>NC_141693.1:1099195279-1104822779 GCF_964263255.1 Lissotriton vulgaris
ACTAGATGACGAGGATTGGCAAACGGCCGTCTCCTCCCCTAAGGAGGTGGCCATACCCGCCCGCCTCCGTTTCGTACAGTTAAAGATCCTCCATCATGTATATGTAACTGGTACGCGTCTGGTGCGAATGGGTTACTCTCTTGATGGGCTATGTAAGCGCGGCTGTGGTATGAGTGGTACCTTCCTGCATATCATTTGGGAGTGTCCTGAGGTGGCTGCCTTCTGGTCAAGAGTGCATGCGATTAAGGAAAGAGTCACCGGGGTCTCTCTATTGCCTGAGGCCAGACGATGCCTTCTTAATGTCTGGGAACCTACGGACTACAACACGGCCCAGACTTTTTGGGCAACTCTTGGTAATATGGTGGCCAAGAGGGATATTGCGCAACTCTGGGGTTCCCACAGACCACCTACGATAGCGGCTTGGAAGGAGAACATGGACTGATGTATGTTCAAAGAAAAGACGGTCTATGTGGCCCGGGGCCGACCTAAGAAATGGGGTAGAATTTGGTCCCAATGGAACACTTACCGTGGGAATGTCTGCACTCCCCCACAAGACTACACCATTGATATCTCGCTGTCCCCTTAGTTGGCGTTCCAGGCTTACATTTGTAATAGTATGTACTGACCGGTCTCATCGCCGCCCTTCATCTCGAGACATATGCTCCATCATAGTATGCTAGTCGGATTCTTCAGCCCTCTCCCTTTGATTCCCTGTAATTGATTATTGCCATGTGTCAGTGTTTTATGTTGTTAGTTCAGTTCATCAAAATTCCAAAACTAAACCTACAATACTTGTCTTTTGATTCTACGTCATGCACAGGATTATGTTGCGGGTCGCTTAACCCCCAAACAAGGTACCGGGGGGCCTGATTGTGAGACGTCATAATGTTTAAATGTCATAGCGGCCGGCCCGCTGGGTTGTCGGCTGCTGTGTATTGTGCATAAATATAATAAAGGTTTTAAAGAAAAAAAAAATTTGATAGCAGTTTTGTATGCTTTTCCACTACTACATTACATGCTTTTCTGGCTTTAGTAAATCACTTTGCTCACAGTCTGCATACACACACGGGGTGACTTTGGACAAAGGAATGTAGTGAAGCTCATGACCCTTTGGCTGTTGACGTATCACCTTGAGATGGTGACACGCACTCGCCTGATGCAAGCAATGCATAATATCGCTGCTGTAGCTACCAAAGCAATGTCAATGAACTCGTCTAAGGACTTTTCCAGCCACCCACCATTGATGATCACTGAAACCGCGTCATGCATTGGCGATGCAACAATGGAGAATTGATTCCCTGAGTCAGTCTGCCTTTCTCAGCAAAGCTGTCCCTTTATTATTGGCCTGTGGCAGGTGATAACCCCACACACGAAATACCAGTGATTTCCCTTGAGTACATGTAGTGAAGAGTCACCACTCCAAGTAGGTTCAGTGAATATTTTTATTAGTTATAGAGAACAGGTGCTTCCAGCTTGGCGGTTAATCTTTCAACCTGAACGTTCTATCTCGCACTCTAAGGAGCAGTGCGGACCATACCAAGGAGAGGGGAGGGAGAGGGGTGGGAGCGGGAGGGTCCAGCAGGTGAGATTACAACACACCTTCCCCCCTAAGGAGAACAGAGGGACTGAGATCCCGGGGCCCCGGGAAAGAGGGAAGAAAGATAGAGAGATCGAAGGGAAAGACCAGAGTGGAAAGATAAGAAGCGGAAAGAAAAGAGAACACGGGGGAAAGAAGGGCTGGGCCAGAGACTAGAGCAGGAAGTACTGAAGGTGAAAGGAGGAGTCAAGATAAGGCGATCCCCTTAAACTTGTGAATGAAGAACAACTTTGGCGCAAGACCTGAACCCCCCCCAAAACAGGAGACAAGGGGCTCCTTACACATTTCCCTGAAGGAACAAAAAAAAGGGAAAAGGTCCAACTAAGCGCCTGTCTAGTAAGACAGGTGATACAAGCACTTCAAAAGTTAGATACTCAGTTGTCCCGGGAGACGGTGACAACTACCCCATTCTCTTCTGCATATGGTTAACTCCGCCAACGTGGTGAAGACCACCACCGCTTCCGGCGGTGGAGTTGATGAGAGATAGGGTTGAAAGTTCCGCGTGGTCCCTAGCCACGCTTTATCCCCTACACGGAATGGGTGACTGTTCTGTACCCTAAGATGCTTTTGAACGAAATGAGAGCAAAACTTTGCCCTTACTTCTGTTCCCTTTAGCTTTGGTCACATCCATGTTTGGTTTAAGTTGGGGGATTGGGGAGGGAACTGATGCCCGATGGTAATCTGTATTCAAGTCGTCAGGAACCGCTCGGTCAAAAGGTACTCTGCTGACATACTCAAATCCTCAGTTCCACGTACCAACTCACCCTGCTGGCAAGCATAGGTCCCTTTGAACAGTTTATTCATTTGTATATTTATTTATTTATTCTTTTTTTTTTTTTTTTTTTTCCTCGGTAGTTTCCTGGACCATATTTCACTGCTTCTGACCCTGCCCCTGTGTCCGGTTTCCTTCTCATTGGTCTCCTTGGCGTTATGTCCCGTAAAGTTTCTCTTGTGGCACGCCGTGCTTGTGCTGCTCGTACTTTCACCTGTACAAGCCTCCTCGGGGACTAGACTTCCCTCCAACTTCGCCCCCAGGATCAACCTTGTGATTCTAGCCTTGTCCCTTGTAAACCCTAACACAACTTCTTCCCAGCCTTCTGGGAGCCACCAGACTCTTCCAAACGGATTTTTAGGGTACTGGCTTGGTACGTTTTTGAGTGAATTCTCACACCCTCCTTGACGATTTCCTCTTCCCAGGTTCGTGGGAAGATCAGATCTCTTATACAGTCTGAGTTTGAATTCAACCCTAGCAGAAAAGCTCCATGTATTCTTAATCCTGAGGCGGATAGGTTTGGAAAGTTCGTCCACTACTATCGTGGAATGTGTTACTCTGTACGTTTCCACCTTAACCCCCTCTTTTACTTCCAAAATATCAAGTTCCCTGATCATTATCACAAAGTTTTTTCTCATCTGGTTTCCAACATCCTTTTCCTCTGACATATTCTGCTTTATTATGCGCTTGACCATAGCTGTTTCTGTTTTCTTATTGTTCCTCCAGACTTTTCTTCTTCTTACTTCAATGTCTAAGGATGGATACGTGTTTACCTTCAAATTCACCAACCTGGTAAATGGGAAACTGTCATTTACAGCCAACCTTATCCTGGACTCAGAACCTTTGGGATTTTTAATTCTACTTACTTTCCCACGCTCCATCCCTTCCGGTACTGCAACCACCTCTTCTGCATAATTCACCTTAACTTTCCTACTTCTCTTCATGTAATACCACTCTGTCTCTTCTTTTCCTTTCAATATCAAGTTTTCACCTACGTCTGCTGCTTCCACTTCATTTCCTATTCTCAAAGACCACTCACTCTTCCTCCGGTATTTGTCCATTGCTGTTCTTTGTAACTCTAAATCTGCGATAGATCCCTTAAACACTCCACCACTATTGATGGTATGCATCCGTTTAGCTTCGCTTTTGTTCCTTACAGCTTCGATATCTCCCCTCTCTCGGCATATATTTCTCCTTTGTACTTTGGCACTTCTTCCTCGCTTATTTTGTGCATTTACATCATTCAAGTCCTTTTGCCGACCTTTTCTTTTTGCGCCCTTACCGTCTCTCCCTTCACTGTTAATATTAGCTATCCCTTCTCCACTTTCCCGACTGTTTGTCCATTCTTCTCCCACTTTCTCTTTATCCACGGGTTCCTCCTTCTCCTCAGAAAGGGTTATGACGAATGCTATGCGTTTTTTCTCATCCCATCTTCCTCTCCTCCTTATCCGCTGTACCAATCCTTTTTTTTTTTTCTCCATTAATAGCTTAGGATGCGATAGTTTTCCCATCTTGCCTTTTCTGATGTCTTCTCTTAGCTTTACTTCTAAAATTCTCCTTATGTTTCGTACTTCTCTTTTGGGGCTCCAATGGTAAGGTCTAGTTTCATGCACTACACTGAGATCCCTAAAAATGCTTTGCTCACGACTCCTGTAGCTTACTGATCCTTGTCCATCTCAAGTTATAGATCCTCAAAGGATATAGAATCTCAAAGGAGATGCTCTGCCTCAAATCTGAGTCCGACACCACCCTTATAGTTCACTGAGCACCTTGCCCTTCAGAGATTTCCTCACGTAGCTTCACCTCGCAGCTTCAGTACAGTTTCCGGCATAGGACACGAGGTTTGCCACACTCCCTTTGTTCCTCTGAAATCTCCACACACACAGCTTAAAAACGCTGCCTCAGCTCCTTTTCACGAGTGACACCTTGGGTTACTTGCCTTCCCTGATCTTCACAGATACTTCATACCACTCACTGTGTTGCTTCAGTTTAATTTCAAACACGGAAATCAAGGTTCACCACCGACTTTGTTCCTCATATATTTCCTCACGCAGCTGCTGCACGCTGTTTCAGAGCGCTGCCTAAGTTCCTTATCGCACAGGGATTGGCTGCCTTCCCTGATCTTCACAGTTACTTCACACAGCTCACAGTGCTGCCTCCGTTTAATTTCAAACGCGGAAATAAAGGTTCGCCACACTCTTTGTTCCTCACTTATCTCCTCACACTCCTGCTGCACGCTGTCTCCAAGCGCTGTCTCAGTTCCTTTTCGCGCGTTGCCACAGGGATCGACTGCCTTCCCTGATCTTCACAGATACTTCACACAGCTCACAGTGCTGCCTCAGTTTAATTTCAAACACGGAAACAAAGGTTCGCCACACGCTTTGTTCCTCACTTATCTCCTCATATACCTGCTGCACGCTGTCTCCAAGCGCTGCCTCAGTTCCTTTTCGCGCGTTGCCACAGGGATCGACTGCCTTCCCTGATCTTCACAGATACTTCACACAGCTCACAGTGCTGCCTCAATTTAATTTCAAACGCGGAAACAAAGGTTCGCCACACTCTTTGTTCCTCACTTATCTCCTCATACACCTGCGGCACGCTGTTTCAAAGCGCTGCCTCAGTTCCTTTTCGCGCGTTGCCACAGGGATCTACTACCTTCCCTGATCTTCACCGATTCTCCATACAACTCACGGTGCTGCCTCAATTTAATTTCAATTTCAAACATGGGAACAAAGGTTCGCTACGCTCTATGTTCCTCCTTAATTGCTTCACACTGCTGTTACGCTCTGCCACCGTCCCATCTCTAAAGTTTACTAATACACTGTGTTCCACTTAACGCTCCTCACCGTGTTTTAAAAAACTCCCTTCGCTTCAGCGTTATTCATCTTGGGTCCCCTTCTGAAGATCTTCCTCCCAAAAGTTACATGAGAACTCCCCAATGCTCAGAGGTTATAATTCACTCTCCTGGGATAATACTGAGAGTAGGAGCTCTCCGTTTCCCCGTGCTGTCATTCACTCCAGTAATGAACATCAAGCGCTCTGCCTCAGATCAGTATCTATTAGGCTCCTTTATTTACACGAAGATTCTTAAGCTCACCTCATGTACTTGCATGAATCCCTCTGTTACTTTTCTGAGTCTTGCTTCCCCACACCGTGACCGTTTCCCGGAGGCACCAGAGGGGAAAAGCGTTAACTTTCCTCTTTCCTTCCTTTTCTCCCTCAGGCCACTAGAAAGGGAAGTAGGCTGCAAAGTCCTCTTTCGTTTTCCCTGGATCAAGTAACAGGAACTTCCTGTCGTCGACTCAGCAGCGCTGTTCGGGAATTCACCTCTTCGATGCCAGGAACAGAACAGTGCCTCCTTTAGTCGTGTGTCTATTACTTTCAACAGCTTCACTCTCAGCCTCACGTTCCTTAACGGCGATGCATCGGGTTGTAGACTACGTGAACTCCAGATTGCAGTGTCCAGATTTCTTTTCTAAAATCCACGCAGACACCGGCTCAGCTCCGATTCCTGTCCATAGACCTTTGATCTTCTTTTATCATCTGGGCGAGCCTCCTTTTTAGGTCTCGCCTGTCGATGCGCATGCGCATCGAGCAAGGCGAGAGTATTGCGAGTTATCCACTCTTTATCCACACTGCAAGGAATCGTGGCGATTCCTTGCAGTGCCCGTGACTTTTAAGGTCAATGCGCATGCGCATTAAGCTTATGCGCATGCGCATTGACCTTAAAAGTCACGGGCGCGTGAATGTCCGTCTTTGTTTACCCGCTCCGCCCCCTCCCGCCGTGTCGCCTTGCCTACTCTCTTCCACAGCCTCCCCCAGCTCCGCCCCCTCACTACTTGATTGCACGGCCGCTAGGCCGTGCCTCCCCTACTCTCCTCCCCCCTCCTCCTCTCCTCCCCTGCCTGCCTGCCGTGTCGCACCTCTCCCCTCTCCGCCCCCTCCCCCGTTCCGCCCCCTCCCCTTCCCGCCGTGTCGCATTTCTCCTCCCCCCTCCCCTCTCTTCCCTCCGGCTTGTTTGTTTATTTGACCCGCTCCGCCCCCTCCCCTTCCCGCCGTGTCGCATTTCTCCTCCCCCCTCCCCTCTCTTCCCTCCGGCTTCTTTTTTTGTTTATTTTACCCGCCGTGTCTCCGATCCTTTCGCTTGTTTTTTTTAGATTGCATTCTTGATTGGCGCCAGCAGAGAGGTGTAATCTAATCTGGGCAACGTCCGGCTGTGGCACCGGCGTATTATCTCTGGCCTCACTTCCTAGCGTCCGTGTGTGCTCACTGTTCAGCTCTGGTATACGGGGGCCCGAGCAGCGGCCCGCACCACGTCCTCTGCTGTGCTCTGTTAGTATGGGGATCCTCCCCCAAGTGTGTACTCGCTGCCTCTGCCCCTCCCCAAGTGTCGAGGCTGCTGAATCCAGTCCAAAGGCGCCACGATTTCTCTCCGGCCTGTAAGCTCCCTCATGCAACTCAGGTGAGCCATGACCTTCGGTCATCTAGCCCGGTGGCCTCACATGCTGCCATTCGCTCCAAGATAGCAGAACGGGGATTAGACAGAGGCGGAGGTGCAACACAATAGGACTGCACTGCACCAGGCTACCATCCTGGGAGAGCCAGCCTGAAGCAGGACGTCGCCGCCAGTGCGCTCCTTGTTGGATATGGCCACCGCTGGGTCTGCTCAGGCTGTTTTGCCGCTGCATAGAGTTTTCTCGCCAGATGCCAGCAGTCAGTCCCTCACCCTCAACCCCTCACCCTCAACCCCTCAACCCCAACCCCTCACCCTCAACCCCTCACCCCCTCACCCTCAACCCCTCACCCTCAACCCCTCACCCCCTCACCCTCAACCCCTCACCCTCAACCCCTCACCCTCAACCCCTCGCTGCATAGAGTTTTCTCGCCAGATGCCAGCAGTCAGTCCCTCACCCTCAACCCCTCACCCTCAACCCCTCAACCCCAACCCCTCACCCTCAACCCCTCACCCCCTCACCCTCAACCCCTCACCCTCAACCCCTCACCCTCAACCCCTCACCCTCAACCCCTCACCCTCAACCCCTCACCCTCAACCCCTCACCCTCAACCCCTCACCCTCACCCTCACTCACCCTCACTCACCCTCACTCACCCTCACTCACCCTCAACCCCTCACCCTCACTCACCCTCACTCACCCTCAATCCCTCACCTCACTCACCCTCACTCACCCTCACTCACCCTCACTCACCCTCACTCACCCTCACTCACCCTCACTCACCCTCACTCACCCCACTCACCCTCACTCACCCCCACTCACCCCCACTCACCCACACTCACCCCCACTCACCCACACTCACCCCCACTCACCCACACTCACCCCCACTCACCCACCCTCACTCACCCTCACTCACCCTCACTCACCCTCACTCAACCTCACTCACCCTCACTCACCCACCCTCACTCACCCTCACTCACCCCCACTCACCCTCACTCACCCACCCTCACCCACCCTCACTCACCCTCACTCACCCTCACTCACCCTCAACCCCTCACTCACTCACCCTCAACCCCTCACTCACTCACCCTCACTCACCCTCACTCACCCTCACTCACCCTCAACCCCTCACTCACCCTCACTCACCCTCACTCACCCTCACTCACCCTCACTCACCCTCACCCCTCACCTCACTCACCCTCACTCACCCTCACTCACCCTCACTCACCCTCAACCCCTCACCTCACTCACCCTCACTCACCCTCACTCACCCTCACTCACCCTCACTCACCCTCAACCCCTCACCCTCACTCACCCTCACCCTCACTCACCCTCAACCCCTCACCTCACTCACCCTCAACCCCTCACCCACCCTCAACCCCTCACCCACCCTCAACCCCTCACCCTCACTCACCCTCAACCCCTCACCCTCACTCACCCTCAACCCCTCACCCTAACTCACCCTCTCACCCTCAACCCCTCAACATCAACCCCTCACCCTCACTCACCCTCACCCTCACTCACCCTCACCCTCACCCACCCTCACTCACCCTCACTCACCCTCACTCACCCTCACCCACCCTCACCCTCACCCTCACTCACCCTCACTCACCCTCACCCTCACTCACCCTCACTCACTCTCACCCTCACTCACCCTCACTCTCACTCACCCTCACTCACCCTCACTCACCCTCACTCACCCTCACTCTCACTCACCCTCAACCCCTCACCCTCACTCACCCTCAACCCCTCACTCACCCTCACTCACCCTCACCCACCCTCACCCTCACTCACCCTCACTCACCCTCAACCCCTCACCCTCACACAGTGCAATAGGTCTCGGAGCATTTGAGTTAGAGCTTTTAGAAATGTTTATGGCTTTTTTTTTTAATTCTTTAGCATTGGCTACAGGAAACAAAAATGCTAAAGATTTACAAAAAAACCCATAAACAATTCTAAAAGCACTAACTCTAATGCTGCGAGACCTATTGCATTTCCAATGCTTGTTTACTTCAGTTCTCCGCACAAGCATCAGATTCATCCAGGGGGAATGCACCTTACTGACCCTGGCTCAGCTCCACGTCCTCGTCGCCAAGAATGTAGTGAAGAGTCACCACTCCAAGTAGGTTCAGTGAATATTTTTATTAGTTATAGAGAACAGGTGCTTCCAGCTTGGCGGTTAATCTTTCAACCTGAACGTTCTATCTCGCACTCTAAGGAGCAGTGCGGACCATACCAAGGAGAGGGGAGGGAGAGGGGTGGGAGCGGGAGGGTCCAGCAGGTGAGATTACAACAGTACACCCTCCTCCTACAATAATCATCTTCCAGAATAAAGAACATTGATTTAAATGGCCCAACAAAGACTTCTCTCCGTTGACTTTGCCTGAACTTTCTTCCTTTGTTGCCAAACAGAGGCATGGAGAGCTTGTCATCAGGTTGGAGTAGTGACGGGGCCATTATTTGGAACTAGTTTGCCTTTCCCAGAAGGCCTAGCAGAACAAAGTCTTTTGTTGCCTCCATCTTTTACTGATTTAGAGTGCCTTTGTCAGCAGACCACCACACAGGAATGCTTCAAAGGTGATAAAAAAGGAACCTTACGCCTCGGCTTTTTGTGAGCAGGCAAGAGCAGTGAAATAGCTCAGGGTGTGTGACTTTGTTCATCTCAGCGTGATGTGTGTTCTTTCATTTTATCTTCCTGGCATATGGTGGGCTGGTGTGGAGGCAGGTTTTAATTTTCCTGATGCACTTATGAGAGATCCTCGCCAGGCAATAGACAAAAGAGCCACGGGGCATCATTTAAGAAAGTCGACCGATCCACTGTTTGGAGATGAAAAGGCTTCTGTAGGCTGGAAAAATTCACATAACTTCTAGTTGCGTGGGATTTCCTGATAATATTAAATATGAGGTTTC
The DNA here is from genome assembly GCF_964263255.1 of Lissotriton vulgaris. NCBI lineage: Eukaryota > Metazoa > Chordata > Amphibia > Caudata > Salamandridae > Lissotriton > Lissotriton vulgaris. Next base: position 1,099,205,012 of record NC_141693.1, read on the forward strand.
CCTGTAAACGCCATCTGAATGCTGTGGGAGGTTTCTCCAACTGGTAGCGCCTTAGAAGAGAACTGGAGACCCTCTTACCCGCTGGCATGCTGGATGATTGCACTCTGGTTGACAGAGAGGACAGTGGGACAGGGCTGGGCTCATGGGACCAGCGTTTAAGGCAACAGCAGGCATTATTCGGAAGAATTCTGGTCGCACTGAAGATAACAAGTTGTGGAAAACTCATAATACTTGAAGCGCCAAGTGACGGGACAGCACATCGATGACCAGGCTGGGCTGCAAATGACAAGCAGTCTGTCAACATCATGAACTCACAGCTCTCCCTAGAAACCAAAAATACACAACTCCTACAAGGATATGTAGAGAAAAATGTTGGAGCGCGGTGTAATTTGGCAACGCCACACTCCAACATTTTCAAAATGCAGGGATGCACTATATATACAAAAATACTGCGCACCTTTGCCTTTCCCCTAGCGCTAGTGCTAAATGGGCTGCCTAGCGCCAGCGCAGGCACGCTTGCGTCATGTTGCAAGGGTGCCTGAGCTGCAGGGGGGATTGTTTATGAGCAGGAAGGGACACTTTCTTGCACATAAGCAATCTTTAAAGGCAATTTGCTGTTTCTATGTGTGCTGCAGAATGCAGCTTTCTGTAGCACACGTAGAAAGAGCAAAATAAGAGGAGAAATTGATCATTTCTCCTCGTATCGCCGTCCTAAGACCAGATTTTACCTGGTCTTAGTTTTTGGCGCTGCCCCCTGCCTTGTAAATATGAGGCAGCGTCAAAAAGCAATGGTTGTTGCGGAGAACCCCCACTGCAGCACCCATTGCACGTCCCTTTGCCACGGCGGGCTGCTGCAGTGAGGGGCATATTTACAAGGTGGTGTTAAGCCATGTTAAGTGGCTTAAAGCAAACTGGTGAATATGGGGTAGAAAGCAACACCACCGGAGCATCAGAAAAAGTGGAGCTCTGGTGACGTTAGGGGCTTGTAAATATGCTCCCATGTTGTCAGCTCAGTCGGTAGGTAAAAGGGTTGGACCAGCATATAGGGAAATCTGGTAGCGCCTGATGGACTGACCTGACAGGTCAGTGTCTGGGCTGTTTTTTTAATTTTTTTAATTTTTGGGCTTGTGTTATGGCCTGCTGGGCCGGTTTTTACTGTTGATTTCCCTGATAATAAAACAAACATTGCTTGCCGCAAGCTCAAGGTCATGCTGTCTTCCATTCTTTACAAGTTCAAAACTGCCCCAATTTGTAAACTGGAGCCACTTTTTTTGCTATTTGATTCCCTAATGGGAGGCATTTTGTATTTTGGTACCTGGGCAGAGAGCGAAAGACGTCCAGGAGGGAAGCAGCTTGGTCAGCGATGTTTCATACTAAGGAGAGGAGAATACCTGCAAACAGTGATCTGTGGATGGTGTGAGGTTCTTAAGGTGAGTTCCCAGGAGATTCCTTGTCACAATGGTATATGGCAGTGGGTTGGGTGGAAGGGTAAAAACAGGGATATTCATTGATTAGTGATCCCCAACCCTGGAGCTCCCTCTATTTAGCTCTGTCTGGGTGGCCATCTTGACCTTTGTCAAAAGGGTAGCAAGGAAAGAGGTAGGCAGGCTGGCTTCTAGGAACACCTGAGCAGGAGAACAACTCTATAGCAAGGGGTAGACAGAGATGATGTTCCCTCACTTCTGCGAAGGTGACTGTCAGGTAGACAACAGCTCTGGTTGCATGCACAGCTGTCCTCTCCATACCTTACCATCCCTATATAATCTTGGGATCTCTACCATTACCATAAAACAGTACACATTTGATCTGACCCAACACCCTTTCACATATTCTTTCCTATTAGTCAATCTGTACCCCACCTGCTCCTTGCTGGCAAGCGTCTATTTCTTCTAAACTGTTTATGTTGATATTGTTTTACACAATTTCAAGGAATTGCCCCCTAGATGTGCGACACACAGTGAAGGGCAATACAACTTGATGTGCCCTTAAAAATGACCATCTACATGGCACACCTAACCAAACTTATTGCCAACCAGAGGACTGTTGTGTGCAGCGAGCCATGTCAAGGAAGTGCAGCACTGAAAAAAGAGACAAGCCAAAATATTACACGACCAGTGACCCACTGAGGCATTAGACTACAAGATGATCATTTTTAAACAACCTCACAATACAATGCAGTTTCGTTATGTACTTATGAGATCTTTAGTCTTGAATTATTTTAGAAATTGAACGCTGAAGACTTTCCAGGTTAGTGTGATTTGAGTCAACATAAACCACAATGCCGTCAAAGGTATTCAAGGGTGGTCTGTTAGAATATCAGAAATGGAAATCTTGTGCTACAAAGATAAGATAGCCAGAATACCCAGGCACACTGAAGATTTATATATATTGTCAAGGAACATACAAATTGAGTTAAAAATTGTAAAGTTAGATTTACCTATATGCACTAACATTTAAAATATTTTGGCTATGATATTTTTAAATAATGTTTTTATTAATACTTGATGATCTGGTACAATACTTATTCAAATCTTGTTACATATATTGCTATATTTCCCCTTCGATTATGCAGTTGGTGTCACAGTTCGTAATAGAGGACGACATATATTACTGATGTGGAATTTATAACAAACTGAAATTGAGAAATGTTGGATTGCACTGTGGCACAAATTGTATAAATCAGTGTTGTTAACAGCTATTATTCAAGGCAATTAACAATAGACACCGCTGACAGAACCCATTCTTTTTCCCTGCACTGTGGAGCTGACAACTTTTCTTTCCTTTTCCAGCGAAGTAGGGGGCAGATGTATGCAGGAAAGTGTTTGTGATTACCAACAACACATTTTTGCGATTCGCTATTTGGTAATTGCAAACACCCATGTACAAATAGTTTGCGATCGACCTACCTGGTTAATATTCATGAGGTAGGTCTCGGTTTGCGACCCATTGGGAATCGCAAAAATCACAGGAATGAAAACCTGCTAGGGTCATAAAGCAATTGTTTTCCAAATGCAGCCCATTTTCCTCAAAGGAATACGGGATGCACTTCAAAAAGAAAAATCAAAAGTTTTCTTTTCATTTTTTAAGAGTAGGCAGTGGTCCCAGTGGTCCGTGGGGCCATTGGCTGCTCTTAAAAAATACTTTTTCAAAACGCATTTCGGTTACAAAACATTCACACATACCACTGCGATTTGTTATTAGGAAGTGATGCCCTAAACAAGCCCCTTCCTAATACCAAATCAGAAACCCAATTTGCAAGTCGGTAATAGGTAACCAAATCGCAAATTAGGCCATTGTACATTGAAAAAAGTCCCTTTGCGGTCGCAAATGGCCCGATTCTACGAATCCGGACGTTTGTGAATGAAATAAACCTTTTTACATCTGGCCCTTAATACCTTACATTCACTAATTCCTTTTGTCAAAGCCCTGGGTGCCCTACTAGTAATGGTTATTGTTAAACACTGTACAGCAGCCAGACAAAGCTACACTCAGGAGTGAGTTCATAAATTGCTCTGAGATGAAGTAGAGTAAGATTCGAGTGTCTTTGCCTCAAGCTTTGGGTAAGAATTTCTGCTTTGTAGGAGTGTCTGGTCTGCCTATCTATGTTTGTAAGTACAATACAAATCATTTATATTGCACAAATGCAAACTCTTTTCAATACTTCATAATACTAATAGTGTAACTCAGGTGAGTAATTTTCTTGATGGAGAGACTGTGCATAAATTCTGCCTATGGTTCATAGTTTTGAATCATTACATAGGTTAGAAAATGAATGTGTCTGCTGTACAGAATTACATATTTCTCGCAGTTCACACATTTTATTTAAGATAGCTCTGTTAATGTTTTTGTTGCAGAAATCCGTATTTAATCCTCAGGTCACTGGTTTCAATCAGGAGACACAGCTCAGTGAGTTATGCATCCATGGCAAACAAATGCAATTAACCTGCAGCCGTAAATTTGACACCTTTCTTTGTATAACACAATCATTTGTTACTTAAAGTTGATAACATGAGTGTGGTTTTGTAGTTATAAATACTTATTACACCCTGCACCATAGATCTCTGCAGTATGTGCCAGCTTTCATTGAACCCTCCTCGCGACTCCGCCCTACCTACATGGCTCCCCCCTTTTTCTGGCACTGGTAGTACCCACAATTTGTAGGTCCCCAAAGTAGATATGTCTCATTTCAAGCACTGAACATTGCTGAGATCAGAATACTGCCTGGCCAGTTGCTGCTGTGCAGCGCCCCCTTGGCACAGAAGGCTTTTTAGTGCTTTCCATGAATGTAAGCTGAGTGCTGCTGCATACACCAGGGAGACATGGATGCAAACAACGCAGACCACTGAACTGAAAGCGTTTGAAAGGTTTCCCAGAGGTGTGAGGAGGGTAGGAAGAAATGAGTGGACCCGAATGTGTGAGGAATTATTCTGCTTTGCTCTGTTATTTCTTGAATGTGTACTTTGTGTTAACATATTGATCCTGATACATGGTCACCAAGCCCCGCGTGCCACAGTTCATTGCCGCTGTCCTGTGGCTTTTCACACATGGGTCTGCAGGGCCTCGAGTAGAAGTATTGGAGGGCAGCATATTATCTCGAAAATGCAATATCAGAAACAAATTCAAAAATCAATACAATAAAAAATAGTCATTAGTTCTCCGTTAATAGTTATTTATTAGTATATACATTATTTTTAGCTAGTCGTACACTACTAAAAATATGAGCATAACATGTTGTGCACGTGCTGGAAGATGAGTCGCATGATTTGACGTAACTCAACTATGCTCTCTCCTACATAAGACCTTACAATATCACTAGCGTAAAAGTGTATGAGGACCGAAGGGCATCAGGTCACAATATCAAATACCAGTAGGACACTTGAATACAATTTGCGTAAAGGTATAAAGGATTTGTAAATATATGACGTAGATGTGCAATGTAGAAAGTCATGTCTCCTTGTATATGAAATGTTTATTTTTAAAATGTATTGTCATTTTATGTTCTAACCATCATCTCACATTATTTGTTTGTAATTTGTCACAGTTGAGTTATTTCAAATCATGTATGTTACTGCTCTATATAAATGTAAAAGCATGAGATAAAATTCAAAACAACTGAAAAAGATCAATATCAGACCATGGTGTCACAATTCGTCAGTTCAAGCCTAATTTATCCATAGTACCACGTAATTTATCCCGAGTGTGTGGAATTGAAGTCAATAGTTAGACTTTATTGCAACATCAATATAAAGCACTGTTCAAATAAAGCTTAATACCAATCCTGTCTGTTCCCCACTCCTGTCAAAAGTACACATGCAATTACTGCTCTAACATCTGCAGGTATGGGTTAGTGCTAAAAACAGGGGTGGCCTTAGGCATGTGCAAGCTGTGCACCTGCACAGGGCCACCAAACCCCAGGGGCCACCACGCCAATATATATCCTTAATATAATAATCCTCTGAGGATGGATACATATTTGCGTGGCGGCCCCTGGCAGGGATTTGTTCCACTTCCAAACACCCTAATCCCCCCCTCCTCACTGGCCTCCGCGCTCCGCCCCACCCGGACCCCCTCTTCCGGGGCCCCCTACCTACGCTCCCCGCCCTGGGCCGCCATGAGCCTATTGACTGAACTTTAAGGGGCAGATTTACAAGTCCCTTGTGCCACTTTTGCGTCACTTATCCCATGTTAAAAAAAGTGACGCAAAAGTGGCACAAGGGGCTTGTAAATCTGCCCTTAAGTACGAAGGAAGTCAGGCTCAAAATATATAGCGATGCCTTGGGAGTTTTCTTGACTTGACCTTGCAGCTTATACATCCCTTAAAGCAGTTTGGTTACCTGTAGCCAACAAGACAACTGCCAGAGTACCTGAAAAGGTTGACCTCGCTTCACTCTCCGTTAAGACCTGCACCTTTTTGGTAAACTGCAAGGGCCTTATTTATGAAGGCCTTGCGCCACCGGTGCGTCACTTTTTCCCATGTTAAAAGTGACGCACCGGCGGCGCAAGGCCTTCATAAATAAGGCCCCATGAATCTGTCCTTAATGTTGGCTCTACAACTGTGCTTAGCGCATATATGTGTGATAGTCTTTTGATTGATAAATAAGTCCAGCTGCATGTGAATGGTTGCTCAGTACTGCTATGTAATACACAGAGCAAAAACATAAGCCTGTTTCAGCTTGCGCTCGTGTTGACCTTTAATTAGCCAAGATTTGTTTTATTGTGTAACTTCCAGTCAGACTGTGATGATGCCCTTCTAGCTTTAGCTTTCAACGTTTGTCCGAGTTTGGAGTTGCTTCTAGTTGTCTTCCAGTCATTTATCTTCCATCTTTCCTTCTGGCTTAGTAGGTTACTTTCATTTATTATACGGAAACGTGTGTGCTTCCAGAAATCACTATTCCGTCTTGAGCTTCCCGAATGTTCTCTCTCCCAGGCGCAGCCAGCAGAGGGGGTGGGCTGCTGCTCGTGTTCCCTTCATTTCTGAAGTGCTGCTTTTGGGCTTCCGCAGTCTTTTGACTTCTGGTTACAGCAGGGGCGCGTGACGCAAATACAGTCTTTTCAAGCTTTAACACCTTATATAGCAGCTCGTGCTGTTCTTGGTCTTCTTTGGGGTGTTAAACAGTGCTGTCTGTCTTACTATCCTGCAGGCGAAAGATGTTTCATTTATTTGTCTAGATTAGATTAGATTAGATTGATTGTCTAAATGGAAAGTGTGATTCGCTGCCTTTGCTGTGACCTTGGGACGCTGATTAGTGGGGACAGGACACTGTCTTTCCCCCTCAGTATTCTTTCTTTTCGCATTGGGGGAAGAGGTACATAGAAGGAAAGGGCTGTCCGGTCCTGGCCTTTATTTTGGTAGCATCAGGGCTTTAAGTGGACCGGGTCTCACCGGTGCTAAGCACCAGCGTTTTTTTAAATGGGGCCTCGAAACGGGCCTCTATCGGGCTCTGTTTTGTGCCCTGGCATGGGCCCAATTTTTGTAAATTCTGCAGGTAGCAGACAAATCCAAGATTTTCATTCTATCTTTTACCAAACAGGCATACAGTGCATCTAAAGAGTTATTTGAGATTAAGAGCTGATGCCTATACTCAACAGCCCAACTCTTATAATTTCCAGCAGGTTAGGCTTTGGCGCCAGCACCAGGATTCCAAGCAGAGTGTAATAGTAGTTTAAGGTTAAGGAGGTACCTGTTACCACACCAAAGCCTTGCACTAGGAAGACTGTCACTGGAAGCTTGATCCGGGGTTGCTCCTGAAGCTAGGCCCTGGCTCGGCTTTAGGTCCTGTGGAACTTCAAGCCCATAATGAGCCAAACTTTCATGTACCTTCTGCCCGCCAACTTCAATCTACCCAGGATGTGGCATTACGGTGAGAGCTTCCAACTTTGGAACTGAACAAGCTAGGTTCGAGTCTCGGCGTTGGCTCAATATCCTGTGATTCTGGGCAAATCTCCAGTACCTAAAAGAAATGACTGTGACCTTGTATAATGTAACTGGTGTTCATGTAAAGTGCTTCAATATCTCCAGGTCGAGTTCATACTATACAAAAACAGCAGAAAACTGCACAAAGTGGTAAAAACAAAGCATTAACCTAAAAAGGAGAGACATATAGCCAATTAGTGGCTGATTTGTACAAAGTGAAAAAATAAAAGCTGGATAGATTGGAGCTTTCCCACTTAAATTGTGTGAGTTTGGGCAAATATTGTATTTCACCAAAACTTGTTTTTCTTCAAATTTGCGCATGAAAGCACATTTAAATACACAAATCAGAAAACCAACTATACAAAAACCTATTGTTTTTTATTTAATAGAAGAATATTTATAATAATCTAGGCCACCTACAAGGCCCACATGACAACTGCCTTGCATCTTGGTTCACTAATGGCACTGTCACCAGTGTCAGGGCGGGGTAGGAATGACTGTAAGCTCATGTTTAAAAACTATCACTTTTAGTAAGTACTTCTCTGTGCAGCACAATATTGTGAGATTAATGGCAAAGTTTTCATGTGTTAAAGTATTTTAAAAATTGAATTTTGAAGAGTCTGTATAATATTGTACATGATGTTTGTTGTATGTTTCACATAACAAACATTTTCAGGGCTCAGCTTGTGCATGTGCTCTAAGTGCCAAGCCAGAGCCTTAGCTCGGCTGTCCCTGCTAATTTGTTTTCTCGCCCCCAAAACACATCACTCAATTTCAGTTTTAAAGGCAGTGGAAAAGACATTGGGGCAGATTTATGTTAACTCGCGCATCCCGAGGGATGCACCAGTTAACATGCACCACAGTGCGCCACAGCTACGCCACCCATGGTGCGCCGCATTTATAATGCGGCGCACCATGGTGCAAAAACGGCACAGATGCGTGACGCATCTGTGCCGGAAATGTGTCGCATTGCTGGAGTTGCGACGCAGCTCCAGCAAGGCTCGGGGGTGCCCCATTCTACTAATGCTGCATCAAGACCTACGCCTGCTTCAAGCAGGCGCAGGGTTTTGACGCAGCATTGCCCTGAAAGTGACTGAGTGAAATCTCATAGATTTCACTCAGCCACTTTCAGGAGGCGTTCCTGCGCAGGAACGCCCCCCCCTGCGCAGGAACGCCTCCTTATGGCGCAGTGCTTTACAACGTGACGCATCTCCGAGATGCGTCACGTTGTAAATAGGGCGCATTGTTTGCGCCGCAGTTGCGTCAAATGAAGTGACGCAATTGCGGCGCAAAGAGGCGCAACAGCCTCATAAATCTGCCCCATTGTTCTGACGTTGAAATTGAGGAAGCACTTAAGACGTGCCTTCTCCTTGGCCTCCTCTGCCGTGACTAGGTGGGCCAAAGGCAGGGCCAGACTGGCCGTAGCGGGCACCAGGCAATCCCCTGGGGGCCGGTTTTGAACCCCTGGGGGCCGTTTTGTTACAGGGCCCTTTAACAAAATCGGCAGAAAACCGTACCTGGCAAAGAGCTCGGCGGCACCCCCAACCCCCTGCGCTGGGAGGGGCGTGCGGCTGAGCACTTTGCCAGGGCCAGTTTTGGTTCCCAGTCCGGCCCTGGCCAAAGGTCATGTTTGGGTGGGGCTGGCCCAACCGGCCCCCTGCTAGAACCGCGCCTGAGCTTGAGCATCGGTAGAAGGAGGCCCGGGACTGGCGTGTGTGAGCACGGGGAGGCCCCATTGATGCCCCATTGATGACCTGCTCCTGCTGTGCTACAGTGGGTGTGATGGCACCGCCGCCTAGAGGGGGAAGATGGCAAGCCTTTGCTGGGGTCATAGATTGAGAAGGTCTCCTCAGCATTGAATAAGTGAGTGCCAGGCCCCCTCCTTACTGGGGGGCTGGGCTAGATAGCTTGAGGAACGTGTGCTGGAGGCTCCTTACTGCTGGGCTTTGGTGCTGTTGACGTGACCCGCGGTATCGCCTCTACCCCTGCCTAGTCAATGGGTCTGCCCGTGCCTCCTCAACCTAATATGAGATATATTGAAGCTGCAGGGTGTGACAGAACCCATATCCCGACGGCTAAATTGCTGCTGATGAAAATGGGGTGCATGTATGTGAAACTATTGGGCCTGACCCCCCTTACGTTATATTAGTTGTCAGGCTCCACAATCTGTGTCCTGCCTGCTCTGGGGCTGCGCAGAGTGCAGCATCGCAGCAGCTCACCAGGGATAGTGCAATTGCGCCCCAACTCCCTGCCCCCCCAGGGGCCTGGAAATTTTGTTCGCATTCCGGCCCTGTGGGTGACAATTTGATATACTGGACTGGGGCCTGCGGGGCGACTGGGACCCCCTATTTTCGAATAAGTGGGAGTGACACACGGCATACAGTAAAGTGCAGAGGGCTCCCTGAAGGAGTGATTGGCCCCCTCTCCCGGCTCACTGTTTCCCTGCCTTGGTGCCCGGTAGGGGAGAGGCATGCAGGATAAGGACTGAATCTCCCTGCGCCAGACTGATACCCAGGGGTGGCCCTTCATGGACCGTGCTGGCCAGAGCTGGCCTTTGCAAAGATAGCACCCCAAGCCTGGGTGGACTGTGGAGAGACAGAAGGCGTCCATGCGCATGGTAGTTAATTAAATAAGGCAGCAGGGTCAGGGCCATCTTAACAGCATTATTGGCCGCCGGACAAAGCAGTGCACTTGGCCCTGCCTACAAAATCACTCACAGGAAAAACATGTTTAAAGGAAACTTAGTGTTAAATTCTGGAATGCACAAGTTTGAAGAACTCTTTGGGGCTATTAGAGACCTTATGTCCATCCTGAACCCTAAATTGGATGCACTAACATTTGAGATTAATTGGACTGATCAGGCCAAGTTAAGAGACAGAATGGAAACCAACAACATGGCTTCGTGGATGAATGTGGGTTTTGTTATGCTGGGGAATCTTTTTGATCACAATCTCCTGGCGCACTTCCAGGATCTTTGCGCTACATTAGGGTCAATTCCTTTTTTTTCCCCAATTTTTATTGATATTGCAAGAAGAACATCTTCATTAAATTTACATAATGTAGCAAATACATATAAAATAAAAACAAACATAGGCTAACAATTGACATCTGGGACAGAGAAAAACAAAAAAAAAGGAGAGACTTCGCGCATGCGCGATCGACCTTGTAATGCCGTGATGCCGAGCGAAATTGATTCGCAACATGGAACGCTCAGTACTTAGAGAGGGACGCAACACATCCCGGTGCAAGTTATGCACAGGGTGTGTTGTCAAGCGACCCAATAAGTAGGGATTGGAATCAATATGGTTTAGCTGCAGAAAATATTTAGGAAAACAGCTGAATAGGCATATATAGGCTTATAATACAGGTTTTTAGTGTTGCCATACTAATCCAGACACAAATAGTAACAGCTGATTGGGCATGATAGTTTTGTACAAAGGTTTGATGCGTGAAGTCTCTCCTTTCTCTCCACGCATGCGCACACCTATCTGCGGTCAGCGCATGTGCGTCCCTGGAACACTCCTCCGCTCCGGTTAGCGGCCGCACCCCTTTATTATATTTATCTTCCTGACTTTCTTTAATTTTCGAAACTATTCTTTCCGTGACAACAACATTACGGGGCATCGCTTTCTTTAAAAACCACTTTAAAAACAACTTCGGTGATCAGTTGACTATGGCCACCGCAGCAGCCGGAACTTGGCGGAATTTCTTGAGCACAGGTGCCCTGAATCATCTACCCCTCGCCAATCAGACCAACCCCTATTAACCAATTAAAACAGCTATAAAAACACCCGCCCCTGCCTCCATCCTCATTACCACGGAGGCCAAGGACGGAGGAGGAAGCGCAACGAGGCTGGGGGTTGAGTAAGTACGGCATAGCCGGCAAGGGAGAACCATTAGACAGTGGCATATGGGATGCTACCAATGTAACTCTAGAATACTTACCAACAGGATACTAAGACCAAATCCTCTACATATGCTTTTTTGTTTTATTTTTGTTCCACCTGCAGTTGGACCTCTATAATACCCTCCGATCTAGTGTTGGCCCATGAGGCACTGTTCCTCATCATAATGAGTATGTATTGAAAATAAGTACAAAATATCCAACCACTCCATCTGTATTATGACTATGTATAGTGTGTGAGCTTTGTTTGTGTGTGTGACAACTGTAAAATTATGGATCCTTCTCTGGGTTCCCAAGGCAGGACCACCGCTACATGTATGCTTGTCCTTCTTTCTTACAGGTACTTAAGAAATAGCGCCTTGGGATCCGCGCATTAGTAATACCATGCTCTTGTCTTTTCAGGCATACTACATGAGTATTTTACTACATAGCAAGGGATGTGTATTAACATATAAAATATATATACTTACACATTGATCCCTTTTTTTCACTTTTTTTGTAAATTGACCCATAGTGGCGACACACTAGTGAGTGACAGGGGGATCTCTTACCCCGGTCCTGACGAAGGGGCATGTCGCCCCGAAACATGTCGACCCACACAGGAAAGTAAGCTCATTAACCCGCTTACCCTTTCCGACACCACCTTTTTTAACAATACCAGCCAGTGTTTATTAAATAGTTTTTGTATCACTAGGCCAGGTATTTTTTACCATCACTTGTCTATCACTCCTGACCACACTGACACTCACTCCATTCACTCACATAGCACCCACAATTTAAAAAGGTGCTCCAGCGTAGTCGCTTGTCGCAGCACTGCCCCGTCCGGCAGCCGGGCGGGAAGACCCCGATGATGAAGCATGACACCAAGGGCCCTTTTGGTGTGTGAGGGGTATTTTAACCAAATGTGTGTATTGCTATACAAAATGTAAACACGGAATTTAAACTGGTCTCATCAAACCTTTATAACCTCAATTTCACAATTAAAAAAAAAAAGTTCCCCACATTTTTTCCTTCCTTATCAAAGCCTTAGGGCCTCTAAGTCTTGCTAATGAAAGTTCCATTACATTTATTTCACTTATCAAAGTCCACCATTCAATTACTTTCGGAGGATCCTTAGAAATCCAGGTTCTAGCTATAACTAGCCTAGCGCAGGCATATACTATAGTTAACAAATCTTTATGCTGACAGCAAACATCTTGTATGTCTAGTAATATCAAATGCTCCGAGAGCGATGGTGTAGCTATTTGCTTCCTAATCAAAACGTCAGTTATCCCCTTCCAGAATGAAGTTAGCTCTGGACAGGAGAAGAGTATATGCTCAATGCCTGCTGCTTCCATATTGCATTTTGGACATTTTGTACGATCAGTTGATTGATTTCCTGATGCCCAACTAGAGATCCTTTGAGGAGTATAGTATAGCTGTGTGATAGTTTTATATAACTGAAACCTCAGATTAGAAGATTGCACAACCCGGGTTATTTGACGTAGTGAAGATGAAATCTGTGAGGGATTGATATTTATTCCCAATCTTGTCGACCATTTGGCCGCTATTTTCCCACTATCATCATGTTTACCTAAACTCAAATATCCATAGCACATGCTTATAAGTGATTTTATTTTATCCGAGTATAAACTATAAACATGCTAACGTGTCTGAATGGGCCACTTCTTCAATTTTCATTTTGCGAAGTAAGAAATCTCGTATTTGGATGTATTTAAAATACATGCCATTGTTTAGTTCAAATAGAAATTTTAATGCATCGAAGTCTAGAAAGCCACTTGGGCCATATAAATCACCCAAAGAATTAATACCATGTCCAGCCCAGAGATTCCCTATCCCATCTAAAAAAATACCAGGTAATCCTGGGTTGCCCCATATTCTGAGTTCAGCATTGTAGAAAGAGATCTTATCTATGGTCATAATTTGATCCCAGATTTTCTTAATATGTCTCGCATTCTTAAATTTTACTCTTTTGAAGTAATTAGGATCGTGGACACGAAATAAAAATTGATTGCAATTAGGTCCCAGCATAAACTGATGATAAAATATTGAACTTTAATTTTTCAACAAACTACGTAATCAACAGAAAAAGGTGGCAAAAAATATAACCTAAAATCGGGGAACGCTAAAGCCCCCTTTTCGATTGATAGCTCCAAAAGTTTCATAGATCTACGTGCTTTTTTGTAGCCCCACACAAAACTGTTGCAAATACTTTCCAATTTCTTTAAAAAAAAGTCTATTAGGTTGCAAAGGGATGGATCTAAATAAATATAATATCTTAGGCAGGATCTTCATTTTTATTAAATTCATACGCCCCACTAAGCTAAGCGGTATCTTGTGCCATTTTCTTAAAGTTAGAGTAATTTCCTTTAGCAATGAATCGTAATTCAATGTTATTACCCTATCAATATTGTCTGCTAGCTTAATACCTAAATACGTCGCACTTTGACATGAACCTGAAATCGGCTCCATAGGTTTATAGTTAGCAATAATCTGCGTCTTGCCTACATTTAATTTGTATCCTGCCACGCCTCCGAAATTACCAGCTTCTTTTATTATTACTGGAATGGCTCTAACTAAGTCAGTTGTATATACCGCTATGTCATCTGCGAAGGAAGTTATTTTTAAGCTCTTCCCGCCATGTTGTATTGGGGTGACGTTATCTTGAGCAAGCAATGCATTTAAAAATGGCTCCAGAGAGAGGGCAAAAAGCAAAGGTGGCAGAGGGCAGTCCTGCCTTGTGCCCCTCTCTATCACAAAGTTTTCCGACTCAATTCCCCCATAACTGATCATAACCATTGGATTATCATACAACGAGCGTATCCAATTTAGATATTGTCCCTGGATACCGATCTTCTTGAACACCTCCCACAAATACTCCCACCCCACTCGGTCAAATGCCTTTTCTGCATCTAACATGACCATTCCGAGTGGGGTGAGAGTAATTGAGGCTACATTGAATGCAGTAATTGCCATGTTTACATGGGCCGTGGTGTCTCTCCACCATCACAAACCCATGCTGCTGAATATTTACAAAATCCGGCATGATAGGGGCTAAACGATTTGCTAAAGTTTTTGCAAATATTTTTGCGTCAGAATTAATCAAAGAAATCGGCCGATAGGAGCCACATTCTTCCGGAGGTTTATTTTTCTTAAGGAAAAAAACTATTTTGGCTATTTTCCAGGTAGTGGGGGCCGTTCTTGACTCCGCTATGAAATCTATTACTGATTCTAGAAGTGGAAGTGGTTCCTGTGACCAGATTTTATACAGCTCCATGGGTAGGCAGTCCTCACCAGCAGCTTTCCCCGAAGGTAAGGCTAAAATAGCCTTGTTTATTTCAGTTAGTGTTATTTTGGAGCTGAGTTGTGTAACAGCTTCAATATCTCTTTGTGTGGGCATATGTTTATTCAGATATTGGTGTATTTTAGCCTTGGTAGGAATATTATCTGGTGTGTACAAGTTTCTTTAACATTTAGTAAATTGGTCTAAAATTTGTTCTGGCTGTTCGTAATTACGCAAATCAGAACCTTTAATTGTTTTAATCCTTGTTCTAGCTTTCTTGTCAGCTACCTTGTATGCCAGCACTTTACCAATTCTATCCCCCCCTTCGTATTGGGCCAATTTGTATTTATGAATGTTTGCACTATGTCTTTCTCTTAAGATCTTTTTAGCAGCTGATTGTAGTTTTAGCAGCTCAATTCTTAACTCTTCAATATTTGGTTTTCCTTGCAAGGTAGCCTCTGCTAATTGCTGTTCCACTAGCAAAATATTAGAAGTAGTCAACTTCGTGTCTCTACGAATTTCAGCATTTTTCCTTAAAATATATTGCTGGGCAAAGCCCCTTATGCTACATTCACAAGCGTCCCAAACTACATTGATCAAAGCCGTATTATTATTCTATTCTATAAATTCATTAATGTGATCTTTTAATTATTGGACAAACTGAGCATCTGTAAATAGAAACCTTGGAAATGTAAAGTGTCGAGCTACCCGCCTCTGGTCGCTAATTTCAAATTCTAATAGTATTGGGTTGTGGTCTGATGTGACCCTCGGGCATATTTCCATATTAAAGTTAGCAACAATTTGATCCGTTGCCCACACCATATCTATTCTTCAGCAAGTTCTATGAGGTGCCGAATAGTATGTGTATCCTGCTACATTAGGATACTTCGAGCGCCATACATCCTTTAAGTTATGCAATCTACCAAGCTCCAAAATTGCAACTCTGACCTTACGCATCCTCCTGGGAGTACCTTGTCCAGTAGAATCTATTTTATAATCCATTACACAGTTAAAATCCCCCATGACCAATACCTCCCCCTCCCACTCAAGTAAATCTATACTTAACTGTTCATACAACTTAGGATCGTCTATATTGGGCCTATATACCAAACACAAAACAAGACATTAGGGTCAATTCCAAACTTATAACGCCTTGGTAGCAGCCATTAGAGCTACGTGGGGATCGGGCCGTGCTGAACCATCGACGCCCTTGGCCCTACAAATGTTACTGGTGTATGACTCTGGCTGCCATGCGATTACATCGCATTATTTAGGAATATTGGAACACTGGGTGCCCACTCTCCAGGATTTATGAGACAAGTGAGCAGTCCAAATAGGGTCAAAAAGTGGGTGACATTGCAAAAGCGCCCTGTTTCTTTACTCAACCCTCATCCCCAGCCAAAACACCCAGGAGACTCAACCCAGCCCTGGTAAAGTCTTCCTAGCTTGTCAGCGAGAAACAATGTAAAGAAACCTGGTGGCACTAACGTAGGGCCTACGCTGACTCACATCTTCGTGTCTAGGTCACTCCAACTGGGCAGTTGACCCATTTCAACAGTAACAGGACCTATTTTCAATTAAAATTTAACTGCAGCTGTGCCTTTTTCTTCCTCCCATTTTATCTTGAGTAGGGAGATGCCCCCCCTTCTAACCCGTACTTTGCCTGGGCAACACTTAGCTTACCCACATAGGTCACCCAACACTTGAGCAACCCCACCATGACCAGCAGGGTCAGGGGGCCTACTTTACTTTCGGCTATGGTTGTCTGAGTCCCATGCCAAGTACAGTTCTGTCATGAAGGCCAGAAACCAACAGAGGCTACTGACAGCTGTATTTATCCATAACCAAACCCTGAGTTCTCCACTGACAGGTGGGGGAGCTACCTTAGGAGCAACTGTGGGTTCTCGGAATGTCCCTTGCGGTTCAGAATGGGGCTGACACCCTTCCTCCATTCTGCCTTCAGCCACCGCAGGGGTGATATCATGATTCTGAACAGCTGCATGTCTTTTCAGGACTTCTTTAGGGTCAGGAGAGGCCTTACCTGTTCCAATCATGGGGTTCTCCCTTACTTGGGTAGAATGCCCGTGGCTTGCTGGATCTCTAGTTAAAAATGACTTCCCTTTCCTTTTCTTGCTCTTTTTCCCTTTCTGTAGGGGCCGAAGTCTCCTAACTTTAGTGACAGGATCTTCAGGATCCTTGGGTTGGAGTCTACCTTCTGGTATTAGACCAACCTTTGGGGAGGTCATTGCCTAGGATTCAATCTAGGAGAAGGTCAGGACCGACTACCACCCTATGCAAGCTAAGGGTTTCCTCCCTTTGTAAGCATTAAGGCTACAGGTCGGACTGTGACCTCCCCTGGCCACAGTACTTTGAAAGAGGATCTTCTTGCTATTGGGAGCCTTCAAGACCAGAGAAATGTAGATTTGTACATTTACATTTAGAAGGATTCTTGCTGCTGATTTTTGGAGTTTTTTTCTACCCTGCTGATAGTTGAGGGTGGACTGCTGTGGCATAGCCCCATAGCATACTTACGTTTTGAGAGTATACGTGATGTTGTTGTTTGTACCTTTTGAGAAAATCCAAGTTGCTGCATATTACTTTTATCTGTTTGGTTAATTCCTTCCCCAGATTTCTTTTCTTTATGCTAGCACTTCCTTGACCTGGAACTACTTGGCCAATGACCACTGAGTGTTAAACAAGATCCATTCACCACCTCTTTGTAGCTCCTACAATTCAATTTGAATGAATTCTAATAGTGAGTCGCCTTCTGAATGAAGAACGCCCTACAGCCATATTAAGGTGTTGCATACATCTGATTCTTGACACCAGTAAATCCAAATTCTCTCCTAACAGCTATAATAGTTGCAGGAATATACTGCACATCTTCAATTTTCTCCATGGGCTCAGTATTTTTCCATTGCCCCACTTGCACATCAAGAATTTACAATAGGTGGATCCTTTGCTGTGAAAGTTCTGATTGCCACCGTACTGACAGTTACATTCAATATATGCAGCGGCTACTACTCAAGCAGGACACCAATTTTGAGCCTGTTTGATGAATCTAATATTGGGCATAAGGGTGTCCAAGAACAGTAACTTGCAAATAAGTTATGTTATGTTATGTTAGTATGAATTTGTAGAGCGCACGTTCACCCCAGGGTTTCGTGGCACTGTGCACCACTGGGGAACCCATTCTGGCTTTCCCTGTGAGATGGTCCCTATTGGGCATCCCCAAGGTGAAGCCAGGCCTCCCCGGCAGCGTGGGGGCCGTTGTGGAGATTAAGCAAGCTATTGCCCAGAGTTGCAGCGTGGGACCCATGGTTAGGGAGGCACCGAGGCGAGATTTATCGAGCCCGCTGACATTGGTTCCATACCCTGCCGCTTCGGGAATTGAACCCTGGTCCAGGGCCGACCTCTGCTTCTGGGTCTGCCGCCTCTAACCGGTGAGCCAGTACCTGCTTCATCCCAAGAAATCTGCCTGTCATCTCTGGTGCTCAGAGCAACCATCTTCATAAAGGAGCAGCCCCTGTCTTAGAAACTACCTTGAGTTCAAAGAGCAGCCTGGTTTATGATTAAGTGGTGGAATATTGCACAAACGAGTATTTGTGCATCAATAATCGCCTCAAAAACGATGACACATTACACAGATTTCTTGCATATTTAGATGTACAGAGATTCGTACATCCTATATAATGTTATTATTGGCACCCTAGCATGTTTGAGCCCCACAATATTGTAAATGGCAGCACCCTTAGATATCTGAGCAACACTACTATATCTTTTGAAAGTACCCTGGCCTTTAATAGCATTGATTAAGATCAGTCAGTCAGTCAGTCAAAACACTCTATTTCGAATATTTAAAATCATAAAAAGACAATCATGAACATATATACATATATATACACATCATTATTTACACAATTCAATCATAGGATTTAGGTACAAGAGATAAAAAGTAATAAAAGATGGATGTAATCACAATACGTTCAGATGTCTGGTTTCATAAAATAGAGACAAAAAGTATTTCATAAAATTTCAAACTAAAAATGTGATTTACAAAGGAGAAAATTCACTATAGTCATGATACATATTTCATAGTATAATACACCTAACAGTCCATACTCATCAGGATATAAAGTGCAAAATGCAGGTGAGATTAAAAAAAAAGACACATCAGTGAAAATCAACCTACGTTAACCACTCTATCTGATATATTCTTTTTCCGGACCGCGGCCACCAGAAAACTAGCGACACAAAACATGACCCGGGGACAGCTTAACCTTTGCAAATACAAGAGAGCTGGTCTAACTTGCATAAATCCAGCCTCCTTCAGGAATGGTAACAGATATTTTCCTCGCATTTCCTGATAAAATTCACAAAACGTGAAGAAATGCATCGTATCCTGAGCTGAGAAGTTATCGCATTTACAAGGTTGACTGTTTTCTGGTTTTCCCCAGGTTGGGAATTCCCCCAAGGTAAGGCGTATTAAGTTAAAACGAAACCTTGATAAGAGCTGTCTATGAAAAGGATGATTAACTATATTCAGATAAGGCTCAATTGAAGGGGATGTTGATAGCAGAAAATTTGCTCTCACAGAAACTTTCTTAAGTTCCTGCTCCTCTCGTTCCACACTAAGCATGTTAAGGAAGTGTATCTTTATCCACCCAACGTCCTCTCTTCTGATACAATTAGGGGTAGTATAGATCTCGGGGCGTCCTAGTTGTGTAAACATTGTTTTCAGATACAAAAGCCAGGGGATCTTATTCGCCCTGTCTAACGCAATACAATACAACAGAATTTGGTGATTTAAAGTTATTTCCTGGTTAAGCCAGGTCTTAGCCCAGCAAATAAGGGGAGCCAGTCTAAGCTGGTCCATCACATATCCTAGTCCTAGCTCAGTGTGAACTGAGTAGGTGGGTGAGGATTGTGGCAGACCCAACAGTGATCTTAAGAACTTATTTTCACCAATTTGGATTTTTTCATGGGAAGTATAGCCCCAGATACAAGAACCATAGGGCGCTATGGCGAGGCATTTGGATTTGTAAATATGAAGAAGAGCCTCAATTGGTTTTGCCCCTAGCTTTTTTGCAAACCCCAAAACAGCAGAGGCAGATCTAATCAGAGCATTGCTTTTATGGATCTGCTGAGGTCTCCATGTCCCCCTTTGGTCAAATAAAACCCCTAAATAAGTAAACATTGGGACCCTAGAGATAGCTATGTTCTTGCAGTGAAAGGTTTTCTTTATTCTGGATCTACAATTTTTGCCCACCACCATAACATGTGACTTTTTGGTAATTACTTTTAAATCCAAGGACTCCATGAACTCTCCAAATGAGTCCAATAACTTCTGAGCCCATTTCCAGTCCTTGCCAGAAGGACCGCGTCGTCCGCATATAGGAGAACCGGTATCAGGGAATCCCCTATATGCGGCACGTCCCTTGTCACTTGCTCTAGGCACCCCCCTAAGGCATTAATATACAGGGTGAATAATAGGGGGGCCAAAATACAGCCCTGTCTCACGCCCCTCCTAGAGCTAAAGTAGTTTGTACATCTTCCCTCCTGGTTTACCCTCACTGTTGCAGACAAATCAGTATGTAAAACCGCAAAAAAATTGACTAGGGCAGGGTCAACACCAATGTCTTTTAAAATAGACCACAATTTTGTTCGGTTGACTAAGTCAAATGCCGAGGAGAGGTCCATAAACCGTAGGTATAGGGACCCCTCCTTGGCTACTGTATATTTGCCTATCAGGAGCTGAAGATTCAAACACTGGTTCAGAGTGCTTCTTTTTTCTCTGAATCCATATTGGAAGTCAGACAGGACCCCTCTACCATCTAACCACTCCCTAAGTCTCCCTAATACAACCCTCCCGAGAATCTTAACAGATGAATCTATCAGGGAGATGGGACGGTAGCAAGCGGGGTCCCCTCTATCACCTTTCTTGAACACCGGGATGATGACTGACGTCAACCAAGAATCAGGGACCCTACTTCCAGTTATGGCATTGATTAAGATATTATGGGACATATTTACAAGCTCCTAACGCCACTGGAGCATCACGTTTTAGGATGCTCCGGTGGCGTTGCTCTCACCCCCATATTTACAAGGTGGCGTGAAGCCACTTAACGTGGCTTAACACCACCTTGTAAATATGCCCCTTACCGCAGCAGTCCACTGCGGCAAAGGGCCGTGCAATGGGTGTTGCAGTGAGCGTTTCACAGCAACACCCATTGCTTTTTGGCGCTGCCCCATATTTACAAGGATGGGGCAGCACCAAAAACTAAGACCAGGGAATACATGGTCTTAGGATGGAGATATGAGGAGAAATCATTAGTTTATCCTTGTATTTTGCTCTTTCTATGCGTGCTGCATTTTGCAGCACACTTAGAAAGAGCAAATCGCCTTCAAAGATTGTTTATGTGGAAGAAGGTGTCCTTCTTGCACACAGACAATCCCCCCCCTGCAGTGCAGGCACCTTTGCAACATGACGCAAGGGAGCCTGTGCTAGGCAGCTTTTTTAGTGTCAGTGGTAGGGGAAACGCAGGGTTGCGTTGTATTTTTGTAAATACGGCACATCCCTGCATTGAAAAAAATGTCAGAGCACAGCGTTAGCAATTTTATGAATAACACAGTACTCCAACATTTTATTATAAATATCTTACTTTGTGTCCAAGAATGGTCTTAAAGCAGGTGTTATTTCCCCAACACAATATTGTTTATGGGTTCTTTCCTGGTGGAGCATACTGAAGGGCAATGCTTCTTCTATGGCACAAATAATACCTGCAGAGCTGTGTTTAATTTGTGCTGGTGTTTGCAGGTGGGGTCTGTCTGCACTCATTTTTAGGAACAGGCTTTGATCGAGAGAAAGAGAGAGAAAAACACAAATGGACCAAAAAAGGAGAAAGAGTGGGCATTAAAATAGAGGCAAAGTGAGATGAAAAAGAACATTCAAGAGTGTGATAAAGAGGCAGGAGTTGTTTGATGGTGGATGGAAGAGGCAAGAGTGTGATAAAGAGGCAGGAGTTTTTTGGTGGTGTATGGAAGAGTCAAGAGTGTGATAAAGAGGCAGGATTTGTTTGTTGGTGGATGGAAGAGGCAAGAGTGTGATAAAGAGGCAGGAGTTGTTTGATGGTGGATGGAAGAGGCAAGAGTGTGATAAAGAGGCAGGAATTGCTTGGTGGTAGGTGGAAGAGCCAAGAGTGTGATAAAGAGGCAGGGGTTGTTTGGCGGTGGATGGAAGAGGCAAGAGTGTGATAAAGAGGCAGGGGTTGTTTGATGGTGGATGGAAGAGGCAAGAGTGTTATAGAGAGGCAGGAGGTGTTTGGTGGTGGATGGAAGAGCCAAGAGTGTGATAGAGAGGCAGGAGTTGTTTGGCGGTGGATGGAAGAGGCAAGAGTGTGATAAAGAGGCAGGAGTTGTTTGATGGTGGATGGAAGAGGCAAGAGTGTGATAAAGAGGCAGGAGCTGTTTGATGGTGGATGGAAGAGGCAAAAGTGTGATAAAGAGGCAGGGGTTGTTTGATGGTGGATGGAAGAGGCAAGAGTGTTATAGAGAGGCAGGAATTGCTTGGTGGTGGGTGGAAGAGCCAAGAGTGTGATAAAGAGGCAGGAGTTGTTTGGCGGTGGATGGAAGAGGCAAGAGTGTGATAAAGAGGCAGGAGTTGTTTGGCGGTGGATGGAAGAGGCACGAGTGTGATAAAGAGGCAGGAGTTGTTTGGCGGTGGATGGAAGAGGTAAGAGTGTGATATAGAGGCAGGAGTTGTTTGATGGTGGATGGAAGAGGCAAGAGTGTGATAAAGAGGCAGTAGTTGTTTGGCGGTGGAAGGAAGAGGCAAGAGTGTGATAAAGAGGCAGGAGTTGTTTGATGGTGGATGGAAGAGGCAAGAGTGTGATAAAGAGGCAGGAGTTGTTTGATGGTGGATGGAAGAGGCAAGAGTGTGATAAAGAGGCAGGAGTTGTTTGATGGTGGATGGAAGAGGCAAGAGTGTGATAAAGAGGCAGGAGTTGTTTGGTGGTGGATGGAAGAGGCAAGAGTGTGATTAAGAGGCAGGAGTTGTTTGATGGTGGATGGAAGAGGCAAGAGTGTGATAAAGAGGCAGGAGTTGTTTGATGGTGAATGGAAGAGGCAAGAGTGTGATAAAGAGGCAGGAGTTGTTTGATGGTGGATGGAAGAGGCAAAAGTGTGATAAAGAGGCAGTAGTTGTTTGGTGGTGGATAGAAGAGGCAAGAGTGTGATAAAGAGGCAGGAGTTGTTTGATGGTGGATGGAAGAGGCAAGAGTGTGATAAAGAGTCAGGAGTTGTTTGATGGTGGATGGAAGAGGCAAGAGTGTGATAAAGAGGCAGGAGTTGTTTGATGGTGGATTGAAGAGGCACAGGGCCGGACTGGGAACCACAACCGGCCCTGGCAAAGTGCTCAGCCACCCCCACCCCCCTTGGGGTGGGGGGGGGTTGGAGGTGCCATCGAGCTCTTTCCCAGGGCCGGTTTTCGGCCGATTTTGGTACAGGACCGATTTTGCAGCTAAATCAGCCCTGTACCAAAATCGGCCCCCAGGGGCCAAAACCGGGCCCCACCGTGCAGCGCACCGGGGGATTGCCCGGTGCCCGCTATGGCCAGTCCGGGCCTGAAGAGGCAAGAGTGTGATAAAGAGGCCGGAGTTGTTTGATGGTGGATAGAAGAGGCAAGAGTGTGATAAAGAGGCAGTAGTTGTTTGATGGTGGATGGAAGAGGCAAGAGTGTGATAAAGAGGCAGGAGTTGTTTGGTGGTGGATGGAAGAGGCAAGAGTGTGATAAAGAGGCAGGAGTTGTTTGATGGTGGATGGAAGAGGCAAGAGTGTGATAAAGAGGCAGGAGTTGTTTGATGGTGGATGGAAGAGGCAAGAGTGTGATAAAGAGGCAGGAGTTGTTTGATGGTGGATGGAAGAGGCAAAAGTGTGATAAAGAGGCAGTAGTTGTTTGGTGGTGGATGGAAGAGGCAAGAGTGTGATAAAGAGGCAGGAGTTGTTTGATGGTGGATGGAAGAGGCAAGAGTGTGATAAAGAGGCAGGAGTTGTTTGATGGTGGATGGAAGAGGCAAGAGTGTGATAAAGAGGCAGGAGTTGTTTGATGGTGGATGGAAGAGGCAAGAGTGTGATAAAGAGGCAGGAGTTGTTTGGTGGTGGATGGAAGAGGCAAGAGTGTGATAAAGAGGCAGGAGTTGTTTGATGGTGGATGGAAGAGGCAAGAGTGTGATAAAGAGGCAGGAGTTGTTTGATGGTGGATGGAAGAGGCAAGAGTGTGATAAAGAGGCAGGAGTTGTTTGATGGTGGATGGAAGAGGCAAAAGTGTGATAAAGAGGCAGTAGTTGTTTGGTGGTGGATGGAAGAGGCAAGAGTGTGATAAAGAGGCAGGAGTTGTTTGATGGTGGATGGAAGAGGCAAGAGTGTGATAAAGAGGCAGGAGTTGTTTGATGGTGGATGGAAGAGGCAAGAGTGTGATAAAGAAGCAGGAGTTGTTTGATGGTGGATGGAAGAGGCACAGGGCCGGACTGGGAACCACAACCAGCCCTGCCAAAGTGCTCGGCCACCCCCCCCTCCCCACTCGGGGGGGGGGGGGGGTTTGGAGGTGCCATCGAGCTCTTTCCCAGGGCCGGTTTTCGGCCGATTTTGGTACAGGACCGATTTTGCAGCTAAATCGGCCCTGTACCAAAATCGGCCCCCAGGGGCCAAAACCGGGCCCCACCGTGCAGCGCACCGGGGGATTGCCCGGTGCCCGCTATGGCCAGTCCGGGCCTGAAGAGGCAAGAGTGTGATAAAGAGGCCGGAGTTGTTTGATGGTGGATAGAAGAGGCAAGAGTGTGATAAAGAGGCAGTAGTTGTTTGATGGTGGATGGAAGAGGCAAGAGTGTGATAAAGAGGCAGGAGTTGTTTGGTGGTGGATGGAAGAGGCAAGAGTGTGATAAAGAGGCAGGAGTTGTTTGATGGTGGATGGAAGAGGCAAGAGTGTGATAAAGAGGCAGGAGTTGTTTGATGGTGGATGGAAGAGGCAAGAGTGTGATAAAGAGGCAGGAGTTGTTTGATGGTGGATGGAAGAGGCAAAAGTGTGATAAAGAGGCAGGAGTTGTTTGGTGGTGGATGGAAGAGGCAAGAGTGTGATAAAGAGGCAGGAGTTGTTTGATGGTGGATGGAAGAGGCAAGAGTGTGATAAAGAGGCAGGAGTTGTTTGATGGTGGATGGAAGAGGCAAGAGTGTGATAAAGAGGCAGGAGTTGTTTGATGGTGGATGGAAGAGGCAAGAGTGTGATAAAGAGGCAGGAGTTGTTTGGTGGTGGATGGAAGAGGCAAGAGTGTGATAAAGAGGCAGGAGTTGTTTGATGGTGGATGGAAGAGGCAAGAGTGTGATAAAGAGGCAGGAGTTGTTTGGTGGTGGATGGAAGAGGCAAGAGTGTGATAAAGAGGCAGGAGTTGTTTGGTGGTGGATGGAAGAGGCAAGAGTGTGATAAAGAGGCAGGAGTTGTTTGATGGTGGATGGAAGAGGCAAGAGGGTGATAAAGAGGCAGGAGTTGTTTGATGGTGGATGGAAGAGGCACAGGGCCGGACTGGGAACCACAACCGGCCCTGGCAAAGTGCTCAGCCACCCCCACCCCCCTTGGGGGGGGGGGGGGTTGGAGGTGCCGTCGAGCTCTTTCCCAGGGCCGGTTTTCGGACGATTTTGGTACAGGACCGATTTTGCAGCTAAATCGGCCCTGTACCAAAATCGGCCCCCAGGGGCCAAAACCGGCCCCCACCGTGCAGCGCACCGGGGGATTGCCCGGTGCCCGCTATGGCCAGTCCGGGCCTGAAGAGGCAAGAGTGTGATAAAGAGGCAGGAGTTGTTTGATGGTGGATAGAAGAGGCAAGAGTGTGATAAAGAGGCAGGAGTTGTTTGATGGTGGACGGAAGAGGCAAGAGTGAGGAATCAATAGTTTGCAGCCTTGGTATTCGATAACGGTGGCTGTGGCTTCAGAGAAAAACTTTGTCCCCCGCCACGTATTCTATCACATATTAAGCACTGCTGCAGAGTACCCAGCCTTTATCACTGGGTTCACAATTTTCTTATAAGCACATGCACAAACTGTCACACATGAGAGCAACAAGAGAAGCATCCTCGACCTCAACTGTTGCACCATGCTTGCTTTTATAGCTGTCAAATTCAGAAGTACATCTATCGTTCCATCTCTGATATTGACGCAGCACTAGATAAAGGGCAGGTAATACTTCAGCAAGTGGAGAAGGGTCATTTTCTAAGTTTGGTGAATGTACTCAGCAAAGCCATTTTTGGCGGGCAAGATCCTATGAACAATGGTGTAGACTCAGTGCAGAGCTGAATGCCTGTTTCTATGAGTTTGTAATTACAATACAATATGTAGCTAGAAATGTCTCAGAGTTTAATGCATTCACTGTAAACAGCGCCTCTACTGACAGTGACCAGTGATTTTCTCCATTTGTTCCTGTGCCATCAGACCCGATTTAGGCAAGGGACTCCCTATTTTTAAAAGAAAAAAACATGGCTGTAATTGAGCTTTTTCCGACCTGAAGTTGTTCCCAGTTCAATAGAGTTCAACAGGGAAAATACCCTCATCGCGATTTTTTTTCAAACCCTTCCTCTTTCTGCTTTCCAAATGTTGGCATGCATGATTGTGCTATCTCTCTTTAATGTTAACTCAGACACATTTTGAGCTATATAGATACTCTTTAGTCAGGGTAAATGCAAAATAACAGGCATTGGGCTCAGCGCTCAGCTAGCGGTCCTGTTCCCATGGTCCCAGCAGACCTTGCTGGCCAGCCCGCCCTGGCGTGGTAGAGAGGCCGGGTTTCCTCTCTCATAGATCGAGGCCCGCAGGGTCAGTCCCAGAGTGCAGCGCGGCAGCTCACCTTTCATCCGCTGACATCATGCAGGAAAGGGTCAATAGCTTGGTTTGGAGTCAGTTTCAATGGCAGGTTACTAAAGGACCAGACGCAGTCACGCAGGGTGCAGGAGTGACCGGAAACAATTAATAAGAGTCATCGGAGACGTCCGCCGTGGAAGTGTTTTGAAAGTCTTCAGAGACTGACTCCTTATTGTTTTTCCATTTGTATCAAGCTATTCTCCAGCGCTCGCTCGTGATGCCAATTAATGCAGCTAATGATGCCAGCTAGCTGTGAGCAAGATAGGTTGTCTTGCATGGTCAGCCAGCACAAGCAAAGTTTAAAGTCACCAGAAATGGAATCAAACCAAAACTCCCCAGAGCTGAAGCAGTCCCTTCGAGTGACCCTCTTTGGGAGACCTTGGGGGCATATTACCAAGGCAGCGCTATAAAATTATCGCCGCTTTTGCGGCTGTTTTCGGCCGACAAGCTTTTGCGTGTTTTGCTGATTTAGCGCCCCTTACAACAACCCCCAGCTTTGCATCTCTAATGAGATGCAAAGTGGGCGTTCGGTGCCAAAATAACTGTGGAGAAATGTCGCTAACCGACATTTCTCCAATTATCAAGCTGCACGCAAACAAGCAGCGCGTTAAGAAAAGTAGCGCTAACCACAGTTAACGCTACTTTCCTAACGCCTGCTTGTTTCCTGACTTAGCCATGTAATCCAATGGGAGGTGGATTACATGGCTAAAATCACCATGCCCTTTCGGCAATGTTTTGCTGGTTGCAGTGTGATTATCGCTGGATTTCCAGCAATAATCACCCTGTTTTCCAGCTAACGCATTGATTCCTATCACTTGGGAGATAAGCATTGCTGATAGCACGCTATCTCCACGATACAATCCAGCGTTAGCCTGTGATAATTATCCTCGCTCTAAAAGCGCTGAACGATAATTATCGCAGGACCTTGCTAATATGCCCCTTGGATCTTCTAAACTAAAGATTCTTTGTGGAAACTCATTACTCTAAGTCTGAAGTTTTGTCTTTGCTTTGGGAGTAGGAATTGATTTGAAAAACCAGAGAGGGAGCCACAGGGAAAGCACACAAGAGAGGTGAACACATTCATCTGTGGGAAATGGGGAAACGAGTCAAAAAGGGCCGAGTAGAGAGAGAGAGGGGTAAAGTTGCCTACTGAAAGGGTGGATAGCACTGATGTGGTACAAGAGAGACAGATAAGCCTGTTTAGAGTGTTAGAAGGATGCTTGTGCTGAGGTTGAACTGAGGGGATGGGGTATTGGTTGTGGATTGGTTTCACTCGTACAATGCCATTTGTAATTACATTGAAGTCCACCATGCAGATTACCAGGAGATTACACTAAGGAACTGCGTGTGATCAGGAGCGTGGGAATGCGGCAGAAGGGGTGAAGGGCCGGAATGGATAGTGAGAATGTACTGACTGAAGTACATCATTGAAGTATCGCAAGTAATTCATGAAAGGCATGTGCATGCAGCGGATTTCTTCATGATGGAAAGTACTGAATATGTTTGTATTTTCAGGGCCACAGTTAGCCCCACCCATGAAACAGGACAACCAATTACAATTGTGGCATTTGCATTCACAGGAGGCCACACTGGTACTTTTTTGAAGGGGAGATGTGGTAATAGTACCTTACCAAGAAAGGCCTGCCCACAACCCAATCACAGAAGCCTGCTGAGATACAGTGGCTCAATTTTGTTGAAATACTTTTGACACACCAAGAGCACTTGCCATCTAAAAATGATATGATCAGCCCAGAACATTGGCAAATTGCTGCTGCAATAGTTATGGGTCACTAAAAGAAATTAATGTCAGAAAGGAACAGAAAACTCCAGCCCTAAGATTTCTTTGCACAGCAAATGCGATACTCATGCATATTCTACAGATAAATCCCTTAACCAAGCTGCCAGAATGCAAAAACTCAAAAGGGCAGCACTTTGGGGTGGAATTTTGTAGGTGCAGGAATTCACCTCCATGACTGCATTATACATGAATTATCATTGTTATGCACCGTCCACATTTCTTTGAGGCTCATAGGGTCACTGGTGGAGCCTATGCCATGTAGTATGAGCTATATCTTGGCCAGATGCTTTACACATCGCATACGATGCCCTAACCCATGGGCCTGACTTCCAAATAAAAAGACACACACATGACCACACTCTCCCAGTCACAAGAATCTATACTACTATTATAAAGGAAGAACTTTGAACCTTTGAGGCGGGTAAACTCGGGAACTACAGCCCCAATCGACACACCCGATACATTGTTGTAATCTTCAGGGTGTGCAGATGGACATAGCTATATAAACGTAATCAATATACGTTATTTAAAAAATTTACCGAAAAAAAGTAGTCCCTTGGAAGAAGCGCCGTCCGCGACGTGCGTGCCCGACGTGAGGAGCGCGGGGAGGAGCGGCGTCCAGGAGCGCGAGAAGGACCGGCGGACATGGCGCGGGGAGGAGCGGTGAGGAGCGGCGGACAGGCGGTGAGGAGCGGCGGACAGGCGGGGAGGAGCGGTGAGCGGCGGATGAGGTAGGTTATATATTTATTTATAAGCGGCGGAAAAATGAAGCAAAAATGAAAATCGTGAGCAAGAGGAAGCAAACAGAGCATTACAAAAGTGAGCCAAACGGTGCAATACAGGAGGAAAAAGTTACGTGTGCAGGTTACAAAAGCGTAGAAAGTAAACACAGAGGTATAAGAGGAAAAAGTGACGTCTGCAGGTAGCAAGAGGAAGCAAACCGAGCATTAAAAAAGTGAGCCAAACGGTGCATTACAGGAGGAAAAAGTTACGTGTGCAGGTTACAAAAGCGTAGAAAGTAAACATAGAGGTATAGGACGAAAAAGTGACATGTGCAGGTAGCAAGAGGAAGCAAACGGAACATTAAAAAAGTGAGTCAAACGGTGCATTACAGGAGGAAAAAGTTATGTGTGCAGGTTACAAAAGCGTACAAATGAAACAGAGGTATGTACTGCAATATATGGAGGAAGGCCCCGGGGGACCCACGGACAACGTCGGGGCTGGCGGGGGACCTGTAGCCTAGATGCTCCCGGACAACGTCGGGACGGGCTGCTAGTCATGCATAACCTAGTAGTTTCTTAATTTTGAATAGTACCACCAAGCTAGTGCTGGGCACCCAAACTGTCCTCCTACCTTAAACCTGGAAAGCAGAGAGCAAGCCCTCAAAATAGATAGGGTTGATGAGCCTGAAAAATGTGCAATTATATAGATTAATGATAGAAAGAAGTATCACAGCCCACAACCACAGCTTTACTTTGATTGGGAAAGATTCTATTTTCAAGTAAATGCCAGTTTGCAGACATCGCTAAATATATACCATATAGCCATGCAAATATATAAATAATGCACAAGAAGCCCCCTAGCATAGATACAACACATTCCTGCCTAAGAACCTTATTTGTGATACTCTAAAGATAGAATACTTTGAGTTCAGATTTCCGCACAGAGGTGTGTGAACATGTCCGGCATTTATGAGCGATCTGTTGAGGCCTCTTGACTGTGTGAGCACTATTCAAAAACCTCAAACACATGAGATAACAACAGGCGTAGAAATGTGAAAGGATCTTCTAAGAGTGAGTTTGCGGTTGGCGCCCTTGCAACAGTGAGAGGAGGTGAAAGAGTTTTATTTGGTCTTTCTAAGTTCTCCCATCCTGTGTTTGTCCTTTCCAGCTTATGACACTGAAGGGTGGAATCACACTCCATCTAATAGGTCAAACTAGATTTATTAAGTTAACTTCAACGAATTATCAGAGACCAAGACCCCATGCACCATCATAACCCCAGCTCTATGCAGGGCCGGCTTTAGCGCCGGTGGCGCCCTGTGCGACAATCATTTTTGGCGCCCTCACACCCAATGATTACCTCCTAGGATTCTCTCACTACCACTGGCAAACGTGCCCCTCATATCTCCAATCATAGGTTATAGCTAAACACAGTGCTCCCTCCTGAGGTCAGCTCCCTCTCCACAGGTCAGCGCTCTGTGCGGGCGCACCAGTCGCACCTCCCTAAAGCCGGCCCTGGCTCTAAGACTGGATGGGGCACAGCGAAAGGTTCGCAGCAGGAATTTTGGGAGATTCCCACAATTCCCGCAGCGGGAATGGTGCTGAGTTTCTTTCACCTGCTGATTCTACCTGTAGCGTGAGGCGCAGTGTCCCTTTTTGCAGACGATTATTTATAGAACTGGAATAGGTTCAGAAAGAGACAGGAGCACAGGAAGATTGAATCATTAGTCCTATTACCGTTCAAAATGTCAACAACGAACGAAAACAGCCATTTTCACTTTATACAAAGAATAAGAAACAACAGCCGGCCATATGAAATGTAAAATGCTGAGGGGGAAAGAGGTCATTGAGCCAAGAAGACAAACATAGGAGTCTATGCTGAGGTGGGCTTTACATTTCGGTGACCAAATCTGACTAATACAACACAATGCAATGCAGCCTCTAATTGATGCGTCAAGCAATCCGTGCGACAAATCACAGATTGTTACCAGGCACAGCATCAGGTACATTAAGATATATTTAAACACTTACCAAGGTGTAAGGGGAAGGAGAATACAGTAGGGGGATATAGAATAGTCTACAGTTCGTAAGACTGAGGCACATGATGTTAGGTTTAGTTTATAATCTATGGAACATTTAGTTATTCAGCGACTTGGTACCCGTGGGTGATACATGTGCTTTACTTCTAGGTCTCTGTTCTTTTATTGTTATGTTTTCCAGCTCTTTTCTTGGTCTGGAGTACAAAGCGCCGGGATACTCCTTTGGAGTAGCCGTTGCGCTATAAAAGTCCCTTTTAACATAACATAACAAATACACATTATGTTATGTTATCTTATGTTATGCTATGTTATGTTAATTGAAGAGTTTTTAATGTAGATAGGGCCACCAGATATTGTCATATATGTCTAATTCGTCATTTAATATATAGTTGTCACATGTTGCCTTGCTCTGCATGCATTCTATTCATTCTTCCAGAGTTGATCTGGTAGATAACCTCTCGTGATGGTGGATGCATACTTTGGCACTTGCAAGTGAAGTGGAGATGATTTGTCTCCACTGGGGAAGCTGCAGGTACATTTGTTGATAGTGACATACAGCTAATTTGGTTGTAGGGTAAAATTTATACTGCAAACAGTAGACATAGTTTTCAAGAACAAAAGGGTCCATTAGAATGGCGGGCGGATTGCCCCCGCCATCTTAGTATGGCGGGGGGGCCATGGCGGAAGAAAACACCGCCCGCCACTTTTCCGCCCCGGTCGCCTTGCGGCCAGGGCGGAAAATGTTTAATATGGTGGCGATGTCTATTAGACACCGCCAGCCATATTACGATGGCAAGAGTGCAATGAATTTCCGTGGCGGAAATGCCGCCACGGAAAGGCAGGCGGTCTTCACCCTGGGGGCCCCCTGCGGGCCCCCAGAGTGAAGGTGAGTGGGGGGTGCACGCAGGGGGGGTACCCCCCTTCATTTTCATTTCCAAAGCGGCAGGCACCGCGCAGTGCCTGCCGCTTTGCAAATGAAAATACTGTGATGTATTGTCAGCATTGTGGCGGGCGGTGCAGAGTGCACCGCCCGCCACAATGCTGAGAATACAGGATGTGCCCGCCACTGTGGCGGGCACATCCTAACGGCACCCCCGGGACCCCCGCCCTTAAGGCGGACGGTCCCGTTTTCCGATAGCCCGCCATCCTAATGAGGCCCAAAGAGTTCACACAGTGCAGTGCAACAAGCAAAGTTGTGTGAAAGGAAGTGAACAGAACTGCTACTTATAAGTGCTGTCTCCCTGCGAACTTGCGGCTGCGGTGTGTCAATGCTGGTACCCTTGCAGCAATGTGTACAGAGTCCCCTCCGGCACAAAAACTATGCTTTCAGGCACTTTCTTCTTTATAGGAGTGCTGCAGAGTGCAGAAAATATGCAAAGAGTTAAAAACAAGGAGAAATGAAAACATTTTTTCTTGTTATGCCTCCCTCAGGGAGGCGCTGCATTTTATCACAATCCATGTCTACAATTCATTATAGATAGGCATTTGCATCAAAACCCATAGGCAGTTGCACATGAATAAAATGCTACATAAAGGCTTGATAGATTTTAGAAAGTATACCTCAATGTTGGCACCAAGTCTGCAAGTATATCAGTATCAGGGAAGTAGGGAGTGTAATGGATTTGAGCCCAATCTCTCCTGTAGATAATAATATAATGGCTCTAATAGGCAGAGTTCGGTTGATGATCTTTGCATATTTTTTTAAACAATTTAAACTACACCTTGGATACTAACGGGCTGATTTATATCGGCAGACGGAGTAATTACAGTCGCCATAATAGAGTACTTTACTCCTGCCATGGTGATGGTACTCTGTCTGCCATATTTACCAATGCCCTGCAGACATCTTCTGCATATTCTGAAACCGCCATCAACATGACAGAGCTGTACGTCAAACTTACAACGTTAGTTTATTTAAAAAAAGCAGGATTTTCGTTTTGGAAAAAAAATCCTCAATGCCCCCTCACTATGGGAGTTTCCTCCTATGGCAAGGGGGTATTGAGCACTTTTCAATACCCCTTAATGCCAGTTTTTTCCTGGTATTGAGGGTCATTCAAAATTGACTGTATGTCCCGCCTTCTAAATTAGGTCGGTGGACAGATAGCCAAACCTCTGACAGCCTTTACTTCCTGAGGCCGTTGGAGTGTTTGATCAGCTGCCCGGTTCTGAATCAGATGGGGGGGGGCATCATGTTGGCAGGGAGGGTTTGGACATGGTATCATGTACAGATGAGCACAAACACCTTTACTTTGATGGAACTCTGTGAAGATGGAGAGAAAGTACACCTAAACACAGGGTCCGGCTGGCAGCTTCATGAACCTTACAAGACTGTAGTCCTGCCTTGTGAATGTTTGCTCAATACTGGTATCTCTCACCCAAACCAAACAACACCATAAACCTTTTTGACTTGTATTTGCTGCCTATTTCATTTCCTCTATATTATTGCTTGACCTCCTCAGATGTGTCCCTAAAATTAATCTTTTGCTCTGAATTTTTACCCTTTGCCCTCTGTTTTTAAAGTCAGTGCCCAGAATGTTCCTCCATGTTTGGTTGGCACCTTACAGCCTGCTTACACATGGTGTTCATATTATCTCCTTAACGAAAGGCATGTTGGGTATTGTATCTCAAATCTTGATTCTTGGTAACCTGCAAGTTGGGCATATGACAAAGGTTACCAGACGATTCTTTGATACTAAGGACACCCTCTGTGCTCCTGGGTTGTACAACGCACTGAGGAGCATATTATCAAGGGGGTTTATTTATTAAAAGCCAAGAAGGCGGAGATAAAATTATCTCCCTATTACCTAGCTGTCGCTAACACCAGTTAGCGACAGCTAGTAGGAGATAGCGACCATCTTGGGTCCCACTTTGCATGTCGGAGAAATTTATTGCTAATGACATGTAAAGTGGGCGTGCCAAGATGTTAGCGACTGGAAACAGTCGCTAACATCGCTATCTCATATTACCAACTTTTGGAGATATTCGCGCAAAGTGCGAATATCTCCAAAAGCTAACACCTGCCCTGAGCAGTTCTTAGCCATGTTATCCACCCAATGGGAGGTGGATAACATGGCTAAGAGCATTAGCTCGGTAATGCATGAATATCGCTGAATTTTCTGCGATATTCATGCATTTAGGCCGATTTTTATCACTTAGGAGATAATCCTTGATAATAGCAAGGGGGCATATTATCAAGGGGGTTTATCTCCGCTTTTTTGGCTTTAAAAGCCAAGAAAGCGGAGATAAACTTATCTCCCTATTACCTAGCTGCCGCTAACACCAGTTAGCGACAGCTAGTAGGAGATAGCGACCATCTTGGGCCCCACTTTGCATGTCAGTGAAATTTATCACTAATGAGATGCAAAGTGGGCGTGCCAAGATGTTAGCGACTGAAAACAGTCGCTAACATCGCTATCTCCTATTACCAACTTTTGGAGATATTCGCGCTAAGCGGGAATATCTCCAAAAGCTAACACCTGCCCTGAGCAGTTTTTAGCCATGTTATCCAATGGGAGGTGGATAACATGGCTAAGAGCATTAGCTCGCTAATGCATGAATATCGCTGACTTTTCTGCGATATTCATGCTGATTTTTACCGCATTTGCGTTAAACCTTGGTAATACCACGGTTTATTTGCGGTAAACATCGCCGCAGCGCTGCGGTAAATTTTTGTCTCTAACCAAGCAATAGCGATAATTATCGCTATTGCTTGGTAATATGCCCCAAGGTTCCTAAGCGATAAAAATCGCCGCAGCTCGGCGATAAAAATATCGCCGCTAAACCAACATAGCGATAATTATCGCTAGTTGTTGGTAATATGCCCCTGAATTCTGGAAGTGGGGGTCCTGGCTCACTTCAGTTGATCCATGTGAACAAATCCACCTGAAAGGGATTATTTCATAAAGAAAAGCGCAGACATGGAACACTGTGTCCTTGATGACACGGAAGCATGGGGGAGTTGAGTAATCTCTGTTTCCGGTTTGGCAGGTGTTTTGGGTGTATACACCAGATAATATTCAAAGCTCACGGCTCTTGCCAGGCACTCGTTCACCCTCCTCGCTGCTGCTGCTGCCTGTTGACACTTCAGCACGCACAGAAAAGGGCTTTCTACCCATCTGCGCACCGAGCATCAGCAGACCAAAGGGAAGCCGCCGCCTCCTGAAAGTCAGAGGTTGAATAGAGTCACCCTGTCATCGTGAGATGTTTTTAATGCCCACTGACTGAAACTCCCACACAGGTGAACTGCGGGAGCAGTCATTAGAGCTAAATGGGTGGGAAAGTGTCGTTCCCATCCGTCTCTCTCCCTCGCTCTCTCCATCTCTCTCTGTCACGCGGAGTGCCTCACCAATTATTTCACTCCCCGGGGACAGACAAAAGAAAATCGTTCTGTTCTTTTCATCATCGCTGTTCGCCATTTGGTAAAACCACGAGGGCCTCTAAACCGCGCGCCTCATGTTTCTGTTTCTCATCTTTTCTTAGATTAATACCTCTTTCCAGCTTGGCTTCTGTTGTATTTTTTTTTGCTAATGCTGCCATATGGCCTGGTTGCTGTAACGTCCCTAAGATTCACTAGAATGCAGACATATAATGAGATGCCGAGGAACACTTATAAAGCGCATCTGTTAAGAATTCCCGCGACAAAGCAGGAACATAAAAGGGGGTTCTGTTATCTACTGTATTGCTCTCCTAGAGAAAGATGACACAATTTAGAATAATTAATTTTTCTGTAATTAAGTTTTTTTTTTAATGATACTGGGGATTGAGAAAAGTTTGCTTAATTTTGGGAACACACACACATACGCACATGCACACGCACAAATATATAGCTATATAGGTGAGCTCCGTATGGTGCCCATCATGTGTGACAAAGGCCGATGCCTCGGTCGAAACGCGTCATGTTGGCTAAAATTGTGGAATAAAAACTCGGTGGTTTAGCAATTGGCATCCTGTGCTGTGTCAGACACTGTATTATCTATTCATGGACGGGTTTTAGTTTATATATATATATATATATATATATATATATATATATATATATATATATATATATATATATATATATATATATATATATATATATATATATATATATATATATATATATATATATATATATACATATATTCTCACAAAGACGATCCTTCCATGCACGAGAGCGCTCAACAGTGTGTGCTCAGCCCAAGGGCTGGATCATAGCCCAATAATTAATTTTGAACACAAGGAGGGCGGCACACAAGGATACTTATTTAGAAGCTTTTCTCACAGCTTTTCTCACGGTTAGCAAGTCCCTTTTTGCTTTTCATTTTTATACTGTCCCATATTAGCCTTAAGGTGGCATTATGGGATACGTAGTTTTTCAAGCAAAATATTTCAAAACAAAACATTAATAACAGACAAAGGACTGGTGTGCTCTGATTTACAAGTATAGTACTTAGCGTCCTTAGTTAGTATCACTTAGGGCTTATTTTATGTGAGTTCTTAGTCTCTATACTTGAGTATTGGGTATAGTACCCTATTATAGTCAATAAAGTTTTAAGCTGAGTTCAAGTTCACTCGAGATGTATGTGGAGATCTTCTCCAAAGTTCATGCCTCTGGGGTGTTTTGTTCGGAATCGGATTATGAAACGTGATTCCATCTGTCGTAGGAGACGGACCGTGTCTCCTCCTCTGTCTTGTTTGGTCAACATCTTCAATCCATAGAAATTCATGGCTCGCCAATCCCCACTTTGACAAATGTTAAGATGTTTTGCTGTGGCATATAGCATGTTTGAGTTCTTTACAGCCCGGATATGCTCCAGTATTCTTTTCTTTAACATGCATGTAGTGGACCCCATGTATTTCATTCCACATTTGCATTCTATCACATATATATATATATATATATATATATATATATATATATATATATATATATATATATATATATATATATATATATATATATATATATATATATATATATATATATATATTCCTACTGGCGGTCGCCAGTAGGTATATATAGTTAGGATTTTTTTCCTACGGGATTTCTGAAAATTCTATGTCGAATAACTTTGGCGTTTGTGGACGGAATTGGCTGAAATTTTCAGGAAAATGGCACATTTTGTTTCTGAGCAGCCCCTGAAAATTTGGGGGGTTTCGTCAAGGGGGGGCCGAGAACAAAGGGGGGTCCCAAAACGCGTTTTTCCCATTCATTTTTCCATAGGGCGGTTGGAATCACTTTTAGCTCGAACGGCTGAATGGATTTACACGAAACTTGGCAAAATTGTAGATATGGTTTGCCTGGCGTGCCTTTGCTATGTCTCAATATATGTGCTCCAGTGGATTTTCAGAAATTAACGTTTTAAAAAATATATATATCTGTGACAGCGTCCCGGTTAGCGCCCCGGTTTGCGTACCTGACGCATAACGGAACTTCGCGAGGAGAAGCGGATTGGCTCCCCGGTGACTGTCAACATTCTAAACAGTCCGGAGCGGCCGCCATCTTGTGTCTCGGTAGGATCGAGACACAAGAGGTGGCAAAAACAAAGGGGGAAATGAGCATAAGGGGGCAGAGGACATCCTCCCTGACCCCCTAGGTTTGATGAGGGGGCTTTAAAAGGGCCCCGCGGGGCCAAAAAATAATAATTTTATTATCGTTTTTTTGCGGGGGGAGCGCCCGGTACGCGCACCGGGAAGCGGTCCGGGGAGTGTAATATATGGAAAAAAGAATGAAAGATTGTTCAAATATTGTCTGTTTATTGATTGTTCTTTTTGTTGTATTTATTTATTTATTTTTTTAAAGTACCAACATGTAGGTACCAATGCAGAGTCTAAAAATAAATATACACCGTTTCCATTGTAGATATCTTGCATGTTGTTTCAGAAGTTATTGTGGTATATGGAATTCATAGCAGAGTCTGTGAGGAAAGCAGAAAGAACATGGAGGCAGGAGATGATAAAGAGATGTTAAATACACATTGGAGATAATATAGTGGGAGAAAGGAAGTAACTATGAGCAAACTTACTATGTAACACAAAAAAGTTGCACAGTATATTTTAAGTCTCAGTTTATATTTTATCTTTTTGGGTACTATTTCATAATTTTCATATTAAAAAGAATAATGTCTCAAACAATTTTAACTTTTAAAATTTAAATTTATTGTTCTGATTTTTCAAAATCTAAGAGAATTTGTAACATTAAATCATCAGGAATGTCCTCCTTTTCATTCCAAGAATCACATTCACATTCTTCAGCACATTTTAATAATTCTTGGTCTTCTGATTCATCCATAAAGTCTAGTTCTTCTTTTTCTTGGTTTGGATTGCTTTCAATCTTAATTTCAAATGAAATTGTATTTTCTTTTTGCTGTGCTTCCATTTTCTTGCTGTAAATTGCAAAAAAAAAATATATCAGTGGAAATAGGGCACTGTTGGGTTTAAGTTCAGACAGGTGCTTGTGAGTTTTTAACAGTGAAGTAATCTTTGGGCAGTGCATGGTTTCAGGCAGGAAGTAGAACTATTAAAAAGTGCCTGTGATGAAGCCTAAGTAAATTCATAATTATACCACAGAAGCCTAACTCAAACAATACTTTAAATAATTAAATCTTTCTCAATAACTAACTCTTATAGAGGGACAGTATGTAACTATCTGAAAACGTTTTCCTTATTTAATTTAAAGTGCATAACATAGTTCTCCTTTCAAATTTTTTAAATTATATCTTACCTTTCAAAAAGAAGTTAAAGTTGACAGTGAAAATGCTCTTGAAATGTACTTCAGGAAGTAGTAGTCAAAATGGCTGTGTTTCTCTCTTTTTCTTTATATATATTCAGGTACATAACCAATCAAATGTCTTGAAATAATAGTAGAAAATGAAAGTAACATTTTAATTGGTTGTCAATTCTAACACTTCATATGTGTTTCTGTCATGTAATTTACCTCAGGATATTTAGTCAGGCCTACAGCATAATTTTCTTAATGGAATTCCATCAAATTTGGGTAAATGGTAGGAACTGCTATGTAGTAGGGCCAATTCTATATTTGATGAAAGTGTCTCCAGTGGTTTTTCTGTAAATTACTTTCCCACCTTTTTTTAGCGAGCGCTCACCGGTGCGCGCCCCGGTACGCGTACCGGCAGCGTTACGGGAGTCTTCCATTTTGTGTGTCGGTAGAATTGAGACACAAGATGGAGGGGAAACAATGTTCGGAATGGGTAGAAGGGGGAACGGTAGACACTTTCTGACCCTCTAGGTTTTCTGAGGGGGGCTTAGGACGCTCATATAGGCAAAAAAAGTTAATTAAACAAAATCGTGCGCGGAGCGCCCGGTACGCGCACCGGTAAGTGAACCGGGGAGAGTACTTTGGTGAAAAATAGTGAAAAAAGTTAGAAAAAGATAAACGTTTTGAATGATCAGAGGTAGGGTAGCTCAGAAAAGAGCTATTGGGTTCTGTGGCTGATTTAGGTACCTACAAGTAGGTTTCAATGCACAGTTTAAAATTCAGGAGGAATATTCTATTCCCCTCATCTCAAATTGTGGACAAAATTGGTTGGAACAGTTCCATTTCTGTCTTTGGCATATATTGGAATATACTAAGGCAGTTTGGGGATAAAGTGTCATCAATTGATGAAAGGTGTCCTTTAAAAGCATTTCCAGACCAACCCCAGTCATAGTCCCAAAATCATTTCCACCACAGTGCACTATTAAGAGGTCAGGGTTTGGCAGATGCATAAAAAAATTATAATAAAAACAT
Source organism: Lissotriton vulgaris (assembly GCF_964263255.1). NCBI lineage: Eukaryota > Metazoa > Chordata > Amphibia > Caudata > Salamandridae > Lissotriton > Lissotriton vulgaris. The sequence continues at coordinate 1,099,244,805 of NC_141693.1, forward strand.
ATAAAATATATTTTTCATTTAAAAGAAGAATACATTTTACAGCTTTTGATATTTGCTATTAAAAAACCATTGAAATTCACTGAAAAAACCATAGGTTATAGACCATATATAGTTAGGAATTAGCATTTACAAAACCTTGAAAATTCACTGAAAAAACCATAGGTTATAGACCATATATAGTTAGGGATTAGTATTTACAAAACCTTATTTTACTCACACAAAACCATTGAAATTCGCATATATAGTTAGTTGCACTAACTATATATCGCGCACCCGCAATCCACTGCTGATGATGTCACATATTACATCATTCATGACATGGTGAGTGACATCACTGATGACATCACTGTTGACAACTCAAATGACATCACTGATAACATCACTGATGACATCATTCATGTGATAATACGATGAACATTTCAGACTCTAATATAACCTTAGATACACTCAGTGTAAACAGACACTCACAGATTGTCACTCATCCATGGAGTTACTCATACACCTAGTCAGTCATGCAAAGAATCAATCACACCTCCATTTCCTCAACTATACAGTTAAACACACCTTACTTATTCAAACATATTCTAACACATATTTACTCTCTTATACAATCACTGATACAAGTTTACAATGATCTATGCAGCCACTCACACATTCACTGGCTCTTATACACAGTTATTTATATATGTCAACTCTCACATGTACTGTGTTTTACAAATGTACTTACTTTGACATGTAGCACTGAGATATCCATTCACTCACCAATACACTCATGCACAAGTCAACCACCCATACAGCTGTTTCCACATGCAGTTTTGAACCCATACATCTAGTGAATCAACTGTTCACACATCTATGCACAGACACATTCGCCTCGTTCCATTCCATATGATGGTGAGTCTGCATTTTTAACCTAAAACCTTTATCATATTCTAACCATGCATTTGATGGGAACTGCCTGTGTGCCCCGTGGATATTGGCCTCGTGCAGCCAAATATCTGCTGCCTTCTGTCAAAAATTCTCAACAATAATGCAGGCCATAATTCTGAAGGCGTCCAACCAATTATCGAAAGTCCTTTCCTTCCTCTTCTCTCTCCTGTCCTCATCCTTCTTATCGCACAATTTTAAGTCTAGCCCATCCAATTGTATCTCTAACAATGAGAAAATATCTCTGAACTCCTTTCTGCATATCCTCTCCTTAACAGCTAAAGGGATGAGACTCGCTAACCCCGTGGCTCTCGTGACCAAGGATGCAGGCCTGGTGATGGCCTATTGTATGCCTCAGGGGGTTGACCTGTTCTATCTTGGTTGCTCGCTCTATTTGCACTACCCCATGCCTCTATTGGGGGATGCCATCACCCCCTGTGCTTCCTGCGCCTGGGTGCTGGGACCAGTTGGTCTAGCCGGCTGGTTCTGTAAACGTTGATGTTGCTCTCTGCCCGGGTCAATAAGATGCCATGTCAGCCCTGAGACCCCCCTTGAGGTGGAGTGCCTGCAGCCCAAGCCCCTGCCCTTCCAGGCCATTAAACAACAATGGAACAAATGACTTCAAGCATTCCTGCACTATTGTGCCAATATGCTCACCACTTGTGGTGTTGTCATTTCCGCTCGGCCCTGCCGCTAGGATGGCTAGAGGTGGCAGGTCGTCCCACTTGGACCCCTTATTGGCTGTATGCTTCCTTGGTGCCTTCACTAGGTCCCTTTGCCCCTTCCGGGGCGCTGGATGACCCGTGGTTTCTGTTGGTTGCCTGGCTCCTCTCTCTGCCTCATTGTCCGCCATGTGTGCTGCAACAATTCTCCTAGCTCGGCTGGTTGGCCTCCTCCATTGCGGTTTGACATTCAGTTCTGGTGCTTAAAGTGTAATATAAGGTTGGTTCCAAACATTTCAGCATGCTAAGCCTGCCTGCTAAAAACCAGGACTACCTGAATTTGTCAATTGTAATATGGCAGAGATAGTTATTTAAACTGCGTATTAAATGGTTGACATGATGAGGGACTCAAACACAGAAGTGTGCAGATAAATGTATAGGCCTATGGATAGATGTATGGACAGATGAACAATGGCAGATGCTCATGTGAGGAGAGTCTGCACAATAAACTATATATGTGGGAAAGTGCACAGTAAGTGCTATATAAATGCAATTGCAACACAATGCACTACAATATATTAGTCAGGGAGACGAAGCAATATACGTTCCGGAAGCCATTTGTTAGGGCCTATAGAAAATTTAAAGACGTCCACTGAGCCCTAGAACCATAGAACCTACAGGAAATCATCAGAATAGGGTCTCTATAAAGAAGAATATGGAACAATTCTGCTCTCTCCCTGCACTGGCGCACTATGTACTGAGTAGCGCCAATGCAGGGGCCTGCATTATGAGGCACGTTCCTCTTTCTGTGTGTGCTTCAGAATGCAGCACTCATAGATAGAGAAACTACAGAGGAAAAATAAAGATATTTCTCAGTGTCAGTCCTATGTTGGGTACGTCCACCATTTTGGTGCAAACCCAGGCTTACATGTCTTTTAAACCTGGGGTTGCGTCAAAATCAATGGGTGGATGGGTGGAAATGCCCATGCTCCATCCATGTAATGCCTACTTGATGCAAGTGCTGCTATGCTTGCGTTACTTTTATTCACTAAACCATGCAAAGCCACACAAAGACTTAGTAAATGCCAAATGCTAAATGATTTTGCATCAGGGCTGTGCACAAAAGTGACTCAACCCGATGCAAAATCATATGAAAATCATAGTAAATCTGGGCCAGAATTCCGAAAAATAGTAGGAGATCGGAAAAATTAAAGGATACAAATTAATAATGCTTGTTATTTGGTGTGCACCACACATAATTGGATGTACTGGGAGACTACATAGATGATCTAATTAAAAAAGATTCTGGCCTTGACATATTAGAATTACCAGGAGGATTTCTAGAGCCCACTCAATGGTATAATGTGCCTCTTTAGTGGGGTGAACTTAAAAAGTGATGCTATGGGTGTAAAGAATAAGTAAACACATTATCAGTCCATAAACCTTCTTGGAAAGAGGCCCCATGTGGAGCCAAACTAAATGTAAACAAGAATTGATCTGTGGGTGCACTGAAATGTGATGCCCAAACGACTCACTAAAGTGTGACCGAAGGTATAGAACCTGTTAATTTGATTAATTGTATTTATTTTATATATAGTGTGTACTTGATAACGCAGACCTGGCCCCCCCACTTCATAAGGCCCTGCACCTGCCAAGAAGTGTGGGTAAAGCGAGGGGATTCATAGACTGTAGGCATGGGGGAAGCAAGCATAGCTTAACTGTAGGCAGTCATTCCAGAGGGTAGGGGCAAACAATGAGAAGGCCTGTCTTCCAGTTTTCTCTTTCCTTGTTCTGTGCGTTATACTTGTACAATGTGAGATGCAGATGAGCAGTTCCTTCCTGGCAGCCCTGGTACCAACAATATCCCACAGACCCACATAAGTGGAAGGGTTAGAAAAGGAGAAGGGAGCAGGAAGTGTGTGTGTATCATACAGAGATGATGAATCCCTTGTAAAGGGGCTACGTATACAGGGACTAAGGGCGAATTTTGCGAATTCGCGATCCGCAAATTTGCGGATTTGCGAATTCGCGATCCGCAAAATTCGCGAATTTGTGCAAATTTTTGTTTTTTTGCGTGTTCGCTGAGTTTTTTGTGTGTTCGCGGGGTTTTTTGCGTGTTCGCGGGGCTTTTTGCGTCTTCGCGAGCCGATTGCATAGCGAAGTTACCCATGCAGTCGTTTATGGGTGAGGGAGAGAGAGATAGATAGATAGATAGATAGATAGATAGATAGATAGATAGATAGATAGATAGATAGATAGATAGAAAGAGAGGGAAAGAGAGAGGGAGAGAGAGAACGAGAGAAAGAAAGAGAGGCCGGATCTCTGAAAGGCCAGATTCCTGAGTTGCCCCTACAGAACATACAGCTTTTTATTTTTAGCAAAATGCATATGAAAATTGTGCTGTAAAGGTCTCTTTTAGTTTAACCCCTCCTGACAACTCAAAATGGGTGTATTTGCCATCCTCTCCCTTCTTCCTGTTTTTTATATCTGTAAGTGCTTGCTGATGAGGTTTAATTCCTTGGACAGGTGCCTGTTGCCTACTTGTAACTATTCTCTGACCCTGCTTCAAGGGTCAGAGCAGGGTCAGAGAATAGTTGCAAGTAGGCAACGAGGTGCCAGGAAGCAATTAGCAGCAGGTGTCCAAGTTGAAGTTAATTTGTTTGTAACCCTTTTGTAAAAGGTTACAAAGAAATTAAGTTCAACTTTTGCACCTGCTGCTGTAACTCTTGCTTGGCTGAAAATTCGTCCCCGCTGATTCGCGGATTTTACCGCGATTTCGCGAGATTCGCAGATCGCGAAATCGCGGAAAATCCGCAAATTCGCCCGCGAAACGGATTTTACGCCCACCCTTAACAGGGACCATGTGATTTCTGGCATGAATCTAATACTGTAGGAACAATGGAAGTGTGGATGGGTTCTTTGAGATGCAGTGCCTATCATACCAGTCAATGTGGTTTCTGCCAGAAGTGCTGCACATTGCCTGGAATTGTAGATTCTAGTGTGACAAAGATGCTGGAGAAAGCAAGGCAGCATGGATCCTTCCAGTACAATAGAGCTTTACATGCCTGGGTAGATTGCCTTTGAACACTACAATGGTACTTTATGTATGGAATTCTGCATGTGTGGCAATGGAGGACCATATCAAGGGGGTACAGTTTCTAGCTTATCATATGTAGCTGACATACTGAGACAAAGTGGTTCTTGAAATGGTAATGGTGCTTCACATATCACAGTACTGTAAATTCTGTCATGTGAGGGGCTCTTCAAATATTTGGGAATATATTTGGCCTAACAGTGGTGCTTTATGTGCTAGAAGCAATGTATAAACTGTGATGCAATGTGTAGGTTTCATGCTGAGGTAACATGGCAGTGCCTCCAACATATTAGATACATTTAATGCCCAAGGCCTACGTGTGTACGACAGACAATGTGCACCAGTTCAAACTCCCTGATCAATTCTCTGGCACCCCAGGTAGCTCGCTGTCACACTCATTCTTTACCTTAAAACCAAATTAAACTGATATAGCTGGCCATAACAAATGGCATTCACAAGACATCTTCTTGGAATAGCCAAATACTCACTGTAATGGTAGAATTGCCTAGACACATTTATATATGGACTTAGCAGGAACAGTTTTCAGAAACAGGCTTATTGGTACTTCAATCTAAGTGGAATACAGGACTGCAGTGTCCTTTCAGTGATGTTCAATGGCAACGAGTGTTGTAAAGTAACAGCTGGATTACAAGCTGCACAATTTGAGATTCTTCAGGGGTAGCGCTGAACTCCAGAAAAGTTGTGTGAAGCTCATTGGCTTTGCCAAGATCTGTTAGCCATGTTGTACAGCAGCCTAGTTGCTTTTCAGCATAGCTAAAAGTTAGTGGCATAGAGGGGCAGAGAATAGAGTGGCGTAGAGGAGAATAGAGTAGAGTCATGTAGGATGGACTGGAGTAGCATAGACTAGTGTGGAGTGGCATAAAGTGGAGTGGAGTGGAGTAGATTAGCGTAGAGTGGCATAGAGTAGAGAGGTTTAGAGGAGAGTGGCATAGAGTAGAGTGGTGTGGCATAGCGTATAGTAGAGAGCCGTAGAGTAGAGTGGCATAGAATGGAGTGGTGTAGAGTGGAGTAGCATAGAGTGGAGTGACATAGGGTGGAGTGGAGTGCCATAGACAAGAGTGGTGTAGAGTGTGCAGAGTAGAGTGGAGTGGTGTAGAGTGGGTTGGATTGGAGTTTCACAGAGTGATGTAAAGTAGAGGTGCATTGAGTAGAATTGTGTGGAGTGGAGCGGACTGGCATGGAAAGGCGTAGAATACAGTAGTTTAGGATTGAGTGGTGTAGAGTGGAGTGGGATGGAGTAGAGTGGCATAATGTGTAGTGGCATAGAATGGAGTGGCATAGAGTTGCATGGAGTGGCAGAGAGTAGAGTGGAGTGGCATAGTTTAGAGTGGCAGGAAGTGGTGTAGAGAAGAGTGGAGTGGTGTAGAGTAGAGTAGCATAGAATAGAGTGGTGTAGAGTGGCATAGAGTGAAGTAGTGCAGAATGGAGTAGAGTGGTGTAGAATAGAGTGGAGTAGAATAGAGTGGCCTCAAGTGGTGTAGAGTAGAGTGGAGTGGAGTGGAGTGGCATACAGTACAGTGACATAGAGTGGTGTGGCATGACGTAGAGTGCCATAGAGTAGAGTAGCATGGCGTAAAATAGAGTGGCATAGAGTAGAGTAGCATAGAGTGGCATGGCATAGAGTAGAGTGGCGCAGAGTGGAGTGGCATAGATCGGAGTGGCATCAAATGGAGTGGAGTGGCGTAGAATGTAGAAGAGTGGAGTGGCATACAGTGGAGTGGCATGGCGTACAGTGGAGTGGAGTGGAGTGGCATAGAATGGAGTGATGTACAGTAGAGTGACATGGCATAAAGTAGAGTAGCATGGAGTGGAGCGGCATAGAGTGGTAAGTAGTGGTGTGGAGTGGCATAGAGTGGAGTAGAGTAGAGTGGCGTAGAGTGGATGCAAAAGAGAGGCGTAGAGTAGTGGAGCATAGAGTGAGTCAAGTCAAGTCAAGTCAGATAATTTATATAGCGCACTACCTACCCAGAGGGTCTCAAGGCGCTTAGAAATGGGAGGAGGAGATGAAATGAAGAGATGTAGAGTAGACTGGAGTAGAGTAGATTGGTGTAAAGAGTAGAGTGATGTGGAGTGGCATAGAGTGGAGTGGTATAGAACAGAGTTGCATAGAGTGGCATGGAGTGGCATTGAGTAGAGTGGCAATAATTTAAGTGGCATAGAGTGAAGTAATGTAAAGTGAAGTGGCATGGATTGGAATGGCGTAGAATAGAGTGGAGTGGGGTAGAGTGGAGAAGCGTAAAGTAGGGTGGAGTGGAGTGGCGTGGAGTGGCCTAGAGTGGCCTGGAGTGGAGTAGAGTGGGGTAGAGTGAAGTAGCGTAAAGACAAGTAGCATAGAGGAGAGTGGCTTTAAGTGGCATTGTATTAAGTGAAGTGGCATAGAGTGTCGTAGAGTGCCATTGTGTGGAGTGGAGAGGCATGACATAGAGGAGAGTGGCAGTAGTGAACCGGCATAGAGTGGAGTGGCATAAAGTAGAGTGGCATAGTGTAGAGTGGAGGGGCATAGAGTAGAGTGACGTGGAGTGGCTAAGAGTGGAGTGGCGAGGCATTTAGTGGTGTTGAGTGGAGAGGCATAGAGTGGAGTGGAGGCAAGTGGAGTGGCAAAGAGTAGCGGGAGTAGAGTGGTGTGGAATGGCATAGAGTGGAGTAGTGTAGAGTAGAGTGGCATAGAGTAGTACAGTTGTAGGTGTAAGTAACTTAAACAAGGAACCAAACTTAAAATCAATGCAAAGGTATGAGACATAAAGGGGATGAATGAATGAAAGTTAATGAAAGTATGCGTGTGGCAGCAAGCATCAGGAAAGTGTAAATGTATTGTTAGTGTGACATTCATACATTATAACGGCTTAATCCAATCAGCATAAAATGAAATTGTAAAATGCACTGAGTCTAGGCATGTGAGTGATTTTATTTTTTCATCTCAAATGATGCATGTACTGTGTTTTTTGCATTGTTGTGTTGGTCTTAGCTTTTGTCTTGTCTTACAGCTTTTCTTTAATTGCATACACTTTCAGGTACTTTTACCTCCTGCTTTTGACTGGAGGTATTGTAAGGTGGGACCATCCACTGGTTTTCAATGATCTCTAATACTTGTAATTCGGATTTATTTACCACATAATTTCTTTTTACACAGGGAAATATCACATGCGGGAAATAACACATATAATTACACATGGACCACAGACATGGGGTATTTAGCTCAGGTGATAAATATTGCATGTGGTTATTAACTCATGATCAGACAAGTCGGTACATTCCTGCGCTATTTATCCTGGCATGCTGTAAGTAGCAGTACGCCTAACTCATAAACTGGGCCACAGCTTGTCATGGGTCTTCAGGTCACAGTTTATTCCCAGTTGACTCTTTTAATAGCCTCAGTTATTTCTTCCTGTGCCTTTCACCTTAAGCTTTTACATACAATTTTCCCCTGTTATCCTTTGACTGCAACCATTTGGCAGTCAGAGCTTTGATTGGATGATACCAGTGCTTTATATCTGGAAATACCAAAACACCTCTTGCAAAAGCTATTTGTACTGCAGCCCGTTTGATTTTTGGAAGCCCAGATAGCACACGGGCCAAACATTGCTCAAGAAATTGCATCGGCTCCCTGTCTTATAATGTATTCCGTTTTTATGCTACATTATCTAAAGTTTTATGCCATAACCTCTCAGGTTTCATCATCATTAGGTTGCAAAGATATATTCATGCATCAACCTTGAGATCCTCCACAACCAAATATCAAAAAACAAAGATCAGGCGGACACACGTCTTCTTATGCTGCACAGAGGATCTGGGATTCTCTTCCTGATGATCTGAGATCAGAACTCCCCCTTGCCTCAGTTTGCACAGACCTCTAAACTTGTATATTTCACTAATATTTGGAAGTTAAAGCATAGCAATCACTTCAGTATGAGCTTTCCCTGATTCTATGGCACAGTCACGCACCTAGGGTGTTAGTGCGCGGAATAAATTACAATTAATATTACATAACATGTTTAGCACAATGCTGGGATGCACATAGAGTGAACATTAGCATATGTGATGAAACGAAATGATTCAATCAAAATAAGTTAGCAATGTTAGCATAATAAGTTAACAAGCTAGCATTTACCCTGCATAGTCAAAGACAATTCATGATTAATTTACCAATCACAAATGGCGTTACGGAGTACTCAAAGTGGTGCTTATTTATGTACTCGAAGATGCCTTTGAGAAATAGCTGCCAAACATCTGAAATGGAAACAGTAAGCACATCTTCACATTTAATTAGTACAAATGGAAAGGATTGTGCCCTCTTTTACTAAAAGGGAGTTGGGCACTTCTTGCCAATTCACACAAACATGTAAAAGTACCTAAAGGAGTGCTTCTGTAGTACTGCTACCTGTACTCATAAATGCCTTTGTGAATTACTGTGTGGCTTCCTTTATAGTCAGTCTGGTTTATTTCCTGTTCTACATTTGGCCATTTCTGTCCTTTTCTGTTTCTTTCTTAAGGATTAAAGGATCCACTGTCCTTCTGGTCCATACTAAAGTCATTCAGTGGAGCAGCAGTTCTTGAAGTAAGTGCCTGTAATCTCTGAGCTCCTCTTGTTTGACAGCTTCTGTGTTTCAGGAGTGCTTATCCCTTCCCTCTTTGTGGTGCCTCACAGAAAATGTCTATTGAAAAAAAACTACCTTTGATCTGGAAGCATTTTAATGTTGTGGAGTAATGAGAGCAGAATATTTGTTAGAGGAGATTATGTGGTAATCTTAAAACATATTAGATGGTACAGTAGCTGCACCTGCTCTTTCACCAAACCATAATATCCTCAGTCAAGTTGGTGTCGTCAGCGCCTAGCTGTCACCTGCCCAAGGAGTTTAAATACCCAGTAAAGACCAGTCTTTGAAAGACCAATGTCTGCCATGGAATGAAGTCAAGGTAGTCTTCCTTGAACCCATATTCTGAGCTAGGAGACACTAAGTAGCTAAGGTAAAAGAGTATGCACTACATATAACCAATAGAACTGTCACAGCCTCAAAAAAGCCTACCTCTAAATGTTCACAACACACATATATTATCTTTATACATTATAGGAACGTCTTCTGTCTTTTACTATGCTGGCGTTGACACCATTGATGTCAGTAGTGCAATAAATGCACTGGTTTCGCTTTCAAGCTGCGTCCCAGAAAGAGTATAAAGAATGAATGAATTGATGCAGTTCCTGAAACATAGTGACTGACATTTTCTTTCAGGTAAAATGCAATGTACATTTTCTCTTGGCAGAAATACCACTAACTTATGAAATGTTGGGCAATTGACTGGCATCGATTTTTATCATCATACATCTGTTTGCTGCTTTTGACACACTCAACCATGCAGTACTGATAGACCAACTGGAGGTGGTGGTGGTAACAGATGTACCATGTTACAACGCATACCATTACAACTACCTACTATTACAACGCGACCATTACAACGCATACCATTACAACGCATAGCGCTTTGAGGTGCTGGATAGTGGTAAGTATAATTTACTATTCTAACTCTAAAAGTTGCGTTGTAACAGGTGTATACCGGTGGTAACAGGCATGTTCAGGAGAGGTTTGCATCGGTTCCGGCTAACTGACAGAGCTGTATTATCTTGGAGGCCCTAGAATTAGAGTGGGGTGTTGTTATCTGGGGTCTTTCTTGTCCCCAAAGATGTTTTTATGTGTAAGTTCAACTATTGTATCAGTTACTATTAGACCCTCTCAGTAAATTCACATAGTCCCTTGAAAAGGTGAGTGGTGGAATGCTCTGGCATGTGAAAAGACAGTGCCACTTCAGCTGATCTACCTGGCTCTAGATCAGAACACCTTCAGATCTCTAGAGGAATGTAGTCTTAAAATGTACTCCAAAGCACAAAGGGGATTCCTGGTATAGTAATTCCCTACCACCCTCATAGGATGTGATGGGTGCCTCCATGGTGAATAGATCATAACAGAACAAGCAACAATGAAGCAGAGGCGGCTCTTCCATTGAAGCGGAGGAGGTCGTTGTCCCACTTAAACCCCCCCACCTCCAAAGAGCCAGAGTTGAAAAATAAAATGGTAATTTATTACCATTTTATTTGTCATGCTCTGTCCCGAACAGAGTGTCAGGCCGGAAGCGGGCCGCTGCTAAGTGACAGCAGCAGGGAGGAGAGTGGGCTGGCTGTACGCTGCTTAAAGTGCTTATGTCTTTTTGGCCGATCATTTTGCGAAGACCAGCCTCACATGCGCACTTTAAACATCTCTAACCCAGACGTCTTACAACAGCTGGGTTAGAACAAGCCAAATCCGCCAGAGCGCTGTGGGGCGCTGAATAGGGCTGCTCCCACCAATCCTAGCGCTGCTCTTTGATTGGCAAAGGAAGTTGTTGCATCCGGTTCCAGTTCCTGCCCAAGAAGAGGTCGGACCGGAGGACATCGCATCCTGTAAGGTACGTTTTTAAAAAATATATACATATTATTTGTGCACATGTTTTTAAAAATATATATTATTTGCGCTCCCTGTAGATGCCTGCGGCCACTGAATGCAAGCTTAGATTTCCTTAATTGCCCAAACTTCCTTATGTGCATAGGAATTTTTTTCCATAAGGGTACTGAAGAAAGCAGTCAGTATTACAGAATGGGTCCAGAATATATACCTTCTGCAAAGGCAAATGTGCACTCAGCGCGCACAGACTGAAAATAAGGCAAATTACAATTTGTACAGCAAGTGCCAGATTACTATCTGTAGCTGAGGCTCCATTTTCCAGTCGCAGGCTTTCCTTTTACAACCCATTATCAAATGTGTTATTTCAACTGAACTCCTAGATTTCAACATTTTGCTGCATGGCACCCAGGACTGGGAACGGGCTCTCCGCGGGCCATGGATTTACTGAAAAGCTTGGTCACATTTCCCCCTAATAATGTTTAAGTGTGATGTGCGACTACAGTAAGGGCACGGGTAATATATATAAAAATTATTGTAGAACACAGACATCACATTTGCAGAAGGGTGCAGAGCAGGAATATCGATGGAGAAATATCGAGAGACATAAATATCGCCGCAAAAATATTGTGGGGAAGAAATATCAACAACAAAATATCGGCTGACAGGTAAGTATTATTAATGACAAAAATATTGACGTCCTAAATATCGTTTACAAAAATATTAGTTGATAAAAATATCGAATTATTAATAATGTTATGTATGTTAGTGTTTTTAATGAGAATTGTTTGTCATTTTATTATATGTTTTAAAATTGTACTAGTTATTAATGTATTCAAAGTTTAATTTTTTGTTTTTAGTTCCTTAGCGGGTTGTGGGTTTATAGGGGAATAGGGTGGGAAGTAATTTAATTATATACAATTTATAGAATTATTAATATGTATAATTGTGAATTTATAGAGTTAAATGTGTTAATTGATTAATTAATAATTGATTGATAATTAGTTGTTAATTAATTTTTATTAATCAATTAATAATTAATTATGTTAATTGTTTAATTAATTTTAGGTGTGTGTTGTGGTGTTTATATGTGAAAATGTGAAGGGTGGCAAGTAATTCATTTTTTATTGATGAATTATAACATATTTTTTAATTAATTTGCATTAATTATTTAGTAATTATAATTGTGTAATTAATTTTAGGTGTGTTGTGGATATTATAGTGTTCATTAATGTGTAATGAATGATTTTTTATTATCTTTGTTAATAATATATTTACATCTAAATATTAATTATGTTAATATTGGAAATTAAATGTAATGAAAATTTTGATGTTTTTGGTTTTTATTGTTGCGGGATCCAGCACTTTTCCTACTGTTGCACTCACTGGAGTGGAAATAGAAATGTTTATCCCTCCGCTATCCAGCGCTTTCCCTACTGTTGCACTCACTGGAGTGGGAATAGTAATTTATACCCCTTCGCTATCCAACGCTTTTCCTACTATTGCACTTGCTGGAGAGGGAATAGCAAAATTTACCCCTCCACTATCCAGCGCTTTCCCTACTGTTGCACTCAATGGTGTGAGAACAGTAATTTTTACCCCTCCGCTATCCAGCGCTTTTCCTACTGTTGCACTCACTGGAGTGGCAATAGTAATTTATACCCCTCCGCTATCCAGCGCTTTCCCTACTGTTGCTCTCACTGGAGTGGGAATAGTAATTTTGACCCCTCCGCTATCCAGCACTTTCCCTACTGTTGCACTCATTGGAGTGGGAATAGTCATTTTTACCCCTCCGCTACCCAGCACTTTCCCTACTGTTGCACTTACTGGAGCGGGAATAGTAAATTTTACCCCCTCACTATCCAACGTTTTCACTACTATTGTGTTCATTTTGTTATTAAATGAATTTGTATTCTTTTTTAATAGTTTATTGTGTTAATTAAATATAGAATATTTTTTAATTTTTTACATTATTTATATATGTGTATATTATATTTTTATATAATTTAAAAAGTTTAGAAATGAAGCAAAGATAATAGTTAATAAAATGTATTTAAGTAAATATATGTATGCATATGTGTGTTTATATATATTAAATTAAGCTTATTTGTTATAATTACTTAAAATATAGATTACATTTAATTCATTTTGTTAATAATATCAATATTATTTAATTCCTTTTATTTAAGTTATGTAATTTTTTTAAGTCAATATTTTTTACTTCTATATTTTTTCCATGGATATTTTTTTTCGATATTATTGTACTTACCTGTTTAAGTATAGGAAGTCGATATTTCTGATATCAATATTTTTACATCGATATTTTTTTCATCGATATTGTTAACAGCGATATTTTATATTTTAACATGGATCTTTGCAGAAGATGTCTGTTGTGAATAATATTTGTTACGTGCAGAAAACAACGAGTCTGGTGTGTTCGAAATAACCTGCAGAACACATGGATTTCCTTTTGAAAATGTCTAAACAAATTTTTTAAGCTAAGTAGTAAATGCATATGCACCATAATCAAGCCCAACACCACGCTTGACAGAGTTAAGGGCTCCTGAGGCGGAAGGCGGGAGTCAGGGCACACACTTTATTTTTAAAATCACGCACTTGGGTGCTTTTTATTCCTTTTAAAAATCATTCACTTGCTGGGACTTGCCTGTTAATTGAATTGAGGGTATTTTCACTTTGCTCTCGTGAGAACCGGGGGCCGATTGAGGGCTCTGCTCGGTCCCAGGCAGCTACCCCACGGGCACCGACTTCGGGCGCCATCTTAGATCAGGCTGACATTGTGTGGTTAGCGCACTAGTGCCTGGGCAATTGACGGCCCAGTTTCTATAAAATGTACGTCACCTCCCGTCCGGGCAGTGGGTGCGCCGATGGCGCGCCGGAGGTGCGCCAGAGGCAAGCCCGTCTGCGCCCGTCAGCGCTAGACCGGGCCTAGGGCCAAAACCCCTGCCCGTCTCCCTAAAATATCATAGGAAATATACCAGGGACGAGCTCCTTCAGTTAAAAAATAAGGCAGGCCCATTATGTGGTCAACTTGAGAGGTCGGATTCTCAATTTAGGCCATGTAAACTGTGTCCTATAACTACCCTGGAAAATAAAACTGGTGAACATGCTATGAGTCACCTTAGTATGGCACTTCTCAACTGCAGGTAACTACCCAAACATGCCGTAGAACTCAACCTGATGATTCCGGATGGGAATTTTGACATACTATTCCTAACAGAGACCTGGCTATCGCCCAACTCGGACTTCGATATTTCCAGCGCTCTTCCGGATGGCTTTCTTATTCAATGTCAACATAGGTCGCATGGGAAGGGTGGTGGGCTGGCCATAATCTATAAAGACAGGATTACCTGCAGAATTGAGAATAGCTGTATTGCTGACTCAGAAAGCAGTCATTTCACTATTCAAATTACTCCCAATAACTCTCTGTCAGGCCTTCTTATCTATCATCCTCCGGGAGGTATAAAACAATTTATAGGATCCCTTCTTGATACTACGATTACTGCAGTGGCGTCTGCCCCGAATTTTATCATATTAGGTGATCTTAATTTACATTTTGATGACCTTGAGGATAAGGTGGCAGCCAACCTCAAGCTCAATCTTAAATCTTTCGAGTTGAATCTTATAAATAAAGAAGCCACTCACTCCAAAGGACATTTACTAGACCCATGATTTTCCAACATCTTACAGTTGTAGTCTAGTCCCCCCTCCCCCTGCCATGGTCCGATCATTTACTAGTACCGTTCGTATGGGCAACTCACTCGGACCTACCTCGCGTTACACTATCTCGCACCTTAGAGAGGGCCTGGCCCAAGCTTTCCGTTGAGAGTCTGACCCGGACACTTGAACAAACAGCTCCCCTACCGGAGACAGGCCCATTGGTGGCGGATGCAAACTTCCGGAGTTGGCTTAATAACTCGTTAGATGCGGAACTACCCAAAAAAAGTCTAACAAAGAAGAGCAGTGTTTTTAAATCACCTTGGTATGCAATGGAACTCAGAAACATTAGAAAAACATGCAAAAAACTAGAACGCTTATGGTGTAAAGACTGGGCTTTGAATGATAAAGCGGCATATCGTTCCGCTATGAGGCTCTACAAAGCTGCTCTGAAAAAGGCTCAGGTGGCCTTTTTCGAAGAGAGAATTAAAACTTCCTCCAATTCGTCCGGGGAAACATTCAAAATAGTCAAAGAACTTCTTAAGGTACCCTCCTCCCCAATCAGGCAGGAGAGCTCTGAATTAAGATGCAACCAATTAGCTGACTTTTTTGATACCAAAATTCAAAAAATCTTAGACAGTCTTCCACACAGTGAGCCAATTCCAGATTCCTATGATCACCCTGCTCCCTTCCCTGGCCCCTCACTGGATTCTTTTTCCCATATATCCAGGGAAGACTTTTGCGAAGCCCTGTCCTCTATGAAAAGTGGCTCCCCGTCCGATCCTGCGCCTATGTATAATCTCAAGAGGATTTTAAATGTAATCGCTCCCTTAGCCACTGATCTTGTAAATGCCTCTCTCACCTGTGGTGTGGTCCCCCCTAGCTGGAAGCTGGCCAGGGTAAAGGCCCTTTTAAAAAAAACAGGGCTTGATCCTTCTGATCTGGCAAACTTCCGCCCAATATTGTTGTTACCAGGCCTTAGTAAAATCACGGAAAAGAAGGTCAACCAGCAGCTCTCCTTCTTTTTGGAGAATAACAAACTGCTACGTAATTCCCAAACAGGCTTTCGCCCGCGTCAGGGCACTGACTCTGCCCTGATAGTGGTAGCGGAAGAGGCAAGGTGCATCTTGGATTCAGGGGGATCAGCAGTTGCGATCCTCCTGGATCTAAGTGCAGCTTTCGATACGGTGGACCACGGAATCTTAATTCAGCGCCTCGCACAAGTGGGAGTGTCAGGCATGGCCCTGCAATGGTTCTCATCTTTTTTGAGTAATCGTTCTTTTCAGATCTGGGAAGGCTCTGCACACTCTAAATCTATTCCCCTCTAGTGTGGAGTACCTCAGGGCTCCTCATTGAGCCCTACTCTTTTCAAAATTTATATGGCCCCACTGGAGGATGTGATTAATCCCTTTGGGATTAAAATAGTCACTTACGCAGACGACACCCAACTAGTCGTCTCGCTATCCCAACAAGAGAGGTGCTCGGAAAATCTTTTTGCTTGTCTCTCAGGAATATATTCCTGGATGACCAACTCCCGGCTCAAACTGAATGGAGCAAAAACAGAGCTAATGCTCCTGGGCCATCAATTAACATCTCTACCCAAGTCCATCTGGCCTCCCTGTATGGGTGATCTCCCTGCCCCTAAAGATGAAATTAAAAGCCTAGGGGTATGGTTTGAACAAGACCTGACCTCCAGGACGCAAGCATAGAAAACAGCAGGTATTTGTTATGGCCTATTTCGGTCGGTGCGGAAGGTCCTTCCACTCCTGCCTTTCCAGTCTAGGAAGCTGTTAATCCAGGGGCTAATATTATCTAGGCTGGATTACAGCAATGCCCTGCTCCTGGCAGCACCCGAAGCCACCATCAACACGCTCCAACGTGTTCAGAACTCAGCAGCCAGGCTGCTTACCACTCCTCAATAAGATCCTCGGCCAAACCGGCACTGAGATCTCTTCACTGGCTGCCGATCCGCGAAAGAATTAAATTCAAATCCCTTTGTATAACCCACAAGTTACTTCAGGGGAGGGGCCCCCCTATCCTTAGGAATCTTATTCGCCCCTACAAGTTCGCTTGGTTTCTTCCTTCAGATCTTGGCAACTTGGCCACTGTCCCCAGAGTGAGGAAAACGCGCTCTGGGGGACGTCGATTCTCGGTCAATGCGGCAACTCATTGGAATAGTATTCGTACGGAATCTAGCCATTTTAAGTTTCGTAAGCTCCTTAAATCTTTTCTTTTTCCCAAGTAGCCCTAATTATCAGTACCCTCTTCAGTTGTTTTGCCCTTGGTTCTGTAGCGCTGGGACGCTCTCGGGCAGCCATGCGCTTCATAAATCAAATTTCATTTCATTTCATTTCTTGTTTTTGAGGTCTGGGCGGGGCTTCCCATGGCACTGTCCAGTGTTATCACAAAGTGCACCCAGGCCTGGTCAGTTAAGAAGCAGGCAGAGCTCCCACATGGACGCCTTTGCATATTTAACCTTCACTCACATACCCGCCTCTGGTGCTTATTTCCTCAATGTTACCCCAGGCCTCAATATACTCCTGCACTCTGACAGGCAGCCGCTGGCTGAGCTGCATACAATGCCACCGGGCCCCATTAGGCCTCTCTAATCTAATGCTTCTCATTATCCCCTTCCATTTCCTGTGCCCGGTGGATACCACTTGCTTCCAATCACCTCCCAGTGTAATTTAACTCTTCGGGGAAGGGGCGGTGATTCACTCATTGTGCATTTTTAGCCTACAAGCACAGAGTGCTGACAGCACATTCGACCCTCTGTTGGATCATTAGTTAGGAGGCTGAGAACCCGCCTTTGCATTTTCACCTCCTGACTACTACTTAGTTCATCCCTGTGCCTTCACTTTCCGTTCTGTCTGTAATTCATTCTGTTTTATAATTTGCTTTGTTGTTTTTTGCACAGCCCTAGCATAGCTTGTTAGTAACTTCACAGCAAATCTTTGAGATGGTGTAGGGTTCAGATGACATCACAGCACTCCATAGACATATGTTGAGTCTCTTACACACGCTTTAGGAAGAAGTTTCGCTTCCAATCTGTCACGTGGAATAAGTTCATGGACTGCGTTCAAAATCGAGGGGCTTCGACACTGCAAGGCTCTTTTCCGGAACTGCTCATATTTATCTTGATTGGAGCAAGGGCAGGTGTTTATCGGAAGCTGAACCTAGGCATCTGTTCATAGTATTAGACTTCACTGGTTTCATTTTCCCTTCTTCCTTTGTAATTCCCGCGAATTGTCCTCATAATTACTTCTGTTCTGTACGTGCCAAACCAATCATGTGAACTAAAGTATTTATTTGTTAATGGAAACTTGTCACCGTAAATTCGCTGTCACCATTATTCTCTCCTCTTCTAATAGAGCATGAACCTCACAATAACTTTATTTAGTACAATATCCCAATAATAACTCTATGATAACCTAGGATAAACTCACCAACACATTAGACCTACTAGCATCTCTCAAATGAGTTTTATTTAAACTTGATAAACTGCTCTAATCCTGACTTGCAAGGGCTAGGAGCCTAAATTTGCAATTTGATTGCTATCACGATAAAAGTATTCTCCATTAGCCAAATCACTTCAAACTCCATTTTAAATCTTGAAATCTATTGGTTTTAAAATTCAGAATACATATTTTATGGTCAGATTCTTTTCAGTCCAGACTGGGCTCAGCGTGTTATGATCACTCATGACTTCAGCCTTTACCCCATCCATGACGTCATCTCATTCCATATTATTAAACTTTTGTAGTGCTATTGTCAAAGCTCTAGACAAAAAAAAACCTAGAGGAAGAGGACTGTATGCAGCCTTTTGTGTCCCTTCGCCCCCCATTTTCCCCGTAGGAAACCCATTTTTCTTTCACTTTGAAAATACAACCATAAACCCCAAAACAGAACTTAAATGATTATTAAAGCTAACAAATCACAACATTACATCATATCCTATAAGAAATTACAGAAATATTATCTGCTGCTTATCACATTAACGTTACCGAGAAGGGCATAAGTTATTACATCTGTTCAGTCATTTTGGAGACCTGTACACGTTCACCTCCCATTCTAAGGGGCATATTCACAAGGATCTATCACCTAATTAACGGCACTTTTGCGCAGCCAAAGTCGTGATACATTTACCACCCCATTCACAAGCTGGTGCTAGCAGCCCCCAGCACCAGTTTACCCTTGACAGCAGCCGCAAACAACATCGCAACAGAGGACCCCCACAAATATCGCTAATGAGATGCAGAGTAGACGTTCCCGTGCCAAAAGCTGCGACAACTCCACACCACAACATTCACAATGACCAGACAGAACCATGGAAAAAACACAAAACACGCGATAAGCTGCCTTAGCAGTAGGAAATTTACACCTGCTCTGACCTGGTGTAAAGTCGGACCACAGTCTGCACCACAAAAGGGAGCACAGCCCACAGCCATACCAGAAGACAAGCAGATGCCATGGAGCAACTGAACATGCAGCACAGACACCCAAGAGGGCCACAACACCCACTGACACCACACCCAGGTCCACAACACCACCCTCCGGGCCCACCCCCATACCCGGACCAAGAAACTGCACACCAACACCACGAATCACAAAACAAATATGTTGCCTGAGGTCGCAAAAGCAGGAAAATCAACATACATGCGTCGAAAGAAAATGGAGAACCAGTCATACAGCAATGCAATCAGCAACACAAAACAACATACAAACAATAGACAAAACCACCATTCGGATGAGTCCTAGCGGGTCCACACTGGACAATCCGTAGGACATAGCCCGGACGACGAAATCCAACAGAAGAAGGTGTGCCATGCACCCAACAAAGGAAAGAGAGGGAGAGAGCGAGGGAGAGAGAGAAACAGAGTGAGATTGTGCAAGGCCTTGCAGGGCACCTGGCACCACATGCCAACATGTGTGTGTGTATCAACATCCGTACACCAGGAGCCCAAGGCTGTGTTCCAATCTCAGCCACAAAGCCACGTCACATTCCGAAAAAACGCAAGTAGTAGTCACACAAACCTCAGGGTGAAAGCTCCATTGTTCCAATGCAGAAGGTGGGAGGACACCTGCACCTCTGCCCTTGGTCCTGAACCCACCTGGAACACCCTGACAGAGATGCCATGGAAGATGTGGATGACTCCCGCACCATGCGTTGGGCAAAGGAACCATCCGACTGATCCGCACCCCACACACAGAAGCCCCTGCCTGAGGTACCCCCACATGGGATGGCCTTGACTGTCACGGAAACAGCAACCCATTCAGCCCAACGTTGCACACACATTCAAATCATTGCTCAGAGCTGTGGCATACCCTCCACACAACTGCCGCAGTACAGAAGAGTGCCGGTTCCAGGGCAATGGCAAGCCATACCGGGCTCATGCACAATCCCTGCTACGTGAAACACTACTGTGCACGTATGGTGCATTTACTGGGCGCAGTGCCACTGGCAGTGCTGTGGATCAGTTACCGGCTCAGCTACCGCATAGCCTACGCCACCTGTGCCCAGCCCTGGTTCCACTGCTGAACATGCACATTTGAGTGTCCCATGTATGACTGCCTATCCAACACAACCCTTGATGAATTGGATTATGACTTGTGTCAGCGCTCCCTGTTGGAACCGGAGTGTAACCGAGACAGCCGAGCATGGGATGCCTTGACATACAGCGTATATATTGGCAGTTGTGCATGGGAGATTGCACAATTCCTCATGTGCAGTGAACGCATTGAGGCGCTACCCTATTGAGCTGTATTGCGTATTGGTGAAACAGCTGGGCTGAGCACACCTGCCCGGATCAGTTAATGTATTGTCTCACCCTGGTGTTCCTTGAACATGACAACTACGTACTATTGAAACACATTGCATATTAAGCTGCGCGGGCATTCATGGATGAGTAACTACGATCCTGCAGCCACATCGATTGTTACCCACAACACAGGTCCCAACAACATGTTGCATCGTGGGGATTGCTCACATATCCCACCACAACAGAGGACACGTCTGCCATTGTCAGAACTCTGGGTGCATGTGCGTGAAGCAACGAGTGTGTAAACACAGTTGTGCAAGGTGAGGCAGGTCCATGGTCGTAGCAACACAGCTTTGTTTAGCAATGTTGCCAATTCGGACACACTGCTGGGGTACAGCACACACACAGCACTGTGGCACGACATGTGAACCTGTCGGACCCTTTCACCTGAGACTGTCAGCAGAGTAGACAGTAGGTGCACTCCAGTGGCAGAGCACTATGCAGATCCCATGAGCAGTGAGCCGTGCCCCATCACACAGGGCAATGGGCAGACGGCAAACAACACCTGTCTCATCCAGCAAGGCAAGGTGGGCTGAGAGTGTTGTAATCTGTGATGATTTTTGTTCATTGTTGCAACAAGAATGTATGAACCTCAACATGTACTCATGCAGCGTGTTAGTGTCTTAAGCATGTCCCTGCCTGTTGTGGCAGTTGTCTTGTCCGTACTGACACGCACATGCCAATAAAGTCTATGTCACCCCACTGGTGTCTAACTGTGAGGTGTGTTGATTTAATTTTCCACTCGTGTGCCACAATGAGCATCGTCCCTACACAGGGAGCGACTGACTGATGCATGTGCAATGGTGGTGTGTCCCCTGTGCAAGTTCAACCTCTGTGAGCCAGACATTGTTTTGGGAAAGGTGCTGGCCGACATGTGCACTTACGTGACTTCAGCAATGTGAGTTTGGTGTGCAACCTCTGACAATGTGGAGCAATGTCATACATCTTAACATGATATGTCCACATAGATAGTGGGGTTCAGCCTGTCCTCAGCACTCTGTCCGGGTGCATCCATGGTGCGACGCAGTTTGAAATCTTTCTTTTTTTTAAAAAAAAATGTGCGCATTTTCCCGTCAGACGCGTGGGATTTGCAGGCGTCTGGCTGGTTTTCTCTGATTTTTGTAACGCAATTGGCCTCATCGCATGTTGTTTTGCTTTCATGTTTCGCATTTTTGCGGCGTGGTGTTGATTTTCTCACAGATTTTTTACGATTTATCTGATGACTATTGCATTCTTCCGCATTGTTGTGAATCCCACTTTGACACAGGGTTATTTTCCTGCGATGGGCTGCGATGTTGGAAGTTGCATTACACTACTCTTGCGGTAGTTATCACACGTTCTTGTGAATATACCCCTAAGTGTATGTGCATCACCAACCTGTGAAATCAGTAACTACCTTGTTACTCCACATTTGGGCTAACATTCTTTTCAACGACTGCTATAAAGTTATAGGGGTAATGCTCCTCCAAACCGGTAGGGTGTAGGTCAAAAATCATAAATTTAAAAAAAAGAAAAAATCCCTGCTTTCAGAATATCAAATTTGTCCGCAAGAACTGTATTAACATTTAGGACCACATGAATCAGAGAAACTTGCTCGCTACAACTAATACACAGTAAAATTAATTTAGGGAACTTCGAAACATACTGACGTCTAACACAATCTATACATCAGGTAATACTGGTCTGTGGGAGATCAGTAGGAACAGAATATGTTAGCTGCCAATGGAATGCAGTTTCGTGTTTTTATTAGCTGAATCTAATACTTTTTTCCACGTCTGAATTAACCCTCCATCAGATATGTCCTTTCATAATGTTAGATTTTAATAAGTCTGCTAACCTGGTGGTTTGGAAACTGCTTAAAATATGAGCTATGAAATAAGCTATCTCTAGACAGAACCCTGGCTATCTTGCTTTCATTTCCTGATAAAAATGTGTGCATAAAGCATAGCTGCACAAAATTGCTTCCAATTCACTAACTCCCAAGCTTAAGGTCACAATGTTTCCACTTTAAACTACAAATATTTTTATCTATAATTTCTTCCAACGCAAAAATGTACTTTGGGATTCTCTGTTTAGAAAATGTTAAATTTTTCAGAGGACATCCACACACATTTTTTCTCTCACAAAATTAGGATTGGTTAATTATGTTACGGGCAAAGTGTGTTTGCGCCTACAGGAATGCTGCGAGAATGGTGGGATTTTCACATCTTCAAATTTAGCAGTACGGTTGGCTTTTTGGGTGTTTTTAGATAGTCAACACCCCCACCCACCTCCACCTGCAAAGTAGTGAACCTCCAGAGATACCTAAGCTTCTGGGTATTCATGTTCCATTTGCAGGTAGTTCCACACTTTGGAAAAACACTAATTTAGCACAAATGAGAACATTCCTATATTTAAGTGGCGTGCAGAGTAAAGAGATTCTCCATGGGAAAACAACAAATGTTTAATGTGCAGATAAACATATACCTGATATATCTGCATGCAGTTTTTCTACTAAGTGTAAAATATAGAGCGGTGCATTTTATACATGAGCGCTCGTGGAAAGTTACAACTGTCATTGGTGAACACGAGAACCCCTCAGATTGGTTGTGAAACCAGTGACAGTTGGACATTTTTTTTCCAACAATGGTCCTGTACCATGAAAAACATTACTTAATGAATTTTCCTCGTCCCAGTCTTCACCAAGTGAGCAAGTCTCCACCTCCACAGTCATCTCCTATATTGATAAAAATGAATTTGTCCCTACCAAGATGGCCGACAAAGTACTTCCTGTGTCAAACCAATAAGGGTGGGGTAAAGCATTGCGCTTTCTCTTGTTTTCTCTGTAGCAGCAGTACTCCTATTGGTAAGTACAAGTCTTTCATTGTTTTTACTTTTTCAATTATAATTAATGTATTTTCTTTCTTTTTCAGGAAAATAGAGATAAGCCTGCTTTAGCGGTCTTCCTCTTCTACCGAAAACTCATGGATCGATCATGCCTCCCTCCCGCTGGGTAATTGAGGGTGTGCATGCATAGTTGCCTTCTTAGGTTACTGTTTAGAAGCTCACTGCGGGAGCAAGACACCTGACTTGGTCATGGGCGGCATTTCCGCAGGATGTTATCATCGTATTTGATTAATTAGCAATTATTAGAACATTGGAATGTTGGGAGCTCCATTGCAGACAATAGAGTGCTCCCTGCTTCTACGGGCCGTTAAAGGCCCGCAGAGCAACATTCCCATGTTCTACAAAGGCTTCTCGAAGCTCGAGGGGATTTATATCCCTTCGAGCTTCGAGAACCCTTTGTTTAATTTGTTGGAACATTCTGCCCTCTAGTGGCAGAATGTTCAAATAGCCTTATAGCCCTTCATAGCAGGGCAATACCGGCAATTAAAGTCCCGCTGTCTCGTTAAAGTCCCTCGCCTTCGGCTCGGGCCTTTAACGATTCCGCGAGCCTTTAATAGCCGGTATAGCCCGCTACGGCGGGTTATAAGGCTATATGAAAGCAGGAAGTGCAGTGCTTCAGTGCTCTGATTATGTTACAATGTATCTTGAATCCACATTATTATTGAGGCAGAGAGAGAAAGTGAGGGTAAACGGTGAGGCACCCAGAGCAGGATTTCTCTGGGAATGACTCTTCACAAGGCTTCAACGGTTAATGTTAGCCATGATCTGCAGCAGATAAACATGTTGCAAGATATGATTATCAAAGCTATTGCAGCAGCTTTTAAGGCTAGAGAGAGTCCCTGTCCACCAAATAAGAAGCCCTCCCCTAAGGCCCCTGACAGCAATATATCTGAGGAAAAGGTAGACCAAAGTGGCAGAAATGTGCATGTCACGGACCCTACATTAGTAATTAAGCACATTCAGTCCAATCTATCTTTGCCTGAGTCTTCCACTGTGCCAATGATGAGGACCTGTTTGTGCAGTACAGGCGGAAAGACCCAGACTCTCTGCCTATTCATTTCTATTGCTTTTTGTACATTTTAAAAAGGGTATGGCTACCCACGCAGGGTTTGCCAGCGCTCCTTGGACCAGAACAATATCTCATTAGCTTCAAGAAAACTTTTTTTAAAGCCATGTTTTAAATTACTTATGGAAACAGCCCTTCATCGGGGAACTTCATAACTGTAAAGGAAGTCAGTTTCACAGGTTAGGAGCCAGATATTTGAACAAGGGTGTGCCCAACCCGATCTGTTGAAAACATGGAACCTGAGCCAGGAGGAGATGGGAAAAGTGAAGCATCTTGTAAGGTGGTAGGGTGAGAGCAAATGTCAGGGATCTACTGGGCCCGAGTCAGAGAGTACTCTATACGTTGAGCAAAATGCCTTAAATCGAATGCGTTTTCCACAGGGAGCCAATTGTGTTCTCTAAGTTAAGCTCAAATGCAGCATTTCACAAAGATTTTCATAACATTCCCAATTATAAAAAACAAATGTTTTCTAATTTTCTATCAGTTTGTGAATCATCAGAGAGAGATAGGGGCTGATTTAGGCCCTGGTCAGTAGCCCATCATCTATCTGCCAGGTAGAGGTCATCTTCTCCACCACCAAAGCTGGACTGCTGCCACCCTGTTTTGCCAGGACAGACAACAAAGATCATCAGACCATTCACTCTAGATGGGGGGAGAGTATCTGCTTCCTTTACTCTGATGGTTCCTACTCCGTTAGGCCATCGGAGTACGTTTTCTGATAGCGAAGACAGCAGTGTCACAGCCACCTAAAAACTGATGTTCCGCTTGACTCATAATTGAGCATGTGGACTGTAGGTTTGGTTGAGAGGGTACTCCGTCACGTTTGTGCTGGAGTACCCTGTCCACAGTACATCAGACCCAAAGTCTTGATCACAATGATCTACAACTGGAAAGAACAGTCAAGGTTCTTGGTTCAAATTTCATATAATATAGTAGAACAAATAATTACAAATCATTAGCAAAACAAAACACAATATATTCCAAGTCATAAAATCACCCATGTGTTGGTTGTGAATTTTTTTATTCAAGGAAATTAGAGGAACAGGAAGTAGCTTCTTGCTTCGGTATATTTCAGCCTCACTTTTATATCACTAGAAGGTGTGCCTGAACAATATTTTGTTTTTATCAACAGTTTGACAAAGTATTGCCCACATATCACTTAAGAGTAAAGTTGAACATTTCAGGTGCTAATTACTTGTATAGTGCTCTTGGTATGTCTTAAATGGACTGCCGTTAATGAACTGATATTAAAAGCTCATGGTTTATTTAAAAATGCTTCCAGTGGCATATTTGAAACAAATTGTTTCTTAATGATGTACCATTATGATTAAACTATGTTAATTTTTGTATCCAATAAAGTGCTAGAATATTTCCAGAAACTTATTTTCTCTAGTGTTGTTCTGAACACTAATAAATGCTTGTACAAAGTATTGAAAGACAAGTCCACTTCCCAACGTCCCAAACAAGATCTATATATGGTTTCTTGTATCCTGCTAATTAATAGCGTCATGTTCTGCCTTTAAATTTTCAATTTTGAATTGCATTTTAAGGAATGACTGCAATGTGTCACTGATGCTGTGTAGCACCACTATCAAAGAAACAAAAAAATGTGCTTTAAAATGACTGCTCCCCTAATTTTGTAGACACATGCAACTTACATATGTGGCCATAGAAAATTATGTGGGCGTCTTTTTTTTATTAGGGTGGGGGTGGGGTCAGAAGCAAGAGGGGGCTTACCAGCAGTGGCGGCTCCTCGAGGAAGTGCTGCGGGCAGTGAGGCGGGCTGGGGGAAGGGCAGGGTGGGGGGTAGTAAACTCTGGCACACGGCCGAATGGAGTTAAATATATAAATAATTTAATAAAGGGGATTACATCATGTGCGCTGCATCACCATTTGGCGATGCAGCACACGCAATGTAATTTGTTTTATTTAATTACCCCAGTGGGATTGGTATGCCCAGAAGTGGGTCCCATGCTCGCCATGCCACTGGAGTCAAGCTATCCTGGCTGAAGAGGGGTGAAACCCAGAAACCAGTCCCAGGATGCTTGTTTCCGGTCCAGGAGTACCTGTCTTGGCAGTTCGGTCTGGACTGTTCCCATGAGGCACAGGGTCAAGACTGATTTGCATATGGCTGGGTCTAAACTAGGGTGGCATGGTGAGCAAAAGAACGATGGATTTAACCCAGATCTCTTGACTGTTGGTAAATGTATGATTTATTCAGCATTCCGTCCATCATTTGTTTGCGTAGCACTTTTCATCCTAAGTGGGATGGGTATGCTCAGATGTGGGTCCCTTGCTCACTGTGCCACTGGATTTAAGCTAGCCAGGCTGATGAAGAATAACACCCAGAAACCGGTTCCAGGATGCCTGTTACCGGTCCAGGGAGTACCTGTCTTGGCAGTTCGGTCTGGCATGTTCCCATGAGGCACAGGGTCAAGACTGATTTACATATGGCTGAGTCTAAACTGGGGTGGCGTGAAGAGCAAAAGAACAATGGATTTAACCCAGATCTCTTGACTGGGGTGCATGCATGTCTAATTCAGCATTCCGTCCATCATTTGTTTGCGTAGCACTTTCCTGATAAATTAGTCTTAAGTACACCTCCTGTATTTCTTTCAAAACTTCCTTTTGTTTGTCACTGCTCTCAGGATATTGTTTTCTGTGTTTTCTTCCCTCTCCCTTCCTCTGAGGCCTAGTTTGCGGGATGTACATAGAGCTCTCGCTATCTACATTAAGAGATTGTGCATTGTTCCACAATTCTTTCTACTTATTTGTCACATTTTCTCTATCAGGCAAGGGAAACTTCTTCCTTGGCTGTCTTGAGTAAATTGATGTAATATGCCAGTAGAATCAATGATCAATTTATGATGTGCTGGGCCACTCTTTCAAGTAGCAGTGCCCTTGATACATTTCTCATTAATTCATTCTGCCACCCTGAGTAAATTGAACTAATATACCATGACTTCAGTCTATAAAGGTGACCCTTCTTCTGGGGTATTGCAAGGTCACTCACGAGAGCTATTTGTACGTCCTGGACAGCATTTAAGGAAGCATCTTTAAGATGCATATGTATTACTGTTCTTTGGGCCACTCCTCACACGTTCATGCCTCAGTATCGCTTACAGGCGGGTGGAGACTATTCTGCAGATTTTGCTGCTCATGTTTTGCTTGTTCACAACTCATCCGTTGTTCACCTTTTTTTACTTTTGTGAGATGACAATGTTAGATTTTTGCCGCAGAAACATAAAAAGCATTGTCAATTTATTTGTCCTACCCTCAAACGATATATACTTGGCTTGTGTATATTGTAAGGACTATGACAAAGAGTATGAATGAGGAGGTAATGACAGGGTTATTTACTGGTAATCTTCATTAATATTAGTCATAGGCGCCATTGTCACTGACCTAATTTCCAGCCCTCCTCTCCCTATTAGAGTGTCAAAAGATCTGCTGGGAGGTGGGAATGCTTTGGTAAGAAGAAGAACTGTCATAGAACTGGAAAAGCTGATTGCCATTCTGTGCATGGTCAATAGTGTCACAGGAAGTAAGAAAGATTGGTAGTGTTGTTTTAATGTTTATAACTTTACTTGGGTAGGTCAATCCCCGGTATGAGGGGCAGGACTCATATTGTAGTGACTGTGATGGGGGAAAATAGTACTCAGAGTAATGAAGATTAACTGAAAGTATCTGGCTCATGCCCACTTTCCAAAGTAGCAATGATGGAGATTCGGCCACCATTAGCTAGAGGACTTTGTGCCTCCGACCAGGGACACTGAGTTAAGGGGGTTAAAGGACTTCAGCCCCCTGGAAGTATTTTGAGGATCTCACTGAGCCCTGAAAGAATGCTTTGCCTTCCCCTGCACCCAATCAATGGCTGCTTGAGAGGAGTCCAGCTGCTAAGACCCCTACTCCTGGGGATAATCACCTCCTCCCACAGATCTGTAAAACATTGAGAGCACATGACAATGAGGGGAGTGGCATGATTTTCTTTGCTGTAGCCCAGAGGAGCAGAGAGGAATGAAGTGTTCAAGCTATGGCAATCAACAGACGCGTCTTACCACTGCCAGATGCCTGCAGGCTTTGGCTGCGATCAAAGGAAGGTTTGGTGGACACAGGTTGTATGCAGGATGAGTTAAGGTTACAATTTGGATATCCTTCTGCCATTCTAATCTGGAACAACTTGAAATATTGTATGAACATTTGTACAGACTTTGGGATCAAGAATACCTAAAGCCCAGAGGTGTTTTTAGATTAAATACAGCCAGCTTTAGCTAGAAAATCTTATATTCAATTCAGGCATGGATCTCTTCCACTGGGTTCTTTCAGTAACAATTGGAGAGGGGTTTTGAATCAGAAGTGTCCATCGTGTGGTGCAGAAGAGGAAACTGAAGCCCATGTTTTTTATCTGTCCATCTTATAAAAAACGGCTGGTTCAGATGTGTAGGAATTTAGGACCTTTGCCAAACTGCTCTCAGAATTTCAAATATGATACACATCAACCCATTGGTTTTCCTGTTTCGAGGTATCTCTTCTCTGTTTGGTGTGTACATAAAAGGTTTTTATTATTATATTTTTATATGTTCTTGTGAGGGAGCCTATATTAGTTTTTGTTCCTCAGATAATATGTGGCAATAAGGGACATATTGCTCATCAAGGTTCTTGTGAGTTCCTCCTTGGAATACTGGGGATTTGAATATAATGTTCTATATTCTGATGGGGTGATAGCCCAATTTCTACATAAACTAGACACCAAGGTTTGGCTTTTACGCCAAACATAGCTGGCGCAGGTTTAGTAACATCCATTCGAGGCTAATGTGTTTAGCAGACGCCGTAGAGAGTTACTCCAAGCTTTTTATTTACTACAGATTTTTATTTAGTAGGAAAAATGTGGCTGTATGAGGGTGATATCTATATTTTATCCTGTTTTAGGATCTATCTTGTTCATGTTACACTTATGTGCTATAAAAAATACTCTATCATAGTGAGGTGCTCTTTTTTTCAAAATATAATTTTAGAGCTATTTTATATTATGCTGAGCTGTTTCAGTAGTGACATTTAATGAGCATTTTAATTATTTATTTGTGCTGGTTATATCTATGTACTTTTATGGTGCTTGAATCCGAAATAAAGATAATAGATTAAATGTATGCAAATTCGTACAGAAAATGTAACTAACTTCCCAGTGGGCTCACGCCATTGTAGAACACTTCTAGACAATTGTGGCTTTTAAGCAAACATCACTTTGAATACTGAAATTTTTGAGCCAATTCTCACAGTGATAAAAGCACAGCTACTTGACCCAGAATGCAGCATGCTTTAAGGAAGATGTCAGGATAGGCTCACCTGACATGGAGCCACTTGGTAGTAACGGATATTCATAGGTTCCTCAAAAGAGTATACAAATATATTATCGGTATACATAGTTTAGTGTAGCCAGATAATAATTTAGTTATCTAATTGACATTAGGCAGGTTAAATATTTACATTGTTTGGGGTTCAAATGTCTGCAATGGGGTTGCAAGTGAAAACATTTTCACCTTTGATTCAACCAATCTCTTATCACTCTTTAAAGAGAATACGCCTTAACCTTGTGCCTGCTACATTGGCTTGTATTTACTTTACGCCTGATGTAATTCTAGGTATCCACGTTCATATTTACATGTTGTATTTTAATAATGTGAATTTTCAGTGGATTCTCAATGCCATATACCTGCCTTCTACACCAGTTCTGGCTATGCCACTTCCACCGACGTATTGAGGTTAAAGGTCATCCAAGGGCAAATTTGGTTCTTCTACCAAGCCACCAGGTTGGGAAATGGGAGCTCAGTTGAGACAGTAAACTGGTATTGCCTCATCCCCCAAGAGCTAAAACAATGCCTAATGCTATAATTATTAATGTGGCTAGCTTGCTTTTCTAGATTTGACTTGTATTCAATATTTTTCAAAAGCCTTTGTGCTTGGAGAGCCTGTCAACACCGAGTTCAATATGTAGTTTGGGATTCTGGGAAATGGGAGCTGGGCAGATACATTGCCAACTGCATTCTTATTTTCTCTGAAACATTCGCACGTCGATAAAATAAAGTGCAAAACACTTGATTCTTACAAAACAACATTTAAGATAAAATACAGCGGGGCAGTTTTTAGGGCAATATTCTAAAAAGTTTGATTAAAAATGTGTAGTTTAGTCACTGCAATTTAGATTCCAAGAACCTGGGGGCTTATTTACAAGGTCCTTGCGCCACTTTTGCGTCACTTTTAACATGGAAAAAGTGACGCAAAATTGGCGCAAGGAGCCCCTGATGCTTCCGAAAAATGCAATCAGTTTGCTGCACAAACAGATTTCATTTTATTTATCGGTTATGAGAGTAGAACGCTTGATTGCTGGATCAACAAATGTTGTTCGGCTTCTTGCTATATAGGAACGGCGCACCTGACTGGGAGACCAAGAACACACATTAGTCTCAGCTGTGCAGAACTGTGATCATTTAGAGGCAGATAACTGCTGTGAAAGACACCAGTTTACGGAACACCTCTCTAATGTGTCTCTCAGGCAGCAAGCAGAGTACACTCAATGCGCCTGCGCTCCCAAAGCCGATTACAATATTTCACCTGCGCTTGATTACAGAAAAACATACAAGAGTGATGTATCACTTGGCTGACACATCACACCTTTTCTAGGTTAGATTTTCTTCAGTTTTCTAATTCAATAGCACTGCCTTTATTTTCTCAGTTTCAGGCTGCGAGTGTTCCACATTAATGCAAAAAGCCACAGCACCCTGAATTGCCATGGGTCTGAATTTTTCAGAAATGCACAGTGTTGGATGTAATGTGTGCGTACTCGCTGACCCCAAGCCTGAAGTTTGAAAAATGAGAGGAAATTGTTTTTGTGCATAGTTCAGACATGCACAGGGCATTCCCCACGGGAACCAAGATGAAATTAGGCGTTTTCTAGGTCCAGTTTTGTTGCTCGTTGGACATTTCTACAATCTGCCTCCTAAAAAGGAGTATAAAGACAGAGCCTGACTTACAATTCAGCAGTCAGCTCATCCTTCACCAGGGTCTGGGTTGATTTGCATATGCCTTAGTATAACCTGAAGTGGCACGGTGTGCAAATAACGGTGGACTGGGATGCGGCCCGAGTGATTACCAGTGACTGAGAATATTTCAAGCATCCCACCCATGACTATTTTATAATCTAAGGGCCCGATTCTGATCTCGTTCGGAAAGGAAACATGTCTGGAATGCTTTCCGTACTACTCGTGTCAGGGGAGTCCGACCAAACAAGTACGATGCATTTAAATGCATTCGGATACGATTTGGTCGGACTCCCATTGACTTCAATGAGAGCCTGTGTACACATACAAAGGCTCGCATTGAAGAAAGGGGTGACCGGGGAAAATCGTGCACCCTGTTGCGGGCACCCCTTGGTGCCGGCGACACTGTGCATGGTCTGATAGGGGGTACCCATGGGTACCACCACTGGAATGTTTCAGAGGGGCCCAGGTGAAGGGGAGCTTGTAATTGGCCCCCAAAGACTGATTCCGGCAGCCTTTTCGATCTGGGCACAACAAATCATAAAGGCTTTCCGAATCGTTCATCGTACTTGCTTGCTTGGAAAACCTACTTTATAAAACTGTACGATTCGGCTCCTGGGGGCTCTATCTCTCCGTATGCCTTCCGGAATCGATTCGGTCAGCGATAAGGGTTTTCAGGCATCGTACTTGGTCGTTCTGAATTGAGAACAAGCCGGTCGGAAACAAGGGCTCCGGATTGGTTTAGGTAAAACTAAATAAGATTTGGAGCCCTTCCAATGGAGATCGGACCCTTGGTGTGTTGTTCTAAGTGTGCCGGTTATGTTCAGAAGTGGGTCCCGTGCACACGGTGCCACTGGAATCAAGCTATATGTAGCTGATGAACCCTAATTAGGGCAACACCGGTCCTTGGTTGCTTGTGTTTCGGATCAGGGAGGATCTGGCCTGGCAGTTGAGGCTGGACTGTCTTCATTGGAGAAGGGTCAAGACTGATTTGCATGTGGCTGGGTCTAAATTGAGGTGGCATGGTGTGCAAAATAACCATGGACTGGGATGCAACCAATGTGATTACCATTGATTACGATGAATTTATGCACTCTATCCATCGCTGTTTTGTATACTACTCTGATTACCATAGCATTACTGCATGCCCCAAAAACTAACTGAAGCCCAATTTTTGGAACAACTCCTAACTTAGCCGTCAGACCACAAAGTTGCAGAAGGGGTTTTACTCTGACTTCATGGACTCAGCAGTGAGGTCACAAATTTGCCAGGGGGATTTTAACCACATTTTAGATGTCTTCTAGCCAAAGTTATTTTTTCAAGTATCACAGAATGTCATGGTGTCATTGAAGAGTACATTTTTCAGGGGATCCCTTACAGAGGAAAGAATTACATTATATTGCCCTCCCCGCAATACTTCTCAGGAATACCACAATATTTACCTTAATTGACTTGTGGCCCTTTGCAACATGAGCAGGTTTGAAACCCATACCATGGGGGCCCCGCTCAGTCCCATATGCTGATATAACCACCTGGCGTGCCCCAGCAAACAGACTAAAAAATCAATAACACTCCACTCAAGTCCACCATCTATTTGACCTCCATTTTTAGTGGTAGTCGATATAGTAGATGCAATTTTATTGTAGGTTAGTAGTTTTTACTTCAATTGTGTCATACAGATTCCAAAATAGGAAAGTACACATAAGAATTAAACTCTGCTCCAATTCGAAAGAGTTTTTTTTCCAGTTGGAGAAATCGCTTCCCAGTTGAAGTAGTGTTACCTTTCTGCAATAACTTAAAGTTGAGTCAGTTAAGGGTAGCCACTAAGCACAGTTAACACCCTCATTTTGGTCTGGTCACTACCAGACACAGAGTTAGTTGCTTGTTCTAATATGGACCGTGGTAATGCGGCAAAGGAATTGTTTGAAAATTTGGCTAAGGGCATGTCAACTCAGAAGGCTTCTACCAGTAATAACACCCCCCCCCCCGGCAAAGATGGCCTTAAAGGCTGGCTGCTGTTAAGTACCCGAAAATTAAAAAATTAAAGAACGGAAGACTACCGTTTGTATTTTGGAAACAACTGTTTTTCTGCAACTTTACCTGTATTTCTTGTTGCATGTCTAACTACCTATGTTTACTTGGATATCAGATGTGTGTGCATAGGGTTTGCTTTTTGCTTTTCCTTGAATCCTTGTGTTTTACCAGCTTGCTGGTTTAACCTATGAGTGGTTATTGGGGTTTTCCACTCACCTAGTTGCACCACCTAATTGTTCTTTTGTGCATCTATTATTGGCAGTGCACCCATTGCTCTGCTGACACTGAAAACCTTTCTGCAATAACACTTCCAAAGGCAGACTGACTAACCAAACAACAGGGGCAAAGAAAAAGTCTCCCAATCTCTGTTTTAGAATTATTTCGCAGTCATATTGTCCTTTTGAACAAGAATCAGCCTCGCATCCACATAGGGATCAAAACCCAGGAGATCCAACCAATTTGCTTTCAGCTCTCTTTAATTAGAATAGAGGTATTTTCCATAAGTGGCTTTCCATGCAGTATTAGGTCTTCCATTCATGTTTCCAGCCAATTCCGGTGTGTGTTGTTGTCACTATAGTCATCAATGGAAAGGAGAGAGGAAGACTTCTTTCAGAAGATAGAAAGGCTCCAGCCACAATTTCAACTGCTTCCTAATTCACAGATTCATATCTAGACTCAGAATAAGTTTATTGTTCAGTTAATTAAACCCATAACAATATGACATATGTTTGCACTACACAGTGCCACTAAAATCCATTTAAAAATGATTAAAAAGAAAAGCAGTTACTTATCACAGAGTTTTGTGCTACATGCTTTTGCAAATAAACAAATCATGAGATAGGATTTGACTAACACTTAAGTTAGTGTTAGAGCGATTGTGCTTTTCTCTTAACATTATGAAGTAAAGTATTCGATGGTAGTTAAATTATCAGTTACTTTTGCATTGATAAAACTTGGTAGACAGAATTTCTGATTATTTTGCCACTAGCCTTGTTTCAGTTCTTCCTCGTGGTTAGTTAAAAATGTTGTTATGCAACATTTAGCTGGGGATATTCCGAATTGAGGCATTTTCATATTGCAGTTCTAGAGGAACGATTGCCTCTTCGTTGAATGGCCCCCTTAGCAATTTCCGGCGACCCTGACTTAAAGCTGGGCAGATACAAACTAGGTGAATAAAATCCTGTATTGGTGATCCACAAAGCTTACATGACATCAGGCCCTGATATTTCCAACTTGGCTGATCTGCATTAGATGGCAAAACATATTGCTAAAAATGTGGACTTTTAATAGGGAGAAAACGGCTGACCCAAGTATGACGATGGTTGCAATTTTATATAGGATTGCAGGACCATTCATGCATGGGCTCGCTTACTTAGGATGTCTTCATCCTCCAGTAGTGAGTGTTGTTTTGACTCCTTCTTTAAGATTATCTGAAAGGTGGTAAATGGACGATTTTTCTGTCAAAGGTCTACCATCCCAGTGGAAATAAAGATGTTTGAAAATATTTGAAGTAGGCAGAATGTGGGTCATCTTGTAACTCATTCCAAAGTGTGTTGTTGATCTCATTTTCTCGGTTGCACCAAATTTTGTACCAGGCTTTTATTGTGACATATCTTCTATGCAGCTGTTGCTGTTGTAGCACAAATTCGAACGGGACCTGGGCCGGTGAAGCATTCTTGAACCTATTTACACACTCATAGATCTAAGACTCTGGATTCCAAGAGAATAGGATGTGATTTGCAAGCAATCTTAGATCATATATGGCCCAGATATCATCAAAGATGCATGTCCCCTTTCGCTTGAATTCAGAACCTTACTGCTGGAGCTTTTTGTGTCTGAAAAAGAGGAGGATAGAAGCAGCGGGGTGGTTCTAGGCACTAAGAGTTATTTTGATTGGTGTTTGCAGCTTGGTAAGATGTTTGTACAAGGCGGATATGACCCATAGAGTAAGGACTAGTCAGTAAGGATGTAGAGAAGAAGTAATTGCTCAACATTTCTCCACTTCACTAGACAAAACCATAAATTCCTTACCATAGAAAACCTCTTTGCAGCAAGGAATGCCAGAAAAACTAGCTGTCAAGGAGACTGGTCAAAGAAAAGCCTCAAAAGTCTTTTTTGCCAATCTGAAAGTTATACTTTTGTCTGAAGGCTGTATGGGTTGAGTTCGCATTTCATAAAACAAGTGTAAATACAAACTAAAAATAGGTTGCTTAGACAGGCCAAGGTGCATACGTGGGGGTGAAATGGCTATTTAAGGAGAAAACATGTGAGTCTACATTGTTGGCCAATTGAATGATGAAGAATTCAAATGAAAAGTGTAACAAATATAATTATTTTCCCCAAAAATTCTGCG
Organism: Lissotriton vulgaris; assembly: GCF_964263255.1. Lineage (NCBI taxonomy): Eukaryota > Metazoa > Chordata > Amphibia > Caudata > Salamandridae > Lissotriton > Lissotriton vulgaris. Next base: position 1,099,280,804 of record NC_141693.1, read on the forward strand.
CAAAATTGATCCACTGCAGCAACCATACTTTTGGGGATCTTCTACCCGTTCAGCGGAAAAACGAAGTAACCACACCGCCTGCCACATTGTGGTATCAGTATATCATTGTCAATGCGTTATCTGACATACATGTTATGCCCTAAATATTGTTTACAAAGATATCACTCCATAGAAGATAATAACAGAACATTGACACCCAAGGTGGGCATATTTTTGACACAATGTTTGTGTCAGATGACATTTTGGTATACAAGATTCCGACATACAACAAATGCACATCACTGGAGATAATCTATGTTATGTTAACGTAGATCACGTCATGGAAAATACAGGTGTTTAGACTAAGGGTCACCTTCAGACTTACTGTAACCTGGATGAGCATAAACAAGAGCGGTTTTGAGACAATATTCCTGTAAAAAACAAATTACAAAAGCACCGCAGATTAACCTGCCCTGTCTGACTCATGTTTTAAAGACAGGCGGTGTGCTTGTTGGTCACAAATACGTGTGCAGCTAACATTTATGACTGTTCCGGCAGGTTTGTATATTCAGTTTGAATTGTAGCATGCCGCTTTTCCTCTAGTTAGTCGGCTTGATGTTTGTTAAGAAAATACAGTGCGGATAGCAGAACAGTAAGTTAGGACTTTCTGCTTGTCTTGTTAGTAGTCCAGAAGAAGGACCTTTTTTTCTGCATACCCGGTGTGAGGGTTGAAAGCCTTGGGAAGTTACCAAGGCATTTTGGAACAGGAACCCATAGGAGTAGGAAGTAGTTCACACTTTCCATTTTAAGGAACATTTTTGAAACCTACCAGTAATGCTCGTGTTTTCTTGGGTTCTTTTTAGTGTTTGCTGCAAGTTTGTGCCAAAAGAGGGAAACGCTCCTGCGATAAACTGTGTTTGCTTTTTGATTTCACTAATAGGTAGTGAAAATAGAAATATAGCATGTTGATTTTAGATACACATTGGCAGAGTTATTTTGCCTGCTCACTGTCTTATCTCGAATAATAGTTAATTTCATCTTCCACTTTCTCTTCAGCCTTGGGCAGGAGGACATACGACTTGCTGCGAGTGTTAATGAAGCTAAGCTAAGTTACTCTCATGCACATACGGGCTTATTTATGAGCCCCTGCATCACTTTTGCGCCACTGGTGCGTCACTTTTTGTGACGTACCAGTGGCGTAAAAAATGCACCATGGTGCGCAATATTTACAAGGTGACGCATCTAGGTAGATCCGTCACTTCGTAAACCCCTACACTACATTATTCCTGTGCCAGGTATAATGTATGCAGGGTGGGCGTACCCTCGCAAGAAAGGGTCGTAGGAGTGGCGCAGCAAAATCTATGAGGCTTCGCTGCGCCACTTCTAGGACGCCAATGCGTCAAAACCTTACGCCTGCCTCATGGCAGGCTAAAGGGTGACGCAGGCCCTTTCACGTGCGGCTTGCCCCATGTGAAAGGAACATTGCTGGAGTTGCGTCAGGCTTCCGACACAACTCCAGCAATGTGTCACTTTTTGCGCTGACAGATACGTCATTTATACTGACGTATCTGTCCTTCCTTGCGACATGATGCGTCATTTTGTAAATATGACGCATCATTGGTTAGGAAAGAATGAGGCTAGAGGCGAGGAGAGGAAAGGAGTGAGTGACGGACTAAAAATAAAAGAGTAAGGGAGAGAACGGAGAAGTTAGAGAAAGTAGGCAGAGGACGTATGGAAAAGAGTGAGGGGTGATTGAGTGGAAGGTGAGAGAGGGAACAGGAGCAAACATTGTGTAGGATCAGAAATACTGGCAGCGCTGCACAAATCAACATTACATACAAGTGTGTCACAAAATTACATACTGTTGTATAATATAACAACATAACATAAACAGCACAACATGGAATGATAGTAGGAAAGGTGGGGAAAGGAAGCAAGAGAGAGCGGGGGAAGTATGACAGAGTAGGAAGAACTTAGAAGGGATTGAGGAGAAATAGGAAACAAGTAAATAAAGGCTCACAAGAGCGAGGCCAGCAAGTTCGGGAGCGCATTCCTTTGAAGTCAGTTGGGGGTGCGGGGGAGCAGGGGAGTGGCTTCCTTTGAAGTCTGATGCCGAGGCTCAGACAAATGGTGGTGTGAGAGCGGCTTCCTTTCAAGTCTGATGGGGGGCGGGGAGCAAATGGCGAGCGTGCGCCCGGCGCATATGCACTGGCCATAATCCGCATTTCAAAGCCCTCTGGCAGGCTTTCCTGGAGCCCCTACATGTTATATGTTATATGTTATATATGGATTTGTATTGCGCACTGCTACTCAAGAGTGTCCTGGCGCGTTGGGGAAAACAGTGACCGAGCAGACTGGGGCGGCTAGACCACTTGTTTAAACAGATACGTTTGCAGAAGTTTTTTAGAGGTGGTCAGTTCTTTTGTGTGTCTTAGCGTATCCGGCAGGGCATTCCACATGGTGGATGCTTTCACCGCCAGGGACTGACCTCCCAGGTGGGCTCTTCTAAACCTAGGAATTACCAGCCGCCTTTGCGCAGCAGAGCGCAGATGACGGGTCGGGAGGTAAAAAGCAAACCTAGCACTCAGGTAGGAGGGGCAGGGGCCATGGAGAGCTTTATGTGCCAGGACCAGGGCTTTAAAGCGTACTCGCTGAACAACCGGGAGCCAGTGAAGATCACTCAGTTGCTTGCGGACACTTAGTCTCCTCAGGATATCAAAGAGGAGCCTGACCACTGCGTTCTGCACAACCTGTAATTTCCCCAAGAGAAATCCAGGAGAGCCGATATAAAGGGCATTAGCGTAGTCCAGGCACGAGAGTATGAGCGCCCTGGCTACAGCCTCCTTTGCGACACGAGGAAGGAGGGGGAAGAACTTCCTGAGGGCTTTCAGGGTACCAAAGCAGGCTCCTGAGAGTCTCATGATCTGTTCGCGGAAGCTCAGAACGGCTCCGAACCAGATCCCCAGGTTCTTGGCTACCCCACAGTCCCCCTTGGGACAGGGAAATCCCATGGGCCAAAAGGATTCCCTGAATGCCATCGGAAATTGACCATAAAGGAGCACTTCTGATTTGTCCTCGTTGCATTTCAGGCTAGCCTGGGCCAGCCAGGCAAAAACCGAAGATAGACAACGCTGGGCCTCAGCCGTCTGGAGGTCGTCACCCTTCCAGGTGAAGAGAAGTTGGGTGTCATCGGCGTAAGCCATAAATTTGGCCCCCATTCTCTCCGCCAGGTAAATAAGGGGGGTCAGATAAATGTTGAATAGCAAGGGACTCAGCGTTGACCCTTGCGGGACCCCTGTGGCCACTTTACTGTCAGTTGAGTTAAAGGGGGGCATCCATACTTGTTGAGACCGATCTTCCAAGAATGCCTTAACCCAGGCAAGGGCTCTGCCCGTAATACCAATGTCTGACAGCCTGGCGAGAAGCTGGAGGTGGGGTACCGTGTCAAACGCGGCAGAGAGATCCAACAGAATCAATGCCGCTCTGCCGCCCCCATGCAAAGACTCTCTAACGGCTTCAGTAACCTCCACCAACGCTGTCTCGGTGCTGAAGGATGTTCGGAAGCCCGATTGAGCAGGGTGCAATGCACCAGAAGATTCCACAAATGTTTCCAACTGTCTGAACGCCACCTTTTCACACACCTTGGCCAGGGCTGGAAGAAGGGAAATAGGGCGGTAGTTGGATAATAGGAGCGGATCCGCCGTAGGTTTTTTAATATGGGGCAGAAGTTTGGCGTGTTTCCACTGAGGGGGCACCATGCCTGTTTGAAGTGACTCATTAATCAAGGCCCCCACCACAGGTGCAATTCTTTCTACCACCCCGCTCAGGGGGTCCGCTGGTGACCCCGATTTTAGGGATTTCAAAATGGACAGAACATCCTTATCTTTGGCCCGGTCAAAATGCGCGAAGAGCTGACTCGGCATGTTATTCTGTGGTGACAACAAAGTAGGGGGGTGTTGAGCCGGGGTAGGAAGCCGTAGGCTTGCCCGAATTGTTTGAATTTTATCAATAAAGTAGGTAGACAACTCCTCGCACCACTCAGCAGAGATGGGGGCAGAAGATGATTCAGCGACAGGTGACATAAAGCTGCGAACAACAGCAAAGATCTCTTTACTGTTATTGTTGGCTCTGAAAATTCTCTCTGCAAAAAAATTACTTTTGGCTACCTTAATGGCAGCATAGTATTCTCTTTGTGCGGTGCGAAGAGCAGCCTTAGCTCGGGGGCAGTATTCCCGGAGCCATGCCCGTTCCAATTTTTTGCATCCTAGCTTCAATGTTTTTAAGTGGTCGGTGAACCATGGTCTCGAAGGAGGGTCCCGTATGCGACCACTCGCAGAAGGTTGCGGGAGAGAATTGACGGCCCTGCTGATCCATTCCGAGAATCTCTCTACTGCACCCTCTAAATTGGAGGCCTTGACAGGGCATGATAAAGCCAAGGCTGTGGCCAGGGCTTGGATGTTAATCTTTTTTGGAGGAGGGCCGGGGGTTTTCCCGCCCGGCAGGGAGGGACTGCTAATATCCCACGAAAAACTGACCAGGTGGTGATCCGACCACGTCACTGGCCGCGGGTCCCCCAAATCAAGACTAAAATTAGAGCAGACTAAGTCTAATATGTGGCCACAGGTGTGGGTGGGGTGGCGCACATGCTGTGTGAGGTGGGTTAGTTCGCATAGGTCAGACATATCCCTTGTCCCCGGAGCCAGGGGGTTCTCAAAATCAATGTTAAAGTCGCCTAGCAATAAGAACCTTGAGAACCTAATCGCCCCTCGGGTGATGACTTCCTCTAGGGATTTAATAAAGATGCCTGACGGGCCAGGGGGGCGGTAGATCAAAACTCCACCCAAAGTGAAATGCGGGGATAGGGCTAGAGAGAACTCCAGTGCTTCCCCTTCAAGAATTTCTCCTGTACCTTCCTTTAACAATGTCGACCTATCCCTGAAGATCACAGCAATGCCGCCTCCTACATAATTCTCGCCGGAGCAATGCGCAAGCGCATTGGCTCAGCGAGACCTAAAAAGATTGCTTATCAAACTTAACACATTGCAAAATGCTGTGCTACAACTACTAATTGGAATCCCTATGCACCAGTCAGCAGCTTTAGCACTCAAGGAACTGCATTGGCTACCCATAAATAACTGAATTGCTTTAAAGGCTGTATGTATTGCCTTCAAAGCACTTCATCACCTAATACTTGACCATCTAAGATACAGCTTTTCCTGGTACATTCCTTCTAGACCACACCAGTCTTTGTCTGCAAAATATTTTATGGTCCCTAAATTTAGGAAATCCCTATATGGAAGGCCGAAGCTTTGTCTCCTGTACAACTAAACTGTGGAACACCATCCCTCTCAAATTAAAAGAAATCACAAATCTTCACCTTAGTAAGGCATTAAAAACCTGGCTTTTTAACAAAAAAGCATACTGGGTTCTGTCCTAACAGTGCCCTTGAAATAAACATAGTTCTCTCATACTCAATCAGACAAAAGCAGCATCAAGATGCCCTTGGTCATTCAAGCGCTTTGTAAGGATAATTAACATAACAACTTGCCCCTAGGTACCCCCAAAAGACTGGATAGAATGTGGGAACGATGTACTGTGGGATGCACAACAACATGAAATGTCTATTTCAGCCATGCACCAGAGCTGTAAATGATTTGCTGGCTTGATGGTGTGCAATGTGCACTCATTCAGTTGCTTTTGGATGATCCTGTTTTGACTTCCCACAAACCTAACCAACCTCTTAAACAGCATCATGAGGAAGGATGGGAAATAAGTATTAAGATGTTGTGGGAGGGAGATTGCCTCATCGTCCAAATCTTACATTTACATGAGAATGTAACCAATTACAAAGTTTCAAAACCAGATCAAATTACCAAGTTTCGGCTTCCTTATGAGCTCCCATCAAATTACAATGAGTCACAAACATGTAAGTTTTGACCTATGTAGCTTCTTACCAAATACTGGAAAAACCTACACCTCAAACCTCGTCGCTGAAATCCTCCCAAAGACACAAGTCAATCAGGGCCAAATATAAGTGTTTCCCATTTAGCAAAAGAGAAACACAGCAGGCAGCAAGTTTCCCAGATGAACGTATTATAGTATGAAAAATGTCACACACATATGTTATTTTTTTAACAGTAATTTGAAAAAGCAAAAACAGGGGCAAACTCAGACACTGGAAAATTGAGCTTCAAAGGATGCTTAGGTAGTACTGCAATAGCAGCAGATGCAGAAGTACCATTATTGCAGTATCTTCGAATGTTTCATAATTCAAATACTTTTTAGGTTTCGCTGGGGGACGGAGCGCAAGCTCTGCCTCCAGAGAAATCTCTTGATTACAGTAAGGACTCTGGAATACGCCCCCCTGTCCCATTGGCTAGCTCCATAAATGGAGGCTAGCCATTGGAACTGAGAGGCGTCCGTCATGGCCGGACCAGATTCGGGGGCGTTCCCGAGATTCTTTGGCTTTTGCCGACGTCACGCGACGTCAGCGAAAAGCCGGGAACGCCCCCGAATCTGGTCCGGCCGGGCCGTGCTTGCTGCTGTCCTGGGCATCGTGAGTGTTTTTCCCCGGCACGTTTCCCGCCTCCCTCCCGCCGTTCGTGTTCTCTCCCGCCCCCCTCACGCCCCCTGTGTCCTCTCCCGCCCCCTCCCGCCGTCCGCCACTGCTTTAATGTTAATTTTTTTGTCATCATGGCGCCAGCTTCATGGGTTGCTGCTTTCATATTTATATGAATATCTTCATAACAGGCGCTTCACAGGCCTCCGCTTTTGTGTTTGTCTTTCTATCATCATGCGGCCGGGCCGTGCTTGCTGCTGTCCCGGGCATCGTGAGTGTTTTTCCCCGGCACGTTTCCCGCCTCCCTCCCGCCGTTCGTGTTCTCTCCCGCCCACCTCACGCCCCCTGTGTCCTCTCCCGCCCCCTCCCGCCGTCCGCCACTGCTTTAATGTTAATTTTTTTGTCATCATGGCGCCAGCTTCATGGGTTGCTGCTTTCATATTTATATGAATATCTTCATAACAGGCGCTTCACAGGCCTCCGCTTTTGTGTTTGTCTTTCTATCATCATGGCCCCGCTTCTCAGACGGCCATGGGAACTAGCACGCAGTACCCTTTAACATTTGTTGCTGTAGATGAGTGTAAAGTTTGCTCACTGCTTACGTCAGTACTGTGTCCATCTTATTACAATATGAAGCCTGTGCATATTAAATTAGCAGGTGCCATGCCCAAACGAGGATCTAAGGGGCCTGAGTTGGATGATTAAAAAAAAAAAGAAGGATTTAAGTGGGCAGCGGGCTATACCATCAAGCGTAGACGGCCTGCATATTAAATTAAGAGGACGCCACGCTTTATGTTGTGCATTAGTCTTGCCGACTCACGTTACTTAGTGCCGGCGTGAGTCATTCATTACATTTCCTCCACCTTGCTGAGGCCATGTGTAGATCCCGAGAGTATTCCCACTCTGTGCTTAGAGGGTCAGCTGTAGTATTAGCCAGACCAGCTGCACCGTGTTGTGAGAGGCGTGCGAGCGGCAGTCCCAATCCCTATTGTTGAGGACTCTGGACGTGGGTTGAGACCTCGCAGGAGGCCGCCATTTCACCTTTTGGAAGATTCTCTGATAGCTGCTCTACAACACTTTGTGGGCCCTGGAACCCCAGACTAGGGCTCTGCCATAAAGAGTCTGACAAGGGCACTGCGCCGCCTGCGCTCGGCACCGTAGGGCCCAGAGCTAATCACTCTGCAAGGCAAAAATGTCTGCCATTTGCAAGCTAGAAGACGCGCAAATATCCTAGTGCCAGATAATCGTTTATGGCAATTTGTGTCCACTTATTGTCATAAGTCATAAGGTTTTTTTGAGCGCACACGTCACCCAGAGGGATCTTAAAGTGCTTGTGTGCCTTTTGCTGTCGCATCTGGGATGGCTAATGGGTGCTAATGTCATTCCTTTACCGGTTTGATTCATAATCCGAGGCACTACCAGACCTAAGCAATTGCTGCCCTCTTAGTTTCATATTGTGTTGGTTTTTGCACTATGAGGACACTGGGTGCCCTAGCCGTAGTTGTTTCATTTGTGCAGTACTAGTGATATATGTCGTTTTATGCCTGCCTTGAACCTGATAACAGTTGCTGTAGTCATAGCTTTACTATACGGTTGAAATAAAAACATATATTATGATATAGTGTGCACTTTTTTAATCTAAATAATCACTTCACTGCAAACAAAAAATCATAAAGAGAAAACATTCCCATATACAATGTCAATATCATCAACTCCTAAAATGCGAGACCAATTGCATTGAAAATGCCTGTTCTAAGTAGGTGTCAAGTTAGAGTGCTCGGTAGCATGCCAAAGAATCAGTTGTAGCTTGGGTTTCCAACCATTTTAATTGTCTGTACTCTAACCCTATACGGATCTTTGGCTGAAATATAGGTTAGTGCATGCACTCTATTTTGAGCCCCCTTAGTTTATTGCTGAATGCTGTGCTCTCTGAGGTTCAGATACTTACATTTACTGTATAAGTGTTTAAAAACGTGTTGTTCCCTGTCTGTTTGCATGGGGACATTTGTTTCCAACGGAGTAGATCTTTAACTTTAGGGCTTTATTAGCTCCGGTCTATATGTGGGATTTACAGATCCATTTCTTGAACTTTTGCCCCCCTCACCTTGATTTGTTTCATTTAAAGCAATAACATTTCATGAAATTATCTGTCTGTCCATCGGCCCATAAACAAGACTAATTTTACTATAACTCACTTGCATTCTTATAAGATACCCTACCTCTTTTAAGCACACAACTGCCACCTTCAAACCCCCAAAAAGGGAAACAACTTAATTTGTGAAGCCCACTTTTTCCTGCTGAATGGGACTACACAATTTGAAAGTTTGTTGGGTTTTCAGACAAAATTGTAACTCTAATAAGTGTATCGCCACGAGCCTAATGGCATGTAGGGAGCCTGAAATCTTCAGTAATGTTTCTCAGGCAGATCTGTGAGGTTTCTGCAAATTAGTGACAGATCACTTCACCTACTAGGGATTCTTGTATAGTAAACGGAAGATTGACAATTAGCTTTCCATTTATCTACATTTTATGGTTCACTGCAGGGACATAAGCCATCAACTAAGCCATTGTAATATTAGCATACTAAAAACTAATGTAATTCTGTTTTGTAGTAAATGACTCCAAGTGAAATACATGTATCTGACAAATAGATCAATTAATAAAATAGCAGAAAGTTATTAAATATCATTCAATTCATTTTTTTCATGTACATTTCTTAAATGCTGTGCATTATTTATTTTTGCCATTAAACTATCGCAATATATTATTCATTGAAATATGAATGACACGTATCTGTTTTTCTATTCTACCTGCACATCGAGCAGTTGATCCAAAAGTAATTAAATTATATGTAAAAAACATTGCAGGATTCATCACTTTATGGATATAAGCCATCAGACAGCAGTTTTATTAACATCTTCAGACAATTGGGGCTTCTAAAATGCTGCATTTTGATTGGTCTATATCTGCACTGGGGTTTCATAGACAGAGCCGTATTACAGCCACAGTTCACATCTGTTTTATCTTGTTCTCATAACAGCTGCTTGTCAAGATCACAGAGTTCTGAGCAAGAACTAGGGTACTCACCTGGCTCATAGAATATCCCACATTTTTTCATTCTCGTTGTTCAGGAATCAGAATGGAAACATGAAAAAAGACTCTCCTTTCTCTTTCTTCAAATTCTAGAAATTAATGAGTCCACAAAATCGTTTCTCTTTTCTTCATTTTGAATTTTATATTTAAAAGTTGAATTTAAACTGTAATTTATAACCGTTTTATTGTGTTTTGTGTTTTAAATGATTGCCTCATTGTTCAGATGAGGTTGTGGTGTTAAAAAGTGCATTATTGGGGGGTGGTTCCTGCCTGGGATGAAGGTGCCCATTTGCCAGCACACACCCCGCCTGATTGAGGATGCATTAACACGCTTCTGTTCTAGAGTGCCACAGCACGAATCAGTGTTTCCAACGTTCTGTGCGCTGCAGCTGCTGCAGGCGCCTGTCCCCACTGTGCTCCAGGCCCCTTCCTGAGGATGCTGTATGCACCGTTCGACCTGGTAGCCCTGTGTCCCACCCCCGTCCCCTGTCTCAACCTCCTCCCCGATGCCATCTAGGGACGCCAGGCTGTTAGCTCAAACCTGCCAGGAGCGGCTGTGTTCACAATACCGGATCAGAGAGACCCCACCAAGGAGACAGGGACAGATATACAGCCGTGTGTCGGTGACAGCACATGCATTTAGTCACCACCAAGTGCATTCTACAGCATTTGATTTCATGTGGGGCTCTCTGTTTGGGGGGGGGGGGGGTCTGTGTGTTTGTGTGTGCATTTGCGAGAGATTAAGCTATTGGCACTGTAAATGACAATGCCAATTATTTATCTGTTTTCAAAACTAACACATAAATAAAAATGTTGTCATTTACAATGCCAATAGCTCAAACTTTTCAAAAGGCGAAACCATTGCATTGTAAATGCTTGTTGAAGACTGCTTTTGAATAAGAACCCATTGTTTTATGTTAAATTAGACTGGTTTGCATTCTATGTTTTTCAAGTTGTACATTCGGTTTGCTTCCATTATGCACTAAATAAGCATGACTTTGCAGACAGTGGTCTGGAAACTGGCATTCTAGCCAAGGGTGAAACTAAAACCACAAGGTTAGCTGGTTCGGTGTCTGGGGCACAGATCTGACTCTGCCCTTCGGACTAAGCTTGATGTGTGGTGCTGCACGTATGAGGCTGCTTCACAAAATGATTTGAAATGTGCACCCGGGGGTCTGCTTTACCTAGGTACCGAGTTCCAACATTCTGGAATTCATAAAAGGTTCCGAGAGCATGATTGGAAACCAATGACATTTGCAGATTTACAAACATTGGAAACATAAATTCCTGCCTGCACAATTGCACTTGGGATACACTTGAATATGGGGAATCCATTTTAAATCTGGCAGGCTAGTCATTCGAGCTTATGTGATCAACGGATAAAGTGCTTTTTAGGAGTGCTACCGAGAGAGCTTATATGTTAGATTCCTTGAGCGTGGGATTTGATAGAGCATGTGGTGTGTATTTCCACTGAAAGAGTGTGCTTGCTTTGAAGTTTGTTCTTTATGTAAAGCTTGGACTTAATACAGCAGGACTATGATTGCAAGCCAATGGCCATAGGCCTGCTCTGTTTATTATGAAAAGATATGATCGAGGCAGTTGGCCTGGCTTCTTTCTTATGAAATCATATGTTAGAGTTAGTAGACATTTGAGGGTGAGGTTACTCTGTTTTAAAGCCTTCACAGATGTATGATTTAGTTACATGGAATCTTACTGATTACAGTAGTAGGCAAGAGTTTTGGTGTTGGTTACCCCTCTGACAAACCATGGGGATAGAGGATTTGAACTGTGATAACTTCTGTTAGGCCTTCTTAGAAGGGATATCATTTTGCGTTCACAAATGTATTCTGCATACATTTGTAATTTTACGACTGTATGCCTGACCTTGCCTTTTCGGAAAGATTATACTCAATACAATTTGTTTCCTGGACTACAAAGTCTAAATAAACTTTGAATTAATGAATATGGCAAGACTGAGTTGGCTATTTTGACAACCCAAAGTTAATGGCTACAGCCCTGAATGGATTATTGTAAAAGTTCTGTACGATGCCATGAGTCTCATCTGTTTATTAGGGGAAAGTTATGGCATAGCCAGTAGCTCTAGTTACTTATTGTGAAATTATTATTATTATTATTATTATTAAATTACACTTGTAAAGCGCTATCTACCCGGAGGCCTCGTAGCGCTCTTGACTTACTCTTTATTATTGCATGCGCAGGGCAGATCAGTGTGCTTTTGCGTACAGGTGTGTTTTGAGGGTTTTCCTAAAAACAAGATGATTGGTGATTTCCCGAAGAGATGGGGGGAGGGCGTTCCAGAGCCTGGCCGCGTTATGTGAAAAAGAGCGACCACCCCATCGAGCCTTCTTGACTCTGACGGAGGTGGCCAGCTGAAGGGAGCCAGAGCGGAGAGAACGTCCAGGCAGGTAGGGGGTGGCCAAAGTCTGCAAGATTGCGGGACCAGTGTGATGGAAGGCCTTGTGTAAAATACACATAGATTTAAATTGCACTCTCGCCGCAATAGGGAGCCAATGGAGCTCTCTTAAGGCATCCCTGGCTGACTGTCGGCGAGGAAGATTGTAGAGGAGGCGGGCCGCACTGTTTTGGGTGACTTGGAGCTTTTGGATGACAAAGGAGGGGGCTCCCAAAAAAAGAGAGTTCCCATAGTCCAGGCGCGACAATATCAGTGCCTGGACAAGAATCCTCCTGGCCTGAAAAGGGAGCAGAGGGAGCACCTTCCGCAGCATCCTCATCAACCCAAAACAGGTGGCTGCAATCTTAGTGGCTTGTACTGAAAAATTCAGGGCTGGGTCAAGCCAGATCCCCAGGCTCTTTATCTGGGGCTTGGGAGTCGGAGGCTCACCCAGACATGGTGGCCAGATGGATGTAAAGACAGAGGGGGAAGAATTACCCAGCAGCATGACATCTGTTTTCTCTCCATTGAGCTTTAAACAGGAGGAATGCATCCATCTGGCGACCGCCTCTAGACAGGGACCTAAGGTGTGGGACGAACCCTCCGCGTGGTCTAAAGAGACCACCAGTTGGGTATCGTCCGCGTAGGTGACGATACGCACACCGAAGGGTTGGACTATTCTGTCTAGAGGCTCCATGTAAACATTAAACAGGGTGGGGCTCAGGGAGGAGCCCTGAGGAACCCCACACCTGAGAGAATGTTTAGATGATACTGCCTCACCCTCGAAGACCTGGAAGAACCGGTCGGTCAAGAAAGACGTCAGCCATTCCAGGGCCGCGCCCGACACGCCCATGTCCGCTAGTCGCTGCAACAACGTGACATGGTTCACCGTGTCGAACGCGGCACTCAGGTCCAGTAAAATAATGGCGACTTTCCCACCCCGGTCCAACACAGCTCTTGCTTCTTCCGTGACCGCTAGAAGTGCAGTTTCCGTCCCATGTCGCGGACGGAACCCTGTCTGAGAGGCACGCAGGAGACTGTTTGACTCCAGATAGTTCGTTAAGATGTTGTTTACGTGCCTCTCAAGCAGTTTGCTCAACCAGGGGAGCAAGGAGATGGGACGGTAGTTTGCTAAATTGGTTTGGTCGAGATTGGGCTTTTTTAGCAGCGCTCTAACCATTGCGCACTTCCATGTCGGGGGAACAGAGTTGGAGGAGATGGAGGTGTTAAGGACATCCAGTATAATAGGGCGGATCGTATCCATCGCCAATTTGAGGGTGTTTGGGGGTGCTGGATCATTGGGAGAGCCAGAGGTGACTTTCACAGTCAATTTATCCAGTGCTGGGGCGTCCAAGGGAGGAATAGTGTCTAGCCTACAAGAGGCCAAGGCATCAAAGGTTGGAGGAGTAGGGAGTTCCATCTCATTATTAGAGTCCTCAAATGAGGAGTAGATTGTGAGAATCTTCTGAGAAAAGAAGTTAGCCAGATCATTGCAGCGGTTTTGAGCGCCCTCAATTTCGGGGCATTCAACTGGGGGGGAGACAAGAGATTTCACAATTTTAAAAATTTCCCTAGGGGCATTAGCTGCTGCTTGAATTCTGCTATCGTAGAAGGAGGTTTGAGCTACTTTTAGCTCCTGTTTGTATAGCCTGATATTGGTTCTATATTCGTCCTTCTTAGTTTGGGAATAGTCCTGTCTCCAGGCTCTTTCCAGCTTGCGGCAGGCTAATTTCATACTCCTAAGTGCGGGGGTATACCATGGGGCTGGTTTTGGTTTTTTTATGAGATTATTATTTTGAGCGGGAAGGACCAAATCAAGTGTAGAGGTGATCCAGCCGTCAAAATTGTTGGTTGCTGCGTTGGCATGCGTCACCTTCCCCGGAGGGTCTCTAGCCAAGGCAGCCTCCCATGCAGGGATGGGGAGAGAGGACCATTTCCTAGCTTGGCGTTTGGCAGGACAATAGGCAGAGGGAAGCGTGTTAGTGCGCCAGATGAAAGGTATCACAAAATGGTCCGTCCAAGGTAAAGGGATAGGGGTCTCCACTGTGATGTCATTGATATTACTAAAGACCGTGTCGAGAAGATGGCCTCTATTGTGCGTGGCAAGGAAACCCTTTTGGTAGAGGTCCAAAGCTTGGAAATTGGCACGGAGTGAGTTAGCGGCATTGTCAAGAGGGTCATCAAAGTGCAGGTTAAGGTCCCCCAGCAGGGTCAGATTAGGTGAAGATAAGATGACACTGGCCGCCAACTCAGTGATCTTAGTAATAAAGTCAGTGAGGGCGCCGGGAGGGCGATAGATGAGAATACCAGAGAAGGTGGTAGTAGGGGAGAGTTCTAGCGAAAATTGAAGGCTTTCGCAAGTCGATGACATGAAAGGGGTGGTACGGCACTTGTAATTGTCCCGATAGACAATAGCCAATCCACCACCTCTCCCAGTTTGGCGATCCAGTCTCTTAAGAGTGAATCCTGGAGGGATGGCTCCAACAACGGTCGGATCGCTGTCTGCCTGAAGCCAGGTTTCTGTTAGGAAAAGGGCGTGGGGATTAAGCTCCTCAATCAGTAAACGTAATTCAATTTGGTGTTTATTGAAAGACCTACAGTTTAGTAGGAACATTCTCCACTCCTGAACGGAAAATGGGCGTCGGTTGACGCGAATTGAGGGCGTCCAGTTACAGTGTTTGCAAATGAACTCTGAAAGAGCAGGCAGAGCCAGGTGATCACAGGCCGGGCTAGTGGCATTACGTAGGGCATGGAGTGTGGAACTGTCATACACCACCAAAGGTACAGCCCCAGCCATGGTGGGCAGGTCTTACCGCAGGTAGCAGGAAGCGTCTGGACGCGGACTGGCGCAGACTGGCTTCTCTCTGGCGCCTCTCCGGCGCGTCTACGGCGCTCCCGCTGCGCGTCACCGCTGCGCGATTGGGCGAGGGACTAAGTAGGTTAGGCGGAGTGGGAGACTAGCGCGTCAACCCACCAAGTATGGCCGCCTCCAATGGAGCAACCAGGAAGTAGTGCTGCTTGCCTCCCTCCACATCAAACAGCGCTAAAAGCTGCGGTGGACCGGGGAGTAAGCGAGCACAGCACACAGCACACAGCAAGTAAATCTTACACTATGCTACATTTAATTAAAGTATTTTAAAACGATCTAAAAACAATTTTGCGTGTAGAAATGCAGGGACACGCTTGTAGCAGCCTTCCTTGCTGCCAAGCGCTAGCGCGATGGAAATTCGTGAGTCAATTACACGCGCGCTTCAAGCCAGCCCTTTAGTAATCAGGGCGGAGTGGGAGACTAGCGCGTCAACCCACCAAGTATGGCCGCCTCCAATGGAGCAACCAGGAAGTAGTGCTGCTTGCCTCCCTCCACATCAAACAGCGCTAAAAGCTGCGGTGGACCGGGGAGTAAGCGAGCACAGCACACAGCACACAGCAAGTAAATCTTACACTATGCTACATTTAATTAAAGTATTTTAAAACGATCTAAAAACAATTTTGCGTGTAGAAATGCAGGGACACGCTTGTAGCAGCCTTCCTTGCTGCCAAGCGCTAGCGCGATGGAAATTCGTGAGTCAATTACACGCGCGCTTCAAGCCAGCCCTTTAGTAATCAGGGCGGAGTGGGAGACTAGCGCGTCAACCCACCAAGTATGGCCGCCTCCAATGGAGCAACCAGGAAGTAGTGCTGCTTGCCTCCCTCCACATCAAACAGCGCTAAAAGCAATAGACTTTTAAGAATGTATTGCTGTAACGTTGTGTTATAGCCTGCAGGCAGGTGCTTTGTTTCACTGAATCTCACAGATTACCATAGTAGGCAAGGGTTTTCATGCTGACTCATTCAAACAATCTACGGGGAAAGACAATTTGCATCATGATAACCCTTATTTACCCCTTTTAGGAGAGTTTTTAAATTGATTTTGACAACTGTCATTTTATAAATAATATTGATTTTATTATGGTATACCTGAGGTGTGTCTTATGAGCAACAGAGCAAGTCTGAGGTGGGTAGAAGCCAATGTTAAAAGCTATACACCTCCAATTTTGGGATTTACTCTTGCTCTAGAGAGTCAATTCACCCTTTTCAGGATGTTTCTGGGTCACTGGGAAGTTTATGAGAATACAAACTATGGGCCTCATTATGATGTCGGGCGGAAACGTTCTGCCCGCACCGTCTCGGATTCGGGATCCAATCGCCTTGCGGTCGGTGTTCCACCCGGCCAATTACGAAGATTCCGAACACCGTTCGGAAGGACTCCCATTGACTTCTATGGGAGCCTGTGTTTCGATCGACAACACAGGCTCCTATGGGCAAAATGGGTGTCTGCGGAAAACCTTGCAACCTGCTGCAGGCAACCCATGGTGCCTGCCACACTGTGCATGGTTTTACAGAGGGGTCCCTTGGGTACTCCCTCGACCCCAAACCGGAGGACTCAGGATGAAGGGGGGCCTACTAGGGACCCCCAAAGCCAGTTTTTCACAGCTGTTTCATGTCAGACAGACCAAGTCGGAAAGGCTGTCAGAATTCAACATCGTAATCAGTCTGTCAGAAACGCTGCCCGTAGAGCTGTATGGATCGTCTCCGACCGACTCGGATTCTCCGATTGCTGGTTGGGACCGATTCGGTATGACGTAACAGTTCTGAAAGGATTTGACTCAGTCTAGGGGAATCCTACAATTGGTCGGAGGCTTTCCAACCGACATCATAATGATCCCCTCAGTGCAGATCAGTAGCGATCGCCATTAACAAAGGGTAGGGGGGCGGGTGGGGGAGCACGGGGAGAGCGAGCATGGGGGGAGGGGTTAATAATAATTTTTAAAACGCCGGCAGCCATCTCCCGTGTTGCTTTTGTTGGCCTCTTCCTGGGTCCCAGAAATCCCTGGTACAGACTCCCAGCCAGGCGCGCAACACCCATTGGGCTCACCGGGCTTCATCCCCCCCCGTCGCCTCCTCTGCCCGGGCTAAGATGACACGCACTGAAATGGTGCAAGAAGGCTGCGCATCCGATCCGAGAATGTGATTTTTATTATGCTTTCTGAGAGGCCCAGTAGCCCGAGCCAGACAGCGAGCCTCTGAACAGTTTCAGTAAGTGAACCCCCATGCCCCCACCTCTTGTTTTCCTTTCCAGTGGCGCCGCTGAGGTTTATTTATTTATGCATTTTTATATAGCGCGGACTTTACCTGAAGGTGTCAGAGCGCTTCATAGAAGGAACAGAAATGAAACATAATGAGAAACATTACAAAAGAACAGATTGCAAAAGCATACGTTACATTACATAAGGTAATAGTGACATTTGTGAGCAAACAAAATACATGAGGTAGTAAAAATTGTGAGCAACCAAAAATACATGAGGTAGTAAAGGTAATAGTGACAATTGTGAGCAAACAAAATACATGAGGTAGTAAAAATGGTGCGCAGCCAAAATACATGAGGTAGTAAAAAGTGCACAGGAGGAAAAAGTGACAAGTGTGCAGTTACAAGAGAAAACAAAGTATCATTTGGGGTATAATACTGCAAAAGGTGCTAGACACTCCGGCACAAGAACAAGTGTTATGTAGGCAGAGGTGGCACTTGTGCCAGTATCAAAGGTAAAAACATGTGAGAGGTCGCAAATCGTGAAATCCTTGCCTGAAGGCAGGGATTTCACCTAAGCACTTGATGGGTTGTGAACATGGGGTGTGAAGTGCACAGCAGGGGGAAAGGGCTGGCCAGTTAAGGTGATGCTTTACCTTTGTAAAGGAATTTCTGCTGGCATCATAGCCCAGGGTGTGCTGTCTGTGCACTTGTATAGATGTGTATTCCATACAAGTGCACAGACAGCAAACCCATCGGCTATGACGCCAACAGAAATTAATTTACAAAGCAAAAGCATCACCTGCACTGGCCATCCCTTTCACCCTGCTGTCTGTGCAATTGGATGGAATTCACATCCACGGCGCTGCTCACCAGATAAATGGTGAACAGGGCCATGGATCTTTCTATTTTCGTATCCAAGGGCACCAGCGAAGAAGCAGAGGAGGCCCAGGCACGGAGAATCCAGGAGCCATTTGACTCCCGCCTATCTACTCTGAGACCTTCAAGGGGCTGGATGCCAGGACACAGTGCTGCTGATCAGCCAGACTCCACAGTATAGTATCAGAGGAGCAGGCAGCAGTTTTTTTATGTAAGTTCCAGTAACTTTAATGCATTTTCAGCACAGCATTACCTACTGCCTGCATAGCTAGGTTACTGTGAATGTTGTTCTTGACTTACATACGTGGAAACGTCAAAGAGGACAGTCCCCTCCAAATATGCAAATGTAGTGTAAGTTTGTAGTGTTAATTTGTTTTTGGGGTGCTAGTGGGTAACTTTAGAGTTCAGGGTGGGTGTGGGTTTTAGGGTGCCAGTGAGTAATTTTATGGTTCAGGGTCGGTTACGGATTGGGGTGCCAGGGGGTAATTTTAGGGTTCTGAGCGAGTATGGGTTTTGGGGTTCCAGGGGGCAATTTTAGGGTTCAGCGTGGGTATGGGTTTTGGGGTGCCAGGGGGCCATTTTAGGGTTCAGCGTGGGTATGTGTTTTGGTGTGCCAGGGGTAAGTTTAGGGTTCAGGGCAGGTATGGGTTTTGGGGTGTCAGGGAGCAATTTTAGGGTTCAGAGTGTGTATGGGTTATGGGGTGCCAGGGGGAATTTATGGTTCAGGGTGGGTATGGGTTATGGGGTGGCTGGGGGAATTTATGGTTCAGCATGGGTATGGGTTTTGGGGTGCCAGGGGTAATTTTAAGGTTCAGGGTGGGTGTGGGTTTTGGGGTGCCATGGGATTAATTTTAGGGTTCAGCGTGGGTATGCGTTTTATAGTGCCAGGGGTAATTTTAGGGTTTAGGGCAGGTGTGGGTTTTGGGATGTCAGTGAGCTATTTTAGGGTTCAGGGTGGGTATGGGTTATGGGGTGCCAGATGGGAATTTATGGTTCAGCATTGGTATGGGTTTTTGGGTGCCTGGGGTAATTTTAAGGTTCAGGGTGGGTATGGGTATGGGGTGCCAGATGGGAATTTATGGTTCAGCATGGGTATGGGTTTTGGGGTGCCAGGGGTAATTTTAAGGTTCAGGGCGGGTATGGGTTTTGGGGCTCCAGGGGGTGATTTTAGGGTCCAGGGTGGTAATGGCTTTTGGGGTGCCAGGGGGTCATTTTAGGGTGTGGGGTGGGTATGGGTTTTGGGGTGCCGGGGGGGATACTTTTAGGGATCGGTATGGGTTTTGGGGTGCCAGGGGTAATTTTAGGGTTCAGGGCGGGTATGGGTTTTAGGGTGTGAGGGGGGTAATTTTAGGGTTCAGCGTGGGTATGTGTTTTGGTGTGCCAGGGGTAATTTTAGGATTCAGGGTGAGTATGGGTTTTGGGGGGCAAGGGGGGAATTTATGGTTCAGCATGGGTATGGTTTATGCGGTGCCAGGGGTACTTTAAGGTTCAGGGCAGGTATGGGTTTTGGGGCTCCAGGGGGTGATTTTAGGGTTCAGCGTTGGTATGTGTTTTGGTGTGCCTGGGGTAATTTTAAGATTCAGGATGAGTATGGGTTTTGGGGGGCAAGGGTGTAATTTTAGGGATCACTGCGGGTATGGGTTTTGGGGTGCCAGGGGTAATTTTAGGGTTCAGGGTGGGTATGGGTTTTGGGGTGCCAAGGGGTAATTTTAGGGTGTGGGGTGGGTATGGGTTTTGGGGTGCCGGGGGGGGGGATAATTTTAGGGATCGGTATGGATTTTGGGGTGCCAGGGGTAATTTTAGGGTTCAGGGCGGGTATGGGTTTTAGGGTGTGCGGGGGTTAATTTTAGGGTTCAGCGTGGGTATGTGTTTTGGAAAAAGGGTCGTCGCCTTGAAATGGCATTTTGAAAATTGGTTATGATGTGTTCCTAAAGTGCTTTGTAGTAAAATGTATTAAATTGGCCTTTTCATTCAGTACAATCTGTTCCTTTTTCTTAAGACAATAGCATATAAATGCATCAAATTAACAAAAATGTGTGCTTTAATTGTTGTCCAGTTTCAAATGCAGAATTCACCACATTTGTTTCTCAGCTTGACCTGAGCATTAACCGATCCAGATTATCTGCCATTTTAGCTCCGCCCCATTGATTAACATTAGCCACGCCCCCTCATTTGCCATGTTAGCCCCCCCGAAATTAATTCCTAGTTGCGCCAATCCCTGTGCTGCAGAGCAGCGCAGAGATTGGTCTAAGTGGGCTGAAAAGATGTCCTGCTGAGACCAGGGAGTCTGTGGGGGTTTCCCCAGCCAGGCTGCTGAATGCAGAGAAACCTAAGTGCGCATGTGTGTTTTGGTCACCCTGAGACGGCGGCCAAACACACATGAGCACTTAAGGAGTGCACAACCGCTCCTCTTCCACCCTCCCATGCCCCGCCCCTCCATGCAGAAGCTGGCAAACGAAAAATAAAACGATGCTAGAGCATCGTTTTATTTTTTGTTTGCTGGCTCTGCACCAGGAAGTGGGACGACGCTCATCCTCATTCGCGGAGGAGCCACCACTGGTGCAGATGTATGTGTGAAGTAGAATTACTCACAAGAAATATTCGTGAATAAATCTACATGAATCTGAAGATCCAATAGTGATTTGACACTCCTAACAAAAGGCAGTTTGCATGGGTAACATAGACTTACATGCACAGCACACATAACTTTGTGAATAAGGTCTTTGGTTTTTGCAGGTAAAATCATTACCCACAAGCCTCCCTGTAAAACGTCTACCCTCCAGTGCGCCATTTCCAGCCCCCGCCTATGCGGAGCATTGCTTGTCTGGTGACCTTTGCAGAAGTGCAGTGCCTTTTGTCGGGGTAGGCGCTCTTAAGGCAGCTGGCAGATAGTGAGGGCCCGTCCTTTGTTCTGGTGAATCATGCGTCCGAGGGAGGTGCAGGGATGAGTCAGGTGCGCCAGCAGCACAAAGCCTCTGCCCGAGGCGACGTTCAGCGCTCAAAGCAAATGTGCGAACGCTTCCCGCCCAAACTGTCCACAGAGGGCGGCACGAGGCAGCGGCCTGACCCGATAGCAGGGACTGCGCGCAGAAGGAAGCAGGACCGGCACGCGGTGATTCAGAGCGAGCAGGCTTGCTGCTGATAGGGAAAGGCTGAGCGCAGACCTGCAAAAAGAGGAAATCTGCAGATCTGGCGACTAAGTTGTCCGTGAAATCGTAGGTCTCTGGTGTTACCTGAGCACATGTGTATGCCATTATTCTCGGAGAGCAAAGTGAAAGATTAAAAAAAAAAATTGGATGAATGTATTTGCCCAGTTGAATTCTATTGAAACCGAGGTAGTTGCAGGCAGGGAGGCTGACAAAATAAAGACATTTTGGGCTTTAAAAATCCTGAGCACCCTGCCTGAATCTGGTCTCTTGGCGGGTATGCCTGAGTTAGGGCAACCCAGCACTCATTTAAGCTTTATTTTTTTAGCTGTGTACAAAACCTTGATCCAGTGTTTCAATAGAAATCCACCAGAGTCCTAGGAATTCCCAAGGGCACCAATGTGTCAATAATCCTCCCTGCATCGGAGTCGGCTTGCCCAACGCTCGCCGTAAGGATCTTTCGTTTGTCAAGCAATGACACTCCTTAAACTGTTGCTGATGCATGCCGAGAAGCCTGTGGCATTTGAGTGAGTAATCGGGTGATACAGGCATACCTAGGATATGAAACAAGTGCTGGAACCAGGCCGAGCCATCGCAGTTTCGCCCAACACTCCTTGCGGCTATGCAACATTTTGTATTTTATTTAAATTGCCTATTGTTGAGTTGTAACCGGGAAGATACCAGGCCTTATGTTCGTACTCAGTGCTTTGAAAAAGATCTAGGCCTCCCCTCTGATCAATCTATTGAAGTGTCACTGATGATCCCGTCCTGGTGTCATCTCTGCTTTCCCACTTAACCTCATTGTGTGAACTTGGACACATTTTTTAACTTCACCGTGCTCCATGTACCAAAATTGCCAATATTTAGAAAACGTGGGCTTAACACAAGTAGTAGGAGCTAAGGGCCACATTTGCAGAATCGGCTCATTTGCGACAGCAACAAAAAATTTTTGGGTATATATATCAAACCCAAAATTCGATTCAATAGCATGCTACCGAAGCACAATTTTGGTTTACCATCAGTAAACCAAAATTCCATCTCTGCAAATCTGGTGTCAGGCCACATATGCCTATGCACATACAAGGAATGAAAGTGGGAGGATACTGTTCTTGTGAAGGACACAGGGCCAAGGTGACAATGGCCTACAAGCAGAGCAACTAAAAAAACAGCAAGGCCCCGTTCTGTTACAAAATTATTCGAACCCTCCCGCACAGGAGCACCAGAAAAGTAGGGAGGCCCCTACTATTAGTAAATTAATCAGCCCTCCTCTGTCCTCTATGGCCTCTGGGCAATGTCCTGGCAGGGGAGCACAATACACAGCTGCTGGGTCATTCATGGTAGCCAGGGGGAGGCTGAGGTGAAGATGGTGCTAGTTGAAAACATCCACCTGGCCCCCACAGCGAGAGCAATTCTTCCTGCCCACTATACCCTGAATGTGCACGGTTGTGGGCGAGGTGTTAGGACAAACACTGTTTCTGGGCTGCGTGGGCCCCAGGGGGGCCGGGGTGAAAATGGCTCAAAGGCCTAAACAACACCTGGCCTCCAGGGAGGCCAATTCTTGCACACAATCACCCCTCCCCAGTCTACCCTCAGCGTGAATGCTTTGCAGGGCAGGGGGTGAAGGAGAGGCCACAGCTGATAATCGCTGTACGGACACCCAGCGAAGCTGCTTTCTTTTCTGTCTTCTGACTGGCTGCCCCGGGCCACCCAGCTGGGGCCACCCAGCTGGTGACTGCCCGTTGCTGTTTTTAGAAAGGAGCCCCTTTGGGTGCGGTGTGTGGGGTCGCTGCTGCTCGGGTTTTGTGCATCTTGCTGGTGGGGAGGTGGGGAGTACGGGGGTCTGTTCCGGGGGGGGGGGGGGGGGGGATGCTCACGACGTGGTTGTCCCCGGGGGTCGCTACTGGTGTCACGCTGTGTTACTGCCTCTCCGGCTCGGTGCGGGGGGCGTGGGTGAAGGAGGTGGGGGGTTTATCGGTGATGGCGCCGCGTGGCCCCTAGCGCTTTGGTCCTCCGGTGTGCTGGCCTGGGTGAGGGGTGGCGGGGGATGAGGGTTGGCGTTGCCGGGTGTGTGCACGGGAGGAGAGGGCCCGGCAATCGTTTGTGCGGCCTCGCTTGCATGCGGGCGGGTCGCGTGGTGCTGGTATTGCTCCTGGCTCGCTGTTTCCAGGGATGACGTTGTTGGGGTGGAGGCGGGATGCCGCGTGAGGGTGGCGCTGCAGGCAGGGGGGCTCTCCTTGCTTCTGCGCTGTGCCGGCGCTGGTCCAGGGCCTCCGGGTGGCAGGGATCTCCTGGCTGCCGGCGCTGGTCCAGGGCCTTCGGGTGTCACATATCTCCTGGGGGGTGGGGAGGGACGCTGGGGTGGCCTGTGCTGGTTCCTCAGTCTCCTCCTCTCATAGCCGGCCGGGGGGGGGCGGCACGGCTTCCTCGTGGCGCTTCATCAAGGGCAGCGTGCACCTCTCTTGTGCGAGCGTCTCTGGGGGGGCCGTCCTGCTGCGATGCATGCCCTCGTGGTGTCGGGCATCCCAGGACAGGTTTTGGCGCTTCTGGCTCTTATTGAGTGGGGGTGAAACAGCTTTTGGGCAGATCTCTTAGGCCAGTCGAGGATCTGGCGTTTTTCCCTTGCCCTGGTTCGGTCCTCGTGGTAGGGGCCCTTGTGGGACTTGTATTTAGCACAATATGGCCGCTGTCTCATCGCGGACTCGCGCATGCTGCGTGGGCCCCAGGGGGGGGGCGGGGTGAAAATGGCTCAAAGGCCTAAGCAACACCTGGCCCCCAGGGAGGCCGATTCTTGCACACAATCACCCCTCCCCAGTCTACCCTCAGCGTGAATGCTTTGCAGGGCAGGGTGAAGGAGAGGCCACAGCTGATGATCGCTGTACGGACACCCAGCGAAGCTGCTTTCCTTTCTCTGTCTTCTGTCTCAGTGCCCTCTGAGGGCCATTTTTTTCTCTCCCTTTTACCAGTCCACAGAAAGCACTTTCTGTGGACTGGGAAAGGTGAGAAAAAAACGGCCCACAGAGGTCACAGAGACACTGGCCCTTCGGCCAATGCCCGAGTGCCCGCAGTGACAATCCGCCCCTGGTTGCAAATTGCGACCTACCTCACTAATATTCGAGGTAGGCCGATTTGCCATCCACTAGAAATCGCTAAATTTAACTCTATGAGTTTAATGTATAGGAATAGCAATTTCATAATTATGATTCGCAGAAAGACACAATTAGGTAATCACTATTCCTAATATTTATACATCTGGGCGTAAACAAATATTCAGACTTTAAAAAAGATCTCGATACCATTTTATTGAAATGATTACTTTTTAAACATATACATGTAGTAGAAAGCATTTGACAGGAGGAGACGAGAGAGGGATTAAGCATGTTATTCTAGCTAGCACAGCACTCTGGCAGCGGTGGTGGTCGGGTCAGTGGAAAGCAGATTACTCACTCAAAGTAATAAAATTGCTCAAATTTATGGGGTAGCTCAAAATACAACAAAAAGTGAAAACAATGCATTACGAGGTAACAGTAAACTGTGCATCAGAAGAGGAATGGCAGAGGTATTACTGAACAAAAACTAACCATGATAAATTACCAACAAGCTTTTTCAGTATACTGAACACAGGAGCTTGTGAGTGTTAAGGTAGTCGGAGCACCACATTCATCATAAATAGCAAATTCAGATTATCTTTTTGGTAAAGCTGAAATCAGAACAAGTGGCAGTTTTTCTTCTATCCAGGTGTTACATATCAAAGCCCACCAAGTATTAACAAATGTGTTCAGCAGGTCAGTTTGATTTATTTGAGTAGGTTAAAAAAGGGCAATAAAGTATATATCAAATATACAAACCATACGTTTACACAAACCTGCACTTCATACATAAGCATATATTTACCATTGCTAGAAAGGTTGTAGAACATTCAAAACAATCATCACGGCGACGAAGATCATTTTACTGAGTCTCCAAGCTTTCCAGACTCTGTTTACGAAAATGAACGGGGCAGCAGAATTGGAAGAATATTCACACATCCTATATGTGTCAGTGTTATACACTATATTTCTCATTAAAAGTCTAATTGTATATTTTGCACATTAAAAAGGTCAGCAAACGTGCACAGTGTCTTAAGTGCGATGCAAAGAGTGATGTAAGGAAAGTGTTGACACTTGTGTATTCGTGTTTATCCATAAACGAACTGGTCCTTAGTAAGTATGGGAGGAAAATTTGATCCGCTTGCGCAATTTGCGAATTTTTGGCAATTTCGCGATCCATGAATCGCGCGAAATTGCCTAAAAATCAGCAATTCGCGAGTTGGCGGATATTTTTTCTTGTTCGCACTTCAAAAATACTATCTCGCGCGAGCGGCATTGACTTACCATGATTCTGCGTTCGCTGATGAGTTCTTCTCCCTGTTCGCATGCGCTGCGAGATTTTGGTAGCTGGCCGAGCGACGCCGCGATCGCGAACACGTCATTGCGACCCGAAACAGGAAATGGCGAACGACAACACGTCATTGCGACCCGAAACAGGAAATTGTGAACACGTCATTGCGATCCGAAACAGGAAAAAGTGGAAACAACATGTTCGCGACCGTTGCGACCGCATGCGCAAGATCTCGTTCCCGAACTGGTAAAAAAACCTTGCAAACTCGCAAACAAAAAATTGCAAGCTCGCAAAATTTGGCGGATTTTTGCAAATTGCGATTACGAATGTGGGCGAATTTGCGTATAGCGCCCATGCTTAGTCCTTAGGTTTTGACCAAAAGTGTATATGATGGGAATAAACAAGACACTTTCAATCTCCAGATATCTCAAATTGTCAGCATGCTATTCCTGTGTAGTGACAATATCACAAACTTTTCTGGGGAGTACTGGGGTAGATGGTTTCACTTGCTCACTCAGGACTACTCAGGGTATGTTTAAAGGTAGGGTGTATTTTAATAGTCTGACTTATCTCTTCCACGGGGACCAGCTCTGGAAAATCTCATCGCACTCGGGATAGGCAAAGTGTAGCCATGAGCAGTGCAAGCACAGGAATGTAAAGCAACACAAGCAGCTGTGAAAATTTCCCAGAAATGTAATGAAGTGGTTAAACAAACAGAACAACTAAGATGTACACTGCATTTATCATACTTGTTTCTGACATGCAGGATAACAATTATTGATTCCAGGAACATGTAAACAAATGGTGAATGCAGAGGTAGGCAAATAAATGGCATTTCTGCTAGCAGAGTGATTCTTCTTCAGAAAGTACTTATGAATGATTTGAGCGACTCACACTTTCATAGTATTAACAGACTAAAACAAAAAGCCTGCATATTGATTTGTGCCCCTCCCTAGTTTGTGCTTTGTATGCTACGTTGATATCTAATAATCAGTATCCATATACCGGAGGCTCAGTCAGGGCACAAGTCCTAATCATGACAGGAAGTGACGTCATGAAAGGTGGTTTGCACTCAGTTGCAGTTTGTAGTTATCGAACTCTCTGTAAAATAAGTGGGGGGACGCCGTCCACCCGCGTGGTACCCCGACTCAAGCCCTGGGCTCAGTGCCTAATTTTAACCAATGGTTCCTGGTGCTCAATACCGGCACTTAATTGTCAATACTGCACTTACGGCAGTCTGTCAGCGCAACTACTGATATTTAATAATTAAATATATATATATTAAAAATGACTACTACCTGCTGCTCAAGCCTGGAGTAGTCTTAATTGTTACACTTGTAGGAGTCTGATGATAAGTAAGTGTGCTGGAACTGTCATTGGCAGCTCTAGTAGGGGCAATTGGTGGTGTAAGATGCAGTGGCCTCCTGACACGTATTTTAATACAAATTAAGCACTGCATAGACTAATATAGCAATACATGTTTTCACAATGTAGTGATAAGGCTACTGCTTCCTGTGCCTTTACATTGAGTAAGCTGAGCACTGGCTACCCATATATATCAATAAATAACTTTAGAAAAAACATTTAGTGCTTCACAATGAACGGGCATGTAGGGGGTTTACAAGCAAAACGCTTGCGAAGTCCTTCATGGATTATAAACAAAACATATGGCTACATGACTCTAAATCTGGCTCCCTGAAAATTACCTTTATAACACTTAAACACTCGTATTATTCTTTTGAGGAGTTCTTGAATGTCATATATCCGGTAGGTGCTAGAAAGTTATACATTCAATGTAGGCACGGAACTCTACCAATAAGGGCATTCACAAGCACGTGGTCTGTTCCCACGAGTAATTTTTGTCCCGGATGTGGTGCGTGTAAGGAGGATGAATTACACATCCTCTTCTACTGCCCCGCCTACAGAAAAGCTAGAAAGTACTGGTTGGTACCCTTATGTAAGAACATGGGATTTGATAAATGCTTTGTTGCAATGAGAGTGCTTAAGACTGATACATCACTGCATATAGTTTTTGCTCTCTCAAAGTTCCTTCTAGCTATGTGGTCCAAGAGATGTTCCCTCACCACAGCGGCACCAGGAGTCATTGTACACTATGATAGTAACCCTGTGTGATAATTTGATCTTATGAATGGTTTTTATCACTGTATATCTTGATTGATGATCTGACTTTAGGAAACGATTTTAGGAAATGCTCATTTATATGTTTCTGGTTTTATACATGTTTTAATTGTAATCTTTTATGACTGAAAAACGTCAAAATAAAGATCCATTGATTGATTGCTTCACAATGCCTTTTTTCCATTTCTGAGCAACTGTCAATAACAGCAACTAGAATTACATTATTTCATGGTACTCTGTGAGATTATTTGTTGTATTAGATCGATCATCGCTGGGGCATATGTTCTGTGTGTTGCACTAGGTTAACAAAATATAAAATATAAAGAAAACGATCTCTGCAAAGACTCACTAATGGAATACAACCACTCGCACCACCCCATTCTACTTAAATACACCCACCAACAAAAAAAAATGAATTAAAACTAATCTCTATTTACTCAAAATTCATGGTCATATGTCAGGTCTGGCAGCTGGACATGGCTCAGAAAAGCACACGATGAACCCCTAACTAATAGGGAATGAAAAGAGTGCGTCCCTGGGTAAACGCCCTCTTTGGCAATGCCTGAAGGCACTTCTGGTTTTACAAACTACTCTCCAACAAAATAATCAAGCTGGAAACAGCAGATGTTACATTCAACCAACTCAGTGGTATTTACTTAACCAATACTCAAACAAAGAACGGCCGAATTTATCTTTGTGAATATTAAGAAGTGAACTTTTAAGCAGGCGCTTTTACCCACTAGTCTATCTCGCTTTTCTGCATCAAACATCACTAGGCACAAATTGGAAAAACACTCTATATTGCACTGGTAAACCTAAACAACGTGCCGGTCTATCAAACAATGTATGAATGGTTGGGGGTATTGCACTCAATTATTCAGAACTAAATTATTTGTGCGATATGTGTGCTGCACTAGATTAGTGCCTGCTGAACTCCTATGAAACAATGAATATGGCCTGGGATCGCTAGATCACCAGGACTCTAGTGCGCACTACTAAATAAAAGTTTTTCAAAATGAAACAATTTTCAATGCGTATTTCATCTTTTTGATTTATCACGAGTTCAGTGAATCAAAATTATTTGCATCAATTCAATTTATACATAAACGATAAGCAATCATTATGAATTTCTCATACACATTTCATAAATCAATAAATACACAACACAATTATATGTACAACCCAATGCATTTCGGGGTTTACACCCCTTCGTCAGGGGTCTATGAAAAGGAAAGAAGAAAAGAAAAAGGACACCCAATTAATCTCGATGCTTGAGGAGATATGTATTGTGTAATCTAAAATAGTATATAATTCTCTTACCTAGATAACTGGTTGTTGCGTGGTTGTGTGTATTATGAAGTTTAGATGTATCTAAAAAAATTAATAGACGAGTCAGTGACGTAATTCAAACGTGAAAATATATATAGTGCTTTTTCACGTTTGAATTACGTCACTGACTCGTCTGTTAATTTTTTTAGATACATCTAAACTTCATAATACACACAACCACGCAACAACCAGTTATCTAGGTAAGAGAATTATATACTATTTTAGATTACACAATACATATCTCCTCAAGCATCGAGATTAATTGGGTGTCCTTTTTCTTTTCTTCTTTCCTTTTCATAGACCCCTGATGAAGGGGTGTAAACCCCGAAATGCATTGGGTTGTACATATAATTGTGTTGTGTATTTATTGATTTATGAAATGTGTATGAGAAATTCATAATGATTGCTTATCGTTTATGTATAAATTGAATTGATGCAAATAATTTTGATTCACTGAACTCGTGATAAATCAAAAAGATGAAATACGCATTGAAAATTGTTTCATTTTGAAAAACTTTTATTTAGTAGTGCACACTAGAGTCCTGGTGATCTAGCGATCCCAGGCCATATTCATTGGTCTATCAAACAACACAAAAAAAATAGACATTGTTCAATGACATATTTTGCTGCTGAGTAGATCTTAACAGTGGCGGCTCCTCGAGGGAGTGCTGCGGGGGGTGGTGCGGGGCATGGTAGGGGCAGGGTGGGGTTAGTAAACTCCGGCATACGGCCAACAAATTACAGTGCCCACGCTGCAACGCAATTGGCGTTGCAGCGCGCATAATGTAATTCGTTTTTTAATTTATTTATTCACGCCAGTCGGCCGTATGCCAGAGTTTACTACCCCCTACCCTGCCCCTGCCCCTCCCCCACCCTGCATCACCACCCTGCAGCACTCCCTCGAGGAGCCGCCACTGGGTCTTAACCAGACACTATGCAGGTCACCTAGGCAGTTGTACGATGGTACATCGCATGCAATTTCTTTGCATGCCTTTTACACGTATTTTTTAGCACGCATTTTTTACAGCGAAAATGCATTTAAAATGCATGCCAATACCACGCATTGTTTTTATATTTGAAAACAATGCATTTGTGTGGGAGAGCCCCATGCTTCCCCCAGGTTACCTTAAATGTTTTGTATTGGCATGCGTTGCGGTAAAAATATCAGTGCTAAAACATGCGTTGTAAAGGTTTAACGAGGTAAACATCTTGTTGTAAAGTCTGTTTCCCTCCTAGGCATGTAGTTCACTCAGCAGAGGTGTGTAAAGCGCATCAAGAGACCTCTTAAGACCATATACAGTCACACTGTGCCACCTCAAAAGGAGCTACTACATCATCTGTTAATTGCTGATTTTCTGCCAGACTACCACTATGTCCTTAATTTTCTATCTCTGGAATTCGCAAAGTGAAGCCATGTGTGACTCATCATGTGCAGAACTTCCTGGAATGCTGCAGTTTCTTTGACACAGTTTCCTCAAACATCAGTTTGGAGCCCTGCCCTGAGACTGCTGTGCTCTGTTGGCAGAAGTGAATGTCCTCATTTCACAGGTGAGGCAGGCTCAGGAGTGGGCATGTTTCATCCTGCTGAGTTGGGAAGGTCTTGCTAAAATCCCTGAGACAAATAGGTAATGTCAGAGTGTCTCACACTGTTTCTTAATTGGTGGCAGAATCATCTACACTTTTTATTCTTGGCTATGATAGCACTCTGGGGCTAGCTTGGAGGAGGAATCATGTCTCTTTGTTGGGACAGCGTTTATAGAATATTATTGGCAGCTTGCTGGAAAGATGCGGACCCATCAAGCTTTCAAATGTGGTTGGCCAGGTTTTTGGGGGTGTATAATCAGGAAAAAGCCATCTATTCTGTTAGAGGAAGACACTCTAGATTGCGTGGCAAGAAGATCTGGTCACCAATTGCTGCCTGGGCTATGGATGTAAGAAGGCCGTAGGAAAGCTGCATCTGTAGTAATATGGTTGTAAATGATGTCTCTTAACGAATTATTTCTTTTTAAATACTTTTTTAAAGACACTATTTATAATGGGTGCCAATCTTTTTCGATGTTGTCCTTGTGTATAGAGTTGATGCCTTTTTTCTATTAATCATGAATGTATTTATATATTTATTCGCTGATATGTACTGCTATTTTTCTATATGTATTAATTGGAGCTGCTAAATAAATAAATATAAAAAGAGAATAAATGAATGGTCCATGAAATTAGATTTTATGTATCCCAACACTTTCAGCTAATGACAGACAAGACAGATACCCGAGCATCGTGTTACTGTTACTCCTTTGGGAGTCAGTAATTTCGTTTTCTTGTTTTCAGTGTTTATTTGTTTGTGAATTCCAGTGAGTTTTTTTCCAGTGTTTAAGTTTTTATACATTTCGGTGCAACAAGATTTTACAGTGAAGTCCGTCGTTATTTCGCACAACGTGCAACCTCAGTTTGAACACAGCCATATGCAAATCAGTCTTGTGCAAAGTAAAGGTGGTCTGGGATGTGGTCTGAGTAATTTCTATTCGCTGAGATTAATTCAAGCATTCATTCCATCTCTTTTTTTTGTACACTACAGTGTGACACCCTAAATGGGACAAGTATGTCCAGACATGGGGCTCGTGCTCAATGTGCTACTGGAACCAAGTTTTATCCAACCGATGAGCCCTAATAAGGATGAAACTGGCCTTGGGGTGCTATTGTTCCAGTTCAGGGAGGACCTGGACTGGCAGTTTGGATTGAACGGTCCTGTTGAAGCATGGTCAGGGCTGATTTGCATATGGATGGGTCCAAAGTGAGCTGGCATGGTGTGCAAAATAACGGTAAACTGGGATGGAGCCCGAGGTACTTGCCAGTGGCTGAGATTAATTCTGGCATTCATTTCATCACTTTTTTGTACACGTAAACAAACAATTACAGGACGCTGTGCTTTAACAGTGTTTAAAAATAAATTGACCTAGTACATTTATTTTGTAGGAGCACAGTCTCTTTCAAGAGGTGATGTACATTTGGGTTTTCACTAATGCCATCCATCAGCTGTACATGGCACTAGTATATTTCAGAAAATACAATGTTTGTACATAGTGCCATTAATATAACATTATGACTTTCTTGTGACCCCAAGTACTGCCTACTATTGAATGCATGGTCTAATAGGGTCATTGTGGGGCTTTCTTCACATTGCAGAAATATATACAATATAGAAGACATGTGTTGTGTTTGCCAGTGCTTGTTTTATACTTAGAGACTCACAGACAATGGCAATACATCTTTGCTGTCAGGAAGAGGTGGGCTGCGAAGAAAATATTGATGCACCCTTGTTCGTAAGTTCTTTGATTTCGAGAGCGGTGAAGTGGATTAGTATGCCAAAAATGCATGGAATGGGCGTATGGCTCTCAATATAGCTGTTCATAATTCTCTGTTATCCCTCTTTAACAAGAGAGACCTGATCTGCATGGCACATAAGCGAGGCATTTAACCTAACTTGTGCCTGTGGGGATGGAAAGCAGCGTATTGGCCTGCCTTCTACCCTCAAAACATCAGCGATATGCCAGGGTCCAAAACATAGCCACTCTTTCAGAGCGTTGCATGTAATGTGTAGGTCAAAGACTTTTACTTTATGCAAGAGGGCTAAGCATAGTGAGCTCGCCCCTGTCCCTCTCTCTTTCCATCTCCTATCTCTCTCTTTCCTTCACTCCCCTCACTACCCCAGCCTCCCTCACTTCCTCCCTTCATCCAGCACTCTTGCCCACCTTCATCTCTTTCACTTCCTTAACTTTCTCTTGTCTCTCTTAAATCTCTCTATACCTCTCTCACCATCTACCTTCATCTCAGTCTCTCCTTTTTTACTCTCCTTGAAACCTTTATTCCTCTCATGTTATCCCTTGCTACCGCTCTCTCTCCTTCTCGTGTGTCTACCTTCCCTGCCCCTCTCCCTCCTTTTCTCATTTCTCGACCTTTCTCCCATCCCTTTTTATCTCTCTACCTTTTAGTCTTTCGCTCACATTCTTCTTTTCTCCTCTACTTCCTTGTCTCATTCTTCCTCTAGCTTCTTCCTCCCTCTCCATTTTGCTTCGCTTTCTTCCCCACTCACTAACTCATTCTTCTATCCTTAGATACGATTGAGAAGCAACAAAACAGAGTACATATGAGAGAATTAGCACATTGAACACCAAGAGGCAATAAGACAAGTATTTCCTTTGATTGTTTTTGTTACCCTCTAATCAAATTCTTTATCACGGAATACAGATAACTGCAGTCAATGAGTTTCGTCTTGTTATAGGTTTGCTCAGGCAAAGTGACGTATCTGGTCATTGTAGGGGGTTCTAAACAGAGACTGTATCGCAAATGACGAATAACTGACCAAAATAGCTCTTGTAGCAGCAATGGGCTTGAGTTGGCTGTAGGTCGCAGGTAGAATTAGGAACAAACTTCAAAATTGTGAGTTGGAGAAATACATCCATCCATGTTAGGCCGTGTTCAGCATATTGTATTCTGGCAACCAGCGTTCGGTGTGTATAGTATGCATACCAAGGAAGTAGCCAGAAAATTAAAATACCTCCCACTTTGAACCAAAACTCTAATGACATTGAATGAGAGAAACAGTAATCCTGACACTTCTTGGATTCGTTTTCTTCACCTGTACATCCTCCAATCTATCCCTTCATCTTCCCATTCTTCCATCCATCCATTTTTTTATCCTTTACCCCATCCTTTCAATATTTAAACAATCCATTGGCATTCCTTCCATCCATCGGTCCACTCATTCATCCATCCTTTCACCTATCAATCTATCATTTCAACAATCTATCATCCATCCATCCTTTCATCGTTCTATTCATTCAATGACTATTCCCTTCACACATCAATTCTCCATCCATTCTTCCATCCATTTATGCTAACAGCCTTTTGTCCAACCTTTCATCCACCCATTCATTCACCCTTTCTTCGAGCCTTTAGTTGATTGATCCTTTCACCCATCTATCCAAAGTTTCATCCTTCCAACCATTCATTCATCCATGCATCCTTCTTTGTTGTTTTCATCCTTATTTTCTTTCACTTCTCCTTCCTTGCTTCCTTCCTTTTACTATTGTTTTAATTCTTCACAATTTCTTCACCAGTTTTTAGCTGCCATACTTTTTCCTTTCTCAAACTATTTTTTCAATCGTATGTAACCCCCTTCCCTATTTCCCCACACTCACTTTAGTTTCCTAGTAATTTCTTTCTATTTAGAATTACATTTTCATAATTTCTTTTACTCTCTCATTTCCCACTTGACTCTTTTAGCAGTATTTGGCCTGCACCTATCAGCTCTGATTTGCTTTTCCCCAGATCATTTTATGAGCTTTGTCTGCAGGGGGTGCCTATGCCACCGATGGTACGGTACTGTATTCCATGAAGAAGAATTTTATTAAAGAGTAACAAAAAAACGAAAAGAAGGACCCACTCATCTTATTGCCTCTTGGTGTCCTATGTGCCAATTCTCGCATATTTACTCTGTTTTGTTGCCTCGTAATTGTGTCTAAATATATGTGTTGTATGACCAACTGGTAGCTGGTCATTAGAGGTGGGAAACATTTACTGAAGACACAAAAATCACTTCTGGTAGTGCGGTAACGGGTCCCCTAGCTGCCAATATTTATTCTGTTCTTCCATCCTTCTCCCCTGCTCGTCTCTTTCTCTCCTTCATTCTCGCTCGTCCTCTCTCTCCTACTCCTTCTCGCCTTTATGTTTCTGCGCCTCCTCTTATTGTTCAGTCCCCCCTTGGCCGGGCCCACGCTCACACGTTGTACAGAAGCAGCTGGAGTGCTGTCGGAGGCCGGGACCGGCGGAGTGGATGCGCCTTTGAAAGAGTGCTGTTACTTAATATATTTGTTTGCCTGCTTCATTATTGATCGGCTAATGAAGCTCGCCTCGCTGTACACCGGTATCGGATGCTGGACATCAATTCATATCATAGCGCGAGAGCGGAAGGCCGCGGCCGGAAGCGGAGGCAGAGGATTGCTTCCGCCGGCAGCATTGTCTTGGCTGCTCATCAAACAGGTGCTCTCAGTCTGAGAGACAGGCCGCCCCAGCCGGAGCCGCCATTAATATTAAACAGCACTGTGCTCTGCACACTGCTGACGTGCGCACTTCTCTGTATGCAGGAGGGAGACTGGATTTCTGAGTCACAAGAAACAAATCTGATAAAGTGTTAGAAGACTTTCCATTGACATCATCATCGGCTAGCGTCTATCGCTGCCTCACGGGGACCTCAAAGCGCACGATTACGTAAATCGCTTCTAGGCGCCCTAGGAACGTTTTTGCAGGGGGGACAGGTCGTTGACACTTGATCTGTTCGTCCTGTTAATAGCAGCATTTCAGGCATTAAACAGTGTTTTCTCACGTCAGTTGCAAATTACTATGTTTTCACTGGTAGGGTTTTAATGTAGCCCCCAAAAGAGAATAAAGCATTAAATTCAGCATAGCCCATATTTGGAAGTAGAGGTGCAGGTGACTGTTCTAGGCTGCGTCCGTTGTGCTTCTTCACCAGAGTTAGTATAACTCTCAAGTGAGCAAACACACACCTCCACGATTGGATACACCTTCCAGGTGCCTTGAGACCCTCACAGGTGAGTAGCGCGCTATATAAACCCCTGATTGATTGATTGCATTGAAAGTTGCCCCAGAATATTGAAGTGGTGCTAGGTTGATTTTTGTGCATAGTTATTCCTTCCACGTAAAGGCACAGAGGATCACAAAAAATAATGGAGCGCTCGAAAGGCATAACAGACAGCTTATTTTGTAATTTTGCAAGAATTCCCATCATAAAATCCATCCCATAATCTAGAGTTTGCAATCTCTTCTTGTGATATGCAGAGACATACTTTGATGCTGTCTAGTTTCCTATGAAATAGACACAGTTTTGCTCCCATATTTTTCCTCAGAGGTCTTCATTTCACCTACAGAATGCGGGAGAGAAGTGTCCCACATGCCTTTGTATGTCGGGCAAACCAGGAGAAAATGTCTGCCATTCTTGTTTACTGTAACACCCGAGCATATGTCAGTCGTCTGTGTAATTACTTTCTAAAGGCAATGTTAATTTCATCTTGCTTTACTTTGAACACCGGAAAATGTGAGTTCTCAGACATTGCAGAGATGAACCAAGAATTTAATTTCTGAGACTACTCTACTTATCTTCAGCTGGGATAAATTTAGTAGTTAATTGCAAGCAAAATGTGTACTTTGTTCGGAAGTTAAATGAATCTGGTGCAAACATCATGTGAACACAGTTTGCTCAGTACTTGAAAATAAAGTCTCTTTGGAACAGGCAGTCGGTGAAGAACGTGTAGCACTACTGCAGAGTCGTCTCACCAGAATAGACTAAATGTAAATTTGACTCCAAAGTATTTTAGACATTGAAGTTTGTTTATGCCATTTTGTGGAAGGTTGAACTCATATGGCAGCAGTTAAGTCTTGATAGAGCGAGAGAACAAGCCAATTTCCCTTTGCTGTGTGATGGGTAGAAAGGCATCAGTTGCTAGATGATTTTTTTATGTGGTAGGTGAGTTGGCTGACCCACATATCAATCCAGATACTTTAGCTTTCCACCCCACAATCCTAAAACTCCATACATAAAATAAAACTCACTCAATGACAAACTTTCTAAACCGATTTCATGACACTTGACAAACATCTCTTTGGACCAGATCATTAGTACACTAAATGAACCTTCCGCTCTCATTGCACTCTCGTTTTATAGCCTAGATTATCCTCACAGCCAATGACTGCTCTCCGCTTTCCATCTAAAATCTTGTCTATCAGAAACACACTTTTCACTTTTCCTATGGTCCCTCCCACCTTCCTGCTCCTCTTATCCTCCTACCACCCACGCTGCCCCCCCCCCCCCATGCCAGCTTCTGTAGCCATAAACTCTCCTCCTCTGGTTTCGCCTATTATTTATAGACCATCAACACTGACATATGTTTCTACTTCCATTCCTTTCAACTCCTCCTCCACACTGACCTAACAGCTATAAGAAATGCTGTTGGACTTTGCTTATTGATGTTGATTCCCTGAGTAACTCTCACATATCTCTCCTGCCCCCTTCTCCTTTCTTCCATATTCCTTGACTAGCAATCTTACACCATATGCCTATGAGTAGAATTTAGCCCTATTTAATCTTGCATTTTTCATTGCCTTCACTTGTAGTTTTGCTGCATTCCGCTTCTTGATATTTCAAGAATTTACCAGTCCCGTATTTTACAAAATGGATAAGTCACTGATGCATACATTGGTAATGAGGAAATTAGACTTCTAAAATTCCTTACTGGTTGGACTCCCCTCTTGAACATCCTCTCCATATGACAAGGTCGTCAGTTTCACAACCCAAACACTATTTAAGCTATTTATTTATTTACATATTGTAAGAGTTTCATCTGCTATCAAAACCATACACCACCACTATACCATTATAAACTAGTCATATGCCCCACCCCACCAGACTCCTTACGCTCTTCCAACTTTTCAGATTTCAGTGAATTGAACAACTTGGTCCTCTTCTCTGGAAGGCCATCTCCCAGTACCTCAAAGACTTCCCCATTCATTGAGTTTAAAAACACACTCCAATCCCTCTACTTAACCTGGAAAGACCATTCCCTAGGAAACCTCAAGCAATCTCCTACAGCAGCTTTGATAAAACAGATAATTGTGTGCCTAAATGGGATGCCGCTTTCATCTATAATAATATACTCATTTAGATATGGCTGGAACATGCCCTTTACAATTTTCAAATCCATCCTGAAAAATAAACTACTGCTGACCATGCTCAAAACAAGACTCTCCGCCTCACTCTGATGACCTCCGATTTGCCTCTTGTATTCTCTTTCTTGATAACGTATATAATTTGTACGAACTGTACATAATGTACATACTTTGGCAGTGTCCAGTCTCATTATCCCTACTCCTATGACTACCCTACATGAGACCTAAGAAATGTAATGTTTGTCTTGTTTCCTTCCCATTAATTATAATCCTCTTTTCTCAACCCAGTACACTCTTATGTACCAAAACAATGATAACACCACAGTGGATTATTCCGTCCTCTCTCTCTTCCTGCATGTGATGTCTATACAATTCAGTTTAAATACATATCAAGTGACGTAACATAATAGAACTCAACTAACTTTTTCCTTCTAATTATCGGAATTTGTACTATACTTGAATCGATATGACATACAAATGCTTGCACTTCTATGTCCCACCTAAATGCAACGTGTTCTAGCATTACATTAGACAATTTTAGAGTTATAGAAAACATTAAATACATAAATAAATAGAAAAATGTAATGTCTGTGTTTCACTAACGTTTAACTACTCAAGTCCTAGGACTTGTAATTCACCTCAAGATGCTGATACTATTACATAGTGTCTGAAGCAGTTTTGTTAAAATGACTACTAATTTAACAATACATAAAAATACTTAAACCAAACAATCTCCCTGAAAAGGTTCAAGTCGAGGTAGAGAGGTCCTTTAGCGGGAAAAACTATGTCACATCCAAACACTACAATCCGGGAAGATCACTTGCATATTTGAGGCAGCAGGTGTAAATAACCTAGGTGTTAGAAGAAATACCTGAACCCCGCAGATCTTTCTAATCCGTAAGAGCTTCCTTTTATGTGTCTCTGAAACCCACAGAAAGCCACTGCAAGTGGTGGAGAATTGGCAGCAGCCACGTTCTGCAGTAACTGAATTATTTCATTGAGTAGCACAGGATGGTTTGATACAGTGGTTTTCATTCTCTTAACTTGCTGCTATCAAGGACATAGATCAATGATTCCGGACCCCAAACCAAGGGCCTTATTTATGAAGGCCTTGCGCCACCGGTGCGTCGCTTTTTCCCATTTTAAAAGTGACGCACCGGCGGCGCAAGGCCTTCATAAATAAGGCCCCAAGAGCTTATGCTTCACACTCCTGAGTGCTAGTATGCACAAACAGAGAATTTTGTCTCAACACTTGAGTTTCCCATTCTGTTTTAGCTACAGTATCAAAGTCAGGCACACAGGAAGTTCAGCCTTTAATCTATTTTCAGTCTTAACATATTGTAGCAGTTGGTTTCTGCTGGATACTTAGGAATACATTTGGATACATAAACTCTTACTAGAAAGCTGGATTTTCATGTTAAAGCAAAAATAAATTCCCAAAATGACAACTTTGGACACAGGGAACAGGAAAAGTCCAATTATACCTGGAAATAGACACTCTTTCTGGTCTAATCTCCACCTGGATTTAAAACTTACTACCATCACCCAGTCGTAGCTAACTACCTTCTAGAGCTGTGTGTTAACATCATACTTTGGAATCAAAGGCCATGTCTTATTAGCCTCCATGTCTTGTGGCCTCCCATACATGTTGAACGAAGTGTGTGACAACACCTGCTATAC
Source organism: Lissotriton vulgaris (assembly GCF_964263255.1). Taxonomy (NCBI): domain Eukaryota; kingdom Metazoa; phylum Chordata; class Amphibia; order Caudata; family Salamandridae; genus Lissotriton; species Lissotriton vulgaris. Next base: position 1,099,320,199 of record NC_141693.1, read on the forward strand.
CTGAGCGCACACAAAAGGCGTGGGGCCTTCCATTGGCTCATGGGAACTCAAGGTCAGTTGCTGGGTCACGCATATCTGGTCTCCCTTAAGTTGGTGTTCAACCAAACAATGCTAAATGGTTTCAAAGCCAATAAGGGATTCAACATGATGGCGCAGATAAACCCCGTCCATAGTCCTCAGCTCGATTCAGTTTCCTGACCTGAGAAAAAATATGTGGAATTCTCTATATCACTCAAATGATTGATGAACATGTACCACAGATGACTGGGGAAAGGGCAGACAGCTCTGTGTCTATTCACCACATGTGCAGCTGCAGAGAAGACCAATGGTCAGACCCCTCGAGATTGGCCGATGAGGGATAAGGAAACCTCCAGAATGCTTGCAAGGTCTGAAGGGATGTGAAATAAAAGTCCAAGCTGAGACTGACTGAGAGAGAGACTGACTGACTGACAGAGAGAGACTGACTGAGAGAGAGAGTCTGACTGACAGAGAGAGAGACTGACTCAGAAAGAAAGACTGACTGAGAGAGAGACTTACTGACTGGGAGAGAGAGAGGCTGACTGACAGAGAGAGACTGACTGACAGAGAGAGAGAGAGACTGACTGACAGAGAGAGAGACTGACTGACTGAGACAGAGGCTGACTGAGAGAGGGATTGACTGACTGAGAGAGAGAGATTGACTGACTGAAAGAGAGACTGACTGACAGAGAGAGAGACTGACTGACTGACAGAGACAGCGAGCCTGACAGAGAGAGAGAGAGAGAGAGAGGCTGGCTGAGAGAGAGACTGGCTGAGAAAAGGCTGACTGACTGACAGAGAGACTGACAGAGAGACTGAGACAGAGAGAATCTGACTGACTGAGAGAGGGAGACTGACTGACTGATTCGGAGAGAGACTGACTGACAGAAAGAGAGAGACTGGCTGAGAGAGAGACTGACTGGCTGACAGAGAGAGACTGACTGGCTGAGACTGACAGAGAGAGACTGACTGAGAGAGAGACTGACTGACTGAGAGAGAGAGACTGACTGACAGAGGAGTGAGACTGACTGACAGAGAGAGAGAATGACTGAGAGAAACTGACTGACTGAGATAGAGACTGACAGAGCGAGAGACTGACTGACTGGCTGACTGGGAGAGAGAGACTGAGGGAGAGAGAGAGAGACTGACTGACAGAGAGAGAGAGAGAGAGAGAGAGAGAGAGAAAAAGACTGACTGATAGAGAGAGACTGACTGACAGAGAGAGAGAGACTGACTGAGAGAGAGGTTGCCTAACTGAGAGAAAGACTGACTGACTGAGAGAGAGATACTGACAGAGAGAGAGAGACTGACTGACAGAGAGAGAGACTGACTAACTGAGAGATAGAGACTGACTGAGAGAGAGATTGACTAACTTAGAGAAAGACTGACTGACTAAGAGAGAGAGACTGACTGACTGAGAGAGAGAGCTAGCCTGACAGAGAGAGAGAGACTGTCTGAGAAAGAGACTGACTGACAGAGAGAGAGACTGACTAACTGAGAGAGAGAGACTGACTGAGAGAGATTGACTAACTTAGAGAAAGACTTACTGACTGAGAGAGAGAGACTGACTGACTGAGAGAGAGAGCTAGCCTGACAGAGAGAGAGAGAGACTGACTGAGAGAGAGACTGACTGACAGAGAGAGAGACTGACTGACTGAGACAGAGGCTGACTGAGAGAGAGATTGACTGACTAAGAGAGAGAGATTGACTGACTGAAAGAGAGACTGACTGACAGAGAGAGAGACTGACTGACTGACAGAGACAGCGAGCCTGACACAGAGAGAGAGAGAGAGAGAGAGACTGGCTGAGAGAGAGACTGGCTGAGAAAAGGCTGACTGACTGACAGAGAGACTGACTGACTGACAGAGAGACTGAGACAGAGAGACACTGACTGACAGAGAGAGACTGACTGACTAACTCGGAGAGAGACTGACTGACAGAAAGAGAGAGACTGGCTGAGAGAGAGACTGACTGAGAGAGAGACTGACTGGCTGATAGAGAGATACTGACTGGCTGAGACTGACAGAGAGAGACTGACTGAGAGAGAGACTTACTGACTGAGAGAGACAGACTGACTGACAGAGGAGTGAGACTGACTGACAGAGAGAGAATGACTGAGAGAAACTGACTGGCTGAGATAGAGACTGACAGAGCGAGAGACTGACTGACTGACTGACTGGGAGAGAGGGAGACTGAGGGAGAGAGAGAGACTGACTGACAGAGAGAGAGAGAGAGAGAGAAAGACTGACTGACAGAGAGAGACTGACTGAGAGAGATATTGCCTAACTGAGAGAAAGGCTGACTGACTGAGAGAGAGATACTGACAGAGAGAGAGGGACTGACTAACTTAGAGAAAGACTGACTGACTAAGAGAGAGAGACCGACTGACTGAGAGAGAGAGCTAGCCTGACAGAGAGAGAGAGACTGACTGAGAGAGAGACTGACTGACAGAGAGAGAGACTGACTAACTGAGAGAGAGAGACTGACTGAGAGAGATTGACTAACTTAGAGAAAGACTGACTGACTGAGAGAGAGAGACTGACTGACTGAGAGAGAGCTAGCCTGACAGAGAGATAGAGACTGACTGAGAGAGAGACTGACTGACAGAGAGAATGACTGACAGAGGACTGACTGACTGAGAGACACAGACTAACTAACCGAGAGAGAGAAAGACTGTGATGGAATTGGGGTCAAAGTGTATATAAAGCTATGCAATGCCTCTTAAGATTGCTATTATCTGCTAATAAAAATGTATTATCAAAATGTGGTCTTTGTAGTTACATCTGCTTTTGAAATACAACATTGTCGCATTGTCTGTTTTAAAACAGGTTTGATTTTTTTTTACTTTAGCCCTCCACCCACGGATCCCGCCCGCCTCCCCCCCCCCCACACTGACCCCACTCCTACCGGTGTGGCCCTCGGCCACAAACCACACTGTAATTTTGGCCCCCAACAGAAAGTTTGAGTACCCATGATTTAACTGAACTCATACTTTGATACGTGTCGCATTTTAGAAAATTCAGCAGCCAACATATATACGCCTGTATTTAAAGATATCTTAACCTGTTTTTTAACTCCCCATGCTATCTGCTCATCTGTTGTCTTGGAATTCACAATGGACAACACTGAAAATCACTCATTAAAAGTGCAATTTTCAGTATTTTTCCGCTTATAAAATAAATATAAAAAGGAAACACCTTGTTTTCTGTTGTATTTATCTGTAAAAATCAGAAAAAAACTGAAAACTGGGGGCCTTACTTATCAAGACCAGAAACATTATACAACAACTTTGTTTAATCAGCATGTGTAGATGCTAAGGTTTTCACTTGTACCCGCTCATGTTTGCACTGGTGATTGATGCTGGCGGTCTGACCACCAGGGGAGAGCTGCTGGGGAATACTGACTGACATGACACACACGGTGTTGTGGTACGCCGATGACATACCTATATTTTTAAAAGACCTTACAAGATCAGTTACATGCATGTTAAAAGTCCTAGATATGTAAAAAAAAAGGCCTCTACAAGCTCAGAACTGATTGGTCTAAATCACATCTGTTCCCCACAGTGTGCCAGACCTGGCACTATAAAGCCAAGACTGATGCTTGAAATATCTGGGTATCACGTTTGCACCCAACAATGATAATTGCGTAGAGTTACATATGGAAAGAGTGATGAAGTATTCAAAACTCAGTGAGATTCTGGTATAAACTATTCCTCTTGCTTATTCAACAATGAGTCTGTTTATTACCCAGTTGCATGTTTGCGAACTAGACAGCCTGTTGATGTTTTTAATTTGGGTGATGGCAGGTCCAAGATCAACCTAAATACGTTAAAACCGCCTCAGGTGTTCCAGACTTAGAATGTAACTACCGTTAACTTTCCTACATCTCCCAGAATGCTGCAGTACACACCAGTACAGAGTAATCTGATGAAGAACTGGCATGGCAAATTAGAATTTAAGTACCAATTTCCTGTTCAAATTAAAATGGATATAAAGCCAGCACTGGCTCTACTCTGTGCTAGGCATTTTCCCAGTAGGCTGATAAGGTGGGGGGTGTTTTTTTTCTGCTGGTCGGGTCTGGTTTAGTTGCCGGGGACCAGACATGCCACATTTCCTGCCTGCAGCACGTCTGCACTATATATGCAAACAATGCAAAACAGTGGTTTTAAACCATGCCCAGCTCATGGCTCTAATCTTCTATGTAAATACGTATTAAACGGGGATCGGAATTCAGCCCTGAATTCATAATGAGCTAATTGGGGTCCCTAATGTGTCTGATTTCGGATTGGGCATATAATATGCCATAAAGAAGAAACATTTACAGGGCAGGCCGGTGCCTTTATGAGGATTGAAAGAATTCTGAAAGCTTTGCTTACGGCTGGAAAACAACAGAATTCATATATAGCTGAAACTCCTTCCGCACTTTGGAGGAAGCAATAATGTATATAGACATGAAACATGGACACTTTCTTCTCTATGCCAAGCAGTGTAGAGAAAGAAATAATGCTTTGGATTGACTTTCCCGGTAGGCGCCCTGAATCAACAACGCTACCAGAATTCATATCAGAGACACCGGGTGACACCCACTGCCTTGCTGGATAAAACACGCTACACTGAGGTTCACCAACCAAAATAAAATACAGTAGGCTTTGGATTCCAGATTAAAAAGATGGACTACCTTCCTATGATATGTAGGAAGTGCAATCGTCAGTGACATTTTAAGGATTTGTAGGGCCCTGGGCAAAATATATTTTGGGCCACACTGTTTAAAACAACTTTGAAGTTAGGACACCATTTCAACTCCTTCGAGCAGTGACATCTTAAGTATTCTGGGCCCCCTGGACAACATATTTCTGGGACTCCTGCCTGGAAAAACTTAGAATGTATTACATCATTTGATCTCATTTAAGCCATCATGATGCCAAAAACGATTGAATTATGTGGTAAACCTTTAGAAATCAGAATGAAATGAAATGAAAGGGCACTTGTGTGGCGCACTGCTATTCCAAGGAGTGTCCTGGCGTTCTGCAGCTCTGCTGTCAGCTGCTTAATATGGTCTTAACAGTTATTCCTGATAAAAAAAAGCCATGTTTTAAGTTTCTTTCTTAACTGAGAGGTGGCTGCAGTTGTCAATAGCTCAAGAGGCAATGTGTTCCATGCTAGTGGCCCTAAACAAAAGAAGGGCCTGCCTCCAACCCTAGACGACCAGATCCAGGGGCCTTATTTATGAAGGCCTTGCGCCACCGGTGCTTCACTTTTTCCCATGTTAAAAGTGACGCACCGGCGGCGCAAGGCCTTCATAAATAAGGCCCCAGGAGTTTTGGCTTAGAAGACATTGGCTGATCGAAGGCACCTAGAATGAGCATATAAACTGATCCATGTCCCGAGGTGCCCTCCACCAGTCTGATAGAGGTTCCTGTTACAGAGAATTTTATTTTTAACACATTTTTAACATTTTTAACACAGAGCCAGTGCAACGCCTGCAGAAGAGGAGACGTGTGTGCTCTCAGAGGCACACCCAACAGAGTACAGGCTGCTGCGTTTTGGACAACCTGCAATTTATTAGACAGGGAGACCCAAATACAAGACATTACCGTAGTCTAGCCTTCATGTTATTAGAGCCTGAATAACTTGTTTCCAAGGCGGTAAAAGACAGAAAGTGAAGAAACATTCTTAAAACCTGGAGCAGTCCAATGGAAGTCCCCACCACCATATTCACCTGAGATAGACAGTCATTAAATTTGATGACTAGTTTCCTCACTGATTTAGCCTGACTCCCAGGAGGAGTTGCATCCACAGGCCAAAAGGACTGCTAAGAAACAGGGGCTTGTACACCAAAGAAAAGCAGCTCAGTCTTTTCTGCATTACATTTAAGTTGATGGTATGTTAGGCACTGAAAAACGGCAGTCAAGCAAGTTCTGATCATTTCAACGGGGAACCCTTCATCCATATCCGATGAAAACAATAACTTGGTGTCATCAGTATAAGAGATTATTTTAGCTCCCAAGGCCTCAGCAATTATGGCAAGTGGTGTAAGGTAGATGGTAAATAAAGTAGGGCTCAAGGCAGAGCCCTGCAACACTCTGACTCGCAATTCATGAGACCGTGATGAGAATATGGAGGACCTCTTGACCACGCCCTTCAAGAAACTAAGCCAGCCAGTCCAGAGCATGACCAACAATTCCAATGGACTGGAGCCAGGCTAGGAGTGTGACATGGGTTACCGTATCGAAGGCGGAAGGCTGAAGGATTTAACACGAAGTCAGACTTCGCGGTAAATAGCGGCCAAAAATAGCGATTTCGCAATTCAAAAATGGTTCATGAATTGCATTTAAGGAATCTCAAATAGAGATTCCTTAAATGCAATTCCTCGCAATTTAGCGATTTCGCAATTTGCGATTTTTGCATTTGGGATGATGAATCCCAAATGCAAAAATTGCGCTCGCAAAGGGCCAGATTCTCATAATCTGGCCCTTTGCGAGCCGATTTTACAATGATGAATTTGGCTGATAGGTCTGTAATTTCCTAACTCGCCTTGGTCTGCCTGGAGTTTCTTCAACAAAGGCATCATTTTGGCCTGCTTCCAGGCGTGAGGCACTATTGCTGATGATAGAGAGTCATTCAAAAGTTTATTGGCAAAGGGGTTGATTACACTTGGCCCAAGCGCCAGAATGTTAGTGGGGCACGGGTCCATTGTAGAGCCAGACTTAAAGCTGGAAATAGCTATCAGTGATCCTTCCACAGAGATGGGTTCGAACGTGGAAAGATTCGCTGTGGAATTATGTGCCAAGCCAGAAGTCATTTTTTCCAACAGAGACACCTCAGGTTGCAAACTAGAGGAAAGACTGTTCAAAATCTCGAGGGAATGAGGGCATGCAAAAACAGCTGAAAGCTCAAACTGCTGAGTATTCACCAGTCAGAAAGTACTAAAAGAAAGCTTGAGCAAGCATTGGCAAAGCCATTTCTTTTGAGTTTGGGTCTAATTTTATTCTTCCAGCAACAACATTTGACGTGAAATTCAGTGTCACAGCAGCTTGTTGCTCTATACGAAACATGTACTATGGAGGACTTGTTAGATGTTTAATGCACTAGTGCATAGTATTACAAAAAATGAGATATACGCAGACTTTGAAATTGTAGCTTTAGATGACGAATATTTGTAATCACAAATATGTTTCCGTCCCTACTAGCACTCTTGCTGCAGCAGTGTAAATCAAACTTCTTCCCTGAGGATTTTCCCCATTCCATTGGTTAACATTTAATATTTTTCCACTGGTTAAAATGTAATATCTTTATCCTAGTTTCTGTTCCGTGCCTTGTCCTCTCCTCCTCTCAATATGTGTGTACTTCTTTGGCTAGCCAGTGACCCTGCTGAGGAAGACATATGTGATGGGCAGGATACAGGAGATGGAGAGAGACATAATGAGAAAAATACATCTAGAGACGTGAATTAGAGGGAGAAGGTGGTAGAGAACAAGATGGTGAAGAGCAATTTGTGGGCTAGGGAGAGAATTCAAATCAACAAGGTAGCCAGAATGAAAGATAAGAGAAGTAAAAGCTGAAGATGTAGGTAGAGAAAGAGAGGTAGAGAACGAGGAAAGGTTTTAGAGTGCAGTAGAGAGCTAGAGTTTGGAAGAAGGAACTCCATAGAGAGAAAGAGGAGTACAGTACTGCAACAAGGTTTGAAGCAGAGAAAGAGAGAGAGAGGTAATGTAAAAAAGAGGGGAATTAGACAGAGATAAATACAGTGAGAAGTAGAGAGAAACACAGAGAGTTGAAAAAACAAAGAGATTAAAAGAAGAGAGATAGAAATTGCACACTGCAGAGAAAAACTTGTCATGTAAAGAGAGTACTGGGGAGGAGAGAAAGGTAGGGAGAGGGGTGAAGTGTAGAAAGAGAAATGCGATGTAAAGTGAAAAAGAGGAAGTTGAAACAAATACAAAGTAGAAAAAGAGACTTGATGTTTGCCCAGAGGTGGAGCGTTGAGAGAGAAAGGGATTGTGAGGTAGAGGTATAAAGAAAGAGGTTGAGGGAAATAGTTGGGGTGGAGGGGATAAGTTGAAATGAAAAATGGGTCCAGAGACAGATAAGTGTTTATGTGTGTGTGAGAGAGAGAGAGAAAGAGAGAGGGAGAGAGAGAGAAAGAGAGAGAAAAGTTAACAGTACAGAAAATAGTATAGATAACAAAATAGAGGCATCCAGATTGGAATACAATATTTAAAGAGGTGAAGGAGAGAGAACGGAGGTATAGCAAGAGAAAGGGGAGGTAAAGCAGTGAGGTGAGGCAGTAGACAAATGGTGAGGTACATTGAGGTACATTGAGTGATTAGGCAGTGAGTGAAAGAGCTCTGTTTTTTAGAGAGAGGTAAGTTAGTGAGGTAGATTGAGGTAGAGTGAGAAATGAGATAGATAAGGGGAGTGGTGAGGTAGAGAAAGGGCTGAGAAAGATGCAGAGAGGTATGGTATTAGAGACACGGGTAGAGGTGAGGTAAGGATAGAGGTTGTGTGAAAGGTGACGCAGATGGGTAAGTGACACATGATGGTCAGATGAAAAAAAGTGCGAAGAGGTGTAGACAGGGGGATTAGGAAGAGAGAGTTGACATAGAGAGAGGAAACAAGAGTGCTAAATATAGAAGCAGGCACAAAGAGTGATATGTAGAGAAGCAGGGGCATGAGAGAAACATAGAGAAAGATGACGTTGAGAGAGGGATGTTGGGTACATTGACAAAGAGGTGAGGGTGAGAGAGCTGAGATAGAGAGGATGAAAGCAAAACGAGAAGTAGAAATAGAGAGAGAGGGTTAAAGTAAAATAAACTATAAAGATTATTTTTCAATGTAATTGCCACCACCTGCCTGAGAATGTGAGGGTTAAGGTTGGCAGGGTGAATATGCAATGTTAGTGGCACAGTTGTAATTAATAATGCAACCCAGTGCAACAACTAAAGTTACTGTGCTGCATTGCACAAGGGAGTGAAAGCACAAACAGGATGCCTAGCGCCACACACAGCCTTTGCACCATTGGTCAGATGTATGTGTGTGCTGTCAAGCATAGGATTTGTTCTGGAAGCATACCATTCCACTTCCAAATCATATGCCTAGACACATTCTTAAACTTTCCACACATTGTATATGTGTTTTACAGTGCAACAGACATGCATATGTGGAATATTTTGTTATATGAAAATATTTCTTCATGTTAGCGCCTGCTCCAAGTACGTGTTATGTTCACAACGCTGCATTGCAGCATTGTGATTGGCTATTCCGAGGCTGGCAGCCGGGTGCTTCCTGCTTCCTGATGAGAAGAAGCCAGGAAGAGGACTCAGGAGAGGCGGTGGCAGCCGGCCAGCAACCCGGCCTGCAGGAAAGTGTTTTCTTCTTCTTTTAAACCCCCCCTCCGCCCCCTCTCCCCCCTCCCCGCCCCACTGCTGCTTACCGGGAGCAGCCGCTACTGCCCACTTCCTCCCTAACTTCAGTCACCTAACTGCCATCGGAATAGTGCTCTCCCCTGGTCACGAGCAAGAGTTTCCCATGTTACCGCCAACTACATTAGGGTTATCCACTCCTTGTCTGGCAGATTTAATTTGCAGGTTTCTGATGTGTACTCTTGCCAACTACAAGACAGGTGTCCATAGAACCATTTTTATGTGAAGCTCACTTTCACTATTTGTCGTCTGATGTAGGTTGGACATTAGAACGAATTAGCGGTCTCTCGTATCATGGTCTGTGAGATGACCTTTTCCATTCTTCACAGTGTGCACAATTGCTTTCATATTACAAATGTAGCAGCACAAGGACTGCATACAGTAGTAGTCTCAAACTGTGCAAAATTAATGAACACGGTACACAGCTCCATATGATACATTTCCCGCATGGTGCTGCAGAGTAGCAGTGGCCATCATTCTCCGGCAAAGCCCACGGAAACCGATGATTGGAGCACAGTGTGGTATCTGAAAGCTAGATGAAAGCTAATTATACAAGCGAAATTGCAGTTAACCCATAGAATGGCTTCATAAATGGTCGAATCACTCTATTATGGCTCCAATACAACACAATATGCTAGAAGTACATCCGGGGGACCAGGCATGCAGGATGGGACCTCTAAAGGCCATCAGTGTACTCTGTGTCCAGCCTCAAGAACTGAACACAATACTCCTAGTGGGATTTCAGTCACTAGACAAAGAGCTCCAGATGAACCGTCAGAACTTGCATCTAGAACACGACACAATGCCGCAAATGCAGCCGCTACATCTGGTAGAGGAGTTGTTTACTAGACGAGTCCTACAGAAATAAATGCAGAACACTAGTGGTGGCTTTACCAACCTCCCTTTTATACTTTTTTTTTTTACTACATCTATGTCTACACCCCTTAAAACTGCCCCTTTGCCATGCTGTATTGCACACTGTGTTTTGTATAAACAAGGGAAACCCCACAAAGTAGAACCTGGGGTGGAATGATATTTTTTAGAACAATGGTTCAGGTTAGGCCTAATTAGGTCCTGAGAAAAGGGTAGAGCAGCGATTATTTAATAAACGCAGGGGAGCAAGAACTGTATGTACAGGTAGGAATTTTATTTTACTCTTTCTTTTTTATAGATATACATAAATATATATACTGTATTTCAGGTGCTCAAGTGAATAGTATGGTGCAGGACGTGACATAAGTGAACAAAGTGAGCGGACTGTCACACAACAACAACAAGGTTAAAAACACAACAGTTATATACAATAGAGTGAGTAGAAATCCTTGGGTAGGTCGACGGCGTTTCGATCTATATAGTTTTAGATCATCATCAGGACTGATGAGCTTCCTGAAACTTGCCAATGCATTATCAGGCAAGGATGGTTTTGACACTGCAACTGAATTGAAGGTCGTTTTTCTGGAGAGAGTATTTGAATACAACAATTAAGGTCTTTCAAAGGGTTGATCCAAGTAGCGCTCAGTCACTTATGGTTTTGGACGAGGGTCCTACTTGAATTTTTGAAGAGCGTGAAAAAATCAATAATCCGTCTAGCGCGTTCGTCGCTATGACAGCTTGTTTAATTGTTGGCGCCTGAAATTTATTACCGGCGTATCGGTGTAGCAACGGAGGGGGTCCGAGTTCCTCACCGCAACTGCTCACAGTGACCTTAATTGCCTGATAATGCATTGGCAAGTTTCAGGAAGCTCATCATTATTTAATAAACGCGGGGGAGCAAGAACTGTATGTACAGGTAGGAATTTTATTTAGTTTGCGAGGGTTTTGTACCAGTTCGCAATTGCGAACTTACTTGTCGGCTCGCAACGGTCGCGACTATGTTGTTTCTACGTCTGGTTCATCATCACAGGTTCCCAGCACCCTCTGTTTCACCACTGCCACACTCTGTTTCACCCATGCCACCCTCTGGTACATCAATGCCACCCTCTGGTTCATCATCACTGTAGATTATGGGGGGGGGAAGCAAGCACACCTGCCCTGCTTCAACTGACATGAATTATTTGGGGTTGATTTATTAATGTGTCACTGTTTTAAAATTCCAGTCTGGCACCTGCTTCCTTATCTGTAATTTGCTTTCTGTTGCAGTGCAATTTGTTTTCCAGGACCTTTGTGGCCTACTTGTAGCTATTCTATGAGCCTGCTGTGAGGGTCAGAGCAGGGTCATACAATTGTTGCAACTAGCAACTGAACTCTGGAGGGGCCTCAGTCAGGAAGCACTACAGGGAATGGTTACTTAGGCACCTGCTGAGTGCTTTCAGTTTTGCAAAACTCGTTTTCCTGCAGAACAGCAACTGTAATGCCCCAAACAAACATAGGCAACTGAACTCTGGAGTGGCCCCTCAGGAAGTACTACAGGGAATGGTTACTAATGATGAGTGAACTTTTGCACCTGCTGAGTGCTTTCAGTTTTGCAAAACTCGTTTTTCTGCAGAACAGCAATTGTAATGCCCCAAACAAACTTACTTGTGAAAGTTGATTTCTAATCCAAAAGTGATCCAAAGAAAGTCAAAAGGCCTCAAATCCAAAAAAGTGCAGGCAAATGTCAACCTGAGGAGTTATTCTGATAAAAATCATCATTTTCAGAAGGTCTATGCTGCTTGCTAGTGGATTTCTTGTGCAGAATTGCAAATTTTGTAATTTCGTGAGTGCGAGATTGTTGCTGGCCGCCGCACCTACATGTTCACAATTTAACAGCGCTCTGTGATGGTACAGTCCAAAGCTCCGTGTTAGTTCGGTAAGCGTGTTCTAGGTGAAAACCTGGAAGACGGGACGTCATATTAAAGCGGACGTCAGTACTGGTAATAAAAAGAGGACTACGCATGCGTGGTGAAGTGCAAGGAAAGTGTACCCGGAAGGTGTCAATAAAGATTTACAAAACAGTGTGTACTATACGAATGTAAAGACTGGTGTGCACAACGGAGAGAATCAAGGCAAATAACACAATAGAGACAGAAATAGGGTGAACACATTCAAATAATAAAACGGAACACAATATGGAGAATAAGGAAAAGAAAGTAATAAGAAAATGAAGAAAATAAAATACAAAAAAAGGAAAAAACAACTAAAGAAAACGAAGACGAAAGGATAAATAGAGAGTTAGAATGTTGAATAAAAACACAGAAGGGACTACAGTGTGCCAGTGGTGGCTCCTCCGCTATGGTGGAAGAGCATCACCTCACTGCTTTTAAGCATTGGAACGTAAAGAAAATATAAAATGATAGTAACTTTGGGTTATTATCATTTTATGTTTCTGTGCTGCCTTGCGATCGGGCGGATGGGTGGGCAGGGCTGCTCTACTCTCAGAGCAGGGGAGGAGGGGTTGGCCAACTCCTAAGTGCAAATGACTGTTTGGCCGGCCCTCTCGGCTTGCCCAAAACAGTCATGCGCACTTTCCCTGTTCTCCGTGCAGGCTGCATTACAGCCTGCATGGAGGACATGCCCCAGGCCCCCATTCACTGGTTGATTGTTGAACTAGGATGCTCAGACCAATCACAACAGTCATGATGAGGAGAGCAGGAGCAGAGACGAGGGACCCGGGGGCAAGGTAAGTGTTTATTTTTTTACATTGTGCACTACCCCCTCCCACACAAAGCCCTGCTGCGTCTGCCGCACCACCCGCGAGCCATGCCGGACGCCACTGCAGTGGGCCACACAATAGTGTATTCTTTCAGAGAGCCACCCTGTGGAAATCTGATATCACAGAATGGGAGATAAAATTAATTAGAACATTGGAATGTTGGAAATTCCACTGAAAACATACTAGAAACCCCTGTACAGAGTGAGCTTCCAGCTCATGAAAGGAGACTCTGCATGTCCATTGAGGGTTGTATTGAGGGTAGCATTAGAAGCTTTTATTCTGCTTTGTTTTTTAGGGAAAGGAGGTTAAAAGTGACCTTTACGCAGTGCTCTGCCCAGAACCATGCCCCTTCCATGGCACTGCTCTCTCACAGAGACCCCTCCACAACTGATTACACTGTAATGGACTCAGGACCGGGCTCTCCTCACCAGACCCCACCCTCTCATCTCACACAATAAAAAGTTTTTAAAAGTTGGCAGGTCTGAGATCTTGTGAAGCTAGTCTAGGGCTAACTGTAGTATAGTAACCACACTCCTTATTTAGCAAGAAATTGTTAAATATCAGCTGATAACAACATTAAAAGTACATATATTTCCTGCTCAGACTGAGAACTAAACAAATAACACTACCAAGCTTAGCACATAGTAAATAACACTGTTATCTTGCATGTTATAGATGCAAATGGGAAGGGAGCAGTCCATGGTTCTTTGATAGCGTGCATTACCGGAGTAGCTTTACCCGCATGTCTGGGTATGGTGAATGTATAGTGAACTATGTAGGAAGGGTGAATTTATTTCATTTATCAGTAGGTGATTGAATAATGGTTGCCTATGTAATTAGGATACTGTCCCTCAAGCAGTGCTTAATTTAAAAACAACTAAGTGCCAGGGCTGAAAATGCTGTCAAGGAGGCTGCAGCCCACTTCTACCTCCGGTGTGCCCAACTTTTAACATCCGCACTGCCTCAGTGTCTATCCTGTAGCCATGCTCTGCTGTCTGTCCCCTAAGACATGTGTTTTACTTCTTTACCTACACCGACAGATGAGTGCGAAAACAAAATGTACACCAAATGAAAATGCTCTTTTTGAACATATTAATCAGTGTGGTCTGGCTGGGTTTGTTGCAGGTCAGGAGGCTGCTTGAGCACAGCAGGTCATGTCACTGCTAGTGCTGCCTGTAATTAGTTTGATCCTGTTATGACGACGGCATAGGCATCCACTGCTCATCTTGCTGTGACCTTGCCTACCACAGCACAAGCACTGTCCCCAGCTGCAATGCTGCAATGCCTGTGAGATGTGAGTATGGCTGTTACACCTACTGGGCTCAAGCACACTCAGTAATGAGCATGCTTGGAGGACGTGCACGCAAACTACAGGTGACTCCATAGCGACCAAAAGTTGTGGTGGGCTACCGCCACATCAAGCACGTTGAGGATAGTAGCAATGCAGGTCTGCAGGCCCCCACTACAATTATCCAATGGAAGGCTTAGGCTCAGGCAATGGCAGGGTGCAGCAGACTCATGGAATAGAATGCAAGCCATTCGTTAATGATGATTTCTTGGATTCATGACAGGCGTGACGACATCATCACTAAAGTGATGATATACAATCATGCCTGCCTGAACAGATGTATGCCTGCCTATGAAAATATACCAGCCCGTCACCATGCAAGGTATGTGGTTCTTTTTATTTTAAGTTAGGCAATTAATATTGAGACCACCACCTGCAGACCAGAAATCGTTGCCCCGGCCCTGTGAAAGAAGTGCCAGTGCTGAGCATCTGAAAGCACCTGCTCAAATAAAGCACTGCCCTCAACTCCTCAGCAGTACATGGCTACACAGTGGTCTCCCCAAAAAATGTGTGTTGTAATTTTTTCCTTCCCTTATGTTGGATGTCAAAGATCATTACAGGACAGGTATCATGGTACATCTCGAGGCAGGCATGGTAGGCAGAGTTGTAATTGTTGTGATCCAATGTGGGAAGGAAGTGTTTTGTTGTTATGTATGAGTGACCAGGGAGGTGCTCTTATCTTGCCTTGTGGTGCAGTTCCCAGTGATTCAGGAGGAAGTATGACAGATAAGCGCACAAATTATAATTATAGTCTGGGCAAAAACATAGAGGCAGCTACACAGAACCGACCTAGCCAGAGGTCATCAGGATATTGTGTGCATGTACACCAAAAAAGGCAGGGAATCAGAGATGGCTCAGTAACCCATATGGCTACATGATCAAGGCAGAGAATGTGGCCTAACAGCTAGGGGGGTTGTCAACCTCGGAGCTGTGGAACCAGGTTCGAGCCTCGGCAGTGACACTCAACATTCTGTGATTCTATGCAAATCGCTTAATCTCCTCGAGCCTAACAAAAAAAGGAATGTGTCCGCCTGTAACATACCTGGTGCTCATGCAAACTGCTTTGATACCTTCTAGTCTAGTTCGCGCTATATAAAATTCCACACAAAAAAAAGATGCTGTCAAAAGAATAAAAAAGAGGGCAAATGTGCAAAAATGGGAGTTAGTGATGTAACTTCCAGAAAGCCACCTCTCTTAGCAGTAGTGTATGACCTTCAGTATTGTTCAATGTTCAACTCAATAGCCCGCCACAATAACATTACCCCTCTTTATCCCCCCTGTGTCAACCAGAGAAACAATGACGCTTAAGGCGCTAAGAACACCAGGAGAAATAACAAAGTGATGAAGGTGCCGCACAACACCATCAATGTAAAGAGTATGCTAATACTAAGAGCACAATACAGTGTACTTGCAAGTACAAGAAACCTTGCTGAAAAATATCCACATTTTTTTGCATTAGGTTATTCGTACTGTCCGACACCTACTTGCCCTAATGAAGACTTTTGATCAAACTAACTGTGGGTCCATTAATGAAGGTTGAAACGCGTTGCCATTTTCACTTGGAGGCCAAGAGTAACCATACTGTAATACCACAATAAATGACGTATTGACTGGGCCTGATTAATTTGGCACAGCCCGAGAGTTGTACATCTATACTCTGACCTCTTTAGGACCTTAGAGAAATATAATACAGAGGACCTGAACGCATAGGTCCCGGTCCATGCAAAAGTATAGTAGGACTGACAAGCACTGTTGATTTGCTTTTGTACTCATTTCAGCAGTTTCAATACTGTATCAATTGTTTAATGTCTGTTGACCTGTCTTTTGTTCCAATTTTTTGTGAATATTGTACTATTTGGTTGTGTATGTACATATTTTATTGTCTATTTACACTGCCTTTGTAAATATCACAATGACATTGAGGTGTATGTCTTTTAAAAAAAGGGAAAAAACTCTTAAAAAACAATATAAAGAAAAATAAGTGATCAATCTCGGAGTTAATAAAAGTAACTTTCGAGCTAAAATGGATTTTGTTTGATTTTTGATTGGAGAGGCATTCCGTATATTGACATTTAATCCGATTCCAGTCTCTCCACTCCTTAACTGAATCACTCCCCTCCACTGTAACTATTGTAATAAGTAGTCATGCACCTTTTTTAAAGAGAGTGAAATGTCTTATTTCTCTACATATACAACTTATAAGGTAGGACATATATAGAAGAGGACTCATGGTTGGCAATCTGAGCAGAAACTACACAATCTTTAAAAGGTATACATTTCAATAGCCTTGCTACTCTAAAGGAGGGCCAACATGTGCATTGGGGTTCAAACCCAAAACTTCTTTCATGGTCCTAAAAGTCGAAAAGCACAAGTTGGGTGAGCACTTGTTGGTTCATGGGTCATGCCCTAGTGAGTGTGGCACCCTGCATATGTGATTGTGAGAGATGAAGCACTTGAAAGGTTGCTGCCCTTGCAGTGCAAGAACGAATTAGCACACCCCGGGTTATACTGCGGTCTCCACCCCTCCAGATGAGCCATATACTTTCTCATATATCCTAGAAACCATTACTCTTTTTAGTTTTACATGAGGAGGCATACTTCTGCCCTTCAATAATCTCCTACTGGAAAACATCTACGTTCATTTTAGTAGGGAATTACTTCTCAGGATAAACAAGCAATGACAAAGTCAACAAGTTTTGCCTTTGGTACCAATTGGATTTGCCAATACTTTTTAGCCATGCTGTACATGAAACCTGATGCTGTGTAGCATGACTAAATAAGAACAAAACTCTTGCATCATTTTGTAGGTGTGCACACCATGCATGCATGCTTCTACAAAAGGACACAGTTGTTTTCTTTAAAATTTGCTGATCCAACTCGGATAGCGATTAAAAATAAAAAAACGTGCAAAAGCGTTGTTGCAAAGTGGGTGGGGGAAAGCAACACAGATGAGGGGGTGCAGAACCCATGTGGGTGGGGGAAAGCAACACAGAATTGGGGGCTGGTGGGGATTGAAGCAACACAGGAGGCCCAAAATAACAAAGAGGGTACTGGTGGGGAGAACAACATATAGGGCATTGGTGGAGCAACCGGGCTATAGGGAGAGCAATGTGGTGCTGGGAGGGGGGAGAAATATATGGTCCAGAAAGCAACATAGGTGGAGGAGCACATTATTGCAGTGCATCATGCAGTGGGCAGGGGAGAACCACACAGATGAGAGAGAGCAGTGCAGAGAGAATAAGAGAAACACAATAAGGAGACAGCTGGAAAAACACATGCCCTCTCAAGGTGTGCCTAAACAAAAAGAAAAAAGTAGCCCCTGAAAAAGAGAGCACTGTACGGACACAGTAATGCATCCATGCTCCAAGAAAGAGAGAAACAAAAGAAGAGGAAGGAAAACCCGCATACACTAATGAATCAAAAGCAGGCAGTTGTGTGTGACAATGAACTCAGCCAGTGATAAGCAATGGGTGGGGTCCAAGCCTTAGAAAGCTAATAATCCATCTCACAACAAACAGCGCATGTGCTGTCTAGAACACAAGGCCTAAGAAGGCCCATGTGTTGATCGGAGACTTATCTTGTTTCTATGTTGTCAGTGAGGACAGCAGCATGAAGAACAGTCCACTCCCCCTGTTTCAAATGGCCTTCAAGTCAGCAGAGGGACACACACAAGTTCTCTGAATGCATTGCCCAGAGCTAAGGAGGACCTGCATTGCAGCTTAGAAGAGGTGATCATGACAGAGAGAAGCAGAAGGGGGTCGGGATACAGAAGAGCATGGGATGAAGGAAAAGTGAGTCATGTGAACCAGCTGGAACTCTACACACAACATATAATTGAAAAGGAGGTTGGGAAATGATGAGCAAAGCCCTAGAGGCAATAATGGATGGGAGCTGGGAAGAAAACAGGAAGAAGCAGAGATCCACCTACAATCAGCAAATACACAAACGAGTCAGCATTTCCCAAAAATGAATACTAGGTCTCAAATCAATGTACACATACCCCCTCAGAGAACGGACTGTAGAAGGAAGTGCTTTTGTGCACAATTTACTGTTCTAGTGCAGTTCAACAATAGTGGAGCCAGAAAAGAGCCTTAAAGTTCTTGAGTAAAAAAACTGTGACAGTTCACATTTAATTGTCCATTCAATTCAGAGGTGCTAGAAACGTTATTTAGTTTAAAAAAAATATTGTTACAAATGGATTTACTTCTCCTATTCAATTCAAAGGTACTAGAACAAGACTTAGATGTATGGGGCTCTTTAGGCCTACTCCTAAAAGGGAAAGACTACTTGAGGTTGAGGACATAATTTTTAGCTTTTTGGGGTTTTTGCCTCAATGGTGCTGCTAAGAGGTGCATTCTTTTCTATTCTATACGTTTTCTAAAGCGCGTAGCTACCCAGAAGTGCCTCCCAGTGCTAGGTTTGCAACAGATGACATAAGAATAAGAACAGAGTTAGTTGAAGAGGATAGTTTTGAGCAATTTCCTGAACATGAGTTTGTACTCAGTCATCCTGATATGCTGGGAAAGTACTTATCATTCAGATAAGTGATGTGGGCTCCCGGCAATGAGTGATAGGCTGGTATCCAAGTTCCAGCTGGGGGCCGCTTTTTTGGCCAGTGTGGAGGCCGATATAGGATGTTTCTGTGCTGTTCAGATGCCACCAGTGGCCCAGTTGGGCCCTGAGCAGCCTTTCCAGAAGCAGGTGGGCCTCTATTACTTCTCTTTTACCAACGGGCGAAGGTGTCATTTCCGGGCTCTCGCTGGGCCGGCACATTAATGAATGCGATTAAGCAGGGGGGAATGAGCAGAAGTGGCTTTGCTTACATTCAGGTGTGGTTCACCAATGTGAACTAATCCATAAATAAAGAGTCCTGGCAACATTTGCATTTTTGTTTATCTTAGTGAAGTAAAAAAAAAACATGGCTCCCCTCCTTTTTTTTATAACACTTAAACACGGAAGAACTAAGAAGTGTTTTGAAAAATGATGCACTCCGCAAATGAACAACACTTTGTTTTAGGGTGCGGGCCAATTTTTTGTATCCCAATCCAACCCTGCCACAGCACTCATTTTTGGGGACCAGCACCTATGTTTTCACATTACACTTTCACCCAAAGCAAGAGCGAGAAAAAAAAAACATAAAATGAAAGAGGAAGTGAAAGATGGAGAAACGGTGACATAAACAACTAGCAAGAGTGAGACGGGCAGGGAGTGTCTAGTGGTGAATAAAAGAGGCCTGCGTTGGCATTAAGTCTATGCAGCTTTGGTATTCTGCACCCCGAATATTCATCAGCAGGACCTGGAGCCCCGGATCTTATTGTTTTGCAAATTAAGCACTGTAACCTGCACAGGAGAGTAATTATCACTCAGCTCTCACAAAGGTGACCGCCCCGGCCGCCGTTTGCTTTTAAAAAAAATAAGCATTTTCCTTCCAATTGCAAGCTGCTAGGTTGAGAGGTACCCATCACATTCAATGCTTTAAATGGGCCTGTACTGTCCGGTACTGAGTACCGTCACTTTTCATTTTTGAGAGGGAGAGTAACAGCACTTCTCAAGAGAAATGTAATACTTTTAATTGGAGAGTACCTGCACTTATATTTTTAAATTTCAAGTACTGATCATTCACAGTACAGATAAGTTGACTGAGAAACGCTCCTCCTCGCAGCTCTCGGTTCCATCTGAATGAGTCTCTGCGGCTGCTGAGTCAGTCACGTGGGTGCGCGAGATCCTCCGCTGGTTTCCCGCCCTTCTGCCCTGGGCGCATTCCATCAGCAGTAGCTGTCCTTAACGGTCTCCGTGAAGTGATTATAGATTCTCCTTCCTGTAAATCTGACCTGCTTAGCGTTTTTGGCACACATTACGGCAACAGTCTGTCTGTGTAAACACACCCACGAGAACCAGTAATGACAACACGCAGCGGCTTGCAGCGCACAGTAAGAATCAATGAAACTCAATGTTTTCATAAAACATGTCCTCTTTTGCTATTGTTCATCCTTCTGACCTACCTCCACTGAATAACTGAATTGGTAAAGCAAACAACAGCAATCTGATATTGTACCCATTCGATGCTTTGTGTTGTTTCACCTGTATTACTCTCAATTAGAGGTTGTATAGAGAACACTGCAATTAGCAATAACATGTTTAGCAATACTCCACAGTGTTGCCGTGCAGAGATTCATTTCCTGGTGCAGGGAATGATTTAGAGTTGGATTATCATGAGAATTCACCTAAATTTGGAGTTAGAATGGAATAGCATCGCGAGGAAATCCAGTTCGTGGATTTTCCAGTAGTTTAAGAAGCATTTCTGCAGCAAACAGAGGATTCCTGTTACCACAGAAAATTATACGGGTGGCACTGAGATTTAGGGCCCTATGCATGAACACATTTTTCCATCTACACAGAATGGGCAAAACCCTTTGATGCACCTGGCCCATAGTGTTATACATATTAATATAATTAGAATATCAGGCATCTAGTAATTTCCATGCAGTTGTTTCTATGGACCTGAAATACACCATAGTCCATACTAGGCCAGTACTATAGACCACTCTGTGGGATTTGCTATGTACACCCAGGCCCTAATTACAAGTGGGGGTCTGAGGGATCATAAATGCTGAGATTTCTGGGACACAACACACACCCGCCATTGTCCTCTGGTACATTTCAAGGTCAACCCCTCAAAAATGTACCTGGGGAAACCATATCTTAAATTCTGAATAATATGGTATTTGGTGTGTAAAATACCACATTTGCATGTAATTCCAGTTTCTGAAGGAAAACTGAGAATAGGTAATATTTACTGCTCCCTGTGAATACAGGCTGGCCAGTACCATTCAAAACCTCTGGTAATTAGGACCAAAGAACTCGTTAAACTATGAATATTCCTTGTCAAAGAAAAATACCTTTTTTGGATTTGTATCCTACCGAGATTAAATAAATATACCATCAGCAGTGGGACCGCTGTTTCTATAGAAAGAGTCAGGCTTTTGGTGGCACCTGCCTTATGGACCACTACGTCGTGACAACAAATTTAAATAAAAGGCATGACTATTGCTTTTTAGGTCTGGCACTAGCCAAGATTTTTTGTTTTTACTAAAATTATATGAAACATACTTATAGGGGCTTTCAGCCATCCATCTTCATCCATTGGTCTGTTATTGTGTCAGCCACAATTTTTCCCACTACTAGAGTACGCAGCATGGGCAGTGGGACAGCCCACTTCAGCCACCGGCTAAGTTTACTGTTAATGATGGCATTTTTTTTTTCATCCACGGACAAAGTAGTCCCCATAAGAGCCACAGACTACTATGGCGTTGTGTGCAACCCCAATATTTTTTTCTTTTAGTCTTTATGGTTTTTGGATTGAGAAGTGCCCAGCAGCTTCTCCAACAGTGTAGCTTTACAAAAACCATGACAAAAACAAAACTTGTTTCTACAAAGCAAAAAAGACTGACATCCTACGCCAGACCTATTGCCTTTGCCAATGCTTGTTTAATGTACAAGATGTGCTTCACAAAAGCAAATTACATTTTACCTAGAGCGCTGAAAATCCAAGCACCGTTCATGGTCAGTACCTCCTTCACTTCAGTACTTAAATACTCAAAGACAAATACTCAAAGGCATGCCGGTATTAGGGCATCATGCATCTGGCATGTATGCAAGGTCAGAGAAATATTTTAAGACCACTGATTAACATAAATAAATAATTTTAAATTCTTAACATAGATAAAGAATTTTAAATTCTAAGTAACGTAAACAGTTTTTTTTATCAAGCATCACTAACAGAACACAGGTACAGCGCGTTCAGTAGTAGTGTAAGCTTCTCCGAAAGAGAAGCTAGAGCAAGTTCCGCTGGAGCAAAACACTGTTGATGCAAAAGAATAGTTAAAACGTGAGCATGCAAGCGTGTATGTGTGTGGGCATGTAGACGAGCATGTGTGTTTGTTTTTTGTGTTGGTCGCGTTCTGATGGGCCTGAGACATGGCAGCAGGGGCGGCTCCTCCACTAGGGCGGGGGAGCGTCGCCCCACTGCTTTCTTGCAGTGTGAGAAGCAGAAACATAAAATGATAAAACTACCATTTTATGTTTCTGCTTCTTGCGCTGCGAGAAAGCAGAAGTGTTTAGCTGGGGGCGGCCGGGTGGACGTGGCTGCTCCAGGGAAAGAGTTGCTTGCCTACTGCTGAGGGTGCTTACTGTTGAGTCGGGCATCTGGGGCCACTCCCTTTTTCACTCTGCCTTTTCACCATGTAGGCTACATGTAACCTACATGAAAAAAATGGCCTCCCCATAGATGCATGGCTGGTCGGCGTCCTGACCAATCATAACGCTGCCATTGTAGTGTAGTGTGGCTTAGGGGAGGGGAGGGAGGCTGCCTGCTTCCTGTCCTGTCAGAAGCAGGAGAGCAGGAGAGGAGCAGAGTCGATGCAAGACTGGGCCAGCGAAGATAAGTTAACTTAAAAAAAATATATATATTTTCAATCAAACCCCCCATGAACCCGCGCGACCCACCCCCATCCTTCAGCCCCCAACCCGAGAGTGGGTGTTTATGATAGGGCACAATTGAGAGCTCAGGAGCTGAGGCAGGAGGCAGTGCAATTTTCTCACGGTGCCTGTCAGTGGGTCATACATCTGGACACACCAAAAGGACATCCAATTCTTGAGCTCCATACAGATAGTAGCATATAGGTCATTTGCAATTGTGGGAAGATGTGTGTACAGCTGTCAACATATGGACAAAATGCACTTACGGGTAAGTGAATGGGTTGTATTTTGAGGGATGGTAAATTGGAGGAGATTAAACGAAAAATGTCCAGAAGGAGAGAGTGAAAAGACCCTTTGAAGGGGAAAGTAATGCAAAATGTGGTGTGAAAATAGGTGTTAGGTGTGTAACAGAATCAGAGACTTCAGAAGCCTACGGAATAGGGGAGTTCAGGAGTGAACCCCTTCCACAGATACCAATAATGTTTAATTCACAGTCTCATATTTTAAGAATTGAAACATTTTCAATATCAATCATTCACAAAATTATTGTTATCACTTATTTATTTGATTCTGCTAACAAGCACTGGTAATGCCAATAGGTCTGGTTTGTTGTATGCATATATT
This sequence comes from Lissotriton vulgaris, assembly GCF_964263255.1. NCBI lineage: Eukaryota > Metazoa > Chordata > Amphibia > Caudata > Salamandridae > Lissotriton > Lissotriton vulgaris. The sequence goes on from NC_141693.1 coordinate 1,099,343,722, forward strand.
CATTGTTGTGTGATATGTCTGGAGACTACCAAATAATTACCAGTTGGCACACTGGGTGAAGCATAGGATGCTAGTTTACAAGTTTTAAGCTATGCCTTTAATTACACAGGTCACACATCCTAGAAAGGATTTCTAGTTATACCTCTTTTGCCATGCTTCTTTTTTATCCCACTTAAAGTTGTGTGTGTGTGTGTGAGTGTGTGCGTGTGTGTGTGTGTGTGTGCGCGATCGTGCAAGGGTGTGTGTGTGTGTGTGTGTGTGTGTGGCATGCGAGGTCTGTTTGAAGGTGTGTGATGATGCAATGAGATGTGTGTGCAGGAATCTTCTTAGCATTTCCTAAGTGGGTTGCTGGTGAAGAGTGTCATGCATTTGCTTTGGTCATTCATTCACTTATCAGATCATTGATCTGTATCTACTAGAGACTGATGCAAACGGGAAAGGGGAGTCATATTGTTAATAAATTGGATAGCTGGATTTACAAACTCAAAACGACAGTAAAAGCATAACATTTGAAGAAGCAAATAAAGCAGGGTCACTTTTTCATCCAAAAGACTGACCGGTGCAGTTCACTCAGTATAGTCATTTTTTAAAACTTGAAGACAAACCTCTCTTCACAGGAGGGAAAAGACATACCAGAAGCAAATATCAAATCACCCAGGAACTGCTAAGAGTAATTAGATCGAAAAGCATGAACTAAACCTCCTCATGTCCCCCTTCAAGACTCTTGACCCATCTACTCGAAGAGCTCAATGAATACCAACTTGCTCTCTTTCAGAAAAAACCTCAAAACCCATTTCCACCAGTCATATCTGAAAGACTGTGATCTGTATTACCTCCACTACGCTGCCTCCTGTATTGTTCGTATTGTTGTTAATAGTCATCTGGTCCACTTGACTTGCCATTTGTGCATTTCATCATCTCCGTGAAGCACTTTGTTGCACATGTGGCTAGGCCTTTGATATATGAATAGCCCATATGAATACAAAAAGAAATACAAATATAAATGAAAGCTGCTTCTGTATCTTGTGGGCAGTAAAAATGGTACACAGTGATAATAAGAAAACAAATCCATATCGTGAGGTCCTGCACCCAGCTAAAAAGGGCCAAATTATTTTTTTTCACCTTGTAAGGTGGGTAAATTGCTTACACAATTCTGGCCGCCCAATACTTGTTAAGCTCTTCATACAGAAATTTAGAAATATGTTGCTTAATTACACTGTGTATGTTGGGAAATATGCTTTATGGGGTAGATCAGGGCCGGACTGGCCGTAGCGGGCACCGGGCAATCCCCCGGTGTGCCTCACGGGTGGGGGGCCGGTTTGGAGCCCCTCGACCTTAGCTGGCGAACTCCTGCCTTGAGTTGTTGGAAATTATGGATTTGGGGTACATAGTCACCCAAATCAGCTTCTCATCGACAGTTTCCAGCGTAGATTCCTTACTTCAAGTCCCCCCTACACTGCAGCAGCTGAATCCCAAAGACTATGACCTGGTGGGTGCCGGAATGCAGGTAAGTCCATAGGTGGCATGTATCCCCTTTGCCTGGACTGTGCACAGATTGCCACACTCTAGCAATGGGGTACATGGTGCCCAAGGCATATCCCCACATATGTCATGCATGTGTGTACATATTACATATTTCTTGTGATTTTGCACGCACTTACAGCGACATAAACAGATGTATGTCCACCTCCATGTATGAGACTACCGCGGCAGCAGCAGTTGCATCGTAATACAGTGAGGGAAACTTTCCCGGCTTTGACGTTTGGAATTAGATCATGGCCCGGCAGTCATGCGGTCGGTCCGTCTGGCATCGTAATCAGGCCCCAAGTCACATGCATGTTTGTCCGAAATCCGTATTAATGTATTTTTGCAAGCTGCCAATGCCTCATTTCAAGGACCACAGCCTTTCTTTGAAATTTTACAGCTTACCCAAAAATATATATTCACCTCTATCTTCAACAATTAGTACTGCCAACCAATGCATGAATTTGTATACACTTTTCCCACTTAAGATCACAAATAAAGCCTATTAATTTAATCCACCACATAGCCACTGGAGTAAATTATTGGAATCATGGAATTGTTTCGTTTGGAGCACAAGACTAAACCCAATAACCAACAAAAACACTAACCCTGGGTGGGTTCCAAAGCAGCCTGCTGCCCGGCGTAAAGTGCTACAATGTCTCATCAGGGGTAGCAGGTGCTATACAAATGCACTTACAGCACACAGCAATATAAAACCTGCAGGCTGCATAATAATCAATTTTTAGTGCTTCATACTCTTACACTCACATAAGGCAAAACTGTAGTATTGTCCCAGTCCACAGCAGTAAACTACCCTTTACCATCTAATTAGGAAAGAGATTAGTGAAGAGATCTGCCATATGCCACTAGCCAATATAGTCAACTACACTAAACTACAGGTCCCAATTAGCTACATACTATGATTGCTTCTTAACATCTCACAGTGATCACCAGAAATGGGTTGATAGTAACAAGGTCTATTCCAGCAGATCTTACCACCATTTCTTGGAAAACACTTCCCTTACAGGATCAAAACTGACATCACACTTTGAGCCACACACCCTATAGCGAACACCTTTTTAAATGTTATATTATATTTAGAAGTTTAAATTGAAACTTTAATTTGTATTTTTGTTTTATTATTAGTGAACGTAAGATATATTTAGTAGCAGGTTGATGGATTTGTAGGGGTATGGAGTGGGAAGTTAAGTTATAAATATTAAAAAATATGGTTGATTAATTTTTAGTTGTTAATTATTTAATTGACTTAATTATATAAATACACAGTTCTTTTCACGGAGGCACAGCGGACTTTGTAGCGAGCTGACAGCGGGATACCAGCGGACCCAGCCCACACCTCGCCGCACCCGCTTCGCGGGTGCCGCATCGCCCAGGTGTGTGGAGCAACAGAAGGGGAGGTCCTGCAAGGCGGAGTTTGGTGAGAGGCTCGGCGGGGCTGCGAGCGTGCAGGGACTCCAAGAACCAGGAGTCCCTGCCAGACCGTGTACCAGCATCCGGTCCGCTCTCCCTGCCGGCCCGCCCCCGCCCTTCTCAGGTAATTTAAGGCATTCTTTACCTTCCTTCTGTGGGACACAGTTCTTTTCACGGAGGCACAGCGGGCTTTGTAACGAGCTGACAGCGGGATACCAGCGGACCCAGCCCACACCTCGCTGCACCCGCTTCGCGGGTGCCGCATCGCCCAGGTGTGTGGAGCAACAGAAGGGGAGGTCCTGCAAGGCGGAGTTTGGTGAGAGGCTCGGCGGGGCTGCGAGCGTGCAGGGACTCCAAGAACCAGGAGTCCCTGCCAGACCGTGTACCAGCATCCGGTCCGCTCTCCCTGCCGGCCCGCCCCCGCCCTTCTCAGGTAATTTAAGGCATTCTTTACCTTCCTTCTGTGGGACACAGTTCTTTTCACGGAGGCACAGCGGACTTTGTAACGAGCTGACAGCGGGATACCAGCGGACCCAGCCCACACCTCGCTGCACCCGCTTCGCGGGTGCCGCATCGCCCAGGTGTGTGGAGCAACAGAAGGGGAGGTCCTGCAAGGCGGAGTTTGGTGAGAGGCTCGGCGGGGCTGCGAGCGTGCAGGGACTCCAAGAACCAGGAGTCCCTGCCAGACCGTGTACCAGCATCCGTTCCGCTCTCCCTGCCGGCCCGCCCCCCGCCCTTCTCAGGTCATTTAAGGCATTCTTTACCTTCCTTCTGTGGGACACAGTTCTTTTCACGGAGGCACAGCGGACTTTGTAGCGAGCTGACAGCGGGATACCAGCGGACCCAGCCCACACCTCGCCGCACCCGCTTCGCGGGTGACGCATCGCCCAGGTGTGTGGAGCAACAGAAGGGGAGGTCCTGCAAGGCGGAGTTTGGTGAGAGGCTCGGCGGGGCTGCGAGCGTGCAGGGACCCCCAGAACCAGGAGTCCCTGCCAGACCGTGTACCAGCATCCGGTCCGCTCTCCCTGCCGGCCCGCCCCCCGCCCTTCTCAGGTCATTTAAGGCATTCTTTACCTTCCTTCTGTGGAACACAGTTCTTTTCACGGAGGCACAGCGGACTTTATAGCGAGCTGACAGCGGGATACCAGCGGACCCAGCCCACACCTCGCGGCACCCGCTTTGCGGGTGCCGCATCACCCAGGTGTGTGGAGCAACAGAAGGGGAGGTCCTGCAAGGCGGAGTTTTGTGAGAGGCTCGGCGGCGCTGCGAGCGTGCAGGGACTCCAAGAACCAGGAGTCCCTGCCAGACCGTGTACCAGCATCCGGTCCGCTCTCCCTGCCGGCCCGCCCCCCGCCTAACACCCCCCCCCATATCATACCCTCGGACTCCCGCAGCGCGGGACGCAGCTCGGGGCGAAGACCGGGCTAAGAGCGGGCCGTTTGAGGCCGTTCGAGGTCTAAGAGGTCTGGGCTGGGCCATTCCCCTTGGTTGAACTGATATCAATTGCGATATTTTCCACTTGTGTCACTGCACCTTGTTGTTTTCCATTATGTGTACACGGGGTAGTCGCAGTAAAACTGCTAAGGGCCTTAATAAACCTAATGGGACCCTAGACGATTTCCTCACAAAGACCAATCTGGCCATTGATGCGGAAATCAATAAAATGCAACATAGGTTTTCCCTAGAATTAGATGCTGCGCGTAAACTTTCTCTTAATTTGGCTTCTTCCAAGAAATCATCTTTAGGTAACCTTGCCCTAGCGCTAACCCCAGAGCGTACAACTGGTCCTCGTTCCTTGCTTACAATGGTTGATATTCACCACCCCCCAACCACATCCCCAACCGAGCATGTTACGGAATCTATATTACCACCTTTGGAGGAACTTGTACCACCTACTCTTGTGGTCGGTATAAGTTCCCCCGCAAAAATTGTCATGCCCAAGATTGTAGCAAATGCTAAAAAGGTTGCCCTACAACAGAAGAAAAGCCTTGCTAGATCTACTTTTGCTCGCAAAAAGACTAAAATTGCGAGATCTCAGTTTTTTAATAGTAGACGACCTTTGGGCACTTTTGGGGTAGGGGAAGAAACAGCCAAAATCAACACTGCTTTATTAGGCAACGATACCATCCATGCCTCAAGCTGTGTTGTGCTTGATCCCCCGGTGGTAACTCTCCCCGACAAGAGCAAGGAAGGGTCAATAGAGGGTGGGTTGTGTGTGGTAGAGGGGGATAGGAGGGGGACGAGGAATTTCTAAAAACTGTCTGGGACACACTTAAAAAGTTACTTACCCCCCCTGGAACTTAGACTTTCCCGAATGGAAAACCATTTGTTAGAAATGGACAGGACTATAGTCACGCTGGCTAGCCTTAGTCTTAAGCAAATGGAAACTAGGCTTTCCCAGGGTGAGGGTTTTACTTCCCAGGCACAAGAGTCAGAACCCCCGGCCCCTTTACCCCTAAGACCTAAACCTGTACCAAAACCCCGCACGAAAGTTGGAGATAACGCTACTACCATTTCAAATCTTAGCGCTTGTCTCCCCCCGCAGGATCTAGTACCATCCAAACCCAGGCCACAAGCTTGCCAAGAAAAGAATGCAGCACCATCTAAAACCAGGTCACAAACGTGTCCACCACAGAATGTAGCACCTTCTAAACCCAGGCCACAAGCTGTCGTACAACAGTCTAATCAATTGACAAATAAGAATCTGCCATCTTTTGAATCTAGCCGACCCAACTTTCGTGGTGGGTATATTGACCTACCACCGGAGGCTAGTCCTTATGTCATTGTATTAGCTGGTGTACCTACAAAAGAGGACCGAACTTGAAAGATCAACTGGTCCACACACGCCCACGCAGCAAGGAAGGGAGGCAAGTGGGTACTCTATGGGACTTACCACCTGTGGTCGGACACCATCCATGCGGGAATTGTACCGTCTGTCCCCAGACCAATAAATCCACGGAGGTCGACATTGGCACCAACCGCCCATGGACACAAAACAAGTTTACGAACTGCAACAGTAGTAACTTGATTTACTTGATCAAATGTCCGTGCCAATTACAGTACGTCGGGATGACAACCAGAAAGGTACGGACACGTATCCAAGAACATAAAAGCACAGTGCGGTGCCGCAAACAAGCTACCAGACTGACCGCACATTTTCTGGAGAAGGGTCATGGTCCTGAAGAGTTCTATTGGACAGTCCTTGCGCAACCGCACATCCCTGACTCGTGTGCGGATGTTAGCCGGTTTTTGTTCAAGATTGAACAAAAATGGGTATACCGCCTCAACAGTGACAAGGAGGGCCTCAATGAGCCTATACCCTGGATGTCCCTCTGAATGGCGTTCTGTATGGTGTCCCTCTGAATGGCGCTCTGTATAATGTCACTATGCATCGTCTACTAATATTTGTCTGTAAGCCATCAAGCAACCATACTCCAGTATACATACACCACAATACTGCTGCCATAGCAGTTGCGATACCACGGAATGAGTTTTGTAATATACACACAGTGTGGTACAACCTTAAAGCATACCTTTTTTTCATCAAGTAGAGGTTGAACTGGGTAGCAAACTACATTTCCCAGAATCCCAAGCATCACGTGACTGCTTTGGTCACGTGTTGTCTGTAGAGTTAGAACCATACAAAACATTACCTCACTCCGCGATCGGCGCCCCCCCGAGCAGTACTGAAGACTGCCCGGAGACACCGACGGAGAGGTGAGTGAACGCTAAGCGCATGGCGTTGGTTCTTTCCCTGCGCGGATACGCCGCTAGAGGCCACTCCGCCATCAAAAATACGAAGGGTTACAGGAATCGAAATGACTCCGTTTTGTTTGTGCGGTTTTAAACAAAATCGACACGGAGCCCTTTCCATGCATAATAGGTCTCTACGGGGTAGTCATCCCTACGGACTGTGATAGATTACGGCGGTTACGCCTAGCCTGGTCACCACTTGATTTTACAAGAGGTTTAGACTACCTCTCGTCTCGAAGTACACTCTATTTTTCATTCACTTTATTTTGTCTAGTGCCACATCACTAACCGCTCTGTAAACATCATATGATTATCCACAGAGCGGTGCTCCTTTTACCTGCGCTGCAGCCAGGTGGGGTGAAGCTCCTCAACCTACACATAAGGGTGAGTGTATACTTGAAATGATTGAACATATTGCAATTCCATTATGAATACAAACAGAAACAATGTGAATAACATTAAGTGCTCTATTTGTTTCTTCGTTTGTTTGTTTGTTTGTTTTACATGCTGGATCCCTTGCCATTATGCACTGACAGTATACGGTTGAGTACGCCTGGATGTCCAGGTGATATCTTTATTATTCATTCTTTTACCAAGCAGTAGTGTATCCTTTTTAGGTCCTGAGGAATGCATTAAGAAAATCTTGTGAAATGCTGAAACATGTCGACCACCATTACGTGCGGTTATTATTTAAAACCTGCACCTACACCTGCCTTTTAATCTTAGGGTTTGGGGGATAGTAATAAAATTTCTTTTTTCCACCCATTCACCTAATTTTATAATTACCCTTCACTTTTCCACTCTAATCACTATACACTGCTTTTTTCATTAGCCACTATCATACCCTTCTGTTCTGCCCTCACATCACATCTCGGTCACGGTAATCATTTACCGGCCGTCTTGTCTCCTGGGTAAGGAGATCCCATATGATGACAACAAGGGCGGTACAGTGTGGCTTCTGATGGGAACAATACATTTTTCTCCATGTACTCTTGAGTCTCGACTTGACCATTCACTAACTATTATTTCTCACCGATACTGCCCTGCATGCATTTGGTATAGTGGTCCTTCCTGCTAGACTTACTGACTCTCTTTTTGACCCCCAGATATTATTTGTTGTGGTATATTGAGTTCGGGGCTCATATCTGGTTGGTCGGTAAACCTGCCCTTAGACCCTCCCCAATTTTTGTTGAACGTACCTACTCTTGACCCACAAACTAAAGAGAATCATTGGTCTCTTAAAAACAAGGTCATTCATTGGCTTAACACGAATAGACAGCTCCCTAACCACCAAAGAAGTCGGGTACTAATGGTGCGAAGAGTACCATGGGTTGGACCCACACGTAAAACCATCACAGGTGACTGCATAGTGGTGTCATTTGCTGACCCCCATACAGCTCAACATCTTTGCTCATAGGCCCCTCGTGAAGAAGACCCCTCAGTTGTTGTCAGACCCCTCACTTTTTTCTATCCTCCTCGACAAGTTTGGAATGGAAGGGTCTTGGTCGACAATCCAAAAGCCTAGGCAGAGAGGTCGTGGGACTACATGTAACCTACATGAAAAAAATGGCCTCCCCATAGATGCATGGCTGGTCGGCGTCCTGACCAATCATAACGCTGCCATTGTAGTGTAGTGTGGCTTAGGGGAGGGGAGGGAGGCTGCCTGCTTCCTGTCCTGTCAGAAGCAGGAGAGCAGGAGAGGAGCAGAGTCGATGCAAGACTGGGCCAGCGAAGATAAGTTAACTTTAAAAAAATATATATATTTTCAATCAAACCCCCCATGAACCCGCGCGACCCACCCCCATCCTTCAGCCCCCAACCCGAGAGTGGGTGTTTATGATAGGGCACAATTGAGAGCTCAGGAGCTGAGGCAGGAGGCAGTGCAATTTTCTCACGGTGCCTGTCAGTGGGTCATACATCTGGACACACCAAAAGGACATCCAATTCTTGAGCTCCATACAGATAGTAGCATATAGGTCATTTGCAATTGTGGGAAGATGTGTGTACAGCTGTCAACATATGGACAAAATGCACTTACGGGTAAGTGAATGGGTTGTATTTTGAGGGATGGTAAATTGGAGGAGATTAAACGAAAAATGTCCAGAAGGAGAGAGTGAAAAGACCCTTTGAAGGGGAAAGTAATGCAAAATGTGGTGTGAAAATAGGTGTTAGGTGTGTAACAGAATCAGAGACTTCAGAAGCCTACGGAATAGGGGAGTTCAGGAGTGAACCCCTTCCACAGATACCAATAATGTTTAATTCACAGTCTCATATTTTAAGAATTGAAACATTTTCAATATCAATCATTCACAAAATTATTGTTATCACTTATTTATTTGATTCTGCTAACAAGCACTGGTAATGCCAATAGGTCTGGTTTGTTGTATGCATATATTCATTGTTGTGTGATATGTCTGGAGACTACCAAATAATTACCAGTTGGCACACTGGGTGAAGCATAGGATGCTAGTTTACAAGTTTTAAGCTATGCCTTTAATTACACAGGTCACACATCCTAGAAAGGATTTCTAGTTATACCTCTTTTGCCATGCTTCTTTTTTATCCCACTTAAAGTTGTGTGTGTGTGTGTGAGTGTGTGCGTGTGTGTGTGTGTGTGTGCGCGATCGTGCAAGGGTGTGTGTGTGTGTGGCATGCGAGGTCTGTTTGAAGGTGTGTGATGATGCAATGAGATGTGTGTGCAGGAATCTTCTTAGCATTTCCTAAGTGGGTTGCTGGTGAAGAGTGTCATGCATTTGCTTTGGTCATTCATTCACTTATCAGATCATTGATCTGTATCTACTAGAGACTGATGCAAACGGGAAAGGGGAGTCATATTGTTAATAAATTGGATAGCTGGATTTACAAACTCAAAACGACAGTAAAAGCATAACATTTGAAGAAGCAAATAAAGCAGGGTCACTTTTTCATCCAAAAGACTGACCGGTGCAGTTCACTCAGTATAGTCATTTTTTAAAACTTGAAGACAAACCTCTCTTCACAGGAGGGAAAAGACATACCAGAAGCAAATATCAAATCACCCAGGAACTGCTAAGAGTAATTAGATCGAAAAGCATGAACTAAACCTCCTCATGTCCCCCTTCAAGACTCTTGACCCATCTACTCGAAGAGCTCAATGAATACCAACTTGCTCTCTTTCAGAAAAAACCTCAAAACCCATTTCCACCAGTCATATCTGAAAGACTGTGATCTGTATTACCTCCACTACGCTGCCTCCTGTATTGTTCGTATTGTTGTTAATAGTCATCTGGTCCACTTGACTTGCCATTTGTGCATTTCATCATCTCCGTGAAGCACTTTGTTGCACATGTGGCTAGGCCTTTGATATATGAATAGCCCATATGAATACAAAAAGAAATACAAATATAAATGAAAGCTGCTTCTGTATCTTGTGGGCAGTAAAAATGGTACACAGTGATAATAAGAAAACAAATCCATATCGTGAGGTCCTGCACCCAGCTAAAAAGGGCCAAATTATTTTTTTTCACCTTGTAAGGTGGGTAAATTGCTTACACAATTCTGGCCGCCCAATACTTGTTAAGCTCTTCATACAGAAATTTAGAAATATGTTGCTTAATTACACTGTGTATGTTGGGAAATATGCTTTATGGGGTAGATCAGGGCCGGACTGGCCGTAGCGGGCACCGGGCAATCCCCCGGTGTGCCTCACGGGTGGGGGGCCGGTTTGGAGCCCCTCGACCTTAGCTGGCGAACTCCTGCCTTGAGTTGTTGGAAATTATGGATTTGGGGTACATAGTCACCCAAATCAGCTTCTCATCGACAGTTTCCAGCGTAGATTCCTTACTTCAAGTCCCCCCTACACTGCAGCAGCTGAATCCCAAAGACTATGACCTGGTGGGTGCCGGAATGCAGGTAAGTCCATAGGTGGCATGTATCCCCTTTGCCTGGACTGTGCACAGATTGCCACACTCTAGCAATGGGGTACATGGTGCCCAAGGCATATCCCCACATATGTCATGCATGTGTGTACATATTACATATTTCTTGTGATTTTGCACGCACTTACAGCGACATAAACAGATGTATGTCCACCTCCATGTATGAGACTACCGCGGCAGCAGCAGTTGCATCGTAATACAGTGAGGGAAACTTTCCCGGCTTTGACGTTTGGAATTAGATCATGGCCCGGCAGTCATGCGGTCGGTCCGTCTGGCATCGTAATCAGGCCCCAAGTCACATGCATGTTTGTCCGAAATCCGTATTAATGTATTTTTGCAAGCTGCCAATGCCTCATTTCAAGGACCACAGCCTTTCTTTGAAATTTTACAGCTTACCCAAAAATATATATTCACCTCTATCTTCAACAATTAGTACTGCCAACCAATGCATGAATTTGTATACACTTTTCCCACTTAAGATCACAAATAAAGCCTATTAATTTAATCCACCACATAGCCACTGGAGTAAATTATTGGAATCATGGAATTGTTTCGTTTGGAGCACAAGACTAAACCCAATAACCAACAAAAACACTAACCCTGGGTGGGTTCCAAAGCAGCCTGCTGCCCGGCGTAAAGTGCTACAATGTCTCATCAGGGGTAGCAGGTGCTATACAAATGCACTTACAGCACACAGCAATATAAAACCTGCAGGCTGCATAATAATCAATTTTTAGTGCTTCATACTCTTACACTCACATAAGGCAAAACTGTAGTATTGTCCCAGTCCACAGCAGTAAACTACCCTTTACCATCTAATTAGGAAAGAGATTAGTGAAGAGATCTGCCATATGCCACTAGCCAATATAGTCAACTACACTAAACTACAGGTCCCAATTAGCTACATACTATGATTGCTTCTTAACATCTCACAGTGATCACCAGAAATGGGTTGATAGTAACAAGGTCTATTCCAGCAGATCTTACCACCATTTCTTGGAAAACACTTCCCTTACAGGATCAAAACTGACATCACACTTTGAGCCACACACCCTATAGCGAACACCTTTTTAAATGTTATATTATATTTAGAAGTTTAAATTGAAACTTTAATTTGTATTTTTGTTTTATTATTAGTGAACGTAAGATATATTTAGTAGCAGGTTGATGGATTTGTAGGGGTATGGAGTGGGAAGTTAAGTTATAAATATTAAAAAATATGGTTGATTAATTTTTAGTTGTTAATTATTTAATTGACTTAATTATATAAATACACAGTTCTTTTCACGGAGGCACAGCGGACTTTGTAGCGAGCTGACAGCGGGATACCAGCGGACCCAGCCCACACCTCGCCGCACCCGCTTCGCGGGTGCCGCATCGCCCAGGTGTGTGGAGCAACAGAAGGGGAGGTCCTGCAAGGCGGAGTTTGGTGAGAGGCTCGGCGGGGCTGCGAGCGTGCAGGGACTCCAAGAACCAGGAGTCCCTGCCAGACCGTGTACCAGCATCCGGTCCGCTCTCCCTGCCGGCCCGCCCCCGCCCTTCTCAGGTAATTTAAGGCATTCTTTACCTTCCTTCTGTGGGACACAGTTCTTTTCACGGAGGCACAGCGGGCTTTGTAACGAGCTGACAGCGGGATACCAGCGGACCCAGCCCACACCTCGCTGCACCCGCTTCGCGGGTGCCGCATCGCCCAGGTGTGTGGAGCAACAGAAGGGGAGGTCCTGCAAGGCGGAGTTTGGTGAGAGGCTCGGCGGGGCTGCGAGCGTGCAGGGACTCCAAGAACCAGGAGTCCCTGCCAGACCGTGTACCAGCATCCGTTCCGCTCTCCCTGCCGGCCCGCCCCCCGCCCTTCTCAGGTCATTTAAGGCATTCTTTACCTTCCTTCTGTGGGACACAGTTCTTTTCACGGAGGCACAGCGGACTTTGTAGCGAGCTGACAGCGGGATACCAGCGGACCCAGCCCACACCTCGCCGCACCCGCTTCGCGGGTGACGCATCGCCCAGGTGTGTGGAGCAACAGAAGGGGAGGTCCTGCAAGGCGGAGTTTGGTGAGAGGCTCGGCGGGGCTGCGAGCGTGCAGGGACTCCAAGAACCAGGAGTCCCTGCCAGACCGTGTACCAGCATCCGGTCCGCTCTCCCTGCCGGCCCGCCCCCCGCCCTTCTCAGGTCATTTAAGGCATTCTTTACCTTCCTTCTGTGGAACACAGTTCTTTTCACGGAGGCACAGCGGACTTTATAGCGAGCTGACAGCGGGATACCAGCGGACCCAGCCCACACCTCGCGGCACCCGCTTCGCGGGTGCCGCATCACCCAGGTGTGTGGAGCAACAGAAGGGGAGGTCCTGCAAGGCGGAGTTTTGTGAGAGGCTCGGCGGCGCTGCGAGCGTGCAGGGACTCCAAGAACCAGGAGTCCCTGCCAGACCGTGTACCAGCATCCGGTCCGCTCTCCCTGCCGGCCCGCCCCCCGCCTAACACCCCCCCCCATATCATACCCTCGGACTCCCGCAGCTCGGGGCGAAGACCGGGCTAAGAGCGGGCCGTTTGAGGCCGTTCGAGGTCTAAGAGGTCTGGGCTGGGCCATTCCCCTTGGTTGAACTGATATCAATTGCGATATTTTCCACTTGTGTCACTGCACCTTGTTGTTTTCCATTATGTGTACACGGGGTAGTCGCAGTAAAACTGCTAAGGGCCTTAATAAACCTAATGGGACCCTAGACGATTTCCTCACAAAGACCAATCTGGCCATTGATGCGGAAATCAATAAAATGCAACATAGGGTTTCCCTAGAATTAGATGCTGCGCGTAAACTTTCTCTTAATTTGGCTTCTTCCAAGAAATCATCTTTAGGTAACCTTGCCCTAGCGCTAACCCCAGAGCGTACAACTGGTCCTCGTTCCTTGCTTACAATGGTTGATATTCACCACCCCCCAACCACATCCCCAACCGAGCATGTTACGGAATCTATATTACCACCTTTGGAGGAACTTGTACCACCTACTCTTGTGGTCGGTATAAGTTCCCCCGCAAAAATTGTCATGCCCAAGATTGTAGCAAATGCTAAAAAGGTTGCCCTACAACAGAAGAAAAGCCTTGCTAGATCTACTTTTGCTCGCAAAAAGACTAAAATTGCGAGATCTCAGTTTTTTAATAGTAGACGACCTTTGGGCACTTTTGGGGTAGGGGAAGAAACAGCCAAAATCAACACTGCTTTATTAGGCAACGATACCATCCATGCCTCAAGCTGTGTTGTGCTTGATCCCCCGGTGGTAACTCTCCCCGACAAGAGCAAGGAAGGGTCAATAGAGGGTGGGTTGTGTGTGGTAGAGGGGGATAGGAGGGGGACGAGGAATTTCTAAAAACTGTCTGGGACACACTTAAAAAGTTACTTACCCCCCCTGGAACTTAGACTTTCCCGAATGGAAAACCATTTGTTAGAAATGGACAGGACTATAGTCACGCTGGCTAGCCTTAGTCTTAAGCAAATGGAAACTAGGCTTTCCCAGGGTGAGGGTTTTACTTCCCAGGCACAAGAGTCAGAACCCCCGGCCCCTTTACCCCTAAGACCTAAACCTGTACCAAAACCCCGCACGAAAGTTGGAGATAACGCTACTACCATTTCAAATCTTAGCGCTTGTCTCCCCCCGCAGGATCTAGTACCATCCAAACCCAGGCCACAAGCTTGCCAAGAAAAGAATGCAGCACCATCTAAAACCAGGTCACAAACGTGTCCACCACAGAATGTAGCACCTTCTAAACCCAGGCCACAAGCTGTCGTACAACAGTCTAATCAATTGACAAATAAGAATCTGCCATCTTTTGAATCTAGCCGACCCAACTTTCGTGGTGGGTATATTGACCTACCACCGGAGGCTAGTCCTTATGTCATTGTATTAGCTGGTGTACCTACAAAAGAGGACCGAACTTGAAAGATCAACTGGTCCACACACGCCCACGCAGCAAGGAAGGGAGGCAAGTGGGTACTCTATGGGACTTACCACCTGTGGTCGGACACCATCCATGCGGGAATTGTACCGTCTGTCCCCAGACCAATAAATCCACTGAGGTCGACATTGGCACCAACCGCCCATGGACACAAAACAAGTTTACGAACTGCAACAGTAGTAACTTGATTTACTTGATCAAATGTCCGTGCCAATTACAGTACGTCGGGATGACAACCAGAAAGGTACGGACACGTATCCAAGAACATAAAAGCACAGTGCGGTGCCGCAAACAAGCTACCAGACTGACCGCACATTTTCTGGAGAAGGGTCATGGTCCTGAAGAGTTCTATTGGACAGTCCTTGCGCAACCGCACATCCCTGACTCGTGTGCGGATGTTAGCCGGTTTTTGTTCAAGATTGAACAAAAATGGGTATACCGCCTCAACAGTGACAAGGAGGGCCTCAATGAGCCTATACCCTGGATGTCCCTCTGAATGGCGTTCTGTATGGTGTCCCTCTGAATGGCGCTCTGTATAATGTCACTATGCATCGTCTACTAATATTTGTCTGTAAGCCATCAAGCAACCATACTCCAGTATACATACACCACAATACTGCTGCCATAGCAGTTGCGATACCACGGAATGAGTTTTGTAATATACACACAGTGTGGTACAACCTTAAAGCATACCTTTTTTTCATCAAGTAGAGGTTGAACTGGGTAGCAAACTACATTTCCCAGAATCCCAAGCATCACGTGACTGCTTTGGTCACGTGTTGTCTGTAGAGTTAGAACCATACAAAACATTACCTCACTCCGCGATCGGCGCCCCCCCGAGCAGTACTGAAGACTGCCCGGAGACACCGACGGAGAGGTGAGTGAACGCTAAGCGCATGGCGTTGGTTCTTTCCCTGCGCGGATACGCCGCTAGAGGCCACTCCGCCATCAAAAATACGAAGGGTTACAGGAATCGAAATGACTCCGTTTTGTTTGTGCGGTTTTAAACAAAATCGACACGGAGCCCTTTCCATGCATAATAGGTCTCTACGGGGTAGTCATCCCTACGGACTGTGATAGATTACGGCGGTTACGCCTAGCCTGGTCACCACTTGATTTTACAAGAGGTTTAGACTACCTCTCGTCTCGAAGTACACTCTATTTTTCATTCACTTTATTTTGTCTAGTGTCACATCACTAACCGCTCTGTAAACATCATATGATTATCCACAGAGCGGTGCTCCTTTTACCTGCGCTGCAGCCAGGTGGAGTGAAGCTCCTCAACCTACACATAAGGGTGAGTGTATACTTGAAATGATTGAACATATTGCAATTCCATTATGAATACAAACAGAAACAATGTGAATAACATTAAGTGCTCTATTTGTTTCTTCGTTTGTTTGTTTGTTTGTTTTACATGCTGGATCCCTTGCCATTATGCACTGACAGTATACGGTTGAGTACGCCTGGATGTCCAGGTGATATCTTTATTATTCATTCTTTTACCAAGCAGTAGTGTATCCTTTTTAGGTCCTGAGGAATGCATTAAGAAAATCTTGTGAAATGCTGAAACATGTCGACCACCATTACGTGCGGTTATTATTTGAAAACCTGCACCTACACCTGCCTTTTAATCTTAGGGTTTGGGGGATATTAATAAAATTTCTTTTTTCCACCCATTCACCTAATTTTATAATTACCCTTCACTTTTCCACTCTAATCACTATACACTGCTTTTTTCATTAGCCACTATCATACCCTTCTGTTCTGCCCTCACATCACATCTCGGTCACGGTAATCATTTACCGGCCGTCTTGTCTCCTGGGTAAGGAGATCCCATATGATGACAACAAGGGCGGTACAGTGTGGCTTCTGATGGGAACAATACATTTTTCTCCATGTACTCTTGAGTCTCGACTTGACCATTCACTAACTATTATTTCTCACCGATACTGCCCTGCATGCATTTGGTATAGTGGTCCTTCCTGCTAGACTTACTGACTCTCTTTTTGACCCCCAGATATTATTTGTTGTGGTATATTGAGTTCGGGGCTCATATCTGGTTGGTCGGTAAACCTGCCCTTAGACCCTCCCCAATTTTTGTTGAACGTACCTACTCTTGACCCACAAACTAAAGAGAATCATTGGTCTCTTAAAAACAAGGTCATTCATTGGCTTAACACGAATAGACAGCTCCCTAACCACCAAAGAAGTCGGGTACTAATGGTGCAAAGAGTACCATGGGTTGGACCCACACGTAAAACCATCACAGGTGACTGCATAGTGGTGTCATTTGCTGACCCCCATACAGCTCAACATCTTTGCTCATAGGCCCCTCGTGAAGAAGACCCCTCAGTTGTTGTCAGACCCCTCACCTTTTTCTATCCTCCTCGACAAGTTTGGAATGGAAGGGTCTTGGTCGACAATCCAAAAGCCTAGGCAGAGAGGTCGTGGGAATGGTGGGCATAACCAGAATTACTGGTGGCAAGGGGTTCCTACTTCTAATATGTTTGGCTGTTTGGATGAGGTTGACTGACTCGGGGGGTGGATGCTTCAAAACAACTAGTAGATCCTACTCCGTCCACCCTGTCAGTACCCAGTATGGTATGTCCTATGTCACAATCAGGTCCACAAATAACACTGGATAAAGTTTACAATCCAATCTCGGCTGAGTTAGGAGTTCTGGGGCAACTTGAGCCTTCCAGCCCTAGTAATCCAGCTAATGAAATTAAGGTGGCCTCATGGAATATAGCAGGTTTAAGGGGTCGCCTGGATAACAACGATTGGGTAGATTTTATTACTACATATGACATCGTCGTTTTCCAGGAAACGTGGTCAGTCGATCCCCTATTTAGAGTAGGATTTCTAAATTATTATAAACCAGCAACACAGGGCCCCAGGGGTAGGGCTTCGGGTGGTCTTACCATATGGATTAAAAACTCCCTTGGTTTCAGTGTCAGGGAGATCCCGGTGGGGAATGCTGATCTCCTTTGTATTTCCCTGAGTAAGGAGAATTGTAAGGAAATTGTTCTAATTAACATCTATGCCCGAGGTTGTCAGGGTGGTAGGAAGCAACCCATCCTTAATGACTTGGAACATCTTCTAAATGAGTACAAAGGTGATCAGCTTATCTTAGTGGCTGGTGATCTGAACTGCTCATTTGAACCCATCCTGAGTCTCGCTGAGGATGTAGGGATGGATGAAGATACCGTCTGGAATATCCCTCCACTAGCAATAACCAAGGGTGTCAGGGGAACGGAGGCTGCCCTTCACTGGCTTGGGCTCTGCCTGGAATGGGGGCTTCGGGCAGTGAATGGCCGTAGTTTGTCTGACAAGAAGGGGAAACCAACCTTTGACAATGGGTCTAGTGCGAGTCGCATCGACTACATATTGGTCAACATTGAATCCTGGTCTAATATAATTGATATGCTAATAGAGACCAGGCCAGAGAGTGATCACAACCCACTCTCACTGGGACTCAGGGTCCCTGGTCTAGGGTTCCCCCAGATGGAAACAGCATGTATTACATCAGACCTAGTCCTGTGTGACAACAGAAGACGGGTCAAATGGTCAAGGGTCATAGCTGATCAATCAATCAATCAATCAATCAAAGACATTTATAGAGCGCACTACCTACCCGTAGGGTCTCAAGGCGCTGGGGGGTGGGGGGGTGCCGTTACTGCTCGAACAGCCAGGTCTTCAGCTTCTTCCTGAAGGAGAGGTGGTCTTGGGTCGGGCGCAGGTCGGTCGGGAGGGAGTTCCAGGTCTTGGCGGCCAGGTAGGAGAAGGACCTTCCTCCTTCCTTCCATATATTATGATCAAGAGCTTGTCTGTCAAATAGAGGAACTGGTCCTAGACACAAGAGACAGGATGATTGCATTATCTCCTAATGGTAGGGTAAAGTCCATTACTGTTGATCTCCATGAGGCATGCTTTGTGGCTATTAGGGAGCTTCTCACTAGGCCATGTAGAAAACAGAAAGTTAACCAACCCAAAGGTTGGTATAATAAAAATTGCAGAGAAGCCCACAGCATTCTAATAGCAGCTGTTAAATCTAGAATTACTCCAGAAATCAGGAAAGCGAGACAGGTTTATAAACGCACTATTTGGGAAGCTAAGAGGGAATGGGACGATTCGTATTGGCTTGATCTTCTCAAAGCCTGCGAGTCATCCAACCAAGTAAAATTTTGGGAGTTAGTCAGATGGGGCAGGGACTCGGATTCCCTAACCCCTGAAAATCATGTTTCCGCTGCTGATTGGGTGGAATTTTTTTCCGCTCAATTTAAAGATCCTAATATTGTACAGTTGGCAACTGAGCCCATAGCGGGGATAACATCAGTATCTTGTGGGGATAGGCTCATTTTCTGTACCTCAGACACCGAATATGCCCTGGGTTCTATCCAGTCTGGGAAAGCCCCAGGTATAGATGCTGTTCCAGCTGACCTATTTAAATTGAATTTAGATTTGTGGGTTCCATATATTACAACTTTAGCAAATTCTATTGCAGCAGGGGCAAGGGTACCACAATCCTGGAAAGGGGCTGAGATAATTCCAGTTTATAAGAAAGGGGATCGATCATCACCGAAAAACTATCGCCTCATCAGCCTGATCGACACTATACAAAAAGTGGTATCAAGAATGGCCCTGGCAAGAATACAGGGGTGGATTGAGCAGAATAAAATACTCTCCCCCATGCAGGCAGGGTTTAGATCAGGCACCAGCACCCTGGATCAGGTGTTTCGACTAACCATGCTGTATTGGAAGGTGGTTCTCTTGGGCGGTGGTGTCATCTACGCCGCCTTTGTTGATCTTAGGTCAGCATTCGACCTGGTTCCCAGGGCAAAATTATGGGAAGCTCTTAGACTCATGGGCCTTCCACCTGAACTTTTAGAGCTGGTCAGGCGCCTACACGAGGATAATTTTGCCCGTGTAAGATGGGGGAAACAGGGTCAGGTGACCGCTAGCTTCCCAGTCGAACGAGGGGTGCGACAGGGTTGCGTGCTGGCCCCTACCCTGTTTCTCCTGTTTATCAACCGGGTGGTTGCATTCTTTAGCGATACACAAACAGATGCACCTACCCTGGGGGGTTCAAAATTTCCCATGCTAATATTCGCCGACGACACCCTGCTCCTTTCTAAAACACGGAGCGGTTTACAAGTAGCTCTAAACAGATTTGCTGAATTTTGCACAAATAATGACCTACAGATTAATGCTGATAAAACCAAATTTATGATTTTTAATAAAAATAAACCAATTAAAAGCTCGTTTTTATTAGATGGTGTCCCAATCGAACAGGTCAAAGTAATGACATATTTGGGCGTGACTCTTGACCACCAACTTACTTGGAATCCCCAGTTGGATGTTTTAAATCTTAAATTTGTTCGCCTTACCGGATGTTTATTGAAGGAACAAAAAAAAACCTTGACCAAACGCATCACACCAGCGTTAAAAATGTATGAGGCCAAGGTCAACGCAGCTACCCTGTATGGAGCGGACATTTGGGGTTATAAAGACTTGTCAGCAATAACCACAGCACAGAACAGGTTTTTGCGGAACTTAGTGGGGCTTCCACAATCATCACCCATAAAACCATTGCTTTTAGATCTAGGCTGTAGACCGCTGAATGAGATGGCACAGTATCGTCTCGCAGCTCTCTGGCGCCGCCTCTGGACGACCCCAGAGCTTAGTCTTTTCGCTCATGAATTGGGCGAGGTTAGATCATTGTGGGGTGCCCACAAAATCCCATGGCTGCAGGAAGTAAAACAAATGTTGTATTCCATGGGCCTCCCCGAATTATGGCTACATCCTGAAAGTTCTAGGTTCCCATCTAAAGTGGAATTTAAAGAGCAATTCTGGGCTGCAAAGAAATCTGCACTGGTCTCTCCTTCGTCAGAAAATAGCTTAACGGGCTTTTTTTTTTTTTTTTAAGTTTGAAGTTTATTAAAATAAAAAGAAGCAAAGACAGAAAATGAAGAAACAATCAAGAGTTATGAGAAACATGAGATCATTCTTACATATTAGCGAAATTAGTGGAGGTTATCTTATGCACAAAAAATAAAATAAGCAATGAATGTGAGGAACATAGGGGGATGAGGAAACATCTTAAATTGTAAAAGTATATAAATAATATGATAAAACAGTAGATGTAATGGAGAACATGATAATCAAATAGGAAAATGCATTCATGGTGGTTTACAAACTTCAACAGTACGTATCGGAGATGAGGGAGGAGGCCTAGCAACTTTGGATAAATATTCAGTGAGGGGGAGCCATAAAAGATCACGTTTGATTGCTAAGGAAATGGGAGAAACAAAATTAGTGTCAAGTCTGTGATTAAAGCAAACTGCGTTCCACCAAGCAGTAAAAGAAACATCATTAGCTTGTTTCCAATGTGAAGTAATATGGTGAAAAGCAATGGCTATAAGGAGGTCAAGTAATTTATGTTTGTGATGTGATTCTGCAAAAACAGGAGAGAGGGAACCTAAGAAAATGTGTATAATGGAAAAAGAAACTGTAAAATTGAAAATCTTTTGCAATTGAGACCAAACTAAGTGCCAGAAACGTAAAACGTGAGGACATTCGAATAACATGTGTTTCAGATCAGCCAGAGGGGATGGGCAGGACCAACAAGTAGAGGGAGTGTCTGGGGAGAAATAACGGGCCTTTTTTTAACACACAAGATAACACCGTCCCTTGAGCCCTATTGGGACTTGATATGCAAAACCCTCGACCGTAAGCTGTATCATCAGTTTCGGGTGGGCACTTTGCCGACCAACTCCTTTACTGCGAAGTGGGCGAGGAACACAAGTAATAAATGTCCTTTTTGTCCTGACCAGGTTGAAAGTATCGGTCATCTGTTTTTTGCATGCCCAGCATATATCGTGAAGCCCTGTTGAAACTACGCGACTTACGTATCGAAATATCTGTGATCTGTGTTGCCAAATTTTTGGGGTGGATGTGGCTGATTCGCGCAAAGAAATCGTAACCCCTTTTAATTAAATTTATTACTAGGCAATGTCTGTATATTGATTGAGGTAAATTCTTTTATATTTCTGGGGGCTCATTGTAAGTGTTGAAAATGTTGAAAATGTTTTTATGTTTGCTGTCTTTTATGAATTTTATTCGAAATAAAGACTAAATGAACTGAACTGATAAATATTATAATACTGATTTATTTCAGTTGTATCTTAGTTGCAGTTCCTGGGTTTGTAGAGGAATAGCGTGGGAAGATAAATAAATTTAACTGTATTTTAATTTAATTCTATTTTTTTATTAAATATTTTTTGATTATGAATTATGTAAATGACTTAATTGTGTATGTGTATAATTGTTGTACTGTCATTTCTTTTAATATATATTTTAGTTATTATATGTTCCTTACACATGTATTTCAAATGCTGTGTTATTTTTTCAGGATAGTAGGTTTCGGAAAAAAATAAATATATAATACATTTATATAAGTTGAAATTTATATGTAACTTATTAATTGGCAACTATGTATTTCTTTATATTTATTATTTAAAATAATGTATAATCTTAATGTATTTAATAATGTTGATGAAATCTTGTTTGTGCAATGATATTTGTTACTTAAACGGTAATTGTTCTTTTAATGTATTCATTGAAATTAAATACATATGAAATATTTTGCTGTTTGGCAGTTATGGAATTCAATATTATTATGTGTAATTCTATTTTTACTTTCCTTTCAAATTGATATTCTTTTTTACTCTTTTTTTTACAAAATCTGTATTTATTTCTGTATACTGTAATTTAATAAAATAGAATTAAC
The DNA here is from genome assembly GCF_964263255.1 of Lissotriton vulgaris. Classification (NCBI taxonomy): domain Eukaryota; kingdom Metazoa; phylum Chordata; class Amphibia; order Caudata; family Salamandridae; genus Lissotriton; species Lissotriton vulgaris. Next base: position 1,099,366,080 of record NC_141693.1, read on the forward strand.
AGCACTTGTATTCATATATATAATTCTTTTGTGTGTATAAATATATATGCGTTTTATAGTACTACATTAAAACTATTAAATCAATATAAGGTAATTGAATATTTTTATATTTTTCAATAATTATGTCTATATATATATTGATAAAGGCTTCTAGTAAGCTGAAACGTGTCTCTCTGTTATCTTGAGATTGAGGGTGACCTGATCTAATAAAACAGATAAAACAGATGCTGTATCCTGCCTCGAGTCCATGCCTTCTTCTATGGATGCCACTATGGGAGCTGGTTATTGTGGTTCATATATATATATATATATATATATCCTTGATTTCTCGTTTTCACTCCCACTCCTGCAGAAGAACGAGCGTGGACCCGGTAATTATCGTGCTTTCTTTATTCAACCATTGCCGCCATAACGCGTTTTGGGAGATCCCTCCCTTGATCACATGACAGCCTAAAGGCATCACCATTCGCTTTATAAAGAGCATGTGCAAATTAGCCATTAATAAACATGGTAGAAATACTGCTGCTTCAGTACATTTTCATAATTACATTCCACATTGATTGCTTTATACAGTCAAATAAACGTTGCAATTTCAGATATAGAATTCTTTCTCAATGAACATTACTCCATAAATGGATCTTTTCTACTATTGCCATATATGCCTGTAGAATTAATCATTGCCTAAATGCCAATAGTACCGAAGCATACCACCATGAATGAATCTATCAACTTATCCTAGTGCCTAATAAAAATAATAATAGTGCTCAACCATATAGTGAATAAGTATTAAATAACAAATTAGATAATTTCAGTTAGTCAGCAAGGCGACATATCTTCATGTAACCAGTGTTATATGGAAATAAAGTGCACAGTGCTATAAGGACAGTCAATCCAGCCTACAATTCATTGTTATGATTACCAGGGTCAATCCTTTGCTAAAATCATCATAAAATATTTGAAGTATCAAAAATATACATACTTTCTATATAATGATTTTAAAACTCATGTCCCTAATCTATAATAAATATGTAAACCATTACTACCATCCCTACACACATCTACACTAAAATTCATATATATACACATATTTACAATTGGTGAGCATTACAAATGTCACAATGCACTTTCCTAAAACCTGTTCCATACCTTCATGTTCTCCTTTCAATTTTTGATTGCATTATAATAGCAGCATTCAGTTAGCCTTACAAATTCTTGACAATTGTTTATAGGAAGGTGTATAGGTCCTCACTAGTATTGAGACCATTAGGGTGCTTGGAATCAAACCTGAGGATATAAGATGTTTCTAATCTTCTAAATTTGCATTCCCTATCACCTCCCCTCCGCTGAGGCATAATAGTGTTTATTGCATAATACTTAAGATGTTTGGGGTCGTTGTTATGGCTCTGTTGGAAATGCCATGCCACCGGATAGCTGTCATCTTTATTACATATAGCACGGATATGTTGTAACACCCTCTTGTGCACAGGCAATTTTGTGCTTCCTACATACCGTAGGTTGCAGCCACAGGTAAGCACATATACCGCAAATTTGGATTTACATGTTATATGTTGTCCGATTTTGCAGGCTGCATAGCCAAATGCCGGGGTGTAACTGGTCGTATTAACTCCATGCTGGCACGCCTTACATACAGCGCATTTAAAGAAGCCTTTTCTTGCCGCTAACCATGGTGCCTTTCCTTTAGACTCAAAATTACTTCTTACCAAAGAAGAGCCCATGTTATTATTTTTTCTAAAGGTTATTGACGGCATTCTAGGCATGGAACCCCCTATTATATAGATAGATATATATATACATTCAATAGTCACTGCCATATAACACACAGACAATCCACAAGTTCCCAAATGCTATTTAAACAGTGTATTGGGATATTACAATACATTAAGGCTTCCTACGCGTCTCTGAGACAGCTTCTCCTTGCTCACAGGACAGAAAGCGGACACTCAAGGGGTTATTTATTGCACTCACATACAAACATTAAACAGTGAAAGAGGATTCAATACATCTAGAGCAGCAATTGTGCTGGTAAACATGGGTGCCATTTTGACCTGAGCGGACAAAGTCGGCCTGCCACTGTAACGGTTAACAGGACCGTGGCTGTGGCATCCCCCATTCACAGCATTGTGGCAGACAGTGCTCACAGCAGTGCCCGCCACAATGCTGTGAATGCGTGTTCTGCATTGGCATGCACAACGTGACAGGCACCGCGCAGTGCCTGCCACCTTGTCCATGCCAATGCCAAGTGCACCCCCCACATCCAAACACCCTGGGGGTCGGCAATGGGCCCCCTAAGGCAGAAACTGCATGCCTTTCCATGGTGGAAACGCCGCCATGGAAAGGCACGTCTCCGCTTTCATCCTAATATGGATTTCGGTGTCTTGCAGACACCGCCACCATTTTGGAGCCCTTTTCTGCCCGGTCGCCTGTCCGACTGGCGGAAAACCGGCAGACGGTCTTTTCCGTCCTCCGGGGTCCCCCCGCCAATATAATATGGCGGGGCGAAATGGTAGGCGGGCGGTGGGAAATGGCGATCCGCCCGCTATACTAATAGACCCCATGGTTTCCATGTCGGACAGGCCGCAATGGAAACCATGCCTGAAACCATGAATCGTAATCTCAAGGGAAGAAAGGCCCACCCTTGAGATTACTGGCCGGCTTCCAACTGGCCAACGGGCTCCTAGAGCCATTGGAAGCCAGCCGGGATGACCGTCCGGTTTACTTTTCGACCCCCTGGATCATCATTAGGCGGTCAGAAAGTAACCCACGGGGCCGATTATGATGCGGCCCGTAAGGGGCCACATCGTAATCTGCCACTTAGTCTTCCAACATCTTTGGTGTTTTGAACCCCACTTGGGCAAAAGAAATTGAGTCCTAGTTACATTTAAAATGTTAAACATGCAGTCAAACAAGAAGTCTTATCGGTAGTGGTGACCTGTCAGAAATAGATAATGTTTTTTAATGCATTATATTTTTGGAGTATTCAGTCACATTAAAAGGACATCCATAGAATGCTGGTTCTAGCCACTTAGCCATGGGTGGAGAAGAAAGAGGGAAAGAAAGAAGGATTTTGCCCCATTGGGCATTCGTAAACAAATTGATCAAGGTAAACCAATTAGGCACTCAGAATACCTCATGGTGTTCAAAATAATAATACAATGTGCGTTCAGCCACTTTTGTGATATACACAGCACAGTTGTATTCCATTACATGCAATGAACCATCTCTTATATATGTTAAGTGCATATTTAAAGGAATCAAAATCCACTGGATTCAGAGTTGCTTCCACTCTGTATGAGAAAATAGGGGATGAGGGGAACTGCCCAAGTGGTTTCAGACCTAAATCCACTTCCTTACCCCCTACAACCAGCAATGCCATTGATGTGTTTGAGAAGGGGGAAGTAAAAGACATAAAAAACTGAGGTACAAAACAGTGAAGCACAGATGGAATTTGCAACCCCACCACTATGAAGCCATCAAAGAACTCAAAGACATAAATGACATTGTAATAAAACAATCGGACATGGGTTGCAACATAGTGGTGATTCCCTTTAATATGTACTGAAGTGAGGGCCACAGACAGTCAAATGACACACTTAGCTAACGATATCTAGCAAGGAAGAAGCCTCAAGAGCCAATCTGATTTCCTATGACTTCTTAAGAGACTGGTGGGATCAGGGTTTACTAGAGTGGGAGGAATATCAATTTATAAAGTGTGATTTTCCTAAACTTCCAGCTCTGTAATTTTTGCTAAACTCCATAAAAACCCCACTACGGAGACCCATTTCATCCTCAATGGGTAGTTTCCTAGAGAATACCTTGATTTTCTTCTTCGCTATCACAGTCAAAACAATAGAGTTTGTTTAACTGGAGCCCTCAACAGATCATGCTGTGGAACACTCCCACCGGGAAATATTTTACTCCTAGAAAGAGACTAAGGGACTGATTACAAGTTTGGCGGTGTGGGAGTGGGCCGCCACCTATCACCCAGCTCTCACACCGCTAAACTCAACTGCTGGCTGCCCGCCAGATTGTGAGTTTACTTGTGGTCTTGTGGGCGGTCCTTTGGCGATCCCACTACGGTGCCTATTAGAAAGTCACTGCAATGGGAGCGCAAAAGCCAATTCCTGTACGCCATGAACTATTCAGTCCATACTGTGCAGTCAAGGGGGTGCATGAACACAGGGGGGGCACACCCCATACCCCCTGCATATATCCCTAGGCCCAGAGGTAACGTTTCCTCACCACCAGCATTTTCATGGCATGAGCAGCACCATGAGACCACTGGCGGTGAGGAAACTTGTAATATGCTTGGCGGTGCTGGGGCAGAACCGCCACACATATTGCGTCCTCAGACCGCTGCACCACCGCCAGGGATCACGGATCCCCGGTGTTAGACCTGTCAGCCCTTTGGGTGGTCCCTCCTAATTTATTTCCTTTTTTTTTCCTTTTTGCCCCCTAACCCCCCTTTTTTTGTCCAATATATTTTTGATGTTGACCTTAGGTCTCTGGGCGCCTCAGTATGGCTTATGAGTAATACAGCGCAGGTGCTCTCATAACATGGAGGGAGAATAGGGGGACACAAAATGGAGGCATGTTAACTGCCATAATTTTACCACAGAACCCTTAGCCATAGGAATACAATGGGAAAGCTCTAGAACCTTCCAGCTAGTTATAGCAACCAGAGCCTAGACTATAAAAGGGACAGAACCAGGGCGGCCATTTTGAGAGTGACCAGAGAGCTTGAATTGAACCTGGTGAGGAGTGAGGCGATATCGTGGGGAGGAAGGCGCACTGAGTGGGGTTAGATCGTCCTCTGGGCCGGCTACTCTTCTTTAATGACGTGACCCCCTATCTATTGACCTAGCCCTGCCCTCGTTATATTATCACTGGCTCCCTAAACCCTTTTAGTGTTCCTGGTAGAATGACCCCGAGCTACTTCGGAAGAGCTGTAGGTAGCTGGATTGGGAACTAAGAAGCAGGAGCACCTGATCCTAAAGAGACACCAAGAACAGTGGCATTATCTGCCTACTCCCAAACACAGTCTGTAGCGTTTCAACCGGCAGGGCTGTGAGCCCCTAAGACCCCTGCCCGGAGCCCAGATTCTTGCGGGAGCATTGAAGCGGGAAGCAGAACTCACCGTAGGGGCTCTGGTGTGCCGTGGGAGAGGCGCCCTCTGTCGCCAGCCGTCAACCCCCTTTCTGCGCGGTAGTGTCCCTGAAGCGGGGTCCTCCCGTTGTGGTGGCGAAGCAGAGGCCAGCAGGCGTGGTTGAGGGGCGGAGGGAGCTGATCGAGTTTTGCTGGCAAGAACGCGGCGACGTCGGAAGGGGACACAAAATGGAGGCCTGTTAACTGTCATAATTTTACCACAGAACCCTTAGCCATAGGAATACAATGGGAAAGCTCTAGAACCTTCCAGCTAGTTCTAGCAACCAGAGCCTAGACTATAAAAGGGACAGAACCAGGGCGGCCATTTTGAGAGTGACCAGAGAGCTTGAGTTGAACCTGGTGAGGAGTGAGGCGATATCGTGGGGAGGAAGGCGCACTGAGTGGGGTTAGATCGTCCTCTGGGCCGGCTACTCTTCTTTAATGACGTGACCCCCTATCTATTGACCTAGCCCTGCCCTCGCATATATTATCACTGGCTCCCTAAACCCTTTTAGTGTTCCTGGTAGAATGACCCCGAGCTACTTCGGAAGAGCTGTAGGTAGCTGGATTGGGAACTAAGATGCAGGAGCACCTGATCCTAAAGAGAAACCAAGAACAGTGGCATTATCTGCCTACTCCCAAACACCGTCTGTAGCGTTTCAACCGGCAGGGCTGTGAGCCCCTAAGACCCCTGCCCGGAGCCCAGATTCTTGCGGGAGCACTGAAGCGGGAAGCAGAACTCACCATAGGGGCTTTGGTGTGCCGTGGGAGAGGCACCCTCTGTCGCCAGCCGTCAACCCCCTTTCTGCGCGGTAGTGTCCCTGAAGCGGGGTCCTCCCGCTGTGGTGGCGAAGCAGAGGCCAGGAGGCGTGGTTGAGGGGCGGAGGGAGCTGATCGAGTTCCGCTGGCAAGAACGCGGCGACGTCGGAAGAGGAGGGACGAAGCTGGAGGAGGCCGGGCGTAGGCAGAGACCTTCACATCTGAAGCCGGCAGCCGGGGAACGCAGAAGCACTGACAGGCGCCCACACAGGCCGACAAAGTGAAGAGTGTCTGACTTCAGCCTCGATCCGGACAGCAAGCGAGTCAGCCGGGAGGGGAGCCTTCACCTGTCGGAGGAACCCGATCGGGCCCTGATTGGAAGCGGCCTGTCGGAACTGCATGAAAAAAAGAACAAAAGAAAGCTGGGGAATCTAGTCTGGCGGAAGGAGGAGATCGTTAGTTGGCCTTAAGCGGTGGCAGCGATACTGGCCTATGAAGTGACACCCAGGCTGTGGGATACCTCAAATCAGACAATCTCCGCCACAGACATTGATCCTTAATTACTTGACTTGCTCATACCAGCAATTTCCTTGCCTGAGTGGAATTGCCCTGTGAGAGAGAGATTCCTGAAGATAGGTTATAATCACCAGCTACTGGAAGTCAGCGTAACGGGGTTGACTCAGGGATAAGAAAGGATTGTGTGAGGGGAATATCTTTCTTATGCAGTTCATTCAGAGCTTAACCCCTTGCGCGCTACGCATTTTCCCGCTGTGCGCTGAGTTTTTTAAAAACCCGCGGTTCATGACGAGCTCAGCTCGTCATGAGCGTACGACAGGCGTAACTCATGACGAGCTGAGCTCGTCATGAGCATCGAAGGGGTTAAAAGTGTTACTGTGATATCCTGTCAATCCAATGTGGTCATAGAGCGAACTAAATGGCTACATGAAATGAGTAAATAACCAGCCTATTTCTATTTAGATACTCAGCTGCTTGAACCAATTCACAAGTGGGCCTTAGTGGAATTATTGCTGAACTCCTGTAACTTCCTGCTTGTAATAACATTGAGTCTTCAAGGGTAATGTACAGTCTTGCTTCACCATAAGGAAGCATTATTCATGCTGTTCACCTTATTTAAACCGTGAAATATTGCTGAGAGGTTAAGGTGCAAGGGTTATTGCTGAATTCCTTTCCTTTTGGGGAAAAAGATATTATTTAATACAATGTGAAGCTCTATAAATGCTAATAATCAAATGTGGAGATACTTACTGTGTTAACGTTATACACTGCTAAAGGACAAAGACAATCTAAAGATTTTTATAAAGTACTCCGTATTTTTCTAATATGGTGTTGTGTCATTTTTAGTGGATGGACGCTGGGTTACTGTGAAGAGTGTGACGCAGGCATAACACAATTGCCTTCCTTTGAGAATAGTCAATTCCACTCTGTGCCAGGCTACCCTATGTGGACTGGGAACTCCAGGTCCAACACCCGGCAGTTGCGGGGTCTAAGGGCGGTCCAACTGCCGTAGTTATAATACGGCAGTCGGACTACCGGTGCAGCTGTCCACCACCTGCCACCGCACCCCTATTGTGGGTTTGGCGGTACAATGGACTGCAAAACTCATAATTAGGCCCTAATTCTAAGAGTTAAAAATAACAATCTGTTTCTGAATTCACAGACTAGCATAAACTTATAAGTCAAATTGCTTAATACTTTGGCCCTGATTACAACCTTGGCAGTCGGACCACCAGGCTGCAATGTTGGCAGACGGGAAAATGCCGCCAAGCCGGGGGCACCCCAACCTTCGTATTTGAAGTTTGTTGCCGGCCTGGTGGTGTGCCGGCGGCAGTCTTGCGGCTTCAGCTTACACAGAGAACTTGAAGGCAATGCCGCTGCAGTGCAGCGCCTGCACTGTTGTTAGCGTACTGTTGCCATGCACCATGTTGTGCATGTCACACAGTGCGCGTACAACAGTGCAAGCAAAGGGGGGGGGGGCACAACATTTAACCCCAGCCTCAATGCCAATGGGCTAAAATGTCCGGAGGGCCTGTTTGGGCCCTCTTTCCTGCCTTTCCGCCAACCTTTTCATGGCAGGCTCCCTGCCATGAAAATGTTGACAGTAAGGCAGGTCATAATCAGCACAGTGATGCCGGCATCGGCACGGCATCCATGGTCCACCTGTTTCCTCACTGACGCTGCCATGGGACACAAGATCCTGGAGGTAGTGACGGTTTCGTGGTCCAACCTCCATGCTCGTAAACTGGCTGTTGAACCACTGAGGAGGCGGCTCTCGGATCGCCACTGACAGTACAGAGGTCTTGGGACCACTGTACTCGTAACCAGCCACTACGTCTTGCTCTAGGTCCCACAGAGACAACCTAATGAATTATTGGAGCACCAAGCCAAGGGTCACCTCTGGTTCAAGGAGACTGTGCACGAGGCGAGCCCCGAAAATATTTAGTTTGTAAATCGTGCTACATCATGTTACACTATGATAGGGTGTTTTTGAGATTCAAAAAAGTGTACCCCTTTAAAACTCAGAAGCGTTTCAGCTTAGTACAATATATTGTATCTCTATGTTGAGAAATATTAAATAAAAGTAAGAGTTTTTAAGAATGCATTTAGAAACATTCTTGCCCCGCCATGATGGCAATGCTCTTAGTGAACTAAGAGGCTAGTCAGTTGTCTTGTGTACCCTAGATGTGGCCTAGATTCTTACTGTAGCTGGAGAAATATCACAGGCTTTTAAATCAAGCACAAGAAAGAATTTTGCAAAGCAAACACCCTGAACCCACATATTTTGAAGGCACTATCATATGTGATAATGAACAAAAATGGGGTTTGCATCATAAAATTTGGTCAAACTGGAAACCCTGGGTTCATCACAGAGTTTCTGGTCACACACTGTGCAATTCAGCCATAATACAGGTGTATCTTCCCGACATCGAAAGTTGAGGCTTTCTCTTTAATTCTTGGAGGTTGAGATTAGAGTGTTGGGGACAGGCAGAATCTTTATTTTTAACAGTTCTAGATAGAGCTTACCTTGCTCAAGGATATAAAAGCACTTCAAAAGAGACACGAACTATGTTACACCTTCTTGTTCAGCAGAGAGCGAGTTGCTGAGATTTGAACCTGGTTCCGATGTTGCATGGCCGACAGCTATAGCCACGGGGCCACATTGCTTAGTTTGTAAGCATGCCTCGTCATGGGCTTGATGTTCCAAGAAGACCTTGAGCTAAGCCAGAGCCTGGCTTCTGACTCAAGTGTGGCTTGAGCTTTCAGCGGCCTATCCACCTCAATTTAGCATCATAAGATCCCATGTTATTGGTTGTGCTGAAGGCTTTCACTGTTAACTGTTAATACTATTAACTTATTGTAAACTTATTTTTCTTCACTTTATCGTGATTTTCCAAATTATTTGTACTTAGTGGCTCATACATTTTTCGTTCTTTATGCGAACTAGATAGCCTCGTACACAGTTTATAACGCTAAGCTCATCTGCAGCTCTCCTGCTTTCAGTCCCGCGAACAAAAAAAGTGAACTGGGGTGATAGACGATTCATAGTATCTGTATCTAGACTCTGGAACTCTATCCCTCTATATATAAAAATCAGTCCATCCTTAATGACTTTTCGGAAACTGCTAAAAACATGGCTTTTTACTCAATAATAAATTAGAACCCCTCCTGAGCTTTGGATCCAGCAGCGCCGAGACACCTGATGGTATTTGCGCGCTATATAAGTTGTATAAATAAATAAATGAATAAATAAATGTATTCTTTAATTCAATTAATGTTTGGTATATTGTATTGTCGACCCCACCCCCACCCCTAACCCCTCCAGGGCATAGGTCATGGCCCCACCCATGCTAATGGGTGAGACAAGGATACTTTTAAGAAACCCATTGTTTGTCTTATTGTGCTTGCCTTATTTAAATCAATATCCATTGTTTCTACAGACTGTTATTGACACGCTGGTGAGATATTTGTGGGCATGAGAGATTTTAATAACTGAACTACCTTTATAATTGTATACATTGGTGGCACTGCCATTAGTATATTGTATTGTGCTGTATTGTGATAATGTTATGGCATGCTTGGATGTACGTGTGTCTCTGAGGTTGCCTATGTGGGTAGTGTTTCACTGTAATGTGTGGTGATCGGGATTGTGCTCTTTTTGCGGTTTTGCCTCAGAGCGTTGGTATATAGTGAAGTTAGATGAATAAGCGATAGGAAGGTTAAACCTATAAGGTTATATATAGGAATGCATTGTGATGCACTGTGATGCCATAGCATTACAAAGTTGTACAGTTCAGGTTGCCCATTGAAAGTGTAACTAAACATAAAAATATGGTTTACCATAGGAAGAAATACATGCACAACAGGTTTGATCCACAATGAAACAATTTGTGTTACACAGCATGATGAATTTGATTACATCTTACTAATTTTATATACGATTGCAAACACCTGTCTATACATCCAAATAGAAGTGGCGAGAATGTGCACAGATTAGTTACAAGCTTTGCAATGAAAGGATAATGTGTTTCCTTGCAAAGTAAGAATTTATGGAATATGTTGCCTGTCTAAAGTGTACAGTTTGTTGCATATATTATGGTGTATAATTTCATTTCCCAGGTTATGTGGGGTGAAATGGGAAAGCCCCCCTTTTTCTTCTTTGTGTCCATTGGAAGTGTGGCTACAGGTCAAGTTCTACATTGCCCAGTGGAAATCTTTAGAACGTTCAACACTGAAAAAACTGAAGTGCTGATCTGTGGGAATAGATGTTTACCTTGGGACTTTACCTTGTGGCCCGCTGATCTTGGAGCCACACCCACCCCAAGCGACCACACTAGGAACCTCGGCTTCATCCTGGACACCAACCTCACCATAAAGTCTCAGGTTAACACTGTCACCTCCTCGTGCTTCCACATCCCTTGCATGTTATGAAAGACCTTTAAGTGGCACCCACTGGACACCAGACGTACCATCACGCAGGCCCTAAGCACAATCAGAATAGACTAAGGCAATGCACGCTACATTGGCATCCTAACTCATCATCTTCGCAGACTTCAAACCAAAATGCTGGTGCCAGACTCGTCCTCAACCTTTTATGCCAAACCCATTGCACACCACTCCTCAAAGAGCTCTACTGACTCCCCACCCAGAAGCGCGGCCAGTTCAAACTTCTCTCACACGCATTCAAGTCACTATACAACACGGGACCCGCATGCTTCAATCATTGGCTTCATTTCCTCCAATCCACCAGACAACTTTGCTCAGCATCACTCGCACTAGCACACAAACCATCCATCCACAGAAGCGGAATGAGAGGTTGATCATTCTCCTAATCCTAGAACCACCTCCCACAACACATCAGGGCCTCCTCCTCACTTCTTGAATTCCGCAATAAGCTAAAGACCTGGCTATTCAATCTGACTTCTTGCAAGACCATTGAGACTGCCTTTATCATAGCAGGCACCAGGCGATTCCCTGGTGGGCCGCCAGGGTGGGGGCCGTATTTGGACCCCTGGGGCCCTTTTTGTTACCAGAGGCTGGTATTGCAGCATTGCTGCAGTATCGGCCCCCTGTAACAAACTCTTCCCCCCCCCCCGCTCTCTCCCCTTGTGGCCGGTCCGTCCGACCCAATTGCCAAGGCCGGTTTGCGTTTCCAGTCCGGCCCTGGCCTGTATTCAGGCCCAGCCTCCCCACACACGCCTACACTTATCTATTCAGCACTGGAATACCCTCACAATTGAAAGTGCTATACAAATCCACCTTACATTACATATACAAGAACTATAACAGAAGCTTTTTCACTAATTAAGAAACAGACTAGACACCCTTCAAATAGGCAATCAGCGTTGACCTCAGGGGTTTGCCTCTCGGAACGGCTGGCTGTGTTTGAATAATAACCGGCGTGAAGTGTCGGCATGCAGGCTACAGGGGAGCGCGCGCAGGCTAATTATTCAGGTGCAGCTGCCATTATTTGTGTATTGGAGCGGGAGGCTCCTACCTCGGTCTATATATAATATATACTCTCTTGACAACTCGCAGGACTGGAATAACTGCACGGTGACTTCCTGCCAGCTCCTTCTTCTGAGTCAACACTCCTCGCGTGCGTCAGCCCTGTTCCGGATGACCCAAATTCTTCTTCTCACCCCCTCCCTACGGCACAGCGAAAGGGAAAAATAGAAGCGCAGTTCAAAAGGTTCTGGAGGGAGCGACGGAGAATGCTACTAGCATAGAAGCTGCAGGCCGGCCTCGGCAGTGGCTCCTTAACTGTTTTAGATGTTCTATGTGAGAGTCTTGCACATTTCTGCATTGTTTTAGCCATGCGGCCACATATGTAGTAAGATGGGGTTTTGCAATGCCCTGGCAATGTCAGTGGGTGTCTCGGCGTCTTGCGTTTTGAGAGTGCCAGGAAGCGTTTATGGCCCGCCACATTTACAGTAAAATCGACTTGGAGAATTACAGTAAGAAACATTTGCTGACTTCCTTGAGTAGCAGGGGCGGCAAAGGCTCTTTCTCTCCCTTCCTGCGCCCTAGGCAGCAGGCAATATGACCAGAATGTGCCTCCCTCTAAAACCAGCCTTTAGTCAGTTTCATACAGTTATGACACAGCTAATTTTAATCAGGCTCATTTTATCGTACAAGTAGCTAAAGAGACATCACACAGACACACACCCACACATTCGGGTGACATCACATGAAGCAAATTGCATTACCTTCGAGGAGATGTTGAGATATTGTACTTTAATGAATGTTTATGAAACCTAGGGGTATATTTACTAATACTTCATGCAACGCTGAGCACCAAGCAAAGTTGCTGCTTTGCATTGCATGAATCGGAGAAAGCAGAAAAGCCCCATATTTACAAAGATATGGATAATTTTTTCTGTCTCCTACCGCAGGCCTAGGGCACCTGCATTAAGGGCAGGATTGTTTTGTGCAGAAAGGGACTTCTTCCTGCACAAAAACAACCCATAGAGGCCTTTCCCTCTTTCTACGTGTATATCTGGGCCCTAGTGCCTGCACTAAGACTACGAATAGTGATTGATAATAGAAACAAACAGAGGTGCTGCACAGTTTAAGAAAAGGTTTGTGGAAAGAAAATTTTAATATTTCATTTAAATATAACATATTGTCACATTTAACATTTTTTTCCTGTCTTTGGTTTTCTATTCACTTCTTCTAGGTCTATGGGCCTTTCTAGCTAAAGACAGACCTGGCACCAGTGCTTCAAATTGAACCAGAGAAGGAGAAAATGTGTTTCAACAACTTTCAGTCGTTCACAAAGTGGGTTATCTGGTCCTCAAACTGGAGTCACATGAATTCACGACCAAAGACTTTGCCCTGATTGACCCAAACAATTTGCATAACCCTATAAGGCAAAGTTTCTTAAAATGTGGGCTGGTTTTGTGCATTGTGAGCTAAAGCTCTCAGTCAAAACTTTGTGCGAACCTGGGCAAGTGAATGACTACCTTTACTCTCCTTAAAATTGAGAAATCTTCTAAGCTTTCTCCCATCTTCACTCCCTCCTTCCTCTCCACTTCTTTTCCTTACTTTGGGCCTGATTACAATTTTGGCTGTGTGGGAGCGGGGCTGCCTCACCACCACATTGCACCTGTACAATTTAAAGCCTTCTGTATCATCCATAAGTCATTGTCAGGAAAGGGCCCGCCTCTGATTCGTACCTGGAGTCAACCTTATGTACCCAACAGAGCTCTCAGGTCGGGGTAAAAAGGCTTTGTTTGTGTACCTAAGATTAAACGTGCACGTAGTGGAGGCCGACTGTTCACATATACTCTGGAACAGTATTCCCCTCCACATACGCGCCAAACCTGATTATCTCAAGTTCAGAAAACTTCACTTTTTCATTAATCTCTTCATAGCTTACTTGACGTCTTAGCGTTGAGATGCCCCTGGGTAACCATGCGCTCTACAAATGTTCCTTCATTCATTCATTCACTCCCACAATGCCAAACCCGTTTGTGCATCAGCTACCAGATTATGACTTTTTTAGTGACTGGGGCCGGTTCTTTGGCGTTCCCACTGCAGTGCCTATGAAACAGGCACCACAAGGCAACATCAAAGGCAGTACCTGCATGGCATGGACTGGTGGAGTCCATGCTGTGCAGGTACTGGTGTGTATGAACATAGGGGGGCACAAGATGGTCCACCACCCAATGGCCCAGAGGCAATAGAAGGCTTTGTTTCCTCTCCACCACAGTTTTCATGGAGGAGGAGCTGCCATGAAAACCGTGGCAGAGAGGATACTCAAAATATGCTTGGGGGGACCGCGGCGGTCCCGCAAAGCATATTACAGCCTCGAGACTCCCAGGCCACCACAAGGAATCTCTGCTTCCTGCCGTTGCGATGGTGCAATGGCGGTCCGATAGCCCAGCATTTAATGGGACCGTCAGACCGCTGGAGCAGCAGTGGCTGGACCACCACAGCTGCGCCACAGTGAGTTTGGCGGTCCATGGACCTCTAGATTCATAATCAGGCCCTTTATATCCTCCTTCAGTACAGCCTTTTAACATTACCAGCATGCAACAATTTCTCAATGGGAATCAATGAGGGGAAGTCATTTAAAGAATAAATTAATTATACAGCATAAATGAAATAATGACAAATATTCCCAAGAACACGGTTAAATGCAATTATAATATCAGCAAAGAAATGCAGATAAGATTTCACAAATCAAAATGTAGAATCAACAATGATTTTTAAGTTGTGTACTAAGGGGCAGATTAGGATTGCGGTTTTTCCATATCCTCGGGCCGGCGGAAGCCACCGCTGGCCCAGAGGATGCGGAAAAACCGCAGCAGACTGACCAAAGACCCACCGCGACATTAGGATGGCTGGTGGGTCCTGGTTTCCGTCCGCAGCTTTTCCGCTGCAGTTGGCTTACAACCGCGGCGGAAAAGCTCCAATATGGTGACGGTGTCTCTCAGACACCGTCAGCCATATTAGGATGGGCTGTCAAATATGCTTTTCCGCGGCGGGTTTTCCGCCGTGGAAAAGCATACGGATCTTCACTGCGGGGGCCCGTTGCGGCCCCCTAGGTGAAGGGGGGTTGGGGGGTGCACATGGGGGGTAGTTATGGTACCCCCATGCATTTGTATGCAGAAAGCGGCATGCGCCGCGCGGTGCCTGCCTCTTTCTGCATGCAAATGCAATGACTGCATTTTTAACATTGCCTCGGGTGCAGCTTGAAGCCGCACCCGCCGCAATGTTAAAAATAGAGGATGTGACCACCAGGGTGGCGGTCACATCCTAATCGCACAGGAGGGAACTCCGCAGCCCATGGGGACGTCCCCTCTTCCTCAGTGATCGCGGACGGACGCAAGTCCGTCCACGATCATAATCGGCCCTTTTATGTGGAGGTGAACACTTTGTGCTTGTGAAAACATATTAAACCTGTGCAAGTAAACAAGTGAACACAATATTAGACTGACTTATCTCGGACCAGGCAATTAGACTGTCACTGCGGTGCATATTATTAAATAGGGTGTGTAAACTGACTGACCAAGTAAAGGGTCACTCCTTTTTTCTCACATGTATAATTGGGCTATGTAAGCATGTTAAAATGTGTGGTATTTTTATGCTGAGTCATTGTGTCAGAAGTTACTTGTGCCAATCACAGAGCGTCGGTATCTAAGATTCAACATTACCAATATTAGGGAACGTTTGAAATGTGGCAACTGCAAGCTTCCTGTTTGGTAGCATTGTATATTTGAGAATAATATTTGAGAATAAACATGAATTCAGTTTTCTCAGTTGGAAATATAGTTTAAGAAACATAAAGTGTTTGTACTTTTTGCAGTTACTGGAGTTCTCACAATTATATCTGCATTGTATCATAAATAGGCAACCTAATTACAAAATGCAGGTGCACTCCTGTGTGAGCTATATGGGTGCCTTCTGGCACTTGATAGTACTCCTATAACTTTGGGGAGACATATTAATTGTAGCAGCCCTTGGCCAGTTGGCAGGGCTTTGGCGGGACCCGTAGTGTACCCTAGAACAGTTTAACCTAATGCTACTGGAGTCTTGTGGGACTCTTTGGATACACTGCCTGCGTGGAATACCCGCCCTTTGTTCGCTTCAGAGATGGGGTATGACCTTGACGTTTTTGCTGTGGGAAGACTGGCCCACAGGGAGATTTTACTCTCTTTGAATGGTTCTGCTATCCTTGGTGGGGGTGAAAGTAGTTAATGAGAGTTCCCTAACATACGCTAACTTCTACAGACATTGGCTGACACATCTGTAGTGAAAGTGGTTATGAGTGACTACTGGAACTGTTAAGAGTTTGTGTAAGAGTACCCTTTAATAGGATCCTTTAGGAATCCTTACTGGACCTACTCACCTTGAATAGAAGATTCTTCCTCTGCCTCAGAGAAACTACAAGAAGATTGTCCCAAATTTCGACGGAGTCACTGTTGGTATGAGAGACACAACCGTGGCAGGAGAAGTTGGTTTCTCTGTAGAATTCTATGCCTGAGAATTCTCTATTCATATCCAAAACTGAATATTCAGTTGTTGGTTATGGACATTTTTATTTAGTATTTCGCCTTTTATTTAGTCAAATGTATTTGTGATTTATAGATAACTTATTTTTACTCTTTTTAGTAATGCTTACTGTTAGACCTGACATCATTGGCTTGAGTCTCTCCTCCACTTTTTCTGTTTGCCTCCACTGTTTTTCGATGTTTTGCTGGTATATGCTTTGGGCGCCGTGCCACTGCTGATCAGTGCCACAGCGCAAGTGCTCCCGATGTTAAATTGATGTATCGATTGTATCCATGTTTGGCTTATTTGGTTTACTGTCAGTCCCTAGTCTAGTGCACCAGGAGTGCCGGGGCTTGTAGATACAAATGCCGCTCGTGGGCTTGCAGCACGTGTTGTGCCACCCACAAGAGCGGCCTCGTAAAAGAATGTCTACGGGTCGGTCATTGCGAGACCCACGTGCAGTCTGGTACTGTCACGCAGGCTGCGCAAGTATACCTACTTGCCAGTCCCTCAAACCTTCCCTTAACTTCATGTTAGTCGCCCCTATGGTAGGCCCACGGGCAGGGTGCATTGTAAGTCTAAGGTAGGACACGCCTGACCAAGTTGGCATGTCCTAATAGTGAACTACCGCCATCTTCGTTCTTCACTATTGCGAGGTAGCCTGTTCTCCATTAGTTAGAATGGGCCGCCGGGATTATTAAGGCTATGATCCTAGCTGGCTGGGGGAGCATGGTGCAATGTCGAGTTTGGTATCTCTGAACTCGGGGTTTAATTACGCATCCGTTGGTGTGGATGGTTTTTGGACTCTGGGTTTGAAAATAGCACTTTTAGAAAGTGTCTATTTTCTTGTCTAACCATTTCTGGTTTCTGCTGGTCTTGCGTGGGTGTGACAGGAGCTGGGTGGCTCCAGAGGTCTGGATGAGTCAGTGTAGGATGAATGGGACATTTACGGTGAGAGTAGGGGGAGAGTAGTTGCTGATAGCCTGCCCTGCCTGATACAATGCTGGCTCCACCTCCTGCCAAGCGGCTGATGGCTCTGTGCCTGCCATGGACGATCCTAGCCCCACCTCCTGCCAGGAGGCCGATAGCTCTGCTCCTGCCAGTGACAATGCTGGCTCCACCTCCTGCTGGGCGTCTGAGGACCCAGCCCTGCTCAGTGAATAAGCCAGGTGCTTCTGCCTGGCTCCACCCACAACAGACCCAGGATGTTGGGAAAGTCCCCGGCATGGACAAAGGGATCAAAGCCGAAAAGGGGTATAAGAGAAGGACCCCTGAACTAAGAAATCAGATCACTTCTGACAAGGAACCCTGTAACCAAGGACAAGAGGCCTGCTGACCTGAGGACTTGCCTACCCCTTCTGCCAGTGTGCTGTTTGCTGGGGGGAATCCTGCAGTGCTTCTTTATTTTTGCCAAGGAACCAGGAGAGAGGAACTGTGTGTGTACTCTCACGCTTGCTAAGAAAATCTCCAAGGACTGGAAGAGTGCCAGTCTCTTGCCGAAGTCACAGGGCTAAAAGACTTCATCTGCTTAAAGTGCCATTTGCTGGAACCTGTGAATCCAGCACCTCTGAAAGAACCAGCAATCTCGACGCCGACGGACGTCGCCGAATCCAGCTCGACGTAGTGGGTAACGGCCCCAGTGTCCCGCTTTCTCGACGACCGGCCTCCGGGCCCGATCGACGCCAGCAGCAACGCCAGTGAGTAGTGAGTTCGGCTCCAGCTCCAAGGGACCTCGTGTCTGCACCGCTGCTGATCGCCCTCGTGCCCTCTCGACGCCGTGAGCGCTGCTCACACTTTGCAACCGCATCATCGACAACGACGCCTGCTGAGGCCTGATCGACACCGAAGACGCGACGCCGGAATGCTCGACGCCGCTGGTCATCGTGTGCTTCATTTTCCTAAGGTACTGTGTTGTTGGGGGTCCGTGTGACTCCGGGCTCGACGTAGCGCTCCTCGCGGTCGACGCCGAACCTTTGGATTAACTTTGCCTCTACGTCGTGTAGCCCCCGTGTGGGTTACCTTGTTGCTAAGAACTGTGTTTCCAAGAAGAAGATTTGCTTTGATACTAAAGACTTTGTGCTAAAGAAGAAACTACCTTTGAACTATTTTTCCCTTCCCAGAGTATTTATTAAGATTGTGTACATTTTTGTGTCGTTATTTGGTCTTGTGCTAAGCCTTATATAAAAATACTTATTTTTATGATACTACTGTGTCGTGTCCATTTGTAGTGCCTTCACCTTATTACTGTATGTGGTCATAAATGCTTAACACACAGCCTCTGAGATAAGCCTGTTCTGCTCTGCCAAGCTACCAAGGGGGTGAGCAGGGGTTATCAAAGGGTGATCCCCTTGCCCTGACTAGAAAAGGTGTGTCCCTATTTGTCAGAAGTGCCTACCTCTGCCAACTAGAGACAGCCGGTTCTAACATTGGACGCAGCGGTGAGGATTTGAACCTTGCATTTATGACCCATGTGCAGTGATTAGTGTGCGCTACATAGTGAAAGCAGACCATAGCGCAGTCACAATCTAATTTGGAAGGATCCTATTTTTGGTTCTCCGCTTTTCTGAAGCTTGATTTTTTGAACACTGCCAGTTTTGACCATGAGTGACACCGGAGTCACTACCCCTGTTGTTGTTGAGGAGGAATTCGACAGAGTGAAGTTAAACGACTACAGATTGGAGGAGTTGAAATCCTTTTGCAAGAAGTTTAAAGTTCCTACCAAAGGTCTCAAGGCTAAGGAAACCTATCTCAAAGCATTGCAGGCCTGGTTGGAGGCCAGAGATCCCACTGATCCGGTGGTGGTACCGCCAGTGGAAGGGGAAGAGGAGGCACCAGGGAATGGGCCTGAGTCCTCTCCCGGAAGCAGTGTTTCCTCCAAAGGTCTTTCCCCTGAAGAACGAGAAGAAAGGGTGAAGGAGCGTGCATACAACATGGAAATGGCAAGGCTAAAGATAAATGGGCAGTTGGAGTTAGAAAATGCAAGAGGTAGAAGAGAAGCTGATTTGGAGACCAAAAGGTTAGATTTTGAAAGAGAGAAGTTAGCTTTGGAGCGTGATACCAAGTTGAGGGAGTTGGACATCCAAGCTAAGAAGTTAGAGTTGAATCCCTCTGGTGGCAGCATCCCATCTGGGCCTGCAGAAAGTAAGTTTTACTTTCCCAAAGATGTGATAAAAGATTATCATAGGAACGAAGATATTGGTCTGTGGTTTAAAGCATATGAGTTAGCATTGTTGGCCCACCAGGTCCCTGAGA
This sequence comes from Lissotriton vulgaris, assembly GCF_964263255.1. Taxonomy (NCBI): domain Eukaryota; kingdom Metazoa; phylum Chordata; class Amphibia; order Caudata; family Salamandridae; genus Lissotriton; species Lissotriton vulgaris. The sequence continues at coordinate 1,099,385,769 of NC_141693.1, forward strand.
AGAATTGGGGAGCGGGGTTGTGGGGTCGCTTTGTGAATGAGGGGAGAGATACCCTGTTAGACATGCCTGTTGCAGATAGGATGTCATATGCTCATATGAAAGATGCTTTAATGTTGCGGTATGGCCTCCCCCTGAGAAGAAGCCAGTGGCCCCGACAGGTAAACCTGTTCATAGGGGCCCCCTAACCTGCTACGGTTGTGGGCAGGTGGGACACCGGTTTTATGACCCCCAGTGTCCCAAAAAGGATTTGAATGCACCGCCGCGTGCACCCCCCGTCAGTTGGCGAGTGTAGCCCTGGGAGGGGAGGAGATGGATGTCCATGGTGGGAGGGGTCCCGCAGAGATGTCCCTGGTCTCGCTAGGAGACATGCAAATGGTCCCTCCACCCCCTCTGCCTAGTAACACTAGTAAATATAGGCAGTGGGTGACCATTAATGGCCATAGAGTGGAAGCTCTCAGAGACACCGGAGCGAGTGTGACAGCTGTCAAGTGTCACTTAGTGTCCAGAGAGCAGGTGGTTCCCCACGCATTCTACCCTGTGATAGCTGCTGACAACTCCCAGAAAGAGTGTGAGGTAGCTCAGGTTTCCTTTGAATGGGGGGGAGTTTCAGGTACTCTTCAGGTTGCTGTGAGGCCCGCCATGCCTGTCGATTGTCTCCTGGGCAATGATTTAGAAGACTCCCCTTGGGCTAAGGTGGAGAGAGAGGCGCACTTGAAAATGTTGGGTGTGCCAGAGTGGGTGTGTGCAACCACTTGATCGATGACAGCGAGTAAAGGTGTTGATGGGGTCCCGGAGCCTGAAAGTACGGCCCAGGACCCAGCTGTGAAGAGAAGAGGCAGGAGGCGTGGGAAACCGGCCCCCGTAGTTCCCGTGGTCCAGGAGGAGGTAGACCCTGAGGGGGATGCCCTGGAGCCCACAGGGGAACAAATTGCCGAACTGGGAGACCTGCCCGAGCTGACCCATTGGCAGCAGGATGGTGGTCCCTCCAGGGAGGAATTCTGTGCGGAACAGAAAGTGTGCCCTTCTCTTGTGGGCATGAGGCAGCAGGCCTCAGCCCAATCCTCAGGTGATCAGTCAGGGTCACATTTTGTGTACTGGGAGAATGACCTCCTGTATAGCGAGCCTAAGGCTGCTGAGCCTGGGTCAGCCCGTGTGCTGGTGGTACCCCAGCGCTTCAGAGCCTTCCTACTGGGTTTGGCTCATGACGTTCCGTTAGCTGGACATCTGGGGCAGGACAAGACCTATGACAGGCTTGCCACCCATTTTTATTGGCCTCAGATGCGTAGGGATGTAGACATCCATTGCAAGACTTGTCACACTTGCCAGGCAAGTGGGAAAAGCGGAAGGAAGCAGAAGGCTCCCCTCCAACCTTTCCAGTGGTCAGTACCCCCTTTGACCGGGTGGGTATTGACATTGTTGGGCCTCTGGACCCCAAGACAGCCCTGGGCAACAGGTTTATCCTGGTCTTGGTGGATCATGCCACACGGTACCCGGAAGCCATCCCTCTCCGAACAGTGACGGCCCCCGTGGTGGGACGGGCACTGATGGGTGTTTTCTCCCGGATGGGGTTCCCCAGAGAGGTGGTGTCGGACCGAGGCACCAACTTCATTTCGAACTATATGAAGTCTCTGTGGAAGGAGTGTGAGGTAACCTACAAGTTCACCACTCCTTACCATCCTCAAGGAAATGGGCTGGTTGAGAGATTCAATCGGACCCTGAAAGGCATGATCATGGGTCTTGAAGAACCAATGAGGCGGAAATGGGACGTCCTCTTGCCATGCCTGTTGTTTGCTTACTGCGAGGTGCCGCAAAAGTCTCTAGGGTTCAGCCCCTTTGAGCTCTTGTACGGTCACCCGGTAAGAGGGCCTTTGAGTCTGGTCAAGGAAGGCTGGGAGCAATCTCCCAGGAAACCTCCCCAGGATGTATACAGCTACATGCTGGCCTTTCGGAACCAGACTCGGCGCTTCAGAGAATTTGCTCAGGCAAATCTGGAGGCCAGCCAGGAGGAGATGAAGCGATGGTACGACCGGAACGCCACTCTGGTAGAGCTTCAGCCTGGTCAGGAAGTATGGGTCATGTCCCCTGTGGAACCTTGTGCGCTCAAGGACAGGTGGACTGGACCGTTTAAGGTTGTGGAGAAGAAGAGCAATGTCACCTACTTGGTGGACTTGAAATCTCCCAGGAACCCCTTGCGGGTCCTGCATGTCAACCGTTTGAAGCCCCACTTAGAAAGGTCCGAAGTGGGCATGCTCCTAGCTACAGATGCTGGAATGGAGGAGGAGTGTGAGCCTCTTCCTGACCTCCTGTGTGCTAAAGAGCAAGACGGGTCAGTGGATGGTGTGGTCCTCTCTGACACACTGACCCTTGAGCAGAAACAGGATTGTCGCCACCTGTTGGGACAATTCCCGGATCTGTTTTCCTTGGTTCCGGGTGTCACTCATTGGTGCGTCCATGACGTTGACACCGGAGACAGCCCTCCTGTGAAGCACAAGGCTTACAGGGTGACTGACAAGGTTCGAGCATACATTAAGGAGGAGGTCTCCAAAATGTTTGCGTTAGGGGTGGTTGAGTCCTCTAGCAGTCCTTGGGCCAGCCCAGTGGTCTTGGTCCCGAAGGCTGCAGCGCCTGGTGCTTCACCGGAACTCCGGTTCTGCGTGGATTACCGAGGACTCAACTCGGTCACGAAGACTGACGCGCACCCCATCCCCAGGGCTGATGAGCTCATCGATCGGTTGGGGGCTGCCCGGTACCTTAGTACGTTTGATTTGACGTCTGGGTACTGGCAGATCGCCTTAACCGATGGGGCAAAGGAGAGGTCAGCATTCTCCACACCAGATGGGCTATACCAGTTCCGGGTGATGCCCTTTGGGATGAAGAATGCCCCTGCCACCTTCCAGAGGTTGGTCAACCAGGTCTTGGCTGGACTGGAGGATTTCAGTGCCGCCTACCTGGACGACATCGCAGTGTTCAGCGCCAGCTGGGAGGAACACTTGCGCCACCTCCAGGAAGTGTTGTTGGCCCTGCGCAGAGCAGGCCTCACAATCAAAGCCAGTAAGTGCCAGATTGGGCAGGGTTCTGTGGTGTACTTGGGGCACCAAGTAGGGAGCGGCAAGGTTGCCCCCCTGCAACCCAAGATTGATACCATCCTGGCTTGGGCGCCGCCCAAAACCCAAACTCAGGTGAGAGCCTTCTTAGGACTCACGGGTTATTACAGGAGATTTGTCAAGGATTACGGTAACATTGTGCACCCCTTGACTTCGCTGACTTCCAGGAAGCAGCCACGAAACGGGATCTGGACTGATGCCTGTCAAACGGCCTTCGACACCCTGAAAACTGCAATATGCACAGCACCTATACTCCAGGCACCCGACTTTTCGAAAGAATTTATTGTCCAGACGTACGCTTCAGAGCATGGCGTAGGGGCTGTTCTAGCTCAGGTGAATGAAGAGGGCCGAGACTTGCCTGTAGCCTTCATCAGTAGGAGGTTACTTCTCAGGGAAACGAGGTGGAGTGCGATAGAGAGAGAAGCATTTGCTGTGGTCTGGGCGCTGAAGAAGCTAAGACCCTACCTGTTTGGGACTCACTTCCGGGTTCAGACAGACCACAGGCCCCTCAGATGGTTGATGCAGATGAGGGTTGAGAATCCGAAACTGTTGAGGTGGTCCATTTCCCTACAGGGGATGGACTTTACGGTGGAACACCGCCCTGGTACGGATCACGCCAATGCTGATGGTCTGTCCAGATTTTTCCGCCTTAGTGATGAGGACTCCCTAGGTCAAGGGTAGTTCTCCCCACATTTCAGCTGGAGGAACACGTGTTAGACCTGACATCATTGGTTTGAGTCGCTCCTCCATTTTTTCTGTTTGCCTCCACTGTTTTTCGATGTTTTGCTGGTATATGCTTTGGGCGCCGTGCCACTGCTGATCAGTGCCACAGCGCAAGTGTTCCCAATGTTAAATTGATGTATCGATTGTATCCATGTTTGGCTTATTTGGTTTACTGTCAGTACCCTAGTCTAGTGCACCAGGAGTGCCGGGACTTGTAGATACAAATGCCGCTCGTGGGCATGCTGCACGTGTTTTGCCACCATCAAGAGCGGCCTCGTAAAAGAATGTCTACGGGTCGGTCATTGCGAGACCCACGTGCATTCTGGTACTGTCACGCAGGCTGCGCAAGTATACCTACTTGCCAGTCCCTCAAACCTTCCCTTAACTTCATGTTAGTCGCCCCTATGGTAGGCCCACGGGCAGGGTGCATTGTAAGTCTAAGGTAGGACACGCCTGACCAAGTTGGCATGTCCTAATAGTGAACTACCGCCATCTTCGTTCTTCACTATTGCGAGGTAGCCTGTTCTCCATTAGTTAGAATGGGCCGCCGGGATTATTAAGGCTATGATCCTAGCTGGCTCGGGGAGCATGGTGCAATGTCGAGTTTGGTATCTCTGAACTCGGGGTTTAATTACGCATCCGTTGGTGTGGATGGTTTTTGGACTCTGGGTTTGAAAATAGCACTTTTAGAAAGTGTCTATTTTCTTGTCTAACCATTTCTGGTTTCTGCTGGTCTTGCGTGTGTGTGACAGGAGCTGGGTGGCTCCAGAGGTCTGGATGAGTCATTGTGGGATGAGTGGGACATTTACGTTGAGAGTAGGGGGAGAGTAGTTGCTGATAGCCTGCCCTGCCTGATACAATGCTGGCTCCACCTCCTGCCAAGCGGCTGATGGCTCTGTGCCTGCCATGGACGATCCTAGCCCCACCTCCTGCCAGGAGGCCGATAGCTCTGCTCCTGCCAGTGACAATGCTGGCTCCACCTCCTGCTGGGCGTCTGAGGACCCAGCCCTGCTCAGTGAATAAGCCAGGTGCTTCTGCCTGGCTCCACCCACAACAGACCCAGGATGTTGGGAAAGTCCCCGGCATGGACAAAGGGATCAAAGCCGAAAAGGGGTATAAGAGAAGGACCCCTGAACTAAGAAATCAGATCACTTCTGACAAGGAACCCTGTAACCAAGGACAAGAGGCCTGCTGACCTGAGGATTTGCCTACCCCTTCTGCCAGTGTGCTGTTTGCTGGGGGGAATCCTGCAGTGCTTCTTTATTTTTGCCAAGGAACCAGGAGAGAGGAACTGTGTGTGTACTCTCACGCTTGCTAAGAAAATCTCCAAGGACTGGAAGAGTGCCAGTCTCCTGCTGAAGTCACAGGGCTAAAAGACTTCATCTGCTTAAAGTGCTATTTGCTGGAACCTGTGAATCCAGCACCTCTGAAAGAACCAGCAATCTCGACGCCGACGGACATCGCCGAATCCAGCTCGACGTAGTGGGTAACGGCCCCAGTGTCCCGCTTCCTCGACGACCGGCCGCCGGGCCCGATCGACGCCAGCAGCAACGCCAGTGAGTAGTGAGTTCGGCTCCAGCTCCAAGGGACCTCGTGTCTGCACCGCTGCTGATCGCCCTCGTGCCCTCTCAACGCCGTGAGCGCTGCTCACACTTTGCAACCGCATCATCGACAACGACGCCTGCTGAGGCCTGATCGACACCGAAGACGCGACGCCGGATTGCTCGATGCCGCTGATCATCGTGTGCTTCATTTTCCTAAGGTACTGTGTTGTTGGGGGTCCGTGTGACTCCGGGCTCGACGTAGCGCTCCTCGCGGTCGACGCCGAACCTTTGGATTAACTTTGCCTCTACGTCGTGTAGCCCCCGTGTGGGTTACCTTGTTGCTAAGAACTGTGTTTCCAAGAAGAAAATTTGCTTTGATACTAAAGACTTTGTGCTAAAGAAGAAACTACCTTTGAACTATTTTTCCCTTCCCAGAGTATTTATTAAGATTGTGTACATTTTTGTGTCATTATTTGGTCTTGTGCTAAGCCTTATATAAAAATACTTATTTTTATAATACTACTGTGTCGTGTCCATTTGTAGTGCCTTCATCTTATTACTGTATGTGGTCATAAATGCTTAACACACAGCCTCTGAGATAAGCCTGTTCTGCTCTGCCAAGCTACCAAGGGGGTGAGCAGGGGTTATCAAAGGGTGATCCCCTTGCCCTGACTAGAAAAGGTGTGTCCCTATTTGTCAGAAGTGCCTACCTCTGCCAACTAGAGACAGCCGGTTCTAACACTTACTCAGAACTTTAACTTTTCTAGCTCTTAAACGTGTTTTTTTCTTGATTGAACAATAGGTGCAGCTTGATCAGTAAGGTGTCTATGCTACAGCCTAGATTGCATGGTGCTTACAATTTAGATATTACGGTTACAGTCCATCTGCCATAATCGTTGGATGTCTGCAAGCAGTGGACCACGGGTGTGACTACAGCGAGGGTGCTTCCAGCTGTACCTATGTTCAGCATTTTTCTGGAGAAACAAGGAGGACCCCACACAGAGTTATACAGGACTGTTGGGAAAGACAGAATCAAAAATTGACAAAGTCCCAAGTCGGTGGACAGAAAGGATTTGTCCTGTTTTAGTGTTGGTGATATGGGTATAATAGTATAAAAGTCAAATGGGCATGCCGAGGAATCCGCGGGAAAGGCAAAGATACGATAATATGTAATCAGTTATCAATACACAGCAGTTACGCACTATAGTATCTGGGATGAACACGGGTAATGACAGGTTCTGTACAATTGCTTAAAATACTTTCAACAAAGACTACGAATTTAATTAAGACTTATCACAATATGTGTTTGGTAACATTATTTAAATTTTATTACACTTTATCAATTCACAATTGATGTTAAAACCATCATTAAAAACATTTTGCAATAGACATGTTAATCACAATAAATGCATATAAAAGAAAAGAATCAAAAAGGTCGATGCGGCGTTTCGGCTTTCTTTAGTACACCTTCCTCAGGACTGATTCTTATTGTTCCAGATGGAATTATTGCCCATGTGGAAACCGTTGTTTAAACGAAGAGTCCTGTTTGAATATGGACGATTGGCAGATCACAGATTGCTAATATCAATGTGCAAAATGCGCTGTCTCTAGTACCAGAGGAGTGGATTCAATTTCCTCTAGGTTTCGTTTACATTTATTTATATATCTCTCTTGGGGGACATGATGTCCACTGTTCGTATCTGTATAAAGGATATGATCCTGCCGTATTTAGCTGCCAGAAGGAGCCACCGTTTTATGAAGGTTGTCGGCAATATTCTCCCATAAGAGCTGGGTGATCAATCGCTGCAGTCCGGGACCTCTTTCAATTAGGTCAGCATATATCGGAAAAACGATCAACAAAGAGAACGACAACCCGGTGAGGCCAACCCCTAACGTGTTAATCGTTTTTCCGATATATGCTGACCTAATTGAAAGAGGTCCCGGACTGCAGCGATTGATCACCCAGCTCTTATGGGAGAATATTGCCGACAACCTTCATAAAACGGTGGCTCCTTCTGGCAGCTAAATACGGCAGGATCATATCCTTTATACAGATACGAACAGTGGACATCATGTCCCCCAAGAGAGATATATAAATAAATGTAAATGAAACCTAGAGGAAATTGAATCCACTCCTCTGGTACTAGAGACAGCGCATTTTGCACAATGATATTAGCAATCTGTGATCTGCCAATCGTCCGTATTCAAACAGGACTCTTCGTTTAAACAACGGTTTCCACATGGGCAATAATTCCATCTGGAACAATAAGAATCAGTCCTGAGGAAGGTGTACTAAAGAAAGCCGAAACGCCGCGTCGACCTTTTTGATTCTTTTCTTTTATATGCATTTTATAAAAAATTATTGTGATTAACATGTCTATTGCAAAATGTTTTTAATGATGGTTTTAACATGAATTGTGAATTGATAAAGTGTAATAAAATTTAAATAATGTTACCAAACACATATTGTGATAAGTCTTAATTAAATTCGTAGTCTTTGTTGAAAGTATTTTAAGCAATTGTACAGAACCTGTCATTACCCGTGTTCATCCCAGATACTATAGTGCGTAACTGCTGTGTATTGATAACTGATTACATATTATTGTATCTTTGCCTTTCCCGCGGATTCCTCGGCATGCCCATTTGACTTTTATACTATTATACCCATATCACCAACACTAAAACAGGACAAATCCTTTCTGTCCACCGACTTGGGACTTTGTCAATTTTTGATTCAGCATTTTTTCTGCACATTTCATAATGGCCAACTGTTGCTCCATCATATGGGGTGCATATGGCAAGTCCTTTTCTTTCATTTCCCCAAACACTTTCTACATAGAATTAATTGTGTGTGGTTCTTGTATTTCTAAATTTAATTAATAAACACGCATTGCCAATTCTATTAGGTCTGGCTTATGAATGAAGGAGACTTTTGTGTCATTGATAGATTTAGGCATTCAATAAGACAACATCGATGTTCAGCTATGCACTCATGCATCCATTCATCTATTAACTGACTAATTCTTGCATTTACTCTTTGACACAACCGCAAAAAACACACACAAAATTTACAACATATGCAAGATGAATTAAAAGAAACTAGGTAGGAAAAACACACTTGCATGCAATAAAGAAACTAAACATAGCAACGGTGTCCGTCTTGCAGAGGTATTGCAAATTGTCAATTGGTATTTTAAATTTCAGTGTTGGCAATCTTGAAATGGTACAAGCATCATATACTATGAACAACAATATTCCATAATGGTCTCCTAGTTTAGATGAACTGCCCACGTGGGACATGGTGCACTGCAGTTGAAATGATTGGCAAGCAAGCAATCCGTTAGCACTGCCTGGAGACACATTACAATAAAAGAGGAGAAACAAATACATGAAAGGGGAAACATTAAAGGGGAAACTTGAAAACCAGAGGACTAACCAACCAACCCTGACACGGGAGTGCACTCATTTTCAGGTGAACGTATGGATGTGATCATAAAATGACATCATTCACAGGGCAAGCGAACCAATGAATGATGTGGACTGAACCATTACCCAATGCAATACACTGTTGTGCAAGGAAGCAGAGTGTAAATGACACTCAGACTGACCAATGGCAGAAGAGCGTACCGAAAGGCAGTCTAGAGATATATATTTGTGTATATAAATGGATATATGTATTACTTATTGATTTGTTTTTACTACAAGAAATCTCTATTTTTGATCACACAAAGTCAGGTGACAGTTGCACTGTCAAGCCATACCTAAAAATTAATGTATATTAGTATAGGCCTGCGCATCCCAGAATGCTCTCAAAGACAAAACCGCACCTAAACAGTCTGAAGTTAATTATATAAGGTGAGGATGCTGGGGCTGCAATGCATTCCTCATGACTACCCTCCTCATGTCTGTTCTGCTGCCAGAAAAAAACACAAACACTGTTAACTATCTAGTTATCTAAGACACTTTAGCAGCATTACAATGTCATGTGTGTGCCCCTAAATTTCAAGCTTAGGCAGCCATACTGTTGCTGGCAACTGGTAGCGCGTTAAATAAACACATTAATTAACAGCTTCTTTCAGGGAAAGCACTTTTTTTTCTGTGGAAGCACACAACTTCTGCCCAATTAAAACATGTACGCCCCACTACCAACATGTGAGTGGAGCCAACCAACAAGTTACATCACTTGACATCTGTACTTTCGGCCGGAACAACCGAGGGTGTGCCAAGAGTGCCTAGAATCCTTAGTGTCTCAATATGCCTGGCCCTGCAGGAGAAGCAACCTCCAAGGAGGAGAAGCCCAGTATGTTCCTGGCCGAAGGTGCACACAGAGAAGAACACAGAGAAAGCATTAATATCACAGAGAGCGGAGCCAGTAGTGACCCATGCTGGGAGGAAGTACCTTGGTTTCTCCGAGCCATTCTAGTTGGAACTGCGCCAAGACTTTTGCATTACTGTGTTGTCCAGCAAACTTCTGTGAGCCCAAGAGACTGGTAGTACAATTGCTGATGTCGGGAAGAGGAATGGCATCAACAATGAAGAAGAAAACTCTGAACGGACCAGATGCCTCAACTGCTAAAGAACCATCATCTTGATGTTAAATCTGAGCCCCTGTCTGCACCCGGCTGATGCGGCTGCCACATCCAAAGATGAGCATTGCTGCACAGTCCTGCCATGCCATTTTCATTCATTCTAGCCGAAGTGAAGCTGCTGCCGCTACGTTGAGAGTGCAATCTTGAAGGACCGGGTTTTAGAACCCAGCGGCGTCAGGGAAACCGCCCGATGCCTTCGAGTTCCCCTGCCTTGGCAAAGAGAGACACGGGACACTTCTTGATGACGTCAAAGACCAAAGTTTATTGGCTGCAACCAGGAACAGAGGTCTACGAAGCACACACGGGTGGTTCGCTAGAGACTGCACAAATTCAATGAGCGGAGCATGGTCTTTTATGCCAAAAATCAAGCCTCAGGCAAGATTCCACATTAGCATTGGGTTCATACAAACTGACCAATCACAGTGTGACATTTCAAAAGTAGCGTATGACGACAATCCCACTTTCCGTTGTCCAGCCCACCAGAAATGACCAAGCACATTCCAATATCCTGTTCAGTCAGGCCGGACAAACCCATCATAAAACCCTCAACCCAAATCAGTGATTATGTCGTAAAGGAAGGAGCAGAAACAGATTGGAAGTGAGATAGAAAGGTGGGAGCAGTGTACCGTAAACTTCGGCATGTCCTACTCTTTAATCTTTATCTGACTAGCTGTTTAACAAGGAACTGGCTCAGCGAGGTCAGCCTCGGGCAAGGGAGTCAGTTCGGCCAGGTCACTCAGAAGTCAGCTAAGGTGTAGGTGTCCCAAAGACTTGTTCGGCCGCAGTCATCGGCCTATGTGAGGGTAACCACACAAAATGGCTGCCGCACACAAAATGGAACCCGAAGGTTCAAACGAAATCCCTGAATACGTAGTGTTCTCATTGATCGATTAATGCAAAAACACTCGTGCACACTACACTCATGATTTGCGGTCTGCTGACACCAAAATCGTCTATTTCCGACGATCTTTATTGAACGGGTTCGGAACCACCGAACCTCACCCACAAACCACGGAACTACAAACTGCACGCGCCTCACCACTACAACTGAATCACCAACAATTGTGAATTGAGTTGCACAAATGATCGAGGGAAGGGGGTACTTGAAAAATATGAACCTATGTCTAATCACTACTCATGCCCACAGTATATAGCAGGCTCTTGTCATTAGATATCTCCTACAGCTTTGAGAGAGAACCAGAAGGGAGGGTGTAGCGTCTTACTGCGAATCGTTACTTATATGACAATGCTGTGATTGCATTCCAATTGAACTGGGCAGTGGTTCGTTTTTGTTTGAGCGAAATGTACTTTAAGTTACCTAAAAGATAAGTACTGGGCTGGACAATACAAATGTAATTCTGTTGGTTGACTGTGACTGTTAAGTCTGAACTTGTCCACCACATTATTTTAATGAGAAGCCTTTGACTGCTTGTCCTCGCTTTAACGAAAATATGGTGTATTGCATTTTGCGTCCTTGTGCAGAAGCGTATTTTGGAAAAACACCCAGAATATTCATAGTGGGCGCTTAGCATTGTTTTTTTGTTTTACAGACTTTTACATAGCGCAAACTTGAACTGGTATTGTGTATCAGAGCACTTATACATAGCATCAGTTGCGTTCCATGAGGACACATTAATTTTTGTTAGGCACGGGGAGATTAAGTGATTTGTCCAGAATCACAAGATGTTCAGCATCATTGTATAGACTCGAACCCGATTCCCCAGATTCGAGGTCGACTGCCCTAGCCAACGTTAGGCCAACTCCTCTCCCCAATTTCAGTGAAAATGTTTCCTGTTGATTAGGTCATTAAAAGTTGTCTTTGAGTTGTACTTTTTAAGTATAGTAAGCATGTCTCTTTCTGTGTTACTGTTGAGATTTAAATCGAATAACTAATTTACAGAAAGTATACTTTTACACATTAATTAAAGGCTGTGTGTTAATTTTGAAATCATTTGTTTCCATCTTTGGCTAGTGGGAGTCTTTTTCCTGTGTATGCTATACTGGGTTTTGATCCCACCCCCATGTGCCTTAACAAGATCATGACCGATTTTAGATAAAATGGTTGTGTATGCAACAGTGCATAAAAAAATCCATAACACTACTGTGTTGTACATTAACTGTCCATCTTCCTTCCAGGGCAGGTTAACACTAAGATTATTTCTTAGCACACCCCAACACAGGTGCAAATCATAATACTGTACATCCACAAAGGAGCATGCCAGAGCCGAAGACCTTAAGCTATGTAGAGGATGATATGGATGGAGGAACTCTTAAAATGCCCACCTACTTTAAAAACAGGGGACCTAACTGCAAGTGCAAAGAATAACAGGTATAGGTTTGCCTTCTATATAACCAGTGTTTCCCAATAGATTAATAAAAACCAAAACATTTGGTCAATCGTACTGATCCCTCTTCTAAATCCTGCCTACAATGAGGAAAGGGCCTGGTGATTCTCAATACAGGATTTCAACTTTACAAGTATTTTGTGCTGCGTCTATAAGGTATATAGTATACTATAGGGGAAAGTCCTGTTGGCCCTTTTTTTTATAAAAGGGCACAATGTAGGCAGTCTTGCAGCTTGCAGGAATACTTGCTCCCTCCAAGATGTGGTTCGATAGATCATAACACAGCCCACGTCTCAACATTGGCAAGAAAATGGAAACCCGGGCCTCCATTGGGTCCAACTGCTTTTCCAGGGGCAATGGTGTTAATTACCCCAACACAGTCCCTCAACTCTGTCATGAGAATACCTGTGGTAGCAGAGATTAAGCCATGTTGTTGGGCAGTATCATCAACAAAGAGTCTCTACTGCAGCCTATACAAATGGACATGTCATACCTCATGGGAACATGTATCTGCCAGGAGGAGCCTTGATGGGCTCTCCTTACTTAATGTTACTTGCTTAATGTTTTGATGTGTTTTTATATGGCTGCCTCGTAGATATCTGCCCCTAACAATGAGTCCCACTCCCTAAGTGGTCTTGCTTGAGTCCTTTTATACTTGCTTCTTTTAATACACATCAATAGTAAATCCCCCAGGAATAGAGCCTGTCGAAGTTCATTCTTTTTAGCATTACACACCATATTATGCCACAAGCATTTTGGTTTGGAATTGGCCCTGTTGGAATTATAGTTATGTGTAAAACACTTTTCCTTAGAGTTTCAAACAAACACTCATATTTTGATAGACTAAACTGGTCCCTGGGCTGAGATAAGCTTAGCATGTCTAGCTCTAGTATGTCTTTTCTAAGGGCCAGGCTCATACAATCTCTTGTGTGCTGGTCCTGGGCTACATATCCCCATTTAATCCTGCAATAATCATTAGATGGCAACAGGTTGGAACTAAGAGATATTAGGACATCAGTCGGGTGGCAGGACAGGCCGTTTAATGAGCAGTGGGGGCAGCGGCAACCGGCACAGGTAAACACGTGGGGGTGGGGCAGGGGAGGGGAGGGTGGGAACTTGAGGGGGAAAGACAGATGACGGAATAGGTATAATTAAAGAAATAAATAATACTTCGACTTCAGCTCAAGCCTAATATAGTTGTAAGTACCTGAGGGCTTGGAAGGATCACGGAATCATCTCACATCGAGAATGTCAGAGCAAACAACTGATTAATAGTGGTGTCTAGATCGTAACGGAAAAATACATTTATTTATAAGTCCACACGGAGGTATTATTAGAACACCTACGAGTTAACACTTTCTCCAAGGTCTGCAAGTCAGAAGTATCCCAGATTTATGACGAAGATCCTGGATGCAACGAGGCACTTTGGTAGTATCGGAACAGAGTGCTCCTGGGACTGGAATTATATGAAACGAAGAAATAATAATCATAAAACCAGTTGATAAGGGGCAGCACTCGTGATCATGGAGAGAGTCAACTATAAGGATGAGATCATAAGGCAATTGCAACAGGAAAGTCACTACAGACCAATTGGTGGGGATCCATTAGTATCCATTCCGGAAGAATTTACAATACTTTTCGGACTAAGAACCAGAGAAGGATAGCTGTACAAAAGGGAAGCACAAGTTCTCAGAAATAAAAACAGTATGCTATCAGTAATGTATATTTTCCAGAAAATATTTTTAAATCCAGTGTATCCCCCATGAAGGCCTATTATATCAGGTGTCAATTCTATTCTTGAACGACCAGCGAAATATGTGGACATATAGTTAAAACCACTCATTGCACATATCCTAATCTACACTAGGAACACCATACTAGACAAAAAAGAATTCGATGGCCAAAAAGAGTTCTTGGTAACTGTTCATATAGTCATTCTAAAAACAATAATTCCCAGAAAGCTGGACTTGGGGCCATGGAATGCTTTCTGGGATCTAGATCAAGACCCCACTTAGTCCCAAAGGATTTTATTTTGGCACTGGAAAATATATGCTTAAGAAAGAATTTTTCTATCATCATCGTCAAAATACTTTATTCAGTGTTTCAACCATAAAAGTACATAAACAAATACAGTACATGTTTAGACTAAAAACACATACAACACTTAAGAGCACAGCCCTAGGTCATGTCATTAGCATGTTTCAATGATCGATTAAAGTATACGTTTAGATTGCAATTAATCGCAGTATCAAGACCACCATAAAAACTTGTAAATAAAGACTTTGTAATTAATAAAATTGATAAAAAGAAGTAACAGTTAAAATGCAAAAAATAAAACACCCCAAGCGTAAGTATCATATAACAGGACACTTGGACAAAAAGGGCCATGATAGATCAACCAATCCTGTTATTTACTCCAACACCCTGCCCCCAAGGGACTAACTCCATTGAAGATACTTGGATATTGCACAGACTACAATCTGACAGGATTCTTTGCGAAGAAGCTCTATGGTGACAACTAGTTGGCAGCAACCAAGTTGCTTACATAGTGGGATGATCCATGCTTTCCATGTGCAGGTGTAACAAGGACAAAAGAAAATAAAGTGCACCAGTGATTCCTCTGACTGTCGGCAGACCGCGCATACAGTACTCTTATGGGTTAGACACTTTGCTAATAAAGACATTAATGGTAACGTTCCATAGTGAAACTTGAGGTAAAGGGACTTTGCAGCCAATGGGTCAATAAAATCCAGAATGGACTCAAATAACAATTCAGATTTGAAATCTAGGAAAAGGGAAGTAAGCAACACCTCGGGCACATTTTGAAATTCACTAATATGGATATAGTTCAAAATGCATCCTTGAGTGTGGTTGTGGATAGGAAGACCGTGGATGCCTGGGAGGACCAGTAGTCTCCTAGTCTGATATGTTCATACAGCTTCTGGACATAGGATAGCCACTTGATTTTGCCAAAGCTGTCCAGGGATACTACGTCTTCCAAGGCTCCACGATAATCATCCAGACCTACAGAATACTTCAACCTTCTTCTAAAGCGGCCTCAATTGGGCCTTATGTATATGAGTTGAAACACATAACCTATCTTAATGGTATTAACAGGGTATTCTTCAGGAGATTTGTTAGAGATCTCAAGAACGTGATCTCTGCCACCCCAAGTTTAGTAAGATTTGAAATACCCAAAGTTTCAGCCATATATAGGGCGCTGCCCTTGCCCTTAGCTCTGTACACCTTACGCACAGGAGAGATGAGCCTGGTGCGAGATATCCTATAATATTGTGGAATGGGGGCAGAGTGATGGGTTAAATTTAGACTAAGCAGCTCAACCTAGGGTGCCCATGATTTGTAGCTGGATAACCCAATCACCAAATAATCTGTCCAAAGGAAAACACCCAAACATTATTGGACCCCTAAATGTTTTGTGGGGGATAAAGGTCATAAACGTAGTCTTAGAATGATTTATTACAAGCCCTCGTTCAGTGCAAAATCCTTCAAATGTATTCACCAGGCATTGTAGACCACTGTGAGTCTTTGAGATCAGGAAGGTGTCATCTGCGAATAATAGGATGGGAATTTTCCAACCACCCATGGAAGGGGCATCATTGCAGCATTCTCCCCATAAGACACCACGTTGTTGAGATATAACAAGAGGGTTGAGGCGAGGACACAGCCTTTCTGGATGGAAATCCGTTCGGTCAGCTCCCCTTCTCAGCTGCATCTCACTTGGGCAAAGGTGTCCCCAAAATGTCTAGAATATTCGGTGGAACCCCACTATTCCTCAGGATGGCCCACAAGACTCTGGAGACTAAGGCAAATGGCAACTTAAGGTCAAAGAATAACAGGTATAGGTTTGCCTTCTATATAACCAGTGTTTCCCAATAGATTAATAAAAACCAAAACATTTGGTCAATCGTACTGATCCCTCTTCTAAATCCTGCCTACAATGAGGAAAGGGCCTGGTGATTCTCAATACAGGATTTCAACTTTACAAGTATTTTGTGCTGCGTCTATAAGGTATATAGTATACTATAGGGGAAAGTCCTGTTGGCCCTTTTTTTTATAAAAGGGCACAATGTAGGCAGTCTTGCAGCTTGCAGGAATACTTGCTCCCTCCAAGATGTGGTTCGATAGATCATAACACAGCCCACGTCTCAATATTGGCAAGAAAATGGAAACCCGGGCCTCCATTGGGTCCAACTGCTTTTCCAGGGGCAATGGTGTTAATTACCCCAACACAGTCCCTCAACTCTGTCATGAGAATACCTGTGGTAGCAGAGATTAAGCCATGTTGTTGGGCAGTATCATCAACAAAGAGTCTCTACTGCAGCCTATACAAATGGACATGTCATACCTCATGGGAACATGTATCTGCCAGGAGGAGCCTTGATGGGCTCTCCTTACTTAATGTTACTTGCTTAATGTTTTGATGTGTTTTTATATGGCTGCCTCGTAGATATCTGCCCCTAACAATGAGTCCCACTCCCTAAGTGGTCTTGCTTGAGTCCTTTTATACTTGCTTCTTTTAATACACATCAATAGTAAATCCCCCAGGAATAGAGCCTGTCGAAGTTCATTCTTTTTAGCATTACACACCATATTATGCCACAAGCATTTTGGTTTGGAATTGGCCCTGTTGGAATTATAGTTATGTGTAAAACACTTTTCCTTAGAGTTTCAAACAAACACTCATATTTTGATAGACTAAACTGGTCCCTGGGCTGAGATAAGCTTAGCATGTCTAGCTCTAGTATGTCTTTTCTAAGGGCCAGGCTCATACAATCTCTTGTGTGCTGGTCCTGGGCTACATATCCCCATTTAATCCTGCAATAATCATTAGATGGCAACAGGTTGGAACTAAGAGATATTAGGACATCAGTCGGGTGGCAGGACAGGCCGTTTAATGAGCAGTGGGGGCAGCGGCAACCGGCACAGGTAAACACGTGGGGGTGGGGCAGGGGAGGGGAGGGTGGGAACTTGAGGGGGAAAGACAGATGACGGAATAGGTATAATTAAAGAAATAAATAATACTTCGACTTCAGCTCAAGCCTAATATAGTTGTAAGTACCTGAGGGCTTGGAAGGATCACGGAATCATCTCACATCGAGAATGTCAGAGCAAACAACTGATTAATAGTGGTGTCTAGATCGTAACGGAAAAATACATTTATTTATAAGGGACTCAGTTTCTTCGTGTACAGACTCAGGAAAAATAGGGATCTTGGTCAAGTAGATTGAAGCTGTTGGCATATGTCCTGTCAAAGCCACCCTTGCTAGACTGCAAAGGCCCCCATCACTACCTCTCAGGAGAGCATGTTCATAATACTGGGCCCACCCATCCTGACTTTTATGTCCGGTTTTGATGAATTTTTGGATGTTCCTTAAGGGTAAGGCTTAAGGGGCTGCTGGCAAAGAATAGGTTTAACAACCTGAGGTGCGGCGCTAGATGGGGGGGGGGGGACTGCAGCAGATGTGGAGCGATTTAAAACCATTTGATTTCTTCTGCCATTCCGTTCATTAATAAGTGTTGTATGGGTAGGGCATATGGTACATTGAGAAGCCATTGAAAGCAGTGACCCCACTACAACTCCTAGTTCTTCTAATTGATTAGTTAGTGTTGCTAACTGGGCCTTTTCGTCGGAAACCTCAGTCCGCAAGCTGCATACCAGATTATACACTTGGCGACCCTTAATGCCCACATGCATATTCAGGTCAGCAGCCACTAGTTCCGCAGAGGGAGTCTAGGGGGGTGGGCAATGATAATGTCTCAGTGGATTTAGATAGAATCTTGGGAGGTTCCAGCTCCGGGGCGGGAGAAGCCAAAGTTGTAAATCTATTAGCACATAATATTGATGGGGACAGTGGTATAGGCATTCTCTCAACAATGGCAGATTTACACAGGGAGGAGAGTAAGACATTTCTGGAACTGGCTAAAAGGGTACTAGAGAGGGACGGGCTAGGATTGTAACAGTCATGCAGCCCTGCAGGAACTTTGGAGGGAACTCTCTTCAAGCTTGTAGAAGGATGTGTGCCAGTGTGTGCCACTCCCTCACCCATACAGCCACTCACACACTCCCTCATTAATCCATACAGCTATTCACACAGCACTTCACTCATCCATGCAGCCACTTGCACCCACTTCTTAATCCATACAGCTACTCACACACCCACTTATTCACCCATACAGCCATTCACAAACCCACTCACTCATCCAGTCATCTACTCACACATGGATATATACAGTCACACAGCCACTCGCATAATATATGTTAGAAACAGTATCACTCATTAGTATTATGCAGCATATACTATTTTAAGATTTATAGTACCTTAGTATATATGTTTTACACTCATAAACATTTGAAAAATACTCAGAATAACTGGATGATGTCATCAGTGATGTCACTGACCATGCCATAAGTGATGTACTATGTGAGGTCATAAGCAATACATCGCGGGGTATAAGTTACAGTTAGCTCAACTATAACTGCTGAATTTCACTGGTTTTGCACAAGTGAAATCAAAGCCTAACTATATCATCCGTGTAACCTTTGATTTTTTCATCGAATTTCTAAGGTTTTTTAAAATTCTATTTTCTAACTTTAACGTCCCTATAACCTTCCTTTTTTTAAGTGTATTTCAAAGGTTTCATAGAATCCATTTCAAAACGATAACGTCCCTGTCTTGGTCTTTTCAGTGAATTTCTATGCTTTTTTATATTGAATTTCCTAACTATAATGTCCCTGTAACCTTTGCTTTTTCAGTCACTTTCTATCGTTTTTTATAATCTATGTCCTAACTATAATGTCTATTTATTAGATACTGCACTGCAGATGTCTGTCTTTCATATGGCTGCCACAGTATTAAATAACAATTGCAACATTTTGACATACTTAATGCTTATTACGTACTTATTATATACTTATTATATACTTATGTGCTTATTATATACGTATGCTTAGTACTAATATTTTTCATTGTATGAGAGAAAGTGCTGTTATTATCGAATTCCTTGTATTACATTTGCATTAGTTACATTATAAAATGGGGTGTTATAAAATGTTTAAAAAATGTTAAAGATACCAATAAATGCCATCAAGTTATATACGCATGTTGTTCCCTGCGTTGTCAGTGACTGCAACCAATATTAGCCAAGGTATTGTAGGCATACACAGTATTTGTTAAAATACCCCTCACACACCAAAAGGGCCCTTGGTGTCATGCTTCATCATCGGGGTCTTCCCGCCCCGTTGGGGGACGGGCGTTCTACGACTAGCAACTACTCTGGAGCACTTAGATATTGCAAGTGCTATGTGAGGTGTATTGAGTGAGTGTGAGTAGGGTCAGGAGTGATATGGAAAAGTGAGATTAAAAGGAATACCTGGCCTTATGAAAGCAAAAATTCTTTATTAGTCATAGGGTGGTATTGCTAAACAGGGGCGGCTCTAGGCTCATGACGGCCCTGGGCAGGAAGCGTAGGTAGGGGGCCCCGGAAGAGGGGGTCCGGGCGAGGCGGAGCGCGGAGGCCAGTGAAGAGGGGGAGTCAGGGTGTTTGGAAGTGGAACAGAGCCGGAGGCCGCCAAATCCCTGCCAGGGGCCGCCACGCAAATATGTATCCATCCTCAGAGGATTTTTATATTAAGGATATATATTGGCATGGTGGCCCCTGGGGTTTGGTGGCCCTGTGCAGGTGCACAGCTTGCACATGCCTAAGGCCGCCCCTGCGTTAAAAACTGTGTAGCAGAGAAACTTTAGCTTAACAATGGGCTAGTTCTGGTGATGTCAACATGTCAGATTTGTGTTTCTGTGTACACCTGAGGCGGAAAGCCGGGTGTTAGGCCAGTCGCAGCACTCCTTAACTTTTAAACAATATTTACCTTCGTTTTTTCCTAATTTGCGCCGGATTTTAAAAACGCTAGTACTGCAGCCCTGCCCTGCATCCCCCACACTCGTGGATAACATTGGTTACCGAGCCTCAGGCAACAGAGGTTATTGGCGGCCATATTGAGCGAATTAAGCAGTCCCAGCGCTCTAGCGCCGAGACTACAAAAGGAAGCACCGCGAGGACTCGCGAGATTTGTGTTTCTGTGTACACCTGAGGCGGAAAGCCGGGTGTTAGGCCAGTCGCAGCACTCCTTAACTTTTAAACAATATTTACCTTCGTTTTTTCCTAATTTGCGCCGGATTTTAAAAACGCTAGTACTGCAGCCCTGCCCTGCATCCCCCACACTCGTGGATAACATTGGTTACCGAGCCTCAGGCAACAGAGGTTATTGGCGGCCATATTGAGCGAAGTAAGCAGTCCCAGCGCTCTAGCGCCGAGACTACAAAAGGAAATGATCACTCCTCCGCGCAGCGGACGCGGACAGCGGCGCCGTAGTGACGCCGAAGTCAAGCCAAAGTCCTGCCCGTCTGCGCCCGTCCGCGCTGAGTCCGGGCCTAGGGCCAGAACTTCTGCCCCGACTACCCCTCATATGTCACCCACTAGACAATTTCTTCTATCACTCAATACCCACTCCTCTTGCTGTCCCCAAACCATTGCGGTAGCTAAGTGGACGGAACCATTCAATTGCCCACAATGCAAGCAAAACATTGTACCCTTTACAACTAAACGTCTCAACAACTCTGATAGGACCCTTAAGGGAGGCCTTATAAACGCACGTTCAATGTGCAAGAATGCACAACACGTATATGATCTTATTGCTGAAAACGATTTTGATCTCCTAATGATAACTGAGACATGGCTCAAGGATTGGTCTAATCCTGATATAGTAAAAGCCTTACCCTCGGGCTTTCTAATCCAAAGATTAGACCGACCTCTTCAACGGGGAGGAGGACTAGCAATAATTCATCGTGAATCCCTTAAATTCTCCACCATGGAAATATCAGAAATAGAAGAAGCAGAAAGTCTTAGCTTCAGGTTGCAAGTCCACGATTCTTTCACCTTTTCCGGCCTATTAGTATATCGACCCCCTGGGCCAGCTACTCGCTTCTTGGAAAGCCTTGGAGAAGCACTTGCCAACTTAATCCTACGTTCTTCTAACTTCACCTTACTGGGAGATATAAATATACACTTGGACAATCCCAACAACCCCAATACAATATTCTTTAAAGATATCTTAAACATACTGGGCCTGAAAATTCTCACTGAGGAACCAACTCACAACGCTGGGCATATATTAGACTGTATTTGCTCCAATACTAATACATTAACGACAGAACCCCCTTTGCCCCAGACATGGTCAGACCATAAACTTTTAGGTTTCAATATAAAAACAGACAACAAAAAAGTAATAAACCCCAGTGCTCACAATATTAGTTCAACCCCTGCTGGAAAAAAATCATTGAGCACCCAGATCTAATGAATTGGGTTCAGACAGAGAAACCACTACCAGTGGGAAACGTGAGTACTGATTATGATCACTATAAGAGCTGGATGAAATCAATCGGTGACAGATTGACAACAGATGGAACCAAACCTAACAAGACTCAAAGGAAAAAATTAGCTCCTTGGTACACCAAACCCTTAAAAATTACACAAGGAGAAGTTAAATTACTTGAAAGAAAATGGCGACGTCATTATAAGAAGGAAGATAGGGAAAACTACAAAAATGCCAGGAGGAATTATCATACCTCTATTAAATTAGCGAAAACCAACTACTATACCAACCTGATAGAATCATCTAACAACAACCAAAAAGATATATTCCAAATAGTCAACAGCTTCCGAAAACCAAAAATTTTGACACAGGAAATTCCACCGTCCCAAGCCCTCTGCAATAAAATAGCGGAATATTTCGAACAGAAAATCACTAACTTTACCAAAGCTTTTCCACAAATCAGTCAGCTACCTTCTAATACTGTAGATCCCATCATACTAACTGAGACTCCTTGTACCTCTACATGGGATAATTTTACCACGATCAACCCAACTGAATCTTCTCAAGCCATCTTAACCCCTTCAGCGCTAATGACAAGGGTAACTCGTCATGGAGTTTCCATTGATTTCAATGGAAATTACATTGAAGTTCCAGAAGAAGCATAGCATCCAAGTGGTTAAAACTGAATTCAGGCTCCCCTCTCGACCCCTGTCCTCCTCTACTTATCAAGACCATAAAAGATGAGGTTAACCCATTAATCAACTCTATTCTTAACTCCTCCTTGCAAACAGGAGATATTCCCACAGGTTGGAAAATCGCGGTAGTCAAACCTCTCCAAAAGAAACCAATTCAAGACCCGACGACATTATCAAATCTTCGACCTATCTCACTTCTCCCAGCACTCTGTAAACTTACAGAATCATGTGTAAATAAACAGCTCACTGCATACTTAGAGAACAACAACCTTCTCCACCCTAACCAAGCGGGTTTTCGCTCGCATCACTCCACCGAGTCTGCCCTTATCTTTTCAATGGAAACAATCAGGACTGCACTAGATCAGGGAAAAAGAGCTGTCCTGATCCTATTGGATTTATCTGCGGCGTTCGACACGGTGTCCCACGATATTCTACTTCTCCGCCTGAGTAATGCAGGCATAGGGGGCACCGTGTTGAAATGGTTTACCAACTTCCTCAGACAAAGGAAACAAACCATCTTCTTAGGGCCATACCACTCTGAGGCAAGGGAAGTACAATCTGGGGTACCTCAGGGCTCCAGCTTAAGCCCCATATTGTTCAATCTGTATATGGTCCCCTTAATGAAACTTATCTCTTCCTTTGCCATTAGCTCAATAGCCTACGCCGATGACACTCAACTAGTGTTAATCCTAGATGAAGATGTGGCATCGGCTGAACGTTCCCTTAGGGACTGTTTGGAAGCAACTTTTGAGTGGATGAACTTTAACCATCTTAAATGTAATACTGCAAAGACCGAAATTCTACCTTTCGGGAAAAATAATTTGTTCTCCCCTCAAGCCTGCTGGCCACCCAAGGCCGAAGCCCCGCCGAGCACTATAAAGAGTGCCCGAAACTTGGGAATCAAATTTGACGAGGCACTATCATTTAAGCAACAGACCAGTGAAGTGGCTGGCTCATGTTTTAATGTCATTAAGAGCCTTCGAAAATTTTTTGACTTCCTCCCTCTATCAGCCAGGAAAACTGTAGCGGTGGCACTAATCACATCTAGGTTAGATTACTGCAATGGTCTATATGTAGGTGCCAATAAAGCCCTCCTACACAAACTGCAAATAGTGCAAAACACCGCAGCAAGACTGGTGCTAAAATTACCAAGAAGGACATCAGCATCTGCAGCACTAGACACCCTCCACTGGCTTCCCATCCAAAAGAGGATTCTATTCAAACTGCTGATTATTTCCTTCAGGGCATTCCACAAAACAGGCCCCACTTACTTGTCTAGTAAATTCAATCGCTACCATCCTGGACGTCATCTGAGATCTGCAACGGCCAACCTCATGACCATCCCCAAGTTCCGATTGACCACCAGAGGTGGCAAATCTCTAGTAGTAAGAGGCTCTAGAGCCTGGAACAAACTTCCCCCTCATATCCGAGAAATCTCATGTGAGAGTAAATTCAGGAAAGCCATTAAAACCTGGATATACAACCAAACAGCCACCTTCTGCAAAACCCTGGTCTAAATCTCCTGAATCATCCCTAGGGGCTACTTCACCTTCTGCCCCTCCGTTTTTTTTTCAGGCTTACACAATTCACATCCAGCGCCAAGATACTCCTCGGAGTGATAGAGCGCTATACAAAAACCAAATCAAATCAAATCAAATCAATGTATCGAGGCTGAATGCCTCTTCGTCAGGACGGGGTCAGATCCCTCTATCACTCACTAAAGTTGCCATCAATGTGTGCTATGTGTATATACAAGTGAAAGGATGTAAGTTATAATACCACTGCGGTATGGGATTCAATTGGTAATTACAGCCCTATCATTATTTCTGAAGCGTGGGCCTGCAAAGATAAAGTGAGAGCACGTAAGTATTGGCAGCGCGTCCCAATGCGCGTTCATATATCACCTGTGGAGAAAAGGCAAGGTGACATATATCGTGATTTAGCAATTACAGCGTGTCCCTAAATATGGTACACACTTAGGTGCTGTGACCTGTTTGAAAAAAGGAAGAAAAAAGACCCTACTGGACAAAACAAACACTTAACATAAAACACACTCTCTAAGTCGTGAAGATCAGTACAGTCCGTTATAAGCTGTAAACTCTAGGTAAACAAAGTACAGAGGTCAAAATACATACTAGAATAATTAGGAGTCAGTGCCCCATGAGCCAATCTGGAGGAGGGGTACATGGAACTTCCATCTGTTGGTAAAGGAAAAATGGGAGGTATGCCATGGTTTAGTATAAGGTCATGGCGAACGTTCTATAAAATAGGCATTGGGCTCCCTAAACGCGGCTATGCCGTACTCACTAATACTCGAGCAGTCCTCGCGTCCTCCCTCACCTGCGGCTTCCGTGGTATGAGAGGAAGGAGAGGAGGATGTGGTTATATACTCGATTCAATTGGATTATTGGTTACACCTGTGCCTGGGGGCAGCTGATAGGTCTGAATACTAGAGGGGTGCATGCTCGTAAAAGACGGCAAAAGGCAGGGGCCATCTTGGGAAAGCAATGTCTGAATGAAGTAGGCTCTAAAGTGTGGGCGCCATCTTAGAAAAACCACGGTGGTTCATGGCTGGTTGCCAAGTCACTATTGTAGTTGGGTTTGGTTCTAATTAAACAAGGCAATGGGCGCTATGGTAGGCGCGTCCTATCACAAAGATATCGAATCTTGTAGGTGGGGGCCAACTTGGGAAAGCAATGCCTGAATGAAGTAGGCTCTAAAGTGCGGGCGCCATCTTGGAAAAACCTTTGTGGTTTTTGTCTGGTTGCCACGTCGCTTTTGTAGTTGAGTTTGGTTTTATATTCAATAAGGCAATAGGCGCTATGGTCGACGTGTCCTAACACAAAGATAATGAATCTTGTAGGTGGTGGAAAACTTCATCGTAGAGTCACATATACAACAATCAACGGTACTCCGTATGTTGAGCGAAAATCAAGTGCACACGTTTATTGTAGGGTGTGGTTCTTTTATTAAACATGCTAATGGGCGCTGGGGGCAATGATGAAGCAGGACACCCATCGGAATGTGTGAGGGCTCTTGCTGCTGGGCAATCACATCCCTCCTATCAGGGCCTGATGCTGCAACAGAAATGTTACCTCTTGAATCTGGAGGATGTTTAATAATACTGGGTATCCAATAATATTGCAGAAGCATCTCTCCTACAGCCACCTTGAGAAACTACACTCTTCTCGTGCATGGTCAGACAGAAGCAACAGATCTCGAAGCTGCATAAACAGTGGGAAGAAGAGCTGTGTTTCCTTTCACACCGTTTCCGTAAACACATTTCTTGCTTTTTATAAAGTTAAAGCAAATATCGGGGCTTTAAGTGCGGCAGATCCCTACGGGTCTCAAACCTTAACAGTAAGTAATTAAAACACTGACATTGAAACAGGTCTCTATCAGGCCCTGTGTTAAAATATTTGTTTTTACAGGCAAAAAAATATAGTTTTCTTAACAATAAGTATAAACACTGTTAGGATAATACATGTCAGTGGTGTAGTTTCTGTTTACATGTCACGTTCCTTATGGGTGTTTGCTTCTTCCAGGATGTGCTGTATCTGTAGGTTTTTTTGTGCAGCATATTACTCTTGTATAGTGCATACTGTGAAGTGAAGTCCCCCAAGGTGCTTGTGTGAGTTGAGGTTGTACATGAGTGTTTATAACTGGCCACAATTCAGAGTTCTGGAGTTGAGGCGAAAGTTCTCACAGTTTTGGTAAGCAGGTCATAAATAGGACTCACGGTTTTATGGTATTTATTTTTTTAACTTTCCATCTGTATGTATCCATATTTATGTTTTGCCCATTTTATCTGTGTTTATCCATATTTAATTTGTGTTTTGCATATAAATGAAGTTATAAAACTGTATATTTCCATATTTATTTAACTGATATACGCACATTCATACCTTGATGTCTGTCGTGTTTTAGCTATTTAAGCTGCCAAATATTACATAACAATATATCCACTGGTAAATACTAGCATTATACCACAAATGCATATTGACACATGCCGTTATTTAAAGAAATTTCATCCAGTTTTTTAATTTCCACTGCTGTCCATCTGCTCAGCTGTTGAGATATAATTCATGAAAGAAAGCAAGGAGAGTCACTTAAAAACGACACAATTTTCTGTATTTATCCACTTTAAAAAATAAATTCAGACCGAAAACACATTATTTTCTGTCTGTGTTTATCTGGAAAAATCCGTAAAAACGGAAAACAGGGAGCCTTAGTCATAAACATATTGAATACACATGGTCATCTAATCCTTGACCTCTCTGCAGATTGTACAGGGCAATGATCAGGTGTGCCAACTGTATCTGTGAATCTGCTCCAAAGTGTGAAGAAGGTACATAGTTGTTGAAATAATGACGGAGAGAAATAAAAAGAAAATATATTTGCTTAAAAGTGATTGGGTGCATTAAATGTGTAAAGGGGATGGAGAAGTGAAGGAGATACACGGAAGTACATGCAGGAGAAAGTGATAAGAGAGACCTAAAGAGGGAAGCTGATGTGTGAGATATGAAGATGAAGAATTCCAGAAAGATGTTGAGAGAAAAAAGGCATAAGTGTCTAACAGAGAGGCTGCTGAGGAACTTAGAGTGATTGAGATTTTGTGAAGACTGCTACCTCTTCCACAGAACTTAGTAACATATCATTTAAATATATAAATATAAAGGTCATACCTCTTGGAAAAGAATCCGAATTACGCTTCTAATGTCACGCCACTTTGAGAACCCCCTCCTCATTTTTTCTACCCATTAAAAGCCCTGACTAATATTATGTGTAAAGGTCAAGATTGGAATAGGATTTGTGTTAGAGCAAGCGTAAAGTTGAGGTGAGGGTTAGGGTCAAGGTAAAGGGCAGACTTTGGTAAACACAACACATTAAAGGTATTGCTAGGGTTGGAGTAAGAATAGTAAATCAAGATTAGTGTTTGGGACAGCTTTAGGCTACTGTTAGGCTACTCGTAAACAACGAGGGAAAGTTCAGGGTTAGGGTTAGTTTAGGCTTATGGTCTATCAATGTCAGGGTTAGTGAAAAGTTGGGCACTAAGTAAAAGTCCAGATTAGTGCTAGTTTTTGACTATAGTTTAGTATCGAGGTTAGGGTAGTGGTAAGTTAGGGGTTGGTTCAAGGTTAAGATTAAGAACAAAGGGGCATATTACCAAGGGCATTATCGCCGCATTAGCGGGACTTTTTCCTGCTAATGCAGCGATAATTTTATCGCCCTATTACCAAGCTGTCGCTAACACCAGTTAGCGACAGCTTGTAGGCGATAGCGGGCATTTAGGGGCCCACTTTGCATGTCAGCGATAATTATCGCTAATGACATGCAAAGTGGGCGTGCCAAGATGTTAGCGACTGAAAACAGCCACTAACATCTTTAACTCCTATTAACAACTTTTGGAAATATTCGCGCTAAGCGCGAATATCTCCAAAAGCTAACGCCTGCTAAAAGCAGTTCTTAGCCATGTTATCCATTAGAAGGTGGATAACATGGCTAAGAGCATTGTCACGATAATGCATGAATATCGCTGATTTTTCAGCGATATTCATGCATTTCACAGGATTTTTACCGCTTTTGAGATAAACCATGATAATATCAAGGTATCTCAGCTGTGAAAATCCTCGGTGCTCGGCGATATTTTTTTTCCGCTAACCAAGCAATAGCGATAATTATCGCTATTGCTTGGTAATATGCCCTACAGAGTCTGTTTTAAACTTTGATGGATGGTACTCTCTCCATCAGGGAGGAGAACATTACTACCATATCCTGACAGGCTACCGTCTGCCAAATTTAGGGATCACTGTCTGCCCAGCTGTTATCTCTGTACTGGGAAAGGAACTGCAGTCACAATGGTTCTTTTCAATGTATAAAAGGTCTGGTGGATGGCTGCCGTCGGTTTTGCAGGGTTTCTTTTCAGATTTGTTTTATGTATACAGCACAAACTGGACCCAAAGGTATTGAGCACCAGTGGGAAGATTAAGTGATTGGCCCAGAATCACAGGTTAATGAGCCGACCCCGAGACTTGAGCCTGGTTCCCCAGTTCCAAAGTCAGCAGCTCTGGCCATAACATCGTATCCTGTTCCAGGTTCTCACAGCCATACACCAAATTTCTATCATTTTTTCTTGGTTTTTCAGAAACAAACTCCCAAAGCACAAGTTACTTTCAGAAAAACAAAAAACGTATGAATCCCCCCCCCCCCCCACACACACACATACACCCTGAGAGCATTCTCTAAGGGTAAGAGGGTCATTTATTGTTTCACCTCACAGACGGGACAAAAAAATTACATACTTCACCCTGAATAAGGCACTTGGTATAATGTCCTTTCCCTGATGGCCAATAGTCCGTCAGGTCATCCGAGGAAGTTTTTTGGTCAATGTAGCCAACGGGGGATCAGTTGAAGGATAAATTTAAGGTCTGCCAGTCTCTAAATGGAGCGGGCAGACTAAGAGTTTGGTGGACAGGATACACCATTACGTTTACAAAAGAGTACCCTCTCTACCAAATTCTAAATTGGGCCAAAGGTTTT
Organism: Lissotriton vulgaris; assembly: GCF_964263255.1. Taxonomy (NCBI): domain Eukaryota; kingdom Metazoa; phylum Chordata; class Amphibia; order Caudata; family Salamandridae; genus Lissotriton; species Lissotriton vulgaris. The sequence continues at coordinate 1,099,414,700 of NC_141693.1, forward strand.
AGCGAGGTGGTGTTAGGTTTGGGGTATTATGAGGTTTAGGACCAAAGGTTGGAGTAAGAAAGGGTAGGGTTTGGTTTCAAACTATTTAGAAAATATGTTTAGAACATTAAAGGATGGGAATCTTAGAAAGGGAGTAGCATTTTTCAATGAAAACTGGTAAACACACATCCTTTTTCAAAATGTCCATTTCAATAGAAGACACACCTGACCATTACATTAAACGATTTTCAACAAGGAATGCTTCTCTGAGCGCACTGGAATGAAATCAGGTAGATGAGGATTGGGGAAAATCATCGACAGCTGCGGGAGGTGCAGTAAATCCGGGCCAGGGGTGTCAGAGTCCAATTTCACACTAGTTAATGCTGTTCTTTTTTACTGGACTAAAGGACAGGCAACCAGCCCAGTGCACTAGCTTGCATTTGAGGCCAGTACCCCGCTAGCTGGCCACGGGGAGAGGGAGGCAGAGAAGGAGTGATTAGGAAGGGTGAGCGGCGAGTGAGAAAGCAGAAGAGGACAGGAATGGGAAGTTGGAAGATTAAATGACCGCGACTGACGGAAAGAGAAGCAGGCCCGTTAAATGACAGAGGCGACGGATAAAGGCGGGGTGACGGAAGGGAGAAGGAAACAGAGGCAAAGGCAAAGAAAGGTAGGAAGGCCTTTCAAGATTCAGGAAGAAAGAGGCATCGATTGATAATTTTATAATGTACATCACTATAAAATCATGTTTATTTGCATTATAAGGCATTGCTACCACCTAACTCAATGGCACTTAAGGAAGCCGCCTCGCAAGAATGAATGACAGATACATCTCTGCAGCAGGTGCACTGAGGTTCATATCCACCCAAGGTGCTATATATTATCAGAAAATTGTAGAGGTAGCTCAACTCTAAAATGTAAGAGCAGGAAAATCTGCGTGTTTGCGAGCTACATTACGGGTGACTGACATCACGGCTCAGGAAGGCACATCGGCTGAAAAAAGCCCGTCCTGTCATCTCACCAAAGAAGCACTCCCGGAAACGGTGACTTGTTTACATCAGTCACATGAGGGTGACTGTAATCGGTCACCTTAGAGTGAGTAATATACGGTATCATGGAAAAAATAGACTAGGGTTTGGGCAAACATCACGTGATTGCCCCACAGTGGGGTTTTCACAGAGGCGCTGATGACAACAGTAAACAAGAATGATGGGCGTGGCCTACGAAAGACCTTTGTAACCAGCAGACACCAATGAAACCGCGTGCAGCGAGACCTGCTCGGCTCACTTTCAATGCATTCAAAGTGTTAACGAAGAAGAAAAGCGTACACGGTTACCACACATGCTGTGAGCTCGTGTATTCCAGCACCAGTGCTGGCCACCCACTTCCGACCATCCTCCGGGCACAGGAGAGGGCCTGCTCGGACTAGAGCTGCAGAGGCGGTCTAATGCATGCACCCCACCCCCAGGAGGCGCTCTGATCGAGCCACCCTAGCTGTCCGGTCCAAACATTGACGTGCTGCTTTCTTCTTGGCTGAATACCTGTCCTCTTCAGCAGATTATAGAAGATTGAGTTGTTTTCGACATTTGAATTACTTGACATAACACTGACAGTGTCTGGTACACTAGGGGAGAAGAGGCAACGGCTCTTGTCAGCTAAAAACATATATAAAGACAGAATAAATATGTGAATGTTGTGAAGGGCCAATGAGACACCTTATCTCATGAATGCTCATAGGCCTTAGGCTAAAGGGGGCCCTTGAACAATGTTTCCCCACTCTCACGTCACGGGGGCTGCAGGAGCACGTGTTAGGCCCCCTCCCCGGTGGTAGTGCATTCGGTTCTGGTTACCTTGGGGCCTTTTCCGTTTGACACAGGGCCGGACTGGCTTATTTATAGGGCAATCAGACAGCGTCCAACTGGCTGATCTGACAGGTCAGTATGAGGGGCTGCTTAGATCGAAAGATGTTTAGAGTAGCCTCCAGGCCCGGCTCCAGGAATATTTAATTGGGTGGGCCAAAGGTACTTTTGGGTGGGCCACTGCTGGCCCTTTTTATCGTTTATATATCTAGCCAGGCCTACTTCTGGGCCCTCCTTTCTCTCCTTAGTCTTACAAAGCACAGTAAAACCCACTCTTTTCCAAGTCTCTTTCTAAATGTTATCACTTTCAAAAAGTGCTATTCTTCCATGTAATGTCCCTTTGATGGGAAGTGGAGGTTTCTTAGGTGGGAGTATCAAGTAAGTGACACTACTCCAGCTCCCTCTGTGCGAGCCTTCAGGGAGAAACCCGATTCATTACTACCTCCACCTGACCCCTGACTCTGCAGCGCACACCCTTACAGGCTTGAGTATCCACTTTTCTACCGTCCCCCTCCATTACAACTTATCTCAGAGCTGACCTTGGGCCCCAGGCCCATATCAGCCATCATACAGTTCCACTTTCATTATTCCCAGTAAAAAATAATAGCAAAATCACCTTCAAACTTGAAACATTAAATATAGCAGTAAATGTAAATAGCATGCATGTTAAAGTATGCTCCACAGTTGTCCTAATCAGTCGGCTTTAGTGCTAGTGCAAAAGTCTTTTTGACCTCTTTTTTACCTCTTTCTCTGTAGTTCCTCCACCCCATGACCTCCTCCTCAAATTCCCTCACTGCTCCCTCCACTAGTGCCCCTCAACTCTCTGTAGTTCTCCATCACCCTGTGACCTCCCCCTCTGCTTCCCTCACTGCTACACTCCACCAGTGCCCCACATCTCTCCGTAGCCCCCCACCCCATGACCTCCTCCTCGGATTCACTCACTACCATCCTCCACCAGTGCCCCTCATCTCTCCATAGCTCGCTCACACCCCAAGACCTTCTCCTCCGATTCCCTCACTGCCACCCTCCACCAGCTCCCCTCATCGCTCTATAGTTCTCCCCACCGTGACCTTCTCCTCGGATTCCCTCACTGCCACCCTCCACCAGTGCCCCTCATCTCTCTGTAGTTCCCCCACCCCATGACCTCCTCCTCTGCTTCCCTCACTGCTACCCTTTACCAGTGCCCTACATCTCTCCGTAGCCCCCCACCCCGTGACCTCCTCCTCGGCTTCCCTCACTGCCACCCTCCACCAGCTCCCCTCAACGCTCTGTAGTTCTCCCCACCCGTGACCTTCTCCTCGGATTCCCTCACTGCCACCCTCCACCAGCTCCCCTCATCGCTCTGTAGTTCTCCCCACCCGTGACCTTCTCCTCGGATTCCCTCACTGCCACCCTCCACCAGTGCCCCTCATCTCTCTGTAGTTCCCCCACCCCATGACCTCCTCTGCTTCCCTCACTGCTACCCTTTACCAGTGCCCCTCATCTCTCTGTAGTTCCCCCACCCCGTGACCTCCTCCTCGGCTTCCCTCACTGCCACCCTCCACCAGCTCCCCTCATCGCTCTGTAGTTCTCCCCACCCGTGACTTTCTCCTCGGATTCCCTCACTGCCACCCTCCACCAGCTCCCCTCATCTCTCTGTAGTTCCCCCACCCCGTGACCTCCTCCTCGGCTTCCCTCACTGCCACCCTCCACCAGCGCCCCTCATCTCTCCGTAGCCCCCCACTACATGACCTCCTCCTCTGCTTCCCTCACTGCTACCCTTTACCAGTGCCCCTCATCTCTCTGTAGTTCCCCCACCCCGTGACCTCCTCCTCGGCTTCCCTCACTGCCACCCTCCAGCAGCTCCCCTCATCACTCTGTAGTTCTCCCCCACCCCGTGACCTTCTCCTCGGATTCCCTCACTGCCACCCTCCACCAGTGCCCCTCATCTCTCTGTAGTTCCCCCACCCCATGACCTCCTCGGCTTCCCTCACTGCCACCCTCCACCAGCGCCCCTCATCTCTCCGTAGCCCCCCACCCCATGACCTCCTCCTCTGCTTCCCTCACTGCTACCCTTTACCAGTGCCCCTCATCTCTCTGTAGTTCCCCCCACCCCGTGACCTCCTCCTCGGCTTCCCTCACTGCCACACTCCACCAGCACCCCTCATCTCTCAGTAGTTCCCCCACCCCGTGACCTCCTCCTCGGCTTCCCTCATTGCCACCCTCCACCAGCTCCCCTCATCGCTCTGTAGTTCTCCCCACCCCGTGACCTTCTCCTCGGATTCCCTCACTGCCACCCTCCACCAGCTCCCCTCATCTCTCTGTAGTTCCCCTGTTGGACCCTGCTCTGCCCGCCCAAGCACTGCAGGAGCGAAGCATGCACCAATCCCCTTCTCGTATCCACTGAATACCCACTGATTATATTCTACAGTGAGCCTTCCAGTGAACCCGAAGAGAGGGTGGTTTAATACGAGACACCAAGTCTCCCACCCTGTAGAATAACAGGACACGGCTCCCTCCTTCACGCCTCCGCACCTGTGATAAAAGGGAGAAAACGTCTCTCAATATGCAATACACAATATAGCCTCTGCATCTATGACCATGTTCCACCAAAACACCAAATAACATATACCCCCTCCTTCTCCTTACCAGTGGTAAGTGCAGGCTTAGCTTCGTGGAGGAACTGGGTTCTCCACAATATAAAATAGTACTCCAGGGAGATAGAAACCCAGTCAGGGGCACAAAAACACAGGGTGTCCTGCAAACACTGAAGGTGCATAATCTAGCACCGTACAAAAGGGGAAAAAGAAGGCTGGGGACAAAATCACGAACTACCAGCTACAAAAAACCCCTTTGACAAGGTATATGGCTTGGGAGGAAAAAAAAGAAAGAGACTAGCGACTCTCCTTCCAAAGCGCCAGCGGCTTGTGTACACAAGAAAACAGCGGAATGACCCAAAACGTCACTTCCGCGCGCACAACGATGTGGACAAACGTTATGCGCGTCTGCCTGATGGAAAACAAACAGCGCGTCAAACACCGAGCTGCCGGCAAGACCAAGGTGAGAACGGGAGCCTCCGCTCTCAATTTAAGTCTTTCACAGGAAGACAATTAGGCTAGCAAAAAACAAGGAAGGGCAAAAATAACGAGGGAAAGGACTAAAAATAGAAGCAGGGGGAGAAGCAGGGGGAGGGAGACTAACTAACTTACTGACACGGAGGAAATACTAGGAAAAGCCAGAAACGGGGAGAATACAGGAAACCAAAACGGACTGAAATCCCCCACGAGCCCGTGGGAGACTATAAGGAGCAAAAGGCAACAGAACTCCTCAGCAATGCAGGAACCAAGAAGCTGGATACCAAGGCCACAACGTTGGCGATATCGAGCAATGAACAATGAGGTAGGACACAATTAAATACCTCAGCCCCTGGTCATGTGATGGTGGCCCATGGTCACAGAAACAGGACTAACTACAAAGCAAATCCCTAACAGTACCCCCCCCCTACGACCCTCCCCACGGGACGGGGCTTCAAGGGGTGCTGTCTATGGAACAATCTGACCAATCGAGGGGCATGAACCCCACCAGCTGGCTCCCATGTCCTATCCTCCTGTTTATATCCCTTCCAGTCAATCAAATAAAAGAGACGACCCCTAGCCCTCTTGGAGTCACAGATGGCATTCACCTCAAATTCCTCCTGACCATCAATAGTTAAGGGAGGAGGTGGGGGCAACTCCCGTGCAGAAGGTATGTAAGGTTTCAATAGTGGGGCATGAAACACCGGATGTACCCCGTAGTCTTGTGGCAACTCAAGCTTCATTGCAACCGGGTTAATGACCTGGACTATCGGAAAGGGGCCTACGTACCTGGGTTGCAATTTACGGGACCCTTGCAACCTCAGATTCCGAGATGCCAACCACACCAAATCGCCCACCTTGTAAGGGGGAGCCGGGGCCCGATGTTTATCCGCTTGTGCCTTCATAGCAGCCTTGGCCTCCACCAGACTCTCCCGGGCCAAGCCCCAGATATCACTCAATTGCCTGCAGATCCCATCTATGGCTGGCATGCGTCCTGTGGGTTGAATGGCCACTGCCCTAGGGTGGTACCCAAGTGAACAATAGAATGGGGTCATGCCCAAAGTGGAGTGCAAGCTGTTATTGTATGCAAACTCAGCGATGGGCAGGGCTGTCACCCAATCACATGATAAAGAGGTGATCAGACATCTCAGATACTGTTCCATTGTCTGGTTGGTTCGCTCAGTCTGTCCATCAGACTGAGGATGGTATGCCGAAGACAAACGTATCTCTGTCTTCAGGACCAGACATAGTTCAGACCAAAAATGAGACACAAATTGCGCCCCCCGGTCAGATATAATCACCTCCGGCAACCCATGTAAACGTACTACAGAAGCCATAAAGACCACTGACATTTCCTTCGCTGTAGGGATCTTGCGGAGCGGTATGAAATGTGACATTTTGGTGAACAAATCCACCACCACCAATATGGCCGTATATCCCGAAACCAAGGGCAATTCCGTTACGAAATCCATACTTATGGTATGCCAAGGGGATGGTGGTACTTCCAGAGGGCACAGGAGCCCAGAGGGCTTACAGTGCGTTGGCTTACTAACGGCACATACAGGGCATGACTTCACATATCCCTGAATGTCCTTTATCATGGAGTCCCACCAAAACCACCGCTCACACAACTCTCTCGTCTTTCTCATCCCAGGATGTGCCACTAGTGCAGATGAATGGCACCACTCCAATACCTCATCCCTTAAAGAAGGAGGAATTACCATCCTGTCCCCATGATACAACAACCCCTCCTTCTCCTTTACATCAGTTACAGATAGCAAAGGGCTTAGATCAAGAAGCTTCAAGCGCTCTTTTACCACACCAGGAAAATCATCCATCTCAGTGGCCCCCACGGAACGTTTACCCTCTATCATAGCCCTGTTTTCAGTCACGGGTTCTTCCCCTTTAGGTTCGTTATGTATCCGAGAAAGGGCATCGGACTTTACCTGCTGGGCCGCTGGCCTGTAGGTGATGATGAAATCATATTCATTAAAGAATAACACCCACCGCATCTGACGAGGTGTCAATGCCCTAGCGGAACGGAAGAATTCAAGGTTTTTATGATCCGTATAGATGGTAATAACGTGTCTGGCCCCCCACAAATAGTGTCGCCATTCCTCGAATCCAATTTTACAGCTAGCAGTTCTCGTTCGGCCACTGTATAATTCCGTTCGGCAGGCAACAAGGTCTTTGAGAAGAAAGCGATTGGATGCATATGGCCGGTAGATTTGTCGCGCTGGGATAATACCCCACCCACTGCACACATGGATGCATCAGTTTCTACGAAGAACGGCAGGGCAGGATCAGGATGTACTAACACGGGGGCTGAAGTAAAGTGCTCCAATAAGGATTGAAAAGCAGTCTGCGTCTCACTGGTCCACTCGAAAGGAACACCCTTTCGTAATAGGCGAGTCATTGGTGATACTACCTCAGAAAAATGCGAAATGAAACGCCGATAGAAATTGGCGAAACCCAGGAGCACCTGGATTTGTTTCACAGAGGTAGGCACAGGCCAGGTCACAATGGCCTTTATCTTCCCTGGATCCATTCGTATTCCCTGTGCTGAAATGATGAACCCAAGAAACTCTACCTCTTGAGTGTCAAACTGGCATTTCTCTAGCTTGGCATATAGATGGTGCTCCCGGAGGGTCCGTAACACCTGAAGGACATGTTCTGAATGCTCTGCCCTAATCTCTGAGAACACAAGTATATCGTCCAAATAGACGATAACCGTGCGATCCAGGTATTCACTGAGCACCTCATTAATGAAGAACTGGAATGCCGCCGGCGCATTACACAAGCCGAACGGCATTACAGTGTATTCATATAGACCATACTTGGTCCTAAAAGCCGTCTTCCACTCATCTCCGGGTCTCATCCTTATTAGATGGTAGGCTCCCCGCAAGTCCAACTTTGTAAAGACGGTAGCCTTGCGGAGCTGATCTAACAACACGGAGATGAGTGGAAGAGGGTACCTATTCTTCACTGTGGCCGCATTCAAGATCCTATAGTCCACACATGCCCTGAGGGTCCCTTCCTTCTTAGGAATAAAGAAAATAGCAGATGACACAGGGGAGGAGGATGGACGAATGAACCCGAGTCTCAACATCTCATCGATGTACTCCTTCAAGTGTTCTTCCTCAGGTTCTGATAATGCGTACACCCGGCTACAAGGCAAAGAGACCCCCGGTACCAGATCGATCTTACAATCATAAGCCCTGTTTGGGGGAAGTTCCTGGGCATTCGTCTTATCAAAGACGTCCTTAAACTCCAAGTACTGTGGAGGGACAGATCCCACATCCGTCACAGCGCAGACCAAGGGGTCGATCGGTGCCCCTGCTACAGCATAACAATGCTTCAAACAGTGCGCTGAATCTAACGTTACCAACCTCTGCACCCAATCAATCCTGGGATTATGCATCTGCAGCCATGGTACCCCCAACACTAAACCAAACGAAGGGGCATCAATTAAGTCGAAAATCACCATCTCGGAATGCCCATTCTCACATGATAAACCCAAAGGTGCAGTCCGACGGGTGATACACCCCGATGTCAGCTCGGTACCATCAATAGCCCTTACAGGCTCAGGTCGTTCTTTCAACTGCCAAGGAACCCCCAGTTTCTCTGCCATAGTAATGTCCATAAAATTGCCAGTGGCACCTGAATCCAACAACACCGACACAGAAACACATTCCTGAGTCCGTAACAATAACTGAGCGTTAATAACAAAATGTCTAGGTGCTTGGTCTACAGATCCGACCACCTCATACTGTTGACCACAGCATTCACCTACCCTATGATCTACCTGAACACAAGCCACCTTCTTGCTGAATCCCACACCAGAGGGCTTCACCGGACATTCCCTGGCAAAATGACCCCCTTGACCACAATATAAGCACAGATTGTTCTCCCTCCTTCTCTTCTTCTCCTCTGGCGCCAAAGGACCCCGTACCCCGCCCAGTTCCATGGGCTCAGGTGCCACCTTGTTATCCCCTGTACTCTTTACCTCCGCCTTTACGTAACTACCTCTGGTTGCCTGAAACCTGCTACGCTCACCTCGCCTCTCAGAGACCCTATGGTTCAGTTTAACCACCAGATCTATGAATGCCGCACAATCCTCCGGTGGATCTACCACTTGTGACACAATGTCCTTTAGCTCTTCACAGAGACCCTGGTAGAATATTGAAGTTCTCTTTTCAGTGGGCCAATGGGTCTCAGATACCAGTCTGTTAAAGGATGCAATATAGGACAACAAATCCTGTCTGCCCTGCCGGAGCTTCATTAATTCCGCATCACTAGCCTGCATAAACGCATGCTTGGCAAACAGTCCCCGCATCAGTTCTTTAAATGCGCTATAATTGTACAATACCCGATCATCGCTATCCACCAAAGGTATAGCCCATTGAGCAGCATTACCAGCCAGATAGGATATTGTAAAGGCCACTTTTGCGGAATCGTCAGGGAAGGCACTCGGTCTGCACATGAAATGTAGCTGGCACTGGGTCATAAACATCCCGAATTTCTCGCTATCTCCCGTAAATCTCTCAGGAGGGGCTAACGGCACTGCTACCGGGGAAGACACTGTAACGTTAATAGGGTTACTGGAGCTGCTTCCTCCCATTGTACCCTGACCCGTCCCCCCGCTATACTGGAAGGTCGCAGGGTGGAGAATGGAAGAGGCTCCCCTCTGATGTGACTGCTCTCTGGCCCTGACAGCCACTAATTCTTGTTTTAAACCAGCGTTTTCCTGCTGTAGCTCCTGAACCTGTGTCTGTAATGTCTGCAATGCCCCCATAATGTCCTGCATTGAGGGACCTCCTGAACCATCCCCCACTACATTCCCATCCACGTCCATGTTCGCTCAGGCAGTGCTAAATACGTGGGCTCGATATTCTGTTGGACCCTGCTCTGCCCGGCCAAGCACTGCAGGAGCGAAGCATGCACCAATCCCCTTCTCGTATCCACTGAATACCCACTGATTATATTCTACAGTGAGCCTTCCAGTGAACCCGAAGAGAGGGTGGTTTAATACGAGACACCAAGTCTCCCACCCTGTAGAATAACAGGACACGGCTCCCTCCTTCACGCCTCCGCACCTGTGATAAAAGGGAGAAAACGTCTCTCAATATGCAATACACAATATAGCCTCTGCATCTATGACCATGTTCCACCAAAACACCAAATAACATATACCCCCTCCTTCTCCTTACCAGTGGTAAGTGCAGGCTTAGCTTCGTGTAGGAACTGGGTTCTCCACAATATAAAATAGTACTCCAGGGAGATAGAAACCCAGTCAGGGGCACAAAAACACAGGGTGTCCTGCAAACACTGAAGGTGCATAATCTAGCACCGTACAAAAGGGGAAAAAGAAGGCTGGGGACAAAATCACGAACTACCAGCTACAAAAAACCCCTTTGACAAGGTATATGGCTTGGGAGGAAAAAAAAGAAAGAGACTAGCGACTCTCCTTCCAAAGCGCCAGCGGCTTGTGTACACAAGAAAACAGCGGAATGACCCAAAACGTCACTTCCGCGCGCACAACGATGTGGACAAACGTTATGCGCGTCTGCCTGATGGAAAACAAACAGCGCGTCAAACACCGAGCTGCCGGCAAGACCAAGGTGAGGAACGGGAGCCCCCGCTCTCAATTTAAGTCTTTCACAGGAAGACAATTAGGCTAGCAAAAAACAAGGAAGGGCAAAAATAACGAGGGAAAGGACTAAAAATAGAAGCAGGGGGAGAAGCAGGGGGAGGGAGACTAACTAACTTACTGACACGGAGGAAATACTAGGAAAAGCCAGAAACGGGGAGAAAACAGGAAACCAAAACGGACTGAAATCCCCCACGAGCCCGTGGGAGACTATAAGGAGCAAAAGGCAACAGAACTCCTCAGCAATGCAGGAACCAAGAAGCTGGATACCAAGGCCACAACGTTGGCGATATCGAGCAATGAACAATGAGGTAGGACACAATTAAATACCTCAGCCCCTGGTCATGTGATGGTGGCCCATGGTCACAGAAACAGGACTAACTACAAAGCAAATCCCTAACATCCCCCCCGTGACCTCCTCCGCGGCTTCCCTCACTGCCACCCTCTACCAGCGCCCCTCATCTCTCCGTAGCCCCCCACCCCATGACCTCCTCCTCTGCTTCCCTCACTGCTACCCTTTACCAGTGCCCCTCATCTCTCTGTAGTTCCCCCACCCCGTGACCTCCTCCTCGGCTTCCCTCACGGCCACCCTCCACCAGCTCCCCTCATCGCTCTGTAGTTCTCCCCACCCGTGACCTTCTCCTCGGATTCCCTCACTGCCACCCTCCACCAGTGCCCCTCATCTCTCTGTAGTTCCCCCACCCCATGACCTCCTCTGCTTCCCTCACTGCTACCCTTTACCAGTGCCACTCATCTCTCTGTAGTTCCCCCACCCCGTGACCTCCTCCTCGCCTTCCCTCACTGCCACCCTCCACCAGCTCCCCTCATCGCTCTGTAGTTCTCCCCACCCGTGACTTTCTCCTCGGATTCTCTCACTGCCACCCTCCACCAGCTCCCCTCATCTCTCTGTAGTTCCCCCACCCCGTGACCTCCTCCTCGGCTTCCCTCACTGCCACCCTCCACCAGCGCCCCTCATCTCTCCGTAGCCCCCCACCCCATGACCTCCTCCTCTGCTTCCCTCACTGCTACCCTTTACCAGTGCCCCTCATCTCTCTGTAGTTCCCCCACCCCGTGACCTCCTCCTCGGCTTCCCTCACTGCCACCCTCCACCAGCGCCCCTCATCTCTCCGTAGCCCCCCACCCCATGACCTCCTCCTCTGCTTCCCTCACTGCTACCCTTTACCAGTGCCCCTCATCTCTCTGTAGTTCCCCCACCCCGTGACCTCCTCCTCTGCTTCCCTTACTGCCACCCTCCACTAGTGCCCCTCACTTGCCATTGCCCCACTCGCATATCCATTCCTTTTGTTGTACAGCGCTACTCATATGAGTGTAGGGTGTCACAGTACTTTACATAACAGCACACATTATAAAGAGACAATAAATCAGTCTACGGGGAATGTCACATAAGGAAATGAGGATTGCAAGGCGTAGAAATCACGTCATCCACACTGGTGGGCAGTATATTTTGCGAGGGTTTGGTCAGGAGAAGCTCATGCTCAGGATTTAAAGCGTACTCCAGTGGTTGGGGGTTGGCTTTACTGATAAAAAGGTATAACTGCCCAAACAAACTCTTTTTAGTAAAATTAGAATGTTAAAAGAATTGAGAAGTTCTAACTATATCACAACACAAAAAAGCAACGTTTGTATTCAGCTCTTTGATGACAGTTCATAGGTCACTGTCCAATGTTAGGATAGTAACTTCTGAACTGCAAGTAACACAAGGATATCTGTGACAGAGGTAGTAACCCACTGAGCTATTCCCATAAAATTCAGTGTATCTGCATTTAAAAACTACCAACAGACAAATGGTTGCTCTGCAGCAGGATCGTAAATCACCAGTTATCTGAACAGTTTTATTGATGTTGTAGATCGGTGGCAGATTTACTGCTCGGGCCAAGGATCATGTTTGGGTGGGCCAGGCTCATGTTTGGGTGGGCCTGGCCCACCCGGCCCACCCTCTAGAACCGGGCCTGGTAGCCTCGCAAATGGATCAGCACCTTCATTATAGAACAGTTCATTTACTTACTATGATTCCTCTAGCTGAGCTACAGGTAATGCAAGTACCTTACTCCGGCCCTTCTGTTCTTAGAGGTGTCCGAAAACCACACACACGCCTACACCAACCGTTTCCTCTTCACCATAATACAACTACCCACAACAAACTTCCATCACCCCCCTGGTCCTACATCTCCCCACGCGTCCCTCCTGCAATATCCCTGCTATACTTCCGCACCTGGATTCCCCTCATCTCATCCTCCCTCTTCTACAGACCTCATTCCAACTACACCCATCAACAACCCCCCTTCCTCCTTTCCATATTTTTCACACCTAACTTACTTCGGACACCCACCCATGTATGTCTTCTCCCTATCTTATTCCCCTTGACCTCCCATGTCCTCGCCTTACCTTTCTGTTTATTAGGACCCACCTGACTCCCTACTCCTCATTCATGTTTCTCTTCTAACTCCATCCTCTTTTACACATACTTTCTTCTCACATACTCATGTTCCTACCTCTCACACATGCCAATATCCTTCCACTGTGCTCTCCCTCCCCATGCATACTTGTTACTGCACAAATTCTGTTTCATGCACAAACACATCCATTCCAGAAACAACATTGGCCCACTCATGCTTCTCCTTCTAACACTTACAGTTCTCCATCAGACCTCCATTAACACACATAATGACCTGTATGATACATACCCAGTATTGTCTCTTCCAATCTTACCATTGACGTCCCCCATCAGTATGGTGATATCTCTCTCAATGTGTGTAAGAAAGACAGGAGTAAACCCATAGACCACGTCGGGATTGGTGTGGAGTATAAACCATAACAATTCCCAACAGGTTTCAATTTGAGGCAATTAAGTAATGTATGCAGTCTGCATTACATAAACAAGAGACAAGGAGGCATGCATGGTTTAAAAGCTTGTTATTCACCAATTGTAAATTGTAATAAACTGCGGCCAACCAATGACCACCACGAAGAAAGGTGTAGTGGCTTTCTTGGCGGGAAGAGAAGTAAGAAATGTTATGTGTAATTCACTGCAAGAGTGGGGCAGAGTGCGCAGGTTATTTTCACATGGAAATACAGTTAAACAGCACTGTACAGAGGCAATCATGTGACAACCCGAGGGTACTTGGTGAGTGAAGGATATAAACAATTAGTGAGAAAGTGAAGACGCAAGTGCTGAACGTGAACAGCGTGAACGGCGCAAAGTGACAAGAAAGTAATACAGTAATGGCTCAGCAGGATTAAGTTGAAATCACTTAAATCATGGAATACATTTTTTTATAGGAGCACAAAACGTAAAATGCGCCCAAGAATTGCGCTGTGGTGTCGACGGCGTTTCGATCCCCGTGAGTCGGGATCGTCATCAGGACAGGGTTGTCGATGTCAGGCAGTGTCGATCACGTAGTTCTGGTAACGTGGGTCACTGGACGCCGAGGCTGGGCTTCCTGTACGGCGTCTGGCTCTGCTGCGTGCAGTCGTCTTTAGGTTTAACTGGGCCGCGCCTGAAAAAAGCAAGGCGGCCAGAGGCGGTAAGGGCTCTGAATTCGTAGGTGCAGATTGCGATGAGTGCGAGGCTATCTCTCTCAAGGCATTCATTAGGATGGATTGTAGTCTCTTGTTAAATTGTTCTTTTTTCTCCTCTTTGCTGTCATTTGTGGGTGCATAGCACTGTACAATATTCATGATGATATTCTTTTTCTTTGTGTGGAAGGTCAATGTGGTGATTCTGGGACCGTGATTCTGGGACCGTGGGCTCCCCGTCCAATCAGAGCTTTGTTGACTGCTGGCTTTAGTATCAGTGCTACTCCCTGAGTATGTAGGGCGTTCTCGTCCTCATGTTCATAATACAGCAGCATTCCTCTTGGAGCACGTCTATTCAATCCAGACTGTGTCCATCTGGTCTCGCCTATGCCAAGCAGGGCAAGGGTGTATTTTTCATCTCTGCTGCCACCTGGGCTGTCTTGCCTATCTCGTACATGGTCCTCATGTTCCATGTTCCAATGGTGATGGTCTTTGTTATGTAGTCAGCAGTCTAGTAGTTAGGTGGGTGGAGCTAGCTGGGGACCAGGGGAAGAGGAGGAGCGTAGGCAGGAAAGGGGCAGATAGAATAGGGACATGGAAGGAGAAGGATGCAAGGAATAAAGATCCTTATAAATAAGAAACATCGTGTCTGTCTTTCTTGAGCCAGGACACAACAACTGGCGACGAGGGTGGGATGAGCAGCTTGCTCTCTCGGTAACCCTAGAAACAGCATCCTGTCCCGGGACACTGGCGAGGAACCGTCGCAGTCGCAACGTGTGTGTGTGTGCCCCAAAGAAGTTGCCGTCCACAGAAGAGGCCAGCAGCGAATGTCCCTGCTTCGCGATGCAGAGATTGTGTTGAGCCATGTGAAGGGAGCGCGGTCGAGCGCATAAGATAAAATTTTGAACCGAGCGCCGTTTCGCGCCCAAAAGTGAGTGCGAGTTCGAGGATCGTGCGCGACCAACAAAGAAGTTGGGAGCCCACTCCAGACTTCCTGAGGAGTCCTGGAAGCCACTACTGTCTGCAGTGGTGTGGAGAGCCGTAGAGAAGAGTGTGGGGACGTTGAATATCCCCTGCCGAGAGCGCTGAGCGTCGTAGCTCACCCCCGATGCGTGGGGTTTGGCAAGCCAAAGATCGGGCGCTGATCCCGAGCTCCTCTGCAAGGGCGTGAAAGCGAGAGGCACGAAAGCGGCCAAGGGAGACCTGCTGCCCACCGAGGAAGCTGCCGGTGTGAGCCACATGAACCCTGTGAGCCTGAAGACACAACCTCGATCCTCGTGGTGTCTGAGAGTGGCAAGGAGGCGACCATCTTGAAGTCAGGCTGCTGAGAGGGACTCCCTGTGCAATGTGAGAGCGGCCATTTTAAAGTCAGGCGTGTCAGTTGCCAAGCAAGCAGTGACACACGGAGACTGAAGAAAACAAAACAAGCACGAGTTAATGCAAGTCACTGATGTTAAACAAGCACAAGCAACTGTAACAGTGCAAACAAGCACGAGTTAATGCAAGACACAGACGTTAAACAAGCACAAGCAACTGTAACAGTACTAACAAGCACGAGTTAATGCAAGACACTGATGCTAATCAAGCACGAGCAAACGTGATAGTGTAAACAAGCACGAGCTAATGCAAAGCAATATCAACTAACAAGACGCAATCGATCGGCCTGAGCACCTGTGAAGAAGGAACAACAGATTAACCAGAGTCAAAAGAAAGAGTAAGAAGCACGTGGTATCACGATGGTGACCCCAAACACATCCCGCAACAAAATGAAGTCAAACCGATCATCACGGGAGTGTCACATCTGCGGCCCCCGGAACCCTTGACACTGACCATGGGAGGGAGCATGGGCCCCAGATGGCAAGAATGGATTGAGGACTTTGAAGATTACATTAAGGGGTCCAAGGTAACCGTTGATGAAGAAAAGTTGATTGCCCTCCGCAACTTAGCGGGTCGAGAAATAAGTAAGATAATCAAAGATATTCCTCCTGCAGATGTAGGAACCTATGACAAGGTGCGTGAGGCCCTGAACAAAAAATTCCTCCACAAAAGGAATGTTGAATATGAACGGCATGCATTTCATCAAGCGCGTCAGGGAAAAGATGAAGCAATGAGCGCATTCATCACCTGACTGCGGCCACTATTAGGGCACTGCGAATTTGACACCTTTTCAACAGATGCCGCCATAAAATCGCAAATCATAGATGGATGTCACTCGGAAACCCTCAGGAGGTGGTTGTTAAGAAAACCTCATGAACTAGATGACATTGAAGAAATGACTCGCGTCTATGACCAGGGGGAGGAACACGCTACTAACATTGAAACTGGACGCAATGTAAGCCGTGAACAAGCGTGTTGGGTCCAAGCCAGCGGCAGCAGCCGTCGAAACTCAAAGGAAAAGCAATGGAGACCCAGGCCATCATCTCGTCAACGACACACGGAGCACAGGAGGCGAGACCCTGGGCGAAGGGAAAGGAGGCCGGAAAGGACAAAAAGATGCTATAGGTGTGGATATGATTATCCGCATGTTGATGCCTGCCCTGCCATGGGCCAGCGATGTAGAAGATGTGGGCGGACAAACCACTTTGAAGTGATGTGTGGGGACTATCAGAAAGAGAGGCGGAGCGGAACAACTAGGTCATCTCGCTCTAACACGAGAAAACATCACATAAGGGCAGTCCAGGACAAGTCTACGCTGTCCTCATGCTCGTCACACTCCAGCTGGGAGTCACGTAGACCTCGATGGGAGCAGAGGTCACCATCCTGAGACTCCAGATCATCATCCAGAGATTCTGAGTACACAGTGGAATATGTGAACATGATTGCAGATCCTGACCAGCTCAAGAAATATCCACGTCTGGATATAAGCGTAGGGAACCATGATACCAAATTCGTGCTGGACAACGGAGCTTCGCTAAACTACATTCCGGTCACGGAATATGAGAGAATGAAGCCTAAGCCACCATTGACTCCCGCACATGTCTAAGTTTTCACCTGGATGGCCAAGAAGCCACTCCCTTGCTTGGGAAAATTTCCAACAACACTCAGGCATAAAGCTGTGACCATACCAGCGGTCATACATGTCATCCAAGGTCCGGAAGCAGACTGCCTACTCAGTCTACCGACTGCAGAGCGCCTCCGGATTGTCGAGATTCTATTTAAAGTCAGTGATGAACAGGACATCATCAGTAAGTTTCCCAGACTATTTCAGGGATTAGGAAAAATGAAGGGGTGCCAAATCCATCTTCACATTAATGAACAGATCAGACCCGTGGCACAACACCCTCGGCGGGTACCATTTCATCTCCAAAAAGCTGTGGAGGATGAACTCCAAGAACTCCTATCAGCAGACATCATCGAATGGACTGATGGTCCGACTCCATGGGTGTCGCCGTTGGTCATTGTACCGAAGAAGGGCACCCCTGGCAAGGTGAGGCTGTGTGTTGACATGCGACTACCCAACACGGCCATAGAAAGGGAGCGCCACCCTGGGCCACATCTAAGCGACATGATTTCTGCGTTAAATGGAGCGAGGGTATTTTCAAAGCTGGATTTAAACAAGGGCTACCACCAGTTGGAGTTGGATGTCAAGTCTCGCTACATCACAACATTTGCAACCCACCTTGGACTTTTCAGATACAAGCGATTGAGTTTTGGCGTCTCCTCGGCTGCAGAAATCTTTCAGGAGGCAATTCGACAAGTCATTCAGCACACCCCCAACACTCTGAACTACAGTGACGATATACTCGTGTACGGATCAGACGTTCATGAGCATGACAAGGCTCTTGATCGCATCTGTCATGTCCTGCTGGAAGCTAACCTGACATTGAACAAAAATAAGTGTGAGTTCCACCAGTCCACTTTGAAATTTTTTGGTCATATTTTCTCGGGTGCCGAAATGAAACCCGATCCGGACAAGATAGCTACTCTGTATGACACCAAGAGCCCACAAGACATTAGTGAATTGAGGTCATTTCTGGGCATGGCCAGCTACTGTGCTCGCTACATCAGAGACTATGCGACCATCAGCCACCCTCTTCGAACTCTCACGAACCAAGGCCAACCGTTTGACTGGTCTCCCCAGTGTGAACAAGCGTTCAGGGAGATCAAGCTGGCGGTAGAGTCTGCCGACAACCTCTCATACTTTAATTCTCGACGGAAAACAGAGATTACAGTGGATGCCAGCCCCATGGGTTTGGGGGCGGTCTTGGCGCAATACCACAATGACTCTGATCAAAGACGCATCGTTGCCTATGCCAGTCGCAGTCTGTCTGATCCCGAAAGAGCGTATTCGCAACCTGAAAAGGAGAGTCTTGCGGTGGTTTGGGCGTGTGAACATGTTCATGTCTTTATTTATGGCAAGCACTTTACTCTGATCACCGATCATCAGGCGCTGGTCACCATTTACGGCAACCCATGCTAATGGGACCGGCGGTATTCCAGGTTGCGATCGCGGGCGGATGTCCGCTGCCGGTCCAACGGCTGCCACCGCCAGCCCGGTGGCAGTCATCCGTCCACAATCCTAATAGAGCCACAAGTGAGGTGTAGTTCAGTAGCTCCACAACATATTCCTTACCCTTGCTTCCAAATCAAACCATCCCAATAGCTACATGGATGCGTTCTCCCATCACTTGGTTAAAACATTCATCAATCCATTACTTTGGGGATGATAAACAGCTGCTCCAAGATGCTTGATACCGATTCCTGAGAAAAGACTTGAACTCAGCCAACACAAATTTTGGACAATTATCAGACATTATTATTTCCGGCAATCCATCCTTTCTAATAATCCCTTTGCAAAATGTCACCACCTTTGTAGAGTTGATATCCTTCACAAAAGCTACCTCCAGGTATTTGGAGAAATAATCCATTAACACCATGGCATACCTGCTTTCGATACCAAAAAAGCAGGTAGTACAGTTGGTAAATACTCCTGAGACCCGGAAATCCCCGATTTTTTACATATCCAAATATGTCCTCACTCATAATGTAACCATTGTCCTTAGTAAAGGACTAGGCTTTGCGATAAGAGACAAATCAGATTTCTTTCAGACTGAAGGGTGAATTTGATCGATTTTTAGAACCATCAGGCTGAAACATTTTTTAAAGGCCAAACTACAGACACAGTCTGGTAGTGGTTTGGGCTTGAGTTTACCCTCCCAGATTTACCCTCCCAGCCATCTAAAGAGTGTAGAAATGTTAGCCTTGAGAGCATTGTTACAAACAAGTTAGAAATTAGATTGTGGTTTCCTCAGAATTACTCAAGTTGTTTCCAACCGTAAATGAGTGCCACAGGACAATTAATTACATAACATGTATTGACGCTGGTCCACAAGGATAAAGTTGTCCTTGTAGTTTATTTATAGTATATGCAGACACATGCCTGCAAGGACAGTGTAATCAAACATGTCACACCTACTGTTGTTAGTAGGTGATTATGGCAAAGGAGGAATTATCAGATAGTGACAAATATATTTTGCCAAAATCATATGGAGTACATCTTTGTTAAATACAACCGCAGCACCACAGACAAGTAACCAAGCAGGCATTGAAGAATTGAAAAGGCTAAAAAAGAAGGCAGGAACAACAGAGCTTCATGTGAAATTACTTACTGGACGCCTTAAAGCAGATATAACCCCACTGGGTTTACATATAAGGAATATACCTATTATTTTTAACCAC
The DNA here is from genome assembly GCF_964263255.1 of Lissotriton vulgaris. Classification (NCBI taxonomy): domain Eukaryota; kingdom Metazoa; phylum Chordata; class Amphibia; order Caudata; family Salamandridae; genus Lissotriton; species Lissotriton vulgaris. The sequence goes on from NC_141693.1 coordinate 1,099,434,454, forward strand.
AACAAAGAAATAAAAAATAATTATACTCTTCAAAGCGTCAACCCATACATAAAAAAGTTACATTTTATTATTCATTTGTTAGTTCGGAGGATTAGGAAACCACTGGTCTCAGCACAAGAGATGTAACAGTAGGACAACAAGGTACCCCAGCACGTTTTTTAGAGTAGGGACAAAGGAGAGAGAGATCGAGGGGCAGAGGCAGGGCAGAGGAAGGGGATGGCAGAGCAACAATTACCAACTCGAGTAGGGATACCAGTACTACAGTTAGTAAATACTTCTGAAACTTGGATATCACCAATCTCATCCAAATACGTACTCGCTCATAATGAAACTAGTGTCCTTAGTAAAGGACTAGGGTTTGTGATAACAGCCAAACCAGATTTTTTCAGATTGAAGGATGAGTTGTGTTGCTTCTTTACAACCATCAGACTAAAACATTTTTTAAGGGCAAACCACAGACACAGTCTGTAATGGTTCAGACTTGAGTTTGCCCTCCCAATTTGACTCTCCCAGTCATCTAATGAGTGCAGACATTTTAGACTTTGGGAACTTTGTTCTCAAACAGGTTAGAAATTAGATTGTGTATTCCTCAGAACTACTCAAGAGCAAATTTGGGCTTTTTAACTACAATGTAATTTCCCCCCCCAAAAAAATTCCCTTCAAGAGCTTTAACGGCATCGACATACTGATCGTCCGACCCTCCAGCCTCACTCTCCCCATCAGTAACATCATTGCTTCTTATGGTCATGAGAAGTGTTTTCAATATTCTGCCCTCCCTCCTACACTATGTTTTAGCATAGCCAATTTCCTCTTGCCACAAACACATCACTGCCCAAAGTTTTGTGATACATCTCAAAGGATTCAATCCAATCTTCCCATGCCATTGATTGTTGTCCTTGTTCTTGTACAAACATGGGGGGAGCAGGAATACACTGTACAGCCAGATTACACAATGTACAATAAGAGCACAATAGAATACACAACTAAAATGAATGAAGTGGTCTCCATTATCTTTTCGAAAATAATAAATATAGTCACTGTAGTCACCATAGGCTTGCACATAATGTTCCAGATATAGTGCACAGTAACATATACATACACTTTATTTAAACACTATATTTCATTCAGTGTTTTTAATGTACCAAAATAGAGTGTTCTGCTAGGTTTAACAACATGTTAGTAGCTGAAAACCTGCACAGTCCCGTTTCTAGTACTAGATCCGAGGAAAGATGAGCACAGTCCTATTTTTATTTCCTTGTTGGTACCCCTTCATGGGCAGAGAACTGAGCAGCATGTATACATTACACCAGGGATTGGAGGAGAAGTTCAGGATTTATTAGGAATGTAGATGCGTCTGTCTTCTCATCTCGAGAAACTTAAAAGGACGAGGCTACTATTTAGTAGGACAACATAAAATACATCTATGGCACATCTTAGCAAATAAAGCCCCGAAACTAAAGAATTTCAGTGTGGGGGCCTGTATGGAAAACCAGCTGATCTGGATAAAGAATGCAATTTGATTCTAAAAATTTAGTGGTTGTTGGAAGATCACTTTCTCAATGAGTATGGCCAAAAATGGCAACTGGCGTCAGGATCTAGAATCTGCTGTTTAAGCAGTAGCAATACATATGCCATTTTCTGGATTTCTCGGACAAGCCCTTTTCAGAGAGAAGTATTAATAATTGCTCTCACCCAGTCAGTGTATTGTTTCCAGTAAAGTTCTATTTAAATAGTGTGACAATCCATGTATGGTATATAAGTGGAATCCTCCGTTAAATTGCCAACTACCTGGTATGAGGAGTCTCTTCTTCACGATGAACTGATCCTCACCCACATAGGCAGCAAGCTGCATCAGTGGGTCAACTTGACTTTTGTGGGGGGGAGGCAATACTATCCGGGCTCCATGATGGAGCTGTTTTGGAGAGCTTTTTTTCTGACATCAACGTGCTCCCAAGGTTGAGATATTTTCATAACTTTGCCTTTTAGATGGGGCTTTTGTAAGTGCTTTCAAATTACCTGTGGTTAGGTTTTGAGGAGTTTATTATTTTTTTAACTTTCACTATCCATGGTAAGGTCAAATCAACAGACGAACTTGCAGAAAATGTTATTTGTAGAGTCTATGGGAAGCAATTGGTTGATATGTTTCTGCCTTCCTGCTCTTGTAGATCATTGAAATTCTTCAGGACCTCTGTTACTGGCGTTCCCTATTCTACATGTATGGCCCTCCTAGGTATTTAGACAGGGCTTTGTGATAGGGATCAACATTTTATGAACAAACATACATATAGCATTACTCGCACACCTACACAGGTAAAAGTTAGTTATACTTAACCTGATATTTAGGAGTCTCTTTTGGACCAAAAAACTGAGATTTCGTGCCAGATGAGGAACAAGTTCCTGGGCTCCTCGTAGCCACACTTGACTAAAAAGGATACACCGGCATTGTGCCTAAGGTTTCTTTTTGCTCCTGTCCCTTGTCTGGGGACACTATTTGAATTGAGTTTTCCAGGCTTAGGAGGATGTGTGCTGACTGAAAAGAATCCTCTCTCTCCTCTCCTTTTTGTCATATAATATGCTTGAGGTATTCTTTATTTTTAAGTAGCTGGAAAACTGTCCTATGGGGAGCCTGAAGACGTATCTGGATCATTTCATTAGACCTCTGCCTCTTATAATCAGTTGCTCATATCTCAGGGTGGGGAGAGATAGCATGGTTCGCCAGTGGTTTAAATATACCTTTACCAATCTTCAACAGATCATCTTTTGTAAAGGTTCTTTTCCCTGATTCTGACTAAATAGAACCAGGTGGTCTGGCCATGGCCGAAGTATAGTCCCTGTCACACAAAAGAGTTGGATTTGTACATGTTTGGCCAATTTAGCATTATTTAGCCCTATCTTTAAGCCTGCATTTCCCCAAACCAAACTCACCTTTAGGGTGTGACCTGGGTTATGGAGCACCCCACTTCTGGTAATTTGGAACAGTGTGGCCAGGAATTTATTTTACCACACATCCTCAATCTGCTATGCTAGCCCATGCTCAGTTGATTCCTCGAGGCCTGTACTAAAGCACTGTTAGAGCACACAGATAGCGTGTGTACACTATCTAGTTTTGATGACTTGGCCGGGGTGAAACTTAAATTACACAATCGTTATTCGAATAATTGCAGAAGTTTGGTGTTATGCTGGTGACGTGAAATTTCCAGTTTCCAGAATTACGCTATTGAACTGAGTTGTGCTGCCATTCACAGCAAAATCATGGTGCAGCAACGCCGTGAACAACCAGAATGCAAGAAGCTGTTGCTCGCTGCACTTGGGTTTTTTACACTCTTTTTTTGAGTAAAATACGTTGTCATGTCAAAAATTAACGTGAGGGTGCATTTTGCAATAAAATATGATGTAAAATAACAGATTTGCATTGCTCGTAATCATGCATGATTTTGTGTAATTTTCCCATAATTTTGTGAATTTAAATTAAAGCAACATTTTGCAAAATGCTAGTGATGACAGAAATAAAAAAGCTACTTGTTTGGTGCTTTGAATTTATCTCTTTTATCAACATTTCAGGAGTGACAACATCACCTCCCATGCCTCTATACTCATGCCTATGCTATATTGCTTAATCAATTACTCAGAAACAAAATTTCTAGCATCATTAAAACAAGTACTCCCTTAGTATCTTAGGGTAATAAGCATTATGCATAACCTTTTACCTTGACAAATATCCCCATACGTCTTCATAGTTAGATTAGAACTGGCCATCTTGGAGAGTATGTTTTTCTTGAACAGACCAAAAAATTATTAATCAGATCTTGGGGTACTTTGCTTTTACCTAAGGCAGAGTAGATGAACTAACATACTCGCCTTTAACACCTCATGCACTTCTCCAGCTCCATGGTAACTGATACTGTCTTGGACACATGAATTTAAAGAAGACCCTAGAGGTTACTTTTAAAGTAATTTGGGGTCAAATCACTTCTGTTTTTACGTAGCTGCTTGCACTCCCCGTGATTATGTTTTGCTTTGCAACTCTTGAGATGCCACTAATTTAAAACTTTTCTTTCAGAAGTAATGTACCTTTAGTGTTTGCTAGTGTCACTAAGTGGGTTTTATGCTAACCAGTTTTTCAAGGGAAATTGCAGGCTGTTGTGTTCACAAGTCACGTGATGTAATTTCCTGTGATGACATTAAAAGCAAAAGGGCATGGGATGTCCTTTCCAGGATATATATATATATCCATTTCAAAATATTCTGTACCTAAGAAAACTAACCTGTCACACACTTGTCTGTATAATGCTACATTTTTCCAATAATCATTGCCAGATGCACGTTGTGTCTGATTTAGCGGCACTTTGGAAAAATTCCAAGCTCTCTGCACTGGCTACTGTGCTGCCAGGCTGACTAGGAGGAAATAGCTTTGTGGTGGGAGACATTCAGGAGAGTGCATTTTCTTTCAGCAGACAGCCGACAGCAGGCGGAAGGCAGGCACAAGGCCAAGGGACTTTTGGTTTGCAATATTGGATTTGTTTGTTTGGGTGAATCGAGCAGCATTTTTCTGCTGACCAGTATGTAATCATGCCGCATGTTTGTGACACTGCCCTAAAGTGAACTTTCTTGTTTCGTATTCTCGGCATTATTTATGCGCATTGCCCCGGCAGCCGTCTGAAGAAAACTTGCTGTGCCTTGCATAGAACATGACGATTTGTACGAAAAGAAAGATTTGAATGAGAAAGGGAGAATAAATAGTTTTGAGCTGATCTGTCCAAACAAGATTAAGTCCCTACAAACAGCACCAGGGAGTCTTTTTGAAAAGCTATATTTGTTTCTTTTGTGCTTGGCTTCGTGAAGGCCAAACAAAGAAAGAGTGACTCATGAATAAAAAATATATAAAAATAACTCTCTGGAAACATTGGCAGCGCCGTCATGATTTGCCCCGTTGTGTTCAGAAACCATTTTAGAACTGACTCGTTAGTCCCAAGGCTGCCGCTAATAATAATCTCTTTCTTATATACCACCTCATGGTTCTGTCTTTATTTAATATTCAGCCCTGGAGACTGAGTGCAGGATAACACATTCCACCGCATTAAAGTGTGGTCTTTGTGAGGAGATGGGATGGGTCACGGGGGTGCTACACGCACTCCTTTATGACGTGCAACCATCTTATGTCAGTGATATTTCTCTTGGATTTCTAGTTTTCGTGGACATCTGTGGTCAGATTCCACACTAGGGTGTATTCAAATGGTCCTATAGTGGGCAGTGGTGTCGGGGCTTAATGGGGTACGTGGGGTTAGAGGTGGAACATATAATACACATGGGCTGTGCGGAGCAGTCTTAACTGCTGAACATTTATCGGATTATCACTGGTCGCCAAGGACTATTCCAATGAAGATTTTTGACCAGACCTTGTAAGGTGTAGTAAATTACGTCTCTACTGTTCTCCTCTGAATAGAATGTACCCTGACATCATAGAATGCCTGGGTGTCTCTCTGGCTCACACTGTCAGTTGTTCAAATTCAGGCTGAGATGCTTGGAGCTTTGCTCCTGGTGGGGCTACATCTGTACTTCCTATCTTCTCCTACTCATCTATCCTAGAAGAGAGCTACAATAAAGGATTATCTCACTATACATCTGGACTGTGTATCTTCCTTTACTACAACTTGGCGACGATTTTGAACCTACGCGTGGAGTAAGGAGTAATGACAACTAAGGGACCAAGGAACCAAACGACAAGGAACTAAAGACATTAAGGACTTTCAAAACGTCAATTGAAACCCTAAGGTATCGCCCTGGCTAGCCCCAACAGTGTCCTATACTACCTGGACAGCCTGTACCCTGGGCGTTTGCCATCCATTACTGAGGAGTCTGTGATCACCTGGAAGAAGTGAACTTTCCCTCCAGCAACAAACCTCTCATAGGCGCAACAGGTGTGTACACTTTGTGGTGTTCTCCTGCTTCTTTTAAGCCACTATATGCTTGGTAGTGTCTTGACCATACTGCACACTTTGCTTCCATCCACAATAATTTGCCGATCTGCTTGGTGTTGGAATGTGTTTCCAGCAGTGTATGGCAGTGTATTTCAACAGCGTCTTTATTAAGGTCTTGATTGTCCACTTCAACAGCGGTGGTGTTGAAGGACTGGGCTATTCTAAGGCCCAGCGGTGCCAGGGGACAACACCTGAAACCTTTGTGGGTTACCTGTTCCGGCGTACAAATCACAGAGACACAGGACACTTCCTTCGGCATCAAAGATCAAGGTTTATTTACTGCAGGGATACAGAAATCGCAAGAAGTACACAGCGTGTAGGTTCTGAGAGACTGCTTCAAATTGCAACAGTGGATCGCTCCTTTCATACATATTTTAGTCATAGCACAACATGGCGAACAAAAGGTTACAACTCAGTTCCCACAGTAAACTTCAAAAGGGTTGCTTTCATGTATTCAGGAGCCCGGAACATAATTACAGTAGCATCGCCGGTTCCCAACTGTAAAAGTACATTATCCCACCATTTAAGTACATTCCATTCTGGCTGTAAACGAATTAAGAAAAGAGACAGAAACAGGTGCAAGGAAGACAAAGATAGACAACAGATTGAAAAAGAGTGTAGGGGGCAATATCGGAAGCACGATTGCAGGATCAAAGGATTCGTGCCTAATGCATGCACGGCTGAAACAATAGACCGGCACGGCAAGATGAGCCTCGAGCGGAGCCATCTGCCTTTGCAGTGTCATCCCCCTCGTCATAAAGACACCCTCAAAGGAACACGTGTCTTCCGCAAGAGCTTGGGGATCCCAGGGTCACGAAGCGGACAGTGTCCGTTCGCTGGCTACTTGAGGGCAAGAGACAAAATGGATGCTGTATCTAAAATGGAACCCGTGGGTTCAAATGAAGAAACCCACGAATAAGACGAACGGTTCAAGGCCGCGTTGCGAAAACGCGTACACCCACTAAACTCGTCATTTGCGGTTCATAGATACCAAACTCGTCCATATTCGAACGAGTCAGAAACACCATTACGATTCTCACGGAACCTCAGACGCTCCTTTTGCCCTCATGTAGGCAAGCACTAGTCTATATCAGAATCGATCTCGATGTTCATCAGATCGTTCAGATGTTGCTGCAACATTATTCTATCCATCAATGCTTCTTTGGTAACAGATGGCCGTCTTATACACGTTGTAGCACAGAGGCCACATAAGGCAGGACCACACTGCACGCAAAGACAACACGTGAACAGGAACGTCACAACAACCCCGATAATCATCAGAATCTTCCAACCCCACGTCGACATTAGGCCCCAAAACCATCCTAGTAGCGTCCAATCACCTACGTCCACGTGTATGGACTCGGAGATCTTATGCAACTTCGAGATGGCTCGATATACAGTTGGAGCGTTATCAGGAATGAAAATGCAGCAACTCGAATGGATCACCTTGCACACACCACCTCTATCTGCAAGAACAACGTCTAGAAACATACGGTTCTGCAACGTCATAAGCCTATCTGCCTGAAGCTCTGCTGTTAGATTACCAAGAGCACTTGCAGTTATGTTAGCAGTCGATTCTACCACACAAGTCAACTGTCTCAGGTTCCTACTATTAACCATAGGTCCCCAAAATGGCACGAAACCCTTAAAGAAGTCTCCTGCTTCTTGACCGGCAGTGTCCTCTTTGCTGATAACGCCTCTCACAACTCTAGTCTTGTGATAGTCCGAGGCAACTGTGAAAGTCGGTGGCAAAAGATTCGCAATATAACAGGTGCCTGAGAAGTCACGGGGCAACCACGTATATGCGCGATCATAACATACAAAATAGGTACCCTTGGCAGTCAGGAAAACAGGGGAAGAGAGCATTGGTAAAACATATGTTTCAGTGCAAGCACTCTTCCCAAGCTGAGCTCGCGGATTTCGACCAAGACCTTGCAAGCAGAAATTACCGAGATGGGGTACGATCCAGATCGGAGACGAGCTCTTAAGCTGTCTATCACCCACTGACATGCTATACTCAGCCTCACTCAGGTCCTTGTATGCTTGCACCTCTTCTTCAGGAATAAGCGATGCATCAAAAATATCTCTATCTAAGTCAGCAATCGCTATTGCCAAAGTCTTGTGGTACGGGCCGGGACCAAGACCTGCAGAGCGTGGCTCTCGATGGGGGTAGGAATCTAGTGCACTACGGACCATAGTTTGGAATGCTCGAGCTGACCCCTGGGAGCTGTAAGGAAGAACCAAATACGGAATACCCCTATCCATGGTATGTGGCATTAACCCACACACCCAACAGTTAGTAGTATTCATCACCAACTGATGCTGATGTAGGAGCTGGACAAAGGAGTTGTTCATGAATTCCGCACGTCTAACCTGTTCATGTTGGGGCAGAGGATGAAAGGAATGTGGAGAAACAGTAGGAATGGAATTCAGTTCAGAAGAAGAAGAAGTAGGTGAAGTGGGAAGCAATAACGACTGAATTCCAAAATACACTCCACCCACCAATAGCATAAAAACAGTCAGAAACAGCAGGAATACCTGAAACAGAAAGCATTTTGTTCGTACAACCTTATGCAATTTCGATCTTTGAGCCGACATCCTCTCTACTTCTGACAGCTTAGAGAAATCCATCCTCTAAAAACCGTCCGTAACGTTCTTGACGCACTTCGTTCTGAGTAGCGATTATCAATTCCCAGGAGTTCCCAGGAATCAACAAAAGTAACCGACCTAGTGTCAGGAACCTGCTAAACAGAAGGAAGTACCCGCACGGCCCTACGGTCAACCCGGATGAAAGGTTTTCTTAAACAAATATTCAATTTTAATGCAAATCTCCTAGCTGTACAAAAAGAGGAATACACGTGAAAAAGAACTCAAAAATTAATAAAAGATGCAATTGTTCATAATGTTCGTGGCAACAGTAAGGGGGTAATATGAATTCAAAAAGAAAAACAAAAAGGGATTTCTTTATTAGTCTTTGTCACGTGAACGAAGAAAATATCAACTTCTTCCAGGTCGAGTCTGCTCTTCAAATAATTGTTCAGATTGCGGAACAGTGTTCAATTGATCAGATGGTAGTTCAAGCCTTGAATTCTCCAATGCTGATGATTCAACAGATGTATCTGGCTGCAATGAATTGTCTCCTACAGGTTGAGCATCACTAAACGGCACAAAACGTAGAGGTGTCTCAGTTTCCGTTGCGGCAATTCCAGTTCTAACCCAAGAATCTGCTGGCAAAGGGATCGGGACTTTCTTGGTGTGGGTGGCGTGCACCCAGTTCTTTCTGCCTTCCAACCGAACTGCAGTCCTTGTCGCCAGCAGAACTTGGAAGGGACCCACAAATCTTGGCTCCAGGTTACGCTTTCTCCCAAAGTTGCGGGTGACCACCCAGTCACCCGGTTGGAGCCGATGTCCAGGACCCTCTGTCTGTGCCGGTAGAGCTTCAAAAACCTGTTGATGAATTAACCTTAGTTTAGCAGTCAGATCATAAAGATAATCAATCAACATTGGATATTCGAGACTATCGAATGCCTTAGGCCTCGGGACTCCCCAAATGTTCGCAGGACGGCCGAACACAATCTCATATGGGCTAAGCCCTACTCGAGAGTGCACAGTCGCCCTGGTTGACAAGAGAGCTAGAGGCAAGGCATCAGGCCATGACAGACCAGTCGTAGCTTGAATCTTAGCAAGTCTCAGTTTCAGAGTGCCATTGTACCCTTCCACTAAACCTGCTGACTGGTGATGATTGGCGCTATGGAATTTCTGTTGTATTCCAAGGCCCTTACACACACTCTTCATCACACTCCCCACAAACTCACTTCCGTTATCTGACCATACAATCCGTGGCATTCCATACCGAGGAAAGTATTCCTTCAGTAGGACTTTCGCTGTGCACAGGGCAGTATTATCTTTAAGAGGATAGGCCTCAATCCATCTGGAGAACGCGCAAACCACAACTAAAACGTACTTCAGGTTATTGCATCTCTCCATATGGATGAAGTCCAATTGGATGACTTCAAAGGGACATGTAGGAGGAGCAAAATGGCCAGGTGGAGTGGGGTGCCCTTGCCAGGATTATACATCATACATACCATACAATTCTTAACCACTCTCTCAGCACACTTAGCGATACCATCATTCTTCCATACAGGAGACAGCAACTTACATATACCTTTCGCGCTAATATGTGACAGGCCGTGAGCCATAGTCACAACGGCTAGCACATATGCATCCGGTAACATCCACCTCTGACACTCCGACAAATCAATCCAACATCCATGCGCATCTAACTTTCCTGTGCTTTCTTTCCACTTAGTCTTTTCAGTTTCAGTGGCCTCATTCTGAATCGCTTTCACGCTCTCAACAGTGTCCTCACACATACCAGTCTCTGCCGGCCACCTTACTGAACTCGTAACGTTCATTCGGGTTGCAAGATTCTTAGCTGTTTCCTTTGCAATCTCATCCGCAAACGCGTTACCACGACCAACATCATCCGTAACCTTTCGGTGCGAGCTGCATTTAATGATTGCTACCTGCTTAGGCAATGTAAGTGCGTCCAAAAGATCGTTCACGAGCTGTCCGTGTTGGATCTTCGTGCCATGCGATGTCATAAATCCTCTTTCTCTCCACAGTCGAAAAAAGATATGTGCAACGCCAAACGCATATTGACTATCTGTAAACACATTCACTCGCTTTCCCTTAGACAAAACACACGCTCTCGTCAACGCAATCAACTCTGCCGCTTGCGCTGAATTCTGGCTCAATCTCGCAGTTTCCACAACCGTACTCAGCGTCACTACAGCATACGCAATCGTCACATCACCATTCGGCAACTTAAAACTTGAACCATCAACATACAGAGTACCATCGGGATCTGCCAATGGAGTGTTTTTTAGGTCAACACGACCCTTCGTTTCTTCCTCAGTTCGTAGATAACAATCATGTGGTGGTACATCATCTGATTCCATATTAGTCGGCAACAATGTCGCCGGATTCAGCACATTACAACGCTTGATCTGTATATGACTTGCCAAAAGCGTCAACTCGTAACCAGACAACCTTGCGCTCGTCAAGTGTTGAGTTTTCGTTCGATTCAAGAGAGTGTCAACTGCATGCGGAACCATCACCGTAAGCATATTATCCATGACCAGTCCTGCAGATTGCCGGATGGACACCGCAGCTGCCGCTGTCGCTCTTAGACAACTCGGCAAGGCTCTAGCTACTGGGTCCAAGGTCGAGGAAAAATATGCACATGGACGCTGCTTACCGCCAAATTGTTGCGTCAAGACACTCAACGCACAACCCTCTCTCTCGTGAACGTATAGTGTAAACGGCTTACTGTAGTCAGGAGTACCTAACACAGGAGCCGAATACAACGCATCACGCAATTCAGAAAAACTTCTCTGACACTCTTCAGTCCATGGCAAAGGAGTCGGAACATCCTTGCACGTGAGGGCTAACAATGGCTTCGCTAGCAATGAAAAATTTGGAATCCATTGCCTGCAGTATGACGTGATACCTAGAAAGGCACGCACATCTCTCTGAGTTGTTGGCACAGTCATTCGAGCGATCGCTGCAATTCTTTCTGGGGTCAACCTTCTTCCCTCCTTTGACAATAAGTGACCTAGATAGGTTACTTCTTGACAACAATATTGTAGCTTAGAAGGTGACACCTTGTGATGTAAGTCACAGAGATGCTGTAACAGCGATACTGTAGCAGTTTTGCAAATTCCGTTAGTGTCAGCAGCCACTAACAAGTCATCAACGTACTGAATCAAGGCCGCACCAGCCGGTAACACAAACGCGTCAAGTTGACTCTTAAGGGCTTGGCTGTAGATTGATGGACTCTCACAGTAGCCCTGAGGAGCGCGTTTAAACCTGAAGCTGCGACCACCTAATGAGAAGCCGAATAGATCTCTGCTTTCCTCAGCAATCGGAATGCTCAGGAAAGCATTCTTCAAATCGATTACCGAGAACCAAGAGGCAGAGGCTGGAATCAGAGTCAGTAAAGCCGTAATGTCAGGCACCACAGGAAATTATGGAATCACAATTATATTTACCTCTCGTAAATCAATGACAAAACGGTACACAGGAGGCTTGGATGGATCAGTTCTTTTCAAAATAGGTAACACAGGACTATTACACACATTTCCCCGAGTTTCCTCAATAACATCCTTCTTGATCAAGTCATAAATGATCGCTAATAGCGCTCGTTCACCATCAAGAGAGATACGATACTGGGGGATACGTGGTAATCGCACATTCGATTTCAATTGAACAACATAAGGTGATATGTCCAGCAGGCCCACGTCATTGGGACCTGTTGCCCACAAAGACTCAGGAAGAGAACTCAATTCCGGTGGGAGCTTATCAGTTGACAAGTACATAGGAGAGATCACTCTCTGACCAATGTAAGCTCCACTCCCGCAGGAGAACAATACAGAGTCGCATATAACCGTTTCAACAAATCCAGGCCCAAAAGATTCTCACCACAACCAGTAGTTAAAATCAAAGGAGCTTCTAGCTCACGAGGCCCAATTGCAAGGGGCAAAGGGCTAGAAACCGGATTGCTAACGGGGGCACCAGAGAATCCAACAGAAACATTCGTTAAGCCAGACAAAGGTGCGCCAGGGAGTTTCAAATGCATGATGGAACTTTTCGCTGCACCAGTGTCCAACAGAAAAGGCTCAACTACACCCGATGTGGCAACTGCGACGTAAGGCCTTCTCTGATCAACCGGAACTGATACTACTCCCTCTCTTTGTCTGTGGCTGTCCTAGTAATAGCCGTCAAGATTAATGTCATGCTCGACGTAATAGTCGTCCACATGATACTGTGCAGATCTACCAGACGATGAATTGCGCTAATCAAAGCAATTATTCGAGTCTGATGAAGTGGTAGAACACTCATTCTGATTCTGAGTAACACCACAACCTCTACCACGTGATGCCTGTTGAGGACCACTACGACCTCCTCGAGCCGAAACATCATTATTTCGGTCACGTAAAACCGGACAATTAAACTTCAAATGGCCCTCACCCCTACAATATGCGCATTGATTATACCCAAGAATAGATCTCGGTGTAGAGGAGTCAGTACGCGACTGCGTCCTAGAAGACTGTGATTGCGATCAATTTTTTCTGCTGTGAGTCATTTTGATTCGAGCGCGGAGGATACGCTTGTTGCAACAGAACCTTAGTTTTAAGATCCTTCATTTTCTTATCTGCACGATCACTTTCTTCCTTTTCTCTGTTTTCGTAATATTGAGCCGTGGCTAATATTTGAGCAGTGGTGGAAACAGCCCACGAACTTTCGGAATTTTTCAATTTGTTGCTGAGTTCAGGCAACAAATTCGAGACAAATTTATCTACAAACAATCGCTGACCTCCCTCAGTGCTCATATCCTGACCACTGTGATCGATGAATGCCTCCTCAAATCTGGTAAAGAAATCGGAGACACTCTTGTCCTTCTTTTGCTTGCACGCAGACAGTTTATCCCAGTTAACTCTCATTGCTGGCATAAGTGTCTTCATAAGTGTAATTATTCTCTGTTGCAGATCCGTAATGATCTGTTCAGGCTTAGCCCCACCAACTTGTCGTCCGTCAGCCGCCGCAAGAGCAGCCCAATCACCACCTAACTCAGCTACGTGATTCTCTTGACGGATTTTAGCCCAAATTGGTTGAGGTACTACGTTATCGAACAACATGTCAATGTCGGCAAGGTTCATAATAGTAGCATCCACAAGTTGGGATAACTCCTTATAATAACCTGCCGGATTTTTCCGGGGGTCAGGCAAAGATTGTTTCACCTGCAAAACTTACGATCGCTTCCATGGGAGGTGTATCCAAACTCTCTGGAAGTGTGGCAAAATAGCAGGATTAGCAGCAGCATCACCTGGCATCCACACTGGGGGAACTTCTCGCATGGGATACTGACCAGGTTGTGCCATCCACTCCTCAGTGTCGTCATTAAACAATGCTCGAGGTTGTACTGTAGATCGAAAGGATAAGAGACGCTCTAAAGCACGTCGAACATTACCACCCACAATCATACCGTTCGAAAACTGATTCTGGAGTTCAGTCATTTCGGGCGGTACATTGTCTACCTCATCATTATCCCACTCCTCTCATAAGGATTTACACATTTCCTCAAACACGAATCTTTGTGTGGGCTCATTAAATTGAGAGAACGTCTCAAAAACTATGCGCGGGGTGTACTTAGCAGGATGCCTAATCCATTTACGCGTCATTTTCACTAACGTCTCACTCTCCCAACCACCAGGAATTTGACTTCGTCTCTGAGAGACATCAGAAACATCGGACCCAAGGATCGGTCCAAATGGAGAGTAAAGATTAGCAACAGCATTAGGTATGCGACTACGGACAGCAGGAGAAGAGGAGAGAAGTACAGGGGCAACAACATGAGGGCTAAACGTAGGAGCAGTAGGAGTAGCCAAAAGAGCAGAAGTAGCGGGAACAGCAGACTGAGAAGGTATAGGCAGTGGAGCAGTAGGAAGAGGGGCAGGTAAGGGAGCAGGAACAACTTGAGGAACAAGAGGATTCGGAAGAACAGGACCAACGGCAGGCTGACCAGCGCTGCCGGAACAACAGGTTGAGGAACAGGAGGAACCACAGGAGCTGTAGTATCCTGTGCGTATGGAGGTGGTGATTTCAGTAGATAGGACAGCAAAGGGTCCTCTACCGCTTCTTCTCCCTTTTTATCAGAACTCGACGGTAAAACAGGATAACACTTATCCACCGCCATGTGTTGCAGTCTAGCAAAAACTTCCTTTTCCTTCTCTTCTTTGTCTCGCTGAAACTGCTCTGCATTTCGCATCACCGTAATGATACCTTCTCTCTTATTTTTCTTAATCTGTTTAATTTCTTTCTGCTTGGCCTCTTTGCGCCATAACCGAAAGGAATCAAACATGGCCGGCCTAGATTTCTTTTTAAACAATTTTGCTTCGAGATTGTCCAAAATTGCGGTTTCGAAACTACCATAGGGTGGCCAACTAAGGACTCCATCATCTTTAGTGTAACGGATCCAATATTCATTATATACGATAGGACCTACTCCGTGGCGACTATAGAGCTCATAAATTGGAGTTCCAACTGGAGGTATCGGACATGAGTCCTCCAACCGGGAATCCGTACCGCAACATTTAAAGAAACCAAACAAAGTACTACGGCCAGACATCGTGCACACTAACCGAGTTTACAAACTTCAAGGGTTATCGAATTACGATGTCCTCGCAAAAATGCAGACCCTCGGTTTTTGGCAATTGCAATCGTCAAATAAGACCCAACAACTAAGAACCAACAACTAAGAACCACAAATGCAATGGAACCATGCAAACAACCAAGTAACAACCAAGGATTCTGGGAGCGACCCACAAATACTTAACTGAAAGAACAATGGCGTCACCAGGAAGGCCCGTCTATCGTCTCGCCGTACAAAGGACTACGCCAGGCGCCAAAACAGGTCGACAGTCAGGGCATCAGTCCGTCGCAGCCGTCAGGAGGCGGGAATCTTTGCGGGAAAAGTCTTCTGACCACTTATTTCGACAACAGGATCGATGAAGCGGGGTACACCTTCCCTCGGAGATTTCACACGAAGTTCCTCACGATCGTCGGGCTTTGGACCGGTACCGCTGATGTCGCCCTACGTTGGGCGCCAACTGAAGGACTGGGCTATTCTAAGGCCCAGCGGTGCCAGGGGACAACACCTGAAACCTTTGTGGGTTACCTGTTCCGGCGTACAAATCACAGAGACACAGGACACTTCCTTCGGCATCAAAGATCAAGGTTTATTTACTGCAGGGATACAGAAATCGCAAGAAGTACACAGCGTGTAGGTTCTGAGAGACTGCTTCAAATTGCAACAGTGGATCGCTCCTTTCATACATATTTTAGTCATAGCACAACATGGCGAACAAAAGGTTACAACTCAGTTCCCACAGTAAACTTCAAAAGGGTTGCTTTCATGTATTCAGGAGCCCGGAACATAATTACAGTAGCATCGCCGGTTCCCAACTGTAAAAGTACATTATCCCACCATTTAAGTACATTCCATTCTGGCTGTAAACGAATTAAGAAAAGAGACAGAAACAGGTGCAAGGAAGACAAAGATAGACAACAGATTGAAAAAGAGTGTAGGGGGCAATATCGGAAGCACGATTGCAGGATCAAAGGATTCGTGCCTAATGCATGCACGGCTGAAACAATAGACCGGCACGGCAAGATGAGCCTCGAGCGGAGCCATCTGCCTTTGCAGTGTCATCCCCCTCGTCATAAAGACACCCTCAAAGGAACACGTGTCTTCCGCAAGAGCTTGGGGATCCCAGGGTCACGAAGCGGACAATGTCCGTTCGCTGGCTACTTGAGGGCAAGAGACAAAATGGATGCCGTATCTAAAATGGAACCCGTGGGCTCAAATGAAGAAACCCACGAATAAGACGAACGGTTCAAGGCAGAGTAGCGAAAACGCGTACACCCACTAAACTCGTCATTTGCGGTTCATAGATACCAAACTCGTCCATATTCGAACGAGTCAGAAACACCATTACGATTCTCATGGAACCTCAGTGTATTTTAGGGAAAGGAAGGGCTTAATTTTACTTTCCCTCACAACTAACACCTATTATATGGCTATTTGGTGTGGTGCAGTGTCAGTGACAGCGTTAAACGGAGTTGAGGAACTTTCCCATACTGCATGAGGAGCACCTTTTTGAGTGAGTGGGAGTGGTTTATTTTTATAATTGGCGATTTATCTTCTGAAGTGGACATTTTACCTTGGCAAAACGGCAGCACTGTGTTTGAATTCAAAGCCCATTCACACGCATCTCACCGTTCTTCAGCGCGAATCCTTAGTGACATCTCTTCGTTTCTGGATGACGTTTTCAATTTGAAGTCTCTCAGCTGTCCAGTGACGCCTGCATGCAACAGCGCAATGAGCCACCCGGCTCACGTCTGGAGGCGTGCCGCCATTTGTTTTTAGCCCCGGTTCACGCTATTTCCTTAACAACGCCTCAGATTGCCGGACATGATTCAGCCTGGCAATCACAGCAAAGAAGTTATGGCAAAGGTGGTGCTGTCTGCCTCCCTGCCCGCACGAGTATGGAAAGCATGGTTGGTGCCACATTTTCTTAACATTTTGGACAGTCTAGGCGACAGGTTAAACACAACATATATCGGTAGGAGAGAGAGCAGAACTACGGAACTCTTGACTCTCCTATTAGACTGTCTGAGATTTTGTTTTTATGGCAAAATTCAGCGGCGACAGTGGAGAGCTGTGCACGGAGAACCCGGGTGAGAGACTGCTCACCGGAACTCAAGTCTTGTATTTATTTATTCATTTACTTTTGAAGTGCTTAGCATCTCAGTGCATATTTTGGTTGGGCGCATGTTTGGGCATAGCCTCTTGTTCTGGTTGCTCTATCTTTGCAGAGGTTTTTGGAGTGTTCGCCCTATGGTGTGTTTTGAGGAGAGGTTGAGTTTCAATTTAGTTTTAAAGAAACTGTGTTCTTCATTTGGCAAATGGGTGGTGTCCTTATGGAAAGTGTCTGGGAGCTGTGGTGGCTGCATCAATCTACAGCTACAGTTACATGGAACTCTCTCTAGGGTGACTAGTATTTTGTGTTGTACCCTATCATGGGGAGCGTGGATTCCTAGGGTGATTTATTTTTAACCCTATGGTGTACCCTTCTTTGGGGAGGTTGTGGGGTCAGTCAATGCCCAATTTTGTTTTCTAGGGTGATGTTGTACCTATGGTGTACCCTATTTAGGTGATGTTGTAGAGTTTGGTTTCCTAGGGCGACATCTTCTAACCCTACGGTGTACCCTTCGTTGGGGAGGTTGTTGGGCCAGTCAATGCCCAATTTTGTTTTCTAGGGTGATGTTGTACCTATGGTTTACCCTATGTAGGGGATGTTGTAGTTTTAGTTCCAGGGTGAGTATCCTGTATTATACCCTTCTTTGGAGAGGTGGTGTTTGTGGATAGTCAATGCCCATATCAGTTCCCAGGGTGAATATCCTGTGGTGTACCCTACTTTGGGGACGTGGTGGTGTTTGTGGGTAGTCAATGCCCATATCAGTTCCCAGGTTGACTATCCTGCGGTGTACCCTATTTAGGGGAGGTTGTGTTATTTTACACGGTTAATATCCTGCGTTGTTCCCTATTTTTGGTGAAGATTGTTTAGACACCCTCTCATTCTGACACTATGCTCTCGTCGAAGTCTACCTCCTTGGAACTCGTGGCCAAGGGTTTCATGTTGGTAGGTCTTTGAGTGAGGAGTTTTATCATATTTTCAGTGTCAGCATGCCTTGATCAGGGGAACTTTTGGTTTCTTTGCAGAGCGTTTTTCTCTAGGGAATTTTTGTTATGGGGCTTACACTCTTCCGGTTATCTAGAGTGTATTTTACCCTTGTTGTACCTTTTTATTGGGTATGTTGTATTTCTCCCAAGGGTCTGTGTCTACACTCACCTTTGTTTACCAGGGTACCTACCCTGTGGTGTAACCATGTATGGTGAGGTTGTGGGCGTGACCGCCCTTCTTTGTTGCATTTCTTTTTATTCATCTAAACCATGCTGTTTCCCTAAGGGAGGAGGATGGGGCATGTAGTAGTAATATTCAGCATCTTATTGTATTTCTGCTCATGCTAATGACATTTCTGATTCCTCGTGTAGTACATAATTAGATTTGTGTGTTTCATTATTTTACTTTCATGTAAATGTTCCATTTGAGGTATGTCGTAATAATATTTAGCATCTTATTGTATTTCTGCTCATGTTAATGACATTTCTGATACCTCATGTAGTACATCATTAGATTTGTTTATCTCATTATTGTACTTTCATGTAAATGTTGTATTGAGGTATCTCACTTATCTTTCTTTCTATTTCTGCTGTCATTCCCTAAGGAAGGAGGATGTGTAGTAAATTACTTCTCTACTGTTCTCCTCTGAATAGAATGTACCATGACATCATAGAATGCCTGGGTGTTTCTCTGGCTTACACTGTCAGTTGGTCAACTCAGGCTGAGCTGCTTGGAGTTTTGCTCCTGGTGGGGCTACATCCGTACTTCCTACCTTCTCCTACTCATCTATCCTAGAATCGAGCTACAATAAAGGATTATCTAACTATACAACTGGACTGTGTATCTCCCTTTACCACATAAGGCAGCATTGCATTGATTCATGAGTGGTGTCATTTCTAAAGGCTTTAAAGATGTGTCCAAGTCTTGCTTCCACCCAGGGTCATAAAATGGGTATATTAATAGAAGTTGGTCACTGTTTTCATGCCTACAGTAGCACTTTTGATATGGTATTCCAACCAGTTACCACTTTGTGTTTCTGTTGTAAATACTTTCTGTATATCTTATCTCTATGATCTTTGTTCTCTATGTTCTTTCTACATTCCAGAATTTGTATGCCTTGCACTCTACACTCCATGTTTTCTTGTTGGCAGTTTGCAGACTGGTCAGCAGGTGTTAGGTCATTCTTTGCTGTTTCCCTAAATAAACCACTTTACTAAGCTTCTAAGCTGTGGAGTTCACTTACTACATTTATGGCGACGATTGACTGCCGGCCAGAGGTATAAAGAACGTGGTTGGAGTGGAGTTAACACTGTCAGGAGAGCGCGTGATTTAAAGCAGCTGAGAGGACCCATCGTAAAAGAACCCACTGGTATCTACTCGTTTTTCACTCGGAAAGTGAAAGAAACTGGCGAGTGTTGCGGTGAAAATCAATCTATAAAAAGGAGAAAAGAAGAAAAGTTACCTGGAACCGTTTCATCGTGAGTAGAGCGCGCGGCTCTAAAACGTCACCTAGTAACCCAGCAAGATTCGATGCGGTGTGTGAAGAAGCCATCTCTGAGTGTCCGGATGATTAAATGAATAGGGTGGAAGTGACGTATCACGCTGCGTGTGACGTGCGTTGCAAGCCTTGTTTTGATCCGGCGGCCATTTTGAATGTTTATTTTTACTCAAAGCACATACTTCGTGGATTCAACATCAAGCATTTAACTCGTGTTGGCAAAACTTTAAGTGGACTTGCTCGCGTGTGTTTCTGGACGTTTTAAGGAATCGGTTTGGCGATCGGCAGGTAACTTATCCTAATAAATACGTTTTTTAGAAATATTTTGGTTTTGTAGCACTTGACAAACATTGATTGCCTTGAATCAATATATCCCAATGGTGATTGCATGTAACCTTCGTTAGTGACCATTTCCTCTAAATTAAGGAAGAATCTTATTATTATTTAGCTCATCTTGTCATCAGTTTTTTTAAAGTTTGGTTTTGAGTTGTGTTGTCAAGGAAAGCATCCATAATGATGCAGCAGGTCAATGTTACGTTTCCTCCTCCATTTTTGACTGAGCCTAGAAATCCATCCATTCCTTTGGAGGACTGGTTCATTATGTTTGATAACTATGAGGCACTTGATGGTCAAGAGTTTTCTGCAATGAGGAAAAAGGCAATACTATTGAGTACACTGGGTAAAGAAGGTCAAAGAATCTTTAGATTTTTACCATTTGCGTTACAAGCTAATGGTCAAGCCATGCCTGACGAATACAAGGAGGCAATTTCAAGGCTAGAAGTCAGATTTTCAAAAGAGGAAAATCTTGTTATGAATCGCTATACATTTTATACACAGAAACAGAAAACTGAAGAGTCAATTGATGACTTTGTTGCTCGATTAAGAGAACTCTCTATAAAATGTAAGTTTGGAGCACTGAGTGACGAACTCATTCATGATCAGTTGATTGTACAGTGCAAAAACAGAAAAATCCATGAAAGATTGTGGGCGGCAAAAAATCCCACGTTAAATATAGTGATAGAGCTTGCGAAAGTTATTGAAGAATCTGAAAAGTACATAAAAGTTATTGAGAATCCCCCCCCCCCCCCAAAAAAAAGTTTAGAACAGGAAGTCACTGAAGTCTCAGAGAAAAGTTGTGATTCAAACTGTGGCCATAATGTAGGTGATTCAGTGGCTGTTGTCAAAAACAAATTCAGAACCAACATAAGGAAGAATGCATCTACAAATAAGTTCTGCATAAGGTGTGGCAGCAACACTCATACTTCGGAAGCTAGATTTTGCTGTGCAGCCAGCAAGGAGTGTCTCAAGTGTGGTCGTCTTGGTCACTTCTCAAAGATGTGCAAAAATAAAAACAGACAAAAGGTTGCTGTTGTGGAGGATTATACGGATAACTGTCCATCTGTGAGAGATAAATTATTAGTTGTTGATGATGTCGTTGTCGTATGTTAAGATGACAAAAGACAAAACAGACCAAAGGCTGTTTTTGAGATAGATGGACATGATGTCTCACTTATGGTGGGCACTGGATCATGTTACACCATTATTCCGTAATCTATTTTCAAAATGTTGTGGAATAACAAAACATTGTTAAAAAAAGTGACATCTCTCCTAAAGGTCTCCAAGTGGAGACTAGACGTTGTGGGATATTTTGAGTCAGACATAGTTTTCAGAAATAGATCTACCAATGGTAAAGTTTATGTGTCATTTGATGGTCCTCCAATTCTGGGTTGGGTCCACCAGTATGATTTGTACATCATCATTAACCCAAGAGCACCTGATCAAATTATGGTTCTTGAAGATGATTCTATTGACTCTATGTTAAATGAGTTCAGTTCTGTGTTCAAAAGTGAGCTGGGTGAACTGAAGGGGTATTCTCACCTCATTGAAGTGAAGAAAAATTGTTTACCTATTCAACATAAACTAAGAAGGATTCCACTAGCTATTAGACATGAGGTAAAATCTTTATTGGAGGAGATGCTTCAGAGTGGAGTCATTGAGCCGGTGGAGGCGTCCTCATGGGTTTCTCCGGTCGTGATTTCTAAAAAATCAGATGGAAAGTTAAGATTCTGTGTTGATCTTTGATCTTTCAACAAATGTGTTATCGCTGATACATTCCCATTGCCCAATATAGGTGAGTTGGTGTCCACTCTTGATGGTGCAAAATTCTTCTCGAAGTTGGATCTCAAGAGTGCGTACCACCAAATAAAGTTGCATGATAGTTGCAAGCATCTAACTGCCTTTATCACTACCGAAGGAATTTTCCAATTTACGCGCCTTCCTTTTGGCCTAATTTCAGCAGCTAGTGTATTCCAGCGCATGGTGGCTGAAATTTTTAAAGGGATAAGGAAGGTGATATATTTCCAAGATGATATTCTTGTTTTTGTTAATTCAGTGTCTGACCATAACCGTGTACTTAGAGAAGTTCTACATAGGATTTGGGACGCAGGCCTTACTCTACGTCGGGAAAAGTGTGCATTTCTGGTAGAGCAGATTGAGTATCTTGGTCATGAGATTTCAGCCTCTGGAATTAAACCAAAGAAAGATCTTTTGGTAGCGATATGTTCTGCCCCATATCCTGTAGATAAGGATCAACTTAGATCGTTCATGGGGTTGATAGAGTACTACTCTAAATTTGTTAAAAAAAATTCAGAGAAGGCAATTTGTTTGAGAGCACTACTTAAGAAAGGCTGGAAGTTTGTATGGGGTTCAGAGCAGGATTCCACTTTTAGCCAGATTAAAAAAGACATTTGTGAGGCCAATGTTCTTGCATCCTTTGACACTAAAGGTATTTCTATACTGATGGTTGACGCTAGCGCAGCAGGTTTAGGTGCGGTGCTTCTACAAAAGCACAGTGAGGGTGAAGGTCCTGTCGCTTTTGCATCGCGAACACTATCTTTGTCTGAACAGAATTATTCTGTAATCGAGAAGGAGGCATTGCAGCTGTGTGGGGCACACACTATTTCTGTACATATCTTTGGGGGACAAACTTCATTCTAAAGACAGATCACAAGCCATTAATTAGAATCTTATTTCCCGGTGGTGCAATCAGAGGATCACCTAGATTGGCAAGATTAGCAGCAAAACTGCAAGATTATCATTTTGAGACTCAACATGTCCATGGTTGGCGGAATTTTCAGGCTGACTGCCTTTCTAGACTCTCTATTAATGATGTTAATTCTAATGAGGAGGTTTTAAAAATTAGATGTTATGGATGAAAGTGTAGCTTGGATCCAGGATGTTGTTCAATCAGCAAAGGTCCCTTCTCGCAGGAAGAATGGTTCAAAGCTATGCAAAAGGATCATATTTTAAAAGAAGTTATAAGTTTGGTTAAACATGGTTCTAGGAGGAAGAGTTGTCTTCAGGTTGCTGTTCGTCCTTATGTCAAGAGTTTGGATGAATTATCCACTTACAGTGACAATGTTTTATTGCGTAATGACAAGATTGTTCCACCTTCAGAACTTAGGAACAGGCTTATTTCTATTGCTCATGAGGGACACCTTGGTCAGACTTTAACACAACAAAGGTTGAATGCAAATATTTGGTGGCCAGGGGTAGACTATCAGGTTTCTTTGTGGGTTGAGAGTTGGAAAACTTGTAAAGAAGGGGAAAAAAGGTTAAAAGTTGCTGTTGGTACAACTATGGGAAAGATAGTTTCTCTGGACATTCCTTGGCATACCATTTGCTTAGATTTTATTGGGCCTATGGAAGAACCTAATTCACACCAACGCTTTGCCATTGTATGTGTGGATGTTTTCAGTAAATGGTTGGTTGTTGAGTTTGAAAGAGACATTGCCACTGAAACCACTATCAATGACTTTTTCAGGGAGAAGGTTATCCTAATGTTATCATTACTGATAATGGGACACAACTGGTCTAGCAGATTATGAGTTCTTTTCTCTCTGAGTGCAGTGTGTCTCATCATCGTACCTCCCTATATAATCCACAGGGAAATGGACTTTGTGAGAGAGTTAATAAACTTGTAAAAGGAACAATTCAATTGGCACTTTCAAAGGGGGATAATGTTTTGGACTTTGTACAAGAAATGGTTTGTGCATATTGTACTACCATTCATTGTGGGAGAGTTAAATCACCTTTTGAAATGATGCGTGGCAGAGTTCCGGGGACCAAATTGAATCCTTCTTGTTTGAAAGATCTCCTTACTAAAAATCTTACTGTGAGTACAGAAACTTTGAGCAAAGAAATAACTTATAACATTTCTAAAGGTGATCTTGTAAAAGTAAAACCAGGAAGAATTACAAAGGAACTATCCAAGTTCAGGGGTATTTATTGTGTTAAAGAAGTTTTTCCTCAGTATTTTGTTCTTTCCAATGGTGAAAAATGGAACATGAGGAGAGTTGCATTGTATCAAAAGAGTGGGTCACTGGGTACTGACATTTGTTTGAAAGATTATGGTGATGTTTCCCACAATGGGAAGAATAGTAGTTACATGTTTGCTTCTACAGAAGATTGTATTCCATTTTCTTCTCCTTCTAACAGAAGTTGTGATTGGGGAGGTGATGTCTCGGATTCCGGTTTTTCAAATGTTCCAAGTGCCATCATTGATCCCTCTATTTCTCAAGCTTCTTCCTCTGATGACAATCTCAAAACTTCAAGGTATCGTAAACAACCTATCTACCTTAATGATTATGTTTGTAATTAATTTGTTGTGTTTTTCTCTTTTGTTGTTCACCTAGTTATAGTCTGCTGTTTTGCATTTCTTGTAGAGGAGGAAGATGTGTTGTAAATACTTTCTGTATATCTTATCTCTATGATCTTTGTTCTCTATGGTCTTTCTACATTCCAGAATTTGTATGCCTTGCACTCTACACTCCATGTGCTCTTGTTGGCAGTTTGCAGACTGGTCAGCAGGCGTTGGGTCATTCTTTGCTGTTCTCCTAAATACACCACTTTACTAAGCTTCTAAGCTGTGGAGTTCACTTACTACAGTTTCCATTAGTTAATTCACATCTTGGTGAAGATGTTGCGCAAGCCTGATATTGGAGGCGCAAGCCTGGTATTGCACATTTGGGGAATTCAGGTGCATGAGTTGCTGAATGTTGTGGAGCATGCATGAGTGGAGTGGTCGGGACGGCGTGCTGCAGGGTAATGCATGTCATAGGACATTGGAATTAATGAGAGCCTCCCAATCCAAATATGTGGAAAATATAGTAATGAAATGTGTTCTTCCTATTTTTGAATGCATGAGTAGACGCAGCAAGGCAACGCATGTTTTAATGCAGGCCGGAGAGTTTTCAGGGCACATTGTCTCTGGATGTTCAATCGACTCATCAGATAAAGGGGTTCCAATATTCATTCCTGTTGAGGCACCTGTTCTTCAGATCTTTTGCCAACATCAGTGCTCTGTATACATATGCTACCCTGATTCTGAGCACCACTATCTACCCTTTATCTGACCTGGCTGCTCTAACATTACACAGAGAACAAGGAGCACGTCTTCTGCTGTAATATAACCCCTGGAACCACTTTCTTTACAATGCTGGTTTATGTAAGACTGGCCTACACATGCAATAAATAGAAAGTCCGATGATCAACTGTTCTCTGCTTTTCCCAAAGATTATACCATTACATCTTAGCAAAACCCCACTCTTGCAGAGTAAATTCATCCTTACTCATGTGCCATGTTAAAATCCATCCAATCAATATCACAAGCAGGGGAATAACCCATGTGGTTTGATATCTCTTGTCTTTTTCACAGTATCGAGTAGCAACAAAGTTACTCCGCAATAGGGAGGCTTGGTTACAACGGCATATAGGTACTTGCATGTATATATGTGCACAACATTTCATGGAGACCTCACTCCCTTCACACACCCAAGACCCATTAAACAAAGAAAAAGCTTAAACGGCTTAAAATCTGCCCAATATTTACCATTGGTTGGCTTCGATGTCACTCTCATTTCCTTGCCTCTCATTGGGCAGCACCTTCTGCCTCCACTTTCTCTTTGGTTCTCTTTGGTTCTTCTGGTATTCCATGGAGCTTGGACCAAGTTCAATTTCCTTTCTGCGGCCAATGTCTAGCCACAGCCGGCCCACCTTCAAAGGCAATTTTTTTGTTACTGTTAAACTAGCACTCCATAAGAGTACATGTGTTTTCAGTCCCTCTCTATCCATCCACATCCCTTGTTGCTTGCCATAACCCTCCCACCCCCTCAAGCTTCATCGGTGCTCGTTCCGTCCCTCCCACCCCCTCCTGGTTGGTAGTTGCTTGCCGCATCCCTCCAACCCCATCCCACAACCTTGTTGCTTACCCTGTCCCTGCCCCTTCATCTCTCTTTGCCTCATCCAGGCCCACCCCTCCTGCATCTTTCTTTCTTGCCCAAACATGAGAAAAAAAGTGCGATATAACACTGCCAGCACTGGCTGCATCACATCGCTTTTTTTCATTGCTTGCCCCGGTCTTCCCACCCCCACCCATGTCCTTCCCACCACCCAGAGTTCTTCTTCTCCCTCTTCATCCCAGTCAATAAAAAAAACTCTCTGTGACCTGCCGGAGAGGCATACAAGGCAGACTTAAAAAACAAACAACCAACAGGTTTTGCTTTTGCAGGATCAATTGGATTTGTCAATGTTTTTTAGACATTCTGCACAGCACTATCCACCTCATAGCTCATATATATCTTTACTTTCCGCTATGTTGCACGTCAGCCTGTGCTGCTGTGCGATATGTCTAAAAAACATTGATAAAGGCTATAGATGTCCAATAGGCAGAACCTATTGGCTTCGCAAATGTTTTTTCAAAATGCGGTTCCACTGTATCCCACGAAACCATCTGTAATATATCACTAACTTTTGAACCTCAACTTCTCAAAAAACTGCTAAACAGATTTACTCGAAAACACAACAACACACTTTCTGAGTAAAGATTGAGCTTTCTGCCAAATATGGTGTGATGCTGTTCAGCTGTTCTCCCTGTATCACTGTCTAAACTTCCTGTGGGAAATAGTATGGGGAAAATGTGTCCTCACTTGACCTCTCACCCCAACACTTTCCAGAAAGGAGCTGAAGCAGATGAACTTTATTTTAGGAAAGTTTTGTGAAAGTTTGTCAAACCAAGCCAAAGTTATTGCCAAAACAATGAATATTCTTCCTATGGAAACTCTCACCCAGCTATAGCTATACAGTGGCAACTGCCACTGTGTAGTATACATTTTGAATGGAAATACCAAAGTTTAAAGGAACGCTATATTAGGCGGAGATCTCAGTTAAAACATACTATTTTAAACAAACAAATCCACTGAAATTCACCAGTTATACCTTCAATGAACTCTAAGCCATGCCCCCACCATGAACAGTGTTGTCATCAATTATGTAATTTCATATTTTGCAGTGATGTTATCAATGATGTCATGGAACATGTCATGAGTGATGTGCTATCTATAAATGGTGAATTTCAGTGGATTTGTTTGTTTAAAATAGTATGTTTTAACTGAGATCTCCGCCTAATTATAGCATTCCTTTAAACTTTGATATTTACATTCAAATAAACTGACATTTTTACTTAACTATAAAGTCCCTTTAACCTTGTTTGTTTCACTGAATTTCAATGTATTTTTTAAATACAAAATATTGTCATGTGTGGTGTGCTGTTGTGCATAGGGCCTAGCTTCCAGCCAGGATCTGCACCCAACCCCCAGCAGACCCAAACCTATTTGTGGACCTCCAATCCTACACCACACATGGCCTTTGCCCATGTATGTGGTAGGGTTGGGAGCAGGGCCTGCCCGTAGGCCCATCCGTGGGGTCTATAGTCAGAAAGGGCAGGAGCCTGCTTTTTTTTATTGGACCTGTGGATCTGCAGTGGTAGAAGAAAAATTTATTATTTGGCCAGGGGGAGTACCATTGCCCCCCACTAAGCCTTGGGGCGGCAGGACAACCCTACCCTGGACCCTATATCGTTGTTTTACCTTTCTTATGATTTGAGACAAGACAGTGGACTGTCTCTGAGTCCCCAAGTCTCAAGGTGGCTTTCACCACATCCTTGTTGATGTGGTGGAATCCAATTTGATTTTGTCAAACTTTCTGTTGGCTCCACAGATCCTCCATAGCTATATATTTTTGGCCTTATTTTGCAAAAACAGCTGAATAGATTTACACTAAATCACAAAACGCACGCTTTCTCATCAAGACTGAGCTTTCTGCCAAATTCCGTGTCATTCCGTTCACCAGTATTTGCAATATCGCTGTTAAATTTTCCTATGGAAAAATGAAGGGTAAACTGCATTTTTGGACCCCTACCCCACCCCCTTTTTCTCAGCCTCCGCTTGTTGAAACACCTCAACATTTTCCAGGAAGATTCATCAAACGGCGCCAAAGTTATTAGCAGACCAAAAAAATCAATGTTCAATTGAATCTTGGTCCTAACCATACCTACGCAGTGGTGACCTTCACTAGGTAATATTTTACAAAGTGGCAGTAGCCACTCTGTAGTTATAGTTACAATTGAGAGAGATAGGAATTCCTCAGATTTTTTATTGGTAAGAACTTTGCCACTGTTTGATGAAACTCCACGAATGGAGACCTATTCATTTTTTTCATTGGTCGATGATGCAAACTTTAGTGATGCTTAGTTAAGAGGGAGCAAATAAAAAAGGGGGGTTCCCAAAATGCATTTTTCCACCAATTACTTTTCTATTGACTTTTTAAACAGATATAGTGACAATTTGACTGAACACATTTACATGAAATTTAGCAGTTATATATATTATGTTGTGGGAAGGGTGCTATTTATCATTTGATCTGAATTTGTTCTGTTAATTTTGAGTAATAAGGGACAAAACTTAGTGATATACAGTGCAGCTGTATTCAGTGGTACCTTTGCCGCATACCGTGGTATATGGTGATGACGAAATGCAATATTATTGGTTAATCAAAGTCCTTGCAAAATAAAAAGGCAGCTATATTGTTTCCACCACACTTTAAATCTGTTCTGTATTTTAACATAAGCTATAGGTTATTACTCTTTTTTAATGTATTGGAAGAAATTAGGCATTTTACCAAACTCTGTAGAGTGAGGTAAAAGTAATTTTATTGATTTACATATTTTTTTTAAAGTTTACGGCGTACCATAGTACGCTCTCAAAAGTATCTAAAAAGTACTGTGGTACTTCTTGAAATACAAAAAAAACCTTATATATGACAAAATAAAATAAAAAATAATCTAGGGTGCCATTTAAAAGAGCGTTGTTTTTTCAATTAAATATATTTATGTATAGTTGTGATGCCAAGCTTTTAGCTATGAAATGAATATATGGCTTACATTGGTTGAAAATGTACACCATCAGGACGATACAGTGCTGCCTGACACTGCCTTCTTGTAATGTCTTTGAGTCTTTTGAAACCTAGCAGCATTCTCAGTAGACCACTTCAATTTTTGTCTCTGAGTAATATTTCAGAACACAACATGTGTATTAGGAAACATAGACATTAGGATTGAAAATGTCTCCTTCATCACAATTTCTAATCTCACTCCAGTTAAGTGTCCTATATCATTGCCACCGCAGTGGATAACCATAAAGTAGGAATGGTCCTATATACTAACAGAGGAAAGTAGAGGGAGTAACTGATTCCATTTCTAACTTCTTTCACCAATCTATGTTAGTTCAAGTCCTTTCAAATCTAAATGATTTCCAACACCTACTTTCTTAGCATGCTGTCGTGGCTCAAAACATGAAACTGTGCCCAACAAACCAAACGTTAACCATCTTGCACATGCACTGGCATACAAGAATAAGGAACAAAGAGGCAGACAAACAAAAATATAAAGAGTTAAATGTTTGGCCGTTAGAAATGTACATAATACTAACAACTTAATTTTGAAAGCAGTACATTTAATTGCTTAAAAACAATTTGGGCTACTAATGTAGCACAATAGTATCAAAACTCAAAGTGCAATAAGAAAATAATCTAGTGTACAGCAATCTTGTTAAACAATTATTAGAAAGACATTTTAAACACATAGTTCTGGTCTCATGATAATGAAAAATATAGAAAAATACATAAGTATTAGAATTAAGAATGAAAGCATTATGTTATTGACTACTAAATACCAATACCAACCATAGAGACTCCAATGGCTGTTGGAAAGCAATAGAGCTCTATTTAGTCTTCAAATGCATTTTCCAAAACAGTGTAGCCCACATTGAAGAGAAAATATAAAAAGCAATATCTGGAGAAGCAAGAAATGAATGAGAGAGGAGATAAAAAATTAAACAGAGAGAAAAAGGATGCCCAAAGACAAACAAGTATTTGTAAGACTACAATAAATGTTTCAATTGTTTCTATACACCTAACATTAGGAGTAAAACAAGGTTAATAACAAACAATTGACTAAGAGAGTAGCATTAGCAGTTAGCTATTCTAACATATCAAATGTTGCTTATTCAATCAAAAAATACACGTTCACAAGAAGTGCCAAAAGGAATACAGCCAACCGCTATAAAACTCGTGTCCAGAAATCTCTGCTTCAAACACTTCATTTCATAAGAAAAAACATGGAGAAACTCATAAAGAAGCAACATGATCAACATATTGTTGAAAAAGCATTTCATTTGAAAATCTATTTATTTTCATAATGAATCCAGCTTAAATCTTAGACAAATCCATTAGATTCTATAAAATACATTAACTACGGAAGAAACAACTAACAAGACTAAACTTTTGTAAACATTTTCAAGGAACTTGGACACATACATCAAGCACTGAACTACACTTTCACAAAGACAGTTACCATTAACAAAGTAAGCGTGTGCTTTCAGTCACACATGAAACCTGGTATTCTGAAGTCTTACATGAAAATATCTTAGGGTAAGAAAAAAATGTAAAACTAAAAGCATCATGTAATGAAGATTTACTGGGATAAAAACAGAAGCCATATATGAATGGACATTCACTTCTATTTGTAATGTCAGAGAAACATCCAATCTGAACGTAAGGCTATTTGTAATGAGATATAAAATGTCATCACTACTTAAAAAATCAACCTTCTCATAAACTGACATATCTGCTCATTGCTTATCTCCAAGTCCACCACATTCTATCATAACAAATTGCTATCCACACATCACTCATCAGTAAGACATTTGTGAGGACATTATAGTTTGATAAAGCACCATCACTGTATTTGGAGGCATTAAATTATACTCAAATTAACTCCAAACCAGCACAAGTCAACTATAGTCAAGTCAAGAATAACTTTATTTGGTTCAAAGAATTGACCATAAAAGTATAACGTACATATAAAGAGAAATGAATAAAATGTGCATAAATAAATGTGTCCATCAATACATCATATGACTCAAATACTACACAGTGACGGGCATATTATCAAGGGGGTTTATCTCCACCTTTTTTGCTTTAAAAGCCAAGAAAGCGGAGATAAAGTTATCTCCCTATTACCCAGCTGTCGCTAACACCAGTTAGCGACAGCTAGTAGGAGATAGCGACCATCTTGGGACCCACTTTGCATGTCAGTGATATTGACATGCAAAGTGGGCGTGCCAAGATGTTAGCGACTGGAAACAGTCGCTAACATCGCTATCTCCTATTACCAACTTTTGGAGATATTCGCTCTAAGCGCGAATATCTCCAAAAGCTAATACCTGCCCTGAGCAGTTCTTAGCCATGTTATCCAATGGGAGGTGGATAACATGGCTAAGAGCATTAGCTCGGTAATGCATGAATATCGCTGACTTTTCAGCGATATTCATGCATGGCGGCCGATTTTTATCGCATTTGCGATAAACCTTGGTAATACCAAGGTTTATCTGCGATAAAAATCGCCGCAGCTCAGCAGTAAATTTTTGTCTCTAACCAAGCAATAGCGATAATTATCGCTATTGCTTGGTAATATGCCCCTGAGTTTTTTTTCCCTATTTTAAAAGATTCAAGGTTGAAATTATTAAAAAAAGGCAAACAGTTATTTCATTTACATTTCATACCGTGTCCTTATTAAAAATGCAATTCTAATAAAGTTTAATAGTGTAGCAAATAATAACTTCAGAGGACAGGGATCGCAGGAGATCGAAACCTTCCTGATAATTGCGGGGGCAAATTTTTCTTAAAAAACGCATAAGGAAAAGTGTCCTTGGCTCTTTGTAAAGTAAGTGCACAAAAGAGAATAAAGTGCAGGGTGCTTTGTTGTGCTAAACCGTCACAGGAGCAAGGAGTAAGATCAATGCACCAGCCAGCCTGTTTAGGAAAGGCCACTAAAAAGTGCAATGTGCAAAGCCGAAATCTAGTGAATAAAAATCTGTGCTGCAAGTTCGTCCGTAGAAAAAGGTGCAGATCTTGGCGGGGGTGCGGCCCTAGTTGCCACCGGGGGTTTTATTCTCAGCAAAATATGCATTTTTTATGATGAGTTTCATATTAGTATCGATGCTCGATGGATTGTCGTAGTAATGCCCTAGAACTATTTTACAAAATTTTCGTTTCACAAAGCAAAACCATGAAATGGCCTCAGCATTATCCAGCGTCATACAATCCTTAATAATCGCTCTTGTGAGATTTAAATCTTCTGACAACCAGACTTTGGCCCAAAACATCAATGGGGCAATGTTAATCACATCTGAAATTAAGCCCATCCCTACCTCAAGATCACAAAATGCTGACGGTGCACTTTTTGGGACCATCAATAATCTTTAAAAAAAGTTATTTTCTAATGTTTGCAGTTGAGTACTTAAGTAATCTCCCTATACTCCCACCCCGTAGGTAGCAATAGACAAACATTTTGCTTTATATAAGGTGATCAGTTCCATTATTGGTTTGTGGTCAAACTTACATGCAAAACAAAAAAGGCATTCCATGGCACGGTTAGTATACCGCACAGCTGTAATAAGAGTATCCCAGTTCAGTTTATTATTAAAAACATTCCACAAATAAGTAAAATTAGAGACCTTATCAATTGACTTGCTGTTTACAGAAAATGTTCTAGATTTGGTTTGTTTTGGACCGCAGACCATAACATAAGATTTACTTTCAGGTCCAGGGCTGACATAAAATCAGTAAAAGCATTCAAGGAACTCTGTAAGCTATTTGCAATTAAAGCCTTTAAAACTGTGTCATCCGCATATGACAACAAAGACACCGGGTTGCCACCAATTTTTGGAAAGTCTAATTTCTGGTCTATCAGGGCTGATTCTAGACCATTCGTATACACGAGAAAAAGAAAGGGGACCAATATGCACCCCTGTTGGATTCCCTCAGTGGAAACAATGGGGCTAGTCCTCTCTCCCCCTGGACCATATCATATGGCTACCATAGTGGATGCATGCAGCCTACGCAGGAGGGTGATGAGAGGTTCCTGGAAGCCCATTTCACCCATCATGGACCACAGTTTCCCCCTGTTAACTGTATAAAAGGCACTGGCAAGGTGGATTGATCCCTTCCTAGCCTTCATGTACTTGCCCATGATCAAGGCCAAGATGAGACACTGTTCGTTTGTCCCCATGCCTCTCCTAAATTTTGGGTTTGTGTTATTAGCCCAGTTGAATCTGCCCAAGATTCCAGTCGTGGTAAAATGACCCTCCCCATCACCTTGACCGTAGCATTGATCAAGTAGATGGGCCTATAGCAGGCAAGGCCTTCCTTAATACCCCTTTTGTATACAGGTACCACTATAGCCTCCTTCCATGAGGTTGGGATGGGGCCAATGATTGCCGCTCTAAAGCCATTTGTTAGGAAAGGTGACCACAATCGCATATTGCTCTTAAAAAAATCAAGCGGTACCCCATCCGACCCTTCAGCTTTGAGTGGTATACCTTTCATAAGGGCATCCTCAACCTCACCTACAGTTAGAGAAGAGCTCAGGTGGTGGGCAGTTACTGGATTTAATGGGACATTTAGACTTAATTCCTGGCCAGTGATACCCTTGGGGTTAAATATGTTTGTAAAGTGCGATTCCCATACTTGTCCTGGTATCAGTGAATCCATCCCCCTTGAATCCATTGTGAATAGGGGGCAGTTTATTACCTCCCAAAAGTTCCTAGAGTTCTTTAGCACACTCGCTCTCTCTAAGTCCCCGCAGGTCAGCTTTCTCAGTTCATTCTTCCGCTTAACCACTGCACTCCTGTAAGCCTGTCCTGCACTCTTGATTAATGATTTAACTCTGGGGCTTATATGTAGTGCCTTTTTAAAATCCTTTTGGGCCCTTGTGCCCTCTGTGTTGAACCATTTAGGCCCCCTGTGTTCCCTTCATACTATTGGGGTTGTCATGTTTTCTGACAAATTCCTACAGATTCCCTCAAATCCCTGTATAACCATTTCTGGAGTGGAATCATGGTCTAAGCATTGCAGTATGGAGCTTGGGTTTGCTTTAACAGTGCTTTCCTCAAATTGGGGAGGATTTATATTGTTCCATTTCATTCTCACCCCCTTATTTCGATTATACTGGAGGGGGCGACCATCACCTATCTCCTCTTGGGCAGTTATGTATAAGGAGGCAATGATGGGATTATGATCGCTAGCGTTGTTGGGCTCCACTTTAAAACTGTCCACCAGGAAGCAAAATTTACTGGATATTAGCATGAAGTCAATAACACTTCCACTCCCTCTGCCCATGAAGGTAGGATATTGGGTTATTGTGTTACTGACTAAAATCTCAACGAAAAGTAAATCATTCACAATAATTATTTCATTTAAGGCTTCTCCCTGTGATGTGTGTACAAAATGCGTCCGGGGTTGGTCCTTGGTGTTCGTTAGCCCGCATGCTCCATTTGTGCTCTGCCAACATGTGAAGCAATTAAAGTCCCCCACCCAGTAGATACACAGGGGCTGCCACTTCCCCGCGATCTTGTCAATTTCCACTTTAAGATTTACAATAATGTCACTACTATTTGAGTCTAAAACTTTGTAGTACCAAATAATTAAAAGAGTCTTGACCTGAAATAAGTTAGAGATTAAAATCAATTGATACCAGGGTGAGACTTTAACGGAATTTGCTTTGATTGACCCATACTTAAGGGGTATCAATGTCGGTAATCCTCCTTTCGCTCTCCCTGCTGGTGAGGCAATAACATGGACATTAAGGGAACAGACGCCATCTAGTTCGATATTCTCCCTGGCCCATGTTTCCTGAATGCAGATAATATCAAAAGTATTTATATACTCTAACCACCTTTCGTCGTCTAGTTTCTAACGGATACCTGCAATGTTTCTGGAGAGAATTCTGAAAGGACAAGTTTTATTTGCACTTATACCTGGGTTCTTCCTCTTGCTAACAACCGAGAGGTTTAAACCGGACCCCCGTCCCTGGACTGTGTGATATTGAAGGACTAGATATAACGTCCACAGTCTCCCCCTTCTCGTTGCCAATGTGAGTATCAGGTAATTTAAGTGTAGGGTAGTCTGAATTTTTTATCCCCAGACTGTTACCTTCTATTCTAACCTCTTGGAGACGGTTATACCTTGTTACCCCCCTGTCCTTGACATCCAGCTTGAGCTATATGGGTCCGAGTGTAGTCAGTCAATTTCTGATAATACAGATAATGCCTCAAAACGGTTGGGGTGGAACCATGCTGGGGCCGAGGGACAGGGAGTGGGTTTCTATTCTGGGGACACAAACAAGGCATAATGCCCCCTTGATAGTGAGAATAGAAAAACCCCAGTGGGCGGACCTGTATGTGCTCAAGAGGGGATCCTCTAAGATTGCATAGGGTAAAGTCCATCAATCTTTCATCGTTAAATTTCAGGACCACACAATCTCCCTCTCTGTGTTTATATGTTTTCCCCATCCAACTTACCCATCTTGCCATTATAATGTGGTTACGCCAGTTTACCTGGGACCCAATTTTACTGGTGCACCAGTAGGCGGATTTATTAATGAGGCTCTGACAGATTTTGTGATGAACAGGTGGTAGGTGTGGTACCCCTGTCAGGACCAATGTGTACGGGGTGCACTACGGAGGGAGAATTAATATGATGTTTTAGTCCTGCCTTGTAGACTCAGAGCCCCTGTTTAGCTTTTCCTGTTCCTTGAGCTCGCTCTACGATCACTTTCAGTGCTCAGTGAATAGGATTCCTTGTGTTCCATCAGACTACTAGAAGCCCTCCTCTCTTCACCCCTTGCCTGGGTTTGTAGCTCTATTTCAGGATCTATGCAGTTGGCCCTATCCCGGGTTAGATCTAATGTTTTGGCCTCTTGACCTCTCTCTAAGAGACCCTCTAAGGTTAACCTCCCACTTTTTGGAGCTCCAGTGGTGGTCTCAATACCCCTCTCTCGCAGGCCTTTTCACACGGGACATCTATCAATGAGACCATTTTGCTTGGATGTGTTCCCCTGAGAAGACAAGAGTTGAGCCAGTTACTCCTCTATGCGGGCCAGCCGAGATAAAATAGGTTCCATGGAGTCTGACACTAATTTACCAAAATGCGCTGACATCATGTCCATATCATACAAAGTCTTTGTTTTTGCAGGCCCTCCTCCCCCACTGGGTTTTCCCCCTAAGGTAGGGGGGTTTCGCTTAGTTCTCTTTGTCTTTGGCATGAGACCCAGGGTACGTTGATCAGTCCTGTTTACATTCGGGTCACAGCGCTTCCTTTTTCCCCCCGCCACTTTATTGTCCTTCACGGTTGTTAGGGTTAAAACTCCCCTACCTTGTACCTCTCCATCCGTAACTCCCTGGCTCAACATAATAACGGTAGGTTAAAGGGCGATTAGTTGTTCCTCCTGGGGGGTATGTGGGGATACAGGTATTATTCAATTAGAGTCCTCTGCAGTTGTTAGGAAGTCAGACTGAGCAGAGCGCGTGTTCATGGCTGGGAATAGAGATGATGGACCCAGAGAAAGCCTGCGCTCTGCCCGTTCAATTTCCTTGTTCAGGGCCCCCATAGCCTTCGGAAGGAAGCCATCTAGAGTGGCTTCAGTACCCTTGGGCATGGGCGTTGGTTTCTTCCTCCCCATCCTAATTTATCTTGTGAGTTCTCGGGGTATACAGAGCCAAGTACAGTGCAGGTGAGGGTTATCGCCCCACCACCCCAACCCCACTTTTTACTTTTGGTTCATTGATGTCTCTGAATAATAAAACCAGGAGATGTGGCCCAGCCCGGCCTCCTCAAGCCGCGGACGGGCGCAGACGGGCCCGCCCTTTGCCCAGGCTTTGCCAAGGCGCGGCGCAGGCACGCCCACACACGTCCCGCACTGCGGAAGTGCAGCATAACTTATATGCACCTCCAGGCGCATTTGCGTCGCGTTCGTGGCCCTTCCTGCCACTCGATGTTGCAGTTCTCTGCCCCCGGTTCTCCAGGCATTCTCCTGGCGATCTCTCCAGCGCTACGGGAGTGTAACACAGCTTATACACGCCTCCAGACGCATTTGCATCGCGCTGGCGGCCCTTCTTGCCGCTGGGGCCGTTGGATGTTGCAGTTCTCTGTCCCCGGTTCTCCAGGCGTTCTCCTGGCAATCTCCCCCGAGCTGCGGGAGTGCAGTACAGCTTATACACGCCTCCAAGCGCGTTTGTGTCACGTTGACGGTCCTTCCTGCTACTGGGGCCACTGGCTGTTGCAATTTTTTGCCCCCGGTTCTCCAGGCATTCTCCTGGCGATCTCCCCACCGGAGTGGCGTAAGTCATATATTCAAAGGACGCTACTATAAATAGACTATATCTCATCTAAATACTTTCATCCACTCTTTAAGAACAATATTTGTTCAGATGTTGCATTTACTCAGATTGATCCAGAAAATCCATTAAAGGACTTATCCAATTACAAAATGGATATTGTTGAATTTCAAGAAACAATTTCAGAAAACCTGAATCAGAGTTGCATTTGAGAAAAACTATTTGTGTGATGTTTATTAAATACTATAAAATATCCCTGTATAAGTCTGCTATTAACTTACCACTGACAATGAAACCACCATAAGAGAGATGTCTAACGTACCCTACACTTACCATTTATCTCTATATTAATTAGAATTAAGTATTTCTAATATCTGAATATCTGAAAGATTTTGTTAATATTAGTACAAGCTCTTTATCATGTGAGATATTTGGTTAATTCTGAAAATAACTTTTTTCTTCATTTTGCATTTTAAGTTTTTTTCTGGACGATTTTATTTTTTCAAAGGTCAACATGACCAACCAACAGAAAACTTCTTACCAGGAAACAGGAGAACATCAATGGAGAAAAATAAGGCTGTTGGAGAAGACACTGGTGAGCCATGAGAAGCTCATGATATAGGGTCATATCTTGTTTCCCGCAACAATGACAGTACGGCAGAGGAGATAGTATGTTGCAGCACTGCCATACTGCTCTATAATTTCTCTATTCTGCCTCAACAGATCTATTGCAAAAAGAGCAATTGATGGACAGAATGCTGAACAATGTTAAACACTCACTCCAGAACAGAGATCTACGTCTAAATCCATTGTTTGTTTGCTCACCACACCACCCCAGTTTGGACCTAGCCATATGCAAATCAGTATTGACCCTGTTCCCCATGGGAACAGTCCAGCCTGAACTGCCAAGCCAGGTCTTCCCTGGACCGGAAACAAGCATTCTAGGACCGGTCTCATGGTATCACCACCCATTAGCCAGGACAGCTTGAATCCAGTGGCATGGCAAGCACGGTGCCCACATCTGGGCACCCCCGTCCCACTTGGGATGATAAATGCAAAAAGAAAAATTGATGGAAGGAATGCTATAAATCACAACCACTCAATGCCAGTACAGAGATTTGGGCCTAAATCCAGAGGTTTTTTTTGCTCACCACGCCACCCCAGTTTGGACCTAGCCAATTGCAAATCAGCCTCGACCCTGCTCCCATGAGAACAGTCCAGCCGGAACTGGCAAGCTGGGTCCTACCTGGACTGAAAATAAACACCCTAGGGCCAGTTTCGGGGTATGACCTCTCATCAGCCAGGATAGCTTGAATCCAGTTGCATGGCGAGCACGTGATCCAAGTCTGGGCATTCCTGTCCCACTTGGGGTGACAAATGCAAATAGAAAAATTGATGGACGGAATGCTGAACAATGTCAAACACTCACCTCCAGAATAGAGATCTGGGCCAAAATCCATTGTTGTTTTTCGCACCACGCCACCCCAGATTGGACCTAGTCAACAAATGTATTGGCACCCCAGTACAAGAAGCAGGTACTGATGCAAGGACAGATGCACCGGGTGGTGGTGGTGGCAGAGGTGCTAATGGAGCCAAAGAAGTAGAGGTGCTACTGGAGGGACAGATGCAGCAGGCGTTGGTGAGATACAAATGCCGCGAAAGTTGTTGAATGTGTTGTTGTATCGAAGAAGTGGCCGCTGCTGATCTTCCAGCTTCTGTTTCTTATATCTCCTTCTGACATATTCCTTCTGCACGCGCCAACCTGGTGGAATTAATTTCCTGCAGGTGTTTTCTCACTCTGATGGTACCGAATGAGTACTGTTTCACATTCCCACAGGAAATTAGTTTGTTGCATAGGTTGCAGCTTACCAGTTTGGAGTTAACCTTTTTTCCCTCCAGGGGGCAATGAGAAAAAATCTCACACAATCAATTCTTTTACTTTCTTCATCCACTCCACATCTTGTTCCTCCTGTTCCTAAAGCAAAAGATCACTTTCTTAAGCCATTGCAGGTCTTCAAAAGTTGCAAGGTGGCTTTTAATGAAAAAATATTCACTCCTCCAAACAGTACAACCTTATCCTTCGAAGAAGTCAAATTGAATAGGGATAAGGAATAAATACTTCCTGTTTCCAAAAACTGACAGAGTTCTAAGCCAATTAAATTTTATTTTACAAAAGCGAATCTTGATACTATTGTAGCATCCGCATATTGCAACACATCCTGCAGTAACAATACTAACACATATAAAATTAAAATGCATAACTAGCAATTAAACCCTGAATCCATATTTGATATAAAAATCTAATCCGTCATTTAAAATGATTTAATTCGAATCCCATTCTGGACATTATAGAGAACGGCACAGAGGGTACAATAAGAAGATTTTACTCTGAGTTGATAGAGCATCAAGCTGATGATCTGGAAAAGTTTGAGAATAAGTGGATACAGAAACTGGGGGTTAAGAAGAACTGTTTTCATAGATCATTGGAATTGGGTCAGAAACTCCTGTGTTCAGCACCACTCTAGTCACAACAATATAAGACTCTTTACCTACTATATCATACACCTGCCAGGATAGCGCAATGGGGAGGTACAGCTGGAATTACATGTCCAAGATGTGACAGTGATGAAGCTGATCTTGTCCATATGCTCGCGACGTGTGCCCATTTAAAAACCACCTTTCATGAAATCGAACTATTTCTTAAAAATTCATTAAGGATAGAAATCACTCTTACTCCAGCAGTGATAATGCTTGGAATAAATCAGAGTGCTTCCCAGGTATCTTACGAATATTTCAAATTTTTGGCTATGGCTGTTCTGAGACTATGTATTACCACTGCTTGGCTGGACCGTATACCACCCACATTCCATCAATGGTTAATGAAGTTACTGACTATGTATAATCTTGAAGAAGCAATTTATGCTAGGAAAGGTGCAACTGGCAAGAAAATAGGTAAGGTAATATGGGAACCTATTTAAAGATGGAAAGACATAGATCCAGGGTAGGAGCTATTAGTGACTCAATGACTTAATCATTCTGTTGGATTTAAGATTTTATATGTTTTGATTATATCTGATGAAACTATATTAGGACTGTAATGGTATTGTTTACGCCTCTTTATAATGTATAGCTTGGGATACACTGATGGATTATATGATCTGGATTAACTTGTTATGTTATATTATCTTATATGTTATTTTCTATTACCCTGTATGTATATGTGTGCCCTGTACAAATATAAAATGGGGAAAAAATCCAAATAAAAACATTTTTTTTAAAAAAAGTGGCTTTTATAGAAAAAATATTCATTCCTCCAAACAGTACAACCTTATCCTTCGAAGAAGTCAAATTGAATAGGGATAAGGAATAAATACTTCCTGTTTCTAAAAACTGACAGAGTTCTAAGCCAATTAAATTTTGTTTTACAACAGCGAATCTTGATACTATTGTAGCATCCGCATATTCCAACACATCCTACAGTAACAATACTAACACATATAAAATTAAAATGCATAACTAGCAATTAAACCCTGAATCCATATTTGATATAAATATCTAATCCGTCATCTAAATATGATTTACATTTTTTACTGGGCTACCGGAATACTTTTGAGGAAACACTATTGAACATAAAACAGTGACCTGATGACACTGACAATCATAAT
Organism: Lissotriton vulgaris; assembly: GCF_964263255.1. NCBI lineage: Eukaryota > Metazoa > Chordata > Amphibia > Caudata > Salamandridae > Lissotriton > Lissotriton vulgaris. The sequence goes on from NC_141693.1 coordinate 1,099,475,476, forward strand.
GAACTTCGAACTTTTGTGACAGTATTACAGTACCAGTACCAAAACAAGCATTTGCAATGCAATAGGTCTCGCATTATTAAAGTTAGAGCTATTGGCATTGTAAATGGCAATGCCTTTTATTTATGTTTTTGCTTTTAACCCATTGCCTGCTGATGACGGAACCGCTCCGTCATCAGCTGCGGTGGCGCTGTGCTGATGACGGAGCGGTTCAGTCATGGCCCGCTCGGAGCGCCTGCGCAGCGCGAATTCCGCGCTTGCGCTGACCGTTCCATTGAGCGGGGCGGGCCATGACGGAACCGCTCCGTCATAAGCATAGCGCAACCGACGCTGGTGACGGAGCGGTTCCGTGCACAGCATGCGGCCGCCGCGCGGCCGCCCCGCCCCCTTAGCACTACGGCGGAATAGCCGCCGCAGTGAAGGGGTTAAAACATAAATAAAAGGCATTGTCATTTACAATACTAATAGCTTAAACTTTCGCAAAAGTGAGACCTATTGCACTGTGTCTCTGTCAGGCCCTGTGAGCGGCGGCTTCTGTCTGAGCCTATGTGCACCCCTCCGGGTACAGGTGCTTCATTTCTGTGACTAGACATTCCATTAAATTAGTAGCTGATCAATAACAACTTTTTTAATGAATTACATCATTTTCTGGTGTTTAGATCGTATCTGATAGACATCTCCGAAACGAAAGCTTGTGGGCCACATAAACCTTGGGGGGGTGCAAATTCCCCTGGAAACATTACTCAGATGAACTGTCATTCTTTCTCCCAGTAGCACATCTGGAGTGACAGTGAAAACTGTAGTACTCGCCCTGTTAATTACGACCTTGCTGCCTCGGCTTACATACAACAACGTTTCGCAGCTGACGTCCACGCACAATGGGGGAAGGATGGAGGCGATAAAAAACTGGTGTGTAACCCGTCACTTGCAGCACGGAGTGCTATACGCATGTGAATAGCTAAATGACGGGGTTTCCACTTTACCCAGAGATGCAAAAAAAACGCATTGAAGAAGCATTCTAGTGGAAACAAGTAAAGCAAACACATGAATCACAGAACGAACTCGACAAAAGCAGGCTTCTACGTCAAAATAACAATTTCAGAGAATGGATTTGGTGCATTTTTCTGTTGCATCAGATACATGGATTTATAATTAGTGCCCACCCACAGCTCTGCTCTGCCATTGTCCCACAGCAACACTCGGTCTCCTGCACGCCACTGCTGACTTCGAAAGCATAACAATAAACCGATTGTGCAGGGCTGAAGTGCCGCTCTCACTAGACCACAACCCACGCTGCCTCCTCACACATAGTTGCTGCCCCGAGATATTAAACAGAACAGGTTCGGGCATCACACTGGCCGTTGTTTGCACCCCCATGGGGCAGACACACGCTGCACACAGTGTGCATTCACGCTACCCCTTTGCACCCGGCACTTAATGCACTGCACTAACAAGAACGCATGTGCACCTTTAACACTGCATCTGCCCCAGCAAGGCGTGCTTTTCCACTGGCCCACAGATACATGGATTTATAAGTAGTGCCCACCCACAGCTCTGCTCTGTCATTGTCCCACAGCAACTCTCGGTCTCCTGCACGCCCCTGCTGACTTCGAAAGCATAACAATAAACCGCCTGTGCAGGGCTGAAGTGCCACTCTCACTAGACCACAACCCACGCTGCCTCCTCACACATAGTGCCTGCCCCGAGATATTAAACAGAACAGGTTCGGGCATCACACTGGCCGTTGTTTGCACCCCCATGGGGCAGACACACGCTGCACATAGTGTGCATTCACGCTACCCCTTTGCACCCGGCACTTAATGCACTGCACTTACAAGAACGCATGTGCACCTTTAACACTGCATCTGCCCCAGCAAGGCGTGCTTTTCCACTGCCCCATTACAACACTAGCCCCCAATCCTGCAGGCTCGACAAGTGCACAGCGAGCACTCACCTTCTCTGGTGCCCCTTAGCGCTGTATGCCCGGTGAGCACTTTGCAGCACTTCGCGCTCTATCGCATTTTGCTCCAACGACACTGCCCGTACTGCACCCCCACATCCACCTTTATCAGACCCTGGATGCACTCTCCTAGGGTGTCAGCCAGCAGGCAGTGCAGCGGCAGCACGCCCAGCACCAGCAGCAGGAGGAGGGAGCCCCTCGTCCTGGCTCCCCGGCGGCCATTATCTATTATCTTATTCCTGCAGCAGGCGGTACAGTGGAACCAGCCAAGCAGCAGGCATCACATTAGTAAACAAGATGTGCACACGCACTCCTGAAAACTAAACTTAGCGTGGAGGCGGGACTTCCGTCTTGTGCGCGAATCAGCGCCCACGGAGTTCCTGGCCCGAGTAGCAGTGGTGACGCGGGGCTCCCATGCCCGAGGGAGAGCCCCGCGGAGGCTACAGAACACCGGATTGGCGGTAAGTGGGACTGTATTCGGGAGGGGGGGGCGCGTGTGTGTGTGTGCATGTGTGCGACGGCGGGGGTGTCTCTGTATGCGTGCGTGTATGTGCGCTCGTGTGTGTGTCTGGTGAGGTAAGGGGGGGGAGCGTGTGTGTATGCAGTGTGTGTATGCGACGGCGGGGGTAGCTTCTCTGTTTGTATGGGTGCTCGTGTGTGTGAGGGAGCGAGTGTCTGTGTGTGTATATGCGCGCGCATGTATGGGAGGGAAGTGCACGGCGCGGCGCGGGACGGAACGTGCGCGTTCGCGCACCCAAATCCGGCTTTCAAGCTCGTAACACCCTGTTGTCCCTCATTCCCCCGAGTCAGGCAGCTATAAGTCTCCGCCTGGACGCATCCTTCGGATGCTTATTCCTGGCTCGACCTAAAAAGGCAAATGCATGAGGACTCTGTGCGTGGGTGTGGTCACAGAAAGTAGGATCCTCGTATAAGTTGCCAGGATGTGTTCTCAACCCAGTTTGTGGTAACAATCTACTCCAAATCTAGCATCTCAAGACGATCAGTGACACATACATTAAAAAGCACTGTGTCAAGAACACATACCTGCTTAAACAAACAGCCTACTTTGTATGTTATTGACCCATCCCTGGACAATCCAATCACAATCCGAAATTTAGAATAAACAACTGAAGGAGTATTATGAGAAGAGGAGCCACACACCACAAAGCATTCCTGTTCACTTTTCCCAAGTATGGGGCAAGATCACTAAAGGCCCTACATGAGTTGGGGGTAAGAAGCTTTGTGCAAAGTGGGTCAGAGCAAAGCCTTTGAAAACCTGCTTTGTGGAAAATAGGACCACTGGAATTAGTCTAATTACTAATATGGTTTGAAAGGAATATGGAAATAGTGTTTTTTTTCTTTTTATGTGTGCACTAGAGGATCCAGGAAATGAAAAGTAGAAACAATTTCACTGCCACATCATGGTATCATGCACATGTATTCCACATTTCATCTGGCAATGGCAAGCACCCTGAAGCATAATGCCCTACCTTCTCAATGTCAAACAACCAAGATTGAAAGAAATACCTTACAAGTGAAAAAGTGGTATTCAAGAGTGAGAGTAATGGCTTGTTGGTTTCGTCATTCACAGTATCCGCAGGTTCTCCAGTGAGGCACAAGTAAACTTATTTGTAGGCTGTGCCTTATGGCTAGTTTTTGTTTTGTGCATTTAGCTATACAGTGAAGGACAAACATGCATGGCACAACCACTAGAAACTTGGCAGAGGCCCCAAAATGACAAAGAGTGCTTGCAGCAATCACCACTCAAGGTGGGATTCAAATAAGGTAGATAGAGGTGAGAAGCTTGCTAACACAGTTTAAAACATCTGCACAGGTGCACCACACAATAGTTGCAAAAGTTCAATGAACAAATATAAAGTTTGTTTGCTACACAAATGATTGTTCCAGGTTTTTTCTTTCATTCCAATTTTTCTCATTACTTTAAAAACATAGTCACAAACATCAAATTCCAACGTGATACAGCCAATGCGTTTCGTCCTACTAGAGGGCTTCTTCAGAGCGATAATAACTTGGATGAATTCAGTTACAAAAAATGGTAGAGTTAAAATAATTGCCAGAGCAACAATCCAATTGTCATTCCTTATGTGGACCACGGTTAATTGAAGTACTTAGAATCTAGTATTCTAGCAGCGGCCCTCCAACTCCTAAATATAGCGAGGAGACAGAAGACAAGAGTGTTGAATAGTTCCAAAACGGGGGCACCGTTACTTGCGAAAGATAATGCGATTAACAAAAGACTATTCCATGAACAGACAATCCCGGGGTTAAGTATTACTCAGTGTATTTGATCCTTATATCAGTGACACAATAGCAGTCATTCAGAAATGCCCGCAAGAGCGCACACTTAGTTCTGTAAGCCTACTTATGTTCGCCACAAGGCTCACATAAAGGCCATCTCATTAGTCCAACAACCCTATGCGGGGCACCCCACCTATTCCAGTTCGAATGTACGCTATATATGCTCGAACAAGTGTCGACAGACGGTATTTTGACTGTCACAGCCCTCCAAAAGCCAAGTATCACGGCAGAAAGAACAGGGGCAACATAAAGAATGACAATTCAATTGTTGCTCTGGCTGTATCACTTTGGAATTTGATGTTTGTGACTATGTTTTTAAAGTAATGAGAAAAATTGGAATAAAAGAAAAAAGCTTGAACAATAATTTGTGTAGCAAACAAACTTTATATTTGTTTATTGAACTTTTGCAACTATTGTGTGGTGCACCTGTGCTGATGTTTTAAACTGTTATGATCCTATGAGGATTTGCCCTGTGACGGTAGGGGCATACCAGTGTGCACGCACTCCCTAAGAAATATATGGGGGTTAAAATAGGAAAGGGATATAGGTTTAGGTTCTGTATTTTTTTTTAAAGGGCTCCACTGGCGAATTTTTGGCTTAGCTTGCTAACACAGGCTGGATTTGTACTGAGTCAATGGTTGGTATGTATGTGACTCAAAACTGGAACCCTCGTGGAAGAATGAATAAAGGAGTAAAGCCGCTCAATGGAAGAAAACATACAATCCTGAAAACTTGGCTTGAAACCTCCCTCTGCCTCATGTTAGGGTCTCAATATCTCCCGTGATTCGGGCGGTGAGGGAGGTCATATTTTCTGAGTGACTGGTCTCCTCTTGCAAAGCTCTTCTCATTCAATGATAAGAAGAAGCCTAAACCTGCTTCAGGTCAGGATCTGGGGCCAATCAAGCTGGCCTCTTCTTTCCAGTTACCTGCTTCTAGAGGAGTTTTAATCCGGGCAGCATCGCTTCCTGTCAGTATCACTCCGGTGCCCGACAGAGGCTGGTGAAGAGCGGGCACGTGGCAGCAGCCTCGCGCTAAGAAGAGACACAGGCCTGGCCCGCACTACGCAAACATAAATACAATATTGGAAGCAGTTACCGGCGAAGGACCCGGTGCCAGTAACAGCGCTGTCATCGGAGCCCTGTACAAGGTTGTACCCCGTTAATAATTTACGTGTCGGCCACTGAGACGGGTTGCACTGCCAGACAGACTCCGCCGCAGCCTTGGGGGGACCTTCACAGCCATAAATGTGACCGAGGACACAGAGAAGACCATATCTGCTTCAGCAAACCTTCTCTCGACAAACCTGGGCCACTTATGATTTCTTGACAAGTATGAATGAGCTCAAAGAGAACGAAGCCAAACTACAAGAACCCGGGAAAGAGGGATACAATCTGGGCAGTTCCGTAGAATACAGTGTCACCTATTAATAAACTCATTACACAGACGTGTAACCTGATACAGACGGTGCCGGATTGTCCTGGCTGACCTGTGCCGTCTGCAGGTGCGGATGACTCGCACTCGCCCTCGCCCGCCATGGCAACAGGGGCTTGCAAACACGAGCCTTCAGCCAAGGTGCGGCCAGGAGTGCAGTACAGCGCGGGCCCTGCACCACAGCATGGCGGGAGCACAACCCCCAGCCCCCCGCTTGCAGAATCCAGCATCCTCCTTTCATGTAGACTGAAGGGATGAGACTAACAGAACAAGTACCCACCTGGTCCCAGCGCAGCCAGAGGCAGGCGGCGGCGTCCAGTTGCGAGTCCCCGGTGCACCTGGGCAGCAGCTGGTTTGAGTTGACCCCATGGTGGCAGCAGCTCTTCTTATGCACGGGGTTAGCTAAAAGCTCGGGCTACGAAAGCTGCGCCATGGAAGCTTGGGGTGATGGAGCGCTGGGCGTTGCCGTCTACGAGCTCGGCTTCCCACGCAGCTTCCAACAGCCTCTCGCTCTCTCTCTCCATTAGGCACCGTTTGTTCCAGAAGGAACGCTGCGGAGGAGAGGGGCAGGAGGAAAGAGCCCACCCCTTTCAGTCAAAAGTAAATAACTGCCCTCACGCCGCCGCCTGCAGCGGGACACTGACAGCCGCGTGCACGGGCCGCCGTTCCCAACACCTGCGCGCGCTCACTCCCGTTACCCTATTGAAGTCGCTGGATGCGGCGCGAGGACAGAACCATCCGAAAAAAACGTAACAAGCAAATTAAACCCACCACCTCACGTCGTTGCACCGAAGCGCTGCCTCCTCCGCCCCCCACCATGCTTCCGTAATAGCCCGATTTGCTTAATCCCCAAATTAAAAGCTATTTGGTGCACAGGCCCGGCGTTATTGCTCTCACTGCTCCGAAGAACATTTTCCCTGCCGAGGACAATTTGAATTGGCATGTGGGTATGTCCCCCCACTAGTGTACCTTGATGTGCTGGGAAATAGTTACGTTTTGCCATAAGATAAATAAAAGGCGAGATTGTCTGCCCCGAGCTGTAAACTGCTGCGTGTGCTGCTGAAAAGACGAGGTAACAATGACAGACAAACACACGCACAAAAAACAAGCATTGGCTGCGCAGCAGTAAAGCTGCACGGCCGTGAAAGGATCATTTGCACATTAAAAAAAAGCTGCGAGCGTGCACTCTCCCGAACTTCCGGTCTCGGGATGTGCACGCTCACGGCAGTCGTGGGGCGGGACTTCCGACTCTGAGAGAAGCCCGCGCCCTCAGAGTGGATGGCAGCAGAAGTCAGGAGAGGCGGCTGAGGCGGTAAGTGGGGCTTGGCACCTGTGTGTGAGGTGTGTATGGTGTGTGCGTATGGTGTGTGGTGTGTGCGTGTGTGTGTGTGTGTGTGCGCGCGCGATTGAAAGGCTGACTGGCTGTGCAAAGTTGGAGCAAGAGATGTGCACGGCTGGGGGGGCGGGGCCAGAGGGGGCGCGTCCACGAGATGTAATCGGCGCTCGTGGCCAGATCTAGGTCGCTTCACAAGGAACTCGGTAACAATAGGTCTAGCGAGACCTAAAAATTAAAGGTTGAGGATAAGTTATAGGTAGAAAAAAGTAATTATTTTTCTACAATAACAATTTAAATGATACAAACCTTAGAAATTCTAAACTTAAAATTATAATTTAAAGTTACAATTCCCCGCCAAAAACCTATTAAAACTTGTGCACCTCCACACAGTGTTGTCCACTCATTAGACAAATTACATTAACAATACCTCACCCCTCTACCCTACACAGTGTTCTCATAAATTATGTCATTTGAGATGTCATGAGTCTTGTTATGAATGCTATCATTTAACATGCTATAGGTGATGTATTATGAAAGGCTATAAGCAGTGCATGGAGAACATATAACTTGTTATAACTATAACTTTATGCCACCCATATAGGCCACCTTAATACACCTCAGGTTGCTCGTGCTAAAGCTATATGTAGGGAGGGCAAAACTCCCAGTCCCCAAACAGATATTACAGCACTTTAGGGCAATCAAACATAATGACAAGACATACCCTGTCGCAAGGCACTTTAGTGAGCAACATCAAAGTGATCTGGTTGGCCTCAAATACTATGTGATCGATTCCATTTCAACCAGTTTCAGAGGAGGTGATTGAGAGAAAGCCCTTAGAAGGCTAAAGTCTAGGTATATAATTGAGTTAAATTCCCAAATTCCGTATGGGCTTAATACGGAGTAAGAACTTTATACACACTTATAGTGCTTAACACCCCCCCCTCCCATGACCTAGAGGTCCACAAAAATGTTTCTCAGTTTTTAATAGGCATGGGTGTATTGAGGTGGCATGTATGTGTGGCACATGAAGACACAGTATTAGATGTACGGAAGCACATAGCAGGTAAACACACAAAGTATCATAGGATGACACCAGCAGTTTTCTCAAAATAATCACACCTATAAAAGGGATTGTTTTTGCCAGCCAACATTTGAGTCCTAGCCCACTTGGGCATAATCACAGTTTTCCAGCCATGCAAAATGGAGTAATAGAACTCATATTTGATGTGCAATATAGCTTGCCATATTGATTTTGTTAAAATGATTTTGTTGAATGTGGTGGATGGATTTTACCTGATTAAGATAGAAATCAATTCCCTAAAATAATGAATGACATAGCATGTTGGATCAATTGCAACATTTTAAACATCACTTTGAATAGAATTCAATTTGAGGTAGCAGTACATGGCATGAGGACTCATGAAATGATGTAAAAGTTTTGCTTCACCCACTTGGGAATTAGTTATTTGGTTAGCAAATATAAATATATATATATACAGCAGTTGAAAGACACTGGTGGAAATTTGGAATTAACTCAATTTTAAACATTGTTTTAATTAATATATCATGTTTGTGCACTATTAAAAACAGATATGAAATGACATGCAAGAATGTAACACATTCAAAATTACTGTATACGAACTGTGAAACTGTAGTATCTTAATGTTATGTTTATAATGTTCCCTTTTACCAGGTTCCTCGCTGCTCAGCCAGTGTGGGTGTTCTGGATGGAATGTTAGTGTGATGTACATAAGTGGAATGTTTGGGTGCCTGGTGTGAGTGTTGACAGTTGGAAGATGGGCTGAGCAGCAGGCAGGCTGCTCCTGGTGGGGCTATTACCAGTGATGTTACAACTTAATAAATAACTTACAAAGACTCTACTCGGCTACGTCTACTTCATCACCTCTACACATGGAACCTCGCCACTACATTTTGGTGGCGATCTGGAGACAAACTCATGCCCTACGTGTCATCTCAAGGAAGATCCCCCACGCATCCCCTGCGCTCTGTGTACCTTCTCCCCCCTCCCTCTGCACCCGGACCGCTCTCGGTCGAGTACAGACGCCGAGGGCTGGTTTTCCGATTTTGGCGGCCATATTGGGTGTGGGCTGGTGAGTGACGCGCTCTAGCAGCGCTCATAAAGGACGGCTATGACTCCGTGCAGCGGACGTGTACAGGGACGTGCCGGACCTACGCCGGAGTCGTGCCAGAGTCCTGCCCGTCTGCCCCCGTCCGCGTCACGGAGGCGGACGGCGGGACGGGTGCGGTTGGATCTAAGCTCTCCTATTCGTCGTCGGATCTTCTGACACTCAGGAAAGATATGACCTCGTGTCAGGTGGTCTTTCCGGGGCGGTGCAGAGGTAAACGTAGATGTCCTGGCTGTGGATGGCTCCCTGGTAATTCCTCGGCAAGCGGGGCTTTCAGCCCGAAGTCCATTGCTAATTATAAGTGTCTTTTGCTTAATACACGCTCCTTGGGCAGACATGCTCCTGATATTTTTGAGCTGTTAACCAATGAAAAACCTGTCTGTTTAATGCTCACCGAAACTTGGTTGGGAGAGTCCTCCAACCCTGATATTGCGACTGCTATCCCGCCTGATTATGTTATTTTCAGACATGATAGACCTATCGGGAGGGGTGGAGGGGTGGCGATTGTGCTTCAGAGATCTGCCACATGTGTGGTCACTCCCATGGCGCCCATCTCTGGTTTTTGAGTCCTTGGCTTTCTCTATTGCCCTATCTTCCCATCAATCTTTCTTTGGGCTCCTGGTCTATAGACCTCCAGGTCAGCGAGGGCCCTCTTATGAGGAGTTGCAGGCATTAATTACGGCACTTTGCTTAAAGACAGAACATTGTATTGTTCTCGGGGATTTTAACATACACATGGAGGATGGACTGGACGGTGAAACGATTAAAATCAAAGATACCACCGCCCCCTGGGCCTCATTCCCTACTTATCAGTTCCGACCCGTAATAGGGGCCATACGCTAGACCAGGTGTTTTCTACTATTCCTCTGGTTATGGCCAGCCCCATCCCTGTTACCTGGTCAGACCATTTCCGTATTAGCTTCCAGATTCAGGGTGTTAGCAAACTCCTGGGTGCTATTCCTAATCATTGTAGGCAAACGAGTAGGGCTTACCATCGGGTGACCCCTGAGAGTCTTGCACAGGCCTGTTTGGAGCATCCTTGCCATCTCTCGGGTGATCTTGAGAGGGATCTCGACCTACTACAGAAGTGGCTAGTGGAGCGGCTTGATGATCTCGTTCCTCCTATTGCGCCTCGGACGACTGCTAGGAGGACCTCTGCACCTTGGTTTACTGATTCTCTTGCACTTTCCAGGCGGAATTGCAAGGTAGCAGAGAGGCTCTGGCGCAAGCAGTATGATCCCGAGGCCAAAGCCGCTTATAGGGCTACTATTAAGATCTATCATGCGGATATTTTGGCCAAAAAAAAGAAATATTATGCAGCAAGAATCGAGACTACCTCCAGTTCCTGCAGGGAAATTTTTACTATTGATAAGGAGTATGTAACTCCGAAGGCCAGTGCTTCACATCATGAGTTTTCCGAGCCATGGGTGATCTCGATAGCTAGTTTTTTCTCTACTAAAATTAAGCAGATTCAAGAGTCCTTTCCCTCCCCGGACCCTAGTGTTGTTACCATCCCGAAGGACCAGTTGAATTTGATAACTGAACCTGGACCCTTTCTTTCTGAGTTTCCATCTATCCCTATGTCAGTCTCCCGGGACCTCCTTTCCAAACTTAAATCAGGCTCACCATCTGACCCCTGCCCTGCTAGTTTTCTAGCTAGGGCTGGTGAGGCTTTGAACCCATTAATTAACCCCATTCTTAACCTGTCTTTGTCAAGTGGTGTAGTTCCTTTGGTTTGGAAACAGGCGATGGTGGTTCCACTACTTAAAAAGCCGGGTCTTGACCCCGAGATCCTTGCCAACTATAGGCCGATTTCTCTCTTGCCTGCTCTCGCTAAGACAGTGGAAAAGCATGTTCATACTGTGCTCTCCACTTATCTTGAGACCCATAGCCTGCTGCATTCCACCCAGTCAGGCTTTCGCTCCAATCTAAGCACGAGACAGCACTTTTGGAGGTTAATGAGGCCATCAAGGAAGTGTTGGATGAGGGAGGAAGAGCTTTGTTGGTAATGTTAGACCTGTCGGCGGTTTTCGACACCGTCCCTCATGAGGGTCTCCTCAACAGACTCCATGAGATCGGTCTGAGAGGGACGGTGTTGAACTGGTTTAGATCTTATTTAGCTGGTCGCCGACAGGTGGTCTGGGCCCCCCCATACTCAGCCGAAGTGCCGCCTTTGGAGGTCGGAGTTCCTCAGGGGTCTGGGCTTAGCCCGACTCTTTTTAACATCTTTATGACCCCTTTGGCGGTGCTGGCTGAGTCATTTGGGGCTCAGATCGTATCATACACCGATGATACTCAGCTCCTTTTCACTTGCGGGAAGGGGGCTGGGTTCAACGAAGAGAGCATCCGTGGGTGTCTTGAGGCTGTGTTCGAATGGTTTTAGCGAAACAGCCTCAAATGTAACCCTGGAAAATCTGAGGTGCTTTTCTTCGGGTGTCAGGCTGACCCAAAGTGGCAGGATTGGTGGCCTGTGAACATGTCCCTGCCCACGTCCTCCTCTCAGGTTGCGAAGAATCTGGGGGTCAAAATTAATAACTGCCTGTCACTTAAGTCCCAGATCCTTGGTCTGACGGGCACCTGCTTTCGTCTCCTTAAAATGTTGCGCAAGTTTCTTCCCCTGCTCCCGCTTGCGCATAGGAAAACCACTGTCCAGGCTCTCATCTGTTCTAGGCTGGACTACTCAAATGTTTTGTATTTGGGTCTTCCTGACTATCTATTACAGAAACTTCAGGTGGTCCAGAATTCGGCGGCTCGGGCAGTCTTCGGTCTGCCTCGTCGCGCGAGAGCCTCGGACCTTTTACATTCTCTACACTGGCTCCCTATTCGTAAGCGGATTGTTTTTAAAACACTTACGCTGGCGCACAAGGCTCTCCATGCTGTGGGAGCTGAATACATTCAGAAACGCCTTGCTTTTTACAAGCCAGCTAGATCCCTAAGATCGGAATCTCTTGGTCTGGCCACGGTTCCTTCTGTTAGGAAAGCAAAGGTGGGGGGGCGTTCTTTTAAACACCTGGCTCCCAAGCTCTGGAATGCCCTCCTTTTGTCGCTTCGCTGTACCTCGAACCTGCTGGCCTTTAGAAAAGGCCTGAAGACGTGGCTCTATGGACAGTGATCTGCTGTTTCTTTTGCGTTCTTCCCTCTGCCTTCTGTTAGTCTGCTGTGGGTTTGAAAGCGCCTGGACACTCCTCGGAGTAGCCGAGCGCTATATAAGACACCCATAACATTAACATTAACATTAACATTAAAGATGACAGGCCAAAAAAGTCTTCATGTTGGAAGGAACTTACGGAAACGTCTGTCACAAACAGAAAAAGTACAATTGGTAGAGCTAAACATGAACTTTACAAGAAGTCTTCAAGTTGGAAAGAAGCCTCAGGAAATACAAGTGCAGACTGCACATGAAAAAATTCTCAGAAGGACTGTGTCACAAAGGACCGCACAGACTGCTTCAGTAAACTCCCAAGAAGAATTTTTTAAATTCAAGAATATACAAAAGAAACAAAAGAAACTGGAACAGCACACCTCGCAGCCCCACCACTGTCCATTACACCGGACAGCTGTAGCCCAGGCTTGCTGTGCTCTGATGCACGTACCTACATCTTCTGGAAATGTGCTTTCAAGGCAAGCTACACCTTGTTGGTGAACTCCTACTACAATTAGTTTTACAGCCGCTTAAGCTTCATAAAATTTAGCTTGGAATTGTAAAGAAATCAGTGGCTAGCAAGGTATGTGCCTCCAGTGTGGAGTTATAATTTTAACTTTAGTGAAGTGCTGTTTCTGCACAAGCATCTCGTTTTTGACATTGTACAAGTAGTACAGTCAACTATGCGTGGGCTAAGGAAAGGTGTTTGCAGCTCACTGTGTCTACGTGTGCATCTCTATGGTCCATGTCAGCGTTGGATTTGAGGAAGGTTTTCTTTTGCCAGTTTCGCATTGCTTGTTGATTTTTTTCTCAAATAGATTCAACTCAAGTTTAAGACATCCTCTCATAGACGGGTGCACTAACGGAACATTTGGTGATATTATTTACGTCTTATTTATTCAGATCCATTTAAGGCATACTGTGAAATTCCATGGTTCTGTCTTGTGGTATCCTGGTTTGGATGCCACTTGCCTTTCTTATTATCCTGTCTTGCTGCTCTGCCTATCTGGGTGAATGGTGGAATGTTGAGTGTGTGAGGTAATATGGTGGGGCTTTAATGATTATATGATTCAACCTAATTATCCTTCAATAAATCTACTTGAATCATCACAACTTGGCTACCGATCCTATTATTACATTTAGCGACGTTTGGGCTACTGTTTGTTGTTTTATTGGCATCAGAAGTCATCGTCACTTGATTTTAATTTTTCTTGCATGGCTTAATCTTAAAGTTCAAGATTTTTCATGGTTCGGGCATCGCATGGACAGCTGTATGGAGGCGAAAGGATTTATCTAGGTCTAGCTGTACTTGTTCAGTGGGTGCTTTTGTTTGTTATACTTTATTTTAATTTTTGTTCAACTTGGTCAATCTCCTTCAAGTCGACAGTTGAACCGCCTCTGTTCATTTTAAAAACAGCACTCGAGTTGCCTGCCACGCTCACACTCAGAGAACACGCTGGCTCACCTCCATGTTCTTCGGATCATCGTTGCGTTGCGTTGCTTCTCCAGAGATTATGAAGTTTTTTTTCTGTGCAGAGCGACGTGGAGTGCTTCTGCGCAATTTGAGCCACCCGGCATTACGTCTTGCCATCTTAAGTTGAAGACGTCGGATTTCTCTCTCAGCTTACGCACTCACAGTACAGCAACGCGCACGCTGAATATTAATTACTTAAATACAGCGCATTTTACTTCAGCGACGCGCACGCTATTTTATAATCAATTAATTATAGCTCTCTTCATTTCAGCGCGTCAAGATTTCAACTAGTTGTATGCATTAATTTTTAAGCTGCTCGAGGTTGTGGTTACCCGATTTCCTCCAACTGGTATACGGTGAGCAACATCTTCAAGTAAGTGATTCCACAGTTATGGATAAGTTCCACCTCATTTTGAAGTCCTGCATTATATTACAAGTAATTAAGACTGCCTCCTGTTATGATCCTCAGTCCTTCATCCCGACAAAGTTGTCTACTTTGTTTATTTTAATTTTTTTTTTTATTGGGGACTGTATTTACTATGTATTTACAGCATTAAGAAGCTAAATGTTTTTATGCCAAATTGATCATGTGGTCAACCAATTATAGGGAGTAGGAGAGTAGCAGACGATTGTTAATTGATTTACTAATTTATAAATTCATGTGCTAGCCTGTTTTCCACTGTAGGTTATTTTCATGAGTTTGACCCCTTCTGTGCTGCGCGAATTCTGCTGCGGTGCTGAAGGTTCCAAAGAACAAATGGAACCATGACGGAACGGTTCCGTCATAAGCGCAGGCCAACCGACGCTCATGACGGAACCGCTCCATCATGAGCATGGAAGGGGTTAAAGAATAGCATACTAAAGGTAATTTGCTATTTTAGAAGGTTATTTTCACGAGTTTTAAAAGTAGCATACTAAAGGTAATTTGCTATTTTAGTAGGTTGTTTACACGAGTTTTAAAAGTAGCATACTAAAGGTAATTTGCTATTCTAGAAGGTTATTACATGAGTTTTAAAAGTAGCATACTTAAGGTAATTTGCTATTTTGTATAGAAAGTTCAATGCTATACACATATGTTTTGTTTAAAGTTAAATGCTATACGTTAGCATATGTGCTCATGACTGTCACCAATTTGTTTCATACAAGTTATTATTTGTACTATGTACGTGATTTCCACCTTTTCTTAAGATGGTTTGCCTGTGGATTCACCTCTTACATTTTTGCATTCCAGCATGAGACTTTCCTATTTTACAGAAATGTTCTGTCAAGGATTTGTCACCTACACTTTTAGTGTGTTAGGTTTTATCTTATATTAGTACATTGCATGTGACTCTGTAGTTTAGTCACCTACATATTCCTAATTAGTGTACGTTGTGCACACGTCACTTTATAGGAATTGTAATTTAATTAAGTACTTTTTGGTGATTTTCTTTTTCGCATATTTTATTTGTTGACTTCTCCGTTTCTTTTACTTTGCTGGTCTGGCCAACTGGCATGTTGTGTGGGTTACGGTGAATTCTATTCGTTTCTTCTGGTGAAATTCAATGCGAAAATATGTATTATCAATCTATTCCTGTTTTATATGTAAAGGGGTAAGGGGTGGTCATTATAGATACTTTTATGTATTTATTCATAATTTCTATTCTACAATGTAAGATCCAATTTTAGAAAGACCATTCTCATGTTCTACGCTATTCTTTTGTTTGTTCATTTGTAAGGGGGAAGGTGGTGTGGTATCCTGGTTTGGATGCCACTTGCCTTTCTTATTATCCTGTCTTGCTGCTCAGCCTACCTGGGTGAATGGTGGAATGTTGAGTGTGTGAGGTAATATAGAATGTGTGGTGTGCCTGGTGGATGGATGACAGTTGGAAGAGAGGGCTGAGTAGCAGGAGAGCTGCTCCTGGTGAGGCTTTAATGATTATATGATTCAACCTAATTATCCTTCAATAAATCTACTTGAATCTTCACAACTCGGCTACCGATCCTATTATTACATGTCTGTTTTGATCTTCAGACAGTTGAATGGTACTTTCAATAACTTGGTCTCCCTGCCTTCCAAAAGTGGGGGCCATCAATGTGAGAAAAATACTGTTTTCAATATGTTTTCTCAAATAAAATGAATTTCTTACAGTGAGGCTGGTAAACCTGTTTTGATGGTGTCGGGCGTAGCAGCTGAAGAATCTTTTGTGACATTGTTGCTTCTACACAGTTTCTGGCTGCTGTGGAACGCTTGTTAGAGGCAACGTGCCTTGAGCCATCCAGCACCGCGTCTCATTCGTGCCGCCATTTTGAAATTGGAAGGGCAACGAGAAAGGTTTAGGTCCTGTCTCTGACCGGCTTGGACCTCAAATATCTAGCAAAACAGAACAGCTAGCCAGTCAGGTTTACTTTTTTGTGACTTAGAAGGCACCCAGCCTGTATGTACTGAGTGTTCCGCAAATTCATTTAAAAAAAGTTTTTATTTTATTTTATTTCGATTTTTCATTGACTTATTAGCATGTCCTCAAAAGGCACATTTATCAAAACAATCAAGTAAACATTCAGAAAATAATGTGCGCAATATATACAAGTGTTGGATCTGTACACAATCAATACTCAAAATTCAGAAACACCAAAAACAAAAATATATACAAATCAATTGATACATAAGAGACATTGAACACAAGCACCAGTCCTTCAAATTATATACCAAAAGATAGGCGGACATTATTATATATATAATTTAACCTCCACTTCACTTCATCGATCAGTGCAACAAATTTGATTTTTTTAGATGTGGAAGTTTATTGTGAAAAGAGAAACCCTGTGCACCAAAATTCACAGAAAACCCACATCGTGCAACAGCATACTTCATGCTAACAGCGGGCATCCAGTAAAGTTAAAATGGAGCATTCCATATGGACAGATGCTACGAGCTAAAAGAAATTGCTCAGAATTGGATGTCCTGGAACAAGAAATTGAGGGTATGAGTAAACGATTTCAGGAAAGAGGCTACCCTGATGAAGTCATTGCAACAGCAAGAAATAGGATTAATTTGAAGAAGAGAGCAGACCTCCTTGTGCCGGGAAATAGCAAAAGGGAAGGAACCAGAGACGAACCAGGAGATAAGAACAATGTGACACGTCTGATCATCGACTATAACAACCAGAGTGATGAATTTAAAAAGGCACTACGGAGGAATTGGAAGATCCTACTCCTCGATGAAACTCTTAAAAAGAATGTGACCTCCCATCCAAGTATCACATACAGGAAAACTTCGGGGCAGATTTATGATAACTGGCGCATCCCCAGGGATGCGCCAGTTATTTTGCGCCACTGCTCCGCCACCCATGGTGCGCCGCATTTACAATGCGGTGCACCATGGAGCAAAAACGGCACAGATGCGTGACGCACCTGTGCCGTAAAGGTGACGCATTGCTGGAGTTGGGTCGCAAGCGCGACGCAGCTCCAGCAAGGCTCGGGGGTGCCCCATCTTTACAATGCTGCGTCAAGACCTACGCCTGCTTCAAGCAGGCACAGGGTTTTGACGCAGCATTGGCCTGAAAGTGACTGAGTGAAATCTTATAGATTTCACTCAGCCACTTTTGCGAGGCGCACCTGCCCCGGAACGGCCACCCTGCGCCGGAACGCCCACAAGTGGCGCAGGGCTTTACAACGTGACGCATCTGCCTAGATGCGTCACGTTGTAAATGGGTCGTAGGGATGCGCCACGTTTACGCTGCTGTTGCGTGACACAAACGTGGCGCATTCCCAACATAAATCTGCCCCTCTATCTTTACGTGATATCCTCACACAGAGCCACCTACAACTGAAGCAGCCAAAAAAGTGCTCATGGCTGACCACACCAGGTTTCTGGAAATGCGCCAAGTGTAAGGCTTGCGAGCATGGCACTAACATTTCAGACTACACACTACAGAATGGACAGACTGAGAAAATAAGGGACCACATAACATGTGAATCTAAGTATGTGGTCTACAGGCTCCTGTGCCCCTGCGGGTAATCGTACATAGGAAGCACAATCAATAAGTTAAAACTAAGGATCCTCCAGCATCTACGAGCGATCAAGAACGAGGACCCGAGCTATCCTATGGCCACACATTTTGCCAAATACCATCAGGGCAATCCCAATCTGTTGAAGTACTCAGGAACCAAACTCAGAAAGCCATCTGAGAGAGGTGGGGATCGTACACTACAACTACGTAAACTCGAGTCGAAAATGATCCTGGCAATGGGCACAGAGTATCCGTTTGGCCACAATGTGGATGCCGAATTGTTCGTACATCTGTACATTTTTGAACTGACCAACGAATGACTAAGTATCTGAGAATCTAATTGAGATCGGACAATGTAAATAGATGTAAATATTGTAATATTCTGAAGAAGAGAATTCGCCATAAGTAGAACTTTAACTGAACGAATACAGTTCAGAGGACAAGCTTGTGGGTGAAATAGACTGATGCTGATGTTAGGATGAGAAGATGAGAAGATGAAATACAGACCACAACTTTTACCCAGGGAACTGCAATGTATATAAATGTACTTTACAATTGAAGTTGCAAAATCTACTTTAATACAGTCTTATAAATGCACTATGCAGAGTACACAACCTTAGCGTAGACAAGCACAATGACAATATGAGCTAGGAAACCCTGGGTATAGCTGGATATCTTTAATAATGTGTATAAACGAGTACTTCACTGTGACATTATAGCCATCAGCTTGAAAGACACTTTCACCCATTTTGTAGAAATGTAAATAGCTTGTAAATACGTAGGTGTAAAAAAATGTATATACGCTATATGACTCACAATTAGTACTTTACTGTGCGATCATTATACATATGTACACACATACATTAAGACCACATACACCTGGAAAATGGCGAACACCAAAGCCCAGAACCAGTAAGCAAGGTTGACAGTCTAGATGGACAATGGAAAGAGAAAAGGGTTAAACTGCACTGAGCACTTTAAAATGGTCTAGACACCAGGGACTCTATGGTCCAGTGGAAGGCAAGCTGTTGCCAAAACGCGTAGGCCGTCCAATTTAATGCACGTTATTTTGCACATGGTGTGTGAATAAATAAACTTTGTATAATCCTACCTGCTTGCTTAGTCCCCATATTCGGAAAAAGTTTTTTAAAGTGCATAAGGGGGCAGGTTCGGGATACCTTGACTTACTGGCACTTGTGGGGCGGGGGGCAAGACACCCTGTCTGTGGCAAACCCATGGAGTGTGCATGCGAGGTGGTGAGGCATACAAGGGGGTTGG
Source organism: Lissotriton vulgaris (assembly GCF_964263255.1). Lineage (NCBI taxonomy): Eukaryota > Metazoa > Chordata > Amphibia > Caudata > Salamandridae > Lissotriton > Lissotriton vulgaris. The sequence continues at coordinate 1,099,494,552 of NC_141693.1, forward strand.
GCAGATTAGGGGTCAGGTGCCTGGCCACGCCGTAGACCAGGTCCCCGCTGCTCTTGGCCAAAGACTGTGTGCAGCATGGGTAAGCTGCTTGCTAAAGGATTGTTGTTGATCCAATTTGGAATATGATAAAAAAAAAACACCAGAAATCCACTGAAATAAACGAAGGTTACATTGACATTATAGTTAGGTTAGGTTCTAAGACCTTAAATTACGTAAAAAAAGAAACCCAGAAGTTCAGTGAAAAAAGACAAAGACCAAAGTCACAAAATACAAAAAAGAATAAAACACAGTATAGAGTTGGGGGCCTTGGCTTTGCCCCAGTGATTATCTTCTTCTTTATGGCATTTGATTAGTCAACAGTTGTTAGCACATCAATTGCTCTTAAATGATAGAGACTGAATGCAGCGGCCAGACGGGACTACGGCTCGTCTGCCCAACATTTCTTACCGATTAGATCTTCGTTATACTAAGAGCAAATTACAGCTTGGGCCCGTCTTTTGAAAATTCCGTGAGTGTCCCCCGACCTCGTACAAGACTTTGTCCGGCCCCTCTAGGGCTATCACCGTCCCCTTCCTGACACACTGTCCTGATGGGGACCCTGCGTGACCACTGACTGGGGCACATTTAGGGTTGAAACGTCGACGATGACTCAAGGCCCAGACTAACCAAGACTCTACATAATGAAAGGAAAAGGGTCATTGGTGTTAATGCATCATCGGCCTATCTCTCACCTGTATAAAAAAAACAACCACCATGTATATACTGTACACCTGTTGAGCACTGAGCACCTATGTCACACGATCACCCCATATCTATGTAAATATTGATTTCATGTTGTCAGCCACCGTTTACTGTGATTATCTATGAATGATTTAATTCTGATAAATTGAAACAGTATAAAGCATCTAGATTTCTGTTTCCAATTCTTCAAGGAATTTTTTTTACTTTACAGGCGCTTGAAAAGGTTGCTATCCGATTTTAACAAGTGCATTTTGAGCACCACTAAGTAACGTACTTTCTACCTAACAGAACCACTTCTTGTTTAACTTACCCATACCCAGTTTCTGAGGGACACAGGGTTACTACATTAATGTTTAACCAGAGAATGTGTTCAAGCATACCAAGGGTCAAACAATGCATGAGGCTTTGCATGGTGATATCTCACGACAAATGGAGTTGGAAGAGGTTTTACATTTTGAATTCTCTGACAAATATAAAAGGAAGGGGTTTTATAATTGAAAGTCTCTGGAGAATGAAACAGGATAGAGTTTTACATTGTAAACCCTGTAACAAATACAATAGGATGGTGTTTACATTGTGAACTCAATGACAAACACAATAGGCTTGGCATTTAAAAACCTTCTTACACAGATGGTGCTAAGGATCTCTTTTTTTGTTCTTTTTTTTGTCCTCATACATGCCACCAGCAGATGTAACCTCTAAGTGGGATCGCTCTGTACCACTTGCACACTAAGTTTTCTTTGATTCCGCCCTTGATGCAATGCGCAACACATACAGAGATCGCCCAGAGGCAGGCTATTTCTTAGTCCAACTCTCCTTCGACACGTTACCTGGGAGGACCAGGCCTTCAGCCTCTGGCATAATCATTGGACTTTGTTTATTTTTCAGCCCAAGTTCTTAAGGCTGACCAGACTTTGCTAGCAGTTTCGCCGCCACACACCATGTCCGACTGACTTATCATCATGACATTCCTCAGGCATTCTGCAAATTTTGGGGGCGCCACCGACTTCCACTCTCTACACATTTCTCTCTTTGCGATCACAATTACATAGAAGATTAATTGAGTGGCCGGGTTATTAAGCGAGTACCCGAGTGCTAGCCCAAAAACAATTAATCTAGGGCAACAGGTGATCGATGTTAGCAAAACCTCTTCCAAAAAAACACACACCTGTCTCCAGTAGCTGGTGATTTGTGGGCACTCGAAGAACATATGCAGATCATCAGCTGCTATCAGCTTACACTTTGGGCAACAGTATCTCTCTGCTGATAACCTGGAGAGCTTGGCCGGAGTCCAATACACCCTATAAGTTGTGAATAGGTGATTCCTTCTGAGGTTAGCTGGTTTAATTGTCTTTTGTGATATTGCGAATGCATCTGTCAAAATTTTCCTGATCTCCTCCGGGTTTTCTACTAGATCTCCACTCCAAAGGCGAGATATTTTGGATTTTAGTGTCCTTTGCCCCAATCAGATTATTATACCAGAAGGCAACCTCCCGTCTCCAGACACTGCCTCTTTTGATTAGATCTAAAAATTGGGGCTCCTCCTGCGACCCCCAGTCTTGTCTCCCCCACCATGAGGACAGCTGATAAAACTTAAATCTTGTTAAGGACCCCCCAGTTATATTTACTAGTGATTCCCAGTCAAGCAATTGAGAATTATTGCTAAGGTCTGCCCACTTTACAAGCCTCTCTCAATGGAGTTGCCAGTCTGTCTAACAGACAATCGGGGGTACCGGGTGAGTCCCAAATGGGAGCGTGCATATTATAGTAGGGAATTTGCGAGACTTTCCGGAGATACAGCCAGGTTCTTAATGCAGCCTGCAGAATCTTTAGGCGGACTTTTTTATCAAATTTTTGGTGGCCAAATTTATAAAGAAAGAATTCCGAGCTGAGTGACTGGTCTGACAGCATTGCCTGAAATAGGCGACCATGCAAGAGGAGTCAAGCCTATTCGCCAAAATTCTAAAGTTCTTAAGCTGGAAGGCATAGCAGTACATCAAAAGGTCAGGTAGTGCAAGGCCACCCAACTTCAGCCCCCTTCTCAACTTCCTCCAGGCAATTCTGGGAGATTTTGTGGCCCAAGTAATGAACCTATTTTCCCTTGTAGGTTGGCGATATCTTTGTGGTCGAATAGAAATGGTATGTTGTTAAACAAGAAAGTTATTTTGGGGAGAATGGTCATTTTTATAAGGTTCACTCTACCATAAATGTTCAAAGGGAGAGTCACCCACCTTAATAGTAGCTTACTGACTTCCTTTACTACCATGTGCCAGCTGGTTTTGGCGGTGTCTGCTAGTTTCTGTGTAAGCTGTTGTTGCGTGCTTATCTAGGTTCCTGATCGATACTGTGACCTTATGCCCCTATTCGGCTATAAATCCATTTATTCCCTATATTGGCATAACCGTTAAAGTGCGATTTTCTGAAAAGTCATCTCTGGCCTCACACGAACAGAGCCACATTCCAGCATGACTCTCTGCTACTTCCTTTGCGACCAATTAGTGCAATGACAGTGCAGCAGTCACTATCTGATATTCCTAGATAACACTCTGAGTTCTTCAACAAGATAAAAACTTAGCAAACCTGGAAATCCCCGCTTGCTATGTTTTGATTAGTAATGGAACTCTAATGAGCAACTGATAACTGTCACTTCCTAGTGACATCTTTAATTGACGTCTTATGTCCAGCAAACTTGCGTCAAACCCGGCACCTGTCAGGTATAAATATTACCAACGTTGCCTTAAGCAATGTGAGCTGTGAGCTGCAAGCTACTGTTGCTGATGCTGGCTGCCTGCATTACCCTGTGTTGGTAAAAACTAGCACTCTGTCGCTGCAGCCTGCTATCCTGTGGTGGTGAAGCTGCTGATTACCATTATCGCCGCTACAGCGCGAACTATGGTGCAGTACGCTTAAGGAGCTGAACAGCCGTCCTCTGCGAAGACATCCAGCCGATTCCAGCTGCCCGCGGACGCTGTCACCCCTCCTTCCTCGACGCGCTGAAGAGAGCCGCTGCCTTTCTCGTGCAGAGAAATCCAGTCCCGGCGCTTCCGGTTTACCCTCGCGGGTGACTGGGATATCGAGAGAGACCCCTGAAGGAGATACCAATCCTCCATCATTCTATTCAGAGGTATGGTGTTGACTAAACCCTTAGACGAGAATTCTTGAAACAAACCTTGGCAAAACCAACTTAACTTAAAGCTACTTACTTACTCCCCTTTCACGTGTTAGGCTTAGGTCAGGCACACTGGGGTAGGCTTAGTTAGAAGCACCAGTTGAGTATGTTAGCCTAATGTATATATGACTGTATATATGTTTTATTACTTTTAAACCATTGTATGGCTAAGAAACCATATCAATGCTTTTACAGTTCTATTTCGCAATACTTATCTTACTGTACGTACTTTTTATAATAACAATCATTGCAATTGTGGCAATACATTTCTCTTGTACGAGAAGAAAGTCTGTTCAATAAATGTTAACCCTTTATTGATACACGCCCGTCTCTCTATTCTCTACATACTGTGAAAGTAAACTGCACTAGACTGACTGAGTGAAATCTATGTCTATTGTTTCACACGACCCTAGAGATCGACTCTTGATCTGAGGAGCAAAGTTGTCATGTTGCACGGTTGTTGGAAAACTGAATCCCTTCTTGTCTGTGCCAAGGAAGCTGATCACTTCCTATGCAGAGAAGAAAGTTTCCAGTGACCTCTGAGCTAGTTGGTAACACAACCCAATTAAGTTTAGCATAGTCAGTGGAGGCCTGGAATATCCGCAGTTCCACGTCGATACTACTGTTTATGTTATTCCAATGCGCAGGGCCTAGTGGGAAACTAGGAACTACACTACATGGCGCCCAAACGTTTGGTAAGGCGATAAACTAACGCAAGACGGTAGAGTAACTCAGTCGTGCATATTTCACACCCCTTTCTCCCGTAAATACTCCAATAGACGTCTGGAGTGGGTGAAAGGTTAAAATCCGCCCGACCTTAGTAGGAAGAGATTCCTATGTAAAGCTCTGGTTTATTCAACGTTGAAGGATACAGTGTTCCAAAATATTGTGCACCTAATCTTTGTCTCCTTGGAGACCTACTCTGCAAAAACTGCATTTATACAATGTCAGTAGAAAACAACGGCACCACTGGGGCCGCAGCAGATGCGACTCAGCAAGGTCCCGAATACACAGACCCGGGTGCTATTATCATCCCGGTCCAGTTAAGAAGATCTATAACTTTAAAACTTATAGAAAACGGACTGACACCTCAAGGTGGTACAGTAATTTTTGTGATAGAGGCTCACGAGTATCGGCAGACAGAGGTATTCTATTCATGGATAAACTTTCCAGCGGTAAACGCTATAACACAAGAGTTTCACTATTACAAAATAGAGAAACCTCCGGAAGAGTACGCTCCTTTCGAGGAGATTGAAATTCCTCTTAAATTTCAAGAGCACCTGCTCTGGTTTAATGGCGCCCTAAAACACAATGATCACATAACTAGGCCCGGTCCACTAGGTAGACCAGGAGCCACGTGGCCGGTTCTAGCCAGCTACACACCACATCCTGACATTGCAAAAATGTCTAAGGAAGAGCTGTTAGCACAGCTAAACACATTAATAAAAATACATAGGCAATTAGTCCAATATGTAATGCGGACTGCAACAGTCCAGCCAGCTGTTAATACACCACAGCTGACCCCTCATCAGGGGAACACAAATAAAATTACACCACAGAACATACAGTCATGTCTTGGTAAAACACCCGTAAAACGGGAACAAATTCCTTTCTGGTTAGCACAGAAAATCACTCAAATAGAGGCAGTATTTCCTGATACTACCCCTATTGAGAAACACAGAATCTTGACCATCTGCCTTCCTATGGGAATCGCACCACACGTGGAGGACTGTGACACTTGGGGTACAGTCTTTGCTTCCATTTACACAAAAACACACGGTGTTCCGTCTATGGCGGTAATACCAGAAGTGCTAAAACAGATTCAAAATGAATTCGGTCCAGAACCCGCTTTAAATCTAGGTATGAAATTACTGAAAGACTTCAAGCAGGTCACGGCTATATTATTAGCCAACATAAAGGGAGAAGCAGCATCTGTGGCGATCCGCCAGAAGTTGAGGGAAACAGATATAAAAGATCCTGTTGAACTTGCAAAAATCATAGAAAAGTGCTATGAAGAATTAGGTAGAGACAGCTTGGGTGGGAAACCAGTTAAGCCCCAACTGCTCGAAAATCCTGAAAAATTATTTATTAAAAATAATTTAAACACTCCTAAAAAGAGCTGGGATGGAAATAAACAATCCACTCCCAAGGAAAAAGTTTTCCAGTCCAGAGGAAGGTCTCCTCGACGGAGGGAAAGAACTCCGACTCGAGAACGCCAGTCTCCCCAGCGGGAGCCCTCTGAGAAAAGATATAACCTTAGAAATAGGGATAATCTAAAAAAAACTGATAGATATCAAAGTATTGATACACGTCCCTCTCGATCTCTTCCACAGAATTCGGAAAGAAGAGGACGGTCAGACCCAGGAGAGCACACCAAGTCCAAAGACAACGAACCTGCTCAAAATAAGAAATCTCAATTTCAGAAAAAGAAGGTAGCCAGTATTAGAGTAATCAACCATGCCGAGAATACTGAGGACACAGTTGAAAAACGGGGAGTGGGCATTGACAATGTTGGACAGTGCAGCAGAAATCAGTATAGCGCGCAAGATCTTGATGAGTCATCTGGAGACAGTGGACACGAATGAATACATTCAGGTTGAAACTGCCGACGCCAGACTTAGCGAGCCCCATAAAATATACGAAATAACATTGCGTATGGAGGGTGATAAGACTAGGAAAATTAAGGGTCTATTTTGGGATAAGCTCTCAAAAGGCTATGATATTCTGTTAGCTGAAAAAGATTGGCCCCCGGAGTTTGTCAGGGAGTGCCCTCGTGTCGAAGAAGTGATTATGCCTGCCTTCTCGAATCACATACCGATTCACAAAAAATACACATATGCAAGGAAATGGGCAGTAGCCCAGGCACCTGCATTGTATAAAAATCATGTAGGATGGGATGAGGATTCACCACCTCACAAAATCCAATTAAAAAGTGAACCAACTGCCCAACGGCAGTATCCCATAAAGCAAGAAGCTAAAAAACAGGTCAGGGAGATCTTAGATCAACTTGAGTACCAGGGGGTGATTGAAACATGCACCTCTCAAATGAACAATCCTTTGTTTCCTGTCTCCAAGCCAGACAATTCATATCGTCTAGTTTTGGACTACAGACATCTTAATACATGTTGCAAAACTTTTGCAGTACAAAACTCGCATAGTGCAGCCCTAATGAATAACATAGTTAGGAAAAAATACAAAACGACATTAGACATTTCTAATGGTTTCTTTTGTCAAAACATTGCACCAGAAAGCAGATATTTGACCGCTTTCTCCGCATTTGGGTCACAGAAAAAATTCTGTCGACTCCCACAGGGGTTCAAGAACAGCCCAGGACTATTCTCAGCTAGGGTAACAGAGTTACTACAAATGTATGATGATGAAGCATTATCTTACGTAGATGATATTTATCTCACAGACGACGACTTGGATACTCACTTGAAAAGAGTGAACACCATTATACTTGGGTTCGCAGCAGAGGGTTACAAATTCAACTTTAAAAAGTCCCGAATTGCCCATCTGACAGTACTATTTTTAGGGTACGAATTATCAAGTGAAGGGAAAAGCCTAGCGGACAACTTCTTAGAGAGGTGCGCTGTACTCCAAGCTCCAAAAACGCTGAAGAATTTACAATCCATACTAGGTTTTCTGAATTTCGGAAGAACTTACATTCTAAATTACGCAGAGAGGGTTAAACCTCTCTACGAACTAATAAAACCTGATTTAAAACAAATCAATTGGACTCAAAAACACACAGAAATTTTGAGATCACTGCAAACAGACATGTTAGCAAAAACAAAATTAGATACACGTGACAACACGATCGATCTTGTAATCCGAGTCATCCCAGGAAGATGCGGATTTACGTACCTAACCTCTAATGAGGGAGAAAAGGTACCAATTTCAATTAAATCTCACTTGTACACACAAGCAGAAAAAGCATTCAGTCGCACAGAAAGAACTGTGAACGCAGTGCAAATGGCATTAGCAAATGAACGAGAACTAGCACACGGCAAACGGATTAATATCCTTACAGCGGAATCCGCCTTCGAGGCGCTATTCAGTCCAGTAAACCTGCCTACAGTGTCACTGGATCCGAAATGGATACAGTGCATAGATTCTCTAGGAGCGGAAGACGTGAAATACTATTTCGCCCCGCAATTTGAAGAACTGAATGATTTAGAATATGAAGAAGAATATCCTCTGCCAATCGAAATTCTGCCTCTCCCACAATACGCCTGTATAATCTATACAGATAGCTTTGTACAGCATTTCAACGTAGAGAGAAAATCCTACGATGCAGCATGTGCGATCATTAAAGGTCGTTGGCTGTGCGGTAAATTCAGACCGAAAGTAACAAAAACTGAATCTGTAAGAAACTGTTCGGTTCAGAGAACTGAAATCAGATCTTTAAAGATGGCGCTCGAAAATGCAGAACGTGAATTCCCGACACTTATCGTGTGCGATTCTCATTTTTGCGTCAACTCTTACAACAATAAACTGCAGAGTTGGATCAAAAACGACTACAAAGATGACACAGGTGCCACAATAAAGCATAAAAAGCTCTGGAACGAGGTAGCTCTTTTACACAAAGAACTACAAAAGACTCACGTGATTCACGCACAGAGTCTTCAACGTGATGGCGTTCACGTTGCAGGGAATTCATTGGCTAATACAGCCACTGCGGAAGCAACTAAACCGGCTTCCGTAGCCACAAAAAAACGTACAGATAAGTACATAGACGGGGAAACCATGCTGGCAGTAAAAACGACCGTAAAAGGCGACTGTGCAGCACTACCCATAAACTATCCACTCAATTATGCATACATAATCGATGCAAACTCCGTTCCTTTTGCTCGAATCCCTGGAGTGGGGGATAGAGTAATTCCAAACATGAACAGGAGAATATTTTTAATAGCAGACGCACACATGGGTTTGGGTCTAAGGCACAGAGAAATCAAGGAATCACTGACTGAATTACAATCAGTATTCTGGTGGCCGGGAATGAGTGTAGAACACCAAATATATGCAAACAACTGTGAAAACTGTAATAGGGATCGCAGTAGCGAACCTTGCTACCGGCTACCAGTCAGAAAGAGCGTAACGCTGCCTACACCCCATCCTGCGTCCTATTAATAGTTAAGACGAAAAGCACTTAAAAAATGAGGCCACCAGCGCTCGGCTGACGCTAGAACGGTTATAAAAGATTTGCGAGTCTTTATCGGCACATACGCAATTACCACGTTCCATTCTGACCAGGGTCCTGCTTTCAGCTCTCGAGCCTATAAGGAGGCCATGGCCAGCATGGGAATTGGGTTGCGGTATTCTTGTCCGTCGCACCCCGAAGGGAATAGTGTGGTAGAAAGAAAAAACCGGGACATAAAGCAATCTATAACAGCGAAGGTATTAGGTTCAGGCGCTGGGTGGGTCAAACATTTAATAAGTGTCCAGACTAGTCTTAACAACATGCCAAGAAATTCTCTAAAAGGTTTCAGCCCATACGAACTATTGTTCGGAATTAGAATGAACGTTCAGGACCTCGATAGTCAGATGTCAGTGGTACAAGAAGAAACAACGCAGTTTGATGTAAAAGACCGTTTGGCTGTTTTACAGGAACTGAATGAAACAAGAAAATCATTAAGCAACATAAAGTTAAAGCAACAGCCAAGTACCACTGACGAGGCACCACCCGCAACAGCCCCAGCAAGGCCTGTCTGGATTCCAAAGATTGGGGATCTAGTCAGAGAAAAGATCGCGGTGAAGAAGGAATTTGGGCCTTCTTACAGAAAAGCAGTACCTGTCTTAGCAGTCACCGGAACAAGATCAGTTGTGCTACCGCCCCTTGCTGGTAAAAAGGAGAACAGAGTCGTGTCTATCGATCTGGTAAAACCACAAGCATGTGGCCTATAATCAACAGTAGGCCCAGTGGACTCCCAAGAAACAACAGAATACCCAAACTTGCAACAATCCAAGAGGTTCAAACTGAAAGACTCATCACATTCGATCAGCCTGCAGTGCACAATGAAGGACTATGCAATAATGCCATGGAACTCGTGCCTCTTGAAACACAGATTGAAACAGTTCGTCAAGAAACAACACCAGTCTACACTAATGTGGCATCAGAAAGTGCTACCGAGAGACAGATTGAAAGAACAATCCCATCAATTGACAGAACTGCCTCTGGTTATTTCATCAACTTCGACAACTTCTCTGAAGATTTAAATGACCCCGAAGTGATGCCAGAAACAAAAAAGTCTTTTAAAGAAAAAGCAACGGAACTCTTTCATCAACTGAAGGAAATCTACCTAATTTCCCCTTGGCTAGAGTTCTGGTTCGGTCTAGGTGTATTTTTCCTCCTGCTTTGGCTCATCATGGTACTGTGTTTGGGAAAATTCATTGAAGGAAAATATATTACAATGGACACAGCAAGTCAGAACATCAACCTAGTCCTGAAACAACACAGATCATCCCACGTGAAGAAAAGAGAACCATCTACAGTAAATGTCACAGCAATTCCAATACCTGGTGGGGTAGTATGGGAGGAAACAGACTATGAGATCTATGGTCCGGTCGAAATCCTGAAGTATCCTCATCAACTAAAGGTTTCCTTAAGTGACTTTGTGACACCAAGTACATTCTCTGATGATTGGGACTTTAACAGTATTAATGACATGATGTCTGATTTAGTAATGTCAGCTAGATTCACAGATCATGATTATTTACAAGGTTCATCTAGTTATGAGCAGTTATTCTGTTATACCCATTATGGGGATCATTACTTGCATAAATCTGCACAGCCTAGAAATGTTTTTATGTATAATCAATGGGAACATTGTGCTACACCACCTAAAAGCAGTTCTAAAGCATTTTTTGTGAACTTCAAATACTTCTCAGGGTTTAACACCAGTGATGCAGAAACGTTTTATTACAAACTGTTAGCTAAAACAGGAATGAAAACAATGCTGACAAATTCTAAATTGATATATTCAGAAGCATTTTATGACAAAATGATGACATTTGGTTTTGATTATTGGAAAAATAATATTGAAACGAAAACAATTTGGGGTACAAAAGATTGGCAGGTGCAAGGCATAGAAGCACTATTTAGAACCTGCATGATACCTGAACAAATGTTGTTTTTAAATGACATAATACACCAAACATCTTGTCTTGGCCTAGCTAAGATCAAAGACCTTAAAACACCGTCTATACCAAAGCCAATACCTGAGAATAAAACCACAGATATTGAGTTAGACGTGTCACAAATTTTACATTTCAACAGAACACATCCTGATTGGAAAAAGTGGTTAATCTGGCCTACAGACACAAATAGCTGTCAAGATAGGTTCCTGAATAAAACACAGGGTTTAAAAATGACCAGATTAGACTCTAGATACTCCCAGAGACAACATCCAGGGATTATAACAACATACAGTGTAGGGAAACTCTGCCTAGAATGGCTAACTACATCCACACTAGCTGAAATTAAGCAACACTTGTCTTTGCTAAAAGATGGTGCTGATTTGCGCGATTTCATTCTTGGACCACGCAAACAGCGTCAAAAGCGTTTCATAGCGACCAGTATCTATGCTGCTTACAACGAGGCTTGGAAAGTAAAGCAAATTGAAACTGCTGAAAAAATACGAGAAATTGATCGTATTAATTTGGAGAAATCACTTTCTGTAGTAGACAATGGGTTAATGACTCTGTCTTCCAGAATATATTCTTTGGACAATATTGTATCCTCTGCCTTTGATGTGATAGACAGAGATTTGCTAATGTTACAACATGGCCAGTCTCAAGTACGCTCTATTATAGAATTAGGCTGGACGCTGCAAAATCTTCGTTCAGGCTATGTGCCTTGGCGTTTAATCAACACGACGTCATTATTTTCCAGTTTTAACCTTACTGATAAACAGATCAGTTTGGCACAGAAAGGAGCAGACTATACAATCCTGAGCATCGAAAAACTCGAGAGATTACCATTGACAATGTCAGAGAGTCCTGTCATTGAATGGATCATACACGGAATTATCACAATTCCGATAACAACTTTCCGATTTAAAAAGTGCCTTGAGTACATACCTGCTGGCCAGTATGAACAATTGGGTAAGGGATATGTAAAATCCGAATGGAAATTACCATACACTCATTCTTGCTATAGTGACAGCGACAAAAATGTATTTCTTAGTGGTGACAACTGTAAACACTCACTAAGCGGTATACTTTTGTGTCAGGGTATTAATTTACACGGAGCATGTGATGGAAATTCAAACAACCTTTCATGCCACCAGCTAGTCACACCTGCAACTCAGATAGAGCCCTTCTTTATGCAACTCGCGAACGGGAGTTACATTCTTAGAACGGATCACAGGTGTTGTGGCCTCGCGCCCGGGAAAAGTTATCTAGTACAAGTAACGTCCATGGTCAAATGTTGTATGCAAGCATTGTTCCCGAGCGGGCCTCCAGACATAGTGACTCCCCTCTGGCCTCGTCTGAATCTCTATTCTATACGAATTGATACATTAAGCAAAATTAAATCTGTGCTTTTACAGACAACCGTGCCTATAACGTCATCTAAAGAGACGTATGATCTTCTAGTCGCAAGGACGGCTACTGAAGTCCATGACCTTTTATCAACAAATTGCCCCGTGCATTTCGTAGAAATGTTCAGCCAACTCCTTAACATGTCTAGTGCAACAAGCATCCCAGGCATATTTAAGACAGTCTTTACGGGACTGCTAACACCCTTCCAGGCAATTTTGGGAATCTTTCCTAATTTTGTGCACTCCATTTTTAGCGGCATACCACTATTTTTGGGACTCGTTGCAGGGATTCTATTTTTGACCCTCCTGCTACGTTATGGCAAGCCTCGGCTCAGACATAGCTCCCATGGGAATGGAAGAGACAATCCTAGCAATGCGCTACAGGGACAGGATAACTAACGTCCTCGGATTGGCCAGGCTGAGAGATCTAAACATGACCTGGTTCCTTTCATTCAGACCGATATGGCAAAATTGCATTTTACCTGTGCTACGGTGTATGCTTTGCGGCGATGAATGCGTGTTAGACATCTGTCTTTCACTTCCATCAGCAGTACCAATGGACGTCGATACTTTGCTCAGTCCAATAACGGCTCACGCATTGTGTTGTCCCCAGCGGCTACCAATCCTGATGACGGCATTCGTGGAGACTCCTGTACTACAGCCAAGTGGTAACAGTGGAGCGAGTGACAAAAGCAACATCATCCAGGTACAACGTTCTGTGAGCATTGCTGGTCCTGCCTTCGATGACAGCAATCATTCTCACACCTGCCAAGTTACAGCGCTATCTAATTTGGTTGAACTATCACCTGATTTTGTAGACCAATTCTTTGCGAGCCTGTCTGATACGATGTTCTCACCCACAGAGAAACAATAACTTTTGAGAAGCTTTCCGGCACACAGCGTTCCCATGAACTCTGAATTCGGCCTTCAGTTTTGATCAACAAAAACTGCCAGGAGCTTTGGAAATCTATTTTCTTTGAATTGGACAATTTTTTTGATATTGACCCTTTTTGGCACGAACAATTCTTTGCTTAACGTAAAAACTATTCTTAGAGAACAGAAGCTTCACACTTCTATTTCTAAACACATCTAGAGACATAACAACATAACACCAGCCTCTAGCACACATGTTATTACAATGCATTTTTATGTGATGATTTATCTCGCATTTCTTCTGTCAGAGATACTTCATGTGTAATTCTTTTTGCATAATCGTTCATTGATTTCATATGCAATACCTTTTGAATGATTACTATGCTTTAAAAAACGTACAGTACCTAAATTCCATGTATTACAAGTACGCCTATTTCGAATGCATTTATGTATTTTGGGGTGGGCAATGTTACACATGCATCTAATTGCTTTAGTTTTAGTAATTTTGATGGACATGAAAACGTGGAGTGGGTGTTGCGTGCTTATCTAGGTTCCTGATCGATACTGTGACCTTATGCCCCTATTCGGCTATAAATCCATTTATTCCCTATATTGGCATAACCGTTCAAGTGCATTGCCTGAAATAGGCGACCATGCGAGGAGGAGTCAAGCCTATTCGCCAAAATTCTAAAGTTCTTAAGCTGGAAGGCATAGCAGTACATCAAAAGGTCAGGTAGTGCAAGGCCACCCAACTTCAGCCCCCTTCTCAACTTCCTCCAGGCAATTCTGGGAGATTTTGTGGCCCAAGTAATGAACCTATTTTCCCTTGTAGGTTGGCGATATCTTTGTGGTCGAATAGAAATGGTATGTTGTTAAACAAGAAAGTTATTTTGGGGAGAATGGTCATTTTTATAAGGTTCACTCTACCATAAATGTTCAAAGGGAGAGTCACCCACCTTAATAGTAGCTTACTGACTTCCTTTACTACCATGTGCCAGCTGGTTTTGGCGGTGTCTGCTAGTTTCTGTGTAAGCTGTTGTTGCGTGCTTATCTAGGTTCCTGATCGATACTGTGACCTTATGCCCCTATTCGGCTATAAATCCATTTATTCCCTATATTGGCATAACCGTTAAAGTGCGATTTTCTGAAAAGTCATCTCTGGCCTCACACGAACAGAGCCACATTCCAGCATGACTCTCTGCTACTTCCTTTGCGACCAATTAGTGCAATGACAGTGCAGCAGTCACTATCTGATATTCCTAGATAACACTCCGAGTTCTTCAACAAGATAAAAACTTAGCAAACCTGGAAATCCCCGCTTGCTATGTTTTGATTAGTAATGGAACTCTAATGAGCAACTGATAACTGTCACTTCCTAGTGACATCTTTAATTGACGTCTTATGTCCAGCAAACTTGCGTCAAACCCGGCACCTGTCAGGTATAAATATTACCAACGTTGCCTTAAGCAATGTGAGCTGTGAGCTGCAAGCTACTGTTGCTGATGCTGGCTGCCTGCATGACCCTGTGTTGGTAAAAACTAGCACTCTGTCGCTGCAGCCTGCTATCCTGTGGTGGTGAAGCTGCTGATTACCATTATCGCCGCTACAGCGCGAACTATGGTGCAGTACGCTTAAGGAGCTGAACAGCCGTCCTCTGCGAAGACATCCAGCCGATTCCAGCTGCCCGCGGACGCTGTCACCCCTCCTTCCTCGACACGCTGAAGAGAGCCGCTGCCTTTCTCGTGCAGAGAAATCCAGTCCCGGCGCTTCCGGTTTACCCTCGCGGGTGACTGGGATATCGAGAGAGACCCCTGAAGGAGATACCAATCCTCCATCATTCTATTCAGAGGTATGGTGTTGACTAAACCCTTAGACGAGAATTCTTGAAACAAACCTTGGCAAAACCAACTTAACTTAAAGCTACTTACTTACTCCCCTTTCACGTGTTAGGCTTAGGTCAGGCACACTGGGGTAGGCTTAGTTAGAAGCACCAGTTGAGTATGTTAGCCTAATGTATATATGACTGTATATATGTTTTATTACTTTTAAACCATTGTATGGCTAAGAAACCATATCAATGCTTTTACAGTTCTATTTCGCAATACTTATCTTACTGTACGTACTTTTTATAATAACAATCATTGCAATTGTGGCAATACATTTCTCTAGTACGAGAAGAAAGTCTGTTCAATAAATGTTAACCCTTTATTGATACACGCCCGTCTCTCTATTCTCTACATACTGTGAAAGTAAACTGCACTAGACTGACTGAGTGAAATCTATGTCTATTGTTTCACACGACCCTAGAGATCGACTCTTGATCTGAGGAGCAAAGTTGTCATGTTGCACGGTTGTTGGAAAACTGAATCCCTTCTTGTCTGTGCCAAGGAAGCTGATCACTTCCTATGCAGAGAAGAAAGTTTCCAGTGACCTCTGAGCTAGTTGGTAACACAACCCAATTAAGTTTAGCATAGTCAGTGGAGGCCTGGAATATCCGCAGTTCCACGTCAATACTACTGTTTATGTTATTCCAATGCGCAGGGCCTAGTGGGAAACTAGGAACTACACTACACTGTATTCCCAAGTACCTCATTTTTAGTTTAGCGCCCTGTACTGGGGGGGGGTACTATTCCAACTCATAATTTCAGTCTTCTCCTTATTTATTTTATAACCCGACACCCTCCCAAATTCTTCAGACAATTTAAATAATAAGGGGATTGATTCTGTGGAGTTAGTAGTGTAAAGGAGAAGATCGTCTGCATATAGTGCAGTCTTAAGTTTAACTTCCCCCATTTTAAAGGGCAGGATATTGGGATTTGATCTCAGGGAACATACGAAGGGCTCGATGTAGAGATCAAACAGTAGGGGAGACAGGGGACAACCCTTCCTTGTGCCTCTGGAGATGTTGAACCAATCCGTCATACCACCGTTAATCAAGACTCTGGCTCGGGGGTTCTTATATAAAGATTTACTTCCCTCAACAAATATGGGTGGGAACCCCAACCTAGCCATTGTCTCCCAGACAAAGACCCAGTTAACCTGGTTGAACGCCTTAGAGGCATCTATCGCTACTATTGTGAGAGGGAGGCGTCTTTCTTCTGCGATGTCTGTAGCCCCCAACACCTGAAAGGTAAGCTCGTTGAGCTGTCGACCCGGTATGAAGCCTCTCTGATCTTGATGGATTATTGATTTTATTACTTTTGCTAACTTGGAAGCTAGTAGCCCTGAGAAGATTTTCAGATCAGAATTCAAAAGAGAATTCGGCCTGTAAGATTCTATCCTCTGGGGATCCTTATTTGGTTTTGCAATTAATACGATAGTAGCTTCAAGCCAGGGGGAAGGTGTACTCCCCCCCTGAAGATGAATTCTGTTAAAAAATGATACGAGGGTGTGCAGAATTAATTATAGATTATCTTCGCAAACTTCTGTTGGTAGGCCATCTCGGCCAGCCGCTTTCCCCCGACTCATCTTCTTCACTTGTGCCCTCACTTCCCCTTCCGTGATCTCACTGGCCAGTAAACTCTTTGCCTCCTCGGGTAGTTGGGGCAGGTCTATCTGCCCCAACCAAGAATCGACCGCCTCTAGTTCTATATCTCCCTCCTCTTGATATAGGTCCTTAACGAATCCCTTGCTTCCTCCCTGTTCAGGTCTTCTCCTGTTAACATGGTCCCAGATGTTCGCTGGATTAGCGAGTCTATGTTGTTCCTACTCTTCTCTGTCCTCGCTTTCCACGCGAGAAGGGCTCCACATTTCTCCCCATACTTGAAGTTCTTCATTTTACTGACCTCCCATCTGTCCTTAATGATTTTATCGCTTCTTGCTTGGAATTGAGATTGGAGATCCAAGAGGTATTTTTCTAGCCTTGGGATGCTTTCCCTATCTGACTGGACTGCAAACTGCAACTCTAGTTCCTTCTTTTTAATCCCTTCGAGGTCCTGAATTTCTCTTCTCTTTAATGATTTTCTTTTAAAAGAC
This sequence comes from Lissotriton vulgaris, assembly GCF_964263255.1. Lineage (NCBI taxonomy): Eukaryota > Metazoa > Chordata > Amphibia > Caudata > Salamandridae > Lissotriton > Lissotriton vulgaris. The sequence goes on from NC_141693.1 coordinate 1,099,511,853, forward strand.
ATCAGGGAACTCAAAATACCCCTTAAGTAAGCCTCAAAAGAGTCCCAAACGAGTTGTTCCGTGCCTGAGCCTATATTAAATAGAAAGAACTCAGATATACTTTCTTTGACCTTGGATTTAGTCTGATTTTCCAGCATAAGGGTTCTATCCAAGGTCCATCTGAGCACAATAGGCTTAATCCTGAAGTTTAATATAAACTCTATCACTGAATGATCAGAGAGGCCTACCGGTATTTGAGTTACCGACACTAAATCAGGGATTAAAGTGCGGTCTATCAAGAAATAATCGATTCTTGAATAATGTTTATATTTTTTGCTATAGAAGGTATACTCTTTAGCAGTACCATACTTAACTCTCCATGCATCTTGAATATTAAAATCTTTCATGATGTTTCTTAAAACTAGGAGAGAGTTTTTTGGGCTAGAATATTTCGCTCTAGAAGTACGATCGAGCAGGTTGTCAAAAACCAAATTGATGTCCCGTCCTATTATAACTGGCGCATTATACTGAAGTAGACTTCCCTTCAGCTTCAGGAGGAAGTTGGAGTTATCCTCGTTAGGGCCATAATAGACTGCACAGGTATATGGGGCATTATCTATTAACATATATCCGCCACTAACCAACTGCCGGACTGGTCCGTGTCCCATTTCCGGGCTTTTATTCCCTTATTAGCTCTTGTGATGATAGCTACCCCCCTTGATGCCCCCATCTGCCTTGAACAGAGTACCTCTTCTACCCAGCCTAGTTTACTAAAAACTTGTTTACACAGCTTTGCCTCTAAATGGGTTTCTTGTAGTAAACAGACTGATGCCCTTGCTTGTTTCTTCACACTCCCAATTCCATTGAGATTCCATGAAAGAATTTTTTTACCATTCGGCCTACTAACAGCCATGATAATCTTTAAAAAATAACATTCCCACCATCCATTGTGCTAACTGAATTGCTGGTTTTACCATATATGAGGACTTTTTGTTCCCCCCCCCCCCCCCCTGGACCCTTCCCTAACCCTCCCACAGGGAACCCTCCCATCAAGACAGGCGATGTTCTCGCCTATGTGGGGCCCCCAGCTCCTGCAGCACTGCACACTCTTTCTAAGACTAAAGCAGGATTTCCATGTGTATATATCTATATATATGTTTTTCCCCTTATCCTTATCCTTCCCTTCTCATCATTTTTAAAAAAAATCTTATACCTGTGCATTTTTTACTATTTTATCGTTATCTTTTTTTTTCATTTTTCTCTCTTTCTTTGAGTTACTAGCTTCAGGGAGATGCTTTGTAATTGTCATCATTGTCATTATTATTGTCTCTACCCTTTCCTTAGCTTCCTACTGCTCCATTTATCCCTCTGTAGTTCCTGATTCTTATGCTCTTAGACTTAATTAATGTCTAACACTAATTCCTAATTCAGTACCCATACACTAAGCTATTTTCTCATTGTTAATGTTATGTTAATGGGTGACTTATATAGCGCACGGCTACTCCTAGGAGTGTCCCGCCGCTTTCTGACCCATTACTGAAAAAAGGAGATGAAAAACAGAAACATAACCGATTACTGATTGTAGAGCCAAGTTTTCAAGGCCTTTCTAAAGGCAAACAGGTTGGGAGTGTGGCGTAGATCAGCGGGAAGGGAGTTCCATAGTTTGGGGGAGAGATGTTTAAAGGAACGTCCACCTATCCTGACTTTCCTAATAGGAGGCACCGTTGCCAGGCCAAGACTTTCAGAACGGAGAGATCTGGTGGGTTTGTAGGGAGAGATCCGTTTCTGAATGTACGAGGCCCCTACCAAATGGAGTGCCTTATGGGCCAATGTAAGAGCTTTGAATGTAATTCGCTTCTTGATAGGAAGCCAGTGTGGGAAGGAAAGCTACTCAGATGATCTAGCTTGCCGGGGTAGGCCAAAAATAGCCCTTGCCGCAGAATTTTGTACTACCTGGAGTTTATGCAGGAGGTAATCCGGCAAACCCAGGTAGAGGACATTTGAATAATCAAGCCTGGAACAAATCAGAGCCTGTACTGTCAACTTCCTGTGGGCTAAAGGGAGCAGAGGAAGGAATTTACGCATCATTTTTAGCAGACCAAAACAGGTGCCCGTGAGACCTGTGATCTGTGTTTTCAACGCAAGGGTGTTATCGATTTTGACCCCAAGGTTTTTAGCAACCACAGAGGAAGAGGAAGGAGGGGACATGCATACCGGCCACCATTCCTGCCAAGGCGGGTCTGCCTGACAGCCGAAGAATAGCACCTCAGATTTATCAGGGTTGCACTTGAGGCTGCTTCGCTGAAACCAGTCGAAGACAGCCCCAAGGCAACCACTGATGCTCTCCCCGTCGAACTCCATGCCCTTCTTGCAGGTGAAGAGGAGCTGGGTGTCGTCAGCGTAGGATATGATCTGGGCACCCATGGACTCCGCCAGTACCGCCAATGGAGTCATGAAGATGTTAAAAAGGGTCGGGCTCAGCACCGACCCTTGTGGGACTCCGACATCCATAGGCGGCACCTCGGCGGAGTACGGAGGGGCCCAGACCACTTGTCGACGACCCGCTAGGTAAGATCTCAGCCAGCTCAACACCGTCCCTCTGAGACCAATCTCGTGAAGTCTTCTCAAGAGGGCCTCATGAGGGACGGTGTCGAAGGCCGCCGACAGATCCAACATCACCAGCATTGCTCTTCCACCTGCGTCGAGAACTTCCATAATGGCTTCATTAACTTCCAAAAGAGCGGTCTCAGTGCTCAAGTTGGAGCGGAAGCCAGATTGGGTAGAGTGGAGTAACCCATGGTCTTCAAGGAACGAAGAAAGCACAGAATGAACGTGCTTCTCGACGATCTTAGCCAAAATGGGTAGGAGAGATATGGGCCTGTAGTTAGATAAAAGATCATCTACCTCCTCTGGGTGGTTACAGTTATACATTTTATTGTTCCACATAACCTTTAAAAGTGCAGGGAACTTCATCTGCACATGTGCCCCTAATGACCTGAGTTCTGGCATTCTGGAGCCTAATTCCCCCTGCCTCTGGACAGTGCGACCTCCGATGTCTGAACGGATCAAGTATGGATTAGCTCGGTGATGTAAGGAAGATCTGGAGAGGCACCTATTTAAGATTAGTTCCTTAATGCTGTAAGTCTGGAAGTTGACCAGTATTTTCCTTGGGGCCTTCCGATCTGGATGTAACCTGAAAGGGTCCCTGTGCACCCTCTGGATTTCCGATTCCAAGTCAATATCTGGCCGATCCTTCAAGACACCTTCTCGTAAGAGCGTACACACAAAGCCTTTAATATCCTCAACTTCCTTCCCTTCTGGAATCTTCAAAATACGGAGGTTGTTCCTACGTGTGTGCATTTCAAGTTTCTCAATGTCCATCATTAGGGATCGATTTTGTACCTTTAAAGAACTAATATCTTTGGTGTTTCCGAGCGTAGAATCAGATAAAAGGGAGACCTTAGATTCCAACACTTTTGTACGAGCAGATATGTCCTCTAATTTCGACTCAAGATGGTCGAATCTATCATGAAGGCTCTTCTGATTACTTTCCGACACCTCGAATTTCCTCACGAGATCCTCCTTAAGGGACTTAAATAGAGAGCCGATCATTTCTCCTTCGGACTGAAATTTTGTTGGACCCTGTTGTGATTGTGGTTGAGAGGTTGTGGAGTCTTGAGTAGGGCCAGCTGAAGCCTGTATTCGTAGGGGCGATAGGGGGCTAGGCGGCCCAGGTAACAGGAGGCAGCGGGGAACATGGCGGCGGCAGGCTAACGCTCGTCGCGGAGCTCCGTAGCCCAGCGGTACTGCGGACAAGGATGGCGGAGTAACGGACTAGCAGGACGCAGTTAAAGATCTCCTGATGCGGTGAGATAACTTAGGTTTCGTTATTCTCCTCTTTTGGGTTGTTTTCAGACACATACTGTTTTATCAATAGGAGAGCTGACTATAGCGCTCGGACGCGCTAGGACCCTGAAGGCATATGGCAGGCGGCTCTGTGGGGAGAGCCGAGCTCAGCTGTAGACGATCCTTCCCATTGCCGCCGTCGGGAGTAGACTCGGCAAAATCAGCGTGGTCAGTCAGAGAGCAGCGGGTGCGGTTGTGGAGCCACGTGCAATCTGCACTCCTCACCATCCAGTTTCGCGGACCAGTCTACCGGTACCGGGTTAAGATAATAGAGCAGACAGCAAGCAGAGTCAGCTCCATAAACACCGGTAAGGCGGTTCTGAAAAGGGGGGGCTGTATGGATTTACAACCGGGGTTATCTGTTCAAACAGCTGAGTCTTTGCCTGGAACTAGCAGTGGGACATTATTGTCTTCAGAGGGGGTAGCGAAGCCTTGTTCAAAAACTGTCCACACATTGTCAGCTGAGAATAGTTTGTCTGAAATCTCAGGGAAACAATCTATAAGTAACAGAAACAGATATCAATAAATGTCCAAGCAAGACCTGAAGTTAAAGGGAGTCCTGAACTCTGCTGATAGCTTTGAGAAAGGCGGTCCATCCCCGGTAACCCCGGTAACCCCGTTTAAGAGGAAGAGACAGCTAGGAGTAAAGAAAGCGGGGGCAACAAGGGCAACCTGCCAGCAGCAGTCCCTGAGAAACACTTCATCACTTGAATCCTACTTTAAAATCATGGAGCGCATGGCGGGTTCAAAAGAGAAAGCGGGTTCAAAAGAGAAGGCGAGTGAGTCAGCTCAGTCTCAGTCCCAGTCCCAGTCCCAGTCTGAACCTCTGCCTGTGCCTGTCCCTGTGCCTGAACCAGTGGTTATTACAATGGAAAATCAATACGCACCTCTTGATAGCATTCAAGTTAGCGCCCAAGAGGTAGTGGAGTCTGGGACCCCAATTACAACTGTCAGAGAGGAGTCTGTTGAGTCTGGTGCTAAGGATCTCTGGTTTTCATTGTGAGCATTTGTTATTCTATCTTTACTTGCGACTGAAATATAAACAGTTCCTTTAAACAAATAAAAGCACTAGCTAGAGGTTGGTGCAGTAAATGTTACTGTGTCCTTTGTGGAGTTCAAAATTACTATATTTAGTCCCTCAGTTTTATGATGAGGGCTGTTCACCAGTAGAGGATTCTTTGATGAATGCAGAATGCCAGATAATGAAGCATGACATCCATGGGGGTGTGTGAGGCCACCCAGTTCCTAGGACCCCTGGAATTAAGAAATCTGAACTATAGGTGATTGGCTCCCTAGTTGGAGAGCATAATATTAGGACATGTTTGTTCTTTCGCTGAATGGTTCCAAATTACTAACCAACACCACCTTCTTGAGTGAACGTTCTGCTCCTTTGCCTTGATGCCCTAAGGCTCAAGTGGCAAAGGGTTGTCGTTGGTACTCAGTTTGGGTCCACCAGTAATGCTATCCCACTCCCAGAGTGGTACAGAAGGCTAGTTCTCAGAATTTCTGCCCTTTATCCTGATTTCATGGGGACTCATTACCCCTAACTGATTCACACAATCCCATATGAAATGTAATAGGGGTACATTCTTAATACCACTGGTGTAGAAGAAACCAGTACTGAACCAGTCCATCTCCCCCACCTCCCAGTGGCGTGGCATCACAATCTCCAGCAAAGGTTGCAGCTAAAAAAAACAGCAGTAGCGCATCATGCCACGAGTGGCACAGAGTAAGTACAAGGCAGCATGTACGCTGTGGATTCCCTGCTCCTAAGGCGACTGCTACATCCAAACATTGGTGTTACCAGTGGGGTTATGGGCAGTGCCTCTAACAGCAAACAAGCAAATGGCTGAGACGTTATAGTGTGATCCTTGCTGTTGCAGGTATTCTGCACATACACAAAACTGTGCACAGGAATACGGGACATGGGTGTATAGGGGCTAAGCTTTCCTACCGCCTCAGTACCCACAATTCCAGGACCGACTAGCTATAGTGTCTTACTCGCTCTCCTAAATAATCACGAAGATGCAAATGATTAGACACCCCAGAACACAACACCCCCAACTCTCTCAGGAATCTCAGTAACAAGATGTTCCCTTTCACTCACTCACTCGTACTTGTCCACAATGAAAATTAACAAACACTGTATCGTTTAAAAGGTTTATTTTAACTATTGTGCTCTTTAACGCAGTATACAAGCCACTACCAGCAGCAAAACGCATAAACCTAAAACAGATAGCATTGTAGCAATTACATATGTTATAAAGGGAGATATCATCTTATGTAGACAGTGGATAACGGACTATAAGGCCTAACCACTTACCCCATTGGTAAGAAGATGTATTATTATATAATAGACAATATCTGGCCTTTGTCAGCAGACCCCATACTTTAATGCCCAGATGGTATGTCTACATCACAGGAACAGCATGGCTCTTCTCCTTGGAAAGGTTCCTCTCCAAGTGTGTGTTAAACAAACATGCATTCCCATAATATCAAAGCACGAGTCTTCTGCAGCAGCAGCTGTGTTAGCAAGTTTTGTCTAGGTGCTAGAGAATGAACAGAATGACAAGGGACATTGTTTATCAACCTTGCTCACCGTCTTCAGACTAAACTCCAGGAACAGACAGAGAACGCACAAAGCAGATGGTTCTCATGTGAAAAGCATAAACAGCGTCTTGCAAAAAATAAAGTCATGTAGTAACGTGTGCAAAATCAGCATCATGGAAGCAGAGCTCATGCTAACTTAGCGTTGTCGACAATGTCCCTATCGGTCACATGACACTGGAGTGGATGTGTTGTAATCAGTAAAATAGGTGAACTTATACTGAAGTGTGTTGGAACTTCCCTTAAGGGGAGTTGGACAATGTTCCCATTGCTTATAATTAAAAACAGGTCTTAACATGTTTATTTTATGCAAAAAAAGATGACCATAATGTTGGTAAAAGAATGAATCAGCATAATTGGCAGTATTTAAATACAAATCCTCAGCATTAAAAGCAGCATAATACTTTAAATCGGGGAACAACAAATGTACCGCTTGTACATGCCAATCATCAGAATGTATGTCTTGTGTTACATCTCCTAAGGAGACGCGAAACACATATAGTATGTTGAGGAATTCCGTCGGACCATGGATTTCGAATGCAACTTTATCCCAAACTATGCCATCAGCAACATGAAAGGCCAAAATGTTCACAAGGGCTTGATCACGTTTCATGATATGGGACAATGTATGGGGAGCCAGAATTCCATCAACCAACTTCACAACAGAGCGTTCTGGCAAATAAGGAGCATTGATGAGCAAGAAGAACAGTGTCACAAACCCAATCGACATGAACAGGAAAATCAGTATAAGCACCAGTCAAAAGTAGGTCCAGGGTGGGACCAGATAAGTCTTTTCTAACCATGAGATGAAAATACTGATTTGCGTCAGTGGAGTTGTCACAGTGGATGACAAAGAGGGAGAGTCATAAAAGAAGCTTGTGCTGTAACCAAAATAACTGCTTGCTCCCACGTTCATTAACAGAGGCAGTGCAGTATCAGCAGGGTGATGTAATGGGCTGCCCAGTACTTTAATATGGCACTCATCCACAAGATAAGCATACTCGGCATCAGCGATGGAGGAGCATGAGGGCACAACAGATAGAAAGTCAATAGGAGTCTCCATCTCACCCTCAACTACATGAGCATTAGTCAAAGAGGTTGAAGCCATAGGATTTAAAGAAATAGCGTTGCATGAAGTACTGGAAGTCTCACTATTTAGAATCGGCCAGATAGAGTAGTTCGACATTGTCAATTTAAATATATCTGTTTTCTTTACGTCCAGGCAAAGGCAGTAGTATCACTGTACGAGTACTCTTCAATCCAAGAACTGGGACCGGTGCACGATAAGAGGGACCAAATTCATTTTGGTTCTCCAGTTTTTCTCATACCAGATCTCCAATCTTAGGAAGCCATCCGGTGACCAGAATCAGCATTGCTGTTTCATTGGAAGAGGAAAATGTTCTGCAGCAAAGCTGCCACAGGTCTTTTGTAGGTCCTGTAACATAGTAGAATGGTTATCTACGTCAAATGTAGTGGCTGCCTCCACAACATCTAGACCATCAAGGTCAGGCAAAAACATTTTAATGCCTTAGGAGCATTTCATATGGGGTCCACCCACCCTGAGATCTTCTCTGGAGATTATTAAATGCACGTTGAACTCCATACAAATGGGCCAGCCAGTTCGTGCTAGTACCTAAGACTCTAGCTGGACTCTAGCTGTCAAAGATTGCTTTAAGTCACAGATCATTCACACCACTATAGAATTGCCCTCAGGCCTGTATGGAGACTAAAACTGCACCAGCATCCCCAAATACTTCATTGCATCCTTGTACGCCTTAGAGGCGAACGCTGGACCCTGGTCAGAATGGAAGGTGCCACAGGCAAACATCCCAACAAAGACAAGCAAATCTCTAATGACATTTCGAGCATCAGCCATGCATTGTGGCCAAACCCATAGGAATATAGTGCATGAATTAACTGCAACAAAAATATATTTATATGCAGCAATGGACCGCAGTGATCAAGATATACACAGCCAAATGACTGATTTGATATATATAGCTGTGTTTGTGGTAGACGGGAAACTGTAGATGTTTTGATCTGTTGACAAATGTAACAAGAAAGCACATAATTACTGCAGGTTTGTCTATATAAACCATGCCACCAATAACGTTTCTGTAAAATAGAAACAGTCGCAAACACCCCGGCATGTGCAGAAGCCATGCCTTCATGTGCGGCTATGATCAAAGGAAGCCTGCGGTCCATGTTGGGAATCAGCTGATCCCCAACCGACGGTATTGTAACAGAAGGAACTTGTTCAGGTGACAAATGATAAGAATTCTCAGAAGGGAAGCCCTGTGGGAAAACAGTTCCATACTTTGTAGCAGCTATAGATGCCAGTATTTCATTATCGATTTTAGTCATGGACCTTGTAACTGCTGCAAGGGAACACCTGGCTACTGCAGACTTGGCTGCCTCATCAGCCAAAGAATTTCTATTTGCATGTGTTCCCACACGCTGATGGCTAACAATTTGTATAATCTGTGTGAATGGCAGACGTTCTTTAAGTTCCATCACTCAAACCCAATGCGTTTTATGTTTTATTGAACTGCCCTTGGAGTCTCGATAATCATTTTGAGACCAGAAGAATATGTTGTCATTAAAAGACTGGACAGTCATAAGAATTGCACTTAATAAGAGTGTTCACATTAGGATCTATGAATTCTAGAGCCAAAACAAGAGCACACAGCTCCTCCAATTGCACCGTACAGTCCCCAAGGGCCTGTGTATGCATTAAGGAAGACTTAAAATCACCATTTACAATCATGCCAGCCACAATAGCGCAAGCCGACGAATAAGCATGTTTGTACCCAATGGCCGGTTGAGCTGAGCCACCAGTAAAATTGATACATTTGTACTGGTGCAAGGGTAGCAACGACAACAGAGGAGAATGAACAAGTTCATACTGTAAAAACTCCTGTGTCTGCAATGCGGGATCGAAAATAAACGTGAAATCTGCTGATGTCAAAGAAGTAGCCTATTGTATCCAACGGGGATGTAAAGCTTTAGAATTTGGTACACTCGTCTTAGCCACTGCTTCTAAAGCAGGTATAGGCAAAACCATAAGAAAGCGTTTTCTCTGCGCCAGAGATCGTTCTTTCAGAATCGCCATTTGGCCTGTAGTCAAAATGACTTCAACATTGGGAAACCACATTTCCGCTGATGTGTATGTATGTGATTTGTATCCAATTGGTACTGTGTCTCCTTCATTAAACATTAACCCCTTTAGTGCTAAGGCAATATTATCATTTTCCTTTAATTTCCATTGAAATGAATGGTAAGTGCATGACGAGTTACCCTTGTCATTAGCATCGAAGAGGTTAAGTAAGTGAAACCTACCATACCCACCACAATTTATATGACCAGGTTTGTAGTATTGTCACATGTTAACAAGAAGTTAGTCGCGAGCAGATCAGACTGCAAAGATTGAAGAATAAAGGTATGTTCCGGAAGCCAGCTGGCAGAAGAATACGAGGGTTGTATCAAAGCATAAAGCGGTTTGATACGCTAGGCATAATCAGGAATGTAAGTCCTCCTGAAATTCAGAAATACCAGCAAAGACTGAAGTTTTTTCAGAGTAGATGAAGGCTGCAATTGTACACATTTCTCCAGAAAGTCGGGGGCAACCCCCTACCTTCATTATTGAGCTCATAGCCCAAGAAAATCATTGCTAAACAAGCGATGTGTGATTTAGCAAAGTTAAATCTATAACCAAAGTCGGCAAACGACAGAATGATCCGATCCAGGCGGACTAGATGTGGAATCAGTTTGTCATCCATCAGATAAATGTCATCGACATATGAGAACGCATCTGGGTCAATGTTGTGTAACAAAGACACAACACCTGCAGCAAATGCTTCAGTCTGTTCTTATAGCCTATAGGCAAACGCGGAAATCTGTTGTGGTTGCCGACCACGCTAAATGCAGTCAAACCACGGCTCTCTTGAGCGAAATTGTGACTGTAAAAACCATTGGATATATCCAGTGTTGTTTTGTCATTTTTACGCACTATGTTATTCACTAATGCAGAACTGTGTGTGCTCTGTACTGCAAATGTACGAACGTGAATTTTGATAATCTAACACAATGCGATATGAACAATCTGGTTTCGATATCAGAAAAAGAGAATTATTCATGTGTAATACACAGGGTTCAATTACACCTTGATATTCGATTTGGGACAAAATGTCAAAGACGGTAGCTCTGGTCTCTCGTCTGATTATATATTGTGGTTGGGGCTGCAGCGTGAATAACAAAGGAATCTTATGTGCCGGCTAATCTCTATCCCAGCCCCCTTGATTGCGATACACCACCGGAGCCAGGAGCAATGCCAACTCCAATGCGTAAGCCTGTTTAGCTTCCTCAGGGACGTTGTTGGATTTCTCCCCAACTGGACCCACACCACGGAAGCGAGGATGGCCCCAATCCTCTACCCCTATTCGGAACGCAACACGCCCTTTATATCACAGCGTGGCAGCGGACCGAACAAAGGGAGAAGGTAGGAAAAAACAAAACAAAGAAAGAGAAACGCCCAGGCTCTTTCTATGTCACAGCTAGATAAACTCTGTATGGGCATCTAGGATAAGTCTTCTAACCTGCAGCAAAACAAGTCAAGAAGCAGAGAAGAGAACAGAAGATTACTCACAATCCCAGTGTCCTCTCACATGAATCCCCCTCCATTCACCCTTAACACTGCCCAACACACCCCCTTTCCCCTCCTTACTTGTGTGACATAGACGGATCTTCCAAATGGAGCTGAGTGGAGTGAAGTCCCACAGGCAATAGAAAACAAACTCCCAATTGCGAGCGTTTTGTTCATAAAGGGGAAAAAGTCATACTCCTGACACAAAAAACCCCTTGAAAAGTGATAACAGCTTAAATCGCCGTATTTGCATTAAATAAATCCTACTTGTGGCCACAAGCTAAAGCGCATTCCTGAGGAAACGCCAGAAGCAAATTGCTTCGTGAAAAGGTCCCAACATTCACATAACGATGCAAAGCGGGTACTCAAGAACCCGGAAATCGGCACCGCCGTAAATCCCACTGTTACAATGACGAACTCCAAAATATATCAAAAAACGAAAAACTGAATATCCCAAGTCTCTTCTATCCTTCTAAGAACAGAAGCGTAACGTAATTCTCCCGTAGCGTTCAACAAGCGAGAAGGCGTTCAAAGCGTCGGGTATCCGGGACACAGAACGAAGCCTCGTTCTGCGCAGCTCTGCTTACAGCGTATCTACTCCGGGATCGGAAGAACACACCCAACGGGATTAATGCTAAATCCCCACAACTCGTTCTGGTAACAGAAAAACTCCAACCAGGTAAGAAACCAAGCACCGAGCAGTGGCGCTGGCACCTAGTTATGGAGATAGGAGGAAAAAAGGGGCGAAGGCTACCAAAAGGTGGACACAGAAAGAGGACACCGGAGCAACCAGGCGAAAAAGAAAACAGGAAAGAAAGAAAAACTGGTGAAAACTGGCTATTTCCTAACAGACGTAACGCAAAAAACTCGTAAGTATCACGTCCTCCCCACAAGAAGAAGCCAGCACAAATGGCGGCGGCCAATCCGCCTCTGCCAACAAAATATCATATGAGGAGGTGAGATTTTCCTAGAAAACCGCAATAATTGTGTGCTGTATATCACCTTCAATCTGGAGGACTATTTCATATAGTCTATCAGGGGGTGCAACTCGTGTATCTGCTGTTTTCACTGTAATAAATGTATCAGTTGCTCTCAGCTCCAGACAGGGAACTAGTGCCTCCTGCACTATGGTAACTTATGCTGCGCTGTCCAGGAGTGTCACTGCCCATGTCCAATCTAGGAGTAGCGTTCTCACCGTCTGAGGCATACTTCGCTGTTAAAGCAGAAACTTTCTTCTTTTGATAAGGGGGTAGAAAACAAGGCAGCCCATCTTGTTTGGCTTTTACGTCAAACTGGCAAGGTTGATCCAGTCCCTGCTGACGGTCGTGCCTTTGCTGAGGTCCTGGCGCTCTCAGACCACCGACTTGAGAGTCCATTATATCCTGCAAAGAACGAGGAGAGCGCTGATCAGGGACTTGAAATCTGTCTGGAGCCTTAAGTTTCGTGCGGTCGCGCAAATCATAAGTACGCTCAGAAGAATCAGGTGTCGGTGAAACAGCATGCAAACTTTGCTTCTGGTTTTGCTGCCTCTGTTTTTTACTCCAGTTTTTTTAGGAAAGAATGGGCACCCATCCGTCTCAGTTTGGGCTTTTTGTTGAGGTTGAGTTTGAGTAAAAGGCTTAATTCCTTGACTATTGCGCCCTAAGGTTTTATAAGCTTTAGCAACAATCTTTGGTAATTTGTGCTGTTTGTCTGCATCAGCAACAGTCTTCAATCGCTGTGCTACTTGTAAGCTTACAGCTTCAACCGTCACATTAGCAAGGATCATATCACAAACAATGTAGAACACTCCCACTAGTCTCAGTCTCAACTCCAGGGCAGCTTCGGCAATGTTCTAATATATAATAGAGTATCTCTGGGCTTTGTCAGCAGACCCCATACCTTAGTGCCTAGATGGAATATCTACATCATAGGAACAGCGTGGCTCTTCTCCCTGGAATGATTCCCTCTCCAAGTGTGTGTTAACCAAACATGCATTCCCATATTACCAAAGGACGAGTCTTCAGCAGCTGCAGCTGTGTTAGTGTGTTTTGTCTAGGTGCAAGGGACTGACCAGAACAGAATAACAAGGGGCATTGTTTATCAACCTTGCTCACCATCTTCAGACTATACTCCAGGAACAGACAGACAATGCACAAAGCAGAGGGTTCTCATGTGAAAGGCATAAACAGAGTCTTGCAAAAAATAAAGCCATGTAGTAATGTGCGCAAAAGCGGCATCATGGCAGCAGAGCTCATGCTAACTTAGCGATGTCGACAATGTCCCTATCGGCCATATGACACTGCTTTTCACCCAAGGGCGTCCTCATTAAATACTATAATGAGAGGAGTGTGGGGGGCTATGCAGTCCTATGCTGGTTTATACAGTGTGTGTCAGCTCACATTTGGGGTTCAGGTGTCGCAACAATGAAGGCAGGGCTTATTGGGCTTTACTTGTGATTTTTGAGTTTGCCACTAGTGTCCTGGGGTAGGTCATATTATCGCTCTGCAAACTAGGCCAAGTACAACCCTTTGGAAAGGCAAGGGTGCAGATATCTCAAAAGAGTATTCCTTGTCTTTTTCAATGCAGGCTAAACGTCGTGTTTACCTTTTTTTGTTCCATTGCATTTAATGCTGTATGACGGGCATGGGCTGTGCATCCACCCATACAGTGCTTGTCTACGTGGGAACAGAGACTTGCTTAGGCCAGGTTCATGAAGAAGACTTGCTGGGCATGTCTATGTGGTCACACAAATCTTTTGCAATGGAAGCCGTCGTGGCTGGCTGCGGACAAGTGATTTGACGGGATGTACCATGTTACAACGCATACCGTTACAACTACCTACTGTTACAACGCGACCATTACAACGCATACCATTACAACGCATAGCGCTTTGAGGTGCTGGATAGTGGTAAGTATAATTTACTATTCTAACTCCGGTCCCCGTGGACCCTAGGGAAGGTGTTGGATAGTAAATTATACTTATTCCCTATCCTAGAGCGCCCCCCAGCGCAATGCGTTGCAATGGTATGCGTTGTAAAAGTCACGTTGTAATGGTAGTGCGGAGTAAAAAATGCGTTGTAACAGGTGTATACCGATTTGACGTAGTGTATGGAGCCTCCCAGATGAATTTCTTCACAGTGGTGTCTCTGTGGCAGTTGTGGCTTCCTGGCTGATCTTGACTTCCCACTTTGGCAGTTGTGTGAATATCTCAAGCCATTCGACACTCTGGTACAAACGTAGTACATTTCACTCAGGAACTGTGAAGAGAGTCCGGGGGATCACTTTACAGAAGGGTTCATGCCTTTTTCGCTCTTCGTTCTTCTGCTTCCCCTGGTTGGAAAGTTGCCCTCCTGCAGGGGCAGGAACACTCTTCCTTCTCTAAACAGTCAGGCACACAGGCTTCTCCACTCTTTAGGCAGATCTTCATACAGCTAGTTAGATGCTTGTCTAATGATGTCATGGCAGGTTGGAGCCAAGGGCAGAGTACACCCTATGTCATTTGAAGGAAGGGACATTGGATCTCTTGTGTCTCCTACTGTCCATCGTAAAACCTGATGGTACTTCGACCAAGCCCTGTTATTTATGCAAAGTAAAAACACAATACAACGGTCTAAGGGGTAGTGCCCATTGCAGTGGCACCTGCTAACAGCAGGAGGACTTCCAATCCCTTTCTGGATGACTTAAGGTGATGATGATTTCTACTATCCTGTGATAGTGACCAACACAGAGTATGTGATGGCCATACGGGCTTCACCATCACCCTTCTGCTTAATGTTCGATTGTGGGTTGAAAAGTTTGTTTCTCAGAGAATCTTAAAATGCTGACAGCTTTAGCTTTGGATGGGTCTTGTCCAGTATTCCTGCCATCGTGCTTTACTGAACCACTATGCCCCCTCTTCGTCAACGAGCAGCTGCGTTTCCAAGAACAGGGTTGTGAGTGCTTGGCAAAGATGCCACATTATGATGTGTTTTGATGATGCTGTGTATGAAGAACCAGGGTCTGCTGGGTGTAGTATCAAAGAAACCAAATGAGTAAACGTTGCTTTCGATCAGTCATGCAGGGTTTCTATCAACATCAGTCTTGCTCCACATGCACTGCAAATGTGACCGTGGTGTGCATCGTAATTTTCATTTCACAAGCTTTGAAATACTGGACGTCATGGTGTTCTCTGTGACTCTTCTTCTGACTCCGCACTTCAATGTCTATGTGGATTTTGATGTGGCCTTCATGGCGCAAGTTGTGAGAACCCCATATTGTGTAGGGGTTTCCACTTTTCCTTTCTTTCGCAAACTCTCACTACTGTCACTTTCTTTCTTTGTTTCATTCTTTTTTCTTTCGTTTTTTGTCTTTCTTTTCTATTTTCCTTTTTTTCCATCATTATTTCTTTTTCTTTGGTTTCTTCTTGTCCCATTTATTTCCCTTAAGAAGCTTTTCACTCTCTTTATGACGTTAATAAATGCATGCAGGGTGCGACAATAGATATAATGTACATGTAGTTGTTAGAAGAAGAATTAACCAATTTAAGAAGAAAGGAAAAAGAAGAAATAAAGCAAATTAGTGGTAAACTTGATTGGAAAAGGTGACATAGATTTAGATCCATACTAGAGACAGAGGGTTTAGCCGTGGGTGCCATGAGGATCTATTAGAGGAACCATTATTTTAAATGGTTTCCTCATCGAAATTTCAGGGAGACTATGTGCTCTTTCTATGTTATTCTATCCTTCATGGACTTCCTTTCTTTATTCCTTCCCTGCTTGCTTGCTTCTTTAATCCTCCCTGATGCTTTCTCTTCTGTCTTCTGCCTTTTCTCAGTCTTTGCAGCGTTCCTTCCTCGAAGTGCCACACACTTGTGTTTGTGTACCTGTGGCCTCTTTATGCAACATCCCTACCACTCTGCCATCTGTCTCTCTATACCCCTCCTATGTCTCAGTCAGAGCTCCACCTCTCTCTGTGCACCTTCTCCTTGCCTCTCCTGTCCCTATACCCCTTGCCTGTCTTTCCTCAGGATGTCTCTCCTCTCCTGGCCATAGTCCTGTCTCCTCCTGAACTTCCTCATCTGCCTCTTTCTCCCGCAGCTCCTTGCTGGTACCTGGAGGGCAGCAGAAGCTGCCCATCAATTTCCCGCCAGCGCTCCACTATGCACTGCTAGCTACTGTCTGCAGGCTTGTGGTGTGGTCACCTGCATCTCTTGCTGTCGTTTACCTGCCTGCACTGACTCTGAGATCATGGAAGAAGGGCGCAGGAGTGAGAAATACAAAGAAGACAATGGATAATAGAGACAGACAGAAACAATCACCAAGGAGTTGTATGAAAGAATCAGCAAACAAAGCACATTGCCTGAATAAAAGAGTGTGCAACAACACAACATGATACCGGTGCCTTCAATGTGATTGTGAAAATGAGTAGCTCTGATAGGGGTGGCAGTAACTTGAAGTACAGAGATTGTTCATGTTAACCTTCAAAGGGCAAGACAGAATTTCGGTTTCTTTCGGTTATCTATCAGAATTTATCGCCATTGAAATATGCAAATGGCTAAAAAAAACTGTGGAAGGACCCTTGGCTGTGTGCTTTGGTTGTGGGATGGCTGGAATAGCTGAGCTCCAGTCTCTTTACAGTGGCGGCTCTAGGCTCATGGCGGCCCTGGGCAGGGAGCGTAGGTAGGGGGCCGCGGAAGAGGGGGTCCGGGTGGGGCGGAGTGCGGAGGCCAGTGAAGAGGGAGGGTCAGGGTGTTTGGAAGTGGAACAGAGCCCGGAGGCCGCCACATCCCTGCCAGGGGCCGCCACGCAAATATGTATCCATCCTCAGAAGATTATTATATTAAGGATATATATTGGCGTGGTGGCCCCTGGGGTTTGGTGGCCCTGTGCAGGTGCACAGCTTGCACATGCCTAAGGCCGCCCCTGCTCTTTACTGTTGTTGGGATGAAGACTATCGGTATAGGGCCGCTCCTTACCTGACTGTGCACTAACTTTCTGTTCCAACACCTGCACTTATTCTGACCCAGCCTTAGCGCTCTGAACTAACTGGATGACAAAACACAGCCGCCTACACAACTCTTAAAGAAATATTAATACTGCATTTTTCTGCAGCGTTTACAGGTGCTATAAAATATGAATGTGGAATGACATAGATACTTACCCGAAGGCCATTTATCCTTTCAATGTGTTGCTATATGGTATGGGGCATTTAAACTAAAATAATTACATTTTATGAATGATCTCTCAATAAATAGTAGCACCTGAGCTATTTTAGAATGTACGTTTGTAAGTGGTATTTGCATTGCAGGAACCAAGCCACGAGGCAGCGCTGTATAGGGTCAAAGGCAAGCATAAAGTCCATGATTGATAACAGAGGTAGCTGGCGTGTGATCTGTCATAAAGTCAATGATTGACAGGAGAGGTCGCTGGTTTGTGACCTGTTCATGTATTCTCATGAATCGTTCTTTAGAGAGGTGGAAATAATAAATACCACGAGCAAAGAGCATGTTGTGGTTTCGATGCATCATCATACTGATACTGGATATCATCCCCCATTTTTACATATCATTCATATCAGCGAGGCTCTCTTGGTCTCATGGCACCAATAAGCGGAAGTGGCTGTCACCGCCCGGGGCGGGGCTTCCTGTGAGCGGTCCCGCGCGCCTTCTCGGGCCTGCACGGATCACAACCGTGGAAGGCAGAATATGACACGCGCATCTGCGGCTCTCAATGAGTCATCTCCCCCGAGCGCCTTGGCTAACAAAGCACAAATAATTGATGAATAAAAATGAGGCTGAAAGAGATGAATTGCTTTCCGGCGAGGTACATGCTGCAGAGCCGCAGCAACGAAATATGTTGTCGCCGAGGCAAGGTTTGATTGCCGGGGGCCTTTTCCGCCTTTTCTTCCACATCAGCCTGTACCCGGGCTCAAGTGCCTTTGTATGCCCTGTGCCTCTCGCGCGCGGACATCCAGCCCTCCTTATAAGCAGGCAGGTTTGTGTGGAATGGTTTATTCGGACATTATACTGAATGCAGCTATTGGTACACCATGGCCATCTTAGATGGACGTGTCTTGCATCCCAGGCAGCAAGCAGAGCTGGCATGCTGTGGGTGGAATGTCAAAACCTAATATGGTTTTAATTCAGCCATAACCCACGTTCCAGTTAACTAGTTTTTATTTGGTCAAGTTGCTGGCGAATGGGTTTGACCATCGAGGGTATTACTATAAAGAGAAGGCTAGATGCATCTTTGAAGACGTTAATATTATTTTTATTATCATTTTTATAAATATTATATTTATAAGACGCTCGTTCAACGCAGTATCTAGCCGCCAGGAGCAAAACAAAAATATATCAATGACAAGAACAAACCTATACAGACAAATTAGAGCGAAGACTAATACCTGAAAAGATGACAAGATGAGAAACATGGCAAATAAGGATAAGGCCCGCAGGATGGAATATACATCTTTTTTAGAGGCCCCAAAGTTGTGACTGGATCAATTCTTACGGGGTCGCTCATTCCACTGAAACTACTCGCATCTTCCTGGTCAGTGGAATTTTAAGCAGGAGGGTAGGAACCGAAGGAAGAGACTTTGCATGGCAGTAGGGGAAACTCGTTTTGTGAGGAAAGAGGGTGGAGTATTTTAGCATGCTCTTTGTCTCATCCATGGGTAATTTAAGGGTGACCCTTTATTGTTCATAGTCAGCTATCATATAGTCTCTCTCTGGCAGGCAATACATTATTACATTTTTTTCAACGCAATAGCAACTCTAACTGCCATATTTTGTAGGTGCTGCAGAATAAGTAGGTAGGGTATGCCGAAAGGCAAGTCACCGCTGCCTTGTCCTGATATTTTGTTAATCAGATATCTCGTTCTATCCTTCTGACTTCAAAATCGGGTATAATAACTTATTTCTTCCAATCCCAAGATGAGGATTCCAGTGCAGCATAATTACTGCTCTACCTCTAAACAGCCTACATGTGGCAAGCAACAGCAAAGCACTTAAGCAGCTACAATACTGACTGATAATTTAAGCACTTCCTCTGTGCACACATAAGCATTTCTTTTTACTCACAGCCAACAAATCAAAAGCAAGTGCTTAAAGTCTTCCACGTGTCTCCTGTAAATTCCCTCAGGGATCTCCCCTATAGACACATTTCAATTCTGCTGAGTCCCTAACTACAGGTTATTGAGCAGCATCACTTGCAATTACTAATATACTCTGCTTTAAACTGGGCCCGCCCGCACACCAGAGTGAAGCTGAGACCTGCGACAAAACAGCGAAAAGCACAGATCCTCTCTGCCTTCAGAAGAAAGAAAATGACCACTTTCCTAACTGATCCGAAACACAGAAAGTGGTGTTTGTGGAGCAGGGAAAACAAAACTGCGTTCACCTGGCGTAGATCCTGTGAAGTTGTGGTGTACTGTAAGTGCATTTCTATATTGCTTGCTCGAGTGATGAGACATTGAAGTGCTTTACGAAGGGTAGTACGCTAATTCAAAACCCAATGTTAGCGTTAGTCCAGTAGGATTGGTTACTGTTGGTAGTTATTGGTTACTGGGATAGGGGTTAGCCTTTTGCACTCAAGGAAACGATTCCATGTTTTTACTCAAGTTCTTTGTGGTAGATTATATTACTAGAAGTTAAATGTGATCATTCTTGTGAGTTCATGCAAATGGTTGGTGTGGCATATAAATAAACAAGATAAGATTGGTTGTTGCTAGGTTGCTGAGATATGATTTCAAAGAAGGAAAGGTTGTGGTCTATGAAATGAGGCGTGAGCAGTTAGCAGAAATGCAATACTAGAAATAAGGCACGCAGGCATGCAACATAGAGGAGGCTCTAATCGTGAGGTCTCGGAGGAGGGACAATCCATACAAAGAAGGGAGAGAAACAATCTAGAGTTTTAAGTGAAGGTAAAATTTTCACGCAAGTTAAAAAACTTGGATATTATATTTTAATCAGATCTATCCTTAAAAAATCTCTTACTGCCAGAAAGAGGCAAACACTTTTTTACCAAGCGATGCTGCATAGAGGGACTTCTATCCAAATGCGGTGCTGGAGTGGCATCGGATGGCGTACACACCGCGCTCCCCACCATATCACCCAGCATTTTATTGTGGTTTGTGAGCGGCACCTACGCCCCTCATTTGGCCGTGAAATGCTGTTGCACCAAAGCTCTTTGATGTAGGACCATGGTGGATTGGTTGGGTGCTAGTTGAATAATATTTGAATACTTTTAACTAATAAATTCTTTATGCTGTAAACTCTCTGAATGAGCTGTAGGAGGCACTCTACCTCGTTATAAAAAAGATCCTATGTGGACATCTCCACCAGAGGAACATGTGTTATTTTAGATTTCTTTGCTTTCTCTTGTGATTCTCATTACATTAATGGTTGTTGGTTTAGAAGAAGTTGGACAGGGAATTAAGGATGGGCAGGAGACCTGTGGCAGCGCCATCACGCGGCAGCATACTATCCACATCAGAATCATGTTTGTAGTTTATTTGTTTTTACGATCTTTAGTTCCGTAGTAGCGTGAACACATAAGTCTCCTCTCTGCAGAGCATGTGAACATTTGTCAGCCGGCTCTTGTATGAAAGGTGGCTCGCCCGCACCACTCCTGTTCGTTTCATTAGGTCTCGCCTGTCGATGCGCATGCGCATCGAGCAAGGCGAGAGTATTGCGAGTTATCCACTCTTTATCTACACTGCAAGGAATCGTGGCGATTCCTTGCAGTGCCCGTGACTTTTAAGGTCAATGCGCATGCGCATTAAGCTTATGCGCATGCGCATTGACCTTAAAAGTCACGGGCGCGTGCATGTCCGTCTTTGTTTACCCGCTCCGCCCCCTTCCCGCCGTCTCGCATTTCCCCCTGCCGCATCAAAGGCTTTCACGGCCGGCCGGCCATGCTTTTAGTTTCACGACCGGCCGGCCGTGTCAATTACATTTCTCTCCCCGCTCCGCCCCCTGCTGCGGCCGTGTCGCACTTCTCCTCCCCCCCCTCCCCACAGCAATGCCCTCCGTCTTGTTTGTTGCAGTCTGTCTTCCTTTTGTCTCTCCCTATCCCTCTTACTTCACCTCATTCTCTCCCCTTCCCTCTGCCTCGCCATCTCTTCTTTCCCTCTCGATTCCCCGTGTTTCCTCCTTTCCCCCGCCTCACTCTCTTCACTATATGTCTCACTCCTGATGTTATTAGGTTGAAGATATTTCAGTGACATATATATTTTAAACAGAACGCGGTATTCCACAACATCGTTATCTTTCCTGAAATGGTATTTTTTTTTATAAAATAGAAGCTTGTGTAAAAAAAACGCTGCACATAGAGGGTACGTGCACTGTTGTTGTCCCGATACTGCCTTCAGAGACAGTCTGAGAGTTGCATTAAACCTCCACTTGTTTGGCGAGTGCGCAGAACATCCTGTTCCTTCTGGGCCGCCAACGGCTGAAGCTCGGCCTCTACTGCCCCCTGCTGGTATCAGGCGCTTCGGACAAGAACGTGATGACAGAAAGCTTAAATGAATCAGGGCCGCTGCTACTGCGCTGGGTAGCTCTCCGGCGGCCCATTGTTATTTTTTTCTGATCGCGTGATTGGATAAAGGCACCAAACGTATATAAATACGGCCCCACAGTCCAGCCATAAATGACGCGGGGAGTCGCATAGGAACAGAAGCAAACTCAGACCAATTTCATCTCCATGGGCCTCACTGGCGGGTGCGGCTCGAATTTTAATTCCACGGTGAGCACAAGACCTCTTCTGTTCGTCCGTATTACTTGGAGCGAATAACTTAAAACTGAAAACACATGGAGGGTGAAATGAATTAATCATGATGACCACCGGCATTGGCTTAGCTATCATTCCATTCCATCGTTTTTTGCTCATTGTGCCGTTACAGACAGTATAGGCACTCATGCTTGTCCGCATTTACATTCAGCGTGCTGGTGCATGAAATCCTAATTTGTTTTAACAGTTTGAGGGAGCGGCCGCAGGGATATATGATTTTTTTCTCCTTTGGGTGCAAGTAGTGGAAGCACGCCCTCTACTGCCTCCTGCTGGTACTAGTAGGAGCAGCTCCTTAGCAGCTATGAAGATGCAAGGCCCCTCCCTACTTTCTGCCCTGGCCCCTCCCCCTCTCCTTGAGGTGAGCTCGGCATCACCCTCGCTCATAGCCTCGAATCCATCACCCTGCTTCCAGTATGCACACCCCGAGCACGTCCTCGAAACACATTTCCATTCTGTCCATTCCTATGCATCATTCATTTATCACGCAGACACCTCTCAGATCCGTTTCAAAGCCAAACTGCAACTTTCTTGCACTCTCACTCATCCTCACTCACCCTCAACCCCTCACCCTCACTCACCCTCAACCCCTCACTCACCCTCAACCCCTCACCCTAACTCACCCTCAACCCCTCACCCTAACTCACCCTCACCCTCACTCACCCTCAACCCCTCACTCACCCTCAATCACCCTCAACCCCTCACCCTCACTCACCCTCAACCCCTCACTCACCCTCAACCCCTCACTCACCCTCACACTCACTCACCCTCACTCACCCTCACACTCACTCACCCTCACTCACCCTCACTCACCCTCACTCACCCTCACTCACCCTCACCCTCACTCACCCTCACTCACCCTCACCCTCACTCACCCTCACTCACCCTCAACTCCTCACTCACCCTCAACCCCTCACCCTCACTCACCCTCAACCCCTCACTCACCCTCACTCTCACTCCTCACTCCCCCTCACTCACCCTCAACCCCTCACCCTCACTCACCCTCAACCCCTCACCCTCAACCCCTCACCCTCACTCACCCTCACTCACCCTCAACCCCTCACCCTCACTCACCCTCACTCACCCTCACCCACCCTCACTCACCCTCACCCTCACTCACCCTCACCCACCCTCACCCTCACTCACCCTCACTCACCCTCACCCTCACTCACCCTCAGTCACCCTCACTCACCCTCACCCTCACTCACCCTCACTCACCCTCACTCTCACTCACCCTCACTCACCCTCACTCACCCTCACTCTCACTCACCCTCAACCCCTCACCCTCACTCACCCTCAACCCCTCACTCACCCTCACTCACCCTCACCCTCACTCACCCTCACTCACCCTCAACCCCTCACCCTCACACAGTGCAATAGGTCTCGGAGCATTTGAGTTAGAGCTTTTAGAAATGTTTATGGCTTTTTTTTTAAATTCTTTAGCATTGGCTAAAGGAAACAAAAATGCTAAAGATTTACAAAAAAACCCATAAACAATTCTAAAAGCACTAACTCTAATGCTGCGAGACCTATTGCATTTCCAATGCTTGTTTTTGCAAAGGTCACCCTCAGAGCACCCACTCCTGGCCGCGGTGTCACACCTGCAGATCTCGCAGGTAACAACCAAACAGCCGACGTAAACAGAGAGGCGTTAGTCCGGCTTTCCAGCTACTGAACCGGTTTATCAGCTGCTGCCTCACAGATTGGCTGCCTGTCAGAGTCCCTTTGCTGTCACTGGAAGGGAAAGCCCGCTTGTGGTATTTACCTAGAGTTTATAGCTGGGAAACAACCGTCTGAAAAGAAACACCGCGGTTCCCAGAAAGGGCATTTTAGTGGGAATGTACCGGCTGTTTTACGGTGCACAGGTCAATTTATTTCAAGGTACCCTACCCTTTCCGAGATAAAAAGTGTCCTGTCTCCATCGAGATTTCGAGGCACTTCACCATGATTTCAGACTCAGGCTTCCAAGCATAAAATGTAACAATCGGGGGCGTAGCTCCGGATTAGAGGGGGTGGGGCAGGGAGGGGGTCGTGGTGTTCCACACCCCTAAAAAAATGTATTCTATAGTAATTAATTGGGCACAAGTGCCCGCTGTCTGCTAATGTAAAGTGTCGGTTGGATTTCACCTGGGATGTTTACATGCCCACACAAACAAAACAAGCATTTGCAATGCAATAGGTCTCGTATTAGGAAAGTTTGAGCTATTGGTCTTGTAAATGACACATTTTTCATTTAGGTTTTGTTTTTGAAAATAGCGAAATTAATAGCTTTGTCATTTACCATGCCAATAGTTATAACTTTCGCAAATGTGACACCTATAGCATTTGTAATGCAATATGTGTTGTATTTACGTGACTTACATGTATTGATATTACAAATAACAATGTTATGTTAGGCTATATTTTGTTATGCTATGTTTTGTTGTGTTTAATTATGCTATGCTTTGTTTTGTTATGCTATGTTTTGTTATGCTATGTTTAGTTATGCTATGTTTTGTTATGCTATGTTTTGTTATGCTATGCTAAGCTTTGTTTTGTTATGCTATGCTATGTTGTGTTTTGTTATGCTATGCTATGCTTTGTTGTGTTTTGTTATGCTATGCTATGCTATGCTATGCTTTGTTATATATGCTATGGTTTGTTGTGTTTTGCTATGTTTTGTTTTGCTATGTTTTGTTATGCTATGTTTTGTTATGCTATGTTTTGTTATGCTATGCTTTGTTGTGTTTTGCTATGTTTTGTTTTGGTATGCTATGCTTTGTTATACTATTCTATGTTTTGTTTTGCTATGCTTTGTTTTGTTATGCTATGTTTTGTTATGCTATGGTATGTTTTGTTGTGTTTTGTTATGCTATGCTTTGTTATGCTATGCTATGTTTTCCTATCCTATGCTTTGTTTTGTTATGCTATGCTGGTGAGGGTGAGTGAGGGTGGGTGGGTGAGGGTGGGTGAGTGAGGGTGGGTGGGTGAGTGAGGGTGGGTGGGTGAGGGTGGGTGGGTGAGTGAGGGTGAGTGTGTTAGAGCGAGGGTGAGAGGTTGTGTATCCTATGCTTTTTTTATTATGCCATGCTATGTTTTGTTATGCTATGCTGATGAGGGTGTATGAGGGTGAGTGAGGGTGTGTGAGGGGGTGTCGATCGATCGGGAGTTTGTTAAAGCGCAACTACTCATCCGTGAGGGTCTCAAGGCGCTAGGGGTGAGGGGGGAGGGGGAGTGCAGGTTCCATTCCATCAAGGAGGGGGTCTGTCAAAGAGCCAGGTTTTGAGGTTTGTTGCGAAGATGGGGAGCGATGTTGTCTGTCTGAGGTGGAGCGGAAGGGCGTTCCATGCTTTGGCCGCGAGGAAGGAGAAGGAGCGACCTCCCGATCTGGTCTTTCTGGTGCGAGGGACCACGGCGTAGGAAAGCTGGGCTGATCGTAGGGTCCTTTGGGGTGCGTGGAATTTGAGTCGGCTGTTCAGGTATGCTGGTCCGGTGCCGTGGAGGGCCTTGTGTGCGTGGGTGAGCATCTTAAAGGTGATTCTCGCCTCGATGGGGAGCCAGTGGAGTGTGCGCAGGTGCTGGGAGATGTGGCAGTGTTTTGGCAGGTTGAGGACCAGTCTTGCTGCGGCGTTCTGGATGTTCTGTAGCTTGCGGATGAGGTTTTTGTTTATTCCAGCGTAGAGCGCGTTGCTGTAGTCGAGTCTGCTGGTGACCAGGGCGTGAGTGACTGTCTTTCGGTGTTCGAGGGGGATCCATTTGAAGGTCTTACGAAGGAGGCGGAGGGTGTGGAAGCAGGAAGATGAGACAGAGTTGATCTGGCGGTCCATTTTGAGCTCGGAGTCCAGGAGGATTCCCAGGTTGCGTGCGTGGTCTGTGGGGGTTGGTGGGTTTCCGAGGGCGGTGGGCCACCAGGTGTCGCTCCAGGCGTCGGGGTTTGGGCCCATGATGAGTACTTCTGTTTTGTTGGTGTTTAGTTGTAGGCAGCTGTTTTTCATCCATTTGGCGACGGCTTCCATGCCTTCTCGAAAGTTGCGTCTGGCGGTGTTGGGCTCGTTGGATAGGGAGAGGATGAGCTGGGTGTTGTCTGCGTATGACACGATATTGAGTCCGTAGGTTCTGACGATGGGGGCAAGTGGAGCCAAGTAGACGTTGAAGAGCGTCGGGCTGAGGGAGGAGCCCTGGGGTACTCCGCAGGTGGTAGGTGTGGGGTCCGAGAGGAAAAGGGGGAGTCTGACCCGCTGCGTCCTGCCGGAGAGGAAGGAGCAGATCCAGTCAAGGGCCTTGTCCTGGATTCCTGCATCGTAGAGTCTGCGTATTAGGGTGCGGTGGGAGACTGTGTCGAACGCCGCTGATAGGTCGAGGAGGATGAGGGCTACTGTTTCTCCTTTGTCCAGTAAGGTGCGGATGTCGTCTGTTGCGGCGAGGAGGGCGGTTTCCGTACTGTGGTTTTTTCTGAAGCCGGATTGGGAGGAGTCGAGGATGTTGTGTTCTTCAATGAATGTGTCGAGTTGGCTGTTGATGGCTTTCTCGATGACTTTCGCTGGGAACGGGAGCAGGGAGATGGGTCTGTAGTTTTTGAGGTCGGTGGGGTCCGCTGAGGGTTTCTTCAGCAGGGGGTTGACCTCGGCGTGTTTCCAGTAGTCGGGGAACGAGGCGGTCGCCAGGGAGTGGTTGATGGTGTGGCAGAGCATGGGTGCGATGGTGTTGGTGGCTCTGTTGAAGATGTGGTCGGGGCAGGGGTCCGTGGGGGCCCCTGAGTGGATTGACTTCATTGTCTTCATTGTGTCTTCGGTGGTGAGGGCTGTCCAGTCATCAATCGCTGGTTTCCGGGTGTCGGGGGTGGTTGGTGAGGGTTCAGTGTGTTGGTTGTCTTCGTCGAAGTTGTCGTAGATGCTCTTGATTTTGTGGTGGAAAAAGATGCTGAGTTTGTCGCAGAGGTCCTGTGAGGGAGGGATGTCGGTAGACTCGCTGGTGGGTTGGGCGAACTCCTTGATGATGCTGAAGAGTTCCTTGCTCACTCCCTGGTCCCACGTTCTGTGGGTGCTGCTGGTCGCATTTGGGTATCGTTGATAGCGCTGTGTGTCTTCTGTGATTGCGCTGTGTTTGCCTTGCATCGTAGCTCGTTTTTGAGAGCTTTAAGCTGACCTGGATTTGCCTTTGGCGCTGCTCGCTCCGCTCTGCATTGCAGCGCGACATTTGCTGTGGCTCTCTGTGCTTGCTGGCGCTTTGGCTGTACTGGAGGCGCTTTGGTCCATTTGCTGCCCCTGCCTCACTTTCCCTTTGACCCTCCATTTTGTTTGTGTTGGTTTTCCCTGGCCCGCCCCTCCTCCCCGCTACCGCCTCCCAGCTGCTGCCCCTCCCACGCTCCGCCCCCCCCCCCACTTTCCATGTTAGACAGATGTCTCAACGCGCAGCGTCCACGCGCTGCGGCCGCGCCGAAGGTGCGCCAAAGGTAAGCCCGTCTATGCCCGTCCGCGCCTGGACCGCGCCCAGCGCCAGACCCCCTGGCCCTCGTTCCACCCACCCCACCCGCATTACATACGACGCCACCACCCTCTTAGCCCTAAACCCCGGCCGTCTCCCCAACTGCGTCCAAGCCGCTCCTGGACACACCCATGGACCCTTCTCTTGCAACTCCTGCAAGTTCGACGGCACCAAGAACAACTCCTCATCCACGAACACACAACAGATATCTGACACCAACCACCTACAATGCATCCTGCTCAACACCCGCTCGGTCCACAGGCACGGAGGAGGCATCGCTATCGTCCATAAGAATTCCATCCGCATCTCAACCAGCTCAGACGTCAACCTTGCCAGCGCCGAACACCTTCACTTCCAGATCCACACCGACCCCAAGACCACACTCAGAGGCACCCTCCTCTACCGGCCTCCTGGACCCCGTGCACAATTCAGTGACGACATCACTGACTTTATCACCCCACACGCCCTCCCCTCCGAGGAATACATTCTATTGGGAGACCTCAACTTTCACCTGGAAAAGAGCAATGACAGCAACGCCACCACCCTTCTGGACAATCTCGCCAACCTCGGACTCAAACAACTTGTCACTACCCCCACGCACATTGCAGGTCACACACTCGACCCTATCTTCACCTCCAGCAAACATGTCTCCTTCAGTCACACCACAGCTCTCCATTGGACGGACAATAGCTGCGTTCACTTTATCTACAATAAGACCACAACCCACAACCATCCTCAACCTACTCTGCGAAGAAACTGGAACAAAATCACCATCAACCAGATCTCCTCATAGCTTCTTCAAAACCCCCCTGCCCACTCCTCAAACCCCGACCAAGCAGCCATTAACCTCACCCAATGGCTATCCAACAGCGCCGACATCCTAGCACCGTTGAAAAAACGTCAAATCAAACTAGGCAGCAAAAACGCCTCCTGGTTCAACGATGATCTTAAGAAATCTAAGAAACTCTGTCGCTCCCTCGAGAAGGCCTGGAAAAAAGACCCAAACACCAGCACCAGGGACGCCTTCAAAAACGCCACCCGCATACACCACCAACTAATCCGGTCTGCCAAGAAAGCCGCATTCAAAGACCGACTAGATAACAACGCCCACAACAGCAAGGAATTATTCAACATCGTCAAAGAATTTACCAACCCCTCAGCCAATCCCAACGACATCACCCCCTCTCAAGCCCTCTGCGACTCCCTAGCTTCAATCTTCCACAACAAAATCGCAGACATCCACAACAGCTTCGACAACCGACCCGGAGACCAACCCACCCAACCTTCTGCAGGACCTTCATCCCCCTTGAACATCGTTAATGACTGGAACCCAATCTCCACTGAGGACACCATCCGCCTGATGAACTCCATCCACTCAGGATCCCCCACAGACCCATACCCTCACCACATCTTCAACAAAGCAGACTCCATCATAGCACCACACCTCCGAGACGTCATCAACTGCTCCCTCAACTCTGCCACCTTCCCGGAAAGCTGGAAACACGCAGAACTCAGCGCCCTTCTGAAAAAACCCACAGCTGACTCCACCGAACTCAAAAACTACTGCCCCATCTCGCTCCTTCCATTACCGGCCAAAGTCATCGAGAAAGCTGTCAACAACCAGCTCGCCGCCTTCCTCGAAACCAACAAATCCCTCGACTCCTCACAGTCCGGCTTCCGAGCCAAACACAGCACTGAGACCGCCCTCATCGCAGCAACAGACGACATTCGAACTCTACTGGACAATGGAGACACAGTCGCCCTCATCCTCCTCGACCTCTCCGCAGCCTTCGACACAGTCTGTCATAGCACCCTATTACAGCGCCTCAGAAACATCGGAATCCAAGGAAAAGCACTGGAATGGATCACCTCGTTCCTCACCGGAAGAACCCAGAGAGTCCGCCTCCCACCATTCAAGTCAGAGGCCACTGAAGTCATCTGCGGCGTACCACAAGGATCTTCACTCAGCCCCACCCTCTTCAACGTATACATGAGCCCCCTCGCGGTCATCGCACGCCAACACAACCTCAACATCATCTCCTACGCTGATGACACTCAACTGATCCTATCACTCACCAGAGACCCTAACACTGCCAAAACCAATCTACAGGAAGGAATGAAAGAAGTAGCGGAGTGGATGAAGCACAGCCGTCTGAAACTGAACTCAGACAAAACAGAAGTCCTTATCTTAGGTACCTCCCCCTCCGCCTGGGATGACTCTTGGTGGCCAGAGGCCCTTGGAAAAGCACCTATCCCGACGGACCACGCACGGAACCTGGGCGTCATCCTGGACTCCTCACTCTCTATGAACAGACAAGTCAACGCCGTTTCATCATCTTGCTTCAACATTCTTCGCATGCTCAAAAAAACATTTCGCTGGATCCCCACCGAAACTAGAAAAACGGTCACCCACGCACTGGTCACGAGCCGCCTGGACTACGGAAACACCCTATACGCCGGTACCACCGCAAAACTCCAGAAAAAACTCCAACGCATCCAGAACGCTTCAGCCAGACTCATACTAGACATCCCGCGTAAAGACCACATCTCTGGTCACCTGAAAAACCTCCACTGGCTCCCCGTCAATAAGAGGATTACTTTCCGCCTCCTAACCCACGCACACAAAGCACTTTACGAACTTGGACCCGAATGCCTCAACACACGACTTTCCTTCTACACCCCCTCCCGCCAGCTACGATCCTCCTACCAAGCCCTTGCTACTGTACCTCGCATCAACAAAACCACCATGGGAGGTAGATCCTTCTCCTACCTGGCAGCTAAAACCTGGAACTCACTTCCCACTCACCTTCGCCTCACTCAGAACCACCTAGCATTCAGAAAGCAACTTAAAACTTGGATATTCGACAAGTAATTCCCCACCCTTCTTCAAGTGCCTTGAGACCCTCTGGGTATGTAGTGCGCTATATAAATCATTTGACTTGACTTGACTTGACTTGCTGTTGTGTGCGTGGGTAGAGATTCTGTCTTAAATCGCTTTTTTCCTCGTTTCTCTGATGAGTTGATGGTGGGCGTTGGTGGCGGCTCTGAAGTTGTTGTGGGCTTCTGTGGATTTGGTGTTTCTCCAGGTCTTTTCGAGGCGGTGGCATGTGCGCCTGGACTCTCGAAGTTCGGTGCTAAACCATCTGGCTTTCTTGGCACGGGTATTGTTGTTTTTCTTGTGGGGGGCTATGGTGTTGGTGCTGTCCGAGATCCATCTATGCAGGGTTCAGGCTGCGGTGTTGGGGTTGTCGTTTTCCGCGATGGTTGGGGTGGAGTTGTTGAGTGAGGAGGTGAGCTGGTCATCGGTGATTTTGGTCCAGTTTCTTTGTGGAAGCAGGTGCTGGTGTCTGTGGATGGTGGGTGTTCTGAAGGTGAAGTGGACGCAAGAATGGTCCATCCATGGGAGTTCGGTGGTGTGGCTGAAGGTGATGGAGTTTCCTGTAGTGAAGAGGGGGTTGAGGGTGTGTCCTGCTGAGTGCGTGGGCTCGGTCACGATCTGGCGGAGTCCAATGTTGTGGAAGTTGTCCAGGAGGCATGTGGTGTTGGGGTCCAGTTGATTGTCGAGGTGGAAGTTGAGGTCTCCCAGCAGGGTGTAGTTGGTGGATGCGATGGCCTGCGGGGAGATAATGTCCGTGATGGAGTTGGCGAAGGGTCCGCGGGGTCCAGGGGGTCGGTAGATGAGGGTTCCTCGGAGGGCGGCGGTGGGGCTGGCCAGTATCTTGAAGTGAAGGTGTTCCATCAGTTTTGTGGACTCGTCAGGGAGTGTGCTCAGGCGGAGGCTGGATTTGTGGACGATGGCGATTCCTCCTCCTGGGTGGGTGGGGGGTCCTTCCTGGAGATCTTGTATCCTTGGGGGATGGCGATGGCGTGTGATGTTGTGTGAGGGTGAGAAGGTTGGGAGGGTGAGGGGGTGTGAGGGTGAGGGTGTGAGGGTGAGTGAGGGTGTGTGAGGGTGTGTGCGGGGGAGGGGGTGTAAGGGTGAGGGGGGTGAGGGGGGTTTGAGGGTGAGGGGGGTGTGAGGGTGAGGGGGGTGAGGGTGTAAGGGGGTGTGTGAGGGGGTGAGGGAGTGTGGGTGTGTGAGGGAGTGTGGGTGTGTGAGACAGAAATAGAGGAAGAGTGGAAAGGTCAAGACAGTGAAGGGGCAGGAGAGAGTGAGACGGAAACTGAGGAAGAGTGGAGAGGCCAAGACAGTGAAGGGGCAGGAGAGAGTGAGGCGGAAACTGAGGAAGAATGGAGAGGCCAAGACAGTGAAGGGGCAGGAGAGAGTGAGGCGGAAACTGAGGAAGAATGGAGAGGCCAAGACAGTGAAGGGGCAGGACAGAGTGAGGCGGAAACTGAGGAAGAGTGGAGAGGCCAAGACAGTGAAGGGGCAGGAGAGAATGAAACAGAAATAGAGGAAGAGTGGAGAGGCCAAGACAGGGAAGGGGCAGGAGAGAGTGAGACAGAAATAGAGGAAGAGTGTAGAGGCCAAGACAAGGAAGGGGCAGGAGAGAGTGAGACAGAAATAGAGGAAGAGTGGAGAGGCCAAGACAGTGATGGTGCAGGAGAGTTTGAGACAGAAATAGAGGAAGAAAGGAGAGGCCAAGACAGTGAGGGGGCAGGAGAGAGTGAGACAGAAATAGAGGAAGAGTGGAGAGGCCAAGACAGTGAAGGGGCAAGAGAGAGTGAGGCGGAAACTGGGGAAGAGTGGACAGGCCAAGACCGTGAAGGGGCAGGAGAGAGTGAAACAGAAATAGAGGAAGAGTGGAGAGGCCAAGACAGTGAAGGGGTAGGAGAGGGTGAGACAGAAACAGAGGAAGAGTGGAGAGGCCAAGACAGTGAAGGGGCAGGAGAGAGTGAGACAGAAATAGAGGAAGAGTGGAGAGGCCAAGACAGTGATGGGGCAGGAGAGAGTGGGACAGAAATAGAGGAAGAGTGGAGAGGCCAAGACAGTGAAGGGGCAGGAGAGAGTGATACAGAAATAGAGGAAGAGTGGAGAGGCCAAGACAGTGAAGGGGCAGGAGAGAGTGAGG
This sequence comes from Lissotriton vulgaris, assembly GCF_964263255.1. Classification (NCBI taxonomy): domain Eukaryota; kingdom Metazoa; phylum Chordata; class Amphibia; order Caudata; family Salamandridae; genus Lissotriton; species Lissotriton vulgaris. The sequence goes on from NC_141693.1 coordinate 1,099,544,207, forward strand.
CGGAAACTGAGGTAGAGTGGAGAGGCCAAGACAGTGAAGGGGCAGGATAGAGTGAGACAGAAATAGAGGAAGAGTGGAGAGGCCAAGACAGTGAAGGGGCAGGAGAGAGTGAGACAGAAATAGAGGAAGAGTGGAGAGGCCAAGACAGGGAAGGGGCAGGAGAGAGTGAGACAGAAATAGAGGACGAGTGGAGAGGCCAAGACAGGGTAGGGGCAGGAGAGAGTGAGACAGAAATAGAGGAAGAGTGGAGAGGCCAAGACAGTGAAGGTGCAGGAGAGTTTGAGACAGAAATAGAGGAAGAGTGGGGAGGCCAAGACAGTGAGGGGGCAGGAGAGAGTGAGACAGAAATAGAGGAAGAGTGGAGAGGCCAAGACAGTGAAGGGGCAGGAGAGAGTGAGACAGAAATAGAGGAAGAGTGGAGAGGCCAAGACAGTGAAGGGGCAGGAGAGAGTGAGGCGGAAACTGAGGAAGAGTGGACAGGCCAAGACCGTGAAGGGCAGGAGAGAGTGAAACAGAAATAGAGGAAGAGTGGAGAGGCCAAGACAGTGAAGGGGTAGGAGAGGGTGAGACAGAAATAGAGGAAGAGTGGGGAGGCCAAGACAGTGAAGGGGCAGGAGAGAGTGCGACAGAAATAGAGGAAGAGTGGAGAGGCCAAGACAGTGAAGGGGCAGGAGAGAGTGAGGCAGAAACTGAGGTAGAGTGGAGAGGCCAAGGTGTGGAAAATTAACACAAACTTGGTGAACATTATCGGCGTCATCTTGCCCCCTTTTCAAGCCCATTCGTGCGCGTAAGTGGCAGCCATTTTGAACACCATGGCCTCCCTGTCCCTCGCTGATAGCCAGCGCGTCTCTCTCTCTCTCTTAGCCTCGCAAGCATCCCCCCGCACACTGACAACCCCCGCTCTCTCATGCTTTGGGTCATAAACCCCCTTCAGCGCAGCTTCACCACAGAATCCCATCCTGTTCCCAGCGCGACACCTCCCCTCATTCCTTTCATGGCCTCAGATCCTTTTGATGCAAACCCCCTTTTTCCTGTGTCCCCGTTTGTCTTCCTTGTTCCCAGGCCGCCACCTGGCCCTGCGGATACTGTTTATTACCCCGTACAGTAGGAAGCTTCCCCTCCCCATCAAAAGACCCACGAACCGATCAAAGCCCCCACCCTATGAGATCCGATCAACCCCATGCATTCCGTGAATCGGCGGAATGCCCTGCTGTGCGGCAACCATCACCTGTTGTGACCGGGGTGGGGAATCCAACTGTAAATGTATGTGGGAACGGGCCTGAAGGGGAGATTCCGAGGATGTTCTTTCAACTATCGACGTGTTGCGAGAATGTGTTATGTGCAATAAAGGTCATAAACCCTAGTATAAGAGGCCAGGCCTCAGAGATGTGGTTAGAGCACCTCGTGACGATACTTGCTGTCTGAATTGATGTGTTCTCCTCCGGAGAGAATAAAATCCTCGTTTCCTGCCTTCCAGTCTCCAGCGCCTGCTTCTTCATTGATTAATATTGGTGGGTCATAGAGGCGATACCGCCGGGCAACATAAAAGGGTCTTTGGTTACCGGTTGTCTTTGGAACCCTTTTTTAACAATTGGCGTCCCAAACGTGGGGCCCATCAGCGACTCGTGGATCCAGTGGGAGAGGTCCTGACGACAGAGTGAACGACTGCAACGATCGGAAGGTACCCTGTCCGATAGACCCTTGTCTGACAGCCGATCATCCGAACTTCACTGGTTCCGAACAGACCTCTCTCGAGTGATCTGCGGTCCTGACTGGGAACCATCAGGAGTGCCACGAGAAGTACGAAGAGAAGAGGACGATCGGGCGCTGGATTCGGAAGACAAGAAACTGTCCATGCGGTCCGGGTAAGGTCGTGTAAACACGACAAATTGCGAAAGTGATTGATAATTGAAAGTGATTGATAATTGATGAGAAAATACTAGTATTACTTTTTGTTAATTTATTGGAGATTCACTGTCTACAAACGGAGAAACAACAGGCTCTCCCTTTATAAACAGCAAAGGATAGGTACGCACCCGTCGGACCTATCTTCCCCCCCCACTGAACAATTGCCCCCCCCCCCATTGATTAACTGTTATAGATTGTTTTCTGGAGATTCTCTGTCTGCAAACAGGGAAGAATAGGTCCCCTCTTTGCAGATAGTGAAAGGGTAGGTGACGCGAACTTTTGCGAGCCTACTTATTCTCCCCATTGACCATATTGATTTTTTATTTTTGACCTAACATTGATTAACTGTTATAGATTGTTTTCTGGAGATTCTCTGTCTGCAAACAGGGAAGAATAGGTCCCCTCTTTGCAGATAGTGAAAGGGTAGGTGACGCGAACCTTTGCGAGCTTACTTATTCTCCCCATTGACCATATTGATTTTTTATTTTTGACCTAACATTGATTGCTCAAGATTGGTTCATGAGGTATTCACTACGTGCAAACAACGTAGAATAGAAATATTCTGTCTAGTCTTTGCGCGCAGTGATAAGATAGGTAGTGCTGACTATTATCCCATTGTGATCCGTCATGCCTGTCTTCTCCCCACTGGTTAGTAGCCTGTTTAGCCCGGACCGCTTATTAGAGATGAACCATCCGGCTCCGCTGGAAGGCACCCCTAATAAGGACATGTTCATGAAGCATGGATTGATCGCTATAGCCTATAGTGAGCTGTGGCATAAATATACGAAAAAGGATCGAGAAAGTCAGTGGCCACTGAGAGGATCCTTTGATCTCGACAAAATAGAAACGGTAGAAATAGCCCTTCGTAGGAATGAAACAACACCTATTATGCTCGATAGTCTCGGTATGTGGCGCAAAGAAGCCACGCGACGATTGGAAGGCAACAAATTCAGAAAAGGTGAAGGGACACGACGGACAACCCTCCAAACGTCTAGTAGGCAAAGGGAAGGGCCAGCGATGGCACAGTCCCGAGGAGTAGACATGGAAAGAGAACGGTGTAGAGGGATGTGCCGACAAGTCAACCCCGGGACACAACGACCCGAAGGTAACCCCCCGACACTGCGCACAGGACGAATAGATTTAAAACAGAACCAATGTGCTTTCTGTAAATGCCTCGGGCACTGGAAAGCCCAATGCCCGACTTTGCAGAGCATAGGTAAGAACGGAGGGTCGACAAAAAGGACAGGCCGACAGAAAGGGAAAAGACGCGAAATAAAAACCAATCAGACTAGTGCGGACAGGACAGATAGAACCACCCCGTTTGATTATGCTCGATGGCACAGATTTCGTCAGACCAATTTTAACGACATGTTAGAGTTCTGGGACTGATTGCTCTCTGTTGCTCCCCCACTCTGAAAAGCAAACACAACTGCAGGCCAGTGTAAACAACCCCCCGTTAGAGAAAAGACTCAAGGAAGCCAAGCGTCTATTATATAACTTAGGATTTAATTACGGTAAAGAAAACACACAACCAACAGTAAATAGAATAACTAGTAGAACTCTCTAAAAAAAAAAAACTTGACTAATAGAAAAAAATACAAAACATATTATGCTCACTCCGGAAGTCCTCGAAATGTAACAGTTCGATGGTCCCGCCCATCCGAAACACATAGCACGTGTGGGGCGGGGCCTACCAGCAGCCATGAGCCAAAAAGAGATCGCCGGCGAGAAGGTCCTGGAGGCTCCACCAAGCAGGCAATGAAATGGTCTTTCCATACTACCCTTCCAGGGATGGCGTCCCCCGGGCCGCGAGTAGGGAGGGGGCGGATGAAAATGACCCCCTCCCTTGTATCTCCTGGTCCGGCCATCACGAATTTCTCCATCGAACGGATGCAGGGTGGGCAGGGAGGAAGAGGCGACGCGGACGAGCCTCTTCCACCTCCACAGGTAGGAGGCTTCCCTGCCCTGGTCCGGCGCCGACATCCTCCAGCCGGGCGACGGCTATATACCTACGCTGCACAGGACACATAATGCCCGACTGGTATATTTCCTTAGCACGGGACACACAAGACCCGACTGGTATACTTGCATAGTACAGGACACACAATGTCCGACGGGCATATTTACGGAGCACCGGATGTACAGTGGTCCCCCAAGAGTCGGAATCAGGGGTGTAGGGTGGTCATCATGTGCGCCCCTGATTCAAAGGGACGGCGTAGGATGCGCCGGGAGAGGAAGGCGGCACGGACGAGCCTCCCTCACCTCCCCAGACGAAGGCTCCACTGCTGCACCCTGGCGCCCCGAACCAAAATGTCCTGCTCCAGCAGCATGATGCTCTGTCTTTCGCCATCACAAGAAGTTTCTTCCACTCCTGATGGATACGACAAAGGTGGCTGCCGCAGGGTCTCAAAATGGCGTCTGGGCCCTCGAAAGGCGGGTCTAGGCCGCTGGAGTAACTTTGTCCGAAATTGCAACTCGGGCACTTGCCCACCTGGGCGCAAGCCCCCACCATCGACAAACATCCCCTCGACTTTGAAGATTCTACCAAAGTCCCAAGAGCCCTCAGCCCCTTCAGGCTTCCGGTGAGGAACAGCTGCATTGATCTCAAATAAAATAACCACGGCACAGCAACAAGATGGCGGTGCTCTCGTGTCTGCATCAGCTTCCGTCTGAACCACCCAGGAACATTATGGGCTAACGAACTCGAGTAAGTTCCGGCTGAACATCAACATGACCCGGTAAGAAAGACTCTACCCCCTCCCTCTCTTGATTGACGGTCCACACCACCAGCCCCTCTGTTAGCACAGTTTTCTTTTGAACTGCCGAAAGGGACCCTGGTCCAACCGCCAATCGTCGGGGATATTTTTTTTCCTCTGGTGCTACTTCCGGACTAAACCGGCCTCGCCCAAAATGGCGCCGGTATCAATGGAAACTAACGGACGCCTCGTGGTGTTCCTTAACTAATGAAACTTGATGTACTAAGATATATATACGAACCATTGTACACTCGAGGGGAAAGGGAGGAGGGTTCACTTGGCGAACGTTTGAGAGGGGTTCCGTAAAAATGTTGATTTCAATGAACGATTTATTTTTGATATTTATTGTAACTGGTACATAACGTCGCTTATGATGCACACCCACGGTTTACATCTAGGAAATGTGATTCCGATGAGCTTGACTGTGTTTCCATTTATGAACTAAAATGCCCCTGATTCCCTCATCACGCAATGAAATGTTTTTAGTTACTTGCAAATAATAAATTAGGCCTTTTTACATGTTCTTGTGCTACAAAATAACCCCCTACTGTATGTGCTTCCATCGACGACATGTCAGGCCAAATTATGATTGTGCTCTCACATTTTACGTACTGAACGATTATACAAATAAAGGTCTTAAAAACTATGAATAGGCATCGCATACTTTTGTAAATGCGGGTATCGGTGGGAGGGTTTTTCTGTGCGCAACTGTTCTGCTCTTTTTTTAAGGTTATCCGAGAAATGGTTGTTCGGCCCCGGATTGATGATCGGATCCCAGGTATGATACGTTGCCTCCAAAATATGCGACTAAGCTCAGGAACTAACGTATGAAGAAGGACCTCGACTTCTGAGAATGGGTAAAGTAAAGCGGGGTGATTGATAAAATGTTATTAAGATATGGTGGTCGAAGGTACTAAGGTACCGGGTTAAACGAAGAACTGATATGCCTTAGAACCTCACAGCTTTGGGAATGATTTAAGGATCCCGAAGGCCGGATACATCTACAAAACCGGGTACCTCACGCTAGGCACCTCTGATTCCTTTTTAAGCGTTTCTCTACACACGACCCTTAATGCCATCCTCGAACCTCCCCATGAACCACCTATCACATTGCCCGCCCCCTTGACTTTCGGAAACCAAAACCCTAAGGGATTATATCCCGAAGAGATAAGTACGAGTATGCGGTAAGTAAAGGACTTTCGTGCCCATACATTTGATGTGTTCGAATGTTGTCCCCCCACCTCCCCCTTTCCCTCCTTTTTCCCTCTGCAGGTTACATTAGAATCCCGATTAGAGTATCGTAAGGGATCTGGAACCACGCCACGCCCGATGCATGAAAACGGACTAGCGCTGCAAGACGACACAAAAAGGACGCCCTACCCAATGCACAACCTTTTTGTACCTGATCTAATGCTCTTCTGTCCCAAAACTGCATGCTTTCTACATCCTAACACAGACCCGAAACGTCTAACGTTGGGTAACGCACTGAATAGCCCAAACAATACACGGTCATTCTCCATGTCCCACGTGTACTGTTTGGCCTATTGTCTCTCTCTCTCTTTCTCTCTCTCTCTCTCTCTCTCTCTCTCTTTCTCTCTCTTTCTCTCTCTCTCTCTCTCACTCTTTCACCCCTCCACACTTTCCCTCTTCCTAGCGACTGGCACCTAATTGACGAACCTGGTGCACCTCCCGATTGGCCCCAAATACCACAAGTATTTGCACAAATTTGTCCTAAATAAAATTGTATCGGTACCACGTTACTACCTCTCCTTTTCTGCTAAATATGGATGAAATTTAAATTGGCCAATAGGAAAGGGACAGGTAAGACGACTGAGGTTCCCTAAATTTGACCCACAGCCAGGGAACTATTTGTCAGTGGCTTCTATGATAAAATATGTCTGTGGTAATGCGACCATCCCCATTCCAAATTGTCCCCATACCCCAAACAGTAAGAAATGATCGAGACACCCCCGTCTTCCCAAAATGCCCCCAGTTTGGTGTCAGCTGCCCTGAACGAGAGCCTGAAAAACGCCCCCTGCTCTAATTCACTGTGTTCCCAATTGTTTTCCATAAGATCCCTCCTTCCCCGAGGATAAGTTTAATAATTATCGCAAACCACCCCCCGAGTTTTTTTTGTAGTAACCAGGTTGCGAGGATTTATATAGAAAGTTAGAAAGATGTGTGCAAAGTTGAAAATTAGATCGAAAATCGAAAGAACTTGTTGCAGTAAGCCTTGTTGAAAATAAGATGTTTTTATGTAATGAAGACTTGTTTAGCCTATGTTCACCCCTCAGAAGGATGCCTATCAGACTGTGGTGAATAGCACGTTGCACTTTTTGTAAAATACAAGGTCCTGAAGACCAGCCTAGCCTTGCAAGACTCGTACTAGGGAAATGGGTCTCTACCAGAAGAACTGACATCTACTATAATAGACGTATGCAATAAATGAGTACCAGACCTCGTACCTATTACAAATGAACGTAATAATCATCAAAGCGCCAAAGAATTAGCCAACAAAAGGAGGTTGTAAGGAATCCAGCAAACCCATCATCAATTGTTTATACGTTAGCCGCAAAAATCTCAAATGTAGCGAGTGCTTACCCCAGTTGCTTGGTGTTGGGAGAGAAATAGATTTATGTAATTACCTTCTTCTGCAAAATCTCTAAAGACTGTCTTTTCAACACTCATTTAAGGGTATCACTGTCGGAGGAGAAAGAGACCGGATGTGGGAGCACGCGGCCTGACTGCGGATTGTGGAACATCAGCGACGGAGGCCGAGGCGAGACCACAGCAGTAAGGAGTCGCAGGACGGGGCACTGTTTCAGACAAAGCTAAGGAAAGGGCTGACCTGAAGCCCCTGCTCTATGATCAACGTGTGCCAAAAAGTCCCCGCTCTCTGAACATGGTTACGGACCCGCCTGTCGCAAACTCTCCGTACCCCTGATCTGTTCCCGACTTGGCCTTGCTCCATCCCCTCCTCCTCCGACCTACCATAAGGACTGTTCACACCCGCACCTTTCCACCCGAACTCCCAAGTTCCTCCAAATCCTACTGAGCTACCCAGAGAAGAGTACTCCCTGCGTCAGAAGGGAGGGAGCTCCGACTAAGTAGACCACGAACTATGTTAATCTTAGAACGGTGACCTAGAACTCCACCAAGGGTCGCCTCTAAAGAAAAGATGAACGAAGTATGTGGTTCTACCCACTGCTGAATGCCTCGAAGATGATGGAAGCAACAGGAAATGCCCACCACAGAGACTCAAGAAACAAACAGATCTCACAATTCAGGAACAATCGCATTTTTTATTGCAAATCTATGTTCTGCGTTACAAAAGAAAGTGCACCTGCTCCAAAACCGTAACGCATTTCTCCTATGAGGTCTGGCGAAACAAAACAAAATGTACCCCTGCCCGCAGACCTCCAACGACTCAATCCACATGAACATTCCTGTTGACAGACCGAATTGTAATCCAGGTACTTAACAGTGCCAACAGAAGACGACAAAAGACAACGAGAACTCTGATATCTTTACTGTATCTCCTTTCTCTCCCAATCACCATTGGACTAACTATGCACCCGCCGAATGCAAAAAGGACTTACTTATATGATAACTTACCAGTTCTTATTCCAAATGACTATAAGTATCTATGATCTGTACCCAACGCCCTTGCTACGTAATTCTAGTCTGATATTGCATTACGATGACTTTTTTCTGCAACCAACTTAACGGTGAACCCGCCTACTAGATGATGAGATTTTTTTCAATATGATGTTTATAATGTGATGTTTATGTACAGTTCTTTTGCCTGAGTCCCCTCTCCCTTACTTATGATCGCTGCATATAGGTATAGATAGGAAATAGGCCAGCAAGATGTCTTGGAAATGTTAAAGGGAGGACTGTGGAAAATTAACACAAACTTGGTGAACATTATCGGCGTCATCTTGCCCCCTTTTCAAGCCCATTCGTGCGCGTAAGCGGCAGCCATTTTGAACACCATGGCCTCCCTGTCCCTCGCTGATAGCCAGCGCGTCTCTCTCTCTCTCTTAGCCTCGCAAGCATCCCCCCGCACACTGACAACCCCCGCTCTCTCATGCTTTGGGTCATAAACCCCCTTCAGCGCAGCTTCACCACAGAATCCCATCCTGTTCCCAGCGCGACACCTCCCCTCATTCCTTTCATGGCCTCAGATCCTTTTGATGCAAACCCCCTTTTTCCTGTGTCCCCGTTTGTCTTCCTTGTTCCCAGGCCGCCACCTGGCCCTGCGGATACTGTTTATTACCCCGTACAGTAGGAAGCTTCCCCTCCCCATCAAAAAACCCACGAACCGATCAAAGCCCCCACCCTATGAGATCCGATCAACCCCATGCATTCCGTGAATCGGCGGAATGCCCTGCTGTGCGGCAACCATCACCTGTTGTGACCGGGGTGGGGAATCCAACTGTAAATGTATGTGGGAACGGGCCTGAAGGGGAGATTCCGAGGATGTTCTTTCAACTATCGACGTGTTGCGAGAATGTGTTATGTGCAATAAAGGTCATAAACCCTAGTATAAGAGGCCAGGCCTCAGAGATGTGGTTAGAGCACCTCGTGACGATACTTGCTGTCTGAATTGATGTGTTCTCCTCCGGAGAGAATAAAATCCTCGTTTCCTGCCTTCCAGTCTCCAGCGCCTGCTTCTTCATTGATTAATATTGGTGGGTCATAGAGGCGATACCGCCGGGCAACATAAAAGGGTCTTTGGTTACTGGTTGTCTTTGGAACCCTTTTTTAACAAAGGCAGTGAAGGGGCAGGATAGAGTGAGACAGAAATAGAGGAAGAGTGGAGAGGCCAAGACACTGAAGGGGCAGGAGAGAGTGAGACAGAAATAGAGGTAGAGTGGAGAGGCCAAGACAATGAAGGGGCAGGAGAGAGTGAAACAGAAATAGAGGAAGAGTGGAGAGGCCAAGACAGTGAAGGGGTAGAAGAGGGTGAGACAGAAATAGAGGAAGAGTGGAGAGGCCAAGACAGTGAAGGGGCAGGAGAGAGTGAGGCGGAAACTGAGGAAGAGTGGACAGGCCAAGACCGTGAAGGGGCAGGAGTGAGTGAAACAGAAATAGAGGAAGAGTGGAGAGGCCAAGATAGTGAAGGGGTAGGAGAGGGTGAGACAGAAATAGAGGAAGAGTGGAGAGGCCAAGACACTGAAGGGGCAGGAGAGAGTGAGACAGAAATAGAGGAAGAGTGGAGAGGCCAAGACAGTGAAGGTGCAGGAGAGAGTAGGCAGAAATAGAGGAAGAGTGGAGAGGCCAAGACAGTGAAGGGGCAGGAGAGAGTGAGGCGGAAACTGAGGTAGATTGGAGAGGCCAAGACAGTGAAGGGGCAGGAGAGAGTGAAACAGAAATTGAGGAAGAGTGGAGCGGCCAATACAGTGAAGGGGTAGGAGAGGGTGAGACAGAAATAGAGGAAGAGTGGAGAGGCCAAGACAGTGAAGGGGCAGGAGAGAGTGAGACAGAAATAGAGGAAGAGTGGAGAGGCCAAGACAGTGAAGGGGCAGGAGAGAGTGAGACAGAAATAGAGGAAGAGTGGAGAGGCTAAGACAGTGAAGGGGCAGGAGAGAGTGAGGCGGAAACTGAGGTAGAGTGGAGAGGCCAAGACAGTGAAGGGGCAGGAGAGAGTGAGGCCGAAACTGAGGAAGAGTGGAGAGGTCAAGACAGTGAAGGGACAGGAGAGAGTGACAACGAAATAGAGGAAGAGTGGAGAGGCCAAGACAGTGAAGGGTAGGAGACTGAGACAGAAAGGAAAGGCACATGGCAAATTGCAAACAAATGTGAACATTAACAATGCAAAAATACAACAAAGCAAGGCGAAGTTGTGGTGCGCATGGACCTAAGAACAAACTGCAGGAAGAAGCTGCCTCAGCCATGTCTGGAGGATGTAAGAAGGGGTCGACAGAAGGCCATTCCTGGCCAGGCAGCCATTGTTCCAGTGTCGTCCCCTTTACATGGTCAGTAGGAGCAAGTGGGAGGAGGGAGTGGGAGAGGGGTGTGAGATAGATCAAAACTTTCTCTGTTGTCAGTGGCCGCAGGCTGCCGGTGGGAGGGAAGGAGCATATGGCGAGCGGCGGGGGAGTCTGGTGCGAGGCGTGGGGGGCAGGGGAGGGGGAGCAGGCATATGGGGTGTGAGTGAGGCCAAGCGCGCGCCTGGGAAAAATTGCGTATTACCATGAAGGTTTATGTGATAGACCAAACCTTAGCTAGCCTCTTTGCAAGTCTCTTTAGCAGAGGCGGTCCTATGCACAAGACCTGACAACAAAGGGTTTCTGAGGGGACAGATTGCAATCTTGGAAAATTGGACAATCTGCCCACGAGCATCGGCATGTGGTAAGAAGAAGGGGTCCCAGTTGCATAGAGACAATAATACAAAATTGAAAATAAGTCAACCAAACAATAATTTAGTCCACATTGTTTTAATCACAATGGGAGTGTATATTAGATATACAGTTTATCCGAACAATAAGTTAGTGGTTTCACAGTGCCCCAAATTGGGAAAAGGGGGGAAGGGAGGTGAGTGATCATGTGAGGATGTAGTGAAAGAAAGAAGAGAGATTCTTGCGTGACAGTATAATAAACACATATACCTCATTTGTCCATGTTACACATTATGTAAAAAGACCAAGACCATCAGGTTCAAACAATCATTTCAAAAAAAGCATACTCCACAAAGTTCAATAAATGAAAACAATAGGGCGTGGAGTTGATATTCAAAGGCAGATGGTTGTCGACGTTTCGACCCTCAAATGTGCAGGTAGGAGTACTATTCTTGCTGCGGGGTCTTCATCAGGACGGGAAGGTGGGACTCATAACCTATTCAATATATAAATATATGATTTAGGCACGGGAAGGGGTATCCCTAGATATATCAAACAGAAGAGGCACATCGACCCACCATGGGATCGGTAGGGGTACAAGTTGAAAAGGTCCCGAACTAGATTCTGGGATCATATCCATTAAACATTGTGCACTGACTAGGGTTGCGCTAAATAGTCACAACACCAGATTAAACATCGAGGAACAAGTACGTGAAGTCAAGAGCCACGGAGGATAAGCCAACCCGACATGGGTAGACAAGGCCACACATCACTGAAAGAGACTGCTAATTGGGACATGGTAATACAACTGGAGCCCGATGGGTCAGGACCAGACTGCAATCACCGAGTCTCGTGATAAACGTGCCGGAGCATGTTTGATGTGGAAGTAGGCTGTTAATTCAAGTGCAAGGGTCATAAGCTTGTAAATTTACCACAGAAGTGGTATTTGACACGACCCGACGTTGACAGGGTTGAAAGTATTCAAGGTCGAGAAGACCGAAAATGAGGTAAAATCTATCGGGTGAAAATGGTAATAGACAGTGTGAGGGTACGTTTGCAGAGAAAGCGCGTCATACAACTAAATTGGAGGCAAGCGATGAACAACTCACCGTAGTTTAAATCAGTGCTTGATTATTATCGCTCAGAAGCCAGTCGTGGTCCAATATACCAACGATATTGTGAAATCTATCAAGTATAATTAGAGCAGACATTTAGGGAGTTTATAGAAAACTCACGGCATCAAAAATTGTGATGCACCAGAGGGGAGAACACTCACCAATAGGTCGTATAGAAAACAAGTTCACCGGGAATCGTGTAAATCTGTAAACTACTTGGAAAACTCTCTCGAAGCATCTGAAAGAGAGGGCAAGTTGGAGTTATAAAATCAGCCACCGCGGGAGATTGATCTGCAATAGCTAGTTAAGTGATGTCCTAAGGATTGGGATAGTTCTTACCAGGCACGGAATGAATCACGTCCTGATCACCGCTCCAGATCGCAATGGCGAAGTGGGTTCCGGGTTAGGAATTAGCACCATGGAAACGCGGTCACGTGGTGCATTGTACCCGTATGGACATAGTGGAAAGACTGTTTGAGTAACCAGGTTACCGTGAACCTAGCAATTTGATGGCGGACACAGTCAGAAACTTGTATATCGTATCGGTTTACTCATGATGTTGAATACATTTACCATTTACAAACACAGCGCAACATGGAATTTCTTGATTTAAAAGGACGAATTGATCAAATGTTATACATAAAAGCGGTTGAAAACCTTCACACTATTGGCATCAGAATGGTAGATTACAACATTCACTATTAAAACTACCAAAAGGGTAGCGTCGCTTGAACAAAAAGTGGCGTACCTCTCACAAGAGGGTAAAGGCCACACAACATTGCCATCAGTTAGGTATTATATTAGGCATGTAATTACCCAGGAATTGATAAATTGGTGAACATCATATAGAACTTAATAAGCCACCTTTTAAAGACAGGAAAGGTCATGTGGCATCTTTAGACTTATGGCATACCACATAGAGTGTGATTTAGATGGTGAACAAGAACAAAAAGTGGCGTACCTCTCACAAGAGGGTAAAGGCCACACATCATTGCCATCAGTTAGGTATTATACTAGGCATGTAATTACCCTGGAATTAATACATTGGTGAACATCATGTAGAACTTAATAAGTCACCTTTTAAAGACAGGAAAGGTCATGTGGCATCCTTAGAATTGTGTGTATTTGGCCTGGTTGAGAACCAGGACACCAGTACGCACTACTCAATCAATTTAAACGTTAGTACATTTCTTTTAATTTTCACAGAAAATCAACTTAAATCATCATTACATTCATATTCATGTTTCATTTGTTATGAAGCAAATTCTTTGTCAACATATCAAGTGCTATCTATATGCATATTCTATACATTTCAGTATCAGTACATTTCATCTACACCCAATGCATTTCGGGGCGCGTGCCCCTTCGTCAGGGGTCTGTATGTAAAGAAGAGAAAGAAAAAGAAAAAGGAACCTTGTTACTATTGATGCACTAATGTATACGAAAATAGATCTCTGTGCTGTGTATATTCCTTACCGCGGGTAAAGTAGAATAGATTGTAGGTTGCAGTAATCCTATTGGATATTGAAATAGCCTAGACGAAAAAGGGGGGGGTATAATCTAAGTTATGAACATATAAAGTTTATTAGATAGGTGATTTATACACAAATCCTCTTTAAGGAATCTCGTGTTACCTGTATGCTTTACTGTATCAGGTCTGTGAATAAAATAAAGGAAGAGGAGGGGGTAGGGGTGAGAATGGGGAAGAAGATTTACATTGTTGTTACTCGAGAGGCTAATCTAACTTTGTATTACAGTATAAAATATATCAATCCTCACCTTATTTATGTTGACTTTATATCAGGAGCCTATATGGGAATGCAAAAGTTTCCGTCAGTGGTGCCAAAAGCTAATGTATGGTTAGTTCTGACTCCATAACTTTAGTGTTGGAGTTTACCTGTGAGTCTTGCATGATGGACGTTGGACTCAGCAAGTGCTCAAAAATGTGGGTTGATCTGCAAAGAAAATAATATCTCTTAGGGCGCTGGCCAGCGTGCGGCGAGTTTAGAAAAAAGCGGTATGAATAGTTGTAAGCAGTCCTTACCGGAGCAGAGTGCTCAGCAAACCCGTCGCGGCGTTTTTCCGAGTGTTTGAGCATAAGAACGCTTAGTCCTTCTTTTATTGTAGTGATCGCTATTTGGGTAGCTAGTAAAAACGGACTTCCGCTAACTTCATATCTTGCCAGGATATTACTATCACGAATATTAGCCATTGGCGTCTTAGTGAATACACCACGGTTTTACTGAGTTTATATAACACGTATTTTATGATAAGTCGGCTATTCGTGGGAATGTCATGTGATAACGGCCGCCATCTTGGAGTGGTGAAGCTGATAGTTAGACTTCATGTGTTGGCAAATGTTATATCTGTTTGCAGCTTTGATAATCGAATGCAAGCTGGAGTGTTGCTAATATTGATATTTCCCGATGTAATCGAAATACTCGAACATTGGAGAAAAAAACGAGGGGGGGGGAGGGGGGCGGGAAAGGGGGGTTGAAAATGTGATTATAGATAATATAATTTATGCCAGAAGACTAGGGTATGTCAAGTCATGAAAATCAGATCCTATGACAACTTTATCTTTGTATCACATAAATTTCAAAATACGATCTCTTCTGTCCATTTATATTGCAATTTTTTAGTAAATACTCCTGCCTATTTCCATTCTATTTTTTGGTATTCATAAGAGATCCTGGATTATTCTATACATTAATTGAGACACAGGAACTGATTGTGTAGTATGATATCTTGCTAGTGAAACAAATATATCTTGTTAAAGCTTGATTATTATAACTTGAAATCATTTATTATGGAGTGACTCAATTGTGTAACCAGATGACAGTCCTTATCTAATTTGTTCTGCGGTATGTGTATTTATGAGTTGTGAAATCAGACTCATGGTTGATAAAAAATCATGGAGATTGTGAAGCTATAAATGGTCTGAGGTCTTGTAGGATATTTATTCCTATAGAAAACATATGAGATCATCTAATTTATCATTTAGTCCATTTGGAGTAAGAGTTTGAAGCCTACGAATCCAAAATGTTTCTCTTTGGATGAGAACTTTGGCGTTGTCTATTCCCAGCCTTTGTGGAACCATTTCTATTATTTGGAATCTCAGTTGGGCAATAGAATGCCCTGTTTCAATCCAATGTTTTGCTAGGGGTGCAGTCAGATTCTTGTTGCGGATGCGACTTTTGTGTTCCGTCAACCTTATTTTCAATTTCCTGTCTGTTTTCCCAACATATATCAATCCACACGGACATTTTATTGAGTACACTACGTGCTCAGAGTTGCAGTTCGTAGTATGTCTTAGTTGTATCTTTTCTCCCGTGCGTGGATGAAGCAAGATGTCTCCTTGTATAACATTGTTGCAATTTTTGCAATTGTAGCACTTTTGTGTTCCTTTATAGGTTCTTTTCACTATCGTGTCATCACTGATGGATTTATTCAACAGTTCTTTTAAATTCTGTGATCTTTTATACGCAAATAGAGGTCTGTCGTGAAAGAGTGTTTCAAAATCTTTTTCTGCTGTTATAATTTCCCATCTTTTAATGATGATTCTTTGTATGTCTTTTGATGCAGATGAGTATTTTGAAACGAATACCATCCTTTTGCTGTCAGTTTTATTCTTTTTTTGTAGCAGATTCTTCCTAGGTATATTTTTGACTTTTTCCAAATGTCCTTCTAGCAATTTATTGGGGTATCCCCTGTCCAGGTATCGTTGCTTTTGTTGCTCTAGACTTTTTGTGCATTCCGTGTCATTAGACGATATTCTCTTGATCCTCATAAATTGAGAAATTGGGAGATTGTTTATTAAGTTGGCTGGATGAAAGCTTTCATAAAGTAATGCCGTATTTCTATCCGTTTCTTTTTTGAACAATCTGGTTTGGATTGACCCATTTTGTAATTCAACAAGAACATCTAGGAAAGGAAGTGCTGTGCCACTGATGCAATGAGTAAACTGTATTCGTGAGTTGGCCAAGTTTAAGCTCTTGATATTCTGTAGTAGTTCTGTAGATGAGCGTTTCCATATGATGAATATATCGTCTATGTAGCGCTTATAGTAGACTATCCCTGCCTGCCATGTAGGGTCTTCCAGTACGTAATCTAGTTCGAATTTCGCCATGAAGATGTTCGCGTAGACGCAGGCTCCTGGGAATCCCATAGCCGTACCTGTTTGTTGAATGTAAACCTCTTCTTGCCATACGAAATAACTGTTCAAAAGACAGAATTCTAGTAGTTGCAGTATGAAATATTTCAATTCATCCGATATCTCTGATCTCAGTAGTGCCCATTCCATCGCCTCCAACCCTTGTTTGTGGGGAATCGATGTATATAGTGAGGTTACATCTATGGAGCATAGTGTCCACTCTTCATTGTCAGCCATTGTGATTTTTGTCAGACTTCTCAAGAAGTCTGATGTGTCTTCTATGTATGTAACCCATTTTTGCATAAATGGTTGCATGTGTGCATCTATGAAGATACCTAAATTTTCAAAGATCGAAGAGCATCCTGAAACGATGGGCCTGAAAGGGGGGTCACTCAGACTTTTATGGACTTTCGGTAGAAAGTATATTTTTGGTCTTCGTGGAAAGGTTTGTCGTAGGTATCGTTTCGTAGAATTATCAATCCAATTTAGTTCCTCCGCTTTATCCAGAATATCGTCTAGGTTTTGAGATATATTCATGGTTGGATCTTGTTCTAGTTTGGTATATGTTTCTGTATTGTGTACATGTTCATCTCCTTTGTGTGTGTAGAAAGTAGAGTCCATTAAGACTAGTGCGCCGCCTTTATCGGCTCTTTGGAATATCAGATCCTTGTTGTTTGCTAATCTTTGAAGAGCGCTGTATTCTGCTCGTGTAAGGTTTCTGCTTTTCCTTTTGAATTGGATCCTGTTCATGTCGGCTTTCACTAGAGTTTCGAATGTATCCAGAGTTTTATGAGATGTAGGTGGCATGAAGTTGCTTTTTGGTTTAAACCGTCTGTCTATTTCCATGGTGTCTGTTGTTGGGTTTAGAACTGCAAAGAAATATTTTAGCCTTAGAATCCTCATAAATTTGAAGAGTGCTACTTCCATTTCCAGAGTATTTGTATGGTACGTGGTTACAAAAGATATGCCTTTGTTCAATATCTTTTTTTCGAAGTTGGAGAGGGTGTAGTGTGAGATGTTTATTATGAGGTCTTGGTCTGGCTTCTCAATCCTGTTTTCTTCAGTAGTTCCCCCTTCCTTCTCCCTTTGTTTTTCCCTTTCCCTGTCCTCTTCTCGATTTTTTTCTCCAGTTGTTGTTATCGGGACATCCGGTGGTTTGCTTGGTAGTGAATCCTTTTCTAAAAAAGGGATCGACGATGGTCCAGCGACTGTACTAGTTAGGTCAGAAGATTGTGATGTAGACTTTTGTGCTTGTGTAGTCACTATCGGCTGCCTTCTAGAGCTTATTTCACTATCTGAGACTACGCTTTCATCTGAGGAGGTTGGTTGTTGTTTTTTGTTGTTGAATCGACGTTCAGCGTACACTTCCGCCCATGTGTAGGCCTCGTTTACTTTATAGTCGATAGTGTCACGTTTGAATTTACGTAACTTGGTTTCTTCTAATTCTTTACCATATTTGTCCAGTCGTGTGTTGATATCTTCTAGGGTTCTGCCCCATACGTCATCTTCTATCCTTTCTGATAAATCCCGTTTGAGGTTGATTATTTCCTCCTCTAAGTCAGCTATCGTCTTAGCGAGTTCTTCTACTAGTAGTAGTATTAGGTCCAGAGAACATTTATTTAAGATCTCAAACCATTTTTCCATGAACTTTGGGTTATTGTTCAATCTATATAGCATGGGTCTTATTGCTAGTCTCAGTCCTCTGGGTATACGCTTTACACGATGGTATTGAATAAGCGTTGTTGCGTGTAGTCGCTGGTTCAACTCACGCCTAGTTAGGTATTCCAGTTGCTTCAGTTGCTGTGTGACTGTTCCTCCTTGTGCATCAAAGGTTTTAGATTCCTTAATAAGCTTGTAGATTTGATTTGCATCTTCAGTAGTATAAACTTTTGTGTTAGCTCTGTTGTCTGTAATGGCCGCTATTGATTCAAACGACATTTTTCGTTTTTTGGTGCCAGCACCCTATGGTTGCAGTAAAGTGAATAGTGAATTTGGAAGGGTAGCTGCACTCTTTTCAATAAGTGTTAGAACGTTTGTTCGGTATGTGTGCTGTGCTGGTATGTAGCCTGCAAACTATGAAGTATTAAGTGTATTTGGCCTGGTTGAGAACCAGGACACCAGTACGCACTACTCAATCAATTTAAACGTTAGTACATTTCTTTTAATTTTCACAGAAAATCAACTTAAATCATCATTACATTCATATTCATGTTTCATTTGTTATGAAGCAAATTCTTTGTCAACATATCAAGTGCTATCTATATGCATATTCTATACATTTCAGTATCAGTACATTTCATCTACACCCAATGCATTTCGGGGCGCGTGCCCCTTCGTCAGGGGTCTGTATGTAAAGAAGAGAAAGAAAAAGAAAAAGGAACCTTGTTACTATTGATGCACTAATGTATACGAAAATAGATCTCTGTGCTGTGTATATTCCTTACCGCGGGTAAAGTAGAATAGATTGTAGGTTGCAGTAATCCTATTGGATATTGAAATAGCCTAGACGAAAAAAGGGGGGGTATAATCTAAGTTATGAACATATAAAGTTAATTAGATAGGTGATTTATACACAAATCCTCTTTGAGGAATCTCGTGTTACCTGTATGCTTTACTGTATCAGGTCTGTGAATAAAATAAAGGAAGAGGAGGGGGTAGGGGTGAGAATGGTGAAGAAGATTTACATTGTTGTTACTCGAGAGGCTAATCTAACTTTGTATTACAGTATAAAATATATCAATCCTCACCTTATTTATGTTGACTTTATATCAGGAGCCTATATGGGAATGCAAAAGTTTCCGTCAGTGGTGCCAAAAGCTAATGTATGGTTAGTTCTGACTCCATAACTTTAGTGTTGGAGTTTACCTGTGAGTCTTGCATGATGGACGTCGGACTCAGCAAGTGCTCAAAAATGTGGGTTGATCTGCCGAGAAAATAATATCTCTTAGAACGCCAAAGTTCTCATCCAAAGAGAAACATTTTGGATTCGTAGGCTTCAAACTCTTACTCCAAATGGACTAAATGATAAATTAGATCTCATATGTTTTCTATAGGAATAAATATCCTACAAGACCTCAGACCATTTATAGCTTCACAATCTCCATGATTTTTTATCAACCATGAGTCTGATTTCACAACTCATAAATACACATACCGCAGAACAAACTAGATAAGGACTGTCATCTGGTTACACAATTGAGTCAATCCATAATAAATGATTTCAAGTTATAATAATCAAGCTTTAACAAGATATATTTGTTTCATTAGCAAGATATCATACTATACAATCAGTTCCTGTGTCTCAATTAATGTATAGAATAATCCAGGATCTCTTATGAATACCAAAAAATAGAATGGAAATAGGCAGGAGTATTTACTAAAAAATTGCAATATAAATGGACAGAAGAGATCGTATTTTGAAATGTATGTGATACAAAGATAAAGTTGTCATAGGATCTGATTTTCATGACTTGACATACCCTAGTCTTCTGGCATAAATTATATTATCTATAATCACATTTTCAACCCCCCTTTCCCGCCCCCCTCCCCCCCCTCGTTTTTTTCTCCAATGTTCGAGTATTTCGATTACATCGGGAAATATCAATATTAGCAACACTCCAGCTTGCATTCGATTATCAAAGCTGCAAACAGATATAACATTTGCCAACACATGAAGTCTAACTATCAGCTTCACCACTCCAAGATGGCGGCCGTTATCACATGACATTCCCACTAATAGCCGACTTATCATAAAATACGTGTTATATTAACTCAGTAAAACCGTGGTGTATTCACTAAGACGCCAATGGCTAATATTCGTGATAGTAATATCCTGGCAAGATATGAAGTTAGCGGAAGTCCGTTTTTACTAGCTACCCAAATAGCGATCACTACAATAAAAGAAGGACTAAGCGTTCTTATGCTCAAACACTCGGAAAAACGCCGCGACGGGTTTGCTGAGCACTCTGCTCTGGTAAGGACTGCTTACAACTATTCATACCGCTTTTTTCTAAACTCGCCGCACGCTGGCCAGCGCCCTAAGAGATATTATTTTCTCGGCAGATCAACCCACATTTTTGAGCACTTGCTGAGTCCGACGTCCATCATGCAAGACTCACAGGTAAACTCCAACACTAAAGTTATGGAGTCAGAACTAACCATACATTAGCTTTTGGCACCACTGACGGAAACTTTTGCATTCCCATATAGGCTCCTGATATAAAGTCAACATAAATAAGGTGAGGATTGATATATTTTATACTGTAATACAAAGTTAGATTAGCCTCTCGAGTAACAACAATGTAAATCTTCTTCACCATTCTCACCCCTACCCCCTCCTCTTCCTTTATTTTATTCACAGACCTGATACAGTAAAGCATACAGGTAACACGAGATTCCTTAAAAAGGATTTGTGTATAAATCACCTATCTAATTAACTTTATATGTTCATAACTAGATTATACCCCCCCTTTTTTCGTCTAGGCTATTTCAATATCCAATAGGATTACTGCAACCTACAATCTATTCTACTTTACCCGCGGTAAGGAATATACACAGCACAGAGATCTATTTTCGTATACATTAGTGCATCAATAGTAACAAGGTTCCTTTTTCTTTTTCTTTCTCTTCTTTACATACAGACCCCTGACGAAGGGGCACGCGCCCCGAAATGCATTGGGTGTAGATGAAATGTACTGATACTGAAATGTATAGAATATGCATATAGATAGCACTTGATATGTTGACAAAGAATTTGCTTCATAACAAATGAAACATGAATATGAATGTAATGATGATTTAAGTTGATTTTCTGTGAAAATTAAAAGAAATGTACTAACGTTTAAATTGATTGAGTAGTGCGTACTGGTGTCCTGGTTCTCAACCAGGCCAAATACACTTAATACTTCATAGTTTGCAGGCTACATACCAGCACAGCACACATACCGAACAAACGTTCTAACACTTATTGAAAAGAGTGCAGCTACCCTTCCAAATTCACTATTCACTTTACTGCAACCATAGGGTGCTGGCACCAAAAAACGAAAAATGTCGTTTGAATCAATAGCGGCCATTACAGACAACAGAGCTAACACAAAAGTTTATACTACTGAAGATGCAAATCAAATCTACAAGCTTATTAAGGAATCTAAAACCTTTGATGCACAAGGAGGAACAGTCACACAGCAACTGAAGCAACTGGAATACCTAACTAGGCGTGAGTTGAACCAGCGACTACACGCAACAACGCTTATTCAATACCATCGTGTAAAGCGTATACCCATGAGGTTCCGTGACAATTGTAAGTGGTGTTTTCGACTCGCACGAATATGGTCGAGTCTGGTATCTATGAACCGCAAATGACGAGTTTTGGAAGTGTGCGCAGTTTCGCTGTGCTAACTTAAACCGTTCGTTTGTTATGTGGGTTTTTCATCTGTACCCACGGGTTCCATCTTAGATACGGCATCCATTTTGTCTCTTGCCCTCAAGTAGCCAGCGAATGGACGTTGTCCGCTTCGCGACCCTGGGACTCCCAAGATATTTGCGGAAGACACATGTTCTTTGTAAGTGTCTTTATGACAAGGGGGATGATACTGTCAGGCAGATGGCCCCGCTCGAGGCTCATCTTGCCGTGCCGGTTTATTGTCTCAGCCGTGCATCTCATTAGGCACGTCCCTTTGATGCCTGTATCTCGTGTTTCCCGATACCTCCCCTTTTACACCCTTTCCGATCTCCCCACTGTCTCCATCTTCCTCTGCACCTGTCTTTGTTCCTATTTTGATCTGTTTTACTGCCGATTGGAATGCACTAATGTTGGGAAGATGGGTTTTTACAGTTGGGAACCGCCAAATGTTTCCGCACTTATGTTCCGGACCTTGTGTGTATCAAAGTGACCAAAGCGACCCCTCTGGGGTATAATTGTGGGAACCGGGTTGTAAACCTTTGTGTATTATGTTGTCCTATGGGTAAATTCTGTATAAAAGGAGCGATCCACAGAACCAATTTGAAGCAGTCTCCCCAAGTTGCACGTGTTGTACTTGTCGTGACTTCTGTGTTCCCTGCAGTAAATAAACCTTGAATCTTTGACGCCGAAGGAAGTGTCCCGTGTCTCTGTCATTCGTACGCCGGAGCAGGTTACCCACGAAGGTTTCAGGTGTTGTGCCCTGGCACCGCTGGGTCTTAAAGAACCCAGTCCTTCAGTTGGCGCCCAACGTGGGGCTGCATCAGTGGTACCGGTCCAAGCCCGACGATCGTGAGGAACTTCGTGTGAAATCTCCGAGGGAAGGTGCACTCCGCTTCATCGATCCTGTTGTCGAAACAAGTGGCCCGAAGACTTTTCCCGCGAAGATTCCCGCCTCCTGACGGCTGCGACGGACTGCTGCCCTGACTGTAGACCTGTTTTGGCGCCTGGCGTAGACCTTGGTATAGCGAGACGATTGACGGGCCTTCCTGGTGACGCCATCGATCTTTGAGTTAAGTATTTGTGGGTCGCTCCCAGAGTCCTTAGTTGTTGACACTTTAGCGAGTGTTTTTGTTGTTGACGCTGTGTGAGTGTTTTTGTCGGTGACACTTTGCTAGCGTACTTTGTTGTGTTATTTGACGACTGCAGCCGCCAAAAACTGAGGGTTTTTGCTCTTTGCTGGGACTTGGTAAATCCCGTAACCCTTGAAGTTTGTGAAACTCGGCTAGTGTGCAAGATGCCTGGTCGTAGTACTTTGTTTAGTTGTTTCAGACCTTGTGGTGCGGATTCCCGACTGGAGGACTCGTGTCCGATACCTCCGGTTGGAACTCCGACTTATGAACTGTACAGTAAACATGGGCTAGGCCCGATTACCTTTAACGATTACTGGATTCGCTATACAAAGAAGGATGGTGTCCTTAGCTGGCCACCTCACGGTAGCTTTGAGACCCCGATTTTAGACAACCTAGAGGCTAAATTGTTCGAGAAAAAGTCAAGGCCGGCCATGTTTGATGCCTTTCGGTTGTGGCGTAAAGAAGCCCGACAGAAAGAAATCAGACAGACTAAACGAAATCAGAGAGATAATGTTGCTACTATTGTAAAGAAAGCAGAGCAATTTCAGCATGATAAGGAGGTCAAGGAAAAGGAAGTGTTTGATAGATTACAGCGTATGACCATAGATAAATGCTATCCTACTTTGCCTACGGAGTCGGAAAAGAAGGAAGAGGCAGTTGAGGATCCTTTAATGTCCTATCTTATGCAGTCGCTACCTCCGTATGTACAGGGTACCACAGCCCCTGTGATTCCCCCTGTACCTGTTCCTGCACCTATTCTTCCTTTGCCTGTTCCTCAACCTGCACCCGTTCTTCCGACTGTTCCTGCTCCTTTGCCTGTTGCTATCCCTACTGCTCCTCCGCTTCCACATACTCCTGCTCCCGCTACTGCTCCTGCTCTGTTAACTCCTGCTGTTGCTTCTGTTTCTACTCCTTCACTTGTTAGTCCTGTGTCCTATACTTCTCCTTCTACTCGTAGTCGTAATTCTCCTCTTGCGGCTAGTTTCTTTCATTCGCTCGGACCTGTTCTTGGGTCCGCTGGTTCGGATGGCCCTCAGAGACGTAGTCAGCTTCCTGGTAACAGGGAACGCGCTTCACTGTACAATATGGCGATGGGTTGGATGACGCATCCACTTAGAAATCCACCACGTATTGTACTCGATACGTTTTGTCAATTCAATATACCAACCCAAAGATTTGTGTTCGAGGAAATGTGTAAGGTCCTTCGCGATCAGATATCGGCCGACGCACCTGACGAGGTGCTGACCGCTTTGTCTGATTTACAACTTCAGTTCTCGACTGGACTGATAGTGGATACCAACGTTCGCCGAGCTGTTGAACGGTTGCTATCTTTTCGTCCCACTCCTATACCTCAAGCCTTGTTTGTTGAGGATGTGGAAAGACAGCCAGATGAGTCTGGCCAATTTCCTATGCGGGAAGTTCCACCAGTGTGGATGCCAGGTAATCCTAACGCTGCCCCGCCGATCTTGCCGTTCTTTCAGAGAGTATGGATACATCTCCCATGGAAAAGATCAGAAGTGTTGCAGGTGAAGCAATCTTTGCCTGACCCTCGCAAAAATCCTGCAGGGTATTATAAAGAACTGTCGCAGCTCGTAGACGCTACGATAATGAATCTTGCCGATATCGACATGTTGTTCGGCAATGTCGTGCCTCAGCCGGTATGGGCTAAGATTCGTCAGGAAAATCATCCGAATGAATTAGGTGGTGCTTGGGCTGCCATAGTAGCGGCGGATGCCCGACAGACTGGTGGTGCTAAACCCGACCAGCTGGTTGCTGATCTTCCTCAAAGAATAATAACGCTAATGAAAACTCTTATGCCAGCTATGAGGGTAAATTGGGACAAATTGTCAGCTTGTAAACAGAAAAAGGACGAGAGTGTCTCCGACTTCTTTACGAGGTTCGAGGAGGCATTCATTGATCATAGTGGTCAGGATATGAGCACTGAGGGTGGTCAAAGGTTGTTCGTGGATAAATTTGTTTCGAACTTATTGCCCGATTTGAGCAATAAATTAAAGAATTCAGAAAGTGCATGGGCCGTTTCTACTTCAGCTCAGATATTGGCTACGGCACAGTATTATGAGAATAGAGAGAAAGAAGAGAGTGACCGTGCTGATAAAAAGACGAAAGAACTCAAAACTAAAGTGTTGCTTCAGCAAGCGTATCCTCCACGTTCGAATCAGAATACTTCGCAACAAAATAGATCGCAGTCGCAATCGAACCGATCACAAACTCGTAATGATTCCTCTTTCCAAAGATCGTCATTAGGATACAATCAATGTGCCTATTGTCGACAGGAGGGTCATATCAAATTCAATTGTCCTGTTCTAAACGAACGTAATAGTGGTAATTCATCTAGAGGAGGTCGTGGTGGTTCACAGCAGGCACCACGTGGTAGAGGTCGTGGTGCTCAGAATGATCGTTCAGATAACTCATCAAATTCCGATAATTGTTTTGATCAACGTGGATCGTCGCAAGGACGATCTGCGCAGTACAATGTAGACGATTATTACGTCGATCAGGGAACTGACGACAGTAATTACTATGACAGCCGAAGACAAGGAGAGGGAGTAGTATCAGTTCCGGTTGATCAGAGAGGGCCTTACGTCGCAGTTGCTACATCGGGCGTCGTTGAGCCTTTTCTGTTGGACACTGGTGCAGCGAAAAGTTCCATAAAGCATTCGAAACTCCCTGGCGCACCTTTGTCTGGCTTAACAAATGTTTCCGTTGGATTCTCTGGCGCCCCCGTTAGCAATCCAGTTTCGCGCCCTTTGCCCCTTACAATTGGGCCTTGTGAGCTAGAAGCTCCGTTGATTTTAACCACGGGTTGTGGTGAAAATCTTTTGGGTCTGGATTTGCTTAAACGTTTGTATGCAACTTTGTATTGTTCTCCTGCGGGTGTAAAGCTTACGCTGGGAGAGAGGGTTGTCTCTCCCATGTACTTGTCTCTCGATAAGCTTCCACCGGAATTGAGTTCTCTTCCTGCATCTTTGTGGGCAACAGGTCCCAATGATGTGGGCCTGCTTGACATCTCCCCTTATGTTGTTCAGTTGAAATCTAATGTGCGATTGCCACGTATTCCCCAATATCGTATCTCTCTTGATGGTGAACGAGCATTGTTAGCGATCATCTATGATTTGATCGAGAAAGACGTTATTGAGGAAACACGGGGAAACGTGTGCAACAGCCCTGTACTGCCCATTCTAAAACGTACTGATCCTTCGAAACCACCTGTTTATCGTTTTGTTATCGATTTACGGGAGGTGAATAAAATTGTGATTCCTCAGTTCCCCGTTGTGCCTGACATCACGGCACTATTGACTCTGATTCCAGCTTCTGCATCGTGGTTTTCGGTGATTGACTTGAAGAATGCGTTCTTCAGCATCCCGATTGCAGAAGAGAGCAGAGACCTCTTCGGTTTCTCTCTTGGTGGACGCAGCTTCCGGTTTAAATGCGCTCCTCAGGGCTACTGTGAAAGTCCATCGATTTACAGTCAAGCCTTGAAGGGTCAACTGGATGCGTTTAAGTTGCCGGCTGGTGCGGCCTTAATCCAATACGTCGATGACCTATTGGTGGCTGCAGATATTTAGGACATTTGCAAAATTGCTACGGTGTCGTTGCTGCAACATCTCTGCGAGTTAAATCACAAGGTGTCACCTTCTAAACTCCAATATTGTTGTCAAGAAGTAACCTATCTAGGTCACTTATTGTCAAAGGAGGGAAGACGGTTGACCCCAGAGAGAATTGCAGCGATTGCACGAATGGCTGTGCCAACAACCCAAAGAGATGTGCGTGCCTTTCTAGGTATCACATCATACTGCAGGCAATGGATTCCAAATTTTTCATTGTTAGCGAAACCATTGGTAGCTCTTACGTGCAAGGATGTTTCGACTCCTTTACCATGGACAGAAGAATGTCAGAAAAGTTTTTCTGAATTACGTGATTCATTGTGTTCGGCTCCTGTGTTAGGTACTCCTGACTATAGCAAGCCGTTTACATTATATGTTCACGAAAGGGAAGGTTGTGCGTTGAGTGTCTTAACGCAACCTTTTGGTGGTAAGCAACGTCCATGTGCATATTTTTCCTCGACCTTGGACCCGGTAGCTAGAGCATTGCCGAGTTGTTTACGAGCAACGGCGGCAGCCGCGGTCTCCATCCGACAATCAGCAGGACTGGTCATGGATAATATGCTTACGGTGATGGTTCCGCATGCAGTCGATACTCTTTTAAATCGTACGAAAACTCAGCACTTGACCAGTGCAAGGTTGTCTGGGTACGAGTTGACGCTGTTGGCAAGCCACATTCAGATAAAACGTTGTAATGTCCTGAATCCGGCGACTTTGTTACCAATTAGCTCAGAGTCAGATGAAATAACAGAACACGATTGTTATTTGAGGACAGAGGAGGAAACAAAAGGTCGAGTGGACCTTAAAAACACCCCATTGGAAGACCCAGATGGAACACTGTATGTGGATGGTTCATGTTTTAAGTTGCCGAATGGCGATGTGACTACTGCTTATGCTGTTGTAACATTGAATACTGTTGTTGAGACTGCGAGATTAAATCAGAATTCTGCCCAAGCCGCAGAGCTGATCGCTCTCACTAGAGCGTGTGTGTTAGCGAAAGGGAAACGTGTGAATGTGTTTACCGACAGCCAATATGCCTTTGGCGTCGCACATAGTTTTGGACGGTTGTGGAGAGAGAGAGGTTTTCTAACATCGCATGGTACGAAGATTCAGCATGGCCAGCTTGTGAATGATCTTTTGGATGCACTTACGTTGCCTAAGCAAGTGGCGATTGTCAAATGTAGTGCGCATCGTAAGGTGACGGATGATGTTGGTCGTGGTAATGCTTTTGCGGATGAGACTGCTAAGGAGACTGCACGAAACCTCAGCACTCGAATGTATGTGACGAGTTCGGTTAGGTGGCCTACAGAATCGAGTATGTGTGAGGACACTATCGAGAGTGTGAAAGCAATTCAGAATGAGGCCACCGAGACTGAAAAGACGAAGTGGAAAGAAAGTACGGGAAAGTTGGATGCGAATGGTTGTTGGATTGATTTATCGGACCAGAAAAGATGGATGTTGCCTGATGCGTATGTGCTGGCTGTTGTGACTATGGCGCATGGGTTAGCACATATTAGTGCGAAAGGTATTTGTAAATTGTTGTCCCCTGTGTGGAAGAATGATGGTATTACGAAATGTGCTGAACGCTTGGTTAAGAATTGTATGGTGTGTATGTTGTACAATCCTGGTAAGGGAACCCCAACTCCTCCTGGCAGTTTTGCTCCCCCTTCATGTCCCTTTGAGGTGATTCAATTGGACTTCATCCATATGGAGCGATGCAATAACCTGAAATACGTTTTAGTTGTGGTTTGCGCATTCTCCCGATGGATCGAGGCCTATCCTCTCAAAGACAATACTGCTTTGTCCACTGCGAAAATCCTACTGAAGGAATACTTTCCTCGGTATGGAATGCCTAGAATTGTGTGGTCAGATAACGGAAGTGAGTTTGTGGGGAGTGTGATGAAGAGTGTGTGTAAGGGCCTTGGAATTAATCAGAAATTCCATAGCGCCAATCATCCCCAGTCAGCTGGTTTGGTTGAAGGGTATAATGGCACCCTTAAACTAAAGCTAGCGAAGATTCAGGCTACGACTGGTCTCTCGTGGCCTGACGCTTTACCCTTAGCATTACTGTCAACTAGGGCGACTGTACACTCCCGAGTAGGGCTTAGCCCCTACAAAATAGTGTTCGGTCGTCCTGCGAATGTTTGGGGGGTTCCTAGGCCAGGTGTGTTCTGTGATCTTGAGTATCCAATGTTGATCGATTATCTTCATGACTTGACTGCTAAACTGAGGTTAATTCACCAACAGGTTCACGAAGCATTGCCGATGCAGACGGAGGGTCCAGGCCACCAGCTCCAGCCCGGAGATTGGGTGGTAACGCGAAACTTTTCGCGCAAGAACAATTTGGATCCCAGGTTCACTGGACCCTACCAGGTCCTCCTTGCCACAAGAACTGCAGTTCGTCTTGAGGGACGGAAGAATTGGGTGCACGCCACCCACACCAAAAAGGTCCCTATCCCGTTGCCAGCAGACTCGTGGGTGAGGAAAGGCATTGCATCAACTGAAACCAAAGGATTGCTGGCGTTTGTACCTTTCAGTGACGCACAACCTGTCGGAGAATCCTCAGTGCAGCAGAAAGACACTGTAGAACATTTGTCATCGAAAGACTCAAGACCAGAACATTCAACTGATCAACAGAACGCTGTCCCTTCAACGGATCCTTTGTTTGACGAACAGACACGTCCTGGGAAAACCCGATACTTTTTGCGATCTAGCACCAGAGACTAATAAAAGATCCTGTTCTGTCCCTTGACAATTGCATTATCCCGTTTTCCACGATCAGTTTGAACACTCATATCACTGTAATTATTTTTGTATATATTCATTGAGTTCCATTCCTTACACTTTTTGCTTCCACAGCTGAGAAACATTGTTTTCGCATATATATATTTGTGAAATAAAGACCGTAGGGCCGCGCGCGTACTTCCTTCTGGTTAGTAGGTCTTGACACTAGGTTAAAGACCGTCGGTTCCTGGGAACTCCTAGGGATTGACTACTGCTACACAGAACGGAGTGCGTCAAGAAACGTTGCGGACGGTCGTAGGGGATGGCATTTTCAAAGCTGACGGACTTGGAAGGAGCTCAAGCGCAAAGATTCAAGCTGCAGCAACTCAGTCGTACCAAATGTTTTATGTTCCAAATATTCGTATTGTTTTTGACTGTTTCTGCATTATTGGCGGGTGGGGTGTATTACACGATGTCTTACTTCTTACCTTCTGCTATACCTACTCCTACCCCTGACCCTAAGCTCACCTCCACTGTTTCTCCTCATTCTTTTCATATCTTACCTGAACACGAACAGGCTAGACGTGCAGAATTCCGCAACAATTCCTTTATTCAGCTCCTTCACCAGCATCAGTTAGTGGTTAATACTACCAATTGTTGGGTGTGTGGGTTGATGCCACACACTACGGATAAGGGAATTCCATATCTGGTGTTACCGTATAGTTCCCAAGGGTCTGCTCGAGCATTCCAAACAATGTTTCGAAGCGCACTGGGTTTCCACCCCATTCGAGAACCACGTTCCCCCTACTCTGGTCCTACCTCGTACCAGAAACCTTTGTCTATAGCAATAGAGGATTTAGATAGCGATATCTATGATCCCTCGCTTATTCCTGAAGAAGAGGTACAAGCCTATAGGGTCCTAAGTAGAGGCGAATATAGTGTGTTCACTAGTGAAAAACAGCTTAAAAGCTCGCCTCCGATATGGGTCGTACCCCACATTGGTAATTTTTGTCTAATAGGTCGCGGCAGAAGATCGAAAGCCCGACTTGGAGAGAGTGCTTGCACTGAAAATTACATTCTGCCGATGGTCTCGTCCCCTGTGTTCCTGGCTGCCAAGGGTACCTACTTTATCTGTCATGATCGTGCGTATGCATGGTTGCCCTCTGACTTCATGGGCTCATGTTTTATCGCAAACTTGTTGCCTCCGACGTTTACTGTAGATGCAGATTATCACAAGACTAGAGTTGTGAGAGGCGTAATTAGCGAAGAGGATACTGCCGGTCAAGAGGCAGGAGACTTTTTCAAGGGTTTCCTCCCGTTTTGGGGACCTATGGTTAATAGTAGGAACCTAAGACAGTTGACTCGAGTGGTAGAATCGACAGCTAATATTACTGCCAGTGCCCTTGGTAATATCACCACTGAACTTCAGGCGGATAGACTTATGACGTTACAAAACCGTATGGTTTTAGACGTGATCTTAGCAGATCGAGGTTGGGTATGTAAGGTGATCCATTCGAGCTGCTGTATTTTCATTCCTGATAACGCTCCGACTGTCTATCAAGCCATCTCGAAGTTGCATAAGATCTCCGAATCCATACACGTGGATGTAGGGGATTGGACGCTACTTGGATGGTTTTGGGGCCTGATGTCGACTTGGGGTTGGAAGATTCTGATGATCATCGGAGTCGTTGTGGCGTTCCTGTTCACGTGTTGCCTTTGTGTGCAGTGCGGTCCTGCCTTATGTGGCCTCTGTGCTACAACGTGTATGAGACAGCCACCTGTTACCAAGGGGACTCGGTTGGACAGAGCTATGCTACAGCAACATCTCGATGGTCTGATGAATATCGAGTATGATTCCGACTAGTGCTTGCCTACATGAGGGCAAAAGGAGCATCTGAAGTTCCGTGACAATTGTAAGTGGTGTTTTCGACTCGCACGAATATGGTCGAGTCTGGTATCTATGAACCGCAAATGACGAGTTTAGTAAGTGTGCGCAGTTTCGCTGTGCTAACTTAAACCGTTCGTTTGTTATGTGGGTTTTTCATCTGTACCCACGGGTTCCATCTTAGATACGGCATCCATTTTGTCTCTTGCCCTCAAGTAGCCAGCGAACGGACGTTGTCTGCTTCGCGACCCTGGGACTCCCAAGATATTTGCGGAAGACACATGTTCTTTGTAAGTGTCTTTATGACAAGGGGGATGATACTGTAAGGCAGATGGCCCTGCTCGAGGCTCATCTTGCCGTGCCGGTTTATTGTCTCAGCCGTGCATCTCATTAGGCACGTCCCTTTGATGCCTGTATCTCGTGTTTCCCGATACCTCCCCTTTTACACCCTTTCCGATCTCCCCACTGTCTCCATCTTCCTCTGCACCTGTCTTTGTTCCTATTTTGATCTGTTTTACTGCCGATTGGAATGCACTAATGTTGGGAAGATGGGTTTTTACAGTTGGGAACCGCCAAATGTTTCCGCACTTATGTTCCGGACCTTGTGTGTATCAAAGTGACCAAAGCGACCCCTCTGGGGGATAATTGTGGGAACCGGGTTGTAAACCTTTGTGTATCATGTTGTCCTATGGGTAAATTCTGTATAAAAGGAGCGATCCACAGAACCAATTTGAAGCAGTCTCCCCAAGTTGCACGTGTTGTACTTGTCGTGACTTCTGTGTTCCCTGCAGTAAATAAACCTTGAATCTTTGACGCCGAAGGAAGTGTCCCGTGTCTCTGTCATTCGTACGCCGGAGCAGGTTACCCACGAAGGTTTCAGGTGTTGTGCCCTGGCACCGCTGGGTCTTAAAGAACCCAGTCCTTCACCCAGAGGACTGAGACTAGCAATAAGACCCATGCTATATAGATTGAACAATAATCCAAAGTTCATGGAAAAATGGTTTGAGATCTTAAATAAATGTTCTCCGGACCTAATACTACTACTAGTAGAAGAACTCGCTAAGACGATAGCTGACTTAGAGGAGGAAATAATCAACCTCAAACGGGATTTATCAGAAAGGATAGAAGATGACGTATGGGGCAGAACCCTAGAAGATATCAACACACGACTGGACAAATATGGTAAAGAATTAGAAGAAACCAAGTTACGTAAATTCAAACGTGACACTATCGACTATAAATTAAATGAGGCCTACACATGGGCGGAAGTGTACGCTAAACGTCGATTCAACAACAAAAAACAACAACCAACCTCCTCAGATGAAAGCGTAGTCTCAGATAGTGAAATAAGCTCTAGAAGGCAGCCGATAGTGACTACACAAGCACAAAAGTCTACATCACAATCTTCTGACCTAACTAGTACAGTCGCTGGACCATCGTCGATCCCTTTTTTAGAAAAGGATTCACTACCAAGCAAACCACCGGATGTCCCGATAACAACAACTGGAGAAAAAAATCGAGAAGAGGACAGGGAAAGGGAAAAACAAAGGGAGAAGGAAGGGGGAACTACTGAAGAAAACAGGATTGAGAAGCCAGACCAAGACCTCATAATAAACATCTCACACTACACCCTCTCCAACTTCGAAAAAAAGATATTGAACAAAGGCATATCTTTTGTAACCACGTACCATACAAATGCTCTGGAAATGGAAGTAGCACTCTTCAAATTTATGAGGATTCTAAGGCTAAAATATTTCTTTGCAGTTCTAAACCCAACAACAGACACCATGGAAATAGACAGACGGTTTAAACCAAAAAGCAACTTCATGCCACCTACATCTCATAAAACTCTGGATACATTCGAAACTCTAGTGAAAGCCGACATGAACAGGATCCAATTCAAAAGGAAAAGCAGAAACCTTACACGAGCAGAATACAGCGCTCTTCAAAGATTAGCAAACAACAAGGATCTGATATTCCAAAGAGCCGATAAAGGCGGCGCACTAGTCTTAATGGACTCTACTTTCTACACACACAAAGGAGATGAACATGTACACAATACAGAAACATATACCAAACTAGAACAAGATCCAACCATGAATATATCTCAAAACCTAGACGACATTCTGGATAAAGCGGAGGAACTAAATTGGATTGATAATTCTACGAAACGATACCTACGACAAACCTTTCCACGAAGACCAAAAATATACTTTCTACCGAAAGTCCATAAAAGTCTGAGTGACCCCCCTTTCAGGCCCATCGTTTCAGGATGCTCTTCGATCTTTGAAAATTTAGGTATCTTCATAGATGCACACATGCAACCATTTATGCAAAAATGGGTTACATACATAGAAGACACATCAGACTTCTTGAGAAGTCTGACAAAAATCACAATGGCTGACAATGAAGAGTGGACACTATGCTCCATAGATGTAACCTCACTATATACATCGATTCCCCACAAACAAGGGTTAGAGGCGATGGAATGGGCACTACTGAGATCAGAGATATCGGATGAATTGAAATATTTCATACTGCAACTACTAGAATTCTGTCTTTTGAACAGTTATTTCGTATGGCAAGAAGAGTTTTACATTCAACAAACAGGTACGGCTATGGGATTCCCAGGAGCCTGCGTCTACGCGAACATCTTCATGGCGAAATTCGAACTAGATTACGTACTGGAAGACCCTACATGGCAGGCAGGGATAGTCTACTATAAGCGCTACATAGACGATATATTCATCATATGGAAACGCTCATCTACAGAACTACTACAGAATATCAAGAGCTTAAACTTGGCCAACTCACGAATACAGTTTACTCATTGCATCAGTGGCACAGCACTTCCTTTCCTAGATGTTCTTGTTGAATTACAAAATGGGTCAATCCAAACCAGATTGTTCAAAAAAGAAACGGATAGAAATACGGCATTACTTTATGAAAGCTTTCATCCAGCCAACTTAATAAACAATCTCCCAATTTCTCAATTTATGAGGATCAAGAGAATATCGTCTAATGACACGGAATGCACAAAAAGTCTAGAGCAACAAAAGCAAAGATACCTGGACAGGGGATACCCCAATAAATTGCTAGAAGGACATTTGGAAAAAGTCAAAAATATACCTAGGAAGAATCTGCTACAAAAAAAGAATAAAACTGACAGCAAAAGGATGGTATTCGTTTCAAAATACTCATCTGCATCAAAAGACATACAAAGAATCATCATTAAAAGATGGGAAATTATAACAGCAGAAAAAGATTTTGAAACACTCTTTCACGACAGACCTCTATTTGCGTATAAAAGATCACAGAATTTAAAAGAACTGTTGAATAAATCCATCAGTGATGACACAATAGTGAAAAGAACCTATAAAGGAACACAAAAGTGCTACAATTGCAAAAATTGCAACAATGTTATACAAGGAGACATCTTGCTTCATCCACGCACGGGAGAAAAGATACAACTAAGACATACTACGAACTGCAACTCTGAGCACGTAGTGTACTCAATAAAATGTCCGTGCGGATTGATATATGTTGGGAAAACAGACAGGAAATTGAAAATAAGGTTGACGGAACACAAAAGTCGCATCCGCAACAAGAATCTGACTGCACCCCTAGCAAAACATTGGATTGAAACAGGGCATTCTATTGCCCAACTGAGATTCCAAATAATAGAAATGGTTCCACAAAGGCTGGGAATAGACAACGCCAAAGTTCTCATCCAAAGAGAAACATTTTGGATTCGTAGGCTTCAAACTCTTACTCCAAATGGACTAAATGATAAATTAGATCTCATATGTTTTCTATAGGAATAAATATCCTACAAGACCTCAGACCATTTATAGCTTCACAATCTCCATGATTTTTTATCAACCATGAGTCTGATTTCACAACTCATAAATACACATACCGCAGAACAAACTAGATAAGGACTGTCATCTGGTTACACAATTGAGTCACTCCATAATAAATGATTTCAAGTTATAATAATCAAGCTTTAACAAGATATGTTTGTTTCACTAGCAAGATATCATACTACACAATCAGTTCCTGTGTCTCAATTAATGTATAGAATAATCCAGGATCTCTTATGAATACCAAAAAATAGAATGGAAATAGGCAGGAGTATTTACTAAAAAATTGCAATATAAATGGACAGAAGAGATCGTATTTTGAAATTTATGTGATACAAAGATAAAGTTGTCATAGGATCTGATTTTCATGACTTGACATACCCTAGTCTTCTGGCATAAATTATATTATCTATAATCACATTTTCAACCCCCCTTTCCCGAAGCCCTCCCCCCCCCTCGTTTTTTTCTCCAATGTTCGAGTATTTCGATTACATCGGGAAATATCAATATTAGCAACACTCCAGCTTGCATTCGATTATCAAAGCTGCAAACAGATATAACATTTGCCAACACATGAAGTCTAACTATCAGCTTCACCACTCCAAGATGGCGGCCGTTATCACATGACATTCCCACGAATAGCCGACTTATCATAAAATACGTGTTATATTAACTCAGTAAAACCGTGGTGTATTCACTAAGACGCCAATGGCTAATATTCGTGATAGTAATATCCTGGCAAGATATGAAGTTATCGGAAGTCCGTTTTTACTAGCTACCCAAATAGCGATCACTACAATAAAAGAAGGACTAAGCGTTCTTATGCTCAAACACTCGGAAAAACGCCGCGACGGGTTTGCTGAGCACTCTGCTCCGGTAAGGACTGCTTACAACTA
Source organism: Lissotriton vulgaris (assembly GCF_964263255.1). Classification (NCBI taxonomy): domain Eukaryota; kingdom Metazoa; phylum Chordata; class Amphibia; order Caudata; family Salamandridae; genus Lissotriton; species Lissotriton vulgaris. The sequence continues at coordinate 1,099,580,005 of NC_141693.1, forward strand.
TTCATACCGCTTTTTTCTAAACTCGTCGCACGCTGGCCAGCGCCCTGAGAGATATTATTTTCTCGGCAGATCAACCCACATTTTTGAGCACTTGCTGAGTCCGACGTCCATCATGCAAGACTCACAGGTAAACTCCAACACTAAAGTTATGGAGTCAGAACTAACCATACATTAGCTTTTGGCACCACTGACGGAAACTTTTGCATTCCCATATAGGCTCCTGATATAAAGTCAACATAAATAAGGTGAGGATTGATATATTTTATACTGTAATACAAAGTTAGATTAGCCTCTCGAGTAACAACAATGTAAATCTTCTTCACCATTCTCACCCCTACCCCCTCCTCTTCCTTTATTTTATTCACAGACCTGATACAGTAAAGCATACAGGTAACACGAGATTCCTTAAAGAGTATTTGTGTATAAATCACCTATCTAATTAACTTTATATGTTCATAACTTAGATAGATACCCCCCCTTTTTTCGTCTAGGCTATTTCAATATCCAATAGGATTACTGCAACCTACAATCTATTCTACTTTACCCGCGGTAAGGAATATACACAGCACAGAGATCTATTTTCGTATACATTAGTGCATCAATAGTAACAAGGTTCCTTTTTCTTTTTCTTTCTCTTCTTTACATACAGACCCCTGACGAAGGGGCACGCGCCCCGAAATGCATTGGGTGTAGATGAAATGTACTGATACTGAAATGTATAGAATATGCATATAGATAGCACTTGATATGTTGACAAAGAATTTGCTTCATAACAAATGAAACATGAATATGAATGTAATGATGATTTAAGTTGATTTTCTGTGAAAATTAAAAGAAATGTACTAACGTTTAAATTGATTGAGTAGTGCGTACTAGTGTCCTGGTTCTCAACCAGGCCAAATACACTTAATACTTCATAGTTTGCAGGCTACATACCAGCACAGCACACATACCGAACAAACGTTCTAACACTTATTGAAAAGAGTGCAGCTACCCTTCCAAATTCACTATCCTTAGAATTGTGGCATACCACATAGAGTGTGATTTAGATAGTAATCAGGAAAGGGTGGCTAATTGAGAGAAAGAGCTATCTTGTTCATTAAGCCCGTTCTCAATAGTGTCAAACGTAAACATCCATTTCAACTCACGAGTATTCAAGATACTGGCAATGTTGCCACCACGGGGTCCTAGTGTGGCTTTTTCGATAACTACCCATTTGAGACTTTCAGGTGGGTGTCCAGCCGAGGAGAAATGATCAACCAATGGCGCGCCCTGCACTTGACATCTGATTCTGCTCATGTGTTGCAGTATCCTCACTTTGGCTTTTTGCTGTGTCTGGCCAATGTACATCATTAGACACGGGCATAGGATGGCATATATGATGTTTGAGGAATTGCAGTTGGTGTGTGTCTTGAGGGGAATTTTGTGATGACGGTTTATAAATTCCTTGGTCTGAATAGTAATGTCACATGCTTTGCAATTACCACATCTAAAGTGACCAATTACCGGAGGTAGGTTCCAGAGGGTGGTGGCGGTGGGCTCCTCGGGTGTCTTTAAGAAGGAGCTGACCACAAGATCTTTTACACTCCTTGCTTTTTTAAGGCGTGTAACGGCGGGTCAGTTTGCTTGATATCGTCCGAAATTAGTTCCCAGTGGTGATTAATTATGCGTTTTATTTTATTACTTTTTGTATTAAAAGTAGTAACGCATACAATTCTGTTTTCCTGTTGCTCTTTGTCAGTCTTAGGGGTGAGTATTTCGTCTCGAGGATAGAACCAAGCCCTCTTCCTTGCTCGCTTGATCAGTTGTTTAGGATATCCCCTACTCAAGAGTCTACTTTTCAGTTCTTCAGATTCCGTGAAATAATGGTCTTTATTTGAACAATTCCTATGAATACGTAGGAACTGCCCAAAGGGCAAATTATCTCGTAGAGCTCTGGGGTGGTGGCTACCATAGTGCAGCAGCGAGTTCCTTTCTGCAGGTTTGCGGTACAACGTGGTTAGTAAATGTCCTGAGTTTTCATAGATGGTGAGATCCAAAAAATGTATTCGATGGTTGTCAGATTGGATAGTAAATTTGAGATATTCAGACTGCTCATTCAGCCAACTGAAAAAGGACATTAGTTCTTCCAGGTCGCCGTTCCAAATCAGTAAAATATCGTCTATGTATCTCATCCAGAGACCAAGGCGGTCTCTGAATGGATTGACCTGGTTGAGCACCGTATCCTGCTCAAAGGCTGCCATGTACAGGATGGCTACATCCGGAGCAAAGGGAGCCCCCATTGCTACTCCTGATGTTTGGATGTAAAATTTATCTTTAAATATAAAGACAGTTTTGGTCATGGCTATACGGAGTAGAGCCACAATGAATTCAGTCGGTACTTGGACTGGTGCTGGTCGCTGATGCAGGCAACGTGTAATAACCATTAATGCTTCGTGTTGGGGGATGCATGTATACAATGATACCACGTCGCAGGTGGCCAATCGTTGCTGATGTGAGTCAAAGGCTACATTTTCGATGATATTAATGGTGTGCATGGTGTCACGCAAATAAGCAGGAGTGGCCTCAGCTAGCGGTTTTAGAAAGAAATCAATATATTTTCCAAGAGCCTCAAGAATGGACCCACACCCCGAAACAATCGGACAACTAGGGGGGTCAGCCATGGATTTATGGATCTTTGGTATAGTGTAGATTGTTGCCAGTCGTGGATGCTGTTTATTCAAAAAATTGAACTCCAATTCCGATAGGAAACCCTGATCACGACCAGCTTGAGTTATCTCCAAGATCTCAAGAGCGATTGCTTTGGAGGGGTCCGATCGTAGTTGTAGGTAGCTGGTTCCATCGTTTAGTTGACGGAGAATTTCGGACTCGTAGGTAGTAACATCTTGCTCCACTATAGCACCCCCCTTGTCTGCGGGTTTGATAACAAGTTGCTCATTCCTGGCCAGTGATTGTAGAGCCAATTTTTCTTTTTTGCTGGTGTTGTATCTGGTGAAGGATTTTGTTCCCAGGAGCTGTAGTACATCTCTCCACACTACTGATTCATAGGCCAGGATTTTATGTGACATGGCGCTGTTAAATAGGACAAAAGTAGATGGAGGTCTCAACCCAGTAACAGATGATTGGATTGTGGGTTCAGAGTTCCGAAAGAAGTATTTCAACCTTATTTTTCGAAAAAATTGAAACAATTCAGTGCGGTTAATGAAAGTATCCGGGTTGTTAGTGGGGACGTATGATAGTCCTTTCCTCAGTATTCTGATTTCGTCATCATTCAGGGTTTGTTTGGATATATTGACAACAGGGCTGTCAACCACAGGGGGAGCTCCTCCCAACAGTCTTAGTCGGGGGTGATTATCACAGTTGGCTACCATCGGTAGGTTTTGTTGCGGGTGATACGTTCCCCGTGTTGTGGTTCCGTCTGGAAATGCACTTGTTTTTGTGGTTGTCCACGACCTCCATTCCATGTGCTTGTGCTTGCTTGAGATCCACGTTGTTGGCCGCGTTGCCAGTTGTTGCTTCTGCCTCGTGGAGGGCGCCATGCCCCTTGGCGTTGCCCTAAAAAAGGGTTGTATTGGTACTGTTGATGATACCCGTAGTTCTGCTGAAAACTGGGTCCCGGTTGTTCCTGTTCTCCCTCCGAACTATAGGAGGAGTCAGAGAAAGTATGGTAGTTTCGTCTGCCTCTGAAGGTACCCCGGCCTCGGTTCGTGAATCTTCCTTGGTTATCTTGTCGGAAATAATCCTCTTGTAAATAAGGATACGTTTTTTTCTTATCGTATAGCCTGATGTCACGTGCCAATTTTTCAAGTTTACGATTTTGAGTTGTTAAATCGAAGTCTTGAAGCATGGCTTCTAGATTTGTTAAGGTTTCTTTCGCACTAGCAAAGTTGGCATCAGCCGCTATCTCTGCTTTCAAAGTCTTAATTTCAGCCGTAATTAGTTGGATTTGTTCAGCAGCAGTTTCCACGCCCAGGACCATCCAATGACGGGAGCAGTTGTTCGCGACGTGGCTAAACCCTTCTCTGAATTTTGGCACCTCCACAAAGATTGCCGGTTCGATCTTAATCTGCAGCCCGATGGGAATTATGTTTTCCTTGAGGTACCTCGTTAAGAGATGGCCATGCCACCTAGTACGGACCAGCTTTTTCTCCAACCGCTCAAGACGGGAGATTTTATCCTTTAATGTGAAATCAATAGTCGGAATATCAGACGAAATGAAAATGTTATCTCGATTTTCAAGTAATTTGTCTATATAATCCTCAGAGTAAGATAGAAGTTCCCTTTCTACCATGATGTGCAAAGATCAAGTTAATTGAACATACAATAGAACCTCGCAGACTAGTGTCTGCGCGAAGTAGGATATTGACAGGGGGGTATACCCAGCTAATGTCACTGGGACCTGGGCTATCTAAGTGGTAAGAAGAAGGGGTCCCAGTTGCATAGAGACAATAATACAAAATTGAAAATAAGTCAACCAAACAATAATTTAGTCCACATTGTTTTAATCACAATGGGAGTGTATATTAGATATACAGTTTATCCGAACAATAAGTTAGTGGTTTCACAGTGCCCCAAATTGGGAAAAGGGGGGAAGGGAGGTGGGTGATCATGTGAGGATGTAGTGAAAGAAAGAAGAGAGATTCTTGCGTGACAGTATAATCAACACATATACCTCATTTGTCCATGTTACACATTATGTAAAAAGACCAAGACGATCAGGTTCAAACAATCATTTTAAAAAAAGCATACTCCACAAAGTTCAATAAATGAAAACAATAGGGCGTGGAGTTAATATTCAAAGGCAGATGGTTGTCGACGTTTCGACCCTCAAATGTGCAGGTAGGAGTACTATTCTTGCTGCGGGGTCTTCATCAGGACGGGAAGGTGGGACACATAACCTTTTCAATATATAAATATATGATTTAGGCACGGGAAGGGGTATCCCTAGATATATCAAACAGAAGAGGCACATCGACCCACCATGGGATCGGTAGGGGTACAAGTTGAAAAGGTCCCGAACTAGATTCTGGGATCATATCCATTAAACATTGTGCACTGACTAGGGTTGCGCTAAATAGTCACAACACCAGATTAAACATCGAGGAACAAGTACGTGAAGTCAAGAGCCGCGGAGGATAAGCCAACCCGACATGGGTAGACAAGGCCACACATCACTGAAAGAGACTGCTAATTGGGACATGGTAATACAACTGGAGCCCGATGGGTCAGGACCAGACTGCAATCACCGAGTCTCGTGATAAACGTGCCGGAGCATGTTTGATGTGGAAGTAGGCTGTTAATTCAAGTGCAAGGGTCATAAGCTTGTAAACTTACCACAGGAGTGGTATTTGACAGGACCCGACGTTGACAGGGTTGAAAGTATTCAAGGTCGAGAAGACCGAAAATGAGGTAAAATCTATGGGGTGAAAATGGTAATAGACAGTGTGAGGGTACGTTTGCAGAGAAAGCGCGTCATACAACTAAATTGGAGGCAAGCGATGAACAACTCACCGTAGTTTAAATCAGTGCTTGATTATTATCGCTCAGAAGCCAGTCGTGGTCCAATATACCAACGATATTGTGAAATCTATCAAGTATAATTAGAGCAGACATTTAGGGAGTTTATAGAAAACTCACGGCATCAAGAATTGTGATGCACCAGAGGGGAGAACACTCACCAATAGGTCGTATAGAAAACAAGTTCACCGGGAATCGTGTAAATCTGTAAACTACTTGGAAAACTCTCTCGAAGCATCTGAAAGAGAGGGCAAGTTGGAGTTGTAAAATCAGCCACCGCGGGAGATTGATCTGCAATAGCTAGTTAAGTGATGCCCTAAGGATTGGGATAGTTCTTACCAGGCACGGAATGAATCACGTCCTGATCACCGCTCCAGATCGCAATGGCGAAGTGGGTTCCGGGTTAGGAATTAGCACCATGGAAACGCGGTCATGTGGTGCATTGCACCCGTATGGACATAGTGGAAAGACTGTTTGAGTAACCAGGTTACCCTGAACCTAGCAATTTGATGGCGGACACAGTCAGAAACTTGTATATCGTATCGGTTTACTCATGATGTTGAATACATTTACCATTTACAAACACAGCGCAACATGGAATTTCTTGATTTAAAAAGGACGAATTGATCAAATGTTATACATAAAAGCGGTTGAAAACCTTCACACTATTGGCATCAGAATGGTAGATTACAACATTCACTATTAAAACTACCAAAAGGGTAGCGTCGCTTGAACAAAAAGTGGCGTACCTCTCACAAGAGGGTAAAGGCCACACAACATTGCCATCAGTTAGGTATTATATTAGGTATGTAATTACCTAGGAATTGATAAATTGGTGAACATCATATAGAACTTAATAAGCCACCTTTTAAAGACAGGAAAGGTCATGTGGCATCCTTAGACTTATGGCATATCACATAGAGTGTGATTTAGATGGTGAACAAGAACAAAAAGTGGCGTACCTCTCACAAGAGGATAAAGGCCACACATCATTGCCATCAGTTAGGTATTATACTAGGCATGTAATTACCCTGGAATTAATACATTGGTGAACATCATGTAGAACTTAATAAGTCACCTTTTAAAGACAGGAAAGGTCATGTGGCATCCTTAGAATTGTGGCATACCACATAGAGTGTGATTTAGATAGTAATCAGGAAATGGGTGGCTAATTGAGAGAAAGAGCTATCTTGTTCATTAAGCCCGTTCTCAATAGAGTCAAACGTAAACATCCATTTCAACTCACGAGTATTCAAGATACTGGCAATGTTGCCACCACGGGGTCCTAGTGTGGCTTTTTCGATAACTACCCATTTGAGACTTTCAGGTGGGTGTCCAGCCGAGGAGAAATGATCAACCAATGGCGCGCCCTGCACTTGACATCTGATTCTGCTCATGTGTTGCAGTATCCTCACTTTGGCTTTTTGCTGTGTCTGGCCAATGTACATCATTAGACACGGGCATAGGATGGCATATATGATGTTTGAGGAATTGCAGTTGGTGTGTGTCTTGAGGGGAATTTTGTGATGATGGTATATAAATTCCTTGGTCTGAATAGTACTGTCACATGCTTTGCAATTACCACATCTAAAGTGACCAATTACCGAAGGTAGGTTCCAGAGGGTGGTGACAGTGGGCTCCTCGGGTGTCTTTAAGAAGGAGTGGACCACAAGATCTTTTACACACAAGTAGCGAGGTGTGGCTCACTGGTTAGAGGCGGCAGACCCGGAGGCTGAGAACGGCCCGGGACCAGGGTTCGATTCCCGACGCGGCAGGGTCGAGGACCAGGGTCAGCGGACTGATAATTCTCGCCTCGGTGCCCACTTTGGGCAGTGATCACACTCGGTAACTCTGGGCATTAAGCTTGCCTCATCGCTACAATGGCCCCCCACAGACGCCGGGGATGCCTGGCTTCACCTTGGAGATACCCAGCATGGGACCATCTCACAGGGAAAGCCAGGACGGGTTCCCCAGCGGTCATTCGCGCCAGGATACTCCGGTAGTAATTGAGCGCGCTACAAAACACCTTACATTTACATTTACATTTACACTCCTTGCTTTTTTGAAGGCGTGTAACGGCGGGTCAGTTTGCTCGATATCGTCCGAAATTAGTTCCCAGTGGTGATTAATTATGCGTTTTATTTTATTACTTTTTGTATTAAAAGTAGTAACGCATACAATTCTGTTTTCCTGTTGCTCTTTGTCAGTCTTAGGGGTGAGTAATTCATCTCGAGGATAGAACCAAGCCCTCTTCCTTGCTCGCTTGATCAGTTGTTTAGGATATCCCCTACTCAAGAGTCTACTTTTCAGTTGTTCAGATTCCGTGAAATAATGGTCTTTATTTGAACAATTCCTACGAATACGTAGGAACTGCCCAAAGGGCAAATTATCTCGTAGAGCTCTGGGGTGGTGGCTACCATAGTGCAGCAGCGAGTTCCTTTCTGCAGGTTTGCGGTACAACGTGGTTAGTAAATTTCCTGAGTTTTCATAGATGGTGAGATCCAAAAAATGTATTCGATGGTTGTCAGATTGGATAGTAAATTTGAGATATTCAGACTGCTCATTCAGCCAACTGAAAAAGGACATTAGTTCTTCCAGGTCGCCGTTCCAAATCAGTAAAATATCGTCTATGTATCTCATCCAGAGACCAAGGCGGTCTCTGAATGGATTGACCTGGTTGAGCACCGTATCCTGCTCAAAGGCTGCCATGTACAGGATGGCTACATCCGGAGCAAAGGGAGCCCCCATTGCTACTCCTGATGTTTGGATGTAAAATTTATCTTTAAATATAAAGAAATTTTTGGTCATGGCTATACGGAGTAGAGCCACAATGAATTCAGTCGGTACTTGGACTGGTGCTGGTTGCTGATGCAGGCAACGTGTAATAACCATTAATGCTTCGTGTTGGGGGATGCATGTATACAATGATACCACGTCGCAGGTGGCCAATCGTTGCTGATGTGAGTCAAAGGCTAAATTTTCGATGATATTAATGGTGTGCATGGTGTCACGCAAATAAGCAGGAGTGGCCTCAGCTAGCGGTTTTAGAAAGAAATCAATATATTTTCCAAGGGGCTCAAGAATGGACCCACACCCCGAAACAATCGGACGACCAGGGGGGTCAGCCATGGATTTATGGATCTTTGGTATAGTGTAGATTGTTGCCAGTCGTGGATGCTGTTTATTCAAAAAATTGAACTCCAATTCTGATAGGAAACCCTGATCACGACCAGCTTGAGTTATCTCCAAGATCTCAAGAGCGATTGCTTTGGAGGGGTCCGATCGTAGTTGTAGGTAGCTGGTTCCATCGTTTAGTTGACGGAGAATTTCGGACTCGTAGGTAGTAACGTCTTGCACCACTATAGCAACCCCCTTGTCTGCGGGTTTGATAGCAAGTTGCTCATTCCTGGCCAGTGATTGTAGAGCCAATTTTTCTTTTTTGCTGGTGTTGTATCTGGTGAAGGATTTTGTTCCCAGGAGCTGTAGTACATCTCTCCACACTACTGATTCATAGGCCAGGATTTTATGTGACATGGCGCTGTTAAATGGGACAAACGTAGATGGGGGTCTCAACCCAGTAACAGATGATTGGATTGTGGGTTCAGAGTTACGAAAGAAGTATTTCAACCTTATTTTTCAAAAAAATTGAAACAATTCAGTGCGGATAATGAAAGTATCCGGGTTGTTAGTGGGGACGTATGATAGTCCTTTCCCCAGTATTCTGATTTCGTCATCATTCAGGGTTTGTTTGGATATATTGACAACAGGGCTGTCAACCACAGGGGGAGCTCCTCTCAACAGTCTTAGTCGGGGGTGATTATCACAGTTGGCTACCATCGGTAGGTTTTGTTGCGGGTGATACGTTCCCCGTGTTGTGGTTCCGTTTGAAAATGTACTTGTTTTTGTGGTTGTCCACGATCTCCATTCCATGTGCTTGTGCTTGCTTGAGATCCACGTTGTTGGCCGCATTGCCAGTTGTTGCTTCTGCCTCGTGGAGGGCGCCATGCCCCTTGGCGTTGCCCTAAAAAAGGGTTGTATTGGTACTGTTGATGATACCCGTAGTCCGGGTAGTTCTGCTGAAACCTGGGTCCCGGTTGTTCCTGTTCTCCCTCCGAACTATAGGAGGAGTTAGAGAAAGTATGGTAGTTTCGTCTGCCTCTGAAGGTACCCCGGCCTCGGTTCGTGAATCTTCCTTGGTTATCTTGTCGGAAATAATCCTCTTGTAAATAAGGATACGTTTTTTTCTTATCGTATAGCCTGATGTCACGTGCCAATTTTTCAAGTTTACGATTTTGAGTTGTTAAATCGAAGTCTTTAAGCGTGGCTTCTAGATTTGTTAAGGTTTCTTTCGCACTAGCAAAGTTGGCATCAGCCGCTATCTCTGCTTTCAAAGTCTTAATTTCAGCCGTAATTAGTTGGATTTGTTCAGCAGCAGTTTCGGCATGGCATGAGAAAAGAAACTGAACACAAAATTGACAGTTGTCTAAAAACACAAAACGGCTTTCTAGGTGTAGTGTATGAACACAAAAAAGGTAGAGTGTTTAAAAACACGGAAAACAAACGGTTCTGTAGTTCTAGTCCCCAAAGGGTTCAATTCTTATTGAGGGTGAGAAAACATAACACACATGCCTCAGTGGAGACAGGAGACATGCCAGTCTAAAAACACAAAAGGTAGAAGCTTCTATAGACAAAATATGGGTCTAAGCAGACAAATGCGAACGGACCACACTCAAAATGGCTTGTTAAAAAGTGCAGCATTTTAGTTTATGAAGAATATGGTGATTTTTTTTTTACAAAGCTTTACAACAAAAAAACGCAGCATATACGCACAGCATGTGTGTTGAAGGGGGTGTGAAAGCACCGACTGCGCTTCTGTTTAAAGGTAACACTGCTGCATTTGTGTCCGAGGGTGGTAGAGGCCGGAAGCAACTATGGGCTATTGTACCTGAGACTTCCCACGCGATGAGAAGTGAAAGAAATCAAGCTACATTCTCGGAGAGCAGTGGGGACTAGTCTGGAAAGCCCCTGGATGCACAGAGTGCACATTCAGTGCTTGCTGCACGTAGACGTCAGGCTGTTAAATTAAAGGTCACATTTTCTATTACCTCGCATGGAAGACTCGAGAGAATGCCATACCTGCTGCAAACTGTGTGCATCCCGTCAGGCTCAAAATAAAAGCGGCTGCTAAGTACAGTGGAGAACATTGTATGTTTACATCAACTAATACAACAAGTGGCAATGCCGTGGTAACCTGAGCACTTGTGTGGTGGTACAAACAATAGTTGAAAAGCTGCAAGGACGCTTTTTCAAAGCAATTACAGCAACATTTTACCACAATAAAAGCAGAGAAAAAGGCACACGATCACAGCGGGCTTTGAGTGTGATGGACGAAACGCATTCTCCAACTCTGTTGCGGATGGCAGGGCAAGAATTGTTAAAGACAAGCATGCAATTTTATTTAAAAATATAAAAGCTGGGAGATAGCTCTGTCGTGGATGGCAGGGCAAGAATTGTTAAAGACAAGCATGCAATTTTTTAAACGAGTCATGGCCTGCGGCCGTGAAAAAGTGACGGCGGGCGGCGGGACAGCGGAAGCCTTTGATGTGGCAAATGCTGCTGGCAGGGGGAAGCTCGTGCACGAGGAGCTTGTCACGTGATTCGCTTCTCGTGAACTGTTGAAAATCCGGATCGTAAAAAGTCAGCTTTGTGGATGGACGGCATTACTTCTCTCTACGAGACCTAAACATGCAAGCTCTCTCTCGTCTATGTATTGGAGGCCTTAACAAATGTTGATTTGTTTGAAAAAGATTGCATTTTAAGTACCCCTAACACCCCTCACTCCATTCTCTTTACACTGCCTCTTAAGCCCTCCTCAAGTCCGGCTTCTCGTATAATGTGTTTTAACAAGATGGCCCATCGTGATTCTTGAGAAATCTGAAGCTCCCCCCTCCCCCCAACATATTGGCCAATCTACAAGACACACTGCAAAATGACCCCCCCCCATCCAGAATGTAATCAGGCCCCCTCCTCGAGTCTCCCATCTCTCACAGATATTCATGGCCTTGGACTGAATGAGGCACCTCATAAAGGGTTGGGGGACCTGACAAGTTGAGGGCCCCCTGTGCCTGTGTTATGCCCTGAGGCCCTCACTACAAGGTCCAAGTGAAAACCAACTGCATACAGAATTACCAATACCCTGCCGCAGGTAATTATCAGGTGGTGTTGCCACTTTCAGAATGAGGAATAACGATATGGATGTGCAAGGATTATCTCATGTTGTCCCCTCCTTCTGGCTTTTCCCCATTTATATTCTGCTTGGTTTTCGAAAAGCAAATTGTGTTTTATCACAAGATTCAGAATCTCAATCCAGATGGAGCTGCTTCTGCTCCAGTCAGGACTACCTCCAAACTTGTAAAGGGGACCTAAGCAGGAACACTTTTCAAAAGCTCGAACCCTCTTCTAAATCTGGTTTAAGGAAGAGGGTTTTGGGGTTGATCTCAGCTGGATTTATTAGGGCCTTTGAAGGTTTGAATAGGCGAAAAGCTAATATTTACTCCGAATGGGTGGAAAGCAGCTGATATCAACTCAAATTAATACTAGTCTTATGTCATATAAACAAGTACAGGTTTCACATGCAAAGCTAAAAAAAAGCTCAAGGATGGATAACACTGTGCATGCATTGATATATAAAGGTGTGCAGACAATGAGCCAAACATTTAAATCACTGCATTTTCATATCCCAAATAGGAGTGGTCAAGAAAGGGCGACAACTATACAGATACACTGAATGAAGAGTCCTGCTTATCGAACCTTTGCTGAGTCATAAAAGTGGATCACATGATTTGTTCCCATTAGGCTTCATACCAAATTATCCCTGTTCCAAACAGGAGCAAATCAATCGAACAAACATGATTTAAAAAGCTCGGCGATTCACCCTCAAGGGTATCCAGGCGCCGAGGGCTTTGCTGCTTTAAGTAGGTTCAGTTGAAAGCCAGCTATCACAAGAAACAGATTTTCTTGTACTTTGGTTTTTAGGCCAGAATACCCATATCTTGTGTTTCACTTTAGAGGCTGGCATTTTACTTGAGCTTTTCAGCAACGCACACGAGTACAGGACGGAGGTCCTCAGTACTCGACTCCTCCGGTAAGCGCATTGAGGATATTACGCATTTAGTAGCTTGCACTGTTTTAAACAGCACTAAGATGAGTTATATTATTACTCTTATAGATGACTGAACATCCTAGGGCGTTTCCCGAACTTGATGCACCTACACGCTTAACAACGCGTGAGGATAAGAGGTGAGAACACAGTGCACTTAGACATGCTTATATCACATAGAGAGACGTGTTAGCTCACCAGTCTCATAAGGTATTTATGTCCATCTAGTCAGATATATTTGTTATTACGGCTGCTCCTCTGAATCATAGGGTGCACTTAGCACCTTCAAGGGTAAGAACCCAGTTTTAGTATATTGTGCTGAATATTGCACCAGGTGAAGTAATATCTTTGAGCACACGTTTGGCAGTACTATTGACCTGAAGTTTTCTGATCATCATATTTCACTTTTGGAATACTTCACCAGTCTGCAGGGTTGCACTTTGGGTACAGAATGCTAAAACCAACCCTTTGGTATCCACCAGTTACACTTACAGTTCTGTTGCACTTTATTCTATTCTGTTTCAACACACCTTCTCTCTTTTTTTAAACCACTGAGAGTGCAAATTCTTAATATACTCATGTACATTGCAACTTGAGTAACCCATAAGTTTCATATATACAATGTCATGTGTCATTTATTGTGTTGTAGGTTTCCTGTGGTGTTCATTAGAATTGAAATATTTGGATACTTCTCGCACGTCATCCCCTGACGAAGGGTTAATTTGAGGAACCCGAAATGCATTGGGATCTTTGTACATATTCAAGTTTTCTTTTCTGAATAATGAATTGAATGCACTTTATGTTGTTTCACTATGATATTGCGCAACCAATGATCTGTTATTGATTTGTAAGAATCATTGCAGTTAACTGATTTTTGTCTGGATTTATGAATATTTTTTAGGACACAGTATTTGTGATAAATAACAAAGACTAAAACATGATAAATTTCAAATGCCTTTGAGCTATTGATTATTTTTTGATTACTCTGATTAACGTACAGAGACAGCAGTTTGTTGTCCTACTGCAGTGCTCCACTTAGGCTGTGGTTTTCCTCAGCCCTCTATAGATTCTTTATCACCCAGCCATGTTCTTATTTGGCACATTTTTATCCTTAGCAGCAGTCTCAGCGCCATGACACCTTCGGGTAGATGCAGGCTCCATAAATTACTTTAACATAACATTACATTAAACCCCGGTCGTCTGTGTGCTATGAATTGACAACGTAATTGCCATGATTCTGACATTAATATGCGAAGGGTGGAGACTATTATGTCAGGGATGGCTAAAATTAGGACACTCATATTCTTAATATGCTAATGATGGCTGCCAGCAGGCCACAATTAGACCAAGAATGCCTCAAATATATCTAGGATGACTATTATTATGCAATTATTATACCACTATTATTTAATGAACGGATACAATTGTGTCAGGATGAACCCCTTCTGGTGGAGGCAGGATATATTTGTGACAGTCCATAATTCTAGCCATACATTAATGGATTGATAGTTTTTGTTAAGAAAGGGATATAATAACAGATACACACATAAATATAGGTGGATACGGAGATGCATGCACTTGCAGCTTCTAATTGTCTCAGCTCTGGCTTCAGACCCTGCTTTCCTCAGCTCATGGGCTGGTCTTTCACCTAACTCACACATTTTCACTCTAGCTCCTGCAGTCTGACACAGTGCTCTAGCTACTGCTGACACTCTTCTTTCTACGTCCATTGTTCACACTCATAGTGTAGCTCATAGAGCAGGAATTACAACATGGCCAATAGTCTTGTGATTTTGCTGGACTGAGAGAAGAGATATAAGTTTGTGTGGCAGACTCTGTAGGCTGACACAGTATATGTTTGATGTTATCTTGAGACCTTGCCATTGGTTTGGCTGGATGCCACTCAAAGGGTCTTGAGATGAGCAGTTCTCCCTTCTTTAATACGCACATATTCTCTGAATAAGCTACTGGGTTTGGCTTTACCTTTGAGAGCTACCTCTAGAATGCTGGTGACTCCCGCACTACTCCATGGAGATCCCTGCCCTAGTCTCTCATATGAAAAGCTGGCCCCTACCTGGATGAGGTGTATATGAGACTATTGCAGGCCATGTTTGCCCTGTCAATGTTAAAGGACCTAAGCAATCTTCTGTGAAATAGGGTCACGTGCTATAGATAAATTGGTGGCACCTTAATAAAAACAGCACCAGGATGCCCTCACAGGTAATAGTGTGCTGTACAAATACACATATCAGAACACAACATATGGATCATAGTCGTCTTGAGGATCTATTATTGCATATTTTGGAAACAGCCCTGCTGAATTTGCACTTTTATCATCAACAATGTCTTATTGCCCAATGTGTAGTCATGTGTGCCCATCTCCTGTTTTGCTACAAAAATATGCATACAATGCTCCCTTGCTGAAGCATTGGGAAACCATGAAAACAAATGCTCGTTCCCCTTTTTCCTCGGCCCCTAAGAGTTCTGCAGTAGCAACACAGAAAAGAAGAAGCAGAACTTGATGGTCTGAAAATAATCTATGTTATTCTCTACTATGCATCTAGAATCAATTCTAAATAGCACAGTTTAAAGAAAGAACATCAGGACACACTTTTGCAGACTCGGGCAATTTAGGAAGTTTAGTTATTGTATTAATAATCCAAAATCAATGCATGCAAGCAACATTTTGAGTAGCGCAGTCAGAATGCCAATAGCATGTAGTATAAAATGGCGAATTTGATTAAAGAATTACAAAGAGGATGGTTCATACTAGGCCTGGGCAGAGCTCACAGAGTTCTGCTATGTAAAATTCTGTGGAGTGGCCCAAAAACTCACTGAAATTTTGCTGAATTCCACGAGCAGTCAGAGCTGCTCAATGCACATGTCAGTGCTATGTTTTTGACCTCCAGTAACGTAACAGGTGTTCTTGTGCTCAAACCCGTGCGCAAATGGCGCTCGAAATCGTGCGCATATGGCACTCGAGGAAAACATCTACTTGGGGATGCAGCCGGATGCAGTCACAGTCACTGGCGCTCACTCACTGTCTTCGCAAAAATAAACGCTAGATGTTGCAGGCACGGCCTAAAGCCATGCTAGTGTCCGGCAAGTCTCTCAAGTGCTCACAGGCAGTCAACAAGTCTCGCTGGTACTTGCGGGTGACCAGAAAATCTCGCTGGAGTCCGTGAGCTTTCACAAAAATCCGTCTCGAGTGTGCCAACTGAAAATAAATACCGCTATGAGGCAGAATTTTTCCAGAACTCCGCATTCCCCACGGGACACGAAGTTCCCGAATGCTGGAAATTCCACAATCAGAGCAAAATGTTACCCCCGGCCTAGTTTATACATTGTAGATTGCTTCCTCCATTGCCTGGCAGAGGATGGTTTCTTTACAGAATACACTCACAGCAGGCAGAAATTACAAATTCCACCCCCATCAAAGGCAGAGGATAGTTTAAACGTTCTCATCATATAGAATTTACAGATTCCAACCACCATCAAGGGCAAAAGGTTGGTTCATTCTCTTAACAGAATTCTAAAGGGTTTAAAACAAGGGCAAAATAATGACATTTAAAGTTCTCTATGGGCGAGTCCATAAGCATGAGCTAAAGTGGAACGGCAAATCTGGTTGCTCACCAGAGAGACAAAGTAAGTTCAGCAGGCAAAGTCATTGGCAAAGGCAAAGACATGAGGCTTAGAAGAAAATCAGGCTAGCTCGGCAAAGAATCCATCTGCCAAAGGCAGCAACATCAGCACGTTAATCCAAAAGCATAGGTCTCCTTGCATAGGGGAAAAATCGAGTATTTGTCGCTGTAAAAAATGTGCTGCCAACATCCCCCCTTTGAGGTCTCTGTTTTCTTAAGCATTATGATTCTTCCTATGGCCAGTCATCACACCATAATGGTCAGATCATCATGTGGTCGCCCCACTGTTCATAACATACAACATTTTGATACTCCGTCTTTGTAGCAATGTGCTTCTCACACAGGGGGAAGCATCCCCTAATCGCACCACTCCTATCCCAAACAAGGGATGTAGATAAGTTCATCAATGATTTCTGTGAAAATTATTTCAATTGAACCTTGTTTGTTTCTCAAATATGCTTCAGGTGATGTTCACCGCACCGAATTGATTATAAAAGCCCATGGATCCACTCGAGGCTTAGTTTTCATTTCACCCTTTTCACTACCCTACAGAGATCTATACCCCTGAAGAAGGGCATCCAGCCCGAAATGTATTGGATGTTTTGAAAGATTGAAAATCTAAATACTTATTTACATGTAAACAGAACCGATTTGAATTCAATAAATTTCATCATTGTTGAAATAAATTAAAATGAAGCATATCTGAGAAACAAACAAGGTTCTATTGGAATAATTCTCACGGAAATTGAACTAATCTACATCCCTTGTTTGGGATAGAAGTGGTGCAAATAGGGGACCCTTTCCTCAGTGTGGGAAGCACATTGCAACATATTTTCGTTGCGCCTATGATCAGAAGGCGATTCCCCAGTGCATGAAATCAAAATGGATAAAACAGATCACACCATCCACAAACTCTGGAGTGCTCCTGCCTTTCTATTTGAAATCACAGTCTTTGCCATTCTCAAAGGTATACTTACAAAAAGAAAATGTTGTTTGTAGTTCCTTCATGGGTACAGTCCAAGGATTGATTCCCACCAATTCACACACACAACGAATAAAGCTTCATTCATAGTCAAATTATTACTTAGGGAGGAACAGTTAAGCAAACATTTGGAAGAGACATGTCGAAGTTAATTTCTCTTGGCCATGAAACAATGCATCCTAAGCAGGAGAATTTCAGTGCATTAAAAATATATTTTTGTAGTAAATCAACTCATTATTTACTATTCAGTAACTCAAATTTTTCATATTAAGAAATAATGGTAATGCTTTCAAAAGTATTATTACATAGAAATTTCTAAAGTTAGGTATAGCCTACTTCCACAAATTTCAACATTCATATATGCAAATTATTCATAAAATTCATTTTACTAAAATCGTTTTAGGTTTTATATAATCCTTATGATACTCAAAAAGGGGGTTGGAGCACACCGCTGATACGTCTCAGCTGAATTGCCTCTTTGCATCATGGTCAATGTGGTTCATTGTTATTCGCTCCATACGCAGTTCTTAAAGTTCATTAGCCAGTGCCAGTATTCTCTTCAAGCGTATCCCTAGACATGTGTTTCTAGATTCCTCTTTCATCAGTAGGGAAAATATTCATAGGCCGCTGGACATGCTGCCACAATTTACTCAGGAATAATACCACTCTCAGCATGCAGGTGCCCCTCGAGCTCGTCAGCTCTAGCGGCTCACGAGAGCCATTTTATATACTCAAAAGGGGGTTGGAGCACACCGCTGACACGACTCAGCTGAATTACCTCTGAGCATCATGGTCGATGTGGTTCATTGTTATTCGCTCCATACACAGTTCTTAAAGTTCATTAGCCAGTGCCAGTGTTCTCTTCAAGCGTATCCCTAGACACGTGTTTCTAGATTCCTCTTTCATCAGTAGGGAAAATATTCATAGGTCGCTGGACATGCTGCCGCAATTTACTCAGGAATAATACCACTCTCAGCATGCAGGTGCCCCTCGAGCTCGTCAGCTCTAGCGGCTCACGAGAGCCATTTTATATACTCAAAAAGGGGGTTGGAGCACACCGCTGACACGTCTCAGCTGAATTACCTCTGAGCATCATGGTCGATGTGGTTCATTGTTATTCGCTCCATACACAGTTCTTAAAGTTCATTAGCCAGTGCCAGTGTTCTCTTCAAGCGTATCCCTAGACACGTGTTTCTAGATTCCTCTTTCATCAGTAGGGAAAATATTCATAGGTCGCTGGACATGCTGCCGCAATTTACTCAGGAATAATACCACTCTCAGCATGCAGGTGCCCCTCGAGCTCGTCAGCTCTAGCGGCTCACGAGAGCCATTTAATATACTCAAAAAGGGGGTTGGAGCACACCGCTGACACGTCTCAGCTGAATTACCTCTTTGCATCATGGTCGATGTGGTTCATTGTTATTCGCTCCATACACAGTTCTTAAAGTTCATTAGCCAGTGCCAGTATTCTCTTCAAGCGTATCCCTAGATACTGGCACTGGCTAATGAACTTTAAGAACTGTGTATGGGGCGAATAACAATGAACCACATGATGCAAAGAGGTAATTCAGCTGAGTATATTGCGGCAGCATGTCCAGCGACCTATGAATATTTTCCCTACTGATGAAAGAGGAATCTAGAACCACGTGTCTAGGGACCATGATGCAAAGAGGTAATTCAGCTGAGACTTGTCAGCGGTGTGCTCCAACCCCCTTTTTGAGTATATAATCCTTATGATGTCTATAATCATTACTGAAAATATCAACTATGTAGATAGTTCTCCTAACGTTTTGTACCACATTCTTTTTATGATCCATTAAAATAAAAGGCAATAGAAAAGCCAAGTCACATCATTAGAATTGCACAGTTTATCAATAACGGCATTATAAATCATTTCTTTTGTAAGTAACCTGTTATTACACTTTATGAGTAAACATAAAAATGTTTTTCTATTTGCCTCTTCTCTTTTTAAATGTTTTTCAAGTGTGCTTTTATGGTGTTGTTTCTCATTTCTGTGTAGTTTTTCAGAAGCGTGTGCATGGTACATCTTAGGATTTCAGTGTGAAATCTAGTGTGTATGTTGTGATAATCGATATCTATGCTGTTGCAATACTTATCCCTTTATGTCAAAATTGACAGGATTTCGAAACTGTTGTCTCATGTAACTAAGTCACCCACAGTAAGTGCACCAGGTAGGCGCTAACTAGAAGACAACCTCAAGGCTCTAGAACTCCATTTAGCCATTCCTGCTCAAAACACTCGGCTGTCACTCACACACGTCATTTTGCCACATGAAATACATTTTCCGAACCAAGATTATATGTCTCTGTGACTTTATTTTTAAATGTCATGTTTTGGCTTGGAGTGCAGCAAATGCATAGAGACAACCCATGGATTCTTCCTGAAGAGCTCAAAACTCTTCAGTTTCCCCTACTTTCCCAGATTCTCTCTTCCATTTCTGCATCTGCTTCCATATCTGCATCCTTCTAATCTAGCTACTTTCCACCTTTCCCTCTCCATCTGCATTTCCAGGCTCATCTTCCCCTCTTATCATTCTCCCGATATCTGTACACCATTCCATGTATATTTCCACTCTTCTCCTGCCCTCTTCCTCTATATCTCACCACCTTTCACAATCCCTCCAGTCTCTCCTTTACCTCTCTGCTCTTACCGTCTTATCATACTGTTCTCTCTCTTTCTATTCAGTTTTTTTTTGTTGCTTCACTTTTTTTCTTCTTCTTTTTTCTCTTTTATTATTCAGTACTCCTCACCTTTCTAAACCCATTGCTCTTTTATATATTTCCCATCTCATTGTATATGTCCATACACCTCGTTTTTCATTTTGTGTGTTTCGCTCCAGCCTTTTATTTCCTGACACTCTTTTATCCTCTCTGTTCTTCTCAATCACTTTCCCTCCTCTGGATCTGTATTTTCCCTCCATCCCTCCAGCCCTTTCATGTACTCTTCACTGTATCCCTCCATTCGCTCTATATTTCTCTTATGTATTCTGCATCTCTCCATACTTCTCTTTTCCATTATGTTCTGCATCTCTCGAGCCCTTCATTATGAGTCCTCTCTTATGTATTACCCCATTCTTCCTATTATCTATTTACTCTAGCCTCTACCTCTTTTCTATCCATTGTCTCTTTCCTTCCCAATGTATTTCCCCGTCTCATTTAATGTAATCTCCACTCTCCCTTGTGTCTCCATTTTGGTAACTTGAACACTTCTTGTTCTCATATGCATCTCTCCATTGGTAGCCCCCTATATCTGATTGATGTTTCATACACTGGATCTGAGGCACCACCCAGCAAGATGCTGCATCGGAGAAGTGTGGCTCACTGGTTAGAGGAGGCAGACCTAGAAGCAGAGGTCAGCCTGGGACCAGGGTTCAATTCCCGGCTCGGCAGGGTCTTGAGTCCTAAAATGTCCATGGACTCGACAATTCTCGCTCCGGTGCCTACTCGATTCACGGGTTTCACACTCTGCGACTCTGGGCAACAGCTTGCTTAATCTCCACAACTGCCCCTTGCGGCGGGATGCCTGGCTTTCACCTTGCGGATACCCTGTCGGGGTTATCTCACAGGGGAATACCAGGACGCGAGAATACCAGGACGGGTTCCCTAAGCAAGCGCTTAGAGACCGGTTGGTGATTTGCGCTATATAAATACCTGTACATTTACATTTACATTTACATCGGGCTTCTCAGGAGTATATTTTCAATTATGCCAGCTCACGAATGTGTGGATCAACTGGTTCAAGTGTTTCGGAGAGGCCCACAGGAAGACAAAGATAAAACAGAAGCAAGTGGATGCTTCTGCAATGTCTTCCCCCCACTGTTGAGGTAACTGTGAGTTCAGGCTATCATCGCAGGGCTAGAAGCATTGAGTATTCAGTCATTTAGCAGTACACAGTTCTCCTTCTCCTTGCAAGGCTCTCATAGCACTCTTCTATTTATTCATAGCAGAGCAGCACCAGACCTCCCATCTCTCCCCAGTTGCACAACAATGAGCTTACCATTCTTTCATAGTTATACTTGTACAAATATTTTCTTCTGCTTACAATGTCACTTGCACCAAGCTTCTTACACTGCGACAAGTACCAAGCTTCCTATCCCTTCCCAGTGGATCAACAGAACAATAGTCAGGTTGTGCAGCTCTAAGGTAAAAACATAGTGAAGGCAAGCGTGGCTCACAGCATGTGCAGTACAGAGAGGAGGTGCCATTCCTCTGTGCTTTTCATGATCAGACTGTCTTAGCTCAGCTGCCTTCTAATTGGATAGCTGCCTGCCGCGCTGTCATCCTACCTATAAAGCAGCTTTACCCGTGTTGAGCAGCATTGTGTTTTATTGGGTACCGCGAGCCTGAATGAGTTCTGTCTCACACTCCGTGACGATGTTCGTCCTGCCCTATCACCACAGTGTACACAGAGCATGGGCCAAGGCAGGCCTTTGTACAAAAAAGACAGGCATTCGAAAAGCCTTTTCGTTTGAATCTCATATGCAGGCACCGACCAAAGCAATACAAAAAGGCTTTCTAAAGTGTAAAACCATTGACTTTAAAAGGGACGGCTTTGTGTATACGATGCAAGGTTGAAATAAATAATTCAGTGTGTGACGACAGGTGTATTTTTAGATGTCAGAAAGTCAGTCATGCGTTCCAGAAGAGGCAGGAAGGCATACCCAAACAGCCAATAGACAAGGCGAGACTGAAATACTCCTATGTGTTGATTCAAGATGTTATTGAACAATGTTTCAAGCAAATGAGTGAGTTTCAGCGACTAAAGGAGTCTAAGGGTGCTGAACCAAAGCCTCTTAGAGTGTGTATTGAATACAACATGTTCATCATGAATGGCAGAGGAGTCGTGCACTCCAGACCTAAAAATGTGTGCATGCAGCCTGTTAAACTTCAAATGTTGCAGAGCAGGCTGCACCCTTCCCTTCTGGGCCCATGCCACTGCATCAGATGTACCAATGAGGCCTACACTCCTGAGGGTTTCTTTCAGAACAATACATTCCGCCACATAAACTGTGAATGCCATGGAATACAATTCTGATCGCAGAAAAACATATGGGAGTGCGCATTCGTGTCCAACACAGCCATTACAAAGCTCAAGTTCAATAAAGGCCCCTTAAGCATTTTTTGGAAAGCCAATGGGTGAAGGCCACAGGCCAGCCTTGCTCCCTAACTAACCTCCACTAAAATAAACGTGGGCAAAATTAACATTTCAAGAGAAGACTAACACTTTATAGTAAACTAGCAGCCCATCCCGACCTTGTCCGGGAGCAATCAGGCTTCTCCGACCCCAGCCCGTCCCGACATTGTCCAGTAGCCCGGGCCCCCGCCTGGCCCGTCCCCCGCCAGCCTCGACCCCTGCCTGCCCAACATTGTATGTGGGTTCCCTTACCTCAGCCGCCGCCCCCCCCCCGCTCCTCAGTTTACCGCTCCTCGCTCCTCACCGCCGCTGGTCACCGCTCCTCCCGCCTGTATGTTGCTCGTCACCTCTCCGCCGCTGGTCACCGCTCCTCCCGCCTGTCCGCTGCTCGTCACCTCAACGCCGCTGGTCACCGCTCCTCCTGCCTGTCCGCTGCTCCTCACATCACCGCTCCTCCCCCGCGCCATGTCCGGCGCTCCTAGTCGCGCTCCTGGATGCCGCTCCTCCCCACACTCCTGACGTGAGCACGCACGTCGCGGCCTCGCTACTTCGGAGGGAGTACTTTTTTTTTAATGTACATTTTTTAAATAACATTAAAAAAAAAATTATATAGCCTATAACCATCTGCACACCCTGACGATTACAACGGTGTATCGGGTGTGTGGATTGGCGCTATGGTTCCCGAGTTTACCCGCCTCAAAGCCTCAAAGTTCTTCCTTTAATATAGTAGTATAGATAACTTGTTCCCTGAAATCTGCTACATATGAAAGAAAAATGGCGAGTCAAACATTTTGAATGTCCAATCAAACTTTTGAAAGTATGAATGATACATTTCACAAAGTTATAGAGGGCCAATGGGTGGTAAAACGAATCCAATGGGGCAGAAAATGAGGCGCTAATTGCCTAATGTAGGAAAGTTTAACGAATCGTAAAGCATTCACAAAATGGTGAGTGACCATTGAGCAGGCCTTCTGTGGTGCACCACCTGCCAGTACAGTAAAGCAAACCAAATAATTACAAATATTTAATTTAGCAAATGCATTTTGTGATTTCTAAATAGTGAATTGCAAATACAGAATACACCTTGAATGTACAAGGTATTTGCAGATTGCGAATAGTCACAAAAAGAGGAAATCGCATGGTCAGATTATTGCCAACTTGAACCAGCTAATATCCAGTCACAAGGAATAAAAAGTCACCCAAAATGCATTGAGCTCTTTCACTATGCACTGTATGGTATGGCGAGGCAGATGCATATACTAGGAGCTCACTAGAGGAGGGCGGGAGACAGAGGCTTATCAGACAGAGGATGTCATTGTTTGAATAAGCAGATTAGGAGGTGTACAATAGGTACAGAGCTAGAAAAGAGATGATTTTAATGTAATTTCCGAGCTGGACCCTGTTTTAGAAAGGTTCATGTACCCTAGTATTTCTATCCCTACTCAAACTCAAGTTCTGTGTTTCTGTAACTGTGAGTTATCAGCACACAGCAGCAGTTGTAGGAAAATCACAGAATGCTGTTTCTGGAATATTCAGAAACTTACTAGATACTATGATAGAAAAATTACATTTCCATATTTTTTTTCTCATACCCTGACTGATTTACAAACCACAGAATAGGCATTGTATGTATCTATCATATTGCCAACTTTTCAAATGTAATTGGATGTGTGGATGGAACAAATATTCTCATTTGTCCTCCATCAGAGAGAGAATACATTTATAGAAATCATGAATGTCACCACTCTTTAAATAACCAGGTGGTTTGTAATGCCTGATGCCTCATCGTGGATATTGTAGCAGCTTTCCAGGAAGCACACATGATTCATTTATATTTAGATATTGTGCTTTGTAGAATCAACTAACTTTTGGAGAATTTTGAGTTTGATGGGTGCCGGAGAAGGACATTTGATTATGTTTATATGTATAAATAGGTACATTCAAATGTGTTTGTGCAAAGCATTGAATATATGCATATTTTTACAGGTGACAGTGCATATTCATTAAGACATTGGATACTAAGGTTTTATTTTTGTCCAAGATGTCTTCATAAAAATGGAGGTGTTTTGGAGTTTGACCCAACAACTTGTTGCATTACAACTGCCACTTGTGCAATGAATCAGAGGATGATGATTATTAAAGTATAGCTAAACCTTCACTCCAGGACAGTGGTGGCTCCTCCATTATGGCGGAGGAGCGTCGCCCCCCCTGCTGAAAGTCAGCAGAGGCAAGGACTAAATAGGATGATAATAAAACGTTTTTATTATCATTTTATTTTGCATCCTGCAGGCTGCCAGCCAGCCGACCCGAGGGAGGGGTGGGGACAGCCAAAGTGACGCTGAAGATGCATCATCAGGGAGGAGGGGGGAGTGGTGGGCAAACCGTCATGCACACTTAGCCTTTCTCCATTTAGCTGGGTTGTACAGCTCTGTGGAGTAACCAACACAGGCTCCCAGTCTGTGTCTGAGCACCAAATCGAGGCGCTCAAACCAATCCCAGTGCTGCTCACATGCAGGGATTGGGAGCTGGGAGCCTGCGCAGTGTGCACCAGGTTCCTGATGAGGACGCAAGGATCGGTGGAAGGAGCAGGTAATTGAAATTGTATTAATTTTTTTATTGCCTTTTTTTGTGTTCCCCTTACCCCCACCCCACCACTGCATAGGACGAGCGACCGCTCCTGCTCCAGGATATAATGCTCTAGGACTGCCGAAGGCTGTGCATGCAGGACAAATGTCACCAACTGCTACTTTAGGGTAAAAAAACAAATGTATATTTTCCTATTTCACATGTGTATATATATGTTTAAACAAAGTAAATGTACCTTCTATTTATGCAACAAACACAAACTGAAAATGCAATTTCTTTGACAATCATTATTTGATAAAATATTTTGTTGATGTCCATGAAAATGTACAAAAACAAACATTAATTCAGATTTATCAACTATTTTCATTTTGAAACTCTAGCAATAGCCTTTTCTGTTGTACGTGATGTTCCAGATACGTCACCATGTACACTTTGACTTCTATTTATAAAAGATAAACTGCTAACAGTAAAACCATCATCACTTCCTGGCTAACCTATATTAGACCAGTGCAGAACATTAACTGGTCCTAATTTACCTACTAGCTTATGCAACGTAGAGTGCCAAGTAAAGTTGCTGTGCTGTGTTGCCTGAATGGGAAAGAGCAGAATTGTGTCATAACTACTAAGAAGAGGTGCAGTTCTGCTATCTCCCTGAGCTAGCGCACTTTTGCCAGCCATGCGCCAACACAGGACTCTTTCCACTATTGTGCAAGAATGTCTGTGTTGCGGTCGGCATAGATTTTGTGTACGAAGGGGTCCTTTCCTTATGGCATTCTCCTCTTTGTATTGGTGCTGTAGAATGCAATACACATGCAAAGAGGAAAACATAAGGAGAAATGAAAACATTTTTCTATGTTACACCTGCCTCAGTAGGATGCAGGATTTTGGCACAAATCCTAGTCTACAGTTCGTTGTACATAGGGATTTGAATTAAATTCTTGTGGGTGGTTGCACAGGAACGCCAATGCACCAACCATGGACAGACTATTGATGCAAATAATGCAAGGAAGCACATTGTGCTGCCTTGCATCACTTTAGCATCCACTCCAGTGCAAATTACGAAATGTTTTGGATTGACCGTCTGCTAATAGGCTTTACTTGGGGCCTGCGTTATTTTTTTTTTAATGCAAACCTGATGCAAAGTGCTTGTAAATCTGGTCCTAACTGTTTGAATTTCCTCCAGGGTTTGGATGATTTGTTCATGAGTTCTGGCTACATCACCACTTTGACGCACCATTTCTACCTGCATATCAAATGTGTGTCTGCACATTGTTGTAGTAGAAGATGCTAATCTTTCTACAGACCAATCAAAACACCTCAAGCAAAATATCTGTGTGCTTTATCTGTGCCCTTTTGCCTGTGACACTGCTGCTATTACTTAGCAGTCTGATTAATATCAGACATGCCCTTTCGTAATATATTATTGGGCTCAGTTATTGTGGTCTGAATCTCTTAACTCTTTGACTGTGTTCACAAATGGCCCTATAGGTGTTTCTCAAAATAATGAAACTGAGCTGCTCTTGGTGTGCTAACTGATGCGTGCTCTATTAATGTAATAGCTGCTTGCCTAGATGCACTGCCTTGTCTAACTACAGACTGTTGTATAAATCTACCTGTAGCCCTTTGTGCTGTGGCTTCTGTGACAACATTAGGTCTTACAATAGAAATGGAAATAGTGGCATTAGTAGCTGGCAACACTGCTCCCATGCCATCCTAATTTACATCTTCTCTGTTGCTAGAAGAAGCATCTATGGTCACAGGTTCTACAATATCCACATCTTCCATGTCTGACTGTCGTTCATGTGGTCAGGTCTGTGTTTTCAGGGATGGTGGATCTGTTTGAGGACATATGATTTTTATATAAATGTGTTTTTCATTAATGTGTGTTAACGCATTTTATTACAATTTGTTTAGTATTCTGTAATGGTCAAAGGTTTAATAAGTATTTTATTTCTTTCAGATTAATTCTAGTATAACATTTTTACATCTTCTCTAGGGAAAACAAAAGGACTACATTACTCATAGTTCTTTGTTTATAAATAATGTTTTTGTAAAAAAGTACTATTTATAACACCCTATTAAATTTCCTCTTTAAATAAATTAGTTTCATAAAAATTACTTGCAGTTTTTTTTAGGCGCTGACAAAACTACAGAAGAGACCCCTGCCATTGCCTCAGGCTGAAGAGTTGATTCAATCAATTGCTGCAAAGAGGAAACAGCTGGGTCCGCCTCCGGGAGCAGCAGATTTCTTCCTACTAGTACCTAGTTTTTTAGTACAAAACTGCAGGCAGCATGCATGTGCTGTCACCTGGCCATCTATTGTGTTTAAAACAAAACCTCAGGAAACAAGGATTTTAGCCCACCCATTACTTACCAGTCATTGTCCTCATTATCGCTCTTTAATCCTGCCTTTTAATTTGGCGACAACTGTGACGCGTAACTTCCAGTGTCACTTCCTTTTTTTCTGTGGCCAATGGATGAAGTACAGATTGATTTATCTTTCTTAGGGCCTCATTATGATGTCGGTAGGACCGAAGGCGCGACGGTGTCAGTCCCACCGACATCTGAAACAGCAGTCATGCCACTGCATTGAGATGCAGTCGGTCTGACCGTATGGGTTGAGGGACCGACCGCTGTGGCATTGGCACAGCGGTTGGAATGTAATCCTTACAATAAGGGCAGTGCCTGCTCAGGCACAGCTGTAGGGATTACTGTGGCTCTTTCCCTCTGCCTTTCTATTTTTATTTTATTTTTATTCATAAAGTTTTATATAGCGCAAACATGATCCCGAAGGATATCAGAGCGCTTTACAATTTGAGGGAGAGGAAGGTAAAAGTTGCAGTACAATCATCAAAGGGATAACAACCCAAACAAATAAAACATGCACATCAAACAAGAAGGTTACAATCGAAGGGACAACAAGGGTAAGATAATGACTGGAACATGGCGAACTGGGAGGGGGGCAAGTGAATTGTAGAGCAGAATAATATCAAACGCAGGCCTTAGGGTGAAGATCCAAAGCATTAGAGCAGACGATCTAAAAACTTTTAAGGTAGGAACTTGTTCATGAGGAATCTTTTTACTTCCAATTTGAAGGTAGTCTTGGAGGAGATTCTGCGGATTTCTGGTGGGAGAGAGTTCCAGATCTTCGGCGCAGAGCCGGAGAAGGCTCGGTGACATGTTCTCTTTATGCGAAAGAGCTGTGGTTTAAGGATGAGAGAGTTAGCACTCTGAGAAGGTCTAGCCCCTCCGGATAATTCCAGTTTTTGCGCTAGATAACTGGGGGTTTTGAGATGGAGGGCTTTGTGAGACAGACAGGCAATCTTTAGCTGAATTCTTGCTTCGTAGGGCAGCCAAATTAGGGATTTTAAGACTGGGGAGATGTGCTTGTTTCTTTTGGTACCAGTAACCAATCTAGCCACCGCATTCAGAGAGGCCCTTGGTGGGTACCAAGGTATATTTGGGGAGGACACAGAATATAGCACTGCCATAGTCTAGCCTCGGTAGAACAAGTGCTTGGACCACTTGCTTGAGGTCAGCTTGTGGGAGGAAAGGTTTGAGATTCCAGAGTATCCCAATTAGGTTATTAGCTCACTTGCACACATTGCTGATATGACTTCATGTTCAGATGCTGGTCTAGGGTGATTCCGAGAGATTTGGCTGAGTCAACAATAGGGGGGAGGGCAGTTGAAGGCGGGGAGGTGGTTCATCCAAAGGTCAAACTTGGGGAAGTGATTTGGGGGGAAAAAGAGCAGGAATTCTGTTTTGGAGGTGTTGAGCAGAAGGTGGTTCTCAGTTAACCAGTTTTGCGAACTTATTAGGGTTGAGTTTAGTGAAATGAGGTTATTCGAAGAGGAGATTTTCAGATAGAGTTGCGTATCCTCTGCATACATATGAAAGAGAATATCAGCGGAATTTAGTTCATTAGCTACAGGTTCCAAGAACAGATTGAAGAGTATGGGGGATAGGGCGGACCCTTGTGGGACCCCCATGGACACTGGCGAAGGTTCGGAGAGAGAGTAGTTCGCCTTAACTCTTTGGGATCTGTGGAGGAGGAACGACCTCCTTTCAGTTAATGGTAAAAATGGGTATGAAAGCAATGATTGATTGTGGAAAGCTACACATTTCTGAAAAGTAGACAAACTTTTGAATTCAACAGGGGTAATTTTTGTAGATCCTTCAAGGTTTTCTTATAGAAACTAACAGGTCAAAATAGGAAAAATTGAAAATGAGTTACAAAAAACAGCCATTTGTGCCAACGTTTTCACCTGTAACTTCTACCAAGTATGACAGATGTTTGAAAGCAATATACCGTTACATCCTCTGGACCCTTCAGGTTGTAAGTATATATAGGACTTGTAGGGTCACCAAGAACCAGAGGAAGCCAGAGCCAATAACTGAACAGCGTCTTGCAATGTTTTTTTTTACTGTGTACCGGGTATATAGCAATTCATTTGGGAAAATATGAATAGCAAAAAATCGGTATGAAATTCACCTATGTATTTTTTTAATGAAAACAAAATATGGAGGGGTATATTTACAAGCTCCTTGCGATACTTTTATGCCGCTGTTGCATCACTTTGGTGGTGCAGCGACGTCGAAAACAATGCACAACATTGCGACACCTTTACAATGTGACTCATCTTGGGAGATGTATCACGTTGGAAATCCCTGCATCACATTATACCTGCATCAGGAATAATGTATGTAGGGTGGGCGTTCCGATGCAAGAAAGTCTCGTAAAAGTGACGCACTGAAATCTACAAGATTTAACTGCATCACTTCTATGACGCCACAAAACCGTACGCCTGCTTGAAGCAGGCGTAAGGAATGACGCAGCACAATAGGAATATGCATTCCCGAGCATTGCTGGAGTTGCGTCTTGCTTGCGACACAACTCCAGCAATGAGTTACCTTTACGCCAACAGATGCGTGACGCATCTGTCAATCATTGTGTCATGGTGAGCCCCATTGTAAATGCGACGCATCCATGGTGGCGCAAGGGTTTGTTTGCATGACACAATTAAACCGACGCATCTCTGCTAAAATGTAGAGATGTGTCAGTTCTTGTAAATCTGCCCCAGAGTTTAGAAACAGTAGCTATTTGCACATCTCCAAAATTGTGGGTACCCATATTAGCATGTGAATTATAGGACATTTTTCAAAGTGACTTATTTTTTACACATGATCTTACATTTGGAAGGCAGAAATGCATTGAAAGTCAATAGGTAATAACAGTTGCTCTACAATTCTGTGTTCCCCTAAGTCTCCCGATCAAAATTTTACCTCACTTGTTTGGGTAGACCTAGTGCCAGCAACAGGAAATGGCCCAAAATGCAACGTGGACACTCCACATTTTTCAGTTAAAACGGACCCTTTTTTTTGCAAAGTTCCTAGCTGTAGATTTTGAACCCTAGCTCTGCCGGCACCTAGGGAAACCTAGCAAACCTATATATTTTTAAAAACTAGGCACCCAGGGGAATCCAGGATGGAGTGACTTGTCTGGCTCTCACCAGGTTCTGTTACCCAGAATCCCTTGTAAACCTCAAACTTTGTAGAAAAAAATGAAGTTTCCTCACATTTCTGTGATGGAAAGTTTAGGAATCTGCATGGATTCACAAAATTCTACCCACGCCACATCCCCCAAAGTTTTTGATAAAAATGATACCTCACTTGTGTGGGTAGGCTTAGTGCCGCAACAGGAAATGGCCCAAAACACAACGTGGACACACCACATTTTCACAGAGAAAACTGACATTTTCTTTGCACAGTGCCTAGCTGTAGATTTTGAACCCCAGCTCTGCTGGCACCTAGGGAAACCTAGCAAACCGATACATTTTTGAAAAGTGAATACCCAGGGGAATCCAGGATGGGTTGACCCTAATTTTCCTCACATTTCTGTGATGGAAAGTTCTGGCATCTGTGTGGCTACTGTCCCCATCTCTGGCCAGGAGGGGGGGGGGGCAGAAAGACTGTAGCATTTTTCTTTGAAGGTGGGGGTATTGGCATGCCTATTCTAGGCAGCCCCCATCCCTAAGTATATAGTAAGAAAATCCCTGGTGCCGGGGGTGGGGGGGCATATCAGGGGCTACTGCCCCCATCTAAAATGTAAATGTAAATGTGTGTATACTTGTAAAGCACACTATCACCTGAAAGGTATCTTGGCGCTGTATACCGCTGTGGAACCCTTCCTGGCTTTTCCTGTGGGATGCCCCCTTACTGGGCACCTCCAAGGTGAGGCCAGGCATCCTAGCGCTTTCGGGGCCGTTGTGGAGATTAAGCAAGCTATTGCCCAGAGTTGCAGAGTGGGACCCATGATTAGAGTAGGCACCTAGGCGAGAATTATCGAGTCCGTGGACATTGAGCCCAAGACCCTGCTGCGTCGGGAATTGAACCTCTGCCTCAGGGTCTGCCGCTCTAATCGGTGAGCCACACTTCTTCACAATCTACCTCCTGGGAGGGGGCAGAAAGTCTGTGGCATATTTTTTGGGGGGTATTAGCATGCCCAGTCTGGGCAGCCCCTGCCCAAACTTTGGAGGTAAAAAAATCCATTGTGCCTAGTGAGCTTTCTGCCCCCTGGGGGGCGCATATTTGGGGCTGTTGCTCTCAGGGAGGCAGAAAGACTGTAGGGTTGGGGCATTGGCATGCCTATTCTGGGCAGCCCCCACCTCTCTCTCTCTCTCTATATATATATATATATATATAAAAAATCCCTAGGGCCTAGTGGGCTTTCTGCCCCCCCCCCCCCGGGGGCAGATCAGGGGCTATTGCCCCATCGGCCTCCTGAGGGGGGGGGGGGGGTAGAAAGTCTTATGCCTTCTTTTTGGGGGGGGGTAGGGTGGGGGCATTGGCATGCCCATTCTGGGCAGCCCCCACCTTTGGCCTATAAAAATAAATTCCTGGCATCTAGGGTGCTTGGCTGTCTGGCAAAATGTTATGTGGGGAGCATAGGCCTTTGCCCAAGGGGCCACTCCCCCCCCCCCTCCCTGGTTTAGTTTAAAGGAGCTTATAAAGCGCCTGGTGACGCCTCCCGGCGTGTCCCCGCGCTGGTGGCTAGTGGGTGGATTCCTGCTTGGGAATCACCCTTGGATACCATTGGGAAGAGGAGATTCTCAGTACTCGGGGGCTGAGATAGCCCCCCAAGCACGGAAACTGTGAAAATGAAACTAAGTTTCAGTTTTGTTTTCATTTGTAATGACGACAGCGTGTCATGCACATGATCGTCATTACAATGAAAACCCTAACCAAGCTTTGGAAGGCTGAGGAAGCTCTTCCCCACCTCCAAAAGCAACAACAACAAAAAATGGGAAATCCCTCTGCGGTTTACAGCTGAGGGATTTTTTTAAAGTGTGCTTATGACGGAACCATTCCGTCATGAGCATGGAAGGGATTAAAAAGCATGCCTTTTTGCATTGGGGCTTGTGCTGCTTCCCTTTTCAGTGTCACAGCACATGCCTCAATGTAAGAGGCGTTTTTCCGACCGCCTCTACAGCAGTTGGATCCTAATTTGGCAGTCGGACCTCTGACTACCTGTCTTATGGTCCCTTTACCATAACAATTGCGTACAACCGGCCCCTTAATTGGGCCCTTAGTGCCCATCCACTGCTTGCACTGTGATTGAGGTACTATTTCTTCTTTTTAAGCATTTTAATACAGCACAAACTTGACTCAACCCAAACTTATTGGGTCGCTTTACGTGAGCATCAGTACATTACACAAGTTCACATTCATCTTTTTTTAGGCATGATAAAGTTAGGGGGTTTGCCCAGAATTATAGGATGTTGAGCGGATGCCATCTCTGCTTCTTTGGAATGTGACACTCATTCTCCCGGTGTGTCCTCGCTGTGAGGCACGAGACCCTGTATTTTGTGCAGAGTTAGAGTGAGGCACGTGTTCCCCGTATCTTTGTTGCTGAGTGAGAAGAGGGCTTTTCTCTAACAATGCGCTCCTGTATTTTTATCCCTATGGCTGCCATCATTGAGAAGGGCTTATAATTACTGCCTATCATCTACCATAGTTGTCAACCAATCCTGTTTTCTTTGCTGCTACTTTGTGTGAGGTGTGAGAATATTGTCTGTAGTATGTGACTGCATGTCTGAAATGAGAGTGATGTTCATAGTGTGAGTGCTAATGTGTGAGAAATGTGAGTGTGGTCAGTATTGCCAGACTGCTCCCCTTTGAAAGTTTAGTGTTGTCACACATGTGTGACAACTACTCTTTAAGATGTGTGAACATACTTCTAGTTGTGTGTGCTAGCATAAGAGTCTGTAAGTGGTTAGGGTGCTTTTTAGGTCTTGCCTGTGTGAGCATGTGCTCTCGCTTGCAAGACTTTTGAGTTTAGTAATGTATTTGAAGCTTACCCTTGCTTACCCTTCATTGGCATCCTTGTCACTCTTCTTTGCTGCCTTCTAATTGGGCATCACTTGTCATGTGTCACTTCCATTTCTTTCTATGGCGCAAGGACCAAGCACAGATTAACTTCCTTTTATTAGTGTCTTTCAGTTGTCCATCCACTGCTTGTGCTGTGATTCTGGTTTTATTTGTTTTATTCCTCCCACTGTCTGTGCATTTAATGTCTTGCTCTGCACCGCCCACCCTCCATTCACCACCTAACCCGATTGCTAAAGCCAGAAGCTCACCTATAGGAAAGACCTATTCACTTTGCCAATGCTTGTTTTTTTGTTGGCCTAAGGTCATAGCACCCTTTTCTGATTTCCTCCACCCTTCTATTAGTCACCCAAACAGCATTAATCTTAATTTTGATTGTTCTCCAAATTAATTTTTGGGGTGTCTTTTGGTATTGCTAGGGATGCCTTGCCAAACAGTCTTTCTTTTTCTGACACGCATTCTTTAATGAATATCTCCAGCTTCTTGTTATTAAAATTTCTCAACCTAAAAATCTGCTCCTGTGGTTCTAGTGTTACTATCTTTCCTATGTCGGAGTGAAAAGGGCTCCTCCCAGATCTTCTCACAGGATTCCAAACAGTGTGTTTGAAACTCTTTCTCCAAATGCAATGTCAGCAATCACTGCTTCTGTGATGTTTCTTATATGCGAACTAAGATTTGCCAATTGGGATAATCACCAAGCCGCTATTAGGGAATCAAAATTTTGAACTTGCATTATTAAGAAGTTGCTATTTCGAAGGGGCTCTGCTTAGTACATGCTGTTTTGTGATTTGGAAAAAGCGATTTCCTGAAAATCGTTATTTACGAGTCGTTACAATACAATTTCGTACATTGGGTCTCAAGAGACCAATTTGTGCAATGGGCCCTTACCACAGCCTGCAAAATCGAATACAAGAGGTGTAAGCGCAAGGATACAAAGTCCTGGCTCGCATGGCCTAAGGCCTTTCATCCACCCAAACCCCTAGGATGGCATTTTCATGGCAGTGAGGACACATTTCAACAGCAGAATTGCAGGTAAACCATTTTACCTAATATGTGTGCTATATGCAAGCAAGGACTTACGGGCTGTTATTACTGATTCCTCAGCTCCTAGAATCTCTAGTACTGCATTAGGTTTTTAGTTTATTTGTTTTTGACCACATCTGGATCCCCTTAGAAATGGTTTTACCTTTTTAAGCTGAATTTAAAAATAATTCAAAGGCCTTGACATTGAGTGCAGGAAGAACCATGTGGTGTTCCATTTGTTAGTGGCCCTACGAGTAGACCAGGTGGCTCTCCCATGCAGCAGAGGGGTGTCCCTGTGATACTCCACTGTGATTAAAGGAGCAAACAAGTCTCTGCTCTAGCTACATTCTGTGCGAGGGGATAGCTCACATTTCGTAGGCCTGGAGCGTGTCAAGATTTGCAGGTTCTCCTTTGCTATCATAAACACCTATATAACAATCAGGTTTCTGCCTAAGCACACTTCAGTGTAAAGCCTTTGAACCAGGGTAACCTTTAAGTAAAAGCAATTGAGTTTTGCATTGAGCTTAAAGGTGTATGAAGTGAGCAGCACAGAGTGCAGAGCTAACACTGTGGCAAAGATAGAAAGAGGACTCTACGGCTCTGGGAAGGGGAGTGCCTTTGGCAGGGCATCCTTGTAATGTGCTAACATTGTATCAGAGGCGAAAATAAAGATGTACAGATGCTAAAAACAGTAGGAACCATCTAACATGTTATCACTGTCTCAATAAATCAGAAGTGGAGCCGCCCAGATTCTGAGGGTTTCTGAAACCACCCAAAATAGTTACATTGAGTCTAATATAGGGAGTGGGCTGCGGAGATCTTACAGATCACCTATACAATCAGAAGAGCAACTTTTCAAAATATTAACATTGTAGCTCACACATAAAGCTCTCTGAATTTATCATCCCTGTGACTCCTTAACACAAAACTATTAACTTGTAACAGAGTAAAACAGAGCAGATGCCTTTAGGCACTCTGCAAGTGAAATCACCTTTAGTGCTACAAAACACACATTGGGCTGTAGAGCACACAGGCTTACAGACTACATCTGAAGTTAAGGTAAGTATGCGTAGCAGCGGCCCGTGCAGGTAAGAGCGGTGGGGCGGTGAGACAGGGTGGGGGCAGATTTCGATAGACAATTATGAGGGAAAATGTATTATTTATATATTTTTCCCTCCTGGTCATCGGTCAAATCCCGCCCCCAACTTGGCCGACTGCGACACCGCTCTTACCTGCAATTGGCCGCTGCTAAGTATGTGATTTGTTGTTTGAAATGGAACCCATTCAAAATTAATTCACTCAATAGAGCGAATCAGTTCCAAAATGGATAGTGAAGTGCTTCATATAGAGAAGGGACAGGACTGGTGGCACATGGCTACAAAAAGAAGGCATTGTGATACTTAGGCAATGGATGTAACATAGGATATATATGTTATATAGTCCGATGATTGTCATTGGCAATTTTGCAGGAGATGGGGAGAAGAAGGTCTTGTCTCAAGAGGAAATTATTTAGCTTTTTTTCTGACTTTCTGGAGGGACGCAGCATTTTCGGGTTTGCAGCTTGTGCCAGAGTCTGGCAGCATAGCTGCACAAGACTAGTTTTTTTCCAGTGCTTAATTTGTAAAATATTAAGCCCAGGTGCTCAAAGTTTTGGTTTGTAGGAGGTCACACCCACTTCCTCCACTGGCTCCACCCATTAACTCTATTGGCGCCACCCACATCCTCAAATGGCGTAGAACAGAAATTGAGGTACCCCCCAATCCTGAAAGATTTTTTCAGAAGCAATATTACAACGGAATATTGTATAATAATATAGTACCACTTTAAATCCTCTCTGTCTACATCTCACAAGGGGACCCCTATATACTAATAGTAATACACTTGCTATACATAGGGAAACTAATCAATTTGAGAACGGTCTATAGTCAAGTAAAGGTACAGAAACTATGGAACACTGTGTGAAGCAACCACCATTAAATGGTATGGTAGTAGCATCCAATAGTAAGTAAACTCACCACCCAAAAGAACAATTAAATTAAATTATTTACTTTATTTATTCAAAACTTGATATAGGCATTTTGTCTTTTTGTAACAATTTTGTTATATATGTATATATCTTTTTTCATTTTATATATCCATTTATCATATGACTGGTTTACAGTTCATAAACATATACATTTAAAAACATTTACAAACAAACATTAGGCATAAGACAAGACAGATGATGTAGGCAATACGGCAAGGTAATTCACAAACATTTACAAAAAACATTAGGCATAAGACAAGACAGATGATGTAGGCAATACGACAAGGTAATTCACAACGCACGTTTCGGCCAGTTAGCCTTCCTTAGGTGGCCATGTATTGCGAAAAACAAAGATATCCAAACCATATAAGAACGGAGAAGGGCTGCTAGATGCCACCCCTCATTTATTGGCGATAGAACTAAGTTAGACTGGGGTGAAGCGTTGTGATCAAGACCATGATGTGATGTTTTACTATTTGTAATACCGTAAAAGATGAGAAATTATGTACTGTGATTACATTCACTAATAGCGATCTCGGCGACTCGAATAGGGATCTTTAATGTCTAAACTAAAACGCAGGCTTGATGAATATCTCGTATAGATACAAACTAATTCAAATTGTGTTGGAGATTTGTTTAGCGAGACGTTCGAAAACGGATGTGTGGCGGATACTCGAATAAAAACCTAGGCGTGACGTTTATCAGGGCGCCGAGAGTCAGGGTTCAACAATTGTATTTCATGTTGTTATTCGTGACAGGGGAGAATGATCTCCGGCTATGGCTCTCGGTATCGGGGGAACACCACGAAGGATTCCAACGTGACGAATGGCTGGATACAAACCTTGCCGTATTGCCTACATCATCTGTCTTGTCTTATGCCTAATGTTTGTTTCTAAATGTTTGTGAATTACCTTGCCGTATTGCCTACATCATCTGTCTTGTCTTATGCCTAATGTTTGTTTGGAAATGTTTTTAAATGTATATGTTTATGAACTGTAAACCAGTCATATGATAAATGAATATATAAAATGAAAAAAGATATATACATATATAACAAAATTGTTTCAAAAAGACAAAATACCTATATCAAGTTTTGAATAAATAAAGTAAATAATTTAATTTAATTGTTCTTTTGGGTGGTGAGTTTACTTACTATTGGATGCTACTACCATAACATTTAATGGTGGTAGCTTCACACAGTGTTCCATAGTTTCTGTAACTTTACTTGACAATAGACCGTTCTCAAATACATCTCACACACCTCACAGTGTTGCCCACTGTAGAAATGTGCCTCTTCTAAATCTGTCCTGTTCTGCACATAAATTTAATTGTGCATGGCAGCACAGAATAGAATAGTGCAACAAATCCACAATACAGACCCTGGGCTGTACAATCTTCATGGAGAGGCTTTTACTTTACATGGACACATCCTTAACCCAGTCTTTCTCCTCATGGGAAACTTCTGTGAAGTAGAGAAAAAATAGAACAGAAGCCCACGAGTTGCAATATCCCACGCCCTTCCTTGTCATATTGAGAATAACAAAATACCCTCTCCAGGCCAGGGATACAGTTATTGAGGTATTATTATACAAAATCCCAATTAAAGATATCAAAACTCATGTCAATCCCCAACTTTTGCATATTTTGACAACAGTTGTTTTGAGTCACAGAATCGAAAGCCTGGGTAAGCTCAAGGAATGCTACATAAAGATGTAGATTTTGCTTCTCTTCTCGTTTGGTACAGAATCCCTGCCAAAAGCCAGCTGGATTAAACTGAAGAACTCCATTTTCAACAATATGTTTCTGGACCTTGCAAAGATCTGCAAGTAATACATTTGAACACATATCATGAGGATTTTTGGGCCTATATGCATCCAGATCACTGTTCTTCTTTTCTACATGATACAGACTAATCTAGTGTCAATATTTGACTCTATAATCCATCATCTGATATTTAGAAAAAGAAACATACACCCCTAAAGAGTTCTAGTAGTGTTATACAAAGCACCATGCTGACTAAACAAAAGTTGGGCTAATGGCCTATGGTGAATCAAGCATCTTAAACACTAAAGACAGATACTCCCCATTTTTCATCCTAAAGTTTTAAAAGACCTGAAGGAACCTCCTTGCAACTTAAAACCTTGTGATACTCAAAGTAGTCCAGAGTGGGGCAAACGTATGTCATCGTCGCAAAGTCAGACCATAAACTGAACTCTATACTCAATGCTACTGCCAAATGCAGTGCTTTTCCCAAGGCTGTCATATCCAAATTGCTCACTATACTTATAAATTGACCAACATCAGTACTTCATGGATAAAATGAGCACAAACAAGTCTCAACGTCAGCAGCATATAGAACACACACTGATAAACAATAACAGATACTTACCTCACAGTATTACCTTAATAATTCAAAAATATCTAAATTATTTCTTCAAACATTAAGTGATATTAATATGTGGAAAGGTAGGGCCGATTTCGACCGAGAACCTTAAGTATTGCCCGGCGTTAGCCGCCTCTCATACCACTCGAAATTGTCAAACAAAGAGGCAGGCGCTGGAGACTGGAAGGCAGGAAACAGGAGTTTATTCCGACGGAGAAGAACACGTCAAAACAGACAACAGGGTATCTTCTTGAGGTGCTGTAAACGCATCTCTGAGGTCTGGCCTCTTATACACAGGTTTATGGTCTTTATTACAGTTTATTGCATGTGGCACATTCTTGTAAATACTTTGAAGTACGGAAAGACATCCTCGGAATCCCCGCTTCAAGCCCGTTCCCACGCACATTTACAGTAGAAGTCCCCACCCCGATCTTAGTAGGTGATGACTGTCGCGCAGCTGGACATTCCGCCGATTCCCGGAATGTGTGTGGTTGATCAGATCTCATGGGGTGGGGGCTTTGATCATTTGTAGATCCTTTGAAGAGAGAGAGGCTTCCTACTGTATGGGGGCAATTAACTGTATCCGCAGGACCAGGTGGTGGCCTGGGAGTGAGCAGGACAATCGGGCACAGAGGAAAGGGGGGTTCATCAAAGGATGTATGATCTCGAAAGGGATGGAGGGAGGTGTTGGCTGGGTACGGGATGTGACTCCGAGGCAGGGTCGCGCTGAAAGGGAGGTTTTATGGCCCAAGCATGTGAGAGCGGGGGCTGTCAGCGTGCGGGGGGATGCTTGCGAGGTTAGAGGGAGAGAGAGAGAGAGACGCGCTGGCTATCGGCAGTGGGCAGAGAGGCCATGATATTCAAAATGGCTGCTACTTATGCGCACATATGAGCCTGAAAAGGGACAAGATGGCGCCGATAATGTTGATGTCGCAAACTAGATTTAAAAAATAGCTCCTATAATATGATTTGTGAGTCAATCGTTTTTTTTGCAGTTTTCTATAGAGCAAAGTCGATGCAAGGCCATTTAAACCCTTTACATGAACACCAGTAATATGACACAAAGACACATTCATTTTTTTAGGTACGGGGAGATTACGTGATTTGTCCGGAATCACAGGCTGGTGAGCCGATGCCCAGACACGAACCTGGTTCCCCAGTTGCAAAATAGCTAGCGCTGGCTGTTTTGCCACATCCTCTCCACTAATCTGGGGAGAGGCCAGGAGAGTGGACGTTCAATGGCAAGAGTGCCTTGCAAATGATGTGAAGACCCACAAACTTTAAAATTGGCAGGCATTCACAAAGGGACATTCAAATGTTGATTTATTCTTGTAGAGGGCAAAGTAGATTGTTTTTCCAAGGACGCACTGCAGTGGGAATAATCCCAAAATGCGTGAGATGTAGGAGAAGGGGATTGTCTACCGGAAAATCAGCATCGCCCTAAAACAAAGAAAAAGTTATGTGTGGACCCCATGTTCGTACATGCAAACAAATGTGTAGCTTAACTGTGCACCATGCATATTGACAAATGTGTGCGTATTCCTGGAAAGCTACTTTAATGATAATCAATGCTTTAAATGGGCTGGTACTTTCAGAGACCGAGTATCTGCACTTCTTTCAGTTTCAACTGAGAGTACCTGCACTTCTCAGCAGAGGTCTAATATGTTTAATGGGAGAGTACCAGCACTTCGCTGTAGTAAGAAGGTACTCTAAAATAGTAAATACCCACACCTTTCCAGTTGCATTTCACACATCTGGCATATTGTCCCCAGAGTGCTCTCAGATGTTTTGTCCAATTGCAAATTATGTGCCAACTATCCTGAACTAAGTGTAAGCCTAACGGAGCAGATGTACAATTTACATCTGAGCTTTACATATATCACAATTTGTTTACTAAAATAAGCAATAATGCTGTTGGTCAAATTTTATTTTTAAATAGTGCAAGGTTTAATAGTGACATTGCTGTTAGGGAAATACACAGCTGCCTACTTTGAAAAAGTGTTCTTTAAATGTATTTGCTCCTCGTATGTCTTGCAGGACTGTATATTTGTTCTTTTTTCTGGTAATAAAAGTTTATGAAACATTTGTGTGCAAGTCGTTTTTTACCAGTTTGAAGACTGATGTGGTTAGTTCAGTTCTTTTTCTACATCTGACTGAAACTTACATTTTGCTTTTTATGTTCGATCTCTGTGAAGTCGCATTCAAAAGGGCTTCTATCATGACCTGTGTCGGGGAGTATACGAATGTCTCTTTCACTGGCCATTTAAAACCAATTTGTTTTCTTTACAGGACAAGAACGATTTTCCTTTCTGAATTCTAGCTAAATTAATGTGCTAAGAAATATAGACACATTATTTATTACCACTCGAGACTCGGTCTCAATATATTATCTACATACTTGGAAAGGGCCTCCGTAGGAGTGCCAATTGTAGAAACTATGGGTCGATAGGGTGGGTCCTGTTGGTTTTTGTGCATTTTTGGAAGCCCATAAATGCATGCTATTTTCCCTTGCGACTTATTTAGGAATTCATATACTTTTTTAGTTATTACTTTCCTATCTAAAGCTCTCTTTGTAGTCTGCTGAATCTTTCTAACTATCTTATCTGTCGGATTATTAGTGACTTCTTTATAGAACAGGGGGTCATTCAACATATTCAACATATTTGTTTCATATGCATTAGAATCAATGAGGACAATACCGCCTCCCTTATCGCTGCTTTTTATTATCAGGGATTTATTGTTCTTTAAATTGAGTAAAGAGTCATGTTCCTCTTTTGAGATATTGTATTTTGATTTGGGAACATATCTAAGGGCTTGATCTAATTTTGCCAGGACAACTTTTTCAAACATCGCCATCTCAGGACCAAGTTGGTCCAGTGATGGTGTGAACGTTGAAGGTCGGGCCACAATATTGTTAGTTGTATTATCCTGATCTATTTCTATCTTATCCATGAAGAATTTTTGAAGTCTTATTTTTCTGAAAAAAGAATGCACATCTTGGTACAGTTCGAATAAGTTTACATTGGCTGTGTATTAACCTTTTGCGCCTAATAAAGGTCTTGAAAAAAAAAAAAAAAAAAAAAAAAGTTTACATTGGCATGTGGAACAAAAGTTAAACCTTTTGAAAGTAAAGATATATCTGAGGCTTTTAGGTTATGTTTGGAAAGGTTAAAGATCGGTATCACATCCACTGCCTCTGATATTGCCTGCTGCGAGTTTCCAGATAGTGCTGGGGTTCCATGGGGTGCTGATACGTTTGGTGTTGACCCCGGGATGATGGCTGAAAACGTACTCTCTGAGACCTTATATCTCACTATCTCCATCTTACATTAAAGATACAGGTGAAATGATTGCAAAGGTGGAAAATCTAAAATTCAATGAGGATAATGATCTATTGGTTACGCTTGATGTTGAAGCTCTATATAGTAATATCCCACAGAAAGGAGCATTGGATGCCACTATGTGGTTCATAGACTTACATCAGATACCTTGTAACAAGCAGTTTGTTCATGATTGCCTTTCAATAGTATTGCAGGAAAATGTCTTCCAATTCGGAGACCATATGTATCAACAGATCAAGGGCGTGAGCATGGGGGCAGCCATGGCTCCGTCCATAGCGAATACATATATGGCCCTTTTTGAGGCACGTAATATATATAATGAGATGGCCCCTTTCTATGAGTCTGTTTCCCACTGGTACAGGTTTATTGATGATATCTTTTTCATCTGGACCAGTGGGGAACAGACTCTGGGAGAATTCTTGGAGTGGATCAATCTTGCAGATGAAAATCTTAATTTCACTGCCCATGTCAATACTACCAAAGTT
The DNA here is from genome assembly GCF_964263255.1 of Lissotriton vulgaris. Classification (NCBI taxonomy): domain Eukaryota; kingdom Metazoa; phylum Chordata; class Amphibia; order Caudata; family Salamandridae; genus Lissotriton; species Lissotriton vulgaris. The sequence continues at coordinate 1,099,622,690 of NC_141693.1, forward strand.
GAGTTCTTGGATATATATATTAAGAACGAAAATAATAAATTGGAAGTGGACCTATATTCGAAGCCCACATCAAGAAATACCTTGCTCCACTTTTCGAGTTATCACCCTAGGAATTAGAAGGATGGCATCCCCTTCTCACAGTTTCTTAGGGTGAGACGAAACTGTACAAATATCAAAGACTATGATAAACAATCCAAAAAGATGAAGCAAAAATTCCTCGACAGAGGATACCCTCATCGTCTAGTTCGTGAGGCATATAAGAGGGCCCGATATTATGATCGGGATGCACTCTTAAAATCAAAAAAAGAAGTCCAGGAACCAAAACTAGTGTGTGTCACACGACATTCAACACTAAATGCAACAATCAGGCAGATAGTGAATGCCAATTGGCACTTACTAAACATAGAATCATCTAAACCTAAGCTCAAGAAACCGATGTGTGCACACCGGAGAAACAAAAATTTAAAAGACCTTGTGGTAAGATCAAGATATACTGGCACCTCTGAAAGACTCCCATTTATACAAAAATCTATACAGGGTGTGAACCCTGTAAAAGGTACTTCAAGATGTGGCTCCTGCCACTCTTGTGATGGCATCATATCAGGACAGACATATCAACTGAATGGATATAATATTGAAGCGAATGATCTGTGGACATGTAACACCAGCAATGTAATTTATTTGCTCATATGCCCATGCCATATGGGATATGTGGGCGAAACATCTAGAGCAATTAAAATTCGGTTAACCAAACACAGATCAGCAATCAAAACTAAGAAATTGGCAGCCCCACTTGTTGCACATTTCATAGATTTCCAGCATGCCCCATCGGATATACGATGGCGCATATTGGAAAAGATCCATACACCTAGCACTAAGGGAGGAGAAAAGATACGAAAGAAACGAGAAGTTTTTTGGATTTTTTCCCTAAAGACCTTCAGCCATAGCCTTAATAATGAATTACCTTGGGAGAATGCAATTTTATGAGAACTTGTTAAAATTAAAAAAAAATAAGATCCCACCAACAAATAATAAGGCTAGATTTAACTAGAAAGAACACATAAAATAGATATAGGTGATCAATATATACCTGAATTATAATAGAACATAAGCGTTTTACTCAAAAATAGGTTACTTCTTGTCAAGAAATAAGGCTGCAACACGCTAAATAAATAAATGTCTATTCATCCCCTAACACCCCCTAACATCGGGTTAATCGTGAGCTCCTTTAGATCGAAAAAGGTAAAAATACGAAAATAAAGAATTGTTTAACTATCCCCTAGAAACAGGTTTCGTGAAAATAAGGCTTTTCCCTTTAAGAACTCAGGTGTTGCGTAAACCAATAGTAATCGTTCTTATAAAAGAACCTTTGAACTGCAAAGCGGGGTTGTTCCTTTTGAAACCTGACCCGCCGGCAGTGTATCCTGAATCGTCATACCCTCGTGAACTTTTGCCGGTAAGAGACCGCGTATGCTCTATTGTTTAAACCAAATCTAGACAACGCTAACGAGCATAGATACACTAAAAGTTTGTACCTTTTTTATCAGGAGTAGCGTCTGAATGGCAGTAAAAAAGAATACATATCACGACGCCATCGCCGTATACTTTTAAACCCGACCACGAGGGAAGACCGGCACTACTAATAAACAGCGCTCTATTACATTTAGGTAAGCGGTAATTAGATACGAGCCGCATTTAATTGTTAATAAACGTGTAGCTCAGTTTATAACATCCGTTTATTTAATTTGTATTTTATATGCCAGGACCCTATTCTACATATTAGTATACAGTTGTGGTGCTCTACCCATAGAAAGACCCCAGATGAAGAAAGTATCCTAATTCATTTGGGGTAAGATAACTATAATTACGTCTCTTCTTAAAAATAACTAGGAGCAAAGCTGTTAATAACGAAAACATATTCCTTTGCCTATAGGGAATTGTCGCCCTTTTGGACCTAAATAAACCCATGTAATGAATGCTCTACTGGAAACTGCCAACAGATATATTAATATTTATGCAAGGTGAGCAGTAACGTGTTATTTCTTTAGTGGAACCACAAAGTGGAAAAAAAACATAGACCACTTACCCGCATTTTACCTTGTTTTTTTTAGAAAATTGTAATTAAAATATCAAGTTCGGAACCTGACGATACAGCCCCGATACAGCCCCGTTATATGAGAATAGTATTGTCCCAGTACATGAGTACATTTTTAGGTAAGAGCATAAGATTGGTTACAAGGAAAATATGTTTTGTTTTAGAAATCGAAGTAAGGGTTATTTTAAATCTTGCATATTGCCTTCTGCAATAAGCTTACAAGTAACTAAGGCAGTGAATATGCATTAATAAACAGATGATAGAAGTGTCATGAAACTTCTCAGAAATATGGGTATTAAAAGAGATGTATAAAATATTAGGATGATAATCTGAACATTATTCCCTTCTCGCTCTATCTTTCTATCCCTTTACTCTTCTTTTTAACTAATCGTTTGTAGGTTCTAATTTAGAACGAGATGAAGCACCTAAAAGTCACATGCAAACAAGCGTAATTTGAGTGAGGACATCAATGACATCATGTATCATGTATTATTAAAAATGAGAAATAACCATCAACCAAAGTATTGGATTTGATAACACGAAAGTAGTCCCTGTAGATGTCAAAATGTATAAATATGTCTTTAGATAAAAGGTGTTAACTTTGTATTTTGGTAAAGATTTTTGCCGCATTGTATCTTGTTGTCTGTACACACATAACACAGTATGGCTTGTTCTTTTAAACCTCTTATATGCATAGGTGTCTGATATTTGTTTATAAAAAGCGGTATATCATAAATGTGAAAATAATCCCTTGCCAATAGAATGTTGTAACAAACATGAAACTAGTTATGTTATATTGTCTCACGTTAGGAGGCTAAAAAAGTAAAACATTGTTATGATCTTTTTTACAGAAACTTGATGGTATAAGTCCTGATGAAGGCATATTCTTTATGTCGAAACGCGTCGACCGGATGCCATCTAACCTCTTTTTAATTCTTTTGTGAATACACATGTATCATTATATTGTCATTTTATCAATTCTGATCAATGCACTGATTTTTATTATTCCTTTTTAATCAAATTAAAAATGTATATTTTCTAAATTGAACTAGTTTGTTTGTTTAATCTATTGTGCAATTGCTTTAGGTGTATGCCTGGGAGTGTTATTTTACATATATTGTTTACCCTGTCCCAGGATATTGATCCATATCAGGGGGTCCTTGTTGTTAACACAGTTTGGTAATGTGGTTCCTCAGACTTTATGGGCGAAGATTCGTCATGAGAATCATGCACAAGAGTTAGGTGATACGTGGGTTAACATTACTGCTGCAGATGGTCGACAAGCTGGTGGAGCTAAACCTGAGCCTTTAGTTGCAGAAATCCCTGGTAGGATTATTAATTTTATGAAGACTTTAATGCCTGATATGCAAGTGAATTGGGATAAGTTATCTGCATGTAAGCAGAAGAAAGATGAGAGTGTGTCTGATTTCTTCATGAGGTTTGAAGAGACATTCGTCGATCATATTGGTCAGGATATGAGTACAGAAGGTGGCCAATGTTCGTAGATAAGTTTGTTCGTAACTTGCTTCCAGAGTTATGTAATAAGTTGAAGGATTCAGAGAGTTCATGGGCTGTTTCTTCGTCTGCTCAGATATTGGCTACTGCGCAATATTACAAAAATAGGGATAAGGATGAGAAAGAGAAAGCAGACAGAAAGACTAGAGATTTGAAGACGAAGGTTCTTTTGCAACAAGCGTATCCGCCTCGTAATAATCAGTGTGAATATCAGCAACCTCAGCAGTTTCAGAGAAGTTCACAAAGGCTCGAGCCTTCTCAACAGCGTTTTCCGGTAGGCCCTAATCAGTGTGCGTATTGTAAGGAAGAAGGGCATTTCAATAATAGTTGCCCGATTTTGTTGCAGCGTGCGAATGGTGCGTCTGGTGTGAGAGGTCGAGGTGTTCAACAAGTTCCTAGAGGTAGAGGACGTGGTGTTTTCCCCCAGAATGCACATACTTTTCCTCCACAGAATACAATGAATTGCTTTGATCAACAGAATGTTGCGTCTGGTAGGTCGTCTCAGTATTATGCTGACGACTACTATGTTGAGAGCGAGAATGTGGATGGTAATGATTGCTAGAACAGCCATAGACAAAGAGAGGGAGTTCTGTTAGTTCCAGTAGATCAGAGTGGACCTTATGTTGAGGTGATTACATCAGGTGTGTCAGAGCCTTTTCTGTTGGATACTGGTGCTGCGAAGAGTTCTATTATGCACTCTAAACTCCCTGGCGCACCTTTGCCTGGCTTGACGAATGTTTCGGTAGTATTTTCTGGCGCCCCGGTTTGTAATCCAGTTTCTAGTCCTTTGTCTTTTTCTGTTAGACCTTGCGAATTTGAAGCACCGCTCATTTTAACGACAGGTTGTGGTGAGAATTTGTTGGGATTGGATTTGTTGAAGAGATTGTATGTGACACTACATTGTTCTCCTTCAGGAGTACAGCTTACATTGGGTAAGAGAGTGATCTCTCCGATGTATTTGTCTAAGGATCGACTTCCATTGGAATTGCGTTCTCTCCCTGATACTCTTTGGGCTACTGGTCCTAATGATGTGGGTCTTTTGGAGATTCCTCCATACGTTGTGACGCTGAAAACGAATGCTAGATTGCCACGTATTCCCCAATATCGGATTTCTAGTGATGGTGAAAGAGCGCTTTTAGCGATCATCTATGATTTGATTGAGAAAGGTGTGATTGAAGAGACGAGAGGTAATGTGTGCAATAGTCCGGTTTTGCCTGTTTTGAAACGTACTGATTCTTCTCAGCCGCCTGTGTATAGGTTTGTGATCGATCTTCGAGAAGTGAATAAAATCGTCGTACCGCAATATCCTGTTGTCCCAGATATTACTGCTTTGCTGACTATGATTCCTGCTTCAGCTACTTCTTCAGCATCCCGATTGCCGAGGAGAGTAGAGATATTTTTGGCTTCTCTTTAGGAGGCCGAAGTTTCCGGTTTAAGCGCGGCCCTCAAGGCTATTGTGAGAGTCCATCAATCTATAGTCAGGCTTTGAAAACACAGCTTGACACGATTGTTTTACCTGATGGTGCTGCTCTTATTCAGTATGTCGACGATTTGCTAGCTGCTGCTGATGATGAGGAAATTTGTAAAGAAGCTACTCTTTCTTTGTTGCGACATTTGTCTGACCTCCATCATAAAGTGTCACTTTCGAAGTAGCAGTATTGTCGACAAGAAGTGACCTACTTAGGTCACCTCTTATCGAAGGAGGGAAGAAGATTGACTCCAGAACGAATTCAAGCGATTGCCAGAATGAATGTGCCAACCACACAGAGAGAAGTGCGTGCTTTCTTGGGTATTACTTTGTACTGTAGGCAATGGATTTTGAATTTTTCACTCCTTGCGAAACCTTTGTTAGCACTTACTCTTAAGGATACTCTGAATCCTCTTCCTTGGTCTGACGAGTGCCAGAAGAGTTTTTCTGAACTGCGTGACGCATTGTGTTTGGCTCCTGTGTTGGGTACTCCCGACTACAGTAAGCCTTTTACACTCTATGTTCACTAGAGAGAGGGATGTGCATTGTCGGTTTTGACTCAACAATTTGGCGATAAACAACGTCCATGTGCGTATTTCTCGTCGACTTTGGATCCGGTAGCTAGAGCATTACCGAGTTGTTTGAGAGCCACAGCGGCAGCAGCTGTTTCTATTCGACAGTCTGCTGGTTTGGTGATGGATAATACGTTGATTGTGATGGTTCCACATGCAGTGGATACTTTGTTGAAAAGGACCAAAACACAGCACTTGACTAGTGCTCGAATGTCAGGTTATGAGTTGACGCTTTTGGCGAGTCATGTACATATAAACCGATGCAACACGTTGAATCCAGCCACGTTGTTGCCGATTTCTGTAGAGACAGATGTTCAAGAACAGCATGATTGCTTTCTTAGGACAGAAGAGGAAACAAAGGGGAGAGTAGATTTAAGAGATACTCCTCTTGCAAAGTCTGATGGTACCTTATGGGTAGATGGTTCATGCTTTAAGCTTCCGAATGGTGATATGACTGCAGCATATGCTGTTACGACTTTGCATACGATTGTTGAAACTGCACGTATTCCACAAAATTCAGCTCAAGCAGCAGAGTTGATTGCATTGACAAGAGCGTGTGCGTTGTCGAAAGGAAAGAGAGTGACTGTGTATACCGATAGCCAGTACGCGTTTGGTGTTGCCCATAGCTTTGGACGTTTGTGGAAAGAGCGTGGGTTCCTGACTTCGCATGGTACGAAAATTCAGCATGGTCAGTTGGTGAATGAACTTCTTGAGTCGCTTACGTTACCGATGCAAGTTGCGATCGTGAAATGCAGTGCAACATGACGTTGGTCGTGGTAATGCGTTTGCGGATGAAGTTGCAAATGAGACGACGAAAGATGTGATCAGTCGAATGTATGTTGCGGGTCCAGCAAGATGGGTTCCGGATAGAGGAATGTGTGAAGATAGGATAGAGAGTGTGAAGTCAATTCAGGCTGAAGCTATGGAGAAAGAATTGAGTGTATGGAGAGAGAGTAAGGGAAAATTGGATTCGACTGGTTGTTGGATTGAGTTGTCCGAACATCAGCGATGGTTGCTACCTGATGCGTATGTGCTTGCAGTGGTTACGATGGCGCATGGAATGGCTCATATTAGTGCGAAAGGGATTTGTAAGTTGCTGGCTCTAGTATGGCAGAATGCTGGAATTCCTAAGTGTGCGGATAATCTGGTCAAAAATTGTATGGTTTGTCTGATGTATAATCCTGGTAAGGGAACTCCAACTCCAGCTGGTCACTTTGCGCCTCCAACGTATACGTTTGAGGTTTTGCAATTGTATTTCATCCATATGGAAAGGTGTAATAATTTGAAATAAGTCCTCGTAGTTGCTTGTGTCTTTTCGAGATGGATAGAAGCATACCACCTGAAAGATAATACTGCCTTGTACACAGCCAAAGCCCTGCTCAAGGAATTTTTCCCTAGGTATTGTTTGCCAAGAATGGTGTGGAGTGATAACGGGAGTGAATTTGTGGGTCAAGTGATGAAGAGTGTGTGTGATGGTTTAGGTATAAGGCAAACGTTCCATGCTGCAAATCACCCCCAATCAGCTGGCTTAGTTGAGTGCTATAATGGCACCCTAAAACTGAAACTAGCCAAGATTCAGGCAAGCTCTGGTCTCCAATGGCCCAATGCTTTGCCATTGGCACTTTTGTCAACTAGAATGACAGTACATTCTCGAGTGGGACTTAGTCCCTACGAGATTGTTTTTGGTCGCCTGGCAAATATATCGGGAGTGCCGAGGCCGACAAAGTTTAGCGAGATTGAACATCCTGTGCTGATTGATTATTTGTACGATTTGACGGCTAAATTGCGTGTTTTACACCAACAGGTTCACGATACACTGCCACAAGCATCTGACGATCCAGGACACGCCATTGAACCAGGCTCGTGGGTCCTCATGCAGAACTTCCAGCGGACAAAGAACAATCAGCCCCGCTGAACTGGACCATTCCAGGTCCTGTTGGCAACGCGTACTTCCGTGAGTTTGCAGGGTAAAAAAAACTGGATCCACGGCGCACATTGTAAGAGAGCTCCTTTGCCTCTGCCGTACAACCAGTGGGTCCAGGAGGGTGTTGGCGATTCAGAGACCGTGCCCCGTTTTATCCCGTTCAGCGATGCATGTTTGATTGGGACAAGTTCTGAGTGTGAGGACGACGACATTTTACAAGAAGCTGTGAATCCATCAGTTCGACTGGACACTACTGAACCTGAGTTGTTGTTTTGTGATCAGACATTGCCTGGTAAAGGCCGCTATAATTTACGACCAAAAGTCGATGGACAAATAAATCAATAATTCTTTTCTTGCTTTTTGAAACTACGCTCTCTCATCTTAGAAACTGTTTAGATCGATTTTTGTTTTTCGAACCGCCATCCGGGTTCAGCTGTAGGGTCGCGGTATAAAGTCTCAGAGTGTACGGCTGGAAGACACAAGGTCGACAGTTCTGGCTTGTTCTAGGGCGTTCCCTGGGACATTCAGAGGTACACTTGAGCAGAAGAGAACCAAGTGCAGCGAACAGCACGGTTAGAGGATGGAGTTTCTGCCGATCGAGAGAGCTGTTGAAGAAATGAACTTTAAGACAAGAAGATGTAGACTAATGAGTAGCAAATGTTTTTTGATAACGTGTCTTTTTATGCTACTTAGCATGATGATGTTTTTGTTGGGATATGTTATTTTCTCTTTTCATGTGACATTTGCACCCACTACACAACCTATCCTTTGCCTGAACATGAGTCCATTAGAAGATTGGAATTTGCTAATAACTCCTTTGTTCAACTAATACATCAGCATCAGTTAGTAGTGAACACCACTAATTGCTGGGTGTGTGGTCTTATGCCTCATACTACTGATAAAGGTATTCCTTACCTGGTTTGCCATTTAGCTATAATGGTTCTGTATGGGCGTATAGGACGATGTTCATCTATGCCCGTGAAGTTTAGCCCCTGCGTTCTGTGAAAGATAATCTGAGGAATAGTGCCTTAGTTAGGGGAATAGTAGACATGATTAGAGGAATTAACTCTTATGAGACTATTCCGAAAGATGAGACACTAGCATATATCAGATGGAACGTTACTGGATATGGTATTAGTCTGAGTGAAAACTAGCGAGCAAAAAGATCTTCTCCGATTTGGATTGTACCTCATCGTGGTCATTTTTGTCTGCAAGGTAATGGCAAGAATCCGAGAGCTCAGTTAGGGAAGAGTGTTTGCACTGAGACGTATGTTTTTGCGTCCCAGACTTCCCCACCGTTTTTAGCAGTTAAGGGTACATAATTGTTTGCTACGATAGAGCATATACATGGTTGCCCCCTGATTTTTCGGGAACATGTTATGTTTCGTTCCTGTTTCCCCCTTCGTATACTGCTGCGGCAGATTATCACAGAACAAGAGTTGTTAGAGGTGTCTTCAGTAAGGAAGATACTGCAGGACAAGAATTGGAAGATTTTCTGAAGGGTTTTCTGCCGTTTTGGGGATCTATGGTCAACAGTAGGAACATACGGCAATTGACGAGAGTGGTTGAGTCCACCGTAGTTGAGACTGCCGGTGCCCTTAGTAATTTGACTGCTGAGCTCCAATCGGATCGTCTTATGACGTTGCAGAATCGAGTTGCGTTAGATGTCATACTTGCAGATAGAGGAGGGTTATGTAAATTGATCCAATCGAGCTGCTGCGTTTTCATTCTAGAAAATGCTCCGACAGTGTACCAGGCCATTTCCAAGCTACATAAGATCTCCGAGTCTGTACATGTGGACGAAGGAGATTGGTCGTTGATGGGATGGTTTTGGGGATTGTTCTCCACTTGGGGATGGAAGATTCTGATGATCATCGGGATGGCTTTAGCTATCGTTTTCCTGTTCTGTCTTTGTGTACAGTGTGCTCCTGCTATATGTGGCCTTTGTGCTACTATGTGTGCGAGGAGACCTGTCTGGAGAGCGGTACTAAGTAATAGGATGATGATTTAGCAACATATTGATGGTCTGATGAATATAGACCTGGATTAAGATTGACATGAGTTTAGGTTTTTGCCTATGTAAGGCCAAAAGGAGGGACTGAGGTTCCGTGAATTCTGAACCTGTTTTATAAAGGTCATAATACCGTTATGAATTTGGTAGTAACGGACCATAACTAGTGAGTGCGGCATGTACGAGTGATTTCGTCATGTTCGATCGATGGAATCACTACGTATTCATGGATTTTGTTCTGAACCCTCGGGTTCCATTTTGTGTACGGCAGCCATTTTGTGGTTGCCCTCACATAGGCCGATGACTACGGCCGAACGAGTCTTTGGGACATGTACACCTTTAGCTGACTTCTAGGTGACCTGAGCGAACTGACCCCGTTGCCTGAAGCTTGACTTGTTAAGCCAGTTCCTTGTCCGGTAGCTCGTCGAGATAGAGATCAAAGAACAGGACATTGCTGAGTTTCTTGTACACGCACACACCCCTTTATCTTGCTTCTCATCTGTTTCTGCTCCTTCTTTTTTGGTCTATTTATGATTTGGGTTGTGGTCTTTCATTATGGGTTTGCCCGGCCTGTCCGAGCAAGAATGTTGGGCTTTCCCGTGTAATTGTTGGTGGGCTGGACAGCTGAAAAGTGGGCTTGTGGTCATGCAATACCTTTTGCAAAGCTACCTATGATTGGATAGTTTGTAAATAATGAGTGTTTGTCAGGAATGTGATTTTTGGCATAAAAGACGAAGTCTCGCAACATGAAAATTGAGCAGATTCTAGCGAACCTACTTGTGTCGTACTTCGTAGAAGTTCTGTTCCTGGTTGCAGCCAATAAATTTGATCTTTCACGTCACCGAGAAGTATCCCATGTCTCTGTATTCTGAGGCTGGAGAAGTCGAAGACTTCGGGCGTTTCCCCTGGCGCCACTGGGTTCTAAAACCCGGTTCTTCACTAGCTGCAGCTAATACACTTGGTGTCTGATGCCATCCAGAAGTATTCCGTGTCTCTGCATACCAAGACAGGTGAGCTCGAAGATCTTAGGCGTGCCCCTGACGCCGCTGGGTTCAACCCCAGTTCTTCAACTGGCGCCCAACGTTGGGCGACTTCAGCGGTACTGGTCCAAGCCCGAAGATTGTGAGGAGCCCCGTGAGGAAATTCTGGAGGACGGCTGCCACTTCATCGACCCCTGCATGTCGACGTGGACCGAAGGTTTTTTTCTGTGAGGCTTCCCCTTTCCGACGGCTGCAAAGGACTCCTGCCCTGACTGGCGCCCTGTCTTGGACCCTCTTGTGATGATTTGTAAGGCGAAACGTTAGACGGTCTTCTGGTGGCTTGACAGACATTTTGGTTAAGTATAAGTGGGTCGCTCCCACGACTTTGTTTTGTTTCTTGGTTTTGATTCGGCCATTGCAATAGTCGAAGCCGAGGGGTTTGTATATTTGCGAGTGTATCATTTTTGATAACCCCTTGAAGTTTGAAGCAAGACTAGTGAGCTAAAAGATGCCTGGTTTTAGCAAATTTAGGAAATGGTTTTGTTGTAGTTGTAATAGGGATTCCCGATTGGAGGACTCGTGTCCGATACCTCCAGTTGGAACTCCAACTTATGAGCTCTATTCAAAGAATGGTGTAGGTCCCATTACCTTTAAAGAAGCATGGGTCCGGTATACAAGGAAAGATAGTGTTTTACGATGGCCCCAACATGGTAGTTTTGAATCAGATGTTTTAGATAACCTAGAAGTTGTGCTATTTAAGAAGAAAGCCCCGCCGGCGATGTTTGACTCTTTCCGCCTTTGGCGTAAGGAAGCCAGACAGCGAGAAATTAAGCAAGCTAAGAGAGATAGGAAGGAAAGGAATATATTGGTAATGCAAGCTGCTAGGCAGTTTAAGGAAGATGAAGAAGATCGTGCGATTAAAGTGTCAGATAGACAACATTGCATGGCCATTGACAAATGTTACCCGGCTTTGCCACCCCCCTTTCAAATGTGACTGAAGACCCTGAAAAGGATCCTTTGATGTCACATTTACTGAAATTACCACCCCCTTATGTGCAGGGTGCTACTGCACCTCCGTTACCTCCAGTTGTTGCACTCCTTGTTGTCGTTCAACCCCCTGTTGTTGTTCAGCCACCCGTTGCTTCACAGGTGGTTCTTCCTCCCCCGGTGCAGCCCCCTCAAGGGTCGCCAGGCTTGCCACCAGCTTTGCCTCAAACTCCTTTGCCTTACACTCCTTTATCTTTGACTTCTCTTATTTCTGTCCCTACGTCTCTGTCGCCTCAAAACACTTTGTCTCCTGTCCTCATGTCAACTTCTCCTTCTGCTCGGCAACGAATGACTGAGACTGTCACTAGTCTTTTGTCTCCTTTCTTTGGGTCACTGAATATGACCCCTGTTTCTGAACGTAAGCAGAGACGTAGTCATATCCCTGGTCCCGAAGAGCGGGCACTGTTAGATCTCCTTGCTCATAGATGAGTTTCGAATACCTCCAAGTACAGTCCACAAGTGGTTTTGGATATCTTCCTACAGTGGGAAGCACCAAAACAAAGGTATGTTTTTGATGTCATGTGTACCTTCCTTCGTCAGGAGTGGGAAGATAATGAGTTGGGTTCAATTCCACTGGAATTGCTTAATGTTCAGTCTGAATTTGCTAAAGGGACGATAGTGGTTTCCGATGTTGAGGAAGCGGTAGAGACACTACTCACTTTTAGGTCTAGACTTCCACCTCAGTCATTGTTTGAACCTGACCCTTCTGTTAGGAGAAAAGTGAAGCAGTATCCTATGAGAGAGGTTCCCCCTGTATGGAGAGAGGCAGTTGTGGCTGATGCCGCTCATGGTATTGCGGCTGCACCGGTTCATTTTCAGCGAGTGTGGGTGCATGTCCCTTGGAAGAGAGCTGAGGTCCTGGCTCTTAAGCAGACCTTGCCTGACCCCCAAAAAAATCCTGCTGGTTATTACAAGGAGTTGTCGCAGACAGTTGATGCGTGTGTTATGAATTTAGCTGACATAGATATTTTGATGGGTAATGTAGTTCCTCAACCCTTGTGGGCGAAGATCCGTCACCAGGATCACGAGCCAGAGTTAGGAGATACGTGGGTAATATTACTGCTGCAGATGGTCAGCAGGTAGGAGGTGCCAAACCTGAACTTTTAGTTGCAGAACTACCTGGTAGGATTATTAATTTAATGAAAACTATGATGGCTCCTCTGCGGGTGAATTGGGACAAGTAAGCAGCATGCAAACAAAAGAAAGACGAGAGTGTGTCTGATTTCTTCACTAGGTTTGAGGAAACATTCATTGATCATAGTGGTCAGGACATGAGTACAGAAGGTGGTCAGAGGTTGTTTGTAGATAAGTTTGTTTTTAATTTACTTCCTGAACTTTCTAATAGGTTAAATTACTCTGAGAGTTCATGGGCTGTTTCTTCTTCGGCCCAGATATTGGCTACTGCACAATACTATGAGAATAGAGATAAAGATGAGAAGGATAAAGTAGAGAAGAAGACTACACAACTAAAAACAAAAGTTCTTCTGCAGCAGGCTTATCCGCCTCGCCCTAATCAGTGTCAGTTTCAGCAACCTTCCCAGTTTCAGCAACCCCCACAGTTTAAGAAACTGTTGCAGAAGTCTGAGTCTTTTGCTTCCCGAATCCCGCTAGCCCCTAATCAATGTGCTTATTGTAAAGAAGAAGGTCACTTCAAGAATAGTGGCCCGATCTTGCTACAGCGTGCAAATGGTATGTCTGGTCTGAGAGGTCGTGGTGGTTTCCAACAAGTACCTAGGAGTAGGGGACGTGGTACGTTTCCTGAGAATGAACGTTCCTTTTCCCCTCAGAATTCTATGAATTATTTTGACCAACAGAATGTTCCGACCGTCCAGTCCACTCAGTACTACACTGATGATTATTATGTTGGAAGTGAGAGTGCTGGTTTTAATGATAGTTAGGACAGCCAAGGACAAAGGGAGGGAGTAGTGTCAGTTCCAGTAGACCAGAGTGGACCTTATGTTGAAGTGATTACATCAGGTGTGGCAGAACCTTTTCTTTTGGATACTGGTGCTGCAAAGAGTTCTATGATACACTCTAAACTCCCTGGCGCACCTTTGTCTGGCTTGACCAATGTTCCAGTAGGATTTTCTGGCGTCCCAGTTCGTAACCCGGTTTCTTGTCCTTTGCCCCTTTCTATTAGTCCCTGTGAATTGGAGACTCCCCTTATTCTAACGACTGGCTGTGGCAAGAATCTGTTGGGGTTGGACTTGTTGAAAAGATTACATGCGACATTACATTGTTCTCCTTCGGGAGTACATCTTACGATGGGTAAGAAAGTGATTTCCCCGATGTATCTGTCTAAGGATCGCCTACCACTGGAACTGCGTTCTCTCCCTGATACACTTTGGGCTACAGGTCCCAATGATGTTGTTCTCTTGCAGATTTCACCCTAAGTTGTTACCCTTAAGTCGAATGCTAAATTACCTCGCATTCCTCAGTACAAAATTTCCAGTGATGGCGAAAGAGCTCTTTTAGCGATTATCTATGATTTGGTTGAGAAAGGTGGGGTTGAAGAAACAAGAGGTAATGTGTGTAACAGTCCTGTTCTGCCTGTCCTTAAGCGTACTGACTCTTCTCAGCAACCTGTGTATCGGTTTGTGATCGACCTTCGAGAGGTCAATAAGATCGTTGTGCCACAGTTTCCTGTTGTCTCGGACATTACTGCTTTATTGACTATGATCCCTGCTTCAGCTGCTAGGTTTTCTGTTATTGATCTGAAGAACGCTTTCTTCAGTATTCCGATTGCTGAGGAAAGTAGGGCTAATTTTGGCTACTCTTTAGGAGGCCGCAGTTTCCGGTTTAAGCGCGCTACTCAAGGTTATTGTGACAGTCCCTCCATTTATAGTCAGGCTGTGAAAACTCAGCTTGATACTCTTGCATTGCCTTCTGGTGCTACTCTTATCCAGAATGTCGATGATCTGTTGGTTGCTGCTGATGATGAAGAGATTTGTAAAGAATTTACTCTTTCTTTGTTGCGACACCTGTCTGACCTTCATCATAAAGTGTCACCTTCGAAGTTGCAGTATTGCCGCCAAGAAGTGACCTACTTAGGTCATCTCTTGTCGAAGGAGGGAAGACAATTGACCCCAGAGCGTATTCAAGCGATTGCCCAAAGGACTGTGCCATGCACACAGAGAGAGGTGCGTGCCTTCTTAGGTATCACCTCGTATTGTAGACCGTGGATTCTGAATTTTTCTTTGCTAGCGAAACCTTTGTTGGCACTTACTCTTAAGGACACACCACACCCTCTTCCTTGGTCTGACGAATGTCAGAAGAGTTTTTCTGAATTGCGTGATGCATTGTGTTTTGCTCTGGTGTTGGGTACCCCCGACTACAGTAAACCTTTTACACTTTATGTACACGAGATAGAAGGTTGTGCGTTGTCAGTATTGACACAACAATTTGGAGACAAGCAGCGCCGATTTGCGCATTTTTCAGCTACTTTAGATCCGGTAGCTAGGGCGTTGCCTAGTTGTTTAAGAGCTACAGCGGCAGCGGCTGTTTCTATCCGACAGTCTGCTGGTTTGGTATTGGATAATACATTGATTGTTATGTTATGTTATGTTATTTATATTTTTATAGCGCACAGCTGCCCCAGCAAAGGGGCGTCCTGGCGCTTAGACAGGCACTATAACATAACACAATAAAAAAGAGGGACGGCTACTCAGAGGCGGAAAACAGAAAAGTTTTAATCGCCCGCCTAAAAGTGAACAGGTCATTGAGAGCTCGGATGTGCACCGGGAGCGAGTTCCACAACCCTGCTGCAAGCACCCGGAAAGAGCGGCCACCCATTCTGCTCAATTTAAAACGGGGGCAGACTGCCAGATGAAGAGCCTCTGATCTCAATGATCTCAGAGGGATGTAAGGAGTGAGTAAATTGGCAAGTGCCGGCGGCGAGGAAAATGTCATAATTTTAAAGACCAGACACAGCGCTTTAAACTTAATCCGCTGTCTGACCGGTAGCCAGTGTAGGGCCGAGATGGTACCTGACACAGAGCAATGTCTGGGGAGGCCCACAATGGCCCGCGCCGCGGCATTTTGCACCCTTTGGAGCCTGGAGGCCTCAGCCTGGTTCACCCCTAACATCAGCGAGCTTCCGTAGTCCAGCCGGGATAAAATAGATGCCTGGACCACGAGCTGCCGGGTAGGGGGATCAAAGTACTTTAAAACCGGCCTTATACCCCGCAGGATGCCATAGCAAGTGGCAGCCACCTTCTTAGTGTGGTCCGTGAAAGTGAGCACGGGATCCACCCAAATGCCTAGATTTTTCACTCCGGAAGCTGGGATCGGGATAACGCCCAGCTCTGGAGGCCACCACTGGTTTCCCCATAACTCAGCGTGTTTCCCCAACACCAACACCTCAGTTTTGGTGGCATTCAACTGTAGGCAGTTGGTGCGAAGCCAGCTTGCTACTGCCACAAGTCCAGCACGGAATCTGGGGGCCTCCACATCAGGGTCTCCACTAAGTGTCACCGCCAGCTGCGTGTCATCAGCATATGAGGTCATCGTCAAACCCCACTGTTTGACGACTGCAGCTAGCGGTTTCACATAGAGGTTGAACATGGTGGGGCTCAACGAGGAGCCCTGTGGGACTCCCAGACCCAAGGGATGGATGGTGGATTGGCCGGGTGGTATTGCCACTTTAAAGGATCGATCTGACAAAAAAGATCGAAACCACTGGAGGGCGATGTCTGTTACTCCAGCTTCCTCTAAGCGTTGGATCAGTATGTGGTGGGACACAGTATCGAAAGCAGCGCTCAGATCTAATAGCAGGAGCGCTGCTGTACGTCCGGAGTCAAGTACCAGGCGAAGATGTTCAATGATGTAAAGTAATGCAGTCTCGCTACTGTGTCCTGGCCGGAAGCCATTCTGACTGGGATCCAATATCTGATTGTGAGCCAAATGCTCAGACAGGATTGAGTTGACATGGGCTTCCGTTACTTTAGCCATCCAAGGCAAAAGGGATATAGGGCGGTAGTTTTCTGGCAGCAGGGGATCAGAATTGGCCTTTTTTAAGATTGGAGTGACTACTGCCTGTTTCCAAGCAGTGGGAACCATTCCAGTTGACAGTGACATATTGATGAGATTCAATATGGGGGCTCGGCACAGCGGGGAAAGTGTGCTAATAAGAGCTAGCTTCAGCGGGTCCAGAGGAGAACCTGATTTAACACTGAGGCTTTGTCAAAAGTCTCGGTGGACAAATCTGGTAGGACGGTCAAAGTCTCATACCCCAAAGAATTAGGGTCAACTACCTCTGGATTCGGCCGGCACGGATCAAATCCTCGGTAGATTTTTTGCACTTTCTCCAGGAAGAAAGTTGCCAGATTCTCACAGTGGTAGTCAGTGCAAATCACTTCCGAGGTAGCTCTTTTCTTCATAAGGTCTTTCAGGACCTTAAAAATCAGTTTAGATGGATTGGTACTGGCCAAAAATTCCTGAGCATAGAATGCGGCCCGTGTTCTGCAGATAGCCCTGTGATAGGACTTCAGATTGGTAAAGTACCGGGATTTCAGAAGAGGATCATATGATCTTCTCCAATCCCTCTCTGCTTTCCGGCAAGATTTTTTCAGCTCAGGAAGGGACTCATTATACCATGGGCTAGATGTCTTCGCACGGCCTTTCGACCAGCGCATGAGTATAAGGGAGTCAAGGGTGTCAGAAATCCAAGTGCAGAACAGCTGGTAACCCTGGTCCACATTCATAAGGGCGCTCAAAGGTTTCTGTTCCAGTAAACTATAAAACTCTTCAAGTTTGAGCTTGTGCCAATGCCTTTTTAGAGTAGGCCTGTCCACCGATTTAAAAGGCTTATCGTGGATAGGACAAAAGGCTTCCACTAGCAAATGATCTGTCCATCCCATCTGCATCGGGTCTGACACCTTCACCCTCTCAAGCATGGAAAAAAAAGGGGTCAAGAATATGGCCCCCTGAGTGGGTAGGAAGAGTAACATGCTGGATGATTGAAAAGCTTCAAGATCCGCCAGCAGAGTGTTCACGGTTGTGGATGACCTATTATCAAAATGAATATTAAGGTCCCCCATGATGTTAAAGTTCGCACAACCGAGCACTATAGGGCTAACCATCCAGCGCGGATTTGAAGACTGAATCATTGCCGGGAGGGCGGTAGATGAGCATACCGCTGAAAGTAAAGTGATGGCTAAAAGCAACTTTGAAGAGAGCACTTTCACAGGCGGGCAGCCCAAGAACTTTCCATTCAGCAGGAAAGCAGGACTTAACTGCCATGGCAATACCACCTCCTCTCGTGGTCCTGTTAGATGTAAAGACCATGTAATTCTGAGGGAAGGCAAGATTCAAAATAGCGGCATCTGAATCCTGAAGCCAGGTTTCAGTAAGTAAGAAAAGATCGGGATCTTCTTTTTCAATCAAGTCATGTATAGACTGGTGATGTTTGACCAGTGATCTCACATTTAAACACCAGATCCGGAGGCCCGAGCCGCATCGATCTTGCTTTTAGTTGGGGTAGCATCTTCCAGGGAGCGGATCTTGGTTGGGCTCTCTAGAGATCAACCCTTACAGGCACAGATATATGGGCCCACTAAAGGGTCAACAGGCTCACATAAACAGACCCTGACCTTGTGCCCTATGGCCAGCAGCTCTGACCGTGTGTAAGTCGACATCCCGCGGGTGGGTAGATAAGAGCAACAAAAAAAAAGGGACCAGATCCTGCCGCGTCTCGCGCTTCCTCGTCGCTGACAGGCGCAGACGGGCAGGACTCTGGCACGACTCAGGCTAAGCGAGGGCGTCCTACCTGCGCGTCCCGCTGCGCAGGAAAGGAGAGCATTAAGTAGGCTGTCCAATCCCAGCGCGA
The DNA here is from genome assembly GCF_964263255.1 of Lissotriton vulgaris. Taxonomy (NCBI): domain Eukaryota; kingdom Metazoa; phylum Chordata; class Amphibia; order Caudata; family Salamandridae; genus Lissotriton; species Lissotriton vulgaris. The sequence continues at coordinate 1,099,641,128 of NC_141693.1, forward strand.
GGACGCTCCAAGATGGCGCCCGCAGATCGAGTTCTGAGCCCAAAGCAAAATGGCGCCCACACAGGACCACCCTCGGGACCCGGACCCGCCAAACAGCGGTGCAGCAACTTTTTATATGCGGTAAGAGGGAGGGGGGCAAAGACCCAGCCAAGTCCCGCTTAAAAGCAGGGGATAAGTGAAAAATATAGCCACAAAACAAATATTAAACCAGGATGATTAAAATTTCTGAAGCGCCAGCAGCAGCGCGTGCGCAGCAGTGCTAGTACCCACATGCAGTGGATACCCTATTGAATAGAACGAAGACTCAACATCTTACCAGTGTGCGTTTGTCAGGTTATGAGTTGACGCTTTTGGCTAGCCATGTGCACATCAAGTGGTGCAACACATTGAATCCAGCTACATTGTTGCTGATTTTTGTCGAGATAGATGCTCAGGAACAGCATGACTGTTTTCTCCGGACAGAGGAGGAAACGAAGGGTAGAATTGATCTGAAAGACACTCCTCTTTCGAATCCTGATGGGATCCTATGGGTAGATGGTTCGTGCTTTAAGCTTCCGAATGGAGAGACGACTGCAGCATATGCTGTCACAACTTTGCACATGATTGTTGAAACAGCACGTATTGCACAGAATTCAGCGCAAGCAGCAGAGTTGATAGCATTGACTAGAGCGTGTGTGTTGTCAAAAGGAAAGAGAGTGAATGTTTATACTGATAGCCAATACGCATTTGGCGTGGCCCACAGTTTTGGTCGCTTGTGGAAAGAGAGAGGATTTCTTACTTCCCATGGTACGAAAATTCAGCATGGACAACTAGTGAGTGAACTTCTGAAATCACTTACTTTGCCGACCCAAATTGCGATAGTGAAGTGTAGTGCGCATAAGAAGGTTACGGATGATGTGGGTCGAGGGAATGCGTTTGCAGATGAAGTAGCGAGAGAAACGGCGAAAGATGTGACGAGTCGGATGTATGTTGCAGGTCCTGCCAGATAGGTTGTGGAAGGAGGAATGTGTGAAGATACAACAGAAAGTGTGAAGATGATTCAGGCAGAAGCTACTGAGAAAGAATTGAGCATGTGGAGAGAGAGTACGGGAATGTTGGATTCAACAGGCTGTTGGGTTGAGTTGTCCGAGCACCAGCGATGGTTGTTGCCGGATGCATATGTGCTTCCGGGGGTTACTATGACTCATGGGTTGGCTCACATTAGTTCAAAAGGGATATGTAAGTTGTTGGCTCTGGGATGGCAGAATGGTGAAATTCCTAGGTGTGCTGAAAATTTGGTTACACACTGCATGATTTGCTTGATGCATAATCCTGAAAAGGGAACCCCAACTCCAGCGGGTCATTTTGCTCCTCCAACGTATCCGTTCGAGGTGCTGCAGATAGACTACATTCATATGGAAAGATGCAATAACTTGAAGTATGTCCTTGTGGTTGTTTGTGCCTTTTCCAGATGGATAGAGGCCTACCCCCTAAAGGATAATACTGCCTTGTCTACAGCCAAGGTTTTTCTCAAAGAATTCTTTCCCAGATATGGCTTGCCGAGGTTAGTATGGAGTGATAATGGAAGTGAATTTGTGGGTCAGATTATGAAGAAAGTATGTGCGGGTCTGGGTATTAAACAGAAATTTCACGATGCGAATCACCCCCAGTCAGCAGGCCTGGTCGAGTGCTATAATGGCACTCTGAAACTGAAGTTGGCCAAGGTGCAAGCGAGCTCTGATCTTACATGGCCCGATGCCTTACCATTGGCACTTTTGCCCATGAGAACAACAGTACATTCTCGCGTGGGACTTAGCCCATATGAGATTGTTTTTGGACGTCCGGCGAATGTCTGGGGTGTGCCGAGGCCTAAGAAGTACAGTGATATCGAGTACCCTATGTTGGTTGACTACTTACATGATTTGACTGCTAAATTGTGTGTTCTTCACCAACAGGTCCATGACACTTTGCCTTCAGTTTCTGTAGACGCAGGCCATACGATTCAACCTGGTGACTGGATTCTAATCAGGAATTTCCAGAGGTCAACGAACTTGGAACCAAGATGGACCGGTCCATACCAAGTCCTGTTATCAACTCGGACTGCTATTAAGGTGATCGGCAAGAAAAACTGGGTACATGGTATCCATTGCAAGAAGATACATTTGCCTTTACCGTACGATAAGTGGGTCCGGGAAGGTGTTGCCGATTCCGAGAGTGAAAGGGTTCCGAGATTTGTACCTTTTAGCAATGCACATCTGGAATGGACTCAGTCAGAACGTGCGGATGATGAAGTCTTGCAAGAAGCTGTGCCGCCGTGATTGAGACTTGATACTACGCACCCAGAGGCACTCTTTCAGGATCAAACTGTTCCTGGTAAAGAACGCTACAACTTAAAGTCTAAAAAGGACAAATAAAATCTGAATTTTTTTGTGAATTACACTCTTTCAGACAAGAGACTATTTTTCTTTTCCTTTTTCCAACCACCATCCGGGTTCAGCTGCAGGGTCGCGGTATAAGACTTAAGGGGTGGCCCGCGTATTGACGAAAGGTCTGCGGTTCTAGGGACTTCTAGGACGCCTGGACGCACACTTGAGTGAAGAAGTAAAATTGCCGCGAGCAGCACGTTAGAGGATGGAGTCTGTTGTAACTGAAAGAGATGTTGAGAAAATAGATCTAAAGACAAGATTTTGTACATTGATACATAGCAAATGTTTTATAATATTGTGCTTTTTGATGTTTTTAAGTATCACGTTAGCTTGTGTGGGTTGGACTGTCTATGCTACACAACAGACATCTGCACCCACCTCCCAACCTATGCTTTCTTTCACTACTGTTTCTTTGCACAAGTTTTATACGTTGCCTGAACATGAACAGACAAGGAGATCAGAATTTGTCAACAACTCGTTCATACAGTTGTTGCATCAACATCAGTTAGTAGTAAATACCACTAATTGTTGGGTTTGTGGTCTTATGCCTCATACGGCAGATAAAGGTATGCCATATTTGGTTTTGCCTTTTTCTTTTAATGGGTCTGTGTGGGCTTTTCAGACCATGTTTATCTATGCAAATGAGGTACGCCCCTTACGTTCCCTTAAAGATAACTCGAGCAATAGTGCCTTGATAAGGGGAATAGTAGCTATGATCCGAGATATTGATGCATATAATGCTATCCCTGAGGATGAGGTGCAGGCTTACATTGGTTGGAACGTGACTGGATATAGTACCAGCTTGACAGAGAAAGAGAGACGAAAAAGGTTTCCCTCTATTTGGATTGTACCCCACCGAGGCCATTTTTGTTTGCAAGGTAATGGTCGGAATCCGAAAGCTCAGCTAGGTAAGAGTGTGTGTGCTCAAACCTATGTCTATTCATCTCAGACTTCTCCACCGTTTGTGCCAGCTAAAGGCACATATTTTGTTTGTCATGACAGAGCCTACACATGGTTTCCACCTGATTTTTCAGGAACGTGTTATGTGGCGTTTCTGCTTCCCCCTACATACACTACTGCTTCAGACTATCATAGAACGAGATATGGTAGAGGTGTCTTCAATCAGGAAGATACTGCAGCACACGTAGTAGGAGATTTCTTCAAGGGCTTCCTGCCCTTTTGGGGTCCTATGATCAATAGTAGGCATATTCGACAGCTTGTCCGTGTTGTTGAAGCTACTATTAATGAGGCAGCAGGTGCTCTTAGTAATGTTACAGCTCAGCTTCAAGCGGACCGCCTTATGACTTTGCAGAACCGTATGGTATTAGACATCATACTTGCAGATCGAGGAAGAGTATGTAAATTGGCTGGATCCAGTTGCTGTGTTTACATACCAGATAATGCCCCTACAGTGTACCAAGCCCTCTCTAGGTTGTATAAAATCTCTGAGTCTATCCATGTAGACAAAGGAGACTGGTAATTGACGGGATGGTTTTGGGGACTGCTGTCCAAATGGGGATGGAAGACTCTGACATTCTTGGTATGGTTTTAACCATCCTTTTCTCTTGTTGTCTTTGCATCCAGTGTGGTCCCGCCATTTGTAGTCTTTGTGCTACTATGTGTGTTGGGCGATACAAAAGGGGATGATGGACGGAGCGTTTGAGCAAACCCGGCTTGCTTAAATCCAGTGGCAAAGTGAGCAAGGGACTTACGTCTGAGGCATTGCTTGGCAGTTCGGGCTGGACTGTTCCCATGAGGCACAGGGTCAGACTGATTTGCATATGGCCATCTCTGAACTGGGGTGGCAGAGAGGGCTAAAGAATGGTGATGAATTAAACCCAGATCAGTTGACCGGGGGTGAGTGCTTGTATTGTCAACGCTCCGTCCATCATTTCCTTTGGTTTTTCTTTGTTCGCCATAAGTTGGCAGGGTATGCTCAGTCATGAGCCGCTTGCTGACTTTGCCACTGGACTAAAGCAAGCCGGGCTGAAGAAGGCTGAAATGCCAGAAACCGGTCCTCAGTAGCTTGTTTCCGGTCCAGGGAAGGCATGGCTTGGCAGTTCGGGCTGGACTGTTCCCATGAGGCACAGGGTCAGACTGAATTGCATATGGCCATGTCTGAACTGGGGTGGCAGAGTGGGCTAAAGAACGGTGATGGATTAAACCCAGATCAGTTGACTAGGGGTGAGTGCTCGTATTGTTAATGCTCCGTCCATCATTTCCTTTGGTTTTTCTTTGTTCGCCATAAGTTGGCAGGGTATCCTCAGACGTGAGTCCCTTGCTCACTTTGCCACTGGATTCAAGCAAGCCAGGCTGAAGAAGGCTGAAATGCCAGAAACCGGTCCTTGGTAGCTTGTTTCTGGTCCAGGGAAGGCATGGCTTGGCAGTTTGGGCTGGACTGTTCCCATGAGGCACAGGGTCAGACTGAATTGCATATAGCCATGTCTGAACTGGGGTGGCCGAGTGGGCTAAAGAATGGCGATGGATTAAACCCAGATCAGTTGACTAGGGGTGAGTGCTTGTATTGTCAATGCTCCGTCCATCATTTCCTTTGGTTTTTCTTTGTTCGCCATAAGTTGGCAGGGTATCCTCAGACGTGAGTCCCTTGCTCACTTTGCCACTGGATTCAAGCAAGCCAGGCTGAAGAAGGCTGAAATGCCAGAAACCGGTCCTCAATAGCTTGTTTCCTGTCCAGGGAAGGCATGGCTTGGCAGTTCAGGCTGGACTGTTCCCATGAGGCACAGGGTCAGACTGATTGGCATATGGCCATGTCTGAACTGGGGTGGCAGAGTGGGCTAAAGAACTGTGATGGATTAAACCCAGATCAGTTGACTGGGGGTGAGTGCTTGTATTGTCAACGCTCCGTCCATCATTTCATTTGTTTTTTCTTTCTTCGCCATAAGTTGGCAGGGTATGCTCAGACGTGAGTTCCTTGCTCACTTTGCCACTGGATTCAAGCAAGCCGGGCTTAAGAAGGCTGAAATGCCAGAAACCGGTCCTCTGTAGCTTGTTTCCGGTCAAGGGAAGGCATGGCTTGGCAGTTCGGGCTGGATTGTTCCCATGAGGCACAGGGTCAGACTGATTTGCATATGGCCATGTCTGAACTGGGGTGGCAGAGTGGGCTAAAGAACGGTGATGGATTAAACCCAGATCAGTTGACTGGGGGTGAGTGCTTGTATTGTCAACGCTCCGTCCATCATTTCCTTTGGTTTTTCTTTGTTCGCCATAAGTTGGCAGGGTATGCTCAGACATGAGTCCCTTGCTCACTTTGCCACTGGATTCAAGCAAGCCGGGCTGAAGAAGGCTGAAACGCCAGAAACCGGTCCTCGGTAGCTTGTTTCCGGTCCAGGGAAGGCATGGCTTGGCAGTTCGGGCTGGACTGTTCCCATGAGGCACAGGGTCAGACTGATTTGCATATGGCCATGTCTGAACTGGGGTGGCAGAGTGGGCTAAAGAACGGTGATGGATTGAACCCAGATCAGTTGACTGGGGGTGAGTGCTTGTATTGTCAACGCTCCACCCATCATTTCCTTTGGTTTTACTATGTGTGTTGGGAGAGCTGTCCCGAGAGAAGTAGAGAATAATAAGATGATGCTACAGCAACACCTTGATGACCTAATGAACATCGATATAGACCTAGATTCAGATTAACATGAGTCTTAGGTTATTGCCTACGTATTGGCAAAAGGAGGGGCTGAGGTTTTGTAATTGAATGTAAATAAATGTAAATGTGCAGGAATTTATATAGCGCAAATCACCAACCAGTTTCTAAGCGCTTGCTTAGGGAACCCGTCCTGGTATTCTCCTGTGAGATAACCCCGGCAGGGTATCCACAAGGTGAAAGCCAGGCATCCCGCCGCGAGGGGCCGTTGTGGAGATTAAGCAAGCTATTGCCCAGAGTCACAGAGTGTGAACCCATGAATCGAGTAGGCACTGGAGCGAGAATTGTCGAGTCCATGGACATTTTAGGACTCAAGACCCCGCCGAGCCGGGAATTGAACCCTGGTCCGGGGCTGACCTCTGCTTCCAGGTCTGCCTCCTCTAACCAGTGAGCCACACTTCTCCACTAATTCTCGAGTCTGACTCCATTTTGTTCTGTGCCACCATTTTGTGTTGCCCTCACGTAGGCCTGGGAAGGCAGCCTGTCAAATAAAGTGGCCTGGACTTCTTAGTTCATGTATACATTAACTAGGTTTCTTTTTGACTCTGAAATGAACTGTAAGAAACTGACCTCTTCACCTGAAACTGACCTCGCAAAGCCAATTTCCCTGATCGATCTTTGTCTGAGATTGCCAATCAATGTTCAGGACATCGTTAACTTTTAGTTTCCTTGCACATGCCTTATCTTGTTCAGCATCTATTACTGTTTCTTTTTTATGTTTCTTCATTACATGGGTTAATCTTTCAATTATAGGTTTGTCCGGCTTGTGGAGATTGAATTTGGGGCATTCCTAATAATTAACTTTTGGGTTGGGATACTGTAAATTGAGTTTTTGTTATGTGATACTTTGTTTGAAAATGTACCTTATTGGCTAGAATTTTGTGCAGTGGGTGTACATTTATAATGTGAATATTGGGTATAAAAGGAGACGTCTCGCTTTAGTAAAATGAGCAGTCTCCTGAGAATTTACAGCGTGATGTATTTCTAGGATCACTGTTACTAGCTGCAGCTATTAATCTTGGTCTCTCATGCCATCCAGAAGTATTCCGTGTCTCTGTATACCAAGACAGGTGAACTCGAAGATCTAAGGCGTGCCCCTGACGCCGCTGGGTTGAACCCCGGTTCTTCAGAGAAAGCCAACATATTGGTAGTGACATCATAATTGGTTTTGCTAATGCCTATTGTTTTGTGTTTTCATAATTTCTAGTTTGGCAGTCCCTAGGAAGCATCTCCATATTGATTTCACTTAAAACAAAAACAAAGTATAATCATTACGTTTTCATGCACTCGCACTAGTTTGCCATTCGCTTCAAGTACGGCGTGTAGGGAGCACTATTCCACCAAGGGTCACCATGCTGTTTTCACTGCCTGATTTGAAGATTGCCTTGATAATGACAGAATATATATAATAATGCATGAGTACTACTATTTACAAAGGATAGACTAAAAAAAATATAACATTTTTAAAGTCAATTGCCTATTGATCGCCTAAATCCATTTTTTTCAGCGTCCAAGTAAGACTCTTCAGATGTTATTTCAAATAGAAGTCTTTTAAATTAGATTTTGTTATTGTTGCATATATATATATGTACATTTTTATATAATTTTAAAAATATCAAATAAAATAAAATCAATAGATCATTAATTGTTTTAAAGTAAATAGATATGAGTTATTATGTATGTGTGCTTTACTTTTTAATTATTCAGGATAATCTGGATAATCCCAGGTGAAACATTGAACTTGAAGGGACTGCTGTTCAGAATAATTGTATGTGCAGGACACCTTTGGTAGAGAAACAGAAGGTCAAACAGTTTCATAAATCGATTCATACGATATCAGTTGAGGCTAGGAATGTGCCAAATTTGCCAACATTATGTGTGACAGATCCTTCAACAATTACTCTTTGTTAATTATAAAATGCTAAACCCTTGTCATAGCAGAGAATATACACACACAAAAGTTCATGCTCACCAAAAGTTTTTTTGTGGGAAAAAACAGGCAATGAATTTCATCAACAGCGGAGATCTTTTAATGGTGACAAACTTCTTAACTTTGTAAGGGGCAGGGAGAAGTGTGGAATCCATGGTCAGGTGGGGAGAGCTGAGAGATTTAGGCAGAATGTCTCAGTACTGTGTATTCAATGAATGGGGCAGACGTCAAAATGAAATGTATTGTGTCCCCTTTCAAGTTACCTTAGATTACAAGCAAGTAAAGGCTTGACCAGGAGGTGAACTCGGTTTGCGGCTGCCATAAAATCTTTCTGTCCCACCTTAGAAACACAGAAGTTGCATCTCTTAGGAATGCTGCCCCATGTTCCATAGGCCAGTGGATGGACTAGGGATGAGTAAGACAATATTCAAGAATGTAATCATCAGATCTTCTTGTGCGACTTTTCCCTGTTAGCGTTGGAAGCCATGAAATATTCTAATAGCATTATACCTCTTGATTGTAATGGTGGACCACGTGTTATATGGCGTCTAATCATAATAGTACCTTATTCGATGCTCGAGTGTGTAATTTGTGTTGAGTACGCAATTGTCAGTCAAGCATTGACATAGGGCTACAATGATAAACAAAAACGTATTGAAAGCTCTTCTTCATGAAATACATGAATGGTAAAGCCTGAGAGGCATGTACCGTAGGAAGTTAGAGAGGATGTGTTTGTTACTGTGAGTACCAAAAATGGCTCTATATGTTGTATAAAGTGGTATATTTCATTGGATAAACTCATTCAGTATATGATGAAGAAGAGCATCACTATGGAGTTGTGAAAAACTGCAGTGCTTTTCCTCATTTGACATCCATGTTGCAATAAAAATGTTTGATCTGTTCTTCTTCTGACATCCTAAACCCACATTGATTATGTCCTTCCCTCTCCCTGGCACCAACCAATTTACTTTTATCTGGGAAGCCCATTTTGTTGTTATGTATTATGTGCATTGCTTTTGTTTAATGAAGAACAATCCTTTATATGGGTGTAGGCTGATTTTTTAAGGAACTAAGACTCTACCAAAGGCTGGGCTGGCTTTACTTCTTGCACAGGAGTGCCACTCAATAGAGACAGCTTCAAAGGAAAAGGATCACTTGCCAAGTTTTTAGTACTAAACATTACTTTGGAAATCTTTCAAAGTGTTATGAAAAGAATGGTGGAGATGTGTTATGACCCAAAGGCTGCCACAGCGTTCCAGAATTGGGCACAGTGTGATGATCATGGTGTATTCAGAGGCAAATCCTTAAGACCTCATAGTGTTTGCATCAAAGATCTTCAAGAACAAGTAGGTTTTCATAATTTTCTGAATCTTAAGATATCTTCCTCTAGCTTGGGCATGGGTCTAGATATAATTACTAGCGCATCACTGGTGAAGTCATCCTAGTACCCCGTGTTTGGCAGTGCCTACTGCACCCCAATTATGACTTTTACTACTTATAGGGGCTAAGGGGTTCTTTGCTGTATGTATTCTGGATTGCAGCCCATGTCAAGGTTACTTGAGCCTGAGGTATACATAGAGGGAGTTCCAGAGAAGAGTGACTTGAGAATTAAGAGATCTCTCTGAACTTCTTAAATCTGGATGTTTGGATGACAAAAAGGGACAGGGATACATCAGGTTGGCCAATCCTAAATATCATGATTAAGTTGATGGAGCCCTGCTATGCAGGATCATTTTTTGGACTGTATTTGCCATATTTGTGGTAGGCAATGCAGGTTTTAAAATGCTGGGGTGATGTGATCTGAACGAGGCATACTCTCAATGAAGCAGGCTGCAGGATTCCTATTCCTTTTTCAGTTAGTCAAAGTCTTTAGCTGCCAGACCAGCAAAGATTGCAGAGCAGTTCAGATGGTAGTGTAATGGCCGAGTCTAGATACTGCTATGGGATCCAGTGTAATCTGGTGAGAAGGGGTTAGCAGGGATAAAATATGTCACAATAATAATTATGGGGTGGACCATTATTACCACATTTTTAAAGTGAGGTGTAAATTAAAGGTCAGAAACATGCAAGAGCCCAGCTAAATTTCAAAGATTCTTGGTTAGCTGGAGTGGCCAGGTGCTTCTCAATGAGGGTGGACAACTGGGTGGAATATTGGGGATGGGGACAGTTGGGCGCACAAGCAAGATCTAGGACTTTCGCACATGGAGGTAAAGCTTGTTTGTGTTCACCAAGTATTGAATAATCTCTATTGAAAGTTCAGTTCTCTCTTGTTTTGATAGAGCTTCCTATAGCTCAAGATGCAGCTCTATGTTGTCAGCATTTATGTTTATGGTAGTGGCAAGAAATCAGAACTTTATGAACAAAGATGAGAGTTCGGTGTTTACTGCAATCTGTTGCCTAACAAATTGGCTGAGTTTGGTACAGAGCTTTATTAGCTTACTGGACGCCATTGAGAAGAAGCCAAGACTGGTATCATATAATCTCATTTGGAGAGTCTGAGGCTATTGGGGCCACAGCTTGTTTTAATATACTGACGTTTCTTGAGTTCATCTACTCCTGTGACTGCAATGATGTTCACCCTTTAAATAATGTTAGTGTCCTCATAAAGCAATACAGAGTCTGATTAGGCCTGGCCCAGCTTTGAAGTTAATCAAATCTGATAAAGCAACATGTGCTGTCTAAAAGTTAATATTAGTTTCATCATCAATCAATCAAGCAATCAATCATGGGTTATTAGGCCAGCTACTCACCCATGAGGGTCTGAAGGCGCTAAGAGGGGTTGGGGGGTGCGGTGATCCATTAGCCGAAGAGCCAGGTCTTGAGGGCCTTCCTGAAGATGTTTAGGGAGGGGGCGAGTCTGATGATTGCCGGGAGCACGTTCCAGGTTTTGGCCACAATGTGAGAGAAGGATCTTCCACCTGATCTGGCTCTGCGGATGCACAGGGTTTCGGCCAGTGCGAGGTTGGAAGATCGAAGGTTTCTTTTGGCTACGTGGAAGTTGATTCTGTCATTGAGGTATTTGGGCCCGGTGTTGTGTAGGTATTTGCAGGCTTGAATGAGGATTTTAAAGGTGATTCTTTTCTCCACTGGGACCCAGAGGAGCTTTGAAGGTGTTGGCTGATGTGTTCGTGCCAGGGGATGCCGAGGACGAGTCGGGTGGCAGTATTGTCTGGAGTTTTCGGAATAGGGACTTGGTTATACCGGCATATCGTGCATTTCCATAGTCCAGTCTGCTGGTGATGAGTGCGTGGGTGACTGTCTTCCTTGTCTTCGGGGGGATCCATTTGAAGGTCTGGCTGAGGATGCAGAGGGTGTTGAAGCAGCTGGAGGTGACGGCGTTGATCTGTCGGTTCATGGTGAGGGATGAGTCGAATACGATGCCATGCAGTATCCACGGAGTGAAAGGTTTTGCTGCCTACAACATGAGGAGAGGGGAAAAGGGAGTGAAAGATGGAAGTCAAAAATAGGAAGGACATACTTGACAAGAAAAATACTAATCCTGCTCATCAGAGAAACACAACATTTAACGATTAGGAGAATTACCTGAAGATTTATTAGTGTAATTCTTTCTTCCCAATTACATTACTTCTCATTCTTTACTGCTCTCTCACAAGGCCTATCTAGTGTCTATAAACAGTATTACTACCCCAACATAACATGTATTTGTAAAGTGCATGTACGGAGCAAAGGGAATTTTGGAACTGAATAACAGATGTTTATTGTTACCCAACTCAATGGTACTCTTTTTTTTTACCTCAGAAGGATGAAAGGATGAGTGGATCTACCGAGATTTGAACCTGTGACCATGAGGTCAAATATCAGCCCCTATAGTGGACGCATTAGTCCACTAAGCCACCAAACCGAACATCTTCTGTATAACTTCCTAGGTGCCTCTGGAATTGAGAATGATGTGCCTCTGGACAAGAGGGTTGATTGTAAGTATGGAGTGAGAAAGAGAGAACCACAAAATTAAAGTGTACTGATAAGTGATCCAGCAATTCCCTTCAAATCCAGTTGCTCATTCCATTTTTTACATTGCTGAGGAAATGAACAAGGGAATCATTAGCCAAAAGCACACCAGGTGTCCAAATGAAGGCAAACACTTTTAATTTACTGCTGACCCTGGACAGCTAAATCAGACAATTCGCCTGCAGTCTTGAAAAGGTACTGTCAGCAGCTGTTAGGTGAAAATTAAAATGGGGATAGGATTTTCAACAAACGGTAACTAGGCCAAATTTGTGTCAATTTTTCCCCTCAAGTTGGGGAATTTAAATATGCCCAAGGTTAGTGGATTCCCCTGGCGCAAACCAAGAAAATAGCCAAAAAAAGTGGTAAAACAAAAACAACAAAAAAGAGAATAGTATAAAAAGAAATAGGTGATCATGCTTTCATGTGTACCTTTTTGCCCCCATGGCCGATTTACAAAAGTATTATACTGTTACATCCATCGACCAATCAAGTCACAAAAAAATTTAATGTGTGTGGGTTGTCCAAAAGCACATGATGCCCACAGCCAACCACTGGCCTGCAGTTCATCTTGACAATGCAGCAATTTATATGGCAAAATCTAATGAATGAAACATGAGTATGAAGGCAACCTATGCATTTTATTTAAATGTGCTCAAATTAATGATTTTAGGAATAAGGATTATTTGCATCCATACCATCATGTGATTCAGAAGGCCTTTTGCAAACTGAGTTGTTTCTTGCATACTGGTTTACATTTAGAAGACAAAAATACAGCGAAATTGAAATGATAAAAGCAAATATTTGACTATTCTGTATTCCTAAATTTCTTCCCATAAAAACAGTACTCTACATGTGTGACTGGATCTGTTGCCTGCGAAAGGAAAGGCCCCATAAATTAACAGGGAGACATACAAAATTTCTCATTGCAAATTGACCCACTTTGCCAAAGTAGGCAGTTGAAGTATTTGACCGGGGTTCGGCCACAACCAATGGAAACTTGCCCAACCAAAACGTTTCTGAAATCTAGATAACCAGGGGAGCCTAGAGTAGTGTGACTAGCTTGTAAACTGGTATGTTTTCTTTCCTAGTATTACTTCACACGTTGAGGAAAATCACATACTTTCCTCTCATTTCTGTATAGGAAACCTCTGGAAACCAGGAGGGTACACAAAATTCATACTACCCAACATTCTACACCTCTCTCAATAGTCAGTGGCACATCACATGATAGAAAGTGAAACCAGTCAGGACTGACTTCACTTTTAGTCACTGAGGAAGCTTTACCCTCATGTCCCAACATTATGTTTTTGAAAAGTAAATCTTTCTTGTGCTCATACTAGTAGGAACCACTCACACCCACTGCACAAAGAATGTATTGCAGTAGATATCAACTGCTCGTCCACCTCAATTAAGCGTTTATAGCCAGAAATTCCTCTTTTTTACCTTCTTTGCAATGCACATGGAATCAGCAAGATTGAGCCCCCATATCTGAAGGTTAATACTGTTTTAGGCCGTTGTTTAGTATTTGGCGGAGTAAAGAGACAACCATAACTTGGAACTTGCCTGCCCCGTCAAACATGCAGTTTTTCAGCTCAATTCTGAGTTGGGGAAAGAGCCAAGTTTACACCAGCAGAGCTTCCACAAGCTTCACTAGTTTAAACCTTTGACCTGGTAGCATATTTTCCCAAGGGTCTCAAGGTCACAATGCTGGTAGTCCAGCCCTACTTTGAGCAAATCGACCACCGCCGTAGAATGCCCCTCCCCCTCCCGCAGGCAGAAAAAACCCTGCACATCCTGGCCAGTTACTTTTTTATTGTGAAAATAATCTTGGGAGTTACTTTTCTCAATTAGAAAAAACCTTGACGAGTGTGCACACTCACCAAACCTTCAGCGCTGTAAAGTGAGACCCTGCAGAGGTGGTGGCTCCCTTTAAGACACAAGATCCCTACTATGCTGGCAAGGATCTTGCACTAGGGAGGAAGGTCCACCGCCAGTTTCTAGAGGACCCCCATAATCAGCTGTTTCAAAAAGGAAGTGAAGGATTTCAGTATGTTTCTAGTGAGTAAAACGTTCACAAACAAAACCATTCGGTGACCTTAGGTGTTTATCAGGTCCTGAATGATGCCTCTGATCCTTGATATCATACTCATAGGTGAAGGTTGGCCTCACTTTTGAAAGGAAACCCCGACTGATCAACAATGTGTCTTAGAAGACCTCAAACAGGAGGTTTTGCAGATAACCTAAACTACCCGAGTCCTTCTTACCCTGGCTCGATAGTGGGAAGACTGACTGAGGATCAATCTGTTCCCAAGCCACACGGTAGTGTAAGCAGTACTTTCAGGAGCTTTATCTGCCAGTAAATTGTGCCACCTACAGCAATGGCCTGCAAGGATGATCAACCCCTGCCGGATTTCTTTCATATAAACAAAGCCAGTTCCTGTCTCTCAGAAAACAAACGACTAAACAAACTGTGCTGTGGCAGTAATGTCTTTTATGTCCCCTTCTAGGAAGTTGTGGAAGACAAAGATTTAGAATGAAGCTTTTTTTAAGGAACAGTAGGCAGTGAGATATCTGTCCTGTGGGCGATGGAAGAAGGAAAAGACTAAAACAAGGAAGCGCAGAGGAGATAATGTCAGCTAGTGAGCGGAAGGCTTATCCAGTGTGTTTGTGCCTGGCCTGCCAGTCAGACAATTGTATTCTTTCTGCTGCAAGAATGCTAAGAATCACAGCTGAGCCGCCAGCTTTTACTTACAGCATGGTGCCATATCAACATTTCAAGCCTATTCTTAATGGGGTTTTATTACAACTGCAGCCATGACTGGAGAGCCTCATTAAAATCATCCCAGAGCTTACTTATCTATATTTAGGATCCAGGAACTGCACAAAGAGCACACTAGGGAGGAACCATAACATCTCATAAACCTACCGAAGAGGTTCATGCGACCTGTTACTGTGCATTATTATGCAGGTTTGCAGGGCAAAGGCGAATGGCAGAGGTAGAGTTTCTAGATGAGGCCAGATGGGTGATGTGTAGGTGTGTAAAGTCTAGCGTCTTTGCTTGTTTTCCGGTTGTTGGCGTTTTAAAACATTCTAAAGTGTTCTCTTAATTGGACTCCCCTTCAAAGATTTTTTTCTTAGTTTTAAAAATGTCACATTCAATCAAAAGAGAAGAAAAAAGTGCTAATGGTGGCACAGGGAGATGCTACCATTTAATGCGTCTGTTTCAATTCAATCTTCACAGTGCAATGACAAAGGGGGTTTTATAATCCAAACGTGATATGGTTTCAAACATTGGGCAAAGGCTCCTAATTTATAGAGGCGGCTGGCATCTATGGTGAAAAAAAAAAAAACTACTAACCATCAGGGCAGGACTGGCCGTTGCGGGCACCGGGCATTTCCCCGGTGGGCTGGAGGGGTGGGGGCCGGTTTTGTGGCCCCAGGGGGCCGCTTTTCTTACAAGGTGCCGGTTTTGTAGCAGCGCTGCAAAATCGGCCCTCTGTAAGAAAAGCGGGAGCAGTGCCTAGTGGGTAACAACACCCTCCCCTCCCGTTACCAGGGCCGGTGGAGAAGCAACATGCCAGGGCTGGTTGCTGATCTCAGTCCGGCCCTGCTAACCATCGACACATCCGACTCCAACCCCTTCCACGTTGCACGACTTCTTTCGGTAGCCCGAGCCCTTGAGAAGTGCCTTAACGAATCCTGTGAGATCAGCTCCCTGATAGGAGGGAGCAGCCTTACTCACCGCTCTCAAGGACACTGGAGCCCTGCAGTTACTCTAACCCAGCTGTCTTAAGGCAGCTGGGTTAGAGGTTTCAAAGTGCACATGTCTGGCTGGCCGTAACAAGACTGCCGGCCAAAAAGATATGTGCACTTTGAAAAGTGCTGAGGCAGCCCACCTTCCTCTCTGCTGCTGTCACTCAACAGCGGCTCCGCCCCTGCACCTGACATGAGGTTATATTGAAAAATAAAATGGTCATAAACCAACTTTATTACAATTTTATTTTTCAATTCTGGGGCATGGAGTGGGGTGATGCCTCTCAGCTCAAACGGCGGAGCCACCATATGTGCTTTATTTTGAGTGAGGCATCGTTGGCACCCACCTTCAGCATGCAGTAATCACATTTCACTTATTCAAGTTCAGGTGCAAGTCCATGGACCAGACTAGTATAAGGAAGCAGCTGGAAAGAGATGGCTGCCACTGAAAACAACAAGCAGTGGCGTAGCAATGGAGGGGCGGACCACGAGTTTTGGGGGTGGCAGCCACCCCAGCTCTTGCCTGCGGCAGTCACAGGGCAGCAAACGCAGGAATCGCCAGCACCCCTCGCCCCCTTCCCCGCACTTACCTGAGTTCTTTATGGAGTGGCAAACGCAGGGACCGCCACAGGCGGCAAAAGGTCTAGCTACACCACTGACAATGTGAGGTACTTCAAGGGAAATAGATGGTTCCCAGGCACCTCCTTCCTCATTTGTATTCGCAAGATGCTGAGATTTGTTCCTAAGCAGCTCTTAATGAAATCATAAGTTAGCGTAAGGCCGCTTGATTAACCAGAGGTCTTGTGCGGTGCATTACACTGCATTTAATTACAGGGAAAATTAACGTCCTCATTACAGCCAGCCCATGACGATTCTAAATTAAGACTAAAATGCAGTTCTGAAGCTGCTGTAGTACACACCGTTTGTATTTTGCATGTGTAATTAGTTGCTGTAGTGGTTACAGAGCTGTTTATTATGTTGTGCCACATCAGTTTATGGCCCCGGGACCAAGCTCTCCCCTCCCTCTCCTCTTGGCAGCAGCAGGGTGGAATCTTTTCCTTGTGTTGAAAATCTGTATAATGAGGGCTCCTCACTGTGCTCATTGCCCTAATAACAAAGGCATTGTATTTCTAAATTATCAGCTAAGTCCATCGCCCTAGATTGCTGATTGCAGGTCTACGGTGCTGCCTCATTAAATGGAAATCATCTACATTAAGAATTCATTTAAAAAATACTTTGCCATGAGTATGTTGAGGGAGGAGGAATGGACTACTCAGAGATACTTGCATACTGATAAAGTTGTCTCTGTTCTGTGGTAGAAAGTAATATTTGTCTCTAAAGACCAGGTTCTGAGTTGGGTGGTGCTGTCAGACAGGATTATTATTAGTTATTCCACCTGGAATGGGGAATATTTCACAGTCCTGGCTTTACCAGCCGAAAATATGCCTATAACTACAATTGCATGTCGAATAAATGCCTCTTTTACGCTCTCATTACCCAACTATTTTGTGTAGCTAGAAAATAAGAGTGGGAGTAATGCTACGGCTAGTGGGGGTGGGTGGGCAGGTCATCTGTGGCAAAGAAGGCTTGTACTAGACAGGCAGGAATACTCCCACTCTCCCTCATGCCATAACAGATTGGGCATCTGGCGACTGGGCTGCGCTTGTGCTTGCACCCCTTGTCGAGAGCCACACTCAATTTTACAGGCTAGTTTTCCAAGCTGGTGATATAATGACCAGTAAACCTGTAATTTGAATGCAGAAACATCAAACTTCTTTCTACTAGACAGAGGGGTGTCCTGTCCAGATATACACTTCCTCCCGACTCGTAATCATGCTCACATATGGCAATACTCTGTGATTACTTCTCAGCACCTCTCACGAAGGCTTTTGTAAACGCTCTTGCCTCCCATTCTCAAAATCCATAGGATTGCTGCAGTAGACATTAAGATGAACAAAAAACTTGATTATGCCAGAGATCAATGACTGACTTTACCCAGAGGACCAAAAACACTGACTTCCAATGCAGCAGACCTCAAAATGCATGCAATCTATTTTAGCTGTTGTGAGAAGTTGTCCTGATATATGATGCTCACTAATTCTAGTGATCACCTTGTATCAGTCCAAACAACCCTTATGGTGATTGGTTGTAAGTCAACCTTATAGACCAGCTATCCTAATGGTAGCATGGACAAAGCAGTCTTGGGCTAAACTCTTTTGGCATGTGAAGCCAGCTGTTTTACCACATATAACCCCTTGAATACCAAATGAAAGGACACCACACAAGTAGTTATGAAAATGAACAAGATATTTATTAACTAACATACACCTCTGAACTCTTTATGAGGTCAGAGGGCTAAGGACATGACAAGACTCTTAAGAAAAATACGTTAAGTTGCAAACCATATACTAAGTAAATGGTATAAGGAAATCAATAGAAAGAATGGAGCTGTCCAGAGGCTTTAGGCGTCTGGTGCCGACAAGGAGGGTCCGGGGTGCTTCTCCTTTGCAGGGAAGCAAGGGCCAGTCTGGAGCAACCAGACCAGCGGTGTTGATGTCGTGAATCTTCGTCTAGGAGGCCACTAGCCAGCCGGCAAGTGACCAGACAATGCGTCGAGCAGCAATCAAGCAAAAGGGCCCCACGCAGATCTCGTGGATGCTGGAGGGCTGATCTTCTGTGCAGCAGCTGCTCGGGGCTTCTCAATCCCCAAAGCACTTCATCAAGGATGCCTCTGAAGTCGTGCTGGAAGCGAAGTGCAGTTGCTCCAAGATGGCCGGTCCCACGTGTTTGGTCGCACCCACAGATCTCAGCTGTGCTGCAGATGTAGGTAGAGGTCGGAGAGGTCTGGAAGTCCGGGTCTCATGTTATGTTATGTTATGTTATTAGATTTATTAAGCGCAACAGCTGCCCCAGCAAAGGGGCGTCCCGGCACTGCCAAATCATGAAACAGACGTGGAGGCCATCCAGAGAATTTAAGGAGGGAGACTATGGTGATGGAAATAGAAAGGTTTTAATGGCCTTCCGGAATTGCAGCATATTCTCAATGCCACGGACGTAATTTGGCAGAGAGTTCCATAATTTAGCTGCCAGCACCCGGGAAGAGCGGCCACCCATGCGGCATAGTTTAAAATGCGGCACCTTCGCCAAATGTTGCCCCAGCGAGCGCAAACTGCGCTGCAGGACATACCTGGTCAGCAGAGGGCGTAGTAAGGCCGGGCTCTCGGTTTTAAGAATCTTGAAGGCCATCACCAGGACTTTAAACTGGATCCGAGATGAAATCGGTAACCAGTGAAGTTTTTTCATTGTAGCTCTCACCGAGCACCAACGGGGAAGCCCTATCAGTGTTCTCGCTGCCATATTTTGAACTCTTTGTAGTCGTAGGATCTCGGATTTATTAGCACCCAGAAGCAACACGCTGGCATAATCCAAGCATGAGGATATCAAGGCTTGCATGATGATTTGCCGCACGGTCGGTTCAAAATATTTGAGGATGGGCTTGAGGCCTCTCAACAGACCCACGCAAGTAGCTGCCACTCTCTTAGTATGGGTCTGGAAGGTAAGTGAAGAGTCCATCCAGACTCCCAGATTCTTAACAAGGGTCGTTGGTATTGGCATTTCGCCCAACGATGCCGGCCACCAGTGCTCATTCCAGAGGGCGGTGTTCTTCCCTGCCAGCAAAACCTCCGTTTTACTGGCATTCAGCTGCAAGTAGTTATCCGTCATCCATTGGGCAACAGCTGTCATTCCATCTCTAAACCTGGTGGCCGAGTCAGATGGCCCTTCGGATAAGGTGATGACCAGCTGAGTATCGTCTGCATACGATACCAGCGTAAGGCCCCACTTTTTTGCTACATCGGCCAGGGGTTGCACATAAAGATTGAAAAGTGATGGACTAAGTGCAGAGCCCTGCGGGCTCTGAAGTCTGGATCCACCAGGGAAGACGACAAAGTGAACCGCTAGGACGCTTGATGGTGCCTGCGGATGCAGGGTGGTCACTCCTTGGCCACAAGGGAGATTTCTTCATTCTTCTGTGGAGCAGAACGTTGAAGTCCAGAGTTTCTTCTTGTAGAGTTTCAAATCAGGATTAATCTAACAAGGAATGGGACCAGCTCCTACCTTTATTCTCCTAAAGTGGGCTGTACTATGACTAGGTCCCTCCTATGGGTGGGACCAGGAAGGGGGGTGGTTACACCCCCTATCCTTTGTCCGGTTTCGCGCCAGAGCTGGGACTAGAGTGCCCCAGCAACTGGTTTGAACCGGTGTATGCACAGGGCACATTGTGTGCCCCAGGCATGCCTCATTCCTTTCAGGCCTGTCATACCTAATACACAAAATCCTGTCTGGGGTGGTGCTAGCAGCTCCCAAGGCAGGAAACTCTTTGTCCAGGCCTCCCTCGCTGGAAGGACTCCCAGCAGAAGGATGTCAGACTTGTGTCTGTGGTGGCAGCATCCATTTTGTGATGCTGAGGCTCGCGTTAACTTTAACCGGGGTTCACAGTTAGATACATGTCGTGTCCCTCTAAAAGGGTGGGATGCTACCCCCATCGCCAGAAATGGCGAGGGGGTAGTATCCCAATTCGTATTACACCTTACTCAACATGTTTTGATAATGCTATGCCAAAGTTAGCAATAACCGCGAGGATTATAATGCACTTAAGAGTATATGGTATAGCGTTATCATGGAAACAGCTAAAGGACTTGGTTCCGAAAGCTGCAGACAGGCTCAGCTCATGCTAGAGCACCATCTCACATAATTCCAAACATTCTGACTCCAGGATTGTGAAGGCCTGCCATCGGACTGACTTATAGGAGTAGATGTGTCCATTTTAGGTTTATATATAGGTATACTATATCTAAAGCAAAGGGTGATTACACCACCTTGCCCCAGCTGATTGATCAGCCAGTTGTGTCAGATTTGGATGGCCAGCCAGGGGTGGCATAATACATGCTGCAGCCCCTGGTAGGCCTTGGGTGCACTTATGCCTTGGGTACCTATGGTACACTGTACAAGGACTTACAAGAGTGACCCAACACCAATTAGTTATGTACCTAAGGTACATGGAGTCCATTTTAACAGAGAGAGAAGGAAGCCTGGGGTCCTGAATAGCAGGATCCCAGGCCAACTAAGTAAAAAACTAGCAAAACACTAGGCAAAAAAGTTGGGGGCAACCATAGTCAGATATCCACCTTCCTACAGCTGTCAACTGGCAACTGTGTTGGGATAAAGGAATGTTGTTTCTTAACACTCTGATTGCTCTGCGTTTCTGCGTCTTGTAACCTTTGGCCAGAAGGGAACCTATGTATGATTCTAAGTGAGGAACTCCATCATTGAAGTTACACAGTCTCTTTGATACCAGAAAGGCAAATAGTCTTCTGCTAACCTCCTAATAATACCATCTCATTTACACAAGTATTTCAATCAAGAATTAGGTTTTTGCTCTCCACTTTCCTCCAGGTTGAAATTGATGGATGTGATTCTAGGAACTTTCTCTGAATGAAAGTGCAATAATATCATTCAAAAAGCAATCAAATTAAATTGGTCTGGTACAAGTTAGTCACAAGACATTCCCTCAAATCTGTGTCATCTTCTGCCTGAAGATAAAATTGATTAAAAGAGATGTGAGTATTTTAATTTGTCGGGTAAGGTGAATGATTTGATGATGTGTGTGGATCAAAATTTTTATATGTAGTACCATAGATGGATAACTGTGAAAACAGAGATGTTATGTTCCTGGAGTTCTGAGTGATATCAAAAGGATAACAGTGAGGCTCACGCTGGCAAAGATATCATCCAGTACCCCAAAGTGAAACACATCCCTTTTAGTCATAATTGCTCATCTGCAAATTGTTTTCATATATGAACCACACAAATCATCTTAACCTGCTCAGCTCAGAAACACAGAGTAGTCATGGTAAATGTAGGAAATGTGCCCTTTTTGCAGGGTCACCCCGGGCTTTTACCTTTTGCACTGGGAACTTTTATCCCATGGGTATTGGCGTCCCCTGTTTTCACTCCACCCACTAGCTTGTGCCGGGCATAAATATAGCATCTGCAGACACCCATGTCAAAACACTCCTGAACCTGCGGAAGATAAGAAGAGCACTAAACCTGATATCTGACACTTGAGAAGAGCCTAGAAGACGAGGCCTGCTCTCAGTATTGTACCCATGACAAAGAACTAGAATACAAGTATCATAAGGCTGACCTCCTGTTACAGCTATAAGAGCACAACAATGTACAAGAGGTCTTTGCCTGTAACTGCCCAGCCACCTGGACTTGACCTGGCTGTTTGTCCTCTGCCTGACACCCTGTGAGTCTCTGAGAGACTCTCTGGAGGTCCTGGGGGGCTTTAGAAGTGTACTCTTCTGGTGGATTAGGACTTAAAGTATTAAAATCAGAAGGCATAAACTTTGACCAGGATGAACCTGGTTGCCGTATCTAATCTGTGCTCCATTACCTTCAGTATCAAATCGTGCCTAGGTCCCAGTCTACAGCAGCCATTGACTATCATTGGCACTTTACGCTTCTTGGAGCTATTCCTATTAAATCTTTATATCACTTGTTCCATTTATTGGATGTTTGTCACTTTGGTGCCATTTTATTAGAGTTTACTTTATTGTTTTGAATTCAGTTTGGGATTCTTATTATGTTCTTACTATGTTGCATATCACCTGTATTACTGGTTTGGTACTGCTTGCTGGATGAACTATCAGAGGAAGATCTGACCTGTGTAGAGCGGTCACACCGCAATGCTCGTTGAAGTGGTGCAATTTGCTTGATTTGCAAGCATTTTTAAATTCTCCTCGTTTTGTATTTGCTTTTCGTTTTATTTTGCCTTTCCCCTGTTTTTAAGGGCTGCTCCCCATACTTGCACTATAATTGGCATTTCACCGAGTTTTTGGGTCCCGGATCCTTTTGTTTCTGCCTCTCGGCAGTTGTGCAGTTTGGCGGCCATATTAGGTGAGGAAAGGACGCCGGGCGTGTAGTGCACGCTCTAGCGCCCAAGGACGCTCGACCTCCTCTTAAGGAAGGTAAATCCAGGGCTCTGTTTTACTGGATGAACTATCAGAGGAAGATCTGACCTGTGTAGAGCGGTCACACCGCAATGCTCGTTGAAGTGGTGAAATTTGCTTGATTTGCAAGCATTTTTAA
Organism: Lissotriton vulgaris; assembly: GCF_964263255.1. Taxonomy (NCBI): domain Eukaryota; kingdom Metazoa; phylum Chordata; class Amphibia; order Caudata; family Salamandridae; genus Lissotriton; species Lissotriton vulgaris. The sequence continues at coordinate 1,099,663,998 of NC_141693.1, forward strand.
ATTCTCCTTGTTTTGTATTTGCTTTTCGTTTTATTTTGCCTTTCCCCTGTTTTTAAGGGCTGCTCCCCATACTTGCACTATAATTGGCATTTCACCGCATTTTGCGGGTCCCGGATCCTTTTGTTTCTGCCTCTCGGCAGTTGTGCAGTTTGGTGGCCATATTAGGTGAGGGAAGGACGCCGGGCGTGTAGTGCACGCTCTAGCGCCCAAGGACGCTCGACCTCCTCTTAAGGAAGTCATGTTGACGCGCAGCGGTCACGCGCAGCAGGAATGCCGGATCACTGCCGGAGTCACGCCAGAGTCCAGCCCGTCTGCGCCCGTCAGCGTCCCGGAGGCGAGCGGAGCGGCGGGCGGGGCTCTTTCTCCAAGATTACCTTCTCCTGCTGCTACTAGGGTTTGCTACACGTCGCTTGAGCTTTGGTCTCTGCTAAAGATACCCTGTGGTTGTTATAAAGTTTTTCCGGGTCGATACAGGGGTAAGAGACCATGCCCTGGCTGTGGGTGGATACCAGACAATGTCCCGGCCACTTTACCATATAGGGAGCTGGACAGTGTGAAGCATCTCTGTTTGCTTTTAAATACTAGATCAGCACGTAGGCATGCGCAGGATATCTATGATCTCCTGACTGCTGAAAAGCCGTTATGTCTAATGTTAACAGAGACTTGGTTTGAGGACTTGTCTAATCCCGATATAGCCATAGCAATCCCCCCAGAATATAATATCTTCAGGCAAGATAGGTTGGATGGGAGGGGCACTTGTGGTGAATAAACTGGCCGCTTGCTCCATTATTCCCATGGATGCTATTACTGGATCTGAAGCCCTTGCTTTCTCTATAGCTCTGGCGCCGCATCAATCCCTTAAAGGGCTCTTAGTTTATAGGCCCCCTGGACCGGCTGGCTCTTTCTTCGACAAGCTCCAGTCGGCTATCTCGGCGCTGGCTCCGAGAGCTGTGCACTGCATCCTGGCTGGGGATTTTAATTTCCATATGGATGAGGGATCGGACCCTGATACGATGAAGCTGATTGAGATCACGGCCCCCTTAGGCTTGGCACCTTACCTTTTCGGACCAACGCATGAAAAGGGTCATACTTTTGCCGGTGCTCTGGTCAGACCATAGGATGGCCAAATTCCATGTTCTAGGCACAAAGAAACCATCTAGCACAGCCCCTAGGCAGCTGGGGCGAGCCCCTAGGGCGTTTCATCGGGTGACTCCAGAGATGCTGGCTCAGGCATCTCTCGATCATCCTTGCCCTTTCACAGGAGTTCTGGAGAAAGATTTAGAGTCCCTGCAGGCGTGGCTAACGGATAGGCTGAACGATCTAGCCCCTGAGACGGCCCCCGATTAACATTGAAACGGGTTTCTGCCCCCTGATTCACCGAAGCAATGTCGGCCTCTCGAAGGCAATGCAAGGTGGCTGAAAGGGCGTGGCGCGCTCAGTATGATCCAGCAGCCAGGCTTTTCTACAGAACAGCGGTCAAGGCCTACCATCGGGACATCCTCTCGGAGAAAAAAGGATATTTTGCTAGGAGGATAGAGGCTGCCTCTAACTCTTGCAAGGAGATCTTTACGATCGTCAGCGAATTCAAGGCCCCTCGAACTAATTCGACCCAGGCCGTCCCCTCTGATCCGTGGGTTTCTGCTCTCGCCAACTTCTTTACCACCAAGATCAAATCGATCCAGGATTCTTTTCCCTTGAGGGTAGTTGAAGTACCTCCGAGCCTTGAAGATGGGTCAGGCCCATGGGCCCTTTCGGGTTCAGTCTTGGCAGATTTTCCGCCTATTTCAGTTCCTTCGTCATTGGCACTTATGGCCAATCTTAAATCTGGGTCGCCTCTTGACCCATGTCCTGCCAAATTCCTGGAGAAAATGGCCGACATTGTTAATCCGTTGGCGAATCCACTCTTGAATCTCTCCTTGAGTCGGGGGTGGTCCCGCAGGCCTGGAAGCAGGCTATGGTCATTCCCTTTCTTAGGAAGCCTGGTCTAGAACCGGAGGCCTTGGTCAACTACAGGCCAATCTCTCTCCTCCCTGCGCTGGCTAAGATCTTGGAGAAGCATTTTCATATCGTGCTTTCCAATTTTTTGGAATCTCACAATCTGCTGCACTCCACTCAATCTGGCTTCCACCCCAATTTAAGCACCGAGACGGCACTTTTGGAGGTGTCTGAGGCCATTAAAGAGGCACTGGATTGAGGTGGCAAAGCTATGCTAATGCTGGACTTGTCGGCGGCCTTTGACACCGTCCCCCACGAGGGTCTCCTCACCAGACTTCATGAGATCGGTCTGAGGGGGAGGGTGCTTAGCTGGTTTACATCATTCCTGGCTGGCCGTCGACAAATGGTCTGGGCCTCACCCAGCTCCGCCGTGATGCCGCCTTTGGGAGTCAGAGTTCCGCAGGGATCTGTGTTGAGCCCGACTCTTTTCAACATCTTTATGACCCCTCTGGCGACATTGGCGGAGTCTTATGGGGCCCAGATCGTATCTTATGCCGACGATACCCAGCTCCTCTTTACCTGCAGGAAAGGAGAAGATTTTGATGGAGAGAGTATCCATGAGTGCCTTGGGGCTGTTTTTAAATGGTTCCAGCTTAACAGTCTCAAGTGCAACTCAGACAAGTCTGAGGTACTCTTCTTCGGCTGCCCATACGACCCAGACTGGCAGGAATGGTGGCCTGTTAACATGTTTCCTCCATCGCACTCATCCCAGCTAGCTAAGAATCTGGGGATCAAGATGGATAATGGCCTGACGTTAAGATCTCAGATCCTTGGTCTTACGGGAACATGTTTTGGCCTCCTGAGGATGCTCCGTAAGTTTCTTCCTCTGCTCTCAGAAGATCATAGGAAGACGACGGTGCAGGCCTTAATCGGCTCAAGAGTGGACTATTCCAACGTCCTGTATCTTGGCCTGCCGGAATATCTTTTGCAACGTCTGCAGGTTGTCCAGAACTCGGCCGCGCGGGCCATTTTTGGCCTTTATAGACGTGCCAGAGTTTCAGGCCTCTTGCAGTCGCTCCATTGGCTGCCTATCCGGAAGCGGATAGTCTTTAAGGCCTTGACCTTGGCCCATAAGGCTCTCCATGCCTCGGGAGCTAAATATCTCCAAAGGAGGATTGCCTTCTACCAGCCGACCCGATCTTTGAGATCTGAATCACTGTTCCTTGCGGTGGTACCTCGAGTAAAGAGGGCCCGCATTGGGGTCACTCTTTCAGGCTGCTGGCACCTCAGATTTGGAATACTCTGCCTTTGGCACTACGCAGTACCTCTAATCTGCTGACTTTTAGGAAGGGCCTCAAAACTTGGCTTTTCGCCCAGTAGTTTGTTTTTTTCTTTGATTTCTGCTGTTCCACTTTGCTTTTATTGTGTTGTGTTACTCTGCGACTGGTTTTCAATAAAAGCGCCGGGACACTCTCTGGAGTAGCCGTGTGCTATAGAAGACAAAACTAACATAACATAACCTAACATAACATAACATAAAATAACATAACATAACATAACATAACATAACATAACATAACATAACATAACATAACATAAATACTTTACACATTGCTCTAATTTAAGCATGTCTGCTCTGTGCCATAGCTACCAGAGGGCTACGTTCACGTTAATTTAGTGACTTTAGGGCTTCATTCTGGCAAGGATTGTGAATAATCCTTGAGATGAATAATGACCCTCCCAAATTAATAATCCAATTTTTTACAGTGAGCCACAGTAAACCTGGCCTCACTTGGCCCAGGCCCACTGCTGTTAGTAAATGCAAATAACCACTATACAGTGACCTTCCAGCCATCAGTGTCCTTCTCTCTGCCTTCCGCCACCACCCTCAGTATTACCTCTGCTTCCCTTCCACAATTACAAATTACAATACCTGTTGTCTTCCTTCCTTGCATTGCCTTTTTCACATTTCTAATTATAAAAAAATATGCTTGGTGCCCTGATATGCTCCTGGAGCTCCCGCTGTGACTTTCCTAACCGAGCCAAAAATGAGCTCTAAATCATGTGCTGCATCAAAAATGGCTCTTTGAGAGCAGCTGTGGTCTACAATGTCAGCAGCATAGAATACCCATTCCTCCACTCTGTTGTGCCTGCAGAGATCAGCGAGATGTGGGGGAAGGCAGATGAGCTGGAAAACCATCCTCCAACATTACGCATATTCGCTTGAGTTGCTTGTGAACTAGGCGAGGGTGGTAAACACTATGGAAGCTGGTGTTTCCACAGTTGTTAAGTCCTACCAAACAGTACCCACATTTGGCCTTCAGTGGCCTGCTAGACGTTATTACTTGGTAAGGTTGCAATTTCTTTCATGGACAGAGCAGCTCTTTCATTTAATGACCCTCAGCACTCTTATGAAGAGGTGTCAGGTTTCAGATAAGAGATGACTCAAATGATCCCTTTGCAGGTCTAGGCTCTCCCCCAACACCGGTCACCAAAGTCAGGAACTTAGGGGTATAATTTTATAATAAACTATCATTTGTGAGCCATGCAAATGCGGTAGTCTCTGCATCTTTTTGCACTCTAAGGATGGTCAAGAAACTCTTGCCTTTCCCCCCCCCCAGCGCGGGCAAGACCCTCATGTGCACCCTGGTACTCTCCAGGGTCGATTACTGTAATGGTCTGCTATTAAATGCCCAAGAGCAAGTCCTCAATAAGACGCAACTAATCCAGAACGCGGCAGCCAGGATTCTGACCCGTACTTCAAAATTCACCTCCATCACCACCATTGTTCGCCAACTTCATTGGCTCCCGGTCAGAAGTCGCACCAAATTTAAGGCGCTTTGTATTACCTATAAAGCCATGCATAACATAGGGCCAGAAGTCTTAAAAAAAGCCTTGTGTGTATATACTCCCAAAAGAGCCTTACGCTCATCCACATCCCTGCTCCAATCCCGCGGACAAAAAAAGTGACTTGGGGAGATAGACGCTTCACAGTGGCTGTTTCCAGATTGTGGAACACCCTCCCCCTCGATATCAAAAACAGTCCTTCCTTAATGACATTTCGGAAACAATTAAAAACATGGCTTTTTAATCAGTAATAAGTCAGTGCTCCCCTTCAGCATATGAATTGAGCAGCGCCGAGACACCTCAGGGTATTTGCGCGCTATATAAATTGTATAAATAAATAAATAAATTAAGAGTTATGCTAAAGCAGAAGAGTAAAGGAAACAGAAGCTACAAGTCCTGAGAAACCTCAGTTGAAGTGGAAAACAAGTTGTTCAAAACAGGGGAAAGACTAGACTGCAAGCCTGGAAGGGTATTGGCCAGACCAGAGGCTTCTGGGGCTTTGTAGGCAGAGGGACTCATAAGTCAAAGGTGAGCATACAGTAGCTACCCAGCAACATTTTGTATAGTTGTTTTGTTTCCCGGTTTGTGAATTTATCACTGTGTTTGATCCCTGCACCTTTATTGTGCGTTCCCTTGTGTAGTGGGTCTGGTAGGATAGTTCCCTTCTTGTTTGTTTGTCTCTCATGTCTGTTAGCATTTACTTGCTATGTGGTCACCTGGGGTTCGACATCGATATCCCGGTCGGTGTTAAGCTCATCAAAGCACCATCCGCCACGTAGTTGGGTATGATTCTTTTTTGTTGTGTAATGATTCTATTACCTTTCTGTACTCATGGTTCTGAGATGTTCACGTTTGTTCTCATTGAGGTCCTACCACACAAATGACGTGCTGCTTCCTTCCAAACGTTCTGCAGTAAACAACAACCACCTGTTGTCATTTTTTCTTGCCCCCTTCCCAATTTTCCCCATTGACTCTCTCTATGATCTAAGTACCGTAGTTTTGATTGTCAGATGTATTAGTGAATGTAAGCCAAATAAAAGCACCCTTGACCGTACAGTATTATTATCTGATTAGTCTAGAGACCTTTAATCTTCCAAATAATAAATGTGTCTTCTGCGAATACTCCCAAGACTTCGAAATATCTCTTAAAACAAATCAGTCTTCTGTGCTGTGTATACTCAAGAGAAACTACAAACTCTGCCCACAGCAGGTAAACACGGATGAGAAAATACCAGATGCACGGCCCCCCTGATGTCTCTTACTTAGGGTAGGTGAGGGCAGAATCCTAACCAGATCTCTGGATTAGTTGATCCACAGCTGCGCCGCCGATTCCCATGGGAATCGGCAGAGTTTGTAGTTTCTGTCTCCCCTCCCTGTATTAGAACAAGAACAAACCTTTCCTAGGTATCACATCAATATATCGGTAATATATCCTTCATTGAACATATATAAACATTGTCCCACAGCAAAACTTATTTGAAAAACATATTCTCTTTTTTATTATTGTAATTTTCTGACATGAAAAATATAATCGTAGCACAGTAATGTTATCAACATACTCATTCTATATGTACAATATTTACAAATATACAAATATATACAATAACCCCCAAACAAAATTAGCAAAAAATATCATTCATTCAACTGATCACACCGAGCATCCAAGCATTCATTCAGAACTACCAAGCACAACTAAAACACAGTGAAACAATTGAGACAAAACTGACAATGAAAAATTACATGAATTTTACACATACAACATAGCAGCAAAAAAAGATGAGGTGCCGACGTGCGTTTCGGAAAAGGATCCGTATCCACAGTTCCTTCGTCAGGGCGCAGTAGATAAAGTTCTTATTTGACGTTACTTGTCCTTTAAGTATTGCGAAATAAATCAAAATAGTAGATCAACAACAAGGGGGCTCAATCTTGAATTTGTATCAAACATAATAATCTCATCTGTGGAGGACAATGGGACATAAAAATACAAGTCAATTACGTACAAACTTCATAGCTAGAACAATTAGCTGCTGGAGAAACCAACACCAGTGTACAGAATGATGTCTAAAGGAACACCGTGCCAAGAGAAGATCAAACAAGGAAGATGTTCTGGAGACAAAAGTCAAAATAAACTAAGCAGTGAAGAAACAAAAGGAAGTTCAAATGAGAAAAATGTGCTAAAAAAATAAAATAAAAGTCTAATAGTTTAATTGTAGTCCGAACAACTCAAACCGGGCGTTCCTCAGTCAGAACATTTTCTCTTTAGATCCTTCCACTTTTTAATGTGAGGTAATACAGTATTTATGGATCAGTTGAGCCAATTGGCCCCACACACCCCATGAAATGATCTGTAAAAGTAATGGCCACCACTGTATGCAAGTGTCTTCAGGATTTGGAGTATTCTGGCAACACTTTGAATGCAGTCTGTACTTTGCCCACAGTTAACAGAGCTATATTTTTCCCCCTTTGAGCCCTTGTAAACTTTTTCTGAAATTTCATAAACAAGGGACACCTTTTCACAGAAACATCTATGTGAATAGGCCTGACATCATCGTCTCTTTGGCAACTACAGGGTATAAGAAAGCTTTGTGTGGGGTGGTGAGCAGGTTAGACTTTAAAGCCACACTCACAAATTGGCAGGTCCTCAAGATGGTAATAAAAATTAGAATGCTAGGTTATATTTTTCATTTTTTCCATTATTTGCCACCCGGGGTCACCCAACATAAGAGTATACTGGGTTTGCCTTTAGGGGGCATCATGGCGAAAATAAATTTCCCAAACATTTTGTAAACAAAACATATCCGAGGAGAGCCATGGTGCTTCAGTGTCTCCACTCAGGAAGCATTGACATAGCCAATAGGCCTCGCCTTTGGGACCTTTGAAGTGTTTAGTTATCCAGCACAATATCCTTGTTGCAACAACATCAACTGTTGCATGGCTACACACTTATAAGGTCCCAAAGGTGAGACCTATTGGCTATGCCAATGCTTGTTCTGCTCGAATACAGGGAATTATATATGTACAGGGAATAATATATGTTGTATAGCGTTTTAGGATCCGAGCGAAATTTACTGATTCATGCCCTTATATAGTTACAATTCACATTTCCCTTATATAGGCATAGAAATCATAACCATCCCTTGGGTTTCTTTGGTGACGTTATTATGTCCGACTTTGCGTCAAACTAGGCACCTTCAAGGTATAAATGTGCCTACACTTGCCCTAGCAAACACACTGTGGTTCGGAGCAGCTCGACTACCTACTTGCCCGATGCAGCTCGCTACAGCAAGTGCCGAAGGAAGCCAACCCTCCAGCTGACGCACTGATCGAGAAGCTGCCCTTTCTCTTGCTGAGAATCCAGCTCCAGTGTTTCCAAGCTCCCCTTGTGGGTGTTGGGAAATCGAGTCCCGAGACAGAGATACCAGACCTCCTTCATTCTAAAATCTGATTAGACCCTAAGAGAAATCTTGGATAGATTCTTGGCAAAGAAACTAAACCCATGCTACACCACACTTACTTCAAAGTCAAAGTCAAAGTCAAAGTCAAAAGGTTTATTGCATAATTAATTAAAATTATTACAATTTTCACATTATAAATAATAATACAAAGTGTAAATATGTTTGGTAAAATTAAGTCTCCTCCCTTGTTAAAAATGATGTGGGACGATGTTTTAAAAGTTTCTTCCGGAGATGCTCCCGCTGTCTTTGAATATCAAAATGTTTTTGCTTGTTTATACAAACTTTACCACTCGTTAAAATCAAGGCAGCCTTAGTGTCCTGCTTCTTAACCTTCTCCTCGTTCTACTTGGCTCAAACTTTTTTTCACTTCTGCCAAGAATTTTGTTCCCCGGCAAGCCATAATAATAGAACTCCCTCCCAACCAACAAGTTACTGCTTGTCTGCAGGTGCGGATATTTAGCTCATTTCAAATACCTTTTAACAGTCGTTGCCGTTGTGCCATAAGTGCAGGACAGACACACAAAAAATGAGCTAATGATTCTGTTTTATAGCCACATAGTCTTCATTGCGCAGTCTGGTGGTTACCTTTCCAGGATGGTAATAGATCCTTCGAGATGTGCATGCCCATCCTATAATCTGTAAAGGCTCTTTTTAAATGCACGTTGAAGTCAGAGGTTAAGTAAGCGTGTGGTAGTCCTGCTTTGAAGGAATTGATAATGGTCCAGCCGTGTCGCCGTTTTAGTAGTGTCCCTTTATCTTCTTGAAAGGATTTTTTCCTTGCTACCTTGTTGGCCAATCTGCTTATGCTTGCTTTATCCATCGCAGATTCCCATGCAGCTTCCAACTCCAGCTCTTTTACGCAGATTTTCAGGTAGTTTCCCCAGGAGCACGGGGTTCCGGTCTCCCCTTGATTTTTTATAACTTCCCAGTTTAGCCAGTCCATGGATTCCGGGTCTGCAGATCTAAGTTTATAGCACAGTTTTACGAAGCCGCTCATGCTCCTATATTTCTGGTTTTGCAGACCAAATTCAAGCCTAACTTGCGAGGCTGAGGCACATCTTGGAAGATTAAAAACTGCTTTGTAGATTTTGGTTTGGAGCTCATTTAGTAAGTCTGTTTCCTTGCCACACCAGGTGACTAGACCGTAAGACAGAGAGGGTAAAATTTGTGCCGACATGACCTTCAACAGATGTTTGTGATTTGGACAGTCCATCTTTGTTTTTAGTAGACGGTAAGCGAAGATTAGGGTTTGGGCTTTTGCGCGTATTGCAGTTCTATGCTCCGTTTGTTTTGCGCCCTGAGATATTGTGATTCCGAGGTACTTGTACGACCCTTGTTCCTTCACCTTTGTCCCGTTCACCATCCATGTATATCTTAGTTTCTTTGGGTCTACCAGACGGACCACTTTTGTTTTTTCTTTGCTTAGGTCCAGACCCTCTTGCTTTAAATATTTTGCTAGTAGGTTTAGAGCTCTTTGTAGACCAATTGGAGTTTTACTCAGCAGTACTATATCATCAGCATATTGTAGGCAAGGAATTCGATGATTAGCCAATGATGGAGGGTGAACTTCGTCCGTCTCCAGCACTTTCGCGAGGTCGGAAAGGAAAAGATTAAAAAGGGTGGGTGCTAAAACGCAGCCTTGTTTTAGGCCCTGGTACGTTGGTATTTTCCTCGTGGTGTAAGCTCCATTTCCCAATTTCACCTTTGCCCATGTGTTTTGGTATAGAACTTTTATTGCCTTTAACAGTTTGGTCGGCATCCCCCAACACTGTAGCTTACCCCATAAACGCTCTCGGTTAACTCTGTCAAAGGCCGATTTGATATCGACGAAGCAGGCGTACAACCGTGCGCCCTTTGCTGCCATTCTGTCCGTTCGTAATGACAGGCAAGTGAGGTGGGTGATTGTTCCCATTTTCCGCCTAAAGCCTGTCTGGAACCAAGGAATTCTGTTTGATTCTTCAATCCATTCTTGCAGCTTTAAAAGGATGCAGGAGGCGTAAAGCTTTGCTTCTACATCTATCAAAGATAAGCTTTGCTTCTACATCTATCAAAGATATAAGCCTATAGTTTGTTGGAATACGATGGTCACCATGTTTAAAAATTGGGTGAATGATGTTACCCTTCCAAGACGCGGGAACCTGGGCATCATTATAAATATGATTGAAAAGTGGCATTAGGGTATCTGCCCAGAATTCCGGGTCGTGTTTGAAGATGGCGTTGGGCAGCCCATTCGGGCCTGCAGCTCCTTCAGCTTTTAGTCTTTTAATAATTTTACAGGGTTCTCCTCTAGTCGTTAGTTCCGGGAATACCGTCTCCTCTTTTGAACCCCCCTTCGTCCCTAATCCTTCTGTACCTGTGCTGTTGATTCCCGTCTGATCATCCTCAATTAAATTTGTTGACCTTATGTCGTTCGAGAGACCTACTGTTGTTGTGCAATATAGGGATTGTACGTGCTGGGACCAAGCGTCAGCTCCTACTCCTGCTTCCTGATGGAGTTTAGATCCTTTGTTTAGATCATTAATCATGCCCCAAAAGTAACGGCTGTTAGGGTGTTTTCCTGCACTTAGGAGTTTATTCCATAGCTTTTCCTTGTAGGAGGATTTTGCGATGCTCAGTGACTTTCTATAAGCGCTTCTGGCTTCGATCAGGTCTCCCTTGTTTGCTTGTAACCCCAGTCTTTTTTGTCGTGCTAGATCTCGGGCCGCTTTGGCTACCCTCCTTTTTTTTGTTCTTAGTTCCATGTTGAACCAAGGCTCCTTTTTGAAGGTAGACTTGATCTGTGTCCCTGGTGTTGCTTCGAATTTATGGAGAAGGTCCAGGACCAATTGCTCCCAATTTTTTACAAGATCTTCCCTTTTTTGCGGCCCTTGCTCAAGTATTCGAGCTGTGACGGCGGACCAAATTTTTTCCAGCCCTTCTCCTCGCCATTTTAATTTCTTTAGGTTGAATTTGGATGCTTGATGAAGTAGACAAGAAAGGTTCGGTGCCAGAGTGGGCGTGGTGTTTAAGGTGGTTATTTGGGGGAAGTGGTCACTTTCTGGCCGCTGAACAATTTTGAAAGTCTCGACGCCTGGAACTAGGTCGTCGCTTACTATTGTGTAGTCAATCGTTGAGTGAGCCCTTCCACACAGGTACGTAATACCTGCTGGCCTGTCCCCCTCGTGTTGCCGTTCAGAATCGTCAGACCTAGTTCTCTTAGGTTGGAAGTTAACCTCGGCATGTTTCCTTTTGCCCTGTTTTTGCCGATTACTTCTTCCCTCGTACTGTGGAGAAGTGTGGCTCAATGGTTAGAGGAGGCATACCCAGAAGCTGAGGTCAGACCCGGGACCAGGGTTCAATTCCCGACGCGGCAGGGTCTGAGCCCAAGTGTCCACGGACTCGATAATTTTCACTTCGGTGCCTACTCGAATCACGGGTTCACACTCTGCAACTCTGGGCAATAGCTTGCTTAATCTCCACTACAGCCCTCCGCGGCGGGATGCCTGGCTTTCACCTTGGGGATGCCCAGTACGGGTTATCTCACATGGAAAAGCCAGGACGGGTTCCCAATGCAAGCGCCGGGACACCCCGTTGGGATAGCAGTGCGATATATAAGATACACAAAAAAAAAGACCTAGGTTAGGTACATTTGGGTAGGCATATTTTAGAAGCACCAGTTGAGTACTTTTAGCCTATGTTATTTATGTATGTATTTTTATGGCTTAGAAACCATATCATGCTTTTACAGTATTATTTTATAATACTCTTCTTGCTGTACGCATTATACTTTACAGCCAGTATTACCATTGTAGCAGTTCAATTCTTTAGCATGAGAAAGAAGACTGTTCAATAAATCCTTTTTATTGAAAACGCCCATCTCTCTATTTCTCTGCACCTCTGTTGACTGAGTAAAGTATCTATCTATTGTTTCCACAACTCTGAAGATACGTTTTATCTTGGGGAAACAAAGTTGTCATGTTTATGCGGTTGTCAGAAACTAATCCCTTCTTGTGTATTCGAGAAGGTTTCTATGACCTCTGAGCAAGCTGGCACTCACAATTAAGTCTAATATATTTGATAGAGAGCTAGTCAACCTCAGTCCTACGTCAAATCTATAGGATATATTATTCCAATACGCAGAGCCTATTGGGAATATAGGAACTACACTACATGGCGCCCAACGTTTGGTAAGGCACTAATTTAACGCTAGATACTAGAGTAACTCAGTCGTGCTTTTCACAGAGACACCTTTTTCCCGTAAAATACTCCAATAGACGTCTGGAGTGGGTAACAGAATAAAATATCAGCCATAACTGAGTAGGACAAAAATCCTATGTATTAGTTTTTGGTTTTTCAACGTTGGAGGATACAGTGTTCCAAAATATTGTGCATCTTATCTTTGTTTCCTTGAATCTTACTCTGCAAACTTTCAGTCAACAAAATGCCGGATAGCGACACCAAAAACGGTGGAACTGTGACAGGCAATAGTGCCCTACCAGGGTTTGACACAACAGGCTTCTATTAAGACGACGTGGATACTATAATCATCCCGGAAAACTTAAGGAAAACCATCACTATAAAGCTTATAACAAATGGCCTATCATCAAGAGGTGGTAGGGTAAATTTTGTCATAGAGGCACACGAATATCGGCAGACAGAGGTATTCTATTCATGGATTTTCTTCCCTGAAGCAAATCCAGTAACACATGTGTTTCACTTCTACAAAGTAGAGGATAATGCAAGGGAATAAGTTCCTTTCGAGGACATTGAAATTCCACTAACTTACCAAGAGCACCAGCTCTGGTTTAAAGGCGCCCTACAACATCAAAATCATTTACCAGGTTCGGTCCACTAGGTAGACTAGGAGCAACATGGCCGGTTTTAGTCAGCTATACACCACATCCTGCCATTGAAGAAATGGCAGGTGCAGAACTATTAGTTCAACTAAAACAATTAATCAAAATACATAAAATTGGTTCAATATGTCATGCGGACTCTAACAGTCCAACCTCCTATAAGAATTCCACAGCAAACCCCTTACCAGGTAAACACAAATAAAATAACACCACAGACTATACAATCAGTCATTGGTAAATTGCCTGCAAAAAGGGAACAAATTCCATTCTGGATATCTCAGAAAATTACTCAAATCGAGGCAGTATTTCCCGATACTACCCCTCATGAGAAACACAGAACTCTAACAATCTGTTTACCAATGGGGATAACACAACACCTGAAAGACCGTTTGGCTGTTTTGCAGGACCCAAATGAAACAAGGAAAAGTCTAAGCAACACATTGCAGAAGCCAACGACCACTGAAGGAGAACCACCCATCCCAGCAAGGCCTGTCTGGATTCCTAAGATTGGGGATCTAGTCAGAGAAAAGATTGCGGATAAGAAGGAATTTGGGCCTTCTTACAGAAAACCAGTACCTGTGCTAGCAATCCATGGAACAAGAACTGTGTTACTGCCGCCCCTTGCTGGAAGAAAGGAGACCAGGTTTGTGCCCATCGACCTGGAAAAACCACATCATGTGGCCAATCATAAGTAGTAGGCCAAGTGGACTCCAAACATGTAGCAGACGACCAAATCTGGCTACTATCCAAGAGGTTCAAACTGAGAGACTCATCACCTTTGAGGAATGTACAGTACGAAAAGAAGAACTATGCAACAAAGCCATGGATCTCTTGAGACCCAAATAACAGTTTGTCAAGAAACACCTGTCTACAATGATATAGCATCTGACTATACTAATAAGACAAAATATCCAGTAGCTCCAAAGATTTCAAATAATCCTGATGCAATACCTACCATTGACAGAACTGCTTCTGGCTATTTCATCAACTTTGATACGTTTTCCGAGGATCCCAGTGAGCCTGAAACAACGCCAGCAAATAAAACTTTTAAAGAACAAGTAACAGAACTTTTCAGCAACTTGAAGAAACTTATCTGGTTTCTCCATGGGTTGAACTTTGGATTGTGCTAGGCGTACTTTTTCTCCTACTTTGGCTAATTCTTGTATTAACTATGGGAATGCTGATAAATGGAAGATACAGCAAAGTGGACACAGCAAGTAAGAACATCAACTTGCTCCTGAAGCCACACAAATCATCTAATCGTGAACAAAGAGACTTGACATCAGTGATCATCACAGCCGTTCCTATACCTGGTGGTATAGCATGGCACAGAACTGATTATTACATCTTTCGTCCTGCAGAGCTGTTCAAGGTTCCACATCAATTCAGGGTTTCCTTGAGTGACTTTGTTTCACCCAGCACATTTTCTGATGACTGGGACTTTGAGACTGTTAATAATATGATGTCAGACTTAGAGATGTCTGCAAAATGTACAAAACATGAATACTTAGAAGGTTCATCAGATTATGAACAAATGTACTGTTTTAATCATTATGGTCATCATTATTTGTGCAAATCTGCAAACCTTAGAAATGTTTATAACTATAATCAATGGGAACATTGTCCAATGCCACCAATAGGTAGCTCAAAAACATTTTATGAAAAACTTCCATACTTCTCAGGCTTTAATGTCTCAAATACAGACATATTTTACTTTAAAAATGTTAATAAGACAGGTATGAAAAATATGTTGACTAATACTAAGCAAATGTATTCTGCGTCCTTTTATGCTCAGCTGTCCACATTAGGTTTCAACTTTTGGAGAGACAACATTGAGACAAAAACTGTCTGGGGCACAAAAGACTGTCACGTGCAGGGAATAGAAGCTTTATTTAGAGCCTGCATCATCCCTGAACAAATAATGTTTTTGAACGACACTGTGCAACAGACATCCTGCCTTGGCCTGGCCAAGATAAAAGATTTAAGCAAACCGTCCATACCTACACCTACACCTGACAGTAAAAACACTTCAGAAGGAGGGGTCGACGTAAAAACAATTTTACTTAAAAACAGAACTGATCCTGATTTGAAGAAGTGGTTAATCTAGCCCACAGACACAAACAACTGTCAAGATAGATTCCTGAATAAGACAAAAGGGTTCACATTCACTAGCTCGGATCCAAGATATGTCCAGAGACAACATCCAGGGATAGTAACAACATACAGTGTAGGAAAACTATGCCTTGAGTGGCTACAAAAGTCCACACTAACAGAGGATTAACAACACTTATCTTTACTTAAAGATGGCGTTGATTTAAGGGACTTCTTACAAGGTCCTGCAAAACAACATCATAAGCGTTTCATATACGCAGGTATATACCCCATTTATAATGAAGCTTGGAAAGTGACACAAGCAGAGACTGCAGAACGAATATGAGAAATTGATTTTATTAATTTAGAGAAAGCTCTCTCTGTAGTTGACAATGGGTTAACGACTCTGTCATACAGAATTTATTCTTTGGACAGCAAAGTATCCTCTGCTATAGAGATAATGGAACAGGACTTGCTCATGCTACAGCATGGACAGTCACAATTACGTTCTATAATTGTTTCGGGTTGGACATTACAAAATCTTCATTCTGAATATTTGCCATTGTGTCTAAACAACACCACGTCATTGTTTTCTGTATTTAACCTTACAGACAAACAAATCACTCTGGCACAAAGAGGAGCACACTATACGGTGCTGAGCATTGGAAAAACTGGAAAGATTACCAATAACTGTTTCGGAAAAACCTGCAACAGAATGGCTCATACACGGGATAATCACTCTGCCTGTCACAATTTTCAATACTGTTTGAAACATATACCAGCTGCCGTATATGAAAGGTTGGGTAAGGAATACTTAAAGCCAACCTGGGAATTACCATACACACACAGATGTTGGAGTGAGGGAAAAGAAGTATTTCTTAGTGGTACAAACTGCAAAAGTGCACTAAGTGGTACACGGAGCCTGCGACGATTCTTCAACCAACTTATCCTGCCACCTGCAAGGTTCTCCAGCTACAGTGTTAGATCCAATTGTTAGGCAGCTTTCTAACGGGAGCTATATAATATTGAATAATCACAGCTGTTGTAGAATGTTGCCAGGAATAGCCTATCTCATAACTGTGTCAGCTAGAGTCGCCGTTATGACCTTCACTGAACATCTCTTCTATTCAAATTGATACTTTAAGCAGAATGAAAGCTATTCTTTTACAAAAAATTGTGCCACTGACCTCGTCCAAAGAGACTTATGAACTACAAGTTGCAAGGTCCTCTGCAGAGATACATGCCCTTTTATCCACAAAGTGCCCCATACATTTCGCAGAAATGTTAGGTCGTATCTTTTAAAATGCCTCATACCAGTGGTATTATACATGTATTTAAGACAGTTTTTTCGGGACTATTAGCACCCTTTGAAGCAGTCCTCTGCATTTTTCCAAACTTTGTGCACTCTGTGTTAGGCGGCCTGCCTCTCATTTTGGGACTCGTAGCAGGAATCCTATTCTTGTTCCTTCTGCTCCGATATGGCAAGTCCGGTCACCAGCGACACCCAGATTACCATAGAGAACACTCTCCTGGCAATGAAGTGTCGTGAGCGCATGATACAGATTTTGGGCTTGGCTTGTATGAGAGATCTGAATACCACGTGGTTTCTATCATTCCGACCAATCTGGCAAGATTGCATCTTACCTGTTCTACGATGTGGAGAAGAATGCGTGTTGGACATCTGTCTAACACTTCCATCAGCACTGCCAATGGATGTTGATACCTTGCTTGGTTCGGTAACGGCTCATGCATTGTGTTGTCCCCAGTGGCTACCAATCCTGATGACGGCATTTATTGAGGTCCCACAGACACAATCTGCTGACGTGAGTTAGTGGATCGACAGGCACACGGGTACCATCTCCATCTCCATTGAACATTGCTAATGCGGCTGACGGCGATGCTTCGCATTTTTGTGCAATTGGTCTACTTAACGAAGTGGTCCAACTTTCACCTACTGTGATAGACGAATTCTTTAACAGCTTAGAAGATTTGATGTTTTCTTCGAACAACAAGAAAGACTTTTGAAATTAGCACACAGAGTTCTATGGGACTTTGTATTCAACCTTCACTTTTCCCAAAAAAACTTCCAACTTCAGAACTCTATTTTTATGCGATTTTGACTTTTTCCAAATAAAAAATTTTTTGGGGCACAAAGTAATCTGCGTGAAGTAGAACTATTCTTAGAGAACAAGAATTCTTTGAAACACTTCCAAGTGACAATATTTGACCTTGTCCACAAACTAAACAACATATAAATATTCTGTCATTGGATGGTCTCGACCTTTTCTTCTGTATTTAAGAGCCATTTCATAAATGTACTTTCATGATTCATTCGGATAGCATTTCCAGTGTCACACTAATGCTTTGAATGAAAATATTGCTTTTAAAATGCGTACAGCACAAATGTTCCTTTTTTATGTACAACCATTTCGAATGCATTTTATGTATTTTGGGTGGGGTTATTAACACATCATGCTTTAGATATGTTTTAAATGCTTAGAATTTAGTAATATCAAACATAATAAAGTGGAGTGGGTGTTGTATAGCAAATTCGAGGATCCCAGCGAAATTTACTGATTCATGCCCTTATATAGTTACAATTCACATTTCCCTTATAAAGGCATAGAAATCATAACCATATTTAGACATAGCCCATGCAGTCCAAATACAGGCACGGCTATTTCCACTCGTTCCAAAAAGCCACAACGATTTCTTGGAAAACTCGGCTTCAGCAGTCAGGGTTGCTTGAATATTGATTTTTCCTAGAACTCATGGAGTTTTTCAAAGAACTACCGTTCCCTTGGGGTTCTTTGGTGACGTTATTATGTCCAACTTTACGTCAAACTAGGCCCCTTCAAGGTATAAATATGCCTACACTTGCCCTAGCAAGCACACAGTGGTTCGGAGCAGCTCGACTATCTACTTGCCCGACGCAGCTCGCTACAGCAAGTGCCGAAGCAAGCCTCCCTCCAGCTGACGCACTGATCGAGAATCTGTCCTTTCTCTCGCTGAGAATCCAGCTCCAGTGTTTCCAAGCTCCCCTTGCGGGGTGTTGGGAAATCAAGTCCCGAGACAGAGAAGGTACGGAGCTGGTTAGACCCTAAGAGAAATCTTGGATAGATTCTTGGCAAAGAAACTAAACCTATGCTACACCACACTTACTTTTTCCCTCGTACTAGACCTAGGTTAGGTACATTGGGGTAGGCGTGTTTTAGAAGCACCAGTTGAGTACTTTTAGCCTTTGTTATTTATGTATGTATTTTTACAGCTTAGAAACCATACCATGCACTTACAGTATTATTTAAGACTGTTCAATAAATCATTTTTATTGAAAGCGTCCTTCTCTCTATTTCTCTGCACCTCTGTTGAAGCGAAGCATGCATGATTGACTGAGTAAAATATCTATTGTTTCCACGACTCTGAAGATACGTTTTATCTTGGGGAAACAAAGTTGTCATGTTTATGCGGTTGTCAGAAACTAATCCCTTCTTGTGTATTCGAGAAAGTTTCTAGCGACTTCAGAGCTAGCTGGCACTGACAATTAAGTCTAGTATATTCGATAGAGACCTAGTCGACCTCAGTCCTACGTCAAATCTATAGGATATATTATTCCAATGCGCAGAGCCTATTGGGAATATAGGAACTACACTACACCCTTCCTGTATTAACCAGAAAGCCTGAAAATGATTTTGCACAGAGTAACTCCAAGACAGAACTCACCTCGAAACACCTGCCTTTGAAAGACAAAGTATTGTTCAGAATGACATCACTCTAAGCTTTTAATTATAGTCCGAACAGCTCGAACCGGGCGTTCCTCAGTCAGAACATTTTCTCTTTAGATCCTTCCACTTTTTAACGTGAGGTAATACAGTATTTATGCATCAGTTGAGCCAATTGGCCCCACACACCCCATGAAAATGATCTGTAAAAGTAATGGCCATCACTGTATGCAAGTGTCTTCAGGATTTGGGGTATTCTGGCAACACTTTGAATGAAGTCTGTACTTTGCCCACAGTTAACAGAGCTATATTTTTTCTCCTTTGAGCCCTTGCAAATTTTTTCTGAAAATTCATAAACAAGGGACACCTTTTCACAGAAACATCTTTGTGAATTGGCCTGACATCATCGTCTCTTTGGCAAACACAGGGTATAAGAAAGCTTTGTGTGGAGTGGTGAGCGGGTCAGACTTTGAGGCCACACTCACAAATTGGCAAGTCCTCAAGATGGTAATAAAAATTAGAATGCTAGGTTTTGTTTTTAATTTTTTCCATTGTTTGCCACCCTGAGTCACCCAACATATGAGTGTACTGGGTGCGCGTTCAGGGTGCATCATGGTGAAAATACATTTCCCAAACATTTTGTAAACAAAACATATCCGAGGAGAGCTATGGTCCTGCAGTGTCTCCACTCAGGAAGCACTGACATAGCCAATAGGTCTCGCCTTTGGGACCATATAAGTGTTTAGTTATCCAGCACAAAATCTTGTTGCAACAACATCAACTGTTGCATGGCCAAACACTTATAACGTCGCAAAGGCGAGACCTGTTGGCTATGCCAATGCTTGTTCTCCTTGAATACAGGGAATTAAGTAAGCAGGGTTTATCCCAGTACATATTTGATAACATTTTGTACACCAGAATAACAATAGTAAAAAGTAAATCTGCATTTATTCTTGAATTGTATAGTTTATAGATGAACCTAATTTTATGGTAAAATCAATGGGCTTTTTATTATGAAAGCAACTTAAGCAATGCAAGTTTTACTTCTTTTTTGCTCAAACATTATAAATGATTTATTTCATTGCTTTGTATTACACATGTAGATTGATTTATATGCAAATTTGGTGATTTTTAAAAAACATTGTTCACAATTTGTTTTCTCCATTTGTAACCTGATACATTTTTTGTGAATTATTAACTTGTGCAAAATCTGTTTGCTCATAACCCTGTGCAATAAGCAGAAAAAAGGAAAAAAATTACACTTGCTGCAAATATTTCGAAGTGATATTGACAGCTTGCCATGTTTATCTTACAGAGCTGTCAAAAATGTCCCTTTTAAAGTAGTGGGGTACGATTTTTCTCCATGAAGACTTTGTCTACTCCAGGCTTGGGTTGAGGTAAGGGTGGGGTTAGGGAGAAAGTAAAGGGGTAAGTTCTCACTGAGAGTTATGTTAGGTTTGGAGTAATGGCTGTTGAGGGAGAATCTAATAAAGTTTGATATTTAGGATTAGGCCTGGGTAAATTTAGGGGTTAGTTTTAGGGTAAGATTTAGGCTAGGATAGGACATGGTTTAAGGGTTAGGTGATCTTGAGGGGCTGAATTAAATAGTGTTCGAGTAAAAGATGGAGGAAGGGATGGTGGAAGTGATAGAAGTCTAGGGATGTGTTACAGGTTAGGGGTTAGGAATAGTTAGAGTAAGGGATAATGTAAGTGTTCAGGTGGATACAGTGTTCGAGTTAGGGTTAGGTTAAGGGGTAACGTCTGCGTTAAGGTTGAGGAAAAGTGTTAGTTATGATCTACATAATGGTCAAAGGGCATTTATAGATGGTAACACTGGACATTTTTATCATTACATTTTGTATTTCCCCTTGAAACATGTTATTTGAGATGGTTTTGGTTCTATGATTTTAACCTAAAAATATTAGTGTTCTATTTTTCCTGGCACTGTTCTACATACAGTCGTATGGATGCCTTGCACATGGACCAACCCTACAATAAACTCATTCCCAGCGGAAAGCGAACCCTGCTGGCTTTGTCACGCTTTAATATGATGAAGGAGAAGGTAAGTACATAGTGGCAGTGCAACACTCCTTGAAATCGGCTGGCTATAATAATATCATGGTAACAGGAGGTAGGTATATGAAACTAGAGAAAAGCAAATATTTTCAAATCATCTCTAAAGCAGCTGAACTTGCAGATCACTGTATTTGTGGAGGTAAACGCTGAAGTTTGATTCAAGATCCGTGAAGATGAGGAGAAATGTGAACAGCTCCAGGGAGCCTACTTTAGTTACACTAAAGCTAGCAGCATGGAGGATGGATGCAACATTCAACTATGGGGAGGGATGACTGAGGGTTGGAATCCTGCAAACTCTGATATCGAACAAAATAAGGATACACGTTTCTTCATAGCTGTATTTGGCTGTAGATGTGGGGCTTTTTCATTAGTCAAAAAAGCACGTAGTGGTGGGAAAGCTTTCTCCCATCTTG
This sequence comes from Lissotriton vulgaris, assembly GCF_964263255.1. Classification (NCBI taxonomy): domain Eukaryota; kingdom Metazoa; phylum Chordata; class Amphibia; order Caudata; family Salamandridae; genus Lissotriton; species Lissotriton vulgaris. The sequence goes on from NC_141693.1 coordinate 1,099,685,369, forward strand.
CTCCGGTATTCTGGAATAATCTACCCTCTCACTTGCGTTCCGGACTAAATTTAGCTCAGTTCAGAAAGATGTTAAAAACCCATCTCATTTAATCTAATTTCCATTTCTGGTGTTCCCTCTGTCTTAAGCGCCGAGATACCCTCATGGGTGATTCAGCGCTATACAAGTTAACAAACTTCATGGCAAATTTATGGCAGTGTTTTCATGAAAACTTGTAAAAACCCCACATTCAACTCTTTAAGTATTAGTACTCTATTCTACTGAGTGTTGATTGTATAGAAGTTGTTTGAGAAGGAGATGGAGTTTTTTTCCTAAGAATGAAAAATCATATATGCAGAAGTTGGATTACCAATATTTTGACTTTGGTTTTACTCATGTAAATTCTTTGGCACGTTTCGAGGCTTATATTTATTTTTCTGGTATCCTGCTATCACTCAGTTATCATTTCTGTTATGGTTACAGGTAGGCCTAAAAAACAAACATGGTAGCCAGAACAAAGCATGTCTCAGATAAAATGAAGTGTGCAGACTGCCACTGCAGGACCTCCCACACAGGAGGTCGTTGTTTCAGTTACTGGTCCCTACATCTGTGGCTTTCAATCTGCAGCATCCCAACCAGCACGTACAGGAAACTGCAATAATATAATGCAGGGGCTTCTAAAAACCCATTACTCTGCATACGCATCACTAAGCCCTAAAATGCATTTCTATCTAAGGCCTATCAGCTAAAAGAACCAGCAGTGCAGTGATACAGGATCACTGTGGGAATTCTTTGGAATCTGATCAGAACAGCGGCGGTCAGCACAGGTAAACACAGTGGGGTGGTGAGGCGGGCGGGGTGTGAGAGGGGGGAAAGTCGACAGATGACAGAATAGGTATAATTAAATAAATAATACCTATTCCGTCGTCTGTCTGCTTCTCCCCATGCCGCGCCCTGCCCCGCCTCACCGGGCTTACCTGTGTCGGCCGCCGTTGGATCAGAAGAGGTCTAATTCTCCCCAAATTAAGATCTTGATCAGCCCGGATTGAGTTAGGGCGTTTATTCCTGCACATTTTATTATTCCACCTCAATAAAGTCAGTGTGGCACTCATTGTTTGATCTGTTCGGCTTGTTTCCATGGTCTTTGTATTTAAGTATACATTAAGAACTAGAATTGCTTTAACCTCCTGTGAGCAGACATCCTGGGAGCAGCTAGATTATTTGGACTTCATCTGCCTGCCACCTTGTGTTTACCAAGAGACAAGTCTAGTGGAGGATGAACTCTGTCTGCTCTCATGGTTTTTTTTTTTTAGGCGGCTCCCAGCAAAAAGTCTTAGTCTTTTCTGACTGTATGTGGAGTCATGGTGCTGTGAAGTTACACTCCACTACTTCACACCCACTGCATGGTGGGTCACTGTATCCGAAGCACTACATTGTGGAAGTTTCCATCAGAAACAATGTAAGGGTATGTGTAAGGGTTAAGTAGATTGAAGTTAAGGTTTACTTAAATAAAAACGATAATTTATTGAAAAAATAATAATAGGAGTGAGGCAGCAACTTCCTTGAGATGCAGGGGCGGCTCCTCAGCTATGGCCGAGGAGAGTCGCCCCAGTGCTTTCAAGCAGTTCAGTTATTATCATTTTATGTTTGGCTGCTTTGAGGGCAGGCCGGTGGGCGGGTCTACTCTGTGAGCGGGGCAGTGGAGGAGTGGTTTGCCCACTCCTAAAAGTGCACAGTGACCGGTCGGCCCTCTCAGGCCGCCCAAACCAGTCAAGCACACATTCCCACTTCTCCATGCAGGCTGCATTACAGCCTCCATGGAGAACAGGGCCACCCCTACAGCCCCTGGCTGAGGGCCATGTCATGACACTCAGGACAATCCCAATGCTGCTATTGCAGCATTGTGATTGGCTTAGGAGAGGGAGCCTGGCTGCCTCTACCGGTTCATGAAATCAGAAGCAGGAGAGCAGGAACAGCAACGCGGGACTGGTCGGCAGCAAGGTAAGTGATTTTGTTTTTTAATGTAATATATTTCCCTCCTTTCCACAATCATGAACCCATGTGCAACACCCCTGCCCTCTCCCCGTGGTCCCTCCTGCCCCCACCCTCTGCCACGAGTCCTGCCAGCCACTGCTGTTTACATGATTTAATGTCACACAAGGTATTTCGTTTATTTTTTCTTTTCAAGTTTTTGTAAGGCACTGCAAGCCACCCTGTTAGCCTCAGAGGACTGCTGGTTTAGGTACAAGTTACAGTAAACAAAAGAGTTCTCATAATAATGGTAAATTGCGATACTCATTAACGATTAACATGACTAGAGAATCTGGATTTCATTAAAGACTCGGAGGCTGATATTATATTATACATTTTCCTTTAATGCAGACCCAAGCAGCTGCATAAATCACAATAGAAAAGGTTCCAATTAGAACAAAGGCAGCCATAAAAGCCAAGGGACAGTAACAATCAGCCTCTTTTAAATGAACAAGTGATAAGTGCATACAAATTTGGGACGTCAAACATCAGGGAAGTCTTCAGAAGGAGAACAGATGAAGGAAGAAGAAGGATTCCATCGTTGATAAGAAAATAAAGAAGTAATGGGATCCAACAAAGATAAGGTGGTAAAACCGGCAATTAAGGATTATCTGAAAAGAGAAGGGAATTAGTTCAAAAATAAAAGAACATTTCAAAAATTCATTATTAAGGATAATACATTAATATAAAAAGGCATTACAATAACATGTAATGACTAACATTGTCACTTGAAATGCCACCAGATGTAGGAGGGACGGATAATATCAGCCTCCGAGTCTTTAATGAAATCCAGATTCTCTAGTCATGTTAATATGAGAATTGTAATTTCATTACAAGACCGGAGGCTATATTATGCATGTTGGAAGCTCTCTAAAACAGCGTCAGACATGTGTTCAATAGGTTTACAATAGTGACGTGCAAAGGTACTGGCATTGGACCAGTCATCAGCTTTAAGGATGTCATCCAATTTACCTCTAGACCAAAGGGATTTACTGGCCAAATTGACTTAGAAGAAGAAATAAATGTTGTAATCCCAGATTCAGGAACAATGGGCTGTCGATAACACTGGTCAATACCTCTGCAGACTGTAAGCAGTCATGAACACATTTTGTGTTTGCATCTTTACCAGCACTATGCTTGAATCTGATGATTAGAGAGTGAGAAACCAGCAATGAAAGTCCAATTGAAGCCTGGTTTAAGGTCAAGGTCTTTGGCACAGTCTCTAAAGCAACAAACAATGATACTTGCACAAGCTGACACCGCTTTACGTACTTTCCAGTAATGTATATTGCTCATATGCTCATTTGATCAACTGATAAACCTATAAAATGGAATACATGGGGGAATATACTCTGGAGTTTGTGTATCTCAGGAAAAAGAATAAGGAATGCCCTTCAGCCACAACTTGAGATCTGAGCCCAATCACATGCAGTCCGGGAATCTCTAGGGGGCTGACCTGTTGAGAATCACATTCAAATTGAACACTCCATGTACTTGTAGAAGGGAAATGTGCTGTACGGCGTTTTCACAGGTTACTGCTGTAGAGAAAATATTACAGCCTTTGGAAAACAGGTGAACTCTATAGCCACAGCAGCAGACAGGAAGACAGGAAGGATGGGCGGAAGAAAAGAAGGGTGAGAACATGCATTCTGGTGGAGAAAACTTAAAGAATAGTGGTGCTTTTAATAAAGAATTTAGTGAATATGAACTTTGCAAATATTTATACATTTATATACTTGGAGGGACATAGAAATCACTATTCTAATTTTGCTATATGTGCCGTATGAAGGGATGTAAGAAAAGGCAGGGAGAGGTTGCTTTGCAAACTTAAAGCAAAGTATAAAATGGCATGGCAATGTGTACCTTACATTTTACTACTATGAAGGCAATATAATAAATTGCTATCAGAGTGGATACAAACATATAGAATCAGGCTTGTTATGTTCTGTACATTAATGACCAATGTTATGTTGGAAGTCTTCAGAGTTGAGCAATATGTAAACTGGTTGCTTAACACAGAGCAGTCAGCCTTAACATAGAGGCAATGTGAAAAGTATTTGTGCAACACTTCAAACAGTGACAAGGTGAAAAACAACTCACAAAACGGATCACACAAGTTAGAAAAATAGAGTGATTTCTAGTAAATAAACCAAGACAAAAATGACAAAAATCCAATCATTAGAACTAGAGATCTGCAGGTTTAAATATTTTGGTAAAAATACCACCAAAAAGCACAAAGCGCCAATTGTGGGTATCTGGTTGCACTGGACCAAGACAAAGTCAGAAGACCGCGCTGGAGCATGGGGCACCTACAGGGACCTAGTTTGGCCCACTGAACAAAGTACCTTGAATAATGGTTTGTGAACCTTTGTGAGGATCCAAGCTGAAGATGTTTCGCACAGCTGAAGTGATGCACCAGTTTCGAGGTGTGACAAGACTGCAATGTAAGGTCCTACATCATCATTGAGGATCCTGTCAATGGGGGTTTGTCAGGAAAAGCTCATCGGCAAGGATGCACTGTGCAGTCAGGTCCATTCATTGGTTCGGAGGAGCTACGAGGCTGCGATGATGAGTCCGGTGTAATAATCCAGGCTGCCTTCAACAAGGGGTGCGAGGGTCTGCGCAGAGGTTGCGACATGCAGAGGCAGTTCTGAAAGGGTTGCAGGCTGCAGCGGCGATGCAGATCTTTGCAGCGGGTCCAATCCATGCAGCAGCAGAGATTTCTTGGTTCTGCTCAGGCTTGCACCGCGCAGCAGAGGATATGTGTCAATTTTGCTGGATCCACGGAGGCTGGTAGAGCATCTTAGACCCACTTACAAAGCTCCAGAACAGGGGTGGCAACACTTGCAGTGCTAACTCACAGATGGCAGAGTGTAGGTGCAGTTGCAGGGTTGTGGGAAGAAGTTTTATGTCCCTGAGCCTTCAGATCAGGAGGCTACTCAATTTGCCCTTGTAGTCACTCTGGGGTTCTGTCTTCAACAGATGAAGGTCCAGACCTTCTCACGCAGGCAAGAGGGCAGAAGGTAGCAAATCTGCACAGCAGGGCAGCAATCCTTCAGAGCAGCAGTCCAGCAGTCCTTTTTATTAGCCCAGCAGTCCTTCTTCCTGGCAGAGTATCCATAGGTCCAGATCTGTACTGAAGAGTTGGTGTCTGAGTTCCAGTATTTATACCCAGTTGTGCCTTCAAAGTGGGGAGAAGCTTCTAGAGGCATGCTTTTAAAGTGCAAAGGTGCCATGCCTTCCTGGCCCTGTATCCAGACTAACTAAAGGGGGTATGCAGCCCTCTGTGTTGAGGCAGGACACAGCCTAATCAAGTGTATGTGGGGCATGGTCCAGCTCCTCCCTCCCATCATGCCAGTGATGGCCCATCCAGGCACACCTAAACTCACTATTGTGTGTGGCTGTCTAGGAGGAATAAAGCCCAACTGTCAACTATACCAAGTCATGTGACCCAGAGACAGGCTGCATGCACCAAATGTTTAATGGAGGAAAATGCCAACTTTCTAAAAGTACACAATGAGGAGGTAGGTCCTTGGCGGGGCTGAGGGAGGGCTGGACCCTATAGAAGCGAGAACAAAAAACTGTGCCCCCTCTCTCAATGACTTATTGCTGGGACCAAATGCACAACAGCGTTAAATTTGATCCGGTATTTTTATTTATACCTTTTTCTTTATATCATTATTTCAAAAGTAATTTTGTTTGGCAGAAAAGGATACAACAAACACAATTACATACACAATTATTGACAATACACTCAGAATTACATTAACAAAATGATACTAACACACTCTGTGAAAAAAAGGAAAATTTTCAAGTGTAACATCCCACAAATAACAGTACTGGATTATAAACGTTGCAATTAAACAATTTAGTGCAAACAAATCATAAAATACACGACAAAAGAGCCAATTCGAAAACAAGAGCAAAATACAGCGTAAGGCAGATATGATTTTGAAACACAGTAAATGTCTATAATTAGCTCTTGCTGGATTGCCGACGCGTTTCAAGTTTGGACATGAAGTTTCCAAACTCTCATCAGGGCTCTTGTTATTATTCTGTAGGAATGTAAAAAAATAATAAATTGTTTTAATACAACCAAATGGCCTCTTCTAAAGAAAGAAGAACCGTTTGAATAGAATTAAGAGTACCTGGGTATTACTGTTAGGTTGGCCTGCTCGGGTTTCTAAAAAATGGACCAAATCCTTTGTTCAGGACACAACCAGGATAGCTTCAGTGACAACACCAACCTGAGAACAAAGGTGTTGTCTATATTTAACGTGTGGTCTCTTGGGCATGGAATAGCAACCTGCATTATATTTACAAAAAAAGGTATAATATAAAATTCATACCTTCAAGAGATCGATTTAATGGCCAAAAAGGGTTCTGTGGGCAGAGGATTGTCTTTTCAAAGATTCCTGTATGGGAAATATGTACCCATATTATCATGAGGAGAATACTTCCATAATACATTGAAAGTATCTTTTTTAGAAAAAGCAAGTGTTCCATTACGTCAAATTGTCCTACCTTTCAAATTCTTCTGCTGGGAGACGGCAGACACTTCTGCCCTGTGCCTGTAAAAATAACGAGCTAAATAAGTTTGAGTTTCTTTTGTGTACACCAAAAATTAGCCTGGCATTGTGGTACACGTTAAGGACGTAAGTGCGCCAGAGTTAAAATGTACCTTCAAATTTTGCTGCTAGCAGCACTCCTCGCCCCCACTCTGCGGCCCCAGCCGGGGCTGTTCGCAGTCACTCTGTTGTCCTCGGAGCTTCGTAATCAATTACCGTCGTAGTCTGAAAAGACACGCGGTTAATTAGTCTACGGGAAACACTGGTAATGTGCTTTTCTTAAAAGAACGGCAAAGCCGAGTATCGCGCTCACCTTAAGGCTTCTCTTGTTAGCGCGACTTTGATGCAATACCCTCTCTCTCTCGGTGTCAGCTAGAAGTGGCGGCGGCCATTTCTACATGCTTAAAGGGGACCTGCTTGGAGGCAGAGGGGTGGGAGGTTTCTAAAACCGAGGTGCATTATGGTATTTGAAGTGCCCACATTTTTGTGGTGTGAGCATCATCCGGAGTAAATCGTTTGAGAAGAAAAGAAAGGCGGATTCAACTTATGGACCATAGTGGCCAAGGGGTAGCAAAACACCCTCGTATATCAATCATGAATAAAACACAATATTGACAAAACCGCAGCATGACACAAAGTCTCAAATTCTTGACAGTTCGGACATGTTATTAAGGCCAGTCATGACGCAATTAAATTTCAAAATCAGGTAAGCTTCTTTTTCGAGTAACATTTTGTCAATGTCAGCAGGGCGCTGTACATGGCTCATGGTGTGGAGAACAGTCCACTTAAAATCATTTGTGGGACTTTTCGATGAAATGTTCTACCACCGGGGCTGTTAATAGTCTCTTCTTAATCCTTGATCTGTGCTGCCCTATGCGAAGATTCACCTGCTGGTTTGTTTTGCCTATATATAACCTGGGGCAGGGGCATATCAGAGCATAAATCACATTTTTAGTTTTACAATTAGAAAAACCCTGATGCTTCCATTTGGTTCCTTGGTGTTCGAATCCACTGCCTTCAATGGTGCTGCTACATGAGACACAATTCCCACATCTGTGGTGACCCTCTACCGGTTTCATGTCCCATAGTGCTCGGAGATCATGTTTGGGTGAGGGTTTGGGGAGGTCTGCTCGCACAATGTGTTGGCCTAAGCTGCGATTTTTTCTGTATGCGAAAATTGGACGTTGAAAGGGGCATTCTAGATCCTCTAACAAATGCCAGTTCTTAAGGACTGCCTGCCTCAACTTGTGGGTATCCGGACCAAAAGTGGTTACGCATACCAGCCTGTCCAACTCTTTCTTCTCATTAGTTTGTAGTAGGGTCTCACGTGGGGTATAACGTGCTCTCTTGTATGAATTCCTAAGGAGTTTCCTAGGGTAGCCTCTATGGATCATTTCACTACAGAATGTTTGTGCATGTTGGTCATAGTCGCCAAGCTCCGAACAATTTCTTCGGATGCGTAACATTTGCCCGTAGGGCAAATTGGCCTTGAGACTTCTGGGGTGGTAGCTTTTGTGGTGGAGGATGGTATTCTTATCAGTCGGTTTTTTGAAGAGTGATGTTTAAAGTTTACCCTCCTCACAGGTAACCTCAACGTCCAAGAACGTCATTTTAGTGGAGCTTGTTTCAATAGAGAATTTAATGTCCGGGTGTCTGTTGTTAATCCAGACATGAAACTCTAAGAGTTCCATCTGGCTCCCCTGCCACAGGAGCCAGATGTCATCAATGTATCTCCACCATTGAAGGATATTCTTCTTGTAGGGATTATTATTGTCTACATACAGAGTTTCATATTGTGCCATATAGAGCACTGCCATTTCCGGGGCATAAGGACACCCCATGGCAGTGCCCTTGATTTGCATATAAAACTGGCCATTAAATGTAAAGAAATTCTTCTGTAAAGCAATGGCTGTTCTAACTTTCTAAAAGTGGCATTTTCAAAATAAAAATGTAAGATCCAACTTTTCCATAACTTAGGATTTTTCATTACAATTTGAAAGACATCAAACATGAACTGTTCTCATTTGGAAATTGTGTTTATAAAATGTAGTACCACAACTCCAATGTAATGCGAAGGTAGAGGTAGGTCTTGCAGTAGTGCTAAATGACTTTAGGTGTTTTTCACTACAAGGACATGTATAACGTAGAAGTACATGACCAACATTTCAAATACACTTCACCCAGCCCTCCTGGCTGTCCAGGGCCTCAACTAGGGTGACTTACATGTATTAATAAAAAGGAAGGTTTGGCCCTGGAAAAATGTTTATTTTGCCAGGTCGACATGGCAGTTTAACACTGCACACACAGACTGCAATTGGAGGCCTGCTATCTGTCCAAAGAGCTACTTGTGTGGATTGCACTATCAGTGCCACAGACCCACTAGTAGCATCTATTGCACACGCCCGGGGCACAGGCAGTGCCACCTTACTAGGGACTGAGAAGTAAATTAAACATGCCAATTGGGTATAAATCAAACTAACAATGTTTTAAGGAGAAATCACAGGCACTATATCACTGGTTAGCAGTGGTAAGGGGTGCAGAGAACTAATACCAGCAACAACAAAAAGAAAAGACAGCAAAACAGGTCTGAAGGCAAAACGTTAGGGGGAAAAGCACATCAAGGATGCCAGGTCTCATAGTAGTATGTGTAACAAGATAGCTTACTCTACTTTCTGAGGCACTAGATTTTGAGATCAATAACATGAGGGCAATGAGTGGCACCCACCAGTCTTGGCACAAGGAGCAACTGCATTATGTCACTAGACAGTTCTCTGGCGCAGAGAAAATTGACAGGCACCTTGTTCATTGATCAGTCCTGGCTTGAATGAGCAATCATGCATAACAGGCAGGTATTGAGTTCATTTAACTAGAATATTTTTCTTGCACTCTGTTATAATTGGCCGCACCTTGGAATGTTTGGACAGCTCTCAGATGCATTGGATGTACTCTGAAACATTATGTCATAAATGTAGTAAATAATGTTATAAGATTCTCAGTATTTTCATTTCTTACTCAGAAATTGTGAGGGGTTATTGATAACCTGGCAAATGAACAGTGGTGGATCCTGTGCCCTTATACCATATTTAATGGGTGGAACCCTTGACCTGATCCGTCACGTGGGAGTGGCAATAGTCTTTCATCATTTATTGCAGGGCTATTGCAGGGCCACCACCCCTGATTTTTTAAGTCTCACTGAACCAACACGCATGCTTTGTTCAGCGAGAGTATAGTAAGGGACTTTCAAAAATGCACCCAGTCTGCAGGCGGATCAGGCACAGTGCATGTGCGCTGGGCGCGCGCACCATTTGTCCGCCTACAGCCTTTGGGAGCATTTTCGCAGCCGCTTTGATGTTCTCAGTGAGCAGTGTGGCCACTGAGAACATCAAAGCGGCTCACCATTTGCCACCCCCTCCCTTATCCCACTTCCTTCCCAAGGGCATCTTCTAATTGTCACCCCTCGGCACCACCTTCATCTTCGTTCGTTAATTTGCTCTCTACAAATCACCTACACTAATTCTTAGATTTCGTTAATTTTCTCTCAGAAGGCGTTCCGAAATAAAGCACACGTTTATGACAAAATGTAGGTCCATGAAGTGTACAGTTTTGCGTTGTCATTCCGCTATGTTATAAGATGAAAAACTATGCGTTAACAATCTCTTCGTTCAGTGTATTTTGACAGATAGAAATGAAGGTCACAAATTAAACTTTTCTTAACACCTTGGCTGCTCAGGATATTCCCCCCCTGTGCCGGAAGTCAATGAAGATGGGTGTGGTCATGACGAGCTCAGCTCGTCATGAGCACACGAGACCTGTGCCTCATGACGAGCTGAGCTTGTCATGAGCACAGAAGGGGTTAAATTGGGATTGAAGGTCGTTTGACTGAGTGGGTGCTGTGCAACAAGGAACCTAATAATAACTTTATATATTTGTATATTTATTTTGAAAAATTTTTGTAGAGCTTGTTTTGCGGATCAGTCAAACTTTCTTGTACCACGCTGTTTTACAGGATTGATGGCGTCAGTTGGTGTTTTACAAATCAGAAATAAACTACAATTATTTGTATTCATTTAAAATGGAACACTTTACACTTTGGTATGTAAAATCGCTCCATTTTTACCAGTTTTTTTTAAAGGTGACTCAGAAGAGAAAATCTTCATTTTTGTTTTACTACGGACTCTAAATTCAACACCTCTAATAAGTTGAAGCAAAATGTAGGAATGCTCATGAGTTCACTGGCAACACGTGTTGGCTGCCGTTCCTGTGTGTGAACTGGTACATAATAGCCGGAAGGGGGACTTTAATGTTCTTTAAGATTCCTTGCATTCCTCCACGCTGGAATGCAGAGAATTCACATGTTAATGTGGTTTCAGATGTGTTCCCCTTCCCCCTAATCATAGCAGAGTTGCTTAAGATGAGGTCAAACCCTAGGGGGAAGGGACACACACACACGCAACCCCACACACACAACCACACAACCCCACACACAATCCCACACACACAACCCCACACACACAATCCCCCCACACACACAACCCCACACATGCACTCACACACCCCCACACACAACCCCCCCACACACAACCACACACAACCCCACACACAAGACCCCTCACACACAACCCCCCACACACATACAATCCCACACACACTCAACCCCACACACACACAACCCCCCACACAGACAACCCCCCCACACACACAACCCCCCAAAAACACACACACAAACCCACAACTACAGAACCCCCCACACACAACCCCCCCCCACACACAACCCCCACCCACACACACAACCCCACACACAAAACCACACAACCCCACACACAACCCCCCACACACAATCCCCCCCACACACACAACCACACACATGCACACACACACCCCCACACACAACCCCCCCACACACACAACCACACACAGCCCCACACACAAGACCCCTCACACACAACCCCCCACACACATACAATCCCACACACACACAACCCCACACACACACAACCCCCCACACAGACAACCCCCCCCCACACACAACCCCCCCCCACACACACAACCCCACACACAAAACCACACAACCCCACACACAACCCTACACACACAACCCCACACACACAACCCCACACAGAACACACACACAAACCCACAACTACAGAACCCCCCACACACAACCCCCCCACACAACCCCCACCCACACACACAACCCCACACACAAAACCACACAACCCCACACACAACCCCCCACACACACAACCACACACAACCCCACACACAAGACCCCTCACACACAACCCCCACACACATAAAATCCCACACACACACAACCCCACACACACACAACCCCCCACACAGACAACCCCCCCCCACACACACAACCCCCCCCCCCACACACAACCCCACACACAAAACCACACAACCCCACACACAACCCTACACACATAACCCCACACACAACCCCACACAGAACCCCACACACACGTACATCCCCAAACACACACAACACCCCCACACACACAACCCCACACACAAACACACATCCCCACACACACAACCACACACACAACCACACAACCCCACACACAACCCCACACAAACAACCACAACCCCCACACACACAGCCCCACACAACCCACCCACACACACAACCAAAACCCCACACACATGCACAACCACAACCCCACACACACACAACCCCACACACACACACACCAACCACAAACACACAACCCCACACACACAACCCCACAAACACAACCACAACCCACACACAACCATAACCCCACATACACACAGGCCCACACCGCACAACCCCCCACACACAACCACAACCCCCCACACACACAACCCCACACACACACACAACCCCCCACACACACAACCCCCCACAGCTCCCACACACACAAACACACAACCACACACACGCAAAACCCCACACACATGCATAAACGCCCACACACACAACCCCACACACACACAACCCCACACACACAACTCCACACACACACACATACCCACACACTCACACACAACCACACACACACATACCCACACACCCACACCCACACACACAACCACACTCACAAGCACACACACACAACCCCACACATAGAGCCCCACACACACAACCCCACACACACACAACCCCCCACACACAACCCCACACACACACAACCACAGACAACCACACACAGAACCACACACCAGGATAGCAAAACGTAGCATAGCAAAACAAAACATAGCATAGGATAACAAAACATAGCATAGCATAACAAAACACAACAAAACATAGCATAACAAAACAAAACATAGCATAGAAAAGCAAAGCATAACAAAACAAAACGTATCATAGCATAGCAAAAAATAGCATAGCATACCAAACAAAACATAGCATAGCATAACAAAACACAAAAAAAACATAGCATAACAAAACACAACAAAACATAGCATAACAAAACAAAACAAAACATAGCATAGCATAACAAAACAAAACATATAGCATAGCAAAACATAGCATAGCATAACAAAACATAGCATAAAAAAGCATAGCATAGCATAACAAAACATTGCATAGCAAAACAAAGCATTGCATAATAAAACACAACAAAACATAGCATAGCATAACAAAACATAGCATAGCATAACATTACCACAGCATCACTGAACGCCACAGCATCTCTCTTTCGCCACCACAGCATCACTCAGCGCCACCACAGCATCAATCTGTGCAACCATTCAACAACAACTGGTTGAAATATGTTCTCTCAATGTTTCAAGCTTTATTATAAATGTCACAAAAATATGTTAATATTTCACTTCTGTTCTTGGATTTTCGTCACAATAAAATACACTGAACATAATCTTCACAAAAGTTATTTACAAAAGTTTAAGCTATTGCCATTATAAATTACAATAACTTTTATTTAAGTATTAATTATTTTAAAAAATTAAAAGCCATTGTTATTTGTAATATCAACACATGTAAGTCACGTAAATGCAACACATATTGCATTACAAATGCTTTAGGTGTCACATTTGCGAAAGTTATAACTATTGGCATTCTAAATGACAAAGCTATTAATTTAGCTATTTTCAAAACCAACACATAAATAAAAAATGTGTCATTTACAATACCAATAGCTCAAACTTTCCTAATGTGAGAAATATTGCATTGAAATGCTTGTCCTTCATGGGAACTCCAAATGAGATATAGTGGTCCTGGGAAGGAAAATTTAAATGTATCCCTAGTAACCAGGGAGCAAACTTCTGGCTGGCAGGGCGCCCACTAAACCATAAATAAGGTCCAGTGTTGCAAGCTTTATAAGGCTTTTATGCTTCGCCTGTGGCACAAACAGTTGTCAGCTGTGTGTATAGTTGTTTTATTACAGGCACTTATGTTTTTTTATAAACGCATTCATTATTTGCTGCTATAGAGAAATATTGATCCTGAATATCATGACGGACACTGAAGTACTTAAACAATGCAATGGCATAAATCCACACAGCCTGTAGCATAAATGCTTTTTATTTAATGAGTGGTATAGTATAATAGTGTGTCATGAAATGTAGGTTCCATTGTGTCCCAATTTCTGGGAGGGAGCAGGGCTCCTAATCCCACTTACGAGGTTTAGGTTTGCTTGCTCGGTTCTTTGTGGAGCTAGCATGATTTTATTTTTGCTATGGTTGCTTTGGAGTTCTAGTTCGGCTATATAATAAGTTGCCTAGACAATGTCTCCTTTCTCAGTTGTGCATTTAATACTTGGGCATCACTAATATGAATTCTGGCTGATCTTTGCACCTGGAAAGCGTGCAATCCAATTCCTAGGCTCCAAAGCACTAATCCACCATCTTTTAAAAGTACTAAGTGCACACAAAGCACATTTTCTACCAATGACTGAACACTGAATACGGTGATGACCTAAAATCTACATTTGCCATGGACAGTCCATCACACTGTGCTGTCTACACCTATATAGGTATCTTTCAACAATAGTGAGTCGCTTTTGTGGACTATATGCATATTCGCTCATCAATTAACTCTCTTTTTAGAAAAAAGCATTTCTCAATTTACCTGCCCCTTTTGTTCTAAGGGTTCTCTCACATATTCGTGATCTCAACCTATATAGAGACATCCGCCGCCCTTTTCAGGTAACTGAATGTCTCTGTGCTTCTGGCCCGCCAATGAGCCATGACTTAAGTAAAATTGGGGAACCCTTCCGTGAAAACATTGTACTTTTCTAAACTGATAGACGTTTGAAATAATGTCTTGCAGGTTCCTAATACAAGGCCATGTGAACACTAATGTTAGGCATGGTGAATGTAATAAACAATGAAGCAAAAGAAAATTATCAAAAATAAAGAGATGAAAATACCAAATTACCAGATGTACAGCAGATCTAAAGGTTACATAAAAAAATCTGTTAAATCACGTATCATTATGTTATATGTTATATTTTGGGGATTAGATAAATGTACATATCTCTTGATAAGGATTATGGATTTGATATGCTGGAGAGTTTAACAGGTTTTCACCTAATGCTTAGTTGACTACGTGCACACCATGTAACCAGGGATAATCCAATTTGGGACAAAACAGATGTTTTTAAAGACAAGAGTAATCAAACTGTAACAGTGCATGTGTGCGCACACACAAACATATTATTTATATATTTACCATGCCACTAGTGACGCAGTATAACTCTCACCACTGCTGTAGAGATAAAGATATGCGTTTCCCCTTGCTCCAAGCATGGTAATTTTCCTCTACAAACACAGTAAATCTCAGTAAAACTGACAAGACTTGAGGCAATATCATCGAGCCTGTGAATGTCAATTTTCAGAGAACATGATTAATTCTGCAATAGTGCCTACATGTCGACTGGGATGTGACACATCAGAAAGTTTAAGTTCTGAATCACTTCATATTAAGTCATTCAGGTTTGTGACTCACCACGAGGCACTTAGCGAATCTCAATATATAGAAATGTGTATGCAATACAGTAAGCACGAAATGCATCAGTTAAAGTAATGAGAGTGTGGTACAATTTAAACAAAAGAGAAGGCGTATGTTTAAATCCTACGTAGAATGCCTCGCACAAATACTCAGACAAGAAAGTTGACCTTGATGAAGAGCCTCATGAATTATTAAACAGCTGCCACACCTTGCTTATAGCTACATCTGAACTGATTTACACGGAATTGATGTGATGTTAATTGCTGAGGATATTTCCTGGTAAAAATCCAGCTCTCCTCATTGTGTTTTCCTGAACAAATTGGAACACGCCCATGTACATACAACATCCGTGGCATGCTCTCCCGCAGACTTTTGCTGAGATTAATTTTCCACAAAGTACGTTGTTTTAGAAGAGTGGCTTTTAGTGAGGCTGATGCAAATGCAAAGGCATGAATGTATCTTCTATTGACGCGCTGCACAGGGTAATCTTGCTGCCACTCCCCTAGCCACGCCCACTTTAGCGAGGCCACGCCCCCTCTCTGACGTATTTAATCTGTGCTGACTACGAGCGCGCCAGAGACTGTAATACTCCTGAGGCGAAAAGCCGGGAGAAGAATTGTGCTGTTGCTTTGTTTTAACTCATGTTTTTCATTGCTCGTTTTTAAACTCACTACCTTCCCTGAGCACTTACATCTGGGACAGGGCGCCTCCTGAAGCAGACGCGCTGCGGACTTTAGCGCTGACGCGCTACACAGGGTAATCTTGCCGCCACTACCCCAGCCACGCACACGCCACGCCCACTTTAGCAAGGCCACGCCCCCTTTCTCATCCCCTATCGCCTCTATATAAACATGTGCCTCTTAAGGACGCGCAGCGGACGAACGCAGTGGGCGCGCCGAAGGCGCGCCTAAGGCAAGCCCGTCTGCGCCCGTCCGCGACCGGCCGGGCCCAGGGACCAGGCAGAATGGAGAAAACACCAGGTACACCCTCGGTGAACTCCGTGCTTTACGGAACTCTGGCCCATCCCTCCTTGATTTTACAACTTATGCTCGTTTAAAGGCTAATAACATCTACCCCCATCATGTGTCGCAGGAGCCATCCTCTACCTCACCTCAAAGCTCCAATTTTACCATTACGTCTTTACGTTCCGATGCTCGGATCCTCCGTTGTTTATACCTCAACACCAGATCCCTGGTAAAACATCAACTAGATATTTTTCTTTTACTCCAATCGGATAGGCCAGACATTTTGCTTGTCTCCGAAACCTGGCTCACCGCAGACTCCTTGCCGGATATCCTTTCAGCCTTACCGTCAGATTATTATATCCTGTCTGCAAACAGAAAACCAGGAAAATCCGGGGGTGGCGTCGCAGCTATCATTCACAAAGACCATACGTTTACCACCTTATCTTCTTTAGACTTACCAGACACTGAAAACCTGGTAATTAAAGCTGATAATGACATAGGAACTATGGTACTGGTATTGATTTATCGTCCACCTATACCTATGCCGTCCTTCCCAGTCTCCATATCTGAGCAACTGGCCGGTCTGACCGTTGATTATGATAAAGTCATGCTGATAGGGGATCTAAACTATTGGTATAACAACCTGGACGCAGGTCCTCACGCTTCAGAACTCTTTGAGCTTCTCTCCAATTTAAATTTTCATCAACATGTCCTGATTCCCACCCATGACAAAGGTCACATCCTGGACCAGATCTGGTCATATAATATCCCTACCTCCAGTCCCACGGCATCACCCTGCATATGGTCTGACCATCATTTGCTGCAATTTTCCATCACTCTGCAGGGCAACTTGAAAATCCCTGTGCCCCTAGGAGGGTTAGCCAGGAAATTGAGATCGTTAAGCATCCCAGATTTTTTATCTACCTTGACTAACTCCCTTCCGACCCAGGATCTGGACATTAACCTGATGGATAAAGCATTCACTGATTGGCTTTCATCTGCCTGTGACGCACATGTCCCCCTAACAAAGTTTTCCCACGCTCGCAGAATGGACGCCCATAGGTGGTTTTCCACAGACCTAAAAATTCAAAAATTAGAACTCCGCCAACTAGAAAGAAAATGGAGGCAGGGTTATCATGAGACAGATAGACGCTCATTCACGATAGCTCGGAGGAATTACAATAGCTCCATCTTAGCTGCTAAGGCAGCCGTCTTCTCTGATAAAATCTCCATGGCTCATAATAAATCGAGAGAAATCTTTAATGATGTAAACGATCTATGCAATGACACCCGAACCTCTCCCTCTCAACCCCCGACTCAACTGATGTGTAATCAGCTTAACGATTTCTTCAAGGAGAAGATTGATATTATAAAAGCTAGTATCCAAGCGACTCACGTCATGGCAACCAGCAAGGAAATCTGTGGAAACCCACACAAACTTCAGTCTATCCCCCATATTGACCTTCCCAAGTTGGTGGAGCTTATGAACCGGGTAAAGTCTGGGTCTCCCAATGATCCCTGTCCCCAGCATATACTGAAGGAAGTTTATTCTACACTACCTCAAGGAATACTCCCACTCCTGAATAGCTCTCTATCACAGGGAATAGTCCCCAACTCATTCAAAAATGCTATTTTGGTCCCATTAATTAAAAAAACGGGCGCGGACGTATCCATTCTCTCTAACTATCGCCCCATTTCTCTCCTTCCGTTTGGCGCCAAGTTGCTTGAAGCCCATGTGGCTTGCTGTACCTCTAACTTCATTGAGACATCCGACTACCTGGAGCCAAACCAAGCCGGGTTCCGCCAGGCACATTCTACCGAGGCGGTTATTCTTGCTGTCCTGGTTACTTTAAGGTCCAACGCCGATAACGACAATCATCAGGCCTTTGTACTCTTAGACCTATCGGCCGCGTTCGACACGGTGGATCATACCATCTTATTACACCGTGTCGAACAAGCCGGCCTCAGCGGCTCGGCTCTCGCCTGGATTAAGTCCTTTCTGAAGGACCGATCCCAGGCAGTTAAGCTGGAGAATTTTATGGCACCCAAACTCTCCACTACATGCGGTGTTCCGCAGGGTTCATCATTATCCCCCCTCCTATTTAACCTATACCTTAAACCATTGCTGCAGTCCCTAAAAAACAGGAAAGTCACCATCTACAATTATGGAGACGACTTGCAGCTGGTTTTTCCTCTAAACTCAGCAGACTCTGCTGAAGAATTCCAATCCACTATGCTGCATATTCAGGGCTGGATGGATGAGAACCATCTAAAGCTTAACCCGGGAAAGACTGAGCTGGTACTCCCTGGGAATAGTGCAACAAGTTGGGGCCCTCACTTCTGGCCATCCTCGATGGGGTCCCCTCCAAACCCTTCCCAGTCGGTGAAGAACCTTGGGGTCATTCTTAACAAAGATCAAAAAAATCGCCCATCTATTGACACACTCCGCCCTCATCCAAGTGGTAATTGCCTTGGTTCTTTCCCGCCTAGATTTCTCCAACTCTATATATCTGGGCCTCCCCCTTACTCTTTCAAAACGCCTGCAGATTGTCCAAAACCAAGCTGCGAGATTAATATTCAAAAGCAATAGCAGGAATTTGGCGAAACCTCTGCTAACCTCTCTTCATTGGCTTCCTATCGCTCACCGGATCACCTTCAAAGCGGGATGCTTAGTGCACAAGGCCCTCTATGGCAAAAGCCCAAGGTTCATTAATCATCTAATAAATAAATATGAACCGCCCCGTAACCTTCGTTCTCGCCACCAGTCTCTCCTTAAGCTGCCACTGTACAAAAGAAAACGTCTGGGCGGATGTCGATTTGCTTACCTTGCCCCTAAGATATGGAACTCCTTTCCCCTGTCTCTCCGGATCTGTACTAATGTGGCGAAATTCAGGGGTGCTCTGAAGACCTGGTTATTCAAGCAAGCGCACGGTTAGGCTACTGTTTTACCTATTTTACAGTTTTACCATCTGTCTCATTCTAGCGCCATGAAACCTCTGGGTGACCGTGTGCTTGACACATTCCAAATAACATAACATAACATATTGTCAGTAACTGATTGGTAGCCTTGCTTGGTGTGACACTCAAAATCCATTAAATACTTTCTACCAATACAGGCGAGGGTGGAAAGATATGTAACATAACTTGTGCAAAATGTTGATTAAATTAATATGCTCTAAATGTATCCCTGCAATAAGAAATAAAAGCTGTGGATGTGAAGCGTTACAGTGTTTATGGGAGCCACAGAGCGGGGCCTGTTAGACGGACCGGGAGGGTCGGCCGAGATTACGGGGAGAGGTCTCCAGGGAGAGCCGTCTCCAACGACTGTACAGATAAGTAACTTCCCCCCCACAGACGGACACCACACAAGATTGAAGGTTAACGAGACTTTATATGCACTTCTTAGGTTACGTTGATATAATACAAGGAGGTCTGGACTCAGGGGTCCCCTCGGTTCTGATCTCTGGTTGAGGAAAAGGGTAGCGGGACAGTCTTAGTTACCAATGAGTTCAATAGCTCTCAATCCTCGAGCTCGGCGTGGTTGCTGATCGGGCCGTGGAGGAGCCAAGCAGGTCCCGAGATGGATGAAGGGTGGTCGGCGGGCCGTGGAGAAGCCAAGCAGGTCCCGATATGGATGAAGGATGGTCGACGGGCCGTGGAGAAGCCAAGCAGGTCCCGATGCAGATGACAGTTACAACGGTCCGCGGCCTCGCCAGCAGATCCGGACGACGGTGAAGGATGAAGGTTACGACGGCTGTGGCAGCGCCAACAGGCAGGATGATGGTGCACAGGACAGAGCTACGGCAGCGCCAGTAGTCCGTCCAGGATGAGTTCTTCTTTCGTCTCTCGACTCCAAGATACAACTGCCTTCCTGTTCTGGAGCTGCCCCAGTTATAGGGCTGGCGTGCTTTGATGTCCGGACCCTCGCACTTGGAGGTCGGGAGGTCCGGGATGAGGGAGTCCAGACACCCAGCAGGGGGGTGGAGCCAGCGCCCGGGGAGGCGATGGGCGAGCGGCACTGGCCGGGGGAGAACCATCGACACCTCTTTCTCCCATTGACTGGCCAAGTAGCTCGCTCGCCTCCTGGGTGGAGGGTGGTGCCGGAATGTCTGAGGCCGGGCTAGGCCCAGGGTTGAGGTCGATCGGGGGCCAGGCGGCCTCGTGGCGAAGTGTCCAAGATGGCGGCCCGGGCTGGGCGCGTGGGTCGGCCGTGGATCGGACCCACGAGGTTATCATGCTCGAGGGCAGGTGTCCCTGAGGGGACGTAGGACGTGCAATGGTGGTGTGTGGTGCTTGTATGACTGGCTCGGGCTTGGTCGAGCCGGGGGAGAGCGGCCCGTCATGTGGCCTGTCCAACATGCGTCCCCCCCAGCTGAAGGCGGGGAGAGTTACCCATCCTCTTGGGGACTCTCTTCGTCGAGGCGGAAAAACCGGGACAGGCCATCCGCGTTGGCGTGGTCAGACCCAGGCCGGTGTTCAACGGTAAAGTCCATGCCTTGCAAGGAGATGGACCAGCGTAGCAGTTTTGGGTTTTCCCCCCGCATATGCATCAACCACTGCAGGGGTCGGTGGTCAGTCTGCACCCGGAAGTGGGTGCCAAAAAGGTAGGGTCGGAGCTTCTTGAGGGCCCATACCACAGCGAAGGCTTCCCTCTCTATGGTGCTCCAGCGTTGCTCCCGTGGTAGGAGTCTCCGGCTGATGAAGGCCACCGGTTGATCAAGGCCTTCGGTGTTCACCTGGGACAGGACCGCCCCAATGCCCTGGTCGGAGGCATCCGTCTGGACGACGAACTCCCGGCTGTAGTCTGGGGCCTGGAGTACAGGAGCGGAACACATGGCGGCCTTTAGCTGTTCGAAGGCCGCTTGACACTCTGGGGTCCAGTTCACCTTCTTGGGCTGATTTTTCGACGTGAGTTCGGTGAGAGGCCCCACGATGGTACCATAGTCTTTCACGAACCTTCGGTAGTAGCCCGTGAGGCCCAGGAAGGCTCGCACCTCAGTTTGAGTGTTAGGGGGTTGCCAGTTCTGGATGGCGGCAATTTTCAGTTGAAGAGGGGCCACTAGACCGCTTCCCACTTGGTGTCCGAGGTAGGTCACTGACCCTTGTCCAATTTGACATTTGCTGGCCTTGATCGTGAGGCCAGCTCGCTGAAGGGCTTGCAACACTGCTTGGAGGTGGTGGAGGTGCTCGGTCCAGTGGTGGCTGTACACAGCGATGTCGTCCAGGTAGGCGGCGCTGAACTCTTCGAGCCCCGCCAGGACCTGATTGACGAGCCGTTGGAACGTCGCTGGGGCATTTTTCATGCCGAAGGGCATGACCGTGAAGTGATAGTGGCCATCGGGGGTGGAGAAGGCAGAACGTTCTTGTGCTCGGGGTGTGAGGCCGATCTGCCAATATCCTGCCGTTAGATCGAAGATGCTGAGGTAGCGGGCAGCGCCCATTCGGTCGACCAGTTCATCTGCCCGGGGGATGGGGTGTGCGTCCGTTCTGGTGACTTCATTCAGGCCCCGGTAGTCGACACAGAACCGGAGTTCGGGTGTGGTTCCGGGGGCGGCTGCTTTGGGGACCAGTACGACCGGGCTGGCCCATGGACTGTCGGAGGGCTCGATGACCCCGAGCGTGAGCATCTTAGTTACTTCCGCCTGGATGCAGGCCCGTACCCGATCAGGTACGCGGTAGGCCCGGTGGCGGATAGGAGGGCTGTCTCCGGTGTCCACATCGTGCACACACCAGGAAGTGACACCTGGGGTGAGGGAGAACAGGCTGGCAAACCGTGATAGGAGGGCTTGGCACTCTTGGCGTTGTTCCTGGGAGAGGGTCTCCGAGAGTCGGACCCCATCCACGGAGCCGTCTTGCTCCTGGGTCCGCAAGAGGTCAGGGAGAGGCTCGGAGTCGTCCTCAACCCCGTTGTCTGTGGCCATCAAGAGGCTGAGTTCTGTTCGTGCAAAGTGGGGTTTCAGTCTGTTGGTGTGGAGGACTCGGAGCGGATTCCGGGCGGACTCCATATCGATCAGATAGGTGGCGGGTCCCTTGCGCTCGATTACTTTGAAGGGTCCCGTCCATTTGTCTTGGAGAGCGCACGGTTCTGTGGGGGACATTACCCAGACCTGTTGCCCCGGCTCGAATTCAATAGATGAGGCGTTCTGGTCATACCATCTCTTCATGTCCTCTTGACTGGCCTCTAGGTTGGCTTTCGCTAGGTCTCTGAACCGCTGGGACTGGTTGCGGAGGGTGAGGAGGTACCGGAAGACATCTGGAGGACTCTTGGCCGGAGGCAACTCCCAGCCTTCTTTGATCAGGCTGAGTGGCCCCCGTACTGGGTGCCCATAGAGCAGCTCGAATGGGCTGAAGCCTAGGGACTTCTGTGGGACCTCCCGGTAGGCGAAGAGGAGGCACGGCAGCAGCACGTCCCACTGGCGACGGAGGGGTTCTTCCAATCCCCCGATCATCCCTTTTAGAGTGCGATTGAACCGCTCAACAAGTCCGTTTCCTTGGGGGTGATAGGGGGTCGTGAAGCGGTAGGTGACCCCACACTGTTGCCAGAGGGACTTCATGTATTTGGAAATAAAGTTCGTGCCTCTGTCACTGACGACTTCTCGGGGGAACCCCACACGGGAGAAGATCCCCATCAGGGCCCTGCCGACCACTGGGGCTGTGACGGTCCGGAGAGGAATAGCCTCAGGGTAGCGGGTGGCGTGGTCCACTAGTACTAGGATGAAGCGATGGCCTTGTCTTGTACGTGGGTCTAGGGGTCCCACAATGTCTATTCCGACCCTCTCAAATGGGGTCGTGACTACGGGAAAGGGTTGCAGGGGGGCCTTTAATTTGCGGCCGCTCTTCCCACTGGCTTGGCACGTGGGGCAAGATCGGCAATGCTGGTGCACATCGTTTCTCATTTTTGGCCAGAAGAAGTGGGTCACTAGGCGGCTGTAGGTTTTATCTTGTCCCAGGTGCCCTGCCAGGGGGACATCGTGGGCCAGATTTAGCAGGAAGTCTCTAAAGCGGAGTGGCACCACTAGTACTCGGTTGGCCCCCAGCTCGGCGATTCGTTGCTCGCTGTACAGTAGGTCATTGTCCCAGTAGACCCAATGAGTTCCGGAGGTATCCCCTGCGCTTTGGGCGAGCGCTTGTTGTCGGAGTCCCTCAAGGGAGGGACAGGTCTTCTGCTCCTGACGAAATTGTTCTTGTGTGGGCCCCCCTTCTTGAGCCCACTGGTCGAGATTAGCAAGGTCGGAAGGTTGAGCAGGTTCGAGGGGGATGCCCTGGTCGGGGGTCTCGGCGGGGGCGACCGGAGGCGGAGGCGCCGGCCATTCTGGTTCTTCCGGGTGATGGTTGGCACGGGCGGCCATAGACCGGGTGGTGACGCACGCCCAGTCTGGGACGCCCAACATCCCCAAGTGTTCTTTTCGCTCCACGGCTGCCCACGGGGAGCTTTCCAGGTCATTTCCGAGGAGGCAGTCCACGGGGGCGTCGTCTCGGACCGTTACTTTCAACATGCCGGAGACCCCTCCCCACTCAAAGGGGACGCAGGCCATCCGACACAGACTCTCCGAGTTGTCGGCTGATCGTACAGGGCAGAGAATGTTCGGTAGATATTGTTCTGGGGTCACCAGATGACAGCGGACGGCTGTCACACTGGCCCCGGTGTCTCGAAGGGCTTCGGCCCGTTGTCCATTGATGCTCACCCATTGGCTGTACTTCTGGGTGTTAGCGGGTAGGGGGACCCGCGGGACCATGTCTCTTCCCCCTAAGCACGCGAGAGTCATGGCGGCTGGCTCCCACCCTTGATACTCTTGCTCGTCTGTTTCTGGTTCCTCGGAGATCTGTTCTTCCCCTAGTGCCGCGGCGGCCACCTGGCGGGGTCTTGGGCTCGGATACTGCGGGCAGCTTGGGTCATTTGCATAGTGGCCTACTCGTTGGCATCGGTGACATGTAACATTGGCTCTGTATCCCGGTCGCGCCGGGGTGCTGCCCCGGTTGGCCGGGGGGGTGGTGCTGGTAGTGGGGGCGGCCGGAGTGTTGTCTCTTCCTCGTCCTTGGCCCCCTCCTCCTCCTCTGGATCGGTGGTGACCATTGTTGTTCCTGTTCTGCTCGTAGGACCCATTCCGGCCCACTCGGGTGATCTCCCACCGGTCAGCTTCGGCTGCGAGCTGCCGGGGATCGGTTAACTTGCTGTCGAGGAGGTGTTGGCGTAGTTCAATGAAGCAGTTGTTGGACAGATGCTCCCATACCATCAGATTGAACAACTGCTCGTAGGTCGTGACGTTGTTCCCTCTGATCCAGCCTTCGAAGGCTCGGCTGAAGTACGTTACATAGTCCACCCAAGTTGTACCTGGAATGCGTGTGCAGTCTCGGAACCTCTGACGGTACATCTCGGGCGTGAGGCCATAGCGAGTGAGGAGGGCCGCTTTCATATGGTCGTAGGAGGTCATCTGGTGGTCTGGGAGCTGTAACAGAGTATCGCGGCCCTCATTGAGGAATTTGCCCCATAGGCCGGCTCCCCAGTCGGCTCTATCGATCCGGTGCGCAGTCATCGCGATTTCATATGCTTTAAACCATTGCTGGATGTCGTCTTCTCGAAAATATTCTCGGACCACATCCTTGGGGATGTGCACTTTTTTGTCCGTGGTCCCGGGGGTGGACGGTCTGTCGGGCACCCCTAATTCTTTATTCTGTTTGCGCAGGTTGATCTCGGCTAGGTTCCGCTCGTGCTCGTACGTTAGTCTTTTTTCCTCGAGCTCCCTTTGCCTCTGTTTCTCCTCTCTTTCTTCTCGGAGGCGAAGGTGCTCTAAGTTTATTTTTTGCTCGGCCAATTTGAGTTCTATGTCCATCTTGAGTCGGGCCATTTCAAGTTCGTGTAGTCGGGCTTTTTCTCTTTCTTGGATCTCGTCTTGCGAGAGACCCGTTCTTTGCTCTTCAGGGGCCGTGTTGGTTTTTTTCGCGGTGCTTTGCTCCGGGGCTTCGACATCCCCGGTCTCTGCCCAAGATTCTAGGGCATGCTTAAAATCGTCCTTGGTACTTAGTCCGGTGGTAGCGATACCTAGTTCGATGCAGAACTGCTTTAGTTCACGATGGCTGTATTCCTCTAGCTTTTCCATTTGGAACTTCTCAGTTGATCCGCTCTCTTTAGTCGACATTGTTGTTCGTTGTGGGGTGAGCTACTCTCTGTACGTTATGCGGTGATTCGGATCGCGCCGCTGGCCACCAATGTTAGACGGACCGGGAGGGTCGGCCGAGATTACGGGGAGAGGTCTCCAGGGAGAGCCGTCTCCAACGACTGTACAGATAAGTAACTTCCCCCCCACAGACGGACACCACACAAGATTGAAGGTTAACGAGACTTTATATGCACTTCTTAGGTTACGTTGATATAATACAAGGAGGTCTGGACTCAGGGGTCCCCTCGGTTCTGATCTCTGGTTGAGGAAAAGGGTAGCGGGACAGTCTTAGTTACCAATGAGTTCAATAGCTCTCAATCCTCGAGCTCGGCGTGGTTGCTGATCGGGCCGTGGAGGAGCCAAGCAGGTCCCGAGATGGATGAAGGGTGGTCGGCGGGCCGTGGAGAAGCCAAGCAGGTCCCGATATGGATGAAGGATGGTCGACGGGCCGTGGAGAAGCCAAGCAGGTCCCGATGCAGATGACAGTTACAACGGTCCGCGGCCTCGCCAGCAGATCCGGACGACGGTGAAGGATGAAGGTTACGACGGCTGTGGCAGCGCCAACAGGCAGGATGATGGTGCACAGGACAGAGCTACGGCAGCGCCAGTAGTCCGTCCAGGATGAGTTCTTCTTTCGTCTCTCGACTCCAAGATACAACTGCCTTCCTGTTCTGGAGCTGCCCCAGTTATAGGGCTGGCGTGCTTTGATGTCCGGACCCTCGCACTTGGAGGTCGGGAGGTCCGGGATGAGGGAGTCCAGACACCCAGCAGGGGGGTGGAGCCAGCGCCCGGGGAGGCGATGGGCGAGCGGCACTGGCCGGGGGAGAACCATCGACACCTCTTTCTCCCATTGACTGGCCAAGTAGCTCGCTCGCCTCCTGGGTGGAGGGTGGTGCCGGAATGTCTGAGGCCGGGCTAGGCCCAGGGTTGAGGTCGATCGGGGGCCAGGCGGCCTCGTGGCGAAGTGTCCAAGATGGCGGCCCGGGCTGGGCGCGTGGGTCGGCCGTGGATCGGACCCACGAGGTTATCATGCTCGAGGGCAGGTGTCCCTGAGGGGACGTAGGACGTGCAATGGTGGTGTGTGGTGCTTGTATGACTGGCTCGGGCTTGGTCGAGCCGGGGGAGAGCGGCCCGTCATGTGGCCTGTCCAACAGGGCCAGTGATAGAATAAATCTTCTTCAGATAGTAAGTTCCTGGCTCTCCAGCACTGTTAATGTTCAAGTCGTGTTATCTCTGTTAGAATGCAGCTTTTGCATCAGCCATGTTGTTTTGATACCACAATTATAACGTGCCCCTTATGGTGTACCAGGATGTTCAAGGCTTCTGGCCTGTGAGAGCCTAGGCCTGATCTTCACCAAGGAATTCATAAGCAAGAAATATACTTTTCTGTTAGCCCAGCAGAGAAGCTTCCGCTGTGTATCTCTTCTTCAAGGGCTTGTCTACTGTTTTTTCATGAGTATGAAAGGCACCTGCCTTAGCTCCTGTTATCTGGAGTTTCACTCTCAATTATGTGATTCCTCCATTTGCCTTTGTGAAGAAAATGTAATATGATTTCTAGATGTGTTAGCATTATATACTCAATTACTTTGTGAAGCCGAACCTCCACTGGCTTATTTCACAATGACTAAAGTCTCTGCTTTTTGTTAATAAACATATTCTAGACTTGGAGTAGGCTGAGAGTGTGATTTTATTTAACACCACCAACCCACCTTGCTCTCGATTCGGAAGATCAGGGTGACTGCTGTGTGCATGGTATATATGTGATCTGTGTGTTTTTTTATTCCATTTAGGAAGCACGGAAAATTAATTAATTGTAAAACACAATCACTACAAACGATAGAATGCCACACAAAGTACTTCTCAAACCTGTAAATGAGTTTATGCTAATTATTATTATTCATAGCACTTCTGATTCTATTTGCGGCTGGTTCTCAGTAGTAATATGCGCATGTGCTGAAAGATGAGTTTTGTGCACACTTATCTTTAACAACTATCAAATCAAGCTGAGTACGTTTGCAACAAAGTGAACCAATAGTCTAAATGTTACTACCATTCTCACTTCGTACAAAATAAAAATATTTAATTTAAATATTTAAGAATTCTGGACTTTTTTTCCAACCAGCATGGAAATTCAAAAGAGCAAGTGTCTTTCCATCGCTATGTTAGAAATCGGGCAACTAAAATTGCAATAGAAATGAACTTAGAATCACACTTTAGCAGCCCACCTATACATAAAGAACAGCCAAGCAGGTTAAGATTAGAAGTATATTCTATCTGAGCTCCAATACAAGATTACAAAATGTACATATGTTACTCCACTAGGTTTCTAAATAAAGGCAGGTCCAAATCATGTGAGCCCTGTCTCCTATATTACCATTTTTGCATATTGGACATTTATCAGATGCATTTCTATTAAATTTATTTAGCAAGACTGGAATGTAATAACGCATTCTCATGGAGTAAAATCGCAGGTGCCTCAGATCTGCAACTCTTATACATTTTATACAATAGAACGAAAAGTTAATATGAATGCCATTGCCCAATCCTTAGTGTCAAACTTCCGGAATTACGAAGTGGATCAATCAATAGTCTTTGTCATCCCGTAATGCCCCCTGGAGTGAGCTGGCAATACTACAATCCCGGAGTTTGGTGAAACTAGGGGACGAGGCAGAGAGAGACAGGCATATGAGCCTGTCTTAGTAGTTGCCACAGTGCTGTGCCTCATCTAGTAACTGCTTACTATAGTAGGATACAGATACAAAAGACATTTTGAACAAACCGAAGACAAGAGCTTTAGGGTTTGAGAAAGCATTAAATCTGGGGTATATTACCAACAACTAGCGATAATTATCGCTATGTTGGTTTAGCGGAGATATTTTTATCGCAGAGCTGCGGCGATTTTTATCGCTTAGGAACCTTGCTATTATCAAAGTTTATCTCCTAAGCGATAAAAATCAGCCAAAATGCATGAATATCGCTGAAAAGTCAGCGATATTCATGCATTACCGAGCTAATGCTCTTAGCCATGTTATCCACCTACCATTGGATAACATGGCAAAGAACTGCTCAGGGGCAGGTGTTAGCTTTTGGAGATATTCGCGCTTAGCGCGAATATCTCCAAAAGTTGGTAATAGGAGATAGCGATGTTAGCGACTGTTTCCAGTCGCTAACATCTTGGCACGCCCACTTTGCATGTCATTAGTGATAAATATCACTGACATGCAAAGCGGGGCCCAAGATGGTCGCTATCTCCTACTAGCTGTCGCTAACTGGTGTTAGCGACAGCTAGGTAATAGAGAGATCATTTTATCTCCGCTTTCTTGGCTTTTAAAGCCAAAAAAGCGGAGATAAACCCCCTTGATAATATGCCCCCTGGTTTTTCCGTGGCGGCGTCCAAGATGGCGGAGTGAGGACGCTGTAGAGCAGCAGCCTACCAAAGGCTCCTACCGACCTACCCCACTTGGCGATTTTTTGGGGGAGTAGTATATGGAGAAATGATCGAGGGATTCTTCTGACCTGGTCCCTGAAGACTGAAAACTAAAAATCGAATTAGCTACCTAAAAAAACATACCGGGTGGTCCGGTCTCGCGGCTCTCTTGTGCAGGTGTTGCGGCTGTTACCGGTCGCTAACGGCTTTGCATCTTGGATGGACCGGCGGACTGGGGGAGGCAACGTATGCTGTGGTTGGCTCGGCGCCCCCTGCAGCTTGTGAGGCATACGATCCCGCGTTTGGCTCGCGGGATGGTGCGCGGCTTGTCAGGGCTGTGGACAGGGCGTGGACAGCCGACTTCGATTCCTGCTCCGTGCACCAGGAGATCCGAGCCGAGATCGCTGGAGGTAATGGCTCCAAAAAATGTACCAAGAGCCACGCGCGCAAACAAGGCAGCGGCGGCGGAATCAGTGGTGGCCACTCCGGTTTCTGTTGTGCCTACAGTGCCTGTGATGACGGCACCACCTGTTCTGCCTGTTGGGGGGCTTCATCTACTTTCTCCGCTACGGTCCCAGCAAAATCACCTGCGGGGGTCCCCGGAGCTAGTAAACAAGTACTGCGCCCTCCTGTCCTTATCATCCCAGATGCAATTGTGCCTGTTCTGCCTATTGCTCCTAATGGTACCAATAAAAAAGGGTCTCACTTAGGCGGTGTGGATAACAGTGGGAACAGTATAAAATTGCCGAGTGCAGATCACGATGGAAACAGTGTAACTCTTGTTGAAACTGGTAACAATCTTGCCACTACGACCGGGATTGATGGTAACTGCGATGCCGCTTCTTCTGGTGTGGTTGCTGGACCGTTGGCTGAGCACCTGAATGAGGGGTTTGCCAACACGGCGGATGATGGATCGACCCCAGAAGAGGCATTGGCTCTAAAACGTGCTTGTTTGGAGAATACTTTGGTTGGTGATGATTCGACTGCCTCCCTCCCCCCCGGCGTGAGGGTTGAGGAATTAGAGGGAGATTGCTCTAATGAGCAATACGAGGAGGTAGATGATGCGGAGGAAGGAGAAACTGTTAATCCTGCGATCGGTACTCCTTCAGATACCGCCAAGTTTCTGGCCAGCCGAAGGGATAAAGCCAAACTAAAAGCAAAGATGAAGAGTAAGAAAGGGAGAACAGTCACAGCGAAGGGCTTACCAACTATTATTACTGCTCCCGCTCCTAAAAAGATTCTTCTCACTGATAAAAGCCCCCTCAGGAAATGGATCCAGGCTAAAGGGCTTGTCAAGAATATGACCTTACGGTTGTCAGGTACAAGTCCACCAGTATCTGAGCCTTTGAAAAACTGTTCTGTACCTCGCCTGTCTCCGCCAGTCCTGGGGGCTGAATCAGTGCTTCCATCTGCTGGTCTCAACTCGGCTCCCTCTAGGTCGCCAGCTGTACTTACAGAATCTACCTTAACAGTGTCCACAATCTCTTTCACTCCTCCGGACCTATCCGGCCACTCATCTGGTCCACCAGTATCTGTGATTTCCGATACAGCAATATCAACTTATACCTCTGGGTCAGGCACTTCAGGAGAACAGAAATCTACTTTATCTCCTTTCGATATAATTCTGCAAACTTTAACCAACCATTGTGCGGAAGCACAGGAGCATTTTTTGCAATTGCGAGAGGACAATACCGAATTACAGAACTCATTATTGGAGATGACTTCCAAATTAAGGGGGATCTCACAGGACATTGAGGATCTCCAACAAAGGGTGGTAAATATAGAAGAGGGGTATGTCTGTACGGAATCCTCTTTGAATCAGCATGATGCCTAGATTACAGCCCTACAGCTGAAGGTGGAAGATGTAGAAAATCGCAAACGGCGATCAAATCTAAGACTTTTCGGCATCCCTGAGGGTGCTGAAGGGTCAGACGCAAGGGCTTATCTGGTTAAGTTACTATATAAGGCTTTCCCAGACCTAGCTGATTGGGACTGGGACTCTCAGGTTCAAAGAGCTCACCGCCTCCCTTTAGTTCAGAGGAACAAGGAGAGCAAATTTCCTAGGTCCTTCCTTATTTATTTTGGTAATTTTCTTTTAAGGCAGGCAGTGTCTCTGAAAGCACGTCCCAACTCTCCTATTACAATTGATAATATGTCTTTATTCGTACATTCTGATTTGAGTAAAGCCACTATGGATAGGAGATGGAAGTTAAGGAAACTCATTGATCCTTTTAAATCTATTGGAGGGCAAGTGTTTTCACAGGAACCGGCCCGCCTTAAAGTCATCAAGGAAGGTCATACTTATTTTTTCACTGATGACAAGGAGGCAGTGAGTGTGCTCTCCAAGTTTGGTTAAGGGTCACATATTAGTCTTTGAGGAACTAGGTCAGGAATCTTTTTCACTTAGTTTGTCTGTTTTTGTCTTTTTCTTTCTTCTCTCCCCTCTCTCTTTTCTTTATTTCAGAAAAGAAGTAGGGTGGCTAGGTAGTCCTTAGGTTGCTTCTCTTTGAGCTGCCTCTCCAGCGGCAGCAGTTGCAGAGGGGTCTCCCTCCCATCCTGGGGCGAGGGAGAGGGTGGTGGGGGGGCAGGATCAGGCTCTCTGAGGGTGGGTTTGTGCCTGGGGGGGTAAAAATGCTAAAAGTAACAGCACGATTTGGAAAATTGTTCAATATGATGGGAAGGAGTTCTTATGGTTTTTCTGTGAGCAGAATGGCAGAATATGTGTAATCTATGTTTCGAAATGTATAAATTAAAATGCTTAGCATGGAATGTTTCAGGCCTTAATAGTAAGAATAAAAGACAACTCGTCTCTGAAGAGCTTAGACTCTATGACCCACAGTTAGTTTTTCTATCAGAGACACATATTGCCTATAAAGATAGGAAGTTATTTAGTCATTTGGGTTACAATGTTTTAATCTGCTCTACACAACAGGTATCAATTAGAGGAGTTGCTATCCTTAAAGATAGACAATTTAAATTAGAAACGTTTAAAACTGCGTCAGATAAAAATGGTCGGTGGGCTATTGCGCAAGTATCTATAGGGCACCGTAAATACATACTTTGTGTGATTTATGGACCAAACATTAATGATGACTCTGTTTTGGAGCAATTGAATATGGAGCTTTTGGGGTGGGAAGGGGAACTTATTATCATGGGTGATTTTAATTGTATCATGGACTATCAGCAGGATACCACTAGACAGGGCGCTTTTCAACGCATGTGTAAAGTCCGTGCTGCAATGTTAGACATTAGTCGGATAAATAATGTTAAAGATATATGGAGCTCCCTCCATCCTAATATATCTGGTTATATGTATTATTCTGCGCCCCACAAATTATGTTCCTGTATCGATATGGCCTGGGCAACTGACAATATAATACAATCCAGTTCCATGGGTCTCTTCGGACCATAATCCAATCTCACTGGTATTTAACAACTCACAAGCTCAAGCGGCCCCAAGAATGTTTTCCTATCCTCGTTATTTACTCTCTGACGCAGACTATATTTCACAGCTTAAATTACATCTTTGTGAATTTATCAAAATTAATCTTCACTCCGCGTCTCATATAATTGTTTGGGATGCTTGTAAGGCCAGTATTAGGCGGTTTACTCAACAATATGTTCTTAAATAGAACTCGGTTCAACTGGAATATTAATACAAAGTTGATATCTAGCATTTTGGCTCAAGAATTACTCTTGGCCGATGCTTTACGAATTGGTTCCCCCAATGTGGCAGAATTGAGACTTACACTTGGATCACTTAAATCAAATTTAAAAACAATTTGTATTGAAAAGGGTAGTGCCAAGTTACATAAATTAAAAATCTCTCACTATGAAGGGGGCGATAAAATCGGTAAAATATTGGCCTATAAAGTGGCGGACGACAGAGCCCACACCCTTATATAAAGTATTAGAGAACCTAATATTGTTACATTCAATCAACCAGCACAGATATTGGCCCAATTTGTTGAATTCTATAACATCTTATATACCCCTGAGAATCAACCTTGTGCATTGGATATTTTAGACTACTTGGATAACAATATTAAGGAAAAATATAATACACCTGGGTTAGAGCAATTATCGGAGGAGATCACTCTGTCAGAGATCAGACAAGCGATCTTATCGTTACCAGCGGGAAAAGCAGCGGGGGAAGATACCCTTCCAGTTGAACTTTATAAAATATGCATTGAGGAACTAATCCCGCTCTTTTCTTTGGTAATTCAGTCTATAGGGGAAACCGGGAAGGACCCGAACTCTTGGAACATAGCGAAAATTGTCTTTTTTTTTTTTTTAAAAAGGCAAACCGGCAGACGAGTGTGGGTCTTATAGACCCATTTCACCTATTAACGCCGACGCCAAGGTTTTCGCCAAAATATTACCAAGTCAATTGGCTCAGTTTATTCCTAAGATTTGAAACTCGCAACAACATGGATTCGTATTGGGTAGGGACACAACGACCGATATTAACACAGCTATTACTGCTTTTGACATGGCTGAGATAGAGTCCACCCCACTCGGTATGATTTTATTGGATGCCGAGAAAGCCTTTGACCGAGTGGGGTGGGACTATCTTTGGTCTGTCATGTCTTTTATAGGATTTAGAGGCCAATTTGCCAGCTGGATACAAGACTTATATGATAGACCCACAGCTAGCATTAGTTATGCTGGTCTGTCTTCGTCCACTTTTCAGCTGCAGTCCCGAATAATTCCATTTAGGTCGGGCCCTCATTTCTGAAATTCACTGCATATGCGGACGATATTGCCATATATTCTACCAATGTCGTAGAGGCGTTAGAGGGTATAACGGCTGAGGCCAACAGATTTGGAGCCGTTTAAGGATACAAGCTAAATATAAATAAAACACAAATAGTTGTTAATTACAAACCATTGGCTACGGTTTCTGGAATCTGTAGGGTCGCCAACTATCTAGGGGTTAAAATCTCATCTAAAATTAGTGATATAATTACAATAAATTACAATGCTTTATTAAAATCAACAGCTTTGTCATTAAAAAAATGGCATAAACTCCCTTTAAATATTATCAGCAGAATAAACCTAATTAAAATGAAATACTTCCGAAATGTCTTTATTTATTTTGTTCTATACCACTGGCACTCAATAATTCCTTTTTTGAAAAACTTGATGGAATGTTCAGTAGTTTCATTTGGGGATACAGGAAGGTGTGGACATCTTTGATGTTACTTAAGGGCTCTTTAGATACGGGGCGACTTAACTTTCTAGACTTTAAATTATACTTTTGGGCTACCGTTATTGGTCGTTTGCGCTCCTTGCTTAATTCAGATATGCAATTTTTTTTCATACCATTATGTTAAATTCAGACTCTAGAATGTTTTTGTTAAGACTGAATGACCAAAACTATTACAAAAGGGTTAAATTTAAGACTGCTGGAGATACAGCCAAGATTTGGTTCAATTTTTTGTCTTTTTGTAAAACGTCTTTTTTTCATTCTAAATTACGGCTCTGGGGAAATCCGGGTCTTCCCGGGATTTTTAATGATGGTTGGGTAAATATATGGTCTGCTCATGGAATTGTTACATTGGGGTACCTTTACGGCTCTCATGGCTTTATAGATTTTGTTGTACTTATAAATATATATAATTTGACCGAGGAAATGAGGTTTAAGTATATCCAAATCCATGATTTTTTGATACGTAAGATGAAAATTCTCGATATCTCAGACTCTGATATTTGGAACTGTTTTTATACATCTAAGACAAAATCTTTAATCAGTGAAAGGTACAGTTGTCTTATTTCATATAAGACAAGTGATTGTTCTGCATTAGCCGAGAAATGGAGTTCCAAGTTGACACTTATGATAAATTCCAACCAGATTGCCCACTCTCTTTCGAATCTTAATAATCTTGTGCAATCATCAAGCTTAAGACTGCCACAATTCAAACCACGTGTATGTTATATTACACCCCTGAAGTGATTCTCAAGTGGTCGGCAAATGCTTCATTTAGTGACCGTACTAAGTGCCCTAAATGCGATCTTGTAGATGCTAATCTAGAACATATGCTGTTTTCTTGCTCGATGTTAAAGGAGTTCTGGTCTGCTCTGGACAAGGTCATGAAAAGGAAATTGGCTAGGCCTCCTCTTCTCTCGCTCTAACTGTACTTTTAGACATACACGATGTTACCCTTCCTCAACAGGCCTTAATTACCATTTTACTATCGTGTGCTAAATTAACCATTGCTCGTGCCTGGATTTCCCCACAGCCTCCACATATCATGGAATGGTGGTCTCTGGTTAATTAAATTTACGGCATGGAAGCGGCTTTGGCTAGGCTCAGAGGTGACCGGTCTTTATGCAAATTTGAAAAAATCTGGGGCAATTTTATTTAAAATTATCTTAAAATTACTTAAAATTCAAAATGTAAAATGCTAATCTTGTATTTTTCTTTTTGTATCTTCTCTCTGCCTTCGTTTTTACCATTTTCTGACAAGCCTCTTGTATCTCCTGAATTTAATATGACCATGAAGTAATTGTTAACACATTCATTCTGCTACACTGTTGCTAAATTGTATCCTCCCTGATGTGTTTTGTTTTAGTTGGTTTATTCTTTTCCATTTTTTGTGCTGTTAATAAAAAGTTTTTTTTAAAAAAGGGTTTGAGAAAGCAAAGACGTGCACATTGACTAAATTAGGTAAGTATGAAATAAATACTCACCAGACTCCGTGCAATGGTACGCGCCCCGAACCCACCAGGGTACACGCCTGCAACACAGGAAACATCAGAGACATGAGGGACTGCAGCTCAGAAACGCGGAAAACAGCAAGAGAGAGGCAAAAGAGCTCAAAAAATAACTAATATGGAATCTCCAGGATGGGACTAGAAGAGGGGGACTAGAGAACCTAAGCGAGAACCTCTGAACCAAAATGTTGCCTGAAAAGGCATACTGAGCAAACTCCCTTTTTGAGCTAACTACTCTTCTCTGTCAGCGCATCAGTTTGGCCTGGACGTCCCGCTCGATGGTGTCTGGTGCAGTAGCAACCACAGGCACGTTTCCACAACCTCCAGGTTTTTGATGCACTAACTTTAGAGGCAACTAT
This sequence comes from Lissotriton vulgaris, assembly GCF_964263255.1. Lineage (NCBI taxonomy): Eukaryota > Metazoa > Chordata > Amphibia > Caudata > Salamandridae > Lissotriton > Lissotriton vulgaris. The sequence goes on from NC_141693.1 coordinate 1,099,721,514, forward strand.
TGAGTGGACGACATGTAAAGTGTTATAAGCTTTGTGGTGCTTTACCTGTTGTGGTAACGTCTGTATGGCTGAGATACCCGCCACCCCCTCTCAACACAATCCCCAATGATGGGAAACCGGAAAGGTTCTAAACTTTTGGAAGACGGGAGGGAGTGACCCTCCCGGCCGTATTTATTAAAATATGAAACAAAATTAAAACATTAAAATAACAGTTTCATATTAATGTACAATTTCATTTCCACATTTGCGATGTTTGAAATTGTACATCCTAACGTTTAAGGGCCAACGGCAAGGTCATAACCGGTGTCAAGATCCCTAAACCAGACATATCCCCCTCACTTGTGAGGGGCGACCGCACAGAGGCGTACCTCAAGTGCATTTACCAATTTCCCTTGACTTGACGGGGGCCCCAATAAACTCGACGCCATTTAAAGGTCGTCCGAGGACTCGTGTGAGGTATCTAGAAGGTAGCGTAGACCCCCTCCCAAACCCCACACAACTTACCACATCTGCCGTCGCAGATGTCCTGGCCCCAGGAAATTCCCCAGGAGGGGGCTGTAGCCCCTCCTACCCAGGAAGGGGCCTTGACCGCCTTTCCTTTCCTTTCGGCGGCCCATCCTTAGAAGGGACCGCCTCCCCATTGAAGGGCCAATGGCCACCTCCCTCGAGCGCTCCCATCCGTAATGGGTGACGCCCACCCATAGGGATCTTCCAATTACTGCTCACCGATCATGACCTTACCGCCCGACCAAAATAAATACGACAATTCTAACTAAATTACTAAATGACTAAATTACTAAAGACAGTAACAATTACGACTTATAAAAATGCATGATTACTGGTCGACAACAGTGCATCATTACTTTATCTGCAAAAAACATACTACAATTTATCCATTCTTTATTGCATATTCAAGAGGTATCACGATAATCATCACAACCTGCAAAAATTTAGCGTTATCACATCAACTTTTATTCAAAAAACCACTTGCTGTCCTCAGGGGCTGGTGGGTGGGTCAAAATTGGCTCTTCGTTCCGTCTCGAGCTCACGTGCAGCGAGGAGGTGCAGCTTCAGAGCACAGGAACAAGAGGATGCTTTCTTGGCTTGTTGCTCCTTTTATCCGTCTTCAGGGCGGGAGTAAACCCGCCCCTGCCTGCCCCGAAGGGCGTGGCCGGCCGCGTCAGTGTCTAGGCCAGCCCACTCCAGGGCGGGAAAAAGCGCGCCCCGGCTACGCCGCTTCGGGCATACCAGCCGAGACTCGCCTCCCGCCCAAGATGGCTTCCCGGGGGGATCGTGGTACTCCACCATACGTTCGTGGGACCGAATGGTCGCCCCTTTCCATATGGCTGAGATACCCGCCACCCCCTCTCAACACAATCCCCAATGATGGGAAACCGGAAACGTTCTAAACTTTTGGAAGACGGGAGGGAGTGACCCTCCCGGCCGTATTTATTAAAATATGAAACAAAATTAAAACATTAAAATAACAGTTTCATATTAATGTACAATTTCATTTCCACATTTGCGATGTTTGGCTAACCTTAACATATTCTCTAATACAAAGGTTCTCCTAGCCGAACTAACATCCTACAAAACTTTAAATTGAAATTGTACATCCTAACGTTTAAGGGCCAACGGCAAGGTCATAACCGGTGTCAAGATCCCTAAACCAGACATATCCCCCTCACTTGTGAGGGGCGACCGCACAGAGGCGTACCTCAAGTGCATTTACCAATTTCCCTTGACTTGACGGGGGCCCCAATAAACTCGACGCCATTTAAAGGTCGTCCGAGGACTCGTGTGAGGTATCTAGAAGGTAGCGTAGACCCCCTCCCAAACCCCACACAACTTACCACATCTGCCGTCGCAGATGTCCTGGCCCCAGGAAATTCCCCAGGAGGGGGCTGTAGCCCCTCCTACCCAGGAAGGGGCCTTGACCGCCTTTCCTTTCCTTTCGGCGGCCCATCCTTAGAAGGGACCGCCTCCCCGTTGAGGGGCCAATGGCCACCTCCCTCGAGCGCTCCCATCCGTAATGGGTGACGCCCACCCATAGGGATCTTCCAATTACTGCTCACCGATCATGACCTTACCGCCACAGGCCGGATAGTTGACCGGCTATCCGGACCCCCCACAACACTCCTGCCTAAAGGTCATGTCATAAAGTCCTTAGCCAAGCTATCAGGTCTCCTATGAGTAACTCGTTCCCCACCCGGGACAAATGAACACCATCCCCCAAATACATACTGTCCCCTTTAATACAACCATGCGAAATAGAATGCAGTGTACTTGAACGGAACAATCTACTCACTTTATTATTAATTTTTCTTACTGAATGATTCAGAGCAGAAACCGAAAGAGCCCCCCGCCACACTTTCCGTGGGATCATATGGGACCATGCAATTGTGCACCCTGGAACTCTTCTCGCTAACCAACTTACAGTGGAAAGCATCGCCTCAAGAAGAAGTCGTCTACCAGTGGTGACCAAATCGTTGCCCCCAAGATGTACTATGACTATAGACGGCGGTGACCTCGTCTGCCCTAACAAAGCCTCGAAAAATGATCGAAAGTGGTCAATACAGAGCCCGCCCTTTCCGTAGAAGGACACACTGTACCCGTATTCCCCAGCCACGTGAATCATGTCACCTGCTTTGAATACGTCCGCGGCACGCCTCACGTATGAGTGGCCCACGACCCACACCTCCTTTTTCACAGCCGGTGATGTCTGACCGCTGGCCCGGTGTTGGGTCGACTGCACAGTCCGCCCCGCCTCGTAGGCTTGCGCAACTGAAAACCAAACAAAAACAAGAAGCGTGAGTACATCATTACAGCTTCACAACATGTGCAACCGCACATACCTTTTATAACAGTTCGAGGACCAACGCCCCACACGTTTAACTTGTTCGACATTCAGACCCCTGGCTGTAGCCTCTGTAGCAGCCCCTATCCGAAATGAATGGGTCCCAAACTCGCCGGGGTTCAAGCCCGCGGCAGAAATCGACATCCCAAGCACCCGCTGAAACTGAAACCTCGTCAGTGGGGTGGCGTCAGCGTGTCTCAACAAGGTCCCCCCCCATGATGCCACCCTTTGCGCTAAATATTCCTCTACACAACTCACCGGGCACATGGGCGACCCGGGAATCCTTCGTATGATTATGCAGTCCCCCATCGCACCCTGATCGGTCTTGGACCTGACAAACGAGACAGTCATTGTCTCCCCCCTGACCTGAACGTGCTCTCGGCACAGTCCCCCCATGGTATCCTGCTTGTTCTTTGCCACTAGTTCGCTTACCCGCATAGCCCCATGGAAAGCTAGCACAAAAGCGGCTCGGAATAACCTTGTTTCATACAGGGATGAACATGTTGCAGGGAGTACAGATAACAACAGAGCTAACCTATCCAGACCTATCGGGCGCCAAGCATCTACTTTGCGACCCTCAAGGCGTTGCCACCCACGTAGTGCTTTTTGCACAACGAAAGACGTAGTCGGGTCCTGAATCCCATGAGCCCTTGCCATAAAGGAAATGGCGGCCCGATGCCTCTGGGCCGTAGCCACTGATTTGCCTGCTCGATGTAAGGATAGCAGAAAATCTACTACTAGTTCTTCCTGGCCCCACAGCTCTCCCCTAGCAGCCCCCACAAAGGCCCAGTAGGATCGGAACGCCCCTTGATATGCCTTTCTCGTCCTGGGTGCTAAACTCTCTCCCACGAGGTTCTGTAGTTCGGGGCACCGAGAGACCAGAGAGCTTCGGGAAAGGGTGCCGCCACCGGGTCCGCTGTGGGCAGAAAACCCCAGAAGGCCTGCATACGAAAACGAGAAAGCGCATCAGCCGCTTTATTCATTACCCCTGGCACATGTCTTGCCTTAAATAGCACGTTCAATTGCATACACAATAGCACAATTTCTTTGAGCAATCTCAGAATCCATTTGCATCGTGCTGCCTGGCTATTGATACACTCAACCACGGTCATGTTATCAGACCAAAACACCACAGAGTGATCTCTGAACCCCTCAGGCCAAGTTTTCAGGGCCACAAGAAAGGGAAAAAGTTCAAGAAAGGCAATGTTACTTGTCAGTCCACACTCATGCCACCATAACGGCCATTTTTGAGCCGACCATCGTGTGCCGAATATGGCACCAAAACCAATGCTCCCTGCCGAATCTGTCCACAGCCCCAGCTCCTCGGAGGACACCGCCGGTTTGTTCCAGACAATTCGACCATTGAAATCCGCCAGGAATGCCAACCAAATGCGCATGTCCTGGCGAACCTCTGCCGATAACCTCGTGCGATGATGACCCTCCTTCAGGCCGACCATGGCCTGAGCGATCGAGCGGGAAAAGGGGCGGGCCATCGGCATGACTCTCAGGGCAAAATTCAGTTGTCCCACCAATTGTTGCAACTGATGCAACCTGACCTTGGACTCGCTAATACATGCTTCCAGGGCTGCCCTGAATCTTACCACCTTCTCTCTAGGCAACCTAAAACAACCTTCCACAGAGTCGAGCTCGATCCCCAGGAACTCGAGGCAAGTCGAGGGACCCACAGTCTTACCTGGTGCCAATGGCACACCGAAATGCGTCATTAAGGTACAAAAGTCATTCAAAGCCTGTCCACATTCCGGAACCCCGGCCGCCCCCAGAAACAAAAAGTCATCGAGATAATGCATGACATGTTGAAAACCCGTCTTCTTTGTGAAGACCCATTGCAGAAAACAACTGAACTTTTCAAAATAGGCACAAGAAATTGAGCAACCCATTGGCATACATCTATCCATATAATAGTGACCCTGAAACATGAAACCAAGGAGACGCTGATCGTCTGGGTGTACCGGGAGCAACCGGAACGCTGACTCAATATCTGATTTCGCCATCAGCGCCCCGGGCCCTAGGCGATTCAACATGGCAACGGCCTCATCGAAAGATGCGTACCGCACCGAACACACATCCGGGTCTATCGCATCATTCACGGACAGACCACGTGGGGCTGATAAATTATGTATCAGTCGGAACTCACCCGGGTCCTTCTTAGGGACCACCCCCAAAGGAGAACAAACAAAGTTAGCACACGGTGGCTCATCAAATGGACCGGCGACTCGACCTCGAGTAACCTCTTTCCCGATCTTCGCCTGTACCACGGTCGTATGTTGCAAGACCGATATTTGGTTTTTACATTTTGCTACACCCTGAAACTCCCCCACTGGGATGCGGAAACCATATGAAAACCCGTTCCGCAACACCCCAGCGGAAGCGTGATCCGGGTATTCGCTGAGCCAAGGAATCATTGCCATGGTATCAACCGGAGTAGGTAAAGGCGCCCCTCGGACTATTTCAGACCTGTTTGGCACCTCCTCTACCCCCGTTATCACCCGTTTTGGCTCTGCACATGGACTCAGGATGGGATGGCTGCCCACACCCACCACATTCGTGCCTAAATTTGCATGACCCCTGGGGCCTCGTACATTTACCCCTGTTAAAGTTCCAACAAATCCCCCTTTTACCTGCGTTGCCGTTCGGCCTCGAGTGGTAGTCGTTACCTGTACCTGATCGAAAGGGCGTCCCAGCATATTGGCGGGAGGATTCACCCCCGCTACTCCCTACTAATGGCAATTTCAACATACCAGTACTCTCCATTTTTGACCATGAAACAGAATCGTAACAATCCCAAGTTAAGTTTTTATCGTGTTCTTTCGCTTTTCTAAAAATATTATCGTAACAGAACCATTGATTGCCCCCATATGATACAGAATATTCCATGATCCGTGACTGATAAATCGGCAATTCGGACAGCAACTCGGGCCTACGTTCGCCCATGATGGAGGTAAAAATCCCCCACGCCCTGCCCCAAGTGCCAATGTTTTCATCAACTTTAAAGGCGGCCATCTTTGCGCGCCAAACGCTCGGATGCATGAGCTCCTTTTGGCTCTTAACATGCTCCATCTCATAATGATCCGTAAGCAACGAGAAGATGTTTATGTACTCATCTGCCCATATCTTTTCTTTAATAGCCAGAGGGACATGCTGACCCAACTTTTCCCTTCGTGAGGGTGCAGACTCATCCCTTGCAATCGGCAATGGCCGCTTACCTGAACCGGAAGCTGCATCCGCCGCTGGACCTGCTCCTGCTGGTTTTTCCACTGCCGTAGGCGGCGTGATAACCGGCGGAGGTGCCTTCGCCGCCTCCCTAGTTTCACGTAGTTGTTTCATCAACACTCGTGCGTCGTCAGCCGTGGCGCCCTCGCTATCCTTCCCCAACCACGCTGCTAATTGTGCTGCCAACTCGGGCGGCATATCCTCCCCGGACACGGGAGTGACCACAACGGGAATCGGGTTCCCCTCCATTGGCACCGGAGTTGGCTCTTCGAGTGGGGCACCGGGAGTCGGGATGTCCCCCCCAGCAGCCCCCCTTCTGGGCCTCTTGCCTTTTCCTCCGGGAGCTGCTCCTGCCAAAGGTCGTTTCGGTCCCCCTTCCCCGTCCTTAGCCGCCATCCGTTTCTTTAGATCGGTCACTTCTTTCATGAGCATACGCAGCATCTGGTCAGTAGTAACTCGCTTTCCGACCTTCTTAGGCATTCTCCGACAGAGTCTCTGTAAGACAAAAAGAAAGATTACCACGTTCAAAATTGGCTCTTCGTTCCGTCTCGAGCTCACGTGCAGCGAGGAGGTGCAGCTTCAGAGCACAGGAACAAGAGGATGCTTTCTTGGCTTGTTGCTCCTTTTATCTGTCTTCAGGGCGGGAGTAAAACCCGCCCCTGCCTGCCCCGAAGGGCGTGGCCGGCCGCGTCAGTGTCTAGGCCAGCCCACTCCAGGGCGGGAAAAAGCGCGCCCCGGCTACGCCGCTTCGGGCATACCAGCCGAGACTCGCCTCCCGCCCAAGATGGCTTCCCGGGGGGATCGTGGTACTCCGCCATACGTTCGGGGGGACCGAATGGTCGCCCCTTTCCATAAGTCCATGTCCCATGTTTCCTTCTGAGTTCAAGGTATGAATACTGTAAACAGTTTCATATCTGGGAAAAGCTTGCCCGTAATTCTGCTGACTTTTCTCCAACACTGAGAGACTAGGATCCTAAAATACTGACGATTTGAGCTTATAAAAATATAATAAGGAGTCTTGCCATAGGTCTAACTTTTCTTTCCCTGAGTTGCAATGATGCTCCAAAGTTTACCAAAGTACTTTGCCTGAGACTAACCAGGTGCAGTTCAAACTAAAAAAAAGTTAGGGTAGAACTAACATTTACAGACGGGCTATCCTTCCCATGGAAAATAATAAAAGCAGATCCTATTGTTGAATAAAGCCTCTGTCTTCCTATTTGATGAGATCAAATTGGGATCACAAAGGTCACTAATGTTCTCTGAAACCCATACAATTTCTTGAAGGGTGATTCGAATATCCCACTCTCCACTCTTCCAGAACAGCCATGGAGCAATTAATTAATAAAACCCCAGGTGTGTGTGTTGTTAATCCTAGAGGCCCGTAAATCGGTAAACTGTTGTGACCTTATTTAGAGTGGGGCGGATGGAGATGCGCCATCTACAAAAAAAGTGTTAGATGCTCACCTCACTGTATTAAGCGTGCATTGATGTCAATGGGACTGGAAATACAGCGAACGGAACATCTTCCACAGTTTTGGGATTTGTCATAGTCCACCAAAATCAACCCAAGGTCCGTGGATCAAAACTAGAAACTGATTACTGTTCACGATGTCCATTTTCATCAATATAGACCAGGGGTCAGGGAGAAGATGAATTATTTGGAAGAACGCTGTAGTGAAAGAATATTGGTTTTTGTCGGAGAACACAGAGCTGAATGATATTGTCACACAGTCCCTCTTTCTGCATAAGTGGGAGTCTGACCAAATGCATCATTAAACACTACTTATAAACATAATACTAAGTACAGTGCTTCACTCTACCGGTTAGAGTCTGAAAGCATCCTCAGACTTAAATCTGGAAAAACGTAGTCTTAAAATATGCTGTTAGACTTTTCCTAGATCCGCAAAGATCCCAAAGCAAAATCAAAGGTAAAACTGCATGTCTTCCCTCTTGACCTGGGTGTGTATTTTGTAAAAACATTTTATTAGTTTTACAAGTTATTGAAGCTTACAATCATAGGATGCGATAAAAGAATGGCACTGAGACATATCTCGGTTTTGTGAGCTCCTAACCTGGATGTTAAGTTATGGGAGCTGATTACAGTTTGGCGGTCAGGGTGCTCTGTCGCAAACATGACAGAGTACCATGTTCACCAAACTGACGGTTCCCCTAACCTAGGGGTCGATTAGGATGGTGGACGGAAGGACGACCGCCGGCCTGAAGTAGGCGGAAAATGCCTTTTTTCAGTCCGTCAGCCGCGGCCAGTCGGTCCGACATATTAGGATCGGAAGCACTGTCAAATTTCCGTACGCCGTGGAAGAACAAGCACCGCCACGTAAATACATCCGACCCCGCGGCAGACGTAACCAACCAGAGACACTGCCGTCCGGAATGGCGTCTCCGACTGTCCACGTAATCACGATAGCGGATAAGACACAGCAAATCGCAGCGGAAAAACCCCCAGCCTGAACACAGCGGATTCACCACAGCGGAGAGGCAAAACATTGCAGAGAGATACCCACCACAGGCAGATCGCCGTCATGGACCCAGCTCTGAACGCATTTCCGATCCTCTTCGTGCTCCACCACCAGCAAGTCATGGACCGTCACCGCCGACGACGCAGGTATGCAAACACACCAACCGCTGTCGGAAGGGGAGTACCTGCCGGGGCTGTGACGTGGGGAGGGGGAGGTGCATGTTGGGGAAACAGCATTTACGATAGCACCAATATATCAACAATGCAAGGAGACAACCAGGAATGACACTGAGAAACCACTACACACGAATAACTTGTTTTATTGCACATATTAGTAAATGACTCCTAGAGTAGGCAGGAGCATGGGCACTTTATACAACAGAAAAGGTACATCTGAGGTAGCACAAGAGAGGGCACAATGCAGTATCATAAAAGCAACAGGCCAGTGTCCCTAACAGAGCAGGTACATCAGAGGCAGCACATGAGAGGGCACAATGCAGCATCCTAACAGCAACAGGGCAGTGTTCATAACAGAGCAGGTACATCTGAGGCAGCCCATGAGAGGGGCACAGAGCATCAACAGTACATGGCAAGGCACAGATCAAGGTACATCTGAGGCAGCACATGAGAGGGGCTAAGTGCATCAACAGTCCATGGCCCTCAGGGTGCAGTATTCCCAGCACCTTATCCTCCCATTCAGCAAATGGTATAGGCTCCGGGGGAGTGCCACCGCCAGTGTGGTGTGCCCGCAGGTGGTTCTTGGCCCTGATGCCTTTCACCCTTGCCTTGAGGTCGTGCCACCGCCTCTGGATCTCGTGATTGGTGCGTGGCACGGTCCCTGAAGCATTCACTCTGTTCACTATCCTGTTCCACATGTTGGTTTTGGTTGCCAAGGTGGTCTGCTGGACTAGGTTACCAAACAGTTGTGGTTCGACACGGATGGCTTCATCCACCATGACCTTCAACTCAGTCTCTGTGAACTTGGGGTTTTTATTAGGTGCCATGGTGTGTGATGTGCAAGGTGTTGGTGGGGTGGGGTGGGGTGTGCAGGTGTGTGGTATGTAGGGATGGTGTTGTGGGGGTTTGTGTGGTGGGTGTGTTGATGTGCAGGTTGTATGTGTGTTTGTGTGTGTCTGCTGTATGTGCTATTCTGCCTCTTTCTTCCAGCTGTGCTGTGATGCAAAGGATTGTGGTAATGGGAGGGATTCCTTTTATACTCTGTGTGGTTGTTGTGTCCCAATGGTGGTTGCCAGTCTGGTGTTCTGTGGGTGTGGTGACTTGGGTGCTCTTGTTTGTGCTGGGGGGGTCATTGGGGAGTGTAGTTGTTGGGGGTGGGTGTTTCAGGTGGGTGTGTGTCCTGTTTAGTGTGTTTTCTATTTACTTTCGTCTGCCATTTTTGAATCGGTTTGATGGCAGGGGTGATGTTTGTTTGGTCCTTCCGCAGTCATGCTCCGTTTATCGATGATTTTTTTTCGCGGCGGTCGTGGGAGGTGGTGAGTTCTGTTGGGATGGAAGGGTTATCCTAATCGTGCGGCCGGAACCTCTGCAGGTCTTGCGGCGGTTGGGCCTGTTTCCGCGGTGAATGCGTCCGCGGCGGAGGGTCTTTCTGTGGTACCGTCCGCTTGCGGTGGTCTTTTATGTGATCTGTCTGCCGCGGTCGGTGTTTAATGTGATCCTAATGCCGCGGTCGGTCGGTGTTGCTGTCAGTAATATCCTAATCGCTACCGCGGATTATCCGCGGAGCGGTCAGGAGTATTTTTGCCACGACCATGGCGGACGGAACACGTTTCCGTCCGCCATCCTAATGACCCCCTTAGTTAGGACTTCCAATTTTCTGTCAATGGCAAGCTTCCTGCGGTTTGGATGGACAGTGTGATGTCCTTTGTCTCTTTTTCTCCCCACCAGGTAAAATTAATGTCCACCACCACCCTGACGGACGGTGTACCATCCAACAAACCATTGGTCTGAGATGGAAATGTGGCATCCAGAGCCTCCTTGATGCTGACGGCTGCATGGAGGAGCAATCAAACCATAGCTCAAAGAAGGCGGTATGAAGGTTGAGACCGGGCATATTATAACACAGTTTTTGCTATATCAATATGGGTGGAGTGTCCGCATGAGCTGTTATTAAGTCAATATTTACATAGTAAATAGGAAAAGCTAAACAAACAGTGGAAATAATGCAGAGGAATAAAAACATTCATTTAGAGGAGGTCAGTAACAGGATATCGACCAGTTTTATGTAAATATCCCACCCACCTTCCACTCAATTCCTCTGACTCATTAAGAATGCAAGGTATCAGGATCTTTCAGATAACAGTCAGTGCCGAAGTATATTCTATCAGGAGGAACACAACACGGCTGGTCTAATGATGCTGAGAAAGCCATCATAGGGCCCACCCTATCTAGGTCAACTCTTTGTCTGTCTGTTTCACCAGCGTCCATTCTGTTGTAGTCTGACATGGTAGTTCTGACAAAAAATATTTAGAAACAGTCATCCACATGCTGCATGTTATCTGTGGTATTCCTGAAGAAAGACCTGGCCTTAGGAGTCTGTGTTTGTAATTATGCATGGCATGGTGGATCCATTGTCATATTTATTCCTTCAGAAGCAGCTCCCGTCATGGACAAAGCCGGCTCGCCTGGGGAAAAACATGGCCACTAAACTGGTAGACATCTTTAAATTTACCAAACATAAAATGAAACTTGAGATATTAACTCTCAATACAAAGTATCAACAGAGACTGACCAAATTATAATCGAAGTACACTACTTGTGATAAGTAATAAAGTATTGTCAAGGGGTGTTCATCAGCTAAACATCATCTCACCTGCTCATAAAGAGTTGTTTTCGGCCACTCTTAATCCAATCCCGGGTGAGGGCGAAGGAGGAATTATTTGTGCTCCAGGTGAGCATCTTTGGACTTTTTGAGCATGTTGATGTTTTCTGCAAAGACAAGATCAGCAGCAAGGTAGTCCACCAGAGCATCAGCAAGGCCTTAAGGCTACGGTTGACCAAGAGGAAATGGGCAACCTAAGCTGCTGATTCAGGAAGGCTCTGTGACAGGGTACACTGAGGGCTAGTTAAGCTAAAATCCTTGAATGGCCTCTGAGTAGCTCAAGTTTTTATATCCTTTGTATTGTATTTAGGCAGCAGCTCTCTGCCAATCACAAGAAGTCTACAGTCATCTTTGAATCTCCAACCACTGCTGGACCATGTTTTCGCGCTTTTAGTCATGGCCACCACAAAACACTGTAAGTCAAAATATTTTAGTTAGAAATGTCTTCTGACATAAATATTGCGCACTAAATTTTGATTAATATATCAATATCATATCATCCAATTGAGGGTTTCTATTATCTACTCCTGTAAGATCTGGCAGCTTTTGGCTTGGTCTCACCTATCTTTTCACTTCTAACCTCATGTTTTTGACTGTCTGCTGAAGTTAACTTTTTCTGATTTTAGGACTCTGGGCACTTTACCACTGCTGATCAGTGTTAAAGTGCATGTGTTCTGTGTCTAAAATGTAATGGCATTTGGAATCTCCATAGTTGGCATATTTGATTTACTAATAAATCAGAAATACTATTAAGCCCCTAATACAGTACACAGTGAGTGTGCCAGGGCCCTGTAAGTCAAATGATACTAGCATGCCTGCAGTACTGATTTTGGCATCCACATGAATAGCCCTTCAAACCTGTCTCAGATCTGCCACTGCAGAGCCTGTGTTTTCAGCTTTAAACTGCCATTTCAAGCTGTCAAGTTCACCTACTTGCCAGGACCAAAACGTTCCTTTTATCACATGTATGACACCCCTATTGTAGGCCCTCGGTAGCCCGATGGGCAGGGTGCAGTGCACTTAAAAGGTAGGACATGTGCTTGTGAGTTTTACATGCCCTGGTAGTGAAAAACTGCTAAATTCTTTTTTCACTACAGCAAGACCTACCTCTCCCATAGGTTAGCATTAGATCTGCGTTGTAACACTTTACAATTGTATCTTCGAATTGCGAGCAGATAGAAAATTGAAGTTTGGTGTCTCTAAGCTCACATCAAGACAGATCCTTTAGTGAAGTTGTTTTTAAGTACAGGTCTGAAAATGCCACTTTTAGAAAGTTGACATTTTCTTACTTTACCCATGTTGTGACTCAGCCTGTCCCTAGAATACACGCCTGGGTTGGATGACTGCTGGGTTTTGTGAATTCACTCTAGGCAGTCACACACAATGGGAGCTGAGGTGTTCCTTGGGTATCCTGATAGCCCATTACCAGGCTGATGAGCCTTACTGAGCTAGAGTGGTGGAGGTATTGACACTAGCACCTGAATAGGGCTGAGCCTGTCCATCACAATGAGTTGCATACCCCTCCCCCCTGTAGTGTATCTGGAGCCAGGGCCAGAAAGGACAGGGTATTGGGCACTACAATAAACTTTCTTTGAAGTCTCCCCACTTCAAAGGCTAAAATGGGTATTAGTACTAGGCCTGTGACACTGTATGCTCATAGCACTTCTAGATTGTGGACATTCTGCCAGGAACAAAGAACGGTTGTGCTGCCAGAAGATACTGCCACTTTGCTGCTTGGTTTGCTGTGTTGGCCTGCTTCCTCTTACCTGGGAGTGAGACGACTGGACTTTACTCTCTACATCCTTTATCTAAAGGTTCTCCAAGGGCTTGTTTGAGCTTGTTACCTGTTGCTGATGTCTCAGGGCCAACAAAGTCTTCATGTGCATATTGCTACCAGCACCTGGGCTCCTCTGCTCTGAGTCCAGCTCTGCCAAGTAGTACCGAATCCAATCCTGGTTCAGTGGAAGTGAGTGTGGTGCGGCAACCAAGAAACAAATGCGTCAACTCCAAAGCATCATTTCGTAACTGGTGCATCCCTGCGAAATCGATGCATTGCTGCTGCCTGCACCGAAGCCGTGGGCAACGCTCGCAGAGTGCTTTACGCATCAATCTCGACTTACAATGCAGCCAAGAAGAACTGCCACTGCGTGAGTTTCAAACACTCCTTCACTGAAGTCTGTGATGCACCATTCTGACTCCATGCAACCAGTACTGACCCTGTTCCTCATGGAAACAGCCTCTCCCAAATTTTGGTCAATTCACCCCCACGCCCTGTGGCCCATTACATTTTAGTTGGGAAATTTGAGATTCAAATAACCAAAATCTCACTGACAAAGCTTTGCCCCTGGGAAGACCATTAGTTTCTGCATCTGAGTTGCATGTGGTATTACCAGTAAGTAAGTAAGTAATTTATTGTATAAGTTAATAAAAAACCTTTACAAAACAGAATTGCTCGTTGCAAACATTCATAAAAAAAGTACACTACAATTTCATCATTAATGCATCATTAATGCAAACAACAAAAAGACATGGGAAGGTTTGGCCTAGCCCAGCGTTTCCTTTTCAGCTGGATTGTGCCTTGCTCCGACAAAATGTCTATTCATCCGATGAGCTTTGGTCGTTCCTGTGGTATTACCAGCCCATGTATGCCAAGAACTGCCCAAACCTGGCTGTGCTGAGAACAGGTTGCTTTATCTAAGTGACTGTAAGTCCATACACTGGGTCTCTCATAACATTTTAATTTCCTCAACAGTGGAACCCATGAGGAAAAAGTAATTACAAATCTTTTCAATTTTTTTTATAAATGTACTACTTGGTGGAGAGTGTTACTTTTTGAGGAGGAAAAGTATGTTATTGTCATATGGAAATATTAAAAATAGATTAGGTGAGGTACTGAAAGATTCCCCCTTCTCCAACATAAATATAGAGAGGTTTACAACATTTCTTACAAAACACCTCCTGCCTCGAAATGGAGGCAGATTTGGGGCATTGTGTGTTGTTCCTCGAACACAGTTCAGTTACTCAAAAAAATTACAATTTGAACGCAATGAGCCCTTGCCGTGAGGATAGAATCTACATAGGGACTTCCTCCACAGAGATGAGTGTATCTTTTTTGTTGTTTAAACCTTTGTTTTAGGAATCTGTTAACCGTTCATTTTCTAAGGTCTCTAATCCTCTGATCCACCCCCCTTGCCTAGCAATGAGAGGTGTTTATATTGGTTGAGGAACAGTCGAGGGGTACTGGTGGACCCATCTTATTTGTTATGGAAAATGTATGCTGATGAATGCCCAAGTAGTTCACCTCATCCTGATTATGACTCTAGCAAGAAGACGTGCCTCAATAGCATCATGTATTAAAAAAAATAACATGAATACAAATACTTGCTTTGGGTCAGCCCTCTTCATCCACTGTCTGTTCAACTGACATTCACATTTTGATTCCACCCACTGCCGCACAGTGGGTCAGCCATTTGAGCCACTGGCTCTCTCACACTATGCGTGATGGTGTATTATTATCCCAGTCACATCTGCCTAAAAATAGTGTGCCTCAGTGCCAGGGCCTGTAGACCAAAATGTTTGACTTGGCAAATGTTGTTTTCTTTACTTTTCTTTTCCATATATTTTTCCATCATTCTGGTATGTTTGAACTATGCTTTTAAGTTACAGTATTTCAAAGCCATTACTATATTTTCTTTGAGCCAATAAGAACTGTATTTTCCTGTGATGTGCACTAAAGCTACAAAGGATTTCTACACCTGTACTAAAAACATCGGCCTCTGTCGCCACTTCCTATTTCACACTTGCACACAGCAGCACTTGTGAGGGTGGCTCAGGCCACTAGGGTGTGTGGGTTTGTGCTCTGTGTGTCCCGGCACCTTGTACCGCGTCCCGTTCGGTTGTTTAGCGGTTGTGCTGAAGCTTTCTTAACATTTGAAGAGCTTTTGTATTTTGTTGGCTCACGATTGTCATTTGTGCTTCATTTAATGTAACGTTTGCTTTTATATTTTGTTCACTTGTAATGTTCTCATGTATCAGTTCTGTTCCTATTGTGAAGCGCTCTGACACCTTCGGGTAAAGTCTGCGCTATATAAAAACGCACAAATAAAAAAAAATATCTATGCTGAGTACTTTTATGTACCACTCTGGTTCCTTCACCACAGGTTCTAGAGCACACAATATCTAGGCCAAGTGAGCGATATTATCTTGTTAGTCCTGAATGTAAGGTAGGGCGGCTCAGTGGGTTTAAACTCATGTTCCCCAAATAAACAGCAAAAATCCATGCCCTCCACACAAGTCACAAAGGTTACTTTCTGGTGAGAACGGTAAGGGCAGATTGTGTTGTCCAATTTAACAGAGCTGCACAAATACAGTAGACAGAGGTATCCGTGTACTTGTCACAGGCATTGAAAATGGGGACCAGTTTTACTCAAACTGATATAAAATCAAATGCATGGGCATGGAACCTAGATGAATGTCTTCAACGGCATAATAGTCCCCCAACTTGAGCAGCTTGTATCTTATTGAAGGATGGTGGCACACAAGAAACGTCAGATGGTGAGGTGAGGGCAATCACTGTACCCACAACTCCATAGAGAAAGACTTGTTCTACCAGAGGGCTGACACATTCAGTGATAAAGGTGTTTAAATCTAGTTAATTGTAGGAGTGCTTGAGGAGTGGCTGGTGACCGTGGAGTCAGAATTGTCATCTGTAGGTTTGCAACCATTAGTATTAGTATCTTATAGAATGATCCATTTGACAGATATTCTATGTATCTTTTGACAGGTTTAATGTTGTATGTGGGTGGTGGTGTTGTCACGTCTTGCTCAGCCACGGCCCGTGGAGGGAGTACCGGTGGGGCAGAAAGGCGGGCGGGGTGGCTAAAAACCGGAATATGGATAATTGGTGGTAAGTAAACAATTTAATAAATAAAACGAATTTCGTAGGGGGCCGTGCATCGCAAAATGCGATGCAGCGCACGCTACGAAATTCATTTTATTAATTAAATTGTTTACTTACCTCCAATTATCCATATTCCGGTTTTTAGCACCTCCCGCCCCGCCTTTCTGCCCCACCGGAACCCCGTTTATTGCAATGTAGCGAAACTGGAGGAGCATTGATTCATAAATTAATTTTGAATAACAGTTGTGTGTAAGGGGGTAGGTTTATGTCCTTTGCAGAAGAAACTTTTATATAGCTTCTATATTTTTAGCTAATAGTCATTTCCACATATGGTATAGTGTGGAAGAGCATGCCATTCTGATGAGTGTGTCACACATTAGTAGTTGCTGTGTTTTTTTGCCCTTTGTGTTACCTCAGACTCATCTAATCTTCTGACTGTGCTGAATTGGTAAAAATGAACTTTTGAACCTGATTTTGATTCTGAAGGTCATTTTTAGGTCTTGCTTACAACAGCGCATGCTCTGCATGTGCTCTTGCTTGCAAGAAATATTGCATACAAAAAGGGGCTGGCAGCATTCCCATTGCATAACCATTCATTGGCACTCCTATTTCTGCCTTCTAATTGGCCATCGCAAGCTGGCTTCACTTCCTCTGTTTTGGCTTCAGCTTAATTGCTGTCCTTCCGCTGATTGCGCTGGGATTGAGGTGCTACTTTTTCTTCTTCCCTGGCATCCTTGCCATTTGCTATTGCTACTTGCCAGGTTCTTGCAAAGTGTAGCTGTATTTTACTGTGCCACACATCTTCAAATAAGCCCTTTTCTCCTTTCAAATAGATGTTTATTGTGACAACAGATTTTACCTACTTTTATTGTGCCAAAAGATGTAGCCTGCTTCCAAATGTATTTTTACTAAGACATGGACATGAGCGCAATTGCTTTATTTATGTGATGGGATTTTTTGACAAATGTATTTTTTTCTCACACATGGGGAATGAAACGATTTGCTCAGAACCACAGGGGGATTGTGTTGAGATCTAACATGCATTGGCAAACCCAATAACTCTCGCCTTTAAGACTATTGCCTCTGCCATTGTCCTTTGGTCATGCTCGACAGCATGATCGTTGCTGATTTTGGCAATAATTTGTAGCCATGCTTTATAGGAGCGTGATTACTGTGTAGCATGGCTAAAAATAATAGTAAAAAAAGACTATGATGTATCAAGCGCTAATGCACTTTTAAAAAAAGAAAGTGCCTTAGCCCTGGTGGCATCAGAACTCTCCCTTAAATTCGTTTTAGACACACTACAGAGCATCTGGACTGCTGTACAGCATGGGTACAAAACATTGCCAATCCAATAGCTCTGGTACGCAAGACCATGCCAATGTTTATTGAGATAGCCAGATGGTTTTATCCATAGACTTAAACTATATTCATATTGTTTGATGTCCACACAATCCCACATGCTCCAGTCCAGAAATGGTATATGTGAGTGGTATATGTGAGTGGTATATGTCAGTGGAAGCAGCTAAACGTGCATAAGGTCGGTCACTAGTTCAGAGTGAGGCTAGCTAGAGCTTAGAATGCGGCTGAACAAGTTAATTTTATGAAGTTTCTTGGAAGCCATATTCTCCTACCGTGAGCTGGCACCCTACAAGCGGCCAATTAAATTAAATGTTCAAAACCCTGTGTATCTCTAAAAGATTAAGATGAAACTATTTGTAAATGGTGACCAGGACTTTATATCTAGCTCCCCTGTCGGCATCTATAGCTGAATTCCAAGGGAGGACTTTCAAATTAAAAGAAATCCATCATTTAACAACTATTATTAAATGACATTGAAGCTGTTAAAGAAAACAATAAAAGGAAGGAAGTGCCCTGTTAGGACCGTGACTATCAGATGTGCCATGTGTGCCTTGGCGCGGCACAGTGTGTTCTTAGCAGCTCCTTGGCGCGCGCCATTGTGCCAGGTAGTGGGGCGCCTGTACAGATATGAGCTTCCGCATGGAAGTTCCTTCCCCTTATTGTTTGCGCGCACAATGGCGCTTTGAGGACAGAGAGCTTTGACGTTTCCAAAATCGAGACCTAAGTGCATTAGCTTTGGAGAGCTGTCAGCCTGGACCTCGGGTTATATTGACGTTTGCAGCACGCTGAGGCGCCCATTGGAAGCAGAAGCTAATTGACAGGATGTGCAGCTCTGTACAGCTCGCCACTTTATACCTATCGGGAAAAGGCACTCTGAGCCTGCAGTCAGTAGTAGGAGCCTGCTGCAAAGATCTGTGCTCATCCCGAGGGTCGCAGGTTCGAACCTCAGGGAGTCAGACGGATGCGTTCGATGGTCCATTGTCAATATCATGAATCACTGAGGTATAATTTAAATTGTAATTTATAGAACGACAAAGCCTAAAAAAATAAGCTGTTGTTATATCCGCTACCCCGATGTAACAGAATTCTGTGGTTTTGTCCTTAGTGTTTGATAGGTAAATCCATTTTGCTAACAGGGAAAAGCAAAAGCTAATGTCTTCGATGCACAGTGAGTTTTCTCCCTGCCAGTCAAGGATATTTCACATTTTACTTTCTAGGACTGTCATGCCTTGCATGGTGGTCCCAGGAAGGAACAATCAGTAGCAGTTGCCTGGCCCTTAATAGTCAGGGTGACTAGCACTGTGAGCCTACAGTCCAGAGGTCAAGGGCCAGAGGTCAAGGGCCTCTGGTGTTTATCCAGCTGAGACACTGCCAGTGACAGCCCAGCGCTTTGGCAGTATGTTAGGTCCACCATTTTATGGTGAAGTGCCTGCTCCGCTTTACTCTAGAGGACAGTGTTACAGCCAACAGGTAGTAGGGAAAGGATGTTCTAGAAGAAAGGTGTGCCTGGCCCTTACAGCTTCCTCCACAGGACAATTAACGCTCCTATTGAGCTGTCTCTGGAACCCAGGCCCTTCTAGCTCTGTGCCTCTTTTACCACTACCCCCATTTATCCTGCATGTTTCCTCCACTGACTTTCTATGTTGACTCTATTCCCAAGAAACCATCACTGCCTTCTGCCCTCCAGAGGAGCTAACCCTACCACAGTCTAACCCCTACCTCAGGCTGGAGACCCCTATCCACCACAGGGTGGCACATGAGAGTGAGTGGGAAGATAGGCCTCTTCTGGGTAAACACAGGCCTCTTCCAAAATATGAACTCCTCCACATACCTGCAGATAGTCGTCTTTGAAAAAATGCACCCTTGATTAATTCAAGCCTCTGTAATAATTTTCAGTAGGTGAAAAAAGTATCATTTATTGGCTGAAGACACAACGAAAGTGTGTTTAGCACAAAGGTGTCTTCTTCTGAACAGCCTTTTGTAAAAATACATTATTAAACTCTGCATTGCTTGAAGGAAATTTCATGAGCCACTATCATTGTTTCTGAACATTAGCCCGTTGTCCATTTTTGGTAAAAACGCACGTTCCTACGCCCCTTCCTTCTGCAAGCGTAAGTGATAATGTTTTTAATTACACAGTAACCGAAGCAGCATTCACGCGCCTCCCTCGCAGAACCTGAAATACCCTGCAGCAAAGCAGTTACGTCATCTGCATGCTCTCGGCATAGCTTTACACCTTGTGCGGCACAACTAGTGACGTCATTAGTCATGAACTAGGCCCTGATTTGGGGGGATTCTGCTCACGTAGATAATAAGTCTTAGTTCATTATTTAAATTGGAATTGGGTTTGCCAGCAATTGGGAAGCAATGTATTGTCACTGCATAAGTCATGAAAGGTATGCAAATGAGATCATACAACAGGTTGCTCCGTCTATACCATTAATCAGAAGGTATGTGTTTGAATGAATGCACTTTATTGCTTGATTAACTTACAACTAGTGCAAAATATGTTAAGAAAACTTCAATGCATATATTCACTCGTGCACTGGAAAACAGAAACTTTAAAAAACAAGCATTTACAATGCAACGGTCTCGCATTCGGAAAAGTTAGAGCTGGATGATAAAATGACAAACTTTTTATTTATGTGTTGGTTTTGAAAACAGATAAATAAATGGCATTGTCATTTACAATCCCAATAGCTTAATCTCTTGCAAATACGAGACCTATTGCATTTGCACCACACCCACACACAGAGACACACACAGAGCCACGCACACACACACAGAGCCACACACACACCGAGCCACACACACACACAAAGCCACACACACACACACACACAGACCCACACACACCGGGGAATTTTGTCTGGAGAAGAGATGCTGCAGTGACAAAGTGTGAGGTGAGGTGGGGATGGATGGGGGGGCGTGGGTGGGTTGCTGTGCGGTCGATAAAGGAGAGAGCAGGTGGGGGGATTCGCGGGGCAGCTGGCGGGCGGGGGCTTGCTGGAGCTGTGAGTTCGGATGGGCGGCTCAAGGAGGGGGGGTCGTCGTGCTTGAGGAAGCATGGAATAAGTAGATGGATGAGATGTGTGCAGAGTGGAGAAGTCAGGGGCAATGAGGCAGCAAATTGTAAGGAGTGGGTGGGGGGGGGCATTCACCACAAGCACAGGATGGCATACCAAGGCAAAATACAGTTAAGGAAAGCCCCCTCCCTGCGCAGCTCCCAGCAGGCAAAATAAGGCGTGGGAGCGATCCAAGGCTGCAGCAACAGAGAGGGCGGGGGCCCCTGGGAAGAAAGTACCAAAGTCAGCACTACAAAGTATGTGAACTATCCTAGCTTTTGGTCAATAGCCTGACTCCGAATCCCTGCGGGCATATATCAGAAGTGTGGGATGTCGTGGCTGGAGTTAGGGGTCAGAGTAGAGTCAATGCAGACGTATGCACTGCGCTCTTACCCCGATGGGCTGATCAAAGCTGCTGGAGTCCTTCTCGCCCAGAAAGCAGTAGTTGAGGTACGGGGGCACCTTGAGCACCCGCAGGCAGTCGAAGGGTCGCTCAGGCGTGGCATAGCGTGGGGGCTGCGGGCTAGGCCTTTCTCCGCTGTGGTGCGGCGGCGGGGTGGTGAGAAAACCCAGGCTGACGCCTCCTCCGCCCAGCAGAGGCCCTCCGCCGTCCTCGCTGTGGTTTTACCCCACGCAGATCTGCTCTGCCCCATGCAGAGGAAAGTTCTCGCAGCCCAGGCATTCGGGCCATATGTGCAGGTGGATGCAGCACCATTCCTCTCCTGCAATACTCATCACTTCCATGCAACACTGCACGCTGAGAACTGATGGGTAAAAACAGGCATGCAGAGGATGCCGGAATCGACTGAGATAGCATGGTTGTTAATACGCATGAGCAGCAGATGATGCCTTTCAGGTAGACCCATGGGTTAATGTCCCTACTGCAGAGATCTGTAGGCAACTTGAAGAGAATCCTCTAATTTGAACAACTTGAGAGACAAAATGCTACGGGTCTGAAAATGTCCTAAACGGATCCCCTATACACTGGTACAAATTGCAAAGAAAGTGAAACTGTGTACTGAACTGAAGACAATGCACAACGTAGAATAAAAATATGTCAGAAACAAAAGCAAAGCTACAGTATTTTCAGCTAAGGCACCACACAAGGCCCTACTTTTGATGCACGTACAGTTTCCAATACGTAGGCGAGAAACCTACATTTTTATGATGAGAGACGCAGCTGGCAGGTCCAACCAGAAATCCCCGGCTAAACTTGCAACAATTCGTAATAACTAATAAATTCACAGCAGGGGCTAAGGGAAGAGGGTCCGACCCCCTGGAAGGCAGGCTAGAGGAGTCGGCCCATCTCGTAGTAAGATGCACCTGCGAATATTTGTACAGAGTGTTGGCCAACTGGGAAATACGTTCAAAGACACATCATAAGGGAAAAAACATGTTTATAAACAGAAAGTCACCAGAACAATAAAAAAAACAGGAAGCGCCGAGGCACAACGGTTGGCCGTTACAATCACGTGCCTGGTGAACTTGTCCCTAACTGCCAAGAATGTAGGATAAACAAGCCTGGGCAAAAATCACCATAGAGGCCCGCGCTTACTGTGGGCAGCCATTGTTAAATCACGGTGGAACCGCATTTCTTTCTCCCTGCAAAAGCTTTGTTGCCTAAAAGGTAAACAAGGATGGTTCCTCCGTGGGCGGCTAAGGCGCCAATCCAGCCGTTTCCGGGTTCATCTCTCCGGTGGGGGCCCACAATATCCAGCAGCGTCCAAATGGAGGGAGGGGGGGGGGGGGTCCAGCGGGTCGCAAATGGAGCTGGGGAACTCGGGAGACCGGCGATGTTCATTTCCGCATATGGGGTCAGAACGGGGGAAGGCTGGGGGAAACCAGGCCCCGTCCTCCAATCACTCACCCGTTCCCGAGCTCCTTAATGTTCTCCGGATCGAGTCCCCCCCGCGGGGCCCAGCCTTTCAGCCCGCACGTCCGGGATGCCTCGGCAAGACACAGCGGAGTACTGCAACTCCTGCCTCAGGCTCGACCGCATTGTCTCTCTCCAGTTCCCGGGCCAGCGCAGACTCCACATCCGCGGTGGACCACGCCATGAACACCACCCTGTTTCTCCGAGGTCAAGCAGAAATGGATTGGAGAAACGCCCCGTCATTTTCAGACTGGGGGCGTGTTTTTCTTTCTCTCCTCTTCCCATTGGCTGGAATGTAAACAACGGACGTGTTTTGACTTGTTGTTTTTACATTTCAGTCAATGGGAAGAGGAGAGAAAGAAGCGAAAAAACACATCCCTCAATCCGAAAAAGACGGGGAGTAAATTGACAAACAAACCTCTTCTCCAATGGCTGGCCAGCATTTAGGAGGCCAGCCAATGGAGAAGAGGGGCAGGTTTAAGCCTCACTACTAGAAAACATAAACTCTCGCCAGCGAGAATACTCAAGCAAAAACCTACGCTAGCCGAGACCTAAAAATGGTTAATAACACTGGGAAGAAGAAATAAAAAGAAAAATAAATTAAATTAAATGAATTATTAACAGGATATATTCTGTTAAAAAAACTATTTTTGCTTCTGTTTTTTACAACTCAGGTGAATGTACGCTTTGACTCTTAACATTTTACATTAACATTTTACAATGGTTTTAATTAATCAAGCAATAATGTTCATTCTTCCTTTCATTCATATCTCTACATGTCCCATTTTGGTTCCGCAGTAACAGTCTATTTACTGTTGCTAAAAGCAACAACTCATGAACACCACCCTTGAACCCGGCCCAAAACTCAACAAAAGAGCCTGCTACTCTTAAGTGTATCTTCTTATAAGAAACGGAACCCAATCCTGCGACCCCCCGACAGTGTTTCTCCTTAAGTATATCTTGCCCACAAGTAGAGCCCAATTTACTCCAGCCATAAAATGTTATGGATAACTATGTATAAAAAACATATGAAGTTTAATGGTAAAATGTAGTTTAAGGAAATAATCAGCTGAGTTATCCAAATAGATTTCTCTAGCCAACAAGTTTATGAACCGTGAATGAATATGGATTTACAGACCTGCTGCAGAAAACTGTGTGTACAGTAAATTGGTGTTCTCCCAAAATATTGAGGGGCAGATTTACAAGCCCCTTGCGCCTCCTTGCGCCGCCATTGTGTCACTTTTTTTGACGCAACTGTGGTGCAAACAATGCGGTAAATGTACAACGTGACGCCCCTAGGGAGAGCGTCATGTTGTAAAGCCCTGCATCACATTATACCTGTGTCAAGTATAATGTATGCAGGGTGGGCGTTCCCATGCAAAAAAGCCATGTAGAACTGACGCAGTGAAATTTACAACATTTCACTGCGTCACTCTACGCCTTCACTGTGTCAAATTCCCTACTCCTGCTCAGACCAGGCGTAAGGAATGACGCAGGGATTTTTGAAAGGGACTCACCTATCTGTAGTGGCACATTGCTGGAGTTGCGTCAATTTCATGAGCAACTCCAGCAATGCGTCACTTTTGAGCCAACAGATGCGTCAGAATTTCTGACTTATCTGTTAATCCTTGCACCATGGAGCACTGTATTGTAAATACAGAGCATCCATGGTGGTGCAAGGGCATTTGGCGCTGGTGCAAGGAAACTGACATATATATGCATATGCATCAGTTCCTTGTAAATCTGCCCCTGAGGTTAATATTGAGCTATAACAATATTCCAAGCAGAATCTAGACTGTCATGCTATCGTCAAGGTAAGTTTATAAAACTAACTATAGATTTACTGGTCTTGAGACAACATTTACATACCTTGACAATATATACATCTCCAAGGTTCATAGTGGAGTTATGACTACTAAATCTACACCTACCTAGATATATTTACGCTGATAATATAGTTGAAGTCGAAAATGTGCATGCAATAATATTGCAAGTTATCTAATCACTCGATATTGCGACATTCAACCGTGTAAACTAGGGTTGGAAGTGCAAATAACTTACAGGACTCAGTCTTACGTCCTTTTGAGTTGAAACAAACCGTACCATTGAGTTTGTCAGCCAATGACACTTGGAGACCCCTATCAGTTATTCCCATACTTGTTTGCCATTGGCCCGTGACACTTTCAGCCTTGACTTTCTAGCCAGCAACACTTTGGAGACTGAGACATGTAGTACGGTTTTTCGTTATTAGAAATGTTGGTGGAGTAGTGTTGGCAAACAAATGAGATTGGATAACAGTGGGCCTGAAGCCAAGATGCCTGTTGGCAGCTACAGCCCCATATATTTGTATTTAGCATTTGTATTTGTTTTGGAACAAGCCAGGTGTTACAGCTCAGAGGCAAACATGGTCTTGTGCCTTTGGTGTCACGGGCCCCTTTAAAGCATGCGCACCGGAAGCAGTGTGCATAGTGCCACGGCATTATGTTAGGTTGTTGATGGCAAAATGCTTACAGGAATCAGAGCTAAACTTGGCTGGCGGTGTGTATCAAATATCATTTTTTGTTTTTTTCTCAAAGTCACAAACGTCTTTGCAAAGACTTAAAACGGAAATCATTCGCGTGTTGGCCTCGTGGGCACCACAGCGAAAGAGGATTTTATGTATTGAAAATAAAGGTTTCTAAGGTCGAGCCTGAATGAGCCAGCCATGGTTTGAAAAGCAGGAAGACGCAGTTCGTCGTTTAGCTGCCGCTCTTCTGTCCAGGGAGATGGGATCTGTAATAGTGGCGTCTGTCGTGCTCGTCATTTCATTACATGGTCATTATATGCTGTCTGGAGCCTGCAGCTCGAGTCGCTGCTCCACCCCGGCCTGTGACGTCGGTGAGTCGGGCGCGCGGCGGTGAATAGACGGTGTCACAATGACCAGGCCGCGTGGCCCACTTTCCCCTCAGATTCGTCTGCAGGAAATGGGCGACAATTTATTGAAGCACAAAATGACGCACATACCGAAAATGCGTCTATGACAGTACTTATCAGACGGCCTTTTTACGAAAATCATGATGTTCTACGCTTCCTACGTTCAATTTAGATACCCAGCTATGGGCGTCACGCTCATTTTAGCTATGAGGTGTTGACAATTCTGACTGAGATCTCAGGCTGCTGAAGCAGAAATGAGTGACTAACCAAACGTGTGTTTTGAAAATGAAAAATCATTTAAAAAGCTGTATGCTGAAGGCAGTGGATTTGACTCAGAAGAGTATAAAGTACGTCAGCTATCGAATAGCATCAGTTTATAACCATACTGAGTCATGCGACCAAGCTTTAGGCCCAAACCTCAAATCTATGTGCGCTTGTCCAAAGGCAACCTGCTGAGCATTTATAGATAGGTACCTAGCAAACGTAAATCCGTTCATTCCTGTATAATGGTACAATTGCTTACAATTAAACATAAGCGACTCCTATGCCAGAGGTGGTAATTGGGAGCAGTATTGCATGATTAAGATAGATAAAGTCAAAAATCTGGGCATGACCCTTGATACTAAACTTTCTTTTGACTCCTAAGCCAGAAGCTGGCCTCTTCAGTTTGGTACATCTTAAAGATGCTTAAAAAATGACTGCCTTATTTACCAGATGACACACGAAAGACAGTGGTGACAGCCTTGGCTAAACATGAGCCAATTTCCCACAAATTAAAAACCCTCCACTGGCTCCCAATTGCAAAAAGAGTGCAGTTTAAATCTCTGTGCCTGGCCTATAAGGCGATGCATGGATCTGGCTCACACTTCCTGAAAACCCACTTGAAACTGTATGGACCCGCTAGAGTCCTTAGATCGAGCCAATCAAAACTAATCAGAGTTCCGAAATTTAGACGGACCAGATGGGGTGGTAGAAGTTTTCTTTTGCACACAGCTAGGGCTTGGAACTTGTTGCCACTCACCTTAAAAAATAGTCCGTCTCTGGGCTCTTTTAGAAAAGCACTGAAAACATTGCTCTTTACTGCGATACGCTAGGCTGCCCATCCCAGATCCTGCTGTCTGTCATATTGTCAAGACGCCCCCGGGCATTCGCGCGCTCTATAAATGGATAAATCAAATCAAATCAAATCAAATCATGATTTGTATTCTGAGTTTATGAAAACTCAGAAATGTGAGTTAGAGAGCTTTCAAAAACTCCAGGCTGACCCTTTACCACACTAGAAATAATCCTGCACATCCTATTGCAGACGGGGTTTAAGGTTCTTTTTATCCTAGCCAGGTTCTCCCAAAAAATTCCTGGTCCAATAGAATGAACGGTATCTATTCACAGAACAAATGAATGAACTCATGCAAGGAATGGCTTGCCAGCCCCTGAACGATACATGAGATGAGTACAGTACATTGGCCCTGTGAAAAAATGGATGGATCGTGGAAAATCAACCACCTTGACCATATTAACAAAGATGGAGAAGCAGAAGAAAGGTCTACTAATCAAAGGAGGGAGGAGGAAATACTGATCCTTCAGTTTCCTATAGATTAGTTGCAGAAGAAAGGTCCTCAACCCAACCCTATCTTGGTTCACTCTCCTGAAATGACACAAAAATAATCTCCATCAGTGGGTTAATAGATTCTAAAGGTTCTTCTAAAAAAACATGTGGACAGCCGAGGCCTGCTACCGTATCAGAATCCTGAAACCTGCATTAGACAGCGGCCCTTTAGATATGTTAGTGGAATATCAGGTTTTGGAGGTGACGACGTATACATTGATTACATCCCACAGTGAGTTTAACTCTCCTATTATCCTAATTCCCAAAAATTGGCAGTATTCATTTTTTGTATAGACTATCAGAAACCGAGCACTATCTCTAAGTTTGATACCTAGCGCATTTATATTATTCGCTTGATAAGCGCATTATCCTTTCTCATAACGCTGAGCCATTGGAAGTTTTCCCTGCCAAAAGAGACCATAAGAAAACAGCCTTTTCAACATCCAAATGCTTTTATTGATTTTGTCTCATACTTTTCAGCATCCTCGAGACTACAGTCTCTTTGTATAAGGGTATTTTGAACCAGCCTCTGACTCCAAAGGAATAGTTCGCAGGTCCCTACCTTAACCACACAATACCATCTGAGAAGGCTAGAGCAGTTCATCGGGAAGCTGGGGTATCGCGTTCAAGTCTTGGCAGGGACTCCCAACATCCTGTGATTCTGGGCAAATCACTTAATCTCCCTGTGCCTCCCAAAAATCAATGTCACCATCTGTAATGCTGGTGCTCATGTAAAGCGCTCTGATACCTTCGGGTCGAGTTTGTGCTATATAAAACTCCCCCCAAAGAAACCCTGACAAGTGCTTCCTAGCCCCAAAACTGATGTAATATCTTAGACACCAACTGGGAAACTAAGTGCTACTGACACAGAGTATCACGTCTAAGGCCATTTTTTGCATCAAGTATTCATGATCTAAAAAGGGAGTACGAACTTTTTGAATACTGATCAGAGTTACTACTGCTTTTTGTGCACATGTCCATTGTGGTGGCAGAATTAACAGAGTTACTCCAAAAGAAAGCCCCAAGCTTCGCCCATTGTAACACAAAATCAGATTATTTAGAATCTGTAGCACATGCTATATCCATCACCTGTTCGCACACAGGCCTTTCTTCGACAAACAGACACTTCAAAGTACTGCATTGCCACAACATATACAGAACCAGGAACTTACCACTTTGTAAATCAGTTGTGAACTGCTGCCTCGTGAACAAGTTTTTCCAGCATATAGCGGAAGGTAAATTACCCTTTTAATGCGCCAAGCGTTATTTTTCACGTGACATTCAAATCTAGAACAGATCATGCACATCTGGTTTAGAATGGTTTGAATTCAGAAGTCTCAACACAAGGGAAAGGATTCAAGAATGATGAGCTGGTTTGTTAATGGCCTGCCAAACCTCCTCCTTCTCGGTTGTACACAAAAGGAGGCTCGAAGAAGCGAATGTGGGTTACCTTTCTTGGAGACTTTCCTTGAACGGTGAAGCGCTGTGGTAGGGAATGGAACAACATTATGGTGCAGAACCAAAGGCTGACCAAGGATCTAGAAGACTATGTGTTCTCCATTCAGTCACTTCAGGTCAGGATTGTTTAACCCTTGCTAGAAGACCTTTTTCATCTTAGAGAATGTGTGGTGGGCAACCAGCTCTGAAGACCACAGCAGGAGAAAGAGATTGGCCAACATGAAATAAACAATCTTGTGGAAGTCTTAGACAGTGAATGGGCCAGTGAGTCAGCGCCCTGGGCGTAGGCCCACAACCAGACAGAGTGATGGTCTCTAGCCTGGACTACCCACGGTGTTTCCAGAGAAAGACAATGCTTTCTGCAAGGAGCTTTCTTCTAACTTATACCACACCCTCCCACCACCCTCTGACGAATTCATAGAGACAAGGCAAAAAGGGAAAAAATTGTGGCAGCTCAACCCAAGGGAAGAGGGACATTGAGCAACCCCAAGAGGAGAATGGACAGGACTCTGTGTAATGTGGTGTTGACATTCCACCCCTGGGGCAGATTTACAAGAAACTGACGCATCTGTAGAAATGCGTCAGTTTCCCTGTGCCAGCCTGCGATACCCTTGAACCACCATGGATGCGCCAAATTTACAATACAGCGCACCATGGCGCAAGGATTGACGGATGCGTCAGAAATTCTGATGCATCTGTTGGTCCAAAAGTCACGCATTGCTTGAGTCATGTTGCAAGCACAATGGTATGGTATGTTATGTTATGTTAAAGGAGCTTGTTAAGCGCACGTTCACCAAGCGGTTTCATGGCACAATGCAACTCCAGCAACTCCAGCAATACATGGGGAGGCCTATACTTATTGTATTGATGACACTCCTTACTCCTGCTTCAAGCAGGCATAAGGTTTTGATGCAGTGGCATCCAAGAAGGGGCGCAGTGAAATCGTGTAGATTTCACTGCGTCACTTATACGAGGCTTTCCTGCTTGGGAACGCCAACCCTGCATACATTATACCTGATGCAGGTATAATGTGAAGCAGGGCTTCACATCGAGACGTATCTCCCTAGATGCATCATGTTGTAAATTGGCTGCATTGTTTACACCGCCACTGCATCACAAATGTGACTCAACAGCGGCGAAAGGTGTTGCAAGGTGCTTGTAAATCTGCCCCCTGTCTCTTGCAAGAAAGACAGTCAATGCATACTTTGGAGAAACATAAGCCATCCGGTTATGTCCTGTATTTTGTGGTTCTGTACTACATAATGTTGTCTTGTGAATTTTCTGTTTGTATGATGTTAGTTGGAACGCAAGGTTGAGGGAACTTGGCCAGAGATTGTAGCAACTCTTACAGAAGAAGGGGGTCTTGTTGGGTTGCTACACTTGTGCTTATACTTGATCCCTGACTTAAGCTTATCGAATAAATATTCTTGCAGCAACGTTGAACATTTTCTCATGAATTTTACATTGACTTAACACTTCCTTGATGAATGCAAACGTACCTTGCTTTAATCTAAAGCACCAGAGGAAACCAAAACAGGGAGCCAAATCAAAAAATTGGATGGAAGGTGGACCAGTCTAGAACCTGGAGATGGATGCCAAGCTACCTGATCCGCTTTATCAATTGAAGCCATTATGTGACAGAAAGCACATTGCCCACCTCCTTGCACGCTTGTGTACACACACTCACATATATATGCTAGAAGTAGGAGACACGGACACTGCAGTAGAAAAACAAAGACAATAGTACAGTGGAATAAAACCTCCAGGGCAGAGATAAAATATTGGGACAGGGTGATAAGGCCACTGGGCCCAGGAAGTCTCAGACATGAAAAAGTAGATAGGGGCACATTCTCCTCAACCAGTCACCCTCTCCTAACCACATATGCTTTAATACCACTCACTCCATCCACACCATCCACATCTCCGCCCATCATGACAGCATTTCACGCCACTAAACACTGTACTCATACATCCGAGCTTACACTGGTGCAATCTCTTCCTACCTCACACCTCAATGCAACATAACCCATAGAACTCTCAAATCCACAAATACCTTCATCTACCCACTAACCCCACCTCCTGTCTACCTCACAAGACTATTTGCTAGGGAAAATCGCTAATCAAACCCCTGTTCAGGTTCCACCACAGTAAAGCACACAACCACTATTCAAATGACTCATTAAATACACATATATGTGTGTTGGGAAAGGTAGCAAAACCATCACCACTGGGGGCAAACCTTCAAAAAGCAAATACTCTGCTTACTGGAAAGTGGCCTACTGCCATTCGTATACAGCGGTCGTTACAGTGGTTCATCCCAATCACCCTCCCTTCCATCCCACACCAAGTGGCATATGCACAAGGGGATTGCACCATCGGAATGTCACTTTCTTTTACATTCCAGTGTCGCAATACCCTGCACCATATATACAAATCGGCGTTAAGCCCCTTTGCAGTGCTTAACGCAGCTTTGTAAATTTCGTACCCTGTCACGTAGGTGTATGTGTGAAAGGCATGTGCAATGGGTTTTGCTGTAGGCATTCCACAACATCCCATTGCCTTTTGATGCTGCCCCAGATTTACAAGGAGGTGTAAATCTGAGGCATCGCCAAAAACGAATGCCATCCAAAAGCCGGCGTTAGATTGGCGCAACGAAGAGAAGAAAACATGTTACTTACCTGTAACTGTAGTTCTCCAGTATTGGTAACTTCCATAGATTCACATGCTTGAATCATTCCCCGTCGTGGAGATGGGGTCCCCGGTATATAAAAAAGCGATGCTTAAATACAAAACAGAAACAAGGCCTGTGCCCATTTCCATTTTGTTGTCCATAACAGTCATTATGTAGAAGAGACTAAACTTTTCCATGAACCAATCAGGACCTTTCACCCTCTAGAACACTCCTGAGAGAACCTTAGCGCTTCAGATTTTCGAGCACTTGTGCCAAAGATAATGTTTGTGCCCAAAAAATCAAAAGGTGAGCTTCTCAGGGGAGGAGGGTGAGTCGCATGTGAATCTATGAAAGTTAACAATGCTGGAGAACTACAGTTACAGTAACTAGTTTTCTTACTCCAGTATTTGAACTTTCATAGATTCACATGCTTGAATCAGAGTAGCTAGCAGTAAGTAGCACATTTTATTGAGCCTGAAACTGAACTAAGCCAGAATGCGACTTGAAACTGCACCATATATCTGCTTTGTCTTAAAACTTGCAGGTATAGCATAGCCTAGACATATTTTTTGATAATAACAACAATGTCTATTCATCTTAAAATATGACAAGAAATAACCAGTTACAATAAAATATGAACATGCAATGCATAAAGGAAGGAGGGATGGTAAAGAGGGCTCACCGTCACTGGAAAAGGTTGACCAGCACTGCTTATCCCACTGTCATATCCTTCTCTGCGGCTGCATCCAGGCAGTAATGTCTGGTGAAGGTGTGGGTACTCTTCCAGGTGGCCACCCTGCAGATATCCTGGACAGGTAGCCCAGCAAACAAAGCAGTGGGGGTAGACACTGCTCTCGTAGAATGAGCACAAACTTGTGCATTCAACAGTTTCCCAGTCGCCTGATGACAATATTGAATTACATTGGAAATCCGTCGGGCAATTCCCCTTTTGTATAGAGGAAAACTCCTCCTGGGTGCACTAAAAGACACAAAGAGCTGCGATGACTTGTGAAAAGGTTTTGTTCTTTGCAAATAGAATTTGAGACAGTGCTGGATATCTAGCGAGTGAAGAGCTCTTTCCGCCGCAGTAGTTTCTTTGAGGAAAAAATCTTTTAAGAATTAGAGGCTTATTCAAATGAAAGTCTGATGGAACCTTGGGTATACGTTTTGGATTCGTTCTGAGGACTAGTATCCGGTCCTCTTTAAACTGCAAGAAAGGTTCCGGTATGGTGAGAGCTTCTGGACGAAGTTAGTGCTAGCAGCAGAGCTACCTTCCATGATAAAAATTTGAGATTCGCTCTGTGAATGGGTTCCAAGGGCTGCTTCATTAGCTGAGATAATACAATATTTAGTTGCCAGAGATGCGGTGGAGGCCTCACTGGAGGAAAGGTACGAAATCATCCCTTCATGAATTGTTTTAATGATTCTCTAAGACCACAACGATGGTCCCGAAGAAGTTCTTCTGTAATGTGATATAGCGGCCAGATGCACTTTTATCGATGCATGAGCTAAACCAGATTTTGCTAAGAGCAGAATATATGGGATGATCTCATGAGCTGCCGATCTTAGAGGATGAATATCAAACTCCTGGCACCATATACAGAACCTTCTCCACTTAATCCTGTATGTTTTGTTTGTACTTTTGGGCCTGGCATTTGACAAGATATCTTTGCATTCAGATGAAATATTTAAATGTTGAAATTCACAGTGTTCAGGAGCCAAGCTGCTAAACGTAGTGATTTTGGATCTGGATGAAGTACTTGTCCCCGGGACATCGTCAAGAGTGTAGGTATTGGTCAAAGGAAAATTGGATGCGCCTTCGACAGCAGAAGAAGCTCCGCGAACCAGTGTTGTCTGGGACATCATGGGGCTATCAGGATCATTCTACACGGTACTCTCTTGATGTTCGTCAGAATGCGTGGCAGGAGAGGAATCGGAGGAAAGGCGTAGGCAAAGATGGCTGACCATGCCATCAAAAATGCATTCCCCCAAGACCCCCGTTGGTGAAGGCAGCCTGCAAAGAACCGACAATTTTTGTTGCGGGCTGTCGCAAAGAGGTACACTGTTGGTTTTCCCCACATTCGGAAGACGTCTTCTAGAATTATTTGATTTATCTTCCACTCGTGGCAGGTTGATTTGAGCCTGCTCAGAGTGTCCGCCTTGACATTTTAATTTCCCGGAAGATGTTCTGCTTTGAGGAATATTCCATTTAGAACTGCCCATTCCCAAATTTTCTGGGCTTCCTGAGACAGGGAGAGCTATCTCGTACAGCCCTGCTTGTTGAGATAATGCATTGCTGTTGTGTTGTCTGTCCTGATTTTACAGTCGATCCTTGTATTCTCAGCAGGAAACCCAGCAATGATAATCCCACTGCCCTGAGTTCTAGTAGATTGATGTGAAGTTGCTTTTCCTGTAACTTCCAATGACCACTGACCTGGATGTCTTGAATAAACAAAACCCAACCTTCTAGGGATGCATCAGTGGTAATAACCAGCAGAGCTGGTTCGGTATGGAAGGAAAGGCAGACTGAGATATTTTGTTGTTGGGTCCACCACGCTACTGCTTGGACCATGGTCGGTGTGATTTTTATAATGTCGTCGAAGGATACCACTGCTTGATGCCATTGTCGATCCAGTTGCTCCTTCAACGGACGCATCGTTAATCGGCAGAAAGGAATGAGATGGATGCAAGAGGACATTGTTCCTAGTAGTGACTTGAAACAGCATACTGAAAGACACTTTATTTTTGCAAATGCCTGGGATAGAGAGATTAGCCTCTGTTGTCTCTCCATGGAAGGAAACGCCTTGTTTACTGTGGTGTCCAGAATGGCTCCCAAGAACATGATGTTCCTCGCTGGATGAAGAGATTACTTTTCCGTGTTCAGAGTCAGGCCCAGCTCGGCAAACAATTCTACACATGCCACTGTTGACGACTGAGCCGATGCTCGTGAAGGTGCTTTGATCAATCAGTCATCCAGGTAAGGAAACACCTGGTGTCTTTGTTTCCTTAGAACAGCCGCCACTGGAGCCAGACATTTTGTGAAAATTCTTGGGGCTGATTTGAGGCTGAATGGCAGTACTTTGAACTGGTAATGGTCTCCGGCTACAGCAAACCAAAGATACTGTCTGTGGGAAGGATGAATGGGGATGTGGAAATGCGCATCCTGCAAGTCTAAGGTGGTCATATGATCCCCTGGGTTCAAGAGTAGCAGAATGTCTTGAAGGAAAACCATCCAGAATAGGGTGGCATTGCAGAAAAGAAATTCGGACTAGGAAAACACAGGAATAAAGTCCCCTTCCTCTCTGGGAGATTGGCACCGGTTCTTTTGCTCCCTTACAAGCATTGTCTGAATCTCCAAGCGATCGGAGGCAGATGTTTGACCTCTTGACGTATTGGAGGAGTACAAGGGGGAATTTGAAGGGACTCTGAAGTATGTCCAAATTGTATTAGATTGAGGACCCATTTTTTGCCAATCTTACTTTTTGTCCAATCTTGCTAACTTTAGACCCATATCCTTGCTGCCCGTTCTCTCGAAAGTGCTGGAAAGGCATGTTAACACGCAGCTAAATCATCTTGTGGAAAGCTCGGGATTCTTACATCCTTCCCAGTCCGTCTTTCGAGCGCACCATTCCACCGAGACAGCGCTCCTTGGGGTGACGGAGAGGTTACGGCACGGTATCGATCGCGGAGAGACATCTGCACTCATCCTTTTGGATTTGAGTGCTGCATTTGATACCGTGTCCCATTCCATCCTCTTGAACTCTCTCCGGTCCCTGGGAGTAGATGGTCCTGTGCTAGCCTGGATTGCCTCCTTTTTAAGTGAGCGCACTTTCCAGGTCTTTTCGAGGAAAGCTGCATCTGCTACCTGTTCATCGGCGTATGGCATTTCCCAGGGGTCTATACTCAGCCCCCTACTATTTAACATCTATGTTAGACCCCTGGCCACCATCGTAGAGGACGCTGGGCTGACAATATTTTCATACGCCGATGACATGCAGATTGTTTTCTCCCTTTCCAGCAGTGAGGGCAACAGTATATCGGTCTTGAAGACTGGAGTGTCACGTGTTGCTGAGTGGATGCAGAAGCATATCCTTTAGTTAAAGGGTGACAAGACCGAGATTGTCATCTTGGGGAAGAACAAAGATCTCTGGGGCCCCCAGCACTGGCCCAGTGATATGGGACCCCTTCCCCAGCCGGTCTCTGTAGTCCGCAACCTCGGATGTCTTATAGATGACAAGCTCTCTATGAGGCAGCAGGCCACCGAGGTGGCCTCCGTTTGTTTTGCCACCTTGAGATGGCTTCAGAAAATCCTATGGATGCTGCCCCATGCCACCCAGAGAACCGTTGTCCAGGCGCTAGTAGTCTCCCGCCCGGACTATGGAAACGTCCTTTATCTAGGTGCCGACACTTTAACCATAAACAAACTTCAGGTGGTGCAAAATTCGGCGGCCCGACTCCTTTGCAATGTACCAAGGAGATCTTCGGCATCACAGGCTCTTCGTGATCTACATTGGCTTAGGGTCCCGAGCCGTATTAAGTTTAAAGCCCTGTGCTATCTTTTTAAAATCAAACAGGGCTCGGCCCCTAAATACCTACAGAGTCTTGTCCAAACTTACAAACCCAGTCGCACATTGATATCTTCTGCAAATGGCGACTTCGCTGTTCCAAGATTCAAACTTGTAAAGATGGGGGGTCGGTCCTTCTCCCATCTAGGCCCCAAATCCTGGAACTCACTACCTATCGCCCTGAAATCAGAGACTGACCTATTCTGTTTTCGGAAAAAACTTAAGACTCTGCTCTTTCAGTAGATCTGCTCTTTTGCAATAACTGGCTCATTGTACCGTGCTGTCCTCTCTTTTTTTCCTTTTCTTCTTTTGTCTATCCCTGGCACTGGGAAACCCACTGCGGGTAGCTGTTGCCCATTATAAGTCTAAATAAATAAATAAATAAATAAATGAAGATGGTAGGAAATTCTTCCACCCAGGGGAACTTCTGAAGGGGGAGGGATAAATGTAGCCGGAGCCTAGAGGTTGTCATTGTCTTCACGAGTTGTCCTATTCTTGATGATCTCCTCTTCCTCTAGGGGCGGATTTTGAATAGCCCCCTGCCTGTCGATGACCATACTGTTGTCGGTATGGCTAAAAAGATGTAGAGTAGGAGGAGTATCTGTTCTGTTGGTATCCCCCTCTGTATGCTATTTGGCCTCCTCCTCTAGCTCCTCGAAAGGGCACCTTCCGGTATTGTAGTGTCCCCAGGGACTTCGCGGTCTCTGGATCCTTTTTGATACTCTGTAACGCATCATCAACATGTTTCCCAAATAAGGCTTCCCCATCGTAGGGAAGATCCAAGATCTTATTCCGGACCTCCGGTCTAAACACTGTTGCTCTTAGCCAATCTTGACGGCACAATACTGCCACCCCTCCAATCGATCTGAATGCCGTGGTTGCGATGTCCATCACGCAATCAATGACTTCAGCCGGAGCCCTTTCACCCTCCTGAAGAATCTTTCTGACCTCCTCTCTACTACCTTCAGGAATCAGGTCTATGTAAGGCGTTAGGTCACACCACATCTGACTATCATATCTGCCCAGAATGGCAAGGGCATTCGCAGCTTTGACCAGAAGAGCTGACATGGAAGAAAACCTTTTTCCTGCATTATCCAAGCGTCTACCCTCTCTGTCATGAGGAGCTATAATAGGAGCTGACTGATTTTTTTACTTCTGCTGAGCAGCCTGGGAAATGACAAAGTCCAGTTTGGGATGCCCACTAAACAAGCTGGAGCGTCCCCTGGAACTTTATACTTCTTCTCCAGTCTGGCAAGCACCGGTGTGATCGTCGCCGGTGTCCTCATGACCTTAAGGCCTTCCTCCCAAACATGGCTAATAATCGGGATAGCTCTAACTGATTTCTGGTATGGTTCCTTGAAATCATATAAGAAACACTCTGTTTGTCTGGGTAGGTGACATTTGAAGTTCAAATCTTTTCGCTGCTCTTTCCATCAAATTATGGAATCTGCTGATGTCTTCTGGCGGTGAATCAATCGGTACTGGAGAGGGAGAAGAAGGCGAAGGAATCAGGTAGTAATCCCATTCCTTGTTGGGATCCGTTATCTCTCCCTCATCTTGGTCATCATTGGGGTGACTGGATCCTGTTGAGGCATTGGTTGAGGTGACCTTGGCAAGGGCTCTGGCAGTAACTCCCTATTTGTAACAGGAGTTGCCGGAATGGAGAGTGGGCATGGAGCAGCTAATGGTAACTCTTGAGATTCTGGAGTTGGTTGGAATCTCTTTCTGTAGTCCGCCAACATAAACTGCAGGTCCATAAATAAGGAAAAGGGCATGCCAACCATCTTTTCCTGGTAACCCTTACAACATTTTTGTTGGGGAGGGTATTGAAACTCCCCGTATTCCTCCTCAAAGTCATCGTCCTGACATTTCACATGTAATTGTGAAGGGCTACTCGCATAGCCAAAAGGTCCTTAATCCTCCTCCTCTTAATCTTGCTCCTCCAGCAGGTGTGATGGTACAAGAGGTGTAACCTTGCTCGGTGAGGTGATTTCCGGTGTAATTCAACTCTTCCTGTCCACTTCTAACTTCTCCAGTGTTTTTTCCCTCATCGATTAGCCCGGCGACGAGATCACCAACGAGATTGCAAACGTCACCATTGCAGTTGTTGCCTTCGCCGACACCAACAGTAGTGCCTTGTCCGAGCAGTCGTCGTTGTCGTTAAAATTGTTGTTGTCGACGATACCGGCGTCAAAACCATTGTCGATAGTGACATCGTCGACGGAGAGTCATCAGTCACAGGTCGTGAAGGCTTCTTTGGTACTAACTTTACCTCAATTTTCATCGTTGACGACGAAGTCTTCGTTGTTGATGATTCGGTCGATGATACAGATTTCGTTGATTTCACCTCAGGAGGCATTGAGGAAGGCTTCTTGAAGGATTGTTTGACGTGAGGGGGTGATTTAGACGGATCAGAACCCGTCTTTTTTGCAGCCTTATCCCTCGAAGCATGTCCCTTACTCTCCTTTTCTCTATCTTGAGTAGATTTTGAGTGACTGCGCCCAGAAGACCTATGAGTGGTCTTTTTGAGAGTTGTTTCAGGACGCTCATCTAAGGAATGAGTATGAGGGGATTTCTTCCTCTCCTGAGACCTCCTAGAGGAAGAAGAGGATGCCTCATTGCTATCACTGAAGATAACCTCCTTTCTGGCCTTAAGCTTTTGAAGCCATACCTTCACGGTCCCTTAGGGTTTTACTCTAAAAGGTACGACATACCTTACAGTCTTTAGCTTGATGGTCCGGGTAAAGACAATAAATGCAGTTGGAATGAGGGTCAACAAGTGTAGAGTCTCTTCTTGGAACAAGTTGCACAGGCTCTAAATAAACCCTTTTTCTCTTTTCCAGACATTCTCAGGTAGAATAAGTTAGTAGTCAGCAATGAAGATGATATCAGCAGATGAAATTCACTGGAAAAAATTCCACATCTTAAGTAGCAAGAGAAAGTTTGAGCAGAGCTCAAAGGAGACTCCCTAGCACAACGTGCGCTAGAAAATCTGAGGGGCTAGGATTCTCTCAGGAGTGTTCTAGAGGGTGAGAGGTCCTGATTGGTTCAGGGAAAAGTTTAGTCTCTTTTACAAAATGACTGTTATGGACTACAAAATGGAAATGGGCCTAGGCATTTTTTCTGGTTTGTATTTATCGAAGCATTGCTTTTTTATATACCGGGGACTCCCATCTCGACGACGGGGAATGATTCAAGCATGTGAATCTATGAAAGTTCCAATACTGGGGTAAATATTTTTATTTCTCCTCGTTTTTGCTTTTTCTATGTGTGCTGCATTATGTAGCACATATAGAACGAGCAAAACACCATTAAAGATTTTTTTGGCCCAGGAAGGTGTTCCTTCCTGCACAAAACAATCATTAAATAATGATGACTACTGCTACTTCTATGTGTACTGCAAAATGCAGCACACATAGAAATAGCAAATCACCATTATTGATTGTGTATGTGCAGGAAGGGACACCTTCCTGGACATAAACAATCATCCCAGTCATGCAAGT
Source organism: Lissotriton vulgaris (assembly GCF_964263255.1). Lineage (NCBI taxonomy): Eukaryota > Metazoa > Chordata > Amphibia > Caudata > Salamandridae > Lissotriton > Lissotriton vulgaris. The sequence continues at coordinate 1,099,760,833 of NC_141693.1, forward strand.
ACTTAAACATATAATGCCATAGCGAACCATAGTTCAGTCCTTCTTAGCTTATCTGCATATCAAAAGCAGTTTGCTAGTTGAGTTGTTTCCAATTTGTGCATTGTAAGATGCAACTGTTTTCTGGGTTCTGTTGACAGGGTGTGGGTGGTGCATTTATCTAGGAAATAGGGATGATGTCAACTCTCTTTAGAAGTCTGTATGCTTCTGGGTGTTTCTAAGGTTTTCTGGAAGTAAGTTCCACAGCTTGGCGGCTTATTCTGAAAAATTAGTGCCTCCTACGGATTTCTTATGGCAAAGTAGTATGATGATAAGTAGTGCAACCCTGGAGTGCAGTGTTTTGTTTGGTTTATGTTGCTTGAATTTAACTTGCAGGCACAGCTGTCCATTTCCTTGGGAGGTATGCAGACAGTGTAGAGTGCCTTGGACATTGCTCTTCTAGCTATAGTTAGCCAGTGGAGTGATTGCAGGATTGGAGTCATGCATTCACTTAGGTGAAGGCAGAGAAGAAGCCTTGCTTAAGCATTTTGAAATAGTTGTATTTTCTGTGTGATGATGTTAACATGCGGTATCAAGGATAGATCTGAATATTGGTTACTCCTAGGTTTATCAGTTTTCTTGAAGATGCATTAGCTACAGTCCCCATGTTATGTGTTAGCATTATACATTCGAGCACAGGAATATTATTATTGTTCTGGGTGGCATCCTGTAGAGGTGCCAGGATGGAATTTCCACAGGCGATAACTCACAAGAATAAGTGGCTGCCATTGCATAGTTTTATTTTTTGGGGGGTTGAACGCATCTGTAATGTTCCTAACCTCAGCAATCTAGAAATAGCCCATGATATAAAAAGGTTAGACAAGCGGAATAAAAATCTGAGATTATGAAGTGCAATACCTTGTGTATAAACCAAAATCATGCCGTTACTAGAGGTCCGGGAGGAAATACACATTTTTGTTAGTACTAGATTTAGTACTGAGCTTGGTTAGCACATAAACACAAACAATGTAAACAGTGTGAATATTTGACTTCCTTCTCATAAATTGGAGGCCATCCAAATTAACATAAAACAACATAGCAGTCGGCCCAGGGTCCTCTCCTCTTTAGGGAAACTCCTCAGGGCACCCTTGTGGGCTGTGGCTTTTGTTTGTTACTAGCCAACTTGAAAACACTGTGGAAATTCCAGTTTGTCAGTAGTAAATTATTTCCAGTTTACTTGACAAAGTCGTTTTTGGATATTGGACACATGCCCAACAGAAAAAAAATATGTTCTATGGTTAAATAGAATTCAAACTGGAAACCATTAGATACAAATGACAAGAACTAAGATTAATCTGGAATCAATTAGAATTTTCTCCACAGAAGTTCATTAACTGCCTAATAAAATATATCAGCAAGTGTGTCCACTAGAAACCATGATAAACTGGGTATCTGAAGAAGCAAGATATTGTGTTGCGTATACTCTTTTGTACAGTGTGCTAGTCCTACTTCCACATACACCTAGCACAGCCACCCAGAGATTTTGTATCCGCTCATTGGAAATTAGAAGGCTTTTCAGTAATGGTGTGCAAAGTTGTATCATCCCCCCCCCCCTCCACCCCCGTGCAGTAGTGTCATTTTTAGAGAGTGAGGTACGCTAGGTAAAACCGAGCTCCCACTTAAAAATCAAAACTTTCAGAGTGTTCGTCATCATGAAATCCTGAATTTCACCCTCCATTGCAGTGTACAACAATGAACAAGCATTGGCATAGCCAATAGGTCTCGCCTTTGGGACCTTTTGTGTTTAGCCAGAACTTTTGGCTATGTTGTAGATCATTGGGGCTGCTGTGCATTATGTTGAAAAGTTATAATAAAAAGTATTAAGCATTTTTGTTACCTTTATACAAAGACGACATTATATACAACTGAAAAATCTGATTAAAAAAATATTTTAACATAAAAAATGTCTTCTAGTTTTCTTGTACTTGCACTGCTGGCAACTTCTTCCTGCCTCTTCTCATGCTTGTTTGTTATAAATTTTTGTATTATGGGGGAGCGGGACTTAAATACCGGGGGAGTGGAGGTTGGAAAACAATAATTTAATTAGAACACAAGCAGCGGACAGACACTAGGGGAGAATCAACAGATGCCAGATTCCAAGGGCTGATAGACGCAATGCTTAGGTGGTGGGCTGATGCAAAATGATGGTGATGAATGATGTTTGGTGCTCAAGTGGTGACACTATATGGCGTGGATTAGAGGTACATTGTGGATTGTGGAGTTCTGGAGTTGAACTATGTTGTTTGGTGTGTAATTATGCGGTGTGCATTGGAAATGTGTCGAGTTGGATTGTGTGGCTTTGAACTGTGGTGTTGAGTGAAATTATGCTTAGTGAAATTGTGTCATGGTGTGGAGTGTATTTATGTTGATTGGTGGTATGTGGTATAGAGTGCATTTATGTGGAGTGTATTTATGTTGCATTGAGTAGAGTGAAATTATGTGGCGTGTAATTATGTGGCACTGAGTGGTATTATGTGGAGTGTATTTATGTTACATTGAGTAAAGAGTAATTATGTGGTGTGTAATTATGTGGTACTGAGTGGTACGTGGAGTGTATTTATGTTGCATTGAGTAGAGTGTAATTATGTGGCGTGTAACTATGTCACACTGAGTGGTATTTTGTGGAGTATATTTATGTTGCATTGAGTAGAGTGTAATTATGTGGTCTTTAATCATGTGCCACAGTGGTATTATGTGGAGTGTATTTATGTTGCATTGAATAGAGTGTAAATATGTAGCATGTAATTATGTGGCACTGAGTGGTATTATATGAAGTGCATTTATGTTGCATTGAGTAGAGTTATTATGTGGTGTGTAATTATGTGGCACTGAGTGATAATATGTGGAGTGTATTTATGTTTCATTGAGTAGAGTGTAATTATGTGGCTTGTAATGAAGTGATACTGAGTGGTATGTGGGGTATATTTGTTGCATTGAGTAGAATGTAATTATGTGGCGTGTAACTATGTCACACTGAGTGGTATTATGTGAAGTGTATTATGTTGCAGGGGCAGCTAATCACATTGTGCGGGGCGTCATTTTGTTTTTCGGGTGGACACAACATATTGCACCAGGCAACCTCGTCTCTGCCGCATCCATGCACTCGGAGTACCAGGGAGCGGGATGCGGAGGGAGGGCTCCAAAATTGTGCCCTACAAAATGTTGTATAGGATGCCAATAGGCACGATTATCCTTTGGATAGTAAAAACTATACTATTCAGTAATACCTATTATATAAGCATGTGAGCAATTCACAAATATTACAGTTATTATGTATTAATTATAAGAAATATTTACTGTGGTGCCATATCATAGTTCCCAGAGATGTTTCTTGTGTTTTAAATGTTCCTGGGCCCACCATCTCTTCCTGTGACTCTAAAACTGAGATTCCACCTGAGTGAAGATGGAATGGGGAACCCCACTGGGACGCACAATTTTAAATATGTGCATTCAGACGTTATTTCCACAAACCCCCAACTCAGGGTCGTAAGGCCACATGATAAGGCACCACAGCAGAATGTGATGAGGGACCCCATCTCTTACATCTCATACATCTCACAATTATTTGTTGTCCTTGCTTTGCGTGAGGCCCCAGAAGGTTTGGAGCCATCCTGAGCCACAGGGGCCTGCCTTATGTCACTTCTTAAATGAAGTAAGTAGCCTCAGACCTCCCTCTTGGGTGGTAAGAGCGACAGCCGCTGCTAGACCCCGAAGTAAGTGGGCTCACAATTCCTTTTTCAGTGGGGGAGACAGCCTCCCTTGCCCCTGACGGGCTCCAAAGCACAGTTCTATCCTCTTAGAGGCCCCTCCTCAGAGGTATATTTAATGCCATCCTATTAATAATTGATTTTCTCGTAGCCAGCTCTGGCATTCAAGGTCTGCAGCGATTCCGGAGCCAATCAGGGGCGACGGTACTTCTGGAGAGTGGGGGCTTCCTGTGACTAGAATAATGCCAAGGATGAGTGAGGGGTGGGCATGTGCCTCAAGGCCCTGAGGGAGTGGGTAATGAGGCACGGCGCTGTACCACAGAGCAGGCGGGGAGCACGTGCAAGAAAGAGATGGGAGTTGTAATGATACTCCAATCGTGTGGAGCAATGAAGAGACAGAGCCAGACTTATGGAGGGGAAGATTCGTTTATTTTCATGCCACTCTGAACTGTCTATGGGTTCGATTATTCCTTGCTCTTCCAGCCTACGCAGTTCCTGTTGCACCGCTTCCTTTACTAGGGGGACATTCCTCACCTTGTGGGACACTGGATTGGAGTTTTCCTTGAGAAGGATTTTGTGTGTGAACTTCTCCAGTTTGCCAACCTTCCCTCCAAACACCTTCGGGAAGTCCTTTTTTCATCTTCTCCAGGTCCGGCCAGCACTCATGGTCTGTCATCAACACTTGTATGTCTCCCCCCGGGTCCAGTTTTATCCCCAGGTCCCCTTGATCCATCCACCCTAACACTGATGGACCCTTCTCCGCTACGTACAGCTTGCACTCTGCTGTTCTTCCTCTGAATTCGAACATTAGAGTCCTATACTCAACCATGGGGATGGGGTTGTTTGTGTATGACACCGGCCGTATGTCTGGAGGCTCTAATCTGGGTCCTAAGCTGGGCTCGAACTCTTCCTCCCATACCGTTCTCTGGACTATAGTGTACATGGATCCTGAGTCTATTACAACCTTGATCTTCACTCCTCCTATCAGCATGTCGCATTGTGGTTTACGAGAACGCTTGTTGTCCATTCCCAACACTTGCTCCTCTATGCACAACACAAGGTCATCTTCTTCCAGCTCATCCTCTTCTCCGTCTGGTTGGTATTGTGCTACGTACTTCACCACAGGTCTCTTAACTTTCCTGCAACACACCTTTTCATAGTGACCTATTAGGCTGCAGAACATGCTTTTTGCCCTGAACGCCGGACATCGTTCATCTTGGGCTGAGTGTGTCGGGCTTCCTCACCTGTAGCACGTGGTCTTGCTTTCCGTTGCCTGTTTTCCTGTCTGTCCGGTTTTTCCGCCCATCTGTTTGCTCCTTTACTTTCTCCGGGCGCCGTTCTGTTTCTTCCTGAAGGTTCCGAATCTTCCACTCTGTTCACCATGGTCCTCTGGGCGGTCTCCCTTTTCGCTGCTTCGGCACATCATTTCGATAACTCTGCTTTCTTCACCATCGCTATGACCTCCTTCAGCGTCGCTTCTCCGTGTGCCCACAATTTATCTTGTACAGTCTTATTGGTCGTGTGCATAACGATTTGATCTTTTATGAATTCGTCCTGGAGGGCCCCGTACTTGCACGTTATCACCAACCTTCTCAAAGCTGCGACATGGTCGTCTATGGATTCACCCGCTTCTTGCTTCCTTTGCTGGAAGTTGTAGCGATCAATGGAAACGCACATTGCTAGATGGTAGTGATTGTCCAGATCCTCTATGGCATGCTTAAAGATGTCGACGTCCGCTTGTGGTCTGGGCGTGGGCACCAAGTTAGTGAACACTCTTATCCCTTCTGGGCCTAGCTTGTGCAGGAGTATCCTCCTCCTCCTAGCACTGGGGAAGGCTTCCCCATTTTCATCTTCTAGGGCCTCGAGATAATTTTTGAAATATTCCCTCCAGTCTTCCCATGTCATCTGGGGTTCCCCTGGTTTGGGCAAGAATGGGATCGGTGCTGTAAGCGATGATGCCTGCGTGCTCATCCTGGCCTGCTCTTCCGGTTCCGCTCCCTGGTTCCTCGGGCTGCCCGGTGCGCTTGTGTTCCCACCTTGCGTCGGGTTCTGTCGGGGTTCTTCTGCATCCCCTTCTCTGCGGTCCACCAGTTCCGCCAGGGCCTCCGTGTTTCTCCTCCTGGCTGCTGCCTCCTTCTGGCACTGGTGCACTTGGTGGGTGCTCACCGCTCTTTTGCACTTCTGCCGCGCTCTCCCTGCTCCTCCAGCAACTTCTGGCCGTCGTGTCTTCCTTTGTTGTACCCCCTTCAAGGTGGGTCAGTGAGGGAGGTTGTGCCCCTTTGTCTGCTGCTGTCCCTCCGTTATTCGCAATTTTTATTTTTTCATGTGGGAGATCCCACTCCTCGTCGCCACTGAAATGATACTCCAATCATGTGGAGCAATGGCGAGACAGAGCCTGACTTATGGGGGGGGAAGATTCGTTTATTTTCATTCCACTCTCGCAGGGAGAGCACCAAGCGTCCTTTCGCGCCGACACTCCATCTCACGCGCATGCGCACTCACTCCGTGACTGGCGTCTTCGCATGTTGCGTCATGACGCAACCTGCAAAGACTATAGCGCGACTCTACAGGAGTACGAAGAGCAGGGTTGCTGTCTATGAGGGGTGCCTCCGGAAGCACTGGGGGATGGAGGGGTCTTCATATAGGATCTGGGTTGGGGGACTCTGGGAGCAGTGTAGGTGGTCTGCCCTGGTACAGCGAGGACAAGCAGCAGGGCCACAGGGTGCAGGATGAAAAAAGCTGGGGGTGCACTGTTGGTGGGGATACTGGAGCAGAACGGTTGCACTGTCCAAGAGTGGCACTGATATCAGCGGGCGCTCCGTCCAAGGGTGGCACTAATAGCAGCGGGCGTTCTGTCCAAGGATGGCACTGATATCAGCGGGCACTCTGTCCAAGGGTAGCACTAATAGCACCGGGCGCTCTGTCCAAGGATGGCACTGATAGAAGCGGGCGCTCTGTCAAGGGTGGCACTGATAGCAGCGGGCGCTCTGACCAAGGGTGGCACTGATGGCAGCGGGCGCTCTGTCGAATGGAGCACTGACAGCGCAGCCTCGCTGTCTAATGGCAGTGAACCCCAAACGGACACCTGGGTAGGAGAGTCCGAGGGAGTGAGACAGAAAGAGAGGGGCGCTGAGAAAAACACACAGAGAAAGTAGACACAATGAGCAGAGAGGGAGAGCGAGGACTGAGACACAAAGGGCACTGACAAAGAGGCAACTGAATTAAAGGAATAGTGGCCAAAATGTGGTAGGGACATGCATTAAGGTCGGGGACAGTATGATAAGGCGTTGTGGCAAGAGAGAGAGAGAGAGAGAGAGAGAGAGAGAGAGAGAGGGAAGTGGAGGGCAGAGAGGTTACGCAGGCCCCTGCGGCGCAGTGGGGCTCCGGCCATCCAGGGCCACTAAACCTTCATGGGCCCCATTTGACTTAATGTCAATGAATAAGAATAACTCTGAGATATGGGATACTCGTGGCCCCCATCTAACACTCTGCGGCTAGGGGGTGGGGCTCATTTTATGATATACTACAAGTGGGGGTGTTTTAGGATGAGGAATGACTGACACAGAGGTAAGGCTAGAAACATAGCGGGTAGAGTAGGAGGAGCCAGATGTGACAAAGATGGGGCGGGGCGCGAGGGGGAATATATTTCAAGGAGAGACATGGTGAGACTCGAGGGGAGATGGTGGTTCTGGGAAGAGGTATAGTGGGGCGAGGATGGAAAAGATAGGGGTTACTGGCAGAAAGAAGTGAGGAGAGAAAAGTGAGAAATGGCTGAAAAAAGCTTGGCTAGAGAACAAGTGACCAAGGACACCCTCACTATTATCTGTCCAGCCTACAGTTTTTACGTGCCTCACCCCTGCATTCCTGCCTATCATCATTAGAAACCTGTTTGGAACGAGGCGAGATCTAATTAGACCCCTGACAGCTGAAACTGCGCTGGTCCCGGGCACCTCTCCAAAAACCCTACTTTAATAAATAAACAAGGAGGTAAGCGCACGCCCTGATCTGCAATTGGGAGACGGTCGAGGCGCCCTGGGGACTCTGTGCCGAGGCATTGACTTTTGGCGTGGGGAGAAGAGGCGTTTCTTGTCGCTGAGCCTCATTTACGCCAATGAAAGCTGACTAATGAGGAGGAAAGCTTAGCAGCCGACATAGTCGGTAGCACTTACTATAGAATCAAAAATCACTAATATGGCTTCGAATCATAAGTCTACGCTCATGGAGCCTCTGCAGTCTCCTCCTATCACATGGCGAGACAGAGATCGTGAAATATCAAGCAATAAGAAAACATTTTTCACAGGCATTTTTGCGCCATGCCTGGGGTAGTAAGCAATAAATACATTTCATTACTTTACAATCAGAACAAGATAACCAGCACGAGCAGTGCTGACCACCATCTGTTTCCAATTAACGTGATCGAGAAACAAGGGCGCGATAATTGGAAACAGATGGCGCTGCTGCTCGCTCCCGAGCACCCTAGGCCAGGGGACAGAGAAGGCGGGACATGCAGCAGCCTTGGACCAATTGTATGCTGTCTTTCTTAGAAAGACTCATTCATAGGCCAATTGCGAGGTAATAAAAAAAAGCACACGCACAAACGTGTGTTCAGAGTTCAAAAGCCCTTACTAAAAGATGTTTCTGCTCCAGCCAATTCTCTCAGAAGCAAAGGTATGCAGGCAGCACAAGCACAAGAAACATATGAACTCAAGATAAATTCAGATAGCCCAATAATTTGAATTTACCTGCAATTATGCCTGCAAAACAAAATTAATGCACCTGTCTGATTTTGTGGCAAGTTAGAAAAAAAATGCCATGTATAAACCACCCTATACTCGCTTTAGATATTTTAATGGTCTTCAATCACAAATCAAGGCTTTGGTGAAAGCTGTTCACTGACTGTAGGAAATCTCCCTTTTCTGCCTTGTCACACCAAATCCTTTGTCTTTTCCTGGACCCTACATATTTCATGGCTTTATAACTCTGTGTTCTTTACCCCTGCTAACCAGTAGTAAAGTGACTGCTTCCCCTTTAGGCACGGTTGAATCAGAATATTCCTAGTTAGCAGATTTAACTTGCTTATAATTCCTTAGTATATGGTACAATGTGTACGCAGGGTTGAAAAAGAAATGCCAGCAGTTGATTCTTGAATCAATCCTGAGTTTTATTGTTTTTTACTCTATTTGGATTTTGTGATAATTTTTTATCAAATTTTACATTTCAAAAAAACTTATAACATACAATATATTTAAAACATTCTGTACAATAAAACATTCCCCTCCAAACAATCGCACTCACTATCACTTGTAAATCGCAGTCAAGCACTCTCATACACACTTTCACTCATACAATTGCTAGTTACAATCATTGATCCATAATTTTGGACAAAGCAAACCTTTTTATATATATAGCCATAGATTGTGATTGAAACCTAATTTTAAATTTCACAAGATTCCATTCATTGATTGATGTTCTTATGGCATTGATAAACACAAGGTCTACACGTTTCGAACTCTTCTTAATGTCGAGTTCTCATCAGGACCACACACTCTAACTTGTGAATTCTGCGCCTGTGCGGCACATTCCGATCGCGGGTGTGGTCATGACGGCTCCCGGACGTCATCAGCACACGCCCACCTTAACTGATGACGGCCGGGAGCCGTCGTCAGCACCGAAGGGGTTAAATATTAATAAGTCGCCTCTGTGTAGGCATTATAGCCCACAAGGCAGGGTGCATGGTATTTTACAGTTGGGCATGTGGAAATGTAATGTTAAGATGTCCTTATAATGACTAGCACCAAATATATATTTTTCACTGTGTCAGACCTAACTTTCTTATGTAGAAAACCAGAGTTAAGAATAAAACCCTAATACTACATCTCCGGAATGAGAATAGAGAGAAAAAAGTAAACCTCTATTTTAGAAACATCCAACTCAATGGTGAATTCTGATTTTTAATAAATATTAGGGAAAGGTAACTTTTAGAAGGTAACATCTATTTTAGCTAGTTATGAAACATCCAACTCAATGATGAAGATTTTTAATAAATGTTAGAGAAAAGTAACTTTTAGAAGGTTACATCTTCCCTGCATGAATTTCCTCTCCAAATTCTCCCATCAACGAATTAGCGTTTGAAGAGGGGATAAAAAGGTGTGAAATGCCTCCCAGGAGGTTCACATTAGATTACTGTCATTAATAGGTTGACCAGGATGCACAAAGTTGATTCCTTTAAGCTCAGCAGAAGAGTGGGGGCTGTGAGCATCCTGTCTGACAATACAGTGTCAAATCCTGCTTCATTGTGCAAAGCCTGCTTGACAGGTCTGCTGGGTTTACATATAACACTTTGGGACACAATTGAAAGGAAGGAAACAGGATGCCAAGACCATTATTGTGTGTCTACTCTCCGGTTGCTGGAACCCCCTTCTTTTATTTTACCAGATTTCTGTCACTGGCTTTTTTCGGGTACACTAGCTGTTCTAAACTGGATGTTAGTGTTAAATGCAGGAGAATACTAGGATAATCATAATACACTCCCCAAATACAACCCAGCCCTCAGAGCCCAAGTTTTGTGTGGCCGAAAACTTTCACCATCTTGAAAATGACTGAAGTGGGTAGGGTTGGTCCTGGGAACTTTTACCCCATTAGTTAGTATGTGCACAAGATTCATTCCTTACCTCTAGCTGCTGCCAGGTATAAATGTGACATGCCGAGGCACTCACTTCAGAATACTGCTGTACCCTGGACCAAGATGTGGTCAAAAGGTTGACCTCCTTTTCACGATTCAGGTATACAACAAGCTAAAGAGGCGTTTCCTGCAAATGCCCACCTGACCAGTAGCAAATGGACTTGGACTGAATCTTGCTGTTAACATCTGCCGGGGCACCCTGTGTGTCTCTAAGCGCCTCCCCTTATGTTAAGAAGTGCACGCCTGTGTTGGACTGGGACTTAAAAAACTAAGGTAAAATCTTTGACCAGGGCAAACTTGGCTGGTGTATTTGACCCGTGCTACATCGTGGTGAGCCTAAAATTCCACCTAGGTCCTGGCCTACCATGACCATTAAATATCATTTGTTCTATGTGCCTTTTTTTAAAAAAAACAGATTTTATTGACAGATCCCAAACCAATCGCAGAGCTCTGTACCCCAGAGGTATCTGCCAGTCAAATGTATACATGAATGACATCGCAATCCATCTTGACTTTTTACATAGGTAACAAGAGAACATAATCAATGCAATGAACAACCCTACCAATGCCCCTGCCCCACCTGGATTCCCCCCCCCCCCCCACCCACGCACAGTATTAACTTTACGGCAATCAGTACACACACATCCATCAACACAGCGCTCTTACATGTCCAGTGTTGGGTCTTGTTCTGGCGAAGGTTCGAGCCATAGACCCCTGAAGTCAGCCAAGCGCTTCCAAATGTTATTGTGCTCACGTGGGCATCCCCGGGCAAGAAATATGGGCTTCTCCATCCCCATGCAAAAGTCAAGTCCTCGCCACTAATGACGGGGGCCCTCGGGTCCTTCCATGCCCTGGCTATGTCTCTTTTGACCACTGTGAGCCCTAGCAGCAGTAAGTGTCTCCTGTAGAGGTTACCCCCCACCCCATCCATCACATGCAAGAGGCCTAATTGTGGTGTACGTGGGAGCACCCACCCAAGTGCCTCATCTAAGCCATTCCATACCCCATTCCAGAACCTGTCTAAGTGGCTACAACTCCACACCGTGTGCAGGAATGTTCCCACCCGACCACATCTAGTACAGTCCGGAGATGCAATGAGGCCCACCTGCCACAGCCTCCGCCTAGTAAAATACACCCTATGTAGGTATTTAAATTGGATAAGCCTAAGGCGGACGGAAATGGCAGCGCCTCTAGGGCTTGTGAGAGCCTCATTCCAGTCCTCTTCCTCCAGTGTTCCAATGTCTTCCTCCCAAGTCTCCCTCAGCTTTTGCAATGTGGAGGAGCAGTGTATGATCAGGGACTGGTATATGCGTGATATTTTCTTAGTCTCTATATCGCCCATGAAAACCCTAGCTTCTAAGGGGCTAAACTCGGGAAGGGAGGTCAACCCCTCCATGTATGGGGCGAGAGCATGGCGGAACTGTAGGTATCGGAAAAATTGGGTGCGGGGTATATTATATTCTGTACTGAGCTCCTGGAACGACTTAGGTGACGTCCCTGAAATCACATCCCCCAATTTAGAGATCCCTATGTTGTCCCACCCCGTAAAGCCCTGCAGTATGGCAGGCCAGGTAGGCGGCCGTTACGCCGTAGTGGAGTTTCTTCGGTCAGGGTCCACCACCACCCCATTCGACGCAGGGCTTGCCTCCAAATGTCGAACACTACCTGTGTAACTGGTGGCAGCGCCCTTCACCTCTGTGCCGCATATAGAATAGTGTGTAATGTATGAGGCCCCATCACAAAGCGCTCCAGGGCATAGGCTGGGTCCCTCCTGTCCCCATACCACCATTCATTCAATACTAGGAGATGCGAGGCTTGATAATAGGAGAGGACCTCAGAGGTCGCCAGGCCAACACTATACGTTGACCGAAAGCAGGTGTGCAGCGCCACCCGGACCGAGCCGCCCACCCAAAGAAATTGACCTAGAACGGAGTCCACTTGTTTGAACCAATGAGGTGAGATATGATAGGGGTGAATTTGCAGCTGGTAAAGCAGCCGAGGCAGGGCCACCATTTAAAAAATGGCCGATCTGCCATATATAGTCAGGGGCATGTGGGACCACGTTTTAATATCCTCCCGGGTCCACTCCCAGACCGGCGCCACGTTCCGCTCACAAGATACCGCGGGAATCTCTGACAGGCACACCCCCAGATATTTAATGCCCCGTCTGCTACTTGTAGCGCTGAGGCCCAGTCCCCTACCGCCGGGCCACGCCCCAACACCCAAAGTGGAGATTTACGTGGGTTCATGTACAGTCCCGAAGTCTCGCCAAAGATCTGCAGGATGCGCAGGAGACGGGGCCCGACCTATTGATATCCGTTAAAAAGAACAGGATATCATCTGCATATAACGCTATTCTATCCGACAGGCCGTGCCCCCATTCAAAGCCCCTCATCTGCGCATCTATACCTACCCATGCAGCCAATGGCTCCATAGCCAAGGCGAACAGGTAGGGCGAGAGGGGGCAGCCCTACCTGGTATCCCTCCCGATAATGAAGCTTGAGGACGAGAGCCCCGCTACTCTGACCGAAGCTGTCAAATCAGTGTATAGCAATCTCAAATATGACATGAAGTGGGGTCCAAAGTTTAGCTGGGGCAGGAGCGAGAACAAGTACGTCCAGCTCAACAAACAAAACGTCCTGTCCATGTCGGCCAGGAAAAGCGCCGCCTGCACCCCCGCAGACCGAACCGCTGCCACCTCCACATGAGCCCTCCTGATATTATGCCGTGTCGCCCTTTGAGGCATAAAGCCACCCTGGTCAGGGTGTATGAGTTCTGCAATATACGGCAATAACCGATCAGCCAAAGCCTTGGCCAATATCTTGGCCTCCACATTTAATAGGGAAATCGGGCGTTACGAGGCATGCTGCTCCGGGGGCCGACCGGGCTTGTGAAACACCACTACCACAGCATTTCTCCAGTCCGGGGGTAGGCAACCCCGTTCCCTAGCCTCCTCCACCACCACCCTATAGTGGGCCCCAAATTGCAGATGACATTTTTTGAAGAATTCGCTGGGGAATCCATTGGGGCCGGGAGCCTTGCCAGTGTTCAGCTCTCCCAGGGCAGCACCCAGCTCATCCTCCGTCAACAGGAGTTCAAGGCAGTTTCGTTTTTCATTCAAAACCGCTCGCGGTGGCAGATCTGCTTTAAACTTGCCAACTAAATCTGCGGAAATGCATTCATTCGGGGCATACAGGTCTGCGTAATAGGCAGCAAAGCCCTCAGCGAGCTCCTTGGGATCCGTGACAGGGAACCCAGTGTCATCTTGAATCCTCAGGAGGGTCTGAGTCTTAAATATGCCCTGACACAGTCTATGTAGCATCGTCCCTGATTTGTTGCCCCATTGGTATACTCTACGACGGGTCGCCAGCCACAACTGTCGTGCCTCATCCAGCAATAGAGAGGCATAGGACTGCTGTGCCAGCAATAGCTGCCCAACCGTCTGGTCCTCCCCCTCAACACTGCCGCGATGCTCCAAATCCCTGATCTCCACATCAGCCTGAACCAAGATCACCCTACGCCTCCTCTGAGCCGCTGCACACCAAGCAATATCTGTTCCCCGCAATATGGGTTTCATTGCCTCCCATGGCGTCGTCTTATCCGCCACCGTCCCCACATTTTCGGACAGATAGTAAGCTATGGCCTCACCCATGTGCTTTTGATAGTCCATTAGTTGCAGATGCCAAACGGAGAGACGCCAGCGAAACGGCTTTCTCCGCCTATCCAAACAAATGTCTACAGCAGTGGGGGAGTGATCCGACAGCCCGCGCGGCAGTATATCTGCGGCCTCCACTCTACCTATTACCGCCCTGGGAATGAATATGTAATCCAGCCTGGAGAAGGATCTGTGAACCGCGTAGAGAAAGATATATTCTCGCTGAGCGCCGTGCATGTGCCTCCAGGTATCCACCCAATTCAGGTTCCTGATCATGTCACTCAATTTGGAGGGACTAGCTACCACACTCCCTCCTCCAGGCCGGCACCTATTTCGAGTACTGTCCATGACGTCATTCCAATCCCCACCCACCACTGTGAGTACATTCGGGATGTCTGCCCATACTGCAAAAATCTTCTCAACGAGGGACCACTGGAGAGGGGGTGGGGCATACACACATCCCAGCACAATGGGCTCCTCCCCTAGTGTACCATGAACAAATATATAACGGCCCTGCGTATCTATACAATAAGTGGAATGGACATAAGGAACCCTACGGTGCACTAAGATGGCAACACCCCTAGAACCCTTGGTAAACCCTGCGTGAAAGACCTGGTGATAGCCAAATCGTTGGAGGCATAGTGGAGCATATTATCAACAAAGGGCGTTTCATTATCGCCGCTTTTATCGGCAGGAAACTGCCGATAAAGCAGTGATAATGGGCTTGATAATATGCTCTATGAATTCCAATCGAAGCTCATGTTAGATGTGAAGACATTTAACATGGGCTTTGATTGGAATTCAATAGAGCATATTATCAAGCCCATTATCGCCGGTTTATCGGCAGTTTCCTGCCGATAAAAGCAGCGATAATGTAACGCCCTTTCTTGATAATATGTCCCAGTGTTTTATTACCCAGGAGATGTGTTTCCTGCAGCATCACTATATCCGCCCCTGCCCTCTTTGCCTGCCCCCCGTTTTATCTTATCCAGCACTTCCCTCACATTCCAGCTGAGGACTCGAATAGTGCCCCCGGGCCCACTGGCCGTACTAACCGGGCACGACATCAGGGACCACCTGGATCAAAGAGCCACAGTACGCGCCATGAAGGTGCACACTCGACCACCATTGCTACGTTGCCCAAACCGTGCGTCCCCCAATCCAACATTCAACAGCCCCCCTGCCCCCAACCCCCTTGCCCACCCCATACCTTAAGAAACAATGAAGTACCTGTCGCAGTGTAGCAGGGCCTCCACCCTCAACATGAGGTCGAGGACCCTCCACACCAATGGATCCCCATAGAACAACCCTAACCCCCGACAACCCTCAACCACCAACCCACAACTGGGGGAACCCCCCGCCTGTGATTAACCCTCCCTCCACCCCGGCTAACCCTGATTCACCTACTGAAATATCTAAACGCTCCAGCAATGTTTCGCACCCATTCTGTTGGGGGCCTATTGTACCCGGGGGTATGGCACACTATCACAGAGGGCAGTTGCAATATACCAATAGTATGTCCCTTGAAACTTTCAGGTGCCCTTCTTCTGAATCCCGGCAGCTTCTTTCTCCTTCTCTGAGGCATTGCCCGATGTACACCGCTGCCTGGACCTAGACCTCCAGTTGTCTTTCGGTCGCGCCCCCCGGGGAGGCCGCGCCTATGCCCCACTGCAAAAGGAGTCGGCGTCCAGCCCCGGAGGTGTATGCACTCTCACTGGCACTATTTCGTCTGTCCATGTGAACACCTCTTCTGGGGATTCAAAGAAGTGGGTAATGGATTGAAACACGACCCGGAGGCGGGCCGGATATAGTAGGGTGTAAGTTATTTTCAGGTTGCGCAGCCGAGCCTTGGCCGCTGTAAAAGACTGCCGTTGTTGTACCATGCGAGTATAATCCGGGAAGATCAGGACACGATGATTGTCATACAGCAATGGTTCCTTCGCTCTGGCCTGTTGTAGGATTATGTCCCTATCATGGTAATTTATTAGCTTGGCGATCACAGGCCGCGGCCGCGGCCGTGCCCCCACCGGCGGTTTTTGCATCAGGGCCCGGTGCGCCCGCTCAATTACAAAGCATCTAGACAAGGTGTCAGGAGGGAGCCAGCTCTCGATCCACTGCGCCAGGAAGCCCTCCATATTGCCCTTTTCGCAGCCCTCCGGCAGGCTGACAAAGTGGAGGTTGTTGCGCCTGGCGCGCCCCTCCGCATCATCCACACGGAGCGCTAGGCCCTTCTGAACGGATTCCATGCTGGCCACCTTGCGCTTGAGGGTCACAATATCGTCTTCCGCCCCGGAGATACGTGTCTCAGCCTCCGTATGGCGGGATACGGCGTTTCGTAGATCTTGGCGCAGTAGTGTAACTTCAGATCCCACTGCCCTATCTTTGTCCCCAACATGCCCCATGACTGGGTGATGGCCGCCATAAGGGCCGCATTGTTCGGCCCGGCATCATGATGTCCACCCGAGGCCCCCGCGCCCCCAGTGGGTCCCGTAAATCTATGAGACGGGCCATGCTTGGGGGCCCCCCCGCCACCTGCACCGCGTGTCATGACTACCTGGATGCCGCCTCACAGAGTCCCGTCGGCAAGACCACCAGGAGCGTAGCCGGCAGCACCACCCAAGGTCCCGCCGTGGCCCGGCCCGACTGCCAAGGCGCCGCTCGAGGATCCCCTCCGCTGTCGCTATGGCCAATAGGGTCCCCAGTCCGCTCCCCCGGATCCCAGGGCCGCACACTCTTTATAGGCTGCAGATAATTGCCCCTCCAAGCTTCAGCACACAAATGGGGCCCGGGCCACAGCAGCCGGCCCCCGGCGACAGCAGCCCCCTATCCGTTAGTGACCCGGGCCGGGTCCAATGGCACTAGGGCCCCCCTCACGGCCTCCACGCTCTCCACGGCCCGACCCGGCCGCCGTCCGACTGGTCCCAGGCCCCCTCAAGAATTGCTGTCCACAGGGCCTCCCCACGCCCCCACGTCTGGGAGTCGCCGCACACCTCCTTACTTTCTCGGCCGTCCGGCCGACGCCATCTGGGGAGGTCCGCCACCAGGCCGGGGGGCGGGAGCTGCCCCGGGGGAGCGCTCCAATCTCGAGCGCCCCGCCTCGCTGTCCAGGCCAGGCCCCACTGCCCTCGTCGGGGCCAAGGGCCCACTGGCCACCTCGATAACCTTGCTGGCAGTAGGGGCCCCAGATGCTGCAGTGAGAGCCACTCGTGTCCGTTTCAGGCCCCTGTCAATTCGGGATCACTCCGCAAGGGCTGTGCCCCCAGGGCCGTCGCAAGTCCACCGCCAGGACCCACGAAAATTGAGGTCCCCGGCTGCGGCCGGTGGCATAGGCCGCACTCCCCACCACCGCTTCTGTCCAACCCCCAGTGCACCAAAGCGACCGGGACCTCTCTGGTGGGGCGTCACTCGTGTCTGGCCAACGCTGTCCGGGGATGTCCGCCGCCAGGCAGGGGGCCGGGAGCCAAACCGAAGGGGTGCCCTATTCCCAAGGACTATGCCACACTGCCCGGGCTAAGCCCCACTGCCCTCTCTTCTCACTGGGGCCCGGGGTCCGCCGATCTCCTCAGGGTCGTCGCTGCCAATGGGGGCCTCAGGTGCCGCCACCAGGATCGCCGGGCCGACCGCGGACCCCGGCCGATGCAGGCCCACTCCACACTGTCCGTGCCCCTGGTACCTCCGCTCGCCTATAGGCGGGACTCGCGAAACTCGAGGTCCCCGGCTGCGGCGGGCTGCACAGGCCGCTCTGCTCTCGGCTGTCGGTGCCAGGCCCCCGGTGCTCCAAATCAACCGGAACTTCGCTGGTGGGGTGCCGCCAAGGTCCAATATAGGATTCCCCCTCTAGGTCGCTTTAGAGTGGGGAAGGCAGGATCAGTGGACGGATAACTTGCTGGCGGGGACGGAGCTCTGCAAGCTGCGTCCGCCATGCTGGCTTCCCTAGCCACGCCCCGTTCTTTGTGCTTTTTGGTGCTATCTCTACTTTAAACTTTGAAAATTCAGATCTCCGGTTATCCTAACTGGGCGTTTCTTTTTTTGTTTATTACATTTTTGTGTTACATTTTTACTTCCTTACTGTTCCAGTACGGCATAAATACATTAAACATTGGCCTCAGTTAAGTCTAGCTGCTCTGTGCCAAAGGAGGCTCAGCTCACGTTAATTTAGTGATGCTGAAGGTTCACCCTGACAAGGGTTGTGTTAATTACTTGGGGTGGGTAGTCACCCAAACCTAATAATAATCTAATTTCTTACAGTAACACTAAATGAAACTTAGTCAGCTGAATACAGATGTACAGAGATGTTTATTAGTTATAGACATATTTCACCCTGCTTGTGGCTCATTCTCATAATGCAGACTGTGAAGGTCATGCCCAATGGCCTGTATATTACAGTTGCATTATATTCAGGCTAATCATTTTGTTGGGGCCTCGATGTTTCCGCTGCAAAAGACTCATGTATCATATCAAGCAGAGAGAAATGGAGGTTAAACAACAGGAAAAGATTGAGTCACTCTCTATCAAAGACTCTCGCCCTTATATGAAAACCCTTCAGCCTGGCAGCAAGCCAAAGGCCTCCATAGACTGTAATGGGATCACACTGCAGGCAAACCAACAGCATATTTTGAACAAGACTGTACTCATTGGCTTCCATGGGGTCGTTAGAATGGTTTCCAGGTTTTGCCAATTGCAGGGCTGGGCTGCTTTTATTTGAAGATATGGGTTCCGCCTGATATGATATCATATTATTGAGCAGGTCAGGGTAATGGTTGTATGTTGGACATTGTGTTTTGTCCCTGCTCATCACTTTTTTAAAACTTTCCAGAATAGTCATTGGCTCAGTTGTATTGTAAGTCTGGAGCAGGGGTCTCCAAAATTGTCTGTAATAAGAGTTTCTAATGTTCAATTAAAATCACCCGTAGCTCCTAACAAGAGTGTAGAAAGAGTGAGGACATCAGACAAGATGACATTAGAGCTTACCTTGTGCAGGATTTTCAGCAGTTATCACCTTGGTGCAGTAATGTAAAAAAGGCTTTATCAATTTGGAATGCCTGTACATGGCTAAAACGTGACAGCATCAAAGTAATGTTAGAAATAAGTCACTCCAACGCCTCTTGATTCATCAGTCAAACATCATCTTTAAATATATTTTGGAAATTCAATCATTTTCCTCCAAACATCAGTTTATGATTCCTGAAAATACCCACATTTACGTCTCAAATACAGGCTTTTCAATGTTGGTATACATATATTAATTCAACAAAATAAAATATTCTAGATTAGTAGGCTGGGCTTCATACAGGAGAGCTACTTACAGGTAGCTGGAGAGCTTCCAGTAGCTCACAAGCCCCTCGTAGAAGTCTAGTCTAGAAATGGAGTGATTCAATACCCATCAGTTCATCTTCAGTTCTTTCTTTCAAACCTCTTTTGTAAGCCTAGGTGGAATTTGCGGAGTTCCACGTAGCGGAACTCCGTCAAGTGCAAAAAAACCTCTGCTGCGCTACAAGGAGCTCCACAAGCGTCAGAGTGAGTTAGATACATGCTGTTTGCAGTGATTTTCAGTGCCAAGTGCTTGCCCGCACTGTGCAATCATCGGGAACTGCACAATGCACAGCGAGCGCTGCTTCCTTTCTGCTGCTCGAGTAGATTTTTATTCGAGCAGCAGCTTTCTCAATGCGAACAGACGGTTTCTCAACGCGAGCGGTCGCGAGCATACGCGACCACTCGCAATGAGAAATCTGACCGCCCACGTTGAGAAATCTCTCCGGGAGGTTGATTTTACACGCTCGCTGCCCAACTTTTTTTATTTGTTAATTTTTTATTATGAGTTTCATATTATAACCATCAAACATAACAATACATCACGTTCACAATCGTACAAAATACATAGTAGCCAGTTGTTCTAACATTATAGAGGTTCAAGGTAGTATTAGAGTACAGGTACATCTAAAAGCAAACATATTATGCGTTATCAGCATACTTAGGGGCCCATTAGGATGTCTGGCGGATCACCACCACCATGCGGGCAGTGGCAATCCACCAGACATCCTTATCCGCCTGCCACCCATGTCCCTCGCCATATTACTATGGCGGGGGACCGCGGTGGACGGAAAGTCCGTCCGCCGCTTATCCACCCTGGTCGCCTTCCGACCAGGGAGGAAAAGGTTTAATATGGTGGCGGTGTCTATCAGACACCGCCAGCCATATTAGCATGGGCCAAAACAGATGCATTGCCGCCATGGAAAGGCAGGCAGTCTTCACTTTGGGGCCCCCAGGGTGAAGGCGAGGTGGGGGGTGCACATGGGGGGTACCTGCGGTTGGTACCCCCCCTGCATTTGCATACGCAATGCAGCAGGCACTGCGCAGTGCCTGCCGCTTTGTGTATGCAAATGCATACATGCAGTTTTAGCATTGTGGCGGGCGGTGCTGAGAGCATCGCCCGCAACAATGTTAAAAAATGCAGGATGCACCCGCCACTGTGGCGGGCACATCCTAATACCACCACAGGACCCCCGCCCTTATGGCGGGCGGTCCCATTATCTGATAGGATGGCGGGCGGACCAAGTCCGCCTGTCATCCTAATGACCCCCATAGTGTCATCAGTGTCATCAGTCAACAGCGTTGGTTAGCATATATGCAGTGAATGGGCCCCAAATATCACGTGGCCTTGACGCACTGGGCAGTTCTTCCTCATAGCAAGTAAGTTGATCTCAACAGTAGGTTATACCTTGTAACCAATGTACCAGTTTAGGCGCAGGTCTACCATCCCAATTGAGTGAGACCCGACGCTTTGCCAGTTGTAACTCCGTCACCACAAATTTCCGATTAGTGGTCTTAACATTTAATACATTTCCTAGTAAGCAGACTTTTTTTATCACAGTCAATATTCTCACCCACCATTTTCGTTAACGTTACTGTGACTTCCCCCCAGAAATCCGCCACTTTTGAACAGGACCATGTCAATTGCCAAAAATCTGAATTATCAGCCCCACATCTTTTGCAGCAATGCGAGTTCCTCAGACCATATTTATATATTTGTTCTGGTGTGTAGTACATCTGGTGGACGTACTTATAGTGAATAAGTTTGAGATTTCCGTTTGCTGCAAATTGACCCGTTGATCTGCAACATACCTCCCATTCCTCCTCCATCAGTGGTTGCGGCAATATAGCATTCCACTTGGCCACAGAGACCACCTCAATGATCTCTTCGTCCTGTTATGCAGCTGTGTATAGACGTGAAACCAATATGCTTCTATTTTGTGTGGTGTATATAAGTTGTAAGGCCCCCAGAGCTGGTGGCTCATCCGGGAAGCTGGGGTATAACTTCCGCAACGCAGCCCACAGCCTGCTGTAGATGAAGGTCAGCATAGCAATGTTCTCCCTGTCCCCCACAAACTTCTGCAGACTTATAAACTTCCCACCAGGATATATGTCGCCCATTGTTTGCGCCCCAACATCATGCAGTGCCTTAAGAGATCCTGCCTCACCCGTTACAGATATATCCATATGATGAACCAACGGCATTGCTGGCGCATACAGCGGAAGTTTCGTAGTACGCAGTCCCAAGTCTTACCAGGCTCGAGATGTACATTTCACGGTGTCTATTTCACCCCTTTCAAAAACAGTGGTGTTATTGACAATCATCGCTTTGAGTGGGATTGGGTGAACCGCCCCCGCCTCCACTGCAGCATGTGGTGTAAACGGTGGTGCGTCTTGCCAGTAAAAGGTATATTGTGCTTAAGCGCTTAAGCACACAAATAATACAATTGCATATCAGGTACAGTGAAGCCTTCCATCTCATACGGGCGTGTTAATGTCTCCCACTTGACCCTCGGTTTTTTGCCCCCCCAGCAAGGACCGCAGTGTGATGAAAAAATGTTGCGTGAGGTGAATAGGAATATTTACAAACGGATATAAAAATTTTGGCAGTACCACCATTTTGATGAGTGCCACTCTGTCTGCAAATGTAAGTGGCAGTCTAATCCAACGGAATACCTGCTCCTCTAGTCGAGAAATTGCTGTACCATAATTAGTACGGATAACAACCTGTGGGTCTCTATGCATCCAGACACCCAAATACTTAACTGGCTCAGTTGTCCACTCTAGGGGGTAACCTAATTCAACTTGCGTAGTGGTCTCTGTCAGGGACAGCACAACTGATTTGTTACAGTTTATTGCTAGGCCAGAGTACCATTCAAACCGAATATACTCTCTAATTAGCTGTTCCAGATATACCGCCGGCTCTCATACGTACATAGACACCGCTAGTGTCCGCTGGAGGAAACGCAAGGCTGCATTTGCATGTCTCTGTCTCAGCACGCAGGCCAGTGGCTCCATCACCACCGCAAATAGCAAGGGCGATAAGGGCTACCCCTGCCTCGTGCCTCGCCTCATCGGTATTGTGCCTGATGTCTGACCATTAACCCGCACACGGGCCACTCGGTCTGTATAGAGTAATTTGATCCAATTGGTGTAAAAATACGGCACCCCCATAAGATGCAGCACCGCAAACATATAACGCCAGGCAATGGAGTCAAATGCCTTTGGGGCATCCAGCAGGACCGCAGCTGCCGGCAATTTAGGTTCCAAGAGGTACATTACCGCAAACAGGGTCCTTAAATTGTGAGTCAAGGAATGGGCTGGAATAAATCCTGATTGATCAGGCAACACCATAACCTGGTCGCCAGTACCTTCGCTAAGATCTTAACAGCCGTGTTCATCAGCGACAAGGGCCTGTAGGAGTCACATTTGTCTGGGGCTTTCCCTGGTTTCAATAATGTTATAATTGAGGCCTCACGGAGCACATCCAGAAGTCGCTGCTGTTCGGAGCACCCAGCACACTGTGAAAAACGTCCGGGTGCAGCAAGACCAGGAATACTAAAATTGGTTGCTACAAGGAAGCGATGGAATGGAGAAAAGAAACCTATAAGGATGGCTAGTTACAAGCTCAGGAACTATTTACAGCTGGGATCAGAGTTGTGGACCAGACATAAAGTGGGACATTCTACAGCAGTGGTTTCCAACCTGTGGTCCAGGGACCCCTGGGAGCCTGCTTTTATTTGTCCTTCTGTTTATCTTTGCTGTTTTGCACTAGCATCGCACTCCCTTCTCTTGATCTAGTTGTATCTATTACTTACTTTTTTCGTGGTTCACTATATCGCAATATATACTGTATATATTTCTACTTGTCATGTAAAGCGCTCTGATACTCGCAAGAGTCTGGTTCGCCCTATATAAAACCTTCAAAATAAATAAATATGCTTCGCCAAACATAGCCTGAATATGGGGCACTAACATATCTATATATTCTTTATAAAACTCTGCCGGGAGCCCATCTGTTCCTGTGGCTTTGCCATTAGGTAGAGCAGTGATAGCATCCCTGATTTCATCAGCCGTCAGAGGGTGCATCAGAAAGTCCTGCTGTCCTTTCGATAACCAGACAAGAGCTATATCTTCTAAGTAGCGGGCTATGTCCTCCTCATCAGCAGTTCGTTTACTACTATACATAGTTCTGTAGTGTTCCACGAACGAGTCAAGAATACCTGTTGCATCGCAATATACAGACTCCCCCTCTACAATTGTTTGTACTGTGCAGTTTTTCTCCCATGGCTCCCTAATCTTATTGGCTACGGCTCGCCCCGGCCTGCCACCCTCCCCATAGTACCTGGCCTTCCAGCCCCTAGACATATGCCTCACTTCTTGCTCTGCCAAATCATTATATTCGGTAATTTTAGAAAGTATTGAGGTCAAGGTAGCATTCTCCGGTGCCTCGTCATACTGTCTCTCTAGCTGCAACAATTCTTGTTCGATCCGTTTCATGGAGCCCCGCAGTGACTTAAGGACACCAGCCTGTAAGCCTATACACACTCCCCGTAATGTTACTTTAAAGGCGTCCCCTATTATGCCCAGGCTCTGCACTGATCCGACATTGTCAGTAAAATAATTTTCAATGGCCTCACGTACCCCTCCTCTGGAAACTTGATCTAGCAACGCCGATGGTTGTAATTTCCACTGAAACTGGGGCAGTGTGTATGTGGGTATTAACATAGTGAGCAGTGCTGGGGAATGAATGGACAGTGTACGAGGCAAGTGCTCAGCATTAGTGATCCACGTGTTCACATCACTAGTGGTTAACCAATAGTCAAGGCTCTGTGTTAGTGTGACAGTCTAGTGCAGGGTTCAGCACAACATTGAAATCCCTCCCACAGATAATTGCAGCTGGTGGTAACTTGTGTATTTTTTTCCATAGTGTCTCATGGAAGTCCGGGTCATCTACGTTTGGCCTATATACATTGATTATGGTGAGTAACATACCGCACAGCTTACCCTGTACTATTATGAAACAGCCATTGTCATCAATGTCCTCATGCGTACTGACAAAAGGGATATTCTTTTTGATTAAAATTATAACCCATCGTGCATAAGAGGAATAGGAATAGGCGAATCAGGCACCGGCCCATTTTGTGGCTATCGCTGCTGCAGCATTCATGGTGAGGTGTGTTTCCTGCAAGTCCGGACTGGCCATTGCGGGCACCCTGCAATCCCCCAGTGGGCCGCATAGGTGGGGGCCTGTTTTGGGCCCCTGGGGGCCGTTTTTGTTACTATGCTGCAAAAACGACCCTGTAACAAAATCGGCTGAAAACCGGCGAGCACTTTGTCAGGGCCGGTTTTGGTTCCCAGTCTGGCCCTGGTTTCCTGCAACAGTGCCACCTGTACAGCGTGAGGATCAAGATACGCCAACACCTACCTAGTTTTTTTGGGATTGTAAAGACCTCTGACATTCCATGTTATCCAATTCAGTTTACCTTCCTCTGACGTCATTATCACTACTGAACTCTACGTATACAGTATTCGCTCTATGGTGTTGCTTGTATATGCAGCCTATCCACCAACTATGTATTCGGTATGTCACAATATGGTATCCAAACATTCCCATAAATGAACCCCCCCACCCACCCTAACATCCAAATCACACTGAGGTCCCCCAAAACACTCAACATAAGAACCAAAAATAAGCTCCCATCCCGCTGTGAGCGGCTATTCCGCACACAGTGTGTAAACCCAACAAATAACCATGTGGGGTGCACCCTCATGGAGGACACCAGCTGCCCACTGACACCCTCAATGTAATAAGAGGGGTCAGGGCATACTCTAGATTCTCTCCACAGCCTATCTCATATGGACGTATTCATTAATAACTAATCCACAAAGACCCCATTGTCACATTATGTCAAGCTATAACGCAACCCTCATAATTGGACCACCAGCACAGACAATGCAACTGTTCAACCTCATTTTGCATGACATTGCGGTCAAATAGACATTCTATTTCATCATGTATTCAATTGCAGACATATTACTAGCGCGGCAGTTACTGCCATTACCCACACCCCCCGGGGCACATTTCCCATGCAACATAGATCAGATTGAAACTTGGTGGCGTTATGCGACACAAGAATCCATGAGTAAAAATATCCACCAAAACAGAAAAGGGACCTCATACGAGGGCAAATTGAGGAGAAATTATCAACTTTTTATACCAGACTAGACAGGGCGACCGCCAATTTCGTCAGTCTTCACTGTCCGCTTCATCTCCAGAGTCGCTCTAGCTGTTTCTTTACGCTCCAGTTGCTTTATGAACTGCATAGCGTCCTTTGGAGTTGTGAAGAGCCTAGGTTTGCTGCCATGCTGAATTTTGAGGCGGACCGGGTAAAGCATTGTTGTACTGTATTTTCAATGTTTGCAATTTCCTTTTGACCGACTGAAACTCCCGTTGAGCCTGCTGCACCGCTGTTGTGAAATCTGGAAATAGTGCAACCTCTGTTCCCTGATATTTTGTCGTGCCCATTTCTCTCGCCAGTCACATCTCAGTTACGATAATTGAGAAGCTTGGCAATTATCGGCTGAGGGGGAGCCCCCGGGACTGGGCGCAGCGCAAGCGATTGATGCGCTCTCTCAACCACCAGCATGTTAGAATAATTCTCCACACCAAGCGTCGTCTTGAGCATATCTTCCACATAAAGCTCCATTGTCCCGATATTTGTGTACTGGCGCACCCCAGTAATGCGCAAATTATTCCGCCGTGACCTGGCTTCCAAGTCCTCATTTTTTGCTTGTATCACTGCCAGTAACTTCTCCATTTGTGTGCAGGACTCAGCAATGTTCAGGGCTTTGTCTTCTGTGTTGGAGATGCCCTGCTCCGACTCAGTTATACGCACACTGTGTTTGCCCAGTTTTGTTGCCATATTATCCATGCGAAGGTTGAGAGTATCAATTTTGCTGTCAATGGTGTGTAAACTCTGCTGCATAGCCAGCATCATGCGCTCCAGTTTGCTGGTGCCGCCTGCCTCCATGTCAGTCTCAGTGTCTGAAGTTGCTTGCGTAGTTGACTTTTTAAGGCGTTTGGAGTCAAAGGAGAGTTTAGGCTGCACCTGCTTGTCTGGTTTGCCCATCTTGGTACTGAGGTTGCACCTACAAGTGTAGTCTTATAGCTCCAATATAAAGGTGTGGGGGCCTCAGTCGTGTCACCTCCGGCGCCCGTATGCCAATCATATGTACTCGTGCAAATTTTGCACGCACTGCGCAAAGAGGCCTGGGCTGGTTCTCACAGCTATACAAATTGTAGGCGCCTTTATCGTTGCAACCCCAATAATGGTCGAGGCACAGCCTTTCTTGGCACATATCAAACATGCCTCGCGGGACCACAGCCAGCTCCTCCGCCCTCCCCATTTGGCACCACCATCCAAAGCCACGTGTCACCGCAGACAAAATGGCCGGCAGTTTATCTCCAGATTGTGTTAACCCCCCTAAGCACAGCAGCACTGTCTTCCAGCACCTATTCTGTACAGTGGCAGCTTTGAAAGTTAGTTTTATATTCCAATGTCAGCTTTATGGGAATATTTTACATGTACTCACTCACAGCGTGTTCACAGCAGCAATCCCCGCTTTTACAAGAACATGAGTCTCCAAGATGGCAGATCAAAGCGGTTCAGCGCCATTTCCAACTTCAGCATTCCTGACGGATGGGAAAGGAAACCGCAGTGCCTGGAGCCAACAGCGGCACACGCCGTCTCTCAGCGCTATATTTTGAGGCCTCCGCACAGATATCGCTAGCGCTACAGTCAGTACCATTCGCTAGCGGTACTTCCCAACCTCGCTTCCACAGTGCGTTCTTCCTCCGAAGCATGTGAAGCAGCCCGGACTTCCCCCCAATGCGCCTCACGGCCAATGTGGGATCCTTTTAGGGACGTAGGCGGACACCATTTTCCTGTCAGCTAATTACTTTCCACTCCGGGGCTTCAGCCGCCGATGCTGCTGCACCTCGCCCCCGATCTCACCACGCCACCTGTCTCACCGCGAATTCTCACTCCTATGTTGGCTCACCGCATTCCGGTCATCTTATCTCTCCGACACCAGACGGCTCCGATATTTCACTGTCGTACCGTTCCAGCAGTAGCAGCGATCAGAGTGCCGGCACCGCCATTTTCTTGGCGAGAAAAGGAAAACCAGCTTTTCCTCCCAAAATCCTGCACCGAGGACTTTCGCAGCTACACCAGTCAGTTGCTTATAATTAGGGGGGACGAATACGCTGTAGTGAGTCCCAGGATGGCCGGGAGAGATGCAGTATTATTTACGGATTGTGGCCCCGACCAGCAGAGCTGCACTAATGTGCGGCCAACTTGCTTCAGGCTCGCTAGCGCCCCCCTCGCTTTCCAACTTGATGTTGACGAGGAGTCTCGCCTCCCCCTCCAGCAGCCCAAAGAAAAGAAAAAGGAAATGATAATAAGCTGTGGTTTATTATCTTTTTTATTTTGCATGCCGGAGTCTTGGGGGCGGGCCCAGGGGGACGACACGCACCCACAGGAGTGGTATGTACTGTTATCAGTGCACATAACAGTTTGCCCGGCCGTCTCAGGCCGGCCAAACTGCTATGCGCACTTTGTATGTTTTCCAGCTGGCTGTATTACAGCCTGGGTGGAGAACATGCTCAGGCTCCCAGTACCTGGCAGAGCGTCAAACCATGGTGCTCAGACCAATCCCACAGCTGCACTGCAACGTTGTGATTGGCTATGGGGAGCTTCGTGCTTCCTGCTTCTGGCTGGAGCTGAGTGAGGACAGGAGGGATGACGAGAAGAGACGTGGCAGCAAGGAGGTAAGTTTATTTTTATTTTTTCCTACCCCCTCCCCCACACACACCCACCCCCTATCCGTGCCAACCGCCACTGATGTGCACTCAGTCTTCTTGGTTTACAGCATTTGACTGAAAAAAAAGGTATGCATGAAATGCTTGAAATAATTTCAGCTACTCTTAAATGCTCTGAGCTGCATTTCAGTCCATCATATTTTGTCACTGTGCCATTGTTGAGCGGACAAACCATAACTAAGTTAACTTCACCCTGTTCTTACAGGAACAGTTCTGTCCAAACTCTTAGGCCACAACTACTCTGAAGGTTACACAAGCAATCGCAAATATAATACTCATCTTATGCAGGCATAATCAGTGGCGCAGCACCTGTCTGATGCAGGTGTTATTACCTGCACAACAAATGTCTAGTGAGAAATGTTTACTGATACAATAACTTTCTACTCTGCAGTGGCTTAACTCAAAATGATCGCCGCCCCGTGGGAATGTGATAAGGGGCGCCGAGTAGCCAATATTTCACAAATATTCATATGCTTAGGCTCAATGGAAGCCCCCTAAAGGGATGCACCTCTCCCCCCTGCACTGCATGGGCTGCAGGGGGCTGTGTTATGCCCCTCCTACCCTGCACACTGGCACCCTACAGGTATCTTGATCCTCTAAAGGACACCCAAATGCTATGTTGGTGCTTTGTAAATCCTGCATTACAATACACTACGTTACATCTATCTTCCATTAAGTGACCTTTCATAGTACAAACATATTGTGAAATGTTTCATTTACACTATCGAAACGATAGATATGCATGTTTTCCCTTATTGACCTTTCTGTGAAATTCAGAAAATGCATCACTTAGCTGTTTTATTGTTTATTTTGTATTAAATAAGCCATACATAAATACTATAACCTATAGGGTTGTAGAAAAATACTTCATTTTTTATTTTTAGAAAATGCCCTCGTACAAATGATAATATTAAGAGAAAAAAAGCAATCAAACTCCTAGGTAAACGATAAAAACAAATGCCATTAAATGGAAAACTTCTTCTTAACTGTATGTGAATATGGTGATCTGCTTCTCTCTATCATTAAGAACCCAATCATCTGACCGGATGTTTATCAAGTGTCTTCTAAAAAAAACGCTTCTTCAAAAAAATTAAATTAAAAAAGCGATGCAACAAATAACCCAAAGAAACTCAGGAGGCAGCTGACATTCTCAAAACACAGTCCTGCCAGCAAACACCCACTTGTTTTGATAACATCATGATGCATTTCCTCTTCTTCGGCCGTACAGAACATTCTTCAGTTTGTTTTTACAGCGTGAGTGATTTGCTCCTCCTGACAAAACGCAAAGCACGTCAAAAACAAGTGTTTTAAAAGAAAGACGAAAGCGTTATCGGTGTTCGGAGGAAACAATTTTTTATAGGTTCACTCAAGACTTTAGGCCTTACCTACAGCTGGTGGAGCATGAGCAACCCAGTGAGTTAGAAGGGCTCCTGCCCCACAAAATCTTTGGTTCCCCCGGTCTATTTGTAGTCAAAGGACATGCTGCTAGATTTACTCTGGCATAGCCCAGTGGCGGCTGGTGTTGACGAAGAGTGGTGAGGGGGGAGGTTGGGGGATTGCAAGATATATATATATATATTTTTTTTTTTAAAACCTTACCTGCAGCTGGTCGCGTCGCGCTCTTCTGCTCCTCTCCTCCACAGGCACAGGCTCCCAGACTCCACTGCGGCCAATCCTGATACTGCTCTCATGCTGCTGGTGGCAGCATGAAAGCAGTGTTAGGACTGGCCTGAGCGCCTTGAATTTGCACTCCCAGTTGGACTGGTAGCCTTTACCTGCTCTCTCCAACCCGGCAACGCAGCGCGCAACAGCTTGAGGGCGCATGACGGTTTGGTCGGCCTGAGACTGCCGGCAAAACCGTCAGGCTCACTGACAACTGTGCCAGCCACCCCGCCTACAGCCTGTCATCCCCCATTGTCCTGACCCAAAGACTAGTTAGGATAGGACAAATAAAACGTGTTTATTATCTTTTTATTTTTCTGCCGTTTTGGCAGCTGGGGGGGAGGGGGGGAGGGGTTCTCTGCTGGCGTAAAACTTGAGATCTGATGGCCTGTCCGAGTGATGGACAGTCCCATCTCCCTTCTTCCTGTCACTATATTTCCTTTCCTGAGGCTGCCTGGTAACCAGCCTCATGCTAGAAAACCCATTGATGGTCACTGCAAACAAGGGGGAAACTCCTTATGAGTCTGGGTCATCTATGTTTTGATTTTCAAGAACAAATTCCGGCTGTGGGAGCTTATTCTTCAAAAACCCAAAAGTTTGATGCGCTGGAGCATCAAACATGGTACCCACTGAGCAAACTCTTCTGCCTTCACAGACCCACCTCAGCTGCAGTTCCTTTAGTTCCTTTAAAGATTCATAAAGGTTTTTTAACGTTTTGAGATCCCTGGCACGGAGGCCCGCACCTCTGAATAAGGAAGACTGTTCTCTACTATGGGCGAGAAG
Organism: Lissotriton vulgaris; assembly: GCF_964263255.1. Lineage (NCBI taxonomy): Eukaryota > Metazoa > Chordata > Amphibia > Caudata > Salamandridae > Lissotriton > Lissotriton vulgaris. The sequence continues at coordinate 1,099,791,552 of NC_141693.1, forward strand.
GCCATATCGTCTGCTGACCTGGCGATCTGGCTGACCACCCACCAGAGTCAAATGACCTTGTTTGACCAGAGGCAAGTACCCGCATTCAACCATCACTGGAGCTCCTCAAATTCTCGAAAACCCAGCAATAAAGACTGGAATACTCACTATATGACTTAAAAACAAGTAATGGTAAAGCCAATAGGTCTGACTTATAACAGAAAAAAGGTCTTGATGTTTCCATCCATGTAATTACTCAGCCATAGTCACTATACCAAGTCACTGATCATCGATGTATTTGGTTACTCATCCTTACACACACACACTTGTTCATCCACCCATTGACTTATTCTTGCATCTATCATCTTACCTATCGAAAATATCACACACAAACTCATAAATCAATGAAATGGCACTTTGAGCTATTCACGAGTAGTACTGGCTTTTTTGCTCATTTGTGAAGGGGTGAGAGTGATTTAAGCACTCTGTAACTGCTAGTTTTGAGGGATGTGACAATGCTGGTAGTAGGGGGAGAGTGCTAGCATGAGAGTTGTGACTGTGCTATCAGTTGTGTCTCATTACTGCTCTGTTAGGGGTGTGAGTGCTGTAAGTAGTGTGTGACTACCAGCCTGTGATGGAGCGAGGGGGGAAAAACAACATTTTGTATACCCCTCGTGAAGTCCCTTTCTCATAACAGTAACATGAACTAATCATGTGGTTTTGAAAATGAATCAACATAGAATAGAATGCACACACAAGTACACGTGGGAAACTAATTTGCCTATGTTGCAAACTATAATCGACGAACTAAGTGATGTTGTTACGTTCAAAATTAATGAAGCAGCTATAAACTAACCAAAAGCGGCATGAATGTGCTTTCTGTTTGTTTATTTGTGGCAAAAACATGAAGACTGGTGAGTAGATCACGCATATATGTATTTTTTTTTTGCTAGGTAATAACTAACAGAGATACCTTAGTAAGGGGGGAAGGTAAACAGAAGCGTTATAATCCAACAATTAACGTTTGATTGTGTTTGTTTCTATAATAGTTCCCTTTCTGGCCTATGAGGCCTAGAACAAAATAGACGTTTTTGTGACTCCAAGAATGAAGTGCAGTACGCATGCGCATGATGAGATGATCTGCAGACGAGTATGAGCTGCCTGTGCCTGTACAGAATGGGTCAAGGACAGTGTGCCCTGAAAGTCCAGCTGAGTGCCAACAAAATGGACATCCGTGCTGAGAAACGTGGGAAAAGAGGCAAAACTTACAAGTTAAAGGACATGAGCGAAGCGGATATAATAAAGACAAAGACCATTTTCATTGACCTGATCTTGCGGAAATTAAACAATAAGATGATGAGGTTATGCGCATCCAGCCCTCGGATTGACCAATCAGAACTGTTAAAAGACACTGATAGTTACTTTGGAAGATAGATTAGGTAGTGAAAAAGGGTATAAAAGAGTGTGTCCGGACATAAGAAAAAACTCTATCAACTCTCTTCTTCGATTTCCATCTTTGTATCCTGACATGCTGCCGGAATGCTGAATTTTCCTGAGGCGTAAGAACTTTGAATTTTTCTGAAATTTAACTTTATTTGAGTGAGTACGGAGTCTTTAGATGAGGTTAATAGCTAGAGAGAATAGGGAGATGAACTTTGGGAACTATTATGTCTTTTGCTAATATTCATGTCCTATAATCTCAATATTAATGTGCTTATTTCTGAGCTTTGAATTAAATTTGAATATACATGTATAAGTCAAATTCTTTCTTTTCCTTAAATCTATTTTGCTTTAAACGAATTTATAAGTGAATAAATACAGGTCATGCTAGAAGATTTTATTTAAATAAAAATTAGATAAATGAAGAACTAAGCGGGTCTTGTTCATCCTTAGCCTAATTTTTCACTAGCAGATCCATTGACAAATAATGGTGGTGTGTCTGAATAAATTGTCTCGTTGATAAAACCATGGTAAAACAATTTAAACTGCAGGTGTACATATTTTAAATATTTAGCTTAATTTAGACACTCTGCTATGATCCAGCAGCTCTCCTTTGAGTTTCACCAATCCATGAAGTAGAGTAAAGTGTGTACGATTGACTCGCAGTGTTATGGGCCCCACTGATGGGTAAGTGTGTAATTTGAAACTTCAGGGAAAGGTGACGAGGTTCTTGAAGATATTTCCGGAGTAGCGCTGCATCACCTGTGAGGGATACAAGAGTGTTTCTGGTAGTGTAAGACTGCTACTGCGATGAGTGTGGAAGGGCTTCTGGTAGCAAGAGACTGCCATTAAATGAGAGTGTAAGAATGCATGCTTTTAGCAGAGTTCTCCTGCTAATCTGTGAGGGGTGTGAGAGTGGTCAGGATTTAAGGCATTCTGCGTTTCCACCATAAGGGACTGATCAGTTACCCTTGTGTTTTCATTGAGGCCATGGTTATAGACATGATGAACAGTTATTTAACCCTTTAAGTGCTGCCGTCGGCCAACGGTCGTCGCGAGCACTACCTTGCCAGTTCTGCGCACGACCGTTGGCCGACGGGCCAGCATTCGTTCTCCAAACGTTCAGCACTGGGCGCTGAACGTTCGACGCTGCGAAGGTGTTAATGTTGGATGAATCTTACTCTTGAAAGAATGTTGCCATAATCGGTACTAGACGGAGTCCATTTGTCCACTTATGAACCTTTATTGGTCTGCATTTCTGGAAGAGAGTGACCAAAGGTAGGTGGAGGTCATTAATGACCCAGGCTGTTCATTCAATTATTTTTGAGAAACTTTTTCCACTGGCAACTAGCAAGCCACCCACACATCAGCCCCTTTGCCCAGATCACAGTTCCCCAAATTATGTGCACAACTGGTTGTGTTTAGTGTGTTGCCAAGCACCAGCTTCACCAGTGAACAGAACCTTAGCTTCATCCACCAAAGCTACTAAGGGGCTGATTACGAGTCTGGTGGTCCACGAACTGCCAGGATCGTGGGGGAGTGTCCGTGGAGAGACTGTATCCCACTGCCCTAATATGAGATGGGCAGTGGGCCCGCCATAGCTCCGCCGCAGCCACAGTTCTCTGGCGGTGTAGCGTCAGTCAGGAGGAATCCAAATGCTTGGAAGGACCACGTGGTCCCGCCAAACATATTAGGAGTTTCCTCTCCACCAGGGTTTACATGGTGGTTCCTCCTCCATGTAAACCCTGGCAGAGAGGAAACAGAGAGGGACCAACAGGGGCCCCTGGTGCCTCTGTGGCCTGTGGATGCACACAGGAGGGCACAACATATGCCCACCGTGTGCATGCACATTAGTTCCTGCATGGCATGGACTTTTCAGTTTATGCCGTGCAGGAACTGTTTTTGGCATTCCCATTTTGGTGCCTGTTTTTAAAGGCACCACTGTGGGAACGCCAAAAAAAGCCCGCAAGACAGCAGGAAACTCCAATCCTGTCAGGCGGCCTCACCCCAGGTTTGGCAGTACGGCGGCAGGGCGGACCGGGCGCTGCACCGCCAAACTTGTAATCAGGCCCTAAGAGGGCTCACAGACACTCCCCCTCTTCTCTCGGAACCTACCTCTGGCCCCACATGAACAGCTCTGCAGGAGTTTCTCTCAACTGCTGTTCTTGGCTTACACTGGCCCCACTGCACCAACACCAAAGCCTGTCCTGCTCCCCTATGTGTACCGCCAAGAGCCCATCTCATGTGTCTGGTGCAGTGAGGTTGACAGGAGCAACTGCTTTTCCAGAAGGCAGAATCACTACACCAGGCATGTCTCGAAGATTAAGAACTTGCACATGCACCATAGAGTGCCAAGGCTGAGCAGGAGATAAACCATTGTAGCACAGTGTGGACCCCACACAGCATGCCATCACCCACTGGGATCGAGGGCAGCAGCTGTGGTGGAAACTTGGCACTGGTCAAAACAATCCATGATGAGATCATTTCTTGGGGAGAGGAAGGAAGCACACCACAGAACCTGAGACATTACTGTAACCCACATGGCTCACCATACCTTCCATATGCCGCTGAATCATTTTGTCTGGAAGCAGCAACCATCTTAGGAATAGTGAATCCACAGGATGTCATCCTACATTGTCCTGGTCATGCTGCTGTCACCTGCGGCATGATGCTTTATTGTGATTTTCTCAGCAGTGACCAGAAATGCAGCTGCTGGAGCTTGGGATGTCACAGCAGAGAGTGCAGCAAAGGTGGGGAGTAGTAGGGCTTTTTAGGTCTCGTAGCGAAAACACAGTGCGTCAGAGCTGTGTCTCGCCAGAGATCTTTTGTTGCTGACTCTGCTTCCCAGGAGACGGTGCCGGCCGCGCGCATCGCCTTGGAGGCGATTTGAACTGCCACGCGCACGCGAACGCGCGCTGTGGCCAGGCGCTGTCTCCTGGGAAGCTCAAGCACCACACACGCATGCGCATACACACAGACACACACACAAGCGCCCATGCACACACGCACATACATACATACATACAGAGACACCCCCCCCTCACACATACACACACGCGCGCACACACACAAGTGCACTGAGGCCCCCCTCCCCCGCCGTCACCGTCGCACACATACATACACACACGAGCATACACACACACACACACAAGTGCACCAAGCCCCCCCAGCCTTTTGAAACTTACCTGGCCAATGTCAGGGACTCTGCTCTCAGCACGCGGCGCCCAACCTCCTGCTGGTGCGGCCCCGGGGCTCTACACCGCTCACAGGAGCCCCGAGCCGTGAGACGCATTGGCTCCGCCTGCCTCCTCTTCCGGTCTGGACGTGGCCCCCCCCCGTCACAGGCGACCGTGCCTGACTTCCAGGGCGGCCGCAGCGGGATTCCGGGGGCATTTTAATAGCAGTCATTGTTGGCACGTTCTGTTCCGGGACAGCACGGTTTTTTGTCGCTGTGATGCATACAATTACTTTCTACCCTGCTGATGACCGCCCGAAAGTCGGATGACACTTGGGAGTAGTAGTTAGACGCGGATAGTGGCCAAATAGGGGCGATGGGTTCGAGGCGGGCTCCCCGTTGAAGGAGGGGCCTGGCTGGGGCCGGCCAGTTAGATGGTGGCGAGAGGAAGGGGGCCTGTCAGGGCGGGCCGGTGGGGTATGGGATGGTCGGGGGCAGGGCCAGTCTGAAGCAGAGGGAGTGTGAGAGGGGCGTCCCGGGGCGGGAGGGCCAATCGTCGGTGAGATGAGTGGGAGGGCCGGATCGAAGGGGAGGGCCGGCGGCATGGAGGCGGTGTGGTTGCATGGGGGTGGAGCCATGACAACACGTCTCTCCTCCCACCGGTAAGGCCGCAAAAAACTTTCCTGAGTTCGGACCGAGGACCCGGAGCGGCCATCCAGTACCACCCCTAAGGACCCTCCCCGCCCCCGGGACCAGCCACGATCCCCCACTGGAGACCCTCCAAGGACGGAGCCGCACTCAGCCCGCACAGCCGCCCCCCGAGCCCGCGCAGACTGGGGGGAGGAGCGGGGGCCGGAGCAGGTAGGACCGAGAATGAAGGGGTGAGGTGGGTGGGAGGGAGCAGGGTGCGCTGACCCCTCAACGTGTCTGCGCCCAGCAAACATAGCGCCTCCTAGTACTAACGCACCGTACACCCAGGAGCGCTGAGTCCCCTTAATTTCCACCTACACTTCTACCAAAACAACATTTCCACTTAGAACAAACACCTTCTCCCCAATCGCATCCCCCTTCAGCCCTGTAACCCTTCACGCAGTGACCCAACCTCTTCCTATACAACTGCCCCCCCCCGACCTGCAGTAAGCCTGCAGAACCCAGCCAAGACACTCCTATATAAACTATACACAGTACTTAACTGGCGTGCCTTGCCGGACAAAGTGAATACACGGGGTGCAAGAAGCATCCTCTTTGCTGCAGACAGCGGCCCTGTCCGCCTCTGGCAGCAGTCTCTTGCAGACAGCGACTGTCCATAGATAGACCGTCCCACAGCACAGACACCACCACCAGGACCCCAAACAAACAGCAGCCTCCGCTCTCAGACAACAAATCTCTTCCAAAGATAGCAGCACTCCTCAGCACCAATGTACCAGCACGGGTATTGTCCCAACTGACAGCTGCCGCACCACAGACATGTCCCCGAACACCTTCGCAGACTGCAAATCACTCCTGTCTCACCAAAGATACCCAGACGCATCACTCCTGCCACACCGGACCCCGTCCCTCACTACAGGCCTCGTCTCACGTGTACCCTCACCGACATCCCTGCTCACAGGGAGATGGCACCTGCTCACAGACAGAGCCCCTTCCACAGCCGGCAACCACCCTCTGACAGACAGACTTCCACCCCACAGACCTGTCCTAGAGACCGACAGCACCAACCTTAATGAATCTTACCCATAGTTAATGGTTATCTCAAAGACATAACATTCCTACCTACGGCCCCTAGCAGCTTCCAGCTGTACCCCGGTTAACTTGCGTTGTTGCTTCCACGTCTCAATTTAAAGTTTTGGTCTGCCCTTCCCTTGGAGAAGATTACATTCAAATGTTAGTCCTCATCCCCCACAGACTCGTACTGTGTCACCCAACTCTAGGAGTTAGGCGTCATCTGCTGTGGTTGCACACTCGTCCTATCTTTTCTTTCAGTGTGTATGTTTTGAATGGCCTCCTGGCGCTTGGCAGGTTTAATTTCACATGTGGGGGGCTATTTGAAGTGCTGAAACAGTTCGCCAAGTGGCTTCCTCTGAGAGCTTGTCTCCAGCTCAAATTATAGAAGATGCAAACGTGTAAACACATCCCTAAGGATGGTATACTCCTTCAGAAGTAAACGGATGTTGGACTTGCTTTGACGTGCTGTATGTGTACTGTCCCCACAATGCATCTGTTTTCTGTAGGGTCCATAATGCAAACCTTATCAGATGTGGTCACTGTGCTGAAGTCAGTGCTGCAGTCCAAACATACAGAACTGACACGGACACCACCACTGCCATGCACACACGGACACCACCACTGCCATGCACCACATCACTCAGGGGCACCGCCACATCACTCAGGGGCACCGCCACATCACTCTGGGGGCACCACCACATCACTCTGGGGGCACCACCACATCACTCAGGGACACCACCACATCACTCTGGGGACACCACCACATCACTCGGGGACACCACCACATCACTCAGGGACACCACCACATCACTCAGGGACACCACCACATCACTCTGGGGACACCACCACATCACTCGGGAACACCCCCACATCACTCGAGGACACCACCACATCACTTGGGGACACCACCACTTCACTCGTGGACACCACCACATCACTCGGGGACACCACCACATCACTCGGGGACACCACCACTTCACTCGGGGACACCACCACTTCACTCGGGGACACCACCACTTCACTCGGGGACACCACCACACCACTCTGGGTCACCACCACATCACTCAGGGCACCACTCGTCACTCGGGGACACCACCACATCACTCGGGGGCATCACTCGGGGACACCACCACATCACTCGGGGCACCACCACATCACTCGGGGACACGACCCACTTCACCCTTCCACCAACTCAATTACAATAACTTTTATTTAAGTATTAAAAAAATTAAAAGCCATTGTTATTTGTAATATCAATACATCTAAGTCATGTAAATACAACTCATATTGCATTACAAATGCTATAGGTGTCACATTTGCAAATGTTATAGCTATTGGCATTGTCATACACAATGCCAATAACTCAAACTTTAATGCTGCGAGACCTATTGTATTGTAAATGCTTTTTTCATCAGGTCAGTGAGCGATAACAAGTCACCTCTGTTGCAGTTGCTTTGGGAATGTGGGAACTGGTTCATGAGAATCAGGAGTAACTGCGCTCCGGTTGTAGCAACCAGAGTCTTCTACCCAAGTATACTGGGGTCCACCTTATTGCGGGATCCAATCTCAGCATCTAGAATACCTCTTTAGTACTTAAACCTCAGGGTAACGAAGCACAGTAGCCCATGGTTTACTAATGGAGGTGGCATGGGTTTGAAACTCAGAACCTCCCTAATCACACAATAACACTTAATAATTCAATGTCTAGCCACTGCTTTGATTTAAAAAAAGAAAATGTGCATTTTAATTCACATGCAACTAAATACTAAACATAACATTACAAATTTACACGTGAAAACGAGACCCCTCAAGCCTCTTCTAAACTAGAGATTTGTGTAATGCATTTTCTTACTGTTAAACAGTGAGAAACCCATTCCTAAGGTGCTTGCTGTGGACTTCACAATGTAAACTCCCATCCTAATGTATGTGTCTTAGGGTTACATCATGTAAAACCCACCCCTAGTATATCTTAAGCAGCAACTATGTGAACATTGTCTTTATAATTTACGCTCAGTGGGACTTCTTCATAGGCTGTCTAACACAAATGCTGCCAAATAAATACCTGTAAAGAAAAAGGTCAACAAAGGGGTGCTCACACATACTCGGTAGGGCCATTAGTGCAGTGACCATGGTACACTCTGCTCCTCATGTAATTCATTCAAACCTTTGCGGTATGCTTTCCTTGCAGGAAGCCTGTGTCAGGAGTACACTGCATGTTTGATTGCTGTTCTTCAATGTAGTGATGCACTCTATTAAGCAACATGGGTACACCCAAATAACTCATTTTAACACGAATGACTACACACCTTATGGCTAGGCCATGTCATGAATGACTCACAGTTGGTGGCCACTGATTATTAGTTTGGAAGATTTCACTGTCTGTCCTCCTGAGCTTTTCCCCTTCCCTGCAGAACTCACAAGTGCATGTTATGTTTTGAAATCACATGCTCTTGAATGGAGCAAGAAGATTACTTTGTGTTCACCTGCCCTCGACCGAGGTAGTGCAGCAGGTCAGCAGGAAGCAATTCTTGCACATCCCCGGCACCCTGTGCCCTGTCCTGCCAAAAAACCATGATCCACCAACAGCACTTAAGTAGCCCAAGGTTGTCTTGCGCCTAATCTACAAGAGAGCAAGAGCTCCATAGCAGCTAGTTGTCCTGGAGCGGTGGCCCACCTAGAGGAAAGGTAGTTTTCACTGAACTCTACCCAAAAAATGTGTATGCAATTTAGAACTTGAGTGGCCAGTTGGTGTCCAAATGCCACACTATTGAATTTTAGGTGACCCCTTTGACCTGTCTAATGTTAACCTTTCACTTGGAAAATCTGCCCACACTTAAATAGAGGAATCTTGGCAATCTTCCCTTGAGGGGTAGGGAATATCCCCCAACACTCAGGAAAATAACCAGCTGCTGCAACCTGCAAAGTAGAAAGGGGGTAGACTGCTTGTGTGCATAAAATCCGTCTGACTTTAGGCCGTGAGTCAAGTCTGAGCTATCCAGCGTGCTTGAGGAGTTTGGAAGGACTGTGGCAGCGGAGCCTAGAGACCTGTGCCCGCTGCCCTTCTTGACATGTTATCCAGGGCACAAGTCCTAAAAAAAGAAGTGGGGGGACTCTCCAAGGTAGGCGTGGTCACAGGAAGTGACATCACGACAGGAAGTGACATCACGACAGGAAGTGACATCACAACAGGAAGTGACATCACGACAGGAAGTGACATCACAACAGGAAGTGACATCACAACAGGAAGTGACATCACATGTAAGGCAGATCTATCATTTGCATATAATGCAAGATTTAACAATTGAAGCTGCTTGGTACTTAAGCCTGTGACTTAAGGTCCCTGTATGGAGGAATTAGCAGCCCAAATGTGGATGAAGTTTGGCGAAGGTGACATCAACACATTTTCAAAACACTACAGGAAAGTTTGACTGCAAGATTTTGTATACATTACAGGTTCCCAGAGAGGCTGCTTCCCACACTCGACAATGACTATTACACACACTAGGGCTCCATATTCACGTTATTCTATTGATGAGTGTTATATGTTATCTCCCCACCTATTGTAAACTAGCGACTCTGTATTACATAGTTTTGTCCCAGCTGCCTCTCTCTAGCTGTGGCTAGATTTATTTATTTTATTTATAAAGTTTTATATAGCGCGAACTTGATCCCGAAGGATATCAGAACGCTTTACAATTTGCAGCAAAGGCAACAAATCGGAACATTAGTCTAACATTGGGAATCTTGGCTGAAGACAATGGAGCTGCCGGGGCATTAACTTGGGTCAATGCCTAAATTTTAGATATATTAACTGGCCATTGTATTTATTTTAGCAGATTTATTTATTTCTATTTATTTTAGGATATGTATTTAGTTTTGGTATATTTTAGTTTGACTTATTTGCCTTCATTTACTTCAGTGCAACAAAATATAAACATTGCTTTACTTTGTATTAATACTGTTTATTTTTGTGATAGTTCCTAAAAAAAGGGCCAATTATGACTCATGCATTGTAATGGTTGTTTCCCCCTTTACAGAGACTACTTACTATAAAATCGGGGTGGGCCTAGCTCATGATGTCATTTTGTGGGGACCCCTTGAAGAAAGCGGGCAGAACCTTTGCAAAATGTTGTGCCCCCCTATCCAGTAGTGCAATTATCCAAACACTGACAGGATTGAGCCTAAATTAAAAATATACTGACATACGTAATGCCAAGTCAGACGTCATCACGGAGTCATGTTTAAATGAACAATCCAGCGCCGTCCTACACCTCCCCATTCCACAAAATTATACAATTCAGACCGACAACACAAACTAGAAGGTGGCGTTGCTGTCATCATTAAACATTCCATGTGTAAACAGCGACACTCGGAAGAACACACAAGGGTACACCATCATACTACTTACATTTTGTAGCCTGGTGTCAATTGTTCAATGCAGGGCTTAGTTTGTGCCAGTGCTTAGCGCCAGCACTTAATTGGCAGGGCCGGGTCTAGTGGTACTCTGATTCTACACGCATGAGGCGCACAGTGCATGTAAAATGTTTTAATTTAACTTACAGCACACCTGCTAGTACTAATACTTAATTAACTCCTCGAGTCTTGTGCAGCTGCATCGCATTGTGTTTAGTTTTTCACATCTCAGTTTACCCTTCATTGTTCACGATCACTTGAATAATGAAATATTCTGAGTGGGAGAGCTCTTTGGCAGCACTCTGCCAGGTTTCTCTCTCGTCACTCATGCTGCTGTGTTAAAGAGCCTCGGTTCTACCGCACAAAGAATTAGGGTGACAAACTGGCATTGGTGCAAATTCAGGACGGTGAGTGTAAAAATTCAGGACAAAGGGTCAAAATTCAGGACACAAATTCAGGACAGGAGGTCAAAATTTAGGACAAAACTTCAGGACAATAGGTACGTTTTACAGACACATCAGAGGTCGCGCAATAGTATATAAGTAAGCCCAGCCATTTCCAAAAGTATTCAACCATTTGCAAACCTATCCATCATGTATCCTTCCATGTATCATTTCACTCATCCATCCCTTCATCCATCCCCTCATCCATCCTTTCACTCATCTCCATTATCCATCCATCTATCCACCCTTTCACCCTATCCATCTGTACACTTATCCATCCACTCTTCATCCCATCCATCCATTCACTCATCCATTCAGCCATTTACCCTCTCACCAATCCAGCCATCCTTTCACTTACTAATCCTTCCACCCATCCACTCTTTTAGTCATCCATCCATCCTCCCTTTCTCTCTCCATCGACCCTTTCACTTAGCCTTCCTTCCATCCATCCATCCACCCACCCACCCATCTACTCATCCACTCATGAATCCATCCATTGCCCCTATCACTCATCCATCTATCATTTCACTCCTTCACACATCTATTCATCCTTTTGTCCATCTACCGTCCCTTTCACTCACTCATCCATCCTTACACCCACCCTTTCACTCATATGTCCATTCATTCACCACTTATCAATCCATCAATCCATCCATCATTTCACTCATCCACCTACCCCCCATCATCCACCCACCATCCACGCACCCACTCATCCATCCTTTCACCCACCCACCATCCAATCCACTGATCCATCCTTTAACCCATCCACCATCCACCCACCCACTCATCCATCCATCCTTTCACCCACTTATCCATCCATCCATCCCTTCACCCACTCTCCATCCATCCATCCTTTCACCCACCCATCCATCCCTTCACACCACTCTCCATCCATCCATCCTTTCACCCACCCATCATCCATCCATCCATCCATCCATCCATCCATCCGTCCGTCCTTCCCTTCATCATCCATCCATCCATCCCCTCATCACCCATCCATCCTTCCCCTCATCACCCATCCATCCTTCCCCTCATCATCCGTCCATCCTTTTCCCTCATCATCCATCCATCCATCCTTCCCCTCATCACCCATCCATCCTTTTCCCTCATCATCTATCCATCCATCCATCCATCTGTCCTTCCCCTCATCATCCATCCATCCTTCCCCTCATCATCCGTCCATCCTTCCCCTCATCATCCGTCCATCCTTTTCCCTCATCATCCATCCATCCTTCCCCTCATCACCCATCCATCCTTTTCCCTCATCATCTATCCATCCATCCATCCATCCATCTGTCCTTCCCCTCATCATCCATCCATCCTTCCCCTCATCATCCATCCATCCTTTTCCCTCATCACCCATCCATCCTTTCCCCTCATCATCCATCCATCCTTCCCCTCATCATCCATCCATCCTTCCCCTCATCATCCATCCATCCTTCCCATCATCCATCCATCCTTCCCCTCATCATCCATCCATCCATCCATCCCCTCATCATCCATCCATCCTTTCACTCACCCCCTCATCATCCATCCATTCCCTCATCATCCATCCATCCACCCTTCCCCTCATCATCCATCCTTTCACCCACCCCCTCATCATCCATCCATCCATCCTTCTCCTCATCATCATCATCCATCCATCCCCTCATCATCCATCCTTTCCCGTCATCTATCCTTCCTTTCATCCATCCTTCCCCACATCCATCCATCCCATCCATTATCCTGCCCTTCATCCATCCATCCTTCCCCTCCATCCATCCATCCATCCTTCTCCTCATCCATCATGCTTCCCCTCACCCATCCATCCATCCTTCCTTTCATCCATCCTTCCCCTCACCCATCCATTTATCCTGCCCTTCATCCATCCATCCTTCCCCTCCATCCATCCATCCTTCCCCTCATCCATTTATCCTTCCCCTCATCCATCCACCCTTTCCCTCCGTCCCTCATCCTTCCCCTCATCCATCTTTCCCCTCATCAATCATCCAGCTACCCTTCCACCCATACATCCAGCTATTTACATGTTCTCTCCATCCTTCCCCTCACTCATCAATCCATCTATCCTCTCTCATTATCCATTTATTCAATCTTTCATTCATCCATTCACCCTTTCACTAATTCATCCAGCCATTCACACATCCCTTCACTTACTTACACGCCCACCTTTCCATATTAATTTTGAGCTGAGCCCTTTTGAGAAGAGGCCCATCAAGAACTTCACCCTCGCTGCTGGGGCCATTCCAGGACTGGGATAGAAGCCACCCAGGGCGGAGACAGGATCCACCACGGGGGGGACAGGAGCCATCACAGGTGGGGGTGGAGTGGAGCCACAACATGGGGGGACAGGTGCCATCACTGAGGGGAGGGCAGGAGCCATCACAGGAAAGGGAACACAGGGGTGGGCATGCAGTATTCTAGTATCATCTTGGGCTCCTCTCCTGCACAAGACAACGAGAAGACAGGCTCTCTGTTCAAAATGCCATCCCCCACTGTGATGTACTGTACTTACAGGAGATACTCCGAGAGAACTGATTGAACTGATTGTCCTCCATACTTTGTTATTCAGTGTGGGTGCGATTGTGCCATTTCTTTATTTTCTTACATTATAGCCTGCATGTTTGAAGAACCGAGGTTTGCTTACAATTTAGTAACAGTAATTAAGCTATGTGAAGAGAACCACGTGGTGCCTGGGTGTAATCCGGGTGTAATCTGGCCGAGTCTCGGATGTTTGGGGCCCTGGGTAGAAATGGAATGTGTGAGCCCCCCTCTAAATAGCAGATACAAGACGCATTCAGGGCTGTTTGCATGTGAATAGATGTCGCTGCTCCGAAGCTGCCGCCCCTCCCTCTCAGTCACCTTCGAGCACCTCTTAACAGCTCATCAAGGGCTGGAGGTGTGAGGGTAGCCATCCCGCTGTGCCTCTACAGTGCTGCTGGGGGTCTGAGCTTACATACAGCATCGGAGTCAAGAAGGGAGGTGGTGCCCCCGTTTAAAATTACGGACAAATGCGGAAATGCTTTATTTACTTTGTGCGCGCCGCGCTCCAGTTTTTTAACGGTGGACGCGGTTTTGATTTAGCAGGGTGGACGGCGTCCACCCTGAAAAACCCTCGGAAATAAGTGGGGGGATGCCGTCCACCCGCGTGGTACCCCGACTCGTGCCCTGATGTTATCCCACCTTTATTTGATGCTGATGCCAGTGTGAAGGCAACTCAGTAAGCTAACATTAGTATTGGGCTACTGTGATTGCAGCGACAGCTGCAATACTTGTTAAACAGATTGCCCAAGGACCCCTGAGATCCTCAGGCTCCACAGAACTCGCCCAAAACACTTTCTCTCTCTTTCACCATCAAAACTCTTGATTACTATGCAGTCTGTTCTGTCTGGAGAATTTCGGTTTTTCCGATCACTGTCACAGCCCTGCCAAATACCACGCATCAGGTGTTGGACTACCATATTTCAGTGTGATGGTTCACATCATCGCTCTGAAATGCAGTCACGCATTATAGGCATTAGCGCCTGCCCCCATGCTGTCAAGCCATAACGCTTCTAATTCCGGTGCCGAGTCTGAAACTTTATGCTGGAGTGGCAGTGCACCGTGCTGTGCAGTGCGCGCTGTCCCGGCAAGCTGGGCCTGGCTGTCTGAGCCCTGCTAGTGCTACAGTGTAACAATTTGCGCCCAATGGCGTACCCAGCTAGGGTGACCAACCGTCCGTAAATTTCACGGACAGTCCGTAATTTCGGCCGTCTGTCCGTTGTCCGTGAAGGATCTTTTAACGGACGCCATTTGTCCGTAATTTTAACCGGGCACCGGTCGCAGCTCCCTGAAGCCGGCGCAGCTTCCACCCACCTCTCTTCTTGACTCCGATGCTGAGCTCGGGTGTAACAGACTTCAAAGGCAGTACAAAAGCTCACATACCCAGCAGAGTTGGAGAGGCACAGCGGGGTGGCAACCCTCACACCTCCAGCCCTTGATGAGCTGTTAAGAGGTGCTTGCTTGAAGGTGACTGAGAGGGGGGGGGGCAGCTTCAGGAGCAGGGCATCTATTAAGATGCAAACAGCCCTGAATGCGCCATGTCCCCGCAATTTAGAGGGGCTTCACACATTCCATTTCTGCCCAGGGCCCCTAGTAATAATGTGGCAAAGAAGATTTCTCTGAGGTGATAATATTAAGCTATATGCGTCATTACTTCTAAGATTTCCACTAATCAGTGAGCGGTAAAATAAAGTAGCAGCGTGCAAATTGGTCCGATCACATCTCAGGCAATCCCTTTTTGCTGTAGTCGGGCTGGGGCAGAGTCAGTCAATTGCCAACAGGGATGGAACTGAGTAAAGGGAGGGGGTGGCGGCTGAAATGGGGCGAGTGAGTCACCATAGAGAGCACTGCAAGGAGGAAAAGAGCAGGTGACACCGTGACAGTCCGCCTTTGGTCTGGCAGTACGTATAGATTCATTTTACAAACACTGTCCACAAAATAATTTGACATTGAGAAAAATGTGATAGTAAAACTGTTCTGCCTGGCTTGCCTTAATTTTCCAAAACCACAAGTTAAGATTCCTTATAGGGTTTAAGGCACCTGCTGCAGGCATCTCTCGGCATCAGGCAAGTCGCATGATAAGCCAGTAATACAGCTTAGGTGGTTAATACAGCTCAGGTGGTTAATGCACTTGCTGGAGAGGTCTGTGTTCACTCTGATCATAGGTTTGAATTATAAAATACCTTAGAGAATCAAAAGTACCTACTGCAGAAAGTTGCATGTAAGTTGTAGTAGGTCACTTATTTGAATTAACGGTAAGATTGCTCAGTGAGTTGTTCATGCGTTTTAGAGATGCATGTATAACCGGCAGATAACGCGTGACAAAAGTGTTAAAGTAGCTGTATGAGGTATTCACCCACTGCAAAACCTGTAAGGCAACTGAAACTTTTATTATTTTAAGGTTGGTTAAAGTGGTTATTTTTGACAAGTATCAATCCTTATTATAAAGTGCCAAAAACCAATTCAGTGTGCAGTGGTACAATGAATGACTCAGTGAGTTGAACACTTGTTGATTGAACCTACCATACATTATAGCTCACGAGTGCAAATCTGAGCCTTCAAACTTCCACACACTTCAGTTGACAATTGGCTAAGTTTCTATAGATGATGTTTTGAACGCTCTGTGTGTTCATGCCATATTTAGAGCGCCTAGAACGTGGCCACATAGTCCTCCAAGCGCTGTCTTGTTTACAGTCGGAGATGCCAATCCTAGGGAAAAGGGGATCCCATGTCCCAGGCCTTTCCCTCCAGTGCCTGATCTTTCAACTGTTGCTCATTTAAAATTCCAGTCACAACCCGTGCTTTTAATAAAGTTATTTTTATTAAATTTAAAGAAAAGGCGCAAAACGAAGTGGCATGTCCAAGATCACACAGTTCTTGTCACCCGGGGAGGCGAAGGCTGAACGTTGGTTCCCTGGCTCTGCCGTCATCGTTTTAGACCATTGTGTATATCGGTTATGACGATGAAGCACCGAGATACAATGCTATTTGTTGTTATGTGTGATGTAAAAGATTAACACCAGCAATAATACCATTTACGTATGAAATTTACTGCTCTGATTTTAGACTCCCTGGTAAATTGTATTTTAACTGTGACAATTGTTCTTGCTGTGTCCAGCTAGTGGGGTCTGTGAGAGCAGAGACAGACAGGAGTGATATGCAAGGGCACAAGAAGAGGAAAACAAACAGGAGTGATATGTAAGGGCACATGGAGAGGCAAAGGCACAGATGAGAGATATGTAAGGACACGGGCAAAGGAAAGAAACACGGGAGTGATATGTAAGGGCACAGGGGGAGCAAAGATACAGATGAGTGATATGTAAGGGCACTGGGAGAGCAAAGACACAGAGGAGTGATATGTAAGGGCACAGGGGGAGCAAAGACACACATACTGAATAAGCAGCTACCTATGTTATGTGACATCTCTTTATTAATGTAATAACTGCACTTTCACAATTGCTTTATTAACCTTCCTGCTTTCTCAAATTTGCTTGAAAATGCACCATTTGTCCACTCTTTTTTCAAAATTTTCTCCCCCGAACCCTCCGTAAGTTGTTCCAGCTTGCTTCCAATGCTCGCTCGCTGCGGTGCATTAGGACAATATAGTTACGCCTTACCACTTTCAAATGTCACCAGCCGCCACTGGCCCTAAACATCCTAGAACTGGCCCTGATTACACTGAGGCAGCACGTGGTTCTCTTCACAGAGTGTAATTACTGTCACTAGATTGCAAGAAAACCTCAGTTCTTTAAACATGCAGTCTATAATGTAAGAAAATAAAGAAATGGCACAATCACACCCACACTGATTAACAAAGTATGGAGGACAATCAGTTAAATCAGTTCTCTTGGAGTATCTCCTTTAAGTACTGTACATCAGTGTGTGTGGGGGGGGGGCAAAAGTAACATTTTGGAAAGAGAGCCTGTCTTCTCGTTGGCTTGTCCAGGAGGGGGTGAGGAGCCCTACCCCACACTGAAAGAGACCAAGATGATACTAGAATACTGCATGCCCACCCCTGTGCCCACCCTGGTGGATCCTGTTCCCCCTCCTGTGATGGCTCCTGCCCCCCCAACCCCAGTGATGGCTCCTGTCCCCCACTGTGGTAGACCCTATCTCCGCCCTGTGTGGCTTCTGTCCCAGTCCTGGAATGGCTCCTGCAGCGAGGGTGAAGTTCTTGATGGGCCTCTTCTCAAAAAGGCTCAGCTCAAAATTAATATGAAAAAGGTGGGCGAGTGAGCAAGTGAAGGGATGGCTGGTTGGCTGGATGAATTAGTGAAAGGGTGAATGGATGAATGAAATATTGAATACATGGATAATGAGAGGATGGATGATAGATGAGTGAGTGGAAGGATGGAAGAGAGAAAAGGTAAATAGCTGGATGTATGGGTGGAAGGGTAGCTGGATGGGTAAAAGGGTGGGTGGATGGATGAGTGAAAGGATGGATGAGTGAAAGGTTGGATGATGAGTGAGTGAGTGGGTGGATGCATGAGTGAAATGATGGATGGATTGATGAACTGATAAGTGTAGGGTGAATGGATGGACAGATGAGCGAAAGGGTGGATGTAAGGATGGATGAGTGAGTGAGTGAAAAAGAAGGTAGATGGCCAAAAGGATGAATAGATGAGTGAAGGAGTGAAAGGATAAATGGATGAGAGAAAGGATGGATGAGTGATAGGGTCAATGAATGGATTCATGAGTGGATGAGTAGATGGATGGGTGGGTGGGTGGGTGGATGGATGGATGGAAGGAAGGATTGCTAAGTGAAAGGGTCGATGGAGAGAGAAAGGGAGGATGGATGACTGAAAGGGTGGAAGGATGAGTGACTGAGTGGATGGATAGTAAGTGACAGGATGGCTGGATGGATGAGTGTACAGATGGATAGGGTGACAGGGTGGATGGATGAGTGAAAGGATGAGTGAAAGGATGAATGAAGGGATGGATGAGTGAAATTATAGATGGAAGGATACATGATGGATAGGTTTGCAAAATGGTTGAATATGTTTGGATATGGCTGGGCTTGCTTATATACTATTGCGCGACCTCTGATGTGTCTGTAAAACTTGTCCAATTGTCCTGAAGTTTTGTCCTGAATTTTGAACTCCTGTCCTGAATTTGTGTCCTGAATTTTGACCCTTTGTCCTGAATTTTTACACTCACCGTCCTGAATTTGCACCAATGCCAGTTGGTCACCCTAGTACCCACACTGTCATTAATTGACTCACTAGGTGGTAGGTCATGTCCTGCTGCCGCCAGTGGCGCGAGCAGGGGTTAGGCAGCAGAGTTACTGTACGGCAAATGGCAGTGCTGCTCGCACAGTCGTGGCCAAAACTAGAAATAAATCAACATTGTATTCTCGAGACAACTGGACCATGAAACCATGGGACCACGTCAGCTGCGCTGGAGCCCAGAGCAGGTCAGCACACCACTTACTGACTTGTGCAGCTGATGCTTACAGCCTGAAGAATCATGTCTGGGCAGCGCAGTTTGCCGCCGTGGGATGAGACATTGCGGCTAGGACTGAAGGTGGCCTGAAAACCCGCATCACATCGCAAATATAAGTAAATGATTACTTATTCACTCACTGTAAGCCTCTTTGTGCACTTCAGCAGACAGTCTCCCTACGTCCTGTGCCTGAAACACCAGGTTTTACAATAACACACCTTGCCATTGGGGATTTTAGTTTTTAGTTTTACTAAATTACTATGTGACTGGTCAACCTTCCCACAGCACTGCCAGAATGAGCATGAGTTGCAGAACACGCAAAAGCACTTAGGCCCACATGCATCAAGCACTTTTTCATTCGCAAACGGTGCGATTCCTTAAAATCGGCCGTTTGCGAATGCAAAAGTGCTTTTTGGGATGCATGAAGCAATTTTAGAATTCGTAACATGTTTGCGAATTCTAAAATTGCGGGTGCTTTTAAGAAGTCGCAGATGTGCGATTTCTTAAAAGCAATGCATCATTATTTTAAAAAGTGAAAATTCGCAAATAGGGTGCCAAATTTACCGAGTGGTTGAACCACTCGGTAAATTTGGAAAAAGTGTTTAAAATGTTGAAAATGCTTTTTTTTCAACATTCATGTTACGGACACACATGTCCTTAGGACATGTGTGTGTGCAACATGATACGAAAAATACATTTCAGGGGTGCATGGGGGGTCCTTTGGACCCCTCCTGCACCCATGAAATTTTCTAAGTGCCACTCGCAATTTGCATTGACTCCTATGGGCCTTTTGGCCCATAGGAATCAATGGGAATTGCGAAAATTAACTTAAGAATTCGGTATTTCTTTGGGATTCGGTAAAAATTGCGATTTTTACCGAATCACAAAGAAATACCGAAAAAAATGATGCATAGCATTTTGCACTTCTTAATTTGCGATTCCTTATTTTTCGCAAATTAAGAAATGCAAAATGACACAATGATGCATGTGGGCCTTACTGTTTACCTGCTGCACACCTTTTTAGGTCGAGCCTAGCAGCAGCGCGCATGCACTACTCTCTCTGCTAGGCATGCTGTATTATGGTGTGCACTGTAGGCTCCGCCCACTCTCCGCTCATATTTGTCATTGGCTTGTGTCATTGTCCTTCGTAAATACTGGCTTTTGATTCTTAAATAGACTTGTTAATCCCTCCTTGGTAACGCCTTGTCTTCATTTGTAACCTTCCATGAGGGACTGCCCCTTTTACTTTGGTTGCTACATGGTACACGTTATATAGTCTGTAAGCACTATTTTCTTTAATTAGTTTCTCCGACTGGAGGCGTGACATGCGCTGCTTCAGCTGGTTTTTAATGATGTTCCACAACATCGCAGCGTGCCGCAGGCTTTTAGTAATTAATTTATTTTAATTACACTTCTTTAACTATATCCCCCACGCTTATTCACAATGAAGCCAAACGCAGCACTCGCGGGTCGGGACGTGTGTTTTTTTAAATTTTATTTACATGAAATCACAACGGACACGTGTCTCAGGCAAAATAAAGTATGTTTTGTGATGCTCGCCTCTTCTGCCGACTTGTTTGTCCCTTTTCTGTGTTTACCACTGCACAGCGAGGCTGGAGCTGTGAGCCGTAAAGGTGTAGGCACAACACATGATGTGTGCATGTGGAGGATATTCACTGCTCTCTCCATCTTCAGTCTGGCCAGGTCCGGCAACCACGGAATTCGTTTTGCACTGTGCCCATTAATGTATTGTTGAAATGCTTTGCCGTTGATGAGGCCTAAGGGGTGGCCCAACGCCGTAGTGAGTGTTATGTTCCTGGAGGTGGCACGCCCATGACGCCATGAGCGTGCAACGTTGAGTCATGTGACTTGCTATAATAAAGAGAGGCCCCGCACGCACGTACGCATTCAGACGCGCGAACGGAGAGCCAAGAAGTTATTCCCAGTGTCCGTCTCAGTTATTTCTAGGGCCACGTGTCAGGCCTAGGTAGACCTAGATGCCCCGGAGTGTAGGCCCCAAGTTGCTACCCCTAAGGCTTTCACTCCCCGATTGCAGAACACAACAATTGGCGATGAGGGTGGTTGCCGGATCCTCGCCCGGGGTGTGTGTGTGCCCGCTGTCCCGTGAGGCGGCTGCGAGCCCGTCCCTTGGCTCGTGGTGCTCGTGCCTCGCGGCGTCACACGCCCCCGCAAGGTGCGCTTGGAGGGAGGACTTTGATCCCTGGGGGATCGCAGGTGAGCCGTGCTGCCCAGCGCCAGCCTGCAGTGCGCATCATCACGATTGCCCAAGAGGCGGACTCTCTCATCGGTGGTTTCACACCCAGCGCCGCACCAGGCCCCTCGGCACGTGCGTGAAGCGCGCTTCGGTCCGCCTGGCACGACGATCGGGGCGGCGCCCTGCATCATCTCACGCATCTAGCGGACGCGGCACCTGCCTGTCCCACCGCTGGCCTAGCTCGCCCGTGGTAAGTGCGCCGGTCGCACGCGCCTTTCCGGGCTCCCTGTGGCATACCCCACGGTCACGGACCGGCCAACTTCTGGGTGCCGACGGCCCAGTGCACAGCAGAGGCCCACGTCCGGCCCCCTCGCGCACCGGCTCCGGTGCAGCCCCGGCCCGTCGAAGGCCTGATCAAGCGCTCCCAGGGCGATGGCTACAATTCCGCCCATCGAACCGTTTGTGGTGGAGGGTGCGCCCTCGACACTCGCCCCGAAATGGAAAGAGTGGGTGGACAGACTCCTAGTATTCTTCGAGGCCACGAAAGTCCACAAGGAACAAAAGCGGGCCATGGTGCTCCACCTAGGTGGCAAGGACATACACTCCATCGCTCGGACACTCACAGAGGTGACCCCCAAAACTCATCACACGTTGATAAATGCTCTAAATGCCCACTTTGAACCCATGGCCAATCAGGACTATGAACGCTTTGTATTCAGACAAGCGCGTCAGCTGCCGGAAGAGTCATTGGACACCTACCACACCAGACTCAAAAAGCTGGCACTGTCATGTGGGTTCCAAGATATAACAGAAGAGATCCGGGGTCAAATCATACAGGGCTGCGCCTCTGCCAAACTGAGAGAAAGAATACTGGAAGAGTCCGGCAAGCCGCTGGCCGATATCCTAACTCTCTGCCGCACGAAGGAACTTTCCAAAGCCAGGGCAGCGCACATGGAAGCCGCATTGCAAGCAACGGTTAAAATGGAACCTGTCGGGAGGAGTCTAGCTGGCAACCGCGACGGCCGCCTGAACTCTCGGCTCCGCCGACCCATTCGCTTCCCTACCGAGCCGCCTTTCCTCCTGTGAGCTATCCTGTCTTTGTGCGGCGGCATCGGACTTGGGAAGCGACGCTGATTCCAGCGATGTGCTCCCCGTCTGTCTCCCTGCGGTAGAAGTATCAGAATGTCCTTGCTCTCTTGCTGGTGTTTGCCGACGGGGACGGTCCTTTGTTCTCGGAGGCTGCCGGCTTGCTTCAGTCACCATCGGCCATTGCGAGCAGGACGGAGACGGCTGGCGGGACGCGGCGGCTGATCGGGATCCTCCGCAACAGCGTGACACTTCTTCATCGGATACCCATGCTTCCACGGCTCCATCGGCCCATTGCTACAACTGTATCCCTTTCCCCGGATAACTTTGTTGCTCTTTTATCCTCCGGCGAACTGAAGGGGGCCATTTTGGACGGAGTGCTCAGAGCTGGTAATTGACGTACCGGCCTTTGTTGCGGGCGCTTGCTGTGGTCGCCGCTGTCCTGCCACTGTGCACGGCGTCGGAATGAAGGGTGCTGCCCTGGTCCCCTCACCCTGGCTGTACTCGTCGGAGTGTCGATCCGGTGACCGGCTGCTGGGAATGGATGCTGGCGGCTGGGTTCGGGGATTGCACCTCACCTGTGAGCCCCATGTTCAGGGAGCTGCAACATCATTCTCTCCCGAGACGCCCTTACATATCGGAGATGTCTTGAATGCCCTGGACGACTTGCGAGCTGCCTTGTATTGCGGTGCCCGGGACCTGGGGGGCCGACTAGATGCCATCCTGCCCCCGCACTTTTCGACTGGCCGAGTTGGCGTTCGTGTGCAGAGCACTTCGCCACACCCTGGGTTCGACTGCTGCGAGCTGCCTCTCCAGAGATGCATGGCACCGCCGAAGGTGAGAGAGCCGTACACCATCGCGACATTGACTGCCACAACAGCTGAGAAAAGTATGCTTCCTGAACTTGTACCGACGCTAGGGAGTCGCCCTTGGACGCCATGTCTGGTGCCTCCTTTGAGAATTGGTGGTGTATCTGGCACTCTTATTCTGGGCATGTTGCTTACACTTTGGTTGCTCACCTCTGGAGGATTACTGCTGTGGGTAGCTTCGTCTTGTACACTTGTGGATCGTATGGCTCAGCAAGGGGTGGTCATTGATGGACTGTGCCTTGTTTCGCTGTGGTCATCCCGGCTGCTTCTCCTATTCCACAAGACT
Source organism: Lissotriton vulgaris (assembly GCF_964263255.1). NCBI lineage: Eukaryota > Metazoa > Chordata > Amphibia > Caudata > Salamandridae > Lissotriton > Lissotriton vulgaris. Next base: position 1,099,815,160 of record NC_141693.1, read on the forward strand.
ATTCCACTATTATACCTCACTGGAACACTGGACCGTAAGGGACAAGGTTGACGTTGCTTTTCCCTTTTTACTCACTGCGGTTTGCATTGCTAAGATTGTGGGGGATAGACGGGGGAGCTGGACGTTGGCTGTGTTTCGATTAGGGGTCGGGGGTGAGGCGGCCGATAATGTTCATGATGGTAGTTACGGATACATACGATCGGCCCTCCTCCGGTAATACATGTTTCTTTTTTCTTTCTTTCCTTTCTTCTTCATTTCGGGTACTCTTTTGGGCGACAGGCACACTGCTAGGGGGGGTAGGCTGTAGCCTCTGCATGCATGTAGGGTGGGGGGTAGGGAGGGGGGATTCATTTCATCTGTTTGATTTCTATGGGCCTTATTTTTTCTCTTTATTTCTACACTCTTTTCCTGTTTCCTTTCTTCTTTGGGTCAATGGCGTTAGTTGTAAGGGGGTGGGTCGCAACCGGCACACAGCGTAGTCTGCGATGGTCAATCCTTGTGTAATGTCTTTGTGCCGCCATTTTGATTGGGTCTCAATGCTTGCTGGACTTATTTGATGCACATCGCCCACTTCAGTTTTGGATGGTATATTTGGTCCTTGATCCTTTCTAGTCTTTACAGTTTAATATCCTTCATAAAAAACTTTTTAAAATAAACCTTCACTTCTCCTGCTTCCCAGTAGTACGATTCTCTCCAGTATACCCCAGGTCGATTGTAGTTTGTTTATAGTACTACTGAGTTGCCGTATTGTTTGCTGCTGTGCTCCGTAAGTTGTCGAGGCCGGCCGGATGGTTGTAGGCCCGAATTTGTTTCTTGATACTGCGCAATAAAGGTTTTCAAAAATTAAAAAAAAAAATTTTAAAAATGGAACCTGTCAATAAGCTTCAAGTCCAAACACCATCCAAGTGGCACAAAAAGACAACACACACACAGGGCGGGGCATCTGGACACTCATGTGGATACTGCGGAGGCCCGCGTCACCCGGCACTAGAATGTCCAGCACGGGGAAAACGCTGCTCAGGATGTGGCAAGATGAACCATTTCGAAAAAGTATGCAGATCGAAAAAATTCCGTAAGCCACGCCAGGCAATACATACTATAACGGAAGGAGAGCAGAGCCACAGTGACATGGATGATGACGAGGAGGAAGAACGATCGGTGCATAAAGTACACATGATCGGCACCGCCGCTCGTCGCACCGCAACACTCCCTCAATGTTCAATCCGGGTGGCGGACCAAGACATAATGGCGGAAGTGGACACGGGAGCGTCTATTAACCTCATGAGCGCCTCACTCTACAGAAACATGGCCACGCCTCCGGCTCTGAGCCCCACTCCCATCACTGTTTTTGCATATGGACAGGACATCCCCCTCAGGATCCGAGGGAAATTCCGAGCGGCAGTCCGCCATGGGGACAAAACCATCAATGCGAACATCTTTGTGTCGGAAGAAGGACAAGGCATGCTACTGAGCTGCAGGGCAGCCGAGGACCTCGGTGTAGTAACATTCGCCTTCAGAGTCCACGAGGAATCAGTACAACAACTCCTCATGGAGTTCCCGGACCTCTTCGAAGGCATTGGACGCTTCAAGGGCACTGAGATACACCTACACGTTGACCCCACAGTACAGCCGGTGGCTCTGCGACACCGACGCATTGCATTCCATCTTCGGCCGTTGGTGGAAGAGGAACTTCGCAAACTGGAAGCGGCTGGTATCATCGAAAAGGTTTCAGGCCCCACCCCCTGGGTGTCGCCCATTGTAGTCACCAGAAAACCGAAACAACCAGGGGCAGTCAGGATCTGCGTGGACATGCGCCTCCCCAATGCGGCCATAAAACGGGAGCGTCACATCACCCCCACCATTGATGACCTCATCGGAGAAATGGCAGGGGCCTGTTGGTTCTCAAAGCTAGACTTACGATTGGGATATCACCAGCTAGTACTAGACAAGGAATCGCGAAACATAACCACCTTCTCCACCCACATTGGTCTTCGGAGGCACACCCGGCTCAGCTTCGGGGTCTCCAGTGCAGCGGAGGTGTTCCAGAATGTCATTCAAGAACTGATCGCTGGCATACCTGGGGTGATAAATGTCAGCGACGACATAATGATACACGCCCGCACCATCACGGAACACAATCACCGACTAACACAAGTGTTTCGCAGGCTAAGAGAAGCAGGACTTACGCTCCATAGAAAGAAGTGTGAATTCCTACGTACCAAGATAGGATTCTTTGGATACGTCTTTTCGGTAGACGGAGTCAACTCAGATTCCGACAAAGTAAAGGACATCAAAGACGCACCACCTCCCACGACGGTCACCGAAGTCCGGAGTTTCCTTGGCATGGTTAATTACTGCGGTAGGTTCATCAAAGACCTGGCCAACCTCACACTTCCCCTGCGCGACCTCACAAAGGACTCCACCCCGTGGACCTGGGGACCGGAACAGGAGAAGGCCTTCCAAGACATCAAGGAGTCCCTTTCAAGCAACACCACACTCGCGTTCTTTGACCCTCGAAATGCCACCCTCATAGCGGTAGATGCCGGGCCGGCAGGACTTGGAGGTGTCCTGATGCAAAAGCAGAGGGACGAAATGGACTGGATACCGGTTGCCTTTGCAAGTAGATCTCTCACAGACACAGAGCAATGGTACTCCCAAATTGAAAAAGAAGCTCTTGCCATCCATTGGGGGTGCCGGCATTTCCATCTGTATGTCAATGGCAAGCCGTTCACGGTGGTAACTGACCATAAACCGTTAGTGGCCCTGTTCTCGGGGACATCATCAAAGCCGTCACCTCGCATCGAGAAATGGCTGCTTCAACTGCAGGAATATAACTGCAACTTCGAATACCAGCCCGGGGCAAGGAACCCGGCGGACTATCTCTCACGCCATCCCAGGCCAGCCACCCCGGAAGAAATGGATGAGGCCGAAGAAACAGAGGCATATGTCAAATGGGTGGTCGCGCGGTCATGCCCGCGTCCCCTCTCCATAGAGGACATTGCGAACGCCACGGCACAAGATGCCTGTCTCCAGAGGGCCAAAGAGGTCCTCCGAACAGCGAACTGGCACAGAGCCAAGGAGAGTTGGAAGGTGCTCACACCAGAAGCTCAAAAGATCATGGAGAGCCTTCATCACGTCCGGGAAGAGCTAAATGAGGACGACACAGGGTGTCTGCTAAGAGGGCATCGTCTAGTAATACCTGCGGCACTAACTGACCAGGTGGTACAACTAGCACACGTGGGTCACCAGGAATGGTTAAAACCAAAGCCCGGCTACGGACAAAGTGTGGTTTCCCCTAATGGACGACATGGTAGAGAAGGTGGTGAGGTCATGTGCCGCTTGCCAAGTTACAGGGGATGCTCCTCGGGAAGCCCCGATCATAGTGGAACCCCGGCCCCAACGACCATGGGAGAGGGTCAGTATGGACTTCGGCAGCATCCCGGATGGAAGGAAGACACACATTGGTAATGATCGATGACCATTCCAAATACCCAGAAGTGGAGATAATAAACAGCACAAACGCTGAGAGCGTAATTCCCAAGATAGAGAAAATTGTTGCCACTCACGGGGCCATGCGTGAGCTCCGCACAGACAATGGACCCCCGTTTCAAGGACAAGACCTGGCCACTTATCTATCATCCCTTGGCATTCGACATCGACGCATCACCCCTCGCTGGCCTCACGCCAACGGGGAAGCAGAGCGGTTTATGAGAACCCTGAACAAAGTCATTCACATCGCCCATGACAAAAGCCAGTCAGTGGAGATGGCCATCTTCACATTCCTCCGAGGCTACCGACAAACCCCACACTCAACCACTGGGATAGCCCCAGCCCATATCCTCATGGGGCGAGTGGTGACTGACTCCATCCCTCACCATCCACGGTGGTCACCGGAAGGGGTGAATGAAGACAGGATTGCGCAGAAAAGAAAGGCCACTTTTGCTCGAATCAGCCAGAAGAGACGGGCGGTGATGACACACTTCAACAGAGGCGATGTAGTGCTTCTTCGCAACAGGGTCACCAGTGGCAAGTTTAGGCTGAACTATGAAAATGGACCGTGGCGAGTGATTGGCGTAAAAGGCACCCGCATCACAGCAGTCCGGGGACGGGAGAAAATAACAAGAAACGTATCACATTTCAAACGATTCCATCCGGAGCCAACAACATCCTGTCCCCCACCGTTCGACAATGGAACTGAAACTGCAACCAATCCTTTACACCAGGAACTAACACCCAGCCACGAGGTCACACAGAGTAGCAACCCTAGAGCAGCCATGAGTGAAGAGGCGTTTGATGGTTCTGGGGCCCTCGAGGGCCTGCCAGATCCGGATGTGGCCGACAGCGAGGCTCCAGCAACGGCCCCAGTCACAGAGAAAGACATTCTGAGTCAGAGAGGGACGCAACACAGGCTGAGAAGAAACCCCACACCTTCCTGTCGGCTACGCGACTATTTCACGTAAGACTGTTTCAAGCAGAATTATATGAGTGCAATGTCTGTAACAATGCTCCACAAGTTCGGAACAATATTTGGAAGCAGAGTGTGCCAATGAAGAATATCATGACAGACTGTTCGATAATGTTAGTGTTGTTGTTGTTGTTGTTTTTCCTTATTTTAGGAGGAATGTTATGTTCCTGGAGGTGGCACGCCCATGACGCCATGAGCGTGCAATGTTGAGTCATGTGACTTGCTATAATAAAGAGAGGCCCCGCACGCACGTACGCATTCAGACGCGCGAACGGAGAGCCAAGAAGTTATTCCCAGTGTCCGTCTCAGTTATTTCTAGGGCCACGTGTCAGGCCTAGGTAGACCTAGATGCTCCGGAGTGTAGGCCCCAAGTTGCTACCCCTAAGGCTGTCACTCCCCGATTGCAGAACACAACAGTGAGTAATAAAAACGTGGAGTGTCGAAACTGAGCTTTTTACGGCATGCAGTGCCCTTGATCATCCCACTTTATTTCCCAGTGCCGCATCTCTAGATTTCATGGTGTCAGGCACAAGACAAAGCTAATCTTGCAGTTTTGTGGTTTGAACATTAAACATGTTTCCTGATCTGCTATCCGAAAATGTTTCCCGTTTCCCCTGAGAATTATAATTTTTGTTTCTTCAAACTATCAGCCTCTCCTGCTTTCTGTTTAGAATAAATTAGGGGCTCGGTTTGAAAAAGAAAGGCAGCTTTACTAACACAAGCATTTGCAATACAATAGGCTTCGAATTCTATGGCAGGACGGAGGCTCCGATTATGCTGTCTCATTCCTTTACTGAAAAATTACAGCAGTCAATCAGAACACAGTAAAGAAACAAAAAACTACATTTCCCATGAGCACCTCAGAGGACCATAGAGGCTAGATAGTATAAAGGGAACCATAGAGGACAATACTTTCTCTTTCTTTGCTGCTCCGCAGCCAGTTAAGTGCATTTTTCCTTATGCTTATGCTTTTTTGCTGATAACGTTCTTGATATATGTGCGCTGCTTGCCTTTGTATTTCGCCGCATCATTCAGGTTGTTATCCCCTGTAATTTTTCGCTTCGCGCTCTATTTGCCCTTTTCAGTTGCGGCGTTCTACGGGAGCGTGTGTCACCTCCAGGTTTACTGGCCCGCTTCGTCCGCGCTTGTTTTTTTCAATTTGGTGGAGCGGGAGAGAGGGGGCTGAGAGACGCACGTGTAGCTCGCGCGTCTCTCTGTTGACCGGCAGTGCTTGTCACGCGCATGCACATTGTCTTTGTTGACACTTCTGCTCCGGCGGTACACACGAGTGTGCAGTGACAGCTTTTCTTCTCAGGAGAGTTTATATAGTGGCTTTCTCCGCCCGAGCCCACCTGCCTGGTCTAATTGCCTACGTCTACGCCCCTACTCTCAACAGTTTAGGGGTGGTAAAATAGTGCATAGGCTTTGCCTAGAGTGTTCTTTGGTTTGAAGCAAGCCCTCTCTCCACTCTTAATTTTCTGGTGCTTCCTGTATTGTTTTTGGCTTGCTTTGGGGTTACACTCCCCCTGCATTGCCCTTTGGGTTGTTTATATTATTTCACTCCTCTTGTGGGCATTCTCCAATTTCTATTGGCAATATGGGAGACTATTATGAAGGTGAGGAGTATTACTACAATGAAGATGAGCCCTCAGGCTCGGTGGATGGCGACTATATGGGTCAAGCCTTATTCCACGCCATCGCTCCTTTAAAGCGGCATTTGTCTGAATATGCCACTCAACAGGGTTGGCTGCCACCTTGCTCTGGGCATTCAAAAACGTCTCCTAAGAATCCCCATCATTCGGATTTTGCGAAATTGGCTAGGACTCTGTCCTCTTCCTGTCCTTCTAAGAAATCTGCGAAGTCTGTGCCTACACCACAAGAGTTTCCTTCTGATGCTGATTCCACCACCACAGATTCCTCATCCTCTGATCCCGTGGTTCCTCCACCCAAAAAGAAGGCTCGTAAGGAGCACTTTGTAGATGCCCCTTCCCAGCCCCAAGTTCTTCCCTTTGACCCTTCAGACATTATTCACCCTAACTCCACGGCCTGGCTTCCTTTCCCTGAAGTGTCGGACTATGTGCAAGCGCATATTCGCTGTCCCTTTGATAAAGATTTTCAGGCCCGATTACGGTCTGAGTGTCCCCGTCCAGATCTTTAGGACAAGTTGGCAGATACGCCTGACGTTTACCCAACCATGGTGACCTACATGAAGAAGTATTCCAAGGATCCAAAGAAGGGTCTGGATATTTCTTGGAGGTCCTGTCAGGACAAGATGTTGGACCTTCTCGGTCCGCTGACTAAGATTCTCGACTTGGCGTTCACAGCTAAACAGTCTAATGCTCTCATTGATCAGGATGAGCTGGTGGGCTGGTCACATAGGGCTATCTGCAAGTTGGGCAATGCGAATTGCGCAATTTCGTGTGAGCGCCGCCGTTCCATCCTCTTAAAACTGGATCCGAAACTGAATGATTTGGCTCCCTCTGAATCCGGTTCCCTGGCCCAGGGTTTGCTTTTTGGTCATCCTTTTCTCAAGGAACTTACTAAATTTGTGGCCACCTTCAGGGCCTGGACAAGGCGCAGTCCAATTCGCGTCGGGCTTTCCTCCCGGTTTTTGGACGGGCCAGACGTAGGGGACGTTCGTCTGGCTGGGGAAACACCTAGCAATATCATCGCGGTGGCCAGTCCCAGAAAGGTGGAGGACAGGATACCTACAACTCCAATAAAGCTAACTTCCACCCCTCTCGCAAAGGGAGAGGACGATTTAAAAAAGGTGGATTCGGTGGAGCCCAAGGTGGACGTCCCGATTCCTCAAACTCAGGTGAGCTTGATTCTAGTTTCAGAGGTTGTTCTGGGGGGCAGGTTGAAGTTTTTCCTCCACAATTGGCAGCTAATCTCAAACGATGCTTGGGTGTTGGAGACGGTGCAAGGTCACAGAATCGAGTTCTACGAACACCCTCACCAACACCGCCCTCCTTTACCCCTTGTTTTTTCTCAACAAGATCAGGCGTTCATCTACGAGGAAATCGATTCTCTTCTAGTCAAAGGAGCCATCGTTCCCACTTTTCTCCATCCGAACGGCTTCGTCAGCAATGTTTTTCGGGTGGAGAAAAAGGGTGGCGGTTCACGCTTGGTCCTCAATCTGAAGGACTTCAACGGCGGAGTGGTCTACCGCCATTTCAAGTTGGAGGGCATCCATCTCTTAAGAGACCTTCTTCAAGAAGGGGACTGGATGGTTCGCCTCGACCTTAAGGACGCCTATCTATCGGTTCTAATTTACGAGCCTCATCGCCACTTCCTTCAATTTCAGTGGCTCGGGAAGTGGTTTGAGTACGCTGTCCTCCCATTCCGTGGTGTTTCACGAAGCTTCTGCGTCCAGTGGTGGAATCTTTGCGTGCCCGCGGGGTTCGCTTGATAGTGTACCTCGATGACATTCTCATCATGGCTCAATGTCCTCTCCTTTTGCAGACTCATTTACTTTGGTCCATAGAACTCTTACAATCACTCGGTTTTCTAGTGAATTCTCAGAAGTCTGATTTCCAACCCTCTCAGACAATAGACTTCCTCGGGTTTCGGTTCAACTCGGTTTCTTGCCATCTCCTCCTTCCTGGTCAGAAAATCAGGGCCATCAAGAGAGAATTGCGGACGGTTCTGTCCAAACAGATGGTCTCTTTGAGATCGGTGGCTCGAATTGTGGTTCTTTTGTCATCTTCGATCCAAGCGATCTTTCCAGGTCCGTTACATTACCAGGCTCTTCAGCGCCTCAAGATCAAACATCTTCAGAAGGGTCTTCGCTACTCCGATCTCATTCCTCTTTCGGAGGATGCTCGCTGGGAGATGTTATGGTGGCTGGAACACATGGAGTCTTGGAGCGGTCGTGCGCTGTTCGGGAAGACTCTGGATATGGTGATAGAATCTGACGTGAGTCTTTGGGGTTGGGGAGCCACGTGCGGTCCGGTTGCAACGGGGGGCCGTTGGTCCCAGGAGGAGTTGACTCTTCACATCAATTGCTTGGAGCTTCTAGCAGGCTCCTTCGCAATTCGTTGTCTTACCCCTCAAGCGTCGAACTGTTGCATTCTCCTCCGCATGGACAATATTTCAGCGGTGCGCTACGTCAACAAAATGGAGGGTACCAGGTCCAAGCTCCTGGCGGAGATTGCGAAGGACTTTTGGCATCTTTGTCTGCAACGACAGATCACAGTTATTGCAGAGTACCTTCCTGGTCGCGACAATCGGATAGCCGGCTGGAACTCTCGCCATCTGCGGGATTACAGCGATTGGAGACTTCACCCTCGGATTTTTGGGGCATTGTCCCGGATTTGGGGACGTTGCCACCTCAACCTCTTTGTCTCTTGCCTCAACAAGCAACTTCCCCTATTTTACAGTTGGCGCCCGGATCCGGAGGCCATAGCCACGGATGTCTTTCTCCAGTCTTGGCCTCCTCTCCTGTGTTATGCCTTTCCACCTTTTGTGATGCTTCCCAGGGTTCTGGCCCACACTAAACACTTTCTGTCGGAGCTCATTCTCATCACTCCTCTTTGGAGAGCCCAGGCTTGGTTTCCAGTTCTTCTGGAGATGAGCTGCTCATCGCCGATCCTTCTTACACACAGGTGGAATCTGTTGCTGGACCCTCTTCTAGAACCTCACCCTCTTGTGCTATCGGCTCATCTCCGTCTAGTGGCGTGGCGGATTTCAGGGGTCGCTGGCAAATCCCAGGCCTATCTTCAGACACTGCCAGATTTATTGGGGAAGCTTGGGCCCTCAACACACACAAACATTATGCGTCAGCTTGGAAACAGTGGTGTGATTGGTGTTCACAACAGTCAGTGGATACCGCTTCTGCGGATGTAGCTTTGGTTCTGAATTTTCTTGCCTCCCTTGCTTCGTCTGGGTTGGCATACAGAACTGTTAATAATTTTCGTTCTGCCATTTCCGCTGGGCACGTTTCTGTTGATGGTAAGCCCGTTGGGGAACATCCTTTGGTTTCAAAATTACTCAGAGGCATTTGGGTGGTAAAACCTCCTTGTCCTAAGTATGTCGCTTTATGGGATGTTTCCGTTGTTCTGCGTTTCTTGGAATCGTGGCCTTCCAATTCCTTGTTGACACGCAAACAACTGTCTGCCAAACTGACTATGTTGTTGCGTCTGTTGTCTTGCAAGCGTGTTTCAGATGTTAGAGCTATGGACCTTGCTGGTTGCACGTTCTCCCTGGAGGGTGTTTCCTTTGTTCTTTCACGTCGTACTAAATGTAACACTTCTTTTGTAACTTACCCTTCTTTTCCACACAATCCTTAACTTTGTGTGGTTCAATGCATCAAGGATTATGAGGTGAGTACTGCTCCTTTTCGACATGATTTACAAGGTCAGCTGTTAATTGCTTTGCAACAACCTTTCAGGCCTGTGACTCCTGCTACTTTAGCGAGATGAGTGCGTTGGCTCATGGTGGAGGCTGGCATTGACGTTTCCCTCTTTGGTGCTCACTCTGCACGGGGGCCATGGCCTCTAAAGGTTTTTCCTTGGGTGTCAGTCTCCATGATATCATGAAGGCCGCTGATTGGTCTTCAGAGTCTGTATTTAACACGTTTTATTTCAAACCTATTGTGGATGTTGCTTCTGTTGTGGTGGCTAAGCTTTGAACAAGCATAATCGGAGCCTCCGTCCTGCCATAGAATAAAAAATTTGCTAACATTCGTGCCAAGAATTTTCAATTCAATTAAGGACAGGAGGCGAGGATTATCCCACCCTTGTTTATATTTTGCATTGGATTGTTCATTATCATTGCTTTGTATACATTAGCATTATGCTATGCTTCATGCTGTTCTATGCCTTAATTTTTTCCCACCTTATTTTATTTTCATCTGTATTGTACCCTTATGGGTGTTCTGTATTACGGCTCTGTTTTTCTTTTCAGGTTCAGATCCTAAATGAGATGCTGTTCTCGTTTTCCACATTGCCTGGAACTGGTTATTTGCACAGAAGATCTTCGGCTCCAGTCTCCTCGTTCTGCCTTCCGGTGGACTGTTCTTTGTGACCTTCTTCATGGTTCCTTTGGCTTATTGAGACTTTATATTTGTTGCACTGTTCTGGACAAAGAAAGAGGAAGTATTGTCCTCTATGGTTCCCTTTATACTATCTAGCCTCTATGGTCCTCTGAGGTGCTCATGGGAAATGTAGTTTTTTGTTCCTTTACTGTGTTCTGATTGGCTGCTGTAATTTTTCAGTAATGAAATGAGACAGCATAATCCTCACCTCCTGTCCTTAATAGAATTGAACATTCTTGGCACGAATGTTAGCAAATTTTTAATTTGTGGGAGTTTAACCCAATGCGTGCGTCGGACAGCCCCGGCCATCCGAAGTCACAGTGGGCATGTGCGGAGGACGGCTGGGGGCTGTCCGAAACACGCCCACTCATTAATTCCCCAGCACTGCGGCGGAATTTGCACCATGGTCACGAAGTTAAAGCTATTAACATTGTAAATGACAATGCCTTTTATTTAGGTTTTAAAAACCAAAACATGAATAAAGGCATTGTCATTTACAATGCAGACAGCTCAAATTTGTGTAAATGCAAGACCTATTGCATTGCAAATGCTTGTTACTTATTTCAGCTCGGACGGCTCTCTCACGTTGCGTGCCTGGAACACTGTGTTCTCGTTTCATGCACACTGTGGGGGTTCTAGTACCATTTGTACCATTAAATGAGTGTTTACCGCTGTTTACTGGTAGCACGCCTTTTGTATATTCCAGCACGGATGGCTTTTACACTTTCCATGCCTTGAACAATTTGTTCACGACTATAGGCACTGCCATGGTTCAAGTGCGTTTGAACCATCAAGCCAGCGTTTACTGAGATCTTCTGGGTCACACCGAGCATCTTGCACTATTTGATCATTTTCACTACATATTGTTTGTAATTCGAGCACAATGCACGTTTATGTGCAGAATATCAGCGACCCTATGTTATACATCTGGTATATAACAAGATGTCTGGGGAACTGTTTACACAGTTTAATTGCCCAACCACGTGGTTATAGTGTTTCTTAACACTGTGTGCACAGGAGCACTATCTGAGCTTGGAATCACTCGCTTGATTTATATCACCTATCAGACACCCTTACTTACATGATAACTAGATATCCTTAATATGAAGGACTTTGAGCTCTAATATGTATTCGACCCCCTTGAGACATGGTTCTCATTTCACCTATTTTTTACCCCCAAGAAATTGATATCCCTTGATGAAGGGCATTCAGCTCGAAATGCAATGGGATTGTTAAAATTGGAAAGCCCAAACACTGATTTGCATATCGACATGCACATGAATGAAAAAGATTGGAATGCATTGAATTTCATCGTCCTGGAAATGAATTAATAAGGAATTTAATGCAATCATCTTTGGGAATATAGGTTTTTGTGGAAACAGACAAACTTGTCTATATCCCTTCCTGGGATAAAAGTGGTACAATTAGAGGACGCTTTCCCCAGTGGGAAGCGCATGTTTCATGTGTCTACATATGTGCATAGAACTTTAATTGAAACTGAAAGACATGTTCAATATCATGGTTACACATTCGTTTAACAGTACGATCAGCTTACAATGGCACAATTGCTCTTCAATTTCTGGTGCTTTGCAACAGTTTTAAGACCTTCTTAGAGTTTCTTGTTGCTTAAATAGGTGAAGCTTCTGAGCTTGCTTAATATTGCTCGCAAGAAAGTGTCACTCATAGTTGTTCAAATGTCACTCATAATTACACTGATATTATAAAAAATTTACACATAGCGATCTGAAACCTTGACAGCTAAGCTGTCACCACTTGGTTTCACAAAATTACTAATCAACTGACCAGCAATAGGCATGGGTATATGGATGGGGGTTTCTGTATGCTTGACCGGCTTGGAGTGTACTGCTGTGTGTCGATAGCAGGTATTGTAGTGGGTGTGTGGTATCAGAGAGTAGTAATTGGGCGCCAAGAGATATCAATGAGTAGTGTCTCAAATGCAGCACAATGGAAGTCTGGACGGTCAGTAAAAGTGCCTCCCGGTAACCACTGGCTGGACTTTCCTCTGGAAAAACCTGTAGTGTTGGCGGGATGAACTCTCACTTCATCCACAATTATTTATGCTTCGCGCTATATAAAACTTTATAAATAAATACTGATGTCTCCTTTACTGTGTTCCGCTTCCACGGGTGAGCTGTTGTCAGTGACATATACAAATGTAGGCTGATCATACACAAAAAGTTGTCTTCAGGTTCCTCGTGTCACTGAAGATAGTTACTACATATATGTGGTATCCATGTGATGATCGCATGCTCGCATCTGTCTGGCTCGTGGTTGCGTCTCGCATGGAATGCATGTTTAGAATGCGGTGAGCCATTCTATGTGAGAGGGTTGGCGAGAGGACAGATGATAGGAGACGATGTCTGGTTCGGGGCTTCACAGTAGTTAATAAACAACGTTATTTTTCACTTACCATGTCACGTCTTGTTTATGAACCCAACAATATACCTTTGACTCGGAAGTGATTTAGTGTACCTTGGACCTATCGCTTCCGGTTGGCTCTCAGTGCCTATGGCCCATAGGTCTGGTGCCTGAATTTCACCCATACTTCCTCTTCTGAAGGTTCTTCCCTGGCAGAGTCCAGGTTTTGCCTTAGAGCATGCTTGTTTCCTGTTTATACATTTGCTCTCCTTTCCTTCTAATCTTTTCCTTTTCATTCCTGTTTTCATTCCTTTCCTCCCTTATTGTCCATTGACATTTCTCATGAAATTCTTCTTAGCCTCCTTCTTACAAACATTATTATATCTGTCTGTGCAGATTTAGAATGAGGAACAAGAACTAATCGCTTTCTGAAGTGTTTCCGTCGTTCTGGTTCCTGAGGCCACTCATTCAACCCTGACTGTTTTGAGCTTCTTGCTTTATTTTCACAGCTGTTGTACAAATACATTGGCACTTCTGATCCCATTCTTGAGCCAAAAGCACTTGAACCATCATGAACATAAACAGACGACGTCATTCGTTTTCCAAAGACAGGATTTCTAGTGTATAAACATGACATACGTCCCTCGCAGGTGGGTACACAATATTAGATAAAAGACACAATGTACACACCATGACAAATCAAGAATCAAGAAATTAAGTGAGCGACCAATTGCCTTCATGGGGATAGACCCTTTTTAGGATGCTAACCGTCTTCCAAGACTTAACTTGCTAACCAATTATTCATCCCTCTTTGCAGGCTTTCTTTGACCCACGAGGTAAGGGCTTCTAACCTGAAGGGGTTCTCTTAATCTACTTCTCCTACTATCGCAGCCATTTAGCACTACAAGGATCACTGAGTTGAAGGCCGCCTGCTCTTGTTTCATCATACTTATGACCTGGGAATTAGTACCCTATTACTGGGTGCTTGAATCCAGCCTATCCACAACCTCCTTTGTAACACGTTGTGAGTAAGTGTTCTTGCACAACATTTATGATTTGCCTCTAATTTTCGGTGGGTCTTGATTTCTTAACTGCCAACTATGGGGGTAATATGAGGATCCTCCTAAATCAGCTCTGATGAGTCCCTGAGGTTCAGAATCTGCGACCTCCAGGCCTACTCAACCAGGATGTTGTGTATTCAGCAGCTGTATCCTCTGGGCCAAAAGGGCTTTACACTTCAATGTGGCTAAGCTACTCTTCCTGAGATAAGTAACAGCATGAGTCTTTTGGGCTGAAAAGTCGATTGCCTTACAACAGGGTGGAACATTGTCTTTTACAAAACGGGCACAGCTTTGAGAGACTTAGAGGCCTATTAGGATGGTGGACGGACCTGCGTCCGCCCGCCACCCTCGAGGTGGAGGGACCGTCTGCAGGGGCAGCGGCGGTCCCTCCATACCAATTAGGATGTGACCCCCACCCTGGCGGTCACATCCTGTATCTTCAACCTTGCGGCGGGTGCTGCTTGAAGCAGCACCCGCCGCAAGGTTCAAAATGCATGCTTTGCATTTACATGCACAAAGCGGCAGGCACCGCTCAGTGCCTGCCGCTTTGTGCATGTAAATGTGTGCAACCCCCAACACCCTGGGGACCCGCAACGGGCCCTCAAACACAAAAGACCACATGCTTTTCCACGGTGGAAAAGCCGCCATGGAAAAGCATGTTTCCGTCTGCATCCTAAAATGGCTGGCGGTGTCTTGCAGACACCGCCACCATATTTGCGTGCATTCACCACGGATCAGAGGCAGACGGACTTGCCATCCGCCGCTGATCCCACCGCCATCCTAATGTGGCGGTGGGTGTTTCCAATGTGCGCAGCGGTGAATCGGCATTCTACGGGCCGGCGGTGGATTCCACCGGCCCGGAGGATGCGGATTCACCGCCATCATAATCAACACCTTAGTGAGCCCCTCCCTAAATGGGTCCCTCCTGGTTTCATTCTCTGTAGTTGTCAGCTTTCTCTTGATGCTCCTCATGCCAGGAACATGCTGGGCTCTCCTCCTGAATAGTCTCTTCTCTTGCAGGGCCAGGGACACACCTTCCCTCTCTCGGCAGGCAGATAGAATTCTAAGCACTTTTGGCATACCCTCTGTGATATCATGGCCACATCCACTGCTTGTCTGGAGAGTTTTAAAGTCGAACCATCACTTATAAAGGTCTGGGTATCGTTCACTCATGATCTAAATAAAGAATTCACAAGACAAGGCAACGGCCGCAAAGTAGGAAGATCAGTGGGGGCAGCATGGTTTAATAACTACCTAAGGAAACAAAAAAAACAACAGAATAAATATTTAAGACAACTACGAACCCGAGGTTCAGAATCTTCACAAGACATTCTTTCCCTAATATCAAAATCAAGAAAAAAACTAAAAACGGATGTTGGACTTGGCCCTTTTTGCCGGGTCATCCTTGAACTTTTTGCCTTCCTCCTCTATTTTTTCTAACCTGTTGTTGGCTATTTTATGACTCTGGGCACTTTACCACTGCTGATCAGTGCTAAAGTGCATATGCTCTCCCTATTGTAAATTAATGTATGGATTAGTGATTCCATGATTGGCTTGTTTCGTTTACTTTCCAGACCCTAGTACAGTGCACTGAGTGTGCCCAGGGCTTGTAAATCCAAATGCTGTTGGTGGGCTTGCAGCACTGGTTGTGCCACCCACAGAAGCAGCCTTGTAAATTGTGTCTAAGGTCTGCCATTGCAAAGCCTGTGTGCAGTCTGTGACTGTCATGCTGGCTGGGCAAGTGCACCCACTTGCCAGTCCCTAAACCTTCATTTTTCTTCCTATCAGACACCCCTATGCTAGGCCCAAGGGAAGGGTGCATTGTATGTATAAGGTAGGACATGCCCTGGTGTGTGTGGCATGTCCTAATAGTGAATTGCAGCCTTTTTCATTATTCGCTATTGCAAGGCTACCTGTTCTCCATAGGCCAGAATGGGCAGTTAGATTATTACACCTTATAATCCTAACTGACTCAGGGAACTTGGTATAAATTCAAGTCTAGTATGCCTGAACTCAGAATGATAAAATACATCTTTTAGTGAAGTTGGTTTTAACATTCTGTGTTTGAAAATACCACTTTTAGAAAGTGGGTATTTTCTTGTCTAACTATCCAAAGCCTTCCTCTGCTAGGTTGTGTATTCCTTGTCTGGGGTTTGAGTGACAGGGATGGGGGATTCCAGGAGACAGAATGAGTCAGCCCAGTGGTGAATAGGGAGATCTGCATCTAGATGGGTGGGAGGAGTTGCATCTAGGACCTGAATAGGGCTGTGCCTGCCTTCCACAATGCTGGCTCCCCCTCCTGTGGTGCGGCAGATGTCTCTGCCCTGCACTGTGAAAGAAGAGAAGGAATCATGTCAACAAAGTACTCCAGGGCTGTGCTTTCCCTCCACAATGCTGGCTCCACCTCTTGTGTGGGGGGGGGGGGTCTGATGTTTCTGCCCTGCACTGTGAAAGGAAAGAAGGAGTCTTGTAAACAGAGTGCTCCAGAACTGGTTTGCACTGGACAAAGGCCCCTCTGCCCTCACAGGACAAAGGATTTAGGGGTATAAATATTGGGACCCTGATCCCAAGAAGTTAGATCACTTTTGGACAAACAAGAAGAAACCTTTGCTGAGGAGTGGAACCAGAAGAATCCGAGGAGATACTATCCCTAAGCTGAAGTGCTGCTTAGGGGATTGGCCTACAGTGGTTGCCTGACTGCCAAAGGAAGGAGAAAGGACTTTGTGTACCTTATTTTCAACTTGTGAAGGATCTCCAAGGGCTTGGAACAGAGCTTGCCTCCTGCTGAAGTCTCGGAGACAACAGACTTCAACCCCAAGCTCCCCCGAGTTCTTTTGGAAGTGCCTGCTGCTGTTTTGGTCCTCCCTAGTGACTGGGTGTCACAAGGAGCTGGAAGTGCGACTCAAAAGGAAGAAGCTTTGATGTCACTGTTGTAGCTGTCGTATTGCACTGCATCGAGAGAAGCGTCTCGCAATGAAGAGGAAGCGTGTCGCTGCTGCTGCCGTCGCATCGTGGATGTCGCCGCTGTCGTTTTGCACCGCATCGAGAGAAGCGTCTCACAACGAGGAAGAAGCGTGTCGCTGCTGCTCCCGTCGTGTTGAGGATGTCGCCACTATAGTTGTCGTCGTGCACCGCATCAAGAAAAGCGCCTCGCATCCACGGAGAAGCGTGCTGCTGTCGGAGCTGCTGCTGTCGCATCTTGGATATTGCCACTGTAGTTGTCGCATTGTGCGGAAGCGTCTCGCAAACGTCGGAAAAGAGGGCCACAGCCGAGGCTGTTGCCGTTGCATCGCTGAACAAGGGTGACGCCGTTGCAGCTGACGCATCAAATCAAAACTTCTCGCATCATCGGAGAAGCGTGCCGCATCGGGAAGATCTTCACGTCTTTATTTCTTTGCACCGGAACTTTGCCGCACATCCATTGCTGCAACACTTTTGTTGTGAAGCGCAACGCATCGTAAGATACAGTGACGCACAGTGTCGTATCTTAAGAACTGAACTAAGCTAAAACTACCATCTTAAGTATAGTATTGTGGATTTTTGTTGTTTGTTGTCTTGTGTTAAGTCTATGTAAAGAATATTTATTTTAATATACAACTGTATGGTGTCCATCTGTAGTGTTGTCACTGGGTTACTGTATGTGGTCACAAATGCTTTACACACTGCCTCTGAGGTAAGCCTGTTTGCTTGTGCCAAGCTACCAAGGGGGTGAACAGGGGTTATTTTAGGAGTGTACCCCCTTACCCTGACTACAGGCAAGGGTCCCTATTTGCCTCAAGTACCTACCTGTGCCAACTAGAGACTACCAAATCTACATTGGTGGTCAGCGGTGAGGATTCTGGACTTGCATTTGTGATTTATGTACAGTGATTGGTGAACACTACTAGTGAGTGCAGACCAAAACGCAACAACATACTTTTTGGTAGATTTCTTATTAGAATTATCTATTTTTGCAAGGAAATGCCAAAGTTAACAACCATCGAGAAAGCAGCATCCATAGCATCTGTTGGTTGTGATTGTGAAGAGGAGGAACTGCTATGCTACAATGTAAGGCAGCCGGAGGGGCCATTGGGCCCAGGAGGGCGGAAAGCACCTTCCCCAGCATGTAGCAGTGTTTCTGCCAAAGGCCTGTCCCCATAGGAGTTGGAGGACAGGGAGAGATGCAGGGTGCATGAGATGAAGCTGATAAAGCTCAAGTTAAATTTTCAGTTAGAATGGGAAGTGCAAACTAGGAAGTTAGCCCTGGAAGAAAAGAAATTGCAGTTTGAACATGAGTTCAGAATGAGGGAGCTTGACTTAGAGCTCGAGAGGCTTGAGGCCATGAGTGTCTCAGCCCAGCAACAAGAAGTGTGTGTAGCTCAGAGATTGAGCTTTGGTGAGTTGGAGGTGGAATCCAGCTCAGATGGTGGCAGCAAAATGTAATTTTCCAGTGCTGAGGGAGCGGTACATACACCCAGTGTTGTAGCACCTGATTTGAAGGAAGGGGTTAACATACACCAGGAGATTCAAGTACATGAGGTAGCTCCAGTAGTGCACAGCGTCCCTGAGGGAAATAGGGTAACTGGTGCAGGGGTTCCTGGTCCTAGTGGTGGGAGGGATACTCTACTGACTCTAGATGAAAAGTGCAGGGGGAGGGGTTCCCCCAAAGTTGAAGTCCTGGTATGTGAGTGTGAAGACTGCCCAGGAGAGTGTGGGTTGAATGACAGAGACAGTCAGATACTGTCTTGCCAATATCAGGAGAGTGGTGTGGAGTATGTGTGCGAGATACTGGATGGTGAGGTAAAGGATAGTTTGGTTAACCCCCGTAGGAGACTGTGTGATCCAATTGTGGGAGAGCATATTGTAAGTCCCTTTTTTCCAGACCTATGTAAACACCTGTTGGAAAGTGAGTTCTCTGAACCCAGGGAGCTCACATTGTAGGCAGACCTTTTGGTGGATTCCAGAGGGTCTGGAGAGGCATTAGGGAGTGACCCTGTGGGGAGTGGCTCAGGTATGTTCCAACCCAGAGTGGTGGAAGTGGTGCAGAGTAGCCCAGCTAGGTCCCATTGTAGTGGGAGGGGTGTAGGGGCTCACGTCCTGTCTTAGTAGAGAAGGAGTGAGTGTGGGGCTGCATGTCCCAAGGTGCCTGAATCCCAGTCTCAGAGCCTGGATGGTTATTTTAGGGAAAACACAGGTGGGGAGACGAGGCTGTCCTGATGGGCCGCCTGTTGAGGGGTATCCCCTAGTGTCTGGTGAACTGGGAGTGTCTGTAAGCAGGCCTCCATTATTACTGGTGTCTGGCGGTGCTGCTCCTAAGGGGAGGGTACAGAAGTCCAGACTGAGGGGTGAGAGGGGGAAAGAGTCCCCAGTGGAAGGACCAGTGGGTCAGGGGCCCGCCAGAAGGGTTGTGTCACCAGTGAATGACCATGGTGCCACTTCTGTCCTGGGGGATCTTTGCGCACTATCAGATGGACAGGGGACGGGAGATCTGCACCAGGCAGACTATCAGACAACACATGAGTTTTGTGTTACCCTCAGGGGGGGCATGCATGCTCCAAAGGAATTCCTGGTGCGCCGGGCAAGTGTTCAACCGCAGGGGTTGGTCCCTACATTGGGAAGCCAGGTTCAGGTGTTGTCTGACCAAGAGGAAGGGGAAACTGTAATCAGTGTCCTGACCGATGTAGCTTCTAGGGGTACCACTCCAGGTGGGACGGTACAGTACTCTGGAAGGGGGTGCAGAGGGAGGGAGTTCTCAACTAGAGGGTTTAGACCCTAGGTTGGATTGCCAGGTTCAGGGTGTCCCCCCTGACCTGGAAGCTCAGTTGCAGGATAGAACCCCTGAACTGGTGGGAAAATTGTGCAGGACCCCTGCTACAGGCACCCTGACAATTCTGGAAGGGGGTACCATTCCAGGTGGGAGGGTACAGAGCCCCAAGCATGAGGACCGGGTGTGGGAGAGCCCATCCCCGTCTCTGGTATAGCCACCGTGTACAGGCCTAGGGCTGGTGGCTCAGTGCCAAGATGTCATACCTGACCTGACAAGAGGGAGAGTGGACAAAGGGTACCAAGCACCTGGGGCTACTGCCCCCTGCTCTCTGATGCCAGAGAGGTTTGAGAGCCCTGAGAGGCATAAGGCCTGGGTCTCATCCCTGACTACTGTCAGTGGCCACGGTGACTTGTTGTCTGTCTGTTGGGACACACCTGTGAGGAAGTTAAAGTTAGATTCTGCACAGGTGGTGTATACAGGTGAAGAGGAGGGTCCCCATGGATTAACTTGGTGGATCCTGAGAGTATGGACAGAGGATTTGAAATGGGTTTAGGTTGGCGTAGAACTTTAATATGCCCCTGCTGTTATGGGCCAAGTCCAGGTTCTATCCCCCAAAGCAGGGAAGTCCATCATGGTAGTGAATGGTCTATCCTGTGTTTTGGCTGGAAGGGGGTTGTGTTGGTCTTGGCCCTTTTTGCAGGGTCATCCCTGAACTTTTTGCCTTCCTCCTCTATTTTTTCTGACCTGTTGTCGGCTATTTTATGACTCTGGGTACTTTACCACTGCTAATCAGTGCTAAAGTGCATATGCGCTCCCTATTGTAAATTAATGTATGGATTAGTGATTCCATGATTGGCTTGTTTGGTTTACTTGTCAGACCCTAGTACAGGGCACTGAGTGTGCCCAGGGCTTGTAAATCCAAATGCTGCTGGTGGGCTTGCAGCACTGGTTGTGCCACCACAGAAGTAGCCTTGTAAAATGTGTCTAAGGTCTGCCATTGCAGAGCCTGTGTGCAGTCTGGTACTGTCATGCTGACTGGGCAAGTGCACCCACTTGCCCAGTCCCTTTTCTTCATATCAGACACCCCTAAGGTAGGCCCAAGGGCAGGGTGCATTGTAAGTATAAGGTAGGGCATGCCCTTGTATGTGTGGCATGTCCTATTAGTGAATTACAGGCATTTTCGTTTTTCACTATCGCAAGGCTACCTGTTCTCCATAGGCCAGAATGGGCAGTTAAATTATTACATCTTATAATCCTAACTGACATAGGGAACGTGGTAGAAATTCAAGTTTAGTATGCCTAAACTCAGAATGATAAAATACATCTTTTAGTGAAGTTGGTTTTAACATTCTGTGTTTGAAAATACCACTTTTAGAAAGTAGGTATTTTCTTGTCTAACTATCCAAAGCCTGCCTCTGCTAGGTTGTGTATTCCTTCTCTGGAGTTCAACAAAGTGCTCCAGGGCTGTGTTTTCAACCACAATGCTGGCTCCACCTCCTGTGGGGCGTCTGATGTTTCTGCCCGCACTGTGAAAGGAAAGAAGGAGTCTTATACACAGAGTGCTCCTGAACTGGTTTGGACTGGGGAAAGGTCCCTCTGCCCTCAGAGGACAAAGGATTTTGGGGTATAAATATTGGGACCCTGATCCCAAGACTTTAGATCACTTTTGGACAAACAAGAAGAAACCTTTGCTGAGGAGTGGAACCAGATGAAACTGAGATGAGACTATCCCTAAGCTGAAGTACTGCTCAGGGGATTGGCCTGCAGTGATGTCTGACTGCCAAAGGAAGGAGAAATAACTTTGCGTACTTTATTTTCAACTTGTGGAGGATCTCCAAGGGCATGGAACAGAGCTTGCTTCCTGCTGAAGTCTCAGGAACAACAGACTCCAACCCCCAGCTCCCCAGAGTTCTTTTGGAAGTGCCTGCTGCTGTTTTGGGCCTTCTTACGGACTGCGTGTCGCAAGGAGCTGGAAGCATGACTCAAGATGCCGTTGCATCTTGGAAGTCTGTGGAACAGGGAAGGTACTGG
Organism: Lissotriton vulgaris; assembly: GCF_964263255.1. Classification (NCBI taxonomy): domain Eukaryota; kingdom Metazoa; phylum Chordata; class Amphibia; order Caudata; family Salamandridae; genus Lissotriton; species Lissotriton vulgaris. Next base: position 1,099,836,879 of record NC_141693.1, read on the forward strand.
ATCCTACATCTGACCAGCCCGGATCTCAACAATGGGGAAAACAGAACAGGTTGGCTGGTCAGGATCATTAACAGAACAAATCTAGGCGCACGCAGTCAATGTATACTACGTGACCAATGGAAGTATATTCCAAGAAGATTTATTTACATTCAGACTGAGAATTCATAAATTTCAACGTCAACAGACATAAACGGAAGACTGTCAGTACAGTTGGTTCAACGACATACAATCATGTATACAATATCTACAAATATACAATTTTACAAATCTACAGACAGCTGAGGTGAAGGAGTCGTACAAAAAACATATTGACACACCAAAAAAAAGTACTAGTCCAATTAAATTGCAAAGTACAAGTGCTAATAGAGACAAAACATTGTTTGTGCGTGAAAGAAAATGACACAAGGAAACCAGTCCTTAGAACTAACAACCACTGGACAGGCGGAACAGGGATGGAAAAAGGTGCCTGCCTGTCTTACACAGCCTGTGGTCGAATGTTTTTTAGGATTACATTGCTAGGGCCCAATGGAGTGGTGTAATTTTCACCCTAGCCGCACCCTTTAATCTTGCCACAGGTTGGGGATGTCGACGCGTTTCGAACCTTGGATGTAAAAGGTTCTCCTCAGGACAGGGACTGGGAACGATTTTATCTGTAAGGAAATTAGGAATTGGTGTCAGATATTTACTACAAAAAATTGCATGGGTCTCCTCTGACTCAGAACAGTGAAAAAGAAAATGTTACCTGCACAGTGGGCACAAAGGTTGCCGTGGTGTAGGTATGCCGCAGTAGAAAAATGGAAGTCTAAAGGAAAGAGAAACATTGCACAGGGTGGTCACACACTGTGGTGTCAGGCAGATTAAAGTGACATAGGGCCTGTGTAAGGGCATTTCCTACCTGTCCGTCGTACAGTGGAACACTGGGGGCACAGTGCCCGCAACGCGGTGCACACCCAGATCGAAGGGCAGTTCACAAATTTGGGCGCCGATATTGTAGGCTGTGGAGGGTAGAGGCGAAAAAGCGCCAGTGAGTGTTTGAAAAAAACAGGTCATGCAGAGGACCAACACTTCCCTAGCACAAGGCTCCCAACAAGCTCCTACCTGTATTAGGACGAGATTGAAAACGTGGGGGGCCGCTGGTCACAGTAATCAATACAGCGAGCGGGAAAAATTCAACCGGAATCCGCTGAAATTGACATACAAGGGAAAACCATATCAGTAAAGGAGTCTGTTTGCAAGATTCGCGCTACAAAGGGGCCGGGTTTTAGCAGCGACGCCGGGGCACTTACTCGTGTGGGCGAAATCAATTAGCCGCTCCAAAGAACCTGAATCAGTTGGGCAGACGCGGACACCGCCGCGGTGTATTTGAATTGAATACAAGTTGGGATGGTGGGAGGCATCAAAATCGATGTAGGACTTCATTCCTGACTAGAGGATGCTGGTAGTTGTAGTCTGCACGCAACTTGATAGATCTGAAACTTACGACATGGACATTGGAACTGATTGCGGCCCAGAGGCGGAAGCCGTGTGCGTGGGCCAGAGCAGGCGGCAAAACCCAAATAAGTGTGTGCGTCGCTATCAGAGGCCCGCGTATTTGGGATTTCGTGTGACTCAGTTAAAAGCTCAATGGAGTCCATTTGTAAGAAGAGTACCTAGCAAATAGCTGACTGTGTAGTGTTTGGCAAAACAGTGTGGCATAGATGTGACAAATCAAAACTCACGTTTTTTAGCAATGTCGATTGGTCTTACGTGTACCAATGGCATACATTCTCTCAAATTCAATACATATGACAAATGTTCAAAACGACAGTTCATAGTTGAAAAATAATAATGGAGGTAATAAATGCCTTGCAAAGCACAAAAAAGGGTCACAGTGTGATGTTATACAGGCATAAGTATGACAATTACCCAAAGAGTCTAAAGCATGTTTAAAGTGCATGTCAAACAAACGAAACGACAACATGGATGACTGTTCCCATGGGTGGTATTATAACCCTGTGACAGGTTTTAAGATGGAAAGACCAAGCAATGAGTGGAGTGAAAAAATAATAATAAAAGCAGCACAGTGGGGGGCACAGCTCAACCAGAACGGGCAGAATAAACTTCATAGTACGAAAAAAGTAGTTCATAGACTGGCAATTTCAGACATTTCATTGAGACCAGTATTGGATGTGTCGAATTTCAGTATGAGGTACGCCTCTTTTTGGGAAAGACGCAGGTCGGGGTCTCCACTGCCCCCTCTTATAACTGCCAACACAGTCCATCTGATATCGAGGGAGGAGTGTTTTTGTTGCAGAAAATGGGAAACCAGAGGTGCGGTGAGATTTTTATTGTCAATTCTTGAGCGATGCTGAATGATTCTTTGGCGGACCTCCTGCGTAGTCTTACCAATATACAGCTTCTTGCATGGACATTGGATGGCGTAGACCGTGTATTTGGTCTTACAATTAGTGTGTTCATCGTGGCGCCAGAATTTAGTACCATCTGTAAAGAGCGAGCCCTCTATTGTGAGGTCACAGACGGAAAATTTCCCACACTTGCGGTGGCCCTTGACTGGGTTGGCTCCAAAGATGGTACTTTGAGAGTCCCTCTTGGCAGGGGGCCGGGTAGATGTGATCATCTGGCCAATACTCCTGTTTTTTTAAGGGCAAAGAGTGGAGCACCGATGTCTGGGAGAATTTCTTCGACCAAATGCCAACTTTTTCTGATGATTTTTTGGAGTTGGTTGGTATGGGGGCCAAAGGTAGACACACAGACCATTCTCTCGGTTGCTGGTCTTACTCTCTTCTCCAGAAGATGTTCCCTGGGTGCCCATCTGGCTCTCTTCATAGAATGCTTGGGAAGCTTGTGGGGATATCCCCTTTCCTGTAGCTTGTCGGTCAATCTCTGGCCATGCAATTCGAACTGCTGGATGGAGGAGCAATTCCGCCTCACCCGGAGAAATTGTCCATAAGGAAGATTGTCTCTTAGGCTCCTCGGGTGATAGCTCTTATAATGGAGTGCATTATTTTTATCTGTTTTCTTTTGATACAATGAACATGAAAGTGCCTCATTTTTGACTGATATCTCCACATCCAAGAATGGTAAAAATCTGTCATTGAAACTCAGACTGAACTTAATGTCCGGGCTCCTGTCGTTCAGCCACACATGGAATTCTTCAAGGGACGTCTGAGTTCCATTCCAGACGCACCAGACGTCATCTATATAGCGGAGCCATTGCTCAATATGGTCTCTGTAAGGGTTATTGTTGAATACATATTTCTCCTCGTATTGACCCATATACAATATAGCCATCTCCGGGGCAAATGGGCACCCCATAGCAGAGCCTTTGACCTGCAGGAACATCTCGTCCTCAAATGTAAAGAAGTTCTTCTTAAGCGCCAGGGTCGCGAAAGAGATTATCAGGTCGGTGGGGACCCTATGTGGACGTGGACGGCTTTCCAAATATAGTTCCATAACATCGAGGCCATCTTGCTGGGGAATCTGTGTGTATAAAGATGACACATCCATTGTGACCATCAATTGGCGCGTGGGATCAAACTCCATGCCTTCGACTTTATTTATAAAGTCCATGGTATCCCTCAAATAGGACGGCACCTGGACCACAAGGGGTTTCAAAAAAATGTCCACAAATTGGGAAATCGGTTCAAAGACCGAATCACATCCAGACACTATCGGCCGTCCTGGGGGTGTTTGAGAGTCTTTATGTACTTTAGGAAGAAAGTACAGGTGTGGGGTCCGGGGATGCTGTTTCATGAGATATTCCGATTCCTTGGGTCCTAGAATCCCCGCTTCTTTGGCGGTATTGACAAGTCTTTTTACTTCATCTTGGATTTGAGGTGTTGGATCATGTGTAATCCGGCGGTACCACTCTTGGTTATACACATAATTCTGTCCTTCAGTCCGATACAAGTCCTTGGACCACAGGACAACAGCACCGCCTTTGTCTGCTTGCCTGATGATGGCCTCTTGTTGAGTCTTCAGTTCCTGTATTGCTTCTCTGTGTTTTTTGGTGATGTTATGGGGCACAAAGGGACGCTTCTTCTCAAGGATGTTCAAAGATGACATCACCGAACGTTCAAAGGCAATGATGTTTTTAGAAGTGTTGTGGTTAGGGGGACAGAAGGTAGATTTGTTCCTCAGGCCTGAGGCTTCAGTGGGGATTTGATCGATGGAGTCCTTGAAGAACCATCGAAGACGGACCTTCCGAAAGAATTCCATAACCTCCAATTTAATTTTAGTAAAATCCATGGCAACTCCAGGTACAAAAGAAAGGCCCATCTCCAAGACTTCTTGTTCAGCTTTAGACAGGACTTTCCTTGAGATGTTTATAATGGCAGATGATTTCACGAGTTGTAATGTTTTTTGCGTGTCGTCATCTCCCACTGGGGTTTGAACCTCGTCCGCTTCGGCTGTTGGCCCTGGCCTAAAAAAGGCCTCTTAGGAGTGTTTCTGTTCTGTTGGTTCCTATTTGAAGTGCCCTCCCCAGCATCCTGGTTTCCTTGTGTCATTTTCTTTCACGCACAAACAATGTTTTGTCTCTATTAGCACTTGTACTTTGCAATTTAATTGGACTAGTACTGTTTTTTGGTGTGTCAATATGTTTTTTGTACGACTCCTTCACCTCAGCTGTCTGTAGATTTGTAAAATTGTATATTTGTAGATATTGTATACATGATTGTATGTCGTTGAACCAACTGTACTGACAGTCTTCCGTTTATGTCTGTTGACGTTGAAATTTATGAATTCTCAGTCTGAATGTAAATAAATCTTCTTGGAATATACTTCCATTGGTCACGTAGTAAGCATCTTGGAAGTCGCCGCTGTAGCTGTCATATTGCACCGCATTGACAGAAGCATCTCGCAACAAAGAGGAAGCGTGTCGCCGTCACTGCTGCTACCATCGCATCTTGGATGTCACCGATGTAGCAGTCGTATTGCACCGCATTGAGAGAAGCATCTCACAACGAGGAAGAAGCGTGTCACCGTTGCTGCTGCTGCCGTCACATCGTGGATGTTGCCGCTGTAGATGTCGTACTGCACTGCATCAAGAAAAGCGCCTCGCATCCACGGAGAAGCGTGCCGCCGATTTCGCAGCTGTAGCTGTCGCATTGTGCGGAAGCGTCTCGCAAACATCGGAGAAGAGTGCTGCAGCTGAAGCTGAAGCTGTTGCGGTCGCATCGCTGAACAAGGGTGTCGCTGCTGCAGCTGACGCATCGAAGCGAGACTTCTTGCATCATCGGAGAAGTGTGCAGCATCGGGAAGGTCTTCACGTCTTTATTTCTTTACACCGGAACTTTGCAGTATTTCCATTGCTGCAACACTTTTGTTGTGGAAGCGCAACGCATCAATTCATAAGATATATTGACGCACAGTGTTGCATCTTAAGAACTGAACTGAACTAAGCTAAAACTACCATCTTAACATTATTGGGGATTTTTGTCGTTTGTGGTCTTGTGTTAAGTCTATATAAAGAATACTTATTTTTAATATACAACTGTGTGGTGTCCATCTGTAGGGTTGTCACTGGGTTACTGTATGTGGTCACAAATGCTTTACACACTGCCTTTAAGATAAGCCTGTCTGCTTCTGCCAAGCTACCAAGGGGGTGAGCAGGGGTTATTTTAGGAGTGTACCCCCTTACCCTAACTAGAGGCAAGGGTCCCTATTTGCCACAAGTACCTACCTGTGCCAACTAGAGACTCCCAAATCTAACAAGGGACATCAAGGCAGCTAAGAAAAACTTTAGAGAACTTCTCTGGGTAAAACTCCATCATGCCAGCAAACAAAGAGACTCCATGCTCTTCTGGGAAGTCATTAACCAGGTATCAAATAGCAAGAACCGTCATTTTAACCGGAAATAATGGAGGATGCCTGGAGGGCGCATATTGAACATACATACAACACCATTCCACGTACTGACATTGCAAATTATGGAGTCTCAAATGCAGGAATTGCCCACAACACAGTAAAGTCAGAACAATCAGATCTTGCCCTGGAGATTTCACAAGAGCAGGTCCTAAACATCATAAGAAACCTAAGGCCTGAGGGAGCTCCAGGGCCAAACGGTCTGCCAAATGCATTATTTCAGCACGACCCCTCATTTGGGTCTGGAATCCTTACTCCGCTCTTCACACACGTGCTAGCATCAGGCCCAATCCCTGACTCCTGACGAGGAAGTATCTTAAACCCCATATATAAATCAGGTTCATGCTCGGACCCTGCTAACTATAGAATGATAGCACTAATTGACGTTGAGGATAAAATGTATGCTTTGAATCTACTGGTAGATCTAGAAGATTGGGTGAGTGGTACAAATCTGATGCCAAACACGCAAACTGGATTTCGGGCTGGAATGGGTACCCTCACCAACATCTCGGCAGTTACACTCCTAGCCAAACAAGCGTACGCAAAATCACACACTCTGTACACGTGCTTCATCGATCTTAAAGCAGCATTTGATAAAGTACCAAAAGCAAGGCTATGGGCCAAAATGCAAAATTGGGGGGTACCAACTAAACTTCTGGAGGCGATAAACAAACTCTACTCAGACATGTGGGTACAAGTAAGGATAGGTTAACAGGCGCAGTATAACAAGCAAGATTCCAACCAAAAACGGATTAAAACAGGGGTGCGTGTTGTCCCCTGCCTATTTGACATCTACACTGCCGACCTTGAGAAACATCTCCAACAAGTTTGAACTGGCCCCCCAAAACTGGGTAACATGCCAATCACTAACCTCCAATAAGCAGACAACATTGTTCTTCTTTTTCAAACACCGATAGGTCTGCAGTGATCAATGACCCAACTAGGAGCATACCCGATCACAGCCCAATTAACAATAAATCTCAAGAAAACCAAGGTGCTATGCTTTATTAAACATCGGAAAACAGGGTCAAAAGGTAAATTCATCTGGAATCTAGATGACAAACCAATATCCCAGGAGAATTTGTACAAATATCTTGGGTTCCAACTTGATCACAATCTCAACTTTAACCACCAGCTGGACCAAGGAAAAATGAAAGCAAAACAACTCCACTATGCCTTTAAAACTCTAGAGAGGAAGTTCAAAGGCTGTCACCTGCTAAATGTAATTGCAGCTAAATTCATTCCAACTATATCATACGGGTCAGAACTGATGAATACAAAAGATGCAGCCTCCTTAAACCAAGCCCATTTGAGTCTCCTTAAGAGTCTGTTCTCAATCCCCGGGGACATCTCCCAGTCACAGATTCGACTGGAATATGGGCTTAAAAACCAGAAACCAACCCGACAAGGAGCGGTGGCCAAATATTACTGGCGGATGAGGCAAGCAGAAGAAAATACCTTAGCCCACTCTTGATGGGCAGAAATTGAACAGCAAGCAAGACAAAATAATTCAATTGAACACTGTAATAAAAGAATCACTCGCAGACCTACATCTCGAAGAGGCCTGGCACAAAATCACCTCCTACTCCATGTTAAAAAATGTTGTGAACATAGAAATCAAACAAATTTCTTTGTTAATGGACAAAATTGCATTTGCAAAAAAAAAAACACGCATGGGCAGTGATTCAGTCTTATCAGACGCTGAAACCACAACAATATTTGTCAGAACACTTCGCACATCATAAAAAGCACTATATGACGATGCTACGGTTGGGGCACTTCCCCAAGAAGGACTTGACCCCGAACTGGAAGTGTATATGGCCGATGAAAGAATGCCTATTATGTGGACAGGGAGTTGAGACATTATTACACCTCCTATGCATCTTCCCCTCGCTTCTAGAAACCTGGAAAATAGTCCTTTGCGAGATTTTTAGGAAAAACAAATTAAGGGCATGCAGAGCAGCTGTCATAGAATGCCTTGGAGGCTTGTCAATCCAACTGTCCTGCAAAGCCATTACGTTTTGGGAAATGGCAGCCAAAGAACTAGATAAAACACAAGAATCAACTTGAGTGGCTCCTACAACACTGACTGGTCTATCCTCGCCCGCTCCTGCACTATTATCTGATCTTTCCTATATGAATATCCTTGCATTTTTAATCTGCATTGATTATATATTTAATATTTCTTATTTCAACTGTTATTAAGGATTGAGTAATGATGACACGGTGTTTTTATCCTTTGTATCTCTCAAACCACCACTTTTAATCATTGTGTATAACGTGCTTTTACAATCTTTTACAATGTTTTAACAAAATTAAATAAAAGTATTATTGACTGACAGTAAAATCCTACTCAGCAAAGTGCTGATTTCAGGTGATGCCCCCTCATGTCTAAGAAACTGACTGTCAGGCAGACATAAAGGCTGGTTACTCACAAATGCTTTCAGTACTCTACGTAGCACTCCCTTCATTGGTAAAGAAGAACTTGGGACTGGAACAAAGTCGAGTGGTATGGATCTCGCTTTTATAGACGTTTTCCAAGCATGTGATATGGACCTACTGTCTAAGGCTTCAGAACTGGTTTGGGCAGGTTCTCTTTTGAATGTCTTTTTCTGGTTGTACTTCGGACACAGCCTTTGTGCAAAATGATGGCTTTCACAGCAGGTAGCAACTGAACTATCTCCAAGCACTCGCATGCAAAACATGGACACAATAAAGTGTGAGATTTCTGCCCCTGGCTGTTGTAAGCTGTCATTAGCAACAATCAGAGAAAAACAAAAGGGCAGGCCCTGTCTAGAAACTCCCTCACCTTCCATTACAAACACTGAATTTCCAGCCCCCGCCCTAACCATCTATCAAATAGCAGGGCTTGGCAAGAACTAATAAGCCGCCTTTTGCCAACCACGTCCTCACTAAATTCCTAAGGGAAACTTTGTCTCCCTGCCCTCATCGAATTCCTAAGGGAAACTCATGATATCAGTGCATGAGTCTCCACCCTCCAGCCACAGAAATGAAGGCAATACTCTTATATTGCCTTGAAAAGATACCACCATCCACTATCTTGTGTCGTGCAACAATCTGTAGAACCGGCTCCTTGGAGACCTCTCCCTACTGGAGAGTCAAAGCCAGAGGTGCGGGGGACACCTAGAATCTACGGGTTCTTCTTGCTTAACTCATGGATTACCAAGGAGACCAGGGCAACCAGCCGTGGAGAGAAGTAAGTTATTTATTAGCTCGAGCTAAGGACAGGGTCACAGAATGGTACAAAGACAATTCTATGGAGACTGCTGCTTTACTCCGCAGCGCACGCATAATTATAGCGCTAGCCACGCCCATTTACACAATACGAAGTTCCTCATTTTGACAAGTTCCTCACCAGACAAGTTCTTCGTCAGTCTTATGTGGCGCCAGGGGACATCTGTCTCTGATTGCACAATGTACACAGCCTTGTGCATCCTTGCCCAATTGGTGTGGTCACGGGGCACGGCCTCGTGCTTCCTTGATCAGATGGTGTGGTCACGTGGCACAGGAGTTGGATATGACAGGCTGAGTTACCAACGGTGGGCAGGATGTGGCTGAGTCTCTGGCACAATTGGGGGGGTGAGGTACACAGGCAGCTTCTCGGAATCGGCTTGACCACAAGGAGCGAGGAGGTTTGAGCAAGTTTCAACAGGGACATGGAAAGCAATTCTTCACCAGGTTGCCTAGAGGATGGCAACACAAAATGGAGACTTGTGGGTCATTTTAATTGCAGTTCAACAGTCCCTCCTTTTGCCATGCAGAGGCAACAATCTGTCGTCATCTAGGTCAATGTCCATCATCTCCTGGACCTCTTTCTCGATCATCATCATGGCATTGTGATGGTGTGAATTCACTTGTTTGGGTGCCAAGGAGGTGGCACAGAGCCCACACAGCGCGGCCATGCATTGAACACAAAGGCAGCAAGAGAAAAATGTGGCTGCAATGATTACAATGAAAATCATTAACTTCCATCCCCACTGAGATATCATGCTCCAAAACCAGCCGGTTAGGGACCATGAACTCTCATCCTGATGGATGTCGGAAGCAATCTTATGGAGCTTCTGGATTGCTTGATAAGCTGTTGGTGCATTATCAGGTATGTATATACAGCAGCTTGTTTTGATCAATGTGCAGACTCCTCCACGGTCCGCCAGTATTATGTCAAGCGCCATTCTGTTCTGTAAAGTCATGAGGCGGTCCACTTGAAGTTCAGCCGTGATATTACTGAGGGCACCGGCAGTCGCGTTGATGGTGGCCTCTACCACCCTTGTGAGATGTCGAAGACTGCGACTATTGACCATAGGGCCCCAACAGGGGAGGAACCCCTTAGCAAGTTCACCAAATTCTTGTCCAGCGGTGTCTTCAGCGTCAATCACACCTCTCCTCTGGATGTGGTGTGTTGCATCGGCTGTGTAGGTGGGGGGTAGCAACCAAGCAATGTAACAGGTGCCGGCCCAAGACTTGGGCAGCCAGGTGTTGGCCTTGTTCCCACACACAAAATATGTATTCAGTGAAGACACCAGAGCTGGGAGAGTCGAACCATTGAGCTGGAGCGTGTAAGTCCAATCACTTTCCCCCACCCATACTGTTCCACTGTTCTTCATGCAGTATTGTCCAGGATGTGGGTAGACAGGGAGGTCCCTGAGAGGTGGCAGTCGTTTCTTTCCCCCACCATTGAAGAGGCTCGATGGATAGAAAGACCCATGATTGTTCTCATATTCATCCTTTTCTGGTGAAGCCTTATCCATATTTGGCCACTCCGTAGCCATAATGTGGATGAATGCTTGTCTGCTATTGACCTTCCCCAGGGATCGTGTGGATGTGTCACCTAAATAGAATGGGTCAAAGAACGAGGTATACCATCCGTAGGCTGAACCAGTTCGAGAGAAAGGAGCAGGAATCAGGGTCATTCCGGTGCTCGCAGTATGGGGCAGCAACCCACATACCCAACAGTTTGTTGTGTTTACCACAAGCTGGTGCTGGTGTAACATTTGAATGAAAGTGTTGTTGAAGAAACCTGTTCCTCTGTTTCTCTCATGGGTGGGCAATGACACATGTTGATGAGGTGATTCTGTAGAGGTAGGAGACTCAGGTGCTGCAAGGGTGGCGTGTGTTATCCACCCGAGGCAGGCCAGTACCAGTGAAATAGTCATGAGTACGAGTAGACAGATCGAGTACCGGCCATGTTTTGTCTTTATGTACTGTTGTTGTTTCATTTCTTTGCTCTTCAAGCTTTCAGTGTTCATTTTTGTCACCGTCTGCTTCACTTGGTCTTCCCTAGTTGCTGCCTGTGAATGGTGGTTGCTTCACCGGTCAGTCCTATGGACATGTTCCGGTTCGCTGTACCGGCTCCAGTCAAATGGGCCGGTGTATCACAGCCCTGCAGCGAAATGTCAGCCCAAGTCAAGCAGAGGGCCGAGACCTTCATCTCTTCAGTCCTTTTTTCTGGGTCGGAGGTTGTACAGGGTGGACCTGGGCGTTGTTTGATCAGGAAACAAAGGCTCTGGTTGTTGAGTGTCCTGCAACCTCAGATGCGGAGGAACAGCAGATTGCAGGATATCGTCGTCCTCTCGTTCAGATGAAGCCCAGGCAATGTTGGTGTCACTGAACGGTACAAAGCATGGGATTTTCTCACATTCGTCGTCTCCCAGGCCTTCCTTGACCCACCGGTCGTATGGTAGTGGTAGAGGCACCTTCTTACAGTGCACTCCGTGAATCCAATTTTTAGGTCTCGCCTGTCGATGCGCATGCGCATCGAGCTTGCGAGACTATGGGGGCTTAACCACTCTTTAACTAACTTGCAAGGAATCGTGGCGATTCCTTGCAGTGCCCGTGACTTTTAAGCTCAATGCGCATGCGCATTGAGCTTAAAAGCGCGTGCACATCAGTTCCCTCAGCCGCACTCCAGGCCCCTGCTGCTTTCACACCCTCTCCCCGCTGCTCCGCCCCCTCCCCTGCCCGTCGTGTCGCATTTGTCCTCCCCTCCCCTTCTCTCTCTTCCCTCCGTCTTGTTTTACCTGCTCCGCCCCCTCCCCTGCCCGCCGTGTCGCATTTGTCCTCCCCCCTCCCCTTCTCTCTCTTCCCTCCGTCCTGGCGCCAGCATAATACGCAAACCCCTCGGCACCCGCCCTGCTTCATGATACTTTTCAAGTGACTTTACCTCCCACCATTTTGTAAGTTCGTTTTTGTGGTGCTTTTCCAGTTGTTTCATTAGACTCCTCAAATCTCCATTCTGTACTGTTGTTTCCACATTCCGATTGACACGCTCATCAATAGACGGCATATTTAAAACAGTTCCTCTGCTACCTTCTCTCTATTAGCAAAAGTTTCCTCCATACCGGGGCACTCTGATTCCTTCACTTGAATTATTTATATATCAAACCGCTATCGAGCAGCACAAAATTCTCTTACTGCACACGCTAACCACCTCCCCTCCTGCTTGATATGCACAAAATTCCCGGGACCCGACTTATTGCAGAGCTGCACGCCACCCTTTCCAAGTCGTCCGACTTTCCGGTATGACACGGCGTCCGCCGCGGGGCCCCTACTTTGTGTGCCGAGCAGGGGGCTGGTTTCCAAATAACTCTCCTCGAGCTCAAATTCCAAATCGACTTGTAGAAAAAACCAGCCTCTACGCGGGAAGGGGTCCGTTGGAGAGAAGCCAAGTCGTGCCTCTCTAATTGACATCCATCAACGCTCCGACAAGCTTGCCGTTGAAAACAGCACCTTTAAGGAGAAACGGACACTTCACTGCGGCATGCGTGTTGCAGAAAATCTTTTTATTCCATTTTTAAAAGTGAATCCGGAGTGCCCTGATCCAGACGCCTTTCGGCGAACTCACTCGCCTTGCTCACCAGATAACAGTGATTAGAAACAAACACATTTTAAAATATTAACCACCAATGAAAACGTTCAGCACATTGTCATGTGATCCCTGGATTTTATAGATGAAAGACTTTAGCCCCAGGTTACACTTACAGAAAGCAGACTAGCGTTTTCCATTGTCAAATCCAAAGAACGTAATTACTCCTGCATCATTACTTGTACATAAGACAACAAATATATTTTTTCAAAAAGGGTCACATTTCGAATAGCAATATAAAACATATAGTGCACGTCTCACAGCCTCCCCCAGCTCCGCCCCCTCCTCCCCTGCCCGCCGTGTCGCATTTCTCCTCCCCCCTCCCCTTCTCTCTCTTCCCTCCATCTTGTTTATTTATTTTTTTACCCGCTCCGCCCCCTCCCCTGCCCGCCGTGTCGCATTATAGTGCACAAATGCAATAGCCAGTGAACAATTAGCATTTAACAGACACTACGATTTATACTTGTACTAATCATAGAAATCAGAGGCAAGAGCTGCAACCAAGGGCTGAACGAAAATTAATCCTACCTACATACTTACATACACACACACACACACACACACACACACTCTCTCTCTCTCTCTCTCATATAATATCAAAAGACAGAACGAGAAGAAGTTTGCTAATAAAGCTACAATGAACTATGCTAATAGTGCTCAGAGGATTATCATGAATGGCAGGGGCCACAAGGAGGCTGAAGGTGGGAACATAAAAGATGCATCAATTTCAGTTTTTGATTGGTAAGACAATCTGTCATATAAAATTTGTAAAAACAAGCTTCAACCTGACCAGGTATAATGAATCAACTGTTAGTTCTAACTTGTCTTCCCCTCCATCAGAGGAAGGGCATTAACGTCTAAATAAAGTAGACCTCTGTGGAATGTCCACAACCACCACTTTCACCACATCCACAACCACCACATCAACACCATATCGACCACCTCCACCACCACCACCACATCCACCACCACCACCACCACCACATCCACCACCACCCCCACATCCACCACCACATCCACCCCCACATCCACCACCATCACCACCACATCCACCACCACCACATCCAGCACCACATCCACCACCACATCCACCACCACCACATCCACCACCACCATATCCCCCAGATCCACCACATCTACATGTGTGTGGCTCTGTGTGTGTAGGTGCAAATGCAATGTTCTTGGATTGTCGTCACAATAAAATACACTGAACATAATCTTCACAAAAGTTATTTACAAACGTTTAAGCTATTGCCATTATAAATTACAATAGCTTTTATTTAAGTATTAATTATTTACAAAATTAAAAGCCATTGCTATTTGTAATATCAATACATCTAAGTCACGTAAATACAACACACATTGCATTACAAATGCTATAGGTGTCACATTTGCAAAAGTTAAAACTATTGACATTGTAACTGACAAAGCTATTAATTTTGCTACTTTCAAAACCAACACATAAATAAAAAAAAGTGTCATTTACAATACCAATAGCTCAAACTTTCCTAATGCGAGACCTATTGCATTTCCAATGCTTGTTTCTTCCTGCCACCTTCACTGCGGACCTGGTAGCCAGCAACTCTTGCTGGGGCAGTTTCCACCTCGGCTCCAAGTTCTTGGTTCTCTGGAAGTTGCGGATGCAGACCCAATCACCTGGCTGGATTGTGTGGCCAGGGCCCTCGGGTTTGGGTGGCAGGATGTCCTGTACCTGAAGATGAATGAGGCGTAGGTTAGTGGTCAATTCATGTAAATAATCAATCAACAATGGGTATTCAATATCAGAATATTTCTTTGGGCGGGGTACTCCCCAAACATTTGCTGGGCGATCAAAACATTATTTCATGCGGAGGTAGTCCGGTACGGGAATGTGCTGTGGCTCTAGTTGATAGGAGGGCAAGGGGCAGGGCGTCCGGACAAGGCAGTTCTGTGTCAGCCTGGATTTTCACCATTTTCAATGTCAGTGTTCCATTGTGGCGCTCAACTAAACCCGCTGACTGGGGGTGATTGGCGGCATGGAATTTCTGTCTGATCCCCATCCCTACACACACTTTCTTCATTATTTCCCCTGTAAAGTGGCTTCCATTGTCCCTCCAGATAATTCTGGGCATTCCAAATCTGGGGAAAAATTCCTTTAACAGTATTTTGGCAGTGCTGATAGCAGTGTTGTCATTAAGCGGGTATGCCTCAATCAACTTACTAAAGGCACACACAACCACCAGGACATATCAGAGGTTGTTGCATCTTTCCATCTGTATAAAATCTATTTGGAGCACCTCAAAGGGGTAAGATGGGGGCGCAAAATTCCTAGCAGGGGTTGGTGTATTTGGGATGTGCTTGTTTTGCCATACCGGAGCTAGCAATTTGCAAATACCTTTTGCACTAACATGAGCTGGGCCATGAGCCATAGTGACCACTGGCAAAACATAGGCATTGGGTAACAACCATCGCTGTTGTTCAGACAGATCCGTCTAATAGCCATCCTCATTTAATAGGCCTGTTTGCTCTTCCCGTAGACCCTTTTCCTCTCTAGTTGCCTCCGCCTGTATTTCCTTTACATTTTCAATAGTATCCTCATGCACCCCTTTCTCCGATACCCAATTTGAGGGGCCAGCTCCATACTTACGGGTAGAGACATCTTTAGCTGTTACCTTTGCAGTCTGGTCAGCAAATGTATTTCCCCTTCATATGTCATCTGTTACTTTCTTGTGGGTGCTACATTTAACCACTGCTATCTTTGAAGGAATAGTCAATGCGTCTAACAGCCTGCTGACCAGCTGACCATGCTGTATCTTAGTACCGTGAGAAGTTAAAAATCCCCTCTCATCCCATAGTCGCCCAAAATGATGGGCCACTCCGAAGGCGTTTTGGCTGTCAGTGTAGATGTTGACGGCCAGCCCTGTACTCAGTTCACATGCTCTTATCAGTGCCACTAACTCAGCGGCCTGGGTTGATTGGTAAGGTATTCTCTCACTCTCAACTACTGTCTGTAACGTGGTGATAGCATAGGCAGCAGTTGTGCTACCATCAGGAAGTTTGAAGCAAGAACCATCCACATACAGGGTACCATCAGGGTCAGTGAGGGGTGTGTCACTCAAATCCACACGGCCTTTAGTCTCTTCCTCCGTCCGGAGGACACAATCACGTGGATCAGAACTAGTTGTCATCATCAAAAACAATGTGGCTGGATTTAGCGTAGTGCAGCGGCGGATGGTTATATGACTGGCTAAGAGAGTCAATTCATGACCGGACAAATGTGCACTAGTAAGGTGTTGAGTTTTTGTCCTATTTAATAAAGTGTCAACTGCGTGAGGAACCATAACTGTAAGTGTAGTATCAAGGACCAGGCCAGCAGATTGGCGAATGGATATGGCAGCTGCAGCTGCTGCTCTCAAGCAACTGGGTAGTGCACGGGCCACGGGATCTAGAACTGCAGAAAAATATGCACAGGGGCGCTGTCTGTCGCCAAAACGCTGTGTTAGCACTGACAATGTGCAACCTTCATGCTTGTGTACAAAAACAGTGAGGGGCTTCTGATAACTAGGGGTGCCTAGCACCGGGACCAAACCAAGGCTGTTTTCAGTTCTTCAAATGCATGCTGGCACTTATTTGTCCAAGGAAGTGGGTGGGGAACATCTTTAAGTGTGAGGGTCAATAAAGGTTTAATGAGTAAAGAAAAATTGGGTATCCACTGGCGGCAGTAGGAGGTGATACCAATGAAAGCACGGAACTCTTTCTGTGTTTTTGGTGGGGGCATTTTACTGATTGTTTGTATTCGTTCAGGGGTGAGGCGGAGTCCCTCTTTCGAAAGGAGATGACCTAAGTAGGTCACCTCATGTCGACAATATTGGAGTTTGGAGAGGGAAACTTTGTGATTGAACTGTGCCAGATGCAGGAGCAATTTCATTGTAGCTTCTTTACAGAACGCCTCGGTGTCTGCCGCTACAAGCAAATCATCAATGTACTGGAGTAATGCGGTGCCTTGAGGAAGGAACAGGGAGTCAAGTTGGCCCTTGAGGGCCTGGCTATAAATTGAAGGTCTTTCTGTATATCCTTGTGGAGCTCTGCTGAACCGGAAACTTCGTCCTGCCAATGAGAATCCAAAAAGGTCCCTACTCTGTTCATCAACGGGTATGCTAAAGAAGGTATTTTTTAAGTCGATGACAGAAAAGAAACATGCAGACTGGGGAACCATAGTAAGTAGAGTGGTGATATCTGGGACCACAGGAAACTGGGGAACTACTATTTTGTTTATCTCGCGCAAATCAATTACAAAACGATAAACAGGGGGCTTGGAAGGATCGGTGCAAAATGGGGCTATTGCACACATTTCCTCTTGTCTCTTCACCCACACCCTTGTCAACAAGTTCAAAAATAATCAGGAGTAATGCCCTTTCCCCTTCTTTGGGTATTTTGTATTGGGGAGTCGGGAAGGGTGAGCATTATCCTTCAGTGTACCAGAAAACGGGGGTATGGACAAAAGGCCGACATCATTATCACCTTGGGTCCAAAGAGCAGGAGGGAGATTCCGAAGTTCCTGGGGAATGGGATCTGAGGAGGCTAAATTTACTCGGTGTGTGGTAAAGGGGACCCATAGTGATGTAAACCCCATCAGGAGAACAGTATATGGTGGCAGGTAATCTTTTTAATAGACCTAAACCCAACAAATTTTCGCCACATGTGGAAATCAAAACCAAAGGGGAATCAACTGTGTAGGGTCCTATCGTTAGTTCTAGTAGTTGTGAAACAAGGCTAGATACTGGGGTGCCAGAAAAGCCCACAGAAGTGTTATTTGCCCCAGACAAGGGGGCCCCAGGGACTTTAGACCTAGCAATAGAACTTTTGGTTTCACCAGTGTCGACCAAGAATTTTTCCGTAGAGCCCAGTGTTGTAACATGGACATACGGTCCCTTCTGGTCAACAGAAATAGGCATGGGTCCCTTCTCTTGTCCTTGGCAATCCTAGTGGGATCCCTTCTTTGGGCTCCTAATCCTCAGTAAAATAATTGCGGTCTTCATAATTGGCTGTATCAAATCTATTCTCTTGCATGAGGGGGCGTCTGTCCTGTAACTGTGTTCTAGGTCCGCCTCGCCCTCGTCCTCTCTGGGGACGTTGTCCTGTGAAGCGGTCCGGCGGGGCAGAGTTGTTCTGGGCCAACAAGGGACACTCATAGCGCCAATGACCCTCCTGGTGACAATAAGCGCACTGGTTGGGTCCCAGCGGCGGGCGAGGAGTCACGGGGCAGGTTTCTGAGCAATTCGCTGAAACTTAGGGGCACCTCTGTTTTGGGTCTGAGTTGGGTATGCTTGTTGGAGTAAGGCCTTTGTCTTTAAATCTTTAGTCTTTTGATCCGTTCTATCTCGCTCTTCATTCTCCCTATGCTCATGATATTGGGTCATTGTCAAAATGCCAAACGGGGTGGAGATGGGCCATGCACTTTCTGACATTTTGAGCTTAGTCCCAAGTTCTGGTAACAGATTGGACACAAATGTATCCACAAACAGTCGCTGTCCCCCTTCTGAAGTCATGTCCTGTCCACTATAGTCAGTGAATGTGCTTTCGAATCGTGTGAAAAAGTCAGAGACACTTTCATCTTTCTTTTGCCTGCAATCAGCTAATCTGTCCCAATTAATACGGTGAGGTGTCAACATCTTTTTCATGGCGGTAAGTATCTGGGCCGGTAGGGCTAAGATCATGGGATCAGGTTTCTCACCGCCAGTTCGAGCTCTGTCAGCCTCCTCAAATTCTTTCCACCTATGGCCAAATTCTGCCTGATCATTATGGCGTATTCTAGACCATACTTCAGTCTGTACTACCTGCCCCATTAACATATCTATATCTGCTAAAGTCATCATGTAAGATTGGAGTGTCTGAGTTAATTCCTTGTAATAACCTGCTCGATTTTTACGCGGTCGGGCAATTGGCTTTTAAGATGGAGGACGTCAGACCTTTTCCAAGGGACATGAACCCACATCTGTCTAAAACCTGCCGGTATGTCAGGCTGGTTATCTATGCCTACAATGCGGTCCCTCCAAACAGGCTGTACCTCCCTCATTGGAAAACACTTATTTAACGTGACACCAGATAAAGAGTATCTGTAAGCTACTAACGTGATCAGATCGCATAATAGTGCTGGGCTCTGAATGTCCCTTTCTCAACCTTATGGCAAAGGTCAGACAGACCTTGGGGTGGACCTGATTCTACAAAATCTTCCCACATTTGGATCAGTATGTGACACATATCACAAAAAATGTCAATCTCTTGAATGTGCGTCCACTGATCCATTGTCATCCATCCTGAGCGGTGTACATAGTGTTATTTTCAATCAATCAATCAATCAATCTATTTGTAAAGCGCGCTATTTACCCGTGAGGGTCTCAAGGCGCTGAGGTGGGGGGGGGGGGGAGGGGGGGGGGGTGGAAGCTTCGCTACTGTTCGAAGAGCCAGGTCTTGAGGAGTCTTCTGAAGGCGAGTAGGTCTTCGGTCTGCCGTAGGTGGGTAGGAAGGGTGTTCCAGGCCTTGGCGGCGAGGTAGGAGAAGGATCTGCCGCCTGAGGTTGTTTGTTGGATGCGGGGGACGGCAGCGAGGGCGAGGCTGGCGGAGCGGAGCTGGCGGCGAGGGGTGTGGAAGCTGAGTCTGCTGTTCAGGTAGGCTGGTTCGGCTTTGTGGAGTGCTTTGTGTGCGTGGGTGAGGAGTTTAAAGGTGATCCTCTTGTCGACGGGGAGCCAGTGTAGGTTTCTCAGGTGGGGGGTGATGTGGCTGCGGCGGGGGACGTTGATGATCAGTCGGGCGGAGGCATTTTGGATGCGCTGTAGTCGTCGTAGGTGTTTGGCTGGGATTCCGGCGTAGAGTACGTTGCCATAGTCCAGCCTGCTGCTGACGAGGGCCTGTGTCAGCGTTCTTCTTGTTTCGGTCGGGATCCACTTGTAGATCCTGCAGAGCATGCGGAGGGTGTTGTAGCAAGAGGAGGAGACGGCGTTGACCTGTTTGGACATGGAGAGGGAGGAGTCGAGGATGAATCCAAGATTGCGTGCGTGGTCGGTGGGTGTCGGTACTGTCCCCAGAGTGGTTGGCCAGCAGGAATCGTCCCAGGCTGAGGGGTTGGGTCTGAGGATGAGGACCTCCATCTTGTCCGAGTTCAGTTTCAGACGGCTGCTCCTCATCCAGTGGGCGATGGCCTTCATTCTGTTGTGGATGTTGGTTTTGGCGGTGCGTGGGTCCTTGGTGAGGGAGAGGATGAACTGAGTGTTGTCAGCGTTGGAAATGATGTTGAGGTTGTGGTGGCGGGCCACTTGTGCGAAGGGGGCCATGTAGATGTTGAACTGCGTTGGGCTGAGGGAGGAGCCCTGGGGGACGCCGCAGATGATGTTGGTGGCTTCAGATCGGAAAGGTGGGAGGCGGACGCTCTGGGATCTGTCGGAGAGGAAGGATGTGGTCCAGTCGAGGGCCTTCTCTTGGATACCGGCTTCTTGGAGGCGTGTTTTTAGAGTGCGATGGCAGACCGTGTCGAAGGCGGACGAGAGGTCCAGGAGGATGAGGGCAGATGTTTCGCCGTTGTCTAATTGGTGCCTGATGTCATCTGTGGCGGCGATGAGGGCTGTCTCGGTGCTGTGGTTTCGTCTGAAACCGGATTGGGACGGGTCCAGGATGTTGTTGTCTTATGGTGGCGGGTCAGTTGCATGTTGACGATTTTCTCAATGACCTTCGCCGGGAACGAGAGCAGGGAGATGGGCCAGAAGTTCTTGGGGTCCTTGGGGTCCACCTTGGGCTTTTTGAGGAGGGCGTTGATTTTGGCATGCTACCAACTTTCCTCGAATGTCGCTGTTTCGAAGAAGATGTCCATGTTCTTCCGTAGTTGGGGTGCGATGGCTGCGTCTGCCTTGTTAAATATGTGGTGTGGGCACGGGTCTGTCGGTGATCCTGAGTGGATGGAGTTCATGACCTTGTGTGTCTCGACGTCGCTGACGTTGGACCAGGAGGTCAGGCGGTTGGTGCTGTTGGTGTTCGGGAGAGGGGTAGAGTCTGACGTGGTCGGGTCGGTCGTGGTGTTGAAGCTTTCGTGGATGTCGGCAATCTTGCGGTGGAAGAAGATGGCCAGTGAGTCGCACAGTTCATGTGAGGGCAGGATGTCGTTGGTGTTGGCGCTGGGTTTGGAGAGTTCTTTTACAATGCGGAAGAGCTCTTTGCTGTCGTGTGCGTTGTTATCCAGGCGGTCTTTGAAGGAGGATCTCTTGGCTGATCTGATGAGGTGGTGGTGTCTGCGGGTGGCGTCCTTGAGGGCTGCATGGTTGTCCGGTGTGCGTTCGTGGAGCCATTTCTTCTCCAGTTTACGGCATGCACGCTGGGATGCCAGGAGCTCATTGGTGAACCAGGTGGCTCTCTTGCTGGCGTGGTTGTTGGAGGGTTTCTTCAGTGGGGCAAGGGTGTTGGCACAGTCGTTGATCCACTGTCTGAGGTTGCGGGCTGCGGCATCTGGGTTGGTGGGGTTGGTGGGTGGGTTCTTGGAGAGGGTGGTGATCAGCTGATCTTCAATGACTTTGCTCCAGCAGCGGCGAGACAGCTGTTGGGTGCGATGGTGCGTGGTTGGTTTTTTGAAGGGGAAGTGAATGCAGAGGTGGTCCTTCCAGTGGGGTTCAGTTGTGTGTTCGAAGATTTTCCATCCACATACGAGCTTGTTGACCCATAGCGAGTTGTTCCTGTGTATTACCTATCCGCCTGCGCAAAGTGCGTCGTCTGGGAGTGGGGGGTCTATGCGGAGTTACATAAGGGATATAATCACGGACCACTGACCAAGCATTCGCTAATAGCCCTGTACTTGGGGAAGGTGTCGGAAGACTGTCAACAAGAAACAGGTTAGTCGTAACGGGAGTTAAAGGCATATTAGGTTGGACAGGTACGGGACCAGTGGAAGGTGCAACAAGGGAAAAGGAAGGGTGGACTTGCATTGGTACAGTGGCCTGAACAGTTGGGGCGTTGGGAACAAGTGGCTGAGAAATCACACAAACCAGAGCATGGGCAGGGGCAGCAACTGGAGCAGTAGCGGGGGTCAATTGTGCAGGATCAAGGCCGGATACATGGCGGGGGTATAATGTGAAGGGGTGCTCAGCATGGAGTACATGAGAGGGTCATCCTCCTTATCCTGGGCCTTTTCGGAAATCTTATTTGTAATGTAACATCCATCTACCTGCATTCTATGTAATCTATCATGTATCACTGTACCCTCTTCTATTCTCTGATTATCATGATTCTGGGCTTTCTGAATCACACTCATACGCATTACTTTAGCTTCGCTCTTTTTGAGTTTGATTTCTTTCTGTTTGGATTCCTTGCACCAAACCCGAAAGGAATCAAACATTGCAGGTCTATCTTTTCTTTGAAACAACTTCTCCTCTAAATTATCTAATATAGGAGGTTCAAAACTACCATACATTGGCCATTGTAACTCAGCATTACCCTTTGTATACTTGTGCCAAAGTGAGGAAAACACAATCGGGCCAACACAATGTTTAGCATAAACTTCATGATTAGGGGTCCCCAAAGGAGGAATCGGACAAGATTCTTCCAATGCGGAGTCCTGTGTACAATAACAACAACACCATTTCAGAAACTTACTAGATCCAGGCATCTCTAGAAGTGTTTCCTGGTTCCAAACATCAAAGGGTAAAATCTAATGTTTACAGACAACTGTACTTACCCTTTGGCTTCGGCTTTTGCAAAAGTCGAACAATACGCAAAACCAAAATACAATTCACCAAAGAAGTGGGCCACTCCAACTCTTACCTGACCATTAATCTTCCATCACAGGGCAGGTGTCACAAAGGTCTCGATCTGCCAAAACTAGGAACCAGAACTGGGGTGTCAGTCGGGCCGCAGTCGGGTAGCCCACTAGAGGGAGGAATCACACAATCGGAGATCTTGGGCTCACAAAGACAATTTTCAGCCGATGTAGTGGCACGCCTCCCTTGGAATTCGATCACGGACCCCTCACGACCACCAGGCTCGATGACGACCACCGATGACGCCCCACGTTGGGCGCCAAATTGTAGAACCGGCTCCTTGGAGACCTCTCCCCACTGGAGAGTCAAAGCCAGCGGTGCAGGGGACACCTAGAATCTACAGGTTCTTCTTGCTTAACTCATAAATTACCAAGGAGACCGGGACAACCCGCCGTGGAGAGAAGTAAGGTATTCATTAGCTCGAGCTAAGGACAGGGTCCCAGAATGGTACAAAGACAATTCTACAGAGACTGCTGCTTTATTCCGCAGCGCACACATAATTATAGCGCTAGCCACGCCCATTTGCACAATACAAAGTTCCTCATTTCGACAAGTTCCTCATCAGACAAGTTCTTCGTCAGTCCTATGTGGCGCAATCGTGGCCAGGGGACATCTGTCTCTGATTGCACAATGTACACAGCCTTTGTGCTTCCTTGTCCAATTGGTGTGGTCACAGGGCATGGCCTCGTGCTTCTTTGATCAGATGGTGTGGTCACGCGGCACAGGAGTTGGTTGTGACAGGCTGAGTTACCAACGGTGGGCAGGATGTGGCTGAGTCTCTGGCACAACTGTGGGGGTGAGGTACACAGGCAGCTTCTCAGAATCGGCTCGACCACAAGGAGTGGGGAGGTTTGAGCAAGTTTCAACAGGGTCGTGGAAAGCAATTCTTCATCAGGTTGCAGAGAGCATGGCAACACAAAATGGAGTCTTGTGGGTCATTTTAATTACAGTTCAACAAATCTAACATTCATGGATCCCACTGACCCCAGTACTCAGAATAATACCACACACAGACCCTTAAACCATACATTCATTTTACACGCACAGACCCCTAAACGATACATTCACTTTACACACACACATACTTGAGATGCATACGAGATGTTAGCACAAGATTTTGAGAGTTCACACAACAGCAGAACTTTACCACAGTCTCGATGACACAGAGAAAACGCTTGGCCACAATGAAGATTCACAAAACCGGGTAAGCTGCGACCACTGCTTTACGTGTCTCACTCGTGCATAGGCAGTACTCCTACGCCCCTACTATGAGGGCACGCTTGGTACAGCCCTCCTGGTATAGACCAGGTTATGATACTTGCATTACCAAGGACAGGCTTAGGTCTCTGCACACACACTAGATTATCAAGAGTGGATCATCATGACACTAGGGACAAACAAAAAGCCAGAATACCAGTTTCACATGCAATCAGGTATTCGGGGCAGGGGTGCATGTCCAGAGTGGAGAAGTGTGGCTCAATGGTTAGAGCAGCAGACCTTGATGCAGAGCGCTGGCCAGGGACCAGGGTTCGATTCCCGCCTCGGCGGGATCGGGCTTAAATTCCTCTGACCGGATATTCTCGCCTCAGTGCCGAATCTAAGCATGGGCCCCACGCTGCAACTCTGGGCAATAGCTTGCTTAGTCTCCACAACGGCCCCCGATACACAAGGGATGCCTGGTTTCGCCATGGGATGCCCAGGAGTGGACACCTCACAAGGAAAAAGCCAGGAGGGGTTCCCCTGTGGTAGGAGGACAAGCGCTGGGATGTTTACTGGTTACTGTTCGCGCTATACAAATACAACACATTTACATTTACCATGCAAGGGACATTCTCATCATACCAATAACCTTTTAACTTTTGCATACTTCCCTTACTTTTGGCAGACTTCTCTGTGATTTGAATTTGCACCTACTTCGAGGGCTACACTCAATTTCGTTTACCACAGGTGATTTAACAGTGGGCCCTGGACCTTTGAGCGGGTTGGCGCTTTGGCAGACTTGCGCGTTGAACCTTCACCATTTCAAAAACACTCATATGCTTCATGCTTGCTTGTTTGCTTGCTGCTGAGCGATACCATCCCATTCAACTTTACAGAATCACTGTCAGGTAGTCCACACAAGGAGGGCCGTTACCCGTTCCCTCTGCTGTGTCTCCAATAGAGGTCAGAGGTGAAAGTTCTCCTGGGAGCGAAAATTACATTGTTAGTTTCGGGGGACTGTACTACACACTATTTACTACTGGAAGCTGAGATGGTAGAATGTGATTGTAGTTTGTTTACATTGTTGTGAATAGTTCTGATAAGGGAGGACGCATTCATGTTTATGCCTGTAGAAAGACCTAGTTATAATTGTAAAGAATAGAGAAAAAGACAGAGAAGGAAACATAAACTAACTATAAATGAGGTGAATGGCAGATGTTCACAGCATTTTGCACTACTAATGAGGGTGCATTACTTCTGTACCAGCATGCCTGAATTTCCAGGTTCTTGTTGCCAGGCAAGAGATTCTTTTCGTGAACACTATGTGCTCTTTGAACCCATGAATTAAGATTCCCTCGGGGACCAGATGATCTTTTTAGTGTTTTAGGATCCCTCTATTTTTCCGCACTGACTTTCGATGAGGCCAGGATCCTTTTGGAAGTACCATCTGTTGACTGATTGCCCCTTTCCAACGCTGGTGCGCAAGAGCTGAATCATTGCCACATTTTCAAGATAACCACCCAAGACAGATTTTCAAAAAGTAATCTTACTAGAAATAATTGACATCGTCAATCACTGCCTGAAACCCTGTCCTATCACGGTCCCTTGCGGCTCTGTTTTGTACAATCCTGGGGCCTTATTTATGAAGGCCTTGCGCCGCCGGTGCGTCACATTTAACATGGGAAAAAGTGACGCACTGGTGGCGCAAGGCCTTCATAAATAAGGCCCCTGGTCTAGAATAATTGTTAGTCCACATTGACCGGCCTAGATTGTTCTGGATGGTGCCCATTTATGGAGTGGGTAGCCAGGAATCTGTAAAACTTCCCTTGTTAGTCTAGCTTCTCATTGAAACGGTGGAGGACGCATTTACATCCGTTTGGAGCAACTTCAATTCCCACCTATTACCTTTAACATTGCACCTACTAGGATTTCCAATAATTCCAGAGGAGGGTGAGTAGAACAGTTTGAGGCCTGCATCAGATATTCTGAGTGATTTCTATATTTGTTAATCTTTTAAAGAACCAGTCCCACTTGGTGAAGTGACCTTGCAGTACTGCAGGGGCTTGGTGCTCCATGACATGCGCGCGTAGCGTGAGGGCCCTTCCCTCCAAGGGAGAGGGCGCTTCCTTCCGTCACGTCACAGTGGAACGCGGTGCAAGTGAAGTCTATTGTTAGGGGAAAGAACAGGCCCTTTGCCAAGAGCTGAGGAGCACCTTTGATGTAAGGTACATGGTGCTCACATCCCACTGCCCCCGCCTGAGCGGACTGAGTCAGTACTTCCTGGAATATGTCACGTCTGCGCCGAATATACTTCGCATGAGGGGGCTCTATCGGGAGATCACAGGCACAACATAGCTTTCCTCATGACGCGTTAGAAAGCATTGACGCCATTGTGGCTTCTAATGCGCACCATTCAAATGCTTTGACCATAAAAATAGCACAAGCAACTGCGTAATGGCCTTTCTGAAAACTTTAAGGAATGTACACCTGCATATTGATGCATTCCTCGAAAACATTAATGTTGTTCTCTGTCAAGATGAAAATACTGGAGGTAAACCTCAACAATCATTTTACTCAGGAGTAAGTAAGAGCCACGTTCTCTCCTGTGGGTTCGGTCACGCTGCAGCCGGGGGGACTGCAGTGACACCCCTTTAATGACCCCTGATGCGAAGAGATCTGTCTGGGCCCGTTTGTCGTCGCAGCAAGTCTTTACTACACAGACGTTTTCTAGATACCCCTTATCTTATCGTAAGCAACTTATTGTTTCATTCAGAGTGTAATCGTCTCTGTGGCAGACACAACCCGAGTCCAATGAGAGCCTGGGACAGGCTGCTTTGTTACATCACACTGCGTTTGTGGCTTGGCGTCAAAGATAGAGGGGCTTGCTGCCCCCCTTACTGTCTAGGTTAGGGTTGATTGGCATCATGTTTGGGTGACATGGCTGCCACGCCACCACGTGGGTCATGTGAAGTAAAGCACAGTTTCGTTGTGCAAAGGCCTAGTAATGAATCTTCCTCATGTCTCTTTAATCCACTGCCAGACACTCCCAGCCCCCCTATCTCACTCTTACAGGTGCCTGCGTTCTATCTTTGCAACGGGGTCTTCTTCCTCCTCCTCCATTCCCCTTTGTGTGTTTTTTCCTCTCTTGCGCGGTCAATATCTGATGAGGAAAAATAAGTGCCGCTCCCCAAAAATGAATACAGGAGAGCACTACCAGAAACCACTGGCTCAAATTAAGCACTGCCAGACAAATATGCATAGAGAAGCACAGAGGAGACTGACTAGGAAAGTCATTACTTAAAGATGTTTTGTTTGATTCTGCATTGGGACAGTCTGTGTTGCAGTTTTCTGACGGCTGGAGCAGGCATGCACACATAGTATGAGGACAGTATGTGCTGTCATCGGATGCATTGTAATGATCATATGAAACAATTATGTGGTAGCATGTGGGCCATTATGTGCTGACGTGTACATTGTGCAGACATTGGAATACCACGCACATCATGCGTCAGACGACAGTCCTGTCGCTGGGGAGCGCCAGCACTGGTGTTTTGGATTACTGGATGACTGTCCCCTAGAGCAGTGGTTCCCAAACTTTTGACTCCTGAGGACCCCCACTGAATCACTACTGGAGGTCGGGGACCCCCAAGCAATTTTTACAATTTAAATTTTCAAAAAATTAAAACAGTAATTTGCAAAAAATACACAAACAAGTACACACCAAACAAATACTTGCATTACTAAAGCTTTTATTATTTTATCTTGAAAAGTATGCACAAATAAAAACATTTTAATTGGAAGGATGGTGCTGCATCTCGGCTACTAACTTTTCAATGTTAATTAAACACTCACGTGCTCCTCCTGTTCCGAGGTGCCGGAATGCTGGTGTTTTGCCTTCTTTTTTTTTTGCAGAGTTTAATATAGCGCAAACTTGACGCGAATCGGGTATCCGAGCGCTTTACATAGCACCAGTTACATTACATGAGGACACACATTCATTTTTGTTCATGTCAGTGAGAATAAAATCAGTGATCTCATACGAGTGTTGTGATACTGCAGGAAGACTGTGTATACAAGATGATAGGTGTAATATGGAAAACAGGATGAAGAAGCACAAAAATCCTGTTCCCTTTCAGGATATTTTATTAATCTTGCTGACATAACAAATTGCTTACCAAACAGTCCATGAAATCTGAGCTCCTTGACCTTGTAGTCTTTGTTGAGCTAAGTGCAAATACAATCCAGACCCTGCACAAAAGCATCTCTGTTGCTGCACCAAACAAGCTCTGTGCACCACCACCCCCTTCGTTTAGTGTTGGCAGTAATCTAGCAACCAGAGTCAATGGCTGAGTGTATCCGGTTTAGGTCAATCTAACTCACGTAACTTTAGGAATCGATACCAGCCTCACAACCTGCCTTCCAGAGAGTCTTGGGAGCAAGCCAGGAAACAGGCACAGGGCTCAGATAAGGAAAGTGTACATATTGTAAAGACTGCCTGAGTTCTGTTTGGCCCCAAGATCCAACCAGTCTCCCAAAGCCCCATCCAGCCAATTGATGTAGTTCATCTGGACTTAGAAGAAAGCTGGGCCCAGAGTGATGTTTCAAAGGGATTTTATCTGCAAGGACCAGACATAAATACTGGAAAAATCGCCTCTACAGTAACCTTGAAGGAGGTAGCTCTATGGACCAGTGTGAAGAAACAGAGAGCCCTGCCAAGATCCAGAAAGGAAGGCTTGTGGACTTCAGCCTGCATGAGATTGTCAAAAATAAATGAGCCATCCAGAGCCAACAGGGTACTTGCCACCTCAGCACTGATGATCCAACTTCAGACTGGTCTGTGAAGCCGAGATAATATTCTGGGACAGCAAACAAGGAAACATGATAATTTGTAGTCAAAATCATACATTGAAGCACCCACCTGTGCCCCATTTGAACAGTTGTAGAAACACAGACTGCAGCAAAAAATTGAGTTTCCAAGAAAAGCTGACACACTCATTAGATGACATCAGATATGGTGCCCAGGTGATAAATGTACAAGATAAGTGATATTATTGTGTTTTACTGACTGTTGATTTTGTGAAGTTATTTTCACTGCAGGACTTTCCTACCTGTAAATAAAATCCCTCCCCTTTTTCAAAGATGCCCTGGCTGTACATAAGACTATCGGGTGTAATTATTTCTGTCACACCATATCAGAGTTCCAAATACTGTACATCCCCGGAGTGCAAGTCTTGACTGCACTTCCTCAATACCCTTGTAAAGTCAAGTACGCAGAGAACATAACTTGGAGTGAAATAATTCCACAAGCCTCAGGACGACAATACTACCCGAAGATGCTGTCCAATAAGGACTAACTGTGATAGAAACCAGAGATAAGGTTTTCACTCAACGCCTGCCTAGCTGCAATGTCCTCTTTCCAAGAATGTTGTCTATACACTATGAAAAGGGTTAATGTGTCACCAATGAAGGCCTCAAGAATCTGGGATACCTCAAGCAGAGAGAGCGCTGGCAGCGGCCCCGTACGCTCCTGAGATGGCTTTACTAATGTGTGGGACATAAATATCGTCCACTGTAAGACAAAACCAAACATAACATAATCAGAAGCACTGCCCTATGGCGGGGTAGACTCGTTCTACCGGCGCTCTCTGGGGATGAGGAGCTGCAAGTCTGGAAATAAACAGAGCAGGGGAGAATGGGAAATGCACTTTTATTCTCAAACAGTGAGAGTGGAGAGGAAGGCTCGGCCAGTGATAGGACGGTTTTCAGGTATAATGCTGCAAACACTGTTATGTTATACTTGTAATAGCCATGTCCGCCAATAACGTGGTCTGATATTGCTTTTGCTGGCAGACGCATTACTGCGCATCAACTAGACAAACACTGCTTGCAGCCTCTGGAATCCAAAGTTTCAGGAAGGTTTTTTTTTTAGCAACTTCTAAGAAACTTACCGGTTCGCTATGCTTGAATTCCTGAGACCGGAGCTCTGAATCGGAGCTGCCTGCTACAGACCGTCCCACACACAGCCTCTGCGCACTGTGCAGCCAGAGCCCCTTGCAGTCATTCACAGGGTTTGTAGCAGGGCATGGGCGCTTGAAAGGTGCGTGTGTTTTTGAAGAAATTATGAAGAGGAGAAGTGCAGATTTAAAGGTGAAGTACCTTTATTTCAGTTGAAAGCTTGCACGTAAATCAACAGGATTCACTTTGCACTTCAGTATTGATGACAGAAGGCACTTCAGTCCGGCGGACCCCCTGGGAATGTGTCACGGACCCCTGGGGGTCCGCGGACCACAGTTTGGGAAACGCTGCCCTAGAGGTATTCCAAATCTAAGGAAAACTATGTGAAAATCAGATGACATGTTCTTTTTTTGCATAAAACGGGTGAGGATGGGAATTAAAATGTACTCGAATATTTCTCCAGTTAATGCAAGCTGATGCAAAACTGCAAATACTCAAAGTGCGGAAAACGGTGAGGGTTTAAAGACAGCACAGTCAATAACTAAATTTACGTAACAATATATAGAAGAAGAATTAGTATTCAAAAGTCCGCTCAACACCTCATCTGGATCCACTGATAAAATCCAGCAATGTCCTTAATATGCACACAAAGAATTGAGGGAGCGGCAGGCAATTCACCATAAAATCAAAAGGTTCACTGATGTGATTTCCCAAAATTTTCCTTTTATTAGATGATTTTCAAAAGAGATGATGAAATTCAGATTGATAGAAAATCTTCATACGAATCAAAGTGCAACATAAACAGCCGACGCGTTTCGTCCACAGACGGACATCATCAGGGCTGAAAATCGATAAATAATACATGTCAGATTTGAACAGTCAAAAATCATAATACATTAAAAAAAACGGCAATAGGACGGTCTGTGGACGAAACGCGTCGGCTGTTTAGGTTGCACTTTGATTCGTATGAAGATTTTCTATCAATCTGAATTTCATCATCTCTGTTGAAAATCATCTAATAAAAGGACAATTTTTGGAAATCACATCAGTGAACCTTTTGATTTTATGGTGAATTGCCGCTCCCTCAATTCTTTGTGTGCATATTGATGCAAAACTGCAGCCGACTGAGTCCATTAAATTTCAATGTGCCCTAATGTTTAGAAACCAGGTAACGTGAAATATTAAGGACTCTGTCCCCCTCACAGGCACACACACCTCTCTTAGACCCTCTTTGAGTTTTGTGATGTAAGGTTCATTGTCGCCTTCGCACCTCTCTCTTCAGTCCCCTTTCTTTGTTTGTTACCAGGGCACACAGGTTACGTCATTATGACCAGCGCAAAGAGTCACTCTAGGCGACTGGAAAGAGCATCATCGAGATGCAGGGACTCTAGCTGGACCACTTCCTTGCACAGAGTCCCTGTCCACAGGTCAGTGCGGGATCTGGGAGAGGTGGTGATGGTCACTCTGCTGTCACTTCAAACATTATGTTTCTACGTTACCTGCCAGAGCAGCCCTTGCAACTCATCTAGTAGTCTTGGTTGTGTTTTTTTGGGGCTACATGTGCTTCCTTAAACATGCGGTGTATCACTCAATTTCCTAAACATGATTTAAAGTTGACCCAGTTCCACCGGTACAGTTTTGTTTTATCTTATCACATTTTGAATAATGTGCCAGGCCCAATGTGCTTTAATATGGACTAAATTCTTCTAATTTTATAAATGTTTGCGTGCATTAGAGCACTACTCCCCGCCTTGTTAAGGAGTGCTACCAGAATATTTGTGTGAGAAAGTCATGACACAAATATTGTGTCCTAATATCGTCTACAAAAATACCAAAACCACTGTGTTTAATATTAGAAATGTATATCCAACGGGACAGCATTTTTGCAAACGATATATAGGACGTTATTCCTGAATACAATATTCCGATACACAATCAGTCCTAAAATTGTGGTGTTTAAATCGTGTCCTAGTTTGATCAGTGTTACTGGGCAACAGTGAATTCTAATTCATCACTGGCCACTGAATATTCCCAAAAATGTATTCACTGGGAAGACTCTTGCCTCTCCTACAGACCCATAAGTGCGTTGTAAAGGGCCGACAAATCAGGGCAAGTTAATGTTCGAGGTGTAATGGGTGATGATCAGCTAAAGGGAAGCATTTTATCCCAATAGCCAAAAGAGGAGATCTCAGTCGGGGGTCATTCAGCCAAAGCCGCCAGATATTAGTTCTTTGGCACAATGTCTCTGGCAGGGAATAAGCCTTTGACTGCCTCTTGCTTCAAATAGAATTCAATAAAGAGACAGAAACAAAAAAATGGAGGGGCATATTAACAAGGGCTTTATCTCCGCTTTTTTGGCTTAAAAAGCCAAAAAAGCGAAGATAAAACTAACGCCCTATTTACAAGAGAGTGGTGCTAACATGTATAATCGCATGTTAGCACCCTTTTTCCCGACACCTCCCTTTGCATCTCTAATGAGAGGTTTTCGCCAAAATCTATTGTCTGCTAAAATCCTGACTTAGATATCCCTAACATTGGGGGTGGTTTATGCTGATACAACCACAGAGTCGTATCAGCAAGGTTATCGCCGTTTTGCAGGGAACATCGCTGGGAAACCAGCGATGTTCCCTGCAAAACAGCGATTTCCCCGCTATCTCAGGTATTTTTATCACCTTGGAGATACGCGTTGCTAAAAACCTGCGATAGCCGGCGTTAATAAAATGAACGCTAAGCGCGCTGTGCGATAGTTATCGCAAAGCGTTGCTAATATGCCCCGGAGTGAGTGCAGATGTGCTTTCAAGCCTTGTGGTTGCAATGCTAGGCCACATGTTTTGAGACTCCCAGAGTTCTCAAATCTCAAAAGAATCCTCTTAGGGTTGGGGCCTGAAGTGCTTGTGGGGTCATAAAGGTGCAGAGACTCACGTGCCAATGTCTGAATGATTCCTAGTGTGTAGG
This sequence comes from Lissotriton vulgaris, assembly GCF_964263255.1. Taxonomy (NCBI): domain Eukaryota; kingdom Metazoa; phylum Chordata; class Amphibia; order Caudata; family Salamandridae; genus Lissotriton; species Lissotriton vulgaris. The sequence goes on from NC_141693.1 coordinate 1,099,869,513, forward strand.
TGTGGATATGTGACGGTGGGAGAATGGAGCAAGTAAAGAATGACCTGGAAGATGAAATGGTTTAGGGGCAGATCTAGAGGCTACACCCATGAACTATTTCATGCAGGAGTAAGCCTTAAGCAGCTCGAGTACAGAGAGGAACATGCATCATTAGAACAAGCCTACTGGACAGCGTCTAGTTGCTAAAGACTCATTGTGTATTTAATTAGAACTTACAGGGACTTACAGCCCAGATATTGCCTATCATTGGTTTTATTGTGATTCTCATTTGCTTTCTTCTTACTTGACGCCTTTCCTTGTCCATCTTCTGTTTGTTGTTCCTCCCCTGGAGCATAGCTTCTTTACCATCCTCTTGACTGGATGACTTCTGTCCTCCTACTGCTCACTTTTCAGCAACTATTTTTTTCTTGGTGGTTAAGCACTCCATCAGAGTGCATGTGTTTTCCAACTCTCCCTCTTATGCTCCCAAACGATACTCTCTTGTGATCTGTGTTTGCTCTCTCTCGGTTGTCTTCTCTCTATGACGTGCTTTTCTCCTCTCTTCATCTGTCTCGGCTCCCTGTTGCTGTCTACCACGTGAGCATCTCCGCCCAGCCTCTGTTGCTCTCTCTCATGCTCCACACCCACTCCCCATTACTTTCTCTCCAACATGCTCACCACACCCGCTTCTCCATTGCTCCCAGGCTTTGCCGTTATTTTTTCAAATATATTTACTGATGCTGTTCAGCATCGCCAAAAAGCATGGTAAAGGCAGCAGGGCGCAAAGGAACGTCCTATTGGCTTTTTTAATGTTTGTTTTCCAATTTGAACAACCTATTCCCAGCTGTGTTGTTAGGGTCGCTAACTTGCATGTCAAGTAACAGTGTTTCTCTTCTGATTAAAAGTAGAGTCTGTTGCAGTAGCCTCTTCTCATAATTTCGAGGTCACCTGTTTGCCATGGTGCTACTCTGAACAGTGGGTTCAGTAATGCAGTTCTCACGCTCACACTTCAAGGTGCGGAAATGCGTTCCCTTGGGTTCAAGCCATGTTATTGACATCACATCTGACATCATGCTATCTGTGCCAGATAAGGCAGCGCCTATGATATGCACTGTGCCACTGTCTTCCTTCTGCTTACTACTGTCTGCAAGACTGCAACCACATCTGAGGAGATAGGGCCTGGATAGGAAGTTAGTCACAGAGCTGAGGTTGTGCTCACAGCCTACACAGCTAGAGGAACATGAGCTTATCTCCACCAGCTCGAGGAAGCAGGTCAGATGCCTGTTGGCTCGTGTGCAGTATGAGTTGAGAGATCTTGACTATCAACTTCATTTTAAAGAGACACTCTATCCTGCTCAAAAATAAAATGTTAAGCACTTGATTGTCCTAAATCTATATAAAAGTATTTAAGATAAGATCCAACACTCTTTATCCCTCTGCTCCTGACTTACTTTACATGATGGCTGTACCCTATCAATGTCCTATGCAAGCCAAATCTCACATTTTCTGGAAACCAGCACTGGATTGGTCAGAAGAGGAACAACGAGTGCTCGCGAGGCCACATGTGAACCGTTTCCTTGGCCCTGGTGCCAAACTCAGAGCCATCAAGATAATGAGACCCAACTGTCAGCTCCAGGAGGCCTACAAAGTAGGTGTAGCACAGAAAGGGGCCAAACAGGCAGGGCGGGCACGCACGCTTCTGAGAAGTCCTGGCATATTGCTATTCATGAAATTACAATCAACTGGAGAAGATGTGCCAGCATTCCGTCTGCAGGTGCTGCCGATGAAGTGCATGGGCAGCTCGTTCTTGTCCAGGGGCTTGACACTTTTCCAACTTTTCCCAACTTTCAGCTGAGTGTGGTCCTTATGTGGATTTTCTATTGGATGCAGTCAAGAAAGGTCGACTTGGGACTGTTTTACAGTATGTGCCCCGGGGGTGTAATGGGCATTTGCAACCCCTTCTTGTGGCCCTGAGGGGGGCCACAGATGCTTGTGCAGCCCCTTGTGTAATACAAGTCATGCTGAAACACATTTTATGACAACATGATCACAATTTTATGATATCTTATTTGCATATGGTGTGATCTCATGGAAATGATGGAGCACTTTGCCTCTGTGCCCATGCCATATTGAAGATATGGGTCATAGGCAAAAAGATGTCAGGAGGTTGGGTGATTGTGCGTCACACAGAGGTGATGCACAGTTAGTTCACTCCCCGACTGCACCCTTTGGAAGAGGAACAAGCATTGGCATAGCCAATAGGTCTCGCCTTTGGGACCTTATAAGTATTTAGCCATGCAGCACATTATCCGTAGTATTAATCTTCCCCTCACAGAGGCACCATGAATTTGCAAACACGAAGATCAATGCAAAATGCTTGCACCTATATGTCAGTGACATAATGCAGTTAGAGTAGATGAGGTATTTTAAAAAGGCAGCAAATGTGACACATTATGTTCATGTGCAGAAGAGTGTGCAGCAACAACACATGGTGCAGCAGACGACCCACTTCTCTTTGGTTGCATGCAGGTATCATATAACATTAAAAGGGGTCATGATTGCCCAGTAAGAGTAGTTGGCTGCTCCTGTGAAGATGCTAACTTCATGACCACTGCTTTGGGAAGGGGTCAGAATCCCAACCTTGAAGCATGTGCAACATGTGAACCCACTGTGTTCTTTCCAAAAGTGTACTCTATTGAATGTGGCACACATCCAGCAGTGTCCTTTAGGGTAATGTTGATCATGTTCATACTTCAATGGCAAACAGCATTCACCAAGGCAAAGTCTTTGTCTCAGTTGGACCGGCCCATCTCTATGCAAGTGAGGCAATGCTGTGAAGCAAGATCTGACCTGCCTTCTGTATTACAGAGGCTATGGAGTCCCTTCTGTAAAACAAGACTACACACATGAAGCAAAAGCATACGGTCCACAGGACATTTTTGCAAGGAGCGCATATTCAATATTCTCACTCAAAGTAACTGTATGTGGTCAAACAATTAGTATGACACTTGAGCTCCACAATATGGCAAATGCAGTTCACCACCTCCATCAGATAGTTAATACATAAATTATGGTTTCATGAGAAGTGTATATTTTCTAACACTTATTGGAGGGTGGTGCTACAGTTAAACACTAGACCAAATCTTTATGTGGGATGTTGTCGGAGGGGCGGGGCAAAGGACGTGTGTGTCTGTGTGTGGGGCGAGGAACAGTGTGTGGTGAGTGAGAGAGCGTGTGTGTGCTTGGAGGTGGTGAAGGGTGGGGTGGGGCACATACATTCCTAGTGGCAGGATCAGCCACAGATGGTAGCCGCTGTAGCCAATCGTAGTTCTGCTGATGATTATATTTAACCCAGCTCGAGTCTTCCCTCACATTCTGGAACCACTTAGAGTGCTAGCGAGGGAGGCTGGCCGGGCTACACATCCCAAACCGGTACTTTTCTGAATTATAAACAAATGGCGACATAGGGTTTGAGCATTCAGAAATAAGACTGACATCTTACAAAAACCATTAATCACGCCTAATTAGACAAGGGGCCATTAATTACAGAACCAGGACCTCAGAACCACTGAATTCCTTTCCGTATTAAAGAAAATATTGGAACTTTCTATGGCATTATCCTTTGCACAACCAGGAAATGCTGCTGGTCCGAGGCGCGCAGCATTCTTTCAGGCTCTGAGGTTGATCCGTGCTAGGTGTGGACTTGAAAGTAAAAAAGTAAACACATATAGTGTTTATTAAAGAAAACATACTGCCTAGTGCCCATGATACGTCACCCACTAGTACCTCACCTGGAGCAGCCAATGCTACCCCAGCCTACCACAGTCTCGAACACCTTCCTTGCCTGCCGCCCCCTCCACTGATATGCACCAGACCCTTGCTAACATTTCCCACCTGCCAAGAGAAGGAGGTAAATGTCAGTGGAGTATTCTTCAGAATAAAGCAAACTATGGAGAGGTCCACTTGGTATTTACCATCTGCATAGTTATTTCCGCATTCTATGGATTGAAAATTTGTAACGGGCCAATTTAGGTGCAAGTATTCAGTCCTCCCCGCCCCAGGTATTCACGCACCTATATCAGGCCCAAATGAGGGCCATAAGAAGTGCCCTAATAAGTAAAGGTAGAGATATAGAGAGACTGAGGAAGACTGCTGGTACCTATCTGCCATCGCATATTTGTATCTATGCAACAACAAAGAAGACGGACTAGCTAATAATAAATGCAAACACAGTGAAGACTTAAAGCTACTTTTGTACCGGTCACGATCAATATAGAAAGTACGAGTAAGAGCAAGGTTATTAGGATGGGGTAGGTAGGTGCATGCACTTAACGCTTCTTTTTGTTTTGAGTTCCGTAAAGCATGCAATGCCAGGGTGACGACAACAGTCTGAAGTGCAGTCTATGCGCATTCCCTCAATGAGGCATGGAAGAGGGTGTGTTTTAGACAGACCCCAATCCACACTTACCCAGGGGGCGGTGCCTGTGGATATCCCACGAGCTGCAGGGTCTGGAACTCGAACTGCCAAGAAGAGCTGTCACCACGGACCACCAGGTCAGCAGTTAGGCGCGAGAGAGGCGAGAGAAGCGGCTTCTGTGTGACCTTCGCGTGAGGAATGTCTGTGAGTCATGAGAGGTGCTGCGCTGTGTAACCAGGACAGGACGGGTCTGGAGTGCAAACAAAAGGACAGCAAACAAACAAAGGGCACCTGATATTGTAGAGCACACTGCTCTCCATGGCTGCAGTTTCAAATAAGCAAAATAGTACTACTGCAGAATGGACATTTCCTTCAAAGGTTGGCTGCTTTCAAAGTATGGGTTCAAATCTGCTCTTTTTTCCAGAGTTGGTGTCTTCACAGTGGAGATTATTTTGAACAAGCGGGGCAGTGCGGCGACCGCAAACTCGCTAATTGGGTACATAATCCCAAACAGATGGCGCCGCTGCTCGCTCCTGCAAGCTGTAGGCGGTGGGCAGATGCATTTACTGAGAAAGGTGGGACATGCACTCTCCTTTACCCAATTGGGTGCTGTGTTTTTAGAAACACTCACACAAAGCCCAATAGAAATAATGCTGTAAAAAAAGCCACACGCACAAGCTTGTGTAAAGTCCAGAGTGATTCCAAGAGGCCCGCTCCTAGATCAGTGTATGCGCGATACGCTAGACTCGACCTAAAAAGGGGTCCTATGGATCATCCCCTTGCAGGCAGGGCAAGTTGCAGTCACCCATTGCACCCACCTATAGAGGGATATTTTTCCCCACTTTGCAGTGCAGGCTGGTTACATCCCGCACAGTGAGAGATGGACCTGTTGCTTCAAACAGGCAGTCAGTCTTTCACTACTTTGCTGCCCTCAGGGCAGTCATAAGATCATGGCTGCATTGAAGGCCTCAAATTTAATGTTATATGGTGCACTTTCTCAGTCTTCACTGGGAACACTCATTTATTGGTGTGTCGCGGCACAAATATGGACAGCGCACTATCTATGTAATACTAGCCCAGATCTCACTACTAGGCCTGTCTGTTTGCCCCCCGTGTTCGCAACTCTTGGATCACTCTGAGCCTCTGAAATGTTGCTGATGGCCCACCCACTTAAAGTAGTCCACGAGTCCAAAATAAATCTGTGAAGGTCATTCTGCTGCACTCACCACTTCACCAGTACCCACGCAGCAGCGAGGGAACAATGAAAAGAGGAAGAAGGAAGGAAGGAGGCAAGAAAAAGAATTTACAATAGGACAGTAGGAAATTGACAAAAGGAGAGATGCGAAGGAGCTACTAATGTTAGGAACAGTGAAAAGGGCAGAAACATTTGGAGTGTAATCATCATTAGTGCATCAGGGGATGTGGCACTGGGGTCCAGAGGTCTGAGGGGCACACAGTTATGAATGAGATGAGATATGGCCCTACTATCTCATATAAGGATAGTGCAAATCACAGAGGAGATCCATGACCATATAGGGAACTAGGCCAAAGACTGACTTCCTTTATAAGGTCATTGAACTCCGAGGTGACTTGTAAGATAATTCAAATGTACGGCTAGAGATACTTTAATTCTTATAATACATGGTCATGCCATTACCCTTCAAACAAACTACTTAAATCCTTAGTGTACTAGTGTACTACTCTTTCATTTGAAAGAGGATGCTTTTAAACATGAAGAATACAATTAGTATCAAAACTAAACACACAAAAAGCAGTTAGATATTTGGCAAAAAGATATTAGAATCAGTTCAATACAGGTCAGATGGAAAAAAAACATCCGTAGCACAGAATGTGTAGAAACATGAAGATAGACTATCTTTCCCTAGTGGCAAAAATAAACATGTTGCCATAAATATCTCCTTTCTGTTTATTATTGTTCATCTACAAAAAACAAGCAGAAAAAGGAAACGCCATGTTTTGTTTGTTAAAGTTTAACTTTAATTATGCTCTGTGACCTGCCTTTCCTCTCATCTGCTGGTTCTGGGGACAGGCACTGTGAAGTTATTATAGCCGAGCAGCTATGTCAAATCAAATCAAATCAAAAAGTCTTTTATTCGATTAATCATTTTGATAATCATAAAAAGTACACAGGTTGATTAAAAAACATCATCATAAATAAGGCGCATAATTGTTATTACAATACATTATTACAGTACAGATTAAAATGAATAAATGAGAAAGAAATACATTCGGGTTCGCAAAACGTGATAAATACAGATATACAGATATTCAAGTAGGGATCAGTTCTATAGCTTTGCGAGTTGATAAGCTTAATTTCAAAAACATAGCTAAGCTTTTTGCCACATATTGAGTATCAAGCTGTTGTAGCGCTAGAAACGCCGGGCGACAGGTCCTCAACCCCAACTGGCGCAGCACTGGTAAAACCCAGCGCCTACGTATTTCAGTGTAATAGTGGCAAAACAATACTGTATGCATGGTTGATTGCGAGGATACTTTATCACAAGGACATTTCCCCAGATCATGAGTCCAAGTTGACATTTTTGGGAAAGAAACCAAACGAAAAAACAAATTAAATCGAAGCCTGGTTAATAAATACCTTTCGTGATTAGTTATGTAATATGTAAGGTAAGGCTGTATGCCTGGTGACACTTGAAGCATCAGAATATGTACATTAGATTGCTTGGAAACTTCACCAGACAAGCGCAATTCCCTTAAATGACTGAGACATAGGTTTTTCAAGGATTTTCTGCTTATCCCACTGATAGAAGATGGCTCGATAATATACTCAGTAAGATCCAGATCTTTCAGGAAGTTAACCACGTACGCCAGCCACGGGATGTTTTTCCAGGCTGACATCTCTAAACATTCAGAGATCAGGGCACGTGTAAGATGACATTGTGGTTTGGACCAAACACGATGCCACAAGAGTACAGGTTGGCATTTGATGTAATCTACCAAATAGTCAATCCCGAGCTCGATGTGACATCCATAGGTGGGGGCACTCTGTGGGAGGGCCAGCAGATATTTGGTAAAGACATTTTGGACTTTTTGCAGTTCCATAACATTAGCATAACCCCATACCCCAGCTCCGTATGTGGCGATACTCTGACATTTGGCTTGGAAGATCTTAAGGAGCGCTGATGGAGTTGGTTTACCCAATTTTCTGGAAAATGAAACAAGGGCAGAGGTAGCTCGTTGAAAGAGTAATTTTCTGGTTACCAATGCCCTTTTCCATGTCAGGTGGTCATCTATTAAGATACCCAAATAGGGGTATTCTCTCACACGTTCCAGTTTGGTAAGCTCGATACAGAGATGTTTGGAACTTTTTACCTTGGGCCCGGAGTGCATGACAAAGGTCTTGGTCTTGTTCACCTTTAGCCCAAGCGAAAGCATGTAGGTACAATATTTGTCCAGCTGTTTCTGGAGCTGTACTAGGGTCCTAGCAAAGAGTACAGAATCGTCAGCGTAAAGTAACGCTGGAATAGGGCGATGATTAATGGTGGGTAGATCCTGACTCCCTTCTAGCATGGCTTCTTCCAAACCGTTAGTGTATAAGTTAAACAAGAAGGGAGCCAGGACACAACCCTGCCGTACTCCACGAGTTACTGGAAAGGAGGATGTTAACTCTCCACCCCTACCATATCTTACGCAAGCCGAGGCATCTGTATAGAGCTCGCGCAAAAATTTGATGAGGGGAGGATCAACACCCAACTCCTCCAGGATGGACCACAGCTTGACGTGAATTACGCAGTCAAACGCCGCACTAAGGTCGACGTAGACCATGAATAGGTTGCCCCGTTTTACTCCCACATATTTCCCAATAAGAAGGGTGAGATTCAGAGCCTGTTCGACAGTACCCAGTCCCTCCCGGAATCCATATTGGAGGTCAGTAATGATGTTCTTTTCTGCCGCCCAATCCTGTAAACGTTCCAGAATTAGGCGACCCGCGACCTTACCCAATGAATCCAGGAGGGAAATGGGTCTGTAGCAGGCGGGGTTGTTTCTTTCACCCTTCTTAAAAATTGGAAGGAGTATCGAGGAAGACCAAGAATCCAGAAGGCCGATGTTTAAGACTGCGGCCATCAGCTGCGTGATGACTGGGGACCATAGTTCCAAGTTACATATAAATATGTCGAGCGGTGCACCATCCGGGCCCGGCGCTTTACCTGTTTTAGAGGAAGAAAGTGCACTTATAACCTCTCCTAGGGTAAAATGGAGATCAATTGGATAAACCCTTTTTGTTGGGGAGTCGGTTATTGAGGTGGATTGTGCAGAGTGTTCCGGGGGTTGATCACTAAAGATCTTGGAAAAGTGAGACACCCACTCGTCGGCAGTCACGGCCACGTCCAGGTGTTGGTGTGAGCTAGCCTCCAGCAGGAATGGGGATTTAACAATCTGCCAGAACTGAATGCTGTCCTTACTCTGGCAGCTCTCATGTAATTGGGCCCACAGTTTATTTTTATGATCTTTTTTGCAACTCGTTTGGGCCTGTTTGTATTCTGTTCTTAATTTAGCTACAGTATCTTTATCTCTATTTGGATTGTGTAGCTCTTTTTTTAAGGCGGTTAGGGCTTTCCTACAAGCCGCATTGAACCATCGAGGCTCAGAGTGGTTACCTGGGTTGGGCTTTCGGGTTAATACCTTCTGGATGGTATTGAGGATTTCTCCGAAGCTAGTAATAATTTGCTCGTGGGAGGAGTCCTCATCGAGACAGGTGGAAATCCACGGGAGAGCCTTAGCTATGACCTTACTTGAGGTAACTGATGGGTCAACACTTGACCATTTCACAGAGTAACCATTTGTTTTATCCATAGTCAGTGCTTTTTGGGTCAGCAAACTCTTCTTCGGTGTATTGGGAGCAGTCGTAGGTAACTTGATCTTAATACTGTTAGGAAAATGATCGCCGGCTATTTCTGAGCCTGTAGTAAATTGGTGAAGCGTACCCATTACAGGATAAGAACATAGTATAAAATCTATGGTACTACAACAACCCCTGCCGTGAAACGTAGGTCTAAATTCCACAGGTGGGTTTACGAGTTCATTTGCGAACATCACTTCTAGGGACATTAGGCTATCATTAAAAGAGTCTCCTACAGGGGTATGGGTAAAGTGGGTCAACGGGGAATCATGTTCATCTAAGAGGCCACAGACAGTTTTCTTATAGTTAGGGCACAGTTGTACGTTAAAATCCCCTCCCCATATTACATTGCTCATAGCTGATGGATACTTAACACGTTGTTCAGTTATATACAAAGAAATATCAGACACAGTCTTTGCACAATCTGCTGGTGTTAAATTGTTGTAAAAGTTTATAAGAGTGTAAGATATACCATTTTTAAAAGTGAGCAAAATAATTTGATAATTTGGTGTAGTACGTAGAGTTATGGTTTTCTTTGCTGCTAAGGTGTTAGAAATATAAACCACAAGGCCCCCCATGGGTCTACCATGTGTTGTTGGACTGGCTGGGGAATGAAGTGTTATGAATCCTTGTATATGCAGTGGGTTAATTGTCCAGGTCTCTTGCAGGCAAATTATCTGATGCGTGATGACAAAGTCTACCCAAGGTGCCAGTACGATCTTGGATCGGAGACCTGCGACATTCCAGAATATTATCGAAACTAGGTGGAACGACGGGGTTTCAGTACCATACGCTGGGCATCCTATATGCGAAGGAGTCTTAGTTGTTGCGCATGGATCGAAATTTGGAGAGAGGGACAGGATGTCCCCTTGCGTATTACATATGATAGCGGGACTGGGCTGAATATCAGCGCCTTGACAGAGGTTTATATCATCTGTGGCAGTTGTAGCTAATGTGGTTGATGGTGACTTTATTTGAGTCAATGGACTTGGGAGTTGGGAGGAACTTACAGGCGACAAGGATAGAGGGCTGGAGGGGGATATATTCCTGTCTTCCAAGACGGTGGAGAGTAGTGGTCAGTCCACCATTTCTAGGCAGTCAAACCTATTATAAGTAGGGACACCCCCCCAATCTAGGTATGGCATGTTATCTCTACCTCCTTGTCCTGCCCAGTTTGACCAATCCGAGTTACCATTCCAATTGCCTACCTGGGTCCAGTTCCACTCAGGGTTTGGTTGCATGGGTTTAGCTGGAGGATAGAAAAAGGCTAGTCTTTTAGTGCCGATTCCCTCAGGGGATGTTTGGGGACCCCAAGAGGAGATCAACTCGACAGTTTGGGGATCCTCAAAATTTATAATTATGCAATCTCCTGGGATCGTTTTTCGCTCCCTCCCGATCCACGGGACTCTGCGTACCGAAACAATTCTGTTATTAGAATATGGAGGAAGTGGGCGATTCAGTGACAACCAGTGGATTATTTTGTTTTTTAGGGACCATCCTGGTTCTTCAGAATTGGTACGCAAAACTGGGACCCCGGTCATAATGATGATGTACGGGGTCGCTTCTGGGGGAAGGTGAACAGGCCGGGCTCCGTTACGTCTTGTGTTATAAGAGACGTTTTTTAAGGCTGGGGTTTTTGTCGAGGATTTTGCCGGGGTTGTTGTGGTTATTGTGACGGGTTGGGCCTTTGCTACAGTAGGAGCAGGACGTGAAGAGGTGGAAGTGTTTTTAGCTGCGTTATTAGTTGGTATTTGCTGCGCTGGTTTGCTAGGTGATTTGGTGGGATTCTGGTGAACCACCGCTGTGGTGGTCGCCACTTTCTGTGGTTTGGATGTTTGCAGAGAGTTGGTTTTACCTGCATTTTTAGGTTTTGAATTTTGAGGTTGAGGCACTGGGAGTGAGGGTGTTGGGATTATGGTCAGATTTTTCTGAACATTTAAGTCATTTGTTAATGAGGCTAGGGATTTTAGAATTTTCGAAAGTGTTAGCTCAATGGGTTTCAGATGTAACTTAATTAAAGCCTCTATAGACACCAAAGAGAAAGTCTCATGTGTACTGGGAGCCAGTTCGCTATGTAAATTGCCACTTGGGTTTTGGTTAAGTGTGTCTGACGAAAGATTTATTATTTCAGGCGCTGTGATAAGCGTTGACTGTTGAAACAGTGCTGGGTAAGATGGGGATAAAGCTGAAGGGAGGGGGTGATCTGAGGGGGGTATCAGGGGATCCTGTTGTATGATGACGTTATTGTGGGGGGGTTTTTTAGCACCCTTTTTCACTTTCCTCTTTTTCGGGATAGCCCCCTCCCTCTGACCCCTTGCATTTAAGGAGGGAGAAGAAGGAGAATCCTCCTCGGGAGGGATAGTAAAGAGAAGTGGAGTTCTCTCGAGTGACGGGGGAGTATGTGGTGCAGAGGAGGGTGAAATGTGAGTAGTGGAAAGATCGATGGATACTGATAAATCCACTATTCCAGGGACAGTATGAGTCTCCAGCTGTAAACCAGCGTCTACAGAGCGTTGCGGAGTTTTGGCTGCCGCCAGTAGTCCCAAGGAGGAGCGTCTGGCTGCGGCCAAATCCTGGGAGACTCTCCTTTCAAGTAACAGAACACCTTGATTTATGGCATCGTTTGCTTTAGCAATAAATTGATCTATAGGCCCTTTGACCTGGGCAGCATGGGTAGGCTTGGTGTTTCTAGTAAGCCTAGGTGACATGATACGAAATTAATAAGTATAGCGCTAAGTTAATTGACCGGAAAGTCGGGGTTTACAGTACAAGTGCTACAATAACAGCACAGGGGATACGCTATCAAGGGGGTGGCCCAGTCCAGTCTTACCCGGTCTTGAACGGGCTTAAACGGGCCCGCCCTTGGCCCGGGCTTCGCCCGGCGCCCTCCCGCGCGCTCCCGCGCAGCGGCACGTGTAGCTCCTTTTATAATGATGATGGGGAGAGTTTATGGGCGGGGTGGGCGGGGCCAGCAGGGAGAGCAGCCCAGGTGTTGCGAATAGGGCTCGCAGGGACTCCTGGTAAGGCGAGTCCCTGCTTCCAAGCTCGCAGCCCTGCCGGCAGCTCCTCACGCCCAAGATGACAGCTCCTCTCCCAGGAATGGCACAGACTCCGAGTGCGGCGCTGCGGGACCCGCGCAGCGGGTCCGGCAAGGTCTCTCTCGCACACGACGGAAGTCAAAGGGGCAGCAGGTCAACACAGATCAGCAGCAGGAATGGCCAGAAAACAACAGGCTTGAGGGTCCCGTGAAGGCAAGTTCCTCTCCCGCTTTTCACTCCGTGGGCGGGTGGGCGGGGCCAGCAGGGAGAGCAGCCCAGGTGTTGCAAATAGGGCTCGCAGGGACTCCTGGTAAGGCGAGTCCCTGCTTCCAAGCTCGCAGCCCTGCCGGCAGCTCCTCACGCCCAAGATGACAGCTCCTCTCCCAGGAATGGCACAGACTCCGAGTGCGGCGCTGCGGGACCCGCGCAGCGGGTCCGGCAAGGTCTCTCTCGCACACGACGGAAGTCAAAGGGGCAGCAGGTCAACACAGATCAGCAGCAGGAATGGCCAGAAAACAACAGGCTTGAGGGTCCCGTGAAGGCAAGTTCCTCTCCCGCTTTTCACTCCGTGGGCGGGTGGGCGGGGCCAGCAGGGAGAGCAGCCCAGGTGTTGCGAATAGGGCTCGCAGGGACTCCTGGTAAGGCGAGTCCCTGCTTCCAAGCTCGCAGCCCTGCCGGCAGCTCCTCACGCCCAAGATGACAGCTCCTCTCCCAGGAATGGCACAGACTCCGAGTGCGGCGCTGCGGGACCCGCGCAGCGGGTCCGGCAAGGTCTCTCTCGCACACGACGGAAGTCAAAGGGGCAGCAGGTCAACACAGATCAGCAGCAGGAATGGCCAGAAAACAACAGGCTTGAGGGTCCCGTGAAGGCAAGTTCCTCTCCCGCTTTTCACTCCGTGGGCGGGTGGGCGGGGCCAGCAGGGAGAGCAGCCCAGGTGTTGCGAATAGGGCTCGCAGGGACTCCTGGTAAGGCGAGTCCCTGCTTCCAAGCTCGCAGCCCTGCCGGCAGCTCCTCACGCCCAAGATGACAGCTCCTCTCCCAGGAATGGCACAGACTCCGAGTGCGGCGCTGCGGGACCCGCGCAGCGGGTCCGGCAAGGTCTCTCTCGCACACGACGGAAGTCAAAGGGGCAGCAGGTCAACACAGATCAGCAGCAGGAATGGCCAGAAAACAACAGGCTTGAGGGTCCCGTGAAGGCAAGTTCCTCTCCCGCTTTTCACTCCGTGGGCGGGTGGGCGGGGCCAGCAGGGAGAGCAGCCCAGGTGTTGCGAATAGGGCTCGCAGGGACTCCTGGTAAGGCGAGTCCCTGCTTCCAAGCTCGCAGCCCTGCCGGCAGCTCCTCACGCCCAAGATGACAGCTCCTCTCCCAGGAATGGCACAGACTCCGAGTGCGGCGCTGCGGGACCCGCGCAGCGGGTCCGGCAAGGTCTCTCTCGCACACGACGGAAGTCAAAGGGGCAGCAGGTCAACACAGATCAGCAGCAGGAATGGCCAGAAAACAACAGGCTTGAGGGTCCCGTGAAGGCAAGTTCCTCTCCCGCTTTTCACTCCGTGGGCGGGTGGGCGGGGCCAGCAGGGAGAGCAGCCCAGGTGTTGCAAATAGGGCTCGCAGGGACTCCTGGTAAGGCGAGTCCCTGCTTCCAAGCTCGCAGCCCTGCCGGCAGCTCCTCACGCCCAAGATGACAGCTCCTCTCCCAGGAATGGCACAGACTCCGAGTGCGGCGCTGCGGGACCCGCGCAGCGGGTCCGGCAAGGTCTCTCTCGCACACGACGGAAGTCAAAGGGGCAGCAGGTCAACACAGATCAGCAGCAGGAATGGCCAGAAAACAACAGGCTTGAGGGTCCCGTGAAGGCAAGTTCCTCTCCCGCTTTTCACTCCGTGGGCGGGTGGGCGGGGCCAGCAGGGAGAGCAGCCCAGGTGTTGCGAATAGGGCTCGCAGGGACTCCTGGTAAGGCGAGTCCCTGCTTCCAAGCTCGCAGCCCTGCCGGCAGCTCCTCACGCCCAAGATGACAGCTCCTCTCCCAGGAATGGCACAGACTCCGAGTGCGGCGCTGCGGGACCCGCGCAGCGGGTCCGGTAAGGTCTCTCTCGCACACGACGGAAGTCAAAGGGGCAGCAGGTCAACACAGATCAGCAGCAGGAATGGCCAGAAAACAAGAGGCTTGAGCAGCTATGTCATTTCTTTAATACAGGAGCCTGTGTGTATCAGTGGCTGAGGCTATTGTACATATTGCAGAGCTCTGTGTGCTATCTACAGCTTATTGATTTCGATCCTTGGGAGGTAGTTCAGTAGGTTAATATGCACATATCTGTGTGTATTATACAGGGCTGCCATGGAGCTGACATCCCTGCTGCATTGGGCTGTGTGTAATCTGCAGACCACAGATTCTAATCTTAGGGAGATGCCACTCTCCAAAGAGTACAGTGAGACTCTGAGCTCTACATTAGCAGCGTCTCTTGGTTAAAAAGACACGACTTGAACCAGAAAGATTGAAACATTTACCCCTCAAATAAATCAATGCTGCATCCAAGAGTATGTTAACACAATACTCCCTGCCCCTACTCCACATAGCTGCCAGGTTTTCAGCATGTAATGCTCTTCCAGCAGTAATTTGTAGCCCTGTAAAAATCAGCTTGCTAGTCTTTCTTCTTCAGTCTGTCCCTGAGCGCCGGGAAACCCACTGTGGGTAGCTGCGCGCTTTAGAAGTTTAAATAAATAAATATGAGTGGTATTTTTATGTTTCCACTGTGTGTATGATATACATTTACGTCTATCATGTGTGACACTTTAAGTCACACTTTATAGAGGGTAGTTAGCAAGAAAGCATGTATGGTACAACACAGTAAATCTTTCATATTTTGGGGTGCCTGTATTAGATTACCAACACCTACTTGACATACAACATTTTTGCGTGTATTTGTTTTTAAATGTGCATCTTTCTTCAAAAGGCAGGCCGGCTCTCGTGAAGCTGGATTCAGTGATATTCTCCATCTACTAATTTCTGAGCTCCACTTAAGCCTCAGTCTTTTTGGTTACCCAAACCTCACAAAGAGAAACAATGCGCTGCTGGCTTTACATAGTCGACCATCTGTCTATGTTGTATGCAAAAACAGTACTTGGGAGGTGCACTAACAGCTACAGGGTGAACACACAAAAGGATTTATATCTAAATGTGGAACATCGGCTGAAGCTGAACAGGTCAGTCTTGCACTCTTTCCTCTTCCCCCATCACGCCCAGGGGCATGAAAGCACCGGCACTGCAAACAGAAAAACTCAACTGTTGACTTTGAAAGAGCGCGCTCAGAACAATACTCATTTGTTAACAGCACCTGAAATAGTAAAAATCCACGAGCGAATCCAGCATAGGCATTTGAAATGACTAGATACAGTGCTACCCAAGTTACTTCAATGTCAGAGCTAGACAGCCATTTCTGTGTATTGAGATGTGTTGGGGGAGCTCTCTGTGTGCAAATAAACACAGTATCTGCTATTAGTGTGATGGAACAACCTATTGTCTGTACTGCATTCTCCTCCTTTGTTTCAAGACAGCCAGCCCACCTTCTTGCAGGGGCCTGACCAGTGCTTCATTTGTGAAAAAATAAGTGTTGGTCCCTTATCAGAAGGCCTTCCAATAAATCAAGGGGACCCCTGAGAGTGATTGTTGGTGAAGGAGCAGGGGAAAATAACAGCACAATAAAACACAAACCTCCACCTGTATAAGTCAATGAGTGCTTATAAAGTCACTTGATGTATGACGGCCTCCCTCCCAGGGAACAGTAGGTCAACAACGGGACAACAAACTTATAAGTACATAGACTTGTTTTAATCACAATTCATAAAGAACATAATTCATACATTGAGATACATTAAATAACAGAAAACAGTCAAAACAAGAATAAGGTAATACCCCACACTTAAAGGACCTTCAAAGACTCACAATCACTCACAATCATTCATTCACAAACGTCCAGCTACTACAGAAGTACATTCATCCATAAAGACAGAAACTCTGGGATCGGTCATACAATATCAGGGGGTGGCGAATACCTAGGATATAGTTAATGGTCAAAGATGGTCTAAACAGTGATATAACTAAGACAGTTGTTGATATGTACAATGTAGTGTTCTTGCATGAATAAAATAAAGATACATACTAGACAAAATTGGCAAATAAAATAACTGTAGTCACAAAAGGAAATATGGGGGTTAACAATGGGGATTGTTTTTCTCCACTATGAAAAGCACTGACGATGTTGAAGGAAACAATCGATCAAATAGGTTTCGCCAAGTAGGTACGTGGTGCCGACGTACGTTTCGGTGAAGGACCTCAGGGGGTCTCACCTTCATCAGGGCACAAACCAATAGAATGCCAAAAGTGGGGGTATCTGTATATGGATAAATAGATCCTGTTAAATTATTCAACATGGTTCAAATGATGAAATATTAAAGCCTTTCTATAGGACAGTGGGTGACCTAGTATATAACTGAGTGGGAAGGAAGACCGATGAATTAACCATGAATAAAAGTGAAAAAAGAGACACCAGAGATAGCCGGAGGAAGAGGATCAGTGAAAGTGCATAGCACTGTATATACTAGGAAGTAATGAGTATATGTAATAAGGATGAAATAGTGGAACAAGTTAAACCAAGGGGTGAATGTAACCAGAGATGTGCTCAGATAAAAGTCGAAATAAGGTACATCACTATTGGTAGTTAAGATTCGCCCGAGAGAGGAATAGGGAGATCTGGGTAAGTTTCAAAGAATTTAGAACATAATCAAGTGCACATGAAGTGAAATCAGTGAGGAATGACGGAAGGGAATAAGAGTCAGGCTACACATACCTGTAAGTTCAAAAAAGAAGTGAACCGATCAGTAATTAGTTGCCAAAGTGGGAAGGTTCCTATAACTAGACATAATAAAACAAGAGAACAAGCATTAGAAATGCAATAGGTCTCGCAGCATTAGAGTTAGTGCTTTTAGAATTGTTTATGGGTTTTTTTGTAAATCTTTAGCATGAGGTTGAGGGTGAGTGAGGGTGAGGGGTTGAGGGTGAGGCTGAGGGGTTGAGGGTGAGGGTGAGTGAGGGTGAGTGAGGGGTTGAGGGTGAGTGAGGGGTTGAGGGTGAGTGAGGGTGAGTGAGGGGTTGAGGGTGAGTGAGGGTGAGTGAGGGGTTGAGGGTGAGTGAGGGTGAGGGGTTGAGGGTGGGTGAGGGGTTGAGGGTGGGTGAGGGTGAGGGGTTGAGGGTGAGTGAGGGTGAGGGTGAGTGAGGGTGAGTGAGGGGTTGAGGGTGAGTGAGGGTGAGTGAGGGTGAGTGAGGGTGAGGGGTTGAGGGTGAGTGAGGGTGAGGCTGAGGGGTTGAGGGTGAGGGTGAGTGAGGGTGAGTGAGGGGTTGAGGGTGAGGGGTTGAGGGTGAGGGGTTGAGGGTGGGTGAGGGGTTGAGGGTGAGTGAGGGTGAGGGGTTGAGGGTGAGTGAGGGTGAGGGTGAGTGAGGGTGAGTGAGGGTGAGGGTGAGGGGTTGAGGGTGAGGGGTTGAGGGTGAGTGAGAGTGAGGGTGCGTGAGGGTGAGTGAGGGTGAGTGAGGGTGAGTGAGAGGTTGAGGGTGAGTGAGGGTGAGGGTGAGGGGTTGAGGGTGAGTGAGGGTGAGGGTGGGTGAGGGTGGGTGAGGGTGAGGGGTTGAGGGTGAGTGAGGGTGAGGGGTTGAGGGTGAGTGAGGGTGAGGGTGAGGGTGAGTGAGGGTGAGGGGTTGAGGGTGAGTGAGGGTGAGGGTGAGTGAGGGTGAGGGGTTGAGGGTGAGGGGTTGAGGGTGAGTGAGGGTGAGGGGTTGAGGGTGAGTGAGGGTGAGGGTGAGTGAGGGTGAGGGGTTGAGGGTGAGTGAGGGTGAGGGGTTGAGGGTGAGTGAGGGTGAGGGGTTGAGGGTGAGTGAGGGTGAGGGGTTGAGGGTGAGTGAGGGTGAGGGTGAGTGAGGGTGAGGGGTTGAGGGTGAGTGAGGGTGCGTGAGGGTGAGGGGTTGAGGGTGAGTGAGGGTGAGTGAGGGGGTGAGGGGTTGAGGGTGAGTGAGGGTGAGGGTGAGGGGTTGAGGGTGAGTGAGGGTGAGGGGTTGAGGGTGAGTGAGGGTGAGGGTGGGTGAGGGTGAGTCAGGGTGAGGGGTTGAGGGTGAGTGAGGGGTTGAGGGTGAGTGAGGGTGAGGGTGAGTGAGGGTGAGGGTGAGTGAGGGTGAGGGGTTGAGGGTGAGGGGTTGAGGGTGAGGGGTTGAGGGTGAGTGAGGGTGAGGGGTTGAGGGTGAGTGAGGGTGAGGGTGAGTGAGGGTGAGGGGTTGAGGGTGAGTGAGGGTGAGGGTGAGTGAGGGTGAGGGGTTGAGGGTGAGTGAGAGTGAGGGTGAGTGAGGGGTTGAGGGTGAGTGAGGGTGAGGGTGAGGGGTTGAGGGTGAGTGAGGGTGAGGGGTTGAGGGTGAGTGAGGGTGGGTGAGGGTGAGTGAGGGTGAGGGGTTGAGGGTGAGTGAGGGTGAGGGGTTGAGGGTGAGTGAGGGTGAGGGTGAGTGAGGGTGAGTGAGGGTGAGGGGTCGAGGGTGAGTGAGGGTGAGGGTGAGGGGTTGAGGGTGACACGTGCAAGGATTTGCACAGTGCAGGGATTCCTATTTGGATGGCATTTTCAAAGTAAGCTGCAATCCCGGCTTGATCTCCCAGGAACAATTAATTCCTGGCCTACAGTGATCGCGAGAAAAGACCCAACATGCAGACCCTTCCACCATGAGAACCCAATCCTCTGAGTAATTCTGGGAAAATCCGTTTTATGGTAATTACTCTGTAGCACCAGCTGTGCATTTGTGCTTCACTTCCTGGTTGCCGCAGTCTTGCCTTGTTCCACGGATATTCCACGTACATGCCTTGCTTTAAGAAGGTATATTTAGAGCAACATTTTCATATAACTGTGATCTTCGTTTGTTTCATATTTTTTCTTATTAGAATACTACAACAGTATTGCGCAACAAATTATATGCAATAAAAAGAACAAGTATACCAGTAGCAAATATTTCAATTTAGTGATGCTGACAAACGAAATATATTTTCTAAAAGTAGAACCAAAATAGGGCAATAAAATGGAAAGGAAGAAAAGAAGAGAACGGAGAGTGTAGATAGTGTAGAGTGTAGAGTGTAGATAGTGTAGATAGATCGCATTAGCCTATCTATTGATTTGATAGAAAAGTAGTAATATGTAACCGTGGTAGTTCATGTTTAATCTTCCTTTTGCAGCTAAAGCACAATGAGTTACTGGTCACGCATGTCTGTAAATATAATTTTTAGGGTAAAATCATTTTTTTATTGAATTTTACATTTTTGAACAGGAAACTACACCATAGGCGAAAAACCATGCGAGCACTGTTATGAAAATCTTATAATCCGAAACCATCCACAGATATACGTAGTATTACTTTTCAGAATATCCCTCCTGTCATGAGCACGATACCCATTAATCTTCGCCAGCCCATTCCGTCTGTTTATCAAAATAAGTAAGAGTTTCATTGGATATGAGGTTTCAAGTTGGCGAGTTGAGAGACTGGCAGAATAAAGGCATAGAAGGAAAGTAATTTCTCTCCCTCTCTGAAGGGTCTTGTAGCCTCAGCTATGAAGCTTGTTTCTCTTGACTTTAAGCAGGGGGGCGGGGGGGGAGGGGGTATAGCAGGGAGACGAGAAGGGTAGCTTTGAGGGGGGAGCAACGAGCGCCAGAACATTACTGGGAACGGATGCAACTGGTTTAGCAGCCAGTTCTGCAAATGCTAACAAACTAGGCAGCGTAATGAATAGACCCTTTCAGAAAGCTGGGTGTGCTCGTGTTAGATGGTGGCAGACATCCTGCAGACTTTATGCACTATGCGCACATCTGGCTGAAGGGGCGGCCCTGCTCTTGTGTTACCAAGCATGAAGGGGTTATAACAGATCATTTCAGCTCAGAGTAAGACAAACTTCAAAAAATGAAATAAACCCTGGAACTTAACTGGTTAGCAGACAAAGTTAATCAAAGATACAATTGCCGTTGCAAAACACAGACCCTTTCACAACAAAATATCATTCTAGAGAATGCAAAGTATGCAAAAATTGCAGTCCAAGTTCAGGTGGAGTTGCATGTCGGTGGCATGCATGTGGTAGCCTATATCTAAGTCTGGCCTTTTTATTACTTAAAGGTGGTTCGAGAGAGTTGGAACAATGACCGCTGTCAGTGCTTTGTTGACACCGAGCTGGCCACAGTTAAGTCAATAGTTGGCAAACCTCTCGGGGTGTGATGTGTTTTTTTAGGGTAGGAGTGTTTAGAAGCATGTTAGATAGCATGTTTAGACAAGACGGACGGACGGAAGAGAGGGGAGGGGGGAGGAGAAATGCGACACGGAGGGAAGGGGAGGGGCGGAGCCTTTCACCGTAACGCGGCGGGCAGGGGAGGGGGCGGGCAGGGGAGGGGGCGGAGAGGGGAGAGGTGCGACACGGCAGGATGTGACCGTTGCGGCGGTGTTGACGGCGTTAGACGGAAGGAAGAGAGGGGAGGGGGAGGATAAATGCGACACGGCGGGAGGGGGCGGAGCGGGTAAACATAGACGGACGTGCACGCGCACGCGCTTTTAAGGTCAATGCGCATGCGCATAAGCTCAATGCGCATGCGCATTGACCTTAAAAGTCACGGGCACTGCAAGGAATCGCCACGATTCCTTGCAGTGTAGATAAAGAGTGGATAACTCGCAATAGTCTCGCTTGCTCGATGCGCATGCGCATCGACAGGCGAGACCTAAAAATATAGAAGTGAGAATATATATGAATTCGAGAAGCCGCTGATAAGGAGAAAGAGGGGCTTCATTTGTGCTTTCTTAACTCTGATATATCTTGAAATATTTGCAGAGTTTATTTACAGATATTTTCATTTTGTTGTGTGCTTGAAAACATATCATACAGCTTTTCCTCTCATATGGGTACCAGGCAGGATTGTCACAGAAATCCCCTCACTTTGGTGTCAGAGATAGAAAAGTATTGACAAAGTGAGAATAGTGCGCGCTACAACCTTGAGTTTTAATGGAAAATTGATTATGCTGTATATTTCTTATATGTGCTCCTGGGGCAACATGCCGGTCAAGGACGTCCAATTAAATATAAGAGGTTGCACATCACTATGTAGATGTGTCCCCCAGGCACTATTTGTGTCCTCTGTTCTGATGTTTCCATCCCATTTTAGAAAGGGTTTTCTCCAATTCCTCTGAAGGGAAAATCAAAGACGTGCTTCTTCTTAAGAACGTTTTATTCACTTTTCTTTGAAGATGTCATCACTCTTATTTTCTTACATGTCTCAGTCTCATTTGTAGTTCATTCCAATGCATTTCGGGTTATAAACCCGTCATCATGGACAAATCTGTAACAGCAACTATACTGTGAGGAAACAATTCCATATGTTATGGATCGGTTAGCAGTCGTGTAGCATGCTGTCATGTATAGTTGTTGAAGTTATTGTCAGGGTGTGAAATCGTGTTATTAGGATGGTGGTTTAATACGTGGTACAAAGGTGGTGCCCTGTAATCCTCAATGCAACGATGTGATTTTTTGGGTGTGAGAATGTGAGGCTTTTCTCCATGCTTCGAGAAACGCAATTAAAAGTGGACGCTGCGGTAACGTGGTGGTGCTGCCAAAACTAAAAGACACATACGAGACACTTACGAGATGCTGGGGGTCGTGTTCTAGCAAACGTCGCATTTATGTAAAGATAAGACAACTAAGAGTCTTGCCTACATGGTGAACCGTTATAGCGGTTAAATATTAGGCCTGGGCGAAGCACTACGCTATGCTCGCGGAGTTTGCGAAGTTTGCGCAACTTCGCACTACGCGAGCTGCACGTAGCACAGTGCGAACACGCGTAGTGCAGCGTAGAGTAGTGCAGAGCTCATTTTTTGCTTGTTTGCGGTCCTGAACGTCATGTTCGCGACCGAGAGCAAGCAAAATGACCTCCCGGCGAGATTCTCAACGCGGGGAGGTAAGGTTTCTCTTTGCGAGTGGTTGCGCATGCTCGCGACCGCTCTCAATGAGAAACCACCAGTTCGCGTTGAGAAAGCTGCAGCTCGAGTAATAATCTACTCGAGCAGCAGAAAACTACAGCTCGCACTGTGCAAGATGCCATTTTCAATGATTGCACAGTGCCGGATGCTTGTCCGCACTGTGCAATCATTGAAAACACTTCTTGCACAGTGCGAACATGCTACTACGCAGCTCGCGTAGTGCTATGTGAAGTTCGCGTAGTGCAAAGTGCACTTCACGTAGCTTCGCGTATGATACTTCGCGAACTACGCCCACCCTTATTAAATATGCTTTTAGTATCACTTACGTGTTCGCGTCGGATGTGGACTATTCCATGTTCATGCGGCGAGTGCAGTAGTTATCCAGTGTTAGTTCGTGCAGTAAGGAAAGCCGTAGTTTATTGGGCGTATTTAGTGCCGTAAGTGAAGACTACATAGTGATGTGCAGCCTCTTAGAGATAGAAAAGTAAACACAGAGCTCCCTCGGTAGACAGAGCATAACATTTGATCACTGCCTTTGAAAGCACAGCAAATGGGAAAATGGGACAAGATGAGAATAAACTTTAAAGGCTTGTTTACAGAAAGCGAGTACTTGTGTAAGAATACAAGGAGTGATGGTGAACAGGCTTTGCGCCAGAGGAGGGACAAAGACATTCTTGACAGCTGGAAACAAATAAAGCCAGCAAATAGATAGTAAGCAAATATGAGTTACAAACCACAAAGCCAATGGTAAGCAGTGGACGGAATGCTTTCCATGGGAAACTTTCTGAAAGTCCCAGGGAAGCGTATACAGAAAAATGTTTGTACCTAAATAAGTGGTGTAACACAAAATAATCATCCCCCCTTGCAGAGTGTCTCAGAGATATTCATAGTCCTGAGGCTGAATGGGACCATTCTGCCAACAGGGGCTGCAGCAGCCTGCATTATTCTCCGGACCCCAAAGTGTTGCATCAGAGGGTTGGACAAGCTGGAGGACGTTAATAAGGTTGGCGGCACTATGGAGGAAAATCAGGAAAAAGCAAGTAAAGACATAAAAGACTAAACCGTACCAGGGTTTAGAGAGTTCCAAGTGAATCCAATAAAAATAAAAGAGAGATAGATTCAGAAGCAATTTTCTGAGGTGACAAGAGCAGTGTATGGACGAGGCCAGACTGGAAATCAAATGAAACCTGAGCTAAAATGTTCAGAAAGAGGCCGCAACTAGAATGGTGCCATGCAGCTTTGAAAGCTGCCATCCTGTATAAGCTGGCAGCCAAGAGTGGTAGCATGGCTAGACCTGCCCTGAGTATGGAAGATTTAGAGATGACTGACTGCCAAGCATGAATAAGGGATCACACCAACTAGAACAAAGATTTCAGCCTGGCCTTCACCAACAGCAGTTATGAAAGACTGCATGCTTATGGCAAGATATAAATATGGCTGTCTTTCATGCACATTAACCACTATGTGTACCTGGGATTTGTAGTTACTTTTCTTTTCTTTGGGTTCGAACTATGAGCTCCTGCACCAGCTCTGTGGGGAACAGGCACACCATGTTGTGATGCCAGTTTGTTTTGTGTGCAGCTCTGCTGCTTCTGTTTCAATGTGAGGTCGATTGTCAGAGGAATGGGACGGAGGACCATCAGCCTCCTGGAAGACAACAACATCTTGGACCCATCCCTGTCCGGGTTCAGACAAAACCACAGCACCGAGACAGCCCTCATCGCCGCCACAGACGACATCAGGCGCCAACTAGACAACGGCGAAACATCAGCCCTCATCCTCCTCGACCTGTCAGCCGCCTACGACACAGTCTGCCATCGCACTCTAAAGACACTCCTCCTAGAAGCCGGAATCCAAGAAAAGGCCCTTAACTTGACCACGTCCTTCCTCTCCGGCAGAACCCAGAGCGTCCGCCTCCCGCCCTTCCAATCCAAAGCCACCGACATCATCTGTGGCGTCCCCCAGGGCTCATCCCTCAGCCCGACGCTGTTCAACGTCTACATGGCACCCCTTGCACAAGTGGCCCGCCATCACAACCTCAACATCATCTCCTATGCCGACGACACCCAGCTCATCCTCTCCCTCACCAAGGACCCACACACCACCAAAACCAACCTCCACGAGGGAATGAAGGCCGTCGCCGACTGGATGAGGAGCAGTCGTCTGACACTGAACTTGGACAAGACGGAGGTCCTCATCCTCGGACCCACCCCCTCAGCCTGGAACAACTCCTGGTGGCCGACCACACTGGGAAAAGCACCGACACCCACCAACCATGCACGTAACCTAGGATTCATCCTTGACTCCTCCCTCTCCTTGTCTAAACAGGTCAATGCCGTCTCCTCCTGCTACAACACCCTCCGCATGCTCCGCAGGATCTACAAGTGGATCCTGACCCAAACAAGAAGAAGAAGACTGGACTACAGCAACGCACTCTACGCAGGAATCCCAACCAAACACCTACGACGACTACAACGCATCCAAAACGCCTTTGCCCGACTGATCGTCAACGTCCCCCGCCGCAGCCACATCACTCCCCACCTGAGGGACCTACACTGGCTCCCCGTCGACAAGACGATCACCTTCAAGCTCCTCACCCACGCACACAAAGCACTTCACAATGCCGGACCAGCCTACCTGAACAGCAGACTCAGCTTCCACACCCCACCCACCAGCTCAGATCCACCAGCCTCACCCTCGCCGCTGTCCCCCGCATCCAACGAACAACCTCCGGTGCCAGATCCTTCTCCTACCTCGCCGCCAAGACCTGGAACACCCTCCCAACCCACCTACGGCAGACCCAAGACCTACTCGCCTTCAGAAGACTCCTCAAGACCTGGCTCTTCGAGCAGTAGCGGCACTCGCCTCAGTGCCTTGAGTCCCTCACGGGTAAGTAGTGCGTATTACAAGTACTCTGATTGACTGATTGATTGATTGATTGAGTACGACAATGGGCGATATTGAAAAGCAGAACTGTGTTCTGGGACTTGCAGTTCTTTCCTTTACGTTTATGAGAGTGGATCTACTTGTTAACATAATGCAATGTGTGGTTGGTTAAAAGACAGGACTGGCTCAAGTTGTTGCATGTAAATTACCAATGCCAGCAGCTGCAGAACGGTAAACAAAGAACACATCATATACAGGTAATCTCACTGAAGTAGGTTGAGAATTTATCTTAAAAAAGAGTGCTAAAATGGTGGAATTCGCGTTAAATATTTTTGGGAATTCTTAACAAATAGTATGTCAAAGCAGAGGTGAGTGCAGGAATGATATGGTGAAGTTTAACAACAGGCAGAATTAGAAACTTCAATGTGGTGTATGACGCTTAATAGCAATATGAGAAGGAGAAACAAATGGATAGAAATGCATTGAGAAGAAACAAACAGAAATAGTAGCTGGTTTCCAGCACGAGCAGCAGATGGCTAGTGGAGGAGCACTAATTAAAACAAATTAATGTGTAGTTGGTCCGTACGCCACGGTAAGAAAAGGAAGTGGCGCACGGCAGGCACTGCCCAATGAGAAGGCAGTCTAAAAGAGCGACTGTGATGCCTACGAATGGTAAGCTATGGTTGTGTTCCAAACCCACTATTTGACACAAGAGTCCAACAAGTGAGAGTGCATGCACTCGTATGGTCAATCCAAAAATTAATACAAGCACAACTAATCTCTGGAAATGTATGGTTTTGATAGGAAAGCTCAGTTAGTTCATGTGATTTCTACAGAATTCACATCTGTGTGTGTAACTAGAGCATGGGTACTCACAAACTTTCTCTTTGGGGCCAAATTTACAGTGTGATTTGTCGCCGAGGGCCGGACCGGTGGGGCCGGGTTCAGTGGGGGAAGGGGGCGGGGCTAGAGCAACAAAAAAAACTGTTACCATGAGGTTGAACACAGTTCCCTGCAGCGGATGCCTTTGTCCACTGAGCCACCAGACCCGGCATACACACATCTCTCTGTCTCCCTCCATCTCTCTCTCTCTTCCCCTCTCCCTCCCTCCCACTCTCCTTCTCTCTCTGTCTCCCTCTGTCTCACTCACTCTGACTGTCTCTCCCTCTCTCTCCCTCTGTCTCTCTCCCTCTCTCTCGCCCTCTGTATCACCTCCCTCTGTCTCCCTCCCTCTGTCACATTCTCCCTCTGTCTTCCTCCCTCTGTCTCCCTCTCCCTCTGTCTCCCTCCCTCTGTCTCCCTCCCTCTCTCCCTCTATCTCCCTACCTTTGCCTGCCTCCCTCTGTGTCCCTCTCTCTGTCTCCCTCTCCATCTGTCTCCCTCTGTCTGTCTCTGTCTCACTCCCTCTGGCTGTCTCCCTCTGTCTGTCTCCCTGTCTCCCTCTGTCTGTCTCCCTGTCTCCCTCTCCCTGACTCTCTCTCTCTGTTTCCCTCCCTCTGTCTTCCTCTCTCTGTTTCCCTCTCTCTGTCACCCTCTGTCTCCGTCCCTCTGTCTCCCTCCCTCTGTCTTTCTCCCTCTGTCTCCCTCCCTCTGTCTCCCTCTCTCTGTCTCCCTCTCTCTCCCTCTGTCTCTCTCTGTCTCCCTCTGTCTGTCTCCCTCTGTCTCCCTCTCTTTGTCTCCTCTCTCTGTCTCACTCTCCCTCCCTCTGTCTCCCCCTGACTCCCTCCCTCTGTCTCCCTCTCTCTGTCTCCCTATCTATCTCCCTCCCCCTCCCTCTGTCACCCTCTCCATTCCTCCCCCTCCTGCTCCCTTGGTCTCCCTCCCACTGTCTCCCTCTGTCTATCGCCCTCCCTCTGTCTCCTTCTGTCTATTTTCCTCTGTCTCCCTCTGTCTCCTCCTCTCTGTCACCCTCTGTCACCTCACCCCGCGAGTGTCAGCCCAGGCTGAGACAACTTCCCGGGCACACACACAGCCCCACCCGAGTACTTCACAGGTCTTTAAAAGACCATTTAATTGTTAATGAGGCTTTGTTGTATTTCACTTCTTCTTAGCGCCCCTGTATCTCCACTCTATCACTGGAATCGCCCGCCCCCCAGGGCAGAGCCTCTCAGAGTCTCGCAGCTGCAACCTGCAGTGTTTGTGGACACTTAAAAAAATATTTTTAAAACACAGGTACAATGACTGCAAGGTCTGCGGGCCGCCAAGGAAGGCTTGCCGGGCCGCAGGCGGCCCGTGGGCCGTACTATGAGTACCCATGAACTAAATGGTCAGTGAGTGACATTCTGGTTGGTGCACTGGGGACATGGGATGTAAATATATAGCCTTAGGAGGTCCATTCCTATGACAGCACATTGAATATTCAAGCAATTTATCATTTAAAAATGTATTACACACAGTATAACATGGTCTACACATTTAAAAAATGTGTAGGCCTCACATAGTATATGATATGCTGCTGCAAAATAGGCAAAAAAAGATTTTAAAGAAAATATTTTCTAGTAATCTCTTGAAAAGGTACATTTTCTTTTCTGTCCTGATAATTTCCCACTCTACCTCGTCTCCTTGAGGATGCCACGGCATTGATGGTTGATGCAGCTCTTGGTCACACCTTATATTGTACATTTTGGCCCCAGAGAAAATGTTTGTGAGTACCTATGGCTATGGAGTCAGGGGAGGTTGAGAGGCTGGCTAAAATGGAGCGGAGAAGCCATGAGGAGGAGATACTCGGATGGAGGAGGAAAGGCAGTGGCGAAGAAAAATAGAGGTAAGTAGAATGGATCGGAAGTCACCAGGAGACAGAGGGGGGCTCAAGGGAAGCGAAAAATGTTGGAGTGCAGGGGGGACAGTGGAGCGGGTGAGTAGTACCGGGGTATCTCCATAAAACATGGTTGAAAGGGAAGCAGGAGGAGAGCAAGAGGGAGAGGCTATGGAGTCTGGAAATGTGGTGAACGGGCCTTGGCCTGGCAAGACATTGGAAGTAGAGAAGCTGCTTCAAAGAGGTAACCATGACAGGATGAACGTTGGGGATGGAGGGAAGGTTGGAGAAGAGAAGAAAGAGGAGCGTAAGGCTTGCTTCTCTGAAGGAGCGTTTAAGCTGGTTGTAAAAGGTACTGAGGAAGTTGGAGAGGCTCAGGAGATAGTGGTTGTCTTGGAGACATATGGTGAAATGTAGAGAGCTAATGGAAAAGGGGATAGGGAGGTGGGAGTTATGGTGAGGGTCAAAGATGAAAGACGGATGAATGAAGAGAACCCAAGCAAAAGGAGGGGATACGTGGGATTTTGAGATCGAGAAGTCAAGGCTGAGAAGTAGTGCAAGAGAAGATACTTCAGGAATGGGAAGCAGCAAAGGGGGGAAGCTATGGTGAAGATGAGAAAGGGGGTTGGGAAAGAGACGTATCAGTTAGGGGTAAAAAGGCTGCGAGGTTAGCGACAGTGGGATAGGCTACAGAATCAGTGGCAGGAGAGAGGCTGTGGAGGGTGAGCAGGATGGGTTGAAGTGGGGGGACAGTATACGAGGAAAATATAAGAGGAAGGCTGGGGAATGTGAAGAGGTGGGGGCAATTGGTATGAAGCGGGAGTGCCAGTCAAAGGAAGTGCAAGAGTCAGAATAATCTGTGAGTCATTGGATGGGGAGAGCCTGTGGACTCAGGTAAAGGATGAGCAGATGCGATCTAGGGGAAGTCCATGGCGTGCAACGGGGTGGAATGACTAAAAGCAAGAAAAAACTGAAACGTGCTCAGGTAAGGAGTTGGAGAAGAAAAAGAGTCTGGGCTACAAGTCGAGCGTTACTGGAAGTAATGAAGCTTGGCAGTATAACCGCCAGTCCAAAAAATTGCTGTCTAGGGTCCCAGGGTGCACACAGATGTTATAAGAAATTGCAGAGAGATGACCCCTAGTGTGCCCCACAACCAGAGTCAATGTATGACAACCACGTATATTTTGACTGTGTAGTTTAAGAGAAAGGATCAGCTCAAAGGCAGGTCCAGACTCACCCGTCCATTTTTCCAAAAATTCCAAATGCATTCCATGTGTCGTCGTGCCATGTGCCACAGAAAGGTCTTGAATACTTAGGGTTGTTTTCTTGTCTATGGAAAGGAGGGGTTCCTTTGAGGGCCTGAACCCCGGCTGTTGATTGTGGAGATGATGGATCAGCTCCATGTGTTCTTGAAGTTGTCTTGTCATTTTTTGTTCCATGATTTTATTTGAGTAGAATAGGTTGTATATTGGTTTGTAGTCTGCCAACATGACATGATAGCTATTTTCGAGTTCTAACTCTTATTAGAAGGGAGGCATTTATAACATTCACAATATATGTAGCTGGGGAGAAGAAGACTAACTTAAAACAAGTGGCTTGACATGGCCCACAGATAAGTTAGGCCTTTTAGTCTTGAGTGCTGGTCCCAGTATCTCTTTGGCGTCCAGGACTTTTATTGTGGTGGAAGCTGTAGTTACAAAGGCACCAGAAAGTGGTAAAATATTCTGCTTACATGTTGTTTCCTTCCAATTACTTGAGCTTTACTTTTTCAATTGTGCTGTATTTTGAATATACCTGCTGTATCCAGTGAATCACTGCAGCCAGAGATATAAAAACAGCAGCTATTTAAAAGTTGAGATGCACAAGAGGCCAATACGCATATCGCTTTTCTTTTTCCGTTCATCTCCCATTGAGAATTTTGCTCATCTCTTTACAAAAGTCAAATCGGGCTCCCCACTTGACCCTGCTTCCCCGCACATTCTCATAAAAGCAGTTAATATCCTTCTCCCTCTTTTTCCAGATATGGCGAACCTTTCTCTTGAGAAGAGAATTGTACCTGTTGCATGGAAACACGTTATGCTGAATGCTATATTAACCCCTTCCAAGCTTCTGTCAGCCAACAAACGTAGCGTGCAATACCTTCGTAGTGCTGCGCGCGTCTATTGGCCAACGTGGCCCCGCCCACTGCGCTAAACCGCTGCACCGTGGCGGAATTGCCGCCGCGGTTAAAACAAAAAAACCAACTTCGACCCATGCTGCTCTGAGAATTTTCAACCTATCTTTCTACTCCCAGGACTAAGGTGCTGATACATTATGTTAGCTCACACCTCTCGGACTTCATATAAGCCAACAACATCCTGCGTCTCACCCAGTCATGGCTCTGGCCCAAGCATAGCGCCAAAACCACCCTTTAGGCTGTCCTGGAGGAGGCAAAGATGAAATTGGAACTAGGCAGTACTGCAGCCATCATCCTTTTGGACCTAAGCGCAGCCTTCATCGTGGTGGATCATACGACCCTCATGAAGAGGATTTGGAATGCAGGAGTGTCAGGTTGGCCCTTAAAAGGGTCAGCTCGATTCAGGGTGATAAATCTTTTCAGGTCTTCGACAAGACATGTGATTTAGACATTTTCCCTTTGAGGTGCGGGGTCTCACAGTGGTCATCCTTGAGTCCTACATTGTTCAACCTTTAAATGCGGCCTTTGGCCAACATTGTACTGCCTTTTGGGATCTCATTAGTGCCCTATGTGGGTGGCACTGTGTTGATGTTCTGCCTTACTCTGTACGGCACACATGCCGCTCCCCTCCTGTGGCACTGCCTCTAGAGGGTAGCCAGCTGGATGGACAAGTCCTGTCTCAAGCCTAATGGAAACAAACCGGAGCTGTTCTTATTAGGGAACAATGCACACCATACAAGCCCCTTGGTAGTTAAATGTAGGGGGCATGGCTTGACTCAACCCTTCGATGTAGACCCATGCAACTAAACTTTCAGATTGCTGTTCGAGGATCCTTACAATGCTATGGAAGAATATGCACCTGTTCTCCCCTCTGTCTAGGAGGCTAGTAGTCCAGGCTTTGATTCTTTGCCACCTGGACTAAGCAAGCTCCCGCTACCAGGGAATCCGTAGAGCTGCGATTGGTAAACTTCAGGTGGTGCAGAACGAGACGGCAAGCACCCTGCTAAATATTTCCAGACACCATTCATCACGGCATGCACTGGCCAACCTCCGTTGGCTCTCGGTCATGCAGAGGATCAATTTCAAGGCACTGTGCATTTCATGCAGAGCCTTTCGAGATCAAGGCCTCTCTGTTTACTGACAGCTGATTTCTCCCTACAAATCTGGCAGAGTTCTCATTTCCTGCAATATCCAACGGGCGGTAGTTCTGCCCGTAAAGAGGGGTAGAAAGGGGCGAAGATCCTTTAGGAACAATGTGGTAAAACTTTGAAACACTCTGCCCTTATCTTGAGGACTATTAATAATAAATTGCCTTTCAGAAAACAGCTTAAAATCATTCTGTTTGTGAACCAACCCCCATGGAGCATGCGCCTACAGCCTGTGTTGCTCAATCAGCACTGGGATGCCTTCGAGTCACCATGCGCTTAACACATCCTCCTAATATAACATAACATATGCTTCATATCGTTAAGCCACACTTCATGTCTTCCTTTTAGATATTTTTCATAGTTCAAAATACGTAGCATCACGGATTCGAGTAACTGCTCAGTGCTCCAAATTGTGAAACAAGCTAAGGCTTAAAATCGGGGCTTTCCTTCAAGAAGGGTGAGAATTTGTCTTGGATTTGGATCTGAACTTGTGTCAGGACTCAGTGTCGTCTTGGTCCGAGTACACCAGGAGTTGACATATTTTGAAATGTGTGAGATCTGAGCTCCCTACCATCCCACAGCCTAACAGGAACCACTGCCATACATGGTCTTGATTTTCCTCGCTGGGGGAAGGTGATAGTAGTAAATCTTGCAAGTAATTTTGATTCTTAGGAACTTAAATTGCACAAAATGACAAAAATGCGTCTCTACCCTTGACGCTAATATCCCTGTAATATTCTGCCTCGCTGGGTTAGATGTAGAATGCATGGCAGGAATGAGAGTAAAATATTTTCTCTTCTGACAAAAGATTGGGAAACCTGCCAGGGAAAGATGTGGCTGATGTAAAAACACTTCCTGGAAGTCCATCATTGTTAATTGTTTCTCATCAGAAACCATTCCAAAGCAATCCTTTTTATTTTGCTCTGCAATCTTTAGTAAATGCGGATTTACAGTTTACCAAGAAACACTGCTGGGGCATTGAATTCATCCCTTATTTGCTTATTTAAGACAGTCAGTTTCACCAGATGAAAAAGAAGCCGCCTCTGTATCACGATGGGGATTAATGCAACGCAAACAAAAGCCCAGGTAGACCGAGGGTTCCCATGGGCGCTAATCTTGCCCTTCTGTGAGTTTCAGGTGATGACGGGCACCTCAGGTGTGACTCATGCATTCATCTACTTGTTTCTCTCATGACTGAAAAGAAAAGACTTGGCCCCTGTTTAGAGGCTGAATCTTATCTGCCTGTAGGTGTTTGAAGGGACAGGCAAGTCACCTGGCGCTTCAATACGCGCCATCGAAGGAGAAGAAGTTGTCTCTGAAAAGGGAGGAGAGTTTGTGCCTTAATTGCACTCATCAATCAGTGCTTGAGATGAAAATATAGGAGTGCAAGTAAGCATTACTTGTTTTCTGCCGGGGTGTGCAGGTACTCTCCATTAAAAGCATTGGAGAAGTGCTCAGAAGCGCTGGTACTGTCCCTTCCAAATTAAGCAATTGTAGGTACTGAGTGCCTGATAGTACCTGCCCATTTAAAGCACTGGGTGCAGCCACATACATTATCACAAAGGCTGCAGCAGCGTTTATTTTCCTTCAGATTTAGTTCTTAATAAAGGTTCTCCGTGACCCTAAACACAGGATGTCAGTGCACGTTACAGAATAACTCCATGGAGAATAACATGTTACATGTCATACACATATGTGTGAACAGTACATACAGTGAAATTAATTTCAAATTGATTACAGAATACGGATGGTCGTGACATATCGATTGAATCTTGACAATCATCAGCTGATCACAGATCTGAAGTAATTGAGAAGAGTGACACCTGGGAGGGCAACAAAGAAAAGTTTGAGTTTAATTTATCAAGTGGTGACATGAAATAATAATGAGTGAGCACTAATTAAGACTCATGAACCTATTATTTATTTATTTATTAGCGAGCTTGTAAAGCGCCATGATTAATCCAACCGGAGTGTCCCCGCGCTAAGACAAACAGAGCACTAACAGCCACACCCACTGCCACACAAGCGGGCCTCCAACTAAGTGGGACCCGACCACTACATTCCTCCATAGGAGGAGCGGAACAGCAAAGTCTTCAATTTTTTGCAAAACACCCTACAGAGCGGGAGGTTGAAGCGTTACAGTCATCGGTGATGAGAGATATCAAGTTCCAAAAGAGATTGGCAGTCGAGAGGAAAGTCTACTCAAAGTGCATGACTGTTCTCAGAGGTGACTGTAGGAATGTGTGGAGGTTCCCACCTTGCGTCTGCAAGGTAACTTAGGAAGGGGTATTAGAGTCTCTTATGAATAAGAAGATCAAGGAGGCCTTTCTAATGTATGAAGGAAGAGAATGGCACCTGTTGGGTGTGTACCGAAAAAAGAAGGGTTTCAGTGTTGTAGTCATCTTGATTCTGGGTGTGTCAGTGATCATCAGGGTATACATTCTCGGAACTCTATGTGCACTAGAGACCTAAAGTTTTTGAGTCAAGTATTGCATAGTATTGCATTGTAAGGGATGTAAGCTGTTTTAACAGCAGAAAAGAGTTCTATAGAGAGCCAACTGAGGCATGTGTGTTTCTTGTGATGTGCTCAGGCATTTTGTGTTAGAAACCTTACAGGTAGGTGATTGCATGAGTGCTTTGAAGGGTGCTAGGCGTCATTTGGGGCATTTCATTAGATGATTTCTATATTCAGTATGTGGGATCACTAGGGATAGTATTGCCATGCTGAGGTCCTTTTTAGAGTGGAATGCCTTGGTTTTATAAAGTAATTTTAATTGGATTCTGCCCTTTCTAGCCATCTGTTTGACTTAAAGATGGAGTTATTTATTACATTTAAAGCTGAGGAATTTAGCAGAAGTAACACTTTTGTGGTAATGGTGTAACGCTTTTAATTTCGTTATGCAATTTGTGGGCCTGTCCAGACCTCTGTTAAGAGTGAGCAGAGGAATTCTGTCTTTTATGAGTTTTGCCCCTACTATTTACTTTTCGGGGGGTGAAAGTCTTAAGGATCTCCAGATCCAGTGTCACATCCAATAGGTTAACTAATAGAATAAAACAAAAGGGAATTAATTCTTGGGACACCCCAAAATGAGACATTGGTAGGATTGAAACGGATTGGCTCATATTGATCGCCTGTAACCTTGAGTTAAGCACAATTCCTCTAATTTTGTTAATTAGTTTTAAGGAGGGTATGTGGTCCACAGTATTGATTGCTCAGTTGCCCTTCTTAGCTTTGTGTTGCAGAGGGGCGATTATTACTCCCAGGCAGTTGGCTTTTAAAATGTCCTAAATTATATATTTTGGACTAGATGCGCTGCATTTGGGTGGAGTGGTTCTCCATTTATTTCAGAACCCCTTAACGGGTTTGACATCCTGTTTATGTCATTGTGGAATCAAATGGCTGTTTTCCTAACTCTCTTGAGTTGGGTGGTGGTAGGAACAAGTTTGTCTATCATCCTGGAAATCTGTTATATTATTCAACTGGAATGGAAGGACTTGCTTTTGAAGCTCACTGTAGCTTAGCAGGGTGAATCGTGGAAAACATATACAACAATGTTTTCGCTTATCAAGTTTGAGAGGCTCAGAGAGTTGAACAAGGTCTTCCTTAGCAATGATCAGCTAAAGGGTAGAACACTTATTTTAAGTAGATAGAGTGCAATAATGGAGTGGGTTGTCATCCTGTAAGAAAGATTTCAGGAGGATAAGTGTTAGTTCTCTTCGCTTTCCCAAGGGATTTGGGTGTTAATGGAAAATCTTATAGTTTCAGGAAGCAATGCTAATTTCAAATGAGGATCTATGTAATGGTATGGTGAAGGAAACGAGTCTGGTTGATTTTCTACTAGATTGTAGTGCTACCCTTATTAACGCTAGAGCATTAAGGAAGCAATATATGAATGTGTTTGACTTGGCCGCCGATAACTCCCTGGACTTGTTGTTTGTCACTGAGACTTGGTTGGACTCTGCTTCCAATCCCACTCTGGCATTGGCAACACCAGTAGGCTATAAGCTTTATCGCGTGGAACGCCTAGGTGGAAGAGGGGGCGGTCTGGCTATTTTGCATAAGGATGCTGGGTGTTACATGATGAGGCCTCCAATGTGTGGGGTGAGTGTGAGGCGTTGGACTTTAGCATACAGTTCTCGCCTCACTTCACTCTAGGGGGCTCTCTTATTTATCGTCCTCCCGGTCCGTCTGATGTTTTTCTTAAATCATGTGGGGATGCGGTGGCTGAATGAGCATTACGCTTCTCTTGCTATTTGGTTTTAGGAGATGTTAATCTTCATCTTGACAAATATGATGCAGGAGACTCGGCCAACTTCCTCAGCTCCCTTCAACTGGCTCATCTCTCACAATGGGTCTCCCATCCTACCCATCAGGGGGGCCATATTCTAGACCCCGTTTGCTCTAACCCGATTCAGGTTGCCAAGCCCTCGCCTGTGTCCTGGTCAGATCACTTTCTCATTTGTTTCTCTTTGGAAATTACCCAGCCTGCTAGGCAGGTTGACTGCCATCGTCCACCAACTTTTAGCAAAATAGACCCTACCCAGTTTTCCAGCGCTTTGGCTGCGTCTCGGTCTACTCTCCAGGAAGATCTCGAGCGAAACCTGTCCAGATTTACTGACTGGTTTTCTGCTTCTGTGTCTGTTCTCTCCGCACCTTGCCGACCATAAGTTGGCCAGAGATTCTCCCTCCAAACCATGGTTTTTCTCAGAATTGAAAGCCTTAGAAACAGGAGTGTAAAGTACTAGAAAGGGCATGGCACTCTAGCGGCTACTGCCTTCGAGCAAAAAATACACTTAGAGCTAAACAAAAAAGCTACTACACTGCTATAGCAGCCGCAAAAAGTTGCTATTTTTCTCTACGTATTGATCAGGCCAACAATAATTCTAAAGAAATATTTTGTATTGTGCAATGTTTTATGTCCCCTAGTGCCCATGCTCGAGCTGCACCAGTCTCAGAGACCTGGTGTAATACTCTTGCGAAGTTTTTTTGGGACAAGATCTGCTCTATACAAGCCAGCTTTACTTCTTTTACTATGGATTCCACGGTCTCTCTGTCTGGCCGGCCGGCCACCACTCTTACTAATACTTTGTCAACTTTTAAGCCTATTGAGTCAGCCTGCTCTCTTAAAATTCTTAAGTCTTTGAAGTCGGGTTCTCCGACTGATCTCTGTGCCGCTAGACTTTTGGCTGCGGTTGCGGATACAATCAATCCTGAAGCTAACAAAATTGTTAATATGTCTTTGCTGGATTGTCGTGTTCCAGCATCTTGGAAGCAGGCACAAATTCTCCCCCTTCTCAAGAAGCCATCCCTTGACCCAATGATACCGGGAAATTATCGCCCCATATCACTGCTGCCAAGCCTGGCCAAGGTCTGTGGGAAGGTTGTTACCAAGCAATTGACTCATTTTGTCGAGGTATCAGGTCTGTTCCGAAACCATTAGATCAGGTTAAAATTTTAGGGGTCAGACTGGACGAGACTCTATCCTTCGAACACCACACTAAAGAGATAGCAGGGAAATGCTATGGGATCCTTAAGGTCCTACGCAAAACCTTGGACTCGCTTCCTGCAAACAGCAGGAAAACTTTAATCCATACTTTGGTGACGCCCCACCTTGACTATAGTAACGCCCTGTTCTTAGGTCTGAGTAGCAAAGGTTTGCATAGGCTACAGTGTGTTCAAAACGCGGCAGCGAGACTAGCCCTCAATCTCCCAGGAAGATCATCTGGGAAACAAGCTCTAGCCCAACTTCACTGGCTCCCTATACGGGAACGTATTATCTTCAAAAGCATGTGTATGACTCACCGCATTGCCTATGAGAGAGGGCCTGCCTATCTGCAAACGCTACTCACCAAATATCATCCCAATCGTTCTTTACGATCTCAGGGCTGTATGCTCTTTCAGGTACCCAGAATCCAACGGGTACGGATGGGGGGCCGGTCTTTTATATATTTGGCTAGTAAACAATGGAATGACCTCCCCATTGAGCTCCGGATGGAGCCATCAGAAGCAAGATTCAGGCGTAGCTTGAAAACCCACCTCTTTCCCAAATCCTGATTTTCTTCTGCTCTCTTCCTAGTAGTCTTCTTGTCTTTGGGGTTCAGTGCTGGTGATCAGTTTCAAAGCGCGAGGACACACTGTACCTAGTGTAACCAGGCGCTATATAAAAGGCGTTTATTATTATTGTTGCATCCGGCTCAATCGGGATTTTGTGCCTCGTTCAGTACAGAGTCTGCTTTGCTGGAGGTGACAGAGGCAATTTGCGAGTGTCTGGATGCCGGTGGGAGAGCGGCATTGGTTATGCTTGATCTTTCGGCGGCATTCAACACTGTACCACATTCTCTGCTGCTTGCTCGCCTTTCGGAGATTGGGATATCTGCTCTGTCTGGCGCTGGATCAAATCTTTTCTTGAAGACCGCTCACAGCTGATCTGGCTTCCACCTTGTGTCTCGGCATCACAGCGGGTAGCTACTGGTGTCCCACAAGGGTCATCCCTTAGTCCCTTTCTTTTCAACATCTATGTTACTACGCTGATCTACCTAGCAGAGTCACTAGGGGCTAAGGTGATGGCCTATGCTGATGATACCCAGCTCCTGTTTTCTTGGGGAAGGGCAGATGACTCAGTTCTTGCAGCTCAACATTGTCTTTCTTTGGTCTTCTGCTGGCTCGCTCAGACACAGCTGAAATGCAACAAAGAGAAATCAGAGGTTCTCTTGTATGGCATTTTTCCAGCTAACTTCCGAGAGAGGTTATGGCCATCCGGCTTCCCCATGCCTAATGCAATGGGTATTGCTGCAAAAAACCTGGGGGTCTGGCCCAATGAGAATCTGTCCTTCTCTACCCAGGTCAAAATGCTGGTAGAGACCTGCTTCGGTACATTGAAAGTCTTGAGGAAGTTTCTGCCTCTTCTTCCAAGACCTGCCAAAGAAACGGTTGTCCGTGCTTTGATTTTGTCTTGTTTGGATTATGCCAATGCACTTTATGTAGGCATCTCTGGCTACCTCTTGAACAAACTGCAGGTCGTTCAGAACTCGGCCGCAAGACTCCTGCTGGGTATATCTTGCAGGTGTAGTGTGCGTGCCCATTTGCGCTCTTTGCGCTGCCTCCGGTGGAGGCTCGAATAAAATTCAGAACCCTGGTTATTGCCCATAGGGCCCTATATGGCCTGGATTCTTCCTACCTCCAGAAAAGTTTGCTTTTTATAATCCAGTTGCGGTCATCTTCCCAACTTTTGATGCAGACTCCTAGATTCAAAGGCCAGAGGCTAAGTGGGAGTTCCTTTGTGCGTAAAGATGCTCTTGTATGGAATGCTCTACCCTTAGCGCTACGCAGCATTCAAGATACTGTGATATTCAAAAAAAGTTAAAAACCCTTCTCTTTGAATAGTGCTTTGGTCAGTGGTTCCTTATCTTGAGTTCATGCCAGGACACTCTGTTGAGTATCTGTGCGCGGTATAAATTGATTTAACATAACAACATAACATAACATCCTCAAGAAATCGAGGATTTTCCAGTACCACTTAACTCTAAATCCGGTGATCAGCATTATATTGCTTCAAGGACCGGTCACAATATAAAAAAAAAGTAAAGGACAAAAAGTATTTACACTAGGAATGATGGAAGCAGACATGTCCTTTTTGTAGACGGGTAGTGTGGAAAATGCGGCTATTTGTGATGGGAGCTCTAAATCCAGATGAGAAGTGACAGGCAAGATTTCTTCCACTCTACTAACCCTGGGGTGGGAGCAATTACACCAGTGGAATCCACAGCGGAATTGGTGCAAAGTAGAGGATTTTGTTATTTTTATTGGCCCCATGGCACCATATGTATGTAAATCAATCAATCAAGAATGTTTTGTAGTGTAATAAGATGCATGCAACATTTAAGATATTGAAAAACATACCATATAATATCTTTGGACTCGATTAAGAACAGCTTATAGATGGATACAGCCAAAGATTTTAAGAGTGACAAATTAAAAGCAATATCACATCGTATCAGAATTGGGGTAACAAAAGCGGAAACCAAAGCTCTTGCACCGGGCAGGTTGTGCTTATAGCATTGTCTGTGACTTCCAGACTGTAGGTGGTTCATGAACTGTTTCAGACTTCACACTTGTTTCATTGCTACCACCTAAGCACTCCTCATTTCCCTCGCTGTTCCGAACCCACAGTTTAAGAGCAACAGCCTAAATTTCACATAATAAGAGCGGAAAAGTATGAGTGCAAAGGTGTTTCCTTTTGTATTGGCCCACAAGGCAAATACATAGCTCCCTTACTCGATTCGTTAATTCTTATTCATCAGCATCACTTACACGGTCCTAATCCGAGCATATGGGCCTCTCAAACCAACGTAAGCAACAATTGGCAACATAGTTCTCATACCCAGGGGACAACTTGAATTAAAAGTATTCTTCACCCTGTCAACCACTTGTGCACATAGATTTCCACTGCAAGATTCTGCTAACATCCCTTTAACCATGGTGCACAAAACTGATACAACATATGCACAGATTATATTTTGCAGTCCAGCTCCAGGAATCAACACAAAATAAATTACCAAAGGCAAACTGTAAACATGTCCAGTCCATGTCCAGTTCACAGCATACAAACCTAAAGTAGCACAGGGTCCAGTACCAAAAATGCCCATTGCCTCTGCAAAAGACCATGTGTCCCTTGCCATGTGGGCTTGCACTAGCTTTCTTGCATGCATTTTCCATTTGCCCATCAAACAGAAATAGCGTAGAAATTAAGAGAGTACATGAAAACAGAAAGGAGTTGAAGACCTGACTGTGATTAAGTTGGATACAATGGGGCAGATTTACAAGTCCCTTGCGCCTCTTTTACGCCGCTGTTGCGTCACTTTTGTGACGCAGCAGCAGCGCAAAAGATGCACCATGGTGCGGGATATTTACAACGTGACGCATCTGGGAGATGCGTCACGTTGTAAAACCCTGCGTCACAAGGAGGCGTTCTGGCGCAGGGGGGGGGCCTTCCGGTGCAGGAACGCCTCCTAAAAGTGGCTGAGTGAAATCTACAAGATTTCACTCAGTCACTTTGGGGCCCATGCTGCGTCAAAACCCTGCGCCTGCTTGTAGCAGGCGTAAGGATTGACGCAGCATTGTAAGAATAAGCCCCCCCTAGAACATCGCTGGAGCTGCACCGCGCTTGCGACACAACTCCAGCAATGCGTCACTTTTACAGCACAGATGCGTGACGCATCTGTGCCGTTTTTCCCCATGGTGCGCCGCATTGTAAATGCGGCGCATCCATGGTGGCGGAGGCAAGGCGCACAATAAGTGGCGCATCCCTGCTGATATACAGGGATGCGCCACTTATTGTAAATCTGCCCCAATGATTTTTCATCACATTGTTCTCTCTTGATACAAGTGTGCCAAGAAACTCATTAACGTGCATTTTTTTATAAATAAATAGATATACTAGAACATTCCACACATTGTTTCTCATGATCCATATTCAAAATCCATCTTTAGATCAGGGCCTCTCCACATCCTTTTACATTCACATGTAAACAGGAAAATGCATATATTTCTCTGACATGGTGCTGAAGTGTTTCACTTTTATCTTACCAACTGCCACGGATCCATCCTCAAGCTCCCGGAAACTCCCTATTTCCTGCTGAATACTCTAGGACTCCATTATGCTCCCCCAAGGCACCACCATCACCAACCTGTGTCTGGAACTCCTTGGGACACTATCAGTGTTCCCTCTAATTATTTTTCTCCTCTAGCTAGAATGTTTCTGAGGTCACATTTTCATCTGTTTTCACACCCAAGAAAAGTAGCGAGTGATAAAGTCATCCATGCTGAATCCCTATATGTGAAGTTTCAGTTAGGGACTTTGCCTCTTTGTTCAGTCAAGGCCAAATGGCTGTGTGCCCGTAAGGAATATGATGGTTTCTATCCCTCTTGTTACCAGGGGGCTGAAACCCTTGAACATGTATTTTTCTGTCCAATTTACTATGAGTATAGCAGGAAATGGATTCTTCTATTATGTTCAGTGGCGGCCGGCATGGAACGCAGGTGCAGGCGCAGGGGGTTGCAATGGAAAAAAAATAAACACGTACCTTGCCGCCAGGTCCTATGTCTCTGCTCCTGCTCTCCTCGTCGGACTCAAGGTACAGAAAGCACAGCCCGGCTCCTATGACCAATCTCAACCCTGCAATGCAGCGTTGTGATTGGTCTGAGCATCCTGGTTCAACGCTCAATCTGGGAACGACGGCCTGGGTATGTTCTCCACGCAGGCTGTAATGCAGCCTGCATGGAGAACAGGGAAAGTGTGCATGACTGTTTTGGACGACACAATAGGGCCGGCCGAACAGTCATGTGCACGTAGGAGTGGGCAAACTACTCCTCCCTTGCCCTGCTCCGAGAGCTGAACAGCCCTGCCCACCTGCCCGCCCACAAAGAAGCATGGAAACATAAAATGATAATAACACAAAGTTATTATCAATTTATGTTTCCTTTACTTTGCACTGCTTAAAAGCAGTGGGGCGATGCCCCTCTGCCGTAGCCAAGAAGCCGCCCCTGATTATGTTGTAATTTAGGAATCAGGGAGTGTTACGCGACAATCAGGATCCTGAGAAGCGACACCAAACAAGTTGTTGTTTTTGCTGTCTCCGTTTCCTGCTGCATATGTGGAGGCTCAGGCAAAAAAGGTCAGCCTGTTGAAGGACCGCCCCCGTTATTTCCCCATTTTACAGCCACATATGTTCTGTCCTTTAGATTAATGGACCTTACAATTGCATCTGTTATTACAGATTCAGTATTTTATTGACTAGGAATTATGAGGGGTGGGGAATGTGGGTAGCCACCCATGTAAAGGACCATTGCACGTCATAGCCTACAGCTCTGATTTTGTTTACTGCATGCATCAGAATGAATTTTGCAATTTTATCTATTCTTATGGAACCATTATTTTATTGTTTTACGTGTGATTTTAACATGTACTTTAATCTCTGCTCTGCTGAATAAACATATATAGTGATGATAAAGTCACTGCTTTAGATGTGGTGGAAGGGAAAGAGTGAGCAAAAAAATTTAATTTACGAAGCTGTTTTTAAGACTTCCAGCCACAAAATGTTATATTTTCTCTGCTTACTCTAGAAAGAAGGTTGTACAATGTGAAACTCTGGATAGGGTAGGGTCACTTCACTGATAATAAGTTTACGGTTGATTCTTGCCCTCCCCTCGCCCCCAGAGCAGCTGATAACTGTGAAGATATGCTACTATATAAACTGTATGTGATCACCA
Source organism: Lissotriton vulgaris (assembly GCF_964263255.1). Lineage (NCBI taxonomy): Eukaryota > Metazoa > Chordata > Amphibia > Caudata > Salamandridae > Lissotriton > Lissotriton vulgaris. The sequence goes on from NC_141693.1 coordinate 1,099,912,087, forward strand.
CAAAGACATGCATAAGAACGTTTTTTGGGCTGAAGGGTATCAAGAATCAGCCAGAAGATTGTATATTGGGTTTAGCTAAGTTGAAATCAATGGTAAGCACCGTCCGCGGATGTTGTCATTGCTTTATGATGTATCACTAGAGTTCCCTTTCAGTCAGCATTAGCAAGAAACTACTAAAGAAGAGCATTATTCCCTGCTAGAGCTGCATTATTCGCCCTATGACAGGAGAATGTCAGTTGTGTATCTTTAGTTCACCTCATGACAGTAAAATACTGTAAACATGATTATTATGGTATAAATATAATCTGGATTGTGTTTAAAATTAACAACCCAGAATTAAAAAAATACAGTAGTCCAACAATTACGCATACACGAAGCTAAACTCGCACTTGATAGATAGGCTTTATATTTGCAGTGTTTTTCAGGCTATGATCTTGTTGGAATTTCCGGAAGCTATTATTCTTTATTAGAGATATGTCTTCTTTTTTTTACCGCTTAGGTCTGTTCTATCATTTCTCAGGTTTCTGTAGTCGTACCCTCTGACCACCTCCTCATTCCTTTCGCTCTTCACCTATCACACTCTATAACTCTTGGCCATCCTAAGAGGGCTACCTCCTGGTTCCGTGACATTAAAAATATTGTCGTTGGTTCCCTCTGTGAATCAGCTTTGCTATCACTTCCAAGGCTAGACCCGAACCTAGATGTTGAGGAGCTCACCTCCCAATGCCTCACAGTCCTTGCAGTCAAAATCAATAACGTAACTTCTCTCTAAAGCAAAAAGAAAAGGCCAACTCCCTCAGCACCTTGGTTCACCAAATCCCTCTATGAAAAAAGGAAGCACCTAAGATGCCTGGAGAAACAATGGAGGCAAGCGCCCTCCACCAATAATTTGGCAACGCTTCGTTCAGCAAGATCCAAGTACCACAAGCACATCTTCCTTGGGAAAGCGTCACACTTCAGAACCCTCCTTGACTCAGCCAAAAATAGACCCAAAAAACTATTTAATCTCATCAAGATTCCCAACTGCTCTCCCCCAACCTCCAAGTTGGAGGATTCTACAAAGAAAGCAGTGGATTTCTCAATATTCTTTGACGAAAAAGTGAAATCACTTGTGGATCAGGTCGTTCATCCTACCCCTCCAGAGGAGCGCAAATCCTTAGCCATTTGGTAGAACTTTGACCCCATCTCTGAAGATGCCCTCCTCAAGTGCATCAGCGAAAAAAAACCCTCCAACATTCCCTTGACCCCATCCCTAGTGCCATTGCTAGTGACTTCTATACCCATTCAGTTTCCTATTGGACCACTCTGGTCAACCTCTCCCTCTGTCAAGGCTCCCTTCCTGTCTCCTTCAAAACTGGGCAGGTCACCCCTCTACTTAAAAAACCCACTGCTGATGCGAATGACCTCAACAATTTCCACCCCATGACTAACCTACCCTTTCTTGCGAAGATCACAGAAAGATGTGTAGCGAAACAACTCTCTCGTCATATCAAGAACAATAATCTTCTTGACAATTTTCAGTCCGGCTTCATCCAAAACTGCAGCAGTGAAAGGGCCTTGCTGCAAGTGATTGATGACGTGCTGAGGATACTCGGCTCGGGGGGGGGGGGGTCGTCTTGTCTTCTAATCCTCCTTGACCTTTCTGCAGCCTTTGATACTGTCAATCACAACACTCTCCTCAACACTCTTCAACAGAGAATGGGCATGGAGGGCACTGTGCTTAAATGGTTTGCTTCCTTGCTCTCTGATAGATCCCAAATGATTAAAATAGCGAACAGTCTTTCATCTCCTTTGGCGGTAGGTCAAGGTGTTCCTCAAGGCTCCATGCTTGCACCCACATTATTCAACCTCTACTTAGAACCACTGGGAAATCTCCTAAGTAAATCCAGGATCCACTATCATCTCTATGCAGACGACACTCAAATCTGCCTCAAGGTTGCCTCCACTCACGATCTCTCTATCCTAAGCTCTACTCTCGACTCCATTCAAAACAGGATGTCAACTCATCAACTGATTTTGAATCCCGCCAAAACTGAATTCCTCATCCTCTCCTCCTCACTTTCTCCTTCCCCGGTTCAATCATGGATGGATCAGATGAATCTACTTAACAATAAACCCATCATTGTCGACAGCGCAAAATCCCTTGGTGTCATACTCGACAACAAACTCAATCTAATCTCCCACATCATTTCTGTTGCAAAGTCTGCTCGATACCAACTGCACCTTCTTTGGGGAATTTGTCGCTTCTTCTCGGAGCAAGACCTTAAAACCCTAGTCCAATCGCTGGTCCTCTCCAGACTGGACTACTGTAATTCTCTTCTTACTGGCCTCCCCAAATCCCACCTGTCCCCCCTTAAATCTGTTCTCCATTCAGCAGCTTGTTTCATTTATGGGGCTAAAAGAAGCGACCACATCACACCCGTGTTATCCACCCTCCGCTGTCTTCCCATCGAGGCAAGATCTATCTACAAGACTGCCTGTATCACCCACAAAGCCTTGCACTCCTCCTCGCCTAGCTACCTGGCGAATAAACCGAAACTCTCTGGAGGCTCAAGACCATCACGTAATGCGGAAAATCTACTGCTTGAACCTCCCACTTTCAAGAAGGAAAGATCGATGGCCAAATCCTTTTCAGGCAACGCGGTGAGAATCTGGAACTCACTTCCGCCTCAGCTCCGGACCACCACCTCCTCCCAGACCTTCAAAACTGACCTAAAAGTTCTCCTCCTTCAAAGACACTTCCAAATATAATGCTTGCCCTCTCTATTATCTGAAGGAAGTCCTTCCATTATAGGAAATTCTGTTCTCCATCACTATGGAAGTGCCTTCCCAGTGTGTTTTTGTGGTTTGAGTGGTGTGGAGTGGTCTGCCATTTTTTTGAAGCATAATCCTTTTACCTGTGTCTGGTACTCTTTTGTAACATGCACACGTCACTTTTCTCTTGTAACACACTATTTGCTACCTCCTTCATTTTGTTTGCTTTAGATACTTGCACAAGTGCCACCATTGCCTACGTAACGTTTGTTCTTGTGTTTAAGTGTCTGCCATTTATTGAAGTATTATCCTTCAACCTGTGCTTGGTACTCTTTTGTAACATGCACATGTCACTTTTCTCTTGTAACACACTGTTTTCTACCTCCTACATTTTGTTAGCTTTAGATACTTGCACAAGTGCCACCATTGCCTATGTAACGTTTGTTCTTGTTCTTGAGTGTCTGCCATTTATTGCAGTACTATACCTCTACTTATACTTTGTACGCCTTTGTAACTTGCACACATGTCACTTTTTTAGGTCGAGGACCGTATGCTGCGCTTGTGCAGTTCGGTCCGGATATTTAATGTTTCTTAGAATGGGGGCTTGAACCCGCCCCTCTTCTCCATTGGCTTGCTTCCTAAACGGAGGCCAGCCATTGGAGGAGAGGGCCGTCTTTTTCCGATTCGGGGGCGTATTTTTTCGCTTCTTTCTTGTTTTCTTTCTCTCCTCTTCCCATTGGCTGGAATTTTACCTTCCAGCCAATGGGAAGAGGAGAGAAAGAAAACCACGCCCCCGAATCAGAAAACTACGCTGCTTTCTCCTAGGCAATTCTGCCTCGCCTCGGAGAAAGATGGTGGTGTCATGGCGTTGTGCAGGTAAGTTTTTTGCCGTCTGTTCCCTTGTTGTGCATCTGTTCCCTCGTGCTTTCCGCACCCCCCCTCTTTGTGCGTCTGTTCCCTCGTGCTTTCCGCCCCCCCCTCGTTGTACATATGTTCCCTCGTGCCGACTCCTCGTTGCTTGTTACTAATGCTAGCTGGGGAAATCAAGGGGCATATTATCCAGAAAGGGCGTTCCATTATCGCTGCTTTTATCGGCAGGACACTGACGATAAAGCTGCGATAATGGGCTTGATAATATGCTCTATGAATTCCAATCGAAGCCCATGTTAGATGTCTTCACATCCAACATGGGCTTCGATTGGAATTCCATAGAGCATATTATCAAGCCCATTATCAGCGCTTTATCATAAGTTTCCTGCCGATAAAAGCAGCGATGATGGAATGCCCTTTCTTGATAATATGTCCCCAAGTGTACAAGGAAGCAATCACCTTGGCCAAATCACGATATTTTTCCAGTAAAATATTAAATTCGTCTAATAAATCCAAAGACATTTTTTCTATTGTGGAAGAACTCTCTGACCCGGCAAGAGTCACTCTAGCCCCCCTCCCCTCTCAGTCGCTGTGTGACTCCCTGAACCAATTTTTTGTGGACAAAATCATTAAAATCAAAACAAGCATCTCCACTCTAACCCCCCCTGTTCCCACATCCATCTGCGTCCCCAGTCACTCTAACACACACACTCTCTCCCATATCCCCCTCATTTCAAAGGACAACTTTCTATCACTTCTTCACAAAGTTTCTTCTGGTTCCCCGAGCGATTGTTGCCCCCCCTCGGCCCTCCGGGAAGCCTTTACTTCCTGTCCAGACCCCCCCTTGCTCTTTTGAACAATTCTTTGACTACTGGGGAGGTTCCTGGATCCTTCAAACAGGCCGAGGTGGTTGCCATTCTGAAAAAACCTTCGGCAGACCCCTCCATCATGAGCAACTATCGCCCTATTTCCCTCCTTCCTTTTCTTAGCAAAGTTTTAGAGTCACACGTTACTCATACCCTTAGCTCTTTTGTGGAAGACTCAAGTGTACTGGACCCCCAGCAAGCCGGGTTCAGACCTGCGCACTCCACAGAAGCAGTCATTCTTTCTGTCATGGAGGAACTGCGTAGGGGGGCGGACACTAACATCTGCCAGGCATTGGTCCTCCTGGACTTGTCGGCCGCCTTCGACACGGTCGACCATGACATCTTGGTCGACCGTGTCGGGGAGGCTGGCATTCGGGATACCGCCCTGGACTGGGTCCGCTCCTTCCTGACCCAACGCCATCAAGCAGTCAGGCTGTCACAGTTTTCTGCCTCTCAGATCAAACTGACCTGCGGAGTCCCACAGGGTTCTCCCTTATCCCCTCTTCTTTTTAACCTGTATCTCTCCCCACTCATCCGTGCCCTCCGACAGTTTAATGTCACCGCGTTCAATTACGCGGATGACATACAACTAGTCTTTACCATCAACTCTTCGGCTGACTCCATATCCACTTTCCAAAACACCCTCTGCTTCATTAGTAATTGGATGAGCTCAAATCATCTGAAGCTCAACCCCGACAAGACTGAGCTGGTTCTTGTCGGGGGTCCCTCCAATCCCTGGGATTCCTCCTTTTGGCCTGCTAGCCTTGGCAGCCCTCCTCACCCGGCCAACCGTGTCAAAAGTCTGGAGTCGTCATCAGTAGTGACCTCTCTATGATGCCCCAGCTTAGCGCGGTAGTCTCCTCAAGCCATTTCCAACTCAGGAAAATACGGAAAATCTCCCGCCTACTTACTTCTGAGGCCCTTATTCTGGCCCTGCTTGCGCTAGTCATATCTAGGCTCGACTATGCCAATGCACTTTATGTAGGCATTCCTGCTTACCAACTCAGGAGGCTTCAGTTGATCCAGAACCAGGCTGCCCGCCTGATCTATTCCCAACCAAGAGATCAACATGTCCGCCCTCTTCTAAAAAGCCTTCACTGGCTTCCGGTAGCTGCCCGCTGCAAATTCAAGTTGGGCTGCATCATTTCCAAATCCCTTTCTGGCCATGGCCCCCTCTTCATTTCCTCCCTCCTCCACCCTTATGTTCCTTCTCGAACTCTCCGGTCATCTCAATTAGCTCTGCTGTCAGTCCCCAGATACAAGAGGAAGAAACACGGTGGTCTTAAGTTTTCTTTTTTGGCCCCTACTTTTTGGAACTCCCTCCCCCTCTCTCTTAGGTTGACCTCTTCTTATCCAAAATTCAGATCCTCCCTTAAAACTTTTCTTTTCACTGAATCTTACAAATAACTGGTTCTTCTGTTCCGTCATCTGCTCTCTCCATTTACAGCACCAAGAAACCTAACGGTGTTAGTTGCGCTCTAGAAATTTATTTAACATAACATAACATAACATTTTGTGTTAGAAGGCTGGCGGCCTTGGCAAGTTACCTCTGCAGTGTCATTTTTATGTGCAAATACTACCAAGCATGCATCTTAATACCGCGTGTGTGCTTCTCTGCCTCCCCGAAGCACTGATTAGACGAAGCCCTGGGTGTGTAATAACAGCCAAATCACACAGCTCCACAAAGCCCCCTGAGCTCGGCGCCACGTTCTTGGAGTGCCACGCTAAGACCTCTGCAGACAGCCTGTCATATCCCCGACTAACAACTGCGACAGAGGGTCTGATACCCGCCTCTTCCACTTCAAAGCCTGACGAGGGCATCATGGGAGTGACGTCTCCTCCAGTCCCCACATCAGAGCACCGCTGCATCTTACAAAAACTGTTCAGAACCGAACCCTAATTGTCTGGCCTGCGGTTCTGTGAGTTTGACCCAGCCATGTCAGACTAGTAAGCTCAAGGATGCGTACGTTTCACTTTCCAGTTGTGTTTAGCTGTTGTGGTCCTTGTTCGTTTTTTCCCCTTTTCTTAATTGTTGTGTTTGCAGCTGGAAAAACTATGGATCTCGACAGCTTTAGACCACTCCTTCGGATATATTCTGATATGCACACATGCCCCTTGCACCATAGCGTCACATGTGTCAACTCACCCTCATTTGGCAGGTGTTACCCTCTTTCTACTGCTATTCACCTGCCTGACAAAATGGCTCCATAGACTTTAATGGCGTCACCTGATTTTATAACCTACATCACTCACCCTCCATAGTACTCATGCCCCATTCACCGTAATGGGTTTACCCTCTTGATTGTCTGACATTACCCGTATTTTCAAGTCAAAAGGTTGACAGGTCTGCAGAATGCATTGGTGGGCCCTGAGTTCTCTGCAGGGATCGCGACTGCAGGCAGAGAAGACTTGTGCTTGCTGTCCTGCCACCCCCTCGTTGCTCATGCTTGCTGTATACCCCCCCTCGTTGCTCGTGCTTGCTGTCCTCCCCCCTCGTTGGTTGTGCTTGCTGTCCTGCCCCCTCGTTGCTTGTGCTTGCTCCCCTGCCCCCCGTTGCTCGTGCTTGCTGTCCTGCCCCCCTCATTGCTTGTGCTTGCTGTGCTGCCCCCCTCATTGCTCGTGCTTGCTGTCCTCCCCCCTTGTTGCTTGTGCTTTCTGTCCTGTCCCTTCGTTGCTTGTGCTTGCTCCCCTGCCCCCCGTTGCTTGTGCTTGCTGTCCTCCCCCCCTCGTTGCTTGTGCTTGCTGTCTTGCCCCCTCATTGCTTGTGCTTGTTGTCCTGCCCCCCCTCGTTGCTTGTGCTTGCTGTCCTGCCCCCCCTCATTGCTTATGCTTGCTGTCCTGCCCCCCTCGTTGCTCGTGCTTGCTGTCCTGCCCCCCCTCGTTGCTTGTGCTTCCTGTCCTGCCCCCTCGTTGCTTGTGCTTGCTCTCCTGCCCCCTGTTGCTCGTGCTTGCTGTCCTGCCCCCCCTCGTTGCTAGTGCTTGTTGTCCTCCCCCCTCGTTGCTTGTGCTTGCTGTCTTGCCCTCTCGTTGCTTGTGCTTGCTGTCCTGCCACCTCATCGCTCGTGCTTGCCCCCTTCCCCCCTCGTTGCTTGTGCTTGCTGTCCTGCCCCCCTCGTTGCTTGTGCTTGCTGTCCTACCCCTCCCTCGTTGCTTGTCCTTGCTGTCCTGCCCCCCCTCGTTGCTTATGCTTGCTGTCCCCCTCGTTGCTTATGCTTGCTGTCCTGACCCCCCCTTGTTGCTCGTGCTTGCTGTCCTGCCCCCCTTCGTTGCTTGTGCTTCCTGTCCTGCCCCCTCGTTGCTCGAGCTTGCTCTCCTGCCCCCCTCGTTGCTTGTGCTTGCTGTCCTGCCCCTTCCCTCGTTGCTTGTGCTTGCTCCCCTGCCCCCCGTTGCTCGTGCTTGCTGTCCTGCCCCCCCTCATTGTTTGTGCTTGCTCTCCTGCCCCCTCGTTGTTTGTGCTTGCTCCCCCGCCCCCTCGTTGCTTGTGCTTGCTGTCCTCCCCCCTCATTGCTTGTGCTGCTGTCCTGCCCCCTCGTTGCTTGTGCTTGCTCTCCTGCCCTGCTATTGGCATTGGAAATGACAATGCCATTTATTTATGTTTTTTTTAAAAATACATAAATAAAAATAATGTCATGAGCAATGCCAATAGCTCTAACTTTAAGAATGCCGAGACCATTGCATTGTAAATGCGTGTTTCCTCCTGGTATGTACCGTTTGCTACCTCTTGTATTTGGTTTGCTCACAATTGTCACTTTTACCTCATGTTAATTAACGTTTGCTTTTGTAATTTGTTCACTTGTAATTTTCTCCTCATGTATCCTTAACGTTCATATAGTGAAGCCCTCTGACAACTTCAGGTAGAGGCCGCGCTATATAAAAAGGCATAAATAAATACATAAATAAAGGGAGGGAGGGCCGCAGTCAGCACTGAGGCTCTGAAGACACGTGGTCCGCCATACTTGTGAGGGGAGGTGATGGTGAAGCCTCCATGCACGCCAGTAACCCACACACACGAGCTTTGGAATACAGTTAAAAGCAAAGATATTGAATTGCTCATGGCCCCAGCTGAGAGGTAAAATCTGTCTAAACTGGCTTTATGTGGTTGGTTGGTGATGTCTCGAAGTGACGGGTGGCCCGCTCTGTGGCCTTAACCCTTTAGCTCTGCCTTAGCAATGCTCACTTGCTTTACCTGGGCTCGCATTACACGTGGGTGGCCTCTTAATTCCAATAGGGCCAGACAAAGCAATTACTGCATGTAAAAACTGCGATACCCTACCGCCATCACTAAAATTGTGTTAATTCGGTTCACCGTGGCACGATGACACTTGTGGGAGAAGTATTCCAGCAAATTATTATACCTTCTTGATCAGAAACTTCTAAATCCAGGGGTAAAATTGCACTTCCTCGGGGCAGTCACATTGTTAACACACTGGGGTATTACACAGCGTCCACAGGAAGGATGCGGTGTTTCCGGTGGGCAATCATGGCGTACACAGCAATGCAGGGAGGTGTATCCGGTATCAGGCCTCAAAACGTTACTTCATTCAGCTCTGGGCGGCGGCGCTGGTCAGCATGAGTGAAATGCACGCGTCCATCGCCAGGTACAGCCAAAGTCACCTAAATTACAAGGTAAAGATACATAATAAGGGTTTGGGGGCCATTACCTAATTAGCATCTGGCTCGGTCTGTGAGACTGATCAAAGCGCGGGCGGTGCCCCCACCGCTGAGCAGCCGGTATCCGGCCCTGGTGCACTTGCTGGAGCAGATAAGATAATTTCGTTTTTTCTTCTGAATTATGGACATCCTATCAGCATTGAAACCTTTGAAGGGCGGGAAGGACCATCGCGAGGAGCCCGCGGAGATGAACAGAGCTGAGGAGGCCGGGTGGCGGCGCCAGTTCAGACTCGTCGTCTCGTCTCGTCGTCTGTTCTCCAGCTGTGAACCTTTCATTCGCCCTGTCACCGCCAAGACACAGGGGCCCGAGGACATCATTCACGACGTACCTTTGCAGATATTCATATAGCGCTTACTCGACCCGAAGGTATTGGAGCAGCAGTTACGTTAAGGCACATTCATTTTTGGTAGAATAAGTGATTTGCTCAGAATCACAGGATGTTGAGCGGAGAGACGCCAGGCTCGAACCTCGTTCCCAAACTCCAAGGTCGGCAGCTCTAGCCGTAAGGCTACATCCTCTCCCCTTTTACATCTAGGGTGCATTTTCTGACATGGGAATAGATCCTTTTGCAGTACCTATGATGGAGGGCCAGAGAAAGGGCCCAGATAGATGACGTGTATCGGAGGACTCTGTCAGAGATTACTGGGATGTTTGTAGTGGGCAAAACTGAACGTGTTTATAGATGAGACAGTGAACCCTGAGCTTTCCTGCCCATTTGATCTCTAGAAGGGCTCCCCCACAGGTTAACAGGTAGTTGTGAGAGACAACTCACATATCTGTTGTGCGTGTATTTTGGGTTTCACATGACAGGAGACTTCCAGCTGCACACCACCTTCCGAACTACAACAGTTCCAGTCATATTAAATCCTGGTGAGGATGAGATAGAGTGAAATATACTGGGACTATTCAGTGACTTCGAGTGCATTTAGCTACAGGGCTAAATAGCTACCTGTAGAGCTACTGAGATTCTGCTTTATAGGGTCTAATGTACTTTGCCAACCTAGACTGTCCCAGAGGATAGCACGTGTACTGCTCCAATTACTACCCAACACCAACGCCCTCTGTTGATAATGCTCAGTATTTCTAGTTGTGCAAGTCATACATGTACTTTATTTTTATAAACCAATGTAATGGATAGATATTGATTTTTCGACTGCTGTCTGATGCTTGAGTCTTGAGTTCCAAGCCCCATACCACCTCCCCGAGTAAGCATTGGACTGCTTCACTTCACTAATCCGAGAGTCAAGTGGTAAAGCGGGCACTTGGCTAGTTTTGGGTCCAGTAGTAGGGTTATGCCCCAGGATACCAGCAGTAAACGGATTTTACACAAATGGATTGTTAACCCGGATGTAATATCCTCTGGTTGCCCATGAGAATTCTGGAAATGTTCCCATAGGAAGCAACCCTGCCTACCAAAAATGAATGTGTCCACGTGTAATGCAACTGGTGCTCATGTAAAGTGCTCCAATACCTTCGGCTCGAGTTCACGCTATATAAAATTGGAAAAAAATAAAATAAATCAATGTGTCTGTGAGTGGCCAGAATAGTGCTCTTTTCCAGTCTTTGGCACGCATCTGTCTCAGTGACGATGCAGGTAGTGGTGGGAAGAGTTCACCCAGAAGTGATGGAGGGGCAGCTGTCATTGTGAACTGGGCACCGACAGTCATGGCTGGTGCTAAAAGTGATCCCCAGGCAGATGGACGAATGGCCTGCTGTTCAAAGCAGACATGGTCCGTGAGCTATAGAGTCCATTCACAGTCATGTGCAGGAGAACTGCAGTCACAGTGCCTGTTCCTTCGGGACTGCTGAGCTGTAAAATAGGAGCATTACATTCAGGTCACTGATTACAGGCAGACAAAGGAAAGCTCTATAGGGTACATCTATGAGCCAGAGGACAGTGGCATGCACTAAGTGGCTTCTGTTACACCTAGGAGCCATGTACGTGCACTAAGTGAAAGCTGCCAGCATAATTGTTCTATAGGGTCCACCCATGAATATTGGAAGGATAGCACACGGATTGTGTTGGAAGCAAGAATCCATTGCAAATGATCTGCAAATGAGATCTTGGAAACTTGAGATTCCTAGTACACTCAGGAAAAAATCATCAGAGCACAGTGTTCCTTTCACAACCACAATTGCTTTCCCAGCGTTTATCCTTTAGATGCCAGTGACCCAGCATGTCTTCACTAAGCTTTCCTGTAGACGTACCCCTTATGGGTGAGGACTGGCACATGAAAGATTTGATTTGGACCATACCTAGCACACCAGATCCAGCACCAATAGTCATTGCGCATCTGCCACAAGAAAACAAGCTCCAGTCCAAATAATATTGCTCAGTGGGTGAGGCATCCTCTGGAGACATTAGCATGCAACCTACTGTGCATATGTTTGAATCCATGCAGATTTGGCACAATTGTTAGTTTCTTCTAAGATTGATAAAATGTTCACCATTGAGATGGGTAGAAATTGACACATCTTATCAAGTTCTAAAAACCAAATGAGTGTGCTTTGTGTTTTTGACATAAAGGGTCATTATTAGTGTACTTACATCCAAAGACATGTATACCTTACTTAAAATCAGAGCTTTATCTCTTAATTTATCTCTTGGTTACTTTGTGAAGTGGCACGCAGTGTATCTTTGGTTCACCTTATGCACATCTGAGTCTATGGTCACTTGCAGTGTCCGCCGGGTAAGCATGGGCGAATTTTGCGAATCTCGCATTCGCGAATTTTGCGGATTTGCGAACTCGCAATCCGCAAAATCCACGAATTCCCGCGAATTTGCGGATTTTTTTTTTTTTTGTGTTCGCCCGTGTTTCTGCCAGTTCGCGAGGGTTTTTACAATTTCGCAATTTGCGAACTTACCTGTCGGGTCGCAAGTTTTGCGAACTTGTTGTTTCTACGTGTCCAGCCTGTTTGGGACACTCTTCTTCATCACTGCCACTCTCTGTCACCACTGCCACTCTCTGACTACTCATGCCACCCTCTGGCCCACCCATGCCACCCTCTGTTTCATCACCACACCCTCTGGTTGTCCAGTGTACATTATTTTCGGCAAAGCAAAGCACACCTTCCCTGCCTCAAGTGACCTGAATTAATTTGGGGCTGATTAATGTGTCACAGAATATTTTTTTAGCTGGCACCTGCTTCCTTAGTGCGCCCTGATTAGTGATCTTTTGCACTTGCTAAGTGCTTTCATTGTTGCAAAATTAGTTACAACACCTGCCCTGCCCCAACTGACAATAATGAATTAGGGGCTGATTAATGGATTTTAACTTCCAGCCTGGCTCCTGCTTGTCTCCCTTAGCTGTAATTCAGGACCTTTGTGGCATATGTGTAACTATTCTGAGGTTCAGAGCAGGGTCACATAATAGTTGCAACTGGCAACTGAACTCTGGAGGGGCCCCTCAGGAAGCACTACAGGAAATGGCTACTAATGATGAGCCTGAACTTTTGAACCTGGTAAGTAGTTTCAGTTTTGCTAAGATCGTATTTCTGCAATTTAGCACTTATTCGCGGGGCGCGAAGTTGTACTGGGAAGCCGCGAACTCACGCGAACAGTGCGAGCAGTGCGAGCAAAATCCGCTGCTCGCGGATTTGCGGATTTTGCGGGAGATTCGCGAATCTCGCGGATTGCGAATTTCTGAAAATCCGCGAGCGAAACGGATTTTCCGCCCATGCTTACCGCCGGGGCTCTCTTTTCAGACACGAGCCCCTAGGCATTCCGCAACTCAGATAAATGGGATTATTAATTGTTCTAAAAAAATGAGGCATTTCGGAATTGTGTGTTGCTGGCTTTGTGTTAATTGGTGTCTATTCTTGTCTCTAAACCATGGTTTTGTGTTGGCTTCTGGTTTCAGAGGCCTCCCTGTTTTTTGTGTGAATCAACTGTGGGGCTACTGCTTTGCTCAACTCTCATCAGATCCTTTGGAAATATTTAGGTCCTCCAATCAATCATGCCCTTCTAAGCTGCAGACTGTTACTGAGCAAACACAGAATTTGCTATTTGCCTCTACCAGTCTTGGTGTTAGAACACTACATTTGGACATAAATATCATGACTCATTGGGCCAGTCTAAAATCCATGTCTGCCAGAGGTATAGCTACCAGAACTGAAATCTGTATTGTTCCCAATCTATGCCAGCATTCAAACCAGCATCCTTCTGAGAAGCACTGATACTGTCCTAATAGAAATATAGCACACTTGTTGGCAAGTGGCAGCACTCCAGTGTTTGAAGTAGGGTGATAAACGTGGCTCAAATCCACCAGAGTGACTTACCGCACTCACCTATAGTAATTCTGTAAGAAGTCAGCCGGACAGTGGAGAAGAATAAACAGAATATCTTTATTGGCCACAAACTCTCATATGAGAGGGCCCTGTCCGACCATCACCCCAAAGAGTGCGTCAAGAGGACTGACTCTCTTCATCACAGCAGTACATTATAATGCAACACAGTTCATTAGGGTACGCCCCTTCTGGGAAATTACTGAAACCCAGACAGGGGAACAATGTCCTCATACAGTAGGCATCTGCACCTGCAAGGGATACATCGCTATCTTTACTCAAGGCCGCAGAGCCAGGCTTCAGCGTCTCTGGGGCATGAGAATATTACTGATAAAGAGACTTGTTAGTTTCGGCCACAGTAAGCCGAGAAACGAAAACTGCTGCCTTAGTGAAATTCTCTATTCCTACGGGAGGGGCAGATGAGCGAGTGCGACTCGCAGACACAGAGAGATACACAAAATGGAGGCAACTAGGCTAAGCTAAAGAACTAATATCGTCACACTTATAATGGAGTAATCATGTAACAAGCAAGAGTAATGCAAACACATGTATATATACGCACTTCATCAGATAGTCACATGATGCTAACTCACATATGAGAATAGGGATGGTTGGGGCATCGAAAAGTGAATTCTATCAGACCCTCCTTTTAGCATCATTGGCTAACTGTCGCCATATTTATTTGCCAAAAGGTAGCGCCGTCATCCATTCTAAGGGCAGGGCATCATATTTATTCAAAAACATCATCTGAAATCAACATCATCCAATTCGCATCAGGAATGTCAGTAATAATAGAGGCAGTGTATTGACCTGGCACCTTCTTTCGTGGTCGTAAATTCGTAGCACACATGGAACAACATGGGGGAAGGCAGTATACACAAAGGCAACATGTCAGTATTACGCTCACCACACCAGCTAAACCTATCAATATTTTCCAACCCCAAGAGAAGAAAGCGCCCCAGAGCCACCCTTGCAAGGACCATGTCCCATTATCTTGATGGAGTTCAGTCGCTAATCTATGGAGTTTCTGTACTGCCAAGTTAACAGTCGGAGCTGAGTCTGGAATATACACGCAACAAGACGTCCCGATGACGCGACAGGCCCCGCCCCTATCTGCCAGGATGACGTCAAGCACCATCCTGTTCTGAATCGTGAATAATCTCATAGCCTGAATCTCAACGGACATGTTAGTCGCAATGTCAGCTTCCGTAAGGACTACCTTTTCCATCACCCTGGACAGTCGTCGAATGGCCCTACTATTGAATATCGGACCCCAGAAAGGCAGGAGACCCTTAGAGAAATCAGTCCATTGCTGTAGAGAGGTGTCCGTCTGGTCAACGTCATCTACCTGAAGGTCCCTCCTTTTACGCTGCTCTTGTGGACTGGGAAACCTACGATGAGTCTTGTGATAATCAGAGGGTGCCACATATACAGGAGGAATCATATAGGCTAAGTAACACACCCCACCCCAACCTTCAGGCAACCATAAGTATCCATTATCTCCGCACACAAAATAGATGCTGGGGGGAGTAACCAAAGAGGGGCTGAGAGGCAAACATATTAATGCCGTCACGTTACAGGAACTATTACCAACCTTGATGGGGCCCCTACCCTCTATACAAAAGAATGGTGGCGGACCCACTACAGCCAGAGGTATCAGAGACTTAACACTATCATTTCCCTTTGGTGGGTGTCTATAAGACAAGGAGGAGTTCAGTTGTAGAAAGCTTTCCCTTACTTTGTCAGTGTCATTTGGAATTAAAAACCGGCCCACCTTTTTCTCAAACGTCTCTATAAATGTCTGATCAAAACGTCCGTCAGTATATATCCGTCCAAGGGAAGAGGGAGGCAGAGGACGTACTCGCATTGCCATTGTCGATCCCCTATTCTGCAGTCGAGGGGTCAGAAAGTCTGGCTGCTGAAAGTATTTGACGAGACCTATGAGAGTATACCACCCCACGCAACTATTCACAGGTGTCAAAGGAAGCGCTAGAAATCTATCCTTCTTGTAGGCAGCAGAAGGTAGGAGCCCACAAACCCAACAATCTGTAATATTGGTAGTGGCATGAGCATGGTGCAAAGTCATTATAAAAAAAATTTCTTTATAACCTCGCCTGAGCATTCGTTCACCATAATCCACAGTAACCATGTTATGTTCAGGGACAGCAGTAGGTGTTGGTGCAAACACATGAATGGGATAGGCTTTATCCAGGAAGAATAATATACCAAGAGTCACTAGAAAAGCAATAAGTACTATAACAAGGAGCACTATTTTTCCTTTCCGGGAAAGGGCCAACCAGGGAGAATCAGGCACGGGTCTTGGAGGAGCCGCGAAGGGCTGCTCCTCATCAGGGATGGGGCGACCAAAAGGGTACATTATTTCTAAAAATTGCAAAAATATATCAAAACGAAAAAAAGGAAAAAAGAAAACACTTCTAAGGAAAAAATAGTCCCAGACTATCCACCGAGAACCGGCCAGAGGGGTTCTTCAACCCTAAAAAGGGATCTTCTCCCTGTGTCCTTCAAAGCCTCACAGGCAGGCTTTTACCGTCCATACCTTAATCCAAAGTCGCTTGACGCACAGCAATTGAAACAGAGGAGCACTTAATCTGGGCCCCTCCACCACTCTATAGTCTCATAGAACACAATCTTCGGCTAAACACCAGGGCTCTTACAAGTCCATCCCTACCACTAAATCTTCTTCATCTCAGAATGTCCACTAAACCCTTCTTCCAGTGTTTAGTCCAGTACACTGTCACTTTTCCCGGGGCCTCAGATTATAGCAAGTGCTCCCTCGCACTTCGGGGTCAGTAAACAAAACAGGTGTATCTATGGCAGGCACTGAACTCTCTGACACCTCTTCACTAGTAGGAACGGGAGTAACGGAGCTCTTTTGAGCACTTTGTTCTGCATGTGACTTTGAATTTTCCTTGTCACCTTTCTCCTCTCCCCTTAGTGAAGCATCCGAGAAGGGAACATATCTGGGTATTTGCTCATGTTCCTCATCAGCAATGCCTTCTCTCACCCATTGGTCATAGGGCAACGGCAGTGGAACTTTCTTAACGTGCGATGCGTGTGTCCACACCTTCCTGCCTTCCACTCGAAGTGCTGTACGTGTGGTGAGGAGCACCTGTCGAGGCTCTGACCACCTGGGCTCCAAACAGGATTTCCGCTGATATCTTCGTACGACGACCCAGTCCCCTGGGTGGATGGAGTGTCCAGGCCCCTCCGGCAATGGCTTCAGGGTGTCTGCTACCTGCTGATGAATAGAACGAAGATCTTTAGTCAAAGCATACAAGTAGTCTATCAACAGAGGGTACTGTATTTCAGAGAAACATTTAGGCCTGGGTACTCCCCACACATTGGCCGGACGGCCAAATATTACTTTGTGTGGAGAGACCCCCATTTTGGAGTTAACAGTTACTCTCGTAGAAAGCAAGGCTAAAGGAAGGGCATCTGGCCAACGGAGTCCAGTACTCTCCTGTATTTTGGCCATCTTTAATTTTAGCGTTCCGTTAAATCGTTCCACCAGTCCTGCGGCCTGAGGATGTTGGGCTGCGTGGAACTTTTGGGAAATCTGCAAGCCTTTACATATTTGCTTCATCAATTCAGCATTAAAGGACGTACCATTATCACTCCAGATCACCCTAGGCAATCCGAAGCGAGAAAAGTATTCTTTTATTAACATTTTGGCAGTAGAAATGGCTGTACAGTCTTTCGTTGGAAATGCCTCCACCCATCTGCTGAAAGCGCACACAACCACAAGGACGTATTTAAGATTGTTAACCCTTTCCATTTCAATATAATCCATCTGAATCACCTCAAAAGGGAAAGAGGGGGGTGCAAAATTTCCCACTGGGACAGGGGTACCCTTTCCTGGATTGTGCCTCAAACACACCATGCACTGTCGGACCAAGTGAGTCGCCACTTTAGAGATATTCTTATTGCTCCACACTGGGTCCAATAACTTGCATATCCCCTTGGTGCTAATATGTGCAGGCCCATGAGCCATCGTCACCACTGGAAGAACATATGCATTCGGAAGTAACCATCGTCTCTTATCGGTCACATCTGTCCAACATTCATCTGCATCCAATCGCCCCCCACCATCCTTCCATGTCCTCAATTCATCCTCAGTCGCTTTTTCTTGTATATTTTTCACACTTTGTACAGTATCTGCAAACATGTTAACATCTGGTACCCATCTAGCTGGGCCTGCCACAAACATCCGTGGTAATTTTGTCCGAGCGGTCTCTTTTGCCGTTTCGTCTGCAAAGGCATTGCCTCGTCCCACATCATCCACTATTGTCTTGTGTGCGCTACACTTTATCACAGCCAATCGTTTGGGTAACATCAATGCTGCTAACAGTCGTAATATCAGCGGACCATGCTGTATGCGTTGTCCATGTGAAGTCAGAAATCCCCGTTCTGCCCACAGTCGCCCATAGTTATGAGCCACGCCAAAGGCGTATTGGCTGTCAGTATAAATATTCACGTCCAGTCCCTCACTCAATTCACATGCTCTCAGTAAGGCTATGATTTCTGCAGCTTGGGCCGAATTGTAAGGTATTCTAGAGGTCTCCACTACCGTCTGTAATGTCGTTATTGCATATGCTGCTGTCGATGTACCATCTGCAAGTTTGAAACAGGACCCATCCACATACAACTCCCCATCCGGTTCGTCTAAGGGCTTGTCCGTCAGATCCATCCTCCCCTTTGTCTCCTCTTCTGTCCTATACAGAGAGTCATGTATGTCATCGTCCTTTGTATCTGTGGGGATAGGTAACAATGTGGCAGGATTCAGTGTAGCACACCTTTTTATCGTCACATGAGGTGCAAAAAGAGTCATCTCATAACCGGTAAGACGAGCACTCGTTAAATGCTGCGTCTGTGTTCTGTTTAGTAAAATGTCCACAGCATGCGGTACCATTACTGTGAGGTCTGAACCCAATACAAGCCCTGCCGACTGTCTTATGGAGACCGCAGCAGCCGCCGTGGCCCTCAGACAACTCGGCAGCGCTCTTGCCACATTGTCGAGCATCGCAGAAAAGTAAGCGCAGGGTCTCTGTTTCCCTCCAAAACATTGTGTTAAGACAGACAACGCGCAACCTTCCGCCTCGTGCACATAAAGAACAAAAGGCTTCTGGTAATCAGGTGTTCCCAAGACGGGTGCAGAACATAAAGCAGTTTTTAATGATTCAAATGCTTCCTGACATGCAGGGGTCCAGGGTAGGGGTTCGTGCACTTCTTTGTTAGTCAGATACAATAGGGGTTTTGTTAATAACGCATAATTAGGTATCCACTGGCGACAATACGATGTTATGCCCAAGAATGCGCGCACCTCTCGCTGCGTGTTAGGTACCTTCATGTTAGTGATCGTTTTGATGCGCTCTGGCGTCAATCTCCTCCCCACTTTCGAAAGGAGGTGGCCTAGGTAGGTAACCTCCGTTCGACAATAATGGAACTTTGGAAGGGACACCTTATGCCCCCTTTTTGCCAAGTGATGCAGTAATTTAATTGTAGCATCCCGACAACCCTTCTCGTCGTCCGATGCAATCAGGATATCATCTACATATTGCAACATAACGTTGCCAGGTGGAAGTTCCAGTTCATCCAATTGTGCCTTCAGCGCTTGACTATATATGCTCGGACTTTCTGTGTAACCTTGGGGAATTCTCTTAAAGCTGAAGCTTCGGCCAGCCAATGAGAATCCGAAGAGAAAACGGCTATCTTCATGTACTGGGATACTGAAGAAAGCATTCTTCAGGTCCAGAACAGAAAAAAATTTAGCAGATGGGGGAATCATTGTCAATATCGTAGTGATGTCCGAGACCACCGGGTATTGTGGCTCCACTACTCTATTCACATGGCGCAAATCGATCACAAACCTATATACATCAGGAGTATTATCTGTAGCTTCAGGCGACCGTCTTTTAAGGATCGGTAGTATGGGGCTGTTACATATGTTCGAATCCGTCTCTTCCACTACACCTGACCGAATCAAATCTTGTATTATTTGTAACAGGGCTTTCTCTCCCTCCCTAGGAATCCTGTACTGTGGAACCCTGGGTGATTTCGCTCCCACCTTTACCCTTATTGTTACCGGGGCGATATACATTTTACCTACATCTGTATCATTGACAGCCCACAAACTGTCGGGTATCCCTTCAAATTCAGGTGGTAGTGGGTCATCTTCAGAAAAACATTGCAGTGGGCGAGCAACAGTCGGGCCTAACGTGAGGTACACACCATCCGGGGAACAATAAATGGTGGCGTGCAACCTTTTCAACAAGTCTAAGCCCAATAAATTTTCTCCACAATTCGATGTCAATAAAAACGGTGAATCAACAGTGAAAGGACCAATCGTTAATGTAAGGGGTTTGGAAATGGGGCTAATCACCGGGGTACCTGAAAAACCCACGGAGATATTGTTCTTGCCAGACAGAGCCGCCCCAGGGACCAGAGAATGAGCCACTGAACTTTTCGTTGCACCCGTATCCACTAGAAATTTTTTCTGAGACCCCAATAAGTCTGCCTCGACATAGGGTCCCCTCTGATCAACTTCCACAGGCACTGGGTCCCTCGCTCTGCCCTACGCTGTCCTAGTTATGGGAGAACCCAGTCAGATCGTCCACGGAGTAATCATCATTATAGTACTGACCACCGCCCCTTTGCAACTGTTGCCTGTCCGCCCCATTGTCGAAGTAATTTCCTCCCGGCCACCCGCCTCCATCTGATCGCGCACTCTGTCTCCCGGAATCACCACTACCTCTTCCTCGACCTCGTCCTGAACCGGCATTCGACTGAAACAGAGGGCAATCTCTCCACCAATGCCCCTCTTGCTTACACTTCGCACACTGATTCGGGCCCAATCTTTCCCTACTCTCGCCTCTGCCATAGCCGCCACCACCACGTCCTGGTGCCGCACCTCTTCCTCGACCCCTCGACACTTGCTGTAACAAAACCCTAGTCTTCAAATCCTTAGCCTTCTTTTCCTGCTTGTCCTTACTCTCATTTTCTCTATGTTCATAATACTGTGCCATGCTAAGAATACCAGAGGGAGAGGATGTCGTCCACGTGCTCTCCGAGGCTTGCAATCTTGCGGAAATTTCAGGCAACAAGTTCATGACAAACCTATTAACAAAAAGTCGCAACCCTCCATCCTGTGACACATCTTGCCCACTAAAATCCATGAACGTCTCTTCAAACCTCGTAAAGAAGTCCGAGACTGCCTCATCCTTTTTCTGTTTACAAGCCGTCAACTTGTCCCAGTCTACCTTCTTCGGGGGAATGAGAGTGTGCATGTATTTTATTATGCGCCCCGGCAACGCCAAAATCTCAGCTTTCGGCTTTTCTCCTGGCTTACGTTCCTTATCCCAATCCTGTAACTCCTGCCACGTACCACCTAGTTCTTCCGAATTATCTGTGCCCTTCACCTGGCGCCAGACATCGACCGGGACCAGAAGCCCAAAAAACAGTTCAACATCAGCTAAAGTCATTACGGTGGAAGACGCAGCTTCCGTCAATTCTTTATAGTATGCAGTCGGGTTCTTTCTAGAGTCCGGCAACTGGGCCTTTAAAGCTAATACCTCACTTCTCTTCCATGGTGTATACACCCACTGCTCCTGGAAATGTGCATCTACCCTATTCCTGGTGACAGCCTTCGTGACCGGGTCTACCATCTCGGGTATCTCGGGATGAAAAATAGGGTGCACTTCACGCATTGGATGTATACCTGGAAAATGGGGCGCACCTGCAGAGGGCAATTCATTTCTATACTGCAATAAGGCACGTAAACTGCGCATCACCTCCTTCACCCCAGTATTCGTTCTGTAGGCTCCGTTCTGTATATCTCGTAGAGTCGCCGGAGCCACACCTCCATACCCCTGCTCCCATAGCGATATTAGTACATTTGACATGTGCCACAAAGCGTGCTGCTGCATCAAAGGCTCAAAATCTTTCATTGTGGACCAAATGTCTTCAAACGAATAAATGTTATTCCTAGCCCACTGGCATGCCTGGTTGGCCACTTTACTCTTCTCATCCAAACCAACCGTAGAACGCGTAAGCAACTTCCGTACCTGTGAGAGCAGTCCGCTACCTGCGCCTCGACTCGGTGTTGACATCTCCTGACTAGGGGTGGTGCTAGCTGAAACAGTGGGGAGTGCTAAAGAGAATTGGGAGGGGGCAGGTGAAGTGGTCTGGAGCAAAGAAACGAGGGGCGTCGAGAGCGGGGAAGCAGAAATCGCTGCGCCATGTTGGGGTGGGGCACTTGCCGATGGACCCGAAATCCCACTTGTAGAGGCTGAGGCTGGCAGAGAGGGGTACAATGACTGCGGAGCATAAGGAGGAGGGGGTAGAGTACTCAAAATATCTTCCATTTCATCCTGTTCGTCCTCTCGTACTACATAACTTTTATTTTCTTTCAACCTGCAAAGCCTATCTGCGCGCTCTAAACGTTGCTCATTCTCATTCTTGGTATGTTCTCTCGCTTTCTGCGCCATTGTCTGCGCAGACTGTTTAAAAGCCGTTTTCTCTTCTCTCAACTTACGTTTCCTGGCTTCCTTTTGCCAAACCCTTAAAGAATCAAACATGCTTTGACGGCTACGCCTGGCAAACAATTTGTCCTGCAAATAGTCCAATTTAGCTTCTGCAAAAGAACCCGTCAAGGGCCACTGCAAATCCACATTATCAGCGGTGTACCGGTGCCATAAAGTGGCAAACAAAATCGGGGGCAATCCATGCTTGATATACATATCAAAGCTTGGAGTGCCCTCAGGGGGTGCAGGTTGGCTCTCAGCCAGCCTGGTATCTGAGGGGCGACAACAGCATCCAAAACATCGTAACTTACTGAAACACGGCATCTCTACCTTGGTGTGAAATAAACACTTCTCCACAAACTTCGTTACCTTGAATCACTAGCTCGAGCTCATTCATGCATACATATAATTATACGTTAAGAAATCGCACACACACACACACACATATAAAAAAACTTCCTCCAAACACGTGTTACCAAATGGGACAAGGCCCGTCGACCAAGTCCTGGGGAACCTGGACCCTACCGCAGACCGAACAGTACACTAACTGTTCTGAGGATGGAGAACACATCGGCTCCCCGTGCGGCACTACGGATCACTGCGCACTTTACCACGGGAGACCCAGGACCCACCTCCACTGAACCACCACACTAGGAGTTCAGGGTGAGTTCCGGAGTCCACCCGTAGTGAGCCACGCCTTCACCACAGTACCATCCGGTCGGATTACTACAAACAATATATCCAAATATTCTCCCAACCTCGTCAAGTCTGTCAGAGCGCCTGCTCGCACTCTGAGTTCCCCGGAGCACACTAGCCGCAGGAGCACACCGGCTCCTCAAATCACCGGAGACACCCTAGTCTCCCGGAACACTCCAGTTCCTTAAACAATCACAGGTGGACCACTCACCTTCCGTAGGCGGTACCGACCTCTACCGTTCTCCACCTCCGGCTGCCTGGACCAACACGGTCAGCTTCGAGTTCCGCCTTCTGGACCCCGGCGTAAGATCCGAACCGGGACCTCTCCCGATCAGCAGGGTGGGGCAGCGCTGCGAGAACCAAGCTCAGCATCAGATGGGTACCCGGGCCCACCGTGCCGACCAGCGGGTCCCCGGTCTTCTGCTACCCACCTACGGGTGAGAAAGATCTTTATCGCGGGGTCCCTGTTCGGGCGCCATCTGATAAACGTGGCTCAAATCCACCAGAGTGACTTACCGCACTCACCTATAGTAATTCTGTAAGAAGTCAGCCGGACAGTGGAGAAGAATAAACAGAATATCTTTATTGGCCACAAACTCTCATATGAGAGGGCCCTGTCCGACCATCACCCCAAAGAGTGCGTCGAGAGGACTGACTCTCTTCATCACAGCAGTACATTATAATGCAACACAGTTCATTAGGGTACGCCCCTTCTGGAAAATTACTGAAACCCAGACAGGGGAACAATGTCCTCATACAGTAGGCATCTGCACCTGCAAGAGATACATCGCTATCTTTACTCAAGGCCGCGGAGCCAGGCTTCAGCGTCTCTGGGGCATGAGAATATTACTGATAAAGAGACTTGTTAGTTTCGGCCACAGTTAGCCGAGAAACGAAAACTGCTGCCTTAGTGAAATTCTCTATTCCTACGGGAGGGGCAGATGAGCGAGTGCGACTCGCAGACACAGAGAGATACACAAAATGGAGGCACACAGGCTAAGCTAAAGAACTAATATCGTCACACTTATAATGGAGTAATCATGTAACAAGCAAGAGTAATGCAAACACATGTATATATACGCACTTCATCAGTTAGTCACATGATGCTAACTCACATATGAGAATAGGGATGGTTGGGGCATCGAAAAGTGAATTCTATCAAGGGCATCTCTGCTTGGAAGGCTAAGTATTGTTTCAGTAGAAACATGATGGAAAGACCTTTCATCCAATTAGAAGTAGAGATGTATTTCTGATAAGTGCTGTTGCATTAGATTAGTGTAGCAGTCTTTTTAGGTTTTATCTGCAGATGGCTTTTGGTTGTCTTTTGTGAGAAGACCTACTGTATACAAAATATAAAGAGTGTGCTTTGGGTCAGCCCACTGCTTACCATTGCTTGCCTTTCTTGTCAATATCATTTACTTGTTTCTTATTCAATGGCTTTCCTTCACTTAAGTACAGCCTTTTTACTACCCTTTGAATGGATGACTTATACCCTTCCAGGGCTAACACCAGCAAACAATGTTTTTCATTTTCTTTCAGCACTCCATGGGAGTGTGTTTTCCCTTACTGACGTGTGTTGCTGCCCGCTCACATCTCTGCCACTCCTGCACTGTACAAAGTGTGCTGCCCCCCCCCCGAGTTCCTCTTTACTTCCCCTAATCTTTTCAGTCCCAGTCAGTTTTTTTTCTACCCCACTAGCCCAGCGTCTCAATTACTCCCCTCACTGTGTTGTGATACTTGGCGCCCTCCACGGAGTTGCTCACCTCATCCTACCCCCAGCAGTGCATTGCTCCCCTACGCCTACCCATAACTGTCCTGTTTTATATTTACTATTTGACACCTTTGGAGGGCTTGGAAGCTGCAATTTATTACTGGGATGCTCCTTAATCAAGCTCTTGTACCACTCCAAAATGGGTGTTTGCCATCTTGGAACTGCAAATGTAAAGTAAAAAAAAATGCCTGCTGTACTTTCATCATATGTATATGCAACCCAATTAGAATAGTCTTCTACAGCAGATTGCTAGATTAAGGGCCACTGGCACCCTTCCAATGCCACAGCATAGCATTCCTCTGAGAGAAATAGACTTACCCCTAATGCACCATGAACTTTTCCAGCCTTGAGTCATGATTAGGGCCATTGGAATTAATTTTTTTGCATAATTGTAGATTTGCTGCATTTGCCACATAATCCATCATCTGCTGTAAATCTGCAGATGTGAACAAAAAAAATATTTCTAGCTCCAAGTTCAAAACTTACTTTAAACGCAGCAACACCTGTGAAAAACCCTTTGCAAAAGTGGATTGGTCAACTTTCTTTTGCTTAATGCTATATTTGGGCTTTAAATTGGTATGGATGATATGCAATCAATTCCCAAACAGTGCTAACAAGTGTAAAAATGACAAAATAATGAAGTAATAATATCACAAATGTGGCGCATTATGTCGCACAATATGTCTTTTCCTGCCACATAATTTACTGAACCGCGCCACATAAGTTATCCCTCCCCTGCCGCATATTTCTAGTAGCCCTTGTTATGATAAGGCCTGGCAGTTAGCCTGGAACCGAAATAGAAAGGTGCTTTTTCAGCTCGATTATTATCACAGAACACAGCCTGCTGTTAAATGGGTCACTTCATAGCCCTTTGTGCTCTGGAACTGAAAAGTAGAGAGAAGATGCATAGTCGCTTACTCGCCACAAGTCGTGCGTGATCATTCATAGTATATTCAGCAGCACTTGCTTGCTGGGGCTTGTTAGCCCAAACTTGGAAGATGCGAAGCAACAAGCCCAAGAGTCTAAAGTGCTGATTATTTCAAGGCCATAACTAGGTGACATTGTGACACGTGAACGTAGCCACACAATATCACAGGCAGTTAAGAAAGCAAACCCGAAAGGAGGAACTTAAAACTTTTTCATTACAAGGTTATTGTGTCACTCACCACAGGAGATGAATGAAATCTCATGAGCTCTGTCCTTTATTGAAGTTATTGTAACAAAGAGTGACCCCATTGCCACCAGCCTATACTACTCACTACTCCAATCACCACTTGTCCAACCCAGATTACCCAACCACTTTCATTTCTACTCACTCATGTGTTCCAACTATCCTTGTGACCTTGAAGGTTCTAAAAGAAGGTCAAATATACAGAATACAACAGTTATATTTGTCCTATTGGCACGGTACAGTCAAATCTTTTCCACAAATGTGTGCCAGGTGTTTTTGTTTGTCGGATCATTGTTGTGTTCTGCAGTTTTTTTCCTTCGCCGGTGTTTTATCTCAATGCCACCCGGTTCGTTTGCAGTTGCCTTGCATCCCTGTCCCTTACCATGTTTCCTTTCATCGCCGCTACCCCGTCTCTTTTTTACCTGTTGGTGGTGTCAGAGGAATGTTAGCCTTTGTCCTGGCCCTGCTGACCAGAGAGATTCTGCTGATGGGCCTGATGATGACCCTTGAGAAATAAACCCCTTCAAGCTTCATGCTGTGCCCTCATCATTACTTGATTATAACATTGCTGATGATTCCAGTTGTGGAGCAGAGGGGATATCTGTGGTCATCCCCACCCTGCAGTGTCCAATGGTCAGACAGGTATGAAAAGTCAGGACGCCATCACCACCTGTCCTCCTGATGTGAGGAGTCTTCACCGTGATATGCTTGTGTTGTAATCAAAGTTGACCCTGCCTACTTTTGACTGAGCAGATACCCACTTGTAAGCCTCCAGGGGTGCTGGATGTATCCCTGGGTCCCCGCATTGGGTGCATTGCTTTCTGCCTTTCATTGCTGCGTCCTGCCTCAGCTTAAGGGTACCTTGGGTTCATCTGTCGTTGGTAAGAAATTTACAGAGACAGCCTCAGTCGATGCTTGGGTCAGATGCAACTTCTGTAGTACCGCCTCCTGGTAGAAAATATTGTGATGCCTTGGCTGCGTTGCCCGCATCGACCCCAAGAGTTCCAGTCAGCTGCAGCACAGTCCTCCAACTGCCCACAACAGAAGCAAGCATAGAGTGGATCGATGGCGCATTCCACCTACAGCCACAAGCCGACACACATGTTAATATAGTGGAACCTTGAGAAGAGGAAGAGAAGAAACGTATTTTCCAAGTTTTTAAATACAATCATAATTTAAGTCTTCCAAGATGGGATATTACATTCGATAATAAAATCATGACTTTGTTTGCTGATTTTTGTTCTTCTTTTAGCCAGTAAAATAATCAAATGTTCAAGAACGTTTTTCATAGTGAAAATAATATACTGGAAAACCAGGAGGGTAAAACAGTGACCCCATAAACCTTGGAAGGATTGTAAAGATGAGGGTTTCTTGTAACGGACAATATACTGTTGGAAAGATATGTGTTGCGAATATAAATCCAACTTACTGGGATGGAGATACCAAAAAGAATTTAAGCATCAAGTTTCATCCAAATTGGATAGCAGATACTGGAGATGATGTGTGTTAAGAGTTTTCCGATGTATGAACTGAAATTCAATGTAAGACCTGTGGCACACAAGGTTCATCTCATTACCCTTTACCCATCTCAAGCAGCCACCTCTTATAGCTTAAAGGAAGAGATTTTTTGATCAAGAAGTTTTCTGAGACTACGTGGAGCTCAGAATGGCTTACTCTATTGTATTAGCGGCTAAGGCTAGACTAGGAGGGAAGGCTAACAGGCTCTGTATTTATCCTTACATTCTCAGGACAATCATCGGGGTGGCTAGACAACCTATACCCAAAATTCAGAGATGCTGAGTCTGATATGGGACGCATGCTTTTTCAGGTGCTTCTAGACCCCAGACCCTTAAAGTAATGCATACCTCCCTTAGAAGCCAACTGACACGTGAGGATGCTCTCTGGGCTAGCATCCACAGCTGTCATACTCCTGAAAATTATGTTGCATATTGTAGACAGAGCGCCCAATGTTCTGTGTCTCCAACATGACACCTTGCCATATGGTTCTGTCGAACAAAGTCATGACAAATTTCCAACACCTGCCTTGCTGAAATCTAAGGAAGCAGGTCTCACCGTCAGCTGAGGCCTGTGCAGGTAAGAACGGTGGAGCGTTGGGGCAGGGTAAGGGAGATTTCAACAGACGACAACAAGAGAAAATTAATTATTTATTTAATTTTCACTCGTCGGTATCTTTCAAAATCCCCCCACTGGGCCCACCGCTCTTACCTGCATGGGCCGCCGCTGCTCACCATAAAAGGGATGCGCATCCCACTGGAGGTGGGTCAGTTAACTAATTTGGACACATGATTTCTCAAGATAGGTAGATGCAATAGAAGTGAGGAAAAGAGCCCCAGCCCCAACTAAGAAGAATGAACTGATGTTATTTTTAGGGCTATGTGTGTTCAATTGGAAATTTGTCAAGAGCTTTGCTGACAATGTGGAATCAATATGGATACGCCTTAAAACAAGGTGTAGAGCACATCTGGGAACATGGGTACCAAATAGTTTTTGAGTGGATAAAGTTAGCCATCTCAAACGTTCCCGAGTTAGGCGTCTTCCATGTTAACAGTTGGTAGTAAGCCTTGTTTACTATGTGAGTTGGGCACTGGGTAGAATGCAATTAGATTTTCCTTCTTCCTGGTTTCAGAATATGCAGCGTAGGCATGTGTGGGCACCGTTATTTAAAAGTTCACCCTGCATGTCTGTGCAGCAGGTGCATTCATTAAGCGTGTCATGGGTGTGCCAAAGACATGCGCAAAATAAGTCTTTCCGTGACTGTCTGTAATCAGCCAGGGCCCAGAAATTCTGCAGGTGAGCTAATATATGACCGTGATGAGCTATGGCATTGGAACAACTCATCAAAGTGAACCCCCAGGATCAGATATCCTAGTGGACTCCTGTGCAGCCATTATTTTGAAGTTTGCTTATTTAAATACTCGATCTCTACCAAGAGATAAGATTGAAATCAGTGATTTGATTTCCACAAATGTTTTAGATATCAAGCCACTATAGGATGCTTGGTTATCTGAGAGTTCTGGGGCTGGCATGATTGAAACGGTTTCAAAAGGCGATAAAATTGTATTTCAACATAGGAAATCTAGTAAATCTGGGGGAGGAGAGGAAGCTATCTTAGAGAAAATATTGTAGCGCCAGATAAACCTGGGTTTAATATTATTAATTTTTTTTAAGTTACATAACTTTCGTATTTACACGCCGGCCAGGTGGCTACTTGAGCACTTTTCTAGCTGCATTTTTAAAAAAGTTTTTTTTAGTTCTTGCCACATGACTTGTAATATACTCATTAATATTTGGAGAATATAATTACTGGATTGACAATTTGGTCTGAGATTCTGAGGTGAACAAATATTGTGATCTTTTATCTTCATTAAACCTCATCCAACATATACATGACCCCAACCATGTGAAGGTACACCCACTAGACCAGCAGTGGACGCACCTTCAGAACAATGTTTGTGGCCAGACCACCCCTTCGTTAAAAGGAATGTATAGTTTTTACAAGCAACTATAATACTTTGGAGCTGGGAAACCAAGGTTCGAGCCTCAGGGTCGACTCCACATCCTGTGATTCTGGACAAATCACATAATCTCCCAGTGCCTAACAAAAATGAATGTGTCCTTGTGTAACGTAACTGGTGCTCATGTAAAGCACTCCAATGCCTCTGGGTCCAGTTTTGCGCTATATAAATCTGCAACAAAAAAAAGAGAGAGTCACTCACCAGTAAGAGCACTGTGTATCTTTGACTAAAGTGTGTTGCATGATCTTGTAGTGTTGGGGCAACTCAGTTGGCCTTGGCATTGGCAACTCCAGCTGACCCTACCAGCCTATTATTGTACTGTTACAATTCCTGGTGAACATTAGCATCAACTAAAAATTAAACAGAAGTGTTTCAGAATGATAGAAATGTAAACATCATCAGTCACTCTCGTCAAGGGATGTTCCATTGTTATAACACACCAAAAGGAGTAGAGGTGATAAAATATAGTGTGGTGGCATATGCTCTGTGTCCTAATACTGCCCTCACTCTCACAGTTGTGTGACATGCTTCTTCATATGGCTGCTTCAGTACACCCCGGCGCAAACCAACTCCAGTGGTGGAGCAATAGGGTAGGGGAAGACAAAACACAACACAAAAGAAAAATAATTAAATTGACTGGTATCACCGGAAGTGGAAGTGCAGTGTAAGTTAGCTCGGAGGTGTCGCTATGCATAAAACTTATTCCTGGACCCTCTGCCAGGATTAAAAATCTGAAGGATGGTGTTGACTAGAAGAAATAATGGACTCCTTACACCCCTCATTTCTGCCAATTTGTCGACATGTTTCAGCCGTTATTATGTGCCCATAGTGCAGGGTCATGCCGGCCTTCATCGGGACCATACTGATTCCAGGTTATAGATCACCTCGTTTCCTGCAATGCAGACGTGCCAGACAGATTGTTCCAGCATCGAGGTATCACCTCAGTAACACTCTCTTGTAGTACTATTAGGAAGAGAAGAAACAAGGGTAAACATAAATAGTGAAATTCACTCAAAAGTAATTTCCTCGCGTAGTTTAGCTTACAACAAAAATTCCAACAGTTATCAATCCACCACAACTCGGGTATATAGCCCAGAACAGAATCCTAGATTAGGGATAACATACTGTTGTCACATAATATGTGACTGGTAAAGGTTCACCTACTAGAGTAGTAAACGTAGATCACTGTGATTATGTACTATCTCTCGCATCTCTCACTCATAAACAATCGGTTACCCGTTGCCCTGTCACTTACCGAGTTCACTTTAAAACATTTTTAGAACTGGCTATAGACAAGGAGAGACCCCCTGTAGTCACACTATCGGGGAGACGAATCAAAAAGGAGACATTTGTAGTGGTTAGATGGTTATATGTCACAATATTAATAACCGCCTGGAAAGACCCATGTGGATGTCATCAAGTCATAGCCCTTCGATAGAATGCGTAAGATCACAGTATCTACTGCAGGTATGATAGCATTTATGAAAGGGGAGAAAGACGGTGCACACCTCTTTGAGATTTAGAATCCAAAGCTTGCTTGAAATGTGTAATGACGCTATACTCTAACTGAACATGTTGTAAGTGTGCTACACTGTGTGTGTGGACTGCCTAACCCACATTGATAATGCATAAGAAAAAAATCAAGAGAACTCTCTCCTGAAAACCTGTGTGCACAACAAAGAACATGTCTATATGATAAACTTTCTTAACTTTGTTTCAACCTTGTTATCCAACGCATGTAATGGAGTAAACACAAAAATATAGAAACCAAATATACAATTCAAATTATATACTCATTTGGTGCGTTATAATTGTGCCCAGGGGGACCGGAGTAGAGGGGTTCGCATCCTTCACCCCTTCACTTTTGTGCTTAATATGTTCCATTGCTAAACAGGAGGCTGTGCGACTGTGGCCCCTGATTTCAGTGGCTTGGGTGCTCCGCTTCCGCCCACAGACTAGGCTTTAAGCAATCTTGGAAACTACACTTAGCCAAAAACCATCTGATTCAGCACAGTACAACTTTCGTCATCTAAATGTTTATATGTGTGTTCGTGTAATTTGTAATTAGGTGCACTATGTAAATATGCAACTGTGTAATGTAAAATGTGTGCCATACAAAAAACCATCGCTGCGGCAGTTTCAACCTCCAGCCTTGCCACATCTCTCCCCCACACATTCTTGCTCTGTTATTTGTTTCCAAAGATATCCCTCCACTTTACTAAGTATAGCAGGACAAGCCTCTGCTAGAATAAATATTTTCTCTTTACACAAGTCCGCAGTTCCTTGGAGTTGGATCTTTATTGAATTAAATGCCCGAAAAGAGAAGAGAAATCTCCATTTAGTAACAGAACTGAAAACCTATGAAATCAGCCAAGGCATGACAATGGCAACATGTCTACTCAGGACTTCTCCTGATGTGAAGTAAACTGTGTTCAGCTTGTTTCAGAGACCAACAGAATGAAGGCTCACTGTGGAGTCACTGACATGGCTGGTATCAACAGCAAGCTGTACATTCAGGGACATATTTACAAGGGGATTGCGTCACTGAAGCGTCACTTTTTAGGATGCTCCGGTGGCGCAATGCCCTGCTTTGTAAATATTGTACCTTTTCATGGAGGTATCTGTGTGAAGGGGGCATGCAAAGGGTGTTGCTGCGGGCATTTCACCACAACACCCATTGCTTTTTTACGCTGTCCCAGATTTACAAGGATGTGTAAATCTACGGCACCCCCAAAAATTAATGCCACTGAAAAGCAGGTGTTAAAGTGGCGCAATGAGGAGAAATATTTTTATTTCTCCTCGTTTTTGCTTTTTCTATGTGTGCTGCATTATGCAGCATACATAGGAGCAGATCACCTTTAATTATTGTTTTTGTGCAGGAAGGTCTCCCTTGCTGCACATAAACTATCATCCCTGCAACGCAGGCACCCTTTCACCATGGAGCCAGGGTGTCTGGGTTATCGCTAGGCAGTTTTTTTAGCACCGACACAAGGAAAAACACATGGGTGCGCTGTATTCTTGTAAATACGACCCATCCCTGCGCTTTTGGAATGATGCAGTGAAGAACTGCTAAATTGCTTGTAGCGCCACCATTTCTTTGTAAATATGCCCCTCGGCTTCAGCAAATGTGGTGGGGCAGGAAGAGGGCAAGGTGCAGGCTCCAGGGACCCAGAAAACCAGCAGTCACAATCACAAGAGGACTCCGAGGTAGAGGAGTGGAGTGAAGTGCAGTTGAGTTGAGTGGAGTGGAATGAAGTGGAGTTGAGTGGAATTGTGTGGAGTGCAGTGCAGTGGAATGGAGGGGAGGGAGGGGAGGGGAGTGCAGTGGAGTGGTTTGGTGTGGAGTGAAGTGGAGTGGAGTGGACTGCAGTGCAGTGGAATGGAGGGGAGGGAGGGAAGTGCAGTGGAGTAGAGTGAAGGCCAGTAGATTGGAGTGGAGTGAAGCCACTGAAGGAGGAGAAGACAACCAGACTTAACCATAGAGAGGAGACTGTACAGGCAGACAACAGGTAGGAGGCAGCGATGGCGAGAGCAGGCTAGAAAAGGAACTAGTCAGAGAAGGCCTTGTAGTTTCACAGAATGGAGGAGCACGGCCTAGCCTTGAAGACCTATCAAAGGGGTTACACCACAGAGGAATTCAGAGGATCAGCTGAGCTAAAGGCTGCTGGTGGCCGAAACTGGAGGACAAATGTATAGATGCGGAGAGCAATGAAAGCGGAGAGGGAGCTGGAGGCAGAGTGACGACCATGCAGTAATGGATGAATTTCAGGAAGAGTGCGGGTCTCACAGGTTCAGCAGGAGCCAGCAAATGTGATGGAAGAGGCCAGTCAAAAACTGGGTGGAAGAGAAGCAGGCAGAGGTGAAAAGGCGTCTTTGGGGCCTATCACCTGCGCTCTGGTAGAGCACATCACCCAGTGTTCTCCTGAGGTGCCTCGTCTAGTGCTCCCTGTAGATGTTTCCCTTGTGTTCCTTTGGGGCCCTTCACCATGAGTCCCTCTGTGTGCGTCACCTCGTGTCATCAGCGCCACGTCACTGATGCAATGCACCTGGTGTCCCTTGCAGCACAGCTTTAAGTATGGCTGCTGGCCTGGGTACCCCGACACCTGTAGGTTAGGGTGTGCATGGGTGCCTGGATGCCAGCTACACTTTGCATAACGGCCATCTTGATGCGCGCGCATGCTTTCCTACTGCATGCGAGTCTCTGTAAGCATTCACGATGAAAAGGCCTGATCGCTTGGCTTTGTCAATACCTGTTTGACGGTGCTGCGCTCCGTGAACATTTCCGTCCTCCCTCTAATGCCGGGACTGAGAGCCCTGTGAATATTATTTTTTGCTCTATTTATTTGTGGATTTGCTGATAAGCTGCAGATTGAGCCGGTGCTTACCATATGGCGGTGGGGGCTGAGGAGATGACACGTCACTGAAGTCGCACTGCGGGACCCAATGTGCTAAAAACAGAACGAGCACAGTTCGAGCTGCTGCCTCGTCTTGAGCAGTAAACTAGACACCTCTCGGTTATTTCCTTCAAGTATTTGCAACTAGAGCACCCAGAAGCTTCAATAATAATACAGGGAGCAAGGAAGAAGGAGACAGGGGGACAAGGTGTGAATTCAGCTGCTGCAAGTAACAAGTGTAATTTTATATCAAATAAAGGTATTTCAAATATGCGTACCCTGTAATCCGTCAGCATTCTATGCTCCCGGAGAGACAGTGTAATGACAGCCAAGGAACGACTAGAGAAACGCTGCCTATCTGGATTTACACGAGAAATCCACACAAATGCCACAGTTGGTGCTGAATGGCGCCTCTTGGATAGTGACAGGGTCAAAGCACCGCTCACAGCGCGTACGATGGTTCTCAACTCGTCTCTTTCTTTGCTGGCCTTCATCTTTATTCACCTACCGCACACTCATCCCTTCAGTTCCTGTGGAAATATCCAGAAGTAAAACGGTTGGTTTGGGGGTACAGCCTTCATGGTAGCAAGGGAATGAAATCCACTCCCCGCTGACCCACGGTCAAACACAGTGCTCCCATCATTCAGGAAGAAACTGACACGTTTCTTTTTGGGAGAGAGGGGTGGGGGAGAGTGAGCAGACCAAAAAACCATTGGAGTGTGAAAAAGGCCGCTTTATTGGAACAGGTGCACATTTACAAATACACAAACTCGGCAACCGCCTCACAATCTAAAACCCCAACCAAGTTTTGTTCGTTTTTTTTCAAATCCCCAAACCCCGCCCCCACCCCTCACCCTCCATCACACCCGCCCCCACCCGTACATACCCAAAACATCATAACCATGCAAAAAACCCCAATAACATTATAACATCACATTACCAAATACAAAATATCACATCCCCGATTATAAACCAACTGAACATATCCCCCGACCCCATATTCTCAGAAACCAAACTCAATCAGTATGAAACTTCCCCCAACAAGATCCGACTTCACAACAAACGGGTCCCAACCTGGCCCAAAACTGACAATAACAGACCAAAACCGCCACGCACCTGTCCCAAGCGACAAAGGAACAAAGCTGAAAACCCCTATGCCCACATGTCCCAAACAGCCGCCACAAATAATTAATAAAAGAAAGGGAAAAAACCTAAAACTAGGGAGGGAGGGAGGGACAAAAAACTAGCTAGGATCAATCCGGCCACCAGGTCACCTAAGCCCAAAATGGTGCCCGGAGAGGGGAGCCCCGCCCATTTATAGGCTGCGCACCCATCCAACCAAAACCAGACCAAAAAGAGCCCAAATGGAATCTGCTAGAAGGAGAGCCCCACCCAGATCTCCCAAACCGCCCGGGGGAGGAGACCTCCCAGGGGTCGGCTG
Source organism: Lissotriton vulgaris (assembly GCF_964263255.1). Taxonomy (NCBI): domain Eukaryota; kingdom Metazoa; phylum Chordata; class Amphibia; order Caudata; family Salamandridae; genus Lissotriton; species Lissotriton vulgaris. Next base: position 1,099,947,082 of record NC_141693.1, read on the forward strand.
CCCTCCCCCAAGCCCCCCTTGGGAGAGAGGGGTGGGGGAGAGTGAGCAGACCAAAAAACCATTGGAGTGTGAAAAAGGCCGCTTTATTGGAACAGGTGCACATTTACAAATACACAAACTCGGCAACCGCCTCACAATCTAAAACCCCAACCAAGTTTTGTTCGTTTTATTTCAAATCCCCAAACCCCGCCCCCACCCCTCACCCTCCATCACACCCGCCCCCACCCGTACATACCCAAAACATCATAACCATGCAAAAAACCCCAATAACATTATAACATCACATTACCAAATACAAAATATCACATCCCCGATTATAAACCAACTGAACATATCCCCCGACCCCATATTCTCAGAAACCAAACTCAATCAGTATGAAACTTCCCCCAACAAGATCCGACTTCACAACAAACGGGTCCCAACCTGGCCCAAAACTGACAATAACAGACCAAAACCGCCACCCAGAAAGCCGTGGGGGGAAAGACTGATAAGGAAAGAGCCCCACCTTTCTGCCCCCCCACAAGCCCAAAACAGGGGGGGGGGAACCACATGGGAGAGGCAAGCCAAAAACCGCAAGACCACAAAGCAACCTACTATTCACCTACAAAATGTTGCACGGTCAAACAGCGAGACAAAACCTCCAGCAGCTCCAGGAGACACAAATCCATACCCATTCGAGACAAATGTACCCCGTCACCCCTAAAAAACTCTACCGCATCATATTTGATATCACCGTGAACGATACGTCCGAAACCCAGGTCCCTACAGAACCTAGAAACCTCCAAATTCAGTTTCCTCCGAGATTTATCAACCGCCTTTGGCTTCACCGCATTCCTCCAAACCCTCCGCGGGACCAATTCCGTCCAAAGAACGTGACACCCCGACCACTGCTTGTGTAACAAAGACAAGTCTTTCTTGATCGCCCGAAGAAGAACAACCCCCTTCACAGAACCCAAATCATTCTCACCCAGGTGAATCACCAAAACATCTGGGCAAATCCCCCCTGCCAACCAACAGTTAAGGGCAGGTATCAGTTCCTTCCATAACATGCCCCCTTTTCCTTTCCACACCACATTAAATAAACTGTCATTAAAACCCAATGATGAACCGAAATAACTTTGGCGAGCTTGAACTTGGGCCCTTTTAACGAATGAATGGCCCACGATCCACACCGTAAGGAAAGCAGCCCGGGGACCAGCCACAGAACCTGCAAAAGAAAAAGGTATCAGACAGGAAAAACAGAAGGAGACGCCTGCGCTCCAGCAGATTCGCTCCTGACATAGCGCTGAAAGCAATTAGAAGTCCAGCGCCCCAAGCCCATGATATCTTCCCTCGACCAACCCCTGTGAAAGGCCTCTGTGGCCGCCCCAATCCTAAATGAGTGAGTTCCATAGAGCGACCCATCTAGACCAATATGACGCAGCGCTTTTCGCAGTACCATGCGCAATTGATAAGTAGAGACCCGTGAACCATTCAAATGTTGAAAAACCGGGTGGTCCACAACCCCACCCGACAACTCTTTCCAGCAGTGGGCCCAACGTAGATGGCAGGTTTCCGGAGGGGACACCGCCTCTAACCAAACCCCCCTACCCGCATTTCTCTGATCCGTTTTGGAGTGAGAGAGCCAAACATGGACTCCCTTGATCGACAGCTGAACGTCCCCCCACAGAAGGCCTCGAGCGGACTTGGTGCCCAGCAACTCAGACATACGAAACGCACCAAAAAACATCCACACCATCAAAGTGGCAAACAAACAAGCTTCCACTCTATCAGAACATACAACCGGAAGCACAGAAATCACTTGAAAAAGTTTTTGCCACGACAAAGGGGAACGAAGGGTTCGCACAGATCCCCGCTCCCGGGACCACCCTTCCAACATTCTCCTACCCAACTCCCCAGCCGACGGAGAATAGCCCCACAAGAGCTTTCCCACAAAGGAAATACCTGCCAGTTTGCCAGAAATCGTAACTCTGGATAAACCCCTGTCCATTAGGCGCAATATAAACTGAACCACATCCTCAGACCGTTGCCAATCCAGCTCTCTCCGACATGCACCCGACTCCAAAAACTCTTTCAAGGCCAACTCATACGCCATTTTTGTGGAAGGAGCCAATGAACCTAAAACCAGTTGAATGACCCGGTGTTGCCTACCGTCCACAGGTGGTCCGGCATGGGAGTCTGCTCCTCGTCTGCCTCCAAAGCAAGCCCACGGAATCTCTCCCACTGTGAACGAGACAAAGCATCCGCAATGTCATTGTCCACGCCAGGAACATGAAGGGCCCGAAAGCAGATATCATACTTCAGACATCCCAACACAAACACTCTAAGGAGTTTTAAGATCTGAGGATCCCTGGCCGACTGTTTGTTGATCACTTGAACCACAGCCATGTTGTCAATGCGAAACAGCACCTTTTTGTGGGCCAAAGCTGTACCCCACAAATTAACGGCCACCACGACAGGGAATAACTCCAAAAAGGCAATACTTCTTCCACCATTCCTCCATTGAATCGGCCACTGCTGGGCACACCACTTTCCCTGCCAGTAAAGACCAAAACCCTCACTGCCCGCAGCATCAGAGTATATCTGCACATCCCAACACCAGTCCACCTCCCGACATAAAGGCACACCGTTAAAGGAATGTAAAAAGAAAATCCACATGCGTAAATCCTCTTTGACCCCCGCCGACAGCCTCACCCGATGATGCGGCAGGGAATGACCAGACAGAGCTCTGCCCAACCTCCTACAGAAAGTCCTACCCGCCCTGACCACCCTGCACGCAAAGTTAAGGTGCCCCAGCAGAACCTGAACCTCTCTCACAAACACTTTCTCTTTCCCCAACAGTGCTCCCACCAAATCCAGCATTTTCTGTTTTTTGTCCATGGGAAGACGAGCTTGCATCAAATGCGAGTCAAGTTCAATCCCCAAAAAAGACATGGTCGCGCAAGGACCCATGGTCTTTTCTGGAGCCAAAGGTACCCCTAAATGACTCATCAAGGACTGAAACTTCGTGAGAGCATCATGGCAGACCAGCGAATTTGCTGTACCCACAAAGAAAAAATCATCCAGGTAATGTGTGACCAGCTCATGTCCACTTTGGTGAGTAAAAAACCATTGCAGAAACGTACTAAAGGTTTCAAACAACGCACAGGACATAGAGCAACCCATTGGCAGAGCTTTGTCCACGTACCATTTTCCAAGAAAATGGATGCCCAGGAGACACCAGTCTTCAGGATGGACTGGAAGCAGTCGAAATGCAGATTTAATATCGCATTTTGCCATTAAAGCATCAGGTCCTGCCGTCACAACCAATTGCATAGCCACATCAACAGAAGAGTAAGACACCGAGGCAGCATCGTTATCAATGAAATCATTTATAGACTCACCCTCTGGCCATGATAAATGCTGAATGAGCCGAAACTGTCCCGGCTCCTTCTTGGGGACCACTCCAATAGGGGATACAATCAAATTCGCCAAAGGCCAATCATCAAAGGGGCCCGCCATCCTACCTTCACTCACTTCCTTATCCAATTTTGTCTGAACAATAGCAGGGTGTTCACCTGCCGACTTTAAATTCTTAGCCCAACGCCTCAAACGTGGTCCTTCATATCCCAACCGAAAACCAATCTGAAAACCCGATAACAAAACCGACCGCAGCTCAGCGGGTTCGTAATCCCGCAAAGCGGCAGCCAAATTATCCACATTAACCGGTGTACGAGCCTTTGGGCCCAGCACCGGATGAAGACTTCCCTCCCCTGGGAGCTGGTGATTGCTGTGGTGCGACGAAAGCCCCTGAACTCTGTTGTGAAGCCTGGGGACCCCCGGAAGGCCTGGGACCCCAGCATCTGGATAACGGATGACTCTTCCTACCACATTGTGAACATTCGTGTCGGAACTCACAGAACTCTCTGTTACACACCCCTCTGTTAAAATCCCAGCACGTGCCTGTAGGCGACTGAGTGGTAGAGCTGGCTCCCACCCCTCCCCGGGTGGGACGAGTCTGAAAGGGTCGATAAACTAAAGGAAGACCACTGGCTGTGAAAACCGTTCTACCACTAGCAGCCGAGCCCATGGTGTGCTGCCAAAGGTCAGTGTCTAACTCACCCCATTTGGCCTCGGGGTCCCATGCCATGCGCGCCCTAAACTCCTCATCATACTGAGCCCATGCGAAATCATTTCTAGTAAGTTGAGCTTTACGAATGACATCCATATACTTAAATAATGAAACGCAGAGCTCAGGGAACTTTTCACAATAGACGCTGGCATATATTAAAAAGGCTGCCGTCCAATTTTCAATAGTTAAAGGAACCTTAGGGCGCTTAGCTAGTTCAAACTCCTCCTCCTTAGAACCTTCCTTAGCTCGAACCTCCCTGTGCAACAACTTTAAGAGTTCCACATACTCACCGTTCCAAATCCGCTCTTTTGTACTGAGCATTAAATGAGCCCCCAAGGGCTTAGTAACCCCCATATACGGTAACTTTTTAATTTTTAACTCTTTGCTGTGTAGTACATTTTTAGCAGTGCCCAAACCAACAGTGGAAGTGCCACTATCCACTTTAGCGCTTGTACTGACATCATCAACATTTGTGCCCACACCTTGGTCTCTGACAATACGACCTTTGTATAATTTACCATCACTCTCCGAAGATACCAGGTCCACACCAATACCAATAGAGACCATGTTTGGCTGCACAGAATGTACCACAGTCTCACCTGGGCGTAATAAAGGAGGCTGACTGGCTTCCGTCCTCCACTCCGAATGTGCACCGTCGTCCGCCCTCCGAGGAGCCCTCACCGAGGGGCCGAGCACTCGTGGCCTTGACGATTCCGTACGACTTCGTACCACCGGTACCTGCAACATACTGTGAGAAACATTAGAATGTCCCCCCCCAGATACCACTTCACGAACCTCGCCCTCTTCAGGGCTGTCCTCATCATAGTCTAAAATCAACGATTCTTCCAACTGGGAAGGGGTAGGTACAACCACCGATTTCTGTACTGTCTCCACCGTCTTAGACCGACCATGGGCCTTACCAGCCCTCACACTTGACCTTGGCGGGGATGACGACTGAACCCGCCTATACACTCCTCCTCTAGTACCACTTACAACCTGTTGATTCACTGTAAAAATTAAAGCATCATCATGACCACCACGTGGCACAAGAGAGGTCGCGCATGACCCGCTCCCGTGAACAGCGCTGGATACCTCCGTCGAGGCTGGTAAGGTCGCGCTTGACCTGCTGGCACCGCCTATGTCAAAATCCCTCGTTGGGGCCATCGAGGTCGTACTGAACCTGCGTGGGATGGCCACGACGGGATCCCTCGTTGTTATGGGACGTGCCGCGCCAGGCTCCACCCGCACTTCTCCTCGGCGTGAATGGGCTGCCTGCCGCCCTGCCAAGTCTGCTGCTCCCGGTCGAACTCCAACCTGCAATGAAAAAGGCCGGACTGGTGTGCCGGGTCCCTTACTAAACACAACTCTAGGAGCAGAAGACAAACCACCAACACGACCGCCAACACCCCGACCCTCTTCAGCAATAACCCCAGAACCCCTTGCGCCTTTTCTTTTTAAAGCATCACAAAGCCTAGGGGACGGTTGACACACCTCTTCATCCGAACTAACATCCAGCAAAGCTTGTACAATCCGCGACGCAGGGCCCTGTACCGAAGAATCTTGAACTCTCACCTCCTCCAAAGAACCCCGAGTTGCCGCCCTCGTATCAACCATGAGTCCCGGGAACTGAAAATCCCCGGACAACCCCTGAAAAGAAACACCTACACCCAGACCCTGCTGAAAAAAGGCATCACCACTCCCCTCCCCCCCAGAAGGGAGACCTTCCAAAACCTCCAACGTATGTAAACTCCCCGTAGGAATACCAGCGCCATACTGATCCCCCCCAGGAAAGGGCCCATCTACACGCCCAGCTCCCTCAACCAAACCCATCTGCGCCCATTCCCCCTCACCCAAAGAACCACTACATAAAGAAACTGCTTCCCCTCTGTTAGACACCGAAGGGGAAAACAATAAAGGACTACTCTGGTCCCTAACCGACGCACAACGCCCCACCACACCAGAACTCTCCGACATAACCACACCAGGCAATAACTCTAAAGGCTGTGCAGTAGAACCACCCATTGTACTGGCGACAACCGCCACAGGAGCCGAAACTACGTGCTGTCGAATAACGCTCTGAGGAGCGACAACTTCGGACACCACCTGCACCTGACCGCCCTGTAACGGTCGCGGCGCCACAGTTTCGAAATTCAAAATGGCCTCCGCCCCCCCTCCCACAGTGACGTCAGCACCCGCCACCGCGGAGGCCGAAACAGAGCGACGCGTGCAACCACGCTGCCTAGAAGCACGACGGCCTCGCAAAACAGGAGCAGAGGCCGCCCTGTCTCGAAAACCAACCGTTGAAACTTCCCCCGACACCGAAGGAAAGTCTCCTTCCAAAACCACCCCCCCCATCGAGGGGTCCAACGTAACCGATGGATCCGAAGGCCCCGAATCACTCCCACGGCGGGACCTCGCCCCCGCCCTCCTAGTCCTGGAACGACCCCTTTCACTTACCCCATCCTGCCTCCGACGCTTAGGGGAGAAACACGCTGCCACCGCAGCCAACACCCTCGCCGAAGCCTCCCGCTGGGGACGCGGAGGCTCGGCCTGCCCCCGGTCACCAATCACCAGGTCCAAACGACCCGCCTCGCTGAGAAGACGGATAGCTTCCAGAACGCGATAATCTTCACCAGCCATAATAATCAAAGAGAGATAACTACAAGAGGAAAGGTAAGAAATACCAAAACTCTGACAAAAAACTAGCTAGGATCAATCCGGCCACCAGGTCACCTAAGCCCAAAATGGTGCCCGGAGAGGGGAGCCCCGCCCATTTATAGGCTGCGCACCCATCCAACCAAAACCAGACCAAAAAGAGCCCAAATGGAATCTGCTAGAAGGAGAGCCCCACCCAGATCTCACAAACCGCCCGGGGAGGAGACCTCCCAGGGGTCGGCTGCCCTCCCCCAAGCCCCCCTTCGTCAATAAATCAGTGCCCTTATGTTATATTACCCAGATTCTATTATCTCTTATTGCGCCAAGAAGCCCTATGGCAGTTCAGTGCTCTATAAATACTAATAACATGACAGTAGTAGTTCAGGGGGCTAGAGGTGGATTGGTCTGTTGATGAATCTGGGTTGCTAGCAAACATTGGCAAAGTAAATTTCTAACAAGCATTGGCAAAGTAAATAGGTCTTGCCTTTAAAAGTAATTAGCTGTCCTTGTGGGTATGAAGATCTTTGTCGCAACTGCTGAACAACATTGTGCACGAGAAACAAAATGCTACCCATGCTCAACAACATCAGAAAATAGAGCCAAAATGCAGCCCCAGCATGATGACATATGAGTGTGTGTACGTCATCACGCATGCACTTACATACTTCATGACACAGTGGGAATTTTGGCTTTTGGTTTCATCGTGATGACGCCTGCATACTCATGTATCATGTTATGGTGACCATTTTGACTTATGCTTTTTTGATTTACTGTTCAAAGATGTTGAGTACCCAACTTGGAGCAGTAAATGTAAACATTTTAAAGGTGCAAAAAAGTGCATTATGAGAAAGGGCTTACCAAGTAGCAAATCTCAGTTCGCTGGCCCTCCTAAAAAGTGAAAAAAAGCTCAAATAAAACAAGCATTTGCAATGCAATAAATCTCGTCTTACTGAAAGTTTCAGCTATTTGCCTTGCGAATGATAATGTTTGTTAGATTTTATTTTGTTAAAAAATATCCCAGCAGTAGCATAAGTATTAAAAGAAAATCCATGAAGCAAGAAAGGGTGCAGTACCACAGGCTGTAAATAGGTGCCTTTGTGGAGTTGTAAAGGTACCCCTATTAGCCATAAAAGGGACTGCACCCTTAATTATGCTGCTGCTGGAATATTTTTTTGTAACAAAAAAAGCAATCGGTCTAGCATTAGATTGAGTTAGTGCTATTGGCATTGTAAATGGCAATGTATTTTACCTATGTGTTATGGAGTGTATGTATGTGGTGTGTAGTGGAATTATGTGGATTGTATTGGATTAGTTAGTTGTGTAATTGTGTGGCATGGAATTGTGTGGTGTGGATAGGATATGTGTAGTGGAATTATGTGGCATGGTATACTGTGGGATTATGTGGATAGTAATAATGTGCTTTTTAGTGTACTGGAATTATGTGGGTGGGATTCTGTGTTATGCAGTGTAATGATTTGGAATGGTATTTTGTGTTGTGGAGTGCTATGTAGTGGAGTTTAATTATGTGGTGCACTGTTGAATTTTGTGGCATGATTTCAAATTGTGTGAAGTGGATTGCATTTGTGTGGTGTGTTCTATATATATGTGGTGTGTTGTGTAATTGTATTGTTGAGTTGTAGTGGAAAGGTGTTGTGGAGTGGAATAATGTGGTTTGGTGGTGCATTACTGGTATGCATTGGAAATGTGTGGAGTTGAATTGTGTGGTGTGGAACTGTGTGGATGGCGTTGCGTTTTTGTAACGAAAAAGAAGAAATAGGAGGTAAGCTCCAGATCTGTGTGTTTGGGTGTTAAAAAAAGAAAGAGAGGTATTGGTGTTGTAAATGTAAATATTTTACCTATGTGTTATGGACTGTGGTGGATGTATGTGGTGTGTAGTGGAATTATGTGGGTTGTATTGGAATTGTAAGTTCTGGCATTGTTGTGTGGTGTCGATTTGTGTTGTGGAATTATGTGGCATGGTGTGCAGTTGTATTATGTGAATAGTAATTTGGTGTTTTTGACTGTATTGGAATTGTGTTGAATGGAATTTTTTGTTGTGGATTGATATGTAGTGGAGTTGAATTGGGTGGTGTGCTGTTGAATTTTGTGGTATGATGTTGGATTCTGTGTTCTAAATTTAATATATGTGGTGTGTAGTGGAATTGTGTTGTGTTGTGTAGTGGAATAGTGTTGTTTGGTGTTGAATTATCTAGTGTCGAATGGCTTTGTGTGGAGTTGAACAGTGTGGCATTGAACAGTGGTGTTGAGGGAAAATATATTGAATGGAATTATGTGGCATGGGGTGGAGTGTATTTATGTGGATTACTATGTGTCATAGAAGGAATTTATGCGGAGTGTATTTATGTGGTATTGAGTAGGATGCAATTATGTGGAGTTCAATTATGTGGTTTTATAATTATGTTGTGTGGTATGGAATTGTGTGGCTCTGAATTGGGTGTTGTGGAGTTGTGTGGCATTGATTATGTGCGCTTAATGCATGATGTCTATCTATATAAACAGAAACAATGGTTCCTGTGAACAATGTAATTAATAGCAATGGAAATATGCACAATGACAATAGGAAAGGGTTGTGTTAATGTCCAAAGGAGACGAAAAGACCATATACCGCACAATATTTGTAAATTCAACAGTTTTATACATGAAACATCAAATTTGTATTAAAAAAGGTGCAGAGTGTCCCCAGTGAACATTGAACCTACAAAAAATGTGACATATTGAGACATAGGAGAATGGACCATCAAACTAATATACAATGAACACAGCCTTCTAATTTAGTAGTAGAGACTGGTGAATGGTTCACTTTTGGTTTTGTCAACGGCGTTTCGACCCACTTAACAATATGGGGTCTCTTCAGGACCTAGTGATGTAGGAACATCTGTGAAGAAAGAATCACTGTCAGAGTAAGAATAGTGCACCACAAGGAAGTGAATATATGGGAAGGGTACTCACATGGGACCCAGCCGGGCACCCAGTGAGGGGGAGGGGTGACAGCCTAGATATATATGATGATAGTAGCAGCGACTTTCTGCAAAAACACTTGAATAAGTATGTCGTGGAATCTGGATCCGAGGACAGGAAATATATGACAATCCGTGTAATGGAGCGGATCTCGGTTCTCGAGTAATGGTAGCTTAGTTCGACGCTTTAGAACTACACCCGCTGGCACCAGCTGGGGGTGAAATAGATGAGTATCGAATGACTTCAATCCAATTAATGTGACAAAATATTGCGCCCAGAATCAAGAGTTACACGTCTGTCCCTGAAGGATACGTGTGTTTCGTGTTTATGAATTAATCAATCGGATACAGAAACCACAAACGCGTGCATCCGCTACGCGTCCCCTCACAGAGAACCGCACAAGTCCTTCTCCACTTGTAGAACACAATCAGCGCAGAACAGGGAGGGGTGTGGGAAGCAACGGACAATCTGTAGTATGGGAAGGCAACCCAATGAGCTCAAGAGGGGCAGGATGTCAAGGGGAAAACAACACACGGGGAGGGATGGAGAGAGACTGAAACACATGTACTTCCATGGAGCGCTGAAGGCTAAAGAAACAAGAATTGGCAAAGCCAATAGGTTTCGTCTATGCAATATCTATTGACTTTGTCAATGTGTTTTCACATTTTACACAGCAGTTGAGCTGCTGCACAACAAGGCTTGAACTAAAAAAAAAGCTCTATGACGCAGTCAATGCTGGCCATGTCATAGTGATTTTTCTTTACTTTAAGTCATGTTGCACAGCAGCTCCACTCCTGTGCAACATGTACAAATACATTGACAAACCAATAGATTTGGCATAAGCGAAACCTATTGGCTTTGCCAAATCTTGTTGTTTACAAGCAACCCTCTGCTCTGGGGAGAGGATGTAGCATTACGGTCAAGCTACCCTCTGTGAATTAGGCTTGAGTCTCGGCATCCGCTCAACATCCTGTGATTCTGGGCAAATCACTAAATCTCCCTTCTTTTCCAGGATGGCACAGAGAGAATATAAATGTGTTTTAGTTTTTTTTTAATGAAGCAAGTTACTTTTGTAAACTAATACATAAATACATTGCCTCACGTCGGCATGCACTGCTGTCCAACATAAAGTAGTTCTTCAATGCCCATCAGTGGTAGTAAGCGCTATAGAAAACCCAGTTTCAAGTCAATAAACTAGACTGCGTCTGATGATACACTTAATGGGTGGTTTCTGCATTTGAATATATGCTTTCATAGAATTGGCCCCCCCAGCAGCACCGGCAGCAGGAAAGCCTCATGGTTTACCACCGACCTCAAAAACTCCAAGAAAACCTGCCGCACCCTCGAGAAAGCCTGGCGCCACGACCAGACAACAGAACACATGACCGCCCTCAAGAACGCCACCCGCAAACACCACCAGCTGATCCGCACCACCAAGAAGACAGCATTCAAAGAAAGACTGGACAATAACACCCACAACAGCAAGGAGCTCTTCAGCATCGTCAAAGAGCTCTCACCCAGCTGATCCTCTCCCTCACCAACGACCCCACCACCCCCAAAGCCAACCTCCAGGAAGGAATGAGAGATGTCGCAGAATGGATGAAGATCAGCCGCCTGAAACTGAACTCAGACAAGACGGAAGTCCTCATCCTCGGACCATCCCCCTCCGCGTGGGACGACTCCTGGTGGCCCCATGTCTTGGGCAGCGCACCCAAAAACAACGGACCACGAACGCAACCTGGGCTTCATCCTGGACTCCTCCCTCACGATGACCAAGCAAGTGAACGCAGTCTCATCATCCTGCTTCAACACCCTGAGCATGCTCCGAAAGATCTTCCGTTGGATCCCCAAAGAAACCAGGAAGACGGTCACCCAGGCCCTCGTCACCAGCCGTCTGGACTACGGGAACACCCTCTACGCTGGAACCACAGCCAAACTCCAGAAAAGACTCCAGCGCATTTAGAACGCCTCAGCACGACTCATCCTGGACATCCCTTGCCGCAGCCACATCTCTACCCACCTGAGAGACCTGCACTGGCTCCCCGTCAACAAGAGGATCACGTTCAGACTCCTCACCCACGCACACAAGGCTCTCCACGACATGGGCCCAAAGTACTTCAACAGCCGCCTCACCTTCTACACACCCACCCACCAGCTCCGATCCGCCAGCCTCGCCCTCGCCTCCATCCCATGAATTCGGAAATCCACCGTCGCCAAGACATGGAACTCCCTCCCCACTCACCTACGGCTGACCCTGGATCTCCTCTCCTTCAGGAAACAACTCAAGACCTGGCTGTTCGAGCAATAGCAACTCCCCCCTACCCAGCGCCTTGAGACCCTTACGGGTGAGTAGCGCGCTATACAAATTCTTGTGATTGATTGATTGATTGATTGATTGAATCCAATAAAAGGACAGGGTTGTAGTTACCAACATGGCGTTGCTTTTCTGTTTGCAATAAAACGTCTCATAAGAGGCATGCACATGTCATTCATAGGTCCACAGCTAACCCAGCGTCCAAGGGGTTAAAACTAATTTATCAGGAAAGTGCTACACCCAGATACATAGAAATCCAGGCGTAAATGAGCAATGTTTAGATTACATTTTTAGAGTATCCTCTAAGAGAGGAACCGAATGACCACTCAGTAATAGCGGCGGACGGTGCAGGTAAGAGCAGCAGGGTGGGGCGGGGCAAAGTCGATAGACGACGGAAATGGGAAAATAAATAAATAAATCTTATTCTGTCATCCATCGAATTCCCCCCACCCCACCCCACCGTTCTTACCTGCACCGGCCGCGACTGCTCACTACTGCGTCTGAGCACCTCCGCCAGCCCGAGGCACTCCAGGCCTAGCTGCTGCTCTCACTGTCCAGCGCTCCACAGATGTAACATGTTGTTTGGTCATGTGATCCCATTCATGAAGCCTACCCAATGCAACAGGACTTGAAGAGGAAAACCAGTGAGATCGGCCGAGGGAGCGCAGCTACGTCTTAAATGCCCAGACAAACACCAATATAGCAATAAAGAGTGATACTTAGAGGATAAATGCAAAAGATTTTGCAAGCACAGCACAAGCGCTGTGCAGGTGAAACCTAGAAAGTAGTTTTCTAAATGTAAGCAGTTGAAGGATACAAGTCATCTAAATAGATGGTAAAAGGATGCTGAGGGGGTACAAAAACAGAAAGAGAAAGGGAAACCATGGCATAAGAAGTAAGCAAATTAAACCTGGCAAGAAATCCTACCAATAATAAGCAAGTCGTTGTCCTAAATCCCACTGTACATATTGGTATTGTACACATTAAGTTTTTAGGCAGGGTAGGGGCAGAGAGAGGTGTGTGCAAAACACATCCTAAAATGTGGCTGACGTTTGTCCATTTCAAACTGGAGTTTTTCACTGCCCCATATGGAAGTACCAGTTCACCAATCACAAGTAGTTTCTGCTTGACCGAGTTGAGGATATGTGGTTTTTAAATGTGGCATTTACCAAGGTCTTTTGAAGTTACGAAAATTATTCCTTCTTACAGGGGCTTTCAGTGTGCAATTAATTTGCTTTGAGTCACTGTTGTTTTTTATATTGGTGAAGGGCTGCCAGGTCGTCAAAAACAACGTTTTACAAAACCTATGACAAAGCAAAGCAAGCATTGCCAAAGCCAAAAGGCAGAACTTTTGACTTTGCCAAATACTCATTATATTAGACAGTGTATCTACAGTGGGGAAACATGAGGAACATTCTTTTGGTTAAATTAAAAACCTCAATGGGACCAATAAACCACAATAACCAGTTCTAAAAAAACAACTGGATTCAACTGGAATTTTCTCCGCATTAGTTCAGTAGAAGTCCAAAAACATTTGCCATCAAATAGATCTAGCAGATATTTTCAACTGTTCAATTGGAGTTTCCATCATGGTCTGCACCCAATTACTGACAAAGGCACCTTACATTGAATCTGTCCTCCATTAGATTTTCTCCTCTCGGTTTCAATTTTAGCAGAATAGCCACTACACCACCTACTCCCCTTAGCATGTCTAAGGCAATGCATTACTGTAAATTAGCCGTAAAAGTAGCAGGAATATCTGTTGCACCCCTGGCTTACCCACTGCCCTAGCTATGCCTCGTCTTGATACATAAAGTTAGCAGCATGAAGAGGACTCTATATGCCCCAATTAATTCCTGTACGTACAAATCCTAGCCTTTCCTCTACCTACTCGGCATCAAACCGAGAGCTCCTGAAGGTCTAAGAAGGGGGGCAAAGTGTGATGTCACTTCCGTTACCACTGAGACTTGTGCGAATCGACACCCATGAGCTTACTCTAGCAAATTAGAGCAAATCCCTATCAGCAATTTTGAACTCTGCCAACTCCATTCTTACCCACCTGCCAAGGTGATATTCCAAGTAGACAGCACGCAGCACACACTTGAACCAGGGAAAAACACAAACATTGAACACATGCCTGGAAACAGATCTACGAACAGGCATTGTTAGAGCACAGCCAGCACACAAACCCACATGTGAACCGTACCAAGTAAACAGATGCTGGGATATAAATACCCAGAGGCACAGCCTAAATAAACGAAAGCAGAAGGCAGTGTATCCCCACAGAAAATGATAAATATTGGAAACATTAATATTTTAAATTAAGTTCATGCAAAGCCAAAATATGGACAATCAATTTAAAATATATCACAGTGGAATACATGAACGTGTCAGATATTTTGGCTTTGATGTTTCCTTATGACATTCTGGCAAAAGGTCACCATAATTTGAATATGGCTCTGTTGGAAATTGCAGATTCTTCTAGCCAGTTGTGAAGGAAAATTCTGATTTTATTAAAGACAAAGGAGGTGAGTATTATGAAGTCTCTTTTCTTATTGTTTATTTACACATGCACTTAAACACAACTACAATTCCCACAATCCTGTTCACCAAGACAGGAACTGTAATCATACAAGAAATACATAATCACACTAAAAACAGAGCAATCCCACGAGTCCCATCCTGTTTTCTTGATGCTCCACAAAGGTTTTTTACAGTCCATGTGTAAACCTAAAAACTAAAAATAACAACAAAAAGCCCAACAGCAACCACATTAGTTTCTCTTGCTTCCAGATTTCTTCAAACCAGACTTCACTCTTCCTTATCATGACCTACATGTCTTTTTCACAACAAAGAGATCCTGCCATCTCCGCTCCTCACTTGGTTGGTTGCGGCTTGCACCAAAATCAATGAATGCCATTAAGATGCCCTCCAACTTAGAACCACCCCAATAAGCTTTAAATGCCACAGCACACTGAGTGTGCCCCAACGTGATCCACATCTATTACTGCCACAGCCCATCACACCTATAACCCACCTACTCAAAGTAGTTGAAGATGCTGGCACGAATGGCTTCCACAAGGCTATTAATGACTGCAGGCGGTCATCCCCAAGGATCTGGTTAACGTCTACATGTTGTTTAAGACATAAAACTACACACAGATTAGGTTACACAGTGAAAGCAGCAAACTCTATTAGATTTGAAATGTTTTAGTGCTCATCATGATCTGATACTGAACCCACCCCTCCTTCCCCTCCAGGGAAAAACTCATTGCAGAAATTTTCAATGTCCAAGGACATTAGACATAATAACGTTACCAGTTGGCTGTCATTATCATCCCATGACTAAAATAGTTGCAAAACTAGATTAACATTCCACATGGTGAAATACCTACGTTTAGGAAAGACGATGCACCTTACACCCCTTGATAATCTACATATCAATGAGTGTTCCCCGCTAGCTTCCCATCAACCTTTTCGTGCCCAGCCGATACCACAGATTTATTAGCCTTTATTGTCTTATATGACTTTTTCGCTTTAATCAGGGAAGCTAAAAAAGTTCAAAGCTGGGCAGACAAATCTCACTCCACCCACCAGCAATTCCATGCTGCCCAGGCAGATTTCTAAGATTTGACCGTGCCCCTAGCCCAGGACACTCGGATATACCCAGAAGCTGACTCCTAAAGCCCAGGCATGTCTGTGTACTCCCTGAAAGGCATCATGCCAACAACACTAATAATTTGCTCTGAGGTAGGAGGCTGTGACTCAGACTGAAAGGGCATCTCAACAACTGAGGAAATACTGGTAGATAAACAAGGAAGTCTTTGTACAGTTCCAACAATATTGGGTTCCAAGGTTGACTCTACCACAAATGGGTTACTATCTCTACTGATGCTAACTGCTTGTGAATCTGGACCAATTATCAAGCGATCATGGCAAATGGAGTCAAAGCATAATGATACCCCAACCAATCCTGGAGAAAGGCATCCATTGCCAAGGCTTCCAGATGCGGTCTCTCTCTAAAAAAACCTACATGTTTTAGTTAATAATCCGGAAGCAAAAAGATCTCTACCTGCCAGCCCCAATATTTCATTCAGAGCTTTGAACACCTACCCATCTAACCTCCACTCTTTGCTGTCATCCAGACTACCTGGACACCAATCCACCACTCTGTTCGCACACCCAGGGAGATACTCAACTACTAAGGATACACCTTGCTGGAGGCAAAATTTCCACCCAGCTTTGGCCAACTCCACTAAAGGATTTGACCTAGTTCCTCCCAACTTGGCTATGTATCTTACTGAAGTTAAGTTGTCTATTCCAAGGAGCGCCACACACCATGCCTTGCAAAACTCTGAATTACAAACGAGCCAGCAAGAAGCTCTAAAAAATGTATGTGAATTGATCGCTCCCTCTCGGACCATCCTCATTCAGTCAAGAAAGTGACACGCCTTGCCCCGCACCCCCAGAGACTTGCATTTGACTTTGAGACACGTTCCAGGAATGTGGGAAAGGCGACAATTCCATTACAGACCTCTTAATGGTCTAAGCATGGTACTGTGGGAGCAAACAATTCTAGAAGCCCCAACATTTACCTCATACAGTTCTCCCACTGGAACTAATTATGCAGGCACTCTCCCCGACATTTATTTAGTAGAGTAGTGAACAGTAAATAAAGTAACTGGAACCACTGAATAATTGAGTTCTAGATTAAGAGAAAAGCTAAATGATTTTATTACAAAAATCTACAAAATCAAGCGGTACAGAAAACATGCCATGAAGGCTCAAATGCAGAGTTATTGCAGAATAGTCAAAAATCTAAAATGATTCTAAATTCCAAATGAGCGGCAAAATCAGAAAAAGTAGGACACAATCACAAACAGAGCAAGAAACTTTTCTCCAAAATCTGGCTCACCCCCAGAATCAAGGGATTCACTTTAACACATGAGCCTTATCCTATTCTAAACAAGCATTTGCAATGCAATAGGTCTCGCATTAGGAAAGTTTGAGCTATTGGTATTGTAAATGACACATTTTTTATTTATGTGTTGGTTTTGAAAATAGGGAAATTAATAGCTTTGTCATTTACAATGCCAATAGTTTTAACTTTCGCAAACGTGACACCTATAGCATTTGTAATGCAATATGTGTTGTATTTACATGACTTAGATGTATTAATATTACAAATAACAATGGCTTTTATTTTTTTAAATAATTAATACTTAAATAAAATTTATTGTAATTTATAATGGCAATAGCTTCAACTTTTGTAAATAACTTTTGGGAAGATTATTTTCAGTGTATTTTATTGTGATGAAAATCCAAGAACAGAAGTGAAATATTAACATCTTTTGTGACATTTGTAATAAAGCTTGAAACATTGAGAGAACATATTAGAACCAGTTGTTGTTGAATGGTTGCACTGAGTGATGCTGTGGCGTTCAGTGGTGCTGAGTGATGCTGTGGCCTTCGTGATGCTGAGTGATGCTGTGGCCTTCAGTGGTGCTGAGTGATGCTGTGGCGTTCAGTGGTGCTGAGTGATGCTGTGGCGTTCAGTGGTGCTGAGTGATGCTGTGGCGTTCAGTGGTACTGAGTGATGCTGTGGCTTTCAGTGGTGTTGAGTGATGGTCTGGCATTCAGTGGTGCTGAGTGATGCTGTGGCGTTGAGTGGTGCTGTGGCATTGAGTGGTTCTGAGTGATGCTGTGGCGTTGAGTGATGCTGTGGCATTGAGTGATGCTGTGGCATTGCGTGATGCTGTGGCGTTGAGTAATGCTGTGACATTGAGTGATGCTGTGGCATTAGGGATGCTGTGCGCTCGGTGGTGCTGTGGCGTTGAGTGGTGCTGTGGCATTGAGTGGTGCTGTGGCATTGTGGGGTGCTGTGGCATTCAGTGGTGCTGAGTGATTCTGTGGCACTGAGTGATGCTGTGGCATTAAGTGGTGCTGTGGTGTTGAGTGGTGCTGTGGTGTTGAGTGGTGCTGTGGTGTTGAGTGGTTCTGTGGCGTTGAGTAATGCTGTGGCATTGAGTGATGCTGTGGCATTGAGGGATGCTGTGGCGTTGAGTGGTGCAATGCAGTAGGTCTCGGAATTATGCAGGTTTGAGCTATTGCATTGTAAATGACAATGCCTTTTATTTATGTTTTTGTTTGTAAAACATAAATAAAAGGCATTGTCATTTACAATGGCAATAGCTTAAACTTGCGTAAATGTGAGAGCTATTGCATTGCAAATGCTCGTTTGTAGAAGGTTTTGCCTTGTGTGGCCGTATTGTAGGAGTGCTAACAGCTGTGTGGACTATGGGCAGTCACGGCAAGCACAAGGGGAGGAGAACCTGGCAGGGAAGGGTGGTTTAAATTTACAGATGCAGCAGTGGGGCGAGGTGCTCTTGGATGCCGCTCAAACACAAACACATTTTTTTTAAAAGCTGGCTCAACTAAAGAAGCAATGCGTGCAACTAAATAAATAATTTAAAGCGGGCGCCATGCTAAATATAAAACGTGCACAACTAAATAAATGATTAAAAGCGGGCAGAAGTGAAAGGGGAGAAGAACCTGGCAGGGAAGGGGGGGGGGGGTGTTGAATTTACAGATGCAGCAGTGCGGAGAGGGGATCTTGGGTGGCGCATGAACACAAAAAAACAAGATATGTTCATGTGGGAAACAGATCTAGAGGTATTCTATTGGCGAAAATATCCAGTGGACTAATTGCGCAGGAGCGGACTGTGGACACCTATAGATTAATTAGATTGTCTTCCCATTTTTTGTGACGCTGCAACATAAATGTAAAGAATAATGTTTTGTATGTCTTAGAATGCTTAAAAATGTGTTGAAAGTAGTCACTGCCTGCTCCCCCTCAAAGCATGCCACAAATGTTACTTTTGCTGTAAAATGTCAACTTTCCTGAATTGCAATAGTCATGTGACAATATAAAAAAAAGGAATGATTCGCGAAATTCTACTTAAATGGCGATGCTTGTAATAAGAAACAAATCCGACGTACAAAATACAGCTGAAATGGTAGCTTTACACTAAAAAGTGTGCCTTCATGTGAAACTGGTGGCGAGAGAGAGCAAGAGAGGGGGAGAGGGAGAGCGAGCGAGAGAATGAGAGAAAGAGAGAGCGGGAGAGTCAGAGAGAAAGAGAGAGAGAGAGCGAACGAGAGAGACAGAGCCCAGGAGTGCTAAAGAATAATGTTATGCATGTCTTAGAATGCTTAAAAATGTGTTGAAAGTAGTCATTGCCTGCTCCCCCTCAAAGCTTGCCACAAATGTTATTTTGCTTGAAAATGTCAACTTTCCTGAATTGCACTAGTCATGTGATAATATAAAAAAAAGGAATGATTTGCAAAATTCTTCTTAAAAGGCTATGCGTATAATTAGAAACAAATCTGAAGTTAAAGATACAGCTGAAATGGCTGCTTTGCACTAAAAAATGTGCCTTCGTGCGAAGCTGGGGGAGAACTGAAAAATAAACACAGCTAAACAATGAAAAACCCGTATTGTTAGAGAGTTAGGCAGGCGGACAGAAAGATAGCTGTAAGGACATAGGCAGTAAAAGATAGCAAGAAAGAGGCAGGCATGCGTACGGATTGTTAGGAAAGACAATAGAGAAGCAGACAAGTAGATAAAACATATAGTTAACAACAAAGTCCGAATCAAAGATTATCAGGAAGCTCATTAAAGAGCCAAACATGAAGACACAAACATAGTAAGCCATACATATATTGATAACTAGTCAGAGAGATAAACTTGTACGTCATAGGCAAACAGGCAGGGGCCCAGGTTAACAACAAGACACCACTAACTGAAAAAAACAAGTCTTCACGGCTCGATGCTGTGTGGGAGGTGAGAGGGGAAGTAGGAGAGGGGGGAGTGATAGGGATGAAAGCGCATTGCTTTGAAGTCTCATGGCGGGGGAGCAGCCTGGGAGGCATTCCATTGAAGTCTGGTGCTGCGAGGCTGATGGGTTTGACGTGGACGCGCGTCTCACATGAGTGCATCACATGAACTGCAGGGAATCCGCTTGGTCAAGAGTTTGTTTCCCCTACTATATGTTCGAGCTATTAATCCCTGCGGGATATAATAGCTCGACCTAAAAAGCATCTTCTATGCTACTGCCATCTGGATATGTTCTAACAAAATATGAAATATTTCAACACTATCATTTCACGTAAATAAATAGGACTCGTTTACCCAGCAGAACTACAGCAAAAAGACCTTGGATGTTACAACATATCAAGACCACTAATACATTCATTGAAAGCTATTCATAACTGTATTAATAATCCATTAAATCAGCTGTCCTTGCTACTGCTGAACATGGAGAAGAGAAAATTTGCAGGGGACATGATGGGAGGGGGTTAATACAGGAGTGAATGACAGAATCATCATCCATTTTATTCAAGATGGAGTTTTCACATAAACATGGGTTAACTAATTTATGATAATAAACACACTTCTATACCTCAAAGTCATTTAAACTAGAATCAAATAAACATATCATTTGCATATTGGATCCAACATAAAAATGACTACCATTCATTATTATTTATTGCACAAAAATGTGTATTTTAAAATACTTTCAGAGAACCACATCAGCTCTTACATCCTGGACTAAAGGAACCATCTTTGAATAAAAGCGGGGCTCTTCTGAACATGCCGGAGTTTTAACCACTGTAAAGCTCTATAGTTAAGGGAACCTGAAAAGACTGCCTGAATAGATGCAGACAGGAGACCTACCAACCTTGCTAATTGCTTGATGGAGATCTGAGTCTAAACTAACACCCCTTCTCCTTCATGATCATTAGGTCGAGTTTACTCAAACCTATTGCTGTCCATCCAAAAGCTGACTTTTTACGATGCGGATTATCAAAAGTTCACGTGAAATCAATGACCACAAGCTCCGTCGTGCACGAGCTTGCATTTCCCCACAGGCTTCCCCCTGCCAGCAGCATTTGCCACATCAAAGGCTTCCCCCGCCGTCACTTATTCACGGCCGCAGGCCTTGACTTGAAAGGGTTCCGCTGCCCCGCCCCCTGCTTCACGGCCATCTGTTCCCCAGCACCTCCCCTCTCGCTCCCCAAATTATTCACTGCTGGCCGGCCGGCACATCTAGTTTTCCACGGCTTTAGTTTTCCGTGAGATGCTGTCCATGCAGATTATGCATCAACACTGGTGCAGATGCAACCCTTTCCTAAATAACATTTTCCTAGAATTGGTGCACGATTTGACTCTCCAGCCTTTAATCCTTTACCCCCACATTTAATTGTTTGGAGTACGATATGCGATCACGCGCATAAATGAGGCACACCCTGCAAGCTAATGGCGCAATTTCACCACCTACAGGACACGGAGAAAGTAGTTGTCAATGCTCCACAGTTCAATTATATCAACATTTGTACTTGGGTATGACTTTGTCGTAGCTGGAAGCGCCGTTTGCAGTTTAATTAGAATTGCTTAGTTAACCAGTTCAACAATTAAAATGTTAATATTTTGGAAGCGTAATTTTAATCCTCAGAATACATTTACAGTGGCTGGAAATTGACCAGTCCTTACTCTGCCAGGCATATTTTTGTGTCCTGGAAGCCATACAAATCAGCCCTATCCAATCTCTCTATGTTTTGCCCCCACTATGTCCTGTCATATGCTAATGATTAAATTCCGCATCTAAAACACTGAATTTCAGAGCATAAATGTTTGCTCACAACTTTGAATATCCAAAGTTGTAGTCCTAGAAGAAATGTTCACAGTGATCTTGGGAGGGGGTGCCTCTGTTACTCACTCAATTCAATAAGAATTGGGAGCAGAAAGGCATTTGAGACTTCTTGCATTTGGTATGGGAATTATATTAGTAGGGTGAATATTTTTTGACTTTTTGCAGGTGTACCATATAGCACTGAATTACCTCCTAGGTGTAGCATATTTTTTGAATGTGTGAAGCGAAGTGTAGTATTCTTGTATCAGTAATAAAGCTGATTTCTCCTTTAATAGAATTCTGATTGTAGAAGTGTTGTGTCCTTCTGCCCTCTGTTTCAATCGTTTTTTGTGTCCTTCTGCCCTTTGTATCCCTCGTTTTTTGTGTCCTTCTGCCCTCTGTTTCAATCGTTTTTTGTGTCCTTCTGCCCTTTGTATCCCTCGTTTTTTGTGTCCTTCTGCCATCTGTTTCAATCGTTTTTTGTGTCCTTCTGCCCTTTCTATCCCTCGTTTTTGTGTCCTTCTGCCCTCTGTTTCAATCGTTTCCCCCTTGTTTTTCGTGCCCTTCTGCCCTCTGTATCCCTTGTTTTTTGTGTCCTTCTGCCCTCTGTTTCAATCGTTTTTTGTGTCCTTCTGCCCTTTGTATCCCTCGTTTTTTGTGCTTCTGCCCTCTGTTTCAATCGGTTTTTGTGTCCTTCTGCCCTTTGTATCCCTCGTTTTTGTGTCCTTCTGCCCTCTGTTTCAATCGTTTTTTGTGTCCTTCTGCCCTTTGTATCCCTCGTTTTTTCTGTCCTTCTGCCCCGTTTCAATCGTTTTGTGTGTCTTTCTGCCCTTTGTATCCCTCGTTTTTTGTGTCCTTCTGCCCTTTGTATCCCTCGTTTTTGTGTCCTTCTGCCCTCTGTTTCAATCGTTTTTTGTGTCCTTCGGCACTTTGTATCCCTTGTTTTTTTTGTCCTTCTGCCCTCTGTATCCCTCGTTTTTGGTGTCCTTCTGCCCTCTGGCCTGCAAACTATCCCTTCCCCCCCTGCCCTGCCCACAAAACTACCCCGACCCCAGCCCCCCTACCCTGAGCCCTGAATTCCATTCCCTACATCCCTAAACTACCCCGCCCTGCCTCGACTTCGTAAACTGTCCCTTCTCTGTCTGCTTTGAGCCCTAAAACTTAAGCCTAGGCCCAAATGGATGGATGGATGGGTGGATTTTTTGGGTAAAGTTTTACTTAATGCGATTTTATATAGTGTGAACTTTACCCGAAGGTGTCAGAGCGCTTTACATAAGAACCAGTTGCAAAACATAAGGACATTGGATTACATGCGTTTGATAAA
This sequence comes from Lissotriton vulgaris, assembly GCF_964263255.1. Taxonomy (NCBI): domain Eukaryota; kingdom Metazoa; phylum Chordata; class Amphibia; order Caudata; family Salamandridae; genus Lissotriton; species Lissotriton vulgaris. Next base: position 1,099,970,157 of record NC_141693.1, read on the forward strand.
AGATACAAATATAAAACATGTTTAAATGTCTTCATGCAAAGAAGACAAAGAAGAGACTGTTGATTATAGTTATCTCTATATACATGCGCGCTCACTCACAACCCATATGCCTGCTCCCCCTCCCCCGTCCCCATCTGCGAGCCTGAACATTCATTCATTCATTCACCCACCCACCCATCGATGCATACACCCATCCATGCATCCATCCATACAGTCATCCGCCCATCCATGCATATACCCATGCATCCATCCATCCACCATCCATTCACCCACCCATCCATGCATCCATCCATGCATGCATCTATCCATCCGCAATGCATCCATTCATCCGCCATGCATTCAAGCACCCATCCATGCATGCATTCATCCATACACTCATCCATCCAGCACCTATCCACTCCGCACCACAACATTATCACTCGGCACCACCACAGCATCACTCAGCACCACCACAGCATCACTCAGCACCACCACAGCATCACTCAGCACCACCACAGCATCACTCGGCACCACCACAGCACCACCACAGCATCACTCAGCACAACTCAGCACCACCACAGCATCACTCAGCACCACCACAGCACCACCCCACCATCACTCAGCGCCACCCCAGCATCACTCAGCGCCACTCCAGCATCACTCAGCACCACCACAACACCACTAAGCACCACCACAGCACCACTCAGCGCCACCACAGCATCACTCAGCGTCACCACAGCATCACTCAGCGCCACCACAGCATCACTCAGCATAACCCCAGATTCACTTAGCGCCACCCCAGCATCACTCAGCGCCACCTCAGCATCACTCAGCAACACATTAACACTCAGCGCAACACCAGCAACACCACAGCACCACTGTACACCACAGCAACACAAATCAGCACCACCACAGCAACACTCAAAGCAAAGACCAAAGCCATTGGGATTTGTAATATCAATACATGTAAGTCAGGGAAAAACTAAACATGTAGCTTTACTAATGCAATAGGTGTCACATTTGCTAATTTTATAACTATTGGCATTTCAAAGAACAATATTAATAAATGTAATATTTTAAAAACCTAAACATAACTTAAAAAATAATTATATTTGCAATACCAATAGCTCCACCTTTTCTAATGCGAGACCTATTGCATTTTTTTTATCTTTGAATCTGGAAGGAGAAGAGTACCTTTCTCTGAGTCCCCAAGGAGCATCAAGAAATCCATTCTCCTCTAGGGTACTAAGTTTGATTTCTACACATTTATCATAAATCCCAGACTTCGAATCAAGTCTACTGCTTCCCATACCTGGCCCACCAGCACATTCTTCTGTTAGCCCAGAAATGTCATATCAGCCAGATATATTACCATTTTTATCCCTTAAGATCTGAGGGTGCCTCCCACTGGCCTAATCAACTTGGTGAAACACCATGGGGCAGAAGACGGACCAAATGAAAGTGAATTTGACCTTGCCATAAAATTGAAAACATTTTCTGTGTTTCCAACCTATTGTTACAATCATCCTTCTCTGTCTACTTGCCCTGCTCCTTCCCCTGTATCTCTCCCCGTGGTTATTGTTTATCTCGACCTTACATGTAACTATGTTGCTATGCTCTAATAACTGTGTAACCTTTGTAATGATATAACCTGCAACTATGATCTGATACTCATGTAAAGCGCTCTGATACCTCCAGGTATAGCCAGCGCAATATAAAACCTTTAAAAATAAATAAATAAATAAAATATAGGCATCTTAAGGTATTAACACCTCATCCAATCTCCTGGAAATAAGATGCCCTGAAGACTGATGATTGTTTCCACTTTGAAATGTCTGTACCAAACTGAGGAATTGAGGTCTTTTAAATTTATGACTGGCATATATTTCGTTCCTTCTGAACTAGAAAAATATTTTGAAAAATCCCCTTGGATGTCTATAACTCTTTTCTATTTCCCTTTTGCAAACAAATCCTGGAACTCTACGGATAACAGATCCATATTCTCCTGTAAGACTGCCCTTTCTACAGTGTGATGATGCATTTCTTTTGTCTTTTGATATTCTGTCTTGATGAACAGCATTGTCGAAATTGTAGTTGCATTTAAGTCCTGTGTAAATAAACAGTAAGAAAGAGACTGCACAAATGAGCCTCCCGTCTTGTAATACAATTCCAGCTATCCAGTCTCAAATAATATATACTATATCCAAGTGTGATGTGTAGATCATCAGAGTTTCTATCAAGTTAGTCCTAATTGTTTTTGCATATGTCACATAATGTTTGTTTCTCTTTTGCTTACACGTATTCCTGTAATTTTCAGCTGTGGGAGATGGATAAGCAGAAAATGTCTCTCAGGAACTGTGAAACTGGACCTAGGCTGCAGCTGCAAGAGATACACCAGTAAAGTATACAACATTAATTGAAACGCTGAATGTAAAATAAGTTGAGTAGGTATCTCACATGACATATGTATGCGAGGTCACTTCCTCACAAACAACCTTCAAAAGATATTTTATCTTAGAAGCATATTTTTTGCTAATATTATGGGTACTCCAGGAGGGGAAAATTCTGAATTTGCTCTCACTGAGTCATTGCAATAAAGGGGCTTGATTGACAAATGTATTTTTGCCAATGTATATGATTTCCTCACAACCTAGGTGGAACTTACTTGGAAATTGCCAGGATCAACTCACAGTTGTTATAAACACTTTTCAAGTTGGGGAGTACTTACCCAGAAGAAAATAAATAAGGGAAACTATATGGTAGAATAAAAGTAACAGCAGACATAGATAGATCTCACAAGACAACCACATATGTAATAAAAGTCAATATTAATAATTGCCAAGCTCCATTTGGTTTGTTCTTTGCCGTTGAGGTAATGCTAAAAGATCTATATGTCAATAACTGCACTTCGGAGAAACATGGATTGGCTTGGTAAATTTTGCATGCTACATGTACTCTTAGAAGGTTGGATACAAAGGATTGCGAACAGCAGTAGTGACAGGCTGAAAATCAAAAGGTTAGTATGGCTTGGCATATTTCTGGTGTGGCGGGTTGACCAAACTATCTTTGTAGCATGATCTTTGTAGCATGATTTAGCATGTCACAAGTGGTATCCTGAACTCAGATTAAAAAATGCATGACATCTTGCCACTAGATAGGTAACCTAGAGGGTGTCCTGTCTCTAATTAAATAATGTCTGGTTGTGTCCTGTCCCCAAGAATGTATCACCTTGTTCTGACATCTCCCCACTCAAGACACTCTTGGTGCCTCAACCCACCGCTACACATGGTACCAATTGTTCTGTCTCACCACTGATTCAAAAGACACGTTTCCCATATCATTGGCATCACCATTAGTGTCCTCTCTATAGAGCCTCTTTGTGACTTGTTAACAAACACAAAAGCACTCCAGGAAGAGATACTTATTTACTCTTTTGGCACACTTGGAAAAGATGGGTTAAACATCTGAAAATCTAAATAACTTATTTGTAATAGAAAAAGACAAAACACATATCACTAAATAGTTAATCAAATCCCTGAAAAACTTTATAAAATCATATACATTAGATGTATTCAAACATATCAATCAATGCACAATACAACATTCTTAATTATATGAAAAGAAAAGCACGAAATGAGGACAGTAAATCAATCCACACGCCCATGGTGTTCTTTTTGAAAAGGAACCTAGGCAAAAATAGCAATAGAAAACAAATAACCGTGTGTGTGTGTGTGTGTGATTGTTGCTTGCACACAATCTCTGTCAGCTGGGTCAACAAATACTTGCAAGATATTGAACAGCATACTCTCAGTGCACAGGCAGATTTACATTATCAGTCTTTTGGTCCTACTGGTATTACTTGCTGAGCACTATGTTGAGGACAATAATTGCTAAAACCCTATTTACATAGCCATATAAGAAAAGGAAATCTCTCATTATTGGTTTAACACTTAATCTCAAATTAAAATCATACATTCTCTGTAAAGGAACTTCTGCTCACTCTATAGGCCGAGCAATCACACTTCCATCATTAGTGTCAGACAACAAGGCACAGTGTAAATCATGTTCTTTATCTGCACATGCAAAAATATTTTGATATCTAAATACCATGCATATAGATACAGAAGCATGATGACCCTTTGTTCTGACTGATCACTTCCAACTGATTTTATCTGATGAAGCATAAAGTGATAGCTCACTGGGTGAAACACTGACTGCTTTGAATGTTGGAGTAAAGCCTCTCCATAGCAATTGAAATCAGTTTGCCTTGATCTAGCTAAAAAGAAGACTTGCGCTAGACTAGAACTGCCTGGTTCCTGGTGTATCCCTTCCTGAATGTGGCACTGACACTATCCTGTTCCCTGAGGCTAGGGCTAACCTTGAGATACTGCTGAAGCTCTGAAAGCCTGACTTGCTGCTCACATGCCTGTGTGGAAGCCCTCAAATCAGCCAAACAAGTCCAAAAATGCCAACAATTCAGAGTGACAAGAAGCCTCCCTTAGCCCTCAACCAAGAACAGAAAAGGACGGGATAGGATGAACCTACTCCTCCAGGTCAGTTGAGTGGTGACTATGTCTAGTGAGTGCATTCTCAATATATCAAAATCTGCTTGCCCTCTCCTTGTCCATTCCGGGCATCCATTGAATTCAATACTGTGTAGCATCAACCAGAGGCCCAATCACCGCTCTCAAGGTGTCAGATGAAGGGAGTATGAGCCACACCTAACGGTCTCCTGACCTTGCTGGCTTGTGCTGAAGTCCCCTACCTGGCTAGGAAACATGTTTGCTTGCCTCAGAGCCGCTCAAAGAAAGTCCCAAAATATTTTATGTGTGCTCTTTGTCCATGTGGGCTTACAACTAGAATTTCCCACCAAAGGTTAGAACTCTACTTCACTAACTTTATTGTCAAGACCTATCCTTTCTGGACACAGAATATTGGCACAGTCTCAAGAGGCCCTTTTGGTGAGTCATAGTATACTTACCTTTAAAGATATTGTAAGAACTCTAAACAAGGAAAGAAAGCAGTCTTCTAGGACAGAATATTTTAAGTGTGAACACTAAACAGAATACTAATAATGTGAGACTATGTCTTGTTAAAATTTGCCATCATTATACAATGTACTGGATTTGTAATTTTACTAGTGATCACGATCGACTAGTTATCGCCAACTGTGCAAAAAAAGATTGAGAGATCAGTAGTGGCTCTTACCAGGACCTGGGTGGTGGTGTGGGAAAGGGGGGGGTGTGGGGGGGGGGGGGGGGGTGGGACGATAAAAAAAGAAAACAACACTTACTTGGCTATTGCTGGTTGGCCGACCGCTGCCTCTCCTCAGTCCTTTTCTTCCTGTACCCAGGCTCCCAGGCTCCTCTAAGCCAATCACAATACTGCAATGCAATGTTGTGATTGGTCTGAGTGCCGTCACTTGGCGCCCAGAGGGGGAATGAGAGGCTGAGCATGTTCTTCACCAGGCTGTGCCTTACAGCCTGGTTGGGAAGATGCAAAGTTTGCAGAACTGCTTTACCAGCCCAAGAGTGCCTGCCAAGCAGTCTTGCACACTTAGGGAGTGCAAACCACTCCTCCCCCTGCTCGGGCCAGCCCTGCCCTGCCCTGCCCAAGAGCCACTGAATACAATAGGAACATTAAAATGACAATAATGATTAGTTATTATCATTTTATTTTTCCTCTTGAGCAGTGGGGCAACGCTCCTCAACCTTAGCAGAGGAGCCGGCACTGAGAGAGATTTAGGTAGTCAGACTGGGTATCCAGATCCCCTTTCTTATGACAGCATTACTATTTTGATTTGGTGGCATTAGAATTCTTTTATTTGTAGGAGAGAAAATCACAACGTTTTAAGATCACTACGGGCGTTATGCCAAATATCTGCAACAAAAATATCTATTTTCTAAAATATTGATATCGAAATATCAACTCTCTATACTTATAAATTTAATTCATAATATATGTCTACATATTTATTTATATATATTATATTATTTGCGTAAAAAAGGCATGGAATATTTAAAAAATACTTTTCTGTCAAAACATATATTTTTTTTAATTTTTAGAAATACTTAAATCGTAATAAAAAAAGTCAATTTTTCAAAACCTAAATTTAAAAAATATACCTAATTTAAAACAGTCACTTTTTTTAAAAATAAAAAAATTATTGCATTTATAAAAAAAAACACCAACAATATAGAACTATTTCACTTGTATCAAATATATTTTAACAATATAAACATATATGTCAAAACAAATACTCATTCATTCAACCATTGTAAATAGTTAAAATGATAAATTAATTAAAAGCAAATCTTTTACAAATATTTGACAAATAATGTAATAAAAAATGGGGGAGGAGTTAAATTTACAATTTTAATTCCAGCTCAGCAACACTATGGAAAGTACTTACATTTGAGAGTTTAGGTTACTGTAAATAGTCTGAATCCAGTCACACTAACATTGAGGAAAGCACATATATTTAGGGTGGGGTCACAATTACTATTCTAACACCGGAGCAACTACCATTGTGGGAAAGACATATATTTGGAGCCAGAGGATTGTAAGACATAATATTCTAATTACGGTCCTAGTGATTTTGGTGAGAGTTCATATGTTTAAGATGAGTTCAGAATTACTATCTTAACACATATACAACTAACATTGTGGAAAGTGTGTATAATTGGTGGTGGGGAGGCGGGTGAATCAGGGCTGCTATTCTAGCTTGAGTACCACTGATATTGGGGAAAGAGCATGTATTCAGGTGGTTCAGAATGACCTTTCGAACTCCAGTACATTTGGAAAAGTACAACAACAAAATGTGGAAATCAAAATTAATATTATAAGTTGTGACACAATTTAACAATAAATGTATATTTGTTACAAAAAATAATTTTAAAAATCAAAAAACTATCCCTTAAACGTAATTTATTTTTCAAGATATACTTACCCTTGATATTTGAAATCTTAATATTTTTGTACACAAAACATTTTAACACTGACAATATAGTCAAACTATATTCTGGAGTTGATATGCAAGAGTCACACCTACTGTAGATATCGCAAAAGTGAGTTATAATTTCAGGCAGGAGGAGTTGGTTGTCAGAAACCCCCCTTTAGGATATCATTGGTATTTGTTTCCTATGATTTCCTATGATTTCCTTGATTATGAATAGCACAGTGATCCTTGTCTTTGTAACTTTCAGCAACAGTTTATTTTAGGTACTCAGTACTGCTACTTTGTTTTTACCATATGCTGTTTTTGTTTCTACTGTTTGGTTTTACTTTTCACCTTTTACTAGTTAAGGTGTTACTACATTGTTGTAGTGAAAATGAAATGAAATGAAAAAGATTTCTGGAGTTTCCATCTTACATCTGTGTTTTATTGTATCTACTCTTAAACTTTAAATTACCTCCTTTGAACTAGGCCTTGACTTCTCAACCAAGCTACTCTGGGCAATAATATGGAAATTTGGAGAGTTTCAGAACAAATATCGAAATAACTTTTTCAGCAGGAACACTTGCAGACCTTTCTTTTAAATTAGTATGTTGTCCCAGCAACTTCACAAACAAGGAGAGCAGCCCAACTCCATCTTTGAAAATGTATCTACTATTCAGTTTTCAACTGTATTCCTCTTTGAGGTACTGGTGTCCCATACTGTGATTACTATTTCTCATCCTTTCCATTTGTGGTTAAAAAAAAAACAATAGTAGTATACATAAGATACTAAAATGGTTCTTGGACCAAGTGTTTACTGCTGGGGTCTCATGTGAGCAGATGTACGAATCCTGGCTGATCCAACTCAGACTTTTAAACTGGTTATTTCTAGTGCCTAGAACCTGCAAATGTGGGTTGTTAAGCACTAAATAAAAATAAATGGTTGTTTTCTTATTATGATTGTTGTTTTATCTGTTGGCGATTAGAGGTTGTTTTTATGCTTACAGGAGACGTACATAAGCAATCATGTCACTTGTAAGTGATCTACTATGGTGATACCTCTTTCGCAGTAACAGAGACCAATCACTCATTTACATCATATACATCTGTTTCTATCCCTTGTCTTAGACTGAAATACAAGAGCTAGTCACCCTGTTGAGTTGAATGTTCTTAGCTACCTGGATGGTGACCATGTTTTCAACAATTTAGACAAGTGACATTTGGGACTGCCCTGTTCTATGTGTTTAGGGAATGGATATAGTTTTACATTAGATTGGATATACAGTTTTCCTTGATATGATATGCTACTTCCTAGAGTTATCGGTCTTTCTTGGGTAAGTGAAATTGTGTTACATGTTTAGAAGATCCATGTAGGTGGATTACAAACTTGAATAAGTCGTGGCTGATCCAGTCAATCATGTCTGTGGTGATGCTAGTGATGCATGGTACTTATGGAGAATTTACTGAAAAGAAAAGGGCAAACTTGGAGGCCAAAAAGCAAGAGGATCTGTTCTTCAGGCTTATGGAAAGTATCAGAACATTTGTGTACAACAATAAACATCATGAAAGAGAGAAAATGACATAAATATGCTTCTAAATGTGTGCAATTTAGTGGATAATGTGAAAAATGCTAATACAACAATAGGGTTTTGATTAGTTGTACACTATGAGACTGAACAATTGAGTTTTTTTATTTAAGGATGTAAGTTGTTACATATCATATACTGATAATCATGGTGATGTTTCAGTCCAATTAAAAAGTTAAACACAAAAAGGTGTATTTTATTTCTACTAAGGTTCAGGTTCTGACAGGTGAAAATACAGTGAAAACCAAATATTTTCCCTATGGCCGGACTGGTATAGAGGTTGATATCCAGATTTGAGGATGATTACAGAACATTCAAATGAACCTAGCGACCTTCACTTATGTGAAGTGTTAAAGAAATGTTTATGCAAATATACAATAGCATGCAATATCAAGCAAAGCCAGGAATGAACCATCGAGAAAAGATAATTTGAATAAATGTTTTTCTGATATGTTTAAACAATTTCTTGTTTTAAAAATGTAAGGTGAAAAGACACAATGGGTTAGTGGTGGAGTCATACCAGAATAGGAGATTCAATTATATGTTTCTGAAACTACACTTAATAAAGAAAGATAAAGGTTACAGCAAGGGACATTAATTAGAATGAAATATTTAACATGTTTCTAAACAGTGAACTGCACTGCATTTAGAGCCAGATGTAGGTAAATATAATTTACAGACTCATAAATACCGAATCATACCGAATCGGTATTCATGAATCAGTAAATTAGAAGGAGGGAGATGTAGGTAATTTTTTATTTTGAATTACCGAATCTGTAAGATTCGGTATTTACCAAGTCGGTAAATACTGAATCGCTATTCCCCATTGATTCCTATGGGCTTTGAAGCCCATAGGAATCAATGGAAATACCGATTCGGTATTTACCGACTCGGTAAATACCGAATCCAGCAAGGGTGCAGGGGGTGTCACTTTGACACCCTCTAGCACCCCAAGTGCAGGCTTGTGTGCCATGTGGCACACATACATGCCCTAAGGGCATGGCTGTGTGTCACATGGCACAGGTGTGCATGCACAGATGTGCATGCACACCTGAATTCGGTATTTTACCACCCAATAGGATTGGGTGGTAAAATACCGACTCTTAAGGGCCTGTGGCACTCTGTGGAGTGCCACCTACATCTTGATTTACCGAATTCGGTAAAATTACCGATTCGGTATTTTACAGAATCGATAAATTTACAGATTCGGTAAATTTACCGATTCTGTAAAATAATGGCCCCTACATCTCAATCACCGATTACCGGTCGGTAACGGCCGAATTCGGCCGTTACCGACCGGTAATTGGCGACCTACATCTGGCCCTTGGTCTCAAGAAAAGATACATTGAGCATTAATGTGTTGCGGGAACCTGGGAACTGCCAGCTTGTTGAATCATATTATATGTTCATCTAGGAAGGAGATTAACAAAAGGTGCAAGAGAACAGGTGACACTAGAAAGTGAGGAGGCTGGGAACCGGAAAGTGTGACAGAAAGAGGGAACCAATGCTTGAAAGATGGTTCCCAACTACAGAAGTGAGGATGTGACAAAAAAATGTGCTCAAGAGCTTTCAATCTTCTTTTTTTCCAATTAATGTATTGGGTTTAGCAAAATATATCTATTCAGTGCACACTTATTATTAAATAAAAACGAATTGCGAAATACATACAGTCAGACATTACTGTATGAAAAAGCACAAGTGACCAATTTTTTTGTGTGACCGTACATTTATATATAGAAATACAATAGGGCAACATCTTTCCATTTATAAGCAATGACTAAGCATCGAAAAGGGAATGAGCATGCATTGGCTTCTATGTTCTCAATGGGATAGCTATTTGCTGAATTCAGGTTGTGGTCCTCTCCTGCGGTTGAAGAGTCATTTGCTGTGTGTCTGGACTGGCCGTGCTGAATCAGGCTAGGCTGTGCAGCTGTGCACTGTGGCACAACCTTGCTAGCGAGTTGACAACACTCTGTATTAAGGTGCATGAGTTATAGTAAGTTTTTATTATATATATATATATATATATATATATATATATATATATATATATATATATTCGCTCCAAAATCCCAGGAAAATCCCTCCTATAGGAAAGTAGCACACACAGGGGAGGTTCCACAAAGGTTTAATAGGAGAACCAACAGCAACGGCGCGTTTCGCCTTGGGGCTTCGTCAAGTTGTGCAGAGAGCCGAGGCGTGCGTCGGTTTAAAAAGGACAACATGCAAATTCAATGAAATCAAGGTAGGACTGTGCGGAGTTTTACATGGCCGCCATGTTGGAACGGTGTGCAATACATGTCCTATACAGGCAGTTGTGTAGCATTACAACATAAATAGATGCCAAGACCAAGTAAAATACATAAATCAAGAAATGTCCGATATTATGGTTAATCGAAATTGCACAGTCACAAACAATTGATGTTAATACAACAATCAAGCCCTGGATGGGCGTGAGGTTAAAACTAAATGTGCCTCCTAATGCTAAATAGCAGTATATCAAGGAGGGGGCAGTAGCGGCTAAATGCCACCGAATGTACAAGCGCCGCACCAATTTTAATAGTGCAAGTAACCAAAATGGTTGTATGCTAGGTATAGTTACACCTCACATTGCTATCACCCCCTGAATGGGCATAGGAATTCATCGAGTTTAAGCATGAGTCACACAATTCATCCAAATACCATTAGTATAAAAAACTAAAAGAATATGTACGGTCATCATAATTCATATTAACATATCCTAGTAAAGGGAAGGCACAGTCAAGGAAACACGAGGGGAGAATACAATATACAAAGTACAAAATAACGTACAAAATATGCTGAAAATCTCAGAAAATCAATACCCAACCAGTCAGCCTAAATGAACTGATAGTTCCTCATGCATATTAGGGCCATAAGGGTGCTTACTCTGTAAGTCTATTATGTATCTTGATTCCAGTCGTCTGAGTTTAAGCAGACGATCACCCCCTCTGATACTCAAAGGTACACTATTGATGCATGTGTATGCTAACAGGTCCCTGTTACTTTTATGCATTTTGGCAAAATGCCTGGCCACTGGATAGGCGTCATCCTTTTTAGCAATCGCACGCATGTGCTCTAGTACTCTAAGTTTAACTGCGTTGGTAGTGCTGCCGATATAATTTAGGCCGCACGGGCATGTTAAGCAGTAAATGGCATATGGCGTGGAGCATGTTAAGAATTTACTGATTCTTTTGGGGATGGTGACACCGGGTATCTTGTAAGTAAGCGTCCGCTTACTAAATTTACAAGCCTTGCAGCGGCCGCAGGGATAGAAGCCATTGAGTACAGGCAGCTTGGGGGTCTTTTCGGGTGCAGAGTAGTGACTGGAAACTAAATGATCCCTTAAAGATCTCGCCTTTCTAAATGTTATAAGGGGATTCGATGGTAAGTCTGCTTTGATGATGTTGTCAGACAATAAGATGTTCCAGTTTTTTCTTAAAATTTGTTTAATTTGGCCTGCATTATGAGAAAAGGTGGTAATGAGACGAAAGCTACCATTTTTAGATTTATCTTTCTTTTTGGACTTAAGTAGCTCTTTGCGTTTCGTTTTCTTGACTCTCTCATAGGCCTTAAATAGCACATTGTCTCCATAGCCCCTTGTTTTGAACCTTTGCATGCTGGCATGGGCTGCTTTCTCAAAATCACTATCATTAGAGTTGTTTCTGCGTATTCTTAATAACTCCCCATAAGGGATGCTGTCCACTAATTGGCGGGGATGACTGCTGGTGGCAAATAGCGTGGAATTGCCCGCCGTCTCTTTCCTAAACAGTTTAGTCTGCATACAACCACAACTATCTATGTACACAGTGAGATCAAGATAATTAACAGAAGTGTGGCTGATTTGTCCTGAAAACTTTAAATTGATGTCATTATCATTAAGAGCATCTACAAAACTGTTGGCTGTATCCACAGGACATTCTAAAATGATGAAGAGATCGTCTATATAACGATACTACCTTATTATTCGGCTGTCCCACTCAGAATATTTCTCGCTCCAGGCTACCTGCTCCTCCCACCACCAGACGAAAAGATTCGCAAAGCTGGGGGCGGAGCAGGCACCCATCGCGACACCGGACATTTGCTTATACAATTGCTTGCCAAATAAAAATATGTTGTTATTAAGGCTAAACATCATGAACTCCATCAGCATCTTGTTGTGCTCATAAAATCTTATAGGACGTTTGTCCAAAAAACTGGCCATAGCTTTGAGGCCATCACCATGTGCTATACACGTGTATAGACTGGTGATGTCAAGTACCAGCATACAGTATGTGTTTTTCCAGACAATTTCATCAATATAGTTTAGAAAGTGTTTGGTATCTCTTAGATAGGATTTTAGGGACATCACCAAAGGAGATAAAAACGAGTCCACATAGATAGAAAGATTTTCTGTCAAACTCCCATTGTAAGCAACAATGGGCCTGCCTGGAGGATTTAACCAATCTTTATGAACCTTGGGTAGGTAATAAAAAGTGGGGATCACAGGACTCAGACACCTTAAGAACAAATATTCATCTGTATTTAGCATGTTAGCGTTGTGCCATTTGGATATCATCTCGTGATAATCAGCCACACTTAGATTGTATGTTCTTTCATTCACAGTGGCATAGGTGTCGGTATCTCCCAGAAGGCGACAAGCCTCTGTTTCATATTGGGTGGCTGTGAGTAGAACAATGTTCCCCCCTTTATCAGAGGGCTTACATACCAATCCTGAGTCTTCACAAAGAGTGGTCAGAGCGAGCTGTTGGGTTTTGGTGAAGTTATCTTTTTTGGGTACATGTTTACTGGTGATGCGTAGTCTAGTGAGATCCCTCATCACGGCATCAGAAAAAGTATCAATTGCGTCAGTACCCATTATTGGCATAAATGTAGAGGCCGGTTTAAAATCACTGGCCCCACCTTTTTGTTGCACTTCCCAATTATCAAGCATTTGGGTATTGGTTACCTCACCATCACCATCAATGTTACTTTCCAAACGGAGGCCTTCTACTGCTCTTAGGCCTCCCAGCTCGCTACATGTGAGTTCAGTGCAGTCCGCAGCTTTGCTGGCCACCTGGTGCTCACTGGGTGGTTTGAGCTTGAAAAATTTGTGCAGTTTCAACTTCCTCACAAATTTGAAAATATCAATGCGCGTTTGCGCGAATTCAAAATTCCTGCGTGGACAAAAGGATAGACCTAGTTGAAGTGTCGAATTTTCTTCATTCATTAACACTTCCTCAGTAAGGTTAATGATGGTTAGATTGTCATGGGGATCAGTGGAATCTTGGTTAGATTTCAGTTCTTTTTCTTGAAGAACTTTTTCATACTGCGTGTCACTGGAGGAGAGCTTAATGGATTTCTTCCAACGGCCCCCCCGCCGCGTCTTCCTCTTGGTCCTTGGTTGTCCGGGGGCTTTCCTCTCCCTCCCTCCAGTTGGTTGTTGCGCATTACTTGGTATTCCACATGAAAAGAAGAAGCGTCTTCGCTACCATCTTCACTAACTACGTCATCCGGATTAGCATCGGACTCCGAAGTTGCAGGTTCAGCGGTTGTAGGGACACCCATCTTTTTCTTTAGTTGCCTTCTAGTACTATCGTACTTCTTCGCGAAGGTCAACACTCTCCCCATCCGATAATCATTTTCGTCCCTTTCAAATTTTTCTTCTTTTCTTTGTTTGATTTTATGTTCATATTTTTTCAAACGCTTTTTCATTAGTTCTCGTTTTTCCCCCAGGGTCCCCTGGTCTTCTTCTTTCACTAATTCATCCTCGATTTCCTTGATCTGTGCCAAAGCCTTTTCTCGGTCACTCAAGGCAAAGCGCACTAGAATTTGTAGGCTCCCTTTGCACGATGCGGCGGTATGCTCTGCCCATGCATCTAGCAGTTTAGGGTCCGGATTTTCGTACGCCGGAATGGTGTATATCCGCAAACCTCTGGGGACACGTTCGACCTCAATGTAGTTTTGTAATGAGGTCGCCTCCCACCATTTTCTGATCTCGCGTTCATATAAACGCTCCAGTGAGACCAGTTTGGATTGTAAAGACGTATTGGCCCCATTGGCTTGACTTCCACCAGCCCTTTGTGTACCATCTGACTTTTTCTTATTTTTAAACATTCCTTGTTCCGCCTCTCTTCTCTCTGCTTCGCAAAACATGTTGAAGGTAGTGCAGCCGCGACTACCTGTAGAATAGTGCTGTATAATCCCCTTCACTCTAAGTTGAATGCCCACAGTGTGAAAAAAGCAAGAAAGTCTTTTGAATGCGCACACTGCGCCTTACCCGAAAACTGATGAACTGCCTGTTGACAACGTTCGTATAAACAAATGGCAGAGGTTCCGGATGTTTGGCGATACGTGGCTTTCAGGGCAAACTTGGTGCAGCTGGTAACAAATCCAGAAAGCTTCAAAACACCAACCAGTCGCACACACGAGTGGGTGCACACAAAAACGGGGGTGTACCCGAGTCATAAATTCGCTCCAAAATCCCAGGAAAATCACTCCTATAGGAAAGTAGCACACACAGGGGAGGTTCCACAAAGGTTTAATAGGAGAACCAACAGCAACAACGCGTTTCGCCTTGAGGCTTCATCAAGTTGTGCAGAGAGCCGAGGCGTGTGTCGGTTTAAAAAAGGACAACATGCAAATTCAATGAAATCAAGGTAGGACTGTGCGGAGTTTTACATGGCCGCCATGTTGGAACGGTGTGCAAATCCAGGGCATTCAACTTAGAGTGAAGGGGATTATACAGCACTATTCTACAGGTAGTCGCGGCTGCACTACCTTCAACATGTTTTGCGAAGCAGAGAGAAGAGAGGCGGAACAAGGAATGTTTAAAAATAAGAAAAAGTCAGATGGTACACAAAGGGCTGGTGGAAGTCAAGCCAATGGGGCCAATACGTCTTTACAATCCAAACTGGTCTCACTGGAGCGTTTATATGAACGCGAGATCAGAAAATGGTGGGAGGCGACCTCATTACAAAACTACATTGAGGTCGACCGTGTCCCCAGAGGTTTGCGGATATACACCATTCCGGCGTACGAAAATCCGGACCCTAAACTGCTAGATGCATGGGCAGAGCATACCGCCGCATCGTGCAAAGGGAGCCTACAAATTTTAGTGCGCTTTGCCTGGAGTGACCGAGAAAAGGCTTTGGCACAGATCAAGGAAATCGAGGATGAATTAGTGAAAGAAGAAGACCAGGGGACCCTGGGGAAAAAACGAGAACTAATGAAAAAGCGTTTGAAAAAATATGAACATAAAATCAAACAAAGAAAAGTAGAAAAATTTGAAAGGGACGGAAATGATTATCGGATGGGGAGAGTGTTGACCTTCGCGAAGAAGTACCATAATACTAGAAGGCAACTAAAGAAAAAGATGGGTGTCCCTACAACCGCTGAACCTGCAACTTCGGGGTCCGATGCTAATCCGGATGACGTAGTTAGTGAAGATGGTAGCGAAGACGCTTCTTCTTTTCATGTGGAATACCAAGTAATGAGCAACAACCAACTGGAGGGAGGGAGAGGAAAGCCCCCGGACAACCAAGGACCAAGAGGAAGACGCGGCGGGGGGGCCGTTGGAAGAAATCCATTAAGCTCTCCTCCAGTGACACGCAGTATGAAAAAGTTCTTCAAGAAAAAGAACTGAAATCTAACCAAGATTCCACTGATCCCCATGACAATCTAACCATCATTAACCTTACTGAGAAAGTGTTAACGAATGAAGAAAATTCGACACTCAACTAGGTCTATCCTTTTGTCCACGCAGGAATTTTGAATTCGCGCAATCGCGCATTGATATTTTCAAATTTGTGAGGAAGTTGAAACTGCACAAATTTTTCAAGCTCAAACCACCCAGTGAGCACCAGGTGGCCAGCAAAGCTGCGGACTGCACTGAACTCACATGTAGCGAGCTGGGAGGCCTAAGAGCAGTAGAAGGCCTCCGTTTGGAAAGTAACATTGATGGTGATGGTGAGGTAACCAATACCCAAATGCTTGATAATTGGGAAGTGCAACAAAAAGGTGGGGCCAGTGATTTTAAACCGGCCTCTACATTTATGCCAATAATGGGTACTGACGCAATTGATACTTTTTCTGATGCCGTGATGAGGGATCTCACTAGACTACGCATCACCAGTAAACATGTACCCAAAAAAGATAACTTCACCAAAACCCAACAGCTCGCTCTGACCACTCTTTGTGAAGACTCGGGATTGGTATGTAAGCCCTCTGATAAAGGGGGGAACATTGTTCTACTCACAGCCACCCAATATGAAACAGAGGCTTGTCGCCTTCTGGGAGATACCGACACCTATGCCACTGTGAATGAAAGAACATACAATCTAAGTGTGGCTGATTATCACGAGATGATATCCAAATGGCACAACGCTAACATGCTAAATACAGATGAATATTTGTTCTTAAGGTGTCTGAGTCCTGTGATCCCCACTTTTTATTACCTACCCAAGGTTCATAAAGATTTGTTAAATCCTCCAGGCAGGCCCATTGTTGCTTCCAATGGGAGTTTGACAGAAAATCTTTCTATCTATGTGGACTCATTTTTATCTCCTTTGGTGATGTCCCTAAAATCCTATCTAAGAGATACCAAACACTTTCTAAACTGTATTGATGAAATTGTCTGGAAAAACACATACTGTATGCTGGTACTTGACATCACCAGTCTATACACGTGTATAGCACATGGTGATGGCCTCAAAGCTGTGGCCAGTTTTTTGGACAAACGTCCTATAAGATTTTATGAGCACAACAAGATGCTGATGGAGTTCATGATGTTTAGCCTTAATAACAACATATTTTTTATTTGGCAAGCAATTGTATAAGCAAATGTCCGGTGTCGCGATGGGTGCCTGCTCCGCCCCCAGCTTTGCGAATCTTTTCGTGGGGTGGTGGGAGGAGCAGGTAGCCTGGAGCGAGAAATATCCTGAGTGGGACAGCCGAATAATAAGGTGGTATCGTTATATAGACGATCTCTTCATCATTTTAGAATGTCCAGTGGATACAGCCAACAGTTTTGTAGATGCTCTTAATGATAATGACATCAATTTAAAGTTTTCAGGACAAATCAGCCACACTTCTGTTAATTATCTTGATCTCACTGTGTACATAGATAGTTGTGGTTGTATGCAGACTAAACTGTTTAGGAAAGAGACGGCGGGCAATTCCACGCTATTTGCCACCAGCAGTCATCCCCGCCAATTAGTGGACAGCATCCCTTATGGGGAGTTATTAAGAATACGCAGAAACAACTCTAATGATAGTGATTTTGAGAAAGCAGCCCATGCCAGCATGCAAAGGTTCAAAACAAGGGGCTATGGAGACAATGTGCTATTTAAGGCCTATGAGAGAGTCAAGAAAACGAAACGCAAAGAGCTACTTAAGTCCAAAAAGAAAGATAAATCTAAAAATTGTAGCTTTCGTCTCATTACCACCTTTTCTCATAATGCAGGCCAAATTAAACAAATTTTAAGAAAAAACTGGAACATCTTATTGTCTGACAACATCATCAAAGCAGACTTACCATCGAATCCCCTTATAACATTTAGAAAGGCGAGATCTTTAAGGGATCATTTAGTTTCCAGTCACTACTCTGCACCCGAAAAGACCCCCAAGCTGCCTGTACTCAATGGCTTCTATCCCTGCGGCCGCTGCAAGGCTTGTAAATTTAGTAAGCGGACGCTTACTTACAAGATACCCGGTGTCACCATCCCCAAAAGAATCAGTAAATTCTTAACATGCTCCACGCCATATGCCATTTACTGCTTAACATGCCCGTGCGGCCTGAATTATATCGGCAGCACTACCAACGCAGTTAAACTTAGAGTACTAGAGCACATGCGTGTGATTGCTAAAAAGGATGACGCCTATCCAGTGGCCAGGCATTTTGCCAAAATGCATAAAAGTAACAGGGACCTGTTAGCATACACATGCATCGATAGTGTACCTTTGAGTATCAGAGGGGGTGATCGTCTGCTTAAACTCAGACGACTGGAATCAAGATACATAATAGACTTACAGAGTAAGCACCCTTATGGCCTTAATATGCATGAGGAACTATCAGTTCATTTAGGCTGACTGGTTGGGTATTGATTTTCTGAGATTTTCAGCATATTTTGTATGTTATTTTGTACTTTGTATATTGTATTCTCCCCTCGTGTTTCCTTGACTGTGCCTTCCCTTTACTAGGATATGTTAATATGAATTATGATGACCGTACATATTCTTTTAGTTTTTTATACTAATGGTATTTGGATGAATTGTGTGACTCATGCTTAAACTCGATGAATTCCTATGCCCATTCAGGGCGTGATAGCAATGTGAGGTGTAACTATACCTAGCATACAACCATTTTGGTTACTTGCACTATTAAAATTGGTGCGGCGCTTGTACATTCGGTGGCATTTAGCCGCTACTGCCCCCTCCTTGATATACTGCTATTTAGCATTAGGAGGCACATTTAGTTTTAACCTCACGCCCATCCAGGGCTTGATTGTTGTATTAACATCAATTGTTTGTGACTGTGCAATTTCGATTAACCATAATATCGGACATTTCTTGATTTATGTATTTTACTTGGTCTTGGCATCTATTTATGTTGTAATGCTACACAACTGCCTGTATAGGACATATATTGCACACCGTTCCAACATGGCGGCCATGTAAAACTCCGCACAGTCCTACCTTGATTTCATTGAATTTGCATGTTGTCCTTTTTAAACCGACGCACGCCTTGGCTCTCTGCACAACTTGACGAAGCCCCAAGGCGAAACGCGTCGTTGCTGTTGGTTCTCCTATTAAACCTTTGTGGAACCTCCCCTGTGTGTGCTACTTTCCTATAGGAGTGATTTTCCTGGGATTTTGGAGCGAATTTATGACTCGGGTACACCCCCGTTTTTGTGTGCACCCACTCGTGTGTGTGACTGGTTGGTGTTTTGAAGCTTTCTATATATATATATATATATATATATATATATATATATATATATATATATATATATATATATATATACATATATATAGGTAGTTATAGTTAGGATTTTTTTCAATGCAAAATCTCAAAATTCTATTGTGAATAACTTTGGCGCCGGTTGACGAACCTGCCTGAAAATTTCCTCAAATTTGCCTCGCGGAGCTCTGGTCCTTCCTAGAAAGTTTGGGGGGGATTCGTTAAGCTGGGGCCGAGATAAAAGGGGGGTCCCAAAACGTGTTTTCCCCATGTTAATTTCCATAGGGCGGTCGACCTCACTTTTAGCCCAAACGGCTGAATGGATTTCCACCAAACTTGGCAAAATTGTACGGGCTGGTAAACCTGATGTGCCTTTGCTTTGTCTCAAGATATGTGCTCCAGTGGTTTTTGAGTAATTTAGGTTCAAAAAAATAAATATATCTATGGCAGCGCCCCGGTACGCGCTCCGGGGAGCGCTCTGGACGCGCCACGCGAGGTGCGCATGGAAAGCTGATTGGTTCTCGGGTGTCTGTAAACATTCGAAACATTCCGGAGCGGCCGCCATCTTGTGTCTCGGTAGGATCGAGACACAAAAGGTGGGAAAAACAAAGGGGGAAATGACCATAAGGGGGCAGAGTAGACCCCCTTGACCCCCTAGGTTTGATGTGGGGGCTATAAAAGGGCCCGCGGGTGAAAAAAAAAATTGGGGGGATTTGCGCGGGGGGAGCGCCCGGTACGCGCACCAGGGAGCGGACCGGGGAGCGTGCCATGGGGAAAAATGAATGATAGAGTTTTAAAATAATGTAGCCTTTTTTTTAGAAATTGGAGGTAGTTCTAAAAATAACTGTTTTTTTTCTTCTTTTTGTTGTTTTATATTTTTTAATCCTTTTTGAACATTTTGAACTTTTTTTGGCTTTTATTAACTATTTTGTATTTTTTTGGTTATTTTTATGGGGAGAAACAAAAAACAGGGAATTGAAAATGGCTCAACAGGAGCAAAAAAAAAATCAGGAAAAAATTAGGGTTTTTGGGGGCAATTGTGGTTGTCACCAGCAAGGAGGATGAGCTTTAGGCTCTGCTCACCATAGGAGATGGTCTTACCACAAAAAATACAGGTGACCCTAAATTCTCCAAATCGTGGTTGACTGCAAGGGATTGTCTCCCTTGTCTCTGGCCCCGATGGAGTGGGTTGTTTTTGTTTGGAGCTGCTGGGTGTAGATTGGGGAGGGTTGCTGGCCAGTTCTCTCATTTCTGCGGCAGCATAGTTGTTAGGGTGCTTGCGCTGCATGTGCCTTATCATGGTATTGTTCCCAAATTAATATTTTTTATTTGGGTTACCCCTTGAGAGTTCCGTGTCACAGATAAGGCAAGTCACCTTTGCCGCATTCACTTTCTTTTTTCCCTCAGGGATGGAAAAAAACTCCCATACAATGTGTGGCTTGGGTTGGTATGGGGTATTGTGTTCTTCCAGCCACCTCCTCCTCGTCCCCTCCTCCTCTTCCTCCTCCTCCTCTTCTTCTTGACCACCAATGTGATGTTGTGGTGGTCCTCTTGGTGGTGGTGGTGGTGGAGATGCTCCAGCTGATGCTGCAACTGTAGCCATTTCAAAGTACAATATATACCTAAAACATTTCAAAACAGGTCTTCCTCAGTCAAAGGAGAAAGTCAGAATAAGGAAAAAAGGTGGGGTCTTTCATCATTTGGAAAAAAAAATGTCCTGAACCAATGAGAAGTGTTATTCTCAGGTCACAAGACTAGGGATTTCATCATTATGAAACCAAAACTGTTCTGCACCAATTAAAAGTGTTATTTTCAGGTCACATGACCTGACGCGCTTACGCGACGCGCCCCCAGGCGCGCCCGTAGGCGCGCCCCGGGTCGCGTCGCGTAAGCGCGTCGGATGTTTACGTTGCGCGATCGTATTTGCTCGAGTGCGCTTACGCTGTGCGTATCATGTGGACGCGGCTACGCGATACGTCACGATGTTGTTTTCGTTCGCGGCAATAGCGCTAACGGGACACTCTCCGGAGCGCCCCCTGGGGCACTTAAAAAAACTACGCTTTCCGGGGAGCTCACCGGGGCGCGCCCCGGGAGCGTTCCAGGGCAAAAAAAAAAATATATATATATACATTAAAAAAATTGTTTTAAATACAAATATAATATAGGATTCATTCATTTTCGAAAATATTACATTTCATAGCTATAGACATTTGCTATTAACAAAATTTTTAAATTTACTGAAAAAAACATAGGTTGGGGCCTTATATATAGTTACGAATTAGCATTTCAAAAACCTATGAAATTCACTGAAAAAACCTTAGGTTTCACACCAGTTATAGTTAGGAATTAGCATTTAAAAAAACTATTAAATTCACTGAAAAAAACATAGGTTTCACACCAGTTATAGTAAGCTGGAAATTTTACTGACATAAAACCATTGAAATTCCCACGTTATAGTTAGTTGGACTCACTATAACTTGCGCGCCTGCAATGCACTGCTGATGACGTCACATATTACATCATTCATGACATGGTCAGTGACATCACTCATGACATCACTGATGACACCATCCTTGTGACAAACTGACAGACCTCCTTTGGGTGTAATGTAACCCTTGAAACACATATTAAAAAATAGAAACTAACATTTTCAAAATAATTGAGATACCCATACCAGTTACAACAACCAATTCAGTAATTCATCCATCTATATACACATCCTCTCATTCAGAAACAGTTCTATATAGTCACTCATACATATACTCACTCATCATATGTAGTGATACACATTTACATCCTGTTACACACCGACAGTCATCCAAAAGTTACTCACACACACATGCAAATAAACTAGGCATGAGCGGGAAATCCGTTACGCCCGCGGATGTTGCGGATTTTTGGGAAATCCGCAATCCGCGAATTTTGCGGATTTCCTGCAAAATCCGCAAAAAAAAATCCGCGGACGTAACGGGTTCAAAAGTTGAACCCCCACTCATGTAACTATTTTACAATGGCGCCAGCAAGCTGCCAGCGCCGTTGTAAAATAGTTACAAAGTTAGCTTGCACAGGAACCACTAGATAAAACGAAGCAGGTGCTGCTTTATTTTATCTAAGTGCTTCCTGTGCAAGCTAACTTTGTAACTATTTTACAACGGCGCTGGCAGCTTGCTGGCGCCATTGTAAAATAGTTACATGAGTAGGCTGGGCACAGGTCTGCTTTCTTCCCAAATCTACCGTGGAAAATCAGCTGTGATGCTGGATAGAGGCCTTTGCATCCTTGACTTTCACGAGCGCAATACCCGGGCTGTTCCTGTGACCAGGAGCTTCTTTCTCTTCATCTGCTGAACTGATCTTTCTCTGACCTTTTATACACACAAGAGGCACATGAACTCGCACAGAAGACCCCCCCACCACAAAATCCGCAAATCCGCGGATTCGCAAAATCCGCGGATTTTGTGAATCCGCAAATTCGCAAATCCGCGGATTGCGAATCCGCAAAATCTGCCCATGCCTAAAATAAACTATTGAACATCCATTTATTTGAATATACAGCTATACACACACTAGTACATTACTTCTAAGGAAACTTACACATACTTACTCTCTTAAACAATCACTTATAGAAACACATACTTATTTAAACAGGAACTCTTTCAATCTCTCACTCTCACATATACTCACTTATATACATCAATACTCACATATACTAGATTAAAACATATGTAGTTACTCATAAAAACACTAGTGAGGCAGGCATTCACTCACTAAAACACACATATTCACACTCATCCACCCATACAGTCCTGCACATACGCTGTCTTAAAAACACATACAAACAGTGAGTCAGTCACCAACCCATGCAGCCACTTATACACAAAGTGAAACACTGATACATATATTTAAAATATTTAAAAATTACTCGCTAATATATGTATTCACTAAGATACACTTTATAAGCCAGTTAACCAATCAATATTTTATTAAAAATAAACATCCATTTACACACTTATTTAAACATTTATTCGTCCATCGACCTTTACAAATACATATATAAAACATATTGATATTTCAGAAAGACACATATTCACTGGATGGTGTCATCAGTGATGTCATGAGTGATGTCACGGACCATGTCATGAGTGATGTAATATGTGACGTCATCAGCAGTGCATTGCAGGCGTGCAAGTTATAGTGAGTCCAACTAACTATAATGTGGGAATTTCAATGGTTTTATGTCAGTAAAATTTCCAGCTAACTATAACTCGTATGAAACCTATGGTTTTTTCAGTAAATATATGTATATATATATATATATATATATATATATATATATATATATATATATATATATATATATATATATATATATATATATGTATATATATATATATATTATATATATATATATATATATATATATATATATATATTATATATATATATATATATATATATATATATATATATATATACAAACTAATATAATAAGGAGATAAGGAGAGAGCCCAAACCTTTGAGATATATATATATATTAATATATATATATATATATATATATAATATATACTATATATATATATATATATATAATATATCCAAACTAATATAATAAGGGAGATAAGGAGAAAACCTTTGAGGCGGGTAATCTCAGGAACCACAGCACCAATCACAACACCCAATACAGGTTTGGAAAGGGCAATTGCAGCAGAAAAGCATAGGCTATGCAGACGCCCACCATATACATTTAGAATGTAAAAGAACCGTGCCAGCAAAGTAGTCCCTTGCAGGCGTGTCCACCCTATAAATATACCCTGTACCCCAAACCCCAAACCTATCCCTAAACCCTAAAAATACCCCTGTACACCAAAACCCAAACCTAGCCCTGAACCCTATAAATACCCCTGTACCTCAAAACCCAAACCTACCCCTGAACCCTAAAAATACCCCTGTACCCCAAAACCCAAACTTAGCCCATAACCCTAAAAATACCACTGTACCCCAAAACCCAAACCTACCCCTGAACCCTAAAATACCCCTGTAC
The DNA here is from genome assembly GCF_964263255.1 of Lissotriton vulgaris. NCBI lineage: Eukaryota > Metazoa > Chordata > Amphibia > Caudata > Salamandridae > Lissotriton > Lissotriton vulgaris. Next base: position 1,099,994,657 of record NC_141693.1, read on the forward strand.
CCCAAAACCCAAACCTAGCCCTGAACCCTTAAAATACCCGTATACCCCAAAACCCAAACCTACCCCAGAACCCTAAAAATACCTCTGTACCCCAAAACCTAAACCTAGCCCTGAACCCTAAAAATAACCCTGTACCCCAAAACCCAAACCTACCCCTGAACCAAAAAATACCCCTGTACCCCAAAACCCAAACCTAGCCCTGAACCCTGGATACCCCTGTTCCCCTAAACCTAGCCCTGAACCCTTAAAATACCCCTGTACCCCAAAACCAAAACCTACCCCTGAACCCTAAAAATACCCCTATACCCCAAAACCCAAACCTAGCCCTGAACACTAAAATTACCCCTGTACCCCATAGCCCAAAACTATATCTGAACCCTTAAAACACCCAAACACCCCAAAACATTTACCTCAGTACCCCAAAACATATACCTCTATACCCATACTTACCTTATCCAAACATTTTTAAAAAAACATGCTTTTACCAATCATGCATTTACAACGAATTTCGTTGTAAATGTATGTGTGGTAAAAGCATATAAAATGTAATGCCATGCGTTATATGGCATTGCGGAGTCATGGTACTTTCGTAATGAAAGTATGCAGAGTGATAGAATGCGGAAAGAAAGTTGCAGAATAATGGGTGTTTACCCTCCCCCGGTAAGTACATTGATGGCACGGCGGCCCACATCTCCAGCAACATACTCATATTTTTTCACCACCCATTTGAAAAATGCACAGGTCTCTCTCATTGATGGCCAGCACCGACATACACTTTTAGACACACCTCCCGCCACAAGTTCTAGAATTGCGAACTTTAGAGCTGGGGAGCTACGTTCGAATCTCGGCATCAGCTCAACATCCAGTGATTCCAGGCAAATCGCTTTGTCTCCCCGTGCCTACCACAAATTAATGTGTTCTTCTGTAATGTAAATTGTGCTCATGCCATGTTGTCGAGTTCGCGCAATATAATATTGCAAGGAAAAATAAAGTAGGGAAACTCGAGTTCACACACTACAGAATGTGCACTCTTAAGTGCATCAGCAGTGCACTGTGAATCGGAGCGTTTCACAGGCCTGTCACAGATAAGAAATGCCATCAAAACGAAATCCTACAAAACAATATACTACTGGCCGGCAGCAATTCATACCGGGACAACGCCGGGACAGGCTGCTAGTATATATATATATATATATATATATATATATATATATATATATATATATATATCACTGAAAAATACGGCAAGTCCGTGAATCCGAAGATTTTTTTTTTCTAAAGTGTGGGCTTCCGCGCTTATTTTGAAATGAGCCCCAGGTAGGCCAGGCCCTGGGTACATTTATTTAAAAAAAGAGGAGGGCTCATGGGGCCCTCCTCCTGGGGCTCTTTGACCTCCAGGACCACAACCTCCCCGGGGCCAAATTTACATATTGAAGGGGGGCTATGTGGACCCGATCAATGGGCTCTTTTGAGCCATGGGGACCGCCATCTCCCTGGGGTTTTTGTTAAAATAGTGGACAGTGGGCATAGACCTCCCATTGTGGGCTCTTTATTGCCCGGGGACAACCACCTCACAGAGGCCAGCTAATAAAAAACATGTGGGGGTGGCCCTCCCCTTACCACCAGTAAGTCCCAATTAGCGGGACTGCTGGGGGTCATCAGAGGCCCTGCCAAATTTCTTCGCCACTCTGCAAACAGGCCTACTGGAGCACTACTGGTTGGGGAAGAAGTCCCCTTGGAAGCTGTAAGTCCTTGGGGGCCAAGAACCCCTCCTGTTAATTCCAGTAAGTAGCACACAGCTTAATTGCTGAGAGCTCATCAGAGGCCCCACCCCCTTTCTCCACCACTCTACAAACAAATCTCCTGATGCACTACTCATTGTAGGATGAAGTCCCCTTGGATGCTGAGGGTCCTTGGGGGTTAAGAATCCCTCCTGTCACCACTAGTATGTCGGAGGCATAATCGGAGGCTCGCTCCCTTTCTCCACCACTCTGCAAACGCACGTCCTGGAGCACTACTGGTTGAAGGAGGAAGTCCCCATGGATGCTGAGGGTCCTTGGGGGTCAAGAACCTCTCCTGTTACCTCCAGCATGTCCCACACAGCGGGATTGCTGGGATTTCCTCAGAAGCCTCGCCCCCTTTGCCCAGCACTCTGCAAACACGCCTCCTGGTGCACTACTGGTTGGGGGTGAAGTCTACTTGGATGCTGAGGATCGTTGAGGCCAAGAACACCTCCGTTACCACCAGTAACTCCCATACAGTGGGAGTGCTAAAAGCTGGTCAGAGACCCACCTCCTTTCTCCATCACTCTGAAAATGCACCTCATTGTGCACTACTGGTTGGGTGATGAAGTCCCCTAGGAAGCTGAGGGTCCTTGGCAGCCCAAAACCCCTCCTGTTACCACCAGTAAGTCCCACACGCCTCCTTGTAGTAGGTTAGTATGTCTGTTTAAAACTCATAAACTCTCAGAAAACACTAAGACTTACTTGATGATGTCATTAGTGATGTCACTGGCCATGTCATGATTGATGTAATATGTGAGGTCTTAAGCAGTGCATTGTGGGGACGTAAGTTATAGTTAGCTTGGGTAACAATAACTGCTGAATTTAACTTTTTTTGTACAAGTGAAATCTAAGCCTAACTATAAGGTCCTTGTAACCTCTGGTTTTATCAGTGATGGTGTCCCTGGGCAGTTATAGTTAGGTCTGCATTTCCATTGGTTTGTTATAAAAAGAGTGCTCTTTTTTGCCTAGTTTCTTCATGGAAAGTATCAGGGTGACCGGTCAAGTGGAGGCCAAAAACAGAGGAGGTCCCAAAACACAAAACATTCATGCATTTTCAGTAGACTTTTTAGAAAGAAATACTGCAAAAACTGTTGAACTGAATCACACCAAATGTAGCAGGACGCTAGATTTTGGCCCTGAAAGCATGCTTTTTGTGATTTGGTGTAAATCCGTTTTGTAGTTTTTGGGTGGAATCTTTGTCTTCCTTCTTCCTCAGTCATTGAGGCTGCAAAATGCACACACAGCACTATGATAAAGAAACTCATCAACTAGGAAATGACTTCCACGAAAGCATTTGAAATTGAAATTGCATTTGGTTAGTGCTTACTACCACTGACAATGCCTTGCAGCACGCTACTCGGGAGCCCAAAGTGAGTACTCAACCCATTTGTTATTGGAATAATTCTTATGCATTTAAAGAAAATATTCCATTCATTTACTCCAGTTTCTTTGTTCTATATTATTGACAGGTGTGATCATTAGAAGGGGTTATGTGAGAAGCTTAATGGAATGAAAAGATGTTGTTAGGTTGCAGGGTTTTGATTTTAAATAAATATAGATATGCATGGGATTTAGAGTAGTCTGTATATACCAGAGGTATGCAGAAGGTAGAAGGGAAGGAGAGAGGCGTTCAAAATAAATATGGGAGGAAAGAAATAAAAGTTTAATTTGAGGTTATTTTTTTCATACGGTATTTAGCAATATAGCAGGGAGATTTTTGTACAGCACGCAGCCTGTGGATAGAAACCCTTATAAAAACACATTTAAAATTATAGTGTAAAGGAATGTGGCTTTGTGTCAGGTATAACAGTCTTTCTAGAGACACTTTAACTTTATTGAGATGGCAATATTTGCCTCATTGCAAAAAGTAACCCTACTGCTTGTTGACACCACTTTATGAGCGACCAATCAGCAGTGACAATTAAGCATAATCCAGTACCCGTAATCATCCTTTGGATTTGATAATACAATTGAGAAAGCTCCTATGCACATCACCCCACTGGGAAACCCGAAAAGTTACTTGGGTACCTATTTCAGCAGTACTCACCATAACTCTCCAGCATTCACCATTTCTATCCGACAGCACTGTATTATTTTAGAAACTAAAGAAGATTAAGTTGTAACATTTACATGCCTATTAGGACAGCTTGCATGATCAATGAGTCCTCTTTTTAGCGCATGTTGCGAGGAATGCCATCGGATTGGGTCCACGTAGTGGCAGCTACGTTGTATCAGAGGAAAACCACACAGGAAATTAAGTTACGTAATTAAATTATTATAAGTATCATGGAGGGACCATCCATCTTTCAGACATTGTGACTGCTCCCCAGACATTTCTAAAGAGGATATGAGTGAAGCTTGTTGCTGGAAATACCACTTTGAAGATGAGAGGGGCATTCCTACTGAGTCATATCAACATATAATACAATTAAAATAATACCTCAATCATAGTGCAAGCAGGGAAAAGATTGTAATAAAGCTGAAGCAATCAGTACTTGGTCCAAGTTCCAGCGAAAGAAGAGGAAGTGAATCCAGCACATGATGGCTAATTAAAAAGCAACAAATAAGGTTGACAATGAAGCCAATGAATGGTAAGTAATGAATATGCTGCAAGCAATATCTCTTGCAAGCCAGAGCAGATGCAATGCATGCCATGTCGCAGGCGAAACCTAAAAAATTGGGTCAGTTATTAGAGGGATTAAAAGGCTCTTAATTATTTCTTTGACAGCAATTTAAAAGCTCTCTTAATTTACTCGAATTACATAATGATGGTTTAAAAATTGCAGGAAAATCTGAAATTAGAAGTGGTAAGGTATTTTTTATAACAGTGGCAGTTAAAGGTTGAGGTGGGCAGAGCATCTTAGTTGTGTGTCTTAGAGAGGAGGCTGTTTCATTTTCAATGAGTTAGAAAACTGGAGTCAAACAGGAAGAGAAAGGTCGAAGGGGAGAACTAGAAGGCTAAGGGCCTCATTAAAACTTTGGTGGTGCGGTTCACCACTGCCCTGCTCCCGGACCGCCAAACCTGAACACAGCCTACCCGCTAGATTACAATACAAATCATTCTCTGGCTGGCGGGCCGCACAGCGGTCCAGCGGTGGTGCAGTAAAATGGCTCAATAAACCTTTAATACTGCCCGCAATTGGACCGCCAGAGCACTTTCCTGCAAGGCATGGACTGTAAAGTCCACGCCTTGCAGGATCTGGTCAGTTGCTTGCACACAGGGAGGCTCAACATGTGCCCCCCTGCATGCACCTACCTGCATGGGGCAAGGGTGGCCCTGTAGTGCTGACTTCCATTTAAGGCTGCTGGCTAGGAAAATCAAAATATGCTTGGCGGGGCCACAGCAGCACCGCCAGCATATTCTGAGCCGCTGACCACCGAGCCACCACCAGGAAACACGGTTCCCTGGTGGTTGCGGCAGTCAAATGTCGCTCCAACCTCTTAACTTATAATACAGTGGTCGGACCGCCAGTGTGGCAGTAGCTGGACGACCACACCCGCATGAGTCTGGCAATCCATGGACAGGCAGACTCGTAATAAGGCCCTAAGTAGAAAAAGTGTTTAGTGGAAAAGATTTGTAAATTTGTCACACTTTTCATGGAGTTCTAACTTGCAACGAAGAGATAGTAGACTAAGTATCTTTTGTATTTTTTTCAAGCAAGCATAAGCTTCATGAGAAGGAAGAAATGGCTAAAGGATAGTTGCTGACTGAAGTTTATACTCACGCTGCTAGGACTTATAGAGAGCAGTGTGGTGTTGTGTTGATGGTTCTCGATGGGTGGTTGAGGAAGTTAGCAGTAGGTTTGGGACATATTAATGATAGATGTTGTAGCCTCAGGAAAAGTAGGTGTAGCATGATACTGGAAACAGTAGAATCTAAGTATCAAAGAGGAATGAAGCGGGCGAGACGGCCAGTAAATATTTAGGGTTGGTTAACTGGCCAAGTTTACAATAGAACATGACTAATTAAACAATTGTAGTAAGCGAGCTAGAAGATTACACCAGACTCCTAACAGTCTGAAAAACAAAAGCAGTGCCACCACTGTGCCATATTCCTGGGGTGACTGTAATAGTGAAACTAGTGGGAGCTAGAGCCGAATGTCCATGATGCAAATATAAACAGAAAAGGAATAAATTAATGTCAGCCAGGGAAGCTTGTCGGAATAGCCATGCCATACCACAGACCTAATCTCGATGAAGACCTGGAGGATAGCAGTTTTTCAGTATATGTGACTCTAGTTGGTCATCAGGAGGCACAACGAGAAATTTAAATGGGCATAGATGTCACTAATCAGTGCTTAATTTGTAAAAGAAAGAGTGCCGCTGCCAAAGCTCTGCTCATAAGTCCATGGCCAGTTTAATTAAACACCAGCATGCTGAATAGTACGTCTGGTAGTCCTAAATCCAGCGCAAGCCTCTTTAATCCACTACTAGGCACCGCCTGTCCCTTGATCCCACGCTCGCAGGTTTCTCTCTTTGTGACGGTTTTGATGTCTTTCTCTTGCTCCGTCTTTCTGATCTGCATATTTTCCCCTCTCTTCCACTCAGCAAATATGTTTTTTTAAAAGTGCCAGTCCCCAAAACTAAGTGCTGTTGCCACCCACGACAACCGCAAGCTCAAATTAGGCAGTGCAAAAGTGCATAAAGACCAATATGCACAACGTACTATGGACCACAGGAGAGGCTCAAGCTTTACTCTTAGCACAGAGTATTTGGTATAATATATAAGCAGAATGTGTCACCAGCTCTTGCAGGTGGTGGCCACTGAAGACAGTTAGCACCTTTGTCTTGTAAACCCTTAGCATGGCAGCACAAGGCAAGTATGCCATCAGAACCACAATAAAAAGTTGTCAATACATGTCAATACATGGCTACATCTCTGCAGAGCGATACAACACGGACTGCGACAGATAGTAACAAGAGGTTGTATAGAGAGAGTGTGGAACATTACGACAGTCAAGCAGCACTTCCCTTTATAACCATTGGTTTTGGGTATGCACAGTAGACATCCATGCTGCCACTCCATGGGGGCACCATGACAGAAGTAATCTGGCACTGGTATAGGATGATCTGTGATCCATGTGCAAATCTAAGCAGATCCACATGGATGGCAACATGATGGTGGGGATGCAGAGGCGGAAAGACTGCCGCCCACAAGGGAAACATATGAAATCCTCTCTTTTGGAAGGGCATCTCATGCCCGTTTCCTCAGCTGTGATTCAGAAAGAGGTCATGACTAATAACATGGAAATACCATCATGTCATGTGCTGCAGCCAGGCTGGGCCAGCAGAAAAAGATATTCCTAAGCTTTTTTGTTGTTCTGCCCATGACTTAGCATAGCCTGAGTCTCATTCCGGAAAAGGAGGTATATAGTAAAAGCCATAGGCAAAAGGATACCATTCATTCCAGAAGTAGGAAATAATGCTTGAGAGAGAAAAGGTGCTCTGTCAGATTATTAGGCCTGGGCGGTAAACTCTGCTCCTCCAGCAGAGTTTGCGGAGTTCTGCCACTTTGCGCTCTGCTTGGAGTGAAGAGTTCGGCAAAAACTCCACCTTCCGCCGTGTGGCAGAGTTTACAGCCTGCAATAGTATTATTATGCTGAATAGTGGTAGGGAAAATATGAATTTGAGAAGCCGGACTGTTAAAATGTCTGACTCCAACTTGGCTGCCTCAGAGGATGCTTTCACATGCACAGACTAAGCATGATATGCGTTCTAAACAATGTTAATTGTGGTTTCTTCAAGTTAGACCCAACTCCACTCTTTTCTATTGGCTATCGGTGGTGGATGCGTATTCCCTGATTTTTATGACCCTGTCTCAAGGGCGGAATCGGTACCGGTCTTCCCGCAGTCAGTGGGCTGAGAGGAACAGGACTCGGATGTAGAGAGAGATGGTAGGTGTAAAGTTTGGCATTATAACTGTGCAAAGCTTCTGTCAAAGCAGGCATTTTTGGTATAGAATTGAGTCAGGACACAAGGGAAGAAGAGCATCTGGGTCACATTGTCTAACTCTGATCCGATAATGCTTTTTAAAAAGAGTGTGCCAAAATTCAGTAATCAAAAAGTGGTTGTCTAAAATAATGACTGATTATTCCCCTGATCACCAGAAGGTTTATTTATCTATTGTTATCTACCCATATTACGAAACCCTAGTTGCTGCTGATCACATCCACCCACCCATGTAGTTGGTGGGTGCACCCCACTTTCTTTCCTTCCTCCAAACATCCCTCCGCCCCCACCACCATCCATTGGAGCTAAAGTCTTTGCCCGGTACCCTGCCTGCCCTTATATTGTGTCCCTCCACATGTTCTTGTTTTGTGTAGTTGTTGGGCACAAGAATGATCTAGTCGCAGCGTCCGCCCTTCTCTGCTCTGCTGCGCTATCCACTTCATCATCACTGAACCACTAAAGGAGGTTCCCATGCTCCCGGCGTATCAGGACACACCGTGGCAAACCTCTGAATTGAAAAGTTCCTGAACAAGTCACCTTTGCTGATGTTGGCAGCATGCGTTGAATAGTGATGCCTGTGTAATGACTATGCGGACCCTGTATATAATAACCCAGAGGGCGGCACACGGTTGGACCCATGAGCATTATGGGTTTACCAGGGCCAGGTGATTGACTTGCTAACCCAAGTGGGAAACACCAATTACATCGATGTAAATACATCGCGGTGCTGTTGCACCGCGATGTTTACATCGCATGCTCGTTCACATCGCAGTCTTTTAGTGCGCATGCAACAACGGCGCGATGGCATTAACATCGCATGCAATTACAAGGCATGCGATGTTAAAATGCCATTACAACGCACGGAAAATGTGAGCGTTTCTGTCAACCCCTTTCCCTTTATTTTTGTTACTTTGTTAGCCCGTTTTGTAATCCTCTTTTTTTGTCTGTTTCCAATTTATTTTATTAGCTCGTGTTGATAGCAACAGGCACTTGTGCGTTCTCGGTTGACCTTAAAGATGGCATAGTACACAGTATGGTGCGCGTGAACTTAAATATGATGACGATGATTTCATGAAAGCAGGAAACAGAGGGCAGAAAACCATGAATTCATGAAAGGTGTGCAAGATTTAACAAGAAACAGGTGCCAAGAAGCACGTGCCAATATTTAAGAAACGATGATTTCATGAAAGCAAAACGGGATAACATATAAGGACGACGAAGATTTCATGAAAGCAGGAAACAGAGGGCAGAAGGACGTGACAATATTTAAGAAACGATGATTTCATGAAAGGTATGCAAGATTTAAGAAGAGACAGGTGCCAAGAAGCACATGCCAATATTTAAGAAACAATGATTTCATGAAAGCAGGACGTGTGGTCTAACGGCTAGCTCTGCCGACTTTAGTGCTGTTAACCAAGGTTCGAGCCTCCTATCTAGTCGCCACACTTTCAAGTTCAGCGCTATATTTACTTTTTATGTATTTACAGTGATATTAAAAGATATGTTAGAATGGCGCAGATGTAAGTATTTATAAGAGACAGGTGAATATTAATTAATATTAATGAGAAGTGTCGACATGAGATGTGTCGACAAGAAATAGCTCAGCCTCGCAGATCTAAATATGTAAGAAGCAGGTGCCAAATCATATGTGTATGGGTGTATGGATGGATGCATGGATGGGTGGATGAATGCATGGCGGATGGATGGATGCATGGATGGGTGTATGGATGGATGCATGGATGGGTGGGTGAATGCATGGCGGATGGATGGATGGATGGATGCATGGGTGTATGCATGGATGGGTGTATAGATGGATGCATGGATGGGTGTATGGATGGATGCATGGATGGATGCATGGATGGGTGTTGGCGGATGGATCGATAGTTGTGGATGCATGGATGGGTGCTGGGGGATGGATGGATGGGTGTATGGGTGGATGGATGCATGGAGGGGTGCTGGGGGATGGATGGATGGGTGTATGGGTGGATGGATGCATGGAGGGGTGCTGGGGGATGGATGGATGGTTGTATGGGTGGATGGATGCATGGATAGGTGCTGGCGGATGGATGGATGGATGGATGAATGGATGGATGAATGAATGAATGGATGGATGGATGAATGAATGCTCAGCCTCGCAGATGGGGACGGGGGAGGGGGAGCAGGCATATGTGGTGTGAGCGTGCGCGCATGGCCATACAACATGCATTTTGAGAAATACCCTTGACATATGAAAAAAATAAGCCACCTACAAAAACACACGTTCTGTTTTTGGAAAACATTTCCAATATTTATTTAACCCTTAGTGTATTTTCCCCTTTCCCCTAAATCTCCCTTCAGTATCTTCCGTATGTTCAAGGGAAGCACCCGTTTTTGGAGGGACATGACATCTTGTAGAGTTCGCACCTCTGCTTGCAGACTGTTCGTCATTTGCTCAGTAGTTGTTACTCTGTCAGAGATCATGCACAAATCACAACAGAGCAGATTCACATCAATAGCTTAGACTTAATTTTATGGATAATGTTATCCCAGGTGGTGTGTATAGCTGCTAATACATCTGCTTTTGAGGGGGGTTTGGTCCGTCTGCTGTTGTGGCCCATCAGCACACAAACTGGCACTCTCTTCCACCATGTCCTGGTTCACAGGCAGGGGCTGTGCATAATTAGGTATTTTGTTGGTTTGGGCTGAACAATTTCCTTTATCCTTCACCATAGTGCTTGACCTCAATGACTCCAGTGGCTCTAGGAAATTTTCAGCGCCACTTAACACCTCCAACCAGACCCACTTCAGGGTATACTCAAATCCGCGATATATTATGGTCAGGGCCTGATTCCGTACCTCTGTCTGCCCACTCAAACACGGGGTAGAGGTCTCCTGCAGAACAAAAAATGCACATTGACTAGAAACCTGATCTCTCTCTAAAGTCCGAACATGTGTTTCCTGACAAATCCGGCTGTGTTACACTCTGAGCCGTCCTGTAGATATGCCTCTTTTTTTAATATATTACATAAGCAATCCACTTTTATGCCCTGCCGTGGACATCCAGAGTTCAACTTTCCTAACTGTTCACTGCCGGTGCCATTCTATGGTCATCATTCAAGTCTGCCCAGACAGAACGTCCCGGTTTCCCCACCGACCTAACGCTTATGTTATGCTGCACCACTGTGCCATTACACGTCTTGCTGTTCCTGCAATGTTACAGCTCCGGGCCCTCACTCCGCACTGCAGTGCTGATCTTATGCTGCGTCGCGGCCCTGGAACCGCACTCCGCCCCAGCCGAAATGTGCTGCATTTCCCCGGCCACACGGGGAACACCAATGACATCGATGTAAACACATCGCCCAGTGAGGTCAACAAAATAAAGGCTCAAGCAGCCTTGACTAAATTAAAACGGTGTATCCATTTTAGGTGTTAATGCAAACTCATGTCACATACAAACCACCCAGATTGCCTATGCAGCTTTTGCTCATAATCAAAACAGCCTCTCAGTGACGTGTGAAAGTATGATTTTGTTTTTCTTTTAAATGACTAAACTATCAGAATAAATTTAAATGATGCGAGAAATACAGAGGCTGTTTTGATTATTTACAAAAGTTGAGTACATACTTCTTGGATCATTTAAATTCATTCTGCTTATTTAGCCATCTAAAAGAAAAAGAAAATCATACTTTCACGTCACAGGGAAAAGAATGTTCCTACTTCTCTGCAAACGCTGCTCTGTAATTTGCATGCATGATCCAAAGATGTGACTATCTGGGACAGCTGTAGGGCACAAACATCGCGTTGTTATGTCGCACGATGTAATGTCGGCGATGTAACAAGCGATCCAATTAAAAGGCCGCATTTGCGGCGCAACAACGCGCGATGTTTAAATTGCCGATGTCATCGCCGTTGCGATTTAAAAGCCGCGATGTAGATGCGCGCGATATCGATGTCCACGATATCGCGTCATACAACCCTCACAAGTGGCGCGAGTTCTGCAGTGACTTATATTACTAGTCGTGGGCTGACTTCTACCAGAGAGCAGGCGAGTGCAGAATCTTTTTTGCTTTCTACTGCAGACAGCGTGCGGGTACACCAGCTAGGGGTGGGCGGAAGTCCACGGAGTGAAACTCCACAAGTTCATTCCGCCCCCTGCAGATTATTCCTAAAATATCACTGGTGGTAAAATTACCACCTGTGTTAAATGTTATTTTCAAAAGATTTCCTTCTAAAATACTATTTAATTAAAAACTTTATTTCTGATTACTAGTATTTTTAATCCCTGAATAAAAAGATTATCATGAGGCAGAAAATTGTCTATGATTATATGTTATGTTATATACATTTATAGCGCGCACAGATGCTCAAGTGAGTGTCCCGATGCGTACTTGAGAAAAGGAACCACAAACCAAAGCACTATTGAAAGAGAAAGGTTTTTAACTTTTTTTTAAAGCTCACAGAATCTTGAATACTGCGCAGTGCCAAGGGTAAAGCATTCAATGCCAAAGCAGCTTTACGCACAAAGGAACTCCCCCCAGCCTTTGACGTTTGAACCTGGGGGTCTGCATCAAAAGTTGGCAGGATGAACGCAATTGTCTCACTGGGTTAACAAAAGCGAACCTCTTCTGAAGGTAGGTAGGACCCGAGCAGTAAACGGCCCTGTGAGCAATAGCTGAAGTTTGAATTTTTTATTCGGGACTCCACCGGGAGCCAGTGCAAAGAGCACAAATGAGCATGCACACTACACCTGCGAGATATCCCCAGCAGGAGTCTGGCGGCCGAGTTTTGAACAACCTGCAATTTGTTCAAAAGGTAGCCGGAGATGCCCACATAAAGTGCCTTGGCATAGTCCAGGCGGGACAAAATCAGGGCACGGACAACCGTTTCTTTGGCAGGTCTTGGGAGAAGAGGAAGAAACTTCCTCAAGGCTTTCAGTGTACCGAAGCAGGTCCCAAGCAGCTTCCTAAACTGGGTAGAAAAAGACAGGTTCTCATTGTACCAACCCCTTGGTTTTTTGCAGCGATGCCCATTGCACTAGGCAAGGGGAAGCTGACAGAAGGAGCTGCTCAGTAAGAGGTTTTCTAACCCGTGGACAAAATGAAAACTCGATCACTTCTGTTCCAAGTGCCTCTTCCTCACCATCACTTTGGGATCGTTTGACTAACATTTTACCCATCAAAATACAAGTATTCTATCCTCTCTGAAATTAGCTGGAAAGATGCCATAAAGAGGACCTCTGATTTCTCTTTGTTACATTTTATATAAAAATACTGGCTTTTCTTAGCAGCTGACAGCGGAAATTCTCTTTTTACCACTGATGGCATTTACCGCTGGTGGTAATGCCGTGCCATCAATGGTAATTTGGTACACCAAAAATGCCATGAAAACGTTTAATACAGAAAGCTGACAGAAGGAGCTGCTCAGTAAGAGGTTTTCTAACCCGTGGACAAAATGAAAACTCGATCACTTCTGTTCCAAGTGCCTCTTCCTCACCATCACTTTGGGATCGTTTGACTAACATTTTAACCATCAAAATACAAGTATTCTATGCTTATCATATCATCCCCAATTCGCTGAAGTACCGTAGTCCAGCATTTGAGGTCTCTGGAACATGCCATCTATCATTTAAAAATCTGGTTACCAAAAGCTTTGCAGCCTCAACCGCCCCCTTCCCTTGTAGGCAAACCTCTGTTCCACAAAAAGCTTTATATCTCAGTTTATTGAGAAATATAAAACTCCAAATAGACAAATGAACCACCAGGAGATAATCCCCCTTCCTCCCAGAACTCACAAATACTAACAAGCATTTACAATGGAACGGTTTCGCCTTTGCAAAAGTTAGAGCTATTGGCATTGTAAATGACAACATTTTTATTTATGTGTTGGTTTTGAAAACAGATAAATAAATGCATTGTAATTTACATTGCCAACAGCTTAATCTCTCGCAAATGTAAGACCTATTGTACCCTATTGGACGAGCTCAGCAGACAGCAATTACTACCACACACACACACACCCAGAGCCACACACACACACCCAGAGCCCCCCCCCCACACACACACAGAGCCACACACACCCAGAGCCACACACACACACCCAGAGCCACACACACACACACCCAGAGCCACACACACACACACACACACCCAGAGCCACACACACACACACACACACAGCCACACACACTCCCACAGCCACACACACCTACACACCCAGAGCCACACACACCCACACACCCAGAGCCACACACACACCCAGAGCCACACACACACACACCCAGAGCCACACACACCCAAACACCCAGAGCCACACACACCCAGAGCCACACACACCTACACACCCAGAGCCACACACACCCACACACCCAGAGCCACACACACCCAGAGCCACACACCCAGAGCCACACACACCCACACACCCAAAGCCACAAACACCCACACACCCAGCCACACACACCCACACACCCAGAGCCACACACACCCACACACCCAGAGCCACACACACCCAGAGCCACACACACCCACACACCTAGAGCCACACACACACACACCTAGGAGAGCAAGCACAGCAAGGGGGCAGGGAAACAAGCACAGCGAGGGGGCAGGGAGCAAGCACAGCGAGGGGGCAGGGAAGCAAGCACAAAACGAAAACCTAAGCATCTCAAAATTAGATGGATATAAACCAGAAATATTACCAGCTACGCACAATTCATTGATTAGATGAACAGATGGTTTAAGTGCAACCAAATATCACATGCCAGAAATTACACTGGGAAAAGGACAACGTTTTTGAATGTTTGGCATAAATACACGGACAGCTTTTCTTTTATTCATCAACAAGTAACCCGTGTCTTTTCTGCATCATATACGGAACCTTACTTAATGTAGCAGGATCAAATGCCTTTCACTGCTGAGGAGTACTGTACAAACAGGTCTGTGGAAGGAGATGAAACTTAGAAAACTCCTTCCTTGTGTCTCTAACTTGTTAAAACGGAATGTATACCGGCAGCAGACAGTTCAAACCCTCAGACACCTCACTCACGCTGTATACTACTGCGCCTCGAGCCCATCTGTGTACTCGCACCTTCCTTCGGAGCTATCACGTTACCCAGGCCTCTCCGTGTTTAGGGCACACTGTCCGTGATTTTTTTTTTAATCTCCATTCTGGGACATGTAGTCCTGTTACAGTTAATCCCATTATAAAACCCAGATTTTAAACTCCAGAATCCCCCCAAAAAACTGAACGTTCCACCATGGACCAAGAAACTTGAGAGCTGTGTACTCTTAAGTACCCAAGCGATGAATCAAACACTGTATTATTCTACAATACAACTTACTCCAAAACCATTCTAAACACAAAACTCAGAACACAATCTGTGTGTAGGTTTTTTTTGCTTGTTATAAGACACCTTCAGGTCTCATCATACCAGTACAAGCCATTATCACAAGTGACTTGTAAAATGAGTTGACTTGTGTGCTCTATAGTCAAAGTTGGTCAATTTATGTGCCAACCCCCCAGTCCCCCCCTCGCTTTTCTTTTACACTGCTTGTCCCGAAAATCCCCGGAGAGGCATCTCAATATGCTGAGCATATAGCAACACGAATAAGTGATTCTTTAATTGTGGTCCGTGGCATGTACCGTAAACATGGTTTGTGTATTACGTTTTCTTTTTAAACGTGCAGTAGCAGTTCGTGGTTGCATATGGGAACGGTGCTTTTACATTACCAGTGTCGGCAATAGCACACAAAAGATGGGGTATAAGCACATGCACAATTCAGCTTGGACCAGCTTTTGGCCGCAGGATTCTACGGCAGCTCGCCCACAAAGTAACCGTGGACGCCGCTTACTTTACATTACATCAGACACCGAAGCCAGACAATGGTAACAGAAAGCTGGGCTCAGGCTGCTCTCGGAGGGGGAGGGTCGGATTTTACTCTACAGCGGTGCTATTCCGCTTTCTTTGTAGCTCTTTGTACCCGCGTGCCCCGCAAGGGCACAATACAGCGTTTCGGTCTGGCCACTCTCTTTGAAAACCACTGGACAAGAAAACCTTTCTTCACTCAAGTGCTGACTTCCGAAAACTGTTGTCTGCAGCCTGAGGGAGGAAAGCTTACCATGGGGCCGAGCCTGTCAGCTCTGGAACCAGCAGGCACCGAGAGAGAGAGGCGCAGGAGAACTTTGAGAAAGGGCGCACAATAGTCTGGAAAAACACGAAAAGCAAGAGGCAACTGTAATTATTATTAGAGAAAAAAGAAAACTGCAATACAGAATCAAATGTTTTAAAACAAGGACTTTCACTGCTGTATATTTAGATCGCTGCACGATGACAGAAAACAAGCTAAGTCTAGGTCATTTGTGTACCAGAATTAACAAGACGGCACTGCGGAGCTTCTCAAGTAAGCTATTGCCCAGCCACCATCTTCGGAGAAATGACCAAAGCAAACAAAAAAAATAAATAAATAAACCACCGCCCACCGCCGCATGACGTTTTAAAAGGGGCGGAGAGGGAAAAAATCGCCGGAACGCCCCCGAATCGCCTCGGACAATGACGGAGAGATCTCTCTTCCAATGGCTAGCCTCCATTTATGGAGCTAGCCAATGGAAGAGAGAGGCGGGACAAAGCCACATACTGTCCTAACATAAGATTTCGCCTGCGCGAAAGCTGCTGCGCAGCGGACGCCAGGTGAAACCTAAAAATGCAAAACGCTGAACCCAGTTTTCTCTTGTGAAGACCTCAGAATAAACCCCACACCTGTTTATTCTGGAAATACTGTCCCAGAGTTTATCTTAGATGCCAACTTCACCCTCTGCAGTTATCGAAGCTCCATTCACATCGTTCATGTATTTCTTGTTCGATGTGCAGCAGTCCACTTCCCTTAAGGCTGCGGCTTCTCTACACAAATATATTCAATAAATATTAATGGAAATAAATTCCACGTATATTTCTAGCTGCCTTCCATTTTCCCCATATGCATCCGCACAGTAAACTACAACAGAATGAGGCTTGCCATGGTGCCGCTGTTGTTGAATAGTGCTACGCAAACAAATGGTGGGCGGAATGCTGAATAAATCATACATTCACCCCCAGTCAAGAGATCTGGGTTCAATCCATCATTCTTTTGCTCAGCATGCCACCCCAGTTTAGACCCAGCCATATGCAAATTAGTCTTGATCCTGCTCCTTATGGGAACAGTCCAGCCCGCACTGCCAAGCCAGGTCCTCCCTGGACCGGAAGCAAGAATCCTGGGAACTGTTTCGGGGTATTAACCCTCATCAGCCAGGCTAGCTTGAATCCAGTGACACAGTGAGCAAGGGACCCACGTCTGGGCACACATATCCCACATAGGGCGAAAAGTTCTATGCAAACAAATCACCCCCAGTCAAGAGATCTAGGTTAAATCCATCATTCTTTTGCTCCGTTTAGACCCAGCTGTTGTTGAATAAGCCTCAACTAGCTACAGAGTGGTAACCAGCCATCACTGAGATGGCTGGTCAAGTAAAGGCCCTATATAACTTATTTTCCAATAGAAGTAGCATTAGGACATGATGTAATTCCTATGTTTGCTACCTTACTCAAACTGAAGACTTAGTGATGCCCTTCGCCACTGCAGAAGACGCGTGTTTATCATTTTTAAGGACCTGGGGTTTGTTTCCATGGGACAAAGGGAACAACGAAAAAGGGGAAATATGTCACTGCTAATACACTTGGTCCTAAGATCAAGGGCATTTCAGATGTGTTCCCAGCAACACACTTTATGCATTAGTGACCAGGAATAGCCTCACTGAACTACTTTCAACTAAACAGGGAAAAGACTTTAGGAAGGCCAGAGGAAGAAGGAGCAACATCAAGATAGAGAGAGTGAGGAATGGAGGCTAAAGTGAAAATTATATAGAGAACAAGCGATAGATGTGATGATGCAAAAGAGACAGAGTGAAGAGACAGAAAAAGAGAGAGGAAGGAAGAGAGCTAGAGAAATAAAATAGTGAGAAAGAGCAAGCAAAACAGAGTAAGAATAAGAAGAGAAAGAACAAAGACAATGACAGATGAGGGGAGAGAGAACGAGTGATAGGAGAAAGTGAAAGATTGTGAGAGAGGAAAAAGGAATATACAGAGATATAGAGACACAATGAAACATAGATAGAGGAGGGAGAGTGCTAAACACAAAGAGGGAAATGGAGAGAGCATTGGAGGAATGAGAGAGAAAGAGACAGAAGTGGAAAGTAGCAGGGAGAGGGGAGAAAACATAGCGGGGGAGAAAGAGAGGGAAGAAAATGACATATATCGTATAAATTGTAGTTTAGCTACAAAAAGATGAGATTTAGAGTGAGACAGCGAGATATATAAAAAGATAAGGCACAGAAAATGAGAGGGAAGAGACTGACAAAATGAGAGTGAGAAAATGTGCGGGAGTGCCAGAGAGCCTAGACAGAAAAAAACAGAAATGGGTTAGATTAGTGATTTTGAAATTTAGATTTTAATCGAACTGTGACATTTGACAAAAACATGTGATTGCTGGCAATAACTGAGTCTGAAAGAAAAATATGTTTAAAATCAAGCACTGACAAAGCCAATATGTTTTGTGTATGGGAGATCTATTGGCTTTGTCAATGTTTCTTAGACATGTTGCACAATAGCACTTCAAAGAAGCCCTTTTCTCCTTTGAAATCTTTGTTTATTATGACAAAAATATGTTACCTGCTTTTATTGTGACAACAGGTGTTATCTGCTTCTAAATGTTTTTTTTTTTAATTTTATTTTTTAATTTTTTTCTTTTTTTCAGCAGCCAATTTTGGGGCGTCTGACGCCCCAAAATTGGCTGCTGAGAAGGTCCCAGCCATTATGTTTGCCGACGACACACTGCTACTATCTAAGGCGGCAAAAGGCATCCAGCGAATCCTTGATGGCTTTGTGGACTTCTGTGAGGCCCATGGATTAGAAATTAACGCCACCAAGACGAAATTCATGGTCCTCAACCCCCCACAGAAATTTCACTTTAGTCCAAGCATTGCACATATCAAGCTGGAAAGAGTAAAAACCTTCGAATACCTGGGAATTGTACTAAATGATAAATTCACCTGGAGCTCACACCTGGAGAAAGCTGCACTCAAACTGACACAGCATTCGGGAGGCATAATGAAGCTCTTGGCAAGTAACAAATCCTCAATCAGGCCGATTGGCCCCCCATTACAGATATACAAATCCCAGGCCAAGGGGGCTGTCATCTATGGATCTGAACTTTGGGGCCATGAGAAAACATCAAAGCTGCTGAAGGTGGAAAATAAATTCATTCGTAACCTTGTTGGGCTACCACCGAGCACCCCCCTTGTCCCCCTCAGGATGGACCTAGGCCTATGCCCGCTTGATGAGGATCTGGCTCTACGCCCACTGGCCTTCTGGCGTAGAATATGGACAACTCCAGAATTGGCCAGTTACAGGGAAGGACTCCGGGAGGTTCTTGCCACTCCAGGTGCTGGAAAAATTAAATGGCTCAATTCTATCAAAATAGAATTGGAGGCCCTGGGTCTCTCAACAATGTGGTCTGACCCCCAGAACACGTGCCATATCCTCTCTAAAAAGGATCTAGCCAGGTCATACCGAGAAAGCAAACTTTTCCCGATACTCAACCACCAACTTCTTGGGTCCTTGACAGCTTCCTTTTTGTCCCACAAGGTGAATTACAACATGGAACCAACTTTGGATAAAATTTATCCCTCCTTTTTAAGGAAACTATACCTCCAGTGGAGACATGGATCACTCCCTATCAGAACTCTCACAACCAAATGGGGTCATGATTCAAGTAGTACCTGTCCAGCATGCAGAATTTCGGATGAAAGTGAGCTCCACATCCTTTTCTTCTGTCCAGCTTACCGAGAGATCCGAAGGAACTGGATTGTTCCCCTATGCAGGAATCTGGGATTCAAGAAGTGTTTGGCCGCTTTTAGAGTCTTAAAAACTGATTTGTCAGACCATATTGTGTTTGCTATGGCCAAGTACTTGGGCGCCCTCTGGTCTATCAGAAGGAAATGTGTCAAAACACAGACTTGAGTGCGGACTTGTGTTTAGTATATAAGGATTTCTTTTAGTAACGTTTTATGAATTTTACAATTCGCTGTATAAATCATTTAAATGAATTGTTTTTATATAATTGTCTTTTATGGTAAACTTTTACCGAAATAAAGATTTTTTGAATTGAATTGCTTCTAAATGTATTTTCACTAAAACATGGACATGGGCATAATTATTTTCTTTATGGAATAGCATTTTTTGCCCAATGTCATATTTGTTTGTCTTTTTCATGCATGGGGAAATTAACTGATTTGCTCAGAATCACAGGTGTGTTGTGCCAAAACCTAGCAAGCATTGGCAAAACCAATATGTCTAGTCTTTGAGACTATTGTCTCTGCCATTGCCTTTTGTTCATGCTGTACAGCATGGGCATTGCTGACTTTGGCATTGATGTGTAGCCATGCTGTGTAGCAGCAGTAGCTGCTGTGCAGCATGGCTACAAATAATAATTAAAAACAAGAACTATAGTGCATCCATAATGCGCTTTTTAAAAAAACGTGCATTAGCTCTGGCTGCTATATCGTGCTTTTTTTAGATTCATTTTAGCCACACTGCAAAGTATCTGTGCTGCTGTACAGCATGGCTACACTTAGGCAAGACCAATTGGCTTTGACAGTGATTGTTTTCTGGTTAAACTTGCCAAATCATGCGAGGGCAAAAAGACAACAGACAGTGGGCCCGATTCACAGAATGAACTTAAGACTCAATCCTAAACTTACTACTGTTTTGGTATTCACAGATTGCACTTACTACTTTTGGTATTCACAGAATGAACTTACTACTTTTAGCATTCACAGAATGCACTTACTACTTTTGGTATTCACAGAATGAACTTACTCATTTCGGTATTCACAGAAGTTAGGACTTCTAACTTTAGGACTTCTAAATGCCTTCTGTGAATACCGAAAGTCCTAAAATTAGGATTTTTCTCAATTTAGTAGTAATAAAGTTAGGACTCCTAACTTTACCGCTAAGAAATTGAGAAAAATCTTAATTTTAAGACTTTTGGTATTCACAGAAGGCATTTAGGCGTCCTAAAGTTAGTAGTCCTAACTTTACTACTACTAAATTGAGAAAAAATCGTAATTTTAGGACTTTCTGTATTCACAGAAGGCATTTAGGAGTCTTAAAGTTAGGAGTCCCAACTTTACTACTACTAAATTGAGAAAAATCCTAATTTTAAGACTTTCGGTATTCACAGAAGGCATTTAGGAGTCCTAAAGTGAGGAGCAGTGTTCCCTGTAACGTGCGCGCGCGCGCACCTTGCTGACCCCGAGTGCGCAGAGTCCCGAGGAAAGCGCGCACACATCCTATGAGTGCTTTCGCACCGCTGCGTTTAAAACGCGAGCGGCGCGAAAACGGCAATTCCGTGTTTGGGGGAAAGATTGAAGAAGCTCCGCACTAATGGGCTGTGGCTGCGGGCTGTTTGTGGCCCTTTGTGAAAACATTTGTTAATTGCAGCGCCGTTATGCGCTGCAATTAACAAACATTTTCACAATGGCTCACAATCAGCCCCCAACCGCGCTCCCTTAAGTGAAGACATTTAGCAAGTCCAAAAGCACGAAAAGTCATGCTTTTGGACTTGCTAAATGTCTTCTCTTAAGGGAGCGTGGTCGGGGGCTGATTGTGAGCCATTGTGAAAATGATGAGGGGATGGATGGATGTAAGGATGAAGGATGGATGAATGTGTGAAAAGGTGGGTGGATGAATGATGAGTGGATGGATAAAAGGATGGATGGATGAAAGGGTGGATGGATGGAAGGATGAAAGGGTGGATGGATGGAAGGATGAAAGGGTGGATGGATGGATGAAAGGGTGGATGGATGGAAGGGTAGATGGATGAAGGATGTATGGATGGATAAAAGGTTGCATGGATGAATGATGGATGGATGGATGTGTAAAAAGATGGGTGGATGAATGATGGGTGAATGGAAGGATGAAAGGGTGGACGGATGAAGGATGGATGGATGGATGGATGAAAGGGTGGATGAATGGATGGAAGGATGAAAAGGTGCACGGATGGAAGGATGAAAAGGTTGACGGATGAAGGATGGATGGATGGAAGAAAGGGTGGATGGATGTATGGATGGATAAAAGGTTGCATGGATGAATGATGCATGGATGGGTGTGTGAAAAGGTGGGGGGGTGAATGATGGGTGGATGGATGGAGGAAAGGGTGGGTGGGTGGATGGATGTATGGATGAAAGTGTGATGGAGGAAGGATGGATGTATGGATGGGAGGATAAAAGGGTGGATGGATAAAAGGTTGCATGGATGAATGATGGATGGATGTGTGAAAAGGTGGGTGGATGAATGATGGGTGGATGGATGGAAGGGTGGATGGGTAAAGGATAGAAGTATGGATGGATGAAAGGGTGGATGGATGAAGGAAGGATGGATGTATTGATGGAAGGATGAAAGGGTGGATGGATGAAGGATAGATGTATGATTTAAGGAGAAAAGGGTGGATGAATGGATAAAAGGGGGGATGGATGGAAGGATGAAAGGGTGGACGGATGAAGGATGGATGGATGGATGAAAGGGTGGATGGATGTATGGATGGATAAAAGGTTGCATGGATGAATGATGGATGGATGTGTGAAAAGGTGGGTGGATGAATGTTGGGTGGATGGATGGAAAGGTGGATGGGTAAGGGATGGATGGAAGGATAAAAGGGTGGATGGTTGAAGGATAGATGTATGGATGGAAGGATGGATGGAAGGATGAAAGGATGGATGGATGTGTGAAAGTGTGGGTGGATGAATGATGGATGGATGTGATGAGGTCTAACAGGTGCATTTATGGTTATCAAAAGTTGATGATGAGGAGTACCAGTTTCTAGAAACTTTTGTCGGAAGGGGGTCCTTACGCCTAAAAAGGTTTTACAAGGGGGTCTTGGCATCAAAAAGTTTGAAGACCTCTGTGTTAGAGCATTATGTTTTATTGCCCAGTCTTTTATTATCCTAATCTTTCCAAAAGGGTTTATTTGGGAAAAAAAACAATTCTTGTTTTTAAGAGAACCTCTAACACATGGGGGCATATTTTGAATTCTGAATTCGTACTTTTCCAGAATAAGCAGTGTTAAACTATATTGCCTACTAGTATCGATGACTCCTACACTGCAACTTGTAGTCTTGTCTGATGTAACACTTCCAATACACTGATTTACACACCTATGATTGTGTCTGTGCAATGTGTGTATTATGTAAATTAATCAGAGAGCCAGTGGTTCTGGAGACTTGAGGGCCGCTATTAAAGGGTGCTAGTGAGGGAATCCATGGTAGAGGTGGCCATTGGGGGGCGCCAAAAACATTGTCACACAGGGCTCCACCAGTGTTAAAGATGGCCTGGCTTGTGCCTAGTTGAAGTTGGCTGACCAAAGTCCAATTGAACAATATGTAAAGCACACGTCGTTCTTTTGGACTTGCTACATTTCTTTTAGATATCACGCAAGATAGAAATCTCTCTGCTTAGCCTAGTGTGCCACCTGGCTGGTATTTTGTTGCTTCTTTCCGTCTGTGCATCCAGATATACAATGCAACAAGTAACATTACATCTACAGCAGTAAAATCTTATAATGGTACTATCATTGGAGCCTTGTGCTTTTCTAAACCCAAAGTGTACTTGCCTGTATAACCAATTCATGTAATTGTGTGTGTCTAAATTGCAAACCTGCCATAAGACACTTAACGTGCCGATTTATGTGTGAAAATGCAGTCTTTTCACTTGTTTAAGCATGAGTTTGGAGTGATATTTGGCGCTGCACCCACACGCACGGTCTGGTTCCTGGCGCACATAACCATGGCTGCAGCGCACAGAGACCCACACTGACGCACACAGAGGAAAAAAATTAGAGGGAACATTGGTTAGGAGTCCTAACTTCTGTGAATACCGAAATGAGTAAGTTTATTCTGTGAATACCAAAAGTAGTAAGTGCATTCTGTGAATGCCAAAATTAGTAAGTCATTCTGTGAATACCAAAAGTAGTAAGTGCAATCTGTGAATACCAAAACAGTAGTAATTTTAGGATTGAGTCTTAAGTTCATTCTGTGAATCAGGCCCAGTAAGAGGAGGGTGTGGGGGGTAAAGCAACAAGAGGGAGGTGTGGGGAGAGGGCGGTAGGTGGGGAGACTGT
Organism: Lissotriton vulgaris; assembly: GCF_964263255.1. Taxonomy (NCBI): domain Eukaryota; kingdom Metazoa; phylum Chordata; class Amphibia; order Caudata; family Salamandridae; genus Lissotriton; species Lissotriton vulgaris. Next base: position 1,100,018,571 of record NC_141693.1, read on the forward strand.
AAAGTTAAAAAAGAAATGAAGAATGGAAGAGTGACCAGTAAGAAGCAAGGAAACAAGAATGACATGGAAGCGAACCAATGGCAAGTAGTGGTAAGTAATGGGTGGGCTCTACGTTCTTTTTGTAAGCTCATAGCGAAAGCACACGGTAGGCGAAACCGAATAGCTTTCGCTGATAGCCAATGCGTGCTGTAGGTGAAACCTAACCATGTACAGAGAGCTTTAGAGTACGGTCACAGTGCACATATTCACAACTAGGCCCATCAGGAACCTGCACACTGCACTATTCGCAGCGCAAGATTGTCAATGGATGTAGTTCAGACTGAAAATGCTCCTTGTAATGCTGTCCAGTGCTCCTTGGAGCTGGTTCTGTGTTGCCGTATTTCATATAGCTTACAAAAAGAAGTGAAACGGATATCAGAAAAAATAGCATTTGCATCCTTCCTGGCAGCTAACAGTGGGCGTTGAAGAGGCGTTATGTGGCCACACTGTTTACTCTCTTCTTTATTTGGATGTCAGTGAGTAACGGCTATGAAATTGCAAAATAAGTGGCATTTTTCCATTCCCAGATTGAGAAGTGTGAGACGCGAAGGAGTAGTTCTCACTTCGCATTGACTCTCAGATACCTCAGCATCCCCAGCATCCTTTGTGTGCTATACTACTGCAGGGCTTCCCAAACTTTTTAGAACCATGACCCCATTTTTAGAATGACAAACTTTCGCGACCCACATAGCTTGAATGGACTGGAGGCAGGAGATTTTTTTAATGCAACTAGAGCATAGAGTAATATTGAACTGTATTTCACAGTCAGCACATTTCCCATTGAAATGGCCACTAAATCCGCACAGACATACACTCTTACTGATAAAACTATATTGTACACAAATGATAATGTGTGGAAATCAGGTTTTAGTGAATGATTTTCATTTGTGCTTCGCCACATACATTTACTGAATGGTTTAGATTCTATTAAAATGTGTGCTTCCATCACACATCAGAATTACAAAAAAAATCTGCTAAATTATTTTTTCCAGCCTCACAAGAAAATGACATCCTAAAGCTTTTCCTTACTCACTTCCTGAACCCCAGCAAGACTGTCACATATCCACTTTCCTTTTTCTGACTGCAAAGTGAGAGGACAGAGGAGTTTGTAAACACCAGTAAATAAGTATCAATTTTTCAGACGAAGCAGCTTGACATTTGATCTCTCTCTTTGAAGTGCAGCAAATTTGACAAGAGAAATAAAGAATTTAAAGGCAACTTTATTTATTGTTTGGAGTTTTGCGAACCACCAAAAATCAGCTCGGGACCCACCAGTGGGTTGCAATCCACAGCTTGGGAAACACTGATGTACTGTCACCTTGCCTCCTCTGAGGAGCTCTCAGGGCCCCAATCTCAGTGAATGCCAGGAGCATGCGTCTGCCTTACCCAATGAGATGCTCGCACGTCAGTGACGTCAGGCGATAATTCGGCCGTGTGGCACTGTAGTAGCAGCAGGTTTGCACTCTAAGCAGAAGGCTGGCCTTAAAGGCTTTAAATCTGCCTATCCTTCGGAGAGTGCAATAAATGTTTAATACTCGGTTGCTTCCTTCGCATCCTTTCCCAGGGGACAGCTCACCCTCGCCATTAGCCGCTCGAGCATTTAAAATACTGAAACGATAGCACAGATCAGTCTTGAACAAGCATTAACAAACTGAGCATTTCCGCCTAATTTTCTTAACATAAAACGTGACGAGGATGATTAAATGTCATGAGTTATACAAATAGGGCTTTTTCAGGCACCACTAAGGCACTGCGCTGCTTCTATTTATTTATTTATGCGGTTTTATATAGCGCATACTTTACCCGAAGATGTCAGAGCGCTTCACAATAGAACCAGTTACATTACATAGGGACTTGAGAACACATGAATTACATATAAGATACGAAACAGATAGAGGAGTCCTAAAACACAAACAAAAACAAATGTTACAATAGTGTGCACGAGAGATGTGCAAATTAAACTATCATAGATATAATCTGTCAATACCCATTTTCATCCGTCCTCCTTCTGATGTATTAGTTACACAGACAATTTTGGACAGCGGGGAGCTCAGGAAACATAATGGGGGTATTCACAAAGGCGTTGTAGAGTATATGAAAATGTACTCCTGTGAGACTTTTTTAAATACTCTTGGATGCCTTTTTGAATGAGCTCCAAAACATCCAAAATGGGAATAAATTGGGAATAGTCAGGCAATATTCATGAACAGTCATAGAACAGTCTGGCCCCCTCTCTGCACTTTTTCTAATAGAGAGTTAAATGTTTCAGGGCGAATTCGCAAACACATGTAAAAGTAAGTAAAAGGGTACTACATGAGCATGCTCGTACATGCTCCTAATGTGTTTGTGAATAGGCCCTAAAATATGTTTAGCAAACAAACATAGTGAAGTCAAGAGTTGGAAAGATGAACATCTTCAAGGAATAATGCTTGACACCAAAGTTCTTCTTTCCTTTTTAGGTCTCGCCTGTCGATGCGCATGCGCATCGAGCTTGCGAGACTATGGGGGCTTATCCACTCTTTAACCAACCTGCAAGGAATCGTGGCGATTCCTTGCAGTGCACGAGAAATTTAAGCTCAATGCGCATGCGCATTGAGCTTAAAAGCGCGTGCACATGCCCCCAGCCGCCTGCCTTGCCTACTCTCTCTCTCACAGCCTCCCCCAGCTCCGCCCCCTCACTTCTTGATTGCACGGCCGCTAGGCCGTGCCTCCCCTACTCTCCTCCCCCCTCCTCCTCCTACTCTCCTCCCCCCTCCTCCTCCTACTCTCCTCCCCTGCCTGCCGTGTCGCACCTCTCCCCGCTCCGCCCCCTCCCCTGCCCGCCGTGTCAGCTTTCGGGAAAACAGCATCTCAGGGGCTGCCTCCACTTCTATGCAAGTCAACAGAGAAAATAATAGGAAACAAAGCGTGTCAACAGTGGCGTTTCGTAATCCCTAAAAAAGGTTCAAAAACATTGGCCGCCTCTGCATTATCGCTAATCAGTCGCTATGTCTTCATGCCCCGATCTTATCACTTCACAGATAAGAGAAATAACGTTCTGGGTTTTTGTCTAGTTTGGAGGGAGCTGTGCACGTGCCGCTGTAACTGGAGAGCACAATTGTTGGGCATGCGCGCTACTGACCCCTGCTGGTGGCGCGGAGGAACTTGTGTGTGCATACCGCTCTATTTGCCCGAGACCTCCCTTGCCCTGTCGGCGGCTGGGTTTAAATGGATTGCGTGACAAAACTGTAATTTTGGACACGGTTTACCCAGAGTTTTATGATTCGCTTTGGTTCGCATCTGTTGAGCCTACACGGTTTCATGGCTTTACCGTACACGAGTGCACCTTTTAAGGCCTAGACTTGAAACATGGCGTCTATTAGACTGCCTCCCCCAGCTCCGCCCCCTCACTTCTTGATTGCACGGCCGCTAGGCCGTGCCTCCCCTACTCTCCTCCCCCTCCTCCTCCTACTCTCCTCCCCCCTCCTCCTCCTACTCTCCTCCCCTGCCTGCCGTGTCGCACCTCTCCCCGCTCCGCCCCCTCCCCTGCCCGCCGTGTCAGCTTTCGGGAAAACAGCATCTCAGGGGCTGCCTCCACTTCAATGCAAGTCAACAGAGAAAATAATAGGAAACAAAGCGTGTCAACAGTGGCGTTTCGTAATCCCTAAAAAAGGTTCAAAAACATTGGCCGCCTCTGCATTATCGCTAATCAGTCGCTAGGTCTTCATGCCCCGATCTTATCACTTCACAGATAAGAGAAATAGCGTTCTGGGTTTTTGTCTAGTTTGGAGGGAGCTGTGCACGTGCCGCTGTAACTGGAGAGCACCATTGTTGGGCATGCGCGCTACTGACCCCTGCTGGTGGCGCGGAGGAACTTGTGTGTGCATACCGCTCTATTTGCCCGAGACCTCCCTTGCCCTGTCGGCGGCTGGGTTTAAATGGATTGCGTGACAAAACTGTAATTTTGGACACGGTTTACCCAGAGTTTTATGATTCGCTTTGGTTCGCATCTGTTGAGCCTACACGGTTTCATGGCTTTACCGTACACGAGTGCACCTTTTAAGGCCTAGACTTGAAACATGGCGTCTATTAGACTGCCTCCCCCAGCTCCGCCCCCTCACTTCTTGATTGCACGGCCGCTAGGCCGTGCCTCCCCTACTCTCCTCCCCCTCCTCCTCCTACTCTCCTCCCCCCTCCTCCTCCTACTCTCCTCCCCTGCCTGCCGTGTCGCACCTCTCCCCGCTCCGCCCCCTCCCCTGCCCGCCGTGTCAGCTTTCGGGAAAACAGCATCTCAGGGGCTGCCTCCACTTCAATGCAAGTCAACAGAGAAAATAATAGGAAACAAAGCGTGTCAACAGTGGCGTTTCGTAATCCCTAAAAAAGGTTCAAAAACATTGGCCGCCTCTGCATTATCGCTAATCAGTCGCTAGGTCTTCATGCCCCGATCTTATCACTTCACAGATAAGAGAAATAGCGTTCTGGGTTTTTGTCTAGTTTGGAGGGAGCTGTGCACGTGCCGCTGTAACTGGAGAGCACCATTGTTGGGCATGCGCGCTACTGACCCCTGCTGGTGGCGCGGAGGAACTTGTGTGTGCATACCGCTCTATTTGCCCGAGACCTCCCTTGCCCTGTCGGCGGCTGGGTTTAAATGGATTGCGTGACAAAAATGTAATTTTGGACACGGTTTACCCAGAGTTTTATGATTCGCTTTGGTTCGCATCTGTTGAGCCTACACGGTTTCATGGCTTTACCGTACACGAGTGCACCTTTTAAGGCCTAGACTTGAAACATGGCGTCTATTAGACTATTTGGTCAGAAATTATTTATTTTATTTGGTCGTTATTTCTCTTATCTGTGAAGTGATAAGATCGGGGCATGAAGACCTAGCGACTGATTAGCGATAATGCAGAGGCGATAAATGTGTATAGAAGCTGCCACTCAGTTGAGGACAAGGTCTGGAAGCTGTGCGGGAGAGTAATACTGTGCAGGCCAGGGCTAAGCTATAGGCCGCCGTCTGTGTAATCTCCTGCCATCGCCATCTGTTCCCCCTCCCCAGCCGCCAGCACCTCCCCTCTCTCACCCCGCACACAGCCTTACTCGCATTTCTCCTCCCCCTCCCCAGCCGCCACCACCTCCCCTCTCTCTCCCTGCACGATGCTTCTACCCACATGCTAGTCGGTTGCTGCCCATATAATTAAACCATCAGGAATACATTTTGCCCACACACATAATCCCACACACACACACACACACACAACCCCACACACACACACACTACCCCCCACACACACAACCCCACTCACCCCCCACATACCCACTCCACCCCCACACACACACCCCACCCCCACTCCCACCCCCACACCCCCACCCCCATACCCCCACACACACACACCAAAAATATCACTATGCGCTACCACAGCATCACTGAATGCCACAGCATCACTCGCCACCACAACAACTGGCACTTCTTGGATTGCCTTGTCCTACAGCTAAATTCGACCTGTTCTGAACTAGAGTCTCATAATTTTCACAATTTTGCAGTAAAACGATCAAAGAGGTACTAACTTAATTTCGACATCATTATTGAAGTGCAGTTTATCTTGTCTTCCTCAGTACTTCGTACATCTCCCTAGAGATGTGGCATAACGACCAGAGCTGCCATCTAAGTCACGTAAATACAATACATGTTGCATTACAAATGCTATAGGTGTCACATTCGCCAAAGTTATACCTATTGGCATTGTAAATGACAAAGCTATCAATTTAGCTATTTTAAAAACCAACACATAAATAAAATATATTGTCATTTACAAGACCAATAGCTCCAACTTTTCTAATGCGAGACCTATTGCATTTCCAATGCTTGTTCATGATAGTCAATGTCATCCTTTTCTTTTTAATTCAGTATTTCATAAAGTCAACAGCCAGCATGTGTTTGCGGAACACATCAGCCTTGTCACGGTTAGTGTTACGGTAGCACATTTGTTAAAGTAGGAAGCAGAAGTACTGATTATTGAAACGAGTAGTACAACAGACCACGCTTAAGGATTCATATTTTGTAAGGCTTGCAAAAAGGCATATGAGCTTCTTATGTGAGCTTTTTAAGGTATAATCTTGGTTATTGTCTTTTTCATTCCTGTTTATTTCCCTATCTTCTGGACAAGTGGAAAACCCTTGACAAAGCTACAGAATCATGTTTCCACATCTCTTACCACTATGAGACATGGAAGCATGATAGTCATTCCAGTTACATTACCACTCCATTGACCAACTGGGCACCGTGACCTATCCGTCCAGCAGCATGGGGACAAAGTGGAGAGAGAAGGACCTGGATGCAGAGGTCAGAAAGGAATCTAGAATCAGCTCTTATGAACCTGCACAAGCAGGGACCCACCAACATCCAGTACGGAGAGGAATCACGCATTGCACACTTTACTCCATCTTCAACCAGTCGAGCACCAGAGGATAAGCTCCCAGCCAGTAAAGACCCAGTTAGCCCCATTGTTGTTCATGATGGATGATGAAAAGGATCTGAACAGGAATCAGAAAATGTTCCTTAAGTCTGTCTCCCAGAAGGTGCTGAGATCTTTTTTCTCAGTGGCTTTCCCCACTGAGGCGTTGCAAACGTCAGCTCCTGAACTTCACTACTCTCAATGTTATGACTTCTGTGGGGACCCTTCATTCCCTAAGAACCATCACACAGCCTGCGATCAGACATGCACCCCCAGGAAAGGAGCAGAGTTGGGGGAAGGAATATGGAGATTCGCTGAAAGGCATCACAGCATTGTCAGCGGGGACAGATCGATTAGGCAGACCTGGAGGTACAGCTTCTTGTGCCATAAATGGTATGCTTATGAGGAAAAGAAAGCGAGGCTTGACTTATTGTGGGATGAATCTGTGGGCCTTGTCCTGAGACTTCAAGACCTCTCTGCATGACAACCTACAAACATTTGAGAGCCATATCATTGTAAAGCATCATTCATGGCAGCCGAGACAAAGCTTGTGTAAGGTTGTGAAATGCATATTCTCATTGTGGATAAGATATACATAGTTTTGCACTTGAATAAGTGGCTTTCTAAAGGAACATGATTGAAAACACCAGACACCAATGCACATTACTGCCCCTGTGACATTTCTCCTTGGGCATGAGCTATAGAATGCCTGAATTGCACCTTTACATCTGTCAATCTCTACCCTTGCTTAAAGGTAACTTTTAATTTCAGTTTCTGGGATTGTTGTGTGAGCTTAGTCTGTTTCTAAACTTTTCCAATAAGTTTGTATTTTATACAGACATTTGGGTTCTCCGCTTGTCTCAGCAACTGCCCTGCTTAACAATTTAGACTTTCTACTGTCCTCTTGTGGCACTGAGTGGTATTGTGTGGAGTGTGTGATGCATTCAGTAGAGTGTAATTATGTGGCGTGTAATTATGTGGTACTGAGTGGTATTTGGAGTGTATGTTGCATTGAGTGCAGTGTAATTATGTGGAGGTTAACTATGTGGCACTGAGTGTTATTTGGAGTGTATATTGCATTGAGTGCAGTGTAATTATGTGGCGTGTAATTAGGTGGCACTGAGTGGTATTTGGAGTGTATGTTGCGTTGAGCGCAGTGTAATTATGAAGCATATAATTATGTGGCACTGAGTGGTGAGAGGGTTGTGATGGTGAGAGGGTGTGAGGGTGAGAGGGTTGTGAGGCTGAGGGGGTGTGAGGGTGAGTGAGGGGTGTGAGGGTGAGTGAGGGGGTGTGAGGGTGAGTGAGGGGGTGAGGGGTGTGAGGGGGTGTGAGGGTGAGGGTGGGTGAGGGGGTGTGAGGGTGTGTTAGGGTGTGGGGTTGAGGGTGAGTGAGGGTGAGGGTGTGTGAGGGTGAGTGGGTGTGTGAGGGTGAGGGGGTGTGAGGGTGAGTGTGAGTGAGGGTGTGTTAGGGTGAGGGTGAGTGAGGGGGTGTGAGGGTGAGAGGTTTGTGAGGGGTGTGCGGGTGAGAGGGGGCTGTGATGGTGTGTGAGGGTGAGTGAGGGTGAGTGGGATAGGCAAGACCTAAAAATCTATCCAACAGCTGTACTGAATGAGTAAAGTGAAGTGCAAAAACCAATCAAATGTCAGAAGTGATCCTTCTGGTGTTGATAATCTTTAGGAATTCATAGTTCTTTAACATGCTGTAGAGCACCTTCAAAGCGCAAACAACGTTTTTAACAGCTTAATCGTTGTGATCAACAATGGAAAATGCTGCATAACCAATGAGTCACCTCTAGATGCACAAAGGCATTAAAGGGCTTTACCTGCAGAGCGTTGCGAACTGCAGTGGTAGATCAGCTGCTGCAGGGGAGGAGGAGAGGTGGGCTGATCACCGTGGCCTCTGCGGCTATAGAGGGGATCTGGGAGAGGCTGACCCCGGGCGGCCGATGACGAAGGGCACTCTACTTAACACGGAAGTGGGGGTGGGAGGAGTGTAGATTTTGGTGTTAAGAGGGAGGGCACCAAACGGGGAGAAATGTTAAAGGTCAATGTGATTAAACAAGTTAAACAAGTTTTAAAAAAAAGGTACACTGGGGGGAGGAGAATCACCAAAACGTGCACTAACCCTCTATGAATTTCACGAGCCTGCATTCTGGCGTCATGGTGTACCACGGCATCCCTGTCAAAAGACTCCCCATTCCGCTCCCCCCAAATGATTAAGCATTTGCTAATGTTTTGTGACATAAAACCGGGAGATTATTATTTTTTTCCCTGCCTTAATTGAAGGAAGCATTTAGTGGAGATGTACCCATTATTGGCTCTCGGCGCGCGTGCAGCGCGCACGCGCACTCTGGAGCAGGTTTGGACGAGCTTGCAAGATTTATGCGAATGGGCCTGAGGGGAGAGGCAATTTGTAGCCGAGACGGACAATTACGTGGCCCATGAGTGCAAGAATGACTGCGCCAGGCGGCTAATGGGTAGTAAGGCTGCGCCGGCAGCCATGAGCCGCACAGCGGTGTAACAGTCAGCAGAGCACCTCTGCACACTTTGTACTATCAATAACAAAATAGGTGCTCGATTACTCTTCCACCTCCCCGGGGACTCTCAAAATGGCTGCAGGTGACTGGGAGCAGGTAGGAGACGGTTTGAAAACTGGTGTGGGGTGGAACTGTAGTGCCGCCTGTGTAGCACACTGGGAAGGACGGCCAGAGGGGCGCGATGAGAGTGCCGCGAGCCCGTGACGACAGGAGCGGTTCTGTACGAAGCCGGTCACATGTTCCCTGGAGCCACTAAGTAGAGCAGGGAGCAACTCGCTGGTGGGTGGGTTGTATCCTTTAACTTCCGGGGGCGGGGGGATGCGGTTGTGCCAAGCAGTAAATAAGACTGCGGGTCGCGCTATTCCTCTTTGCTAATATGGCTGTGTATTCCCTGTCTCTCTAGGCACTTGTGACTTTCCAATACTTGTGGAAAGAAGGGAACGTGGGTGCCAAAATAAATATTTCCAAAACGCGTGGCTTATGTAATAAAGAGCTTACCTTGAAACTTGTAAACTTAAACAAGACGGAGGGAAGAGAGGGGAGGGGGGAGGAGAAATGCGACACGGCGGGAAGGGGAGGGGGCGGAGCGGGTACAATAAACAAGACGGAGGGAAGAGAGGGGAGGGGGCAGGAGAAATGCGACAGGGGAAATGCGAGACGGCGGGAAGGGGAGGGGGCGGAGCGGGTAAACAAAGACGGACGTGCACGCGCTTTTAAGCTCAATGCGCATGCGCATTGAGCTTAAAAGTCACGGGCACTGCAAGGAATCGCCACGATTCCTTGCAGTGTGGATAAAGAGTGGATAAGTCCCAATACTCTCGCTTGCTCGATGCGCATGCGCATCGACAGGCGAGACCTAAAAGCATCTGTTTCGCAGCAAGGTGTGGCGTGAAATTTGAAATTTAAATAATAAATATTTGTAGCGCAGCAATATATTTCTCCTTGAGGGTTACAGTATCATGTTGATGCATATGTAACCCACATGGGGTTTATACTTTAAGTGCATGCAAATGATAACAACTTGGCAAACATGAGGTGATTACACTGGGTACTGGACCAACCTGATATTACTTAGTCTGAGTGTTTATTTGAGTCAGCCTTCGAATGCATACACCTACCAGGAGAGCATTTAACAAGGACTGTTCTATGTATTTTACCCCAGATGCATCAAGAACCCATTTTGGGATTCCTTAATAGCGAAAAATACCGAATCGCTCTTAAGGAATAGCAAAATGGAATGCATTAAGAAACCACAAAAAAAATTGTGATTTCTTAGAATTCCTTAATTGCGACTCGCAAATTGCAAGTCGCAATTAAGGAATACCTCCCCTGAATGGGAAGACAATCTAAATTTGTGAATCGCAATTAGCGAATTGCAAATTGAGATTGCGATTTCAAGGGTTGCACCCCTGAAATTGATCTGTGCACATATATTGCGGACACACATGCCCTTAGGGCATGTGTGTGCGCAACATGAAACTTTGAAAAATGCACTTTAGTGCATTTTTCAAAGTTTTTGCAAATTACCATGAAGTTGTACTTCATGGTAATTTGCGTGCCCTATTAGCGAATTCGCTATTTTTAAAACTTTCATGCATTACATTTAAGGAATCTCAATTTGTGATTTATTAAATGCAAATAATCGCAATTTAGTGATTTCTCAATTTGCAATTTTTGCATTTGGGATGATGCATCCCAAATGCAAAAATACCGGTCGCAAAGGGGCAGATTCTGAGAGCTGAAGCAACCTGAAATGTCATCATAACATTTTGGTCTCATGCTGACTAGAAAGTGAGTGATAGCTGAGAGTTAGGATCCAGAGGTTCCATCTTGTGGCCATGAAGGGTGAGAGGTCAGGACCTGTGTTTCTCCACTTTCCCTGGGATGCCTTTGTATAAATAGCCACCAGGGTTGGTCCTAACTTTGAAACCCCTGCGGCAGCCTCGGCATTGCTATTCCTGGGAGAGGTCCCATTCCCCTGATGATGCAGGTTGTGCCAGTCGATGTTTTCAAAGTGTGCTTGAGTGGGGTGGTTGGAAGGCTGTGTGTGTCTCTTATTGCCTATGATCCAGGGGGGTGACAAACACTGGACACTTGCAATTGATAAAGTAGTGCTTCATAAATTAGGTCATATGTTATGTCATGTTAAGTTGATAGAAAGGGTTTAGCGCTGTATTGCCACTAGGATCACTTAGCAGCGCTATCAAGTTTGGGTACTTTCAGACCTAAGTCCCGATGATTCCCTCGCTGACTGCAGTTTACTTTTTGAGTAGAATTATTTGCAGGGTCTGGTTAATATTCTAATCAGGTTTGGTTGTAGTTGTTAGTTGTTTATCTGACTGTTTGCACGAGATATTTCCAAATGAGATCTACTGTATATATGAAAAACCCTACAGAATAGCCTTTTCATTTACTCATTTTGGTATTTTTAACCATCGTTGTCACCTTTCAAATGATTACTAGAGCTTTGAGACATTGTAAGTATACATACATACAAAATAGCAATGTAATTCATTTAACAGAGGTAGGCAATGTCTGACAGCTCGAGACAGAAGCCTGGCTCTAGCGCAGCGCGAGGTCCTCTTGGAACATCGAATCCAAAACGAGACACTCTTTCAAGAGAGGCAATGAGGCCTAGTGGCTACAGCTGCTGCCCATCCAATATGGGGAACTAGGTTTGAATCCTGGCCCCTTCTCAGCATCCAGAAGACTGACAAATCTTCCTCTGTCGAAAAAAAAGGTGAAATGTATGTCACACACAACTCTAATGAACTCCACCAGGAATTAAGGAGAAAGCACTAACCTTTGACTACTGATCTAGAGGCTGTATGAGACAGTGTGAACCTGGAAAATATGGTATCAGTCTAAGTTTCCCTGCTTGACCAAATTTTATGATCCTAGGCAAAAAAAAAAATAATCAAGCCTTATTTTGTTCATTATTACGAATCAGAGCATCTTAAAATACGTGAGTTAAGGTGTGGGCTGTTGAAAAAAACTTCTATATTTTTTGATTTGTTAGCCTATAATGTTGCTTCCTATCTAATAAGAATCTAGGCCACTGTTATATTGTATATAATTAATTTAATGTTATTGCTTTAAGGCTCGTGTTGGTGCGAGCTTTAGGATGTATGTATGTAACCTAAGTTCTAGTGTGGCTTGGTCAGTTAGAGCCTGGCTGAACATCTGTGCAGTTGTGCTTCCTGGCGCTACCTGTTCTTATATTTATATTACTGAATAAAGGAATTTGAGTAATCCGACTGATTGATTACTTAACAATTGGCGACGAGGTGAAAACGGAAGAAACAAAGGAGTCTACTTGAGATATATTTTTCTTCACGTCGTGGATGAAGCTACGGAGATTTGAAGAAGAATAAAAAAAAAAGAAAAAGGAATTGAGCACAAGGATTACAGGAGAATAATACGTGACTGATCTTGCGGGATAGAATGCTGTAAGGACTGACACCATCGCACACAAGGTAGGAGAAAAGTAATTCGAATATATCTTGTGGCATTGCAGTTGAAGGACGCCTAAACCTGCATCTTTTAAGCAGCGGCGCAGTTCGAAGCGTGATCTCCCTGCCGGCATCAGAACGTTCCTTGTCAAGCTTTGATGTCAGTTTTAACACCGTGCAGTGTGGAATGTGCGGGATGACAACGGTGCGCAAGGTCAAGTAGCGTGACCTTACGTGGCAGCCATTTTTTTTGTTTTTTTTGTTATGATTGTTAATCTGAAGTATCGGAAGAGCTTCACACGACGGAGAACACGAAGCGGACAACGTAAGAGCATTTAAATTGAAAATGAAGCGGATTCTAAGAGAAGAACATATTAGACTGTCGGGGCACTATTAGAGGTTAATTTGGATATTTTTGTGTTTTGTTATTGGGGACATTCACAAACTTGACTGTATTTTATGGAAAGAGGTGATCAGTTGGAAGCCAGATCGGAGAAGGAAATGGCTCAACAAAGTTTCACGATCAACCCTCCACAACCTTTCTGGGCCACTGGCTCACAGCCAGATATAAAGTGGGTAGAATGGAAGGAATACTTCATTAATTACATTTGTGCTATTGATGAAACTGGGAAAATGAAAGCAGAACAGAAAAAGAGAATACTATTACACTCTTTGGGACCAAAAGGTTTGAAGACTTATTCGCGCATGCAGAAAGTAATTAATACAGATTTGAGTGAATTTGATAATGCCATAGGAAACATGGACAGATATTTCACACCAAAAGTTTTTATTGGTGTAGTGAGACATAAATTCTTTCAGAGAAAACAAAGGAAAGAAGAGTTGGTTGATGAATGGTTGGATGATTTAAAAAAAGTTGGCGATCGATTGTAAAATCGGTAATTTGCATGATGACCTTATTCGGGACCAGCTAGTCATGCACAATGATAACTCACCAATACAAGACAGACTTTGGGTAAATGCTGACGCACCCTTGGATGATGTGCTTGCTATAATGAGAAAGTCTGAAATGTCCGGAAGGTGTGCCAGTCTAGTCAAAGATGCAGAAATGGAATCTGAGAAAGCATCATCAGCAGTTTTCAAGATACAAGGGGCAGCAAAAAACCCAAATAGACAATTTCAAAGTAAAGGGCCAAGTCAACCATTCAGGAGTCAGGGGAAGGAAATGAGTATAGAGGAAAGAAGGTGTTATCGCTGCGACAGCAAAGAACATATGGCTTACAGCAAGATGTGTCCAGCTCTAAGGAAAAAATGTGGCATGTGTGGATTAGTTGAACATTTTAGCAAAATGTGCCATAGGCGTAGTAATGTAAAATGTATTTGGAATGAGGAGTTAAGTGCAAATGAAAGTGGAGATGATGAAATTTGTGTGAAAAACGTAAGGGGGAATTATATGCTTAATATCACCGACGAGGCAATAAAAGGTAACCAATATGTGATTTGTCCGTAGGTGGTATAAAAGTGAAGGTGTATGCGGATTCTGGATCTCCATACACTATCATTAATGAGGAAATATGGAAAAAGAAGCTTACGCACAAAATTGGAGATCAATTGTATTTCTCTGATGTTAACCCAGTGAGTTACACGGGGGAGAAAATAGGTTTGCTGGGGTTTAGATGGCTTACTTTTCTTTTTAAAGGGAGATTGGCAAAAGGAAAGTTATACATAGCCAAAACCGGATCATCTGTATTAGGATGGCATGACCAGAAAAATCTACATATCATCTTAGACCCAAACAGCAAAGAGAAGGTGCTGGTTCTAGATGAATGTAGCAAGATAGAGGATATTTTGAAAAACAAGTTCACTAACGTGGTGGGAGAAAAGTTGGGGAGGCTGAAAGGTTTTGAGCATAGGATCATGCTCAAAAGTGATGCGCAGCCCAAAGTACATAAGGTCAGACCTATTCCAATGTTGATAAAGGATGAGGTAAAGAAAGAGATACAAGGCTTGTTAGCTAAAGGTGTTATTGAGGAGGTAGATTCATCAGAGTGGATTAGTCCAGTAGTAGTCCCGAGGAAATCCAACGGAAAAATTCGTTTGTGCATAGATTTGCGCCATCTCAATAAAAATATTGTCATTGAAAGTTTCCCGTTACCAAAGATTAACGAGATGGTTTCTTCTTTGAGAGGAGCAACTTGGTTCTCCACAATAGACCTTTCTGTCGCCTATCACCAGGTGGTTTTGGAGCCAGAGTCGAGGCATTTAACAGGTTTTATCACGCCGTTCGGTTGTTATCAGTTTAAGAGAATGCCTTTTGGGCTTGCATCGGCCGCAGCTGTTTTTCAACGGTTGATGCACAAATTATTTGGAGAAATGGAAGGGATATGTTTCTTTCAGGATGATGTTTTAATTGCAGGCACCAACAAAGAAGACCATGATTCCAAATTATGGAAAGTGTTTGAAACACTGAATTCAGAGGGGTTAACTGTGGAGTTATCAAAATGTAAATTTGGTGAAAGAAGTGTCCCTTATCTAGGCCATGTCATTAGTGAGGAGGGAGTCAGGGCCAAGATGTCACTGGTGGAATGCATAGTATCATCGCCGGCACCAGGGTCTAAAGAAGAAATAAGGTCCTTTTTAGGAATGGCAGAATACTGCGCTAAATTCATTGAAAATTTTGCTTCTAAGGTATATAATATTAGATCATTACTGAAGAAGAATGTGAGGTTTGAGTGGACGAAGGAATGTGAGAGGGTGTTTGCTGAAATTAACCAGCACATTCATCATTGCCATGTTTTGCGAGTCCTTAATAGTGATTATTAAGGAATCGCTATTAAAGACTCGCAAAACGGGATTCATGTAGAAATCGCAATATTTATTGCGATTCCTACAGCTACCTTATTTGCAATTCGCTAATTGCTAATCGCAAATAAGGAATGACTCCCCATTCATTCCTATGGGCCTTTAGGCCCATAGAAATGAATGGGGAGTCATTTCTTATTTGCGATTCGCAAATAGCGAATCGCAAATAAGGATGCGATTTCAAGGGTGCCAGAGTGACCAAATGACACCCTGTCGCACCCCTGAAATGGTAATGTACACTGGTGTTGCGCACACACATGTCCAAAGGACATGTGTGTGTGTGTAACATACAACTTAGAAAAATGCACTAAAGTGTGTTTTTCTAAGTTTTCGCTATTTACCACGTAGTTAGACTTTGCGGTAAATAGCGGCCCCAGATTGCGAATTCACAATTTTTAAATGGTTCATGAATTGCATTTAAGGAATCTCAAATTGAGATTCCTTAAATGCAATTCATCGCAATTTAGCGATTTCTATAATTGAGATTTTTGCATTTGGGATGATGAATCCCAAATGCAAAAATAGCGCTCGCAAAGGGCCAGATTCTCAGAATCTGGCCCTTTGCAAGCCGAATTTCCTTTGATGAATCTGGCTGTAAATGGGAATTACAAAAAGTGAGTGCTTTGTCAAGTTTTGACCCCAATCTAGATTGCCTTTTGACTACGTACGCAAGTGATAAAGGGTTAGGTGCAGTACTATCGCAAGTAGGGGATGAATGGAAAAGAAAGGATCATTTTGTTTGCGTCCAGAGCTTTGTCACCTCCTGAAAGTAGATATCCAATAATAGAAAGGGAGGCTTTGGCGTGGGCGCTATAGCATTTTCGTGCATTTGTGTGGGGGAAAATGGTAAACATCCGGACGATCACAAGCCGTTGGTCCACATTTTGTCTACGGAAGGAACTGCAACAGCATCAGCTAGATTAGCGAGGATTTCAATGCGTATGAAGGAATACATTTACAAGATTAGTTATGTGCCTGGAAGACACAATATAGTGGCAGACTGTTTGTCCAAATTACCTGCACCTTTAGAGGAGTGTGTTGATGACCCATGGGGGAACTTCAGTGTGGCTTTGATACAGGATTCTGGGGGTCCTGCCATAGCAAGGAAGAATGGTTCATTGTTTTCTTGGGGCGTAATTTAACTATTTTTGTTTGCATGTATTCTAGCGGTTTTGAGGGACAGAAAGAGGCGACGAGTTCCAAATAATCAGGCATTCACGACAACAAGGAGGCAGGGGAAACCCCCCAGAACAACAACAAAGAAGCGCCCCACGAGGAGGGGCGGGGAATGGCGGAAAAAGCAATTACTCACCGCCAACTACCCGCAGCGCCAGATACAACAAGAAACGATAACAGAGGAAAATGAGCAAGAGAATAATCTGACCATTGTGAACCTGAGCCATCGAGTCCTAACAAAAGAGGAAGAACACGTTCTAAAACTGGGACTCTCTTTCTGTCCCTCAAAACCGCTAGAATACACGCAAACAAAAATAGATCTTTACAAGTTTTCAAGGAAGCTGAAACTCCATAAATGTAATAAATTACGCCCCAAGAAAACAATGAAACATTCGGGAAGAGAGGTGACACAAGGAATTTGAGTAAAGGATATACTAGCTTTGGAAGCTATGCAAGAACTAAGAGTGGAAGGGGCAAGCCAACCCAAAAATATGTCACAAGTAATTATAGCACAGAGAGGTGGAGAAACCAACTTTAAACCAGCGTCGACGTTTGTGTCACAAATGCCTACTGATAACATAGACCTTTTCATGGAATCTGTGTCTAAAGAATTGAGGAAAATAGAAAAGAAAGGTCCAACAAACAAACAATGGAATTTAACATGGAAACATCTGCAAGCAATAAAAAACTTACAGAGTGACAAAAACTAATCCTGAAACCCTCGGACAAAGGAGGGAATGTGGTCCTGCAAACGTATGAAACCTACAATGAGGAGGCCTTAAGACAACTACAGGACGTCAAGTGCTACCAAAAGGTGGGACGGAAGGATTACCAAAATAGCATTACGGAGTGCCACAAAATGCTAAAAGAAATGGTACGGTAAAGGGATAATTGAAACAGAAGAATATTTATATTTACGATGTTTAAACCCGATGACACCGTGCTTTTACCACCTACCGAAGGTGCACAAGGACAGAATGAAACCACCGGACCGACCAATCGTAAGTGCCCAAGGGAGTCTTTTGGAACATTTATCAATTGATATTGACTATTTTCTGATTGATCATGTAAAGACGCTAAAAACTTATATAAGAGACACCAAAGACCTACTATGCAAGTTAGAACAGCTAAAGTTGAGAGAGGGAGATCTACTGATAGTGATGGATATCGCTAGCCTTTATACCAGCATAGGCCACAACCATGGCATGCAGGCAGTAGAGAAAGCGTTGTCAACCGGAGAAGCTAACTTTGCAGATCATAACGTTATGCTTTTGGAATTTTTGAACTTCAGCCTTAATAACAACATCTTTCTATACCAGGATCAGTATTACAAACAATTGATGGGGGTGGCCATGGGCACAAGTTATTCCCCCTGTTTTGATAATATCTTTGTAGGATGGTGGGAGGAAAATGTGGCATGGAATCCCCAATATGAAGAATGGACTCAGCATATACTGATATGGTATAGATATATAGATGATTTGCTGATTATCTGGCAAGGGTCAGAAGGAAAGGCTGTAGAATATATTGACAAACTTAACACCAACATATATAATTTACGTTTCACAGTCGAAATAAGCAGCAGTAAGGTTAATTTTCTAGACCTGGCGATTAGAACAGAACAAGGGAAGATGTACACACAGCTATTCAGAAAGCCCACAGCTGGTAACTCTGTATTACACTCTAAGAGCAGTCATCCACCAAAGCTTATTTATAGTATTCCCTATGGAGAATTGTTACGTATAAAACGTAATTGCACATCAGAAGAAGACTATGTAAGGAATGCTAACAAAAGTGTAGAAAGATTCAGAGTGCGAGGTTACGGGGAGAAGTGTCTGGAAAAAGCCCAGAAAAAAGTGAACAATATTTCACGGCATGAAATATTAAAAAACAAAGTGAAAGATACTGAGAGGGAGGGTAAATTTAGATTTATCACTACCTTCTCAGAAGGGGCAGGAAGGCTGAGAACAGTTTTAAGAAAAAACTGGAAATTGTTAACAACTGATCCAGTAATAGGTACAGACATCCCAAATCAACCGATGGTAACTTATAGGAGAGCCAGAGCACTAAGGAACACTTTAACAAGCAGTTACCTCACACGTCCAGTGGAACAGCCATTTGGTAATCTAAAACCAGGGTTTTACCCATGTGGGCGATGTAAGGCGTGTAAATACAGCAAAAAAGTAATATCTTACCAGGTGAGATGAGAGAGTTGCGAAATATCAAGTCATTTCTAACATGTACAACTCCATTCACGGTCTATTGTCTAGTTTGTCCTTGTGGATTGCGCTATATAGGGAGTACAGTGAATCCGACTAAGATGCGCATCCTGGAGCACCTCAGGGCAATCACGAATTGTGATCCATCGTACCCAGTGGCTAGACACTACAAACAACATCACAAAAGTAATAGTGAGCAACTGGAGTACTTTGCATTAGAACATGTGCCGCCAACCCAAGAGGGAGCGACAGACTGTTGAAATTGAGAAGGCTAGAATCCAGGCACATCATAGACATTGGTACTAAGAATCCCGGAGGCCTGAATAGCCATGAAGAGATGACAGTACATTTAGGTTAAATGGTTTCCAACCCTAAGGAAAGTTGTAAAGTTGTACAGCAATAGTAGACCCAAAAAATCTTGAGTGATATGAAATGAAAAGATTGTTTTAGATTTATTTTGGTTAAGGGTATTATGATTTGCACTGTGTGTTTGGTAAAAATAAGTCAAGAGAGAAAAAGTATTCGAGGAACAGCAAACTAATGAACTTTTCACCTTCGTTACACAAGCCCATCCAGGGCGTAATAATGTTGAAATGCAAAACATAAAATGTTATTTATGTACAATATTGTTTTAAAGTGCATTCGCTTGTAGAAATGTATATAGAATATGGTAGGCGATTAAGAAGGTGACATGAAGTAATAAGCCCATCCAGGGCGTAATGATTGCGATGATGGGATAATGCTACACATAATCGTTCCAATATGGCGCATATGTAAGTCCTCTCTCTACCTCTATGACGATGTATGTCACGTGAAGGGTAAATAAGTAAGAAAAAATGGTGCGTCAGTGTACCACTGACAAAGGCAGTAGCTGAAACGCGTCTGGTGCTCTGAGGGTCTAAATAAAACCATTGATCCTCCTCCCGTGAGTGCTGTCTCTTCTTTGGGGAAGACGAGAAGAAAGTATCCTGGATAATAGCGAGGCACGCCCCTCGCAAACAAACACCCGTGCTAGAGTGCACGGCCCGGCGGAACAAGGAAGCAGCAATATATATATATATATATATATATATATATATATATATATATATATATATATATATATATATATATATATATATATACACGCACAATTACTTCCCTTGCAGAAAGAATGAGCCGCGCTCGTAACGATGTGGTTTCAAACCATTTTTAATGAGCAGCTGCGGGCGGTCCTGACGCGTTTCATGCACCCGGTGCACTTTATCAAAGGTTAGTCCGGCCACCAGAACCAATTGTGAACCAACGGAAATGTTTGCATATTTAATTGTTTGCAGCCCTCTGGTGGTGAATTTTTGGATGTTGGATATTTGGTGCATGCTGGTATCCTTGGTTTGTTTCACATTGGTCTCGATGGAATACCCCAGTCGGTGGTGGCAATTTCTCGTGCTGTCTCCCAGGAAGCAAGGCTGTCCTGTACAGTGTTACCCCTTCATAGTCCTATTTTCGAGGCTGACAGGGACCATGCCACATTCCAGTACGTGACAGCGTCCGTTACCCTGTTCGTTTTCCTGAGGCATCAAATGTGGTTCAGGGATGGGTAATGATGGCGCACTTGCTGACGGCGCGTTGCTCTGCAGCAGAACCAAAGCCGCTAAATATAAGCGCAACTACTTCCCTTGCAGAAAAAATGAGCCGGGCTCATAACACTGTGGTTTCAAACCATTTTTAATGAGCAGCTGCGGGCGGTCCTGACGCGTTTCATGCATCCAGTGCACTTTATCAAAAGTAAGCCCGGCCACCTGAACCAATTGTGAACCAACGGAAATGTTTGCATATTTAATTGTTTGCAGCCCTCTGGTGGTGAATTTTTGGATGTTGGATTCTTCTTGCATGCTGGTATTCGTAGTTTGTTTCACATTGGTCTCGATGAAAACCCCCAGTCGGTGGTGGCAATTTCTCGTGCTGTCTCCCAGGAAGCAAGGTCTGTCCTGTACAGTGTTACCCCTTCACAGTCCTATTTTCGAGGCTGACAGGGACCATGCCACATTCCAGTACGTGGCAGCGTCCGTTACCCTGTTCGTTTTACCGGGTATATATACACATATACATATATATATTTGTAAATGTTTATATAATTTTAAAATATAAAATAATTTAATATGAATAGTTTATTAATTGTTTTAAAGTAAATATACATGAATTATTATGTATGTGTGTTTAACTTTTTTAATTGGGTTTATTTATTATATTTTTTAATTTATATTAAGTCTACTTTATTTGTTAGATTAATATTATTTAACATATAGTGGGCCATATGTAGGTAAATTGCGAATACCGAATCCTTAATACCGAATTTTACCGAATCGGTATTAAGAATTCGGTAAACGTGATGTAGGTAAAAATTCGTTAAACATTACTGATTCGTTGCAATTCGGTATTAAATACCGAATCTGAACTAATCGGTAAAAAAAAAAAAATACCGAAAGGCAATTACCGATTCGGTGTTACAGAATCCATTACCGAATTCGGAAATACCGAATCGGTAATTTAAAAAATAGCGTTTTGGTGAATCAGCCAATCCTGATACACCCAATTACTTCCCAAAAAGGAAGTTGCCACACCCAGCCAGGTGCACAGGGCCTGGAGCTCACTGTGAGGCAGGCAGGCAGGCAGGAGAGCTGAGGAGCCAGCAGCAACACAGCCACAAGCAAGGCAGAAAAACAACAGAACAAGCATTGAAATGGCAAGCCAGGACAGGGAGAAGGAGGGAGGTGATAGAAAAAGAAAACTCAAGTTCAGCGACAAGGAGCTTGAGATCCTGATCCAGGATGTCAGCCAAGAGTACCACAAGCTGTTTGGAGCCCAGTCCCACCAAGTGCCAGAGGCACAGAAGAGGCAAATCTGGAGTGGCATTCGGGACAAGATCAATGCCATAGGTGTGACCCTGCGCACCATAGAGGACATCAGAAAGAGGTGGTACGACCTCAGAAAAACAGTAAAACTGAGGATGGCAGAGAGACAGAGGCTGGCAGGCAAAACGGGAGGAGGAAAAAATCGAGCCCCAGTACCAACACCACTGGAACAGATGGTGGAGTCCACCATCCAGCCGGAGAGTGTGAGTGGCGTGGGAGACGCAGACAGCTCCGCCAGAGCAGCAAGAAAACAAGGTAAGAAGCATGCCCAGCATGCTGCGCTACCCCCATCCCAACCCCAACCCCCACAGTGGTAAAAGTGCTCCCACTCCACACCATGTCTTACTGGTTACCTGCAATGCATTCTGGGTGATGTAGTCAGTGTGAACTCATGATCAGGACTGTCAAGGCAGCAAACACAATAGAATGGTAAATAAATTGGATAGGTCAGGACAACCACTGTGCACTGTAGGCATGTAGTTTAATGTAATGCCATTGCAGACAAAGCATTGAGCTTATTTACATTTGTGTCATTACAAGCGAGTCATCTCGCAGTGCAGCTGAGGGCAGCAGAGGCAGGTCAGCCAGGCCAGAGGGGAGGCAACATGATGAAGACAGCATGCCTGCAGGGAACACCAGCTCTGCGCCATCACAGCCAGCCAATCCTCCATCACAGCCATCACCACAGCGCCAGGGAGGGCCGCAATCCCCTCTCACTCAGTCACCACTGCGGCGTTCACCAACACCACCACCACCACAGTCAGGCAGGAGGCATGCCGTGATCACCCTCTAGCAGATGGAGGAGTCGGAGGAGGAGGGCAGACAGGGCGAACAAAGTCCTATCGGAGATGGATCCAACAGGGAGCGGGCTGGTTCTGCATCCGAGGGTGCCCACATCCCATCACAATGCAGCAGGGCAAGGCCGGACAGTCCAGTGGCATCCGAGCAGGGTGACAGTGTGTTTGCTGGACTGGAAGGCAACATGCTGAAGGTCCAGCGCCTGCAATGGAGGGAGATGAAGTCACTTCACAGGGAGGCGGCAAACATAAACAGACATATGCACAAGATGGAGAAGGGCATCAGTGCCATGGGGAAGAATTTGTGTGCAGGGATGGAGAGGGTAGCTACCTCGGTGGACAACCTCTGCAGCCAGCTGGAGCAGGACCGTGTTGGCAGGCGCCGGGAGAGACTGAGACTCCAGGACTATACCAAGTCGGTGAACCGGCTGGCCACTACGACATCACTGATATGTCGCAGGTCCATCGCCATGCAGGAGGAGATGGCGCATTGCAGCAGGGATGTGGCCAGGGCGATGGTGTCCATGACCTCAGTGCTAGAGCTCATGCAGAATGCCAAGGCGTCCAATATGGAAGGGGGGGGGACAGTGAGGAGGCTACCAGCCGTGGTAGCATTACACCCTCACCCACCGAGTGCAGGAGGCGTAGTGGACGAAACGTGCCAGTACAGGAACAGTCCAACTCACAAGACAGTGTCGATGGGGAACGTGCACGTACAGCACGTGGACACAAGAAGTGAAGGACAATGGCTGTGTAAATACATATGAATGGTGATGTAACCCATGTCCAATTGGACAATGCTCGCAATGCTGGAGGTGTGCCAAATAAATACCTCTACATGTAATTTTAAATGGCTCAGTGTCGTTACTCACTCAGAAATAGTTTGACGTAATCGCTGCCCGTCTCTGTCTCCCATCATGTTCAATAGCAGCACCAGCTGCGCTGGGCTCTGGCTGAGGGTTGTCCTCGTCCTCTGACTCAGTTAGTTCCACTGATGTTCCTTTTTTAGTGGCCAGATTGTGTAGCATTGCACACGTAGCAATTATCTTGCGACATTTGATGGGGCTGTACAGACGTGCACCTCCTGTTTTGTGAAGGCAACGGAATCTGCTTTTGAGCAAACCAAAAGTGCGCTCCACCTCGTTGCGTGTGCTCCTATGTGCCACATTGTATCTCCTCTCCCTTCGGGTGGTTGGGTTCAGATATGGTGTGAGTAGATACGGCCGGAGGGCATATGCGCTGTCACCTATGAACAGAAGTGGCATTGATTGTTGTGACCAACAGCTTGAGCCAGGGTGTACATCAGGGTGTGTAACATTTACTTACCTAGTATGTATCCGTCGGCAAATTCACCAGCAAGCAGACGTGTATGTATGCCACTGTTCCTGAAGATGTAAGCGTCGTGGCTACTCCCGGGGTATTTGGCCACGATGTCTGTTATAATGTATTTGGCATTGCAGATCACCTGCACATTGATTGAGTGGGTGGATTTGCGGTTTCTGTATATGTATTCACTTGCTGCAGGTGGGCAGATGGGAATATGGGTCCCATCGATGCAGCCGATCACGTGGGGGAAATGGGCAAGTTGATAGAACTCCAGCTTGGTTCTCTGCAGCTCCACCTGTGTACTGGGGAAGGAAATGTAATGTTCCATTCTGTCCATCATGGCGTCCAGGAAGGTGTTGAAGAAACGGGATAGACAGCTCTGTGACACTCCACCCACTGCTGCTATCACACCCTGGAAACTTCCTGATGCAAGGAGGTGCAGGCAGCAGAGTACCTGGACATGGGTGGGGATTGCGTGGGCCCTTGGTGTCTGATGCTCCAGATAGGGTCTTAGGTCCCGTATTAGCTCCAGGATGGTGTCTGGGTGCAATCTGTATCTCTCGTGTATTTCTGGGTCTGTCAATTGGAACAATGTGATGCGTAATCTGTACACCCGCTCTTCACGTCTCCAGACCTCATTCCTGCTGCTCTCAGGCGTAGCCGCCTTGCTATGAGATAGAGGCCTGCCATTGTGTTCACACAGATGCATTTTGGGTCTGTTTATATGCACTGCTCCTGATTACCACATGCTCCTGAAACGTGGTAAATACCGATTCGTTATTACCGATTTTGGTCAAATTCGGTATTACCGAGGTTTGCTACATAGCATTTTTGGGGTTTTTACCGATTCGTTTATACCGATTCGGTATTCATTGTTTCGGTAATTTCAAGTCGGTAAATATATTTATTTACCGATTCGTTATTATCGATTCCATTCGGTATTACGTACATCTCACAAGGCTAAATAAATGTCGGTAACACCGAAAAAGACCCTTTTTTCGGTGTTACCGATCGGTATTTGACCACCTACATATGGCCCTTAATATTTATAATTGTATTATATATATATATATGTATATAAAATTCGATATTTTGAACAACTATATTTTTTACATCAATATGTTTTTTTTGTATTTTGTCAGTGAACCGTCATCCTTAGGGTTGTCTTCCCCAAACATTTTGCTTGCTTACTTCCTCTTTTTGTTGTATCTTTTTATTGGCCACAGGACTCTGAGCACTTTGCCACTGCTAACCAGTGCTAAAGTGCATGTGATTTTCCCCTAAACATGGTGACATTGGTGTATACATGATTGGCATATCTAGTTTACTTATAAGACCCTTGTAAAGCGGTACATCATATACTCAGGGACTGTAATCTAAGTGCTGCTAGTGGGCCTGCAGCACTGATTGTGCCACCCACACAAGTAGCCTTTCAAACCTGTCTCAGGTCTGCCATTGCAAAGCCTGTGTGTGCAGTTTATCTCCACTCCGACCTGGCATTTAAAACCACTTGCCAAGCCCTACGTTTCTCTTTTATCACACATATATGTGACTGCTAAGGTAGACCCTAGGTAGCCCTAAGGGCAGGGTGCAGTGTAATTAAAAAGTAGGACATGTACTTGTAATTTTTATATGTTCTGGTAGTGACAAACAGTTACATTTGTTTTTCACTACTGTGAGACCTGCTTCTCTCAAAGGCTAATATTGGGAATTCCGTAATACACTTTAAAGCTGCAATTCCTGATCAGAAAGTAGTACCTGCATCATGTTTCATATATTTGGAATAGTAATGAGAAAACCTCTTTATAGATAAAGATGAATTTAACATTACTATTTTAGAAATGCCACTTTCAAAAAGTGGCCATTTACCTACTCGTAACTTAGCTCTGTGTACCTCCAGCCTGTCTCCAATACACGTCTGGGGTTGGTGACAGCTATATTTTGTGCTTCCCCTCTAGACAGCCACAAACACAGGAAGGGTGGGTCTGACAGAGAACTCATCTGCATTCATCTATATTCCATACTGGGCAGGAATAGGGAGGGGGAGCTGACACTTACACATGAATAGGCAGCGTCCTCTTCCCCATCCAAAGGGCTAATTACCCCCCACTGACAGCATGTCAGACAGGGATGAAGGAGACCTGTGCACCTCAAGGACTTGCTTTGAAGTCACCCCCACTTCAAAGGTACGTTTGAGTATAAGTGCTGGGGCTCAGACCAGACAGTAAACTACTGAACCTGTGACTAACTCTGCCGGGAATAAGGACTGCTGTGCTATCAGGATTGACACTTTGCCTGACTGCTGCTCTGAAAGAACTGCTTTTTGCTTTGCTGTACTCCCCTGCAGGTTACTTATCTCTGTACTGCTGAGGACAAGGCTGGACTCATCTCACTTGAACCCAAAGTGACTCCAAGGGCTTCCTGGCTTGCCCTCTTTTCTGAAGTCTCAGGGCTATCAATGACTTCCTGCAAATCTGCAACTTCACCTGGATTCTGCCATCTGTGAATCCTGCCCTGCCAGGTGGTGCCAATCCAGTCTTGGACCCTTGAAATGTGATTTCTGCTGTTCAAAACCATCAAAACTGATGCATTGCCCTTTGACGCCAACACAGGAGCTGATCGATGACATCGCTGAGAAAGACTGTGTGGCTCAATGATGATGGACAGCAGAGATCAATGATGATGCAGTGACTGCATCATAAAGGGATTCTTCATCACCTGCACGGATCAGAACCAATGCATCAAGACTTCAATGTCAAAGCTTTGCTCCATCAAAGGTACTTTCTCAGCGGGAACTGCATGAATCCTGTAATCTGCCTGCCCTCCATCGCAGTCAGCTTGAACTTTGGATTTGCCTCAGTCCAGCGCTACATCAAGTAACCCCTAAGTGCTATTGACTTCTAAGCACTACTTTTTTATTTATTCTTTGAAAAAACTTTTTGGAAATTTTGGATTTATTCTTTGAAAATGCACAACTTCGGATATACTTATTGGATTTTTTTTTCGTTTTGGTCTTGATTTGCTCCTAAAAATATTCTCTGTTTTTATAAAGCTGTGTGGAGTATTTTTGTAGAGTTTTCATTTTGTACTGCCTGGATTACAAAAAGGATTATTTTAAATTATCACTTTTGCTTCTTTGCTGCTCTATTTGGAGTAATGACCAGGCCACACTTAATAAGAATATTATTGAGGGCTACGTGACATGTGCTCTTGGCCCCTCGATGCCCTGGCTCCAATACAGCTAGTTTAATCTCCTGAAACTGGGTAGACCCACTCTCTTTTCAAATCTGAGATCCCTTAGAAAGGAGGCTAAAGCATGGGCCAAGAAAATTTTTCTGATGAGCGGTGGAAAGGTAACTATCTG
This sequence comes from Lissotriton vulgaris, assembly GCF_964263255.1. Lineage (NCBI taxonomy): Eukaryota > Metazoa > Chordata > Amphibia > Caudata > Salamandridae > Lissotriton > Lissotriton vulgaris. The sequence continues at coordinate 1,100,045,628 of NC_141693.1, forward strand.
AGTCTGCAAAACACTTGTTTAAGAAGTATGTTTTGATCCAAATGAGCCCTGGGTAGAGGCAATATCTAGAATGGGTAAGTTACCCCTGAGGAAGAATGTTACTCGTCTGCAGGGCCGGACTGGCTACCGCGCAGTTTGGAATGCTGCTGAGCTGGGGGCTGATTTCGTTCATGGAGACCTGCGTGTGCTAAAAGAAATTTGTTTTGCTTTAATTATTTCAAAGCACACGCAGGTCCCCATGAACGAAATCAGCCCCCACTGCAGTGAAATCAGCCCCCAGCTCAGCAGCATTCCAAACTGCCCCGTAGTCAGTCCGGCCCTGCTCGTCAGGCTCTGTTTGGGATCAATTCGATGGAAACTTTGCTTCCCTCTTGGCCAGTAGGATGTTGCCAGCATAGGTTGCTGTCCCTATGACAAAACTTCCCACCAAACACTGCTCCATTTTGTATTCTTTTGCAATGATGAGAGGCCTCTTGATCCCAATTTTTTTTTAAACGCTACAGTTAAAAATATTTAAAGCAGCACTGATTTTTTTGCAGGCTCTATGTACAGTGGCAGTATGTCCCAGGGTTGGGTATTTTCTTTTAATCTGCGATTAGACTTAGTAACTCGTTATTGTTTTAATGAATGTGGTTGCTTTTTTATCAGATATAGGATATAATCACGATGTATCAACTTTAAAGAATGTTTAAAGAATATACATTTGCTAGTTTCTATGGTCTCTTTTTAGTGTATTAATTATGGTTTTGGGGTTTTGATGATAATTGTTTCTAGATTTTATCGTGAATACTCCCATGCAGTGAGAGATGTGCATTTTATTTGAACTGCTTCTGTATATTTATAATGCGTGTTACCTTTTTTTATACATGTGCTTTGATGCCCTAAACTGGCTGAAATAAAGAAAAAAAAAAGAATGAAAGAAAGACTGGCAACTTTTGCTTTGTGCTAATGGGATGGGAAATGCTGACCTAGACCTCATATAGAGTATACATGACAACTGACTTGCCTCTTAGTTCACTTATAGCATTGTTGTCAGGACCTGCAGAGTAATGTTTCTCAATTCATATTTAAAATCCCTCACTTTTAATAAATATTTCTCAGAGCAGTGATATAATCTGATGTACTAAGGTGCCATTTTTAGGTCTCGCCCTGGCGAAAGCGCGCTCTCGTCGCGAGGACTATAGCTGTCGACCCAGCCGACAACGAGGGGAGACGAGAGCTGGCCACACGCAGATTGAGGAGCATGGCAGAGTCGGATTCCGACGCGCGCCTTGGGATTGGGTCGCGCGCGTCGACGCACGCCTTGGGATTTGGTCGCGCACATGAGCTTGTACCGTAGACAGCTCACGTCGCGCGGCTTGTTTTTACATACAAATGTCTTACGGGGTGTAAATCACAAGCTTGCATGCAGTACACCCTGCTCGGACTTATCTGAGGCCTGCAAGCCATTGTAATAATAGAACCTGCTGCATTTTCTTTTTATGAAAACATGAAGAGCAGTTTAGTGGTAAAATATCCTGGACCGTTCTCTTGTCTCAGTCTGGCAGCCTCAGCATGCGGCTAAAATTAGGGCTGAAGTCACTCACTTCTTTCTACTCTAATTTTAAACTCTTTTAGCACATGCATGTGCGTGTGAAGTATGCATCTGGGACACTTTTGACTGTTTGTTGTCAAATGGGATCCGAAATACAAGCATCCATTCATAATCCAGTTTACGCCACTGTCCAACCCACCAGTGTATATGTAAAACCGCTGCAACACGTAAAGTAATTCCCCTCTACTTAGAGCCCGATCCCGCACTCCTCCCGTTTCTAGACGCTATAAATCAGACGTTACTGTTACTCAACTTAATAGTCGGTCTGTGTCGGCACTGCTAGGATACCGTGTGCCTGGGTCAGAGTGCTGGTCCAGTTTTCACATTCGCTCGTTGGAAGCCTCCAGTTGCTCGCGCCACTAAGACCACTTCCCCAGCCTCCCCTTGCTTTCTCACACGCACGTGCACACAGACATACACAGAGAGACACACAAGCGCACCTACACGCACGCACACACACGAGCGCACACATACAGACACACACCACACCACACCCCCCGCCCCCGTCGCTCGTTCTGCATTGTGATGGGAGCGCCTGTGTTCGCTGTCAGAATGCTTGGGTCCCGGTTGCCCCTCTTGATGCTCTGCCCTCTCGCCGCGAGGAGTATAGCTGTCGGCTCAGCCGACAACGAGGGGAGATAAGAGCTGGCCATGCGCAGATTGAGGAGCATGGCAGAGTCGGATTCTGACGCGCGCTTTGGGATTGGGTCGCGCGCGTCGACGCACACCATGGGATTTGGTCGCGCGCGTGAGCTTGTACCGTAGACAGCTCACGTTGCGCGGCTTGTTTTTACATGCAAACGTCTTGGGGGGGGGGGAAATCACAAGCTTGCACGCAGTACACACTGCTCGGACTTATCCGAGGCCTGCAAGCCATTGTAATAATAGAACCTGCTGCATATTCTTTTTATGAAAACATAAAGAGCAGTTTAGTGGTAAAATATCCTGAACCATTCTCTTGTCTCAGTCTGGCAGCCTCAGCATGCGGCTAAAATTAGGGCTGAAGTCACTCACTTCTTTCTCCTCTATTTTTAAACTCTTTTAGCACATGCATGTGTGCGTGAAGTATGCATCTGGGACACTTTTGACTGTTTGTTGGCGAATCAGATCCGAAATACAAGCATCCATTTGTAATCCAGTTTACGCCACTGTCCAACCCACCAGTGCATATGTAAAACCGCTGCAACATATAAAGTAATTCCCCTCTACTTAGAGCCTGATCCCGCACTCCTCCCGTTTTTAGACGCTATAAATCAGACGTTACTGTTACTCAACTTAATAGTCGGTCTGTGTCGGCCCTGCTAGGATACCATGTGCCTGGGTCAGAGTGCTGGTCCAGTTTTCACTTTCGCTCGTTGGAAGCCTCCAGTTGCTCGCGCCACTAAGACCACTTCCCCAGCCTCCCCTTGCTTTCTCACGCGCACACAGACACACACAGAGAGACACACACACGAGCGCACCTACACGCACGCACACACACGAGCGCACACATACAGACACACACCACACCACACACCCCCGCCGCCGCCGCCCCATCACTCTTTCTGCATTGTGATGGGAGCGCCCGTGTTTGCTGTCAGATTGCTTGGGTCCCGGTTGCCCCTCTTGATGCTCTGCCCTCTCTGCCTCCGGGACGGCCTCGCCGCACCTCCGGAGCTGGTTTTTGCTCTTTCTTATGTCTGTAAGTGTTTAATATATGCTGATTGTGGGACTGGCTTGTTTTATTTTTGTATTGCCTTAAGTGTGTAACTTTTTAAGATGTGCTGATTGTGGAGCTCGTTGGCGTTTATTTTTGTTAGTCTCTTGTGATTTCCCGAAGAAGTGCATTTTAAGTCCTTTACTTTAAAACCTGTGACTTGTGTGTTACGTCCCTTGTGCAAGACCATTGTGTACGTCTCTGAATCGCTTTAACTTAAGTATAGGCACACATTAAGCTTTAGGTAGCATTTGCACCAGGGGATCAGAGGGGCCAGCCATCTTGCTTGCCTGCACTCTCCGAAGCCTTTGGAGTTTCACCTCAGTGTGCCTGTGATACTGCCCAGGGCATTATGGGAATCTGATGAAGAAATTGGATGCCCATACCAGCTAATGAGTTTGCTGTAAATGCGTGTGGTTCTGGTCACGGATGTTGCAGTTTTAAAGGTGGCAGCAACCAGAGGTCAGGCAACTGGATGTAGTGTGGGCATGCATGTAGGCAACCATGCCCTAAAGGCGTGCTTCCAGGCAAAAGAACACACTTTAGAAGTGCCACAGCGGTTTCGCACCAATTATCTCCGATTAACACAAGCACTTCAATCTGCATTTGATTTGCATGTCCGGTTATCCTCTACATCACCTCAGGAGTCTCCTAGCATATCTCAACTACGAACTTTACTTACTAAAGGATCCAAGGCGTCAAAAATATATTCTTTCTTACACGCTCCAATATCACCACGCACCAAGACAAAGGTAGAGGAGGCATGGGAAGTTGACATGGGCCTTTCATGGCCTTTAGATCTTTGGGATAGACTATGGGTTAAATTACGAAAATCATCTAGGGCTGCAAATACTATTCAAACTCTATTTTTCATCTATAATCGACTCCTACTTTCCCCATTAACACTTAGTAAAAGATATCCTGCCCTATCTCACGCTTGTTGGTCCTGCTCAGCTCCTCAGGTGGATCTACTTCACATGCTTTTTAATTGTAATCTGGTTCACCGGTTTTGGGTTCAGGTTTGGTCTCAAATTAACCAAATCTTTTCCACTACACATCCGTTTCATATATCCCATATTTTTTTAGGTAGTATTTCAGATATCTGGAATCCTTACAATCTCGATATAAAAATAATTGACTTACTTCTTGCAGTAGCTTTTCAGCAGATTACCAAAGCTTGGAAAGACTCCACTAAACTCTCTTATCAGGCTTGGTGGTATGCTGTGTGCTATAACCATAGATTAGATACAACATATGTTTACCCACCTGTTGTAGCCCCAAAACGAAAGCAGTTTAGGGATCCGGTTACTTCATTTTTTGATTCTTGTGCCCTTCGTTCTCTGCCTAAATCTCCCTTTCAACAAGAAGTTGCTAAACCTCCTGGAGTTCCTCTTTTTGTATTATCTTTTTTCTTTTTCATAATATTCACAAAATTGCTATGTTGTTTATTATTATATTTCAAAGTAATGTATTACTCTTTATCTCCTAGCTGGTATTTTTCTTTTTTCTTTTTGCATTTAGCTCATACGAACAGTTTTTTCTTATCTATTTTTGATTTTTGATTCTCGTTCTCATGTGTTTCATTTATTCTTTCTGTATCAAGTTCATGCATTCGTGTATTTAAATTGTTTATATGACTTTTTCAAAACTTTCAATAAAGCTTATTTTGAACTAAAAAAAAAAAAAAAGAAGTGCCACAGCGGAATTACATGTTCCAGCAAGTTTATAAGCTTGGTCTAGGGGCTCAGTGTGATAATACATTCAGGCAGGAATCTGTATTCGACTGCGTGGTCAAAAGGTTCCAATCCCTGGGGGAGGGATGCGGTTCACACGCTTTCATCCTTCCAAGGTCGATGATAGGAATTAGTTCGGTAACAATAAACATCCGTTTTTTCTGTCAGTGCCATAATTCCCCTGCTGGGGTGAATGTGCATTTACAAATACACGTGAAGTTTGCACATAAACACCCAGAAATGAAGTGATCCTTGGAGAAACTGCGCTCTAGAATAGTCATGCAGTTAGCCCTTTACAGTTGGCCTTTTGGGGAACCTTATGAGTCCAGTGCCATAGTAGGTTTATAATGCGTATGTATTTATGTGGTGCAAACCTAGCTGTAAAGCATGGAAGCGTTGTAAAACATTCACCTTGGACTCTGAGATCTTTTCGAGCATCTACTTTCTAGAAAAGAGATGGTCACTGACACTGAATCCTGCTGAACTAGTGAGACATGTGAGAGGGTATGGAGAGAGGTCACAGTATGTCAACAGGGCTCTAGTACTCTTGAGCACATCAATACATGCTCAGAAAGAAGAGCTTCTGGTAAGCCATTCCAGAGTATACTGCCCTCAGTAAAGATCCTACGGCCTCCTATTGAGGGCAGTTGTAAAGCATCAGGCCATGGAAGACTTTTATTTGCTGGGAGTAATTATCTAGTGGTATGAGGGAAGGTCGACTTGTTGGCAGCGTAGGAGAGGGCTCCGTGGTAATCACTGTGGTGTTGAGTTAAGCCGATTCTGCTTTTTAATATAGGCTTCTACCCACAAGATACCATCTCTTGTATATATTAAAACAAGCATTTGCAATACAATAGGTCTCGCAATTACGCGTATTTGAGCTATTGACATTGCAAATGACAATGCCTTTTGTTTTTGTTTTTAAAACATAAGTAAAAGGCATTGTCATTTACATTGCCAATAGCTGAAACTTGCGTAAATGCGAGACCTATTGCATTGCAAATGCTTGTTTTCTTGTGTTGAAGAAATAAGGTGGCATATTATCAAGGGGGTTTATCTCCGCTTTTTTGGCTTTAAAGGCCAAGAAAGCGGAGAAAAAATTATCTCCCTATTACCTAGCTGCCGCTAACACCAGTTAGTGACAGCTAATAGGAGATAGCGACCATCTTGGGCCCCGCTTTGCATGTCAGTGATATTTATCACTAATGACATGCAAAGTGGGCGTGCCAAGATGTTAGCGACTGGAAACAGTCCCTAACATCGCTATCTCCTATTACCAACTTTTGGAGATATTCGCGCTAAGCGCGAATATCTCCAAAAGCTAACACCTGCCCTGAGCAGTTCTTAGCCATGTTATCCAATGGGAGGTGGATAACATGGCTAAGAGCATTTGCGCGATAATGCATGAATATCGCTGACTTTTCAGCGATATTCATGCATTGCGGCCGTTTTTTAGCGCATTTGCGATAAACCTTACTAATAGCAAGGTGTATCTACGATAAAAATCGCCGATGTGCGGCGAAAATTTTTGTCTCTAAACAAGTTAGAGACAAAAATTATCGCTAGTTGTTGGTAATATGCCCCAAGGTTTTTTTGAGTTTGGAAGAGACTTTATCATATTATCACATAATGTTCCATTATTTATGTGCCAAACTGTTTCATGGCTCAACTCGTGCATGGCCTCCTAGAGCCAGAGCTGGTTCTTGGCTCGGATCTCCCCATGAACTTATTGGCACGCCCACCTCTATCATTCAATAACACTTTTTCTTCCTTACTACAGCGTTTTTGTGGTCTGCAAATCTCGAAAGAAGAACTCCGTGCATTCCGCAGCCTTAAATGCACTCTGTAATCGGGAAAAAAAGGAAAGAGTAATATGAGGAAATATGACTTCATAATCACAAAGGGTATGTAATTACTGTGCTATTTCGAGAAGTGCAATTTACAGGATGGCTGGTTTCCGCTCTGTTGTAAAACACAGCCTCTTCTCCTCATGCTTTAAAATGAAACAGGAAGTGGGGACTGTAATTCACAGCGATACACCTACTTGGAAAGGCACTGCCTGCTGGAACTTTAAACGTCTACAGTATGGGTTTCGTGTGATGCTCCCCTCCTTTCTGATTTGTCATCCAATAGGTAACAATAAGATCTCCAACTTCTTTCTGTTGTGAACTTCTTTTATTTTGAGTCATGTCACACTACATTCATTTGTATAGCAGTATTGTATAGCAGACGTAAGACCACTGATCAGTGTGACTGCTTTTCCCCTGAGAGAGCGCAATTTGAATGAAACATATATCTGTACCATATTTACAAGCATATCGCATAAACGTAGAAGTTGTAACATGAAGTAGCACTTGTAGCGTATAAGTTAGCCGATGTAACTTAAGTAATAGGAATGTATTTGTATTCACTTTAGAATATGCCTTAGAAAGACCGTATATGTAGTGGTCTAATATAGAAATGTATAGAAATGCTTAAGAACGTTAGAACGTGCTAAACTGAATATACGTATGTAATCATTAGACGGAGAAAGAAGACGAAATATGAAAGCGAAGAAATGTGTAGACTATATAGCACTGTGTAGAAATGAGAATATAAACGCTGTATTTTATGTAACATGGATTCAAGTATAATCACTGATTCGCTAATTCGATTATATATATATATGTATGTGTGTTAAAGGTTATACTGTGTAGAAGAAGGAATGTTAGAAAGTGTGGTCATGTGTGATTTTAACCTAACTGACCAAGGGTTCGCAAGAGCGTAGTCCGCTGTATGTAATTTAGTGGGCTCACAGGAATAGGGGATAGCCTTGATCTGTACGTGCGAGACAAGAGTCAAAGGTCTTGTTAGATTTAAGGTGACAATGCTGGACGAAGTTTATGGCCTAAGTGAGATAAGAGACGCTTGGAATTTGGGTCTTGTTTAGAAATGACCGTTCACAGGACCAAACGAGGTTATAATCACAACCGTAATGAATGGAGTTCTGTTGAGGTGATAGACTTTGCTCTGAAAGTGTCAACTGGAATGTCAATGAAGTCACCAGCAAGAAGACGAAGATGGCGCCTAAGAAGCAAGGTCAACTTAACGGACGACGCGAAGAGATGAAGCAATGGAAAAACCCAAGAATGAGAACATGTGAAAATGTATACATGGTGGGCGTCAAGGGGCGTTCCACCCATACTGTGATTGTGTATTTAGGGACAGCACCCCGGGGAGAAGAGCAAGCGAAGAGCTCAGAGCGCAGAGAGAGAGCAGAGCGCAAGAGAGCAGTAGGCCGAGGACCCTTAGAGAGCAGATGGGTAGGCAGAGAGGGTACTGTTTCTCGATATAAGTTACCATTAGAGGCTAAGAGAGTTTGAACTTCCTTGGAAGTCAAACTGCTGACACCTTTTTTAGGTAAGGAACTTGCGAAGTAGGGATGTCACCTAGTATAGAGTAGGGACAGAATTAACTTGTTATTCTCTTTTTGTAGATGACGCAACGGAACCACTTTGTGTCTATGCTTTTTTAATCTGTTGATTCTGGAATTGATTTTAATTGTATTCTTTTGTAGACTTAGATTCTTTAGGGAATTTATGTTCCTTTTAGTTCCTGTATACTTGTTGAATCTTATCCTGAGAGGATTGTATATGCAATTAATTCTGATTTTATATTAAATTTTTAAAACTTTATCAGTCGTAAGTGGTTCTTCAGAGTTGTGTCAGTCTATTGGGGTTGATTTAACCTATGTGGGTTTGCCTTTTACTCAATGACAGAAAATAATCGATCCAAAAGGAAGAATGAGATAGGTATCTAGGTAATCAGAAAAGGTCTCAAAATCTCATTCCCCGCAGTTGGTAGCAGAGAAAGATGGTTTTCTTCTTGAGGAAGACAACCTAGGTCAGGCTTAGATTACCCCAAGGTCCCTAGTCATCGACGACCAGAAGAAGAATCCCTGCCGAAGAAGGTGCTGACGGTGCGAGAGAAAAGCAGCAGAGTCGGTCGAGAGTGAGTATAAGGGTCATGCGTTGCCAGATTGCGGTGTTTTGTGTTGTACTTGTGTTGTAATGTCAAGCGGAGTTGAATGCCTGTAGTGTGATTGAGGGAAGGTTGTGAGCGCGCGCAACCGGATAAAATCTTAAGATCCAGAGGAGGGCTTAAGTGGTTCGCATGTATCGAACACCCAGAGTAATTGTCTACCATTGTAAAGGGGGTCATGAGGTACCATTGATCGCCTGTAGGACCGATGATAGGGGGAGTGACAGAGTGAGTGTATGAGTAACGGACGCTGGTCGGACGTTTACTGTGTGTAAGTAACCTATCAGTTAAGGCGAGCGTCTGAAGTGAGAGGAAGACGTCTCGTCAGTTGAGGTGACAATTACAGTTAGACTGTGGACGTACAGTCAAGAAAAGTGATCGCTTGGACGGAAGTAGTCATTTTTCGGCGTATGAATGAAAACGCATGCAAGACCGTGAGACGAGCTGAGAAAGGAGGGGAACTGCTGCAGAGGGGACGAGTGACGTCAGCGTAGAGCCGCGCTGAGATTGGTCGGTCAGTGTAGAACTGCGCTGGGATAGGCTGGTCAGCGAGAGCCGCGCAGGGATTGGTGGTTGTCATCGGGAAGTAAATAAGGAAGAGAATTAAAAGGAAAATCGTAGATTTTGAAAATGAAGTGTTTTAAACGTTTAAGGGCGATCTTTAAGAGAGATAGAGGAAACTTGTATGCAGGAGAAGAAGCTCCACCAGAAGGCACACCAGCTTATTATATGGCTGTGAATGTAGGGTTACACTCCATACTATGGATCTCCGAGTGGAGTAAGCTAACAGAAGAAAATGAGGAACTGACGTTCCCGAGATACGGGACGTTTAGGATAGAAGCATTGAACCAACTGAAAGCGGTAATGCTCGCAACAAGACCTCTACCGAGGCCAACACAGTTCGAAGCCCTTAGTGCATGGTTTAGAACGGCACACGAAAAGAGCTTGAATAGGCGCCAAGAAAGAGTGAGACGATCGGTAAAAGCAGTGCAGGATGCCAAATGGGATGATGAAGCTAAAAAGTGGAGGGTGCAAAAGATAGAAGCAGACAAATTGTTCACAATGCTAGAGACTACGGGAGAAAAGAAACCTCTAGAAGAAGATGAGGATAGCGAGCCGGATGAGGATCTGATAGAGAGGCTATTATTAGATAGACCACCACCGTACAACAGAGAAGCCGAAAGTCCCGAACTACAGCAAGGGGATGGGGCTAGGTGGGGGGAATATAAACCGCTCCCCACATCAGAGTGGGATCCCAAGAAAGGTGAGGAAGTACCTCAATCTAGTCCCGTACAGAGAGTAGTAGGAAGATTCGAGGTCCAGAAGGTGCCAGAAACGCAGTGTGCAAGGTCGTATCAATTGCCAGATGCTCTACAAGTACCTGTTACCATAGGTCCTATAGTATCAATCTACAATCCGGAGGGAGTCCAGCAGGAGGAACAGGCACGATGGGACAGGGAAAGGGCAGAGATGGAAAGTAGGAATAATACGATCAATTCCCAAAGGCAGTTGCTAGGACCAAAGAGTCGGAGTACCCCATTGGATTCAGCAACGGGTCCCTGGATAGAACAAGGGGGTCAGAGAGGACAGATGGATCTGAGGGGACCGAAACCGAAAACCTTTAAGGAATTAAGGGAGTATTTGAAAGAATGGGATGCTGCCGAAGAGACTCAGAATAAAAGATTAGAAACAGAAGCAGAATGGAGAAATCAGGATAACAGGATCCTCTCTCACTGCGGAGCTGGCGAAAGCAGCCCGGAGTGGGAGGGAGGGAGTCAAGGAAGCAAGGGAGATACTTGCCATATCATCAGTGGCAAAAGACAAATGTGTGAGGACAAGAGTGCAGGGTGTGGGGGAGTGCCTCGCCTCATTCTTAGTGAGGGAGAACGAAAGACGCAGGAGTACCGAGATAGCTTCAGGTGCACTCACCATGCCCCGGGAGAAAACGTGCGACATTGGAGTCACGAGAATATAGAGAGTCGCGAAGGGTCTCGCCATACATCCAGTGATCACGGACGGGATCGCGGGAACATGGAGGACCGTGAAGGACCTTATCATTTATTGAGTGACACCAGACAGCAAGGGAGTTGCAGTGATATAGAACAGAACGGAGGATCCTATCTTGCATCTAGAGAGACCGAGCTGAAAAGACAGAACGCAGTAATGGTGGATAGAACATTGTTCCACCATACCCCAAGGGAGGATGGGAGAGCTTGGGATCTAGAGAGGTGGGAACAAAGAGAAGCAAGAAGGACGCCTCATAACTCACCTGCACCGAGACGTAGGGCTCGTAGTGGGGGTGAGAGGGATGTAAACGAACCACCTAGGAGTGAGGTACTGAGAGCTGAGATAAAAGCGAAACGACTCGATGTAATGAGTTTAAAATCAGACTTGGATGAAATCATAGACGGCACATTGCCAATGGAAAGGATAGAACTGTATGATCAGGATGAAATACTGTTTATATCTAAGGATGTTACTCGGAAAGCGAGGTCAGTTCATGAAAAATTATCTGAGTTGGCAGACAGGTATATGATAGACATGTCACGAACTAAAGCTTTACAGGGAAACCATAGGCTAAATTGCACGGATCAGGATCTAGATGAGCGTAGGACGATTGGGCTGAAAGTACACATAAAGGAACTGATCTTGAGTATCAGAATGTGGAGGGATTTGGATAAATGGGAGGAAAGATGGTCCAAGAGGGGATCCGTCAGAAGGAGTACACTTGCGAGGTCCCAGGATGGAGAGATAATGCGAATGGAAGCTTTCCCTTTGCGAGAAATCGCGAACGGAAGCTACGTGCATGTACCCTGGAGTAGGGGGGATTTAGCGGCATTTACCAATTCCTTTCCAAAGCTCAGGGAGAACCCCGTCGAGTGGTATAAGCAGGTAGAGAGGTTTGTGAAGATCTCTAAGGTACTGTGGATCGATTTGAACACTCTGTTTGATATCGTAGTTCCCGGAGATTTGTGGACGGCATGCAAACTTAGTGTCGAATGGCCCATTTGTGAACCCGCGAGGGATGCCCAGACGAATGGTCCATCAGAGAGAGTCATGGAAAAGTACGAGAGGGTAATTGCATGGTTAAAAGAGAAGGTGCCGGTGCAGAACATAGACTGGGTTAAGATAGATCGAACAACTCAGGAGCCTAAAGAGACCATTCACGAGTTCTATGAGAGATTGCTGAAAGCATTCAAACAGTACAGTGGGTTGGGTGTGATGGACCCCAAAGACATAGGACAGTTTGTGTCGAAGTTTGTCCTGGGATTGCGACCAGACATAAGCTTAATGATTCAACAGCATTTGATCTGTTGGCAAAACAAACCGTTAGATGAGATTCTGAGGTATGCGAGGTACTGTAGCGATGAAATAGATTCAAAAGCAAAGAAACTTAAGGAAAAGCTGATGTTGGTACAGATGCAATCAGCTGGAAAGGGTGGACAGCGGCAACAGGGAACAGGAACACTAGGAAAGAAACAGAATAATCAAAGCAGAGATGAGGAAGAAAGACCGAGACCGAGGGTAGATATTGCGACACTGAAAAAGACAACGAGGTGCCATCAGTGTAACGAGGTAGGACACTGGAGACGCGAGTGTCCCTATAATGTCGAGACGGGGGAATTAGAACAGGAGGAGGATGAGGTTCAAACCAGCATGGTAAAGGGAACAGCAGTCCCGAAGGGAAAGTTTATCAAAGGGGGGACTCAGACTCCTCGAGCCCCGTTCCCTCAACCGCCTCGCATTACAAATGGAGGAAAAACCTATAGACAACTGCCACTGTTCGTAGGAGGAGAAGAATGCTACTACGTTGATCCTCTTACGGGGCAACGAGTGAATAGGGAAGAAGACTGTACTCTAGGAGCAGCCCTGGAAGTAGACCAGAGAAGACCATACGTAGAAGCTGAGGTGGCTGGATGTCCTACGACCTTTTTGGTAGACACGGGGGCCACTCGATCCACTTTGAGATCGGCGGTAGTCCCAGGTTTGCCAATGTCGGGAGAGACGATTCAGGTGGTAGGAGTCGCAAACAGGAGAATGACGAATCCTCTGACTGAACCAGTGTCAGTGAAGATAGGGAACTACAGTGATGAACATCAGTTTGTGATTTGTGATTCTAGCCCTGTGTGTCTGTTAGGAAGAGATCTGTTGTGTAAACTGAATTGCACCATATATTGCACACCTGAAGGAGTAGAAGTGCAGACTAACGATGATGATGCCGATTTTAAGGTTGTAAACTCGCAGGGATGCGTGGAACTATATCCTACCCTAACGGTGGAGGAGCTTCCTAAGGACTTGAAGGAGACAGTGTCAGCTGAGGTGTGGGATTTTACTGGAGAAGAAATAGGACTGATTAAAGGGGTAGAACCGGTAAAGATCATGGTAAAACCCAATGCTGAGTATCCAAGAACACCACAATATAAGTTGACACCGGAGACGATTGCAGGAATAAAGCCTGTGATCGAATCCATGATTAAACAGGGAATACTGAAGGAGATCGTGGGAAGTCCATGTAACTCCCCGATTATGGGTTTGCAGAAGCCTAGTGGGAAATACAGAATAGTGCAGGATCTTCGAAAGATTAATAATATCGTTGTTTCATGTTGTCCAGTGGTACCGAATCCATCAGTAATATTGTTTCAGATACCGTTCCAAGCTGAATGGTTCACAGTGATAGACTTGTGTCAGGCTTTCTTTTCGATTCCTTTAGATGAGGAGAGCCAGTATTTGTTCGCTTTTAAGCTGGAAAATCGCGTTTTAACATGGTGTCATATTCCCCAGGGGTATACAGAAAGCCCATCGATTTTTAACCAGCTGCTGAAGAAAAATCTTGAAAGTCTAGTACTGCCCAAGAACTCGGTTCTAGTCCAGTACATAGACGACCTCCTAGTGGCGTCAGAAACTGAGGAAGCTTGCAAAGTAGACACCATCACCTTACTAAATCACTTGGCCGAGAACGGACACAAGGTGTCTCCAAGTAAATTGCAGTATTGTCTCACCGAAGTGCAATACTTGGGCCACCGGATTGAAAAGGGAAAACGGAAGGTGTCTCCAGACAGAATAGAGGCGATCATGAAAATGAACGCGCCTAAAACACAGAGAGAAGTCAGGATGTTTCTAGGCATGGTCGGTTATTGTCGGCAGTGGATAGCCAACTTTTCACTGAAGGCAAAACCTTTACTACAACTGACGCACAAGGGAGTGAGTGATCCGGTACCATGGGACAAAGATTGTTTGATGGCATTTTTGCAGCTGAGGGAGGACTTGTGTCGTGCCCCGGCTTTGGGAATGCCTGATTACGAAAAACCATTCTTGCTTTACTGCTGCGAAAGAGAAGGTTGTGCTTTAGCAGTTTTGGCCCAGATACACGGGAACGCGCGTAGGCCAGTCGCTTACTTTTCGGCTACATTAGATCCAGTAGCCGCAGCGTTGCCCGGATGTCTCAAATTCGTTGCTGCAACGGGTGTCAGCATTGAAAGATGTGAAAATGTGGTAATGGGACATCAGTTAGTGGTGTACGTACCGCATTCTGTGGAATTGTTAATGACCAGGACTAAGACTCAGCATCTGACGAATAGCAGGCTCACACGCTACGAGCAAGTCATATTGGCTGCTGAGAATGTGACCCTAAAGAGATGCTCTGTCTTGAATCCTGCTACTTTGATGCCACTTCCAAATGATATTGATGATGAAATTTGTACAGATCATGACTGCCTTGATGTGACTGAACTATGCACCAAACCGAGACCAGATATCGTAGATGAACCATTGACTGACCCCGATGAAATATTCTTTGTTGATGGTTCATGCGTAAGAGACGATATCGGTCAGCTGAGAGCAGCATACGCAGTTTGTACAATTACCAGAGTTGTGGAAGCCGCTTGCCTGGAAGGAGTACACTCCGCTCAGGTAGCTGAAATTATTGCTTTGACCCGTGCCTGTTTGGCAGGCAACAAAATTCGAGTCACCATATACACCGATAGCCAGTATGGTTTCGGGGTAGTTCACGACTATGGGCAGTTATGGTCTCAAAGAGGTTACATGACCTCCTCGGTTTCTCCTATTAGGAATGGAGAATTCGTGAGATTATTGTTAGAGGCATTACAAGGTCCGACAGCCATAGCGGTTGTCAAATGCGCCGCGCACACAAAGAATACTGACTTTGTGTCGCAAGGTAACCGATACGCGGACGAAGTTGCACGTTATTGTGCAGAACAGGGGTATTCTCACACCAATGTAGAAGTGGGGGGAATACAGGAAAGAACTGAGTTGACTATGTTGTTAGACACTGTAGATACGTGGGACGAATTAAAGTGTGTTCAGGAAAATGCTCCAGATGATGAGAAAAAAGCATGGGAGACAGCTGGATGTATCAAAAGTGAAATGAATTTTTGGATTTCTGCAGATGGGAGAGCAGTTTTACCAAACGAACTTGTTAGTCCAATGGCAAGGAGATTGCATGGACCAGCACACATAGGTAGAGATGCTATGGTGAGAGTATTCAGACAGACGTGGTATAACCCGAAGTTTAGAGTAGCGGCAGAAGCAGTATGTCAGCGTTGTGCGATCTGTCAGCAACTAAGCGTAGGAAAGAGAACACCAGTTACTTTGAGTCACATAGGGAGGTCTGGGGGGCCTTTCAATAGAATGCAGCTGGATTTCATTGAAATGCCCAAGTGCAATCGACTCAGATATGTCTTAGTGATTGTCTGTATATTTTCTAGATGGGTTGAAGCTTACCCTGCACGTAGGTGCGATACACTCACAGTAGCAAAACTGTTGCTTAGAGAGTTGATACCGAGGTTTGGGGTGCCATCCTCTTTGGAATCGGACAGAGGAACTCATTTCAACAGCGAAATAGTGAAGATGCTATGTTCAGCCTTGAGTATCGATCAGAAGCTCCACTGTAGTTATCGACCAGAAGCTTCGGGGATTGTAGAACAAATCAACAGCACAATTAAATCCAGACTTGCCAAAGTTTGTTCATCGACATCTCTGAGTTGGCCTGATGCACTTCCATTGGTTCTTATGAGCATACGTAGCACACCAGATAGAAGAACAGGTCTCTCTCCACACGAGGTGCTAATGGGAAGAGCTATGAGATTGCCATCGGTTCCGACTGCAGCATTATTGAACATCACAGACGATTTGATCTTGGACTACTGCAAGGGACTATCTGATGCCATTCATTCTGTGTCCCTCCAGGTCCAGGCTGCAGAGGTTCCATCAGCACAAGACTTGTGCCATGACCTGTGTCCAGGGGACTGGGTCCTGGTGAAGAAGCATGTTAGGAAGAACTGTCTAGACGTGCGCTGGAGAGGACCGTTACAAGTCATATTAGTTACGAACACTGCAGTAAAGTGTGGAGGCTTGCCCAACTGGATACACGCCTCACACACCCGAAGAGTTCCAGCACCTCTGGAAGAAACAGCTCCTCTCTCGGATGAGAATCCAGCGGAAAATGGAGAAGCCACAGAGGGGGAAAGCCAAGCTGTAGAGGTGATCGAAGAGGCTGAGCCTGTGTCGGAGCAGGCCGACGACGGTCAGGACACCAGTGAGACCGAAGTCGTCTCAGAAGAGGAAAGTAGCTGGGAGTTCGAGTCAGATACCGAACAAGCTGCAAGTGATCAAGAGACGAGTCCAAGAACAAGGAGCAGGAGGACAAGGAATGGAGAAGCTAGTTGGCCAGAAAGACGGAGAAGGTCAAGCTTAAAAGCAAATCCAGAGAGCACCCTTGTCCCGATCTCCGAAGATTCAGAGCCAGACGAAGAAGCTACGGATTCAGGCTCTGAGAGTCCGAGAAGATCAAGAAGGGTACGTGTGCCCTGCAGAAGGTACGCCACCCCAGAGTGGACTTATCTAGCAGATGTCTTGGGGACAGAGATCTGGGAGAGTGAGAGAAGTGCAAGTGATCAATCTCGATCCATTTGTGGCAGTGGAGATATGGATGTTGACGCCTGGAATCGAGACTGAGGGGTTACTGACTTTCACACTTCCCATTCCCCTTTACCTAAGTCGGATCAAAGACCTAGTACTGAATCGATTAGAGTTTCCGACTTTTGGTCATCAAATACCAGCACAAGAAGAAAAAGTCATTCGTTTAGAACTATTGGAACATGTTATTAGAGCTGCAGGTACGAGAATCATTGTAGATGCATAAAGACTTTTGTGTTTAAGCTATAAAGAAGAAGATAACCTAGCGCCGAGTGGAAAGAAGAATAAAATTAGGGATTACATTTAGAGGACGGAGAAGGGTTAGGGTTGTCTATTGTTGAAGAGAAAAAAAAATTGTTGTGAAAAGAGACTTTTGTTGCTTAAGAGCGCTTCACAGACTGAGAAGGCGAATAAAGAAAGACAAAGACTTGAAAAGAAAACTTTTCTTCGAAAAGGAAAGAGCTACGCTGTTTTGATAACATGGAGAATGGCAACCCAAACCGAAAAGCCAAATGCATAGTAGGTACACTAATAGCGGTAGTAATTTTTCTCATTATTACAGTAGTTACCACATCGTACATGGTAGGACATGCAAGTGAAAAAGAGACAACAGATGTAAAGCCTGTAACGACTTTGAAACCTGCTCTTGTTGGGAAGAAGGAGGAGAGCAATGTCATCCGTGAAAAGACGTTACTGGCAAATGAAGCTCGTAGGTTACACGTAGACGAGTCGCAGGGAAATTTTAGATCAAATGCATATGCCAAGCTATTGTATGAGTATATTGATGCCATGGAGGCCAAGGATTGTTATGTGTGCATGCAATTGCCGGTTTCCGTAGATGAAGGCATCAGATATCATCATCTCCCACTGACATATGGGATAACATGTAGTTTATTGCTCAGTATATTTTATGGTAGAGAAGGGTTCGAGTACTACTTTTCAAATTATGATTCGGTACTGCCTGAAGTCCCGAATTATAAACAAATGAATAAGTGGGACTATTATAAAAAGGAAGACAGATTAACAAAATTCTTTCTTCCTTGGGATACATTAGATACTTCATATGCACGCAGAAATAATCTGACTTGCAAAGTGTCAGAGGTAGAGAAAAAGTTCATAGGACAAGTAGATGACCGGTACAGAAGGCAGAAGATTCTAAAAATGTCAGGACAGTGGAAAACAGATTGGACCGAAGAAGAAAAAGCACACAAGAAGAAGGGTAGCAATGGTCCAATAGCTTTGGATATAACGCAGAAAGGAAAGTTATGTTTAACTCGAAGCAAGACATATTATGAGAGTGTATTTGTAGGTGAAGTTAATTGCGAACATGCTTTCGATTAGAGTACTATACGAAAGATTTTATGAAAGGGATGCAAGCGATTCCTAATGTATATTTTGTATGTGGAAGAAATGCCTATGTAAAACTGCCTGACAATTGGTATGGTTCGTGTTACTTGGCAATTGTCTTCCCCAAAATATATCATGCGAAGGATTTAGAGATCATAGAAGGAAAAACTTCGAGAAGAGCGAAAAGGGAAATAGGAGATGCTGAAGTAGTTGGATACATATTTGGAGCAATGTTTCCTATGTTAGGTTTAATACTTAACGATGTTAAGATCAGGAGACTAGCTACGGTTGTAGATAGATTGACTGCAAGTACTGCAAGGTCATTAATGCTAGTAGAAGGAGAGATGCAGTCGATTAGGGCAATGGTTCTTCAGAACCGTCTTGCTTTAGATGTTCTGCTAGCGAAAGAGGGCGGAGTTTGCAAGGCTTTGAAGGTCCAAGAATGCTGTACTTACATTCCAGACAATTCAAAACCACTTGAGAAAGTCATACAGAACATTACAGAGATACATAAAGAAATCGAAGATTTAACAAAGGTAAATGTTTGGGAAAAAGTAGGTCATGGAGTGGGAAAAGTTGGAAATTGGTTTGCCAATCTTGGTAAAAGCGTTGTGTGGTACATATTGAAACCTGTTTTAATAATATTGATTTGCATAATTACATTGTTGGGGTTAGTGAAATTGTACAAATGGTATAGGTCGAACCGGTTACAAAGGTCCATGAGAGAGCAAGAAAGGAGATTAGCTGCTTTACAAGATCAACAGTATAAAAGTTTAAGAGCTCTCGAAACGATAAAAAGAGGGAGTCTTGTAACTAGTTCTGTGTAAAGTGTTATTCAAATTGAATTTAGTGATGACCCCAGAGGTCATCAAAGGGGGGAACTGAGAGAGCGCAATTTGAATGAAACATATATCTGTACCATATTTACAAGCATATCGCATAAACGTAGAAGTTGTAACATGAAGTAGCACTTGTAGCGTATAAGTTAGCCGATGTAACTTAAGTAATAGGAATGTATTTGTATTCACTTTAGAATATGCCTTAGAAAGACCGTATATGTAGTGGTCTAATATAGAAATGTATAGAAATGCTTAAGAACGTTAGAACGTGCTAAACTGAATATACATATGTAATCATTAGACGGAGAAAGAAGACGAAATATGAAAGCGAAGAAATGTGTAGACTATATAGCACTGTGTAGAAATGAGAATATAAACGCTGTATTTTATGTAACATGGATTCAAGTATAATCACCGATTCGCTAATTCGATTATATATATATATGTATGTGTGTTAAAGGTTATACTGTGTAGAAGAAGGAATGTTAGAAAGTGTGGTCATGTGTGATTTTAACCTAACTGACCAAGGGTTCGCAAGAGCGTAGTCCGCTGTATGTAATTTAGTGGGCTCACAGGAACAGGGGATAGCCTTGATCTGTACGTGCGAGACAAGAGTCAAAGGTCTTGTTAGATTTAAGGTGACAATGCTGGACGAAGTTTATGGCCTAAGTGAGATAAGAGACGCTTGGAATTTGGGTCTTATTTAGAAATGACCGTTCACAGGACCAAACGAGGTTATAATCACAACCGTAATGAATGGAGTTCTGTTGAGGTGATAGACTTTGCTCTGAAAGTGTCAACTGGAATGTCAATGAAGTCACCAGCAAGAAGACGAAGATGGCGCCTAAGAAGCAAGGTCAACTTAACGGACGACGCGAAGAGATGAAGCAATGGAAAAACCCAAGAATGAGAACATGTGAAAATGTATACGTGGTGGGCGTAAAGGGGCGTTCCACCCATACTGTGATTGTGTATTTAGGGACAGCACCCCAGGGAGAAGAGCAAGCGAAGAGCTCAGAGCGCAGAGAGAGAGCAGAGCGCAAGAGAGCAGTAGGCCGAGGACCCTTAGAGAGCAGATGGGTAGGCAGAGAGGGTACTGTTTCTCGATATAAGTTACCATTAGAGGCTAAGAGAGTTTGAAATTCCTTGGAAGTCAAACTGCTGACACCTTTTTTAGGTAAGGAACTTGCGAAGTAGGGATGTCACCTAGTATAGAGTAGGGACAGAATTAACTTGTTATTCTCTTTTTGTAGATGACGCAACGGAACCACTTTGTGTCTATGCTTTTTTAATCTGTTGATTCTGGAATTGATTTTAATTGTATTCTTTTGTAGACTTAGATTCTTTAGGGAATTTATGTTCCTTTTAGTTCCTGTATACTTGTTGAATCTTATCCTGAGAGGATTGTATATGCAATTAATTCTGATTTTATATTACATTTTTAAAACTTTATCAGTCGTAAGTGGTTCTTCAGAGTTGTGTCAGTCTATTGGGGTTGATTTAACCTATGTGGGTTTGCCTTTTACTCAATGACAGAAAATAATCGATCCAAAAGGAAGAATGAGATAGGTATCTAGGTAATCAGAAAAGGTCTCAAAATCTCATTCCCCGCACCCCCATGCAGCTACACCACTGAGGGTTGTGCCCTCAGCCCTGGGCTCACTCTTGCATGGTGTTCAAGGCCCTCCTCCACCCACAGGCACCTGCCTGCGTCTCATCCCTGGTAGTCCAGTGGAAGAGCACTCCGCTTTTCTGCTGTTCTGCCTCTACCTCTCTTGCTTCCATTTTCTATGCACTCTTGCCTCTTTTTCTCTGTGCCCTCTTTCTTCTATTCTCTCTCTGTCTTTTCCTTTTTTTCACTGTTTCTCCTTTTTTTTGCTGCGTTTTCCCCCCTGCCGTGTCTGTCCCCAACGCCCCTTCCTCCTCCAGTGTGTCCTTCCCGCTTCCCAGCTGACCCGCCCACCCTGATCCCTACGTAATGGCGTCCGCTGCGCGGCAAGAAAAGCAAGACCACTGACCTTGTCAGTGTGACTGCTCCCCCCGCGTACCTCCACCACTGAGGGTTGCCTCCTGAGCCCTGAGCTTACTCTTGCAGTGTGTTTGAGGCCCTCCTCCAACAGCAGGCTCCTGCCTGCGGCTCATCCCTGGTAGTCCAATGGAAGAGCACACCGCTCTTCTGCTGTTCTGCCTTTACCTCTCTTGCTTCTTTTTTTCCATGTCCTCCTGGCTCATTTCAACTGTGCCCTCTTTCTTCTCTTCTCTCTTTTTTGTTAACTGCAATTCTCCTCTTTTTTGCTATGTTTTTCTCCCCTGCCGCGGCTGCCCCCGTGGCCCTCCCATGTGTCCTTCTCTTCTCCCATCTGACCCGCCCTCCCCCCAATCACTACTTAATGACGGCTGCTGCGCGGCAAGAAGAGCTCGACCATTGACCTGGTCAATGTGACTACTCTCCCCCCTAGTGCAGCTCCACCACTGAGAGTTACCCCCAGAGCTCCCTCTTGCAGGGTGTTTGAGGCCCTCCTACACCCGCAGGATCCTGCCTGCATCTCCTCCCTGGTGTTTCAGTGGAAGAGCACACCCCTCTTCTGCTGTTCTGCCTCTACCCCTCTTGCTTCTTTTTTCCGTACACTTTTGCCTCTTTTCCTTTGTGCCCTCTTTCTTCTCTTCTCTCTCTGTCTTTTCCTTTTTTTCACTGCGTTTCTCCTCTTTTTTTGCCATGATTTTCTCCCTTGCCGCTGCTGCCCCTGCGGCCCCTCCAGTGTGTCCTTTCCACCTCCTAGCTGACCTGCACTTCCCTCAATTCCTATTTAATGATGGCCGTACCAAAGGTGTGCCAAAGGCAAGCCCGTCTGCGCCCGTCCGTGACCCAACCATGACCAGTGCCAGGTACCCTGGTCCTCCAACCACCTCCGTAACGACTCCAGCACCCTCCACAATCTCAACTCTGGGCACAACATCAACTGCCAGCTCTCAATGCTGAACAACACCCAAGGCCCTTTCACCTGTCTACACTACCGCCGCACGTTCGCCCACCTCCGTGCCCCAGCAGCACCCCCAGCCTACCGGACTGCACCGCTCACAAACCACTCAACTTCATCCTCCTCAACATGCATTCCCTACACACACACTCCATAGAAATCTGGGACCTCCTCAACACCTACTTACCCAATGTTGTCTTCCTCACAGAAACCTTGACCATATGCCAACTCTGCACCCGACATCGCCACCGCCATTCCCGACAGATACAAGATCCTGCACAAGGACCGTGTCATCCACCCAGGAGGAGGCATCACCAATGTCCATAAAAGCACCCTCTGCATGACGACCGCCATCCCGGGCGACAAAACTACCCTCATGGAGCACTTCAACTTCCAGGTCCAGACCAACCCTAAAATGATTGTTCGCTGAACTCTCATCTACAGACTGCCCAGTCCCCAAACTCCCTTTATCGACACCATCACCGAACTCATCGCACCCCACGTTCTCGCCTCCACAGACTACATCCTACTTAGAGACCTAAACTTCCACATGGACAACCACAACAACTCAAGCACCACCTCCCTACTATAGAAGCTCGCCAACAAAGGACTGAAACAACTAGTCACAGCTCCATGCACACAGTGGGACACGCACTCAACCCCGTCTTCGCCGAAGGAAACAGCATCTCCTACAGCCACACCACGGAACTCCTCTGGACAGATCACCACTGCAGCCACATCTCTTTAAAAAACAACACCATACACAAGCACGCTCACTGCCCCCGCAAAAGCAGGCACAAAGTCACCGAAGACCAGCTCACCTCTGCCCTCATCATCACCCCACTGCCGACTATGCCAGACGCAAACACCACAGCATGCAACCTCCACCACTGGATCATGAACTGTGCCAACACACTTGCCCCCCTCAAAAAATCCACAGGAAGACACATCAAGAAAGCAAGCTGGTTCACCTCTACACTCCAGGAATTCAGACGCTCCTGCAGATGAGTCTAAAAGACATGGGGGAACAACAAAACCACGGAAACACTCACCACTTACAAAGCAGCCACCACCACACACCACCATCTCATCAAATACACAAGGAAGAAATCCCTCCAAGACAGAATCCTCACCAATACTCACAACACCAAAGAACTCTTCTCCATCATCAAGGAATTCGCCAAACCCTGCAGTGACTCTCCCAAGACCTCTGCAATAGACTCAGCACCTTCTTCTACCACAAGATTAAGATGATCTATGACAAATTCAAAAACCAAGACCTTTACACCGCTCCAGAACCCCCTCCATATGATGCCACCCAACAGACCCTGCTCAATAAGACCCCACTAATGACAGAAGACATCTTGAAGACTACAAAAAGCATCCACTCCAGAGCACCCTCTGACCCTTGCCAATATCACTTTTACCACAAAGCCAACTAGGCCATCACACCCGAACTACGTCAGATGATCAATTGCTCCATCAAGACGGCCACCTTCCTCAATGACTAGAATCACCCCAAAGTCAGCTCCCTCTTAAAATAACCCCCTACAGACCCGATGGACCTCAAAAACTTCAGGCCCATCTCCCTGCTTCCATTTGCAGCCAAGGTCATCGAAAGGCCATCAGCACCCAGCTTCATCGGAGCTAACAACATCCTGAACTTCTCCCAATCGTGATTACGCAGCACCTACAGCACCGAGACCGCCCTACTTACCGCCGCAGACAACATCCGCTCCGTTCTCGACAAGGGCAAAACAGCAGCTTACATCCTCCTGGACCTCTCGGCTGCCTTCAACACCGTCTCCCACTGCACCCTAGCCACCAGACTCCATGATGCCAGTATCCGCGCCAAGGCCCTCGACTGGATTTGCTCATTCCACACCAGCAGAACTCAGTGGGTCAGACTCCCTCCCTACCTCTCGGAATCAACAGAGACCAACTGTGGTGTGCCCCAAGGCAACTCCCTCAGTCCCACCCTCTTAAACGTCTAAATGGCCCAACTCACAACCATCATTAGGAACCACAGGCTCAACATTGTCTCCTACGCCGACCCCAACAAACCCAAAATTCACCAAACACAACTTCCAAGAACGAATGAAAGCTGTCAACACCTGGATGAAGAACAGCTACCTGAAACTCACCTAATAGAAAGCAGAAGTCCTCAACCTTGGCTACACCCCCTCTGCATGGGACAACTCCTGGTGGTCCCCCGCCCTCGGAAATTCCCCCACCCCAACGGACCAAGCACGAATCCTCAGCATCATACTAGACTCATCACTCACAATAAACCGCCAGATCAACGCAGTCTCCTCAACCAGCTTCAACACCCTCCGCGTACTTCGAAAGATGTTTAGATGGATCCCATCTGAGTCACAGATGTTATCATCAGCAGCATCCTGGACTATGGTAAACGTCCTCTACGCCGGAATAAACAAAAACTCCTTCTCAAACTCTAAACCGTCCAGAATGCCGCAGCCAGACTGATCTTCGACATCCCCCATTGCAGTGACATCACCCAACACCTTCACGATCTCCACTGGCTCCTAGTAGAAAGAAGAATAACCTTCAAATTCCTCACCCATGCATACAAGGCCCTTCACAACACTGTACCAATATGGGCCTGAGTACTGGATGGCCCCTATGCAGTTGCGGCCTCTGCAGATAAGCGCAGGGTGGTGGTTGCGTGGTATGGTTTGGGGCAGGGCGGGGTAGAGTGACAAATGACGGACTAGGTAAAAAAAAAAAAAAAACTTACCCTGTGCTTGACGCATCACAGAGTCGGCAATGCTGCAAGTGCAAGGTAAGTGAATGAATGAATAGAAGCTTTATTCGATTTTGTTTTTTAAAATCATGAAAGCATACAAAAAATGACTGTCATTAAAAATAAATATATACATTCAACAATAACATAACTTCACATTCAAAAAAGACATTACCCCAGCCTCAGGATTCAGTGGTGAGACATATTTTTCAAGGGGTTTATCCCTATCTTGGGTAAAGTTACACGGGTTTGTCCTTTAAGGTGAGTGAACTCAAAAGTTACGACAATTGTACAAATGATCAAATCTGTTGGCAACAGAGAAACTAATACCACTGGGTACCTGGACTTCCCCACCCAGAGGCTGGTGGTAGGCTATTGTTGTTCCTAACCGGGGGATATTTGGCATAAAGGGATAGAAATCATGTAGGTCCCAAATCTGTATTGGGCCATCCCCTTCTTGGGCTGGACAAGATCTTAAATATGGTGTGATGATCCGGTTCCTGAATCTAACCAGTACCAAGTCCCCTGAAATGTTTTTTGGTAGTGGGCCCAACCAGCCCACCCTTCTCACACTCAGGATTCCGCCGTCTTTGTCCGGTGGTAGGGGTCTATTTCTTCCCATCCAGAATATAACTTTGTTCATTAGGTCCAGCTGACTTTCAGCTTTTCCCAACGCAAGTGATGGTACGCCTGTGAGGACGGACACATATGGCGCGGCTTGTGGCGTGAGGTGTATGTATGGTGCATTGCGTACTGTCTTGACCTCTGAGGGCCTTGATATAACAGGTTTGAAAGGAGCTTTGAAAGCAGTTGAACCTGAAATTATAGGGAATTGTGGGGTGACTTGCTTGCTTTTAAGGATGGCAGATCGCTTAGCTGGTGGGAAAGTGGTGGTTGGCTGGGGTCGGTTCGATGTTACAGGATTATCCATGGGTTTCAGGATAGCCGTGATTTTGTTCTCGAGACCCAAGAGCCTTTCCCCTATAGCGTTGATTTTTTCTGTTAGTGGGGAAATGATGGTTTTAACAAGTTGTTCAATCTGAGTCAGAAGAGAGATCTGGGAATAAGATATTGATTCGTCCAGTTTGACATCAGTCTCCATGGTGGTAGGGAGATTATGAACAGACAACACAGGGGTTACAGTTGGTATATGAGATTTGGATTGAGTCCTTTCAGCATTGTCCTCATCATGCTCTCTATTGACGGGTAGTAACCATGAAAGTACAGAGGCTTGTGTGTTGACTTTGTTCAATAAAGAGGGGGTTTCCTGTATACTGCCTTTAGTATTTGTAGTGCGGTGCCTTTGGCGAAAGAGGGTGAGTCCACACTGACATATTTTGTTTTGCATAGTCTGTTTAGCTCATCCCACGGGGACAGGTTATGGATTCTTGGGGAGTTTAGTGGAGGAGATAGCGTACTAGATGGGGAGTAACAAGGACAGATTATGTCTGTGACATGCACAGTAGGCCGGGAGCTTGTGGTAAGCGTTTGGTGCATTTGCACCACATGACACCCCTGCGCAGCTGGGCTTGTTCCTCCTTTACAGGGCATGATCACAATGGAAATAGTGATGTTGCAAACAAAAGTTAAAATAAAGTGTGTACACTATACCTCCTTTTGCAGAAGTTACAAGGGGGGTGGCCCGTCCCGTCCTAATCGGTCCACTGAGGGCTTAGCCCGGCGCTCCCGCGACGCGGGACTGCTGAGGGACTTATTGGCGCCTCCTGGCGCGGAAGTGAGATCCCGCGGCTTCCTGCCGCAAGGCAGGCTGGGGATTGTAGTCTCCCCCGCACGGCTGCCGCAGCACGATGTCAGGGGCTGCGGCGGCAGGGGGAGACAGCTGGCAGGGTCCCGCTGGAGGAAAAGGTAAGTGCTCCAAGCCACACCGGGCTTCTCTGGTCCGATTTCTGGTGACCGCCCGCTCCCCTGGGACCGCTGAGGGACTTACTGGCGCCTCCTGGCACGGAAGTGAGATCCCGCGGCTTCCTGCCGCAAGGCAGGCTGGGGATTGTAGTCTCCCCCGCACGGCTGCCGCAGCGCGATGTCAGGGGCTACGGCGGCAGGGGGAGACAGCTGGCAGGGTCCCGCTGGAGGAAAAGGTAAGTGCTCCAAGCCACACCGGGCTTCTCTGGTCCGATTTCTGGTGACCGCCCGCTCCCCTGGGACCGCTGAGGGACTTATTGGCGCCTCCTGGCGCGGAAGTGAGATCCCGCGGCTTCCTGCCGCAAGGCAGGCTGGGGATTGTAGTCACCCCCGCACGGCTGCCGCAGCGCGATGTCAGGGGCTGCGGCGGCAGGGGGAGACAGCTGGCAGGGTCCCGCTGGAGGAAAAGGTAAGTGCTCCAAGCCACACCGGGCTTCTCTGGTCCGATTTCTGGTGAGTGGTTTTATTTATATATTTATTTTCCCTATTCTGTCCTTAGCCACTTCCCTCCACCCAGGCACCGCCACACCATGCTTACCAGCATGGGCTGCCACTGGCCCGGTGTCCTACCCTACAAATGCAGTTGCTGAGATAACCACTCTGACCTGGGTCCCATAATTGGCTATCCAAAGTGCAGTGCCCCTCTGGTCTGCTGTCCCGGGCATTTCACCTTCCTCTCCATGCCTTCAACCCCCCCCCTCTCTCCCAGTCGATCATGTGCTCAGCGCTACCTGCATGGTCAGACAATATGTTGCCGGGGTCCCCCTGATGCGCTTTTCAGTCCTTACCAGGCCCCACCATGCAGGCTACATGTGCCCGCTGGTCAGCCTGGTACCTTGGAGCAGGGTCACTCTTGCTGCTGCTCCCATCCTCATTGTCATTTGGCGACTGAGGATGCCCCTGTCTGCATTGGGTGGCTGATGTGGCTGTTATTGCACTTATATTTCATGTTATACTTGCATATGTAAGCGTACTCTTTTACTCACGTTTTACATGTATTCTTCAAGTTGCATATGTGCATGTGTAATCGCGTATTTAAATTGCATGTTAAATGTTAAATGTTTAGTTACACATAGGCCTTAGTTAAAAGGCATTCTGGTTCGCCAGGATGTTATCTCTTTCTTTGCAGGTTTATTATCATGATGTTCATTAGTTTGAGAAACGCTTAATGTTTGCATAAGACTGCTGATAGAGCAGCCTGGAGTTGAGAACTTGGCAGTCAAGGTGGAGAAATAATAGTCGAAAGAGGCTTTCTGTTCATCATGTACCAGGATGGAAAGATGTTCACGGTTAATAACTGCAGTCCCAGTTTGATGCGATTGGAAACTGAAGGGATGTTAAAAATACACTTGAGGAATGATTTGGTTGTTTCCTGGTGGTGTCAACAGAGATAAGGATGTTTCTGAATCTCTTGTTACTTTTACATTGGTGTTCTCACAGTTAGAAAACACTGAGATTCCCTTTAGAATTTGAGAGATACAGACCTCCCTACTTGCCAAAGACTTCCAAGTGTGAAGCTTTATGTTAAACTTATTTTCCTTTTCCCAAGACATCTATTGAAGTCTGATCATGCTGACACCTTCTCTGCCCCTTATTAGAGACCGTTGACAGATGATTCTATATTTGATTTATGTTTAGAAGAGTGAAGGAAAGTTTCTTCATGGAAACCTGTTTGCTTTAATCTTTTTCTTTATTGTTGTAGCTATCACAATTCTCTTTATCATTATGTTGTGTCTCTACTTACTAAGATATTTCGGCTGTATTGCTGTACTTTTTAAACGTATTATTGGTTTGCATATATAATGGATTGATTGGAAATCCAAAATAAAACCCTTCAACCAAATTTGGTGATTACTGCTTCTTATTGTGGAGTCACATTGGCTTCAGAAGTTACAAATGTATAGCTGATGTCTTCTCCCTTTCAATTATTCATGTCAACCAACAATGGTCCATGCAGTCAATGGGGAAAACTGTTTCATGACTTGACTAAGATATTACGTTGCAAGGCCCAGTTCTTTTTCAAAGGTATAAAAGACCATGCTGTCTGCCACACCATGATTGGCAATTAAAGTTCCTGAGAAGAAGTTCTGTGCTCAACAGTTCAGTGAAACTTACTCGCAACCTGCTAACGCCCTTCAGGAACTTTAGATCTCTTCTTGTCATTGCGATTCTTACTGGCATTCTCCAAACTGGGCAACACCTGAAAAAGAAAGAACAAGGATAGGTACAGACGCTTAGCACTAGTGACAAAAACAAAGAGCAAGTGCTTGACATAATTTCACTGTGTATGCAAAGGGAACAAAACTGTTTGGTCACAGACTTATGCTTCTGCGTGTCACGACTGTGAGAGCGAAGGTATTTAACTCCTTTGCCCTTCGATTCTTGAATTGGGAGACAGCGGTAGCTCCTCCGCAAAGATGGAGGAGTGTGGCCCCACTGCTTTTCAGCAGTGAAAAATTAAAAATAAAATGATAACAAAGGTTATTATAGTTGTATTTTTCCTCGCTCACTTCCTGCAGTGAGCTGAGGGCCAGCCATCCATTCTGACATGACACAGCTGCAGAAAGTAGGAGGAGTGGTGGCACTGCTTTAAGTACGCATGACAGTTTGGCCGGACGTCTCCGATCTCTCCACCCGAGCTATGCTGTACAGCTGGGTGGAGAACAAGCACAGGGTTGTATGTAGTCCCTTAGTGAGCACCTAACTAGGGTAATACCCAGGCGCAGTTCCTGCATGAGGGCGTATGGGGCGGAGCACCACCTGTCTCGGAAGAAGGAGAAAAAGATATACAGGAGACTGGTGGTCTGAGGCTGCGGCACTCTGGTAGCAGTGCAGCAGGCAGTGTACAAACACACCCTGCGCATGGGTGGTGGACGTCCGTTTTCGATATCGCCCAAGTCACACATGTGTAGAGTGTGTTTGTGAAGCTGTAGTGAGGGCAAGCAGACGCTACCTGAAGCAGCTGCTTTTCCAGGACTTAGGTCGGATTTTTGGCTCGCCCGGATCTCTGACGTATCTAAGCGCAGAACAGTCTTCTAGTTTTAGAATCCCTCCTCTGACTGGAGGACTGTTGATACAGTCACCCTATGACAATAGGAGGCGGGATTTCAACTACTGCTTCCTGTGCTGGTTTTATATTTCCCTCGGTCCTTGAACCAGCTTCAACCCGGTCCGAGAGTTGAAGCTGAATGTAAAATTTTAAATGGTGGATATCAGGGGTTTGATGGAAGGATGAATGGCTAGATCCTTGGACAATAGAACTCTTCTGGTGAGGATTGTGATGACTTACTTTGCTTTCTTGGTGCCATGAGAGCTTTAGTTCAAAGTGGGAGATATTTACATTTTCTGGCTACTCCCTTGCCTATGTGTTACTATTCTGTATTTGCTGTGCGCTTATGTGTGGGATCTATACATCACTCATATGACATTTTGAGTGACACCCAACTGCTACTTGGATGTTACACTAGTAATTGTAAATGTTAGCATGTTTTGTTTTAGGTGTAAGGTTTTAGGGGGAGCCTCATAGTGCCATGAGCTGTGCTTGAAATGAATATTGTGTTTGTAGCAATAGGCAAGGCATCAAAAATAAACTATGTAATAGTGTATCAACAGTGCATTCTTTAAGCAAGCTGCAGGGAAAACCTTTGTGAATTCCGTCAGCTTGTGCAACTCTCTGCAAATCCACCATAAGAAAAGTCAGATTCCATATTTTAAGTTCCACTTGCTGAAACACCCATAATGCATGATGAAGCTGCAAACAGTGAGTATTTAATGTGCTTTTGATTTATTTGTTTGTGCAGATGTATATAGCGCGAACTCGACCCGAAGGTATCAGAGCGCTTTACACGAACACCAGTTACATAGCACAAGGACACATTCATTTTTGGCATGCACGGGAGATAATTGAATTGCCCAGAATCACTGGATGCTTGGTCCACTTGAGGATCGAACCCGGTTCCCCAGCTCCAATTAAAGTCGGCAGCTCTAGCAGTAAAACAAATAGCGGTACTTTTTGCCTACTTTCAAATCTAAAGATGCGCTGAACCTATTCTAAATATATCTAGGTGGGGGTGGGGGCGTGCTTTGGCCATGACTGAGGATGGCCGCTTCCCCCTTGGAGCTCTGTGCAGAGAAGGGCCCCGGATGGCAGCTGCAGCACTTTCAACATAGCGAGGGCTTCCCAGCCTGCCCCTCATTCCACCTGCTGGACCCAGCACCCAGTACCAGCATTTTGATGATGACGGACGGATAACAACATCATGGGGCCACCAGACTTTCACGACTGGTTAGGCGCTGACTGAGGCAGGCTAAACCCGCCCCACCACTTTCAAAAGTCACCAGCTGCTACTGGTAATACCAGAATGAGACCAGCATCTGCCTTGGCGTAGGGAAGCCTGTGCAAGACGGGAGTCGGGGAGCATAGGCCAGAAGAGCACCTACGTCGCAGATGGTAGTTAAGCATTTTTTTAAACTATTTTCCCCACGCTGCCCCCCTGCACTGCCTCCCCCTTGCTGCCCCACCACTTTAATGCCACAGCAGCCACCACTGCTGTGAGATTGCCTTATCTACCACAAATAGTATCGAAGAAAAACCTGTGAGGAAGCAAGTGACCAGAAGCTGTAATAAGAAAAGGGACTATTGCCCTAGATTTATGTAATCATACCACAAAGTATGAAAGGTGCATTCATGACAATGAAGAAATGTACATGACATAGAGTTGGGAATGTTTTGTAGAAACCTGTTATAAAATAGCTGTAACCCTGTAGTGTTATTTATTCGTCAGTCAGTGGTGCCCGACCAACAGAATAAGAAGGGAGAAATTCTTCTCCTGTGTGAGGTCAGCGGTAGAAATACAGACAGGCGACTGCTGCAGTTTTTCAATCCAGTGTAATCTCACGTATCCCTACCCCTTATTTCCGCCCTTCCCCTCTGCGCTCTCCAAGAGAAGAATGTGTTAATACCCCATCACTAGTAGGGTGACCAACTGGCATGGGTGCAAATTCAGGACGGTAAGTGTAACAATTCAGGACGGATGTATGACAGTACAACGCGATCATTTTGATCGCAGTACTTTACATCGCGGTTTTTACAACGCAAGTCGTTACAACGACTTGCGTTGGAGGGCGCTGGATTAAGGATTAATATGATTTTCTATTCCAACTCCAGTCCACGTAACAGTAGGGAAGAATGGTGATAGATTAAACTGAGATCAGTCGACTGGGGGTGAGTGTTTGATTTGCTCAAACGCTCTGTCCATCATTTCCTTTTGTATCGCTTTGGTCGCCCTAAGTTGGCAGGGTATGCTCAGACGTGAGTCCCTTGCTCACTTGGCCACTGGATTCAAGATAGCCTGGCTGATGAGGATTATGAATCCGAAACCGGTCCCAGGATGCTTGTTTCCGGTCCAAGGAAGACATGGCTTGGCAGTTTGGGCTGGACTGTTCAAATGAGGCACAGGGTCAGACTGATTTGCATATGGCCATGTCCGAACTGGGGTGGCTGAGTGAGCCAAAAAATGGTGATGGATTAAACCCAGATCAGTTGACTGGGGGTGAGTGTTTTATTTGCTCAAACACTCCGTCCATCATTTCCTTTTGTATCAATCTTAAAAGCAGTACATACATCAATATAATAACAAGCATCTACAATGCAATGGTTTCGCCTTTGGAAATGTTAGAGCTATTGGCATTGTAAATGACAACATTTGTATTTATGTGTTGGTTTTGAAAACAGATAAATAAATGGCATTGTCATTTACATTGCCATTAGCTTAATCTCTGCACTCCCTTGCACTCCCTAGTCACTCTGCACTCCCTTGCACTCCCTAGTCACTGTGCACTCCCTTGCACTCCCTAGTCACTCTGCACTCCCTTGCACTCCCTAGTCACTCTGCACTCCCTAGTCACTCTGCACTCCCTAGTCACTCTGCACTCCCTTGCACACCCTAGTCACTCTGCACTCCCTTGCACTCCCTAGTCACTCTGCACTCCCTTGCACTCCCTAGCACTCTGCACTCGCTAGTACTCTGCACTCCCTAGCACTCTGCACTCTCTAGCACTCTGCACTCCCTAACACTCTGCACTCCCTAGCACTCTGCGCTCCCTAGCACCCTGCACTCCCTGGCACTCTGCACTCCCTGGCACTCTGCACTCCCTGGCACTCTGCACTCCCTGGCACTCTGCACTTCCTGGCAGTCTGCACTCCCTGGCACTCTGCACTCCCTGGCACTCTGCACTCTGCACTCCCTAGCACTCCCTAGTCACTCCCTAGTCACTCTGCACTCCCTAGCACTGCCTAGTCACTCTGCACTCCCTAGCACTCCCTAGTCACTCTGCACTCCCTTGCACTCCCTAGTCACTCTGCACTCCCTTGCACTCCCTAGTCACTCTGCCCTCCTTTGCACTCCCTAGTCACTCTGCACTCCCTTGCACTCCCTAGTCACTCTGCACTCCCTTGCACTCCCTGGCACTCAGCACTCCCAAGCACTCTGCACTCCCTAGCACTCTGCACTCCCTAGCACTCTGCACTCCCTAGCACTCTGCACTCTCTAGCACTCTGGACTCCCTGGCACTGTGCACTCCCTGGCACTCTGCACTCCCTGGCACTCTGCACTCTCTGGCACTCTGCACTCCCTGGCACTCAGCACTCTGCACTCCTAGTCACTCTGCACTCCCTAGTCACTCTGCACTCCTTAGTCACTCTGCACTTCTAGTCACTCCCTAGTCACTCTGCACTCCCTAGCACTGCCTAGTCACTCTGCACTCCCTAGCACTCCCTAGAACTCCCTAGTCACTCTGCACTCCCTATCACTCCCTAGTCACTCTGCACTCACCACTCACCACTCTGCACTCACCACTCTGCACTCTGCACTCACCACTCTGCACTCACCACTCTGCACTCAGCACTCACAACTCTGCACTCCCTAGTCACTCTGCACTCCCTAGTCACTCTGCACTCCCTAGCACTCCCTTGCACTCCCTTGCACTCCCTAGCACTCTGCACTCCCTAGTCACTCTGTACTCCCTAGTCACTCTGTACTCCCTAGCACTCCCTAGTCACTCTGCACTCCCTAGTCACTCTGCACTCTCTAGCACTCCCTAGTCACTCTGCACTCCCTAGCACTCTGCAGTCACTCTGCACTCCCTAGCACTCTGCAGTCACTCTGCACTCCCTAGCACTCCCTAGCACTCTGCAGTCACTCTGCACTCCCTAACACACCCTAGCACTCTGCAGTCACTCTGCAGTCCCTAGTCACTCTGCAGTCACTCTGCCCTCCCTAGCACTCCCTAGTCATTCTTCACTCCCTAGCACTCCCTAGTCACACTGCAAAGTAAGCTTTAAATCACTTACACCTACAATGCACACAAAAAAACAGGCGTTGAAGCACACCTACAAGCATTCAGCAACTAGGCTGGTGAGTGAGGGTTTAATAATAATTAACCCCTCCCCCCACCTGGTCATGAGCTAGAGACCCTTAATGATCCTTGGTGAGGTAGGTAGCGAACTCTTTCTTTTGTGTTTTATTGAATTAATTTAGGGAAAACTGACATTTCTCTCACTCTCATGTTTATTATGGAGATAAATGAGTCCACAGTCCCATTAAGTCGACGCATACTAAAGATATTCAACAATCCCGAGGTTTTCTGCTCTGCCATCACGGATGATCTACCTCTCCTCGCCACATCCGTGATGATTCGTAGCACATAAGTCTTACCACACATGGTATTGATGGTAATTTATTAGAATACACGTCAGTATTGTAATTAAGCAGCAAATAAAACACATGGACTAACGGTCTACAAGTAACACAAATAGAGTGCGAATACATCCAATCCGGAGCAATCTCAGATTTTCACCAGCGCCTAGAAGGAGCCTGTTGTCGGTTAGGCGCTTTTATCCAAGAAAGATAAAATAATGAAACAGAAAATAAATACCTGCAAATTCAGGGACAGCTACCGAGTCTTCGCTCTACTGCCAACAAACAGCAAGTAGTGCCTGGCTTTTAACAAGAGAACAGGAAAATGAAACCATAAGGCGATGGGGGCAGTAGTAAAGAATACATACCAGCCTTGAAAAGGAATGTGCACTCCTGACGACCACCTGGCATGCCACAGAGGGAACGGTGCCGGTCCTTTCAGTAGTCAGCCGAACACCGGTTTAAGAACACGGCTAGTGACGTCATTTCATTGGACGTTTTCTAAAAGTGACTTGGATTTGAACGGCAGAAACGCGCGCCACATTTGCACTAGAGTCTCTAGACAATACAATTAAGTACACCTTAGAACAGAAGGGTCCGGTAAAACCAGGGGAGTAGGTTCCGCTGGTGAAGCAGGTGCAGTGGCACCGGGGCTTAGAATCCTGTACTCCGGTCATTGTAGTGTTTTACAATTCAAACAGCGTGGGGCTGCATTTCCTTCATTGCATTAGAGCCAATGACACACTGGGTCGTCGCCACTGAGTAAAATGCACACGAATGCGAGTCTAGACCGGACAGGAGGCGGAAACGGACCATTTCTTCATTACAGCGACGCTCTGGAGGCAAGTCTGCGCCCTGTTCCTTCGTGTCAAGAGAAGCAACTTTCATCACACTAGCCTGCCAAGGAAGGGAGATTCCACTCCGAGAGGAAGGAATGCGGCGAGGAATGTGCAGACAACGCCTCAGATCACTGGGATTCACAAGTTCATCTTCCAGCCTCGCCCAGAGGGGCCGGACAGTGGGACCAACATCGGCGCAGCAGTAACGGCAGCGAGGAGTGCTCGGTTTATATACCAGTAATCTCAGTGCTTGAAATGGGAAAAAGAAAAGGGCTTGTTTCTGAGAAGTGCCGGTAGTCTCCCTCGCAAAATCAAAGTGCCGGTACTCAGTACCTTCATTACTTCGATTCTTCCTTCCTCGTCCAGTCCTCACGCAGTGAGGTTTTACCTTGTGTATCCCTTCGGGCACAGTCTCCCAATCTGTTTTCCCTTTCTGCCGAGTTTAAACTCAGACCTTCCCATAATAAACAAGCGGTAAGCAGACTGGGGAGCCCAGAGGCCAGAGACACGGACAGGGGGATGGGGGGGGTGCGGGAACGGGCACACGGTCAGCGGGAGGGGGGGGCGGGAACGGACACTCACCTGGACTTCTTCCGGCGGCGGTCGGCCGCGGAATGGGAAGAAAACAAACGGACGACAAAAAAAATACCCCGCCCACGGCCGCTATGACGACCGGAGAAGGAAGAAATCGCGGGAACGCCCACGAATCTGGTCCGGCCATGACGGACAGATCTCTGTTCCAATGGCTAGCCTCCATTTAGGGAGCTAGCCAATGGAACAGAGGGGCGGATTCCAAGCCACACTCTTTCTAACATTAGATTTCGCCTGCGCCGAAAAGCTGCGCAGAGCGCAGCCTTCGGCGAGGCGAAACCTAAAAATGACAATATAAAAAATGTAACTCCATTAGTATCAATCATATATGAAAGTTAAAAAGACATAAATATAGTCGGGGATAAAATACTTGACATCCACATTTAATTAAAACATTAAGCTCTTCCTATAGGCGACCGTCCTTTTCAAAAACATCGCAACTTTCCAGATCATATCAGCATTTTCCAGGGTTTGCAGTGCAATATACGCAGGTCGACAAGTCCTAAGTCCCATCATTTTTAACATTGGTCGAATCCACACTTTTCTAATTTTCAGAGTAAAAACCACAAAAAAGATAACATGGATGGTGGATTGACATGAGCAATCATCGCAAGGACAAGCTATCAGAGCGCGACTCCAATTATTCATATTAGGAAAGCTAGTGAGTCTGTGAAATATACTGAGTCGAAATCTTGTTAGTAAGAACCTATCGGACCCTGCTGGAACTATGGCTAGATAGGGCTGTATTTTAAAAACACTTAAAATTATTTGGTTAGCTAGTACCGAGGGTTTAAGACTTTCCGTAGTGAGCCTCATCATTTCCAGCATAGCAATACTTTCTTTTTTCAGTTCCTTCTTGCTTACTGAGTGCAACGATTCAGGGTCAGTAAAATACTTAGGGAGACCCAGATTATGCATAAAACTAGAAACATAATGAATCCAGGGAATCCTTGAAACTTTTTCCAATGTTAAAATATCCTTGAAAACATCCCTATTTAATGTGGGTTCTTCTTTAGTCCATACACGATGCCACAAGCCAAAATTGGCTCAAGTTTAATAATGTCAGTCAGATATGTTCATCCCAATTCTGCATGACATATGTAAGCAGGTGTTGTTCTTGGTTTCGCGGTAATCATACAGATCGTGTCTCCACGCGAGCAGATCCTACGAAGTGAGGCACCCATCATTTTAGGACAATTTGGTCTTGGTGCTTTTTTCATCTAGGTATAACAAAAAGTCTGCCATTGTTGCATGACACATTATTGGGTTTTCATTGGCGCTATGACCCCCCGCTTATTCATCATAAAGATTGAAGTATCATCTGTATTTCCTTGTTACTACCTGAATGCACAACACTCTTGGACTGCTACGCTCAATACATCCAGCTTCGGAGGCTCGGCACTCCATCAATTAGCATTAGAAACCTTTTTACCAGTGACATTAGACACCTCCGTTCTAGACGATTCGGACCAGAACGTCAGGAAGCATGGCTTCTCTTCTCCTTTTTCCTGATGAAGGCGTGACATACGCCGAAACGCACGTTGAAAAGTGGAAAGCTGAAACACAATTTTGATTTTGCCACAGTATTATTTTTTGTCACTAGCATTGTATTTTTTAACAAACAAATTATTGTGTTTTTTATATATCTATGTAAAAGTAATTGTGTATTACGTACTTGCATTATGTGTTTTTAATGAAATGAAAAGTTCTGATGATAAAACAATCTCAATATATCTATTTTTTTAACATTATTTGCTCTTGACCTTTTTCAGTCATCTTTATATATATTACTAGCCTTACATTGACTATTTAGACACAAATGTGATATTGATTTCATGTATTATTGATTATCTAGGAATTTTCTTTACATATTGTCTTACCCTGTCCTAGAAATTAGAACTTACCAGGGGGTCCTTGCTACTTGCAAAGGGTTGTTCTTGGTACAGACAATAAATATCTTACACATTTATTTTCCACTACTTGTAGGGAGTTAGTATTTGCAATACCCCAGATTCCAGACCCGTAAGTTGCGAGGAAGTACATTTTGCCTGATAACTTTGCAAAAGTTCCACTGGTGGTCGTAGCTCTAATCTTTTCGCGAACTGGGTGAGTGCGGACATAGTGTTAGTAAAACTAAGTGTTTTAAATCTTATTGCCTGTGCCTACATGTCCTCTTGGTGGAACATAACACCCAGATATGAGAAAGTTTTTGATGTGTCAATCTTTTGATCCGCAATGAACACTTCATGACATTTTTTCCTCCCCACACCACAGCTCATTACGTAAGTTTTAGACGTGTTCAGAGTTAGTCCTAAGTCCCTCATAAAATTGTTAAAACCAGTGAAAGCTCTCTGTAAGCCGACTTGGGTTCTGGACATTAAACCTGCATTGTCAGCGTATAAAAGAGCAGGGATTGGACGACCATTGATCTTAGGGAAGTCAACCTTTTGCTCAAGTAATGCACCCTCCAAATCATTTATGTACAATTAAGGAATGGTGCAAGGACGCATCCTTGTCAGACTCCCCTACGGATTGGAATGGGAGTTGTAGTTCCACCCTTAACATCAAAGCGGACTCTGGTTTGGGCATTGCAATAAAACTGCCTTAAAAAGTGGATAATTTGATGATCCACACCTATCCTTTCTAAAACCTCCCACAGTTTAATGTGTCGTACCGAATCAAAAGCAGCTGTCAAATCTACAAAGGCTAAAAACAAGTTACCATTTTTCACACAAACATACTTTCCCACCAATAAGGCAAGGATAAGAGACTGCTCGATAGTGCCCACTCCTTCGCGAAATCCATATTGTAAATCGAAAAGAATGTTATTATCAGATGCACAGGCATTTAGTCTTACTAAAATAACACAACCTAGGATTTTTGTCATTGAGTCTAGTAATGAAATGGGCCTGTAGCATCTAGGGTTTTGACGGTTTCCTTTTTAAAGATGGGAACTATAATTGACTCTGTCCAGGTTGCTGGGAATGGTACATGGCAGCTAGCATTCGCTACTTGCGAAACAATCGGACCCCCAAAGAGATAAATTTGACTTAAAGAGGTTACTGGGGACCTTTCCTCCACGGGTATTGGATATTGCCATCAACACCTCATCTAAGGTGAATTTAAGGTCAGTATTAAATGATTTATTACTTGATAAGGTGTCGTTGTCAGGCCGATCAATCCCCCTGAAGACCTCTGTAAAGTGCCCAACCCACAGTTCCTCTGAAATGGCAATCTCAATGGAAGGGCCCCCCTCTGGTTTCAGAAATGGTGCTTTTACCACTCTTTCAGTCATCCATCTTTCATCCATCCATCCACCCTTTCACCCAATCTATCATTTCACTTATCCATCCACTCTTCCAACCATCCATTCATTCACTCATCCATCCAACCATTTACCCTTTCATCCAATCCATCATTTCACTCATCCATCTACTCTTCCACCTATTCACTCATCCATCCAACAAGTTACCCTTTCACCCCTCCAGCCATCCTTTCACTTACTCATCCATCCAGCCTGTCACTCATCCGTCCACCCATTCACCCTTTCACTCATCCATCCATCCTTTCTTCCAGCTCTCCACCCTCCCTTCACTCATGTATGCATGCTTTCACTCATCCATCTTTACATTCTTCTTTTCACTCATTCATGAACCCATTCGCCCATCCATTCTGTCAATCATTCATCCCTGCTTTCACTCATCTATCCATCCTTCATTTTTCTCTCCATTCCCCTTTCACTTAGCCACCCATCCTTCCACTCACCCATCCAGTTGCAGACAGAAGAGGCCCAGCAAGAACGTCACCCTTGCTGTAGTTCCTAAAGCAAGGGGTGGGGTGGGATATGGAAGGGTTCACTATGCCCCTGCACATAGGCAATCTGAAAACTTGGAAGTCAAAAGTCATGCATGATGCACAGTGCCAGGACATGAGGAGACTGTGCTATGGTGGTGTTTCCAGGGATTTAAGTGAGATGGAAAAACTGGGGGTCTCTCCAAGGGGTGTGTCTGATGTAATTAAGGGCGTGGTTTAAAACACCTCACCTAAAAATATGTGCTGAGTATAATGTGCCGCCTGACTTGTATTTTGTTCTTTCTATCATTGCATCCAGTAACATTAGACGTACATCTAGCCATGACTACTGGTTCTGTCAATGGATGTTAGTTGCACAAAATAAATAAAAAAGCAGTAACGATGGCTTTGTTAAATATAATAATAACAATCCTTCAGCTCTGAAATTATGAGACTGTGGAAGAACTATAATCTCTTCTTTTTAACTTTGTTCATTTGTTTTGTACATTTCTTCCATCAAACCCCAACAGAATGCCCTGCCCTAGATCGCAGCAGGAGGAGGCCCACCACATTCTGTAACACCCCAAACTGGCCCATTGTCATTCTGTATGTGGCAATCAGACTGCATACAGAATGACAGGATGAGTACAAAGCGGCCCCATCACGGAGCTGAGGCCTCTCACAGGGAAACAGTTCTGCTCCCTGCAAGGTCCAAAATTACGGACAAAAGGCGTCTGTAGAAGGGATCCTCGCGGACAATGGACGTGAGGTCCAAATTACAGACAGTCTGTGAAATTTATGGGCAGTTGGTCGCCCTAATCACTAGAGAATGTAGTTGGGCATAGGTGGCTAAACATCTCCTACTGCTGCTCCTGCTGAGTCTGATAACTGAAGGTTAGTACATCTATTATACAATCATTTTGAGACTTGTTCCACCGATCTGACAATGACACGCTCCAACTGGCCTTTTTGATCGAGAACTCTGGTCCGTTCATAGGACGATTGTTTCCGGATCATTTCCTATTCTCCTTGCTATTTTTGCATTAAAAGATATTAGACTTTTGGGCTTCCGGATATGTTGTGTTTTATTTTAATCAGGTAAGTACACTGTGTCACGTTTGTTCAACAATGTGTCTATTTCAATTCAAACAGGGGCATTTTGGTTGACTTTTTCCTACACAACCCAACTACATATGATAATAAGCCAATGGCATCACCTGTGACTCCAAGAACCAGTCAAGCTTTTCATGTACCACCGTAATGGATTCTGGGAATTGTAATCATGGTTTACATCATTCGAAACAATAAGGCGCCTTTATCACCAGATGTAAATGGAAACCCAAAACTGCCATCTTCCCCCGTGCGCCTCACACGGATCCCTTAGAAGCGCAATCTTAGTGCCACTCGCGGAGCGCACAACAATGGCGGCCGTTCCACTGCACCTTGTTCTGTATCCAGTATTCGTGAGGACGGTCAAAATGCAGCTGCGCCGAACCACTTAGTCAGGAAGTCTCTCGAGTCCCATCCCAAAGCCACACCCGCCCAGCCTCATGAAAACGCACTTCCCCCAAGGTGTGAAATGAGGAAGCACGAGGAAAGGGCGTCAGCGTGGAATGTTCACCTCAACTGCCAAACCGGGGGTGTGATGTCATGTGTCTAACGGCCGCTCCCTCGCACTCAGCAGAGGGCTGGGCGTCTGGGGTCACACACGACTCCGAGCCGTTAAACCAAAAGTAACCACCTATAAGCGCTACACTGAACAGAACCTCCTGTGTCAACGAAACCCAACGAAAATACACATGGATGCTAGGCAAAAGCTTCACCTTACGAGTATGCATTTAATAGCTAAATGAATGGTTCGGCAACTGAAAAGGACCAAGTTCATCTTTCCAAAGGACCTGAATGAAACAAGGGCTGAGATCAGATCAGGAGCCCATTTTGCAGTTGAAACCATGCAACATCTACCGAAACCAATGTGGTTTTAACTACAATTAGTGTAGGAGTTGTAGTGTCAATGGGTCTCAAGGGAGTGGGGGCTCTGTGCACACACCTCAAAAAAGCTGTCTGTACAATCCAGTCAGGGAGTGCGCCTGGGGGGTATTGTCTTGCTTGCATAGAGCCCATTACACCCACAGCTCACTCTAAGGCAAAGGTCTTCAAACTTTTTGATGCAGAGACCCCCTTGTAAAACCTTTTTAGGGGTTAGGGCCCCCTTCCGACAAAAGTTTCTAGAAACTGGTACTCCTCATCATCATCTTTTGACAACCATAAATGCGCCTGTTAGACCTCATCACATCCATCCATCATTCATCCACCCATACTTTCACACATCCATCCATCCTTTCATCCTTCCATCCTTCCATCCATCCATCCTTCATCCATCCACCCTTTCATCTTTCCATCCATACATCCATCCTTTACCCATCCACCCTTCCATCATCCACCCATAATTCATCCACCCACCTTTTCACACATCCATCCATCATTCATCCATGCAACCTTTTATCCATCCATACATCCATCCACCCTTTCATCCTCCCATCCATACATCCATCCTTCATCCATCCACCCTTTCATCCATACATCCATCCACCCACCCTTTCATCCATCCATCCACCATTCATCCCCCCACCTTTTCACACATCCATCAATGCAGGGCTTTAAGTGGGATGAAAAAACTGTGGGGTCTCTCAAAGGGGCGTGGCCAGTGTAATTAGGGGCGTGGCTTTAAATCACTTAGGCTAAAAATCTGTGTTTAGCATTGTGTGCAGTCCCACTTGTATTTTGCTATTTCTGTCATTACATCCATTCCAGATATGTGATACAACAAGTAACATCATACCTACAACAAGTCAGGACTATTGGCTTTGTCAACGGTTATTAGTTGCATAAGATAAATAAGCTGCAACTATGGCTTGTTGCATATAATATTGAAAAAGCTTCCAATTAAAGCCCTGGTGACCCTACCACAATGTTGCTGCTCTTGCGTTTCGGAAAGGGAAGGTAAATCCAGAGAGAAAATGAATCTCTTTAAAGGATTTCCCTTCCCACACAACGCTCACCAGGCATGACGTCCACTTGTGAGAAGTGAGTAGTGTGGGCAGCGCACATCGATGTGCCTGCTGTCTCGAAACGGTTCTCAATCGGGCTGTTTTGCGCCATGGCCCTTTTTTCCGGACTGCAGTGACAGCAAACTGCTGTCACTGCAGTCAGGAAAAAAAAGGACCGCCTGTGCCAGGGCTCAAAACAGAGCCCGATAGAGACCCGTTTCGAGACCCCTTAAAAAAAACTGCCGGTGCTCAGACCCCTTGAGACCCGGCCCACTTAAATCCCTGCATCCATGCATCATTCATCCATGCAACCTTTTATCCATCCATACATCCGTCCACCTTTTCATCCTTCCACCCTTTCATCCATCCATCCATCCTTAATCCGTCCACCCTTTCATCCTTAGATCCATACATCTATCCTTCATCCATCTATCCTTCACCCATCCACCCTTCACCCCTTCACCCAACCACCCTTTCATCCTTACATCCATACATCCATCCTTCATCCATCCACCCTTTCATCCTTCCATCCATACATCCATCCTTTACCCATCCACCCATCATTCATCCACCCACCTTTTCACACATCCACCCATCATTCATCCACCCACCTTTTCACACATCCATCCATCATTCATCCATGCAACCTTCTATCCATCCATACATCCATCCACCCTTTCATTCTCCCATCCATACATCAATCCATCATCCATCCACCCTTTCTTCCATCCACCCATCCACCCACCCACCCTTTCATCCATCCATCCACCCATCATTCATCCCCCACCTTTTCACACATCCATCCATGCATCATTCATCTATGCAACCTTTTATCCATCCATACATCCATCCTTCATCCATCCACCCTTTCATCCATTCATCCACCCATCATTCATCCCCCCACCTTTTCACACATCCATCCATGCATCATTCATCCATGCAACCTTTTATCCATCCATACAGCCATCCTTCATTCCATCCACCTTTTCATCCTTCCA
Organism: Lissotriton vulgaris; assembly: GCF_964263255.1. NCBI lineage: Eukaryota > Metazoa > Chordata > Amphibia > Caudata > Salamandridae > Lissotriton > Lissotriton vulgaris. The sequence continues at coordinate 1,100,089,424 of NC_141693.1, forward strand.
TCCATCCATCCATCCTTTATCCGTCCACCCTTCCATCCATCCATCCATCCATCATCCCCCATCTTTTTACACATCCATCATTCATCCATGCAACCATTTATCCATCCATACATCCATCCATCCACCCTTTCATCCTTCCATTTATCCACCCTTTCATCCATTCATCCACCCTTTCATCCATCCATTCATCCTTCATCTGTTCACCCTTTCATCCTTACATCCATACATCTATCCTTCATCCATCTATCCTTCACCCATCCACCCTTTCATCCTTCCATCCATACATCTATCCATCATCCATCCACCCTTTCTTCCATCCAGCCACCCACCCTTTCATCCATCCATCCACCCATCATTCATCCCCCACCTTTTCACACCTCCATCCATGCATCATTCATCTATGCAACCTTTTATCCATCCATAAATCCATCCTTCATCCATCCACCCTTTCATCTATTCATCCACCCATCATTCTTCCCCCCACCTTTTCACACCTCCATCCATGCATCATTCATCCATGCAACCTTTTATCCATCCATACATCCATCCTTCATTCCATCCACCCATTCATCCTTCCATCCATCCATCCTTTATCCGTCCACCCTTCCATCCATCCATCCATCACCCCCCATCTTTTCACACATCCATCATTCATCCATGCAACCTTTTATCCATCCATACATCCATCCACCCTTTCATCCTTCCATCCATCCACTCTTTCATCCTCTCATCCACCCTTTCATCCATCCATTCATCCTTCATCCGTCCACCCTTTCATCCTTACATCCATACATCTATCCTTCATCCATCTATCCTTCACCCATCCACCCTTTCATCCTTCCATCCTTCATCCATCCACCCTTTCATCCATCCATTCACCCATCATTCATCCATCCATCTTTTCACACATCCATCCATCCATCATTCATCCATGCAACCTTTTATCCATCCATACATCCTTCATCCATCTACCCTTTCATCCTTCCATCCATCCTTTCATCCATCCATCCACCCTTTCATCCATCCATTCATCATTCATCCACGCACCTTTTCACACATCCATCCATCCTTCATCCTTACATCCATCATTCATCCACCCACCTTTTCTGTGCCTCTCTCATGGGGTGGGGGGGTCAGTATCTCTGAGTCCTCTTCCTTCTTTCCCGATCATGGGAGGGCATCTCTGTGCCTCCCTGCTGAGGGCGGGGGACGTGTCACGGGACCCACAGCTCCAGGCGCGCAATAGCCATTGACCTCAAAGGGCTACACTACAGCCTGCTCCCCCAGCCCCCCTCCACCCTCCCACTTCCCCTCCTCCCCCAGCTCGAAACGGCTTCAGGGACACACGCACACAGCCACACCCGAGTACTTGACAGGTCTTTAAAAGACCTTTTACTTGTTAATGAGGCTTTGATGTTTTTCACACCTTGGTGTGAATTAGGCCGCCATCGTGAGCACCCTCGATCAGCTCAAGCCAGGAACTGCACTCTGACAGAATCTGCGACCCCCTTCCAAGGACTCCACGGCCCCCCGGGGGGTCGCGCCCCAAATATTGAAGACCTCTGCTCTAAGGCATGACTGCCCATCTCTGTCAGTAGGGCACAAGTCCTAAACAAGCATTTGCAATGCAATAGGTCTCGCATTAGGAAAGTTTGAGCTATTGGTATTGTAAATGACACGTTTTTAGGTTTCGCCTGGCGATCCGCTGCGCAGCAGCGTTCACGCAGGGGAACTCATTTGAGAACAGTCTGGGGCTTTGTTCCGCCTCTCTGTTCCATTGGCTAGCTCCATAAATGGAGGCTAGCCATTGGAAGAGAGATCTGTCCGTCATTGCCCTAGCAGATTCGTGGGCGTTCCGGCAATTTTTACTCATCCCGCCCCTTTGACAATGTCATGCGGTGGTGGGTGGTGGTTTATTTTTATTTTTTTAAAAGGTTTGTTTTGGCCATTTTGAAAGTGTCGTTTGCAGGGGTGGGCTGCGCGATGTCCCGCTGTCCGTTCTGGCCCCCCTCCCGCTGTCTGTGTGCCCGCTCCTGCCCACCCACTCCCGCTGTCCGTGTGCCCGTTCCCGCCCCCCTCACGCTGTCCGTTCCCACCCCCCCTCCCGCTGTCCATGCTCGGTGGCAACGGCTCATCATTGGCTGCGCATGTGGAAGGGTACAGGCAGCGGGCCACGGCGGCGGCGTGGTTTCGCCGTGTGAGTGTGTCACGACTCCGCTACTCTTTGTAATGAGGAAAAGAAAATGGCGGTGGGAAAAGCCTGCGAGCCGGAAGAGGAGGAGGACTGCCCCAGCCTGACGGCCGCGGAGCGCGAGTCCTTGGCCGGCATCGACAGGTGGGTCCAAGATTACCGTAGCTGGCAAGCAGTGCTCTGGCAGTTTGTCTCCAGCACTGCGCGACCATTGTTTGCTCCTTCCCCCGGGGAGCTGTGCCTGGGGCTCCCTGCGCCACGCTGCATCCTGAGCCGCCTCTAACAGCGCCTCTCTTCTTCTTCCAGCCGTCTGTACGGGCTCCTGAGGCTTCATGGAGATGGCACCAGATCCAAGGCCCTGTTGGTGAAGGTAAGCTTGGCAGCTGGGTGGCACCGAGAGCTCCGAGCGTGTGGGGCTGCTGGCAGAGTGGGGAAAGTCTTCTTCGTTGTTGGGTTCACGTGTCCCGTGTAAGCGACTCTGAAAGAATGGTCCAGACCTTTAATGACAGCTTGTGAGAGTTCCCTAGCTTTCCTCCCTTGTAGTTGTCCTTATATTCCCTTTGTTTTGTAATGATCGCTATGCATTTGTCTTTGGTTCTCATTCGCACTCTCCGAGCAAGTGAGTGCATGCCATTTGGGTGCAACCTCTGTTTTCTTGGAGTTTGGCTCACTCTTTCTCTTCCCTTGGGATGGGTCGTGTTTGCATGCGCATATGTGAGTGTTGTGAGTTTAGCACTTGCATCTCTTTCCAATTCCGTGAGTTTCGCACTTGCGCCTCCCTCCCCTTGCAGTCAGCTGCACTTTCAATCTCTGCACTTAGTTCTACACCCATCTCTCCCTTGAAGAAAATAGCACTCCTTATTGTATGTGGAGTGCATTCGCTGCCTGTCCCTGTTGTTTGTTTGGGGTAGGCATGCGCACCCTGATTGTATATAGTGTGCTTTCCTCTTTGTATTGGCATGTATGCTCCCCGTTGCATGGATTGACGCCTGCATACACGCTCTTCCTCTTGCATATGTGGGCCTTCCTGGTGCACATGTGGGCGCTCATAGTCTTCTCCGTTCACATACATAGGTGCGCTGCAGGCGCGCAACACCCATTGGGCTCACTGGGCTTCAGCCCCCCCGTCATGTGTATCAGCCCGGGCAGAGACAGCTTCGCGGCCTGGCAAGCACCTAATTGCAGCCGCACCCGAGTACTTAACAGGTCTTTAAAAGACCATTTAGTTGTAAATGAGGCTTTTGTTGTGTTCACCCCTTCCTACAGCCACTTTGTCCATGGTTGGAAGAATTAGCCCCCCCGAAATATTTTCCAGCCCCCCCTCCACCCCCCCCGAAATTTGGCTCTAGTTGCCCGCCTGGTGCGCTGCATTTAGTAGTGCTTCTCCTATGATGTAGTTGAACTTTCTCCACTGTGCTTGTTCCTTATTGATCATTGCACTTTTTTCATATTGACATACTTACATTTTCTGTAACCATGGAGTGATTGTGTCCTGTACTAATGTGCTTTCTTCTATTTTACTCTTCCTAAATTTGAAATTTATCTGTACCAACATGCCTTCTTTTGTCGCCAAGTCCCCATGTTCTTACTGTCATGTAATTATTGGGGTGAACTTCATGTTTAATGTTGGGTGGTTATTATAGCGCTACTTTGCAGTCAAGAGAAAACTGCTCTTTTCTTGTTATGCTGTAGAGAGATTTCTCTGCTCTTATGCTGTCTCTTCTCGCTTACATGAACTTTTGGACTTGTATAGATTGAGTAGCATCATACAGTGCATGCGCCAGGGGAAAAGGCACAGAAAAAGGTCAATCTGTAGCAGTATGGGCTATGTAGCATTAGGATTTGAATTATGATCTCATGCAGCACTGTATGGGCGAGAAACTTGTAGCTACGCTTTCAAAACTGTGGTCAGCGACATTTCGTGTGAATGGCTTCTCAGCACCGCTGCCCACTCCTGTTGTCGGGCTGAATGCCTGCAGGTGCATATAGGTCCATCCATACTCGACGTCCCTCTCCTTTTGACATCTCTTCACCTTTTCCCCAGTAATTGCATCTTCTGTCTGTCGCTTTCGTTAGTGACAGTTCTGCTTGGAGAAGCACTACAGTGTTCTGTATTGAAGAGTGAATCTGATGTGTGTATTATCTTCTCCTGAGCTGGGATCTTTATTCTATTGTTATTTGAGGTGGTACGTTGATGGCTGTACATGCAACCGTGAAGGTACAAGTTATTTAGGTTACTTTTTTAGAGCTTCATTTTATTAATTGACATCACGGTTTTAAGGGTTACGAGCATATGTAGATAATCACTTTATTTTGTGGAGCTATTGCTTGATGCCACTCGTGGTTCCATTCTCTACACTGATGCTTAGTTAGTAAGTTTTTGCCCACCCGTCTTTCCCCTTGTCTTTAAGTGTCTTTCCCCTACAGTAAATAAGGCTGGCACATAATCGGTGGTTGCCACACTTGATGTGTACCGGTATTGGGTCCATACTGCCAGGTTGTCACAACGTGAGATCAAGTTGAAGCGCTTGAATTATCTATCTGGGGTATTGTTTTCTGAAAATGCAATACATTTCTAATTTTTATCGCAATTAAAAGCTTACATCTAGAATGCAATGTTTGTGTCTAGATGTATTAGCAGTGTTAGGTTGGCACTATTTAGCTGCCTCACCTTTCTGCGTTTCCAATGTGTGGGTGTTGGTCGTTCTTAAGGTGCTCTTTGAATAGCCTGCCTCTCACTAAAACATCGTCTAACGTAGCAGGTTCACTACTACCCTGAATTACACTCTGTATGATCGCTGTTCTTTCTCGGGGCTTCCATTGGCTGGGCCTTAACTGTCATTACTTCCTGCACTGAAGGATTGTGGTTTTTAGGTTTCGCCTGGCGTTCGCCACACACACCACACCAGACACAGCTCACCACACACAGCTCACTACCATGCATGCCAACATTTCAGAAGAGCAAAGAAGGTGTGTGTGGCTCTGGGTGGGTGTGTGTGGCTCTGTGTGTGTGTGTGTGTGTGGCTCTGGGTGTGTGTGTGGCTCTGGGTGTGTGTGTGTGTATGGCTCTGGGTGTGTGTGGCTGGCTCTGGGTGTGTGTGTGTAGCTCTGGGTGTGTGTGTGTGGTAGTAATTGCTGTCTGCTGAGCTCATCCGTAGGGTACAATAGGTCTCACATTTGCGAGAGATTAAGCTAATGGCAATGTAAATGACAATGCCATTTATTTATCTGTTTTAAAAAACAACACATAAATACAACATTTGTCATTTACAATGCCAATAGCTCTAACTTTTCCAAAGGCAAAACCATTGCATTGTAAATGCTTGTTTATTTATGTTTTGTTTTTGAAAATAGCGAAATTAATAGCTTTATCATTTGCAATGCCAATAGTTATAACTTTCGCAAATGTGACACCTATAGCATTTGTAATGCAATATGTGTTGTATTTACGTGACTTGCATGTTTTGATATCACAAATAACAATGGCTTTTACTTTTTTTTAAATAATTAATACTTAAATAAAAGTTATTGTAATTTATAATTGCAATAGCTTAAACATTTGTAAATAACTTTTATGAAGATAATGTTCAGTGTTTTTTATTGTGACGAAAGTCCAAGAACAGAAGTGAAATATTAACATCTTTTTGTCACATTTGCAATAAAGCTTGAAACATTGAGAGAACATTTTTGAACCAGTTGTTGTTGAATGGTTGCACAGATTGATGCTGTGGTGGCGCTGAGTGATGTGATGGCGAACGAGTGATGCTGTGACGTTCAGTGATGCTGTGGTAGCGCATAGTGATGTTGTGGTGCCCCTGAGTGATGCTGTGGTGGTGATGAGTGATGCTGTATGCTATGCTATGTTTTGTTTTGCTATCCTATGTTTTGCTTTGCTATGCTATGTTTTGCTATTCTATGCTTTGATTTGCTATGCTATGCTGTGTTTTGTTATGCTATGCTATATTTTTCTATGCTATGCTATGTTTTGCTATGCTATGCTTTGTTATGCTATGCTATGTTTTGTTATGATATGCTATGTTTTGTTGTCTTTATTATGCTATGCTTTGTTTTGCTATGCTATGTTTTGTTATGCTATGTGTTGTTGTGTTTGGTATGCTACGCTATGTTTTGCTACGGTGTTATATGAGTTGTTTTGCTATGCTGTTTTGTTGTGTTTTGTTAAGCTATGCTATGTTTTGTTGTGTTTTGTTATGCTATGTTTTGTTACGTTATGCTATGTTTTGTTATGCTATGCTATGTTTTGTTTTGCTATCCTATGCTTTGTTTTGTTATGCTATGCCATGTTTAGTTTTGCTGTCCTATGCTTTGTTTTGTTATGCTATGCTATGTTTTGTTGTGTTTTGTTATGCTATGCTATGTTTTGCTGTGTTTTGCTATGCTATGCTTTGTTATTCTATCCTATGTTTTGTTATGCTATGCTATGTTTTGTTGTGTTTTATTATGCTTTGTTTTGTTTTGCTATGTTTTGTTATGCTATGTTTTGTTATGCTATGTTTTGTTATGCTATATTTTGTTATGCTATGCTATGCTTTGTTATGCTATGTTTTGTTATGCTATGCTATGTTTTGCTATGCTTTGCTATGCTATGTTTTGTTATGTATGCTATGTTTTGCTGTGTTTTGTTACGCTATGCAATGTTTTGTTGTGTTTTGCTATGTTTTGTTATGCTATGTTTTGTTATGTTATGCTATGTTTTGTCATCTTATGCTATGTTTTCTTCTGCTATGTTTTGTTATGCTATGCTATGTTTTGTAATACTATGCAATGTTTTGTTTTGCTATGCTTTGTTATGCTATGCTTTGTTTTGTTATGCTATGTTTTGTTATGCTATGCTATGCTTTGTTGTGTTTTGTTATGTAATGCTATGCGTTGTTGTGTTTTGCTATGCTATCTTTTGTTTTGTTATGCTATGATTAGTTTTGCTATCCTATGCTTTGTTTTGTTATGCTATGCTATCTTTTGCTATCCTATGCTTTGTTTTTTTATGCTATGCTATGTTTTGCTATCTTATGCTTTTGTTTTCTTATGCTATGCTATGCTGTGTTTTGTTTTGCTATGTTTTGTTATGCTATGCTGATGAGGGTGTGTGAGGGTGAGTGAGGGTGAGGGTGTTTGAGGATGAGGGTGTGTGAGGATGAAGGTGTGTGAGGGTGAGAGGGTTGTGAGGGTGAGGGTGAGTGAGGGTGTGTGAGGGGGTGTGAGGGGGTGTGAGGGTGAGGGTGTGAGGGTGAGGGTGGGTGAGGGTGTGTGAGGGTGTGAGGGGGTGTAAGGGGGTGTGAGGGTGAGTGAGGGTGAGTGAGGGTGTGTGAGGGTGAGAGGGTTGTGAGGGTGAGGGTGTGTTAGGGTGAGGGTGGGAGGGTGAGGGGGTAAGGGTGAGTGAGGGTAAGTGAGGGTGAGGGTGAGAGGGTTGTGAGGGTGAGTGAGGGTGTGTGAGGGTGTGTGAGGGTGATGGTGTGTGAGGGTGAGCGAGGGTGTGTGAGGGTGAGTGAAGGTGAGTGTGAGGGTTTGTGAGGGTGAGAGGGTTGTGAGGGTGAGGGTGAGTGAAGGTGAGTGAGGGGGTGTGAGGGTGAGTGAGGGTGTGTGAGAGTGAGGGGGAGGGGGTGTGAGGGTGGGTGAGGGTGTGAGGGTGAGTGAGGGTGTGTGAGGGTGAGAGGGTGTGTGGGTGAGGGGGTGTGAGGGTGTGTGAGGGTGAGGGGGTGAGGAGAGTAAAGAGACGTGGAGAGGTGGTGGTGGGAAGCATGAGAACAGTAGTGACATGTGTATCATATTAGTACATATTTGATCAGGTCAATTTAGATAGGAAACGGAAGGTACAGGAGAGTGCAAACGTTATCAGATGGAATATTGGGTGTGAAGATAGAGTGACATAGGCATTCAACCATGTAGAAGTTATATAGACAACATCAGAAGGAGGTATATGGACAGCAACTAAGTACATGACGGAAAAACCATATTGATATTACATTAAGGTTATACATTCATAGGTTGCATTTTGATAATATATATCCCCGAGATTTGTGTTGCGAGTGGTCGCAAAGAAATTATTAAGGAGTGCAGCAGATTTCATGTAAAGTTCAAGAGGTTTTCCAAGTGCATGGGGTGGAAGGGGCGCGATAAAACATTTGTGCCTGAGCATGAGGAAAAAAGAGAGGGAAGCAATATGCGGCAGTAATCACATTCAACAGTTGGTTACAATGAATCAATAAAAACGTTGGTGACAAGAGATAGAAGTGTTGCAGAGAAAGAGCATGTCAGAAAAGATGCCGCATGTGGCATAACAAGCAGAAATGTAAACGGACGAAGCCATATATTTACAGTTTGTTGTTTTCCCGATGTAGGATCCAAAGGTGGGCGGGGTGGGAATAGAGATGGAAGAAGGGGAAGAAGAGCGAGACTGATTTAGACGGGGATACGTGAACACTATGCCGTATACAAAGGAGGAAAGGGAGCACTAATCAAGCGTCCACAGTGCACTTGCGGGCAGAGAGATAGTGTCAATAAACTATCACAAAGGTTTATAACAACACATAAGTGCAGAAGTCATGCATGAGCCGGGATACGTAAACGATATGTCGTATACGAAGAAGGAAAGGGAGCACTACTCAAGCATCCATGGTGCACTTGCGGGCAGAGAGATAGTGTAATAAAACTATCACAAAGGTTTAAAACACATAAGTGCAGGAGTCATGCACGAGCCGTCGTTAAATTATCTAAGCCGCGTGGTAGATTGTTCGGGTAAGTGTTATGGGTGCATTTTTGTGAGCGACGGGTGTTATGAGGTATCTTAACAAGAAATTCCAAAAGGGTGCTGCTATAATAGGGTCGTGAGAGAGCAAGTCAAATATTGGGCTGGTAGGATTTTGTGCCGTGGTGATAGGCGCATTTGTGCCAGAATAACGGCTAGGTATGGGCATTGTATAATCTGCTTACTAAAAGGGATCGTGTGGAAGGTGAGGTTATTCTAAGAGGGAGTAATGGTTTAGTGCGGGCATGGAGGGTGTTGCGGCTAAGTGCAGGCAGTAATCGTGCAAACGGTGAGTTTGGTAATGTGAGCAATTACAAACAAGCTCTCTGCATTGCTGTGGGGGGGCGGGGGAGCGGGAGCGCATTCCTTTCAAGTCTGATGCGGGGGCAGAGGAGTGACAGCCTTTGAGGTCTGAATGTGGGGGGAGCAGCAGCACTACAAATGGTGGTGTGTGACGTGGCTGGCCTCGTGCATGCGCCTGTCTCACATGAACTGTGTCTAATCCGCCGCTTTGGCAGACTTTTCGGACTGCTTACTAGAATCTCGCCGGAGCAATGCGTAAGCACATTGGCTCAGCGAGACCTAAAAAAGAAGTGCAGGGACTAACCTTGTTAATCAGAATGCAAGTGGCATCACAATGTGTGACATCGCGGTGCGTGACATCACAGCACGTGACATCACGGCGCGTGACATTGCAACGTGTGACATCCCAGTGCGTGACATCTCAGGAAGTGGCATCATAAGAAGTGACATCAGATCTTTAACCCTCACATATATGTTTAACATGTCTATCATTTGTACATTGGAGCACATTTCGGGTATATAGGGAAACCCTCCTGATTTAGGTGGAAGATTCACACTTTTCTAAGCTACACATAAAAAATGTTGTCTTTTGTCATCGTAAACTTCCTCTACCTATAGTGCTTTAAAAGAAAAAAATAGTGGTACTCAAATTATTACAACGCCTCCTCAGGGGTAGTAAGCACTATATAAATTACATTTATTTTGTGTAAATTCTGGGAAAGACCAACACATCTGAAATTCTTACAGTGCATGTATATCAACCTAAACAGACTCTGAACAAAGTAAAAAGCTGCCTCTCTTAAGTATGTGTGAAGCGCTAACAAGGTGTGAGCCTTTTGTTCAACTCTGCTGCATTTGCTGCTAGGGTTGAGGCTCCTAACTGCTCCCAGCCAAGAGATTCACAAAAGGAGGCCTAATGACCCCTCAGATATGGCCTTTGTTATGGGCCCAGCAGGAGTCTGGAATAAGAAAACCCCCTCTCACCTGCACTTGGTTGTGGATCGAAAGCCGACAACAAAGTGCAGATGCTGCTGATTGTGTCCCGTAGTTTGCAAATTACACCGGGACGAATTCAGCACATTTTTCAGTGGAGCCCAATTTCTTGGCAGGGTGGAAGGCGTCCACCCTGTGAAAATAGTGGGTGGACACTGTCCACCCGGGTTGTGTACCCACAACTCGTGCCCTGTCTGTCAGGTCACATGTCATGTCCTCATCTATGTATGACTCTATGGAACAAGAAGCGCTAGGAACCCTGGGTGCTGCAGATTATCAACTTTGCTTCTTGTCCATGGATACTCCTGTGTAGAATGACTCATATTCCCAAGTGGGCACATATATATATATGGGGGCTTATTACAAATTATCACTGTTTGTGCCGGGTGCATCTTTCAAAATGTGCGACAGGCACAAACAGTGATAATGCGCCCGATTATGGTGTATGTGCTGCCCCAGGGCAGCCGCAAACTAATGCTGCCCACAGGGCAGCGCATTCATGTGAGAACATGAAGCAGCCGCTCTGTGATTTCACAGTGCAGTTGGCACCAGCCTGCACTTTCAAAGGGGTTTAGAGCTCCCCTTGCAGGCAGGTGCAGTCAGTGACTATTTTCCAAAGGAAGTCCCTATGCGGCGAGCAGATTACTGTTGCCTTTTCTTAAATTGTTGCTGTATTTTCATCATTTAGTTTTTTAACCTATTTGTCATTTTTGTACTGTATTTTGTATTTTACTATGTAGGCTTTTATGATTCACTATTGTGATATTGAATAAAGCTTATCTTGATCTCAACTGCAACCACCTGCAAGGGGATGTCTGGTGGGGCCATGGGACCCCATTTACCCCCTGCAAAGGGCTGCTGTCAGGAGGCGCACTGACAGTGATTCACCTTTTAAATGGTGCACTGTCAGTGTGCCTCTCCGGGGCTTCTTTGACTCGCGCCCGTGTCTGTAATATGGCGTGGGCGCAGAGTCAAAGGAATCCCCTCATTTGCATAGGGCATGACCCTAAGAGCGTTTTTCATTTTGTTTTTGATCAAAAAGCCATTGGGGATTCTGGACTATAACCTCATAGATGCGGCGCAAATATCCCTCCCCAGTGCTGCGCCGTCCATTGGAACTAGTGCTGAATGGACGTCCAATGGTCGTGCGCAGCACTGGGGAGGTAGTGCTGCCGTCGGCCAACGCCCCGACGCAGCACTTAAGGGGTCAATAGTTCTCAGAACTGCGACTTGGTCTGTCATATGACATCTCACACGATAACACGCAATCCATCTGATAAAAAGATACAATTACTTTGTCGCTGATCCCTTGGGATTTTCATGCACCAATTCATTCAAACATTCAGAAAGTTTCCTTTGATTTGTATTGGGGTGTGGACCATTGCCAGTTCCAAGTATTGACAGGAATGGTGGTCTTGCTTCAGGAGTTTCCTAACTAAGACTAATTTAGTCATTTGGGGTGAGTGTCTGGAAAGTTTCAGCGCTCCGTCCTTCATCTCCTTGTGTTTGCTTTGTTCACCCTAAGTTGGTAGGGTATGCCCAGACGTGGGTCCCTTGCTCACTTTGCCACTGGATTCCTGCTAGCCTAGCTGATGAGGGGTGTTAACCCAAAACCGGTCCCAGAATGCGTGTTTCTGGAACAGGGAAGACCTGGCTTGGCAGTTCGGGCTGGACTGTTCCCATAAGGCACAGGGTCAAGACTGATTTGCTTATAGATGGGTCTGAACGGAGGTGGCAAAGGGAGTTAAAGAACAATGATGGATTAAACCCAGATCAGTGACTGGGGGTGAGTGTCTGAAAAGTTTCAGCACTCTGTCCATCATCTCCATGTGTTTGCTAAAATGGTAGCCATCTGCCTTCAAGACTCAAGATGTCTTCAAACATGTGCCAGTTCCATGAAAAACTGTAGAATTTTTTGGGGTATGGAGTTCCATGAAAAACGGTGGAATTTTTGGGGTATGGGGCACCAAGAAAAATGGTGGAATTTTTAGGGTATGGCGAGTCCTTTTCTACAGCTCATTGAGTTTTGTAAAGAAGGGTGTGAGAAGGACATAAGAAAAACTTTCCATTAATGGCCACGATGCATGCTTTCACACATACCGGACCCCTAGTAAAGATTTTACTTATTGCAACAGAAAAAGCGTTGCAAGATGGCAGTATGCATACATACATGTGCGGCAGGTATCCTAGAATATCTTTTTCTTAAAGAAACACCATTACAAGATGGATGCTGCACATGTGTGTGCATGCCCGTTGGACATCTGGGAAATAAAAGAAAACAATTTATGGCAAAGCCAATAGTTCTGCTCCTCGGAGTCACCTCACAAGATAAGACTAGAGTAGTGATGATTACTGGGAAGCAATAAAGGAAATGTTTTCTCTGTATCTACCACTGACAGATGTTCGCCCTGGGCATCGGGCCTTGACAGTTACAAGACGATGGTCCCAGTAATAGTGGCGGCTGAGAGAGACCATATTGGGGGCAATGTCCAGGGACAAGAATTGTTATGGAAGCATGAAGACGGGGTGGAAGAGCCAACGTCAGCAACATGTGTAGCATCCCTGTGTATTGTTTTTGTGTGGAGTCAAGTTGTTTGTCCACTCTTGTTTGTGTTATGTATGAGGTGACTGTGGTATAGTTTCTCAGTTTTGGTGTTGTTTGGTTAGAGGTAAATAAGTCACCAAGAGCTGTTCCACAACAGGTGTTGTGTATGAGTTAGTGCCTAGTTGTTAGGCTACTCATTGGCTCCTGTATGAGTTGGCTGTGTTGTATGTGGTCACTCATTGTTTGAGTAGTTTGGTTGTAGATGAAGATGTCACCAAGAGCTGTCCCACAACAGGTGTTGTGTATGAGTGGTGTGGTTGCATTGGGAGTGTCCCTCGCGATGGGAATGTCTGTTGCCTCGCACATCAAGGTTGCGTTGGCAGTGTCCCTCGCACGTCAGGGTTGCGATGGGAATGTTTGTTGCCTCGCACGTCAAGGTTGCGTTGGCAGGGTCCCTCGCACGTCATGGTTGTGTTTGTGAGTGTCCCTCACACGTCAGGGTTGTGTTGGGAATGCGCTTTGTCGAGACGGCTATGTAGTTTGTCGTCGATCATTATTAGGTATTGTGTTGTGTTGAGTGGCGCATGAATGAGTAGGTGTACACGTTGTTTTCTGATATATATGTTGTTAAGGTGTGTTCCTGTGTGTGTTGCTCGTTGTACCGGGCTGGCCAACCTGGTATGATTTGTGGCATATGGGTTTGTTGGTGTAAGATGATGCTCTGCTCAGATTATTGTGTAGTGTATAATTCCTAGCATAGTTGTGTGCGAGAGGAGATGTTATACATGGTCTCAGGATGCATCTTCTGTCATATATGGTCTCAGGATGTATCTTCTTTGTCAGTTTGATGAGTTGTGGTATGGTGTGTGACAGGATGTATCTTTTATGTCAGTTTGTGACTGGTTGGGATGTTGGGTGTGTGGAATTGTATTGCATATTTATTTGTTTTCAACTTATTGACTAAATGTACTCTCCATATTGTTATTATCTTAATTGTTTCATCTGTTGTATTTCATAATGCAATTGTTCCCCAACGAAGGGAGATATGTTGTATCTTATACCTTCCTGCTGCTCAGCTAGAATGCATGTGATGTGGAATGTTGGATGAATGGAATGTTAGTGGTTTGTGAATGTCAGTTGGGTGAGGGCTGAGCAGCAGGACAGCTGCTCCTGATGGGGTTATCGTTTCATCTTATTATCTTAACATCTTAACTTAATAAACTAACTTGCTTAATTTACATGGAAGTTCCAGCTTCTTTCTGAATACATCAGTTTCAAAAAGTCCCAAACGTGCGCCAAGGGTCTGGAATCTCCAATATGGTCCTTGAAATGGACTTTAGTTACCACAATCCACTTGGACAAAACCCTTTCAAATTCACTGGTAGTTCTCCAGGCTGGGGATTCTTGGTGGTCCAGGGGTGCTCTGTTAACCTTCAGCTTGCAGGGAGTCCAGTCTTTAGTCCTTTTGTAGCAAGGTAGTCCATAGGACTGTAATTCCAGATTGTACAACAGGCACAATCTTCAGTACAGGGCCTGGTTGGTTCAAATCAAACTCCTCAGCAGGGACCCTTTTTCTCCCAAGTTTGAAGCAGCATCATCTGAGAGGCGTTGTCCCTTTCAGATACTTATTCCAAGTTGTCTGGGTCAAGAAGGAATACACTCCTGTCCAATGAGGTGCAGGGCAATGCTCCAGGGTATGACCACATCCTCTAAAGTATGGCATTATTTTCCCAGAGAGAGCACATTTTCTCCAAAATTCATCATGGCTGACTTTCCAGGAGAGGGAGCAACACAAACTAAACCAGTCTAGAGGATGGCTTCATCTACCTAGGTCCACTCCCCTTACATCTGGGAATTCCTCCTTAATCCCCCCCATCAGGCTGTAGGAGAGGTGTAAATGGAAGTGATTTTTCCAGCTTGTCTCCTTCTCTTGAAGAGCATTGTTTACTACCCCTCCCCCTGGCTCTGGCATTCCTATGCCCAGAAATCTCTACTCCCAGCAGGCCCTCCTAACTCTAGGGGTCATTTATCACCTCTTCAAACAGCCAGTACAACCCACTCACCTCTGACAAATCAAGGCAGGGCACTAGAGGGCTGAATTGTGGCTTGCAGACAAGAAAGTCTTATAACTTCTTGTCTGTACATTTTAGAATAAATTCAACAATACCATATTGTTGCATTTATCATTAACATTGTTCAGAGTCCTTTAATCCTAGTTGTATGGCTTTCCTTTCTCCAGTTATTAATTAATACCCTCTTGCAATGTTAACCTATGGGCTGGGGATCTGCAATGGAAAAATTAACTGGCAAATTTCTCCAATACCAGGGCCTATATAAATATCCTCCTTATACCTACAGTACCCCCCAACCCTAGGATACATTGGAAATACTTTAGGGGTTCTGATTATATCAAAATATTGCATATCCTCACTTCACAGTGCTCCTAGCACAAACGCCGATTTTGGGAAGCACTATACTACAATATAGGCAGTAAAATGTGCAATTTCACTTAACCCAGGGCATATAACACTCATTTTATAAGGGTCCTCCTTGTAGATACCTGACCTCTAACCCCTGTGACACCTAGGGGAACCCCTGGGGATACCTAATATGGCCCAACATTCTAGTTTATCAATTTGTAAGTGCCCCAAACCCAAAAGTCAAGATTGGGCACAATTTGCATTTTAAAAGCAGTCCTCCGACACGGGCCTGCTTTTAAACTGACCTCAGGCTACAGCAGTGCACACATGCAAGTGCAGGAAGGGCTGCTGGCCTCTAAACCACTATGCCCTAATATATACTAGGGACTTAAAGGTTGTTTCAATCCTCATGCCCTAATATGTACTAGGGCCGTATAGGAGAGGTCATGTCAATCATGGAGGTACCCTAACCCATAGTGCACCCTATTGTATGTAGGTGTTTTACTGTATTTGTAAGTGTCTCTTTCAACATAGCACTGGACCTGGGCCTGGTTAGTCAGAGGGGCCAGGGTCAGTCAGAGTGAGGTACCACCAGTACAAGTCAGCAAAAAGTTGGGGAGTGCCCAGGGCACAGGGCACAGATGGCTTTGCAACACTAGAGAAGCACAAACCCAGAATTTAAACAAAACACCATGATTGGGGGTTCTCTTTAATAATCAGAATTAATTTCCATCCTAATGAACCCATTTTCCAACCTTAGGATAATGAAAGACTGGGTAAAAATCATACCGTTCTAATCTATACCTTGCAGTTTTCATGCAGCTCTTTGATGACGGTTAATAGCTCACTGTTCGATGTTAGGACTTTAACTTATAAACTGCAAATAGCAGAAGAATCTCCTATTTACAGTATATGCATTTTGTGATCTGTGTGGTACACGTTCTTTGCAGCAGGCATATTACCCCACTGTGGCTACCTTACTATGAGTCAAAACTTCCACTAGACAAACCTTCGATCTCTCTCAATAAAGCACATTAAACACCAGAGTTATATTCACATTTTTATTGTTACCTGGAAATTGCTGGAGACCAGGAACGCAGCAGCAGGTACTTTCAAACCAAAATGCACTTGCAAACACAACGCCCCTACTCTGAGTCAGCGACCTTTTTGGCTTGGTGCATGAAGATGCAAGGTTCATATACCTGTTTTTTTGAACATTTATCTGATTACTATGTGAATGTAAACAACAATAAAGCATAATGCAAGCTGTGACTACATGCCTGCTTTTCTCAATATTTCACTTCAAAACTATGCGACTGTATTTGTTTAACGGGCGGTGATTTGTATAGGGTCAATGGAAAGTCCACAAGGTTGTCCCTGTCCCCCTCAGAATTTTAATATCTCCTACGCCCCTGTCTTCTGATATTGACAAACGAGTACCCTTGAGTCTTATAGCAATAACATTTCGCCATGTTGTGCCCTCCTTACAGATGGTCGCTGTTATTACATTGCCCTGTTTCTCGATTGGTTTGAAGACTCAATCGCCTGCCGCCTAGAAGTTTGTTTCTGGGTGGAGCGCTATCCTGTTGGCTATAGCACTGCTTATTAAGTATTGAGGGCACTTGAAAATCACCCGATTGAGCCATATTATCCGAGAGTCACGGATTGGTATTCCATTATTAGCGGGCGACACACCTCAGGGTGATTCTAAGGGACTGTGCAAGTCTGGTGATACAAAGCCACCTTGCCCCCTGTGCTGTGACCTCATGAAAGCGGAAGTATCCTCACGTCTAGATACCACAACGCGTCATGCTTATTCAGAGGAGACATGCTTGGAACATGAGTCACTGACATAGGTGTGCTCTTTGAGTATGTTCTTAATACTGCCGAGAATGGGTGTTACATAACACAACGTCACAAAGGAGCCCACATTTTATAAGGCTCTTTCATTATTTTGGACGTTGTCCTTTCTTAGTTTCAGTGACAGTAAAGCCACACTGCTTGCCTACGAGGCATGGCCCGGCAAAGCTCCTTCTGACTGACAATGTCAGCGCCGCGTTTTTTCTGAAATAAAACTAATGAATATAATTGGCACCGGCTGTTTAGCAGGTCTAAGTGTAAATGCAAATTACAGGTTTAAATCTTGTTGTTGTGGACGGGCTTAGTCTTTCATCCCTAGAGGCCTCCAAAATGCGTAATATCGAGTTATGTAATGGTAACACCTCTTAATGCGGAGTTAGGAAGCAGTAAAATTGAAGCGTAAGTGCTATATGCAAACGAGTTATTATCTTTATGAGGATGTCTTTACTATGTCAGATCTTCTCGTTTTTCTACTAAAAATTCAACACATTTACAAAATTGCTGGAGGTTTAACGTATTCCATAGTTTGGTTGAGAAAGGACCGCGCCAGTTGAGCAGTCACAGCACTGCACCATGTCCTTAAGTAAGACGTCTTGAATATTTCAACTTTCGGTTTACAGAGGTGCATGTCAGGGGTGCAATGCAGACCCCTGTGCTAAGGGGAGGGGGTGGGGGGGAGGGGGTTGTGCTCCACCCTTCTGGGGACCTCTCATTCGGTTTAAAACCTATGAATACTCTGTTGGATACAGGAGTCTCAGGGGCCTCTCATCAGTTCTGCAGGTGACCCAAACCTTGTGTGTTACACCACTGGTGCATGTGCAGTGGCGACCGCCACATACAAAACAAGCATTTGCAATGCAATGGGTCTCGCATTAGGAAAGTTTGAGTTATTGGTCTTGGAAATGACAATATTTTTATTTATGTGTTGGTTTTGAAAATAGCTAAATTAATAACTTTGTCATTTACAATGCCAATAGTTATAACTTTCGCAAATGTGACACCTATAGCATTTGTAATGCAACATGTTTTGTATTTACGTGACTTAGATGTATTGATATTACAAATAACGATGGCTTTTATTTTTTTAAATAATTAATACTTAAATAAAAGTGATTGTAATTTATAATGGCAATAGCTTAAACTTTTGTAAATAACTTTTGTGAAGATTATATTTAGTGTATTTTATTGTGACGAAAATCCAAGAACAGAAGTGAAATATTAACATATTTTTGTGACATTTGGAATAAAGCTTGAAACATTGAGAGAACATATTTGACCCAGTTGTTGGTGAATTGTTGCACAGATTGATGCTGTGATGGCGCGGAGTGATGTTGTGGTGGCGACGAGTGATGCTGTGGTGTTCAGTGATGCTGTGGTAGCGCATAGTGATGTTGTGGTGCCCCTGAGTGATGCTGTGGTGGCCCTGAGTGATGCTGTTGAGGCATTAAGTGATGCTGTGGAGGTTGTGAGTGATGCTGTGGAGGCCGTGAGTGTTTCTGAGGTGGTGCTGAGTGGTACTGTGGTGGTGCTGAGTGGTGCTGTGGTGCTGCTGAGTGATGCTGTGGCGGTGCTGAGTGGTGCTGTGGTGGTGCTGTGGTGGTGCTGAGTGATGCTGTAGTGGTGCTGAGTGGTGCTGTGGTGGTGCTGAGTGATAATGTGGTGGTGCTGAGTGGTGCTGTGGTGCTGCTGGGTGGTGCTGTGGTGGTGCTGAGTGGTGGTGCTGTTGTGGTGCTGAGTGATGCTGTGGTGGTGCTGAGTGGTGCTGTGGTGGTGCTGAATGATGCTGTGGTGGTGATGAGTGGTGCTGTGGTGGTGCTGAGAGATAATGTGGTGGTGCTGAGTGATACTGTGGTGGTGCTGAGTGATGCTGTGGTGGTGTTGAGTGATAATGTGGTGGTGCTGAGTAATAATGTGGTGGTGTTGAGTGGTGCTGTGGTGGTGCTGTGTGATGTGGTGGTGCTGAGTGGTGCTCTGGTGGTGCTGAGTAATAATGTGGTGGTGCTGAGTGATGCTGTGGTGGTGCTGAGCGGTGCTGTGGTGCTGCTGAGTGGTTCTGTGGTGGTGTTAAGTGATAATGTGGTGGTGCTGAATGATAATGTGGTGGTGCTGAGTGGTGCTGTGGTGGTGCTGAGTGATAATGTGGTGGTGCTGAGTGATGCTGTGGTGGTGCTGAGTGGTGCTGTGGTGGTTCTGAGTGGTGCTGTGGTGGTGTTGAGTGATAATGTGGTGGTGCTGAGTGATAATGTGGTGGTGCTGAGTGATGCTGTGGTGGTGTGGTGGTGCTGAGTGGTGCTGTGGTGGTGCTGAGTGATGCTGAGGTGGCGCTGAGTGATGCTGGGGTGGTGCTGAGTGGTGCTGTGGTGGTGCTGAGTGATGCTGTGGTGGTGCTGAGTGATGCTGTGGTGGTGCTGAGTGATGCTGTTGAGGTGCTGAGTGATAATGTGGTGGTGCTGAGTGATGCTGGGGTGGTGCTGAGTGATGCTGGGGTGGTGCTGTGGTGGTGCTGAGTGATGCTGTGGTGCTGCTGAGTGATGCTGTGGTGCTGCTGAGTGGTGCTGTGGTGGTGCTGAGTGATGCTGTGGTGGTGCTGAGTGATGCAGTGGTGGTGCTGAGTGATAATGTGGTGGTGCTGAGTGATGCTGTGGTGGTGCTGAGTGATGCTGTGGTGGTGCTGAGTGGTGCTGGGGTAGCGCTGAGTGATGATGTGGAGATGCTGAGTGATGCTGGGGTTTTGCTGAGTGATGCTGTGGTGGTGTGTTGGTGCTGACTGTTGCTGTGGTGGTGCTGAGTGATGCTGTTGTGGTGCTGAGTGATGCTGTGGAGATGCTGAGTGATAATGTGCTGGTGCTGAGTGATGCTGTGGTGATGCTGAGTGATGCTGGGGTGGTGCTGAGTGATGCTGTGGTGGTGCTGAGTGATGCTGTGGTGCTGCTGAGTGGTGCTGTTGTGGTGCTGAGTGATGCTGTGGTGGTGCTGAGTGATGTGGTGGTGCTGAGTGATGCTGTGGTGGTGCTGAGTGATAATGTGGTGGTGCTGAGTGATGCTGTGGTGGTGCTGAGTGATGCTGTGGTGGTGCTGAGTAGTGCTGTGGTGGTGCTGAGTGATGCTGGGGTGGCGCTGAGTGATGCTGTGTTGGTGCTGAGTGGTTCTGCTGAGTGATGCTATGGTACTACAGAGTGAATGTGCTTCCCGCCCCTCTGTGAGATCTGAGCCCTATTGCCTTTGCCTGTCTCTAAATTGCTGTAATATATCATCGACTTCAAAAGCTTGTATGTTGACTTTTATTGCAGAGCTGCATGCACTGGGCTGCAGCAGACTCTATTGAATAGGGAAGTAAAACACACGTAGACCAGCAACAGCCTGGCCTGGGTAAATTGGCACTAGGGTAAATTGGTATTATTTTATTTTTACAAAGACATGCCTAAATTTAAAAAAGCATTTGGTGTGATGGGGGCAGGGATTTCAGTGGGGAACTTGCAGCGGAGTGCCACCGGTGCAAAACGCACGCACTTTCACTCTCACGGAGTGCCTAACGTAAATGAAACAAGATGGCAGGCTCAATTTGGAGCGAAAACATGTTTTTAAAAAGTGCGCAGCCTAGTTGCAAGTGTTATAGATTAAGGGTTGACCCAACGGTACTGGGACCTGGGTATTCAATATTACATGTAAGTAACATGCCTAGTTGCAAGTGGCAGCTGCTTTGGGGACCATGATGGCAGTGGAAGAGCTGATAGGGGGAGCGGATTGTAGACAACACAGAGAAACAGTTGGGATCTGAGGTTGGGCGAGTCAATAAAAAGTTAAAACAAGGCAACACATATCGTGCTGGCAGGGCTGCATATCCACGTCATAGCCAACAAGATAATATTTAAGTAAGTTACTTAAGCATGAGAAAGCAAACTAGTTAAGCAAGATCCACACATAAACTGTCACATTAAATCTCCGATGACTGGCGTGGGGGTCACATATCGCACTCTACACACACATTGAGACATGTGCAACCAATTATAAACACAGACATAACAGGCTGAATAGGACTACACACTGTCATCTGTATGAAATGCAGCTGAAATGATCCTCATCCTCGCAAGTACAGGGCATGTACAATATACAATCAACCTTGTTCTCCTTCTCATTGTATTAGCTACCACTGAGAATATCTGGCACAGAGGACATTGAAAGAGCAGGCATTTGGCAATTAAATGCTGGTGACTTATTTATCAAAGGAAGCTGTGTGGTCTGTTTTCACAAGATGAATAAGTCACCAGTAATTTACGCCGCATTTTGTTGCTTCCACCCATACCGCAGTCCAACATGGGTAACTTTTCCATACTGAATGCGTAAAGAGTGCTGCACTCACACTCATTTATTGTTTTGTATTAGCCCCTTAACTGCATAAGTTTACTAAAAAAACGAAAAGTCTCCTCCCTTTACACATGTAAGTGTTCCTTGCTCAATATGTTTACGTTAAAAACGGTGAAATAAATTAACATAGCCATCTAAAATTGAACAACAAGCATGGAGTCAGTGATGAAAGAGTCTGCACATGGAAAATGAACCAGAGCAAACAAAACACAAATGCTTCTCACTACAGTGCAGGCTAACATAACAAGAGAACGGCTTGTTACAAAATAAATAAAAAGTTGTACTTACACAATGGTCTCTCGCAGCATACTGCTTCTTATGCACTGCAAGACTAAACTCCAGCACTTGCTTACTGAAAGACGACATAGTCGCCGTTATAGATTAAAAATACGGGCGCACGCTGCAGCCCCCTTCGAATGTGTTTTCATTGCAGTTTAAAAATGGACTGTGCACCCGTGCTAATTTAAAAGTGTGATTTTACGGAGGTCTGCATGTCATTTTAAAAAAAAGCACAACAAGAGAAAGGCGCGTTCTGAAAGAAAACAAGATAGATTAACAATACGGGCGCACGCTGCAGCCCCCTTCGAATATGCAGTTTAAAAATGGACTGTGCACCCGTGTTAATTTGAAAGTGTGATTTTGCGGAGATCTGCATGTAATTTAACCGCATTCCTTTGTATTGTGAAGCAGGGGGCGGGGGAGCGGATCCCTTTGAACTGAAGCTCACGGCCTCGCGGCCGTGAAAGTGAAAGTAATTAGGGGGGAGGAGAAGTGAGGCTGAGCGCGCACTGTGCACGCTGGGGAAGCAACAGATGCCTGTGGGAGGGAGGCCGATGGCTTTGATGTGGATGTGCTTTCCGCACAAGTGCACCACACAAACTGTCCCAAATCCGCGATGGTTTCAGACCTTGGTTTGCCCTCTATGCTCTCGTCTATTATCCCTTGCGGGATTAATAGTCGCGACCTAAAAAGAGGAGGGGCGTGGGAGTGGGTGCAAGGGGGAGGAAGTGCGGGGGAGTACAGGATGGGGTCCGGGGGACGAGGGAATGAATAAAATAATAATAAAAAATAAAAATAAATGTAAGCTTACCTGCTGCCGGCCGCCTCCCACGTCTCGTCTCGGTTCTGAGACTTCCTTGTCCCAGCAGACACAATGTGGCGTGACTCCCTGTCCAATCCCTGCGTTGCAAAGCAGTGTGGGGATTGGCCTGAGCGGGCTTGAAAGACGCTCCTCTCAGGCCACGGAGTCTGTGGGGTTTCTCTAACCCGGCTGTTCAATACAACTGGGTTGGAGAAACCTAAGTGCGCTGGGTGTTTTGGTCAGCCTGAGACGGACAACCAAACACACATAAGCACTTAGGGAGGGCACCTAGCAGTCCTCCTCCCCCTCCCATTCCTCAGCCCACCCCTCCCTGTACATGCTGGCTGAGCCAGCTGCTTAAAAAGAAAACGATATTGAAATATCAGTACTTTTTTTTTTTTGCTGCTGGTTCTGAGCCAGTGGGGTGACGCTCCTCCGCCATTGTGGAGGGGCCGCCCCTGGTATGAGGCTGGTTGATTTTGATAACTGGCTTGAATGAGAGTCCCTGATATGCGCTGTCTACAGGAGTGTGTTAAGCTATTTCTTGATGTTGGGGGGCTTCTACCAGAATGGAGCAATAGATTTTTAAGACACAGATGTTTAAGTACTGCCTTCTGAATTCTAGACTGTCATCTCCAATCAAAGTAGGTTCTCACGGTTCAGCATGTTCATATGGTGGCAAAGGACAGGACAGATATTTCTTAGTAGCGCAGACAAAACTAGTGAAGGACGATGTTGCATTGCATAGATAACAAAGCATTTCCTCTATTTCACTGTGGAGTTAGCCTAAATCTTTTGTTTCCCCCCCAAAAAAGTTTGAAAAGTCATATTTTAATACATACATGGAGGGGCTTCCAGTCAGCTCTTTTCATCTGCTCTGTTGGTCTGTTGTAATCTTATTCACACTTTGCCTTTGGTCTCCACAGCATAGAGATTAGGGCAATAGGTCAGCTCACTTCAGCCAGCGGATTGCTTCCCTGTGGGTGGTGGCATTTTGCCAGTGCACAATGTGCACATCTTCAACAAAAGTAGCATCCTACAATCTCAGGCTCATATGTCCTTTTAAACGGAATCTATTTTCTTTTAGCGACATTTTAAGTATTATTTTTCTTTTGTAAGATTCTGCCAGCTCCCCAGAGACTGCTACCAGACCCCCATTACCTCTTGTAGTGCACTGCATCTAACGTGGTCACTGTCCGCATCACCCATCTGTAAATGATCGCTAAAACCATTTCAAGGGAGCTGCTAGTGCTTGTGTTACCTTTTAGCATTCCATAATGCCCAAGATATTGCTTTCTTTAAATGTGAAAAAGTATTAATCTGCAGTAGCGGCTGCTGCCGGATGGAGGTGGTGAGGCGGGAGGGTGAGGGGGGAATGTAATAAAAAAAAAGGCCTTATCTTTAACGGCCTGCGGCCGCCTCTCCTCCGTCCTCCATCCTAGTCCTCTTCATCTTCCTGTCCCGGCCAGCAGCAGCAGGAAGCACCAGGGCAGACAGCCTCCCTTGAGCCAATCACAACACTGCAATGCAGCATTGTGATTGGTCTGAGCGCCCTGGATCGGCGCTCAGACTGGATCAGGGAGCCTGTGCATGTTCCTGGCTGGAATATGCAAAGTGCGCATGAAGTGTTTGGTCACCCCAAGAGGGCTGGCCAAAACAGTTAATGAACGCTTAGGGCATGCAAACCACTCCTACCCCTGCTCTGACCAGCTCCGCCATGCCACTGACTGCAATAGGGAAAATAAAATGATAATAACGATACGTTATAATCATTTTATTTTTCCTTTTGAGCAGTGGGGCAACACTCCTTCGCCTTAGCGGAGGAGCCACCACTGTTAATCTATAGTAAAGGAAACAAGCATTTGTAGAGACAATCATTTTGCAGAAAAAAAGTTGGACCCATTGATTTGCTAGTGTTTTTTTCAATAGCACTAGGGGGCTGATTTAAATATTGGATTATGGATTAATTACCATCGCCAAGGTGGATTACTCGATCTGCCATGTTTAAAGATGTCTGCTGCCCCTGTGGAAATCTCTTGCATTTCCAGGAAAATGCATTGTAAGTTTGATGGATGGCTCTGTCAACATGACAGAGTGGTCCATCAAAAATACACTTTTTATTTTTATTTTCAAAAGCAAAATCTCAAAGCAGGATATTCTTTATAACAAATTCAATAATGACCCTCCCTTGCAATGGGAGCATTCTTCAATGGCATAGGAACAATTTAAAAGTTTTCACTGCCCCTTATAGCCATATTTTTTAATTGCAGTGACAGGCAGTGAACACTGGCCTTGTGTCTGTCCACTCTAAATAAGGAGAAAGGACACATGGCCAAACCTTTGATGGCCCTTACTCGGGCAGTCAGAGGTGTGTGTACTACTCCCACTCTGCCGGCTACCGACTGAAGGTCAGCTGACTCTAAATTAGGTGGACAGACCTTCAGGTTGTCGAAAAGGGTACCATAAGTCCCTAAATCAACTGGAATTTCCAGAGTGGACAGGTTGGTGGGCCAACGAAGGTGGTTTGGATAGTCTTCAGTTGATTCCAAGTCAGCTAGTTCTGCTTTTTTCCTGACAGCGAGAAGCATGGTGGGACCTACATTGTCACTTTTTCTGTTATCATTATGCCTCTAGACACCTCTGCATTCTTAATGCTGCAGACTGAAAAATAGGAAATTCACCCTACTGACATAGGTACAGTTGACATCTAATAATTCAACTTGTTAAACCAAAAATACCAACGATAAAAAAGCAAAGTATTCAAAACAAGCATTTTGGGACTGATTGGTATTTTCAATGGTTTTTAGCCATGCTATACAGTATCACCGGTGTTATGTAGCATGGCAAAAGAAACTAAACATTAAAAAATGAGCTATGACGCAGCAGTCACTATCATTTTGTATGTGCACGCACCACACATGAGCGCCTGCAAAATTATGCAAACCATTTTTTTTTACTGAAGCGCATAGGTGGGATGAGCAACACAGAAGACAGGGTAGGGTGGGAAGCTGCATTGAGACCTGGGATGAGGGAGAAGCCGGACACAGTAGGAAGAGGGTGAAGTTAAGGTAATGTAATGTGGGGGTACAGAAGCAACATGGAGGGAGAAGAGGGCAGGAAAAGCAACGGGTGATAGAGCAGGAGGGTGCAGGTGGGAGGAAGAAGCATAGCAGGTCGGGAAGGGAGAAAGATGCACTAGGTGAGAAAGAAACATGGAGCGGGCGGCGGAGAAGATCATGGGCAAGCAATGTACACAGGGCAGAAGTACGGGGTGCAGAGGAGAAGCAAAGGGTGAGAGAGAAGGAGGGCATGGGGAGATGTAACACAAATAGCAGCAGTAGGAAGGAGAAGCTACAGGTGAGAGAGCAATGAAAAGTGGGTGGGGAGAAGTACAAAGATGAGAGCGAAACACTGAGCATGGAGGAGGGAAAAGAAGGACACTAGGGAGACAGCTGGAAAACACATGCACTCTTAATCAATCAATCAGTAGAATTGTAGAGCGCAGCTTGCTGCCCATGAGTGTATCTAGGCGCCGGCAGGGTCCAGTTGGCTAGCTGAATAGCCAGGCCTTCTGGAACTTTCAGAACTCTGGAAGCGAGGAGGAGGTCCAGAGAGGAAAGTGTAACTCGTTCCATGTCTTCGCTGCTCGGTAGAAAAAGGAGCAACCTGCTATGTTCGATGCAGAAGGTGAGTGTTAGAGAGAGGGAAGTGGAGTGGTGACGTTCAGTATGGTCAGTAGTCATCCGAGGACGTGAGCTGCCGTACCTATGTAGAGAGCGTTGCCGTAGTCCTGTCGGCTGGAGAAAGGGGCTGGATGATGGTGATGCATCTGCAGCTTTGGGATAGCCAATTAAATATTTTATGAAGCAAGCTGAGGATGAAGAAGAAGGAGGAGCCAAAGTTGATCTGCGTTTTCATGGTTTGCATTTTGTCCAGGATGATGCCTAGCTTCCAAGCATGGACAGTGGGGTTAGGAGTAGGTCCGGGTTCAGAGGCCAACAAGGATGCGTCGCATGGGTAGAATCTGTTTTTGAATATCATTACCTCTGTCTTGTCATCTTGTCTATCTTGAGTTTCATGCAGTTGTCCTCCGTCTATTTGACAATGTCTATCATGCAGTTGTGGAAGTTGGTATTGGTGGTGTCTTCTTGAGGGAGAGGATGAGTTGTGTACCTTCAGCTTAGGAAATTATGTTGAGTCCATGGGTTTTGACAATGCTAGCCAGAGGTGTCATATAAGTGTTGAGAAAGTTGGGGCTGAGCGAGGATTCTTGGGTACTCAACAGATGATTTCCTTGTGTCTGGAGGTAGGCAGATTTTTTGCATTCTTCCGGTAAGGAAAGAGGCAATCCCTCTGAGAGGGGCTCCTTAGATGCTTATGTTGTGCAACCTTGTGATGAGTGTGTGGTGGGAGACCGTATCGAAGAAGTCTAGGAGGATCAGAGCCGTGGTATCTCAGTGGCTGCGATGATGGCTGTGTCAGTGCTGTGATTGCTGCAAAATCTGGATTGGGAGGAGTCGAGTATGAGGTTTTGTTTCAGATGTTATGGAGAGCTGCTGTTTGATGGCTTTTTCTAATACTTTGGCCGAGAACTTGAGTGCTTATGATTAAAAAAAAACATAGGTCCCTACAAGTGAGCAGTGAAAGGACAATGCAATGCTCTAGGAAAATGACACACATTAATATAAATGGGGTGACCCAGAAAGAGTCAAAGGACCTGGGCATCAATTGGTAAAGAAAACAAAAGTGGTTCTAGACATTATCAAATGTTACACTCAATGATAAACGTACTACGTATTCCTATGCAACTAAATCCCGAAATAGCAAAAGAGAGACAACAGCCAAATACATTCGCAAATAAAACAGTACCCACTGGTATAATTAATGCCGAAAGCACATTTAATTGTCTTTTTTGGCAATTATTCATATTAAATTCAGAGCATACAAATGAACATTTCATATCTTGCTACGGCCAAAGTCCTTAGTATTGAAAAGGCCTGCCCCTACTGTCACTCTTCCTCAGGACGGGGAAGGGAGCCTAAGTTGAAGGATGTAAGGCCCCCAGCGATAAGGTTGACAACCCGTTAATGGTGTGCCATATCGTCACAATCAAAATAAAACAGGCCGTATTCTAGACTCTAGTGTATACGACGGAGCCCCCTAAAGGATTATGCGCTCAGTTGGACGAAGGCCATACTAAACGGAATCGTGGAACTTTGTGTAGTACCTTAAACTTGTTATAGTCTCTCGCCACTACAACCACAGCGGTTGGAAAGGGATTCATCCCTCCTTATGGACGTTTTGAATACGGCCAGTTTGATTTTGATTTTGACGGTACGGCACACCATTAACGGGTTGCCACCTTATAGGACACTGCTGATTCAGGGGTTAGTATTATCCAGATTGGATTATGGTAACGCCCTGTTTTTAGCAGCTCCTGAAGCTACCCTCAACATCTTACAACGGGTGCAGAATGCTGCAGCCAGGATGCTGGCGGGTGCCTCAAGAAGATCTTCGGCTAGACCGGTCTTGAGAGCACTTCACTGGCTGCCAATACGCGAAAGGGTCATCTTTAAATCACTATGCATCACCCATAAGGCGCTTCAGGGTAAAGGTCCTCCTGTCCTCAGGAGCCTGATCTGCCCCTATGAATCATCTCGGGCTCTTCGGTCGGACTTCGGAAACCTAGCCAAGGTTCCCAGAGTCAGGAAGGTACGTACAGGGGGTCGCCGCTTTTCTGTAACTGCTGCAAAAAAACTGGAACTCTCTCCCCAGTCGGATTCATACAGAACCCTGCTATCTCAAGTTTCGAAAGGCCCTTAAAACATTTCTTTTCCCCAAGGACACCTAATTATCGGTACCCTCTTCAGTTTGTTCTCTGTTCTATTTTGTTAGCGCTGGGACGCTCTTGGGCAGCCATGCGCTTTATACATCAAATTTCATTTCATTTCATCGCTGGGGGCATTTCATCCTTCAACCTAGGTTCCCTTTCCTGTCCTGAGGAAGACCCGTAGCTAAGGAGTTTATTTACCCTTATTGCGTCTGGTTCGAAACGTCGACGAAATACCCCCCATTCGGGCTTGTACCCTATGTACCCCCTCCCCTCGACCATGACCACAGACGAAGCATCGCTGTGTTATGATAAAACAAGGATAAAGGCCATGTTTTGAGTGACAGTAGGAGCAGGCCTTTTCAATACTAAGGACTTTGGCCTTAGCAAGATATGATACAGTGGAAATATTGCCTTCTTATAATTTCTCTGACCTTTTTGTTCTTTCATATGAGCACCAATCTCTTCACTTCTCTTCACACTACCTGGTAGTAACCCCCTCTCTCTTCAATGTATGTTCATTTGTATGCTCTGAATTTAATACGAATAATTGCCAAAAAGACAATTAAATGTGCTTTCGGCATTAATTATATCAGTGGGTACTGTTTTATATGCGAATGTATTTGGCTGTTGTCTCTCTTTTCTATTACAGGGTTTAATCGCATAGGAATACCTAATATGTTTATCATTGAGTGAAACATTTCATAATAATGTCTAGGACCACCTAGGAAAGTGACAGACACAAGATGGGCAAGGCAAGCTATTGAATAAGAAGTAAGTAAATGAGAGTGGCAAGAAAGCCAACCAATGTACCGTAATGGGTAACCAAGTATTGGGTGGGTTTCAAGACCCTGTATGTTCTTGGTAAGCCCACAATATATCTAGTAGGAGAGAGCACATGTTCTTTCTAGTAGGCTCACACTAAACAATAACCAGTTCAAGAAATCAGTTGTAATAAAGTGGAGTTTTCGGAATTTAGTATATATCGTATGGCATATGAGAGCAACAGGCACCAATCGAAAACATTTAAAGCTGGTCAACGTGACTTTCCGAAAGCTGCACACAACGCGTCACAGGCACTGTATTACCATGAGCACAACAATAACAAACAGAGCTTACCTCTGTTGTACGTTGTGCACATGTTGTGCATGGGATAGCACTGCATCAGTGACAAGTGGTGTGTCTTCTTCATTTTCTCTCGAACCTTAATCAGTGGGTTTGACACTGCACTGCGCAACATATTTGCGCACTGTCCCCACCTCTGAAATGATTCCAGTTATTGGTGTGCAGCCAATGTGATAAGATTGGTCTAGGTGAGATTGCACAAGGTTTTTGAACCATTGGTAAGATTTTGTACCCCGGTGCATTGGTTTACGAAGCTACAAAAGGTTAAACAGTGCCACATATAAACTAACAAATGTGGTGCAGGGTAAGAAAACAGGGAAACATCATATGGTCCATAGTTCTTTTTATGAATATGGTCTTATTCGATTCGAGAGTGTGACAGATCAGGATCCGGGGAAACAAGGAACCTTTGTCTGCACTAAATCCCCACAGGCTGCCGGGGGCTGCTGCACCCCCTCGCTCGGTCATATGCTTGCCTCGGTAGAATGGAACCTTTGTTGGCGGATGCGGCTAAAACCTTCCTTGGCGGATGTGCCTTTTTTGGTCGTACCATATCCGCCCCCCTCTGCGCACAGAGTGACCACTTCCTGCCGGCGGCGTTAATCTCTGCAGGCCCACGAGGCTGCAATTTGGGCTTTGATCTACCCTGTCATTGGCATGCCATTTCAGCCATGCCCATGCACTGCGGTGCGCAAAGCTTCTATTTTATATGGCGAAGGTTTACTCTAGGGAAGGCAGCTGAGGACCACGGAGAGACTGTCCACACCCCACACAAAGGCCTACTTCCCCACACTCTGACTCAGCCCTCCAAACCTCACACTCTTCTTTCTACACGTCTCCCATCTTCCTTGTACGTCCCTCCCACCATTCCTTCGCATCCTTTACTTTCTCAGCAGGTCTCTCGCGCTCCCTCCCTTCTCTATCCTCTTCCTGTGCACGTTTTAAGGCCCTTCTGGTCCCAGAGCTGGATTAAACCCTGTGAAGACCTCTAGGGAGTCGAAATGTCTGGACACCCCTCCCAAAGTATCTCCAAATGCACCAGATTGTTTTTCAAACTGACAGCTGCCAGAAGATGAGCTTTTAAGAGACAAACTGTTACTGTTGAATTTGATGTCTCTGGTTTATATACTTTAAGTTATTAATGGGAACAGCACATTAATACAGTATTCTCTATATAGAGTCTTTAATGCAAAGTTTGCGTTTCTTTCTTTTTCGATAATTTTTTTTTAATCTTTTGCAAACAATATTTAGGAAAGCGTTATTGAAATTTTCTTTCAAGATTGATTCAATAGTATTCTGATCCGTTGTTGCGGGGCTTCTAAAAGGAGTGGGGTCCATAGGCCGGTGCCTACTTTGCCTCTTTGGTAATACGGAGCTGTCTCGTTCCCTCAACGGAGGTCTCCCCTCTCTCTCTGCATGCCTTTGTTTTCTCGCATGCTCTTCCCTCACATCTTCTCTACCCATGCCTCTCATCAAAGTAGCACTACATTTCTAGCGTTAAGCCCTCGTTTTTAGACTTTAAAGTGAATGAGTGAACAATCATATTAAGCGCTGAGTTGTCATTGGAAATAGGGGCCACTGAAATCTACAAAAACAACATAACGTAACATAACATACCGTAACATATCATAACGTAACATAACATAGGTGATCAGGCCTCATTCTATTTATAAAGCATTTACCCCCTGTTACACTATCAAAAAGAAACAAATTCTTCTCACTTTCAGCCTGCCACTTCAAACTCTAGAGAGTTTAATTCTCCTCATTGCGCTTCCGCCTA
Organism: Lissotriton vulgaris; assembly: GCF_964263255.1. Lineage (NCBI taxonomy): Eukaryota > Metazoa > Chordata > Amphibia > Caudata > Salamandridae > Lissotriton > Lissotriton vulgaris. The sequence continues at coordinate 1,100,120,683 of NC_141693.1, forward strand.
GTAAATATGTGCCTGCCTGCTGGTCACACAGAAAGTTAGCACCAAGCACCCCAGTCTATCCAATCACTGCTATAATGCAGTTTATAATGGTAAACAGCATAAAAGCAGTGTCAGGACTGGCTGGGTCAGCCAAACACAACGCTCAGTCAGACCCCTGATGTGGATGTACCTCTGCTGTTCAAACACCCTGTTTATATTTCTTCTACAGGCTGAACTGAGTATGTTAGACTGGCCACAGCAAAAACACCGGCCAAACTGACATGCGCAGTTCAGTTAGTACTGCCTCAGCTTCTCCTAGTCATCATTATTGATGCGGGAGAGAGCGGACTGTAGCCAACCCCTAATGGAGAAAAAATGAACAGCAGTATGGGGAAAGTATTTAGAGGAAAATAATGAGCTCATTCCAGGGGTGGGGGCTCGCAGTAGGGGGCATAGAGTCAGAATATTGCTGTTTATTTAAACTACAAAGTGGATCACACACTCAAAGGGGGAATATCCAATCGATTATTCCATTAGCTTAGTATGAATATAACAACTACGACCAGTGTATTGAATCTAAAAAATGTTCATTTGTTAAATGAAGATAGCGCCATCTCATATGCTTTTTTACAATTACTGCCAATGTATTTCAACATCCTATTCGTTAGAGGCAATATTAACCCATCCTGTAATTCAAATCGTATGCTTATATTACTGGATAGCCAAGAACGTTACTGCAAATCATTCATATGATGATTTTCTAATAATATAAAAGATACTTTTTAAATAAATCCCCACTTCGTTCAACCCTGTGGTCCCCGTGGCTCTAACAAAAAAAAGGTTCATGTTCATCCATTTCATGGTATTGGCTAACTTAACCCGTAACTCAATTGGTTGTGTTTTATAATTGATTGAAATGGGTCCAAACGCTTAGCTATCTTAGTCAATTAGGAAGTCAAGAGACTTAGGTAAAAAAGGCCAGCTTATGGGCCTTGGGAGCTAAGCCTTTATGGAGTTATGGATGAGCCCTAATGAAAATAAGCACCTATCAGCTCAAGAATGTCCGGGGCTAGGTTACAGTCCTGTTCTCAAACTGATTTTTCTAGACCATTTAGTAATATTACAGTAGTACTACTCACATACTATAAAATGGTGTTCACAAACTTACAAGTGTAAATCGCCACCTCTTCTATCTTATATATGGGGAGATCCTCATAGATGTACGTTTACTACTTAGGCCTCAATAAGGAGTCTGGGGGTCCATGGACCGCCAGACTCCCGACCGCACGATTACTACTCAGGCGGTGGGACCGCTATGGGACCATAAACGCCACCCGGTGAAGGACTGGGTTCTTTGGACCCAGCGGTGCCAGGGCACAACACCTGAAACCTTCGTGGGTAACCTGCTCCGGCGTACAAATCACAGAGACACGGGACACTTCCTTCGGCGTCAAAGAGTCAAGGTTTATTTACTGCAGGGAACACAGAAGTCACAAGAAGTACATCGAGTGTAGTTCGGGGAGACTGCTTCAAATTGTATTTGTGGATCGCTCCTTTTATACAGTTTCTACCCATAGGATAACATGATACACAATAGTTTACAACCTGGTTCCCACAAGTCGCTCTCAGAGGGGTCGCTTAGATCACTTTGAAACACACAAGATCCGGAACATAAGTGCGGAAACATTTGGCGGTTCCCAACTGTAAAAACCCATCTTCCCACCATTAGCAAATTCCAATCAGCAGTAAAGTAGATCGAAATAGGAACGAAGACAGGTGCAGAGGAAGACGGAGACAGTGGGGAGATCGGAAAGGGTGTAAAAGGGGGGTGTCGAGAAGCACGAGATACAGGCATCAAAGGGACGTGCCTAATGAGATGCACAACTGAGACAATAAGCCCGTGCGGCAAGATGAGCCTCGAGCGGCGCCATCTGCCTTACAGTAGCATCCCCCTCGTCATAAAGACACTTTCAAAGAACATGTGTCTTCCGCAAATATCTTGGGAGTCCCAGGGTCGCGAAGCGGACAGCGTCCGTTCGCTGGCTACTTGAGGGCAAGAGACAAAATGGATGCCGTATCTAAGATGGAACCCGTGGGTACAGATGACAAACCCACATAACAAACGAACGGTTTAAGTTAGCACAGCGAAACTGCGCACACTTGCTAAACTCGTCATTTGCGGTTCATAGATACTAGACTCGACCATATTCGTGTGAGTCGAAAACACCACTTACAATTGTCACGGAACCTCAGACGCTCCTTTTGCCCTCATGTAGGCAAGCACTAGTCGGAATCATACTCGATATTCATCAGACCATCAAGATGTCGTTGTAGCATAGCTCTGTCCAACCGAGTCCCCTTGGTAACAGATGGTTGTCTCATACACGTTGTAGCACAGAGGCCACATAAGGCAGGACCACACTGCACACAAAGGCAACACGTGAACAGGAACACTACCACAACCCCGATGATCGTCAGAATCTTCCAACCCCAAGTCGACACCAGGCCCCAAAACCAACCAAGTAGCGTCCAATCCCCTACATCCACGTGTATGGATTCGGAGATCTTGTGCAACTTCGAGATGGCTTGATAGACAGTAGGAGCATTATCTGGAATGAAAATGCAACAGCTCGAATGGATCACTTTACATACCCCACCGCGATCTGCTAAGACAACATCTAAAACCATACGGTTTTGTAATGTCATAAGTCTCTCCGCCTGAAGTTCTGTGGTGATATTACCAAGGGCACTGGCAGTAATGTTAGCTGTCGATTCTACCACTCGAGTCAAATGTCTCAGGTTCCTACTATTAACCATAGGTCCCCAAAACGGGAGGAAACCCTTGAAAAAGTCTCCTGCCTCTTGACCGGCAGTATCCTCTTCACTAATTACGCCTCGTACAACTCTAGTCTTATGATAATCGGCATCTACAGTAAACGTCGGAGGCAACAGATTTGCAACAAAACATGAGCCCATGAAGTCTGCGGGCAACCATGTGTATGCACGATCATGACAGATGAAGTACGTACCCTTGGCAGCCAGAAGCACAGGGATCGGGGACATTGACAGAACGTAACTTTCAGTGCAAGCACTTACTCCAAGTGAGGCTTGCGAGCCACGACCCACAAGACAAAGATTACCAGTGTGGGGTACGACCCATATTGGAGACGAGCTTTTAAGCTGCTTTTCATTAGTGAACGTACTATATTCCCCTCTATTCGATGCCCTATAGGCTTGTACCTCTGCCTTAGAGATGAGATAAGCATCATAGATCTCATCTTCCAAATCCTGTATTATCATCGATACCACCCACTGCCATGAGGTAGGACCCGGTTTGGGGGAACGTTCTGGAGAGGGGTGGAAACCTAGTGCGCTTCGAAGCATTGTTTGGTATGCTCGAGCTGACCCTTGGGAACTATACGGTAACACCAGATATGGAATTCCCTTACCCGTAGTATGTGGCATCAACCCACACACCCAACAATTAGTAGTGTTAACCACTAACTGATGCTGATGGAGGAGCTGGATAAAGGAATTGTTGCGGAATTCTACACGTCTAGCCTGTTCGTGTTCCGGTAAAATATGAAAGGAATGGGGAGAAGCAGTAGTAGTAATGTTAGGGTAAGGAGTAGGAGTAGGGGTAGGAAGTAAGAAGTAAGACATAGTGTAATACACCCCACCCGCCAAAAATGCGGAAGCAGTTAAAAACAATACAAACAATTGGGATACAAAACATTTCGTACGACTAAGTTTCTGCAGCTTGACTCTATATGCCTGAGCTCCTTCCAAATCATTCAGCTTCAAAAATGCCATTTCCCTACGACCGTCCGCAACGTTTCTTGACGCACTTCGTTCTGTGCAGCAATAGTCAATTCCCAGGAGTTCCTAGGAACCGACGGCCTTTAACCTAGCGTCAAGACCTACTGTCCAGAAGGAGGTACGCGCGCGGCCCTACGGCCCTCAATACACAATATGTATTTATTTAGCACAATAATTCAGCTGTGGAAGGAAAAAGATACAAGGAAGAAGCTTGATATATATATATATACAAAACAATTTTCAATGATACGAATGTTCAAAGTTGATCATGGGAAACGAAGATATTGCAGTTATCAATTTCAGCAAAGCAAGCAAAATTTTTATTTGTCCTTAGTGTGAGATCGCAAAGAATATCGATGTTTCCCGGGACGTGTCTGCACGTCGAACAAAGGATCTGTCGAAGAGACAGCGTCCTGCTGATCAGTTCGTTGGTCTGGTCTTGAGTCTCTTGCTGACAATGTTCCAACAATGGCTTTCTGCTGCACTGAGTGTTCACCAACAAGTTGTGCGTCACTGAAAGGTACAAACGCCGGCAATGTCGCTGCTTCTGTTGACGCAATGCCTTTCCTCACCCACGGGTCTGCCGGCAAAGGAATAGGGACTCGCTTACAATGGGTAGCATGTACCCAGTTCTTCCGTCCCTCAAGACGAACGGCAGTCCTCGTGGCCAAAAGCACCTGGTGAGGTCCAACAAAGCGGGGGTCCAGATTCTTCTTGCGCGAAAAGTTTCGGGTGACAACCCAATCACCAGGCTGGAGCTGGTGGCCTGGACCCTCCGTCTGCGTCGGCAAGGCGTCGTAAACCTGTCGATGAATTAACCTCAGTTTAGCAGTCAAGTCATGTAAGTAGTCAATCAACATCGGGTACTCAAGATCAACGAATATACCTGGCCTAGGAACCCCCCACACATTCGCAGGACGGCCGAACACTATTTCATAGGGACTAAGCCCTATTCGGGAGTGTACAGTCGCCCTAGTTGACAGTAATGCTAGAGGCAAAGCGTCAGGCCACGAAAGTCCAGTCGTAGCCTGGATCTTCGCTAATTTTAGTTTAAGGGTGCCATTGTACCCTTCAACCAATCCAGCTGACTGGGGATGATTGGCGCTATGGAATTTCTGATTAATTCCAAGGCCCTTACACACACTCTTCATCACACTTCCAACAAACTCACTTCCGTTATCTGACCACACGACTCTAGGCATTCCATACCGAGGAAAGTATTCCTTCAGTAGGATTTTCGCAGTAGACAAAGCAGTATTATCTTTGAGGGGATAGGCCTCGATCCATCGGGAGAATGCGCAAACCACAACCAAAACGTATTTCAGGTTATTGCATCGCTCCATATGGATGAAGTCCAATTGGATCACCTCAAAGGGATACGAAGGAGGAGCAAAACTGCCAGGGGGAGTTGGGGTTCCTTTGCCAGGATTGTACATTATACACACCATACAATTCTTCACCAAACGTTCAGCACACTTAGTAATTCCATCATTCTTCCACACATCAGCCAACAACTTGCAAATACCTTTCGCGCTAATATGTGCTAACCCATGTGCCATTTGCACAACGGCCAGTACATACGCATCAGGCAACATCCATCTTTTCTGATCTGACAAATCAATCCAGCAACCATTCACATCCAACCTTCCCGTACTTTCTTTCCACTTCATCTTTTCAGTGTCGGTGGCCTCATTCTGAATTGCTTTCACACTCTCTATAGTATTCTCACACATACTTGATTCTGTAGGCCACCTAACCGAATTCGTCACATACATTCGAGTGCTAAGGTTCCGGGCAGTCTCCTTAGCAATCTCATCTGCAAACGCATTACCACGACCAACATCATCCGTCACTTTACGATGCGCACTACATTTAACAATTGCAACTTGAGCAGGCAAAGTCAATGCATCCAAAAGATCGTTCACAAGCTGGCCATGCTGTATTTTCGTGCCATGTGACGTCAAGAAACCACGTTCTCGCCACAATCGTCCGAAACTATGCGCTACACCGAAAGCATACTGACTATCGGTGTACACATTCACACGTTTACCTTTTGCTAATACACATGCTCTAGTAAGAGCGATCAGCTCTGCAGCTTGGGCAGAATTCTGATTCAATCTCGCAGTCTCAACAACAGTATTCAATGTCACCACAGCATAAGCAGTAGTCACATCACCATTCGGCAATTTAAAACATGACCCATCCACATACAGGATGCCATCCGGGTCTTCCAATGGGGTGTTTTTAAGGTCCACACGACCTTTTGTTTCCTCCTCTGTCCGCAAGTAACAGTCATGTTCTGTTACTGCATCTGACTCTGCACTAATTGGTAACAAAGTTGCCGGATTTAGGACATTACAACGTTTTATCTGAATGTGGCTTGCCAAGAGCGTCAATTCGTACCCAGATAACCTCGCACTCGTCAAGTGCTGAGTTTTCGTACGGTTCAAAAGAGTATCGACTGCATGCGGAACCATCACCGTAAGCATATTATCCATGACCAATCCTGCTGATTGTCGGATGGAGACCGCAGCTGCCGCAGTTGCTCTCAAACAACTCGGCAATGCTCTAGCTACTGGGTCTAAGGTCGAGGAAAAATATGCACATGGACGTTGCTTACCACCAAAAGGTTGCGTTAAGACGCTTAAAGCACAACCTTCCCTCTCGTGAACATATAACGTGAACGGTTTACTGTAATCAGGGGTACCTAACACAGGGGCCGAACACAATGAATCACGTAATTCAGAAAAACTTTTCTGACATTCTTCCGTCCATGGTAAAGGAGTCGAAACATCCTTGCACGTAAGAGCCACCAATGGTTTCGCTAGCAATGAAAAATTAGGAATCCACTGCCTGCAGTACGATGTGATACCTAGAAAGGCACGCACATCTCTTTGGGTTTGTGGCACAGCCATGCGCGCAATCGCTGCAATTCTCTCTGGGGTCAATCTCCTTCCCTCCTTTGACAATAAGTGACCTAGATAGGTTACTTCTTGACAACAATATTGGAGTTTAGAAGGTGACACCTTGTGATTTAACTCACAGAGATGTTGCAGCAACGACACTGTAGCAATTTTGCAAATGTCCTGAGTATCAGCAGCCACCAATAAGTCGTCGACGTATTGGATTAAAGCCGCACCAACCGGCAACCTAAACGCATCTAGTTGACCCTTCAAAGCTTGACTGTAAATCGATGGACTTTCACAGTAGCCCTGAGGAGCGCGTTTGAACCGGAAGCTACGTCCACCAAGAGAGAAACCGAAAAGGTCCCTGCTCTCTTCGGCAATCGGGATGCTGAAAAACGCATTTTTCAAATCAATCACCGAAAACCATGAAGCTGTAGCTGGAATCAGAGTCAGCAGCGCCGTAATGTCAGGCACAACAGGGAATTGAGGAACCACAATTTTATTCACCTCCCGTAAATCAATAACAAAACGATAAACAGGCGGTTTGGTAGGATCCGTACGTTTAAGAATGGGCAGTACAGGACTATTGCACACGTTTCCCCGAGTTTCTTCAATGACATCTTTCTCGATCAAATCATAGATGATCGCTAACAAAGCTCGTTCACCATCAAGGGAGATACGATATTGGGGAATACGTGGCAATCGCACATTCGATTTCAACTGAACAACATAAGGGGAGATATCAAGTAGGCCCACGTCATTTGGACCCATCGCCCACAAAGGTGCAGGAAGAGAACTCAATTCCGGTGGAAGCTTATCGAGGGACAAGTACATGGGAGAGACTACCCTCTCTCCTAACGTAAGCTTTATACCCGCAGGAGAACAATACAAAGTCGCATACAAGCGTTTAAGCAAATCCAGACCCAAAAGATTTTCGCCACAACCAGTAGACAAAATCAATGGAGCTTCGAGCTCACGTGGCCCAATTTGAAGGGGCAAAGGGCGCGAAACTGGATTGCTAACGGGGGCGCCAGAGAATCCAACGGACACATTTGTTAAGCCAGACAAAGGTGCGCCAGGGAGTTTCGAATGCATGATAGAACTTTTCGCTGCACCAGTGTCCAACAGAAAAGGCTCAACGACGCCCGATGTAGCAACTGCGACGTAAGGCCCTCTCTGATCAACCGGAACTGATACCACTCCCTCTCCTTGTCTTTGGCTGTCCTAGTAATTACTATCGTCAGTTCCCTGATCGACGTAATAATCGTCTACATTGTACTGCGCAGATCGTCCTTGCGATGATCCACGTTGGTCGAAACAATTATTAGAATTTGACGAGTTATCAGAACAGTCGTTCTGAGCACCACGACCTCTACCACGTGATGCGTGCTGTGCACCACCACGACCTCCTCTAGACGAATTACCACCACCACGGTCATTTAAAGCAGGACAATTGAATTTAATGTGTCCCTCCTGTCTACAATAAGCACATTGATTGTACCCCAACGAAGATCTCTGAAAAGATGAATCATTACGCGGCTGCGATCGATTCGATTGCGACTGCGATCTATTCTGCTGAGGCGCATTCTGATTAGAACGCGGCGGATATGCTTGTTGTAACAACACTTTAGTTTTCAGCTCTTTCGTCTTTTTATCGGCACGGTCATTTTCCTCTTTTTCTCTATTTTCGTAATATTGTGCCGTAGCCAATATCTGAGCTGAGGTAGAAACGGCCCATGAACTTTCTGAATTTTTCAATTTATGGCTCAAGTCGGGCAATAAGTTCGATACGAATTTATCCACAAACAACCTCTGTCCACCCTCAGTACCCATATCCTGCCCACTATGATCGACGAATGTTTCCTCGAACCTCGTAAAGAAGTCTGAAACACTCTCATCTTTCTTCTGCTTGCAGGCTGACAACTTGTCCCAATTTACCCTCATAGCTGGCATAAGCGTTTTCATTAATGTAATGATTCGCTGGGGAAGAAGTTCAATCAACTGATCGGGTTTAGTAGCAGCCACTTGTCCAGCGTCTGCCGCTGTAATGGCAGCCCAATCACCACCTAATTCATTCGCGTGATCTTGGTGACGAATCTTGGCCCATACCGGTTGCGGTACGACATTGCCAAACAACATGTCGATATCGGCCAGATTCATTATCGTAGCGTCTACGAGCTGCGATAATTCTTTGTAATACCCCGCAGGATTTTTGCGAGGATCAGGCAAAGTTTGTTTCACCTGAAGCACTTCCGATCGTTTCCAAGGGAGGTGTATCCACACTCTCTGGAAATGTGCTGGTATTGGAGCATTAGCATTAGTATTATCAGCGGGTACCCAAACTGGCGGAACTTCTCGCATAGGATATTGGCCAGACCCATCTCGTTGTTCAATGTCCTCAACGAACAATGCATGAGGAATAGGAGCGGGACGAAGAGATAGCAACCGTTCAATAGCACGTCGGACATTAGTGTCGACTATCAGTCCAGTTGCGAACTGAAGCCGGAGTTCAGACAGGGCGGTCAGCACCTCGTCAGGCGCATTGGCCGCTATCTGATCATGTAAGAACTTGCACATTTCATCAAACACATATCTCTGAGTAGGTATGTTGAATTGATCAAACGTTTCGAGGACAACACGAGGTGGATTTCTAACAGGGTTTATCATCCAACCCATCGCCATATTGTATAGCGCAACACGTTCTCTATTACCAGGAAGCTGGCTACGTCTCTGTGGACCATCAGAACCTGCAGACCCAAAAACAGGTCCGAGCGACTGAAAGAAGTTTGTCGCAAGGGGAGAATCACGATTACGAGTAGAGGGAGAAGAGTAAGACACAGGACTAACAAGAGAAGGAGTAGAGACGTTAGCAGCAACAGGGGTTAACAACACAGGAGCAGTAGCGTGAGCAGTAGCGGGAACAGGAGTATGTGGAAGCGGAGGAGCAGTAGGAATAGAAAGAGGCAAAGGAGCAGGAACAGTCGGAAGAGCAAGTGCAGGTTGAGGAACTGGTGGAACAGGTACGGCAGGGACCACAGGAGCTGCGGTACCCTGTACGTACGGAGGTGGCGACTTCATAAGATAGGACATTAAAGAATCCTCAACTGCCTCTTCCTTCTTATCCGACTCCGTAGACAAAACAGGATAGCATTTGTCTATGGACATACGCTGTAATCTCTCAAACACTTCCTTATCCTTATCCTCCTTATCACGCTGAAACTGCTCAGCTTTCTTCACTATAGTAGCAACAGTATCTCGCTGACTACGTTTATTTTGTCTGATCTCTTTCTGTCGGGCTTCTTTGCGCCAGAACCGAAAGGCATCAAACATGGCCGGCCTTGATTTACGTTCGAACAACTTTATTTCCAAATTATCTAAGATCGACGCTTCGAAGCTACCGTGAGGTGGCCAACGAAGATCGCCGTCTTTCTTTGTATATTTGATCCAATAATCGTTAAAAGCAATCGGGCCTAGCCCATGTTTGCTATATAAGTCATATGTAGGAGTTCCAACCGGAGGTATCGGACACGAGTCCTCCAGCAGGGAATCCGCACCACAAGGTCTAAAGCAACTGAACAAAGTACTGCGACCAGGCATCTTGCACACTAGCCGAGTTTCACAAACTTCAAGGGTTACGGGATTTCGGGATTTACCAAGTCCCAGCAAAGAACTAAACCCTCGGTCTTTGGCGGCTGCAGTCGTCAAACAAATACAACAACAACAAAGTACGCTAGCAAAGTGTCACCGACAAAAACACTCACACAGCGTGTACAACAAAGACACTCGCTAAAGTGTTTACAACAAAAACACTCGCTAAAGTGTTTACAACAAAGACACTCGCTAAAGTGTCTACAACCAAGAACTCTGGGAGCGACCCACAAATACTTAACTCAAAGATCAATGGCGTCCTCAGGAAGGCCCGTCAATCGTCTCGCTATACCAAGGTCTACGCCAGGCGCCAAAACAGGTCTACAGTCAGGGCAGCAGTCCGTCGCAGCCGTTAGGAGGCGGGAATCTTCGCGGGAAAAGTCTTCGGGCCACTTATTTCGACAACAGGATCGATGAAGCGGGGTGCACCTTCCCTCGGAGATTTCACACGAAGTTCCTCACGATCGTCAGGCTTGGACCGGTACCACTGATGCAGCCCCACGTTGGGCGCCAACTGAAGGACTGGGTTCTTTGGACCCAGCGGTGCCAGGGCACAACACCTGAAACCTTCGTGGGTAACCTGCTCCGGCGTACAAATCACAGAGACACGGGACACTTCCTTCGGCGTCAAAGAGTCAAGGTTTATTTACTGCAGGGAACACAGAAGTCACAAGAAGTACATCGAGTGTAGTTCGGGGAGACTGCTTCAAATTGTATTTGTGGATCGCTCCTTTTATACAGTTTCTACCCATAGGATAACATGATACACAATAGTTTACAACCTGGTTCCCACAAGTCGCTCTCAGAGGGGTCGCTTAGATCACTTTGAAACACACAAGATCCGGAACATAAGTGCGGAAACATTTGGCGGTTCCCAACTGTAAAAACCCATCTTCCCACCATTAGCAAATTCCAATCAGCAGTAAAGTAGATCGAAATAGGAACGAAGACAGGTGCAGAGGAAGACGGAGACAGTGGGGAGATCGGAAAGGGTGTAAAAGGGGGGTGTCGAGAAGCACGAGATACAGGCATCAAAGGGACGTGCCTAATGAGATGCACAACTGAGACAATAAGCCCGTGCGGCAAGATGAGCCTCGAGCGGCGCCATCTGCCTTACAGTAGCATCCCCCTCGTCATAAAGACACTTTCAAAGAACATGTGTCTTCCGCAAATATCTTGGGAGTCCCAGGGTCGCGAAGCGGACAGCGTCCGTTCGCTGGCTACTTGAGGGCAAGAGACAAAATGGATGCCGTATCTAAGATGGAACCCGTGGGTACAGATGACAAACCCACATAACAAACGAACGGTTTAAGTTAGCACAGCGAAACTGCGCACACTTGCTAAACTCGTCATTTGCGGTTCATAGATACTAGACTCGACCATATTCGTGTGAGTCGAAAACACCACTTACAATTGTCACGGAACCTCACCGGGAACCACCTTTCCATGGAGGTGGCATGTGTTGTGTGTCTCGAGCTAGGCTCGAGCACCTGGGTATCTGTCTCGTGTTATGCGTGAGACCATCGTATTGTGAGTATGTTTATTTATGTTTAAATGCCTCTCCATATTCCGTATACGCCGTTGATAGCTTAGAATATATTCGAGTTGCAAGAAGCTGTTACGGCGGCTGTGCCCACACTTTCCTGCTGTATGGGGGTTTGAGCCTGAATAAAGCTTTACTTAATCATTGCTTGTAGAATGATTAATTCGACTTAACAGCATGGTGGTCCTGGAGCTGCAATATGCTTGGTGGGATCGCCATGGTCCTGCCAAGCATATTAAAAGTTTTCTCTCCACCAGGGATTTCATGGGAGTTTAACCGTCATGAAACCCTGGTGGAGAAGAACACACAGGCCTCCTTGTGCCTCACACCCTGTGTATGCACACAGGGGGGCACCACATGTGCACCACATGTGTGCATGCAAACCTGTCCCTGCATGGCATGGACTTTCCAGTCCATGCTGTGATGGAACTGTTTTTGGCGTTCCTATTGGGGTGCCTGTTTTTAAAGGCACCGCCTTGGGAACACCAAAAAAGCTGGCCAGACACAAGTTTAACTCGCAATCTGGCGCGCGGCCTACCACATGTTTGGTGGTGCGGCGGCGGGGTGGACCCGCCACAAGACTGTTAGACCAGTAATCGGGCACTTAGTAGTAAATATGGGAAGGATCACCCTGAGTGGCTTGGAAAAAGTGCATACTTACTACGAAATGGGAGGGAGGCGAGGAGGATTAAGGAGGAGGTTTATAGAGTGTTAGGGATAGAACTGCATCCACCCACAAAACGTAAGCCCATTGCTGCTCACAAACTGTACTTTTAAAGTTACTACAGTCAAAGAGAGGCCCAAAACTGTAGTAAATTCCTCCAGCTCAAAGCAGAAGTAAGTCCTGCACCAAGCTTGGCCAACCACTGGTGCTGCACCTTCCCACAGAAAAAAGTGGAGGTGGGGCTTTAAAATAAAACCCCATTGGAAATAATGTTAAATTAAATGAAATTATTCAAAAGAGTTAAAAGTATAAATTAATATATTTTAAAATAAATAATATTTTAACAACCTATTTTTTTAATTAATGCAAAGTTACACTTTCAACAAATATAATTAAATTAGTTTTAATTAATTTTACACATCACTTTTGTTAAATTAAAATGTGGCATCTTTTTTTACTCTTGGTCTTAATTTGTTAATTTTCTAAAGTAAACTTTGGAAAAATAATTTTCATTCAATTTAATATATTTAAATTAAAGATTTGTTTTATATTTCAATGCTAGATTCAAAATTAAGCTATTAGTGCTTTAGCATATTTTGTTTAGTTCTTCGTTTTAACTAAACATGTAACATGCATTTATAATAATATTTAACATAAAAATAATTTGACTAATGTTTTCCAAGTTTAATACGCGTTTTTAGTTTTCCCTGTACTTTAACATAATTAAACTTCAGTATAGTGCTCTTCTGGAAACGAGCGAAGGAAAACATGTTGTAGTCTAAGCTGTCTCACAACTTTTCGAGGGGAGAACACAAGATAAGCCAGAAAAAGAGCAGAGTTGCAGCACAGCATGTGCAGTGCCAGGAATCAGGCACACGGATGCTATTTAGGGAAGTCTGCATCAGCCTTGAGCAGGTTCTTATTTCAATGACACCAGCACGCGACTCTACACTACTCCTTTCATCTTGTTTCACTTTTCTTATCACTCTCCATTGCAACATCCATTCATCATCTATTGAGCTTGGCACGAATGCAATGAAGGACGACTTTGCACATTATAAGCTCTTGTTCTGTTACAGGAAGGCGCGCTCTTTTGGGAAGCGATGGACACCTTTTTAACTAACCAGCTATGGCCTTTCCACCTTTCATCTACTAAAACATGCAGCCTCCAGGAGGGCTAAGCAAGGAGGGGAGATTGTGAAATTATCTTCATCAGCCCCACTAGTGAAACACTTGGTTGTCCTGAATGGATGAGTTACATGCTTACGCGTTACATCTGATGTGAGTAGTAGTTCACAGCTTCCAATCCTGGTAGGGCCAACGCACTCTTTCATACTTTTAAGGCTGATACATTGAGTACTGTTACATTGGGTAGTATTGGCTCTTAATATTTACAATGCTTAGAAAGAACAAAAAATATGGTGTAAAGTGTTTTATCAACAACAAATTATTCTTTGTATTATTGCTGCTGCTGTTGTTAATATTTCCGCGCTTGCACAGAGAGCTCCTCCAGCTGGAATGGCGGCAGCTTGACACCTTCTTTGGAAACTCATTGAAAAGCTTCTCTGCATCTTGTTTTAATATCAGGCAAGCGCTGTGTTGCCGCTTCAAGTATTGTTTGTGCACCAATCTGTGAGTCTCCCACCGGTGGCAATTTCTGGCAGATTTTTCATTTGTGAAGTTTGCTTCCTAGTTTGGGCGCTACACTTCTGCAAATGAAAAGGTGGTGCTTTTGATAGAGGGCTTAAGCTACTAATCAGTCAATCAATATTCAGGATTTATCAAGTGCAGCTAATCACCCGATAAGTTATCCAGGCATTTGCAGGTCCCAAAGTATTATTCGAACTGCCAGGTCTTAAGGGCCATTTGGAATTCCAGAAGTGAGGTGATGGGCCAGAGGACATAGGGAGGTTGTTCCAGGTCTTTGCTGCAATGTGGGAGAAGGAGCGTCCTCCTCCTATGCTTAGGTAGATGCGAGGAGTATGGACAAGTGAGAGGGAGGCAGAGGATAGTGCAGTTTCCCAAAGTGCATTGCTATCTTCAATATACATTTTGTAGAAAGACTTGCAGTAAAAGTTGCAGTTCCACATTAATCCTCACTGATTCCTTGCACCATTTTCCAAATGGTTATGCCAATTGCTTCAATGGTAACATTCCCTCATCGTAGCTGGATACCTCTTTTACACATCAACTGACAAACATCTTCTCCATGGCACAAACAGAGGGGACGGAACCTGATTCCTGAGGCACAACTGCAGCATGGTGATCTGTCTGTGCTTGGAACCAAAGACCCTTCTTTTGCCATTTCCTCATTTGAAAGAGCTGGTAAATGACCACCTCAATGAGTGCTTGATTTAGAAGTGCACAATTAAGGGATACTGGCCAAAAATTACTGGATATCCTCCAACTACACAACGCGTATTTAAAGTCATCCAGGCCACTGTCAGAGTTTGATGTCCCATAGGAGGGTGCGCAAAACATTCCAGGGGTGCTTTGGTGGAGCAAACAGGCACCAGGCAGTGGGCGGGATTCTGTTTGTGTGGGCAGCATGGTTTGTATTCGGTGCAGTCAGGAAAGGGATCAAAGTTAGGCAAAGGTGGATAGTTGATTATTGGCACTGGCTCAGTTGCAGCTCTGGGTTGTCTCTCATTTTTAGACTGAGCCTAATAGACACTGCATGGGCTGTCTGCTGCATGACATACTGTGGGCTTAATCTGGAGCACTGCAATTGCTTACCATTGGCTGGCTTTCCTGACACTCGTTTTACTGCTCCTTAATTGATTTATTTCCTGCCACTCTTGTGTTTGTCCCTGCATCTTTGCAATGTGTTTGATTGCCGGGTTTTCATGATAACTTTCAGGGAATTACAATTTTTAGGTCTCACCTAGCGTTGCAGCGCATGTGTTGCTCACTCGGAGAGACATATAGTGAGAGAGGAGATTACAGAAGGGGACTTGAAGCCACGTCCATTATTTTCATTGGCTTGCATCACCATTTATGCTAAACGGTGGCCTGCCATTGGAAATGGGGATTTGTAGTCGCTGCCCAATCTCCTTTTCAGACGGCCATTTGGACTGGCTCCTCTGCTGCTGTCGCAAAGCAATTTCTTATGTTTAGTAGGGGGCCACCTATTTTCACTCAGCCGCCTGTATCGTGAAGGGCACATGTGAAACAGGCATTCGTGTATGCTGCTGAGGGCGTGGAGGGAGGTTCAACATCAACTCATGTTGGGAGTCTGGGCTGTGTCAGAGTTGTTTATCAGCGATAATGAATATATCATGCTCGGTGTTTTGCATGAACCGAGTTTTTGGCTAGTAGAAACCTCGTGGAACAAGCAGAGAAACATGCTTCGCGTGAAAAGGGAATGTGTGATGCTCCGGATGTGAGATCCACATAACCCGGTGCAGGCGGGAAGGCATCTGTCCTGGTTTGCACTAATACCACTTAATTTAAAAAATGTAAGTTTTGAAATTCTGAGTAATGCAAACGGTCTGACGTTATAGTTGCAGGCCCAAAAAGAGACTGCGCAGGCAGTGATTGATCTTATTGTACGTCGCTGTTCTTGTTGCACCCTCTTTGTCGCTTTCCATCGCGGACAAACTCACGTTTCTCTTTCGATTGTAAACAATGACACGTTGTTTCACGGTCGCTCGTCTATACTGGGCATATGTTTGCGAACATGTACTGTTTATTCTTTTAATCGATGGCGCTTCCTGTTGAACCTCCTCCATGTTATTGTTTGTACCTGGGTCCAGGATTTACTCATGTATTAACGTGAGTTATTCCTTCATTCTCCCACTAGGCTCATGTTTAGCATTGCACAGGGCTGCCATTTCTAGAAGCAGCCTGTGCTGGCTCGGCTCTCGAGTATGTGTTTACCTTTTCATAAGGACTCTCTACCTCATAGCATTGCGCTGTTCCATGGATGTACCTGATTCAGAAGTCGACATGGGTGGCATGATGACATGAACTGATATGTTATATAAAACCCTAAATGTTACCTTTCTGCGAGGCATCTTGTGTTTTGAATTTCTAATCTGCCTTAGCAGGGAAACAAATGTCTGTCAACAATTTATTTGGGCAGCTGCATCATATTACTGTGCTACAAGCTATTTGGCCTGCATTTTAATTACGAGTACACAAGGCTCTGTTTTGACCAACTAGACAGTTTTTTTCCAGCTTCAAAAAAGCAGGATGTTCTGTCATATGACCATCATGTGTTGTTTGTAAAACCGTGTTGATATTGGAAAAAGTTTAAACTACAGGCAAGTTGGCTGCCTTTAGTTGTTCAATGATAACGTTTTTAGACTCATGCGCGTATTATGCCTTTCTGTGAATACCATCGTTTATAAACTGAAGCTTCCCAACGGAAGGGATTTTGCCAAAGAACATTCACAACATTGGATGGAACATTTGGCAGGCTCCCAGGCATGCACGGCTCTCGGGTCGTGATTCACGTGCACACGTGTGTGTCTGTGTGCTCTATGTCTCTGTGTGTCTGAATGTGTACTGTGTCTGTATCTGTGCGTTGTGTATCTCTATGTGTGTGTTGTGTGTCTGTATGTGTGCGTGTGTTATGTGTCTGTTTGTGTCTCTGTAGGTGTGTGTGTTTGAAAATGCTTGCAAGTGTGTCTGTGTAAACACATTGCTAGGCTGCACCAGTGCGTTTTAATCGATTCAGTTGCACAATGTCTTCGAGGTATGAACAACGGCTTGTAGGCAGACGCGTCCGCGGCATGTTGGTAAATGGCTAGGGTGGTCTATCCTAGGGATGCTAATATGCCACACAACACTGCACTGAGGAAAAAGAACAAGCAGAAAATGTGGCCAGCCCGGCCCCCAGTAAAAAAAAATCGTCCCCCCACTGGATTCATAAACAGCCACCACCATGCCAGCCTAAGGTAAAGCAACAGTCCGGCCTTGCTGGGAACTTTTGAACTGTCACCCTTCCATGTCCAGCTGCCTGCCACTTTCTGAGACAGAGCAGAGCTGAAGAGGGCGGACCTTGGGATCTACTAAAACAAGCATTTGTAATGCAATAAGCCTCGCATTTATGCAAGTTTGAGCTACTGACATTGCAAATAACAGTGCCTCTTATTTATGTTTTCATTTTAAAAACAGAAATGAAAGGCATTGTCATTGAAAATGCCAATAGCTTAAACTCGGGTAACTGCGATACCTATTGCATTGCAATAGTCATGTGTGTGTGTTGTGTACAGTCCTCTTCCTGCCTAGACTTCTTTGCTGGTATTGTGTTTGAGCCAAGGGCTTGGTGCGCTCACTTTTCATTAACAAATTAATCGTCCAACCGCACCCTTTCTCAGTGAAGGGGCCAGTATTAGGACATTGCAAAGAAAGGCCTTAAAGCAGGTTAGCAAGGGGGGAGACCTCCAGACCAGGCAGCTATAGTCTGTCCCCAGAGGAGCATTAGATTAATGTGATAGAAAGTAAAAAACATTAATAAAAGCCAGTACCATTTACAATACACAACTCACACTAGTACAAATGCAATGCAATAGATTTCGCAATTACAACAAAGTGAGCGATTGCCAGTTTGCATTACAGCATTTGAGTAATGCTTCACGAAGGGGAAAAAAACAATCACAATTACAATGCCAATAGCTCAAAATAATGTCATTGCAAGACCTATTGCATTGTAAATGCTTGTTTTATTGTGTGAGCACTCCATCAGCGTATATGTGTTCTCAGTTTCCCTCGGGTGATTCTCTTTCCCGAAATTGCACTAACCCATTGCTTATTCCCCCACCCCGCCATGTTTTTCTCTGCATCCATGTCCTCCCTGCTCAACTTTTTCTCCTCCTCCCCACTCCTGTACTGCCACCATTGCTTGCTTGCCCATTGCTTCTCCCCACCTCTACCTTGTCTTGCTTCTCAAACTCCTTTTTCTCACCCTCTGCTTCTCCACCCACCCACATTTTGCGTCCATGTCCCCCCAACTGCTGCCAATGTACCCCCCCCTGCAGTTTAATGTTGCTTCTGCTCCTCCCTGTCATGTTGTTTCCATCACCCTAACATTGGCAGAGTCTAAGGACAGCTCTATTGGCTTTACCAATGCTTGTATTTTCCATTACGAACTTTACATAGCTCCTCTAGTTTAAAAATAATATCGCAGAGTTGTGAACTGCAACGTTTCAAATGTATTCAGTGCACACTTTTGTGAACAGCCCACTTCCTCTGGCGTTTTAAAAGCTTGCACTTTTCACCACAGCGTGCCTGCCACGTCAGCGTCTGGGGTCAGCGCCGGTCACGCCCACGCTATCTGAGGGCGTCTGGGGTTTCTTTGGGGTTTCCTCCTTTCCAAAGAAGGGTTGTAGACAACGTTCAGCTTATCTTTCTGTGGCAGAAAAACCGCTTGAGTTGGGAGGCGGGGGAATGCCAAACCGACTCTTGTAAACGAAAACAACAGATGCCCCGCGCTTGGGCCCGCTTGTCATTACAATTCGAGGTTTTTGTCGATTCTCCTTCCAACAAAATATGGAAACAAAAGGCAAAAATGGTGCACTCTACAACACAATACCAGTGTTGTGAGTCAAGCACTATACATCACACACACACAGAGAAAATGTTACATGACACAAAAGGGACTACAAGGTATAGGCATTTTAAGAGTGCTTGGTCTGGAGAAGCACCTGCTCAGGATTCAATGCATAACACGGTGGTTAGAGTTTGCTTTACTAATAAGAATGTATTTCTACCCAAGCAAGTCCTTTTTAAGCAACATTACGATAATGAAAGACTGGGAAAAAACGTACGTTTCTCAACTGTGCCATACACTTTGCATGAAGCGCTTTGCTGGCAGTTCATAGTTCATAGTTCACTGAGCTAGATTACGATTGCAATTTATGAACTTCACAATAACAAATGGATCTCTGACAAAAGCAGTAACCCACTGAGCTGTGCAAATAAAATGCAGTTCTGTGATCTGCGTGATGCATGTTTTGCAGCAGGCATGTTAACCCTCTGTGCTACCTTTGATGAGTCCAAACTGCCACTAGACAAAACTCAGATCCCTCTCCAGCAGGAATATTTATCACTAGAGATATCTTGACACTTTTATTGTTGCTGGAAACTGATTAAATATTGTTAAAAAAAAGCAGGACGGCTGGAAACGAAAGTGAATGCTGTATGGATTATGTAATGCCGATATTCCAGCAATGTTGCAAAACCGGCCCCCCAGTAACAAAACTGGCCCCCCACCTTTCCAGCCTTCCAGGACAACGTCCAATGCCCAGTATGGCCAGTACAGACCTGCATACCTGCACCCCAAAATCAGAGACTGCACTGCTGTTTGCAGTCCTACTTCCAATGAATCTAGGTGTGCTACTGTGCTCAGACACTCGCTGGTTAACCTGTTTGGTGTCTTCAGAGGAACGCAGGGTTCTTATAGGGGCCGCCTGGGTTTAAAAACAAGCATTTGAAATGCAATAGGTCTCACATTTGCAAGACTTTCGGCTATTGTATTTGTAAATATAAAAGCGAGCGCTGTGCTGCAACATAAAGCTCAGCGCCCGTGTTGTAAATATGAAAATGGGCGCCATGCTGAAACCTAAAGTGCTGCGCCCGTGCATATAAAGGTTATGCACCTGGTGGCCTGTGAAGCTGGAGCCATACTAATAACAAAAATAATAATAAAAGTGGGAGCCGTGCTACGACATGAAGTGTGGCGCATGTGCATATTTAAGCTGGTGCACCATGGCAGGACCAGGATGGGTGATGTGAAATGGGAGATGATAGGGGATGAGGGAGTGAAGGAATAAGAGTGAGTTGGGCGAGCCTTGCGGCCGCCATTGTTCAAGCTGAAGCGTGAAGCATTGTGAAGATTGAGGCTGGCGAGCTGCGTATAAAAAAGAAAGGCGCAGCCGCAAATGTTAAACGTCAAGCATGCTGCGCTGGTGAAAAAAAAAGTGCGGCTTAAAAAAACATAAGACACACGGAGAGGGACACATGTCATTTCGCTCTTTGAGTTCGAACTGCGAGACACTAATCATCTAACGTATTGAAAATTGGTATATTGTCGCCTCACCACGTTGGGAACCCAACAAGTCAAATTAATGGTGTTACTCTTGACTAAATATTTTTTGATATGAGGTCTGTAGATGAGTAGTCTCTGGGCTATATTGGATTATCATCAAAACTCTTCATTCTAATCTTAGCATCTGCTCAGCCAGGTACTCTAGAGAAGGTATTTTACACCTGATGATTGGTTGACCCTAATACACAATCATTATAGAACGCTTAGGAAGTTAAATTAAAGTTCTTATACTTCAAGGTGAATGATTGGTATTGGACTGCACGGAAAAAAATGCTGGTTTATGACCAATATTGGAAATGTAAAGCATATCATTGTGACTTATAGCATATCTTATTGAACTGCCTGGCCATATCATCCTACTGGAGGGGAATATGGTTCCACCTAAAAAAAATTAGTTCCAACACTTTAGTTCCCTTTCCTCATCTGACTATCTTGCATGCTGTACCTGATATTAGGAGGCCGAACACTCACACACACAGGTGGTTGACTGCATCGTTAGTGGCATCCAAGATGGGGCCATACTCTTGACCAGATTTTCTGTAACAAAGAACTAGGGGTAAACTCTCCACTTCCCATCACATGGTCAGACCACTTTCTCATTAACTTTTAAATCCCCAAATTAAACAAGGAGTCTCTGCCAAAAATGACAAGGATGGAATATAGTTACAGAGCCCTACACAAAATGTTGAGAAATTGTTTTTACGACCTATGTTTTTTAAATATGGTATCACTGAGCGCCTGTTAGCAATTAATCTTCTTACTGACATGCCAAATCTTGATGTAGCAATCGCCATGGCAAAATGTGTGAAGGCGGTAAAAAGGACTGTGTTGGGACGAAATAAGATTGGATAGAAAATGGCATGGGAAATGCTTAAAGTACATTATGCCTAGGCTGTAACACTATCTTGTGGTGTTGTTTATTGTAACTCTAGGAGTATTGTTATAGGAATTTTTAACCGCATCGCTGATGCGGCGATTTTTGCGCTGTGCTGCTTTTTTTCAAAAGCCGCGTTACATGACGAGCTCAGCTCGTCATCAGCACACGCCACCCGTGGCTGATGACGAGCTGAGCTCGTCATCAGCAGGGAAGGGGTTAAGTTGCGGGAGGGAGGTAGGATCTCCCCCTTTTGAAGGTATTGCATTTTTAAAAGTATCATTGTAATTGTTATATATGTTTTAAATTATTTATTGTAATATATATCATGTTGTTTAGAGACCAATGGTCTAATAAACGTACTTTTACTACTACTACTATCCCGGTGCTGACGGAGGCTCTCAAACTATCCATCCCGACAATAATTGACAACCCCGAAGTTGACGCCCTCTCTCTTGAATTCTGGGTTGGGTTTAACATTGACGCAGTTGCTCCCATGATGTCTCGTCCCTCAAGGAGGAGACTCACCCCCCTATGCCCAGGTTTAATGAATCTCTTAGAAATAACAAAAATACCTGAAGAAGGCTCGAAAGGAAATTGCGGAAACACAACACTTTTGTACTACACCTGCAAACAGTGGATTGGTGTGTTTGTTTATTAGAGGTGTCTTCAGCTTTAAATGTTAGTTGGTATTTTCCAGTCCATGTTCATCTCTCCCCATCCTACCAACCTACCTCCTGTCCTGCAATGTTTCCTTCCTTATATAAAATTGAGTTTATTGAAAGCCTGCAATTACTGCTGGGACCTACTTGGTCTGTGAGCTGACTACAAGCTCTTTAGATGGAGAATTGGACCTTTTGCTACCAGCACTTGTGTATTTCTCTCTATCCTATATATGCTCAGCCTCAGATACATGTATATGTATGTATACATTAAACTGACCCTAAATAAATATTTTAAAAATAACCCAGTGACACTTTTCCTTTGTATCCAGGTTATTCACAACAAATAAGTGTAGCAAATCAGCTTGTTCTCCTTGGCCGCCCCAGATTTTTCACTTTTTTCTGGACCCTATTTTTGCTGTTTTTTTAACTCCATGCACTTTACCTCTACTAAGTAAGAGTAAAGTGCCTGTTTTCTCCCTTTAAACATTCTGTTTGACAAAACCGGTATAATTAGTCCTTATGGGAAAACAAATCTAATGAAATAAGCAAAGGAAGGACTGCTGCCCAGAACTCATCAAAGGCGGAACACAGGGAAAATGGTCTCTCGGTTCCACTGGTACTAAGAGTTATGTCCAGCTCCGAAGCCTGCAAAAGGCAGTGAAAATGCTCTAGGAGTGTCTGTTATGAGTAAACAGCATAAACATTAGCCCTCTAAGTTCAGATCGGCGTATGGCCTTTTGAGGGCACCCTCACGGTATAAACTGGGTTGTTCTAGTGCCTTAGATGACGGGCATCCTATATTATCCAGCAGAGAATTCAGCATGGGCTATGCCTGAAATTCGTCTTGGAAAGTAGCCTGAGAATACCTGCTCATCTGTTGAAGATGTACACATGTTCGGAAGGCAAAAACAACAGTTGATGAACAGAATGCAGAATCATGTCATACATTCACCCCAGTACAGAGATCTGGGCCTAAATCCATCGTTTTTTTGCACTCCACACCACCCAAGTTTAGACATGGTCATGTGCAAATCAGCCTTGACCCTGTGCCATGTTCTGAAGGACCTGCCTGTGGTGAATATGACAATGACTTCATGGAGGCGTGTGCCCATAATATGTTGCCTCTTCTCTGCCACCAATCTTCTCAATCTTCATGTTCCTCCTCCTCTGCAACAAAACAGAATCCTTTATTCGTGAGTTAGACCGGTTGCAGTCCTGCCACTAGAGCTACATCAAGCACACACTTTTGTTCAAAAGGATTCAGAGCGGTCACTCAAGGTGCTTCAGCTAACACAAGGTGGGCTTCTCTAGTGTGGAGACGTTTAGCTAAGACTGAAGGGCCAGATCAGGTATTACAATGCTGCAGCAACACACATCCAGGCAAAACATTTCTACAGCAAAGGTATGGAGCATCCTAATGGGCTCAACAAGCAGGAGGAGGGCAGAGCAAAGGGGCCTATAAAAATAATGTTAATGGAGAACAAAACTATCCAGGGTTCCCGTGGTTGAGAAGTCATTTATTGCATTTGCTGTGAAGACCATCACCAACAACCAGGGTCCAGGCAACTGTCTAACAGTTGCCCACATCTGGAGAATGGTATGCCATACCATGAAGGGAAAGAGGGCAAGAGACCTGGGAGAAGGCATAATCACAACCAGGGAGGGGACAAGGTGTAAAAAAAGTAGGACGAAACCAAGATTTTAGGTCAGATAATGTTAGGGCACATCACAACACAATTCACGCCCCAGAAGAGGGAGCAATAGACATCAGCACTATCTGTAAAGCAGAGCATGTTATGCAAATAATAAAACATCAAAACATTATGGAGACAGAACAGTCAAGAAATGACACAATTACATCACAAGATATGTAAACCTTGTAGTTACATTGCCTGCTATGTTGGAATACTGGCTGAGGTTATGTACTACATGTTCATGGTTTGGGGGCAGATATGTAGAAAATGTCAATGACAGTCTCTCTTCAACCGATCTAAGCTTCACGATTGCCTGTTAACTATCCTTTGCTCCTTCCGTTTAACTTCCATAGCCTTTAGAGGATCAGAAAGTGTTGCTATTTTACAAGCACACATCATTTCTTTTAGCACACACAGGTAGCCTACTTTCCAACCAATATCCTTCATGTTCTGGACCCTATAATATCTTTTTGGGCACATATGTTGGTTCCTCAAACACCTTTCCTTGCAGGATCTTCTGCCCCTTCCACTTTGCCATGTCCCCTTAACCAGGTCGGAGATCCCCATACTCCAAGACAGGACATGCCAATTCAAAGATTACCTCAGGCTGTTCTGCTCTGGGTGGATCTTGCATTAAAAGGCACCCTACCCAACATCAATTTAGTAGAGTAATAAACATAGGTAGCTGGAACCACTCAAAACTGAGTTCTAGATCACGAAAACAGTTACACAGTTTCATTACAAAATCTCAAAATCAGTCAGCACAAAATAAGTGCCATGAAGACAAAAAAAGGGTTATACAAAGTAAACATGAATCAGAATTATTTTAAGTCCCAAATAAGCAACACAATCATAAATAAATCAGGCAGTATATCTAGTGGAAAGGGAACGTCTTCTTGCTTATTCCCAAAATCAAGGGTTTTTTATTCACAATTCGTGTATAAGGAATAAGAAAAAATGTTGTCTTGTTGTGGCATGATCACAAGGAACAGGTTGGGACAAATCAGAGGTTTCTATGTCACTCTTAATTTCATAAGCACTGACCCATTCTAAGGAAACATCCAGCATCCTCTATGTTACTGCTGTCCAGAGATGTCCAAAAAAATGTGCAACATTTGTGGTGCCCACCATGGTTGACGTCAGCAATGCAAGTGTGATGGGTGTGGCTTCTATATAAGCCACGCCCACTGTATGAACACCACTTGCAATCCTTATCCAAACCTCCGCATGTTGGGTAGCAGCTTCTCGTTATTCCTTGTCCCCTTCCTTGCTTCAGTTCTTGGAAGAGTGTATTCCTCGCTCTCATTGATACCTTGTCACCTCACCTCCTCACCTGCATCAATACTTTGGAGGAGTCTGTTCCTCCCCCCGTATTGATATTTTGGAGATGTCTGTTTCCTCACCCAATTTAGTTGGGTATTTCTGCAACAAGCAGCACTGTTGGAAGGTGGTAACCCGCTTGCGCCACAAACGCTCTGCTTGATTAGTGGATCATATATGCACCTGAAATTCCATGCGCTATCCCTGCCTAAAGGGTTAACGCATTGCGCTGCATTGCCATAAAACATTCCTTTGAACTCTGGAACCACATGACACAAAATGTTGCATTAATAATCAGTCAGAGTTGTAAAAAGAAGCTTTTGAGCCCATATTTTGTGCATGAGTATTTGAATATACTATGGTGTTAAAACTTTTTGAGTTAACAAAACATAAGGCGGTCCAGTGAATGTGAAGTTAACATTCACAATATCCAATTGGGTATGTGTGGAGATGCATTATAAGGTTCATCGCGGCATGCTTACCGTGGGGGAATTGACCCAACTATAAGTATTATGGCGGCTTATGTATGTCTAAAGTGTATGTACATTCTCCTTGCATATTAGATATAATTACAGATTGTAAGCATCTTGGCAAAACTGAACCCCAGGAATAGATTTGGTGCCAAGATGTATTGTCACCCTATTGGGTAATGGGATAGAGAGAACAAAAGGCTCCTTCCTCATCTCTCACAATCAACCACTTCACCCCATAATCCAGGGATGCTGTGGGGCAGGGGCCTGTGCACACTTCTTCCTCGCACAATCTAGCAGTGCTGAAGTGAGTACTCTATTTTACTGCTTGGGTCATGAGTCAGTGGATCAGGTTGGCAGAGAAGTTATACGTTTACAGGTTCTAGTACCCATTAGTTTAGGGCCTTCCTTTAAAGAGCTAAGTTCTTCACTGCTTTCAATACACAAAGAGAGAGTTCTTTAAAGGTCTTCCCTTGGAGTGAGCAAGCCCTGGCCTCTGTCACAAAGAAGCTTGCAGATCTCACTCAAAATCTGTGCTCATTCTACTCCCCTGGTTATCCCAAGAAACTTGCCTGGGGATGCCTTCATCCCCCATACACCCAGTTGCGGCCTGTATGACTCACGGATGGGGGGTCATGCGGGTCGTGCAGGTGTTTAATTTAAAAAGAATTTAAAAAGTAAAAGTTACGTTAACTTACCTTTGCCGGCCCATCCCGAGTTTGTCGGTCTGAGTCGTCCTCTCTAGAACAGGAAGCAGCCGCAGGTAGCCTCTCTCCCCTCCCCTAAGCCAATCACAATGCTGCAAGGGCAGCATTGTGATTGGCTGGGACGCTGACCACACAGGCATCTATGAGGAGGCCATTTTATCTCTGTAGGCTGCATGCAGGCAACCAATTTTCAAATTTAACATCCATTGCGAATCTTAAAGTACAATACACCATTGTTACATTTTTGTGGTTAACTGGCGAGTGAGAGGAATAGGAATATCATTTTGATGGGTAGCTGAAATGGATGCATTTCCTAAGCTGAGCGAGCCATACAGTGCCACAACCTGTGAATATGCTTCACATTTTGAAATGGACAGGGCTAGTGGTTGGAATCAGTTATGTGTTTGCTAGTGCTATCCAGTAGCAGTCCAAACATGTATCCAGTCAATCACCCATTTAAGCTCTTGAATGAGCCATAGTCAGAAACATTGCGTAATGCCTCACTCCTTTCTCAGTTTCTACACTGCCAGGGTCTTAAGACTGCAATAACCAATGCCTCAGAAAAACATTTAATGGTGATTGGCTCAACAGACCCAGAATGCAGTATATGACAAGGAACATATATAGAAACTGAGAGTGTAACATGTCTTAAAAGGTGTCACTTAGGTGTCCAAAACCAGTTAGAGCACTCTGCTCCTTAGAATGAGCCACAGATGTACTGAATGTCTGGACATGAGAAATCTATGAGATTTATCCTCAGAATGTCCCCTGCTTAATGCATTCCTCTTTGGTGCAGAGTGTTCATGCTGCCGCCACTTGATTGCGGTAAGGACAAAAGCCCACTAGGCTCTTGTCCCACAACATCTCAGACTGAATGAAGTGCTGGGTTGTGGGGGAAGGTTGAGGAGCAAAAAGGGTTTTCATCCCAGTACACCAAAAGCATGTTGGGATTCCGGGAAACTTTATAGTATTTGGGGTTTGATTCAAGTTCTCCTAAGCAACACAGCAATGCCCAACACATCATTCAAGGAGCGTGTACTGGTGACTAGTAACAGACTCACTGAAAGATGCATAAATTAGATTAAGGGCCAGCTACCAAGTATGATTTTATTGAGCAACGTTAATGACTCGAATAGTCGATAGCCATAATAATTGTTTAGTTTGGGTATGGTGTAGATACTCCAAAATAGGAGACTCAGGATGGGCTGCAGACTTTCTGAAAAAACAGGCTCACAATGCAAATGTTCAAAATGGCAGCATCGATTAAGGATACACTTGAAGGAGTGTGACTGAGGTAAGTGAGAAATTTGCAAGAACTGGTTTAACTGCAATTAGAAGGTGGGAGTCATCTGTTATATTTACTACTTCTAGAGAACTTTCTTGCCACCCTTCTCCTTGTGTTCACTAGAGTTTTTATTCTCGACACCAATGTCCAGACATAGGTGGTTACATGTGCCACCATGACCTTCCATCAAGAATACCTCTGCCTGGATATACCTCCTGAGACTCCCTTGGCTTCCTCCTTAATTCCAACTCACTACAGTTCACTCTTATCAAATGTACCCATTTCCTTCTGATCACTGCCTTGGTCACATGATCATCTTGATTCACAGTCCTCCAATACCCACCACTTTCCTCCACATCCAAATGGCAATCTGCACTTGATGTCATTTCTCTGCACATGCACTATTTTCACTATTTGCTGTGTGTTCCCTAGTTCTACTAGCCAATCTCGGAGTCTTTCGGCTCATTTGATGAGCACCTACGCAAAGCCTCCAGTGTGTCCAACCCTCTCCATTGTTATGTTCCATTCATCTATTTTATACTACTACACTTGTACCCCCCACCAACCATGCCATGCGAGCCTGCGTGCATCATGACTACTGTAAGTGTTGGAAAATATCACTGCTGACACCTTCTAGACATGCCTTCCTTCTTCATCCTTTATCCCAGTTTTGATTTCCCCAAATATTCCTGTTTCCAAACATTAATTTCTTAACTTTCTAGGACACTTCCCGAAAATTCACCCCTTGATATGGTACAGTTACCAACTCGGCTGATTCATAGTACACAAAAACTTCTACAAATTAATGGTCAAGTCTGTCTCTACCATAGATCCCTTTCTTCCTGTACATGTCCAACTGTATACACAATACTTAATACTATAGTTTATCAAGCTTCTGTACATTTCCCGTTTTGAGAGATAATGGAATTGTGGATAGTTAATGTTGCCCATGTTAACACCATTTGTTCACGATGGGAAGTTGGAATTCCTTCTCTAGAACTCCTGGCTCCAAATTCCAGATAGCAATTTGAGTGTGACCATCATGCCACCCAAGCCACCACAGCAATTCTGACCTGCCTTCTGCACCATGCCAAGTTTCAGATATTTTCCCTGTTGGGGTGCCCCACTGTAGAATTGCCCCCTCCACAATTTCTACACCTTCAAGTCACTGCTCTAACCTCCCACCCCAAACTAAACATGTCCCACCTCCAAAATCTGTCATTATTAACGCCACTGCTCCACAGGACTCACTGGATGCCCTTGTGATTTGCATGGAGGATGGTCTATGTATTGTATTGTAATTGCATTCATATAGCGCTTACTACCCCTGTTGAGGCGTCAAGGCACTTTTTTGGCGAGCAGCATGATACTCCGGAACCCATAACGGATTAGTGTTGAATTAGTATAGTGAAATATGAAAGTAATTTGAGTGGTGGATAGGTTAGTCAGTTATTTGGATTCAGAAGGATAGCGGTAGGATAAAAGCGGGAAAGAGGTTTGCATTTATATAGCGCTTGCTACCCCTGATCATGAAAGTAATTTGAGTGCTGGATAAGTTATTCAGTTATCTGGATAGAGAAGGGTAGCGGAGGGATAGAAGAGGGAATAAAGTTTGCATTTATATAGTGCTTGCTACCCCTGATGAGGTGTTGAAGCACTGTTTTGGTGAGTAGCAATCCTCGTGTATTGTCAACCAGTTTGCCTAGTCTTACAAGACCTGGTTTTATTAACATCCACCCTGAATTTTGCTGGACTATTAATGGACAGTGAGATATGTATCTGTTGACACGTCCATTATTACATAACTCCACTCTTGTACTCAAGTTCCAAGCTTTGATTATATTTACCGCTTCAGTTCTCATGTACAACTTAATGTAAAGAATATACAGCACTTCAGACTAAAATGTGTAAAATAAATATATATAAGGTCTAAGAAAATGGTTGAATACAAATATGTGGCCACTTTTTTCTGGGTGTTGTCAAAACAATCCCTAATGGTGGTGCAGATATATTTTTTACACATGATAAACAGAATTGGCCACTGTAGGTCTGTATTTTTTCATGTAGCCCAATTTGTCCTGCATTTAAAAATGTCTTAACCCTAGCAAATAATATCAAGAGTTTAGGATCCTCTGAAACCTAATGAATCCTGGTGCAACACCATTGCTCGTTACAAATTTAAGTTCTGTGCATCGTGCTGTACATTAAAATCATCTATTCAACGCCATGCTGCCTGTCCAGGCATGAATTTAGACTCCACTGTGAATCGTGAACAGAGAACACCTTTGTTTCTTACGTAGGTACATCTGCAAAAGTGACACTTCCTTCAGACATGTCTGTTAC
This sequence comes from Lissotriton vulgaris, assembly GCF_964263255.1. NCBI lineage: Eukaryota > Metazoa > Chordata > Amphibia > Caudata > Salamandridae > Lissotriton > Lissotriton vulgaris. The sequence continues at coordinate 1,100,150,653 of NC_141693.1, forward strand.
CATACTAATAATCAGGAAGGAATTAATCAAATGTGTCAGTAGACCAGTTTCTCAAAGAGATTGTTTCAGAGACCCTCAAACACTTTTACGGGTTGTGGTATATATATTTTATCACCAGACGTGTGTCTTGGTGGATAGTTTCATCATTGGGTCAGTCACTTGAGTTTTCGGTTCTCCAAGTAACTTCATCGTCCTTCACCAGGAGGGAGACTTTCAGGGTTTTGAGAGCAGTGAGAAGTTAAAAGGATCTCCTATCCTGTACCAGAAACTTTATTGAACACAATCAACCATGAAAGGGATAAGGTTAAAATAAAGAATAATAATAATCCACATTTGGAAAAGCGCGAACAATCACCCGTAAGGGTCTCCAGGCACTGGGGGCCGTTGGGAAGATAAAGCAACCTATTGCCCAGAGTCACATCGTGCTGGGCTAATCTGCCGCCTGCGCCGGGGATCGAACCGTGATCCCCAGATTCCAGTGTCAGTCGCCCTGGCCGCGGTGCCACACAAGAAGATGTGTTCAGTGGATAGGTAACTGGTCCACAACACCTAGTGGCCAGGTCAACATGTTTCGGCTGTGCAAATTGCCCCTACGGGGCTTGTGGCCTTCGTCAGTACCGAAGGAATGGAGGGCTAAAGAATTCTGGGCACTCCGCATGTAGGGTAGGTAAGAACAGTCACTTATCCTTCTTTGCAAATGAGCCTTATTATGCTCACGACTGAAATGGAGTTAAAGTCGCTTATTTTGGCCCATAACTTAATAAAGGGGATGAGTGAGACCAGCAGTATTTGCAGGCTGAGACAACTCCTAGTAAGACTATCAATTACGTGCCGTACTCTTCTCATTTTCCCATGCTGTAATAACAACCCCTTTATTAAGTTATGGGATAAACATCTCCGACATCAGAAAACAAACACAGAGTGCAGGATAAAATTAGTATATGTTGGCCTGAGGGCCAGAGCTGCTGACTTTCGAGTGGGAACCACGTTCAAGTCCCAGCGTCCGCTCCACATATTGTGATTCCAGGCAAATCACTTATGACCTGACTATGAGTTGAACTGCCAAACTTGCGGGTGTATGGCGGTGGTGGACCAGCCGCCACTGCACCTGCGGTCCGACTGCTGTATTACAACTTTGGCAGCCAGACCACCTTTGCACCGCCGCAACCACCAGGAAACCACAGTCCAACTGCAGTCAGGGGCTCACAATATGCTGGTGGTGCCACTACGGCACTGCCATACATATTACAAGGGCAGTCATGAAACTGCAGGGCCCCCTCATGCCCTATGCATTGGGGTGCATGCAAGGGGCACATGTTGTACCCCCTCTTGTGCATGCACCCCCAGTTCCAGCGCAGCATGGACTTTACAGTCCATGCCGTGCTGCAATGCGCTGTGGTGGTCCTGCGGCAGTGTCTTTCTAAGGCATATGTAGGTGCTTTTGAAAGACATCACCGCAGGACTGCCATGCCACCCACCCACCAGACCGAAAAACTTGTAATAAGGCGAGAAGGCAGCAGCCCTGTTTGGCGGCCCTGGAGCGGGGCAGTGGCATGGCGGAACGCTCCAGGACCGCCAAACTTGTAATCGGGCCCTTAATCTTCTCATGCATAAAACAAAATTAATTTGACCATGTGTAATGTAACTGGTGCTGTTATGAAGCCCCACAACACCTTTGGGTCGAGTTTGCACTGTACAAAACTGCCCAAAAAAATCTCTTAGTCAGGCTATGGAATTCAAACGTTTCTGCCTTTGCAGGCCTGGAAAAGAAAGCTGTAGCTCTGAAAGTAATCCAGAGGTAAGTCAGCCAATGGGTAGCAAGATGGCCAATGAGACGAACACACAGTCCGCACCTAAGCCCGTCGATATCTAGCACTGGATTTGTAAAAGCCCTCATGTGGGATACCAGGTTGTTGTATCTAGTTACAAAAAATGTGAAAGTCAAAATTGGAAAATGATTTTAGAAGATCAATTCATTAAAAAATTGTTTCACAGGGCTATTGCTATACATTTTGTGCACCTACAGTTGGTATGTAAGTGCCCATTCAAATCGCCGTGCATTAATGTCACTTTTGCTCTCAAAATGGACATCTCTGTGGATATAACATATGTATAAAAGCTTGTTTTTCCACATCAGTAACGAAGACATACCTATACTGGCTGGCTGCTTATTTTTGCACATATATTAGAAAATAGCTGACGGTATTATATACTTATTCATACAAATCTTGTTCTTGTCACACTCTACCTCACAGAGGCTACTATAACTAATCTCCACCAATCGTCCACTTTCTGTGATTGATAAGGTTTTAGAACACATCATTTTTGGAATTCTTCTTTAAATTCAAAAACAAAAAATACACCCTGTCAGTTAATTATGTATATGGAAAGCACTCAAATCTGTGATGGCTGGCTTGTGCAGAGGGTGTTGGGGCACAAAATTAAAAAAATTTAAAAAATGTAAATACCTTTCTAACTTGCCACATGACGTTGTCCTCCCTCAGGTGTCTTTTCTCCTCCTGGAAGCTCCGGTCCAGAAAACTGCATTACCCAATCCTGCCGCTGCTCTCACAGCATGAAAGAAGCGCCAGGATTGAATAGAGCAGGGTCTTTCAGCACGTATAAGAGAACTGGAGGCCTGCGCTTTCTCTAACCCAGCTGTCTAAGACAGCTAAGTTAGAGAACTTTTTAAAATTCGTATGTCTGGCTGGCTGTCCCAAGACGGCCGGCCAAAGAGATGAGCGCGTTTTAAAGTGCAAAGCTTCCTGCTGTTGCCACTCGGCAGCACTGGCTCGCCCCATCCTGACACTTAGGGGCCTAGTAGGATAGCGGACGGACCTGCGTCCGTCCGCCACCCCGAGGTGGAGGGACCGTCCGCAGGGGCAGCCGCGGTCCCTCCGGTGCAATTAGGATGTGACCGCCACCCTGGCGGTCACATCCTGTATCTTTAACCTTGCAGCGGGTGCTGCTTAAAGCAGCACCCGCCGCAAGGTTAAAAATGCATGTATTGCATTTACATGCACAAAGCGGCAGGCACCGCGCGGTGCCTGCCACTTTGTTCAGGTAAATGCAGGGGGGTACCATAGGTACCCCCCATGTGCACCCCCCACCCCCTGACACCCTGGGGGGGCCGCAACAGGCCCCCAAACTCAAAAGACGACATGCTTTCCACGGCGGAAAACCCGCCGTGGAAAAACATGTTTCCTGCCCCATCCTAATATGGCTGGCGGTGTCTGATAGACACCGCCACCATATTAGAGCTTTTCGGTTTTCCCGTCGGCCGATGAACCCCAAGCCATCCTAATCTGGCGGGGGGGTCTTTGGAGGCACTGCTGCGGTGATTCCGCATCCTCCGGGTCGGCAGTGGCTTCCGCCGGCCCGGAGGATGCGGAATCACCGCAATCCTAATCTGCCCCTTAGTTCAGGTTGGGTCACGTGTTGCAGAAAAATAAAATGGTAATAAACAACTTTATTACCATTTCATTGTTTAGCTCTGAGGTTTGTGGAGTGACACTCCTCCGCTCCAATGGAGGAGCCGTCCCTGACTTGTACATGCTTTAAGCAGTTGTATATGGTGTCACAGGTTGCCATAATCTCCCAGTGGCTGGAAAAAATAATCTGACCTTGTGAATGTAATCTGTTGCTCATGGCAAGCGCTCCAGTGTCCAGGGCTAAGTTTCGGCTGTGTAAAACTGCACAAAATAAACTGGAGGAGGACAGGGCAGCAACAGTTCTAGAAGTAAAGTAAAAAACAAATTCACAAAAACCAGCAACGAATACGGGAAGAAAAACAAGACAAGAAAAAAAGCAATACGGAGGGATCCACAGACAGCATGAGTGGGAGAGGAAAGAAATAGACCCGAAATAATGTTGGAAGCCCCGGATGGGCACAGATTTAGTTGAATCAATATGTGTTTAATCCCTGCTCCACTGAAAAGATTACAAGTAAGGTTTGACTGGCACTGGCCAAATAGGGAGGCTGAAAAGAAGAGGGATACTGCAGCCTACAAATAGTAAACAATCAGTAGTGTCCCCCCCCCTGCTGAGGTGGAGGAGCATTGCCCCACTGCTCCTTGAGCAGTGCAAAAGAACAATAAAATGATGGTAGCAAGAAGTTATTATCATTTTATTTTACTTTGCTCCAGCCAGATCTGGCGGGGTGGGGCTGGCTCACTGCAGCGGGAGCAGGAGTGGTGTGCACTTCTTCCCTAAGTGCCCATGATAGCTTGACCAGCCCTCTTGTGCCAGCCAAACCGTCATGCGCACTTGGCATGTGCTCCATTGGGCTGTGTTGCACAGCCCTGTGGAGAACATCCCCAGCTCCCCAGGCACAGCCTGAGTGACCAAACAGGCTGCTCAGATAAATCATGATGATGCTCAGGCAGCGTTGTGATTGGCTGGGAGAGTCTGGAAGCCTGGGTGACGGAGGAGAGGCATGCAGCAGTGGGAGGGGCGTGGGGCGGCGACAGTGGCGGAGAAGGGAAGATTTGTTTTACCTCCGAACTGTGAGGACCTTTGTCTCTCTTTTATTTTCATGAAGTTGGTCCTCGAGAAAATAAAAGACGAACAACAGTATTCACCCCATATCGGATGACGTGGCCTTAGTGCAGACATGCGTGCCCCACTGCTGTGCCTTTACAAAATCACAGAACACCTGCTTAATTAGAGCTGTCTGGTTGACAAAGAAAAGCTGTGTTCCTTTCCATGATAAGATTAGCAGTGGCATGCAAAGCTAGTTATGTTCTTGACAGTGCATTAAAGGTCAGTTTGGTCACATAAATTGTCCCATCAAAGTGCTTAGATGACATCCACCAGCTTCTTATTTGAATTCCATTTTATTAATTCGCAAATGGAAGGCAGCTCAAAAAAAGCTTTCTAGAAAGAAACGTTTTAATTTGTGTTTCCGATTTGTTCCATGCTCTAAAATGTTAAACCTGTGCATTAACGCCACATAAAACAGTTAGATTGCAATTGCATAATTGCATAAAAAAAGCTTTAATGTTTTCTGTTTTGATGAATGGCGTGTAAGGGTGACATCAAATTCTGGCCTCCTCTGCTTTAGAAAACATTTCAATAAAATGTGATCTCCCAAAAGCCAATGAAATGTGCTTCCTGGAGTTTATTTTTGCTATCCTCAAACTGCAAAATACAAAATAGCCCTTGTAAAAATTGACAGAAATCACAGATATTACTAATGAATGTCAGATGCTCTTGTCACACTTAAAGTTAGACCCTGCAGACTTATTTGCTGATATGAATATGATATTAATGTACAGTCTGGAAAGATCGGAGTTTTGTATGGTGACAGCTTTCGCTCACCATAAAATTCCGCAGAGCATTAATATGCCTGCTGCAAAGAATGTGCACCCTGCAGATCACAGAACAGTATTTTATGTGGACCATCTCAGTGAGCTACTGCTTTTGTCACAGATATCATGTTGTCGCTTGCTGTTAATAAGTTTCAATCCTAGTGTAGCACAGTGACCTATGAACTGTCATCAAAGAGCTCAGATGCATGTAAACTGTATGGCATAGATTTGAGCGCTATGTCTTTTCCCTAGTCTTTCATTATATTTATATTTGTAAAATAGGTTAGTTTAGGTAGAAATGCAGTCTTCTTAGTAAAGCCAACCCCAACCACTGTGGAACATTTTAAATCCTGAGTTTCTGCTTTTCCAGACCAAACACTCTTAAAATATACTGCCTTCTGGTATGGATGACGTGATACCACACACTGTATCCCTCATTGTTTATGCAACATTTCTTATACACTGTTTTACAAACATTTGATTAATTGTTACTGTGTGTGATGTAAAGTGCTCAGACACTCTACACTGGTATGAGTAGCGCATGTGAGGGACAGCTATGGAGAGATGAGGGGCCTTGCTGGAGGGTGGTAGTGAGAGAACCCATGGAGAATGAGTTTTGGGGGGGAGGGGCGCCAAAAAAGCCTGTTGCACCAGACGCCACCAGCTGAACTTGGCACTGGTGGTGCGCGTGCATGTGTGTATGCATGCATGTATGTGTGTGTCACGCACACAGTAGACGACAGCGGAATATGGAGAGAACCATCAGGAAAAGGTGAGTGCGCGAGACGATATAGTGACACCAACGGCGAGGGGAGGAAGGGGGTGGGGGCTAAACTGCACCCGTACCACCTGTGTTCATCATTCACGAGGTGAAGTGAAGAAAAGGCTTCACATATGCTTTTTTAATGGAAGACAAGGAGCCCTGCTGGGGCGAGTAAAGCTAAAGGAGGCCTGATTATAGGTCCACGAGTAATCCGGTCGATTGTGCGCCGAGGATGACGCGCCTCGCCCGGGCTCCTGCGGCTGAGGGGAGTTGTTCCGGCATTCCTCTGGCCAGTCTCTGCTGGACACCGGCAAAGGAAGGAGCAGGCCTTCACAGCACCTTCGCCGAGAGCTGTTCGTTTTCGCAGAGCCCACACCCAGAGCTTCGGCTGAAATGTCCCGAGTGCCCCCAGGCAGCGCAATCCAATGAAGTGTCACACCCGTCACCACCCATCAGGAGAGCAGACTGCCTCAATTACCGAGACATCAGCAACCGCGCCCATTCTGGTGTCTAGATAACAACACCCATTCCAGTGTTTAAACACACAGGATCAAGCGCAGATTTACAGTCCATGTACTGCGCGCGCGGGCCATGAAGCAGTAAATCAAGCCTTCCTCGATTGCTTTACTTATCTTCTCCCAAAGGTGGATCCTCTGCAGTTCTTATTCCTTGCGTGACCACCACCTGCAGCACTGAAGTGCCGGTGCAAAGAGTCCCAGCAAGGTAATGATATATCATTGAGCTGGGGCATCTCTGCACAACATTCATGGAAAGGTAGGAATTGGTCTCCAACGAGCTACCAGCTTTGCACAAGCATGTTTTTATCTGGGCTCTCACAACAGTCCACAAATGGACCATCTTTTACTTATAAAACTGCAACTGCAACCCCTTATTTAAGAATGAGGTAGTCCATGACAGAGCTGGGATTCCTAGGTACAAAACCACTAAACCCAAGGATCGTGGGTCTAGATATGTCAGAATATTGTACATAGAAATATCATCTTACATAAATATAGCATCAGAAATACAATGGAGAACTTTCCTTGGTGTAAATCTTCTAACATGTTTAAAAATAAGCCGAAAAGATGTTTTACAAGAGCCTTCTGCACTTTACAAAGCACCGTGAAACTTATCGTTCTCTTCTGGGGAGCCAAGGTGGTTGACGTGGGACATGATTTGCATGTGAAAATCTTGGGTCTACAATTACCAATTGGGCAGTGGTGTTCTGAATCACTTAAATACTATTAAAAAAAATTGACGAGCAGCCTTAGATATAAAGAGATACCATATTTAAGTATTGCGTCAATAATTGCTTCAATGGACAACCTTTTACCATACCTGTATACTTGCTCATGTATCGAGGACACATAAGGGCTTTTTCTCTTTGGGACATAATCAGTGTGACGATGAAATCTCCGGTTGCTGTGGCTTGATAGCATTATCGAAGTAGGTGCACAAGCATGGAGGTCCCAGCGGGATGCTTTCAATGTGCCAATCAGGAGGTGCCATACATTTAGCATGACACTCAAGCCCCAATGATGGAGGAGGCGTGGAGAGTTCCAGACACCCTGTATGCAGATCCCACTGGTGGTCTCCATGGTGAATCACTGTGCTGATAGCATAAGGGTACATAGGCACAGACATCGACAATGTGGTCTATTTAAGGCTGGCAAAATGTGCTTGTGTGCACCATGCACCGAGCTCCTGGGAGAGTCACAAGGAATCCTCCTATGATGACATGATGCTTGACATCAAAATTCCCAGCAAGAGTCAGGAAATCCACCTGCACACAGACACAGACCCACCTTGCACTCCAAAACTGGCTGCTGCATCTTCCCTTATACAGCCTGTACAATGAATGTACATTTCTTTTAGCTTTGGGGTCCATTAACAGGGTGATTGCACAGTACGTTTGGTACACGTGCAGCAGTTCTCACACGGTGCATATACAGCATAATATTGTATTTTTTTATTTGACCTGAGGCTGATGAGATAATAAAAAATGTCTGATATCATGCCCCTAAGATAAAATGTCATTCATTCTCCAAAGTTCCAAACAGAAGAAAAGTGGCCCACACCAAAACGGGTTAGTGTGTAGTTTGCATTTATTAGTAGCAGGGAAGTAAAGCATTTGAACTCGATAGAATCTTGTTCACACAAACCTCATTGTGAAGCTCCAACAAAAATAAAACTAAAGAAAGTAATTGGTGACAGAATTTATTTCCTGGAAACGTAAACCCCACATTTTATGATAGACATTGTCCATACAAATCACCAGCTAATTAGGTGAACATATGCACCACCCAGTCCCGGCCATAGCATCCATATTCAGTAATATGTTTAACTTATAATCAAGGTATATTAGAAATCTTGGTTACAAATTATGACCTCCAGGATTCTACGGTGTTTTACAGAATGTTGATATGACTCCTAATAGGGGTAAATTGTAAAAACATCGTTGGAGCTAACCGGGAAAATATCAATAATCTATATAGTCATACTCTCCATGATTTTCTAACCGATTTCATGTTTCATATCCCTGTTCTCTAAATATGCTCTCAACTTGAAGAAAATGCTCCTCAAAACAAACACAAAATCCTAAATTAATGAATGATCCTATGCATAAAACAAAAGTAAAATATAGCCTCCCAAAAAATAACCCAAAACCGAGAACATATCTCTAAAATCATCATATGTACATCATGTAGATAGATACACACTGTCTGCCATAAATTGATGACTATATAATAGATACACATGAAGTTCCAAACACCCATCCTCTAAAATAAATCTAGATTCCATTCTGCGAAGTGCAAGAATTCTACCGCCCCCCTCTCCGGTTTATTGGAATTAATTAAATTCCAAAATATCTCATTGTTTTCCAATTGCCCCTGTGTACCTCGTTGAAATGTCGTGATGTGATGTGGCACGTCTTTGTTAGTGATAACGCACACATGCTCAAGGAATGCATTTCCTTACTTGAAAAGTGGTGCTAATTCATGATATCTTAAGGGTGGTTTCTATATTTGATAATAGATAGCTAGACCCATCATTTAGCTGTCTATAACCTTCCATCAGATCCCTTCGTAACAAACAATTATTGCTATAGAGTGAACAAATATATAGCATTTCATGCCCACTAGGGCATGATAAAATATATTCATTGTCATTTGCATTATCATCATTGGTAATCTAATGTCTCCATTGGAGAAAAAAGCTGTTAGAAAGTTGTGTATAATATGAAAATAATAATATACGCATAATGTATTATCTGTATATGGTGACATGAACAGGTAACAATTTCTCCTTTGTTAAAATGGCGCTGACGCTCGCAAGCAGTAAGCTGTGACTCGCCATTCAAGCAGTCCTCTTTCCATGCAAAGTATCTCACAAGGAGGAATATTAATTGTAGGGAAATGTATGTGAATCCTAACCCGTGAACAAGGAGACGTGAATCTCTGAAATACATTGGGAAGCTTTTCGTGTATGTATATTCTAAATAAACTATTTATCAAGTAAGGGAGACTTGTGGATTATTGGGAGCGCAGCGCATATATATGTATAAATATGTGTATCTATATGTATAGATATACATATATGCACACATATATATATATATATAGGGAGAGCACTTCCTCTGTTAATGCTGCACAATAAAAATCTTCACTGCAACACGACTAACGGTGTGATGGCGGCTCTTTAAATCTTCTTTTGGAGTAACTTTATGGGAGAGGTGGTCTGCGCCTGCTCTGTCCACGTTGATAGCGGTCAGGACTGCTTATATATATATATATATATATATATATATATATATATATATATATATATATATATATATATATATCCACAAAGTACCTTTATCCGTTTGAATAAAATGTCGCCGACACTCAGAAAGTTGCTGTGCACGAAGGATTTTAACAAGGCCTTATTAAAATCCTTCGTGCACAGCAACTTTCTGAGTGTCGGCGACGTTTTATTCAAAGGGATAAAGGTACTTTGTGGATATATTGGGTGACCGGTAGCCCTACGCCGACCCACCCGTGAACGTGACTGGTTGTGAACCGGAACTTTGGTGATGATATATATATATATATATATATATATATATATATATATATATATATACATACATATATATATATATATTTAAAAGATAGGTAATAGTGGTTTGTTAATCTCACCTCCTATGTACATCTAGTATTGTAAGAATAGTATTGCAAGCATACAGGTCTGAGTTGATGGTCACTTTGTATTATGTACCAAACTACCCAGGGGTACAAACAACAACAAACCTTAAGGGTGCACTGTACTAATTGAAATTATATAAAGATTATTAGAATTATATATAGAAGCACTCATAAGAGAAGTTTAACAACTCAAGCCGACACATGTTTGATCACGGGCAGTGACTTTTTCAAGGCAAGCTATGTGGTGTATAGAGTAAATCTTATGTTAAAGATCAGGTAGAGGGTGTTGTACTACATGGCAAAAACGAAAACTCCCCTAAATCTTCATATAACAGGAACTGTACTAACTACAGGATGGATTGTGGCATACGGGTGGGAGCTTATAATGGACTCCTGAACGACACACACGTAATTATTGACCGATCTGTCTCTCAGTATACGTAATGGGGACAATGTTTTTGACATTAAAGATCGTTATAATTTATATTTCAAGCAAACTTACACCCTTGTATATAATATTCTTTAACATACTGGACAAATTGACGATCAGAAGATCTTTATCATAGGAGTTACCATATACATGACCGCCAATGACGAAACACGTGTCAGCTGTAGTGTTGATAAGATATTCACAAGGATCATTGAATTCGCTGCACACTAATAAATCAATTGGATTGAATGTTCTACACATCCTACTTTGCGAAGTTGATTTGTTGCACTTCTCTTTTGAGTGATTTGGTATCTTTGTATAATTTCAATATATATCTAGATGGCTAGATAGATAGATAGATAGATAGATAGATAGATAGATAGATAGATAGATAGATAGATAGATAGATAGATAGATAGATAGATAGATAGAGTGAGGGTGATAGTTAGACAGATAGAGTGAGGGCAATAGATAGATAGATAGAAAGATAGATAGGTAGATAGGTAGATAGATAGATAGATAGATAGATAGATAGATAGATAGATAGATAGATAGATAGATAGATAGATAGATAGATAGATAGATAGATAGATAGATAGATAGATAGATAGATAGATAGATAGATAGATAGAGTGAGGGTGATAGTTAGACAGATAGAGTGAGGGCAATAGATAGATAGATAGAAAGATAGATAGGTAGATAGATAGATAGATAGATAGATAGATAGATAGATAGATAGATAGATAGATAGATAGATAGATAGATAGATAGATAGATAGATAGATAGATAGATAGATAGATAGATAGATAGATAGATAGATAGATTGAGGGAGGGTGATAGATAGATGGACAGATAGTTAGAGTGAGGGCAATAGATAGATAGATAGATAGAAGGAAGGAAGATAGATAGATAGATAGATAGATAGATAGATAGATAGATAGATAGATAGATAGATAGATAGATAGATAGATAGTGTATGTAATAATTCCTTTATTTAGATATAAAACATATCTTTAAAAGATTTCCCAAGTCACATTATATACAGTTTTGTGAATAAAAAGTAATTAAAAGAGTAGAAAAAGTACAATTAAAAATCGTTACAAGTTCTATTAAAATACTTATTCGATCTAGACAGTGAGCAATGAGGCCTTAGCAGTGTCCATTTTATCTAGATTGCGATATGCTTGCTGAATAAATTTGGCCAATTTTATATTTAAGACAATGTTATCTAGAGACAAAGCAGCAATAATGGCATGCCAACAAGTCCGAACTCCCAACCTGTTCCATTCTGGCCTAAGCAGACACCTGCGTTGAGAATTGAATGAAGGACCGATACAGAGCACATGCAAGATTGTTTCTGTTGCTAACCCGCATCCTCTACATGTTGTGTCCTCTTTCTTGCGACGCCAGGTGGGAAGGTTTTGAAGGAAGCGCCAATCTCCCATTCTTAGGGCAATCAGGCAGCGCTTTAGATAGAGTGAAAATGTCGTAGAGAGGTAGGCGGCGGGGGTTAATCGTTTGTAAGAGTTAACTACTGTCCAGGAATGACTACGTTTTGTGACAAGAGCTTTATCTGAAGCCAGAGATTTCAGTCTTACACATTTTTTAATTGTATTTTTAAAAACAGTCTGACTGGGGTTAAGAGCCCAAAGGTCGGCAGCTGACATTTGGTGGATATAGTCATTCAAAAGGCAGCCGAATTTTCCCCCTGGATTAATCTCGTTGATTTCTTTCCAGACTAGAGGTTCTAGTGTACCTGGTTCGGCCTGTCTTAATTTATGACAAAGCTTGAGATAGGTACCAACATTAGAGGCTTCATAGTTGGTTAATCCCAGCTCTAATCTGATCTGGGCCGGGGAAGCGGTACTCGGCAGATGAAGTGCCTTTTTATAGATTTTAGTTGTGAGTTTATTTAGGACAGTGTTCATTTTGCCTTTAAAGATCTCTATGCCATATGAAAGTGTAGGCCCGATCTTTGCTCTAAGGACTTCTAATAGAGGGAAAAAGGTTGGACCTGAAAGTTTCTTCGATAGCTTGGCCAAGGATACCACTAGGGCCGTGGCTTTAGCTGCGATCACATTACTTTGCTTTGAAAAGCTGCCCCTTAAGTCCAAATGGACACCTAAATATTTGTATGATTGGCCAATTGAGAGACTTGTTTTATTAATTGACCAGCCACCACCACTGTAACGTTTCTTGCCGAATGGAACTATCAGGGTTTTTTCCATATTAATTTCTAATTGATTGCCAATCGTATATTGCGATAGTGCATCAAGGAGCCTTTGTAACCCTACTCTAGTGAGGCTAAACAGGGCCTAGTCATCGGCATATAAAAGATTACATAATACCATACCTCCTATTTTGGGCGGATGACTATTTACCTTGTCTAGTGTGCTTGACAGGTCGGCTATAAATAGGTTAAAGAGAAGGGGGGCCAGCACCCATCCCTGCTTGACACCACATGAGGTCATGATTTTTCGCGAGAGATGCGAGCCGGACCCTAGCTTCACTCGAACCCATGTGTCAGAATAGAGTTGAATGATTGGGTTCAGGATTTTATTTGGAATTCCCCACTGGCTCAGTTTTTTCCAGAGAGCCGCCCTAGGCACTCTATCAAATGCTGCTTTGAAATCGACAAAGCAGCAAAAGGCCATCCTGTGTGTTGATAAAGCTTTGTCAATGATGGTGGAAACTGCTAGTAGGTTTGTCGTGGTTCCTGAATTGGCAACAAACCCTGTTTGATTCAGAGGAATCAGATCATGGTCCTTTACCCATTGTCTGAGGTCCTCAAAAATAAGCCCGGCATAATGTTTTGCCTCTATGTCCAGTAGGGCGATTAGTCTGTAGTTATTCGGCATGGCTCGTGATCCAGCTTTGTGAATGGGATGAATTATTGCACCCCGCCATGAGTCCGGGATTGTCAATGTCCTCAAGGTGTAGTTAAAGAGATTTAGTAACACCGTGGGCCAGAAAGGGATGTCCGATTTAAATAACCTCTGTGGCAGGCCATTCGGGCCTGGTGCTCATCTTGTCTCCCTCTTGTCACACTGCTTTAACAACTCGTTCTTCGGTTAGTACATATGCTGGGGTAAGCCCCCGTGTTGTGTGGAAGGAAGTATTTGGTGATACGTCAGCGCCAATGCCGTATGCCCCGGATGATCTGGTTCAATCATGGTGATCTTGTGCCTGAAAATGATCTGTTAAATATGATAACCATTCTGCTTCCTGGATATTTGCTGAGCCAGAGTTTGTTAAGTTCAGGTTGGTGCGGTTGACAAGTGACCAGATTTTCCTTGAGTTTTTTTGCTTGCTTTCCCACACCAATTTTACCCAGTATTGGTTTTCCTGAACCTGTTTCTCTTGGGAGACTGCCCTCCTAAATGCTTTTTGGGCATGGTGATATGTGGCAAAAAAAGCACTGTTCCCCGGAAATTTTGAGAGCAACCTCAATGCATTGTTCCTCGCTCTCTTTAATGATTTTATGACGGTAGAAGTTTCTGCCCCTACTGATGGAGAGCGGTTTGATCTCTGCGCAGTCGCTGGGTATGAGCTGATCAGATGAAGGCACAACTGCGACCATTTCCATATCGGGTTGACATCTTTATCAAGACTACCTGTTGTAAAATCCTTGTTGCTTTTAAAATGCTCTGACTGTTGGGTTCACTCCATTTGAGGTGCTTTAGGTTTTCAGAGTGAATTCCCTTATAGGTTATAGGAGCCGTTTTATGGAATTCTGGGTTTGTGATGAAGGTGATGACCTGGGGCCTGTGATCGCTTTCAGACCGTGGGTGGATGCAAAAACTGTTCAAATTAAACAGTAGTTCTGAATTGCAGATAGTAAAATCTAAGTAAGACTTTTTTCTTCCGTTCGACCAGGTCCAGTTTGGAGGTGAATCGCTGGTTGACCTTCCATTCACTACCAGGTAGCCTGCGTTGTAAAATCTCATCACAGAGAGCTCACCTAATATATTTGGGGCTTGCATCAGAGGTTTAGATTGAGTCATAGCCTCAGTGATGTTAGTCAGGTCGGGCCTTCCATGTCTGCTGCATACCCTGAAATAGATTTGTGTTGAAATCTCCGGTAACGATACGGTCCGAGTTGGGATATTCAGTGGCGATGTCATTCATGATTTCACAGAGTCGGACCAGATGGTCTTTTTTTGTACGGGTACTGGGGTTAATATACACATTTACGAGGAAGAGCAAACGCTGCCTCCTCCAAGGGTTAATTTTAACCCCTAGTAACCAGTCTTCTTTGAAGTGAAATTGATTAAATGCACCTTTTAAGTTATTTGAGATGTATATGGACAGACCGCCTTTGGGAGCCCAAAAACGGCTGTCCCTGAGTGCTGATTTCCGAAATTCAATGTATCCTTCTATGCGGTGGCCCTCTGTCGCCTTGGTTTCCTGTAGGGTGATTGTTGCATGTTTGCACAAGAAGGCCATAGTGTCATCGTTTGACATTTTTTGATGGAGTCCACTAATGTTCCATGAACACAATGAGAAGGACGACCGCCCTTGCTTGTTATCTCTTTTGTGCTGTGTGTCCGCCGCTGAGAGGGTTTTTCTAGAGGGATTGTGTGTTTCTACGAGTGTTTCACCCACAGGCGGTCAATTTGAGTGTTTTGAAGACAGGATTGCTGGCAGCCACCCCCAGCTATGGCTTGGTTCTGCATTGTCTCCGGCTTTTTTGGGGCCTTTTGATTTGACGTCAGACCCTGAGGCATTTTTTAAGACCGAGTAGGGTTTCACACGTCCTGTTGTTTTAATTGTTGCCAGATGACTAGGTGAAGTCGGTCTGGTTAACAGGGAAGTAGGATACCCAGGCGTGGAATAAGGGTACACTCTAATTCCCCAGTTCCGCAGAATAGACTTCTGTTCAAGAAAAGCTCCTACCCAGCTGGCCGATGAAAAAGTCGCCACAGTGACCTCAGAGGGTTAGTTTCCTCGGGGGGAGAGGAATTCGATGGATTCTATGTTGTTCGTGGCCAGTCCTGCTAGATCCGGAATTCCTTCTGCTAGTTTTAACAGATTGGATCTGTTGAGAATGTCGTGCCGCCCTTTAGATTTATATTCAGGGGCCAGTAGAATCTGATGACGCGATGGGTCACTGTTAATTAACTCCGGTACACTTGTGGACTTAATGTTGGAATTTTCGGCTATCCTATCTGGTTTGATTTCGTGTAACTGTTGTGACAGTCGTTGCGAGGCCCGCTTCGAATGTGGACTGTGACTGGTCAGAGTTATAGGATCGTTACAGATAGTTTTGGAGTAATTGAGTCTTGACATTGCATTTTATTTTCCAGGAGAAATAGGAGCCATCGGTGGCCTGGGTTTTTCTGGTGTCGTCTTAGGCCCGGTTTTGCTTTCCGGCTCTGAACTCACCCTTGAGTTTTCTGTGTGGGCACTGCCCTTAACTGTTTCTGGGGCCATAGTTTGTTTGCTTTGGTCCTGTGGGCTCCTCACTGGTTCTTGGGTGAGATTTTCTAGGGTGACTCCGTTGAAGTTTGTCCTTTGCTCTGCAGCACTGATTTTGATGGGGGAATTTTTATTTTCAGCTCTTTTGAAAATAGGAAAAAGTTCCTGATGGGCCAAGTTGGAGTTTGCCCTAAGTTTATTTCTGGCTTTGCGCTGACGTTTACGCTCTCTCTTACTGCGTTGTAAAAGAGGCCCTGGGGGGGCCGCCACTGTTGATTCGGTCTGGGGAACAGGGCTATTTATTCACCCAGGCTCAAGTTGATCATGCCTGGTTGTAAGCCCAGTTGGTGACAATGGAGGGCCGTTTTCAACCCTCAGATTTGGTTGTAGTTGAGCGCTCTGGGGATGGCCGTTCAGCTTCGTTGAGCCAGTGATTGTTCCTGTGTTTGGCGCCTCTCCTTCATTTGTGTTTGTGGTCTGCTTAACAGGGGCCTCAGTGGGTTTTTGGGGTTCTTGCTGTGTAGGGGATGGCGGTTTAGTAAAAACGTTTCCTCCCCTCAACAACTTGACTTCCCTTATGACAGTGGTTAGGCATTCTGGGAGCAGGGAAAGAGAATCTATAATTGGGGAGCAGCAGCAAGTTGATTGGGCAAGCTTCGTGGAGGCCTGCGCCCTTAAAATTAAAGAATTGAGTTTGTCTAGTTTGTCTAGTTTGCTGTCGATCCCAGACGTAAATAGTGCCAGGGTGTTTAATAGGCCAACCTGCACCTCCAGTTTTATCGAATGGTAATTAAGTGCATTAACTGTTTGCTGAAGGGTCTGTAGAAGTTGTGGCCAAGCACTGGTCGCAGTGTTTTCTTCAATATTTAGTTTTTCGTTTGGGATAGGGTTGGACCTGGGGGAACTTTGAGTAGTCTTGAAAAAAAGAGACAGGTCCGTCATAAGCTGATCATTCTGGGCAGGCGGTACTGGCTGGATTTGCAATATGTCCTTTGTGTGTCCGGATGGTGAAAATAACATGTACGGGGGACTCAAAGCTGCTGGTGCTGTTGAGGAGATTACTGTTTGTGGAGTTGAGGATTGTTGACTGCTATTAAAATGCTCAGGGTTGGCTTGCTCATGAATTTGCGTCATCGTTGTTTGGTGAAAAGAGGCCGCAGGAGGCTTGATCGGGGTCGCTAAACAAATAACAGTGGGTTTTAACGGCATTGAGTGGACCTCTGTTGAGCACATTGGGTTCTCCAACTGGGTTTGCGGTACCTGAAAAGACCCGTTGTCCTCTGCTGGAGACACAGAAAACTTGTCCAATTGGAGGTGGGCAGATTGAGAATTTTTACTGTTATGGTTAGTACAAGTAGACCCAAAGATGTAGACCTCTGATGGCTCAATTGCCATGGTTTCAGGTGCCCAATGTTGTGCCGGGGCCAAGTTAGTCGACCCTGGTTGAGCCAGGGTAGTAATGGTGGTTGCCTCCGAAGATTGCGCGTGTGGTTGTGGCAATTCCACGGACTTTGATGACATTTTTCTGAAGAAGTCCCGTAATAATAATAATATATAATATTCCACATTTGTAAAGCGCACAATCACCCGTAAGGGTCTCTAGGCGCTGGGGGCCGTTGGGAAGATTAAGCAAGCTATTGCCCAGAGTCACATGGTGCTAGGCTAATCTGCCGCCGGCCCCGGGGATCGAACCGTGATCCCCAGATTCCGGAGTCAGTCGCCCTAGCCACGACGCTACACCTCGTATGCTTAGGGGTTTTTGAAGTTTTAAACTGTGGTTGGCGTTGGCGTTGGCCGAGACCTCAGCGACGTCAGGTTGTTTGGCTTTCCTTCTTTTGGGTGCTGTGTGCTTCCTTTCTTTTCCTGATCTCATTGTTCCAGAGGGCTTGGGCTTGGACTCTTCTGATTACTTTCAAGTCCAACGCCACTGGTACTTTGTTACAGCTTTATTACAGCAGCGAGTTGTTAGGATTCTGGCTTCAGGGGACTGTGTGCAGGCTGTACGTTGTGTGGCTATATTAGTGTATAGCAAGTGGCACCCCCCTGCTCACCCCGTCCCTCCCGCACAGGGCCCCCCAACCCTAACCCCACCCGCTGACACCACCTCACCTCTCCAGATCGGACCGAGGCGAGTGCAAGCACCTCAAGGCCTGAGGGTGAAATGGAGCCAGCAGGGTCTGGGTGGGCTAGTCGGGACCCGGGCTGGCTCAGGGATGGAGAGCAAGGGGAGCAGCCCCAGAGCTGGTGGGTTCCCGTGGCAAGCCAGGCGACGAGCAGCGGGACTGAAGGCCGTGGGCGCTAGGAAGCTAAGGCGCCCGCCAATAGCCCCAATGGGAGCACAGCGAGCTGCAAGGGCTGCAGGAGCTTAGCTGATACGGAGAACTCAGTGAGCTCAAGAACTCAGGAACAAGAGAGCTCTGAATGCGTAGGGCTGCAAGCGAAATGCCAAGCAATCAACGCATCGGTGGGGGCGAGGGGGGACAAGAGAGGAAGCCACCCGCTCACCAGAGTGCCTTGAGGGAACGGCGGTGGTGCGAGAGATTGCCTCTCAGATTGCCTCTCAGTCAACCCCAGTTAATCCCTCTACCCCCCTCGCGTGTGCTAGATGCCCGGTCTCAGCCGGTCTCAGCCGGTCTCAGTCGTTCTCAGCCACGGCTACAGGGCGTCCGTCCGTGTCACTGTGCCCTCGCCTAGCTCGCAGCTCCCCACTCGTCTCCTGCTCTCAGTGAGGCAGCCCCCGCGTACCCACAGCCGGCAGCCTCTCCACTCTCCTACGTTGCCACGCCTACCTGACGGGCCTCGGTAGTCACGCCGGTGGGACGCGGACAATCTGGTTCTAGCACACAATCCAATTGTATAGTTCTCACCACTAGATAGATAGATAGATAGATAGATAGATAGATAGATAGATAGATAGATAGATAGATAGATAGATAGATAGATAGATAGATAGATAGATAGATAGATAGATAGAGGGTGATAGATAGATAGATTGACAGAGTGAAGGGCGATAGATAGATAGATAGATAGATAGATAGATAGATAGATAGATAGATAGATAGATAGATAGATAGATAGATAGATAGATAGATATGTCTTCTCATGATGCTTACAATTATACAATTCCTACCCACCTATTGCTGTAAGGCTGCAGATCTATTGCCAAAAACTATTAATCCCAAGGTACCATGAGTACGGTGTGTCCCAACAGAGATGCCAAACCTGATTTTTGTCAGGCCACCAATAGAATGTCATCAGAAGGTTTGGCTTCACACAAATGTAAGATTCCCATAGTATCAGAGTTGTTTGTTTTATCTGGTTCCTAAACAACATAAATGGGGTCATATCTTGACTCAAACAGAAACATTATCAGAAAATGTCAGTTGCTGTGTTCTCTCTGGAGACCACAGTTGGTTATCAATACCCAGCAGTATCACTAACACAGGAAGGAGGTGTGTTACCAATGGGTGCTAGATCTTCTTAGCCACAGAGCAAGCGCTACTTAAACATTTGCCTAAATAAAGCCCTCGTAGCTGGAATTTGGTGTTCTGAGCCAAGACTATGTAAAGCCCCAGTACCCAAAATACAGCACCCCCTACAGTTTCTGTACATAGTTCCTGCGGGTGAAAAATTGCAGTT
The DNA here is from genome assembly GCF_964263255.1 of Lissotriton vulgaris. Taxonomy (NCBI): domain Eukaryota; kingdom Metazoa; phylum Chordata; class Amphibia; order Caudata; family Salamandridae; genus Lissotriton; species Lissotriton vulgaris. The sequence goes on from NC_141693.1 coordinate 1,100,170,400, forward strand.
TCTCCGTCAGTTGATCCCTGTTTCCAAGGGCGCCTACTAATAGCAGATATGAATATTATATAGATATACTATGGAATCCATTAAGCACTGGTTAGTGTTCTGGCAATGTGTTCATGCCCATAATGGCCACAATGGAGCAGAGAAACTCACAATACACAAATTATGACAGGCAAAAAAAACGTCTTTCAACCAATTCTGACCACTAAACTAGGTCCATGTTTCCTAACTTTTCCCACTTAAAACGAATCCATATACGAAGTGTGCACAATTATGATGAAGTATGCATGCTATTTTGAGGAAGCAATTTGCCATCTTCTCAAAATCAGCATTTAGCACCCTGCACATGGATTTGAAGAAAAGTGAGTTGGTGTTCCCCCTGCTCTAGCAGGCAGCACTAGGCCCCAGAGGCAGAGTCCTTCTGGAATGGGTTCTGCAGACAGTGGTGGGTGAAGCTATCAGCCTAGGAGAGGATAAATCTGTCTAACTTGCTAATAAGAGATGGCTCATGACGAGATATGTTCTTGAATCTCTGCCATGTAAAAATAACGCCCTTCTCATCCTGTCACTTGCATCATAATGGACTCAGGAGATATTGATGGAATTAGATCATGAAATTACAAGCTGCCAGTCAAGCAAGAAGGATTAAGTGTATGGTCTGAGTGGATTGAAGCATTACTGGGGCAGATTTCCACAGTTGCAGGACAAATATTGAAGTACCTTTGCCATATTTCCAAGGGTTGGTGAAGCAGCCCACCTTAACAAGGAACGGAAGCCCTCTCAGACCAGAGCCCCTGAGCTCCCTACATGTAAGACAGTTCAGGTAACCAATCAATGAGCACTTAAGATCCTCAGTCTACAATAGAAAGCAGCAGCCACTCCCTTTAGACTTGGGCAGGACAGGCACTCCAAGGCTCAGTTAAAAGAGGTATAGTGCATCATGACAAACACACTATCATGAAAGGCTGAATGTCCAGCCAAGATTGCGTGTAAACAACACTTTTACTGAAAGCTCATACATTTTAAAAATATTTAGAATATCAAAAGCAGCGAATCAGTTGACAAGCATAAACACAATAGTAAATACAATACAATGTAACACAATAAGTACAACAAGACAGTAGTCATACAATAATAGCAACCCCATGTTGATTTACTGGACAGCAATGAGAGCAGAAGTAAAAAAGCAACACAATACTGAAACCAAGACCACTGGCTAAGCACTACACTACTCATCAACACTTAAAATTTGGACAGCTCGGAACACTTGTAGATTGCACGAGCCCCTAAACAAAAGCAAAGAGGTTTGCACCTTTTAGTTTGATATTGTAATGTTAACCAACACTAATCATAGATGATATCAACCGTGGATGGTCACAATCTTCTACCATGATTCTTGATTATGAATGAGCTGGAATTTTCCGGCCCCTGTGCATACCCCTGTTTGATAGGGGTTGGAATTCAGAGTTGTGTGTGGAGTTTACAACACACCTGTAATTTAACAGGGTAAAAGTGTACAGTATTTAAAGTGACATGTAGCTTTTGGTGCAGTAAGCACCAAAACATCATGTTATTCCCTAAAAACTAGGAATAGGTACAATTTATGACATTGGTGTGATCAATAGCACCCAGCCATCCAGGGCACTCATAATCTGGGTCTAAGTATGGGTTAAACTCTTACAGTTGTTAAATGTGAAGGTTTGCAACCATTGAAGTTTGTGAACATATAACTAACACAGCACAAAGAGAATAATAAAGGTAATGTACAATTCAGTATCAGCGGTACCTTAAAAGCAATCGTACAGTGTCTCATAGTTCATCCATGCAGAAATGAACATCAAGGAGGAAGGCAAACCTGAAGGTGTCAAAACACAAAGTGGCTCACCAGCAGGCAAAGCTCACAATTGATGCCTGTTGGACTTGGCCCTTATGGCAGGTTCACCCCTAATCTTTTTGCTTTTAATCTGTGATATGTATGTATGATTTTCTGGTCTGTGCGCACTTTTTCTCTGTGCCCAGAGTAAAGTGTGTGCATGTAGTTAGGCTGGCCTGCTCTCCCATAGGAATGCATGGGGAATGTCTGTGTCCCTAGTAGTTCCTGATGCGTGGGAAGTGCATGCTCGAATTTGGTATGTGCGTGTTCGTGGGAATGAATGCTTTGCAATGGTGTATGTGGCATGTGTGTGGCATGTGTAGAAATGTCATTTCTAGGACTTGGCATATTACTGTAAAATATGCCTGTCGTGTGATTGGCTGGAGCTGGCTGGTGAGCCTGGCTCCAGGAAGGCTGGATGGGTCTGCCCGGTAGTGAGTGTGAGATCAGCATGCTTGATGGCTTGGGAGGAGTGCACTTGGTCCCTGCTGGGCCTGGACTTTCCCCGGACAATGCTGGCTCCACCCCCTGTAGTGCGACTGATGGCCCACTACAGGGGGTCATAGAGAGGGTGGTTGGGGTAAACAGAGTACTTCAGAACCAGCTGCAACTGGTTTCTCCCCCCACCCTGCACCATGAGACAAAGGAATTTACAGTATAAGAAGGGGCTGTGTCCCCATACAATTTGTCCTGTTCTTGGTTCTGCCTAGGATCTTGCCAGAGGGGGCTGCTGCTGCTGCAGGGGTCAAGAGGACCGCCACTTGGCTGTCTCCCTGCCTGGAGACCCAGTGTGCTGGCTCTGGCCCTGCCTTGCCCCTCTGCCTGCCTCCAGACCCTGCTGGAGCTTTCCTGTGCCTGGAGGCGCCCTGATCTGGATTTGTAGCGCTAGGAGCGCTTTCCTTGTGCCCCAGCGCTTTGCCGATATTTCTAGCGCTAGGCGCGCTTTCTGTAGCCCCTAAGCGCTTGGGAGCGCTTTGTGTGCAGCCGGTGCCCACCCGGCGTCTGCCCGTCGGATTGCGCCGATTTGCCGATTTTCGGCACTAGCGAGTGCCCACCTCGCTTTATCTTTATTTTCGAGGCCGGTGCCCACCCGGCATTGCCCCGTACTTTGGTTTTGTAAATACCTCGAGGGAGCCCACTCCTCGGGTATTGAGAAGCCGCCTGCCTACCTGGAACAGGCCGCCGCGCTGCCCGCGACGACCCGGAAGTGTTCTGGCCGACCGGCCAATCGCAGCGCGGCCCCTGAGAGGCCGACCGGAAGTCCCGCCTCCGCAACCCGGCAGCGAGGAGAGAGGCGCCGCCAGCGAGGCTCCGAGGAAGAGGAGCCCCGCGCTGCAGAGGAGGAGAGCCGGCAGTGTTCCTGCCCCCGCAGCACCAGCGAGATACCGGTGAGTGCGGGGACAGGGTCCTTTGTTCGTCGAGCGGCCCCGATTGACAGAGGGCCGCTCCAACGCTGCTGCACTTCTTTGTGGAGCCCAGAGGCTCCTGGGGGCATTACTTGTTTTTGAGTCCCCCGTGAGGGACTCCAACGTGTGTGGCATTCCTTTGTGGGAGCGAGAGGCTCCAGAGGCCACAGTTGTTGCCGAGCCCGGCGAGGCTCCTTGCCCTACCTGCATTCACGAGCCCCGAGGCTCTGGGGCATTTTGATTATTTTTAGAGCGCTGAGCTCTACATTGTACATTTGCTTTGTGAGCCCCTGAGAGGCTCCTTGCCCACCTTGGTTCTTGAGCCCTCCTGGCTCCAACGTTGTGCATCTCTTATTTACAACTGTCCAGCACTTAGTGGACAGTTGCTACGTTTAGGTTTGTGTGCTGTGCTGCCTGCGCAGCTTCCCTGACACTGAGACTCAGGGCATTCCGCCCCTTTCGAGGCCAGCTGGCCTGAGGGACACTTTTGAGTGCTGTGCTTTGTGCACCCCGCGCATTGTAATTTCTTGTTATGTAATTCTTGCGCATGTGTTCTAACCTGTACCTTTTCTAAAAGTGACCTGATTAGGTATTTTTGTGGTTATCCCCTTTTGCTAAATGTGACCTGCATAGAGGATTAGTGATGTTGCATTTGATGTTTAGGTTTCCTTCCCTTTGCTAAGAGTGAACTGCTTAGGTGTTGGTATTCCTTCCTTAGGTCCTAGTTACCTGCGTGATTACCTACAGTGTTTTAGGGTCGCGTAGGAGGTCTTGACTCTGTTCCAGTGATTACTGGATCTGTGTTGCATTTATAATTTTGGTGCTACTCATTCTATGTTTACGACATAAGTGTATATCTACCAGTATTATTTTCTGACAAGTGCCTACCCCTGACAGTGGTCCATGTGGCCCTGTCCTGTAAATAATTCCCCTTGTAAATTCTGCCCGTGCCCCTGGCACATTGTACAGTTTGCGTGTGTTATCTAATGTGTTTTGTTTAGTATAATACAAAGGCTATTTTTGATATATATCCTTGTGTGGAGTCTTTCTTTGTGGTGGGCCTTGGGTGTTGTTGCTGGGGTGCGTGCGCAAATACTTAACTCATACCGCCTCCAAGTTTAGCCTAGACTGCTCGCGCCACGCTACCTAGAGGGCGAGTGGGGGTTGCCTTGGTGTGTGACTCCCCTGCCCTAATTTTAGAAATGGTGATCCCTGACTGACCTCGACGCGAGTCTTGGCCGGCCAGGGTCCCGTTTCTAACATTGGCGGCAAGCGGTGAGGATAAGAATTTGTGTTTGCGCTGTACCACAGTGGCGACAGGCCACACTTCAAAGCTCTACATTTTAGATAACCGCATTTTGGGGATTATTGTTTTTTAGGGAAGTTCAGTTTTGCTTCTCCTGAAAGGTGTCATTTGTATTTTGTCCAGTACCTTGTTCCCCGCCCTGCTCCCAGATTTTGGTTCCTGTGTCGCTAGTGGTCAGGTTGAGAGAATCAGGGGTGGTAGAAACTGCCTTACCAGTCCGAGGGGAGGGTTGTGTGTGAATGAGTGTGTGTTACGCTGGACAGTGGAGTGCAAGTTCTCTGATAGGAATCTTGCTGAATTTTGTGATTGTATTCTCCTGTTTACCTCAGACCCCCAGGTTCCCTGTGTCAAACTTTTCCCGAGAACGTCCGCCAAAATGGAGCCAGTTTTTGATCTCTGTTGTCTGTTTAGATACAGTAGGTTAGAGCTGGTCAGATTCTGCGAAAAGGGAGGCATAGAGGTGAGTGAGTTGGTTACTCAGTCCCAGCTTAGGGACAGCCTGATCCAATGGCAAAAGGATCAGTGGGATCTTGAGCACAGAGAGAGAGATAGGGCCCGGGCCGCACGCCATGAGGGTGGTGAGTCTGTGGGGAGCCCTGAAGATTCTGATGATGAATGTGAGTTGGATGGTGATGACAGTGGATGGATGTCAGCAGAGAGTGAGGACCCCATAGATAGGGAGTCCCTTGCTGGGTCCAGTGTCTGTACCAGCGCCCCATCCCTTTCCCTGTCCCCAGAGGAGTGGTTGGATAGGAAGGAAGAGAGGGAGTATCAGCTAGCGTTGGAGCAGCTCAGGTTGGAGCATGCCAAGCTAGAGGCTGAGAGGGCCATGTTCAGGGAGAAGGTAGCCCAAGAGAGTAGGTTACCCCCTGAGTGCATGTGTAATTGTCTGGATTCCCCAGGGAGGGTGGAGTCCAGTGGTGGCAGCTTTTTAAGTGTTGGTGTTGACAGTCCCACTCCCAGTTCCCCGAGTACGGTTCCTGTTTCCCCCGCAGAAGAGTTTGGGTTGAAGTTCAGGAGACTTAGGAAACTGCCTCATCAGTCTTGGGAAGACTTTGAGGATGAGTGTTGTGGAGCACTGTTTGATTGGGAAAAGGCTCACGTGAACGACAAGTCTGGCGGATTGTTTTGCATGGTTGTCACAGAGCACCTGCTCAGTTATTGTGTGCCAGAGTTGCGCCAGCACCTGTTGAAGTTTGGATCATTTAGTGCATGTGAGCTTGCAGCGGAAGCGGACCGATGGGAGAGTGCAAGAGGTTCCTTAGCGCCGCTAGTGAGTGATTCCAATAATAGTGGGTCAGGTTTTCTCCAACCCAGCGTGGTGGAGGAGGGTGAGAGTAGCCCAGCTAGGTCTCAGTATAGTGAGGAGAGTGTAGGGGCTTGCTGTCTGTCTCAGTGGAGTGGAAGTGAGTGTGAGACCGAGAGTCCCCAGATGCCCGAAGCCCTGCCTCAGAGCCTGGATGGTTTCTTTCGGGAACACCAGGGTGGGGACCTATGCTTACCTGTTAGTCCACTTGAGGGAGAGCTCCTAGTGTGTGGAGGACCTGGAGCATCTGTGAGCGGAGCTTCTGTAGTTGTGGAGTCTGGCAGTACTGCTCCAGGAGGGAGAGTACAGAAGTCCAGTGAGATGAGTGATTTGGGAGTGACCTGTGAGTCCTCAGAAGTCCTGGAGTGCCAGGCAGTGATTCCACCGAAGGTTCTAGACCGGAGGTTGGAGGTCCAGGTTCAGGGTTTGCCTGACCTGAAGGGTGGGAATACTGTAAGCAGTGTCCTAACCAGTTCTTTCTTCAGAGGTACCGCCCCGGTTGGGAGGGAGCAGGACTCTGGAAGGGGGTGCAGAGGGTGGGAAAGCCCGCTTCTGACCCCGGTACCACCTGAGGGGTTAAACCCTAGGTTGGGAGAATGGTGTTTAGAGGGTACCCCTCGCAGGAGGAGGAGGAACCCTAGGAGAAGAGGTAAGGGGAGGAGAGCCTTCCCTGAGACTCCTGGTCCACCTAAGGCTGTAGACCCTAGGCTGGAGAACCAGTGGCAGTCTAGCCCTGTCTTGCAGACAGGAAGAGTGGAGCATGGCTGTTATGTGCCAGGGGTTACTACCCCCCACTTGGTGAGTTGGCAGGAACCAGTGGCACCTGGGTGGCCTAGGGCCTGGTCCTCGCCGAGGGCAGCTGGAGAGTACCAGTGGGGTAATCCAGTGAGTCCCTACAGTAGCTTTAGAAAGAACCCTAGGGGTTCACAGTGGCGTAAAACAGGAGGGTGTCCCTGCAGTTGCGGGCCCGCGTCCGTGTTTTATCTCCCCAAGCAGGTAAGTCCATCACGGTGGTGATTGGTCTGCCCTGCGTTTTGGCTGGTAGGGGGTTGTGTTGGACTTGGCCCTTATGGCAGGTTCACCCCTAATCTTTTTGCTTTTAATCTGTGATATGTATGTATGATTTTCTGGTCTGTGCGCACTTTTTCTCTGTGCCCAGAGTAAAGTGTGTGCATGTAGTTAGGCTGGCCTGCTCTCCCATAGGAATGCATGGGGAATGTCTGTGTCCCTAGTAGTTCCTGATGCGTGGGAAGTGCATGCTCGAATTTGGTATGTGCGTGTTCGTGGGAATGAATGCTTTGCAATGGTGTATGTGGCATGTGTGTGGCATGTGTAGAAATGTCATTTCTAGGACTTGGCATATTACTGTAAAATATGCCTGTCGTGTGATTGGCTGGAGCTGGCTGGTGAGCCTGGCTCCAGGAAGGCTGGATGGGTCTGCCCGGTGGTGAGTGTGAGATCAGCATGCTTGATGGCTTGGGAGGAGTGCACTTGGTCCCTGCTGGGCCTGGACTTTCCCCGGACAATGCTGGCTCCACCCCCTGTAGTGCGACTGATGGCCCTAGCCCTGCCAGTGAATAGAGAGGGTGGTTGGGGTAAACAGAGTACTTCAGAACCAGCTGCAACTGGTTTCTCCCCCCACCCTGCACCATGAGACAAAGGAATTTACAGTATAAGAAGGGGCTGTGTCCCCATACAATTTGTCCTGTTCTTGGTTCTGCCTAGGATCTTGTCAGAGGGGGCTGCTGCTGCTGCAGGGGTCAAGAGGACCGCCACTTGGCTGTCTCCCTGCCTGGAGACCCAGTGTGCTGGCTCTGGCCCTGCCTTGCCCCTCTGCCTGCCTCCAGACCCTGCTGGAGCTTTCCTGTGCCTGGAGGCGCCCTGATCTGGATTTGTAGCGCTAGGAGCGCTTTCCTTGTGCCCCAGCGCTTTGCCGATATTTCTAGCGCTAGGCGCGCTTTCTGTAGCCCCTAAGCGCTTGGGAGCGCTTTGTGTGCAGCCGGTGCCCACCCGGCGTCTGCCCGTCGGATTGTGCCGATTTGCCGATTTTCGGCACTAGCGAGTGCCCACCTCGCTTTATCTTTATTTTCGAGGCCGGTGCCCACCCGGCATTGCCCCGTACTTTGGTTTTGTAAATACCTCGAGGGAGCCCACTCCTCGGGTATTGAGAAGCCGCCTGCCTACCTGGAACGGGCCGCCGCGCTGCCCGCGACGACCCGGAAGTGTTCTGGCCGACCGGCCAATCGCAGCGCGGCCCCTGAGAGGCCGACCGGAAGTCCCGCCTCCGCAACCCGGCAGCGAGGAGAGAGGCGCCGCCAGCGAGGCTCCGAGGAAGAGGAGCCCCGCGCTGCAGAGGAGGAGAGCCGGCAGTGTTCCTGCCCCCGCAGCACCAGCGAGATACCGGTGAGTGCGGGGACAGGGTCCTTTGTTCGTCGAGCGGCCCCGATTGACAGAGGGCTGCTCCAACGCTGCTGCACTTCTTTGTGGAGCCCAGAGGCTCCTGGGGGCATTACTTGTTTTTGAGTCCCCCGTGAGGGACTCCAACGTGTGTGGCATTCCTTTGTGGGAGCGAGAGGCTCCAGAGGCCACAGTTGTTGCCGAGCCCGGCGAGGCTCCTTGCCCTACCTGCATTCACGAGCCCCGAGGCTCTGGGGCATTTTGATTATTTTTAGAGCGCTGAGCTCTACATTGTACATTTGCTTTGTGAGCCCCTGAGAGGCTCCTTGCCCACCTTGGTTCTTGAGCCCTCCTGGCTCCAACGTTGTGCATCTCTTATTTACAACTGTCCAGCACTTAGTGGACAGTTGCTACGTTTAGCTTTGTGTGCTGTGCTGCCTGCGCAGCTTCCCTGACACTGAGACTCAGGGCATTCCGCCCCTTTCGAGGCCAGCTGGCCTGAGGGACACTTTTGAGTGCTGTGCTTTGTGCACCCCGCGCATTGTAATTTCTTGTTATGTAATTCTTGCGCATGTGTTCTAACCTGTACCTTTTCTAAAAGTGACCTGATTAGGTATTTTTATGGTTATCCCCTTTTGCTAAATGTGACCTGCATAGAGGATTAGTGATGTTGCATTTGATGTTTAGGTTTCCTTCCCTTTGCTAAGAGTGAACTGCTTAGGTGTTGGTATTCCTTCCTTAGGTCCTAGTTACCTGCGTGATTACCTACAGTGTTTTAGGGTTGCGTAGGAGGTCTTGACTCTGTTCCAGTGATTACTGGATCTGTGTTGCATTTATAATTTTGGTGCTACTCATTCTATGTTTACGACATAAGTGTATATCTACCAGTATTATTTTCTGACAAGTGCCTACCCCTGACAGTGGTCCATGTGGCCCTGTCCTGTAAATAATTCCCCTTGTAAATTCTGCCCGTGCCCCTGGCACATTGTACAGTTTGCGTGTGTTATCTAATGTGTTTTGTTTAGTATAATACAAAGGCTATTTTTGATATATATCCTTGTGTGGAGTCTTTCTTTGTGGTGGGCCTTGGGTGTTGTTGCTGGGGTGCGTGCGCAAATACTTAACTCATACCGCCTCCAAGTTTAGCCTAGACTGCTCGCGCCACGCTACCTAGAGGGCGAGTGGGGGTTGCCTTGGTGTGTGACTCCCCTGCCCTGACTTTAGAAATGGTGATCCCTGACTGACCTCGACGCGAGTCTTGGCCGGCCAGGGTCCCGTTTCTAACAATGCCTTAGATCTGCTTAGATGGCGAGCCAGGCGATGGTGGACCACTGGCACAGCAGGTGAAGAGAATGGGGCAAAGAAATGGATACAAATGAAAGTTTGTCAAGAGAGGGGTGCGCTCTCTTAACAGAGTAACACTGTCTCAATTGTACTTGCTGTGGTCAACCTTTCGGACAGTTTATTTCTGTCACTGGTGAAGAGCACAAGTAGCTCAGTGAATGTTCCAGAACATTTTTCTTCAAATGAGGTTAAACCTTCAGTAGCATACCTACGTCTCATGGTGGAGAGTGGTGCAATACAAGATTCCTTGGGCTAGCTGGAGGCCTGAAAGCTCCACTCTGGATGCATATGAATAAACAGTTTTTTGTTTGTATTCTCCATTGTCTGACTGACTCTTCATTTGGTACGGAAGGCTGAAAGGTTGTTGGAGATGACCAGGGTAGCCCAAGCGGGTCACTTCCTTCAGTTGACACCCGAACAGGGACTTCTTCGGTTTGTTGGCTCATCCCCTTTCCGTGGACAGAGGGAAGGACAATGACATCATCAGGTCGGACAGATGGCTCAGGGAAGCCTGCACGAAGAGTTTCTGTTACTCGCAGCTGCGGCCTTTGTCCCACCGAAGGGTGCATCGCCCAGCGGTCATCCCGACTGGAGTCCAGAATGGCAAAACCCTCTATATGACTGTTTGGTCTTAAGGGTCGGCAGGGGAGAACAAGTTCATTTGTACTTTTGATATCAGGTGAGTCTGTTTTGGTTCTATGTGGATGTGGTACCATTTTGGTTTGAGTTTGTTATGGTCTAAGGGCTGTCTGGATGAAAAGTGTTTGCAAATACCTTGCCAGGTAAAAATACCAATTTTGTTTCTACTTTGCAATGCCAGGTCTAAGCAACATTTGGAGTTTGTGTTGTCGTTGTTGGTCTGCAGATGCCTGGTTGGAAGAAGCTTAGCCTTCGCCTATTGAAGGTAGCCCTAAATTTAATATGTATGTGAAATATGGTCTTGACCCTATTATGTTTAGTACATTATGGCACAAATATACGAGGGACAATGCCGAGTTGCAGTGGCCTCCATCAGGCTCTTTTGATGAACAGAAGATCGGGTTTTCACAGGAACAGTTGTTTAAGAGACGAAGTAGACAGTCAATTTTTGACTCTCTTCGAACTTGGTAGAAGGAGGCTAGTCAAAGACAGTTAAAAATTGAGAAAGTTGCACGGAAAGGAAGGATGCAGATACTTACACAGAAAGCTGTGGTTTATGATAGAGAAAAACAGGAGACAGGAGTAGAATGTGAGGATAGGAGATTTTGGTTGCAAATTGACAAGTCCTATGTGGCCAAAGACTAGAGGAAGATGATACCTTTGTAGAGAGGTTGTTGGATACTCCACCCTCTCCTCCTTATGCCCCGCAGAGGATATACCCCGTTGTTCCTTTGCAGACACAGCAGCCTGTCTCATCCGATCCAGTTGTCCCTGTATCTTCAGCTGTTATGCCCACAGCTCCGGTTACTGTGCCCCATATTCTTTCTCTCCCCTCACCATCTCTGACGACTGCGACCTCTATTACATCTACTGTCCCAACTCCTGTGCTCTCTGTTCTTTCTTCTCATTGACTACAGTTCTACCTACTACTACTATTACTACTCCTCCTGAGGTCATTCATTCTCTGACTTTTTTTGATGCTGATACTCTTGTACATGGTTTTGAAGACAGGGATTTGGCGAGATTTAGGAAAAAAACAGGGCCATTGATGCGATCTGGAGTAGGGGAGGATGAGAAGAGGGTAATAGCGAGTCAGGCAATGCGGTGGACTCCTAATGCAATTTATAGTGCGGAGGATATTTGGCGAGTTATACTCAGTTTTGAACCCTTTTTACAACAGCATGCCTTTCAACGTATGTCTGCTACATTGATTGACCTTTGGCACATTGAGTCGGAGGCTCCCCAAAAATTATTTGATATTAGAGACCGCGTTTATGTTACTGATTTAGCACCAGATAGGTGTTTGATAATATTTCTACCATAGTCTCTTACAGAGGTCCTACTCAAATAACTCAGTTCCCTATGCGTGAAGTTCACCCAATTTATCATCCAGAAATACCTGCATTGACGGATCAGCACGGTGTGACCACTAGACCGGTCGTGGCTGCCCGTTTTCGGGAGCAATGGGTTAACACTACATGGAAAAGAAGTGAGGTTTTCGCCCTTAAGGCTACTCTGCCCGATCCTAGGAAAAATCCCACAGCCTATTATAAGGAATTAACAGAAGCTGCTGTAATGACTCTTGCTGATATGGAAATGTTTTTGGTCTCCTTGTTCCGGTCAATATTTGGCGGCAGGTGCATACTCAAGATCATGTTGCCGAGTTGGGTGGTACATGGGATGTGATTAAGGGATGGGATCAAGAAAGGAAGCCAGGAGATAAGCCGCGTGCTGAGATACTTGCTTTCACTGGTCGTATTATTACATATATGCATTTACTTATTCCACCTAAGAAAGTAAGCTGGGATAGATTGACGGCTTGTCGACAGAAGAAGGATGATAGTGTATATGATTTTTTATTTAGGATTGAAGATACGTTTTTGGATTATAATGGGCAGAATATGTCCACGGAGGGAGGAGTTTGTTTGTTTGTCAACAGGTTTGTTACTAATCCTCTTGAAATAATAACTCATTTGCAGGTGTCTAAATGTACTTGGTCTACGTCTTCTTCCTCTGTTATTTTTAATATGGCTCAATATTATGAGCAGGGAGATCAGGAGGAAAATGATAAAACTGATAAACATAAGGATTTATAGACGAAAGTGTTGTTGCAGCAGTCATTTTGGGGTTATACCAGAGGACGGGGAGGTCCTTCCCGACAACTCCCACTTATTAGGCAGCCTTCTGTGACACCTTTGGGATAGAATCAGTGTGCGTATTGTAAGGTGGAAGGTTTTGTCGCCTAGAGGACGCGGTTCTGGTGGTAGAGGCCGTGGGATTATCAGAAATCAGAATGCTGCAGCTCCTGTGGGCAGCTCTGACAATATTTATTTTGATGACCCCAGAGATGGGCAGTATTATCATGATGACTATGACATAGATGATGTGACAGGTACGTATTACAGCAAAGAAATCCAGGGAAAGGTTGAGGAACCAGTTCAGATACCTGTAGATCAGCGTAGTCTTTATGTCACAGCGGATTTGCAAGGCTCGACTAAGGAATTTCTGGTGGACACTGGTGCAACAAAACTTTCTGTTTCTTCACATATGGTCCCTTGGGCGGCCTTGTCTGGCCAAAATAATGTTTCAGAAGGTTTTTCCGGTGTACGGATTGTCAGCCCCATTTCATGCCCCCTTACACTTACTGTTGGTCCTTTCACTGTGGAGTCTCTATTCTTGTTAACATCTAATTGTGGTGAAAATGTGATAGATTTGGACTTGTTTAAGAAGTTGCATGCTACTATTTACTGTTCTCCTGATGGTGTCTATATTACTACGGGTCCGGATGTGAGTACGAGACAGTGTTTGTCTCAGGATGCGCGCCTTCCAGATGAGTTTTCTCAGGTACCACCCACACGATGGGCCACTGGTGATACAGACATGGGTCTGTTGCATATACCACCAGTTTCTATACAAGTTAAAGATAATGCTATTCTGACCCGTATTCCTCATTATAAAATACCGCAGGCAGGGCCCTCCTTCAGATTATTCAGGATTTGATATGAAAGGGAGTAGTTAAAGAAAAGTCTGCCAACATTTGAAATAGTCCTATCCTTCCGGTGCTTAAGAAGACACCCTCGGGTTACTCTGATGCTATTGATGATGTCTATTGCTTTGTGATTGATTTTCAAGAGGTTAATAAAATAGTAGTTCCGCATTTTCTTGTGGTTCCTGATATCACTACGCTTTTAACAAGGATCTCATTTACTGCTAAGTTCTTTTCTGTTATTGATTTGGAAAATGCATTCTTCAGTATTCCAATACGTCTGGACAGTAGGTATTTGTTTGGATTTACACTGGCCTGCAGAAGTATTAGATTCTGTTGTGCTCCTCAAGGCTATACAAAGAGACCTAGTATTTATAGTAAAGCATTAAAAATGCAGTTGGATTCACTATTGCTTTCCCCATTTAATGTTTTGGTGCAGTATGTCGATGACCTGTTAAATTGCTTTTGATACTGAATAAGGTTGCAAGGACAGTACAGTGAAACTGTTGTTGTCTTTGGGACCTCATTGATATAAGGTATCTCTTTCAAAATTTCAGTATTGTCGACAATCTCTTTCAAAATGTCAGTATTGTCGATAGGAGGTTACCTATTTTGGTCACCTACTGTCCAAAATACAGTAGGTACCGGAGCGTATCATAACATTATTAAGATGCCCATTCCACAAACTCAAAAAGATGTACACGCTTTTATAGGTATTACTTACTTCTGTCACCAGTGGATCCCAAATTAGTCTTTACTAATCAAACCTTTGCTTGTATTAACAACGAAAGCTGTGCATGAGCCTTTGCCTTGGATGCCAGAATGTCAACAATCTTTTGAGGAATTAAAAATTGCGCTTTGTTCGGCTCCAGTGCTTGGCACACCTAACTATAGGAAACCATTTGTGCTTTATGTTCATGAGATGGCTGGTTGCGCACTTTCTGTCTTTAACACAGAAATATGGGGATAGACAGAGGCCTTGTGCTTTTTTTCTGCTGTACTTGACTCTGTTGCTAGGGCCCTACCAAGCTGTCTGAGAGCGGTTGTAGCTGTGGCCACTTCAATAAGGCAATCGGCTGGACTCATACTTGATACTGACCTCACAGTTATGGTACCCCATGCTGTGGATACACTTTTAGATAAGACAAAGGCACAGCACCTCACCAGTGCACGTCTTACTGGTTGTAAATTTACATTGTTTGTTAAACATATTACAATCAAAAATATGGCATTCTGAACCCAGCCACATTACTACCCTTTTCTTCTGAGAATGATGCAGTTGACAAACATGACTGCATTTTCCAGACATAAAAAGAGAGGATAGGACGGGTATACCTGACTGATGTTCCCTTATCTGACCCTAAAGGAGAACTATATGTTGATGGCTCCTGTTTTAAGTTACAAGATGGCACTACCACTGCAGCTTATGCTATCACTACATTGCGGACGGTGGTAGAGACATCACGAGTCCCCTATCAGTCGGCTCAAGCTGCTTAGCTTGCTGCTCTTATCCGAGCTTGTGAACTGATTGAAGGGCTGGTTGTCAATGTTTATACAGACAGCCATTACGCATTCGGGATCGCATATAACTTTGGGCGAATGAGGGCAGAGAGAGGGTTTCTTACCTCTCATGGTACCAAAATCCAACATGGGCACCTTATATTGTGACTTTTGTCCGCTTTGACACTCCCCAAGAAATTTGCAATAATTAAGTGCAGCACTCATAGGACGGTTAATAATGAAGTGGGAAGAGGAAATGCATTCACAGATCAGGTAGCCAAGGAGACGGCCCGAAGAAAAATGAAAAGAATGTTTGTTGCAGGTCCAGCTAGGTGGGCTCTTGAGGTTGCTATGTTTGAAAATACTGTTGAGAGTGTAAAAAAGATAGGAAGCGAGGCCAGGATAGAGCAATTCGCGAAATGGCAGGAAAGTACAGCACAGTTAAATGAGGAAGGATATTGGAGTGATAAATCTGGATTCTGCCTGATGCATATGTACTTCCTTTGTTCACTATGGCCCATGGTACAGCCCATATTAGTGTGAAAGACATTTGTAAATTGTTAGCCCCTGTTTGGCATAACGATAACATCTCAAGACAGCTGCGCATTTGGTGAAATATTGCATGATCTGTATGAAACATAATCCAGGGAAAGGTACCCCTACACCACCTGGTAATTTTGCACCACCCTTGTTTTCATTTGAAGACCCCCAAATGGATTTCATTGAATTAGAACAATGCAATAGTCTTAAGTATGTTTTTGTGGTCGTATGTGCGTTCAGCAAATGGGTTGAGGCTTACCCCACTAAGGACAATACAGCCATTACAACTGCAAAAGTACTCCTTAAAGAGTATTTTCCTCTATTTGGTTTGCCCTGAATTATCTGGACTGACAACTGGTCTCCTTTTAATAGGAAAGTTATTACATTGATTTGTAAAGGTTTGCACATTAAACAGGAATTTCATGCTGCCAATCACCCACAATCAGCTGGCCTTGTTGAGAAGTACAACAGTACTCTCAAACTGAAATTGGCAAAAATGCAAGAGACGACGGGTTTAAAATGGCCAGATGCTCTACCGTTAGCTCTTCTGTGAACAAGAACTACAGCCCATTCTAGAACAGGCTTGTCACCTTACAAGGTTGTGTTTGGACGCCCTGCAAATGTCTGGGGAGTCCCACATCCTCGTAAATACTTTGATATTGAATATCCTGTGTCGCTTGGTTATCTTGGCCAGTTAACAGAAAGTTTGCATTCTATTCACCAGCAGGTACGTGAATCACTACCTTCTATACCAGAGGGACTCGGCCACGACATTCAGCCTGGCGATTATATTTTGGTCAAGAACTTCCAGAGGAATAAAAGTCTGGAGCCCCGCTGGAAAGGCCCTGAGCAGGTTCCGTTGGTGACACAGTGGTCATAAAAGTTGCGGGTCAAAAGGACTGGGTGCATGCCACCTATAGCAGGAGGATTCCTTTGTTGTTGCCATACAACCAGTGGGTCAAGGAGGGTATTGGCAATACCAAATGTGAGCAAGTGTCCAGGTTTGTCCCCTTCAGCGATGCTCAACTAACCTGGACACAAACAGACAAGGAGAAAGACAATGTTTTGAATGAGGATGTCCCACCAGAAATACAAGGCATCCAGGAGCCTTTTTACATTGATCACACAGTGCCTGGAGCTGCCAGGTACAATTTGCGTCATTGTCTGGGGGCTACTGAATCTAAGGAGAAAAAAGATTTGGGACAGACAGCACAAGATAGGTAGTACTGAATTACAGTACCAACGAATAATTGAAATGAGTGAAAATTCTGTATTTGCGTTGCCTTTGTTGTTTGAACATTAGTCATGGAAGAAAGTATACTTAGAAGTATAGCACCTTTATTGGCGTGGGATAAAAGAGCTTAGGACAGAGCAAGCTCCACCGCTTGTGCTCAAGAGCACCAACTTATTGATGGACAATAGGAGCCTGTGCCAGTGAGGCGCTAACAGATACTGGGAACTTTTATTTTTTCTTGCATTTTCCTTCTTTTGAATTCACTATGCATCTCTTTGGCAGAAAGGTTGCTGAGGAGGAGCAGCCAATCATTACTGTACAACGTAATATGAAGTGGTCACGGAAAAGTAAAATAACATATGTTTTTCTTTTGATACTGGTGATAATAATACTGTATGGGGTGTCATGGATTTTGGAAGATGCTCAAAGCGTGCCTCTACTCAGTAAGGGTAAGGTTTTTTCCCGAGATGAAATAAAAGAACTGCCCCAAGTAATGTATTCTTGGAAAAACATATAAGGTTTTTTGGTGAAGGGACCACTTGTTACCCCACCCAATCAGTCACCAGTCTGTGAACTGCATATCCATTGTCACTCGTAAATTACACATATACTCGGCCACCCCAGTTTACAGAAGTTAAAGGAGTGTTTGGTTTTGGTTATTCTGGGCCATGTCTATATCATAGAAAGCCACAAGGAGTGGGTCATCCAGGTTGTGATAACAATACATATTGTGATAATTATTATATGGAAGAACAGAACGTAACATTAGTGGGTTGGCATTACAAGGAATTGATAGTCCCCGGAGAGTCCTGTTATCACCCTGCCTGTTGCCCATTGTGAACAGTACGGATACTTCATTGTATATACATTCTTCAGGAATAGTGTTGTATAAACATATAGTCCCCTTAGTGAATAAAGAGGATCCAAATACTTTCAGAATGAACTCCAGGTACTCTGCAGTGGATTACGAGGGGCCGATTTATGCACACCCAGGGTTTTTTTTCTTGTCTAATGGGACTTATTGAAATGTATATAATGGTACAGACGATGTAGCCCTTGGAATAATTTTACCATTGGGCGTTCCCTGTAAATATGCCAAGCCTAAAATAGGATGGGTTAAAAGGACACTAATGAGCGAATTCTGTGTGGGAGTGACCAATATAGAGGTCAATAATTACATTAATGGTATCACCTCTCGATACATCCTTTCTTCTATTTACACATTGGGTGTTACTTCCAGGACAGGGGTGAGAAGGCTGGAGTATACTTTGGATGCAAGCTGCAACTTCTATCTAATACTACAGTGACAGCTTTGCGCGACATCATCACTCAGTTGGAAAGTATGTGACGATATATTCGGAACAGACTAGATATGCAGTGGATATTATTCTAGCCAAGAGTGGTGGTGTATGCACGGTAGTTGGCGATCAGTGTGTGGTCAGGATTAAGAATATGGAAAAGAATATTACCAAACAAATTTTAGATATTCTTGAAAATGTCAAGGGAATGGACAGTGGGAATTGGAGTTGGTCACTTTTCGGGGGGCTGGGGCTGGATTCTTGAAAACGTGATTTATCTTATTGTGGTATCGATGCTCTGCTGTGTCCGCATTCAGTGTCTACCCTATTGTACCACTGTTTTCCCACCCAAAATGAAAATGTCAATTCATGACACAAATGCCGCTATAATGCTTCCGAAAGATGTTGATGATTTGATGAATATTGGTGAGGGAATATTTGAGAATTCATCCCTCCTTGCTGTTTCGCTTTCTGATGTTGGTGATATGGAGTGTTGATAACTGCGCCCTACTCTGATTCTCTATTCTTGCTTACAATTTTGTTCTTCTTTGCCATAGTTAAAAATGTTTTAGCTCATGCTAAAAGGACAGTCTGTTAGAATAGACACATGAATGCTTATGCAGTGCCCTATATAAGTTAGCATTGGCAGTACCATTTTCTGTTTAGACGCCATTTTGCAAGATGATCTAAACTAATCCTTTACTGTTTCTGAGAAAAGCCTCTGTTAAGTTTTGTTTCTGTAATAATGAATTGTTAGTGCCAGTTCATACCGTTCTCACTATATAGAGGCCCTCTCCCACTTGTCTGGTGGGGGGCACAGGGTGAAATGACCTTGGACTATACCAGGTTGTGTGAAAGACGAGAACAGAAACCTTTTTTTTTTTGTATTTCACTGTCTAGATGCATCTGCCTGGAAAATTTCACTGTGAGCGTGCCTTTGCCCGGGTATGAAATGTACATAATGTATCTCTATGCTTATTGATTTCAGTTCCCTCTGTAGCACTCTCAGTGACTGTACAGCTGGGGCTCCTCTATGAGTGTATATGAACAAACAGTTATTAGTTTGCATTTTCCACTGTCTGACCAACTCTTCATTTGGTACGGAAGACTGAGAGGTGCTCCCAAGTGACCCAGGTAGCCAAAGCGGGTCACTTCCTTCACCCGGCGGAATTGGGCAGCATGCTACGCTCTGTATATTCACTTCAGCAGCAAGGATCTTTGAAGGTCCAAAGCCCAGAATATTTTCAGTGACGTGTTCTTCAGCTCCCTTTGGGTAGTTAACTAATGCCACACTATCAGCCAGTGTCCAGAGAATGTCCCGTTTTCAATTTGCTAGACAGTCATGCTTTACGTGCATGGGTTTCATTATCCCTGGCATGACTGTTCAACATAAAGTAACAAAGTAACATGCGTCTCTCCTGTACGTTAAATGTCAGCTGAAAAGTGACTAAAGTGACTTTGGAAAAAAATTAATGGGTAATGCGATTATGTTGCATTGCGAACTATTCAGAGTCCAATAAAGTGTTGAGTGGAAATTCCCCTTTCAGGCCCTCCTTATGAGAGTTTGAAATTCACTCATATAACGCGGGATGAAATTCTGTAACCTGCAATTCCATATCTCTTTGGGGCAGAAATATAAGATCTTCACCCTCTCGGACCCGAGCCTGGAGTCACAAGGCCTGTCTTTACTGATGTAGGGGCAGGATCACATCCCGCCCCGGCTCGACCCCTGCAGCAATATGAGGGAGCAGACAGTGCTCCCCTCTGGCAGCTCACTATGCCTCCCCAAAACTCCCTCCACAACTCTAATACCGGCCGACCTGTGTCTAGATTGTTTCTGGCAGCACAGAGCATGTGGAAACTATATGAGGTGTTCTTACCCAAAGGGGGAAAAGCAGCACAGAGCAAGGCTCAACATCTCCTGGTATGTGTAGTTATTCTGCAATCCAGAGCGTAAAGTTGTAATTGGAAGAATTGGGGAAACCCTGTCCGAAATCGAGAATTTCACCACTTCACTGAAGTCCACAGCTATTTTACTGAAGCCATAACTGTTTTCCTGTATGTTACATCTGATGGTTAAGCTGAACGTTCACCACTGACAAGTGTGGCGTAGAGGTGATGGGTTAGAATCACATGCATATGCACATAACATAAAGTTAAATAAACCTCTGTTTTACTGTTTCGACTTTCCCTCCTTCAGAGTTATGAGCAGAAACATGGTCTCCCATGCTAAAGTGCATTATGGGATGTGCTGTGTTCAGACAACAACTATTGGGAACAATATTAAAGTTGTGCCTGCTAGGACACTGGGCAACAGGTTGGCATTGGTGATGTCACAGGTGCCTCAGCAAAATCACTAAACTTTCTGCTGTATGAAGCACCACAAACGAGGAACCACCATTAAAAGAGCACTTTGACTAAAAAAAAAAATATTAGGGGTTTGACTAATCTTTATCAACATTTTACTTTGTTGCTATCTCGTTAAGGAATACCTTAAAAACTGTCTTAAAATGAAAGAATATAAGCATTTAGCCGTACAATGAATGTCCATTGCGTGTCTATTGCTGCTTAACCACAAGTAAAGCGAAGGAAACAAAAACAAGGTCATCACATAGAAATGCAATAATTAGAGCTTTGGTTGTGCGCTGTGAAATGTCTAAATACCCTTTACGTTATTGGGCTTTTGCCCCCAAAATTGATTTTTGTAGATGATTTCCTCCAAATAACAGATTGCATAAAACAGATGCAACATCCGGCCAAGATGATATTGGCTCATTTTGTAACAGGTGCAGGGCTAACAACAAGTGCAACAATCATTAGAAATGCAATAGGTCTCGCAGCATTAGAGTTAGTGCTTTTAGAATTGTTTATGGGTTTTTTTGTAAATCTTTAGCATGAGGTTGAGGGTGAGTGAGGGTGAGGGGTTGAGGGTGAGTGAGGGTGAGGCTGAGGGTGAGGGTGAGTGAGGGTGAGTGAGGGGTTGAGGGTGAGGAGTTGAGGGTGAGTGAGGGTGAGGGGTTGAGGGTGGGTGAGGGGTTGAGGGTGAGTGAGGGTGAGGGGTTGAGGGTGAGTGAGGGTGAGGGTGAGTGAGGGTGAGGGTGAGTGAGGGTGAGGGTGAGTGAGGGTGGGTGAGTGTGAGTGTGAGTGAGGGTGAGTGTGAGTGAGGGTGGGTGAGTGTGGGTGAGTGTGGGTGAGGGTGAGGGATTGAGGGTGAGGGGTTGAGGGTGAGTGAGGGTGAGGGGTTGAGGGTGAGTGAGGATGAGGGGTTGAGGGTGAATGAGGGTGAGGGAGGGTGAGGGGTTGAGGGTGAGGGGTTGAGGGTGAGTGGGGGTGAGTGAGGGTGAGGGGTTGAGGGTGAGTGAGGGTGAAGGTGAGTGAGGGTGAGGGTGAGTGAGGGTGGGTGAGTGAGGGTGAGTGTGGGTGAGTGTGGGTGAGTGAGGGTGAGGGATTGAGGGTGAGGGGTTGAGGGTGGGTGAGGGGTTGAGGGTGAGTGAGGGTGAGGGTGAGTGAGGGTGAGGGGTTGAGGGTGAGGGGTTGAGGGTGAGTGGGGGTGAGTGAGGGTGAGGGGTTGAGGGTGAGTGAGGGTGAGGGGTTGAGGGTGAGTGAGGATGAGGGGTTGAGGGTGAGTGAGGATGAGGGGTTGAGGGTGGGTGAGGGCGAGTGTGAGTGAGGGTGAGTGAGGGTGAGGGTGAGTGAAGGTGGGTGAGGGTGAGGGGTTGAGGGTGATTGAGGGTGAGGCGTTGAGGGTGAGTGAGGGTGAGGGGTTGAGGGTGAGGGTGAGTGAGGGTGAGGGGTTGAGGGTGAGTGAGGGTGAGTGAGGGTGAGGGGTTGAGGGTGAGTGAGGATGAGTGAGAGTGAGGGTGAGTGAGGGGTTGAGGGTGAGTGAGGGTGAGTGAGGGTGAGGGGTTGAGGGTGAGTGAGGGTGAGGTGTTGAGGGTGAGTGAGGGTGAGTGAGGGTGAGGTGTTGAGGGTGAGTGAGGGTGAGGGTGAGGGGTTGAGGGTGAGTGAGGGTGAGGGTAGGTGAGGGGTTGAGGGTGAGTGAGGGTGAGGGTGAGTGAGGGTGAGGGTGAGTGAGTGGTTGAGAACTGAGACAGCACCCTATAAAAACACAGGTCATATGGTCCCATACGTGCAAATGGAAATCTCACATGTCAGAAGAGTGTGCAGGCACCCAGGCCATTTTGGAAAGGGGTGGTGGGGAAACAAACCACTATTTACAAACGGGGAGCAATGTGCGTGCTCAACACACCCACCCCATCGGCCAAGGGTGCAGGATTCGCTGTCAGCCTGGAAGCAGGAGGGAGGTGGCGCCTTTAAATCTCCTGCAGCCTCCATGTTGTCAGATTCCAACTCAATTGACATTTTTCCTGCGTCAGAAGAAAGGTGGGGAATGGGGGATGGAGGGAGTGTTTCATGAGACCAGCCACTAGGCTGCGGCCGCACACATTATCCCGGAGCTTCTTAGTGAGTGAGTAGCAGTAAGTAACTAAGTGTAATGTTGCTTACTTCCACCAAATGAGGACCAGGACCCAGGTTTGTAGGTTTGCAAGCCAGTTATTTATTCATAATTACTGTACGCAGAAACAGCGCCGAGTGTGCATACAGCGCTACCGCTCCGGGCACTCTCGCGCACTAATCCGCTGAGGCGTGTTGCGTCACACGCACGCCAACGGAAAGCTGGAGCGCACACTACACGAAGGTCACTTGCAAAGAGGGCTTTAAGCAACGTTCCTCCGTGGGAAGCACCGTCAAAGCATAACAAGCGCGATACCGCAAAGGCAGCCACATTTTTATTTTCCCATCGAGCTTTCACTTGAAGTTAAAGCTCGATGGGAAAATAAACACGCAGCTGCCTTTGCCAAAGCAGAATGAGGGGAAAAAAAGTGCATCCCATCTAATGGGGAAAAGAGTGTCACGCCGCCGGTAAAAGATCGAATCCCGGTGCGCGTGGCCAAAAGGACACATGGCAGCAGCAAGGAGGGACTGTTCCAGTTGTCCCCAACCATCAGAAGGGCCTGCTGCACTGCCACCAGCAACCTGGGGCGTAGATATTGATCAGTGTTACGGGTTCATCGTAGATAAGAGCTGTAACGCCAACCCATCCTTGATCAGACCAAGTTTTCTTCAAAGGTAATGAAATATGATTCTTTATCAGTATGGCTAAATCCGCTCTTCTTTGCTTCATGTATAAGCCTTGCTTAGGGCCATCTGAAGCCTGTTCTTTCAATACCAATGCAATGAGGGCAACAAAGCCCCACAGTTTGTTATGCCTTCGCAAGTACTTAAGACAAGCCGGAGGGAAGAGAGGGGAGGGGGGAGGAGAAATGCGACACGGCGGGAAGGGGAGGGGGCGGAACGGGGGAGGGGGCGGAGAGCGGAGAGGTGCGACACGGCAGGCAGGCAGGGGAGGAGAGGAGGAGGGGGGAGGAGAGTAGGGGAGGCACGGCCTAGCGGCCGTGCAATCAAGTTGTGAGGGGGCGGAGCTGGGGGAGGCTGTGGAAGAGAGTAGGCAAGGCGACACGGCGGGAGGGGGCGGAGCGGGTAAACAAAGACGGACATGCACGCGCCCGTGACTTTTAAGGTCAATGCGCATGCGCATAAGCTTAATGCGCATGCGCATTGACCCTAAAAGTCACGGGCACTGCAAGGAATCGCCACGATTCCTTGCAGTGTGGATAAAGAGTGGATAACTCGCAATACTCTCGCCTTGCTCGATGCGCATGCGCATCGACAGGCGAGACCTAAAAACTG
Organism: Lissotriton vulgaris; assembly: GCF_964263255.1. NCBI lineage: Eukaryota > Metazoa > Chordata > Amphibia > Caudata > Salamandridae > Lissotriton > Lissotriton vulgaris. The sequence continues at coordinate 1,100,193,977 of NC_141693.1, forward strand.
CGTATTCCCAATTCCACAGTTGTTTATCTGCACTGCTTCTGCCAAGTAAAATGGTGCAAATACTGTGGATAAATCAGGCACTGCCCGAATCCGCACCCCTGGGAACTGGAGAGAACAAACAATCTTACTGCGTCATCCCGTGTCCTGCCTCACTCTAGGAACGGTGCGGTATTAACGGTAATAGCGTGCCCTGTGAATACCACACCAAGCAGTATCAGGATTTATCGGGTGCGCAATTACCACCCATGATTGTGCGGGGCTCAGAATGAGCAGTGTGACTCACATTCAGAAAGTGGAAAGACAACATACACTGCAGTGCAGCTCTTTAACTCTCAGCTCCCTCTGCTCTGGAAGTGTGCCTGTAAAGCTGAGAGCAGCATGCCATGGGGACTAGTTTGTATTTTACCTACCGCCTATAAATACAAAATATACATAAAGCAGGAAGATGTTCTTTGGCACTTTGTTGTATTTGTAAGAAGAGCCTGGGCTAATGCAAGGAAGCAGGGCTGAGTCCATTTCCTCCGAAGGTGAAATATAATGCAATTTCTCGTCTCGTGGGGGTTTTTCTCAGGCAATAACTTGCGTGAAAGTTCCTTCCCGAAGACATCGGTGTCTTGCATTAAAAGATACACAAGACTCCACCGCGGGCTTATATCCAGCCTTCTATCGATTAGAAATGCATTTGGACAATTAAACAAGTTACTGGTTGGCAGTCACACAGCTGAGCAGAAATGACTTGATTATCCTTCTGCATACCACAGAGTCAACATCGTCCGCGCCCCTCCTGACCCGAGCCAGAAAAGAGTCCTGCTAATCCTTTTAAATTTGGAATCCCTTCCTTTGAGGGGGCAGGAAATGTCCAGACGGAAGCTTGGAGAAAGGAACTTCGCTTCATCAAAGGAGAATCCGATTTACTATTTAGCCTCTGGCCTGTCGGTAAAGCAGCGAGCTTGCTCCTAAAGTTCCTTGAATCGACGCGTCTGCTCCTCACATCAGCCACAGAATGCCAGGCCCCACAGCACCATCTGAAATATCCTGGGATAGCGGTACTGTAATTGTCAGTTAACAAAGTAGATTATAAGTAATATGGCACGTTTTAGTTCCTCGAAGGTGTCACGTCAATTTACAAATCTCAGATTATTTTAACTCTCTATAGCTTTCAAAAGTGCAGACCAAAGAAAAGGGGAACAGAGAGGGTCTGCAAATAAACAAAAGATCCGGTATCCCTTTTTTTAATGCGGGATATACAAATCACAGAGAAAGCTGTGTACTGTTATCAGACTTCACTAGCCGGCCTTTACTGTTATTTAATTGTATACTGGTTTTATGCCATAAAAGTCATTAACAACATAATTATTCAGAAGAAGAATGTAGACTTTGATAAAAGTGTTCAACATAATACGCTGATATGACTGTGTCCGCATACTTCAGAATAAAAATGTCATATGTTAAATAAAAGACAGTTCTTCAGCCACACATAATTACTTACTGTGCCTATTTTTTGCGGATCAACAAAATTATTGCTTACGTATTCATTTGATAATTGTTGAATACCATCAGCCACTTTGACTAGTAAGTGTACATATAGGTTTGAACTTGTCAGTTTAAATGTCATGCTGTTATGTTATGTTATGTTATGGTAAATATGCTTATATAGCGCTCGGCTGCCCCAGCAAAGGGGCGTCCCGGCGCTCATAAAGACAGAAAGTGTAGCTGCAGATGGAACTAGCAGTAAACATAACAATACCAGCTTAACAGAAGAGGTGGGTTTTCTTTGCCTTTCTGAAGGATAAAAGATCGTTCAGGCCGCGGATCGGGGGAGGTAAGGCATTCCAGAGCTTGGCTGCAAGATATCGGAAGGAGCGGCCGCCCATCCGGGCTAGCTTAATGCGCGGGACAATTGCCAAGTTCTGGCCTTCTGAGCGGAGGGTGCGTCTGGGTAAGTAAGGTGATAGAAGGGGAATTAGCATGGGCGGTGATGCAGTTTTCAAGATTTTAAACGCCATGCATAGGGTCTTGAAGTGGATCCTTTCCTCCACCGGGAGCCAGTGCAGTTTAATTAAGGTGCTTGCCACTGACTGGTGCCGGGGAATACCAGTCAGCGCTCTGGCTGCCGCATTTTGGACGCGTTGCAGCCTTGTTTTTTCCGCCAGATTGGCTCGTAGGAGCAGGGAGCTAGCGTAGTCCAGCCGAGAAAGAATGGCAGACTGAACCACTATCTACCGGGTTTTGGGGTCAAAGAACTTTAGGATTGGCCTGAGATTCCGCAGGATCCCAAAGCAGGTGGCCGCGACCTTTTTAATCTGTTGGGTATAATTCAAGGCAGAGTCAATCCAAACTCCGAGGTTTTTTACGTGGTTTTTGGGGTCTGGTAGCTTGCCAAGAGCCTCAGGTCACCATTTGGCATCCCAAGTACTCGCTTCTTTGCATACAAACAGTACCTCTGTTTTACCAGCGTTAAGCTGTAGGCAGTTAGAGGTCATCCAAGTGGTGATGTCAATGAGGCATTGTTTGAAGTTCTTCGCGCTCAGCCCGTTTCCATCCCTCAAGGCCACCACCAGCTGGGTGTCATTGGCGTAAGATACGAGCGACAGCCCCCCTCTCCTGGCGACCTCAGCTAATGGTCGGACATAAATGTTAAATAGTGTGGGGCTGAGCACCGACCCCTGGGGGACACCCTGTCTGATGGGGCACTCTTTGTAAATAAATGGAGGAGTAGATACTCTGAATGTCCTTCCTGATAGAAAAGACTTGAACCAGTTCAGGGCCTGACCTGTAACTCCAATCTCCTGCAGTCTGAACAACAACACCTCGTGTGAGACCGTATCGAAGGCAGCACTGAGATCTAAAAGAATCAGTGCTGCCGTATCGCCGGAGTCCAGGATGGTCCTTAGATTTTCCGTCACACTTAAGAGGGCCGTTTCCATACTGTGACCCACCCGGAAGCCATGCTGAGAATTATCCAGGATGGAGTTGGCTGTCAAGAATTTAGTCAGGATAGAATTGACATATGACTCTGCCACCTTGGCTGGCCAAGGAAGTAACGAAATTGGCCTGAAATTCTCAGGTAGAGTAGGATCTAATGTGGGCTTTTTTATGATGGGAGTGACCCAAGCTTGTTTCCATCTGGTGGGAATGATGACAGTGGAAAAAGATGAGTTGATAATATCCCTAAGGGGCCCAAGCAGTGTTCTATCAGCAGTTCTAAAGTAGTCTGGTTTTAGAGGATCCGCTGGTGAACCTGATTTGACTTTGTTACATAGATGGAGGAACTGCTCCTGACTGAGTGCCGGTATGTCAGCTAGTATGGAGGTGGCCATAGTATCTGAGGGAACATGGGGAGGCAGTGTGGGGAAAGCCTTGTAAATTTTCTCTATTTTCTCCATGAAAAAAGATGCGAGGTTCTTGCATAAAGAGGGTGGCAAAATAAGATTTTGGACCGTTTGTTTTGTGCTGAGTTCTTTTAATATTTGGAAGATGGTTTTAAAGGTGTTCTGACTACACCTGATTTCGTTCACATAATAGGTGGCGCGTACTCTGCAAATATTGTGGTGGTAGTTTTTTGTGCTTGCATATAGAGGGTTTTAAGTTCGGCATCATACTCTTTCCTCCATTTCAGTTCAGCAAGTTTACATTCTTTTTCCAGGGAAACAAGCTCCTCATTGTACCATGGGCTAGATTGTTGTAGGCGTGCCTTGGTTCATTTGGCCGGAATCAGTTTATCCAGAGCCTGGTTAACCCAGTTCCAAAAGCTCTCGTAATACTGATCGGGGTTCCCAATTGCTGCAGGAGGATCAACTGTAAGGAGTGCATGGAGGTCTTCCAAACGGAGCTTCCTCCAAGATCTTTTTAACACATGTTGCCCGTCTACATTGTTGTGGGTCCCCTCAATCACTACTGTCATGGTCCCTAAAAAGTGATCCGTCCAAGTCATGGGAAATGGGCTCTCTGCGGTCGCATTAACCAGGGTCGTAAAAATGGGGTCTAAGAGGTGCCCGCCTCTATGTGTAGGGCTGCTAATCAGTTGCCGTAGCTGAAAAGCATTCATGTCCGCTATCAGTGTGTTTATCTTGCTATCGGCGACCAGATCAAAGTGGATGTTTAGATCCCCCATTATATTGAAATTAGCAGTGTCCGTGATCAAAGAGCATACATTTTCAAGAAGAGATTTTATAAAGTTGCCCACAGGTCCCGGGGGCCTGTAGATCAGAATGCCTACAAGAGTAAACTGTGCGTTTATCTTGATGTTGTAGCGGGCACATTCACAGCCTTCAATGTCCCACTTAGTAAAGAGGCATGCAAAGTGTGACCTGGCAATCATTGCTATCCCTCCTCCTCTCGCATGCCTATTTAGAGTGTATGTGGAATAACCTACAGGAGTGGCTAAATTAATGACAGAGATCATATTGTCTTGTAGCCATGTTTCTGTGAGGAAAAGAATATCTAAGGCATGGTTGGAAATAATCTCGTTGACTTCCAGGTGGTGTTTCAGTAGAGACCTCATATTAAGCTGCGCGACCTTAATTTGCTGAGAGGCGATGCCTGAGGGTAGGGGATCGTTCTTGGGGTTGAGCAGGAAGAACCCACAAGGGCAGTGAAAGGTGCCTGATTTACGTGAAACAGAGAATGACTTACAAGTTGATTTGGCGCAATCAAATTTAAGCAGATCGTCCCTTGAGTAGCGTATATAGTCTTTCCCAAGTTGATCAGGGTTTCTGGCGGGAGGCGCGGAACTGGTGTGGACGGGCTTGTCTTTGGCGCGTCTTCGGCGCGCGCCAGCTGCGCACGTCCGCTGCGCATCCTAGCAAGTGACGGGCTAAATAGGCTCTTGCCCGGATGTCGGGAATAGCTAGAGCGCGTCCCCAGCAGTCACCACCAGGCCTAAGATGCTGCCAGGTTTCACAACGAGTATTTAATTAGTGTTACTTTACTTGTGTCTCGTTATATATTTTTTTAATCCTATCCTTTAACATCAGCAGGGCGCGAGTAGATAGTGCCAACTGGCCTCCCTTCATAGCGCCAAAAGACTACCTCAGATGTGAACGCCTGGTATGTTACTATGCACATGGACCAGACAGTTTCCGAATATTACGAGTTAAATATATTATTTCAATCAATCAATCAGAGTACTTGTAAAGTGCGCTGCTTACCCGTGAGGGTCTCAAGGCGCTGAGGGGAGGGGGGTGCTGCTACTGTTCGAAGAGCCAGGTCTTGAGGAGTCTTCTGAAGGCCGGTAGGTCTTGAGTCTGCCATATGTGGGTAGGGAGGGTGTTCCAGGTCCTGGCGGTGAGGTAGGAGAAGGATCTGCCGCCGGAGGTCGTACGTTGGATGCGAGGGACAGCGAAGAGGGCGAGGCTGGCGGAGCGGAGCTGGCGGGTGGGGGTGTGGAAGTTGAGTCTGCCGTTCAGGTAGGCTGGTCTGGCGTTGTGTAGTGCTTTGTGTGCGTGGATGAGGAGCTTGAAAGTGATCCACTTGTCGACGGGGAGCCAGTGTAGGCTTCTCAGGTGGGGGGGTGATGTGGTTGCGGCGGGGGATGTTGATGATCAGTCGGGCGGAGGGGTTTTGGATGTGTTGTATTCGTCCCAGGTGTTTGGCTAGGATTCCTGCTGTAGAGTGCATTGCCGTAGTCCAGTCTGCTGCTGACGAGGGCATGTGTCACTGTTCTTCTTGTTTCGGTCGGGATCCACTTGTAGATCCTGCGAAGCATGCGGAGGGTGTTTCAACAGGAGGAGGAGACAGCGTTGACCTGTTTGGACATGGAGAGGGAGGAGTTGAGGATGAATCCTATGTTGCGTGCATGGTCGGTGGGTGTTGGTGCTGTTCCCATTGTGGTCGGCCACCCGGAGTCGTCCCAGGTGGAGGGGGTGGGTCCGAGGATGAGGACCTCCGTCTTGTCTGAGTTCAGCTTTAGACGGCTGCTCCTCATCCAGTCGGCGACGTCCTTCGTCCCCTCATGGAGGTTGGTTTTGGCGGTGTGTGGGTCCTTGGTGAGGGAGAGGATGAGCTGGGTGTCGTCGGCATAGGAGATGTTGAGGTCGTGATGGCGGGCCACTTGTGCGAGGGGGGCCATGTGAACGTTGAACAGCGGCGGGCTGAGGGATGAGTCATGGGGGACACCGCAGATAATGTCAGTGGCTTCGGATCGGAAGGGTGGTAGGCAGATGCTCTGTGTTCTGCCGGAGAGGAAGGACATGGTCCAGTCAAGGGCCTTCTCTTGGATTCCGGCTTCTAGGAGGCGTGTCTTTAGAGTGCGATGGCAGACCGTTCGCTGATGTCGTCTGTGGCGGCGATGAGGGCTGTCTCGGTGCTGTGGTTTCGTCTGAATCCGGACTGGGAAGGGTCCAAGATGTTGTTGTCTTCGAGGTGGCGGGTCAGTTGCATGTTGACGATTTTCTCGATGACCTTTGCCGGGAACGGGAGCAGCGAGATGGGCCGGAAGTTCTTGAGGTCCTTGGGGTCCGCCTTTTCTCTCAGCGCGTATTAGTTTCAGACAAATTAATCATATTTGTATTTATTTAACAAAGCAGGCCAAAGAAACTCTGAAAGACCTCTCAGAGTGCTGAGATGCAAGCGTCGTCAGCACCTTGAAAGCTTGAATACCAGCTGATTCACATAGCCCATCATCTTTCTACGGTTGGTAAACCGAGAAGAGCTGAATTTGTTTAAGAGTGGCCTTTGTTATTTGTATACAAGGCTATGAGGCTGCATGGGGGCCGCGCTCCGTAAAACGCTTCATTCCTATTGATGACGTTAATACTGATCATTATTGTACATCACAGAGTTTGCACCACATCTAGATACATCATCCAACAGATGCCAGTAACCAGGGCGTAGCATAAAATGATGATGCCCCCCGTGCAGACTGAGGTAAGGCTCCACTGACTTTCTCATATCTCAGAGATAGTCATTGGCCGAATTCTGAATGGGGGCCCTCTGAAGGATTGGTAGCCCTCGGTTATTGCATACTGAGGGGCGTAGCTTGATCAGTAATATGGGGGGGGGGGATTTCCTAACAATCACACTGGTATATTTTATACAATTTAACAGAAAATACATTTACTAGGGGGTGTAACAACCTAAACAAACCCCCCCTCAAAGCTATGCCCCCTGCCCCGGCACTGTGCCCTATAGGCAGTAGAGGCATTCCTTATGCCCCTGCCAGTAATAGGAACCCGGGTGTGGCGCGAGCTTGCATATAGAGCTCGTACCAGATGAGAGAGCAAGGCAGGGGCCGGCATCGGACGCCGCATGTATGGCGGTCGGGCCGGCCCGCCCGATGATGTCAACGGGAGGCGGGCTGGGCCAAGCACGTTTCGTGATGCGGCGGCCTCGCCCCCTCTCTGATTGGCTGGTCTGCATGTGACTCTGACGTGATAAGAAAAACCTCCGGGGCACGCGGAGGTGAAAAGCTGGCGAGTCAGTTAGAACCGGCTCCCGGTGCCAAATTTGAAAAAAAGCTGTGGAGCGGCGCAGGAGCAGCCTCTTTGCTCGCCGTTCCCACAGCACTGCCCAGCTTCCATGAAGCGGAGCTGCTCCGGCCTCGTTAGGAGGTCTAATTAATTTCTTTCTGTTTGTTTTTTCAGGTTTCGGCACTCCAGCCGGGCTTCTTTGGACAAGCACGGTCGGGAGGGTGACTGAGAAGGCTTCACGTTTTTCCTTTATTTTTCTGCAGAAGCAGGTGGCGGAGGGCAGCAGATGGATTGGGCACACGCTGTGGAGAGCGTCAAGAGCAGCGTACAGCTGCGGCAGTTGCAAGGTTTCACGTGTCCTTTGTCTTACTGCAGGCACACGGCGCTGGTGGAAGGTTGTGAACTGGACAAAAGAAATGAGTAGCTGGGGAGTCGTTCTACAAGGCTGCATGTTGTTTCGAGATCAGCGGGAGGCACACAGTGCGGGTGTAGAGCAGCGGACTTGACCAGGACGCTCTGGTTTCCATCGTGGGGGGATCACTTCTTTGGTTTCTGGGCATCGGGCTCAGCAGAGGTGGTGCAGGCTCGTTATTTGGGGGTTTCAGCGCCGTTTAAGGAGACACTGACATGCTGGCATTCCAGTGCTTCCAGGAGCCACGCGGGCTAGAGGTTACTCATACGACCCACTGGATTAGCCGGTGGGAGAGGCTATGGTTGCGTGGTTGCTTGTGGCCGGTCGTGGGTTCCATACGATTTAAGGAATGGGTCTGGGCAGTGCCCCAGGCCGAACAGCACTGGGGATGTGTAAATTACTGGTACGTGTTGTATAACGTGGGCAACACTTATTTCAACTGTGCGTTAGCATTGTGGGGTGCCTCTCTAACAGGTAGTTGCTTTTTGGGAGTTGACAATTATAAGCAGATTACTGTGACAGTGCTATGGCCCCTAAGGCAAAGTGGGGCGATCAGCGCTCACGTTTGATTGTTTTTATGGATGCAATGATGCGTAATATGGGGTGACATGGAGGCAGCCATTGCATATTTAAAAGATAAAGTTGATGGGCAGACAGGAAAACAAATGTGGCCCCCAGAGCAGCCTTCCCTCCTGTCCCCAAGAAGAAAGTATCAAAGAAAGGTGGGGCCCGCCACCAAGAGAGGATGGAGGAGCGAACAGAGCCATAGAGCCAGTGCCTCCTCTCCCAGTCCCCCGGGCAGTTGGGGGTGATGGCCAGCCTGGGACAACAGGGGGGTACTACGCCACCTATTAATGGGGGTGGTTATCCGCCAAGCACAGAGGGGCAACCAGGGCCATCAGGAAGCAGCCCAGAGGCCCCCGGGACTTCTGGGACGGGGGTTCCTGTGGGATGTCCTCCAGTCCAGACGGATTTGGTAGCTAATTTAGCGGCTGTCTGTCACCAATTTAGAGTCTTTTTTGCTGCACAGGCCCATGGGTGTAGGGGGGCCACTGTTAATTCATGTGGACTGGACCCCACTCACGAGGTTTCAATTTAAGAGAGTCATGGATATGGCTGTGCAAAAGGCAGGTTTTGACCCCAGTAGTTTTGGAACACATTCATTAGGTCTCGTAGAGAGACCTTTTGCCATCCATCCACAAAGCTGACTTTTTACGATGAGGATTTTCAACAGTTCACGAGAAGCGAATCACGTGACAAGCTCCTCATGCACGAGCTTGCATTTCCCCACAGGCTTCCCCCTGCCAGCAGCATTTGCCACATCAAAGGCTTCAGCTGCCCAGCCCCCCGCCGTCCTTGCACTCCAATATCAGTTTCACTTTCACGGGCAATGCTTGTTTACTATCTCGGGAGGTTAAACTAGCAGCGCAAGGGAACCCCGCTCAACAGCTAAGGCAGGGAATGCGCCCGGCTCTCTTCAATGCACATCTTTTAGCTGGTGGCACTCTTTATTAATGACACTCGTTTCCCCCAGAATTACAGCTGTTTAGAAGCTCTGTCGCACACATCTCAGTCCCGCCCCTCTCCACACATTTTCACACTTCACTGACCGCACACTCACGCCCTGCCTCGCAGCTCCTTGTGTAACCAGTTGCATAAATCCCACCACCTAGCCCACCCGCTGCACACACCCAATCACAGGCTTCCCCCTCCACTGCTGAGATCCCCTTTCCCCACCGTCTTCCTTCCCTGCAAAAGCCCATACTTAGCTGTCGCCATTGACGCTTTCTACCTACTTCCCTCACTCCTCTATACGGTTTTCCGTCCTTGCAGACATGCTCGCGCAACCCTAGCTCTTTACACCTTCTCCCCACGACCATCGTCCAACCCGATCCAATCTGGTGCTAGCGCTGCCGCTGCACTCGTTCCCACGAACTACGCATCCTCCCCAGCACACGCTCTTGAGCTTACTCCTTGCACGCATTCTCACAATCTACCAGCTGCTCTGCCCACACTTTCTCTCCTGTGAGATGTCGCCTCCCTCTTCCAACAGAAACTGAGTTTCGCAGCTGCTAAGGCGGGGAGAGGTGGAAGGAAAGGGCTATGGAGGTCCCGGGGTGAGGTACTATATACCTCCAGACGTGCATTGTGTGTCTGTATGGACGTTAATTCGCACCAGGGCACTCGTTGTTTGTGTTTACACTTACAGCAGACAACACGCGCCCCATCCAGTGTACCGCTTCATTGTCTTGTTTGTATATCCAAGCTTACACGTATTTTACGTTTCTCTTGATGTTTTGTAGCCATCGCTGGAAACAGCTTGCCAACATAATGTAATGCCTAAGTCATGTTGCTGCATTCATGGTGGAAATGCCTATTTCGCAGATAAGTACTGCTTTTTCCTGGCATATTCGTATTGCCAAGGGTCTGTTTACAATGGGAAACTTGTGCATTCGCTGCATGCTTTGCCCATCGCTTGTGACTAGTAGAAGGAGGAAGGCAGCAGAAACGTGTTTTGACAGTGACAGCTGAGGCAGAGCTAGTGAGGCCTCTGCTCTCACACACCGCTACCTCCTTCCAGCAAAGAGCTTTCAAGTGGCTCTTGGAATCCCTCCTCGGCCCCCACCCCCAGCTGCCCTGCAGGCACAGAGGCAGACTGCCCAGGCTGCATGTTCACACTCACAGAAACAGGTCCCAAGCAACATGCCCAGCTGCCAGCAGGAGTCCCAGCAAGGACCCGGGCAGCCCAGTGTGCGCCGCCGGAGGGACAAGGGCACCCCCACAACACACACAACGCTGTAGCCGCCCGCCTCACATGGCACAAAATACACTGCATCGCCAGCAATACAAGGCACAAAATATGTTGCAGCACATTACAAAAAATGTACAAAACACGCAAAAGACCCCACACAACGCACATAGTCGATTTTCAACCGGTTTACCAATGCGTTGCAGTAAAAAACAGCAGCATGCTCCGCAACACACCGCAAGGTACAGCTAGGAAAACAGGCAAGCGTGCTCCACACAATGTAAATAAACAACAACCTGCATGCAGCTAGTCGCCCATTAATCCACAAACACTGCAACCTGCCCCCTGGCATACACAAAATACAGTAGTTTGCACTACTAAATACACAACAGCACATTGTACATAGGAAAAGGGTCTCATTGGGACACAGTGCAAGCTGCAGATGCCATATGCACTCGTCCACACACTACATTTCCATTGCAATCCCTTCTAGAGCATGCTTCCCACCCGCACCACGAGCAATCAACAAAGAGCGCCCACTCTGGAACCAACACCCCAGTTCCTTAAAATGTAAGACATAAAAGATCTACACACAAATCTTCTTGCAGATGATGATACTCTCTGTGCCTCCAAATTCAATTATATTCGGCCGTGTGTCCTGTATTTTTTAAAGGGGTTGTTTTAATATTGTTTTGTTTTTTTTGCAAAATCCAGTCTCTTTAAAGTTACGTGGAGGAGAAGGGGGAAGAAAGCACTTTGCCTTGCCCCATTTCTACAAAGTGCTGGGCACCATGTTCGTGCGGGGAGGTAGCACGGACTATGACGTCACGCTGGACGGAACGCCCGGAGGGTTCCAGTACGCGGAACTTTGGAGCGTCAGTGGAGGCTGCAGAGCAACATCCATTATTCTTTCAGAATTTGGATAGGCTTTTGTGGTAACTTAGTATTTAATCTTGTAGTGAGAATAGAATGTAGAATGTCAGTAGTTCATGGAAAGTATTGTGTGTTCTGTAGAATGCTGCTCAGACCTGAGTTGCATCTCAAGCTGGCAGCACCCTTATTCCTTACCAGCTATCTTCACTTGAATAAAGAAGATCCTGAATATATCTTTGCTTGAAGTAGTTACTACAGCTTTTATTATTTGTGTTATGGCAGGTCACGAGGCGACGACAAGGCTCAGTCCGCAGGCACGGTGGCTTTTACCCCCTGCTGCTGAATAGTTGTATGGGCTAGAGTTCCTGTTTGCTCTTTACCGGAGGAGGCGGTCAGCAGCAATGTCTGCAGCAAACCGGTTCTCATCCGCCTTTGAAAGATCCTAACTTTTAAATTCAGGGGTCGCCATGCAGCAGAGGTGCGTTATTCAAGGTGTTTGATACTTGCATTTTTTGTGCAAATGCACGCAATAAAACAGATGAGGGTTTGATCCAATGTACTTGATTCTCAAGTGGCATTATACAGGCAAAGCGTTAAACGATCGCTCATGTGTTACTTTTGACCAGTCTGCAGGATATGTTGCTAAAAATGCCTCTAGCTTTTTATCAGATTTTGAGCAGCTAGACCAGGGCAGAGTGGCAGGTGATGAAGTGTATGGCACGTTCTGTTGCATACAAATATTTCCAGATGCCAGTTAGATCAAAATTACTCGACAATAGTTATACCAAGCTGTGCGTGAGATTCGAGCCTGTTCCCCTTCTCGTTCTCCTGGGGTTTTGGTGCAAAATTGCACAGTAGATTTTCATATATAACAATTTAGAATGCGTAATAATATCGGAACGGAGACCGTAATTTTGACTCTGTTTCAGTCTCCCGCATGTCATTAACTCTGAGAGTAGAGGTTTTTTTTTCATTGGAATGCTGTGTTCCTTTATTCATAACATCAGTGATGCACCTCGCCCAGACCACACCTGACAAGTGTGCAGGGATCACCACACTGCAGTTTTAGTTTGGAGGCAACCAAATACGTAACATTCTTTAAAACTTATGAATGACTATGCAATAGTGCAAACAACACAATAAATATAGTCACAAACTCGCCAACACACTCCACCCTGAATTCCTCCACGCTGGGGTACTGGGGGCTGCAGATTTCTGGACAGCATGCAGCCAGACCACAAAGAGTAACAATGACTGCCATTATAAATTACAATAACTTTTATTTAAGTATTAATTATATTAAAAAATTAAAAGCCATTGTTATTTGTACATCTAAGTCACTTTAATACAAAACATGTTGCATTACAAATGCTATAGGTGTCACATTTGCAAAAGTTAAAAGTATTGGCATTGTAAATGACAAAGCTATTAATTTAGCCATTTTCAAAACCAACACATAAATAAAAAAATTGTCATTTACAAGACTAATAGCTCAAACTTTCCTAATACGAGACCTATTGCATTGCAAATGCTTGTTTAGGATAGGGGCCGCCACTGAAGCAGCGGCACTGGGTTTCAAGAATAGCGAGGTGCAGAGGATTGGCAGGTGGTCCTCAAACTGCTACAAGCTCTATGTGTGGGTGCATATGCTATGATGTTACACAGGCAGTTTGCTGATGGTACGTGTTGTCTGTTTTTTTTTCAGTTTCTCAAGCCTGTCATGCAGGGGGGAAACTGGTGACGGCGCAGCAACACGCTGGATATTCGCGAGAACAGGTGAACGCCTGGGGCCAAGAAACCGCAACGATTATGCAAATTTTTTCTTTCAGGCAATTATGAGAGGAGAGCATGGCAGCCTGATTTGTAGGGTCTCTCTCCATCGGAGGGGTGACCTGCGTTGTGACCATTTCATGGGTTTTGTATTGGATTTGCTGGACAGGGAAGAGGGTCCCCCGAGGTTTTCATCCTGCACTTGGGAGGGAATGATTTGGTAAATCTGGGTAGATGAGGCCTGGTTGAGACATTGGTCACCGAAGTGGTTGATTGGCACGGCTATGTCTGTGGTCCATCCTCGCATGGTCCCATATGATCCCAAGATTTCAATGGCGTAGGGGGGGTCTGTGGGGGCACTTAACCACCTGGTGAAAAGGATCAATAATAAAATGGATAGGTTATTCTGAGCTCCACATTTACAGACAATCGCTCACAGGTGCATCAGAGGGGAGCCCTTCTTCTTAAAAAATTGCGTCCACTTATCCAAACTAAGTAACAAACTCTTCATGGAAAACATACTCGCTTGGGTAGTTGAGTTAAGTGACAGGACATGACCTTCAGTGGAGCAATAGGGGGAGGTCTGATAGTCGGTCAACTATGCATGTCTGTGGTGGTAAGGTCATGATTGGTGAGCTTAAATTTAAGGTCCTTAGCGGGCGGCGCTATTCTTTCATGAGGACACCCAAAGGGGAGGGACAAGTGGTCTCTCATGGAACTCCAGGGGCAGTTACATCTGGTTGGCTGGATGGGTGCGGCGGAGGGGAGTTTACGCTTTCCAGTAGGCTGGTTGGCCACTCCGCATGTGCACAAGGGCGCATGTAAATGGTGCATAACTGCAAGGGCCCCTTATGGAGATAATCGGTGGGGCTTAGGGGATGCTCGGGAGGGAAGTAACCTCCCGGTAAATGGGCCCCCTTGCGCATGGGCACTCTGGTTGGAGTGTGAGCATAGTTTGACCAGGATCTGGGGCAAGTCGTTGACCTTGCCGTAGGCTCAAACAGAGATACGCAGAAAGATAAATGTTATTGGTTATTGAATGCTTAGTCTAGGTAAGAAATGTCTAGGTATTAGTAATATGTTAAGGATAGCAATCAAGACATATGTACCTATCAGTGTAATGGACTGAACTTTCTGCGTATTTTGTACATAATGTATATGTTAAAAGCTTTGAATATTAATCTGTAATAAAACAGCTGGGATTACCGACCCCTAATCCAAAAACGCCTGTGTTACTTGAGTTGAGGCCTTGAGGGCCGATGGGAGGCGGGCAAGCTTAGTTTGGCACCAGGAGCAGGGGCCATCAATGTGGGTTTTTTAAGTCATTAGGAAGAGGGAGGGGCTAAGCCGTACCGGGCCATACAGACGAAGCAGCGGTTACAACGTGCGTCTGAGAGTGTTCATGAGGTAACGGGCACCCGAGCTGGAGGGGGCAGGTTTGCCAGTGTTGTGCATGACAGAGATGATTACAGGTCACCAGAGGTGGGGCCAGCTTCAGATTGCGGCACCAGGAAAGTTGGGGAAAAACCTTGGCATAACAGAGGTGGCGAGTGCGGGGGTGGGGGGTCAGAGAGGGGGGGTAGGAATCAGGAAGAAGGCATGTCCAATGCACAGCATGAGGGCTTTTAAACAGAAGCTCCTTAGTGTCACAGTCTTGTCCCATGAAAAACCTACCCCCTGGCCTGCCGGCCTGTTTACTGGATAAGCAGTTTACATTTCAAAAATTGCAACTCCACTCGAGGTTAGGAGCGACATGTTCTAAGCCATGGAGACTTCCACTCGCCCGCAGATCGAGAACTGGTGACAGTTCTCGTCAGTTGAGAGAAATTGTGACAGTGACTTGAAAGAGCTAACGGGACGACGTTACCGAGGCAAGGTCAGGCGTGGCTGCGGCTCGATGGGACCCAGTGTCCAAGGCTGCACGAATCATGCCTCGGCCAAGGCTGGAGTGAGAACTATTTTAAGAGTGTGCCTCGTTATCTCTGAAAGCAGGAGCGCTGCCAAAAAGAGTAAACAATACTGACATAAAAACAACCGTTTACAAAGCTAACAGTTTTGGATTTGTTCCGTGAAAACGTTTTCTCTAGCTTCACTAAGGGATGCATACCAGGTACTGCTCAGGTCGCCCCTCTGCACATTTATTCCACACGAAAAGTAGACATAGCACAGGAAGCAGGAGAGCAAGTTAAACTTACCTAGAGAACCAATTCAGGAATGGTCGTAGAAGTAAGTGCAGGCACACAGAACAGGCGCAGCACAGCATCAGAATGCAAGCATCCCTCCGACACAGAACAGATCCAATGTGGCAACAACAGTGCAGGCCTCCCTAAAACACATAATAGATGCTGCACACAGAACATATATAATATAGCAACACCAGCGTTTTCCTACACTTCCCAAAACGATTGAGGAAAAGTGAAGGACAATAGAAGCATTTGTAGAATGTTCCTCGTCATAGGATAGGCTATTAAACAACAAAACATGTAATCAGATAACATCACAAAGCACAAAAAAAGGTAATGTAACATTTTAGATTTAGAGGGTTTCATCAGATTGTTCATCGGCGTGTATGACAACAAATATCCTGCTGTATGACCCTGTATAGTCATAGTTCTGCTTTTGAACCATGAAAAGTTGTTTTGCTGTTGTAATTGTATGTATATAGCACTTACTACCCCTGACAAGGCGCTGAAGCGCTTTTCGGCGAGTTGCACACTACTTCAGAACCCAAAGTGGATCAGTGGGGGGTTAGTATAGGGAAATCTAAGATGTTAATTCGAGTGGTGGATATGCAAATCTGTTAGTTGGATTTAATAAGATAAAGGAGGGATAGAGGAATGGCATAGAAAGTGTTATTTGGGAGATCAAAGTAGTAAAATTACGTTTAGGATGAGTCAAAGGAGGGATAGAAGAAGAAAGAGTCTCGAAAGGGTTATTACGGCGATCATAGCAGTACAAATGAGAGAATGGGGTGGAGGATATATTGAAAGAGGTATAGGATAAGACATAGAGTAGTGAATTGGAGAGAGTTTTTTTTCTACATTAGGGGTAAACTAATAAACGTATAGATATGTAACTACATAGAAAGGTATGCATGTATATAGAAAATAATAGAGATATAAAGTTGTAATATATGAAGTCCCATATGTACATATATGGGTAAACATTTAGAAACTCTGACTTTCAAGTGTTGCTGTACATAAAACTAATTTATTTATGTTTTTCCAATTTAAAAAAAAGGGACATTTTATTGTTTTTTAAATATGATTATTCATTGTATTTTCACTTTATATTTTCACCAATACTACAGTATTGAAGCACTTATAGATACAATTGTAATGATCATATTTACACATTGTGATAGATAAAAGAAAACAAAATAACCCATTTGTAAACTATACAGTGACCTGACATATATGTAATATTTATATATATATATATATATATATATTCTGAGCAAACGCTGTGAAGCTTGGAAGAGCACTCATCCACTCTCTGCCATCCAGCAATACAAAAGTGCAGCCCTCCGTTTTCGCTTCGTGTTTTAATTAGGTCTGCCAACGCGTTTCAGGGCTCAAGGCCCCTTCTTCTTGGGCTGAGAAATCACACATGAAGCCAGCATGCGCAGTGAAATGCTTTTAATGTTCACCATCCTACCAGCGAAGGGCGTGTTTGCATCCATCTGCCTTCGTGCATTCTGGGGGATGGAGTTTTAGCATACTGGAAAACAACTTCTTCTTTAAGTAAGTTCATGTGTCTCTTTCCCCATGGTTTTCATTTCGATGTATTACTCTAAGTGAGCCACGAAATTGCAAAATTAGGAAGGTTTCATCGGCACATTCAGAGCGGCGCTGCAATGTCAAGTTCTGTCCCGACTGCAGTCTCCTCTCAGCTGTTGGTTGGAGTATCCTTCAGCTGACGGTGGTGCCTCTCCCCACGGTCACGCACCGTGTGATATAGTCTGAGCAAACGCTGTGAAGCTTGGAAGAGCACTCATCCACTCTCTGCCATCCAGCAATACAAAAGTGCAGCCCTCCGTTTTCGCTTCGTGTTTTAATTAGGTCTGCCAACGCGTTTCAGGGCTCAAGGCCCCTTCTTCTTGGGCTGAGAAATCACACATGAAGCCAGCATGCGCAGTGAAATGCTTTTAATGTTCACCATCCTACCAGCGAAGGGCGTGTTTGCATCCATCTGCCTTCGTGCATTCTGGGGGATGGAGTTTTAGCATACTGGAAAACAACTTCTTCTTTAAGTAAGTTCATGTGTCTCTTTCCCCATGGTTTTCATTTCGATGTATTACTCTAAGTGAGCCACGAAATTGCAAAATTAGGAAGGTTTCATCGGCACATTCAGAGCGGCGCTGCAATGTCAAGTTCTGTCCCGACTGCAGTCTCCTCTCAGCTGTTGGTTGGAGTATCCTTCAGCTGACGGTGGTGCCTCTCCCCACGGTCACGCACCGTGTGATATAGTCTGAGCAAACGCTGTGAAGCTTGGAAGAGCACTCATCCGCTCTCTGCCATCCAGCAATACAAAAGTGCAGCCCTCCGTTTTCGCTTCGTGTTTTAATTAGGTCTGCCAACGCGTTTCAGGGCTCAAGGCCCCTTCTTCTTGGGCTGAGAAATCACACATGAAGCCAGCATGCGCAGTGAAATGCTTTTAATGTTCACCATCCTACCAGCGAAGGGCGTGTTTGCATCCATCTGCCTTCGTGCATTCTGGGGGATGGAGTTTTAGCATACTGGAAAACAACTTCTTCTTTAAGTAAGTTCATGTGTCTCTTTCCCCATGGTTTTCATTTCGATGTATTACTCTAAGTGAGCCACGAAATTGCAAAATTAGGAAGGTTTCATCGGCACATTCAGAGCGGCGCTGCAATGTCAAGTTCTGTCCCGACTGCAGTCTCCTCTCAGCTGTTGGTTGTAGTATCCTTCAGCTGACGGTGGTGCCTCTCCCCACGGTCACGCACCGTGTGATATAGTCTGAGCAAACGCTGTGAAGCTTGGAAGAGCACTCATCCACTCTCTGCCATCCAGCAATACAAAAGTGCAGCCCTCCGTTTTCGCTTCGTGTTTTAATTAGGTCTGCCAACGCGTTTCAGGGCTCAAGGCCCCTTCTTCTTGGGCTGAGAAATCACACATGAAGCCAGCATGCGCAGTGAAATGCTTTTAATGTTCACCATCCTACCAGCGAAGGGCGTGTTTGCATCCATCTGCCTTCGTGCATTCTGGGGGATGGAGTTTTAGCATACTGGAAAACAACTTCTTCTTTAAGTAAGTTCATGTGTCTCTTTCCCCATGGTTTTCATTTCGATGTATTACTTTAAGTGAGACCATGAATATAACGCCCTGATTGGGCATGTCTTAATATAAACGTGTCCATATAATATAAACAGACCCGCACCAACGGTGCTATTATCTTGCCCTGGATGGGCAATGGTCCACTCAATCTGATTAACGTGATTAGTGCAGTATATCGACCAACAAGATATATCACAAGTCTCAAAATATGTGTAACATTCAATAATTCATCATAGAAGATAAAAGGCAAAGTTTATGGTTAAACATCCTCAATCATATATTCCATTCCAATCATATTAGATGAACAGCCAAGTCTTCATGCATATTAAGTCCCATAGGCAAATGCTTGAGTGGACCATGGTCCGCTATATTGAGGTATAATGTGAGATATTTATGAATTAATTTAGGCAATTTGCATCGTATTGCTTTCATTAAATGTACAATATTGTAACCTAGATATGGACCCATTCTAAAATGGCGGCGATTAATTCGTCATCGAGTCCTACCTCTATGTTGATTTGACACGTGATGGTTTTTAAATGGATTGTTTGCCGCGATCTTCGTTTCATTACTGAAGAAGGCCGAGTGCCGAAAGCGCGTTCTTTGAGAAATAAAAAACTGTGAATTTACCCTGCGAGTGCTGCTACCTGATTTCCGCATGATTGCGGTGAGGGATCTTTGGAGCTGATATATATATATATATCATGTGATCAAGGTCACCGTGGAGTGACCGAAACGCGTCATGCTGGCGAAATCGTGTGAATAAACTTTGAGAATATTTCATCCTTGCGCTGTGGAGTGGTTTGTACCTGTGGCATCCGGTGTGGCAGATTGGATCTTGGTCCTGATTTGAGGCAGCGGAACAGGACTGTGAATTGCATATATATATATATATATATATATATATATATATATATATGTATATATTCACTGAAAAAAACCATAGGTTATAGACCGTATATAGTTAGGAATTAGCATTTACAAAACCTTATTTTACTCACACAAAACCATTGAAATTCGCATATATAGTTAGTTGCACTAACTATATATCGCGCACACCCGCAATCCACTGCTGATGATGTCACATATTACATCATTCATGACATGGTCAGTGACATCACTGATGACATCACTGATGACATCTCAAATGACATCACTGATGACAACATCCAGTGACTGTATGTTTCTGTAAAGTTAAAATATGTCTTACATATTGAAGAATGAGTGGATGTATAAGTGTCTGGATGAAGGATTTAGTAGGTGCATGGCTGACTGTATGAGTGAGTGATTAAATGTGTCTCACTGAGTGCATGGGTTAGTGACTAAACTGTCTTAATTTGTGCATCATTATGTCTGTTGTTCTGTAAACTGCTGCATGTGTTGATCAGTAGCTATATGAGTAACTATATGGGTTATTGATTGGTTGCCCAAGTATTTGTATGGGAGACTGAGTGTGTGTGTGGGTGGCTGGGAGGTGTATGACTCTGTGCATAGATGTGTGAGCAGTTGATTCACTAGATGTATGGGTTCAAAAGTGCATGTGGAAACAGCTGTATGGGCGGTTGACTGTGTGCATGAGTTTATTGGTGAGTGAATGGATATCTCAGTGCTACATGTCAAAGTAAGTACATATGTAAAACACAGTACATGTGAGAGTTGACCTTTTTAAATAACTGTGCATAAGAGCCAGTGAATGTGTGAGTGGCTGTATGGATCATTGTGAACTTGTATCAGGGATTGTATAAGAGAGTAAATATGTGTTAGTATATGTTTGAATAAGTAAGGTGTGTATAACTGTATAGTTGAGGAAATGGAGGTGTGATTGATTCTTTGCATGACTGACTAGGTGTGTGAGTAACTCCATGGGTGAGTGACAGTCTGTGAGAGTCTGTTTACACTGAGTGTATCTAAGGTTATATTAGAGTCTGAAGAGGTTCATCGTATTATCACATGAATGATATCATCAGTGATGTGATCAGTAATGTCAAATGAGATGTCATCAGTGATGTCATCAGTGATGTAATTTGAGATGTCATCAGTGATGTCATCAGTGATGTCATTTGAGATGTCATCAGTGATGTCATCAGTGATGTCATTTGAGATGTCATCAGTGATATCATTTGAGATGTCATCAGTGATGTCATCAGTGATGTCACTGACCATGTCATGAATGATGTAATATTTGACATCATCAGCAGTAGATTGCGGGTGCGCGATATATAGTTAGTGCAACTAACTATATATGCGAATTTCAATGGTTTTGTGTGAGTAAAATAAGGTTTTGTAAATGCTAATTCCTAACTATATATGGTCTATAACCTATGATTTTTTCAGTGAATTTTCAAGGTTTTGTAAATGCTAATTCCTAACTATATATGGTCTATAACCTATGGTTTTTTCAGTGAATTTCAATGGTTTTTTAATTGCAAATATCAAAAGCTGCAAAATGTATTCTTCTTTTAAAGGAAAAATATATTTTATATGTATTTAATATAATTTTTTTATGTATATAAAAATGTATTATTTTTTTTTTCGCTACCGGTCCGCGCACCGAGTAGCTTCCCGTTAGCTCAATTTGGTGCAGCGAACCCGATCCGCGCACCGGGAAACGTTCCGTTAGCGCAACTGCCGCGTTCGAAAACAACATCGTGACGCGACGCGTAAGCGCGACGTATCGCGATGCCGCGTAATGCGTCTTATGACGCCCCGCGTTTGCTCACTCGGAAGTGCTCCGGAGCGCGACCCGAGGCGCGAAGCGCAGCACCCCGGAAGCGCTCCGGGCGCGGAGCGGGTCGCGTAACGTAAGCGTAACAGGTCATGTGACCTGAAAATAACACTTTTCATTGGTTTAGAACATTTTTTTTCCCAAATGATGAAAGCCCCCACCTTTTTTCCTCACTCTGACTTTCATCTTTGTGAGAGGAAGACCTGTTTCTGCTTGTTCAGTCATGGCATCTGTAGTAGCTGCAGCTGGTGGACCCCCACTACCACCACAACCACCTAGGAAGGAAGGACCACATGCACAGTTCCTTCCAAACCCAGAGGAAGAGGAAGAAGAAGAGGAAAAGGAGGTAGAGCCGAGGCAGTTCTTGCGTGAAGAGCCCCGGAAATCCCACCGCTTAGACCATTTTATATGGCATGTTTTTTCTTATCCTCGAGGGCAAAAAAAGGTCAATGCCCGGCTGGTGACATGCCTCATTTCCGATGCAGTTCTGTCCCGAGGCACAGACAAAAAGTATAGTTTTGGAAACTATACTATGCACCGCCACATGCAGAGGTGGCATCCAATCAATTATAGCGTTGCTGAGGTGCGTCACCTCCAGGATAACCCACCAACTCCTGTGGCCAGTACATCGTCACAGGAAACTCTATCGGGACCAGAAGCTACCGTACCTCAAAGCACTCTTAAATATTATTTTACTGTTTCCCTTGGTTTTCCCCTTGTTACGCTTTCCGGAACGCTACCTGGTGCGCGGACCGGGCGCTAACCGTGCGAAAATTTGAGAAAAAGAGGGTGTTTTTTTTTACATATATGGGCCTCCTCAGCCACCCTCAGAAAACCTAGGGGGTCAGGATACGTCTCCCGTGCCCCCTTATACCCATTCCCAACATTGTTTATCCTCCATCTTGTGACTAAATTCGTCTGAAACACAAGATGGCGGACTCCCGTTACGCTACCGGTGAGCTACCCGGTTCGTGTACTGGGTAGCGCTTCCACCACGAAAAATCGAAAAACATTTTTTTACATTTTTTTGCCCCGCGGGGCCCGTTAATAGCCCCCACATCAATCCTAGGGGGTCAGGAGATGTCTACCTTGCCCCCTTCATTCATTTCCCCCTTCGTTTATTTCCACCTCTTGTCTCTCGATCCTACCGAGAGACAAGATGGCGGCCGCTCCGGACTGTTTAGAATGTTGACAGTCACCGGAGAGCCAATCCGCTTCTCCTCGCGAAGTTCCGTTACGCGTCTGGTACGCGAACCGGGGCGCTAACCGGGACGCTGTCACAGATATATATATTTTTTTGAACGTTAATTTCTCAAAATCCACTGGAGCACATATCTTGAGACCTAGCAAAGGCACATCGGGAAAACAGTCTCTACAATTTTGCCAAGTTTCATAGAAATCCATTCAGCCGTTCGAGCTAAAAGTGAGTCCAACCGCCCTATGGAAAACTCAATGTTAAAAACACGTTTTGGGACCCCCCTTTTTTCTCGCCCCCCGCTTGACGAATCCCCCCCAAACTTTCAGGGGACGCTCAGAAACAAAATGTGCCATTTTCCTGAAAATTTCAGCCAATTCCGTCCATCAACGCCAAAGTTATTCAACATAGAATTTTCAGAAATCCCTATTCAAAAAAATCCTAACTATATATACCTACTGGCGACCGCCAGTAGGTAATATATATATATATATATATATATATATATATATATATATATATATATATGTGTGTATATATATATATGTATATATATATATATATATATATATATATATATACATATATATATGTATATATATATATATATATATATATATATATATATATATATATATATATATATATATATATATATATATATATATATATATATATATATACCTACTGGCGACCGCCAGTAGGTAATATATATATATATATATATATATATATATATATATATATATATATATATATATATATATATATATATATATATGTATATGTATATATATATATATATATATATATATATATGACCTATTTTCCATAGGAATAGTGTTTTTTGATTTGCCAATATCTTTGGCGCCATTTGACGAATCTTTACGAAATTTCCAAAACTAATGGGGCGCTCAGGCCAGCTCCTGTCTTGAAAGTTTCGTGGTGATTCATCAAGCAGGAGGCGGGGAGCCGTCTGGGACCATGAGGGCATTTGGGCTCCCTCCACGGTCCCCAATGGTGTGGCCAGGCCCCGGGGATGTGGTCCCTGGGGCCAGAAGTGGCCGGGGAGGGGGGCCACACGTCCCCCCTCCCCTTTAATTAAAACAAATTTAAAACAGAAAGTCCGGCCCTGGGGGATGGGGTCCCGGGGCCAAAATTGGCCTGAGGGGGGGCCACTCAGCCTGGAGGTAATAGGAGTGGTAGATGGACCCAAGTATGTCTCCTCTATGGTTTCAAAAAGGGTAGTCTGTATTTTAGAGTGGGTGAATCAAAGGTTATATTAGGGTGTGAGGAGGTGCACCAGATTATCACTTGGATGATGCCATCAGTGATGTCATTTGATATGTCATCAGTGATGTCACTGACCATGTCATGAGTGATGTAATATGTGACATCATCAGCAGTGCATTGCGGGGGCACGAGTTATAGTTAGCTCAACTAACTATAACGGCTGAATTTCTCTGGTTTTGTACGAGGTAAATGTCCAACTAACTATAACGTCCCTGAAACCTATGGTTTTTTCAGCGACTATATATATATGTATAGATGTGTGTATGTATATGTTTTGACCATAATATATACATTTGTTAAGCAGACCTCGAAGAATATCTATATTTTCTAAACCATATGGAGTATATATATTTGTACAATCAAATGCACCTATCTAAATACACACATATAACACAGGCATATGTTCACCTTATCTGCTGCTGCCCAACATTCGCCTCACAGCGTAGTATAGTTTTAATTTCAAAGTTTAAAAAGATTGAGCCTTCAAACCTGTAACAAATCGGTATCCCATTGTTTTCATAATACAGTTGTCTTTTTTTATAAATAACTTTGTTAAATGTATTAACCTGGTCCAGCTGAGATTGGAAAAAGTATAAATAACTTATCATCAGCTAGCACCAGAATGGTCTTCCAGCTGGTGGCCCAGTGAAATGGGTCCACCCCCGACCCCGGTTGCCAAGGTCAGAAACCTCGGCGTTATGGTTGACGATAAGCTGGTGTTTAAACATCATGTGAACAAGGTGGTCTCTTCATCTTTCTTCATGCTAAGAAAAATCAGAAAACTGCTGCCATACCTCCCTTCAGGAGCTGGGAAAACTTTGATTACCACCCTTGTCTTCTCAAAATTGGACTATGGCAATGCCCTTTTCCTTGGCACACAGGAACAGATTCTATCTAAATTGCAATCTGTGCAAAATGCAGCAGCCAGAATTCTGCTTGATATCCCCAGTCGCCGCTCAACCTCCATGGCCATACGCCATTTGCATTGGTTAAGAGTTAAGAATTGTATAAAATTTAAAGCTCTTTGCATTGCTTACAAAGCTATTCATGACTCTGGACCAAGGTTCCTCAAAGATGCTTTTAAAATGTATACCCCATAAAGATACCTTTGTTCTGCTAACACCTATCTTCTTGCTGTCCCGCGTACCAGAACCGCCAGCTGGGGAGACAGGCGTTTCTTGGTAGCCACCCCCAAGCTGTGGAATTCCCTTCCTCTGCCCATTAAAACCAGCCCAACCCTCACTATCTTCCAAAAACTCCTGAAAACATGGTTATTTGATCAATGATTTTAAGGTAGTTTCTTCTCAGGAGTGCGATCTGCGCCGAGACACCCTCGGGTATTTGCGCGCGATAAAAATTTCAAAAACATAAACGTATAACATCAGATAAGGTAAATATGCTATTATGCAATGTGTCTCAGAATAGATCATGTGTGCATATGGCGCTGAATAAATCTCAAAGCATTGACTATTTTTTTTGGTAGAGTTAGGTTTCTTTGCCCATGATCATTCATGTAAACATGTTACAATGATTCCATTTCTAAACCATGTTCAGAACTTTTATTAGGATTTGCACTTCATACAATTAATTAATTTACATTAACCATGGTTATTCCTCTATTAACTGGTACAGTACAAGATATTTCTTCCTTGAACTGTACAGTGAAAGCTGTTTCACCATTGGTCTTTCAAAGAGAAAGAAGTCTGTCCATTGATTTGTTGGTAAATGTTGTTGCTGAATTGACTTATATGCTACAGTTGTTTCTCATCAACCTGTCTGATGAACATTGTTTTGCCATCGAATTCTATGGTGACATTTGTTTCGCCATTGGTTTGTAGCCTAGAAGTTGGTTCTTGGTTGAATTTTAAGATTAACATTTTTTCTTCCATATTTTGGGTGGTCAAAGTAGTTGCACGTTTGACTTGTGTGGTGAAGTTGTATCTCCAGTGGCTTGAATAGTTGAAGAGTGTTTCTGAAATAAAGTTAAACTGGTGCACACCATAGACAATTATATATATGCTGACATGTGTAGTAGAAATCTTTTTCTCTATAGATATATATGATGGAATTGTGCTTGTGGATTGACTTGATTTGTGCAGATGTGTTTTTGCATTTTCCTGTTATTCACTTGCATGTTGGAAATGTTAATGTCTCATATCATCCTCAAAAGAATTTGTTTACTGTCATTACTTTTGAAATAGTTTAATCTTTACCCTGGGTCTTTCTAAAATAAGGGTTGGCGTAGTCAATATTTGAATTGTTGTTGTCCTGTATTTTTGTAACGTGATTCTGAATCAACTCACATTGTAGACAGGTCCTTCTACAGGGACTTCTAGGATGACACTGCTCAATAGAATTTTTTTTTAGCAGAATCTGAGAAAGTATTCCAGAAGCCCATAGTGCTACCATTCTAGTGCAGTATTAGAACCTGCCAACCACCTATACTTCTAACACTACTCACAATCCAGAGTGGTGGGAGGAACAAAAAACATATAACTCCTCACATCCCTTGTCAGACTTTTCTAAGGACTATAAATAACAGATATCCCTGTTACCCAATTTATTGGTATCTAATTCACCAACTTTGGATGGACAGAATACAGAGTATGCCTTGCTGGACTGTGTCTCAAAGTTAATGATCCAAATGCAGCCGCACTCCGTGCAGCTAACAGCAGTGGGGTATTGGGGCCCTGTGACTATCTAGAAACCCTGAGACGGTAGACGTGTTCGTCAATATAGCTCCGAGTCTCGCCCCATAGTATACAGAGTGGCGGCTGAAGGATCGCTAGGGTTAATTAATAAAAGCCCTAGACCACAGCAGAGACCTTCTAACAGAGGGATTGGATGTGATGAACAGTACCCTAATCAAAGGGAATTAATAATATAATCAAATTGTCGAATTGAAGGCATAAAGGTTGAATAAGAAGACAGCAACTATCCTTAGCGGGCAGTAAGATAAAGACCCTCTATAATGAATAGACCTGTCCACATTGAGATGGAAGCTTGAAGTACCATCACAAGATAAACAATCTGATTCCCTAGCAAATTAACTAAAGAGGATTTCTTTTATGAAGATTCGATGTTTTTAATGTTCTGTCCTGAGGAAGGTGTTTTTGCAAAAAGAAAAAGACACTCCGAAATGCGTAAACACAAGGACCAAGCTTTTATATTGTTGTGATTGTATTGATTTATATGAATTGTAATGTAATAATTCTGTACATGTAATGCACCAGTCTTTGAATTGGACACTATTGAATGCAATTTGAAAACGAAAAAACTTTTTGTGTTTCACTTAAATGAGATATTTTCATGCTGAATTTTGTATCTTTGTAGTATTATGTACATGTTGATGATTTTAATTGCACCAAGTAGAGTCTTTTGGTTCATATCAAAATCTAATTCTGTGACTTTACATAAAACAATAAATGAAGAATATGATTCCACGTGTTGCGACATATTTCTATAATTAGAGCCCCTATCGTTCACTGTATATTGCTGTGATTAATCACACTATAATTGAATAACACGGAAAGGAAAAAAAAATTGTTATCACGATGCAGAGGGGAAATTAATTATTTATTTTATTTTGCCTCTGCATCGTCCCTCGAAATCCCCCCTTACATGGCCCCACCGCTGTTACCTGCACGGACCGCAGCTGTCCAAATGGGCCTACAAATGTTTGTCTGCAGTCTAACCCCACCAGCACTTCTGATGCTTACTGTCAAGGAGCTGGTATAATGAATTCTTGAATACATGGATATTGAACCCCCCCCCACCTTCCAGGTACATGAATGCCACCTCTTCCTAGTACATGCATCACCTGATGTACCCATCATAAAGGGTAAACCATTGCCAGCATTACTGTATGCAGACGATGCAGTGTTCATGGCACGCACTTTTACTGCACTGCATCAGCTAGTACATGTTTTTGTTGGCTTCATGGCCTCCTTAGATTTATAGACCAACTTTGCAAAGTCCCATATTATGTCATGCATATCTAAGTGTAGAGCTTTGTCATCCATGGCAATTGGCACTCATCTCTTTACCAGCATTAATATTTTCTTTTACCTAGGCATTCATTTTTATGCCCATGGGTACTGGTCACCCAACATTGCACACCGCACCACAAAAATTTCCATGGCTAACAGGTCACTTTACAGCATTCCCCAATCCTTGGGAGTCTTCTCTTCTGCTCCGCTACTACAAATATATCAATCCCAATGCTTGTCAATTGCCATGTATGGTGCTGAGGTGTGGGGAGTTGCTAATTGTATAGCTATTCAGCAGGAAGAATACAGACTTCTTAGACAGACTCTATAGTCCCATTTCTGTCTTACATTTTATTTGCCACAAGGAACTTAGGCTACCCTATATAGGTAACATCATAAGGGTGCAGCCTGCCTTATTGCGGTTTTCGAGCTGGACGAACCCTGAGGCTGCTCTAATAAGAGAAATTATAGAAGACTGCCTCTCTTTGGACAGAGGGTTACACATCCCAGGAATCGCATACATTAAGGATGTATACTGTATAATTGGGATGCAATCTATTTTCTCAGACCCATTAGTATGTGTTAGCATTAACAAGAGGAGGGCATCCAATGCTCTTTTCAATTTTGAGGAATCACGGCGGCTAACAGATCTGGAGGGGAAGCCCACTATGATTAGATACCTCGATTTGTGGGAATCGGACTGTACTACTGATTACATTTGGTGTGCCTGCAGACAATGGGATCACTACTTACCATTTCACTTCAGACCAGACACTGTTAAATACTTGCTGTGCTTCCCTGTAGGCTTTGCACATAACCATGACTTCCTGCCTTGTCTTTGTGACGATTCCTCTGGGCAATCAATGCTTCATTTTATCTCGCTTTGCACATTTTATGTACAGTACACCAGACTTTTCCTAACCCTCCCTCTTAAAAAATAGTGTTGCAATATTGACCAATGCAGACCTGTTTTTAGATTTGCATTACTTTTAATTAACGACAAAGCTATTTTGCACATTGGGTCTTTTTTAAAATCTGCCATAAGACTACTTAGGTCGATATTGCAAGTTATTACTTCTATATACTGCATTGTTTTTGTGTATATTATTCATTCTGTATCTGAGATGATTTAGGAATTGTTTATTGTTTGCCTTGCACTATGAAAATGCTTTTTAAGGATGTTATAATGCCTCCGAATGAAGATTATTATTGATAATTTATTGAATGCCACAGGCCACATTAGAATTGAAGATTCTTCAGCCACTTCACAGACACAAGCATCTTTAATCTTTTAATATCCTGAACTTTTAAAGTGCCAATCCGAAATACACGGTGATTAGTCTTTCAGAAGGACCCAGAACTTGTCAGTAATTTCTCTTCCATTTTTTCTAGATTTATATGTGTTTGTTCACACCAATCTTGGCTTTTTCCAAAAAGATTTACTTTATTCACATGGTCTCTATTACTTAGTCTTCCTCCATGTGGATTGTCTTTTCACCCTTTACAGGACCATCATTTCTTCATAATATTTAAAATGCTATAAAAAAATCTCTAAATTGTGTCGGTGTACCTGCAAGTGTGCCTTTTTCAAACGGATATCTGAAGATCATTGTAAGTTTTTAAATGTTCTATATTTTATTGTCAGAAAATAAAAGGTGACAATGAATATAAGCGTTTCTCAAACACTCTTGCATGTTGTATATAACTTACAAGTGCCTCACAATGTCCCTTAGATGCTTCAACTGATATGCTCTCAATAGACTTTTAATTTCACATACTGTTATGTTATGTACATTTGCAAAGCTCTCAACGAGGAGGGTACCATAGCATTGACCACATGCGGGTCTAGCCAAGCCTAGGATTCGGTATGATTTCCTGAGGTCTTCAGCTTATTGTGGAATTCAAGAAGTGTAGGGAGGCTTGGATGTGTAGTAGGTCCTTCCTCGCTTGAGGAGTGATGTGGGAGAAAGCTCTACCACCGGATCTGGTTTTCCGAATACTGGGTATGTGTACAAATAGGAGTATGGACTGGCGGAGGTGTCTGGAGGGTTTGCGAAAGCAGATGTGATTGTCGAGGTGTGCTGGGCCTGAGTTATTAAAGTGTGGGTGAGGAGTTTGAATTAGGAGACAGACCAAGGACTCTTGGGACTGCAACCTTGTTGAGTTTGAATTGTTCTCATTTGTGTATGGGCAGCCAGTGTAGCTCCCTGAAATGAGATGTGCATGTGGCCTGGCACGTTGAGAATGATTCTGGCTATTGAGTGTGAAAGGTCTGCAGCCTCCCGGTGGGTTATTTGTTGGTCCTGGCACAGAGGGTGTTCCTATACTCCATGTTACTTGTGACTTGGGTGGGGGTGATGGTTTCCTTTGTGTCGGTTGGAAGCCATTCAAAAATCTTCCTTAGCATTATCAGGGTGCCGAAGCGTGAGGCATTGACGGTGTTGACTCGGACTGTCATGTTGAGTTTGCAGTCAATGTTCATGAGGTTCTTGCACTTGTAGTGATTGTGGGTGTCAGTCCTAGCTCTGCTGGCCTCCAGGTGAAATTCCATGGTGAGGAGCTCTTCCCGATGATCACAACTTAAGTCTTGTGGGTGTTCAACTTCAGACAGTTGAACTTCATCCAATTAGCAATTTTAGTCATACATGCTGTGAACCTGTTACGGGTGCAGGGCTTCTTGCCCATAATGATGATAATAAGTTGTGTGTCATCAGTGTGGGAGAGGATGTTTATGTTGTGAGAGTGGATGATGCTGTCCAGAGGGATCATGTAAGCATTGAAGAGGTTTGGGCTCAGGAAGGAACCTTGCAGAACTCCGCAGATGAGGTCCTGGGCATCTGAGGTGCAGTGTGTCAGGTTGATTGCCTGACTCCGGCCAGTTGGGAAGCAGCAGATCCAGCAGAGCGCTGGACCTTGTATTCTAATGTTGTGCAGGCATTGGAGGAGGATGGGATAAGAGACCCTGTTAAATGCCGCAAAGAGGTAAAGGAAGATGAAGGCCACTGTGTCTCCCCTGTCTAGGATCAAGCAGGTGTTGTCTGTGGGTGTGATAATGGCAGTTACGGTACTGTCGCTGTGTCTGAATCAGGCCTGGATGGTTCTGAGGAGTTTGGGGTGGTTTAAGTACTCAATTAGGCATTTGTTAATAATTTTTTCTAGCACCGTGGCTGAGCACGGAAGCAGGGTGATCGACCTGTAGTTGGTGAGAGTAGAGGGATTCACTGAGGGCTTCATCAGGAAGGAGAGGACTGTCACATCTTTCTAGGCACCTGGAAGGTCACTGAGGAGAAGGACATGCTCAGGATGGGTGTGATCATGGTGCTGATACGTAGGAGTCCTCTTGATAAGGCGTGGTAGGTGGAAAGGGTCTGACAGGGCCCCGGAGTGGATGGACTTCATGGTGGTGTGGTTACTTCCTGGGAGATGTAGGTAAGTGTTGGCTCTTTGGATGAGGGTGGGAGTCGATTGGCAAGGTCTGTCAAGTCCGGTTGCCGGTTTAGGCTGCTCTATGTGGTGCTGATTTTGTTGCTGAAGCATAGGGATAGGTTGCTGCACAGGTCCTGTGAGGGAGTGGCTGAGTACGAGGTGGCGACTGGTGAGGTAAGATCTTTCACGATAGTGAAAGATTCCTTGCTTCTGTTGGTACTGGTGTTAATATGGTCCACAAAGGCATTGGGTTTAGCGGTCCAGATCAATTGGATACAGTATTTATTATGCCAAAAAAGCTACATTGAGCACCATTTAGGACATTATTTCAAGGTGTCCACCTTCTGATCCCACTTGAAATGTTTGACCTGCTTGTAATGCTTTAGACCCTGTGAGTATATGGTAATAATTTGGAAAGTAACTTTCAATATACATTTTGCTCTAGACCTCTTTGAGGATATTCCTTCATGCCCCACAACAACCTTATAGTTATGGGGTAATAATCAACATCTTACATAATAACTGTAGGAAACTATTGTGTTGTATTGCGGGTTCTACCAAATTATTTTAAATGAGGGGGACTTGCCTGAAAGTGTTCGAAGACCACTGTCCTATTGCAATCGGGAAGCATTCTGGCACTGGCTGATCCTTCCCCTTCTCTGCTCTGGCACAACTCCCATGTTTGTGCTTAAGACTTCATCCTCAATGCTGATGAACAAGCCCAAGTCAGCGAATGGGTCAATAACATGCAACTGTACAGATTCTCTGATAGAGTCAACTGAAATGCAACATCCCTTGACAATTTCATGGACTTGGATTTATCCTTCAATCCTTCAAAATCCACACTGTAAAGGAATTACAGACAGTGAGGTACCAACTCTCTTTCTTCTACACAAGTTCAAACATCACCTCCATAGACCACAGTTCACAACCACCTGCAAACCTTTAGCTTTTCCCATCTGGACAGTAGCATAGTCTTACTTGTAGAAGTCGAAGACTCAAATTGATCACCAATAAAGACCATCCTTAATAGTGCTGCATGCCTTATCACGGAACTCAAAATTTTAAGTATATATTGACTTCCCTGGAATACTGATCCCGATTGCCACCTGAAGCCGACATTATTTTTAAATGTTGCAGCATCACATCAGAAACAATACCGAACAGCACCATCCTCTCACCAGGATGAAATTCTAACATTTCCAGGGCTCAGCGCGAGTGGTGGCTCGCAGTGGGAGTGCTGAGGGGCGGGGGAGGGACAGGGTGGGGGATAGTGGAGTTGGACATACGACGGCCAGGAGTAAAGTAAGAAAATAAATAAAACTTTTTACCTTGCGTTCGCTGCATCGCCAACTTGGCGATGCAGCAAGCACGAGGTAAATAGTTTTATTTATTTATTCACTTACTTTTACTCCTGGCCATCGTATGTCCGACTCCACTACCCCCCCACCCTGCTCCTCCCCCACCCCACCCCACCACCCTGCAGCACTCCCTCTGTGAGCCGTCACTGCTCAGCGCATCACAAGGAGCTAGGACCTTATGAAATTCATGTTGACGAACTGCAAAAAGGGAAAACCCAGGAACTTTACCCACACTTAAGGCCCCATCAATCGGGGAGGACCAAAAACATTTAAAGACAGAACTTTTCAGGTAGCATAATCTGTGTTCTTTTGGTGATTAATGGTTTCGTACCAGCTCCCTATCTCAGCTATGTCCATGCCATTGATAGTATCGTGATGTATAAAAGTTCAATAACTAGCTAGATTTTTGCTATATAAATACTTACACACTTATATAAATACACAAATCCATATTCTCAAAAATAGGGCCGCATATTTTTGAAGACAGTAATGACCCGTGCAAATGTTTGGTTGCATTTTTCAAATCACAGGCAGGACCAGGCCAGTGGAAAAGCATAGATGGGAATGGCCACCCCTTCTCTATTATGCACTGGCTTCCATGAGCAACAAGGGCTTGGTCACGGCGGCCTGCTGATGCCAGCAGGATTGACATGTTCAAGGGACATTATGGGGTCAATTCCTGCAATGCACACCTTTACTGTGCATCTCTGAATAAGGAATGGGGATGTAAATCAGTATATACAACCTCCTGCTCATGTAGCACCAGTAGTGTTCCCTGTCTACACTGCACCTTTTCCTGCAGCACCCAAACGCTAGACCAGAAGAGCTCCAAAGGGACGGAAAGTGCATACTCCACTCCAATTGTATGAAAATTAAGGATGCACTATAATATACATGATCCACACTCATGCACAAATCATAACATAAGCTCAGAGTCTGATGTCGATATTGTCATGACCCTTTTCATTTGCAGAAAACCAAAGCCCTTTGTCAATTTGTGCATTACAAAAATGCACCCTTTCCCCAAAAAGGGTTTATGAAGCTGACCCACTGTCTTTAGCAGAATAACAAATGACTTAAAGGGGTTTCTGCAGTTTGAGATAGATAGTGAAGAAAAGATTATAAATTGGAGCCACATGCATTACATTTTGCATGCATACCACATCCTGTGTGAAATTCTGCTGGTGCATAGGGCGCTTGTTGTAGCTCAGGTCGGGGAAAAGGGTTTCTTTAAACCGGCCACACCACCTCAAACAGAATAATTAATAACTGAAAGAGCTTTCTGCAGCTTCTGTTGATAAATGAGACAGCTGATGGTCTGGGTGAGGGAACACTCCCCTTTCTTCTGCATGTCTCTCTTTTCTCCACATTTCCGTTTCTGATAGGCTTCACCCGGGACCTTGTTCGTGCTTTAAAAACATTCCTTGGTTATACTACTAACCCTTCTCTCCGAATACTCCCTGTTTTTGACCTTTTGTGAAGCCATCAGCTTCCTCTCGTACTTTCGGTTCCCAGGGCCTCTGCTAGATTCCAAACCTCGCTTTGGAGCCATCAATCACCTTGTCTACCTTTCCTCTTTCCTTCCTCTTCGCCACCCTTCCCACGTGAACGTCTCCATATCTTCGCATTTTCGGTAGCCTCCTGTGTTACACAAACACATGTTTTTTTCCCAGCGGAGCCCGCTGCACCCGGATGCAGTCCGTCTTCATACTGGGAAGGCCAGATGGCAATCCTTCGCTTTGCTTCCTCTTTTTTGATTTACAAATGTGGGTGTTTTTAGCATCTCGTCTCCTTTCATGCCAGCCTTCCCCTGCAACAACCGCGCGCCACTGGAAGTGTGTACGCACGTGAGGACATTAGAGCCCGCTGTCTGAATCCAATCACATTCATTATGTAAATGTCAGCACAGTGCATTCCTCCGAGTGACTGACACATTGGCTGTCGCCCTCATCAGGCCTCACGCCAAGATGTCAATCAAATCAACAATGGGTTGTGCCTGAAAGAGGGTGCTTTGATGACGTACCGAGTTTATTTTCGTGACCTTTTATTCCTTATTCGCCCTATTGTTGATGATGCCCAAACAAGGGTAAATTACATTTGCTTTGTGGATCGTCGCATGTTAATTTAAATGCCCTGCTTTTTAAATATCGCATGCATCTGAGGTTAAACGTTTTGACCATCCTCATCATTTTAGCACAAGTGGAAATTACTGCAATAGAGTATGAAGTAAATTTGCATTTGATTGACACACCAGCTCATCAAGTGCAGTCGCAAGGTTTAGAATTCTTATATCCCAATGAACAATTTAACCAACCGTTCACTCCCCTCCCCTAAAACAGCCTGCAAAGCCATGCTGATGGCACCATGGTACAATTTACTGATGACGTCATGAAACGGATGGCTAGTGTCCTATTGATCACATTTCAAGTTATCGGATACCAACATCGGATGCGGTCTTTTGCGTACATTGTAGTCTTTAGATTTACAAATCAGTAGTTCTTTGTCTACAAATATTGTATTGATATGTTCATGTGTAAGTTAAATGTATGTACACCAATTAAGCTATCACATACTACACGGTGGGAATAAAATACATCTTAGCAATTCAACATATAGAATATAGCCGTATAGCCCTTCTGCCTCTGACTATACCGGTTGTTATAGGCCCTGAACCAAAAGTATAGGCCTGAGCCGGAAGCGAGAACATATAATGAGGGACAGGGCCTTTAATAACTGGTATAGCCCGAGGCAGAAGGGCTATAAGGCTATTAGATCATTCCACCCACCAAGGGTAGAATGTTCTCAATTAAAAAGGGAGAGACAGAAAGACAAAAATTGCAATGTTGGCGTTCCAGGCTTATATTAGCCATTAGAAGCCTGGAGCTACTCCATTGTCTTCAATGGAGCGCTCAACATTCCAATTTTCTAATTGTAGATGGGTAACAGTCAATAATTGGTTTACACTGAGAGATTCGGAGAGACATCAAATACACAATAAAAGCAAAGATCAAGTTAATTATGATGTCACTCACAACCCGAAGGAAAAAACATCCTATTCACTTTTTGCCCGTCTGTAATTTTATGTTATGTATGGCCCCAAAAATCATCTGTCCCTGCTTCGCTGCTTTCATCTGCTACAAAGGGGCAGAGGAGTAATGGGAGCACATGGCCCTTCCTCCCTGTTCCAAATTTTTTTTTTAAACCTAGCCTCCTGCCACACACCACCACCACTCTCGATGCCTCCCCTTCTGAAGCTATGCTCTCATGGGAGCATACAGCCAGTCCTGCAACGTTTGACTCTCACAGAGACCTGTCAGCTGCCTGGAATTCCTACATGATGTAGCAACAGTGGGAAACAACTTTTACATTTGTTTCCCACTAGTGCTCCATCATAGCAGAGAATAAAATAATTCAGAATCTGTTTTTCACAATAGCAGCACTCAGTGATGCCATAAACAACAATGCTGCTTTGATTTACACATCCAATTTGTTGACTAGCTAAGTAACGTTTTTTGCCACCTTCATTCTTTCCTTTTTTTTTATTTTAAATTTTGTCCTCATACAACCTCCATAGAATAAGAAACCTCTCAGTCTAATACGCCCCTGCTGCTCATAACTTGGGGGTCCAGTCTCAGCCGATGTTCTTACGAGAGCCAGCCTGCAGAGCACATCATGAGCTGCCCAAGAGGTATAATCATTGGATGCATTGTTCCTACCAAACACCATTATTCAAGATCTAAGAGCCTCCAAAATAGCCCAAGCTCAGTTCTTTTCCTATAAACATTGACCTTTTGATCTAAATCCCTAAATTATCTTACTGTTTTCCACCAGC
Organism: Lissotriton vulgaris; assembly: GCF_964263255.1. Classification (NCBI taxonomy): domain Eukaryota; kingdom Metazoa; phylum Chordata; class Amphibia; order Caudata; family Salamandridae; genus Lissotriton; species Lissotriton vulgaris. The sequence goes on from NC_141693.1 coordinate 1,100,230,308, forward strand.
CTCTCCATGTGGGAGGTGCTGTCTGGCGCCAATTCTTATAGATTTCCCTGCTTGCTAAGAGCATTAAGTAAAACACTAGTTTGTTTTGCAACCCCGAAAAGCTTTCCACACCATCAGGCAGCAAGACAATACCAAAGAGAATTACAGAGGAGCTTACCTCCAGATCTTTACACAAAACATCTGTTTGTGTCTTACCCACATTGCCCCAAAACTCCTTTATCAGGGGGCAGGTGGCAAACATATGGAGGTCATCCACCTTCTGGGCATCACATCTCGTACACCTGGTTTCTCCACAGCCCCTTACATTGGACAGTTTGAGTGGAGACCAATATATCCTGTGGAGTGTGATGAAGTGGTTTCTCCTTAATGCAGCAGATTTGATCAAAGGGTAAAACATGGCTAAAGATACTTGCCATAGATTTTTCAGCTCCTCATCAGGCAAGTATTTCTCCCAGTGACTGGATTGCCGATGCACTCAAAATATAGTATATAGATTGTTAGGTAACAAAACAACAACAGTTTAGCAAAATAAATGACAGAAGTATTTCAACAGAACTCCAATGAAGGGTAAATCGTGGAGTCTTTAATGCAGTATACAGCCAGCCGACACGTGTTTCATCGCACTCGCGATTCCTCAGGGCTAGATGGCTGTGTCAACGTCATAAGGTCGCTCAGCTGGTGATAATTTCGACCCAGCCGGGCCCGTGACCGATGGCACTCGGTATGAGTATATGCGACGAAAGTTACAGTTCTTGAATCTATAAATATTTGTAGTGTAGCAGTGTCAAAGAGGCTCGGAGGTCACAATATATATTAAAATCCAGTTTTGTAGACCGACCGGACCAATCTATATACTATATTTTGAGTGCATCGGCAATCCAGTCATTTAGATAAGTGGTAGTTTTTTCTACTCAATCCGAGTGGTTAAAGGTTTGTCCACTCGCCGACTTGCACCTAGGATAATATTGTTTGAAAACCAGTGTGCGTATGAACAGGCAGTGCACCCAGAGCTTAAACTGATTAAAAAGCCTTCAGAATTCACAAGTATTTCTCCCAGACCTATTAAAGAGGTTCCAGCTTCCTGGCTGCTGCAGAAAGGAGATGGTTTTACCAGAGTGCCACTTTCTTTTTCTTCAATAACCTGGAATAATCATTGTGGGGCAGGTGGGACTAGTATTCTACCACTTGGTGATTTCTACAAGCATTTAGATATAAATCATGAAGGTATCAATAGAGGTGGGACTTGGAGCCGGAGGTCTGCTACTTGGGGAGTTGAATCATCGTTAGCAGGGGCTGGCAGCGCTTACTCGCTATCAGGCCTGGACGCCCAGGATTGACTTTCATCTGTACCTGGTATAATCTTAGACCCCCCTGGGGCATCAAATGGTGCGGTTCTACTTGGGGGTGCAGTGCCACCTGTCGATTTTTCCTTGTTTTTAACTGACACTATTTCTCCAGATGAATATCAGGCAGTTCATGCTAGCGACAGAGAGGATCCAAAGAAGAGGGATAGTATTAAGGAGGTGGTATGTCCTATGCAAACTTTGGAAATTCTCTCATGGAATGTGGCAGGTACCCAATCCAAACTAAAAGATTTGGAATGGTGTACCTTCATGGAGAAATTTCATATATGCATTCTACATGAAACTTGGGCGGTGGAAAACGTTTATAGAATAGGCTTTAATACTTATAGCGTGGAGGCAAAAAAGGAAGAGTTAGGTCGAGCTGCTGGTGGCCTTTTGATTTGGGTTAAGAACTCCTTGGTTGGCAGATTTCAGGTTCTTAACCTTATATCAGATGAATTATTAGGCCTGGAAGTTCGTTTCCCTAATGTGAAAACTCCACTGAAGATTTTTAACATTTATAATCGTTTTAGCAGCCCCCATAGACTCTCAAATACAATAACCACGCTGTTAGATCATTTAGATGCTTCCACTGACGATTACTATTTGATGGTCACCGGTGATTTTAATATCTCCTTTATACCTGTAAATTATATACAGGATTAGACAGCATCTGAAGATGAAGCAAGAGTGATTGCGAGATTAAATATTCCCTGTCTAAAAAAGCTCTAAGGTTGTAGAACAGATTTCATCATTTACCATTAATTATGGGTTGCATGCATGAAACAGTAGAACAGAATCAGATAGAGAAGCATCCCATACCTTTAAGAGAGGGCTATTTAAACAAGACTAGATTATATCATGGTAGACCTAGACCTAGATCTCTGGACAAACGTTAAAGATATGAAGGTCCTCGAAAGAAGCGATAGCGACCATAACGCACTAGCTCTTTCTATTTGCGACGTTATCGATTGGCTTGGCCCCTCTAAGTATAAATGCCCCCCCATAATAGTCAGCGAGGATGGAAGAAGAGTTAAGTGGGCAAATATTTTGGCTGAACAGAATGTGTTAGCCCAGATCTATGCAAAGGTGTCAAATGTTATCATTAATCTAGACCCAAAAAAGGGTAATAAAAATAACCCCTTAAGGATCTTTGAGAACCTGAAAAATGATATTAAGGGATATTTTTGTAAACCGCTTAGTAATTCCCAACTGAATAGATTTATAGCCCCATGGTTCAACAATACCTGCAAAATGGCCAGGGCAATCCTGATCACAGCAGTGAAGGGAAGCTCTTCCTCAATCATAGGAGAGTGTAGGAAAAGCTATCAAAAAATTCAAAAGGAGGCCAAGAAAGATTGGGAGATTGAAAAATGGAGGCTCCTGGTAGAGGCCTCCCACCAAAAGAACAGTAAAGCTTTTTGGCACCTTTTAGCTAGAGGTGCATCCAGGGAGGTGGCTCAATCTGACTCTCACCTACAGCCCCAGGTATGGGAAGACTATTATGGGCAGCTTATTGCAAACTCTGAGGGAACAGTAGGCCCCGTTTTACGCCCAACGACCTCAGATGATCCTGGAAAGGATTTTTATGAGATCAATGTTGGTGAAACAATTATGGTTCTAAAAACCTTAAAGAAGCGGAAGGCCCCCTGCCTTGACAGACTCCCAGGCAACCTTTTTAGATCAGAGCCGGTTGTATGGGTCCCTGTTCTTACTGAAGTCTTCAATGCTATCCTTAAAGGAGGCACGCTGCCGCCCACATGGTTGGGCACAAAAATTACTCCCATCCATAAGAGGGGGGACAAAGGGTTACCAGAGAACTATAGGCGGATTAGCTTAATAGATGTCCCCCAAAAACATTTCGGCAAAGTAATCCTAAACCGAATCCAAGACTGGATGGATGACACAAACATTCTGTCGGACCTCCAAGCAGGAGTTAGGGAATCCACAAGCACAACAGACCAGGTCCTCAGGTTCATGATGGTGATCTGGAAAGAGGTCACCTTCAACAGGGGCCACTTGCATGTTGTGTTCATGGACCTGAAGACCGCTTTTGATTCTTTAAATCGGGAACAGTTGTGGACCACCCTGAGGGACATGGGGATGCCGCTTTATTTGGTTAACATCTTGATCCGTATGCACTATGAAACCTATGCAAAGGCGAGATGGAGCGGTGAGGCCGCCCTTTCTGGGAAAATATCTATACAGAAAGGAGTACGTCGGGGTGTGTCCTGGCACCCACTCTTTTGTATTGTATTGTATTGTATGGCGTTTTTGTAAAGCGCGTGGTTACCAGGAGGCATCCCAGCGCTGAGATTGAGTAATACTCTGTGGGGGGGAGAGGACAAAAGGATCATTTAGGAAAGAGGAAGGTTTTCAGTGTTTTCCGGAAGCGAAGATGGCCGGATTCAGCGCGTACTTGCAGTGGTAGAGTTCCAATGTGAGGCCGCATTCACCGAGAAGCGGCGGCCTCCGGTGCGGGCTTTCTTGATTCGAGGCAACATGGCCAGAAACCCATTATCTGAGCGCAAGGGTCTATTGGGTTTGTAGGGGGTGACTAGGCTTCTCATGATCGGGGGTCCTTTACCTTGCAGGATTTTGTGGGTGATGCAAAGGGATTTGAAGATAATCCTCTCTCGCACAGGGAGCCAGTGAAGCACTTTTAAAGCAGGTTTGGCTGATGATCTGAGGGGGATACCCATTAATAGCCTAGCAGCAGTGTTTTGGGTTTGTTGAAGCTTATTGATTGAGGCTACAGGGGCTCCTAGGAAAATTGTGTTACTGAAGTCTAGTCTTGAAAGAACTAGACTTGTATCAATAACCTCCTGGAGTGATGGGGGAGGAGGGGGAGGACTTTGCGGGCGGAGCGGAGTAGGCCGAAGCAGGTACCTGCTGTCTTTTTCGCTTGTGTCTTAAGCGAAAGGTCCAGCTCAAGCCAGACCCCCAGACTTTTGATTTCTTTTTTTGGGGTGGGAGGGTCCCCTAAACAAACCGGCCAGATGGAAGAGGACATAGAGGCCGATTTGTGGCCTAACATCATGATTTCTGTTTTAGATCCATAAGCTTGAGTGAGGAGTCACACATCCAAGCATCAGAGACAATAGAACACTTTCTCTTTTTCTGTCCTGCATATAATGATCATCGGAAAAAATGGATCACCCTCTTCATAAATAGTATTATAGGGGAGCTCTTTAATTGTGGTGGGGACCCCCAAAACTGGCAGGTCAACAGATCCCTTGTTTATTATTTGCTGATGGCACGCTACTTATTGCGAAAACTCCTAGTGGCATCCAAAATGTATTAAATAGATTTGAAAAGGCATGCCAGAGTAGAGGATTAATAATAAACTGTGGTAAAATAAAATACATGGTTTTCGATCCATATAAGAAAAGCACAGAGTCTTTGTTTCTGGACTCCCAGGCTCTGGAGAAGGTTGAAGCTTTTGATTATCTGGGAATCAGGATAGGTGATGATGTATCCTGGTCAAATCAGATTAGAAAGAGTACTTTGACTCTTCAACATGTTGATAGAGTGCTATTGTGCAAGGTTAGAACTTCCCCCTATAGACCATTAGCCCCTATATTAGAAATTCATAAGGCAAAGGGCTTAGGAGCTGCCCTCTATGGGGCAGAGTTATTGGGTTTGGACAATGTTAAAGAGTTGACCAGGGCTGAAAATAGGTTTGCTAGGGTAATTGTTAACCCCCCAGGGTGCACACCTTTAATACCTTTCAGATCTGATTTAGGGTTAAGATGTATAGGACATTACGCTATCTTAAAGGCTCGTGCCTTTTAGATAATAATTTGGATGAGCAGCACTAAGGTACCACTAAGATGTGCTAAGGGCGAACTTCTTGATTTACACAAAAAAAGGGGCGCATTAAATGGCTCAAACAACTGAGGGACGAGTTTACTAAGCTTAGTATGAGTTACTTATGGGATGATCCAGGGTCTATCCAGAAGGCAACTATTCAGATTTTTTTTTAAAGTTCTGGGCTTTTATGGACCATGAATTTTTGATAAAAAATACCAACGGCTCGCTTGCAATACATTTTCTTAATTTTAAATGCGAGCTTGCCTTTGAACAGTTTTTAGATGACATTGAGCCGCTTCAGGCTATATCTTTATATTTGCAGTACAGATATGGGACTTTACCATTACACATTAGAAGAAGTTCTTGGGCCAACGCACTTGTTTCACCTATATGCCCTGTGTGTCTGGATAATTCAGAGACAATAGAACACTTTCTCTTTTTCTGTCCTGCATATAATGATCATCGGAAAAAATGGATCATCCCTGTGTGCCGCATTTTATCTTGTATTTGCCCTTCTGATGCCATTAAGATATTTACATCTGATAATACCAGGTGGCTTGTATTTGCACTAACTAGGTATCTCTTGTATGCGTAGCGAAAACGTTTTAAGCTTTTATCAATTTAACCCTAGCACATGCAAAATAGTATTGATTGATATGAATCTTTACTACTGCTTTTTTTTAACTTACCCTGATCTGAGAGTATGTCATATATAAAAAAAAATTAAATTGTAATTGCTGCTATTCGGAATATGATGTTTTTACCTAATTTAATTTAGCGGTTTTTATATTGTATTATGATGTTTTTTATCTCTGTAAATAATCAATTTCTATTTTGATCTAATAAATTTACTTACTTACTTGCCATAAATTTTTCAGCTCCTCATCAGGCAAGTATTTTTCCCAGACCTATTAAGGAGGTTTCATCTTCCTGGCTGCTGCAGAAAGGAGATGGTTTTACCAGAGTACCACTTCCTTTTTTTCAGGTTTTGATCTTGCAGGTCATCCTCCACTGAGTTGTCCACAGTGGGATGCCACTGCTGGCTTTTGCACCACATTGACATTTGGTAATATTTAAATCTGGATAATGTGCCATTGGTTAAGTTGTTCCAGGTATCCCATGGCAGACATTAGTCTCCATCTACGATGTCCATCCAGCGTGCCACACCTGCATCTTTTAGTGGCTGGACTAAAGCATCCAAGAAGGACTCACGTATTCCCAGGGAGTCCCACACAGGTGCCCATTCCCTATAGTAGGATAAACCTAAACTAGAGTGGCAATCATACTGCAGTTTAGCAGCAGCATATAAAACATTCAGCCGTACTTTTTAAAAGTACTTACGGGCACCAAATCTATACATAAAACCCTCCTCAGTGCTGCCCAATAGCATAGCCTTAAACGTGCAGCCAATCAAAGTGTTATCTGGCCTAAGAAGTAGCATCTTGCAGTTCTTCAGTTGATATGCCCAGCAGTACAGCTGGAGATCAGGTAGACGCAGGCCGCTATGCAAAAGCTTACGCCTTAGCTTCTTCCAAGACAACCTGATCCCCTTGCCCGCCTAAATAAAAGCAGACATTTTTCCCTGGATTTTAACTAAAAGGCCTTTATCAAACGCCAATGGAATATTATTAAATAGGTAGGCACATTTGGGGAGGATGCACATTTTAAATCAAGTTAACCCGCCCAAAATGTGTAAGTGGGAGGTTCTGCCATCTTTCAGGAGTGCATCAACCTCCTTGGAGATACTAACTAGGTTTACTTTAGGGATTTATTTTAGCTCCTGTACTATGGTCACACCAAGATATCTTATCTCCTTAGATAACCTTACCTTCTGAATCGCCACATTCCAGGCCATAACTTCAGTTATGTCATTATTACCCTCATACCCAGACAGTTTCCCGAAAGCCTGTACTTCAGTGAAAACTCCTGGTAGAGTTTGGTTGACATTAGATGATAATATGACCAAATCATCAGCGTACAGGGCTACTTTCCTTGTAAAACCATCTACAACAAAGGGATAGATCTTTTTGTTCTGCCTCAAACATTGAGCCAAAGGCTCAATGTATAAATCAAAGAGAATAGGTGACAGAGGCTACCCTTGTCTCGTACCACGCTCTATTGAATGAATGAATAATAACATTTATACCGCGCAAACAATAACCCGAAGGCATCAAGGCGCCTAACAAAACAAATCATAAATGTAAGCACGACACCACTACAGATAAGCCTGCACAAAGAGATGCGTTTTCAGAGCGCTTCTGAATGCCTGAAGAGTGGGTAGGGATCTTATTTCCAGCGGGAGGGCATTCCACCACTTGGGCGCCAAGGTGGAGAAGGCCCTGCCACCCCATTTCGCTCTCCTGAAACGGGGGGTAGATAGAAGAAGTCTGCCAGAGGAGCGCAGATTCCTAGAGGGAATGTAGCGGGACAGGATGGATCCAACACCAGTGTGACTGTTTTTAGCTAAAGCCCTGTATGTCATACAAAGGGTCTTGAAGTGGATGCGGTCCTCGACTGGAAGCCAGTGAAACAGCTTTCTGGCCGCTGTGGCTGAGGCACGTTTGGGGAGATCCAGGACAAACCTGGCACCGGCGTTCTGGACTACCTGCAAGCGCTGCAGTAGACTCTTATTCATTCCCGCATACAGTGCATTGCAGTAGTCCAGCCGGGAGCCAATGAGGGCAACAGCAAGCTGTTTCCTTGCCTGCAGAGATAGGTAATGCCTAATCCTCCTCAGGACATGGATAATGCCCCAGCAGGTGGAGATGGTTCTGCTGACCTGTTTACCCATGTTGAGGGCAGGATCAATCATGACCCCGAGATTTTTTGCAGAGGAGGTAGGGGTGGGGCAGACTCTTAATGAGTCTGGCCACCAGCAAGATGACCATACGTCATCTTTCCCTCCAAACACCATTACCTCCGTCTTCTCTCCATTCAATTTCAATGAATTAAGGATCATCCATTGACCGACTGCTTCCATGCAAGATCTAAAATTGGAGGCAGTTGGGACGCTAGACTGGGAGAGAGAGACAAGGATCTGGGTGTCATCCGCATAGGAAACTATCTCCATCCCAAAGGATCTAATGAGCCTGGCAAGTGGGGTCACATAGATGTTAAATAGGGTCGGACTAAGAGCCGACCCCTGGGGGACCCCACATTGCACAGGTAGGGATGGAGATAGATACTCCCCCAACTTCACTCTTTGCACTCGAGGATTGAGGAAAGAGGTGAGTAGATCTAGAGCTGCACCTTGCACCCCAATCTCCCTCAGCCGAGATGTTAGTACTGAAGGAGAAAGGGTATCAAAGGCCGCCGTCAGATCCAGAAGGATCAGAAGGGTGGTCTGGCCCTCATCAACACGCGTGCGGATATTGTCCAACACTATGGTGAGGGCCGACTCAGTGCTGTGTTCCCTCCTGAAACCATGTTGAGAGGAGTCAAGACAGGCCGAGCTCTCTACAAACGCAGCAAGATGCGTGTTAAGATGTGCTTCTAACATCTTTCCTGGAGCTGGAAGTAATGAAATGGGCTGGAGGTTTTTTAAAACCAAAGGATCCAGAGAGGCCTTTTTTAAAAGAGGTTTTACCACCGCGCTTTTCCATTGGGTGGGGAAGAGGCCATCCCTCATGGCTCTGTTCATGATATCAACCAGAGGGGGCAGGAGAGTTTCCCTGCACTGTTTAAGAATCCTGAGGGGGCACACATCCAGAGGAGAGCCCGATTTAGTTTTATTAAGGAGGCTATCCAGATCCTCTAAAGAAAGTGGGGGGAAAGAATCTAGAATTCCCAGATGGAGTTTTTCAGCCGGGGCATGGTCCATAGCCCCTAAGGCCGGGGGCCCACTCATGAGAGATTTTTGCATCTCCAAGGCAGAGTAGATATCTAATATTTTTGCCTGAAAAAAAGAGGCAATGTTGTTACAAAGCTCTTGGGATGCTACTACAGGATCTGGGGTTTGGAGGGTTATAAGGGAGTCCACAACCCTAAAGAGCTCTTAAGGGGAGGACAATGAAGTTGTCAGGGCCGTAAAATGCTCTTGTTTGGCCTTTATGATTTCAGTCTTATACTTCCTCAACAGAGTCTTATGAGCTTCCTTATCTTTTGGGTCCCATCCAGAGTATTAACACAGGAGCTGTGAGGCTGCCATTAACCACAATCTGAGCCCGGGAAGAATTATAGATTTTATTAGGGCCTCTCTAAAGGTCTCATCAAAACCAAAAGCCATCAATACTCTATTCAGATAACACCAATTGACTCGATCGAAGGCTTTTGCTGCTTCTAGGGTGATAATTGACAGCGGAGCACCATATGCCATTGCCAGACCTATTGAGCCAATTAGAGATAGAACCAGATCCTTCATCTGCCTCCCCAGGAGGAAACCCTTCTGATCTTCATGAATTATCGGTCCCTCGATCTTACAGAGACAGTCATTTAATACCCCAGCAAAGATCTTATAGTCGCTCTTCAATTGTGATATTGGCCGATAAGACTGGCATTGTGCAGGATTCTTCTCGGACTTTAAGATTAGTGCAATGACAGCCTCACTCCATGAGTCTGGTAGAGGTGAGGTGCCTCTGAGGATCTCATTAAACAGCTTCAGCCAGATAGGGATAACCTCATCTGCCAGTAAGTCATAGATCTCTTAGGGCTCGCATCTGGCCCTGCAGCTTTCCATTTCTTAATATTTTTAAGGACATTGAGTATTTTGCTCCCTGTTATATCTTGGGTAAGCCATACTAGACTATCTGAACTCAGCTTTGGAAGCTGTTTCTCTGCGAACCACTGATCCAGGGCACCTTTGCCGGACACTAAATCCTCCCAGTACAAACCCTGAAGAATTTAGGAAAAGCCACTTCAATATCATCTCTATCCTCAACATACTGGCCACCATTCCCCAGTTTAATCTTATTGATGTACTTATGGGATTTCTCTATTCTGCTCTTCATTACAAGTAATTTGCCACAATTCTCTCCCTGATCAAAGTCCCTCATTTTGCTGACTTCCCATTTCTGCAGCATAATTTCTTCAGTTTTAAGTCTAAATTCCCTCTGTAGATCTTCAACCTTCCCCACTAGGTTTCTTTTTCCACCTCGCACACATGCCCGGCCTTTAAAGATGCTTCGGCCCCAATTACATGCTCCTCTAACGCAGCAATCTCTCTTTTTTCAGCTCTGTCCCAGCTCGCAGTGGAGCCCTTCAAAATCCCTCTCAGCCAGGCCTTGAAAGATTCCCATACCACATGTCCAGGTGCAGAGTCTAAATTTTGATTAAGAAAGACAGCGGTCTCCATCTTTATCTTATGCAGAACATGAGGTTGCAGAAGAAGCCTCCTATTCAAGGTCCATCTCCTCGGTGGAGACCTTGAAGGGAGCTCTATTTTGAAAGCTATTGCACCATGGTCAGAAAGATGAATGGGCAAATACTCTATATTCCTTACTACATCCTACACGTTGGCCAGGTATTATGGCCCTAACGAAGATGATATCGCACCCTTGAATAGTCTCTGCCTTTCTCTAGCTGATTTTGAAGCTCCTCTGATATTTGGCGGCGATTTTAATGTCCTTCTAAACAACAAGCCTGACAGATCCACTCCCCGCACCCAAATTGCTGCACTACGGGTCAAAGCCCATCTTTTCGCTATGCTAAGCAATTTAAACTTATGTGATGTATGGTGGAAGAAAAAGTGTGACGCCAGGGACTATTCTTTTTTAATAAAACAAAACGGCCAATACTAAAGGATCGATTATATCTTTATGGAGCTTCCAGAAGTAGGGAAAGTAAGGAATACCTTCATTCTTTTCTGCAGGATCTGTGTGTAAGCCGAAGTTGGTAATGGCTGTCCAATATAGCCAAAATTCACAACAGACAGGTAATAGATATTAATAGAGTGTCCATGGTCATTGCTAGTGGTGTATTCTCTGGGCTTCTTGGAATAGATATTTTTTCCTCTATGTGACTGTTTGCAACTTTCGGGGGACCATGGGGGTATTTGTAACCCCTTTGATTTCATCCATTTCACTTTTAATATTTTAAAAGTAGGCCTTTTTTTTGTTTCATAGTTTTAGTAGTGGGCGTTTTTGCCTAGTAAAATTATCACTTTTTTACAAAAGTATAATGGCCTGTCATTGGGATCAAAGGGTATCCCGTGTCACCTCCTGGGATATGAAGGGGAGCAAGTGGGCATAAGATTTCCCATCTGCTATCACCTATGATTTTGGAGATGTTAACATTCAGAAATGTAATCATCATTTTGCAGACTGGCAACCCTGAGTTTATGTGCTTTTGTACGTTAAGATCACACGGACAACAGATAAAGACTACAATACATGAAAAACAGACTGAAACAAATTCCAAAGATGTCTCAGCACAGGCACACCTTGAGCTCCAATACTGACTTCAGAGTTCCCCAAGATTGTATAAGGTTGGCCGAGTTACTACTCTCCCGTCGCCTCATTTACACAGCTTTGAAAATGGCATGGCTGTAGATTTGGCTTGCCATGGCCCCAAAATCGAAATTACGTTTGTATGGGGAAAAAGTTTGGGTCAAATTTAATATATATTTATATATATATCTATATCTATATATATATATATATTCTTTTCACGAATCAGTTCTGTATGAAATGATAGCCCGGACACCTTTTCTGTGCAAATATAATAGATTTAATGGCAACAACAACGCGTTTCGGCGGTTAAGCCTTGATCACGCTTACCGTCTCGCCACAACAACATCAGTTTTAAATCCACAAACAAGTGTAAAAAACATAGAAGAAGGACTGTTTTGCAGGTACACCAAAGTTCAATGCAAGCCCAGAATAATATTCTGGGCTTGCATTGAACTTTGGTGTCATACATGTTCTTCACTATTCTACTTTTATATGTCACATTGCTATTATTTAAAGCTTTTTAGACATACTAAGATGGCCGACACATTTACCATCATGTTGGTTGTACCTGCAAAACAGTCCTTCTTCTATGTTTTTTACACTTGTTTGTGGATTTAAAACTGATGTTGTTGTGGCGAGACGGTAAGCGTGATCAAGGCTTAACCGCCGAAACACGTTGTTGTTGCCATTAAATCTATTATATTTGCACAGAAAAGGTGTCCGGGCTATCATTTCATACAGAACTGATTCGTGAAAAGAATTAATTGGGACTGCTGGTGCCCGGCTCGGACCGCCCGCCGACAGTGCTTCTCCACTACCAGCACTCGTGAAAAGGATATATATATATATATATATATATATATATATATATATATATATATATATATATATATATATATACACAAAAAAGTAAGAAATTACGGTTGCGGTTACTGTTGTCTTGAAAAATAACTAATTGTACTTAAACAGCGCATATGAAAATCATCTCTTAACATGATGATCATCAGCATCAAAAAACACGTGCTAAAGTATCCAACTTCACCCGGACAGTGGTTCCAGAGTTGTTACTCTGCAACTACGCATCCAAGATGCCTGCATGTTGGCCCTGAAGAATGCTGTACGAAAACCAGTCGAATAAAAGCAACACCTGTAGGGCTGGGTTTAACTGATGGAGACAAGGTGGTGGGAGCCAGCAGAAGTTAACAGTTAGGGCATTCGTTGTAATGGAGTCCATCGTGCAGTTCAATGCAAGCAACAAAGTGGAGGAGAAATGATACACAGACACAGCCAATAGCATTAGGTAAGAGATGAACAGTTGACTGGGTTGAGCCACAGTGTCAAGCCATTGTTTCAAGGAGCAATTCAAAGAAAACCTGTGGTTGAAAGCGACGACGTAAACCCCATCAGGGATTTCACTACTGTTGCACTCAGATTTCGCCACCGATGCACACAACTGGGTCATACAGAGTCCACTGACTCTAGTTTACTTCAAAGATACTTCCAACAACCAAACTCACCTCATCATATCAGACTTTTAAAGCTGTGGGCCGACCTGCCACATGGAGTCTCTAATAATATATGTGCACCTGAGAGCCCCATTGTTGCTTGCTATCTCACGGAAGCTGAAACATAAGAGAAAGTCATGTTCCCCTTGAAGCAAAGTGGCTGGCACATATCTCTTATAGGAACCTCATGACCTACTATTAATGTTTTTCATCAGATGAGGTAATAAAAATGGCCCATCATCTGAGATTACAACTCCAACCATAAGTGAGTGTGGAGTAAATTGTTTGGGCTCTTTTCTTGATACCTCTTGAATTTGGGGTTTGAGCATTGCAGGACGGCTTTTCGAGTCCTAAAATACGATACCTCCAAACCCATTGTTTTGCTGTTTCCCGTTTTTTAAATGCAATGTGGCGAAAGAGAAGGGGCTTCATTGCTAAAGAAAAGTAACCAAACAAATGTTAGAGCATGGTTTATTAACACAGGTGCACAGCAAGTGACTAGTGCTACAGGGTAACAGTTTTAATATTATCCGTTGTTTTACTTTTCTCTGTATAATAGATTACATATTAATGTTTTTTAATATAATCTGGGAGTTTTAATTATTTATTGAAATATCTTTTTTTAATTCTCTGTTTCCCCAGTAGTTTGATACCAAATGAATTGATAACTGCTGCACTTGTGTCTTCCCTTCCCTCCCTGTTATCCGGCAACCTTTATGTTCCCAACAGGAACCAAAATACTTTATAAGTTAATGCATTGTATTGTATGGCTGTCTCAAATTTGTGTACTGATCTTTTAGGTATACTTTTATGGTCCTAGAGACCGAAAATAAAGGAATGAACAAACGAACGAACAAACAAACAAACGATACCTCTTGTGAATTGAAAGCACTTTAATAACACAACAGCCTCATGGGTGAATAAAGTGGTTCCCGACCACGCACTGTAATGATATAACCTCGTACTGACCCTTCTCAGATGAGTCCTGGTGTGATCCCTGGTCTCTGCCACCCCACACACATTGACCACCAGGCTTATCCTAACTCTTGGCAATGCCTGCCATCATCTCCCTATGCCACAGGCAGGTCCTTGCCTCATGCAAACCAACAAGGGCCATCTTCCCTTCGAGGTATGAAAAGCCACTCTTTACTACAGCAATTGCCCAACTGATCAAGCTTGATCATTACACTCACTACATGGGCTTCTTGTTGCCCCACCATTGGTGAAACACTTCAGCAAAAACTCAAGTAAGCGTTTAAAGTGAACTCCATTTACCATAATGCTGAGGGGTAAACTGTGCTGGGAGGTTAAGCAGTGTGCTCCTATCCCCCTTGTGTTTGAAAAGGCTCCCTTGAGCCATTGAACTGACAAGCTTTTGGAGATGGACCTGTGCACCAGAGAGGTACAGAGACCTGGGAAAGCGTGGCAGTTTTTTTAGCAACCACAGATGAATTTAGTTTTCTATCTCTACTGATGAAGGCTAATATCCAGAAACACATGTGTCTAGAGATTCACAGCACTAACCTGCACCAACTTTGGTGAAACACTTGAGCAAAAACTCACATAAGCGTTTAAAGTGAACTGCATTTACCATAATGCTAAGGGGTGAACTGTGCGGGTAGGTTTAGCAGTGTGCTACCCTCCCCCTTGTATTCTCTTTGTCATTAGCCACCAATTCACCTATTTTTATTCTGACTATCCATTCTCCAACAAAACAAAATAAATATAAACAACATAACCAGTCAGTCTTCCTCATTTCAGCTCTAATCTGACCATTAGCTGTAGACCTGAGGCCAAGGGAGTAGCCAGAAAATTAAAATACCCCCCACTTTGAACCATACCTCTAGTCACACTGAGCACGCAAACCCAGCAAACATGACCATTCTTAGAACAGTTCAGTTCACACTTTCTCCCTTCTTCCAAACATCTGCTGATCCATACAATCACCTTTCCATCTTTTTATCCACCCATCTGTTCTTCCATTCACATTTTCACCAATTTATTCATCCAACTATACCTTCTTCCATCCATTCTTTTATATTGCGTCAATCTTTTCACTCATCAATATATAGCCAGTATCTATCCACATTTCCAATCATCCACTGTTTTATTCTTTCTCCCACCATCTTTTTACCAACCTGTAAATTCTTTCATCCATTTATACTTTCATGTCTCAATCCTTTCACTCTCCAGACCATTCTTTCAGCTTTCCCTTTATTTTTTCTTCCACCCATCATTTTACCTTTTTATGTCCACGTCCATCTTTTTACTCGTCAATATAATCATATATCTCTCCATCTTTCAACCCATTCATCCTTTCATTCTTCCTTAAACTTTTCACCCATCTGTAAATTCTTCCATTCATTCATACTTTCACTCTTCAGTCCATTGTTTTACCATTTGCTTTATTCTTCCTTTTATCCTTCCATCCATCCATTTACCCTTCCATCTACACATCCTTTCATTCACCCGGCCTTCTTTCTACCGGTTATGCCACTCACCTGGCTGTAGTCCACAGAGATGATGCTGGATCTTCTAGCTCTCCTAGGGTGGCATCTGATCAGGGAACTGTAACCATGAATCAACTGCTACCCCAGAAGAGGAGGGAGTTAGGACAAAAAAACAGACAGACTTGCATGCCTTCGAGCTCAGCCACTGTCTTCTTGGCCTGCTTCATCATGTCTGCTTTTGCTTGTTGGAGATGTTTGAGTACTTCTTGTTTCTGCAGGGACAAATGTGTTATTCCTGTACAGTGGGTACAGGCCCAGTCTGGCTTAAACAGTCCTCGGGTAACATATGTGAGTTCATCACAGTTACACAGTGAAGGGTGATACACCGGCAGTTGTATGATTGAAATTGCTGTAGGTGAATTCTGCAAATGGTAGTAAGGTCTCAAACACAGTGGGATTGGTTGTCAATAGGCACCTCAGTGTTTTTTTCAGGGTGTGGTTTACTCATTAGGTCTGCTCATCAGATTGTGGGAGGTAGGCAGATGAGAGTTGAGCGTCAATGTCCAAAAAAGTGCCAAGGTTGTGCCAAAATCTGTGAAGAAATTGTGAGGGCTCTAATACAATGACTAAGGGGAGTCCAAGCAAACACATTATGGGGCACATTAGGATAACGGGCAGATTGCCATCGCCCGTATGGCGTTGGCGATCAGCCTGCCAAAAATCTCCGCCCACTACTAATTTCCCCCCACCACATTACCATGGCGGGGGAGACCCTGGCGGACGGGAAGACCGTCCGACGATTTTCCGCCAGTAGGCAATCCGCCCGATTGCCTACCGGGCAGAAAAGCAGTTTATATGGTGGCGGTGTCTGTTAGACACCGCCAGCCATATTACTATAAGGGCGGCAGCATGCCTTTCCGTGGCGGCATTGCCGCTGCGGAAATGCATGCAGGAATTGCTTGTGGGGGCCTGCTGCAGGCCCCCAGGGTCTCTGGAGGGTGGGGGGTGCACATGGGGGGTACCTATGGTACCTCCCTGTAGTTCCATGCACAACATGACAGGCACTGAGTGGTGTCTGCCATGGCATTGTGGCAGGTGGTGCTGAGTGCACCACCTGTCACAATGTTAGGAATGCAGCATGCACCCGCCACTGTGGCGGGCGCATCCTAATGGCACCCACGGGACCACAGCCCTTATGGTGGGCGGTCCCTTTTTACGACAGGATGGCGGGCGTACTTGGTCCGCCCGCCATCCTAATGTGCTCCTTAGTGTTGAACGAACAAAAGGGAGAGGGTTTTGGCAGGTGGTATCTGATTTAAGCCAACAAAATCCGTCATATTTGGAAACAGATCTACGATTACCCATATGGTAGTATAACCATTGGAAGCAGGTAAATCAGTAATGAAGTCCATGCTGATAGCATGCCATGGCTTCGGGCACTGACAGGAGCGGAGTGGAAAGCTTTAACCTGGGTACATATGGGGCAGGTTTGGACATGATTGTGCACGGCTTTGTACCAGTTGGCCACAAAAACCACTGTTTACAGTTTGCTAGTGTTTTTTGTATCCCAGGGTGCCCTGCTAATGGAGTGCTGCGGCACCAGGTCAAAGCTTCCTTCCTCAAATCGTTAGTGGGGATATACAATGTAGTGCTGTGATAAAGCAACCCATCACACATGTAATTGTTGTCTTTGTCCACCCACGTGTCTATGTCTGCTTGTTTAGTGCATTAGTGGAATTCTTCTAGAAACGAGTCTTATTCGGACAGCACAATGATGTATTTCAGAGCCAGGATGTTTTGTGGAGGTGCCTGACTTGTGTCCTGACCGTCATGTCCCCATCATGATAATAAATCAGCTTTGGTCTGTTGGGCCCCAGGTCTGTATGTGACCATAACATTGAATACAGTAAAGAATAGAAACCACCTGATTTGTCATGGGGTCAAAGCCTTCAAGGATCTAAAAATCTGAAGATTTTTACGATATGTGTTTATGGTGATGGTGTGTTAGGCTCCAAGTACTGCTACCATTCATAAAAGCAGAGTTTGATGGCAAGAACTTGTGTTCAACCACTGTGTAATTCTGCTCGGCGGACAGCCACTTCTTGAAAGAGTAGGCAATGGGGTGCATGTGTCCTGTAGAAATATTGCGTTGTGATAAGATTCCACTACTGCCACCTGAGAGTAGGCATGGGCGGAAAATCCGTTCCGCTCGCGGATTTTGCGGATTTTCGGGAAATCCGCAATCCGCGAGATTTGCGAATTTCCTGAAAAATCCGCAAATCCGCGAGCAGCGGATTTTGCTCGCACTGCTCGCACTGTTCGCGTGAGTTCGCGCCCCGCGAATAAGTGCGAAATTGCAGAAATATGATCTAAGCAAAACTGAAAGTAACTACTTACCAGGTTCAAAAGTTCAGGCACATCATTAGTAGCCATTTCCTGTAGTGCTTCCTGAGGGGCCCCTCCAGAGTTCAGTTGCCAGTTGCAACTATTATGTGACCCTGCTCTGAACCTCAGAATAGTTACACATATGCCACAAAGGTCCTGAATTACAGCTAAGGGAGACAAGCAGGAGCCAGGCTGGAAGTTAAAATCCATTAATCAGCCCCTAATTCATTATTGTCAGTTGGGGCAGGGCAGGTGTTGTAACTAATTTTGCAACAATGAAAGCACTTAGCAAGTGCAAAAGATCACTAATCAGGGCGCACTAAGGAAGCAGGTGCCAACTAAAAAAATATTCTGTGACACATTAATCAGCCCCAAATTAATTCAGGTCACTTGAGGCAGGGAAGGTGTGCTTTGCTTTGCCGAAAATAATGTACACTGGACAACCAGAGGGTGTGGTGATGAAACAGAGGGTGGCATGGGTGGGCCAGAGGGTGGCATGAGTAGTCAGAGAGTGGCAGTGGTGACAGAGAGTGGCAGTGATGAAGAAGAGTGTCCCAAACAGGTTGGACACGTAGAAACAACAAGTTCGCAAAACTTGCGACCCGACAGGTAAGTTCGCAAATTGCGAAATTGTAAAAACCCTCGCGAACTGGCAGAAACACGGGCGAACACAAAAAAAAAAAAAAATCCGCAAATTCGCGGGAATTCGCGGATTTTGCGGATTGCGAGTTTGCAAATCCGCAAATTCGCGGATTGCCAATCCGCAAAATCCGCTCATGCCTACCTGAGAGGCATCTGCTGCTACAAAATACATTTGGGCGGGCTCAGGGCATTTCAGTATCAGGCTGACGTGAATTCCTGTTTCAATGAACAGAAGGGTTGTTTCACCTTCTGTGACCAAATGGAGGGCACTTTCTTCCTCAATAATTTCATAATGTAACTTACAATGTCAGAGAAGTGAGTGATGAACCTCCTCTAAAAATTGGCAAAGCCCAAGAAACTCTGCACCTTTTCATGGAGGTTGGGGCTGGCCAATCCAGAATTTCCTGGACCTTTTTTGTGTCCATGGTTATGCCTTCAGGAGACAGGATGTAGCCTAGAAACTCCACTTTTTGAGTGTGAAATGTGTACTTCTCTTCCTTGTCAAACAGGGTATGGTCATGTAGGAGCGGTAGGACGGTTCATAAATTAGTGATATGATCAGTTATGTTTTGGGAATAAATAAGGATGCCGACAATGTACATGATGAATCACTGACAAAATATCAAATGTCAAAAAAACGACCTACAAAAATTTCGGAGCAACAATATCAATGTCAAAAATATTGCCATCCCATCTACAAAATGGTAAGTACAAAAATATCGAAAATAAAATATTGATGTTAAAAATATCGTTATTAAAAATATGTAAAATAAACTAAATGATACTTATAAATAAAAATAACATAGTTAAAAATAATTAATAATGTTTAACATTAATAAGTAATACATATATAACAATAAAACATTAATTAAACATATACCCATAATATATAATATATATACTTACTTTATAATCAGTTTTAATAATTATTTTAATAACCTTTAAATTATTAAAAATAATTTACATTACACATACATCTATACACATAAAACAATAACATAAATAAAAATCACATATGTATAATAAATTAAAAAAATTAAATGTACTTATTTGTCAAATTAATTATATACTACATTAGCTAAAATAATACAAAAAATACTAAATAGCGGAGGGAATAAAACTACTTTTCCAACTCCAAAAAAAAACAACAGTAAGGAAAATGTTGGATAGCGTAGGGCTTAAAATTACTGTTCCCACTCCCGAGAGTGTAACAGTAAGGAAAATGTTGGATAGCGTAGGGCTTAAAATTACTATTTCCACTCCAGAGAGTACAACAGTAGGGAAAGTGTTGGATAGCATAGGGGTAAAAATTACTATTCCCACTCCAGAGAGTGTAATAGTAGGGAAAGTGTTGGATAGCGTAGGGGTAAAAATTACTATTCCCACTTCAGAAAGTGGAGAAGTAGGGAAAATGTTGGATAGCGTAGGGGTAAAAATTACTATTCCCCCTCCAGAGAGTGTAAGAATAGGGAAAGTTTTGGATAGCATAGGGTAATAAATCACTATACCCACTCCAGGGAGTGCAACAGTAAGGAAAGTGTTGGATAGCGTAGGAGTAGAAATTACTATTCCCACTCCAAAGAGTGCAACAGTAGGGAAAATGTTGGATAGCGTAGGGGTAAAAATTTCTATTCCAACTCCAGAGAGTGCAACAGTAGGGAAAGTGTTGGAAAGAAACTAGGTCAGCAATTTAACAACCCGCACAGCCCCGCAGAACCCAGGCAATCCAGAAATTGGAATAAATTGGATTTAAACCAATTTAACACCTGTCTCAAAAATACTAGACCTCCCATGGAAGATACCAGCACTGCAACGTCTGCCGTTGTAAACACCTGGCTTACACAGGCTGCCGATGTATGCCTACCTCTACGTACACCATCGCACAACTATCATAATCCACCTGCACCCTGGTTCACTGAAGCATTAAAAAAAGAGAAAACCATTTGCAAAAATCTAGAGCGCAAATGGCGCATAAAATATGACTCATGCTCTAAACAGAGCTATAAAGCCGCTTTAAAAAAATACCACTCCCTATGTAAAGATGAAAAAAAAAGTTGAATATGTTAATCACACTATCCTTGAAGCAAAAAATCGCCCAAAGACACTCTTCAAGGTAGTGCAAAAACTCTCGGGAGCACTTTGCCAGCCCAAAGCTCCCTGTCTCAACACATCTCAATGCAATGCATTAGCTGAATTATTCAAAGCTAAAATTGACACCATCTACTCCAATTTTGGAACCTCATCCCACCGTCCTACTTTACCCAACTCACCAGCCCCAACCTCATTCCCTGAGCAAGAGACATCAGATGACAACAGCCCCATTCACTCCTTGCCGACTCCCTCCCCCCCACTCACGGCTTCCCATGACTCAATGCTCACGTCTGATACCTGTTCTCCAACTGCTCCGATGATCCACACATGGGATCCACTCAACATCGAGACCCTCTCTGATATAATTAGCAAAATTAAATCCGGATCCCCACTAGACCCTATTCCTCCCCAAATTTTAAATAAACTGGATAATGCCTCCCTTGAATTCATCATGGAGCTTTTAAACTCCTCTCTAAGAGAAGCTATGGTACCCTCCGCATGGAAACATGCGATGATAATGCCTCTACTGAAAAAAGCTAATGAAGATCCCAGCATTTTAGCTAACTTTCGCCCCATCTCGCTTATCCCAGTTTTTTCTAAAATCTTAGAAAAACATATTAACTCTCAACTCTCCACCCATGTTGAGCTAAATGAAATCTTACATCCATCACAGTCAGGCTTCAGAGCCGGTTTCTCAACGGAATCTACTTTGTTGGGAGTCTCAGAAAACATCCGCTCCCGAGTTGACAGGGGGGAAATCGTGGCACTCATCCTATTGGATTTGAGTGCCGCATTTGACACGGTTTCCCATCCCATCCTCATTAACGCCCTCTGATCATCAGGAATCACCGGCTCTGCTCTCAACTGGCTCACTAGCTTTCTATCCAATCACACCTTCCAAGTTTTCTCTTCCTCAGCTGCTTCTCTAACCTTCACATCTGCGTACGGAGTACCACAGGGTTCCATCCTGAGCCCCTTGCTCTTCAATTTATACGTCAGACCTCTGGCATCTATTGCGGAGCAAGCCGGGCTCACAATTTACTCCTACGCAGATGACACCCAAATCATCTACTCCCTCTCCTCTGACCCTCACACCCCTTCATCTGCTCTCTGTTCAGGACTAAGTAGTTTTGCAGCCTGGATGTTGGACAACAAACTCCAACTGAATGGGGGAAAAACAGAACTCCTTCTGTTTGGACACAATACCACCCTATGGGGACCCCAACACTGGCCCGCCCAAATGGGCACCCCACCCACCCCCTCTAAATCAGCCCGTAACTTAGGAGTGATTTTTGATGATCAGCTATCCATGAAAAGCCATGTGATCAAAACCTCTTCTGTATGCATCACAATCATCAAATGGCTTCGTAAAATCATCTGGATGCTGCCTGCTGATACTCAGAAAACTGTGGTCCAGGCTCTAATTACCTCTAGACTAGACTACAGTAACACCCTCCTCCTGGGCGCCAGCAAAGAGGTAACCCGAAAACTTCAAACCATCCAGAATATGGCGGCACGACTACTCTGCAAACTTCCTAATACCGCCCCCACCTCTAACTCCCTCCGCTCACTTCACTGGCTTCGAATTGAAAATCGTTCAAAATTCAATGCACTCTGTATTATGCACAAAATCAACAGCGGTTTGGCCCCACCATATCTCATATCCTTGGTCCATCACCACTGTCCCCCACGCACTTTGCGTTCATCCAACCAACACCTTTTCTCAGTGCCGAGAATCAGAAAAGCCAGAATGGGAGGTCGTTCCTTTGCCTGGCTAGCACCCTCACTCTGGAACTCTCTCCCCCTTCAATCACGAAAAGAACCCAACTATCTTAGATTCCGCAAACAAGTTAAACATTGGCTATTCAACATGTAAGCTTCTTCCCTCTTACCTCTCCCTCTTTGTTTTCTGAGTTAGCGCCGGGAAACCCACGGGTAGCTGAGCGCTTTACAAATTTAAATATAATAATAATAATCAGCGACGGCTCGTGGAGGGAGTTACGGTGGGGCAGGAGGGCGGGGAGGGGGAGGGGCAGGGTGGAGGTTGCTAAAAACCGGCATATGGATAATTGCAGGTAAGTAAACAATTTAATTAATGAAACGAATTTCGTAGTGCGCCTTGCATCGCAAAATGCAATGCAGTGCGAGCTACGAAATTCGTTTTATTAATTAAATTGTTTACTTACCTGCAATTATCCATATGCCGGTTTTTAGCAACCTCCGCCCTGCCCCTCCCCCTCCCCGCCCTCCTGCCCCACCGTAACTCCCTCCACGAGCCGTCGCTGATAATAATAATAATAATAATAATAATAGAGTAGGAGTAAAAATGACTATTCCAACTCCAGTGAGTGAAACAGTAGGGAAAGTGTTGGATAGCGTAGAAGTTAAATATAACATACTTATAAATATTTTTTTTATTTAAAATAATTAATGATTTAATTTTTAAATCACTCTAAATTATTTACAAATACCCATTAATAATTATTAAAAACATAATTACCAATGAATAATTAATTAACAATACATTAATAATAAATACTAATAAATATGAATTGATATTAATTACCAAATAATAAATATTGATCAATAAAATATTTGTCATAACAAAAACATATTAATTATTACAAAGTAATTAACAAGTAAAAGATATTGTACAATTAAATAATTTTTAATACCAAAAAATAATATTTATTCAACATTACTTACCAATTAATAATTACTTTTTCGTATACTAATTAAAAATGTCAATAAATAAAATGTAATACAATTTAATTACCAATTAAAGATTAATCAACAATAAATTAATTTTCATGACCAAAAAATCATAATGTATAATATTTACCAATTAATAATTAATGTCAAATAAATGTATTACCAATAACCAACAATACATTTAATAATTACTTAATTAGATTTCGATTACTTCCAACACTATTTCCCTATAAACGCACAACACACTCCAATAATAAAAGAATACACAACATAATTATCAATTAATCAATTAATAAAAGTTAATTACCAATTAATAAAAATGAATTACCAATTAATAAAAAATAATTACCAACTAAAAAAATGAATTACCAATTAACAATTAATTAACAATAATATAATTATCAATACCAATAAATAAAAATAAATCATTACTTAATTGCAATTAAAATACTTCCCACCCAATTCCCCTATAAACCCACAACCGGCTACAGAACTTAAACGCAAAAATTAATTACAGTTAATTTACAATTCCTAAAAATTAATAATTAATTTAGTATAATTAAATTACTTCCCACCCTATTCCCCTATAAACCCACAATCCACTCCGGTACTAAAACACAAAATTGACTTAAAAAACATTATAACATGTAAAAATAGTATACATATAATTTAAAACCAGTAGAACACTTAACAAAAAACATATAACACATACAATTTAAATACATAATAAAATATATAACAATAATATAAATATCTATATTAGTAACATCGAGATTAGTAACATCAATATATTTGATATCGATATTACTAGCTTTGATATTACTTACATCGATATAAAAAAAATCTATATTACTTACCTTAGGGTCGATATTCTGTCCATCGATATTCTTGACATCGAAATTCTGTCCCTTCGATATTACCAACTCAATATTAGTGTAGGTCGATATTTAGGATTCGATATTTAAACTGTGCACCGTACATGATGACACATATGTCTAGCAGATCTGGTAGGAGCTCATTTATAAAGAATTTAAATGAGGCGGGGCATTACACAGGCCAAATGGCATAACAGTATAATTAAATAAATGAAACTTGGTTTGAAAAGCTGTCTTCCATTCGCCCCCCTCCTTCACCCTAAGCACAAATCTAGTTTAGTATACACTATAGAGTCAGTAACCCGGTCCAGCAAGACGGGGATTAAGGGCAACAAGTACTGGTTTTTATTGTTACCTTATTCAGCACCCTGCAGGCCAGCAACTCGTGGTTCTTTTTAGGGACAAAGAAGAGTGGTGAGGATGCGGCAGAGGTAGAATGTCTAATGAACCCTAATGCATGGAGCTTATCCTGGTAACTCTTCAGATGCTTTTTCTTAGGATCTGACAAGGCACAGATGCAACTACAGGGGAGGACCACGTCTAGCAGCAAGTCTATACAACAGTCAAAAACTCGATGAGAGGGTAATTGGTTTTGCCTTTTGTTCATCAAATACATCCTGAAAATCCTGGTATTCGAGAGGTATGGAAGCTTCAGCTCCTTTTTCCATTGCAGCACACATTAAGGGTGATACTAGTTCCTGTGCTGTGGCATAGTAATGGGTTTGACAATAGTATGACCCCAGAGTTACTAAGCGTTGGGCCCAATCAATATCATAGCTGTGGAGCTGGAGCAATGGTACTTCTAATACAGCCCCGAACATAGGTATGTCGATCAGATCAAAGGCCAGAGTCTCTGTATGTCCATTTTCACATAGCAGACCTATTGGTGCTGTCTGGTATTTAATCATGCCTGAAGGGAGTTTGAAGCCATCCCCCACTCTAACATGTTCAGGCTCTGCCTTTTTAATTCTGGAAAACGTCAAGGAGATAGCAAGGATGAGGTCTAAACAATTTCCAGCTGCCCCAGAGTCGAGGAGCATGTGCACGATTTTCTACTTAGGGGAAGAGATAATCATGGTTACAGGTAAGGTTAAGTGCTGTGGGATGTTACTCAAGTATTTGCCAAATTGTGTGAGCTCTTATCTAGATTCACTCCCAAAAGGTTGACCTCTATGCTAGCCTGTAATGCATCAGTGGTGGTCACTGCAAGTTTACAAAATCCTTTGGGTTTCGCAGTGAAATCTTTAACGAAATGTCCTGCCTTGCCGCAATAGAGGCACAAATTCAGTTTTCTTCGGAACTCTTTTTCCTCAGCGGTAAAAGGACCACAGAGTCCCCGGATTTGCATGGGCTTTGAAATGTCATGACTTTTGAGATCAGGTTGCTTTTGTTCCGACCGAACTATTAATAGATTAAGCTCTCAATGATGTCCTTCACCTTTTCGTTCAGATAACCTGTCATCTGGGTGCATAACTAAATCAATACATTTGGAACAATTGGATTGGGGGTTCACAATGGGGGCCAATAAGTCCTTGAGCTCATCCCTTGGGCCTCTGTAAAAGATTGAGGTTCTCTTCTCCTCTGGCCACTGAGTTTCTGTGATTAACCTACTAAATGATGAAATGCATGAAAGTAAATCCTTACTTCCTTGTTGCAGGTTCAGCTGCTCATTATCACTCGCTCATTGTTTTTGATGAGTGGGATGGCCCAATTGGCAGCAATGCCTCCAGGATAAGGAATGATGAAACAATTCCGGCGGTGTCGTGGGAAATGCTGTGGGTTTGCAGAGGAACTGCAACTGGCTCTGACTCCAGAATGCGTTGAACTTGACGCTATCGCCAAAAAAGCAGGCAGGCAAAGCCAGCGGAACAGGCCTGGGTGTGGTGACAGCGACATAAACCAGATGACCCCCTTCCTGGTTTGAGGAACTTATGGACTGAGTTGCTGGGTAGCTAGACACTCCATACTCAGCAGGTTTCAAAAGCGGGCGTGCACCTTTAGGCACAGCCCCTGAATCAGAAGCCAAGGGAAATGACAGAGGCAATACCTTACCAATTTGGTTTTAGAGACATGTTTTCTCTTTGTAAGGACTTGACTTTGTGGCATAAGTCGGCTAATGCCTTAGCCAATTCTAACGCATTAGGGGCCTCCTCGTTAGGGCCTGAACAAGGTTGCGAATGCTAAACTGATTGTGTGAGTCCATTTTGTCTGAGCGGAGAAGAGTGTATGAGCCTTGTCTTTCTGTCATGCCACACTCCTGGCTTTTCTGCACAGATGATGCTGGACCTCCTATCTCATCTAGGGTGGCATCTGATCAGGGAATACTAACCATGAATTAACCGCTGCCCCAGAAGGGAATGGGGGTTGGGACAAACTAACAACTGGAGAGACTTGCGTGCCTTCAAGCTCAGCCACCTTCTTCTTAGAGTCGTAGGTATAGCTCTTCTTAATCTTGGAGATTGTTGTTGTGGTATGTGCGTAATGTCGTGCATGGTGAGCTGTACTGCAAATACAAGTAGAGAGGTTTTTCAACAACTGAGTAGTTGTGAAATATTCCCTCCCGTCTTTGACATGTGTACTAACAGTCTCCTATACGATAATTAATCTATTGATGCATAGGCTTCCAATAATCAACTATTACCCTTGGAGTTGCAGAAGCTATATTGTGTTTTCACACCATACACTAAGGAACACCTTGTTTGTTCAACACTAGGTACAAGTTTGCACAGGAGTGTGCTTTTTGATTCACAGACTACAGCACAATAAAAGATGGCACATAAGAATGTCACTGGGTGCTAAAACCAAGGCCAACACCCACAATGTCTCAATGTTCAAGAGTTGTGTTTCATGACTCAGTGGGCTAAGGACACAGGGGATAATTACCATGCCAAGAATGTTGACAAGCCTACACATCAATGACTCTCATCAACAACCAGGGAGGCATTGAGAAGTGTGCTCGATGCCACAATCCCCCACAAACAGGGTACAGGAGGAGTGAGAACACAAGGAGGTGAGGGTCATGACACTACCCTTCCACCCTACCTTTTGTCTCTACTCAACTTTTTTCTCAACCGGCCATTACTTTCATGTGCTTTCCTTTCCCTTGCATACCCTTTCCATTATTCTTTTTTCTCTGTTTTTCCCTGTTTTCCTAATTTCTCTTTTTCTTTGGCTCCTCTAAGCCAATCACAATGCTGCAATGCAGAGTTGTGATTGGTCTATGCGCTGTGGATCGGCGCACAGATTGGGACTGGCAGCCTGAGCATGTTCCCCACCAGGCTGTGACACATGGAAGCGCGCATGAAGAGCTAAGACGGCCGGCCATGCAGTCACACCCACTTGGAGTGTACAAACCACTCCTCCCCCCATGTGTCCAGCCCCTCCGCCCTAATCCAGCCCCGAACCTGTAAAAAATAAAATGATAACTACATTATTATCATTTATCCTGCTCGAAGAGCAGTGGGGCGACGCCCCTGAGTGACCGCAAGAACAATATCAATGTGAGTTGCTGGCTCATGACGGCTTTCCACTGATCAGCACTCGTCTTCTAGGTTTTTACCAAAAGCTTTTGCCTATGTCAGGAAAGGTGGAGGTGTGAAACTGCAATGAAAGAGTACACAGAGCAATATGGCAAAACACCACACAAAATGTGAGTGCGAATATTGGGTGCCAGGAAGCAAAGAAAAAAGGTTTTGGTGAACAGTGCTAACAATGTGATGCACTCAGCAGGTAGGTATAGGATTTCCATACCTACCTTCACATATATGTGCCTACGCTGCATATATATCTTCAAGGTGTGTAGATGTGGGGTTAGGACAGTAAATCCAAATGTGCATTTATCTTTCAGTATTTTGACCCTCGAAATTATATCCTCGATATTAGTGTGCCACAATATTGGTCCTTACGTACTGTGTTCAAAAAATCAAAGGATTGAGTGCCAGAGGTCAGTTCACTGTTTAACCCAGGAGGAGGCAATACGTTTAAAGGATGGTGCCAGGTAACAGAACAAACAAAAGCTGTACACAGTGGGTCAGATTTACAGAACTTTGATTGCTACTTGAACAGGATTTGCAAGCTGTGGAACAGGCAACACTGCATATTCCCTAATTCACAAAATGCATTTGCACTTGTGCAGATTGTGTTCCATGAGTGCGCTTTTCAATGCTCATATGTAGACTGACGATGCACAGACTAAGTGAAAATCGGTGTGTTCATGGACGTGAATGTGGCATGTAAGGAGATCCATAATTTATAAAGGCACTCGCCCTGGCACAAGCTTCCTTTCTGCCATTATGATCAGCCGCAAAGGAGGTTGCAATGCATGCAGGGATCACTTCTGGTCCCTGGTGCATTTTCTACAGCCCCTTAAACAAATTCTCATGCACTCAACGAGCTCTAGTGTGCATGGTTTCACATAAACTCCTTAATCAGTGTCAGGAAGTAAATATATTCCATTTGAGTGGATGCGCACTTTAAAGACTTTAACTACCTTGAAAAACTAGATGGGGGGAGTGGGGTGGGGGGGGGGGGAGATTGGCCTCTCACCAACTCTGATTTAGCTCCCATTAATTTAATTACTTTAAGCACATTTCAATCTTGTTTTTGCATATTCCACATTTATACTAGCCATCAAAACTTGTTTATTTCCAAAAAGGGAATCCTGGGAGAGAATTCACCCACTGGCCTTGGCCTGCATTCACCCTTCATCCTTTAATTCCCCTGTGGAGTATATGTTGTGCACTAAAGAGGACAACAGCAGCTACACTGAGTACATTTCATGGGGTTTGCATGCCGAAATGGTTACATTTTCATATTTTCCTGCTCCTTCCTATGCAGTATGGGTCAGGAAACCTTGTTGGACCCTGTTAGGAATTACCAAACAAGCATTGGAAATGCAATAGGTCTCGCACCATTAGAGTTAGTGCTTTTAGAATTGTTTATGGGTTTTTTTTGTAAATGTTTAGCATTTTTGTTTCCTGTAGCCAATGCTAAAGAATTACAAATAAAAAAAGCCATAAACATTTCTAAAAGCTCTAACTGAAATGGTCTGAGACCTATTGCACTGTGTGAGGGTGAGGGGTTGAGGGTGAGTGAGGGTGAGGGTGAGGGTGGGTGAGGGTGAGTGAGGGTGAGTGGTTGAGTGTGAGTGAGGGTGAGTGAGGGTGAGGGGTTGAGGGTGAGTGAGAGTGAGAGTGAGGGTGAGGGGTTGAGGTTGAGGGTGAGGTGTTGAGGGTGAGTGAGGGTGAGGGCGAGTGAGGTGTTGAGGGTGAGTGAGGGTGAGGGTGAGTTAGGGTGAGGGGTTGAGGGTGAGTGAGGGTGAGGGGGAGTAGTTAAGGCTGAGTGAGGGTGAGTGAGAGTGAGGGTGAGTGAGGGGTTGAGGGTGAAGGTTTGAGGGTGAGGGTGAGGGGTTGAGGGTGAGTGAGGGTGAGGGGTTGAGGGTGAGTGAGGGTGAGTGTGGGTGAGGGTGAGTGAGGGTGAGGGTGAGTGAGGGTGAGTGAGGGTGAGGGTGAGTGAGTGTGAGGGGTTGAGGGTGAGTGAGGGTGAGGGTGAGGCTGAGTGAGGGTGAGGCTGAGGTGTTGAGGGTGAGTGAGGGTGAGTGAGAGGTTGAGGGTGAAGGGTTGAGGGTGTGAGGGTGAGGGTGAGGGGTTGAGGGTGAGTGAGGGTGGAGGGTGAGGGGGTGAGGGTGGGGGGGTGAGGGTGAGAGTGAGGGGGTGAGGGTGTGGGGTGAGAGTGAGGGGGTGAGGGTTAGGGGGTGATTGTTAGGGGGTGTGAGCGTTAGGGGGTGTGAGTGTTAGGCGGTGTGCGGGTTAGGGGGTGTGAGGGTGAGTGTGAGTGAGGGGGTGTGAGGCTTCGGGTGTGTGACGTTGCGTGAGTGTGAGTGTGTGTGAGGGTGAGTGAGGGTGTGAGAGGTGTTGTTACGCAGAGGGTGTGTGACGGTGTGTGAGGGTGAGGGTGTGTGAGGGTGAGTGTGAGTCATTGTGAGGTGTTGAGGGTGAGTGAGGGTGAGTGAGGGGTTGAGGGTGAGTGAGGGTGAGGGTGAGTTAGGGTGAGGCGTTGAGGGTGAGTGAGGGTGTGGTGTTGAGGGTGAGTGAGGATGAGTGAGAGTGAGGGTGAGTGAGGGGTTGAGGGTGAGTGAGGGTGAGGGTGAGTGAGGGGTTGAGGTTGAGTGAGGGTGAGGGTGAGTGAGGGTTGAGGGTGAGGGGTTGAGGGTGAGTGAGGGTGAGGGTGAGTGAGGTGTTGAGGTTGAGTGAGGGTGAGTTAGGGTGAGGGGTTGAGGGTGAGTGAGTGTGAGGGGTTGAGGGTGAGTGAGGATGAGTGAGAGTGAGGGTGAGTGAGGGGTTGAGGGTGAGTGAGGGTGAGGGGTTGAGGGTGAGTGAGGGTGAGGGTGATCATGACGTGGCACAATCCGCTTTCGTAGAACAGAGGCTTGGCTTGGCTTGGCTGTTTCCAGGCCTCGGGCGAGACATTACAAAGACACAGGTGCAATAGGGTGCGCACTTGGCAAAGGTGAGTGCGTTCCTAGGACACCACGAACTGTGAACACACAAGAAAGGCAGCAGTGTGACGGAAGACTGTTGCGCAGAGAGGGCCTGGAGCGGCCCAAGACAAAAAAATTACTAAAATAGCAGGAATGTTCAACGAGAACATTTAGAGCTGAATGCAATAATTGCAGGGGCAATGAGTAACAACTGCACGAGTGGGAAACAGTCTATAAGGGAAAGAATGAGCCGTATGGAAGTATTAGGAACTGTAGAGAAACTCATGAACTGCAGAAAGGGTTGAGCTTACAAACTACAGGGGAAGTAGAGCGCAGTAACCGGGTACATACCAGGTGTCCCCGCAGGCGGAATCCAACAGAACTAGAAATAAATGAAACATGAACTGCCAATGAAAATAGTAGGATGAGATGACCCGGAAGATCAACGAAACGGAGCACAGGTAAGGCTTAGAGATAGGGGTACAGCTGTATAGTGCTGAGAGGGGTGAGCATGAATGGCTGAGGCAAAAAAGCAGCAGGGACACGTTAAAACAGGGAAAGTACCTCTCTCGATGTGGGGTTTACTCGATACAGACGCCCGCCGATTGGGAGAAAAGGTCCGAATCCCAGGCAAACAACCGGCTTCTTTTCAAGGATGCATGAACCACGGGCTCCACACCAGGAACAGGAAGCGCTAGAGCTAAATCTCGTTCTCCTATTGGCCGCGCGTGCTCCGCGACCCCTTCGCCTACTGGTCGAGCCTCCCTAATCATTAAACGCTGCGTTATCCTCTTATCCATCGAAGCCCATGGATTTGGGTGCAGTTTATTCGCCGCTCCAGAAGAAGACAGTGGTGCTGTTAGAAAGTGTCTATTGATTTTTAAATGTTTTCTGCTCCGGATATCTAGTATGTAAGAAATTACAGACTCAGTAAGTTATTGATGAGACACGGTGGAACATTTTCTTTTCTTTTGACGTTGGTGTCTTGGTAACACGTAATAAATTGTATTCAACTCTGTAAACTTGAAAGTGCAAATGTGCCTTCATTTTTTAATAACATTTCTCAATCTGGAATATAGTTTTTCATGTAGAAAAATAGTAAAATAGCTTCTTGTTCATCCCCATACAATGTCAAGATTTAGGAGTGTATGGTGTTTTTACATCTAATATCTTTCCTTTTAAAGCAATCCTGGCACCCGTCATTTAGTAAATAAAGAGACAAATGCTTGTGGCTGCTTCGGCTATCAAATCATTTGCAATGCAATAGAAACAAGGGGGCAGGCGAAAGGAACACGTGCATGGTTGTGGACGCATCACAGAGGTGCGGCAGATGCAAAATAGGGGAAAGGGTGTGCGGAAGCTACTTTTTAGTTATTCTGTCCCAAAAAAATAACGGGAATTTACTCCGATAACTGACATTATTAAAATTTCTCCTGGGTCTAGTCCTAAACCAAAAAACACTTTGATGAAGAGTAGCCGGTTGGGAGTAAGTGGTACAAAAATACGAAACGATTGCATGCGACATGGCGGGGAGAGGGCGGAGCGGGGGAGAGGGTGTTAAGCAGCAGGGTACAGACGGCTGAGGGAACAGACGGCGGGCAGGGGATGGGGGCGGAGCGGGGAGGGGGTGTGAAAGCAGCAGGGGCCTGGAGTGCGGCTGAGGGAACTGATGTGCACGCGCTTTTAAGCTCAATGCGCATGCGCATTGAGCTTAAAAGTCACGGGCACTGCAAGGAATCGCCACGATTCCTTGCAAGTTGGATAAAGAGTGGATGAGCCCCCATAGTCTCGCTTGCTCGATGCGCATGCGCATCGACAGGCGAGACCTAAAAAGGGTGCATGGGTGTACTTCGATGGGACTCCCAAACCTCCCTGAGAAACCCCTGCCAAACAGGCCGACTGCTAAAGTGGTAGGGAAGAACTGCAGACAAGGGGTGAGATCAGTGGCGTAGGAAGGGGGTGCACTGGGTGCGACCCCCCCCCCCCCCCCCTGTCATCACTGAGGGGGGGGGGGGGGGGGATGGCAAAAATACGTGTTTTAAACACACATTTTTGCCATTATGTAAAGCTCGGGGGGACAAGAAATCACTGAAGGGGGGGCTGACAAAATGGCAAAATATGTGTTTTAAACACATATTTTTGCCATTTTGTCGAGGCGGGTGTGACAAGAAATGTTCCGCACTGGGTACCACCTGTCCTTGCTACGCCACTGGGTGAGACACGGAGAGGATCCTGCTTCTAGCTCGTACGGCCTATAACTGGGGCCTTCCAAAATTCAGGGGTAATGATAACGTTCTTGTGGCAGAAGAAAATCTCATGAATATAGGAATTCAACAAAAAGGACAATGTGCGTCATAGGTGAATAATATAAAACACCCGTAGAAGTCCTCTGAAACAGCCTTCCTAATGAACACACTCAGCTCCAGGAAACAGCCAGCAGTTCAGGAAGACTGGGGTGGAACTGAAGGAAAAACCCAATAATTAGTAGAAACCAGAAACTTCATGACGTCAGAACAGGAGTGGGGAAAATCTATCTAAAGCCCTCTGGGTCACAATCCCCAGAAGGACAAAAACAAGCATTTGCAATGCAATAGATCTCACATTTACGTGAGTTTAAGCTATTGGCATTGTAAATGACAATGCCTTTTATTTTTGTTTTTTTAAACATAAATAAAAGGCATTGTGATTTACAATGCCTATAGCCTAAACTCGCGTAAATGCGAGACCTATTGCATTGCAAATGCTTGTTTAAGTTTAAAACTGAGCGAGGCGCTGCTTCAAGGACACTGCGCTCGGTTTCTTCTTTTTTTTTTACTTTAACTCTGAGTGTGGTGTCCTTGAAGCGGGCGCCACGCTCAGTGTTAAAGTTTAAAAAAAAATAAAGAAACCGTGCGCGGTGTCCCTGAAGCGGGCACCGCGCTCATTGTGAAAGTTTAAAAAACATTAATAAATAAACAGAGCGCAGTGTCCCAGAAGTGGACGCCACGCTCAACATAACATTTTAAATATAAATGAATATATAAACTAAGCGCAGTGTCCCTAAAGCGGACACCGCACTCAGGATGCAAATACAATAAAATAGCATCTGCCATTGTCCCCATAAGTGCCTATAACCAAAATAGTTCTGACCCCCTAGATAAAGCCTACAGTGTAACGAGCCAAGTAAAAGGTCCAGTCGACATGGGCGGTAACAAATGGCGACAAGGCGGTAACAAGGAGGGACTAACAAGCCTCATAATAAATCGGAAGCTAGCATTTATCAAGAACAATGACACCAGCGAATGAAAAGTATGGGCGGAGAGAAGGCGAGGCTTACACAGCATACTCGACTATTGCATGCCTCGCAGAGCGAGCAGTGCATGAGCGCTGCCGCTAGGCTCGACCTAAAAAATGTTCAGGGCTAATGACAGGTGTAAACCAATGCAGTCGCCAATACTACAACTGCTAACCTTTCAAGGCGTTCCTGGAAGTCCCTCCCTTGCGCTGATACTGTTCTGATGCTGTGTAACTGAAATGTGTTAGTCTAATGCCTGATGCGTGGTACTCGGCAGGGATGACCACAACACTCAAGTGTGCATCCAGCCATATATAAAACAGTCTTGACCCTGCTCCGCATGGAAATAGTCCAGACCAAACTGCCACCAGCATCCTGTGACCGGTTTCAGGGTACACCTCTCAGTAGCCAGGCTAGATTGAATCCAGTGGCACAGTGAGCACAGGACCCGCGTCGGGGCATACCCAGCGTACTTGGGGCGACAAAAGCAAAAAGAACAGATGATGAATGGATTGCTGAACAGATCAAACATTCACCCCTAGTTAGGACTGTTCCTATGGGGAGCAGAGCACAATAGTAGGAGCATTTAGGAGGCAAAGTGAAATCTGCAGCGGGGCTGCTTGCTCTTTGAAACTTGTGGACTGCAGTGCCCCACCTATAGGCGTGTCTTTGTGTGACACACAAGTCTGTCCTTGTGTGATTGGGCAAAATCAGACCGATTCACCTGACATCAGTGCTCAAGTGAATTGGCTACATTGTGGCCTAAGCTAGAGCTCTGCAAGCTCGGCAGAGCCAACTCCAAGCCTCCACAAGCAGTGCGGACCACGCGCTGCCACCAGCTTGCTCAGGCTCACAGTGGTAAGAGCGCCCTGACAGCTGAGAAGGCGCCATAAATGCATTACTTTGCATTTCCGTGCGGTGATTTGGACCACCTTCACTGAAATGTGTTATTCTAATGCCTGATGCGTGGCACTTGGCAGGGCTGACCACAACACTCAAGCGTGCATCCAGCCATATATAAAACAGTCGACCCTGCTCCCCATGGAAACAGTCCAGCCAGAACTGCCACCGGCATCATGGGACCGGTTTCAGGGTACACCCCTCATCAGTGAGGCTAGCTTGAATCTAGTGGCACAGTGAGCACAAGACCCAGGTCTGGGAACACCCTTCCCACTTGGGGCGACAAAAGAAAAAAGAACAGATGATGAATGGATTGCTGAACAAATCAAACATTCACCCCCAGTCAGGACTGCTCCTACGGGGAACAGGGTCAAGACTCATTTGATATGGCTGGGTCACAACTGGGGTGGTGTGGTGAGCAAAAAAACGTTTGCTTCACCTTGCACATGTCCAATTTACTCTTAAATATTTCAGTCGGGCATCTGTTGACTTTTAGGCATCGAAATTCAGATGCTATCTATATTTGCAGTCCACGTTATACAATGCTTCCATAATCAACACACGTTGCACCTTGTGCATTTTTTTAATGCATGGTGTTGAAAGTTTTCCCTGATGGCTGGTCCTCGTGGTCCAGAAATTACAAATGTGTCACTAGTTCAATTTTGGAGGAAATTACAAACTGAACATCTTTTAGGACATGGCTGGCACTTTGCTCTTTTTCCGGCCCATGGTGTGAT
Source organism: Lissotriton vulgaris (assembly GCF_964263255.1). Taxonomy (NCBI): domain Eukaryota; kingdom Metazoa; phylum Chordata; class Amphibia; order Caudata; family Salamandridae; genus Lissotriton; species Lissotriton vulgaris. Next base: position 1,100,265,899 of record NC_141693.1, read on the forward strand.
TTGAATTTGCATGTCATGATTTTCTTCCTTTTCTTAACGTGGATGGGTTAACATCTGCAGATAATGGTGGATTTGAGAACTAGGATTTTAGATATAAATAAAAGAAAAATGTGCTTTATATGATGTATTCTGATTGGAAGGGCATTGGCAGATAAACAAACTACTTGACATTGTTAGTTTTCATTGGCTGCTGGGCTACATAGAATCTACGTAGAATGAAAATACATTTGAAACATTCGATCACAACCTGTGTAAAGTAATTCCTTCTTCGTGGCAAATGTTTTGCTTGTGTTCTATCCACTAAGCATTATCTATGCACTTGTCTATGTGCTATCTTTAGTGGAAAGAGAGTGGGGTTCAGGGACTGTTTGATATTTATCTTCAGCACCTCATGTCCATATGATTTTTGAGACAGTATTTTATATAAATTTCACGGTAGCAGTGATGGGCCAAATGATGCCCTATTGTTCTGCCAATCTGTTAATTTGGGACCACTGTCACTGAACTTGTTAGCCAACCTACTTTAAAAAATAGATAACATTTTGGGGTTAGCAGGTGACATTTTCGGTTGTTTTGCTTTGTAAATGACGAATAAGCATTGGCATTCTGATTTACACACTGACTCAGTTATAGGCCCTGGTGCTATCTACTCAAAATAGTTTGGATACTTTTAACTGGAGACGTAATTCGGGCCCAATGGTTCATTGCTGCTATAAATTGTATTTTAGCAATATATTTCAATATTTTGGTGGTTTTTGTGAACCCAGGTTGTCTCCCACAGTGACATTTCTGATTCCACAGTTTTGTCTTTAATTTACAAATGTATTTCCTTCTACGTTCATTCCTTCAACAAATGAATCCTGCACGTGCAAAAAAAAATGGCCACTTCTGTCAAAGATGATGCTATAATGGAAACATATTTTACTTCGAAGTAATTCTTTTACAGGAGGGTCAAAGGGAGCAATAGCCATTTTAAAACTGAAATATTTTCTTAGTGCCGTTTAAGGGTTAAGATTATTCTATCCTGTAAAACATTTTTATGGCATTTATAGAATATTCTCAGAATTGCATATTTGGGATAGGCTGGAGAGCACTACGTGCACCATGGTCTATTTCTCCCAATCTGCTCCAATGTATATGCATATTCGTTTTTATTTTTCTCCCCTTTTCCATTATTCCCTCAAAAATGTTCTCCTGATCGCACTGTACCTTCAGGCGATGGCCCATGTAGCTATTATAAATTCATACTTAACAATGATTAATGACTGTTCCAATTTCGGAAGTGGCAATTATGTAGGTATTAATTCACTTTCACCGACCACCCAATTGTAGATGTCACTTTCTGTTCATATGGATGATGTTCGCACTAACACAGGTGCGTTACTAGGTGACTAATTTCTGCCACGGAGGTGCTGTGTAGGGTATTTTTAACTGCTCAGTAATGTCTAACATCACATGGAATTCTATAAAAAAAAATATGTTCCAGCGTGACTGTTTTTTTTCTTTATATCTCAATGGCCCCATTTGTTGTAGTGCACATTCCGTAATGAATGTGCTGACTACCGCCTTACAGAAAATCAGTTCATGTAAACCAAAATGCAAGTGCCCGAGGTGCACTCAAATATTTTTAGATTTTCACGAGAGAAACAAAATAATGAGTCAGGACTGCAAGGCGCATCTTTTCTTAGCCAAGCGGTATAGCTGTTGACACAAACATTGTACTGTATTGTACTGTATAGTTCTTTTATCTGCTGGTTGAATGGGGAGTGTCTTTCACGCGCCCACTGTGCGGTTCAGGTGCTTTCTGTAGGATCTACACTCTTGGTCACACATTTCAGTGATTACCAACATTTGCGACCACATTTGAGACCTGCCAGTCGGGCATTGGGTCCAGTCATCCCAAACAGGGTAATCAACCGCAGCACTGGACAGAGTTCAAAATGAAAGCAAAGAGATTTCTGATGTGCAAATTCTTACCTTAAGTGGCTAGGCTCACTAGACTGGTTGACTTTGTTGCTATGACCAGGGTTACCTCCATTTTATATGGCTCCTCTTTACTGTATATTTTTACATCCTTTTGTTGTTTGAATTCATCAGTTTACTGAATTATTTTCCTTTTCCCCATTGATACCTCATTCATGTCCTCTCTTTCATACTACTGTAAAATGCTCTGATATCTTTCGGGATCTTGTTCGCGCTATATAAAACTTTATAAATAAATAAAATAAATAAATAAACTAAAGATCTTTCTTCATCCCCGTGTTTTTTCTTTCCTTAGATCATCTGGTGTTATTTTCTCAAGGGAAAGGAATACGGTGGCATTTGTGACAAGCATGGGGGTGGTTGTCTGCCATTTAAGCACTTTAGTTCACCTCATTCATATAGAATAGATTGTGGATTTTGTGCCGCTCCTGTTATCATCTCTGATCCTCTTTTTTAAACACTAATTAATAACCCAAAATATATACGCTGTCTGTATTATAAAGTTCAAGGAAATTCAATTCACTTTGACATGGCAATTTAGATTGAAAAATACACAAGACATATTGTAATTGATCAATTCAATCAATCAATCAATCAGTGACACTTATAAAGCGCGCTACATACCCGTAGGGTCTCAAGGCGCTGGGGGGGGGGGGTGCCGCTACTGCTCGAACAGCCAGGTCTTCAGCTTCTTCCTGAAGGAGAGGTGGTCTTGGGTCAGGCGCAGGTCAGACGGGAGGGAGTTCCAGGTCTTGGCGGCCAGGTAGGAGAAGGACCTTCCTCCTGTAGTCGCTCTTCGGATGCGGGGGACGGCGGCGAGGGCGTGGTTGGCTGATCGGAGGTGGCGTTTGGGAGCGTAGAAGTTGACTCGGCTGTTGAGGTAGCTCGGGCCTTGGTCGTGTAGGGCTTTGTGTGCGTGGGTGAGGAGGCGGAAGGTGATTCTCTTGTTGACGGGGAGCCAGTGAAGGTCTCTCAGATGTCCGGAGATGTGGCTGGATCGTGGGATGTCGAGGATGAGTCTGGCTGAGGCGTTTTGGATCCGCTGGAGTCTCTTCTGGAGCTTGGCGGTGGTCCCGGCGTAGAGGGCGTTGCCGTAGTCCAGTCGGCTGGTGACGAGGGCCTGGGTGACGGTCTTCCTGGTCTCTGTGGGGATCCACCAGAAGATCTTCCGTAGCATGCGTAGGATGTTGAAGCACGCCGAGGAGACGCTGTTGACTTGCCTGGTCATGGAGAGGGAGGAGTCCAGGATGAAGCCCAGGTTTCGTGCATGGTCTGTCGGTTTGGGTGCGGTGCCCAGGGCGGGAGGCCACCAGGAGTCGTCCCAGGCGGAGGGTGAGGAGCCCAGGATGAGGACCTCCGTCTTGTCCGAGTTCAGTTTCAGGCGGCTGGTCGTCATCCACTCGGCTACCTCTTTCATCCCTTCGTGCAGGTTGGCTCTGGCGGCGGCGGGGTCGTTGGTCAGGGAGAGGATCAGCTGGGTGTCGTCGGCGTAGGAGATTATGCTGAGGTGGTGTTTGCGTACGATGGCCGCGAGGGGGCTCATGTAGACGTTGAAGAGGGTGGGGCTCAGGGATGATCCTTGGGGGACGCCGCAGATGACTTCGGAGGCCTCTGACTTGTACGGTGGTAGGCGGACTCGCTGTGTTCTTCCGTCGAGGAAGGAGATGATCCATTCCAGCGCCTTGTCCTGGATTCCGATGTTGCTGAGGCGCCGTACTAGGGTGCGGTGGCAGACCGTGTCGAATGCCGCGGAGAGGTCTAGGAAGATGAGGGCCGCTGTTTCTCCATTGTCCATCAGGGCTCGGATGTCATCGGTGGCGGCGATGAGGGCGGTCTCGGTGCTGTGTTTGGCTCGGAAGCCGGACTGTGAGGGGTCGAGGGATCCGTTCGTCTCGAGGAAGGCGGCCATCTGCTTGTTGACGGTCTTCTCGATGACTTTGGCTGGAAACGGGAGAAGCGAGATGGGGCGGTAATTCTTGAGGTCGGTGGGGTCCGCTGTTGGTTTCTTGAGTAGAGCGCTGAGTTCGGCGTGTTTCCAGCTTTCAGGGAAGATGGCGGTGTCGAAGGAGGTGTTGATGATGTCTCGCAGGTGGGGTGCGATGACAGCGTCGGCCTTGTTGAAGACGTGGTGAGGGCAGGGGTCGGTCGGTGATCCGGAGTGGATGGAGTTCATCGTGCGGATGGTGTCTTCGGTGCTGATCGGGGTCCAGGCGTGGAGGGTGGTGGTGGGGGGGGGTGGCTGGTCGGTCGTGGTGTGCGTTGGTTGGTTGTTGAAACTGCTGTGTATGTCCGTGATCTTGTTGTGGAAGTATGAGGCGAGGGAGTTGCAGAGGTCTTGCGATGGGGTGATGTCGTTGTTTCCTGCGCTGGGGTTGGAAAGCTCTTTCACGATGTTGAAGAGTTCCTTGCAGTTGTGTGCGTTGTTGTCCGTTTACAGTTATTACCCAATTATCGTAATACAGGTCCCTTTTTATTCAACGGAACAGTATTTTTGTTACATTTTGCCCGAAAGTGTTTTTTTCTTTCTTCCTCAAATACACAACCTGGCATGATTTATCATCAAGAATGTAGATCTCTCAACAGCTTGCTATAATAGTACCCCTCCACTTGTGTTTGAACCCCAACATCAAATTCATCTGATCAACAGTGATTTTCATCTTAGCTTATGTGGTATGTTCTCTACCTTCTTACCCAGAAAGCTTTAATGCCCCCACATATATCACTGGGCCCTTGGCATTGTTGTGAGATTGCCAGGATCACATTCCCTAAGTTTATTAATTCAAAATTAGTTTGTAATATAAGTGCTTCAGATTTTGGGGCTAATCAATAAAGTGAATAAAAAACCTTCTATTTGTAAATATTCTGGGAATGTTTCTAAATCTGGAGGATGCCTTAGCTTTCTATCCTTTTTAGGTCTCGGCTAGCGTAGGCTGCGCACATGCGCAGTCTCGCTGGCGAGATTTAATGACTCTGAGAAGCGAGGGTAAGCCCCATCTCTCTTCTCCATTGGCTGGCCTCCTAAACGGCGACCAGCCATTGGAGAAGAGGTATCAGTGTATTGTCTCGCTCTAAGCCCCGTCTTTTTCGGATTGGGGGTGTGTGTTTTTTTTGTTTCTTTCTCTTCTGTTTCCATTGGCTGGAATGTAAACAACAAGTCAAAAACACGCCTGTTGTTTACATTACAGCCAATGGAGAAGAGGGGAGAAAGAAAAACACGCCCCAAGTCTGAAAAGGACGGGGCTTACAGACTCCTGCTGCCCGTCTCGCTGTCTCCTTCGCCTCGCCTCCTCCTGGATCAGAGTGGAGGGTGAAGCCATAAATGGTTAGTGTTGCAAGGAAAACTGATATTCGTACCTCTAAAAAAAATACATGTGCGCTGACGATGGTCCTGGGGAGCCTTTAGCTTCCATTCAGTGACTTGCACTCTTGTAGGTTCTCCACAGGAGAAGAAGATTCTGCCAGCCGAGGACAAGACTTTAGGTGTTGACGGAGCTTGGTGCGTTAATCGCCGTCTGCCTGCTCGGCGATGTCGACCTTGGTGACGGGCGTTGCTTGGGTTTCTGTAATGGTGGTGTGTTTATTCACCGACGGCTCTGCTTCTTGTGAACTTTCCAGATGACGGGTGGGGGCTTGTGTCGGCCTATCGCAGGTCGTTCTACTCAAGGGCACGCTCTCTGATTGTTTGGCCATGACAATAAGCTGCGGTACACTGGTTGTGTCGTTCAGGGATGTTACCGGAGAGGGAGCGGCGCGAGGCCCATAACGGCCAAATGGCAGTCAGCGCCGTTAGCCCGACGGTGCTAGGGCGGACTAGTTCCTACTTCGCTGCATTGCGCTGATCTTGTGTTAATGCTTCAGAGCTCTGTAAAGCTTGCTCGTTAGTAAATGCGTCAGTGCAAAATGGCGCCTACCTTCTTGGTGAAACTACCAGTGAGTGGGTCACGTACTTGTTAGCTTGATTGAGCGTGGCCTACGAACTTGACCCCATGGTTGGCGCATTATTATATATATTTATATATATCATTTCTTTTGTTGCAGCGCTAACTTCATTCAAGGGCATTACACAAGAGTATCCGTAAACCTTAGGGAGATTAAGCAGGAATTCAACTTGTTTTCTTAGAACACTGTATTTTTATGATACGGTTAAGGGCTGTGTTCCTCTTCACTTGTGCTGGGGCCTGGCTGCCCGCCACAGTCTGGCATCACTTCCACTGCGGCCGCCACTGCTTTATGTCTGTGCCAGGGCACTTTTGTGAACCCTTGGACGCCGAAGGTCCTCGATCACCCACTGTACCCCTCACGATGAGACACGGCCTCAGAAGACGCCGTGTGTGACTGAACTTACCTTGCCCTTTTCCTCCTGCCGTTGCTTTCCTGCCATTTGTGGTCTGGCCATCTGGGTGACCTGTGCGCGTGCCAGCCAGGTGGCAGATGAAAGCCGAGCGCTCACCGAGAAGGCCGAGCAGATAAGCGTACTCAGGATAAGCATTTTTCTAAAACAGCCACTCACCTCAGATTAAGGCCGCAGGTGCACAACTGCCCCATTAACAAGTTACCGTACTATATGAGTTACTGATCATTACAGCATGCATCGTGTTTGAAAAGAAGCATCTTCAGCCTGTAGCACTAGGAACCTGATTTGTGATCTCATGACGTGTCTAATAGCCGTTTACAAATATTATCTCTACAGAACACTTCCTGACCATTAACCTTGTCCTTCATTATTTCTTGCTCCAAATAGTACCTGTAGCGAAGTTACACGGTTTTTTATAGCGCCATAAGGTTGAGTTAGAATGTCACGTAGTGACAGGGTGTCCACCTTTAATGGGGAATGTGTAGTAAACTGGATATTGCACGTTTTCCTTATTTCTATAATTGTGCCTTTTGCGGTGAAACTTCGGTTTTACCTGAAGCACTTTTTGGGAAAACATCGCCCCCCCAAAAAAAAAATTAGCCAGTACAATCAGCAAAATTAGAAAACACAAAGGGTGTTTATTCTAGTGCGCTTTACGCAGTTCAGTGTAGGTAACGGCAATAGTATATTCAGCAAGCAAACACATTTCATAGGACAGACTGAAGAGCAAACTGTGTACAGCCTGACATGCCCAGTCTGAATATCGATATTAGACTTACTCCACAAATCAAGAATATGAAACCTAATGACATTAGCTGCACAACCTGTTCATAATTCAAAAGCAAACTCAAATACTGTCGTATTTTTTAAATGTAAAACAAGCCTTTTGTTGTTTCATTTGAATTTGCAATTTCATCTCTCCATGGTCTGCAGTGCCATATAACGCTTGCTAATTCAAATGTCAGGTATTATGAATTGTAATATTTTAGTAGCAGTGTGGCTGACTTACAATGGAGAAAAAAACATACAGTGGACTGCAGCTACCTGCGTGTAAAAATGCTAACAGCGTGCAAATAGAAGGGAAATAAACAATATTCCATGCAGCACAAGAGCAGGGATGAAGGTGTGAACCGGTGGCCGTGTTTGCTCGTGTGTGTGTGTGTGCCACAGTGTGCACGCGTGGATGTTGGCTTGAGAGCGTGTATGCCTCGTGTGTGCATGGATCCACGTAGCATATCTAAACAAATGTTTACGTGTTTCTGTGTGGCATTGAGTGCAGTTTTATGTGGTCGAATGGAACCATGTGCAATTGTGTGGGCTGCGTGTGAGTTCCTATATGTGTGTGGCTTATATCTGTGTTTGCTTGTGTACTTGCATGGCAATATTGAACTGCGGTATTGTGTAGGTGTGTGCATGTGTGTGCGTGCTTATATGTGCCCTGGTGTATTTGCATGTCTGTGCTTTTATGTGCGTGTGTTTCGATGTGTGTGCTTATATGTGCCCTGGTGTATTTGCGTGTCTGTTACAAGATAATAATATTCATCATCCTGATACGTACACCCAATGCATCACCTACCTGAACTCCCATTGATTTTTTTTCTTAGAACACTGTATTTTTATGATACGGTTCTATAAGGACCATAGTAGATTGTCTGCTGCTCTTCGGATAGTTAGGATGAAGGATGCATCTGCTACAGCCTCCTGTACGACTTGGACCCAGCAAATGCTCCTACAGATGTGTACCTCTTGTTATGTACTTTTTAGTGTGACAGTGTAAATTATGACACACCCTTCCCCCTTAACACACAATTGGTGGCCGCCAACCTTACATTCTAGCTAGGCAGGTTTGGGCTAATAGCCAACATTTGCTACAGCTCTCTCATCGGACCCGTACATGCGTGGCCTTTCACCCTCCAGGTCCAAGTATGTCTGTCCCATTTCTCACCTGCCGACCGCTACACCCTTCGTCCACTAGCAAATCACATCCAACTTAATTTGTAAAATAGTAAGTGACAGGGTCCTTGTTCTTTTGACTACTCCTGGCTGTGTGCTTCTGGTTCTGATCCTCACCACTCTCCTTAAAGGTTAGCAAGAGCGTGTCACTTGAGGGAGCAATATATCACTTAGAAGTGCCAGTTCACTGAGGCATTTTGTGGCAGGCACCGATAGTCAGTCTGGAAACCACCAGATCACAAGCATCTGCAAGGTAATTGGTTTTGCATTTAAGCAAGTTTGAGCTATTGGCATTTTAAATGACAATGCCTTTTATTTATGTTTTGGTTTTAAAAACATAAATAAAAGGCATTGTCATTTAGAATACCAATAGCTCAAAGTAGCGTAAATACAAAACCAACACATAAATACAAATTTTGTCATTTACAATGCCAATAGCTCTAACTTTTGTAAAGGCGAGACCGTTGCATTGCAAATGCTTGTTAAACCATGCATGAGAGGGTGGGCAACCCGCTGCACAACTCTTCATCTCTACTCAATTAACACCCAGGTGTGTTGCTGTGAATTATTGTTTTGAGAAACATGCAACAAGCTCTACAGTGTGCATGGCAGTTCCTATTGAATGGATGTACGGACATTGTATGATCCCAAAATTCAGAAAAGACTAGGATACATTGGGCATCTTCCTCTCTTATGTGCTCCTTAGGTTTGTCACCACGAGGGCTCTACGCCATTGGTAGCACTGTATATGTGCTGTAGTGTTACTGTCAATTAAACTAACTGACATTCTTCTTGATTTCATTAATCTAACCATTGTGCTATAATGTTGACATATTAAGAATTTTGATTAAGAACACTGACCCAGGTGGTGCATATATGGGATATGTGGGTGAGCAATTTGTGCACCATGGTCTATTTCTTCCACTCCGCTCCAATTTATATGCATATTGTTTTATATGTTTTCTCCCATTTTCCAGTATTTCCTCTGAACTTTTCTCCTGATCGAACTGCATTTTCAGGCGATGGCCAAGGTTGCTGTTATAAATTCATACCTAACAATTACTAATGACTGTTCCATTTTCTTCAATGGCAGGTATGCAGGTATTCATTTATTTTCATCGACCACTCAATTGTAGATGTTACTTTTTGTTCAGTAAGATGATGTCTACACTTATGCAGGTGCATTTTTAGGAGACTAATTTGTGCCACAGACATGCTTTGTAAGGTATTTTTAACTAAGAAGGAATGTCTAAAAGCACATGAAATTCTATAGAAAATATATTTCAGCGTGACCATTTGTTTGTCAAGATCTCAATGCCCACAATGTTTTGTAGTAATGTTCCTTCCAAAGATCTTTCCTGGTGGAAGTTTTGGTTGAACAGTGATGTTAGAAATGGGATTCCTTGTTGGCTGAGTTATGCATACAGGCCAGGCAGGAACCACGACTCTAGTCAGGGTGAGTAAGATACACACTAAAAGTTTACCTGTGCCCACCCATTGGTAGGTTGGCACAGAGAGGTTAGGCTTAACTAAAGAGGCAATGTTTAAAGTATTTGTGCAACACACACAGTAGCACAATTAAAGCAGCACAATAAGACTCCACAGAGATTTATAAAACTAGATTACATTCTAAACAAAACAAGGCAAAACAAAACAACAAAAATCACATGTATAAAAGTTGAGATATTGTATTTTAAAAGAATAAATGCAGTAAAGTGCTTAGAACCAAGTCGTGCCAAAAAAGGTTACTTTTGGTCGTATTGGACCAGGGCAAAGTCAAAGTTCGGGCCCACTTCATAGAAATGCAGGCTGCCTACAGGACCCACGCAGGCCCCAGAGAACAAAGTACCTTTCCTGGTCACAAACAGCAAGTTGTGTCGATCTTCTTCACACAGTGAAGGTGATGCATCAGTTCTGAAGACGGGTGCCAGAGTAGTCAAGCGATGTGCCAGATTCTGACACACAGTCAAGGGGATAAGTTGATCTCACCAAGCTGCAGCAGCAGCAATACGCTATATGAAAGTGCTGGTTCTGATGTAATGCGCTGATTCTCCTCCTGCTACATGGTCGATGCGCTAATTCTATTACACACAGACAGGAGATGCGTAGAAATCAGTGTTGCAAGTACCTGGGCCACTTCCAGTGAGTCAGGCAGAGGAGCAGGGGTAGAAACTTTGATATCCCTGAGTCTCAAGCAATAGGAGACCACTTTGAGGGGAGGCAGAGTCTTGCTCTCCTTCAGCAGAGTCAGAGAGCAGCAGGCACCAGGGCAACACAAGAGAAAATCAGACCTTCCAAGTCTGCAGTCCAATGATAAGTCCTTTAAGCCTCACCGCAGTCCTTCTGACAGAGGTTCAGTTCAAAATCTAGAAGTGCCTGATTTTAGGGGGGACAGAGACCCAGTACTTATACCCAAAAGTGCTTTTGATGTGGGGGTTACTTCAAAGCAGCTCTCTGAAATGCGCAAGTATCTCTTTCAACTTATTCCTGTCTGCCAGGCTCAGGTAATCAGTCCTTTCTGTGGGGACAGAACACAGTCTATTCAAGTGAAGTGTTAGCCCCTCCCTTCAATCCTGCCCAAGCAAGGCTATCAGAATGCAATTGGATATAGATGGGTACTCAGACACACGTATCCTTCCTGTGTTGATGGTGTCTAGAGGAATGCACAAAGTGTAGCTGTCACCCACCCCAGACGTTTATTGGGGACTGGCTGTCAGGCACAGAGAGTAAGTGAAGAGAAATGTCCACTTTCTAAAAGTGACATTCCAAAAACAATAATGTTAAATCCAACTTCACCACTCCAAACTGAGAGGGTTGCAAAAACGGGCATGCGCCTTGAGGCACACCCATCAGGTATCCAAGGGGAATGACAGGGATGATACTTTACCAATTAATTTTTAGCAACAGGTTTTCTTGTTTTAGGACCTGACTTCATTGCTAATGCCTTAGCCGATTCTAACAAACTAGGGGCCTCCTCTGTAAGCACCTGAGTTAGGTCGTGAACGCTGAAATTATTGCTTCATTTCGTCTGAGCAGAGCAGAGAGAGCCACTCACCTGGCTCTTATACGCAGAATTGACGCTGGACCTCCTATTTCTCCTAGGGTGGCGTCTGATCAGGGAATTGTAACCGTGAATCAACTGCCACCCCAGAAGTAAAGGGGGGTTGGATAAATAATAAACAGAGAGACTTATGTGCCTTCGAGCTCTGTCACTGTCTTCTTGGATGCAAAAACAACAGTTGATGGACAGAATGCAGAACAATGTCATACATTCACCCCAGCACAGAGATCTGGGCATAAATCCATAGTTTTTTTGCCCTCCACACCACCCCAGTTCAGACATGGCCATATGCAAATCAGCCTTGACCCTGTGCCTCATGGGAACAGTCCATCCCGAACTGCCAAGCCATGTCTTTCCTGGACCGGAATCAAGCATCCTAGGACCGGTTTCTGTCTTCTGTCTTCTTGGAGCCACATGTTTGTCTTTTCTGAGTCCTGGACAGCGCTGTCACGATATGTGTGCAATGTAGTGAGCTATACTGCAAATACAATTAGACAGGTTATTCAACAAACGAGTAATCGTGAAATATTCCCTCCTGCCTTTGACATATGTACTAACAGTCACTTACACAATAATGAATCTATTGCTGCATGAACTTCAATAATGAAATGTTATTCCTGGAGTTGCGGCACTCCCGGCAGAAGCTATATTGTGTTTTCACACCACACACTAAGATACACCTTGTTTGTTCAACACTAGGCACAAGGTACGCAGTAGTGTGCTTTTGGATTCACAGACTACAACACAATAAAGGATTGCACATGAGAATGTCACTGGGTGCTAATCCGAAGGCCATGGTATTCACGTTAAATAATACCCACAATGTCTCAATGTTTAAGAGTTGTCCTGTTTTTTGATTTTCAGAGTGATAAAAACAAGTTTTTGGTTGATACGTTTTCTGTTAGTGCATTACCTTTAAGGATGGTACTTAACCATGTTTTCTCCTTTTAGGTGTAGAGTTGCAGGGATGGTGTTCATTGCATTGCTGGGTAAAAGATGTCCGCAGCGTCGGAGAGTCGCAGGAGAGTCATGTGGCGGTGCAAGGATGGAGTTCGCTGGATTTGCAGGGGAGAAGATGCCCGCGCGTGAGAGATTCAAAGGATAGCCACAGTGCTAAAGAAACTCGGCTGGGTCATGGAAGCGTTCCGATGAACAGGATCGCTGAAGAGTATCCGTCCCCTTCAACCAGTGGGAAAGCCAAGCACTGCCTCTTGGTTTGAGTGCGGTATGAATACCATTCCTAAATCCTGATGAGTCAGCCCAAAAATCCTCATAGTCCTGTGCCTATGAATCGCCCTAAATAGCCCCATAGTCCTGTGCCTACGAGTCAGCCCAAATATCCCCGCCTATGGGTCAGTCCAAATATCCCCATTGTTGTACCTATGAGTCAGCCCAAATATCGCCATAGTCATGATGAGTCAGTCCGAAGGCCCTGGGGATTGTTACTGTTTGTACTTTGGTGTTTCCTGACTTCATGGCCTAGGGCCCCGGGATATAATTACCATACCAAGAACGTTGTCATGCCTATGGGGCAATGAGTCCCATTAAGAGCGAGAGAGGCACTGAGACGTATGCTCGATCCCTCAAACCTCCACACACAAGATAAAGGAGGAGTGAGGACACAAGTAGGTCAGGGTATAGACACAAGGTTACTTGAAGCGTGCTTCTATAACTTAACTATCTGGCTCTGAATGCCTGCATGTGCCTGCCTACATCCTGGCGTACCCTATTTAGAGTTTTCTCCCTACTCCTTTCACCATGCCCTCTGATTGGGTGCCCATTCAACAGTTAAAAGGGACAGGAAACCCACTCCTCTTTGTGGCACCTCTCTGTAAGCAAACAGCAGGCATGGAATTAGGATATCCCACTTTTTCCTCAGGGCCTCAGGCAGGCCTCTGATCATGACTTTCAGGGTCTTGTTGAACCTCTCAACAAGCCCTTTGGTTTGCAGATTGTAAGGGGTGGATAACGTGTAAGTTACCCTACACTACTTCCACAAGTTTGGGTCCCTGTCAGACACACCTTCCCTGGGGAAACCCACTCGGGTAAAAATCCCCATCAGAGCCTTTGCCACAGCAGGTGCAGTCAGGGTTCTCAGAGGGATTGCCTCAGGATACCTTGTGGTATGATTTACTAGAACCAGGATAAACCTGTTGCCTGAAGCAGTCTAGGGATCTATAGGCCCGACAATGTCAATTGCCCACCCTCTCGAACTGTATGGTAATGACAGGCAATGTGTTAAGTGGGGCTTCATTCCTCTTCCCTGTCTTCCCACTGGCCTGGCAGGTCACACAAGTCCTAAGAATGCAGCAGAGGAATTCTTGATCATAGGCCAAGAGAAGTGGAGGACAAGCCTTACAAAGATCTTGTTTTGGTCCATGTGTCCGGCCAAGGCAATTTTGTGAGTCAGCTCCAGTAGGAAGGCCCTGTAGCATTGGGGGACTGCCAGGCCCCTTCCTTCTTCTGGTGGGAACCCTGACCACCCTTTTGGGAGTCCTCACAGATACCTTTTTTTGGATACTCTGGTATTGACCTAGTGGTCCGCCTCCTCAGCAAGCTTCCTGGCATCAGTAAGCTTGCTATCAACCAGGTGTTAGCACAGCTCTGGAAAATAAGTATCAAGAATGTGCTCCTTCAAAACAAGCTGTACAACCCTTCATAATCATTAACTTTGCTGCCCCTCACCCAAACCTTAAGTGCCTTTCCAGCATAGTCCAAGATATCAACCCATGTTTGTGTAGAGAGTTTGTGACTGGCCCTGAACCGTTGCCTGTACTTCTCAGGGGTCAACTCAAACTTACTGACTAAAATGGTTTTCATGACAATGTGGTTGGTCTGGTCCCCCACCTCTAATGTAAGGAGTGTGTGTCCCTGTCAGGTCTGTCGTCATGGACTATATAGTTAATTAACGATACCCAAAGAGAAGATGTTTAGGAGTAGGTGGTATTTTATTTTCTCACTGATTTGTAACTTATTATAATCTATTTGCATCAATCTCCTTCTTTTGCTTCTGATTCAGGCGTTTGCTTCCAGAGATTCCTCCACACCAGTGACCTCGGAAATTAAAGGAGAGGAGGCAGGTAAGTCAACTATCTGAGAGTTTTATTTTCTTTAAGTTATTGATCTCTTATCCCGACTGAAGTAAACACCCGGGTGAGCAGTATTGAGGAAAAGTGCTTGAGTCGGATTGCCTCTAAACCTGGTACAAACTCCTGTGGTATAGAGTCCCAGAAGAGAAGAATATAGCCAATACAAAACCAAGAAAACCCCCAAAGTGAGATGCAGTACACAATACTCTAGTAAACATATATATATACACCATTGTCATCCACCAAGTGTATCATCCTGTCAGCAAGACCGCTTTTAACTTTAGAGTACTTGTGTACTCTTATTAATGCCCAGTGTGACGTATTCTGTGCCTGCCCCAGCCCCGAATCCCCTCACACACCTGTGATAACCACACTTCCCCAGAAGCGTGGCTGGGATAATCAGCGGGCCAACGGGTGGTTTCTTCTGTGTCTGGGTCGGCTTCTCTGCCTCCTTGTGTGGGCATACTGGGTTCCCTCTGTTCCCGTTCTGGAGGGCAACTTTACTTCTGTATTCTCTGAGCAAACAGGTCTTTCTCCTTCGAGTCTCAGTGCTGCAGTGTCCTCGGTGAGGTGCTCAGGAGGTGTAACTCCCCAGCATTCTTTTTCTCTTCCGACTGCGTCTTCCAGCCTTTTATCTCCTGGGAAGTAGTCTGTTGTTACAGTTGGTGGGCCTGATCCCACCCCGCTGGCTCTTGGGAATGAATTGTAAAGCAGCAGGACTCGCCTGTGGGAAAGAAAGAGGTGACAGAGGTCTGTCTTGTTATGTGATTATTTTGGAAGAGGACCACAACAAATCATCCTCTACTTCACTTATCCCCTCCCTATGATTTTCCCGATCGTAGAAAAGGGGAAAACATGAGAAGAAAGTCTGCAGTGCCCTGATCCCAGCCTCTGCTACTTTTTACTTCAAAATAGAAAGGTTGTAGGGACAAGAACCATCTCAGTACTCTATTGTTCTTCCTTTTATTCCGATAAAGACATGTGAGGGGAGCATGGTCCATATAAAGAAGAAAGGGCCTTCCTTCTAAATAATAACGTTTCTTAAAGGCCCACTTAAGGAAGAGACACTCTTTTTCTATGATAGGATAGACACATTACTGAGGAAACAATTTTCTACTGATATAGACAATAGGCCTCTCATTACCTTCATCGTCTGTTTGGGATAAAACAGCCCCTATACCCATATCAGATGTGTCAGTCTGTACAAACAAAAAGTCTTATTAAAATCAGGAAACACTAACACAGGACTGGTGGTTATAGCTGTGTTTAACCTTTGAAAAGCTCTAAGAGCCAGGGCAGTTGGTTGTTTGAAGGCCCTATTGGTGATGTTTTTTATTCGGAGATAGGTTAGGGGGGCACACAGCTCTAAGTACTGTGAAATGAATTTCCTATAATAGTTAATCAAACTTAAGAAAGCCCTCATGTCCCTTTTAGATGAAAGGAAGGGGGTTTCAGTGATGGACTTGATTTTCTCCTGCTGTGGTGCTATAACTCCCTCACCCAAGAGGTACCCTAAATATTTAACTTTGCTATGTGCAAACTTGGACTTCTTTGTGTTAATGTGTAGTCAAGCCCTCTGTAATTCTGAAAGGATTACCTTTAGGTGCTTTAGATGTTCTTGCCATGTTTTGCTATAGATAACTGTGTATTCTAAATAGGCAGAAGAATAACGCTGATGGTCCTGTAATAGGGTGTTCATGAGCCTTTAAAAAGTAGCTGAAGCACGATGGAGTCCAAAGGGTAAAACAGTGAATTGGTAGAGACCATCGGGTTGGCAAAGGCTGTTTTTGTTGATCGCTAGGATTTAGGGGAACCTGCATTACATTTTTTTAAGTCTATTGTTGTGATATAGGGCCAGATGTATTAAGGTTCTTGTTTGCATTTCTTAAATAGTGACTCTGTAGGAATTGCTATTTAAGAAATGCAAAAGGACATGTACAAAATTTGCAATTCCCTAATAGCAATTCCTACAAGTTATGAATCGCTATTAGGGAATCGCAAATAGGAAATGGCCTCACAATCCCGCCTATCTGCAAAATAGGAAATGGTTTGCATTTCCTAAATTGTGATTTCCAAATAGCAAATTGCAATTTAAGAAATGCAAATCCAAGGGTGCCTCTGGGCTTAAGCCCCCCTGAAGGCACCATGAATTTCCTAGTGCACATGTAAGTGCTCATATGCCCTGGGGCATATGTGTGCTTAATGTCACAATAGAAAAATGCATTTTAATGCATTTTTTCATATGGTTACCATCAACTTGAAGTCAATGGTAATTGCATTTTCCTAAAATCCCAATTTGCAAATATGAAATGCTTTGTACATGTGCTTTAGGAATCGCAAATAGGTAATTCCTATGTTCGATTGCTAAATCGCGGTCACAATTTACGATTTGTACAGTGTAGAAATCTTAAATTGCAACCAGTTTTGACCCTTTGTACATCTGAAAAGGCCATTTAGCATTTCTTAATGGGCTGAAATAGCGATTTGGCCCATCAAGAAATGGTAAATGGCTTCGTACATCTGGGCCATAATGTGCTTATCTTAACTTTTCGATCAGCTCATCAACCCTGGGTAATGGGTAACCGTCTCGCATGGAGATTTTATTAACGTCCCTAAAGTCTATACAAACGTGGATGCTTGCATCTGGCTTTGGAACTAGCACTATTGGGGAGCACCATTTACTGGTCGAGGGTACTATGATGCCCATTCTCAACATCTGTTCTATCTCGGCCTGCAAGGCTTGTCACCGGGCTGCAGGAACCCTATAAGGGCGTTGTTTTAAGACAACACCATCTTGGGTAGGGATAGAATGCACTGCCAAATGAGTTCTACCTGGTAGGTTTGAAAAGATCTTATAAAATGGGTTTAGAGTGTTCAATAATTCAGTCCACTCCACCTTGGTAAGAGACTCATTAATCCCAATTTCCCTTATGGTGAGTTGAATTTGTCTGGTGGGTACATCATTTGAACATCTCTAGGTGGTGGACCTAGCCATTTCTTCAGAAAGTGTATCTGGTATATTTGAGTTTTATTTGGGGACATTTGTAATTGATCACTGCAACACAGCTGCCAATTTTAAAAAATGGCGTCCAGACAAATTCAGCCCATATTGGCAATATCTACCCAAGCTAAATGACTTCTCTATTGATACAAAAACACAAATCAAAAATGAAAATCTCTGAACAACGATTTGTTTATGGAGGTATTTCAAGGGCCAGGACTAAACATGATTCAGAGTTTGCAACCTCAAAAATGCATTTTTATTGTACTAATCCAAATCTAGGAGTTGTAAATCTTTTATCGACTCCCAATATCTCATTGCGGCCCCATACTGATTCGGTATTGGAAGGGGCGTGTTTTAGATGTCCCTTCCTAATACTAAATCTCTTTATTCGAAGGTGATCAGAGACATAGTCTTCTGCTGAGGGTAGCAGGTAATGATCTGTGTGATGGCCCCCAATCAGAGTGAGACGCAATTTGTGACCTACCTCATAAGCATTGATGATGCAGACCGAATTATGACATTATGGTTGCAAACACAGCACAAGTCCCTTTCTCGACAGGTACTGGGCGGTAGAGAAGAAGAGAGGAGAGTGCAGAGCAGCGGACTAAACTGAAAAAAAAAGCCAAATTTTTAGCAGCTTTTGAACACCAGGAGCGATTCTACATGGGAGGCCGAAGAAGGTAGGGTATTCCAGTGTTTTGCGGCCACCACAGAGAAAGAATGGCTGCCCCATCTGGCTTTGCAGACTCTAGAGGCAATCAGTTTTCTCTGGGAGGAAGATCTCAAGGCCATCCCAGGCACATACCATTTAAATATGGTTTTCAGCTGCTGCGAGCCTTTGTTATGCAAGGCCTTGTGAACCGTACATAGGGTTTTGAAAGAAATTTGCTTCCTAGTAGGGAGCCAATGTAGAGTACGAAGCCCCTCTTTTGCTGAATGCTGTTTGGGGATAAAAAGGATCAGCCTGACAGCCGCATTTTGTATAACCTGAAGCCTATTCAGATACAAGGCATTGCAGTAGTCAAGCCGGGAGGTGACTAATGCAATGATCGTGGGCCAATGCAGCGCTGCTGGAATATACGGGAGCACTGTTCTGGGAGTCTTTAGAATGTATGAGCATTTGCTGACAATGAGGCTGACCTTGTAAAAAAGGGGTTCCAAAGACAACCAGTAACCAAAGACCCTTTTTATGTTGCCCGGCGGTATCGCCTCTATGACCCACCAATGTTAATCAATGAAGAAGCAGGCGCTGGAGACTGGAAGGCAGGAAACGAGGATTTTATTCTCTCCGGAGGAGAACACATCAATTCAGACAGCAAGTATCGTCACGAGGTGCTCTAACCACATCTCTGAGGCCTGGCCTCTTATACTAGGGTTTATGACCTTTATTGCACATAACACATTCTCGCAACACATTGATAGTTGAAAGAACATCCTCGGAATCTCCCCTTCAGGCCCGTTCCCACATACATTTACAGTTGGATTCCCCACCCCGGTCACAACAGGTGATGGTTGCCGCACAGCAGGGCATTCCGCCGATTCACGGAATGCATGGGGTTGATCGGATCTCATAGGGTGGGGGCTTTGATCGGTTCGTGGGTCTTTTGATGGGGAGGGGAAGCTTCCTACTGTACGGGGTAATAAACAGTATCCGCAGGGCCAGGTGGCGGCCTGGGAACAAGGAAGACAAACGGGGACACAGGAAAAGGGGGTTTGCATCAAAAGGATCTGAAGCCATGAAAGGAATGAGGGGAGGTGTCGCGCTGGGAACAGGATGGGATTCCGTGGTGAAGTTGCGCTGAAGGGGGGTTTATGACCCAAGGCATGAGAGAGCGGGGGTTGCCAATGTACGGGGGGAATGCTTGCGAGGTTAAGAGAGAGAGAGAGACGCGCTGGCTATCAGCGAGGGGCAGGGAGGCCATGGTGTTCAAAATGGCTGCCGCTTACGCGCACGAATGGGCTTGGAAAGGGGCAAGATGGCGCCGATAATGTTGACGTTTTGCAGTCTAATCTTTAACAGTCCTCCCTTTTCAACATATCTTAGCCAACTTGTTTACTCAATGTCAATCTTCATCAAATTCCTAACCTCGGCATCATATATTGCTCTCATATGTTCGTTTCCAAAGTCCACAGTCTTAGGGCAAATACAATTTACACATAATGTACACAGGGGTGGTAGACATTGAATTCCTAAACATAAACCGCATATTACAACCACAGGAATCAGGATAATGGTGAATAGTCTCCAGCCCCAGTTCTTAACGGTGCTCCAGAACCACCCACCCAGCGACCATTCTTCTTGTTCTTGGTGGACTTCTGAAGAGAGTCTATGAAGATGTTCGATGGCCTTGTACACTGAGGGTGAGTTGTCCGGTATGTACGTACAGCAGCTAGACCCAATAATGCGGCATGCCCCACCACGATCCGCAAGAACCACATCCAGGACAAGGCGGTTCTGGAGGGCCACCAAGCGGACCGCTTGAAGTTCAGCGGTGTTGTTAGCAAGGATACCAGCCGTGATGTTCATTGTTGTCTCGACTGCTTGAGTCAGATGTCGGATGGCACGGCTGTTTGCCATCGGGCCCCAGAGGGGGACAAGTCCTTTCATAGCATCGATGAATTGCGCTCCTGTTGAGTCGGCTTGTTCGATGTCCTTGGCTCGTTTTTGTCTGTGATGATTTGCTGGTGCCACATAAGTCGGAGGAAGGATGAAAGAAATGAAACAAGTGCCCCCCCAGCCTTTGGGGAGCCAGGTGTAAGCCTTCGTGCCGCAGACGAAATACATGTTTGGAGATGCCACAAAGGAAGGTGGGTCGGCGGAGTCCAGAGTTCTGGAAAACCGGCAGGCACTGTGGCCTACCAGCTGAGTCCCAAGCCCTTCCATGCACATGTGGCCGGTGACGTTGATGACTGACAGGGCCACAGTCAGAGTGGCAGCCGTTCGTTTTCGCAGGTAGGAGAAGGTGGTTCTGGTTGGATTATTGAACACTTGCATTTCAACTTGTTCTTTAGCAGGGATATCCAAGTGGATTGTGTTGTTGTTGGTCTGCGGGCAGAAGTGTGTCTTTGTTCTGTTCCGCCAGACCCCGTGGTAGAAATGCGTTACGGTTTTGCTGGAGGTGGCATTGTCCTTAAAGCTTTCTTGCAGAAGCATCAGCCAGGCAAGACAGGAGCCGTGAACTGAGAAAGGTGAAGGGATGAATGGTATCGAGTGCCCAGTGGCGTGGGGTAGCAACCCACAGATCCAACAGTTGGTGGCATTGGTGGCAAGGTTGTGCTGGTGAAGTAGCTGTACGAAGGAGTTATTCCAAAATTCCTTTCGCCTCTCTCTGAGTTGGGGAGAGAGCGAAATCAGATAATGTTCCTTCACGGTGGTAGGCTGGACAGTGGTCAAGAAGGTTTCGTGAGCAGGTGCATTTTCTTCCACAATCCAGAGTGTGGTCATGAGGAGAAAGCAGAAGAGGATTGTGATGAAGAGCGCAATAGTCTTTGGGCTATGGAGTCTGTCTGCTTTTGGGTTTCTGCGGTGGGTATTTCCTGTTTCCTTCATCATCTTCTTATTTGGCGCTTCCATCATCTTCTTATCTGGCGCTTCCATCATCTTCAAGGGGCTCGGTAGCGGGCAGAACCACAGACTTTGTTTTGCTTCTCTCCGGGTAACCCTTGGTAGTGTTTAAGTCACCGTTCTGAGATTTAACTCAGTCCGTGGTCTACTTAGCCGAGACTCCCTCCTTTCGACGCAGGAAATACCCTTCTTTCGATGGCACTGTGGGATCAGAGAATTTTGAAAGTTCAAGTGTGTCGGTATCAGGATAGCAGGTTAGTGACGGTCGGTCCTTGTTCAGGAGCTCTTCTTGGTTGTCGATGTTTTCGGTCGAGGTCAGGGTCGAGGAGATCTTCTTACAGTGGTGTGCATGCAGCCAGTTGCGTTTTCCCTCCACCCGTAGTGCTGTTCGGGTGGTGATGAGGACTTGCCAGGGGCCCGTCCACCGGGGTTCCAGACTCTTGGCACGCTGGAAATTCCGGATCAGGACGAAATCCCCAGGCTGAATGGTGTGTCCGGGACCCCTGGAAGTGTCAGGGATGGCATGCAGCACCTGTTGATGGATAACAGACAGCGTTTTAGTCAACTGACATAAGTAATCAGACATTAGGACGTCCGGGACGTCATGAATGGAAGTTGGTTTCGGTGCAGACCAGACATTCATAGGCCGGCCGAAAACAACCTCGTATGGCGTCAAGTGGTGTTTGGTGGGGGTGGAACGCATTGAAAGCAATGCCAGGGGGAGTGCGTCTGGCCATTTCAGTCCTGTGGTAGCTACTATCTTGGCCAATTTTAGTTTCAGTGTGGCGTTATGTCGTTCAACTAGTCCAGCAGATTGGGGGTGGAAGACTGCGTGGAACTTTTGTTTTACACCCAACCCCTTCAAAATGAGTTGGATAACTTCGGCTACGAAGTGGGGGCCATTGTCGCTCCACAAAATTCGACAAAGGCCGTAACGGGGGAAAAACTCCTTTAACAGTACCTTTGCTGTGGCCATAGCAGTGTTGTCACGGGTTGGATATGCTTCCACCCATTTGCTAAATGCGCATACCACCACAAGTACATATTTCAGGCCTTGACATCTGTCCAGTTGGATGTAGTCCATCTGCAGGACTTCAAACGGGTGATTCGGGACCCCAAACCCTCCCCGGGGTACTACAGTTCCTTTCCCGGGATTGTGTTGCAGGCATATCAAACATTGTTGGACCAGGCGTTTGGCGGACTCTGTGATCTTATCATTGTGCCAAACTCTGGAGACAAGTTCAATCATGGGGGCTGATCCTATGTGGGCAGGGGAATGTGCCATAGTCAGTATGGGAATCAGATATGAGTCGGGTAACAACCATTTGTTTGTGTCTTTTGTTCGCCAGCAGCCTTCGTCATCTTTCAATCCCACCCGTGTCCATTCAGTCAGTTCGTGTTGTGTGCTAGCCATTTGAATGTCTCTGATAGTGTCCCTAGCGTCAGACCATTTTTCTGCTTGTGACCTGGTCACGTACATGCGTGCTGTCGTCCTATTTTCAGCTGTCGTTCGGGCAGTGAGGTCGGCTAGTGCATTTCCCTGTCCAATAATGTCTGTCACCTTTTTGTGTGCCTGGCATTTGATGACTGCAAGCTTTTTGGGGAGAAGGACGGCTTCGATCAAGGCGGAGACTAGATCCCCGTGCAAAATGGGGGTGCCGTGTGAGGTCAAGAATCCCCTCTCCCTCCAAAGGAGCCCAAAATGGTGAACCACCCCAAAGGCATACTGGCTGTCGGTGTAAATGTTTGCTGTGGTTCCTACTGCTAGAATACAGGCTCGTGTCAGGGCAATCAGTTCCGCTGCCTGGGCAGATCGTTGCGTTATGCGGGCTGTCTCGACTACAGTTCGAGCCGTGGTGACTGCATAGGCAGCTGAAGTGGTGCCATCGGGGAGTTTGATACAAGAACCGTCCACCCACAGCTCTCCGTCGGGGTCGGGGAAGGCCGTGTCTCTGAGGTCAACCCTACTTCTGGTCTGTTCGTCTGTGAGGGTCACACAGTCGTGTACAGGGTGCGCATTGGGATCGTTTTCTGGTAAGGGCAGCAGGGTTGCTGGGTTCAGTGTGGTGCATCTCTTCAGGGTGATGTGGGGTGCGAGCAGAGTCAGTTCGTATCCTGTCAGTCGTGCACTCGTCAGGTGTTGCGTTTTGGTTTGGTTTAGGAGGGTGTCAACTGCATGGGGTACCAGTACTGTGAGGGAATTCGAGAGCACGATCCCCTCACTCTGTCGGATAGAGATCGCAGCAGCAGCTACGGCTCGAAGGCAAGCAGGCAGAGCTCTGGCTACAGGGTCAAGAGTGGCTGAGAAGTAAGCGCATGGTCGTTGCTTTGAGCCGATGGACTGGGTCAGGACAGATAAAGCGCACCCCTCCCTTTCATGGGTGTAAAGGGAGAAGGGCTTTGTGTAATCGGGGGTACCGAACACAGGGGCCGAGCAGAGGGCATCTCGTAGTTGCATGAAAGAAGCCTGACACTCAGGGGTCCAAGGGAGTGGGAGAGGGATGTCCTTTGCTAGCAATGAAAGCAGTGGTTTTACTACAAGGCTAAAGTTGGGTAACCACTGTCGGCAGAAGGAGGTGAGGCCTAGTAGGGAGCGGACCTGTTTCTGGGTCTTAGGGACGGGGGTGTCGAGAATGGTTTGGATCCGGTCAGGAGTCAATTTCCTTCCGTCTTTGGACAAAAGGTGACCTAGGTAAGTGACCTGGGGTTGGCAGAATTGCAACTTCTTCTTAGAGACCTTGTGGCCATTTTCTGCGAGGAAATGCAGGAGTTGAATGGTGGCTGTGACAGCTAGTGGAGTGGTGTCGGCTGCCAAGAGGATGTCATCGACATATTGTACTAACACCACTCCATCGGGTAACTGGGCTTGATCCAGTTGTCTCTTGAGGGCCTGGCTGTAGATGCTAGGGCTTTCTGTGTAGCCCTGGGGTGCTCGGCAGAACCTATATGAGCGGGCTTTTAGGGTAAAACCGAAGAGATATCGGCTGTCTGGGTGGATGGGGATGGAAAAGAATGCGTTTTTGAGGTCAATGACAGTGAAGGTGGTGGCAGTGGAGGGAATCAAAGTCAGGATGGTGGTAATGTCCGAGACCACAGGGTACTGGGGTACCACCACTTTGTTGATCTCTCGAAGGTCAATGATGAAGCGGTATGCTTTCTCATCTCCTTCTCCCTGTTTCTTAATGATGGGCAAGATTGGGCTGTTGCAAACGTTGCTAACTACTTCCTCTACCACTCCTGCGTCTATCAGTGATTGGATGATTTCTACCAATGCCTTCTCGCCCTCGGGCGATATCCGATATTGTGGAAGTTTTGGGAGTGTTGCATCTGGTCGAACAGTGATGTGCACTGGGTCAATCATCATGCGCCCTACATCCGAATCCGTTTTGGCCCACAGATACGGAGGCAGAGTGTCAAGCAGGGAAGTGTCAGCGTCGGTGATGGAAAACATGTGTCTGGGGGGGCAATGTCTAAGCAGAATAGGATTGTCGTAAAGGAAAACTCGGACTCCATCTTGAGAACATCTAATCGTTGCTCGGAAGTGTTTCAATAAGTCGAGTCCCATGATTGCGTCAGGGCTATTGGAGGAAAGCAAAAACGTAGTGTCAGTGGTGTTGTTTTCTAAGTCAAAGAGGATTGGGGCGGACAAAGGGTTAGTGGAGGGCGTCCCATCGAAACCTGTCGATGTTATTAGTAAGCCAGACAAGGGTGCCCTTGGAATCAGTCGTTTAGATAATGCACTACGTGTTGCGCCAGTGTCTACCAGGAATGGTGACTTTGTACCCAAGACCTTAGCAGTGACATAAGGGCCTTGCTGGTCAACATGGAGCTCGACTGGATCCCTCCCTTGCCCTAGGCAGTCCTATGCAAAGTCATGAACATCATCGTAGTCAGATTGCTGGCATTGGTTCTGTCGGGGTCGATCAAATGTGTTTGGCCTACTTGATCTATCATTAGTTGCGTTGTTTGGGGGCCCTCGCTGTGGTCCCCTATTTCTTGGTTCGTTTGCTGAATCTCTAGGATCTCTATTTCTGGTGAGTTCCAAAAGAACCGGGCACTGAGATTTCCAGTGGCCCGATCCTTTACAGAAGGCACACTGGTCCTCTCTAATGTCTGTACGTCCAATGTGGGGAGTTAATGCACGGTCTTTGGGAGGTGCCGTTTTAGGGACGCTCATCTGATGGTTTCCCCGGTATTGGTCTCGTCCCAGAGTCACCCCTTGCAGTTGAGCCATCATCACCCTCTCCTTTAATTCTTTCTTCTTTCTCTCTGTTGTTCTATCGTTTTCGTTTTTCTGATGTTCATAATATTGGGCCATCTGGAGGATAGCCGTAGGTTTGGAGGCTGCCCAACTACTTTCGCTGGCCTGCAGTTTCTGTGAGACCTCCGGTGATAAGCCCTTTACGTAATTCTGGACAAACAGATGGTGTCCGGTTGCAGTGGTCAGGTCCTGGCCGCTGTAATCGGAGAACACCGTTTCAAACCGGGAGAAGTATTCCGATACATCCTCCTGAGGTTTCTGGCGACAAGCCGTTACTATCGACCAGTCCACTTTCTTTTCTGGGATCAGGGTTTTTAATTTCTGCACGATTTTATCCGGGAGGTCTAAAATGGCTTTCAAAGGCTTTTGTCCGGGTTCTCGTTGTCTGTCTATGCCATCAAGTTGTGACCAGTTATGTCCAAACAGCTCAGAGTGGTCGACTTTCCGGATTTGCTTCCACACATCAGCTGGTAGACATAACCCGAAAAACAAGTCGATGTCAGCTAAAGTCATAATCGTCGATCCTAGGGCCGTACCCAACTCAGTATAGAAGGCAGTGGGGTTTTTACGTAGGTCAGGCAGAGATTTCCGGAAGGTCAGAATCTCTTGCCGGTCCCATGGTTGGTAGACCCAATTGTACACTACCCTTCCCTTAGCATCTTTGTTGTTTGCGTCATCGTGAGTCCCTTCACCTCGTGGAGGAACCCAGTAAGGGGCAGCCTCTCGTATCGGCATCATAGTGTTAGGTCGTTCAGTTTGTGGGTCGGTTGCTACGGATGTAGTGGATTCGACTTTCGGCTTTTGTTCAGTGAGGTGGCGGAAAACCTCAAGCGTACGCGTAAGGAGGTCCGTCACATCACTCTCACTCTCATCCCCGATATCAACCTTCCGGTACAGAGTCGTTAGGCTCTGTGGACCTTTTTCTTGATATCGGTCCTCGTATGCGTTTAAGACGTGGTAACACAGTTGTACAGCAAAGTGTCGTCTGTGACTCCCAGTATAAGAATTAAACACATCCGTGACGGACTCTTCATCCTCCCTCTTCTCTACCAGTATCTTTGCTATCTTGTCGACCCCTGCTCGTTCGTGTTTGCTTAGTCTATATGCTCTAGCAGGACCAACCCTTCGGGCTTCTGGGTCGCCCAGCGTTGTCGTTTGCGTAGCATCTAATACAAGGAGTTCAGCCGGCACGGAGGCCATGGGGGCTGAAGCCGTGGTGCTACTCTCGCTGGTACCTGGGGATAGTGGGTGCTGGGCTAAGGGTTGGGAAGGGGCATATGGAGGGGGCATGTGGATGATCGGAGGACCTAGCAGCAGATCATCGTTGGTTCGCTGTTTTGAGTGTAATTCAGGGTAGAGCGTGGAGGGTGTTCTAACCAGACACTGGCTTGATGTTTCTATCTCTAGCTTCTGTTTGGTATCCTCTCTTTCTTTTATCTCTTTCTCTAGTTTCTGGGCCGCTAGGTGGGCTGCTTTCCGCAGCTCTTTTCCCAACCTACTCTCAGTTCTCTTTTTGCGTTGTTCGGCTTCTTTTCGCCACATGCCGAAGCTGTCAAGCATAGTGGACGTCGTCTTGTTTTTACCAAGGGCTGTTTCTAGTGCGATTATTCTATCATTTTCGAAGGATCCTATCAGTGGCCACTGACTTTCTCGATCCTTTTTCGTATATTTATGCCACAGCTGGCTATAGGCTATAGCGACTAATCCATGCTTCGTGAACATGTCCTTATTAGGGGTGCCTTCCAGCGGAGCCGGATGGTTCATCTCTAATAAGCGGTCCGGGCTAAACAGGCTACTAACCAGTGGGGAGAAGACAGGCATGACGGATCACAATGGGATAATAGTCAGCACTACCTATCTTATCACTGCGTGCAAAGACTAGACAGAATATTTCTATTCTACGTTGTTTGCACGTAGTGAATACCTCATGAACCAATCTTGAGCAATCAATGTTAGGTCAAAAATAAAAAATCAATATGGTCAATGGGGAGAATGAGTAGGCTCGCAAAGGTTCGCGTCACCTACCCTTTCACTATCTGTAAAGAGGGGACCTATTTTTCCCTGTTTGCAGACAGAGAATCTCCAGAAAACAATCTATAACAGTTAATCAATGGGGGGAAGGGGCAATTGTTCAGTGGGGGAGAAAGATAGGTCCGACGGGTGCGTACCTATCCTTCGCTGTTTATAAAGGGAGAGCCTGTTGTTTCTCCGTTTGTAGACAGTGAATCTCCAATAAATTAACAAAAAGTAATACTAGTATTTTCTCAACAATTATCAATCACTTTCAATTATCTATCACTTTCGCAATTCGTCGTGTTTACACGACCTTACCCGGACCGCATGGACAGTTTCTTGTCTTCCGAATCCAGCGCCCGATCGTCCTCTTCTCTTCGTACTTCTCGTGGCACTCCTGATGGTTCCCAGTCAGGACCGCAGATCACTCGAGAGAGGTCTGTTCGGAACCAGTGAAGTTCGGATGATCGGCTGTCAGACGAGGGTCTATCGGACAGGGTACCTTCCGATCGTTGCAGTCGTTCACTCTGTCGTCAGGACCTCTCCCACTGGATCCACGAGTCGCTGATGGGCCCCACGTTTGGGACGCCAATTGTAAAAAAGGGGTTCCAAAGACAACCAGTAACCAAAGACCCTTTTTATGTTGCCCGGCGGTATCGCCTCTATGACCCACCAATGTTAATCAATGAAGAAGCAGGCGCTGGAGACTGGAAGGCAGGAAACGAGGATTTTATTCTCTCCGGAGGAGAACACATCAATTCAGACAGCAAGTATCGTCACGAGGTGCTCTAACCACATCTCTGAGGCCTGGCCTCTTATACTAGGGTTTATGACCTTTATTGCACATAACACATTCTCGCAACACATTGATAGTTGAAAGAACATCCTCGGAATCTCCCCTTCAGGCCCGTTCCCACATACATTTACAGTTGGATTCCCCACCCCGGTCACAACAGGTGATGGTTGCCGCACAGCAGGGCATTCCGCCGATTCACGGAATGCATGGGGTTGATCGGATCTCATAGGGTGGGGGCTTTGATCGGTTCGTGGGTCTTTTGATGGGGAGGGGAAGCTTCCTACTGTACGGGGTAATAAACAGTATCCGCAGGGCCAGGTGGCGGCCTGGGAACAAGGAAGACAAACGGGGACACAGGAAAAGGGGGTTTGCATCAAAAGGATCTGAAGCCATGAAAGGAATGAGGGGAGGTGTCGCGCTGGGAACAGGATGGGATTCCGTGGTGAAGCTGCGCTGAAGGGGGGTTTATGACCCAAGGCATGAGAGAGCGGGGGTTGCCAATGTACGGGGGGAATGCTTGCGAGGTTAAGAGAGAGAGAGAGACGCGCTGGCTATCAGCGAGGGGCAGGGAGGCCATGGTGTTCAAAATGGCTGCCGCTTACGCGCACGAATGGGCTTGGAAAGGGGCAAGATGGCGCCGATAATGTTGACGTTTTGCAGTCTAATCTTAAACAACCTGAGACTCGAAGGTCAGGCCCACGTCAAGAATAACTCCCAGGTTCTTGACTGACTTAGAGGGAAAAGAGAGGGGACCGCAATCTCCCGGCCACCAGGTACTCGACCAGATTGAGGTCTGAGGATCAAAAACTAGGACTTCAGTTTTCTCTGCATTGATCTTAAGGGACTTATTCTGCATCCATCGGATAATGCTGGCCATGCACTGGTTACATTTCCCTGCTACCGACTGCAGATAATGGGAGATAGAGACAATGATCTGCGTGTCGTCAGCGTAGGAAATCACCTGGAACCCAAAAGATCTGACCAGCTTGGCCAGCGGGGACACATATGCATTAAAGAGAGTAGGACTCGGGGATGAGCCCTGGGGAACACCACAGGGTAGGATGAATGCCTTAGATCTAAAACCCCTACAGCTAACAGTATTAGTTCTCTCTGTCAGTAAGGAGTGGAGGACCTGAAGGGCCTTACCCGAGATTCCCACCTCTTGCTGACTTTGAACCATCTGAGTGGAGGAGACGTGTCAAAAGCCGCTGACAAGTCAAGCATAAGCAGCATTACAGAGCCACCCTGGTCGACCTGCAAGCGGATGTGATCAGTGGCAGCAATAAGGGCGGATTCAGTGCTGTAGTCGGCGTGGGAACCATTTTGAGACTGATCTAAAATCTCATGGGAATCCAAATAGTTTATCAGCTCAATGTTGTTGAACTTCTCTAGGATTTTTGCATGGGCAGGGAGAAGTGAGATGGGGGCAAAGATTTTTCAGTTCAGAGGGGTCAGCATTGGGTTTCTTAAGTAGAGGCATAACAATAGCCTCTTCCAAGTGTCTGGATAGCAGTCGGAATGAAGAATTGGCTCTCTTAAAAATGCGATCTTTAAAAGGATCAGCAATATCTAAGGCTTGCGTAATCCAGAAGTGCAAGCCCTCTGCCGTAGGAAGGAAGGGACTATGCCTCCCAGCTACTGCTGAGGCCAGAGCAGTCTCCCATTTGGAGGCCGAAAGCTTGTTCAGTCCTCTGTAGCGGATATGCCTTGGGGTGATACTTTCCTCCACAGTAGTGGGGGGACTCTGACAGACCTTAAACATAATCAACGAGTGGTCAACCCAACTAAGAGGCTGTACATCTTAAAAGTGATTGGTGAAATTGCCGTCTAAGATATGGCCGGCGAAGTGGGTGGGGGAGTGAACAAGATGCTCAAAACCCAGGGATTACAAAAGATCACGGAGGTGTCATGAGTCATTGTCCTGTTCCTTCTCAAGGTGGTGGTTGAAATCTCCGAGAATGGTGGTATGAGAAGTAGTGACTAGTGGCTCCAAAATTTTGCACCATGATTCCAAAAACCTGGGTCTAGGGCCCGGTGGGTGGTACACTAGCAAGCCGGAGAAACTGTGGTTTTGGACAACATAATACTAAAGGGGCAGCTTCCACTGGTAAAGCAAAGTCCCCTTCAACCATGGTCAAGGTGCATTGAAGAGAGTCACAGGCCACCAAAGCGAGACCACCCCCCCTTCACTCAGTGCGGTCACATCTGAGGATAGTATTTCCAGGGGGAACACCATCCACCAGGTCCGGGCCTGAGTTGTCATTGGCCCATGTCTCCATGACAAAGAAACAGTCCAGATTATGTGTCTGGATACTCAGTGCAATTTCTGCCTTATGTTTAATCATGGAGCGGGTGTTCAGCAGCGCCCCCCTAATAGACCTAGGTTTAGGACCAGGGGGAGGGTTAGTCCTAACGGTGGACTTGTCACCCCCTATTACTCAGGTCTCTATATAGGGGCTGGACCCAGACACCAGTCCATTGGTAAGTCTAAGGTTGCAATGATGACAATGCACTAGACCTCCCAAAGAAGGGTCTAGAATGACTCCACAATCCCTTACATGACATTTGGGACGTAGCTCCAGGAGCACTGCCCTGGAGTAGGTTCTATCCTGGATGCCCCTGTTACCTGAGGAGAAACGGGCAGGGTGCCTCGCCCCTGATGCTGTCCAGGTGCGGACAGGCACAGACAGGCTTGCCTTTGGCATGCCTTCGGTGCACCGGTGGTGTGCCCGCTGCATTCGGGGTTGTGCTGGCATTTAATGCCCTGACCCATAAGCATATGTGGGGCTGGACACCCAACCTCCAAAAATGGTGGCCAGCCGGGAAAAAGTTCCGGTGCAGGGGGCTCTCTCCGCACAATTGGGATAACCCGTGGCAGACCAGAGAGACCCTGAGGGAACTGAGGATAGGAGTAGAACCCAGAGGCGCCCACTGGAATACCCCAGCAAAAAACTAAGTCCGTCGAAGACGCTCACACACACTGAGTAATGGAAAAAAGGGTCTCTGAATGTCCCCGGTTGTGAAAAAGTGTAAAAATACAAATAGCAGAGGAAACACAAGCTAAAACAGTTTTAAAAAGCGAGAGCGCTGAAGTAGGATTAAAATTGACTCAGATTTTAACAAATTAACAGCATGCATCAACAGGGATTCACCCGCGTGAAGTATAATCATTCAAAGATAGCTTCCCATGCATCCGTACACATGCATGTGTAGCAGCAGCCATCTTGCAATATTTGTTTATACTTAAAAATAAAATCACATTGTTCCCAATGCGTGGTCACTCCTGGTGGCCAACTTCAGAACAGTGGTATTCTAAAGACCTGGCTAACAATAAACTCCCCATCTTTAGACATGAAAGAAAATGGAAGAAAAACAAAACTCCTATTATCCTCTTAATAACTGAAGCTCATCCACACAGCAAGCATACGGTCCTTCACATCACCCAAAGCAAAGTACTATATACACACCAATCACCAAGACACCAACAGAAGCAGAATACTTTTCAAGACAATTATGCTCTCTATCAACCACCTGCCTGATCCACCAATCCCACACTCTACAGGCAGGTGCAATGCAATCAACCTCTTCTTCTCACCACTCCCAATGCCACCCTCACTCAAAGCATCAGCCCAGAAGATGGACCAGATCCTATCACTCCTAAAGAAATGTACATTCCCAACCCGATAACCTCACCATCTACTCGTCCACCGGTTACTTTCCCTTCATCAGTAAGTTGCTGAAAAAGCAGTGTACACTCGATACAAAAATCACATCAGTGCTAAACATCTCCTGTATGACTACTAATCTAGCTTTAGACCGCACTGCAGCACAGAACAATTACCTTGCACACTATAGACAATGCCCGCCTAATGAGATATGAAGATGACCTTGGCCTCCCGACATTACTCGACCTCTCAATGTCCTTCTCTGGTTCTCCTCCTCCTACCCAAAATCAGTTTGTTTGTCAGGGCACCTCCAGGTCCCAAAAGATCCTTTTCTCCTGCAGTGTACCCCAGGGTTCCATACTGTCTCCTGTTATCTTCAGCCTAACATGGAATCATTAGGGGCTCTATTCACAGATAGCAGCATCAAGATTCACCAATGTGCCAACAATTTAGAACTCTACCTAAAGTCTCCTCTTCTCCAGACATTCAGTGCCTCAAACAATCCCTGCTTCTCATCCAAGCCTGGATGTTCCGTGCCAACCAGACGCTCAACCAACAATTCTTGGTATTTGCCAAGAACAACAAGCAAGAAATAGTAAACACATGGCTCAATGACATGAACCTTGATGGCTTTGAACCCCAACCTTCATTGAATGGCAAGTCACTTGGATTCACCTTAGGCACATCCTAATCTAAACAAATGTTTTAATCCAGTAAATAATGCATTATCAACATGCAACAGTTTTGTTTCAATTAGCATAATCAGAAATGTGAACTGTTAGCATTGAAGAAAAAACTGCTTTAATAATGCAGCTAAGAACCTAACAAATATTAGGACAGAGCAGGTAAGCTGAACTTCAGTCAACATAACTCATTCAAGTTAAAAATCGATGCACCTAAAGGAAAGCACTGTAAAATGAAGATCTTATAAATAAATTAATCAATATATTTCACCCACAGTTAAATGCCATGGTAAGATTCCCAAGGGGGCGTGCGAAGAACTGAGAACAATAGTGCTTTCTCTCTCTGGGTGCCCACTGTATGTAATTTTCATGAAACACATGTCAAGCGTCACTGATTGGCTTACATATACTGACAATTAAGCATTTAATTATAATGTCAATCAAAAACAGAACACTCAGCTCTTACATATTATTAGATATGCAAGAATGCATCTAAGCAGTACAATCCCTGATAGCATCTTTAGACCAATGGGCAAAGTAAGTTCCTGTGTTGGCGTTTTGACATGCTACAATGTATGTAAGGCAGACAGAAGCTCCTGAGGCGGAAAGCCGGGAGTAAAATCATTCGTTTTTTTTAAAATTGCACTTGGATAATCTTTGTGTTTTTACCTGTGGCACCACTCATCCTGTGCACTCCCCCTTCCTTTCAATCGCCGATACCTCCGCGCAGCCGAGCTAAACGCTGCCGCGGGGTTCAAACAAACTAATTCTTGCCGCCATCAGCAGGGCCGTGAGGACACGCCCACCGGCCAGAGGCCACGCCCCCCGTCCTACATAAAGCGCGGTGAATCAAAAGCGCGACGTAAGGCAGACAGAAGCTCCTGAGGCGGAAAGCCGGGAGTAAAATCATTCGTTTTTTAAAAATTGTACTTGGATAATCTTTGTGTTTTTACCTGTGGCACCACTCATCCTGTGCACTCCCCCTTCCTTTCAATCGCCGATACCTCCGCGCAGCCGAGCTAAACGCTGCCGCGGGGTTCAAACAAACTAATTCTTGCCGCTATCAGCAGGGGCGTGAGGACACGCCCACCGGCCAGAGGCCACGCCCCCCGCCCTTCATAAAGCGCGCTGAATCAAAAGCGCGACGTAAGGCAGACAGAAGCTCCTGAGGCAGAAAGCCGGGAGTAAAATCATTCGTTTTTTAAAAATTGTACTTGGATAATCTTTGTGTTTTTACCTGTGGCACCACTCATCCTGTGCACTCCCCCTTCCTTTCAATCGCCGATACCTCCGCGCAGCCGAGCTAAACGCTGCCGCAGGGTTCAAACAAACTAATTCTTGCCGCCATCAGCAGGGCTGTGAGGACACGCCCACCGGCCAGAGGACACGCCCCCTCTCCTCCCGCCATAAAATGTGCCAGGGCCGGACGCGCAGCAGACACGCACAGCGGGGGCGCCGTCTGCGCCCGTCCACGCCAGGACGGGCCTAGGGCCAGCCACCCTGGACTCTTTCCCCCAACCTATGATATCATACACCAGAGATTCCCTGCTTCAACTAGATCGGCCCCTCTAGCCTCCCTGCATGACTATTCATTACGGTGAGAGCTCTCTTACCCACTGCTGGCACTGCTCATTCAAACTCACCCCTACGGTGAAAAACCAAGCACCCCGGACCATCATTAAGATGGCCCTGCTAAATTGCAGAACCCTGCCCAAACATAGTCATGAAATTTTCATGCTTATAAAAGAAGAACAACTTGAGATCCTATTTCTCACTGAGACATGGCTTACGCCAGACTCAGACTTCGAGCGAAGGGAAAGGGAGAAGGGATAGCTATCATCCACAAGGAACAACTCCCATGCAGATTCCGGGACAGTCCTCTACTGAACTGTGAAAATGTTCACTTTAGCATTCAACTGTCCCCCTGTAATTCACTATCAGGAGCCCTCATCTATCGCCCTCCAGGACCCTTGGGTCAATTCTGCAGCTCCCTCGTTGAATTCTCCACGGCCATGACAAGTACCTTGTCTAACCTACTTATCCTAGGGGATCTTAATATCCACTTCGATAATGGGGAGGACAACACCGCATCAGAGCTGCTCCTTGATCTTGCCACCCATCACCTCCATCTTCAGAACGACCAACCCACGCATAGCCTTGGGCATTTACTTGACCCCATTTTTTGCAACATTAACACCTTGGAAACCAGTGCCCCGATCCCTCTGCCCTGGTCAGACCACAGGCTTATCCCTTTCAGTTGGGAGATTCCTACCAATGCCCCTCCTACTCAACCTCCAGGCAGACCGACTCGTCCCTGGGCAAAATTAGATCCCAAAAAATGGGAACAGATCCTTGACTTCTCCAAGCCCAGTCTTGCTACCGACCCCGTAACAGCGGACGCGGAGTTTTCATCTTGGATCGAATACTCCCTCAATACCATCCTTCCTAACAAACCATATCGGACAACCTGTAAAAAAACCTCCTCCCCATGGTTCACCCAGGAAACCCGCCGTCTGAAGAAAATATGCAAAAGGGCTGAAAGAACTTGGCGGAAAGACTTCGACCCTAATAGCAAGAAGGAATACAGGCTGGCCATCCTCAATTATAAAAAAGCCTTGAAAATTGCCCAAACATCCTTTTTTCAAGAAAAAATTAATGCTGCATCTTGCTCGTCGAGGGAGACTTTTCGGATTGTGAAACTACTCTTGAAAACCCCAGAGTCCACTTGCCCGTCTGTCCTCGCAGACAACCACTGTGATAAGTTGGCCACGTATTTCGATCAAAAAATCCAAAATATCCTGCAGCAACTCCCGCCAATCCCTTTGGACCCACCACCTATCTCCCTAACACAACCCCAGAACCTCAACACGAGACTTGAGACGTTCACTCCCATAAATAAGGAAACCTTGGCCCCCATCCTCCAATCTCTTAAAAGTGGCTCACCCTCTGACCCTGCCCCAGTTAAAATCCTAAAACAAGTAACACCCACCATCCTCGCACCTAAGGTACACCTGATTAATGCCTCTCTGTCATACGGAGTGGTTCCCCCCAGCTGGAAAAAGGCGAAGGTTAGAGCCTTACTAAAAAAAACGAATCTAGACCCCCTCAACCTAGCCAATTTCAGGCCTATATCGCTCCTTCCAGGTATCAGTAAAATGACAGAAAAATATATAAATGCCCAGCTTTCACACTACCTAGAATAGAATGAACTACTTAAACCATCTCAGACGGGTTTCTGCCCCGGCCAGGGCACGGAAACAGCAATGGTGACGGTGGTCGAGGAGGCCAGGAAGATCATGGATGCAGTAGGATCAGTGGCAGTGATCCTCCTGGATCTGAGCGCGGCCTTCGGCATGGTCAACCACCAAATCCTGGTCCAACGACTTAGTGATCTTGGGATTACAGATGTTGCCCTGACCTGGATAAAATCCTTTCTCCATGACCGTTCATTCCAGGTGATCAAGGGTAGTTATACTTCTAAAGAGACCCCTATACGTTGCGGAGTGCCACAGGGCTCCTCCTTGAGCCCCACGCTCTTCAACGTATATATGTCCCCGCTGGAAAAAATAGTCACCCCTCACAGGATTAAACTACTAACGTACGCTGACGACACCCAGCTGGTTGTCTCCCTCTCTCAGCAGTAAAACCCTACCACCAATCTTTATTCCTGTCTGAGAGACATAGTCAGCTGGATGGACAGTTCTCACTTGAAGCTCAACAGCGACAAGACGGAGATACTGGTAATGGGAAATCAGGCTAATTTCCGTCCAGATTCTCTATGGCCCCCATGCATGGGCAAGCCCCCAACCCCTAAATCCGAGATCAAAAGCCTCGGACTATGGCTAGACCAAAATCTCACCATGCACACTCAAGCTAGGAAAACGGGCGGGGTCTGCTATGGGCTTCTGCGATCCGCCTGGAAAATTCTACCACTGCTCCCTTTCCCATCAAGGAAACTCCTCATCCAAGGCCTCATCCTGTCACGCCTGGATTATGGCAACGCACTGTTTCTGGGTGCCCTGCGGAAAGTCACTACCAAACTCCAGGTGGTGCAGAACACGGCTGCACGGATCCTCACCAACACCAAGAGACGGTGCTCGGCCAAGCCAGCCATTAAATCACTTCATTGGCTGCCCGTGGTAGAAAGAGTGCAATTTAAGGAGCTCTGTCTAACGCACAAAATCCTTAACGGTAAAGCCCCCCAATCCTCAGAGATCTGGTGACTCCATACACCACCACTAGACCTCTTCGATCTTCTAATGCCCACTTAACTTTGCCACCTAAGATCAAGATATGCACTCATCAGTGATGTCATTTGAGATGTCATCAGTGATGTCACTGACCCTGTCATGAATGATGTAATATGTGACATCATCAGCATTGGATTGCGGATGCACGAAATATATAGTTAGTGCAACTAACTATATGTGGAATTTCATTGGTTTTATATCAATAAAATGTCCAGCTAACTATATAGGAGGAATTTCAATGGTTTTTTATATGCTAATTCCTAACTATATAAGGCCTAAAACCTATGGTTTTTTCAGTGAATTTCAATGGTTTTTTATATGTTAATTCCTAACTATATAAGGCCTAAAACCTATGGTTTTTTCAGTGAATTTCAAAGGTTTTTTAAATGCCAATTCCTACCTGAATAAGGCCTGAAACCTATGGTTTTTCAGTGAATTTGCAAGGTTTTGAAAATGCAAATTCTATTAGCGGATAACGTTTTTTTTTTGTTGATAAAATAGTTTAATTTATCAAAATTCTATTATGATGTACTACTCATAATTTGGAAAATCTTCAAAGGAGCCTTTTTCACAAAGTACTTTAAAAGAGAAAAAGACATTACAAACATTGTGTTTTTGAGAAAGAAAAACCTCAACATCAGTGTTAGACCTGACATCATTGGCTTGAGTCTCTCCTCCATTTTTTCTGTTTGCCTCTACTGTTTTACGATGTTTTGCTGGTATATGCTTTGGGCGCCGTGTCACTGCTGATCAGTGCCATAGCGCAAGTGCTCCCGATGTTAAATTGATGTATCTATGGTATCCATGTTTGGCCTATTTGGTTTACTGTCAGTCCCTAGTCTAGTGCACCAGGCGTGCCGGGGCTTGTAAATACAAATGCCGCTCGTGGGCTTGCAGCACGTGTTGTGCCACCCACAGGAGCGGCCTCGTAAAAGAATGTCTACGGGTCGGTCATTGCGAGACCCACGGGCAGTCTTGTACTGTCACGCAGGCTGCGCAGGTAAACCTACTTGCCAGCCCCTCCAACCTTCCCTTGACTTCATGTTAGTCACCCCTATGGTAGGCCCACGGGCAGGGTGCATTGTACGTATAAGGTAGGACACGCCTGACCAAGTTGGCATGTCCTGATAGTGAAGTACCGCCATCTTTGTGCTTCACTATTGCGAGGTAGCCTGCTCTCCGTTGGATAGAATGGGCCGCCGGGATTGTTAACGCTATGATCCTAGCTGGCTCGGGGAGCATGGTGCAATGTCGAGTTTGGTATCCCTGAACTCGGGGTTTAATTACGCATCCATTGGTGTGGATGGTTTTTGGACTCTGGGTTCGAAAATAGCACTTTTAGAAAGTGTCTATTTTCTTGCCTAATCATATCTGGTTTCTGCTGGTCTTGCGTGTGTGTGACAGGAGCTGGGTGGCTCCACAGGTCTGGATGAGTCAGTGTGGGATGAGTGGGACATTTACGTTGAGAGTAGGGGGAGAGTAGTTGTTGATAGCCTGCCTTGCCTGATACAATGCTGGCTCCACCTCCTGCTAAGCGACTGATGGCTCTGTGCCTGCCATGGACGATCCTAGCCCCACCTCCTGCCAGGAGGGCGATAGCTCTGCTCCTGCCAGTATCAATGCTGGCTCCACCTCCTGCTGGGCATCTGAGGACCCAGCCCTGCTCAATGAATAGGCCAGGTGCTACTGCCTAGCTCCACCCACCACAGACCCAGGATGTTGGGAAATCCCCGGCATAGACAAAGGGATCAAAGACGAGAAGGGGTATAAGAGAAGGACCCCTGAACTAGGAAAGCAGATCACTTCTGACAAGGAACCCTGTAACCAAGGACAAGAGGCCTGCTGATCTAAGGACTGCCTACCCCTTCTGCCAGTGTGCTGTTGTTGGGGGAATCCTGCAGTGCTTCTTTATTTTTGCCAAGGAATCAGGAGAGAGGAACTGTGTGTGTACTCTCACGCTTGCTAAGAAAATCTCCAAGGACTGGAAGAGTGCCAGTCTCCTGCTGAAGTCACAGGGCTAAAGGACTTCACCTGCTAAAGTGCTATTCGCTGGAAGCGAGAATCCAGCCCCTCTGAAAGAACCAGTAATCACGACGACCGGACGCCGGGCCCGACCGACGCCAGCAGCAACGCCAGTGAGTGGGAGTACGGCTCTAGCTCCAGAGGACCTCGTGTCTGCACCGCTGCTGATCGCATCAACCGTGTGCCCTTCGACGCCGTGAGCGCTGCTCACTCTGTGCAACCGCATCATCAACGACGCCTGCTGAGGCCTGCTTGACACCGAAGGCGCGACGCCGGATCGTTCGACGCCGCTGGTCATCGTGTGCTTCATTTCCCAAGGTATTGTGTTGTTGGGGGTCCGTGTGACTCCGGGCTCGACGTAGCGCTCCTCGCGGTCGACGCCGAATCCTTGGAGTAACTTTGCCTCCACGTCGTGTAGCCCCCGTGTGGGTTACCCGGTTGCTAAGAACTGTATTACCAAGAAGAAGATTGCTTGATACTAAAGACTTTTTGTGCTGAAGAAGAAACTACCTTTGAACTATCCCTTTTTCCTTCCCAGAGTATTTATTACGATTGTGTACCGTGTTGCCGTTATTTGGTCTTGTGCTAAGCCTTATATAAAAATACTTATTTTTATAATACTACGGTGTCGTGTCCATTTGTAGTGTATTCACTGTATTACTGTATGTGGTCATAATTGCTTAACACACAGCCTCTGAGATAAGCCTGTTCTGCTCTGCCAAGCTACCAAGGGGGTGAGCAGGGGTTATCGAAGGGTGTGATCCCCTTGCCCTGACTAGAAAAGGAGTGTCCCTATTTGTCAGAAGTGCATACCTCTGCCAACTAGAGACAGCCGGTTCTAACAATCAGTCAACTTAATACTGTGAAAATAACGCCAGTCCCCTTAATGCCGCAATATAGTCATGACTATGTATGCTTCACAAATTCCTCTTTTAGTCTGCAACGAAACAGCAGCAATGTGGGTACATTTCTGAAGTTCTCAAAGCAACAACATAAAGCTACAGTATAATGCAAATTTCTAGTACTTGAAATTAAACAAATTAATTGCAAATGAATTTTAAAAAAACAAGCATGCCCTGCTACTGTGATTCAATCAATTACCATTATCTTTCCAAGCAGCTTCTCCCCCACCAATCCCCCTGTGAACCAGTTGTGTTTAACTTTCTCTGCCAGTGGTGCTACCCAGGCAGATTTCTGGCGGTGCAGCACTGCTGGTTCGCTCTCCTTGCTGGGCCCTTATCAGGCGCTCCCAGTCAGCCCTGGCCAGCACAGCTGTCGGGGTCCCTTGGCCCCTCTACTTTGTCTGCTCGCGCAGACCTCTGGCTGGCATGGAGCGGCCCCCCAAGCCACCCCCCCAAAAAAATAAAATCGCGAAAAATCGCGGAGTGCGCGCACTGTGCTCGCTTATAGATATATAATTGATTTCTCTTCTAATTTTCTCAGGAACTACTGGAGGGATTTACACTATTTAACAAAAAGTGTGATCTGCGTACCAGACACTACCATTTTGACAAGTTTGGTGTAATTCCCTTCAGTGGTTCAAGCTGTAGCCGTGTCTAAAGGTCCTATGGAAATTAACATGGGGAAAACACGTTTTGGGACCCCCCTTTTTTCTCAGCCCCCACTTGACTAACCCCCCCCAAACTTTCAGGGAAGGAGAGGAGCGGAGCGAGCCATCTTCTTTGAGAAATTTGCGAAGATTCATCAACCAGCGCCAAAGTTATTCCCAATAGAATGTTGGGGATTTCCTATGGAAACTAGGTCCTAACTATATATACCTACTGGCTACAGCCAGTAGGTAATATATATGACTCGCTGAGGAAGCATTTCCAGTTTGTCTGTTGTGAGACGATTAAAGAAGGTGAAATCCTGACGTCGAGTGTGGTGTTTCCAAATTGTGTGAGCAGTTGCAGTTGGAATATTTATTGGCCCGCTCTGGCCATGGAAACTACCCCACCACAGCAACGTTGAGGTTCCGTGAATTCTGAACCTGAGTCACAAAGGTCGTGGTTCTGTTACGATTTTGGTAACAGCGAACCGTAAACAGTGAGTTCAGCAAGTATGAGTGTTTTCGTCATGTTACACCGATGGATTCCCTGTGTATTTGAAGATTTCGTTCTGTACCCTCGGGTTCCATTTTGTGCATGGCAGCCATTTTGTGGCTGCCCTCACATAGGCCGATGACTGTGGCCAAACGAGTCTTTAGGACATGTACACCTCAGCTTGAGTTTGTGCTGACTTCTGTTTGACCTGAGTGAACTGACCCTGTTGCCTGAAGCTGACCTTGCCAAACCAGTTCTTGCCCTTTAGCTGATCAAGATTAAGGATCAGAGCACAGGACATCATAAAGTTTTACCACACACAAACATGCCTTATCCTACTTCTATCTGTTTCTATTGCTTTCTTTATGGTCTATTTATGATGTGGGTTGTGGTCCTTTTTATTATGGGTTTGTCCGGCTTGTCTAAAGAAGAATGTTTATCTTAGGTTTGTTTGATGATTAATTATGTGCTGGACAAACTGAAAAATGGGTTTGTCATCATGCAATGCTTTTTGTTGTTGGAAACATGTGAGTAACTGTAAATAAGGAATGTTTGCCTGAAGCACAATTTTTTGTATAAAAAGG
Organism: Lissotriton vulgaris; assembly: GCF_964263255.1. Lineage (NCBI taxonomy): Eukaryota > Metazoa > Chordata > Amphibia > Caudata > Salamandridae > Lissotriton > Lissotriton vulgaris. The sequence continues at coordinate 1,100,307,224 of NC_141693.1, forward strand.
GATGGCTTACTTTGTAAAGTTGAGCAGTCTCTTGGGAACATACACCGTGTTGTACTTCTAGGACCTCTGTTACTGGCTGCAGCTAATAAATTTGATCTTTGACGCAACCAAGAAGTATCCTGTGTCTCTGTATCCTAAAACAGGTGAACCCGAAAACTTTGGGCGTGCCCCTGTCGCTGCTGGGTTTAATTCCCGGTTCTTCAGTTGGCGCTTCCAACATGGGGCGACTTCAGCGGTACCAGTCCAAGCCCGAGGATCGTGAGGAGCTTTGTGAGGAAACTCTGGAGGAGGGCCCCCTCTTCAGCGACCCCTGCATGTCGAAAACGTGGACCGAGGGTCTTTTCCACGAGGTTTCCCGCTTTCCAGACGGCTACGAAAGGACTGCTGCCCTGACTGTCGGCCTGTCTTGGACCCCTCTTTGTGAAGCTTTGTAAGGCAAGACGATAGACGGGTCTTCTGGTGACATGAAGGACAATTCAGTTAAGTATAAGTGAGTCGCTCCCAGTCATTTGTTCTTTGGTTCTTTGGCTCTTTGAGTCCTTAGTTTTTGGTTCTTTGGTCCTTAGTTTGAATGGTTCTTAGTTTTGCTTGGTCCTTAGTTTGGTTCTTAGTTTGTTTGGTCCTTAGTTTTTATTTGAAGATTGCAATTTTCAAAAACTTAGGGTCTTGTATATTTACGAGTGTATCGATAGAGATAGCCCCTTGAAGTTTGAAGCTCGATTAGTGAGCGAAGATGCCTAGTCGCAGCAAATTTGGTACTTGGTTTTGTTTTGGTTGCAACAGGGATTCCCGATTGGAGGACTCATGTCCGATACCTCCGGTTGGAACTCCGACTTATGAGCTCTATTCTAAACACGGCGTGGGCCCCATTACGTTTAATGAAGTATGGGTCCGCTACACTAGAAAAGATGGTGTCTTACGATGGCCCCAACATGGTAGCTTTGATACAGAGATTTTAGATAATCTGGAAGCGAAGTTATTTAAGAAGAAAGCCCGGCCGGCATTGTTTGACTCTTTTCGCCTTTGGCATAAAGAAGCCAGACAACGAGAAATTAAACAAATCTAAATAGGTTTAGATTTAAAAACATATTTCTTCCTTGGTGGTTTTGTATCCCCAGGGAATTAAAATATGACATAATACAAAACAAGAATCCTTTGTTCTGCGCAGTTTTACCAATGAAGATATGCAGAACGATTTTGTTTGGTGTTTTGCTAGCCAAAGCTAGTGAACTGAGTGTATTTTCGCTTCTTGGACATACATCAGTCTTTTGGAACACTATTGAGAAGCGTTTCTTGTAAATATGACTTACAACTAGTATTTGCAAATGGTTTGGTTCAAGTACAGTCTGTGGGGTGTTCTTTGTTTCAGTTCTGAGTATTGATTTATAGGTTAAATGTGTGTTTAAATGTCTATGTGGTTTTTGTAGGAAGGTGGATATCTGACTATGGTTACCCCAAAACTTTTTTTTCCTGGTGTTTAGCTGGTTTTTGACATAGTTGGCCTGGGATCCTGCTATTCAGGGCCCCAGGCTGATTGCTCTCTCCTTAAAATGGACTCCATGTACCCTAGGTGCATAACATAATTGGAACTGGTTCACCTTATAGGTCCCTGTAACAGTGTACCCTAGGTACCCAGGGCATAGGTGCATCCAAGGCCTACCAGGGGCTGCAGCACGTATTGTGCCACCCCTGGCCTGGCCTCCAGATTTGACACAACTGGCTGATCACTCAGCTGGGGTAAGTTGGTGTAATCACCTCTTACTTAGATATAGTATCCCTATATCTAACCTTAAACTGGACACATGTTAACCTGTAAGCCATTCCTATGGAAGGCCCCTGCAATCCTGGGGGCAGAGTGCGTGGTTACATGTGAGATGGTGCTCTAGCATGAGCTGAGCCTGTCTGCAGCTGTCGGGAACAACTCCCTAAGCTGTTCCGGGATATTGCCATACCATATACTCTTAAGTGCATTATAATCCTCGCGGTTAAATGCTATCTTTGGTTTGGCTTTATCAAAACATGTCGAGTAAGGTGTCATACGAATTGGAATACTATCCCCTCGACAGTTCTGTCGACGGGGATAGCATTCCACCCTTCTAGAGGGACACGACATGTGTGTAGCCTTAACCCCGGTTAAAGTTAACCAGAGCCTCAGCATCACAAAATGGATGCTGCCACCACTGACACGAGTCTGGCCTCCTGCTGCTGACCGAAACTCGGCAGATGGTGGCCTGGACAAAGGGTTTCCTGCCTTGGGAGGTGCAAGCACCACCCCAGACAGGGTTTTGTGTATTGGGTAGGACAGGGCTGAATAGAATCAGACATGCCCGGGGCACACAAGGTGTCCCCGTGCATAGGCCAGTCCAAACAGGTCCTGGGACTTTCCAGACCCAGGGCTGGCGAGGAGCTGGACAAAGAAAAGGGGGTGTAACCGCTCCCCTCCCTGGTTCCTCCCAGAGGAGGGACCTAGTAGGTGATCCACCCCTCAGATTGGGAATAAGAGTGGGAGCAGTGCCATTGCACAGCAGATCATCCTGAATCAACTTGAAATACAGAAGAAGACTGGACTTCGACATTCTGCTGCTCAGAAGACTGAAGAGAATCTCCCTTGTGGCCTAGGAGTGGCCACCCTGTGAACACAGGCACCAACCAGCAACTCGATGTCTGCTTTGCCGCTGCCTCCTGCCAGAGCCCGAGCCCAGAGCCCAACAAGACCCAGACTCCCAGACCTCTCAGAGCCCGATCCACAGTCCCTGCAAAGAAGGGACCCGTGGAGGCACCGAGTGACGTGGGACCGGACCTCTTGGAAGACACTCGAAAAGCTGACTGCGCAGCTTCTGAGGCATCCTCGAAGTTGTGCTTTAGGGACTGAGAACCCCCACCACCGAGCAGCCCTTGCACCGAAGATCAGCCCTCCAGCATCTCCACGATCTGCGTGGGGCCCTTTTGCATTGTGCCACTCGACGCACCATCCCGGCCACTAGCCACGTGGTCAGCGGCCATCTTGGCAACGAAACCGACAAACTACACAGCAGGTCTGGTTGCTCCAGACCTACCCAAGCTCCTGTGAAAAGGAGCACTTGCTCTGACCTTGCTGGTCCGAGTGTTATGCATCTTTTGATTCCTGCGTGGCTTGCATTAGCCAAGGCCTGTTTGCTTCGATCAGGTCGTCGACACCGCCAACAGCGAGAAGCCTGCGTGGGACAGCTCGTGACCAGCTCCTGGACGTCCTCAACCCCCGGTGTCCACGTGGCTGCAGAGAGAAGCTACCCGACAACGCCTGTTTGCACCCGACATCGCCTGGTTCCAATCTGGTTCCACGGTAGTCACTGGCTAGTGACTTTGAACATTGTCCCCTCTGCTTTCAGGTCTTCCCATCTTCAGATCCACCCTTGGATCCACCGGAACTCTTCACATCGAGCCGCCTGCAGCATCTTCAGCTCCAAGCACCATCGACCAGCGTGACGAAACCCGACACTACTTCGACCCTGTGCACCCGCTTCCTGTGGGTGAGGTAACTCATCTCCGCCAGTGGTTCGGCACTGGTACACATCTCAAGGGCCTGTGTCTTAAGTTTCAGCTCCATAGGTCACTCGGAAGGTTCCTAATTCTTTAACTTTGTACTTTTTACGCACCATAGACTTTACATTGGAAAGTGCGTGCACTTTGAACACTGCACCCGAGTCCCGCGGGCCTTTCCCGACGTAGTCACTGCTAGTCTCGAATAGCTCCAGCGATTCCCAAGGCCCTAGGCCTGTTCCCTTTCCTTTTGGTATCTCTTATACCACTTTCTTAGTATATGGTTTAGGTGGCCCCTAGGGCTCATCCATATTGTGCAACTTTTGTGTATTTTAAACTGTCTTGTGATTTAACGCTTGTGCTTCTGTGCTCATAAAGAGTCCAGGGGATTTTATAGTTAATAAATCAATATATATTTTCAATATATATCTGTGTGGTGTCCTTTCATTTGGTATTCAAGGGGGTTGTGTATGGTAATACAGCTGGCTTCACATGCCTGTCAGAGTTTAGCCTAAGACTGCTTTGTCCACGTTACCACTAGGATAACTGGTCTACAAGGTTGAATTACAACCATCATCATAAGGGTTGCTTGGCATGGTACAAAGTGATCACTAAGAATTAGTGAGCATTATATACCAGGCCAACTTCTCACAGTTTTCACATTAGTGCAAACTTCTGTAAGTGAATAGCGATGGCGCTATTCACGAAATGCATGGCTAAAGCGCGCCGTATTGTGTGTTTGACCCTTTTCTGTTTATGTCTGAAATGAGCTCAAATGTGTGTTTGTGGTTTTTTTTATGTTTTCAGTCTATTAAGCAAACTTTTGTAAGCATATTCTTGGGTCTGTTGCCTAATAAAATTGTCCTTTTTTAAAAAAAAGATAAAAAGTGGTGCAAACATTTTGTCATGTTATAAGTTAGGCTTCTGTGCTTAGGCTTATAAATGGATGCATCTAAAATGATAGGCAAGAGTTGCATCTTGCTTTTTATGTGGAATTATCAAAAATGATTGGTTTTATTAAAAATAATTAATACATTTTGAAAAATAATTATTAAAAATAAGTGCTACAAAATTCTTTTTTTACTATTCATGAAGCTTAATGCTCATACTGTGACCTCCTAGCATTATAATTTAATTTAAGTTGTGTTACACTGCATAATGAGAACATTAGCATATGGAATTTCACTTAGCGCAGGCGTACAAAACTAATTTTTCGAAGGATTTACATGAGATATGTCTAATGTCCAATCTCTGCAATTTGTAAAGAACATTCTGAGGATGATTAATATGTAACACAATTATAGGATATTTATTTTTAAGTGCCCTAATATCAAAGTCGAATTTGGGTAAAATAGACCATTTAAAAGAGCATTCTTGCCATTTATAATGGCTTTAAAGTGCTCTAGGCTTCAGTAAATGCATACATTTAGGTATAATACAAATTTGCAGGCTGTCCCCATTTGGGGTTTGCTTTTAAATGACCCAGTGAAGACCCATTTATGGTTGATGAAATGAGTACCATTACAACAAGCATTTGTTCTAAAAACTGGTATGTGTATTATTAGGTTCTGTGAATTATTCACAGTAAATGTTGTTTAATAATCTGGGAATAGAGATAATTTTTAGCGCCTAAAAAGGAGAAATTATTTTTCAAAATAGAGTGAATTATTGCAGGTTAGGAGGAATTAGGAAGGCTTTTTGTCTTTGTCAGCCTCACAGTGAGCAGGGTGGGGGCTAGGAGAAGCTGCAGAGGCTAGCTCAAGTCACGCTGAGATGCTATCTTTAGTTTCCCTGTAAACAATGGAAGGAGGCTGTCATGTTGACATTTGTGACCTTTTAAATTAGGGCCTTGACTCTGTGGAATGCAGAATGACCTTGCTAAACAGGCCTCTAAAAGGTGGGGTTTCTGGTTTCTAAATAAGAACATCAATAAAATTAAAGAACTTAGTTCCAAAGGGAAAATATAAAAATGGTTTCTTTGAAAGTCCCAACATCATGTTAAATGCTCTGCAGAAATGTTACATTTGTGTCTATGCTCTAAAAAATTAATGTCTGCTAGTTCCTTTTATTTGACAGAAAAGGAAGTGGTGCATTAAGTCTTAAACAAAAAAAATAAGACAAAGCCCTTTACTAAAATTTTGAAGGCTACATGCCTAAGTGAGAACGATTTGCCAATTAAGAATTATTTTTCACAGTGGGAAATTGTAGGTGCCAAATTAATATGGAGTGTCAGTGTAACAATTTTACTTTTAGGAAGGCAAAACTAAGGTGGCTTGATGTTGCAAGCTGACTGACAAGATGGTAACAGTTAAGTAATGGAAATTTATTTTTGTGTTTGTTAATATGTGTCATGTTTTGTCTTTTGATTAAAAGTTATAATTGATATTTGTTTGTTATGTGAAATATCTCTCTTTTGTGTGTTGTGTATGTTTTTTTTTTGCTTCTGCCCACAGATCATTCATGGATTGTTCTGGGTTATTTTAAGGCTGACAATACACGTGAGTTGGTTGGTTGAAAAGAGATGTGTTTTTACGTAACGCCTTTTGAAAGAAATGTTCATGTGTTTTTTTTATGTTTGTGTATTTGGTGCTATCATGAATTATTCTTGCTGGTCCTGTATGTTAGAAGAGAGACAGTAAAATTGTATTTGACAGCAGATATCCACTAACTGGTGATCTACTGTCAAAAGGAGGGTAAGAAGGCCCGAATACTGGGTTTGGGACATGGTATTGTGTGTCACCGCTCATTTATATATGTTATTGTTTTTCTATGCTTTTTGTGCTTGATATACAGCAAGTATATCTGATGGCTTGGCATGTACGTTTTGTGTTTGTGCGTTTTTTTATTTATTTTATGCATGTTTTTGTTTTATGTTGCTGCCTTTGATACTATTACAAGTTTACCCGTGTTGTGAAGGGATATACATGACGATGCGTATCGCTGCACAACAGTTGGGTTGATTTATTAAATTTCACAGATATGATATTTTCATAACTGTGCGCGACACAGACAACACTTCATCAGTGTATGTCAATTTGGCTATAAATAGTATTCAAGAAAAATAAAAGAGATATACAGGATCAAAATGTGTCAGTTGCTGTTAAGTCACGCTACTGCCCCCTCTTCCCTTAAAGGAACAGGCAGCCCTAAATTTGTGTATCCTGATTGGACGGAAGGATAAATTATAGATTTGTGACTCTTGTACATGGTGACCTAATGTCTATATTACATTAGTCAGTTTTGTTCTGCTTCCTAAGTAGTGTATGGCTTTGTACCATAAAGGAAACCAGGTTTCATTTTTTCCCTGAAGAAGGAACTGGAACATTAGCTGGGGTTACCGTATATGGTGTAGCGGCCAGCGGTAAAGTTAAATTTGTCAACTATTGTAATTTTTTTGTGTATCACTCATACTCTTGGTATTGTGTCATATGCTTGACTATCACCCAAGTAATTTTTTTTTCTTCCTATACATTTTTCTTTTGTCACTTCTCCCCTGACCGATGTCGCATCATGCCTAGTTATTGGGGATTTTAGCTGTGACCTAGTCCCATTTCTCTTTTCCATTTTTCTTTCACTCGTCAGCTTTTATTATTGTTGATGTATTGTTCAGGTTCACACTTCCAGATTGCAGTAATGTACCAGAGACCCCCATATTATGTATAATCCCCTTTTGTATGACCAGACTGGTTTTTAAGAATTTTCTTTAGGCCTACTTTGATGTTTCCCAGTCTGACTGTCAGGGTAGTGATGGACTGGTTAACTTACTCAATACTATAGTAAGATAAGTTTTCCACCACAATAGGAGACACCTTACGTTTTTTTGAATATGACAAATTCAATGCCTTTTCCATTTGGGTTTTAGTTCCTTTTTTCTGCTGCTTTAATTTTTTGGTGGCTTAGATGTGTTCCAAATCATGGACATACCAGGACTCTCTAGTTCTTGTCTTATGTTTCCACATTTTGATCATTAGCTTTTGTATTGCATAGTCCACCTTATGCGCAAATATTATAGGAGGCATCTACATGTCCCTGATAATATTGTATTATGCGATTTCTCTTTTGAGGTTGTGTAGGTAAGGAATTAGGGAACACCTATATGTAATCATTAAAAAAATGTGTTTGCCCCACTAGACAATGCCACCATGTGTGAGGACATCTATTCAGATAGAATTCCCATGTCCCTATGTACCCTTAGATGGTAGAGGATACGCTCTCATATGGAAACCAAGAGGCTAGAGGCACTGTTTTGCCTACTGCCTTCGTCTTTGTATTGCCTTTGAAAATGACAGTGTATTTTAGATCACAATAGTCCCATGGCCTATAGCCACTCCTTTGAAGATTGCAGGCCACCTGTTTGCAGTCCCTTTGTTAAAAGAACTGATTTTGTACTTAATTGAAGGAAACTAACAACTGTGTCACATTTCCTACGTCACTATGTTCTGCGGTATTAAGTCATAATAACTTGCGGAACTCACTCACAATCCCATTAGTGACAGCTAACAGATGAAAAGTCCCAGCACCCAGAAAAGTAGCAAGACTGGACAGCGATCGCCAGTGTGCCATCAGTGGTATCTCCAAAGTATTGTGCTTGCTTCATCAGAAGGCGTTGAACATCAGAAAAGAAGGAGGAGCTGGTTTTGCCACAGAACCACAGTTTCAGTGCAAAAGAGCGAAAGAATTGAGGCTTCAGTTTTTCACCTGTCATGTGCTGGTAACCTCTGACAGTGTGCAGTCCTTTGAGCCCCTTGGCCTGAGTTTTGGCCACACACCCACTTTCCTTTGCTCCAACGGAAGTGCAGTGCACCAGAGGATTCGAAATTGGCAAAAGGCATTACATTATGGTGCCCATGAAAGAGCAGCCTGAGCGTTCTCTGACACTGAGTAATGAGTGTTGGAGCCTGAGAACGTAGGGCGGATCTGCATAAAATGATCTGGGCCCTTGATCAATGGAGAGCACACTATCTGTAGTGCCTGCCGCAGAGGAGAGATATTGGTGCACTGCCTTGAGACATTGAGACTTTCGAATGAGCTATGAGTGTTTGCCAGGAGGGCACTCCAACAGATACTGAGAACCACCATTTACATGAAAGGCCTGAATGAAGTGGCCCATGCGGAAGAAAACAACAAAAGAAGATTTGATGGACAATAGAAGCCTGCTAGAGAGGCTTGGACGGACTCTGGGTATTTCCCATGCAATTGCATAGAATGGGTGTTAGGAGACTGATTCTTATTGTTTTGCTGGCATTGTTTTATAGTAATATTCTGTTTAGTAAAGGCAGAATAAAGTCCATTCTCTGTAGAAAGGTATTCCCTTTTCACCTGAGCTTTCCTTTTTCCTTTTGATAACTGCACTCTCTCAGCCAAGAAACTGTTTTCGAACTGCCATCCGGTTCAGCTGTAGGGTCGCGGTGTAAAGACTTGGGAGTTCAAGCCGAAGACACAAGGTCGAGGTTCTGGTTGGTCTTAGGGCGTTCCCTGGACTGACAGACGCATTCCTTAGCACGGAAGACCCAACCGCCGCGAACAGCACGGTTAGAGGATGGAGTTTTTTGAGTTTGAGAGAGCTGTTGAGAATATGAACTTGAAAATGAAAATGCGTAGTATAATGCATAGCAAATGTTTTCTGATCACATGTATTCTGATGTGCCTTATTATGACGTTAGCTTTGGTGGGTGGGATTGTTTTTGCTACCCAATTGACTTCTGCACCCACTTCCCAACCTATGTATTTTCCTACAACTGCTTCTTTGCATTCTTTTACCCTTTTCCTGAACATGAGCAGGTTAGAAGATCAGAATTCGTAAACAATTCTTTTGTACAGCTCCTGCATCAACACCAGTTAGTAGTGAACATTACTAATTGTTGGGTGTGTGGTCTTATGCCACATACTACAGATAGAGGTATTCCCTATTTGGTCCTGACATATGTGGCCTTTGTGCTACTACGTGTGTAAGGAGACATGTCCCGAGAGAGTTGCTAAGTAATAGGATTATGCTCCAGCAACATCTTGATGATCTGGTGAATATAGACCTGGATTCAGATTGACGCGAGTTTAGGTTATTGCCTATGTAAGGGCAAAAGGAGGGCTCTGAGGTTCCGTGAATTATGAACCTGGGTCATAAAGGTCGTGGTTCTGTTACGATTTTGGTAACAGCGAACCGTAAACAGTGAGTTCAGCAAGTATGAGTGTTTTCGTCATGTTACACCGATGGATTCCCCGTGTATGTGAAGATTTCGTTCTGTACCCTCGGGTTCCATTTTGTGCATGGCAGCCATTTTGTGGTTGCCCTCACATAGGCCGATGACTGTGGCCAAACAAGTCTTTAGGACATGTACACCTCAGCTTGAGTTTGTGCTGACTTCTGTTTGACCTGAGTGAACTGACCCTGTTGCCTGACGCTGACCTTGCCAAACCAGTTCTTGCCCTTTAGCTGATCAAGATTAAGGATCAGAGCACAAGACATCATAAAGTTTTACCACACACAAACATGCCTTATCCTACTTCTATCTGTTTCTGTTTATTTCTTTATGGTCTATTTATGATGTGGGTTCTGGTCCTTTTTATTATGGGTTTGTCCGGCTTGTCTAAAGAATAATGTTTATCTTAGGTTTGTTTGATGATTAATTATGGGCTGGACAAACTGAAAAATGGGTTTGTCATCATGCAATGCTTTTTGTCGTGGAAACATGTGAGTGGTCAAACTGTAAATAAGGAATGTTTGCCTGAAGCACACTTTTTTGTATAAAAAGGGATAGCTTGCTTTGTAAACTTGAGCAGTCTCCTGAGAACATACACCGTGTTGTACTTCTAGGACCTCTGTTACTGGCTGCAGCTAATAAATTTGATCTTTGATGCCACCAAGAAGTATCCTGTGTCTCTGTATTCTAAGACAGGTGAACCTGAAGACTTTGGGCGTGCCCCTGGCACCGATGGGTTTATATCCCGGTTCTTCAACGTGGGTCTGTGTGCTTTGACCCTTGAGGCACAGTAAGGAGCGACTTACCTGTTCGGTGTCACATAAAGAAAACAGCAAACTGGGCGTGGTGGATACAGCGGCCCGATGGAATATTATTAGGTGTTGGACAAGGCACAGCGGCACCATTTGGAACTTTGAATACTTACCGGGACTACAACAACCATAGTGCTCAGCTGTTACACGCCCATTGGGGCGGGACTGACTAATTTAAAAGACATGTGTGAAGCACAGCCCGTTGTTCCTTTCATCACACACGCCATGACAGTAAACAAGGTATTTCATCGAAACGCATATGGCATTGAGTGGCGTTGACAAGCTGAGGAAGCATTTCCAGTTTGTCTGTTGTGAGCCGAATAAAGAAGGGGAAATCCTGTTGTCGAGTGTGGTGTTTACAAATTGTGTGAGCAATTGGAGTTGGAATATTTAGTGGCCCACTCTGGCCACGGAAACTACCCCACCACAGCAACGTAGGTCTCTATGCTTTGACCCTAGAGGCACTGTAAAGAGCGACGTACCTGTTCGGTGTCACACAAAGAAAACAGTAAACTGGGCGTGGCGGATACAGCGGCCCGATGGAATATTATTAGGTGATGGACCAGGCACAGCGGCACCATTTGGAACTTTGAATACTTCCCGGGACTACAACAACCATAGTGCTCAGCTGTTACACGCCCATTGGGGCGGGACTGACTAATTTAAAAGACATGTGTGAAGCACAGCCCGCTGTTCCTTCCATCACACACGCCAAGCCAGTGAAAAGGGCATTTCACCGAAAAGCGTATGACATTGAGTGCCGTTGACTCGCTGAGGAAGCATTACCAGTTTGTCTGTTGTGAGCCAAATAAAGAAGGTGAAATTCTGACGTCAAGTGTAGTGTTTCCAAATTGTGTGAGCAATTGCAGTTGGAACATTTAGTGGCCCACTCTGGCCACGGAAACTACCCCACCACAGCAACGTGGGTCCGTGTGCTTTGACCCTTGAGGCACTGTAAGGAGTGACATACCTATTCGGTGTCACATAAAGAAAACAGCAAACTGGGCGTGGCGGATACAGCGGCCCAATGGAATGCCAGTAAAGAAGGTATTCCACCGAAACGCGTATGGCATTGAGTGGTGTTGACTCACTGAGGAAGCATTTCCAGTTTGTCTATTGTGAGCCGAATAAAGAAAGTGAAATCCTGATGTCGAGTGTGGTGTTTCCAAATTGTCTGAGCAGTTGGAATATATATATATATATATATATATATATATATATATATATATATATATATATATATATATATATATATGTGTGTGTGGGGGGGGGGTGGGTGTGTGTGGGTATAGTTATACCGAAACATGTAATGGCCGATCAATAAACAAGCTATATTCTTTGCATAGAATATGTGATCCGCGTCAGCTTTCAGCGACACATTGAAGTAAAAAGAGCAGAGAATTGCCATGGGAGATGCCCCACCCGCAAATTTGTGGCCACGGAGCTCCGAATCACGGAGTGTCAATGTGAAGGCATCCATGGAGGATTGACAAGCCGGATGTGCGAGTGGAGGCCCATTGGTCGGCTTGAAACATTTCAGACAGCGGCACATAACTGAAGCACACACTACAAGACCCACAAACCAACGCGGACTCATTCGAGTCGCCCATTGGATGGCTCATATTTTTAAGTGGGAGGTGTGGCCTCTATGCCAAAATGACTGTCGCGCCGCTGAAGAGTGCAATGAGCACGAAACGCGTCCGGCGTGAATCGACAGGCATGCTGTAAACTGGATCCGCCCGCTGATCCGGCTTTTACCTCATGAAGGTTGCTGCAGTGGATGTTAGAGTGCGTCTCCAACTGGTGGGAACCTTGGAGCTTTGATATATATATATATAAAACTTTGAACTAGCATTACCAGAATGCAATTAAGACACACCTATTGAGGCTGAACAGCAAATCACGCCGATATAACAGTGTCACTTTCTGCCTGACCAGCTTTTACTCTACCTAAACCAGTGACCAAGGGAAGGTGTTCCAGAAACGCGTATTGTGTAAAGGCGACTTGAAATGCGGGACCCGCTGGGTATGTTCTGTTCTGCCTGCCAATAAAAGAGAGATAAGAACACGCTGTGTGTGGCTCTCTAAGGAGGAGTGGTTTTCGTGTGGAATACATAGCGGCCTGCTCGGTCGCGGAAAGCCCCTTCGCTGACTGTGCGGATCGTTGGTGGCGATGATGGAAGTGCCGCGATACAGAACAACATGTTGCAGATGGTAGGCGGTTATTGAGCACAGTACTTACCTGGCATGTCTCCCCCTGAACCCACTGTGGTAAAGAACATTGCAAGGAGCAAAAGGGTGAGGCATTCACTATGGCTTTAAAAACTTTGAACTCGCATTACCAGAATGCAATTAAGACACGCCTATTGAGGCTGAACAGCAAATCACGCCGATATAACAGCATCACTTTCTGCCTCACCAGTTTTTACTCTGCCTAAACCAGTGACCAAGGGAAGGTGTTCCAGAAACGCGTATGGTGTAAAGGCGACTCGAAATGCGGGACCCAGTGGGTATGTTCTGTGCTGCCTGCCAATAAAAGAGAGATAAGAACACGCTGTGTTTGGCTTTCTAAGGAGGAGTGCTTTTCGTTTGGAATATATATATATATATATATATATATATATATATATATATATATATATATATATATATATATATATACACACATACAAACACATACATATTTATGTATATTGATATATGCATATTTACAAACATATATATACATATAGATGCAAATGTCCCTTAAAACTTACTGTTTTAAATAAACAAACTGCTGAAATTCACCAGTTGTAGTTATCTCAAATAACTATTACTCATTCCGTAAAGTAACTATAACCTTGTGCCCTCTCCATGCATTTCTTATGAACTCACACAATAAATCATCAATTTTGATATTTTGATAGCAATTATAACATCACTGCAACATCTGAAATGAAATGACATAATTGAACACAATATTGAACACAATATTGTGAATGGTGGGCACAAGTTAAAGTTACTTGAGAGCATGAGTTATAGTTACTTGAAATAACTATAACTAGTGAATTTCAGTGGTTTTGTTTGTTTAAAACTGTATTTTTTAATTAACATTTTCAGCTAAGTGTAACGTCCCTTTATCTTCATTTTTTTCAGTGGATTTCTACTTATTTTTAATACAAAATAATATATTATTACAATACCTAACTTTAATGTCAAATTAAACTTTGCATTTTTTCGATGAGTTCAATGAGTTTCTATGTTTTTTTAACATACAGTAAGGTGCCCATCAATGTATGTGGCATGAGACTGGACGTATGGCCTGGCTTTTTGCCAGGCCCTGCTTCCAACCCCTTGCAGGTTCCCAGCTCCCTTCTGCACATACCCTTTGACCGTTTGCAGCAAGGCATAGGGCACAGGGCCTGACCTATGGCAAGGCCCTGTATCCAAACCCTGCAAGCAAACAACTCTACGGTGGCAGACAACCACATGCACAGTGCCATATGCCCCCTTCCTCTATTAACTAAAGTGTGTATTCAGGGCCGGACTGGCTAAAGCGGTCACCGGGCAATCCCCCGGTGCGCCGTATGGGTGGGGGCCGATTTTGGCCCCCTGGGGGACATTTTTGTTACAGGGACGTTTTTGCGGCATAGCTGCAAAATCGACCCTGTACCAAAATTGGCTGAAAACCGGCCCCTGCAAAGAGCTCGGTGGCACCTCCAACCCCCCCGAGTGGGGAGGGGGGGGGGCGGCCGAGCACTTTGCCAGGGCCGGTTGTGGTTCCCAGTCTGGCCCTGTGTGCATTTCCCCCTCCCACTGGGCCCTTCCCAACCCTGTATTTTTATTTTACAGCAGGAACCGACCCTTGTGTTTTTTTAAATTGTTAATCCAGATGTGTGGATCCACTACAAATTTGCAGTAAAATGTTAAGAAAAATATGTTTTTGGCAGAAAGTGCTCAAGGGGGACAGGGTATCACTACCCGGTTGTATGATGTTACAACGCAATCTTTTAGATAGCGGTACATCACAACGCATCTTTTACAATGCAAGTCGTTACCACGACTTGCGCTGTAGGGTGCTGGACTTAGGAATAGTAAGATTTACTATTCCAACTCAAGCCTACGTAGAGTAAGGAAGGTGTTGGAATAGTAAATCTACTATTCCTTAGTCTACAGCGCCCTCCAGCGAAAGTCGTGGTAACGACTTGCGTTGTAAAAGACGCCTGGTAATGGCATTGCGGTGTTTTGACCGCGTTGTTATGGATGTTCCCCTCACTACCCTGCCCCATTCCATCTTTTTTGCTAATTTTTTTCAGGACTGGAGACTCAGTTCCCAAGTCCTAAACATAGCTGCTGCTAAATATTTGTTGATGTGGTGGTAGCCAATCAGATCTCATCTTGAGATTTGTTGGCCACGCGGATCATTAGCAGTGTGAAATATACAAATGTTTTGATTCAAAAGTTCTCCAAAGGTACAGAACAGGTTTACACTAAATCACATAAAGCACTATTTCAGGACCAAGATTTAGCTTTCTGCCAAATTTGGTAATTGCGTTCAGCCATCTTGTCTGTATCTCTGTCTAATTTTCCAATGGAAAAATAATATGGGATAACACTTTTTGGGACCCTCCCTCCTCTCTTTTTCTCGGCAACCACTTAACGGATCACCCTGAAACTTTCCAGAAAGGATTTGAGGTGAATGAGGCTCTTGTTTTGGAAAGTTTTGTGAAGATTCATCAAACTGCACCAAAGTTATAAGCAAACCCCCCCAAAAATTCTATGGAAATGTTTTCCTAACTATACCTACCTAGTGGCAACCGCCAGTGCGTGATATGTACGTATGTGTCCATCATGTAACTTTACTAAGGGAATCTGACATATGATTACAAAGCAATGCAGATGATACCCTGCCAGGGTTGGACCATAAAACAGACCCACAAATACCCAAAAAACAGCCCTCATACTAACCTATCAGACTAGCCCCCCTTCTAGCACTGCCAGTATGCCCTAAAGGCCAGTCCGAGCCTGCACCCTGCTCGAATGTGAGAGCTAACAGAACACCATCACAAAGTCAGCCCTTCTTAGAAGATAAATAGAAACAATGGATATCATCAAAGAAAAGGGCTCACACATGAGGAATACATAGTTCTTCATAGTCAACCTGAAAGGAGAATGAAGATACAAGTAATTAACTTCATGCATTGATGCAAACTAACACACCATACGCCTTCTAACTATTAATCAGTGATGGATCAACAAAATGGGTTGCTGAACTGTTCCTTAGATAAGGGAGTGTGTATATCTGGCGTGACCGGAGGTGAAGATGTAACACCTTTGGGTATCCATTTTGTTGGAAGTATTTGCCTCACACACCCATGCGGGTGTCATGCTTCATCATCGGCGTTGCTCCTCATCGGGGAGGCGGTGCAATCCCCGACGGGCTCACCTCAAAGAGGGGCTCTTTGGCGGAGATCTTTTAAATCCAACAGCCTTTTGGTGAAGTGTGGGTATGCGAGTAGTGCAGAGTGTAGCCTAAGTGGTGATTTAAAATGAAGTAGGGGGTACCGGAAACTACTTTATTAAGGGGGTCCCCTACTGCAATTAAAAACGTGAATCTAACCGTCTAGGTGCCAACAGGTTAGGTGTAGTGGCCCTAGATTAGATTTGAAACGAAATTGGTCAACATGTTTCTCGCATGGGTGGAGTACCCGCGATTCATCAGGACCTATAGTGGGTAAAAGCAAGGTCTACAAACGTAAAACAACATGCTAATGTCATGTGCCTAGTACCGAAATGTGGGATATTTTATGTTTACCTCTGTAGCTATGTCCTATACCTGGATGGGAAATAAGAGTACAGGGTTAGTAGCGTGAATAATCGCCAGAATAAGTACATGGTGCTAAACCAAAACAACACACAGTGTCATGCTAGTGATAGTGTAATTCTACAAGCCTAAATTCGGCGTGTCTGTATTGTGACAAGGTGGATTCATACTGTCACACCAAATTATTATAAGTGAAAGCATTAAAACAAGGAGTATTTAAAAACAGCAGCAGTCTAACAGAAGAATAACCCTCCTAATCGTTTGATCAGTGGGAGCAAATCGTGGTGGCAAATCATGGTGAAATTATGCCCACTCGGTGTATATAATGCATATCTCATGACAGATGTGGAAACCCGACTCACCTAATAGTCAGGAGCTAAGGGCCACAACAATACTCGGCGGGTTTGTACTGCAGGATGGAGCCTCTAGGTTCAGCTGGGAATGTAAAAGGAAGGCGTGTGTGCAGTCAGAACACGACTTCGAGCAGGAAGAATTAGACCACACGAGGTTTCAGATTAAGAACCCCTGAGTTTGCCGTGATAGCAACAGATCCGAAATCCGGGTCCTAAAGGTATCCCCAGCATAGCCTCCTTACCTCTCAGTCTCCGCGTACTGGTAATATCACCTACCCATCGCCGCCGAGTTCAGGAACATGCTAGAGCTCGGCGGTGGGCGCCATTTCTACCCGCAAAACGTCACTGATCGTTACGTGACTCCGCCCCCTCCGTCAGATGTCTAACTCCGCCACCAACGTCAGGTGGTGATGTCGGTAAACGAGGCGGCCATTTCAGAGATGGGGTGGACATAAAAACAAACAAGCCAAGTTAGGTGGTAGCTGTATTTAGGATGTGTCTTATTCATGTTTACCTCGGCGATAGGTATAAAGTATTGGGGTATCAGTATACCTTATTCGCCCCTAGTGAAGAGAAGATAAATTATCGCCTATGGTTGGTCAAGGCTAATATAACAATGAAAATATGCCCGAATGCTGGGGGTGGTTAAACACAAGATGTATACCTCAGCTAGTCATGTAGGTGCAGCATGAATACATGTATCAGAGTTTACAGCCATGTGATAATGTAACGCGTGCCCCTCGGTTGGTCAAGGCTAATGTTGGAAGAAAATCCAGACAGCTAATGGTTGGTTAACGCACTGGATGTATGTCCCCGCTAGTCACGTTAAGTGCAGAATGAAAGGATGTATCAGGATTAACAGCAGGGGAAACATCACTTACAACGCAACTTTTACAACGACATACCATTACAACGCAACTTTTACATCGCAAAAACTTTTACAACGCATGTATTTACAACAAATGTTTTTACAACGCAGGTACCTTTACAACGCATACCATTACAACGTAAGTATTGGTAAGTATATAATTATATTTTAAATGTTATATGTTTGGGGTAAAGGGGTATTTTTTAGGGTTCAGGGTCAGTTTTGGGTTTTTGGGTAAAGGGGTATTTTTGGGGTTCAGGGTCAGTTTTTAGTTTTTGGGTAAAGGGGTATTTTTGGGGTTCAGGGTCAGTTTTTAGTTTTTGGGTAAAGGGGTATTTTTAGGGTTCAGGGTCAGTTTTTAGTTTTTGGGTAAAGGGGTATTTTGGGGGTTCAGGGTCAGTTTTTAGTTTTTGGGTAAAGGGGTATTTTTAGGGTTCAGGATCAGTTTTTAGTTTTTGGGTAAAGGGGTATTTTTGGGGTTCAGGGTCAGTTTTTAGTTTTTGGGTAAAGGGGTATTTTTGGGGTTCAGGGTCAGTTTTTAGTGTTTGGGTAAAGGGGTATTTTTGGGGTTCAGGGTCAGTTTTTAGTTTTTGGGTAAAGGGGTATTTTTGGGGTTCAGGGTCAGTTTTTAGTTTTTGGGTAAAGGGGTATTTTTGGGGTTCAGGGTCAGTTTTTAGTTTTTGGGTAAAGGGGTATTTTTGGGGTTCAGGGTCAGTTTTTAGTTTTTGGGTGAAGGGGTATTTTTGGGGTTCAGGGTCAGTTTTTAGTTTTTGGGTAAAGGGGTATTTTTGGGGTTCAGTGTCAGTTTTGGGTTTTGGGGGTACAGGGGTACAGGGTAAAAATAAATTAAAATTAAATTTAAATTAAATTACATTAAATTATATTTTTTTTAATTAATTTACGATTATAAAATTAATATATATTTACCAATACTTACGTTCTAATGGTATGCGTTGTAAAGGTACCTGCGTTGTAAAAACATTCGTTGTAAATACATGCATTGTAAAAGTTTTTGCGTTGTAAAAAATGCGTTGTAAAAGCTTGCGTTGTAATAACATGCGTTGTATCAACATAGATCCAACAGCAGTGGTATTATAATGCATGCCACGGAATATCCTCATTCAGGCCCCGACTATCTGACGATAAACGGTGGATCCACCTCTGTTCTTTGTGGAACAGGGCTTGTTTAGGGCAATTAGGGCTAGATTCAAGGACAAGCCATTTGAGTGAGTCAGTGGTATGGTTAGCCTCCATATAATGTTTGCACATCTTGGTGTTGGTTTTTCTGCAGCGGAAAATACTGCGGTGTTCAGTGATGCGGATTTTAATAGGACGTGTCGTCATTCCTATGTATTTCAGTTCGCATGGGCAGGTAAGCATGTAGATACAATGTGAGGTATTACAATTAGTATGCCCCCTGAGTTCCCACGTGAAGGTGTCAGTGAGTTGTATTGTTTTATGTACAGCTGTGAAGGCACAAGCTGCGCAGGCGCCACAGGGATAGTGCTGTTTCACGGGGGGTAAATGCCAAAGTGTCTGTTGGGACCCCTTCTTGGTGACTTTGGGTCTCGTGCTGATCAGGATGTCTTTAACATTCTGCGATCTTTTAAACGCAAATCTAGGTTGTTCAAAGGTAAGGTCACCTGTGTTCAAGATAGCCCAGTGGCGTTTGATCATGCTCTTGACTTTAGTAGACGCGGGGGTGAATGTTGTGACACAGGTTATTGGTTGTTTCTCTACAGGTACTCGCTCCCGTTGTTCAAGGAGGGCCTCTCGATGGTTATTTCTAGTACGTTTCTGTGCTATAGAGACATCTCTCGTAGGGTATCCTCTATCTAGTAGATTCCTCGAAAGGATTGTTGATTCTTTCTTGTACTCTGTCAAATCACTACAATTTTGCCGGATTCTGAGAAATTGCCCAAAGGGAAGGTTGGTACGTAGTGCTTTGGGGTGGTGGCTGGCGTAGTGAAGCAGGCTATTGCGGTCGGAGGGTTTTCTGTACATGGTGGTACTGAGAGACCCATTTATCAACTTGATTGTTAGGTCAAGGAAAGCAATTTCGGTGGGTGACACAGACATCGTGAAGCGTAGATATGGGTTGAGAGTGTTGACCCATTCAATAAAGGCCTCATGTGAGGTTGGTGGTCCTGTCCACTGGATCAGGATGTCATCAATAAATCGCCTCCACATCATGATGTTATTGAGGAAGGGATTAGACTGGTGTTGTATGTGTCTGCCTTCAAAGTCAGCCATGTAAAGGCATGCCACCGAAGGGGCAAAAGTACTGCCCATCGAAGTACCTTGTGTTTGATGATAGTAGTTCCCCTTGAATTCAAAGAAATTCTCCGTTAATGCTAAAGTGGCACACTCCATAATGAATGAAGGCGGGGTGGCTGAGTTCCAAGTTTCCAGCCCAAGCATCTCCTCGATTACTCCCAGTGTGGCCCTCTGTGGGATGTTCGTATAGAGGGCCTCCACATCGAGAGTATTCAGGAGACTGATTTGTCCGCTATCCTGGACAGTGTCCAGTATGCGTAAGACATCAGAGGTATCTTGGATATATGAGGGAATGCGTCTCACTAGGGGTTGTAGGAAATGATCACAAAATTGTGAGAGTGGTTCAAGGACGGAATCGATCCCAGAGACTATTGGTCGCCCAGGTACCGGTCTAGTCTCTTTGTGGATCTTAGGAAGAATGTAAAAGTAAGGGACCCTTGGATCTTTTTTCATCAGGAAGTCTGCCTCTTTCTTACTAATCCACTGTTCACACTCTGCACTATCAACCAAGCCTGTTATTATGGTTTGTAGGCGAGGTGTCGGGTCACACGGAATTGGAGTGTAATAGCGTGTGTCACTTAGTTGTCTTATGCATTCCTGGTCATAGTCTAAGGTGTTCATGAGGACAGTGGCTCCCCCCTTATCCGCCTGTTTGATGGTGATCTGGGGGTTTTCAGCAAGTGTCTTAAGTGTATCCATCTCATTTTTAGAGATGTTGTGGTAGGTCCTTTACTTTTACATTCTTCCTAAGATCCACAAAGAGACTAGACCGGTACCTGGGCGACCAATAGTCTCTGGGATCGATTCCGTCCTTGAACCACTCTCACAATTTTATGATCATTTCCTACAACCCCTAGTGAGACGCATTCCCTCATATATCCAAGATACCTCTGATGTCTTACGCATACTGGACACTGTCCAGGATAGCGGACAAATCAGTCTCCTGATTACTCTCGATGTGGAGGCCCTCTATACGAACATCCCACAGAGGGCCACACTGGGAGTAATAGAGGAGATGCTTGGGCTGGAAACCTGGAACTCAGCCACCCCGCCTTCATTCATTATGGAGTGTGCCACTTTAGCATTAACTGAGAATTTCTTTGAATTCAAGGGGAACTACTATCATCAAACACAAGGTACTTCGATGGGCAGTACTTTTGCCCCTTCGGTGGCATGCCTTTACATGGCTGACTTTGAAGGCAGACACATACAACACCAGTCTAATCCCTTCCTCAATAACATCATGATGTGGAGGCGATTTATTGATGACATCCTGATCCTGTGGACAGGACCACCGACCTCACATGAGGCCTTTTTTGAATGGGTCAACACTCTCAAACCATATCTATGCTTCACGATGTCTGTGTCACCCACCGAAATTGCTTTCCTTGACCTAACAATCAAGTTGATAAATGGGTCTCTCAGTACCACGATGTACAGAAAACCCACCGACCGCAATAGCCTGCTTCACTACACCAGCCACCACCCCAAAGCACTACGTACCAACCTTCCATTTGGGCAATTTCTCCGAATCCGGCGAAATTGTAGTGATTTGACAGAGTACAAGAAAGAATCAACAATCCTTTCGAGGAATCTACTAGATAGAGGATACCCTACGAGAGATGTCTCTATAGCACAGAAACGTGCTAGAAATAACCATCGAGAGGCCCTCCTTGAACAACGGGAGCGAGTACCTGTAGAGAAACAACCAATAACCTGTGTCACAACATTCACCCCCGCGTCTACTAAAGTCAAGAGCATGATCAAACGCCACTGGGCTATCCTGAACACAGGTGACCTTACCTTTGAACAACCTAGATTTGTGTTTAAAAGATCACAGAATGTTAAAGACATCCTGATCAGCACGAGACCCAAAGTCACCAAGAAGGGGTCCCAACAGACACTTTGGCATTTACCCCCCGTGAAAGGGCACTATCCCTGTGGCGCCTGCACAGCTTGTGCCTTCACAGCTGTACATAAAACAATACAACTCACTGACACCTTCACGTGGGAACTCAGGGGGCATACTAATTGTAATACCTCACATTGTATCTACATGCTTACCTGCCCATGCGAACTGAAATACATAGGAATGACGACACGTCCTATTAAAACCCGCATCACTGAACACCTCAGTAATTTCCGCTGCAGAAAAACCAACACCAAGATGTGCAAACATTATATGGAGGCTAACCATACCACTGACTCACTCAAACGGCTTGTCCTTGAATCTAGCCCTAATTGTCCTAAACAAGCCCTGTTCCACAAAGAACAGAGGTAGATCCACCGTTTATCGTCAGATAGTCGGGGCCTGAATGAGGATATTCCGTGGCATGCATTATAATACCACTCTGCTGTTAATCCTGATACATCCTTTCATTCTGCACTTAACGTGACTAGCGGGGACATACATCCAGTGAGTTAACCAACCATTAGCTGTCTGGATTTTCTTCCAACATTAGCCTTGACCAACAGAGGGGCACGCGTTACATTATCACATGGCTGTAAACTCTGATACATGTATTCATGCTGCACCTACATGACTAGCTGAGGTATACATCTTGTGTTTAACCACCCCTAGCATTCGGGCATATTTTCATATTTTCATTTTTATATTAGCCTTGACCACCCATAGGCGATAATTTATCTTCCCTTTACTAGGGTCGAATAAGGTACACTGATTCTCCATTCTGCACTTAACGTGACTAGCGGGTACATACATCCAGTGCGTTAACCTCCCATTAGCTTTCTGGATTTTTTTCAAACATTAGCCTTGACCTAATGAGGGGCATGCGTTACATTATCACATGGCTGTATATTCTTATACATTTATTCATGCTGCACCTATATGACTAGCTGAGGTATACATCTTGTGTTTAACCACCCCCAGCATTCGGGCATATTTTCATTGTTATATTAGCCTTGACCAACCATAGGCGATAATTTATCTTCCCTTCACTAGGGGCGAATAAGGTATACTGATACCCCAATACTTTATACCTATCACCGAGGTAAACATGAGTAAGACACATCCTAAATACAGCTACCACCTAACTTGGCTTGTTTGATGTTATGTCCACCCCCTCTCTGCAATGGCCGCCTCGTTTACCGACATCACCACCTGACGTTGGTGGCGGAGTTAGACATCTGACGGAGGGGGCGGGGTCACGTAACGATCAGTGACGTTTTGCGGGTAGAAATGGCGCCCGCCGCCGAGCTCTAGCATCTTCCCGAGCTCGGCGGCGATGGGTAGGTAATATTACCAGTACGCGGAGACTGAGAGGTAAGGAGGCTATGCTGGGGATACCTTTAGGACCCGGATTTCGGATCTGTTGCTATCACGGCAAACTCGGGGGTTCTTAATCTGAAACCTTGTGTGGTCTAATTCTTCATGCTCGAAGTCGTGTTCTGACTGCACACACGCCTTCCTTTTACATCCCCAGCTGAACCTAGAGGCTCCATCCTGCAGTACAAACCCGCCGAGTATTGTTGTGGCCCTTAGCTCCTGACTATTAGGTGAGTCGGGTTTCCACATCTGTCATGAGATATGCATTATATACACCGAGTGGGCATAATTTCACCATGATCTTCCACCACGATTTGCTCCCACTGATCAAACGATTAGGAGGGTGATTCTCCTGTTAGATTGCTGCTGTTTTTAAATACTCCTTGTTTTAATGCTTTCACTTATAATAATTTGGTGTGACAGTATGAATCCACCTTGTCACAATACAGTCACGCCGAATTTAGGCTAGTAGAATTACACTATCACTAGCATGACACTGTGTGTTGTTTTGGTTTAGCACCATGTACTTATTCTGGCGATTATTCACGCTACTAACCCTGTACTCTTATTTCCCATCCAGGTATAGGACATAGCTACAGAGGTAAACATAAAATATCCCACATTTCGGTACTAGGCACATGACATTAGCATGTTGTTTTACGTTTGTAGACCTTGCTTTTACCCACTATAGGTCCTGATGAATCGTGGGCACTCCACCCATGTGAGAAACATGTTGACCAATTTCGTTTCAAATCTAATCTAGGGCCACTACACCTAACCTGTTGGCACCTAGACGGTTAGTTTCATGTTTTTAATTGCAGTAGGGGACCCCCTTAATAAAGTAGTTTCCGGTACCCCCTACTTCATTTTAAATCACCACTTAGGCTACACTCTGCACTACTCGCATACCCACACTTCACCAAAAGGCTGTTGGATTTAAAAGATCTCCGCCAAAGAGCCCCTCTTTGAGGTGAGCCAGTCGGGGATTGCACCACCTCCCCGACGAGGAGCAACGCCGATGATGAAGCATGACACCCGCATGGGTGTGTGAGGCAAATACTTCCAACAAAATGGATACCCAAAGGTGTTACATCTTCACCTCCGGTCACGCCAGATATACACACTCCCTTATCTAAGGAAACCAACCCATTTTGTTGATCCATACTTGAGGCCACAAGCTGATACTGGACCTTCCACTGTCCTTAGTGGTAAATGGTGCCCAACTGATCTATCGATCGCTCTCCCTTCTCTTGATAAACTATTAATCAGTGATGTCATTGACCATGTCATGAATGATGTAATATGTGACATCATCAGCAGTGCATTGCGGGGGCGCGAGTTATAGTTAGCTGAACTAACTATAATGGGGGAATTTCTATGGTTTTGTATGAGTGAAATGTCCCACTAACTATAATGTCCCTGAAACCTTTCAGTGAATATATATATATATGTGTGTGTGTGTGTGTGTGTGTGTGTGTGTGTGTGTGTGTGTGTGTGTGTGTGTGTATATATACATATATATATATAAATATATATATATAATATATACTATATATATAATAACAGTATAAGAGTAGACTGTGTAAAGCCGCTAGTTTGTCGTTCCTCGTGTAATGGGCCATTGACGCCACCCAAGAATATACTTGATCCACCAAGGTTTGTGATTTAATCTATTAGACTTCCTTCTGTCTGCTAAAATTTCTTAAAGTCTCAACAACGATTATCGCAATATTAGTTCATGCTGTAAACCACAGTGTTGATGTTTTCAATTGTTACTGTTGAGGTGTTTTGTGAATTGCATGCATTATAAAGCAGGATAATAGGTCCTTTCTTGCATTTTGATACCATTCACTGCAATTGGATGTATGTCGTTACAACGCATACTTTTACAACGCCTACCTTTACCACGCGTTTTTTACACCGCAACATCCATTACAACGCATCCCATTGCAACGCATGCCATTAAAACGAATTCTTTGAAACTACCTTTACAACGCATTCCACTATAACGCATACTACATTTACAACGCATACCATTACAACGCATACCATTACATAGCATGTATGGTAAGTATTGGATAGTATAGGGGTAAAAATTACTATTCTAACTCCAGGGGGTGCAACAGTAGGGTAAGTATTGGATAGTGTAGGGGTAAAAATTACTATTCTAACTCCACGGGGTGCAACAGTAGGGTAAGTATTGGATAGTGTAGGGGTAAAAATTACTATTCTAACTCCAGGGGGTGCAACAGTAGGGTAAATGTTGGATAGTGTAGGTATGCGTTGTAATGGTATACGTTGTAATGACTGCGTTGTAATTGCATGCGTTGTAGTGGTATGCGTTGTAGTGACATGCGTTGTAATGGTTGCGTTGTAATGGCATGCGTTGTAATGGATGTTGCATTGTAAAAGTTTTGTTGTAAAGGTAGTGCGTTGTAAAAGTTGCGTTGTAAGTGTTGTTTCCTACTGCAATTTCTTATTTATTGTTTTATTTTTTTTAATCTTTATTCGGATACATTTATCGTGTCCATAAAAGCACAGGTCAGATCAATCAATTTTACAAAATACTTAAGAATCTTTAAAATACATAAAAATACAGTGCTCAGAAAAGAGAAAGAAAATGGCATGTGGAATATGCACCTAGGTTAATTATTACCGTTCACTTGTAGCCCTATTTTGTCGAGACAAACTAAAATTCTTATTGTAGGCTTGGATTCACTGCCAGTTTGCACTCGACAAAACTCGCAAAATGCATTAGCATGATGTAATTATCCTGTGATAGCTTTTCAAAACTCCTAAATAAATTAAAATCTAAACTAGTAAAGGTGACGTTTTTACACCGAAAGTAAGTTGTCATCTCCTGGAGGACAGCCCGGAGTGGTGGTGTGTGTTTCAACAGCTCTCGCAGTTCCCATTACGCTGGGTTTGATAATACCCGGGGATGACATGTTTTTGCCATGACCTGTCACCTCTCTCTGTGCATTGGCCCAGATATGACGGGGAGCCGGGGCCTCTCAGGTATGTGAAGTATGGTGTACGTCACTGCGCCGCTGTGAGGAGTTCGGCGCTGACAGTCAGCGGCTGCCGAGCCTCGGCATTTCCTCAGCCCTCCGCTAGGAAGAGGCGGAGGAGGAGGCTCAGAGACGGCTCTGCAAGTCAGCAGCCCGGAGCCTCTCTGTGAGGATGATTCAAGCGCCTGCGGCACGCCGCGCTCATTCATGGCTGAGGAAGCGATGCACCACTTCCTCTGCCTTCTCTGAGTAAACTTGCAATCAGACCGTGACTCCCCTCAACCCCCACACGCCTCAGAACCATTCCGCTTCCTTACTCTGCGGTGAGCGAGAACCTACCAGAATTACTAAAATAGGTGAAAGAGGAAGGTGTCAGGCGTTTCGAGATGGCTATCTACACAGACTCAAAGAGGAAGCTCCAAACAATGCTTTCATTATATATATATATATATATATATATATATATATATATATATATATATATATATATATATATATATATATATATATATATATATATATATATATATATATATATATAAAAGTTTTATATGTACAAGACAAACTACATTTGTGTTTTAAAATGCGTATCATTAATTTGCCATATTTCTGGACACATTTACTGTCATTTTCAGAGCAAGATTATTTTTTTAAACATGGCAGCCTTCTTGAAGCTGGTTGTGGCATCTTCGCTTGTAGGTATCGTTAAGGACCAACGAGTGGGCGGAGATACACCGCGTGGAGGCGGAGTCCTGGCGCAGACCATGTTTGGAGTTCTCATCGCGTCACGCTCCGTATATGGTCATTCACGTCACAGGCGGGGAGCACCTACTCGAGTTAAAGGACTTGACTACGGGATCCCCGCGCAGTGAAGTACAAGCTCTCTGGTCCTCATGCAGCTCGTGCCACCTCGCCTGATGCCGGAGCCCGCCGCGCGCCACAGCCCCATGATGAAGGTGACGTCCGTGGACGCTCGCCGTCTCCGGCGGCTGCTGCGCGCGGGCCCCGGCCGGCGGCCGCTGCTCCTGGACTGCCGGCCCTCGCTGGACTTCCTGGGCTCCAACGTCCGTGGATCGCTGAATGTCAACTTGAACTCCCTGGTGCTGCGGCGGGCCCGTGGGGGGCCGGCGCCGGTGCGCTTCGTGGTGCCTGAAGAGGCGGCGCGCGCCCGACTGCTGGAGGGCGCCTTCCCCGCTGTGGTGGTGCTGGACGCCGACAGCGCGCGCTGGCAGCGCCTGCCCTCGGACAGCACCGCGCGCGCCGTGCTCCGGACCCTGAGCAGCCTGCCGTCCGGACCCCGCGTCTGCTTCCTGAGAGGTGAGCGGCTGTGGAGGGGTTCACACTGCAGGGGTTACTGTGTGTACAGGGGGGCGCTCAGAGTGCGTGTCTCCCTATTTATGTATATGGGCACCCCTAACACACACATACAACGCAGCGCTGAGCTCACGGGAGATGCATCTGTACACGTTGGAGCGTGGTGTACAGCGCTGAGCGCATGGGAGGTCCATGTTAGTGAACTTCTGACAGAGGGCATCGGGACATCTGATGCGCACGGAATACCCGGCTTTGTACAGCGGGGCGCATGTGATGAAGGGATGTGCCCCAAACCGGGTGCAAGGAACATGTGGTGTCCCAAGAAGCTTTGTGTACATTAATCTCACCCCGTGTCACAGAGGACACTTGCAGCTTTTGTTCATGGAAATACCGCCGGTATCAATGCACGGGGGAAATGTGTGATGCACGGGGAGATACCCCCACTTCACTCCACTGCAAACTTCTATAGTGTATAAAGAAGCACCGACTGATGTGTGTGAATACATCTAGCAGTGTAAGGGGAGATCTGTCACTGTCAGCGCCAGTATACACGGGGGGATCGGACACTGGGGCATCTATCGAAGTTAGAACAGTAGACTGGGAGACATTTACCGCAATCAGTCTAGCTTGACTGTACATGACCGTATGTACCTTATATAGAGAGGTCTAGTAAAATTAGGGAAATGTCTGTCCCGGAATGTATGTGCCTCAGCTGTTGTGCAGGGTACAGGGGCACCAGATGTACAGGTGTAGAGGGTGACATGACATCTGACAGATAGACACAACAAGCGTACACAGACGATGCATATTCCTATTATGTCTAACTTATACAGCAAGACAACTGTGCAAGGAGATGTCTACCTCAGTGAGTACAGAGTACACAATGGGAAATGTCATGTACAAGGGATTTTCCAACATGACTGCATATTGACAGTTCGTGTATATGGACAGGTTCGCTATGTATAAATATCGGTGCATCTTACAGTGCACGTGTGCAGAGGGGAGGTCGGACGTGCCCGGGTGCAGCTAAAAGGAACTAAGCTGCGCTGGAGGAACTGCAAGCCCGGCCGCGTACACTGCATATTTATCGGCTGGAACAAAGACGACGGCGCTTGGACCGTTGTACATCCCTAAGTGCCATTGGCAGACCCACCTGGACGTGCTTATCAGATGGTAGATGTGCACATTTAGTGCCTAGAAACGGCAGAAGCGCAACATAAATCGCTCTGGAAAAAAAACGTTACATTGTTTGGTACCTCCACAAAGCCTATGCGAGCCGCCACTGGATGTGCTTGCAAGTTTATAAGTCCCTTCTAGTTGCTAGAAGGGGCTTGTAAATGTGCAGGCACGTCATCTCTTCCTTTGGACCCCATCAATGTACTAATCACTATACCGTGACTTGTGCGGTTATTTATACCGCGCTTCTGTCAGTCTAAGCATCGTGTGTTTGCACTGCCAGGCTCCAGCGTTCACAAACGACTCACTGGCTCACCCACCACAACTCCAACCGGCTCAGTTCCAACATCGCCTGCTGTGCCCATCGGAAGGCTTTCATATATCCTTGTGTAGAAGGAAATTGCGTTATTTTGTAATGCGCCTTCACACAAATAAATGTAGGTAACCCTGCTTAGATGCCCCTGTGCTTAAATTGCGCCGGTGGTTGCAGGTGGCTCACTTGGGATCGGAACGTACCGGTTATTCTTCAGACTTTAAAAAAAAGAGATAAAAAAAGAAGAGCTAGCGAAAGAGAAAAAGTGACAAGGGGCAATTTTTTGGTATGAATGAAAAATAAACAGCGGGGTTAAATAAGGTGGCATGAGGTGGAATCAAGAATAGTAGTGGCCTTGGCATCGGCAATCCTGGCACTCAACGGCACTGGCTGCAAGCTTCTGAGATACACTTTGGGCCCAGGACACTTATTCTTTTACAAATTCAGCCGTGGATGCCTCCAGTGCTGGACACAGACACGCCTTTCTGGATTTTTAAGGTGTCTGCTTTCGAAAGGGGGCACGCCACACGGAAAATAGTTTTCTTTTTTTTATAAGACTTGATATATTGTTTTAATAAATGTCATGATAGTTTCCAAATTGCACATCTCGTGGTGGGTGCATTTCTATAGGTGTCAACCCGCGCCGGGCAACTCGAGTGACAAGACCCTTTCACTGACAGTCACGCGAACGCTGCTTGGGGTATTGCAGTGGTGGCGCATGGCGAGCTCTGCCTAGTACCCAGTGTCACTGAGGACACAGATGGTGGGCCGGGCACGGAAAGGCGCTTTTGAGCCCCATTACTTCCAAGTTCGTCTGCTCGTCCCAGTCCTAACTGGGTGAGATTCCCTCATAGAATACAGACATTTGAAGAAAAAAACACTGTGGCGGAGAACCTGAACCGGGACTACATTGTCTCTTGAAGCGGTTGTGCTGATGCCATGTTGTGCGATCCTGTCCTAAGATAAGGATCTTTTGGAAGATAAGGGCACAGAGAGTAATTGGGCCGGATGCGCATAGGGGGGAACCGAGTGCCGGCAGCTGGGGCTGCTAGTTGGTGGGCTTACGGCCGGCCAGAGCTGCTTGTCAGTGAGACATAGACAGCGCCAAGGTGAGCAGAGGTGAAGCGGCGCTTTCTCCCCAGCAGGGACGGTGGTACTTTTAGGTGTTTGCTTTGTGGTAGTGTGTTGTAGTTGATCTAGCAGGGCGGTGCTGGTGGTGGGCTGCTCCGGATGGCACGTTCCTGCGCCTTACTGGAGCTCGCTGGTGTGGTTGGCCCTGCTGCTCTGACGTAAAATCGTCTCTCTGTGGGTGGCGCTGGGTGGTGTACACCCTGTGTTATGTGATGGTTTGTGTGGTTGTTTGCTCTGAGGTAGATGGTCTCTCGGTGGGTGGCCCTGGGTGGTGTGCACCCTGTCTGAAGTGGTGGCTTCTGAGGTTATCTGCTCTGAGGTAAATGGTCTCTCAGTGGGTGGCACTGGGTGGTGTGCATCCTATATCAAAATACTTTATTTATCCTGTATCATCTAATTGTCTGCATGAGTCATTGAGGCCAGGTGTATGAAATGATTTTACCCATTCTGTGTCTATAGGGAAATGCTTTAGTTCATATGACCTATGGTCTCTCGGTGCGGTGACTAGTTCTGGGTGGGGTGCAGCCTGCGTGAGGAGGTGGTTGGTGTGGTTGATGCATAGATACCGGCCTCTATCTGGTTGGTAGGTGTGCGAGCAGGTGCAGGTGTATTGAACTCGGATGTGGCCGTGTCCCTGCCTACCTACTCTGGAAACCGGAATGGCCCGAGGGTGGGGAGTGTGGGCCTGGAGGGGTTTGCCGGTGATGGGCAGATGAGTCACTGCTGTGGATGAGCTGTACCAGCGTCCCGGAGATAAGCATTAACCCTTCACTGCCCATAGCTGCACGAGGAGGATACTGCCAGTGGCGGGAGGCTGCGAGAGTGGATAGCAGTAGAGAATCGAGGTCTGTTGCGGGGGCACTCAGTGGTGGGCGAGGGGAAGTTGAAAGCTCTGCGCAGCACGCGTGCCTCCGCCTCGAAGCGCTTCCTGCCCTCGGGCAGGCTGTGGTTTGTCCCCGTCGCGCGCTCTGGCCCTGGTCTCGGGAAGGCCCGGTATGAATGGATAGGAGGAGGGCACTGTCACAGGCTTGTGAATGGACCTATCGATTATCAGTGACGCTGCGTGTGCTGACGTCTGGCACCGCTTCATTCACCCTGTAGAGCGGTCTCGCGGCTCGACGTGCTGCATCCCGCGCACTCACGTCTGAGGAGCTCCAAGAACAGTCAATCAATGCGAGCTACGGAAACCCTGGAAGCAGCAATGATCTAGTTATTGAGTCTGCACTACACACACGCAGCTGTGCGCGCAGGAACAATGACACAGAACTGCCCCCGCCCAAGTCTCTGATGGTAATAAAGAGTAGAAATGAATCCATATTTATTTAGTTTTCCATGCCCGTCTTGCATGGTAGGGTGGTGATAGCTACCCATTCCCCCTGACGGTTGTAAGGCCGAGAACTGTGCTGCCAGAGGCTGAGGGGTGACATATTCTGTACCCCAGGAAGCCGATCTCAGGGCTGGTTACAGTGGCGGCGAGGCAAGAGACGGCGTCCTGACAGGACAGGGCAGACGCGTGGCGCTGTGCTGGACGGACACGGGAGACCACTGGGAGGGCCTTGATAGGAAGCCATTGCAAGGATGGGCCGGGGGGCTCTCTCATTGAGTCCATGGGGAGCATTAGGGTTGCAGAGACTATGGGAAGGATTGGGTGGCCTCTGGTGCTTAGACTTTGTGGGTGGGTGGGGCCTTTGTCGCCGAGGGTAGAAAGGTATGCGGGTACTCTGTTGTGGGGAGTCTAGGTTCCTGGCCCGTGGAGGGCACCAGGGCTCTGTTCTTGATACCGTGACAGGGCACCGGGGCTCTGTTACAAAACGTGGCAAGGCAGGAGGGTCTGTGTTACAATAAACTCGTGAAGGCATGGCTGTGGTAAACACGCTGTGCCTGAGCCCTGCCACCGTTGTCTTTCACGATTGCAATAGCACATTCCCTCATGCATTCCAGTGTTTGATGTTAGAGAATGACATTAGTACACAGGGTCATTGTAAGGCAGTAACACATACCCTCGCCTTCATATGTTCTATGTACCACAACCACCAGGCCTTCCCATGTTTGCTGTAACACATACCCTCGCCTTCATATGTTCTATGTACCACAACCAGCAGGCCTTCCCGTGTTTGTTGTAACACATACCCTCGCCTTCATATGTTCTATGTACCACAAACACAGGCGTCCGATGTTTGTTGTAACACATAACCTCGCCTTCATATGTTCTATGTACCACAACCACCAGGCCTTCCGGTGTTTCTGTCACACATACCGTCGCCTTCATATGTTTTATGTCTGCACAGAGGTGACCTTGAAGCAGAACGTCCTCTCTTCGGGGCACCTTCAGCCAGTTTCTTACACTGTCAGTGAAGACTGCTTCCTTCTCTTTCAGGGGGCTACGAGGCCTTCCGCCAGCTGTACCCGGAGTGCTGCAGGGAGCAGCGAGCGCCTCTCCAGGACGGAAGTGACGCAGACAGAAACCACCCCGAGCACAATGAGAAGCTAAGCTCTCACCAGAAGCCGGCCTACGACCAGGTGTGTGTGTGTGAGTAAGACAGCGTAACGCAGGGGGGAGGGGGTGGAAGGAGCTCACTCCCCATGTAGAGTTCTCTTCAAAGAACTAAAAAGTGACATGAACTTTAGGAGAAAGACAGAATTTAGGGGCACACAGCCAGCCATACTCTTATATCTCTCTAATTGTTTTTTCGTGTTAGATAGTGAGCCAAAGTGATGTAAATATATAAACGTGCGTGCCTTTAATGTTCTTTTAGATAGTGTAGGAGAAATACTTTTGTTCTGTGTTTGTTTTCACCCGTCAGCAATTCACCTAGGCCTAAAATGTTTTTTTCACTCTACTATGTAATCAACCCAACATCCATTCCTAAGTACTTTCACAAATTCTAGTTTAAGTAATTTCTGACTGAAATGTTTCCTATTGCTATTTCTTATACATAAATGTTGTAGTTGACACAGTGGCCATGTTGTGAGGTAGCCTTACTAGTCTTGTGTACATTTAAACATTTGCTGAGATGTTTAATTCATTTACATTTTCTTCGGGTCATCTCTAAATGGGTGCCAGTTGTATTATGTTACACTTCATAAAGCGAGAATGTCATAAGTTGGGGCTCACACAAATGTAGTGCAGCAAAATATACAAACACACATTACTATGGTTCGCCCACTTTAAATGTTAAGCATAATTTGACGCTTGTGCTGAAACATCCCTTCTCTAGTGAGTGGTTTCTACTATGATTGTAACTTCACCTCCACCCAAAGGATACCGCGATGGCCTGGCTTTTTCGATCTTAAAGTCCCGAAGGCCCACTTTCAAACTGCTTTTGTAAGAGTACACATCCCGGAGCAGAGTAGACTGATGCGATTCCTGTCTGTCACTGTGATTATGTCACTGACCAGCCTTTTTCATGTATGGATTTTGGCTCATGCGTTTTCAAGGTAGACTGCTCGTTCATAAAATGGTAACTCCTGATTAATGCAATCTTGTCACTGTGCGCCCTCCGCTGGCCGGGTAAATCTTTTTACTACCAGTGCATCAGTAATACCACCTATCCCTATCTTTAGATGCAGCCCCTTATCTTGGCCTTTCCTTTCTGAATGAAGGTTGCAAACATTCAGTGTCGGTGCGGGGTGGATTTGTCTTATCCGAGCCCCACCGAGTGCACAGTAGCTCAGTTTTGCTCCCTGACCAAGCAAACAATTCCACACGCGGAATTCTTGCTTGTCAATTCTTTCCCGTCCTGCCAGGAAGACGAATGCCTTCGTCAGGAAGGGAAGAAAAGAATGTTTTCCCTTCAGTTCTGCTCAGGAAGAATGTCTCATGCTGACCTCCGGCTGCAAGAGGCGTCTCCCATTCTTTTGCTAACAGTGTGAGATGAAGAGGGAAACCGAAAAAAATGCAGAAAAAATCTAACGGAAGAGCAAACAGGAGCTCTCAAAAACACACACCACCTGCTATTCATAAATATGTATGTCAGACAGCAACATTACCCCTGGATATGCCGCAGGACTCTTGCCTGGTATGCCATCCACAACAAATAAGGGCAGTAAAATAAACCGGCAGAATAGTGCAGCATAGAAAGTGACCTAGGATTAGCAAAATTCATTTCGATGACTGGCCACTTTCAAGATAAGAGGTACACGTTCAAAGCCTCCTGGAAACGAGTTGCATTTTTAATTCTTCAGCGGGAGAGCATATCTAACTATTGGCCATTAGTATTGGACAGAACCTTGTAACAGCCGAGCTTCGCCCTTCCCCTGTCTCTACATTAATCACGTTTGTAGGGGGTGTGAATACAGGCCTTTTAAATACCATCTCCATTCCTATCCACCCTTAAACACTTAAAACTCCGACCCTCCTACAATTGCATGTGAGGGAAGATCTGCTTCGTGTCCCATCTGCTCCCAGAAAGCTTTGCGTGGGCTGAGCCGGAAATGACGTGTTCAGCAGTGGGTTTAATCTGAGGCTGCAGATGTGGACCGACACATGAAATCAGCTCCTAGCTTTGACGCCTGTGACTCACAGGCCTCTAATGCTGGCAGATTGTAGGGCAGAGGCCAGGAAGCGGCCTGCTGTGGCGCCCTGATGGTTATGTCATGTTCCCTCACAGTAAACAATTCTGCTCTTCTCACCAGCCCTCTAGCAGAGTTGAAAACAGTGCTGTGTATTAGGTTCTTCATTTTCAGATATTACTGTAATCTGTACGTTTATGTATACAGTATGTTTGTGCTGTGTGCTGAATGGATTTGCACGGGTGCAGTGGGATTTTATGTCACTGCACTATTTGTTACTTGTCTGTGACCATTTCAAGTCAGGGAATGGCTGGAAGCAAACATTAGTATAGTGTTTTTGTTCCCAAATTAGGCTCTGGTGGGTATAGTTTAGTCATATGTGGCACAGCACAGACCAGAGTACATGCCTGTCTTTTCATGAATTTTCTCCTCTTGCTTCACAGGGCAGCCCGGTGGAAATCCTCCCTTTCCTCTACCTTGGCAGTGCCCACCATGCTTCCAAATGTGAATTCCTGGCCAACCTGCGCATCACTGCCTTACTGAACGTATCCCGGAAGAGCTCCGACAGCGCTAAGGACCAGTTCCACTACAAGTGGATCCCAGTGGAGGATAACCACATGGCGGACATCAGCTCTCACTTCGAAGAAGCCATCGATTTCATTGGTACGTATTGATTCTTGTGCTTGCTTGTTGGTTGTGAATCCAATGGCCCCTTGTATGCACTTAGGAACAGGCTGATTCTCAGTATATTGTGCTATCTGAGTTTACAAAGTGTTGAGCTATTGCAGACAGGTCCAGCTGTAGGGCAGTGCCACCAGTGTGGCCGCACTGGGAGCTGACCTGTGAAGGTAACGTAGACCTCGGGGGGGGGGGGGGTTGTTTAGCAATGACTTATGATTGGAGAGATGAGGGACACTTTTGCCCGGTGGTGGTGAGAGAATCCGAGAAGGCGGTCATGGGGTGGGGGGGCACCAAAAGTGATTGTCGCACTGGGCGCCACCAGCGCTAAAGCCGGCCCTCATTGCAGACAGGATTCCACGTTTCTGCTCACTGGTCCACTCTAGCAGTTCTAATAACACATGCAGTGTACTTCTATTTATACCATACATAAGGGCTGGGGTCTCTGGAGCTCACAAGTATGGATTTGAGAGCAGGATGTTTTCAAAGCACAGGGGAGAAGGTTCTTGAGGCATTGCGTCAAGTGTCACCCAGGTTCTTGAGAGCAGTGCATTCTGAAGCGGCACTACTCTGCCAAGTTCTCTCAAACTGAGGTGTGATAGAACAGAACACCCACAGAGGCATGCACGTTGAGTTCGTAAGCTCCACAAATCCACCCAGTCCGCCCAATTTCCCCAGCCACTCGCAACCAACACACAGAGCCTGCAGGGTCTTCTCTTTTGACTGTGCAAGTGTGAGTGTGGATGTCTAAGATGCGGGGACACAGCAGAGGCCTCCGATGATGCGCACTACATACTAGATTACCTCTTGGTGCATTAGCAAGAGCTAGTTTTCTTGGGCAATGGGGCTTGTTTTATCAACTTTCAAAGAATGGTCCCTCCTGGGTTTCACACCTGTGATCTGCAGCTTCCGCACATGCCCCTTTTGTGGGTGTTTTATCTCCTAAACTGTCTCACTGCCCTCTTCTTGACTCATCAAGTAATGCTGAGCAAAAACCTTCGCTGCTCCTGGAAACTGAAAAAAAGGAGCATCTATAAACTCCTTATTTTTATCTCTGTAACGAAATGCTATTTTGTGGGTAATTCTTGAATTCAAAACTGTACATTAGGAATGAGCAGGGACTGTTCTATCGTGTCTGTACAGTGGGTGGTTTTCGCAGAGTTCTGTTGCTGGGCATTCTACAATTAGTGAGGGGCACATTCGTGACCCTATCAAAGGTGTATTCTCTGTAAGAATGCCTGGCATTCCTTGATGGTTTGTGCCGGCTGAAAACAAAGCCTCTGTCCTCCTTTTCGTGTTAAATGTTAAAGACTTTGCGGGCAGGGTTTTGTTGTGCAGCCGAGAATGCTCTGGGCAGTGTTCCTACCCACTGCTATTCAGAAAGCACTCGAAAAGCTTACATTCTGACAGGCTCCCACTGAGACGTCACTATTTATTCTGGTGAACCCCTTTTTTGTCCGCGCCATTGTTTTGACAGCTCGTCCTGGAGTGTGACAGGACGCTGCCCGCCGTCATTTGTGTGATCTGGCGCGCATTTGTGTGCAAGCACCGGGAATGTAAATAGTAATTCAGGCATATTCCTCCGATGGGGGGCGGGGGGCTTCTTTTAAATGTCATGTTCTTTTTAGACCGCGACAGTTCATAAATTTGCCCAGCAAATGCTAAAGACTTCTGAAATGTGTGTTGTTCGTAATGTAAAGAATTGTAGCCCGGCTATGCTTTAAATTCAGGGCTGGACAAGTGAGACCAAATTGTCCCTACAGTGTTACAGTATAAAGACGGACAAGACATGTCGTTACTATCTTGAGGGGCACTGGCCTATGGTAGGGTAAAGCTGCCTACCCCCAGCAGCCAGCTATGGCCTGGCGAGGAGTGACTCTGCACCAGCCCCACGGGCGCATTGGCCGCACAGCACTGTGGGGTATCGGCAGCTTCTCCCACAGGCCAGCCTGCCTCTGAGTCATGCTTTCTTCCAGCCTCTTCGTCAAAGGCCGTGCGTTCCCTGGGGCTCGAGAGGCAGGAAGTGCTTAGCCGAGCAGTCCAGATGTAGCTGGATGTGGGCACCCCCGGGAGTACAAGGCGCATCTTCGGTGCAGAGTGCCTTGGAGAGGCTGGTGACGCAAGAGGCCGAG
This sequence comes from Lissotriton vulgaris, assembly GCF_964263255.1. NCBI lineage: Eukaryota > Metazoa > Chordata > Amphibia > Caudata > Salamandridae > Lissotriton > Lissotriton vulgaris. The sequence continues at coordinate 1,100,344,606 of NC_141693.1, forward strand.
GAGGCGCCGGAAGCGAGGGAGTGCAGGTCACCTTGTCCATGCAGCAGGCGGAGCGCGTGCTCCCACTAATGGCCTCGTCTTCATTCAGTCCTTTGCTGGGAAGTCAGAGCGTCTCTTGCAGGATGGATATACCACATCCTGGCTGCGGGCAGCGGTCACCTAAGCAGGCCGGCTTTGGGAGTTGATCCTTTATTGTCATTGGATTAGAGCCCGCTTTGTGCTCGGGACGTCATGCAGCAGGGCGGGTGCCGGGAGGTTGACACTTAGAGAGATTGCGCCTTCAGGCCAATTGTGGCCATGCCCTCTCGTAAAGCCAAAGAAGCGTTTTAGACGTCCTTCCGCCACCCACCCGGATTAAAGCTACTCATTTAAAGCCATTTGTGAATTTTTAAATTAAAAAAAGATATAGTAAAAGAGACGATCTTGCCCCTCAGTGGTTTGAAAATGTCATATATTTTTTTTAATTAAAACATTGTAGTCCCTATTTTTAAGGCCTCTATGGACAAAGCTCTAGAAAAAAGGTTGTAAAACAGTTGCAAACTATCCTAAATGCAATTTCTAAAGATACACCTGCTGAAACACTAGGGTGTAATATTGAAAATGTACAATGCCGTGGAACAAAATGCCTCAAAGTAGCAACTTGTATAAAACCGCACATCTGGTATCCTTATGTGTTTGTTTCCTAATGGTAGCTCGGGCTCTGGTAAATAAATATGAGGTAGCCTGTACTAAAAGTACAGGTGTGATTATTGAGTGCTACTCTTTATGTCTACCTATAATGGATGAAAGACTGAGCTAGCCCTGTTGGGATTAAACACTGCGACTTTTTGTCTGATCGAGAATGCTTTGCCCACTTCATTTTACTGACTTGTACACGCTTTGACATCCACTGAAGTCAACGACGACCTAACTTGTGTGGGTAAACTGGGTTTACGTATGTTTGCTCCAGTGCTGTCACTAGCCAGGCACAACGATGCACTGTTATGAAGTCTGCATTCGCGTCTGTTTGATCACAGCCCACGTTTTAGGAATATCATATAAATGCCAATATGATGCGCATTCGGAAAAATAAAAATGATGCCCAATTATATAAAAAAAAACACAAGAGCGCGCGAGACAGTACGAGACTCCATGATGAAAACCATCAAAATGAAATTGTACGGGAGTACTCCATTTATCGACTGCGAAGGACCACGGCAACACTTTCCTGAGTTGCTGTACTGCAACTTTGGGCCCATATATATCTAGATTTCTATAGCAGGCTCTCAACCCATTGAGCTATGTGGCACTGTCTTTTGATCTTTGTTTACAGAGTATTTGTGGATTCCCTATGTATGTGTCCAGCGTTTCTGGGTTGTAGCTACCATTAGTGCAGCAGGTGCAGTAGCCCCGGGGCCCAGTGCGCACTTTCGAACCCTAATAATTGCCGTATTTACTACCTCAGAAGAAATCAGAGTGGCCATTTCCTTGCTTGCACTAGTCCCCAAGCCATCTTTGATTCACTCCTGCCGCTTCTGCTTGAGAGTCGGGGCTTCAGAGAACAGCCTTTGGCGTTTCTGTGCGTCCAGAAGACCCCGGTAATAAGAGTGCTACCTGGTGAGATAAGGTGTACATTAGCGGAGAGCATCAATGGATGGGGGCGTATGTAGGCGCTTAACAACGGCTCTATTTTGTGCAATCGGATTTGAACTGCGCCATCGTTAGATTTTCAAGCCAGGGGCGCCTCTCATCAGCTGGCACAGCTGCTGTGGAGTGAAACTCCTGTGCAGGTTGTGAGAAAATAGGTGCAGAAGTGTGCAGGTAGGGGCTGACAGCCGTGGGACGTAATGCGTGAGGACGACGCTGTTCTCGGGTGTGAGAAGTGTCTCGCTGTGCAGGTGCTCAGTTAGGCATGTGTTGTGTCACATTGTAATACGCTATTGTGTTCACGCAACGCACGTGTTCCTGTAGGCGTAGGAGTTGATGATCACACACCCTTATTTTAGGTGCGACACCACTGTTATGCCTGGGGCCTGGCATCTGTACCTAAACAAAGCCACCAGGGTCTCTACAGGAATCAACAAAGCAAGGTAAACGCACAGCACAGCTCTGTCGACATATGTGCTCAGATAAAGATGTTGACAAAACATGGAGGCCTCAGGCCCAGCTGCTTCCACCCCACCGTGTCTTTGAAGCAGTCCTCCCTCTTTTGCAGTTGTCATCTACTTACGTCCTGTTGGGGGCAGTGTTGTCTCACACTGGCGTGTGCCAGAGGCACCCCTCATATTGTACTAGGTGCATCCAGAGCACTCTAGTCCACTTTGTACTTAAACTTTTTGCATTTTTAATAATCTGCAAACTTTGGGATTTCCATGTTTCCAGGAGGTGGCACCGCCCAATGTATGAGTAGAGTGTCCGAGCATTTAAACTGCTTTTATAAAACACCACTTAGGAAAGAAAGCACACGAGACATTCAAATTTCCTCTAGAGGGGAGCAGCTTGAACGGGACGGAAGGACTCGTGGCGGTTAAAGGGTGGCGACCGCTTCCGAGGAAGCGGCTGAACTGGCTTCAGAAAAACAGCGCAGTAAATAAAGATAAATAAACAGGAGCCGTGCCGCGCATTGTCTCTGGTGCGGTCTTCCTCCCTGCCCCCGGCCATTAAATGTAATAACATCAGCCGGCCTAAAGGGTTGACGCCAGGTTGTAAACTTAATTTGCTGTTTGGTATCCTGGCGATAACAGGGCTATTTGTGTCAGGTTAAGTGCAATAAACCGCCATCGAGGCAGACTCCTGGCCCCACTCGGCCTTGGCAAAGTGGGATTGTAAGGAAGGGCGGATAACCCCGCCCTGCCCTCCGCGCCCGGGACCTCTTCAGACCGGGAATGTCTGGAATGCGACCTTTTGTCTGTCAACAAAGACGTGTAGCTTTGACAGCAATGGCGGGTCTCGGAGAGGTGTGGTGCTCGCTTCCGCTTCCTGCCCGCAGCGCCGCCAGGCGGCTCTTCCCAGAGGTTTATGGTTTTAATGGTTATTGAGTTCCTGGTACACCTTCCGTGTCAACGAAAGGACAGAGGAAGGGCAAAAGGGCAGGGACTAACCGGAGTAGGGGTCCCTGAGGCCACAATGGCGTCCACCCCCCCCCCCCACCCCTCCCCCACCCGCCCTGTGAGGCCTGCAAATTGCTATTTCGAACATGTGTCACATTCAGCGACAGCCGACAAATGAGGCCAAGTGGTGTTTATTTTATACGTGGAAGACGATTTAATCACGTTTTGTTGTAGCATAGGCTCGACTAAAATGCAATTCATGGCTTTTTCGGATCTGTGTGTTACATATGTGTTTGGACCCTGCTCAATGCACAATCATTGGTGTTTGTTGACTCCCTTTACCCCCTGTCCACAGTATTCCTATGTTGAACACTCATTCAAGTAAAATAAACAGGGCCTTTTGAAATGCGCCAACAGTTATATACTTTTTTTCCACTAAAACTAAACATTTCTAATGACAACCCTTGATGAACTAGGAATATCTTGTTATTGACATTTGTATAGCGCACGGCACCTTAATATATCTGGCAGCGCTTTTGTCATGACTGATTAGTTGACGACTGGGCATGGCTATAGGTTAGGGACAGTGAACAAGGTGGGAAGTCTGAGGTTATAGGCTCAAGGCCCACCTGGAGTTGTGGACCTGGACCCTGTGCCTCAGCGTCATAATGTAAAGTAAAGCATGAGGAACATAGAGGCAGTTTAAGTCCATTTACAGTTCTTCCTTACTAATGCCATTGCTTGATTCCTGGTTTGGTTAGAAAGATCCCGACTAGCTTACTGTTGATTTCCAACTAGTAGAGTTTAGATGTGACTAGTGGGTTACTCTTGCCATTATGCATTGCATGCCATGGTTATTGTACTCTTAAGCCTGTATCCCGCACAAGATCAGCCTTTATTAGCTAGCGCCTGAACGCCATTCAGACAATCATTTGGTGGTTAGTGATATTGCATTGTGATGCTGTGCCCTATGCGTATTGCCCTGTTACTTTCTAAAGGAAGTATCCTTGTGCTGACTGTTTTCTTCTGGCTATTGAGGTCTAATCGCTAGAAGCTCGACTAGAGATGCCACATTTATTGGACCTCTCAGACAGGCCTCTATCTTCTAACGACGTCTTGTGTCATTCATTTGCAGATACAGTACGACGAGCTGGCGGTAAGGTCCTGGTACACTGCGAGGCTGGCATCTCACGTTCTCCCACCATCTGCATGGCCTACCTCATGAAAACCAAAGCCATCCGCCTCGAGGAGGCCTTCGACTACATCAAGCAGCGGCGGAGTATGATCTCACCGAACTTTGGCTTCATGGGCCAGTTATTGCACTATGAATCAGAGGTCCTCTCTGCTGCTGTCAGCCTACCCGTTGCCGCCTGTAAACGGGATACAGTCTCTTTTTTTGCTGAGGAGCTGGCTCTTGGCAAGACCTTCGATAGTTCCCGCTATCCATTTCCTACAACGGTGTTGACCACCGTGCCCCTTTGCTCACCTGTGCATCAGCTTACAATAAGCCCAATCACTGCCTCTTCCTCGTGTTAAAACAGACCAGGAATAAAGACTTCTTTCACAATAACTCTGGTATTTCAAGAGCACGCTGTACATGCGCAATACTGAGAACACACATCCGTGGCAAGGACTTGCACCCATTGCAGATGCTACTTTCCTGAACCAAAGCCCTCGTGCTCGCCTTTGGTATGTACTAAGGGTGTGCAGATGACATACTGAGCAGTCTCCAATGTGCATCTACTTCCTTTTATCGATTGCTAATGGAATTCCTTGTCCTCCACTCTAGAGCATCAGTTCGGCGTTTGCCTTCTTGACGATTTGGAATCTGGATGAAACAGATAAACAGAAATAATATATTATGTTGTATGCAAGCCAAACGTTAAAAAAACTAAACTTGAACTTTTTTTTCCAATGGTAAAGACTTGAATTATGTCCATTTGTGTTGTATGTGTTTTGCCTTTTATACATGTTTCAGTGTGACACTGACCTTGTAAATCTTAGAGGATAAGCAAAGTGTGCAGAGCAGATGGTAACATCTAAACTCCAGTAGTATATTTTCAATAATACGGCTGGAATTGGAGTTAACGATGCCTACTTGCAGGGTTCAGGAGCTGTTATTCCCAGCTCTTGCCACTTGGACCAGCTGATGCTTGTTAAACAACTGAATCCATGTGAAGTACATTCACACAGATTGTCATGAGGTGGTATTGTTCCTTTTTGGGTGGATGGAGCCTATTACAAAAGAGTTTTAAAAGCAGTAATTTATTTGGTGAAAACAAAATGCATTTAGAAGTATTACTGGAGATATCATGCATGTTTCTGTAAAGCAAATGCATACACTGTACCCACAACCATACAGACAACGGGTTTGGCAATTTCCTAACCTTGTCAATAGCAACAAATCACTGGTAATATTTGTCTTGGAAAGTGGCGGCCATGGCTATCCATCCCTGCTGGAAAAGAGACCAAAAAGCTTACCAGGTGTGTAGGTGACTTGATCGCTTAAGAAGCATCGCTAGGTCATAGCAGCTGTATGTCTTTTATGTACTATGTCATGGTCTTTGTTCGCCTTGATCTCCTCTGGCTACCAGGTGTGGCAAAGAGGTCAACTGTGCTGTTTTTTCTGCGTTTTTAATTACAGGGAACATCTGCAATAATTTCCTGTGAACCTGTAAATGTGAAACACTGATGGAATGCTTTTATAGTGGAAATAAACTTCCTTATTTAAGATTGTATGTCATCGATTTTTGAAGTATGGCACATACACCAGCAGTATTTGTAAACACAGGCACCTCGCTGCAGCCATTTGATCGTAGAGCAATGACTTCCAGGGAAAGAATAAGGAGAGCAGACCTATTTCAAGTGCTGCTGAGCTATCAAAGATTAAAGTATGCTAGTATGAGATGTTCGACTATTCCAACAACTCTGTAGCCCAAGCTGCACCTTCATCCCTTGAATGTATTGCTAGTGTGACCTGTCTCAGTAATTATAACACATCTGTGGCCCCTTAAAATCTATCTTGCCTCTCTACCTGCCTATGTGTAAAGCGCAAACCGGTTTTACGTTGTTTTTTCTCCAGCCTCAAAACATACAGTTTTGAAGAGGGTGTTGGGGTCATATTTTGGAGCAGGTCAGAGTGACCATGAACAGGTGTTCTAAACTTGATGTTTTCTACATCGGACTACAAAATTATGTTATGTTCTTATGTAGCACAACATTCACTGTTTTCAGCAGTCCCTTTGAGTTTGCAAGCCTGGCGATTGGCTGGCTCGAACTGGATGGTGTCTCTTCATGATATTAGGTCTTGTGATGCTCTGCTCCAATACCATGTCAGTGTTTTGTATGACTATCTTGGTTTGATAGTTTAAAGGTTTTTACTTGATTAGATATTTTTGCTTTTGTTCTCTGTGAGCTCCCTGTTCCTTTAACCGCCTTCTAGTTGCTGGTTATTATCCCGAATTCGCTTTAGCAGACTGGGCTTCCAACACTGAAACTGGAGAACCAGTTCTGGTTCGAATCCGGCCTTGCCGGAACAAACTTGGATTCTTGGCAAATCACTGAACCTCTACGTGCCCAATGTGTAATGTCTGGTTCTCCTGTAAAGCGCTCGGACGCCTTCGCGCTAAATTTGCGCCATATGAAACTGAAAGAAAATGTCTTGCAGGAGTTTCCCTAGTCTAATTACTTGCCTTGCTGGTCCTACTAGTCACCTAGTTTCCTTAATAGCTGGAGGCTTAGTTCTTCCCACGCTCAAAGAACAACTTTTGAAAATCAAGTTCGCCTTTATCCCCAACAAGAAGCCTGACAGTAATATAGGTAACACCCAAAGATTATTTCAAAACGAGTTTCCTTCTGAAGGGGAGAGAAAAGTCCAGTAATACCTGTTTCTAATTGATCAACATGCCCATTTGCTTCATTTTCATATCTTCTTGTTCTGCTCTCACAAGGGGCTCGAACCAATTTGAAGTGGTTGGAAGGAGACCTAATGGTGACACCTAGTAACAGAAAAGTAAACAACAACTGCATCTTTTAATATGTAGGCATATTCACTTAAAGCACTGGTTATGAGACTTCATGGTTCTCTAATAAGCTCACATCCTAAACCACGTTATGAAATAATGGCTTCACTGATGACATCACATACAACATTGGTCCTTTAGACGACACACAGAAGAGAAACAATAACATTGTCTCCACAGGGATAATCTCCCCAATAATTTACAACTAAGAGGGTCTGACATAAAACCGCTGCCCCTAGGATTAATCACTGCTTTGTTGTAAAACATTATAGAGATATTTCAGCACTTCATGTGCAACCAGAACTGGTTCCTCAGTTACATGCTCTTCCAATGGAAAATATTTCATGTTTTTGTAAACACCATAGGGTACTCAAAGGATGACTTAGGGATACGTTCTACACCTGCAGGGGACATTGTCTTTAACCATACCCCCTGCATACAGAGGGTTAGCAGTTACAGTAACACCAGAAGCCATGCTCTTTGCTAGCTATTTATAGCGGCAGAGGGCTTGGCCTGCAGCCAAGCCCTGTTTGTGAATACACAGGATAATGTCTTTGTCCATACCCTGTTTGTCCTGCACACTGGAGCATAGAACACACCTGTATGTGGGGTGCACAGGGCAGTACCCTCTTCCCACTGCATACATAAGTATCAAGCAGTCCCTGCCATGTCCTTTGAACAGGGGCACTCTGCAGCACCTAGAGTGCGCGGTGAGACTTCCAGGGACCTGTATTGTTCGTGAATTTTGGAAATAGTTGAGAATACTCTTCTTTCAAGATCACTACACCGTAACAAAGGCATAGTCCACCTCCACTGACAGAACACTTGTACCCCACCTACATAATCTTTCGAATTGTATTTCAGCCTTTAACCTCATACAGTACTCTGCTGCGTTTCGGCTTGATTCGCACTATACATATACCACATACGTAGATACAAAGCAAGCACACACTGTGCACAGGCCTCCGCCTATAATACCCCCAAGTCATGTCAGTGATGTACTCGCAGTTCATGACCTCCATCAGTTCCAAACTGGGACTACACTCACTCCAGGTCCATTGATCCTATAGTGTATTCAGGATCTTTGCCTGCAGAGGTTGTGAGCTGCATCTTCCTCTTTGGATACCACCCTGTGTGCCCAGAACCACTATTCACCCACCCAACATATTCAACATGAAGATGCACTATTTCAGGAATAAGAAGGTTTAAAGATTTTTCCTCAAGCTCAGAAGAGTGGCAGTCTCTCGAACCTTCCGAACCTCCATGGGTAAGGAATCCCACAAACTAGAACGTAGAATAAAACCTTTGACATTTCCACCTTTGTCCATGTTCAGTCCTGGTTGTAAGATCATTGGGCTTGGATAAGAATGTAGGAGACAATTACATTCCTGGAGGGAAGATTGAGCCATTCTAAAAAGACATTAGTAACAGCATTTTAAAAACCAGCTGTTTGTGCATTGGAATTCGAGACCGAGAAAAACCAAATTTCATGCAGATTTGCATCACAGTATGACAGTTATTAGTAAATGAATGATTTTCGGATGCTCTCTTGTAATTCTGCCTCCACTTAATGAATCAGCACAAACTTGAAAACACTAATTGTGAACTGAACATGCTAAAATTGACTGCCAAATTTTGTTCAGATTTGGGAAATGGTAATTTATAAGCAAATCAATATGCATTACACTGGCATCAATAGCTCTAGTTGAGTTATGTTTGAGCCAAAGTTTCCATAAGAAGGGCATTTTCTTTCTGTTTCAGCTTGCTGACATATGTTTTAGACAGATTAGTAGAGCTACAGTTTGCTTGAGTACTGTCCAAAAGCCACCCCGGAAACAATTAATAGGAGGAGGGCTTTCCCTTCAACAAAACAAATGGAGCCACACCGGTGGGTTAATGAGGAGTGTTATGATAACTCCACAACCACGTACCCACTGCATCATGAACATCCAAACCTGAAGCAAAAGCCAACTGGATGGAGTCTTTCACTATTCGGATCACTCTTTCTACCATACCATTTCCTTGTGGGGTGTATAAGGCTTCTAACAAATACTTTATGCCATGCTAGACCAAAAACAAGTCCATGAACGCAAACTTAGATTGTATTGCTTTGCCTGTTACAACATACTTGGACATCTCTTCCTTCTGAAATAATACATTCAAGAACTAAATGACTGCCTTGGTAGTAGGTTTTCTCATGAATTTGCACTCAACCCTCTTTAAGCGATAATCAACCACAACCAAGGCATACCTCATATTCTCCTGCAACCTGTTCAATGGTCCAATGAAATCAAAGCCCAACTTATCCCATGTTTCCTTTTTTATAAAAATCCACTGGCGACAGGGATGTATTAAGTATATGAAGACATCTCTCCACACCGGTGAATTGCACACAACACACACAATACGTTTTGACCTCAGCATGCATCCCTGGCAATCAATAGTAATAATAATAATAATAAACATTTTATAATGTGCATGGCTACTTCCACTGAAGTGTCCCAGCGCAAATGCGAACTAGCTGCCAAAATGAACAAGGGCTAAAAAAAAGAGAAAGCTACCTAAAAGCCATTTTAAGCTCTTAAAGACTTTAACAAAAATTTACTGTTAGCCCTGCATGCACCCTATGGGCCAATCTCACCAGGCGTGATCTTAACTCAGTTGGAGTAGTTGAGCGGTTCTCTCCCAAAACCAAATTCCCTTCAATAGTCCATTCATCTTTTACCTTAGAATAGGCTTTTGTGTCACTCTCAAAATTACTCTCCCTGGGATACTCTCTAAAAATACATTTTTCAATCTTACCAAGAATCATCACATTCAAAGCAAATGGTCCATTCATGGCACAATATCACACTTTCTGAGATGCCAACCCTGTCAATATATCCCACACAATCCAGCCCTTCCATACTACCTCCTTCTGAAGTGGTATCCAATGGACACAGGGAAAGAATATCTGCCCTCACATTATTTTCTACCAGAATGTGCTTCACCTGAAAATTGAATTTGTACATTTTTGACAAAAGCCTGACCAACCTGGGTCTGACTTTGTTCAAACTCTTTTCATTAGGCAAGTTAACAAGAGGCCAATGGAAATTTCGACCTCCACAACAATGTAGAGAAGTCATAAGTAGCCCAAACACACCAGTGCTTCTTTCTCAATCATGCTGTAATTTTGTTCTGATTGAGAGAGTGACCTTGACGCAAACGCATTTGTGTACTCTTTGCCCCCAACACCCTGACTGAGAACAGCTCCCAAACCCATAGAACTGGTATCTACAGTAACAGTGGAAAGAACATCAACTCTAAAGGGAGGAAGTGCTGGAGTATTGATAATAGTCATTAACATTTCAAATGTAGAATTCTTTTTATCTTCCCATTTAAATTTACCGACACTTCTCAATAGCTTCCTCAGTGGCACTGTTAGAAGTGCAAAATTGCCCACAAAATGGGAATATTACTCGCATAACCCAAGAAAGAACCGCAATTGATCTTTATCCTTGGGGGGAGCACTATCCTTTATGGCTTCCATCAAACTTAGGTTTGATCCCTTCCACTGAAACACGATGACCGAAATACTCTACTTTTTTCATAAGAAATAGATATTTAAACTTCTTGACAGTAAAACACCTGTCCGGCACCATTGTCAGTACCCTTTACAAGACAACTAAATGGTCCTGTTCAAACTTAGTGGAGACAACAAAGTCATCTTGATAATCCAAAATATTTACCATGGCACCAAACAAATTGTTCATCAATTTCTGAAAAACTGATGCCACAGAAACTAACCAATATGGCATGCAAATAAATCTGAAATCACCTAATACTGTATTAAAAGTGGTAAGGGACTTTGACTCTTCTCTGAGTTCTACTTGGTAGTAAGCATACCTCACGTCTAAGGTAGAGAATACCTTTGCTCTATCCAATGAGCCAATATTTCTTGAATCTTTGGGAGGGGGAAACAATCCACCAGGATGTTCTTATTCAAGAACCTGGTATTCACACATAATCTCAAGTCCCTGGTCTCTTTTCTGCTAACTCTATAGGAGAAATCCACTGAAAGGAGTCTATGGTTCTGTGGCCCTATGTCAGGTGCACCAACCTGAGATATCCGTAACACAGCAAGAACGATGTTCATGCTTGTGCTACCATGCCCCTCACTGCGATTCAAACTGCATTTCTGCCTGCCCGTTTCATAATGAAGGAAATGGGACCAAATAATAAAGAAACCAGATCTGGTCTGTTGGCTCACTGGAATCCCTCATCTGTGGTTGCTGGGTAGGCATTACCCATGACGTAATACCATGTGGACGTTGAGGATTGGTGCAAACTAGGATATAAACATACACAGAATTACCCACAGATCATCACATCTCATGAGGCACTCTCCTGCACATCTCACTACACTCACTTCAGTATCTGTATTACCTTTACGCGCAACCAGATAAGCAGGTAGCTTAGGATCTTGGTTCAGGAGGACGGCAGGCTTTTGTCTTCAGTTAAGTCACTGAAAAATTGCCTGAAGGAATGGAGTCCTTTTCCAATCCTAAAGGGCTGTAAGACACCTTACAAACATGTCCAATAATAATGAACTGTCTAGATCTGAAGCAGGGAAACCTTTGGGTTACTACACCCTTCAGCTATCCCAAAACATTGCAGCATGTTGGGCATGATATGCTGAGGACAGTGTCAGATGCGCTAGTAGTTGTAGTCCTGTATGTACTGATTTGTTATGTTTGACGAGAGCTGCTGTGGCGAGATTCAATTGTAAGGCAGGCGACTGGGCCCTCATTAAAGATGCCCCATTGGAGGTGTGAGACTAGTGGCACAACTTACTGTAGTTTCAGGTGCACGAATGTCCACTGGAGGTCCATGACACAGGATAATGCGCTGACATCCACTGTAGACTGGTGACACAGGATTACAATGTCCACTGCAGAGTCGTGACACAGAATGATGTGCCGATATCCTCTGCAGGCTCATGACTCAGGATCCGCTAGATGCCATTATCATGAAGTCCAACATTACTGGAGCTACTCTGAAGATGCAACCGAGGACGCACAGATTTCTTATTGCCTAGCAACCGGTTGAGGGTAGGGAGAGCCTTTAAAGTGCTGGCCCAATTGGGTTGGCTGCTGAGTGGGTGGCTCATTTCTGGGTTGTAAAATCACCAGGCTCAATATCATGAGGTGTTCTGGTGACTCATTTACTGATTGTATAATCTTCAGGCCCAGTCTGGGTGACTCATTTCCTGACTATATAATCACCAGGCACATACCATGAACATGTTCCGGGTGACTCTTTCCCTGATTGTATAATCATCAGGCCCAGCTTCGGTGACTCAGTTCCTGATTGTATAATCATCAGGTGAAGTCTGGGTGACTCATTTCTTGATTGTATAATCATCAGGTCCAGACCATAACATAATGGTGTCATCACAATAACAACACACAAACTATATTGAGTGAGAGCACACACAATCAGATGAACGTGTGGAAAGCACACAGATAGGCAACACAGATGCATATGGGTTATAAATGTGGGTTTTGCAGAGCGCATCCTTCAGGATTGCAGTGCCTGTCCAAGGATGCATGTCATGACAAGCGTCATGTATGGTGGTGTATGTCTCCATGCCACCCTCTCCCTACACAACATGTCCAAACGTTCCCTCAACTTCTTCCTGTTGATCAAGAGTGCAATCCTTACTTTATGTACCAGATGAATGGCCTGGGCTTTTAAAACTATCATATGCTCAAAACCCTTCCCTATGCCAGGTCTATCTTCAAACAAGAGCAAAAAGAACAAATGATGGATGGAATGCTGAACAATGCAAACATTTACCCCCAGTCGCATGGATCTGGGTTTAATCCATTGTTGTTTGCTCACCACCGCAGTTTAAACCCAATCATATGCAAATCAGTCTCGAACCGACTCCTCATGGGAACAGCCCAGCCTAAACTGCCACGCCAGGTCCTCCCTGGATCAGAAATAGCATTCTGGAACCTCGCCCCTCCCCAGAGGATCCACTTTCTACCCTCAGTTTCTCATCACCAACTCACTGATGGCCAGTCCATTTACAGTCTGTAGTCCCCACACAACAGTCCATATAACATCACATTCAAGGCATCACTCAAGGCCTCAGCAAAGAGAAATCACCTTTCTAACATGAGTAGTGAGGTACAACACACTTCACGCTTTACTATGAAACAAAATGTCCTAATTTCTTCCTTTTCCTTCGTCAAAACACCTTGGCTTTCAGGCGCTATGAGGCACTGATAATAGCACACCAGAACAGCTGCCTTTTTAGGTGTTGCCTGCACAGCGCTTACGCTGTACTTGTGGAACCTATTGTTTTTAATCTATATCTTAAAAGGGGCTTACATACCTCACCCTCGCTTTCCTGGCTTTTCATTGGTTCCTGAGCGTGCCGCTTACTTTTCCTCCATTTCTATTGGCTGTAGAATATTTTCCTGCATTTATGAATGCTTGTTCCTTGTCTGTTTCTCTTATCAGTTTCCTGTAGCCGAAGTACTGTTAACATCCACTTTGGTGGAACTATTTTTTCATAAAGTTTTGCCTCCTTCTGCTTTTTCGTCTTGCAGCAGATTTGTATAGCGCAATTCATCACACAGAGAGATTAGGCGGTTTACCCAGAATCACAGGATGTTGGGCCGCCGAGACATGAACTGGGATCCTCCACTCTTAAGTCCATAGCTGTGGCCAGCGCATCAGATCCTCTCCTCTCCCCTGACACTTGTCAGAGAGCTCTTTTCTTTGTCCCCTATGGTGATTGATAACAATAACTCATTATTGATCACTGGGGCGAACCCGATGCATTACCAATGCTTGTCTATGGAATGATGGTGTTCGCTTTCGACAACACAAGAGGGGATCTTGCAAGGATACTTTTGCACATAGATTTAACACTGTCCTCATCGTGGATTGTGGGTGTAGAACACTGTGTTTATTTTACAACTGAAACTAAGTATATGAGATAAATGTATGCACTCACGATCTCCTGCTTTAACCCATCAGTTAGCCACTAACAGGGACGTCTTAGTTGTATGTGATAAAGATCAGGAATATGATTATCTTATTCAGTAGCCATTAGGAAGCATCAGCTACCATGAGAAGGAACAGTCTGTTTCCATTTTACATCCTACTAAGCTGAACGAATCAGAGTTTACTAAACAAGTAGGTGAAAGATCAGTGTCACTTCATCCCTGCAGACATGACTTCTCTACCACAAACTTTTGGGAGTTTTTATACAAATGTATAGTGAAAAACCTTAAGGCACTCACTATGGTTAATCTCATAAGTCTGACCTGGGTCAGTCCTCATTGAAATTCATTTCAATAACTAATTGGGTAGTTTACCACAAGCTATATTTTTCACAGCAAATACCTTAATATATTCCACAGTCACATTGATTATGTGTAAAAGATTCCCATGAGTAAATACATACTTATGTCACTATTGTGAACTAAAACATCCTACGATAGGACTTGGGGTCCTTTGAACTTCATTAATCCCTACTAATACAACATACTTTTGGTAATTGTCACTGGGGACAAACAAAAACCTGTGTTATGGTTAGAAATACTTGTTACATGTCACCCCAGGCTGTAAGAACTTGTCTTTTCTCTTTGGACTGTATTTAAATGAGGTGTCATATGGCTTATGCTACCTCTTCTACTAAGGTACCAAGAGGTTCTGGTATTCTGGTGAAACACACACTGGCCAACACTCTAACGCACAATGTTGCCCTATCTGTTGGCTTATCTGTCTGTTTGTTAATGGTAGTAGTAATCAAAAGGGGGAGAGAGAGGTACATAGTGAACCTTGCCTCCTGTACAATATGAGTTAATCAAAGAAAATCCACTAGGGTTTAGAGGTTGTAGTCACTTCAGATATTCCCTCACTCACCAAAAGGCCCCTTACTTGCATGCTTCGTCATTGGGTTCTTCCCGCCTCGCCTTGGGACGAGGCGTGCTGCAACCATCGGAGACGTGGGAGCACTCTTGAGTGGTGGGGACTATATTATTAAAACTAAAGTAGGAGTGTAAGGGTCAGTGAATTAGTGAAGAAAAAATTGTAAAGATACCTGGCCTCTAGGAACCTAAACTTTATTGAATCCAGTGACTGGTATGGGTAAAAACAGGGGTATTGGGAGATGCACAATATAATGTATTTGTTGGCTCCCAGTCTACATGTTTCAAGCCTTCCCCTGTGGCTTTTCGTCAGGACCAGTTAGGGTTGATCCCCTATAATCACTCCTAAAAGCAGGTACGTGTATTCACTCTGTGCCTATACAGTGACTTATTAATTAGTATTATACAATACCCAATAGGTATGTTGCTTCAATAACCCCTAGCTTGGTAGTTTTGCTAAATTCATATCTGGAATGATAATGCAAAAAAGCATGGGTTAACTTACCAACACGTTACACAATGCAAACCACATCACCATCTGGTGGGAAAAACTTGATATATTTTGTGATATGTTTTTCTGTTGGGTTGACTTTGTCTAAAGTGCCTTTTTACTCTGTGAGTAGAAATACACAGACAAGACAATACAACATATAACAGCAAGCCCACACACTATAATGCCGTCATGGTTAAGCGCTAGTTGCTCTAGCGTAGTTCGTGAGATTTAACGACGCCCCTTCTCTGCAGGGAGTGGAGGGACGCTTCTAGTCACACTCTAGTCGAAAAACAGCATTTGCTAAAGGATCCTCATTTTTCATCTTTGATCCTAGGACCATAGAATACACCTCACACCTAACAGTGCCGCATTAAAAACAGGGTTTGGCTCAACCGAAATGGGCTGAGAATGCAAGAGCCTGGTACCCCTCTCTTAATTACCAAGGAGTCTTGGGTACGTTTTTATCAATGATGCATGTTGGAAGTCTGTTCAGTTTCCTTCTTAACTGCCCGAGGAAAGAGCTACTCCTTCCAGTAGCCACAGTACCACCCTGCACAGTATAGCACATGGGAAAGGTGCCAGGTGTATCCTTGAGAGGGTCCCAGTTAACAGGAAAAGGCACTAAGGTAAACACCTCCTTGGTTATCTGACACTACTACTTTGAAGATGGAGGTGTTGCAGTAGATAAGCTTGCACAGAGCTCCCCTGACATCAGGAAAATAATCCACAGGAAGACAAACTAGAGAACAGCAAGTTGATGCACAGAATGAAAAATAGGAAATGAATAAATTGCAATGCATCTTCCTCTTGTGATTGCCTCGTATGTATATGATGCAAGCAGCAGCTGACATCTCCGTAAAGATTCATACTTCATCATGCATTCGGAGCCTCCCATAGAATTCTCTGTAGAATCCATCATCTTGGGAAGGGTAGTTCATAGGTTTGATCTGGCATTTTTCATTAGAATCGTGGCATCTGCTAAACACATCAAGACGAAGACCAAGTTGCTCCCCTTTGCCATTTTAAAGAAATCTGCGCTCATGCCAATTGCAAGTTTGAACATATTTAACACAAGAAAAAGAGTCTGTGAATCACAGAACCAGGAGGCAGGGGGCATAAAGTTAAAGCAGACAAATACATACCTCAAATGTATGTGTTTTCATACACAGTACTCCAATGGAGATCATGTGACAATAGTGAAACAAAGGACTATGCAAGTGCAGAAACTGAAGATGTGGGACAGTTCACAATCAACCTTCAAACTGATACAGAAATGGAAACTTTCAGAGTTGGGCAGGCTATTCAAGCATTTCACAGCTACGATGCTAGGCATGTAAGTGACACTTTACACACCAGAAACAGGCACAATTTGGTAACATTAGTTCATTTTGAGCAAAAAGATGGCTGCAGCTTCTACAGTTACGCTAAGGCAATTCCAGATCCTGCTTCAGGATCCCACAGCTTCGCCCCTGCCCAAGCCAACGAATGCCTCCAACTGATCATGGATCGCCACTCCGGGTCACTGCGACCACAGAAACATCATCACAACCTATGCCATGATGACCCCCAGCTACATGCTGAGATCAGCGTCCAGCAAACGCCACAGGAGTGTGCAGTCCCTGCACATCCTTCCTCCCAACACCGTCTACGGGAAACCCTTAGCACAGATATGATCATTTTGTTCAAAACGACCCTAAAATCAGCTTATTTGAAGGCTCTTAAGAAGACCTAGTGAGCAACTCATAGCCAGTCTTCAGCTAAATCTCAGTTGTCACACACAGCTTTCAACCAGCACCAGGCCAACATTTCATGATGTCTTCACAGGCACTCTGCAGGTGTGGCTGACCCTACAGTGTCTCCTCAGTGAAATCACACGTCATTCATACAGACAATCAACAATCAAAATGTAAACACCCAAGAATACATAACCTGATCCAAAAACAATCTCGATCCAAATCAAAAACATGGCACAGTCCAGCTTCAAATCAGGTTTACTTCTGCCAAGCGATTTCCAAATCCAAAAACCATGATTGTACACTTAACCACTTGTGTGCGCATGACGGAACCACTCCGTCATGAGCCATGGGCGGGGTGTGCTCTTGACGGCGTGGTTCCATCATGCAGCTGCCACTCCTCCCACGCGGCATTAATTCCCTGCCGATGTGGGTGAATTAATGAGCAGGAGGGGCCGTGACGGAACCACGCCGTCTGCCAAATAGATTAATTCAATTGAGACCGCAGCGCTAGATTGCCTGATCGTGGACTTATTAATTGCTTTCTGAAACATATCGTAGCGCTAGATTGCCAAAGTGCGCTTTTACAATTGTGCTGTTTTCATCTGTTGTGCTGTTTTCAGCTGTGTCTGATTGTACCATTGCATTGCGTTGTTTCGGTTTGTGCCCCAGTCCAGTTCCGCTTTGGATTGCTGCCATTTTGCTGTTGTTATTGTGCCTCCCGGCCCGGATCTCCGCCCCGCACCCGCCTCCCAGCTGCTCCTCCCTCGCCCCTCCCCCCTCCACCACCCACATATGACAGATGCTTTTGCGCGCAGCGTTTACGGGCAGCGGTCGCGCCCCATGCGCGCCGAAGGTGCGCCAAAAGGTAAGCCCATCTATGCCCGTCCGCGCCTGGACCACGCTTAGCGCCAGACCCCCTGGCCCCCACAAAACCCATCCCGCCCGCATAACGTACAACGCCGCAACCATCTCAGCCCTTAACCCCGGCCGACTCCCAACCTGCTACCGAGCCGCACCAGGACACACCCATGGACCCTTCACCTGCCATTCCTGCAAGTTCTGCTGCATCAGGACCCACACCAAATCCACAAACTCCAAACATAACTTCGACACTAACCACCTAAAGTGCATCCTGCTCAACACCCGCTCTGTCCACAGACACTCCATTGAACTCTGGAACCTACTCGACACCACATCGCCGGACGTCGCCTTCCTTACAGAAACATGGATGAACGCCTCATCAGCACCCGACATCGCCATAGCCATCCCGGACGCCTACAAGATCATCTGTAAAGATCGCACCAACCAAAGAGGAGGAGGCATCGCCATCGTCCAAAAGAACACCATCCGCATCACGACCAGTTCCGACGATAACCTCGCTTCCACCGAACAACTTCACTTCCAAATCCACACCGACCGGAAAACCATACTCAGAGGCACCCTCATCTACAGACCACCAGGACCCGCACACAATTCAGCGAAGACATCACTGACTTCATCAGCCCACATGCCCTCCCCTCCGAGAACTACATTCTACTGGGAGACCTCAACTTCCACCTGGAAAAGAACAACAACAGCAACACCACCACCCTCCTAGACAACCTGGCCAATCTCGGACTCAAACAACTTGTTGACACCCCCACCCACCTTGCCGGACACACGCTCGACCCAATCTTCACCTCCAGCAAGCACATCTCCTTCGACCACACCACAGCTCTCCATTGGAGGGACCACAGCTGCGTTCACTTCAACTACAATAAGACCACGACCCACAACCCCCCACAACCTATTCCTCAAAGAAACTGGAACAAAATCACCACCGACCAACTCATCACATCGCTTCACCAAAACCCCCCTCCCAAATTATCAGACCCAAACCAAGCAGCCACCAACCTCACACAATGGATCACCCACAGCGCAGACGAACTAGCACCCTTGAAAAACCATTTAATCAAGCAAGGTAGCAAAAAAGCCCCCTGGTTCAACAATGACCTTAAGAAATCCAAGAAGCTCTGCCGTACTCTCGAGAAAACCTGGAGAAAAAACCCAACCACTGACAACTTAGCCAACCTCAAGAACGCCACCCGCAAACACCACCAACTGATCCGATCCACCAAGAAATCAGCATTCAAGGATCGACTTGACAACAATACCCAAAACAGCAAGGAACTATTCAACATCGTCAAAGAGTTTACTAACCCCACCGCCGGCACCAACGACATCACTCCCTCCCAAGACCTCTGCGACTCCCTCTCCTCATTCTTCCACAACAAAATTGCCGAAATACATAACAGCTTTGAAAACCAGTCCGGAGACCAACCCACTCCACCCTCCCCCGAACCTAAACCGCTCTCCAACATTCTTTGCGACTGGAACCCAATCACCACCGAAGACACCATCCGCCTGATGAACTCCATCCACTCAGGATTGTCAACCGACCCATGTCCCCACTACATTTTCAGCAAAGCAGACTCCATCATCGCTCCCCACCTCCGAGATGTCATCAACTGCTCCTTCAACTCCGCTACCTTCCCGGAAAACTGGAAACATGCCGAACTCAGTGCCCTTCTTACGAAACCCACAGCAGACCCCACCGAACTTAAAAACTACCGCCCCATCTCGCTCCTCCCATTCCCCGCCAAAGTCATCGAGAAAGCCGTCAACAGTCAGCTCGCAGCATTCCTTGAATCCAACAAATCCCTCGACCCTTCTCAGTCCGGCTTCCGAGCCAAACACAGCACCGAAGCCGCCCTCATCGCAGCAACCGACGACATCCGAAAATTACTGGACAACGGAGAAACAGTTGCCCTCATCCTACTCGACCTCTCCGCAGCCTTCGACACAGTCTGTCATAGCACCCTTATACAACGCCTCAGCAACGTCGGAATACAAGGAAAAGCATTGGACTGGATCATCTCATTCCTTGCCGGAAGAACCCAGAGTCCACCTCCCCCCTTTTAAATCAGAGGCCACCAAAGTCATCTGGGGCATACCACAAGGGTCTTCACTCAGCCCCACCCTCTTCAGCGTTTACATGAGCCCTCTCGCATCCATCGCGCGCCAACACAACCTCAACATCATCTCCTACGCAGATGACACCCAGCTGATCCTCTCCCTCATCAAAGACCCAAACACCGCAAAAACCAACCTACACGAAGGGATAAAAGAAGTAGCCGAGTGGATGAAGAACAGCCGCCTTAAACTAAACTCAGACAAAACGGAAGTCCTCATCTTAGGATCATCCCCTTCTGCCTGGGACGACTCATGGTGGCCACCGGCCCTGGGAACCACACCCAGTCCCATGGACCACGCACGTAACCTGGGCTTCATCCTAGACTCCTCCCTCTCGATGACCAGAGAAGTCAACGCTGTCTCATCATCATGCTTCAACATCCTACGCATGCTCAAAAAAATATTCCGTTGGATCCCCACTGAAACAAAAAAAACGGTCACCCACGCACTGGTCACAAGCCGACTGGACTACGGAAACAACCTCTACGCCGGAACCACAACCAAACTACAGAAAAAGCTCCAACCCATCCAAAACGCCTCAGCCAGACTCATTTTGGACATCCCTCGGCAAGCTCACATCTCAGACCACCTGAAAGAGCTCCATTGGCTCCCTGTCAACAAGAGAATAACTTTCCGTCTCCTTACCCACTCACACAAAGCCCTCTACGACCTAGGACCCGACTGCCTCAACACGTGACTTTCCTTCTACACCCCTTCCCGCCCACTGCGATCATCCAATCAAGCCCTTGCGCGCAATTCCGTGCATCCACAAATCCACCATGGGAGGTGGATCCTTCTCCTACTTAGCGGCCAAAACCTGGAATTCCCTCCCCACCCACCTCCGCCTTACACAGAACCACCTCTCCTTCAGAAAGCAACTAAAAACTTGGATATTAGATAAGTAAAACACCTCCCTCCCTCAAGCGCCTTGAGACCCTCCGGGTGAGTAGTGCGCTATACAAATTGTAGAACTTGAACTTGAGTACACGCCGCCCGTGACTCATGACTGCATGGTTCCAACACAAACACAGCAGGGCAGCGCTCACCCCACAACCCCCGCCTGTGGCGAAATCCGCACCGCAGCAAAGGGGTTAAAGGAGTTTCAGTCAGTTCAATAACGCACCAACACGTGGAGTGACCAATTGGTGCAAAATGAAAAGTTTGCACTGGACATTCAGCACAAATTTTGGTAGAAATTTGCATGGGCACCAGAGTAATAATGTATGTAATTCAGCCACACTTGCCCATTAATCATTAGGCATGTGTAATAACATTTTAACAACTACAGCGTTGCCCATGTACAAGCTTTAAGAAATGCAGCCACCTCATTGTATCCAGTTCTTACTGCATGAGTAACAAAAGGTCCTGGCTTTTTATCTGTGACACTGTCACTTGCCCCAACTTCTACCTCCCTCCTTCCCCTGTCCCCATTTTCCTCTAAAGTTCACCATTTTCAATTTTATTTTGCAGATTTTATATAGCGCATACTCGACCCAAAGGTATTGAAGAGCTTTACATGAGCACTGGTTTCTTTACACATTCAGCCATGGGGAGATTAAGTGATTTGCCAAGAATCATAGGATGTGGATGCGACCCAGAGGCTCTAACCCTGGTTTCCAGCACCAAAGTCAGCAATCTAGCAGACGGACCACATCCTCTCCCCACATTTACTACCTCCCCGCTCTTGTTCCCTTTGAACACCAGATTCTCCACAAAGGACTATCTCTAATCCCTGTAAAACACAGGAATTTGTTTTATGGGAAAGACAAATTCCTCCGCAAGGCTCTTTCCAAATACCCCTCTTTCCTCCATCTCTCCTGCTTTGATCTGCCTTTCTGGTGGCAAAAATACCTAGACAAAGGTTCGATGTTTTTATCTCAGGACCATTAATTACTTATGGATTAAATCTATAGGTAATTTATTGTGTATGCCTATTTTTAGGTCTTGCCTGGCGAAACAGCGCATGCGCTGCACTCACCATTGCGAGTCCTTTTTGGAATCAATTCTGCCGAGGGCTTTCATGCATACGTCTGCATGCACAAAGATGGCTGCTCTCGCGCCATTTGTCCAATGCAATGTCCATACGGACTATGGACAGTCCAACGCCATCTGGCGAAGCTTTCGTTGACATAGGAACGAAAATGCTGCTTCTCGTATGCAGCTTGCGTGCCCCGCTCCTCTGCAATGCACTGCTCAGCCCCGCTAACTGCTCTGTCCCTTGCTGCTTATTATGCATTTTTCTCCTGAAATTAAAGCTGCCGTGTGCTAATGAGCATTCGCTATGTTTATTCATAGGAGGGGACCAGAGTAATCGCCCCCATGGAACAAAAAAAGGCATTTTGTGCCTCTCGCATCTGTGCATTATATGCCGTATTAACCATAGTGCAAGGACCAGAAATTCCTGAGTGGCTTGTAAACGGATGGGGTGTGTTTTCCAGCGTCGCATAGAGGGGGTCTCCACTCCCACGTCTCTTGTAGTCTGAGAGGGCTCTTGTGTGAGGTTTTGTGCATCGCATCAGGCACCCAAAGATCACTTGTAATGTTTGCCCTTTGCTTGCTTTGCTGACAGTTCAGTCTCTCCGGCAGTGCCTACAAGCTGCCAGCTTACTTCCACTCTAGTTCACTGAGAGCAAAGCAGCAGGCTCCGGGGAAGCTGGACATGGCGGAAGCCCTTCCAGCTGTCAGCCTGCCTTGATCCCTTGAAAATAACTATACCGGGCAGATTTCGCAGCTGCACCGAGACGGACTTCTCACCTAGTCTCTTCATCAATTCATCGCTAGTGCTGCCGACTGACTGGGGCACGTGCCGTAATACCACCCTGCTGACCGTGCAGCTGGTAGGATCATACAGGTTTTGTGTCATTCCTTTGTTAGCTACACTCACTGCGAGAAGAAGTAGATCATTAACCTTTCAAATATTGCTTTCCTCTGGCCAGTCAGTCTCTCTTCACCCAAGCGCCGTTTTCTTGACTGAAAGTCAACCTTTCATTTGCTTAGCTGCAGGGAAAACATATTATTTAAATTTGTTGTCTCTTAAGCATTGGTACACAGACCACTAGTAGCTTCCATCCGCTTAGGAGTCTGTTTATTTTTTCATGAATGACCATGTAGTGTTAGCTTTATTTCATAGTCTAGAAAGCACCTTTCATGCTCGATTTCTTAACTTGTTGAACAATCTGCATATTTGCAGTCTTTTTTTAATTCTCCCTGTTTTAGTGTATGTGAGTGAGGCAGGTACATCGTATAAACCGGCGATTAGACGCCTACACCCTTTGTGAGCCCCGCCTCCCTTCTGTCTGGGATTTGAAACTGCCCAGCAGCTTGCTCTTTGTCTTGCAGACCGATACTCTCAAGTTGTCGGTTACAGTTTGCCTCAATTTGAAATCCTGCCGAGTAGGTTTACGTTTGCAAACCGGAGAACGCCGGTCCGCAGGCGGAGTGTCTGCGGGCAACTTACAACATGTGAGATGTGTGGTCTCTGGCAGCAAGCGTGTCTGATTTTGGTGGCTAGACCGTTTCTTCGCCCTCTGATTTAACAGCTTATCTCAGTTATACTGTATTGTTTTGTATTGTAATTGCATTTATATAGCGCTTACTACCCCTGACGAGACGTCGAAGCGCTTTTTCGGTGGGTTGCACGCTACTCCAGGACCCATAGAGGATTAGTGTTGAATTAGTATAGTGAAATATGCAAGTACATTTTAAGTGGTGGATAGGTTAGTCCGTTATTTGGATTTGGAATGATAGCAGAAGGATAGAGGAGGACAAAGGTTTGTATTTATTTATCGTTCGCTTGTTGACGCATGCTATTCAGGAAGCCTATAAAGGATTAGTGGTGAATGAATATGGTGAAATATGAGGTAATTTCAGTTATTTGGGCAGTATATTAGTATAGTTGAATATGGAATTTGAGAAGTGAACATGTTAGTCTGTTAATTTCGATTGAAAAGGATAGTGGAGGGATTAAAGAGTGAATGGATGAGTAAAAAGGAGTTTTGGAAGGAAGGAGTCAGAGGGGAGAGTTTAGAAAGGTTTGTTTTAGGGGATCGGTGTAGTAAAAAGAGGTGTCAGATGATGCAAGGAGGGGTAGACCAGAAGAGAGTCTAGAAAGGGTTATTTTGGCGATCATAGTAGTGGTATGGGG
Source organism: Lissotriton vulgaris (assembly GCF_964263255.1). NCBI lineage: Eukaryota > Metazoa > Chordata > Amphibia > Caudata > Salamandridae > Lissotriton > Lissotriton vulgaris. The sequence continues at coordinate 1,100,368,970 of NC_141693.1, forward strand.
TTTGGGATAAATGAGAGAGTGGATGTAGAGGATATATTGATAGATGTATAGGATGAGAGATAGGGTAGTGCATTAGAAGGAGTAGTAGAAAGAAGTTTGAGATGAGTCAGACGGTTGGGCTAGAAGATATGTAGAGCGAAGTATAGGCTGAGAAATAGGCTAGTGCATTGGAAATTCTAAATTAGAAGAAAGTGATAAATATATAGATCCATAAGTACATTGAAAGTATATAGATACATAAAGGAAGTAAGTATATTTAGATTAGATTAAATATATTGATAGAGGCACAGGATGAGAAATAGGGTAGTGCATTGGATATGCTTTTTCAGGAGAAAAGTAACAGACACACAGATCCAAGTACATGGAACGTACATAGAAGCACAATGGAAGTATGTACATGTAGACCAAAGATGATTTTTATGTATTGATGAATATTATTATTATTTTTTTTCTCTTAACAACAGAATTATTTTACATGTTTTATAAAGTAATACACAAAGATAGCTACACATCTAAAGTGAAAACAAATGCTTATATACAAAGGGATATGCTGTAAATGTATTTTTCCGTATGGTGCTTATGGTATAGGATAGAGTTGGGTACTGTTTGTAGGTGATGGTGGATATGTGTGGTAGTTGGGATAGTAGGGTGTGTAGATGTGGTTTGGTTGGGTTGGTGGTGCATGCTGGTACATTAATCTCTTCATAATGTTGTGCGTGGTGTACGTTTGGTGTAAGGGCAGTGGCGGCTGGTGACATTTGAAAGTGGTAGGGCGTAAAATTATTGTCCTAATGCGCCACAGCGAGCGAGCGAGCCGGAACAACCTACTGAGGGTTCCTTGTATTGAAACACACAACGATCAATCCACTCATACATGCATTTAAACAACTCTATTCCTGGGTCTGTGCGGGGGTCCAAATACGTAGAGTATATTGCATGCGTTGCAGTGTGGTCTTTGTGCTTGAAGGCCCCGTGTGGTTGTGTTTTCTGTCTCCACATCAAAATATAGCACCTAACAACATAAGCCCATTACAAAATCAAGCACTGCAAAGCCATTAGGTCTGCCATTTAATGGTGCCCCTTATCCGTTAAAATTTGGCACAACTATGGTTTCACAAGGGATTCAACGATTAAGTTCCTAGCAGCTGCACGGCCATGGGGTGGTCATGAGAGCAGTCCACTAAGTCACAGGTGCTACTAGTTTTCAGCACTTTCGCAGACCTAAAGATGGGGGAGGTATTTGGAACTCTGTGTGCTGTTGTTTTCAAAGCCAGGCGTTCTGGGAAATGTAGTCATTGGAAACAAACACTTCTTCCTTACTAGGGCTTCGTCGGCAGCAGTAAAGCTAAACCTGCTCGTTCTGCTGACACTTTGATTCAGAGGTGCAAACCGTAGTACAGGATTATGTACATTGGCAGGTGGAAACTTTGTAGTACAGGATTATGTACATTGGCAGGTGGAAACTTTGTAGTACAGGATTATGTACATTGGCAGGTGGAAACTTTCATTGACAAGAAACCCTTCGTTTAAAGATCTTAGGTCTTATAATTAATCATGGTCACTACACCGTAAACTGTCATACTTAAAACGTCATGCATTGCATACAGAAAATTAAAACTAGCACTTGCTGTTAATTGCTACGTAGTGCCATACAGACTGTTACTTTTCACACCTATTTCTTTTTCAGTCACGCAGAACATATTGCACAACCTTATGTATATCTTGTTAGCACTCGTATGACACTTTCTCTTGTACATATAAATCAACCAGGCCGAAACAGTACAGATTGCTACGGGACAGCCAATGCCAGCCTTTTCCACCGCGCGCCACTCGACGTGCAGAGAAGCCTGAGTGAAGTGCCCAGGCCTGGCCTTAGTGTGATTATCGCAGACTTGTTAATTCAACCCCTGGCCCTTGTATTATGTTGCTGCCTATTCTTCACTCCTTCCAGCCCCCGTTGTTTTGTTTTCTGTTTCTGTGTGATCAGTTTACATAAAACAAGCACCATTAAGTCTTCCATCCGGTTTAAGCATTTGATTGGAGTTGGAGAACGGCCTTAAGAATGAACATTATGGGCAGTGCAACACCTGCCTTGCCCACATCCCCAGTGACCCACACCACATCCTCGCAGATGGAAACGCTTTGTAGGAACTGTGTCTGACCCTTTCTGCTCACATAGCTTCAAACAGCAAGAAGCGCTTCGAAAAATGTCTTCGCAGGTTTCTGAAAATAGCTGCCATCTGGCCCCATGACGTCTTAGCCAGCATCACTTTGCGTTTTGGGACTTACAGGGTCGCGTATTTATGATGCAACTTTGGAAACCTACTGATTGTCATGTCCCTGTCTCATCACATTATCGTAATTTCCTGATGCTTGTGTAGCGCTTGGTTGTCCTACAGCACTAGGTTTGTATCTTAGAAATAATACCCATAAAATAAAGAAATACAAATCCTAGCACGCAAAGCGTTGCCTCGCGTGTTGTTGCATGATCGTGTTATGAGCAAGTCTGTAGCACCATAACAGAATTCCCCTGAAGGGCAGCAGCTGCTTGCACTTTGAATTACAAGCATTGGAAATGCAATAGGTCTCGCATTAGGAAAGTTTGAGCAATTGGTATTGTAAATGACACTTTTTTTATTTATGTGTTGGTTTTGTAACTAGCAAAAGTAATAGCTTTGTCAGTTACAATGTAAATAGTTTTAACTTTCGCAAATGTGACACCTATAGCATTTGTAATGCAATGTGTGTTGTCTTTACGTGACTTAGATGTATTGATATTGCAAATAACAATGGCTTTTAATTTTGTAATTATTATTTTTTTTTTTTTATAGCGCGAACTTTACCCGAAGGTGTTAGAGCGCTTTACATTTACATTGGCACCAGTTACAGTACATAAGGACTACGGAGTACCACTCTTTTGAACTTTTAATGTCTACGAGTGTATGTGGAAATCCCTTTCACAGGATCATTGTTTCCAAGTCTTAAAATGTCAGCAGATTCCTGCCAAAGAGAAAGAGTATCTATCTAGCCCTGGGGAATGAATGAAAAAAATATATATATATATATATATATAATATTATATTATTTTATTTTAAAACAAGACAAATTAATTGTAATTCTGGACCTAGAGGACTGCAAGGGATGTCCCATCTACTCGTAATTGTTAGCGTTGCTGACATAAATGTTATTAATACCGATGTCTGCCATTGCTTCTAAGAATGAGAATAATTTCGAGCATAGGAATAGAACCTGTTAGTAAATGACCCTTGTGTACATAATACACCACACGGCACTTGGCTCTTGCTGCCTAAACAAAGTGCTCTTATTGCACCACACGTTACCGCGGACTGTTATTTTTCATTCTTATACTTGCCGAAGCGCTTTGAAGCAGTCTCCGACAACGGCAGCGCTTCGTAAGGCAGACAGAACACGAGAAATACATTAAATTACAAAAGAGAGTAAATGAATTAAGTGGCGCACTTTAATGGCAATCGGCTCTCCTCGCAGTATCTTTTGGATAGCGGGAGGGCATTATTATTGTGTCCAAAAGATGGCCGATAATGGAATTTTTAAAAAGCTCTTGTTATTTGTGGTAATTTTACGCTTTTCTTCTGTCTTTGATGCCGAGGACGCCAGGGCTCGGCCACTGTTTCTCAATGTTAAAAAAAATAAGTGATTTTAACCGAGACAACTGTCTGTCGGTTGTTGCTTATTTTGGAGGAAAGCACTTTATTTCGGATTTTTTTCATGCGATTTGCTAAACCTCATGCTGAGTTGCGTGTGAAGCATCCCTGTGAACCGCCATGCAGGGTGATAAACTTGCGGTGTACGGGGACACCTCTTAAATAATGCGTCACAAGTCCCCAACAATGTGCAAACATGTGTCAGCGCACAGCAATGACACCAGAAACGCGAGCCCAGCGTGAGATGGGCATTTAGCTGAGCAGTGACTCTAGGGACGGGGATATCCGAGGACAATCCCAGCTTCCCCACTGGATCGTGTGTGATCGTCCATCAGTTTACTTTAGATCGAACAATTATCTACCAAAGGACCCAGTTTAGCAGATTTGTGTACGTCCGAAATAAGCGCAAAGCTGGCGTTCAGCTATTTAAAATCTGCATATTTACATTTATAGGTATTCTAAGCTCATTTTGCGCCTTTGGAAATCGCTTTAGTGTATAATCCAAATTAGGAATTTATTTATTTATATAAGGACCACTTTAATCGGGTTGGCCGTTCCCCAAAGAGACAGAAAGTGTTTAGAAATCTGTATCCAAAGAGAATGATGTCACGCCTGTGCAGTGTGCGCACTAATTCACGGGTGTGAGATTTCGTCGAATTGCAGCTTTTTTTACTAAACCAGGGGGAATTCTACTTTTTACCAAGTAGTGAAAGTGTAATTATACATATAGTGACCCCAGCGTGTGTAACGTTTAGCGCTTGTGCTACTGCGGTGTTATGCATTATTATATTTCAAAAAGCTTTGAAAGGATTGGCTAAATCAAAACAACACAATCTGTCCAGAACTTTAAAAAAAACACATTTCCAGGGGGTTTGAGGCAATGTCTGCAAACTGCGGGCAGAGAGAATGTGCGAAATGTAAAGCACGACACGGCGGGCAGGGGAGGGGGCGGAGCGGGGAGAGGGAACAGACGAAGGGAAGGCAGATAAGGGGAGGGGGGAGGAGAAACGCGACACGGCGGGCAGGGGAGGGGGCGGAGCGGGGGCCTGGAGTGCGGCTGAGGGAACTGATGTGCACGCGCTTTTAAGCTCAATGCGCATGCGCATTGAGCTTAAAAGTCACGGGCACTGCAAGGAATCGCCACGATTCCTTGCAAGTTGGATAAAGAGTGGATAAGCCCCCATAGTCTCGCTTGCTCGATGCGCATGCGCATCGACAGGCGAGACCTAAAAAACGAATGCCAGCCAGTGTTTAAAATCACTTTGCACAAAGCGCCGGCGAAGCTGGCGCGACTGGGTGAGTCCCTGGGCCATTTGTGCACCAACGTCGTGTTACTTTCTACACACTCCATGGGCTGAAACCTTTCTGTTGGCTATTTCGACGAAATAGCCAACAGAAAGGTTTCAGCCCATGGAGTGTGTAGAGTGTAACACGAAGCTGGTGCACAAATGTAATTTCAACACCTCCTGAAACAAGCAGTTGCGGCCGGCAAGACGGGCGGGTGAGAGCTGAGGGGGGGACAGGAGTGTTGCGCAGGGGCCGGCAAGGGTAATAAAATAAAGAAAACGTACCTTCCTCCGGACCTCGGGTCCTTCTCCACACCCAGGACCGAATCATGCGCCATACCGCCGCCTCAGAGACTCGAGTGCAGTTGTTGGAAATGCACCAGGCTGCGCGGTGGAATCTCAGCCAATCCTGGCGCTGCATTAGCAGCACCACTGCGCCAGGATTGGCTGAGAGCAGGGTTAGTGCCTGCCCTTATGAGACCCTGGGGGTCCGGGTCCCTCGCAGTATGAGTCGCTGTTGGGGAGGGAGGGGAAGTGACTATACCATGAGCGCATGCGTGGGCAAGTCCAAAAAGTGAGTCTCCATACATTGACATGCGCAGACTGCAGCTGCGCTGTTTCTGCAGACTGCTACTGTGCTGTCAATTACTGCCACAGCCCCGCCCCCACACCTTCCGGGATGTCAGCCTTGTCCCGGTAATTGAGCTAGGGTTGCCGACTTGCCGCAGAGAAGTTTGTGAGTGCGTGCTCACGCAGTCACGCTCAGATTTAATTATAGTATGAATATGTACATTTTTAATCCTGCCCAAGCGTAACGGTCGTCCAAGGCTAGTGGGGCAACGCCCCAACGCCCTCAATGGACACACCACCACTGTGTAAGTGTGTTGCTCTGTTTGTGGTTGTGGATGGTGTGGGCTGGGTATTGTCAAATGAGAAGTAGGGCAGCATTTCTGGCCCTAGTCCCGACCAGTCTCGAACAGGCTCAAACAGGCAACTACCCTTGTCCTCTCCGCCCTTAACAGGCTCAAACAGGCAACTACCCTTGTCCTCTCCGCCCTTAACAGGCTCAAACAGACAACTACCCTTGTCCTCTCCGCCCTTAGCCTCGACGCCCGGGCTGAGACGCCCTAAGCCTGGCCTTTTTTGTAGCCCTAGTAATCAGGTGACCCCTTCAGCCAATGGGAACCCTAGCACTAACACTATCCAATCACAACACTAGCCCTAACATCTAGAACCAATAGGAGACCAGGACCTTGCAGCCAATCTTAGCCCTAGTCCAAGCACCCAATCAGTTCAAAAACCCTCATCTCTATGTCCAATAAAGGCCTTAGCCCTACCACTAGTCCCAACCCAAGTCCAAGCAGCCAGTGGTACAGGTAGCCCTAGTCCCTACTTCCAATACAAAGCCTAACCCTACTCTTAGTCCCACAACTGGTCCAACAACCAATCACACCAGAAACCCTAAAAAGCTACTTCCAATTAAGGGTCTAACCCTAGCCCTAGTCCCACCCTACTCCCAACAACTAATAACCTAGGAAGCCCTAGTCCCTACTTCCAATAGAAATCCTAACCCTAACCCTAGTCCCAACCCTACAATGATTGAATCACAGACCGAGAAACTAATCAGAACCCTCAAATACTCAACCAATGAGGACATTAACCCTAACCCAATAGAAACACCAGATACAACCACCAATCAGTGTACACATGTGCCAACCACTAGCAGACCATATAAGGTCCCAGCGACCTCAGACAAGGTTTGCTGGCCAGGGAGTTGGAAGCTGCTTCTCCTGTTCAGAATCTCCTAGGAGACAGACAGGATCAATCCACTACTTTGGACTTCTGCAGGTAAAGGCTTCACTAACTCGAAATCTAACAATACTGTTTGAATAAAGCTTGACTCCCCCTGCTGGCCAAAAAACGAAGTGCACAGGCCCCAGTAAATACAGTTTAAACAGCTCACAGAAAGCACCCTCTGATGTAGAAAATCCCTGTTGCTGGGGAGGAAGGGGGGGGGAGGCAGCGGGGCTGGCCTCACTGGCTTGTGAACACAAAATTGGTGGCTGGGGGTGCACTGTTTTAGCACACAGGACTAAGCACAGAGCAAAGGAGAAATTTGGAGGCAAAACAGATTTGTCACCAAGGTATGAGAGGGACAAACTACAGAGGTTGGACTGCAAATCCCACAATTCAACACACTAAATAGAGGCAATCATGGGCAGGGAAAACCACAAATTTAAAACACAACACCGGTGATAAAATATGCAATTACAGGCAGGCTAAAACTATAATTTCTAACTGTAACAACCACAGGCATGGACAGTAAACACAGAAAGTGAAAATCGTTTTTTTGAAACAGCTTTTTGTCTTGGGAAGATACAGCACTAGTCTGTCTCCTTACCAAATCCAAATCCAAAAATTCTTTATTTCGGCCATATAGACCATAAAAGATGCAGTGCAAGACATTACATACATAAAAATACATTTTAAAATACATTGAATAAAATTCACTCTCCCAGCGAGGAAAGAATTTAATAACACTAGAAAGTTCAGGGGGCTTCAGAAGATTTTTTCTTTCTGATCAACCATATAGCCATGAGAAATTTGGAAACAGCAAACACAATGTGGCCCAGGGTGCTGGTTTTCAGGATCCTGTATGCCTGTGCATACTCTCTGAACCCTAGGTTCTTGCATAGCGGCGCTATCCAATGTTTCCTGGGCCTTTGATATGCGGGGCAAACAAACAAGATGTGGTGGTCGTCTTCCAAATGGCTGTTACAACAGGGACATGTTTTATCGCCCCCGTTGGTCCACTTGCAGATGTATGAGTTGATGGGGAGTGTGCCAAGCCTCCATTGAACAAACAGTTTCCTCGCCAGGATGGGGAAAATAAAATCCATAAAAGGTTCAAAAACATATGAATTTTTGGATTCTAAAAATCGCAAGGTTAGGGTGCCGCTGTTTTGAGCGTCCATCAAGTGTGCAAGGGACCTGTCTTTATAGATTTGTGACAGGGCTTTGCGCGAGATTGTTTGGCAGCCTCGCGCAGGGTCCTCCCAGAGGTCGCGGAGATTCATGGCAAACAGTTCATTTTTCACAAAGGCGAGCCAGGGAATTTTGCCACTACAGGTCAAGTTCATGACGTGGGTAAGATCCTCCCTATAGTGGTGAAGTTCATCCGTAGACCAGAGCCTGTGCCAGAACTTCACTGGCTTTGACACAAGCTCCTCTGCAATAGGGGGGAAGACCCATGTCCATTCTCAGAGGCTGAAGTGGCGTAGCACGTGGGAGAACTAATAGGCGCATTAAAAAGCTATTTTCAACTGTTGATAAGTCCTTTACCGCTTTATGCCCCCATAACTCACTGCCATACATGGCCGCTGCCTTGGCCTGGGTCCTGTAAGTTTCAAGGGCCGGACTTATGGGCTTGAAGGAAGAAGTGTTGGCCACCTTGAAGATTGCGCCCAACAGTTGGGACAATTTGATCCTAGATCGTACTATCTAGCGGTCCCACGATAAATTTTCCTGCAATGTTACCCCCAGATATATGAAAGTAGACACCCTCTCAAGGCTGGCAGTCCCCAGGGTGGGATTGGGCCTAGTTTTAGTTGGTGGATTAAAGATCATAAACTTGGTCTTCTCTGTATTCACCTCCAACCCGTGCTGACAACAGAAAAGACCAAATCCATCCAGGATCCTCTGGATCCCCATGGGGGATTTGGAAAGGAGGAGGGTGTCATCGGCAAACATAATTGCCGGTACCTTCCTACCTGCCAAACTTGGGGCGTCGTTGTCCTTGATGTTTTCCAGGTGTGAGATGACATTGTTAATGAATAAACAAAACAGGGTCGGTGCCAGGACACAACCCTGCCTCACACCTCGACGGACAGGGAACCTGGATGAAAGATTACCATCTCTCCCACACCTGACTTGCGCATAGTTGTTCTCATGCAGCCTGGCTATGATGTTAAGTAGCTGGGGGGGAACTCCTAGCTTTTCCAGCACCTCCCACAGCTTCCTGCGCGGGACTAGGTCAAAGGCTGACCTCAGATCCACGAAGACCATGTACAGTCTTCCCCCCTCAATCCTCACCGTCTTCCAGTAGAGGAGGACGAGGCGGAAGATCTGGTCCATGGTCGACGTGTTTTTCCTGAAGCCAGCCTGCAAGAGGCTCATGATGTTGTTATCCTCTACCCAGTCTAATAGATGGTTCAAAATAAGACGCGCAAAAAGCTTTTGGGGGACATCTATAAGGCTAATTGGCCTATAGTTTGTCGGACTCAGAGGGGACCCTTTCTTGTGGATCAGCACTATTTCAGCCCCTAGCCAAGAGGAAGGGACCGCCATACCTCCTAATATAGCATTAAAAAGGATAAGAAGGTACGGGCCCCAGATGTCGGGATGGTGTCTGAAGAGATCACCGGGTAGCTTGTCCAGCCCCGGTGCCTTCCCTGGCGCTAAGCGCTCCAGAGCTATCTTCACCTCACCTAAGGAAAATTCCAGGGCCATGTCTGGAAGACAGGGGGACTCCGACGCCATCCCTTCGGGCCATAGAGTGGCCTCTTGATACAGTGCTCCGAAGTGGGCCTCCCAAATAGAGGGGGCAATATTGGGTTCTACTGCGGATATAAGATCCCCTGTTCCGTTATTTACCAGGGCCCAGAATTTTCTAGAATCTTTGGATTTAAGGGCTTCAGTCAGTTCATGCCAATGGTTCCAATCCCACTCTGCCCTTGCATTGGCCAGTGCTAACTTGTACTCCCTCCTAAGGGCTACAACCCTCACCTTGTCACTACCCTCTTTAATGGTGGAAAGTAACTCAGATTTAATTTTCCTGCAAGTAGAGGTGTACCAAGTCGGGGTACGAGTCTTTTTCCTTCTTGAGGGCACCACCGGGTTGAAGACATCTGCAAGGTCCCTCACTAAGGCCTGGTGAATGCCAAATAGTCTCTCATTGTAATCAGAGGGTCTTAGTTGGTTAATGAGAGCATCCACCTCCTGGAACCTGGGGAGTGCTAAGCCATATAACTTGTTAATAGCATCTTCTTTGTCAACCAGCTTCCCCCATTTCACCCGACGCCTGCTTGTAGTGAGGAGTAAGTCCCCTTGGTCGACTCCGGTGTCAGTAGTTGACATCCTTGCTCCAGGGGCTGGATGCTGGATCTCCAGCAAAAGGGAATTGTGGTCACTATCTGTCCTCGGGACCACTCTAAAATCTTGAACTTTAGGCCACAAAGAGATGTCTATGAATATGTAGTCCAGCCTTGACTCCTGGCCCTTTCTGTTGAATGTACACACCGAAGGAGTGTCAGAAGGGGTGCGTCCATTGCATGCCCTCAATGCAAAGTTCAAGGTGAGGGAAGTAAGTTGTACTGCCAACGGAGACCAGGCTTTGGGGTGAGGTGAGGAGGAAGGTGGAACTCCCCAGTGATCATCCTCGGCAGTAAGGGCACCCTCCTTAGGCCCTCCAGAGGTTCAAAATGGCAGTTGAAGTCCCCTCCCATCACTATTTTCAGGTCACCTGGCAATTGTCCTAGAAAAGACGGGGTGCCCACCTTACTTGTGATGCCTGCCACATTCCAGGAGAGAATCCTCAACCCTGGACCTTGAGGTTGCAAACCTGCTTCACTTAATACGGGCGGGATGACATGTGCAGGATTGCTCGGATCGCCCAAACCAGTTATGATGGGCGACGGGGTGGGTAGTACAGCAAGCTCCACTGATTGCAATGTAGAAGCAATGAGTGTGCTTGATGATTCCTCAGCTTGTACTGGAATGCTTCCCAAGGAGGTCCCCCCCTCATTGTCAGAAACCTGGATCCTTTTGTCAGTTGCGAGAAGAGATATACCCTCCCCCCTGTCCGGGAACCCAAGGGCAGATTTTTCTGAATGTTGTAGTGTGACTCCCCTTTGCGGTCAATCTACTTGGTCCAGGCAGGAGAATCTGTTCTGATGAATGAAATTGCCATGGGCGGGCAGTGTGTTATGCTTGGGTCTGTACCGTGATCCATCTATTGCAAAGCCCACTCTAGTCCAGCTCTGTTCCCTCCCCACAACTAAATTAGAGACATTTGGGTAGAAGTGTGAGAGGGATACTAAATCTATGTTGGACTTATCAGGCCTTACCAGCCAGTTGCAAATATAAGGAGCAACCAGTGGGCTTTTGAAGCTGACTATGATACAGTCCCCCGCCCTGTTCTTGGGGGTAACTCCAATCCATGGGATCCTTCTAACCATCAGCACATCTCCTTTAATGTTGGGAGGGAGGGGCCTATTGGTGTTGAGCCAGCTAATTACCTTATTACGGAGTGAGTCCTGTGGCTCTCTAGTGTCACCAGTGAGCTCAGGAACTCCCACCATAATCGCTGTGTAAGGCACTGCCTCAGGGGGCAGATTGACCGCCCTACGCCTAGTGTTAGGGCTAATGGGACGACCTGTATGTTCATTAGTAGCACACCCCTCACTCGTTGGTTGGGGTGGTGTCGGTTGTTTAGATCTTCTAGGTGCAGGGACAGGTGGCTTAGACGATTGTGAAGAGGGCAGTAGGGGGACATGACTACCTGTAATACTGTGTTGAACCCCAGTCTGGGCCTGTCTGCTTGTTCCAGCAGTAGGAGGTCTAAGCCCCACAGATTCCCGGGGAGCCGTCTGTACACTTGGACCCAACCCCCCGCTAGAACTATTTCTGTTGTATACGTTTTCTATAGCCATGAGTCTAGCATCTATAGAGTCCAGTTTTGCAGATAAGGGTTCCAATAGGTTCTTAAGGATGACCGTAAGTGAGCTAATTAGGGCATCTGCGATATTAGGTGGGGTTCCACCAAATATAAACGGCCCAGAGCACCTTGGTACAACTGTGTCTAATGGCGAGCCTGAATGATCAGACCCAATTCCCGGGGAGGTGATCTCGGGAGAAGCCGAAATATCCGTGCTGACATCCATTATAGGATTGGTTTTATCCACTTTAGCCCTTTTTGCCCCTCTTAGCTTCCTTGACCTTTTTCTTTTCGGAGGATGGTCCACTCTGCTGTCTACGGGTTCCGTTAACACTACATCTTGATCCCTCTTCTGCGCCTTGGTCATTTCCGCACAGTTCACATAGGGAGTGGTCTCCACAACCCCGGAGAGACGCAAGGACTCACTATCCCTCTGTGAGTTTGACGGGGTCCTAAGTTGTTGGAGGACTGACTCAATTGTCTGATCAGTACTATCCATGAGTGATAGATGGGTAGCGTCAAGGGGTATTGGAGTACTAACATCAATTGAAGAGGAATCCGAGGGGGCCACTGACACAATTTCTGTGTTCACCTCAGGGAGAGTGTCTGGCACTGTGTGACCTTTGTTGACCGCAGCACTGGCCTTGGGAAAGAATTTTTCCAGTGTGCTAGAACACTGTTGAGCAGCCTTGCTACTGGATACTCTAGTGGCCATGGCAAGGGAACAATCGGGGTCCGCGGGCTGGTGAGATCAGGGGTGAAGACTTGGGACAGGCACGACGTTAGAGGGGAGGCCCGGTCCGGTCTCTGCCGGCCTCTAACGGCCTAAAACGGCCCGCTCTTTGCCCGGTCTTCGCCCCGGGGACCGCCCCGCGCGCGTCCCGCGATGCGCGTAACCAGGGGCACTTATATATGACAGGGGGGCGTGGCACTGGGAGGGGGCGCGGCACGGGCGGGAAGAGGAACCAGCTGGTGATGTTTGCAGGAATGCTGGTCCTCGCAGTCCCCACTCGCCGCGCCTCTCACCTCCTCTGCGGCCAGGTACACGAGTCAATCCGCCCCAGGCAAGGTAGGGATCTTCAGAAGCTACTCCGGTAGCATGCAGGCAGGCAGGAAGGATTTCCAGACACAAAGTCACTCTCGAGCGGCCCCCGCGGAGCGGGGGCCGCGAGAGGTAAAATACACCCAGGCGGGGGGGCGTGGCACTGGGAGGGGGCGCGGCGCAGGCGGGAAGAGGAACCAGCTGGTGATGTTTGCAGGAATGCTGGTCCTCGCAGTCCCGCTCGCTGCGCCTCTCACCTCCTCTGCGGCCAGGTACACGAGTCAATCCGCCCCAGGCAAGGTAGGGATCTTCAGAAGCTACTCCGGTAGCATGCAGGCAGGCAGGAAGGATTCCCAGACACGAAGTCACTCTCGAGCGGCTCCCGCGGAGCGGGGGCCGCGAGAGGTAAAATACACCCAGGTGGGGGGGCGTGGCACTGGGAGGGGGCGCGGGCGGGAAAAGGAACCAGCTGGTGATGTTTGCAGGAATGCTGGTCCTCGCAGTCCCGCTCGCCGCGCCTCTCACCTCCTCTGCGGCCAGGTACACAAGTTAATCTGCCCCAGGCAAGGTAGGGATCTTCAGAAGCTACTCCGGAAGCATGCAGGCAGGCAGGAAGGATTCCCAGACACGAAGTCACTCTCGAGCGGCACCCCTTGCCACTTCCTGGACTCTGCTCACTGCAATCTGGGGCACATGTAGGCTGCAACTAACAAGATGTAAGAAAATGATTTGGAGTGCACCCAGCAAGGCCTTAAGGGGTCTGGGCATGTGTGAGAGGAGGGTTCAGACTTGCCAGGTAGCTGAATAGCCAATGATCTGCTGGCCAGGGGGTGTGGTCTGGGCAGCTGATTCTCCTGTTCAGAATCTTCTAGGAGACAGACAGGCTCAATCCACAACTTTGGACTTCTGCATGTAAAGGCTTCACTAACTCGAAATCTAACAATGCTGTTTCAATAAAGCTTCACTCCCCCTGCTGGCCAAAAAACGAAGTGCACAGGCCCCAGTAAATACCGTTTAAACAGCTCACAGAAAGCACCCTCTGATGTAGAAAATCCCTGTTGCTGGGGGGTGGCAGCGGTGCGCATCTGGGCTTGCGTTAGGTGGCTCTGATGCTGAATTTTAATGTGCACAGTCATCTAAGGAGCGCGTCTCGCACCCTCTTTTGTGGGTGCTCACAGTGCCTTTTAGGAAAGGGTTCCACGCCCAGCTTTGAGGCACGCACAGCTGATTCCCAGTGTAGAATCGATTGCATTGTATTTGGGATGCATGTTACTCCGGTGCCGTTTCAGCCCGTTTTCTTCCCATTGTAGATTTGGGTGTCTTTGGTTCCTGGTGCAGGTGTAGTCATATTATACGTGCACTTCGATTGTGCGCTTTTTGCACATTCTTCCAAGACACACCCCAGCTCCCAGCGCTCAAAAGCTGCATTTTTGGGTCATTCCTGCTGCCAGTCTAATGAATTCAGATGAACAGAGTCAAGACACAGAGTGGGGCTAGTTGGTGAGTAGGAGGCCTGAAGTTATCCGTGTAGCATGGAGTCACCCCAGAACTATACTTTGTGCTTCTACTCCTCTTCACGGTGTCCGGAATCGGATCACCCCCATTCCTTCACACAGCCATCCCACACCAGAGGCAAAGTGCAGCAGACACTACTTGACCGGGTGAGTAGTGCAATCAAGATTCTGTGGCAGCTAAAAGTTGAAACTAGATTGGGAAATAACTTGCCTATGTGGAACACGTTTAATACTTTCAGCATTGGTAAATTGCCAGTCAAATTCTGACTCCTGAGGAACACATGAACATGTACAAGCATTAAAAATGCAATAGGTCTCACATTTCATTAAGTTAAAGCCATTTGCTTTGCTATGCAATACCATTAGCAAAGCAAATGTCTTTAACTTAATCAAAGGCGAGACCTATTGCATTTTCATTGCTTGTTTATTGTTCAATCAACATTACATTGTTATAATTCAATGTTATTTCACTTTTAGCCTTTAGATGGCAGTGCTGCTTCATTTACAAACATATCTTTAAAAACAAAATAGGCGCGTACCAGCCGTGTTTCATGTTTCAGCGTTGGTATAGAAAACCCCGCCTTTCGTATAAAACTTTGAAATATAGAAAGCATTCCATAGGTCCCTGAAAAATGTGGTTTTCATTATCACATTGATAGCCTTAAACCACTCTGAGCAGTTTGACCGTTGCATTTTGTATAATCAACTTACAGTGCTCTGACACCCTAAAGGGTCTTGTTTGCGCTATATAGAACTCCATAAATAAAGTAAGATAAAATATTCATGGACGCTAAACAAAAACTGAGCACTCTGATTCCAAAGAGTGCATATTGTTATCTGCACCTTGCGCAGAATAGCTTCAAAAGTCTCTCATTTCTACAAAGATAATCTGCTATATCACAAAGCCAGCACTTTTGTTTTCTAAAATTCTACATGGTGGCCTACGAAATTAACTGTTTTTCTTGTTTTTTGCCTATAGATAACCAAACAGTATAGTCTAGGATTCCACTTGCTGTTTTCAATAAGCCTCAAACCGCAAAGAATCATGTACTACTATCGAGCAAATACTTAACGGGTTACATGTGTAAAATTAGCCTCTATTGCTTCTCGGCGTTCCGAAGAAATTTACAATAAGTTGATCTGTTTTGTAGTTTTATATACTCGACCAGAAGGTATCGGGGCGCTTTACATGAGCACCAGTTGCAGTAAACACTAAATTTAGACTTCAGGTTCGAAATTTATGATGTTGGGGCCCCTTGACAGCAACATAGGACCATAATACGTGGTTCCCTGTCATGTACTTTCCCCGCCTCCCCTTTCTCTCTGTCGCTTAATAACTTACTTTAATTTGTGTAATTAATGGGGAGAGAATCCCGTAATCACCTTTCAAAATATAATATATATATATATATATATATTCAATCGAACCTCCTGCACAGCAACGTGAAGGAATCACAAGCCACTCCAGCCGGGTAGATTATAAGGTATTTATTAATGGGCACAAAGAAGACGCGTTTCGAGCACACAGGCTCTTGGTCACACCGTAATCACCTTTCAAAATATAATATATATATATATATATATATATATACATTCCACTTCCATTTATCTTAACCATGTTTTTAATGTGCATTTTCAGCCTGTTTATTGTGATCTTTCTTTTATTGTTACTCCCTTTTTTTGTTTTACTCTGATTCAATTAACCTGAGAATTTTGTATCCCGGGCTAGATGAATGAAAAACAACAGAAATGATGCAACTTTGCCTTGTTTCATGTTTTGTATGACTGATCAAGTATGGACCAGACAAATATCGTATGCCCCGTGTTTTATTCCGCGATTTAGGTTTCTAAGCCAGAACTACATTTCAAATCATGCTTAATGAATGAGCTCTCCCTAGCGCATAATTGTTGAACTACCGCTAGGGGCAGCAATAAATGCCAGAAAGAGAGCACCTTTTCTCTCATGAAAAGCATTAAGTCGTCAAACAAGGATACAGCTACTCAGTGCAAATGAAAATTCTGTATGTTTTTGAAAGAATTCAAAATGGATTCCTAATTTGCGTGGCATCATATAGATGGACTTATTTAGTATTTATGACATAGACGTCTCAAGGACGGAAGACGCCACCCAGGGAGCACCCAAGAAATTCAAGAGACTGAAGAGGTAGTGCGTAGACTACATTTTTGAAATACATATTGGAAATAAGTCCAATATTGAGCAGCACACCCGAACGCACTATTATACAAACATTGCATATGAAGAAATCATGAAAACAATGGATATAAGAGTGTAAACCTTTGCATTCGCAAACAAAGAGGCATGCACTCATACATGAAGAAACCATGCAATCAACTACCAATCGTACCAAAGAACAGAACATAAAACAACTACTATATCTATCAAAGAGAGAAATAAATCAAAGGTTACACACAAGTACTCTAATCAAGTATCATCGAGCGCAATGCTTACCCCGTGGCCTTAGGATAGCACTAAAACCATCATTGTGCAAGAATGCAAACAAATTTCAAGAACGTTGGTATGCAATTCTGAATAAATGCTCCCTTTATTTAATCCTATTAATTATAGAGGAATTGTTAAATATCCTTGAGGATTTATCAAAAGAAATAGTAGATGTAACTAATGAACTCACAAATATGATGTCAACGGAAGATTGGACAAAAACGCTTGAAGAAATTAATGAGCAAATAGCAAGACATTCCCAAGACATAAATGAGAGAAAAATGTGAAAATTTTGAAGGGATACTTTGGATTATAAACTTGGAGAAGTTTACACATGGGCAGAGATATACGCCCAACGTCAGAGGAATCGACCATACACGCAACAAACAGACACCTCCTCATCAGGAAGTAATGCAACTGACAGACCACAAACCAACAGACCACAAACTACTCAAAAAAGACCAATAATAGCCCCCAATGAACAGCAGCTGACAGCGACAACTATTGCAACAACAAGTTCTTTTTTAGAACAATGCCATCAAGAAAGAGGCGACCCAGGAGGGGAACAAGAGCAAGATCATCCAAACCCAAGGAGCACCACGATGCCCAAGAAAGACAAGAACAATGAAGGACAACTAGTCATAAACATTTCTGACTACGAGCTGACGTTGCAGGAGCTCAAACTTTTACAAAAAGGCACATAATTTGTTCCAACTACCCAAACAGTCCAACTAGAGCTTGAAGTAAGCCTTTTTAAATGAATGAGAAAATTACGCCTAAGGCATTTCTTTGTACATATTCTACCCGCCCAAGGACCAAAAGAACTAGACCAACTACGGGGGTTAAAAATTAAAAGTACATATCAAGCTCCGATCAGCCACAAAACCCTCGATCTTTTTGAGAATTTGGTTAAACGTGACTTATCAAAACTAAATTACAACAAAAAAATCACCAAGAATATTACACAGAAGGATCAGGACATATTGAGAAAGATAGCCAACAATGCGGAAATCAAATGCTTAAAAGTCGATAAAGGGGGAGCATTAGTAATAATGAATTCATCAATGTATGAGGCCAAAGTAATGTCTCAGACAGCACAACATACATGAAACTAAACAAAAATCCAACAACACAGTTTGCTGGTATAATGAAGGACATCATTCAAAAAGCACATGACACAGGAGTAATTAGAGAAAAAATTGAGACTTTTCTTTTGAAACAAAATCCCAAAAGCTCAACACTATATATGGTTCCGAAAATTCACAAATATTTAAAAGATCCACCATTAAGACCCATAGTGTCTACACGTGGTAGCTTACACGAGCCTGTAGGTCAATTTTTGGATGAATATCTGCAACCAAGTGTAAGGAACATGAGAACGTATGTAAAGGATACTGCTGACTTCATATTAAAACTAAGGAGCATCAAGATCAATGAAGAAGAGAAGACGATTCTATGTACAGCTGATATATAATCTTTATATACCTCAATCCCGCACCTTCAAGGTATTGAAGCCATGGAACGAGCTCTAACACAAACGGCGTTAGAACCACCAATGCAAGTATTTTTGATGGAGTTGTTGTACTTTACTCTGTATCAGAGTTATTTCAAATGGAGAGATGATTGGTATCTCCAATTAACGGGCACTTCCATGGGCAATTGCGCCGCGCCTGTATACACAAATCTTTTCATGGAAAAGTTTGAGGAAGACCATATACTATCTAAACTAGAATGGCAGAACAATATCAAATTATTTTTGCTATATATTGATGATATCTCATCCTATGTAAAGGAACACAAAATGATCTAAGAATGGCATTGTTGATACTGAATAACATAGATGACCGCATACAAGTTACCTCAGAAATATCAGAAAGCAAGATCACTTTTCTAGATGTGGAAATCACTTTAACTAACAAAGGATTGGAAACTGATATATTCCGAAAGACAACAGATAAAAATAACATGCTACATTACAGCAGCTTTCACCAAACCTCTTTAAAACAGCATCTACCAACATCTCAGATGTTAAGAGTAAAATGGATAACATCAGACCCGGAAACATTGAGTGAAAGAATAGAAGAAATGACGAAAAGATTCATGGATAGAGGATATCCAGAACCCATTGTAGAGCGGGCTAAACAGCGCTTCCATTTGACTCCAAGAACGGATCTTTTGAGGAACACTATCAAACCAGAAAACACCAGAATGGTGATAGTAGCAACATTTTCCAACTTAAGTAGCATTTTTAGGAGAATAATCAACCACCAGTGGCCAATGTTGGGATTAGAACCAGTTTCAAATCCATCACAACCAATTTTTTTCTCATATACTAGGAGCAAAAATGTGGGAGAAATCCTTAATCAAAAGCAAAATGATTCACAAGTAGCTAAAGGAACAAGACCATGCATGAACTGCAATAATTGTAATAACATTATAAAAGGAACCAGTATACCTCACCCGATGAAGGGATATAACATCAAATTACGCACCTCTGCTACATGTGACACAGCTAACGTGATATACCTTTTAAAATGCCCATGTGGCAAAGTTTACGTGGGAAAGACTAAGGGCAAAATTAAAATGCGGATAATGAACATAAATCCAACATAAGAACGAAGAACATGAAGTCAATGGTTGCCACACGTTTTATGGAACATCAGCATAATATATTGCAACCAAAATTCTTAATGTTGGAAACCGTTGAAAAGATGGAAGGAAGAGACAACAATAAATATCTTTTGCGATGAGAAAACTTTTGGATCATGAAGCTGCAGTCATGCAAGCCATATGGGCTCAATGAACGCATTGAGTATGCATGTTATCTCTAAATAGAATGGATAAAGGACATTTTGTGTCTTTTTAGTTCTGTTTGCTGGTACCAATATATGTTGATATAATAATTCAAACACATTCGTGCTAAATTTATCCAAGTTTCATTTTACATTTGTTCAGTTTACATTTCATTACATAATAGGTTCTTATCACCACACATGAACATTCACAAATGGCTGCCGTCGAACTTGAATAGTCACTCATTTGTTTTTAGTAGGCTAGGACATCGTACGTCATAGATATTTGTCAGGAAACTAGAGTAGTCCATCTTTAATATTAACCAAGCTTCGCAGGAACCTTGGTAACCGTGAGCAACGTGTGGACATCTGACACGTCAAAAGAACCTATCAGACATATGGGTTCTCTAAACACGGAAACGCCGGAGATCGAAACGACGCACAAACGCTACGAAGGAGACGCCTGTATCGGACGTGCTACAGAATAAGAAGTAAGCTGGATATCAGCGATTATACATTCTAGCTGTAACGTTTTGCGGTTAATCAACTAATTTTTTTTCCAAACTTTAAGCACTGTTGCTTTTATTTAGGACAGTGTATTACGTCGAACGCCGAGCATCGTGAGTAAATCAACTTAACTTATGGCATTTTGACACAAGTCAAACACGGGTATTCTTCACGAGTCCACATGTCACTAAAACTGCATAACACGCACTATGCCAAACTACAAATCCACAAAAGCATGATGTTCACGGGTGTACTACAGTTTAATGACTGATGAATAGATTGCTTATGAACACGAGTCTAGATTAAGTTTAGGAGGACATGCTAAAACAACATGATTGTTTATTGCTGGTTATTGAAGTATATGTAATTGGGATAGAGATGCACTTTCAGTAGTTTATGAAAAGTATGTGTGCTATGATTTTTTTGTAGTGATGCTCCCTGAAGAAGGGCGAGTAGCCCGAAATGCATAGGAGCTACAAAGGCGTGATGATAAAAATTCAGAAAGCTCTATAAATGTATTGAAATGAAGAGACTTTCAAAGAATTGAAAACAAAAAAGAAATAAAGGATGATTTTGAAAATTAATTTATTGTTGTGAAATATTTTGGAGTCCTGATATTAGGAACATTGGAGTGCCCATGGGGATGCAACCAAGATAGTTTGGAAGCACAATTAAGTAATCATGTAGATGGACCCATCATCCATGGAGCACGTGACCACCACATTTCAACAGCTGAGGTTTGAGCTGCACCACACAGCAGTCATAACGTGTCTCACCTTAAAAACCTCTCTAGCTTGTATGGCTGCACCAAGAACTAATTAATACATGTCGAGCCTTCTAGTTAGCACAGAGGCCTTGGAATTCAGTCAGCTGGTGAACTGTTTGCCAATCTGAATAATGCCCACTGCTGTACCATGACCAGCTCTTATAAAGATGTGAATATTTCTCACTCCTAGATTTTGACTGTTGAAAACCATAAGCAAAATCCTATCCTGAGAGGCCATGTAAACAGCATGTGCAGTAAAACAGACAAGGCCACCTTTAGCGCTGGTGGCGCCCGATGCAACAATCGAAATTCCTGAGTACTGTTTGTTCTAGCGCGGGGCTGCTCTGCCTCACCCCCACAGTAGTGTCTGCTGCTTGCAGGCCACTCATGCTACCATCCACCTCTTTACATTATCATTCAGGGAATTACCTTTTTCATCCCTCTCCTTGAAATTAGAAAAAGGGGACAACATATGGACAAAGAAGATAGCTACCATCTTGGATTGAACAACAATCGGCACTTCCTTCTTTAGTTAGTCCAATTATTCACAGCAACAAAACACAAATGCGCAACCAACCTCTCCTCCCATAGATTCATATAGAGCCTAACTCTCAGTCATTTAGTCATTTATTTATAAAGCGCGACATTCATTTGAATCGATATCACGGCCCTAACAGACGGCCCATTACAAATGAAGGATACAGTTATGTGGGGAGATTCTAAAACTTATCAGGCTTTGGGAAATAAATGTGTCTTCAGCTTTTTCCTGAATAGCTGCTGGCAATTGATAAGTCGAAGTTCTACTGGGAGTTCATTCCAGGATTTTGCCGCCAAATAAGAAAAAGAGCGGCCCCCTAGTCTAGACTTTTTTTATACACTTAGAGGTTGCCTTTGCCAGATGGCATGATCGCAGATTCCGATCGGGAAGATAAAACTTAACTCTGCCTTGGAGAATATTCGGTCTGGCAAGATGCAGGGCCTTGTGTGTATGGTACAATAACTTAAAAATGGCCCTCTGTCTCATAGGGAGCCAGTGTAGGGTATTCATGCATGCCGAGGCTGAGCTATACTTCTTCACATTGCATACCGCTTTGGCCGCTGCATTCTGGATTAGCTGGAGACGGGAGAATAGGTAGTCCGCCATACCAACAAAAAGAGCATTCCCATAATCCAGCCTGCTAATGAGCAGTGCCTGAACCAGGGTCTTTCTAGATTCCAGCGGAATCCACTGGAATGCTCTCTTTAGCATTTTTAGGATAGTGAAGCTTTTCCCACAGAGTACATGTATTTGATTTTGCATGGTAAGAGTGTTATCCATGAGAATTCCCAGACTTTATGCCACCTGTTTGGGGCCGGAGGTTTACCCAAGGTAGAAGGCCACCAGGTTCTGTTCCAGACTGGGGTTTGGCGGGAGCATAGTTAGTATAGTAGTATAGTAGAAGTATAGCTCAGCCTCGGACTTAACTATGCTCCCGCCAAACCCCACCAGGAACTCTAAACTCATGCATTACGGACCCAACTCATGGTCTATAAAGTACCCAGAAAATCAGACCAGTAACGCCAAAAAGAGCCTTAATCACAGTACCTTAAAACAGCAACCAGAAACACTTATAGTAGACAACTACCACACTGCGACTAACGGTAACACGAAAACCAACTTCATCTTTTTCAAATATACGCACGATTAAGTGGAAAAACACCTTCCTTCAATTTCAAGTCAACAAATCAGTAAATTTTCCCTATGGCGAAAAAATCTCCACAACAGTAACACCTACCTTTAAAGCGGAACTCACAATTTCCATCTTCAGAACAGGAAACATTCTCATACAGGCCACTGACCCACACCTCACCATTTTTGATCAGCACTTCCCTACATTACTCTCCTCTCTAACTCACCAGCACCATCAAACCCAGTCCCTCCCATCCCCCCCCACCCAGACAGAAATCCCGGAACCAACCCAATCTCCCTCCCCGGACGACCCTCACTACAACTCATGGACATCTACCATCACTAATTATAATCTCACTACCCCCCATTTCATCACACTCCACTGTCAAACACCCTCTACAATGGCTTCAACCAATACCACCAGGACCAGCAAATGCACAGATAATAAACACCGCAAGGCTAATCCTGAGCTAGACAGTTCGGACTCAAACAAAATTCCTTCCATAACGGAACCCGCTACAGGCACCCCCTCGACTTCAGGAGACCCGACTCTTCCCTCTCAAACTATCCTCAACTCCACTCCTAGCCCTACTCCTCCTGCCCTAACCATCTCCTTACCCAACGTCACCGATAATCCCCCAGACACTGACCTTGCTCTAGCCACTGCTCACCCATACCCGACTCACCGCCACTTGCACAAACCGCCCGCTGCTAATCACACTGCCAATCCCCTAAACACAGACTTCCTCCTCATCATTGCTCACTCTCCTCCCTTGGACCCAAGACCCACAACTCCCCCTCCTAACCTCTTGACCGGAAGCAACAATGACCTGACTCCTCACGCCCAATCTATCCCCACTCCCAACCGCAATGAGGCCACTCAATCCCATAACCTAGTACCCTCTCCTCTCTCAGACCCTAGTCATACACTGCCCCATCAAATATAACATGCCCTTTCAGTACTCTTACCCAGCTACTGACCCGAGTGGAACAGAAAATAGACTCCCCAGCGGCAGATATACTACACCTTCAACAAAAACTTCTCAACTGGATCAAACCTCCCTGCCCACACACTCCGGGTAACTGCACACCTTCCTCCCATCCAGCCCCTGCCATGGCCCCTTTTGGCACCCCATGGCTGACCAATCCTATGAGGAATCAGGCACATCGACCTAGCTGAACTCTACGACCCATTTCAGAATGAGAAGCAGATGATATCAACAACTCTTACCTTGAAAATAGCCAGAACTCGTCTGGTTTGCTATTCCAGTTTTAGTTAGCACTAATAGAATCCCTAAACCTGTCCTCTCGCCCAGACCCCTTGCTCAATACACTCCTATACATACAGCACACACCGACATTGAGACGCCCGGCCTCATGTCGTGCATGCTCCTCAACTGTAGATCAGCAGTACAACACGCCACAGATATTGCTGTAGTTATACTCACAGAAGAAATTGACATCGTATTCCTCACTGAATCCTGGCTCAACGAACATTCTACCCCTATCCTAGACCTTCTCACACCTCCAGGCTACAACATCATCAGACACGACAGACCGATCAAAACAAGTGGCGGCCTAGCTATCATTCATAAAGAAGGAATTCAGCTTACCAGATTAAAATCCACATAATACCTGACTCTGGAGTACCTGGGTATTGAACTTACAATCAAAGGCACCACGCCCATTAAATTTCACACCATCTACCATCCTCCGGGCGAACATACCCTCTTTGCTGTAGAACTAACCGACCTAATAACTTGTTTTTCCTAACGGACACTGAGGACATGTTCCTGGGTGACTTCAATGTCCACTGGAACAACCCAGAAGACACTACAACTCAGGACCTCTCCAACCTGCTTGAAATGACCAACCTTAAACAACTCTGCCATGAACCATCGCACACCAAAGGCGCAACTCTGGATACGATCATCACCAAAAATGAGGTGGTCTCTCTGAGATCAATTTCACCCACTGACTGGTCTGACCACCACCTCGTACTGTTTAATATTGACTTACATGCCAGAAACCTACCAATTCAACCAGACAAACCTAAACATTGGACCAGGAACATCAAAGGAGTCCCCATACCTGAACTGGAATCCAGGATTCATGCTCATCTACAACCCCATTCTTCCAATATGACGGCCGATAACCTCTCAGCCCACTTTAAATCCACAATGACAGTGGTGTTAAATCAAGTTGCACCACTCAAACTCAACAGTTGAGAACTACTAAATCTAAATCTTGGTTCAACGTAGAGCTTAATAACGAAAGAACACAACTCAGACAATCAGAAAGGACTTGGAGACTAAACCCTTCGACCCTTCACCTAGCGCAACTTAGATCAACCCGACTGACATATAAAAAATACATTTTTAGAGAAAAGGCCAATTTCTTCCACAGCCAACTAGACCAGGCAAAGAATAGACCTAGAGAACTCTTTAACATTGTCAAAAGTCAAACAAACGGCACCCCCCCAAGATATAAAAGCCACCAATGACCGATCCAAAGAAATCGCCAGCTTCTTCACAGGTAAAGTCTCAAAAATTGAGCAATCCTTCATCCAAACCTCAAATCCACCCTCCCTCGCAACCTGCCCCCTTTAACCACCCCTGACCAAACAGATAAAAATCTTCCACGGACAACCAAGCCCGCTTCCAACTGAAAAATGACGCTAATTGGTCAAACTTCGAACCCATGTCGGAAATCGAAGTCTTCAATATAATTGCAAGCTTAAAGCCTGCTTCCCACACTATGGACCCCCTCCCATCCACAATAGTTAAAAAACTCAACCACATCATCGCCCCTTTCTAGACAAAAATCATCAACTCCTCTCACATCAGGTTGTGTCCCTGACTCCCTTCAGCTAGGACAAATCACACCCATACTCAAGAAACAAGGGGCCGACCCCAACAAGCTCAACAGCCTCAGACCTATCTCCAACCTTCCGTTCCTAGCTAAAACATCGGAGAAGTGCATTCTTCAACAACTTAACAAACATATTGATGACTTCAACCTCCTCAACACCTTTCAGTCGGGTTTCAGGAAAGGATGTAGCACCGAATCAGCGATGCTCAATATTGCAGACGATATCCACAGAGCGTCAGATGAAGGTGAAGCCTGTCTCCTCATCCTTATTGACTTATCAGCAGCATTTGACACCATAAACCATTGAGCTTTACTTGAAACTCTGAAGAGGCGCTCTGGCATTAATGGCACAGTACTAGAATGGTTCACTTCCTTCCTTCAGCACCGTTCGCAACAGGTCAAAATCAACTCCTGCCTCTCTGTACCAACACGTGTCAAACTTGGAGTACCGCAAGGATCGATCCTCTCACCATCCCTCTTCAATCTCTTCATGAAACCACTTGCAATTATTCTGAAACAAGCAGGGGTTCAATACCACCTATATGCAGGTGACACTCAAATATACTACAAAATCAAATCACCCAGTGACGTCAGACAACTCAATGGCACGCTAACCAAGATCCAAGCCTGTTTTAATGCAAATCACTTAAAACTGAACCCGGACAAAACTAAATTAACATTCCTCAAGATGATCTCAAGACAATTGTACAATCCCTAGTCCTTGCTAAACTGGTCTACGGAAACGCCATCCTAACAGGGTCACCAAAAACTCACTTAGCCCCATTAAGGTCAGTCCTTAACATGGCAGTCCGACTCATAACTGGGGGAAAAAGATTTGATCACATTTTGCCAAACCTCAACGCACTCAAATGGCTTCCCATGGAAGGTAGATGTACTTACAAACTGGCCTGCATCATACACAAGGTCCTTCACACCCAATCCCCAAACTACCTAAACAGCAAACTAGTAAAAGCAGGAAAATCCAGAACTATGAGAAGCACCAACTCACTTCTTCTCATCCCTCCAAAACTGAAAAAGAAAATGACCCAATGCCGGTCCTTCTCTGGCAACGTACCCAGGATGTGGAACGCAGTTGCTATTGACCTCCGATGCAACCCCTCCGTCGTTTGCTTCAAAAAGGGCCTCAAACTCCTTCTCCTCAACGAATGCTCTACCGACCAAGTCAACTATCCTAGGCATCTATAACCGAATGGACTCCCCACTCTCTCTGACCTTCAAGGATGGTGGCTATTTGACTTTGTTATCCACCTACGCCTTTTTCCCCTCACTGGATGCATAAGTACTATGTCTTTGCTTATATCGCGATGCATCCTCATGTCCTGTGATGTCATGCAATCTTTCTTGTCCTTTATGTATGTTAAGCGCTCTGATACCCACGGGTCTAGCTAGCGCTATAGAGAACTCTATAAATAAACAATAGTTTTTGGCGCCCCCACACCCCATGACCGCCTCCTCTGAATCTTTCACTACCACCGAGCAAAAGTGCCCCTCATCTCTCCAATCATAGCTTATTGCCAAACATAGCGCCCCGGCCCCTGAGGTCAGTGCCCCCTCCACAGGTCAGCCCCCAGTGCGGCCGCACCGGTCGCCCTGCCCTAAAGCCGGCCCTGAAAATAGATGCAGCAGAACAGCCACAGAGACTATAAGAGTCCAGTGCACCCTCCTAAGTGAAGCACCCTAAGTGCAGCTTGCCTGCCTAGATGTTGGCCCTGTGTCTTCCTGAAGCACAGGACTCAGTCCAAATGAGGCCAGCACTGGTCAGGGCTGCTTGTATTCCCTTCTGGGAGAGACGCATCCTTGCAGTTGGGACTGGACTGTTCCTGCTGCAGCACGGCCAAGTCTGACGTGCATATGGCCGGTTTCTGCCTACAACGGATAGTCGGAAAAATGAGGGGCTGAATGTGGCCTGAATAATTAATTGCCTGTTACTAAGAATAATTCAAACAATCCACCCATCACTTTTTTTACTTTTTTGTGTTTTCAAAATAAGAGTAACAACTTTGTGAAAATGGCACAGGTAATTTTATGTTTAGTTGTCATCACTTCCTTAACCTGATGCTGAGAAAACCACCACCAGGATTCAGTTCAGCCCACAGCAGAATCTCTTTTTGTTCCTGCTCTGGGTGAGCTGTTGTTGCCCGCAGATGGTAATTGCCCCCACCCTGACTGGGCTGGAACTGTCAGCAGCTGGGGGGTGGAAGGGGCTATGGGGTATCGGTGCTATGCGTGCTCCTTTCTTGTTGTCATTCAATGGCACACTCTCCCTCCCTCCCCAGGAATAAGCGCCCTCCATTCCAGGGCTACCCAACAGATTCTATATAATAGGGTCTCTTTTGTGGTCTCAGTTTTGTTGAGTATGTCCTTGCAACAAGAGTCCATAGTTAGTAGCTAAAGTGCCCTGTATACCTTGAACTCTTGGGAACCAACAATACACCTTTTACGGTAAATCTCTTTCTATGAGGATGCCCTGTCCACCAATAACTATGCTATTGTATTGTAATTGTATTGTGATTGCATTTATATAGCGTTTACTACCCCTGACAAGGCGTTGAAGTGCTTTTTTTGGTGAGTAGCACGCTACTTCAGAACCCATAAAGGATTAGTGGTGAATTAGTATGGTGAAATATGAAAGTAATTTGAGTGGTGGATATGTTAGTCAATTATTTGGATTGAGAAGGATAGTGGAGGGATAGAAGATAGAAAAAGGTTTGCATTTATATAGCAGGTGCTACCCCTGATGAAGTGTTGAAGCGCTTTTTTGGCGAGTAGCACGCCACTCCAGAACCCATAAAGGATTAGTGGTGAATCAGTATGGTGAAATATAAAACAAGCATTTGCAATGCAATAGGTCTCGCATTAAGAAAGTTTGAGCTATTGGTATTGTAAATGTCAATTTTTTTATTTATGTGTTGGTTTTAAAAATTGCGAAATTAATAGCTTTGTCATTTACATTGGCACTAGTTATAACTTTTGCAAATGTGACACTTATAGCATTTGTAATGCAATGTGTTGTATTTTCGTGACTTACATGTATTGATATAACAAATAACATTGGCTTTTATTTTTTTTAATAATGAATACTTAAATAACATTTATTGTAATTTATAATGGCAATAGCTTAAACTTTTGTAAATAACTTACGAAGATTATGTTCAGTGTATTTTATTGTGACGAAAATCCAAGAACAGAAGTGAAATATTAACATCTTTTTACGACATTTGTAATAAAGCTTGAAACATTGAGAGAACATATTTGAACCAGTTGTTGTTGAATGGTTGCACAGATTGATGTTGTGGTGGCGCAGAGCGATGTTGGGTGGTGTCGAGTGATGCTGTGGTGTTCAGTGATGCTGTGGTGGTAAATTTGTGCCCCGCTTGAGGGGCATATTATAATTGTAGTGTGAGTTCTGCAGATTTATGCTGTATTAGTAATGCCTAATGCAGTGCTGGTGATCAAAGATGGTGTAGTGGTGGTGAATGATGCTGTGTTGATGTTGTTTAATGATTTGGTGTGCTGAGTGATGCTCTAGTGGTGTTGACTAATGCCGAAATGGTATAAATGATGCTGTGTTAGTGCTCATTGACAATTGTGTGTACCTTGAGGAGAGATGGGAGAGGGGAGGGGAGAGAAGGGAGAGTGAGGAAAGAGGGGAGAAATAGAGGAGAGTGAGGAGAGACAGGGGAGAGGAGAGAAGGGAGAGTGTGGAGAGAGATGGGAGATGGTGGAGGGGAGGGGGGAGAGAGAGAGGAGAGAGAGAGAGGAGACAGGAGAGAGGAGAGTGGTGAGAGGGGAGAGTGATGAGAGGGGAGAGTGGTGAGAGGGTGGAGAGTGGAGAGAGGGAGGAGAGTGGTGAGAAGGAGGGTAGATTGGGGATAGAGGGGGAGGGGAAAGTGATGGGAGAGTGAGGAGAGAGGGGAAAAAGAGAGGGGAGGGGAGCGTGATGGTGAAAGGGGAGAGTGGTGAGAGTGCATTCTGGTGAGGTGGGATGAGAGAAGACAGTTGTTATAGGGGAGAGTGGTGAGAGGGGAGAGTGGTGAGAGGGGAGAGTGGTGAGAGAGGAGAGTGGTGAGAGAGGAGAGTGGTGAGAGGGTAGAGTGGTGAGAGGGCAGAGCGGTGAAAGGGCAGAGTGGTGAGAGGGCAGAGTGGTGAGGAGAGTGGAGAGGGGAGAGTGGTGGCGAGAGGGGAGAGTGGTGGTGAGAGGGGAGAGTGGTGAGGAGAGGGGAGAGTGGTGTTGAGAGGGGAGAGTGGCGGTGAGAGGGGAGATTGGTGAGAGGGGAGGAGCGAGTCATGCCTGGAGAGAGTGAGGAGAGGGGTGAGTGAGGAGAGGGGAGAGAGGCGAGAGAGGGGTGAGTGAGGAGAGAGAGAGGGATTGGAGAGGGAGTGTAGTGGTGAGTGGTGAGAGGGGAGATGGGGAGAGGGGTGGGTGAGGAGAGGGGTGAGTGAGGAGAGGGGAGAGAGAAGTGAGTGAGGAGAGAGTGGGATTTGGGAGAGGGAGGGGAGAGTGGTGAGAGGGGAGAGGCGAGGGGAGAAAGGGGAGAGAATGAGGGGTGAGCGAGAAGAGAGGGGGGAGGGGAGGTTGAGG
The DNA here is from genome assembly GCF_964263255.1 of Lissotriton vulgaris. Classification (NCBI taxonomy): domain Eukaryota; kingdom Metazoa; phylum Chordata; class Amphibia; order Caudata; family Salamandridae; genus Lissotriton; species Lissotriton vulgaris. The sequence continues at coordinate 1,100,398,879 of NC_141693.1, forward strand.
AGAGAGGGAAGATTGGGGGAGAGTTATTTTTCACTTTTCAAAAAGCCTTTAAAAAAAATATCTCAACCTTTTTTTATTTGCACCTTTCTAACCAGTCCTTGGTTCGAGGGCAGCTAAGGTATGCATTTCCTGGAGATAAGCATATGATTTATGAGGTATTTGTGCTGGACTTGATAGCCATGTTATTGCGTCTTTTATCAGTTCCTGGAAACTTCCCTGTTACGGAGCCCTCATGTTTGTCCGGCAAGAAAGTGAGTTTTACCATCTTCCCAGCCCCTTGCCAAAGCCTTCCCGGTGTAAGCTCCACATAGGCAGTGTTGAATTTTCTTTGTGCCTACATATTTAATGCCTGTACAACAAAAAACTTGCGCTGCAGACAGACTGAGTGTTTCTTATACCTACATGTTTGATGCCTGGGGGAAATACACCCCCACTGGGCTGAATATTGTTAAAGAGATCCCTAAAACTCTTATTAGCCAAAAAAACATCACAGGCATATTCTCTAGTCAATGTTAAAGATTGTGAAGGCTAGCGCCCATCTTTGGACAAAGCCTTTAGTGATGTTTGAAAACTAAACAAGAAGAACTGTACAGCATGTATCTCGAACTCGCATATATCAAAATGGCAGCATTACCGTTGCTTCTTTCTGCTTCCGCCACCTCCTCCGGTCCCTGCAGCAGCCGTGCAGCACACATAAGTAATAATTACAGCCACAGCGGCCTGAAAAAGCTGCCTCCTTCAGCCAGGGTCACAAAGCTCTCTGGCCACTTCCCTCGGAAAGCTGAATATGGCGCTCATAGCTGTGGAGCAAGTCCCGTTGTTAACCTTGCTAAAGAAAGACGAAAGCGGGTGCCGTGCAAATAAAATATATAGCGTGGTGCCATTGCCTAATAAAGTTATGCGCATGGGAGCCCTTAAAGGGCCATGCTGATAAAGAAAAAAATCTTAAGCAAGGAAATAAAAAAACACAAGAAGACTAAAGCCGTCGCTGTGCTATATCATATAGCGTGGCACCCGTGGTTCTTAAAGTTATGCTCATGGCAGGTCAGGAAAGGGCACCATGCCGATAAAAAAAACCAATAATGGACAAAACCGGGCTTGCTAAAACATACAGCGCGACGCCCGTGTCAAGGCAGGAAGCATCAATTTAAAAAAAACAAGGAGGAGTGGTGGGTGGAGGTGTGCAATACTGATGGTGGGTGGCAGTAGAGGTGATGAAGGTGGGGGCATGACACAGACGTGCATCGATATTCAGCGTAACATTAACACCTAGTTAATTATACACAAGAAGAACTGTACAGCATGTATCTCGAACTCGCATATATCACGTGGAAGGAGGGAACAGGGAGAACAGGGGAATGAAGAGGATCTTACATAATGGCTGGAGTGGGAGACTGATGCGGGGAAACCAGGTTCGAGCCAGCACTGATACCTTTGGAGTGCGGGTACAAAAGTAAACAAGCTCTTCGCATTGCTGGGGGGAGGAGAAATGCGAGACACGGCTTGGCGGCCGTGAAAAGTGTGAAGCAGGGGGCGGGGGAGCGGATCCCTTTGAAGTGAAGCCTTGCTCTCGGAGGCATGAGGCTCGGGCAAGCGCTTGCACGAGCACATGCACTTGATGAAATCCGCAATGGTTTCAGAGCTTGGTTTAGCCTCTATATCTCTCGCCAGCAATGCGCAAGCGCATTTTCAGGCGAGACCTAAAAAGTAATTTGAGTGGTGGATTTAGTCAATTATTTGGATTGAGAAGGATAGTGTAGCGATAGAAGAGGGAAAAAGATTTGCATTTATATAGGTTTTGAGTGCTGTACATGAAAAATCCACCAACAGTTGAAAGCAATATCTGGAGGACCAAAACAATAAAGCTCATAAACTTATCAGAATCCTGGTGTAAATGATTTCAATCGTTGACTCAGTGGGGAAAAACCTTGTAAACTGAATACAGCGAGCGCCGGCAGGTTAATGTGCACGTGAGGTGTCCCTGAGGAGAACTGTCACGCAAACGGCTGTGATTTCATGTTTCTGACATTTTCTTTCTCGCACTAAAGGCTCTTTGGGAGCCGCAGTTAAGCCCGCTGATTTGGTTTAGGAGAGGTTGTCAAATTGCTGAGTCATCCGGGCAAATGAAATGTGGCATTATGTTCCGGTGTGGGGCGTACCAACATTCATGGTATAAATGGCGGGCTGTGGTATTTTGAACCAGCGATGGATTGAAAATCTACTGAACAATGAGAGTGCTCATGGGATCTGTTAAATATCTGACCAGCAGTGTGATGCCCTCCATCTGAATAAAAAGAAAGTAATAAATATTTAATGTGTGCACTGTAAGAACAGAACAAATCACAGATCACGAAGATGCAGCTGTCTTTGACCTTCAAACATTTTTCTGTGAATTCTCTTGTTAAAGACAAAATAAGCAACACCATGAAAATTGGATTAGTTGTTTGATCTGAATACACTACATTTAAAGCGAGCATATTACAAAAAGCCTCATCAAATCATTTGACGCTTCCTAACTCATAAGACCAAAAATGTAGTAGAAAACCAGAATTCCAATCGCAAAGGGGGTGCTATTTTTGCAGTACCACAGGGTGAATTAAGTGGTGAATACTCTTTGCAGTTAATGAGTGCAGTTGGTATGGCAACTACTCAGTCTAGAACCCATCAGTCTAGACACCGTAAGGTTCCATTGTAAGGACTCTGAACCAGGTCTCTCAAAAGATCTCCATGTAAAATAATTCCTTTTCTGCATAATTCCTTTCTCCTCAGCATAGCAACATTATCTCCATAAATCAACAATATCATTTTTCACTTGCTGGATTAATTTTATTTAAGAGGAGTACTTCTAATGTCTAAAACTGGTAGGAGTTGTATTGAAGTGCTTTACAAGAGAATAAAACAGGAAGAAGGATGGTATCAGACATCAAAGAGCAATGGGTGGTAGCCTGTGTCTAGGGAGCATCTGTATGACGTGTGTACTTGGGCCTACAAAGGCAGTATTTGGATACACAAAGGTTGTGGGCGGGAAGGGATTACTTGGACATATTATGTCAACACTTGGGCATCTGAAGGGGTATTTATACAGTTGATTGTACTACTAAGGCATATGATGGTTGCACCTGGGTAAAATAAGACATATCTAAGCATTTGGTGACCATACCTGGGATTTGATGACCTCCTTAGATTTTTATGGCTGTACTTCAATCATGCACTGTGTGTAGCATCCAGATATATGTCACAAGGAGCGCACCGTAAGACCATGGCCCATTTTTAGGTCTCGCCTGGCAGCGCGCATGTGCTGCCCAGGAAAAAGACCTTTAGCTGTCGAGTTGGTTTTGAGGCCAAAAACGTGCACGCGTTCCATTGTCTTCAATGGCAACGCGTGCACGTTTGACGATTCCCTTGCGGGAGCGAGCAGCAGCACCATATATTATCACGCCTTGCTGCTCCCTCCCACAAGGGTATCCGGCGTAGTGTCTCATTTTGTGCTGTACACAACTTGAAAACCAGTTTCAGGGCAAAGCCAGGGCGACTAAAGTGCATGTAATACACACCAGAGAGAGTGTTTTTTTGTACACAACAAGAGTTTTAAGGATTTAATGTTTGGCCCTTTCTCATGAGTGGAAAGATTTGCGCACGTTAATAACAAAGCCTCTCAAAGCTCTAAAACCGCATTTTTTGCAAAATAGAAAATTAGGGGGCATTTGAGGAATCCTATCTATGCAAAGCTCACATCCGACTATCTGCAGAGCTCAGGGGCAGCCATCTTTATTTTTTTTATTTTTTTATTTTGCGATGCAAAAAACTGAGAAAAAAGTACAGAGAAATTACGTTTAAACAGCCCACCACACCCCCACACCTCAAACAGTAAAACTACGAAGTAAGTAAGTGGCACATAAGAGAAGAGTAAACATAGATAGATGGCATTGTTTAAGGAGAAGATAATAAAGAAAGAAGGGGAGAAAAAACGAAAAACGAAAAACGTCCAGGCATCAAATAGGAACATGACATAGGAAGAAAAGAAAAACAGGCAAGGGAAAGAACACAGGCCAAAATATTCCGGCTGCTCCAACCACGACGTTGTACAAAAGGGGGTGGTGATGAACGGAGCATCTGAACCAATCAAACACTCACACCCAGTCAACAGACCTGGGTTTAATCCATCACTGTTCTTTAGCCCACTCTGCCACCCCAGTTCAGACATGGCCATATGCAAATCAGTCTGACCCTGTGCCTCATGGGAACAGTCCAGCCCGAACTGCCAAGTCATGCCTTCCCTGGACCGGAAACAAGCTTCCGAGGACCGGTTTCTGGCATTCAGCCGTCTTCATTCCCGGCTTGCTTGAATCCAGTGGCAAAGTGAGCAAGGGACTCACGTCTGAGCATACCCTGCCAACTTATGGTGAACAAAGCAGTACAAAAGGGGGTGGTGATGGACGGAGCATCTGAACCAATCAAACACTCACACCCAGTCAACAGATCTGGGTTTAATCCATGACCGTTCTTTAGCCCACTCTGCCACCCCAGTTCAGACATGGCCATATGCAAATCAGTCTGACCCTGTGCCTCATGGGAACAGTCCAGCCCGAACTGCCAAGCCATGCCTTCCCTGGACCGGAAACAAGCTTCAGAGGACCGTTTCTGGCATTTCAGCCGTCTTCAGCCCGGCTTACTTGAATCCAGTGGCAAAGTGAGCAAGGGACTCACGGCTGAGCATACCCTGCCAACTTATGGTGAACAAAGCAGTACAAAAGGGGGTGGTGATGGCTGGAGCATCTGAACCAATCAAACACTCACACCCAGTCAACAGATCTGGGTTTAATCCATCACCGTTCTTTAGCCCACTCTGCCACCCCAGTTCAGACATGGCCATATGCAAATCAGTCTGACCCTGTGCCTCATGGGAACAGTCCAGCCCGAACTGACAAGCCATGCCTTCCCTGGACAGGAAACAAGCTTCAGAGGACCGGTTTCTGGCATTTCAGCCGTCATCAGCCCGGCTTGCTTGAATCCAGTGGCAAAGTGAGCAAGGGACTCATGTCTGAGCATACCCTGCCAACTTATGGTGAACAAAGCAGTACAAAAGGGGGTGGTGATGGACGTTAGCATTTCTCACACCACAAGGCCCTTCTTTTGACTTTTACGGCCTTTCCTGGCATATACAGCCTTCTCTAGATGGTAAGTTGCGACTAGCCTAGCCAGCCAGAGAGAATGATGGGGGACCGGTGTCCAACCATGCGGAAGCATCACAGATCGTCCACATTGCCATTGCAATGAAGATCAATTCCCCACTTTTAATCCTAATAGTTTCAGATTGGGTCCCCAACATGATGACTGTGGGGGTTAGTACAGTAGTCTGAGTGGTGACTTCCCCTATAAATTCCTGTACCTTCAGGAGGATTGAAGCAAGTTCGGAACAGGTTGCAAATATATGAATTGAGTCAGCGCCATATTCAGCACGCCGGGGGCATAGTGTCCCTTTGCCAGCTCCCCACTTGGCAATTTTAGTGGGGGTAATATACAGAAAGAAAATGGTTTTAAAGTGTTGTGCCTGCAGCTTGGCTGACAGCAAAATATTTTGAGAGCGTGTTAAGGAGTCAAAAAATATACTATGTGGGAATTCGAGTTTGGTGTGCCATTTGTCCGCTATTTTCTGTAGATCATCCGGGGTTTGTCTATTTAGCATGCTATACAAAAGACCTATCCGTGGGGCCGTGGTGTTGCGCAGTGTATTAAGAAGTTCCATTTCCATGAATCCTGCGGTACCCCAAGCCTTTCTGGAGAGAAAATCACATATGGAGAGCTACTTAAAGGCATCTTGGCTTTTCAATCCGTATTTAGATTGTAGGCTTACTAATAAGTTGACTCCCGCACTAGTGATGAGATCCCCCAGTTTCGTGATGCCTGCCTTGTGCCAATCTGAGAGGTAGGACCTGCCAAAAATAGCGGGAAAATTGCAGTTTGTAGTGATAGGAGAGTAGTAGTTAAATCTTCCCAGCCTGAAGATTCTGCGGATATTACGGAAGACCTTGTATGAGTTCATTAAGGTCTTGAATCTTGTAGTATCCAAACAAAGTCTCTCGGAGAAGACAGCCCCAGTGATGTTCACCCAGTAGCAGTTGGAATGGCGAGGCAAGCCCAGATACAGAAGAGAGGGGGAGTTCCCTCACCAGCTCAGAGCTGTATTTCATAACTGAGGCCCAGTAATATAGCATAATGTTGGGGAAGAACTCTCTTGGAAGGGATAGTTGCCTAAGAGCCCGCCTTGTTGTGAGTAGGCCCAAATGAACTGCGTGAATATTTGTTGGAATTTCTGCAGATTGGTTTTACTAAATTCCAGGGGTATGGTGCGAAAGAAGTAGAGAAGTTTTGGAAAATATGTCATTTTTATTACGTTGCATCTGCCAACAAGGGTCAGGTGTAGGTTATCAATTTGTTTAAGGGCATTCTTGGTATCTGCAGTGAGAGGAACTAAGTTATCCATTACGATTTCATCAATGTTAGCAGATATGAGAACCCCCAGATATTTAGCCTTAGGCACTACCCTGGAATCAGACCAGGTGATATATTTGTTTATGATTATTTGTGTTTTGGTTTAATTCAGGACGTAGCCTGAGATTTTCCCAAATTTTTGAGCCTCTAGCTCCACTGCCAGTATGGTATTCTCTGGATCAGGGGAAGTAATGGCAAGGTCGCCCGCATAGGCCATTATTTTAGTGTTAATGCCCTGGATGTTAATTGCTAAGATAGCGGGATTCCTTTCAATTTGTTTAATGAATGGGTCTAGGTAAAGGGCGAATAACAGAGGGGAGCAGGGGCAGCCCTGCCTAGTGCCCCGGGAGGTGTTGAATTGACCATTAAGTTGCCCATTATTGGATACACAGGCCGTCGGTTTAAGATATAGAACCTGTACAGCCTGAGTGAGTCTTGGCCCTAGCCCATCCTGCCCATGACTGCCCACAGGAACTGCCAGGAGACCCCGTTAAATGCTTTTTCAGCATCCAGTAGTGTTAGTGAGATTGGGTCTCCAGCCGCCTGCGCTGCATCAAACAGGGTAATAGCCCGCCTGCCATGTTCCGTGGTGCCGTTTTTTGGAATGAAGCCATGCTGCCATTCTGATACTAAGGATTCAACTACAGAGGATATTCTTGAAGCCAATATTTTAGAGAAGACTTTGGAGTCGCAGTTGATGAGAGTGATGGCCCTGTACGAGCTCATCTCTAGTGGAGACTTACCCTTTTTGGGAAATATAGATATTCTAGCATTGGACCAGGAAGCAGGAGGGGAAGACCCATTGAAGATAGAGGTTACCACGTCTGTGAAGATTGATTTAATTTGAGGGGCAAAGATCTTATAAAATTCTACAGGAATGCCATCTATTCCTGCGGCTTTCCCGTCTTGCAGGCTCGATAGGGATTCCAAAATTTCGTCCCAGGTTGGTGTAAGTTCTAGCAGTTCACTATTATCAGAGTTAAGCTGTCTAAGATCAATCTCACATAGGTAGCTAGCTATCTCGCTTTCGAGTGAGCCATTCACACTGGGTTCTCCTCTGTATATAACTTGGTGTAGAATTCCTGGAATCCCTTCTGTATTGAATTGGGGTCATTGGTCTCAATTCCTGTAGCTAGCTTGATTGCATGTATTTCACTGCTAGTGGACTGTTGCCTGGTCTTGATGGCCAGATGATGCCCAATGCAATCACTGCACTCATAATTTTTTTCCCGTATAGTTGCCCATTTAGCTGCTTTTTTTTCACAAAGTCTGCCCCTATTTCAGCTTTAGCAAGGACTACCTCTTTTTGGACAGTTTTAATATCCTGTCCCAATTTGATCAATCGGACCAGTTCTGTTTCTGCTCTCCTTAATTTACCCTGCAGATTGCTAATTAGCAGTTTCTCCTTCCTGTTTTTGCTGACTGAGAACCTCAGAGTTTCGCCCCTGACTCCAGCCTTTAGTGTGTCCCAGACAGTCATCGATGAGGCGGTACTGATGTTTATTTCCAGGAATTCCCGGATCCAATCTTGCATGTGTGCCTGATAGCCTACGTCCTGTAGAAGGGCTTTCTCAAAACTCCATCTTGCTACCTCGTTCCACTTTCCAAATCCCTTGATGTTTAAAATGAGAGGATTGTGATCTGACATAAAACGAGGTGCTATGCCAACGGTGCAGTTGCTAAGAAGTGAAGATGAAACAAAGAAGTAATCTATTCTAACAAAAGTGTGATGCAGGGCCGAAAAGAAGGTACAGCCAGGCTGCGTTGGATTTAAACTGGCCCAAATGTCACTTAGTCCATGGACCTGAGCTAGGTTGACTAGAGCTTGAAATACTAGGGGCTTTCTGCCTTTGTACCTCCATTTACTGTCAATTTTCCAGTCGCTGGGCAAATGTATATTGAGATCGCCACACAAGATGATAGGGGTGGGCCAGTGAGCTAGTTCCCCTGAGGCCAGGTTGATGATCCCTGGGTCGTCGACGTTGCTACCATACAGTGAGCAAAGGGTGAAAGGAGGGTTAGAGGGAAGGTGGCACTCGGTTATTACCCATCTGCCCAGTGGATCAGATTTAACATGGGGATTATTAAGAGAAAGTCTTTTATCAACCATGATTCCTACCCCTTTTGTTTTAGTGCCCTGTGCTGTAGCCCCAACGACTTTAAACCCCAGTGTGTCTAGTAGATGTTTCTGTGAGCCCTCAATGTGGGTCTCCTGGAGGCAGATGATGTTGCCCCCCATAGACCGTAGGCTTTGGGAAACATTCTGCCTTTTTGAGGAGTCATTCAGTGCGCAGACGTTGGCAGAGACAATCCTAAGTGAGTCTACCTTAGCCATCTAAGTATTGGAAGGAAACCTTTTGATCTTGCCTGACAACTTGAAAAGTGAATATGGAGATATGTGCGTGCCAAAGAGTGCCCTTAAATCTTCTGTGCCATTTTTGTGCCAGCCCGTCCCCCATCCCCTCCACCCGCCCCCACCCTTCTTCTGAGCAATCCGGGATAACCTGAGTGATGGTGGTCAGACTGTCAACCACACCTAAGAAAAGCCAAATTAAACTTTCATTCGGCTAGTAGCCCTTTCAGAAACAATCAAAGAGAACATGTGGCTACCCACTGCATCAATTGTAAAGTTCACATAGAGCTGCCGAAATGCGATCATAGTCCCAGCCCTTGAAGGCCCTTGGAGGTTTGAAACTATATAATGACTGAAAGAACAATAGTGCGGGCATGAAGAGAATAACGAGGGCAGAGGGTGAGTTTTTCATCTAAGACTCTTCCTGGATTTGAGCTCGTCCAAGTATTTGCCAACTTTTATTTTGGAGAGGAAGACCTTGGTGCCCCCATTGAAGATTACTTTGAGTCTGGCAGGGTTCATTAGATATACTTCTACCCCTAGCTGCTGGAACGGGGAGATCAATTGTCTCAGGTGCCATCTCCGTTCTACTGTCTCATGGTAGAAGTCGGGTTTGGCAAAAATTTTTATGCCATTGGCCCCTTTCTTGGAGTTAGGGCGAGCCTGATCATAGATTAACTGCCTGAGAAGAAAGTTTCCAAAGTAAATAAGGAATACCCTTGGCTGTCCACCAGTGGTATTGCCGCCGTTATGCTGCCGTCTGTGGTTGAAGGGAAAGCGGTGCGCCCTCTGCACCTCGCAGTCCCAGTCCCAGCCCTGTTGATTGGGAAAGGAATCCTGCAAAAGTTTAACAATAAAGCGTCTAGGATCGTCCCCTTCCTTACCCTACGGAATACCAAGCAGACGGAGATTGTTCCTGCGCTGACGATTTTCCTGATCCCCCATCTTGGTCGAAATCGGAACTGTGAAGTGTAAGGAAGCCACAGCAGACAACGTTGTAATGTGTGAAGCTTCTTTATTGCATTATACCAACACATGCACTCCAAGGTGCGGAGCACCCGTCCTGCCGAGCCTGCCACCAACTGTCATCTGTCAACATTCCAGAGACAGCTGGTGACAGAGGCGCCAGGCGTACGGTGTCCTAGGAGGGACACATGTAATCACAATATGAAGCTTGCTAGGTGAAGAAACCAGCTGCAGTGTCTTTTTCCAGCCGAGATTGGGGGTGATTAATGGGGCCAAAGGTTTTGAGAGCCGTAAGGTCCTGATCAGAGCTGCAAGAAGTCTCAAAGCGGGCCAAACGAGGGACTCCAGTGGAAGAATAGTAAGGGAAAAAGAAACTTTGCCGATTTCCTCTCTGTTAACGCCGCATCCACATCGTGACCGCGAAAATTCGGGACCTCCTGGCAGGAGCCTCAGCGTTCTCCAGACCGGCATCAGGCTGCAGTGCGCAGGGCAGCTAGCCGATCATTCACGCGTCTGGCGTGAGCAGCCGAGCAGCGTGAACACTCACGCTGACTCCATCTTGCACCCCATCTTTCATTTTCATCGTGTTTACTATTTGCATACATTTGTGTCTTGCTGCCTCCAAGCCTCCTATACTTACCTTTGTATATTGCTAAAGGCTAATACTCTTGTGGGATCAATAGCTCTGATTTTAAAAAACGTAATTGTGTTTGTGTGTCAGTTTTAAACTGCATTTAATTAAACAAAACTGGTGAATCTGAACCAATCTTCATTTGAAGTGGGGAAAAGAAATGGTGCATGGCTAAGCACGTATAAGGTCCCAAAGGCGAGACCTATTGGCTATGCCAATGCTTGTTAGAACATGCGCTGCGTCCACACAGTGCAAAGTCATATGTTATGTACTGTTTTTTAGCCCACACATTTCTAATAGATGGCCAAAGCCTACTGGCCTTGGTAATATTAGCTATCTCTGAATTGTACGCACAAGTATCTCTACCCTTGCCCTGCAGGTGCCACTAAGGAGACTACAGGGCATCATTTGAAAGCCGGAATGGTACACACAGAGTGTATCCATATTATGCCACAGTTACCTACGGTTCTATTGGCCCACTAGCAGATTTGTCCTTGTGCTTAATTCTACCAACCTGCTCAAAGCCAAAGACACTATGAAAGGATTTATGGGAAATCCCAGAAGACCACCCCCATGCATTATTCTGATCATTTAGTATACTGTCCATGGAGTGCATCTGGTAAAGTACGGTGTATTGAATGGTTATGCTTTGTTTTATCTCTACATGTCCAGTCTAGTACAAGATTTATCCTATTGCATCAATAGCCTTGAAGCAGGCCAGAAAGTTGAGTTCCATGCCCCAGTTTGTCCAGAGCCACCCTTCTTCAACCATAGAACTGATTATTGTCCCCACTAAACTCTAAACTCTCTGAGGCGAATCTAGCGGAGCAAAGTACTGTTTGCCACTGACCTGCTCCTGAGTATCCTGCTGCACCAACAGTTTGCCGGACCCGCTCCGCGGATCCCGCTTCACAGGATTCAGTACTGGGGCTGCGGAGGTCAAATGGGGCTGCGAGCGTGAAGGCAGGGACTCCAGTGACCAGGAGTCCCTGCTAGGCCAATCACTGACACCTGGCCCGCTCTCCCCGGAAGACACGCCCACAGCGCACCGGACCGGAGAAAACCAGCCCTCCTCCTCCCAACTGGTGGGACTCTAAACTCTCTGAGGCGAATCTAGCGGAGCAAAGTATTGTTTGCCACTGACCTGCTCCTGAGTATCCTGCTGCACCAACTGTTCGCCGGACCCGCTCCGCGGATCCCGCTTCACAGGATTCATCACTGGGGCTGCGGAGGTCAAACGGGGCTGCGAGCGTGAAGGCAGTGACTCCAGTGACCAGGAGTCCCTGCGAGGCCAATCACTGACACCTGGCCCGCTCTCCCCGGAAGACACGCCCATATAGCCCACGTACATAATCAGCCCAGCAGCCGCGCACGCTGGACGCGCGCGGGACGCGCGCGGGACGAAGCGCAGAGCGAAGCGCGGAGCGAAGCCCGGCCAAAGAGCGGGCCGTTTGAGGCCGTTAGAGGTCGGAAGAGACCGGACCGGGCCACCCCTCTAACAACCGTCTCTTCTTTGGAATTCGCTGCTTCTTTCCGTGTCCAAGGATGTCCACGATGGAAACAAGGAGTAAAACCACACAGGCGGTTACTGGACCTACTAAAGGTACTTTGGACAATTATTTCGTGAAAGCGGGGTCTTTACTGATTGCCGAAATAACAATGCTTGAAAGGCGCATTTCCCAAGAAATTGACTGGGTGAGGAGGTCCTCTATGGGCCCCCTTGCACAAGCCAAGACCCCAACTAACAGACCAAATTGCACTGAGCCAACTGGCATTACCAATGGGCCAACTAGGATTAGCGAGCACAACACGGACTTAGACTTGTCCATCTCTAGTTCTCACACTAGTTCAAAGGAAGTAAGTGATCTTGACGATCTGAGTTTGTTAAACCTCCCACTAGTTCAACCCCAGTCAGCCCAAATTCCCAACCCCGAACATGACCTAGTTGTGGTCGATACAAATGACAGAGTTACACTGCAGGGGTTAAGGGAAGGAGCAGTACCTAAAGGGAGCTGAGGCTATTTTACCAGAGACTCAGACCGCTGTGTCTTTAGAACATATCACTTCTAATCCCCACGACACCTCGGGCGAAGATATTACTTTGGCCGACATAGGATCACTTTTGAGAACCTTATTGTGCCCCATAGAAGTGCGGCTTATTAAAATGGAAGCCAGGCTAGTGAATATCGAGAAATTTACAGCCCCACTATCTGCTAATCCCAAAACTGACAGCAAATTAGAGGACAAGGGTGGCAGACCAGGGACAGTGACAAAGACTAATACTAAGAGCGGTCCCACGGTCAACAGCAAGACGGGGAAAAGCACAGGTCCTTTAGCACCCCAGGATAAATCAATTGCCCCCCAAATAAGATCACGCAGTCTAGCATTAACATAGCAACTCCCAACCACCCACATGTCCCCCCTCCCAAAATCACCTCCAATCAGCCCAAGGCCATCATTCCTGCCTCAAACTTACCCCAAACTATACCTACACCGATGGACGAGGCTCTAGTGAATAAAAAAAAGCCAAGAGTAGTGCACCTGCCGCCAGAGGCCAGCCAGTACACAGTACTCTTAGCGGGAGTGCCAGAGCTAAAAACAACGCTGCTTGAATCCACTGCCTCTCTTAAGAACAAGGCGTTGGACTGGCTATCCAAATATAGACCCTTACCACAGGGTGTAACCAGCGATGTACTTATGGTGAGAAGGGTCCCATGGGTGGGAACTACTAGAAAAACAATCAAAGGAGATTGTGTCCTGGTCAGCTTTAGAGACCCTATGACCGTTTCTCATATTTGGGGCTGGCAATATGAGGATCAGGGAACCAACATTCAGCCCTTACCTCTATCCTTTTTCTACCCTTGGCTGCCGTACACCTTGGAGGAAGAGGGATGGGGAGCCCTCCTGAGGCAGGTGGGAGAGGAGATATCTACTATCCAAGTCGACACCCACAGGAGTATTACCCTCCGAACACCGAAGAACAGGGATGGGAAATCTGTCACAGAGGTGGAGGCGGTTGGAGGAGAAGAGAGAGAGTTGATTCCCGCCACCCCAGATTACAGCACCATACATATCCCCTTCTGTCTAACAGGTAAAACTATTTGGATATGATAGATTGACAGTCCAGGCAGAATGTCACCGGGGACAGCTTGTATCTCAGGGAGGGTGCGGAGGTAGATTCGACTCTTACTGGACACACATCTGCCCCAAAGTTAGTTCTGGGCAAGTCTGTTGTGAAAATCCAAACCAATGTAGACTCCCCCACTATAAACCTATCATGGCACTTATGGATACTCGGTCCCCTAGTGCTGATAGGTCTCCTATGATTACATCTGTGGTCAACTCAAGTAACAGCGCAATATCCCCTAATTTGGTCCCGACTCTAAAACCACCATTATTGAAGTTAATTTCCTGGAATGTGGCTGGCCTGGGTAATAAGCTAGATCTACAGGAATGGACCTCTTTTGTGGATACCGGGGACATATGTATGTTCCAGGAGACCTGGGCGAGGGAAGAATACTCCCGACGGGGATACCTGGCATTTTCCATTCCAGCAAAGTGGGCGGGAAGGGGCCGTCCCTCTGGTGGACTCACAACGTGGGTGGCGACCCACTTGGGCTGCCAGGCAGAGCGTCTCCCACTGGCATCTGAGGACATACTAGCGGTTTTGTTGGTATGGCCCAACTCAGCCAGACTTGCCTTGATAAATGTTTATTCAAGGCCGGTCAACTTCACACGTGAATCACCTACCATTGAGGAATTATCGGCTTACCTCAGTGAAATTCCGAGGGGCACCCCATTTTTAGTTGGCGGGGACTTGAATTCACATTTTGAGCCCCTAGTAGGTCTTTTGGATGGCTTTTCTCTGGAAGAGGATGTTAGGTGGGCGGTTCCCCCTTTAGCGGCACCTCCTCCCAGAGCTTGGACACCTCTAGCCATACAGATTACTGCTCTGACTCTTAACCACGGAATTAGAGCCTGCAATGGGCGTATTAAATCTGACATACCAAGCGGCACACCTGCAACAGAGTGGGAAGGGAGTCCTGTCTGGACTATGTCCTTGTACAACTTTCCGAATGGTCGCATATTATTGACTTTAGGGTGGCAGAAAGAACCAACAGCGACCACAATGCCCTTGAACTAGATTTTGTCCACCCTGGCACGGGAACCAGCGATCAAAGTATGGCGGTGACCAAACCCGAGCTCCTCCTTGAAAATAATAGAAGGAGAATCAGGTGGGAAAAACGTATTGCCAGCCGAGCGAAGCTTCCAAAGCTTTATGCTGGAATAATTCCAATCTTGGAAAAAGTTGGCGTCTTAACTGACGAAATAAGTAATGAGGACACCCGAAAAGTAATATATCTGGCCCATGAGGATCTTATTAGTACCATGGCAGATGACCTCTTTACCAAAGCCCATCACAATAGGGGGGGACCACATTGTAAGTCCTCTTGGTAGAATGCCGATTGCCGTAAGGCAAAGGGAGAGCTCCTCCTAAGTATTAAGGAGGGCAGAGGCAGAGGTGAGATACAGGCTACTAGACGGGCATATAAGAAACTGGTCGCCCAGGCCAAGATTGAATGGGAGGAGGGTCAGTGGGAGGAACTCTCTAGTTCCCTAGCCACCAGGGACTATCGCAAGTTTTGGCGAATTGTTAATGGTAGTTCTGGGAACTTACCCTCAGCAATCAAACCAAATATTGCACCTGGGATATGGCAGGTGCACTTCCAGTCGCTCTATATTTCGGATGCTGGGGATATTTGTAATACACTCCCAAGTGCGCCCATCCACAGTGGGAGCGACTAGTTTACATTAAAGGAGGTGCGGGCAGCCATAGTGGGACTAGCATCTGGCAAGGCCCCCGGACTGGATGGTCTTCCAGGTGACCTGTTTAAACAGGAGCCTGACATTTGGGCTCCCTATCTTGTTGCAATATTTAATGCTGTCCTGCTGAGCATGGATATTCCTAGTACTTGGCTGGGGGCAGAGGTGGTTCCTATATTTAAGAAGGGCTCGCCTCTGTTCCCAGCCAACTACAGGCCCATTAGCTTAATAGACGTGTCCCAGAAGCTTTTTGGCAGGATTGTGCTGGATCGCCTTCAGGCCTGGCTGGAACAAACTAACACCCTTAGCCCTTACCAGGCAGGATTTAGAAAGGGGGTGTCCACAGTAGATCAGATTTTCCGCCTAAACCTCATCTATTGGAGGACGGCGCTACTCGAGGGCGGCAGCTTGTACACGGTTTTCGTGGACTTGCGCGCCGCCTTCGATTTGGTGCCCAGAATGAAACTGTGGAGTGTGCTTGCTGAGATGGGAGTCCCACCTGACATTCTTGAAATCCTACAGAGACTCCATCGGAACAACTTTGCACGCGTCAGGTGTGGAAGAAATGGTGAATTGCCAGACAGATTCCCCTTTGACAGAGGGGTGAGACAGGGCTGTGTGCTTGCACCGACCCTGTTCTGCCTCTTTGTCAATGGGGTAATCGCCCACCTGAATGGGATTGAACACACTGACGCCCCCAAATTGGATGGCAGCAGGGTGCCCGCAATCATGTTTGCGGATGACACCCAGCTCCTGTCCAAAACCCCCAATGGAGATCCAGCGAATCCTTGACTCTTTCTTGGTTTTCTGTACGGAGAGGGGCTTAGAGATCAATGCGCAAAAGACTAAATTTATGATCCTAAATCCCACTCCGAGGACACGTCCAAATCCACTGCTTGGCCTATCACGCCTAGAGAGGGTTTCCACATTCGACTATCTAGGTGTAACCTTAAACGAGAACATGACATGGGGGGCACATCAGACTAAGGCTAACTTGAAACTAGTGCAGATCAAGGATGATGACCAAATCAACACTCCGCCCACAGGGCCCAGTCATCCAGATCTACAAAGCCCAGGCCCGGGGAGCAGTAACCTACGGGGCCGAACTCTGGGGCCATATTTCAGCCCTAAACTTGATAACAACCGAAAACAAATTCATCAGGCAACTGGTTGCACTTCCACCAAGCACGCCGCTGCTCCCCTTGAGGCTGGATCTAGGACTTAGACCAATCACAGAGGAACTGGGTCTTAAACCTCTAACATTCTGGAGAAAGATATGGTGTAGCGAGGAACTTACCCAGTACAGGTCTGAGCTTAAGGAGCTTTTAACCCAACCAAAATCCATGCAGATCCCCTGGCTAAAATACATAAAATCATCATGTGAGAGTTTAGGATGCGCAGAACTTTGGACTGATCCAGCCAACGCATCCGCCAGGATATCGCTCAAAACTCTGTCGAAGGCGTATTATGACCTAAAACGTACTAATGCCCTAGACAGCAAGCGTGAGGGTTGGGTTCATTGACGTCCTTATTCATCCAAAGCAAAGACTCCTACTGTCTGGAGAAGGTTCTGGATGGGATGACTCCTGTGCTGACCAGGAAGCAGTTTCTCCAGTGGAGATATGGCACATTGCCCCTTAGGTCTTTCACCAGCTGCTGGGCAACGCCACCAACTGCAAAGCAATGCCCGGCATGTGCCCTTGCGGAGGAAAGTGATTTACACGTGGTCTTATTTTGTAAGGGCTACCAAGTCATCAGAAAATATTGGCTTGTTCCCCTTATTAGAAACTTTGGTTGCAGACAGTTCTCCCTTATGTTTAGAATTTTAAAAACCGATGTTTCACCCCCAACTGTTTTTGCACTGGCGAAATACCTCACAGCCATGTTTTGAAAGCGGGGCTGGGTCCATAATAATTTTATCATAGCTTATTATATTTTATTCATCTTCTTTTAAATTATTGCTGACGGACTATTTTTCATATTTTCAGGCGCTTTTATAACCAATGTTCTATATGATTGTGTTTATTTGTATATCTTTGATGGTCTAACTGATCGAAATAAAGATTGAAATTGGATTGGATTATTGGCCCCACTACCGCGTTTTATTAATTGAACTCACTCAGTTCTTTAAACGTGGCCACAGTATGCGATGTGTCACTTTATTTGACTGCACAAGCTCTACAGTCTTTCAAAAGTGGTTCATGCGATTGAATGTATTGATTACCTGCTGTCAGAAGATGTCAGTACTGCACACTATTCCCTTGTGGTGAAGAATGGACTTTGAACAATTTCAGACACCTTTGCAAGATTTCTGATATTTTCAGAAGCTCCAGTGCTGTAGAGAGAGAGGAAGGCATGGAAAGACCAGTTTAAACCGACACAAGTATAGTTGAAGATATAATGTGTTTTTGTATAGACTAAGTTCACCAATCACGAGGTCCCATAGTGATTTTATTCCCAGGCGTATTTCTTAGGAGCTGAGGTTGTAGCTTTGCCCAGGTGGGGGCTGACCGCAGGTGAATGTTTGATTGAAGAGCCCCAAACCCCAAAAGTCATTTGTTAACTGATGCTGCATAGGAAAACACTGGCAAGACAATACTCTGCCAGCAAACAAGGCACTATTTTTTGTACTACAAAACTATTGTATTGTATTATATTCTAATTGCATTTATATAGCACTTTCTACCCCTGACGAGGCGTCAAAGCGATATTTTTATGGGAGTAGCACGCTACTCCGAAACCCAGAAAGGATTAGTAGTGAATTAGTATAGTGAAAATGTGAAAGTAATATAAGTGGTGAATATGATAGTCAGTTATTTGGATTGCAATGGATTGTGGAGGGATAGAGGAAAAAAGTTTTCATTTATATACCACTTGCTACCCCTGATAAGGTGTCGAAGTGCTTTTTCAGCGAGTAGTACACTACTCCTAAACTCATAAAGAATTAGTAGTGAATTACTATAGTAAAAATATGAAAGTAATTTGATTGGTGGATATGTTAGTCAGTCAATTGGATTGAGCAGGATAGTGCTATGACGATTCTTTTCTCTGTGGCTTCAAAAAACAGGCCACACATCCACAATCTGACTTTTTTTTTCAATGAAGGGCGACAATGCTCAATATAGCAAGACTGGAGTTGCTCTGGATGTTGCATTTTCCCTGTGGTTGTATTCCGAAGGTGAGAGGGGTAGTTATTGCAACCTGTAAGCAAAACTCAAGTGAGGGTGAGATTGTTTCAGAGAGGTCTTTATGGTTGTTAAACAGTGGTAGTGATTTTACCATCCCCCTAGACGAGTCAGCAGTGTCCATCAGTCTGCGATATTGGAAGACGCCATGCTGTACAGAGTACAACTGTACTTTCTTAGGTGTTAGCTGAATGTTTGTTCCTGTGGATGTGTAGGCCGTATAGGGCCAATTGAGGTACAGAATACTTAAGTTGATTGCAATGTCAGACCCTTGTGTTTTCAATCTGTGTATTCCTAAAGTGTGATATGTTGTTACCTAGGTTGGTTGCAGTATTTCTGCAGGTGTGATTCACTCAAGGCTTCCATTCTTTGCAACTCATAGAATGCATGGCTACCCAATAGGTCTCCCAACACTAAACAAAGAACAAGACTCTTATCCTTCATCAATTCCAATGCTAGACCCCGGACAGGCAAAACCACAATTAAGGAAATAATCATGCCTTCAATATCTTCCTAAAGATGAGTTCATTTTCAATTTTACGTATCCTGAACAGTAGGGAGTTCCAGTGCTTATGGGTCGGACAGTGGTGTAACACAGGCCCCCACAGCCCCTGCGGTGCGAAGGACCCCCAAGTTCCAGGGGCCCCCCTCAGCCCAGTACTCTGGCCTGATTGAGTCCAGAGGGGCCCTCTCCATGTACCTTGCAGGGGGCCCCTATCAAGTTTCGTTACACCAGTGGAGTCAGATAGGAGAAGGAAAGACCTCCACTTCTTGTCCTTCGGACCTTTGGCGGTACCATCGAAAATGAGTGAGCAGACATTAAGGCCCTAGCAGATATATAAGGCTGCAATAAGGGCTGTATCAGATGAGGGCCCTTTTTGTAGTACACCCTACAAGCAATACAAAGGGCCTTAAATTGTATCCTTTGATCAATTGGTAGCCAGTGTAAAGAGACCAATGAACATGAGACTAAATTGATGCCTTGGAACCTTCAATAAGGGACAGGCAGCAACATTTTGCACTACCTGTAATCTTTTAACTACATATAGTGGAAAATCTAAATAAAGGGAATTTCTGCAGTCGAGGTGTAACAGTACAAGAGCATGTGCAATTAACCTTCAAGAAGAAAAAGGTAGAAGATCTAGTATCTTTCTGAGCATTCTAAGCATGCACTAGCAGTTTGCTGCAAACATCTTAACTTGAGTTTCAAAGGGAATTTGCAGTCCAACAAAATACCAAGGTATTTTTTGTAGAGGTTTTAGAGGTAGTAGGGCTTCTTAGAGAGTCTGACCAGAAGACTAAAGGCCAGCTGTTGAAATCATTGCCAATCACCATGAACTCAGTTTTTTCAGCATTAAGTTTGAGACAGCAATTGGCAATTCAGTCTACTACTTCGCTCAAGCAGGGTTCAAGCTGATGCACTTTTGAGCATTTCTCTGGAGTAGGAGACATAGCTATTTGGATGTCATCTGCATAGGTCACTATTGAGAGACTTGAAGGCTTGTACAAAGAGCCCTAAGGCACCCCACATTTCAAGGCACATATCTTCGATTAGCATTGTTTATAATGTACTTGAAAACTCCTGTCCTCAAGAAATTATGTAAACCAGTTTAAAGCAAGATCATGGACACCCACATTTTCAAGTCTCTGTATAAGGACTGAGTGGGCTAGAATATCAAACAACTTTAGATCTAATAATATAACTTCTACTGACACCCTTTGGTCAAGGAACATTTTAAGTTTTTCCACGACTTCAAGAAGTGCCACCTCGGTACTGTGTCCCAATCTGAAACCCATATGTGTGGGGTGAAGAATCTCATTGTTTTCCAAGCATAAATGCTGATTGACTTGTTTCTCCAGCATTCTTTAACCCCCGTTAGTAAAGAGATTGGTCTGTAGTTTTCACGTAACAGTGGATCCAGAGTGGTTTTTTTAGCAGTGGGTTTAACACTGCATGTTTTCAAGGGAGTGGAACTACTCCACTTCTTAAAAAAAGTTAAGCAAATCTTGTAACACTGAAAAGATTACTTCTACCCTCTGCTCAAAATATGTAGCAGAGCAGGGTCTAGAGGTGAGCCTGATTCGACCATATTTAATAGAGCCAGTAGCTCTTCTGAATTCATAGATGGGAAAGATTAAAATGATTCTGTAGGATGCCTAGGTTGCCAAGGAGAGGTAAACAACTGTGGATGCTTAACCTTATCTGATAGCGATAGGTATATATCTGTGAACTTTTTTAGAAAGAAATTAGCCCCATGGGGTGACAGAAGATTCACTTTCGCCACTGCCAAATTGTGGAATAACCTCGATCTTCATATTAAAACCTGCCCGACTCTGCTTGTCTTTAGGAAACTGGTAAAGACATGGCTTTTTAACCAATAGCCACCTGTTCCTGGTTTGGTCTTCTATACAGTCCGCAGCGCCAAGACACCCAAGGAAATTTGTGCGCTTTACAAGTTGCTTAAATAAATAAACTAAATAAATCGTTGCAGCGTGCTACTGTAGGTGAAGGTATAGAACTGACAGATAAGGGATCTGTAAGGGGTTTAACTACTTAAAAATGTCTCTGGCTGTACTTGAGGCCATATCTACTTTAATTACATAGTAGGTAGACTGGCCAATTTTAATCTCAGGATGGCACTTTTTTTTACCACTTTCTTGTAAGCCAGCTTACTCTTGGAGTCAAAAGACATCCTCCATTTCCTCTCCAGTCTTTTATGGTCCTTTTTTAGCTCTAATAAATGAAAATTAAAACATGAAGACCATCTACCATGTCGTGCACAATTACGAGTTCTAAGTGGAACAGGGTGATCCAAGGAAGTCTTAATTCAATCAGTACAAATTTTGGTTTTGCAGTTACTAAGAATGAACCTAGCACAGCTACTATCTGTCCTCACAGTCTGCGCTAGAGGGCTGCGATATGCCTGTCCTGGCAGAATAATCAATATCAAACAAGGATCCGACCATATAACTGGAAGTGGGTTTAGTACAAGCATTTTTGAAAGATTCCTTATAACAGGATCGAAAAGATGTCCTTTCTTACGCGTTGGTCCATCGGCGTGTTGCATCAACTGTAAACATGCTAGATCTTGTAGTAAGTTAGTTGCTATGGTGCTATTTGGATCATTACATTTAATATTCATGTCCCTCAAAAGGGTGTAATAAGCTTTGTTTAATGCCAGACTGGCAATTTACGTCAGGGAGACCATAGAGAAACTGAGCGGCCAGGCCTGGCGGACGATAGACCACTGCCCCAGAGAAGGTAAAAGTAGAGGTGAAGTTTAAAGAGAAGGAAATGTTTTCATAATGCGGTAGGGTTAGTAGCACGTTGGTGCATTTTAATGTTGCTTTGTAATTAATGGTGATCCCTCCTCCCATCTTGTCCCTCCGATCACTCCTACAAATATGATACGCAGTAGGAAAAGCCTGTATCACATCTGGCATAGAGCCATCATGGAGCCAGGTTTCTGTGAGGAATTGCACATCAGGCGGCTCCTCACAGATGAGCGAAAATAAATCTAGTTTGTGGCGTGCTACAGATCTACAAATCCGCCACCTTTCAGTTTCCTTAAGAGTAGTGTGATTGGTTGGCTGTGGTTTATTTGGATTGAAATTACAAGCCTCACATTGTAATGGGGCAGTTCTAATGTTGGTTGAATGTTGTTGACACAAATCGTTAATACTTATTTGGAGAGCTCACAATTGTTCTGGGGAGTATGATATCCTGGTTTGGGTAAAAAGACCAGTGTTCCGGCCCCTGGGCCCGGCCAGGCACGGACAGGTGCAGACAGGTGCAGACAGGCTTGCCTTTGGCGCTGTGGCCTTCATTTGTAGAAATAGACGAGAGAACAACGCAGAACACCCGCCTTTTAAAGCCTCCCCAACTCAGTTAAATACAAACATTGAAATTGCCAGAGTAAAAACAAAGGGCCTGATTTAGATCTCAGCGGACGGGTTACTCCACCACAATGGTGACAGATATCTTGTCCTTTGAAATATAAATCCTATAGGATATCATGGGATATATATTTCGGCAGACGGGATATCAGTCAGTCTGTGACGGAGTTACCCGTCCACCCAGATCTAAATCAGGCCCAACATCTCTGACTGATGAAATGACGACCCTGTCGGTTAGCGCGTGCATGCCATTCCAGTAGGCTTCCCTTGCTCTGTAAACTACCCCACCCCATGCCCCGTGTTTGCTTTTCTCCTTGCACCTGTGTGTCTAACTTGTTATCCAGGGTCTTATTTCTCAAGAACCTCTGGTTCACAACGTTCTACGGGTACTTACAGCGATCCCTAATTACTTGCCTCTTTTCGCATTGAATTCTCTTGGGCAGACACAGGACTGTGATTGTGGGTTAGCCCAATGGAGAATCTGTATTTGGAAATGCATTCAATACCACCCTGATCATGTAAATGATATGCAGTGATATGAGGTTTTCCCATGCATTTGAGTTTCATGGGATGGGGACAGGTTTTGCAACCTTCGGGCCTGAACCACGTAAGTCAGATTTATGTCACAAATTATCCGATAGCGTGCTATGTAGGGAGGTTTTTAATCTATATCCCTTCACCTAAGCTTTGTCAGTAATAGCAATGTTGTAGTGTGAGAATTCACCTATGAGGTAGATTATGAAATGTAGACAGACAGCCAGAACATAAAGTTAGACCAATAGGCAGATAAAAAATTACACTCTTATCCATGAACATATCAGACAAGCAAGCCATACCTAGAGTAGCTGTAATTAATATTGGAAAGCGCTGCTGTCTGACAGACGCGAGCAGTGGCTCTCATCTCCGTGACAAGTGAGGGATAGCTCTGCTGTCTACGATGAGTGCAGAAAAGGTCAGTGGAGGAAGGCAATGGTTCTGCATTAGGTGACAAACTAGCATTTTCACTATTGCATCTGTCTCTGGTGGGCAAGAGTCTATTCCCTTCCTGCTGCTAAAGTGTTCTCAGAACTCTCTCCAGGAGGAACTGCAGGTACCGATAGGCCTTGCTGCCCCCTGCCACTTACTGTTGCATCCTACAGGCTCAGGCACGCCTTCATCCTGCTATCTCTTACTAAAGGATTTTTTTTATAAATAGAGTCAAGCGCTGCAGAGAGAGTTCATAGAATTGAGAGCTAGAGAACTGCCAGTCACTCATTTCCTTAAACAATTTAGACTTCCGGGAGGCTTTGAGATGTAACCAAGGCCGGATGAGCTCTGGTGCGCTATGGTCACACAACATCAGGTCCTAGATTATTTGAGCTTTCAGACTGAGCATGTGCCAGCATTATTGCAGCACCAGTGTGTTGACAGTTGGCTAGGCCTGACCAGAACTGTGCCCTACCGGATCATACATACATTTGGTCACATGATAGAGCCGCGATAGAGATTCAACGGTAAAGAGCTCTGGTAGTTTTGCTCCAGGATTTCTGTAAAAAAAAAAGAGATGAAGTAAGTTGTCAGCACTGTGTTGCTAGAGACTCAAACCCTCTCTCCATAAAAAGATAAAAAGTTGATTTTACAAGCTTTGGGACTAAAAAGTCAAAACTCTTTAGTCAGTTCAAAAAGGAGACAATGCTAATGTCGTCAATGTGTTCTTAAAGGACAGTTGGCCATGTTGAATGATTGTGGTTCCAAGATATGCATCTCAATTGATATGTATACATTTTAGAAGGACACAAGGCAATGAAGGGAGCAAAGATGAATATATGATATAGGTGAATAATTGACCTTTTAAAGGTAAAGGCTATAATTTGCAAGTTTTATACTTAACAGTAAAAATGTATACATGATACAATGGCTATGCAAAGAGGAATAAAATCAATATGTCCCAAAAAACTATGGGTCATAGGTTTTACACTCCCTGCATGGAGCCATTTCTGTTACTCACAAGAAAATTTGTAAGGAAGATGTGCGCAAGCTAATGAGGGATGAATGAGGATTATTAAAACATGATGCAAGGTATAAGAAAGAAGGAATGTTTTATGGAATGCCCTTAATGAAAGTGAACTTTCTTGGTGTCACTGCGGCAGTGTAGGTAATACTGCAAATCACAAGATGTGTCATGCACCTTATGTACAGTACCTGTTTTGCAAAAACAATTGGCATTTCATATTAGATCTTGCAGCTAAATACGTTGGAATAATACTGTTATGGAGATTTAAGCTAATTCAGATGGAAACAGTTTAGCTTAGCTAAACAAATAGGGAGGAAGTTGCCAATTTGTACGATTAACATTGGAGGTGTGTCTGTGAGAACAGTAGCTGGCTTGGATCCCCACATACTATCATCCAAAGTTGGAATTGAGAAAGAGAGTTTACAAAGAAGATAGGAAAATAACAAACCTGGATGAATGTGACAGCAAGTGTGTATAAAGATCAGCTATTTCTCAGAAGGGATTTTAGTATGGACATTACCAACTCAATAAATAATGATTCAATGATGATAGAGATGCATGGGTTAGTGGGCATTAAGAGTGGCTGAATCCACACTTGGGGCAACATAAAATAGGGGATTTTAGATTCTGAAATCTCTCTCTACCTAAGCTCTGGATCCTCAGTCAAAGGATTCCTTGGGACAGCCGCTATTTATTATAGACATATGTCTTCCTTTAGAAAGACAATGTTAGATTATGCCATTGTTACAATTAAACCCTACAATGTATGTTTGAACTTTGAGATTGTTTGTAAAGTAGAGAGTAAACACTGTAGCTTGTGTGAGTTTGTAATGATAGACCACTTGTGGCACCTGATGGACTCTGTAGAACTGTGATGTAAGCATTAGAGAAGAGTGAAGTGAATGCAGGTTTAGAAAGTTGTTTGCGGTTACTCGCAGAAGTATAAAGACATGTTATGCTCAGCTCTGTGTGTGGTGGTCATTGGCAAGTACCCGGGCTGGGGAGTATGCTCAACAGGCGATGAGATAGGGGATAAGTAACCTGAAGATCAACAGTGCGCTCTCAGAGAGTTTGCAATGGTCCAGTAAACTGCTCATGCATACCATGTGTGCCTCCGTCGAAGTGCAAAATCGACGTTTGGCATATGTGGATTCATTGACCGCCCCAGTTCTGTGTAAATCATTTGAAGTTAACGAAAGTTTCACTTACAAGACTACACATCGGTGGCTGAGAACCTGCTGGGAAGGCTGCAAAGAGAAGTATTGCGCTATTACGGAACTCAAAGCTGTACATTGATATGGAGTGACACGCTATAGGTGCATGCAACCAGGTTTTGAAAAAGAAGTAAAGTGCAAGATAACGCTGTGAACAGAAGCTCTGCAAGGCAGAGATCAACCATGTGTCAGACAGCAAACAGAAATGCAAAGGGATTCAAGAAACTGTCATGTGTTTGCAAGTACTGAATTAAGAGAGCCATCATGAGATAGTGCTGGAGGGAGTGACCCCAGAGAAAGTACGCAGGGTTGTGCTTGCAGAGCTGTCCAGACCCAAAGCCGCACACCACCAAAGCTTCAGGGTGGTGGCTCAGAACAACTCCAAAGCTCTTCTGAAAGTAAAGGGCTCTCATCAAAACCAAGAGGCAGGTCAAGGTTCCACGAACTGTCCAAGATGACACAAAGGCCAGCAAAGTACAGGGCCTTAGAGATGGTATGGATGGAGGAGGACAGCAGACAGTGTCGGGGAGAACTGAACCCTCAGTGTAAGCCAATCTTGTGAATGGTTACAGTGCCGCCTCCTTCTTGAAAGCACCACCGCCATGTGATACTGCTAAAAAACCTGATATTGGTGGCAGATGAACTGAAAGATTAGAGGCATTTGATGATTTATTGATGTGATTGAAGACACCAATAACAAGAATATTATCACGTACCTTAAGAGTCATGTTGGTGAAGGTGTAAAATAAGTCATAATGAAAATGCTGCAAGCTGAAAAAATTAGTAACAGTCATATCAAACCAGCCTTGAATCTCAAGATCAATCCAATGCCGAATATATATTTTAAAAAGTACATCTTCAGTCAAGAATGACAGAAAGCTGGGGAGACCATTGACAAATTTGTTGAGAGTCTGGAAACGCTCATTAAACACTGTAGGTTCAATGAACTTAATGATGAAGAAGATATACGCCTCAAAGCAATTGATGGATGCTTGTCAGATTCCTTCAGAAGATGAATGCTGAGACAAAAACCCTTACTCTGGAGTGAGTTCTCATGGCTGCCAGAGCTGAAGAGCATGCTAATCAACAAGCTGCTGACATGGAGGCCAGAGGTGCCCAGAGTGAGTCAGTCATAAAAATAAAAATTAAGCAAAAGCGCAAGGCAGAGGGATGGAGAATGAATTCCCCACATAAAAAGAAGTTGTACTTCAGGTGCGAATTTTCGTTTCCATATAAATGTAAATGTCGCGCCATTGGGCAAATCAGCAAAGGATGTGGAAAGGAGAATCATTTTCTAACACTTTGCAAGTCAAAGGAAAAAGGGAGTGCATCACAAAGCGAAGACAAAATGGCCGCACGAAGGTTCCAGAAGCGCCGTTCAAAAAATGCCCACAAGGCCAAGCAACCACATCAGCTAAGAGAAATCGACACCAAACGAAGTCTATCGACATCTAAATCTTCGTCAAACAGTTCTTCCTGATCAAAGTCAAGTGAAAGTGAAGTAGATGGTTTGCCATGTCAATGTTTACTTCAAAGAAATCTGCACATGTTGGACTGGCCGCATGTGAGGAAAAATACAGGTCCAATAGAAGTCGACATGAGAAAGCACCAGACATTCAAACATTGTCCGAAAATCACACTAAAAGACAATGGTTGTTCCATACCTTTCATTATTGGTAGTGGTGCATCAAAAGATATTATGCCTGAGGAGAAATATAATGAACCATCTCCATTGCCCCGACTTACGCCATCAAACGCTAAAGTGTATACGTGGGATGTATCAACACCACAAAAAAGTCTAGGCTCATTGTAGCAACTATGAAGCACAAGAAAACAAAAGCACAAGCACTTATTTATGTACTCCAAGGTACGGCGTCAAGCACCTGTTTACTCAGCTTCAGCACAACCACTGATATGGGACTGACCTTTGTGAACTATAACTTGAATGCTCATCATGAAACAGTGAGTCAATTCCCGTTGTTGTTTCATGGATTGGGAAAATTTGAGACTATGAAAGTCCAATTACACGTTAATGAGGATGTCCGTCCTATTGCTCACAGACATAGACAAATTGCTTTTCACTTACAGGAAGCTGTTTAAAAATAACTTAAATCCTTACTCAAACACAATATTATTGAGCGTTCCACTGGTACAACTCCATGGGTTTCTCCCATAGTGGGAGTAAGTACAAAGGTCAATTAAGGAGGTGAACGCATGTGCATGGATGTGCATCAAGGGATATATGACGTTACCACGCATACTTTTACAACGCATACTTTTACAACGCAAATACTATTACAACGCATGATTTTACAACGAATACTATTACAACGCAATATAGTGTTAATAATAGTAAAATACTATTACAACGAAAACATTTACTACGCATACCATTACAACGCAAATATACTATATATATATTTTTTTGTACTATAAAACCTTGAACGGGATGCAGGGAAATTAGGGGTTTTGGGTGGGGAAGTGTATTAAAAATGATATGTTAAACTAAAACGTAAGAGAAATAAATGCTACCATTTAAAAAAAATAATACTCGAGTATTAAAAGTAATACTCGAGTATTAAAAAATAATACTCATGAATTCTAAATTGTAGTACTTTTTACACACGCAACGATTTTACAAACAAATATACAAAACATATATAGGAATGACTGAAATTAATTATTTATAACCAACAAATTCATATATACACATAGTCACACACAGTCGCCATTTTCAATATGTAGTTCAAACGTTAGTCCTACTACTATTTCCATGAAATAATATCACACCACTACTATCAAAATGGATGCCAAAACGGCACAAAAAACGCAAATAACATATCTTTCAACAAACTTTTAAATTATATCTTTACACAGAAATAAAACCGATATAATACAATCACACCAACGCTGTGTTTAAAAAAAAACAGTGACACTAACCAAAACTTATAAATACTAGTCAGACACCATTTTTAAAACAGTTGATTCTCAACTATTAGAGTGACCAGACGCCAAACCTGACCCTCTGACCTCTTCACATAAACGATATCCGTATCTAATCTCAGGAGAATTATTTTTCGAAATACAGGTGAGTTACTGAAAATCTTTTCAGAATATTATTCTAAAACTTTTATAACGCTGCACCTAATATGTTGATGTTTGCTATTTAAAGACAATATCAAACCACACACATATTACTACAATTATTTATACATATATACATATATACAAAACCAAAAATTTTAAAAACTGAGAAATATATTTAATAAATTTCGTTTTAATATTTAAAAATGAAATCAAATAAATAAACATAAAATATTTTTCTAACATGTGAAAATATTTTTTTTTAATTAGTCGAACTACTAAAAACAACGCCGCTAAAGACCAGTATCAAAAAATAGTATTTTGTTACACAGCCAACACTGCTCTTCAATAATAATTTGAAGGTACTTTTGAATATTTTATGCGACAATTCAAAACACACGAAACGCAAATAAATTTATTAATACACATATATTTATTCTATTTTTTACAGAGAAAATCATTTTTGAGAAAATTATTAAATTTTTTCTACTTAGAAAATTTAAACGTCAACTAATTAAAAAGGTAATTATGTTATTATTTACAATACTGCAGTAAGAAAAATGCTGAATAATGTAGTGGTCACAATTTCTAAACAAATTTCCTAATGTGGCAGCAATGTATTAAGTGTAGGATGTTAAAAGGGTATTATTTTCTATTCTTACTCCTGAAAAATACTGGAGTATGTAAAATGGAGGATAGTGTAGAAGTATCAATTTAAAATCTACTCCAGTTAAGTGCAGCAGAAAGGAAATTGTAGGATGGTAAAAGAGTATTATTTTCAATCCATAATCCAGATATTGGTACTCAAAATAAGTGCTTCTAAAGAGAAAGTGTGGAATAGTGTAAAGGTATCAATTTAAATTCAAAACAACTGTATATACAGCAAAAT
Source organism: Lissotriton vulgaris (assembly GCF_964263255.1). Lineage (NCBI taxonomy): Eukaryota > Metazoa > Chordata > Amphibia > Caudata > Salamandridae > Lissotriton > Lissotriton vulgaris. The sequence goes on from NC_141693.1 coordinate 1,100,428,407, forward strand.
AGAAATTGTAACATATGTAAAGGCTAATAAAAACAGATTTGCTAACATTATTTTCTACAACAGAAACATTTCACATTAAAATAACATTGCATTTCCTTTTTCCATTTAAAAAAAATCTCAATAATCTCCAGATCATCAAAAAAGGATTATTTTTCAAAGAGAACGACAACCCAAAATCCTACCAACCAACACACCATCAAATCAGATTTACATTAATTCACATTTCTTATTTCCTTCTTTCAGAAACTCAAAGCAATCTTTGAAGAAAACCAAGCAAACACCAGCAATAAAAAGAGGACCACATATTAAAACATCAATCTTAAAGGTAAATAAAGAACATTGCACGAAAAACACATTTTCAAAAGTGCTTGATAAATTGCTGCAGTAGGGAAAGAACTGAATAATGTGGGGGTATCAATTACTATTCTAACTCCATGTTAGTGCTGCAGTAGGGAAAGTGCTGGATAGTGTGGGGGTATCAATTACTACTCTAACTCCTGGTAAGTGCTGCAGTAGGGAAAGTGCTGGATAGTGTGGGGGTATCAATTACTATTCTAACTCCAGGTAAGTTTTGCAGTAGGGAAAGTGCTGGATAGTGTGGGGGTTTCAATTACTATTCTAACTCCAGATACGTGCTGCAGTAGGGAAAGTGCTGGATAGTGTGGGGGTATCAATTACAATTCTAACTCCAGGTAAGTGCTGCAGTAGGGAAAGTGCTGGATAGTGTGGGGGTATCAATTACTATTCTAACTCCAGTAAGGTACTGCAGTAGGGAAAGTGCTGGATAGTGTGGAGGTATCAAATACTAATCTAACTCCAGGTAAGTGCTGCAGTAGGGAAAGTGCAGGATAGTGTGGGGGTAACAATTACTATTGTAACTGCTATAAAGTGTTGCAGTAAGGAAAGTGATAAAAAATATAATGAATAATTTTCTAATCAAAATCCAACTACATTCGAAAGAAAACAAATTAAACATTTACATTTCTTATTTCCTTGTTTTAGAAACTCAAAGCAATCTTTGAAGATAACCAAGCAAACACCAGCAATAAAAAGAAGACCACAAATTAAAACATCAATCTTAAAGGTAAATAAAGAACATTGCACGAAAAACACATTTTCAAAAGTGCTTGATAAATTGCTGCAGTAGGGAAAGAACTGAATAGTGTGGGGGTATCAATTACTATTCTAACTCCAGATAAGTGCTGCAGTAGGGAAAGTGCTGGATAGTGTGGGGGTATCAATTACTATTCTAACTCCAGGTAAGTGCTGCAGTAGGGAAAGTGCTGGATAGTGTGGGGGTATCAATTACTACTCTAACTCCAGGTAAGTGCTGCAGTAGGGAAAGTGCTGGATAGTGTGGGGGTATCAATTACTATTCTAACTCCAGGTAAGTGCTGCAGTAGGGAAAGTGCTGGATAGTGTGGAGGTATCCATTACCATTCTAACTCCAGATAAGTGCTGCAGTAGGGAAAGTGCTGGATAGTGTGGGGGTATCAATTACTATTCTAACTCCAGGTAAGTGCTGCAGTAGGGAAAGTGCAGGACAGTGTGGGGTATCAATTACTAATCTAACTCCAGTAAGGTACTGCAGTAGGGAAAGTGCTGGATAGTGTGGAGGTATCAAATACTAATCTAACTCCAGGTAAGTGCTGCAGTAGGGAAAGTGTAGGATAGTGTGGGGGTAACAATTACTATTGTAACTGCTAGAAAGTGTTGCAGTAAGGAAAGTGATAAAGAAATATAATGAATAATTTTCTAAAAGAAAACAAATTAAACATTTACATTTCTTATTTCCTTGTTTTAGAAACTCAAAGCAATCTTTGAAGCTAACCAAGCAAACACCAGCAATAAAAAGAAGACCACAAATTAAAACATCAATCTTAAAGGTAAATAAAGAACATTGCACGAAAAACACTTTTTCAAGAGTGCTTGATAAATTGCTGCAGCAGGGAAAGAACTGAATAGTGTGTGGGTATCAATTACTATTCGAACTCCAGGTAAGTGCTTCAGTAGGGAAAATGCTAGATAGTGTAGGGGTATCAATTCCTATTCTAACTCCAGGTAAGTGCTGCAGTAGGGAAAGTGCTGGATAGTGTGGGGGTATCAATTACTATTCTAACTCCAGGTACATGCTGCAGTAGGGAAAGTGCTGGATAGTGTGGGGGTATCAATTACTATTCTAACTCCAGGTAAGTGCTGCAGTAGGGAAAGTGTGGGATAGTGTGGGGGTATCAATTACTATTCTAACTCCAGGTAAGTGCTGCAGTAGGGAAAGTGCTGGATAGTGTGGGTGTATCAATTACTATTCTAACTCCAGAAAAGTGGTACAGTAGGGAAAGTGCTGGATAGTGTAGTGGTATCAATAACTATTCTAACTCCAGGAAGGTGCTACAGTAGGGAAAGTGCTGGATAGTGTGGGGGTATCAATTACTATTTTAACTCCAGGTAAGTGCTGCAGTAGGGAAAGTGCTGGATAGTGTGGGGGTACCAATTACTATTCTAACTCCAGGTAAGTGCTGCAGTAGGGAAAGTGCTGGATAGTGTGGGGGTATCAATTACTATTCTAACTCCAGAAAGGTGATACAGTAGGGAAAGTGCTGGATAGTGTAGTGGTATCAATAACTATTCTAACTCCAGATAAGTACTGCAGTAGGGAAAGTGCAGGATAGTGTGGGGGTATCAATTACTATTCTAACTCCAAGTAAGTGCTGCAGTAGGGAAAGTGCTGGATAATTTGGAGGTATCAATTACTTTTCTAATTCAAGTAAAGTGCTGCAGTAGGGAAAGTGCTGGATAGTGTGGGGGTATCAATTACTATTCTAACTCCAGATAAGTACTGCAGTAGGGAAAGTGCAGGATAGTGTGGGGGTATCAATTACTATTCTAACTCCAAGTAAGTGCTGCAGTAGGGAAAGTGCTGGATAATTTGGAGGTATCAATTACTTTTCTAATTCAAGTAAAGTGCTGCAGTAGGGAAAGTGCAGGATAGTGTTGGGGTATCAATTACTATTGTAACTCCAGGTATGTGCTGCAGTAGGGAAAGTGCAGTATAAGCTTATAATTATCTATTCCCACTCCAGTAATGTGCAGTTGTAAGAAAAGTGATGAAGAAATATAATGTATAATTTTCTAATCACAATCCAGCTACATTCAAAAGAAAGCAAATTAAACATTTACATTTCTAATTTCCTTGTTTTAGAAACTCAAAGCAATCTTTGAAGAAAACCAAGACAACACCAGCAATAAAAAGAATACCACAAATAAAAACAGCAATCTTAAAAGTAAATAAAGAACATTACACGAAAAAGAAACATTTTCTAAAGTGCAAGTTAAATTGCTGCAATAGGAAAAATGCTGGATAGTGTAGGGGTATCAATTAGTATTCTAACTCCTGGTAAGTGCTGCAGTAGGTAAAGTGCTGAATAGTGTGGGGGTATCAATTACTATTCTAACTCCAGGTAAGTGCTGCAGTAGGGAAAGTGCTGGATAGTGTGGGGTATCATTTACTATTCTAACTCCAGAAAAGTGGTACTGTAGGAAAGTGCTGGATAGTGTAGTGGTATCAATAACTATTCTAACTCCAGGAAGGTGCTACAGTAGGGAAAGTGCTGGATAGTGTAGGGGTATTAATTAGTATTCTAACTCCAGGTAAGTGCTGCAGTAGGGAAAGTGCAGGATAATGTGGGGGTATCAATTACTTTTGTAACTCAAATAAAGTGCTGCAGTAGGGAAAGTGCAGGATAGTGTGGGGATATCAATTACTATTCTAACTCCAGGAAAATGCTGCAGTAGGGAAACTGCTGGATAGTGTGAGGTTATCAATTAGTGTTCTAACTCCAGAAAAGGGCTGCAGTAGAGCAAGTGCAGGATAGTATGGGGGTATCAATCTCTATTCTAACTCAAGGAAAGTGCAAAATAGTGTAAAGGTATCAATTACTATTCTAACTCTAGAAAAGTGCTGCTGTAGGGAAAGTGCTGGATATTGTAAAGAAATCAATTACTATTCTAACTCCTGGAAGGTGCTGCAGTAGGAAAAGTGCTAGATAGTGTGGGGGTATCAAATACTATTGTAACTCCAGGAAACTGCAGCAGTAGGGAAAGTGTAATTTTATGTTTATAAACTTAAAGTACCCATATACACAGACTTAATTTAATACTTTTTTTCCTTGCAGATAATGTCTACTCAACCAACTGCTAAATACATCAAGTCCAGGAAAGGAAACAGACTTTTAAATCGTGCAGGTTACATTTATTGTAAGGAAAGGATAAATTTCCCTAGAAATCATTGGAGGTGCGTGCAATACTTTTCAACCCGTTGCAGCGGCAGAGCGGTTACGGTTGATGATATCATTGTAAAAACAACTGACCATAACCACTCTGCCTCTGCAATGGAGATTGATGTCAGAGAAACTGTAAACGAAATGAAAGTACTTGCAAGCACCTCCAATGATTCTACAGGATCCATTTTACGAGAGGTTGTTCAGCATGTCCCTAGTCATGTAGCTAGTAATATGCCTACCATCCATAATTTGAGAAGAATTATTCAACGTCAAAAGCAGGCAAGTAATACACAAACAAATACACCTCATACTTTTTCTGACATAATTATTCCTCACGAACTCACTATTTCTTTTGCTGATGAACCTTTCCTTCTGCATGATAATGAAAACCCTAACAAACGTATATTAATTTTTAGTACACCCCGAAACCTAAAACTTGAAGCTAGTGAAATTTGGATGATGGATGGGACGTTTAAAAGTACGCCCCATCCATTCACACAAATTTATACTATACATGCTAAAATTAACAATAGTATGATCCCCCTAGTATATAGTTTGCTGCCTGATAAGACTTCTGCAACCTACACTGAACTTTTATCAGTAATAAAATCTAAAACAAACCAAAGCCCTAGGAAAATGATTATAGATTTTGAATTGAGCATGATCAATGTGATCACCAAAACGTACACGGATACCCAAATTCAGGGGTGTTTTTTCCATTTTTCCCAGGCATTCTGGCATAAGTTACAAAAAACACCCCTAGTTACAGAATACTCCTCAGACAGCAAACTACAGGTAAAATTAAAAAAACTTACTGCTCTTTGTTTTGTACCTCCCGAAAGTGTAGACGAGTACTACACTGCCATTACAGAATCTGATTATTACATTGCAAATGAGGAAAAATTGGCACCCATTCTACATTATATGGAAGACACATGGATTGGACACCTAAGCAGATCGGGTCGCAGGAGGAAGCCACGTTTCCATGTGGAGTGGTGGAACTGTTATTCGAGTTGCTTACAGGGAGAGGCCAAAACAAATAATGCCATTGAGGGATGGCATAACTCCTTTAACCATCTAATTGGTAAACCCCACCCTAATTTCTACTCTTTTTTGGAAACTTTGAAGAAGGAGCAAAGTTTTCAGGAAATGAGAATTTCCCAAACTCTTTCAGGTAGTCTAAGCTCACGAATAACTCTAAAAACAAAGGAAATGTCAGAGAGACTATTGGCACTATTACAACAGTTTACGTTGTGTGTGGCTCTAGACTACCTGGAAAATCTAGCTAACATTCTTAGTTTTAAATTATATGTCACACATTACTTTCCTGCTTTGCTCTAAATTTATATCCTTCCTAAATTTAATTGGCTATAACTTTTTCCAAAATTATTAAATTAAAAATGATTAAGTCGGGTCTCCTTACCTTTAGTTGTCTTCTTTTTTCTTCTTTTCTCTTTTTGCAACTTTACAAAATCCATAGTTGCAAATCAATCCCCCCCCAAAATTCCCAAGTTATTTCTTCTTTCCCTTTTTTAAAAAAAAGAATCCACTCTTCTTCTTTAAATATTTGTGATTTTTGAATTATTAAAAAATGCATTTGTTGAAAATACTAAAATCTTCTGTTTTTTACTTTTCACGAAAATTGTAAAAAAATGCTTCTTCAAATGAGTAAGCATGACTTTCCTAAAAAAATTCTCAGAACAGAAAATATGTTTTTCAAAAAATAAATTAATTTGAAAAGCAAAAAATTAATCCATCATTTTTCAGATTGGAATTGTTCAAATTCACCCATCTCCTTTAGCATATTCTTGAAAACCACAACATAATTTTTAATCCACAAAATGTTGTCCAAAAAAGAGAGATCCTTTTTTTCTTGACTTGACTTTTACCAATAAATCATATTCCATTTGCATTTTCATGCAATCTTGTTCTAAAACATCCTATTGTTTCCAAAAGCTTCTTCAAATGAGTAAGCATTACTTTCCAAAAAATGTTCATAACTGAAAATATTTTTTTCAAAAAATAATTGTATTTGAAAACCCAAAAAAGTAATCCATCATTTTTCAGATTGGATTTTTTTTTAAATCACCCATCTCCATTTGCATGTTCTAGAAGGCCACAACTTAATTTTAAAACCACAAAAATGTATTCAAAAACAGAGTGATCCTATCATTTATCAAAATACAACATTATAACAGTACTATAAATGAAACCTTCTGTATAATCCTACTCTGTACATTACGTGAAATTATTAACATTTCACTCTGAAATCGCTTAAACTTTTCAACAATGGTCATCAATAGACAAATATGCTAACTCTCTAAAATATTCCCAACCAAAAACTCGTACATTTTTTTTTGGTAAACCTTAAGTCAAAGAAACCGACAAGACCCTTTCAAACCACGTGATCTCTCTGAACATTATTAAACAACACAACAATCCCAATATAAAAGTATCCTTACCCAAATCCTTTAAAATACAACTGTTTACTTTCTAGAAGCTTTTTTCAACAATTATCCAACCTCTTTATTCTCTTTCTTAATAGAAACACAAACAATCGATAAATTCAAAAATGCATTTTTTACATATCTTCAATACCGATAAAAAAATTATGATACATAAACATCTTTGCTTATTTTTATAAATAAAGACAACTTTTTCAAAACAGGATAAACACTTCTTACTTTTTCCCCCCAGACCCGACATAGGCATACTCTAGCTATACGATTAGCGACATGCTTTTTTACGTACATTACATCATTTACGTATATAGCAACCTCTCCTTATCCTTCCCTTACAATAAATGTTTACCTTTTTAATTTAATTACTAAAAATGAAGTTTTAAATGTTTCCTACCTGGACGCAGATCAGCTTCCAGCTGCTTCCACCTTGGATACTCTTCAAAATGGCTGCTTACGCTGACGTTTACGTCGTTACGTAATTGAATGCTGCAACGTTAAAAAAGACTACTTTATTTATTAATATTTATGAAATTGATTTTATTTATTTTCATAATGTTTCCCTTATAATAAAAATATGCAAAAATATGTAATAAAATCGTAAAAATACAAACAAAATTTCTATATGTTTAATAAACAATAAAAATAATATGAAACTTTGTTATCGTTTTTTATTGTATTCCATTTATCATGCATTACTTTATTTTCTTATTATATATTTTTAAAAATTATATATTTGTCTCCTTACCTGTTTTCTGTATCCTTTTCCCATCTTTATATCTTCTATCTTCTTCTTTCCAACATTCTTTTTCTGTTCCGCGAGACTCATAGCAACTAACATGAAAATAAAAGAAGGACAATATTTGCCATTGGATTCAAGGTTAAAACGTGGGAACCAAATCTTTCATTAATTTAATCTTTAACATTTATATTTTTAAAAATGTAAGTATATTTTTTTTAAACTTATATGATCCATTCTCATACATAAATATAAAAATTAAAATTTTAAAGCGAACCATTAATATAATTTTTTTTAAAACCAAATATTTTTGGTACAATATTTATAACTTTATTTACATTAATATTAATATTATTTTAAAATATTAAAAATATCGTATTAAAGAACTGTTTTAAACAACACGTTAATTATTTAATACACATTGCCTTTTTTAAATAATACAATTTATTATAAATAAATAAAATACTTTATTAAAATTGAAAAATAAAATAAATATTTATCATAAATGATACTAGTTATACAAAAATTAAACAATTAAATATATTTATAATTTTGCTTAACAAATAAAGTTTTTTTAAAACAACTTAATCATTTTTTAATGTTAATAAATGTTAATAAATGTAAAAAAGAACTAATAAAAATACTATAGTATAAATATTTATGCTAATGATAAAATATTTCTAATAATACTGTAGTATTAATTTTTAAACAAAAACTAAAGTGTATTAAATGCCTTTAAATTTTTCTTACATTACCAATTTTAAATTTTTAAATAATGAATATTCTTTTAAAATATTACAATAGTAATACTTTAAAAAAATACTCTAGTATTAATAATTAAGCATAGACATACTACTAGTCTAATATAACTTTTAACATAAAATGCGTTGTAAATGTACATGCGTTGTAAAGGTACTTGCGTTTTAATAGTATGCGTTCTAAAAGTATTCGTGGTAAAATTCTTTGCGTTGTAAAATATGCGTGGTAATGGTATTGCGTGGTAAAAGATGCGTTGTAACAGTTGTATACCGCATCAAGCAAACAAGGCAATTGAAAGAGAAGGATATCCAGATCCGCACATTGCCGGCATGATAACACAATTGAATGGTGCGTAGGTTTTCTCTCACCTTGATCTTAATAAAGGATATCATCAGTTGGAACTGAAAGAGAATTGCAGGTACATTAAAAACTTTTCAGCATATGTTGAGCTGTTCTGTTACGGAAGACTATCAGCTGCAGAGCTATTTCAAGATGTCATTCAGCGTATCATACAGTCTGTCATGAATGCTTTCAATTATAGTATTGGCATATTGGTTTTTGGATCTGTAGTGTCTTGTGAGTTTGTAATCACAGAATCCTTGTGGCTCCTGATGGACTCCGTAGAAGTGTGACGTATATATTAGAGCGGAGTGAAGTGAATGCAAGTTTAGAATGTTGAGTTTGCGGTTACACTCAGAAGAATAAAGACGTGTTCTACTAAGCTTCATGTGTGGTGTAGTCATTTGCGAGTACACTGGCAGAGGCGGACGCTACACCTACTATCCTCTGTCACACTTGAACTAATATTCCAGAAACCTTAGTGAATTAGAGAACAGTTTGAAGACTTCTCGAGAACTGTAAAATCAACCAGCCACCAAATCCATTAGCTGGCCATTCTATGGGAGGTCTTTGTATCCATGCCTAGGACAGAATAACAAGCTCACTTCTTGCTCACCCATTACTATAAGAGCAAATGAGTGACAAGGGTGCCAGAGGTAGTCTGTGGGTCAAATGTACACTACAAATACTGCTATGAATAAAAAAAAAGTTTATCTAATCAAACAGCGACAACTTTCACCATTATGGAGATTAGTAGAGTAATACATGACTGCTAGGGCAGCATTTGGAAGGCAAAGGGAGCCTATACAGCCTTCCAATTATTCCCTGTTCAGAGGTCTACAGGAAAGAGAAAGGTTTGTGCATTTATTAATTTCCTGAATAATACTAGATCAATTGGTGAGGGGCATAACATACCTCTGGGGGTATGGAGAAATCATAGATTCTTAATATGTAAACCATTTGACACCTGCTTCCCCTGTTGTGCAGGTATCCATTTTAAAGACTACAACAATTCTGCAGAAACATTGAGAGATTGTCAAGAGATTTACACCCCTCTGATGCACTGGGCTCGAGCAGCCTTTCTGAATCACTGCTTGGATCAGAGGTAATGGGCATTATGGTTACTTCCTTTATGTACGACTTGTCCAAGCTCCATTCAAGTGCTAGACTTGCATTCTGGACTCGTCTTATCACCCTTGTTAAAAGTGAGGTAAAGATGTTTGCATGCACTCGGATCACAGTACTCTGGGTTTGGGCATGGGGTCCAACCATGGCCCTTAACAACAGACAGAATTTCTCCTGCTTTGCAATACCACAGATAACATGATGAAACTTTACATCATGGTTCACTGCTCTGTGTACATAACACATTGATCAGAAGACCACCTTTAGGGAATTGGGTTACTAGTTGGGGTGGTAGAACCCTACTCTAGTAGTAGCCACAACTTAAGGGTGAAACCCAAGCAAACCCCAAATTAACCTGTGCTCAACCCTCTGGCAGCTTGGCACAAAAGCAGTCAGGGTCAACTTAAAAGCAATCTTTAAATTATTTATGCAGCACACAAGCATTAACAAAGTGAAAACACAACACAAGAAAAATCCCACACCAATTAAGAAAAACAGAGTAAAATGTAATAAATATATTTTACACCAAATTTACAAAAATACAATGAGTAGAACAGGAGGGGAAACAACCTTTACAATACAGGCATTACATCGCACTACCTTTACATAGCAGTCATTACATCGTAACATCCTTTACATCGCATTTCATTACAACGCAGCCATTACATCGCATGTCATTACAAAGCATACCATCAAAACTACTACTGTTGCACTCACTGGAGTTAGAATAGTAATTTTTACCCCTACACTATCCTTTACTTACCCTACTGTTGTACTAGCTGGAGTTAGAATAGTAATTGTGGAGAAGTGTGGCTCACTGGTTGGAGCAGGCAGACCCTGAAGCAGAGATCAGACCCGGGACCAGGGTTCAATTCCCGACGCGGCAGGGTCTTGAGCTCAAATGTCCATGGACTCGATAATTCTCGCTTCGGTGCCTGACCTAATCATTGGTTCACACTCTGCAACTCTGGGCATTAAGCTTGCTTAATCTCCACAACGGCCCCCGCGGCGGGATGCCTGGCTTTCACCTTGGGGATGCCCTGTAGGGGCTATCTCACAGGGAAAAGCCAGGATGGGTTCCCAAGGCAAGCGCGGAGATACCCCTTCGGGGGTCGATTCAGGCGCTATATAAGAAACATCATAATCATCATAATCATAATTATTACCCCTAGACTATCCAACACTTACCTTAAATGCGATGTAATGTTATGCAACGTAATGGTATGCGTTGTAAAGGTATAATGCGATGGAATGGAATGCGTTGTAAAGGTCGTTTCTGTCAAGGGTCCCTCTCTCTCTCGAGAGAGAGGAGGATGTTCGTCCACAGGAGCAAAGACGAATGTCCCACACACTTCCAGACAACAACTACCAAGGCGAGAAGGTATAACTTTGCTACAAGGCAGCTGCTACCAAAAAGTGTGCGGGGAATTTTCCCAGGGAGTATACCACTCTCCCCCAGCAAGGTGACGTAGCTGCAGTCTTGATGGCAGGAGACTGGAAAATAAATGTACAACAATACTAACCTCACCAGTACTTTACAGGGCTGATACACAAGTGTTCAACATACCATTCCACTTACCTCACGGGTGAGTGACAGGGCTTTAAGCTAGAAGTCCAGGCAAGAACCAGGAGATGCAGTAGAGAACCTGGGGGACAACTAGCAAGGAAATCTCCAAAGTAGAATGCACCAATTCCAGTCCTGCTCATAAACTGAAGACAGAGCAGGACTGGGGGCCACAAGTGCAGCTGATAACACTAGTATCACTTATAGAGCTAAAGACAAAGTGATACAGAAATTCCCACTTCCAGCGCATAAACTTAAGACAGCGTGGAGCGAGTAACAAACATAACACAGACAATCCCCTCTTCCAGCTCATAAGCTTAGGACAAAGCGGAGGAAGGGAACAAACAACATAAAACACGGACATTAGACACCCCTCGTCTGACTAGAACTGAAGAGCAGAACGGAGTGGGCGTACCTACAACAAGACGTGATAGACCAGACACGCTCCACTCGTAAACTCAAGACGGAGTGGAGCGCAAACAACAAACATACACAAAACCCCTTCGATCACAAGAATGACCGCGGAGTCTAAACACTGTGAAGAATTGCCAGTTCGGAAGTGACACCAAAGAGGAGAGAAAGGCAGGCGGGGAATCCAGGCGGAAGGGGACGCTAGGCACCGGGGAAGGGCGTGCCGAGAAGAGGAAAGGTAACGGAGCAGGGCGGGAGGAAAAACAGCAGGCAGGACACAGATGAGAAACAGAAAATACCGTGACCCAAAGGCAGAAATCTCAGGAGCTGGAAAAGAGCACAAACGGGATCAATAGGAATCAGCAGGATCACAGAACACTACGGGAACCTCACGGAGCAGGACGCTGAGTAGAGGGGGCGTGGTCACTAACCAAACAGTAAGCCAAGCAATGATTTGCGGGTGAGCTTCCCTTTTCAGCTACCTAGGGAGCGTCTCAAATATACCATGACTTACCCAGTAAGAGGTTTTAGGGAAAGGTACAAAAGTCTCACAGGGACACAAGAAGGTTTGTAGAACTGAGCATTCTACACAGCCCTGTGGAATCTATATTGAACACTTATGAATGAGGTCAAATCCGACCACCCCTAACAGTTTCTGAAAATGTGATGTAATGACATGCAATGTAAAAGAGGGCGTTGTAAAGGATGTTGCGATGTATAAACTGCGTTGTAAAGGCTTGCATTGTAAATGTATGAGTTGTAACGTCATACATTCGAACATGAGATATGCAATTTTAAAGATTTAAATATAAGTACGGCTTAAAAGCACAAAGCGCCAAATGTGGTTTTCTGGTCACCCCAGACCAGTACAAAGTCACAAGTTCAGGCTGACCTCGATGGAGCAGGGACCACGTTAGTCCCACTGAACTAAGTACCATAAATCCTGGTTGCAGAGCGTTGTCAGATCCCACATTGAAGATATGTCACTTAGAGGCAGTTCCAGTGAACTGCTGGCTGCGTTGTGAGGTCCTATGTCGAGGATGCGTCACACAGTGGTGTTTCCGGGAAGTTGTGGGGCTACGATGCAACATCTGTGTTGAGGAAACATCATGCAGCAATGGTTCTGAAGAGCTGCGGGTTCCAGTGACGCAGCTGTGGTTTCGATGCGGAGCTGCGAGGAGATGCATTGTGCTGCATCAGTGCTGATCTGTGTTGGCTGATCACCTTCAGTCCACTTCCAAGGGCCCAGGGTTTGGTCAGCATCGCTTGGGAGGCAAGACTCACAGCAAGCAAAGTACAGGAGAGGGGTTGGAGCCTTTTCCGCCCCTGCGGCTCTGAGGAGGCCAGACAACTAGCCCTTGGAGTCACTCTGGTGATTCTGGGTTCAAGATGTAGGTCCAGTCCTTCTCACGCAGGCAGCAGGGCAGCAGAGTAGCAGCGCATCTTGCAGCAGAGCACCACAGCATTACTTCTTCTGAGTCAGGTCCAGATATGTTATGTTATGTTGTATTGGTATTTATAGCGCGCACAACTACTCATGAGTATCCTGGCGCGAAGCAATAATACACATATGGCGAGAGAAATGCATTAATAGGCCTGGCCGAAGAGGTGGGTTTTGAGAAGTTTTTTAAAACATTTTATCTCCTGAGTATGGCGTATGACTGTAGGAAGGGCATTCCAAAGAATGGCTGCTTTTACAGAAAACGATTGGCCGCCCAACCTGGCGCGACGGAAGTAAGGAATTACCATCAAGCGTTGGGAGGCCGATCTTAAAGGACGTCGGGGAGTGTAGAAGGCCACTCTCTTCCTAATGTAGGAGGGGCCTGAGTAATTCAGGGCTCTGTGAGATAAGACCAGGGCCTTGAATTGTATCCTCTGTGTCGCTGGAAGCCAGTGCAGTGAGGATATTTGCCCTCTTATGCTAGTTCATTTGGAGATGCCCAAGAGGAGTCTCGCCACAGCATTCTGGATAAGTTGTAGCTTGTTGACCAGGAATGCTGGTATGCCCAAATAGAGTGCATTGGCATAGTCCAGGCGAGACAGGATGAGTGCTCGGGCAACCATCTCCTTGGCCTGTTGGGGAAGCAGCGGGGAAAAAACGGCCTAAGGACTTAAGGGTCCCAAAGCAGATGCCCGAGAGTCGCTTTATGTGTTCTGAAAACCTTAGATCTTCCCCAAACCAATGCCTAGATTCTTGGCTAGGCCACCTTCCGAGAGGGGGCGGGGAAAATCCGAGGGCCACAGTGCTTCTGTGAACTGAGCAGGGAATTGGCCATAAAGGATGATTTCCGACTTTCCCTCGTTACATTTAAGTTTGGCCTGGGCAAGCCAGGTGAATACGGTTGCCAGGCATTTTTTCGCTGCATCAACTTCTAAGTTCGAGTTTTCCCAGGTAAACAGCAGCTGGGTGTCGTCGGCATAGGCCATAATCTTAGCACGCAGTTCTTCGGCCAGGGAGATCAGGGGGGTCATGTATATGTTAAAAAGAAGCTGGCTCAGCGTCGAGCCCTGAGGGACCCCTGTCTGAACTTCTCTGGCCGAGGACGAGTAGGGCGGCATCCAGACTTGCTGGGTGCGGGAGCTAAGAAAGGATTCTAGCCAGGACCACACGGCCCCAGAGATGCCAATAGAAGATAGGCTCGCTAGAAGAAGTTGGTGGGGTACCGTATCAAAGGCGGCAGAGAGGTCCAATAAAATCAGAGCCGCTCTGCCGCCCCCATCCAGGCAATCCTTAATTGACTGTCACCTCGACCAGAGCCGTCTCAGTGCTAAAAGACGATCGGAAGCCAGACTGCGCTGGGTGGAGGGCCTCCGACTCCTCCACAAAAGCATTCAGTTGGCGAAAGACAATCTTCTCGCAGACTTTAGCCAAAGCTGGCAACAGTGAAATGGGTCGATAGTTAGCTGTTGTGAGTGGGTCAGCCGAGGGTTTCTTTAGTAGTGGAAGGAGCTTAGCTTGCTTCCATTGTCTTGGCACCGTGGCTGATTGCAGCGACCTATTTACCAGGCTAGTGACTTCTGCGCTTATAGTGTCCGCCACTCCCGCCAAAACCCTGGCGGGGCAAGGATCAGAGGGTGAACCGGATTTTAAAGATTTAAGGATGGTCAGAATATCAGGTAATTCAGATATCTACTGAATAGTTGCGTCTGAGGGTCCACCATTTATTCTTGGTGCTTGCTTTGAAGTAAGAAACGTTTCTAGAGGGATCCACACCAAAAAAGTGACAGGAATTTCCTTCCTTCTTGCCCTTGCCCCAGCTTGTCTGGGGACACAAAAAACTAGTGTGAAACCTTTTGTGAGTGTCTTGAGGCAGAGTCTTTGTGATGTGCAAGTGTGGTAGACGACAGCTCCACCACAATAAATTCAGAGATGGCCCATCTTGCCAACACCTATTCCTCCTTTGTATCGCTGTCTGGGAGTAATACACAAAGACCAACTGCCAGCTTCACCGAGTCATGTGACTCAGGATAGAGGCTGCAGCCACCAAATGGTTAGGACAAGAAAATTCAACTTCCTAAATGTAATAGAAAACCATTATCCTCATTCACCATAGAGTAATGCATTTTCAAAAATAGACATGTAGACCTTTTTCATCATGTCACACCTCAATTAGTTCAAAAATTGTTCATTCAACTTCTAGGGAACAATTAAAAAATTCGCAGCAGAAGCAGTATTAAACGCATCACCATATTTCTTTTGCCTACACTCATGAGTTACATTTTAATACATAGTTTATCGTATCACATTCAAATAGCGTGTTCCAAAATAATCACATGGCAACAGAAATAGTGCTGTGTGTCCACAGATCAATAATAATCTCACATTCAAAGAGCATTTTTTTAAATATTTATAAATTCAAATATCTTTTTATTTTTAAATGAGAGCATAACAAACTCAATCATTTTACAACAATTAATATTAAGTCCCCTGCCTTGGTACAATATGATGTCCATACACATATGAAGGTTCAGTCTGTGATTAAAAGGACAACCAGGCGCTCTTTAAGGCAGGCCAACATGTATCGATCTCCATGGGCACATAAAATAATTTTTTCGATCTTCATTAGGGATAATATTCTTTTAGTGCAAAACAGTCAGGTGTGCCAGTCCCCCTTGATGTAGGTTGTGATATACTGGTTGGTGGACCAATGTTCGTTTTCTCATCATACAGGTGACTCCCATGCTTATATCATTGGTTGCTTCATTGATTACAGATACTGAAGACATAAAAAAACAGCAATCAGACCTCAAATCATTAAATAATGTTATGTGTAAAGATATAGGCCCAGCTCCCCAAAAAACAAACAGCCAATGTTGACAATTTAAATAGCGCTCTCACCTAATCGTTGGATCAATATTTACTGTGGAAAGAAAGAGAAGAGGAATTATCTATCTCAAATTGTTAGTGGCTCAGTGGTACCTGTGTATCTAAAAAATGCCCATACCTTCTCAAGCGCGTGCAACATTCATTACTCAAAGCTGCTTGCTTCGGTCTGAAGGCCAGAGTAATCCAGTGAGTCAATAATTACTCTGCTTTCATGCAACAGTTTTTTGTCTGACGTCCTTTGGCTCTACTCCCATCCGAAAGCCCGAGCATTCCAGTGGGCCAATCACTGCTCCGACCGGCTCTGCTCCCATTTGTGAGCCCGAACCATCGGGAATCTTTATAGAATGCTCTACCAATGGTTTCTGTCTGATGCCCTCTTGCGTATCATGCAATCATGGGAAATGAAGTCCCACAGGATTGCTCTGAGTGGCACTATTTCTTTTTGCGTGCCAAAAGTGGCCATGGATAGTTCTGAAATGATTTGACATCAAATTCTCATTTCCGCTTGGCGGCCTTGTGTATAACGTCAGGTCACCATAGGAAATAAAGTCTCATATGAACGTGAGGTGTGATTTGGCATACCCATGCTCTCTGCACGTATTCGTCAAATTTAAGATTTCCTGAAATATTTGGTCTCATTAATTCCACATGCTGCTGGGAATATGTGCCTCAATTCTATAAATCAACACTTTTCAAGTTTAATAATCATTAAGAGAGAGAGTGATAGGTATAGTTAATACCCACATTTAATCTTTGGCATTGTTCCACAGGGAACATATACATTTATTCAAAGGGTCCCAATGCCTTCTTATAATCTCTATACAGCAACTTGAAATTCTGAAGTTAAAAGGTCATCAAATGTTGTTAATCTCAGACAATTCATTGAAGTCTGTCTGAGCTGTGCTCAACTTCAAAATTATTCTTGCTTCGCTTCAACTCTCAGCAATACCTTCTCAACACCACTGCTTCCAGTGGGCCCATGTTTAAGAACAATCCACAACAGATAATTTTCGGTATGATGTTGATCAATGCAGTGCTGTACTAATGTGGCATTTAATACTTTCTTGTGAGTACTCGATTTATGTTGAATAGTACACATTTTTATTTTTATGGTGAAATATGTTTAATACTGCATTTGCTGTGGAATTTTTGATTGTTCCCTAGAAGTTAAACAAACATCTTTTGAAGTAATTGAGGTGTGAAATGATGAAAAAGGTCTGCATGTCTATTTTTTAAAATGCATTAAACTATAGTGAATGAGGGTAATTCTTTTGTATCAGTTTTAAAGTACACCAATTCGCATTGTCCTTAATGGGTTTAGCCCCATTCTTTGAATACTGAACTTTCTAAACATGGCATTTGCAGAATTATGATTTAAAATCCAACTTTACCATTAAAGAGGGTTTTAAATTACAAATAATTAAAACCCAATTGATTGTGTGAGAATAGCTGATCGCTGGAGTAAAGTCCTGGGGACACCAGTCTTGGCTTACAATACATCACAAGCCCTCAGCACAATAAATAAGGTTGTACAATCTTCCAACCAGCAATTATAACAATGTCGTACAATATGTCTATTATATTACACGCTGGAAAGAATAGCGAAGTGGTCATCTAACAATTTGGCCAGTATTTGAACAAAATGCCCAAGATGCAATCTGCATGCGGCGGACATAAAACACATGTTTGTTACATGTCCATATCTCTCAACATTCTGGCAGAAGGTTGCTCAAGTCTTGGTTCAAAAGTTGGGGATAGAAGCACCTTTAACGACTATGGAAATAATGATGAGAAGAAGGGATTTGAGATCTAATATTGAAGATTTATTAACCATCTTGCTGGTTTCTGTAAGATTGACAATAGCCCGGGTTTGGATCTCACCAAAACCTCCCATGGTAATGGACTGGTGGACATTAGTTAGACAGACATACGATATGGCACAAGCGCTAGCTAAATCGAAGGGAGCTCGCTCTAGATGTAAATTTAACATAATCTGGGGATCATTGTTTTAAGAGCTAATTAACAATATGTGAAATGTACTATTGTTGTTTTTTTCATGCTATTATTTCCGCGTACGTAATCAATTATACTGTAACTACTTCTCACAGATGTATATGCTTGGATCATGATGCTACTGTTTATTCTGTGTATCCCTTATGTTGACAAATAAAAAAATAAAAAAATATAAAGAAGGTTTTAAATTACAAATAATGAAAACCCAAACCTGACTTCCCCATGTTCTTCCAATTGAAAGTTATTGCTTATTAATTGTAATAAGGTAACACAATGTTATACAATGGGAGAGGTAGGCATTGCAGCTGTCAAAAACAAATTTAAGAGTTTTTCACTATCAAGACATACAAAAGTTAACAGAACATGTCTAACTTTTTGAATATTAATACAATAAGGAGGGCGTGTAGGGGAATATTTATTGACCTTGCATTGTTATAATCCCTGCAAATAGTGAAAAACCATGTATAACAACGGGTCAAAGAACAAAATGAAGCTATCTAGACAACTATGTGCTGTTGATAGGATGCAATCCCTGAATCCAAGGTATTCATGGTGAAAAATGAGTTCCCATCAGATACCCGTCCTGTACCGCCCTACATCATTTGGGATCCTTCACCCGAAGGAAGTGGAATCAAATCCACTATGGATTAGGTGGATTGTGTCCTAATCATGTTTGAAGGATGCAGTGATGTATAAATAAAAACTAAGTGTTGGTATCAGGGGGCAAAAATAATTAGCAGTGCAAAAGGTGCTATATGTAGCGTGTGATTAAGTGAATTAATATTGGGTTGTGGGAGTGGAAAAAAGAATTTTATTAGGATCCTACCCACACCCAAGGTTAAAAAACTGTGCAAAGTAGTGTTTACAAATAACTACTTAGGTGTATTCCAGGTCGACATGTTTCTGCAGATTTGTAGGTTCACAAGATACCTGTCTGCTTCATCAGGACCTTAACAATGATATGCTACTGCTGAACATGCTCCCACCGATCTGCACTGGACAGTGCTAGAACAACCAGTAATCCCTAAACACATTACAGACATAAGCACCTTCTTACACAAAAGAGAACAAAGATGGGTGTACAAACTCCAAACTGATAGAACAGGTCTGAATGAGGACATCCCATGGATGTCGCTGTAGGCTCCTGGTAAATCGTTCATTACATAAGGTGATGTAGATCCTGGATCTTTGTGTTACAACGTTGCATACTATCAGTATGCACTTTTTCACCAACTACTGTAATTACTGTTACGCATTCATTAATATTATGCAAATGGTGGTTTACAAACAATATAAATAATATATATATAAGATCAAAGTTGGTTTTCATACTAAGATAAAGGTCCACTGTTTTCCCAAATATCTAAACCCAACCTGCAGGCTGGTACAGTATACCGAGTAATATTGGCATCTTGAACGTTGAGATTTAATATGTACCTCGGCTTTTCAAGTACCATTGAAAATTCATGGAATAGGAACTCTCATTTTATCAAGTGTCCACTTTATATTGAGCGTTGAAGCCTAAACCCGCCAACGCAATATATTGCCCATTAGATCGGTCGCATATAACCAGGGGCAGCAGGATCCAAGCATGCAAACTACATTTCCCATCAACGGTGTAGTTCCGGCGCACGCGACGGCGAGTGTCACGTGATTTCCCCGCCGGCCAATGAGAAAGAGTTTAAATATTTTGCTTCCTGCCCGTCCAGGTACCTCCCATTGACAGCCTAGACGAAGGCGAGGAGTACCGACGGACAGGTAAGCGGGTGGGGAACGAAGGACCAACGAAATGAAATGGGCTCCATCGACCCTTCTTTGCAAAGGGATTTCAAGCTCAAGAAGGAGGCCCATTCGTAGTTCTGTATTTTGCCGTTCTTTTCCCTTAGCCCAGATACCCGATAAACATACACGGGTACTTTGCTCGATTCCTTCTGCATTTAATTGATCGAGCGCATATACCTTCATCTAAGCACTGAATCTAGCCGCATTATTAAGGTTTACAAAATTTGAATTTTAACATCAATGACCTTCCCTATACCGGGCTGTAACATAAGACTGCCGTACAGTGAACAGGTTGGGGAAAGGGTGTGTCTTCTAATTGAGCTCTAGAGAGCTCTTCCTCTTTCATTAGTTTTTCTCCTTTCACATTTTATAGAGCGGTGCTCCATTTGTACCTGAGCTGTAGCCGGGTGAGGTGGAGAGCTCATTCCCCAGATTGTGGGTGAGTGAATACAATCTTTTCTATACAAGGGATTCTTTTGCCTTGCCTTCAGGTTGATTGGTAAACAATCATTGACCGACATTGGTTGGCAAAACATGCAACATCACGAGAGATTTTCTTTGTGTTTGAAGCTATCGTTATTAACTTTGTGCATTTTTTTGTGTGTATGTTTGTTCGTCTTTTGGTGACCATTTGGATCATTTCGACTGGCGATCTCAGGTGATATGATTTTGATCACTTAATACACATTTATCAGCAGTAGCATATCATTGTTAAGGTCCTGATGAAGCAGACAGGTATCTTGTGAACCTACAAATCTGCAGAAACATGTCGACCTGGATTACACCTAAGTAGTTATTTGTAAACACTACTTTGCACTGTTTTTTAACCTTGGGTGTAGGTAGGATCCTATTAAAATTCTTTTTTCCACTCCCACAACCCAATATTAATTCACTTAATCACACGCTACATATAGCACCTTTTGCACTGCTAATTATTTTTGCCCCCTGATACCAACACTTAGTTTTTATTTATACATCACTGCATCCTTCAAACACGATTAGGACACAATCCACCTAATCCATAGTGGATTTGATTCCACTTCCTTCGGGTGAAGGATCCCAAATGATGTAGGGCGGTACAGGACGGGTATCTGATGGGAACTCATTTTTCACCATGAATACCTTGGATTCAGGGATTGCATCCTATCAACAGCACATAGTTGTCTAGATAGCTTCATTTTGTTCTTTGACCCGTTGTTATACATGGTTTTTCACTAACTTTTTGAATAGACTGCACCCTGCCCTTTGGGCTGTTTAAAGCGGATCCTAAGGGTGACTAATATGTATTAAAAGGGAAGGTTTGGGCCTGACAAAAGGTTAATTTTGCCAGGTCGAATTGGTAGTGTGCCACTGCACACAAAGGCTTCAATGGCAGACCTGATGTATGTTTACCGAGCTATTTGAGTGGGGGGCACAATGAGTGCTGCAGGTCCACTAGTAACATTTAATTTACAGGCCATGGGTACATGTAGTACCACTTTAGGAGGAGCTTTCAAGTAAATTAAATGTGCCAATTAGGTGTAAGCCAGTGTTGCCATATTTAGAGGAGAAAGCACAAACACTTAAGCACTGGTTAGCAGTGGTAAAGTGCACAGAACCCTAAAAGCTTACAAATACGGGTTCAGGAAACAGGAAGGCGAAGTCAAAACGCCTGGGAATGACCCTGCAGAGAGGGCCAAGTCCACCACCACCTTTGAAGATAAAATATCTACCAACCAAAGTCTGAAGAATGGTTGTGTTTTGGCACCTCTACTGTTCATTTCACATACTCCTGACCCCAAGAAGGGAATTGCAAAAGAGAAAACCTTTCCGTCCAAGCCTGGCATATCCTATGTACAAGCCCTCCACATTTGATAGCATGTTGCCGGATAACTATTGAGTGGGCCTATAAAAAACAATGTGTTTCTTTGACAAGTAAAAATATATATAAGACTAAAGTTATGATTGTTGGTAATAAACACAAAAAAACAGACAAGTGGTATCTAGAGTACAGTGAGCATGTAGCTACAATTACTACAATTACTTGGAATTTTAGATCAGAAAGCAACATGGACACAGGTGTCATTTGTCAATTATTAAAAGTAAAGTCACTTTTTTGACATTCTCCATGCGAAACTTTACACTAAGTTTGAAAGTCCAATGGACACTCTGCAATGTGAGTATATGAAGGATTCAGTGTATGCTGCAGCAAATTTTCTTGGCTAGTGCAAATGACCTAATTATAGCTTTGAGCCAAGATCTGCCACAGTGTATGCTGGCAAACATCTAAATTTAAGGACAGCATAGTATTTTTACAAAATGCCATGGAGACAGCAGTTATTCAAAGGGCATTGGGAGATTATATATTTTTAATGGGTGTGAAACTTCATCTTTAACAAACTCTTTTAAGGCATTAAAATAGTTGGTGCCATTGGGAAAGTAATCATAAGAATATACATACAACTATATGAAAGTCTGAAAAGTACCCATTACAAGTTCAAATAAGATTCTGATATGATGCTTATGAAATGTCAGTTGGGGTTTCCTGCGTGGATGTGCTTGTTAGAGGCAGGGGGCAGGCCTGATTTTAAGATCTACTTTAGGAAATGTGTATTTATTCTTTGTTACATTAAAATATAAAATATATTCTGCCCAATACATTTAAATTAGATTCTGCTTGGCGCCCTTCTTCATTACCTGAAAGACACTCTGGTGTGTGGGACAGGACAAACTGTCAATGCCGGCTCCTAATTTGCAAGAGTTGAACAGGAAGAAATATTGTACGTGAAATACTTACAATATCTTATGCTTTTAAAGCACCTACCATACTTGAAGCTGGCCACTGGAGAAAACTGTTACATTTACCTGTTCAAAGGGATTCATTTTGTGGACCTTGGAATGACTGAAAGGGAAGTAAGTAGTATTGGAACCTAAACCTGTGACCTTCAGCTTAATCTAACCTTTTCTTTCGATTATCTTACTTCCGTGCTATCCTACAGGATTTGAAGCCTGCAGGTTACATAGCACGCACTGCAATAGACACATTAGATCTCTTGCTGTTGATTTCGCCTACTAGAAGAGGTCAAGGGAATTTTAACTCTTGCAGTTATATAAGATGTTTCACTATGGTAACAAATTCGACAACAGGTATGTAGCACATTGAGCTCAATTGCCTTGTGGTAGTTAAGATGAGGTGTTATTACCAAACTGAAAAAAACTAATTTTTTGGATCTCAGAAGAATGATAGGCAGAGTTGAATTGGCCTGTTTCAAACATGAAAATGCAGGTTATACACAGTTCACTTTTGTCAGTCACATTATTGCCGTTATCAATCATATTAGAAAGAGAGGTATGAGTAAACTGTCCACTGAAATCTATTAAAACAAAAGAATTTCATTGAAGCGGACCCGCACTTTGTGACTGTTGTTTTTCATTGATGTTTCCCTTGCCAGATGCCTTCTTTACTCCTTTGAAAATGCTTTCTGATACACTCTCCCCGAGACCTGTACACATTTGAGCTGTAATTTCTCAATTAATTAATATTGTTGCAATTGCAAGATGCAAAAATCAAAACTGTTAAAACTTGAAATGGAACCATTGTAGCAAATGTCAGGTTCAGTTATACATTAAACTGGCAAGTTTAGCTATCCTGCTTAAAATTGTGTTCATGATTTTTTTTAAAAAGGACTAGTTAGTTGTGAATCACCTCCGCTTAAGCAAACTATCACTGCTTAGCTGCAATTTCTAATATTTACGTAAGGAAACACAGGTCTTAAAAATAGTTGTCTCTGAGCCATCAATTTTCTGCAAATACAATTTATTTTGTAGCTACAGAGGTTAAACTTAAATATAGTTCAATGTTTGTATTTGTGGTCAATATTAATTGTATTTGAAGAAGTATTTTAACTTTCTGTATAACAATCCATTTATAAGGTGGTATCACTTAGATTACGATCAAGAGATACTCAATATTTCAAGGTCTTTGAACGCCTGATTGCTCAAGCCCCATTTTTAGTTACCAAAATGCTGGTTAATATCATCAGTATGAGTATCTGTGTGAATCAGAGGCTATCTGGCACTTAAGGTCAAGTGAAAACAAACACAGCGTGCAATCAGGACTCAAGAGTGTAAATTGCAGTTTGTAAGAGGTTAATTCATAGGATTTACACAAAATTTAATACACACAGTACCAAAAAGGTCTTCATATTGATGCAATTGTATTCTGCGTCCTGTACACATGAAGTAATGAGTGTTTACTCCAAACGAACACTTTAAGCAACTCTAATGTTCATGCTGTGATTACTACTTGGTAACGATAACAGTTATTATCGATATCATTTAGCGGTCACCAAGAGTAGCACTAGCTATGCCTGGCTTGCCTTTTTGTACCCCTAGCACTGCACTGCACTTGCTACCCAACCCAGGTCTTTGGTTTTAGAAAACAGTGTCAGGAAAGAAAAGTACAAGTATTAATTGTAAGTTTAAGTGCACAAGATTAATTAAAATTGTAACAAAACCATAAACATAAGGCCTTTGGCGTCTAAACAAATACCTTAGCTAAAACAGTTACAATAAATCTGTAGGTGTCCAAGATATCTAAATAGCATAAAGTAGCAAAATTGAAGGCAGATTATATTTAATGTATTAAGATGAAATTGAAAATTGTTGACTATTTATACAGTAGATGCCCCAGAAAAGAGCGGGTCAAAAATTATGTTTGCCAGTTGGAATGCAAGTGTAACAGTTTTCTGAACATACTAGAAAAAACGTTTTCTGCCGTACTTAATTCAGTTACATTCTTAGAGTACAGACAAATCTTGAGAGTGTCCTTACAAGTTAGGATTCCATTGGTCAAAAATATAGGTCTTAACCGTTTATGTTTTTCCAAGTTTAGGCTAGGGTAGTAACATAGGAGGTGCAAAGGTGACTCTTTCTTGTAGCAGCAAAGATTGCAATGAACAGGTTCCAGATTACAATTAAGGGACCCTCTGCTGATTTATTCATGGCGCGCTATCAAGAATTTTATGTGAACAGTGTTCCGTCTATATTGTGGTTTAAGGATTTCCTTGAGATATGACTGTTGTGATAAGCTATTATAAGAGTCAAAGACAATATTGCAGGACCTACGTTGGGAGAGTTCAAAGTGGTCATCTGCTTTTAAAGTTAAAGCAAGTTGTGCTTTGGATGCTGCCTTAAATAAAGAATGGGATATATTTTGACCCCAAAAGGAATCCATTTGTGAATTGCTTAGGAAAAAATAAAAATATTCTAAGGATTTAATGCATGATTGTTTGCGTGGATCGTTGTACACAGAGAGTGGCTTTAGAGGTGACATCTTGCTTTCACAGTTTAAAATCTAGGTGCCTATTTGCCCTGCGTGTGCATTGTGGTAGACAAAAAAAAATGTCTTAACAGATTACGTTATAGTAGGTGGAGCGTTGAAGCTGGTCTATTAGGTAGGCCACACTTGCCTTAGACCAAGGGCCTGATTTAAAGTTTGGCAGATGTGTTAATCTGTCACATTGAGAAGGCTATCCTGTCTGCCTTATTACAAGTGCCATAGAATATAATGGACATGTAATAAAATGGCCTTTAAATCTGTCAAATTAGTAACAAAAAAAACTGTCCGCCAAATTCGAAATCAGACCCAAAAATTGGCAATAAGTTTATCTCAATAACTTTCAAAATAGTATCAGCTGTAGGACTTTGGAATTTTGCATTTAGTCTGTACAGGACGAAGGTTAGCGAGGCGGCTTTTTCTTTTTTTAATGTACATATATGTCATTTGCTGTAAGGCAAAGTCCAAAATAGTTATAACTGCAGACCTTGAGTAGCACACAAACGCCAAAATGCCAAGTCCTATTATAGTTTTTATTGTCTCTTCCAAATACCACAATATATAACTTACTCCGGTTGGCCTCTAGACTGTTGTTCATATTATATTTTTTAAGTGAATACAGCAACATCTACAGTCCTATCTGTTTGGTCCAGAATAATCGGATTGTCAGTGTACTGTAATATTTGAATATGTTTAGTTAACGAGTTTGATGGGAAATGCTCTGGCTTTACTTAGTGCCATGCAAATATATCCTGTGTAGAGGCTGAGAAGAATTGGCGCAAGAATTCAACAATGTTTCAGACCCCTGCTGGTATGAAACTGCTTAAAAATACAAGTTTCATCACCTACTTTAATTCTGACTTAGATATCAATGAATAGATAGGATTGCTCTGATTAGCGGTGTTGGAAGCCTCCAGTGTTTTATAGATTATGGATGCAGTGATGGACATGAGAGTACATGCTACAACATTGTCTTCTGTTCAACCATTGGGTCAAAAGCCTTTTTGATAAAAAAGAGATTGTTTGCTGTTCCTCAGCCCAATTTCCAAGGTCAGTGAGAAGTAAACTAGCATATATTTGGGCTTCAACATCTAATAAGGAAATGAGACAATAATGACAGGGATTAGATCCTTCACCCTAGTAAATTAGCAATGTAAGAGTGAAAAAGATAGATTATGGGACTTGAAGTTGTGTGACAAATCAATCAATCAATCAATTTGTAGAGTGCACTACTTACCCGTGAGGGTCTCAAGGTTCTGTTGGGGAGGCGCTGCTACTGCTCGAATAGCCAGGTCTTGAGGAGTCTTCTGAAGGTTTGCAGGTCCTGGGTCTGCCGAAGGAGGATGGGGAGGGTATTCCAGATCTTGGCGGCAAGGTGGGAGAACGATCTGCTGCCGGAGGTCGCTCTTCGGATGCAGGGGACGGTGGCAAGGGCGAGGTCGGTGGAGAGGAGCTGGCGGTTGAGGGTGTAGAAGTTGAGTCGCCTGTTGAGGTATGCTGGTCCGGTGTTGTGGAGTGCCTTGTGTGCGTGGGTGAGGAGCTTAAAGGTGATCCTCTTGTTGAGGGGGAGCCAGTGCAGGTCTCTCAGGTGGGGGGTGATGTGGCTGAGGTGAGGGATGTTGAGGATCAGGCATGCAGAGGCGTTTTGAATGCGCTGAAGTTGTTTCAGGAGTTTGGCTGAGGCTCCTGTGTAGGGGGGTTTCCGTAGCCAGCCTGCTGCTGACGAGGGCCTGGGTGACCGTGCTTCTTGTTATGTTAGGGATCCACCTTTAGATGTTGCGGAGCATGCGGAGGGTGTTAATGCAGGAGGACGAGATGGCGCTGACCTGCCTTGTCATGGAGAGAGTGGAGTCGAGGATGAACGCCAGGTTGCGTGAGTGGTTGGTGGGTTTTGGAGCTGTTCCCAGTGTGGTTGGCCACCAGGAGTCGTCCCAGGCCCAGGGGGTGGAACCGAGGATGAGGACTTTCGTCTTGTCTGAGTTTAGCTTCAGTCGGCTGTTCTTCATCCACTTGGCGACGGCTTTCATCCCTTTGTGGAGGTTGATTTTGGCGGTGAGGGGGTCCTTGGTGAGGGAGAGGATCAGCTGAGGGTCGTCGGAGTAGGAGATGATGTTGAGGTCGTGTAGTCTGGCGATGTGGGTGAGCGGTGCCATGTAGATGTTGAACAATGTCCGGCTGAGGGATGAGCCTTGGGGAACGCCGCAGATGATCTAGGTGGCTTTGGAGCAGAAGGGGGAGGCGAACGCACTGGGTTCTGCCGGAGAGGAAGGAGGTGGTCCGGCCCAGAGCCTAGTCTCAGATCCCAGCTTCGTAGAGGTGTGTGCATAGGGTGCAGTGGCAGACGATGTCGAAGGTGGCTGACAGTTCCAGGAGGATGAGGGCCGTGGTTTATCCATTGTCCTGCAGGGCCCTGATATCATCGGTGGCTGCGATGAGGGCAGTTTCAGTTCTGTGGTTGCTGCAGAACCCGGATTGGGAAGGGTTCAGGATGCTGTTCTCCTCGAGGTAGCGGGTCAGTTGTCTGTTGACGATCTTCTCGATGATCTTCACCAGGAAAGGGAGCAGGGAGATGGGCCGGAAGTTCTTGAGGTCCTTGGGGCCAGCCTCGGGTTTTTTGAGTAAGGCGTTGATCTCTGGCTCTCCGGGAAGGTTGCTGTCTTGAAGGAGATGTTGATGATTTTCCGGAGATGGGGTGCGATGGTGGTGCATGCTCTGTTGAAGATGTGGTGTGGGTATGGATCTGAAGGAGATCTTGAGTGGATGTAGTTTATGATTTTGATGGTGTCGTTGTTGTTTATTTTAGTCCTGGAGAGCAGAAGGTCAGTGCAGATGGTGGCCGTGGGGACAGAGGTCTCAGTGGTTGTCTAGGCGGTCGTGGGGTTGAAGCTGTGTGGACGTCTGCGATTTTGCGATGGAATAAGGTGGCAAGGGAATTGCACAGGTCTTGTGAGGGTGGGATGTTGTTGGTGTTGGAGATGGGGTTGGAGAGTTCCTTCACGAAATCATGTCAGGCACACAGGTAAAGGTTGATAAAGTTTATTCATCAAGGCCAAGAATGCACTGCTGACATGGAACATCTCCAACTGCCTCCAGATGGAATGTTCCTTTCATGAGCTCGCAGCCTTGGAATCTCTGTACATAAGCATTCCACAGTAAATACATTAACTAACCCACAACATAGCATCTCACTTTACTAACAAAAGAAACAAAAGAACAAAAGCTCTTCAACAGCTGTTATGAAACAATTTTCTTTGCCATCATCTGGATCTACCTCCTCCATGTCATTTAACAGCAGCCGGGACAAAAAAATCTGCAGTAACATTACCTTTTCCAGGTATGTGTACAACCTCAAAATCATACTGCAACAGCTTAGTAGTTAGTAGGGCAATATGTGGTATCCTATATTTAACCTTATCAGCATTCAAAATATACATCAGATGTTTGCGATCTATAAGGATGATGAATCTTCTCCCCTACACAAAATATCTGAACTTTTCTATGGCCCAAAAGCATGCCAACAGCTCTTTTTCTATACCATGGATTCAATAGCAGCAGCTTCAAGGACTGCTTCGGATGCTGAACTCACCTCCCACTACCTCTAGCCTTATCATACACTCGGAACTAAACCATGGCTTTATTTCGGACAAGGTCCTTTTGGCGCCTCTTTAGCTATGGGCTAGAATCTGGACGAATCCAGCTGCAACGCTATGTAGGGTTATGATCCTCGATTATCTTAGCCTGGACAATACTTTTTCTATTCCATGGCTGAGATATATCCGGGATACTTTTGCATCCTTGGACCTTTCTTCCCTGAGAAATGAACTTTGTAGCATAACCAAAGCAGACAAAAGAGACGCAAAAGCAATATTCCCTGAGCACTGCCAGAATTTTAGACTAAAACTCGAGCTAGCACCCTCAGTTTTGAAGGACTACAGCTCTTTGGCCACAGTGAATCCTCCATGTATCTATCTGTATACCTTACACAATGGGAGTGTGCACTCCTTCTTCATTTCAGGGAGGGTTCAATATATTGGTCCTTGTGTTTAAAAAATGTATAGACCCAGAAGGGCACACAGTATCCTTCTGTCCCTGTGACAATCTATCTGCACAATCACTTCTGCGCTTTATGTTTTTCTGCAATTTGTACAGTTTTCCACATAAGCACTTTCTGAAACCCTTATTATGCACACCAGGATATCAGCAGTGTAAAGTAGCCTGGCTGCATTTATAGTTTCTAGGTTCGATTGAAATTTGCTATTATGTATGTACCTTCTTGAAAGCAGCCACTAGGGCCAGAAAAACTATGGTAAGATAATTGCTCTGAGGCCACTGCACTGCATGGTCAGTGACTAGCTACCGCCCCCTCCCTGTTGAACCACACCAACCCTGAACACATAGACATGAAACATAATTGTCTTTATAAGGCGGGGGATCTAGGGACCCTCCGGCCGTATTCATTAAGATACAAAAACAATAACTTTCTTAAAATTAAAGATGAACATTTATGCAAAACACAGCAGGACAGTAGATACAATATTGTCAACAGGTATGATTGGCTAACCTGGCTAACCTTAACAAAATTCTAATACAGCTTGTTTCCTAACCGAATCTAACATCCTCATCTGAATTTTGCATACTAACATTTCTGGCCATATGGCAAGGTCGCTAACCGGTGTCAGGTCCTACTAGCTACGCCCTTACCGCAGGTGCGCATGCGCAGCCGAGCCGTGAACTCCATTTACCCAATAAAGGAGGGCCCTTACACTTGCGCCATTCGCGGACGTCATGAGTACGCGCGGGGTGGCTACCAGCCTAGGAAAGCGTGACTCCCCTCCCTGCGCCCCTTTGAAGCACCAGTTATCCCTGCCCCTGAAGTTCTAGGAGGGGCCGATGACCCCTCCCCCTGGGCGGGCACCTCAGAGGATGATGCCGCCCCCTCAGACCTTAAAATAGCTGCTCACCGGTCATGACCTTACCGCATGACCAAATCCTAACAAATATGACGACCTGTGGAGAAAAAGAACTAAAGGACAAGTACTCTATACTAAATCAACATATCATCACAACCATCACACATTGTAAAAAGGGATTTAAGGCCTACACAAACATGCAGTACAGAAATTACACTTCAAACCACTTTCTTGTAAACGGGAAAAAGGCCTGAAGAAACTATGACAAGCAAAAGTACAAGATATTACTCAGAGATACAACAATGTATACATCACC
This sequence comes from Lissotriton vulgaris, assembly GCF_964263255.1. Taxonomy (NCBI): domain Eukaryota; kingdom Metazoa; phylum Chordata; class Amphibia; order Caudata; family Salamandridae; genus Lissotriton; species Lissotriton vulgaris. Next base: position 1,100,458,748 of record NC_141693.1, read on the forward strand.
GCATAGTTCCAGGGATGGTGGGTGGGGAAAATTAAGGAGCCCCGAGCGCGGGGCACGGCCAGTGTGGGGGAGCGTCCAGGAGAACAAGGGGGCTCCCTGGGCGCTCCCTCCTCTTTTATTGCAGGGACGTGGGGAGGGGCGATCCGCCCCCTCACCCTGCCCCTCCACCGCCTGCCCCCCCCGACCCGGAAGCTAACCTATGCCTTCGGGGTCGGGGGTCAGGTGCCACCAATTGGTGGTGAGGCGCACACCCCCCGCATCATCACTGATCACTGGGAGGTCACGCCCCACCACCGGGAGGCAGGGGGAGAGGGGTGGTCGCCGCACCGCCATGCGGGCGAGGGGGCCGAGGGCCCCCTCTTTTCACATGGTCAGTGACTAGCTACCGCCCCCTCCCTGTTGAACCACACCAACCCTGAACACATAGACATGAAACATAATTCTCTTTGGAAGGTGGGGGATCTAGGGACCCACCGGCCGTATTTATTAAGATACAAAAACAATAAAATTCCTAAAATTAAAGATGAACATTTACGTAAAATACAGCAGGACATTAGATACAATATTGTCAACAGGTATGATTGGCTAACCTTAACAAAATTCTAATAAATGTAAATGTAAATGTATTTGAGCTTATATAGCGCACAGCTACCCACAAAGGGTTTCCCGGCGCTTGCTTAGGGAACCCGACCTGGTATTCCCCTGTGAGATAACCCCTGCAGGGTATCCACAAGGTGAAAGCCAGGCATCCCGCCGCGAGGGGCCGTTGTGGAGATTAAGCAAGCTATTGCCCAGAGTCGCAGAGTGTGAACCCGTGAGTCGAGAAGGCACCGGAGCGAGAATTATCGAGTCCATGGAATTTTTGAGCCCAAGACCCGCCGAGGTGGGGAATTGAACCCTGGTCCAGGGCCGATCTCAGCTTCCGGGTCTGCCGCCTCTAACCCCTGAGCCACACTTCTCCACAGCTTGTTTCCTAACCGAATCTAACATCCTCATCTGAATTTTGCATACTAACATTACTGGCCATATGGCAAGGTCACTAACCGGTGTCAGGTCCTACTAGCTACGCCCTTACCGCAGGTGCGCATGCGCAGCCGAGCCCGTTTATTACTCGGTCCACGCCGTGAACTCCATTCACCCAATAAAGGAGGGCCTTACACTCGCGCCATTCGCTGACGTCATGAGTACGCGCGGGGTGGCTACCAGCCTAGGAAAGCGTGACTCCCCTCCCTGCGCCCCTTTGAAGCACCAGTTATACCTGCCCCTGAAGTTCTAGGAGGGGCCAATGACCCCTCCCCCTGGGTGGGCACCTCCGAGGATGATGCCGCCCCCTCAGACCTTAAAATAGCTGCTCACCGGTCATGACCTTACCGCCACAGGCCAGCATTGTTGACCGACGATCTGGCCCCCCCCTTTCCTACTCTAGAAAGGTCATACTCACCTTGCAAACCCTTCTAACCATGCCAGTATATTAGTAGACCAAAGCACATTCCCTGCCTCTGTCAAGTGCACCCCGTCCTGAAGGTAGAATTGTTCCCCCCAAATACATCCATGTGGGATCGTCTGCAACCGGGGGACTCGAAATAATTTGTCCAATTGTGTGTTGATCCTCTTTACCGAGTGATTCAACGCCCTGACCGAATCCCCCCCCTCGCCACTGCCACCGAGGTATAAGTTGCGACCAAACTACCGTGCAACCCGGACACGTCTTGGGCACCCACCCCGCAGTGGGGATGATTTCCTCAATAAGAATGAGCCTACCTAACTTGGCCAAATCGTTTTCCCCTAGGTGAAGTAACACCACTGACGGGGGGCGGGTTGTTGGGAGAGTAGCTTGCGGAAATAATCCCTAAACTGACTGAGGCGTAGGCCCCCCCTCCCAAAGAAGGAGCGGAAAACCCCTTCTGCTCTGCCCTCTTCCTACTTTCACCTGAAAGAAAAACATGTTTGGCGCGCCACACATTGGAGTGGCCCACAATCCAAGTTACCAATGTCCGTTGATCGTCTTGCTGCTTTCGTTGAGCTGTTGTAGCCGGTTGACGCCCCGCGGCAAGTTCCTCCCCTGCGTGATAGGTTTGAGAAACTGCAAAAAACCACAAAACACCATATGTGAGTCACATTGCTATGTTACAACATGTCAATCCGCACATATCGCTTATAACATTCCGATGACCATCTCCCAATCCTCTTCACATTATCAGCTGGCAGTCCCCTTAGAACCGCCTCAGTTGCCGCACCAATCCTAAAGGAGTGCGTCCCAAATTCCCAGGGATCAAGGCCTGCCTTATTGATTGTCAACTCTAGGACTCTCCTAAACTGAGACCTGGTAAGTGGAGTACCATTGGCGTGGTACAATAGTGCGCCCCCCCCGCCGCACCCTCCCGCTGCCTGTTGAAGAACTCCACATGGGAGATCGGTAGCACGGATTGGCCCGGGCACGGTGGAGCACTATGGTATCACCCCATGCCTCCTGGTCAGTCTTAGATCTTAAAATTGTGACCCACATCGTATCCTCACTTATCCTTACGCAAGTACATTGAAGGCCGCCCTGCTCGTCTCCTTTCGAAGCTGCCACCAACTCGCCTATTCTCAGCGCCCCATAGAACGCCAGGGCAAATGCGGCTTTGAAGAGCAGCACTTCCCATGTTGAGGTACAGACGCCGTGAAGTGCTGACAACAAGGATGCCAGCCACTCTAAGCCTATTGGCTTTCTTGTATCAACAGAGTGCCCCTGCATGCGGCGCCAACCTCTCAAAGCCTTACGTACCACAAAACTATTCGTGGGATCCCTCACGCCCTTGGCCTGCGCAAAGAAAGAGACAGCCTCCCTATGTCTGCCCGCAGTCGCCACTGAGCGCCCTTCCCTGTGCATCATCTCCAGGTAAGCAGCAAAACTGTCCTCATGTGCCCACCTGACCTCCCACTCGTGCCCCAAGAAAGTACGGTAAGACAAGAACGCCCCTTCGTATGCTGTCCTGGTCCTGGGGGCTAAGCTAGCTGCCACGAGGTTCTGTAATTTGGGGCACCAATCTGCCAAAGTGCTGCTGGGAAATGCGCTGGCGAGGGATCTGCTGCCGGAAGATGGTCCCTGAATACCTGCATTTTGAAGCGAGAAAGGGTGTCAGCCACATTATTAAGGACGCCTGGTACATGCTTGGCCCTGAATATCACATTACATTTTAAGAATTGCAGCACAATCTCCTTTACCAGGCGCAGTATGAATTTACACCGTGCCGCCTGCTGATTTATGCATTCCACCACGCTCATGTTGTCAGACTAGAATACCACTGATTGGTTAGATAGGTGTTCTGGCCAGACCATCAATGCTACCCATATTGGGAACAGTTCCAGGAAGCCGATGTTGGTGGTCAAACCACAGGTCCTCCATTCCTCCGGCCACCTCTGGGCAATCCATTTGGTCCCCAGAATGGCGCCAAAGCCCACACTACCAGCAGCGTCTGTCCATAGACCCAACTCTGCTGATGTGGTGGGGGGGCCGGACCACACTACCCTGCTATTAAAGTCCTCAAGGAATGCCATCCATATCCGCATATCCTGGCGAACCTCACATGACAGCCTAGTGCGGTGGTGCTTCTCCCGCAGTCCTCTCATGGCTTGAGTAATAGAGCGTGAGAAGGGGCGTGCCATTGGAATGACACGCAGCGCAAAGTTAAATTGCCCCATCGTCTCCTGCAGTTGTTGTAAGGAGACCTTGTCTTTGAGTAGGCATTGTGGTAGTGCCGCCCTAAACCTAGAAACTTTGTCCCTGGGCAACCTGAAGCATCCCTCCACTGAGTCTATTTCAATGCCAAGAAATCCAAACAAGTGGACGGGCCAACCGTCTTCCCTGGCGCCTACGGGACCCCGAAAGCCCGCATGAGCACGCAAAATTCCTGCAATGCCCAGGCACACTCCCGAGTGCCCGCCGCACCAAGAAAAAGGAAATCGTCCAGGTAATGCATGACCTGCTGGTGGCCCATTGCCTGCCTCATGACCCATTCTAGAAAGGAGCTAAAAGTCTCAAAATATGCACACGATATCGAGCAACCCATAGGCATGCATTTGTCCATGTAAAATTTGCCTTCAAAAGTGAATCCCCGGAGGTGGTGATCTAATGGGTCGACTGGGAGGAGGCGGAAAGCAGATTCGATGTCTGATTTTGCTATCAGTGCCCCTGGCTCTAGTCCCCGCAACAATTCCACAGCCTGGTCAAATGAAGCGTACTTCACACTTCATATACCATCATCAATTGCATCATTCAATGACCCCCCTCTAGGTGCTGACAGATTGTGAATCAGTCTGAACTCGCCCGTCTCCTTCTTGGGTACTACACCCAGTGGTGAACACACAAAGTTGGGGACAGGGACCTCCTGAAAAAAGCCAGCTACCCTGCCCAAAGACAGTTCCTTCTTAATTTTAACGGCAACCACTGCAGGGTTATGCGTCACTGAAAGTTGGTTCCTGCAATGCGAACTGCCAGAGTAACCCCCTGCCGGGATCCTGAAACCCTGGGAGAACCCTTCCTGAAGTAGTTTAGCCGCTGCGTGGTCCGGGTATCTGTTCAGCCATGGGATTATTGCTAAGACGTCTATAGGAGTGTGACCAACCAAGCTCCCTACCCTACTCTGGTTTCCTTCTCCCTCTCTGACTTTGATTCCCATTTTTTGACCTGCAGGTTGATTCAGGGTGGGAGGGGTGACCGCAAATGACGCAAGCATGTCTGAATCTACATGTGCCTGCCACCCTCGTGCATGTGCGCTTGTTGAAGTCCCAGCACACACCCCTCCTATCGCTCCCCCCTACTCCTCCCCGGGAAGTCATTCCCCTGTGCTGACCGAAAGGGCTGCTGGGGTCTAGCAGAGAAAACCTTGACTGCACTGGTAGACGGAGCCGGAGCTGTATTGCCTGAGAGCTGGCTGTGCCAAGATAGCGAGTCCACCCTGTCCCATGTTAATGATGAAGTTTATATCGTACTCTTTCCAAGCATCCCCAGGATACGTCTCGCTCCAGCCTGAAATCCTGCTCTGGTAACATGCCATTGCTGCCTGCACATTAGGGGGGCGCTCGGCCATGACAGCCATAAAAACAGAGAAAGCCCTGAACCAATTAATTAGTGTTTCCTCTACTCTGAATTTAGACAACTGTGCTCTCCGTTCAGTAAGGTACATCCATTCTTTGTGGACCTTGGCATGCTCAATTTCCCTATTGTCAAGCAACAAAGAGAAGATATAAATATATTTTCCCGCCCAAATCATTTCTTTTACAGCCTGTGAAACATGCTATCCCAAATCCTCCCTCCTGGATGGTATTGAACCGTCACCCAAGAGAGGCAGAGCCACCTCCTTACCATTACCGGACACTTGAGCCGGTACTCCATCGCTTCCATTCAGTTGGGCGGCATTGAAACTTGTTTGTGGAGAAGAAGAGGGCCCTGGAGCACTATTTTCTTTTTTTTTTGTGTGGGGGAGCATCCAGGAGTACAAGGGGGCTCCCTGGGCGCTCCCTCCTCCTTTATTGCAGGGACGCGGGGAAGGGGCGATCAGCCCCCTCACCCCACCCCTCAACCGCCCACCCCCCGACTCGGAAGCCTAACCTATGCCTTCCGGGTCGGGGGTCAGGTGCCACCAATCGGTGGTGAGGTGCGCACCCCCGGCGTCATCACTGATCACCGGAAGGTCACGCCCCACCACCGGGAGGCAGGGGGAGAGGGGCAGTCGCCGCACCGCCATGCTGGCGAGGGGGCCAAGGGCCCCCTCTTTAAATTTTTCCCTTCTCCAGCATATTTACTTGTCATCCGCACCAAACTCGAGCTGTTATGCTTTAGAGGAGATTAACTGTTTGGTCTAGTTTATTGGCTAACGAGATATACATGTTGTACCGACTTTTAATAGTTGGTGTAAATTAGAGGTGCCTTCTTCAATTACTGCGACAAAGGGTAGTGCATAGCAGACCCTTTTTTGAGGTTTTTGTTACCCTTTTTTCTGCCCCCGATTGGATATGACATTTGTGTTTTGGCACCTCAAATTCCTGAATATGAACTGCATTGTTGTATGGTGTTTTGAACCGGTCATCTGCTGAATCATGGAGTGTTTAATAGCATTTTTCTTTTAAACCATTTTAATCGACTGCTTAATAGTTTTAACTCTTGGATACTGTGATGAATTTGTATAGTATTTTAATGCACATCAATCGCCTCATCAGACCAAAGAAAGATTTTAAAATTAGATTGAACAGTAGCAGCTTCAAGTACTCCTCGTTGTCAACACTCAGTATCTAACATCACACTAGGCACACAGATAACTTTACCATAAAGTTTATTCATCTAGGTCAAGAAGTCACTGCTGACAAGCCCTCAAAGAAACATCTCAAAGTGCCACAAGATGGAAAGCTCCATTCCATGAGCTTGCAACCTCGGAATCTCTGTACAGGAGCATTCCAAGGTAAATGTAAACAACAATATGCAGTAATACATTAACTACATCACAACAGTTGGTCGTACTGCATAATCAGAATGGACTCAACGGACAAATTAATGTAGCTCCTTAATTCTTGAGTTAAGCATTGCTGCTAAATTTTGAATTGCCCTTGGCCTGAGTTACATCACTTATTTCTATTAAGGGGTGAAATACACTCAAGGTTCCCAATGCTTACCTAACAGGCAATATGTGGGACTTACAGATCATTTTTGCAAGAATAGGAAAGTGGTCCCTCTTGGGCCTCTGAACCATGTTGAATTTACCACGGACGTTACACAAAGAGCGTGTAACAAATATAACACTTAATGTTGCTCATCTCTTTGCCAAATAGTTTATGAAATCTTTTCAATGGTTTAATCTGGGACTGCTGTCTAAGGGGCAAGAGGACAAAAATATATTAAGGATCTATAATTTCCGTCCACTTGTTTTGATTTATTTACATTGGGATCACTCCTTTGAGCTTTAATATTGGACCAGATATTGGCATTATGGGCAATCACTTTATTGTCAGGTAAATTTAGATTGAAATCTCCTGCAATTATCACTAATTCTCCATGATATTAAACTATTAGGCTGTCAATAGGATTAAAAAATTGCTAGATTATATTTTTATGACAATGGCCAAGCGTGTTTGAATAGACATTTGCTAATAAATTGCACCGTCTTTTAACTAGAAGCAGGCTGTCATCCAAAAAACGCCTGAAAGTCAGTGCTGTATTCGGTTATTGGTGGGATCACGGTATCAATAGCTGAGCATATGTAAATTGAAAGGCAGCTTCATGGGCAGTGTGTTTGTGTGATCTTATAGCCGGGACTCTGAATTTTTGATAGCCTTTCATAGAATGTGATTTTGTGCTCCAGGTATCTTGCAAGCATCATTTGTCCCAGTTACATAGAAAGAAGACTGCAGTAGATGACTGTAGGAGTTTCATCTACCTGCTACATTCCAGGAGCTAAGTGAGTATGAAGCTTGTCTGAGGGAGTTTATTGCTTTATGGGCATGGCTAGGGAAGTTGTTTAGACTGGCCCCCCAGTATGGTCTGGAGCCCTGACCAAACAACTGTACATTTAATATTGCATGAATTATTGTTAAAAGGAAAATCCTTGCATAAATTATTGATATTAGAGTGCAAATGTAATACTCCCCCATTATTAAAATCTAGTCAGGAATGATTTGCATTATGTACCACCAACCAGTTTAGCAATATGTTTTCTTTGGCTGGACAGTGATATGATGTTTCATGTGCTGTGGCCTTGGACACTCTATTCGACAGGCTTCCGTGATGTTTTCTGTTTGAGCGTGTAATTGACATGGCTGTCCTCTAGCATTTGTTAGCATGGTTCAAAGTCTGTTTCTCAACTTAATAGCATGTACTCATGCACATTATTTCACTACTTTATGCTCAATGCGAAGACTCCTCTCTAACCAATCTTTTTTATTTTAGCTTTAGATCAACTTCTGGAGGGCATTATACATAAAATATTCATGGAGTCAAAATGTATGATTATGTAGTTACATTTTCAGCATGTGCCAGTGCCCCTGCAAGAGCTGATAGTGATTTATTACAATTGTGTGCTTACCATGCAGAACATTCTTGCACTAAAATGAATACACTGCACGTTGCTTAATTTATTTTGCGGTGCTTGACACAACTAGGCCTGAACCCCAGGCTCCCCCACTCTGCACACCTTCAGGAAGAACCTCAAGACCTGGCTCTTCGGCTGACCCGAACTGCACCACCCCCTACCCCTTCACCAAGCGCCTTGTGACCCTCAGGGGTGAGTCGCGCGCTTAAAACCCCATGATTGATTGATTCAACCAGGCCTATATGCCATCTTGTATTCTGATGCAGTCATGATGCTTGTTCTCACTTTTCCTCTTATCACATGTAACAAAATGTGCACCAATATGCTATGTGTTGACATGCTGTTCACTAAGAACTTCGGAGGACGCATTTGCAACACTCAAGGCTTTTCCTACCTGAATCACTGTGTATCTATTCATTGAGAAGCTAATTATTTTGAGCATAATCATAATTTTACTGACACGTGATTATATTAGGTCAAAGGGGTACTTTTAATATTCATATTAGGGGATGGAGCTGAGGAATGCTACATGATGCAGTATTTCATTTTATTTTCTGATTTATCAATTTCTGTAATGATGTATGATTACCTTGTGCTGATAGTGTGATTTGCACTATGTATTTATCTATAAAAAGGATGCCTTTTGAGGTGAGCCAGTCTGTTTAACCCGGATTCTTTGAGAGTAGAATTGCGCCAGTCTTTCTCTTCATTTGGACTTGGATTATTTTCACTCTGAGACTAGACTTGAAATAATGTCAAACTCTTTGCCATATCTGAGGCTTATGCTAATTCCCTATATTGAGATACCTTGCATTTTGACTATTATTTTTGCCTTCTGTATTGCACTTGAACTATGTAAATAAAATTTCTAGTTTTTAAAGTGTTAGAAGGCTTGTGTCCCTTCTTGACTTGAAGTGTATTTAATTGGCTTTGCTGATTTATTTGCTGTTAAACTGTTATCTGTTGAGAGACTATACCTCGTATGAGCTTAAGGTTAACACCATCTCCAATCCTGCCGAGGCGCTTTAACTTAGATTATCTGATAAAATAGTGTCAACTCCATCCACCTGCTTTAAATTCAGCCTACAAAACGCAATTTAAGAAACCTGAAAAGAAAATCATAATTTGGCAAATGATTGCAGTCACAAGCTTAATTAAGAAAAGAGAAGATTAGGCCACTCAATTTTTTTTAAATCTTAAATAGAGGATTTTTTCCAATTTCAGCTTTAGCTAGATCGCCCCCTCCCTTCACACAAACATCCATCATATATCTTCAGGCGTGACCGGCACAGGTAAGAGAGGTGGCGGGGGTGGTGAAGTTGACAGACGACGGGCTAGGTAAAATGAAAACTTTTTTTTATAAAACCACTTACCTTGTGCTCGCTGTGTCAGCGAGCACAAGGTGAGTGGTTTCTTATCCCGTTGTCTGTGACTTGCCCCTTCCCCACTCCACCCGGCCCGCTCCCCACCGCTCTTACCTGTGCCGGCCGCATCTGCATATCTTAAAAATCCAAAGGCATCTTGAATACGTTCTGGACTTTTATCTCAAATTAAAATGACAGACTTTATTGCTGAACTTCACAAATTGAACCCTTTAAAATTAGCAACCACACATTTCCATAAAAACTGCAAGTAAGTGGACATAAAAGTGGGGTATATTTTCCAATTTTTTTTATTTTCTAATTTAGTTTTTCAATTTTCCAAAAGAAACAGTACAAAAAAGGAAAAATTAGGAGGAAGGCGGCACAGTACAGTATATAATAGCAATGGCACCAGTGACAAGAGTTACATCATTTCTTCACCATATGATCGAAGGAGAGAAAGCATGAACAAACATGGGCACATTTCAGGCATGAAGAGGGGGGGAGAAGAACCAGCCGCAGTACTTTCAATAGGGGCCAGTGTGTTGCTGCATGAGTAGCCAGCCGAAGGGCCAGCCTCGTCGGTAGTTTGATGTAAGTAAGAAACGAGAAGAGCCCAGTTATCAGGGGGCCACTAGCTGCAGGCCTCAGATCCCAAAATTCACCCAATAATGTTTGACAGTGGGCAGCTCCGTTTAGCCAACCAGCGACTGTGGACGCCGGATTATGCCCCCAGCAGAGCAACAACCTGCGCTTGGCAAGGTCCAGGAGCATAGCAGTCAGTTTGCGGTTAGCGATAGAGATATGTTTGACATAGCCAAGGAGACATACAAACGCATAGGGATTGATTTTCTCAAAGGTGATGTCGCCAATGGTTGCGCATACAGCCTGCCAGTAGGCAGAGACCTTGGGGTACAGTCAAGCAAGGTGCGAGAAGTCAGGGGCGGAGCAGCGTGCACATCTGTCACAGGCTAGGAGCCCTCTCCTATGCAACAAAGCAGGAGTGCGATATATCCTATACATATATTTAAAATGTATTAACCGCAAGCGGTAATTAGGTAACAAGCGCTTGATTTGATTGCAGCAATATAGCCAAAGGTCTAGAGGGAGGTCTCTGCCAAGGTTATCATCCCACACGGCACGAGCTCGGTCAGTGCTAGCAGGGAGGCGGAGAGCGAGAGAGCATAGAGCCTAGTGACTAACTTACATGGGGAGCTTGAGGTGTAGACCAACTCAAGGGCGGCCAGTGCCAGTGGAGGGGTTGGAAACGTGGCATGGATGTCTTTACAAGTAGCACGAATCTGGTAGTAGAGGGGCCGATCTAGTGGACCAATATCTCCAACAGGGTGAATAACATATCGGCGGGTAGAGATCAGTCAAATTGGTTAAGTCTAATAACGCAGCGTGTTTCACCATGCCAGACGTCTGCAGAGAAGGAAATGCCGGATTTCTAGCTAGAGGCATAGAGGGAGCATAGAGTGCGGAGAGGCCGGCACGCCTTTGGAGCCTGTCCCAGGCCCAGCGCAGGTACTCCGCTGTGTCGAACTCACCTTGCGGAGGTGTCGAACTCACCTTGCGGAGGTCTAGGCACGATGAATAGTGCAGTTTGGAACAGCCAAGGGGCAACAAGGTCAGCCTCGACGGCGACATGAGGTTGGACAGTGGAGGGGTGGATCTAGAAATGGAGAAAACTGGCTTGGGCACACAGTGCGTACAATCTAAAGTTGGGATCGCCCATGCCTCTAAGGGGCAAGGGAAGCATGAGGATGTTGTAGGCAATTCTGGGGTGTCGACCAGCCCAGACCAGTGCAATGATATCGGAGGGCAGTTCACGAAAAAAGTGCAAGGTGAGTGAAAGGAGGACATTTAGGAAAAGGTATAAAAATGCACCCCGCGAGCGACAAGGGAAGTTTTTGCCAAATCTGTAGCTTGGACACCAACCAGTCCATAATATGACCGAAGTTGGAGCGCCAGAGCTCATCTATGTTGCGGCTAATCCAGATACCGAAGTATCTGGTAGGGCCAGATGCCTCGACGAAAGGTTAATCAGGAGTGAAGGGTTTGGTGGCGTCAGTAAGGGGAAAGAGAATAGATTTGCTACAGTTGATCTGGATGCCGGGGAGACCCCTCGAAGCGCACAACCTCCCTCGTCATAGGGCCGAGATTATCCTGCGGGTTGCGGATATAGAGTATAATGTCATCCGCATACATGGAAATAACCAAGGAGCAGGCTGCATAGCCAAGGCCGCGGTGAGTGTGGTGTTTTCGGAACCGGGCGGCGAGAGGGTCCACAGTGATGGCAAAGAGCATGGTAGAAAGAGGACACCCCTGACTAGTACCTCTCGAGATGGAAATGGCTCTGTGACTTGCCCATTCAATCGAATACGGGAAGTGGGGAGAGTGTAAAAAAGTTGGACCTTGCGCACAAAGTACGGGCTAAAGCCCAGGCGAGGGAGAAGGTAGAAAAGAAATGGCCATTCTAGTGTGTCAAAGGCCTTAGTGGCATCTAAAATTGCCCCGACAGCAGGAAGAGACGGGTTGATCTGGTGGAGTACAGCAAAGATGGTCCGAAGATTATGAGACATGGCACACCCAGGAAGAAAGCTGGATTGATCAGGACGTGCAATCAACGGCATAAGGGGAAGAAGCTTGGCCAGCAGCTTGGCGTGAATTTTATTGTCGATATTAATAAGGGAGTATAGACAGTATGAGTTGCACGACTCAGGGGATTTGTTGGGCTTGAGGAGAAGGGTAACCATGGCCTCCTGAAGGGAAGGGGGAAACACCTGCGCTCTTAAGAATCATTGTACATGGCAGCTAGGTGTGGGACCAGGAGGGGCGAGTATTGTTTATAAAAGTCTGGAGTGAGGCTGTCGTAGCTGGGGGGCCTTGCCCCGGGAAGCACTGAGATGACGGCTGCTCTCTCCTCCTGAGTGAACGGCTCATCCAGGTACTCCCGGTGCCCATTGCCCATCCACAGAAGTTCCAGAGTGTCGAAATATTGATCAAAAGTCTTGCGAGAGAGTGCCACACCAGCATAGTAGAGTTGAGCTTAAAAAGTGGTTAAGCGGGCAGTTATTTCCGAAGGGGACGTAGTTCTGTCAGAAGGCCCACTCTGTAAAGTGGTGATATAGGAGGATGCATGAGGTTGCCGAAGCAGATTGGCCAGGGTCTTGCCGGGGCGTTCACTCTCACCATAATGGCGAGCTTTCGCCACTTTGCCTAAGAATGCTAGTTTCCTATCCGCCCACTGATGGAATTCAGAAAGTTTTCCCCAAATCTGGGCGCATGTGTTAGGCTGTGGGTCTAGAGATTGCTGGAGGTCCAGCACCTTGATTTCTGCCTCAAGACGCTCAAGGATGTCACGAAGAGAGCGTAGCACACCGGATGCACTCTCTCCGGATGACCACTTTAAAGCCCTCCCAGAGGGTGGAAGGGGAATCCACCGAGCCAACATTTGCTCAACGTAGTTGACAAGTGCAGCACGGATCTCCTCCCAGAAAGCAGCATCTCGGAGAGCGTGCGGGGACAGTCACCAAGCAAACATATGGTACGTGGAGAGTGGGAGCTGTACACGCATCTGCATGGGAGCGTGATCGGAAAGGGTGTGGGGCATGTGCTCTACAGATGTAAGGTATCAAAAAGCCATGTAGCGACATCCCGTGTGACGAGCCAAAGGTTCAAGCAGGACCAGCACCCGCATGAGCCATCTCATCGATCTAGGTTGGCATGTCTCCACACCTCGAGTAAAGAGTGGCCAGAGATGATAGTGTCAAGGTGAGAGGTGGCCAGACGGTGCTGTGCACATAGGCCAGAGCGTTCAAGTGCCGAGCAAGGGGCAATGTTAAAGTCTCCTCCCCAGAGAAGTGGCAAGGGCCCAGAGAAGAAATAAGTTGCCAAATGTGAATAAAAAATTCTGGGTTGTCAACGTTAGGGCCATATATCAAAGCAAGAATTAAGGGTTGAGTAAAGAGGGTTCCTTGTAAAATAACATAGCGGCCCACTGGGTCAATTAAGGATTGGGTGGCGTGCCAGGGAAGCTCCATGCGGTGTAGGACTCAGCGGGAGTATTTGGAATAAAAGGACAAGTAGGTTTTGCCCCAGTGTCGCGATTATGACCTGGTGGAGGTAGCAGAGAGATGGTGGGTTTCCTGGAGGAAACATATGTCCACCTGGTGGCGTGTGAGGTGCGCGTGCATGAAGCGTGCCTTGCGGTGGTCATTTAGACCCCTGATGTTCCAGGTCCAGAACGTGGTGTCAGACATTGCGGTGCAGCAGAAAGACAAAGTGATGTGTGCCATGTGTGCCAAGTCATAAGAACCAGTAAATGCCAGAACATACAGGATGCTGTGAAATGCATTATGCGACCAATAACAAAAAACAAAGCAAAGCAAAAAAAATAACAGGCCTCCAAAGTGAGGCAGCATCCCAGTACATAACAACCCCTTCCCCCCGCCACCCACACCAACCCCCAATTAGGTTGAGATACCAACGTTGGAGGATTCGAGCACACCTATAATATGGAGGTTGCTCCTACGGGAGCGCGCCTCCAAATCCTCATTCTTGTTCTTAATTAGTTGCAGAACCTTGTCCATTAGGAGTAGCTTATGGTGGTGTCCAGTCATGGTATCTTCAATATCAGATACTCTCGCCTCCACGTGTGCCAGCTGTGTGCTGTGCAAGTCAACCCGGGCTTTGACAGTGTCCAGACGGGCGGACAGTTGGTCAAGTTGGGTAGCAATACCTGTGACGGTGGCTTTCACATCTAGCAAGATGGCTTTTAGGTCATCTTCCCGGGTCGGGCCAGCATCAGTGTGGGTGGCAGGCTCGCCCGTATCTGAGGCAGCCCCGTCTTGTCGCGTTAGTCTGCGCTGATCAAAGGCCAGCTTGGGTTGCTTGGGGTCTGCCTTCCCCATGGTAGGGTCGCCGTCCCCACCCAAGCGCACCACCGGTTCCACCGAAGATCTAGATATGGAGAGGTAGCTTAAGGAGAGGCGGAGGCTGGTGAGGAGAGCTACGGTCGTGGGTGATGTAAAGGACGGTGCGACAAGCACAGTCCTTGAAAGAGAGGCTGAAGCAGGAAGGGCGCCGTCCGGTGACTCAAGCTAACTAGGTCACTGCCCATGCAGAAAAGCAGCGTATGGCCAGGCACCAGAGCAGCCGCGCAGCCCTGGGTGGGAGACGGTGAGGTGGTAGGCAAAATGAGTAGAGGTGGAGGTAGATCTGGCGGCAGAAGGCGCAGGCAACATGTTGGGCAGTGAAGCCGGGTGGAGCCGTAGGCAAGAAGGTGAGGCAAGGCAAAGGCAATCCCGCACCGCAGGAGATCAAGGATTGGCCCCCCACCAGGAGCCCGCGCCAATCTGGGCACCAGAGCAGTAGGCATGCCCTCCGATGGCAAAGTAGCTGATGAAGGCTGGTGAGCACCCCAAAGTGCAGTGGCCAACAGGAGGTGTAGGGGTGCACTCACGGACCCCCAAGTCGGTGGAACACAGCAGGAGGCAGACCACTGAGGCAGCGGAACAGGTAGGAGGGCAAGGGCTGGTGTGGAGTACCTGGCCAGCACGGCAGCAATTGTGGGCTGTACACTCCCCCACGAACAGGAGGTCCGCTCGAGACCTCCGGTCATCGCGGCAAGTTAACAGGATCGCAGCGGAAGGCCCAAGTTGGCAGGCGCGAAAGGCAGCGGGGATACGCGTGGAGCGCACTGCCCACGTTGCGGGCCGAGTTCAAGGCAGAGGAAGGCGATGGGGCAAGAAGAGTGCCAGATGGCACCCGACAGCGGGAAGAAAAACCCTGGCCCTGTGGTACGGCTTGCGCGCTCCCAACTCCGCCGCAGATCGCCCTGCTAGTAGTGCAACCTTACTGCGCCGAAGAGTCAGCTGGGCACTGAGAGAACAGCAGAGGGCATCTCGGTCCCAACGAAGCATTGTTATCAGCCCAGCAGCTCTGGAACGGCCTGGTGCAGCCACCGGCCGTGCGCCATCAGGTAGGCCCAGCAGCCACGCACGGGTCTGGAGGCATCAGCAGAACTCGATGCGGCAATGATGGCGTGTCCCACTGATGCAGGGAGTCAGGATAGCGTGGGATGGAGGTCAGCTCCACCGGAGTCCGCAGGATCATGTCGGATTCAAGGCTTGCCCGGAAGAGCCCACTGAGAGTGCGGCCATTTTGCAGCCAGCTAAGCCACGCCCATCAATTTTCCAAACTTTGAAAGATGTTACAAGGCATTTATACTGAAGATGGACACTCTATAGTTCTCTACCATAGACACATCCAAGTCATCAGCAACCAGCAAAAGAGAGCTTAAAAGAAGTGATGATCAAACCCATTCCTCTTTCTCAATTATAGGCAAAAGACCAAGCAGAATTCTGCACACTACTGAAATTATTACAGGTATCAAAAGTAAGAAGGATCTTAGATAGAAGAGAGGCCACGTTGATGGGGAAATGACTCAGACAATCTATTTGATTGAACAAAGACATCAAAATGAATATGCATTAAAACAACTGAAAGGCTTGTTTTGAAAAGAAGCAGTGCAAGTCCTCTCACAGGATGAATGGTTCTCTTTTATTCACTTTAGCTGCAGCTTGTACTTAGGCCCTCTAAAATTAGAGAGTAGCATTCTTAATAAGATGATTTACAATTTAGCCCACTCAATATATACCAAACATAGACATAGCAGTAAACCCTTGCCACATATGCAAACAAAGGCAGTAAAAATGTTAAGAAAGTACCTGTAATTCCACTCAACCTTCTATGATGAGTCACCATGAATGGACAAACCTAAATTCCTTTGCCACAACTTCAATAATTTTATCCACCATGAGGACATAGATTAAGTGTTATTGAGGTTAATATTGTGATCTTCTAAATCAGTCTCTCTGGCACAAACTCTTTTCATTCTAGCACACTGTGCCCTTTTCTACCTCAGAACACCATATAAAGCAGACCTCTATATATATAAGGCATCACTTTCAAAGCAAAATGAGGTTGTTCCAGTAAGTATTTTGTTGTTATTGATGGTAACATTGCACATGCACCTTACTAACAATCTTCAATATCTAATTAACAATGAATTAGTACTATAGCCGTATTATGTTAGTTAGTATAAAGTTCAATACACAAGTCGAATAAAGGTGGAACTTAAGATTTATTCCATTAACTGAACACCACTAATAGACAAGCTCCTTCCCCGTCAGCTTCTTCCCCACAACTGCCACAGCACCAACTCCTGCTTTCTATTTTCTATTCACCACGTCAGCACAAACCCTTAAAGTATCAACACAACAAAACCCCTTCCGTTAAACATATCAAAGCAATATAAATGAATACATAGAATATATTTGAATAGTGCAACATATGCATATAAAATAGTAACTAGGAAAATACATTGAACAAAAACGATTTAAGATAATACAAACACCAATTTAGATACATGACAAAAATAAACAAAACAATATATAACCACACCACAACTTTTGAGCATATTTAAAATTGAACTCTGAGAGACCTAAAAAGATCTCACTATTGGATTGCTTCCACTAATATAGGCTTAGGTTTCACTCGATCCTTATTTAACACATGACCCAAATAGACAACTGACCGCACAGAAAACTTGCTTTTTGTGAATTCTACAGTTAAACCCCTTTCATTCCATAGTCCTAATACTTTTGAATATAAAGTTATATTCTTCCTTGTCTTTCCATAAATCAAAATGTCATCTTGGAACCATATGACATTGAATATTTTGCTGAACAGTTGGTACATTAAGCGTTGGAAGACTGCTGCAGCCAACTCAAGACTGAACAGCATTCTCTTGTACTGGTAGCAGCCCATAGGAATAACAAAAGGTGTGTAAGGTTTGCAACCTTCCTAGAAAGAAATCTGATGATAAGCCGTGGAAAGGTCTATTGTGGAAACTAAACTAGCGTTCTTTACAAGGGCTAACATTTCTGAACTTCTTGGCAGTGGGAATTGATCAAGCAGTCAATTATTGTTAAAATGACGTATGTCAATGCATAGTCTAATTTCCCCGTTACTGCACCTGGCCACAACAATGGGAGAATCCCACTCAGAATAAACCCCTTTAAAAAATATAATTTCTCATGTGTTTCTCAAGTTCTTTGTCCATTATATCTCTAAGTAAGATAGGTATATTTCTAGCTTTGTGTTTTTTCGGAGTAGCATCTTTTATTAATACAATGTCATGTTCGAAGTCACTCAACTTCCCAATTTTGCCAATAAACACATTGGGACATCTACTTAACATGAACCTTCCAGTACTTTCCCATTGATCAACAATGATCACTGGTTGTGGAGTATTCAGATTCAAATCATGTGCAAATTGCCCTGCTCATACAACCCAAGCACTAAAGGTCCCTTTTTTGCAACATATAGTTGATCTGTAGCTTTACGATTTTTAAACCTGAAAGTGAGCATCTTGTATCCTAGCATCTCAACTTTCTCACCCGAAAACCATTTGGACTGATATCAGGTTCTTTCAATTCACTACCTAGTCTTTCAACAAACTTTGGATTTCTATACACGTTCATTAACAATAGTATATGGAGTACCTGCATCTGCATATATCTGAATGCTCACTCCACCAATCATCATATCAAATAAAGATTTTCTCTTTATCCTTTGGTTTTCAATGTTCAAAACATTAGCATCAAAATAATTAATATTCATTGGACCTTTCCTCATCCAAGCATTTCCCTCTTGGATTTTGTTTCTTTTTGCAAACCCTTGAGAGATGCCCAACCACACCACAATTAGAGCCCTTTTGTTTAGTGCCGGACAAGATTTGCTATATGCAAGATGTCATTTGCTAACACAACAATAACATCTTAAACTTTCTATATGTTTGATTGCCTGCAATCATTTTTTTGATTCCTTACATTTTTATGAGATGGTTTACTTATTAACCTACTCACACACTCCTCACGCTTCTTTTTCACTTCCGTCTGAATTACTTTAGCACTGTTAGCTCTGATGCTCTGCTTTCCTGCCTACTGCAAGATATCTTTCAAAATAGCATCCGAATTAGCCAACAGACTTTCTTGAATTGCAGGATCTTAAACGTGCATTACCACTTGATCTCTTATTAAATCCTGCTGCAGACCTTCAAATTTACAGTCAAGGGACAACGACCTAAAGAAAGCCAAGTAACCATTTATAGGTTTATTTGTTTCCTGTTTTCTTTGAAAGAACTTGCATCTCACTATTCCAATGCATACATAGGACAAAAGTTGCAGTCAAAATCAGCAATTGAACTTTGAAACACATTGCTATCAACACCACCTCCCCCTACCTCCCTAGTAATCTGTTCAAAAACATTTAACCCTTCTAGACCAAATGAGTGTAAAATAATCCTCTTTTTCTGTTCTGGTGACATTTTTCCTTCTTGTCAATGGTTGTTATGTAGTTTAAAAAAATTATATTTCCATTCTACCAACTTCATACAAGGAGCTCCTCCCGCCAGCCAGAAAGGTTGTGGAGGAGTGAAAGAAAAAGTTTTGTGCGCTCATAATGTTGAAGATAGGTGAGACAAAAGAAAACTGAGGGACTAGAATCACTTCAAGACGCTTAACCACAGCTTCCTTTCTTCACCCCAAGCAGTAGTACTCAAGGTAATATCACACTCTCCTTCACCACAAGGGACTAGTTGACTGCAAATTCAAAACAGTGTCCTTTCTTCACCCTGGTGCTTGAAACGATTAGGCACCCAAAAGAAATGTTTTTTTTTTTTAATATTACCGAAATTCAAAGGCGTGCTAGAAAGGATCCAGATGTCACCAACTTCCTATGATATGTGCAAAATGAACACTGATCACAATAATAGGTCCTGTCAAATCGTAACCACATGAGTAAAGAGCACATTCCCAAAAGGGATCGGTGTGGGTGCACCTTACACTACCAAAAATAAAAACGTAGACACCCAAGACGGCAACGCGTTTTTTTGTGTGCGCTATGTCTGAAACTCTGTTCTCCTGAGATTTCCACGTATTTCCTGATGCACGCTGTGTCCAAAGCTCTGTTCCCCCAAGAAGGCAGCACGTTACGACATGTAACGCAACCTATCCCAGGATATCATGCAGCATGGTTAGAACAACGTTGTTTTATCCAGTGGTCGAAGTGGGGAAAAAAAGTAGGGGAACTGTGGGCGGAGAATCAGAGGGCGGGAATAACCTGAGGATTGGATTAGTGGGCCGACTTAGGGGTGTGGCCAGGATGCGCAAAACATCCCAATCTTTAGTATTTGTGTGGCATTTCACTGACCAGTTACAGCTTATTATGTTATGTAATTCAACCAATGGATACACATGATTATTTAACGATTAATATGAGCTATTGAGGTTTGAAACATATTCCACTTTGTGAATTTATTTTAATCACAGAATGTCCCAAAAATGCTTAAAAGTGGAAGCACAAGCCATTTGTGGTTTCCGAGCAATGGAGTTTCTGTTGTCAGCAATATACACAGAGATAATCAATTTTACGTGTGTAAATGACTGTATAGGAAATGTTACATAAGACAAAGGACTACAAGGTGTAGGAGTCACATGATAACCATACTAGTAGACTGTATAGTTTAATAGTGATTGGCCTTGAGAGACACAAACTCAGAATTTAAAACTTAATACCATGATTGGGCGTTCTCTTTAAAAATCATTATTGATTTGTATCAAAAATAACACTATTTGCAACATTAGGATAAGCAAAGGCTTAGGGAAAAAACCATAACGCTCTAGTTTATACCTTGCAGTTTGCATGCAGCTCTTAGATGAAAGTTAGTAGCTCACTGTTCTTTGTTAGGATTTTAACTTATAAACTGCAAGTAGCAAAAAGATCTCACTGACAAAAGCAGTAACCCACTGACCTATTTACAATATGTGCACTTTGTGATGGGCCTGGTACATTTTCTTTGCAGCAGGCACAGTAACCCTCTACGCTATCTTTCCATGAGTCAAAACTTCCACTAGACAAATCTCCGATCTCGCTGTAGGAAGAAGTTTATTCATCAGAGTTATCATGACATTTTTATTATTGCCGAAAATGGCTGGCGGCCAAGAAGGAGGCAGCAAGAGATTTTAAAACCATAATATACTCCGCCTCCACTGAAAGTCAGCACCTGTTGCGGTCACACCAGTCGCACCGCCCTAGAGCCAGCTCTTCTCAGGGGTCCTGTGACCTAAGTGACAGAGTCACTGTTGCTCTAGAGTCTGCTACTTCGTAGGCCTGCCCGCAAGACTGGAGGTGACCTTCAGTATGGATTGTGGTGGGCAAGCCTTCAAGGTGAACCCACACTTGCCACTGCTAGGGTCCACCTGATGGTGCTAACACACCAGGGCTTTTCTGGTGCCTTCTAGGGTCTGGCATGGGAATGTGCTCCCTCAGGAGAGTGCTCTGGGGGACTGTCCATGAAGGCTGAACCTGGTTCCCCGGTTCTACATTTAGCAGCTCTGCCCCCAGTGCTACAACTGCTCCCTCACTGAACACCATACTGCCCCACTGAGAGAAACTCATACTGCCTTCAGCTACTATCCAAATTGACCTGCTATAAATAACTGGATGTGACTCAATTCAAATTACACACTAGGCAAGAGCAATATGCTGCCTATAAGAAAAGGTAACAACATCCTAGAAAAAGCAAACACTCATAAGGAATGAAAGATTTAATAAAGTATGTAAAATGTAAGCAGGAACATGGTGAACTTAACACTTTTACAGTCATTATTCAGAAATCAACGAGTATTTTTGCCTGAAAAGTTAAGGACATAACTACAGGGCCCATAAAGGACCCATTTCAATGACCACTGCTTATATGCTTACAAACGTAAGCAGTATGGTTTCAAAAGACCACATTTGTGAACACAAAGCCGCCGTACACATTTTGTTTTCCAATCCACCCATCAACCAGGTATTGCAGTACCTCTGTGAGACGGTTGAAGTTGAGAGGTTCCTTGGGGAGGTGGACTGATGAGTTTGAAGGTGGCCTTGGTTGCATGCCGATGTGCCACAGTGTGAGGCTACTGGGAGAGTTCGGCCCTCTGGGGATTGAGTGAGGTACTCTAGACACCCCGATGCAGAGCAGGGGGAGCTCAGACTGACTCGGAGCTAGTTCCAGGCTCCATGGTAATGTGAGGACGGGAAGCCAGGCTGTGCCCGTAGATCGGCCCACAGTGAGAGGTTGAGGGAGAGCTCACTCAACTAATGTCTGTTCATGGAAGCACTCTGTGACCCAGCGGCTTCTTTCATACTGAGCAAGTTCTGCAGGAAAGCCAGCTTGTTTCCAGTTTCTTTCCACGCACCCTCTTTCCCTGCCCGTCTCTCACTCACCCTCTTTCCCTGCCTGTCTCTCACTCACCCTCTTTCCCTGCCTGTCTCTCGCTCACCCTCTTTCCCTGCCTGTCTCGCACTCACCCTCTTTCCCTGCCTGTCTGGCACTCACCCTCTTTCCCTACCTGTCTTTCAGTCACCCTCTTTCCCTGCCTGTCTCTCGCTCACCCTCTTTCCCTGCCTGTCTCTCACTCACCCTCTTTCCCTGCCTGTCTCTCGCTCACCCTCTTTCTCTGCCTGTCTCTCGCTCACCCTCTTTCTCTGCCTGTCTCTCACTCACCCTCTTTCCCTGCCTGTCTCTCGCTCACCCTCTTTCTCTGCCTGTCTCTCACTCACCCTCTTTCCCTGCCTGTCTCTCACTCACCCTCTTTCCCTGCCTGCCTGTCTCTCGCTCACCCTCTTTCCCTGCCTGTCTCCTACTCACCCTCTTTCCCTGCCTGTCTCTCGCTCACCCTCTTTCCCTGCCTGTCTCTCGCTCACCCTCTTTCCCTGCCTGCCTTTCGCCCACCCTCTTTCCCTGCCTGTCTCTCACTCGCCCTCTTTCCCTGCCTGTCTCTCGCTCACCCTCTTTCTCTGCCTGTCTCTCACTCACCCTCTTTCCCTGCCTGTCTCTCACTCACCCTCTTTCCCTGCCTGCCTGTCTCTCGCTCACCGTCTTTCTTGTCTGACTCCTGCTCACCTTCTTTCGTTGCCTCTCTCTTACTCACCTTATTTCCATGCCTCTCTTTCGCTTGTGGCCCGCTCACCTTCTTTCACTGCCTGTCTCCCTCTCACCATCTCCTGCTCACTCTCTGTTTCTTACTTGAGCCCACTTATGAGTTTTTCCCTAATCCTGTTCGGTATCCTTTCCTTGGGGCCTTCAGAAGGGACTCTTACTGTCAAGTGCATTTTTTAATATTCACATAGATTTTTACGTTCACAGGGACACCAGACCTTATTACTTACATGAACAAAGACAATTTTACACATCCATCAAATACTTTTCTCTATCTCTCTCTGTCTCTCTTCCTCGCTCTCGGTGACCCTCTTTATCTCTATATTATATAGATTCATTACAGAGTCAGCGATAGTGACCATAGTTATGTTCCAGACCCAATCTCCATTGAGAAGGTATTTTATGTTGTGTTTCTCCCTTCAGCACAGTTTGGGAATTCTGCATAAAATTTGGCACCCAAATTCTCTATCCAGCAGTATTCAACATGCCTATTTCACACAGGTCCGTCCAAAGAGAAGGCCTTTAAGGAGTGGGTCAAACTTCCACAGTAAGGTTTGTTCTCTTGGTCTTTAATCCCGATCAGACACAGATCACAGTTCAGGAAGATCTCTGTTGCCATGGACCGGAACGGGATCATCCAGGCACTCAAAGGCACCATAGACCTCAAATTACAGATAACCACAGAGAATGAACTTAACTAGGTAGCAAACTGAGCGGAAAAATCAGCAAACGGACAGATACTAGCAGGGAGAAGAGAGGTCTGGGATTGTGTTCTGCTATTCAACTAATTTGCCCATCACCACTTTGGCTCCCGTGTACACCCTTTTTACCCGTTTCCTACAATGGCCCATTCTTTTAATTTTATGCCGAGACCCCCCCAATGCTTCCCTTCTGTCCTCGCCACGTGTCCTATTGACGCTCATCCATCCCAGGCATGTGTATTATTGAGAATTTTAAGGCACAGGATACCCTTTATCAACTGAAACCAGATTAACAGTTCTCTGTATACAAAAGTGCTCTAGATGGCATATTGGCACCACATAACTCGCTGGTACCATTTTTTTTATTTCAACATGTTTTTATTAAAATTTTTGTACATCAACAAATTAGCGGATCTGTTACAGGGCTAGCAAAATTGTACCAATTGTAGTTTGTGCTTCAGTATGTTGAGACTTTATGTCCTGTTTGTTTAGCTAACCCGACCTGACGATAGTTAGAGAAGAAGAGAAAGAGACACGTAGAGAAAAGGGATCGAAACAAGGATAGAAACAAGGAGGGAAGAAGGAGACAGGAGACAGACAAGGAGAGTTACATTTCTTATCAATTACATATGGCATTCCATTACGTATGGTATTCTGTGGGGATGTTGATGGTACCATTAATAAGTCACTTCTTACTATTGTTCCTACCCCTGACCTCGGAGAACGAGCTCCCTCCAAAAGGAGAGACCTATTGGCTATGCCAATGCTTGTTTTTGGTCTGGCCTAGGCAGTGCTTGCTCTGTCTCTTCGAGGCATGCTGTATGCAGGATATGGGCATTAAGCTCCGCTCATGCATTTTATTGGCTCCTTTCAGTGTCTTCTGGAATTGTGTTTATTTCATTGGCTTATTTGTTTACTAGTCCCTCCTTATCCCTCTTTAGTACTTCCTTCTATTCATTTGTAACCTCTCATAAGGACATCACCTCTTACATGTGTCCTTACTCTGTATGTTTCATTAATTGTTACTGAGGACTATTTAGTTAATTTATGCTTTGTATGTAGTTGCTATAGGAGACAAGAAAGGCTCTCCTGCTTCGGCAACCCGCTCTGGTGTCTCACTGTTTTGTGACTTTCCCCAGTGAGGTGCTCTGTAACGCTGCTGGGATTTAACATTTTATATTTTGTTTTTGCAGCGCTGCCCACAGCACTTCATCTTTAACATGGTGGCCACGCTTTTATTTGCTTATGCGAGGCTCGCCCAAATCAAAATTTGAAACACTATTTGCTTTTCA
Organism: Lissotriton vulgaris; assembly: GCF_964263255.1. Classification (NCBI taxonomy): domain Eukaryota; kingdom Metazoa; phylum Chordata; class Amphibia; order Caudata; family Salamandridae; genus Lissotriton; species Lissotriton vulgaris. The sequence continues at coordinate 1,100,483,222 of NC_141693.1, forward strand.
TGTTTGCCAGAGCGCCATACAGCGCTTTCACTTTCATAGTAGCGGCCACACCTTGCTTTTGTCAACACAGCGCTTCATATGTAAAATGTCAGCCTCTCTTGTTTTTTTCTGTGCGGCTTGCTAAAAACAAAGTTGCAAACATTATTTTATTCGTTTTTAGTAGTGTGCCATGCCTGCGCTTTCACTTTGATAGTAGCGGCCACTCCTTCCTTTTGTGCACACCATACTTGATATTTAAAATGGGGGCTACGCTTTTGTTTGCTTATGTACGGCCCGCCCAAAACAAATGTTCAAACATTTTTCATTTTTGCCAGCGTGCCATGCCTCGCTACTACCCGCTGGCAGGCAAACTGCACTGGTCAAAGAAAAGCATTCCCTTGAAGGTATAACAGGATTCGGCTAAAACATAGCCTAAAGAGTCACAATTAAATAAGATCAATTCTGATTGGGCGCCCAATTCCCAGTACAATTCAAGTCTCCACTACCATTGTTTATATACAAAAATTGTAGCGATAAAACATAGGTGCTAGAATTGGGGAGCCACGAATGTACAAATTGTATTTCACAATTTTCATGTTTTACAGTTTTTGTCTGTCTTTTCAATTGTGCAGGTCATAATTGATTGTGTAATTTGTTTTGCATTTTAACCAATTACCTAGGAACTAGAAAATGTCTAGTAGTGCTATTAACTGTTTTTAACTATTGATGTATAATAAATGATTTGTACTTTATATATGTGTGTTCGTATTAGAATTGATTTTATTTAATTGTGACTCTTTAGGCTATGTTTTAGCCGAATCCTGTTATACCTTCAAGGGAATCCTTTTCTTTGACTGGTTAGATAACCTCATTTCCCTTGAGTTCCTTAAGGGGTACCTCTCATTCACATATCCAGGCAAACGGCACTGCCATCTAAGGAATGCGAAATTACATTAGATCGAACTACAGGTGCTATCCCGTGGTTGAAAAAAGTAAAGTATACAACGAATGTCAGAAACACATAACACGTTTAAATATGTTCTAAAATGTGTTCTGACAGCAGGGCTCCAATCATAGTAGCACGATTTGCAATACCAGCGCGGTCCAAGAAAATGCAGTTTATGATATACATTAGAGGTACTATGAATTAACAAACTGCCAAGTCACACCTGTGATGGCATCTTTTTTTATACAATCTGACGATCTACAGCACGAAGGTGTTGTCACCGCTTTACCGAAAATAATTGACATAAACAATATAAATGTTATATACAATGGGCAAGACTCGTCCAAGGACAAATCACAAATTTGTTTATATTTACTAATAGTTGAGGTTTGACAAATTCATCTCTACGTCAAATTGATAGGTATGCTATTATTGGGCAATTTGTATGTGTCGTCACTTGAATAAGGAAGTTGATCCACAGTAGTACATAGAGCATTGCATCTGAGGTTATTGAGCTGTGACTGGTCTGGTGTATGGGTGATAGCACAAGTTGTAAGTCTCCTGGGCTGTATTGCTTGAACTTTAATAATACCCCCACGCACCTTGCTTTTTCTCTGGAATATGAAGCAAGCACTCCTGCTTATTACTAGGACCTCAGGCACCCACCTCCTCTACTGTAAGTACATTTCCATCTAATTAAAAACACTTTTTACTATTTTTTAAGTTTTTGAATCTTGTATCGCACTTTTGTCCTAGTGTTTTGTTTTATACTTAATAAGTATGTTTTCCTTCGTAAAGGCGTATTTAACATACTCACACTGTTATGTTACCCAAGTTTCAGATTTGCTTGCTCACTCTTACGCAACCTTTCTGTGGTGCTGTGCCAGGTACATTCGTCTTAACACCCACTTAAGGTTGCTGCTCCTTGCCTCGTCGTCTTACATATACTGTCCTTTACATTATTTTGGTTGCAGACCTGCAAGTAAAAAAAGTAAATGCAAGACCTATTGCATTGCATACGCTTGGTTTACCTACTTTTGGCGTATTCGTTTCAAGTGACTAAACCCAGACACTGGAAAAGGAGCAGTTCGATCCCCAGGGCTGGCGGCAGATTAGCCCAGCACCATGTGACTCTGGGCAATAGCTTGCTTAATCTTCCCGACGGCCCCCAGCGCCTAGAGACCCTTACGGGTGATTGTGCGCTTTACAAATGTGGATTATTATTATTATTACCCAACATCAACTGTAATGAGCTGACCTCTCTTAGCCACAACATCCTGCCTCCTCCTAGAGAGATGTCCATGATCTTACTAATCATTACACTCGCTCCATGGTGAGGGTTCTTGTCACAGTCGACCCACTTCAACTAAAAAGTGTGTCTGCAAAAGACTCCAAACCTTGGTGTAACGGTAGCTTCAATACAGAAAGACGCAACTTGAGGCTAGCTGAACATCAGTGGAGATCAGCTCCATCTCTGGAACACCTCATACACTTGAGATATTTGAGGAACAGATACTACAAAAGCATCAGAACTTCAAAAGCATTTTTTTCAGAAACCACCTGTATCAAGCTAACAACCAACCCCAAAAACTTTTTGAACTCATAAAAGCTCAAACTGTGCACCTATTCCGTCTCCTGCTGGATCTAATCTGCTTTCAAATTGCGAGGAATTCACCTTCTTCTTTCTCCAGAAGACAGAGAGCTTGATAAATGATCAGCAGACTACCACGGAACAACATCCTCTTTCACCTCAATTCAACCTCTGCGCCTCCCAGACTAGTGTTCCTTTGTTCCCCCCAGGGGCACTTCCCCAAAAACAATGCTTCATGGAACTCTTTCAAAACCTTTGAGGAAAGTACCATTCATATTCTAACAATGCTCAAACCACTTCATTGACCCTTTACCTCCCAACTTCCTCCAGGAGATCATTCCAACAGTACTCCAATTTTAGACCAAGATTGTTAATGCCTTCCTCCTTCAAGCCACTATCCTCCACTGCCTAAAGTCCCGTCAGGTTTCCTCCAGCCAATAAAAACCTAAAGCAGAGCAAACTGATTTAAGCAACTTTCGACCTATCTCTTCACATCCAACTCTACAACCGCATCGATCAATTCTGATAATTAAATAAATTTCAATCTGCTTTCCACCCAGGGCACAGAACCAAATTAGCTATGACGCGCATAGTGGATGATGCCCTAAAAATGCTAGATTAGAACCAATCCTATCTTTCAATCCATCTTGATCTATCGTCAGCATTTGATATGGTTAAGCATGGCACCCTACTAGACGTTTTAGAATACCGGATGGGGTTATCAGGATCAGTTCGTAACTAGTTTACCTCCTATCTTCATAACAAATCTCAGAAAGTCAAGGTTAATTGCTCACTATTGCAGACCACGGCAGTCACATTAGGGGTCCCACAAGGCTCCTCAATTTCGCCCACTCTCTTCAACCTGCTCATGGAATATCTTATAGAAACTCTGAGTTCTTCCAACATCCACTATCACATGTACACTGACGATACCCAATTATACCTAAAAATTCCTGCCCAAGAACACATCAGTTCCATCAACACAACTCAAGATTGGCTAGCATTCAATAACATCAAACTTAATACTCAAAAAGCTGAATACCTACTAATCACCCCACCTAACCAGTCAGCTGTCATTGAAGAATGGTTGAAACATCTAACAGCCCTCAACTGAAATGAAATGAAATGAAAAGTGGTATTTATAAAGCGCACAGCTACTCCACAGAGTGTCCCGGCACTACAGCACCAACTAAGGACAGAGAAATCAGGGTTCACAGCAGTCGCACTAAAGCCAAAAGAGAGACGTTAAGTCCGAAGAGCCAGGTTTTTAGCTGTCTCCTGAAAGTAAGCAGGTCTTGAACTAACCTAAGATGAAGGGGTAGCCAATTCCATAGGCGGGCGGCCAGCACTTGAAAAGAGCGCCCGCCTGCCCTTGAGCGGGAAAATTTAGGAGTAAGTATCAGGGCTTGTCCAGCGGACCTCAGGGCATGGTGTGGGACAAAGGGGCATATGTATTAAATACCGTTATTGCGATTCTCAAATAACGATTTTTAGAGAATTGCTATTTCAGAATCGCAAAACGGGATGTAATAAAAAATTTGCAAATATTTTGCGATTCCTTGGCATTCCTTAATTGCGATTAGCAAATAGTGAATTGCAATTAAGGAATACCTTCCCATTCATTCCTCAGAACTAGGAGGCCATGGGAATGAATGGGAAGACATTCTCAATTTGCGATTCGCAATTAGAGATTCGCAAATTGAGAATGGAATTTCAAGGGTGCCAGGGTGTCAAAAGGACTACTGTCTTCCGGTGTTCAACGCAGCAGAGGAAGGAAGTTTTTTAACATTTTCAAAATGCTGAAGCACATACCAACGGTCTGAATTTGGGCTTTCATGGTTAAGGTGGCATCTAACTTTACCCTTAGGTTTTTCACAATACTTACAGTGGCCGCAGGAGAAGACATGCCACCAGGATACCAATTAAGCCATGATTCACAAGGTGGACAGCCGAAAAAGATCATCTCTGACTTTTCCGTGTTGCATTTCAATTGATTGAGCCACAACCAAGAAAAAACGTTAAACAAACAGATGTTTATCTCCTCACTACTGAAATCACAACCTTTATCAAGCATGAATAGCAATTGAGTATCATTGGCGTAAGATACTATCTTAGCGCCGTGCAACTCTACTAAAAGAGCTAGAGGGGCCATATACATGTTAAAAAGTGATGGACTCAACATGGACCCCTGCGGGACCCCCACCTTAATAGGAGGGATGGAGGCTGAAAAAGGAGGGGGGCCAGATTTCTTGATGGCGGTCATTAAGGAAAGAAGCAAACCACTTAAGTACCGTGCCCCTAATACCTCAAAAGCCGGCAATGGGACACAGTATCAAAAGCTGCGGAAAGATCTAAGAGCATAGACACAGCACTTCCTCCACTGTCCAATTGCTCTTTTATAGTTTCAGAGACTTCCAGTAAAGCTGTTTCAGTACTGAGATTAGTCCAAAAACCAGACTGACTATCATGAAGAATATGGTTAGCCCCTACATACTCGGTCAGTTGTGAGTTGACATATTTATCCAAGGTTTTTGAGAGAAATTGCAGCAGTGAGATGGGCCTGTAGGTAGTAGCCACTTTGGGATCAGCAGAAGGCGTCTTCAGCAGGGGGATGATGTTAGTCCTTTTCCAGTGGCCAGGGGCCTACCCCTGTTGCAATGAGGAGTTCAGAACCAAATTGATTGCAGGATTTAGGGTCGCTGCAATATCCAGGAAATGTTCTTGCTGGGCACGGATCTGAGGGAGATCCAGACTTCAAAGAGTGCATGATCTTAAGGAATTTTTCGAGGGAAATAGGCAAGAATTCAGTAAAAGAGTAACTAATGCTAGGGCTGGCCAAGCCGACCAGACTTGACCCATCTTGCGTACCTGATGAAGGGGTGGCAAAAGACTGTTCAATGTTACAGATTTTATAATAGAAGTGGTCAGCAATGTTGTTGACCCAGATAGACGAGTGCGTGAACGGCGTACTCGCTGCACTCGGAGAGAAAAATTCTTTAACAATCTTAAATATTTCCTAACTCTTATTTCTTGCTCCCTCAATTTTAGCGGATAAGAAGTGTTTCTTGCCCTCTCGGATACTCTTATAATGGGCTTTCAAAGCCGATTTATATCTTGCTTTAGCCTCCGGGTCAAACTTAATCCTCCACACTCTCTCCAGCTGTTTACATATACTTCTACTTTTCCTAAGAGTTTCGGTAAACCAAGTGGCAGACGCGTGTGGAGATTTAGCTGCGCGAGAAGCGGTGGGGGCTAATTCAAGAGCCCGATCTTCTAACCAGGTATGCAGGTGATGGAGCAAGGGTGAAAACAAAGATTTTTGTATACCTCTTGTGAAATTGCCTTCCCATAACTGTAATATGTATTAATCGTGTGGTTTGAAAACTAACCAACATAGAATAGAAAGCGCACACACACAAATACTTGTGGGATACTAATATGCTTGTGTTGCAAACCTTAATCCATTAACTGTGTGAAGCCATCTTACTAATATAGTGCGGTAATGCTATAATCTAATGAAAAGCTATGCATGAATGCATCCTAAATGTATTATTGTGGCAGAAATGAAGGAGAATGGTAAGAAAACAATGCATAACTGTGGCTTGAAATGCTAGGTAACCACTAACAGGGTGAACATAGAATGGGGGGGAGATAAACAGAAGGGTTTTACTTCAAAATCGAACGTTTAATTGTGTTTGTTTCTATAATAGTTCCTATGCGGCCTAGTAAAGCATGGAGGGTTTGCGAAACTCCAATTGAGTGCCCTTCCACGCATGCACGACTGTGCTCGAGAGATGTGCAAGCAGCCTGTGCCTGTGTGGCTGATGTCAAGGTCAGCGTGGCCTGAAGAGCAGAATGGTGCCAAGTTAAAGATGTCTGTGTCCTGAGCCTGGGAAATTTGATGAAAGTAACAAGTTAAAGGACAAGGGTGAAGGAGTGTAATAATGTACAATCAGAACCTTATTATGCATGAAGCCATGACTAGGCGGAAATATGGACAATGAGGAGATGAGGTTATCCTCAACCACCCCTTGAACGGACCATTGAGAATTGAATGTGGACCCTAAAAGTTTCAAATTTTAGATAGATAGTTAGGGAAAAAGGTTATAAAAGAGGTCGTTTGGAGGAGAGAAAAAGAGACTGCTTTTGAAATATTTTTCGCACCATGACATGCTGTCGGACTGATTGATTTTTCTCTGGTGCAAAGACTTTGACATTTTCCTGACTTTACTTTTGATGGGGACGGAGTCCGGATGGGAGGTGAACATCGAGAAAGAATAGAGAGGCTGTCTTTGGGAACTCTTCTACTTTAACCCTGATTCTCATTGCCGATAAGATTGGTAATATGTCTTTGACTTATTTTTCTGAACTATTCAGCTAATAAATCTAAACTGTTTGAATTTAATTTTCTTTTTCTTTAGGTGAATTTATAAATGTTTAATGGTCTTCAAATTAAAAGGTTTAATAAAATAAGGTCATGCTAGGAGATTAAATCTTTAAATAAAAATTTACTAAATGGAGAATTAAACTGGTCTTGTTGTCCATTAGATAACTTTTACTAGCTGATCCAAACAGTGGGGTGTCTTAATGTTTTCTTGAAATTTAAACCATTGTAAAATCTAATAAACTGCAGATGTATATAATGTATAGAATTTAGATTAAATAGATGAAGTAAGATATTCCGCTATTCCAGCGACTCATCCTCTGATTTTTCACTGATCTTGGGAGCAGGGTGACTTGTGTGAATGAGTGACTCACGGTGTTATGGGCCCCACCGACGAGTAAAGTGTGATAGCTCCTCGGATTCAGAGTGATGGTTTGGAGGTTTGGTTTGGAGCAGCGCTGGATCAGTTTTTCTTGGTAGCAGGAGTCTGGCTGCTATAGGTTAACTTGGACAAGTAATGTATAGACTTAGGGGCCGATTATGATCGCGGACGGACTTGCGTCCGTCCGCGATCATTAAGGAGGAGGGGACGTCCGCATGGGCTGCGGAGTCCCCTCCTGTGCGATTAGGATGTGACCGCCATGGTGGCGGTCACATCCTCTATTTTTAACATTGCGGCGGGTGCGGTTTAAAGCTGCACCTGCGGCAATGTTAAAAATGCACGCATTGCATTTGCATGCAGAAAGAGGCAGGTACCGCGCGGTGCCTGCCGCTTTCTGCATACAAATGCAGGGGGGTACCATAGGTACCCCCCATGTGCAACCCCCCACCCCCCCCCCCCACCCCTTCACCTAGGGGGCCCGCAACAGGCCCCAGCAGTGAAGTTACACATGCTTTTCCACGGCGGAAAAGCCGCCGTGGAAAAGCATGTTTGCAGGCACATACTAATCTGGCAGACGGTGTCTGAGAGACACCGTCACCAGATTAGTGCTTTTCCTCTGCGGTTGTAAGCCAACCGCGGAGGAAAAGCTGCGGACGGAAACCAGGACCCACCAGCCATCCTAATGTGGCGGTGGGTCCGCTGCGGATTTTCCGCATCCTCCGGGCCGGCGGTGGCTTCCGCCGGCCCGGAGGATGCGGAAAATCCGCAATCATAATGAGCCCCTTAGTAGGGTAATGTATATAGAGTTTTGATGTACAGAAATTATGACTAACATTATATGTTGAGTCTATATTACGTTATGTTTAGTCAGAATTTTGAGGCTTCTGGGAAGTAGGAAGCTGGTTACTCTGCCTAGGAAGACGAAAGTGTGGTAAGTAAGTCGCACATTACATAGTCTGTTTGAAAGTGGTAACATTGTCGTGTGTTACAAGTTAGGGACATTTTACGTGTAAAAGTGGTGAATGTATAGCGAAGGACTCCTGTAAAATCTTGGCTCTAAGCACAGGAGTCAAATGTACTCTGCATAAAACTTAGCCTTAAGAGAGTAACAGAGTTGTTACCGGAGCTTGAGAGAAGGGTAAGGTAGAGGGAAGGGCTACTTTATTGGCGAAACTAAAATTCTGTGGTAGAGAAGAGGTAAGCGCTGTCTACTGGAAATACAGAATACTTGTGAGTTTGAGGAAACTATCACTTTGGTTTTAGTGAAACAGACGAATGGAAATGTTTTATGTGGTTACTAACTGGTTTTAGTTGTATAAAGGTGTAAATACAGTGTGCCGATAAATTTTGTAAAAGAGGGGTCAGTTGAAGCTGCAGAAGCTGGAGCAGGGCTGACGTCAGAGGTGTCGCGCTGGGATTGGTCCGCGTGACTAGAACGGAGTGAGCGCTGATTGGTGTGCTAGCAAAGGTTGTATAAGCATTGGTTGAGAACGATTGGAACGTATTTTATTCTGATTGGTGCATTAGTGTGAACCGCGCTGTGATAGGGTGGTGCAGCGAAGCAGTTTGCGGAAGAATTGTTTGAAAGTCAGGAAACCGTCAAAAAATAGAGTTTTATTAGGGAGAAGAAAGGGAAAAATTAAAGAACGTGTTTAAGAAGGATAAGAAAATAGTGACAAGAGAGGGAAAATTGCTTCCTCCACCTAAAACGCCTGCATCGTACACGATGACACAATATGGCTATCATACATGTATATGGTTAGAAAATTGGGCTAGATACACTAAGAATGACGGCGTATTCGCATTTCCAGATGTAGGTTCTTTTAGAACTGCTGTACTACAAAATTTGAGAGAAAAGATGATTAAGCTTGAACCAAGACCTAGACCAACTCAATTTGAGGCATTGACGCAGTGGGAAGATGAGATGCATGAATAAGAGCAAGAAAGGTTTGAGGAGTTGAGAGGACCTAGGAGTAGATTGCGAGGTTTATGGGGAACGACTCATGAAAGTAGAATGCGGAGATGGTGAAACACTGATATGTGTGATGGAATGTATCCGGTAAGAACAGTTGATGAGATGGTAGGACGGAAGTGTACGGGAAAGAGAAATAACGTGGAACCAGAAAGGAAGAGTTATGGGGATTGTGAGACAGAGGATGAAGTGCTGGAGGAGATATTAAATAGAAGACGCCCTCCATACCAACCGAGTTCTGTGACAGTGACTCCAAATGCTCCGCCAATGGAGACCAGATTTACTGGTACCCCAAGACGATATTTTGAAATTAAAGACAGTACCAAGAGAGAGGAATTGAGATATGATTCTAATGCTCCATTAATGGAAACCAACCTTACTGGTACCCCAGGAGAAAATTGTGAAATTAGAGGTAGTATGGATAGAGCAGAAAGGAGATTTGAAGGAAACCCAAGTACGTCCGAATATGTGCGGTCTACTAATGAAGTGGCTGAAAAGATACAAGAACTCACTAAAATATAGAAGCTGTGACTGTCCCAGTAACAATAGGTCCTGTGATTCCGGTGTTCGAAAACCAGAAAATAAAAGAACCATTGTTAACTATCCCTTTGAATCAAAGTTTACAAAAAGTAAGAGTAAAGGTTTATCCAGATTTATCTGAAGTTAGGCATACTAGTCAGATGACACCGCCTGACTTGACCTTTAGTCAAAGTCTCCCATATAGGTTTCCAACGGGTGCAGAATCAGATTCTGCAACACCCGAAAGAAGTATAGAGAAAATTGGCTTATCAAAAACTCCTGTAGGACCGACAGAAAATGAATTAAGTGATTCGCTTAAAAAGTTAAACGTAAAGGATCAAGAACCTAAAGCATTAGATGTGGTCAGATTGAAAATTGACATGGAAGAATTAATAATTGGAACAGATAGGTTAAAAGCATACCAAGATGATGAATTAATGTTCATGTGTAAAAGCATTACATGGAGAGCTAAAAACCTGCATGATCGACTAGAAGGATTGGCAAATGAACTCAATATAGAGTTTGCAAAGACTAAAATATTACAAAAGCCTTACAGAGTAGATTTTACTGAAAAAAATATTGACAATATGAATACTGCCGGAAGATTAACCCAGATAAAAGAATTGGTTGTGTTGTTGAGGAAGTGGGGAGATGTAGAACGGTGGAAGAGTAAATGGACAAAGAAAAGGGAAGAAAGCAATGATAAAACATCATTAGCGTTTCCAGTTTTCCAGTTAGAGAAAAAGAGCCTGTAGTGAATTAATTTCCTATGAGAGAAATACCAGGAGGAGGGTATGTGTATGTTCCTTGGACTAGACAGGATATTTTGTCATTTACAAATGATTTCCCTAGGTTGCGAGAGAAACCAGTGGAATAGTACCGACAAGTGGATCGGTTTGTAAAAGTCTCAAAAAAGCTATGGGAAGAGTTAGATGGGTTGTTTGACATAATAGTACCAGCAGACTTATAGTCTGAATGTAAGATAACTGTAGACTGGTCTAAAGCCGAATATCCAAGAGATACTAGAACAGGTGCTCCTGGACCTGAGGTAATGCGGAAGTATGAACAGGTAATAATATTCTTGAAGAATAAAATCCCTCCAAAAGAAATTTTGGGTAAAGATTGACAGGACATTGCAAGAACCTAAAGAATCAGTACATTAATTTTATGAGAGATTGCTGCTAGTGTGTAAGCAATACAGTGGATATGAGGAATTGAGTGAAAAGGACATGAGTCATTTTGTGTCTTTGGATTAATGCCAGAGATAGGGGATATGATCAAGCATAACTTGATGGGTTGGCAGTCATGTTCTGTCAACGAAGTGTTGAGGCATGTGAAATATTGCAGTGATGAGATTGATGTTAAGCAAAGAAAGCTTAAAGAGAAAGCCATGTGGGCAGAGGTGAAAGTGGCTGAACATCAAGTAGCTCAATCAGAGAATAAAAGTCATGAAGGAAGTCAGGTGAAAATGAAAGAAAATTTAAATAAAGGAAAAGGAATGGGTAATTAGGAAGAAGCAAAGAAAATGTTTCCATGTCACAATTGCGGCAGGTTAGGGCATTGGAAGACCGAGTGTAAGTGGCCACCAAGAGTTAATCCCGAAAATACATCATTGATTCCACAGGTGCAGAATGAGGTAATTCAGCAGTCATCACAACAGCAACAGGTAGTTACCCAACAGAGTCAGGTGCCACAACCACCACTTCCACACAGTGTAAATCTACAGAAATACAGAGCAGAGACAGGATTCTTCGGAGGAGAACAGGTAACGAGATCACCTAGAGTGAATGTGAGTCCACAGTATTGGCTGAAAGATGATGGGAATGAGTCAGATGAGAGCTACTGGCAGTGCCTAGGAGAGGGAAAAGAGTGCGTACTTGGCGCAACTCTAGAGGTAGATCAATCTGGTCCTTTTGTGAATGGAAAGGTGAATGATGTATATGTGACTTTCCTAGTGGACACAGGTGCTACCTGTTCTACAGTTAGATCAGTAGAATTTCAAAATCTTCTTCTCTCAGGAGGCAGCATCCAAGTAGTAGGCGTAGCGAATAGACAGATTAAAACATCCCTGACTGAACCAGTTGAAGTGGAAATTGGAAATTTCAAAGATATGCTTCAATTTGTAGTGTGTGACAGTAGTCCTGTTAACCTCCTTGGAAGTAACATATTGGGCAAAATGAACTGTGCCATTTACTGTTCATCAGATGGCATTGAACTCCAAACTCCAGATGAAGAGAGATTGTATAAAATGACCATGTCACTGATAGACTCTGGAGTCTCAGCGAACCCGCTGAGTGAGTCCACTGCGCCAAGGGAGCCACTTACACTTGAGGTATGGTATGGCACCCCTTGCCAAAGCACTCCCTCTCCCCTTTTTGGGGAAGGATCCAGTATCTAGACAGTGGAGTCTCAGAGACCCCTCTGAGAGAGTCCACTGCGTAAAGGGAGCCTCTCGCAATAGAGATAGGAAAGGGATACCACTTCCCCTGGGATCACAGATTACTGGACTTGGGACGTTGCCTTGACTCGTCTACCGGTTTGTGTCCCCGTCACCCTTCCCCTCTTCTCCCCATGCTGTGACTCTCACCCTCCCCTCCCCTCCTCTTTCCCACCTTCATTATCTGTCTATTTCCCCTACTCCAACCCTCCCTGAATCTCTCACCTTGCCATCTTTTCCCCTTATGTATTTGTGCTTACTGTTTATCTCAACCTTACAAGTAACTATGTTGCCATGCTCTAAGAACTGTGTAACCTTTGTAACAATGTAACCTGTAACTATGATCTGAAGCTCATGTAAAGCGCTCTGATACCTCCGGGTCTAGCTAAGCATGGGCGAATTTTGCGGATCTCGCGTTCGCGAATTTTGCGGATTTGCGGATTCGCAATCCGCAAAATCCGCGAATTCCCGCGAATTTGCGGATTTTTTTTTTTGTGTTCCCCCGTGTTTCTGCCAGTTCGCGAGGGTTTTTACAATTTCGCAATTTGCGAACTTACCTGTCGGGTCGCAAGTTTTGCGAACTTGTTGTTTCTACATGTCCAGCCTGTTTGGGACACTCTTCTTCATCACTGCCACTCTCTGTCACCACTGCCACTCTCTGACTACTCATGCCACCCTCTGGCCCACCCATGCCACCCTCTGTTTCATCACCACACCCTCTGGTTGTCCAGTGTACCTTATTTTCGGCAAAGCAAAGCACACCTTCCCTGCCTCAAGTGACCTGAATTAATTTGGGGCTGATTAATGTGTCACAGAATATTTTTTTAGCTGGCACCTGCTTCCTTAGTGCGCCCTGATTAGTGATCTTTTGCACTTGCTAAGTGCTTTCATTGTTGCAAAATTAGTTACAACACCTGCCCTGCCCCAACTGACAATAATGAATTAGGGGCTAATTAATGTGTCACTGAAAGAATTTAAAGTTCCAGCCTGGCACCTGCTTGTCTGCTCCTTTAGCTGTAAATCAGGACCTTTGTGGCATACAGTTAAGGTCAGAGCAGGGTCACACAAAATAGTTGCAAGCAGGCAACCGAATTCTGGAGGGCCCCCTCAGGAAGCACTACAAAGAATCGTTACAAATCATGAGGTTGACCTTTTGCACCTGCTCATTGCTTTTGCTTTTGCTGAAATCGTTTTTCGGTTTTTTTCGCGCTATTCGCGGGGCGCGGCGTCGTGCGAAACCGACCGCGGAAGCCGCCAATTCGTGCGAATGAGCATTTTATTTTTTTGCGGCTTGTTGTTTCGCGAGTTTTTTTGCAGTATTCGCGAGCCGCTTGCAGCGCAACACGCGAATTTACCCCAAGGTCGAGTACGGGCGCGGCCATTTTGTTTCCGTGACGTATTTCCGTTTCCGCCCGCTATGTATAATCTCGCGCACTAAGCGCATTGCGAGTAGAGGTTCGCACGAGATCGCGCGGGAAATCTACAGGTTCGCACGAGATCGCGAGGAAAATCTCGCGCGAACTTTCTTTCGCGCTCGTGAACGGGCGCCGGCCATCTTGTTTTTCATTCATTTCCTGTGTCTGGGCATGGTGTTTAATCCTCTTGGTATCTTTGCCATCCTTTGCTTGTTTTCAGTTTTTTTTTTACGATTTTGCTTCTTATCTATCCCTCTCTTTTCCTAGCTGTATATTTTTGTCTTTTCTGCTTTTTTTCTTTACTTTTAAACTACTTTTTTAAACTCTTTTCTTTTCTTCTTCCCTATCCTATTCTTTCTTAATTTTCTACTTCTTCCTACCTTACCTGCCCAGACCATGGTCAAGCCAGGCGCCGTGAAGCTGCCCAGGCACTTGAGGGCCGCAGCGGCGGCGGGGAGTAGTGCTGGACCCAGTGGCAGGACAGCATGCGGGAGATTGAGGGGGGAGCAGGTGACGCGACGGGAGATCTTCAGCCCGGAGGAAGTGGGCGCGCTGGTCTACTTCGTCCAGCGCCGCCTGCCCAGGACCATCGCGGGAGGCGGCAGGATCGCGGCCGGCGGCTACAACATGCGGGAGCGCCGGAAGCGGTGGGAGAAGGTGTGCTGGGCCATATCCCACCTCTACGGGGTCCAGCGCACCTACAGCCAGGTCACCCATCGCTGGACGGACCTCCTGGACCGCGAGCGCGACCTGCTGGACCAGCTCGGCTTGGAGATCCCCGGGCTTGGTGAGTAGTAGTAGCCATTTAATCACTCACTACTATGATGTTTTCTCCTGCTCTGTGTTGTTGTATTGCAAATATTTGTTTTTTACATGGAGCAAGCCAATAATGCCGCTGATGACGATTACATTGTAGTTAAATTATATTTCAAAATCTTCTGTGCATTTCAGGTGCACTGCTCTCCTTCTCAGTGGCGTTGCTACTATGCTTATTTGTTTTCTATTTCGTGGTCTCATTGGCCTGAGTAACTATTATGTATGAGTGTACTTTACAGAACTGCGTAATGCTAGACACTAGGGGGCAGATTACATTTACAAGCCCCTTGCGCCACGTTTACGTTGCCTTGCGTGACGCAACAGCGGCGTAAACGTGCCGCATCCCTGCGAGTCATTTACAGCATGACGCATCTAGGGAGATGCGTCATGTTATAAAGCCATGGGCCTGCACCACAATGGGTGCGTTCCTAGTACGCAGGGTGGGCGCCGCGGTCCAGCGGCTGTGCGCCTCGCAAAATTGCCTGCGTGAAATGTACAAGATTTAACGCAGGCACTTCTGCGACGCTGCTACGTCAATTCAATTCCTTATGTCTGCTCGAAGCAGGCGAAAGGACTGACACAGCATGTTAAGTATTGGGTGGCCCTGAGCATTACTGGAGTTGCATTGCGTTGGCGACGTGACTCCAGCGATGCGCCGCTCTTACGTGACGAGATGCCTCACGCAAGTGCCTACCCTTGCGCCAGGGCGCGCCGCATTGTAAATGAGGCACATCTGCCGTGTCGCAAGGGTAGTTTTGCGTGACGCATTTGATCTGGCGCATCTCTGGAGATGCGCCAGAACGCGTAAGTAAGTATGCCCCTAAGGGGCAGAATTGCAATTACCGTCGCATCCCTGCAAAGTAGCAGGGATGCGCCATTAATTGTGCGGCCCGCTACCACCACCAAACATGGTGCGCCGTATTTGCAATGCGGCGCACCATGGGCCCAAAACGTCACCGAAGCTTTACTGCTGGAGTTGCGTCGCAACGATGGCGCAGCTCCATCAATGCTCTGGGGTACCCTATCTCCCCAATGCTGGGTCAAGCCGTACGTCTGCTTCAAGCAGGTGCAGGGTTTGTGTGACGCATCATTGTCCTAAAGGTGACTGATTGATATTTTGTAGATTTCCCTCAGCCACTATTAGGATGTGTTCCAGCGCAGGAATGCCCTCCCTTGCGCCGGAACGCCCCCTGATGGCGCAGGGCTTTATAACGGGATGCATCTCCCAAACGCGTCACGTTGTTATAATATTATACGCCGCACCATGGCGCCCTTTTTTGTTTAGCTGCTGCGTCACAAAAGTCACGCAAGAACGGCGCAAAAGAGCCGCAAGGGCTTAAATCTGCCCCTTCCTTTGTAACCCTGACAATAAGAAAAATAGTGGCGGTGGATTGATAGTTTGACTATTTAAATGACTGGTAATGTAGCAGGCAACTGTTAGTGTTGTCACTGATCTGACTGAAATCACAATGGAGTTTGTCTGTCACTTTGCGTCTTGCCTGCGGACTGCTGCCTGCCAGTCCTAGGTGAACGTTTCAGTACTTTGTTTAGTGAGTTACGTGACTTTCGAAGTCACAGGTCCGCAAATAAATGAAAAGTAACCATAATCAATATAATTTCGCAGAAATATTTTGTTATTGTTCTTTTGAAATGTTTGATTTGGTTGACATTGACAAGCAACAATCATCCATGTTTTCTGTTCTTTCTTTCATGTTGTACGTCAGCTCCCCCCAGGGGCGAGAGGAGGACACAGGAGCAGCAGGCGGCGGATGCTGTTCATCAACAGGGCCAGGATCGGGCAGGCGAGGGCTCCTCTGCTGGCCCCAGTAAGTTTTCATTTTAGACTAGTACCCATTTTTCCTAGCGTTCCTCATTTGACTTTTTTCAAAATTGTCTTTGCTCTTCTTGTAGACTGTATCTAAATTCTTATCCTGCCTCTACTATGACTCCCTGTGGTATTACTAGATTATTCTTATTAGTCTGTCTGTGTAGCTAACTAAGATTGCACGGTTGGCGAAACTCCCATGATTCTAGTCAGCAATAGCTCTATCAACTTAGTGCAGTCCTCTGGGATTGTCCATAATGTCTTTTGAACTGTTCTATCTGGACTCATGCTTGCAAAAATTGCAAAACCTTTCGCTCAGTCACTCTAGTCTGGACCAAAAAACACAGATTGTATTTAAGTTTAAAAGCTTTATTAAAAGTAAACACATTTATTAAATGAAGTCATAATAAAACTAAACGTTTAACTGATAATGGAAAAGTGGTTAGTGCTGACGATTAATTGAAGACATTTCTTGTGGTCGAGCCGAGCTCTCACCTGGTTTCAACTTGATCTTGTTGTTAGAAGTCCATCTTCTGTCTGTGTGGAGAAAAATGGTGCGTGTTAAAAAAACAGATTTCATCAGTTGTGCCTAAAAGTGCAGCAAGACAACCTTCCCTGGAAAAAGGGACATTTTTTTTAAGTTTAACGTAGACAGTCACAAATTACATTGTTTTCACATGTCTTCATTCCTAGACCAAATACTAGTGACTAGTGAGTGCTTCATTCTAACATTCCTAAATGTACTTTGTAGGTGGAACATCTGGTGGCGGGGCCAGTGTGGAGGTGGTGGTGCTCGACACGGAGGCGGAGGGCGATTCTTCAGGGGAGGAGGCGGCGGCGGCAGCTGTGAGAGTTGAGACGGTGGTGGTGGCGGCCAGAGGTAAGCTCTTATATATTCCTTACTTATTGAGATTGAAGACTAGCTGGGAAGGCAAGAATATGAGATGCATGGCTGGGTGAATGATGAAGCAATGATGGGTGGAAGGACAACAGCCTGGGTGGGTGACACAGAAACTGTATGTGTCCATATACCTGGATCATGCTACTATCTGACTCTTAGATAGCATATGTGTATCTAGAGCAGGGGTACTCCTAGTACGGCCCGCGGGCCGGTGGTGGCCCGGCAAGCCTTCGTTGGCGGTGCGCAGACCTTGCAGACAATCACTGCTCCCCCGGCCCCCACAGAGCAGAGGCTTTTTTGTATTTCACCTGTTAGCGCCCCTGCATCTCCACTCTGACAATCACTGCTCCCCCGGCCCCCACAGAGCAGAGTGGAGATGCAAGGCCACAAAGAGGTGAAATAGAACAAAGCCTCTGCTCTGTGGGGCCGGGCAAGCAGTGATTGTCAGGGTGGAGAAGCAGGGGCGCTAAAACAAACAAAGCCTCAATAATATGTTAATGGTCTTTTAAAGACCTGTTAAGTACTTTGGTGTTGTTGTCTGTGTGTGCGCGTTGAGGAAGCGGTCTCAACCCGGGCTGAAGGCTGACACAGATAGACACACACACAGTGAGATGACAGAGGGGGAGGGAGAGGGAGGGCAGGAGGGAGAGAGAGATGGAGGGAGGGCAGGAGGGAGAGCAGGAGGGAGAGAGATGTATGTAAATGCTGGGTCTGGTGGCTCAGTGGATGAGGGCATCTGCTGCAGGGACCTGTGTGCAACCTCATGGTCACAAGTTATCGTTTTGCTTTAGCCCCGCCCCCTCTGACTCCGCCCCCACCAGTGCGGCCCTCGGCCCCAAACTACACTGTAAATGTAGCCCCTGAGAGAAAGTTTGTGAGTACCCATGATCTAGAGAGAGTAGATGGTCAGTGGATGAACTAAGTGTAACTTTGAAGAGCATGTAACACTGCACCCGCACGTCCGTTCCAGTGTAGGAAAGGCAAGGAAAAGAACTTTTAATTTTGTCCAAATACTACCATAAATAGTAGCAGTAGTTTGTATTGCAAGCACTGCATAGATCCGGTTATTATGGTGGCCACTCCCTACCTCTCTTAATAAGTTTAGTAGTACTCAGTCATTCATGTGTGGATGTATCACTGGTCACTCAATAAAAAGCAAAGCACCTAAAGTCATCCCATATATAAGCAAAAACATCCCATGTGAAGTGATAGATAATCAGATTATTTATCTTCTTCAATTTTCCATTTCTAGTACTCATTTCCACTGTAGGGTGAAAGTTAAATTAATTAAGCAGTAGCCCTTGAGTTGTAACAGAGTATTCTCAGTGCCACCCGTAATAGAAAAGTAAGAGATTCACCACCTGCATGTACTGGACGGGTACAGTAACGCAACGGCAACGCAAGTCTAGGTCACTCCTCATGGCGTGCGTCTCTTTTTCTCGGGTGCAAGTTTACCGCGCTGGCATTATGCCGGCTTGCAGAAAATAACGTACCAATTTTCCAAAACAAGAGATAAGAAGAAGAATAAGACTGGTGTACTTTCATAGTCGACTCCAATGGAAGTCCACAGTGCTCATAGAATTTGTTCCTTAAACTCCCACTAATGTTAGAGCAAGGATGAAGAAGTGTGAGGTTAGATAGATACTGGCCTCAATAGTTATGTAATGCGCTTGCAAGTTGCTAGTTGTACTGCAGCACAAATTTCTGCTGAATGATTAAGTTAATCTTAAAGAGCATTGGTTACAGACTATGTCTTTCTTTCTTCATATAGGTTCTCCTTCCAAACGAACAAGGAGGAAGGAGCTGGCTAGAGCGGCCCGGCAACGGAGGATCGAGGCCACTGTTGCGGAATATCGGCGGCTGGTGGCCCTGGAGGACGTGGAAAGTGTGCGGTCGACAACTACGACAACGTCGTCTGCATCGGCCTCCGTGGCCCCACGGGCTGCCACCCAGCACAGTGGTCCACCGAGACTGAGCCGGGCTGCCAAAGGCAAACGCCACCGCCGAGCAGCAAGGCCAACAGCTGCCTCTCACAGGCCTTGCACCTGCAAGGCAGTGAAGGCACGCCTGCGCCGCACTACCCTGATGGTGTCCCGCCTTCAGCAGGAGCTCGCCTTGCTCCGCGAGGAGCATGATGCCCTGGCCCAAAAAGTTAACAGCATCCACCCATAGTGTCCCTTGCCCCTTTTTTAGAGACTTTTGGGGGGTGGGAATTGGGAGTTGGGTTTTTGGGGACTTTTGAAGGACAATCGTTGGGGTTAGGGAGGGTCTTGCGGGAGATTATTTTGTTAGGGATATAAATATACTTTTTCAAACTTTATCTGAGCATACCTGTTTTTTACTGCTTGCCTGGTGGGTGGGGGTTTAACGTTGACTGTTTTCCTGAAAGTTTAGTTCCATTTTCTTCCTTTAAGTGTAAATGCCCAAATGTTTTCAACACTAAGTGCCTCTCACAGACTAAGTGAAGTGAATCCAAGAGTCCTAGGACTTTAGTAGTACTACCTTCAGTCTCTCGTCTCTCGTACTAATACTCCATTATACCCCCAAACCACCAAACGCTTATCTTACCTGTAATTTGTGTTTGAAAGTAGGGCTAGGCCCAGGGCTGGCTCCACGGGAAACACCGAATAACGTTGGCAATCTTGGTCGGATAAAATTTCCTCATAGCGGTGGTACTAGTGGTGTGACACAGTGGCAGTTGCATGCCTATGAAAAAAAAGAAAATGAAATCTGGTTTGTCCTCCTGAGCAATTCAACGGTACAACTGAGAATATAGCAGGTGACAGAAGTACAGTAGAGCAGTGCCACATTGTAGCCTAACAAATGGTAAAGTATAACTACTAATTCGGTTGAAGTTCTTTCACATTAGCAATGGTTCTTTGTCAAGCAGAGTAAGAATATATCATCGACAACTGTGGAAAGAAAGAATGCGACAGTACAGGGCCTGTGTGGAATTATTGATAACGATATTCAACATAAGGTCTCTGTAGCCAGATACCCGAGAGCCTTGCTGGTCACTATAAATCCATTCACAACAACACTCAATGGGGTTGGTCTGGAAGGTGTCAGGTTTACTCCCCGTGATCCAGTCGATGCAAATATGGTTCCACCTCCAAATGTCACCAACACCCAGAAGTGTAAACACAGGGTGTTCGAGGCATTAGGCGAGGGAGAAAAATAACAAACTAAAATAAAAAATGTGGGATGGGTAAAGGTAGGGTCAGCAGGGAAAGGAGACCTGTAACAGAAGACAAGACAGGCATCAGTGAAGTGCTGTCCTAACATACAAGGGTACTCTCATATAGTCTCACTAAATAGTCTGCAAGTCTCCCGCCTACTCATGGGAAATGTAGTTTCATAGTACGGTAGGCGCTTAGGGGCTGCGTAACCTGACAGAAGGTATAGTAGATAGAAAAGGAGAAATTGCTTTTTTTCTAGGTGTCCCCTCACTCACCAGGGTTGCCCCTTGGTGACATGCTTCATCATTGGGGCCATCCCAGTCCTCTACGGCCTGGGGCGTGCTGCGACTTGCGAATTACGTAGGAGCACTTACAAATGACTATGTGTGGTGCAGATAGTGGAGTGGACTAAGTGATGTGTTAAGGGATCAATGTAGAAGCCGAGAGAGAGGCAAGAAATGCAGTCACAGTCAGAGAAAAAGGCAAGGGATACTGTATCTATGTGGTTGTAGTGGTCCTGTTGGAAGTGGTAAGTAAGTTGCCCGCAGAAAAAAAATCCTCCTATTAGCGGCACTCCTCCATTGCAGCCGACGCTTCGTCCACCGATGTTGGTCACCAGAAGACACCCTGTCCACTGCCTGCCTGATGCTGAATTGTGGCTCGCTACTGTGAAGCCTGACTCCATCCTTTTTTCCCCATTGCAGAGACTGAAACCCGGCCTGTAATTATTCAACGAAAAACAGGAAGTGATATAATATTACAACACCACTGATAAATAAATATAAGGTATGTAGGCTGTGGAGTGCAAAAAGTCACAATTTGTTTTTCCTAGTAGACAGTACAATGTTTTTGAAAGTGCGTACTCTGAGTCACCTTTTGAAGGATAAATAAGTATGGGCAAATTAATGTAGCGGATCTTGCCCCTCAAGCTAGGTGTACTGTAAACTGTGTTTTAGAACAAAATTAGATCTTCCTAGCAGTGCTCCCACCCAGACCCTTACTAAAGCCAGTCGCAAAAATGTAGAAGACCCCCAATCAAATCTCAAAAAACGAGGCCTAGCAGAAAACTGGTGACAAAACTTACTTTGAAAGTAAAAGTAGGCCGAAGTACCCTAATTACCCATTACCCACCGTGGATTGCATTCAAACCACTTGCAAGCAACCAAGCAAAAGTAGCCATAGCCAGCATCGCTCCAAGACTCGAAATCCCCCCCACTCAAACACATGCAATAGAAATACTGCTAACCCTAACGAACCCTAAGTTAAGAATAGTGGCAAAGGCTTTCTTTAACTATGCCAAATCCCCCCTTTCCCACCATGGATTTTCTTCAAATGACTTGCAACCAAAATTACACATTCTCACGAGTGCTCTAAGACCCCAGAACTCAGTTTGAAAAATCTAGAACACCCCGAAACACATGCAATCCTGCTGCTAGGGCTAACCCTAACGAACCCTAAGTTACAAAAAGTGCCAAAACTAAAGGCTTTTCCGCGCGGATTTTGTCCCAACCACTTCTACCCGGTATTAGACCTTCCCAGGAATGCCCCAAGACCCGGCAACCCACCCGCCAAGAAGCGTAACACCCCCAAACAGGCCAAAAGCAAAATCTCATACTTGCAATATTTCTGGGCCTTCGGTCCAAACGCGCTGCGTAGCTAGGCCATAAGTCGGGGTTGGCACGACGGATTTCCTGAAAAGCAAATGCAATCAAGATTAGAGTGTCCCAGCAGTGCTCCCAGACCACGAAACTCACCCGCAAACAGACGGAACCCCCCCTAAGAGCACCTCAAAGGCAAGCAAGTCATCAAAAACACAAAAAAAATTCCGCCTGGGATTTGGTCCAAAACACTTTTATCCGGTATTAGAGCTTCCCAGCAATGGCCCCAGAGCCGTCAACCCAGGAGAAGACGAGTAGAAGACCCCCAAACAGCCAAAGAGCAAAAGTACAAAAATGGGGACATAGTCAATTTTTCACAAATTTCCCAAATCACTCCGCGCGCGCTCTGCAGCTAGGCCCTAAGTCCCCTCTGCCACCATGGATTTGCTTCAAACCTCTTGCAAAGTAAAGTATATATAGCCAGCAGTGCTCCCAGACCACGAAACTCACCCACAAACACCAGGAAGCCCCCCAAACAGGCCCCCGAAAACGCTACATAGAGCAAAATGTCAGAAATAGCCAAAAAAAAAATCGGCCTGGATTTTGTCCCAACCACTTCTACCCGGTATTAGACCTTCCCAGGAATGCCCCAAGACCCGGCAACCCACCCGCCAAGAAGCATAACACCCCCAAACAGGCCAAAAGCAAAATCTCATACTTGCAATATTTCTGGGCCTTCGGTCCAAACGCGCTGCGTAGCTAGGCCATAAGTCGGGGTTGGCACAACGGATTTCCTGAAAAGCAAATGCAATCAAGATTAGAGTGTCCCAGCAGTGCTCCCAGACCACGAAACTCACCCGCAAACACCAGGAAGCCCCCCAATTGGCCCCCGAAAACGCTACATAGAGCAAAATGTCAGAAATAGCCAAAAAAAAAATCGGCCTGGATTTTGTCCCAACCACTTCTACCCGGTATTAGACCTTCCCAGGAATGCCCCAAGACCCGGCA
The DNA here is from genome assembly GCF_964263255.1 of Lissotriton vulgaris. NCBI lineage: Eukaryota > Metazoa > Chordata > Amphibia > Caudata > Salamandridae > Lissotriton > Lissotriton vulgaris. Next base: position 1,100,506,174 of record NC_141693.1, read on the forward strand.
ACCCACCCGCCAAGAAGCGTAACACCCCCAAACAGGCCAAAAGCAAAATCTCATACTTGCAATATTTCTGGGCCTTCGGTCCAAACGCGCTGCGTAGCTAGGCCATAAGTCGGGGTTGGCACGACGGATTTCCTGAAAAGCAAATGCAATCAAGATTAGAGTGTCCCAGCAGTGCTCCCAGACCACGAAACTCACCCGCAAACACCAGGAAGCCCCCCAATTGGCCCCCGAAAACGCTACATAGAGCAAAATGTCAGAAATAGCCAAAAAAAAATCGGCCTGGATTTTGTCCCAACCACTTCTACCCGGTATTAGACCTTCCCAGGAATGCCCCAAGACCCGGCAACCCACCCGCCAAGAAGCGTAACACCCCCAAACAGGCCAAAAGCAAAATCTCATACTTGCAATATTTCTGGGCCTTCGGTCCAAACGCGCTGCGTAGCTAGGCCATAAGTCGGGGTTGGCACGACGGATTTCCTGAAAAGCAAATGCAATCAAGATTAGAGTGTCCCAGCAGTGCTCCCAGACCACGAAACTCACCCGCAAACACCAGGAAGCCCCCCAAACAGGCCCCCGAAAACGCTACATAGAGCAAAATGTCAGAAATAGCCAAAAAAAAAAAATCGGCCTGGATTTTGTCCCAACCACTTCTACCCGGTATTAGACCTTCCCAGGAATGCCCCAAGACCCGGCAACCCACCCGCCAAGAAGCATAACACCCCCAAACAGGTCAAAAGCAAAATCTCATACTTGCAATATTTCTGGGCCTTCGGTCCAAACGCGCTGCGTAGCTAGGCCATAAGTCGGGGTTGGCACGACGGATTTCCTGAAAAGCAAATGCAATCAAGATTAGAGTGTCCCAGCAATGCTCTCAGACCACGAAACTCACCCACAAACAGACGGAACCCCCCCTAAGAGCACCTCAAAGGCAAGCAAGTCATCAAAAACACAAAAAATTTTCCGCCTCGGATTTGGTCCAAACCACTTTTAGTGCTTCCCAGCAATGGCCCCAGACCCGTCAACTCACCTGCAAAGAGGTAGAACAACACCCCCACAAGTGCTGAGTCTTTCTTCATTGGGCGTAAACCAGCCCTCTGCTTTGATGGAAATAGGAGTCTAGAGGATAGAGGAGCATGTTCTTCTGAACTTGTGAACCTGAGGAATGCAGACTGCGGCACCTTCAAATAAATTAGCAAACAAGTGAAGACAGTTCTGCTGATGGGCTTGTTTTTGTGATTATCTGATTAAAGTTTGAATTATATTAACTGTGCACAACAAAGAAAGACAGACACACAGGAATAAAAGTGAATAAGGATGAAAAAGAAAGTTATTGATTCGTTGTCTCATTTTCAGGGCTCGAAGTCGGTATCACGGTCCAGGAATAAGAATAAGGCTTCGTCATCATACTCTGCGAATTCAGCCAGGGTGAGGTCAGTGCCACCTGACAGAGTAGAAATTCCCTCATCTATGGTGCTGGCCACCTCCTCTTCATCCGGCACGCTCTCTCGTACTCTTATATCTGGTGGTATGAGGTGCTGATTCATCTTGATCATTGTTAACCTCTCCACATTTTTGGGCGAGAGGCGGCTCCGTTTGGGAGTTACAATCCCACCAGCCGCACTGAAAACCCGTTCAGAAGACACACTTGCGAGTGGGCAAGACAAGTAGTTTATAGCCAGGTTGGTGAGCTGTGGCCACAATTCTTTTTTCCCATGCCAATACGCCAATGGGTCAGAATTAACATAGACCTCTGTGGAGTCATTCAGATAGTCCTTCACCATCGACTCAAGGTCCTCCTCCAAGGTTCCTCCACTTTGCGTAGCTCTTGCTGTGCCTCTGACCTTTTGAGAACCAAACCCACGCAGAGCTAGCCAATCCTCTTCAGCCTCCAATGTTTCTGTTGTCTTTCGTGCAGATGATCCGGTTGCCGGTGTCTTTAACGGCTGAGAGGTCACTTGTGCCACAGCCACAGGTGCAGAAGTGGATTGTTTTGACTGGGGATGGCCTGCTGATGTACTGCCATTTCCTTCAATTTCCAGCTGTTCTGTTTCAAACTTCTTGGCTGACAAGGCTAGCCAACGTTTGTACTTTGTAACATCTTCATCACCAAAAGGAAAGAATGCTCTGCCTGCCAGCGCCTTTTTGTAGCGTGGATCCAGAATAGTAGCACAAATGTAATGCTGTTCTGAGTGGATCTTTTGAAGACGTTCATCACCTTGTAGGAGCTCTAATAATTGCTCAGCCAGAAGCAAAGAGTCTTTCTTTTTGTCATCTTTTCGAAACACAGAACACACCTCCTTCAGTTGGTCCTCCAGCATGTACAACAATGGGATAGCTTTTCCCAAATTAGAGTCCTCCTTGCTGACTGCACGCGTGAAGACCTCAAAAGGACGAAGCATGCGTGTTAGGCTTTCAACTATGTTCCATTGCGGCCCACCCATCCTCAGCTCCTCTATACCCTCTTTCAAGAAATATTGATCGAGTTGCGTATACTGCTCATACAGACGCTCAAGCATGTAGAAGGTTGAGTTCCAACGTGTTACCACCTCCTGGATGAGTGCTTTCACTGGCATTTGACATTGATATAGCATGCTCCTCAGCTGCTTCCGGGCCTTAAAAGAATGCCTGAAATGCTTGCAAATTTTTCGGCAGTTCTCCAATACACTGTACGCTGCACTGCGTTTATTACCCAAGAATTTTTGGACAACCAGGTTTATACAGTGCGCCAAACACGGCACTCTGAAATAGTAACCGTCCCTCATGGCCTTAACTATATTGGAGCCATTGTCCGTGGAAACATAACCAACCTTGCGTTTTAGTGGGGACAGACAGTTAAGGACCTTTGTGTTAAAGACATCCAAAATGTTTTCTGCTGTGTGACGTTTCTCCAAACCAAACATGGCTAGTGTTGCATGTTTCCGAGCACCTTTAAAAACAATGTTAGTGTCAACACCTGAGTTTAGCTTTGCTTTAGCCCCTGAAAAAGAGACCCAGTGTGCAGTGATGCACATGTAATCAGCGCCTGCGCCACTGGTCCACATGTCTGTTGTCAGATGTATAGTGTGAACAGCACTCTTCTGCAAAGCTGCCCCAATCACCTTCAGAACATCTTCATGTAGTGCTGGAACCGCAACTCGGGCAAAATAGAACCGGCTAGGAACCTTCCATTTAGGGCAGAGCACTGCCACTAATTCTAGAAAACCAACCCCTTCTACAAAAGAAAAAGGGAGAAGGTCCAGAGCTAGCATTTTAGCCAGCTTAGTGTTATACAGACGGGTCATTGGGTGGTTGCGTTCATATTGCGCTTCTGTAAACAACATCTTTTTAATGTTGCCCTGGACCAATGATTTACGGGATGATGATGATCTCTTCGACCCAGTTACGCTCGCTGATGAACTTTTCCGCATTGATGTCTCACTCTCTCCCACACTCTTAGTGTGGCTCCCATGGGGTGTGCTGCTGACATGGGAACTGGGTGTAAGTGAAGTGTTTGAATCGTCTTCTTGTACCTCCTCGTCATCAGCAGATGACAAATCAACGTTTTCATTACGTGCAATTCCGGCTTTCTTGACCGCCTCTAGGTGCGGAAACCATTGGACAGGGTGCGCTCTCTCAAGATGACCTCTCTGGCCTCCGGTACCATAGTTAGAACCAAGCTTACCACGACTAACTAGAAGCTTACAAAGGCTACAAATGGCTACGTTTTCCTTTTTTGGGCAAACACTAAAGAAGTCCCAAACTGGAGACTTGAAATGTCTTCGGGGGCCGGAGGAGGCGGCGATACTGGTGGTGGTGGTCCTGCTGCTAATGACAGATGAAGTGGAGGATGTGGATTGCCGAACTTCAGTACGTTTTGCACTTTCACCACCACGAATTGAGGTCGAGGACGAGGTGGGTACCTTCTTGCGAAGAAATATGGAAGCGGTAGGTTTTGGTGTACTACTTAACTCCAAATCTAATGATTCCATTTCCATTGCCTCCTCGCCGACATCATCATCACGCTCAGCAGCTTCTCGGGATAGGGTCAAAATGTCTCTTTGCTGCATGCCCGGTGGGGGCTGCAGTGACCTTTGTGATGACTGGCTCGTCGTCATCGTGAGAGGCTTCATCACCAGCAGTATCTGTCACTTCTTGTTGAGCCTCATCACACTCCATAGGTTTGAGTTTTTGGACGACCTTCCTTTTACGCTTAGGTGCCGGTGTCAGATCATGGTGTGCCTCTGCCTCACTGTCAGACCGCAGTTGTGGTGGTTCCCAAGACAGATCACTTGCACCAGAACGAGGTGGGCTTGAAGAAGATGTAGACACCCCCCTTGATCTTTTCCTTGCTAGGGATGTGGAAGACAATGAATGATCATCAGGAGGAGTGGCTTCCAATGATACCTCAGCTTCAATGTCGATTTCCAAATGTGCCCCTACTTCGGGAGGAACAACTATTGTGGGCACTTGTGAACCTCCATGCACCTTTGCTTGCGCATCTCCTTTTGCTGCCTCTCCTTCCACATGTACTTGGGCGTGTACTTGCACATGGTGTTGTTGTTGCGGCTGTGGTTGTTCAACACTTGTCAGATGAGTTACAACAACCTGTGTTGATTCAGGGACATTGCTGCTACTTTCTTGCGATGAGCCAACATCACTGGTCGATGGTGATTGGAGAAGTACACTGACTGCCTCTGAAGCACTCAAGGGCTTTGACTTAAGTTGGCGTGGTGGTGGAGGCACTGAACCCAATGGAGCAGGGGTGCTGCTCTCAGCTTGGTCCCCAGCAGATCCTGCTGCTGCAGGCGTACTTTTTTTTTTGCTCCCAAAAAAAGTGGCGGGTGGCACACCAGCCTCCTTGGTAACTTGCTTCTTCTGCTCCTTACTAGCAACTTTCTTGCTAGAGGAGCTACGGAGAACTTTCTTTGGGGCCATCTTCTTCAGAGCAGGTCAGACAGCAGGCCGCAGTTGCACGAATTGTAGAGTTGTCTGAGGCCAGACGTGACGTCGCGTGACGTTATGCTGCACACACACACCGCTGCAGGACTTCTTCCTGGCACTGGTGGTTCTCTTGAGTCTTGTGCACCTAAAAAAAATGGAAGATAGAGGAACATCAGTTCAGTTATAGAGCACAAAAAAATCGAAAAACACTGCAAAATCAGCACAATCCCAATCCATCCATGCCCTCCATAATGTTTAAATTCAAGACAACCCACAGAAAGACTAGGCCCATGCAAGACTCACTACCCCTGGGCATAAATAAAGGTTGAAAAGTAGGCAAAATGGTTGGAGGCCTAACAACAAAGCCTGCATTTAAAATGGCCACTTGCCTGCCAGCACATGGCCAGTGCCTGTAGCTGCACTCAAAATGGCCACCAGCCACATGGCATGTCCCTCCCCATGAACACCCCCAAAAATCGAAAAACACTGCAAAATCAGTACAATCCCATTCCATCCATGGCCTCCATGATGTTTAGATTCAAGACAGCCCACAGAAAGACTAGGCCCATGCTAGACTCAAATACCCCTGGTGAAAAGGCCACAAGTACAGGCCCAAAAATCGAAAAACACTGCAAAATCAGCACAATGCCATTCCATCCATGGCCTCCATGATGTTTAAATTCAAGACAGCCCACAGAAAGACTAGGCCCATGCACCACTCACTACCCCTGGTCAAGGCCCCAACAACAGGTCAAAAATCGAAAAACACAAAATTTTACAAAAAAAAAAATCGAAAAACACAGAAAAATCAGTACAATCCCATTCCATCCATGGCCTCCATGATGTTTAAATTCAAGACAGCCCACAGAAAGACTAGGCCCATGCTAGACTCAAATACCCCTGGTGAAAAGGCCACAAGTACAGGCCCAAAAATCGAAAAACACTGCAAAATCAGCACAATCCCATTCAATCCATGGCCTCCATGATGTTTAAATTCAAGACAACCCACAGAAATACTAGGCCCATGCAAGACTCACTACCCCTGGGCATAAATAAAGGTTGAAAAGTAGGCAAAATGGTTGGAGGCCTAACAACAAAGCCTGCATTCAAAATGGCCACTTGCCTGCCAGCACATGGCCAGTGCCTGTAGCTGCACTCAAAATGGCCACCAGCCACATGGCATGTCCCTCCCCATGAACACCCCCAAAAATCGAAAAACACTGCAAAATCAGCACAATCCCATTCCATCCATGGCCTCCATGATGTTTAGATTCAAGACAGCCCACAGAAAGACTAGGCCCATGCTAGACTCAAATACCCCTGGTGAAAAGGCCACAAGTACAGGCCCAAAAATCGAAAAACACTGCAAAATCAGCACAATGCCATTCCATCCATGGCCTCCATGATGTTTAAATTCAAGACAGCCCACAGAAAGACTAGGCCCATGCACCACTCACTACCCCTGGTCAAGGCCCCAACAACAGGTCAAAAATCGAAAAACACAAAATTTTACAAAAAAAAAAATCGAAAAACACAGAAAAATCAGTACAATCCCATTCCATCCATGGCCTCCATGATGTTTAAATTCAAGACAGCCCACAGAAAGACTAGGCCCATGCTAGACTCAAATACCCCTGGTGAAAAGGCCACAAGTACAGGCCCAAAAATCGAAAAACACTGCAAAATCAGCACAATCCCATTCAATCCATGGCCTCCATGATGTTTAAATTCAAGACAACCCACAGAAATACTAGGCCCATGCAAGACTCACTACCCCTGGGCATAAATAAAGGTTGAAAAGTAGGCAAAATGGTTGGAGGCCTAACAACAAAGCCTGCATTCAAAATGGCCACTTGCCTGCCAGCACATGGCCAGTGCCTGTAGCTGCACTCAAAATGGCCACCAGCCACATGGCATGTCCCTCCCCATGAACACCCCCAAAAATCGAAAAACACTGCAAAATCAGCACAATCCCATTCCATCCATGGCCTCCATGATGTTTAAATTCAAGACAGCCCACAGAAAGACTAGGCCCATGCTAGACTCAAATACCCCTGGTGAAAAGGCCACAAGTACAGGCCCAAAAATCGAAAAACACTGCAAAATCAGCACAATCCCATTCCATCCATGGCCTCCATGATGTTTAAATTCAAGACAGCCCACAGAAAGACTAGGCCCATGCACCACTCACTACCCCTGGTCAAGGCCCCAACAACAGGTAAAAAATCGAAAAACACAAAATTTTACAAAAAAAAAAATCGAAAAACACAGAAAAATCAGTACAATCCCATTCCATCCATGGCCTCCATGATGTTTAAATTCAAGACAGCCCACAGAAAGACTAGGCCCATGCTAGACTCAAATACCCCTGGTGAAAAGGCCACAAGTACAGGCCCAAAAATCGAAAAACACTGCAAAATCAGCACAATCCCATTCAATCCATGGCCTCCATGATGTTTAAATTCAAGACAACCCACAGAAATACTAGGCCCATGCAAGACTCACTACCCCTGGGCATAAATAAAGGTTGAAAAGTAGGCAAAATGGTTGGAGGCCTAACAACAAAGCCTGCATTCAAAATGGCCACTTGCCTGCCAGCACATGGCCAGTGCCTGTAGCTGCACTCAAAATGGCCACCAGCCACATGGCATGTCCCTCCCCATGAACACCCCCAAAAATCGAAAAACACTGCAAAATCAGCACAATCCCATTCCATCCATGGCCTCCATGATGTTTAGATTCAAGACAGCCCACAGAAAGACTAGGCCCATGCTAGACTCAAATACCCCTGGTGAAAAGGCCACAAGTACAGGCCCAAAAATCGAAAAACACTGCAAAATCAGCACAATCCCATTCCATCCATGGCCTCCATGATGTTTAAATTCAAGACAGCCCACAGAAAGACTAGGCCCATGCACCACTCACTACCCCTGGTCAAGGCCCCAACAACAGGTCAAAAATCGAAAAACACAAAATTTTACAAAAAAAAAAAATCGAAAAACACAGAAAAATCAGTACAATCCCATTCCATCCATGGCCTCCATGATGTTTAAATTCAAGACAGCCCACAGAAAGACTAGGCCCATGCTAGACTCAAATACCCCTGGTGAAAAGGCCACAAGTACAGGCCCAAAAATCGAAAAACACTGCAAAATCAGCACAATCCCATTCAATCCATGGCCTCCATGATGTTTAAATTCAAGACAACCCACAGAAATACTAGGCCCATGCAAGACTCACTACCCCTGGGCATAAATAAAGGTTGAAAAGTAGGCAAAATGGTTGGAGGCCTAACAACAAAGCCTGCATTCAAAATGGCCACTTGCCTGCCAGCACATGGCCAGTGCCTGTAGCTGCACTCAAAATGGCCACCAGCCACATGGCATGTCCCTCCCCATGAACACCCCCAAAAATCGAAAAACACTGCAAAATCAGCACAATCCCATTCCATCCATGGCCTCCATGATGTTTAAATTCAAGACAGCCCACAGAAAGACTAGGCCCATGCTAGACTCAAATACCCCTGGTGAAAAGGCCACAAGTACAGGCCCAAAAATCGAAAAACACTGCAAAATCAGCACAATCCCATTCCATCCATGGCCTCCATGATGTTTAAATTCAAGACAGCCCACAGAAAGACTAGGCCCATGCACCACTCACTACCCCTGGTCAAGGCCCCAACAACAGGTCAAAAATCGAAAAACACAAAATTTTACAACAAAAAAAATCGAAAAACACAGAAAAATCAGCAGAATCCCAATTCATCTATGGCCTCCGTGATGTTTAAGTTCAAGACAACCCACAGAAAGAATCAGTCCACCCACCACTGAGTACCCCTGGGGAAAAGGCCCCAAAACAGCCCAAAAATCGAAAATCCCAAAATTTTAGTTGCAGCAACTGTAATGCCCCAAACAAACTTACTTGTAAAATTTCTAATCCAACAGTGATCCAAAGAAAGTCAAAAAGGCCTCAAATCCAAAGATCCAGCAGCATCCACAAAAAGTAATCCTTCCAGGTCCACATCCGAATGAAAAGTGACCAGGAGATGGACAAAGCACTGGGAGGAGCCTGCTGAACAGGAACAGGAAGTTGAAGACTATGGGGCACTTCCTTCCTCCCACCCCCCTGCCCCCCTCCCCAAAATGGACTCCTCGCTAAAAAAGTGCAGGCAAATGTCAAACTAAGGAGTTATTCACATAAAAATCATCATTTCTAGAAGGTTTATGCTGCTTGCTGGTGGATTTCTTGTGCAGAATTGCAAATTTATATTTTCGCTCGCCGCATCTCAAATCTCGCAATTGCGAAGTACCGCGAGACGTGATCTCGTCGTACTCGCGTTGACAAACTATCGCTGGCAAGCCGCGATGACGTAATCGCGCTCGCCAATTCCCGCGGGATCACACAGCAAGATCCAAAATGGCGCAGCACTCGCAAACTATCGAAAAAAACAACTCGGCAAACGATGATAAACGCCGCGCGCCGCAAAAATTGTATCACCAACGCCGCGCGCCGCCAAAAAAATCCGCTGCGTGCGAATTTGCGGATTTTGCGGGAAATCCGCAAATCTCGCGGATTGCGGATTTCCCGAAAATCCGCAAAATCCGCGAGCGGAACGGATTTTCCGCCCACGCTTAGGTCTAGCCAGAGCTATATAAAACTTTTTTAAAAAAATGTAAAAAGGAGCATGTGTCCCGCATTTGATAAAGAAAAGATACCTGGTGAGTTAAAGGAGACAGTCAAGGAAAAGGTGTGGGATTTCACAGGAGAGGATATTGGAATATTGAAAGGTGTGGATCCTGTGAAAGTTTCTGTAAAAGAAGGAGTGAGCTACCCAAATATTCCTCAATATAAAATGACAGCAGAAATAATTGAAGGAATAACTCCAGTGATAAACAAAATGATTGAACTGGGAATTTTAAGAGAAATAATAAGCAGTCCATGTAATTCACCTATAATGGGATTGAAGAAGCTTAATGGAACATTTAGGATAGTGCAGGATTTACGAAGAGTTTATAAAATTGTTGTCTCATGCTGTCCTGTTGTGCCAAATCCAGCAGTGATCCTGTACCAAATTCCACATGATGCAGAATCGTATACAGTCATTGACCTATGTAATGCGTTCTTCGCAGTTCCATTACACCCAGATAGTCAGCCAATATTTGCTTTCCGGTTTGGAGACCGTATTTTGTCTTGGTGACGAATTCCTCAGGGGTATTCTGAGAGTCCCTCCACCTTTAATCAGCTGTTAAAGTAGTCATTGGAGAGTTTGAACATGCCTGGAAATTCAGTATGGGTTTAATATATTGATGACCTGTTGGTAGCATCAAGAACCAAGGATGCATGTGTTTCAGATACCATTGCATTACTGAATCATTTGGCAGAAGGAGGACATAAGGTGTCACCATCAAAGTTACAGTTCTGTCAGAAAGAAGTACAGTATCTAGGTCACAAGATTGCCCAAGGAGTCAGAAAAGATACCATAGAAAGAATCAGAATGATACAGGGAATGAAACCTCCTAAAACTCAGAAACAGGGGAGAATGTTCCTAAGAATGATGGGTTACTGTCGACAATGGCTCTGTGGATTTTCCCTGATAGCAAAGCCATTGCAGAGACTGACAAGAGCAGATGTAAAAGACCCCATGGTGCTAAACAAGACAGAAATGGAGACTTATGAACGACTAAAAACCAGTCTGTGTGAAGCACCAGCATTGGGAATGCCTGATTATGAGAAAGAGGAGTTTGAACTGTATTGTAGTGAACGATAGGGATGGGCATTATCAGTTCTAATTCAAAGACATGGGAAATTGAGAAAGCCAATTGCATATTTCTCAGCTGTTTTGGATCCAGTTTCGAAAGCATTGTCAGGATGTTTGAAAGCAGTAGCTGCTACAAGAGTGAGTTTGGAACAGAGTGAAGGTGTTGTGTTGGGATATCCGTTGAAGGTATATGTACCTCATTCAGTGGAAATTCTCCTCCCTAGAACCAAAACACAGTTCCTTACCAATAACAGGATCACAAAGTATGAAAAAGTAATTCTGGGTGAAGATAACGTGACAATAGCGCAATGTGTAAAAGTAAATCCATCTACTTTGTAACCTGATGCCATGGATGTGGAGGTGAGAAATGAAGTTGATTAGAAGTGTCTGGATGTTCTTGAGTATTGTATCAAATCGTGACCTGACATTAAGGATGAGCCATTGCCTGAATCTGATTATGTAATGTTTGTAGATGGTTCATGTCTGAGAACAGATGAGGTGCTCTGAGTGCTGCATATGCTGTATGTACAGTGGCAGACGTTCTGGAAGCATCTTGTCTGAAAGGAATTTGGTCTACTCAAATAGCAGAGTTGATTGCTTTGATTCGAGCATGTGAACTGGAAAAAGAAATAAGAGTCACCATAGTAACTGACAGTCAGTATGGTTTTGGGGTTGTCCATGATTATGGTCAACTGTGGTCCCAAAGAGGTTATTTAACTTCTGCAGGATCCCCCATTTGAAATGCTGAGTTTGTGAAAATGCTGATTGATGCAATCCAGTTACCTGAAAAAATTGCTGTTGTTTAATGCGCAGCCCATAAGAAGGGAGAAGACTATGTCACCAGAGGCAACCGCTTTGTTGACTCTATTGCTAAGTACTGTGCTAAAAATCTTGCATTTATAAATCGGGACAGAAAAGCTGAACATGTTTCAAGTCCTTTAAAGCTGACCACAGTAGTTGAGACTTGGCAAGAAGTAAAACAGGTGCAGGAGGAAGCAAGTGAGGAAGAAAAGGACATTTGGTTAAAATCAGGATGTAGACAAAGAGAAGAGGATGAAATGTGAGTTTATACAGATGAAAGACCAGTAATGCCTGATAGCATGATCTCTAATATGGCCCAAATGTACCATGGTCAAGCCCATATTGGGAGGGATGAAGTGATCTGGATGTTTAGACAGACATGGTACAATCTCAAGTTCAGGATGATCGCTGAGAGCCTTTGTCAGCGATGTCTTGTTTGCCAGCAGATAAACCCATGAAGAAAAACAGTTGTGAGTTTGGGAACCATAGGACAGGAGGGAGGTCCGTTTAAACAAATGCAATTAGACTTTGTCGAGTTGCCACCCTGCAATCGGCTTCGATATGTACTTGTGATCTTTTGTCTATTTTCCTGGTGGGTGGAGGCCTTCCCTACCAGACGGAATGATGGAGTGACTGTTGCAAAACTATTGATAAGAGAAATCATTTCGCGCTTTGGTTTCCCAGTAACAATTGAGACTGAAATTGGAACTCATTTTCATAATGTTAATGCACATGATTTGTGAAGCACTGGACATTCGTCAGAAATCACATTGTTCTTACAGACCAGAGGCTTCTGGGGTAGTTGAGCAAGTAAACGGAACCATAAAGAACAGAATTTCAAAAATGTGTTTGGCCACTGGACTGAAATGGCCTGAAGCTTTGCCACTTGTTCTGATGACCCTAAGGAGCATACCTGATAAAAAGACAGGATTGAGTATACATGAGATTCTGATGGAAAGAGTGATGAGACAAGCATTTCTGCCAATTGATAAACTATTGACTATTAATGATGATTGTGGGAGGGCAGGTCGGATATACAGACGCGGAGGCTGAGTATATTGTCGAACAGGGACTTCCTTATTGTCAGATGGCACAGACTTTGGTTTAACTACAGGCTCTAGAGTTCCTTCTTCTGTAGGTGTCTTCTTATTTCTTGAAGGGCCGGCTGAGGCGCTCAGCTTTGCTCTTTCCTCTTCAGTCGGATGATCAAGGTCTTGGGGCGATGAGGACTCTGTGGCGTTGGTTTTACCCAGAGGGTACCGAGAGGAAAGAAATGGGAGCCCGTCAGTATATCAGTCCTGACAATATCACCCCTTTTCCTACACCCAGTAGTGCTAAAAAATGTGAAAGAGGATGATGAGGGATTTTGGTGGGTATTTAGGAAGGATTCAGGGAATGAAGTGAGGCCCAGGTGGAAAAAACAGGATTTAAGTATAGTACAAGAGTAGTTCAGGATGTTAACACGCCGATATTCCAAGACAAGCGTGCCTCAGTACCTGTGCAGAATAGCAGTGCCCAAGAACCTAAAAAGTGCTTTATAACATGTAGTGCTTAATGCCCCGAGTCATTTGTATAGGTGCAGCATTAGACTTCCACGACAGCATTAGACTCCTGCGTTAGCATTAGACTCCTGCGTTAGCATTAGACTCCTGCGTTAGCATTAGACCCCTGCGTCACCCCCATTGCTTTACTATACCTCCCTCCAACCGCAATAACACTCTTTACCACCCGCCTCCCACAACACAACAACAGCACCCAGCTCCGGTTTCACTCACCGGACCCGCAGTAACTCTCCAGAGTCACGGCACGCTCTCCAGCCTCCTCCGGGGGACACCACCACTCCTCCGTCCGGCTGTCCTCGGTTTCCCCGCCTCCTCGCTGTCAGGAACGCTGTCTTGACTCTCAGCGTTCAGCTCCGGCTCCCGGCTCCGAGATTCGGCGCCCCTCGCGTGGTCAGCTACTTCCGTCTTCAGCTCCGCCCTCACGACGATCCGCGACGCTTCTTCCTGGTTGGCGTCTGTTTTCACTGGTCCCTCGTCTTCCGCTCCTCCCCTTGGCTTCCGTCCTCGCTGTGGAGAGAGACGAGAGGTGGGTGTCTCTTTCCGTATTTCCAGCTGGACGCGATTATCTCGGCAGCGTCCTATTCGTGCAGGGGATTCTGGGCAATGTAGTCCAGCCAGATGGTGAGTCCCGCCTGATCCCTTCTCACAATGATATCATACTGGATTACTGCAAAAACCTGCCTGACGTGGTAACTTCTGTGTTCCATCAGGTGGGAACTGAGGCAAACTTGAAAGAGAAACATCCAGCTCATGATCTAGTCCCTGGAGATTGGGTTCGGATAAAAGTACACTGGAGAAGAAACTGCCTAGTTCCTCGTTGGCACAAGCCCAGACAAGTCATTCTGGTTAGCACAACTGCAGTTAAGTGTTCTGGTGTAAAGAGATGGGTGCATGCCAGCAACACCATCCGTGTGCCTGAGCCTGAAAATCCACAGGAAGAAGCAGAAAGCACAACTGACTCAGATTAAAAAGGTGAACCAGATAAAAATCCAGATACTGAAGCTCGACCTGTTCGTCGACATATGTAAATATCAGATGCAAGCTCTGCATCTGAAGGAGAAAGTGAAGTCATTAAAATACCAAATTCTGAAGATCGACCTGAAAGTCGTGATTTGGTAAGGTCTGATACCAGTGTGAACACTGACCAAAGTGAAGACAAAACTGGTAGCCAGAAAAGTACAGAAGGACAGTCTGAAAGCAGGAACAGAAATCTTGAAACTGGTGAAAAGGAAATAACTCCCAATAAGGATGAGCTTCCAAGTACTAGCTATGGAGTGGTTCCTAACAGAGTGAAAGAACTGACCAAAGAGAAAACAGATTTGGTGAAGAAAACAGACATTATAAAGTTCACCATCAAGGAAATTGATGAGAAATCTGAAACTGATGACAGTGAGGATGAAACTCAATTTAGGAGAAGCTCAAGAAAGAGGGCTTGGAGAGTGGAACGTAGCATTGTCGAACCTGAAACCAAGAAACCACGTAAAGGAGATAATTGGCCTAAGGAAAATGATGGACTGAGATTCAAACTGGTTAACAAAGTTAAAATCCAAGAATATCAAGTAAATGAAATAACCAGCCAAAAGGAGTTGTTGGGAGAAAAGATAGAGATTGTACAAGATCGAAATGTACTATTCTTAGAAAATGGTGTAGAATGTGGTTAATATGTACAGGGTTATTGATGTTGGTATGGTTGATATTAGCTATTTTAATCTCTTTTAGGCCAAATTTTGAAAAAGCAAATGCAAATGAGAGTATGAGAGAAAAGGCCTATGAGTCAAAGGGTGAAATAATACATATGTATAAACCTGAAGTGCATCAAGATAATTCAATTAGCAACTACTCCAAGAATACATTTTCGAAGTTATTATTTGAATATGTGAGAATTATGGATGCCAGTGATTGTTATGTTTGCGTGAAATTACCAGCATCTGTATCAGAGGGTGTGACATACCACCACCTTCCATTAACATATGGGGTTACATGTAGTGTGTTAGCTAGCTTGCTTTACAAAACAGGACAATTAGAGTATTATTATTCAAATTCTGATGATGTTTTTGCAAAATTGAAAGTTGTGGCTGAATTGAATCAAATCAAACCTGCAAAAGTTTTTGGAGAATATTTTTTGGAAACACAAGAACTGACCCATGACTATGCTTTCAAACATAATTTGACTTGTAAAATGAGAAATGAGGAGAAAGCCTTTTTGGGCATGGTAGAGGAAAGGAGAAATCAATATGAGGAAAGAAAAAGTAAAGAAATCTAAATCTACAATGTGGACATTTGTGGATGATAATATAGAGGGACATAATGTGAATGTGGCTATAAATATAGATACACCATTATTAGGGAAACTATGTATACGAAGAGACAACACTGTGTATGATAATTATTTTGTGGGAGCGAGTCAATGTGAAGATACATATATTATAAAAGGGGGCTGGGGATTTAAAGGAGGTGATCATCCAGTTTCCCCTGGCATATACTTTCTGTGTGGGAACAAAGCTTAATACAGATTGCCTGATCATTGGTATGGGTTCTGCTATGTAGGCCTGGTCTTTCCTAAAATGTTCCATGTAGATAGAGGAACTAATGGAATTCATGAAATAGGTAAACCTTTAAGTCGTAGGAGAAGGGAAAGTGTAATAGAAATAATAGGTGATATTTTTGGAGTATTGATACCAGCAGTGGGTATATCTTTTAATGCAAACAGAATTCGGAAATTGTCAAAGATAGTAGATAGTTTGTCAACAGATACTGCAGGGGGATTTTTAATGGTAAACACAGAAATGGTGGCTATGAGAGCTATGGTGATGCAAAATCGACTTGCTCTTGTTATAATTTTGGCAAAAGAGTGAGGAATCTGTGGAATTCTGAAGGTACAGCATGTTGTACCTATATCCCTGATAAAAGTCAAAACATTGAAAGATATATTACAAACGTTACAGAATTGCATAAAGAAATTATACCACTGGAGGTTGATGGTGTTCTTGAGAAACTTGGTAGAAGTGTTTCAGCTGTTAAGAAATGGATTTATGAAATAGGTGGATCAATAATAGGGAAAGTATTAATTACAGTAACACTAATAATAGTGATATTTTTGTCTTAAGATTAGGATGTAAACTTAGAAAAAGAAGAAACCTTAAAAAGTCTATAAAAAAGGAATTTGAAGACAGACAAGAAAGGGAACGTGAAAAAGGGACAATGAAATGGAAGAGTTTAAATAGAAACTTTATCAAGACAGAAAAAAATAGAAGATACTAGAGTATACCTCATACTAATTGAAAGAATTTAAAACATGTTTTTGAACATTTTATGAACATTTTGGGTGTTATTTGGTGATAAATCACCAAAGGGGGGAGTTGATAGAGCGAGGGTGAAAATAAACATTTTTGTATACCCCTTGTGAAATTGCCTTCCCACAACTGTAATATGTATTAATCGCTGACAACATAAATAGAGCGCGCCAACACTAGGCGTCGCACTAACGCTAGGACTCCTGAGGCGGAAGCCGGGAGCGAGAACATCGCGTTTTTTTTTAAAAACCCTTTTAAAATTTGCTGTAATTTACTTTGTTCTGATCACCCCCCACTTACCTGCACTTCTTGAACAGCGCTTCGCGCTGCAACGACTCTGGTCCTGGGCAGCCATCCTCGAGGGCGCGGCGCGTGATTGATACACGCCCCCTCGGTTGGCCACGCCCCCTCGCTGACAACATAAATAGAGCGCGCCAACACTAGGCGTCGCACTAACGCTAGGACTCCTGAGGCGGAAGCCGGGAGCGAGAACATCGCGTTTTTTTTAAAAACCCTTTTAAAATTTGCTGTAATTTACTTTGTTCTGATCACCCCCCACTTACCTGCACTTCTTGAACAGCGCTTCGCGCTGCAACGACTCTGGTCCTGGGCAGCCATCCTCGAGGGCGCGGCGCGTGATTGATACACGCCCCCTCGGTTGGCCACGCCCCCCCCACTTCCTGTCTAGCTGCCATAAATCATGTGTCTTGGTAGGAAGCGCAGCGGACGAGCGCAGCGGGCGCGACGATTGCGCGCCGAAGGCGCGCCTAAGGCAAGCCCGTCTGCGCCCGTCCGCGACAGGCCGGGACTAGGGGCGTTCCACTCTGCCCCTCACATCACCTACTCCCCGGACCTACTACGCAGCTACCAGGGTCCTTGGCCCATTTCGGCCACAACCAGCTCCCTCATCACCACTCTTGGTATAGCACCCCCTAACCCCCTTCCTCACTCCCCTCCCACAGTCACTTCTTCTCCCACTAACTACGGAACTGCTATTCCCTTCTCCCCTAAAAACCTCACAGTCATCTACCTCAACACCCGATCTGCGGTTGCCCACGCGCACGAACTTTCGGTCCTGCTGGACCTTCAGACCCCCGATCTCCTCTTCTTAACTGAGACCTGGTTCTGCGACGACTCCCTCCCCGCACTTCTTTCCACCTTACCGACCTCCTACTACGCCCTGAGGGCTGATCGTCCATCAGGTAGAGCCGGGGGCGGCGTGGCGGTCGTCGCACGTACCGATCTCCCCTTCCAAATCCTATCCCTACCCTCCATTGCTACCACTGAATTCCTAGTGATCCGCACTCTCTCCACTTCTCCCCCTCTAACCTGCTTCCTCACCTATCGCCCCCCCCAGTCCCCCCTACAGTTCCTCCCTGACTTTCTGGAGGTTCTGGCCACTATTACTGTCAACAACTCTTCTATCTTGCTCCTTGGTGACTTTAATTTCTGGCCCTCTGATCCCGCCGAATGCTCCTCTTCAAAGGAATTCTCCGAAACCCTTCACTCCCTCAACTTTACATCCCACGTCCACTCCCCTACCCACATCAAAGGTCATCGGCTTGACCAGGTCTGGTCCCTGAACTGCCCTGTGGAATCACTTTCTATCTCCCCTTGCCCTTGGTCTGACCATCACCTGATCTCCTTTCTCCTTCCCATTCTTCCCCCAGCTAAGACCCTCCGACCCAAAAACATCTGGGTCCGATCATGGAGTCGCGTCAACCTTGAAAACTTCTCTTCCCTCCTGACTAATTCTCTTCCCACTCTCCAGGGTCTCACCACTGCTTCCCAGGTAGATTCCATAAATCAATGGCTCACTCACAGCTGCGACTCTGTTGCCCCGCTCAAACGCATCACCTCCAAACGCGACAAAGACGCCAATCGCTGGTTTAATAATGAGCTCAAAACCACCAAATTAACCGTCCGTCGCGCAGAGCGGGCCTGGAGAAGAAACTATTGCCCCACCTTGAAGCTGGAATACACCAACATCTTGAGCCAGTATAAAAAAGCCATCTTGGAGGCTAAAACATCCTACTTCTCTTCGAAAATTCTAGCAGCAGAGAACCAGTCCAAAGAGATCTTTTCCATCGTCCACGACCTGGCGTTCTCGGACAGGACGACTCTCAAACCAGCCCCATCCGAAGACCTTTGTCTCTCTCTTAACGATTATTTTATTCTTAAAATTTCCACCATTAAAACCAACATCCCCCCTCCCTCCCCATCTTTTGTTGACCCTCTATGTCCTCCCCCAAAAGGTGCACTAACTGCCTTTCCCCCTATCACTCGGGAAAGTTTGACCTCTGTAGTGCCACTGATCAAATCTGGCTCCCCGCTTGACCCCTGCCCTGCCCACATCCTCCGCCATGTCTTTGTCTCCTGCCCAGACCCTCCCCTCCATTTCCTCAATAGTTCCCTCTCCCAAGGCATAGTTCCCAGCTCTATGAAATCCGCAGTCATTGTGCCCATTCTGAAGAAACCGGGGGCAGATCCCTCTGTCCCGGCCAATTTCCGCCCCATCTCCCTCCTACCTTTCCTGGCCAAGGTGCTCGAGCGCCATGTCACCTGTGCTCTGAGTTCCTTTGTGGAGAAACACGGTGTCCTTGCCACCCGCCAAGCCGGTTTTCGCCCCGCACACTCCACGGAGTCTGTTGTTATGTCGGTCCTCGACACCCTCAGGGAGGGCATGGACACTAATCAGCACCAGGCGCTTGTGCTCCTCGATCTCTCAGCCGCTTTCGATACGGTGGACCACAACATCTTACTCTCCCGTATCGCGGCGGCGGGGATCGGGGGGAGTGCCCTGGTCTGGTTGTCCTCCTTCTTGAGTGACCGCACCCAGGCTGTCCGCCTGGGCGACTATACAGCAGACACCCGAAGAGTTCAGTGCGGGGTCCCCCAGGGTTCCTCTCTCTCTCCCCTCCTATTCAATCTGTATATCGCCCCTCTTATTTTTTCTCTTCAACAGATGGAGGTCACCGTATTCAACTATGCAGATGACCTCCAGCTGGTCTTTAATCTCTCTTCTTCTTCTGCTACACTTAACTTTCAAACTGTCATGCTTCATATCAGGGACTGGATGAACCATAACCATCTCAAACTCAACCCAGATAAAACAGAACTGGTGTTGACGGGTGGTTCATCCAGCCCCTGGTCCCCCCTCTTCTGGCCCCCTTCTCTTGGTTCTTCTCCTATTCCCTCTCCCTCAGTCAAAACCTTGGGCATTAAACTCAACTCGCAACTCACCCTTCACTCCCAGGTTAGCTCTGTGGTTTCTTCTTCCTTTCTCTCACTGCGCACTATTCGCAGGGTGTCCCGATTCTTCACTTTCTCCGCACTGAAACTCATCATTCTGGCCATGGTGGTGTCCCGCCTGGACTACGGGAACGCCCTGTATGCTGGCATTCCCGCATACAGCTTACGCCGCCTTCAACAAATACAGAACCAGGCGGCTCGCCTAGCCTTCAACCTCCCCAAATTCCACCACTCTACCCCCCTCTTGAAATCATTGCACTGGCTCCCCGTGCGAGCTAGAATTCAATTCAAGCTCGCATGCATTACTTTCCTGGCCCGCTCCAGCTCGGCGCCAGCTTTCATCTCCTCCGAGATCGTCCCCTATGTCCCCACTAGGGCTCTACGATCCTCCACCCAGTCCCTCCTCACCATCCCACGTTTCCGGAGAAAGAAGTGGGGTGGATCTAAATTTTCTGTCCTCGCCCCTACCCTCTGGAATTCCCTTCCTCTTGAACTTCGCTCCATCCCCCTCTATTCGCAATTCCGTAAATGTCTCAAAACCCATCTTTTCACTAAGTCCTTTGACTAATTGCCCGCTTTGACCTCCCTTCCCCCTCCCTCAGTCCCCGTTAGCTATAGCGCCAAGAAGCCGCTGGTATACGTGCGCTTAAGAAGAACTTTTAAACTCAAACTCAAACTCTGGTTTTAAAACTAACCAACATAGAATAGAAAGTACACACACAAGTACATGTGGGATACTAATATGCTTGTGTTGCAAACCTTAATCCATTAATTATGTGAAGCCGTCTTACTAATATAGTGTGGAAATGCTATAATCTAATGAAGGGCTATGCATGAATGCATCCTAAATGTATTATTGTGGCAGAAATGGAGAATGGTAAGAAAACAATGCATACTTGTGGCTTGAAATGCTAGGTAACCACTAACAGGGTGAACATAGAATGGGGTGGGGAGGTAAACGGAAGGGTTTCACTTCAAAATCTAATGTTTAATTGCGCTTTTTTCTACAATAGTTCCCGTTATGGCCCATGCGGCCTGGTAAAACATGGAGGGTTTGCAAAACTCCAATTGAGTGCCCTTCCATGCATGCGCAACTGTGCTCGAGAGATGTGCAAGCAGCCTGTGCCTGTGTGGCTGATGTCAAAGTCAGGGTGGCCTGAAGAGCAGAATAGTGCCAAGTTAAAGATGTCCGTGCCATGAGCCTGGGAAATTTTATGAAAGTGACAAGTTAAAGGACAAGGGTGAAGGAGTGTAATAATGAACAAACAGAACCTTATAGTGTATGAAGCTATGACTAGGCGGAAATATGGACAATGAGGAAATGAGGTTATCCTCATCAACCCCTTGAACGGACCAATGAGAATTGAATGTGGACCCTAAAAGTTTCACATTTTAGATAGATAGTTAGGGAAAAAAGGTATAAAAGAGGTCGTTTGGAGGAGAGAAAAAGAGAGTGCTTTTGAATTATTTTCCGCACTACGACATGCTGTCGGACTGATTGATTTTTCTCTGGGACAAAGACTTTGAAATGTTCCTGACTTTACTTTTGATGTTGACGGAGTCCGGATGGGAGGTGAACATCGAGAAAGAATAGAGAGGTTGTCTTTGGGAACTTTTCTACTTTAACCCTGATTCTCATTGCCGATAAGATTGGTAATATGTATTTGACTTATTTTTCTGAACTATTCTACTAATAAATGTAAACGATTTGAATTGAATCTTCTTTTTCTTTATGTGAATTTATATATGTTTAATGGTGTTAGAATTAAAAGGTTAAATAAAATCATGCTAGGAGATTAAATCTTTAAATAAAAATTAAATAAATGGAGAATTAAGCTGGTCTTGTTATCAATTAGTTAACTTTTACTAGCTGATCCAATGACCAAACAGTGGGGTGTCTTAATGTTTTCTTGAAATTTAAACCATGGTAAAATCTAATAAACTGCAGATGTATATAATGTACAGAATTTAGATTAAATAGATGAAGTAAGATACTCCGCTATTCTAGCAACGTATCCTCTGATTTTTCACTGATCTTGGGAGCAGGGTGACTTGTGTGAATGAGTGACTCACGGTGTTATGGGCCCCGCCGACGAGTAAAGTGTGATAGCTCCTAGGATTTATAGTGATGGTTTGGTGTGGAGCAGCGCTGGATCACAGGCTATCCGTATCTTTCTCGAGATCACCACAGAAAGGAATCATGCGGTGACTCAATGCTTTCTTCATGGCTTCTGGTGTCATCTGGCAGAAAGGTCTAAAACTATGTGAAAATGGTATGGCGTGAGACAAGGGGCAGGCTAATTCCTTCTGGATTCTAAAATCTATCAGGAAGTGATCAGACCATAACAACAGGAGATGGGTGTCTATCTGTAGAACAATATTGGAAAAAATCTGATCCAAGATGTGTCCCTTCTCATGGGTGGGGAGATGAACATAAGGGGCAAGATTAAAAATCTCTAACAAGTCGCATAATTTAATGCATTCTAAATCATCTGGATCTGCGAGCACCACATAATGCTTATATTTGGTGGCAATAGGAGAAACCGCTTGGCTGAGTGATTCAGAAAATGTACCCGCCGGGCCGGGGGGGGTCTATAGATCAAGATACAGGCTATAGTCTGTTGTGCTGAAACAGAGAGAAGAAAACTTTAGACTTTCCGCACCATCAATCTCCTCTATAGGAAGAATCGAGCAAGAGAAGTATTCTTTAAAAATTATTGCAATTCCCCCCTCCCGAACCTTCTTAATGATCAGATAGCCTTATGGAATCGCACTAGCGATAGTTTGGTTGGAGCCTGCATTAAACCAGATCTCAGTAACAAACATTACATTGGGACTAATATCCCATAAAAGATTTGCAGCTCGTGTTTTTTAATAGACCGAGTATTCAGCAAACAGGCTTTAAAGTGGCGGTTTACCTGGGGAAGGGGCTCCAGGGAACAGCCCTCTGATTCCCACGACACATTTACCCCCTTGGGCTCCCTACAAGACGAATGAGCCCTCCATTTACAAGTATTACAAACAAGCGGGAAAGCCAGGGGGTCAAGAGACTTATGGCAACAGTAACTCACCAACTTGCTAATGTCTGTCAATTCGGCCCTACTGTAATGCATGATGGAGCTGGGGAGAAGAGGGAAACTAAGAGCGTTTCCGGCCACTGCCGCCGTCGGGACGCTGATGGGCTTGCCTTAGGCGCACCAGCGTCCCTCATTAAATAATCCCGGATTCATCGACTAAACCGCTAACCCCCAAAATAGCGGTGCTAGTCTTTCCAGCAGCTCAGGGTTCTATCCCGACCTCCCACCAGCATTCAATTCCCAAATGGCAGAACGAAATCAATCCGTGCAAGGAAAACATTACAACTCCACAAAAAGAAGATTCCTACAAACAGTTGTTATTTAAAAGTTCAAAATCATTTTAAAACGTTCTAATACTGTTATTTAAAAGTTAAATATCATTCTAAACGTTCTAATACCATTAAAGGTCTAAGGGGGAGGTGATGATTCAAAATAACACAATCTACACTGTAGGGAGAAGTGTGAGCAACTGATTGCTCTATCCCGGGTCACATCATTCCATAAATCGTTTTCTCTGTGATATCACTGGGATTAACGCTTGACAGGAATCTCAACAAGCAGAAAAACATCAGTGCAGCCACCAAAGGAGCGAATCACCAAATTAACATTCTAAGAAAATTAAAACCCTTCCCCATCCCACCCCCCAACGACCTCAAGCATTTTGTGCAAGCCCTAGTGATTCCCAGTTGGAATATGGAAGTGCAACCTGCTCTGGATTGCCCAGATCCAAACTGGCTACTCTGAAAACCTTGCTCAACTCTGCTGCTAGGCTCATCACAGACTCTAAAAGAAACAATCACATCATCGCCGATCTGAAATCCCTCAACTGGCTCCCTTTCAAAGCAAGACTGCAGCTAGAAATTGTCTACATGACAAAAAAAACACTTCACTTCCAACCCCCTAAATATCTTGCACAGAAACTAGAATTTGCTAGTGGTTCCAGATCATCCAGCAGCTCCAACACCTTACTTCTGAAACCTCAAAGATTTCACAAGAAAAAAACCTACAACCGTTCTTTCTCTGGGATTGCTCTAGGAATGTGCAATACCCTGCCCCCTGAAATCAGAATGAATCCCTCAGCTGTAGCCTTCATGAAAGAAGTCAAAATACTCCTTATGAACACATTTCTTCCCTAGATCCAATGTTACCCATCCTGATTCCTCAATCTTCCTCATGACTATGGCATACTGGATACTTTGTGTCTTCTCCTTTGCTCTTTGAACATGGTAAACAATACCCTTCCTTCCGGGTATTACTTAATCATGTATTTTTCGTAAATATTATATTATTGATATTATTGTTACACTGCTCACTGTCTACTTGTAAAGTGGTCGGATACCGGCAATGGGCCATGTTTGCGCAATAGAAAACTATCTAAATAAATAAATAAGATAAATGTACAAAAAAAATTACTGTGAATCAATTTTGCTTCTGTTTAAATATATAAACGCTAACCAATGTGGTAGCTTGAGCCACTTATGGTATTGTTTCTTGTGCTCACTACCACGTGTGCTGTAATGTTGGGACGTAACGGGCTCCTTCGTAAGCAATGATAACTGTCCACCTACGAACCTCAAGACTAGAGTGTTATTGTCTGCCATGCGGCGTCCATATCAGCCTATAACAGACTCAAACTGTCCTCCAAAAACACTCCCTCTCCCGCCGCTGTCAAGAACTGAACAGCAGTGTCAGGCTTTACCGCCGAGCCTTTCACCCCAGAGGGCAGTACCATAATCCACTTCAATAGGGGAGCGTTCTTCCTTCTCTACACTATGTCTTTAATAACTAAGAACATTTTAACAGTAGTTTGGCATTTTAGGTAGTTACATCTTTAAAAACGTCAGCCCACGTCACATATATGGCTCTCACGCCAGCAGTCTTAAAAGTACTAATTCTGTGGAATTTGACACTCCCCCTCTATTTAGATTTTTTTTTGGTACATCCCGGACGTCTGAGGTCCTAGCCTGCCTCCATTTTGTCGGCTGGCTACGCGCGCTGAGGAAAGTACCCCCGTATTACTGCAGGGAACCAGAACAGGAACTACAATTTCGTCCCGGTAGGGAGGCCGGGGTCTCCCGCGGCAAACGGGAAAATGTATATCAAACAGGTGAGGGCCACGATGGCAGATCTGTGCGATGTGCGAGCATCACTCAATGGGCTGCAGGTTGGGAGAGCGTGTTGACAGAGTGCCTTGACTCACGGTGTATGTTGTCCTTGGTGTTGTAGGTTAGTGTCCCTGATTTGGGGGCGTTTTGGGGTCTTGTCCTGGCGTGGGTCAGAGAGTACTGGTACGAGGAAGTAGAGCTGAGCAGCGCCAGCCCAGGGTTTATTTTAGGTCGGTGAGGGGTGGTTGCAATGTATAAACAACTGTTGTTTAGTTTCCACTTTTCGTTCCACACCCCACTGTACAGGATCCCAATACAAGTAATCTGGTTGGGGTAAATGGGGCACATCTCTCACATGGTATTTTCTTTACTTCTCAACAATAAATTCATTGAACTGGGTGAACGTTTTGCGTGGCTACAACAGGGGACTGGTTTATTTTGTTAACAAGTTTGCACTTTCTAGGTTCGTGGCGTTCAAATGATGCTCAATTGAGACATTTCGTAGCACTGGTTTTTATTTACCCGACAGCAGCTGCTAGTGGATGGCCCCACTTAACAGTCTCTGCCTTCTCGTTCAGCTAACTCGACAAGTAGATACATTGTTAGCACTGTAAGTATGGTTCAAAAATCCCAGCATGCGAGGCGCTTTTTATTAAAAGGCCAGATTTGGCTGAAGCAGCCGTCCCTCATGACATGCGGGCTCAAAGTTTCCAGATGACCGTCATCCAAGATGTAGTGCTTCTGTTCTGATTGTCTATTTAACAGCCCAGCGGAGTCTGAAAGTTTTAGTCCTGGTTCATGCACTTCAGTTGCTGAAAGTAACTCGCGGTTATAAAAACAATGATTTGTTGTATAAACCCAATGATTGGAGCTTGTCTTTTTGGGGACATTGATTCTTCTGGTAGCATTACATAATATTAATTGTTTGCCGTTCTAATGCATTTGACTACAGTTCGAAAGCTCAGTGGACCATAAATTAGCCTTCACATGTTTCACCTCTCAATACCAAACGGGATTTGGTGGTGTAGATATTGTCTTTTTTTCCTTCCTCTTCGGAATGGGGGAAATCCCTTTTTTTAATGTCATCAATCAGAATGGCAGACCAGGGATGGACTTGCAGTCAAATATTATTGGGGCATACCAGACCCTGCGCAATGAACCAAACTTCTCTCTTGTTTTCATTCTGTTCTATTCTCCTATATGATTCACTTCCTCACAATCGCATCACTGGGCGATTTATCTAATAGAAGACTTCATATGACCATCAAATGACTCCTTGATGAACATATTCTAACTCGCTGCATCTCTTAGTCTTGAGGTGACTTTAGAGTTATTTTGATGAATTAAAAGTACAATTTTTTTCAGTTAGTGCGCTGCTCTCCCTGCTGATATAGTAGAAAGCCATGGCCATTGCTTGTGCACAGGATAACGACAACCCCTGGTCCCCATACAATTGCAGGCTGTTAAAAGGGAAAAGCTGTAAGGGTGGGAGATGTTGCCTACACGTGTTGAGCTGCCATAGTAAAGTCAAATAAACTTTATTCTATTTGACTAAGCAAATCATAAAAGTACAAGACACAATAAAAACATTTCATAGTATCGCATTTAAAAACTTGTGACAGAAAAACATACATTAAAATTCTCTAAATGCTGCAAATATAGTAATGCTGGCTTAACTTGTTTAAAATTCAACGGTAAAAGAAGGGTGCAAATACACTTATGTCGTAAACTCACCCACCTGGGACAATTACGGGTAATATGTTATGTGCCTTGTACAGCACCCAAGTCACATGAACAGGTCGGGGAGTCAGAGGGTCCATGCCAACCCTATAAAGGTTGGGGAAACATGTTTGACCGAAGTGATGTTTGGATTCTTCTGTACTGAATTGGTATATCTAGCGTAAGATGCAGTTCTATATTACTCAGAAAAGACACCATCCCATGGTAAATACACATGTTTTTGGTCAGAACACCTTTGTCCATTTCCTCCTGCTTATATGCTACAAAAGTCTCCTTGATCCAAGCAATATCTGTATTGGAGATCATCCTTGTATCACTATACAATTGAGCATTACCCAGTTTCTCCAGCGTTGCCTTTATGTACCTCAGCCAAGGTATCTGTAGTGTAGACAATGATCCATTCCCAAGCAGTCAATGTAAATAAACAACCCATGGCAACCCAATTGAAAATAATATAGCTGATTTGCAAACAAACCTGAAGAACATGTGAACATTTGAATATATACTTTACCTGATTGCATACATATTGATTTGATGGGGTTTAAATACCTCCTAACATGTACAAATAATCATGAATTCATACAAAACAAAGTGCTGAAATATACTACAAAGTACAAAGACATTGAGGATAACTGGAAAAGGAGAATGACAAGATAAACTATATATGCAGGTAAAAATTTGCAAAAGTTATACACAGTCACAAATACTGAATCGCATTATAATGAAATGATCATCTCTATAGTCACATTTCATAAAACAATGTATAGTACAGATTCCAAAGTGAACTGTAAACGTGGTAGCAAAAAGGGCTTGATCTACGCACGTTTTGGCGAACTGGGGCGCCTTGTTCAGGAAAAAAGCTGCATCATGTACTTTGTACCTGGGAAACTTGACACGTACTTTGCTGCAGACCACCGCACCAGCCTGGATCTGTCCCTTCCCTTAATGAGTATTAGTTTTTTACTATGCAATATGTATTGGCTGTGTCAATGTTTTTTAAGACCTATTGCACAGCAGTGCAGGCTACTGTGTACCACAGCTTACAGTCAAGAAAAAAAAGTACTACGACGCGGCACGCTTTGACCGCATCATAGCCCTTTTTTGTGTTTTTACTTTGTCATGTAGCACAGTGGCCCACAGTGAGGTGCAATACTTCTTAAAAAAAACATTGCCAAAGCCAATAATCTTGTATAGGTAAAACCTATCGGCTTTGCAATTTTTTCTTACCATCTGGTTACAGGCAGCTTTAAAAGTATTTTGCTGAGAGCTAACCTCGTCCATTATCCATCCAAGGCACAGCATATTGTGGATAATTACAATGCCATATGCAACATTATTGACTTTACATTATGACTTTCTCTTGACATAAAGTAGTTCCTACAATTTCACATGCGTGAAGTAACAATACCACCCTATACTCTATTGTATATATTATAGTAATACACTCAGAATGCTAACCAGCTCTGTTTCCATTTCCTATTGGTTCTTATTAATTTGTTAAGATAAGTTTTATTCTTTGAAATTATACTGCTGGGTAGACATTGTGTATACTGTGTTTTTTATTTGATCATGCTGTATTGGGTTGAAGGGCTGTAAGGTTTGCTAAAGACATGTTGGGTACATTCAGAAAGCTTCCCTGGGAATAAATTCTGACAGTTGCTTAGCGTTGGCTTTTGTGGTTTGTAACTCACATTTTGTGGCTTTCTTTTTGCTGGCTTTATTTGTTTTAAGCTGTCCAGGGTGAGTTTGTCCCTCCCAAGGAGCAATGCCTTCTCACACTAACTTCCCTTGTATTCTTCCACTAGTGCTCCTTTCTGTTCACAGGCCTGTAAATCTTGATCGTATCTTGTAACATTTGCTGTGCATTCAAAGACTGAGGTCAAATTTCAGGCTCTGTCTTTAACCCCTCCCACACTGGTGACGGAACCGCTCCGTCACTCCCCTCAGGTGGGCTGTGCTGTTGACGGAACAGTTCCGTCACAAGCACAGCTCATCCGAGGGGCGTGAAGGAGCGGTTCCGTCACCAGAGTCGGACCACCGCGCAGCCCCCCCGCCCCTTAGCGCTGCGGCAGAATTGCCGCCGCAGCGAAAGGGTTAACGGAGCTTGATGTTTACTTTTCTTTCTCTGACTCCAAAGTGAGAGGATTTATGTGACAATCTTGCTGAATGCTGTAGGTAGGAACGTCTATTTCTAGCATACAACAACATTTAAATGAACTATGTAAGTATTCAGAATATTTTAGAATTAGGAACACAAACGAAGCCAATGTTTTGTTAATTCCTGGGTGTGTTGGAAACAAATACTTTAATACAATCAAAACAAATCATTACATTTGGTGATGTCATTTCCACACATTACTGTTTGTTCCCAGTAGAGTTTTATTAGTAAAACTGTATATCTGTACAAATGTAATGGTCATTTCAATTGAAAATGTGTTGTCTCTAATGACAGTCTGCTACCACACCATACATACTCTACTCGGCACCACCAGGGATGCTATAGCTCAATGCCCACGACATATTGTTTGGGGTCAAGAGCAACACGTTTTCATGTGTATTCTTTCCTTGGAACAAGTAGGCCCAACCCTCTGCAGCACAAACCCTTTGGCTGCCAGTTTGCAGTACCACATTATGGATCAGGGATGGGCACTGTCTGCAGTTAAGGTAATATTTTTGCCCACTAGGGTGAGCGCTGTAAGTAAATGTTGTAAGCTCCAACTGCACTCTTAACAGTGGTTCCAGTATAAAAAATGTGTATTCACCTTTTCAAAGTTTAGCAATATGAGGCTACGTATAATACTTCCAGAATGCTCTCTGATTTGATGCAGATATTTGCAGAAGCTTAAAAGCAAGAATTATGTTTATTTGCTTTCAAAATAAAATGTACATTAAAAAATTAAAGCAGGAAAAAAACACTTCGCTAAACAATTGGAATATTTCAGGTACCATTTCTTTGCAGCATCATTTAGTAACATGTGTTGATGATTTCTAGTATTTCCCAAACATATTCATAATGGAAAATCAGTGTAACCAGTTTCAATAAGATTATTGGAGACAAAAATAAACGAGCATTGGCAAAGCCAGTAGATCTGAAACTGGTGGTCAGCTTTTTAGTTTTGTCAATTTGTGACTTGTTTTGGCATGGTTTTTTAAAAACCTTATTGGCGTGGGAGCTGCCAGGCCCTCACCATCATAACAAACCTTGGCCCAAGCTTAACTATTTTTTTTGGTCTCAAAAAGCACACACTGCCACAGTAGTTACTGGCACTGGACAAAACTACTTTGTGTGCTGATATGGTCCTTATGAAAGATCAGAATGCTGTCACTCACAGTGAAGCCAGCCGATCCAGAGAGAGAGAGAGACAGAATTTTAATAAACACAAAAGGTCACAGTCACAGCTAGACCAAATTAGGGGGACAATAATTAAATAAAGTCTCATAAGTGCACCAATCGTATATGTCCTTGCATCATGGCTTTCGTGAATTTCCCATGAATTTACAGAAGTAGGACAAGAAATAGTACTCCTAGAAAATATTTGTGAACTGCATTTTAACATGAGCAAGTATGCATGTGTAGATTTGCTCATTCGAAAATCTGAGTGTTTGCAAGTTCACTTTGCCTCCAACCACTTTTTTCCCAACTCTGGAAGAAGGTTTACATCTGCCATTGTCGGGAGTACATTTCCAACATTTCTCAGTATGGGAAAAGATATGAGAAGAGTTGTTGAAAACCCTTAAAACATGCAAGTTAGTAGGTTTGCACATAATCAAAAGGGCATTCTAACCATAGAACTATTGCTTACCACTACCTTCAGCCCCTGGATGTAGATCTGCGGAAACGTGGCAACATAAGGAGATTGCAAGTATTCAAACACAACTAAGGTATGAGCCCTGGCATAATCAGAGAGGCTATATCAGAGCCCTTATATAATGAGATTGCTGCCATAATTTGTTGCTGCACTAAGTGGCACCAAAGAGGCAAGTGGATTTTGTTACATGACAAGTAGTTTTATGAAGCAATTGGCCCCATGGACAAGTAGATATTTTAATTGCATTCCACACCCCTTACCACTCTATGCCACTCCACTCTGCACCGCTCCACGCCACTGCACTCTACTCTGCACCTCTCCACTGTACGCCACTTCACTCTACTCTGTGCCACTGCACTCTGTGCCACTGCACTCTACACCACTTTCCAACACTGCACTCAACACCACTCTACTCTGCATCACTGCACTCTACGCCACTGCAATCTATCACTCTGCTCTGCGCCATTCTACACTGTCACTGTACTCTGCGTCACTCTACTCTGCACCATTGAAATCTACTATGCACTACTGCATTCTACAACACTGCACTGCATTGTATGCCGCTGAATTCAGCGGCACTCTGCATCTCTATACTCTACGTCAATGCACTCTACACCAATCCACTTTACCATACGCCACTGCACTCTGAAGCACTAGATTGTAGTCTGCGCCACTGCTTTCTACTATGCATAACCCAAATCTATGCCCCTGCAATCTACTACGCTGCATTGTATTGCCCTGATTTTTATGCCGCCTCACTCTATGCCACTATACTCTGCAGCACTCTACACCAATGGACCCACTGTATGCAACTTTGCGCGACTCCCCTAAATGCCTCTCCAATACACAGTACTTTTTGCCCCTCCACTCTAAATACTCAACTCTTCACCAATTGACTATATGCCACTCCAGAGCACTCTCATTTACGCCACTAGCGGTTATTGATACTGAACAGCAGCCACACTGGTGTACAACTTTGCTAACTAAAACACATTATCAAAGCCAATATCACTTGCATAGGAGAGACCTATTGGCTTTGCCAGTGCTTGTTAATTTTTTAATCCATCCCACCATCTAGCTTGGAATCTTTGAATGCCAGATTAATGTTGACCTGCATAGTTAAATGTCTAAATCTAAAAGAGTAACTTCGTTATTCACTTAAAGTACAAATTAAGTCTAGGTCGTGGTACACCAATGATTTTAATAATTAAAAAAAAAAAAAGACTGGCAACGCCAATAGGTCTCGTATTTGGTGCCTATTGGCTTTGCCAATGGTTTTTAGCAGTGCTGTGCAGCATGGCTAAAGAGTAGCACAGAAAAAAAACTAAGATACGACAGGCTACATCAGTGGTCTTCAAACTTTGTTATACTAAGCCCCCTGAGCAAAATGTTTGGGGGTCGGGCCCCCCTCAAACATGTAAAAGGGTAGATCGAGACACGGGTAAGATGGCTAAATTGGCAGTACATAGGCATTTCCTCTGGGCAAAAGCTCCATCCAGGTCCTCTTACCAAAGACCCATTCAGATCTTCTCTGCAAAGCACCATCCTGATCTGTACTTACAATGCCCTATCCCGAGAGTCCTGGAAATTTACATCCAGACCATATCTGCTAAGTTTTCTGAATGCTTGTGTCACATTTCTATGGTTTCAGTGTGCTTAGGAGTGACATTCAACGACCAAATGTGCAACACTTAAAGTAAGACTTTCCCATGAACAAAAACAAGCAATGAAGTGCATGGAAAGAGCTAGATCTCGGAAATTGCACCCTTTTAAGAAATGAGAAGCATTAAAAAGTTCTAGAAACTGTTGAAAAACATCTGCAATGGAAGGTCACTAACCTACTGCCCCTTAATGACCCGACCATAACAAAAATTGACTGATTAATGCATTTTAGTGCTGTGATGTGGACACTAGCACTAAAATGCTAGTCTAACCATCCATGCGTGGTACT
The DNA here is from genome assembly GCF_964263255.1 of Lissotriton vulgaris. Classification (NCBI taxonomy): domain Eukaryota; kingdom Metazoa; phylum Chordata; class Amphibia; order Caudata; family Salamandridae; genus Lissotriton; species Lissotriton vulgaris. The sequence continues at coordinate 1,100,538,442 of NC_141693.1, forward strand.
TGACAAGGCAACCAGACTCATTCTCCAGAGTTCTCAACAAGACATCCTCAGTGCTTGAAATGGAGAAATAAAAGTGCAGATACTCTGTACCGGAGTACTTGCATGTTTCTGAGAAGTGCTGGTACTCTCCAATTAAAAATATTACGTTTTTCTTGAGAAGTGCATGTACTCTCCTTCTCAAAATAAAAAAAAATAAAAATTGCCAGTACCAGCCCATTTAAAGCACTGGATGTCCTCTAGGAAGCTCACCATGGACCCTCTCTGCAAAGCCATACCTAGACTTTCTATGAAAAGCACAACACAGATCCCACATGTAAATCAGTACTGAGATGGTCAGACACCTCTCTAGAAAGCACAGTTCGGACATCCTTTACCAATCCCCACGCAGAACCCACTTTGTAAGACACCATTCACTACCCCTTTTCATAGCACCATCAAACCTGCTAAAAAAAAATTCCCAATCTAAAACTCCTCTCTAAAAAGACCACTCCAAAACACTTCTGCAAACTCCCACTGGGGTGTATTTTTTAAATATCGGGCACTGGCTCACACGGGACCCCACATGTGCAAACCCTCCTAATAATGATTTAATGTTTTAGGTAACCAGAACATGAATGAGACTTTATTAAATATTTTTTCAGAGTGCCAGTAAGATAAAGCAAAATTTCATTCCCGAACATGTCAAGTGAAGAGAACTCCACATGTTACATATCAAAATATCTTTGTTTTCCCCTGAAGAAGGGTCGCATGTAGACCCGAAATGCATTGGGCTTTTTGTTAAATTTTTTTTTCATTTTAGATGTAGCATGATTATGTGAATTTTGAAGACTTGTACAGTTTATTTGACTGTTTAAAATTTGCAATACATATGACAGATGGATGCAATTGCATATAAATTCCCTTTTGAATATCAGTTAACAGGAGTATTCCCGTTGATTAAGTGAGGAATGTTTCATGAAGTATTGATGATTTTTTTGTAAGTATATGTTGAAAATATATGCAAAAAATTTTGAAACCTGAGGGACAAAGTTGAGCATCTCACAGACCAGGGTGTTCCCTGGCCTCGTCAATGCATTTCAAATAGGGGGTTGGGGCATTCCCCCAGTGAGATTGCTCACTAATTTGTTAAAAATCTAAAAAGATTTGTTTCAATCTTGGTCAAGGTTAGGAGTGCAGTTCTACACACATAGTGTATTTTTTAAAACCACATCAGCCCCCATCTTCTGACTCCCAGACAGTAGAAATTTTTGAGTGTGCAATGCTCGGTCTCCCTGTTCACCCTTCAGTACTTACGAGTTTCCAAGGCTGCTCCTGCCCTTCCTTACACGAGTCTGAGCCACTCTCAGTACAAGCCCTACTGTCTTTAAAAATAAGGCCAAAAATGCACAATGACCTGAATCGGCTACAAAATGTTCTATTCAAAACCACTCGTGCATGCGTTCTGGGGCTTCTGCTTGTCACTGGGGAAGGTGGACTGGCGCCCCCCTTGAGATGACTCCACGCCCCCCCAGGGTGGCGGGCCCCACAGTTTGAAGACCACTGGGCTACATCAAGTTGAAGGTGCGTTCTCCACGCATACATCTGCCTACAAAATTGATGCATGTGCTTTCTTTTTCCAATTATTTACCAATCTGTCTTGGATCGGTTTAAAAAAGTAGTGCAAAAAATGTATTGGGTGGGGAAAGCAACACCGGGTACGGAGGAGCAAAAGCACCATGGAGCATTTGTGTGGGGGCATCCATATGGTCAAAGCAACACAGATGGTGCAGGTGGGGGAAGCAAAATGGAAAGGCGTGGGTGAAAGCAACACATGAACAACGTGGAGCGCGGGGTGGAAGTAAAGCCTATGGATGAGAGATAGCAACTTGGAGCTGGGAGTGGAAAAGGCCACTGGTGAGCAAACGGCCAGAGGAGGAGAAGCACAAGAGGACGAGTGCAACACAAAAGCGACGGGGAAGAAACACAGATGAGAGAGTGCAACACAGAGCACAGCTGAGGGGGGAAGAGTAGTACAAAACGGAAACTGCTGGAAAACAAATGCACCCTTATGGAGTGCTGAACCAAAAAGAAACGCATTTGCAATGCAATCTGTCGGATATATGATGTTACAACGCGTACTTTTAGCACGCATACCATGACCACGCATTTTTTACAACGCAGGTTATTTTACAACGGAAACCTTAACAACGCAAAACACTACAACGCAGATACTATTACAACGCATACCATTACAACGTAAGTATAGGTAAGTATATAATATTAATATATATTGTAAATAATTATTTTTGTATTAATTAATTTAATTATTTATTATTTAATTATTAAATAATTTTATTAGTAAAATTAATTTTAATTTTATTATTTGTAAATATATGTTAAAAATACCCCTGTACCCCAAATCCCAACTCCAACCCTAAAACCTAAAAATACCCCTGTACCCCAAAACCCAAACCCAGCCCTAAAACCTAAAAATACCCCTGTACCCCATAACCCAAACCCAGCCCTAAAACCTAAAAATACCCCTGTACCCCAAAACCCAATTTAATTATTTAATTATTAAATAATTTTATTAGTAAAATTAATTTTACTTTTATTATTTGTAAATATATGTTAAAAATACCCCTGTACCCCAAATCCCAATCCCAACCCTAACACCTAAAAATACCCCTGTACCTCAAAACCCAAACCCAGCCCTAAAACCTAAAAATCCCCCTGTACGCCAAAACCCAAACCTAGCCCTAAAACCTAAAAATACCCCTGTACCCCAAAACCCAAACCCAGCCCTAAAACCTAAAAATACCCCTGTACCCCAAAACCCAAACCCAGCCCTAAAACCTAAAAATACCCCTGTACCCCATAACCCAGCCCTAAAACCTAAAAATACCCCTGTACCCCAAATCCCAATCCCAACCCTAACACCTAAAAATACCCCTGTACCTCAAAACCCAAACCCAGCCCTAAAACCTAAAAATCCCCCTGTACCCCAAAACCCAAACCCAGCCCTAAAACCTAAAAATACCCCTGTACCCCAAAACCCAAACCCAGCCCTAAAACCTAAAAATACCCCTGTACCCCATAACCAAATACCACTAATAAATGTTTTTAAAAAAAGATAAACTTACCTATAATTATACTTACGTTGTAATGGTATGCGTTGTAATAGTATGTGCGTTGTAGTGTAATCCGTTGTAAAGGTGTCCGTTGTAAAATGACCTGCGTTGTAAAAGTATGCGTGGTCATGGTATGCGTTGTAAAAAATCTGTGGTAACAGTTACATACCAATCTGTCTCGCCTTTGGGACCTTGTATGTGTTTAGCTATGCAGCACATCAGCCTGGGTGCTGAAACATCTACTGTCTTTAACATGGAGGGAAAGTCGGCTCCAAACTGCGTGACACGCCAGGTATGGGAACACATGGAGCAAAATATTGCCTTTCAGCGGGAAATGGTATAGTCCAAAGCTCAGTTTTTAATATAAAATCAGGACCTTCGGCGGTCATATCACTGCAAATACAAGATTTAAAAAAAATATTATTGTCTACGGGTGCTCGTGGAAGACAATTTCTATGGACTGGAATCTAGAGAATGCTAAATTGATTCTGGTATTTTATTGACCTCTGCTGGTCGTTTTCTATCAAGAAAGTTAAATGGAGGCAGTTGCCAGAAAAAAAAAAACAAGCATCAACATAGCCAATAGGTCTCACCTTTGGGACCTTATAAGTGTTTAGCCATGCAACAGTTGATGTTGTTGCACCAAGGATATTGTACTGGATTGCAAAACACTTATAAGGTCCCAAAGGCGAGACCTATTGGCTATGCCAATGCTTGTTTATACTTGGTAACGCTGTCTGGGCATTCGTTGCACCTCATTAGGACCAGTTTAACATCCAAATATAGCAACAAGCAATAGAAACGGGACCGGTCCAGTTTTGCAAAGGGCCTTCCACTGCTCTGAAACATGTTGCTGCATTTTTAGTAGCTTTTGAACCGTTTCCGCTAGAAACAATTATTTTTTTGTTAAGATCAGCAGATGATGGATTATGTGGCAAATGCAGCGAGTCTATAATCATGCAGAAATCGCTGCACCCCTACAATCTCATAATTCCAGTGGCCCTAACTGTAGGGTACAGACCTCCTTTGCGGACCTGGTGATCTCCCCCCATAGCTCTTAAACACATTCAATCCTCATTACCCCTCCACCTCCGAACATCACCCTCACTGACGGACTTCAGGAAGAGACTCAAGACCTGGCTCTTCGACTGAGTGGGGCATCCCAGCGCCTGGATACCCTCATGGGGAATACGCTGAGCTATATAAGTACCAACTGATTGATTGATTCAATATGTAACGATGAGGCAGACTGCAGGTTATCAAAGGAGGCCATAGGTTATCAGAGGAGCCATAGGTTGATATCAGAGGAGGCCGTAGGTTTCACGCTGAACACAAAGCTCATTCACAAGGACCCGTTACTAGTTTGCGCCGTTTTTATACAGACCACTGTTATACATCAGACCAGATTTATATTTCCAGCCCCTCAGGTCAGGCTCGGAGAGCCCACACAAACCCTCCTTGCTGCCTGTACAGTTCTTTAATCAGCTCATTCGAGATATTGGCATGAATTATTTACAAGAGAACGCAGCCAGGGGGACTTCAATGAACCGCCCCTGCTCGAAGCAACTGGGACTGAACCCACATACACCCCAAAGAACCTGTCTATCCCTGGGCACCCACTGCTTGGGTCAGATACTGTGTGATCAGCGTGTGCCCCCATTTGTGCGGACATCTTGGAACTGCACAGTCTAAACTGCTTCACGTGCTCAGCTCCTAGAACCTGGGCAGGAAGATGGACTGGCCTGGACCAGTGAGATCCCCCCCCCCCCTTCCCTCACCCCCAAGACCACCCCCTTGACCCTCAAGCACTGAATCTGGACAGGGTTGAAGACCTGGGCAGGATGACAGTCTGATCTGGACCAGTGAGAACCTCTCGTACCTAAGCCTGGCCAGACCACCTCCTTGACCCTCAAGCACTGGGTCTGGACAGGGCTGATCTGTGCTGCTGCTGCTGCCGCTGCGGTAGGACATGTGACACCAACAGCCGGGTGTGGCTACGCCCCCGCACCATTGGTACCCACATGCTAATAGTGGCCTCCACTGGGAGAATCTTATGTTTACAATTTGCTCACATTCATGGTGAAAATGACTGCTTGCTTCTGTCTCGACCAATCAGCGCCTCTGGTCACGTTCCTCCCACTCAGAGAGAGAGCTTCCCAAGTGTATCTCAAAAGAGATTTACGTGTTCCTCGGACTCTTCTTTGATGTTTAAAGAGCTATAAAGAATGCTAGTTTGAAGCCACGTTGTAAGGCGGGTGGTCTGTGTGCTGCTGGTCTGTATTGATTTTACTGGAGCTCCTTACCAGAGTACTTTCACCACTGGTACAAACTCCTTGAAAACATTTCCTAAAGGTGAGACTGCTTGGAAGGCTTTGTCTTATAGCACTTTAACTTGTGCTGCTACCACTGTACCGGAGTAACCGCAGGAGTGAGAGGGCAAGGATTGAATGGGCATGGAAGAGGAACACCCCGCTGAACACTCAGAAGAGGTCCCTCCAGCGTATGGGCTGCTTCACCACTGCCTCTAATGCAACACGTGTTGCACCTGTGGGGCTGAGACCACTAACGATGGAGATGATGGAAATCAGGACAGAAGTTAAAGATTTCTGTGATCCTGCCGTACAAACTGCGCCTTGCCTCTCAACTCTGTGTGCAGCCAAGTCCAGGGTGCAGGCTCTGCCTCAGGCGCATGCTTCAGCTTGGTGATGCACAATAGTACGTGCGTGAGAGCAGTCTTTCCTCCCCTGAAGCACAGCAGCCAAGGACTGGATGGGCGCGCTGAACACCGATTATGGGTCACTATGGCAGTAAGCATGCCCTGCAGCCCACGTCTGCCTTTTTACAAGCCCTGTGGACTTGGCGCACAGGCAGCACTTTATTTCTGAGAACCAGCACCTTTTCTGGGAACCAATGCAGTCATCCAGAAACACAGAGGAGGGAAAGGGTTCAGGACGGTACAACAACCTTTGACACACATTACGTTCTTCCTGTCCTGAGGTTTCAGCCCGGCGCGCTGGCGGTCTGCGGACTTCCTGTCTGATCCTGCGCACTTCCCTATTTAAGTCTCTGCAGCAGCGGTTTCCTCACAAGCTCCCTTCGACGTATAGATCATGCAATCGCAGCGAATGGCATAAAACTGCCCTGTGCAAAGGGGCCGGACCCACCGAAATGCACGCGCGGAAACTGGGCCACGTCCTGTAGCCTTTTAGTTAAACAGGTGCTGAAAGACGAGCGTGGACCCGCGGCAGCGAAAGTTAAAGCGACACTGAGAGCACAACTCAAAGGGGTTTCAGTGGAGAGCGGCCAGAAGTCCATGTATGGAGGTTACCCTGCGGGAGCGAGGGCGATAATTGTTTAACAGATGGCACCGCTGCTCGCTCCCGCAAGGCAACGCCAAACGTGCACAAGTGCCCATAGAGAGCAGTGCAAAACATGCACTAGTTTTAACAAAAGTGCTGAGCGATGCCAAGAGGTCTCTCTGAGTAGCACTTGCGCGCTGCGTAGTCCCTAAGCAGAAGCAGACAAGTCCTAGGGCTGATCTTCAGAACCCTCAAAGTACATACACATATAAGTATATACTAAAGTATATACAAGAGGTCTCAAATGCACGACCTAAAAAGTAGTGCCTGGAAAAGTAAGCAGTAGAAATACACCAATAATGAGGCTACGTTCCAGGAGATGGACACACTTAAGAAGAGGAATGCAAGCGTATGCAAGCTAACAAATAAGAAGCTAGCAAATGAGAGGTACAACCAACTTATGGTAACTAGTAGGCAACTTTAAACCTACTTTAATCTGACAATAGGTATTTTTGGAGACAACTTGTGCTGTCTGGTAGGCGCGACATAATAACATTTCCCACACAGGAAAAGGCCCAGGAACTATTAACTGCTGCTTTTAACAAGCATTTGCAATGCAATAGGTCTCGCAGCATTCAAGTTTGAGTTATTGGCATTGTATATGACAATGTGTTGCATGAATTTTTTTACAAACTCTGTATTGGCACATGAAGATGATTTGCAAGTGCCTATTTTGTTTGTAAATAAATATGTAAACATTGTATATTTGTTTGGTTAAAGTTTAATGTTATGATGGTCATGTAAGGGCCTGGATAGGATTGTTATCTCTCCTCTGCACTCCTCTTGTGCTCTCTTTCTGCACCTGATATCTCCCTGCACCCATATGTCTCACTGCACCTCTCAAGTCTCACCGAACCCACTGTGTTTGTGCGGGCCTGGCCTCTCTGCACTGCACGGCCCTCTCTGCACTGCACGGCCCTCTCTGCACTGCACGGCCCTCTCTGCACTGCACGGCCCTCTCTGCACTGCACTGCACGGCCCTCTCTGCACTGCACTGCACGGCCCTCTCTGCACTGCACTGCACGGCCCTCTCTGCACTGCACTGCACGGCCCTCTCTGCACTGCCCCAACCTCTCTGCACTGCCCCAACCTATCTGCACTGCCCCAACCTATCTGCACTGCCCCAACCTCTCTGCACTGCCCTCTCTCTGTGATTCCCCATCCTCTCTGCACTGCCCCACCCTCTCTGCACCGCCCCACCCTCTCTGCACTGCCCCACCCTCTCTGCACTGCCCCACCCTCTCTGCACTGCCCCACCCTCTCTGCACTGCCCCACTCTCTCTGCACTGCCCCACTCTCTCTGCACTGCCCCAACCTCTCTGCACTTCCCCACTCTCTCTGCACTGCCCCAACCTCTCTGCACTACCCTCTCTCTATGATTCCCCACCCTCTCTGCACTGCCCCGCCCTCTCTGCACTGCTCCAACCTCTCTGCACTGCCCCAACCTCTCTGCACTGCCCCAACCTCTCTGCACTGCCCTCTCTCTGTGATTCCCCACCCTCTCTGCACCGCCCAGCCCTCTCTGCACCGCCCAGCCCTCTCTGCACCACTCTGCCCTCTCTGCACGGCCCCACTCTCTCTGCACTGCCCCACTCTCTCTGCACTGCCCCACTCTCTCTGCACTGCTCCTCTCTCTGCACTGCTCCAACCTCTCTGCACTGCCCCAACCTCTGTGCACTGCCCTCTCTCTGATTCCCCATCCTCTCTGCTCCAACCTCTCTGCACTGCCCCAACCTCTCTGCACTGCCCCAACCTCTCTGCACTGCCCCAACCTCTCTGCACTGCCCCAACCTCTGTGCACTGCCCTCTCTCTGATTCCCCATCCTCTCTGCACTGCCCCACTTTCTCTGCATCGCCCCGCCCTCTCTGCACTACTCTGCCCTCTCTGCACTACCCCACTCTCTCTGCACTGCCACAACCTCTCTGCACTGCCCAATTGGTTTTGCACCCTCTCTGTACCCTCCCGCCCTCTCTGCAGTGCCTTCTCTCTGTGATTCCCCATTCTCTCAGCACTGCCCCGCTCTCTCTGCACCACCCCCGTCCTCTGCTCCCTCCCACCCTCTCTGCACCGTCCTGCCCTCTCTGCACCCTCCCACTATCTCTGCACTGCCCTCTCTCTGTGATGCCCCATCCTTTCTGCACTGCCCATAGGGCTCTCTGCACTGCCACAGCCTCACTGCACCCTCCCACTCACTCTGCGCTCTCCGTCTCTCTGCACCCTACATGCCCCTCACGCATCCACTCCACCAGTTTCTCTGACAGCCCCCGCCCCCCTTTTCTCTCTCTTCAAACTGCCCTCTCCGCTGACGTTACCCCGGTCTTTGTGTGGCTCCCCTTCCTCTCTGCACTGCTCCACTCTCTCTGCCCCATTCTTTCTGGATCCTCCTGCCCTCTCTGCACTGCCCTCTCTCTGTGATTCCCCATTCTCTCTGCACTCCCCGCTCGCTCTGCACTACCCTCTTCCTGCACTGCCCGCTCTCTCGGCACCCCTGAAGGAAGTTCCCCCCTGAAACTGCAGGAACTTCACGTGTCCGCATTCCCCCTCGTCTTCCACTCAACGCTGCGCGTGCCCTCTGCGCCCCCGGCCGCTCCCTCCCTCGTCTGCCTGCATTATCCCGTTCGCTCTGCATTGCTCCCTCCTCTGCGCTCACCGTCTTTAAGCACCTCCGGTCCCTCCCTGCACCACCCCCCGCCCTAATCTCGCCTGAGTGCGCTGCCTTGGCATTGTCAGATGAGTAGTGCACTCCCCACCTCTACGGTCACCGTCGCTCTGCACCCCCGTACCTTGCCCCCTGCTGTCCCCATACGATACTCCCCCCCCCCCGTACCTGCCCCCTGCTGTCACCCCCGCACCCCCCTCGTACCTGCCCCACTGCTGTCACCCCCGCGTCCCTCATATCCCGTACCTGCTGTCACCCCCGTGTCCCTCACCCCCCCTCGTACCTGCACCCTGCTGTCACTCCGGTGCCCTATCCTCCCTCCCCACCCCCGTACCTGCCCCTCTGCTGTAACCCCGTGCCCACCCCCCGTTGTCACCCCCGCCCCCACCGTACCTGCCCTCCTACTATCACCCCCGCCCTGTGTTCCTCGAGCCCACACTGCGGTTGTGGTTTTGCTGCCAGTAATCCAACTGTCAGCCCGTCCACCCATCACAACAAATTAAAAGCTGGATTCTGGTAAGCGCTCCCTCAAGACGGCGTGAGAGAGAGCGGAGTGGGATGGAGACCGGGTCAAAGAGAAACCCCGCAAGACAGGGAGAGACGGGCTTAATGAAGAGCGAGAGAGCGCCAGCGAGAGACCCTGCGTGAGACAGGGAGAGACGGGCTTAATTATGAGCAAGAGAGCGGCAGCGAGAGACACTGCGCGAGACAGGGAGAGACAGACAGCTTAATGAAGCGCGAGAGAGCGCCCGCTAGAGTTCCTGTGTGAGGAGAGAAACCTTAATGGAAACCTTAAGAGACCCGTAGTGGGACAGCTATAGTCTTCGCAAGCGAGAGCGCGCTGTTCACAGGCTCGACCTAACAAGGGACGCCTAGCCGAAGCGAAAGCGCACACACACGCACTCCTTACGCACTGCGCATGCGTGCTGCAAACTTTGCCTGGGAACGCGCGGCAGTGCGTTTTTGGAGCCTGTAGCAGTGTCCGGGGCTCCCGTGAGCTGAGGGAGCCCCGCATTTTAGGAGCCGGTACCAGAAAGAGCCCGGTGAGTGGTGGGGGAGGGGTGCATGTTTGTGTGTGTGTGCGCGTGTGTGTGTGTATGCGCGCGCGTGTCTACGTATGTGTGTGCGCGTGTGTCTGTGTATGTGTGTACCTGTCTGTTTGTGTGTGCGTGTTTATATTTATTGTGTGTGTGTGAACAGCCTGCCGGAATCGGAGCGCGTGTTAACGCGCGCGACCTGATCCGAATCCGGCAGGCTACGTGCGTGTGCCAGTCTCTTGTCTCCAAGTCCTGCTAGTCCTTGAAAGCTGAAACGATTGCAATAGGCTCGCTTTGCGACAGCAGGCGCGAGACCTAAAAAGGCCTGCCCATGGAGTTTACTTGAAACCAAGTTCTAGAAACCAGCGTTTCACGTGGATAATTGATTAAACGCATAATAATTTTTAACATGCCACAATTATGTTAAAAATATATGATTTTTTTTAAGCAAACAGAGATAGTAATTTCCCTCAAATTAAACTATTATTTTTTTACAGGAAGCTCGGATGAGTTTCTATGTCTTACTTTTTCCCACTAGACTACATATTCCTATGCAACATTTGACTTTGGCTATCCCTGCCTCATTTGTGACTGCTCCGAGACTCTCCTAGTTGTTTTAGTGGACAATGTAACTTGCTTTCAAGGGCTGGCATTACATCTTTCTTTGAGACAGCTGCTTTTCCTCCCACTTTTTGTCCTTTTCCGACGCTCCCCTCGCCCAAGCCTGTTTCTGGAACTTGGAAGAGACTCTCAGTTTCTAGAGTGCCATAACACCACTTATCTAAAACTGTGGTGACCCATCTTTGCCCCCATCGGCCCCAAAAATCATGCTGGACTTGTCCTCGGAAATGTGTGTCTGTCAATGCATGGAATTGCTGTTATCTGTGCTCTATTTGTTCTGTGTGTGAGAGAGGTGTGCAGCTCTGTTGTCGTCATCCTGTACATCTTTTGAGAGTTCGTGCTCTACAGCTGCTTGGTTTTAATTTGTACCTACTTGGTGTCTGTGAGTTCTGATTGCAGTGCTGCTCCTCTGACTGTACTGTCATGATTTGGAGGGGAACTTGCTGTGCCTGTTGCACGCTTTGTGCTTGATGGCCTTTTGCATTGTAACATACTGTATTAATTCTGGGCCATAGTAAAGTTTGAGAGAACATTTTTACTTTATAGATGCTCTCTTTATTGGGCGGGCTTGGTCTGTTCTAAAGTCATTCATAACAACTCTCCATCACCTTAAGAAACTGAACGTTTTACAGTATTACTTGCTGCTTAATTGAGGTAAAGTAAGTGTAAGAGGCACAAGTGTTTTATATGGGAAACGTATGTATCATTATTTCACCATTCTCTAGTTAAGCTTCCAGAGTTGTGGCAGAGTTTATGGTACCGTGATGGTACTTAAGACAACAAATTTATGTTACTTTAACAGGTGAAAAAAGTTGTCTTTTCTTCAAAAATGTTAATGGTCGTATTGAGATTTAATAAATAATCACAACCTGAGTGTGCTAAAAGTGCTGCTTTCTACAAATCTGTATGCTCATCTGGACTTATTTGGTATTAGACGTTGCCTACCAGTAGCAGGCTGATGAGTCGCTTATGGTTTCCAGATATCTTCTCTAATATTGTTTATGGAAGGAAATGATATGTTCCTCGTTTCCTCAAGATGCTAAAGCAGTTGCTTTTAGGTCTCGCTAGACAGCGCATGCGACGTCTCAAAGAGACATGTTGTGTTCTGTCTGTGGGCTTATAGGTGGCCCGTCTACTACCATTTGTAAACTTAAGCATTGCTTTAATTTTCTTTGATGCCATTCGTCATGGCATGTGGGCGTCATGCCCTCTTGTTGTGTTTGGCACTCCCATAGAGCACAAACCATGTCTCCTTACACTGCTCCTGGTTTGCAGAGCAATTTTCTTTTTCTTATTTTTCAAGCATTCCATAGGAGTATTTATGTTTTCAGGCCATCTCTCTTGTACACATACCACTAAAATGCATGCATGTGTACATAAACTAATGCATTTCTTAAAAAGTTGTTAAAACACGAACAGCACATGTTTATTTATTTTTTGCATGATCCGAAGGGATTGGAGCGCCTGCGCTGCCCTCCGTTTTACCACAGGACGAAAAGGAAGCCAATGGTATTGGTTTGCTTCCTCCCACCCTCTCCCGTCGTTGCTTGCCCATCTCCCTATCCCCACCTGCTTCCCTGCTTGACCCGTCCCCCCACTACCTCCCTCACCGCGGCTTTTATTGTTCAGCTGACCCTGAGATTTGAACCTGGTCCTCAATTCCCCTCAAGGCAGCGTTACTCCACATCCTCGCTCCTCAATTGTTTCTCACTATCACTTTCACATTTTGTTTAGCAAGACTCGTCAACACCGAATAAGCATTGGCAAAGCCAATATATTGCAGCAATTCCCGAGGTATTGGCCTTGTCAATGTGAATGTCTTTTAGCTATGTTGTCTAGCAGCACATCTTCTGTTCAGCATGGCTGAAAGTCACTCAAAAAAGCACTATGATTCGGCCAGCTCAGGCCACGTCGTAGAGCTTTTTCGTATTAGGAGGGGCAGGACAATAAAATCAACATGGGGAGGTGGGGTGGCAAAGCCACTCTGCGTCGGCTCAACATCCTGTTATTCTGGGCTTTAAGTACCTTTCATCCATGCAGAACAGCAGACGTGCTGCTAGACAGTATGGCTAAAAGACATTCACATTGTCAAGGTCAATAGCTATTGCCTTTGCCAATGCTTTTTTTCTCTCTTTCCAAAAGTGTGGGGCTGGTGTTTTGCGTTTGTCTTGGAAGGCCATGAGCAATCTAAGAGTGTAAAACATTTGTCTTCCGGTCTTCTTGTTTCTATATAAGGTTATTTAGAACACTTTGTGCTTGCTGGCTTCAAGAAAAGCTGATTACCTAGCTCTGCCCTTAAGTCTTTGTGCCATGTATTGTGTGTGTTGCTCAATTTTATATGCATTTTACTCTGTGTAAAATGATATCTTTTTTTTATCTGTTGTGTTCTTACTTCAGTTTCAATTTTATTCGCCAGGTCATCATCCAGGGTTTTCGAAGTTACAGAGATCAGACAATTGTAGATCCTTTCAGTCCAAAGCATAACGTCATAGGTAAGCACTTCATTGCATTTTGATAAAATAAAAATGTATTTTTACTGTTTTTGAAGTTTTGTTTTTAGCCTCTTGCTGCTTTTACCCTTTTGTTTTCTGGTTGTGTTCTGTATGTTTGATGCCTTCTAACGTTCTGTAGAAACAGTCTAGTGCCTATGAAACTCATCAAGCTTAAGGGTGAAAAAATAAAAAAGGTTGGGGTATGGAATATAATGAGGACCTAGGAATGGGTTAATTGCTAGTTTGTGGGTACTGTACTGCTCTGCATGATGCTCACAATCTCCAGGAAACACCCCTGCCTTTGACACAAAATTGGGCTTTAAAGCTCCATGTATTGTGCATGCATGACCTAATCCAATTGTTTTAGAAAAAAAGACACCCCTACAAAGTCTATTCCCAAAAACAGCTGATGGAAACCGAAATCCCCACAACATCCTCCTTGTGGCCATCCAGTACCACCAGAAATGAATGGGCAGCAAACTTGAGACTGAACCAAGAGCTTAACGACCGATACCCAAGCATCTCCTTGATAATATGAGAGCATGGATGCTGTATGGCATAATGCAGGCTCCGTACTGGCCAAGTAGGAATAATTGTAAGTTCATAACCAGAGTTGGCTAGCAGTTTTTTATTCCTTTTTGATTCTTATATGGAGGTCCTAAAGTTGCTCCTTCCTGCATAGCATTACATAGTTTGGGAAGTTGTGACTTCTCTGTAGTCTCCTGGTTTTTTGGGTGCACACATTTAGGCAGGCCGTTGCCATTGCTGTTACGTGTGTGTGAAATTACTAGTGCGTTTGCAGCTCACAGACAGGTTGACACTGCAGAGGGGTGTTTACTCATGAACTACTGCCAAGACTCAGTAGTGTAACACAAGCCCCCCGCAGCCCCGGCTCTGCGGGGGGCCCCCTCAGCACAACACTTCGGCAGGAGAGCTCCTGATTGATTCTGGAGGGGGGCCCTCCACGTACCTCGCAGAGGCCCCCCCAGGTTTTGTTACGCCACTGCTCAGACTGCCTCTATGACTAAAAGCTTCCGCTCCTTCCGGGGGTCGTGTAAGTGGCCTAGGGCTATGCAGAGTAGCATTGAAGGAGCAAGAAATGGAATGAAAGCTGTTGATTGGCCCGTGAGATTTTACCCTGCTTTTCCTTTCAGGGTACAATTATGCCTACTATGAACCCATGCACACAATTTGATGCTTAACCAAGGTATACAATAGATTTTACCCAAAGTTGCTCTATAATTTGTTGTATGGGTCAGCTTCATTTTATATGCATGCACATACTTCCATGGTAAAGTACGCATGTGCCTACAGACTGACACATAAGTTATTTTTTGGGGGGGATCCAAGAGGGTGGATCCCTCTTATTTCAATAAAGAAACAACAATAGTACTTGCACGAAAGGGCTTTGGAGGGGTGGTGGCCAGTGGGGGAACTTAAAAAAGAAAAGTACAAAAAGTCTAGCTGGGGACTTGTGTATATATGTATATATATATATATATATATCTATATATATCTATCCATACACGAAAAACAACTCCTTCTGGATCTACACGACTCGTGAAAGGTGGCGTGCACGCCGGCGGAGTAGAGCCGACAATCTTACTTCTCTCACTCAAAGTCTTGGAAGCACGCTCTCAGGACAAAAACGAGGTAAACACCGATATCAAAGAAGTGCTGTTTATTCCACAACGCGTTTCGCCGTGAAAACGGCTTGATCACGTGGAAGTATGTTTGAAAGGCATTGATTTAAATCTATTAACATCATAGACATGAAAACAGGACTTGTACAGCTGCAAGTTGAAATCAGCTGAATGTAATGTATATATGCATGCATAGAACTGTAAACGTATGAATACATGAAGTTTCATAGTCACGGTGCATACAGTGTATAGACCACAGCAAAAGTAATCAATGAGAATACATAATATAAATTTTGCATATGTCATGAAACATTACGATAAATGTATAGAATTAAAACGGAAACATTCGTACGTGTGCACAGACTCAAACTCGGCCTCAAAATGGTCAGGCTAGTGTCTCTTGCTAAAAACAACTCGAAACCAACTAAATCTGAACATGTGACCACGGGGTGAGCTGAGCTCCACCCCTGCTAACGCGTAATGCGTGTAAGATGGCAAGTTGTCCCGGGAAGTCACAATTAGAATCAAAATTGCCCATTACCGTCCCCACACATGGGAACTGGAAAGTTGTTCTGGCGAGTGCCCGAGTGATCCAAGCAAGTACCTTTTGGCAGAGATATGTAGACACACGATGTGTGGTGTACACAGGTACTAAGAACAATGTGTCACCGTTTATAAGACCAGAAGTGTGGTATTCGCAAGTGCTCGAATACATAATTGCATTATATTACCGTCCTTCAACTCTGTCTTTCAAACATGCGAGTGCCCATGTGATAAGGAGATATAGATGGGGAGAGATCCCGTGAAGTGAAGTGCTGGTGAAGTGGGCCCCCTCTCTTGCTCCTGAAACATAAACAAATATATAAAAGGTTAAAAACAAGTTAATGGTGGCATATTACCATCCCTGTGACTGTTAAACATAGGACTTAAACATTCATAAGGTATGGAAGAAAACGAAATTTACAGGATTTACATATGCATTTGCATCATATCGATATAACTAATCTTTTAAATGTACGGCTAATTCCTCATCCTGGTTGAGGCCTCCCGGAGCCTTGCTCCGGAAATCTATGATTAACCTAGACTCCCTCTGGCGCAGTTTTAGAACCCTGTTGCCCCCTCTTGGATTCTTCGGTATTTGTTCCAAGATTATAAAAATTAGGTACTTGACATTAGTGAAATGTTGTTCTCTAAAATGTTGTGCCACCGGATATTTGGGGTCAAAGTAGTAGGATGTTGGAAATCCTTATACTTAAACCCATACAAGAAAGACTATCCAAGCATGAAGAGGACATAAAAGCAAGAAAAGAGAGAAAACTCAATCGAGATTATGCAGACTACGATAGTGGCAGGATACTTACATTCAGCCATAAATATGATCACCTGTACAGAAATGACACCTCTGGCACCACTGTAGTGGAGGAAATTAGAACCCCGGGCACAGAGGAAAATCTCACTAGTGGAAGTGAATCTGACGTTTCTCTGATTACAGTGGCCCCTGCCAAAGGAAAAAAGCAACTGACTTTTTTAGACGAGTACCGGACTCTGAGAAGGGGGCGTTTAACAACGAGGGAGACACCGGTATGATTAAGGGTCTGAATGACCTGAAACACGTCTGGCAAGAAGCTTTTGATGCCGGTTTTACCTCAACTTGTCTGCCAACCTGCAATAAAGAATTGGAATAATCGCTACCTATCGCGGCTCTTCCTTCAGGGGTAACCTGTTCTATCTATCTCTCTATCTCTCTATCTCTCTATCTCTCTATCCGAAAGAGGGCATATCAAGTGGTTAACAAAAATAAAAGCTGTTAAAAAAGTAAATACTGGTCTACAGGTGCAAACTCTTCCGCCGCATCAACATACATCATTTTGACTTTAACATTTTTCTTGTAAATACAGGAAAAAAAGAAAAGCAATCCAGATGAAATAGAACAAAAGAACTATCCCACACCCATTGCACTGTCGACCATTCCGAAGCGGAAAGCCAGCGAAAACTATAAACATATGTTCGCCATGTGTCATTACCCAGGAGGCAGCTTTTCTACCACACAGGGGAGGGGAGGGGAGAGATTAAGCCGGGTCTGGGCGCTGGGTCGGGGCAGGTTCTAGCGCCAGGCCACAATAGTCCGCCCAGCGCTTCCAGATTTTGAAGTGCTTTCGAGGGCACCCCCTTGCCACAAAAATAGGAGCCTCCACGCCCATACAAAAGTCTAGGCCATTCTTCCACGTAGAGATGTTTGGCGTCACTGTTGCCTTCCAGGCCCTGGTTAAGCAAAAGGCTCATTGCGATGGCTGCCCCACGTGGGGAGGCCAGAGCCTCCGTCCAATCTTCCTCCTCCATCGGGCCCCACATATCCCTCCCATACCTTCCTAAGATGCTGCAGAGACGGGGAGCTATGCGTGACCAGGGACTGGTAGATTTTGGAGATCTTGTGGTCCTGGAGATCCCCCATGAACACCTTGGCTTTCACCGGACTGAACTCTGCTAGTACCTCCAGCCCCTCCAAACTAGGGGAAATGGCATGTGGGAACTGCAGATATTTTAAAAAATGGGTTTTTGGCATTAGGAAATCTTATTGCATATCTTGAAAGGATTTCAACACAAGTCCCCGCACAACATCCCCCAGAGTAGAGACTTCAATAGTGTCCCAGTCGCGAAATCCAGGTAGAGCCTCCATTGTGTCATAAAGGGGTCTCCCGAGTCAACCTGTTCCACCAACCTATCCTTTGTAATGCCTGTCTCCAGATCTGGAAGATAGTCTGCGTGGCAGACGGCAGGGAGCGTCTCAATGTCGCATAGTAGAGAATCGTGTGTAAGGTATGGTCTCCCCTATACCTCCGTTCGACAGCATATGCCGGTTCAGACCTATCCCCATACCACCATCCGTTAAGGGCCAGCAAATGCAAGGCCATATAGTACGACAGAATATCAGAGGTTGCCAACCCCCCACAGTATGTGGACTATATGGCCACCCTAGCCACTCCACCACCCCAGAGAAACTGACCCAGGGCCGGGTTGACCTGACGGAACTATCTAGAAGAAATCGATATGGGTGGTTTTGCAACTGGTACAATAGGCGCGGGAGCGAGACCATCTTGAAAATGGCCGACCGACCAGAAATAGACAAGGGCATGTGGGACCAGGTTCTAATGTCCTCGCGCACACGATCCCATACAGGTGCTACATTTCTATCCCAAGATGTGGTAGGCGAATCTCATAGGAACACGCCCAGATATTTCATCCCCCCTTGCACCACTTGCACCGCGGATGCCCCGGTGCCAAGATCGCCCTCCTCACCCAGGACCCAAAGAGTAGACTTCCGCGGGTTCATGTAAAGGTCGGAGGTCTCCCCGAAGACCTGCATGATGCGTAACAGCCGTGGGCCCGTCCTATTCAAGTTAGTGAGGAAGAACAACACGTCTTCGGCATAAAGGACGATAAGATCCGACAATCCATGCGCCCATTCAAGACCGGTCACTTGAGCACCCAGGCAGCCAGGGGCTCCATAGCCAGTGCAAACAAGTAGGGAGACAGTGGACACCCCTGTCTGGTGCCCCGTCCGATGGAAAACGTAGATGAGACATAGCCCGCCATGAGCACAGAAGCGGTTGTCGGAATATAGTAGGATTAGATAAGACAAAAAAAGAGGCCCTATGTTCAATCTACGTAAAAGTCCAAATAGGTACACCCAACTCAGAGAATCAAATGCCCTATCCATATCTGCCATCAAAAGCGCCGCCCGCTTCCCCAAGCCTCTGACGGTCGCAATACCAACGTGTGCCTGGCGGATATTATGATGGGTCGCCCGCTGGGGCATGAACCCGGCTTGATCGGGATGAATTAAGGAGGAACTATGAGGCCAGAGGCGGTTGGCCAACGCCTTGGCCAGAACCTTTGCTTAAACGTTTAAAAGGGAAAAAGGGCGATATGACGCGTGTTGATCCAGAGGTCTTCCGGGCTTGTGGATTAAGACCACTTCTGCAAGCCGCTGGTCACCAGGCAAGCAACCCATTTCCCTAGCCTCTTCCACCACTTTACGATAGTGGGGATCCAGCTGCAAGAAAAACCGTAAAAAAAATTTGTTTGGGAAACTGTTCGGTCCTGGGGTGTAATTCCCCAATGGCGGCACTGAGTTCATCCTCCGTGAGTGGGCGATCCAACTCCGCACTAACTTCTTCTGGAAGGGCCTTAGGCGGGAGGTCATCTAAGAAGCGGTCCATCACCTCCGCCGATAAGCATTCCTTGGGGGCATAGAAATGTGCATAGTACATAGCAAAGCTCTCAGCAATGGTCGAGGGATCCAAAACAGGTGACCCGTCCATTCCCACAATACCCGGGAGAGCCTGGAAGCCAAGCGACCCCTGACACAATCTGTGTAGCAGCTTGACCGATTTATCCTCCCACTGATAGATCCTGCTCTGGGTCGCCAACCAATCCTGGCGGACCTCATCTAGTAGGAGATGCCAATAGCCCTGTTGCGCGAGTAGCAATTGGCGGCGGACCAGCCGCCCCCCCCCCCCTTCCTCCCTACTACGCTCCTCTAGAAGAAGCACAGAAGGAGATGTCTACCCCATGAAGTGTGGGCTTCATTGCCTCCCAGAGAGATTCGCCCCCCTGCACCGACCCAATATTGAACAACAAGTATTGATCAATGGCTTCTTCCATATGTTCTCTGTATTCTTCCTTCTGGAGGTTCCAGGACGAGAGGCACCACCTAAAGTGCCCGTGCACCATCCCTGCAGGTATAGTAATAGCTACAGGCGAATGGTCCGAGAGGCCACAGGGAAAATATCAGCCACCACCACCCTGCTGTCTACTGCCCGGGAAACAAATATTTAGTTGATGGGGAGAACGAGTCATGTACCCCCGAGAGGTAAGTGTATCCCTGTGTTGTACCATGTAACCTGCGCCAGGGGTCCATCCAGTCCAAGCCCATCACCAGGGAATGAAGTTTGATGGGGTATCTTGCCTCCAGGGGACCCCGGGCCTCCACCCCTCTCTGACCACATCCAGCACATGATTCCAATCCCCACCCACTACTGCCGGGCCCTCTGGTAGGTACGCCCACAGAGTCACAAGTCTCTCCACCAGACCCCAGGACAGAGGCAGGGGGGCATATACACTCCCCAGTATTATAGTTTTGCAGCCCACTGTACCCTGCAAGAAAAGATACCTGCCCTGAGAGTCCCCCCCCCCCCCCCCCCCCCCCCCCCCCCCATGTCTTAACATGTGTGTATGGGACCTGGCGATGAATCAGAACTGCAACTCCCCAAGACCGCCTCACAAACCCCGAGTGAAAGACATGTACATAGCCAAAGCGTTGAAAACATAGCGCCTTCATCCGCATGAGGTGTCTCTCCTGCAGCATTAGTATATCTGTGCGGGCGCGCTTAGCCTGTTTAAGAATAACCCCACGTTTAAACTTGTCTAGCGCCCCTCTAACGTTCCAGCTGATTATCCGTAGGGACCCAAGGGGATCTGGTGAACTACCCAACATATCCACCATTGGGAGGCTTCGTAGAGGCTAAAGACACAGATGACATCATATAGGAGGCACAAAATGACTCCGATATAGAACAGGACAGTGCGATCAAAGAAAAAAAAAATCCCCAAAACAATCCAACAACAATCAATCCGAGAGGAGGCATCACAGGATTTGGATCGCCGTCTGGACCTAGAGCGCACGGAGCCTCTCCCCTTCACTTTGAGCAGATTCCAGGCCACCCCACTCGAAGAAGAATCAGAGTCTCTCCTGGTTGGTGAGTGGGGACGCAGCTGCACCGTCTCATCAGTCCACTGGAACACCTCCTACGGTGAATCAAAGAAGAGGGTACGATATCGATATGCAACCCGAAGCCTTTCTGCAACTTGTTGCAGAGTGGATGGTCTCTAACTCCCTAAAGTTGAACGGGGACAAGACCGAGGTCCTGGTCTTTGGCAAGGACCAGGACATGTGGTCAGGTGATTGGTGGCCTCCCTCTTTAGGTAGCTGCCCTACACCTACACAATCTGCCAGGAACCTAGGCGTCATCTTTGACACCCAGCTCTCCATGGAGCTTCAGGTAAACAGAACGGTGGCTACATGTTGGGGTGTCATCAAGATCCTGAAAAGGATCGTGCACTATCTGTCCCCACAGGCACGGAAACAGGTGGTGATTGCCCTTGTTGGCTCAAGGCTTGACTACTGCAACTCAGTATACGCCGGGGCCAACAAGGGCCTGCTTCAGCGTTTGCAGGTCATACAGAACGCTGCAGCGCGGTTTGCTCTCGCTTTGCCCTGGTTGGCATCTATGACCCTAGCGAGGAAGAACCTCCACTGGCTCCCCATTCCTTCAAGGATCACTTTTAAACTCCTCTGCCTTACATATAAGGCTCTAACTGCAGGCTCGGCTGATGCCCTTGGTTCATTACTCACCAGATATGTTCCGAGCAGATGTTTACGATCCAGCGAGCTTAATCAGCTGGTAATTCCCAGAGCCAAGAAGGCTAGATGGGGGAGCAAAGCTTTCTCCATACTGGCACCTCTGACGTGGAATTCACTCCCCCTTGAAATCAAACTACTTCCTTCCCTCGACCTCTTTAGGAAGTCACTGAAAACTTGGCTCTTTATTAATGCATACCAGTAGGCTCTGTTTCTGTCTGCTGACAGCTTGTTATTTGGCTTAGGCGCCTTGACGCCCATTGGGCATAGTTGCGCATTATAAATGATATTTCATTCATTCATTCTGGATAAAGCACAGCATAGGGAAGTTTGAGCTCTCGGATGTGGGCCTTGGTTGCTAGGAAGGATTGCTTTCCGCTGCTGAACAAATTTTGTGTAGTCGGGAAAGATCAGAATGCGGGCATTGTCGTATAACAGCGGTTCCATGGCCCTAGTCTGCTTCAGGATAGCTTCCTGATCATGATAATTGAGTAGCTCCAGTGGGGACGAGCCCCCACTGGAGGTTTCTGCATCAAGGCCCTGTGGCGCGCTCCACAACAAAGCATTCAGATTATAGCAGATTTTACACCCAAGTGACACAAGTTTTTCACCCAAGTCAAGTATGGTTCTAAGCTGACCTATGTTTGACAGTCTGGTAAGCCCATACAGTTAGCTTGCTTGATGCAACAATGTTAACAAGATGTCAGTCAGACACTGCAGATAAAAAAAAAAAAAATCACCAGCATATAGAGAACCAGCATGTAACCTTAATGTATTTCATTCAGGGAATTCTATAATAATTGCGGAGCAGAAATCAACATCACAAAAACGCGTTGTTAAGAGATAGCTGGATAAAACTGCACAGGTACCCTTAGGAGGAGAGGAGCAAGTGCAATGTTGTCCTCCATATACTCCAACCTCTTCATGCATAGACAATTAAGGTGAAAATTCAAGGCGCCCCAACAGATGTCACAGGAACCTGTTCTCTTCGCTTTGTAGTGCAGTAACATCTGCACCACCCCCTCTAAAACACCAGCTCCAGATCTTGCTATCAGCTGACATTGGTGCTCACCAGAGTATCAATGAAACGCAGGTGTATCCTTAAAAGACAGGAGAAGGAAGTAGTGAGTCGGATTAGCTTGACTAGAAGGAGAGTGAGTTTCCATATGCCCCTCAACCAGTCGCCCTGTACTCACCAGCAAACTTACTTCCTGTCTAGCCACCTTAGAACTCTCACTCTCTGCCACCTGTAAAAAGAGTGCAGCCGAGATCCTTAACAGAAGTCGTATCAAGTCACATAATAATAATAATAATAATAATAATCCACATTTGTAAAATCACCCGTAAGGGTCTCTAGGCGCTGGGGGCCGTCGGGAAGATTAAGCAAG
Organism: Lissotriton vulgaris; assembly: GCF_964263255.1. Taxonomy (NCBI): domain Eukaryota; kingdom Metazoa; phylum Chordata; class Amphibia; order Caudata; family Salamandridae; genus Lissotriton; species Lissotriton vulgaris. The sequence goes on from NC_141693.1 coordinate 1,100,561,173, forward strand.
CTTTTGCCCAGAGTCACATGGTGCTGGGCTAATCTGCCGCCGGTGCCGGGGATCGAACCGTGATCCCCAGATTCCAGAGTCAGTCGCCCTAGCCGCGGCGCCACACCTCTTCCATAGCTCAACCATGTGTCCACACTTTGTCAACTATAGAAGGTCAAGATGGTAGCACTCCTGAGAAATACAGTAAATATGACACATGGTTTAAGTTAAAGTAAATGGTTGTTGATTAAACATTCAGCATTTCATTAATATTTGATGTCAATTGCCTGTTCCTTATCAAATCTATGTTTTGAAATTCTGGATTTGCTATTTAATTGTGTAGCTGCTGATATATTTGACTGATTTCTTTTTCCTTTTTATTAGTTGGCAGAAATGGATCTGGAAAAAGTAACTTTTTTTATGGTGAGTTGGAATTCTTCAGTGATTAAGGTCTCAAATCTATGAATGTGTGTTGGGAGGTATTTTTAAAGATATTTAATGGTCTGTGGTAAAGAGAATATTACTTACCTACATGCTTGTTTTCCTCTACATTGCTTACAGAAAGAATAACCTCTACCTATCACTAATAAACTCACTTGGTAATTTGCTACAAACGTAAAGCATGTTTGGTTAAGTTCTATAACAATCTACACCCTCTGAAACATGGTTCACATTACATAGTATTCTTTAACAATTTTAGTCATGGAGGAAGGAAATCAAGATAACCTAAATAAAGTTTATAAGTCAGGCAATCTCAAAAAGAATTGGTCCTCTGCCATGGTGAAAATGCATCTGAAACCATTTCAAATGGTTAATGTTCTATATCCATAAATAAATCGTCATTAATATTCATAAAAATAGAATCTCTTCAGACTGCAGACTTTGACATATTTTTCAAAAAGCTGTGCATCTTTCCAAGAATGTATAGTTAACATTGATTTCATGTTGCTATTGAAGACAGGAGGGTGGCAGCCTCTATGTAGGTTATGCTTATTGCAGTTACATGTAAAATGTGCACCCACAAGATGAATGCAGACTAGCTGCTCAGCCCTAAAATATCAGTCTTCAGGTTATTAACACCTTGACTGCCAGTGGCCCGAGCAGGAGGAATAGTGCTGTGCTTCTGCGTACCGGGACCTGCTGCTCTGGGGGTGACACTGCAGCTGGCAGATCTGGTGAGTGATCCGGATGCCCACTTCTATCTGCTTTTTCTGGAACCAGCTTCTCTGGAACAGCCTTGGGCAACACTGGCATATTTTCACATCTTTTGTGGCCCTATGTGGAGAGTTGTCAGATAAACATCTAAAGTCGAGGGACAGAGAATCGGGTGGGAGGGGTGGAAAAGTTGCCTGGGAAGTGTCATGATTCTGGGCTGAACAGATTGAAACCAGCTGGGTCTGTTGAAGGCTGTTGGATAAGATTACTCTTACTAATGTCCGAAACACACAATCTCCACTTAAAAAGGCAATCCGTACCACACACAGCCATCTTGTAACTAGATATGAAATTAACTTCTCGGATTAGGTTTCTAGATGTACTTTATAATCTTTTGAGGTAACTGGGTGTGTACTTTGGATTACTGTGAATAAGGTTGTTGGATAATTCTTTGGAAACCTTCTAAAACCTCATAAACGGAAAGAACCCCAACTGCTGACTGACATAGACTGCTCTGAATACCTTTGGTTAGTATTACTTCAGAACCCTTAATTACTTCAGAAATTGAAAACCTCCCAGCACTCCCTATATTGGACAGCGATCAATTAAGGATCACCCAGCACACTCGCCTGTGCCATTTGTAATGCAGACAAACGGAACCCACCTTTCTCACCTTGAGATTGACACTGATACGCTCGTAGGACTAAAGAATCAAAAATACTCCTGCAGTTGATATGTAAAGTCCCTCTCATTTTATGCCCTATTAGGTCCAACTCTAGACACTCAAAGAAGACCCATGCTGCCTCCTTTACTCTTCTTTCCTCTCCGTCCTTATATGCCAAGCTCTGAGAACGTGCCCACTGTATGTATCTTGAATGACTCATGATGGATCTCAATAATAACCCCTTCTCAGACATGAGCAAAACCAACCCTGATTTTCACAAGATTTCCTAAGCACCAACACTCTAAAAGACTGCTTAAAAAACTGGAAGCAGAAGCCCATGAAGCAATTCCCTGTAACAATCTTTATGGATCAACACATCAGCAGGTGCCATGGATGCCTCAAGACCGTCCAACCCTCTTCTTCACAAACCATGGCAACACCTGGCTGGAAACTTTCTCAAAAGAAGTAAATGTCAGTCAAAGAAAATCCCGCTTAGCATAAAACTAATCATCAAATTCCCCTGCACCCCCACCGTTATAAAAATAATTATCAGTCCCTCACTGAATCTTCACAGAATGTAATTCTCTATAATTTGGGGTAGATAATGACTCAATCCTCCGGTAACCCTCGGATTCACTTAAACCTTCATTTTCAAGACCCACAGAAATTGACTTTCACCATTACACACAACCCCACTACTCTAACTCCTTTGTTCACCTCCCCAACATGGTCCATTCCTGCACTCCTGAGTTGGATCATTTAGCTAACACATTAAAGCGTATGACTGTTCATTCACCATCCCAAACTATCTCAACAAAATCGGTACTAATCCCTAACCACCTCAACCCAAACTCTTCATGTGCACCCAAAACTATATAAGAGGTGGCAGTCAAAATGGCTCCTCTGAAATAACAAAATCTAAAGAACAGTAAAGCCACAAACTAGTTATCTAAAGAAAGCCCTCAGACTAACAGATCCATTATGGTGCCAACATCCTTAAAAATTGTAACAAGTCACTCTTCACATCAAGCGCAAGGGATACAGAAGCAAAAAACAACTATATCTGATCAGAAATTGGCAACTCTTAAAATTGCTGGAAAAAAATTGGCGATATTGGTATTGGCGATGGGATAGCAACTTGGGAACTGGTCAAATTTCGTAGAGTCCTGCCGAAAAAAAAATCTTTCATAATAAAATAAAAATGTTCAAGCTCCCTCTTGATCCATCTACAGCCACGATTCCAGCTGAACGACTAACTTGCAAATCTTCATGAAACGGTTGTCATTCATGATAACTCACTCTGATGGCTTATCCATAGTGGCCAGTTGGTTTCCGGTCCCATCTCCAGCCAAATGAATCAGTCAACACTACCATTTACACCCCCTCCCCCAACAAAGGTTATAGATGACTCCTTATAACAAGAAATTACTCCTGACCGTCTCAAAGCATGTCAGATCACCCCTCTTCTAAAATAAACACTGGCCCGCAAACTTGAACAATTTCAGACCAGCATCCGATCTTTATTCTTGGCAAAAAGGCCTTACTTTTAAATATTCCCAAGTGTCAGACTAGATCCAGAAGATTTTCGAGCAGTACCACTGCACACCAGTAGGTTACATTGTTCAGCTCTGTGTCGGAAGTGGTGTAGCTGTGCCAATATAGACGCCACCTCGGCGAGCTGATGTCCAGTTCTTTCCTTTCTGTGCCAGATAGTGCTGATCCCGATTGAGCAACCCCTTAGTCACTTTTTGACTCCCCTTTTCTTTTTACCTTTTTTTTTTTTTTTACCTTTTTTTTTTTAGATTTTATATCCAGGTGTGAGGATGTCACCCAAGAAACCGTCGGGTTTCAAACCTTGTTGGGGCCTGTCTTTGTGGTACTTGGAGCCTGGATACAACTCCAAGGTGTGTGAGGACTGCAGCGCCATGCACTCGAAGGCGCTGGGAGAGTGATCTCTCAAGCTCCTTGCCTCCTGCCGCCGGTTGCCTCCATGCCTCCTCGTCTTACTCGAAGTAATTGGGCAAGTCCCCAAGCACAAAAAAAGTTGAAGAAGTTCAAACACTCTTCGACTTCTCCGTGCCATTGAACAAGGCAAGGGAGCGCTGGCACTGAAGGCCCTGCGAGTCGGCGGGGCCTGAACCTAGGTCCTCTCTACGCCTCCAGATTTTCCCAGAGTCTGAGGGACCCCCACCCAGCTGAAGGAATTTTATAATGTCATGTCCCTCATCTTTAGGCAGCCCGGCCTCTCAGGAGCGCCATTGGGCCCCATGTGCACAGGAGGGGCCCCTACTGGGACCATGCCGGTGGGTTTGCCCTCAACGCCTGTCAGGCTCCAAGGATGCCTCGCTAGATCTGGAGTAGAGCTGCTGGCACAACCGAGGCCTTCTTCTGCACCTGCTCCAGTGCTGCTGCTAATGCCCCTTGGCTGCACCATCACCATTGTCATTCTTCGACACAGAGCCGGATGGATGTCGTCCGACGGTACGCTGACTGAAGTCATCCTTTCTAGAGCAGAGTCAGTGCCTTATTTGATGGATAGGCCTGGTGAGGGAGACGCTTAGGAGGGATCTATTGTTCCTTATGTAGAAGATTCAGTTGATGAGGACAGCTGGTTTGAGGAACTGGGTGAGGCCAGTGGGTTGGACACTTCACCTGATACTGGCCTGGGAGTTTCTTTTGCTATGGTGGTGGGGGCGGCTGAGGTACTTGACCTTAACTTTCTGTCTGTGACAGTCAAGACTAATGTAATGACAATAGTACTTCAGCCAGAAGTCACCCCCTCAGAACCCTTAATCTCATTTAAAGAAGCCCTTACAGATGTCCTACCTGGGGCCTGGTCGAAGCTTTGCACAGGTGCTCTGGTTGCCCGCCACCATCACCCAGCTTTTGGGGATCCCAGTTTGTTTAACCAGCACCCCACCCCAGAGAACTTGGTGGTCCAAGCCAAGTTTCTGCATCACGCATTCACCCTGGCACGTTCCCTACCACTTCTCGGGATAGGGAATCCAAGAGGCTGGACACCTTTTGGTAAGAGAATGTCCATTTCCTCCAGCTTTGCACCGCTGTTGGTGAATACAGACTGCCTATTGGCGGTTATTTCCATACACCATGGCACAGGTGCTGCCTATGGACCCGGAGGATGCCCGAACCATACTCTTAGGCTGTTGCTGACAGGAAAAATGCAGCAAAATTCTCCATCAGATGTGAACTTGACATAACTGACTCGCTAGGTAGATCGATTTTATCGTCGATGGCCTAACGGCACCAAGCCTGGCTGGGAAAATTTTATTTTTCAGGAGAAGTCCAGGGGCAGCGAAGTGAGCTAAAGAATGATGATGGATTCAACCTAGATCTGTGACTGGGGTGAGTGTTTGAAAAGTTTCAGCACTCCGTCCATCATCTCCTTGTGTTTGCTTTGTTAGCCCTTAGTTGGCAGGGTATGCCCAGACGTGGGTCCCTTGCTCACTTTGCCACTGGATTCAAGCTAGCCTGGCTGATGAGGGGTGTTACCCCGAAACCGGTCCCAGGATGCTTGTTTCTGGTCCAGGGAAGACATGGCTTGGCAGTTTGGGCTGTCCGGACTGATTTGCAAATAGATGTGTCTGAACAGGGGTGGCGATGTGAGCTAAAGAATGAAGATTGTTTCAACCAAGATCTGTGACTGGGGGTTAGTGTTTGAAAAATTTCAGCACTCCAGCCACCTTCTCCCTGTGTAGACTCCCCTCATGGACCTGCCATTTGATGGCTCTCTCATCTTTGAAGGCAAGGCTGGTTCAGTGCTGGAGCGCTTCAACTACTTCAGGACTACGGTCAGGTACTTGGGCTTGTCTATAGCCCCTCGTCAACCCCAAACCGCCTTCCGCCTCATTCGGGCCTACGAAAGAGGTCTTCACCCTAACCCAGCCACCACAACCAGCAGGTTTACTAGCCTTTTTGCAGCCCAGGGCTCTGGTCCCAGGGACCACATAGGACAGGCTGCCAGCTGTCAGGTAGGTCCATCACCCGCCCAGCAGCCGCGGCCTCCAAGCCTCTTTAGTCCACCCTCACACCATTGTGGACACCCAGTGGGAGGCAGGATACGCCATTACCTCACGCACTGGCAGACAGTAACATCAGATTGTTGGGTACTACAGGTAGTACAAGGGGGCAACTCCCTCCCCTTTGTGACACCCCCTACACCTATGCCCCCCCATTTAAGATCGGCTGATGGAGGACCATCTCTTTGTGAAGAAATGCAGACTCTCTTGGCCAAGGGAGCCATAGAGAGGGTGCCTGTATCAGAAGTAGGTCATGGTTGCTATTACAGTTACTTTCTGGTGCTAAAGAAGGATGAAGGCCTTCATCCTATCCTGGATCTGCGCTTTTTTAACCTCTTCTTGAAGAAGTAGAAATTCAAAATGCTGATGCTCGCTCAAGTCTCGTCTGCCCTAGATCCAGGAGACTAGATGGTAGTGTTTGGTCTTGCAGGATGCTTATTTCCACATTCCTGGCCTGCTGTCTGCAGTTCATGGTGGACCTCAAGCATTTTCAGTATGCTGTGCTACCTTTAGGCATTAGCAGCGGCCCTTGGATGTTCACCTAGGTGATGGCAGTGGTCGCAGCTCATATGCGGAGGTTAGGGATTTCAGTCATTCCCTACCTCAGTGACTGGCTTTTGAAGCCAGGCTCGCCCCAGGCAGTTGTCACCCACCTTCAAAATATGGCGAACCTCCTGCACTCACTTGGCTTTACTATCAACATGCCAAAGGCACACCTGACTACCTCTCTCACGCTCCCTTTAATCAGAGCTGTTCTGGACACAGTGCAGTTTCGGGCCTATCGTCCTGAGCAGCAATTCCAGAATATTCAGGCTATGATAACGATGTTTCAACCTCTATCCTGGATTTCGGTGAGACTGACTCTGAGGCAGCTGGGCGTATTGACCTCCTGCATTCTGCTGGTGAAACATGCCGGCTTGCATATGCGGGTTCTGCAGTTGGACCTGAAGGCCCATTGGGGCATATCAGGTACACCTCCCCAACATGATCCTGATGTCTGGGTAAATTGCAAAGACCTTCAGTGGTGTCTAATGAGCTACAGTTGGGTCCGTGGCAGGCCCCTCTCCCTTCACCAACCAGAGTTGACTGTGGTGACAGATGTCACTTCTGGGCTGGGGAGGCCACTTGGGAGATCAGTGGACTCTGGTTTCTGGTGAAGTCTAAGCTTCACATAATCCTGTTGGAGCTTCGGGCAATTTGCTTGCCATTAAAAGCATTTCTTACTTCGATTAAGGGAAGGGTGGTGCAACACCGCCATCATGTGGTACTGCAACAAACACGTCTGGGTGAGGTCGTGGACCCTTTGTCAAGAGGCTCGGCGCCTCCAGACATGGCTGGAATGTCAGGACATTTCCCTGGTGGTGCAGCATCTGGTGGACTCTCTGAATGCCAGAGCAAACAAACTCCGCCGAAGATGCCTAGTGGATTACAAATGGCATCTCCACCTGGCTGTGCTGCAAGGTCTCTTTCAGCAGTGGGAAGAGCCTTGGTTAGATCGGTTTGCCACAACTGAGAACACTTAATGTAAACAGTTCTGCGTGCTGGAGTTTCCAAGGCGACTCTCTCTGAGATGCTTTTCGTCTTGAGTGGAGCTCTGGCCTTTGTACCTCTTTCCACCAATATCACTCCTTCCCAGAGTTCTCAAGAAGGTCAGGGATGACCGGGCCCAAGTCCTTCTTTTATTCTTGTTGGGCTGCCTCTTCGGGAGGATCTTCTGTCGCATCAAAGGGGCAGGGCTCTGCACCCAAACCTGAGCATCCTTCACCTGCATGTGTGGAGATTGAGTGGCGACAGTTGACAGCTTTTTATTTTCCTCCTGAATTATCAGATGATATTCTAGCTGTCAGGCGTTCCTCCACCAAGTCGGTATTCTCCTGCTGTTGGGAGAAATTTGTGTCATGGTGTGCTTCCCACAACGTTGATCCCCTATCTGCACCCCTCTCATGAGTTCCCTGGTTTGTATCGTCTTTGGCCCAGCAGCACTTTGCTTTGGGCACAGTTCAGGGTTACCTTTCCGCCCTCCAGGGCCGGCTTAAGCACTGGTGCTGCCCTGTGCGACAATGTTTGTTGGCGCCCCCCCAATGACCAAGTCCGCGACAGATTCCCACACTACCACCATTTGACAGTGCTCCTCAAGTCTCAATAACCACTGTTTCTTAAAATAATGTAGTTTTATAGCACCATTCATACCGGTTTAAGGTGTCAGAACACTTTACATCACACACACATTGAACATGTGTAAATAAGTGTATAGGAAATGTACATCAGACAGGACTACAAGGTGTAGGAGTAAAATGTCACCCATACTGGTTGGCAGTATAGTTTGAGACCTTGGTCTGGAAAAACCTAAATTCAGAATGTAAAAATTTTACACCAATGTTAGGGGGTTTTGTTTAATAATAAGAATTGATTTTTACATAAATGAACCCTTTTTGCAATATAAGAATAACAAAAGACTGGCAGTAAACACACATATCTCTAACACATTCCTTGCAGTTTGCATGAAGCTCATGATGACAGTTAATATATTAGGATTTTAACTTCTACAAGTAAAAACAGGTTCTCTCTGACAAATGCTGTAACACATTGACCAATTTATATTTTATGCACTTTGTGATATGAATGGAACACGTTATTTGCAGCAGACATATTAACCCTCTGCACTACAAGTCAACATTTCTTAGACAAAGCTCCGGTCTCTCTCCAGGAAGAACAAGAATCAGATGAGTTATCTAGACATTTTTATTCCTGGAACTAGGAACGCTCCACCAGCTGCTTCTAAAACAATAAACATGGCACCCCCACCCCAAGTCAGCTCCTGGTGCGATGGCACTAATCGCACCGCCCTAGAGCAGGCCCTGCTGCCATCTTGTCATTCTTGCGCTTGCTGGACCAACCTTCTCTCTTCTTTTCATGACTAGGTTCCTTAAAGGCCTGCAAGATATGTTTCCACCCACGCCCTTCATCATTCCTCAGTGGGACTTCAACTGGTCCTCACCTTTCTCATGTGTGCACTATTTGAGCATTGGCACAATTGCCCGCTTAGGCTCTTAACCATCAAAACTGCCTTTTTAGTGTCCTTAATGTCAGCCAGGCGGGTCAGCAAACTTTAAGCTCTCGCTGCGCACTCTCCTTATACCACCTTTTATCCAGACAAGCGGGTTCTTGGAAGCGTGCTTCCTATCTTCCAAAGGTTGTGACTCCTTCCTTGTAGACTAGAACATTTCCCAGTCTACTTTCTTTGCTCCACCATATCCCTCCGAATAAGCGAGACTCCACCACCTGGACCCAAAAAGAGCCTTGTTCTACCTTTACCACACAATAGAGTTCCAGGTGGATGATCAATTCTTCGTGGGCTAGGGGGATGCAAAAAAAGGGAAAGCTGTACACAAGAGAACCATCTCATGATGGATTGTCCTGTGCATTGTGATCTGCTACGCAAGAAACCACCCACTGAGGGCTTGCGGACTCACTCTACTAGAGCCAAGGCTGCAACCACTGCCTTAGCACGTGTCGTTCCTTTCCTGGATATCTGTCAGGCATCGACATGGGCATTGCTGCACACTTTCACAAAACTTTACTTCCTGGACAGTCCAGTATGTTGTGACGGGCACTTTGCCCATTCGGTCCTGCAGGACTTTTTGGTGTAATCGAGTTTGCAGATCCACCTTCGTTGAGGTATTGCCTGGGTATCTACGCAAAGCTAAGGAATTTGTGGCTGGTAGTCTGTATTCGATGAGCAAGTTACTTAGCTTTATTGACACCTTATCTGGTAGAGACTGTCACAAGCCATATATTTCTTACTGATCCTCCTCTGTCTGTGAACTGTTTCAGGTGTAAGGGACACCCTTTTCATTGCCTTAGTCTTTTCCACACCTGTGGTCCGTTCTCGTTGTGACTCCACGCTTCTGGCATGGAAAGTCGAGAAAGTAACTGACGTCAGTTCGGTGAGGTGGCACCTATAAAGTTACCACACACGTCCCTTCGGTGCAGACGCGGAGCTGAACGGCGACACTTACCGGTGCTCAGGGGTACTGTTTGAAAATCTTCTGCATCCAGTCTGATGCCTGGGGATATTCAAAGGTAAGGAATCTATGGCTAGATGGTCTCTACTAGATAAGGCGTTACCAAAGGAACGTAACTAGTTCATCAGACTCCTGAAAATCAACCCTCTTATCACAGCTGAAGATTTCAGGTCTACAATCTAATGATTAGCCCTCACAAAACTAGACTGTGGTAACTTCCTTTTCACTGGCATTCCCAGAATACCACCTAGAGCCTCTAAGAATGGCTCTCAGCTCTGCAGCCCACTTTGTCAGGCTCCTATAGGTACAACCGCATCTCCCCCACATTGAGCCCATTCACTTGGATCCCCATTAAAAACAGAAGACCATTCAGTGTAGCTTGTATTATCCACAAGGCTCAACACAGAGATACTGCTAACTACCTGACCCACAAACTCCTTTTTTCGGGGGATCCGGAGTAGTCCGAAGCTCAGACTTTCTTCACCTTGAAACGCCACTCTTAAAATAAATCCTGTACTCTGAACCACTCCTATTCGGTTAGTGTGCGTAAGATTTGAAATTGCCCCTGCCCTGATAAGTAACCCTTCCCATGCCATCTTCCACCTCTTTCATTGCTACTCCCAGTCATGAGCAGGCTTCCTTTGCATGTTCCAAGGAGTTGGAGGAAGGATTACAGAGAGAGTGATTCTCTGGGGCTACCATACTGTTTGCTTTTGCCATGGATGAACCCCTTCCCTACTACATCTATCCTACCTATGACATTTAGCACCTCATCCCCATTGTGTCTGTCTATTCATCAGTTCAATGATGGGAAGTGTTCTGATAGACTGGTTCAAGCTATATGAAAAACGCAAATAAATAAATGTCGCTATTTTGCAAAACATATGGCATGAGGATGCAGTCATCTTGATAAATATGTTGTGCTGTTTTGTATGTGCTAGGAATGTTTTGCTGCTTTTATGTTACAGTGAGTGGAAGTTTACCTGCGTTTCTCATGGAGCTCTGATGTCATGTGCAAAGCTGTTGTACCTTTGTGCATGATATTTAAAATGTATGCTGCTCCTTGATACATTTCATTGTTATGTTTATTAGTACTAGACCTTTAATGAGACGTGTCATGCTGCAAGAAACCACATTTGTATGTATTGTTCATTTAGTAGGGAAGCTGTTCCAGTAGTATGCGGCTGATGGGGCATGTATGATTACCCATTGTTCTTAGGGAAGTAATTTCACTGATACTATTACGGAAAAGCTGTTCCCCTATTAGCGAAAATCTGTTCCCCCTGTAACCTGTTAAGTCACAGTATGACTACCTGCTATTATTAGTAAGGGAGATGGTTCAGTGCTTGTTTTAGGGAAATGTTATTCCGCTAGTGTGTTACTGTACAGGGAGGAAGTACTGTCCACTATTATTAATGGATTGATGATTATTTCGCTCGCCATACTTGTGTTGAACCATTCTTGTATACAGTCTGGCTGAGAGGAAGCCTGACTTTGCGTATGAAAGATAATTCTGGTTAACTCTGTGACATAGGGTCGATGAAGATCGTACTTGGCCTATACAAATGGGTCATATCGTTTCATTTTGTACTCTTAATTTATGCCATTTAATTTAGATGTTTAATGTCCGTTTTTTTTTTTACGTGTGTTGTGCTTCTAATGATGTATTGAAGGGTTCATCATGTCTGATCTCTTGTTGCTGTAGGTGTTATTGCTCTTTTGGGTGTTAGTTTCTATGTAAGCTCTTGGGGCTACACATGAATCCTCCGGCGGAGGCAAGATGGCGGTTGTGTGAAACCGCAGTGCACACGTTGACCGGAGCTCGTTAAGCAGAATGTGCTGGTAATGTTGAGCTAAGTGCATCATTGAAGGAGAACAAAAAAGATAATAGCGGAAACCTGCTCTGAGGAAATAAACCCCGTCAGAAATCAGCTACTGACGATAGGCAGTATAATTGGTCTTGCAGTCCTGTGCTATCTGGGGAAAGAATATCCCAAAGTAAAAGCGGGAACCGAAGCTTACCCTGTGTTTCGTACTGGCGCTGACGTTTCTATGGCTCCTAAGGTTGCAGCGGCATCGGAGGCTGCCAAGGCAAGGGTAGCGAGGCTGGCGCAACGCAGGACCGTCGATCTGGGAGATAAGGCAAGCAGAAGAATGTTAGAAGTGCAGGGGGCCGCCGCTCTAACCTCCAAGAAGCCGAAGCGTGGAGACGCCTCTACCCAGAAGGGAAACCCGGTCAGCCCTACAGTAGTTGGTTTACTGCGAAAGACACCGGTGAGATTGCTTCCGGGTCAGGAGGGGAAGAGCAAGGCTAGACTCGCTGAGGGAACGGAGATTGCTGTAGCTGTAACAGAGGACGTACACACAAATGCCGGCTCAGTAAGCACCCCACCTGATGTTTTTGCTGTCCCTGAAGCATTGACCCTGGCATTGAACTTGGCGGGGGCTGGATAAAACAATAGTCTGCAGCCAATGCCTGAACGGAGTGTGAGGAAGCAGCCTGAAGCGGATATCAGTGGGAACGAAAGTATGCTTTTACCGCTACCCCCCTTGCTAGTAGACACTGATGCGGACGGGGCTGGGGCAGTAAGCTCTGATACTGCAACTAAATCCGGGGGGATTGTTCAAACGACTAACCCAGTTCATATACCCCAAGCACATCAGACAGTCGTGGATGATTCTAATTCGGTACAGAATAAGGGCCACATTATTGAGAATAATGAAATTAGTGCTGATCCAGAGTTGGATAAGGACCCAGAGTTGGATAAGGACCCTAGCGACTTATTTTCCTTTCCCAGATAGAGGTGAGTGGTCAGATGATAATGTCTCCTGTTCTAAAGAAGAGAGTGGTAGTGGGGGGAGGAAATGGAAGACCCCGGGCCTAAACCTAAAACTGTTCTGGAAAAAAAAAAGATGCACCGCGGAACAAAAGATTTGGCCTGGGATTATACCCCGACTAACCAGTTTACTAATCCCTCTTGCGTGTTAAATTCTGAACGGCAATCTGATCACCCGACATACACAGATTCATCTGCTCCAACACTGGACACTATTCTTCAGGCTATCGCATCGCGAGGAGACATGCCAGGATGGGCGCAAGGCTCAAGCTGCCTTACGTAAGGTGCAAGGGGTTGTGCGTAAATTAACCAGGACTGTAGTACATTTGGGGATCGACTGACTGACCTAGAATCAAGGATTGTTTCCAATGAATCTGAGATCGCGGTGAACCAGGAATGGGTTGATTCTCATGAAGCCGAGCTGGCAGATGTTAGATGGAAGCTGGAGGAATTTGAAAACCACCAGCGGAGGAACAATCTACCAGTTTTAGGGGTCCCCGAGGGGGTGGTGGGGGAAGATGTTCGCTCCTATGTGGTGGACCTTTTTCGTGACTCTATGCCAGAGCTTTCTGGGTGGAATTGGGCTCCAACGTGCCCACTGCATGCCCTTCACTCTAAAACAACCAGCGAAACCTGGGGCCTATCCCCGTGCCATTCTTGTGTTTATTGGCAATTTTTTGCTCCGCCAGCCGGTTTTCGAGAAAGCTAGACCCGAGGCTAAACGTACCAGAAACAGGGTCTCCTACTTTGTGCGCCCAGATTTTTGTCACTCCACCATCGAAAGGCGATGGAGGTTGCGCCAATTAATTAAGCCGTTCCAAGACAAGAAAGCCCAAGCCTATCTTAACAACCCTGCTCGGCTTAAAGTGATTTAGGGGCGTGGGGGCAAACCAAAATGTTTCTCTCCGAAATAAAGGCCAAAGAATATCTTGATGGGCTTAGTTAGGTTTAGCCAAGGAATATTTTTGACTATGATATTTTCGATTTGGGAACAATGATAGCATTTGACATTTTTGGGGGGCAGTGGAAAAAGGAAAAAAAAAAGAGAGAGGAAAACTAAAACAAATAAGGGTGAATTTGGAGCTCAGCATGTGTTATATATAAAGATAGATTGACTGAGCTCTGGTCATGTGTTGCATGCTCATCACATACAGACTCTATCTGGAGTCTGCACGCCTCACTTTGGGTACTGGGAGTGTGGGTGGGGTGGGTGGGGGGATGGTGGTGGGGCAGGGGTCTAAAACAAAAAAAAACAACTCCTTTAATAACACTGATATAGTAAATGATAGAACGAAAATGGTAATACTGATGAATGAGAAACAAAAGGCACAAGACCTTTTGAAAGCTTATCAGGGCTCTAAGATTAGGTAGGTAGGATTTTAGAAATTACTTAGCAAACTTTAATGGGGAAGATAACAATTTGCTCCTGGAATGTGGCGGGTTTAAATGATAGGAGTAAGAGGGCTCGCTTAGTTAAAATAATCAAACAAAAATCCTCTGATATAATCTGTCTTCAAGAGACACATCTGCCCTGGGATAAGAAAGATCTTTAAGGGTTAGGGACTACAACACTCTTTTTTTAAATTTTATTTATTTATTGAGATTTTATTGGCATTTCAGATAAAATCCACAAATAAGGAACAGCAAGAAAATAGGTTATCACATACTTTGCAATGAGGTCAGTATCAAACCGCAGTACTTACACAGCAATTCTAGAGTCATAATAAAGTTCTTGAAGACAATCAGCAATGTCATCATGTGTATAAACAACATTCCCCTCCATTCGCACTGCAGCAGGTCACCCCTCTACGGTTCCAGGCTCACCAGCAGCAGCTTAAATCTGGGTGTGGAGTAACTGTAGTCTGTGTCATGTGTTGTCTGATCCTCCAGCATGTCCCCTAGGTCAGTCGTTGCCTGCGTATCGCTTCGGTCATCTACACTCTGTGCCGATCTCCTCTCCAGATACAGTGCCCAGTAATTTTTGGGACGATTCCTTGGGGGGAACAGGTCGCTATATAGTTCCGTTTGCGTGCAGCAGAATAACATATCGTTCGACCATTTGGACAATGTCTGGGCCGGGCCCGCTTCCAGTGGGGTGCTACGCACCTCTTCGCTACCATATCTACCAGCCTCCGCTTCGCGGGTGCTATGTCCTTAGAGTATCCCAATATAGCCAGCAGTGGCGATGGAGTCAGAGATAAGTCAGTGGTTGCGTTCACTTCCCTGTAAACCGCGCACCAGAAGGACGCTATCTGTGGGCACCACCAAGCCAGATGCAAAAAGTCTCCTGTTAGTTCCCCGCATCTCTCACAGCTCGAGTTCTCCCGTAGGCCATATCGACATAAGCGTTCTGGGGTGTAATAGACTCTATTCAAAAATTTGAAGTGCGTCAGACGATGGCGCCTATTCATAGATATCTTCTTTACGTTGGCGCAGCAGTATCTCCAGTGGTCCTCGGTAAGGTCCACACTCAAGTCCGCCTGCCACGCCAGTCTGGGTTTAGTATAATCCATTGTCCGCTCCGTTAGGGTGATGCGATATAGATTTGTGACTAATTTATTCGGTGTTTTAGCCGTCACGACATACTCATATGCCGTCGCCGTCTGAGGCTCAGACATGTCATCACCCAGAAGGTTTCGCAAGGCCTGCAGGAGTCAGTGGAACTGAAAACACGGTAGGAGGGGAGCGTCTGTCTCACCGTCCAAGACCACGTCGTCCCAGGTGCCAGCCTTGCCATCCTTAAACAAGTCCCCCACCTCAGCAAGTTTAAACTGGAGTAGCGACTTCATCATGCCTCCGTCCGTGCAAGGGGGGAGCCACGAACACCACGCTAGGCTTCCAGTTGGTGTGTACAACAGAGAGCAAGCGTGAGCATCCATCAAGTGGTGCCAGGCATGTGTCACAACATTTAATGAGTCAAGGATACCGGTACGCCTATCTCTGGGTAGAGACATTAAGGCCGGCAGCGGGCCCGGAGCCGCCACTATCGCCTCAATCCTCAAGTGTGGAGCATCCTTTGGACCATGAATCCAGCCGTATGCATGTGCCCCTTGAGCGGCTCGATAATACAATTCTAGATCCGGAGCATGCAAGCCGCCCTCCTCATAGGGCCGAATGAGTATATGCCATGCAACTCTGGGTTGCTTCCCAGCCCATGCCAGCCTGAGCACTAGCGACTGGAGCTGACGGAAAAAGGCCCAACAGGACTATCGGAATGTTGGTGAAGAGAAATAGGAAGCGGGGCAACACTATCATTTTCAATAGAGATATACGGCCCATAAGGGACAAAGGCAGTTTAATCCATCTCTCCACATCATCTTCCAGCTTGGAGACAGCCACCCCGTAATTCTCCCTAAGCACCACTTCAGAGTCCGTATGCAAATGTATTCCGAGATATCGAACCGAATCCGTGGTCCATTGAATGGGATACTCCGGATCGATCCGTCTAGTGGCTGGAGTAAGGGGGAACATTATTGTCTTGCTCCAATTCACATGGATCCTCGAGAGCGAGCTAAAGAGTACCACCTCACGTAAAACCGTCGAGAGATTGTCGTCCGGCTTCCTGATGTACAGCAAGGTATCGTCCGCATATGTGGACACTATTAGATTGTACGTGGGGAAGCGAATACCGCGATGCCATGATATTCTCTCAAGGCGCAAGCCAAGGGCTCCTCCACCAGTGCATACAGGAGGGGCGAAAGAGGGCATTCCTGCCTTGTGCCGTGGCTTACAAGAAAGGGCTCCGTCGTCAAAGATCCAATCCGGACACCCGCAGTGGGTGAGGCGTATAGTGTATTAACTAGTTGTATGAAAAGTTCTCCCACACCCATGCGAGTGAGCACCTGTCGAGGAAAAGGCCATTCAACGGAGTCGAAAGCCTTTTCCATATCCAAAAATACTGCAATGGCTGGTACATCCTGACGGGTATGTTGAAACTCCGCAAACACCGTGCGCAAGTTGTAGGTAAGGTTGCGATTAGGCACGAAACCCGCTTGTTCCGGGGCTACTAGAGTAGTGATTAAGGGGCTCAATCGATTCGCTATAATTTTTGCGAAGATCTTTGCGTCCACATTCAATAGAGACGGTGGTCTATAAGAGGCGCATTCCTCAGAGGTCTTCCCGGGCTTGAGAATAGCAACTATAATAGCTTCCCTCATCGTGGGGGGCATTACTCCCGTTTCCGCAATCTGCTCCACAAGCGTCGGCAGACGGGGTATCAGCAGATCCGAATAGGTTTTGTAAAAGGAGCCTGGAAAGCCATCACTGCCTGGGGTGCTGCCCGCTTTCATTGAGGACAATGCCCACACAACCTCTTCTCTTTCAAAGGGCCGAACCAGAAACGCGTGATGCGTATCAGTCAGCCATGGCAGCTGTATATGTGTCAAATAATCTAGGATGCGCTCCTCCGGAGCCGGGCCCCTAGAGCCGTATAATGCGGCATAGTATTCTCTAAATTGGGTGGCTACTTGTTCCTCCGACATCAAATCCCCAGTCTGTGGGGAGCATAAAGCAGGAGTTGAGCGTGCTACGTCTGCTCTGCCTCGCTATGTTTGCCAGTACAGCGCCCAGCCGTTTCCCTTCACCGTATGATTTAGCAATTGCGTATTTTCCCAAATGTTTTACCTCTGCATCAGCCTCCTCATGGTATTCTCGCAGCGTTTGGGCAAGGTCGCGCTGCAGATCATCCCTCGAGCCACGCAGTCTACTCTCTTCAAGCTCCCTAAGTTTATTTGCAAGTAGAGACAGTCGGCCTCGTATAGATTTCAACACCCCTGCGTGCTTGGATATGGCCACCCCTCGTAGATATGCCTTGAATGTCTCCCAGACCGTCAGGAAGGAGTCCACTGAACCAACATTTTTGTCAAAGAATTCTTCTATGGCAGTGGCAAGGTCTTCTCGGAATGCATCATCCAGTAGGGAGTAAGGGGGGGGGAAGCGCCACGAAAAAGGCGGCGGTTTACTTAGCATAGTGCTAAGAGTGAATAAAACTGGCGAATGGCCAGAATACGTTTGGGGCAACGTCTTACATGCCTGCACTCTGGGGAGGAGATGGAACTTGATCAGCCAATAATCTATTCGAGTGTGGATGTCGTACTGCGCAGAGTAGTGTGTGTAGCCCCCCTGTGTTGAGTGTCTAGCGCGCCATAAGTCCTGCAGACCAAGCCTTAACATTTGAGTGTTCAGGATTCCCGCTGAAGCTGAGGGACGTCGATCTGGACCATCAGATCGGTCTAATCTAGGCTGTCGTACCATGTTAAAGTCACCCCCCCACAGTACTCGGTCCCCACACAAGTCGCGCACTCTCCCAGCTAGCGCCGTGAAAAAAGTAGGGCAGTCATAGTTGGGTCCATAAGAATTAACAATGTGGAAAGTCATCCTCTTCCCCCTGCACTCTGAAACCACGTATCGACCCTCTCTATCCGTAGCCAGTGGAGTTAAAGTCAGAGAGGCTTTGGGATTAACCCACGTCAGTACGCCTCTGGCGTGAGAGGTAAACCCGCTGCATGTATGTTGTTATGCAACCCTTTGTAGCGTAGGGTCGGGCTGTCCAAGGTCAGGTGTGTCTCCTGAAGTAGTGCAACATCTATAGCGTGCCTCACGAGATACTGTAGCACTCGTCGAACCTTTCTATGATCGTTCAACCCACGGACATACCATGTCAGGAATGTGATAGTCTTAGTGTCCAGAGTTTGCTGTGTCACGTCTGAAGCCATAGTGTGCATGTTTGGACCGTTGCAGCTTGTCCATGCCGTGTACATTGCAACCATTGTGTAATGCATGTGCTAAATAAGGTACCTGTGCTACATACTACGGAAAGCCTTGGCTCCCTCCCTATTTTTGTGAAAAACAAATCATCTCAGTTGCAGTCAACCAATTCCATAAAGAACAACAAAATGAAAGCATACAGCAATGCCCTGCCCACCCACCCACGCATGCCCAACCCCAACAAGGCCGCGCACAAAATCCCCCCTCTATCAATCACCCCAACAGATCTGTACCCCATCCCACCCCACCTCCCATAGTCTCCCTCCCTGCACAAATTAACAGTATGCAGTCCCGTCCCCTCCCCTTCCCCCCCCGATCTTGCATTATCCAAAGAAGGAAAAACACAGAACCAAAACAAATCGCCCAGCGAGGGCATCTAAATCTAGACCCACCCTGCATCTCAATTGCCAGCAACAAAGAGGAAAAGAAAAAAGAAAATTCTAAACCAATCCAACTAAAATAAAAGCAATTAGCCCTCAATAAAAGGACTTGGTAGGGGTAGTGGTAAGCACACAGGGGCGTAGGTAGCCTGCTCACAGTCAATGTATAGCAATGTCCAAGCAATAATCCCACCATGCTGCCCCGCCCCCCGCCCATGAACAATTAGCATTAAGTGGTGTTCAGTGCCCTCCTAAAGGTACATTGTTCTCCTGACAGCCATGGCACTGCTCACTCCGCTCAGCAAATGACTCAACTATCAATTATTATTCATGAAGCAGGTATCGCACACACAAAGTTACTATATACATTTCCCCGTCTTGTCTAGAGTTCCATCCCGCAATACCATCAGTATGCCGTGTCACCTGTACACAGTGTCTTGGGGAGCGCAAAAGCATGTATACAAAGCACAAATACAACTCCAAAAATGAAGAACTTATCCCGCCCCCATTGCAATCCCAGACTCGCTGTTACCCAGCATATTCATATCATCCTCTGGCAGGACCCAGGTGCAGCAAATCTTTAGTCCACTGTTCAATCGGCATCACCAAAGGTCATACGTAGAGGATCACGCACCCCCATCCCCCCAAAGAGCAAGTATATCCTCCGGTAAGTGGTCTATCAGTTAGTCTTGATCGTCCAAAGACCCTTCCAAAGCTTCCTCTTGCAATCCGCCGTTCTCTGGATGTTACCTGTCTCTGCACCAGTCCTTCATGGCCTTCTGGAGCGCTCTCGGGTCCGTGAAAATCGTAGACCTCCCCTGTCTATTGACCCTCAGCCTAGCAGGGTAGAGCATTGCATAGTCCACTCCGAGATCTCTAAGTTGTCGCTTCATCGGCACAAACTGACGGCGAGCCTCCTGCACCCTGATAGTGAAGTCCGGGAGCAGGGCGAGCGTGCTCCCCTCGTATCGTAGTGGTTTCTTCTCCCGAGCGAGTCTCGGAGCTAGGTCGCGGTCCCTATAATTCAGTAGCTTAGCCACGATGGGGCGAGGAGGGGCTCCTGGCTTGGGTCTCGGGCCCAGGGTGCAGTGCGCTCTCTCCACAACAAACATCCCCGAGAAAGCGGACTCACCCAGCAGCTTCTTGAGGAGGGATTCCACAAATAGCTCCATATTGCCAGTCGCAGTATTTTCTGGCAGGCCCGTGATGCGTATGTTGCATCTGCGCGACCTTGCCTCCAAATCCTCGGTCTTGTCCTGGCGGAGTTGGATCACCTTCCCCAATTGCTTATGCTCTGAATCCAAGGTCGTCTGAGCCTCTTCCATCTCTCCCACGCGTCTCTCCGCCATGTCCAAGCGTTCGGCGTGTTTGTCGAGCCGTTCCGCCATCCGGTCCATACGGTACGAGAGAGCGTCCATATTTGCCCCTAAAGAGGTAAGTCCACCCTGTAATTTCTTCTCCATCGCTAGCAGTATACTGCGGATGCCCGGTTCTGTCGCGTCCCCATTCGTTGCGTTCTGCGTTCCCTCGTCCGCACTTCGGAGCGGTGGGCCTGCGGAGTTGGTCTTTTTGGCGGTATCAAAGTTCAGCTTAGGTTGCGTTCTATCTGGGCGACCCATGGTAGCTGCCGTCGGGTCTAGCAACCGTCGGATCCGGGTTCTCAGGCTGCCGCAAATCCAGAAAGGTGTTGTTGCCCGGCCCAAGGGAAGAGGCGTCGTCTAAGGAGGGCCAGTGGGTAGGGTCTATGTCCGTGCCCATCCGGCTTCCGCACTAAACCTGTACAGGTGGGGCCGCTGTCTCTCTTCGTGGCTGCTTCAGGGCGTAGTCAGTGCACGCGTGGCAGTGCCAAGATCTATGTGGGACAATCCTCGCAGTGGAAGCGTCAGTTAACTGAGGAGGAGGGCTTCAGATATGTGAGATAGGCCCAGTTCAGCCTCCCAAGCCTCTGCACAGGGTGTAGGTGCACCCTCTCTCTTCGTGGCGCGAAGTCGCAATTCCGGCACCCTGCAGTCGTCCCAGTGGTCAAGTGGCGATGGGGGCCTGGTTTCCCAGCCCCGAGCAACCTCCAGGCTTCTCACCCAGTGCGCAGCAGGATTGATACCCCTACTATCCAGTGTGACCTACTTGGGCCCAGACACGAATTGGGGAGTAGGTTGTGCGTTGCCAAACTCGCTGTAAAGGGCCTTATGCCGGGATGTGTTGACTGGAATGGCGTCTGGGAGGGGGAGGGGCCCAAAGTCACACGGCATCAAAACAGGGCCCCCGCTCACAGCAACACTTGCGGGGCCCCTGGGGACGTAACGCGGGGCAGCGCCAATTGAGCGTAGCAGTCCGCCCCCACCACGCAGGGTGTATCGTCACTCTGGGCAGCAGGGGCCTACAGGCCTCGCAACTCGGCTGAGGCCGGGCGCTCGAGCTCAGTTCCGCCGCCGGCACAGGGTCTCAGGGTAGCGCGTTCTTCACCGCGCAGCTCCCGCACTCACCGCTGCTCCTCTGGCTGCAGTCCCGATAGTCCCCACCGTCCCCGACAGTCCCCATCGCTGATACCTGGGTCCTGGCTCTCGCCCCGTATCGCCGCACTCTCAGAGCAAGGTAGGGCCACGCCTCAGCACTCCCCAGATCGTGCCTCCGGTCTCCGCGCGACTTCTCTCTTCCTAAGGCTGGCCCCTTATCTCGATGATGGAGGCGCTGTTTCAGGCGATTCTTGCACAAAAATGTGCTTCAGGCAGAGCGCTTCCACAATTCGTCCCTCCAGTGCTCGGAGGGCACCAATAGCCAGAGGATTAGTGCTCGGATAGTGTATTGGGCAGAGGAGCTAACGGCTCAGGCGGCCATCGTTGTTGCTGGCTAGCTCCGCCCCCCAGGGGCTGCAACACTCTTGCCTGTACAACACAAACGTCAAATACTCGTGGGGTAGCTATTTTAGCCAAAATATCCTTAGGATTAGCTGTGCGTAAAGCAGTGGATACCCTGGGGAGGTGAGTTATTATAGAATTGGCATCTGGGGTAACTATCTGCTTGGATTCTGGTTCGAACCAAGATGACCCACAAATATTTGAGGATCTTGAATTAGAGCTCGCCTCTTGGTCAAGATCGCTGGTCTTCTGTGACGATTTAAACATTTCCTTGGGGTCTGCGTTTAGGAAACAAACTCAGGATATATACTCAGGTTGGAAACCAAGGGTATTTAGAGCTATTCGCCAACTCAGAGATAGCTATGATCTGGTAGATATCTGGGATGTAAAAAATCAACCTGTCCCTGGGTATACATATTTTTCACACCCTCATCTTAAATGTCAGAATAGACTATATATTAGTGACAAATGATTTAGTTGATCAAGCAGAAGTTGTAAAATGTCCAAAAATAATCTCGGACCATAATTCCCTAATTTTGACAATCCACTTAACTAATTTTACCAGACACCATTATCAATGGATATTTGATAAGCTTTTGGTAAATAGAGACTATATAACATTTTTAAGAGACTAGACTCAAAGCTACCGCGACATGAATCGCTACAGTGCATCTAGGGGGGTTGTCTGGGATTGTTTTAAAGCTGCCCTTAGAGGGGAAACCATTAGCTATGTGCAGTGGCGGTTCTTCCATGGGGGCGTTTGGGCGCCGCCTCCCCTGCTTTCTCGCCGCGCGAGAAGAAGGCAGAAACAAATGGTAGTTATTTATTTATAACTACCATTTGTTTCTGCCTGCCCTTCTCGCACGGCGAGAAAGCAGTCAGCTGAACTTCCTGGTTACTCGAGCCTCAGGGCAGGGGGGAGTGACTTGGGGGAGTGGCTTGCCCACTGTTGTTAATACTGACTGAGAGGCTGTCCAAACAGACAGTATTAGCAACAGTGGGCAAGCCGCTCCCCCAAGCCACCTCCCACTCTCCGTTCTGCAGGATGCAGACTAGGAGAAATGACGCGGTTAGGGCAGCCGGCCGAACCAATCAGCGCCGGCTGCCATGGAGGGGAGGGAGGCTGCCTGCAGCCTTCAGTGACGAGAGCCCACACCACGTCGGACGCAGCGGCGGCATTCAAAATCCAGGACGGCGGGAGTCTGCAGTCGCGGGACTCGAGTCGGGAGTCAGCGCGGGAAGCCAAGGTAAGTTTTTTATATTTATTTTATTATTCTGAGTCTGTTAAGCTTGTTCACCTGCTTTATTTGCTGTCTTTTCCATCCGTGAGTGTGTGGGAAGTCTGCAGGATAGTATGTTGGACTCTTTACCCGGGCACTGGGTGCCAGTCTTCTCGGGTGTTAGTGCAGTGAGTCTGCTTCGCGTCAGTGGGTCCTAGTTACTGCTCTCGGGTGGGCTTTGCGCTCCGTCTCTGTATGCGTGCAGTCTCTCTCACTCACTCTCTCGCGCCTCTGCCATCACGGGCGGGGGAGTAGTTTCTTATATCTGGGCCTCCCATGCTAACAGGAGCCGGAATCTAAATTAAAAAAAAACGGACTGATAAACTACTCAGGAATAGACCTGGGAAACAGGAGTTCTGGGAGCTCCGCAATGTAGTTTATGTTGTTTTAACCTGTGCATTGCCATGCCTGGTCTTAATAATAGTGCCCACGGGAGGGGGGGTAGCCAGATGAGGGCTGTATTTACTCTTGGCTGAGGCTTGAGTATCTGCTATCCGCCTTACCATGAATTCTGCACAACACAGAATGTGTTTCGGAAGCATACACATCATACACATCGCCGCTCCTGGGGTGGGCACATGCAGCCAGAACGGAGCTCTCTGGCTCCCCAGGGTCACGCGTGCAGATTTGAACTTTGCATCCTGCTACCTGTACTTTGGTTTCCCCACTATGAATGCAGGACTGCAAATACAAGCAGGCAGCAGTGGAACTGCTTGCTTGACATAGAGACGTGAGAGTTTTGGCCAATTACAGGTGAATAAGTGAATATGCGGACCTTGGCCTGCGTTGGTGCTTGAGATGGGATTTCGCCGCCTGCACTGCAGCACCTAATTAGATGGTGACGCCGTTGCAGGTTTGGAAATGCCTGTCAGCAGGCCTAGAAGGGGAGCTGGAGTACGGAGGGTGCCACTAAAAAAAAAAAGTGACCATGACAACAGGGGAAACAATGGTGCTGAGAGTGATCATGAAATGCTCCGTGACAATTAATATTTCACAATGAGTTTTATAATCTTCATTACTTTAGCCTGCCTCAACACCAGCCTGGGTGTTTTTTGTACAGCTTGAAAAACCAAATGTCAAAAGTTGGATGTTTTCACCCACATTTTCAGCGAGTATTTATTTAAAAGCAAAAGAAACGCAACATGTAATCCAAATGTGTGACCCTTTATGTGAATGTGTGAAATTCAGGTTCCTTTGAATGTGTGGCATGGGTTTGTTGGCTCGTTTTAGATTACTTCAAGATGGAGTTTCAGAGAATACTTTGTAGTTTCACAGGTGATGGAACAGCAGGTGCTTGTTGGCTTCTGTGTTTTGCGTTTTTCAAAAAACGCTCAGCAGTGATAGGATAGCTAGTTTCATAGGTCTGGACGCATTCTCAGTCGAAGTTTACTCGCCTCACCACTTTGAAATGTCACCAGCCGCCACTGGCTATGTGGCTAGAGCCAAAAAACAGCATGATAGCGAAAATCATCTATTGATGCAAGATCTGACCAGAGCTGAAGAAGAACATGTTTTATCAATAGCTCGTGGGATGATGGGAAACCTACTGTGCTCTGCATACTGATCCTAAAAACAGAATTAAATAGCTGGCTGACCCAGAAAGCAGCAGAGACTTTTCAGTCGCACCAAGGCAGCATCTATGAAAATGGAGAGAGGGTAGGTAAGCAGCTGGCTTTACGCACTCGTTAGAAGATCTCATATAATACGATAACCTCTATTAAAGCAGATAGCCAGGAATACACAAATCCAGGAGTATTAAGTATTTCAACAATATTATCAAAAGTTATATCAAAGTGATACCTTAGCTGATCCGGATGAAATTAGGAAAGTTTTAAGTGAATTTACAGAAGATACTGGGTGGAGTAAGATCCTAGATGCTACAACCAGAGAGGACCTTGAAAAAGAGATTACTATTACAGAGCTACAATTAGCCCTGTCTGGCTTGGGTTCTGGGAAAGCTGCAGGCCCCGACAAAATCCCCCTAGAACTCTATAACATACTAGGAATGCAAATATTACCTCTTTTATTGGATTTGTTTACTGGAATACAACTGAGCGGCACCCCTCCAGAATCTTGGAAAGAGATGAATATAATAATTTTTCCTTAAAAGGGTAAACCTGTTGAGGATCCATCTTCATACCGACCTATCTCCCTGATTAATTTTGACTCTAAGCTTTACGCAACAATCTGGCCAATTGGCTCGGGAGGGTCATTGAACATCTGGTCTCCCCCTGACAACATGGTTTCGTCCCTGGTAAGGGTACAACGGTTCATACCCATAGAGTCATCTCGCTTTTTGATATCATGTCCGGGACTAGGGGCCAGATGTCAATGATCCTCCTTGATGCCGAAAAAGCTTTTGATCGGGTGTACTGGGAGTTTCTGTGGGTTGTGCTTGAACTAATCAGATTTGTGCCTTGGCTTATTAAATAAATCAGAGCCATGTACCAACAACCAAAAGCTAGGCTTCAATTATTGGGTATAGAGTCTTGTGCGATTAATATATCGAGAGGAACATGACCGGGATGCCCCTGTTCCCCGATATTGTTTGCTTTGTACACCAATCCTTTGATTATTAAACTGCTACAGACTCAATACAACCAGTTACCGTTGGTGCGTATGAAACCAAAATACTAGCTTACGCCGATGATGTGGCTGTATTAACACCTAACCCCGCTGAGGCAATCCCAGAAATAGAGATAATTGCACAGCAATTTGATCAACACTCTGGATACTCCCTCAATAAAGAGAAAACGGTTATTTTATGCACTGATAATATTGATTATGATTATCCCAGGAAAACAGATAAGGCTACTTACCTTGGGGTATGTTTAAGCCCAAGGAATGTAAATATTAGCAATTTGAACTATGAACCCCTAATTAAGAACATAAGAAAATATCTTAGGAGAGTTAATAGTTTGCATCTATCGATTATTGGCAGGGGTAATTTTTTTAAATGAATGTACTTCCCAGGATGCTATATTTGTTTCGAGCTATCCCCTTAATGGTAGAAGATAATATTATAAAAACACTTGAATCACAAATGTAAAATTTTGTCTGGCAATATGGGAAGATTAGGAGGTCGTTGAATTATCTTTCCTTACCACAAAATAGGGGCGGCCTAGCAATCCCTAATATAATGCTATACTACTGGGCCGCTCTTCTTCACCAAATGGCATCTCTTTTTAATACCATGAACATAAACGAAATCACACGGGATACAGAAATACCTTCCATATATGAATTATTGATTGGAAAGACCGCTCAAGGGCTTTTACTGAGACAACTAGAGCCAAGCTTCTATAAAAAAGTTACATTCAAGGTCATCACTAGTGCTTGGAAAGTTTGGAGGAAGGTTTCTTGATTCATGGCAATTCCGACGTTTAATAGGTATACCCCTCTTTGGCACTCCTCTTTATTACCCCTACAGGCTAATGATGATATTGCTAAAAAATGGGAAAGCATGGGGGTAAGAACGGTATGAAATTTCTTGGGCTGAGAAGCAAGTACCAGGTTTTTGACCCTTCAGTGAATTTTTGAAATTCCTAATAGTCATTATTTTAAATTTGTTCAGGTTAATACTATCCTTAGCTTAAAAATTCCAAGGATCACACTGGAAAAGATTACATTTTTTGATATTATACTTAAGATTTCTACTAGAATTGGAACAATATATGGTCTGCTCCTTGAAAAACTCCCAGACAACTTGGAACACACAGAGTCCCCCTGGGCTGGCAAACTAGCTAATCCCGATATTGACATTGACATGAGCCTATCTTTAACATCCCGATTACTTCTATCCTCTAACTTAAAAGCCCAGCTTTACAAAACCATCTGAACTTTATATTTTACCCCAGCCAAGTTGTTTTCATGGGGGAAAAGAATAAACAATCTCTACCCCAGGTGTGAATCAGGGCCAGCTACCCTGCCACATATGTTCTATATTTGTGTTAAATTAACACCACTTAAAGGGATGCTGTCTGGATTTTGGGAGGAGCTATTTGGGCATAGGGTGGCAGAATCATCTACACTTTTTATTCTTGGCTATGATAGCACTCTGGGGCTAGCTTGGAGGAGGAATCATGTCTCTTTGTTGGGACAGCGTTTATAGAATATTATTGGCAGCTTACTGGAAAGATGCGAACCCACCAAGCTTTCAAATGTGGTTGGCCAGGTTTTTGGGTTTGTATAATCAGGAAAAAGCCATCTATTCCGTTAGAGGGAGACTCTAGATTGCGTGGCAAGAAGATCTGGTCACCAATTGCTGCCTGGGCTATGGATGTAAGAAGGCCGTAGGAAAGCTGCATCCATCTGTAGTAATATGGTTGTAAATGATGTCTCTTAACAAATTATTTCTTTTTAAATTATTTTTTAAAGACACTATTTATAATGGTTGCCAATCTTTTTCGATGTTGTCCTTGTGTATAGAGTTGATGCCTTTTTTCTATTAATCATGAATGTATTTATATATTTATTCGCTGATATGTACTGCTATTTTTCTATATGTATTAATTGGAGCTGCTAAATAAATAAATATTAAAAAAAAGAATAAATGAATCGTCCATGAAATTAGATTTTACATATCCCAACACTTTCAGCTAATGACAGACAAGACAGATACCCGAGCATCGTGTTACTGTTACTCCTTTGGGAGTCAGTAATTTCGTTTTCTTGTTTTCAGTGTTTATTTTTTTGTGAATTCCAGTGAGATTTTTTCCAGTGTTTAAGTTTTTATACATTTTGGTGCAACAAGATTTTACAGTGAAGTCCTTTGTTATTTTGCATAACGTGCAACCTCGGTTTGAACACAGCCATATGCAAATCGGTCTTGTGCAAAGTAAAGGTGGTCTGGGATGTGGCCTGAGTAATTTCTATTCGCTTTAATTCAAGCATTCATTCCATCTCTTTTTTTGTACATTACAGTGTGACACCCTAAATGGGACTAGTATGTACAGCCCGTGCTCAATGTGCTACTGGAACCAAGTTTTATCCAACCGATGAGCCCTAATAAGGGTGAAACTGGCCTTTGGGTGCTATTGTTCCAGTTCAGGGAAGACCTGGACTGGCAGTTTGGATGAACGGTCCTGTTGAAGCATGGTCAGGGCTGATTTGCATATGGATGGGTCCAAAGTGAGGTGGCATGGTGTGCAAAATAACGGTAAACTGGGATGGAGCCCGAGGTACTTGCCAGTGGCTGAGATTAATTCTGGCATTCATTTCATCACTTTTTTGTACACGTCAACAAACAATTACAGGACGCTGTGCTTTAACAGTGTTTAAATATAAATTGACATAGTACATTTATTTTGTAGGAGCACAGTCTCTTTCAAGAGGTGATGTACATTTGGGTTTTCACTTGTTTATTAGAGGCTGGCTACATAAAGGCAGCTTTAGCTATCTGTTGTCTATTGCTGAGAGCTAATGCCATCCATCAGCTGTACATGGCACTAGTATATTTCAGAAAATAAAATGATTGTACATAGTGCCATTAATATAACATTATGACCACTTGTGACCCAAAGTACTGCCTACTATTGAATGCATGGTCTAATATGGTCATTGTGTGGCTTTCTTCATATTGCAGAAATATATACAATATAGAAGACATGTGTTGTGTTTACCAATGCTTATTTTATACTTAGAGACTCACAAACCATGGCAATACATCTTTGCTGTCTGGAAGAGGTGGGCTGCGAAGAAAATATTGATGCACCCTTGTTCGTAAGTTCTTTGATTTCGAGAGCGGTGAAGTGGATTAGTATGCCAAAAGTGCATGGAATGGGCGTATGGCTCTCAATATAGCTGTTCATAATTCTCTGCTATCACTCTTTAACAAGAGAGACCTAATCTGCTTGGCACATAAGCGAGGCATTTAACCTACCTTGTGCCTGTGGGAATGGAAAGCAGCGTATTGGCCTGCCTTCTACCCTCAAAACATCAGCGATATGCCAGGGCCCCAAAGCATAGCCACTCTTGCAGAGCGTTGCATGTAATGTGTAGGTCAAAGACTTTTACTTTATGCAAGAGGGCTCAGTGAGTAATACTTTTGTTGTAGGCATCTTTGTGTAACCTGTACGACAAGTTAAAATTGAGGTAAAATGGATCAAACTCCAGCCCGCTGCAAATTGATGCATTTAGGCCACACCCTTACAATATTGAGATATTCCTGGACCTCAGCCCTGCCTGCGTCATGGTACGGGAGAGGAGCCTCCATTCATTACTCCCCGAAGTCATTAACAGACATGCTGGCGGACTGAGCAAATATGTGAAAGAGTGTAGTGAGCCTGGCATTTCCCCCTCTAAAATCTTAACAAGCCTATCAAGGCCTAAGACCTAGCAGACAGGGCATGCATTTGTAGGGAGTAAGTCATTATTTGCATGGGGAAGCCAACATGCCCACCACGCCCCTGCAGGAGGCAATATTCCCAACAACTCGCGTTACGTTAAGGCCATATAAATGTGTGCTGAGGAGGTAATTTTTGATCCCTTCGTAAACCCCTGCAGTTTTCATCTGATATGTACCAATAGGTCAACTCTGGTGATTTTACAGGGAGAGAACTTGGGGGCCAATTCAAAAAGATGTGAGATTTGTGTGGAAACACAATTATTACTTATTTACTGATTTTTCCTAAGGAAAACTTGGAAGAGTAGGCATTTACCACATCTGGTAATTACTGTGTCCTGTTGGATCAATGTTAAAGCAGGTGGTTAGTACCTCCTATGTTCCTGGCCCCCTTTTAATCAGTGTTCAGTGTGCTTGCCGCAACTCAACGTGGTGGTGTTGGAGCAGGAGCAGGGAAAGAAGTTTGTGTGTCAGGAAAAAGTTTGTGCATTGAGGGCAAGAGGAGGTGAATGATTTAGTGTGGCAGGACAGGTAAAGTAGTTGGTGGGGCAGGAGCAGGCACAGTGGGCTGGAGCAGGACTTGATGGGTTAGGGGCTGAAGCATGAGCAGGTGTGGTGGGGAAAGGAGTTGGTTTAGGCTGAAACATAGGCATGAGTGGTTGCTGTAAGGGGGGGAAGAAGCAAGTGTGGTAAGATTATAGCAGGGTAACCAGCTGGTACTGTGCTGTGGGAGAATGAAGCCCACCAAGAGTTGTTGAGTGGGGGGCACTGGGGTATTGCACAGGATGAGCGAGATCGTTGGAAATACAATGTTTGGCTAACTGCCATGGTCTGGTAGATGACGTTTGAGCAGTTTCATTTGAAGAAGGTATCTCTCCTGTGGTATGATACAGTCTGACTGGGTTCAGCGTTGAGTATGTCCCAGTTAAAGCATGGGGACTCTTGGGTTGGAAATTCAAAAAGGTAAATGTTGTACTACCTACATCCAAATATTTCGGTAAGCAGAGCACAATTGCAGTATCTTTCCACAAAGGTCCTCCGTTATTGCAGAATAACTGAGGACTTTTGTGGAAAGACACTGGGATGATTTTCTCTACTGGAACAAGGCCTACAATTTTCAGTGCACACTAGTTTGGACTTATTAATAGTTCTTCTTCAATTTCAAGCACGTCTCACCTCAAGAAATATGTTCCCAAGTCAGATGGACAACTTAAGCTTGTTATTAACAGTCTTATAGTATGTTAGTGCTGTGAGTTATTTCAATATATGTACACAGGATTATATATCATGTATACAATACATTATACAGCAGCACAGTAAATTCACTGCAAGTATTTGGTCATTGTTCACTTTACTATTGTAAACAAAACATGGCATTAATGAACGAGAAAGCTAAATTGGGGGAAAACAAACCACAAAGGAAAACACTTCCTATTCTGCCAAGCAAAAAACCAGCCACCACCATGTGAATTGTCTATGAATTCAATATGTCTGCAGACAGATATTATTAGATCTATGCGTCAAAACAGTGATGTGGACAACTGAAGAGTTCCCAGCGCTTAAAATTCATTGGGAGTCTCCCACAGGGTAGCTGCTTCCTCTGGATGTAGGAGACATTCTCTAAGCAAACCGCTTCCTGGAGGTGTTCCCTCAGCTGTTAAAGAAGACTCCCCAAAGGCAAACTTGGGCAGTTATGGTTATGAGTGTTTCCATTGGGAAAATACTAGGCAAAAATACCGACCGGTTCCTGGTAGAAATGAGCTAATCCTTTAAAGCTCTGCCCCCTCTTCCTGCGCTTTATTAAGAGAAATATTTAAATACTGGCAGAGCTCACAGCATGGTTATTAGTATAATAGTTGTTAGAATTTGGGTTGTTGGTTGACTGGGGTGTAAACCCTGGTCGAGCAGCAACCACAATCCTAGTTAGGTTAAGCAGCGGGCAACCCCTAAATTAACCATGCTCACCCTCTGGTAGCTTGGCACAGAGCAGTCAGACTTAACTTAAAGGCAGTGTTTAAAGTATGTGTGCAACACTTCAAACAGTAAAACCTTGAAAAGATAATGCAAAATTATTCCACAACAGGTTAGGGTAATGGACCCAGCTTTAATAAATAATACAAGACCAAAACTAAAAACATCCTATAAGTAGAACTGGAGATATTGATTCTTAAAGTTTAAATTAAAAATAGCGCCAAAGAGCACAAAGCGGAATTAGGAATATCTGGCCCCGCTGGACCGGGACAAAGTCACAAATTCAGGCAGAGTGCAGGCCAGCTACAGGAACCTGGTTGGGGTATCTTAAGTATCTTAAATCCTGATTGTGGAGTACTGCATGGATCCCCATTGAGGAAGTGTCGTGCAGCCAAAGCAATGCGTCCATTCCGAGATGCAGTGAGGCTGCGGTCGAAGTCCTGATGCCGCAACGTCGAGGATTTTGTTGATGGGGCTTACAATGAGAAGTTTGGTGTTAAGGATGCGAGGCGATGCGTCAGTGCCAAAGAATGGTTAAGCTGCGATGCAGAGTTTCGTCGCCAAGTCTGCCATTGATGAGTGATGCGAGGAGCTTGCGTTGGGAAAAGCGTTGCACAGTGGCAGTGCTGAAGGCGATGCGCCTGTCCCAAGATAAGGGAGGTGGCAGCGAAGCAAGTCTTTTACGACGGGTCCAATCCACACAGCAGCAGCAAAGCGTCTGTTCTGCCTGGAGATGCACTGCTCAGCCGAGAAGATGCGTCAGTTCTGGTCAGGGATGCGTCCCTCAGCAGACAAGATGCATTGCCTCCACTGGCAAGCAGCTTTGGCCCACTTCCAAGGGTACAGGACTGGGGTGGTGCCACTTGGCAGGGTAGCCACACACATGACCGAGTCCAGGTGCAGGGGTTGGAAGCCTGTTATGCCCCTGAGGCATCAGATCTGGAGACAAGCCATCTAGCCTTTGAGTCACTCCGGGTTCTGGGGTCAAGAGATGCAGGTCCAGTCCTCCTCACCCAGGCAAGAGGGCAGCAGGCAGCAGATCAACACAACAAAGCAGGGGGCCAGCAGAGTGCAGTCCACTAGCGTGGCATTGCTTCTGCAGCACAGCAGTCTTTCTTCCTGGCAGAGTACCCACAGGTCCAGAAATGTACTTTAGTGGTGGTGTCTGAGGTCCAGTACCTCAGGCATTCCAGTGACTGAAGTGGGGAGACTTCGTAGAAATGCCTTTGCAGTGCACAGATGTCCTCCCTTCCTGCCCTGGCTCAAGACTCACTACAGGGGGGTATACAGCCTTTTGTGTGTGGACAGGACACAGTCTATTCAGGTGTAAATAAGGGTTTGCCCAACTCCTCCTCCCATTCTGCCAGAGATGACCCATTGAGACACACCTAAGCTCCCATTGTGTGGGGCTTTGTGTATTCCTCCTATATTCCTCCTAGACAGTCAAACTGCAGACTCCACATAGTCGTGTGATCAGAGACCGGCTACAGGCACTAAATGGCTTAAGCAAGAAAATGCCATTTTCGAAAAGTGACATTTTCAAAATTGCAATTAAAATCTTACTTCCCCATAAGTTTGGGTTTTAAATTGTGATTCCAGAGACACCAAACTTGAAGGGCTGATCTCTGCCCATTTGGAAGTTACAAATATAAAATGTTATAAGGCAATCCCAATGTTATCCTGTGGAAGAGATAAGCCTTGCAGTAGTGAAAAACGATTTTGAGAGTTTTTCAGTACTGGGGCATGTAAAAAAAGTCCATGTCCTGCCTTTTAAATACATTACACCTGCCTCCCGGGTTGTCCAGGGCCTACCTTAGGGGTGACGTATATGTATAAAAAGGGAAGGTTTGGATCTGCCGATAAGTTTATTTTGTTAGGTTGCCATGGCTGTGTCAACTGCACACACAGGCTCTATTGAGGCAGGCCCGAGACATGGTTAAAAGGCTACTTAAATGTGTGGCATAATCAGTGCTGCAGACCCAATAATAGCATTCAATTTACAGACCTTTGGTACATGTACCACTTTGGCACCACTTTACTAGAGCCTTATCAGTAAGTTAAATATGTGAATTGGGGATAAACCAATATTACCATTAGGGGCAAGAGCACAAGCACTTTGGCACTGGTTAGCAGTAGTAAAGTGTGCAGGCTCCTGGTATGAGTACAAAAAGGTCAGAAAAGTGGAGGATGAAGGCAAAAAGTTGGAGGGAAGACCAAGGCTGTCAGGTCTAACGATAGTGTATTCTAATTGGAAATATCAGCATCCATAGCCCTGGAGAGTAATGAAATGTTTCCTAGCTATTGTAAAGGAAAGTTTCAATTCTATTAAGGACTCAGAGGTTAGGATTAAGCATTTCTTTCTTCGTTTACTTCATCTAGCATCCATTTAAAAACAAGTAACAAACAAGAGAAAACTACATCTCCCATGATGCTCTAGGACTTGAACTACAGTCCAACAGCCAATCAGTGCCGAACAGTCCCTACTCCTTACCCAGAGGACGCTCTATCTTCCACTT
Source organism: Lissotriton vulgaris (assembly GCF_964263255.1). NCBI lineage: Eukaryota > Metazoa > Chordata > Amphibia > Caudata > Salamandridae > Lissotriton > Lissotriton vulgaris. The sequence continues at coordinate 1,100,594,981 of NC_141693.1, forward strand.
TCTTCCTTCGAACAGAGCTGGAAAAGTCAATTTCATTCTTGCTTGCCTGAATCTGATCCTGGGAAGAGAACAGACAACTTTACCCCAGGAAAGACCCATTGGATATTAAAACATGCAAATATCCGGCAACAGAATTCATTATGTCAACAAAACCTGTCCGCTTAACATTACATTATGTACAGAAAAACCAATTACTTACAGTTGCAACGAGGATCACATAGGGAGTGTAGTTCCCAAATAAGGTGGGCTAATCCTCTCCTCCTAGTCCTTAATAGAATTGAAACTTTCCTTTACAATAGCTAGGACATTTTTCATTCTATGTCCGGACCGGAGGAAAGGATTAGGCACGTTTTTAAAGCTTGTCCACCAATAATGAAGGCAGATTTCTGACCGGCTTAAAATAGAACCTCTTAAAGGTGGGGTTCGACGACCAATCTGCTACCTTCAGGATATCCTCCAAACGAGCTCCAAGTGTAAAAGCTTTAGTGGCCATCGTGCCTCGCACTGAGTGAGCCCCAAATCTGGATGTGTCAATCCCTGCTTCCTTCATAGCCCAGCGGACTCAACGGGCAATAGTGGGAGGAGCTACCGCCTTATGTGGTTTCGTAAGAGCAATAAAAAGCTGAGTTACACGGTGAGGACGCACCTCCTTGGTCATAGCCTTGTAGGCTTTGAGAGCTCTCACTACACAGAGTTTTGGAGAATCTGGAAAGGAAGGATAAGACACAGCCCTAGAGTTAGATTTTGTGTTTCTAAAAATATGGAAAGTGACCCCTTCTTGGGTAAATACTCTACCTGTCAGATGCAGTGCTCTTATGTCCGACAGTTTGATTCCGGGACTGTTATTTATTGGCGGGCCAGGATTTAAACAGACGCCAGACTGTATTTCGTCTCATAACTCAGATTACCGAGGTTCTGGGGGAGAAGTCTAATCCCTCTGAGTAACTTTCACACTAGGGAATGCTTTCCCGCCAGGTGACCATCCCCCGGGGTGTGCCCTGCCGAAATCGCTGAACGAAAGGTATTGATCGTCCAGTAAGCTGACCCATCTGACGCCAAAGACGCCCAAAAATTTAAAATGGCCACAACTCCTGCCCGCATGGGATCCAGTTGTCGTTGATGGCACCAAGTCCCCCAGCTGGACCAGGCTGACCTGTACTTCTTGTTGGTACCCTCTGTCCAGGCCTTTGTGATTCAGGCGGCAACTTCCGCTGAAAGTCCCGGCACCGTCCAACTTCGCCTGTAACCCGCCATGCGGCAGAGAGTTTGTAAGAGAAGGCGATGGGGGTTCCCCTGGGGATCCTGTAGAAGCTCTCAAAACAGGGGTAGAGGGATTGGAAAATTAGAACCGGAAACCAGGCTTGCGACCTCCAAATCGGGTTAACAACCTCCAGGTCCGCTTTCTGTCTCCTCAACTGGGTCAATACCCTTGTTATCATGGCGAATGGAGTGAACACATACCCCTGTTCCGAACTCCAATCCTGAAAGAATGCATCCACTGCCACAGCCCCTGGATCTGGGTGCCAGCTGCAGTACCTCTCCAATTAGTTGTCCTTTCGAGAGACAAAAGGTCTATTGAGAAAGGACCCCCAACGAGTTTGAAGACTCCGAAGCACCCCCGGGTGAAGTTCCAAAGGCTCGAGTCGAACCAATGTCAAGAATGCCAGTCCGCCACCTGGTCGGATGCCCCCGGGAGGTGTTCCGCTGACAACGCAATCTGGTTGGACAGGCTGTTTTGCCAAAGATCTCGAGCAAGATCCGATAGAATCCGAGAGCGGGTCCCGCCGAGGTGATTGACATAGCGAAACGCCGCTACATTGTCCATTTTGAGGAGGATGCAGCATTGAGCTTTCCATTTGGTCCAGCGTTTCACTGCAACAGACCCTGCTAAAAGCTCCAGACAATTGATATGGAGGGATCGTTCCGCGAAAGACCATCTTCCTCCTGTGGAAAATTCTCCGCAGCTTGCTCCCCAACCTGAGCAGCTGGCATCCGACTCTATTACGGTATATGGTTGGGAAACGAACAAACTGAGAGTAAGTTAGGCCTTTGCCTAGATGGGAAATTTTGAGGTGTTGGAGTGCCCGGTAGTGAAGAGTCCCCGTAAAAAAAGCCTGGATCAAGGAAGAGAGGAGACCTACGATCCTGCAAGATGGCGTAGGGAGATGGTGGGTTTGGAGAGTGTCCGTCTGTACTCGTGCCTGATCTTGGCAAACTTCCGAGAGGAAAGCCTCAGCGAGGCGTTGACAGAGTCCACTTCAAAGCCCAGAAATTGGATCTGTTGGGTCGGGATGAGTACTGATTTTGGGCCATTGATCAAGAACCCGAGGGATTCCAGCAAATCTACAGTCGGCTGCAACTGGGAAATTGGACATTGAGGACACTGATTCATGATCAAAATGTCATCCAAATAGACAATCATTCTTATCCCCAGGGAAAAAAGGTGCTCAACCACCGGATTCATCTCCTTGCACCAAGGAGCGGAGGACAGCCCGAAAGGGAGGGATGCGAACGTGAAGACTTGCGATCGCCACTGAAACTGGAGAAAACGGCGATGTGCCGGGAAGCTCGGGATCGTGAAGTCTATGCAATCCTGAATCTGTAAAATATCTCTGAGGAGATGAACTCCTTTCATTTTGAAGTGGTGGTATACCACTCATTCGGTGAAATCGCAGCGGTTTATGACCGGTTGGTACCCCCGTCCCTTTTTTCCACCAAAAACAGGTTGCTGAGAAAACCTTGAAGATGATGCAAAGAGTGTAGGCTCCTTCTCTAACAGGCTGGCGATCTCTTTGTCTATCAGTCTCATGTGATCTTAGGGGAAGTGTAACGGGTTGGGGCGGGATGTTTGAACTGGACAACTGTAAAATTCTATATGGAACCCACTGATCGTCTGCAGCACCCAAGGGTCGGGCGTCCGAGCCTGAGGAATCTACGCCAGTCTGCCCGCTTCTGAGACTTCTTCCTGATGATGAACACTCACCTTGCTGAGAGGTGAGGGAACTGTTGCCCCGTCCTCTGCCACCTTTCTTGCGCAGATAGGTTCTAGTTGCAAAGCATAGAAATTCCGAAACTTTGCTGGATCCTGCCACTACCCTGTGCGGGATTCTCCACCTCTGTAGGAGGCTTGGTGGAAGGTGCGGCTGGTTGAGCCGCGACCGGCTCCGCTCAAAACACGAGGACTAAATATCTTTTTGATCGAATATTGGGCTTTGTCCAGTGAATTAAATGTGTATACAAATTTTCCCAACTCTTTAACAAAAGGGTCCCCAAAGAGGTTACCCTCCTCTGTGGGACCGACCTCGGAGGTAGAAAGATCGCACAACTTCGCGTCAATCTTTATCAACAATGACCTACGTCTCTCCGTGGAGATTACACAATTAGCATTTCCTAGGAAAACTAACGCCCTCTGCGCCCAATTAGACAACACATCAGGTGGGATTAGGGCCCCCGGCGCTTTCGGGTCCTCGGCCTTGTCAAGAATATTTGCTAACGGACCAGTGATGTCTAGTAGCTTATCTTGGCACAATCGCCGAGAGCGATCAGTGCCCTTCTTCAGGTCCCTTATAAACTTGGCCAAGAAAATGGTTATCTTTGCATCAACTTCAGGCATAAGCGCCACCTTCCCCTCTTAGGCAGATCTTGGGCACTCCGTCTTCAGGCAGCTTCTTACTTCCTTATCTATGGGTTTACGCAGTCTGATCGCTATATAAGACGCTACCTTAGGGGCTGGGGTCATCCGGCCGACCTAGGGTGTAAGAGGTTTTCCGGATCCAGCATGTCAGATGCCTGACCCTGGATTCTGTTAGAGCCTCCGCTGGCGTCACCGAAGCGGACCCAGATGGCCTCCAGGGTCTGCTAGGCTCACCATCTCTTTTTAGGGCTCGCGCAGCGAGAGCCCTTTTGTGTGGAGTTCCAAATCGGAGCCTGGATTCGCACACGCTTGTGCTTTTCTTTTTGTGACCCCCCTATTGTTCTTTGCGTGGGTGTGTTATATCAATAGAGCATGCAATAGGCTAAAGGCGGGCGCATTGCTCCGCCCACAGCCTATTGGTGTCTATTACGTGCACCAAAGGCCATGTGGTTTCAATTATCGTGCCCAGACACGGGCGCGATAATTGAAAGCACGTCTCGCTGTGGCTCGCGTGTGCGCAACACTCGCTAGCTGCTTCTGTTTTTGGATCCATTTCATAGGGAAGCAACTAAATGAAAGAACCGCTGATGCAGAGGTCTTGTGTGCTTCTTGTTCTCTTTTGTTTCCTAGATACAATTATATTTTCTTGATTTTGACAGTGCATTGTTTTGTTCCTATTTTGCACAACAGAGAACATTATTTGACAGCATAAAACCCGTGTTTGAATTGATTTGAAATCCCCAAACATGGATTTGAATCACCGAGCACAACAAAGGCCAACTGCCTAGATTCTTCATGATGTTAAATGCAGACCTGTTACATTTCTCAAGTAAACCCTAACTTCGGAAAGCCCTGCTGCAGAACTTCGCTATGACTCCTAAATCCCTGAATAAAAGCCGTGAGAATGCACATTCTTACTGGAAGAGCACCAGGGGCCCGTTTACAGTGCCCTTCTTATGGTGCAGTAAATATGGAAAATACCAATACCGCGGGGGTGGGGCAGGCTGAACAAACCTGCTGTGGTATTATTGCATCTTTATAATTTCTGCGCCTCGAAACCGGGTGATGCTTAAAAGTACACAGTTAGGACCACTTCAGATTTGGGTTTCTCTGACCAAGATTGTGTTGTGAGAGCCGCGAGTGTAGTAATGAAAGAATGTCCTCGGCGCTCTCCGGGAATAAAGTATCCTGTTTCCCCAACCGACCACGGTGTCCGCCTCGTCTTTTCCCCCATCGCCTCACTACAAAGAGGGACATCTTAAACATTTTGAATCCGAATTTTCTCACCTCACAGCTTGTCCTTGAAAAGTGGTTCTGATATAAAGTCAGCAGATCCCCATTACAATGCATACTTTCTACTGCACAGTACATCAGGCGTTGGTACCTTATCTTTGAGTCCACCAGTAAAGTTTGTAAAATGTTAAAAAAAAACAAGGTTACAAAGAAAAGGTGACTTAAATGAAAAATCCTAAGTATAGGGGACAAATAAGATCACTGGTGCTATCGTGCGTAAGGTCTTACAATTAAACTTGTTGGGATATATATATATATATATATATATATATATATATATATATATATATATATTACCTACTGGCGGTCGCCAGTAGGTAGTTATAGTTAGGACCTAGTTTCCATAGGAAATCCTCAACATTCTATTTGGAATAACTTTGGCCCTGGTTGAAGAATCTTAGCGAATTTCTCAAAGAAGATGGCTCGGTCCGCTGCGCTCCTTCCCTAAAAGTTTGGGGCGGATTGGTCAAGTGGGGGCTGAGATAAAAGGGGGGTCCCAAAACGTGTTTTCTCCATGTTATTTTCCATAGGACCTTTAGACTCGGCTACAGGTCGAACGGGTGAATGGATTTATAAGAAATTTGGCAAAACTGTACAGTCCGGCTCGCAGATTACGCTTTTTTTGGAATGGTGTAAATCCGTTCAGTAGTTGCTGAGAAAATTAAAGTTAAAGTCAATTATATATCTATACGCGCGCACACGTGCGCGCACCCAAACGCTGCGCGCGCGAGCGGAATTTTGTAGCGTGACGTCTGTTAACGTTCGATTCGAAGGAAATCAGGAAGTGTTGACCGCCATTTTGTCATTGCGAGTAAATATATTGTTGATTTCAAAGCGTTGGAATATGGAAAGGGGAGAAGGTAGAGATTGTTTTGCTGCGTAGGTTTTCTCAGGGTGTGCAGTAAGGCCCTTAAAGGCGAAAATATATATATATATATTTTTTTTTTAAGTTGCGTGGTGCGCGCACTCGGTCGCGCACACCTTTTTACAAGAGTGTGAAAATGGAGATAAATCAGAAGTTTGAGTGCTTAGATATAAGGTGGCTCTGAAAAGAGCCATTGTGTTAATTGAGTGTTTTCTGCATTTATAAGTAAGTACCGATGCAGAGCCTGATGTTGGAGAGGAAGATTCTGTTTCCCTCATTCGTGAAATGAACACCGTCTCTCCTATAGAAGTCTTGCATGTGGTATCGCAAGTTGTTGTGGTAAATAGAACCCATGCTATAATCTCTGAGGAACGCAGAAACAGATTTATTTACATGTCTCCTTGCTTTCTCAAATCGTGCACAATGGTGATTGGACCAATTCCATTTCTGTCTTTGGCATATATTGGAATATACCAAGGCAGATCGAGGAAAAAGTGTCATCAATTGTCGAAAGGTGTCTTTTAGAAGCATTTACAGACCTACCCCAGTGATTGTGCCTAGATCGTTTCCACCACAGTGCACAATTATAAGGTCTGGTTCTGGGAGATGCATAAAAGTTTTCACCAATGGAATCAATTGGTGACATTTGAATCCTCTTTTGGAAATCCATGTTATGTGTACATTTGGTAAGCTGAGGTTGCAAATTCGTCTGCTTACTGCATATTTTTCACTCCAGTGAATATAACTGTGTCCTATTAGCCAGACCTTCATTTTCAAGGGATTTGTAGTCGTCCTCCGATCGGTTCTGGAAGTGGAATGGTAGTTAGAAGTTGAAATTCTAAATAAAGAAAAAGGAAGAGGCTGGGTGTGGTTTAAAAAATAAAAATGATTGGTTGATTGTAAGAAGTGGAGATTGAACAGTACGTTGCATGTTAATGTATATGTTAAACGAAAAGTACTATTGGGTGTGAAAAAAAAGACATGTAACAGAGCTGTGGATTGGCAGGTGTTTCTGGAGGGAAAACAGTGTTGTTACTTTGCTGTAGAACGTTGAGATATGAACTATTGACCTGTACCTTCAGCCAGGTGCAGAATGAGGTGTTACCATGGAAACAGCCAGAGATGGCAGTGGGTGATGGGTGAGTTTTATGTGACATTGAAAATATTGTGAGGGAGAACCAACTGAAATGTAATTGCTTACGTTACGCGCTCCGCATTGCTTCCGGGAAGCTGCGCTTCGCGCACCGGAGCACTTCCGGGTGCGCTAACGCGGCGCGTCATATGACGGATTACGCAAGAACGCGATACGTCGTTGGGGCTCCACCGGAACTGATCGAATTGGTAGTCTACAGTGTTTCTGGATGTTTCAGACTGAAGCTGGCTTCAGCATGAGAGCACCTCGTGGCTACGTCGTGGCCATTCCGCGAGCAATCATGGCAGTCGCTCCCCACCGGAAGTCTGCAGGAGTCGGGGGCCTCGGTGACTCTTGTAGAATCTTCAAGGCTGACGGGACGCTTTTGGGAATGGGGCTCATGCCCTAGCAGTCAAGCGTCCGAGTTCCAGGGTTGCCCAGAGTCATCCTTGCAGGCCAGGCCCAAGTCTGTGGAGCCGACCGCCATTTCCTGAGCTCCGTGGCAGCCGCCTGTCGCTGTATCGGAAGAGTGGGTGCAATTCAGCCGGATGGCGGGTGAGACGGTGTAAATGTGATGGTTGGACCAGGGCACCGCAGGACGTGTCTTCAGGTCAAACGGATTGTGGGACAAGGTCCAGAATGGAAGAGGCATCAAAAGGCAAGAAGTTCCGCCTGACCCCGGGAGCCGGCCGCCTATGTCGTGGGCGATCTCAGGCCATACCAGGGGAACAAGACTTGGGGAGGGGGCAGGAGCCAAGCGCCCCCTCCGAGTCCGCGTTTCTTGGACCCTGAAGTATGGCACTCAACATTCAGAACTTATGACATTTGTGCAAGGCAGGGACATCGAAGCCTCTCAGGGACCAAGTATATCCAGAGTCCTTCCTACAGAAGGTGGTGGGGGTGGCGGCATTAGCAAGGCATCCCCCCACACAACTTGTCGGACCCTGAAGTATGGCTCTCAACATCCAGAACTTATGACATTTGTGCAAGGCAGGGATATCCAGAGTCCTTTCTACAGAAGGTGGTGGGGGTGGTGGCATTAGCAAGGCATCCCCCCACACAACTTGTCGGACATGACCTCTGGATGTACTGGGTGTTCAATTTCAGAATTGAAACTACTAAGAAGCAATTAGAAGTGTTGTTTTCATGTTGCAGTAGGTTCCATGTAAATAGTTATTTAATACAACGTTTTATCCTGTTACTTTGCTGGTGTGTTGTATATATTTATAATATTTGCATAGTGTTTGTCGTTATTTTGGGCGGGGTGGGTGGCGGAGCCGAGCTGTCTTGCAGCTATCATGGCGTCGAGCTCGGTTCCTCTCTCTAGATTCATGTTTTTTCTAACGATTTATATGTTATAGTTTGCTAGCACGATACAGCGGATAGTCCGCATTTTATATATATGTCCTTTTTATTAGGGGGGTCCTCCGAAGGAGTCGGACGATCTACCTCTAATAAACGGTCCGGGTTGAACCAACTAGCAACAAACTGGGCAGAGATAGGCATGACGGGTTACAAAGGGGACAAAAGTGTGCACTACCTATCCTTCACTATCTGCAAAAACTAAATAGAGTATTGCGACTTTATGCTTATTTGTGAACAGAGAATGACCCAAAGAGAACCAATTTTGAACAATCATAGGCTATTGGCAGTGGGCAGAGAGGCCATGACACAGAAAATGGCTGTTACTTACGTGCATGATGGGGCCTAAAAGGGACTAGATGGCGTGGCCACTGTTTCGCGACTTTCACTTTACTTTTAACAATGGCTGTGGTGAACATAAATGAACGCCGCTTATGTATACCTAATTGTAGTCATTTTCCACAAAAAAGCTTTTGATATTTGCTATTAAAAAACCAAAGAAAAACACTGAAAAAACCATAGGTTATAGACCATATATAGTTAAATATCTGAAGTCCATCTCTGCACTGCATGGAGATACAGGTCGTCGATCAGAAGATGTGCTGGCCACCTCTAATGGTAATAGCGTGGCCAGGGCTCTTGTCGTTGCCTCTGCAAATTGCAGAGGGTGCACTTGTTTGACATGCCGCACCATGGTATGTATGGAAAAGAAATATTTTTTTGCTGGATTTCTTCTTAAGAGAACCAAGTCACATATCGTGCAGGTTACTTTTGGTGCATTCACTTTCTTTTGATCTTCAGGATAAGTGAAAAATTGCCAGATGAAAGATTTATTTTTTCTTATTAAAGGTAGTCGATCATTTTGGTCAGATTCGGAAGATGAATGAGATACGGTAGCCATTTCACCAAAGTCTTCCAAAAGATGTAGGACGTTGTTGTCTCTTGAGAGTAGAAAAGATAGTGAGGGAAGTGGGTGGAGTGCTGCGTGTAAATTCCAGAATTGAAACTATTAAGAACCAATTGAAAGTGTTGTTTTCATGTTGCAGTAGGCTGCCATGTAAATAGTTATTTAATAAAACGTTTTACCCTGTTACTTTGCTGGTGTGTTGTGTATCTTTATAATATTTGTCGTTATTTTGGGTGGGGTGGACGGCGGAGCCGAGCTGTCTTGCAGCCATCATGGCGTCGAGCTTGGTTTCTCTCACTAGTTTCATATTTCTCATGAGGGGTTGTTCCTAATTTTTCTATTTTAGCGAGGTCAAAAAAAGATCTCATCAGTGGCCTACTGATTTTGCTCGATTCCTTTTGTTTTTTCTAACGATTTATATGTTATAGTTTGCTAGCACGATACAGCGGCTAGTCCGCATTTTATATATATGTCCTTTTTATTAGGGGTGTCTTCCGGTGGAGTCGGACGATCTACCTCTAATAAACGGTCCGGGTTGAACCAACTACCATCATGATTTTGTATATCTTCTGAGCTGGATTTAAGCGCACAATTGTTAAAGTATGAAACGTTTTATATTTCTAAAAAAAATACCAAGGTGTGTACATCCGGTAACGCACGAAAGTTTAAAAAGACATTCGGCTCCATTTACTGAAAAGTTTCATAAGAATAAAAAAGAAGTCTAGGTACAGTCTCTTTGACGTACTATAAGTTCTTTGAGGGGTGTATGAAGAATTTCAATAAGTTCAAATCGCAACGTTTTTACGAAATATATAGGCCTGTGCGCGCACTCGGTCGCGCACGAAAGCCTGGAAATGCGATGTCCATTTTATTGACAACTGTTGCCGAGAGTGCGCACACCGGGTCGCGCACGAAAGTTTAGTAAGGCTATTTTTATTTACAGACAAATTTTAATGTGTTTAAAAAAAGGCAAGGTACAGACTTTCGAATTCTGTATTGCTTTACAAGGAGTCTCTATGGAACTTGAACAGTGAAGAAAACGGCTTGTTTTCGAAAAAAATATTGCCAGAACTTTATTGCCAAAAGTATAGGTTGCATACACGACATTTTTCTGAATTAGCATTTTAAAAACCAATGAAATTCACAGAAAAAACCATAGGTTTTACACACGTTATAGTTAGGAAGTAGCATTTAAAAAACCTATGAAATTTACTGAAAAAACCATAGGTTTGACACATGTTATAGTTAGCTGGAAATTTTACTGACATAAAACCAATGAAATTCCACGTTATAGTTAGTTGGACTCACTATAACTTGCGCGTGCAATGCACTGCTGATGACGTCACATAATACATCACTCATGACATGGCCAGTGACATCACTCATGACATCACTGATGACACCATCCAGTGAATATGTGTCTTTCTGAAAAATAAATATTAGTGAGTAATGTTTAAATATTTAAATATATATATTAGTGTTTCACTTTGTGTATAAGTGGCTACATGTGTTGGTAAGTAGATACATGCGTATGTATATGGGTTATTAGATGTTTCTCTTAGTATCAGTATGAGTGTCTATATGGTTTGGTGGGGGTATTACTTAGCACATAGATGCATGAGTGACTGACTCTCTGTTTGTATGTGTTTTGAAGACAGCATATGTGCAGGACTGTATGGGTGGATGAGTGTGTATATGTGTTTGTTAGTGAGTGAATGACTGTCTCACTAGTGTCTTTATCAGTAACGACATATGTTTTAATCTAGTATATGTGAATATTGATGTATATAAGTGAGTATATGTGAGAGTAAGAGATTGAAAGAGTTCCTGTTTAAATAAGTATGTGTTTCTATAAGTGATTGTTTAAGAGAATAAATATGTGTAATTTTCAATAGAAGTAAGGTGGAAGTGTGTGTATAACTCTATATTCAAATAAATGGATGTTCAATAGTTTATTTGCACGTGTGAGTATGTCTGTGAGTAACTTTTCGATGATTGTCGGTGTGTAACAGGATGTATAGGTGTATCATTTCATATGATGAGTGAGTATATGTATGAGTGGGTGTGTATATAGATGGTGGAATTACTGAATTACTTGTTGTAACTGATATGGGTATCTGCATTTTTTTTTAAATTTCAGTTTCTATTTTTGAATATGTGTTTCAAGGATTACATTACAGTGAAAGGAGGTCTGTCACTATGTCACAAGGATGGTGTCATCAGTGATGTCACTGACCATGTCATGAGTGATGTAATATGTGACGTCATCAGCAGTGCATTGCACGCGCAAGTTATAGTGAGTCCAACTAACTATAACGTGGAATTTCATTGGTTTTATGTCAGTAAAATTTCCAGCTAACTATAACATGTGTCAAACCTATGGTTTTTTCAGTGAATTTCATAGGTTTTTTAAATGCTACTTCCTAACTATAACGTGTGTAAAACCTATGGTTTTTTCTGTGAATATATATATATATATATATCTATCCAAAAATTACCGTCATTAGTCGTTCAGTGACCGAGAGTCGAGGCCCCGTTCAGCTTTGATTAAGTGCTTTTATTCGGCAACAACAACACCCAACGCGTTTCGCAGCCTTCGCCGCTTTCTCACGAGTGATCGGTTGTGTTAATTCAATAAAGTTATATACAATAACAAAAACAGAAACTTAGTCATGTGACTCATTTTGTGAATCATTTGAAAGTGAAAACATACTCTCTCATTTAGAAATCTCTTTTTTACATGTTACATTTGGTCACACAGTACCTGTATTTTCTTTAACATAATAGTTAAACATTTCCGGGTATTTAAATTAAAGTCGGGAAAGTTCGTGCTAACTCGTGCATAACGAACTACTTTTCCCACAATTCATTATCCATTTGGCCAAAATGTGTGTTCAACGGTACACTCATATTCTGAATTACTTCATTCAGTGTGTTGTTTACCCAAGTCAATTACTTCGCATTAACATCTCAGGGTATTTCACTCTAAACGCGGTCATTCACGCATTTCTGAATTACATCATTCAGCGTATTGTTTACCTAGACCGCTTGCAGGCATTTACACCTCACTGACATAACGCCTCAGTGGGCAGTTGTGATCAGTTCGTTTCCAACCGTTGTTATATAGCTCTAAATTTCTCACACACCGTTTATATGGGTGTAACTCATACTCGTTTCCTGACACATTGTGCCCCAGTGGGCTTAATCGTTCAAATTCAGTCCAATGCATTCCAGTGCTATACCGCTTAACTCATATTGTGCTTATATCACCCTTGGTCTTGCTTCCCTTGTGACTTTCATTCAATTCACGCATTCCGCAGTGAACAAACGTGACCTGAAAAATGAGAGAGCATATCAGTTAAAATCATTGCTTCTGTTGTCATTAAACAGTTTGATAAAACATTATTTTCCGTAGAATTCAAAGAAGACAGCAAGTTTCGATTACACATCTATTTCAACCAGACGCTTCTATTGTCCAAGGTGAGATGCCAGTCCCTCATCAATATTGTGCCCTGATGGAGATAGTGTTTGGAATCCAATTATAAACCTAGATTCAAGTCTTCGTAATTCCTTGACTCTATCTCCACCTCTCTCTCTCTTGGGTATACAGTCCAACACCACAAATGATAGTAAACTTGTGTTTTGGTTGTGTTCACTAACAAAATGGCGGGCAATTGGGTATTGTTGGTCATGGTGGTTTATGGCCCTCAGATGCTCCAGTACTCTTTTTTTTGCTTTGTGTACTGTACTCCCTATGTAAAATAAATCACAAGGGCATTTAAGGGCATACACTGCGTATTCGGTCTCGCAAGATAGGTGTTTTTGTATTTTGAATGGTTTGGTGTTGGTTGATAACTTGACCATTTTGCAGTTTTTACTGTTTTTACAGGCCTTGCATTTGCCACAGATATAAAATCCATGTACTGGGTTTGTTCTTTTGGGCACTGCTCTTGGCAAGTTTGCTGGGCTTACCAGATCTCTAATTGATTTTCCTTTTCTGAAGGTAATTTGTGGGTAATCATTTACTGACTTCCCAATATCAAGGTCAGTCTGTAAAATGCTCCAATGTTTCTCAAGACATCTCCTGACCTCATGGGCCTTGTTGCTGTACGTGGTCACAAATCTGACCTTCTCACTACTAGGTGTGCATTCTATTTTTAGCTCGCCTGTCAATAATTCGTCTCTAGTTCTTAGTCTTACTTTGGAGCAGGCTGTGGATATGCTTTGATCACTGTATCCTCTTTCTTTAAATCTTTTTGTCATGATTTTGCATTCATTTTCGTATCCCTCATCCGTACTGCAGTTGTGTTTAGCACGCAGTAACTCTCCGTAAGGGATACTTTCTACGAGGCTTTTGGGGTGACAGCTCCAAGCATACAACATGCTGTTGCCTGCTGTCGCTTTGCGGTGTAAAGTGGTCTCAATTTTGCTATCTTGTACCTTTAACAACACATCCAGAAATTCCATCTGGGTTGGGTGCACCTGGTGTGTGAATGATAACTTTGTGAGAAACCTAAATGTTAATGAATTAAACTTATCAGCTTCTTCCTTGGTACCATCCCACACACAGAACACGTCATCGATAAATCTCGCCCATTTTTTAACATGTTTCTTGTATAGGGTATGGGGTCTGACCACATGCTCTTCCCACCACCCTAAGAAGAGGCAGGCAAAACTCTGGGCAAAACAAGTGCCCATCAAAGTCCCCATCAGTTGTCTGTACACCTGATTGTCGAATAAAAAGTAGTTTTCAGTTAAGCATGTATTTATCATACTTAACAACACCTCAGTATGCATAAAATAGGAAATTGATCTTTCACCCAAGTAGTGTCTACAGGCTTTCAGACCTAGGTCATGGGGGATGCTCGTATACAGACTAGTGACGTCTAGACTTAGCATCAAATAGTTGTCCTCCCACACAAATTCATTCATCATCCTTAGGAAATCGCCTGTATCCTTGATATACGATGGTAACTCTTTCATGTATTGCTGCAAGAAATAATCTGCATACCTCGACGTGTTTTCAAGGCTAGACCCTCTAGATGATACTATCGGTCTACCAGGCGGATTGTCTTTGTCCTTGTGGACTTTAGGTAGTAAATACAATACCGGAAGTTTCGGATATTTACAGAACAAATAGTCATACTCATTCTGTTCTAGCAAGCCCTTCTCTTTCCATTCAAGCAATTCTTCATGGCGTTTGACACTGTTCCACACACACTTCTCTTGGCACGACTGGCCGATATCGGCATAGTGAGTTCTGCTCTGGAATGGGTGAAATCCTTTCTTACAGAAAGATCTCAGCAGGTCTGGATTCCTCCTTACTCATCCTCGATTAAATCCCTTACTACAGGAGTACCCCAGGGCTCTACTTTGAGCCCACTCCTTTTTAATGTATATCTCACGCCTCTTATTTTTTTAGCTGAACAAATGGGAGCAAAAATAATAGCATATGCGGATGACACGCAGCTCCTGTTTACGTGGCCAGATGCGAACACTGACACTGAGGTAGTGCGTTCATGCCTCTCCGCGGTGTTCAACTGGTTAGCAGCAGCACAGCTGAAGTGCAATGAAGAAAAAACAGAAATCTTGCTATATGGCCAGTTTCCGTCCAATTTCAGAGAAACTCTATGGCCTTCTGATTTTCCCCAGCCAGGCGCCGTCAATATCCCTGCTAAAAATTTGGGAGTCTGGTTTGGGGAGGATTTGCGATTCGAGGCACACATAAAAAAACTCACTGGGGTGTGCTTCGGGTCCCTAAAAGCCATGAGGAAGATTTTTCCTTATCTGCCTTCTTCAGCAAGAGAGTCGGTTGCAAGAGCCCTTATTCTATCTCGACTCGATTATGCCAACTCTCTGTTGTGTGGCTCTCCGGCTTTTTTGGTCTCAAAGCTCCAGATCATCCAAAATGCGACTGTTCGCCTACTGTGCAATGTGCCATATAGAGAAAGTACTCGGACTCACATGAAGGAACTACATTGGCTGCCAGTAGTGCAGAGGATAACCTTTAAAATTCTTACTATAGCTTTTAAAGCAGTTCATGACCTTGGCCCCTCTTATTTGAGAGACAGATTTTCCCGCTATGTCCCTACTCGGGATCTGCGTTCAGCAGATTGCAATTTTTTAAGAGTACCCCGATTTCAGCGAGTTCGCTTGGGAGGCCAATCACTTGCTGTCACCGCGGCCAGGACTTGGAATACCCTCCCCCTCTCCCTGAGATTAACTGAAAATGTTGTGACATTTAAGAAGGCACTTAAAACTTATCTTTTCAGAATGGCTTATTAATTTCTTCATAGTAAAAGAAAATTTCTGTTCTCTTCTTTCCCTCCGGCCACATACTTGTTTCTTTCTACGCGCCAGGACACTCTGGTAGTATATGAGCGCGATATAAAACAGCTAAAATAAAATAAAATAAATATTTGTTATTAGATTTTTCAAAACATAGTTTGGAACTTTTCTCATATTGTTTTGCATTGCTTAGTTGTCTCAAACCCTCATTCACATATCTGTCCCTCCCCCATACCACCACATTGCCCCCCTTATCGGATTTTTTTATCACAATGGTAGGGTCATTTTGTAATGTCTGGATAGCGGAGGTCTGTTCAATGGTTAGATTTTTTCTTACATTTGATGAGATACCGCTAATTTATTTGAGGCCATTTTTCACTCCTTTTTCAAACACATCTAGTGCCTCATTGACTATTTGCGGCATGAATATGGATGTGGGTTTAAAATGACTCTTACTGCTAAGGTCTGTCACAATGTCATCGTTGAGTAAATTTAATATCGGATCACTATTAAAATTAGCTTGGTCCCCCAGTTCATTCAATAAGTGCAATGTCTTAATGTCATTGATACACAGGTTACTAACCCCATCTCTACTGGTCTTCTCCTTCTCCAAGGTAGTCTTTGTAGAAAACCATTTCTTAAGACGCAGTCGGCGCAGGCACGAACTTCGTCAAGCTTCTGGAATATATATATATATATATATATATATATATATATATATATATATATATATATATATATATATATATATATATATATATATATATATATATATATATATATATATATATATATATATATATATATAATATTATAATTTTTTTTTTTTGTCCTACGCCAAACACTGCAGCGCGTAATTTTTTCCAAAAGGTATTGACAAGGAATTACAAAAGATTCTTAAAGCATAGCGCGTACAATGTCAAATCACATTGATAATAAATGCTTCTTTCTAAAATGTAGTGTCACTTATTAAGAATGCACATAATGTAAATAATGAACTACAAGTCCCACAATGCACCCTATTTGCCAAGTGGGATAAATAGTAGATATAGAGAATAGCTCCCTTACCGTGAACAAAGCCTGTCTGAGGCTGAAACGCGTTGGTCCGAGCTTGAGGCTGAAATAAAGAGCCAAGCAAAACCCAAACCTTGAGTGCCGCATCCCTTGCTGTAAAATTGTTGTTTATGGGCCAGGATCCGGCCCGTGGAGTCGATAAGGATCACATTGTGGGAGAATATATATATATATATATATATATATATATATATATATATATATATATATATATATATTGCCAAACTAGACAATTATTAATGTATGCCATATCAATGGTAATTAGCATAAATATTAACCAACAAGATTGCTTGTATAGCACTGTAAGGCAGACTGATTTGCCATCTGGCAGGTTTTAGAGTGAACTGGAAGTGGTTTGTGTTAGGCCGATTGATGTACATAAGGATGGCATCTATGCCCAGCATCGCTGACCTGTGCAGCCATGCAGATTCCTCTTGTTCTAGGTACTCGGTTCTAAGCAGCACATGTCTTGGTTGAGAGAGTAGCGTGTTGATCTTGTTTTTACAGCTAATGAATGTGTACTTGGATTGCCATATCTTTTCTTAGTCCATGCTAACAACAAGAGGGACATTACCAATTTCTTAGGGACCCACAGATCATAAATGTAGCACTGGGACATATCTACAAGGGAGATGACCTTGAGTATTCCATCCTGCAGGAAGAAGGAAGGAAGGTAGCAATAGGTTTCCACTTTTGATTTCGTAAAAACAGAAGCATTGTTAAAGTATCCTGTACAAGGATACAGTAGCAGAGCATGACCTGGTCTTTCCTTGCTCAACAAACTCATGTCTGGAAATGGATTGGAAGGTAGTGGTGTAGGGTGAGACATACAGACTGGTTGCAACAGGGAGTGCTGAACCAATAGGTTACGACTTAAGAACTAAAGGCATAATAGTGTACATGGGAAGCACTACATGATTTGTCATGTCATTTAGGATTTACATTACCATTCCACTGGATGGCTGGTTACAACCATCCTAGCTAAAGCTAAGAATGTAGGGGTGAAATGTATATGAGGGAAAAATAACCTCGGCCCTAATTTGCATAATTGATGTTGGTTATAATGCACATGACTTGTATATAAATAATGTGTTATCATGCAGTGATATACCAATTACTGTACGTTCGTATTGATTTTGGGAGTACAGAGCGGGCTCTATGCATAAGAACTGTGCAACGATTCTACATGCCACTTCATCAGCGATTCTGATTCTGTGCTTTCCATAGGGCCATGTACACTATACTGTTTTCTGTGTTTTGCCAGCTTCATGGCTTGGCTGTTGCACATCCCGCCATGGCATGTATGGTATACCTAAGAATCACAAAAAGGCAATAGTGCATGATAAAATTTTTTTATACTACCTGCGGATGACGGATTCTCCGACCGGTTTGACTCTTCACAATTCTGTCCACCCAAGCTTAACTCAGCAGGGACGGGATGAGAGACACAGGACAGTTTTCCTTTTCTTCATAAAAGTTGTCTTTACCTTTTAGGCTTAGGGGGATCTACAGGATGTAATCCTAATAAATTGACACTACACTAACTCCATTGCCTTGAAATCATACACTTAACATCATATCGGACCTGGGGGGGCGTGGCCAAGAGCCGATCATGGAGGACGTGTAGTCCCTGAGCTCCGTCCTTAGCCCTAAATACGAGCAATTTATCCTGCAAGCGCGGTCCGCAACCCACCTGAATCCTGTGCATAAAGTCTCTGGGAGTGAGCGGCGTGCTGCGGAGAAGTGCTGCTCCCCCCGGACTTCGCCGGAGACGCTGCAGAGTTGTGGTGCCTGCTGTGGCCTGCGGCGCCGTGTGCAGCCGCGGGCTTGATTAATAGCTTGCCTGGTCTGCCCCTGGATGCCGGCTCGCTCCTGACAGGGTCCCGGACTGGTGACGGGCACGATACCCGCCAACACAACGGAGGATAGCGGGAGGTCCCCGCTCCGCCTGCCGCCTTGCTGCCTCCCCCCCGGCTGCTGAAACCCACAACCGGCTCACCCTGCCGAGCGGCCCGCTGAGGACGCGGGAGCTACCGGGACCGGCCCGCCGTCCGCCTGCACTCATCTGAGGCGCCCACACAATCAGCAACGCAGGTGAGGAGTGCGGGTCAGGAGGAGCGTGAGATTCGTCATGGGCGCTGGGTGTCCTGACATCCTCTGGCTGCGCCACGCTCTGGGGACACGGTGCGAGCCCGACCCCGGGACAGTCCTGTTGGCGCCCTTTTGTCTCCTTACCGGGACCGGGCCCCAGAGCAACTGCTGCGGCGCCTTGCCCATTCCCGGATAGCGCAACAAAGATCAGTGTACGGGGACAAGCTACACGGTGACGCATACCCGGGGCCCATGCACCTTACACCAAGACTTGGGCCCCCAAGCAGCTGAGCGGAGTCGGCCCACACGGCAAACGAGGAGGGAATCACACTCTACGGAGCCCCTGCCACCACACTGGATGCAAGGCGCCTGTCACGCTCCCGGTCTCTGAAGGGGGTCCTCCCCACCACCACCCGAGGACTGCGGCCTCTCCCCTACACATCGCAGGGCCAGAACCATAGCAATCCACGAGGTCCACAGCTGAGTACCACTCCACTCTTCAGGGGCGCTGTGATAAACGGGCTAACGCTGTCCCTGCCTGAGCTGGGCCCTACGTCGCAATTGCCATCCTCCCGTTGCATACAGGTACGCCGCAGCCACTGTCCGGCACTCTAAGTGGACACTTGCTGGGGAAGAAATCGACGGCCGCTTCTACTACAGCGCCACCCTGCTTACTAGGTCAATGGGCAGACACAGGGGCAGGAATCAGGACCAGGGAGCTCCGACAGACATGCAGTCCACGGGCTCTGAGGACCCGCTAGCCTCTTCAAACGCGGACATTATCCCGCCGACCGGGAAGGGATCCCAGGACGCCAAGTTGGACCTTATCCTTAGCGAAATACGCGCTACGCGTGAGGCGTTGGTATCACGCATAGACAGTATGGCAACGGGCCTATCCCTGCTGCGAGCTGATCATAACAAGTTAGCGGAGCGGGTATCAGAACAGAAGATAGCGCTGAGCGACCTCATACCCCAACAGACGGAACATTCTACGAAATTGGAGAACGTGGAGAAATAACTCAAACAGCTATGGGACAGAGTGGACGATGAGGAAGGACGTGCCCCCCGCAACAACGTCCGCAACCTAGGCATTCCGGAGCGGAGCGAGGGGAGAAACCCCACCCAGTTCGTGGAAGATTGGCTGCAGAAACTAGTGGGCCCGGAAGACCTTACTGCCCTATACAGTGTGGAGCGGGCACACAGAATGCCATCGTGGCCCCCGCAACCGGGAGCACCCCCTCGCCCCTTGATTGCGCGCCTCCTCCATTACAAGGACCGTGACACTGTGCTAAGAGCGGCTCGAGAGAAGGCGCCAATACGTTTTGAGGACAAAAAAATTTCGGTGTACCCCGACTTCACGCCCACAGTACAACGTGCCAGGTCCACTTTCATGGGAGTGAAACGCAAATTGAGAGACAGAGATATGAAGTATGCGCTTTTGTTCCCCGCAAGACTCAAGATACTGCATGACAACAAATCTCACTTCTTCGACTCGCCGGAGGAGTCGGAGGAATGGATGGAGGTCACGTTAACCCCGCCAACCTCGCAAGACCCGTTTGCAGACAATCGCAGCGACAGACGCCGGAACCCATCGGACCGGAGGGATACCACTTCCAGTGCCGGACATTCCCCCTCAGCAGGAGCACCGACGAAAACTCACCCTGCAGGAGATCGGACAACAGATCAGTCATCACCATTGATGCGGCTAACGGAGGAGGCGCTGGCCGCACACGACGCAGGAGCAACCGGAGACAGGATCACCGTTACCACCGGCACACACACTGAGGTATCGGATCGGTGGACAGCCTGCAGCTGTTCCCTAAAATCACCGCCCAGATGGCAGCAGAGTTCTGATCGACAGCATGCTTGATCCTCTCCGGGTGGTAACGTATAACTGATCCCCTTCTTCATATTTGGTGGGTTGCACGAGGGCCCACTAGTTGGAGGGCTACCATGCCACTGCAGGCCGTTAAGAGACAGGCACCGGTGGTCTACTACCCCCCGTATGCACATGGACCTAACAGTTTTGTGCCCACGTTGGGCACCTTGGTTCGGCTCCCGTGCCCGTTGGCCTGGGGACCTTCTTGTTAAGGGGTTACATGTTCACAAGACACTCCTACCTTGTAGCAAAACAGACCTGACATGGTCACCCATGCACTCCGCTCTACCGCTCCACACAGCTGGTCATGGGGCTGCTTAATGTTTACCAATTGTGCACCTGGAACGTGCGTGGCATGGGCTCGGTCCACAAACGCCACAGGATTCTAGCCCAACTCCACCGCAGAGGGATACAGATAGCTTGCCTACAAGAGACACACTTGAACAGTGCTGAAAATGAGAAATTACGCAAAAAATGGAGAGGGCAGCTTTTCGCTACCTCCTATTCCGCGTTCTCTAGGGGGGCGGCTATTTGGCTTCGCAACTCTGTTCCCTTCAAGATGTTGGAGCAGAGAATTGATAAGGAGGGACGATATGTATTTGTAAGGGGTTTGTTGGACGGGGATGCCATTGTATTGGGTTGTGTGTACTCAGCAAACACCGGTCAGTCGGAGTTTTTGATAACTGTAAACGGGATACTTGCAGATTGGGCCGATCATCCCTGGATAATTGGGGGGGATTTCAACGCTGTTCTTGATGTTGCACTAGAGAGGTCACACCCCCCCTTGCAGGCCACTGAAAGCAGGAAACAAGCAGACGCTCTGGCACATTGGGCCGAGGGGTGGGATATGGCAGACGCATGGCGCAGCACGCATACACGAGAAAAGGAATATACCTTTTTTTCCCCACCTCACCAGCTCCACATCAGAATCGACCATGTATTCTGCTCCCGCTCCCTCACAGACTCGATAGTTCAGGCCCAACACATGGGAAAAACCCTATCAGACCACAACCCCGTTGAGCTCACTTGGCAGTGGGGCAGAATGCTGACCCCCATCCCGACTTGGAGACTACCCACAGCTCTACTCGAGGACACGGTCTTCCGGTCATCCCTGTCCGACACTATAGAAGCCTACTTCACCACGAACACAAACACAGCCAGCACCCGTCAGATAGAATGGGACACATTCAAAGTTTATCTCAGGGGGGAAGCGATGGCCACTCGGGTGGGCAGGAAGCGGGAGGTAATTGGTCGCTTGAAGGAAGTGGAGGGTACACTAGCATCACTGGAGTGTGAAGCCGCAGGCACGAATACACACTTCACACCGCTACAGGACGCTCACATAAAACATGCAGAGCTACTAGAAGACCTGAGGCTATTAGACTATAGAGAATACAGGAATAGGCAGCATACACAAGCAGATAGAGCTGGCCCCCTACTGGCCTGCCTTATCCGTGACTCCCCAGTCTGCCACCCGATTTTGGAAATACTGGATCAAGCAGGGAAGTTGACCTCAACCCAAATAGGGATCAATACTGCATTCAAAGACTACTACACCACACTGTACAGCCCCCCGTCCCCTCCCGGAGGCCGCCTTCGAGGCCTTCATGGGGGATTTGGACCTGCCCCAACTCACTGACAGGCAATGCAAAGACCTGAAGCGCAACATTTCGGTAGCGGAGATTAGACAGGCAATACGAGCTCTCACGAAAATCATGGCCCCAGGAACGGATGGCCTACCGGCCGAATTCTATGCAACGTTCCTTGACCTCCTAGCCCCACGATTACACACTATCTACTTGGAAGCATTACGGACAGCCTCCCTACCACAATCATCCATGCAGGCGTTAATCACATCCCTCTTAAAAGCAGGCAAAGACGGACAGCAGCTGGTCGACTACAGACCCCTGTCCCTCCTCAACACCGATTACAAGATTTTGAGCAAGGTGCTGGCGACGAGACTAGCGCAATACATACCACAGCTGATCCATCCCGACCAATGTGGTTTTGTGCCGGGCCGCAGTACGGCCATGAATCTTAGGCGCTTGGCCCAGCTGATGCTAGAAAACCAGGCGGGCGCGGGCTCAGAGGGCTGCATCTCACTGGATCTTAAACAAGCGTTCGATTCCCTTAGATGGGACTACATGTTCCCCACGCTTTTGAAATTCGGGATACCACCCGAATATATTGCTTGGGTCAGGCTGCTATACACCCACCCCACGGCTAGGGTGCGTACCTCCAGGCACATTTCAGGACCCATAGCTATAGCGAGGGGCACCCGACAGGGCTGCCCACTCTCCCCGCTCCTATTTATCCTGGCCCTCGAACCACTGCTCTGTAGGCTTAGGACGGCGGCCCCCCGCTGTGGTATTCAGAGGCACGGGACGGTACACATTGTGTCCGCTTACGCTGATGATATCATTTTATATCTTCAGGACCTGCGGGGCGACCTGGGCCCTATACCCCAAATATTTGAGGACTTCAGGTCGATCTCAGGCCTCACCATAAGCAAACCTAAGTCTTATGGATTCACCTTTAGGGATGCGGGCTTGTCCACTCCCCTACCCTTCGCCCCGCACGAATTCCAGATGGCGGGAACCACCTTCCGATACCTTGGGATGCACATCTACAGGGAAGCTGGCATGATGATGGATGGCAACCTTGGGAGGGCCATAAGAGCGCTGAAATCGCAAATTCAATTCTGGCTATCACTGCCCCTTTCAGTAGGCGGCAGAGTGGCCATTTCTAAAACGGTGATGCTTCGACGCCTCATTTACTACTTCACCAACCTACCATTCCTGATCCCTGCAGCGACCTTTAAAACTCTTAACACACTCCTCACGGAACTTGTGTGGGGGCCCGGGCGCAGGCGCATAGGCCTCGCTAAACTGCAGCTCCCCTCTGGCTCCGGTGGTATGGGACTGCCGGACTTTAGGGCTTACAACTACGCGTGCCAGCTGCAATGGCTGGCCTATTGGGTAGCAGGTCGCAACCTTCACGAGATCACCATGTCTGAGGATGTTCATGCCAGAGGGGGAATACACACTTTGCTTTTACCCCGATCAGATATACCGGGTGATGCCCCTCCGCTCCTCCGGCTGGCAGTGTCATACTGGCGGAAGGCATTGAAATACACGTCCCCCACGACATCTTATGCCCCTACAATCCCGCTTCTAGGTATCCCACTGGAATCGGGAGCACTTGCGACGAACAAACTGATGTCCTGGCATGACACCGGAGTGTCGCATGTGGGTGACCTGTTTGCTGATGGGGCGCCTACTGTCCTTTGAAGACTTCAGAGCCACACATAGTGTTCCCGGGGGCTCCTTCCTTCTACACGCTGGCCTTCGCCATTACATAACGCATAAGTGGGCACCGGAGGGACGAGAGCCACATATAAACCCCTTGATTACAATGCTCTACCTCATGGGAACGGGCGGCCACCTGACTAAATGGCTCACTGCTAGCATCAAAACAGGGAGGGCGATCCCTCTGTCGCCTCTCAGGGCGAAATGGGAAGGGGATATTGGGAGACCGCTGAGAGACAAAGAATGGGAGCGTGTCCTCCAGTTTCCCAAGAAGGTAGCTAGAAACCCCAAGTTTAAGTTTATTCAACTGATGCTGCTACATAGAGCCTACCTAACCTCACACCGCATACACATGATGTTCCCTGATGCAGACGGCGGGTGCCCCCGGTGTGACACTGACGAAGCATCACTAATACATATGCTATGGCAATGCCCCAAACTGGGCTATTACTGGACTACTATCAATGACACGCTTGAGGGAACTGGCACCCTGCCCCAACCACTCACTCTAGAATATACATTATTAGGGCTGGGACCATCGGCACGTAAAAGAAGCGTAGCAACACGTTTTACTGACATGGCCCTGTTGCTAGCGAAACGTACAATTACGATGAGGTGGAAGTCATCTAGACCGCCTGACCCCGATCTCTGGAAAGCGGAGGTGATACGGTGGGGCAAGGCGGAAGGCGAAGCACTACAGCGGGAGGAACGCAGAGGCCTCAGGAAAACACTGATCTCGCTGGATTGGTTTGCCATTGTGGGAATGTTTGAAGCTGGGGATGATGGGGATGATGGGGACACTAATGACCCGTTGCATATATGATGAACACGTCCAGCCTTCCTTGCCTTTCATGTACCGTCACGGACTGTGGTGCACTGAGAGATGGTACGAGAAACCCCGTGCCATCATTGATACTACCCCTGCCTGACTGTGTGTGTAGACTATACTGCATTATACGGTGACACGGGTGACCCAGATGTAAATCCTATGATTATACGCATGCTAAAGGAGTGTCGGGAGGGATCCATGAGGGTGGGGGAGGGCTTTGGAACAGTAGGGGATTGTTATGTTAAATTGGTTCTAGTAAACAACAAAATCAGTAGTATAATGAAACTATAAACAACAAAGTGTACCAGAGGGTCTCAAAACAAACACCGCCCAGAGGTGAACAGAAGTTGTCCAAACACCTACACCTCAAAATTGATTTGGCACAGGAAGCTCTCAGGGGATGAGGAAAATACCCATCAGTCACCATTCGGATCCGCCCTTCATCATTTGGGATTTTATCCGGACCACCCGTCTGAGAAAATCAATGCCACAATAAAAGGTCGACCCGGTGGTAGGGGGTCCCTTTAGTGGTGTTCACAGTAACAGTGTGGTCTACCACTCGATGTTAATGAGTGGACAAAGACATGGGACTGGGGTGTGCAGTGCAAGAAGAAGTGAGTGAAGAAAGAAACCAAGACAAAAGGGTGTGTTAAAATTGGTTTAGAAAAGCACAGAATGCTATTTATTCTGTGTGTGCCTTAAATACCAAGATTAAAACAAGCATTAGAAATGCAATAGGTCTCGCAGCATTAGAGTTAGTGCTTTTAGAATTGTTTATGGGTTTTTTTGTAAATCTTTAGCATGAGGTTGAGGGTGAGTGAGGGTGAGGGGTTGAGGGTGAGTGAGGGTGAGGCTGAGGGGTTGAGGGTGAGGGTGAGTGAGGGGTTGAGGGTGAGGGGTTGAGGGTGAGTGAGGGTGCGGGGTTGAGGGTGGGTGAGGGGTTGAGGGTGAGTGAGGGTGAGGGTGAGTGAGGGTGAGTGAGGGTGAGGGTGAGTGAGGGTGAGGGTGAGTGAGGGTGAGTGGGGGTGAGTGAGGGTGTGTGAGTGGGGGTGAGTGAGGGTGAGTGTGGGTGAGTGTGGGTGAGGGATTGTGGGTGAGGGATTGAGGGTGAGGGGTTGAGGGTGAGTGAGGGTGAGGGGTTGAGGGTGAGTGAGGGTGAGGGAGGGTGAGGGGTTGAGGGTGAGGGGTTGAGGGTGAGTGAGGGTGAGGGGTTGAGGGTGAGTGAGGGTGAAGGTGAGTGAGGGTGAAGGTGAGTGAGGGTGTGGGTGAGTGAGTGAGGGTGAGTGAGAGTGAGGGTGAGGGTGAGGGTGAGTGAGAGCGAGAGTGAGAGTGAGGGTGAGAGTGAGGGTGAGTGAGAGTGAGGGTGAGGGTGAGTGAGGGTGAGGGTGAGGGTGAGTGAGAGGGTGAGTGAGGGTGAGTGAGGGTGAGTGAGGGTGAGTGAGGGTGAGTGAGGGTGAGTGTGAGTGAGTGTGAGTGAGTGTGAGTGAGAGTGAGTGAGAGTGAGTGAGGGTGGGTGAGGGTGGGTGAGGGTGGGTGAGGGTGAGTGAGAGTGAGGGTGAGTGAGGGTGAGTGATGGTGAGTGATGGTGAGGGTGAGTGAGAGTGAGTGAGAGTGAGTGAGAGTGAGTGAGAGTGAGTGAGAGTGAGTGAGAGTGAGGGTGAGTGAGGGTGAGTGAGGGTGAGGGTGAGGGTGGGTGAGGGTGAGTGAGGGTGAGGGTGAGTGAGAGTGAGGGGTTGAGGGTGAGGAGTTGAGGATGAGTGAGGGTGAGGGGTTGAGGGTGAGTGAGGGTGAGGGGTTGAGGGTGAGTGAGGGTGAGGGGTTGAGGGTGAGTGAGTGAGTGTGAGTGAGGGGTTGAGGGTGAGTGAGGGTGAGGGGTTGAGGGTGAGGGGTTGAGGGTGAGTGAGGGTGAGTGAGGGTGAGTGAGGGTGAGTGAGTGAGGGTGAGGGGTTGAGGGTGAGTGAGGGAGGGTGAGGGTGAGTGAGGGTGAGTGAGGGTGAGGATGAGTGAGGGTGAGTGATGGTGAGGGTGAGGGGTTGAGGGTGAGTGAGGGTGAGGGGTTGAGGGTGAGGGGTTGAGGGTGAGTGAGGGTGAGGGTGAGTGAGGGTGAGGGTGAGTGAGGGTGAGGATGAGTGAGGGTGAGTGATGGTGAGGGTGAGTGAGGGTATATACCCAGCTATGTCTTCGTAGTTGTAAAATGTAGTTGAACCTTGCACTGGTAGGCATTCAATTTAACGTGCTACCATAGATATGCTTTCAGAATATTAAATTCGAAATTTACTTTACTTTACGACGCCCTCAATGTCTGTACATTCATGGAAGGTGAACAGCATGCATAGAAGCCCTCAGGAGCACAGCAATGGGAATGGGTGAAAGCAGAATGTTTCCAAGAAGTACTTCGTCACAAGTGGCGTCTAAAGAATTACTGAACAGAAGTGGCCATAATTCGGGCAATGCTGGTACACAAGGGGAATGTGAACCTTAAAAATGGAAGCAGAAGCTGTTTGGATTAGCGAGAGTGCTTTTAAGTAATAATTTGACTAATCCATTCTAAGTAATGAGGTAAAAAAGTCGCTACTCGGAGGTTAAGAAAAAAGAAGCCGGAGGAAGGCTTGTGGTGGGGATAGATTCCAAACATTCCCTGAAGCCATAATGCGAATTAACCTTATAACAGTACTATGAGTAGGAGTGAATGTTAAATGGTATATGTGTAAAATATCTAGTAAAACATACAGCTCAAGTACAAAACGATACTGCCAAGGTCTCTGTAAGGAAAGCGAACTGGGACAAAGCTGTTAATAGTTTACCTCCAGCACCACAATATGCTCTGCAGAATTCAGATGCTGGCGCCCAAAACGTACTTTCACTCACGGTCAACAACAATTTCCCAAACAATATGACCAGTGTACCACTAATATATAAGCAAAGGGTGCTGCCTTATTACAGCGTGCTGGTGAGACTGGAAATCACCCGTTTCCCAATAAGCGTGACACCGCTGCTGAGGAAGCCAATACAACAATGCCATAGAAGCCAATAAGCAGCCAATAAAACAATCCATTCAGTTTCCAATGGGCGTGCCGCTGAGGAAGGCAATAGTAATCAATGCTGTGGAAGCCAAACCTAAAAGCAGAAACCAGTGGGCATACTGCCGCAGTGTCTGATAACCAACCTTTGGGAAATGATTAGGCACAACTCTGAGCAGCACAATCAATGCACAGCAAGAATGAGAATGGTAGCACGCATGTTGCGTAGTGCTTCAGTATACCGAACGTTGCGCTGTATGCATTCGGATTGTCATCTCAAAATGGAGGCAACGCATAACCAAAGCGTAATGATGAAGTGTTGCAGTGACAGTTGAGGTTGAAGCCGTTAATACAGTTGAACCGTCACATACATCTTAGATAATGACAAATGCTGCAAGCATCGCAAAAGGTACTTACCGCCATGGTATACAATTTTTCATTGAAATTAGTTAACGCATAGTGCTAAAATAGCCAGTACTTGCCTGTTGTTTTTAGAAAACAGAGAATCCAAAAGATTTCCAGCAGGAGGATGTGGAGCGATATTGCACAAGGTTGCACGCTGATGAGTCCAGTGTGTTGGGGATCGTCACCAATTCAAAAGAATCCGGAGGGAAGAGAGGGGAGGGGGGAGGAGAAATGCGACACGGCGGGAAGGGGAGGGGGCGGAGCGGGGAGGGGGCGGAGAGGGGAGAGGTGCGACACTAGCTGAAGTGAGAAGGGAAAATAAAGAGAAAATGTGCAAGAAAGAGGGCTGGAACAGGAAAGTCAGAAGTAAATATGGTAAGATAAAAAGAAGCATGAACTGAATTAGAAAAAGGCTGGAAAGGGGAAGAACGATTGAACAAGACGGACGGACGGAAGAGAGGGGAGGGGGGAGGAGAAATGCGACACAGCGGGAAGGGGAGGGGGCGGAGCGGGGAGGGGGCGGAGAGGGGAGAGGTGCGACACTAGCTGAAGTGAGAAGGGAAAATAAAGAGAAAATGTGCAAGAAAGAGGGCTGGAACAGGAAAGTCAGAAGTAAATATGGTAAGATAAAAAGAAGCATGAACTGAATTAGAAAAAGGCTGGAAAGGGGAAGAACGATTGAACAAGACGGACGGACGGAAGAGAGGGGAGGGGGGAGGAGAAATGCGACACGGCGGGAAGGGGAGGGGGCGGAGCGGGGAGGGGGCGGAGAGGGGAGAGGTGCGACACTAGCTGAAGTGAGAAGGGAAAATAAAGAGAAAATGTGCAAGAAAGAGGGCTGGAACAGGAAAGTCAGAAGTAAATATGGTAAGATAAAAAGAAGCATGAACTGAATTAGAAAAAGGCTGGAAAGGGGAAGAACGATTGAACAAGACGGACGGACGGAAGAGAGGGGAGGGGGGAGGAGAAATGCGACACGGAGGGAAGGGGAGGGGGCGGAACGGGGGCGGAGAGGGGAGAGAGAGAGTAGGCAAGGGTAAACAAACACGGACGTGCACGCGCCCGTGACTTTTAAGGTCAATGCGCATGCGCATAAGCTTAATGCGCATGCGCATTGACCTTAAAAGTCACGGGCACTGCAAGGAATCGCCACGATTCCTTGCAGTTAGATAAAGAGTGGATGAGCCCCTATAGTCTCGCTTGCTCGATGCGCATGCGCATCGACAGGCGAGACCTAAATATGTAGGGCCTAAAGCAGTCCGGTTATGTAGACTGCCTGAGGTAAGGGTGGTCAACATGTTTCTGCAATGTAGGGACTATTGCGTCCTTGCTTTCATCAGGACCAAAACTGAACAAGTTAGAGCTACTGCACAGCGTGAGAAAATAATAAGTGAAGTGAAAAAGTGACACAAGGAAAAGGACAAGTGCACAAGGTCACCTGAGTAATCCTAATGCCCTTACAGTCAGTGTCGATCACTGTGGAAAGAAAAGAGATATGGGTATCGGGTTAAAACTATCAGTATCCTATGGGCTATGAAAAACGTCCATAATCTATGGATCAATTTTACAATCACACTCAAAGAGTTGATCTGCATGCCCTTATTATTAATAGAGCCAGTTTTTTTCATTTCGAAAGAGACTTCATTGGCCAAATGTCATCCAGTTCTTACCTTGATCTGTAAGGTGACTGGCCTCACCCCACCTGGCAGCGGCTCAGGGGAAGATGAAGCACCGCTCTAAAGAAACATGTGAAACACATGTCAATCACAATGTGCACAACATTATACAGAACACTCTCCATTTTCAATAGCCGGATTTACTAACTGCAACAGCGATCATGTGGTCTATCTGATTACCTGCCCTTGTGGGTACAGTATGTGGGCATGACCACACGTAAGGTCCGCATACGGATATCGGAACACAAGAGTACCATCCGTTGTTCTAGGCAGGCCACCAATTTAACTTCTCACTTCCTGGAAGCTAAACATCTGGCAACTGATTTTCAGTGGACTGTCTTAGAACAACCATTTATACTGATAGTTTTAACCCGATACCCATCCCTCTTTTCTTTCCACAGTGATCGACACAGACTGTAAGGGCATTAGGATTACTCAGGTGACCTTGTGCACTTGTCTTTTTCCTTGTGTCACTTTTCCACTTCACTTATTATTTTCTCACGCTGTGCAGTAGCTCTAACTTGTTCAGTTTTGGTCCTGATGAAAGCAAGGACGCAATAGTCCCTACATTGCAGAAACATGTTGACCACCCTTACCTCAGGCAGTCTACATAACCGGACTGCTTTAGGCCCTACATATTTTTAATCTTGGTATTTAAGGCACACACAGAATAAATAGCATTCTGTGCTTTTCTAAACCAATTTTAACACACCCTTTTGTCTTGGTTTCTTTCTTCACTCACTTCTTCTTGCACTGCACACCCCAGTCCCATGTCTTTGTCCACTCATTAACATCGAGTGGTAGACCACACTGTTACTGTGAACACCACTAAAGGGACCCCCTACCACCGGGTCGACCTTTTATTGTGGCATTGATTTTCTCAGACGGGTGGTCCGGATAAAATCCCAAATGATGAAGGGCGGATCCGAATGGTGACTGATGGGTATTTTCCTCATCCCCTGAGAGCTTCCTGTGCCGAATCAATTTTGAGGTGTGGGTGTTTGGACAACTTCTGTTCACCTCTGGGCGGTGTTTGTTTTGAGACCCTCTGGTACACTTTGTTGTTTATAGGTTCGTTGGGGATCGTATCAGAGCCCGGTCTATAAATCTCCCCGAGGTCCTCCCCCACCGTAGTGTTTTTTTCTGTATAATGTAACTATACATACAGGGCAAGCGGATACAAGTAACATCCTGATTATTAATGCGCTCACATATGTATGTATTTGCTCCAATTACTATGCTAATAAACAGATTTTCAATAAATAACATCATATCGGACCTCAGCTGAAATAAAAAGAACTAAAATTCCCAAACCAAGCAGGGACAGAATGCTGGCTCTTCAGCCCACGCAATGGCAGACACTAACATGAGGATAGAAACAAAGGATAAGGACAATACATATAAGCACAACAAAAACATGAACAATACAATCTTTACAAGTATGGAAGAAATAGAGGAGACACATTTTACCGATATTTATTTATATGCTAGGTGCAAATTGCAGGTAAGCTGTGGACTTGACAGCATTAAATGATATTCCTTCAGAAAAAGAGATTCGAAGCAAACTTTCCCTCTCTCATTTCAATTTGGTCTAACTGTTGAACCTTCAACACTAAGAATCAGGAAAACCCATATACACAAGGAAGACGAGATAGGGACAATGAATTGTCCATGTTCGCAGATGATAGGATGGCTTCTTCCAGAGTCCCTGTAACAGGAAGCTGTTAATAATAGATTTAGAAGATAATCCCACGATAGAATGTGAGTGAGTTACTAAAGTCTAGGATTAGAGGCTCCAATCTGGGATAGTTATAGACATCGACCATCTACTCATGCTGACATTTTACAAACTCCTTAAACTAATATGGATGATCTTTCCTAATCTCCAAGACCTTGCTTACTTTTATCAATTTACCGAAAAGATTACTTACTAGGTGAACCTGAAGAAATAATACCAAAGTAACAGCACCATCATCAGCAGTGACAACATGAGAAATCAAGGTATCCTTAGGAACAGCAGCACTTCGGGTAAAAGGATTACTACTACTAATAGCGTAACTAACAGCAGCAGTACTAATTAGTACTAGTAACCGTAGCATCAGAATTAAGAATACCATTAGTACTAGATGCAAGAATAGTACAATGTGGTCAGGGAGGTAAATAGGTTATTGTGGGACAGGGGTATCCAATATATCCAACAGCTAAGAGGGATACATATTCTTAAAGTATTAAAATATGTGGTAGCATCATCAGGTATGTAATCTAATAGGCTACAAAGAGGCAGAATTACAGGCATTTAAACTTGGTAATTTGATGTGCAAGAAAATGCAACCTTTTACTATATACCTCTGTGGTTGCAATAGAACTGCAGACTGCACATCTCACTGCGCCCTTGTGAACGTGGGGTGCCGGCGGGCTGGAAAAGCAGGCAAGGAGGACGGAAATAGTGGGCAATATCGGTTCTTTTATTTTAACACAAAGTAGGATTTCAGGTAAGCAGGGAAACAAAAGCGTGGCTCCAAGGTAAGGCGTCTGGAATCTCTCGAGGTGGGGTTGGGTCTTGGGTCCTCGGGAAGTCGGGATGTCCGGATAAAGGGGAAGGTCCTCGGAGGTCAGGAAGAGATAAGAAATAAGGAGCCGTTAGTCCTGCTGGGTTGTTATAATCACAACCGTTACCAACACCAGGGTTCTAGTGAGGGGCGCGGAAGAAGACCGTTAGGGTAGGGTGTTGGGGAGAAGGCTTTTAGGGAGACAGGAAGACGAGTGCCCAGTGGAAGGTCGTGAAGGAAAGGGAACAGTGCTGTACAGGGTGCCGGGTGCTTTACAGATATTTACAGTGCTCTCAGATCCGTGCTTACAAGAGGGGGACAATATATATATATATATATACAGGGCACCTAATGTGCTTACTATTTACAGAGCACCTAATTTGCTTCAAGAGGGGGGGTGGTTTGTTGGAACTCACACGCTCCGCCGCAACTCTCCGATGAGTTGCGGCCGCTCTTCAGCCACCTCCTGGGGACTCCACCAGTCTTCCGTCCACACGTCCGCTTCTTCGTTCGCCTGTTCCTCCTCCGCGGTCCGAGTCTCCTGTCACGAGATCGCTGCTCCGACGGCGTCTCTCTCTCCCTTCTGGCTTTTCCCTGCTCCGGCGCTGTAGGCGAGGTGGGACTTCCGGGGTCAGCGTGATGTGCTTCCGGTATGTGGTCTCCCCCGATTGGTTCCTGCAAAAAAGAGAGGGGTGGGGTTCTTGTTGTCAGGGTTGCTTCCAAGGACGCCTCGGGATACGTTTCCGAGAAGAGCAGTCGTCCGAGGGGAGGAAGTCCCGGTGGGGTAAGTAGCGGGGTCGCATCACAGCCCTCCATACCACCCATGCCGTCCACCCCCTCGCTATCGCCAAGGCATTGTTATTTGCAGTGTCTATATCTCAAACTTGTGTAAATGCGAGACCCTATTGCATTGCAAATGCTTTTTTTGATGTCTGGGGGGACTGTAGTTAATCTCATAGAGCATTATGGGAGATGTCGTTTTTTCTTGTTTGTTACTTGCTTTCAAATGGCTGCAGGATGAAATAAACTAAGAAAAAAATGCCTAATCCTCGCCTCCAATCTTGTTTCTTGTTTGTTACTTGCTTGCAAATGGCTGCGGGACGAAATAAACGAAGAAAGAAATGCCTAATCCTCGCCTCCAATCTTGATATGGAATTGTTCTTTGGTGGAAAAAAATAAAATAAATATTCACTCCCTTGTGTTGAATATTCCATATTATCTCTTTGTTTGTGTTTTTCAGTTGGTGGTACTTGTATGCTTTAACCCCTTCGATGCTCATGACGGAACGGTTCCGTCATGAGCATCGGTTTAGCTGTGCTCATGACGGAACCGTTCCGTCGTGACCACGCCCGTTTCCATTAGGGGTCAGCACCCGGCGGTAAATCGTACCGCACCGATGTGGTTAAGGGCCTCCTGTATAAAGATTCATGTTAAGAAATTATAAATTGCTACAGTTGATGATTCTCAATTTGGGATTTCTTTATCAGGAATGTGTAGGAAGCTGACTCTTTATGTAACATACCAAAAAGAGGTTTATTGTGTAGAGAGTCCAGGTATCCCTTACTAGTTGACAGGGCTTGCTTTAACAATCCCATGGTGCTCTTTTTGTGGTAGCGTGGTCAAGCAGCTTTAGGCTTATCAAGGAGTGTTAGACATTTGTTGCATACACGCAGCCAATAAATAATACACGCACTCAATAAGGAGATCCTCACCAATGTAGACAAATAAATGTTTATATATTTTTTAGCGCCAAAAACTTTATCATCAGGTAAGTACTTTTTAATAGCAGTTTTGAAGCAAACGGGTAAATATATTTGGACTGTCTCCAATGTGATAATGTTATCCTATGGGGAAAAACACTTTACTGCATACAGGTATTTAGCAGCAACTTACAGGACCATTCTTCTGGAGATAAGGTAAGTATGGGGCAAGGCCCAAATCAGCACCAACAGGTCACTTAGGTAGGCTCTGGTGCGTCTGTGTGCAGAGGTGCTTTTCGGTGTTTGGTTCCCCGTTGGTTTCAATGGGAAACGGTCCAGGGACAAAGAGGCTGCACCTTGGGACTGGCGGAGGGGAGCAGTCTGGCAGTGCCAACAGCCGGGCTCGGGTCTCACGATGCTTGGGCATGTAGGGACACCTTCAGCCCAATTCTCCTTGGGTTGTGGGGCTCTGGTGTGGTAGTGTCTTGACGCGTCAGATATTCACTGTAGGAAATACTTGCAGTAGAGGGGACCTGCACAAAGAGGCTGCAGGCTGTGACTGGGAGTCCAGTCTCGTCAAAGCACAGGTGCGGTTCTAATTTGGAGGGTCGCAGGATCTCGCCGATACTGTTGACCCACTTGTCTTTGGCTGGGGGACATGGGTGCAGAGGTGCTTTCTGGTGTCAGGTTTTTGGAGGTCCAAAGTCCTAGTGGTGGTTCTTGAGTGCCTGCAGGGTTCTGGGGAGCAGCTCTACTACTCCACAGGAGATCCTGGTGGCTTGTTGAAGTGCTGGCAGTCCTCCCAGGCTTTTGGAGGCAGAGCAGCTGTAGGAGGTGCAATTGTTGGGGACAGCAGGCAGGTCGGCGCCAAGTCAGTTGCTGCTCCTCATTTCCTGCTTTTCATGGCTCTTCGGTGTCCTTCTTTACAGGACAGTAGAATTTGCTTTCCAGGTGCCAGGGGCTCCCTTAAATGCTAAAGTTAGGGGTGTTAAGGGGAGTGAAGAGTGGTAGCCAATAGGCTACTTACCCTTGGGGTCACTACACCTCCTATATGACCACTTCCTGCTGCAAGTTGCAATAACTCTGTTCCAGAGTTCCTAATTCTGCCATCACCAAGATGGTGGTATGTTCTTATAGGGGGGCACATCAAGCAGCTCACCTTAGGGGTGTCACTGGCCTTGTAGTGCACCATGCACCAATTTCAAGCCTGCCCTGCTGCCAAATAGGCCCAGGGTATGGGGCTGGCATTTCCCCTGTCTGGGGAAGCTGTAATAACATATCAAAGGTGATAGAGGCCTTTGAAGCTTCCTGCTTTAGTATGCGGATTACTAGCCATCCTGCTTGGAGGAGAAGACCACACCTCCAGTGGTCAATTGTTAAAACAAAAACAAAAAAAGAAATTCAGTGCTGGGGCTCTGGTCAGAAGGCAGCTTGCAACAGCCCATTACTCCTGTTAGCACTGCCTAAAACAGAGCCATGAAAGTGGGGAGAGGATGTGGCATAATGGTCAGTGCTGCTGACTTCGGAGCTGGCGTAACAGGTTTGAGTCTCGACGTCGGCTCAACATCCTGTGATTCTGGGCAAATCACTTAATCTCCCCTGGCGCGCCCCAGATAGACCGAAGGCTGTTACCAACGCTACTATAAGCAGACGATTGTGTTTAAATGTACAGAACTGGCGTGGGGTTGCAAAGGCTTTTAACTAGTTTTAATAATTTTGTGGATGACTTCGGCCTGAAGACAAATGTAGCTAAATCTCATATTATGGTGGTGGGTAAATCCCCTGCAATTTTAAAGACCTGTTTTATAAACGATGAGAAATTGCTTTACTTGCCCACTTTCTCTTATTTAGGAATTCTCTTTGAATCAAAAAATACTTGGTCTCACTTATTTGAGGCGAGGATTAGGGGTTTTAATCAAAGCCTGGAGGCAATCTTCGGGTTTACAAAAAAACTAGGCTCTCGACCCATCAAGGTAATGACTGAAATGTAAAAAGCACGCACTTGTGCTGTCATCCTGTAAGGTGCCAGAGTTTGAAGTTCCTGTAATGTTGAATGCTTGCAGAGATATGAGAATGCTTCTGAAACGTTTACGGAGTGTCCCAAAAAGCACTGCTGCTACCATTTGTCACAGCGAACTTGGTTTGATCCCCCTGTCCTTTTGTATACATTTAGCCCCTTTGTTATTGTGGCTTAATATCTGGGTGAAGGAAGAAACAGCTTTGAATCGTACTGTCATCAGAGACTGTTTAAAACTGGAATGGGTGAGTAAAATCCCATGGATCTCTTACGTTAAGGCTCAATTGGAGACCCTGGGATTGTTGGATTGTTTTGACAATCCTGAAAACATTTCCAACACATCAAGGGCAAAGCTGAAAATTGACTTTTTATCTCACTCCTATTCATTGAGAGGTTTACAGGAAACAACGAAAAAAAGGGTTGTGGATCACTCACTTTTAGTCTGCTCACCAGGCACAGAACTATATCTATTCTTTTACCTTAGCCACGCTAAATTGTATTACCTTATTAGGTTCAGGTTTGGAATCTCTCATTTCTTGGTTTCCTTTCCTTGAAAAGTATATTCTGATGCTGAATTGGATTTATGTCCCTGTGATTCAGAATCTGTTCAGAGCACATTGCATTTTGTATTTTTGTAAACTGTATACTAAGGAAAGACATGCCTTTTTGAAACCACTTTAAAAATTCCTAAATATAAGATGATGTCGGGCCGCCTTGCATTATCTTCAGCTTTTAAATGATGAATTTATTTGCATAATGGTTTATAAATATATTTCTTTCGCAGTTCGGCTTCAAAACATTGTCGGAAAATGACTTTTTATTTATGTATTTTTCCGACCATGATTAATGTTGAAATTTAAACACAAAATGTGTTGCTGATGTGTGCCATGTTCGCAGTTGCTCCTCTATTTATGGAACTCCTATTTGATATTTGTGTATTTTTTTTTGGGGGTGTTTTATCATGAAACGTGTTATATTTGTGATGTACTCTTTTATGGCTGGTCACAGCTGACTAAAGATTTTCTGAACTTAATCTCCCCGTGCCTACCACAAATGAATTTGCCCTTAACTTGTGCTCTTGAAAAGCTCCAGTGTTGATGATTAAGTGATGATGCACCAGAAAGCACCGGCTCATATAAAGCACTGCTGCGGCCAGAGCAGGCATTGTGTCTGCTCTCAAAAAGTATAGGCTCTCACCTGCAGGGGGTCAGAAACCTGTCTGTGGGGGCAGGCTGGTCTGCACCAGTCAGCCACAACTCTAGATAGAAGCTGGTAGGTTTTCAAGGGGCACCTCTAAAGTGCCCTCTGAGTGCATGTATTAATAAATCCACCACTGGAATCAGTGTGCGTTTATTAATACAAGGTGTTTGACAGCAAACATCCTAGATTTCAGATCATGTAGCTGGGGAACTCATTTTTACCAGTGTCCAGTACATGCACTTAAAATGACTTCCCTGTTCACCTGTGACATCTAAGTATTAGCTTATACGTCACAGGGGCATATCTGCTCATGCAGATATGTCCACACATCTAGTATAGTGCACACCCTGCCTTAGGGCTGTAAGGCCTGCAGTGCTTTGGGGTGGTTACCTATACTGTATGCAGTGTCTGTAGGCATGCTGCGGCAACAAATGATGGACGGAACGCAGAATGAATCCTGTTCACCCCCAGTAAAAAAGATCTTTCTTTTGCTCACTACACCACCCCAGTTTGGAGCCAGCCATATGCAAATCAGTATTGACCCTGCTCCTCATGGGAATAGTCCAGCCCTGAGCCGGGTTCTCCTTGGACCAGAAACAAGCATCCAGGGGCTGGTTTCGGTCTATCATCCTTAATAAGCCAGGCTAGGTTGAATCCAGTTGCACAGCGAGCAAGGGACTGTAGACCTGGCACACAGGGATGTGTGCCTTGTCGTGTTGACACTTTTATCTGCACCAAGAACGCAGCTTGCAATGGCAGTCTTCATGAGTTGGGTGAGGGGCCTCTGAGGGTGGCACAATACATACTACAGCCTTGGGGGACCACCTTTAGTATCCATACCCTGGGCACTCGTGGTACCATTTACTACGGACTTACAGGGGTGCTAAAGTTATGGAACACTTGTACATTTTTAGGTAGGGAAAGAGATCTGGCACTGGGGACCTGGATAGCCGGATCTCAGTGCACTTTCTATCAAAATTACATTAAATACCAGGCAAAAAGTAGGGGTGACTGTTGACCCGAAGGAATTGGAGGAGTTCCCACCTCAAGTAATCACAATCCTTTTCAAGATGAACAACAATATAAACTAATTAAACCTGAGCTCAACCCTCTGGTAGCTAAGACACAGAGGAGCACACTGGTTAATTTTGAAGGCAGTGTGTATTTGTAGGAAAATCAGTTGCTGCAAAATGCCACTAAATTGGCTAATCTGCACCGCAAAAATCCTGGGAGGCCTTATCACCATGTTTGTGATTGTTTTAAATAAAACAGTGTTTTTTTAAATTGAAAATGGGATGCATTTAAAAAAAAAAGTTTTTTAATTGCACAAACTTTTTTTTTTATGAGCAGGCAGTAGTTCCATGGGCCAAAAACTTTTTTGTGGCCATTCACAAAAAGGAATGGGTTAGAATATTAATATTTTGCTACCAGAATTTGGTCGCAAAACATAAATTCTTCCCTAAATAAATTGTTATGTGGAGCGTTCCTCACCATAAAATAGCTTAGTACAGGAGGCCTCATAACTCATCTGAATCCTTGCCAGGCCAGTTCTAATTTCAGAATTTAGTTGAGAGTTTGTACATTGTAGAGAGACACGACTGGTCTATGAATATTAAAACGGTCTCCCATTCCATAGGGTAATAGTATATTTGTACAGGTCTTGTTGTAATTCTTCTGGTCCCTTATAATACCGTGTTGATAAATATTTTGTATTTACCTGAATTTTGTAATCTCAGCAAGTTAGCCTGAGGCGCGGGGTGATGGTGTAAGGAAATGCCATAATACCTGAACTGCGTGTTCACACACAGTGATGGCTGAGCCTAGCTCCGATGCATATCGAAACAGTTTAGCTTACATAATTGTCAGCGGACCGGTGTACTTATTCTGTTTTATTCAGAATTGATGCATTCTACCTATATCACCAATGAAGAGATATGTACTTTTTATGGCCTGATGAAAACTCCATTTGAAGTTAAGACTTTGGGGTCAAAACGTCGTCGTACATATTGTTGACTTTAATGAATGATTGCTATAGCTAGAACCCTCAGTTCAGGTCTCCACACGTTACAAATGTATGCATTTTTAAGTGAAGATTTGTTGTTTTTGTGTATTTATCATGGCACACTTTTGCTGACCATTGTCTCAGCATCCACAAACACTGCGCAGTTCACAAGGAGCACCTACTTTGATAGAATAACTGTTCCCCTGAGGGAACCATTTTGTGTGTTTTAAAAAAAAAATAATACCTACAGTGGACCGTGGTAGAAAGATGTCTAGCAGACCTTTGACCACATCAAACCTCCAAACCTATTGGGGGCCCAAAAAATAAAAAAGCAAATAGTGGGAACACTAAGTGCAGATATAATTTGCCAGAGGTGTTAAACTGATATATTTGATTCATTAATATTCTTTCTTTTGCAGCAATTCAGTTTGTCCTCAGTGATGAGTTCAGCCATCTTCGCCCAGAGCAGCGATTGGCTCTGCTGCATGTAAGTCACAGAAAACAAGACAATTTGATTATTTACCATTTCTTGCACAATTGAAGAATGAGTTTTGTTTTATTCAGGCATGTTATATTTTTAAAGTGTTCTGTTTCCTTTAGACATGTTTGATGTTTCTGTAAATGACCACTTTCAGACCTGAGTAATTTATTGCAATACGTTCACTCCAAGTCAGTTCACTCCATTATGACAATATGACATATGCTTTGCTGCTGTTATGAATTCTTGCTCTTATTCTTGAGTCCCAAACCCTCTCAGCTCTCTGAATGTGATGTGGAACTGTTGATCAAAAAAGGAGCTGGTGCATTTCAAGGTGTGTGCTCCCAAAGCTTCCCCCTTTCAAGGGCTTGTATTTCAGACTTGGTATCTGCTGTCAAGGAATCTGTTCTAACAAACCCATCCTCATCATTATTTTTACTTGTTAGTTGAGCGATCAGTTGCCATTCTAAGCCGAGAATACTCCATCTACTCCATTCACTTTAAAAGGCTTGTACATACGTTGAAATTTCCCTCATAAAAGCAAAAACAGTTTATGCCATGACCTCCTATTTCCATCTTCAATGTGTTAATTATTATCAGTGCATAGTTCTGCTCAAACAGAAATCCAAATTATAGGCCATTTGGTCACCATCCTTTTAATGTCACCTGGCTGGGGAAGCCTCACTCAATGCATGTATTTTTAGCCACCTTTTTCTGTAATCTTTTATTAATATTGTTTTGATGTTGATCACTCATTTTAAACGATCTGTATGAATAGTTATTGCAGGCATTTGTTTGATACAGTGAAATTTTACATTTTTATGTTCCTTGATTAATTGACATGTTTTAAAATCTTTGTTAGGAAGGAACTGGACCTCGTGTTATATCTGCTTTTGTGGAAATTATATTTGATAACTCGGATAACAGATTACCTGTAAGTTAAAACCACTTTTCTTGTGGCTGAAAACTCTCAAATGTATTTACAGCTATACAAAGTTTAAAAGTGTCACTCTAAGCAAATTTGGTTTGTGTAATTTGGCTAGTAGTGCAGAATCTTTCTGACAATTTTTAAGTGTTGTCCTATGAAATGTTTGACTCTTAGAACCCACTTTAAAAACCTATTCCTGTACAGATATTTGTAGTCTGAATAGATCTTGTAAAAATATTTTTCATTGCCTTTCATTGTCATTTGGTGGTTCAGTTTACTGTGAGCTAAACACACAGATATCTTATTTATTATATTTCGAACAATGAAGGAGATATTGAAATCTTAGATTGGTTTTACTAGAATTATAAAATGTGCTCTTTTATTTTTCAAAAGATTGACAAAGAAGAAGTTTCATTACGTCGCGTCATAGGAGCAAAAAAGGATCAATATTTCTTAGACAAGAAAATGGTGACGTAGGTACTCTTCACATCTGTTTTTGCACTCAAAATTGTATTTATATTTGATCAAATCTGATTTTCCGTCACAGGAGCAC
This sequence comes from Lissotriton vulgaris, assembly GCF_964263255.1. Lineage (NCBI taxonomy): Eukaryota > Metazoa > Chordata > Amphibia > Caudata > Salamandridae > Lissotriton > Lissotriton vulgaris. Next base: position 1,100,636,171 of record NC_141693.1, read on the forward strand.
TGTATATTTCCTCCAGTGTCCGATATCCCTGAGCACTACATTGGTTATAAAAACATTTTTGTAAAGTTTGTGCTTATTTGCAGGGCACAATAATTAAATGGTTTGTTTTCATTTTAATAAAATCAAAACAAAAGTAAAAATATATTTCTTATTTCCTTTTCTTATTCCATTGTAAATAATTCCGGAAAATAAAAATAATAGCAGTAGTACCATCTAGGCGCAAAAAAATCAAAATTGATATTTCTCCTCCAAGAAAGCCAACCACTTGCCTGTTCAAGCAGATTAACATGTAATTCAATTCGAATCAAATAATCTTTATTCAGCTAAAAATAAGGTCATGAAAGAAAATACAAGATAAACACATAAAATAATATAAATTATACATTGTGTAAAATTAATTGACAGTAAAAACACAGATGTTTAGACGGTTCTTGATTCATATAGTTATTTTACCCTTGTTAAAAGCTCTCCTCCATAAATGTTCTGGTTCTAATAGCAGATTAAAAAAAATAAATCCTATTAAAACATAGATCGAATGAACTCTGCAATTATAGTTAAAAAAGGGCTTCTCTACACCGGCGGTGCCCTTACTTTGTTAATAGAGGCTCACCATGTATCTGTTCAGTTTACAAATACTTCTGAAATCCTGATAGTAACTTCATAAACTCTACTCTAGTAAATATTTGCTTTGTTTGCTTAAGACTCTCCTATGAACTTTATAGTTATGTATTTCTTAAGTAGGACATGAACCTTTGCTACACCCTTAAACGTCAGTAGAACCCGTCGGCTGGTACGTGGTTTTATGTTATTATTCCATTGTGCCTTTCCTGAAAGCATCATGTCTTGTGCTAATTACAAACCCATCATCATAGTGCTTAACATTTATCTTTTTATTTTTTTATGTAAGATTCATAGTTGTGGTCCAATCTAAGCCATTACTTTTTTTCTTTTTTAAGAATTTGACCGAATTCTATTCCTCTGAAATTTCTCCCACAAAGGTGTTTTCTCCACGCACCCATACAACATGTAATACCAGGTGTTTGAAACTGAGGTCTAAAATTATTAAACGGTTCGTTGTTTTTTTTAACTTTCTTTATTGATTTTTAGCTGGAACTGAATCTACAATAGACATATCAATAGTACGATAGATACCAAGCAAGAGTCAACCCTGCCCGACCCCACTCCCACCCCGCCCGCCCCAACTGAGAGAGATATATTGTCGACTGTGATGGGATATAAACAGTATGCATAGATTCACCATATAGTAGTAATAAACCTCAGATACCACAAAGGCCTGGAGGTGGACGTAGAGCAGGGCTAAACCAAAGTCACAGCTCTTTTTGCAAACAGGGTAGACAGTGCAATGAGGCGCCTATTGGCTGGCTTAAAGCTTTTAACATAGCCTAACAGACAAATAACAGGGATACATGAAACTGGCTTTTGTACGACCTCAGTCAGCATCTCCATCACTTCCTCCCAGAATGCGTCCACTCGTCCACACTGCCAGGCCACATGCATAAAATCTGCATCTGCCGTTCCTCACTGCACACAATTAGCATTCTTACGAAGACTATATTTTAAAAGCTACAGGGGAGTATAATATAATTGGTGCAAGTACTTAAAATGGATTATTCTAAGGTTGCAATTAGCCGTCAGACACCCAGTGAGAGCGCAACACCCATTCCACACATCAGGAGTGAGGGCACCACCTAAAACTGCCTGCCATTTCACAAATGAGGGGAGCTCATATTGGTCATGCTCACGCAGTGATTATTTATAAAGCCTAGTGATGAGACCTGGTCGCTCAGCATTCGAGAGCATCGTCTGTAGAGTAGTGGGCTCAGCCGGGAAATCGGGATACACAGCTCTAATAGCCTGGCGCACATGTACATATGTAAACTCGAACATAAAACCCCTATTCACACCTTTCTGTACCTCCTGCAGTGATTTAAACCTGCCCTTCTCATGTAGATCACCAATCCGTGTAACCCCCACCTTAGCCAAGGCTCCTAGGACCTGCGGTTCCTGTGCAGCCGATATTTCCGAATGGGAGGCCAGAGGTAGCAATGGGGCATAGAGATATGGCAGCTGCGCTCTTTCTGACAATTGCCGCCGGGCCCACGCAGTACAAAGTACAGGATTGATCTCCGACCGAGGACCACCCACACCACCGGACAAAGTTACCGCCTGAACCGGTAATGGAAGCACCGCATCAGCCTCTATGGCCACATGTGGTTGATACTGCTGCGGGAAGTGCTAGTAATGGGCGAACTGAGCTTGAGCGCAGAGATAATATAGTCGGAAATCCGGAGTCTCAAAACCACCTCGCTCAAATGGCTGCACCAGTAGGTCCCATTTACACCTTGACCGTTTCCCACCCCAGACAAATGCCGTCAGTACAGACTGAAGATTTTTTTTAAAAAGCCATATTTAATTTTATCGGGATGTTGATGAAGAGATATAATAATTTGGGGAGAAAGGTCATTTTCACAACCGCAAGTCTATCCGCCAGCGAGAGGGGCAAATGAGCCCATCACTCCGCTTTTTCTGTGATACCAGTGAACGCCCGCCTGTAGTTCTCAGAAATGACAACTTCCGTATTCCTGTGGATCCAGACCCCCAAGTATTTCACAGGGTCAGATGTCCAAAGCATCAGGAATTCCAGTGCAATCTCCTTCGTGTGTGCCATAAGAGGGACAACTACCGACTTCGACTAGTTGATCCCTAGCCCGGAAAAACTTTCAAATTTAATTTACTCCCGCAGCAACGCCGGCAAATGCACCCCAGGGTCACGGACCTAAAAAAGCATATCATCCGCGTATAGCGAGACTATCAATGGTCGTTGATGGAACCGCAACGCAGCCTCTGCATGCAGCTGCCGAATGTTGCAGGCGAGAGGTTCAAGGGCAAGCGAGAACAACATAGGGGACAATGGGCACCCCTGTTGTGTGCCGCCCCCTATTGGGATCACCTAGGACACCCACCCATTGACGCGCACTCTCGCAACTGGTTCTTCATAGAGCACCCGAATCCATTTTAAATAAAAGGGAGGAAAGCCCATCCAAAGCAAGACCGTGAACATATATGACCATTGGCCGGAATCAAAAGCTTTTGCCGCATCTAGTAACACAGCAACTGCTTGCATTTCGGGATCAAAATAATGTAGAGTGGAAAAAATAGTTAGAAGATTGTGCGCAGTGGAGGGCGCCGTGACAAAAGCCAGACTGGTCAAGTAATACCAGCAAAGGGACCAACGGCTGCATCCGGGTTGCGATCATTTTTGCAAGGATTTTAGTATCAATATTGATTATGGAGAGCGGCCTATACGATTCACAATTGGTCAGGATTTTATCAGGTTTTAGCAGTGTGACTAAGAGAGCCTCACGAAGAGACGGTGGTAACCTACCAGTATCATATGCCTCAGCAAAAACTGCCAGTAAGTGCGGGGCCAATTCAGATGCATACGCCTTATAAAACTCACTAGGGAGCCCATCCAAGCCCGCTGCCTTACAGGTGGGCAATGCCATTATGGCCATCTTAACATCCTCCTCATCAAATGGTAACACCAGATACTCCCGATGTGTGTTGGAGAGCCAGCCCAAAGCCACGTCATCCAAATACTCAACGATCTCTTCAGATGACAGATCATGCTTGGTGGCATACAGCTGGGTATAAAACTGAACAAAGGTATCACTGATGTCGGAGACTGAATAGTGAGCAGTCTCCTCAGAATCTCGCAATTCCGTAATAAAATCCTGTGACCGAGGGGCTGCCACTCACTGCGCTAGTGATCTGCTAGGACGTCCCCCTTCCCCATAATAGCGCGCCACCTTTCGGCGAGTGCAATGAAGCAATTCTTGGTCGACAGTCTCTTTGTGCTCAGTGATAAGGGATCTTATATCTGCTAGCGTAACTAGTGAGGGATGCAACTCATACTCACGTTCAAGTGCAGATATATCGGAGGCAAGCTTTGAGATACGACACCGGATTCACGCAGTACTCCCGCCTGGGCTCCAATGCACACCCCTCTGATGGTAGCTTTAAAGGCTTCCCAAAGCACCCCCGCACTTTCAACAGTACCCTCATTTTCTCTGAAAAAATTCCCTATCCCGCCAGTGACAGTCTGCTTAAAAACTCGGTCTGCTAATTCCGTTGGTTGTAGGTGCCATGAGTAAGGCGGACGCTCGCATGTGGGAACCCTCATATCCAAAGCCACCGGGGAATGATCTGACAATGTACGCGTCTCGTGCCTCAACCCTGTCTTCCATGAGCAAGCAGATTCAGAGAGTAACCAAGAATCAAGTCGGGACCATGACCCATGTACCGTAGAGATGAACGTCCCCTCCCGACCACCCGGATTCCGACACCTCCATATATCATATAGATTACCAGCATCACATATACCACGTAATGCCTCCGCCGCCTTGTTCGAACAAACCTCGCCACTAGCCGTTTTATCTAACATGGCATCTAGACACACATTAAAATCGCCACCCCATATTAGCGCAGCAGAGAGGTACGCAGCTACTCTACGCCATACATCAGAGTAAAAGGAAGGTTCGTCCAAATTCGGACCATATACATTTACCAATAGGACATTCACACCACCCATATAACCATGCAGAATCGCCACACGCCCCAGCTCATCCGTCTCATCTCTCATCACCGTAAACGGGACCCCTTTTTTAACAAGCACCAGCACACCTCTCGAATAGGAGGAATAGGAGGAGGCCACACCCAGCGAGTTCCCAGCTTCCACACCGATTCCACAGTCAGGTTGGTCTCCTGCAACAGAGCCACATGGACCCCCATTCAATCCAAATAAGCAAAAACAGACCTAATCTTCTTGAGGGAGTTAAGGCCCCGAACATTCCATGTGAGGAATCAAACCGAATTATTCATGGTCATCTGTTGATAATACAAAACAATACATCCACCCTGCAGTAGGCCACACACCAGGCTCGGAAGAAAGACTGCGACATTTAAACAAAGCGGCAAATGTAGATAAATCATGAAAACTTCCCATCGCAGTGAGTAATCCCCTGTAAAAGAAGAACACCAACTCCCCAGACCCACAACCCCCCACCCACTTCAGCACCCACAACTCGCGAAAGCCATCCCATCCCAGAACATCCCTACCCTCACCCAGAACACCCACCAGAATACAAATTCGGGGTACACCCATGAGGGAGCGTAGAGAGCTTCCATCCTCCCATCCTCTAGGAGGTGGCCGAGCAGTGATCACTGTCACTAAGTAAAGAGCATCCTGTCACAATTCTGGAGGCCACAGTGGCATCCACTAGCACTGCAGTATAACATAGCACCCTATAACGTGATATAAGAACTTGCAACATTACACAAGATAAATGCACCTCCTGGTAACCAACACATACGACGGAGGTAAAAAAGGCACTCATTATTGAAGCTGTCCTCCCCCTACCCACATCAGTCCTCCGTCTCAGAATTAGTGTGGGATTCACACCGTCTATTCTTCAATTGTTTTGCATGGTCCATATCGGCTTTAGGAGTGTTGAAAATTTTATAATTGTCCTCGGTCCCTATCCGCAGGCGAGCTGGGCACAACATTGCTTAGCGGACCCCCTCATTCTGAAGGAATTTTTTAACAGTGCCAAACTCCTTGCGAGCTGCCTGCACGGCCACAGTAAAATCAGGGAAGAATGATAGAGTGTTCCCTTGATGCTCAACCGTCCCTCTCTCCCTGGCCATGCGCAGGCGGCGCACCCGGCGCACCCGGCACCGGCTTAGCAGCAAGTGAGCTGTTAGCACGCTAGATAATGAACAAAGGCGACAGGTGGTCAGAGCCAAAAATCTCCGTGATCAAGCGCTCAATGTAGGACTCCATTTTCCCCACATTTGTTGATTCAGGCAGGCCAAGAATGCGTATATTGTTCCTACGAGAACGAGCCTCTAAATCCTCATTCTTGGCTGTATGAGGGAAAGGACCTTCTCCATGTTTAGGGTCTTCCCCGCAACATCACTCAACACCTCTTCAGCGGCAGACACACGCTGCTCCACCTCCCCCATTCGAACATTTTGTTTTTCCAACTGGGAAGACATGTGATCCAGCCGATGGTTTACCGGCTCCATTGAGCCCTCAATGGACTGCAGGCTCCGCTGCATAGCGAGGAGCGTGAGCTCCAAAGTGGATTGTTCCTGACTCGGGCGGGGGGGTTCTGCCTCCGAGTCGGAGGCTGCGCTCTGGGAAGGCTTAGCAGTCTTTCGCGCCTCAAAAGTAAGGCGCGACTGAGATTTATCGTTACGACCCATAATGCCGGCAAGGATTAACTGTTCCCACCAGAAGAATAGTACACACCCTGTATTCAGGACAAAATGGTAGGGCAGCCACCGCAATAGCAGGCACCGCAGCAGCGCACCGCAGCAGCGCACCACTGGGAAACAGGAGAGATCCAGAGGGATATCTCTCAGCACAGACGGCCACAAAATACCAGTCGCTGACAGTCCACTGCCCCACTCTAGTAGAGGTCGTGCGGCTCAGCGCACTCCTACAACAGCCGTCCTTTGCTCACAAACTTTGAGCCACAACCTCACCAGGCCCAGGGAGCGTCCAGCCTAGTATCTGCGCAGTTAAGCATAGGGTGACCTATATCGTAGTTTTCCAAGGCAACTCGGCAATCCACACCGCTACTCTCTCAGCAGGCCTTCAATACAGATGAAAGTGACACCCAGTCCGCAGGACACCTCCAGCGTGGGCCGCAAACCACCTGTCCAGTAGTCTCCTCTCCCCGTAACCGCACAGGCCCGCACTCCCGGGCAGCTGCTACCGTTGAACGCAGCAATGAGAAGGCTCCAGAGGGCCAAGTTCAAAAGGCAGGCATCCACAGTTGGATTTACGAGGGGCACCGTGCCCAGCCAGCCAGAGGATCAACGAAGCCGGCAGAGAAGCCCCCCCCGTAGCTGCCCCAGAGACCTAGCGCCAAGCGGAGCAAACTGGGCCGCAGCAAGCACCAGGGCCGCCCCTGCCTCTGCGGACACTGGCCCCCACGGCCTCAGCTGCCCCAGAGACCCAGCGCCAAGCGGAGCAAACCGGGCCGCAGCAAGCACCAGGACCACCTCCGCGGACACAGGCCCCTGCGGCCCCTACGCCGCCAGCACCTCAGTTCCAGCGCCGCAGTCATACAGGGCCCTCCGCCTCGCTGCTCCAAGGCCCGGCCAGGCCGCTACCACACGTCCTCAGCAAGGGCTGTCTCCGTCAGCAGGCCAGCGCCGATTTCTTCAGATTCACGGACAGCGCCGTCAGCAGTCAGGAATCTGCCAGGGAACAAGCTCCAGCCGTGCTGCCACCGCCAATAATCCCGCAAGGAACAGACTAACGAGCCAGCCTCACGGGCGCCGCCATTTTCATCATCGAGGTGAGCTATGCCGGAATAATGGTTACCAGCATCTAATTTACTCCACAATCACTGCATGTAGCTCAGGGTACTGTCCCCTGTCCGATCCGCCACACCTGGGCCCCAGATTGCAAGGATTTATTGCTGATATTATCAGGATAGGTGCTCGGCCAGGCAGAGCCTCACTCAGGTGCGGCCATCTTGCCGTGCGCCCTCTAGCTCCTACTAAACAGTTAGTTGTCATAATTTTTGTAGGGTGCACAAGGGCATAGAAGGTACGTACAGGTGAATTTTATTTGGAAAGCAGTTTTGAAGTGTGTAGATCTGTACACCTACTATTTTTGATCATAACAAATTACTTTTTTTGCCTTTTCAAAATGATCAAGATTTGCATAATGAAATAGATTCTGCAGTTGGAACCACTGACTTGTTGAATGAATTTCAAATTCATAAAGATGTAACTTGTCCTTATTATTTGTTATGAGTTTCTACCTGACCTAGGAGCAGCCAACATTTCTGTTCTTTCATACACCTTAGTATAATAAGGTTTTGGCAGAAACGTAATTTTAATTGCAATTGTGACTTTTGATATGTTTTCAGATGGGTCACCAAAACATGTGACCCATTGTGGACAGATGAGAAGAGGCTTACTTCTGGTACAGGACAAGCTGGAGAAAAAGCTATGACACGTTTGTGCTTATGTACCATGTGTATATTGGTTGTGTAGTTATGCTGTCAGGCGCAAAACCAAGTTTAACAACTTTTTTCACTTTTCGTTATAGGAAAAATGATGTCATGAATCTTCTTGAAAGTGCTGGCTTTTCTCGCAGTAACCCTTATTATATAGTGAAACAAGGAAAGGTGAGACATTAACATTAATGATCGAATTTTTAACTGTGTTTCTAGAATGTAGATAGAATTGGGCAAATAATTACCAAGATAAGCTGTTAGTTTTATAATATTTAAAAGTAGTTTTTCAAGAAGTTACTGTAATGACTCATTTAGCTATATTTGTGTGAAAATGCTGATTGTTTTGTAAGTAAGATAAGATATACCCAAATGTTCATTGTAAGAGTATTTGAGAAGTGTGTATTAAGGCATTTGAGGAAAATTGTCCCGTCTATATCCCTGTTATGGTACATAAACATGCCTGATGTAGTTTCATGCCTCTTTTGGAATTGAGTTTAATGCCCTGCCAGAACCAAGTTTGTAGTAGACTGAAGGGGGTAGAATATACCAATAGTTTTTTGGATGCAACGTTTAGTTTTTTTTTTCTTGGATGAGCAATTGGCAAACATCCTAGGCATCTTTGTAATATAACAGCACAACTTATATTTAAGGATCTCTATGGTTCAAAACAAACAGGAAAACGTTATTGCTGACACATGCTCCACCCCTATGCCAAGTTGACTGGAGCTTTTTCAATGTTTATAACAAGAGATCTACATAGACACACTACTGATATTCTAATTAACTATATCAGGTCAGTCAGTGGCAATTAAAATGTTCAACCATGTCTTATGAAAACTGTGCACACTCTAGTTAGAAAAATGTGGCAAACGTCTGAGGAAAGTGAAAAACAGTGATTAAAAAAAAATCAACATTATGGCAGCTAAGCTTTATGTTGAAATTGTGGGAGAAGTAGACCCAGTGTACAACACACAGTAACAAGTTTTTTAACGTTCTTTCTCATTCTTCTCCATTGGCCGAAATGTAAAAAAACACGCACATTTTTACATTCCAGCCAATGGAGAAGAGGGGAGAAAAAAAACACGCCCCCCCAGTCTGAAAAGGACGGGGCTTAGTCGGATATGGCGAGCCCGTGGAGCTTTTTTTTTTTGTCCTCATAAAAATACGCACAAGCGAGCTCTTTATGGTTTGTACAGCAGGCTGTGTGTGCCGAAAATCGCACAAGCATCCTGTGCTCGGGCCGTTTACAAGCCGTTTTATCGTGACTGCGCCATCGGCGTTTGTCCCCAGCAAAGTATTGGGTGTGGAGTGCTCGGACTGCGAGGGAGCTCTGCTGCTGAGCGACATGCCTCGTGGGCGCCCAGCGGTACCTGAATGGCTGTGGAGATCCCGATGGAGCTGGGACTCTGTGTGGAGGCCTGGTGTTATCAGCGGGGTGCAGCACGAGGCATTACTCACTGCTGCGGGAGGATAGTGGTGCCGGAGCTGGTTGCGGTGAGTGGGGGCGCGGCCTTGCTTGGGCCTGCTGCTGCGGAGGCGGGTGTGGGCCTAAGTGCGGGGCCGCGGTCTGCGAGCCGCAACCAGCGGGAGGGCCCATGCATTGCTGAGACCTGCTGGTGGTTGTTGCGTGCTTGGATTGTGCCTTGGACTAAAGTGTTAACCACAACTGACTCTGCTATGTAGGTTTCCCGCATGGTCCTGGGTTCGTGGTGCTGCAGCCGCCAGCGTGGCCTTTCCCTATTGGATCATTCATCTCTTGTATGCAGTAACGTGTAAAGTGTGTAAGTGCTCCCTATAACCACCCCCGGTGCCCTCAACCACTCCCGGTGCCCTCCTCCACTACCCCTGGTGCACTGTTCCCCCGAGTCCTCTAACCTCTTTTCAGCGGGGAGTCCCGGGAGCCTGCCCCTGCCGCTGTGTGGCCGAGAGCTAGGACAGACCATGGAACCGGTCTCCCAAGCTTAGTGGGTGAGTCAGTTGTGTTTGTGTGTGTGTGTGGCTGTGTGTGTGAAGCGAGCTCTTTATGGTTTGTATAGCAGGCTGTGTGTGTCGGAGATCACACAAGCGTCCCGTGCTCGGGCCGTTTACAAGCCGTTTTAACATGACCACTCCATCGGCGTTTGTCCCCAGCCAGGTATTGGGTGTGGAGTGCTCGGACTGCGAGGGAGCTCTGCTGCTGAGCGACATGCCTCGTGGGCACCCATCGGTCCCTGAATGGCTGTGGAGACCCAGACAGAGCTGGGACTCGGTGTGGAGGCCTGGTGTTATCGGCGGGGCAATGCGCCAGGCATTACTCACTGCTGCGGGAGGATAGTGGTGCTGGAGCTGGTTGCGGTGAGTGGGGGCGCAGCCTTGCTTGAACCTGCTGCTGCGGAGGCGGGAGTGGGCCTAAGTGCGGGGCCGTGGTCTGCGAGCCGCAAACAGCGGGAGGGCCCGTGCATTGCTGAGGCCTGCTGGTGGTTGTCACACGCTTGGATTGGGCCTTGGACTAAAGCGTTAGCCCCAACTGACTCTGCTATGTAGGTTTCCCGCATGGTCCTGGGTTCGTGGTGCTGCAGCCGCCAGCGTGGCCTTTCACTATTGGATCATTCATCTCTTGCATGCAGTAACGTGTAAAGTGTGTAAGTGCTCCCGATAACCACCCCCGGTGCCCTCAACCACTCCCCCTGCCCTCCTCCACTACCCCTGGTGCGCTGCTCCCCCCGCCCCCCACGAGCCCTCTAACCTCTTTTCAGCGGGGAGTCCCGGGAGCCTGCCCCCGCGCTGTGTGGCCGAGAGCTGGGGCAGAGCCAGGGAACCGGTCTCCCAAGCTTGGTGGGTGAGGCAGTTGTGTGTGTGTGTGTGTGGCTGTGTGTGTGTGTGTGTGTGTGTGGCTGTGTGTGTGTGTGTGTGTGTGTGGCGCTGTGTGTGTGTGTGTGTGGCGCTGTGTGTGTGTGTGTGGCGCTGTGTGTGTGTGTGTGGCGCTGTGTGTGTGTGTGGCGCTGTGTGTGTGTGTGTGTGTGTGTGTGTGTGTGTCTGTGTGTGTGGCGCTGTGTGTGTGTGTGTGGCGCTGTGTGTGTGTGTGGCGCTGTGTGTGTGTGTGGCGCTGTATGTGTGTGGCGCTGTGTGTGTGTGTGTGTGGCGCTGTGTGTGTGTGTGTCGCTGTGTGTGTGTGTGTGGCGTTGTGTGTGTGTGTGTGCGCTGTGTGTGTGTGTGTGCGCTGTATGTATGTGTGTGTGTGTGCGTGTGTGTGGCGCTGTGTGTGTGGGTGTGGCGCTGTGTGTGTGGGTGTGGCGCTGTGTGTGTGTGGCACTGTGTGTGTGGCACTGTGTGTGTGTGTGTGTGGCTCTGTGTGTGTGTGCGTGTGTGTGTGCAAATGCAATAGGTCTCGCATTTGCGAGAGCTAAAGCTATTGGCATTGTAAATGACAATGGCATTTATGTATCTGTTTTCAAAACCAACACATAAATAAAAAGTTTGTCATTTACAATGCCAATAGCTCTAACTTTTGCAAAGGCGAGACCGTTGCATTGTAAATGCTTGTTTCTTACTGAGTAGATGTCGTGCCATTGTCCCATCCCGGCAGAAAATCAATAAGTAAACAGGGCCTGTTTTCCCAGGCACAGAGACGGCTCCCTGTGATATAAAGCAGACACACTCAGCTTATCGGCCGGTGGGCCCTGGAAACCAACTCTGTTTGTTATTGAAACCAAGCTATCAGAAGAATCAAACCTGCAAGGCAGATACACCAAAGACTTCAAAGTCCTGAGCAACTGCACTACCAAACACCAGCCCCACTGACTCTGCACAACGCAAAAGCCACTCAAGATTCTAAATATGGCATTTCCCTTTTTTTTTTGTAGCATGGTTTTTGAAGTGTCCTTCCTCCTGTGTATGCATATGCTGCATGGCTAAACACTCAAAAGGTCCCAAAAGCGAGACCTATTGGCTAAGCCAATGCTTGTCTTCATCTTTTTTTCCATCCACATGTGACTGGGACCCTGCAAGCAGTATCAGGTGCCACACCATTCTCAGCATCAATCACACACCACATTTTGACATGAGCATGTGCTTCTAGCAAGAAAAGTATTGGTTTATACTTCATTTATTATTATAAATTGAACAGGAAAATAAGACACTATAGTTTTGGAGGTAGCCGGTAGTTAAGCATATGTCGCCATTCTTTCAAAATATTAATCTTCTGAAAGTAGTAGTTTAGCCTCTTACAAGACTGAGTTGGTGTTGTGGAAGTTAGGTTTTAATGTTGAAAGAGGATAAATGGGATTAGGTAGAAGTTGTTTCTAAACACCAGTAAATGCAGCCCTACCGTGCATAATGACAGTACTTTCCATGCACTTATGTTGGAAATGCTTTGTTTTGCAGTTAATATACGCATAGTTAATGTTCGTTCTGACATTGTGGCATGGCTGTTATTCATGCATGCATGCATCCATTTTTTTTCAACTAATATTTTTTTCATTTAGATCAACCAAATGGCTACAGCTCCTGACTCTCAGAGACTGAAATTGTTAAGAGAAGTAGCAGGAACCAGAGTGTATGATGAGCGTAAAGAAGAAAGTATCTCCTTGATGAAAGAGACTGGTAAAAAAAACATGGCAAATGGATAATCCTTTTTCGTAATGTGTTTAAATATTTATTAACTTAGCAATTTAAATATTTATTAACTTAGCAATTAGAGCTATTGTATGTGGCTCCCAGTGACTAATGAACAAGGTGTGCCTCACCAAGACATCCAATACAGTGATTTAGATGGACCACTTCCCACTTATCCATTCACTTCACATCGACCACACTAAACACTCTGGAGACATCTGCATTTTAAAAACAAGAACACATTTTTTGGAACCACGCCCTACCCCAAAAAGTAAGCAGACAATTTACACATCACACAAATGCCTGACACTCCTAAAACACAAGGTTACAAACAAAGTACATGCAAGCAACCAGTGAAGGTCTCTGGCTCACTGGTAAGACACCAAATCCAGAAACTTCATCTTAACAGATATTTAGCAATCCCACAAATGCAGAGCAAAATATAGGCAGGGAAAATAAACAAGCATTGGCAGACCCAATAGGTCTTGCTTTTTGGGCCGATTAGTATTACCAATGCAGTTTGGCGACGCAGTGCCTCACTAAGCAAAAAAAAAAGGCATAGTGACACGACCGCTGTTGCCGATCCACAATGATGAACACCACTTTAATTGGTAAATAAAAAAAAAGAAATACTAAGTACAAAATTAAAAGCAAAAATGAATGTCGTGCGGTGAGAGGCAACAGAGGAGAGGATGTAGGGGAGTGGGAGAAAAGCAGCACATAAGGGAGTGAGAAACACAATAGTCAAGAGGAGAAGCGCAGAAGAGTGCACATGAGCAGCATGTGAGGGAGAGAGCAACACTAGGCGGTGCAAAGCACATGTGGGAGAGCAAAGCAGATTGCTGGCGTATTTGCAAGTAGAAGCACATGAGAGAGCTGCACACAGTGAAGAGAGCAAATGGGCAGGCCCAGAAGGCTGGTATTTAGTGGGGTAGAAGCACACATGAGAACTGTGAAAACATTTTTATTTTTAAGTGCATGCTCTCTCATGGGGTTCTTAACAAAAGAAAGATGTAGTCCCCATGAATGAGCAATGGAAGATCAATCAATCAAAAGGATAGTAAAGAAGGTGAGCTCTAGGGGAGAAAGAAGAAGGCAAGCCATTGAATAAGAAGATTGACAATAAAGCCAAGCAGTGGGCAGGCTGTAAGTCCACTGTAAGTGCAAAATAGTTGTTTCACAACTCGACAGCTTGTGCGGGCAAGACCTAAGAAGTAACATTGGAATCTATTTTGCATTACCAGTTATGATAACCATTTAATTAAAAGGACACGGTCAGGGTTGACTCTTATGTAGAGTTCATGGGCCTAACGTAGTAAGATTGGTCGCAGTCCAGTCAATGTTTTTTTACATGCTAGCTGGTTTTCCTCATCACCTTCGTTTTGCTCTGCAGTGGATGTACTAAATAAAGAGGGTGAACACTAGGGGAGAAATAAACACAAGAAGAAGGCAAACCATTGAATAAGAAGATTGACAATAAAGCCAGGCAGTGGGCGGGCTGTAAGCCCACTGTAAGTGCCAAATAGTTGTTTCACAACTCGACCGCTTGTGCGGGCAATACCTAAAAAGTAACATTGGCATACCTTTTGCATTACCAGTTATGATAACCATTTAATTAAAAGGACACGGTCAGGGCTGACTCTTATGTAGAGTTCATGGGCCTAATGTAGTAAGATTGGTCGCAATCCAGTCAATAGTTTTTACACACTAGCTAGTTTTACTCCTCACCTTCAGTTTGCTCGGCAGTGGATGTGCTAATCGGTCGCATTGAAAGTGCCCAGTTTGTAGGAGGTCCCAAAAATACACACTTCTTTAATCTGTACGAGTCAGGATCCCTTTTGCAAATCCCTGCAGGGGCTATGGCTTTTTAAATGATAGCAGACCTCTTCCCCACATTTGTGTTCTGCGAATTGGGACTTAAAGAGATCAGCCATCACCTCCAACACTGGCAAAATATCCCTTTGGATAAGTGGGTGCTTCAGATAGTTGAAAGAGCTATTCCCTCCCCTTTGATACTACCCCTCCCTCCATCTTACGACTGCATTATGGAGGACCACCTGAACTTGCTTCAGGAGGAAGTCAGAACTCTCTTGGCTCAAGGGGGCCATAGCGACGGTTTCGGTGTCGGAAGTAGACTGTGGTTGCGTTTCACGCTACTTTCTGGTCCTGAAAAAAGGCCAAAGACCTTCTTCCTGTTCTAGATCTGCTAGCCCTCAACTACTTTCTCAAAAAGTAACATTTCAAACTGCTCACACTGGCTCAAGCCTTGTTTGCTCTAGACCTTGGAGATTGGATGGTAGCATTGGACTTGCAGGACGCCTATTCATTCTTGTCCTGCCTGCCTGCCAATCGGCGCTACCTACGATTCACGGTAGGCCAAGAGTGCATGAAAGTACTCTTTTGGCATAGTTACCCTCCCCCACACGCACTTTTTGCCTGACTGATGCATCTTTGACTGAATGCGCACTATGTTCTCAATACCTGTGTTCTTTCCCTAAACTGTACCTTTGTTTCCACAATTGGCACATCTCTGGCCAACACAGAAGTCCCTTGTAAAAAGTACCAGTGGTACCAAGGGCATTGTGACCAGAGAGGCTCTCCAAGGTCTGCAGCATGTATTGTGCCACCCAAGAGACCCCTCACCAAACACATGCACTCTGCCACAGTAGCCTGTGTGTTTTGGTACAAATAAAATTGACGAGTCGACCTGGCACGAATCCCTGTTTGCCAGGCCAACCTACAGCAGGAGGCGTAGGTAAGTGACCCCTACAGCAGGCCTTACAGTGCTAAGGCAGGGTGCACTGTACCTCTTGTGATTGTATAACTGCGTTAGCAAATATGCCCCTGTAGTGTCTAAGTCCATTCTTAGACCTTTTAAGTTCACAGTGAAGCCATGCTGAGTACATGGGCTAGGAGCTTGTCACTACGAGTTCCCAGTGGCGACTGGTGACATTTGAAAGTGGTGAGGCATAAAATAATTATTGTACTGCACTGCGGCGAGCTTAGTGAGCGAGTCCGAACCCCCTACAGGGGGTCCCTCCCCCAATAATATTTTTGGAAAAAGAGTGCCCAATTGGTGCATTTTCAAGCAAATTTGAGAAAGCAGGCTGGTTGATAAAGCAATTGTGAATCTGATCTAACAAAGACAATGATGTCAGTCTAATCAGATGCATATCAGACTCCGGCCTACCACGTGCTCTGTCCATCTGTGCCACTGTGTGCTATTCTTTCACAAGTCTAATGTGCCCCCTTTACTAATGAACAGGAGAGGATCCCGACTCTTCCCTCCGACACAAAAGAGTAAACATTATGGCTAAATTGTTTGTTTCTGCTGGGGGTAGCCCCAGATGCATGGCTCGTGTCTCCCACTGACAAGGCTGACTGTCTGCTGATAGCAATATTGCATACTGCCAAGCAGGCTTTAAACTCTGCTTCACATAATCTTTCACACTAGCTCTGATAAAGCACAGGGAGTAGGGAGAACACTATAACCACTCTTACGTTGCCTCGAATGGACACACGGCTGCACGCACAGCTGTCCAGGAAGTTTAAACCTCAACCTGATCGAAACAGGGAGGAGGGGAGTCCTTGGAAGAGGAGCTTTGACAGAGCAAAAGTGCAACTGCTGAGGGTGTGGGTGGGTTGTGTGAGAACTCCCTACAACAGCAGTTCTCTACCAAAACTAAGACACTATGGAGGTGCCACAATGCGCGCAGTAAAAAACTGTATGCCATTATCTCCTTGAAAACAATTGCCACAAGTCTAGCTAAATTGACTTAAAAAGCACACAACATTTCCGACCAAGGCACAGTTACTAAGAATGTGGAATGTGTTGTCTGTACAGATATGGATGGGTGGTCCGCCTACACCAATATGGAGCACCTTGAACCATAATTTGCAATGTGAACTGTGATTTATGGCACATTTAAAAAAAGCTGTAGAGTGCCAGATGTTGTAGGAGTTTGGTCTGGGTGTGAAATGCACAAGGGCGATTAAGGGATCCAGGGAAGTACTGAACAAACCGACAGCGCTGCGACGCCACTGCTTTGTCAAAGCAGGGCGCTATAAATCTGTTAATAAATACATGGTACCCTAACCTGCGAGGCAGCATGTTAGCATGTGTCGGAGTCGAGCTGTGAGGAGAAGGTGTCGTGCTGGCAGAGTGGAGTGGGTGGGGTTCTGTGTGTACAGACGGGGCCCACTTTCGTGTGTCTTGCTTTGATGTTCTTGAAGAGCAGGACAAGTAGAGGGGGTGTGCATTGGTGCTGAATTCAAACGCTGCAGTTTATTCCCGGCCGTATAAGGAGCAGTGACGTAACACACAAGCTATTCATAGTGCAGCTGGTGTAGTGGCACCGGGGCCTCGGGGTTGTTGGGCGCCCACAAGATTTACGTTCTGTCATTTACTTCCCAATCAATCGATTACAGAAATTCATGCGTCCCACGCTTCGGCAATGGTGACACGAACGACGAGGAATCCCTGCAAAACCATGAAGGGACCCAGAAACCCCAATAGCTGACATTTATTCAAAAGCATCAGGCTGATTTGGGGGAGATGACTCATGCCGATTCCAAAACAAATAAGCGCGCTTCACAGTGCATCCGTTTTGTTTTAAGTGGAAGTTCTTGAAATCAGAGGTCTCGTTATGAGACTGGAGACTGGCAGGCACAGGAGAAGCATTTTAAAGTCACATTTTTTATAGTAAGGGTAGAGAAATTCTGCAGCGTAACTGTGCACTAGCGGATTTTGCGGAGGCGCGAGCAGTACATGAGAGTTTTAAAGGCTTCGCAGGAGGCGTGGTAAACCTGGAGCTGTAATGGTATACTTAATTCTCACACAGTTGCGGGGACGGAAACAATGCAACCCTGCTCACTTATGTTTTAAGTGTACGTTGAACTAGAAGGATTATTGGAGAGTGAAACAAATTTACCTTATCAAGAATTAAAAAACATATTTGTACTTTGGAAAGGTGTAACATTTGTACACGTGCTGCGAATAAATTGTTGAATAAGGAGGGTTGGACTGGAATCAGTCTCCTCGTTTGATAACAGTGCACCGTTTCAAGGTAACCAGTAAAGAATAAATCTCTTCGTTTAAGGAGGCGTTTTCATAGAGGGTACATACACTACTTAACTGATACAGCTGATAGGCGTGTCTGAAAATGCAATTAAAGAAACTGATTTGGGCCCAAAGTGGAGGTTTCCACTGAATCTTGTGCGGAAACAATCACAGCAGGAGTCCAGCTCAGTTGGCAGGAGTTAAAACGTTTTGCCCCTGTTATTTTTTTTTGGGAGCTTTTCACGGAGTAGGCCTCGCTTGATGTATGCTCAAGCCCTCAGGATTCGAGGCTACACAGCCTTTACGATTCAACACAGCATCTCAATGGGCAGCACATGTCTTCCCTCCCTGATTGCACTCACACCTGCTTGCAGAGAATCCGTGTCTATTCTCCGAAGTCACAAAAATGCAATTTCACGTATTTTTCAATATTAGTGGTCACACAGATAGATCTAAAACTTCGCCTGTGGATGGGCACTTCCTTCCGGCTGTAGTCCCAGCGGTGGAAGAAGTGAATGTGTGTCAGTAACTGGGGCAGTCGTGGCCGGCAAGGCGGGCGGGTGGGGTCGCGGGGGCGGTGGGGGGGGGGGTTTGAGTGGGATGGTATTAAAATAAAGAAACTTACTGTCCTCCTGATCCTGCGCCTCCCCTCAGCTCCTGCTGCTCCTGGCCGCATTTTAGGCAGACTCCCTCCCCTCCCCTAAGCCAATCACAACGCAGCGTTGTGATTGGTGTGGAGTTGCGGAAGGCGCCCAGACGGGCGCCTCTACGGAGGACATTTTCTCTATGTAGGCTGCATGCAGCCTACATATAGAAAGTGTGCATGACTGCTTTGTTGGCTCTTAGGGCCAACCAAACGGTCAGTACTCACAACAGTGGGCTAGCCGCACCCCCCAACCCACCCTCTGCCCTCGAGCAGGACTGCCCACCCGACCCAACCAGGCACTTCTGCTTTCTCGCAGTGCGAGAAGCAGAAACATAAAATGGTAGTTTTACCATTTTATGTTTCTGTTTCTTGCACTGTGAGAAAGCAGTGGGGCAAAGGCACAGCGTCAGTTCTAGTACATGCAGCTACAGGTTAGCTTTTCAGTCTTTTTAGACTGGGTATTTGCAATGCAGCCTGGGAGCTGTATATGCTTACAGTGTGTTATAAGAATTTCTACTGCTTTCTAAGCATTAAAACAGTTTCTAAACAAGCATTGGTGTTGTTTCTCATGTTTCTAATGCTAATACAAATGTATGGTGGAAATTCTTCACAGCATATTCCAGCTCTACTGTTTTATTTGGCTGCAATTGCTTATTTTTATATATATTTATTTATATATATATGTGGTCATGTGATCAAGGTACGTCAGTACCGAAACGCGTAATGGCCGACTGAGTAACAGCTCAATAAACCGACAATTTTTCTACTTACTTGGGTCTGTGCTCCATGTGTCTC
Organism: Lissotriton vulgaris; assembly: GCF_964263255.1. NCBI lineage: Eukaryota > Metazoa > Chordata > Amphibia > Caudata > Salamandridae > Lissotriton > Lissotriton vulgaris. The sequence continues at coordinate 1,100,655,324 of NC_141693.1, forward strand.
TTCGGGAGAAGAGAGCGCCTGCGTCCTGCTTGCGAAGTGGAGTGGCAGAAATATATATGTATATGTATATGTGGGGCACATATAATATATTGTTTCCGGGGTCCCGCGCATGGGCGGGAATATTCTAATGCTTATGACTTTGATGAGGATACCCCTGGAAGAGAACTAGGATTACAGGTAAGTAACTAATCCTTCTGCTTTCTCGCAGTGCGAGAAGCAGAAACATAAAATGGTAGTTTTACCATTTTATGTTTCTGTTTCTTGCACTGTGAGAAAGCAGTGGGGCAACGCCCCCACGCCCCAATGGAGGAGCCGCCTCTGCGAGGTCCACATCTCCATGATGACTTCACCCAATTCCAAGCGGTTTTGTAATAAACATCTCAGATTAATGAGTCCACACTGATGTCACGTTCTGATTCATTAATAAATTAGCTCAAAGGGCACCTCAGAGTTGCCCCCTGCAAACCTACCAAACCATTAGTTTGTGCCTGACTGGTCTGCACCAGCCTGCCATTTCTAGACATATTTCTGGCCCCCAGAGATGGGTGCCTTTTGCTCTTGTGAGTCAGAAACTAAGCCTGCTCTGGGTGGAGATGCTTCACTCCTACCCCCAAGCAGGAACAGCATAGAACAGCGGTGAGCCTCCAAGGCTTCCTGCCCTTTGTTATGCTGATCAGGGCTTCTCCAGCTAGTGCAGATGTCCACCCCCATGACCAAGCCCCACTTTTGGCGGCAAGGTCGGCTTGCTAATCCGTAAGCAAGAGAGGTGTGTCCCCTCTCAGCCAGGACCTCTAAGGTGCCCTGAGCTGAAGTGACCCCTTCATTTAAGAATCCTCCACATTGTTTTGGAGGATTCTAACCAATTGGGTTAGGGATATGCCCCCTCCCCAGAGTAAGTGGACATACAAAGGTTGTAGTCACCCTAAAGTTAAGTAGCCCATTGGTTACTACCTTCTGACTCCTGTAACTCCCCTAAATTGAGTATTTAGGGACACCCTTGAACCTTAATCCTCTGATTACCGATGACCTACAAAGAAGAGCCATGCAGCAGCAAAGACTGAATACAACGACTGACTTGGCCCCAGCCCTGCCGGCCTGTCTGCAGCAGTCCAAGACCCTGCTACAGAAGAGCGACTTGTCCCAAAACCCAACGACCTTCAGAACCCTGGGTAATGACTGCCTGCCTTTTAAAAAGACTCCTAATTTCCCTTATACATCGGTTCTGTGTGGAAGAAAAAATAACTTTAAAGACAGGTGCTTTGCCTGTAGAACTGCAAAGTCGACAACCTCTGCACCCGACATGACCCGAGTCCAAGAGGTCCACCGGTCCAGTAAAGGTTCCCCAGCTATCCTGAGTAAATTCCCTCGTGGGTTGACCCCTGCCTCACTCCACATCCACGCCTGCAGCCTGTGCACGACCCCCCCCCCCCCAAATTACGACTGTACTGGTAAGCTGACTTCAGATGCCAAAGTACACCCTTACACCAGAGACCCAAGGCCTTGTGGAATCTACCGATGGTTTTCCGATGCTCCAGCACATCCGACCTTACCTGCAGCTGTAGATTTTTCATTGAGCCTCCTGGCCTGAGCCTACATCGTGTTTTCCGATTTCAAGATTCTCGATTTTTGCATCGGATGCCTGATGCTGTGTTGGCATTTTGCACCCTGCTGTCCCTGTGTCGCTGACTGTGTAAGTTTGGTGCTGCCTTGTGGCCTCCTGTGCTTACTTTAACACCCTGAGACGGGCTTAACAAACCGTTCTACTTACCTGTAAGTAGTACCACTTCGATTGCCCCCTTTCTCCATTTGATAACGTTGGCACCAGATCCTGAGTTTGACTTCTGCGACAGGCCACTCCAGTACCGCTAGTAGTGCAGTAAGGTCACTTACCTGAACCTTGCCTGATACTGATTCTTCATCCAGCAGCTCAATATCGTAAATCGTGTACTTACCTGCATATTGCCGATTGTGTTTTCCTCCCATAGGATAACATTGTGCTGATTGAAAGTTTCCACTTTTTACCTTGACAAACAGTAATATTGCTAATCTAATTTTACTGCAACAAAGTATCTTTGGTTCTTTGAAATAAATATACAAAAATTTTACAAACCATTGGTCTCTGATTTAGTCATTGAGTGTGTAATCATTTCTTGCTTGCGTGTGTACAACAAATGCTTAGCGCTGCCCTCTGATAAGTTTAACTGCTCGCCCATACTTCCACAACAAAGAGAATTAGTATTCTCTACTTTAGGCTCTATGGCCTAGATGTAGGTAATTTTATTTTACCACTTCTTAAATACCGAATTTTACCGATTCGGTATTTAAGAAGTGGTAAAATAGAGGGGGGGGATGTAGGTATTACAGAATCGGTAAATACCGAATCGTTAAGATTCGGTATTTACCGATTCAGTAAATACCGATTCGGTAATGCCCATTGATTCCTATGGGCATTGAAGCCCATAGGAATCAATGGGCATTACCGAATCGTTATTTACCGATTCGGTAAATACCGATTCCAGCAAGGGTGCAGGGGGTGTCACTTTGACACCCTCTAGCACCCCAAATACAGGCATGTGTGCCATGTGGCACACACATGCCCTAAGGGCATGTCTGTCTGTCACATGGCATAGGTGTGCATGCACACATGTGCATGCACAGCTGGATTCAGTATTTTACCACCCAGTTGGAGTGGGTGGTAAAATACCGAATCTGAAAGGCCTTTGGGACTCAGAAGAGTCCCACCTACATCTAGAAGTTACCGAATCGGTAAAAATACCGATTCGGTATTTTACCGATTCGGTAAATTTGACCGATTTGGTAAATTTACTGAATCTGTAAAATTGGCCCCCTACATCCCAAAACCCATTTACCGGTCGGTAACGGCCGAAATCGGCCGTTACCGGCCAGTAAATGGCCACCTACATCTGGCCCTATGAAGCCTCTGGTGATCCACTGCACTGGACTGTGCACACTATACCTTACTATGGTATGGAATATGCAGAGCCAGCTTCCTACAATGAGCCCTTGCAGTTCACGATGCTCCCCTTTGGCCTTACCAGTGGCTCCAGACTGTCCTCTCCCACCTCCAGACTACAGCGAAACACCTGCTTTTGCTGGGGTTCACGACCAACGTGCCGAAGTCACACCTGACTCCCTCTCAGGCACTCCCTTTCATTGAAGCTCTTCTGGACACAATGTAGTTTCGGGCCTATCCTCCCAAGCAGGGAGTCCAGTATATTCAGGGTATAATAAAGATGCTTCAGCCTCTATCCTGGATTTCAGTGAGACTGACTCTGAATCTGCTAGGCCTTATGGCCTCCTGCATCCTGCTTGTGATACATGCCAGATGGCATATGCATGTAACAAACAACAATGTATCAACCGGTAACAATGGGAAGATAGTTAATAAAGCATGCACATTAAGTTGCAGGAAGGTGAAGACGGGGAGACCAATGTAGTTGTTTGAGAAAAATAGTGAGTGGTTTATTTTAAAGAAAATTAAGGCCAGAGGAACAGTATCAGCACTATTTTCAATAATTTAAGTAACTCGAGGTTACTTGTGCACATAAGTGTTTGTGAAAAGATGTACAGCGCAAGTGACAAGTGTGACCGCGAGAGGCGGCGCAAAGGCTTAAATCATAGTGACAATATTTACGAAGGTTTTTTGGTTCACGATTTTGATATATAAAAATGCTTCAGTTTAGGCAATTTGGGTGAACCGCGGATATTCACCAGTAATTGTGCTGGTCAGTCGGCGACGTTTCGACCTATTACGAGTTCAGGTCATCATCTGGACCAGTTTACAAGGTTATCGTTCTGAACAGGCAAAGGGTCTCAAGTTTGAGGCAATCATGGGTCCAAGGGTAGGAACAATTTATTAGGGCCGGAATCCAGGGGGGTGCACTATCTTATACGCTGTTCTGAAGCAGTTCGGGGTAGCAAAAGAGTGCGGTGTCCAGAAGAAAGGAGGCATCCAGCGCGGGTGACCCTCGGGAGGAGGGGCCATCCGGTGTAAAGGGTATGTTGCAGCTTGCTCCGGCGAGTCGAGGAGAACGTAGGAATGCTAGGGAATGAATCCAATCAATGGTATTTGTCTGGGAGCGGCAGGAGTGCGAAGAACGCATGTGGGCACAAGCACTCCTGCCGCCCGCACTAAAACCGCAGACAGATGCATCACCCCTGGGATGGGCGGGCCTCTGGGAGGGGGGTCTCTGGACGGAATCCGGACTCCACATCAACTTGTTGGAGCTCTGAGCGAGTCGCTTGGCTTGACTGCTTTTCTTCCTTTCCTCAAGAGAAAGCTGGTTCAGGTGTTCACGTACAACAACAACTGCAACAAACTGGACGGGATAGGGTCCTGGACCCTTTGTCAAGAGGTCCTGTGTCTCTGGTAATGGCTGTAACAGCAGAGCATATCCCTGGTGGTCCAACACAAGGCAGGTTCCCTGAATGCCAGGGCAGACATACTCAGCCGTCGATGCCTAGCGGATCACGAATTGCATCTCCATTCATGATCTGCAAGGTCTCTTTCAGAAGTGGGGAGAGCCTTGGTGAGATGCTTGCCTCTGCCGAGAACATGCAACGCCAGTAGTTTTGCACACTGGAGTTTCCAAAGCGGCACTTGCTCAGCAAAGCTTTTCATCTCGAGTAGAGTACAGGCCTCCTGTACATCTTTCAGCCAATACCACTCCTGTCCAGAGTACTCAAGAAGATCTGTAGGGACCGGGCCCGAGTTATTCTTTTGACTCCGGACCCCGCATGGAGAATGTGGTATCCCGACCTTCTCCAACTGAGCATCGATCCTCTGATCAGGCTGCCACTTCAGGAAGATCTTTTGTTGCAGGAGCAGAAAATGGTCCTACACAGAACCGGTCAACTCCAGGCCTTCTTGCATGGAGATTGAACAGAGGCAGTTGACAGCATTCTGTCTTCCTCCCGTAGTCTGTGATGTGATTTTGGTAGCCAGGCGTACCTGTACCAAAGCTATGTACGCCTGCCGGTGGAAAGAATTTGTAAAATATTGGACAGAACGGTCTATTGATCTTCTTTCTGCTTCCCTTTCTCAAGTCCTTCTCTTTATTTTGACCCTTGCCCAGCAGGGCTCTGCTCTGGTCACTCTTAAAAGGGACGTTTCAGGCTTGTCTTCCTTATTGGGGCTGCCAGATGTACCCTCTTTATTTAAATCTCCTTTTGTAAACCTGTTTCTTGAGGGGCTTGTGCATATGTTCCCACCGGCCCCATTCATCACGACTCAGTGGGACCTTAATTTGGCTCTTCCCCTTCCTGATGTGCACTCTGTTTAAACCTCTGCACAACTGCCTCTTCTGGGCTGCTTTCCATCAAAACAGCCTTTTTAGTGGCAATAAGTTCTGCTAGGAGAATGAGCGAATTCCAGGCTCTGTCATCCCAACCTCCTTGCCTGACCATCTTTCCTGATAAGTTGGTGCTTCGCACTAGAGCCTCTTTCGTACTGAAAGTGGTAACAGCGTTCCACGTGGGACAATCAGTTACCTTGCCCACCTTCAATGCTCCTCCGCACCCCTGCAAAGAGGAGCAGCGACTCCACTGTCTCGCTTAAAAAAGAGCATTTTTGTTCTAACTTGACTGCACTAAAGAGTTCCAGGTGAACGACCAACTCTTCGTGGGGTACAATGGATCAAAGAAAGGTTGTATGCGTAAGAGGACTATCTATCTCGCAATGGGTCATCATCTGCATCAAAATTTGCTATGTTCTGGCCAAGAAACAGCATTCTGAAGGCTTAAGAGCTAATTCCACCAGCCCTAAGGCTGCGACCACAGCATTGCAATGTGGTGTTTTAGTCCTTGGAATTTGTCAGGCTGCAATGTGGGTATCACTGCACACGTTTACTAAGCACTGCTGCCTGGACATTTAAGGCTGCAGAGACAGCCTTTTTGCCGGTTGTATCCTGCAGAACTTCCTGGTCTAAACCGGTCCACTGTCCCTCTGGGGATGGTATTACTGGAGTATTTATTCTAAGGTAAGGAATCTGCGGCTAGATGTCCCTATTGGATGTACAAGTTATTTACCTACGGTAACGCCCTGTCGGGTAGAGACATAATCTAGCCACAGATTCCTTATCGACCTACCCATCCTCCCCGCGCTGCGGACAGATTTTTAGGGACATGGCTGATCTCTTTCACGACCCTTGTTGTTCTAAACACACCACTGTGAGTGCACTTTATTGCTCTGAGCTGATGTTGGTACTACCAGACAGGACCCAGTTATCAACCTTTGAATTCAGTAGAGAAAGTTTTAGTAAAATGCTACAAAGTTTCACACTTGAGCCTTGCAGGTTAAATGGAGATGTTTGAAGATGTAACCTTGCTTATTCAGCTATTGTACCACTAGTGTAGCATGAGGCTTGCAAATACACCAGGATCTCTGCAACAATATCGCTAACCCACAGAGCTATCTTATATTAAACAAAAAGCGATATCAAGTTATTCTTTGAAGTTATTACAGCTATCGGGCCTTGACTTAGCAGTCACACACTCCAGCACAGACTACCCTGACCCACCCCTCCATTTTGGTTGCTGAAAAAATCTAGGAGTACATGAAGTAATTTTCTGCCTCACAACAATAATACTTCTTGGTGTTGTTCACATATTCAGCTACAGGATTGTTTCATGGACCCCTCCCACGCCAGATGGTGCTTTAAATTTTGTGGCCAGTTTAGCCAAGTTAATGAAGTAGTATTTAAGTTCCCCCCCCCAAAAAAAAGAGGTTTGGGACTAGACACTAAGCACCTATCTCACAAGTGGGTAAAAAGTTCCTGAAGTGCATAAGTCAGAAAGGTCAAACCTCTTACCCTTTTGCACAGGAGAAAACGCCTCACAAAATTAATTACGCTATTGACTCAACACAACAAATATTTTTCTAAGATGATTGATAAATCGGTCCATTAATATCAATACCTATATATCACATGATGCACAGACTCCATTTTCATTTGTAAAATCGATTTCTTTATTAATGATTCTTTAAAATCATCTCATATACGGTCGTAGCCAGTGCGCTTTCTTTTTACAGACTTCTTCAGAGCTTTATATTGTATCTCCACGTATGGCATCCAACTAATGAAGTGTTCTACAAAATTAAATGGCTAATGGCTGTGTAGCTGTGAATAGAACAATGTCATGGTCTCCATTCGGTCTTCGGGGTTTGTGTAGCTAACTTGCTGGCCATCATCAAAGCGCCACTAAATAGGCCCAGGGTTTTCGGAGCATAGTTATAGCCCTTGCCTAAGTGCTGCACAGTCGCTTCTTGGTGGGCCTCCTTATATGCCGAGTGTTTCTCACTGATCACAGAGAGGGCCTGTACATTGTTGTGTAGAAATCGAGCTCATGGGTTTGAATCTCCCCCCTCCTTGGTGGTGGGTTTCACTTGTATAACTTTGTGTAAACCTGACTGTTTCGCCATGCATTCTCCACGGATTATGGCTTTAAAGGCCCCAACAGCTCACCAAGCCCTTGTTGTGTGCCTAGTAGTCAATGATTGCTGTTCGGACTTTGTCTCGCAAGACGAGTTCTGAAGGGCGTTTGGTGGTGTAGGGAACTGAGCTTTTGTTACCGTCCCCCCACACTTTTTGCCCCCCTTTTAGCTTCTAGATGCTGATTTTCGACTCTGACAATGCCCTGAGGGCTGCCAACCAGATCTCCGTGCCAGTGCTCCTTCCCTAAAACAAGGTAAAGTCTAATTGTGCTACGCTTGGAGAAGGACTTTAGCACCCCTGTAAGTCCATAGTAAATAGTACTCCAGGTCCCTAGTGCCTGGGCACTTAGGAGGGTCCCTAAGGGCTGCAACATGCCTTCTTCCATGCAGAGACCCACATACTAATTCTACACACATTGCCAGTGCAGGCTGCCTTGCATGGTGCAAACCATGAGTGAAAACATGTCATGACACACCAAAGTCACTGCATCTAATACATGTAAGTCAACACTACAGCAGGCTTTTGACCCCCAATGAATGGTGCACTATATTTTATGTAAGGACAGATCTGCAGGAGTATATATTCCCCTGTGATGTCTAGTTCTATTACTAAATATTGCAAGTGAGCAGGGAAGCCATTTTAAAAGCATGTGCCGGACACTAGTGAAAACGAGTTCCCCAGCTACATGATGGCTCCACTGAAGATAGGGATGTTTGGTATAAAACATCTCGTATTAATGAACCCACACTTATGAAGGGGTTTGATTTATAAATACTTGCACATAGAGGGCACCTTGGAGGCGCCCCCTGAAATCCTAACAGTGTGTTGACTGACTGATTCAGCCTGCCACTATAGACTAATTCCTGACCCCAAAGGGTGAAGGTCTTTACTTTATGTATGTCAGAACCAAAGCCTGCTAGGGAAGAGGTTGTTCACACCCTCTCCCAAAAGGACGACCTGCTGATTAGCATTCCAAGGCAGAGGAGCTTCAAAGGAGCTACCACCTTTGGAACCGAGCTTGGCTTCCCTAAAATAAAAGAACTCAATTCCCTTTGTCCAGAGCCCTTTGGCACCTCGACAGGCAGAAAAATTAGCTAATCAGATAGAAGTGCCCACCCATAGGCTAGTAGCACCCCTAGGTGGGCTACCTGAAGTGGAAACAACTTTTTAGAGTTGACCATCTTGATGATGGCAAACTTAGGGATGCTGGGACAGTATTATATCCACTTCCCCCAGGAACTGGTCATATAGGGGGATAGTAGCACCAGGGTTAAGTAGCCTATTGGCTACTACCCCTCACTCCCCTAAACGCCCCTAAATTGAGGATTTAGGGGACCCACTGATAACAGATCTTTAGATTTCGACAGATTAAGAGGAGGAGTAGACAAAGAAGTTTAAGGTCACGAGAACCAATGAGCAAACTCTGCCAGTTTCAATGCTGCCCCCAACAATCGTGGAAGAATTGACCTCAACATGCCTAATCTTCCATGTTTTCAATAGCAGTGGATTTAGGTACCTCAATGATGTGAAGATTGTTGCACCTGGAGCGCTTCAAGCAGATAATTTTTAATAGCGCATCAGCCTCCAACCTAGCCACAAGTATGGAATGTGGCCCTGGGCCTCGGCAGGCTGGCTCTGGGTGCCTTGCATATCCCTCCATATGCGGCAGCCCCAGATGGAGTGGTGCAGTCTCGCGGACCTGCTGCTCAACTCGGTGACCCACGGCACAGGAGCACCCGTCAAGGCAGCAGAGGCCCACCTGCAGCACCTTTCCCAGGGGTGATGGTATTGTGGTCTAGCTCAGGCCACCAGCTGCGGGGTAGCCCCCTGGATGGGCTCACCTCATATGATGTGCAGGTTGTCTGGGAGGAAAGAGCCGCCGCACCGGAAGGTAATGCTCCGACCAAGCCGACTGCACCTCAAAGCCGTGCCGCTCCTCTCAGACCGCAGCATGCTCTGGGAGTTGAGCGTAGTTATGCATGCCTACCACGATCATAACTGTCGGCTGCCCCCGGCAAAAAAATCCTCCGGGACAGCAGACTGGCGGTTGGTGATGCACCTTCTACTGTGCCACATGTGACCAGCAGCTCAAGGCCCCAGGAGAATGGGGCCCGCTGCCTATTCAGAGTTGTCTGACGTGGGGGGAGGGGCCAAAGCGACTTGCTAGGCTGTGTGGTACGCCGCTTCCGACCACTTAGTAGTTTCTCTTCCCACTGCCGCTACCTCCAAACTAGTGGCACCTCCTGCTGGGCTGTCAGTTGGGGCAGGTCGGCAAGCCCATTAAGCATGGTCTGGTGCCCTGGTACTGCTGGATTGTGAAGTCGGCCGGCAGAGTCTCGCTATGCAGTGGCTATCTTGCAGCCAGGCTCTCTAGCACCTTGTGGCTGAGGAACTCCTGCCCATCCATTCTGATATAAACTGAAGCACCCTGAAAGTGTCTTGACCTCTTCTTAATGCACCTGAGCTTCCAGTACCAGGTGACATATCCCTCGGCCCTTACAATACTACCCTATAGCAGGCTTTACAGCACTATACTACATGTGTGGACATATCTGCTCATGCAGATATGTCCACACATGTGGGGGACAGTGGTAAAAAAAATAGTTTCCCAGCTACATGATGGCTCCACTGAAACCAAAGATGTTTGGTCTCATTCATCTTGTATCAATAAACCCACACTGATTCCAGTTAATACCTGCACCCAGAGGGAACCTTAGAGGTGTACCTTGAAAATCTACCAACTACTATGCGCTGGATGACTGGTTCTGACTAGCCTGCCACCAGAGACTTATTTCTCACCCCAGGGGTGAAGGCCAACGCTCTTAGGAGGTCAGGAACAAAGCCTGCTCCGGAAGGGTGTGTTTTACACCCCCTACTGCAAGAAGACCTGTAAATTAGCATTACATGGCAGGGAGCTTCAAATAGCCTGCCACCTTTGGTATCCAAATCTGGCTTCCCTCAGAGGCGACGCCCCCCCTCCCCCAACCAGGGCCCATTTGGCGCATGGACAGGCGGGAAAATTAGTAGTCAGAGAGGTTTGTCCACCCTCGGGTTAGTTCCACCCCTAAGGTGGGCTACCTGATGTGGACACGAAATTTAAGTCTACCCTCTTTGTGATGGCATAATTAGGAACTCTGAGACGGGGTTATACCCACTTCCCACAGGAAGTGGTCATTTAAGGTGTGTACTGATCCCCTAACCACCCTAAATTTAGTATTTAGCGAAGCCCCTGGGACCAGCAAATCAGATCCTGCCGACCTGAAAGAAGAAGACTGACAGTCACAAGAACAGAAGATAAGCCACTGACTTGGGACCCGGTCTGCCAGGCTGCCTACTGTCCTTGACAGTTGCACCGAAGACAACTCGACCTGCAGCTACCTTTTCCTCCAAAAGCCTGGGAGGACTTCCATCCTTCACCCAAGACCCAGGAACTGGCCGAGCTGCTCCCCTGCATTCACCCCAGAAGACCTGGGAAGACTGGATCCCCAAAAAACAGACACTGGAAAGCGCCACTGCATCTGTGCCCCCTAGCCCGATTTGAAGTGGGCCAACTGTATTCTGGTGGTCCTCAGACCCTCCAGATCCGAAGCACACCTTGGGTTTGCCAGCTGTGGAATTCCCAACGCCTCCTGCAGCCTCTCTGTGCAGGCACCCTCTACCGCGAGTGATTCCGGTGACAAAAACCGATCCCTCAGGACACCTCTGTACCCAGCCTCCCTAGCCAGAGAAGAGGACCAAAGGTGTCCCCGACCATCGTGAGACCTGAGCCTCCTTGTTGGTTCAACCGGACTGATCCCCATGTCCCAACGGGCAGCCTGTTTTACTGGACTGATCCCCATTGACTTCAGGGGGGCACTTGATGCTGTATTGCACCTCTGCACCCAGCTGCCCCACGACTGCCCGAGTTGACCTGCTGGTGCTGCCTTGTATCCTCCCCAAACTCTCATTACGTGCAGAACATTGGTCTGTAAGTCGCTATAAAGTATCTGTATGCAGTATATGCTTTTCCTCCTTAGGATAACATTACCACTTCAGAAATTGCAAAAAGTGTTGACTTTTGAAAACTGTAAATATTTCTAACTCGAAACATTTTTACCTGATTTTTATGATCTTGGTACCTAAACGTATGTAAAGATACATGTTCATTTTATAAATTGGTGTGGATCTCCTTATTGATTTGTGTGCATCATTTCTTGACTTGTGTGTGCAGCAAATGTCTAACACTCCTCTCTGAAAAGTCTAAGGCTGCTCGACCACACTACCCCCTAAGATAGCGCCTTGGCATTGTTCGAGCAAGCCCCTGTCCACTTATAAGGGCTATCTGGACTCTTTGCACGGTATACCTACCTCCTTTTGGTATTCTATATAGAGAGCCAGCTTCCTAAAATATGCAAGAGGACTTTTATAGATCTCCCCATCACAGACAGAAGAGAAACCCATGGAAGAGCCAAGAACGTTTATCAGTTAGAAAAGATGCGACTCAAACTCCATGTCCTCTTCAATATCCAAGGATGGATGCATGTTAAGTTTGCGGAGACCTTTCTCCTCTGCCTCAGATTTCCTGGTGTCTTGCAAATCACCCATCATTAACACCATACCTCTCATGAGATAACAGAGCTAATAAACCAAACCGAGCCGTCAAGGTGGTCCATGTCACTGTGGTTCATCTTACAAATGACACTTTTAATTTTCAAGATGATCTTTCTAAACCTCCCAGAAAGCCCTGGTTCCTTCCGTACTATGTACAATTTGGCACCAGCTTTCTGTTTAGGAGGAGAGGTAAATGGAAAAAGTAAGAGCTTAAGATGTTGATGCTTTCTTCCTTCGTGACATACCTCCACCACATTGTCTCCAACATTTTATGGGAAAAAAAAGAGAAAAGAGCCTTGAGATCACCAGCCCATGAGATTCAATAAGAGGGTTCAGTCACGAATTGTAGATGGTCGGCACAGCTGAAGATATAGCTTGCCTTTTAAGCTCATAGCTATTCCATGACTGCTCAGTACAGAGCTGATCATTGCTTCGTTTAGCATCACTAGCACCTCAAGTACAGTAGTTGATTTTGGATCTCCATTATCTGAAAGAGACACGTTAGTGATAGATTCCTTACCTTAGAATATCCCCAGGCGTCAGACTGGATCCGGAAAATTTTGCGTAGCAATAACCCTGCGCGCCGGCAGGCGTCGTCCGCGGCTCCGCGTCCGTCGTCGGCGTCGTTAGCGCTGGAATGACGTTGTCGGAGTACTTGGACGCCGCCCATGCGTGCTGGCGTCAGTTCTTCTTTTTTCCGCGCCAGCTAGCGCAGATCCGGAGAAGCTCGACTTCTTAGTCTTTTTTGACTAAACTTTTTGATCTTTTTGATCATCTCTCTACTCGAGTCTTCGACTCCAACGGTGTCGGTAGGGATGCCCGGGTTTAAACCCTGTTCCAGGTGCGACCGACTGATGTCGGTTACCGACCCCCATCGCCGGTGCCTCAAGTGTTTAGGCCTCGACCACGACGACCGCACGTGCCCCGACTGCCGGGCCCTGACGACTAAGGCTAGGCGAGAGCGGTTTCGCAAGCGACTGGAGCTCCGGCAGTCGGCCCCGCGCCGCACCCGGTCCCGGTCCCACGGGAGGTCGAGGGACAGGTCGTGGGGTCGGAGCCCTCGCAGCTCCGGGAGTGGTCATCGGTCGTCAGGATCTAAGTCCTCAGGTAAGAGGTATAAGAGGTCGGAGAGACATCATCGTTCCTCCGACCCACCCCGACGCTCGCACGATGCGGCCGGAGGTTCGGGTGACACCACCCACGCGGCTCCGCCGGAGTCGCAGTCGTCGCCGCCTTCCCCACACCTTCGGGTCCCTGGGCAAGACGCGATGCCTGAGATCGAGCGGTACCTCATGGCCTTGAGGTCCCTCCCTCCTCAGCCGGGTTCCGTGGCGCCTCCGGGCCCAACGGCCCTGGCTGGAGGCCCTAGCGGGTTAGGTGCTTCGGCTCCGACGCCGTCGGGTGCTTCGGCCCCGGCGCCGCAGGCCCTCTCTGGATCCGCTTCTGGATCCGGGTCGTCGCCGGTCGACCGCACGACCTCGCCGACGCCAACCCTACGAGTGTCGCCCCCGGCGCCTGCTATGGGTGCCCACCCCGATCCTACCCCCGGTCCGGTTCTGGCAGCGGAGCGGCGCCGATGGGCGCCGCATCTGACGGCATTTTGAGATTTCTATTTCCATGAGCAGGACCCATCTGTTGAGCCTGTACTACAGGAGATGGGTGACGAGGGTGATTGGGAGGGGTCTGAGGCAGTCACCACAGGACTGGATATATGAGCTTGGGGAGGCCAGTGGCATTGACACTTCGCCAGACACTGGATTTGTCTCCCCTTCCACTGTGGCTACGGAGGAGGGGCCTGCTTATAGTGTAGTGTTGACACGGGCAGCCAAGGCCTTAAACCTTGAGCTCCCTGTCGCGGCCGTGAGGACTAACCTCCTCACAGAGGTCCTTAAACCGCAGGCAAGCTCCAGTGAGCCTCTGCTGCCCTTTAATGAGGCCTTGTGTGACGTTCTTGTGGGCACTTGGTCCAAGCCCGCCACAGGTCCGCCTGTGGATAGGAACGTGGCCAGACGCTACCGCCCGGCCCCGGGCGACCCTTGCTTTTTGTCCACCCACCCCACCCCCGAGAGCCTGGTCATCCAGGCCTCCACTTCCCAGACCGCATTCCCGACGGCCCGCCCGATCGGGAATCCAAGAGGTATGAGCAGTTCGGGGAGAAGGTGTTCTCATCCCTCAGTTTGGGACTGCGGTCCGTTAATACCGCATGCCTCTTGGGCCACTATACCCACACCCTGTGGGACGCGGTCGCGGACGTGCTGCCACAATGTCCGGAGGAGGTCCGGGCAAAACTCACCCAAACCCTTGCGGAGGGTCGAGATGCAGCACGGTATTCCATCCGGTGTGGGCTGGATACCACGGACTCACTGGGCAGGGCGTAGGCGACGACAGTGGCGGTTCGACGCCACGCCTGGTTGAGGTCTGCCAACTTTTCGGCCGATGTCCAGGCCACTCTGCTGGACATGCCGTTTGATGGCCGTCGCCTCTTTGGCGACAAGGCAGACCATGTGCTTGAGCGATTTAATGACTCCAGGGCTACGGCCAAGTCCTTGGGCCTCTCGGCCCCTCGCCAGCAAACGGGTGCCTTTCGCTCCTTTCGTGGCCAAGGAAGGGGCGACCCCACACGTGCTGCCAGCCACACGCCGCAGAATGTCCAACAGCGGGATGGCGGCCGTGGAAACCGCCGTGGCGGCAGTCGGGGACAACGGCGCGGCCAGTCCACACCTTCCCCCGCAGCACCTACCTCAAAACCCTCCTAATCTGTGCTTTCAGGCTCATGTGACGCCAGTGGGGGGCAGGGTTCGCCATCACCTCTTCCACTGGCGCACCGTCACGTCGGACAGGTGGGTGCTGCAAATCGTCCGAAGGGGCTACTCCCTCCCCTTCGAGGCGATCCCTCCGGAAGGAGAAGTTCAAGATGCTGACTGGTTCTTAGCTGCCCTGGATCCAGGAGACTGGATGGTAGCGTTGGACTTGCAGGACCCCTATTTTTACATCCCCGTCCTGCCAGCCCACCGGCGTTACCTCAGGTTCACGGTAGGCCACGAGCACTTTCAGTTTACCGTGCTCCCCTTCAGCCTTACCAGCGCCCCACGGGTGTTCACCAAAGTGATGGCGGTGGTCGCAGCCCATCTGCGCAGGTTAGGAGTTTCAGTCTTTCCCTACCTCGACGACTGGTTGTTGAAGGCGGGCTCGCCCTAGACAGTCGCGAACCACATCCAGACTACGGCCGGTCTCCTGCATCTGCTGGGGTTCTCCATCAACGTGCCGAAGTCACACCTATGTCCCTCTCAGAAGCTCCTCTTCATCGGAGCGGTTCTGGAATTGGCGCAGTTTCGGGTTTATCCACCTGAACAGCGGGTTCGGGATATTCAGGCTCTGATTCAGATCTTTCAGCCTTTATCCCGGGTCTCGGTCAGGTTGACGCTGCGGCTTCTGGGGCTGATGGCCTCCTCCATCCTTCTGGTGCATCACGCCTGCTGGCGGATGCGGGCTCTGCAGTGGGACCTGAAGTTTCAGTGGGCCCAGCATCAGGGCAACTTGTCCGACCATGTCTTGATCTCGGAGGGCACTGCAAAACAGCTGCAGTGGTGGCTCACGGACCGCGATTGGGTCAGTGGCAGATCCCTCTCCCTACCCCATCCGGAGCACGTAGTTGTGACGGACGCGTCCTTCCTGGGTTGGGGAGGCCACATGGGAGAGGCGGAGATCAGGGGTCTCTTGTCTCCGGTGGAGTACCAGCTCCACATCAACCTTCTGGAGCTGCGTGCGATCCGACTTGCACTGAAGGCATTCCTCCCCTCTGTCCGGGGGAGTGTAGTGCAGGTGTTCACGGACAACACCACCGCCATGTGGTACTGCAACAAACAGGGCGGGCGGGGTCGTGGACCCTATGCCAGGAGGCTCTACGCCTCTGGCAATGGCTGGAACATCAGGGCGTGACCCTGGTGGTTCAACACCTGGCAGGTTCCCTGAACGCCAGGGCGGACGAACTCAGCCGTCGGTGCATGATGGATCACGAATGCCGCCTGAACTCGGACGTGGCGCAAGGCCTCTTTCAGCAGTGGGGAGAGCCTTGGTTAGATCTATTCGCCACAGAAGAGAACGCGCAATGTCATCAGTTCGAGCAAGCCGGTCCATTACCACCCCCTTTTGTACCGGAGTTTCCAAGGCGGCACTCGCTCGGGGACGCTTTTCGTCGCGAGTGGAGTTGCGGTCTATTGTATGCCTTTCCGCCTATACCACTTCTGCCCAGAGTGCTGAAGAAGATCAGGCGCGACCTGGCCCAGGTTATCCTTGTGGCTCCGGACTGGGCACGAAGATACTGGTATCCCGAGCTACTCAGCATGTCAGTCGATCTCCCGATTCGTCTGCCTCTTCGGGAGGACCTTCTGTCGCAGCAGCAGGGGACGGTCCTCCACCGAACCTGTCCAGTCTCCACCTACAAGCTTGGAGATTGAGCGGCGACAGTTGAGGCCATTTGACTTGCCTCCCAAAGTCTGTAATGTCATTCTGGCAGCCAGGTGTCCCTCCACAAAGTCGGTATACGCCTGCAGGTGGAACAGATTTGTGGCATGGTGCACTGCAAAGGCTGTGGATCCACTCTCTGCACCCCTTTCGGAGGTTCTCCTCTTCCTTCTTTCTCTTGCCCAGCAGGGCTCTGCTCTGGGCACTCTCAAGGGCTACCTTTCTGCCCTTTTAGCCTTCTTAAGGCTACCTGATCAGCCTTCCTTGTTCAAGTCCCCCATTGTAAACAGATTCTTAAAGGGCATCACTCATATGTTCCCTCCTGTTCCTTTCGTGATGCCCCAGTGGGGCTTGAATATTGTACTTACCTACCTAATGTGTGCTCCCTTTGAGCCGCTCCATAACTGTCCTCTCCGTCTTCTTACCTTGAAGACTGCTTTCCTGGTTGCCATCACCTCTGCCAGGAGAGTGAGTGAGCTCCAGGCTCTTTCTTCTACACCTCCTTTCCTCTCTGTTCATCCGGACAAGGTTGTGTTGCGGACAAGACCTTCGTTCCTGCCCAAGGTTGTCACGGCCTTCCACATCGGGCAGTCCATTACCTTGCCCACCTTCTTTCCACCTCCACATCCCTCGAAAGAGGAAGAGAGGCTCCACCGTCTGGACCCAAAACGTGCGCTCTCTTACTATCTGGATCACACACGCCAGTTCCGGGTGGATGACCAACTCTTTGTTGGTTACGTGGGCGCTAAGAAGGGAAAGGCGGTGCACAAGCGGACCATCTCGCAGTGGATCATCTTGTGTATCCAGGCGTGTTACTCCTTGGCAAAGAAGGAACCCCCTGTGGGACTACGGGCTCATTCTACCCGGGCCACGGCGACTACCACTGCCCTGGGCTGAGGAGTGCCCTTGCAGGATATTTGCCAGGCAGCTACGTGGGCCTCGCTGCACACGTTTGCAAGACATTATTGCCTGGACAGCCAAGTCCGGAGGGATGGCTTCTTTGGCCGTTCTGTCCTCCAGGACTTTCTGGTGTGATTATTGGTTCGCAGACCCACCACCGGGGTTGGTATTGCTGGGATATCTATTCTAAGGTATGGAATCTATCACTAACATGTCTCTTTCAGATGCACAAGTTACTACTTGTGTAACGATATATCTGTAAGAGACATTAGTTAGTGATAGATTCCTTACCGACCCACCCATCCTCCCCGTTCTGCGAACCAATATCTAGGGTTATGGTCATCCACTTTCAGGGCCTTAGTTTCATGGCACCAGTGTTGGTTCTATCATGGCTCTGCGTATCTGGCGTGGAAAAGCTGTGTATCAGAACGGACGTCAGCGCGCATGGGCGGCGTCTAAGTACTCCGACGTCATTCCGGAGCTAACGCCGACGACGGACGCGGAGCCGCGGACGACGCCTGACGGTGCGCAGGGGTATTGCTACACAAAATTTTCCGGATCTAGTCTGACGCCTGGGGATATTCTAAGGTAAGGAATCTATCACTAACTAATGTCTCTTACAGATATATCGTTACACAAGTAGTAACTTATGCTACAGGCTTATCTCTCTTTGTCATGGCTATGGTGACATTTCATAGAATGAGGACCTTGCAGTAGGAGACGCTGACAAAAAGGAAGCACTTTCTGGAGGCCCACTTCAGGGGCTATGGATATGGTCAACAGCAGGCTCATGTACCCTATTAGAAAACACAGCAACAGCTTAAGCTTCCACTTCACATATGATACATGCTGGGCAGTAAAGACATTTCAAGGGTGCCGTAAAATAAACAGCTTTCCGAAGCCACAGGAAAGGCTGCCCCATTTCTGCTATCAAAATTAATAATGTAAGAAATATGTAGAACCGGAGACTGTTAACAAGGTGAAGTTTCTTTTTCACATCATTTTACTTAATTGTGAAGCACTAGACGATAATTGTGCTTGCTCAGGCCCCTCTCTCAATGGAAAGAATAAACGGAAATTGAGAAAAATAAACATCAACGACCTTATGTTGATCAAGAACCAAAACGAGTATTCAAAATGGGAAAATGTATTTAAAAAGTGGACTTGCGATGGGTGACTGCAGAACTCTTTGGCCAATGGGTCTACCTCAAGCAGCTCGGTTTGGCTATCCTGTGACTCGTTGGGGCTTTCCCCGATAACTTTCTGTTTGGAGGTTGTGGGGGGATAGGGTCACCTCCTTTCTCCTCAGTGGCTTCTTGTAGGTTAGTCTTTCTTCTAGGGGCGACAGGCACACTGCGAGTTGGGGGGGCTCCTTAGTCTAATGCAGAGGTGCAGGGTGGGGGGTGGGTGGCTTCTTTGTTCCTGTTCTTTGTTGGATTCCCTTTTTTCCTTTTTCCTTTTTTGGCAAGGCAACTGGTGGATGGACACTTCTAACGTAGCGACTGTGCCCGCTGGGGATGGACTGGGTTTGGATTTTGATGATGGGGGGTAGGAAATTGAATGTTTTAAGCTGGAATGTCAATGGGCTGGGGGATCGTATTAAGAGGGGTATTGTATTGCAAATGTTCAAGAGGTGTGTGCCTGATGTGATACTGCTACAAGAAACGCATTTGGTTGGAAACACGTGCCACGCACTCAATAGGAAGGGCTTCAAGATGGTGGCACACTCGGGGTTCTCTTCGGGCTCCCGGGGGGTGGGGATTATGGTGCGCTCCTCCCTCCCCTTGGAGATAGATTCAAGAGTGGTCGATGAGAGAGGACGCTACGTCGCCGTCACAGGGAGGTGGGAGGGACGTACCCTGGTTTTAGTTTCGATCTATGTCCCCCCTGGGCTGCAGACGGCCACTTTAAAGGATCTTTGGGGCGCCATTTTGGGTCTTCCCGAGGGGCTGCTTATCATGGGAGGAGACTTTAACGCTGTAGGTTCAGGGATGTTAGATAGGTATCCATCCAGAGATCTTCGGGGCTCGCAGACCTGGCTTCCCGATTTTTTGGACACATTGGGACTTATTGACTGCTGGAGGCTTTTGCATCCTGCTCAGTGCCAATACTCATTTCACTCAGGGGCTCACGGTAGTCTTTCCAGGATTGATTATGTTCTGGCTCTGGCGGCCCACGCATCGGCGGTTTCTGAGGCCAGACTGATGGCGAGGGGCATCTCGGACCACTCTCCGGTCTGGGTGTCCTTCGACTTCGATATCGTGGTAACCGAGAGGGTGGCGCTGATTAACCCGTGGTACTTCCGTGAGCCCAAGACTCGTGGACTCTTGGCCAAGGCCATTGAGCTTTACTTTTCTGAAAACTCGGGCTCGATCACATCCGCTGTCTCCTTATGGGAGGCCTTTAAAACTGTCCTTAGGGGGGAGGCGTTCTCCTTAATAGCTGAAGTACGGAAGCGCAGGGACGCGGATGTGGTGATGATTGAGTCAGCTATCACAGAGATGGATTCCCAGTTGGAGGGTGGCCAGACACCGGACCTGCTACATGCTCTCGCCCTCAAACAGTCGGAGTACCGGGCCATTGTCACGGACGCGGTGAAGGCTATGGGTAGAGAACAGCAGGGGCGAATCTACGACGTCGGGGACAAGGCGGGCAAGCTTATTGCCTGGCTCGATAAGAAGGAGAGAGCCAGCCGCGTGGTCCCGGAGGTGCTGGGGGAGGACGGTGTAGCCGTTACCGACCCCAGTGCTATAGCTGTGGTTTTTGCTGAATACTTTGAGTCCGTCTATGCCCCGGTCTCCGAGACGTCGAAGGAAGACTCTGGCGTCTTGCTTCGGGATATAGAGGTACCGTGTTTGTCGGAGACCGAACGAGAGGACATGGACAAGGACATCACGGCGGACGAGATCGCTATAGCTATATGCTCCTTGCGATCTGGCAAGGCTCCGGGCCCTAATGGCATCCCTGTGGAGCTGTATAAGATTAAGCCGGAAGTCGTGGCCCTGCCATTGCGGGATATGTTCCTTGAGGCGCGGGAGACGGGTATATTACCCCCAGACCAAAGGCTGGCCTCCATTGTGGTCATCCACAAGGAAGGGAAGCCCAGAGACTTGTGTCGATCATATCGTCCTATCTCCTTGCTGAACGCTGAGCCCAAGATCTTGGCTAAATTGCTCGCCAACTGGTTGGTTGGAGCGATTAGCGACTTAGTGCACCCGGATCAGTCCGGCTTTATCCAGCATCATAATACCGCCCTCAACCTGAGAAGACTTCACGGTGCCCTTGCGAGGGTCCGCACCCTCCAAGAGCCGGCCATCCTGGCGTCCTTGGATGCCACGATGGCCTTCGATTCCCTCGAGTGGCCATATTTGTGGGCGGTGCTGGCGAAGTTTGGATTTGGTCCGAGTTTCATAGGGTGGGTCAAGCTGTTATATACCAGCCCGCTTGCCAACGTGGCGGTTAACGGCCGCGCATCGGCATCGTTTACTCTCGGTAGGGGTACCAGGCAGGGATGCCCCCTGTCGCCCTTATTGTTTGCACTGGCATTGGAACCACTGGCTGCATGGCTAAGAGGGCATCCAGACATCAGTGGGATCAAATGGTCCCCGGGTTTCGAGGATAGAGTGTCACTGTACGCAGACGACATTCTCCTCTACCTCACCTCGCCGTGTAAGTCCCTTATTGTTGTTTGCGATGTTCTGCGCACTTTCGGCGGATATTCTGGCCTAGTTATCAATTGGTCGAAGTCCCACCTGTACGTCCTGAGGGGTGAGGTCCCGAGGCTCCCGCGGGGCTGTAATATACAGGTTGCGAGACAGGGTTTTAAATACCTGGGTATTTACATTTTGGTCGATTCCAAGCTGCGTTACGCAAATAATTTGCTTCCCCCTCTTGCGCGCCTTCGGCGCGACGTGGAGGGGTGGCGGAAGTTGCAGCTTTCCTTGCTTGGATGTGCGGCTTTGTTTAAGATGATGTCCCTGCCCCGGTTCCTGTACGCACTTCAGAATACCCAGGATCCGGTCCCGTCTGGGTACTTTAGGGAGGTCGAGGGCCTACAGCGGACCCTGCTCTGGGATGGCAGGCCACACATAGCCATTACTAAACTGACCCTTCCGTGGTACGACGGTGGGATTGCGCTGCCTGACATTCGGAGGTATTATTGGGCGTCGCAGCTGGCTGCCCTTAACCACAGCCTCTATGGACCAGCCACAAGCCCGGGATATGCCATGGATCGGTGGCTCCTGGACGACGGGAAATACTACAGGGCTCTGTACTCAAGGTCTCTGGATGGAGGGATGACGGGTCCCACTAAGACAGCGGTTCACATCTGGAGAGCAGTTACGAAGGCACAGGGGTGGAAAGGTAGACTCACATTGGCAACTCCACTTTATGACTCTGAACTGTTGGGTAAACTGTGGCACACCAAGGGGTTTGACCGCTGGGATCTGATAGGCATCTCTAGGGTGGAAGACATGATAGCTAAGGGGCAGGTCAAATCCTTTGAAGTGTTACAAAGGGAGTTTCAGTTGGGGGGAAGGGAATTTTTCAGATATGCCCAGTTGAAACATGCCCTCCTGGCAGTAATGCCGGAGGGTGGTAAAATCCCTGAATCTTCCCCGCTGGAGGATAGATTGTTGGACGGCCATATGCCTGATAGTGCTATCTCATTGACCTATAAAAAACTGATTAATGTTCGCGCTGACCTTCTCCTGGGGGTGCGAGATCAGTGGATCCGTGATGGAATTGAGTTGGACGATGAGGATTGGCAGTGTGCGGTCTCGTCTCCAAAGGAGGTGGCAATCCCGGCCAGATTGAGGCTGGTGCAATTGAAAATCCTCCATAGAGTGTATGTCACTGGCCCCAGACTGATACACATGGGCCATTCGGTGGATGGCCTCTGTAGGCGAGGGTGCGGTTTCTTAGCGACTTTCATGCACATTATATGGGAGTGCAGGTTGGTGGCTACATACTGGAGGCAAATACATGCAGTGATGGGTGAAGTAACCGGGGTTGACCTGCAGGCCGAAGCCCGGCGTTGCTTGTTAAATGTGTGGGGCCCCACAGATTATAACAGTTCACAGACTCAATGGGTCACTCTAGGTAACATGGTAGCTAAGAGGGACATCGCTCAGAACTGGGGAGCGGCTTTGCCCCCGACAGTTGAGATGTGGAAGGCTAACATGGACTGGTGCATGTTCCGGGAGAAGACAGTGTATGTTGCCAGGGGTAGGCCCAAGAAATGGAATAAGATTTGGGGGTCCTGGAATGAGTATAGGGGTGACATCTGCCTTCCGCTTGATACAACGCCCTTGGAGGAGCGTTTATCCCCTTAGCTCTTGGCTCCGGCCGACCGATTGAGATACAACTGTTCTTTCTTCCTTCCTTCCCGTTATCTAGTTATATGGTTTGCTCGTATGGTCTACTACCTAAGATATTAGCCCAGCCGCCCCCTGAAACGGGGCGATGTCGCATTCATGTCCTTTCGCCTTGCCTTCTGGCACTAGTTAGGTGCCTTCTTTTGTTACATTGTTTCATTCATATAAAATAACATAAACCTTATACGGATTTGCATTTTATTCTGTGTGCACCATTCGAGTTGCATAATGCCTTGCTGCCTAGCCCCCGGGATGTCTGACTGAATAGCTGTGTACTACTGTGTTGTAAATAAAGGTTTTCCAAAAATTAAAAAAAAAAAAAAAAAAGTGGACTTGCACGTGCTGACTGAGTATTTTTAAAAAGAAATAGGTCTTTTGAAGGACAAGGAAGATTGACAGACACCAAACTACCTTTATTTAAGATGACGCGTAATAATAGCAGTGAAAATGTTTGCGAGTGCTCAGAGATCATGGTCCGGAAGGAGGGGAAACAAACGGGGCATTGTATTGCTGAAGATACTTGTTGGACAGCTTTCCATCTGTTGGCAAAGCATGTCAATTTGGTGTGCGTTTTAACAATATTTAACATTTTACTACTGATATTTTAGGCCTCACCTACACAGCGAGCAGGTGCTGCATAGGAGACGTTTAGCCGTTGTTTTGATCTTTTTCGAAGCACATACTCGTGCTTGTAGCGGCATCCACCTTGCGGGAGCGAGCAGGAGTGCGCCACAAGCACGAATATGTGCTTCGAAAAAGAGCAGACTGCTCTCCCAAGCGCGCGCGCTGCACTCCTTTTTAATTTTTTTTAATTTATTTATTTATTTTTTTACTTTTAGCGCGAGGCGCACATGCTTTTTTCACAAATCTCCATTTCGGAGTTTACAGTACGACGGCAGTGGTGCCCTTTCCCCTTGACTGGCAAACAGTTCAGTGCGCACAAATAAAGGAGGAACATCGCTCCTTTGCACTCCGAGATAATTAAGTCTTTCTTTGTGGGGAAGTGTGTGGGAACTTAATTAAAAAGCCAATCCCCCAAAGGTCTATGTTTTCTCACATCAAATTTCACGTTTTCCACGCCAAGCGTTTTCTGGCCGCGGCTGATAAAAAATATGACAGAGGGGGAATATCTGCACATATGGCTCATTTATGGTTTCTCTCCAAGTAATCGTTTTAATATAATTAGGTTTTTGATAGAGCTGCACTTGCAACGGGTTCTGTTTTTTGTTCTTCTAAAGACCTCGTGTAAAATTCTCCTGGAGCAATTTTTTTCAAACATCCTCTCTCGTGCTTTAAAAAGTAGAGCTAGTGTGGAAACTATGCCATGGACTATGGTGTTGTGCTTTACAAGGCCAGATGAACACATAAGGGAATCTGATTTCAAAAACCGTGTGGTGTAGAAGTGCTACAAACTAAAGAATGGTCACCATAATACGAAATATTGAAAGCATGCTTCCTTTTCTTGGCTTTAATAATCATTTTAGGAAATCAATGATTCAAAGTAAAGGGTAATGTAAGTGACTTGCTCCAATTCCTGCAAGATAAAGGGCTGCATCTAAGTAATTCAGGGACATTTTGTCTGGGCAGCATACATTTCATGGTAAGATTTTTTTTTCAGGGAAACAAGGGAAAGGCGGCCTATTTCAGAGAGATTTTGCAGTTACTGTTCACGTTTGGCACAATGTGGGCAGTTATCACAGAGAGAATTCTGAGCAACTGTCACATTTTCAATTTTAGTGATTTCATGCACAAGACCTAGCATTTTAGTTATCTTTGGGATAACAACATTGAAAAATGCTGCCAACTACAGCATTTCTGTGACATTTATTGAAATCTTGGTCCATTTCAGTGAGATCTGGACAATTACATCAATGTATGTTCAAAAGATATAGTGAGGGTAGAAGTGTAGCCAAGCCAGTGACATCTGAGAAAAAAGGCTAATTGTTAACACTTCTTGGACACTTTTTGAGTTGTCACTCCTGAGGGATCAGTTGTTACTTATATATTTTGAAGTTATTTGGCCATAACTCTAGCAAATTTGTGGGAAATTCCATTTAGGCTTCCGTTTCAGGTAGATTCCATTTTAATCAGATGGGTATTCACAGCATCTGTTACAGAAAGAGAGTATTAACTATAAAGTTTGTGGATCACTCTGGAATCAAAGCTCTTAGTGCTGCTTTGATTGGAGGGCATAGACGAGGGTCTGACTAGCAGCGCAGCTGTGGATCTCCTTCCAGACATCGACCCATAGGAAGAAGGCCTTTTAGCAGCAGCACATATGAACGATGTTCTTCAATCAACACTTGCACTTTTGGAATAAGACATCTTCTTTGTGTACAAGGCTCCCTTACCACCCTGAACACTGACGAGACAGCGTCAGACAGAAGCCTCTTCCTGTCTCTTTGATACATGGATAATGCGATGAGTGACTGGAGAAATTTAGTCAGTGTAAAGTAGGGGATCTCTAGTTCTAAGAGGCACCGGATGAGTGAGATGACTCCCGCGCAGCATTGTTTGGTCCCTTACATGCCGGTTTGCTTTACTCGCCCTCAGGACCCTGCCGTGACTGCCGCCGACCTCCGGACCGCGACTGCCAGGGCAACTACACCTACCAGAAGGCAGTGCGGTCCCGCGAGAGGTGTGGCGAGAGCCTCCACGACCCAGCTGCTGCCAGGATTTAAATTGGACCGAGGGCTCCCGCGGCGCGGGTGCGCGAGGGCCAAGGGCAGGTCCGTTTGAGCCCTTTTGAGCCCGGAGAAGGCTGGGCTGGGCCCCCCCTCTAATGTCATAAATCCGAAAGTAAGAATAAGTTCTTCTAACTGGTGTGTCCTTTACATTCATTGTATTGATACTGCTGAAATATTCCAACAATCCTGATATGGCTGGACGTATGGGGAGGGGGAGGAAGGCTGCACCTGGAGGTTCTGTGACTGGGACACTCGACCAATTCATCTCAAGGGGATCGTCGGTGTTAGCACACGAAATTGAACTTACAGAGCGCCGCCTCTCTCTAGACCCGGCTTTCTCTAAACGGTCCTCTTTGGGAAACATTGTGTTGTCTGTCACCCCGGAGCGATACATAAATATAAATGCTACTTCAGAATCCGTGACCTCAAGCCATAGCACTGGTGTAACCAGGGTGGACACGGTGAACACCAGGTCTGATGGGGCCCCCAGTATGCAGACCCAAAGTAACACCAATAACTGTGCCTGGCGGGGTATCTACTCGTTCATCTATTATATACATTACACCTGAGCACACCCACTCATTATTTCTGTAATCCAATATATGTATGTCGCACTCCTAGAGTACCGCAGTCTCTCTCCACACTGCACCAATGTTTTGTTTCCACCAACATAAATAGAATGTCTCTTGGAGGCACTGTCTATTGTAATGGATAAGGCGTATCCGTGATATGTATAATATAAAGAATTATCTGTGTGTGAATTGAGCTGGGTTGTTATGAATCAAGAGGTGACTATTCTATAGAATGCGTATATACATCTCTGAAATAGGAACAATGTAAACACACTGTCTAAAAGACATGTTTAAATATCTTTTTGCAGCCTTGAAAAAGCCCTGTGGGCGAAACGCGCGTCGGCTGCTGCTGTGCGATTTACCACTACCACTTATCTGCAAATTAAAAGCACACATCTAACTGAAGAGTGTGACTGGACTACTTCTTTTTTACTTGAAATTCTGGGATTTTGGACTACAGTGTGGAGAGACACTGCGGTACTCTCGGAGTGCGACATACATATATTGGATTACAGAAATAATGATTGGGTGTGCTCAGGTGTAATGTATATAATTTTTTGGCCAGGGTTCTTTTGAATCTGTGGACGGACTCACACCCTGGTGGGTGGGTGTCACACACCTTAAAGAGCACCTCTGCCTTAGTTGTGTCTAGAATGATGGGTCCTTTTTTGAAATATGTACAGTAATCTGATGTGCGGATCGAAGTAGGCAAACCCACAAATCTTGTGTTTCATAAACTCGTTCATCTATGATGCCTGCCCCTGGAGTTGTGCCACTGCCATCTGTACACATATCGGGAGCGATTCCAAAAAATAAGCAAGGGGGGTGCTCTAAAGGGGAAACACCCAAAGGTGGCGAAAGCTAAGGACATGGGTACTCGTGAACATCAGATGGTGGTATTAAGTTCTCCAAATAACATCCCGCCGGCTGGAACACCGGCCACACTGGATGAGGACTTTTGGTTAAAAGTTGGCGGAATCCTTACGTCCTCTATGCAGCCCATCCTGGCCAAATGGTCACAAATTGAAGATGGAGTAAAGAACCTCGAGCAATTGACCATATCTAATCTTGAATGTAATAAGAAGAAACAGACAACAATTAATCAAGATTTTTATTTTATTTATTTATTTTAGCGATTTCTACAGCGCCTGGTGACCCAAGGGTATCCCCGCGCTATGTAACTTGAACCTATTGAGACGGGAGGTAGTCGAAGGGTGTTACTTGGGAAACAAGTGGGTCTTAAGTTTTTTGCGGAACGCAAGGAAATTGGATTCCAATCTGAGGGCCAGGGGGAGTGCGTTCCAGCCTTTGGCCGCCTGAACGGAGAATTGGCGGCCTCCCGTGCGGACTTTTTTGAATCTGGGAATGTGGACTCGATTCTCATTTTGCGATCGTAGCACTCTGGTTGCTGTATAGGGTGTAATCATGTTGCTGAGGATCGCTGGGCCGGAACCGTTGTAGAGCTTGTGTGTGATACACATTGCTTTAAAGTGCACCCTTTGGCGCACCGGGAGCCAGTGCAGGGTTTTAAGGGCTGGCTTGGCAGATGTTCTGGAGGGGGTGTTGGTGATCATACGTGCTGCCGCGTTCTGTGTCCGCTGGAGTTTCGAGATGGTAGCCTCGGGGGCACCCAGATAGACTAGATTGCTGTAGTCTAAGCGGGACAACACTAGGCCCTGGATAAGGAGCTTTCTGGACATCGGAGGGAGTAGGGGCAGGATTTTACGAGTCTTACGCATGAGCCCAAAACATGTGCCCGAGGTTTTGGTAGCCTGGGTCTTCATCGTGAGTTGTGGCTCTAGCCACACCCCGAGTGTTTTGATTTCAGATTTAGGGGGGGGGATTTCACCGAACACATCGGGCCATATCGTGGGAGGGATAGATGTCCATTGCTTACCGAGTAACATTACCTCTGTCTTTGTCCCATTCAATTTCAAAGATGATTCGTTCATCCAGTTGTGGATGTTTATGAGGCAGTTAGTCAGGTTTTCCGGATGGTCAATCAGCTGGGACAGGGAGACGACCAGTTGGGTGTCATCGGCGTAACTCACCATTTTGATGTTAAATGGTGTTACCACGTCCTCGAGGGGGGCCATATAGACATTAAAAAGCGTGGGGCTCAGGGAAGAGCCCTGAGGCACGCCGCTGGTGAGTGGGAGGGTGGATGAGTGGTGACTGTCATCCCAGACTTGAAAGGTGCGTCCTGTAAGATAGGATTCGATCCATCCGATAGCTGTCCCGGTAAGTCCTGCTTTCGCCAGTCTGCTCAGAAGGACACGGTGGTTGACCGTATCGAAAGCTGCACTTAGATCCAGGAGGATCACTGCCACTGATCCTCCTGAATCTAGTAAGCCCCTTGCCTCTTCAATCACCGCAAGCAGTGCGGTGTCCGTACCGTGGCCTGGGCGAAATCCGGTCTGGGATTGTCTGAGCAGTTTGTTTGTCTCAAGGAACTGAGATAATTGGATATTTACCAATTTCTCGGTGACTTTACTAATGCCAGGGAGTAGGGATATTGGCCTATAGTTGGTCAGGTCTGCTGGATCCAGCTGGGTTTTTTTAATGAGTGCTTTGACCACCGCACTCTTCCAGCTGTCGGGGACGATGCCATGTAAAAACGAACAGTTGATGAGGTCCGTAATGGTGGGAACTATTACTGGGGCTACTGTCTTAAGGAACCTGATAGGGGCTGGGTCCAGATAAAACTCTGCCGACAAACTGCACAAGGGACACCCTGGTCCTCAACTCAATTCCCCATATTTCGGAGTGTGATCCCACGAAAGGCACCTTGCGGGACTGTGTTGGAACTGGACTGAGTTCAAAGAATGATACAGTCCCACAGTGTATTATATTGCAGTTGACCATGTGCCGGGAGGGGGAATTGTTAAACGCTTGCAGGAGGGTTGTAAGGGATCCGTTGATAGCGATGAGCATGAGAATTTGTTACCTCGAACCGATTTACCACCAGAATCCATCCCCTATGTTGTTGTCCTGGCAGGGGTCCCAGAACTAGGGAAGGGTAGCGTGGAATCGTTTGCCGAACGTAAGAATAAAACCATCCACTGGTTAAACACCAATAGACCCCTTCCTTCGCATATGCATAGTAAAATTCTGTTTGCACGCAGAGTTAGCTGGGTGGGCAGGAGCAGGAAAGACATATTAGGTGACTGCATTATCATACATTTTAGAGACCCCCAAGTAGTGCAATATATCTGTGAGAGGCGGTCACGCATGATAAGAACCAGAATTCAGCCACTTGATATTACTTACTTCTATAGCCCCAAACACGACGAGTGAATTATATTTTCAATGAAAAAGTTCTGGAAGAGGGTTCGGAAGAAAATAATGTTAGAAGTAGGTTTGGAATTGATGGTCATGGCCTGGCATTTGGTATCCCCCTCAGTAACCGGTACAGTGTACTTGATATGGTCGATTGACTTACCCCATATAGTGTCAACTCCCGGAGTGTTTTTTCTACGGATGGGGGAATAGAGGTCAAGAGGCAACAACCTGACGACGATCCAACTAATGTGGTTTTGGGGGGGGGGGGGCTGCAAATTGTCTAAAATACAGCTTAGATGGTACCAGCAAAGAAATGAGATATGCCAAAGTTGCCACAAAAATTAACCAACCTATATTGAGCGAGGGTGAACTCCCCCATGTGCTGAATACAACTTGGAAAATAGCAGAAAGGGAAGAGATTGTGGAAAATAATCATCAGGCCAGACAATATAGATTGAATACATCTGTACAGTATAGTAAACCTAGGAGCCTGGTTGGAGATGTTAGTACCCAAATAGTCGCCGGCACAAATATTAACAAACCAGAGATGGGCAATACTCTCAAGTTGATGTCATGGAACATTGCTGGTTTGTCATCTAGAATGAGGGACCCCAATTGTTTAACTTTTATACAGGATTTTTCTATTATTTGCTTGCAGGAATCCTGGCCGCTCCAGGCCATGCATATAAATGGCTACCGCACCTTCCATACTCCTGCCAGCCTGAGCCCGAGGGGAAGGAATAAAGGGGGATTATGCATCTATGTGTCCAACCTTTTAAATGATCTGGTAGTGAAATTCGAAAATGGATCTGAATTTTACCAGATATTGCTAGTAAGCAATGAGGGAAAAAAAAACCCAGTCCTAATAAACTTCTATAATAACATCCCAAAAATGGAAATCATAAAGGTATTAGAAGAATTATGCCAACCCCTGAAGCACATCGAAGAAAAACAAACTGGGGATATGTGTGTCATATGGGTTGGCGACTTCAACTGTTTTCTATGCCCATATAGTCATCTGGGCATTTGTGGTTTGGGCACAGATAAAGATGATTTACAATCACACTTTTCCCATACTGCTCTGGGCAACTGAATAAACGAACTGACCTTCCATTTTGACTTGGGTTTTGCAAATGAATGATGTACTCCACCAGTCCCTTTTGAGCCAACTTTTATTGGGAGGGGGTGTAAATCAGTAATTGATTTCATTCTTATATCAAATCGGTATTCTTGTCATGTTACTACTTCTAAGATATGTGATATAGTGACAAGCGACCACCTCCCAAATATGCTACTTTTTTCTCTTGCAGGGAGCGAAAAAACAACTAAAACAATAGAAAATCTATATAATTATAAATTAAGCCTTGCAAAGATAAATGGATATGCTATAAAGTGGAGTAAAGTAGAACCCATGGCTTTTTTTGTAACCCTCATAAAAAACAAACATAAGGAATTCGACACGTGTCTAACTCTGACTGGTGAAAATGCCCTAGTCACTGAGGCTTTCATCAGAATTACTGAGGAAATATGTAAACTCCTCACAGGGACACTGAAACAGGGTAAGATTAAGGCACAGGGATGGTTTGATAGGGACTGTAGCAAAGCCCATGCGCATCTTTTGAAGGTCCTAAAAAGTGAGCCGAGAAGTAAGGATGAAGTGAGGCTGGCTGGAACTGACTATCAACGAGTCGTTAAAAAGCGCAAGAGCCAGTGTAAACCGGAAGCCTGGCAGGCGCTACATCAAGCCTGCCTAACAAAGGATAATATGGGCTGCTGGAAGGCTTTTAATGCCCCTTTTTTTTAAAGACAGGGCAACTAACACTATTGAAATGGCAATTACGGAAGATAGATGGGTCAACCACTTTAAGGACCTCTATCGGGCAGATGACCAAACCGAGAGTGAGAGACGTGGCATAAATGAAGGAGATGCAAATGTGATTCAGCCATCTTTTCTCATAAACATCGAATTCTCATTGTCGGAAGTTCTAACTGCCATCAATGAGAGTGCTGCAGGGAAAGCCCAAGGACCTGACAGTGTGCCAGTGGACATATATAAATCTAACACTGAGCTATGGGCCCCACTTTTAACCAATGTCCTGAACAGTTGTAACAAACATAGGTTCTTTTCCACCTGGCTAGAGCTCATAGTGATCCCCATCTTTAAAAAGGGTGACCGTAATGACCCAAAGTGCTACCGTCCAATATCTCTACTGGACTCGCTTATGAAAGTTGCCGGGAGGGTCATATTATATAAACTTCAACTCTGGGTGGAAGAAAAGGGCATACTTTCAAAATTTCAATATGGGTTCAGGGCAGGACTCAGTACGACAGAACAAGGATTGAACCTGGTGTTGATTATAGCCAAGTATGTAACCGCCAAAAAGGAAAAGTTGTTCTTAACTTTTGTCGACCTGAGTTCGGCTTTCGACTGTTTAAATCACGACAAACTCTGGGCCACACTGTCACAAATGAGTGTGGACTCTAACCTACTTATATTTATTAGGGAGTTATACCGGGGGGCTGGGGCGAGGGTGCGGTTTGGGAAGCAGGGCGAATGTACATCCAAATTTAGTATAAACAAAGGAGTGAGACAAGGATGTATACTAGCCCCGTTTTTGTTTAATTTATATATAAACAGTGTAGGCTCCCACCTGGTCCATGATAAGCAGGACTACCCTCAAATTAGGAATGCCCCAGTCCCTTTATTATTATATGCAGATGATGCACTTAGTTTCAAGACCCACACTAAGAGAGTTGCAGCCACATGTGTGGGCTTGCTAAGGGGCCTCAACCCTCTCTTGAAGTTTTTTGATCCAGCAGTACGACAGCTCATTGTACAATCTACCATACTGTCTCGCTTAGACTATGCTAGTGCGCTGCTTCTAGGGGCTAATAAAGCCGAGACACAGCGACTACAACGAGTTCAAACTTCGGCAGCTAAAACTCTGGTGGGACTTCCCCGTCGGTGTTCGGTCAGGGCTACGATCAGAAAGCTGCACTGGCTTCCGATCGACACCCCGATATAGTTCAAAGGCTCTTGCTTATCGTTTAAGATTGTAAAATCTGGGAGTCCGGAGCTACTGAGCAATCTTCTGGTCCCGTACATGCCCCGTAGACAGCTGCGTTCGCTGGGACAACATTTGGTGATTGTCCCGCGGATTAAACTCTGCCAAGTTGGTGGTCGTTCCTTTTGGTACATGACAGCTAAGCTGTGGAACTCCTTGCCAGTTCACATTCGTGGAATGGAGGACCTGCTTGTCTTTCGAAAAGCCATTAAAACCTTCCTCTTTCCTTTAACATAGGTGGGATTGACCGTAGCTGTGAAGTTTTCAGTTACTGTGCCACTTGGATCTGGTAGCGCCGGGACGCCCCTTGGCTGGGGCACCTGTGCGCTTTAGAAAAACATTTAACATAACATAACGTAACATGCAGTAATTATGGCACAGACTCAAGTAGGCCTCCAAAGAGCGATCACTAATTTCTCAAACTATATGAATGACAGAGGTCTTAAAATAAACATAAGCAAAACGTTCACTATGTGCTGTACTACAAATAAAACTACTACATGTAAAACTTTTATCTTAAAAACGAAAATAGATACGATTGATAAATTCTCGTATCTGGGTATTAACTCTGAGAAAACGGGCACCTGGTCATCGGCGGCACACGCGAGAAAACTGGCTTTCTCGAGAGCAATAGGTGCCGTTCGTAATTTTGCTAATAAGCTGGGTGGACGACAAGTTCCAGAGCTTGTGGATATATAGAAATCTAAATGTGTTTCCACAGCGATATACTGGGCAGGGATCTGGGGAATAGCAGAAACTCACAATATATAACTTTGTGAAAATGCGTTTTTGCGCCATCTCCTAGCTGTCCCGGGGTCCACCTCTACCTATGTATGTCACAAAGAACTAGGTTTGTCATATATATCTGATCTCATTAAAGTTAACCCCCTTCTCCTATGGCATAAGGTATGGTCCACTGATGAGACCGGTTTTAATAGAGATATAATTAAGAATTGCCTTAATCTCCAGGGGGTTAAAAGGATCACCTGGATTATGTATGTAAAGAAATTATTTTATGACAATGGTTACCCAGAATATTACGATTCCCCAAGCTGCCTAGAAACTGTATCAAGAAAGAAGTTGAAAGAAACTTGTTTACTTTTTCTAGAAAATAAACGCTGGCTGTTAGAGAAATGTAAGACCTCAGTCATGGAGAATCATTTGATGCTACTAGGACAGGGGATTCAGCCATATTTGATACAGGGGCAAAGTTGTTATTTACGCATGCTACTTACACGCTTTTGTGGGGGGACTTTTTTTTTTAGACTGGCTACATTCCCAGAGGTAAACTCTTGGTCAAAAAATCATCATTTCTGCACAATCAATGTTACACTGCATACTTTTTTGTAAATTTTATGAATTGCCAAGGAGAAGATTTTAAATCGCTATCTTGAGAAACTGGGGACTCGGACGATGTAGAACAGCACCCTTGAGGCTACAAATGTTGGAGGATGAATTGATTATCAGCCTGATTCATGAAGCTAAATTGCGCCCGCAATAGCTGCGAAAATGCTATCGCGGGCACAATTTCCCAAATCGGTATTCACCAAGAAAATAGCGATTTCGCAAACACAGAATTGCGAAATCGCTAAAAGATTCGCAGAATCCCGGCAGTAGACCAATTGCGAATCCGAAATAGCGAGAACCCACGGAGTCTGCGAATAAAATAGCGAATTCGCAATATCCTCGCAATCGGGATTCATGAAAAATCGCTATTAGCGAAAAACCCAAAATCGCACTTTGCGAGGCGCAAATTAAGGACAACCCAAAGCAGGTGGTAACCATCAAAGCCATAGAAAAAAAAATTTGAAAAAACGTTGGCCAATCAGTAACTGGTGCAGGCCTGACCAAACACATTTAAGGAGAAGCTGCATCAGCAGAAGGAGTGTCAAAATTACAGGAATGTACATGGTGGTCAGGCGGCGAAGGCTACAGCGAGCAGCAAGGAGGAGACGCAGAATCCAGGAAAGGATATTCCGCCAGCGGGTCACCCTGCTGGGCCAAACCAGAGAGCAAATCTACGCCAAGTACCGGCTGAATGGGGCTATAATTATCAAGCTCATACAGGACCTTGACCCCCTGATGCAGCACCCAACAAGGCGGACCAATGCCGTCCCAACACATGTCCAGGTATTGTGTAGCCTGCACCTCCTGGCCTCTGGGAGCTTCCAGGGGATAGTTGCGGCAGCTGGGGGGATATCCCAGCCCACCATGTCCCGCTGCCTACGTAGTTTCCTGGACGCAATGCTGACCCAGCTACACCAGCACATCAAATTTCCCACCAGCCAACAGGAATTGGATGAGACCAAGCTACAATTCTACAATGTGGCCCGTTTCCCACACGTGATAGGCTGCATTGACTGTACCCACGTCCATATCTGCCCTCCAGCGGCAACGGAGTACATGTACCGCAATCGCAAGTCCTACCACTCCCTCAACATCCAGATGGTCTGCAATGCTAAGACATACATCACGGACATAGTGGCACAGTACCCAGGGAGTACACACGACTCATTCATATTTCGGCACAGCGGCCTCCACACACGACTGGTCAGGGGAGACTTTGGGGAAGGACACCTACTTGGTAAGTACACTTTGTCAACAATGTCACAGTGCGATGAAGTAGCTGCGCTGCTCAGGCACTCACCCTCTGCTCCTCTCATTCAGGTGACAGTGGCTACGCCCTGCGTGAATACCTCCTCACCCCATACCTCAACCCTGCTACACCACAGCAACGGCGTTACAACATATCACACATACGCACAAGGAATTGCATAGAGAGAACTTTTGGGCTACTGAAGAGCAGATTCCGCATCCTTCACAAGACAGGTGGGGCCATGTACTACAGTCCTGAAGTGTGCTGCCGCATTGTGGCTGTGTGTGCTATCCTACACAACATTGCTACCAAGCGCCGGATACCTGTCGACATCTCTGGCAGTGAATCGGAAGGGGACGACCGGCCACCTGCATATGCGCGCCATGCACGCGGGGAGAACCCAGCTTAAGGCCACAGACGTCGCAACTACATCACACTGAGCAGTTTCTAGTGCACCCTCACCCCACAAATCACAATTGCATGCAAAATGTAATAATGACACTACGCCAATGTGTGATTCCAAATTAAAAATTGTTTCAATCACAATAATGGTACAAGTTTACATTCTGCCATTGCAAACAGTATTTCTGCATACTGCTGCGTCCATAACACAGGGCAGGCTTAAGTTCAGCCTGTGCCTGTACAGGTCCTATTCAGTCATGTGCGCCTACGGCGCGAAGCACCCAAGCGCCTCTCCGGCTCCTCCTCATCCAAGGCACGTGTTGCTGCAGTGGGCCTGGTGCTGCGTCTCAGTGCCCCCACCTGTGAGGCAGAGTGGCTGCTCACACTCGATGTCCCCTCACTGCCATCATCACCCCCAACAGTGGCAGGTAGAGCCGGGTGAAGTGCTGTCACGGCAGTGGTCAGGTGCTCGAGTACCCTGGCCACATCCTCGCAGCACTGGACGAGCTGCTGCTGCTGCGCCAGGGACCGGCGCGATAACTGTGCGGTGGCATTGCCAATTATGTAATTGGACCAGGTGTAAGCTGTCAGCTGGGTCAGTAGCTGACGGTGGCGGCGGCGGGCTGTGTTGCGCTGCGATGTCACTGCAGCAATGTTGGCCTCCATGGCTGCAGTCATGCGGGCCATTCCCGCCCCCACACCTGCCATGGCTGCAGTCATGCCGGCCATTCCCTCCCCCACACCTGCCATGGCTGCCGTCATGCGGTCCATCCGGTCCCCCACACCTGCCACATTGCGGCCAATGTTGTATAGCTGGAGCTGTATGGCCCCTTGCCGGCGTGCCTGCAGCTGATGTATCCGGAGCATGCGACGCTCCACGCTCATGCTGGGCAGCTGCTGTCCATTCCCCCTCCTGGTGCTAGGTGCATTGGTCAGCAGGCGAGCCCTGCCACGCCTGCTCTGCTGGCCTGACACAGTGGGTGGCCGCTGTGTCCCCGCTGTCGCGGGACCTGGTGTTGATGCGCCAGCTGCTGGTGGTGTCAAGCTAGGCGGGGCGGGTGGCACACTGGTGTTGGGCCTGGCTGCAGGCATTGCTGGTGCGGCAGGGGCTGGTGGCACACTGGTGTTGGGCCTGGCTGCAGGCATTGCTGGTGCGGCAGGGGCTGGTGGCACACTGGTGTTGGGCCTGGCTGCAGGCATTGCTGGTGCGGCAGGGGCTGGTGGCACACTGGTGTTGGGCCTGGCTGCAGGCATTGCTGGTGCGGCAGGGACTGGAGGCTGTGTATGTGAGGGCACCTCCTCGTCTTCCTGTGCTTCCTCATCAATTTGTAGCCTCTCGCTGTCGCTGCTGTGTGCGCCACCTGTGAGGGGAAGTGGACGTTCATTAGTTGCATGTATCTGTCCCACGTGCAGTTGCTACATGCATGCTGGGTGACATTCCCTGACTGCCTATGGCTTTGCATTATTTTGCACTTGTCTGGCTGCATTGGGGTACTTCTACATTGTGGCCACACTACATGTCCCACAATGCTATAGGGGATGACCTGATGTGCACCGATGGCATGACTATGGTACATTATGGGAGGCTATGTGGTCATGGCCATTCATAGGGGACAGGGTCGCAGTCGCATGCCACTTACCTTGGTTCTCTTGGGTGGGGCGGGATGAGTCCAGACGGGTGACTCCGACGCACGCCTCAGCCTCCAGCGTGTTTTCCACTTGATCCTCCAAGGGGGTGTTTGGAGGGACTGTAGGTCCTCCCCCTCCAGTGCCCAGGGACTCTCCAAGCCTCTCAGCTACCTTCTCTTTGGCACGACCTCGGAGGTCGTACCACCGTTTTTTGAGTTCATCCAGTGACCTGTCAGCCACGCCCACTGAGTTCACAGCAGCCGCTATGCCCACCCAGATCCTGCGCTTTTCCTGCTCGGGCACCTTCCTTGAGTCCTTCCCGAACCGTTTGGAGTGGTTGTCCACCACCCCTTCTATTAAGTGCTCAAGCTCCTGCTCTGAGAACTTTAGCTTCCTCTTGCGCCCTGTGGTGTTGCTGGGCCCAGGTACTGCCTCCTCAGACATAGCTGCAGTGTAGTTGGACAGTGGTAATCCAAGAATTGCAGGAGCTGTCTCTGTGGCAGCCTCGAGGTCTGCCTCACTGTGGTGAATGGGGGTGAGAACTGGCTGCTTCCTGGTTGTGATGTCATCACTGTGCTCGAAATGCGACTTCCAGATCTCGCGATTTTGCGATCCCGCTTTTTGCGATCTCGCAATTTGCGAGATCGCAAATAGCGAGATCGTAAATAGCGAGATCGCTAATTGCGAGATCGCTATTTGCAATATCGCTATTTGCAATATCGCTAATCCGACACGGATGTTGCCGGAAATAGCAATTTTTATGCGATTTTCGATGATCGCAAACGGTTTTTGCGGCCGCGTGCAAATCGCTTTTTTTAATCGCAAAACATCATGAATACCGTTATGCGATTTCTCTATTGCGATTCGCAGTTAATCGCTAATTGAGAATCGCAAAATCCGGTTTTCATGAATCAGGCTGTATGTTTCATATGTCGTCTTTTTTAAAAGCCATAATCAGATATAGGATTACAATGAATTGATTTATAATAAACCTCCTGAGTTACTGCAATTTTTTTTTATGTATCTAATGTGAGCTGCTTCGTTTTTAATGTATTATCCTGATTCATGGTAATGTCGATGTACCTTTTAATGGTACATTTTTTATAATATGACGTACCTTTTTTATTATGCTTTTATGGTTTTTTAATCTAAATCGAATAAAGCAGTTTTTGAATTTGATTTTAAATTTGAGTGAGATGACATTACATCAGGAGTAATCTGCAGAGGCATCGAATGACAGTATCTTTTAAGTTCTTGCGGTAGGACAGGATATTGATGGTGATTTCCTCTCCACCTGGAGAGAGTTTCCTCCTGGCAGGACTGGCTCCTGAGAATGAGATGTCAAAATCTAAGGACATGTCTAGGAAAGACCCCACACCAAGATGACCAAGGCACAGCAGACACCACACAATTGACCGCGTGCTTTGGAGGCCTAATCCAGCACACTTCCTTTCCAGAGTATAGACATAAACAATATGCAAACTAGTAGTGGATATCACCAATTTTTTTGGGCTGGCTTGTCGTTACTGCCTTGCCATTGGTAGAAGAGATGTGCCCAGCATCATATACAGAATAAGAGGCGCTGGAAACCAGATGTAATTGTAGCTCTGTCATAAAAGGGTAAAAGGAGGGCCTTCTTTTGCAGTATTTGGTCCAAAACTGTGGAACTTCCTGAGTCACTAAGAAACTGAACTTCCCCTTTTGTCTTTCCGCAAAGCTTTGAAGGCTTGGTTGTACTAAGTGGGCACCCTGGCCTCTTTTGGTCTAGCGCCGGCAAACCCCTCCAGATCTGTCTGTATTAGCTTGGTGCTCAGGCCTCTCTTTCTATACTTCGAGACGGGAACCCCTTTCTGGGCAGCTGTGCGCTTTGTAAGACTACGAATAATTATAATAACCTGTTATTGTTCCATGGCTGCTGAGGATTCTCTCCCCCTACTCTGATTCCTACACTACAAGAGGACATGTAATGTACACCTGTCTGGCCAATCAATACCTTGGATGCTAAATTACCTTTCCTGATCAGCCCCTAGGTGCACTGGGTGTTTTGACCTTCCTTCCATTAGCCTTAGCAGACAGATACAAAAAAAAATACTTTATTTTTTCTTATGTAAACCAACGCCGGGAGTCCTAGTGCCTCGTCCCTGTGCGGCTTCTGCAAATTGACTGAAACACAGTGGCTAAGGGTGATGGGTGATTGGAGCTCACACCACTAGGGCAGGAGATAACTGTTTTTAGGTCTCACCTAAGCATCGAGCATGTGCTACATAGGAGGACATTTTGCCGTCGCTCTGGTAATTTTCAAGCTCACACTTGTGAGTGTCCTGACATTCACAGACTCCGACTCAGCCCTTTCCTATTCTGCACATGGCCAGAGTTTTACTTTGACAAAGGGTTCAAGTCACTCCCACGTTCCGCACAATAATGAATGAGTGAATAGGAGATCGGGAGACGCATCACATGAAGTTTCTATTAGTGCTCTTGGAAGCCTGTGCCTGGTGCTTCTAACCGCACGCGGGCTTTTCCCTTCTGTGGTTTTATTGCTGGTCCCCACGGGTCCGGAGGGGTAACATGCATGAGCAGGTTTACCACACATTTCGACCACATACTTCTAACCTGCTTTGCTTGCGTAAATTGCTCTACGACATACCAGACGGAATCAATGCAGAAAAAAATACAGGCCATTGTAATGTTTGTGGACAAGTTGCAATACCACATTGGGTGCAAACTCCGGCCCCTACAGGGTGATGGAGTCAAGCAGAGGTTTCTGCTCAACATAGCACAGTGGAGTAGTATCTCACTGTAGGACTGGTTTGTCTCTGTGAGGGACGCGCGCCTATCCTTTGTGTGACTAGAATGTGGATCTTAACTTGGAAAGTGTGCATGTGTGTGTGACTCCATATTACTGTAAAACTGACGTCTGTTGGTATTCACTCACACAGGGGCTCTGGCTCAGGACACTTTTATTGCATCACACACTGTACAATAAAGTGTCTCTGCTTTGCATGTTTAAGTCCCAAGAACTCTTTACAAGCACAAGAAAAGTACAGTTTGTTTTTTCTGCACAATTGAAACAAGAATTGGCATAGCCAATAGGTCTCGCCTTTGGGACCTTATAAGTGTTTAGCCATGCAACAGTTGATGTTGTTACACCAAGGGTATTGTGCTGCATAACTAAATACTTACACAGTCCCAAAGGCGAGACCTATTGGCTATGCCAATGCTTGTCTTGTTTTGCTCCCATGTCACTTTCCATGCCTTTATCCTGTTTCGCAAGTATTGAGATATTGACAGTGGTAGATTATGAAGTAGTACCTTTTATATGAAATTAAAGTTTACACATGAATTTAATTGCTTTTTTATTAGAGGGTAAGAGAGAAAAAATAAACGAGTTGCTTAAGTACATTGAAGAAAGACTTCATACTCTGGAAGATGAAAAAGAAGAGCTGGCTCAGTACCAGAAATGGGATAAAATGAGGAGAGCACTCGAATACACCATTTATAACCAGGAGCTAAATGAGACTCGTGCAAAACTAGATGAGGTAAAATTGTAAACAAGATTTGCTAAAACACATATTCCGTATTTTCTCTCCCAATTAATTTTGTCCTTGTTTGGTGCATAATTGAATATTGTGAAAATTGCATTCA
Organism: Lissotriton vulgaris; assembly: GCF_964263255.1. NCBI lineage: Eukaryota > Metazoa > Chordata > Amphibia > Caudata > Salamandridae > Lissotriton > Lissotriton vulgaris. The sequence continues at coordinate 1,100,695,985 of NC_141693.1, forward strand.
GCCATCCAAATTCAATGTGGGTTAGCATCTGATTTCACTATAGGGCTGCAATCTTCACCAATGCGCGGTTAGCTTACAGCTACCGCATTGCCTCCATCAACTTTTACATCTACCATATCTTTTCTATAATTTGTGTTCTGAGTTTGGAAATGTGTTGCAAATACGATGAATCATTTTATCTAAACTCTATTTTTGTACACTAATTTATTAATGTCCCTATATAATAATGAAGTAAGAAAAGAAAATATGAGATGTGTAAAATAAACAAAAATATGTATTTCTTTAGTAATATGTGTGTATTATTGATTTTTTCATAGATTATAACAAGTGGTTACGTTTATGTCTTACACCTAGAATATATTGATATATGCTAATTTAACTTGCTATTGTCCTTTTTACCTAATGTGATCTTCACCAAAGCATTACAATTTTATAGAAGTATATTACAGAGAGTGAGGGGAAAATGGCAAGGAAGGAATCAGCAATACCATGTTAAATCTTCTGCAGTTTTCTACAGTCAGTTACTTTTTGCTCGGAACTATTATTTATTTTGTTTGGGCAGCTTTCTTCAAAACGAGAAACTAGTGGAGAAAAATCAAGACAACTGCGGGATGCCCAACAGGAAGCCAGAGATAAAATGGAGGTAATGCTTAAATGGAAAGCCATTAATATAAGAAAAGGAAGCCGCTATTATTTTTTGCTACTGATTTGTGTAACATAACATCTCTTAAATTAAGTACCCCTAAATTCAGTAAAACTAGTCCCTTAATTATTAATTTGCTTTAGAAGAGTGTTATTTGGAAAACTGTATATTTAAATTTGTTTTAAATGCACCTCAAACTTCTCTTTTTTCCTACATACTTTCATTTTACAGTAATCCAGAACAGTTTCCAATGTGCCACACTGTCATACCATAGTATCATTTATCATAAAAATGTCACATTGTTTCATTGAGAAATTGTCTTTAATTTTTGCATTAGGAGATTGAGCGGAATGCACGGGAACTAAAATCCAAAATATCGGCAATGAAAGAAGAAAAAGAGCAGCTCAGTTCTGAGCGACAAGAGCAAATTAAACAAAGGACCAAATTGGAGCTCAAAGCAAAGGATTTACAGGATGAACTAGCTGGCAACAGTGAGCAAAGGGTAAGTGCAAATGTTCGGAGTGTCAGCCAATACAGCAATATGTGTGGATCTCATGTCTTGACCATAATAAGGAGGGGCTTCTCCTGAATTGTTTGCAGCATTGTGGCTTGTATATTAACATTCTCTGCATTGTGCTGGTAGCTTTTATCGGATTTGGAAAATTGCAACGTATTGTTCTGCAAAGTCTCTGTATCTTTAGTTACCAGTGCTCCATGGATATGCTATGCACAGAGGAGAAAGAAATCAAAACTGAATGATGGAAGTTAGGACAGTAGCTATGTAACAGATACGACTGTTTGAAAGCAAAAGTATTGAAACTTTATTGCCCCGGTTTGCTATTTTTGATCATTGACCAGCCTTCCAACCTTACTATGACCGGAAACAAGCGTCCTGGGACCGGTTTCGGATTCATAATCCTCATCAGCCAGGCTATCTTGAATCCTGAGGTAGAGTGATGACGGCCGATTAGCCAGAAACTGGTCCCAGGATGCTTGTTTCTGGTCCAGGGAAGACATGGCTTGGCAGTTTGGCGGAGTGAGCTAAAGAATGATGATGGATTAAACCCAGATCAGTTGACTTGGGGTGAGTGCCTGCAATGTTCAACACTCCGCCTATCATCCCCTTTGGATTTGCTTTGACCTGTATAAGAGCACTTGCCTCAAAAGGAGCTTTGAACTTCCTTGGAAAATCAAGCTGGAACAATTACACACCTAAGAAGATCATCAGAAGGAGGCTCTGCTTGAGGATGAATCAACCCTGAAAGGAGGAGTTAGTCTCAAAAGTATCATGAACACAAAAACAGTCCTGCGCTACGGAGCCACTTTAACTCAAGAAAGGGTTTCATCACCTTCCACAGACTGAAGTTAAAACAAGACTTGGAGTAAAAAAAGAAGAGCATGAATCAGCTATTGAAAGGAAGACTGGTTGTAATACTTCACAGACAGTGGATATAACATGAATAGGAGGAAATGATATATACATAAATACCCTAACACTTGTCATATTTTGCTAAGAATACAACTACATGTAAACAGACCCCTTTACCACAATGCTTTTAGAATAAATGGTAGTTAACTTATGTAGAACCAATTTCTGTGAAGCTTGGAAGGTCTGAAAGAAGAAGCAAACACCAGTTTTGCATCGTGAATCTTTCTGGATTCACTATGCTGTACATTATTCCGCGGTCTATTGGTTGGGTCCGGAATCTTAGTCTTTTCTTCTTTTTTTTTTTTTTTTTGTAGCCCAGGTGGGCGTCGACGTCCCACTTTTTGGTGTCCTTCCGGTGACGACAGCATGCTTCCTGCGGAAGCTCCCACCCTTGGGCGCCATCTTCAGATTCTTTTTTCCGCCATTGGGTCTGGATCGTTCCCGAGAGGGGTCCAGAGATTTGGAGAAAAGAGAAGCCAAAAGCCAGGTTTTTGGGAAGAAAAGAGTTTAGAAGACGAAGTGAGACTACATCAGCGAAGGGGACGACGAAGGAAGAGGATCTTCGAGGAACTTTGACGTCCAGAAGAGAATGCGCAATCAGGGGGCCCCCAGAACCCAAGAGATGGACAACACACCATTCAAATTCTGCTGGAACAGCCATCACAAGTACGCGCAGAAAGACCAACATCCAGTCTGCAACCTCTGCCTTCCGGTCGACCACGATAGCAGGGACTGCAACGCCCGCTCCGCCTTTACGCCGAAGACCCTTCGAGTGAGAGAGAGGCAAAGAAGAGCTAACTTCGCCATGCAGGGCTAGGGCCATCCAGCGTCCCTTCGAGACCTGGGACTCTCGACCGACGAGGAGGATTACGTCGCCGAATAAGACGACGGCTACACGGTCGTAGAGACCGATAATACGAAGACTCCAGAAAAGGTAGGAGACTCGACGCCCGAAAGACTCTCGACAGTCTGCCCAAGACTCTCGAAAAAACGAGGGCAAGACCCCCGAAAGCGCCGACGCCGAAAGCTCCGGCGTCCGCAGCAACACCCAGGGCCAGCAGATCCTCACAGAAGGACTCCCAGGCGTGAAGGGCAGCGACCAGCCAAGGTCGTCGAAAAACGTCCACGAAAAGGAACGTTCGACGCCGAAGACCTCTTCGTCGACGAAGGACACAAGACCAGTCTCGACGCCGAAACTAGTCTCGACGCCGAAAACAGTCTCGACGCCATCAAGCCAGACAAAGAGACCGGCACAACCAATCGACGCCGAACAGGCGGCCGAGATGGAAAGAAAGAAGAGAAGACTCGAGTCAGAGATGGAGAACATCTTGCAGCGAAAGAAAGACTTCGACGAAAGGATGAAGGCGTATAGAATTCCGTCAAAGCCAAAGCCACCGGTGGTCGAGTTCGTCGAGGAAGAAGAAGAGTTCGAGGTCGAAGCACTGCCGGAAAGCCAGGAAGATCTGGAATATCGGGAAGATGAAACCCCCTACTACGAGGAGGAGGAAGATGACGACCAGAGGATCTTTCAGGGCTCGACATACTCTGACACACAGGACCTAGAGTGGCAGGACCTCGAAGCCGAGAGTCCAGAAGAGGGAGTGGACACATATCCGGCGAGGCCCTCGCCGCCTGACGACATTGGACTCTACAACGAAGTCATCAAGAACGCAGCGTCAGCGTTCAGAGTAAAACTCGAGGAGGAACAGCCGAAGGCGGATTTCCTTGTGGAAACACTGCTCCCAATACAAACTAGGAGCCAGTACCTGCCAATGCTTGAAAGCATCAAAGGACAAGGTAGAGAGGCCTTCAAAGAGCCTGCAACTTGTAAACCCGTCACACCCAGGACGGAGAAGAAGTACAAACACTCCCCCAAGGACCCACCCTACATCCAGGGAACGGTCACTGCAGACTCCATCATTGCGGCAACTGCAAGGAAAAGGGCCAATGTCCCTACAAAGTCAGGACCACCTCCAGACAAGGAGAGCAGAAGGATGGACCTGACAGGGAGAAAGATCGAGAGGAATGCCGCAACGCACTGGCGCATGGCCAATTCCAACACCCTGCTGAACAGGCACCAATACCAGATCCTAGACGAACTGGGCCAGTTAGTCAAACACCTCCCACAGGAATACCAGCAAAGAGCTACGCACCTGGTAGAGGAGGGTAAGAACGTGGCGAATTCATGCCTAAAAACAGCACTGGACGGTGCAGACACAGCCAGCAGACTTATGATGCTGGGCATCACGGAAAGGAGACACGCCTGGCTCATAATATCAGGTTTTAAACCAGAGGTGCAACACAACATCCTGAACACCCCCTTCAACGGTGAGACACTTCGGAGCACCAGTGGACGAAAAACTCACCCAGTTGAAAAAGGACAACGACACCGCAAGATCCATGGGGGCCTTGCAATTCAGGGGAAATAAGAGAGGAACCCCGTCACAGAGACCAAATGGGAGGGGGGGAAACCAGCCGGGAACGTCTCACCAGACTTTCCACCAGACCCACCAGGGCGATACACAGACTAAACAAGGCCAGCAAAAACAACACTGGCAATACCAACAGAGGGGCCAGTCCTTTCGCAGGAAAGGGAATAGACGTGGAAACAGAAGAGGTGGACAACAACCCACCTCCAAGGGACTCTGCCACACTACTAGTGCACACCCTTTCAAAAACTCCACGGGTGGAGCACAGATACAACAAAGAGGAGTGGCTCGGACTAAACATCCAAGAGCACGTAACACCGGTGGGAGGAAGACTGAACCTTTTCTTCCAGGAGTGGAAGAAAATAACTACAGACAGATGGATTCTCAGCACCATACAGTACGGATACTGCATAGAGTTGGAAAGAACACCCCCAAACAAAAAACCAAAAAGAAGAGCACTAGCAAAGAAGGAACTAGAGCTACTTCAAAGGGAAGCAGAAGAACTCCTGCAGAAGGAGGCTATCGAGCTTGTACCTCCCAGAGAGAGGAACAAGGGGGTGTACTCTCCGTACATCCTGGTACCAAAGGTAGACGAAGCAATGAGACCCATCCTGGACCTAAGGTTCCTCAACAAATACATAAAAACCCAAAAAATCAAAATGACGTCCCTGCAAGAGGTCCTTCCTCAGATACAAGGCGGGGACTTCATGGTCACCATAGACCTTAAAGATGCCTACCTGCACATCCCAATGAACAGGCGGCACAAACATCTGCTAAGATTTCTCATCAACACAGACCACCATCAATTCACGGCACTGGCATTCGGACTGAAATCAGCACCACAGGTATTCACAAAGTGCCTTGCAGCAGTCGCAGCACACTTAAGGAGGGAAAGGATCCACGTATACCCTTACCTGGACGATTGGCTAATAAAGGCAAGGTCATACAAGACATGCAAACAGCATCGCACAGCGAGTGACAGACACACTGATGGCCCTGGGAGTCTCCATCCACTTGGGAAAATCCTCAATGAACCCAGAACAAGTAAAAATTTTCCTGGGTGCGCAGATCAACACCGTACAGGAGAAGGTGTTCCCCAGCGAGAAGAGAACGCTGGCACTGTTGAAGGAGGCCCACCTCTACCAGAAGGGGCGTGCTCTGACAGTGAGGACGGCGAGCAAGATGATGGGCATGATGGCCTCATGCATACACATAGTGCCAAGTGTACGACTCCACATGAGGCCACTCCAGGAGTGGCTACAGGACCAATGATCACAAGCTACAGGGTGTTGGGAGGACTAATGGTTGTAACGCACACAGTGCACGAGGAGATATCATGGTGGAACAAAGGAAACATAACAAAAAGGAAGCCTCTAACACCACCAACACCAACTGTGACCATCACCACAGACGTATCCCAGAAGGGATGGGGAGCACACATGAAAAAACTCAGGGTGAGGGGTCTATGGACACCAGCGGATGCGGTCAAACACATCCATTACCTGGAACTAAAGACAGTTTTCCTCGCACTAAAGGCATTCCAGACGAAGCTGTACAACGAAACAGTGTTGATCCAGATAGACAACACAACAGCAATGTTCTACATAAACAAGCAGGGAGGAACACAATCAGCCCCGCTGTCAGAACTAGCGCAGGAAATATGGAGATGGGCCATCCCACAAAAAATAGATCTACTGGTGATTCATCTGCCAGGGAAGGACAACGTGGAAGCGGACTGGCTCAGCAGACAGACATCGGCTTCACACGAATGGGAGCTCAATCCCCAAGAGACAAAGAGACTGTTCGACAGGTGTTCGATAGACCTATTTGCAACACGCCAGAATGCAAAATGACAGCACTTTGCATCCAGGCATCCAGGCAACCAGGGGAAGGGTCACTGGGGAATGCCCTATGGGTAAGCTGGTCACCGATCCCCCTGATACACAAGGTACTCAGCAAGTGCAGGACGAGCAACATGACCCTGATACTGGTGGCACCACAGTGGACCAGACAGACCTGGTACTCGCAGATTATGGAGATGACACAGAGTGCACCACACAGATTTGGGAGAAGGAAAGACCTACTCTCCATGCAAAACGGAGAGGTGTTGCATCCAGAGCCAGAAAGCCTCAGCTTGGCAGCCTGGCTACTGAGGACATAGAGTTTGCGCACCTTAAATTACCTGAGAGCACCCTGAAGGTACTTGGAGAGGCAAGAAGACCCAGCACGCGGAAGTGCTACGTGGCCAAATGGAAGAGGTTCACACTATGGTGCAGAAAGGAAAAACTGCACAACAAGATGACAAGAGACTCAACAGTGCTAAAATACCTCACAAACCTGCTCTAGGCTAATCTGAGTTCATCCTCGCTAAGGGTACACCTGGCAGCCATAGTCGCTTACACTAGAGGAGAGACAGGGAAAAGCTTTTTTACTTCACAGATTGTAAAAAGATTCTTGGAAGGTGCAAAGAGGATCGCACCACCAAAGAGGTTACCAGCACCAGCGTGGAACCTCAACCTAGTACTGACGGAACTCATGAAAGCGCCCTTTGAACCAATCCATAAGGCCTCCCTACAAATGCTAACTTTGAAAACAGCTTACCTGGTGGCAATCACCTTGCTACGCAGGGTGAGCGAGCTACAGGCGTTAACGCTACAAGAACCCTACATACAAATTCACAACGATAGGGTGGTGATGAGAATGGACCCACACTTTATGCCAAAGGTGGTGTCTAAGTTCCACATCAACCAAACTATTCAAATACCTAGTTTCTTCCAGAAACCAATGACAAACGCAGAAAGGGCACTGCACACTCTGGACGCCAGACGTGCAGTCATGCACTACATAGAGAGAACTAAGAATCACAGAAAAACAAAAAAAAATTTGCGTCATTCGCAGACAGCTTCATGGGAAAAGCAGTTACCAAGGGGACAGTTGCACGATGGATCGCACAAGCAATACAATTATGCCACAAACAAGCTGGGCAAGAACTAGCAGAGGGGCCCCGGGCCCATTCAACCAGGAAAAAGGGAGCAACAATAGCCTTCCTAGCTAACACTCCCATTCAGGACATATGCCTGACGGCAACATGGGCCTCAGTGCACACGTTCACGAAACACTACTGTGTGGACATACAAATGAACAAATAAGCACAAGTAGGACAGAAGGTGCTTCAACACATATTCAAAAATCAAGGCTCATCTTCCACCCAGCCGCCACAATGATAACAAACCGCTACAAAGTCTATGCACAGCATATTGATTCCAGAAAGATTCACGCTGCAAAACTAATAGTTTCTTACCTGTCGGTGTAGTTTTGCAGCTTAAAGACCTTTCTGGATTCACTAGCGAACCCACCCACCTCCGCCAGAAAGATGAGACTGGAGAAAGAGGTGGTAAAAACGGGGAAAAAGCTTAAACAGACTTTTGAAGGGTGGGAGCTTCCGCAGGAAGCATGCCAACGTCACCGGAAGGACATCAAAAGGTGGAACGTCGACGCCCACCTGGGCAACAAAAAACCACAAAAAAAACAAAGAAAAGACTACGATTCCGGACCCAACCACTAGACCGCGGAATAATGCACAGCATAGTGAATCCAGAAAGATCTTCAAGCTGCAAAACTACACCGACAGGTAAACTATTCGTTGTTTCACAAGTGCAAATTTTACCTCCACAATAATCACTGATACAACCTGACCCAGATTGGAATTTAAATGAGATGGTAGAGCTGGAGTAGCAGGTGTAAGAGCAGGATCAGGAGGATGCATGGTGTTTTATATACTCATTTGGGTTGAGATTCTTCTCCTGGTGAAATCTCAATATAGCACCCATTGATTAATGGAGCTGTGCCCGTCATTGTGAATGAGGAACTTCACATTCTCATTGAAACTCTTAAAAGAACAAAGACGACAGACATTATTTTTATCAGCGTTCAAGACAGTTTTGAAATCTACTAGTGAGAATTTAAAAAATACCACAAAGAATAAGTTTCACCACATAATCCTCTTTATATCTAGTAATTTGTAACACCAGCAAATAAACAAAAAAAAGCTTGCATCATTCAGCAGATGCCAGCCCCCCACTAGACCAAGAAAGTCAGATACTGGATGGAGCAGGACACACGTGGCTATGAATTGAATGATGGGATATTTGCAATTTGTACTCCTCAGATATGTCTGCCACCAATGGGAAGAATTGCAAAGCTTCTCCACTATATACCAGTGTGGCAGAGAAATATAGCACATAGTCTATTACAAAAGGGGTAGACTACCTCAAATGCATACGATTTTACAGACATAGCGTGCTGACAGATAAACACCCAAGATGATGGACGGAATGTTGCACATTGCCAAAACATTCTCCCCCAGTCACAGATCTGGGTTTAATCCATCGTTATTCTGCTCACCACGCCACCCCAGTTCAGACATGGCCACATGCAAATTAGTCTTGACCCTGTGCCTCATGGGAACAGTCCAGCCCAAACTGCCAAGCCATGTCTTCCCTGGACCGGAATCAAGCATCCTAGGACTGGTTTCTGGCTATCAGACGTCATCAGCCAGGATAGGTTGACTCGAGTGGCAAAGTGAGCACGGGACCCACGTCTGGGCATACCCTTCCCACATAGGGCGAATAGGACCTGACTTGGCATTTCGGGCTGGACTGTTCCCATGGTGCACAGGGTCAAGACTGATCTGCATATGGCTAAGTTCAAACTGGAATGGCATGGTGAGCAAAAAAACGATGGCTTTAGGCCCAGATCTTTGTACTGGGGTGAATGTATGATATTGTTATGCATTCTGTCCATCGACTGTTGTTTTAGCATTTGTCACCCCTAGTGGGACGGGTATGCTCAGACGTGAGTCCTGTACTCTCCATGCCACGGGAATCAAGCTATCCTGGCTGATGAGGGCTGAAGGCCCGAAACCAGTCCTAGGATGCTTGTTTCCAGTCCAGGGAGGGCCTGGCTTGGCAGTTCGGGCTGGACTGTTCCCATGGGGCACCGGGTCAAGACTGATTTGCATATGGCTAGGTTCAAACTGGAATGGCTTGGTGAGCAAAAACACGATGGATTTAGGCCCAGATCTCTGTACTGGGGTGAATGTATGACATTGTTCTGCATTCTGTCCATCAACTGTTGTTTTTGACAGATAAACCCCAGCCTTTTTCGAAACAGCATTCTTGGCAGCACATTTACAGTTTTAACCAGAACACCTTGTAACCATTCCTGTTGACGAGGAGCATCTCATTAGTCCTAAATTTTGCGAGATACGTGAAAATATAAAGCTACTGAAACTACTATGTCCATTGTTGCTATACCTGTACTGTTAGCGTATATCGATATACTGTCCAGCGACAGGATAGAAATAAGCCTTTCAGTCGCATGAAGGTAGTTTCAGCAGCTTCAACAGAGCACTTGGGTAACTTTAGGATCAGGCAGAATCAAAGGAATGAAAGGAGAGATTACTCGACAACTAAGCAACAACTCTATGGATTCTCAAAACCAGTATATTGGGGTAAGGGAGTAGATAGGAACAGATGTAACTAAATCTCAACAATGATGAAATAAAGTTCTTCGTAGCTGCTGGATTTGTGGATCTTTGTTGTTTTTTGTTTTATCCAACTGCCTCCAACTCTGTGGAACTCTGTTCCTCTACACCTTATGACGATTCCCTAAATGATGATCTTTAGAAAACATCTAAACCCCTGGGTGTTTCAGTAATCCCTCACAGTCTTGGTGATTGTGTGTTTTTTCTGCTTGTAGTGTCAGCAGGTTTTCTGTAAGCTTTAGGTAATAAAATACAGCTGGGTGAGGAAAAGGATGCTTGCCATGTATATCAGCTGCACTCACCCAAGGAGTGTAAGATACATATCATGCAGTAATGCCAGACAGCAACATACAGGCCCATAATGGCTTTCAAGTAGTGGAACAATAAGGCTATTTCATCGTAGAAACACTCACTTGCAATGAGAACTCATCAGTACATGCCTTTGTTAAAGGCATTACTCAGGTTGGCATAAGACAACTTTGTTGATCCAGTTGAACCATGAGTGGAACAGTAAACCAAGGCTAGGATACTTGTGAGGAATAAGGCTTTTTACAGGTTTCACCCCACTTTTTGCTGCCATTTCGGCGACTAGGCGCTGGTGTAAATTCCCTGAGATCTGGTAATCCGGACTCAGTGCATGTGTTTTGACTCTTAAAAAGGTACATGGTTTATTGGCTTATACCCAATTGGCATAGATTAACTTACTGTTTAGTCCCTAGAATATACTTCAAGGGTATTTAGAATGTGCACATTAAAGTGTCACTTTTGGATTGAGCACTAGTTGTGTCACCTCAAGTCTGACTAAGTAAAACATGTCTCCCAGACTGCCATTGCAGACTGGTAGAGCAGTTTTAACTGCAAACTCAACTTTGCCATTTTAAGCAATAACAAAGCCCAAACTCTCTTTTTAATATACGTAAGTTACTCCTAAATCACTCCTAAAATAGGCCTAAAAAGAAGATCCTGTGTTTTACATGTTCTGACAGTAAAAACCCCTATTTTCGTTTTTGCTCTCAGAGTCTGGTGGCCCCATTGGCAAGTTCAGAGTTACAGGCTGACAACTCAACTGTACTAACTTCTGAATGGGACTACCAAAGTTGGTACTTCAAGGTATCAATCAACTCGTTACATTAAGCCCAATTGAAGCCCATATCGAAATTAATGCAGCTTGTTGCCACATGCAACTTTAAGAAAGTTGCCACTCTATTGCCCTGTATTCCAGAGTTCATTTTTCCTGCCCTCCTGGGGACACATGTGAGCTATTACCAGCAAAGGTAAAAATAGAGGCCTGCAAATGGAGGATGTTACCACCCCCAGCAGGAGGCCACACAACGAGTTTCAAATGAGTAGTCTCATCTCTAATTTGGGAGCTTTATATGGATCAGAACTTGTTGAACTGCAGTCTTAGACGTAGGGTTGAGTCGATCCTTGCTTATCTATTTCAAGTAAGACGAGTAATGTTGGGGAGCGTGGGGGGTGGCAATCTTGGCCTAGCTTTTTATTAGTTCCTCTACTTTTTTAATTATACATGGCTGATTTGCCATGGCAGATAGACCATGCTGGAGGAGATTCCACAACGGTTGGGTCCTACTCGATAAGGACTCTCCTATATTCCGGTATTATATATTACAGGACATGACCTCTAAAGGTCTGCAGACACGTCTTTATTGTGTAGCAGCTTATGTGAACTGACATTACTTGAAAGTTAACGTAAATAAAAGTAAAGTAATGAAATTTCATAAGAAGGGAGACCACCGGTGGGTGAGCTACAGATGGCTCTTGAGTTAAATCTTATCCGTACCTAGGATTTTCTTTTTGGGATAATTTGAGCGAGAAAGAACATATTGTCAATCTGATAAATAAAGCTTTATCTCATGCAAACCCACTTATGGCATTTTATGGTGCACTTTATTAAGTTATTGACTGTTTACCAGATTACATTTTCCCCTACTCTATTATACGGAGTGGAATCTATACCTACCAATCACTGGCACTTGATGCACAAAGCAGAAGGGAAAATTGTGTGATCAATTTGTAATTTAAACACTATGCACCAATGGAGGCACTATGTATTGGTCAAAACTTTTGTAAGTGACTTGCCATCTTTAGTACGTTGGGGCTATCTTCTTGCGCATTCAAAAGAGAATTATTTGAGGAAACTTAGAAGTATTGAATGTTTCATTTCGATAATGGGGGACTATACTTTGATGTCAAACCTAATTCAAGCACTTGAGCACTTTAGCCTGAAATTGCTGGAGCTGCAAGATCTGAGCTATTGTTGCTTTAGAGGCTACCAAAAATCCTCCATGAAGTTTAGATCTATGGAACAGCGTAGTCGCCATTGCGGGAGACTAAAGAGGTTGGAGGAAGTAACAAGGACAGAATTATTATATATTTTTTTTAATAGAATTTTATACAGTTGGAACTAGACCCGAATCGGGCATCATAGCGCTTTACATGAGCACCAGGTTAGGCACTGGAGAGATTAAGTGATTTGCCCAGAATCACAGGATGTTGAGCGTCATAGCCGAAACATAAACTTGGGTCCCCAGCTTCGAGTTTTGACCCCTCAGTTCTACTTCAGGTGGAATGTGGGACATTGGTTTCGCCGCTGCATGCTCATGTTTAGACTAAATTGCCTCCCTTTAAGTTGCGTGATGGATGCTTGGCGGCGTATAAGTTGGGCTGATAGGAAGTGTAATTTGTGCAATGTTGCTGTAATGTTGATGGATCACCTATTTGTTTGCCCTGTTTTAAAGCCTGGTAGATGTCGTTTTTCAAAAACCTCTATTTTTGACATGGTATTAGTTCAGCTGGAGCAGCCACTCAGGTCCTTTATTATCCATGTAGGAAAGTGCCCCTGTCACCCCCACTTTTTGCCCGGTATTTGAAGTGATTTTGACTGGAAGTGCACAGGGTCCATGCTAACCAGGTCCCCAGTGCCAGATCTCTTGCCCAAAACTGTACAGTTGTTTCCCCCAATTGGTAAAACCTTTAGCACTCTCTGTAAGTCCCTAGTAAATGGTTTATTTATTTATTTGAGTTATATAGCGCTGGCTAGACCCGGAGGTATCCAAGCGTTTTACATAATGTTCCACAAAGTTAGAAAATTACATAAGTTACAACAGTTACTAGAAAAACATTTAACAAACGTAGAAGACGAGATTAGTGGAGCTTAGAAGGGAAAAGGTGTAGGGTAAAGGGGCAGGATTGAAATAGTATGAAGAGACGAAGGAGAGTCTGCCCAAAGTCAGGCTGGGTAGGTGACGGCGAGGAGGAAGTCCACAGCCCATCTCCTCTATAGCGATCAGGTAGCTACTACGGTCATCGGTCAAATAGCTAGGTCCCAACTGGAAAACATTGAGAGAGCATAGGGGACAAGATAAATGGAGAATATGGGGGGTAAGAGGGTTGGGTAATGGGGTAGGAGGGAGAATGCGACTGAGACGAAGGAAAGTCTGCCCAAAGTCTGGCTGGGTAGGTGACGGCCGAGGCGGAAGTCCACAACCCATCTCCTCTTTAACTATCGGGTAGCTCCACCGGGCATTAGTAAAAAAAGCCAAGTCTCCATGGTCACAGGCCATGCAAATTCGGGGAGATGCACAGTGGGTCTTCAGGTCCAGGCTGCTGCATGCGCCATCCTGTGGGGCGAGTTCAGAGGGGGGGGAAAAAGGGAGGAAGGGGGATCACCGCCATGTCATACAAAGGAGGCAGGACGGTTTCAGTAATAACGAACCACAGGAAAACCGATCTTCACACTAGGGAGTCGAGACCAGGTGCCCCGAGGTAAGGAAATGGAGATGTACCTAGGGTACCCTGGTACCTAAGGCCTGATGTTCCAAAGGGGGTTCCCTAAGGCTGCAGCACAAATTGTGCCACCCTAAGAGACCCCTCATCAAATCATGCAAGACTGCCACTGCTGGCTGCATGTTTTGGTGTAGACAAAAGTGAAAACACAGCACGGCACGCATCCCTGTCTGCCATTTCCTCTAACACTGTATGAAGAATTTGTAAGTCACCTCAACAGCAGGCCTTGCGGCCCAGAGGCAGGGTGCCTTATATTACATGAACAGATATGCCCATGTGCTCGTCATTACTGCCAGTGCAAGTGAACAAGGAAGTCATTTTAGAACATGTGCTGGACGCTGGTGAAAGTGAGTTCCCCAGCTTCATGATGGCTTCACTGAAAATAGGGGTGTTTGATATAAAACATCTCGTATTAATAAACCAACACTGATTCCAGTGATGGATTTATTAATACATGCACCCAAAGGGCACCTTAGAGGGGCCCCCTGAAAACCTACCAGCCACTGGTGTGTTGACTGACTTGTTTCTGTCAGCCTGCGACCAGAGACAAGTTTTTGACCTCCAAGGGTGAGAACTTTTGTTCTCAGGAGTTAACAAACAAAGCCTGCTCGGGAAGAGGGTGTTCTCCCCCTCCCCCTTAGGATGACCTGCTGATTAGCCTTCTAGGGCAAGTGAGCTTCAAAGAAGCCACCGCCTTTGAAATGCAAATCTGGTTTCCCTCACAGGAGAGGAAGCCTACCCCTTTGTCCAGAACCCTTTAGCACCTGGATAGGCGGGAACATTAGCTAGTCAGATAGGTGTGCGACCCCCAGGGAAATAATACCCCTAACGTGGCCTACCCTGAAGGGATCATGAATTTTCGGAATTGGTAGTCTTTGTTATGGCATACTTAGGAACTCTGAGACAGGGCTATGCCCACTTCCCACAGGAAGTGGTCATATTGTGGGCATAGTGACCCTAAGAGTCAGTAGCCGATTGGCTACTACCCTACACTCGCCTAACGCTCCTAAATGCAATATTTAGAGTAGCCCCTGAAACCAGACAGTCCAATCCTGGTGACCTGAACCAAGAAGACGGACATGAAGAGTTGCAAAGAGCAAGCACAGAAGACCCAGCAACTTTCTTGACGCCAACCCTGCCAGCCTGCATGCTGACTTCGACAATTGCACCCAAAAGATGACTTGCCCTGCAGCTGCTGTGTCTCCAAAGCCTGAGAGACCGGTCAGCACTTCACCCAGGAACCAAGAACTCCCCTGGTGCAACGGAACTGCTTCCCTGCATTCTGCAGGCACCCGAAGATACCCGAGAGGACTCCAAGACCTCGAAAACCCGACGCCTAAGGACACCACTGCACCAGTTGCTCCAAGTTTGAGTTGAAGTGGGCCAACAGTGCCAGCGTGGGCCCCCAGCCCTCCAGAGGCTGATTCCACTGGGGTTTCACACTTTGTCGATTCCCCAAAGTCGCCTACAGCGTCTGTTCACATGCCCCCTCTACTGCAACTGCCTCTGGTAATGAAACCTGATGCCTAAAGACACCTCTGCACCGTTGGCCGTGGAGAACTGAAATAAAGGTGTCCCTACATCTCCTAGCATTGTAAGGCCTGAGCCCCCCTGTTGGCTCAGCCAGACTAGCCTCCCAGTCCAAGCCTGCAGCCCCTTTACACGGATACCGATCCCCATAGACTAACATTGGACACCCAGTGCCGTTTTGAACCCCCCCACTCGGCCGTCCTAGTGCTGCTCGTGGTGCCTTGCCCGCCACTCACCTTAAGTCCAGGAGATTGGTCCCGTAAGTCGCTGTACTGTGCCTGAATGCCGTATCTGTTCTTCCTTCCATAGGATAACATTCCAGCTTCTGAAAAATGCAATAAATGTTGATTTTTTTCAATGCAAAAGTATTTCTACAGAAAAATTAACTTACCTTATTGTATTGATTCTGGTGCCTAGGATATATATTATGATTTGTGTATTTTTATACATTGGTGTGGATCTCCTTATTGAGTCCTGTGCATCATTTATTGATTATTGTTTGTATTTGCAGATGTCGAACACTCCTCTCTGATAAGCCTAAGGCTGCTTGACCACACTAACCCCTAGAAGAGCACCTTAGAATTGCTAGAGCAAGCCCCTGTCCACTCATAAGGGAATACCTGGACTCTTTGCACAGTATATCGCTTTTTGATAGTGTGTATAAAAGGCCAGCTTCTTACATTGGTGCTGCAGTGGTAGGATACAAGACTTGTCTTCTGCTGTACCATGTGGTTAATAAGTGATTGCACATCGGAATCTAAAATTGTCATTAGTTTAAAGCAATTGTCTTCCCTGATTTTTTTTTTTTTTTTTTTTTTAAAGCTAGCTGTTAGGGCCTCCTCTTACGTTCCACAGTGAAGTTGTTTATTACTTAAATAGTATTTGTTAGGTAGGCCTTTAGAAAGTACTTAAATATGTGTTCGAGGCATGTGGGCTGCTGAATTCATATCTGTGCATAGATCGCCGCCTAGTGTTGGGTCCGGATGATTGCACATTGTTGTTCTGGAAGAGTCTTCGAAGTATCACGAGATAGGTGGCTCCTCCGCCGGACTACAGTGCGCATGGGCATCCTCTCCATCCTCAGATTGTTTTTTTCCGCCATTGGGTTCGGATGTACTTTTCTTTACTCAAGTTCGGAAAATTTCTAAAGGCCAAAAGGCCTTCGGGGTCGTCAGTATTGTTTCGATCGGTGCCGAGTTCTTGTTCCAGTTTTCTTGAGCAGGACGTCGAAGAGAGCCGCGTGGCCTTTTCGACACCGGAGGCCTGATCGTCGATGGAACAGATGCCCGTTCAAACGATGCCCCCTCTGCAACTCTAAGTACCCGCACATCGATGTACACCCGGTGTGCAACAAGTGCTTAGAACAACTGTCTAGCCTGTGCTCGATTCAGGTCAAAGAAAACGCTTAGACTCCGACGTGCAGCGAGGCAAACGATGTCGAAGCCAGCGCCCGACCCGGTGAACATCTTCGATGAAGACCACTTTGAGGTCGTCGACACAGAGGATCCAGAACAGCAGTCGGATCCCGGTTCGGAGCATGGCTCCGACTATTATGAGGAAGACGAAGACCACGTCGAATATGAAAACGTCGTCGAGGTAAGGGACGACGTATCCCCCATCGGAGCCGTTGATGACGACTCGAGCGATGAAACAGGCCCAACAATGGGTACGGGGCCCGAAATAGACACTCAAACACTTTCTAAGGCTCAGGTCGAGGTATCGCCAGAAGGCCTTAGCCAAGATCATGAACAACATTCTATAGCCCCGTGTCAAGGCCCGGCTAAGAAAACATCACATGAGCCATCGGTTCCACTACTCAAACCGAAACCGAAAGCCATTGAGCCAATAACGAAACCGAAAGTGCTGAAAACAGTCTTCGGGTCGAAAACCTCGAACCCATCGGAGTCGACGAAGAAATCAGGTGTCGATGACCCTGCGGGGTTGAAAGTAGAGGGTGTCGAACCGAAGATCGGGGCGCTAAAGTCCGCCGTTAAAACCAAGCACGTCGAACAGAAGAAGTCGACGTCGATGGACAGCGACACAAACAAGGGACTCGAGTCTCGCAAGGGTCTCGATCCGAAGCATCAGGTCGACAAACCACAGCTTGTCAAAGGCCTCGAGTCGAAAGCCAAAAGCTCCTCGAAGGCCGTCGAGTCGAGGCAGAAGAGTGCGCCTCCGACGCCACAAGCACCGAAGAGGCGCATGCCCAAGAGGTTATTGGCGAAAAGGCAAAGTCGGTCGGGCCTACATCGACGCCAGCGCCGAAGAAGGTCAGTCTGTCTAAAGACACTATGCCACCGATAAAATTCGGACTACCACCGACTGCACCGCCTAAGGCGCTCGATCCGAAACGTGGGATCGAAACCCCCAAACAGGTGTCATTGGGGAAAAAGGAGTCATCCTCTGGAAGAGGACGTTATGTACCAGGAGCCCTCATATGATGACCAGTCCAAGTTACATATTGACTCACAATCTGGTAAACTTACTATTTATCAGAGGAAAATCAGATCAGAAAATACTTTGGAAGCATACAAAATTCCACTCAAAAAGAAAAGGCATTCAGCAACATCACCTGTCCTTTTTGAGACTGTGAGGTACTATGGCCAGGACACTTCGGCATATTCACCCACACCCACTACTGAGGATATGGGGTATGATGATGATGAACAATATAATTACCCTGCGGACAATGATCAGGATGACCAAACTCAAGCCTGGACAGACCCTGCTGACCAGGGGGAATCACAGACTATTCCTGATACTCCCTCTTATCCTGTGAAAACTTCACCAACGGAAGATACAGCTGCGTTCATCGCTTTAATTGAAAGGGCAGCACTAAATCATGATGTGGATATGCATGCTGACCCAGTTGAAGAGGACTTCCTGTTTGATACTTTCTCCACTTCAGAGAAATCTGTTAAAACTTTGCCAATGCTAAAGGGTGTCCTTAAACACGCAGGGGACATTTTGAAGGAAACCACTAGGGCAAGGATTATTAACCCCAGGATTGAAAGTAAATACAGACAGGCGCCTGTGGACCCTACATATATTAAGGGTCAGCTGCCGTTAGACTCTTTGGTGGTGTCAAATGCTCGTAAGCGTGCCAACTCACAAACTACGGGTGATGCTCCTCCTCCAGACAAAGAATCTAAAGTACTAGAAGCTTCTGGGAAAAGGGTAGCTGCTCAAGCAGCTAATATCTGGAGGATTTCTAATACACAGGCCCTATTAGCCAGATACGATAGGGCACATTATGACACTCTAGAGCAACTGCTACAACATTTACCTGAGGCCTACAAGGAGGGAGCAGAGATGCTAATCCAGGAGGGTAAACTCATATCCAACGCATCCATTAAGTGTGCACTAGACGCAGCAGACACTGCAGCCAGGGCCATCAACACAAGCGTCATGCTCAGGAGGCATGCTTGGTTGCGCATCTCTGGATTCAAACCTGAGATTCAGACCACATTACTAAATCAGTCTGTGGACCCTGATTATCTTTTTGGTCCTGATGTGGACACAATCTTAGAAAAGATTAAAAAAGACACAGAAACAGCCAAGTCCATGGGTGCCTTGCAGTCCCAACAATTTAGAGGAGGTTCCTTTTGTCGCTCCAGTAAAAGAGGAGCAACACGAGGCCAGGCATCACAACAAATTCCATACAATAAAGGGAGTACGCAAACCACCTACAATAAAAATAACAGAGGTTGATACCGTGGCAACAGCAGCAAAGGCAGAGGACGGGGGAATAACAACACCAGATCCTCCGCCAATACTAAACAGTGACGCCTTGTCACTGCCCCCGGACCATATAACACCGGTCGGTGGGCGATTACAACAGTTCCTGCCAGTCTGGGAAAGCATTACCACAGACAGGTGGGTGAGACAGCTTATTCAGTACGGCTATTGTCTAGAGCTAACCTCCACTCCACCCAACATACCCCCAAGACACCGTCCTATGTCAGCAGAGCACATAGACTTATTGCAGCAGGAAGTCATCAGCATGCTGCAAAAAGGGGCCATAGAACTCGTCCCTATACAAGAACAAGGTACAGGGGTATACTCGCTGTACTTCTTAATCCCCAAAAAGGACGGGTCTCTCAGGCCAATCCTGGACCTCAGGCCCCTAAACCAATACATCTTGTCAGAACATTTTCACATGCTCACTCTACAACAGGTTCTGCCATTGCTCTCTCAGGGAGACTTCCTCGCAACATTAGACCTAAAAGACGCGTACTTCCACATACCAATACATCCTGCACACAGGAAGTATCTCAGGTTTACCATACAAAATCGGCACTACCAGTTCAAGGTACTACCTTTCAGGGTGACATCTCCCAGGGTGTTTACCAAGTGCCTAGCGACGGTAGCAGCGCACCTAAGGAGAAACCATGTCCACGTCTACCCTTATCTGGACGACTGACTCATCCAGGCAAAGTCGGTCCAGCAATGTGCCAGCCACATGTCGCACACTATTCACCTCCTGCACAGCCTCGGCTTCTCATTAAACTACGCAAAGTCTCATCTCCAACCTGCTCACGTACAACAGTACCTAGGAGCGACAATAGACACTCTGGTAGCAAAAGCACAGCCAAACTCAGCAAGAATCAGCAGTATTCAGTTGCTGATTCAAAAATTCAGATCCCAAAACTCGCTCCCAGCACGGGTGTTCATGCAGTTGATGGGCATGATGGCCTCCTGCATCTTCATAGTCCCTCACGCGAGGCTACACGTGCGTCCGCTTCAAGAATGCTTAGCACGGCAGTGGAACCAGGCTCGAGGACAGTTAAAAGACCTAGTTTTGGGGACCGGTCGTGCATACCACTCTCTGCATTGGTGGAACCCACAAAACCTTTGCAGGGGACGACCGTTCCAAGAGCCTGTACCACAAATCGTGCTGACAACGGACGCATCTCTCCTGGGCTGGGGAGCGCATGTCCTCCATTACACAGTGCAGGGACTATGGATGACACAGCAAAGGAAGATGCACATCAACCTGCTGGAACTGATGGCAATCTTCATGGCAATGAAGGCGTTCAAAGTACATCTGTGCAACAAAGTAGTGTTGACCCGGACGGACAACATGACTGCCATGTACTACATACAGAAGCAGGGAGGGACACACTCTCCACAGTTGTCACATCTAGCGCAAAGCATGTGGAAGTGGGCCATTCAGAGGAACATCTTCCTCATGGCGAAACACCTCCCGGGCAGGGACAACCAGATGGCGGATCTGCTCAGCAGACACAGCCACCAGATGCACGAGTGGGAGATACATCCCTCAGTGCTACAACCGTACTTCCAGCAGTGGGGTCACTCAGAGATAGACCTGTTCGCCACAAGGGAGAACGCAAAATGCCAAAGCTTCGCCGCCAGGTTTCCACATCCACATTCTCAGGGCAATACGATATGGATGAACTGGTCAGGCAGGTTTGCGTGCGCTTTTCCACCAGCCCCGCTCATACCACTAGTGGCACGCAAACTGCGACAACACTCCATGACACTCATCCTAGTTGCTCCAACGTGGGCGAGGCAACCGTGGTACACCACGTTCCTAGAACTTTCCGTGGTGCCTCATCAACGGCTGCGATTAACACCCCGGCTTTTAACGCAGAGCCATGGAGACATTCAGCACCCAGATCCGCAACAGTTGAATCTTGCGATCTGGCTCCTGAAGTCATAGAGTTTGGTTACCTGAACTTGCCTCCTGACTGTATGAACATTATCAAGGAGGCAAGAAGACCTACAACCAGAGCTTGCTATGCGGCGAAGTGGAAATGATTTGTCATCTATTGTACCAATAATGACATGAATCCGCTAGATGCATCTACTCAAAACATCATATGTTACCTGTTACATTTACATAGATGCAATCTAGCGTATAGCTCCATACGTATACACTTCGCTCGGGTGGCGGCTTATCTTCAAAACAGGCAACACCATTCACTCTTTAGAGTTCCTGCTATTAAGGCTTTTATGGAGGGAGTCAAACGAGTGATTCCTCCAAGATACCCGCCTTCACCTGTCTGGAACTTGATCGTGGTTCTAACCAGACTGATGGGACCACCCTTTGAACCTCTACACTCGTGTGAGATACAGTTCCTAACGTGGAAAGTGGCTTTCCTAGTGGCGATAACATCACTTAGAAGGGTTAGTGAGGTACAAGCCCTAACTATTCAGGAGCCAGTCATACAAATTCATGCAAATAGAGTAGTACTGCGTACTAACCCTCAATTTATGCCAAAGGTGGTATCCCAGTTTCACCTCAATCAAACTATTGAACTGCCAGTGTTCTTCCCAAATCCAGATTCAGTGGCAGAAAGAGCTCTACACACACTGGACGTTAAAATAGCTCTCCTGTACTATATAGACAGGACAAAACCTTTCAGAAAAACTAAACAACTGTTTGTTGCCTTTTCACCACAGCATAAAGGCAACCCCATTTCAAAATCAGGTATAGCCAGATGGATTGTTAAGTGCATACAAATTTGTTATCAAAAAGCTAAATGCACGTTAACAGTTCCCCCAAGAGCGCATTCCACACGCAAGTTAGGGGCATCCATGGCTTTCCTAGGAAACATTCCTCTAGAAGACATATGTAGAGCAGCCACATGGACTACCATACATACATTTACCAAACGCTACTGTGTAGATGTACACTCCAAACAGCAAGCAGCTGTAGGACAGTCTGTACTCAGGACTCTTTTTCAGGCTGCTGCAGCTGGCACGGGCAACCACCGCTAAGGGGAAGACTGCTATACATTCTATGCACAGATATGAATTCAGCAGCCCACATGCATCGAACGGAATATGCTACTTACCAGTATGCATCTGTTCTTGACATGTAGGGCTGCTGACATTCATATCGCCCTCCCTCCTCCCCGGTGCCTGTCGCAGCTGTAGCACTCACAATTATTCTTAGCATGGTCATCACTTACTGTATCATACTCCATCCCTGCATCAATGGCGAAAAACAATCTGAGGATGGAGAGGATGCCCATGCACACTGTAGTCCGGGGGAGGAGCCACCTATCTCGTGATACTTCGAAGACTCTTCCAGGACAACAATGTGCAATCATCCGGACCCAACACTAGGCAGCGATCTATGCACAGATATGAATGTCAGCAGCCCTACCTGCCAAGAACAGATGCATACTGGTAAGTAGCATATTCCTTGTAGTTTTTGAAAAAGGTCACCAAATACCATGTCTGAAGTTGGTCCTACCCAGGAGCCCAACCTTTGACCCTACAGGAACCGTAACGTGGACAAACTTAAAACCCTCTGCAGAGCATGGAATCTTACCATGGGACCTAGGCCCACGAAGGCACATCTGCAACAGTTTTGCTTGCAGAAAATGCTCGGGCCATGGCTGAGGCAGAAACCCCTCTTGGAGAAGGGGCAGAGGATGTTGAGGTGAATGAAGCAGATAATTCCAGCAGTAATCCTACAGAAAGCAACATGACTGGGAGTACTACTAGTAGTGCCCCAGAAGAAATAAATAGTGAAGATGCAGATCTTCAGAAACTATCCAAGAGAATAGCATTGGAGGGTTAACTCTTACCTATAGAAAAGGAAATAGCTGAGTTGGGACTAGTACCCATCTCTGGTGGCAGCAAAATCATTAATAGGGAGAAGGATGACGTTTTCGCCACTTATATCCCCGAAGAGATTGTCCCTAAAATACACAGAGGTTGATGATATCACCAAGTGGTTTATAGCCTTTGAGACGACTCGTAAACTGAGGAGCTTCAACAAGTAGTATTGGGGCTCTCTTTCCTAGGAGCTGTTCTCAGGAGAGTGGAGGGTTAGGCTCGTGAAACTGAATTAGACAGCTGCTTAGTCTTATGACCTCGCGAAGGATACCCTGATTGAGGGCTTTGGACTCACCAGTGAAGAATACAGGATCAGGTTCAGGGAGACTCGAAAAAACCCTGAGTCCGACCTGGGTATATTTTGAAGACTTTTCAGTGAAAACACTAGGTGGATGTTTGAACGGTAACAATGTGCATGACTATGATGGGCTTCATAATCTTATTATGAAAGAACATCTGTTGAGTAGTGTTCTGAGAAGTTACATCAATACCATGTAGACCTAGGCCCACTTTCTCCTCAATAATTGGGAAAGAAGCAAGACCACTGGCTCTAGACAGGGGTGACCAAGACAACTAATGGTGGGTGTTGACCAAAAGATACGGGAAAGATGGTGATAGTCAAAGGATAAAAACAAAGTGTCTTCTAAAGGCCACATAAAACCTGTTCAGGAGGGTGGCCCGAAACAATACACAGTCTAAGGCTGGGTACCACGGTAAGAACTGGAATCTCAAAGAGGCTTGGTGCTTTGATTGTAAGGCCAATGAGCACCAAACTGGAGACCTTAACTGCCTCCACAAAAATAACTCCTTTAGTGGACCTGCAGTGAGTGCAGTGGTAAGTCTCCAGATGGGATCTCGGATGAGCCCTGACCGTGTCAGAAAACTCACTGAAGCAACTTTAGTCTCAGGCGGTGGGGTGAATGTTGCTGCCTTGGATGTTTGGCCCAGTAATCTGGAGAAATACAAACAACAGCCACATAGCAATGGGGTTAAAGATGAAGCACTGAGGGATATTGGTGCAAGTGTCGCTATGGTGACTGAAACACTGATTTCTGTTTGCTACAACAAATCCTGTGGACTCCTCACCTTGTGAATTCCACAGAAACCTTTCTCCTCTGCTCCCCCCTGTCGACAAGGGCATCCCAATGGAATAGCTCCGCAGGCAACTGACACCTTTGCAAGGGTCTCCCTTCCATTCTTTTGATGTTGCCTCATGTGTTTTTGCTGGTTATAGATGCTTTGGGCACTGTCCCACTGCTGTCCAGTGCCACAGTGCAAGTGCTCCCTATGGTAAATTGATGTATGGATTAGAGACTCCATGATTGGCTGGTTTGGTTTACTTGTCAGACCCTAGTACAGTGCACTGAGTGCGCCCAGGGCTTGTAAACCAAATACTGCTGGTGGGCTTGCAGCACTGGTTGTGCCACCCACAGAAGCAGCCTATAAAGTGTGTCTCAGGTCTGCCATTGCAGAACCTGCATGCAGTCTGGTACTGCCATGTTGACTGGGCAAGTGCACCCACTTGCCAGTCCCTAAACCTTCCCTTTTTGGCATATTAGTCACCCCTATGGTAAGCCCAAGGACAGGGTGCATGGTAGGTAAAAGGTAGGATATGCCCTGATGTGTGTGGCATGTCTTAATAGTGAATTACAGCCATTTTTGTTTTTCACTTTTGCAAGGCTACCTGTTCCCCATAGGCCAGAATGGGCAGTTTGATTATAACATCTTATAATCCTAACCAACTCAGGGAACTAGGTAGAAATTGGAGTTTAGTATGTCTGAACTCAGAATGATGAAATACATCTTATAGTGAATTTGGTTTTAACATTCTGTGTTTGAAAATACAGCTTTTAGAAAGTAGGTATTTTCTTGTCTAACCATCCAAGCCTGCCTCTGAGTTGTGTATTCCTTGTCTGGAGTTTGAGTGACAGGGGATGGGGGATTCCAGGAGACAGGGTGAGTCAGCACAGGGCTGAATAGAGAGATCTGCATGCAGATGGGAGGGAGGAGTTGCACCTGGGACCTGAATAGAGCTGTGCCTTCCCTCCACAATGCTGGCTCCACCTCCTGTGGTACGTCTGATGTCTCTGGCCTGCACTGTGAAAGGAAAGAAGGAGTCTTGTCAACAAAGTGTTCCAGGACTGACCGGAACTAGTTTGGACTAGGCAAAGGCCTCTCTGCCTTCAGAGAACAAAGGTAAAATGAGTATGAATATTGGGACCCAGACCCAAGAACTTTAGATCACTTTTGGGAAAGAAGAAGAAACCTTTGCTGAGGAGAGGCACCAGAGGAACTGAGGAAGCGGCTATCCCTAAGCTGAGTGCTGTCTGGGGGATTGGCCTGCAGTGGTTGCCTGACTGCCAAAGAAAGGAGAAAGGACTTTGTGCTACTTTCACTTAACTTGTGAAGGATCTCCAAGGGCTTGAGACAGAGCTCGCTCCTGCTGAAGTCTCTGGAACAACCTACTTCACCTACCAGCTCCCCAAGAGTTCTTTGGAAGTACCTGCAGTTGTGTTGGGCTTTCTCAGGGACTGTGTGTCGCAAGGAGCTGGATGCGCGACTCACAAAGAAGAATCATGCTGCCGCCGCTGTCGACGCATCATAGAAGAAGGGTGTCGCCGCTGCCGCTTCACATCGCAGAAGCGCCTTGCATCGCCGGAGAAGAGTGGCGCCGTTGCATCAGACGCCGTTGCATCATCAGGAAGCATGTTGCCGCCACAGCCGCTGTCGTTACATCACTGAAGAAGGGTGTCGCTGCTGCAGCTGTTGCATCGCATCGCTGAAGCGCCTCGCTTCACCAGAGAAGGACCGATGTCGCCTCAGACGCCGCTGCATCACCGGGAAGTGTGTCGCAGGGCCTGTCTTGGCTCAGAAGAATCGTTGAGTCGTTGCACGGCCATCGGGCGTGCACGCATCGTGTCGCATCAAGGAGAAGATGCAGTTTTGTTTATTGCACAGGATCTTCATCGCATCACGGCGCTGCTGGTCGCATCACCATGGAAGCGCAGTAGGAAACAAACGCATCACCTCCCCACGCTGAGAAGAACAGACGCATCCCCTATGAATCAGTAGGGACCGACACATCACCGTTCTTGCGTGTAAGGAACCGACCCATCACCTTCCCTGCAACATCTGCGTTACGCATCAAAAGGTACATTGAACTCAGTGTCGCATTTTACATCTTAAGAGAAATAAGCCTATTCTACCATTTTTAAGTACAGTATTGTGGATTTTTGTCGTTTGTGGTCTTATGTTAAGTCTATATAAAAACTTGTGTGGTGACCATCTGTAGTGTTGTCACTGGGTTACTGTATGTGTTCACAAATGCTTTACACACTGCCTCTGAGATAAGCATGCCTGCTCGTGCCAAGCTACCAACGGGGTGAGCAGGGGTTATTTTAGGAGTGTACCCCCTTACCCGGACTAGAGGCAAGGGTCCCTATTTGGTCAAAGGTACCTACATCTGCCAACTAGAGACCCCAAATCTAACAAAGACCTTGTTGGCGTGCTGATGTCAGTTCCTTTTTTTCCACGCCGTCGACATGTAACTGTTTTTTTCGCAGGCTCTCCTTTTCTGGGCGTTTCTTTGTTACTATTGTGGCAACTTTGTAGCCATCGAAGATGTCCTCGGATCACGACGTCGGGACATGTACCTTGTGTAAGTGGATGAATCTGAAGGCTCTGAAGGAAAGGGAGGCCACGTCATTCACGGCCAAAGCCAAGAAACAGTAGAGTGGGTCACAGGAGGTCTTGGACCTGGTCGAAGTCGCCGACATCTCACACTTCGAGGTCAACCAAGAAGAAATGGTACCATGCTTCCCGCTGTTGTACTTCAAAGGACTCTAGTCCGAAGTCTGGGTCCCCTAGTCCTAGGCGTCATCGCATGGATGAGATCTCTCCGACTCCGTCTTCATTGGTGACTCCGGCTCCTAGAGCTGCTACTCCTCCGGCTCTGAGGGATATGTCGGCTACTCCACCTCCAACTCCGAGATCACTGAGGCCGGAGACTAATTTGGTGCCTCCATGAACTGATCCAGAGCTATTTGTTCTGGATCCAACAAATCCGGCATTCCCCCCTCTGGGATCAGATCCATTGCATTTTTTAAATGCTGTGTTCGGCTTGTTTGCAAGAGCGGCAGATCCTACTGGTGCGCCTGCTGGCCCCATGGGCCAGTTAGCATATTCCCTGGGAGGATTTCCCCCTCATTTTCCCGAATGCACAGTTCATTCCCTTTACACTATGGCTCCGGGAAGTTGGCCTCTTCTGACGCCCAGGTTATCGAGCCGTTGCAGTCATTTAGAGGATCAAGTTCCATTGGATGGTTCTCCGGCGATGTCTGGATCCGAACCGGCACCATTACGACTTTGGCTGACTTCGATCCTTGTTTCTTTGGACCCGCCGATGCTGGTTCTGTAAAAACTGGCCCTGCATCTGACGCCGCCGATGCCGAGGAGAAGATCTCTGAGAGAGGCTCAAAGGCTGTTGGAGGAAGAGGAATAACAGGATGAGCATGGGGGGCTGAAGAAGGAGAGATAGTAGATCCTGACCTTGATTTGGACTGGAAAGCTTGGTGGTCGTGCTCTTCAAAAGAGCAGTCGGCAGGGGCTTTCAATCTACGCTTCCTGATAGGGAGTCAAAACATATTGGGCAGTCGGCAAAGAAAGTTTTCTTGTCTGGGAGTATGGCTCTAAAATCCACGAATGCCACATGTCTCTTGAGTCGTTACATTCATGACCTCATGGACACAGCCAAGGAGGTTGTATTGAAGTTGACCACAGAGGTCCTAGGGCATTTTTCGGAACTGTTGTTGGATGCTCAAGCTGCTGCCCTAGAAACCAAGAACTCCTGTGGATCAGCAGAGCTACTTCGCTGCATCCTGCGCTCAAAGAGACCTGAGAGGACTCTTAAGATGGCTAGTCCGAGTTGAAGTGGTCCAACTCTGCCAGTGAGGTCCACCACCCTTTTCGCTCCCGTGTAGTCCCCAATATCACATGCAACCTCTGTTCATAGGTCCCCTCTACCACAGCTGCTCCCGGTAAGGCAAACCTGACTCCTAAAGACACCTCTGCACCAGTTGCTGGTGGCCAGGGAGAAGAGGACAAAAGGTGTTCCTGAGCATAGTTAGGCCTGAGCCCCCCTGTTGGTTCATCTCGACAGACCTCCTATTCTAAGCCTGCAGCTTCTTTAGATGAAGATCAATCACCATAGACTAACCTGGGCACCCAATGCTGTTTTGCACCCCTGCACCTGGCTTCCCTAGTGCCGCTGGTTGTGTCTTTCTTGTGCTGCCTTGGACCTTGCCCACCAAGCACCTTAAGTCCAAGAGATTGATCTCGCAAGTCGCTGCACTGTTCCTGAATGCCGTACTTGTTCTTCCTCCCATAGAATAACATTGCAGCTTCTGAAAAATGTGCTAAGTGTCAACTTTTTAAATGCAGAAGTATTTCTACTGAAAAACCTACTTACCTGATTGTGTGGATTCTGGTGCCTAAATATATATAAAGATAGGTGTTACTTTTATAAATCAGTGTGGATCTCGTTATTGAGTTGTGTGCATCTTTGATTGTCTCTAGTGTGTATTTGCAGATGTCTAATTCTCCTCTGTGATAAGCCTAAGGCTTCTTGACCACACTACCCCCTCGAAGAGCACCTTTGGATTGCTAGAGCAAGCCCCTGTCCACTCATAAGGGAATACCTGGACTCTTTGCACAGATGATCTCTTTTTGATACGCTATATAACGAGCCAACTTCCTACAATCTGGCGAATGAAATAATGTTATCGAATTTTTCAATTTTTAAAGAGTTTTATTAACATATATTGACAGGTGTCTTATGTATTCTGTGTCATTTTTATTATGTGTGAAAGCAATTTTATTATATCAAGTTTTCTTTTTGGGTATTTTACTGTTGAGCTCTTTGTAGATCAAAAAATCTTGTTTTCACATTTTGCAGTTCAGCCATTAGATGAATATCTTTCCTTCGCGCGTTTTATATAAAAAGTTAATGATTTGTCTTTAAATATTGGGCATGATGTTAGAGCATACATGGCAGACATGTGAAACCTCGGTTTGTGGTCCAAACCTTGTATGTGCTTAGCTTCCCCCTATGCCCACCTTAGTCTACCTTGACCCTGAGGAAATGTGTGCATGTTTTGTCTCTGCTCCTCCTTCAAAGACTTCTTGAACAAATTAAGACAAAATCATTGACCAGCATGTAATGTAAATTAGGTTTATTCTGCAAAACGAACTGGGTATTTATCTGTGACACTAGCTTTGCAGCTGAAGCTCTTCTAGATTCATGTGACCTTCAGCCTCCCTGTGTGAGGTGCACTGCTCTTCCATACATTCATATTTTCACATTTTTCAGTATAATTGCTTTGTTTAACTTGCTTATTTTTTCCAGAAACGTTTACTGAAAGAGAGAACAAAACTTCTTGAAAAAATCGAAGAGAAGCAGAAAGAACTGGCAGAAACAGAACCAAAATTCAACAGTGTAAAAGAAAAAGAAGAGAATGGAATTGCCAGGTAGTTTATTTCTCTAAAAAATTGGTTAATGCTGAAATGAAGAACAAGAGCAGCAAAAGATGTAAAATTGTTAATTCAATTGGATGTGCTGTACATTTCTTAACTTGTAATGCCATTATTCACTCTCTGTAATCTTGCTGAGAGAAAGTGGCTCTATATATATACTGGACTAGAAGGAAGTACAGTGTGTATAGAGTCCACCAACCCCAGAGGTATAACAGAGGTTAAAGTCAGAACTGACCTTACTCTCCAAAGTGGTAGCTTGGTCGAGCAGTAAGGCAGTACCAGAGTACAGTGTAAAGCATTTGATGTACACACTCAGTCAGCAAAAGGTTTCACACACTCAAGGACTGAACTCCAGGCCAATTGTTTGTATATCCAGAGATACGGTTGTTTTATTTTTAGAACCAACAGTTATAAAAATATACTTTTCACACTACGAGTACTCTCATGTAAATACTTTGCAGAGGAGCAATAAGTTTGTACACACAATAATCACAGGTTAGCTAATAAGCAATACAGTTCTGAAACACACTCTAGCATTGAGCTCAATGGGTTTTCATAGGAAAGTACAGTTGATTACTGTTAGACCTGACATCCTTGGCGTGGTTTTTCCCCCATCTTTTTGCCTCTGACTCATGTATTTTTGATGCTGTGCTGGATTTCGTTTTTGCTGGTTTAGATGCTTTGGACACTCTGCCACTGCTGATCAGTGTCAGAGTGTAAGTGCTCCCTCTGTAAATTGTCATATTGATTGGGTATACCTGATTGGCATATTTGTATCACCATGAAGTCCCTAGTAAAGTGCACTGTGTGTGCCAGGGCTGGTGATGACAGATGCTACTAGTGGGCCTGCAGCGCAGATTGCGCCACCCACATGAGTAGCCCTAAAATGGTGTCTCAGGCCTGCCAGCGCAGGGCCTGTGTGCAGTCAGTGGACTGCCATGTCCGCCTGGCCAGTGTCCCCACTGGCTGGGCCTAACCCTTCCCTGTCTGTGCACATCAGTCACCCCTATGGAAGGCTCAAGGTACCCCCCTGGGCAGGGTGCAGTGCATGGGTAAGGTAGAGCATGTACTAGTGCAGGTAACATGCTCTGGTAGTGAGCAGCAGCCATTTTGTGTGCTCACTGCTGCAAGGCTATCTTGCTCCATAGATTAACATGGGGGAGGCTGGTCCCAATGGATACCAGCCTATCTTCCCATAGGAACAAGATGGGACATAAGTGAGTGATATCCCTGAACTCAGAATTTAATAACACATCTTTTAGTAAAGGTGGTTTTTAAATCCTGTGTTTGAGAATAGTACTTTTAGAAAGTGGCTGTTCTCTTGTCTAACCCTTTCTATGTGTGCCTGGGACTGTTTGTGGATTGACTGTCTGGGTTGAGGATGACAGGGTCTGCAGAGCCCCCAGGGGGTTATCTGAGCCAGCCCGTGGATGAAAGGCAGCATCTGCTGCCAGGGAAGTGGGAGGAGATAGCATCTGATAGTGAAGGGCTGGGCCTGCCTAACCTCAAAGCTGGCTCCACCTCCTGCTGGGCGACTGTCACCTCTGTCCCTGGGACTGGGAGGAAGAAGGAAACCAGAAACAACCCAGACCCCCAGCAACACCCAGAACTGGTTTGGACCGGGCTCAGGGCCCCCTTTGCACAAAGACTTCAAAAGACTTCAAAGGACTTTAAAGACTTTTTGGGGTATAAGAGAAGGACCCCTGACAACAGATTTTCAGATTCTACAATCAAGAGGAACCTCTGCTGGAAGAAGGACTGAAGAACTGAAGGAAGATTGCCTTGCTGTGTGCTCTAAGGGCTGACCTGTTCTACTGACCAACTGAAGCTGAGAAGAGAAGGGGCTTTGCTGTGTGCTGTGCCCTGCCTGCTTGAACCTACAAGACTGTGCTGTGTCTGCTGACTTGAATCTCCAAGGACCTGAGATGAGCTGGCCTCCTGTTCCTGGAACCCAGGGTTAAAAGGTTCCTAAAGACTGCAAGAGACTGAAACTGCTGTGCCTCCTGAAGTGACTGTGGTGCCTACTGCTATCGTGGCCTGAAGAATCTGTGAGCCAGCGTGTGCCTAAAGACAAAGGTGTTTTCAACTGCGTGGTGTGGGGCGCACCGGCTGCTCTCTCATCTGACCGAGAGCGCCGCGCTCATCTTTGCCACCAGCCACGGGAGTTGCCGAGGGCCGAGATCGTACTCTCCAGCCCTCGCTTCCTGTGACCAAAGAACTCCCTGACTGGGAGCGCCCCTAAATCAAGATCGTCTACTGTATTCACCGCCGCGACCTGGGGCTTGCATCTGCCTGGGGAATCACCACCGCAGCTCCAAAGCCACGAAGATTGCACCGAAGGGACTGCCTGCTGAATGGCGGCTGATCCGGGAAAGCCGCGCACGGATTGGGCCTTAGCGGAGGGCTCGACGAAGAAGTCGCGTCCTGATTGGCACAGGAAGCGCTGACGTCAGCGGAGGCTCGCCGCAGGGCCGCGCTGGGATTGGCCCAGCCCCCGAAGCAAGACTCCGCTCCCGGATAGCCGTCGTTGGAGCACTGAGGCATCTGACCGTGCCCCGGTGAGTGAAGGAGCCGACTGGAAGATCGGCCTGCGCCCGGATGAGTGAGGGAGCCTGAAGGAAGCACCGCAAAGCCAGGATGAGGACGGGACGACTGGAGCCTACACTGAGCGTGGTGGGGGGCCGTCCTGCCTCTGACAACTGAAGCGCCAGTGCCGAGTGAGGGTTTCCAGACGCGCTGATTGAGCGCGTGGGTGACAAAGTGCACAGTCTTCTCCCCTGAGAGCCTCAGAGGGCACGGGGGACCCAGAGAGCCTTCCTGTGTTCTTGTGCAAGGGCTCATAGCCTGACAGTGGGATCAGTCTACACAAACAACTTATTCTTTCACCATTTTTCAGACTAGAGACTACCTTTCTATATTTTTAACTGACTGAAGCTTTCCTGGCAATGCTTATGTGATTTACCTTTACAGTGCCAAAACTAGATAAAGTTATTTTTTTATTTAACTCACCTGTGTGGTCTCCGTTTGTGGTGTACTTTGGGGGGATCATTGTAGTTAGCAAATGCAAATACTTACACATCACCTTGGGGATAAGCCTGCCTGCTCGCGCCAAGCTACCTAGAGGGAGAGTGGAGGTTATCTACTGTGTGTATTCCTTCCCCCTGACTAGAAGCAAGGGTCCCTACTTGGTCTAAGGTACTTACCTCTGCCAACTAGAGACCCCCAGATCTAACAATTACTTTATGGATTACTTTGGTAGTCCCAGGACTAGATCTTGGATTCAGTCCTGGGGTCTAAGCTGAAACCAGATTAGCAAAAAGTTTTAGTTACAGTGATGATTTTTCCTGAATATAAAGCGGTTTTAAAAGTTCACACTTCGAAACTTTTCGAGGTGATTCTCACAATGTTATTCAATGGGAGGAAATGCAGGTTACAGGTAAAGTACGATCGCATTACTTTTGTAACCCAGCACTAGTCTGCTAGGGCCAGCACTGGGGGCTTAACTCAAAACAGGTAGGTAATTGCGTTTCAGTATTTCGTACGATTTTTAAAGAATATTTGTAGTTTTCAAAAGTAGACACTTAGAAGAAATTTCATAGAAAAGCAGACAATGGGTTCCTAGGGAGAAAACACAGGTTACTAGTAAATACGCTAGGGATTACTTTTGTGGTTCAGTACTGGGCTGAAAGGTACTGGCTTCTCTCCTGATCACAGGTGAGTATTTTCGAATTCGGACTTTGGCTGATTTTATAGGAATATTTTCACTTTTCAAAACTTCACACTTAGAAAATTTTCGAGTCAAAAATTGGTCAATGTTATCCAATGGCAGGTAAGTGAATTACCGGTTTCCAGGTGAGTACTTGGTTGGTGAAGTTAGGGTTCTGGGCATAGACTCAGGGGTCCCCCAGGGTCAGGTGAGTACAGTTAGTTCAGTCCCAGCGGCGCAGGGGCGGCCGGGTGCAGAGGTAGGTAGGCCCAATGTTATCCAATGAGGGAAAGGGGGCCTTCGGTTGGTGGCTGCTGGCTAGCAGGCCACTTGGCTCTGGGAGCTGGGCTCCTGGTCACTTGCTCTGGGCAAGGACGGGAAGTAGAATTGGGCAAAGAGGTCACAGCCAGCGGCACTCGGGAGGCTGGGTGGAGGGTGCTTTTGAGCCGTCGGGCGCTCAATGTTATCCAATGAGAATCTTGAAAAAGGAGCAAAGGCTGCAGGCTCGGGACGGTGACTGTCCAGGGACGACCAGCACTTTGAGAGGTAAGTTGGTATGTTGGAGCACAGGTAGGTACCCCAAAGGGAGGCACAGGGGGTTGTAGGGCGCCGGGTGCAGGGGTGTCTCTGGGTGTCTGAAAAGCTTACCCTCAGCTGGTCGCGGTTGGGGGGCCTCGTCGAGGAGGGTCTTTGGGCACTGGACTTCGGGTCCCAGTCGTCGGGGGGACGTCCTCGTGGTCTTGGTTCGGGTTGGCCCGGCCCGGGCTCGGCTGGTGCAGAGTGGGCTGGTCCGGAGCTTCCTGGTGGGCACCAGGTGGGTTGTTGCAGCAGAGCCTCTGCTGATGGGAGTCCCACTCGTAGAGAGGGTCAAGTCAGGCAGGTCCTCTGGTGGTCCCAAGGTTGCTGTCCGCGGAGGTCGCCGAGTTTAGGCAGGAGCAGGTTCCAGGATCAACAGGCCGGTAGGGCTGGGGCCAAGTCAGTTGTTGTTGTCCTGTTAGCAGCTGCACGACGGGTCTTCTTCTTCTTGATCTTCTTTCTTCTTTTTGATTTCGGGATCTGAGGAAGGAAGGTTCAGGGAGCCCTTAAATACCAAATTTAGGGGCGTTACAGGTAGGGCAAGGGCAGGGAGCAATGGGTCCCTGTCCTGGGGTGAGTACACCCCCTAGCCTGCTCCTCTCCTGCGGGAGGGGGCCAGGAGCATTGCTGGGATTGAGCAGGACTCCCCATCTACAAGATGGCCGGAGCCCGAGGTCCTGCTTCACCTCGCCTCCTCCACCTGAGGGGTGGAGTTGGCACACCCCCTTCCTGACTTAGTTTTTCCTGCCAGTCTTCCTGCCAGAGTGGGGGTAGGACTGGTGGGGGTTGGTTGCTGGGTACAGCAAATGGTCTGGAGAAGCTCTCAGAGGCGGTATGCCTTTGAAGCTTCCCCCTGTCCATCCTGGGGGAGGAGACATAGCACCTCGCCCAGGATGTGCTTTGTTGCAGACTCAGGAGAGTGGGGGGCTCTCCACTCAGGGGTCCAGCAACATGTCTGCTGTGTGGCAGCCTCTGCAGCCACTCAGCCCAGACGTGGATTGTTAGTTTGGGTTTTTGGAGGGCTTCTCTAAGATGCCCTCTCGTGCATTTTACATTAAATCCCACACT
Source organism: Lissotriton vulgaris (assembly GCF_964263255.1). NCBI lineage: Eukaryota > Metazoa > Chordata > Amphibia > Caudata > Salamandridae > Lissotriton > Lissotriton vulgaris. The sequence continues at coordinate 1,100,730,842 of NC_141693.1, forward strand.
GGCATCAGTGCGGGTTTAATGTGCTGAGAAGTTTGGTACCAAACTTGTCAGTCTTCAGTGAAGCCATTATGGTGCTGTGGAGTTTGTGAATGACAACCTCCCAGCGCCATATACTCTTAAATGGCAACACTGCACTTGCAGTGCCCGGGAATGGCCCCGGGTACTGTAGGGGCACAGGGCTCGTGCACCTGGGCCCTCACCTTCGGCATAGGGCACCCAGCTAGAGGGGTGACTGAAGTATGCCAGGGCAGTGGGTTCTGTGGGCATGGCACACAGGGATGTGTGCCATGTCGACTCTTGCTTTAGTTTTGTACTGAGGCACTCAGCCTGCAAAGGCAGTGTGTGGAAGCCAGGGTATAGGGCCCCTGAGGGTGGCACAATAAGTGCTGCAGCCCACAGGGGTCTTCTCTGGTCACCATGCCCTGGGTACCTAGGGTACCATTTACTAGGGGCTGACAGGGGCCAGAGATGCCAATTGGGTATTTTGTTTCAGCATAGCTTTGCTTTGTAGGGAAGGAACCCAGGCCTTGGGTACCTGATTGGCAGGGACCCAGGGCACACTCAGTCAAAGTACATCAGCAGTTCAGAAAAAAGTGGGGGCATACCAAGGCAAGAAAGATGGCACTTTCTCACACTTGCTGTCGCACCTTCCCAAGTATTAGGGAATTGCATGTACTGCCAGGCTAAACCAAAGCGGGTTCTCTAAAAAAAAATATCTCTCTTAAAGAATTTTGAAAACCTCCCTGTGCAAGTATTCCTGTGTGTGTGACCTCCACCCCTTGCCCTTGTATCAGATTTCCACAATATATACATTATATCCCATTTATCGGGCAGGGTTGTGCTTTCCCTTTTTGGCCAGTTCTGTTTTTGTGTTTGCTGTCTCTCATTTTTTTTTTTTTAAAGTAATTTTTATTGTAGTCACAAATAGCTCAAGCCAATGCTCATACATGTATCGTATTAACCAGGGCGCTGCTGCTTATCATTTCTCATCCCATCATACACAGCCTGTGAGCCCACAACCCGGGGGTCGGGCGGCAATAAGTTCGCAGTCCCTCCATGCCTGATGCCAATGTTGCAGGAGTATCATTCCATAGAAGTGTGTGCATGACTACTTTTTATCCCTCACCTAACTGGTTTAAATGGCCCCCCCTACAATCCCCCCCCTAACTAGTGAAACTCCTCCTCCCCCCCCCCCCCACCCCCCCACCATCTGCCCGAGGGTCTCCAAGAATGTCCGTGCATGTCGTCTAGGGTATGACCCCTGGCCTCCAATAGCTAATGGTTCTGTTCTCCATCACTTAGCTTATCCTGCCATCCCTGCTAGTGCTGAGGGTCTCCTCCTCCTCTTCCACCCCACTATCTCTGAGGGCCTGTACTAGAACCTCCCAGGCTGTTGCTGCTTCAAGCGCCCTTGGGTTAAGAGTCCTGCGCGCCAACTGGTACCTGTGTGTGCTGTCGCAGGCCGCCCATTTAAAAAATTCGTTGAGCCACCGTCTGGGAGTTGGGCCCGCCCTCGCCTTCCAGTGCCTGGTTATCTCCCGCTTGGCTACCATCAGCCCCATATCGATAAATTTGCTCGTGAGTTTGTTTTTGGGGGTGTGAGGGAACCAGTGCAGTATACACGCCGCCGGGTCGAAGTCGATGGTTCTGTACGTCACCTCATTCAGTGTCTCTCCTATGGCCTGCCAGTAGTCCTGAAGGGCCGGGCAAGCCCATAGCATATGCACTAGTTCAGCTCCCTCCTCCATACAGCGAGGGCACGCCGCTTCTACCGCTCTAAAATACCTCTTAATCCTCCCTGGGGTCATATACACCCTGTGTAGTATATAGTAGTGGATGATCTGGAATCTCGCATTTCTCGTACTATTGCGGGCCCGGCGCACGAGCTGCGCCCAAGTCGTGTCAGGGATGTCCTTGCCCAGGTCAGCCTCCCACTTAGCCTTCAGCGACGCAAGGGGTGGTAAATGTTCGCGCATCATCCTGTTATACAGGCATGTCACTGCCTTGACTGTACCCGCTGCCATCATTGTGTATTGACACGCCGCCGCCGTCTCAGGCTCCGCCAGCCCTGTTCCCCAGTGTGTTTGGATTGCCCCGCTCACAGCCGCATGGAGAAGATATCCCCCCCTTGGGAGGTCGAAGCGTTCCTGAAGTTCCTGGAACGGGAGGAGCACTCCATTTTCGTAGAGGTCCCCGATGACCTGTATGCCCGCCTCTTCCCAACGCTGTAGGCGCGATCAATCGCCTCCATGTGGCAGTGCCGTCAGCATGCCCAGTGGAATCTCGGGGGCGTAAGGGCGTCGTATTCCTGCCCGCCTCTGCGTACGATTCCAGCACTGTCGGTACGTGCGTTGTTCCAGGGTCAAATCTCGACTATCAATCCGCTGTTGCAGAGTGATATAGGCCAAGACGTGTCGCGGCGTGCCCTTCAGCCCGCCATCCTCCGGGCCCCTATATACCCGCGCCACCTCCTGCGTGAAGACCTGCAGTTGGGCAGCGAGATAATAGAGCTCGTAGTCCGGCACCGCGAGTCCTCCCTCATCTTTCGGGCGGGTGAGCGTTGCCAACGCCACCCTGCATCTCCCAGCTCCCCACAGGAACGCGGTTATCTGGGACCTGAGCTGCCGGAAGAAGGAGCCAGGGATCCATATCGGGAGCGTGCAGAAATAGTACAACAATCGCGGGAGGGCGACCATCTTCAACAAGGATATCCTGCCAGCTACGGAGAGCGGCAGCGTGGCCCAAAAGGTCATGCAACCCCTCAGCCCCCGCACACAGCGCCCTACATTACCCTCGAATAAGTCTGCAGCCGTGTGATAGATGTGAACCCCGAGGTATTTAATGCAGGTCGGTTCCCAAGTAAGCGACGACCGGTGGTCAGGCCGAGCGGTGCCCTCCCGCAGCGGGAACAGGCTCGTCTTGGACCAATTGACCTTCAGCCCCGAAAGGCCTCCAAACCGCTCCAGCAGTGCCTCCGCACCCTCCAGTTCCGCTACATCATTGTCAAGAAATAGCAGTAAGTCGTCGGCATACAGTGAGATGAACTGCTGCCCATCTCTGGCTCGCACTCCAGCGAAATACCGTCCCGCTCGGGCCTCAGCCGCTAGGGGCTCAATCGCTAACGCGAACAAAAGTGGGGATAGGGAGCATCCCTGTCGGGTGCCTCTCTCCACCGGATATTGGCAGGATATCGTGGTCCCGACTCTCACTCTCGCTACTGCCGCCGCGTAAAGAACCCGCGTCCACTGAATATAGCCGTCGCCTAAACCAAAGCGTTCCATGACCGTGTACAGATAGTTCCATTCCAAACTATCAAAGGCTTTTTCTATGTCCACTGAGAGGACCAGCAAAGCCCTATCTTCCTCACCCAAACCATCCATGAGGCGAATAAGTCGCCTAATATTGATCGTGGTAATGCGGGCAGGGATGAATCCTTTCTGGTCTTCATGTATCAGGCCTAACATATGTGGCAAGAGCCTCGCCGCCAGAATGGAACTCAAGATTTTATAGTCGGCGGTGAGCATGGACAGCGGTCTGTAAGACGCGGGGCTACTGCACTCCCTACCCGATTTCAGGAGCGGCACCACTACTGCTTCTCGCATAGACTGGGGCAGGCGGCCAGCCTCCCTGGCCTCCTTGTAAATTGTCTGGAGACGCAGCGCTAAGATATCCAGATACTTGCTATAGAATTCAATGGGCAGACCATCTATCCCCGGCGACTTATTGCGAGCCATTCCCTTCACAGCCCTCCTAATCTCACCCAGATCAATGTCTGTCCCCAGCTCCTTTGCCTGCTCCTCATCCAACCGCGGAAGGGTTAGGCCATCCAAGAAGGCCTCGGCCGCGCCCTCCCGGTCACCTGGGGTACTTTTATACAGGCCCTCATAATACTTTTGGAAGCCATCCACTATATCTGATTGGGTGTAACGTACATGGCCATCCTCATCCTGCATATGCAGTATGGGGGAGCAACGTTTCGCGGGGTTTGCAAGCCATGCCAAGAGGGTACCTGTCTTATCCCCCTCTACGTGGGATCGCAGCATGTACGTTTTATGGTCAAAAGCGCGAAGCCTCTCCACCTCGGCCGCCACCGCCTCCCTAGCCGAGCCGACTGCCTCCTGGAGTTCCGGGAGGCCAGGTCGCCTCTTTTCTGCATCCCTCAGTCTGGCGTCCGCCCTATTCAAGTCCTCCAACAACACCTTCCTCGTGCCCACGTATTGCGTTATGCATTGGCCCCTCACTACTACCTTAAAGGCATCCCATTCCGTTGCCCTAGAGGCCGTTGTCCCCTCGTTGTCTGCGAAATACTGGATCGTCCCCTCCTCCAGGGCCGCCCCAAGCTGAGGGTCCTCCAGAGTCTCCGGCCTAAGTTTCCAGGTCGACTGATCAATACTGGGTATGGGTTCCCAGACAGTAAGGCCAAACCCTGCCTTAACTAGTAATACCAAACAAAATGCCAATACTGCCAAACAATTCCAAGACACTTATTTCATTACGTGCATATGAACAAAACTATATGCAAGAGAGAGTCTTATCATTGAATTAATCCATTTGAATTTGCATTTTATTTACAAGTTTTTTCTTTTCTGTGTTTTTTCAAAATATTTTTTATGTTTCAACAAGACTTTTTTTGTGAAGCACATTACAAAAATCAAAGAGTTCTGTTCAGTTTTTCGTTTGGAGACGGGACCCATATGGAGCAGACTGCAAACTAAAGACGCACTGTGAACCGCTCGCCTAATTCAAACAAACTACAACTCTCGGCGTGTAAAAGCAACCTAACCGAAACAGAGGAGAAAGAATCAGCATTACCAGTGGTCCCGCTCCGCGTAAAATGATGAAATGATGGATTTATGAGGCACATCTGACTCACATTTTGAGAGTCTATGGTCCTGACGAGAACTCCAGAACCAGGGAGTTCGAAACGCGTAAACCTTCCCAGATCACATTTTCTATGTGGAAACCATAAGAAAACTGAACAAAACTCTTTGATTTCAGAAATTCACATCTATAAATAGGAATCTATGGTTTCTTATCCATGAAGTGTATATAACTTGTAAAAAAGTCTATGTTCTTTTAGATTGTCAGTGGTATGATTGTGTTTGGAGTATGATTGGAATGTCCCCCAGTATGAATGACGTATAAAAGGAAGTATTTTTCATGAGTATTGTCTGTGTATTTTTGTAATGTGCTTCACAAAAAAAGTCTTGTTGAAACATAAAAAATATTTTGAAAAAACACAGAAAAGAAAAAACTTGTAAATAAAATGCAAATTCAAATGGATTAATTCAATGATAAGACTCTCTCTTGCATATAGTTTTGCCGGTCCACAAACGTGTACTTCAGCACATTAGAGCTATCTCTAATAAAGATCAGGCCTACCCTGTCGCTAGGCATTTTGAACAGCACCACAGCTCCAATCCTATGCATCTGTCCTACTTTGTTATAGATGCAGTGTGGCCCATGAAGAGAGGGGGTGATCGGGAGGCAAAACTGCGCCTTCTTGAAACCCGGTACATCCTGGAACTAGATAGTAAGCAGCCACAGGGTCTGAATGCGACGGAAGATCTTTACACTTGTCTATAATGTGATGAGAGTGATTATATATTACAAATTCTCCGCGCTTCAATTGTTTCAGGGCAGTCCAGTTATATACTGTTTGTTTGTGTATTTGCCATATGGGTACTTGGTCTTTTAAATCGATAACACTGTTGTTGCTAAATTTTAACATCTGATGCCTCCACACTTTCTGTGTTAAGAGCTTCTTTCAAATAGGAGGAGGATTAGTCCATGGAGTACAACCATGGGTTTAACACAACATGTGTTTCTTTTGAATAAGTTATGATTTCTTTTTCAAATATTGGTTGAGCACTAGCACGAGCACTTTATGAAATTTTACTCACTTAACACTTTATTCAGCCAATGTCGGAATGTAATGTGTAACATTGTGGTGCAATCTTACAATATTCTGTGCCCACTGGGGCTTTATTTCTTCTGCCAAGTGCCTTGTACATTTGGGGGGCGAGCATTTTTTGTGAACAACTAATTGTTATGAATCTATGATAAAATCATGTGGGTTCATGTTCACGTCACAATTAACTTGTATTCATACAGTTATTTAAAACATCTTTAGTGGTTTTTAAAGTGTAAATATATATTTATGTTTTATATATTTAGCCACTTGTACTTCAACAAGAGTATGCATACAAAATTGGCATACATTGGTTAGCACTTGGAAATGCAGTATCTTTTCTATGTCGCTGAATTTTTTGTAATGATTTGCGCGCGCACTTGCACTTTAAATGTATGTCATTGGCTGCAAGCAACTGGCCATGTGATCAAGCTGTAAAGGCGAAACGCGTTATGGCGGCGGCAGGCTTGCTGAAATAAACACGAAGGTTTAAGCACTGAAATCTGGGTCCGTTCTTTCGTCAGCGTTGAGCGTTGGGCCGAGGCAGGTGCCTTGGCCGGTGACGAATTCTCGTACATAGTTTTGTTCATATGCACGTAATGAAATAAGTGTCTTATAATTGTTTGGCAGTATTGGCATTTTGTTTGGTATTACTAGTTAAGTTTCCAGGTCGGCACCCTGGGCGTCTCGTTCACCCAGGCTAACTGGACCAGGAGTGGGTTGTGGTTCGAGATCGTTCTCGACAGATATTCCGACCCAGTGACGGCCGGCAATACGCCCTGAGAACACAACACCGCATCCAAACGGACATGGAGGTCGTGTAGCTCGGAGAAGAAAGAATAGTCACGGTCAGTTGGATGCTGCGCCCTCCACACATCAGTCAGCCCCCAGCTCTCCTGCCAGTCCCGCCTACCCCTAGTCAGTCGGTGCACAGGGGAGTCCCTCAATGGCGGGTGAGATCTATCCAGGGCAGTGTCCGCTATGGAGTTAAAATCCCCACCCAGTAGGATCGGGCCTGCTAGGGAATGTGCCAGTGTCCCCAACAGTTCCGCAAAGAAAGCCAGTTGGTCAACATTCGGGGCATATATACTAGCTAGAACAATGCCTCTGCCCCTTAGCTTACCCTCCACCACCACGTACCTCCCCTCCTGGTCTGTTAGCTGACGTGTTAGTTGGAACGGTGTTCCTGCTCTGATCCAAATCAAAACGCCCCTAGCATAGGCTGAATAACAGGTGTGGAATAGCTGGCCCCTCCACCTCCTCTGTAGCGCTGCTCCCTCCTGCTTCGTGAGATGTGTTTCCTGCAGTAGTGCAATATGCACCCCCCTCCGCAATAAAAAGGCATGCACTTTATGTCTGCACTGCATTGTGTGTAAACCCCTCACGTTCCAGGTTATGCATTTTAACAAGTTCACATTAGCCATTGTCTCTCAGATCAGAACGATGTCTCCCCTCTTTTGCTAGTCCCTCGCCGATGGTGGTCCCCCCCCCCCCCCCAACAAACCATGAACTCCCAACCCTCAGCAGTTCCAGGGTCAGCGTTGGTAAAGAAATCAAACAATCGCCAACAGTGCAACCACCCCCCCCCCCCCCCCCCCCCCTCCTCAGAACAGGCCCCAATACCAAGATATCAGTCCCCATCCAAACTCCCGTACCTGATCGACCCAGGTTACTACTACACGGCCGTAGCCGTGGGTGCCTTAAGACCTACGGAGCGCAGCCTTGGCCAGAAGGGAGCCACGCAGCCCAACCCCCCGCCCCTCCCCCATTCCCCCATGAAAGGATCCTGTTATGAGCCCAGTGTCCAACCCCGGTTTCTCAAGCCTGCTAGGCCGTGAACCCCCGTCCGGTACCCCGCCCGTTACCCCTCACCCGCATTATGCAAATGAAACATTTAGGATCTCCTTCGACGTCTGCGGCGTCACCAACGGGCCCTTGGCTTGATGAATCCCAGACAGGTCCGATTCCGAAGCCGAAGCATGCGTGTCCGTGTCCGTGCCCTGTTTGGATCGGGAGCCCCCAGCACACGCCAACTTTTCCACTTCCTGTAGCGCGGCCTTCCGTTCAGCTTCGGTTTGAGAGGCCGTCGGCTTGCGCGGCCCATGCTTCCGTTTTCGCAGTCTCTTCGACTTCCGCAAGCCTGTTGACGATCGCTCCTGTTCCTTCTCCCTTTCCTCCCGGACCTTGGCTCCATCTGTTCCCGCTTTATATGTTTCCCACCAGTCCCAAGCGTCCGCTGCCGTACTGAAGAATAGCGTTTTCTCATCCACCACTATGCGGAGCCTCGCCGGGAATAGCAAGGAGTATGAGATGCCCTCAGTGCGCAGTTCTCTTTTAATCGTTAAGAAGGAGGCCCGCTGTCTTTGCGTTTCAAAGGTGAAATCAGGAAATAGCGTGACTTTGCTATTCGCAATCTGAAATGGGCCAGCGTCCCGGGCTCTTTGCAGGAGCAGGTCCCTGTCCTTATAATGTAGCAGCTTGGCTATGATCGGTCTAGGCGGCAGCCCTGGTTTAGGCGGTCCGGATGGGACCCTATGCGCTCGCTCCAACGTGAAAAAGGGCGGCAAACCCTCCGGCGCTACCACAGTCCTGAGCCAATTATCAATTACTATCTGAACGTTGCTGCGTCGACTCCTGTTTTCCGCATCCTCAGCTCGCCTTTCCAAGGCTTGAATTCGGTCTAGGGCATCTGTAAGTTTGCTCTCCAGTACTTTCTGAGCGGGAGCCAGGTCCTTCAGGGTACTCTCAGTGTCCTTAACACTGTCCTTCAGCTTATCGTGGTCCGCCCGGAGTAGGCCCAACCCCGACGCCACCTGCGCAATGTCGTTTTGCAGCGTGTCGCGCGTGGCCGTTATGGCCTCCAGGATGCGATCCTGCAGCCGCCGCCGTTCCGTGGGTTCAACAGGGTCACCTCCCACGGCGCCACTGGGCTACGACCACCCGGCCTCTAGATCAGCTCTCACCCCCTTCGGCCGATCACTGTCCGCTGGGGGGGCGCACGGGCCCCGGCGCCGGCCACTCCCGTTTGATCCCCTTCGCCACTGACTCACTGTGCAGTCTCACCCCCCCCCCCCCCTCTCCTCCTCTCACCAGCTCTCCCGCGCGCGCGGGGGGGGGGGGGTTCCAGGGCAGCCTCCGGTGCTCGGGGCTCGGTAGTGCCGGACCGCTCACTCCTCCTCCCTCAGCTGCAGGCACTTTCAGGCGGCCCCCTCTCCCAGTGCGGCCGCCTGCGTCACACCATTAGCCAGTCTCGCCGCCCCCAGCCGCAGCAGTCGTCAGACCAGTTGGCCCCTCAGCTCTCGTGGGACCCCTACCGGCGATCGCTTCTCAGTCTGCGGCAGTTTCCGGCCGCAGAGCCGCGCCCCGGTGGGCAGCCAGGCCAGCCTCAGCGCACTCGGCTCCTCTTCGCGGCCGCCATATTGAAAGCCTCCTCCCTTTGGCTCCGGCCGCTCCGGTTTCCGGCGGCAGCCCTCGACCAGGCAGCACCCACGGCGGCTCCACTCGCGCTATACAAGCCCCCGTGATAGTCCCCCTCTTCACCGGGGCTTGCCTGGGCTCCTTGCAGTCTAGATCAGGATAAGCGAGGGGGAAGAGGCACGGGGCTCCGGGCTCAAGCCGCCATCACCCTCGGCGTCCAAGCCACCGTTTGCTGTCTCTCATACCTGATGGTATTAGGTTTTTATTTCTGATTGAATAAAACAATGTGTGCTCCTCTGCAAAGTATGTAGGATTGCTTTCCAGTAGCTTATACACCTCTATCTTATTATTTCAATCTTTCAAAATGGAAGAAACAAACCTAAAACTTAATCACTAATTTTGTTCTAAATTTGTCTAAACAACTTCTAGTGTAGATTTAGACACCAAATGGTTAGGCTATCTGCTGGAGGTGAGCTCCAATTCTAATCCTGGAAATACATCCACTTTTTTACTTTAGTGGTGTATTATTACCCCAAAACCAGTGGATGCTGATTCTTATAAAGGAGGTGTTGTGCCCTAACCATTGTGGAAATCCCACTTTCTTGCGCTTGTGTGTCCTAAACTTTCATTTTGTTTTCTCAATCTTAAATTTGTTTTTCAAGAGTATGGACTGTAAGAGTTATACAGTTATCCGCCTTTTGCAAGTATATTACCCTCCACTGTGGATCATCTTCTATTTTCAACTGAAATCTACTTCCTCCATGTCGACTTTAATTATGTCATATCTATATTACAGTTGCTATGTTGGACTATGAAATTGAGGAATGGAGGGTGTAACGGCCACTGGGGAGTGGGGCGTGCCAGACAAGAGAATAGCATACATGTGTATACGTGGTGGTGGGGAGTGCCAAATGAAGGAATAAGGGACCTGTTGCTGGTCTCTAGTCCACATGTTTTTATTTCTGTGGTAAGTATTTACGTGGTCATGACTCTACCTTCACAAAAAAGGTTAAATGTAAGTCCTGTTGACAGAGAATATCAGCCTTTCTTCAAAGGAGATGTTTTCTCCTGTATTACCATTTCCGTGTAGCATTATATTTCCCCTCCTTGAAATTAAGTAAAACCTGTGTTCTTTTGTGAAACGGGGAATTGGCGTTGTAAAGTATGAAGATTCCATTCTCAAAAAGTGATTGCGCTAACATTTTGCAAATAGAATCTGAGTTTGCGAGCCGACCTAGGTATTAATAGACCTGTTCCCAAAATAATGAATCGCAGAGGGTGGCAGAATAATCTGCCTAATTAATATTCATTACGCTGGTTACAACTTGTGACCCTCTGCGATTTGGCTACAATCACAGGAATGGTGGCGTGCAAGAGACTGCTGACTACTATCCCAATGAATGTATTCTAAAACGTCAATAACATTTTTTTAAATTCAGCCAGTGTTCCTTAAAATAATGTGTGCTGCTTTTAAAGTGAAAAAAAGCAAAATTCCTTGTTGGAAAACATTGAGGGTACAAGGTAATGGTCCTACTTATTCAGGCTGCCACTCCAGTTTCCTTTGGGTCTTTCTTCTTTGCAAACCAGTTACCATCTCATATGTGGAGTTGGTAGCCGGTCAGTTGTTTAAACTGGAATTAGGTTTCAAATCATTGATAAGACACAGTACACATTGCAGTTTGGAAGGGACATCCACAGATAGTAATCAATTTCAAAACCCTTTTGCAGATTCGGAAAGACTTTTCTGAATTGGTAAGTGGATTTAATAAATCCAGAAATGCTATTTATGGGTGCAGACCATCTGATGTAGCTATTTGGACTTTTTATGTTAGTTAAAATGTTTTTCGTATACCTCGCCCTACATTAGTTGATATTGTAATTGTTTATACACCTTATGGCAATGCCTCTCTTGGTGTGGTTATCTCTTGTCACTAAAATGTATTTTTCCAAGAATCAACTTTGTACTCCACAATTCAGTACATCATTATGGATATTTCAAAGTGTTCATTAGAACTTAGTATACTGGCATCTCACACAAGAACATGCATGTTTAATGTTTGACAACAACAGAAGTTGAAATTCAAGGCTACAATGTTGTACCACAAAGAATCCTTTTCACAGTACAAGATGATTAATGTTTTGATGTCAGCCGATGAAAGTTACGCTCTGGAATTTGTTTTGTATTTAATGCTACATGGAATTGTTATCTATGAGTAGTAGCTGGCTTAGCCAGATTGTACTAGAAAGATGAAAAGAGTTTCTAACTGCATATTCTTTAAATTAATGCATTCTAAAAATAAGCCAAAACTTTGTTAGTATTACGCACTATTTGCTGCTGAAATTGTTTAACGCATTGGTATGTATATATTTCCCTATGTAGACTAGCACAAGCCACACAGGAAAGAACAGATCTGTACGCAAAGCAGGGCAGAGGGAGCCAATTTACATCAAAAGAAGAAAGAGACAAATGGATTAAAAAAGAGCTCAAGTCTCTAGATCAGGCTATCAATGACAAGAAACGACAGATTAATACCATAAACAAGGACTTGGAGGAGACTGAGGCAAATAAGGAGAAGAATTTGGAGCAATACAGTGTAAGCTTTTTAAACTCTTGACTGTTAAAATATTTGAAATAATGCTCTTTGTTGGATATTTTTTTAATGCAAACTGCATTTCTACACTTTGTAAACAATTTGTATTGTTTTATTGGTACTGACATAGTAGTGACATCTAGTTGATTGAGAATATACTATACTTTTTATTGTTTTGTCCTAGATTTGGTTAAATTAGTTCAATGCAGAAGCCAACCTTTCCTCCCAGAGAAAGAGAAACAAAGAGGGGTAAAGGTACCTGTCATGTTGAAAGTGCCCCAGGCTAAATAAATCCAAACTGTTATTTTAAGTAACCAGCAGGTTCCAGCCATGCAGTTCACTGGCAGTTTACCTCCGTCTCAGCAATGCGAACATGGTTTGTAATGTCTTGCTGTTGAAAGCATAGGCAAATATAGGCAACCGGGAATAAGGAAGGGTTGTTTGTCTTTAGTGAGAATGAGTACAACGCAGAAATACTACAGGTAAGAAGCATTTACTTTTGCTTTGTGGAATCCTCAATGATAGTCCTAAAGTTAGACTAGAGTAGCAAGCATATCACTAACGTCGTGGTTACCAACAGTAAACAACAGCAGAACATTAAGGCTGAGGAGAAGCTGTGAGGGAGCATTATCTAAGCCAATGAAATAATATGATGGCTGATTGTCCCTCTACCGTCTCAGCCTCAGATTCCTCATCCAAACAGTGATGTGTAGTGAAAGTAGGTAGCAATTTTGCAAATCAGTACTAGAGAAACATTTATTAATGAAGCAGAAGAAGCCGCTTTGCTTTTTGTTCAGTGCATTCTGGACAGACGAGTAAGAGGTTTTTGGTGAGCTGGTAATAGGTAATGCAGGATACTAGCCACCTTACACTAATATCTTTGGATTACTTCAAGCCAATATGTTGAGGTACAAAATTGATAAAAAGTTGATTTGTTTTGTGCAGGTGTATTTTTCGACTTTTCTCTGTGCTGGTGAATGTGTAGCAGATTCACAGAATCCCGTTTGAGCTTGTGAGATGGGCTATAACTTTTAAACATGGCCTTGCTACTTGACTGTACCGCCGGTGGGGGGGAGGAGGGGGTAAAAATACATGTCTTCTCAAGAGGGAGGCAGTGAAAATTGAAGGAGTGGTAGAGTTAGGATCCTCTTTCCTTGTCACCAATATTAAGCCAGCTGCAGAGTTATAGGTGATATGGAGATATTAGGGGTGGTTTTGGAAAGCCCAAGAAGAAACCATTACAATAATCTAGTGTGGCCTCAATAGTGGCTTAGCAATATTTACAGTAATATCTTAGAATGAAAGGGAGTACTGACATCTGAAATGTTCCTCCATCCAAAAGCCTCTTTGAGGCGAAATAGAAGCCCCCATGGAAACTTTCTTTGTGAACATTGGTTTAGACCCAGTATTTTTTGAGAGGATCATTCCACGTCTTTTGTGCATGTTACCATTAGGCGTTAGATATCATTTGCAAATCAGTCATATATCCTGAGGCTGGTGAATGGGGTGAAAATCTTATTTTTATCCAGTATTGGGGTATCTTTCATAGATTCACAAGCCTGAATCCTGCCCCGTTGTCAAGATGGGAGTCCCACGGTATAATAATCAGTATTCAAATAATACCATAGTCTATAATGGGCCTGAGCCATGCTCATATAGCCTATCTATGTCTTTTTTTTAAAAAGGACGAAATGTTGAATGCAGCCAATCAGCTGTTGGCACCCTCTAAAATCTTCCCAGCATAGGCAGGTTCCCTCAGATTTTCACTGCACGTTGTGTGTGAAGGGAGTCTCCCTGAGTTCTACTCAGTCTTCTAACCTTTCAGGTTTTTTTCTCCAAAAATGTCTACTCATCATGTATGATAAGAAAGGACTCTTAAGGACCTGCAAGACCTGTGGCAAAAAAGAGTTAATGTTGATGATCCTTACAAGGACTGCATTTACTGCCTCCACCCAGCCCATGAGGTAAAACAGTACAAAATCTGTTGCACTTTCCCTTCTAAGACCTTAAGACACAGAGAGGGGAGGCTGCTTCTATGGTTGCAGTCCACTAAGCACCGGAAGTTATCGGAGGACAGGGATGGTTAACCTAGACCTCATAACAGAAGAAGGTCTGAGGAGAAAGGCTCTGGAGGGGCAGGAAACAACTTTAACCCTCTCCAGAAAGCAAGTGCTCAAAGGAGAAACAATCTAAAGTCTCCTCTGAGCTTTCGTCTTCTGTTTCCTCTACCCCTTTGAGGAAAGAAAAGAAGCAAGACAGAGCCTCTTCATCTGATCCTGGAAAGAGCAGGATTGAAAAATCCCCATCGACAACGACTCCGTCAACGACAGCCACTGGATCATAGAAGACAGCAAGTTACACTGTTACGTCGTCGGCCCGTCGACCTCAAACACGACGATCATCTTGGCCTTCTCCGAACCCATACCATCAACGAAGATATCGTTGACGCCGTCATCATCGGCCACTGCCTAGTCTTTGCAGTCAGTGAGAATTTCAGTGATGAAGCCGTTGAAGATACCGTTGACGTCTACACCGTCGACGCCACTTTGTCGCTGATGACGACACTGTTGACGGCAGGTTCGTCGACGACAATATCGACGAGACCATCAACGATGATTCCGTCGACGACAACATCGTTGACGACAGGATTTTTAGCGACCGTAACCAGAAGGCCGTCAATGATGATTAGGGTGACCAAGAAATATTTTCATCCTGAAATGTCGTCTTATAGTAAAATCTCTCCTTCACCTCCAGCGCATCTTTTGACCTTCAGCAGTCTGATGAGGATGAAGAGGAAGATTATGGTATGTACGGAGCAGCACACAGTCCTTTGGAGCTGCACGTGAAGTGCCAGGAATTTGACTATGACTACGAGGACCAGCAATACTACCAGCCATATCTGGCACCGCCGCGTCATTATCAACACTACGAATACCAGGAACATCGCCCTAGAGAGATGGCTCATCTGCCGCTAACCTTAATTCAAGATCTTCAAGCTATGCTAGCAGATTACAAGCAAATATTTCCATCTCAAGATGTTCCCAAGAAACTACCGGTGCAAACGCAAAACCATGAGAAACCCAGTTCACCAGCAACATCTGCAGTACCACGAAAGGCTGATCCGGTCAACCCTTCCTCTTTGGATGAAGAGCGAGAAGAAGCCAAAATCCCAAATCCAGCTGCTGATCCCTGGGACGACTACATTATTCCTACTCCTTCACCTCCGTCACACCATCCAGCAGATGCCCTGCCAGAAGACATATGGGGTTTCCACAACTTAATGGAGAGGGCTTCTAATAGATTCCATCTCACCATGGGAATTAAACAGACGGACTGCTTCCTGTATGACTTTAAAGAAGAAGCTAGAAAGTCAATGCACACAATTCCAACTATTGACTACATGTGGTAAGAGGGTGTAAAGATAATGATGACCCAGGCAACAATACCATCAGTGCTCTCTTGCATAGAGAAAAAGTACAGAGCCCCAGAAAATTCCCCTTTCTGACTTGCCACCCGAAACCGGATTCTGTTACTTCACAGGCAGCACAAAGGAGTTCTAAGAACCCAGCCACCCCGATCTCCACTCCTCCGAACAAAGAAGGGCCTAAGCTTGACATTATGGGAAAGCGTTTCTCCACCATGGCTGCGACTACTATTAAGGCAGCCAGCGCTTTGGCTATCATCGGACGCTATGACATACAAATGTGGTCTGATATGGCTTCTCTAATAGACCTTATTCCTGAGGACAGAAAGCAGGAAGCCAGAAAGATCCTCCTAGAAGAACGGGCAGCCTTAGAAACAATCCATTGCGCTAAGGACATAGCCTACATGGGGTTCCGCCGACTAGTTGGGACGGCTGATTTAAGAATCATGGGGTGGTTAAAAGCAACCATATTTAGACCAGAGGTCCAGTCAAAAGTTCTGGCTATGGCATTTGATGGGGATGCCTTATTCAGCAAACATATAGATGAGGCGCTTCTATCCATCAAAAGGGACACAGATACTGCTAAATCCTTAGGTTCCCTCCCATACAGAAAGATACCATTCAGAGGGGCAAAAGGACATGGTTTTTCCACTTACAGAGGACACTACCAAAGAGCGCAACAATACCAGCCCTACCAGACACACTATAGGCAATCCTATCAATCTGTTGCCTACCATCAACCGGCTATTGCTGCTTTCTCTTGCCAAGGGGGCCGAAAGAGAACATCATCCCAAGGCAGGGACAATGGAAGAAAACGGTGATTTTACCATGGTACCAGCTTTCCCTCAATTCCCCTCCCGTGGGTGCAAAGATATCCAGTTTCCTCCAGCAATGGGAGAGTATAACATCGGACCGTTGGGTATTGGATTTGATTACCTTGGTTCACACACTGGAGTTCGTACAAAAACCTCCAACTATGCCACCCAGGGAACTCCTCCCCCTTGTCTTCACTTATTGCAGAAGGAAATGAAGATTATGCTTGCTAAAGGAGCCATTGAGAAAGTTCCAGCTCTGCAAAGAGGGCAAAGTTTCTACTTCCATTTCTTCTTCATTATGAAAAAGTCAGGGGAATGGAGACTAATTTTGGATCTCAGAAAGTTAACCCCTTTGCTGCCTGGCGCCGATTTCCCCCCCCACCCCACCTCTTCTGTGCTAAGTCTTTTTTTTGGCTATTTGGGGTAGTTAGCGCTTAGGCACCTGTAACTTTTTGACCACATAAGGTATCCACGCCAAATTTGGGTCTTTTTCTTCCAACATCACAGGGATTCTAAAGGTACCCAGGTTTTGTGGATTCCCCTGTAGGGGACCCAGAAATTAGCCAAAATACAGCAAATGTTTTATTTTATTTTAAAATGGGGAAAAAAGGGCTACAGATGAAAGCGTCTGTTTTTTGCCTGCAAATGGTATCAACAAAGGGGGTGTGGTGCTGAAATCTCCATCTTCCCTTCCTTCTTTCAGGGAAAGCAGACTTTTGTCAGAATACCGACGTTTTTAGGTCTCGCCTACGACGAATGCGCTGAAAGCGCGTTCTCGCAGCGAGAACTATAGTCGGCGTCTCAGGAGTCTGAGAACGACAAAAGGAGACAAGACCTGGCCGCGCGCAGCGTTCCCCATAGGATAACGTGCGCGCGGCCAGGTCTTGTCTCCACAGCATGGCATGGCAGACCGGATCGCGTCGCGCGCCTCTCTGGAATGCAGGGGGAGTCTGCAGAGAGGTGCGCGTCGGAATCTACTGCCTTTCCCCGCCCCCCCGCCGCCAGAGACAACCGGCCCAAAACCAGTGCTAGTCCCCGTACGGTCCGTACGCCCGGACCGCACTAGCGCTTTTTGCCACTTGGGTCCGCGCTGCACCTGGAGCCTGCCCGTGCGCCTGTACTGGCCGCTCTGTGCCGCCCGACCCCCCAACCGCCCCACAGCGTCATCCGAGAGGATCGGCTCCGACACCGCACCGTGTGAGTGCCCAAAGCAGCGTGAGCCCCGGACCGTCCGGCTCGCCTCCCAGAGCCCCGCTCCTCCGCCTTGATCTCCGAGGTCGGTACGAGCCGTGCCCAGCAGGGAAGCCGCGAACCCTTCCCCGGCCGCCTTCACCGGTCCGCAACGTTGGAATCACCGATGTAGGTGTACTGCATGCATTAAAACGCAGCTTTACTTTTTAGTATGTGCTTTAAATGCATAAAAGCGCTGCTTTTATTTTCAGTATGCGCTTTTAGAAATTTGTTACTGCTTTTATTAAAATTCAGACTAATTAGAGGCAGACAATGTAGGTGCGTACAACTGACATCACATTCTTAATTTGTTCTTTACAGTTAGCACCTTAGAAACAGCAAATCAGTTAGGCTAAAGCCTTGTTATCGTGGGTTATCTTTTGTGCTCATTTTTTCATTGCTTTTTTCAAAGCTACAAAAGGAGTGTTTTCTGTTTTTGTTGCAGACGCCATCTTATAACACTTCGTCTTCTTTGTTCACCACTTTAGGTTGTACGTTTAAAATAAGTAGAGGCAGAGAATGTGGGCGCATACAACTGGTGCCACATTTCCCATTTGTTCCCTTCCTGCTAGCACCTCAGAAGCAGCAATTGAGTTAGCTTGGCGCCTATTGGTATAAAATAAGAGTTTCTGTTGCTGATGCCATCTTAAAACACTTCGTCTTCTTTGTAGTAAATGAAATGATTTCCTTGCAGTCTGCAGTCTTCGGTCAAGTTCCCGCTATATTAAAAAAAAAGATTTTTTTTTTCGTGCGTGGCTTCCAGGAGTCTAAGGCGGCAGCCCCCAATGATACAAGCATCCTTTATTGGACACATGGATGACTTCTACTTAAAGTAGCATGGCTCTTCCCCAGAAAAACAGTAGATTTGCTTTCATAACCCCAGCTTGCCTCTCTTTCCTAGCACGCCATTAATTCTTCTGACTCCAACCCCCTGGGGGTTCTCAGAGTGCCCAAGAGCGGTCGACAGCGAACTGTGCGCTATACAAACACTGATCTTATATAAATGACCTGAAACAAAACTTTGGCTGCCTCCGTTGAACCCTAAAAGTGTACTCCGAGTGTGTAAAAGAATATCTGAGGCTACACTTTACCATTTTAAAGATTGTAAGAAAGATTTAGCAGCGCCAAGGCTGCTTCCCAGCCGTCTGCTGGCACCAGCCCCCCGCGGGAATCTGCGTCACGAAGCCGCTGTGCGGGCGCGCGACCCGGGTGGCACTGAACCCCAATGCGCCCCCTCCCACGCCATCCTGGTTCTCAACACCTCGCTCGTTAGGCGAGCAGCAGGGAGGGAGCCACCAACGCGAAAATCACAGAGAGCGCAGGGACTGGGAAAAAATATGACAGCACCCCTGCTCTCTGCACCCCACCCACCAGTGCCCCTCCCCTCCAGGGAAGGCAGCCTTCCACGCCTGGGAACTGGAAGATAGCTCGGTGGGTAGAGCGCTCATCGAGGAGAGCGGGGTGCCACTGCACGTCAATAGTTTTATTCTGTGCAGAGAAAACTGTGGATTTTAACCTACCCAAATCGATAAAATTAATTATGTCCCAAAATAATGATGCCTATTACACAGGTGCCTACAGATAAAAAAAAATGTGCAGGCTATCACGATGCAATAATTCACAATATATAATGTCCATTGAGCTTGGCAACGTCGTATATTAAATAAAGTACTCCTTGATGTCAATGAGGTGTAGTCAGGGGTAGTGGCTGCAAACCCTGGATAGACCACCGGTGCGACAGCAACAGGCAGGTTTTTAAGCCCTATTTACTGTTGTCTGTTGCCACACTTGGACAATTCCCTAGTTGCCACATCTATTTTATTTATTGTTGTAAAAATGTATTTCTCTTGTGATGTTTTATTGTCGCTCTAGTGGATTTCGAAGGAGTCAAAAGTTTGAAATAAACGTGCCTTGTTCCTTCCAGTTGTCACACTTTGACAATTAACTAGTTGCAACACTTTGACAACCCCTCCCCCCCCTACTTTATCAGAAACAAGTAGGAGTCCGAGCTAAGAGGAGGGCAGTGTGCCAACAGTGTGATGTTATGAGGCATGAAGTCACTTCCGGTATTCGTGCCATTTTGGTGAATTCCATAGGTCCCCTTCCTGCCTTGGCCATCATAAAGGACCTTAAAAGCGGTCAGACAACAATGAGTTGAGACATAAATGTCATCAAAAGTAAACAGTAAATTGAAGCTGCAAACACGGACGGGACAGCAGGGGCAAAAGTTGTACACACAGGGTGCACTAGGCAATCTTCTTGCGCTGCTTGCAATGTTCCAGTGTATGTTCGGCAGTAAATGTTTGTCTACTGGGTTTCCATTGTATCTTTTGTCCATTCTGAAGTTTGTGGTTCACCGTCCTCACAGTAAACCAAATGCTAGGTGAGTGGGCGGACACCCTCTTATGTTTAACACATAGTTAACAAAGTCACCACGTTCTCCAGACATGCGAAAGCAAACATTCCAGACCGCCTGGCTGGGCTGAAGTATGTCCGGGGGGGAGTGGTGCGTGCGACCCAATCCCAAGGCGCGCGTCGCATTGTAAATGTTTTTGTATGTCCTTTGCTCTTTCGGTCTCCGGCAGGCCCCCTCACCCAATGTTTTCTGGGGGCCTACTGAGGGAAGGGGTGGGATGTGTCAGCCTTCCTGCATCCAGCACACTACTCGCACTAACTATCACACTCTCACAGACTCTCCCTCTCTCACACTCTCACTAACACTCTCACAAACTCTCACTCTCTCACTGACACTCTCACTCGCACTCTCATTCACACTAACTCTCACTCTCACTGACTCACTCACACTAACTCTCTCACTCACACTGACTCTCACTCGCACTGATTCTTTCACTCTCACTGACAGACTCTCCCACTCTCTCACTCACTCACTGTCACTACCAGACTCTCACTGGCTGACTCTCCCACTCACTAACTCACTCACTCACTGTCCAGACTCTCACTGACCGACTCACCCACTCTCTCTCACTCACTAACTGACTCGCCCACTCATTCTCACTCACTGACTGACTCACTCACTCACAACACATATTGCAGTACAAATGCAATAGGTGTCACATTTGCGAAAGTTATAACTATTGGCATTGTTATACACAATGCCAATAACTCAAACTTTAATGCTGCGAGACCTATCGCATTGTAAATTCTTGTTTACACAGTTTTGGCATTTTTCTGGGGAATAGCCTATTTTTTGTGCTTTCAACCTCCTTCCAGTTAATGGTAAAAATGGATATGAAAGCAATGATGGATCCTGGAAAGCTATACATTTCTAAAAAGTAGACAACATTTTGAATTATGCAATGAGTCATTTGTGTAGATACTTAAAGGTTTTCGTATAGAAACTTAAAGTTGAAAATAGAAAAAATTGAAAATGAGTTACAAAAACAGCCATTTGTGTCCACGTTTTCACATGTAACTTCTACTAAGTATGACAGATGTTTGAAAGCAATATACCGTTACATACTCTGGACCCTTCTGGTTGTGGGATATATAGGACTTGTAGGTTCACCTAGAAACCGAGGAATCCAGAGCCAATAACTGAGCAGCGTCTTCCAATTGTTTTTTATTGTGTACTGGGTATATAGCAATTTATTTGGAAAAATATAAACTGGGATAAATCGGTATGAAAGTCGCCCATGTATTTCTGAAATGGGAAATTTATTTAGAGTTTAGAAACAGTAGCTATTTGCACATCTCCGAAATTGTGGGTACCCATACCGGCATGTGAATTATAGGTCATTTTTCAAAGTGACTTCTTTTTTAAACATTGTCTTACATTTGGAAGGCAGAATGGATTGAAAATCAATAAGTGATAACAGTTGCTCCACAATTTTGTGTTCCCCTAAGTCTCCATATAAAAATTATATCTCACTTGTGTGGGTAGGTATAGTGGCCGTGACAGGAAACGGCCCAAAACGCAACGTGGACACACCACATTTTCACCGTGAAAACTGACCCTTTTTTTGCAAAGTGCCTAGCTGTTGATTTTGAACCCTGTCTTTGCCGGCATCTAGGGAAACCTACCAAACCTATACATTGTCTGGTTCTCACCAGGTTCTGTTACCCGTAAATTCCTTGAAAACCTCAATATTTGTCAAAAACCCCATTTTCCTCACATTTCTGTGGTGAAAAGGTCTGGAATCTGCGTAGATCCACAAATTTCCTACCACCTAGCATTCCACCAGGTCTCCCACTAAAAATGGTACCTCACTCGTGTGGGTGCCCCAAGTACCCGCGATAGGCACACGCCCAAAACGTATTGGGGAGACATCAAAATGACCTACAACAAAACAACCTGGTTTTTCATGGGGAGTCACCTGGGTTTTTGGCCCCAAGCTTGGCGCCATCTTAGGAAATCTACCAAACCCACACATTTCTTAAAACTAGACACCCGGGGGAGTCTAGCGAGGTATGTCTTGCGTGCATCCTCTAACGTTTTCCTACCCAGAATCCTCTGCAAACCTCAAATTTAGCTGAAAGAACCAAATTTGCCACATATTTTTGTGAGGAATCACTGTGCCGGCACACAAGTCTTGTGCCTTCTTTGAGGGGGTAGGGTGGGGGCATTGGCATGCCCATTCTGGGCAGCCCCCACTCCTGACATACAAAAACAAATCCCTGGCGCCTAGGGTGCTTTCTGCCCCCCCTGTGGGGGCAGATTGGTGGGGGCTATTGCCTTCAGCTGTCCCCCAGGCGGCAGAAAGGCTGTCTGGCATAATCTTACAGGGGGGAGCAAAGGCCCTTGCCCAAGGGGCCGCACCCCCCTCCCTGGTGGCTAGTGGTTGGATCCCTGCTTGGGGATCGCCCTCCTGGGGCAATCCCCAAGCAGGGATCCACTAGGGAAGGTTACCATTGGAAAGGGGAGATTCTGCTTGGAACTCGCTTATGTGTAGAGGGTTAGGGGTCTCCCCCTGTCAAGGACAAGCAACGCAAGATTTGCTCAATATCGAACGGTTAGTAAGGGATCGGGACCCACCACTCCTTGTTCACAGAACTGTCCCCTTTCCAACGATTCCTCTTGTTTTTCGGTGCTCGGAAAGTGTGAAACTGAAACTAAGTTTTCGAAACTGTGAAACTGAAACAAGCTTCAGTTTCGTTTTCATTGTAATGACGATAGCGCGCCATGCGTGCAATTGTCATTACAATAAAAACAAGGAAATCCCTCTGCTGTTCACAGCAGAGGGATTTTTTAAATGTGTGCTCATGATGGAATGGTTCTGTCAGGAGCACACTAGCACTTATGCTCATGACTGAACCATTCCGTCATGAGCATAGAAGGGTTTAAACAAATTCCTAAGGAAACAAACTTTCAGGATGGTAACTTTGACCGAGATCTTACGACGTCTCAACAAAGGATATTTCATGACCTCCCTCGACTTGGAAGACTCATATTTCCGCAGTGACTGATAACCACTACCAATTCAAGGTCCTCCCTTAAGTCCTCAAATCGGCACCCAGGATATTTGCAAAATGCCTGCCACCTGTGGCGGCAGCTCTACGTTCTCAAGGCCATCAAGTAATCCCATACGACTGGCTGTTAAAGGGTCCTACTGCAAAGCAAGCGTCCAGAACCACCAGCGCTTATTTACAACTGTTCAGCAAACTAGGGTTGACAGTCAACGTCTCAAAGTCCTCGTTCGTTCCCAGTCAAATTGTACCATTCCTGGTAGCCAGATTGGACACAATCCAATGCAAAGCATTCTTGTTGGAAGAACGTCAAACCTGACTACGTCTTTTGGCTATGGCCATATCAAGAAATACAAGTTGCTGCTAGGGATGTGCTCTACAGCGATAGATTTGGTTTCCTTGGCCAGACTCAAAATGAGACCTCTCCAGGAAGAATTATAAACACAATGGCTTCAAACATCGGGATCTTTCTCAGACGTCATTCGTGTTACTCCGTCCATGAAGATAGCAATGAAATGGTGGTACCACGCCCCAAATCTTTCAAAGGGTTGACTTTCTTACAAGACATACCAGATTTCCTCCATGGACGGCTGGGGAGGCTATTTGCAGGAACTTCAAATTCAAGGCAAATGGTCCAGTTCTCAAAAACAGTCATATCAACAGCCTGGAGTTGAAGGCCATATTCCTCTCCTTACAGGCTTTCCTGCCGAGGATAGCAGGCGCCTCCGTACCGGTCCGTACAGACAGCATGACCAGTATGTTCTACATAAACAAACAGGGAGGAACAAAATCACTCACACTTTCTCTAGAAGCACCGGAACTGTGGAGCTGGGCAGCAAAGCACTGGATCTGTCTCAAAACCAAGCATGTTCCAGGTCCACACAACACGCTGGCCGATGCTCTCGTCAGAGCTACAGACAATTGCCACAAATGGGAAGTAAATCAATTCCAGTTGGATGGAGTATTTGCTGTATGGGGGAAACCAGCTCTGGATCGGTTTGCTACGAACATCAACACCAAATGCTGGTCCTATGCCAGCAGGTTCCCCCTCCCGGGGTCTCAGGGCAATACCCTTTCAGTGCGATTGTCAGGGATGTATGCCTATGCCTCCCCCCGGCCCATCCCATTGATTCCCAGAGTACTGACCAAAATGAAGCAGAAGGATGTCACCTGATTCTCATTGCACCCAGGTGGCACAGGCAACATTGGTTTCCTGAACTTCTTCACCTCTCAGAAATGAGAGGTGCTATTCGTCTGCAGCGGTTTCCTCCTCTCTTGTCTAGGGACAACTGTCAAGTGCACCATCCGAATCCATAGTCTCTGCTTTTACACACCTGGCTCCTGAATACTTGGAGTTTAAAAAGATGAGCATTTCTGAAGAGTGTAGAGATATTCTCTCAAAATCTAGAGCGGAAAGCACCAACAAGACGTACAAACTTAAATGGAAGAGATTCTGTGTCTGGTGCCAACGAAATGACCTGCATCCATTTTAAATATCCCCACAAAAGATTTTACCGTATTTTCTCTCTTTGGCAAAATCAGGTTTAGCCTTCTCTTCGGTTAAGGTGCATCTGGCTTCCATCTCTCGACATAGAAGAGCTCCAAGTGGCACTTCTCTTTATGCCTCAATGCTCATCAAACAATTCATGAAGGGGGCTGTTCCATGCTTTCCCTCCAGTGCGAGCACCTCCACCGGCATGGAACTTAAACGTGATTCTTGCTCAACTCATGAAAAAAAAAATTTGAACTCATTCATTAAGCTGAGTTGAAATACCTCACATGGAAAGTCACCCTCCTTCTGGCCCTCACCTCAGCCAGAAGGATAAGCGAAATCCAGGCTTTCACAATTAGGAAACCCTTTTTAATATTTAAGGAGATTGCTATGTTTCTAAGGACTAATCCCATGTTTATCCCTAAAGTGCCTTCTCGGTTTCACCTCAATGAGCCGGTCATACTCCAGTCCTATTTTCCGCAACCATCAACGCCTGTGCAGCAGGCGCTACATACACTTGATGTCAAACGCTGCCTCAAGTTCTATCTTCAGAGAACAAAGGACGTTCGAAAAACTGATCAATGACTTGTTGCCTATGACCTAGGCAGAGAAGTGACTGCAACAACAAAAGCCACTATCGCAAGATGGATATTGGCTGCGATCCAATTCTGTCATATCAAAGCCAACAAGCCTTTGAAAAGGATAGCAAAGGCTCACTCTGCCAGAGCGGTTGCAACTTCAGCGGCCCTCTTCGCAGGGGTAATGTTAGAGAAGATCGGTCGCGCAGCAACTTGGAGTACCACTCATACCTTCACGCAGCACTGTTGCCTGGAATCTGCGCAAGATGGAGATGCAGCGGTTGGCCAGGCAGTACTCGGCCATCTTTTCCAATAAGGTAAGTCTCTTTCTAACCCTTGGAAAGAGTCTTTTGTTTTTATGGTGGTTGCAAATACTAGGGAAAAACAACATATATACATATATATATATATATATATATATATATATATATATATATATATATATATATATATATATATATATATATATATATATATATATATATTTGGTTACATTATTATTCCTTCTTTCCCTCTCGCTAATGCTATTTATATGGAGATGTTGTTACATAAGTGATGTTTTGTTCGTGTTACCCAACACTTTTTTGGGGTTCAATATGTGTTAAAGTCTCCCACCATCTGCAACAGACAAACAAACTAAAAGATTAGATGTGCCTGCTTGCTGTTCTGCATGTGAATCTATGAAAGATACCCCAATACTAGATAAGGAAATAAGTTACTTACCTGTAACTACGGTTATCCAGTATTAGTATCTTTCATAGATTCACATGCACCCACCCTCCTCTTCCCGTATAGGCTGTTTCCTTAATATATTAAGACACTCACTTCTCACTTGTGCTAGGAAAATCTGAGGGAAATTGCCTATGCTGGGAAGGTTCTAGTGGGTGCTAACAGCTGATTGACTGCATTCAACATTTGGTCCTTTTTAAAAAAAGACATAGATAGGCTATAAGAGCATGGCTCAGAGCCATTATATTGCATTATTTGAATACTGTTTGATTATTATACCTTGGGACTCCCGTCTCGACGACGGGGAATGATTCAGGCATGTGAATCTATGAAAGATACCAATACTAGATAACCGCAGTTACAGGTAAGTAACTTATTTTCTTCTTCCTCCTCTTGTACTCGAGGTCTTACTATGAGAGCTATCTAAGATTGAGTTGTGGGAGTATTTCCATGGTCCAGTCTAGTGGCTGGGAATTATTTTCACATTATTAATCTGGGAAGGTTACCCATTATATCTGTTGTTGTTATAAGAAACATTTGTGTGTGTTAATTATTTTCATGTTATGAATCTGGTGAACTTAACCTTTATATCAGTATGTTGTTATAAGTAACGTTTGTGTGTGTGTGTGTGATATCTAAGTTGCCTCCCCCTCAGTTGGAATTCATTTAATCTGGTGTTCGTTGATTAGTGTGCAGGTAGGAAGGATACAGTTAAGGCTGGCCCAAGCCCAGCACCAAAATCACTTTATTGATCAATGAAAGAAATGTGTTGTCCACTCTTTGGACCTGATTATCTGTGGCTAAAGAAAAACTGGGATGGCAGGGGGAAATTAACAAAGGAAATAGATTATGATTTTTGGGGGCTATGTTTTTCTCTGAGATACTCAATGAAAAGTGTTCACCAGAGGCCAGACTAACCTGAAGGTAACAATTTCACACAGAAGGCAGTAGCTTCTGACATGAAAGCCGGGCCCAAGTGATAAGTGTGTGGGTACTGCAAGCCCAGGGAGACAAGAGCATCCAGGAGCATAGCCAGCAGCTAAAACCCAATGGCTAGTCTACTGTTCCTACTTGGGACATAAGACCCTGGGAAAAAGGTCCTTTTAGTATAATGAAAATATGGTTATTCTCTGGAATGTGAAGAAGGTTGGGTTGCAAGGGTGTGGATGGTGGATGAGCTTTGGATTTATAGAGGTGAAACAGAAGAAAGGAGGTGGAAATATTTTAAGGTCTAGTTAGAAATTCATCATTTGTAGCTGGGAAGTAGTGTTGTAACAGGCACTTATTATAATGTTAGTATATCACCTGTCTTGGTTATATATAATATATCACTCTTGCATGTACATAGTTCTCATTAAAAGATTTGGGCTATATTTTATTTGTTAACAGTAACAATATGTATCAATATTTTTTTGTGTTTACTTTAGAAACTGGACCAAGATCTGACCGAAGTGAAAACTCGTGTTGAGGAACTGGACAAAAAATATTATGAAGTAAAAAACAAAAAAGATGAACTGCAGAGTGAAAGAAAGTTAGTAACACAAACATTGGTTTCGCTTACTGTTTTAGACTTGTGAAAGCTATTGATCAGTTGCTTATTTTTATTAAGTGCCTTCATTTTGAGAGACTTGATTGCAGTTGATATGCTTTCCAGTCAGAAATAGTGTGGCATCCAGACTGGAAAACATTTTAAAACTCTAACAATGCCATAAAGCCGGACTTGTGTCATAGGATGTCACACTTATCCAGAGTAGTGTCATCCATGTCATAAAGAAGTTTTTCTTAGTCTGTACTCCTAAACCCATTACACCTTAACGCCAGGAATGCTGTATGGATCCAACTCTAATGGTTTAATCAAGCAAAGTGGTATTTGGAAGACCTGCTTTGCTTAAGCACTGTTGAATGATTAATGTGCATGAGCATTGTTGAAAGTAAACTGTAATGACTGATGTATAGGGATATGTTTGTGTGTGTTGTTTGTAAATCTGGCATGCCAGCTGAAAGTGTGATAAATTATTCTATGTACTTGACTTAACATGATACTTGAGGGAAAGATGTTTTAGAGAGATGGACATGTTTATAAATTGGGCCAAGGCATATTTTTTACCATTATAGGGCAAGGCTAAGATTTGCCTCCTCTCCCTCACTTCGTCCATGATTGTCACATTATCTCCCATTGTCCACTCAACATCTTTGTTCCTAGTTCGTCTTATTCCCTTAGATTCCCTCTTCCCTTCCGTCATCCCCTCTCCAAAACTTCTCCCTGATTCTTTTACTTCGGAGATTATTCAGATTCTTTTTCTTCCTTACAGCTGCCCCACAGATATTCTCGCCTCCTTGTCACTCTTTGCTTCTCCTATTTTGTTTCTAAAGTTCTTCAGTAAGAATTCAATATTAATACATGTTGCAGAGCCCACTCATTGTCTTAGTCCTTATTATAGCACCTTGGTCAGTGTAGAAAATATCTATCTTGACTGTTACATGTAAAGCATATCTATTATGCTGCACTATATGAGAATGTAAAGAAATAAATAAAATAAGGGAAGTGCCTGAAATCTCCTGAGTGTTAAAAATCCTCATTCAGAACCTCCTCAATTTCCTCATGTTCTGACACCATTACTGAAAGCCGGTTAGGTATTTTCTCTGGCATTACATTCCTGTTAAATTTGCACTGGTGGATTCATTGAGCTGCTGCACAATCTTATTGCCTTGTCTCATGCTCATTTTTGTCATTGTTTAAAGTTTTTGGGCCCAGGTTTCGGTTGGAGCATCTGTGCCCCTGTAGCTTCTGTGCCCCTGAAGCCTGCTCCTTCAGCGCCTTGCTGGAACGCAGTCTTCCACTCAGCAGCGATTGGTGGATCCAATAGTCTGGCTAGTGTGAAGGCTCACTGTGGTTAGAGCGGGGGTGGGTGCGGGGAGTTTTGCTTGCGCCTCCTTGTCACTCTTTGCTCCTCCAATTTTGTTTCTAAAGTTCTTCAGTAAGAATTCAGTATGAATACATGTTGCAGAGCCCACTCATTATTATTATTATTATTATTATTATTATTATTATTATTATTATTATTATTATATTCTTATATAGCGCCAGAATCGACCCCCGAAGGGGTATCTCCGCGCTTGCCTTGGGAACCCGTCCTGGTTTTTCCCTGTGAGATAGCCCCTACAGGGCATCCCCAAGGTGAAAGCCAGGCATCCCGCCGCGGGGGGCCGTTGTGGAGATTAGGCAAGCTTAATGCCCAGAGTTGCAGAGTGTGAACCCATGATTAGGTCAGGCACCGAAGCGAGAATTATCGAGTCCATGGACATTTGAGCTCAAGACCCTGCCACGTCGGGAATTGAACCCTGGTCCCGGGTCTGACCTCAGCTTCAGGGTCTGCCTGCTCTAACCAGTGAGCAACACTTCTCATTGTCTTAGTCCTTATTATAGCACCTTGTTCAGTGTATAAAATATCTATCTGAACTGTTACATTTAAAGCATATCTATTATGCTGCACTATATGAGAATGTAAAGAAATGAATAAAATAAGGGAAGTGCTTGAAATCTCCTAAGTGTTAAAAATCCTCATTTAGACCCCCCCCCCTATTTCCTCATGTTCTGGCACCATTACTGGAAGCTGTTTAGGTATTTTCTCTCGCATTGCATTCCTGTTAAATTTGCACTGGTGGATTCTTTTGAGCTGCTGCACAATCTTATTGCCTTGTCTCATGCTCAGTTTTGTCATTGTTTAAAGTTTTTGGGCCCAGGTTTCAGTTGGAGCATCTGTGCCCCTGAAGCCTCTGTGCTCCTGAAGCCTGCTCCTTCAGCGCCTTGCTGGAACGCAGTCTTCCACTCAGCAGCGATTGGTGGATCCAATAGTCTGGCTAGTGTGAAGGCTCACTGTGGTTAGAGCGGGAGTGGGTGCGGGGAGTTTTGCATGCGCTTTTGGGTGGTAATCTGGTGCATGTCCTGTAGTTGTTCAAATAAATAAGTTGATATCTAGCAATGCATGCGTATGGGAGGAGCTAAGATGACCCTGATGTTGTTGACAAGTGATAAGGCTATTTGTTTTGCCAGTCCTGGGCAACAGTTGCGTGTAAGGATCCGGTTTCAGTTTCCGCAGGAGTGCCAGGAGCCGATGAAAACCCCAACCCTTCCTCCCTACACCTCCTGTGCCTATCAAACTCTAGGACACAGGGATGATATGGAAGGAAAGGAGGGAACAAAACAGGGAAAGTAGGGGAAGACAAAACGCTGGACTCTTCGGACCCTGCTCTCTTCTGCTTCTGTCTGATGATGAAGCTACAAGGAATAAAGGGGTTAATACAACAACAACAATAAATCAACCTATCAACCTCTTCAATGGTTATACATAGACCAACAATCACCTGAGAGTATACAGGAGTGGCAATGCAAACAAGTATGATTTCATCTGGAACTGTATATGTACATTAAACCTTAGAGCGTTTGGGTATAACATAAATGGCAGAAAAGCTATTGTAATGCCAGTAGGACCTTTGTATGAGCTCATCTACAGGTATGAGTTTCTATCTTACCTAATCGATTTCACTGCAAAACCTATGGAATGATATGGGGCAGGGCTGGAATCACAGCAGTTAGTGCCTGTAGGGTAATGTAGACATACATAAACACCCCAAGTAGTATGCAACAATAACATGAAGTAATTATGGTGCACTACAAGAGCTTAACCAGGTCTTCTGGTCCTTGCACTGTGATAAATGCCAGCATCCGGGAAGTCAAGAGAATGCAAAATAATAAGGAAAGAAGGGAATAAAGAAAACTCGCCAGGCGGACCACAAATCCCACAATGCCATGAAACCCCACACTCCCCTGCTCCGCAGATACCGGCCGTTCAACGGGACCGTAGTCCGGCCCAACAACGGGTCCGCAAGTAGCAGGGTGTATGGAATCACAATGACCCGTAGGTAAGATAGCCGGCACTGGTCGAGGGAAATAATAAACAATAGCACCCACGTTGAACAGCACACATGGGTCTATCGGGAAACTTAGGCAGGGACACTCCGTACAGCCTGTACGAAGCAAATGCAGGGAGACACCCGGCGTGCAGGTAATGGAGCTGCCAGTGATAACTACCGAATGGTAGTCTGAAGAAACCGAACAGAAAATGGGAGCTCCGTGTATACGGACGTTCTGAACAGACATCCGCGATAAAGTGACACCAATCCGGGATCCACACTGCAAGGGAAAGCAGTGAACGGGTAAGCGGGAACAAGCGTCCACACCAAAATTGGGCAGAGGACTGAAAGCGGCTAAGCGGAAGTGACGTAAACACCAGCGGGGAAACTAGAGCGCAAAGCGTTAGACGCCGAGGGGAACGAGCTTAAGTTCTGGCCCGATTCCCTCACGCGTGCGCAGTTCCTTGAGACCATCTTGCATTGGTCTCGATACTTCATCTGAGCTATCCGCGGATGCTCGGCAGGCATGACATTGCGCAGCCGGGTAGGTGTGACTGCCATCTCTCGGGCCTGGCCTGTTCCTGCCATCCCAGGGGCTTCCGGCTGCAACCACCATCTCCACAGTCCAAGAACCCCCCTGAGAATCAAATTGTGGATGCATGACTCGCCACCAGTCCTCTTGTTTGCGATGTGTTTCTGATGCCTAGACCCTTTACCCATTGGCAAATTCTCCCAGATAGGGTGAAAGTCTCTTGTGGGAAAGGTTGAAGGGCATTGAAAATTCCACGAAACTAAGAGTCAAAAGGGGTGGAGGTTTAGGCGGGGCGTTTACTGACCCTCGCTTATGTCCAGGAAAAGAACAACACCAAGATTGGTCTGACATTAACTTCTTCCCAGGTTAGTAGTGATGGGGGAGGGTGATGACAAGATGCTGGAAGTCCTTTGGTCTATGCACACATCATTAACGCCCAAGACACCATACACTGATAACGAACCAAACTGGGTAAATTTTCTTGGTGTGGACGCAAATAGTCACCTGCAAACAAAAGAAAAAAGGGAAAAGAGTAAGATCCTAGGTCTAAATCTCACATACTAGAGATAAGCACAAGTCTTGTCTCTTGATGCCCTCACACACCCCGAAGGATGTCATGCTTCATTATTGAGCGTTTGATCCTCGTCGGGCCGGCGCTGCAATGCCCTACGGGTCCCCGGAAGGATCACATTAGCGAAAATCTTTTGTTTGTACTGCTGTATGATGAGTGTGGGTGTGAGAAAGAGGGTTCTAAGAGAACAGTGTGTGGGTGAGGGATTGATAAAACTGGCTAAGGGATGCCAGAGTGAGTAAAATGTAATGTGTGGGTTCCCTTGTCAGGTTAAAAAACCCATAGGTTGTGAGTTACTGATAGGGCGTAATGTGTCTTAGTAACTAGAGGTCAGTCGATATGTTTTGCGCCGTCTAGGTGGTCAAAACGATCTCTGGTGTTTCTTCAGGACTAAAAAGCGTTAGTAAAAAATGAGTGCAAGTAGTTTGGTCTAGAACCCTACTCGATCGGAGCGGTCCAACCCTGTGTGCAACTACAAGGTGGCAATAACTTATTTGTATGGGCGCTTCTGTCTCAACCTAGGAGTAGATAAGAAAGAAACAAGACAAACACAAGAGAAGTCAATGTAATCCTCTCTACTGGCACACGCAAGAGAGCAAACTCTCAAACATCAGGTGATGCTGCTCCACCATATAAAGAGTCTAAGTTATTAGACGCATCAGGAAAGAGAACTGCGTTTCAAGCAGCAAACATGTGGCGTATCGCCAACACACAGGCATTGCTAGCTAGATATGATAGAGCACATTATGACGAATTAAAGTCAATAATAACATACCTCCCGGATAAGTACAGGGATAGGTCACACAAACTCATCCAAGAGGGTAAAAACATTACAAATACCTCCATCAGGTGTGCCCTCGACGCAGCAGATACTGCGTCTAGAGCAGTCAACACCAGCGTCTTACTACGCAGACACGCCTGGCTACGTATATTAGGGTTCAAACCTGAGGTACAAACGACCATTCTTAATCAACCTTTCGATGAGCAACACCTATTTGGACCCAATGTGGATGTATTTCTTGAAAAAATGAAAAAAGATACAGACACCGCTAAATCTATGGGAGCCCTGCAGTCGCAGGCTCCCAGACGTTCATTTTGTCGCTCATCCTATAGAAGTGCCACCAGAGGATACTCCTCAGACACTGCCTCAGCCTCATACAAAGCCCCTACACAATCCACTTATGGCAAGGGCTACCAAAGGGGTGGGTACAGTGGTAACAACAACAAGGGCAGAGGTAAAAATAACAATTCCAGCTCTGCCTCTACCCCTGCCCAATGACTCCCTTCCTCTTCCCCCGCCCCACTCCACTCCTGTCGGGGGAAGATTCCAACAATATCTGCCAGCCTGGGAAAACATCACATCAGACAGGTGGGTGTTACAAATTATTCAATCAGGTTATTGTCTTGAACTAAAATCTACCCCCCCCAAACATACCACCCAGGCAGCGCCCAATGTCACAGGAACATTTAACATTGCTCAGACAAGAGGTAATATCCCTCCTGCAGAAAAATGCAATAGAGATAGTTCCAGAGTACCACAAAAACAAAGGAGTATACTCACTGTATTTCCTGATACCAAAAAAGGACGGATCACTAAGACCCATCCTAGACCTCAGACCTCTAAACGTTTATATTCAGTCGGACCATTTCCATATGGTCACACTTCAACAGGTCCTTCCACTACTGGTGCTAAACGACTTCCTTGCCACTTTAGATCTCAAGGACGCCTACTTCCATATTCCCATCCACGCGGCGCACAGGAAATATATCAGATTCGTGCTAGACGGGCAGCACTACCAGTTCAAAGTGCTCCCATTCGGAGTCACAACAGTGCCAAGGGTGTTTGCCAAATGCCTAGCAGTAGTAGCAGCACTCTTAAAAAGACAGCACATACATGTCTTCCCATATCTGGACAACTGGCTCATAAAAGCCAGCTCATACAGCCAGTGTGTACAACACACCCACGCTACCATTCAACTGCTTCACAACTTGGGATTCACAATAAATCACACCAAGTCGCATCTACAACCCTCACACATGCAACAATATCTCGGCGCTACAAATAACACCCAACTAACACTAGCGTATCCCTTTCCAGCAAGGATAACAAGTATACAAACTCTTCTAACAAAATTCAAGCCGCAACACTCACTACCAGCTCGAGTGTTCATGCAGCTCATAGGAATGATGGCATCTTGCATATTCGTAGTTCCTCACGCAAGATTGCAAATGCGTCCACTGCAAGAGTGCCTAGCACGACAATGGAACCAGGCTCAAGGTCAACTAACAGACCTAGTGTTGGTAGACGGTCGGACTCATCGTTCTCTACAATGGTGGAACACCAAAAACCTTTCCAAAGGGAGACCGTTTCTAGAGCCAGTTCCTCAAATAGTCTTAACAGCGGACGCATCGCTCTCCGGCTGGGGAGCCCACCTTCTGCATCACACCATGCAAGGCAGGTGGATACCGCAACAAAAGCTATTGCACATCAACCACCTAGAGTTACTAGCTGTGTTTCTAGCCCTAAAAGCTTTTCAAACTCAAGTGTCAGTCAAAGCTGTCTTAGTCCACACAGACAATATGACAGCTATGTATTACATAAACAAACAAGGAGGGACACACTCTCTGCAGCTCTCTCAGTTAGCGCAGCAGATATGGAGATGGGCTATACCACTAAACATCTTCCTATTAGCCCAACACGTCCCAGGAGTACAAAACACCATGGCAGATCTACTAAGTCGACAAACTCAGCAAATCCACGAATGGGAACTTCATCCAAAAGTTCTTCATCCGCTCTTTCAAATGTGGGGACAACCTCACATAGACCTCTTTGCCACCCACGAAAACGCAAAATGCCCAAACTTTGCCGCCAGATACCCACACCCATTGTCCAAAGGCAATGCAATATGGATAAACTGGTCAGAACTATTTGCGTACGCTTTTCCTCCTCTCCCACTACTTCGGTTAGTGGTACGCAAACTGCAACAACATTCCCTGACGTTCATTCTAGTCGCTCCAACTTGGGCCAGACAACCGTGGTACACCACACAGTTGCAGATGTCTGTAGTACCACACCAAAAACTAAACCTATCTCCACGCCTATTAACAAAGAACCATGGAGAGATCAGACACCCGGACCCAGCTCAGCTCAACCTAGCGATCTGGCTCCTGAGGTCATAGAGTTTGGTTACCTCAACCTTCCCCCAGAATGTATGAACGTTATTAAAGAAGCTAGACGTCCCACCACTAGAGCATGCTACGCTGCTAAGTGGAAAAGGTTAATCATATACTGCCAAAACAACCAAATGAATCCTTTAGATGTGTCTATTCAACACATCATTGGATATTTATTGCAAATTTAAAAGTGTAACTTAGACTACACATCTATTAGGTTACACCTTGCAGCATATTTGCAAAATAGACAACATCTATCTCTTTTTAGAGTGCCAGCTATTAAAGCTTTTATGGAAGGACTCAAAAGAATAATTCCTCCCAGAACTCCACCTGCACCAGTGTGGAATCTAAATGTGGTTCTCACAAGATTAATGGGACCTCCCTTCGAGCCATTACATAAATGCGAATTGCAATTTTTAACCTGGAAAGTAGCTTTCCTAGTAACCATCACATCTCTCAGAAGGGTTAGTGAACTGCAAGCATTTACCATCCAGGAACCCTTTCTGCAAATGCATCATAACAAAGTGGTTCTTCGTACTAACCCAAAATTCCTTCCAAAAGTCATTTACCCTTTTCATCTAAATCAATCTGTTGAGCTGCCAGTATTTTTATCGCAGTCTCAAACTGTCGCAGAAAGAGCTCTGCACACTTTAGATGTCAAGAGAGCATTACTGTACTACATTGAAAGGACACAAACATTTCGTAAAACAAAACAACTTTTTGTGTCTTTCTCACCGCCACATAAAGGCAATCCCATTTCAAAATCAGGGATCGCTAGGTGGATTGTTAAATGTATACAAATATGTTATCAAAAAGCCAAACACACATTAAAATCCCACCAAAAGCCCATTCTACCAGGAAAATAGAGGTTTCAATGGCATTCTTAGGAAATATTCCCCTAGATGACATATGCAAAGCAGCCACATAGACTACACCGCACACATTCACGAAGCACTATTGTGTGGATGTGCAAACCAAACAACAAGCCACGGTGGGCCAGGCTGTACGGAAAACTCTGTTTCAAACAACTGCAACAGACACTGGTGGACGCCGCTAGGTGTGGGAACTGCTATATAATCTATGCATAGTGTGCAATCTGCAGCTCATATGCCTTGAACAAAATATGCTACTTACCACTATGCATCTGTTCTTGGCATGTAGAGCTGCAGAGATGCACACGCCCACCCACCTCCCCGGCTACCTTTATCTGTTCCAGTATTATCTCACTTAGATACATATCACATGGACATCACTATCTCTTATACAGCTCCATCACTTCCCTAATGGCAAAAAACAATCTGGGGATGGAGCCGATGACCATGCGCAGTATCATCCAAAGGAGGAGTCACCTATCCCGTGACTTCCAAAGACTTTTCTACAAAACAAACTGCAAACATCCTGGCCCAACACTAGGTGGCAATCTATGCATAGTGTGCATCTCTGCAGCTCTACATGCCAAGAACATATGCATACTGGTAAGTAGCATTTTCCATACAGACTAGAGAGTGAATATGAGCAGAGAGAGAAAGAGAAAGGATGATTAAAAAGCAATTCTGAAAAACAATATAAAAATAGACATAATCCTACAAGGGTTGTGCCTCCGGACCAGTCAGAAGCTGGAGTAGTCAAGCAGGCTGAAGGAATGGAGACCTGATGACGCTCTGCCTGCAAGCAAAGAATGGAGGCAGAGAATCCCGGGCAGACCCAAAGACGACTAGGACTCCGTTCATGAGTTAAAGAACCAGTAGAGACTTGAAGGAGCAACACATGTGGGTGATATTAACAGAAGAATACAGTAGAAGTTGCAATGCTGAGTCCTGCTCTCCACCATGTTGAGGGCAAAATCTCCCACCACGACCCATAAGGGCTGTGGCTATTCAGGTGTGTGTTAGGGTGCATGAGAGCGAAGGGCACTTTTCCCATAAATTGCTAAGGAGAGTGGCATAGATAGTAGTAGGCCAGCGACCCGAATGAAACCTTTAAGTTGATTTTTTGGTTATTCCTCCTTGCTGGATTGAGTTCAGTGTTACTCGTATCAGGAGTTAACGTGGGGTGAATGCCAACACACCAGGAATAAGAGACCCCCCCCCTTATAAGTTAAAGAATGCGATCAATAATGGACGAAGGAATAAAGTTAAAACAAAGCAGTAAGTCCAAAGAAATGAGGAAAAGAAAGGAAGCCCAAAAAAAGTGACAAGACAGTCAAATGTCAGACTTTTGCTTATATGTACGAGTTACTTATCTTCGGTAACGATGTATCTAGTAGAGATGATTCTATCCGCAGATTCCTTCACGTAGAATTATCCAAGGCGGGAGACTGGATCCGAAAACATTTTGCCACAGTATCCCTGCGCATCTGGGGGTGGGCGACACCACGCGAGTCCGCCCTGGTGTCGTCCGCGTACGTGACGTCAGCGAGGTCACATAAGCCCCACCCCGGCGCTCCCATCGTCCGTTTTCTTCGGAGAACATTTCTGCGACGCAACTCGGAGCCACCAGGCAAAACTGTGGGAGTAGGAGACAGTGTGTGAAGAGTAGACAAAAGGGAATGGAAACAAGCGACACCATAAGGAGCAGTGCAACACTGCAGTATCCAAAGGCAGGCGCAGAATACAGAACAGAGCAGAGCCCTGAGCAGCCACCCTGCCAGTATGTAAACAGCCTTCCCCCCGCTCCCCCTCCCCCGGAGACAGGGAACATATGTTATATTTCGTAAACAACTCAAGACTTGGTTGTTTGATCAATAGTTAGGAAGGTTCAGTTGGTTCTCCTGGATGTTGACCTATGCCCTTTAGCCAGCGCCGAGACGCCTACGGGTATTCGCCGCGCTTTAAAAATGACAATAAATAAATAAATAAATAAAAAGTCATGAAACCTGTAGCAGGCCCACAACCCCCACCCAGAAACAGGGAAGGGGAGCCAGTCCCAAGACAGACAGGATCAACAAAACTCCAAGCCACCCCAACACAGAGGGCAACCACCCCCCAAGGAAAAAAGGGCAAGGCATGACCAGATGACCCCAGGGCAGATATTGAAGACAACCCCCCAACCCTGGAGCAGCCAGAATAGCTGGGCACAGAGGCACCATAACTGGCGAACCAAGAGGAAGAAGAAACAGCAACAAGATGGAGCAACCCGTCAAGAGCCACAGAATGCACTCACAGAAGACACAGCCCCACACCGGGTGGCGAGTGCCGAGCCCAACCCAAGGGCCCTCGCAGAACGGGGAGGAAGGGCGGGCTGTGAAGGAATCCGCAGCTAGAATCTTCTCTACCAGATACATTGTTACAGAAGGTAAGTAACTCTTACATCTGATAGGGACTACTAGCCGCAGATTCCTTCACGTAGAATAGATACCCTAGCAATACCCACGGGTAAGTAGGGTCTGCGAAAGGACCCCACTGTAATAGTTTCAGGCTTGTTCCGCAGGAGCGTCAGGAACTTGGAGAGTAGTCCTCAGTCGTCCCCTACGGCCCTCCGACTCTATCAGACTCTAGAGTATCGGATGGCACGCCAGGGGAAAACAGGGAAACAAAACAAGGAAAGGTTGGGGAAGAAGATAGCAGATCCTGAATGTGGCACCTCAGCGTGGATTCTGAATGAGGAGGCAGGCTGTAAGGGAAGGATAAGGTTACAACCTATACTCTACTACAAGCTTGTGTATATCTCCAATACATATGTGTCACCTACCACAGTAATAGTCAGAGCTTTGGAATACCAATGGTGGGTAATTCTGGTGTTGACTCCCTGTGCAATAAAAAGACATAGATTATAACATTCTACCCAAACTTATGTTAGTATGTATAAGAAGATATTCTGTGAATCTCACCACGCGGATTTGAGGAATGCTTGGCTTGTACCTCACCCTATTCCAAGTTATAATGTGCTTGCACGAGTCTTTCGTCTGACGTATGTACAAAGTGTAATCTTTCACAACCTTGTTACATCCATCAATAACCACAAACAAGAATATAAGAGAGGCAGCGCTACACTCTGTTACCGTGATTCTGGTAGCTGAGAAGCACAACACACCAAACACTGGTCCACTCAAGTGCCCCAAAGGAAGGATTATAGCAAACTGCCAAAGGGACGGCTGAAGAGGGTGGTTCACCCAACGGGAGACAGCTCCGGCCAGTGAACCTGATACGAATGTGCAATAAGCAGCACCCGGCCGGGCGACGGGGAAAGACCCGGCTGCCGGGCGGAGTACCAGGATAGGGGAGTGTGGAAAAAGCAGCACCCGGCCGGGCGACGGGGAAAGACCCGGCCGCCGGGCGGAGCAACAGGATAGGGGAAAAAAGAAATGATGAGAACGAACACGAATTACAGCAAACGTGTTCTAAGGAAGCCTCGAAGGAATTACTAAGTGCCCCAAACAAAACGCGGTAATTTAGAACCGCCAGAGATTGTACGGGAAACGGTGGAGCAAATCACCGGCACGTAGGATGGAACGCCCAGGGCCTGAAACACCACAAACAAAACCGGAAGTCAGGCAAACGCCACAGGGACGGAAGAACAGGAAGTGAGCCAAACGCTAGAACGCAAAGCCGCGTTCTGGTGAATCGGTGTGCATTAAATAGAAACCAAAAGCGGTACAAAAGGTCAGTGGTGATGGACGGAGCATCTGAATCAATCAAACACTCACACCCAGTCAAAAGATTCGGGTTTAATCCATCACGTTCTTTAGCCCACTCTGCCACCCCAGTTCAGACATGGCTTTATGCAAATCAGTCTGACCCTGTGCCTCCTGGGAACAGTCCAGCCCGAACTGCCAAGCCATGTGTTCCCTGGACCGGAAACAAGCTACCGAGCACCGGTTTCTGGCATTCCAGCCGTCTTCAGCCCGGCTTGCTTGAGCCGGACCGAAAGATGCTCCGCCTTCGAAGCCTGTCGAGAAACCTCATAAGGGGTCGACTCCAATTAATTTCACGTTGCCGCCGAAGGTGGTGCGGAAGGCTTTCACCCCTAAGTCGGGAACGGCCATGCCCGAAACGGGGCCCTCGATGCCAAAGTCGACGATGGTGGTTCCAAAACAGAAGCATCGACAATCTTCGTTGGAGGAACAATGTGAACACTTTATTGATGCTGAAACTGGCAGGCTTTCCCTACTTAAGAGGAAAATTGCCCCAGAACAACCTATGGAGTCCTACAAGATTCCTTTAAAGAAGAAAAAGGATTCTACTTCCACCCCACTTCTTGTGGAACCACTTTCTCCACATGACCAAAATGTGTCACCCACTTACTCCGATGTGGACGCTGGTGATGGTGATGATGAGGATGAGTACAGCTATCCTGTCTATGATGACACTGATAATATCAGCGAGCCCATGGCAGCTGGGGCTGACCCAGGTGATCCTCACTCTGCCCCTGACACTCAGCTCTACACGGTGAAAACGTCACCTACAGAGGATTCTGCGGCTTTTCATGCCCTCATTGAACGGGCAGCTAAAAACCATGACGTCCAGCTCCATGCGGACCCCATCGAAGAGGACTTTCTCTATGACACCTTTTCCGTCTCGGCAAGAACAGTAAAAACTCTCCCTATGTTGAAGGGTGTCTTAAAACATGCTGGGGACATCTTTAAGGAGCCTACCAGAGCCAGGGTAATAAACCCACGGATTGAGAAGAAGTATAAGCCAGCGCCTACTGACCCTACCTACATAAAGGGACAGCTCTTGTGGTTTCGAATGCCCGGAAGAGGGCCAATTCTCAGACAATGGGTGATGCTCCTCCCCCAGATAAAGAATCTAAGGTGTTCGAGGCATCGGGGAAAAGGGTAGCAGCTCAAGCGTCCAATATTTGGGGCATTTCAAACACACAAGCACTTCTAGCAAGGTACGACAGGGCACACTATGACACATTAGAAACCCTGTTGCAGCACCTGCCTGATGAATACAAGGAGGCGGCTGAGATGCTCATCCAAGAGGGGAAGCTAATAGCCAATGCATCTATAAAGTGTGCACTGGACGCGGCTGACACCGCAGCCAGAGCCATCAACACTAGCGTTATGCTGAGACGACATGCCTGGCTTAGAATCTCGGGGTTTAAGCCAGAGATACAGACCACCATTCTTAATCAGACGGTGAACCCTGATCGTCTGTTCGGTCCAGAGGTGGACACTACCTTAGAGAAAATAAAGAAGGACACCGAAACTGCTAAGTCCATGGGGGCCTTGCAGTCCCAGCAATTCAGGGGTGGTTCTTTTCGTCGCTCCAGCAATAGAGGTGTTTCCAGAGGCCAAAGCTCCCAAAACACACAGTATTATAAGGGCAACACGCAATCCACCTACACCAAACAAAATCGAGGTGGATATCGCGGAAACAGCACCAAGGGCAGGGGCCGAGGAAACAACAACTCCAGATCCTCTGCCACCAACAAACAGTGACGCCCTGTCACTGCCCCCCGACCATGCAACACCGGTCGGGGAGAGACTTCAGCAGTTCCTGCCGGTCTGGAAGTCCATCACCACAGACAGGTGGGTCACAAAACTTATCCAGTACGGTTATTGTCTGGAGTTAACATCCACTCCACCCAACATACCCCCAAAACACCGTCCTATGTCGGCCGAGCATTTGCACTTATTGCAGCAGGAGGTACTCGTCATGCTGCAAAAAGGGGCGATCAAGCTCGTGCCTGTGGCAGAAAGAGGCGCAGGAGTCTACTCGCTGTACTTCTTAATACCAAAAAAGGACGGGTCCCTCAGACCCATACTGGACCTCAGACCTCTCAATCAATACATTCTGTCGGAGCACTTTCACATGTTGACCCTGCAACAAGTGCTCCCGTTGCTCAGTCAGGGGGATTTCCTAGCAACGTTAGATCTAAAGGATGCATATTTTCACATTCCGCTTCACCCGTCACACAGAAAATACCTCAGGTTCACCATCCAAAACCAACATTACCAGTTCAAGGTTTTGCCTTTCGGGTCACCACGGCGCCCAGGGTGTTTACGAAGTGCCTGGCGACGGTGGCGGCGCACTTAAGAAGACGAAACATTCACGTCTACCCTTATCTGGACGACTGGCTCATCCAAGCAAAGTCGGCCCAGCAGTGTGCTGCCCACATGTCCCACACCATACACCTTCTGCCCG
Organism: Lissotriton vulgaris; assembly: GCF_964263255.1. Lineage (NCBI taxonomy): Eukaryota > Metazoa > Chordata > Amphibia > Caudata > Salamandridae > Lissotriton > Lissotriton vulgaris. The sequence continues at coordinate 1,100,772,735 of NC_141693.1, forward strand.
ATCTGGGATTCTCACTGAATTACCCAAAATCCCACCTGCAACCCGCCCACATACGACAGTATCTGGGTGCGACAATAGACACTCTGGCAGCCACAGCACAGCCAAATTCAGTGAGGGTCAACAGCATTCAATCGCTGATACAAAAGTTCAGACCTCAACACTCGCTTCCAGCCAGAGTGTTCATGCAGTTGATAGGCATGATGGTCTCCTGCATCTCCATATCCCGCACGCAAGACTACATATCCGTCCGCTTCAGGAGTGCTTAGCACGTCAGTGTACTCAGGCTCACTGACAGTTGAAAGACCTAGTGTTGGTGAGCGGTCGGGCGTACAACTCTCTGCATTGGTGGAATCCACAAAACCTTTGCAAGGGACGACCGTTCCAAGAGCCTGTGCCACAGATTGTTCTGACAACGGACGCTTCTCTCCAGGGTTGGGGAGCTCATGTACTCCATTACACTGTGCATGGACTATGGACGACACAGCAGAGGCAGATGCACATCAATGTTCTGGAATTGATGGCGATCTTCCTAGCGCTAAAAGCCTTCAAAGTACATCTGTGCAACAAGGTCGTGTTGATCCGGACGGACAACATGACGGCCATGTACTACATTCAGAAGCAGGGAGGAACACACTCTCCACAGTTGTCTCATCTGGCTCAGAGCATGTGGAAGTGGGCCATTCAGAGGAACATCTTCCTCATGGCGGAACACCTCCCAGGCAAGGACAATCGGATGGCGGACCTGCTCAGCAGGTACAGCCACCAAACGCACGAGTGGGAGATACATCCATCGGTACTCCACCCGGACTTCCAACAATGGGGTCATCCAGAGATAGACCTGTTTGCCACAAAGGAGAACGCGAAATGCCCAAGCTTCGCCGCCAGGTTTCCACATCCACAGTTGCAAGGCAATGCGATGTGGATGAACTGGTCAGGCAAATTTGCGTACGCTTTTCCCCCAGCACCTCTAATACCGCTGGTGGCACGCAAACTGAGGCAGCACTCGATGACTCTCATTCTGGTTGCTTCAACGTGGGCTCGCCAACCATGGTACACCACGTTTCTGGAACTGTCCGTGGTACCGCATCAAAGGCTGCGCCTCACACCCAGGCTTTTGACGCAGAGCCATGGCGACATTCAGCACCCAGATCCGCAACAGCTCAACCTGGCGATCTGGCTCCTGAGGTCCTAGAGTTTGGCTACCTAAACTTGCCTCCTGACTGTATGGACATCCTCCGGGAGGCAAGAAAGCCCTCCACCGGAGCATGCTATGCGGCGAAGTGGAAGCGGTTTGTCATTTACTGTACAGGCCACAACATCAACCCACTGGATGCTTCTATTCAGAACATCATTTGTTATCTCTTACATTTGTACAAATGTCATCTGGCCTATGCTTCCATTTGCATACATCTATCTGCAATAGCTGCTTATCTCTAAAACAGACAGCACCTCTCCCTTTTCAGGGTGCCTACCATTAAAGCCTTTCTGGAAGGACTCAAACGAGTCATTCCTCCGCGGACGCCACCAGCTCCGGAGTGGAACCTCAATGTGGTCCTCACCAGGCTGATGGGTCCCCCTTTTGAACCACTGCATTCTTGCGAGCTTCAGTTCTTGACATGGAAAGTGGCTTTCTTTATCGCTATCATGTCGCTACGGCGAGTTAGTGAACTCCAGGCACTAACTATTCAAGAGCCATTTATTCAAATTCATTCTAACAGGGTGGTGCTTCGCACTAACCCTAAATTCCTTCCTAAGGTAGTGTCTCAGTTCCATATCAACCAGACTATAGAACTACCGGTGTTCTTCCAAAATCCAGAGTCACTGGTGGAGATAATGCTCCACACACTTGACGTCAAGAGGGCCCTAATGTATTACATTGATAGGACCAAAGAATTTAGGAAGACTAAACAACTCTTTGTTGCCTTTGCGCCACAACACAAAGGTAACCCCATTTCCAAAGCTGGTATAGCCAGGTGGATTGTTAAATGTATTCAGATCTGCTATCTGAAAGCCAAGCGCACTCTCACTATTCCACCACAGGCCCACTCCACTCGAAAGTTGGGGGCCTCCATGGCTTTCCTTGGAAATATTCCTTTGGAAGACATATGTAGGGCAGCCACATGGTCTACCACGCACACATTTACAAAGCATTACTGTGTTGATGTGCACTCCAAACAGCAGGCAGCTGTAGGACAGGCTGTTCTAAAAACACTTTTCCAAACTGCTGCAGCTGGCACGGGCGGCCGCCGTTAATGGAGGGACTGCTATGTATTCTATGCACAGATATGAATTCAGCAGCCCACATGCCTCGAACCGAATATGCTACTTACCAGTATGCATCTGTTCTTGGCATGTAGGGCTTGTGAGAAGGTGGCCTGATATGCAGTTCTCACTATTCTAGTGATCACTATGCATCAGTCCAGCAACCCTTATGATGATTGGTTGTAAGTCAACCTTATAGACCAGCTATCCTAGTAGCATGGATACGAGCAGTCTAAGGCTAAGACTCTAGAGGGCGTGTTAAGCCAGCTGTTTACCACACATATACCCCTTGAACACCAAGTGAAAGGACACCACACAAGTGTTATGAAAATAAACAGTGTATTTATTTAAATCACAACAGCCCTGTACTCTTTATGAGGACAGGGTACTAAGCACAAAACAAAACTCTTACAAAAATACTTAAGTTAGCACAGTAAACACAAATGCCCGAGGGGCACGGAAAACCATATACTATGGAAGTGGAATGCGAAATTACTAGCAGGTAAGTACTGGACTAATAGGCTTTGGAATCGCTAGGACTTGACTATAGAATCGTTAGATTACGACTAGGAGGCCTAGGGGACTCGGGTGCAGAGTGTGCACTCTCACGCGGGATGCGGGACAAAGTCTATGGAGGCTAGTAAAGACAAAGTTAGTGTTCTCGGGCGAACCCGACCTGGTAGGAAGAAAACGACAGTGGATTCTGACCCTTGGATGGTGAGGCTATGCTGGGGCACCGAAATGCCGAAGTTACCTAGCCCAGGGGCTGCGGCTGCATATGTCTCAAAAGACGTCGGGAATCCTCGTAGACGGACCAGGAGCCTGAAGAAAAGATGCTGGCAGGCGACCAGTGAAGAGAGTTCGAAGTGATCCAAGCCTGGATCTCGAAGATGGATGACACCTGAAAGCAGAGGGGACCAAGTTTGTGACTACTAGCCAGTAGTCAGGTGGCACCAGGAGGGCACCGGATGGTAGTCACCTCGACTAGGTGAGTGGGCGACGCTGGCTCTGCAGATCTCACGGACCAGGAGGCGTTGTCGGCGACCAGGATGGAGGTGCGAGCTGTCCCACGATGGATGATGCTGTCGTCGTCGCTGGACCCAGGGTTGGGGCAACAAGACTTGGCAAATTCAAGCCCACGCGGTGGACTCAAAATGGCGTCTGGAGTGGACCAGGAGAGTCCGGGGTGCTCCTCTTTTGGAAGGGAGCAAGGGCCAGTCTGGAGCAACCAGACCAGCGGTGGTGATGTCATCGGGCGTCGTTAGGAAGGCCACAAGCCAGCGGGCTAGTAGCCAAACAACGCGGTGAGCAGCAAAAAGCAGAAGGGTCCCACGCAGATCGTGGAGATGCTGGGAGGCTGTACTTCGGTGCTGGAGCTGCTCAGGGTCGGGGCTTCTCGGACCCCAAAGCACTCACCAGAGGATCCCTCGGCGGTCGTGCTGGAAAGAAGTCGTGCAGTCTTGAAGATGGCCGGTCCCTCGAGGTCTCGTCGCACCCACGGATCTCAGCTTAGCTGTAGAGGTGGGTAGAGGTCAGAGGTGCCAGGGAAGCCGGTTCTCGTCGAGCTGGGCAGTCGGATTCCGGAGGAAGGACTTGCAGCAGACCGCAGTGTTCTTAAGATGGTGCCTGCGGATGCAGGGTGACTACTCCTTAGCCACAAGGGAGAATCTTGAAGAAGAAATCTTGAAGTCCTTTCGTAGAAAGTCGTGTCTTGATTCCAAAGATGATCTAATTTGGAAGGGGGCCCGCTCCTAACTTTATACTAGGAAAAGGGGACTAGGTCCTGCCTATGGGTGGGACTAGGAAGGGTGGTGGTTACACCCCTCTCCCATGCCGGGCTTTCCCCAGCTCAGGGGCTGTGTGCCCCTGGAACTGGTTCTGGCCGGCCTATGCACAGTGAGCACCGGGGTGCCACTCTGCAGTCACCTTCCTGTATAGCCCTGCCTACCCAGGATACACAAAACCCTGTCTGGGATGGTGCTAGCACCGCTCCTGACAGGAAACCCTTTGTCCAAGCTCCCCTCGCTGGAAGGACTCCCAGCTGCAGGGGGTCAGACTTGTGTCTGTGGTAGCAGCATCCATTTTGTGATGCTGAGGCTCGAGTTAACTTTAACCGGGGTTCAGGGTTACATACATGTCGTGTCCCTCTAGAAGGGTGGAATGCTAACCCCGTCGCCAGAATTGGCGAGGGGTTAGTATTCCAATTTGTATGACACCTTACTCGACATGTTTTGATAAAGCAATACCAAAGATAGCATTTAACCGCGAGGATTATAATGCACTTAAGAGTATATGGTATGCGTTATCATGGAACAGCTATTAGGACTTGGTTCCGCAAGCTGCAAACGGGCTCAGCTCATGCCAGAGCACCATCTCACATAATTCCAAGCACTCTGCCTTCAGGATTGTTAAGGCCTGCCATAGGAGTGACTTACAGGAATACATGTGTCCATTTTTAGGGTTAGATATAGGAATACTATATCTAAAGCAAAGGGTGATTACACCACCTTGCCCCAGCTGTCGTGCAGCCAGTTGTCAGATTTAGATGGCCAGCCAGGGGTGGCATAATACATGCTGCAGCCCCTGGTAGGCCCTGGGTACACCTATGCCCTGAGTTACAGGGTCTGATAAGGTGGCCCAGTACCAATTGGAAATGTACCTAGGGTACATGGAATCCATGTTAGAGAGAGAGCAGTAGGCCTGGGGTCCTGATTGGCAGGGCCCCAGGTCAACTAAGTCGGAAAACCAGCAAAACACCAGGCAAAAAGTCGGGGGTAACCATAGTCAGGTACCTACCTTCCTACAGGGCTGCTGACATTCATATCGCCCACCCTCCTCCCCGGCGCCTGTAGCAGCTGCAGCATTCACACATACTTCTGGCATGGTCATCTTTTAGCTAAGTTTCACTCAATCTGGGCCACAATGGCTAAAAACAATCTGAGGATGGAGTCGATGCCCATGCGCACTGTAGTCCAGGGGAGGAGCTACCTATCTCGTGATACTTCGAAGACTCTTCCAGGACAACAATGTGCAATCATCCGGACCCAACACTAGGCGGCGATCTATGCACAGATATGAATGTCAGCAGCCCTTCTTGCCAGGAACAGATGCATACTGGTAAGTAGCATATTCGTTCTTAATGGTGACATCATTCAATCTTCTGTAGTCAATAAAACAGCGAAGTCCCCCTTCTCGTTTAGGAATAAAAAACAATGAAGAAGCTGCTGGGGAGCGTGAAGGTCTAATAAAGCCTTTCTCAAGCATGGTGTCTAAGTAGTCCCTCAAATACAAATTTTCCTTCTCAGTGAGAGCATAAACCCTACTGCATGGGATTCTTGCTCCTATCTCAAGGTCAATGCGACAGTCGTATACCCTATGTGGAGGAAGAACTTCAGCTTCCTTGGCATCAAAGACTGACTGTAGATCTTGATAACAGGACGGTAATACTGACACAAGATTATCATCCTTCTCGGTGTTGGTTACTACTTCAACCGCCGCCACTAAAGGCTTTGGTCTGATGAAACGTCAGAGTAGAATTTTCCCAATCAATGTTGGGCTTGTGAAGTCTCAACCACGGGATGGCCAGAAGTACCAGGAATTGCGGAGAACAGATTAGATCGAAGTTTATTTCTTCATGAAGATTAGGGTCTATTTTCATGTGAAGCTGTACTGTACTATGGGTTAAGGACCCAGAGACAAGAGAGCTGCCATCTATAGTGGTGACATTACTGATTACCTCCTTTTCAATACAGGGTATCATGTTTTCTTTTGCCCAATCCGTATCCATGTAATTACCAGAGGCACCTGAATCTATCATCACAGAAACATGTAGCCCAAGTTGCCCATATGTAAGGTATGCCGAAACATAAAAATGATTAGTGGGACCTATCATAAAATCAGAAAAAGAGACTGTAAGTCCAGACCTACCCGGGATTCTCGTCTCACAGGACCCCGGGCTTTCTAGTTTCCCAAGCTCTTTGGTTGGTTTGGTTTAATCGGACAGGACCTCAAAAAGTGACCCGCCTTGCCACAATATAGGCATAGTCTATGTGTTCTTCTTCGTTGTCTCTCTTCGGGCGTCAGTGGACCCCTTACTATGCCTATCTGCATAGGCTCGCTTTCCTCAAGTACCTTCTCTGGATCACTCTTTTTATCCCTGATACTGACATACCTAGGTTCGAACTTCCCTTTCTCTCTGTCTCTTTCTTGTAACCGATGTTCTATCTTAACCACTAGATCAATGAGATCTGTGCAGGACTCAGGTAAATCGACTATCTGGGATAAGGCATCTTTTAAATCGTCCCTCAGTCCCCTGTAAAATAGAGTGCTACGTTTCTCTTCGGGCCAGTTGGATTCTACCACCAGTCTCCTAAATGATGTTATGTATGCGACAAGATCTTGAGTACCCTGTTTAAGTCCTAATAGCTCAGTATTAGAGGAATGGGTATACATATGCCTGTCAAATAGTTTACGGAATTCCCTCTTAAAAGCTGGGAAACTACGCAACAGTGGGTCGTCTCTGTCTACCAAAGGAATGGCCCAATCGGCTGCAGGACCGCTAAGGTATGATATTACAAAAGCTACTTGAGACTGGTCAGAAGGAAAACAAGCAGCTTTACAAGAAAAATGCAGCTGGCATTGACTAAAGAAAGCCACACATCGAGCCGCGTCCCCCGAAAACCTCTCAGGGGGTGCTAACGGAATGGATGGAGGTGTAGTGACCTGTACTACTGGCGGCGCAACATTAGATCCTCCACCCAACGCTCCTGTCGACTGTTGGAGCTGGAGAGCATCCACTCTGTTAGCTAAGGCCTGTGTCTCTGCCTGCAGGTTACCTATCATACCAGCGAGATCCACCAGGGTGACCGTTCCCAATTCCATGACGCTGGGGCAGAACATACCACTTGGGCTTTGCGTTCTGTAATGGTTTCAGGCTTGTTTCGCAGGAGCGTCAGGAACTTGGAGAGTAGTCCTCAGTTGTCCCCTACGGCCCTCCGACTCTATCAGACTCTAGAGTATCGGATGGCACGCCATGGGAAAACAGGGAAACAAAACAAGGAAAGGTTGGGGAAGAAGATAGCAGATCCTGAATGTGGCACCTCAGCGTGGATTCTGGATGAGGAGGCAGGCTGTAAGGGAAGGATAAGGTTACAACCTATACTCTACTACAAGCTTGTGTATATCTCCAATACATATGTGTCACCTACCACAGTAATAGTTAGAGCTTTGGAATACCAATGGTGGGTAATTCTGGTGTTGACTCCCTGTGCAATAAAAAGACATAGATTATAACATTCTACCCCAAACTTATGTTAGTATGTATAAGAAGATATTCTGTGAATCTCACCACGCGGATTTGAGGAATGCTTGGCTTGTACCTCACCCTATTCCAAGTTATAATGTGCTTGCACGAGTCTTTCGTCTGACGTATGTACAAAGTGTAATCTGCCAAAAGTTTCACAACCTTGTTACATCCATCAATAACCACAAACAAGAATTTAACCCCTTAAGTGCTGCCTCGGTGCATTGGCCGACGGCAGCACTACCTCCCCAGTGCTGCGCACGACCATTGGACGTCCATTCAGCACTAGTTCCAATGGACAGCGCAGCATTGGGGAGGAATGTTTAATAGCATCTATGAGGATAAGAGAGGCAGCGCTACACTCTGTTACCGTGATTCTGGTAGCTGAGAAGCACAACACACCAAACACTGGTCCACTCGAGTGCCCCAAAGGAAGGATTATAGCAAACTGCCAAAGGGAAGGCTGAAGAGGGTGGTTCACCCAACGGGAGACAGCTCCGGCCAGTGAACCTGATACGAATGTGCAATAAGCAGCACCCGGCCGGGCGACGGGGAAAGACCCGGCCGCCGGGCGGAGTACCAGGATAGGGGAGTGTGGAGAAAGCAGCACCCGGCCGGGCGACGGGGAAAGACCCGGCCGCCGGGCGGAGCAACAGGATAGGGGAAAAAAGAAATGATGCGAACGAACACGAATTACAGCAAACGTGTTCTAAGGAAGCCTCGAAGGAATCACTAAGTGCCCCAAACAAAACGCAGTAATTTAGAACCGCCAGAGATTGTACGGGAAACGGTGGAGCAGATCACCAGCACGTAGGATGGAACGCTCCGGGCCGGAAACACCACAAACAAAACCGGAAGTCAGGCAAACGCCACAGGGACGGAAGAACAGGTAGTGAGCCAAACGCTAGAACGCAAAGCCGCGTTCTGGTGAATCGGTGTGCCTTAAATAGAAACCAAGGCCACTAGCGTTTAAAGGAACACCATGCGTCTCGATTGGGACCTCGGGGCATGACACCCACCAGCCAAGACAGGACAGAAGTTTCCACAGGAGACCAGACACACGTACCAGGAAAGTGACCTGGTCCCTTCCAGGCAAGAGGAGCCCCCACAAGCAGAACACCACCGACCCCAAGATGGATGGAGGAAGAAGAAAGAAGACTGAAGAGGCCCTCACACTCCCTACAGAGGGACCAAGGGCAAGGCCGAAGAGGCCAAAGTACTCCACACCCCTCCAAGGCAACAAAGCTTCCATCCAAAGCCAGGAGGAGAAGCTTAGTGGTCCAAGGAAACGAGGGAAAAGAAGGTGAGCCCACCCCAGATGGAAGGCAACAGGCCAGCCAGAGCGGCCCCAACAGACATAAGCCGCCAGAAGCAAGAAAAACAGCCCGGGTCCCCAGAAAGACCGGGAGGGCGATGCCCGTCAAGGAAGAGCACAGAATCATCCCAGCCTGCAGAACAGGAGCAGAAAGGTGAGGAAATGCACAGACACACCACCACGAGGGGCCGCACATACAATCTCAAGAAGTAATAGCAACATACGTAAACGCCATGGAGAACAGGCACCTAAAGTCTACCAGAACTCCCTAGCAGAGCGCAAGCTATATAACAGCTACCGCTACCCCACATAGGGTACGTTACATCCCAAGACATGGGAACCCTCTTTGGAATAACTTCCGCAGCAGAGGAAAAACAAAGGAACCACAGGGAAAAGACCCCCGCGGAAGGCTTGTCAGGCAGCCTCAGAGAAAAAACAGAAGGCCTAATCTCCGGGCCAATTCTGTGCAGATAACGCTAGCAAAACACAGTCAACAAAAGGGCCGTCCAGCAGCCAACAACGCCATAGTCCCAGCAAGAAGGACTCAAATGGCCAGAAAACACACTCCACAGCAAGGGCAGCCCAAAAGAAAGTCCAAAACAAGCTCAACTCAGCAGTCACTGAGGAGGGGGAGGGAGAGGACAAGCCATGCTATGCCAGGAACACTTGGATGGCGGAGTCTGCAGGGGCATGGAATAACAGGCTGCCATCAAACGGAAGATCAATCAGCCTTTCCTGAATGTTTTCAGGGAACACGCCTTCACGAAGCCAAGCATGGCGACGGAGGGCGACTGAGGAAGCCATTGCCCGGCCCAGCACCTCCTAGATGTCCAGAGCAGAGAATAAACGCCGCTAGCTTCTGGCCATCCAACGCATGATGCCGTAAGTCCACGTGAACAGTCTCCTGGGAAGTTGCGGATCCCAAGGACTTAGCCGAGTCCCACAAACAAGAGGAGACCCTAGCCAACACACATAAGGTGTTAAGGGCCCGCAGAGCAGCGCTGGTCGAGGCGAACATCTTGCACCCCCAAGAGTCCAGCCAGCGGGCCTCCCGTGATATGTTATATGTTATATGTGGTTTTATAACGCGCTCCGATAGTCAAGACTGTCCTGGCGCGGAGAAGAAACTGGATCAGAATGGAAAAAGGAGGCTGCTATTCATGAACTTGAAAGAGGTGCGTTTTAAGCAGTTTTTTAAAGTTGGTAAGATTGGGAGCGTGTCTAAGAGCGTCTGGCAGGGCGTTCCACATTTGAGCTCCCTTTACCGTTAGAGATTGTCCACCCAGGCGGACTCTTCTGAATCTGGGGACGACCACCTGCTTTCTGGAGGTAGATCGCAACTGACGGGACGGGAGGTAGAGAGTGAATCTTTTGGCTAGATAGGGAGGGCATGGTCCATTGAGGGCTTTATAGACGATGACCAAAGTTTTAAAGCGCACTCTTTGTGCCACAGGAAGCCAGTGAAGCTCCTTCAACTGTTTGCGAACGCTGAGTCTCCTGGGGATGTTAAAAATGAGTCTCACCGTAGCATTCTGGACTACCTGTAACTTTCTGATCATATAGTCAGGAGCTCCTATATAAAGGGCGTTTGAGTAGTCCAGACGGGAGAGTACCAGAGCTCTGGCTACCGTTTCTTTGGCCATTTGTGGAAGGAGGGGAAAGAATCTGCGAAGAGTGGTCAGGGTTCCAAAGCACGTTCCCGCCAAACGCGAGATCTGGTCGCGGAAACATAAGTCGGCATCGAACCAGATACCCAGGTTCTTGGCAATTCCACTTTCTCCCGTTGTGCATGTTGATTCACTGGGCCAAATAGACTCTTTAAAGTCAATGGGGAATTGGCCGTAAAGCAGAATTTCTGTTTTATCCTCGTTGCATTTGAGGCATGATTTATCTAGCCAAGCAAATATAGGATAGGCATTGGCGTACTCCAGAGGTGCACAAGTTCTCTTTTTTCCAGGTGAAGAAAAGCTGGGTGTCGTCGGCGTAGGCCATTATCTTAGCACCCCAGCTCTCTGCCAGCCGGATCAGAGGAGTTAGATAAATATTAAATAAAAGGGGACTTAAAGTCGACCCCTGGGGTACTCCAGTTTCTACCCTTCTATTAGAGGAGTGATATGGGGGTAACCAAATCTGTTGGGTACGGTCAGATAGGAAAGACCTGATCCAATCTAAAACCGTGCCCGAGATGCCAATGTCCTCCAGCCTAGATAAAAGCTGGAGGTGGGGCACCGTGTCGAACGCGGCAGAGAGGTCCAAAAGAATAAGGGCCGCTCTGCCGCCTCCGTCAAGGCATTCCCTAATGGCCTCAGCCATTTCCACCAATGCAGTTTCAGTACTGAAAGAGGTGCGTAACCCTGATTGGGCCGGATGAAGAGCTTCAGAGGATTCCACGAATTTCTCAAGTTGCCGAAATGCGGCCTTCTCGCAAACTTTGGCAAGGGCTGGTAGGAGTGATATGGGCCTGTAGTTGGAGGTGATCGATGGATCTGCGGCGGTTTTTTTTATCAGAGGGAGAAGTTTGGCTTGTTTCCACTTGGTGGGCACAGTTCCTGAAGTTAGGGATTCATTAACCAGGGCGGTGACCATGGGGGTAATTACTTCAGCAATTCCATTCAGGACCCTTGCAGGGCAAGGATATATAGGAGACCCTGACTTCAGAGTTTTTAATATGGCCATAACATCTACACTTTCAACCTGAGTGAATTTGGTCATTTCTGCTTTAACCCTTGATATTAGGGGAAGTGAAGGGGGAAGAGGTTGGCCGTTTAAGGCTAGATCCGATTGCGGGGCAAGTGGCTGGTCAGGGTTATTCAGACTGTCTTGGATTTTTTGAATTTTCTCGATGAAAAAAGTGGATAGTTGTTCACACCAGTCAGTGGAAGGCGGAATTGCCGTCTTCTTTGCTACCGGGGCAGTAAAGCTTTTAACTATGGAGAAAATTTCTCGACTGTTGTTTTTGGCTTTTTGAATTCTAGACGCGTAGAATTCCCCTTTAGCTGTTTTAATCGCTGCATAGTAACTTTTTTGGGCTGCACGCAGTTCCTTTTTAGCAGTGGGACAATAGTTCTTTCTCCATACTCGCTCTAGCGCCTTACATCCTGTTTTTAAAGTTTTTAATTGTTCAGTATACCAGGGGGAAGTGGGGGCTATCCTATGATTGTTTTTACTTTTGCTTTTTGGTAGTGACTTAATGGAAGAGTCTATCCAGGATGAGAGGTTGTCTACCGCTTCATCCAAGTTTTGTGCTTTCATTGGGGTGGAGTGGGTGAGGGCCTCCACTAGATCCGGAATATTAATTCTTCTAGGGCGTTCCTCAGTCTTAAGTGTGGGTAACACACGGGTTTTGTTAATAAACCAGGAGAAGTGAACCGGAAAGTGGTCTGACCATGAAATGGGATATGGTGGATCGTTAGAAATGTTAAAGTTGGAATATATCAGATCTAAACAATGCCCCCCTTCATGAGTGACAGATTGCACCTGATGAGCCATCTGAGCCAAACTACAGATGTCTTTCATCTCTTTAACTCTGGGAGCAGAGCTCGTGTCCATATGTAGATTAAAATCTCCCAACATTAGGAAGTGAGGGAATCTGAGTGCACGTTGGATGACGATCTCCTCCAGGGATTTGATAAAATTGCCTAGAGGACCCGGAGGGCGATAGATCAATAGTCCCCCCAGAGTGAATTGCGGGGATAATGCTAGGGAGAATTCCATAGCTTCTCCATCCTCAATCCCTCCTGTGCATTCTATCCTCAGAGTCCATTTCTCCTTATAGATCACGGCTAAGCCTCCTCCCCTGCCTTTATTGCGGTCCTGTCTGGTGATTTTAAACCCTCTGGGGACAGCCAGCTCAACTACTGGGGCGCAGCTCTCATTCAGCCAAGTCTCTGTGATGAATAGGATGTCAAGGTTTTTATCAATGATGAATTCATATACTTCCTCTGAGTGTTTTGATAGGGAGCGTGCATTGATAAGGGCAGCCTGAATAGGTGGGTCATCCGCTGTGGTAAGCTGGGGGAAGGAGGGATTGATGGCAGAGTCAATGGCGGCAAGGAAGGAAAAGCAGTTGCAAAAGTGGACTTGAGGGGTGGAGGGAACGACACGCCGGGTCACGCGGCGCTGAAAGGTGCCGGGGCACCGGATCCCCCAGCTCCCTCCCACCAGAGCCCTGGTGGAGAACCTCCAAGAGATGGTCCGCCGGGAAATGAGCAACCGGGTCACCCATGCGCCGGATACCCACAGCCGTGGACACCGCGTGAGCGAAGGCCACACCAGCCTCCGTAGGGCCCCGCGGTGGTGAAAGCAGCTCCTCCGTGGGCGACGGCTGCAAACTAAGGCGACCGTCCCTGAAGCCAAGCGAGGCGGGCAAAGGCCAGATCTGGAAGTCAGAAGGAACCAAAGAATGCGGATCCTGACGCTCCTCTGGTGAACACTTCGGCCTCGGAAATGGCGGGGAGTAGCCCTTCGAGGATGCCAGCAAAAAAGACACCAAGCGGCGGCCTTTCTCCAGAGAGGATGACACCAGTAGGCATCCAACCTCCGGAGAAGATGGGGCGTCCGAAGACGATTCCTCGGCACGACCTCTGTGTGGAGCCGTAGAGTCTGCTGCCTGAGGCAGGACATCAACACTATCCGGCGCCGAGGGAGACGCCGGATAAGGCCCCTCCAAGTCACACCGCGTCTGGGACTGGAGTGGGGCCGGAGCCGAAGTAGCCAAGGGGCGGCACCGGAACGACGCCAACTCGACCTCCGCCGATGCAGCCGTCTGCACAGAAGAATGAGAGGGACCGGGGGAGTGACACTAAGCCCTCCACCAGCCTCGCCCCAGGATGTGACGAAGGTGGCCCGGCGACCCATGCGGTGGCGCCAGGGACGATTCAACATCCGATTCGCCCTCCGACGAGGCAGCCTCCTGCGAGAAGAGACGAGAGGGGCCTGGAGGGGGACGAGGGGTCCCCGCCCAACCTCGACCCAGAGCGGGACGAGGAGGGCCCACCGACCCCTGTGGCGTCGCCCGGACCAGCAGGTGCCGGCAATGTGGCGGCGTCAGCTCAGCCGTGGACAAGGCTTCCGCCTGCCCAGAGGGCCAAGCGGGGCTCAGGGATTCGACCCGAGCCCCGGCGACCTCCCGTGACACCATAGGGACTCCTGCGGGAGTTTGCGGCGAGACAGAGACATCGTGGTCCGAAGGAGGGACCCCTGAGGAGCTGCACCCCAACAGCACCACATCCTCCAAGCCTGGATCCGAACCAGTCTGGGCCGGAGCCGCTGCCGCCGCGGAGGACCCCATGCAAGGCACGGGGTCCACCGACGCCCCCGGAGGGGAAGGAGGAGGAGACGCCAGCGAGGCCTGCAAAGCCGCCGCGTATGTCTCTATTTGGACTCTCGATGTCCCCTTACCCGGAAACAGTGGATAAGAGGAGGACAAGCGGGGTCGCACCACCCGCGGCGAGCCCACGCCCCCGGCAAAGCCAAACACAAGCCCCCGGGGACAAACTGCGACACTTACACACCAGGGAGCAACGCTCTCGCGACATCGGAGAGGGGCGAGGACGACGACAAAGGCCGCTTCTGAAGCCGTCTTCCGAGGAAGATAGAGGGGACGAAGCCGACCTTGAGAGACGCGCTGAGAGTAGTTTCATCCGACGCTCCCGCCACGATTTTGGCTTCAACTGTTGGCATGCCTCACAATCAGTGGTGCCGTGATCTTCCCCTAAACACCAGATACAAATGAGGTGAGGGTCCATCACCGACATAAGACGCCCACACGACGTGCAGGTGTTGACGCCTGAAGGCATTCGCACACTGTTCCACCAAAAATAGACACAATGAGGTAAGAAAAAAGAGCCCCAAAACAGGCCCGAGCAAGACCGGACTCGCGTTGCACGCGGAAAAGGAAAAAACAGACGTAGGCGCGCCGGGTTAGGGCTTATGTGACCTCGCTGACATCCCGTACGCGGACGACGCCTGGGCGGACTCGTGTGGTGTCGCCTCGCCCCCCGGCGTGCAGGGATGCTGTGGCCAAAAGTTTCTGGATCCAGTCTCACGCCTGAGATAATTCTTACATGAAGAAATCTGCGGCTAATCATCTCTATCGGATCTTGATTCTTTACACTTACCTGTGGTGTGTTTTTGTTTCTATTGGACATTGAGTGGAAGGTCCTGAGGGAGAAACCCGGCAAGGACCTAGGAAACAAAATCAACAACTGAGTGGTTGAACACTTTATCTTTTACGACTCTCTGCAGACTGTGAGATGAGTTTGTGTTTTGTGATACTTAAAGAAGGAAAGTAAAGTCAGAGTTTCCCAACCAAAATGGTTTGTTTGTTATAGGGTATGGGTTGAGGAGCTGTTCCATCAACTAAACCATCAAAAGGTGGGACTGCACCTGCCTCGAAACTGTGTGCCCGCTGATTTCAGACATCCTGAGAAATCGTTACTTCATCACCACTGTTTGAAGCGCCTGTCCAGATAGCTTTGTTCAAGCCAGTGGATAAATATTATTTCTTGTGCCTGTTGTGGGAGCCCCCTCCCACCCGGCACTGAAAAATCTTTACTGTGACTGGTAGTTCTTGAAAAACATGTCACCCTACTCGTATAACATAAGACATCTGAGGTTTATTGGCATCCTAGCTAACTAGTGTTCTGTCCATTGCCTAGTAGTTACTGATCTTTTCAACTCCTTATGCCAGAACGTGTGCACTCAAACTGGACACTGATAACTGAACACAGAGTCACCATTAGACACCACCATGAAGAGCCCCTACAAGCACCTACAATAAATATTTTGCTTGGTGGACATTTTTTTATTTACTTGATTGGTTTATTTGGGTATTTTCCTAGGTTTATGTTCGGTGCACAGTGTGCATGCCTGAGCACATTCCTTAATTGTAAACCTCTGTATTCCAAAACCATAAGAACTTTGGTTCTCTTGAACAAGAGAACATTAATCCTTAAGAATTTAAAAACACCCTAGTCAATGCAGACACCTACAGCATCAGAGCTAGAACAACCTTTGGGGGGTTTTTCTCTGGGTAATTTATTTTTTATTTTTGTGTGTATTTGTATTTACACTACCTGACATTGTGTTGGCAAGATGGTGTTCTCTGTAATTAAAGGTCTAGAATATTTTAGCTCTAATGAAGTCCTCTTAATTTGTAAAGTAAAAAACATCCTGTATGTTCAACTTGAAGGTATTTAAAGTGTCATAATGTTTCTGAATTTCTTCATCCACATAACATCCTAGAGTAAACCTTCTCTACTCGTTCCCCCCCCTACCCTGAAAGTGTTGCATGCTAAGATGGAGCATCTGGTAGTTCAGAAGCACCCTTAGGTCATTCAAGGTTTCGTCGGGTTTTGTTGTCCTAGTATTTATGGAAATCGGCACAAATTTATCAGAGATGCATTCTATCTCAGTTTTTCACTACTTAGAGAAATATTTTTATAGTGTTGTTTTTTACACTTCCCAGTTACTTGTGGAGAGAGGAGAATGCGGAACAGCAGTCCCTGGCTGCCAAGCGCGAAGATTTGGAAAAGAAACAACAACTTCTTCGAGCTGCTACTGGAAAGGTGAGGAATATGTGTGGTAGTCAAAATATTTCAAATTGTACCTTGGAAAATAATGGCAGAATACAGTTTCTATTTTTGAGTGAATGTGTGGGGGCATTTGTATTCAGTATTGTAAAGATTAGGATATTCAAGGCTCTTTGTGGCTTAGAATATGAATTGTTCAATATCTTAAGTCTGTTGTTTTCACTGTCCAGTTGTGAACCAGACCTATTGCTTACACAATACATAGTGTGTTGTTAAACCCTTTTACAATGGGCTTTTTTGGACCAGCCTGTTCAGCCATCAGCTTGAGACATTATCAATCATATCTTTGCTCAAACTCTCATTTCGTGCCTATGCCAAAAGAATGTATTCGTCCCCTTACCTCATGCTTACACTGGACTAATAGAGAGACTATTTTTCAACAACATCTCCATCTGTTGGCTCTTTGTGCTTTTCCTACAGAGTTACTTTTTTCTCTCTTGCAGGCCTCTTTCACCTGTGAGTCACTGTAGGAAAGTGCCCCTTTTTGTCATGGTCACCCCCAGTTCTTGCCACTGGTATTGATGTTTTTTGACTGATGTGCACTGGGTCCCTGCTAACCAAGCCAGCCATACTGCCAGTGCTCTTTCCCGAAAACATGGTAAAATGGTCTAATTGTCCCACCTTTTGGCACCCCTCGAAGGCCCTAGTAAGTGGTACCCCTGGTACCTAGGGCATGGGTACCAAAAAAAGACCCTAAGGGCTGCAGCATGTATTATGCAACCCTAAGGGACCCCCATGCAAATTGCATGCAGACTGCTTGTCATGGGTCAAACCATGAGTGAAAACATGACAAGACGCACTCAGTGTGTGCCATGTCAAAGTCTCTGCATGGAATAAATGCAAGTCATCCCTACAACAGGCCTTGTAGCCCTAAGGTAGGGTGCGCATTATATTACGTGCCGACTGGTCTCATCCAGCCTGCCACCACAGACATGTTTCTTACCCCCTGCAGGTGGGAGCCCATGCTTTCTAAGGCCAGAAACCATGCCTGCTCAAGAGGAAGGTGTTCAAACCTCCTCCAGCAGGATAGCTACTGATTTAGCATATCTGAAAGAAACACGTAGTGATAGATGCCTACCTTAGAACTCCCCCAGGCGTCAGACTGGATCTGGAAAGTTTTTCGTCAGTAGAACCTCTGCGCGTCGGTAGGCGTCGTCCTGCGGCTCCGCGTGCGTCCTTCGCACCGTGATGACGTCGTCGGAGCTACTTAGACACGCCCACGAGCGCTGACGTCAGTTCTTTCTTTTTCCGCGCCACCAAGTGCAGGTTCGGGGAGAGCAAGTACCCCCAGTCATTTTTTGACTGACTTTTTCGAGGCCTTTTACCTCATCTTTTCGAGTCAATTGACTCCTGGTGTCATAGGGATACCTGGTTTCAAGAACTGTTGGTACAGTCCTCGCAGGATGTCGGTGACGGACCCCCACCACGTGTGTCTCTACTGCCTGGGGCACCTGGTCCAGGCCCAACACAGGGGCTCCTGTGGATAGGAACGTGGCCTGACTCCATCGCCTGGCTCCGTGCGACCCCCCCCCCCCCCCTTCTTCCTTACCTGACACCCCTCCCCCGAGAGCTTGGTGGTCCAAGCCTCAGCTTCCCAAAGCGCGTTCCCTACCGCACGTCCGGATAGGGCATCCAAGAAGCTGGATCAGTTTGGCAAGAAACTGTTTTCATCTGCCAGCTTAGGGCCGTGGTCGCTGAACACCGCGTGCCTCTTGGGCCGTCCTACCCACGCTCTGTGGGACACGGTTGCGCAGGTGCTGCCCAACTGCCCGGAGGAGGCCCTGGCAGTTCTCTCCCAGGCGATTGCGGAAGCAAAGTTCACCATACGTTGTAGGCTGGATACTGCCGACTCACTGGGCAGGTCGATATCCACAAAAGTGGCGCTTTGAAGCCACGCCTGGTTGAGGAAAACTGGCTTCTCAGGGAATGTCCAGAATGCCTTCATGGACATGCCCTTTGATGGCATTCGCCTTTTTGGCAACAAGGCAGACCGTGCGATAGAGCGCTTCAAGGACTCTCGGGCTACGGCCAAGTCCTTGGGCTTGTTGGCCACTCGGCCTCTTCTGCCTTCTGCTTTTCTCTCCTTTCGTAGCGACAGAAGGGGCACCCCACAGAGTTCGCAAAGCCACAGGCCACAGCAGCAACAACCTCAGCGTGGCCGCGGACGTGGGAACCGTCGAGGCGGTTCAGGGGGCCAGCGGGCAGGCCAGACCACTTTCACCCCCGGAGCATCCACTTCAAAGCCTTCCTAGTCCGACCTTTCAGGCCCATCAGACGCTAGTGGGTGGACCAATACGCCATCATCTCCACCACTGGGGCACCATCACTTCGGACAAGTGGGTGCTGCAAATTGTCAGAAGGGGCTACTCTCACTCCTTCGAGAGAACCTCTCCAGCCATGCCACCTCAGTACCACCGTATGTCAGGGGATCACTTGGCGCTTCTCCAGCAGGAATCTGCGGCCCTCTTGGCCAAGGGGGCCATAAAACACGTTCCGACGCTAGAAGTAGGTTGTGGTTGTTATTCCCACTACTTTCTGGTTCCAAAGAAGGACAAGGGCCTGCGTCCTAATTTAGACTTTCAGAATGTCAATCGCTTCCTCCGGAAGGAGAAGTTCAAGATGCTCACGCTGGCTCAGGTCTTGTCTGCTCTTGACCCGCAAGACTGGATGGTGGCGTTGGACAATGCCTATTTCCATACCCCCGTCCTGCATGCCCACAGATGCTACCTGCGATTCACGGTAGGCCACGAGCATTTTCAGTTTACCGTGCTCCCCTTTTGCCTTACCAGCTCCCCTCGGGTGTTCACGAAATTGATGGCGGTGGTCGCAGCTCATCTGTGCAGATCAGGGGTTTAAGTCTTCCCCTATCTCGACAACTGGTTTTTGAAGGCGGGCTCGCCCCAGACAGTTGGCTCCCACCTCCAGACGACGGCTGACCTCATGCATTTGCTGGGGTTCTCCATCAACGTGCCGAAGTCGCTTCTGATTTCCTCGCAGAAGCTCCTTTTCATCGGAGCGGTTCTGAACTTGGCACAGTTTCGGATTTATCCTCCCGAACAGCAAGTCCGGCACATTCAGGCTATGATTCCGATCTTTCAGCCTCTCTCCCGGGTTTCGGGCAGGATGACCCTTCGGCTGCTGGGCTTGATGGCCTCCTGCATCCTGCTTGTGTATCATGTCAGATGGCATATGCCGGCTCTGCAGTGGGACCTGAAGTTCCAGTGGGCACAACATCAGGGCAACCTGTCCGATCACGTCCAGATCTCGGAGAGCACTGCACGGCAATTGCAGTGGCGGCTCACGAATCGCGATTGGGTCAATGGCAGATCACTATCCCTTCCCCAACTGAAGCAGACAGTTGTGATGGATGTGTCTCTTCTGGGATGGGGCGGCCATATGGGGAGGGCGGAGATCAGAGGCCTCTGGTCTCCGTCAGAGTCCCAGCTCCACCTCAACCTGTTGGAGCTTCGGGCGATCCGACTGGCACTGAAAGCATTCCTTCCCTCTGTCCGGGTGAGTGTAGTGCAGGTGTACACAAACAACACCACCGCCATGTGGTACTGCAACAAACAGGGTAGGGTGGGGTCGTGGACCCTATGCCAAGAGGCTCTGCGTCTCTGGGCTTGGCTGGAACACCAGGGCATGTCCCTGGTGGTTCAACACCTGGAAGGTTCTCTGAATGCCAGGGCGGGTGAACTCAGCCGTTGGTGCATGTTGGATCACGAATGGCATCTGAACTCGGACATGGCGCAAGGTCTCTTTCAGCAGTGGGGCGAGCCTTAGTTAGATCTGTTCGCCACCAAAGAGAACGCGTGTTGGAATTTCCAAGGCGACACTCGCTCAGCGCCGCTTTTCGCTGTGAGTGGAGTTGCGGTCTGTTGTACGCCTTTCTACCTATACCACTTCTGCCCAAAGTGCTGTAGATCAGGCGCGACCGGGCCCAAGTTATTCTTGTGGCTCCGGACTTGGCTCGAAGAGTATGGTATCCTGAGCTACTCAGTATGAGCATCGATCCTCCGATCCATGTGCCTCTTCGGGAGGATCTTCTGTTGCAGCAACAGGGGACGGTCCTCCACCCGAACCTGTCCAGTCTCCACCTCCTTGCGTGGAGATTGAGCGGTGGCAGTTGATGTCTTTCGGCCTGCCTCCTGTAGTGTGCAATGTTATCTTGGCAGACAAGGCGTCCCTCCACAAAAACGGTATACGCCTGTCGGTGGCATGGGGCACCACAAAGGCTGTCGATCCCCTTCTGCCCCTTTTTCAGAGGTCCTTCTTTTTCTTCTTTCTTTGGCCCAGCAGGGCTATGCTCTGGCCACTGTCAAGGTATATCTCTCGGCCATTTTCGCTTTCCTGAGGCTCCCAGATCAGCCTTCCCTTTTCAAGTCCCCTATGGCAAATAGATTCTTGAAAGACATCCTGCACATGTTTCCTCCTGTTCCTTTCGTGATGCCTCAGTGGAACTTGAATCTAGTTCTTACTTTTCTGATGTGCGCTCCCTTTGAGCCACTTCATAATTGCCTTCTTCGTCTTCTAACTCTGTAGACTGCTTTCCTGGTTGACATTACCTCTGCCAGAAGAGTGAGTGAGCTCCAGGGTCTTTCTTCTAAACCTCCTTTTCTTTCTGTCCATCCTGACAAAGTTGTTCTGAGAACTCGTCCTTCCTTTTTGCCAAAGGTTGTCACTGCCTTTCACATCAGGCAGACCATCACTTTGCCCACCTTTTTTCCGCCTCTGCATCCTTCTAAAGAGGAAGGGAGGCTTGATCGTCTGGACCCAAAACGTGCGCTCTCTTTCTACCTGAGCAGCACACATCAGTTCCTGGTGGATGACCAACTCTTTGTTGGCTACGTCAGCGCTAAGAAAGGTCGGGCGGTGCACAAACGGACCATCTCTCGATGGGTCATTCTGTGCATAAAGGCGTGTTATTCCTTGGCTAAAAAAGAGCCTCCGGTGGGGCTGCACGTTCATTCTACCAGGGCGACAGCAGCCACTACTGCTCTGGGACGCGGCGTTCACTTGCAGGACATTTGTCAGGTAGCTACGTGGGCCTCGCTGCACATGTTTATCAAGCACTACTGCCTGGACAACCAAGTCCGGAGAGAAGGCTTCTTTGGCCGTTCTGTTCTCCAGGACTTCCTGGTGTGATCTTGGTTCGCAGACCCACCACCGGGGTTGGTATTGCTTGGGGTATCTAATCTAAGGTAAGGAATCTATCACTACATGTTTCTTTCAGATGCACAAGTTACTTATCTTCGGTAACAATATATCTGTAAGAAACATTAGTAGTGATAGATTCCTTACCGCCCCACCCATCCTCCACATTCTGCGAACTGATTTCTAGGGCTAAGGTCATCCTTTTCAGGGCCCTAGTATCATGGCACCAGTGGTCAGTATCTTGCATGGCTCTGCGTTCCTGGTGCGGAAATTCGTGTACAGAACTGACGTCGGCGCGCGTGGGTGCGTCTAAGTAGCTCCGACGTCATCAAGGCGACAACGACACACGCGGAGCCGCACGATGACGTCTACGGACGCGCAGGGGTACTGCTGCCGAAAAACTTTCTGGATCCAGTCGGACGCCTGGGGGTAATTCTAAGGTAAGGAATCTATCACTACTAATGTTTCTTACAGATATATCGTTACCGAAGGAAATTAAGGCCAACGACTTCAAAGCCCCTGCGGCCTTTGATATGCAACACTGGCTTCCCCCTGATCTGGGGATGCCACCCTCTTCCTTGAGGCACATTTGGCACCAGGGCAATGTGAAATTACCTATGCTAGTAGGCGTGTTGCACCACCAGGCTAGTCACACCCCTAAGGTTGGCTGCCTGATGTGCCTCACGAAAGAAGAATTCCACCCTCTTGTTTTTGGTAGATTTATATAAACACTGTGACGGGGTTATGCCCACTCCTCACTGAAAGTGGTCATATATGGGGTGCAGTGACCCCAAGGGTAAGTAGCCTATTGGCTACTACTCTTCATTCCCCTTAACACCCCTAAAGTTAGTATATAGGTGGGCCCCTGGCACCCGGAATTCAGATTGACCTGACTAAAGAAGGACGACAAAGAAGCACCAAAGAATGCAAGAACTGTAGACTAGCTGTGGACTTTGCCCTGCCTGCCTGCTCCTACCTCGACGGTTGCAAAGACCCGACTCGTCCTGTTGCTGTGCATCCTCCAAAATCCTCAGAGGGCTACCAGCACTACACCAACCAGTCAGCATCTCCCTTGAAGTGGAGGAGCCACTTGCTGGCAGTCTCTGACCGCAACATCCGGTTCACTGATCTGCTGACCACTCGGTCCACTAACACAGCTGCCATCCAGGAGGAGGTCCCCATGCTCCAAGAGGTCAGATCCTTCTTCCCGCCAAGTTTGGAGACTCCAGGACCCCCAGGGCTGCACTGCACCAATTCCTGGGATAACGGACCCCTTGTTGCAGCCAAGGCTTGTTCGTTGTCCAGCCCGGATACCAACACTGCCAAAACTGACCTACCATCGAGAGACATCAGCATCATCACCAAGGCCAACATAGAGAGTGGCCCTGCTGTCCTGTTTTGACCCAATCTCCAAGTCTGCCTAACAAGTGAGAGCCTTCAACGCAAGCGATCATCTGGATAAGACACCTCTGCATCCGGGCCCCACAGCCGGAGCCTACCAACTGTGCACCCTTCACCCACAGACACTCAGGAACCAAGGCCCCAGGTGGGTTCCGACTGACTTGTTCCCAAGACCCCACTTGCAGCATTTTTCTGTTAGAGGTATTCTCATTAAACTTAAGTGGTAGTGTTGGAGGCTACCCCTGCGACCTGCACCTCTGCACCAAAAATGCTGGTGATTCTAAGGACCTTGGCCCATACTTACCTTGCGTCCAGAAGAACAACCCTCCAACTTGATTCCAAGTACCCCTATGCATTGCATGTTTCTCCCATAGGATAAAATGACAGCTGTATTTACTGTGTTTCTGAAAATCGCTAACTCAATGTACTTCCCTAATCTCATAGATCTTAGTGTCTAAATTAATATAATCTGTTATTTTTTAAATAGGTGTCGAAGTTCCTTATTGAGTGTGTCTCATTTATCTGTGTGTGCAACAAATGCCTAACACTCCCTTCTGATAAGTCTACGGCTGCACTACTACACTACCACAAATAGAGCACCTTGTGATTGTTAAAGCAAGCCACTGTGCACTGATAAGGGATACCTAGACTCTCTGCACAGTGCGCCTCATTTTGGTACAGCCTATAGAGAGCTGGATTCCTACAGTCACATCTTCATTACTTTCTCGATCTGTCCTTCCTCAAGTGTTGCTACTCATAAGCCTGTCATTTGGCACTTGCCCTTATTACCCTCTTTCGCTCCACTCTTCCCTTGATTTATTTATTATTTAAGTGGATGGCAAGAGACCATGTGCTGTATTCCTTCTTGTTTCTAAGGCCCTCTTGTTATTTCATTTTTGTGTTTTATAGAAAAGAAAACCAATCTGTGTTCAAGGCTCCCTTTCCTGGTGCTATGGATCGCTCGTTGGGCTTTCTAGCTCTTGCCTGCCAATTTCAACAATACCTGAAGTTAATAGGGTTGCTCGCTTGAGGCAGCCAACTCTACCCATGCAGAAGTCACCCAGCCCATTTTGGGGCTCCAGGGGCATGGTGATGGCAGAGGACATGGGCAACAACAACATTGTCAATCCTGGTATTCCTCAGACTCTGCTGCCTCTGCAACAAACTGCGTTGATCCCCTTAGGGTAGTTGTGTGTGTGTGTGTGTGTGTGTGTTTTTTTGTTTGTTTGTTTAGGGAGGGGTGAATATGATTTTACCTGCCCAGCTACCATGCACTTACTTTGGACTTATAGGTCCTGCAGGTTGTCTGAAAAGTTTACACCCTTCCCTTTTTGTCAGTCCACGCCCCCTCCCTCCCAGTTCCTCCTGTTTTTCCCCAAACTTTTGTAGGACATCCATGACTCCATTATTGCCTGGGATTTTGAGTTGTTAGTAGCCAGAGGTGCAATAGATGGCATACTGGAAAGGAGATAGGCAACTGCTATAGTAGAGGTTATTGCTGCTATTTCCTGGTTCTCCAAAAGGATGGTGGACGTAGGCCAGTTTTGTATTTAGTTCTTCAGAATGACTGTCACAATGCTGATCTTGGCTTAGACCCTTTCTGCTCTGGCTCCTCTCTCCAGGCCTTTCTGTGTTTGGCGAGGTCAACCCTGTGCAAGTTCTGACGGACAATATGACTGCACTGCAACAAACAGGATGGTGTGTGGCCACGGGTGCTATGCTGAAGCTGTGGTACTGTCTTGACCTTCAGGGAATTTCACTGACTGTGAACCATCTACCAGGATCATTGATCTCAGCAGATGCCATCTAGCAAATCATGAATGGCCTAGTTTGAGTGTGCCTTGGTTAGATTTTTTCACTACCATCAAGAACAGTCACTGTCGAGCCTTTTGTGCCGTTTATGCCGCAATGTTCCCTCGAAGACATGTTTTGTCTTCCTTTGGACTGCATTCCCTGCTGATACCTACCCGAGTTCTGAAAAAGTTAGCTCCGCACTGCACTCTGAGTGTGATTCTTCAAACTGTTGAATCTGAGTATTTGCCCTCTGTGAGAAAGTGCCCTCTTTTTGCATGGTTGCCCCTACGTTTTGCTGAACTCCTGATGTACTTTGACTGTGTGCGCCCTGGGCTCTGCCAATCAGGTACCCAGGGCCTTTGTTCTTTCCCTAAAACTGCATTGAAAACAAAACCCAATTGGCACTCTCTGGCCACAGGTCAGCCCCTGGTAAATGATACCACTGGTACCCAGGGCACTGTGACCAGGGAAGGCCTCTAAGGGCTACTGCACTTATTGTGCCACCTTTCGAGGCCCTGTACCTTTACACTCACTCACTGCCTTTGCAGACTGCGTGTTTTGGTGCAGAACAAAGTGAGGAGTCAACATGGCACACATCCCTGTGTGACATGCCTACAGCGCACTGCCCTGGCATAGCTCAGCCACCCCTCTAGATGGGTGTACTATACCAGTGGTGAGGGTACAGGTGCCTGAGCCCTGTACCCCTACAGTGTCTAAGCCAATTCTCACACTTTGTAAGTGCAGTAATGCCATTAAGAGTGGATGGTGCTGGGAGTTTGTCATTACGAACACCACAGTACCATAATGGCTTTACTGAAAACGAAGAAGTTTGGTATCAAACTTCTCAGCACATTAAACCCACACTGATGCAAGTGTGGGATTTAATAAAATTGCACACAGAGGCCATCTTAGAGATGCCCCCTGAAAAATGACCTAACACTAGTGTCCAGGCTGAGTGGCTGCTCCCCAGCTGCCGCCATCAGACATGTTTTGGACCCTTGTGTCGATAGCCCGCTGCTCTTGCGGTCTGAAACAATGCTCATCCTGGGACGAGGTGCCAAGCCTCCTCCCCCAGCATGGGCAGCGTACACAAAGGGGAAGCTTCAAAAGCTTGCCGCCTTTGTGAGTTTCCCCAGGCCTCTTGCTGCTCCCAGCAACTGGTCCCCACCGGTTCTGGCCCCCACTTTGGACAGGAGAACCAGTGGAAAAACCAAGTGAGGTGTGCCCTCCTTTGCCAACCCCACCCCTCAGGTGGGGGAGGCGAGGTGAAGCACACCTCTTGTAGTGTAGTTCCTATTTTCCCAATAGGCCCTGCGCATTGGAATAACATAAACAGTAGTATCGACGTAGAAGTGCGGATCTTCCAGGCCTCTACTGACTATGCTAAACTTAATTGGGTTTGTTACCAACTAGCTCAGAGGTCACTGGAAACTTTCTTGACTGAATAGGAAGTGATCAGCTTCCCTGGCACAGACAAGAAGGGATTCAGTTTTCCAACAACCGTGCAACATGACAACTTTGCTCCTCAGATCAAGAGTCGATCTCTAGGGTCGTGTGAAACAATAGACAGTTGTTTTACTCAGTCAGGTTGGTGCAGATTACTTTCACAATATGTAGAGAATAGAGAGACGGGTGTTTGTCAATAAAGGGTTAACATTTATTGAACAGTCTTTTTTCTCGTACAAGAGAAATGAATTGCCACAATTGCAATACTTGTTATTGTAAAAAGTACGTACAGTAAGATGAGTATTGCGAAATAATACTGTAAAAGCATTGATATGGTTTCTTAGCCATACAATGGTTTAAAATGAATAAAACATATATACAGTCATATATACATTAGGCTAAAATACTCAACTGGTGCTTCTAACTAAGCCTACCCCAGTGTGCCTGACCTAAGCCTAACACGTGGAAGGGGAGTAAGTAAGTAGCCTTAAGTTAAGTTGGTTTTGCCAAGGTTTGCTTCAAGAATTCTCTTCTAAGGGTTTAGTCAACACCATACCTCTGAATAGAATGATGGAGGTCTGGTATCTCCTTCAGGGGAAAACTCGATATCCCAGTCACCCGCAAGGGTAGACTAGAAACGCCGGAGCTGGATTTCTCAGCAGGAGAAAGACAGCGTCTCTTCTTCAGCGCGTCGAGGAGGAGGAGGGGGACAGCGTCCGCGGGCAGCTTGCATCTGCTGGGCTCTTGCAGGGGACGGCTGTTCAGCTCCTGAGTTCACCACACCATCATTCGCGCTTTAGCAGCGATAATGGTATCAGCAGTTCGTTGGTATCAGCCGCATGGGGTGCAGCGGCGTCGGGATCAGCAAACCGCTAACAGCAACGATACAGCGTTTGCTTAAGGCAACGTTGGTAGTATTTATACCTGAAAGGTGCCTTGTTTGACGTAAGTTTGTTGGACATAAGACGTCAATAAAGATGTCACTAGGAAGTGATCGTCCATCAGTGCTCATTAGAGTTCTATTACTAATCAAAACAAAGCAAGCGGGGCTTTCCCAAGTTGCTGAGTTTTTATCTTGTTGAAGAACTCGGAGTGTTAATCTAGGAATCTCAGATAGTGACTTCTGCTATGTCATTGCACTAATTGGTTGCAAAGGAAGTGGCAGAGTAAGCTATTCTGAAATGTGGCTCTGTTCGTGTGAGGCCAGAGATGAGTTTCTGAATATTGCACTTGAACGGTTATGCCAATATGGGGAATAAATGGATTTATAGCCGAATAGGGGCATACGGTCACAGTATCGATCAGGATCCTAGATTAGAACGCTACACCCACTCCACCAATTCATGTCCATCAAATTACTAAAACTAGAGCAATAAGATGCATGTGTAACATTGCCCACCCCAAAATACATATATGCATTTGAAAATAGGCGTATTTGTAATACGTGAAAATATAGGTACTGTACGTTTTTGAAGCATAGAAATCATTAAAAAATTATAGCATATGAAATCAATGAACGATTATGCAAAAAGAATTACACATGAAATATCTCTGAAACAGAAGAAGGGCGAGATAAATCATCACATATAAATGCATTGCAATAACATGTGCTAGAGGCTGGTGTAAAGTTATTATGTCTCTAGATGTGTCTAAAAAATAGAAGTTTGAAGCTTCTGTTCTCTAAGAATAGTTTTTACTTTAAGCAAAGAATTTTTCGTGCCAAAAAAAAGGTGTCAATATTAAAAAAGTGTTCAATTCAAAAGAATTAATGCTTGAACGGGGAAAATAGAGTTCCAACGCTTTTAGCAGTTTTTGTTGTTCAAAACTGAAGGCCGAATTCAGAGTTCATGGGAACGCTGTGTGTCGGAATGCTTCGCAAAAGTTATTGTTTCTGTTCGGGTGAGAACATCATATCAGACAGGCTCTCAAAAAATTGGTCTACAAAATCAGGTGACAGTTCGACCAAATTTGATAGTGCTGTAACTTGGCAGGTGTGAGAATGATTGCTGTCATCAAAGGCAGGATCAGCAATGCTCACGGATCGTTGTACCTGGATGATGTTGCTGTTGTCACTCGCTCCACTGTTACCACTTGGTCGTAGTACAGGAGTCTCCACGAATGCCGTCATCAGGATTGGTAGCCGCTGGGAACAACACAATGCGTGAGCCTTTATTGGACTGAGCAAAGTATCGACATCCATTGGTACTGCTGATGGAAGTGCAAGACAGGTGTCCAACACGCATTCATCTCCGCATAGCAGACATCGTAGCACAGGTAAAATGCAGTTTTGCCATATAGGTCTGAATGAAAGGAACCAGGTCATGTTTAGATCTCTCAGCCTGGCCAATCCAAGGACGTTAGTTATTCTGTCCCGGTAGCGCATTGCTAGGATTGTCTCCTCCATTCCTATAGGAGTCGTGTCTGAGCTGTGGCTTGCCATAACGAAGCAGGAGGGTCAAAAATAAAATCCCTGCTACAAGTCCCAAAAATAGGGGTATGCCGCCAAAAACAGAGTGGACAAAATTTGGAACGATTCCCAGAATTGCTTGAAATGGTGTTAGCAGTCCCGTAAAAATCGTCTTAAATATGCCTGGGATGCCTGTGGCACTAGACATGTTAAGGAGTTGGCTCAACATTTCTACGAAATGCACGGGGCAATTTGTTGATAAAAGTTCATGAATCTCCGTAGCTGTCCTTGCAACTAGGAGATCATACGTCTCTTTTGATGACGTTATGGGCACTGTTGTCTGCAAAAGTACAGACTTCATTTTGCTTAAAGTATCAATTCGTATAGAATAGAGATTCAGACGAGGCCAGATGGGAGTCGCCATGTCTCCAGGCTCGCTCGGAAACAATGCTTGCATACAGCATTTGACCATGGACGTTACTCTTACGAGATAACTTTTCCCTGGAACAAGGCCACAACATCTGTGATCCGTTCTTAGAATGTAACTCCCATTCGAAAGTTGCATAAAGAAGGGCTCTATCTGAGTTGCAGGTGTGACAAGCTGGTGGCATGAAAGGTTGTTAGAATTTCCATCACAAGCTCCGTGTAAATTAATACCCTGGCACAAAAGTATACCGCTTAGTGAACGTTTACAGTTTTCACCACTAAGAAATACATTTTTGTCGCTGTCACTGTAGCATGAATGTGTGTATGGTAATTTCCATGCAGATTTAACATATCCTTTACCCAATCGTTCATACTGGCCAGTAGGTATGTACTCAAGGCACTTTTTAAATCGGAAAGTTGTTATCGGAATAGTGATAATTCCGTGTATTATCCATTCAATGACAGGACTTTCTGACATTGTTAATGGTAATCTCTCAAGTTTTTCGATGCTCAGGATTGTATAGTCTGCTCCTTTCTGTGCCAAACTGATTTGTTTATCAGTAAGGTTAAAAATGGAAAACAATGACGTTGTGTTGATTAAACGCCAAGGCACATAGCCTGAACGAAGATTTTGCAGCGTCCAGCCTAATTGTACAATAGAACGTAATTGTGACTGGCCATGCTGTAACATTAGCAAGTCTCTGTCTATTATGTCAAAGGCAGAAGATGCAATATTGTCCAACGAATATATTCTGGAGGACAGAGTCATTAACCCGTTGTCCACTACAGAAAGTGATTTTTCCAAATTAATACGATCAATTTCTCGTATTTTTTCTGCTGTTTCAATTTGTGTGACTTTCCAAGCCTCGTTGTATGCAGCATATATACTGGTCGCTATGAAACGCTTTTGACGCTGTTTGCGTGGTCCAAGAATGAAATCGCGCAAATCAGCACCCTCTTTAAGTAAAGACAAGTGTTGCTTAATTTCAGCCAGTGTGGATGTTGTTAGCCATTCAAGGCAGAGTTTCCCTACACTGTATGTTGTTACTATCCCTGGATGTTGTCTCTGGGAGTATCTAGGGTCTTGTCTGGTCATTTTTAACCCCTGTGTTTTGTTCAGGAATCTATCTTGACAGTTGTTTGTGTCAATAGGCCAGATTAACCACTTTTTCCAATCAGGATGTGCTCTGTTCAAATGTAAAATTTGTGATACGTCTATCTCAATATCTGCAGTTGTATTTTCAGGTATTGGCATTGGAATAGACGGTTTGTTAAGGTCTTTGATCTTAGCTAGGCCAAGACAGGATGTTTGGTGAATTGTCATTTAAAAACATCATTTGTTCTGGTATCATGCAGGTTCTGAATAGTGCTTCTAGGCCCTGTACCTGCCAATCTTTTGTACCCCAGATTGTCTTCGTTTCAATGTTATTTTTCCAATAATCAAAACCAAATGTCATCATTTTTTCATAAAATGCCTCAGAGTATATCAATTTAGAATTTGTCAGCATTGTTTTCATTCCTGTTTTATCTAACAGTTTGTAATAAAACGTTTCTGCATTACTGGTGTTAAACCCTGAGAACTACTTGAATTTCTCATAGAATGTTTTAGAACTACTTGTTGGTGGTGTAGCACAATGTTCCCATTGATTATATTTAAAAACATTTCTAGGCTGTGCAGATTTATGCAAATAATGATCACCATAATGTGTGTAGCAGAATGTCTGCTCATAACTAGATGAACCTTGTAAATAATCATGATCTGTGAATCTAGCTGACATTACTAAATCTGACATCATATTATTAATGCTTTCAAAGTCCCAATCATCAGAGAATGTACTAGGTTTTACAAAGTCACTTAAGGAAACCTTCAGTTGATGAGGATACTTCAGGATCTCGACCGGACCATAGATCCCATAGTCTGTTTTCTCCCATACTACCCCACCAGATATTGGAATGGCTGTGACATTTACTGTTGACAGTTCTCTTTTCTTCACGTGGGATGATCTGTGTGGTTTGAGGACTAAGTTGATGTTCTGACTTGCTGTGTCCATTGTACTATATTTTCCCTCAATGAATTTTCCCAAACAAAGTACCATGATGAGCCAAAGCAGGAGGAAAAATACACCTAGACCGAACCAGAACTCTAACCAAGGGGAAACAAGGTAGATTTCCTTCAGTTGATGAAAAAATTCCGTTGCTTTTTCTTTAAAAGTCTTTTTTATTACTGGCATCACTTCGGGGTCGTTTAAATCTTCAGAGAAGTTGTCGAAGTCAATGAAATAACCAGAGGCAGTTCTGTCAATTTTTGGAATTGTTCTTTCAATTTGTCTTTCGGTAGCACATTCTGATGCCACATCATTGTAGACTGGAGTTTCTTGACAAACTGTTTCAATCTGTGTCTCAAGAGGCACGAGTTCCATGGCATTATTGCATAGTCCTTCTTTGTGCATTGCAGGCTGATCGAATGTGATTAGTCTTTCAGTTTGAACCTCTTGGATTGTTGCAAGTTTTGATATTCTGTTGTTTCTTGGGAGTCCACTGGGCCTACTGTTGATTATAGGCCACATGGTTGTGGTTTTACCAGGTCGATGGATACGACTCAGTTCTCCTTTTAACCAGCAAGGGGCGGTAGTACAACTGATCTTGTTCCGGTGACTGCCAAGACAGGTACTGCTTTTCTGTAAGAAGGCCCAAATTCCTTCTTTACCGCGATCTTTTCTCTGACTAGATCCCCAATCTTCGGAATCCAGACAGGCCTTGCTGGGGCTGTTGCTTGTGGTGCCTCGTCAGTGGTAGTTGGCTGGTGCTTTAACTTTATGTTGCTTAAGGATTTTCTTGTTTCATTCAGTTCCTGTAAAACAGCCAAACGATCTTTTACATCAAAATCCGTTGTATTTTCTTGTACCACCGACACCTGACTATCGAGGTCCTGAATGTTCATTCTAATTCCGAACAATAGTTCGTATGGGCTGAAACCTTTTAGAGAATTTCTTGGCAAATTGTTAAGACTGGTCTGGACACTTATTAAATGTTTGACCCACCCAGCGCCTGAACCTAATACCTTCGCTGTTATAGATCGCTTTATGTCTCGGTTTTTTCTTTCTACCACACTATTCCCTTCGGGGTGCGACGGACAAGAATACCGCAACCCAATTCCCATGCTGGCCATGGCCTCCTTATAAGCTCGAGAGCTAAAAGCAGGACCCTGGTCAGAATGGAACGTGGTAATTGCGTATGTGCCGATAAAGACTCGCAGATCTTTTATAACCGTTCTAGCGTCAGCCGAGCGCTGGGGGCCTCATTCTTTAAGTGCTTTTTGTCTTAATGGTGTACACTGGGACGTGCTTCTCTTGTTTGATTGCGCAGATAGATCGCCTTATGCTGTCTATCAGGGATCCTGAAACTACACTGGCCGGTTCATTACTGCGATCTCTGTTGCAGTCTTTACAATTTTGAGCAAAATATTGAATATCTATGCTCATTCCTGGCCACCAGTACTCTGATTGTAATTCTTTCAGAGAGTCTTTGATTCTTTGGTGTCTCAGACCCAACCCCATGTGTGCTTCCAGTAAGAGGAAGCCCCTCCTGCTCCTGTTTGGAATCACTCTATCCCTCACTCCAGGGATTCGAGCAAAAGGAACGGAGTTTGCATCAATTAAGTATGCATAATTGAGTGGATAATTCACGGGTAGCGCTGCACAGTCGCCTTTTAAGGTTGTTTTTACTGCCAGCATGGTTTCCCCGTCAATGTATTTTTCTGTACGCTTTTTTGTGGCTACGGAAGCCGGTTTAGTTGCTTCCACTGTGGCTGTATTAGCCAATGAATTCCCTGCAACGTGAACGCCATCACGTTGAAGACTCTGTGCGTGTACCACGTGAGTCTTTTGTAGTTCTTTCTGTAAAAGAGCTACCTGGTTCCAGAGCAATTTATGCTTTATTGTGGCACCTGTGTCATCTTTGTAATCGTTTTCAATCCAGCTCTGCAGTTTATTATTGTAAGAGTTGACGCAAAAATGAGAATCACACACGATAAGTGTCGGGAATTCACGTTCTACATTTTCAAGCGCCATCTTTAAAGATATGATTTCAGTTCTCTGAACCGAACAGTTTCTTACAGATTCAGTTTTTGTTACTTTCGGTCTGAATTTACCGCTCAGCCAGCGACCTTTAATAATCGCACATGCTGCATTGTAGGATTTGCTCTCTACGTTGAAATGCTGTACAAAACTATCTGTATAGATTATACAGGCGTACTGTGGGAGAGGCAGAAGTTCGATTGGCAGAGGATATTCTTCTTCATATTCTAAATCATTCAGTTCTTCGAATTGCTGGGCGAAATAGTATTTCACATCTTCCGCTCCTAGAGAATCTATGCACTGTATCCATTTCGGATCCAGTGACTCTGTAGGCAGGTTTACTGGGCTGAATAGCGCCTCGAAGGCGGATTCCGCTGTAAGGATATTAATCCGTTTGCCATGTGCTAGTTCTCGTTCATTTTCTAATGCAATTTTCACTGCTTTCACAGTTTTTTCTGTGTGACTGAATGTTTTTTCTGCTTGTGTGTACAAGTGAGATTTAATTGAAATTGGTACCTTTTCTCCCTCATTAGAGGTCAGGTACGTGAATCCGCATCGTCCTGGGATGACTCGGATTACAAGATTGCGTGTGTTGTCACGTGTATCTAATTTTGTTTTTGCTAACATGTCTGTTTGCAGTGATCTCAACATTTCTGTGTGTTTTTGAGTCCAGGTGATTTGTTTAAAATCAGGTTTAATTAGTTCGTAGAGAGGTTTAACCCTCTCTGCGTAATTTAGAATGTAAGTTCTTCCGAAATTCAGGAAACCTAGGATTGATTGTAAATTCTTCAGCGTTTTTGGAGCTTGGAGTACAGCGCACTTCTCTAAGAAGTTGTCCGCTAGGCTTTTTCCTTCACTTGATAATTCGTATCCTAAAAATAATACTGTCAGATGGGCAATTCGAGACTTTTTAAAGTTGAATTTGTAACCCTCTGCTGCGAACCCAAGTATAATGGTGTTCACTCTTTTCAAGTGAGTATCCAAGTCGTCGTCTGTGAGATAGATATCATCTACGTAAGATAATGCCTCATCATCATACATTTGTAGTAACTCTGTTACTCTAGCTGAGAATAGTCCTGGGCTGTTCTTGAACCCCTGTGGGAGTCGACAGAATTTTTTCTGTGACCCAAATGCTGAGAAAGCGGTCAAATATCTGCTTTCTGGTGCAATGTTTTGACAAAAGAAACCATTAGAAATGTCTAATGTCGTTTTATATTTTTTCCTAACTATATTATTCATTAGGGCTGCACTATGCGAATTTTGTACTGCAAATGTTTTGCAACATGTATTAAGGTGTCTGTAGTCCAAAACTAGACGATATGAATTGTCTGGCTTGGAGATAGGAAACAAAGGATTGTTCATTTGAGAGGTGCATGTTTCAATCACCCCGTGGTATTCAAGTTGTTCTAAAATCTCCCTGACTTGTTTTTTAGCTTCTTGCCTAATGGGATACTGCCGTTGGGCAGTTGGTTCACTTTTTAACTGGATTTTGTGGGGAGGTGAGTCCTCATCCCATCCTACGTGATTTTTATATAATGCCGGTGCCTGGGCTACTGCCCATTTCCTTGCATAAGTATATTTTTTGTGAATCGGAATGTGATTCGAGAAGGCAGGCATAATCATTTCTTCGCCACGAGGGCACTCCCTGACAAACTCTGGGGGCCAATCTTTTTCAGCTAACAGAATATCATAGCCTTTTGAGAGTTTATCCCAAAATAGACCCCTAATTTTCCTAGTCTTATCACCCTCTATACGCAATGTTATTTCGTATATCTTATGGGGCTTGCTAAGTCTGGTGTCGGCAGTTTCAACCTGAATGTATTCATTCGTGTCCACTGTCTCCAGATGACTCATCAGGATCTTGCGGGCTATACTGATTTCTGCTGCACTGTCTAACATTGTCTGTGCCCACTCCCCGTTTTTCAACTGTGTCCTCAGTATTCTCGGCATGTTCGATTACTCTAATACTCGCTACCTTCTTTTTAGGAAATTATGATTTCTTATTTTGAGCAGGTTCCTTGTCTTTGGACTTGGTGTGCTCTCCTGGGTCTGGCCGTCCTCTTCTTTCCGATTTCTGCGAAAAAGATCGAGAGGGACGAGTATCAATACTTTGATATCTGTCAGGCTTCTTCAAATTATCCCTATTTCTAAGGTTATATCTTTTCTCAGAGGGCTCCCTCTGGGGAGACTGGTGTTCTCGAGTCGGAGTTCTTTCCCTCCGTCGAGGAGACCTTCCTCTGGTCTGGAAAACTTTTTCCTTGGGACTGGATTGTTTATTTCCATCCCAGCTCTATTTAGGAGTGTTTGAATTATTTTTAATAAATAATTTTTCAGGATTTTCGAGCAGTTGGGGCTTAACTGGTTTTCCACCCAAGCTGTCTCTACCTAATTCTTCATAGCATTTCTCTATGATTCTGGCAAGCTCAATTGGTTGATCTGTTATATCGGTTTCCCTCAACTTCTGGCGGATCGCCACAGGTGCTGCTTCTCCTTTTATGTTGGCTAGTAATATAGCCGAGACCTGCTTGAAGTCTTTCAGTAATTTCATACCAAGAGTTAAAGCAGGCTCTGGACCGTATTCATTCTGAATCTGTTTTAGCACTTCTGGTATTACCGCCATCGACGGAACACCGTGTGTTTTTGTGTAAATGGAAGCAAAGACTGTACCCCAAGTGTCACAGTCCTCCACGTGTGGTGCGACCCCCATTGGAAGGCAGATAGTCAAGATTCTGTGTTTCTCAATAGGGGTAGTATTCGGAAATACTGCCTCTATGTGAGTGATTTTCTGCGCTAACCAGAAAGGAATTTGTTCCCGTTTTATGGGTGTTTTACCAAGACAGGATTGTATGTTCTGTGGTGTAATTTTATTAGTGTTCCCCTGATGAGGGGTCAGCTGTGGTACATTAACAGCTGGTTGGACTATTGCAGTCCGCATTACATATTGGACTGATTGCCTATGTATTTTAATTAGTGTTTTTAGCTGTACTAACAGCTCTTCTCTAGACATTTTTGCAATGTCCGGATGTGGTGTGTAGCTGGCTAGAACCGGCCACGTTGCTCCTGGTCTACCTAGTGGACCGAGCCTAGTTATGTGATCATTGTGTTTTAGGGCGCCATTAAACCAGAGCAGGTGCTCTTGGAATTTTAATGGGATTTCAGTCTCCTCGAAAGGAGCGTACTCTTCCGGTGGTTTCTCTATTTTGTAATAGTGAAACTCTTTTGTTCTAGCGTTTGCCGCTGGAAACTTTATCTATGAATAGAATACCTCTGTCTGCCGATATTCGTGAGCCTCTATCAGGAAAATTACTGTACCACCGTGTGGTGTCAGTCCGTTTTCTATAAGTTTTAACGTTATAGTTTTTCTTAAATGTACCGGGATGTCGATAGCATCCGGTTCAATAGTAGTGTCGGGACCCTGTTGAGTCGCATCTGCTGCGGCCCCAGTGGTTCCGTTTTCATTGCCATTATTTGACATTGTAAAAAATGCAAGTTTTTTGCAGAGTAGGTCTCCAAGGAAACAAAGATTAGGTGCACAATATTTTGGAACACTGTATCCTTCAACGTTGAATAAACCAGAGCTTTACATAGGAATCTCTTCCTACTAAGGTCGGGCGGATTTTAACCTTTCACCCACTCCAGACGTCTATTGGAGTATTTACGGGAGAAAGGGGTCTGTGTGAAATATGCACGACTGAGTTAACCTCACAACGTCTTGCGTTAGTTTATCGCCTTACCAAACGTTGGGCGCCATGTAGTGTAGTTCCTATTTTCCCAATAGGCCCTGCGCATTGGAATAACATAAACAGTAGTATCGACGTAGAAGTGCGGATCTTCCAGGCCTCTACTGACTATGCTAAACTTAATTGGGTTTGTTACCAACTAGCTCAGAGGTCACTGGAAACTTTCTTGACTGAATAGGAAGTGATCAGCTTCCCTGGCACAGACAAGAAGGGATTCAGTTTTCCAACAACCGTGCAGCATGACAACTTTGCTCCTCAAATCAAGAGTCGATCTCTAGGGTCGTGTGAAACAATAGACAGTTATTTTACTCAGTAAGGTTGGTGCAGATTACTTTCACAATATGTAGAGAATAGAGAGACGGGCGTTTGTCAATAAAGGGTTAACATTTATTGAACAGTCTTTCTTCTCGTACAAGAGAAATGAATTGCCACAATTGCAAGATTTGTTATTGTAAAAAGTACGTACAGTAAGATAAGTATTGCGAAATAATACTGTAAAAGCATTGATATGGTTTCTTAGCCATACAATGGTTTAAAATGAATAAAACATATATACAGTCATATATACATTAGGCTAAAATACTCAACTGGTGCTTCTAACTAAGCCTACCCCAGTGTGCCTGACCTAAGCCTAACACGTGGAAGGTGAGTAAGTAAGTAGCCTTAAGTTAAGTTGGTTTTGCCAAGGTTTGCTTCAAGAATTCTCTTCTAAGGGTTTAGTCAACACCATACCTCTGAATAGAATGATGGAGGTCTGGTATCTCCTTCAGGGGAAAACTCGATATCCCAGTCACCCGCAAGGGTAGACTAGAAACGCCGGAGCTGGATTTCTCAGCAGGAGAAAGACAGCGTCTCTTCTTCAGCGCGTCGAGGAGGAGGAGGGGGGACAGCGTCCGCGGACAGCTTGCATCTGCTGGGCTCTTGCAGGGGACGGCTGTTCAGCTCCTGAGTTCACCACACCATCATTCGCGCTTTTGCAGCGATAATGGTATCAGCAGTTTGTTGGTATCAGCCGCATGGGGTGCAGCGGCGTCGGGATCAGCAAACAGCTAACAGCAACGATACAGCGTTTGCTTAAGGCAACGTTGGTAGTATTTATACCTGAAAGGTGCCTTGTTTGACGTAAGTTTGTTGGACATAAGACGTCAATAAAGATGTCACTAGGAAGTGATCGTCTATCAGTGCTCATTAGAGTTCTATTACTAATCAAAACAAAGCAAGCGGGGCTTTCCCAAGTTGCTGAGTTTTTATCTTGTTGAAGAACTCGGAGTGTTAATCTAGGAATCTCAGATAGTGACTTCTGCTATGTCATTGCACTAATTGGTTGCAAAGGAAGTGGCAGAGTAAGCTATTCTGAAATGTGGCTCTGTTCGTGTGAGGCCAGAGATGAGTTTCTGAATATTGCACTTGAACGGTTATGCCAATATGGGGAATAAATGGATTTATAGCCGAATAGGGGCATAAGGTCACAGTATCGATCAGGGTCCTAGATTAGAACGCTACACTCTGTCCCCGCCATCTTGCATATGGGGGGACCCAGCCAACTAGAGTGAGGCATACACCCCCTCCCTCTGGAGAGTGGCATGATAGGGGGTTTACCCACCCTAAGGAAAAGACCCATTGGTCCCAACGTTTACGTACCTGTAACACCTCTAAATCTAGTATTTAAGGGCACCCCTGTACCTTGCGTCCTCAGACTAGCAGCGACCAACAAGAAAAAAAGGACCGAACAGCTGTGCCAAAGCCAAGAAGAGGATGACGCCCACTGACTTGACCCCAGCCCTACCAGCCTGTCCCCACCTCGAACCTGCAGAAGCGAAACTCCGGTGTGTCCTGCAGCCAGCAACCTCAAAAACCCAGAGGACCTGCCCAGCCTTCCAAGGAAAAGACTTTGTCTCCCGTGAACACTGGATTTGTTCACCCACATACTCCAGCTCCGGCAAAATCCGCAAGTCTGCTCCACTCTGCACCTGTCGGCCACGGCCCGAGTTAGAGTGGCCCAACACCATGAGGAGGTCTCCCCGGCGATCCTAACCCGAGATCCAGTGATTCCTGACCTGCCTCAAGCCTCCAGCCGATCCCTGCAGCCCCAATCGGAAGGTCCTCCCAACCACGAGCAGGAGCTGGTGGGAAGATCAGACCCTAAAAGACATCCCTGCACCCGACGCCCCACGGCCTTGGGTGGCCCAACCAACTGTGTCCAGCAAACCCCCAGCTTCCCAACTTATCTCTAAATGGTGGACTCACCCAGAAGACCTTCGTCCCCGAACCTGCAGTGTATTTGCAAACCGGAGAATCCCGATTAAAAGTAACAGGGCACCCGACAACAAACCAGCACCCTTCACCCGGTCGCCCTAGTGCCGCTGGCGGTGTACCTTTGGTGCTATCTTGAACCCCCATTTGCCCTGAGCTTAAGTTCTGGAGCTTTGCTCCCACAACCTTGTGGCCTGCTCGAAAGCAGCCACCAACTAGAGGCCCCCTATCCCCCATTGGATAACATTGGGCCTCAGCACTCTGCACCCGGCCGCCCTAGTGCTGCTGAGGGTGCTTTGAGAGTGCATCCTCGACCCTAAGGGACCCCTGAGTCTATCCCCAGAAACCCAACTCCCACAACAAAGTACTAACCTCTGAACCGATAACACTATGTTCGAGGCATATGAGCTGCAGATCGTACACTATGCATTAGATCGCCACCTGGTGTTGGGCTCAGATGATTACAGGTTGTTGTCTTCTTGGAGAAGTCTTTGTAGTTACGATATAGGTTACTCCTCCCTTGGACAATACTGCGCATGGGTATCGGCTCCATCCTTAGATTGTTTTTTTCCGCCACTGGGTTCGGATGAAAGTTTCTCCGCTCTGCCTTGAAAAACTTTTTCAGCAACTTCAAAGCGCAAAAACTTTCTATAACTTATATCGACATTGAATACAACTTTCAACGTCATCGACTCGATTCCGGTTCATCGACGCGGGCCGCTGGGCCTATCGACGCCGTGCGCCCTGCACCACATGGAAAGAACCCCGTTCAAGAAATGCCCGGTATGCCGAGCAAAATTTCCACATAGCGATCATCACGTGGTTTGCAACCTCTGTCTATCGCCGGATCACGACGAGTCGACCTGCACAGCTTGTGCATCCTTCCGATCGAAAAAGACCATCCGGAATCGGAGGGCCCGTCGACACGAAATGAGGAGATCAGCCCCAGCACCATAGGATATCTTCGACGATGAGGTTCCGCTCGTTCCGGAAGAAGATTCGCCTGATCTCCAGATTATATCAGAGGCAGAGGACTCAGATGACTCGATTCCATCACGTCAACCCGTGAGTACTTCTGCCCCTGCACCACATGCATTGCCCAAGCTAAAGGCGAAGGTCAGCACTCCGCCAAAGGGGCCCAGTCGAGACCAAGTACTTCCTCCTAAAGCCCAGCCTTCGAGCTCGGCTCCGAGGAAAACAACTACGCTTTCAGGTGCTTCGGCACCGAGCAAGCCACACGTGCCAATTCCACCACCTCCATTGGCACCGAAGCACAAAGATCCTTCGACACCAAGGCCAAAAGACCCTTCGGCACCGAAAGCGAAAGACCCTTCGGCACCGAAAGCGAAAGATCCTTCGATGCCAAAACCTAAAGAGGTACAGGCACCGAAAGAAGCTCTGGCTCCGAAGCCGTCCACTTCCAAAACTAAAGAGGGAAAGCCAGCGCCCGATGCCACAAAGCCGACAAGGCCAGCTTCCGCTCCGAAGGCTCCCGCTCCAGTGGCAACACCCACAAAGCCTGATTCCGAGGTTTCTAAGCCCTCGGACACGCCTGCCAAGCCGAAAACAACACCTTCGGCACCGTGAACTTTGCCACAGGACGCTGTAACACCTCCCAAGGCAAAACGTCAAAAACAACCTCTGTCGGAACCGAAAAAGTTGACGCTGAAGGTTGTAGAGGAAGAACTGTTTAGACCAGATCCTAATCAAAAGAAGATCTACATAAACCCAAAAACTGGATATGTAGGTGCTATACCTCATTAAAAGAGACCAGCAGAAACACCACCTCCATCTGTGGTTCCTGCCAAGAAGGACTGTGCAACTTCTCCTATGCACCCTCCCTCTCCAGTATCTCCTTCCTCTCCTTACATATCACCTAAAATCTCTCCTGTCCCCTCTCCTGCATCATCACATTATCCACAAACTGATGAGGAGTATGACTTAGGTGGTGGGGAGGGTCCACATGCGGACCCAAATACATATCCTCTAGATGAGGATGTCTATACTTTTCCACCACATAATGTGCCTGATATCCCTGATCCACAGTTATACCCGTCAAAGCCTTCTGCTCCAGAAGACCGCATTGGTTTTAATCACCTCTTGCTCATAGCTGCTCTTTACCACAATGTCACAATGCATTCTGATGACATTGAAGAGGATTTTCTGTTAGATACATTTGAGCCATCACACAGATCTACTAAAATTCTTCCCATGATCAAAGGAGTCACTAAGCATGCTCCAGAAATATTCAAAGATCCTATACGCACTAGGGTACTAAATCCAAGAATAGATAAGAAATATAGGCCTGCACCCGCTGATCCCACCTATATTAACCCCTTGCATGCTGATGACGAACCCCAGCCG
Organism: Lissotriton vulgaris; assembly: GCF_964263255.1. Taxonomy (NCBI): domain Eukaryota; kingdom Metazoa; phylum Chordata; class Amphibia; order Caudata; family Salamandridae; genus Lissotriton; species Lissotriton vulgaris. Next base: position 1,100,814,267 of record NC_141693.1, read on the forward strand.
TCATGCACTACGGTGCTCGTGTGCTGATGACGGCTGGGGTTCGTCATGGCCCGCCCCTGTTCATTTGTTTACCGCACAGGGGCGAAAACGGGCCAGGAGTGAAGGGGTTAAAGGACACCCTCCATTAGACTCTTTAGTAGTGTCCATGCGAGAAAACGAGCAAATTCACAGACTTCTGGTGAAACTCCCCCACCTGACAAGGAATCCAAAGTTATTGATGCATCAGGTAAAAGAATAGCGGAACAAGCTACAAATATATGGCGCATTGCAAATACGCAAGCCCTTCTATCACGCTATGACAGGGCTCATTACGACCAATTAGAGACACTACTACAACACCTTCCAGATTAATATAAAGATCAGGCAACAGAGCTCATACCGGAAGGCAAATTAATTTCAAATGCATCAATAAAATGTGCCCTAGATGTCGCAGACACAGCTGCTAGAGCTGTAAATACTAGTGTTATACTCAGAAGACATGCGTGGTTGCGCATTGCAGGGTTCAAACAAGAGGTGCAAACCACTATCCTGAACCAGCCTTTTAACCAAAACCAATTATTTGGCCCAGAAGTAGACACTACACTGGAGAAAATGAAAAAAGACACAGACACTGCAAAGTCAATGGGAGCTATACAGTCCACACAGACTAGAGGTTCTTTTTGTCGCTCCTTTTATAGAGGAGGCTCCAAACAAACTGGAGCAGACACAACAACATCTTTCAAGACACAAACACAAACATCCTCTAACAAAGGATATTTTAGAGGAGGATACAGGGACAATAATAACAAGGGAAGAGGACGCGGTAACAACAGCAATCGCTCCCCCTCCACAACTAAACAGTGACTTCCCTCTTCCCCCCCAACAGCATTCCACTCCTGTGGGGGGCAGATTAACACAGTTCCTGCCTGTCTGGAACTCCATCACTACGGACAGGTGGGTGAGACAGATTATCCAACATGGCTACTGCCTAGAACTTACAGCAACCCCCCCAAATATACCACCCAGGCAGCGTCCTATGTCTACAGATCACCCGACTCTGCTTCAACAAGAAGTTCTAGCACTTCTACAAAAAGATGCTATTCAACTAGTCCCATTAGAGGAACAAGGGACAGGGGGTTTTATTTGCTGATTTGCGTACAAGAAATGCTTAACACTACCCTCTAATGAAGCCTTACTGCTCACCCTCACTACCACTAAAAGAGAGGTGCTATCTACTTTTACCTCTGCCTACCTTTGGGGTTCCACTGGACTCTATACCTCATTTTGGTAAAGTATATACAGAGCCAGCTTCCTACAATCTCTGGTCCATCTAACTCCCTGTGAGGAGCTACTGTCCCAACGGTTGAGCTGAAGCAGCTGAACGGATTCAGTATGTCTGAGGAAGTCGTCAATGTCTTCTTGGCTACTTGCCGTCCAATCAAAAAGTTGATCTATTCTGGCAGATTTTGTTATGTGGTGGGATAGGTCTGATCAGTCCACAGCAGGCCAACAATTCTGATAGTCTTCTGTTTGTCCTCTTTTTGGCCTGTCAAGGCCTTGCCATGGACACAGTTAAAAGGATATTTGTCAGCTCTTTTGGTCTTCGTATGTTTTTCTGACCAGCCCTTGCTTATTAAGTCACCACATGTGATATTTTTTTTTTAAAGGCTTACATACTTGTTTCCTCCTATGCCTTTTGTTATGCTGCAATGGGATGTTTATATGGTTCTTGCTTTCTTAATGCACACCACTTGTGAGCCTACACAGAGTTCTTTGAGGCTAATGACTCTTCAAACAGTCTTCCTCGTTGCAATTACTTCTGCTCTCCATGTGTGAACTGCAGGCTCTATCTGTACAACCACCATATTCCACCTTCTTTCCAGACTAGTTGGTGCTTTCGCTGTCCCACCTGGGAAAGTCAATAAACTACCCCACATTCTTCTCTCGGACAGATCCATTTAAGGTTGGTAGAGTCTGCACTTGCTAAACCCCAACTAAGTAGCACCTCCTGGAACACCAACTTTTTGTATTGTTCTGTGGAGGTTAAAGCAGTCAGAAATTGACCTTATCCAACTGGATTGTTCTCTGCATGGAAATGTTATTCCTTGGCTATGGAAGAACCTCCTGAGTGCCTTCAGGTTAATTCTCCCTGAACTAAAGCTCTCATTAAGGCTTTAGCCAGGGGTGTTCAATGTTGGACATATGCCGGGTGGCTGCATGGGTGCCTGTCCACACCTTCACCAGGAATTACTGCCATGTTTTGCATGTTTGCACAAAGGCCTTTTTCCCCGCTTGACAGTGTTGGGTCAGAGTTGGAAAGGAGGCCCTTCCATTACTGCCCCTAGTGTCATTCCAAGTTCCCCTGGACTGACCACCACCGGGTCTGTAATCTCTGCCTCTCCCCCGAGCAGGACTAGACCACATGCCAGGCCTCACCTTCCAGTCATAGAAAACCTTTTGGTATAAATGCCACATAGGTCGACCCACCAGAGGATGCAGACATGGGGCGAAGACAACATCCCAGAGATCCTCTGGGAGCCAGACATAGAGGAACAGGAGGAAGTTGGTCCCTCTGGTGTACAACTGCTTCTGTCCAGTTTGGAGACCAGTACACTGGCCGATTCCGATGGTGAAGAGAATCCAGCCCGAAAACTCTTGACTGTGGATATGGGTACCCAGTTGCAACAAGCGGCTGCACAAATACTCTGCACTCCGGCAAAGCTCAGCTTCTCCTGGGGTGCAGCGTCCAGCCCAGAGACTGAACAGCACCCTTCTGGTCCACCACTGCCTACGGGCCATGGTCATTACTAAAAAAAGCCTTTGGAGCCGACAACACTTCCTTTGCTGGCTGCAAAGGACCCTAAAAACATGGGCTTTCTTTTACTTCAAGGGCCCTTTCACCAAGGTTCTGAAAGGCCAACTGGCACTAAAGTCACCTGTAGTGCCAAAGCTGACAACAGGACTAAACCTGTCCATGTCGAAAACACCTTCAATGCCAAAAATCCACTCTACGCTGGAGGACTCTGAGCAACCCATTCTCCGGTGACTACAGAAGGAGCTCAACACTAAGCAAAAAAGGCTTAATGCACCTGCAGACGTAAACAATTACTACCAGGTTCCCACTGCAGCCGTAGGATATTTTGCCAAAGAAGTGGAAGCTGTCTTTTGAGAAGCACTTTGCCCTGGAAATCATACCTTCTCTGAGGCACTGTGGACAATTATAAATAGATCCGTAACGCTAAAGTGGTGAGATAAGGACTTTTATTTATAGGTGCTCCCTAATTCAACAGATTTTAATTGAGTTGTGCCTAATACTATTTTCTTTTAAATTTTAAATAGGAACCCTATTCTGCCCCTTGCAGTACTTGAACCCTGCTCCCCGCTCAGAACGATCAAGGTTCTGACGCGGCCTGAGACAGGGCTGGCCGACATCTTTGGGGGGAAACGAGGTTAGCGCACCAGTTGTTGGGCTGCCTCCTACTCTCCTCCACCCCATAAAATGGACGCTGGATTCCGTCCGCGCAGCGGGCGGGCGCAGCGGGCGCGCCGGCAGCGCGCCAAAGGCAAGCGCGCCTGGGCCCGTCCGGGCCAGAACGGGCCCAGGGGCCAGTTCCCCTGCACCTATCGTAGGAGACATACCCACAATATCGTACAACAGGGATCAACTCGTGAAATTAAGAGGTGGAATGGGCTCAAAATGTACTCTGTTATCCACCCATCAAAAGGACCATAGGCCTTTCACGGTGTGTCAATATCAATTCACCCCGGATATGGCAGTCCCTGATGCACGCCCGTTCTCACAGGCACTGCTTAACTTTTCCCTTACCCCCCAGGAACAGCTAGGTCAGGCTAATCTTTCCAAAAAAGTAAGCCGAGTTTGGTCCAAATTGTCAACGGATAAATGGATTTCGAACCTTAGGGAAACCCTGCCTGAAGCTAGCAATGATCCCCTAGAAGCAAATGCTCGCTATAATCATTGGTTGGAGGTATCATTAGATCTGGCCCTCCCAAAAGTGGAACTCTCCCATTGCAGTGGGGTGAATAAAAAAGCTTGGTATACTCCAGATCTCAGAGCCCTTAAACAGCTATGCAAGCAGAAGGAGAGGATGTGGAGGAAAGATTACTTTGAAGCTAGCAAAAAGAGCTATAGGATAGCGTTACGTAACTATAAACGGGCCATCAAAGTTACCCAGTCCAACTACTACCAAGAGAAAATTACATCTGCCGCTAGCTCTACTAGGGAAATTTTTAAAATTTTTAAGTCCTTAGTCACCCCTCCTACCCCCACTACTGATCCTCTTCTTGCCCACACTCGCTGCAGGGAGTTAGCAAACTTCTTTGCCTCGAAGGTAGCAAACATCTATTCGTCATTTCAGGGGACCCCCGTAGGACCACTTCTTCCCCTGGCGCAAGACTTGATCCTGCTCGAGGAATTCATCCCCCTCGACTGTTTGAGGGTTCAATCGCTTTTGGGGAACCTGAAATCAGGCTCACCGGTTGATGCTGCACCACCAACTGTCCTTAATATGGTCTCAGACACAGTAGCCCCGTCGATTCAGGAGGTGATTAATACCTCCTTGGCAGCGGGGTTAGTTCCACCTTCTTGGAAACAGGCAAGAGTAAAGGCACTACTGAAGAAACCGAATCTTAACCCTGGTGATTGGGCCAACTACCGCCCTATCTCCTTGCTTCCCACTATCAGTAAGCTTGCAGAAAAATACGTAAACTCCCTGTTATCCACTTTTATTGAAAATAACAACTGGTTTAGGTGCAAACAGGCCACTGAAACCGCCCTCTTTGCAGTAGTAGAGGAAACAAGGAAGATCGTTGATGGGGGTAGCTGTGCGGCCATACTGTTATTAGACCTCAGTGCGGCCTTTGATAATGCTCATCATTCTATTCTGATTCAAAGGCTGAGTAATATAGGTATTACTGGGACCGCACTGGGGTGTCTACAGTCCTTCCCCTCCGATCGAACCTTTTCGGTGTTCGAGGATGATGTCACATCCCCCCTATTCATCTACAGTGTGGCGTTCCCCAGGGTTCATCCCTCAGCCCGACCTTATTTAACATCTACATGAGGTCACTGGCTGAGGTGGTGGTACCCTGGGGGGTGCATCTGGTGACCTATGCTGATGATACTCAGCTCATCATCACTCTGTCTGGGCAGGAGTCGACCTATGACAACCTCTCCTCCTGTCTCAGCAGAGTCCGTGAGTGGATGGATGATTCCTTCCTGAAACTCAATAGAGCAAAAACGGAGGTCATGATGCTGGGACACAATGCACCTTCCTCTCCTACGATCTCCCCTCCACTCTACGTGTGCAGAGTGTCTTGTTATCTGCCACGTCACCCTTTGAGAACCACCCGCGTATACAGGTACGTACCTCGGTAAGCCACACTCTTTCCGGAGTGTGGCTGGTTTGTCCGCGGTACAGGATGGTGTCCGGCTCCCGTGTAAACTATTCTGAAGTCCCTGGTCGTGTCTCCGGAATACTTGGTGCTTCGACGTCTGTGAGGTTGACGGGCACTTTCCCTTTTTCTCGGAACGCCTCCCAGGACCTTCTCGGGCTTCCTGTCAGGTCGGTGCGTCCGCGGTCTGGGTTTACATTGAAGCTCTCGTCCTGTGTGTCTTTTAAAGGGGCCGTTTCTTCAGTGAAGCAAGTCCTGATTGGACCACGTGATGGAGTTAGCTAGGCTTCGGATTCCAGGAAGTGTTCGTAGTTAAAGGGGACGCAATAGTCCTGTTCGGAAGAGCCCCATGGTGAATGGAAATAAAGAACAGGGGAGATACAAGGAGGTAATAGGTCATTAGAGACGTTGTCTGATTGATCCTGATCAAGTCCCTCGTGACAGGCACTAAATACACAAGGACAGGGGCACCAGCCCCACCCTGCTAGCCCTGCCCCTTCTCCTCCTCCTTACCATTTGTAAAAACACGTTACTTATCTTCAGTAGCCCTCTTTCTGGTTGTTAGAAATGGGATTTCTGGTTTGCTAAGGCTTGCGCCAAAGCCAGCAGAAACCTCCACACTAGTCAGGGCAAGGGAGTTACACGAGGAAGATAACCCCTGCTCACCCTCTTGGTAGCTTGGCACAAGCAGTCAGGCTTATCCCAGAGGCAATGTGTAAAGCGTTTCCGCAACACACACACAGCAACAACATACTAAGCACACCACAAAAGGAACTCCACACAAGGTTATATATAAAAATAGCCTTTGTATTATCATAAACACATTAGAATAGTAATCACACAATATACACTGTGCCAACTGGGACTAGGCAATATTTACAGGAGATTATATACACATGACAGGGCCAATTGGGCTAATGTCAGAACCATCACAAAGTGAAAATAGTAGATGTAGAACCAATAATGAACGTAGAACACAACTAGTAATTACTGGCAAACACTGTACTCATCATTATCCTGTAAAACAAATCATATTATGCACAATATCACATCAGGCGTAAAATACATTATGCACCAACCTCATAAGCCTAAACATATTAGACCATAACCTCCTAATCATAAATCACATTAGAGGCATACATCACATTAGAGAATAACCTCACAAGCATAAACACAGTATGCAAACAACCTCATAATCATAAACCACATTAGATGCATACATCAAGGTGCATAAATGACAGTACATAAATCATATTTCCTGCGCACCACATAAATCACATTAGGGCCTGGCGCCCTGTCAACCTATTATTATTATATTTAAATTTATAATGCGCAACAGCTACCCGCAGTGGGTTTCCCGGCGCAAGGGATAGACTGAAGAAGAAAACAGACACATCAACAGCACCATAAATCAAACAAAGCGGCGTAAAAATCATTGAAAGAGTATAGTTTTCAGTTTTTTCCGGAAACAAAATAGGTTAGTCTCTGATTTCAAAGCGAGGGGTAGCGCGTTCCAATATTTGGGACCTAGATGGGAGAAGGTCCGACCCCCGTCCTTACAAGTTTGAATCTAGGAACAACAAAGTTGCAGTTGGCAGAGGATCTTAATGTACGACTAGGCTTATAGAGTTGGACAAGACTCTGCAAGTATTTTGGGGCCGGACCCTGCTTGATTTTAAAAAGATAACACAGGGCTTTAAATTTGATACGGCTAGAGACCCTGAGCCAGTGTAGATCGCGAAGAGCCTGTGAGGCCAATGATCTCCTCGGGATGTTACAAAGAAGTCGGGCCAACGAATTTTGAACAACCTGGAGTTTGTTAATGGTAGCAGCGTCGGCACCGAGATAGAGGACATTACCATAGTCCAGGCGAGATGGACGCCTGGACAACGGTTCTCCTGGTAGCATGAGGCAGCATCCATAGAATTTTCCGGAGCCATCGCAAGGTGGCAAAACAGATGGCGGCCACCTTAGTGGCCTGCTGTCTCATAGAGAGTTCGTCGTCTATAAGAAATCCGAGGTTGCGAACCACAGAGGTTGGCTGGGGGAGGGGTCCCATGTCACTAGGCCAATGTTGCGGGCCCCAAAGATCTTTATGCTTCCCCAAGATGAGGATCTCGGTTTTGTCACCGTTTAGCTTGAGGAGATGCCTCTGCATCCACTCGGCTATACGTGACAATCCGGTCTTCAGGATTGATACACTGTTGCACTCACTGCTGGAAAGGTTGAAAACAATGTGGGTGTCATCGGCGTATGAAAAAATGGTTATCCCAGCGTCCTCCGCGATGGTAGCCAGGGCTCTAACGTAAATATTAAACAATAAGGGGCTGAGTATGGACCCCTGCGGAACGCCATACGCCGATGGACATGTGGCAGAAGTGTCTTTTGTGGAGAAGACCTGGAATGTGCGCTCACTTAAAAAGGAGGCAATCCAGGCTAACGCAGGACCGTCCACTCCCAGGGACCGGAGAGAGTTCAAAAGAATGGAATGGGACACGGCATCGAACGCCGCGCTCAAATCCAAAAGGATGAGTGCCGATGTTTCCCCGCGGTCGATACCGTGTCGTAAGCTCTCTGTCACCCCGAGTAGAGCGGTCTCGGTGGAATGATGCGCACGAAAACCAGACTGGGAAGGGTGTAAAAATCCCGAGCTTTCCACAAGATGGTTTAACTAAGTGTTAACATGCCTTTCCAACACTTTTGAGAGAACAGGTAGCAAGGATATAGGTCTAAAGTTGGCGAGATCAGACACATCGGCTCCTGCTTTTTTTAGGAGAGGAACAACCATTGCGTGCTTCCAATCCTGTAACACATGAGACTCTATTAATGATGCATTTAAGAGTCTCATGACAACCCGCCGAGGTTCAAGATCCAATAACTTGTGAATTTTCGCAGGTACAGGATCACGAGGTGAGCCAGACCTTACACTGCTCAAGCAGGAAAAGAACGAAGTATCATCAAACAGTTGCCAGTTTGTGATCTTCGCCGTTGGGAGTGGCTGTTCGATCCCTGCAGCCTGTCCCGATTGATGTTCATTTACTGTCAAGGGAGCGCTCATAGAATCGTATATGCACTCAACCTTGGCAATGAAAAATTCCGCAATGGAATTACACTGGGCTTCCTCTAGAGCTGGGGGTATCGGGATAGTGTCCGCTCCTGTCAATTTTTTGACAACGGAAAAAAGAGTACGTGGGCAATTTTGTGCTTGCGTCACTGTACTTACAGTATAAGCAGCTCTCGCAATTTTACATTGTGAGTGGTATTCCTTTAGAGCCTCTTTGTAGACAGTCTTCCGTGAGACCAAGTAAGAGTGCCTCCATTTCCTTTCTAGAGCCTTGCATTTGGTTCGTAGGACCTTCAGGTCATCAGAGAACCAAGGTGCAGGGGAACGGTGGGACCTAAAGTGAACCTAACTGTCCCCCCTGGCCAACTGGCCTTCTCAGAGGGCTCAAATGCCCTACGTCCATAATGTCAGGGCGGCTGCCAATGCAGCAGAATTCACAAGTGCGCAATTGTGCTGGGGAAGGGGAGTGTACCTCCCTCCTGACTCACTAAAAATGCCCCCAAAGAAATAATAGCCTAAACATTGCAGCTGCCGCTAATTGCAGTGCAGCTGTGAAAATCTAGTATGGGCATGGGCACTCGCTGTGCCCTCTGGGTGGGTCCCCACTGGGACCATGTAAGACAAATCTGTGCAAAACGTTGCAGCTGCCCGCTCTGGTGCGGCGCAGCTGGGAATAAGGTAAAGTGCCTGGCACCATTTTGCCTTTCCAGCCCCCACTGGGACTCTTATCAAAAATGCCCCCATTGTTGAAGCTGCCCACGCTGGTGCAGGGCAGCTGGGAACAAACAAAGAGCAGGCATGGGCACCTCGGTGCCCACTGGACCCCCTCACTGGGGCCCTAGAACCAAATGTGGCAAAATGTTGGAGCGGCCCGCTTTCCTGCGGGTCCGCTCGAGACATAGGCACTGGCACTGTGCCTCGTTCTTGCTCCACAACAATGGAGAAGCTCCCACTCACCAGGGCTACAGGGCAGGACTCCTCCGGTCTCCTCTTGTCCTCCCACTCCTCTTCACCCGGTCCCCCTTCTGGGACCGGGACTTCACAGTGGAGCCTGCAAGGCTCTGGACGGCCCTATGCAGATGGTCGCACTTCCTCTTTACAACCACTTGGGCTCCCAACTCCTCACGGGAGCCCCGCTCGGGCCGACATCACCTCCTCCTGGCTTCCGGGCTAAGAGCGGCCGGCCTACCTCTAGTCAGACACTTTGCCTGGCTTCCGGGCCGGCAGTACTGCCTTTCCCGGGTAGCGGCAGGGATTCTTGGCAGCTGGACGCGGAGTGGGAACCCACCTGAATATAAACAATACAGGGTGGGCACCCGCCATTTCAAAGGTGCACAATGCGCGCTGGACACCCGCCATTTCAAAAGTGTACGATGCGGGGTGGGCACCCGCCATTTCAAACCTATACAAAGCGGGATGGGCGCACCCTCTGCATGAAAAGAATGCGGGGTGGGCACCCTCTCCATGAGGCATCAGGTGGGGATCCCTACGATTGGGATTCACGTTAAAAGGGCGACAGCTCAGCGCTGCTCAGCCCACTCTCTCCTCCTTCTTGGGGTATTTGAAATATAGTGCTCCCCAGGTGCTAGGAGCCCTTGAGTCCATGGGGCATAGCTGGGTTAAATTAAAAATCTGAAAGAGACACGTTAGTGATAGATTCCTTACCTTCGAATATCCCCAGGCGCCATACTGGATCCGGAAAGTTTTGCTTAGCAGTACTCCTGCGCATCAGTGGATGGCGTCGTGCGGCTCCGCATCCGTAGCTGGCGTCGTATACGCTGAGATGACCTCACGGAGACTACTTAGGCGCCACCCATGCGCGCTGACGTCAGTTCTTTCTTTTCCCGCGCCGAAAGCGCTGATCAGGATTGAGCACGTACCTCAGTAATTTTTTGACTACTTTTTGAGACTTTAGTCTCCTTCTCTTGTCTCCTGGTGCACGTAGGGATGCCCGGCTTTAAGTCTTGTGGGTCGTGCCGCCGTAACATGACCCCCACAAATTGCTCCTCTACTGCCTGGAGACCGACCATGACACCCGGGACTGTCGGGACTGTCGAGCCATGGCCCGAAGGCCTTGCGGGAGTGGCGCTGGAAGTTGCTGGAGGTCTGTCACTCCTCTCATCGCTGCTCTGGGTCAGGGGCGTTCGTGGGGTCGTTCGCGGGACTGGCGCCGTCGCTCCTCGGGCTCGAAGTCTTCGCCTTCAGATTCTGGTAAGCGACACCATAAAAAGAAGTCGAAGAAGCATGTTCGCTCTCAGACGTCCCCCCGTCGCTCCTCGGAGGCGGATGAGGGGAGCAGGGGCTCCGCCCCTGCGGCTCCTCCGGAGCCTGTGAGTCCCGCGGCCTACCCACCATACTCAGGTCCGTCGGCCACTCCTGAACAGATTCAAGAGTTTCTTGCTGCCATGGACCGCCTTTTTAGGCTCCCGCCCAATGCGCCTGCGGGCCCCGTGGTCCTGTGTCCAAATCCTGTTGGCCCGGCGGCACCGCCACCGGCGCCAGCCCCAGCGCCACAGGATCCAGCGCCGTCGGCTCCTGCCCCGGGGCTGCAAGGTGCAGCACCGCTGGCTCCGGCCCCGGCACCACCCTTGCCTCCGGCCCCGGTGCTGCCCCAGGCTCTGACACAGGCGCCGCACTGGGTGCCGTTTACCCCACCCCTGCCCCAGTTCTCAGACCATTTCGTTCCGACCTAGGATCCCCATTGGGATACAGCTCCGGCTCGGCCATGGCTGGTGCTGTTCCCGACACCGCTTGCTCCGGCTCCGGCCCTGCCTCCGCGACGGACTCCCTCTACTCCAGAGCCGGACAAGGACTAGGACGGCTCCGAGGACCCCCTTGCACAGCAGTGTGACTCGGAGCAGGATTGCGTTGACGACCTTCAAGATGCGGGCGAACTTAATATGTCTTCTGACCCGGGGTTTGCGTTCCCTCCACCTACTATGGAGGAGGGCGCTGTGTCGGATTGCGGAGGCTCTCCATCTCTACCTCCCTACAGTGGCCCTTAAGACCAACCTCTTTATGGAGGTGCTCCAGACAGCGTCTACATCGTCTGAGCCGCTGCTCCCTTTTAATAAGGCTCTCACCGAAGTCCTCTTGGGCACTTGGTTGCGGCTGGCCTCGGGGGCAGCGGTGAATAAAAACGTCAATGGGCGTCATTGCCCGGCACCTGGTGATCCTGCCTTCTTTACCACTCATCCCACGCCTGGGAGCTTGGTCATTCAGGCCTCGACGTCACAGAGTGCCTTTCCCACGGCTCCGCCGGATAAGGACTCTAAGAGGTTAGACCAATTTGGCAAGAGGTTGTTCTCCTCAGCCAGCTTGGGGTTGCGGTCGGTTAACACCGCCTGCTTATTGGGCCGTTACTCCCACGCGGTGTGGGATTCGGTTACCGAGTTCTTGCCTCAGTGTTCTATGAAGGTCCAGGCTGTCCTTTTCCAAGCGATTGAGGAAGGCAAGGATGCAGCGAAGTTTGCCATCAGGTGTGGTCTGGACACCGCTGATTCGTTGGGCAGAGCAATTTCCACAACTGTGGCGTTGTGGCGCCATGCCTGGTTGTGGTCTACCGGGGTCTCGCCCGATGTCCAAGGCTCGCTCATGGATGTGCCCTTTGATAGCTCTCGCCTCTGTGACGAGTCTTTAAAGACTTGCGGGCCACGGCCAAGTCTTTGGGTCTTTCCACAAAGAACCCTGCCACGCCTGGGTTTCGTTCCTTTCGTGGCCAGGGCAAAGGCACCAAAGCACGCTCCTCCATGAAGCCGGTGCAGAATCAGCCTCAGCGCGGACGTGGATTCCCTAGCGACGGGTCTGGTAACCAGCGAGCGGATCAGTCCACCTTCACCCTGCTGCTTCCGCCTCTAAGCCTTCCTAATCCGAGCTTCAGGGAGCACCCCACACCGGTGGGTGGCAGGGTCCGTCACCACCTCCACCATTGGCGCGAAATTACATCGGACAAGTGGGTGCTGCAGATAATCTGCAAAGGTTAATCGCTCCCCTTTCTGTCCTCCCTTGGTACCACCGATTATCGGGGGATCATTTGGCTCTTCTCCGTCAGGAAGTCACGGCCCTCCTGGCCAAGGGGGCCATCGAGTGCGTTCCCGGTCAGGAAGTCTGGAGTGGTTGTTATTCCCACTACTTTCAGGTCACTAAGAAGGACAAGGGGGTCTTGCGCCCCATCTTGGACCTCCAGGACGTCAATCGCTTCCTTCGGAAGGAGAAGTTCAAGATGCTAACTCTGGCTCAGGTCCTGGCTGCCCTGGAGACTGGATGATAGCGTTGGACTTGCAGGACGCTAATTTTCACATTCCCGTCCTGTCGGCCCATCGGCGCTACCTGCGGTTCATGGTGGGCCAGGATCCTTTTCAGTTTGCCCTGCTACCCTTCGCCCTTACAAGTGCCCCTCAGGTGTTCACGAAGGTGATGGCGGTGGTCGCAGCTCATCTGCGCAGGTCAGGGGTGTCAGTCTTCCCCTACCTCGACGACTGGCTGTTGGAAGGCGGGCTCACCCCAGGCAGTTGTCGCCCACCTCCAGACTACGGCCAACCTCCTGCATTTGCTGGGGTTCTCCATCAATGTGCCTAAGTCACACCTGAGTCCCTCTCAGAAGCTCCCTTTCATCAGAGCGGTTCTGGATTCAACGCCGTTTCGGGTTTATCCTCCCTAGCAGCGAATACGGGATATTTAGGCTATGATTCCGCTCTTTCAGCCTCTATCTCGGGTTTCAGTAAGGATGACCCTCCGGCTTCTGGGCCTGATGGCCTCCTGCATCTTGCTAGTGACACATGCAAGGTGGCATATGCAGGCTCTGCAGTGGGACCCGAAGTTACAGTGGGCACAGCATCAGGGCAACCTGTCCGATCACGTCCAGATCTCAGAGGCCGCTGCACGACAGTTGCAGTGGTGGCTCACGAATCACGATTGGGTCAGTGGCAGATCCCTCTCTCTTCCCCAACCTGAGCACACAGTGGTGACGGATGCGTCCCTCCTGGGATGGGGTGGCCACATGGGAGAGGCGGATCAGAGGTCTCGCACTGAAAGCATTCATTCCCTCTGTTCGGGGGAGTGTAGTACAGGTGTTCACGGACAACACCACCGCCATGTGGTATTGCAACAAACAGGGTGGGGTGCGCCTCTGGACATGGCTGGAACATCAGGTCATCACCTCAGCCGCTGGTGCTTGATGGATCACGAATGGCGTCTGAACTCTGACGTGGTGGAAGGTCTCTTTCTGCAGTGGGGATAGCCTTGGTTAGATCTTTTAGCCACCGAAGAGAATGCGCAATGTCATCAGTTCTGCGCATTGGAAGGCGCAGTTCGCTCGGAGACTCTTTTCGTCGCGAGTGGAGCTGCGGTCTATTGTACACCTTTCCGCCTATACCACTGCCAAGAGTGCTGAAGAAGATCAGGCGCGACCGGGCCCAAGTCATTCTTGTGGCTCCGGACTGGCCTCGAAGAGTTTGGTATCCCGAGCTACTCAGTATGAGCATCGATCCCCCGATCCGTCTGCCTCTTCTATTGCAGCAGCAGAGGACGATCCTCCACCCGAACCTGTCCAGCCTCCACCTCCACGTTCATGCTTGGAGATTGAGCAGCGACAGTTGACTCCTTTCCATCTTCCTCCCGAAGTCTGTGATGTCATTCTGGCAGCCAGGCGCTCCTCCACCAAAACGGTATATGACTGCAGGTGGAACAGATTTGTGACATGGTGCACATCAAAGGCTGTGGATCCCCTTGCTGCCCCTCTTTCTGAGGTTCTTCTGTTCCTTCTCTCTTTGGCCCAGCAGGGCTCTGCTTTGGGCACTATCAAAGGTTTTCTTTCGGCCGTCTCTGGCTTTCTATGGCTTCCAGATCAGCCTTCGCTTTTTAAGTCCCCGGTTGTGAACCGTTTTCTTAAAGGCATTACGCATACGTTGCCACCCGTACCCTTCATAATGCCTCAGTGGGACTTAACTGTCTTGACTTTTCTGATGTGCCCTCCCTTTGAGCCCCTTCATAACTGTCCCTTACGTCTTCTCACTCTGAAGACGGATTTCCTGGTTGCTATCACCTCTGCCAGAAAAGTGAGCGAGCTCCAGGCCCTTACTTCCAAACCTCCTTTCCTTTCTGTTCATCCGGACAAGGTGGTTTTAAGGACCCGTCCTGCTTTTCTGCCAAAGGTTGTCATGCCCTTCCACATCGTGCAGACCATCACTTTGCCCATCTTTTTTCCCCCTCCGCATCCTTCAAGGGAAGAGGAGAGGCTCCACCGGTCAGGCTGTGCACAAACAATTCATCTCCCGGTGGGTCGTTCTGTGCATCAAGGCATGTTACTCCTTGGCCAAGAAGGAGCCTACTGTGGGGCTGCGTGCCCATTTGACCAAGGCAACTGCAGCCACTACTGTCTTGGGACGCGGCGTTCCCTTGCAGGACATTTGTCAGACAGCTACGTGGACCTCACTGCACACATTTACCAAGCACTACTGCCTTGACAGTCTGGTCCGGAGGGACTGCTTCTTTGGCCATTCTGTGCTCAGCGACTTTCTGGTGTAATCTTGTTCGCAGACCCACCACCGCGGCTGGTATTGCTGCGGAATCTATTCTAAGGTAAGGAATCTATCACGAACGTGTGTCTTTCAGATGCACAAGTTACTACTTGTGTAACGATATATCTGTAAGAGACATTAGTTAGTGGTAGATTTCTTACCGCCCCACCCATCCTCCCTGTTCTGCGGACTGATTACCAGGGTTAAGGTCATCCCCTTTAGGGCCCTAGTTTTATGCACCAATGGTCAGTGTCTTGCATGGCTCCACGTTTCGGCGCGGAAAGTAGTGTTCAGAACGGACGTCAGCACGCATGGGCGGCGCCTAAGTAGTCTCCGTGACGTCATCTCGGCATAAACGACGCCAGCGCCAACTTTCCGGATCCAGTCTGGCTCCTGGGGATATTCTAAGGTAAAGAATCTATCACTAACTAATGTCTCTTACAGATATATTGTTACACAAGTAGTAACTTGTGCTATAGCGCTCACGAGGCGCTAGATGCAGCAAAAGACCTGGGATATTAAGGGGGCAATGCTTGGCCCAGGGAGGCAAGCCTTCATGGCGGTTCCTGCTGGGCCCCAGCAGCAGCACGCCCCAGCAGGATCAGGAACAGCACCAGCATATCAAAAATATGAGTTCACAGCCCCTACATTTATACCCAGAATCTTTGTCTGCAGCGCAGGGCTTGGGGAACCAGATGCAACTGGTTAAGGGGGGAATTGGAGCACTTTGTTTACCAAGCTCCTCTTCCCCTTTGTCAGGTGGGGGCTAGGTGATCAGACTCACCACAGGGGGCAGTGCCAGCAGTGTACAGGCTACGCACAGATCTATTCAGGAGATTACTCTTCCCACTACTCCCAATGCAGATGTCCCATTCAGCCTAGTGCTGACTCACCCTGCCCCTCCTGGAGCCACACACACCTCCCAGCCTCTGTCTCTCAAAAGCCAGACTTGCAATTCACGTCAGGCAGGCAGACACATAGCACACAGAAATGCCAACTTCTAAAAGTGGCATTTTGTCAAATAGTCATAATAAATCTGCGCTCACCATTGCGCAACATTTATTAGTACAATTCCAAATATACTAAACTTGACCACGCTGCTCCTCTCATATCAGGAATTACCACTAACACACTGATCAGGGAATCCCCAATCCATTCCTATGGTAAGGCAGGCCAACCTTTTTATTATTATTATTATTATTCATTTTAATTTATATGGCGCAGCAGCTACCCAAAAAGGGTTTCCTGGCGCCGACCAGGCCAAGGAACAGATGCCCGCTTACCGATTATTGAATAAAAATCCAAGTTTGTAAGGATTTGCGAAATTGAGCATACGTCGTTTCTTTTCGCATAGGTGTGGGGAGAGAGTCCCATAAGGAGGGGCCAAGATATGTGAACGATTGGCCGCTCATCCAGGATAGTCTGACTTTAGGCACAGAGAATTTCCCTTGGGTGGATGAGCGAAGACAGCGCGAAGGCACATAGGGCTGATCTAAGACTGCAGATACTGGGGGCCGCACCTGTTTTGAATTTGAACATGTAGCTCAGGGCTTTGAACTTAATTCGGTTCTCTATCCCGAGCCAATGAAGGTCACGCAGGTGACCAGAGACAGAGACACCTCTAGGAACCCGGCAAAGCAGTCTTCTTGCAGAGTTCTGAACCATCCGTACCTAAGAGTCACCTCCTTGTTGGTCCCCAGATTAACAACATTACCGTTGTCCAGTCTAGGGGTGACAAGCGCCTGGACTACTGTTCTCTGGGTATGCTCTGCAAGCATCCAAGTAATCTTTTTAAGCCATTTCCGGATAGTAAAGCATGTAGCAGCTACCTTTACAGCTTGAAGTTGTATAGTTAGGAAGTCATCAATGATGACACCCAAGTTGCGAGCTTGGCAGGAGGGCTGAGGAAGAGTACCCATCTCACTCGGCCAGTGCCGGAGGCCCCAGAGATCTTTATCTTTCCCCAAGACCAGGACCTCGGTCTTCTCTCCGTTGAGCTTGAGGTAATTAGCCTGCATCCACAAGACAATTTTACCCAAGCCCAGCTGGAGGGAGGAAGTCTCAAATGTAACACAAAGAGCGCACACACTTTAAATTGGACAGTAGTGCTAAAGTGCCCGGAGGCCTAAAACCACGAACACCATGTTAGAAAGAAGGCGGGGAAAAAGGCAAACCGCTTAGGGATGACCCTGCAAAAAGGGCCAAGTCCAACACTTATGAATACTCTTTTTAACCACTGATTCCCAACTACCTGCCCGCTTCGCCATCCTGTGGAGTAGACGCCTGGGTGGTAATAAGATTCCATAATAGATTCTACACACTGTCACAGAACGCAGTCTTTTATGCACTCTCCACGTGTAAAGGTGTGGAATGCTTCATTGTAACTAAAAGCTCGCAGGGGTACTGCATAGTTCTGTGTCGTCGCTTATGGGGATGAGGCCCCTCCGGAGTCCAGTTGAGCCACTGATTAGTGCACTGGAGCAATGATGGGACAGTTTCTGGAAACAGTCTGACACCAGGGGAAATTTAAAAGATCAGGACTCTACAGTTCAATAGAATATCCACCTTGTTTGTCTGGAATAAATGCAGGTCTTCTGCCTTTTGGAATAATCTTTTATCACACTCAGATGGTGTTTCCATGTTTGAGATAAAGGAGATGTACCACAGTTTAGAGCTTCGTCGCTCCAGATGTCAGAGAAAGAGCTAAGGATTTCATTATCTCCTTTAAAATGAATTGGTTAATTTCTGGCAAAAAAGGACAATTCAAAACCAGTAATAGAGTGCACATCCGTTTTATTCCAAGTTAGACAATTTTATACCTTGCTCAAAGGCGTGATTCTAGGAGTGCAGGCTTGATTCATGCTCTGTCCCAAAGCACGGACATGGAATTTCCCAAATTAAACTGCTGCCCGTCGCGCTCAGTTTCAAGCCACACAAACATGCGCTGTAGCATCAAAGAGCATAATTTCAAGTAAACCATCATAATCAGGATTACGATGGTTCACTTGGAATTAGGCTGTTTGATGCTACAACGTATACTTTTGCGAATGTTTGGCTTGAAACTGAGCGCGACTGCGCAGCAGTTTAATTTGGAAAAAAGGATAAATACCATACTAATGGGTACCCCTAACCGCAGATTCCTTAGCTTGACTATCCCATGGCACCAGACTGTATATAGAAACTCAAAAAAGCAGTGTTCCTGGGCACCGGTAGTTGGCATCATGCAACTCTGTGTCCACTTTGCACTGCTATAAGTGGCTTCCATGTGCACTGATATTAGTTGCTTTCTTTCCATGCTTTGATTTAGTTTTGTAGCTCTGCTTCTCTTCTTCTTCACTCCATGAATAGATGTTTCCTCTAAATTCTTCCAGTGTGCAAGGGAACATGGTTAAACACTTGTAGGGACTGTCACTGACGTCTGAGACCAATCCCCACAACATGTGCCTCTGGTGTTTGAGTTTGGTGCATGATTGTAAGACCTTCAACGACTGCGCCTAGGTGATTCTGATAGCCATCCGAGAACGCTAAACAAAACTCTACTTGGTGAAACACGTCAAGATTCCATATAGGTCCCATTCCAGGTGGCAGTTAAGAGTGTGGACCCTCTCTATTCACAAAGCCGTTCCCCCCCGCAGATATTTGTGGTCAGAGTCTTTGGGTAAGTTCATAGGGAAATATAAGAAGGACAAGCCACCCTAGTTTTCCAGAGAAGGAACAAGGACCTCACTGCCCCTCCAGATCTTTTGCCCATTCAAACAAGGAGCCAGTTCCACCTTTCGTCCTGATGCATCTCGAGTCCCCGAGTCAGTCTGTGACATTGCAGCAGCTAGAAGCCTTATGAGAGACTATTCTGTGCATTTTTGGCACGCTTCAACCTCTCTCTGGTGTACCTTCGGGCCCAAGGGTCAACAAAAGTCTCCAGTTGGATTACCGCCGACTGATCCGTCCTTGCCATATGGAGTTGACAGTGGATAGGATGGGAAAGAGTTTGCTCCAACTTTTGATATAAACAATATTTGTTTATGGCTTTACAAGATTCCAGTGGGTTAGATACTTAACGGGCTACTGGATTGGCCCTTCCCCCATCACCCTCTCCCCCACTGGAGAGCTGCTGGAATACTTGACCATCACCTCCCTACTATGCACTATGCAGGTAATTGATATGCCCTTCAACAGTTCCAGTTTGTTTGGCTTAAGGTGGACTTGGCCTTGGAGCGTTTTAAAGAGATCCAAGCCAAGGCATATACTCTTTAGATCTGTGGGCACAAGTCCTACAACCCCCCCAGCAGTTTTGCCCTTTTTGGGCAAATGCCAAGGGCTTAGCGTATCGTTGGTGTCAGTCCCCATCACCCTCACAACAGGCCTTTCAGTCCTGGGTCGATCGTAGGCCCAACTGACAACAAACAGGCAATCAAGCAGGGTGCATGTTACAATCCCAAGCCTCTCCAGCAACAACTTCAAAACCTCTTTAGTGCACAATAGTGGCACACAGCCATCCTGTAGGGAGTAGATCAGCCACTTCCTTTAGGAGTGGCCGACCATTACATCCGACAGGTAGGTTCTTCAAAGTGTGCAAGAGGGCTTTGCCATGACCTTCTTTTCGACCCACTTCTCCTGCCACCTACAGCAGAGCAGCTATTGGAGGACCATCTGTCCATTTTACACCAGGAGGTGCATGTTCTTTCGTGCAAGGAAGCCATAGAGTCTACAGCCTCAGAAGTGGGGACTGGATGTTACTGCTATGACTTTGTTGTGCCAAAGGAGGACGGAGGCCTCTGTCCTATTTATGCTGGACCAGGTTCAGTGTCCTTGGATTCTGGAAACTGGATGGTCGTGTTGGACCTGTAGTACCCTGCAGGCCCTCAGGTGCTACCTGCTGTTTAAGATGGGTCACAGTTTTCTGTGCTTCCTTTCGGGCTCACCAGTGCACTTGGGTTTTTTTTCAAAGGTGACGCTGGTGGCCGCTGAGCATCTTGTGAGGTCAGGGTTTCCAGTGTTCCCCAACGTTGGCAGCTGGCTGTTGAAGGTGGGCTCGCCTCAGTCAGTTGTGGACTACCTCCAGTAGTCAGTGCACCTCTTGACGTTGTCTGGATTTTCAGTCAACTTGTGAAAGTCATACCTGACTCCTCATAAGTTCCTTTCCATCGGAGACATCATGGATTCAGTTTACTTTTGAGCTTTTCCTCCAGACCAGTGAGTCCTGGACATTAGGGCTATAATCCCGATGTTGCAGTCTTTGTCCTCTGTCTCAGTGTGGATGTCTCTGAGGCTTCTTGGCTTACTAGCCTCTTGCATCCTGCTCGCACTTTGCCAGATGGCAGATGCTAACTATGTAGAGGGATCTTAATTCTCAATGGACCCTGTACCAGGGAACCTGTCAGATTCAATCCTGATGTCGGAGGAGACGGCAAAATATCTTCAGTGGTGGCTGTTCAATTGCAATTGGGCCAGTGACCGATCCCCCTGTCCCTACTTCTCCCAAAGTTGACTGTGGTGACAGACGTGTGACAATTGGGTTGTGGGGGCCATGAGGAAAGCAGTGGCGATTAGAAGACTGGTGTCTGGCAGACACCCGCTGCCACATCAATTTGGTTGAGTTGCAGGCAATTTGCTCAGCATTGAAGGCTTTCCTGCCACCATTAGAAGGAGGTTGTTGCACGTTCTCACACTACCATGTGCTACTGCAGCAAGCACGGCATGTTTAGGTCTTGGGTCCTGTGCCTGCAGGCTCTACACCTTTGGAACTGACCGAATCGTCCAAGCACTTTCCTAGCTGTACAGAACCTGTACAGCAAGGAAATCCCATATCTTTATACACCAGGGCGGATGAACTCAGCCAGCAGTGCCCAGCTGATCATGAATGGCAGTTACACTCGGAGGTCACGCAGGATGTCTTCCAGCAATGGAGGGGAACCTGGCTTAATCTTTTTGCCACTGCCGAGAACGCAGTGTCAACTCTTTTGTGGACTGATATTACCAAGAGGTCTATCCTTAGGAGACTCATTCTGCATGAAGTGGAGCACGGCACTCTTGTACGCCTTCTTGCTGCTACCTCTCCTGCCCAGAGAGCTGAAGATCAGATCGACCGGGCCCAAGTCATGTTAGTGGCTCCGGATTGGGCCAGGAAAGTTTGATACTTGTAGCCAGAACCTACAGGCCTGAGCATCTTTCCTTCTATTAGGCTGCTGGTTAGTGGGGATCTTCTGTTTGCATCAGCAGGGCAGGATCTTCCACCCTAGCAGCACAACCTGCACCTCCATATGTGGTGATTGAGTTAATCTTCTTTAACTCCCTCCAAAGTTGCTCATGCCGCCCTGGCAGCCAGACGCACTTCCACAAAATCTGCATATACCAGGCTCTGGGATAAGTTTGAGGCTTGGTGCTGTACCTGTTAAACACACCAGTTGCATTCTAAACTGTCAAATGTATTGTTTGTTTTGTCTTTGTCATAGCAAGGACTTGCTGTAGGCACTGTTAAAAGTTATTTGTCAACCCTGTTGGCCTTTTTACGTTTCCCGCACCAGCTGTCCTTCTTCAGATAACCTGTTATGATAGGTTTCCTTATAGGTTTGCAACATGTTTCTGTCAAAGGGACTTGCATTTGGTTCTCACTTCCCTCTTGTGTCTGTTGCACCTCCTCACCTTAAAAATTGTGTTTCTGGTTGCACTAATATCGGCGCACAGTTTGAACTAGCTTCAGATCTTCTTGGTCCAGGCCCTAAGGCCTCCATTTTCATATCAACTTGCTATTAAGAACTCAGGCTGTGTTCCTGCCAAAGTTGATAAAACCTTTTCACTTTGGTCAAGCCATCAATCTTTCGACATTTTATCATTGGATGGGTGATTTGTGAGGGAACCATGGACCCTCACAACAGTTACACAAGACACCAAGGTTGTTGATTCTATTTACCTCTGGGCATCTCTTACTTGTGACCTTTGCTATAAAAACCAATGTAACCATGGCACGGGTATCCCCCATTCTTAAGAAACATTTTCTTGATCCAACAAAGCTCGCAAAATTCCGGCCTATATCCCTCCTCCTGTGGGTGGCTAAGATTACGGAGGCACATGTGAATACCACGCTCACAAATTTTATGAGCGCTAATAACATCCTGGATCCTTCACAAAATGGTTTCCGCCCGGGCCACAGCACTGAGACGGCTCTTCTGGCTGTGACGGAACATCTGCGGACCATCCTTGATTCCGGTCAAACGGCTGCACTGATCTTGCTTGATCTCAGTGCCGCCTTTGACACGGTCTCTCATGGTATCCTGTTACAACATCTGGAGGAAGTTGGTGTGGCTGGTCAGGCCCTGGAATGGTTCAGATCGTTCTTGACCGATAGATCTTTTCGTGTGTCAGCCCCTCCATTTCTCTCCCAGGATTATTCTATCTACCAGGGAGTGCCCCAGGGCCCTGCGCTGAGCCCTTCACTATTCAATCTCTACGTTCAGCCTCTGACTGCAGGCGCCAGGCAATGGGACCTTACATTGGTCTCCTATGCGGACGACACGCAGCTGGTGGTGGTCCTGACGGAAGACTCCCCTCTGAATATCTCCAGATTCAGTGATGGGCTGGCTGCCGTTGCGGAATGGATGACCACCAACAGCTTGCAGGTGAATGCCAGCAAAACTGAGGTCCTGCTAGTAGGGAGGAACTCGGGTGCCTGGACTGAGCACTGGTGGCCAAGTGTCCTGGGCTCTGCCCCTAAATCCAAAGCAGTGGTTAAGAACCTGGGGGTATGGATGGACTGCTCCCTGAGCTTTCAAGACCACACTAAAAGAGTTGCCGGCACCTGCTCTGGCCTCCTGCGTGGCCTTAAGCCCCTTTTGAAGTTTTTTGATTCCTTGACTCGCCAGCTGATTGTCCAGTCAGCTATTTTATCCCGACTGGACTATGGCTCTATTCTTCTAGGGGCTAACCAGGCTGAAATAATTTGGATGCAACGCGTTCAAAATGCTGCTGCTAGGGCTTTGTTGGGGCTCCCACGGACCTGCCCTACAGCTGGTGCCATCAGGAAACTCCATTGGCTCCCCATGACTGCACATATTACATTTAAAACGCTGTGTCTCTCCTTTAAGATTTTAAAGCTGTCTATGCCTAGCCTATTGGCGAATCTTCTCACGCCCTATGCTCCCTCCCGCTAAGGCAGCACTTGGTTACTGTCCCTCGAGTGAAACGTCTCTGCGCCAGTGGTCGGTCCTTCAGCTATCTGGCAGCCAGACTTTGGAACACGTTACCTGTTCAGATTTGCAGTATGGAAAGCTTGTTGGATTTTAGGAAAGCCATCAAAACCCTCCTTTTCCCCTTGTGTTAGGCTCTGCTTTCCACTCCTTTCTTCTTAGCGTTTTTCCGCTCTGGTGTCTGGTTGTTATTTGATGCTGGCAGCTGTACACCTGTTCTTCCAATTCACTGATGAACTGTGTGTCTGAGGGCATGGGCAAGCTTACCAAAGAAACTGATATCCATGTGCATGTCAGGGGTTTGTATGCAGCCCTAATCCTCACTTTCCGAGGGTTGTGGAGTTGACTTGGATTGTCATGAGGCTGCCTGATGGCGCCCAGGAGCACTGCTTTGTGAATTTACTGAGCCAGTCTGGTACAAGTGATAGTCAAATTTGGGGGTCTGCAGTTAGAGTATCCACCAAAAAGTGCATTACTGAAAAGTAATTTGTTCATTAAGCACAGTATTACTTATCCCTCTCTGAGAATGATAACATCAGTGGCGTAGAGTGTCCTGTGCCCTAATGCAAGCAAGGAAAATAGCTCCACTACCCACATTGGGTTACTAAAACATTGCTGGAATTGAGGTACAGAGGGGTCCTCTAGTACACCAGCCCTGGTGCCACTTCACCTGCTACACTGTTAATAGCCTACCTCTGAATAACATGTCAATGCCTTATTGTTAATAGCATAATAGCATCAAGCTCTGCAGACGGATCAAGCCGTTCCAGATGGTAGGCTTTGTCATAGTGCAGGCATACATTTTCTATGTGCTCCATCCATCATCTCCTTGTGTTTGCTTTTTATGTGATATCCCATTTAAGGTTTCTCCAAAGATACCATGCAGCCAACCACGAGAGAGGACGCCACTCTTTAATATCGCAATCTGGTGGTTAACCAAAGAAAGCTCACTGATCAGGTTAACAGTGTGACTATAGGAGACCTGAGTATAGGTGCCTCCACCCCTGCAACAGACCGCAAAAAAATTGCCCCCAGGCACTAGGTAATGTTGCACAAGGATACTCTTAATAAGCATGTGTTCCTTTCTTTTCATGTGTGTCCTCGTCATTTGTACATGTGTGTGTGTGTGTTTCTTCTCTTGAGTGCCACTTTGGTTGTGTGTTTTTATAGAAGATATATATGTTTTTAAAGGCCATACCCCACCACAGGCTGTTGATGTGGTAAGAACACCAGGATCATGCATGATCTACCCAATGCTGCTGCAATATCTCCTTATTGTCTCCTCCTCCAAAAGTATATTATCCAAGTGTTTATCTTCAGAGAGGTAGGTCCCCTCTGTTTACATTAACACATTTCTTACCCTCACTTTAAATCAAGGTCCATGTGCCAGACAGTAACCCTGATGAATTCCTGAGACCATTTAGGCTTTTAAAAGGGCAGAAACCTGTTTATTCTATCCACAGGTATGCAAGGATCATAGCATCCACCTACTTACCCTGTCAATACCTTACTGTACTTTTTAATTATACGGGCACCACCCTAGTAAAATGATACATTTGTGGTATATCCTGAGGTTATTTTAGTGAAATAATTGGACCCAAATTATCCAGCAAAAAGATGAATATCTAAGAGCTCCCTCCAGATAGCCCAGCCCAAAGTCCAGTCTTCCCTGGTAGTACCATCTTACTAGGGGTGAGATGAGGTGGCCTATGGAAGCATGTCACATTACGTGAGTGAATCCACCTCATCCAAGTCTTGGAATTGCCAGGTTTAGAAGGAGACGCACCAGCATTATTCAAACAGGATCACTAAAATAACAACTGAAATTTCCCCCCGATGCACTTATCATGAGGAGACCATGCCAATTGTTATGTTTTACAGTTACTTTAGAGGCGAGCGTAGGCCATTCGCAGACTCGCTTTTTTCCCTAGGAGTTGTATATTTAACAGCAGAAACCATTACCACTTCAAAGTGGCCTCTTTCAGTGCCACCACTGCACCCCGGTGTTCGCCAAGTGCCTTGCGGCCGTGGCCGCCCATCTGCCTCTACCTTGATGACTGGCTGATCAAGAATGGCAACCGCCAGCAATGCCACGAAAACACAAAAATTATGATAAACCTCCTACACAACTTGGGGTTTACCATCAATGCTATCAGATCCCACCTCCAACCCCTGCAGATTCAACTCTACCTAGGGGCAGTTCTCAACTCAGAGGTTGGGAAGCCTATCCAAACCCTGCCAGGACCCAGTCCTTTCAAGCACTGATCCCTCTTTTCCAGCCAGACCACCAGGTCTCAGTCAAGACAGTCATGTGCCTCCAAGGCATGATCACCTCCTGCATTGCGATAGTACCCGTGTCAGATTACACATTCACCATTGCTGGAATGCCTAGTGCAACAATGGTCTCAATTGGATGGTCATTGGGACGTTCTGGTGTTGATCAGCTGCTGCACTTCTCACTCTTTGCAGTGGTGGAACACCAACAAACTGTTGCAGGGGTGGCCTTTCCTCAACCCAGTTCCGCAGAGGACTGATCCCTTTCGGGATCCGGTGCGCACTTACACAGGATATGACTGCCCGGGACCAATTGCATCCCAGACACTAGTGTCTCCACATCAGCTGCCTAGAGCTCCAAGCTGATGGCTTTTCTACCTCACCAGAGGTTGTTCTCATTCAGATGGACAATATGGCAACCACATATTACCATATTATCTAGAGAAGGAGGGCCAGAGAGCAAATAAAACTCCAGTACCCATGCTCTGAAACTATAATAACATTGAAAAGGGAGAAGGGGGGGGGGGGGGTTGTTAACTGTCCCTCAGAGCAAGAGATAGGGGAGAACTAGCTAGGGTTTTTATAAGACATTGAGAGTAGTACCAGGACTGTCTCTTGTTGCACTCACCTACCCCTAGGGGTGTCATGGCTCATCATTGGGCAGGTGCTCCTCGGCAGACCACCGCTGCAATGCTATTACGAGTACCCCAAAGGGTTACTTAAGCAGAGATCTTTTGGTTTCACCACTGTATGATGAGTGCGAGGGTGTCCAAGTTGGGGGGGGGGAAGGGGGTGGGGGGGTTGTGGTGTGTGCGACGAAGTGAGTACAGGTCTACATTTTTAAATCAATCAATCGATCATAACACTTGTATAGCGCGCTACTCACCCGGAAGGGTCTCAAGGCGCTTGGGGGAAGGGGGCCGCTACTGCTCGAACAGCCAGGTCTTGAGTTGTCTCCTGAAGGCGAGGTGGTTCTGGGTCAGCCGAAGGCGGATGGGGAGGGAGTTCCATGTCTTGGCCGCCAGGTAGGAGAAGGATCTGCCTCCGGCGGTGGCTCTTCGGATGCGTGGTACGCCGGCGAGGGCAAGGCTAGCGGACCGTAGCTGGCGGGCGGGCGTGTGGAAGGTCAGGCGGTCGTTGAGGTACTTGGGGCCCAGGTTGTGGAGAGACTTGTGTGCGTGGGTGAGGAGCCTGAACGTGATCCTCTTGTTGACGGGGAGCCAGTGCAGGTTCCTCAGGTGGCTGGAGATGTGGCTGCGCCGAGGGATGTCCAGGATGAGTTGGGCGGAGGCGTTCTGGATGCGTTGGATCTTTTCTGTAGCTTGGCTTTGGTTCCTGCGTAGAGGGTGTTTCCGTAGTCCAGACGGCTGGTGACAAGGGCCTGGGTGACCGTCTTCCTGGTTTCGATCGGGATCCATCGGAAGATCTTGTGGAGCATGCGGAGGGTGTGAAAACATGAAGAGGAGACAGCGTTGACTTGTCTGGTCATCGAGAGGGAGGAGTCCAGGATGAAGCCCAGGTTGCGTGCGTGGTCTGTTGGCTTGGGGGCGGTGCCCAGGGCTGGGGGCCACCAGGAGTCGTCCCAGGCGGAGGGTGATGGTCCTAGGATGAGGACGTCCGTCTTGTCTGAGTTCAGTTTCAGGCGGCTGTTCTTCATCCACACGGCGACGTCTTTCATCCCTTCGTGGAGGCTGGTTCTGGCGGTGTCAGGGTCTCTAGTGAGGGAGAGAATCAGCTGGGTGTCGTCGGCGTAGGAGATAATGTTTAGGTTGTGTTGGCGTGCGATGGCTGCAAGAGGTCTCATGTAGACGTTGAAGAGGGTGGGGCTGAGTGATGATCCTTGCGGGACGCCGCAGATGACTTCGGTGGCCTCGGAACGAAACGGGGGAGGCGGACTTTCTGTGTTCTTCCAGCGAGGAACGAGATGATCCACTTCAGTGCCTTCTCTTGGATGCCGGTGTTGCTGAGGCGTTTGACTAGGGTACGGTGGCAGACAGTGTCGAACGCGGCGGAGAGGTCCAGGAGGATGAGTGCCGCTGTTTCCCCGTTGTCGAGAAGGGCTCGGATGTCGTCGGTGGCTGCGATGGGCGGTCTCGGTGCTGTGGTTGGCTCTGAAACCGGACTGCGAGGGGTCGAGGGATCCATTCGTCTCGAGGAAGGCGGCAAGCTGTCTGTTGGCGATCTTCTCGATGACTTTGGCAGGAAAAGGGAGGAGCGAGATGAGATGGGGCGGAAGTTTTTGAGGTCGGTGGGGTCCGCTGTTGGTTTCTTCAGTAGGGCGCTGAGCTCGGCATGCTTCCAGCTCTCCGGGAAGGTGGCGGTGTCGAAGGAGGTGTTGATGACGTCTCTGAGTTGGGGTGCGATGGTGGAGTCGGCCTTGTTGAAGACGTGGTGGGGGCAGGGGTCAGTCGGAGATCCGGAGTAGATGGTGTTCATCGTGCGGGCTGTGTCTTCGGTGGTCACCGCTGTCCAGGTGCGGAGGGTAGCGGTGGGGTGCGTTGGTTCGATGGTTGGGTGAGAGGATGGTGCGCCGAAGCTGTTGTGGATGTCGGCAATCTTGCGGTGAAAGAACGAGGCGAGGGAGTTCCAGAGATCTTGTGATGGGGTGATGTCGTTGTTGCCGGTGCTGGGGTTGGAGAACTCCTTGACGATGCTGAAGAGTTCCTTGCTGTCGCGGGCGTTGTTGTCCAGTCGATCCTTCAGTGATTTCTTCTTGGTGGTGCGGATGAGCTGGTGGTGCTTGCGGGTGGTGTGTTTGAGGGCGGTCATGTTGTCGGTGGTCTGGTC
The DNA here is from genome assembly GCF_964263255.1 of Lissotriton vulgaris. NCBI lineage: Eukaryota > Metazoa > Chordata > Amphibia > Caudata > Salamandridae > Lissotriton > Lissotriton vulgaris. The sequence continues at coordinate 1,100,842,484 of NC_141693.1, forward strand.
GAGGAGCCAGGCTTTCTCGAGGGTGCCGCAGGTCTTCTTGGAGTCCTTGAGTTTGTCGGTGAACCAGGGGGCCTTCTTGCTTCTGGGTTTGCTGGGAGGGTTCTTCAGTGGTGCGAGGTCGTCTGCGCAGGCGGTCAGCCACTGCGTGAAGTTGCGGGCTGCTTCGTTGGGGTCCGGTGTGCTGGCAGGTGGGTTCTGGCTGAGGGAGACGTGCTGAGTTGGTCGGCGGTGATCTTCCTCCAGTTTCTTTGAGGAACCTGTTGCGGGTGGTGGTGGGTAGTGTTTTTTCTGAAGCTGAAGTGGACGCAGCTGTGGTCTGTCCAGTGAAGTCCGGTGGAGTGGCTGAAGGCGATGTGCTTGCTGGATGAGAAAACTGGATCAAGCGTGTGGCCGGCGTAGTGGTTGGGGGTGTTGACCAGTTGCCTGAGTCCGAGGTTGTCCAGCAGGGTGACGGTGTTGCGGTCCTTGTTGTTCCCCAGGTGGAAGTTGAGGTCCCCTAGGAGGATGTAGTCGGCGGAGGGGATGGCGTGTGGGCAGATGAAGTTCGTGATGTCTTCGCTGAATTGTGTGCGTGGTCCCGGGGGTCTGTAGATGAGGGTGCTTCTGAGGGTCGTCTTTGGGTCGGTGTGAATCTGGAAGTGGAGGTGTTCGGTGGCGGTGTAGGTGTCGTCGGCGTCGGTCGTGATGCGGATGGTGTTCCTGTGGACGATGGCGATGCCTCCCCCAGTCTGGTTGACGCGGTCCCTTCTGATGATCTTGTATCCATCTGGGATGGCGATGGCGGGGGCTGAGGAGGCGTTCATCCATGTTTCACTGAGGAACGCGACGTCTGGTGATGTTGTGTCGAGCAGGTTCCAGAGTTCGACGGCGTGTCTGTGGACGGAGCGGGTGTTGAGCAGGATGCACTTGAGGTCGCTGCTGGGGTTTGGCTTGGCGGGCGCGGTGCATGGTCGGAGGCAGGTGAACTTGCAGGTTGTGCAGGAGAAGGGTCCGTGGAAGCGTTTCGGGGCGGCCCGGCAGCAGGTGGGGGTCCGGCCGGTATTGAGTGCGTTGAGGGCCGCGGCGTCGTAGGTTTGTTTGGTCATCTTGCGTCGGTGGGGGCCAGGGGTCCTGGCGCTGGGCGCGGCCTTTTAGCGCCTCTATGGTCTCTAAAAGATCTATGGTGCTTCTTCAGGACTAAGAGGGTAATCCCCTAGCCCGATTTTGAATTAAATTGTGGGGTAGGCTGAACACAAGAGAACGATTCAATGTGGGCACAGCACCACTAGAATGTGTAACCATTTCACTGAACTGAAACATTCACCAGAGGATCTAAGGTGGACTATTTTGGAAACCAATATAATGTGGAACTCTGCCTCGCACTTCAGAAGGGAATAACTTTGGATTTTCCATGTTCAAACCAACAACAAGGTCTGAACGATTATATACCCTGGATAGAGGTATAACGGAATGGCATTTATCCTGTCAAGGTCTCAAACCTAGCACTTCACTAGTTGAGTTCCTTTTGCCACTGAAAATGTACTAATGGCCGATGAAAGAACCAACTAGAGGGACAATCACGCTTCTAACCAATATTGAAATCCCCTGAACTACAAGTGCTTCTATTATGGGTGGGCGACATAGGACTTGACGTGGAACATACTACCATCATTCTCACTTCATCACTTCTAGTAGGCATTTATCACCTTTTACATATACCTAGACTACCTCCTTTAATAACAGGATGTTAACTGTCTTCTGTCAGAACACTCTATAGGTCTGCCCTGAGCTTAACACTCAACTAGGGAATGGTATCCGTGTAATAGTTACACTAATCCGATATGGCCGCATTAACATGTACATACTGTCTCCCGAACAAAATAAAAAATGAAGTGTGTATATCATTCACGTCACTCCGAGATGGCCGGCAGTCTGACAGGCTGGATACCTATACCAGCTACGCTGAAGACTCTGGCCTGATGTAAGCAACTACACTTGTATCTGAAAGAGACACGTTAGTGATAGATTCCTTACCTTAGAATATCCCCAGGCGTCAGACTGGATCCGGAAACTTTTGCGTAGCAGTACCCTTGCGCGTCGGTAGGCGTCGTCTGCGGCTCCGCGTCCGTCGTCGTGGGCGCTGTGATGACGTCGTCGGAGTACTTAGACACCGCCTCCGCGTGCTGACGTCAGTTCTTCTTTTTTCCGCGCCAGCCAGGGCAGATCTGGAAAAAGCAGTTCCCAAGTCAATTTTTGACTAACTTTTGGAACATTTTTGATCTTTCCTCGAAGTCTAATGACTCCGATAGGTGCCGTAGGGATGCCCGGATTTAAGCATTGCGACGAGTGCGACCGTACCATGTCGGTTACGGATCCCCACCGCCTGTGCCTAACGAGTTTGGGCGTCGACCATGACGACGAGGCCTGCCCCGACTGTCGGGCCCTTTCGAGGAAAGCCAGGCGGGAGCGGTCCCGCAGGCGACTCGAACTCCGGCAGTCGGCCCCGCGCCGTGTGAGGTCCCGGTCCCGGTCCCACGAGGGGTCGAGGGACAGGTCGCGGGGACGGAGCCGTCAGGCTGTGGATCCCCTCAATGCCCCTCTTTCTGAGGTTCTCCTCTTTCTCCTCTCTCTTGCCCAGCAGGGCTCTGCTCTGGGCACTGTCAAGGGCTATCTTTCGGCTCTTTCAGCCTTTCTGAGGCTGCCTGACCAACCTTCTTTGTTCAAATCCCCTATCGTAAATCGATTCCTGAAGGGCATCACTCATACCTTTCCTCCTGTTCCCTTCGTGATGCCTCAGTGGGATTTGAACCTGGTTCTTACGTTCTTGATGTGCGCTCCCTTTGAGCCACTTCACAACTGTCCTCTTCGCCTTCTCTCCTTGAAGACTGCCTTCCTGGTAGCCATCACCTCTGCCAGGAGAGTGAGTGAGCTCCAGGCTCTATCTTGTAAGCCTCCTTTCCTTTCAGTCCATCCGGACAAGGTTATATTACGGACAAGGCCCTCCTTCCTACCCAAGGTAGTCACGGCCTTCCACATTGGGCAATCCATCACGTTGTCCACCTTCTTTCCGCCTCCGCACCCCTCGAGAGAGGAGGAGAGGCTCCACCGTCTGGACCCAAAACGTGCGCTCTCATTCTATCTGAATCGCACACAACAGTTCCGGGTGGATGATCAACTCTTTGTGGGATATGCGGGCGCTAAGAAAGGGAAAGCGGTGCACAAGCGGACCATCTCCCGGTGGATTATCTTGTGCATCCAAGCGTGTTACTCCTTAGCTAAGAAGGAACCCCCTGTTGGGCTGAGGGCTCACTCCACCCGAGCCACGGCCACTACAACTGCCTTTGGCCGAGGTGTGCCCTTGCAGGACATTTGCCAGGCTCCTACGTGGGCCTCGCTGCACACGTTTGCAAGACACTATTGCCTGGACAGTCAAGTCCGGAGGGACGGCTACTTTGGCCGTTCCGTTCTCCAGGACTTTCTGGTGTGACTATTGGTTCGCAGACCCACCACCACGGGGATGGTATTGCTGGGGTAGCTATTCTAAGGTAAGGAATCTATCACTAACGTGTCTCTTTCAGATGCACAAGTTACTACTTGTGTAACGATATATCTGTAAGAGACATTAGTTAGTGATAGATTCCTTACCGACCCACCCATCCTCCCAGTTCTGCGAACCGATATCTAGGGTTAAGGTCATCCCCTTTCAGGGCCCTAGTTTCATGGCACCAGTGTTGGTTTTTGTCATGGCTCTGCGCTTCTGGCGCGGAAAAGCTGTGGCTAAGAACTGACGTCAGCACGCGGAGGCGGCGTCTAAGTACTCCGACGACGTCATCACGGCGCCCACGACGCCGACGACGGACGCGGAGCCGCAGACGACGCCTACCGACGCGCAAGGGTACTGCTACGCAAAAGTTTCCGGATCCAGTCTGACGCCTGGGGATATTCTAAGGTAAGGAATCTATCACTAACTAATGTCTCTTACAGATATATCGTTACACAAGTAGTAACTTGTGCTTTAAGAACAGTCCCGACTCTGCACAGAGTCTGTGCATCAGTAACAATGCTCCGAGAAGGCAGTCTTCAAATGTAATATCTGCCTCCTGACACCTAGTAAAATACGCACCACTCCAAGATGGCCACCAGGCATGCATGCTGGCTGCCAATGCCCACTGCGCCAGAGAGACTGCCCGCTTTGGGCAATTACAGTCATGTAAAAAACCGCCCCCACCAGCTCTACCCTGCCCCAGACCAGTAGAGGAGGAGGGTCCGTCTGGCGTACTGGATGCACTACTGACTCGTGAGAGCTTTTCTATTACCAACTGCCACAGTTGGGGGTCAGCTACGACGCATTGCTTCCTGCACCTTTAACGAGAATATCAGAAACAATACATGTCTCTTCTTCACTGTGCTTTACTCTAGCTTGCAGCAGTGCGCAACCTGTGCTGCGACGACTGGGACATTATGAATCGATCCACTAGGTAAGACCATGTGGAGAGTGCTTTGTTGTGAGAACGGCACAATTGCAGCGTAGTTTCTCTACCTTATGAGCATGCCTTAATTCCCATATTGACACGTGGGTTTGGGAGTACAATGTTTTTTACGTTCTGTCGCAATGTCTGAATCGCCTCCTCTCACCTTGTTATTCACATAATTTGCTTCAAAGTGTCTAACCATCACTCCCTGGAGATATATCATGGGGCTCCAATGAATCCAAATAATTTAAGACCACAAAGTGGGTCCTCCTGGTAACTGCAATATCATAGAGTGCTATGAGCATGGCAGTATTAACTGAAACATGATAAAGGTTTTCTTTACATTTCTTTGTGGTATGTTTGTCTATGTCTGGCAACTACTCAGTACCTAACTATCATTATGGTCCATGAATAAGGACTGTCTGGTTCTTAGGATGGCCTATACTAGACACATGATTTTTAAATTGTTGCTATTTGTTACTTCTCCTTCTCTTTTCTCACCCAATCTAGGTTGGACATTCATTTTAACCACAAACAAGTAGGTACCTCCCTTATAAAAGGGGGACCACTAATTACGTTTAAATTGTGGGGTAGGCTGATTACCCTCCTGTTCCTGAAGAAGCTCCATAGATCTTTTAGAAACCATAGAGGCTCGAAACATGCTGACCTATTTCACTCACACACAGTAAACTACTTGGGTACATCATAACCTATAAGTAGTACTAACCTATTCGGGTTTTTTAACTTGACAGGGGAGTCTATGTATTAAAGTCTCTTTTTGACATCCTCTAGTCAGTTTTAACTCGCTTTGTCTCGCACACCACAAACCACCCCACTTGGATACCCTCACACTCCTCATACAGCGATAAAACGGAAAGATCTCTGCTAAAGTGACCCTTCGGGGGACCCGTGGGGCATTGCAGTGCCGCATGAGGAGGAGCGCCTGCCCTATGAGGAGCATGACACCCCTGGGGTGTGAGGGCTACAAGAGACAGTCCTGGTGACTGCTCTGTGTCTTGTCAAAAACCTAGCTAGCTCTCCCCTAACTCTTGCTTTAAGGAGCAATGTATTACCTTCAGTATCTGGTCCCCTCAGCTCTCCCAGATAGCCCAGAGACTTTGGCGCTGAGCTCTCCTCCACAAAATCTATCTGCTAGCGGAGTACCTTCTGGGAATTAACAACAACTTTGTAGACCATTCTTAGCAGGATGCTGTGAGAAGTTAGCCTGGCATATGATGTCCACTAGTTCTAGTGGGCACCTTGCACCAGTCTAATTGGCCCTTATTGATGGTGATTGTAAAGTCAACCTTATAGAAAGCTATCCTAGGGGTAGCAGTGACTAGCAATCTTCAGGCTAAGACTTCAGAGAGCGAATTAAGCTAGTTGTTTTACTAATTATAATCCCTTGAGTACCAAATGAAAGCACACAACACAAGGTATATATCAAATATATATGTATTTATTCTAAACACAACCCCTCCGCACTCTTTGAGGTCAGAGGTAAAAGTACAATGCAAGTTACTTAAATAGCACATAAGTTGCACAGTATACGTTTTGCCCTAGGGGCCTCACAAACCATATTCTAAAATAGTGGTATGAGAACCACGGAGAATTAGAAAGCAGGCCTGGGGCCTGTGGAATCGCTGGGGCTACTCTAAACAACCAAAGGTTAGGAAGTAGGAGGCCCACGGGAGATGCGTGCAGTGTCCAAACACAGCCGCGGGTTACCATTGACTTTCTATGGGAAACAAACAAGTTACAATTTTACAATTTAAGGATACTTCCGAATGGATTACAATGGAACTCTTTTAGACTTAGACACTAGGAGGGCCAATACCCTTGAGACTACCAGAGTACTCATGTTACCTCACCCACGGAAGCCGGGTGCATAAGTGTCTTTTGGTGTCGGGGTTTCGTCGTCGATTTCAATGGAGATCTGCAAAGAGGTGCTGCAGGCGACCAGAGGAAAAGTGTCCGGGTGGATCGGAGATCTGAAGAACGTGAAAGCAGAAGGAACAGAGTCTGGGTCACTTGCCAGTGACCAGGATGGCGATTGAAAGCTGCCATCCAATGTCTGGTGATTTCAGGTGAAAAGGTGAAGTTTGTCTCTTCAGCCACGAGGTCCAGGAGGCGTCGACGACGACCAGGAGCTGGATTCGAGCTGTCCCACGAAGGATCTAGTTGACTAAGGTTGGTATCCGGATTGGACCCAACAAGCCTTGGCAAATGCAATCCACGCAAGATGTCGATCGGCTTCGGTGCAGACCAGCAAGGTCTGTGGAACTTCTCTTTTGGGGAGAAGTTGGAGCAAGCCTGGAGCAACCAGGAAAGCAACTTAGATTCAAAAGAAAGTCTTCGGGGCTCACGAGCCAATGGACTAGGAACCGCGAAGACGCGTCGAGCTGAAATGCAAAAGCAGGGCCCACGGGACACTCATGAAATGGGGACCTCTGAGCTTCAGTGCAAATGGTGCTTGGGGCTGGGGCTTCAAGCACCCCAATGCACAACTTCGGGATACCTCGGGAACTCGATGCAGGTAGCAAAATGCTAGATGTCCATGAGTTCCGGTCCCACGTCTCTCGTGTCTGCCACGGGTCTCTGCTTTGCTGTGAGCGGAGGTCGGGCCAGAGATGTCTGGAAGTCCGTGTCCTGTGTCGCAGATTCTTCGGGATCCTGCAGGAGCCTCGAAAATGCAGACCGGCAAAGTTGCTGTTGGTGCCTGTTTGAACAGGGTGGTCACTCCTTGACCACAAGGGAGATGTCTTCCATCTTCTAGTCGAAATGGAATGTCGAAGGTCCAGATTTTATGTTTCAGAGTTTCATCCAGGGTAATCTAAAATCCTATGGACTGGGTTCTAATACTTATACTAAGTTTAGGGGCTGGATTACCTTTAAGGTCCCTCTTATGGCTGGACCTGGGAAGGGGGTGTTTACACCCCTTTCCCTTTGTCCAGTTTCGCACCAGAGCTGGGGCAGAGTGCCCCAGCAACCGGTTTGAACTAGGAAATGCATGGAGCACCTAGTGGGCCCCAGGCAGTGTCTGGAAAGCATTCACTGAATGCAGCCCTCCCTGCCCCAATACACTAAAGCCTGTCTGGGGAGGTGCCAGCACCTCCCTGAACAGGAAACCTATTGTCCAGGCCTCCTCTGCCGGAGTTTCGTCCAGCAGCAGGACTTGTTTCTGTGGGAGCAGCATCCATTTTGTGATGCTGAGGTTCTGTTTAACTTTAACTTTAACTGGGTTTACCAGTAACTACATGTCTTCTCCATCTAGAAGGGTGGAATGCTACCCCTGCCGCCAGAACTGGTGGGGGGATAGTATTCCAAAGTGTTTGACACCTTACACTGCATGTTTTGATAAAGCCAATCCAAAGTTAGCATTAACCGTGAGGATTATAATGCACTTAAGCGTATATGGTATGGCTATATCATAGAACAGCTACAAGGCGATTGTTCCGAAAGCTGCAGAGGGGCTCAGCTCATGCTAGGGCACCCTCTCACATAAAACGAACCACTGTACCGCCAGGATTGTCGAGGTCTGCCTTAGGAGTGGCTTATGGGTGTACATGTGTCTATATAGGTATATAAATATAGGTATACTATATCTAAGTAAGCGGTGATTACACCACCTTACCCTGGCTGTATGAACAGACCTGTGGTGTCAGTTTGGAAGGCAAACCAGGGGTGGCTCAATACATGCTGCAGCCATTGGAGGCCTGGGGGGCACTTTTGCCCTGGGTACCTAGAGTACACTATACAGGGGCTCACAAGGGTGACCCAGTAACCAATCTGGTATGTACCTAAAGTACATGGTATCAATTTAAAGAGAGAACAGCTAGGCTGTGGGCCTGATTAGCAGGGCCACAGCCAGAGTAAAGTCGAAAAACCAGAGAATCACAGCAAAAAGTGGGGGTAACCATAGGAAGCAGACCCTACTCTCCTACCGATGCGGCAAAAAATCCCAGAGTGGGAACTCCAGCTGCAAGTCCTCCATTACTTCTGGCAGTGGGCTTCCCAGAAATAGAACTCTTCGCTACTGCAGAAATCGCCAAATCTCAAAACTTTGCCTCCGGGTTCTTACAAACACAATTCAGCAGCAATGCATTATAGATGAGTTGGTCAGAGATATTTGTCTAAGCTTTTCTGCCTCTCTCACTACTTAGATTTGTGATTTGGAGGCTACGGCAGACGTCTCTCACCCTCATCCTTGTGGCTCCTACATGGGCCATCCAGTCCTCGTTCACAAATCTGCTCAAACTCTCACTGATTATGTACGAGAGGCTCCCACCTGGGCACCCTTCTCACGTAGAACTATGGAGAAATCAGGCCCCCAGACCCCAGGTTTCTAAACTTTGATTTGGCTCCTGATGTCCTAGGATTTGGGTACCTTAATCTTCCATCTGAATGCATGAGCCTTCTCAAGGAGGCGCTCAGACCTAATACCCGTGCCTGCTCTGCAGCCGAGTGGAAGAGGTTTGTGTTCTACAATCATTCAAAACAGATTGACCCTTTAACGGCCTTAGTGAAGGACATTGTCTTGTATCTGCATCTGATAGACTACTAGCCGCAGTTCCTTAATGTAGAATTATCCCCCGGCGTGAGACTGGATCCGGAAAACTTTTGGCCACAGCATTAGAGGTGGGCGGAAGTCACGTAAGGGACTTTCGCGGAGAGGCATGGAGATTGAACCAATCTCCGTGCCTCTCCGCATATTTCCGTTACGTGACGCCCGCCCACCCACCTCCCACCCGCCTTAATAAATTATATGTAAAAGCCTAAAACTAAACTTAAATAAAACTTCCCTTACTGCGGCCGCATCCTTCCCCATCTCAGCTTCATCTGGAAACTGCGCATGCGCTGGAACCTGCACATTCCTCGCCAGGACTGCGCATGTGCAGGCTCCCGCGCATGTGCAGTTTCCAGATGAAGCCGCGATGGGCAAGGATGCAGCCGCAGTAAGGTAAGTTTTATTTAAGTTTAATTTTAGGCTTTTCCATATAATTTAATAAGGCGGGCGGGAGGCGGTAGGCGGGCGTTCGGTCAACTTCCCTTCCGCCCCAGAATGTGCGGAGATTTGCCGCAAATTTCCGCCTTCTTTGCGCAATTGCGGAAAGGCAAATCTCCGCACATTCCGTGGGTGGAACAAAGATGTCCACCCACCCCTACACAGCATACCTGCGCGTCGGGGGGACTTCACCACGTGACTCCGTCCTGACGTTGTCCGCGTTCGTGACATTAGCAAGGATACATAAGTTCCACCCCGGCACGCCTACGCCAGTTTTTTTCTCTTTTCCACGTGCATCCCGGATCTGGATTATGTCCTGGCCTGTTTTCAGGTCTTCTCTTCTTTTCATGCTTGCCGTTAGTGGAACAGTGTGTGAATGCCTTCGGGCTTCAATACTTGTACCTCCTGTGCACGTCCCATGTCGGCGATGGACCCTCACCCGATTTGCATGTGGTGCCTCAGTGAGCACCATGACTCAGAGAGCTGCGACGCCTGCCAGCACCTTAAGTCTAAATCACTGCGGGAGCGCCAGATGAAGTTGCTGTCGGCGCGCCTGTCCAGCTCATCTGAGCGTCCGTCCCCCACCTCGGAGGCAAGGAGACGCTGGTTTCGTCTGCGACATTGCCTCTCACCACGGCCCCAGGGACGTGGCTCACCAGCTGGTAGGTCCTTTAGTGTGTCTCCGAGGCCCTATCCTCCTTCCGCGGTGGGTGTCGGCTCCCCCCGGGACATGCGATCCCGCCGGTCTCCTCCCTACCCGCGTTTCCCGGCACAGAGGCGACTAGGGCCCAAATGACAGCCTACGCTGTGGCTCTGCAGGCTTCTTTGGCCTTTCCTCCACCTCCTGAGACGTCCGCAGAGCCCTTGTCTCACGTGGGACCTTCCGCGGAGTCGCCCGCGGCTCCGGCCCGGGGCCGAAGGTTTTGACTTTAGGTCGTAGGAGGGTGGTGTCGTCGAGGTGCTTTCTGGGACTCCAGGCTTTCTCCCGGGTCACCCTCGGTCCTTTAAGCAGGCGGTTGCCTCGCCAGAGGCCGAGCCGGCGCCATTTAGGCACCAGGAGTCTTATTTGCTGGCTCTGGTGGAGTCGCGGGTGGAGGCCGGAACCAGAGGTGCTTTTCCGAGTCCCTCTCGGTCCGGGAAGTGGGTGGCTTTCCCGTCTGAGGCCGAGATGGTGCTTTTTCGGCGCAGTTCCGGCATCGACCCCGCCCCATTCTTCGGGAGAGCAGGTGGTGGCAGAAGTCGACCCGGCGCTACAAATGCCCACTCCGGCGCTGGTCGACGTTGATCAGGCACCGATGGCGGACTCCATGGAGCCACGCCGACGTCTGGTTCTTGATTCATCTCCTGAGGTCCCTTCTTCTCCAGAGGTCTGTCATATGTTGGTGTGTTCATCCCCGTAGACTGGACGCCGTATTGTTGCTTTTTCACCGGCATTTTCCTGGGAGGGCTCCTCGCCGTCCCCACAGCCTAAATCCACAAAACCTTCTTTCCGTGGCTCGCAGCGGGCTTTTCCACCGGTCTCTCCGCCTTCCCCTGGGGCCTCTCAGGTTCCCCATTCATCTGTGGACCCTCCTGTATTCAGAGGCTGGCTGCTCCCCCCTGGACATGGGGATGGTCGGCTCAGTCTGCAGCCATCGCCCACGGAGGAATTACTTTCTCCTCCGTGACGCCCTACTGAGGTCAGTGTTGCCTTTGTTCAGGCTATTTCCACAGCCGCTGGTATTCTGAGGATGGGTGAACCTGTCACTCCTTTTCCTACGGACAACCTTCTGGAAGTTCTCCACCAGGGCTCTGGTGGACGGGAGTTGTTCCCGCCCTGCCACAGGCGATCCGGTGCCTCAGGCACTACTGCATCGCCATCGTTCCGCTCTGCACGACCCGGTTTGTCTTTCTTTCCACCCCTCTACTCAAGGCGCTCTTCTGCGGAATGCCTTTCCGTTTTTGCCTGTGGTGGTGTTTCCTCCTTCTCGGTAGGCCCTGTGGTTGTATTCATGGGGGAGTAATGTCTTCGCTTCTTTCAGCGCTGCCTTGCGGACCCTTAACACTGTGTGTGTGTTGACCAGGGCTATTTCCAGCCTGTGGGACTCTGTGGAGTCTCTTTTTTCTCATGTCTCCCATGAGGGTGCCCGTGCCGATCTGCGGGGCCATGTTTGGATGGTAGGGAGTTGGCCGCGTTTATTCTTCGTGCATCTTTGGCTGTTGCTGATGCTCTCGGCCGTGCTATGGCCACTTCTGTGGCTCTCCATCGCCATGCTTGGCTACATGATACTGTTTTTCCAGAAAATATTAGAGAGCGTCTGGTTGACCTGCCTTTTGACGGGGTCCTGTTGTTTAATACTCATGCGGACTCCGCCATTCAGTGTCTTCTTGCTGGGCTCCGTCCTCCTCATCCTCAGTAGGTTGGTTTGTTGATCCTCCGGGTCTCGGTGGGAGGCGTTATCCCACTTTGCTCCTGTTCTTTTGTTTTTGGAGTGGCCGTTACACTTTCTGTGTGGGTTACTGTGCCCTCCGGTTCCTTGGTTGGGCCCTCTCTTCAGTTGGCTGCTGGTTCCGCCCCCTTTTTGGTTAAGATTGTACTTTTTGGCTGATTCTAAGCGTTCTGTGGTTTCTGCCGCAGGTTTATGATTTTGTTCCCTGATGCGGGATTGTTATCCCTAAGAGTGGTTCCTATGCTTTCCATGGAACGTGTCCTACCCTATGTGGGGTACTTGTAGCTATTGTATAGCCCTGTCTTATGCTGGGAAGGTGTGGACTCCCCCTTGCGGGTTCCTCGCCTTTCCTGGTGTTGCTGTATTACGCTGATGAGGCCCTTGGTCTTACTTGGCCGTGACTTGGCCATTGTGGCGTAGCGCTGCAGAGTTTTTGCCCCTTGTCTGCCGTTTGGTCTGGTCCTCTGTCTGGTGTTTCGGAGGGGATAATTTCCTGTATTGATGGCCTGGTCCGTCCTACTTGTCTCTCCTTTTATTTATTTTTTTTTTTTTTTTGAAATATATTTTTATTGCAGGAATCAGTAAACTGTTACAATTATGACCAGCATCAAAAATACACTGAAATCAATCGACTGCATCCCGTCCACCCCCCGCAGCACGTTTTTATACACTAGACTCCAGCCCACAGTTCCAAAGTCGGGCGATAAAATCCAGTGGGGGTTCAGCAGGAGCGAAAGGCTGGTCCGGATAATCCACTGTCCGTCATCTGCTTTTCTAAACAAGCCCCCAAACCCAAAAGAAAGTCCCACCCACAAAACACTAACTTGCAAAGAAACCCCTCCCCCACCCAACCCCGCCATCAGTGTATGGTAGCTACCGCAATAGGATTCGTGAGAGGACCCAAGATGTGCGTACCAGTAACAGTAAACACCATCGCCTATCGGGACTCAGGGCGCGCTGCTATCTCACTATCAGAGTCGCTGGGGGCGCAATAGTCTCTGAGGGCCTGCACTAGTGTCTCCCATTCCAGCGCTGTCTCCTGTGCTCGTTCGTTACGTTGTCTCCCAGCCAGTTGGTATCTCAGCGTGCTCTCCCCCGCCGCCCACTTCAATAGTTCGCTATGCCATCTGCTCCCAGTCGGACCAGCTCGTGCCTTCCAGTTCCTGGTCACCTCTCGTTTGGCTAAGAGAAGCCCTAAATCAATAAATTTACTGGAAATTTTGTTTTTGGGGGTATGTGGAAACCAATGCAACAGACCCACCGCCGCATCAACCGATAGAGGTCTCCCCGTCACCTCCGTCAGGGTCTTCTCCACCTCCACCCAGTAGGAGGATAGACCCGGGCAGGCCCACAACATATGGAGGAGGTCTGCCTCTGGCGCCGGGCACCTGGGGCAGGCTGCCGAGCCCGTAGCGAAATACTGTTGGATTTTCGCCGGGGTCAGGTATGCCCGATGGAGTACATAATAGTGGACCAACTGAAAACGTGCGTGACGCGTCCCCTTCCAAGCTCGCCGCACGAGCTGAGACCAGGTCGCTTCCGGGATTTCCTTGCCTATGTCCGCCTCCCACCGGGTCTTGAGGGTCGTAAGGGGGGTCAACCCTTCATTGATCAATCTACCGTAGAGGCAGGTGACCGCCTTCACCGTGCCCGCAGACATCATGACGTATTGACACACCGGAGACGTAGGAGGTTCCTCCTGTCCGCCTTTCCAATGCGCCTGGATCGCACGGACCAGGGCCGAGTGCAACAGGAAGTCCCCTGGGGGAATCTCGAAGCGGTCAATGAGCTCCTGGAAAGGCAAGAGTACCCCGGCCTCATAAAGATCCCCCACCAACTGCAGCCCCGCGTCCTCCCAGTCCGCCAACCGTGACCAATCCCCGCCATGGGGCAACGCCGTCAGCATCCCCAATGGTATTTCCGGCGCATACGGTATCCGGAGTTGGCCCCTGGCGTGAGCTCGGTTCCAACACAGGCGAATGGTCTTTTCCTCCAACGTCAGGTCCTGTAAGGTCAAACGTTGGCGTAGAGCTATGAAAGATAGGACATGCCTGGCCATCCCTGTACCTCTCCTGTCCTCCGGGCCTCGGAACTCCCTGGCAACCTCCTGGGTGAGAGTCTGGAGCTGCGCCGCCAGATAGTATTTCTCGAAGTCCGGCACTGCAAGTCCCCCTTCGGCTTTCGGCCTCATCAGGGTCTTAAGGGCCACTCTACGGCGGCCCGAGCCCCAAAGGAATCCAGTCATCGTCGACCGTAAGAGCCTAAACGTGGCTGGCGGGATCCAAACTGGCAGCGCCCGGAAATAGTATAGCAGTCGGGGGAGAGCCACCATTTTGAGGAGGGCGACCCGCCCCGCCAACGAAAGCGGCAGTGTAGCCCAGAAGTCCATGTTCCCCCGTAGAGCTCGACTACATCTGGCGATGTTTCCGTCCAGGAGGTCAGATGGATCATGATAAATGTACACCCCCAGGTATCTGAAACAGTCAGGTTCCCATCTAAGTCCTCCAATGAGGACTGGACTAGGGGTGCCTCTACGGACCGGGAAGAGGCATGTCTTGCTCCAATTTACCCGTAGGCCCGAGACCGCCCCGAACGCCGTGAGCGCCGTCTTAGCGCCTAGTAGGGCCTCGACTGGGTCCTCAAGGAAGAGTAATAGGTCGTCGGCATATAACGAAACATGGTGCGGGCCCGAAGGGGTCCGGAAACCACTGTAATGCGCCCCCGACCGGAGTAACTCTGCGAGGGGCTCCACCGCCAGCGCAAAGAGAAGTGGGGATAACGAACAGCCCTGTCTCGTGCCCCTTTCTACCGGGTACTGTGAGGAAATTAATGGGCCCGCCCGAACCCTGGCCGACACGGAGGCGTACAGGACCGCGGTCCATCTGATGAAACCCTCACCGAGGCCAAACCGTCGCAGCACCGTGTGTAGGTAGTCCCATTCCAAGCTATCAAACGCCTTCTCTAAGTCCACCGACAGGACCACTGGGCACGGAGCATCTATTAGCGGCTCACCCAGTAAGCGGAACAACCTACGGATGTTCATTGTTGTATTGCGCTTGGGGATGAACCCGGCCTGGTCCTCATGCACTAGGGAGGCCATGTGGCCGACTAGTCTCGAAGCCAGGATGCTGCTCAGAATCTTATAATCGACCGTCAGCATCGATAAAGGCCGGTAGGACGCCGGATCGGTTGAGTCTCGCCCCGGCTTGAGGAGGGGAACCACCAGGGCCTCACGCATTGAGCCAGGCAGTCGGCCAAGCCTCTTCGCTTCTCTATAAACAATCACCAGTCTCGGAGCCAGGAGGTCGGCATAGGTCGCGTAAAACTCCACAGGAAGACCGTCTAGTCCTGGGGTCTTGTTCCACGCCATCCTTTTGATGGCGCCGCGGATCTCCCCCAGTTCGATATCGGAACCTAGGGCTTTCGCCACGTCAGGCTCCACCACCGGGAGCACTAGGGGTCGCAAATAATCCTCAAGAAGGTCGGGGTCTTTGGCAGCGCGACTGCGATACAACTGATCGTAGTAGTGCCGGTAGCAGCCGAGAATCTCCGGTTGAGTGTGCACCATGGTCCCGTTCGCCATACGCATGGATGTCGTCAGTGAGGTCTGGCGCGTAGGGTTTGCCAACCATGCCAGCAGTGCACTCGATTTATCCCCTTCTGCAAGGGACCGAACTGTATAGGCCTTGTAGTCGAAGCAGCGCAGCCGCTCGACCTCAGCCGCTACCGCCTCCTTCGCCTCCGCCGTGCGTCCCTGGAGTTCAGGGTGCCCGGGGCGGCGGAGTTCCAACTCCCGAAGCTTCCGGTCGGCCGCCTCCAAGTCATCGAGGATAACCCGCCTCATACCTACCTTCTTGGTGATGCAATAACCCCTCACCACCACCTTAAAAGCGTCCCATTCCAGCGCCCTCGAGCTCGCAGAGCCCCCGTTGGACGCGAAATACTCCTCAATCTTATCACCTAAGTCCGCTCTGAAGACAATGTCCTCGAGCATCTCAGGGCGTAACTTCCAGGTGGGCACCGCCGGCGCCCCCGGAAACCAGCGAAGGGCCAGCAGGAGGGGGTTATGGTCCGAGATGGTCCTAGTCAAGTATTCGGAACAGATGGCCGCCGCAACCAGTTCTGTCGAGCCAAGAAACCCGTCCAGCCGAACGTGCAGCTCGTGGAGGCCCGAAAAGTAGGAGTAATCTCTAGTGTCGGGGTGCTGCGCTCTCCAAATATCCGTCAAACCCCACTGTGTCTGCCAGTCTCTACGGCCCTTGGCCACGCGGCGAACCGGAGAATCAGGGAGGGGCGGGTGCGAGCGATCGGTCTCCACATCCACCACTGAATTAAAGTCCCCACCGAGCAGGAGGGGCCCCGTGAAAAAGTGGGCTAACGAGCCCGATAACCTAGAAAGGAAGGCAATCTGGTCCATGTTAGGTGCGTAAACACAGCAAACGTTCAGGTCCCTTCCCCCCAGAGTACCAGAGATGGCCACGTAACGCCCCTCGGGATCTACCACTGAGTTTGTGACCTGAAAGGGAACCCCAGCCCGGATCCAGATTAGCGCCCCCCTGGCATACGCTGAGTACGACGTGTAGAAGACCTGTCCCCTCCATCTACGCTGTAGCGCCGCCCCTTCCGCCTTGTTCAGATGGGTCTCCTGCAGTAGCGCCATTTGTATTCCCCTACGCACTAAATAAGCGTGGACTTTGTGCCGCCTAGACATGGTGTGAAGCCCCCGCACGTTCCAAGTAATACACTTCACATTAGCAGCGTCAGCCATTGTCCCATACTGTGCGTGCAAAGTCTCTCCATCTGGGTCTCAGCAATAGGCAAACAACAATCCCTCCAACTCTGATGGCGGCCATTTTCCCCAACCAAGACTCAACAAATCTTACGTTACCCAAACCCCTGCCCACCCCCCCCAGAACAGGACCCAAATAACTCCATCTAGTTCCCATCCAAACCATGCCCTCAAGAAATCCCCTCATCCCAAACTAATCCTACAGTCGCCACCGTAGGAAGGCCTTAAGGGCCAGGTGCGGGCTGGGCGGTGGCAGTGGGCCCTCGACGCCCTGGCTGCCAGGACTAAAGCAAGCCCTAAACAGTAACGGAAACCCTCGGGGCAAAGGCAGGGCACCCCACCCCCCCGCTTCTCCCGTAATCATGTTGAACCATCGGCACCCTCCACCCCCGCTACGGGCCCCCACCCAAAAGGATACAGCTCACCCCGTCAACCCTGTCCATCAAGAAGGTCCTCCACCGATTTTGGTGTAATCACCGGTGTGCCGGTACTATCTGTCACCGAGTTCTCCGAGTCCGTCGATGCCCCCTCGTCACCAGGGTTCTCTTCTTCTGCAATAGCGTCCTCTCGTGACCCAGACAGGGCAGACAACACCTCCAATACACCTTTCCGCTCCGTCGATGTCTCTGCAGTAGTAGGGCCGCCTGAACGGCCCCGGCGACTCCGCACCCTCGTGGATCGCCGTCGCTGTCCCGGCTCCGCCGTTGTCTGAGATGTGGAGGCAAAGCCATCTTTCCCAGCCCTATAAAGTTCAAGCCAGTTACAGGCCTCCTCCGGGGTATCAAAAAATTGAGTCTTGTCGTCAACAATGACGCGGAGCCTTGCAGGAAATAGGAGCGAGTATTGAATACCCTCGCTCCGGAGCTCACGCTTGATTGCCAAGAATGAGTACCGCCTACGTTGGGTTTCATAGGTGTAGTCCGGGAAGATGTTTACCTGGCTGTTCTCCACCTTGAAAGGGCCATTATGTCTAGCGGCATTGAGGATGAGGTCCCTGTCGCGAAAATGTAGGAGGCGCGCCACCACCGGGCGCGGCGCCCGGCCCAGTTGCGGTGGCCGTGCTGGGACTCTATGAGCCCGTTCAAGGGTGTAGAAAGAGGATAGGCCCTCCGGGGCTACCGTGTCTCGGAGCCAGGCCTCCAAGTAGGCCACCATGTCGCCATCCTCGATCTTCTCCGGCAGGCCTACCCCTCGGATGTTGTTGCGCCTGTTACGGCCTTCCGCATCCTCCGCTCGCTGTTCCAGGGCAGAAATCCGGGTTAGAGCATCTTTCATTGCCGCGGCCAGGGTTCGCTGCGCCGGCTCCAAGGTTTTCACCGAGCCTTCTACTTCTTTGACCCTGTCCGATAGCTTGCCATGATCCGCCCTGAGGAGGCCCAGACTCGTCGCCACCTGAGCAATGTCCTGCTGGAGGGCCGAGCGTGTGGTCGCAATCGCTTCCAGGACGCGGTCAAACTGTTGCTGCAGCGGAGCGCCACCAGCGTCCCCCGGGTTGCCGCTGCCTTCCCTGTCTGGGGTCTCCGAGTCAGAGGCGGCCGGGGTGGGCCCCTTGGCCCCTCTCGGCTTCCCCATAACGCGGGAAGCGCACAGTGTGGGCTCAGATAAAGGTGCCACCGAGTGCGGACGCCGACTATGACTCTCCTGAATGGAGGTCCTCGGGGTGAAGGCCGGTGATCCTCTTCTCCAGGGCCAGGTGGATCTCCACAGGTTCGGCTCGCGCCACCACCGTGTCGTCTGAGAGCGCTGAGGAGGAGGCGGAGACACTCGGCGCCAGGCCGGGCAGGTCCGTCTGGTTGACGAGGATCCGGAACGAGGGCCACCCACACCTCCAGCGACTTTGTGGCACCAGGGGGTTATGCTTCCCATGGGATCGGGACGATCGGGGGATGCAGCCAGGCGCCGCGTCGGAGGTCGTCACCACCGCCGGGACCTCCAGTCGTCCGCGTGCCAAGGTTCACTATGGTAGGAGCTCCGATCGCCCGGGCGCATTCATCAATACCAGGGTCTCAACAGGGCAGAGTCCAGCTCCTCACTCTCCTGGAAAACACAAGAGCGGAGGGCACGTTATGACCAGCGGCGTTCCTCCAGGCTAATGGCCCCGTCCAAGGGGACAAAGGGGTCCGGGCGCCATATTGGGTCGCTCTTCCCGGGACCTCAAACTTCGTGTTTCGGGCAAAGCACCACTCGTCCAGGCCGCGCCGGGCGTCTCAGTGGGGTCCAGGTGGGCCGAGCGACGATTTGCGGGGGCTAGGGTGCCCCGCGGCCTCCGATTAACAGGATAATCCCGGGCTCAGTCCCGGAGCCGAGCTCTCAGGCGACCATCGCCATCGGCGCCCAAGCCACGCCCCCTTGTCTCTCCTTTTATCTTCTAGCTGATGGCACTTCTTTGTGGTTCTGTTCTTTCCGGAGCGGCCCCCTTTTAGGGTTTGTTCGTGACGCTTGTAGGCGGCTGGCTGCACCCGCCTGCTCTTCTGTTCTGTGGCTGGGGGCCTTGGCGTGGGCCCTGGCGCTTCTGCTTCTTGTCCTGCGGGTATCTTGTGAGATTACGTTCTTCTACTCCCGCCTGCCCTTATTGCTGAGGTGCCTTTCTGTCTTGTGTGTTGACTTCAAGCAGTGATAGGCTCGGCTGCCCTTTTCTCTGGGTGTGCTTCCCGGTGTAGGGCTTTGCCTGCGTTTTTGCCTCTTCTCCTTGGAGTCTGTGGGTGGCTCTTCTCCTCGGTACTCTTCTGCGTTGTCTGTACATCTTGGGCTTCTGGTGGAGATCCCTGGTTCCTTGTCTGGGCTTGGGATGCACTGGCCTCCTTTCGCCTTGTACTTGCGTCCTCCTGCTTGATAAGGGATGGGCCGCCTTTTTGGCGTCATCACGCACCCCCTCTGGGGCTGGTGTTCTTCAAGGATTACACTGTTCTTTTCTGCCTGGGGGGACTGGGCTATTCTCCTTGTCCCTGTGACTCATCCCCTGTTAGGGCCCTGTGTTCGTTCAGGCTGGAGAGGTTCTCTCGCAGATCCTCCTACCCCTTGGGTATGGGTAGAGTATCTATTCTACTTTAAGGAATCTGTGGCTAGTAGTCTCTATCAGCTGTATGAGTTACTTACCTTCGGTAACAAAGTATCTGGTAGAGACGATTCTAGCCGCATGGGAACATTCCAATAGCTGATATATGCGAAGCAGCTACACAACATACTTTTACAAAACATTACTCTGTAGGTGTCCTATCCCGCCAACAAGCCAATGTTGGACAGGCAGTACTCTGTTCACTCTACTACAACACCCACAGGCATCCCCACCTTTGAGAGGACTGTTTTAGTCTGCTGACAGCATGTGTATCTACAGCCACACATGCCTCGAATGGAAAGTGTTACTTACCCTTTAAGCATTTGTACATGGCATGTAGTGCTGTAGATTCACATGTGCCCACCCTCCTCCCTGGACGCCAATGGCCATTGCAGTGTCTTTTACTATCTCTTCTTCCACTTATGCAAGGACATCTATCAATACATCGCATCACTTTACATTGCATCCTCACTTGCTGTGCAGGAAAATAATCTAACAATGGAGCCAATGACCATGTGCATTACCAGTAAGAAGAAGAGACATTGTACCCCGTGACTCGAAAGACTTCTTTTGAATAAAAACAACTTGCATACATCTGGGCCCAACTCTAGGTGCGAGGAGTATGCACAGCATGTGAATCTACGGCACTACACGCCACTAACCGGTACTTGCAGTGTAAGCAACATTTTCCATGCACCTCTACCACTTATAAGCATTGAAGTTAAGATGCAAACCTATATTCAATACAATGTAATATAATGCTTATTATTTGTTTGTTTTGTTGATATAGGCTATATTAAATGGTATTGACAGCATAAACAAAGTGTTGGAGCACTTTCGGCGAAAAGGAATAAACCAGCATGTTATGAATGGCTACCATGGCATAGTCATGAATAACTTTGAATGTGAGCCCGCCTTTTACACATGTGTAGAAGTCACTGCAGGAAACAGGTAAGATTATATTTTGAATTAGTTAATGGACGTAGGGCCTGATTTAGAGCTTGGTAGACAGCTTACTCCATCACAAACCTGAATTGACATCCTCTCTGGTTTATTACAAGTGTAATATATTTTCTGCCACTTGTAAAAAGGTAGATGGGATATGTACCTATTTTTGACTGAGTACCCATCCACCAAACTCTAAATCCAGCCCTAAGAAGTGCTTAAATCTGTCTTGTTGGTTAGATTTGTTGGAGTATTTGAACTTCAGTGAATAACATTGTGATGTTAGTCGCTCTTAGCCAGCCACTAGTGTGATTATAGTTATGCTCTCTTACATATTACAATGCTTATGTATGGGCACCTTTTCTTTATCATTTCAATTTAAAATATGTGTTTGATATGTCTGCTGTAGATACACATGCTTTGCATACTCCTACCATCTTGTATTGGTTCCGGATGTTTGCAAGTTGTTTTTTTACGAAGAAGTCTTTGCAGTCACGAGGTAAGGTGACTTCTCCTTTCGGTGAAAGTGCGTGTGGGCATCAACTAGATTGTTTTTTTCCGCCATCAGGTTCGGACGTGTACTGTTGCGCTCCGATTAGAAACAGTCAATCGGGATCGCTTCAGTTCGCAATTCACTCTACCCTTGTATTGTTTTCAATCTCATTACCATCTTCTGCGTGTAGAACAGAGGTCTTCAAACTTTTTGATGCGAGACCCCCCTGTCAAAAAATGTTAGGTGTAAGGACCTCCTCCGACAAAAAATTCTAGAACTTGGCACTCATCATCATCGACAACCAAAAGCGCCCCCCCAATTACCACGGCAAATCATTTTACGGTGGGGAAATAGTATTAAACAGTGTTTAGCAAATCAAAGGTTTGTGGGTGACTGTGATTCTTCATAGGGTGAGGGTCAGAAGAGAGGTTGTGAAAGGTAGCAAAACACACTCGTCTAGAGATGGAAGCCAAAAGACACCGGTTGTTTCTTTTTTGTTGGTGAAGTTCATTGTACTCAGAGGCCGGTGATCTAACAGACAGGTAAACTAGTTCATTCAAGATCACACAGGCAGTCGGCGAGGAGCTGAATAGCCTCCAAATTAGCACACACAGCGATTCTGTGAGAGCCTGGCCTTGACATGACATGACATGAGACAGACAGCTGTTTACCGCACACCATTGTCTCCTCCTTCTCCCCTCCCCGGTACCTGGGTGATTTATGACGATTTATTGTTGAGAAACTTATAGACCAGTCATGGAAAATGATGCCACGAGAGAACAGTTTTGGCACACATTGGTATTCAATACCACAATGACAACAGCATATATGCGGAGGAACCATTCATTGTTGAGTCACAAGTGCTTAGTTTAGGACACAAAATCTCATTGCAAACAAAATGGCGGATGTGTTCTATATGAACTGACGATCCACAAAGCATTCGCTGCTGCAGTGTGTCAAAGGTATTGTATTGTAATTGCATGTTCGAGGCATATGAGCTGCAGATCGTACACGATGCATTAGATCGCCACCTGGTGTTGGGCTCGGATGATTGCAGGTTGTTGTCTTCTTGGAAGAAGTCTTTGTAGTCACGAGATAGGTGACTCCTCTCTTGGACAATACTGCTGATGGGCATCGGCTCCATCATTAGATTGTTTTTTTCCGCAACTGGGTTCGGATGAAAGTTTCTACGCTCCGGCCAGAAAAAGATTTTTCAGCTACTTCGAAGCGAGAACTTACACAAACTTCCAACAACTACCTTCGACATCGACTACAATACTTTTCGACGCCATCGTTTCCATTCCGGTCATCGAAGTGGGCCGTTAGGTCTATCGACGCCGTGCGGCCTACACCACATGGAAAGAACTCCGTTCAAAAGATGCCCGGTATGTCAAGCAAAGTTTTCACATAGAGACCACCACGAGGTTTGTAACCTCTGCTTATCGCCGGTACACGACTAGTCGACCTGCACAGCCTGTGCATCCTTCCGATCGAAAAAAAACATCCGGGATCGGAGAGCACGACGACACGAGATGAGGAGATCAGCCCCGGTACCGGAAGACATCTTCGACGAAGAGGTTCCCCTCGTTCCCAAAGAAGACTCACCTGATCTCCAGATGGTATCAGAGGCAGACGACTCAGATGACTCCATTCCATCGGGTCAGCGCGTGAGTACTCCTGCCCCTGCACCACATACACTGCCCAAAACGAAGGCAAAGGTCAGCACTGCGCCCAAAGGCCCAAGTCGAGACCGAATACATGCTTCAAAAGCCCCGCTCTCCAGCCCGGCTCCGAAGAAACAAACTAAGCCTTCTAGTGCTTCAAAAGACACCTCTGCGCCGACACCGAGGTCAAAAGACCCATTGGCACCGAAGCCAAAAGACCCATCGGCCCCAAATCCAAAAGACCCTTTGGCACGAAGCCAAAAGATCCTTCGACACCGAAGCCAAAAGACCCTTCGGCACTGAAGCCGAAAGACCCTTCGGCATCGAAGCCTAAACCAGTACCGGCACCGAAACATAAAGACGTGCCAATACCGAAACCGAAAGAAGCACCGCCCCAAAGCCTGATTCCGAGGTGCCCAAATCCTCCGAACATGCCTACGAAGCCGAAAACAACACCTTTGCACCAAAAACTTTGCCACAGAACGTTAGAACACCTCCCAAGGCTAAAGACACACTGCAACCTCCTCTGGAACCGAAAAAATTGACGCCCAAGAAGGTTGTAGAGCAGGAAGAACTTTTTAGACCAGATCCTCGACAAAAGAAGATCTACATAGACCCAAAAACAGGTCATGTAGGTGCTACGACTCACAAGAAGAGACCAGCAGATGCACCACCTACACCTGTGGTCCCTGCCAAAAAGGACTGTACAACATCTCCTATGCACCCTTCCTCTCCTACACCTTTCTATCCTTCTCCTGATCCTCCTCACATATCACCTCAAATCTCTCCTGCACATTCTCCATTATCATCACATTCCCCACAGAAGAATGATGAAGAATACAATTTGGGTGGAGGGGAGGACATGCAAGACCCTGATTCATACCAGCTAGATGAGGGTGTATGGGATTTTTCAAACCCAAAACATGTGCCTGCATGGAATTTTTCAAACCCACAAAATATGCCTGACATCCCGAACCTCAGTCATACCCATCAAAACCTTCCCCTCCAGAAGATACCATTGGGTTTGGGCATCTCTTAAACAGAGCTGCTGTTTACCATGGGGTCCCTATGCATTCCGACAGCATAGAAGAAGATTTTCTCCTAGATACCTTTGAGCATTCTCAACTGTCTGCCCAAATTCCTCCTATGATCAAGGGGGTTATAAAACACGCTACAGAGGTATTTAAAGACCCTGTACGCTCTAGAATATTAAACCCTAGAATAGAGAAAAAATATAGACCAGCACCCACAGATCTAGTCTACATCAAAGGACATTTGCCACTAGATTCATTAGTTGTGGCCAATGCTAGGAAGAGGGCAAACTCTCAAACTTCTGGCGAAGCACCCCCACCAGTCAAAAGTAATTGACGCATCAGGTAAGAGAATAGCTGCACAAGCTACAAACATCTGGCGTATAGCAAATACACAAGCCCTCCTCTCTCGTTACGATAGGGCTCATTATGACTAATTAGAAAAACTACTTGAGCACCTACCAAGCACATGACCTTATACAGGAAGGCAAGTTAATATCCAATGCCTTAATAAAATGCGCCTTAGATGTCGCAAACACAGCATCTAGAGCTGTAAACACCAGTGTCATACTCAGGAGACATGCGTGGTTACGCATTTCAGGGTTTAAACAAAAGTGCAAACCACCATTTTAAACCAACCATTTAATCAGAACCAGTTATTTGGCCCAGAAGTAGACACTACGCTGGAAAAAATGAAGAAAGATACGGACACCGCAAAGTCAATGGGGGCTTTACAGTTCACACCAGCTAGAAGCTCCTTTAGTCTCTCCTCATACAGAGGAGGCTCCAAACAAACTGGAGCAGACACTACAACATCTTTCAAATCCCAAACATCCTCTAATAAGGGATACTTTAGGGGAGGATACAGAAGCAATAATAACAAAGGAAGAGGTCGCGGTAACGACAACAACCGATCCTCTTCCCTCACAAAACAGTGACTTCCCTCTGCTCCCCCCACAGCATTCCACTCCTGTAGGGGGCAGATTAACACAGTTCCTACCTGTCTGGAATTCCATTACAACAGACAAGTGGGTAAGACAGACTATCCAACATGGCTACTGCCTAAAACTTACAGTAACCCCTCCACACATACCTCCCAGGCAGCGTCCAATGTCTACAGACCATCTGACTCTGCTTCGACAGGAGGTTCTATCACTTCTACAAAAAGATGCTATCCAGATAGTTCCTTTAGAAGAACAAGGAACAGGGGTTTACTCGCTGTACTTTCTAGTTCCCAAAAAGGACAGAACACTAAGGCCAATTCTAGACCTCAGGCCCCTCAACCATTACATACAATCAGATCATTTTCATATGATCACTCTGCAACAAGTGCTTCCACTGCTGCAACAAGGCGACTTCCTTACAACAATAGATCTAAAGGACGCCTACTTCCATATACCCATACATCCTGCCCACAGAAAGTATCTAACGTTTGTACTGGAAGGACAACACTACCAGTTCAAAGTGCTCCTATTCGGAGTGACAACATCTCCAAGAGTATTCACAAAATGTCTAGCAGTGGTAGCAGCACATCTCAGAAGACAACAAATACATGTCTTCCCTTATCTAGACGACTGGCTCATAAAAGCCAAGTCATTCAATCAGTGTGTCCAACACACACATCAGACAATTCAAACATTGCACGACTTAGGGTTTACAATAAACTACACCAAGTCGCACCTGCAGCCTTCGCATGTACATCAGTATCTAGGAGCTACAATAAACACGTCTACAGCCCTAGCGTATCCCGGTCCAGCCAGGATACAGAGCATTCAAGCCTTAGTCGCCATTTTTCAACACCAGCAGTCTCTGCAGCCAGGGTGTTTATGAGACTAATAGGCATGATGGCATCTTGCATCTTCATAGTACCACACGCAAGATTGCAAATGCGCCCATTATAAGAATGCCTAGCACAACAGTGGAACCAAGCTCAAGGTCAACTAACAGACCTGGTGTTGGTAGACAGCCGCACGCATCGCTCTCTGCAGTGGTGGAACACCAAAAACTTAGGGCTGCCGTTCCTCGAGCCGGTACCACAGTAGTGCTCACAACAGACGCATCCCTCCCGGGGTGGGAAGCCCATCTCTTATATCACATAACTCCGGGCCAATGGACCAATCAACAAAGACTGATACATATCAACCATCTAGAGCTGCTAGCAATATTCTTAGCACTCAAGACCTTCCAACTTCAGGTACAAACCAAAGCTGTCCTAATCCGGACGGACAATATGACAGCCATGTACTATATACATAAACAGGGGGGGGACACGCTCTCTGCAATTGTCCCAACTTGCACAAAACATTTGGAGATGGGCCATTCCTCAAAACATTTATCTGTTAGCGGAACACCTTCCAGGAGTTCACAATCAGATAGCAGATCTGTTGAGTCGGCAGTCACAACAGATTCACGAATGGGAAATACATCCACAAGTTCTTCAGCCAGTCTTCCAAAGGTGGGGGCACTGACACATAGATCTGTTTGCCACACACGAAAACGCAAAATGCCCAGCCTTCGCCGCCAGGTATCCACACCCACTGTCCGAAGGCAATGCAATATGGATGAACTGGTCAGGCAGATTTGCGTACGCTTTTCCGCCTCTCCCACTCATTCCATTAGTAGTGCGCAAGCTCAGACAACAGTCTCTCACACTGATCCTTGTAGCTCCCACATGGGCACGCCAACTGTGGTTCACCACACTACTAGATATTTCTCTAGTTCCACATCAAAAGCTACGGCTCACACCCTCCCTGTTAACACAGAACCATGGAGAAATCAGACACCCAGACCCAAACCAACTGAATTTGGCGATCTGGCTCCTTAAGTCTTAGAGTTTGGTTATCTAAACCTACCACCAGACTGTATGAACATCATTAAAGAGGCTAGGAGACCCACTACTGGAGCGTGTTATGCCGCTAAATGGAAAAGATTTGCCATTTATTTCAACAATAATCAAATTGATCCTCTGGATGCTTCCATCCAAAATATCATTTACTACCTTTTACATTTACAGAGGTCTAATTTGGCATATTCTTCCATACGCCTGCATCTTGCAGCAATTGCAGCCTATTTACAAAACAGGCAACATCTGTCTCTCTTCAGAGTACCTGCAATCAAAGCATTCATGGAAGGATTAAAAAGAAAAATCCCACCAAGATTGCCACCTTCTCCTGTGTGGAACCTCAATCTTGTCCTTACAAGACTCATGGGGCCCCCTTTCGAGCCGCTACATAAATGTGAACTGCAATTCCTAACATGGAAAACCGCTTTCCTTGTGGCCATTACTTTTCTCAGAAGAGTAAGTGAGATACAAGCTTTCACTATACAAGAACCATTTTTTCAAATACATCCTAACAAAGTGGTTCTTAGATCTAATCCAAAATTTCTTCCAAAGGTTATCACTCCTTTTCACCAAAATCAATCTGTAGAGTTACCGGTGTTTTTCCAAAACCCAGACTCTGTAGCGGATAGGGCTTTACACACATTAGATGTTAAAAGGGCTCTCTTATACTATATAGATAGAACGAAATCCTTTCGAAAAACAAAACAACTGTTTGTATCTTTCTCTCCTCCACACAAAGGCAACGCCATCTCAAAGGGTGGGCTTGCAAGGTGGATTGTAAAGTGCATACAAATATGCTACATTAAAGCTAAACGTACATTGACAGTTCCTCCTAGAGCGCACTCTACTTGCAAACTAGGAGCCTCTATGGCTTTCTTAGGAAATATACACCTAGAGGATATATGCAAGGCAGCAACATGGTCTACACCACACACATTCACCAAACACTATTGTGTTGATGTGCAAGCCAAACAGCAAGCTGCTGTAGGCCAAGCTGTCCTTAGAACTCTCTTACAAACTACTGCAACGGATACAGGTGACCACCGCTAAGGGAGACACTGCTGCACAATCAATGCATAGTGTACGATCTGCAGCTCATATGCCTCGAACGGAAAATGCTACTTACCAGTATGCTTCTTTCCTTGGCATGTAGAGCTGCAGATTTGTACACACCCTCCTGCCTCCCCGGGACTTGTATCCGTTCCAGTTTTTCATCTTACTTAGATGCACACGCATGGACATCCTTCTTTCTTTACTTCTACTACCTCCATCATTTCCCATCATGGCGAAAAACAATCTAAGGATGGAGCCGATGCCCATGCGCAGTATTGTCCAAGAGAGGAGTCACCTATCTCGTGACTACAAAGACTTCTTCCAAGAAGACAACAACCTGCAATCATCCGAGCCCAACACCAGGTGGCGATCTATTGCATAGTAACCGAATCTGCAGCTCTACATGCCAAGAACAGATGCATACTGGTAAGTAGCATTTTCCTTATATAGTGTTTATTACCCCTGACGGAGTGTCGAAGCACTTTTTCAGCGAGTAGCACGCTTCACCAGAACCCTTAACGGATTAGTGGTGAATTAGTATAGTGAAAAAAGAAAGTAATTTGAGTGGTGGATATGGTATTATGTTATTTGGATTGAGAAGGATAGTTGAGGGATGTTTTGGAGCTCATAGCTGTAGTAGCATGCTTGGGATAAGTAAAAAGGAGACGGAGGGGGAAGAGTCAGAGGGAAGGGTTTAGAAAGGCTTGTTTTGGGGGGGGTCAGAATAGTAAAAAAGGTAGAAACTAGTTAAGAATGAACTAAATGGATATTTCTAGAGTTAGTGCTTTGCCAAGTTTGCTGACTAATGCTATGATTTTACTCATGAGAAGATACTTATGCACTGAAACTGTAGTTGTATCTATATGGTTGACTAAATGTTTTGGCATATTCTTCTGTTTTGCTGTATTACCGCAAATAGTACTTCCATTGCTTGTCATTTATAGAAGCTTTCTTAATACATTTGAACTACACAATTTAAAATACTCCATGTTTTGAAATCTTGTTTCTTTGCAAAACACATGAATAAAACATGATTTTGTAATTGGAAACGTCGTCATTTTTCTAATGTGTATAGCACCAATATCTTTAAAATACATTTCTTTGCAGGACATAATTATCTGTTTCAACCACGGCTGAAATTCAGAAGGCCATTAAGGTTTCCATGAGCCCATACTCACCAATCTAGTGATTAGCGAAGTCATGAATCACAACCAACGCCCTCCTTTAGGTGGAATCTATAAGTGGGTGGAACAGCCTATGAATATTGAGACTTCATCAGGTGTTAGATTGAAACCTAGACAGTTGGTCCAGTATATATAAGAACCTGCTGCTAATAGTTTGGAACTGGGAAAGTACATGTGGATCTAGGCTACATAGCCTTGACATCAGGGACATGAATTTGTGATCTCTTGTTTACACCTATGAAGATATACAAGGATATTATAGATCAGCCATTGGCTGCAGGTTTCTACAATTTGCATCACGCCCTATTTTAAGAGTGTGATCACAAGATTAATTCCAAATTGCGGAGTTAATTTCAAGGACTGCTTACTTTTCCCGTGCCTTTAGAATTCTCTCTTGTCACTGCAACATCGTATTTATTTATAAAGTTTTATTTAGCGCAATCTTGATCCCAAAGGATATCAGAGCGCTTTACAATTTGAGGCAAAGGTAACAAATTGAGAAAACTAAATATTTACCTTTGTGGGAGGAAGTGATTTTAACATAAAATGCTTTCCAGAAAGGGAAGCATCTCTTAGTCTTTTTCTGGCTGCGCTCCTGAATAACAATTTTCTTACCTTCTCCAAATGTCCTTTCAGGTAGATACTATATATAACAGCAGACTGTTCACCTTTTGAGGTTCCCTAGGCGCCAGACCAGATCCGGATATTTTCCAGCAATTGCTGCAGTGCTCCGACAGGTGGCACCATTGAGCTCCATGGTGGCATCACACTGCCTCCGAAAGTGAGGCACAGAGCCCTGCATGATCATACCAACTTTCTTATCAAACTCTGATGCAACCTCAGAGGTTCATCAGCAGTAGTGGACTGCAAACCTAACTTGGACCCTGTTTAAGCCCTAGAAGTCCACTCCACTGAATGGGGAGGAGGAAGGTCTGTGAGGACTGTAAGAGTATCCACCAGAAAGAGGGTGAGTTTTCCTCTGTTATAAAGTAAATTCAAATACGATTTCTTGAGTTGAGAAAAAGCAGACGCTTACTGATGTGCCGCATACTTTAAAAAAACAAAAACATTTGCACGAATATTTCATTGCACCTCCTATTGAATTTAATAAACGTTATTTTGCCTATTTAAAAAATACTACTACATGTAAGACATGAGACGCTTACGAGGCCACCAGTCTTATATATTGTGTTTTTGTGAATATTTACTATTTAGAACGTTTTGACAAAAAATGATGTCCTCAGATGAACCTAAAGACTATTGGCTCATAAAAGCCAACTCACTTCTCACATCACACTCAGATTACCTTAAATCTTCTTCATCAGTTAGGATTCACAGTCAATATACAGAAATCCCATCTTCAACCCAATCAGACACAACCATATCTAGGAGCCATTCTAAACACTCACATGGCTCTAGCATATCCCAATGCTGCCAGGATTCAGAATTTGCAAACACTTACAGCAGTTTCAAGTCAACCAGTTGCAGTTACTGGGGATGATAGCATCATGCATCTCGATAGTGCCTCATGCAAGACTAAACATTGTCCTTCTACAAGAGTGCTTAGCACGTCAGTGGAATCGAGCACAGGTTCAGTTGATGGATCTAGTGTTGGTAGACAGCCGCACTCATCACTTTCTGCAGTGGTGGAACACACAACATTTGTCAAGAGGGCGGCCATTCATCGACCCTATTCCACAAGTCGTGCTAACAGACGCATCTCTCACAGGGTGGGGAGGGGCATGCTTACAACAGCTGACATTTCAGGGTCTTTGGAACTCCAAACAGCAGAACTATCACATCAACTACCTAGAGCTGCAAGCAGTTCAACTAGTGTTGAAAGCTTTTCTACCTCACCTGGTAATGAAAGTTGTCTTAATATGGACAAACAATATGACAATGTACAATATACGCTATCCTCGAAGAACATGGCGGCCGCAGGCTAGTGCGGCGCGCGCGTTTGACACTATCTCCGATGCACCGCGGTGCTGCTGCCTTTCTGGAGCCTTAATGGTGATGTAATTGTGGATTTTAACCCACCTTCCGAAAATAGAAGTGCCCCCCTCGTTCCGTGTTGATGGTAGCAGCGGATCACCGATTCTTGACTGTTTGGTCTGCGCGGAGCCTTTCCCTCGCTGTCCCTGCGAGCTTGTTGGATGTGCCGGGCTGAAGACGCCATTTCCCGGCCCCTCCCCCTTACCTCTCTGCCTCTGTGGAGCCGGTGGCGAAGAGCAGCCGTGGAGCTCCGCCGTGGTCGCACGGCTCGGGGGCTCCTACGAGGTAAGCTGGGATGCAGTGGGGGGGCTGGTCAGCAGCAGACCCCTTCGGTTCTGTCTAGTAACCCCAGTGGAGGAGAGAGGAATCGGGGGAAAGATTGCACGGAGGTGAAGATTGGCTGTATTTCCAATACAACAGTGGAGCTTACAAGGAAGGTTGGGGGGGAGGTGGAAGACACGGAGGCAGATAAATCCAGCAGCGGGAGAGCCCCTAACAAGAAAGCAAACTCTAAGAGCGTGAGCAGGAAACGGGGGAAAAATCAGAATTCAGGAAAGAAACTACAAGCCCCAGAATCCCAGACTATTGAGGGTGTTAAGTTTGC
The DNA here is from genome assembly GCF_964263255.1 of Lissotriton vulgaris. NCBI lineage: Eukaryota > Metazoa > Chordata > Amphibia > Caudata > Salamandridae > Lissotriton > Lissotriton vulgaris. The sequence continues at coordinate 1,100,874,024 of NC_141693.1, forward strand.
GAAGGGATCTACTACCGAAACTACTACTACCAGCATAGAAAGTAGTAAGTTCAACCAGAGGGCAAGTAGTAGTAGGGGCAAGGTGGTGGGTAAGGGCACAAAAAACAAGGGTAGTTCTCAGAAGGGGGCTAACACTAGAGGTTCAAATAGTGCCACCGGAAAGATTACCCCCTCTTTGCGCTCATATTTTAAAGTTTTGCCCCAGGTGTTGGATTTGCTACCTGCTATAGTTCCAGATACCTCTGTACAATCGCCTACATTTTTCCCGAATACACCTATGCCTTCAGGCTCTCTCACTGATAGTACCATCACTAATACTTCCACACTAGCTTTAGAGATGGCTGAGTTACCCCCTCTCCCTGAAATAGGAGTTGAAGGCAATGTTGGCTGTGAGCAAGCTCCAACGGGTCAAGAGGAGGGGGCTGATGCAGGAGATAAGAGTGAGAAGGCAAACCGTGCCGGGAGCACATTGGAGGCCCTTGTCTCAATAGCATCTATGAGGGAAGAAATCAGGAATGATGTCCTGATATCTAAGACTAATCAAAGCGATATACGAGCATCATGCGAGGTCTTGGAGAGGAAAGTAGATGGGCTGAGTGAAAGGACAGAGATACTTGAGGGTTCCGTGGGGGTATTGAAGGCTAGTCTAGAGGTTGCTGAATCTAAGATCCAAAACCTACAGAGAGAAGGAGATGCTATGAGAGAGAGAGAGTCGAATCATTGGAAAACTACTCGCGGCGAAACAACCTGCGACTCCTGAAGATACCGGAGGGAAAGGAAGGGGGGGATGTCGAGGCCTTCGTGATTAAAGTCTTGAAGGACTCTCTTAATGTCGAGGAATCCATCGAGGAGCTTGAAAAAGATATTCAACTAATACATCGAGACCCGTTCCGCTTGAACCCTGGCAGAACAAAGCCTAGGAAGATTCTGATTAATTTCCTTACGTACACTCTGAAGGAGAAAATCTTAAATCTTTCATTAAAAGCAAAATCGTTAAAGGGCCCGACTTCTCTTTCGTAGTACGATCTGACCTCTCCAAATGTACTCTGGACAGACAGTGGGAACTGGGCCAGAGGATGGACAAGTTTAGGTCTTTCGGTGCAACTGTACAGATGAGGTTTCCCGCATTTTTGCGGGTTATGTACAATAACAAGATGCACAATGTCAGATCCCCTTTGGAGGCCGATGAATTGTTCGAGTCCATTAGTAGCCATTCTCAGGGTGGAGTTTAGCAGTGCAGCATTTAGAGTGGGCTTTGATCTTGACAGAAAGGGAGAATTAGGGGTGTTTTAAAGGCACGAAACATAAATCTTCTCCTTCCTCTCTTGCTCACACAAAACGGGGCGATGTATTGGTGATTAAAATTAAGGTGGGAAAAAATAAAATAAAAAATAATTAAAAAAATAAATAAATAAATAAAAAGTGGAAGATATGGGTTTTAGTTGGAGCTTCACTGAAAAATATCCAACCGTGTTTGTTTGCTCTAGGAGGGTCCAAGGAGCACTAAGCGGTGCAAAAGGGGAAGGGTGTCAGAGGACGCAAATCCGGCTTTACATCTGGTCGGAGCAAGTATGGGAGGGTTCTTCAAGGGTGGGGAGGGGGGAGTGGGGGGGGGGGAATAAAATCTAAAAATCCTCAGGAGTCAGGCCTTCTTATTTCAGTTCTGTGCCCTAGCAGGGTATATTTTCAGCCTTGGGAAAATAAGATCGTTAGGAGGAAGGAAATGGGGAGAAGGATAGACATCAGACGATGACCTCTGTTCAATTCTTGTCCTGGAATGTCAATGGTCTGCGCGTGAGGGGTAGAAGAGAGCGCATTCTACAATATCTAAGAGATTCCCCCGCGCAGATCATTGTCATCCAGGAGTCACATCTTCTAAAAGCAGAGGCCACTATTCAATTAAGATAAATTCATCTGCACTGACCACAATGCTAATATAAGAGGAATACTCCTATTATGTAAAAAATCAGCGAAGGCTCAGATTTTAGAATATAAGGAGGATCAGAGTGGGAGATGGCTCTTGGTGAAAATGTCTATTGATGGTTGGGTGTGTATATTAGTCGGTATTACGGGCCCAATATTGATGACCCGTCTTATTTGGAGACAATAAGGAACCATCTGATGACCTCCCAAATTCCTATTATTTGGGCGGGGGATTTTAATATCGTGCTTAACACAAATCTTGATAAATCTACCAACTCTAGAGCCTGCACGTCCTCCAAATCCAGACAGTCCCTCATAGGAATCATGACACAGCTTGGTTTGGCAGACCTGTGGAGGGAAAGGGCGGGCAATAAACTGGGGATTTCTTTCAGGAACCTCAAATATAAGCACAAATCAAGAATTGATTATGCGCTATTCAGCTATTGCCTTAAGAATTCCTTGTCTGGGATAAACTATCTTCCCTCCCATCTATCTGACCATTCAGCTCTCTTATTCTTTCTTAAACTCGAAGCACAGATTAAACATCCATCCTGGTCATTCGACCGTACTATCCTATTGGAAGAAGAGGGAGTCAGTTTTCTGGTAAGCGAGACCACCTCATTCCTGGAGAATAATATGGAATCCGCGGCACTAGATACGGTCTGGGAGACCATGAAAGCCTTTTTGCGAGGATGTATCACAAACAGAGCCTCCTACCGGCACAGTACTTATCGAAAGAAGATTAAGAACCTTGAGCAGGAAATGGAGTCGATCGAGCAGAGGCTTGGGGCCTCAATAGGGACACCTGACAAACAAAAAAAGCTGGGCGCGCTGAAAAATCAATTAGAGAACATCTTATAAGAAAGAGTCACTAAGAGATGGGAGGCGAGTAAGATCTCCCATTTCGAGTTTGGGGAGGCAGCGGGCAGGCTACTTGCATGGAAGGTTAAGGCAGACCAAGCCCAAAATTACATCAGAGAAATCATGTTTGAGGGTGAGAGTGTGGCCAGGATTTCTAACCAGGAGATAGGTACTGCCTTTAGAGAGTTTTTCGAGGGGATCTATGGGGAAGATATCCCGAACGATCAGCTGGTAAGGGATACATGGTTGGACCAGATTTCCCTACCGTCCCTCATCAGTACAGAGCGAATATGTAGAGATGGAAATATCTGTGGCCAAAGTCAGTAAAGTTATTAGGCAACTCAAGCATGGGAAGGCGGCAGTCCCTGATGGGCTACCAGGTGAACTATATCGGGCCTTGGGTGATGTTATCGCCCCTACACTGACTGCCCTTTTTAATGGGATCCTTGGGAAGGGGCAAGTACCCCCAAAATCTTGGGGTGAGGTGCCCATAGTTCTGATCCCCAAACCAGGGAAGGACCCAACTTTGTGTGGGTCCTAACGACCAATATCGTTATTGAATAGCGATTATAAGATCTTTGCTTACATTATATCAGCAAGATTGGGGTCAGTAATAGGGGAAATTGTCCACCAAGATCAGAGGGGTTTTATCAAAAGGCGTCAGTTATCTGACCTGACGTATGATTTGGTGGGGGCAATAGATATTGCTTTGACTTTTTCTCTTCCATTGGCTACACTCACCCTAGACGCAACTAAAGCCTTCGATAGGGTCAATTGGCCCTATTTGGCTGCAGTGCTGAAGAAGTTTAACTTCGGCGAGAAATTTTGTCGGGCCGTTACCCTTATGTATAATGCCACATCGGCAAGGCTGCTAATTAATGGTGCCTTGACAGAATCTTTTAAAATAATGAGGGGCACGAGGCACGGCTGCCCGCTCTCTCCCCTCCTCTTTAATCTGTACATCGAACCGTTCGCTCAGATCTTACGGGGAGATGAAAACATTCCATCATTCAGATTTGGGGAGTGGGAGAGGCGGGTCACACTTTATGCAGATGATATTCTCATTCTAACGTCTGATCCGGAGACATCATTCCCTGTGGTTATCAAGAGGGCTGAAGAGTTTGGTCGCATCTCGGGGTATGAGATCAACGCCAGCAAAACTGACATCATGGTATGGAATATCCCTAACTTACAGCTGAATGTGACCAACTCTGTGCAATATCTGGGAATTCGGGTGATTCAAGAAGTAGGAGGCATCGCTCAAGCCAACTTAGAGAGAGTCTACAATGAATGTAGGAAATTGCTAAAAACTTGGTCCAATCTCCCACTTACCATACTGGGCAGGGTGAGTCTGATAAAGATGTCTATCCTCCCCAAATTTATATTCATTTTTAATACTATCCCCCTGGCCTTTGATGGTAAAACCTTAGATAAGTGCCAGAGAGAGATACATTCTTTCATTTGTAATTATAAATCATTGAGGGTGGCATGGAAGAAGTTGAGGAGGAGGAGGGAAAAGGGGGGCTTGCCTTGCCGGATTTGCAGTACTATGCATGGGCTTTTCAGTTGTCCCATTCTAGAATGCTGTTAAAAACACCATCAAACGCATCTGCTGGGACAATGTTTAAAGCCATGCTAGTAGGGGCTGCGTTACCAATTGACGGATACCTGTTTAAATTTTGGGACCAATTTTTTTTTTAAAAAGTCAAGTTAAAAATTCTTATGTCCCAGGCAAAAGCCTGGGTACAGAAAAGGAAAAGATTAGGTTTGCCGTATTTTTCAAACTAAGCACCTATTTGGGACTCCCCGGGCCTTCCACTATGTCTGAAAGACAGGCTAGCAATCCCGGTGAGGGATGGAGGAATAATAAGATGGGGAGAATTGATGACAGGAAGGTCGTTGAGGTCTTGGGAGGAGTTACAGGAACAGCTGGACCCTGGGTTCTCTAGATTTAAGTTCCTACAATTGGACAGCTGGGCCAAGGCTCTGTGTAGGAAAGGGGTACCACTTGGGAAGATTGGTAGCCTGGAACAACAGTTGGTGGAACGACAAGGGGGGGGGGGTAAAGAGGTGGCTCAGTGGTACTGGGGTTTGCTGGAGGAGGCTGATGGGGAGTTTACTCTTCCCGAAGAACTGTGGGGGTAAGAGTTAGGCGCCCAGTGTGTAGAAACTTGGATAAGATCTTGTACCCTCCTATACAAAATTGTTAAACCAGCATGGCTGAGATGTAATCACTTGTTTACAATACACCGAGTCTACCTCTCATCCCTGAGATTGTCTAAATTCCTCCCAGGCAAGAAATGCAATAAGTGTAATTACATCGAGGCCTCGGACGTGCATATGTTCAAGGACTGCCATTACATTGCCCAGTTTTGGGAGGAAGTGAAAGTAACTTTAGATTCTATCTTAAATATATCCTTGTCCATCACACTGCCATTAATTATCTTCGGCTTGGATGCTAGTATAACTGGCCAGGCAAGGTCTTTTCTGTTTTATGCAGTTTTGCTGGCCAGGAGGCAGATATGTAAAGTCTGGGCGGAAAATACGGCGCCATCACACGCAAGCTGGCTGTCTATGTATGAAACATCTAAGGTGGACATGGCCAGAACCTGCAGTAAATGTAACTTGGCTTTTGGGACCTGTTGGTCCAATGGAAATAGTTGCCGCCCCCCCCCCATCCACTCCCTCTACCTCTCAAAGTCCATCTACTGCCAATCCTCATAAATCGTGTCACTGAGTGGGCGATAGTTAAAATCTCGAGTATCTCGGAGTGCGACACGCTAGGTGGTTGGCGGTTACTTGAGAGAAGGGCAAGGCAAATGAGGACAAAAAAAAAATTCTAAATAAAAACAATGTACAATATACAAAAACAGGGGGTTGGGCACACTCTCTATAACTATCACGCCTCTCTCAGCCCATTTGGCATTGGGCAATTCATCACAAAATCCATCTACTAGCTGAGCACCTTCCAGGCACAGGCAACATTTTTGCAGATCTCCGCAGCAGCAAAAAACAACAAATACACGAATGGGAACTTCACCCACACGTTCTCTTTCCGTACTTTCAAAAATGGCGATTTTCACAAATAGACCTCTATGCCACAGCACAGTACTGAAAGTGCCCAGAGTTTGCCTCCAGGTTCCCACACCCTCTATCCAGAGGCAATGCCCTATGAATGAATTGGTCAGGGATGTTTTCTTATGCTTTTCCGTTTATCCCCCTCCTTCCATATTTAGTTTGGAAACTCACAGACATCTCTCACACTGATTCTCGTAGCTCCCCCATGGTTCACCACACTGTTGGAACTGTCAGTGGTTCCACATCTGAAGCTTCACAGGACATCTAATTTTGTCACACAGAACCATGAAGAAATCTGACATCCCAAACCCAAAGACGTCAACCTTGAGATTTGGATCCTGAAGTCATAGTGTTTGGTTACCTAAATCTACCACCAGACTGTATGACAATTTTCAAAGAAGCAAGAAGACCTACCACTAGAGCATGTTATGCAGCAAAGTGGAAAAGATTTATTATATATTGTAATAATTATTCAATTCATCCGCTAATTGTGTGTCTACAAAACATTATTTGCATCTACAATGCGCATGTTTAGCCTACACATCTATTCAACTACACCTTGCAGCAGTAGCTGCATATCTTCAGAACAGGCAACAATTATCTTTATTTAAAGTGCCTGTGATAAAAGCTTTTATGGAAGCCCTTAAAAGAATAATACCACCCAAAGTACAACCTGCATCTGTCTGGAACCTTAACTTTGTTCTTACAAGACTTATGGGCCCACCGTTTGAACCATTACACAATTGTTCACTACAATTGTTCATGGAAAGTGGCCTTCTTAATAGCTATTACTTCACTAAGACGAGTTAGTGAGTTACAGGCATTACCCTTAGAAGAACCCTTCTTTCAACTGCATAAAGATAGGATTGTTCTTCGTACAGATCCAAAATGTCTTCCAAAAGTTGTCTCTGCTTTTCACATTAACTAATCAGTTGAGTTACCTGTATTCTTTCCACAACCTGATTCAGTAGTAAGGAGAGCTCTGCACACACTGGATATCAAAAGAGCATTATTGTACTACATTGATAGGACAAAATATTTTTACAAAACAACTTTTTGTTGCTTCTGCTCCACCTCATGATGGGAAACCCATCTCAAAATCCAGCATTTGGAGATGGACTGCCAACGGTATTTAAATTTGCTATTTTAAAGCTAGAAGAACTTTAACAGTACCTCCAAGAGCACATTCTACTCGCAAAATAGGAGGATCTATGGCCTTTTTGCGTAACATTTCTGTAGCTGACATATGTAAAGCAGCTACATGGTCTACAACACACACATTTACAAAACCTTATGTTCGAGGCATGTGGGCTGCTGAATTCATATCTGTGCATAGATCGCCGCCTAGTGTTGGGTCCGGATGATTGCACGTTGTTGTCCTGGAAGAGTCTTCGAAGTATCACGAGATAGGTGGCTCCTCCCCTGGACTACAGTGCGCATGGGCATCCTCTCCATCCCCAGATTGTTTTTTTCCGCCATAGGGTTTGGATGTACTTCTCGACTCCAGTTCGGAAACTTTATTATAACTCGTTGTTCAGGCCAAAAGGCCTTCGGGGCGTCGGTATTGTCTCGTTCGGTGCCTATCTTTCTCCAGTTCTTTGAACAGGACGTCGAAGGCAGCTTTGACTTCGACACCAAAGGCCCAAACTACGACGACGATGGAATGGAGCCCGTTCAAACGATGCCCCGTCTGCAACTCTAAATACCCCCACATTGATGTGCACCCTGTTTGCAATAAATGTTTATCCCCGGACCATGACGAGGCCATCTGTATGGCCTGCTCGAAGTTCCGGTCGAAGAAAACACTTCGAGTTCGACGCGCAGCAAGACAGTCCGCGCAGAAGTCGGCGCCCGAGCCGGACAACATCTTCGAGGCCGATGACTAGGAAGGCGCCGACGACGAGGATCCTGACCAGCAGTCGGACCCAGCGTCGGAGCATGACTCCAACTTAGACGTGGACGAAGAAGACGAGGACTACGTCCATGAAGAAGACGTCGTCGAGGTAGGGGAAGAGGCAGAGGCCATCGGGGCCGTCGATGACGACTCCAGCGATGAGCCAGGCCCAACCGCTGTAGCGGGGCCTAATAATGACAATACGCTCTCTACGGCTCAGGTCGAGGCATCGCCGAAAGGCCTTAGCCAAGATCTTACTCCACATTCTGTAGCCCCGCTTCCAGGCCCGGCTAAGAATACTTCGAAGGAGCCATCGGTCGATCCATCAAAATCGAAACCGAAACCTACGGAGCCAAAACCAAAACCGAAACTACTGAAAGTAGTCATCGGACCGACGCCATCAGACTCATCGACGCCAGTCAAGTCAAGGAGTGTCGGCAACCCTTCGGGGTCACAAGGGGGCGCCGCCTCGAAGACCGATGCGCCGAAGCCAATCTCTACAGTCAAGCACGTCGCCTCGACGCAGTCGACGTCGACGCCCAAGCATGGCGACAAGACTAAAAGTCTACAGGCCAAAAAGACTGTCGAACCGACAATTTCTGCGCTTAAACCGCTACTAAGCAAAGCTCTCGAGTCAAAGACCAAGCCACACCCGAAACAGCAGGTTGCATCGACGCCCAAGGCCGTACATGTTACGCACCGTGAGCTCGAGTCTACGCACGGAAGCAAGCATGCTAGTGAGCCGAAGAAGCAGCTCGGGTCGAAGACTACGGCAAGCTCTAAAAAGGTCGGCTCATCCATAGGTCAACCTCCGATTACATACGGTCTGCCACCAACAGCTCGACCCAAACATATCGAGCACCACAAAAGCACTGACCCATCCAAAACAGTGTCCGCGCCTTCAAAGTCCAATCCTGAGGGGGTTATGTACCAGGAACCCTCGTATGACAACCAGTCGAAGCTCTTCATCGACTCGGAATCTGGCAGGCTCACCATCCATAAACGGAAAATCGCACCAGAACATCCCTTAGAGGCATAAAAAATACCTCTTAAAAGGAAAAAAGACTCGACCTCCTCACCAGTTCTCTTTGAACATTTTCAGAGTTATTCACAGCAAGTTGCTTTTTCTCCAACGCAAAGCGAGGAGGACGTGGGTGATGAGTACGGTCAAATGGCCTTCACTTATCATACTGACACTGACCAAGAGGAACCTCAGCAATGGGCTGATGCTGCAGACACTGATGATCCACAAGCTGCACCAGACATTCAGTCTTACAATGTAAAAACCTCGCCTACTGAAGACACTGCAGCGTTTAACGCTTTAATAGAAAGGGCAGCCCTTAACCATGACGTGGAAATGCACGCAGAACCAGTGGAAGAAGATTTCCTGTTTGATACTTTCTCCACCTCTGAAAAATCAGCAAAAACATTGCCTATGCTGAAAGGAGTCCTCAAACATGCTACGGACGTTTTCAAAGAGCCCACAAAGGCAAGGGTTGTCAACCCAAGGATTGAAAAATAATATAGACCTGCGCCAGTGGACCCTACCTACATCAAGGGCCAACTCCCATTGGACTCCCTCGTGGTGGCCAATGCTCGCAAGAGGGCAAACTCGCAAACTAGTGGTGATGCTCCTCCTCCGGACAAAGAATCAAAGATCTTGGAGGTTTCAGGAAAGCGGGTGGCAGCACAGGCTGCTAATATTTGGAGGATTTCAAATACACAGGCCCTGTTGGCTAGATACGATAGGGCTCACTACGACACATTAGAACAGCTGTTGCAACACCTGCCTGATGTTTACAAAGAGGGAGCAGAAATGATCATACAGGAGGGGAAGTTAATTTCTAATGCATCCATCAAATGTGCACTGGATGCTGCAGACACGGCAGCTTGGGCCATTAACACTAGTGTAATGTTGAGACGTCACGCCTGGCTCCGCATCTCTGGGTTTAAACCAGAGATTCAAACAACTTTGCTCAACCAGCCAGTTAACCCTGACTTCCTTTTTGGTCCCGATGTAGACACAACCCTCGAGAAAATTAAAAAGGACACTGAGACAGCAAAATCCATGGGGGCTCTGCAGTCACAGCAGTTTCGGGGCAGTTCCTTTCGTCGCTCCGGTAATAGGGGAGCCTCTAGAGGACAAGCTTTACAGCAAGCCCAGTACAACAAGGGGAGCACGCAAACCACCTACACAAAGAATAACAGGGGTGGATATCGTGGGAACAGCACCAAGGGCAGAGGACGTGGAAATAACAATACCAGATCCTCCGCTCCCAACAAACAGTGACGCCTTGTCACTGCCCCCGACCATTTAACACCAGTCGGGGGAAGACTCCAGCAGTTCCTGCCAGTCTGGAAAGGCATTACCACAGACAGGTGGGTGAGACAACTTAACTGATACGGCTATTGTCTAGAACTAACCTCCACTCCCCCAAACCTACCCCCAAGGCACCGTCCTATGTCCGCAGAGCACATGCACTTATTGCAGCAAGAAGTACTCTCCATGCTGCAAAAAGGGGCAATAGAACTCGTGCCTGTAGAAGAGCAAGGTACAGGGGTGTACTCTCTGTACTTCCTAATCCCAAAAAAGGATGGTTCCCTGCGGCCCATTCTAGACCTCAGACCCCTCAACCAACACATACACTTTCATATGTTAACATTACAGCAGGTCCTACCTTTGCTCAGTCAGGGCGACTTCCTAGCAACCCTGGACCTCAAGGATGCATATTTCCACATTCCCATTCGCCCAAGTCACAGGAAATATCTCGGATTCGCCATCAACAATCAGCATTACCAATTCAAGGTCCTGCCTTTCGGGGTCACTACTGCCCCCAGGGTATTCACCAAGTGCTTCGCAACTGTGGCTGCGCACCTTCGGAGACAGCACATCCATGTCTATCCCTACCTGGACGACTGGCTTGTTCAAGCAAAGTCAGCCCAGCAGTGTGCCAGCCACATGTCACGCACATTTCACCTCCTACACAGTCTAGGATTCTCACTAAACTACCAAAAATCGCACCTTCAGCCCGCTCATGTGCAACAGTACCTAGGAGCAACAATAAACACTCTGACAGCGACAGCACAGCCAAACTCTGCCAGAGTCAACAGCATGCAACTGCTAATTCAGAAATTCAGGCCCCAACAATCGCTTCCAGCGCAAGTATTCATGCAGCTGATCGGTATGATGGCATCCTGCATATTCATAGTCCCGCACGCGAGGCTACACATGCGTCCCCTTCAAGAATGCTTAGCACGACAGTGGAACCAGGCTCATGACCATCTAAAAGACCTAGTGTTGGTGACCGGTCGTGCATACAACTCTCTGCATTGGTGGAACACACAAAACCTGTACAGGGGACGACCGTTCCACGAGCCTGTCCCACAAGTAGTGCTGACGACGGACGCATCTCTCCAGGGCTGGGGGGCGCATGTCCTCCATTACACTGTGCAAGGACTATGGACGCCACAGCAGCAAAAGATGCATATCAATCTATCGGAGCTGATGGCAATCTTCATGGCGATGAAAGCGTTCAAGTTGCACCTGTGCAACAAAGTCGTGTTGATCTGGAGGGACAACATGACTGCCATGTATTACATCCAAAAGCAGGGAGGCACACACTCTCCGCAACTATCTCATCTAGCGCAGAGCATGTGGAAGTGGGCCATCCAGAGGTACATCTTCCTCATGGCGGATCATCTCCCAGGCAAGGACAACCAGATGGCGGACCTGCTCAGCAGGCACAGTCATCAAATGCAGGAGTGGGAAATTCACCCCTCAGTGCTCCAACCATATTTCCAGCAGTGGGGTCATCCAGAGATAGACCTCTTCGCAACAAAAGAAAACGCAAAATGCCAACACTTCGCCGCCAGGTTCCCACACCCACACCCACACCCGCAGTCTCAGGGCAATGCGATATGGATGAACTGGTCAGGCAAATTTGCGTACGCTTTTCCCCCAGCTCCGCTCATACCGCTAGTGGCACGCAAACTGCGGCAGCACTCCATGACGCTCACCCTGGTTGCTCCAACGTGGGCACGACAGGCTTGGTACACCACGTTCCTGGAACTTTCAGTGGTGCCTCACCACCGGCTACGCCTCACGCCCAGTCTCCTCACTCAGAGCCATGGAGACATACAGCATCCAGATCCGCAACAGTTGAGCCTTGCGATATGGCTCCTGAGGTCATAGAGTTCGGCTACCTCAACTTGCCCCCTGACTGTATGAACATCATCAAAGAGGCAAGGCGGCCTACAACTAGGGCATGCTATGCAGCCAAATGGAAACGTTTCGTCATCTACTGTTCCAATAATGACATTAATCCGCTGGATGCGTCCACTCAAAACATCATATGTTACTTGTTGCATCTATATCGATGCAATCTGGCGTATAGTTCCATTAAAATACATTTGGCCGCCATAGCAGCTTATCTTCAAAACAGGCAGCATCTTTCCCTTTTCAGAGTGCCTGCCATTAAAGCCTTCTTAGAAGGACTCAAACGAGTGATCCCTCCCAGACACCCTCCTTCACCTGTCTGGAATCTAAACATCGTTCTCACCAGGCTCATGGGGCCACCCTTTGAGCCTCTTCATTCATGTGAGATACAGTTTCTTACATGGAAAGTGGCTTTTCTGATAGCCATCACATCGCTACGAAGAGTTAGTGAGCTTCAAGCCCTAACAATTCAAGAGCCCTTCCTACAAATTCATGCGAATAGGGTAGTGCTGCGCACCAACCCCCAATTCATGCCTAAGGTGGGCTCGCAGTTCCACATTAATCAAACCATAGAACTGCCAGTTTTCTTCCCAAACCCAGATTCAGTGGCAGACCGAGCACTGCACACCTTAGATGTTAAAAGAGCTCTCCTGTATTACATCGACAGGACAAAGGACTTTAGAAAGACTAAACAACTGTTTGTTGCCTTCTCCCCACAACACAAAGGCAACCCTATTTCCAAATCAGGTATAGCCAGATGGATTGTTAAGTGCATTCAAATCTGTTATCAAAAAGCTAAACGCACCTTAACAGTTCCCCCAAGAGCGCATTCCACACGCAAGCTAGGGGCATCCATGGCTTTTCTAGGTAACATTCCTCTAGAGGATATATGTAGGGCAGCCACATGGCCCACCATACATACATTTACCAGACACTACTGCATAGATGTACACTCCAAACAGCAAGCCGCTATAGGACAGGCTGTTCTCAGAACTCTCTTTCAGACTGCTGCAGCTGGCACTGGCAACCGCCGCTAAGGAGGTAACTGCTATTTATTCTATGCACAGATATGAATTCAGCAGCCCACATGCCTCAAACGGAATATGCTACTTACCAGTATGCATCTGTTCTTGGCATGTAGGGCTGCTGACATTCATATCGCCCGCCCTCCTCCCCGGTGCCTGTAGCAGCTGTAGCACTCAGAATCATTTTCAGGCATGGTCATCACTTTCAGTATTACACTCCATCTCTGCCACTATGGCGAAAAACAATCTGGGGATGGAGAGGATGCCCATGCGCACTGTAGTCCAGGGGAGGAGCCACCTATCTCGTGATACTTCGAAGACTCTTCCAGGACAACAATGTGCAATCATCCGGACCCAACACTAGGTGGCGATCTATGCACAGATATGAATGTCAGCAGCCCTACATGCCATGAACAGATGCATACTGGTAAGTAGCATATTCCTTTGTAGATGTGTTAGAATGTCAAAAGGCTAATTTCAAACAGGCAGTGCTAAAGACACTCTTTCAACAACTACAACACCCACTGGTTAGCCATCACTTTTGGAGCGTACTACCATACAGTCTATGCAAAGCATGTGTATCTACAGCACACATGCCTCGAACAGATTATATTACTTATCCTATAAGCATGTGTTCTTGGCATGTAGAGCTGTAGATTCACATGCACCCTTCCTCCTCCCTGGACACCTATGGATGTTGCAGTTGTTATTATTCACATTAAATACACATAGACATCTCTATACTACATTTACTCCAGTCTCACCCTCTTGCGGGAAAACAATCTAACAGTGGAGTCGATGTCTATGTGCACAATCACTGAAAGGAGTCAACTTACCTCGTGACTGCAAAGACTTCTTCGAAGAAAAACAACTTACAAACATTCAGACCCAACACTCGATGGCAGGAGTATTCAAAGCATGTGAATCTACAGCTCTACATGCCAAGAACAGATGCTTACAGGGTAAGTAACATAATCCTTAGCAAGTTGAATTTTCAGCAACTCATTTGGCTATTTTTTGTTTTTATTTAAAAGACAGTAAACATTGCCTTTCTAAAGGGATTTTTTTTAAATTGAAATTGCTTTCACTGTTGAAAGAAATAGTTAAAAATGTGGTGCAGAACCTGCACATGTACAGAATTATTAAACTGTTTATTAAATCAGAGAGTGTTCCCATTTTGGATAACTAAGATTGCAATATCGCATTGGTGCTCCAGATATGGATAGCGCCAATTTCTACTTGATCAATCCACATACGGCAATAGTAGTCATTATACTCATGAGTTCCTGTAATTTGTTCATTCCAGAATCACTGTTGTTGATTATATTGTCCTTTCACAAAGTCACTAATGTGGCTGCCAGGAATCTCAACATGAGTATCAGAGCCTTCAAACCTAGACACCAGTTATACTTGAGTGAAATTCTCCAGCAAGCAATGTGGTTCTTTTAGTCCTGGAAATCTTACAGCTTATCATTTAAGCATCTTTACTCTCCAGCATGTGTTGAAAACACAAGATGAGGCAGGAAAGTAATTTCCGTGCCCCAGATTAGTTTTCTATGGTCATTGGTGAGAACTCTGCATAGTATCATAAGTTTCATTGCTGCCTTATGTACTTCAGCATCTGCCCTGTATGAAGAAATCAGATGAATAGGTTCCATAGGTAAAACTCCTGTCTTATGTAGCGCAAACCTAGTTGAACAACAGCTGAGCTCTATACAGGGTAGAAGGCAAAATCTGAAAGAAACACATAGTGATAGATTCCTTACCTTAGAATTACCCCCAGGCGTCAGACTGGAGCCGGAAAGTTTTCGTCAGGAGTACCCCCTACACGTTGGAAGGTGACGTTGTGCGTCTCCGCGTCCGTCGTTGGCGTTGTGGTCACCGAGATGACATTGCGGCAGCTACTTAGGTGCCGCCATCGGCAGTTCTTTCTTTTTTCGCGTCACCAAGCACAGGTTCATAAAGAGTGGTACCCCCAGTCATTTTTTTACTCTGTTTTTTAAAGCTTTTTGTCTTTGTTTTTTTGAGTCGACAACTTCTGGTGCCATACGGATGCCCCGTTTCAAGTCTTGCGGGGACTGTCATCGGATGATGTCGGTGACGTACCCGCACAGCGTGTGTCTCTACTGCCTGGGGCGAGACCACAACCCCAAGTCGTGCCCTGACTCCTGGGCCATGGTGCCGAAGGCTTTGCTGGAGCGTTCCCGAAAGTTACTTGAAGTCAGGCATTCGGCTCTGTACCGCTCAGGGTCCCGTGGGAGGTCGAAGGACCGGTTGCAGAGCCATCACCATCGTTCGTCAGGATCAAAGTCTTCGCACTCGGGGTCAGGTAAGACGAAGCACAAGAAGTCGGAAAAGCGTCATCGCTCGACGACTTCCCCTCGTCCGTCGCGGCTGAGGGTGCGGGTGGTGCCTCCCCTAGGCTCCCGCAGAGCCTACAGTGTCGACGTTGGCCTACCCGCCCTTCCCAGGTCTGTTGGCGACTCAGGCCCAGCTGCAAGAATTTCTGTCAGCCATGGCCCGCCTGTTTCGGCCGCTGGGCCCCGCCGACTCGCTTTCGGGCCCCATGGGCCTTACTTGGGGCCCTCGCTCTTCACTGTCTCTGGCTCCGGTATCGCTATCGGCTTCGGCGCCGCAGGGCCCCCAAGGATCTAGGCCTGGATCCCGGTCGACGCCGGTTGACCTCGTTACACCTCCACCAACGTCAACCCCACCGGCACCACCTGAGAGGTCGTCCCCGGTTTCAGCCCCAACATGGACACAGAGCCGGAACGGCGTTGCTTGACCCTGATTCCGACGCCAATAGGGCCTTTCTACCCCTATGTCCAGCCTCTACATCAGTCTTCGGAGGAAGGGCAGGACTGGAAGGGTTCTAAGGACCCTCTCATAGATCAGTGTGAGTATGACCCGGACTGAGCAGAGGAACTGGGGGATGCCAGTCGTCTCTACACCTCTCCTGACCTTGTCATGCTCACTCCTCCTAGCATGGCTTAGGAGGAGGGTGCAAGTTACGCAGTGGTGTTGCGTAGGGCGGTGGAGGCCCTCAACCTCCAACTCCCTACGGTGGCCATCAGGACTAACCTGACAGAAGTGCTTCAGCCGGCGGCTACCTCTGTGAAGCCACTGCTGCCCTTTAATGAGGCACTTTCTGACATTCTTTTGGGCACCTGGTCCAGGCCCAACACAGGTGCTCCTGTGGATAGGGATGTGGCCCGACTCCATCGCCCGGCCCTAGGTGACCCCATTTTCCTCTCCCAAAACTCCAGCCCTGAGAGCTTGGTTGTCCAAGCCTCAACGTCCCAGAGCTCATTACCCTACCGCACCCCCGGACAGGGAATCCAAGAGACTGGAACAATATCAGAAGAAGATTTTTTTCTTCCGCCAGTTCAGGGCTGCCGTCTGTGAACACTGCATGCCTTTTGGGCCGTTATTTCCTCTCTGTGTGGGATACGGTGGCGCAAGTGCTGCCTCAGTGTCCGGTGGAGGCGTGGACACTGCTCTCTAAGGCTATTGCTAGGGGGGGGAGATGCAGCAAATTCACAATACGATGTGGCCTTGACACCGCCGACTCGCTGGGCAGAGTGATTTCCGCGACAGTGGCGCTCCGCCCCCAAACCTGGCTGAGGACTACTGGCTTCTCGGGGGATGTCCAGAACATTCAGAATCTTCATTTTGCCTTGGAGTGTTTTTGTATTCTGTACTCCCCCTTCTCTTCTGTTGTGCCCTTTGTACCCCTTTTGCCTTCTGTGCCCCCTCTCCCCCGCATTGCTTTCTGTGTCCCTGCCGCTGCCTGTTGCTGCATGAGTCTTCGTTTTTCGTTTTTCATTGCGTGTCTTCCCCGCTCCTTCCCCGGTCTCCCGCTGTGCCACCTTCCCGCCGATGCGTCCCTGCGGCCTGGCCACCCCGCTGTTCCCATTCGCCACCCCACACCCGCCTCCCAGCTGCTCCTCCCTCCCACTGCCCCTCATATGGAGGCCGCACAGCGGCCGCGCCAAAGGCGCGCCAAAGGCAAGCGCGTCTGCGCCCGTCCGCGCCCAGCGCCAGAACCCCTGACCCCGCAGGAGCCAGGGCACACGACTGAGACACGACACCGCCACCCTCAACGCACTCAACACCGGACGCTCACCTGCCTGCTACCATGCCTCCCCGCTACGGCCAAGTCCTTGGGCCTCTCGGCCCCGCGCCAGCAAACGGCTGCTTTTCGCTCCTTTCGTGGCACAGGAAGGGGCGTCCCCACGCGTGCTGCCAGCCACTCGCCGCAGACTAACATCCAGCGCGGTGGCGGCCGTGGAAACCGCCGTGGAGGCGGTCGGGGACAAAGGCGAGGTCAGTCCACACCTTCCCCCGCAGCATCCGCCTCAAAACCCTCCTAGTCTGTGCTTTTCGGCCCATGTGACGCCAGTGGGGGGCAGGCATCGCCATCACCACTCTCACTGGCGCACTGTCACTTCGGACAGGTGGGTGCTGCAGATTGTCCGGAGGGGCTACTCCCTCCCCTTCGAGACGACTCCTAAAGCCATGCCACCGCAACACCACCGGGTATCGGGGGATCACTTGCGGCTTCTGCAGGAGGAAGTTTCGGCCCTCTTGGCCAAGGGGGCCATCGAGCGCGTTCCTGGGCCAGAAGTAGGACGTGGTTGCTACTCCCACTACTTCCTGGTACCCAAGAAGGGCAAAGGGGGCCTACGCCCTATCTTGGACCTACGGAACGTCAACAGCTTCCTCGGAAGGAGAAGTTCAAGATGCTGACTCTGGTTCAGGTCTTAGCTGCCCTGGACCCAGGAGACTGGATGGTAGCGTTGGACTTGCAGGACGCTTATTTCCACATCCCCGTCCTGCCGGCCCACCGGCGTTACCTGCGGTTCACGGTAGGCCACGAGCACTTTCAGTTTACCGTGCTCCCCTTCGGCCTTACCAGCGCCCCACGGGTGTTCACGAAAGTGATGGCGGTGGTCGCAGCTCATCTGCGCAGGTTAGGGGTTTCAGTCTTCCCCTACCTCGACGACTGGTTGTTGAAGGCGGGCTCGCCCCAGACAGTCGTCAGCCACCTCCAGACTACGGCCGATCTCCTGCACCTGCTGGGGTTCTCCATTAATGTGCCGAAGTCACACCTGTGCCCCTCTCAGAAGCTCCTTTTCATCTGAGCGGTTCTCGACTCGGCGCAGTTTCGGGTTTATCCACCCGAACAGCGAGTTCGGGATATTCAGGCTTTGATTCCACTCTTCCAGCCTTTATCCCGAGTTTCGGTCAGGTTGATGCTGCGGCTCCTGGGGCTGATGGCTTCCTGCATCCTTCTGGTGCATCACGCCCATTGGCGGATGCGGGCTCTGCAGTGGGACCTGAAGTTTCAGTGGGCCCAGCATCAGGGCAACCTGTCCGACCATGTCCTGATCTCGGAGGGCACTGCGAGACCGCTGCAGTGGTGGCTCTCGGACCGCGATTGGGTCAACGGCAGATCCCTCTCCCTTCCCCAACCGGAGCACGTTGTTGTGACGGACGCGTCCCTCCAGGGCTGTGGAGGCCACATGGGAGAGACGGAGATCAGAGGCATCTGGTCTCCGGCGGAGTTCCGGCTCCATATCTACCTTCTGGAGCTGCGGGCGATTCGTCTAGCACTGAAGGCATTCCTCCCCTCTGTCCGAGGGAGTGTAGTGCAGGTGTTCACGGACAACACCACCGCCATGTGGTACTGCAACAAACAGGGCGGGGTGGGGTCGTGGACCCTCTGCCAAGAGGCTCTGCGCCTCTGGCAATGGCTGGAACATCAGGGCGTGACTCTGGTGGTTTAACACCTGGCAGGTTCTCTGAACACCAGGGCGGACGAACTCAGCCGCCGGTGCATGATGGATCACGAATGGCGTCTGAACTCGGACGTGGCGCAAGGTCTCTTTCTGCGATGGGGAGAGCCTTGGTTAGATCTATTCGCCACTGAAGAGAACGCGCAATGTCATCAGTTCTGCGCGTTGGAATTTCCAAGGCGGCACTCGCTCGGAGACGCTTTTCGTCGCGAGTGGAGTGGCGGTCTGTTGTACGCCTTTCCGCCTATACCACTTCTGCCCAGAGTGCTGAAGAAGATCAGACGCGACCGGGCACAAGTCATCCTTGTGGCTCCGGACTGGGCACGAAGATACTGGTATCCCGAGCTACTCAGTATGTCAGTCGATCCCCCGGTTCGTCTGCCTCTTCAGGAGGACCTTCTGTCGCAGCAGCAGGGGACGATCCTCCACCCGAACCTGTCCAGTCTCCACCTCCATGCTTTGAGATTAAGCGGCGACAGTTGAGGCCATTTGACTTGCCTCATGAAGTTTTCAACATCATTCTGGCAGCCAGGCGTCCCTCCACAAAGTCGGTATACGCCTGCAGGTGGAACAGATTTGTGGCATGGTGCACAGCAAAGGCTGTGGATCCCCTCAATGCCCCTCTTACTGAGGTTCTCCTCTTTCTTCTTTCTCTTGCCCAGCAGGGCTCTGCTCTGGGCACTATCAAGGGCTATCTTTCAGCTCTTTCAGCCTTTCTCAGGCTGCCTGATCAACCTTCTTTGTTCAAGTCCCCTATCGTTAATCGATTCCTGAAAGGCATCACACATACGTTCCCTCCTGTTCCCTTTGTGATGCCTCAGTGGGACTTGAACCTGGTTCTTACATTTCTGATGTGCGCTCCCTTTGAGCCACTTCACAACTGCCCTCTTCGCCTTCTCACTTTGAAGACTGCCTTCCTGGTGGCCATCACCTCTGCCAGGAGAGTGAGTGAGCTCCAGGCTCTATCTTGTAAACCTCCCTTTCCTTTCAGTCCATCCGGACAAGGTTGTGTTACGGACAAGGCCCTCCTTCCTACCCAAAGTAGTCACGGCCTTCCACATTGGGCAATCTATTACCTTCTTTCCGCCTCCGCATCCCTCGAGAGAGGAAGAGAGGCTCCACCGTCTGGACCCAAAACGTGCGCGCTCATTTTATTTGGATCGCACACGCCAGTTCCGGGTGGATGACCAACTCTTTGTTGGTTACGTGGGCGCTAAGAAAGGGAAAGCGGTGCACAAGCGCACCATCTCGCGGTGGATCATCTTGTGTATCCAGGCGTGTTACTCCTTGGCTAAGAAGGAACCCCCTGTGGGGCTGAAGGCTCATTCAACTCGAGCCACAGCGACTACAACTGCTTTGGGCCGAGGTGTGCCCTTGCAGGACATTTGCCAGGCGGCTACGTGGGCCTCGCTGCACACGTTTGCAAGACATTTTTGCCTGGATAGTCAAGTGCGGAGGGATGGCTTCTTTGGCCGTTCCGTCCTCCAGGACTTTCTGGTGTGATAATTGGTTCGCAGACCCACCACCACGGGGTTGGTATTGCTGGAGTATCTATTCTAATGTAATGAATCTATCACTAACGTGTCTCTTTCAGATGCACAAGTTACTACTTGTGTAACAATATATCTGTAAGAGACATTAGTTAGTGATAGATTACTTACCCACACCCATCCTCCCCGTTCTGCGAACCGATATCTAGGGTTAAGGTCATCTCCTTTCAGGGCCCTAGTTTCATGGCACCAGTGTTGGTTTTTGGCATAGCTCTGCGTTTCTGGTGCGGAAAAGCTGTGTCTAAGAACTGACGTCAGCACGCGGAGGCGGCGTCTAAGTACTCCGACGACGTCATCACGGCGCCCACGACGCCGACGACGGGCGCGGAGCCTCAGACGACGCCTACCGACGAGCAAGGGTACTGCTACGCAAAAGTTTCCGGATCCAGTCTGACGCCTGGGGATATTCTAAGGTAAGGAATCTATCACTAACTAATATCTCTTACAGATATATCGTTACACAAGTAGTAACTTGTGCATCACAACCTCAACATCATCTCCTACGCCGACGACACCCAGCTGATACTCTACCTCACCAAAGACCCAGCCACCGCCAAAACCAACCTCCAGGAAGGAATGAAAGACGTCGATGAATGGATGAAGCTCAGCCGTCTGAAACTCAACTCAGACAAAACGAAGTCCTCATCCTCGGACAATCCCCATCCGCCTGGGACGACTGACATGCAGAATAGATATTTTTCACAAGTTATAGGGCTAATGTTTGCACCCCAGCCTATCCTTGTTGAACTTGACATTATGGTTCCTGAGCCCAATATAAACCTTTGAATCTTCCTGCAGAATATATGACGTTTTGAAGGAAGGTATGTACTGGAGCTTCCTAGACTTCTGTGTGTAACAAATGTTGACTGTGGGTGGTGCTTGAGTATCAATCCCACCAAGTGGTTTGTAGAAAGGTTGCTTCTTAATCTACAATAACTGGCCAGAGCAAGGTTGCATTTCTCTTCCATCTTGAACTTCTATTACCTACAGAAAAATTTTCTCCACAGGTCTTTTGTCATGATTGAGTTAGAGGCCACTATAAGGCTTTTCCACTAGTGAGGAGACCTCCTCCATGGGAACTGAATGTAGTTCTGTCAAACTCACTGATCCTCCTCTTGAACCTAAGCATAGGGCTTCTTTTCAGCATATTACATTGAAGGTGAGTTGTTAGTGAATACCTCTGCATGCAAGGTTTATACGTTTCTAGCTGTTTGGTCCAATGAGCCTTACACTGTATTCTTAAGAATAATGTGGTCATGCAGATGCCTCCTAATATGTTTCCCTTTAGAATATCCCCAGATGCCACACTGGAACCGATCACAGGTGGCTTTGTTCATTTCCGCATTGGCTTTGTCGTTTTACTGATGATTTGAAGAATCTTTCAGATGTGCGAGGGAATTATGTACTCGCCGAAAACTACAGGCCATAGGGGGACTGCAGGAAGCCCAGGTGCGTCTTGGTGCCTGGGCTCTGGCCAAAACTCTTAAGCTCTACTACGTCAAACAGGCACAGGTTTCTTGCACTATTATATTGGTTGGTATGTGTGGGGCACATGAGGTTATGCGGAATCACTACTGTGACATATGTTGACTCCACAAGTTTTCATACATTTCTCGATTTCCTCGTCTCAACATTGACACTACATCTGAATTTCCTAGAGCTTACATGCAAATGAAAGTGTGATATAGGGAGGCTACTATTTACTATTAATTCCAAGTTGCGAGTTAGTTTACTGCATTGCAATATGCGTGCACCACAGATGTCTAACTTGCAAAAATCATGGTGACCAACTCCAAATGCAATGCCTGACCATAACATCTGTAACATGCAGCACCAACCCTGTCCTTGGCCTATTATGCTAAGGGATAATGTATGGTTGATTTTACTCTTTTGTATACTGCCAGTATGAAATTGCACGAAGGATCGAAAATGTTATTGATTTAGGATAATTTCCTATATATTTGGAATATGAGCAATAATAAAAACTTTTTAGTTATGGAAAATAGACCAGCACTGTAAATCCTCAGCCATGAGTCACATACCCATACTTTTTCCTTCTTTTGTGATGGACTACTTTTAATATTGAAAGACGTCTTGCTTATGTGATCACATTTTGTGTACATTTTCGAGCACTGAGAAAGTCTAGGTGACGATGCCTGATGAAACACGTGTTGGCTAGAAGCTTCTGAGGAAATTAAGATTTTTTTTAAAAATGTAAACATTACTGTAGATTTCTGTTTTTTAATATAATAATTACATTTCTTTAAAGTATTACTATATATATAACTTAAAATAGTTTAGTATGCTTTAACTAGGTATAAATGTTATACATTAGGTGGGAATACTTTTTAATTTAATTAAGAAAATAATTTACATTTAATATATTAAACATTAAGTGTTGAAATTTAAGTTAATACTGTAGCATTTGTTCATATAAATTCATTTAAAATATTTACCTTTCCTTATTAACTTTAAATATCTTTACTAATGTATTTTTACGTTTAATAAACGTAACCTTTTCCCTATACTTTACCATAGAGAGATTTCTGCCCCGGTGACATAGAGCTCAACCTATGTGTGAAAGGTTACAAGTCGTAAGTAAGTTTACACTTGTAGTTAAGGCTCCACCCCCTGAATTTAGCCAAAAGCAGTAAAGTTATTCAAAAGTATAAGAGTAAATGTTCATATGTAGATTTACTTAAATGTACGTTTACCTTTCTCAATAGCCCCCATAGGGTTCCCCAGGTCACTGATAAGCATGATTTTTTACTCCCCCATCACTATACTAATGAGGCACTGTACTTGGTTTTACAAATTGCCAGTGGGCTGGATACCTCTCTGTAGACAAAACTTGTCTTACTACGTGGGCCACCAACAGAGGAAAATGCTTTGGTTGCAGCGGTAGTACAGAGGACAGCTCAGGTAATAGATCTGCTCTTGCGTGTTCCTCTCCATTGAAACGAAAGGAAACCTAACATAAAGATGGAGGCATGTGAGCTATAGATCACATGCTTTGCATACGCCTGCCATCTAGTGTTTGGTCCGGGTGTTTGCAAGTTGTTTTTCTTTGAAGAAGTCTTTCCAGTTACAAGGTAGGTGACTCCTCCTTTCAGTGATAGTGCGCATGGGCATCGACTCCATTGTTGGATTGTTTTTTTGCCTCCATCGGGTTCGGACGTGAATTGCTGCGCTCCAGTTCGACACTGTTTCTCTTGTTTTCCCTCAGTGCGCAAGACACTCACCCTCAACGGAACAGGACTGTGACGTATCTAAGGCTTTCTGATCGAAGAAAACACTTTGCGACCGTCGGGCACGACGTCGCGACATGCATAGCCAGCACGCAAGTTCCATTCCGGACCTCTTTGGGGAAGACTCGGAACAAGAGGCCGGAGACGTCATGGGAGCTGAGGAAGAACAAGACCCGATCTCCATCTCCATCTCCTACTACGGCTCCGAGGGGGACAAAGACTTCCCGCCGGGGCAGCCTACTATGAGTACAGATCCTCCCTTGCCCCAAAGTCCACCTCAGCCCAAGAAGAAGGCTCTGGTCTAACTCCTGCCTCCGAGCCACGGTCGGGACGAGAGCATGTTTACGACATCCCACCCTCCGGCTCGGCACCGAAAAATACCCAAATACCCAAATGCCTTCCGGCTCCGAGCAGAGCTGTTCCAAGACAGGCAGAGAGCCGAAACCTTCGAGATCGAAGTCAAAGACGGGCTCCGCCCCACCCTCTTCGTTGCCGAAAACCTCTTCGGATCCGAAATCCACTGCACCCAAAGCCCCGACACTGAAGCCTTCGGCACCAAACCCAAACTGATGTGTCGATTCCATCCAAAGAGCAACATTCCAATGCTCCGCCCTCAAAACCATATCCGAAACAGCGGGAGCTATATATCCACCCAACAACTGGACGTATTACCACAAAGGTGACAATAATACTCAAACCTGAGACGGAAGAGGTCCACCACCTTCCTTTAAAAAGGAACATTTTGTTACTAATCCTTTCCACCTCCTCTTCCATCACCTCCTTCCCCTCTGTTTCAACCTTTACTAATTTCACCTGAGCCCTCACCAACACATACACCTGAAGATCAGGATGATGGGGATGGGACTGGAGACGGTGAGTTTGAGAAAGTGCGATCTTTCTTGCATAGGTATGCCCCCACTTTTTGCTAAATTGCTGTTGTGCTTTGACTGAGTGTGCCCTGTGCTCCTGCTCACCAGGTGCCCAGGGCCTGTGTTCCTTCCCTAAAACTGTGTTGAAACTTAAACCCAATTGTCATCTCTGGCAACCTGTCAGCCCCTAGTAAATGTTACCCTAGATACCCAGGGCATGGTGACCAGAGAAGGCCCCTAAGGGCTGCAGCACTTATTGTGCCACCCTTAGGGGCCCTGTACCCTGACACCCACACACTGCCTTTGCAGGCTAAGTGTCTAAGTACAGAACTAAACAGAGAGTCGACATGGCACACACCCCTGTGTGCCATGCCCACAAGCTCACTGCCCTGGCATCCATCAGTCACCCCTCTAGACCTCCCAGCAACATAGTATATGGTGCTGGGAGGTCGTCATTACGAACTCCACAGCACCATGATGGCTTCACTGAAGACTGAGAAGTTTGATATCAAACTTCTCCGCATCTCCGCACATCTGAAAGAGACACGTTAGTGATAGATTCCTTACCTTAGAATATCCCCAGGCGTCAGACTGGATCCGGAAACTTTTGCGTAGCAATACCCCTGCGCGCTGGTAGGCGTCGTCTGCGGCTCCGCGTCCGTCGTCGGCGTCGTGAGCGCCGGGATGACGTTGTCGGAGTACTTAGACGGCGCCCATGCGCGCTGACGTCAGTTCTTCTTTTTTCCGCGCCAGCTAGCGCAGATCCGGAAGAAGCTCTACCCCCAGTCACTTTTTGACTGAATAGTTTTTTGATCCTTTTTGATCTTCTCTTAGTCGACTGTCTCGACTATCGGTGCCAGGGATGCCCGGGTTCAAGCCTTGTTCGAAGTGCGGCCGACTCATGTCGGTCACGGACCCCCATCGCCGGTGCCTGAAGTGCTTAGGCCTCGACCACGACGATCGAACCTGCGTCGACTGCCGGGCTCTGACGTCGAAGGCTAGGCGGGAGCGGTCCCGCAAGCGTCTCGAGCTGAGGCACTCGGCCCCGCGCCGCTCCAGGTCCCGGTCCCACGGGAGGTCGAGGGACAGGTCGCGAGGTCGGAGTCATCGACGTTCCGGAAGTGGACACCGATCGTCTGGTTCCAAGTCCTCAGGTAAGAGGCATGAGAGGTCGGAACGACACCATCGGTCCTCCGACCCGCCCCGACGCTCGCTCGATGCGGCCGGGGACTCGGGCGACACCGCCCACGCGGCTCCGCGGGAGTCGCAAGCGTCGCCGCCTGCCCCACACCTTCGGGTCCCTGGGCACGGCGCGTCGCAGGAGGAGGTCGAGAGGTACCTCATGGCCATGAGGGCCCTCCCTCCTCAGTCGGTTCCCGTGGCGCCTTCGGGCCGATCGGCTCCGTCTGGAGGTCCTTCCGGGTCGGGCGCTTCGGCCCCGACGACGTCGGGTACTTCGGGCCCGGCGCCGCTGGCGACTTCGGTCCCGGCGCCGCTGGCGACTTCGGTCCCGGCGCCGCGCGACCTCGCTGGATCCGGCTCCGGATCCGGGACCTCGCCGGTCGACCTTACGACCTCGCCGGCGCCGTCCCTTCAGGTGTCGTCCCCGGCAGCCGATGTGGTTGCCGACCCCAATGTTTCCTACGGTCCTACTCAGGAGTCGGAGGGGCGCCGCTGGGCGCCGATTCCGTCGGCCTTTGGAGACTTCTATCTCCACGAGGAGGCCCTGGCTGTTAATCCTGGTCTCCAGGAGCCAGGTGACGAGGAGCAATGGGAGGGGTCCGAGGACCCTCTGGCACGTGATTGCCAGTCGCATCAGGACTGGACATATGAGCTTGGGGAGGCCAGCGGTATTGACACCTCGCCAGACACTGGATTTACGTCGCCCCCGACTGTGGCTTCGGAGGCGGGTTCTGCTTACAGCGTAGTGTTGACGAAGGCAGCTAAGGCCTTAAACCTTCAGCTCCCCGTCGCGGCCGTGAGGACTAATCTCCTCACTGAGGTCCTCAAACAGCAGTCCGGTTCCGCGGAGCCCCTCCTGCCGTTCAATGAGGCCTTGTGTGACGTTCTGCACGGCACTTGGTCAGGAACGTGGCCAGACGCTACCGCCCGGCACCGGGCGACCCATGCTTTTTGTCCACCCATCCCACCCCCGAGAGCCTGGTCATCCAGGCCTCTAACTCCCAAACCGCATTCCCGTCGGCCCCGCCCGACAGGGAATCCAAGAGATATGAGCAGTTCGGGAAGAAGGTCTTCTCGTCTGTGAGCCTAGGGCTACGGTCTGTGAACACCAACTGTCTCTTGGGCCGCTACACCCACACTCTGTGGGACACGGTTGCGGAGGTGCTGCCACAATGCCCTGAGGAGGTCAGGGCTAAACTCAGCCAAACCCTTGCGGACGGCCGAGATGCGGCACGTTTTTCTATCCGGTGTGGGCTGGATACCACGGACTCACTGGGCAGGGCGATGGCAACGACGGTGGCGGTTCGACGCCACGCCTGGTTGAGGTCCGCCAACTTCTCGGCCGATGTCCAGGCCACCCTCCTGGACATGCCGTTTGATGGCCGTCGCCTCTTCGGCGACAAGGCAGACCATGCGCTGGAACGTTTCAAGGACTCCAGGGCCACGGCCAAGTCCTTGGGCCTTACGGCCCCACGCCAGCAATCGGGTGCCTTTCGCTCCTTTCGTGGCCACGGAAGGGGCGCCCCACCACGGACCGTCAGCCACGCGCCGCAGAATGTTCAGCAACGCGGTGGCGGACGTGGGAACCGCCGTGGCGGTGGTCGGGGCCAGCGGCGAGGCCAGTCCACACCTCCCTCAGCAGCCCCCGCCTCAAAACCTTCCTAGTCCGAGTTTTCAGGCCCATGTGACGCCTGTGGGAGGCAGGGTTCGCCATCACCTCTCACACTGGCATACAGTCACTTCGGACAGGTGGGTGCTGCAAATTGTCCGAAGGGGTTTCTCCCTCCCCTTCGAGTCTTCCCCTCCATCCATGCCACCTCAATACCACCGTGTGTCGGGGGATCACTTGCAACTTCTGCAAGAGGAGGTTTCGGCCCTCTTGGCCAAGAGGGCCATCGAGCGCGTTCCTGGGCCAGAAGTAGGACGTGGTTGTTACTCCCACTACTTTCTGGTACCCAAGAAGGGCAAAGGGGGCCTACGCCCTATCTTGGATCTGCGGAACGTCAACGGCTTCCTCCGGACGGAGAAGTTCAAGATGCTCACTTTGGCTCAGGTCCTGGCTGCCCTGGACCCGGGAGACTGGATGGTAGCGTTGGACTTGCAGGACGCCTATTTCCACATCCCCGTCCTGCCGGCCCACCGGCGTTACCTACGGTTCATGGTAGGCCAAGAGCACTTTCAGTTTACCGTGCTCCCCTTCGGCCTTGCCAGCGCCCCACGGGTGTTCACGAAGGTGATGGCGGTGGTCGCAGCCCATCCGCGCAGGCAGGGGATATCAGTCTTCCCCTACCTCGACGACTGGTTGTTGAAGGCGGGCTCGCCCCAGTCAGTCGTCAGCCACCTCCAGACTACGGCCGACCTCCTGCACTTGCTCGGGTTCTCCATCAATGTGCCGAAGTCACACCTGTGTCCCTCTCAAAAGCTCCTCTTCATCGGAGCGGTTCTCGACTCGGCGCAGTTTCGGGTTTACCCACCCGAACAGCGGGTTCGGGATATTCAGGCTCTGATTCCTGTATTCAGGCCGTTATCCCGGGTCTCGGTCAGGTTGACGCTGCGGCTTCTGGGGCTGATGGCCTCCTGCATCCTTCTGGTGCGTCACGCCAGGTGGCGGATGCGGGCTCTGCAGTGGGACCTGAAGTTTCAGTGGGCCCAGCATCAGGGCAACCTGTCCGATCATGTCCTGATCTCGGAGGGCACTGCGAAGCAACTGCAGTGGTGGCTCACGGACCGCGACTGGGTCAGTGGCAGACCCCTCTCCCTACCCCAGCCGGAGCACGTAGTTGTGACGGACGCGTCCCTCCAGGGCTGGGGAGGCCACATGGGAGAGGCGGAGATCAGAGGCCTCTGGTCTCCGGCGGAGTCCCGGCTCCACATCAACCTTCTGGAGCTGCGGGCGATTCGTCTTGCACTGAAGGCATTCCTCCCCTCTGTCAAGGGGAGCGTAGTGCAAGTGTTCACCGACAACACCACCGCCATGTGGTACTGCAACAAACAGGGCGGTGTGGGGTCGTGGACCCTCTGCCAGGAGGCTCTGCGCCTCTGGCAGTGGCTGGAACATCAGGGCGTGACCCTGGTGGTTCAACACCTGGCAGGCTCTCTGAATGCCAGGGCGGACGAAATCAGCCGCCGGTGCATGATGGATCACGAATGGCGTCTGAACTCGGACGTGGCGCAAGGTCTCTTTCGACAGTGGGGAGAGCCTTGGTTAGATCTATTCGCCACAGAAGAGAACGCGCAATGTCAGCAGTTCTGCGCGTTGGAATTTCCAAGGCGGCACTCGCTCGGAGACGCTTTTCGTCGCGAGTGGAGCTGCGGTCTGTTGTACGCCTTTCCGCCTATACCACTTCTGCCCAGAGTGCTGAAGAAGATCAGGCGCGACCGGGCCCAGGTCGTCCTTGTGGCTCCGGACTGGGCACGAAGATACTGGTATCCCGAGCTACTCAGCATGTCAGTCGATCCCCCGATTCGTCTGCCTCTTCGGGAGGACCTTCTGTCGCAGCAGCAGGGGACGGTCCTGCACCCGAACTTGTCCAGTCTCCACCTACAAGCTTGGAGATTGAGCGGCGGCAGTTGAGGCCATTTGACTTGCCTCCCGAAGTCTGTGATATCATTTTGGCAGCCAGGCGTCCCTCCACAAAGTCGGTATACGCCTGCCGGTGGAACAGATTTGTGGCATGGTGCACAGCAAAGGCTGTGGATCCTCTCTCTGCACCCCTTTCGGAAGTGCTGCTCTTTCTTCTTTCCCTTGCCCGGCAGGGCTCTGCTCTGGGCACTCTTAAAGGGTACCTTTCTGCTCTATCAGCCTTCTTGAGGCTACCAGATCAGCCTTCTTTATTCAAGTCCCCTATTGTGAGTAGATTTCTGAAGGGCATCACGCATATGTTCCCTCCTGTTCCCTTCGTGATGCCCCAGTGGGACTTGAATCTGGTTCTCACCTATCTGATGTGTGCTCCCTTTGAGCCGCTTCATAACTGCCCTCTTCGTCTCCTTACTCTGAAGATGGCCTTCCTGGTTGCCATCACCTCTGCCAGGAGGGTGAGTGAGCTCCAGGCCCTTTCTTCTTCTCCACCTTTCCTGTCTGTTCATCCTGATAAGGTGGTGTTACGTACACGACCTTCCTTTCTGCCCAAGGTTGTCACGGCCTTCCACATCGGGCAGTCCATCACCTTGCCCACCTTCTTTCCGCCTCCGCATCCCTCGAAAGAGGAGGAGAGGCTCCACCGTCTGGATCCAAAACGTGCGCTCTCCTACTACCTAGATCGCACACGCCAATTCCGGGTGGATGACCAACTCTTCGTTGGTTACGTGGGCGCGAAGAAGGGAAAGGCTGTGCACAAGAGGACCATCTCAAGGTGGATCATCTTGTGTATTCAAGCATGTTACTCCATGGCGAGGAAGGAGCCCCCGGCTGGATTGCGGGCTCACTCCACTCGGGCCACGGCAACGACAACTGCCCTGGGCCGCGGTGTCCCCCTGCAGGACATCTGTTAGGCAGCCACGTGGGCCTCGCTGCACACGTTCGCAAGACACTACTGCCTGGACAGTCAAGTCCGGAGGGATGGCTTCTTTGGCCGTTCCGTCCTCCAGGACTTTCTGGTGTGATATTGGTTCGCAGACCCACCTCCGGGGTTGGTATTGCTGGGGTATCTATTCTAAGGTAAGGAATCTATCACTAACGTGTCTCTTTCAGATGCACAAGTTACTACTTGTGTAACGATATATCTGTAAGAGACATTAGTTAGTGATAGATTCCTTACCGCCCACCCATCCTCCCCGTTCATCGAACCGATATCTAGGGTTAAGGTCATCCCCTTCAGGGCCCTAGTTTCATGGCACCAGTGTTAGTTCTATCATGGCTCTGCGTATCTGGCGCGGAAAAGCTGTGTTATCAGAACTGACGTCAGCGCGCATGGGCGCCGTCTAAGTACTCCGACGACGTCATCCCGGCGCTCACGACGCCGACGACGGACGCGGAGCCGCGGACGACGCCTACCAGCGCGCAGGGGTATTGCTACGCAAAAGTTTCCGGATCCAGTCTGACGCCTGGGGATATTCTAAGGTAAGGAATCTATCACTAACTAATGTCTCTTACAGATATATCGTTACACAAGTAGTAACTTGTGCATTAAACCCACACTGATGCCAGTGTGGGATTTAATGTAAAATGCACGACAGAGGGCATCTTAGAGATGTCCCCTGAAACCTAACCAACCCCCAGTGTCCTTACTGTATGGCTGCCGAGGCTGCCACCACCACACATGTTTCTGGACCCCTGGGTCGAGAGCCTGCCGCTCTCGGGGGCCTGAAACTATGCACATCCTGGGACGTGGTGCCAGGCCTCCTCCCCCCAGGTTGGGCAGGGGAAGCTTCAAAGGCGTACCGCCTTAGTGAGCTTCTCCAGGCCACTTGCTGTGCTCAGCAACTGTCCCCCACCGGTTCTGACCCCCACTCGGGGGGAACAACGGCGGGAAACCCTAAGTGAGGAAAGGGGGTGTGCCAGCCTATGCCAACCCTACCCCTCAGATGGGAGAGGTGAGGTGAAGCACCACTCCGGGCTCCGGCTATCTTGAAGATGGGGAGCCCTGCCCAATCACAGCTAGGCTCCTGCCCCCCCCCTCTTTCCCACAGGAGAAGACCAGGCTAGGGGGTGTACCCACCCCAGGGCAGGGTCCCATTAATTCCTGCCCTTGCCCTACCTGTAACGCCCCTAAATTTAGTATTTAGGGGCACCCTGAACCTTCCTTCCTCAGATCCTGTTTGCAACAAGAAGAAGGCCAAGAAACAAGAAGACCTGCCTTGCAGCTGCTAACAAAAGGACGACACCCCCTGACTTGGCCCGAGAACCTTACAGGCCTGTTGATCCTTGAACCTGCTCCTGCAAAACTCCGGCGTCTACTGCGGAACAGCAACCTCGAACACCCCGGAGGACCAGCCTGCCTTAAACCTTCCAAAAGACTGGGACTCCCATGAGCAGTGGTTCTGCTCAAACAGCAATACCCCTGGTGCCAGCCAGGAACCATGAATCCAGCCCACTCTGCATCCGCCAAGCCCGGCCTGTGCCTGAGTCATCCAAGACCACGAGGACGTCCCCCAGGCGACTGGGACCCGAAGTCCAGTGCCCAAAGACCCTCCGAGACGACGCCTGCGGCCTCAACCAGGGACACCTCCAACCGCGACCAGCTGTGGGTAAGATTTTCCGACGCCAAAAGACACCCCTGCACCCAGCACACCACGGCCCCCTGTGCCTATCTTTGGGGTACCTACCTCTTCTCCAAGATCCAAACTTACCTCTCGAAGTGGTGGTCTCACCTGAAGAATCTCCGTCCCCGAGCCTGCAGCCTTTGTTCCCTTTTTAACTTTCACATTGGATTACATTGAATGACCGACTGTTCAAAAGCACCCTGCACCCAGCCGCCAGAGTGCCGCTGGAAGTGCAACTACTACCCTACTCTACTACCCCACTTGCCCTGAGTAAGTGACCAGGAGCTCAGCTCCCTCAGCCGTGTGGCCTGCTTGCTTGCAGCCACCAACCACAGTCCCCCTATCCTCAATTGGATTGCATTGGGCCTACTCTCTCTGCACCCGGCTGCCCCTGTGCCGCTGAGGGTGTAACAACTGTACCTTTCCGACCCTGGGAGACCCCTGAGTCTATGCCCAGAACGTTAACTTTGCCAGTCGAGTACTTCACTAAAAGCCGTTACCTCACTTTCCTTCCATAGGTTAACATTGACTGGTTTTCACTTGAAATTTCTTCTAAGTGTGAAGTATTGAAACTTTAAAATATTCATCTAAAATCAGCCGAATAACGAATTCCGAAATACTCACCTGTGATCAGGAGAGAAGCCAGAACTGTACCTTTTAGCCCAGTACTGAACTGCAAAAGTAATCCTAACTGTACTTACCAGTAACAACATTTTCTTCCATAGGAAACCATTGACTGTTTTTCTCAGAAATGTCTTCTAAGTGTTGATTTTTGCAAACTAGAGATATTCCTTAAAAATCGTACCAGCTACTAAAACTTAATTAATTACCTATCTTAGGTATAGATCCCAGTGCTAAACTCAGGAGTCCAATACTGGATTACAAAAGTAACGAGAACAAACTTTACCTGTGACTTGAATTTCCTCCCATAGGATAACACTCCTGTGGAAACTGTTCTCTGGTAACTGCAGAGACAGGCTTCTGACCATCCCTGGGCCAGATGCAGGGTCCTATGACCTCATGAAGAACACTCTGATTGAGGGGTTTGGACTCCCTACTGAGGAGTACAGAATTAGATTCGGGGGGCTCACAAAACCCAGACCCAGTCCTGGATTGACTTTGTAGACTACTCAGTAAAGACACTGACTGGTTGGTTAGCTGGACATAATGTGCATGATTTCACTGGGCTTTACAATCTGTTCATGAAGGAACATATATTAAGTAACTGCACAAATGAAAAGTTGCATCATCATTTGGTAGACCTTGGTCTAATTTCTCCCCAAGAATTGGGAAAGAAGGCAGACCATTGGGTCAAGACTAAGGTGACCAGGACAACCACTGGGGGTGACCAAAAGAAGATGGTTACAAAACCTCCCCAGGGGAAAGGTGGTGAGAATCCCCAAGATAAAAAGTCTTAGTCTTCCAAAAGGCCCCTAAAACCTGTACAGGTGTGTGGGACCCAAACTACTCCCTATGTGCCTCAGCCCTATAGGGGGAAGAACTTTGATCCCTCCAAGGCCTATTGTAACAACTGTAAGAAGTTGGGACATTTAACTGTAGACAAAAATTGCCCCCACAACAAAGCCCCTAAAGCACCCAGTACAGCTACTCCTGGGGCATCAAGTCTACAAATGGGATCAGAGGAGTACCCAGAACAAGTCTGGGAATACACTCAAGCAAGTCTAGTTTCCTTGGGGGAAGTTGAGTTTGCCAATGTAGCTGTGTGGCCACCCAACTTGAAAAAGGATTTGCAATACCCTTACATTAATGGAACTAGGATAGAAGCCCTGAGGGATACAGGTGCAAGTGTCACTATGGTGAGAAATACACTGGTTTCCCCAGAGCAATACCTGATTGGGAAAACTCATCAAAGTCACCAATGCTGACAGTGTTACCACTATTCATCCTATGGCTATGGTGACATTAGGCTGGGGGGGGGGGAGGGGGTGGTGGGGGGGGCTTACTGGCCTGAAACAGGTAGTGGTCTCTCAGAAGTTGCCATCTGACTGTCTGCTTGGAAATGACCTAGAAACCTCCGCCTGGGCTGAGGTTGAGCAAGTAACCCATGCAGCCATGCTGGGCATCCCTGAATTGGTGTGTGTGTGCAAACAAGAGCACAGAGCAAAAAGAAGGGTGAACAAGTAGGCTTGGAGCCTGAAAGTATGGCCCAACCAACCAAGAGAAAAAGCAAGAAGACTGGGGGACCAGCTTCTACACATCAATCCTCTCAGGACCCCTCCTCAGGGAGAGGACTTGGAAATCCTAGAGGGAACTGAGCCCATGGAGCTTGAGCCTTACCAGATTGAACTCCTGGGCCCAGGGGGACCCACAAGGGAAGAGCTGTGCCAGGGTCAGCAAGACTATCCCACTCTTGAAAGCCTGAGGCAGCAAGCTGTTTCAGAAGCACCGGGAGATGTCAGTGGTACCCACAGAGCTTATTGGGAAGAGGGATTACTGTATGCTGAGGCAAGAAATCCCACTCCTGGAGCCACCAGGAGAGTAGTAGTGCCACAGAAGTATAGGGAGTTCCTCCTAACTTTGGCTCATGACATCCCCCTAGCTGGGCATCTGGGGCAAAACGTAGGACAGGCTAGTCAGTCACTTCTACTGGCCCTAGATATATCAAACGTTGAATGAGTTTGTGAGCTCCTGTGTTACCTGTCAGGCCAGTGGCAAGACAGGTGGCCACCCAAAGACCCCCCTGATACCACTGCCAGTGGTGGGTTTCCCCTTTGAAAGGGTAGGTGTGGACATTGTGGGTCTACTTGAACCTCCCACAGCCTCGGGGAACAAATTCATTCTAGTGGTAGTGGATCATGCTACTAGGTACCCTGAAGCAATTCCCAACGGGTTACTACAGCTCATGCAGTAGCCAAGGCCCTCCTGGGTATCTTCACCAGGGTAAGGTTTTCTAAGGAGGTGGTTTCAGACAGAGGTTCCAACTTCATGTCTGCTTACCTGAAGCAAATGTGGAAGGAGTGTAGTGTGCAGTACAAGTTTACTACCCCATACCATCCACAAACCAATGACATTGTTGAGAGATTCACAAGACATTGAAAGGTATGATCATGGGACTCCCTGAAAAACTCAAAAGGAGATGGGATGTCCTGTTGCCATGCCTGCTTTTCGCTTATAGGGAAGTGTCACAGAAGGGAGTAGGGCTTTCCCCCTTTGAATTTCTGTTTGGTCATCCTGTAAGGGGACCGCTTTGTCTTGTGGAAAGGGTTGGGAGAAGCCTCTCCAAGAACTCAAGCAAGACATTGTGGACTATTTGCTTGGCCTAAGGTCCATAATGGCTGAGTATATGGAAAAGGCATCCAAGAATCTTTAAGGCCAGCCAGGAGCTTCAGAAGCAATGGTATGACCAAAAAGCTGCACTGGTTGAATTTCAACCTGGGCAACAGGTGTGGGTTTTGGAGCCAGTAGCACCAAGGGCTGTCCAAGACAGATGGAGTGGCTCTTACCATATCCTGGAGAAAAGGGGTGAGGTCACTTACCTAGTGGACCTGGGCACAAGCAGGGCACCCAAAAGGGTTATCCATGTAAACAGCCTTAACATCTACAATGACAGGGCTGACATCACCATGCTGATGGTGACTGATGAGGAACAGGAAGCAGAGAGTGAACCTCTCCCTGATCTCCTCTCTTGCAGCCCAAAAGATGGGTCATTGGATGGAGTAGTCTTTTCAGACACCCTCTCTGCCCAACAGCAGACTGACTGCAAGCAAGTCTTGCAACAGTATGCAAGTCTCTTTTCCCTGACCCCTGGTCTGACCAACTAGTGTACCCATGATGTGGGCACTGGTGACAGTAACCCTGTCAAAAACCAGATCTATCGACAATCAAACCAAGTCAAGGAAAGCATCAAAGCTGAAGTCAGCAGGATGCTGGAGTTAGGGGGTATTGAACCCTCTGAGAGCCCCTGGGCTAGCCCAGCGGTTCTGGTCCCCAAGTCCATCCACAGGTTGGAAAGAGAGAGTTGAGGTTATGTGTGGACTATAGAGGGCTCAACTCTGTCACCAAGACAGATGCTCACCCCATTCCAAGAGCAGATGAGTTGATAGACAAGTTGGGGGCAGCCAAATTTCTCAGTACCTTTGACTTAACTGCAGGGTACTGGCAGATTGGCATGGCCCCAGGAGCAAAAGAGAAAATGGCATTCTCCACATCTGCTGGGCACTATCAGTTTACTGTAATGCCTTTTTGATTAAAGAATGCCCCTGCCACCTTCCACAGGTTAGTGAATCAAGTCCAGACTGTATCCTCTAGTGCAGCTTATCTTGATGATATTGCTGTCTTTAGCACCACCTCACAGGATCACCTGATCCACCTTGGGAAGGTTTTACAAGCCCTGCAATCTGCAGGACTAACTATCAAGGCATGCAAATGCCAGATAGGGCAGGGCACTGTGGTCTTCTTGGGCCACCTTGTTGGTGGAGGCCAGGTACAACCCTCACAGCCCAAGATCCAGAGTATCATGGACTGGCCAGCTCCAACAACCCAGACCCAAGTCAGGGCATTCCTTGGTTTGACTGGGTACTAAAGGAAGTTTGTGAAGGGATATGGGTCCATTGTGACCCCCCCCCCCCCTCATAGAACCCACCTCCAGGAAAATGCCCAGGAAAGTAAACTGGACTGTTAGTTGCCAAAAAGCTTTTTCCACCCTGAAAGAGGCAATGTGCTCAGCCCCAGATTACTCCAAGCAGTTCATAGTGCAGACTGATGCCTCTGAGCTAGGGATAGGTGCGGTCCTATCCCAGATCAATGAAGAAGGCCAAGACCAACCTGTTGCTTTTATAAGCTGGAGGCTACTCCCTAGAGAGCAGCGTTGGAGTGCCATTGAGAGGGAGGCCTTTGCTCTGGTTTAGTCCCTGAAGAAGTTGAGGCCCTACTTGTTTGGAACTCACTTCCTGGTTCAAACTAACCACAGACCTCTCAGATGGCTAATGCAAATGAAAGGGGAAAATCCAAAACTACCAAGATGGTCCATCTCCCTACAGGGAATGGACTTAGAAGTGGAACACCGACCAGGGACTGCCCATGCCAATGCAGATGAACTTTCCAGGTTCTTCCATTTAGACAAGGAAGACTCCCTAGGGCAAGGTTAGTCTCTTCCCCTTTCGTTTGGAGGGGGGAGGGTTGTGTGAGATGATGTGCTTTGACTGAGTGCGCCCTGTGCTCCTGCTAACCAGGTGCCCAGAGCCTGTGTTCCTTCCCTAAAACTGTGTTGAAACTAAAACCCAATTGGCATCTCTGGCCACCTGTCAGCCCCTAGTAAATGGTACCCTAGGTACCCAAGGCATGGTGACCAGAGAAGGCCCCTAAGGGCTGCAGCACTTATTGTGCCACCCTTAGGGGCCCTGTACCCTGACACTCACACACTGCCTTTGCAGGCTGAGTGTCTAAGTACACAACTAAACAGAGTTGACATGGCACCACTGCCCTGCCATCCATCAGTCACCCCTCTAGCTGGGTGCCCTATGCCAGTGGTGTGGGCACAGGTGCATGAGCCCTGTGCCCCTACAGTACCCAGGGCCATTCATGGGCGCTGTAAGTGCAGTGCTGCCATTAGGAGTATATGGTGCTGGGAGGTCGTCATTACGAACTCCACAGCACAATGATGGCTTCACTGACGACTGAGAAGTTTGATATCAAACTTCTCAGCACATTAAACCCGCACTGATGCCAGTGTGGGATGTAATGTAAAATGCACGACAGAGGGCATCTTAGAGATGCCCCCTGACCTCCTCCCCCAGGATAGGCAGTGGAAGCTTCAAAGGCATACCACCTTTGTGAGCTTCTCCAGGCCACTTGCTGTACTCTGCAACTGTCCCCCACCTGTTCTGACCCCCACTCGGGGGGAAGAACGGCGGGAACCCCTAAGTGAGGAAAGGGGGTGTGCCAGCCTATGCCAATCCCACCCCTCAGGTGGGAGAGGCGAGGTGAAGCACGACTCTGGGCTCCGGCCATCTTGAAGATGGGAAGCCCTGCCCAATCACGGCTAGGCTCCTGCACCCCCTCCCACAGGAGATGAGCAGGCTAGGGGGTGTACCCACCCCAGGGCAGGGACCCATTGGTACCTGCTTTTGACTTACCTGTAACGCCCCTAAATTTAGTATTTAGGGGCATCCTGAACCTTCCTTCCTCAGATCCCGATTGCAACAAGAAGGCCAAGAAACAAGAAGACCTGCTGTGCAGCTACTAACAAAAGGACGACGCCCCCTGACTTGGCCCCAGAACCTTACAGGCCTGTTGACCCTTGAACCTGCTCTTGCGAAACTCCGGCATCTCCTGAGGACAGCAACCTCGAAAACCCCGGAGGACCTGCCTGCCTGCCTTGAACCTTCCAAAAGACTGGGACTCACTCCCATGAGCAGTGGTTCTGCTCAAACAGCAATACCCCTGATACCAGCTAGGAACCGTGAATCCAGCCCACTCTGCACCCGCCAAGCCCGGCCTGTGCCTGAGGGATCCAAGACCACGAGGACGTCACCCCGGCGACTGGGACCCGAAGTCCCGTGCCCAAAGACTCTCCTCAACGACCCAGACGACGCCTGCAGCCTCAGAACCAGGGACCCCTACAACCGCGACCAGCTGGGGGTAAGATTTCCCGATGCCAAAAGACACCCCTGCACCCGGCACGACACGGCCCCCAGTGCCTTCCTTTGGGGTACCTACCTCTTCTCCAAGATCCCAACTTACCTCTCGAAGTGGTGGTCGCACCTGAAGAATCTCCGTCCCCGAGCCTGCAGCCTTTGTTTACTTTTTAACATTCCAATTGGATTACATTGAGTGCCCAACGGCTCAAAAGCACCCTGCACCCAGCAGTCAGAGTGCCGCTGGAAGAGCAACTACTACCCTACTCTACTTGCCCTGAGTAAGTGAACAGGAGCTCAGCTCCCACAACCACGTGGCCTGCTTACTTGCAGCCACCAACCATAGGCCCCCTACCCTCCATTGGATTGCATTGGGCCTACTCTCTCTGCACCCGGCTGCCCCTGTGCTGGTGAGGGTGTAACAACTGTACTTAACTAAAAGCTGTTAACTCACTTTCCTTCCATAGGTTAACATTGACTGGTTTTCACTTGAAATTTCTTCTAAGTGTGAAGTTTTGAAACTTTAAAATATTCATCTAAAATCAGCCAAATAACGAATTCTGAAATACTCACCTGTGATCAGGAGAGAAGCCAGCACTGTACCTTTTAGCCCAGTACTGAACCGCAAAAGTAATCCTAACTGTACTTACCAGTAACTTGAATTTTCTTCCAGAGGAAAACCATTGACTGTTTTTCTCAGAAATTTCTTCTATTGATTTTTGCAAACTCTAAATATTCCTTAAAAATCGTACCAGCTACTAAAACGTAATTACTTACCTGTCTTGGGGAGAGATCCCAGTGCTGAACTCAGGAGTACGGTACTGGATTACAAAAGTAACTAGAACGTACTTTATCTGTGACTTGAATTTCCTCCCATAGGATAACATTGGTGGGTTTTCACTGAAAAGTTTCTAAGTGTCAACTTTGAAAATACATTTATATTCTTTAAAGATCACCACTGTAACCAAAACACTTTTACTTAACTGTTTACAGCTTATGCCCCAGGACTGAATCCAGGATCCAGTCCTGTGGGTAGAAAAGTAATCCTTAAAGTAATCAACTGCATTTATATAGAAAACCCCATGGAGCTCAATGCTAAATTGTGTTTGAAATTGTGTTGCCTATTGCAACCCCTGTAGCTATTGTTCTTACAATATTGCCTTCTTGCAAAGTAATTACCTAAAGTCACTCACATTGAGAAAAGTATATTTTGATGATACCTGTTGGTTCTAAAATAAAACAACTATATCTTTTGACATAAAACAATTGGCCTAGAGTTCAGTTCTTGAGTGTGTGAAACCTTTTGCTGACTGAGTGTGTACAACAAATGCTTTACACTGTCCTCTGATACTGCCTTTACTGCTCGACCAAGCTACCACTTTAGAGAGTAAGGTCATATCTGACTTTAACCTCTGTCATACCTCTGGAGACTGGGGACTCTATACACACTGTACCTTACTTTGGTCCAGTACATATGGAGCCACTTTCTTACAATGAGCCAATACCCACAGACCCCTCGACAGATTATAACACCCATTTCCCCACAGGTAATGATCATGATCTGTACCCTACCAAA
This sequence comes from Lissotriton vulgaris, assembly GCF_964263255.1. Taxonomy (NCBI): domain Eukaryota; kingdom Metazoa; phylum Chordata; class Amphibia; order Caudata; family Salamandridae; genus Lissotriton; species Lissotriton vulgaris. Next base: position 1,100,914,041 of record NC_141693.1, read on the forward strand.
CCTTCGCCATAGGACGACCGTGTAGGATACATAGAACTGTTGGGTAAAGCTGCTAACTACCATGGAGTTCAGCTGCATAAGCAATCCCTAGAAGAGTATTTCCTTTTCTAGACTCTTAGTAGTACCCAAAAGTCCTCGCACACACTCCCCATGCTCAAAGGTATGCTCAGGCATGTAGACAATATTTTTAATGATCCCGTCAGGGCACGTATCCTCACCCGTAGGGTAGACAAGAAATATAAGACTGCACCATCCGATCCAGCATACATAAAGGGGCAGTTACCATTGGATTCCTTGTTAGTTTCCGATGCACACAAAAGGACAATTCACAAACCGGATGTAATAATAATAATAATAATACCGATATTTATATAGCGCGAACAGCTACCTCACAAGGAGGTGTCCCGGCGCTGAGTGATCATTTTTCCAGGTAGGAATGGACGGAGAAAGGGGAGAGAGTGTTTAGTTATTCTGGGAAAAGAGCCAGGTCTTTAGCTGCCTCTTAAAACTGGCTTCCGTTGGAGCCAGTTGGATGTTGACCGGTAGGGCGTTCCAGAGTGTCGCCGTGCAGGCAGAGAAAGATCTGCCTCCGAGTCTGGCTCTCTTGGCGCGGGGGATGGAGAGCTGGTTTCGTGAATTAGAGCGCAAGCATCTCTCCTGATAGTATCTGGGGAGTCTAAGCTTTAAATAGGAGGGGCAGGTCCCCTTTTGGGCTCTAAACGCCAGAGTTAGAGCTTTAAACTTGATTCTGCAGGCTACAGGGAGCCAATGCAGATCGCGCAAGTACGGAGAGACATGCTGTTTAAAAGGGATGTTTTTTAGCAGTCTCGCAGCCGCGTTCTGCACGATCTGCAGTCGTTGCACCAGATATTTGGGTAGGCCGAGGTAGAGGCCGTTTGCGTAGTCCAGTCTGGAAGTGACTGTAGCATGGACCACCGTCTTGCGACAGTCTTCAGGCAGAAGGGACAGAAATTTGCGAAGGTTTCTTAGTTTATGGAGACAGCACGCAGAGACCTGCTGTATATGTGAAGAAAAGGAGAGACTCTCATCCCATCTTACTCCCAGATTTTTCGCGTTGGTGCTGGGTAGAGGAGGGATACCCATTTTGGAGGGCCACCACAGGCTTGGGGGGGGCCGAGTATGTTTGCCAAAGAAGATGACTTCCGTCTTGCTCGCATTCAATTTGAGTTTGTTTGCATTCATCCATTTGGCAACATCTCGCAAGCATCCCTTCATATTGCTGAAGGCTGCCTCTGAGACGTCCGAGAAGGGGAAAATTAGTTGTGTGTCGTCGGCGTATGAAATCGCCTTGACACCCCAATTAGCAATAAGGGAAAAGAGAGGAGCCAGATAAATATTAAAAAGTAGTGGACTGAGGGCCGAGCCCTGAGGGACACCACACCAGAGGGGTTTAGGTTTTGAGGAAAGGGGGCCCAAGGCTACTTTCTGGGTACGATCCGTGAGATAGGACTGTAGCCAGCCCAGAGCCTTATCTTCCAGGCCTGTGTTTTTTAGCCTTGACAGTAGCCTCACATGATCCACAGTATCAAAAGCGGCAGATAGATCCAGGAGCACCAACATAGCCGATGCTCCTGAATCTAAAGACCACCTGATCGACTCAGCCACTTCTATCAGAGCGGTCTCAGTGCTAAAGCCCGCCCTGAAACCCGACTGGGTTTCATGTAGTGTGTCTCTTTCTTCTATGAACCTGTTCAGTTGGCGCTGTATCAGTTTTTCAAACATTTTGCCAGGGGCTGCTAACAGGGAGATTGGCCGGAGATTGCTCAGATCATCCGGGGCACCGTTTGGTTTCTTTTTTAAAGGCAGGAGTGTGGCATGTTTCCAGCAATCGGGGAATAGACCAGTTTTGATAGATGTATTCCAGATATGTAGCAATGAAGTGGCAATTGAGTCCGACATCATTTTCCAGAGCTTGGGCGGGCATGGGTCATCAGGAGCCCCTGATTTACATTTTAGTAGTTCCCTTTTGGCCTCGGCGAGGGAAATAGGATGGAATTGAGCTAAGGCGGGGAGGGAAGCCACATTATCATTTGTGTCGGACATGATTGTGGGCTCGGGACTGGTGAAGGTGTCGTAGACTTTCTCGATCTTCTTATCAAAAAAGACCGAGATGTCCTCGCAGAGTTTCTCCGACGGAGTCACTTCAGTTTCAATTGCCCGAGGTTTAAAAAAGGATTGAACAATTTTAAAAACTTCCTTGCTGGATTGTTCAGCTTGCTGAATGGAGGTCGCAAAGAACAATTGTTTTGCTTTTTTTATGGATTTGTGGAAAACACGCAGGGCTTCTTTATAGCAAATTTTTGCTGATGTGGAATAGTTTATCCGCCAGAGACGCTCTAGTTTTTTGCAATGACTTTTTTCAGCCAATAGCTCAGTCGAGAACCATGGGGCCGAAGGGGATTCTCTGCGTGATGTAGCGATTTTTGCAGGCGCGATAGTATCCAGCGAATTACCTATCCAGAGATTTAGAGCCACAGCGTCCGAGTTCACATCTGATGACAGAGTTGGAGTAGTGGCTGAGAGAGCAGGACAGAGAGTCTCTGCTGATATGTTAGCCCAGTTTCTGCGAACATAGGATCGTCTCCCTTTTGTCTGGTGGTGGGAAGGGAAGGAGAAAGAAAAAGGGATTAAGAAGTGATCCGTCCAAAGCAGTGGTTGTGCGGTTTTGGCTGAACAGTCTGGGATATTGGAGAATATCAGGTCCAACGTGTGGCCTGCCTTATGCGTTGGTTCCGAGATAATTTGGAATAGGTTCGCCGCTTCCAGAGTAGAAATAAGTTGGGTGGCTAGGGGGCAGTCTGGGCTGTCAATGTGAACATTGAAATCGCCAACTGCAATAAAATGGGGGTGAACTATTGAGCTTTGGACTATAAGGTCCATTAGTTCGGCAGTATAGTTGGTAAGGCAATCCGGGGGCCGATAGATGATCAGGCCGGCTAGAGACAAATGGGGGTTTATTTGAAAGCAGAAATGAAGCCCCTCAATGCCTGGGATGGAGGTAGGCGTTGAGGAGGATAGTGTATATTTGTCTTTAAAAATAATCGCTACCCCACCGCCCTTTTTATCATTTTCTCTGTTTGAGACGCTCATTTTGTAGCCTGGTGGGACAGCCAGTGAGATAGAAGCTACACTGTCCGCAGACAGCCATGTTTCTGTAAGAAATAGAGCGTCCCAATCAGAGTCCTCTAATAGCAGCCAGATGTCGTCAGCATGCCTGGGGAGGGATCTGCAATTTAATAGGGCGGCTTTAATAGTGATGTCAGGGAGGTTAATCGGGGAGCCTGTTTTAGAATTTAAAACTGCTGTTTTAGGGAGTGGAACGTCGCGAAGTGTCGTGTGGCACACCGGACATGATTGCGGTGGTGTAACGTTGGCCAGGTCATACCTGAGAGCATGACAGGGATTGTCTGTATTCAGGGCTAGTAATGCAGACTTGGACCAAACGATCCGGGTGGCGTCCCTACTCTTACCAACAGCGTGGCTGGCGCTGGTCGCGGTCCCGTCGCGGACGGGCGCAGACGGGCTTGGCTTAGGCGCGGCTTCGGCGCGCATCCGGCGCGCCCGCTGCGCCAGCCCGCTGCGCCGTCTGGCCGGAATACACATTTTATAGTGTGTGAGGAGGGTGGGAGGGCAGCGCGACTAGAGCGCAGCCCCAGCCCCAGCCCTACCTAAGATGGCGCCCACCTCGGCAAACAGCAATTCCCAAAAGACGGCTGGGCGAGGCAGGGCAAAGGAAGTAAAGCGTGGAAGAAGGTGTCAGTGTACCTACATCAATTCCCCAGCTAAAATCACTATTTAGAGCCCCCCAATTTAAAATGTTATAAAAACGCTATTTCGCCGTATTTCCCCGTTTTTCACACCCAAAATCGTCAATACATCTGCCAAAAATAAAATCACTCGCAGCCCTAGTGTCTCTCACTAGGGAGAGCTCTGAAAGGAGGGTGGATACCTGACTATGGTTACCCCCAACTTTTTGCCTAGTGTTTTGCTGGTTTTCTGACTTAGTTGACCTGGGGCCCTGCTATTCAGGACCCCAGGCCCACTGCTCTCTCTGTAAAATGGATTCCATGTACCTTAGGTACATATCTAATTGGATACTGAGTCACCTTATCAGTCCCTGTACAGTGTACCTTAGGTACCCAGGGCATAGGTGTACCCAGGGCCTTCCAGGGGCTGCAGCATGTATTATGCCACCCCTGGCTGGCCATCCAAATCTGACACAACTGGCTGCACGACAGCTGGGGCAAGGTGGTGTAATCACCCTTTGCTTTAGATATAGTATTCCTATATCTAACCCTAAAATGGACACATGTATTCCTATAAGTCACTCCTATGGCAGGCCTTATCAATCCTGAAGGCAGAGTGCTTGGAATTATGTGAGATGGTGCTCTGGCATGAGCTGAGCCCGTTTGCAGCTTGCGGAACCAAGTCCTAATAGCTGTTCCATGATAACACGTACCATATACTCTTAAGTGCATTATAATCCTCGCGGTTATTTGCCAACTTTGGTATCGCTTTATCAAAACATGTCGAGTAAGGTGTCATACGAATTGGAATACTAACCCCTCGCCAATTCTGGCGACGGGGTTAGCATTCCACCCTTCTAGAGGGACACGACATGTATGTACCTGTGAACCCCGGTTAAAGTTAACTGAAGCCTCAGCATCACAAAATGGATGCTGCCACCACAGACACAAGTCTGACCTCCTGCTGCTGGGAGTCCTTCCAGCGAGGGAGGCTTGGACAAAGGGTTTCCTGTCAGGGGCGGTGCTAGCACCATCCCAGACAGGGTTTTGTGTATCCCAGGTAGGCATGGCTTTACAGGAAGGTGACTGCAAGTGGCACCCCGGTGCTCACTATGCATAGGCCGGCTTGAACCAGTTCCAGGGGCACACCAGCCCCTGAGCTGGGGAAAGTCCGGACAGGGGAGAGGGGTGTAACCACCCCCCTTCCTGGTCCCACCCATAGGGCAGGACCTAGTCGCGTGCCAGCCCCTTTCTTTAGAATAAAGGTAGGAGCGGGGACCCTTCCAAATTAGATCATCTTTGAATCCTGAAACTACTTTCTACGAAAGGAACTCTCGACTTCTTCTCAAGATTTCTCCCTTGTGGCTAAGGAGTAGCGACCCTGCACCCGCAGGCACCATCCAAGCATCGCTGTCTGCTGTAAGTCTCTCCTCCGGATCAAGACTGCCCAGCTCGACGAGAACCGGCTTCCCTGGCACCTCTGACCTCTACCTGCATCATCAGCCCAGCTGAGATTCGTGGGTGTGACGAGACCTCGAGGGACCGGCCATCTTCAAGACTGCACGACGCTTGCCCAGCACGACTGCCGAGGGATCCTCAAGTGAGTGCTTTGGGGTTTGAGAAGCCCTAACCCTGAGCAGCTCCAGCACCGAAGTCCAGCCCCCCAGCATCCACGAGATCTGCGTGGGGCCCTTCTGCTCTTTGCTGCTCACCGCGTTGTCCGGCTACTTGCCTGCTGGCTTGTGGCCCTCTTGACGACGATCCACGACACCTCCACCGCTGGTCTTGTTGCTCCAGACTGGCCCTTGCTCCCCTCCAACAGAGGAGCACCCCGGACCCTCCTGTTCCACTCCAGACGCCATCTTGAGTCCACCGCGTGGGCTTGCATTTGCCAAGAGTTGTTGCCCCAATCCTGGGTCCAGCATTGTCGACAGCAGATACCTTCGTGGGACAGCTCGCACCTCCATCCTGGTCGCCGACAACGCCTCCTGGTCCAAGAGACTACAGAGCCCAGCGTCGCCCACTCACCTGGTCGAGGTGACTTCGTCCGGTGCCATCCTGGTGCCCACCTAATCACTGGCTAGTGATTCAGAACTTGGTCCCCTCTGCTTACAGGTATCCTTCTTCACCGATCCAGGCTTGGATCACATCGAACTTCATCACTGGTCGCCTGCCAGCAACTTCTTCTTTCAGGCTCCATAGACTGTAACGAGGATTCCCGACGTCTTTTGAACCCTATGCAGTCGCAGCCCCTGGGCTAGGTAACTTCGGCACTTCGGTGCTCCAGCATAGTTTAACTATCTAAGTGTCTAGATCCTTTTTCGTTTCAGCTCTACCTAGTCGGATTTGCCCGATAACACTAACTTTACGAAATCTAGCATCCATAGACTTTGTCCCGCATCCCGCGTGAGAGTGCACACTCTGCACCCTATCCCCCTAGGCCTCCTGCTCCTAACCTGAAGGTTCAGTAGTGTAGTCCTAGCAATCCTAAAGCCTCTGAGATTAGTTACTTACCTGCTAGTATTTCGCATTCCACTTTTGTAGTATATGGTTTTTTGTGCCCCTCGGGCATTTGTGTAAATTGTGCGAACTTAAGTATTTTCTCAAGAGTTTTGTATTGTGCTTAGCACCCTGTCCTCATAAAGAGTCCAGGGTTGTTGTGTTATAAATAAATATCTGTTTATTTTCATAACCACTTGTGTGGTGTCCTTTTACTTGGTGTTCAAGGGGTATATGTGATGGTATAACAGCTGGCTTAACACACCCTCTAGAGTTTAGCCTAAAGACTGCTCGTATCCATGCTACTAGGATAGCTGGTCTATAAGGTTGACTTACAACCAATCATCAATAAGGGTTGTTTGGACTGATACATAGTGATCACTAGAATAGTGAGCACTGCATATCAGGCCAACTTCTCACATTGGTGAGCAGCGGTTGGGATTTGAGCTTGCTGTTGTTTTACCACACGTATCCTAAGAATATAATTTGAAAGATGACATAAGTACCAAGGTACATATAACTTAGCTTAGAATACTCTGAGTTCTACTGAACCAGCTGTTGTAGTTCAACAGGGCTTAGCACACCCTGACTACAACTCTTAGCAAGGGATCAGTAGGCAAACAAATAGGGTAGGTAAGTGCACCACTTACACCTCACTAGAAAGCATGTCTGACCAAGGAGAATCTTCACAGACTCCCCTAGTGGTCATTGACCCTCCACAGGTCATGTCAAGATATGCAGCTCTTAGCTTCCAGGAGATGAGACAACTGTGTACCTCCAGGAAGCTAAAACAAGGTTCTAACCCTACCACTCCATTTCTGATAGGTCTCTTAGAGACTTATGATGCCAGGAGGGCTTCTAACACAGGCCCTTCTAATCCAGATGGGAGTATGCCTCCCTTAGAGGGAACCCTTGGTGACCCTGACCTTAACCTCCATGCTGCAGAAGGTGTAGAGGAGGAAGAGGAAGAGGAGTTATCAGGGGATGAGGCAGACAAAGGTCAGGTAGTAGTCAGAAGGCTCACCAGGACCAACTTAAGCAGGCATGAGAATGGATTTGGGGGACCCCCAGGCCCACTCTCAGGCAGGCTTAACATTGGGAATGGACGAGTTAGGTCTCTCTCCAGAGGCTCTAACAGATCCATTCGTACCAATGGCTCTCAGGCCTCTTCTCACAGAGGGATGACATACCCTCAGAGAAGAGAGCATGAAGCTAAGATGAGGGAAGTCACTCTGAGGATTGAAAGGGAAGAACTTGCCCTGGCCAAAGAGAGACTTGCCTTTGCTAGAGAGCAGAAATTGAGTGGGGCAGACCTCACTGGTGGCAGCATTTTACCTAGAGAAAAAGACAGGAGTTTAGACACTAGACACCTGAGTAAGATAGTGCCCCCCTTTAAACAAGGGGATGACATCCACAAATGGATGACTGCTTTGGAGAGGGCTTGCACTGTCCAGTGTGTCCCCCAGAGTCAGTGGGCAGCTATCTTGTGGCTCTCCTTTGAAGGCAAAGGTAGAGATAAGCTCCTCACTACTAGAGCTGAGGATGCTAACAATTACCAAGTCCTGAAGAATACACTGATTGATGGGTTTGGCTTAACAACTGAACAGTACAGGTTGATGTTCAGAGACACCCAGAAAACTCAGACTCAGGATTGGGCTGACTTTGTTGATTGTGCCACTAAGGCTTTTGAAGGCTGGCTACTGGGAAGTAAAGTTACTGATTTCAAAGGATTGTACAATCTAATTATGAGAGAGCAAGTCTTAAATAATTGTCAGAACCAGTTATTAAACAAGCACCTGGTAGACTCTGATCTGACCTCTCCACAAGAATTGGGTAAGAGGGCAGACAAATGGGTCAGAACCAGGGTTAGGCCTAAGAACCAGGGTGGTGACCAAAAGAAGGAATCAACCAAGCCACAAGAGAAGGGTGGGAATAAATCATCTGATCAAACCACATCAGGGCCCCAAAATTCCTCTGAAAAGGGTGGGTCCCAGACTTCTCCCAAAACCCAAACGAAACCTTATTGTCATACCTGTAAACAGGTAGGCCAATTATAAAAGTGACAGCAGTTGCCCAAAGGCCAACAACAATAAGGAGAACATACCCCCAAGTAATAATTCCCAGCCTCCTGTTACTACTAGTAGTAATCCCCAGGTGGTGGGAGTGCCCCTAAGAATCTGGGTGCATTTACTTTGGGAGTTCCTGGGGACTCTGGCCTAACCAGGTCCCCAAACTTAGATACTCTTGTCTGTGAGACTGGCATGGGGTTTGCCAACTTCACAACTTGTCCCAACACTTTGGGCAAGTACAGACAGGAGCCCCTCATCAATGGTTCAAAAGTTGAGGCCTACAGAGACACAGGGGCTAGCATCACCATGGTGACTGAGAGCCTAGTCCCCTCAAAGCAACTTATACCTGGAGCCACATACCAGGTAACCAACATTGATGGAGTGCAGCGAGATCATCCCATAGCAGTGGTCAATCTCAGCTGGGGAGGTGTCACTGGCCACAAGAGAGTGGCAGTGTCACCAAACTTGCCTGTAGATTGCCTACTGGGGAATGATTTAGAGATCTCAGCCTGGGCTGAGGTAGAGCAAGAAACCAATTTTAAAATGGTAAACCTCCATGGTAAGGTTAGTGGGGCAGTGATAGCCACAGCCCCAGTCCAAGATGTCCTCCCTGAACAGGTCAGGAGGGCTGTGCCAGTCACAGCCCAATCTCAGACAGATTCCTTCCCTGAACAGGTTGGCAAGGCTGTGATGGTAACAGCCCACACCCAAACTGAGTCCCTTCCTGAAAAGGTTGGTGGAGTTGTGATGGCCACAGCTCAAACTCAGACAGATAATAGTGTTGTGAAGCCTGAAACTATGGATCACTCCACTCAGACAGAGAGCATTGAGGAGGAAGAGAAATCTCCCTCCCACCAGACTTTAGGAAAGGATCAGCCTCCTCAGGGAACTGGTCTGACCCCTTGTGAAGGAACTGCCCCAGAGGTAGTCAGGCCTAGCCTGGCAGAACCCCTGATGTCAGTGGACCCTTCCAAGGTGGGACCCAGTCTGGAGCAGGTAACCTGCCCCTCTCTACCCTGCCTCAGTCAGCCCAGGGCTGTAGAGGTCAGGGAGGCCAGTGGTGGACCCCAGAGGCCCCCTTGTCCAAAAGAACTTCCCAATCAGCAGATTAAGGGCACTGAAGCTAGTAATCCTAGCCCAGTGAAAATAAAACAAACTCCTGAGGGATCCCCCTTAAAATTAGCTAGGGACCTCCCACAGATGGACACTGTTGGGTACAGCCAAACCTGGGGCCTAAAAACCCCAAACCTGACCTGTCCCTCCAGTAAGCCAAACAGAGGGACTCAGCCTCCAGCTTTAGGTAGCCAGAGGTTGAGGTTGACCCTGAGGTTGACCCTGAGAGCTCACAGCAACTCAGTCCTGGAAAGAAAGGCACTTATGGTGGATAGTGATTGGAGGAAGTTGAGCCCAACATTAGTGGAGTCTCACTTCAGTACTCCATTCCCACACCAGCCTTTTACTTTGCCAAAACACACCACAGGTAGAGATTCCCTATGGTGGAGACCCTCAGATACCCTTAGGGTGAGGGATTGCTTAGTGGACCATGATATAGGGGGTAACCATGCCAGTGCATGCACCACCTCATATGGCCACTCAGGCAATATAGGCTTACCTGGTCAAGGATAGCCTTATCTCCCTTCGTTTGGGGGGGGGGGGGCGTTGTGTAGGAGGGTGGATACCTGACTATGGTTACCCTCAACTTTTTGCCTAGTGTTTTGCAGGTTTTCTGACTTAGTTGACCTGGGGCCCTGCTATTCAGGACCCCAGGCCCACTGTTCTCTCTGTAAAATGGATTCCATGTACCTTAGGTACATATCTAATTGGATACTGAGTCACCTTATCAGTCCCTGTACAGTGAACCTTAGGTACCCAGGGCATAGGTGTACCAGGGCCTACCAGGGGCTGCAGCATGTATTATACCACCCCTGGCTGGCCATCCAAATCTGACACAACTGGCTGCACGACAGCTGGGGCAAGGTGGTGTAATCACCCTTTGCTTTAGATATAGTATTCCTATATCTAACCCTAAAATGGACACATGTATTCCTATAAGTCACTCCTATGGCAGGCCTTATCAATCCTGAAGGCAGAGTGCTTGGAATTATGTGAGATGGTGCTCTGGCATGAGCTGAGCCCGTTTGCAGCTTGCGGAACCAAGTCCTAATAGCTGTTCCATGATAACGCGTACCATATACTATTAAGTGCATTATAATCCTCGCGGTTATTTGCCAACTTTGGTATCGCTTTATCAAAACATGTCGAGTAAGGTGTCATACGAATTGGAATACTAACCCCTCGCCAATTCTGGCGACGGGGTTAGCATTCCCTTCTAGAGGGACACGACATGTATGTACCTGTGAACCCCGGTTAAAGTTAACTCAAGCCTCAGCATCACAAAATGGATGCTGCCACCACAGACACAAGTCTGACCTCCTGCTGCTGGGAGTCCTTCCAGCGAGGGAGGCTTGGACAAAGGGTTTCCTGTCAGGGGCGGTGCTAGCACCATCCCAGACAGGGTTTTGTGTATCCCAGGTAGGCATGGCTTTACAGGAAGGTGACTGCAAGTGGCACCCCGGTGCTCACTATGCATAGGCCGGCTTGAACCAGTTCCAGGGGCACACCAGCCCCTGAGCTGGGGAAAGTCCGGACAGGGGAGAGGGGTGTAACCACCCCCCTTCCTGGTCCCACCCATAGGGCAGGACCTAGTCGCGTGCCAGCCCCTTTCTTTAGAATAAAGGTAGGAGCGGGGACCCTTCCAAATTAGATCACCTTTGAATCCTGAAACTACTTTCTACGAAAGGAACTCTCGACTTCTTCTCAAGATTTCTCCCTTGTGGCTAAGGAGTAGCCACCCTGCACCCGCAGGCACCATCCAAGCATCGCTGTCTGCTGTAAGTCTCTCCTCCGGATCAAGACGAGAACCGGCTTCCCTGGCACCTCTGACCTCTACCTGCATCGTCAGCCCAGCTGAGATTCGTGGGTGTGACGAGACCTCGAGGGACCGGCCATCTTCAAGACTGCACGGCGCTTGCCCAGCACGACCGCCGAGGGATCCTAGAGTGAGTGCTTTGGGGTTTGAGAAGCCCTAACCCTGAGCAGCTCCAGCACCGAAGTCCAGCCCCCCAGCATCCACAAGATCTGTGTGGGGCCCTTCTGCTCTTTGCTGCTCACTGTGTTGTCCGGCTACTTGCCTGCTGGCTTGTGGCCCTCTTGACGACGATCCACGACACTTCCACCGCTGGTCTGGTTGCTCCAGACTGGCCCTTGCTCCCCTCCAACAGAGGAGCACCCCGGACCCTCCTGGTCCACTCCAGACGCCATCTTGAGTCCACCGCGTGGGCTTGCATTTGCCAAGAGTTGTTGCCCCAATCCTGGGTCCAGCATCGTCGACAGCAGATACCTTCGTGGGACAGCTCGCACCTCCATCCTGGTCGCCGACAACGCCTCCTGGTCCGAGAGACTGCAGAGCCCAGCGTCGCCCACTCACCTGGTCGAGGTGACTTCGTCCAGTGCCATCCTGGTGCCCACCTAATCACTGGCTAGTGATTCAGAACTTGGTCCCCTCTGCTTACAGGTATCCTTCTTCACCGATCCAGGCTTGGATCACATCGAACTTCATCACTGGTCGCCTGCCAGCAACTTCTTCTTTCAGGCTCCATAGACTGTAACGAGGATTCCCGACGTCTTTTGAACCCTATGCAGCCGCCGCCCCTGGGCTAGGTAACTTCGGCACTTCGGTGCTCCAGCATAGTTTAACTATCTAAGTGTCTAGATCCTTTTTCGTTTCAGCTCTACCTAGTCAGATTCGTCCGATAACACTAACTTTACGAAATCTAGCATCCATAGACTTTGTCCCGCATCCCGCGTGAGAGTGCACACTCTGCACCCGATCCCCCTAGGCCTCCTGCTCCTAACCTGAAGGTTCAGTAGTGTAGTCCTAGCGATCCTAAAGCCTCTGAGATTAGTTACTTACCTGCTAGTATTTCGCATTCCACTTTTGTAGTATATGGTTTTTCGTGCCCCTCGGGCATTTGTGTAAATTGTGCGAACTTAAGTATTTTCTCAAGAGTTTTGTATTGTGCTTAGCACCCTGTCCTCATAAAGAGTCCAGGGTTGTTGTGTTATAAATAAATATCTGTTTATTTTCATAACAACTTGTGTAGTGTCCTTTCACTTGGTGTTCAAGGGGCATATGTGATGGTATAACAGCTGGCTTAACACGCCCTCTAGAGTTTAGCCTAAAGACTGCTCGTATCCATGCTACTAGGATAGCTGGTCTATAAGGTTGACTTACAACCAATCATCAATAAGGGTTGTTTGGACTGATACATAGTGATCACTAGAATAGTGAGCACTGCATATCAGGCCAACTTCTCACACCGGAGATGCTCCACCCCTAGACAAAGAACCTAAGCTCACAGGCACTTCGGGGAAAAGAGTAGCCTCCCATGGTTGTGAAACATTTAGTGCATCTCCAATACGCAAGCACTGTTAACTAGTTATGACAGGGCCCATTAGGATGAAATGGAGCAGTTGCTCCAATTTCTGCCTGGTCAACACAAGTCCTAGGTGCAAGACCTAGTGCGGGAGGGACAGCTCATTTCCAATAATTCTATCCGGTGCTCCCTAGATGCGGCAAACACTGCTCTAGAGGTGTCAACACCAGCATCCTTTAACTAAGGCATGCCTAGTTACGTATATCAGGATTCAAACCAGAGGTGCAAACTTCCATTCTGAACACACCATTTGACAAGGAACACCTTATTGGCCCTGTGGTAGAGTCCTCTCTAGAAAAAATGAAGATGAACACAGAAGTGGCCAAATCTATGGGAGACCTTCAATTAACACCAGGACGTGGGTCCTTTCTGCACTCCTTCTACCCCGGAGGGTCCACAAACACCTCCTCTGATACTGCCACCACCACCTATAAAGGCAACAATCAAACCTCTGCCTATAAGGGTTACTTCAGAGGGGGTTACAGAGGCAACAATGGCAAAAGTTGAGGTAGAGTCTCCAACACACACGCCCCCCCTCCAATACCAAACAGTGACTTCCCTACACACCCCTCGACCATTTAACACCTGTCTGGCACATCTTTCACATTTCCTACCCGCCTGGCAGTCTATGACTACAGACAAATGGATACTTGAAAGTATCCGTTCTGGTTGTTACCTGGAGTTCACCAACAATCCTCCAAACATTTCTCCATGTTTACACAAACTGTCACCAGATAACTTGCATCTCCTCAAACAAGAGGTTCAGTCACTCTTCCTAAAAGGGGCTATAGAGCCCGTACCACTACAATACCACAAGTCGGTTGTATACTCCTTTTACTTTCTCATACCGAAAAGGACGCTTCTCTCAGACCAATCTTGGACCTCAGGGAATTAAATCTTTACATACAGTCAGACCATTTTCACATGGTAACTTTCAACAAGTGCTCCCACTTCACTTCTGCAACAGGGCAACTTTCTGTCTTCTCTAGACTTAAAGGACACATATTTTCATATTCAAATACATCCTGCTCAATGCACATTTCTCAGATTTGTAGTTGCGGGCCAACATTACCAGTTCATGGCACTCCCATTCGGAGTCACCACTGCTCTGAGTGTCTTAACAAAGTGTCTGGCAGTAGTCACTGCTCACCTAAGAAGACAACACATTCATGTATTCCCCTACTTGTACGACTGGCTCATCAAAGCCAGTATGTACCCAAAGTGTCTCCAACATACCCACAGGACACAACAGTTACTACTCCAACTGGGGTTCACAGTCAATGTGTTGAAATCATATCTACAACCTTCCAACACTCAAAAGTACTTAGGAGCCACTTTAGATACTCAAAAGGCTCTTGCCTTTTCCAACGCAGCCAGAATTTGCAACATTTAGGCTCTAGTTCTCCAATTTTAGTCCAATTACTCACTTCCAGCTCGAGTATATATGCAACTACTGGGAATGATGGCATCTTGCATGATGATCATTCCCGTGTCAGGCTTCAGATGCGTCCCCTACAAGAATGCTTAGTGGAACCTATCACAGGGTCTGTTATCCGTTCTAGAGTTGGTAAGCGACCATACTCATCGCTCTCTGCAGTGGTGGAACCCACAAAATTTATCAAAAGGACGGTCCTTCACAGACCCAGTCCCACAGACAATGCTAACAGCGGACACGTCACTCACTGTCTGGGGGGCTCATCTTCAGCACCACACAGTGCAAGGCCTGTGAAGTCAGCAGCAAAAATCTCTCCACCTAAACCATCTTGCGCTGCTAGCAGTCTTTCTAGCGCTCAAAGTGTTTCAGACTCTCCTGGTCGGAAAAGCTGTTTTAGTTTTACAGACAACATGACAGCTTTGTATTACATACAAAAACTGGGGAACACACACTCTTTAACTGTCACACTTGGCCCAAGACATTTGGAGCTGGGCTATTCACCACAAAATCTATCTCCTAGCGGAACACCTCCCAGGAGTGAACTATCAAATTGCCGATCTCCTCAGCTGCCAGTGACAGCAAATACACGAATTGGAATTTCACCATCAGGTTCTCCTCCCATACTTTCAAATTTGGGGAATTCCTCAAATAGATCTTTTTGTCACACACCAAAACGCAAAATTCCCAAACTTCGCCTCCAGGTACCCACACCCGCTCTCCAAAGGCAATGCACTATGGATGAACTGGTCAGGGATATTTGCCTACGCTTTTCCGCCTCTCCCACTCATTCCATCAGTGGTTCGGAAGCTCAGGCAAACATCCCTCACACTAATCCTAGTAGCTCCCACATGGGCCCGTCAACTGTAGTTCACCACCCTGTTGGAGCTGTCACTAGTTCCACATCAAAAGTTGCACCTCACATCCAGTCTCCTCACACAGAGACATGGAGAAATCAGACACCCAGATCCCGAACAACTGAACCTCGCTATCTGGCTTCTGAAGTCATAGAGTTTGGTTATCTAAATCTCCCACCAGACTGTATGAGCATCATCAGAGAGGCCAGAAGGCCTACTACAAAATCCTATTATGCAGCCAAATGGAAATGTTTTGTTATCTATTGCAATAATAGCAACATCCATCCTCTTGATACTTCAATACAAAATATAATTTGTTACCTGTTACACTTGCAGCAGTCAGAATTAGCTTACACTTCTATCAACCACATCTTGCTGCAATAGCTGTGTATCTACAAAATAGGCAACACTTATTGCTTTTCATAGTACCAATAATATAAGCTTTCATGGGCGGACTCAAAAGAATAATACCACCAAGACTTCCACCTGCTCCAGTGTGGAATCCTAACATAGTCCTCACAAGAATAATGGGCCCACCTTTTGTACACATGCATAAATGTGAGCCCTAGTTTCTCTCCTGGAAAACTGCTTTCCTCATTGCAATCACTTCATTGAGGAGAGTGGGTGAACTACATGCACAAACTATAGAAGAACCTTTTTTCCAACTTCAAAAAGTGGTTCTTCGTACTAACCCCAAATTTCTACCTAAGGTAGTATCTGCCTTTCACATCAATCAGTCAGTTGAATTACCGGTATTCTTTCCTCAAACTGATTCTGTGGCAGAACTAGCTCTTCACACCTTAGATGCCAGAAGAGCCCTTTTATATTACATTGAAAGAACAAAATCACTTCGTAAGACTAAATACCTTTTCGTTGCTCTTGCACCACCACACAAGGACAGTCCCATGTCCAAGTCAGGTATTGCCAGATGGATTTTTAAATGCATTCAAACGTGTTATGCAAAAGCAAAGAGAACATTAACAATAACCCCTAGAGCGCATTCCACTCGCAAAATAGGGCGACTATGGCTCTCTTAGGAAACATCCGATTAGTTCACATTTCTAAAGCTGCAACATGGTCTACACTGCACGCATTAAACAAACATTATTGTGTAGATGTGTTAGTGAGACAACAAGCTATTGTGGGCCATGCAGTACTTGGAACACTATTTCAGACAACTCCAACAGCTACAGGTCAACCACTGCTTTGGGACAATACTGCTGTATAATCTTTGCAAAGCATGTGATCTACAGCTCGCATGCGTCGAACGGATAATGTTGCTTACCCAGTAAGCATCTGTTCTTAGCATGTAGAGCTGTAGATTCACATGCGCCCACCCACCTCCCCAGGTACCTGTACCTGTTGCAGTTCTCTGTCTTAATCTATATACATACGCATGGACAGCTCTATTCTTTACTTACTAACTCCATTCTCACCCTCTGCGGGAAAACAATCTAACAATGGAGTCAATACCCATGCACACCATCACCGAAAGGAAGAATCCCCTACCTCGTGACTGGAAAGACTTCTTCGAAGAAAAACAACTTACAAACATCCAAACCCAACACTAGATGGCAGGAGTATGTAAATTATGTGAATCTACAGCTCTACATGCTAAGAACAGATGCTTACTGTGAAGTAACATTATCCTTCTTCAACCAGGGCTGACGCCGTTGGAGCTCTTGCTGCCGTTTAATGATGGCCTCACTGATTCTGTGATGGCTACATGATCCGAGTCTTGTTTTAGTCCACCTGTCCGTCAGTCAGTCACTACCACGGTGACAGAGGCCTGCTTTTGGTCCTGACGTCCTAACTAAGCACCATAACCTAGAGCACATAAGGTGAAGGCCTCTACTAGTAAGATCAATCCCATTTCCTTTCAGACAGCTCCTCATCATAAGAAAATCCTAAAGGATTGCCACTTTGGCAAAAGAGTGTTCATGTCTGCAAGCCTGGCTCCTAGATCCATAAATGCTGTCTGGGACATGTCCAGAGATATCTTACCGACAGTCTTGGAGCACCTTAGAGCTTCTGTGGCTCAGATGGTACATAATATACAGGATGCAGCAAAGTACGTCAGGCCTTGATGGTGTGATTGTATTGGATCAAGTGTTGTGATTCGAAGGCACGCATGGATGAAGTTGACTGAATTTTAGGGCAATGTGCAGGTGTCCCTATTGGATATGCCCTTTGATACATCCACACTGCTTCAGCTTTAAAGTTGACCAAGCAACTGCACACACTTTGGGTTACAGACACTAGCAAAACAGTTTTCCATCATTTCAGGGAATTCAAAGGCTATTCCAGGGGACTAGCTTATGGGCAGCATCAGCCTTCCTAATCCGTGGTGCAGCATACCATCCAGTTCTTTTGCAGTTACATACACGATACTGCACAAGGCAGCAGGTTGTTGCTGCCCAGCTTCTAGGGTTAGGAGAACGGGCATTCCCAAACCTGGACAACTGTCTGCTAAAGGAAAGCTCACTGCAGTCAGTGGTTGACCACTGCTGGACGATGGCCGAACTATTGATTTTTTAAAATAAATATATTTTTGGCATTTCAAATAAGTAGTAACATTATATACATTACATTTAAGACCTCAAACTATGACCTCAACCATATGGATGTATGCATTATTTGGCAATCCCCCCCCCCCCCCAGCCTACCCTAACCCCCACCTCGGGCTTAGTAAACTACTTAGGGCTATGCAGGAGACTCCAGACTACCTAGCGATGAGGGGTGAATACTCCAGCGACCACATCCTTAGTTAATATGCCTGCATATACGGATATCGAGCACATTGTACTTTCTGTCTGCCCAAATACTCTCGTGCGATGGGACCATGTGTTGTGGCACTGACTTATATCCGCCCCTTACGCTCTACGGGGGTAACTCGTCTGGTGGCGTAAGCAGCTCCGCAAGCTTTGCCGCCCATGCCCTCAAGTCATCTCTCATTTTTTATCCCTTCGGGTTGTCTTCAAATGGCATCCTTCTGCACTTATCCACTCAGCCATATCGTTCAGCCAATCCTCTATCTTGGGGCGTCTAGGGGACAACTATCTTATTGCAACCCTGCGTTTGGCCAGCAGAAGTCCCAACACCACAAGTGCCTGCTTAGTTTCTTTTTCTTGCGAAATGGTATTAACCCTAATAAACACTGCAGTGGTTCCCTAGGTATTTCCCACCCCGTAACAGTATTAAGTTTCGAAAGGATTGTCTGCCGGTACTCATCAATATCGGGACAGCTCCATAACATGTGTAAAAAATCCGCTGGCTGCACCCCACACCTTGGACATTCCGATGAGTGGTCCGGGTATATATGCTGCAATCTACTGGGGGCTAAATACACCCGATGCACCACATTGTATTGGAGGAGCTTAAACCTCACGTACGTAAATGTGCCTTTGACCTCTTCATATATCTTCTCCTAATCTTTTTCTGTTGTAGGTTTTTCTATCTGTGCTTCCTATTGCTCCTGATTCGTCAATGTTTTTTTTGGTATGTCCTCCCTCAGGGCCCTATATATCTGAAAGAAACACGTTAGTTATAGATTCCTCACCTTATAGATTCCTCACCTTAGAATTACCCCCAGGCGTCGGACTGGATCCGGAAAGATTTTTCGTCAGCAGTACCTCTGCGTTTTGGAAGGTGGCATCGGTCGGCTCCGCGTCCGTCCTTGCTGTCGTGTTGCCAGGATGACGTCGCGGCAGCTACTTAGATGCCACCCTCGCGCGCTGATGTCCGCTCCTTCTTTTTCCACGCCAGCCAGCGCAGTTCTGGGAAGAGCATTACATCTAGTCAATTTTTGACTGACTTTTTCTCGACTTTTGTCGACTTCTTTTTTTAGTCTATCGATTCCTGGTGCACTAGGGATGCCCGGTTTCAAGGCATATGCGGTACCTGTAACCGACTGATGTCTGTGACGGACCTGCACCGAGTGTGCCTCTTTGGCCTGGAGTGCGACCATGACCCCAAGTCGTACTCCGACTGCCGGTGGATGGTGCTGAAAACTTTCCGGGAGCGGTCCCGAAAGCTGCTTGAGCGCTGGCAGTTGGCTCCGGGCTGTTTGAGGTACCGGTCACGAGGGAGTTTAAGGGAACGGTCGCGGAGACACCACCACCACCACCACCACTTGTCCAAGTCATCGAAGTCTTCGCACTCTGGGTCGGGTAAGTCGAAGCAAAAGAAGAAATCGAAAAAGTTTAATCGCTCTTCGACTTCTCCTCATCGTTTGGCCAACCCGACGGGGGATGCTGGTGCTGCCCCTCCCGTGGCTCCGCGTGCGGAACCCAAAGAGTTGACTCCACGTTTCCCTCCCTTTCCAGACCCGGAGCGACTCCTGCCGAGCTTCGTTACGTTTTACGAAGTGATGCATGCCATCTTTGGGCGGCCTGGACCTGCCGGACCCCCCGTGGAACCGGTTGGGTGGCCTAGGCCTTCTCCGCAAATGGCTCCGGCCTCGGCGCCGCTGGCCTTCCTTGGATTCGGGCCTGGATTCGGATCGGCGCCGGTTGACCTCATTACACCTCCACCAGCGCCGCTTCCTCCGGCACCATTACGGCCTCCATTCTGATGTGGACCCGGAGCCGGACCGGCATTGCCCGACGCCTAATCAGGTGCTGAGAGGGGTTTTTATGTGCCCATGTTAACTCATGGGTTCCCATTTAAGCCAGATTGGCAACCAGAGGATGAGGAGGAGGACTGGGAGGGGTCAAGTGACCCTTTAACTGATCAGATGGGATCTGAGTATGACTGGAGAGAGGAACTGGGGGATGCCAGTGGTCTTGACACCTCCCCTGGCCTTGGCATGTTGTCTCCTCCTACCGTGGCTACGGAGGAGGGAGCGTTGTACGCAGTGGTGTTGAGTAGGGCGGCCGAGGCTCTCAACCTCAAGCTTCCAACAGTGGCGGTCAGGACTAACCTCCTGACAGAGGTGCTTCAACCAGCTGCAAGCTCTTCGGAGCCCCTGCTGCCGTTTTATGAGGCCCTCACTGACGTCCTTTTGGGCACATGGTCCAGGCCCAACACGGGGGCTCCCATGGACAGGATGATCGCCCAGCTCCGGGCGACCCCACTTTCCTCTCCTAACGCCCCACTCCGGAGAGCTTGGTGGTTTAAGCCTCCACTTCGAAGAGCGCTTTTGCTACCACTCCACCGGAAAGGGAATCCAAGAAGCTGGACCATCTTGGGAAGAAGATTTTCTCTTCCGCCAGCTCAGGGCTGCGGTCGGTAAACACCGCATGTCTCTTGGGCTGTTATTCCCACTCTGTGTGGGATACGGTTGAGCAGGTGCTGCCTCAGTGTCCGGAGGAGGCTCGGACAGTGCTCTCCCAGGAGAGTAGGATCTGCTTCTTATGATTACCCCTACTTTTTGCTGATGTGTCATTGTTTTCGACTTAGACTGACTGGTATCCTGCTATCCAGCACCACAGTCTATCTGCTTTCTCCTATAAATTGATATCTGAAAGAAACACGTTAGTATTAGATTCCTTACCTTAGAATATCCCCAGGCGTCAGTCTGGATCCGGAAACTTTTGCGTAGCAGTACCCCTGCGCGTCGGTAGGCGTCGTCTGCAGGCGTCCCCTGCGGCTCCGCGTCCGTCGTCGGCGTCGTGCGCCGTGATGACGTCGCTGGAGTATATAGACGCCGCCTCCGCGCGCTGACGTCAGTTCTTCTTTTTTCCGCGCCAGTAAGCGCAGATCCGAAGAGCAGTACTCCGGTCTTTTGACCAAGTTTTGTAAACTTCTTTAATACTTTTTGGTGCCGGTAGGATGCCCGGTTTCAAGAATTGTGACGGGTGTGACCGCACGATGTCGGTCACGGACCATCACCGACTCTGCCTCTGGTGCCTGGGCCCCGACCACGACGTGGACGCCTGCGTCGATTGCCGGGCCTTGACTAATAAGGCTAGGCGGGAGCGGCCCCGCAAGCTGCTCGAGCTCCGGGTGTCGGCCCCGCGTCGAGAGCGGTCCCGGTCCGGCCGGAGGTCCAGGGAGCGTTCGAGGGAGCGGTCGCGGAGCCGTGCCGAGCGCTCCGGAAGTCGTCACCATTCGTCTGGTTCCTCAGGTAGGAAGCACAAGAAGTCTGGGCGTCTTCATCGTACCCCCAACTCCCCCCCGACGCTCGCACGATGTGGCTGGGGGTTCGGGTGACCCCACCCCCGCGGCTCCGCGAGAGTCACCGGCGCGGCCTGCTCCATACCCTTCGGTCCCTGGGCTAGGCGCGACGCCCGAGGAGATTGAGGCGTTCCTCATGGCCATGAGGGCGCTCCCTCCTCCGACGGGGCCTACGGCGCCTTCGGGCCCAGTGCTACCGTCCGGGGGCCCTAGCGGTCCGGGTGTCCCTGCCTCGACGCCATCGGGTGCTCCGGCCCCGGTGCCGCCGACGGCTCCGACCCCGGCGCCGCAGGGGCCTTCGGGGTCGACGCCGGCTGGTCTGCCAGCCTCTCCGGCGCCGATTCTATCGGGGTTACCCCCGACGCCGTCCCCGCGCGGCGCCGGTTCTCCGGTGCCGGCTCCGGGCGGCGTCGTCCCCATGCCCTCCCCGAATCCGGACGCGGAGTCGGACCGGCGTCGCTCGACGACGATGGGGCCTGTGAACCCAGAGGAGCCGGTCTACATTGTTGACTCCGAATATGGAGATGATGTAGAGTACGGAGAGGGTTGGGAGGGGTCTGAGGACCCTCTGTCACGTGAGTGTCAGTATGACGTGGACTGGACAGGTGATTTGGGTGATGCCAGTGGTCTGGACGACTCTCCTAACCCTGGCTTTGTCTCGCCCCCTACCGCGGCATCGGAGGAGGGGGCTGCTTATTCAGTGGTGTTGATGAGGGCTGCCAAGGCCTTGCACCTTGAGCTCCCCGTCGCGGCCGTGAGGCCTAACATCCTCACTGAGGTCTTCAAACCGCAGTCATGCCCACAGGAGCCACTGCTGCCGTTTAACGAAGCCTTGTCGGACGTTCTTTTGGGCACGTGGTCCAGGCCCTCTTCAGGTTCGCCTGTTGATAGGAACGTGGCCAGACGCCACCGTCCGTGCCCGGACGACCCTAAGTTCCTGTCCACCCATCCCACCCCTGAGAGTCTGGTGATCCAGGCCTCGACTTCCCAGACCGCATTCCCGTCGGCCCCGCCCGACCGGGAATCTAAGAGGTACGACCAGTATGGCAAGAAGGTCTTCTCGTCCCTGAGTTTGGGACTGCGGTCTTGCAACACCGCTTGCCTCTTGGGCCGCTACACCCACTCTGTGTGGGATACGGTTGCGGAACTGCTGCCAGAATGCCCCATGGAGGTGCGGGCGAAGCTCGGCAAGGCTGTGGCTGAGGGCCGAGACGCAGCAAAATATTCCATACGGTGTGGTCTTGATACGACCGACTCGCTGGGCAGAGCGATGTCCACGACGGTGGCGATTCGTCGCCACGCCTGGCTGAGATCCGCCAACTTTTCGGCAGATGTCCAGAATGCCTTGATGGACATGCCGTTCGATGGCTGTCGCCTGTTTGGTGACAAGGCGGACCACGCGCTGGAGCGCTTCAAGGACTCCAGGGTCACGGCCAAGTCCTTGGGTCTCTCGACCCAGCGCCAGCAAACGGGTTCGTTTCGCTCCTTTCGTGGCCAAGGGAGGGGCGTCCCCACACGTGCTGCCAGCCACGCGCCGCAACAATCTTATCAACGTGGTGGCGGCCGTGGAATCCGCCGTGGAGGCGGTCGGGGTCAACGGCGGGGTCAGACCACACCTCCCCCCGCAGCATCTGCCTCCAAATCCTCCTAGTCCGTGCTTTCAGGCCCATGTGACGCCAGTGGGTGGCAGGGTTCGCCATCACCACGCCCGCTGGCGCACTATCACATCGGACAGGTGGGTGCTGCAGCTCGTCCGAAGGGGCTACTCCCTCCCCTTCGAGACCAATCCTCCAGCCATGCCACCGCAGAACCACCGTGTGTCGGGGGACCACTTGACACTTCTGCAGGAGGAAGTTACGGCCCTCTTGGCCAAGGGGGCCATCGAGCGCGTTCCTGGGCCAGAAGTAGGGCGTGGTTGCTATTCCCACTACTTTCTGGTGCCCAAGAAGGACAAAGGGGGCCTACGTCCTATCTTGGATCTACGGAACGTCAACGGCTTCCTCCGGAAGGAGAAGTTCAAGATGTTGACATTAGCTCAGGTCTTGGCTGCTCTAGACCCGCAAGACTGGATGGTAGCGTTGGACTTGCAGGATGCGTATTTTCACATCCCCGTCCTGCCGGCCCACCAGCGTTACCTGCAGTTCACGGTAGGCCAGGAGCACTTTCAATTTATCGTGCTCCCCTTCGGCCTTACGAGCGCCCCACGGGTGTTCACAAAGGTGATGGCGGTGGTCGCAGCCCATCTGCGCAGGTTAGGTGTTTCAGTCTTCCCCTACCTAGACGACTGGTTGTTGAAGGCGGGCTTGCCCCAGACAGTCGTCCACCACCTTCAGATGACGGCAGACCTCTTGCACGAGCTGGGGTTCTCCATCAATGTGCCGAAATCACACCTGTGTTCCTCTCAAAAGCTCCTTTTCATCGGAGCGGTTCTCGACTCGGCGCAGTTTTGGGTTTATCCTCCGGAACGGCGGGTCCGGGATATACAGGCTTTGATTCCCATCTTTCAGCCGCTATCCCGGGTTTCGGTCAGGTTGACGCTGCGGCTACTGGGGCTGATGGCTTCCTGCATCCTTCTGGTGCATCACGCCCGGTGGCGGATGCGGGCTCTGCAGTGGGACCTGAAGTTTCAGTGGGCCCAGCATCAGGGCAACTTGTCCGACCACGTCTTGATCTCGGAGGGCACTGCGAGACAACTGCAGTGGTGGCTTACGGACCGCGATTGGGTCAGAGGCAGATCCCTCTCCCTTCCCCAACCGGAGCACGTTGTCGTGACGGACGCGTCCCTCCAGGGCTGGGGAGGCCACTTGGGAGAGGCGGAGATCAGAGGCATCTGGTCTCCGGCGGAGTCCCGACTCCATATAAATCTGTTGGAGCTACGGGCGATTCGTCTAGCGCTGAAGGCATTCCTCCCCTTTGTCAACGGGAGTGTAGTGCAGGTGTTCACGGACAACACCACCGCCATGTGGTACTGCAACAAACAGGGCGGAGTGGGGTCGTGGACCCTTTGCCAGGAGGCTCTGCGTCTCTGGCAATGGCTGGAACGTCAGGGCGTGACTCTGACGGTTCAACACCTGGCAGGTTCTCTGAACGCCAGGGCGGACGAACTCAGCCGTCGGTGCTCGATGGATCACGAATGGCGTCTGAACTCGGACGTGGCGCAAGGCCTCTTTCTGCAATGGGGAGAGCCTTGGTTAGATCTATTCGCCACAGAAGAGAACGCGCAATGTCATCAGTTCTGCGCGTTGGAGTTTCCAAGACGGCACTCACACGGCGACGCCTTTCGGCGCGAGTGGAGTTGCGGTCTGTTATACGCCTTTCCGCCTATACCACTTCTGCCCAGAGTGCTGAAGAAGATCAGGCGCGACCGGGCCCAAGTTATCCTTGTGGCTCCGGACTGGGCTCGAAGGTACTGGTATCCCGAGCTACGGTCCCCCGATCCGCCTGCCCCTTCAGGAGGACCTTCTGTCGCAGCAGCAGGGGACGGTCCTCCACCCGAACCTGTCCAGTCTCCACCTCCATGCTTGGAGATTGAACGGCGGCAGTTGAGGCCATTTGACTTGCCTCCTGAAGTTTGTGATGTGATTCTGGCAGCCAGGCGTCCCTCCACAAAGTCGGTATACGCCTGTCGGTGGAACAGATTTGTGGCATGGTGCACAGCGAAGGCTGTGGACCCTCTTTCTGCCCCTCTTTCCGAGGTTCTTCTTTTTCTTCTCTCTCTTGCCCAGCAGGGCTCTGCTCTGGGCACTATCAAGGGCTACCTTTCTGCCCTTTCGGCCTTTCTGAGGCTGCCTGATCAACCTTCTTTGTTCAAGTCCCCCATTGTAACTAGGTTCTTGAAGGGCATCACACACATGTATCCACCTGTTCCGTTCGTGATGCCCCAGTGGGACTTGAACCTGGTTCTAACATTCTTGATGTGTGCTCCCTTTGAGCCCCTTCATTCCTGTCCTCTCCGTCTCCTGTCTTTAAAGACGGCTTTCCTGGTTGCCATCACCTCTGCCAGGAGAGTGAGTGAGCTCCAGGCTCTTTCTGTCAAACCTCCCTTCCTGTCCATTCATCCAGACAAGGTGGTTCTGAGAACTAGACCTTCTTTCCTGCCCAAGGTTGTCTCTGCTTTTCACATCGGGCAGTCCATCACCCTCCCTTCCTTCTTCCCGCCTCCGCATCCTTCAAAGGATGAAGAGCGGCTCCATTGTCTGGACCCAAAACGTGCGCTTTCATTTTATATGGATCGCACACGCCAGTTCCGGGTGGATGACCAACTGTTTGTTGGCTACGTGGGTGCGGAGAAGGGACCGCCGGTCTGTAAACGGACCATCTCTCGATGGGTCGTTCTCTGCATCAAAGCGTGCTACTCTTTGGCTCGGAAGGAGCCTCCTGTTGGGCTGAGGGCCCATTCCACTCGGGCCACGGCGGCTACTACTGCCCTGGGCCAGGGCGTCCCTTTGCAGGACATTTGCCAGGCGGCTACGTGGGCCTCGCTGCACACCTTTGCGAGGCACTACTGCCTGGACAGTCAAGTCCGGAGGGATGGCTTCTTTGGCCGTTCGGTCCTCCAGGACTTTCTGGTGTAGGATTGTATTGGTTCGCAGACCCACCACCGGGGTTGGTATTGCTGGGGTATCTATTCGAAGGTAAGGAATCTAATACTAACGTGTTTCTTTCAGATGAACAAGTTACTTACCTTCTGTAACGATATATCTGTAAGAAACATTAGTTAGTATTAGATCCCTTACCGACCCACCCATCCTCCCCGTTCTGCGAACTGATACCTAGGGTTAAGGACATCCCTTTCAGGGCCCTAGTTTCAAATGGCACCAGTGTTGGTTTTTTACATGGCTCTGCGTGTTCTGGCGCGGAAAAGCTGTGTACAAAGAACTGACGTCAGCGCGCGGAGGCGGCGTCTATATACTCCAGCGACGTCATCACGACGCCGACGACTGACGCGGAGCCGCAGGGGACGCCTGCAGACGACGCCTACCGACGCGCAGGGGTACTGCTACGCAAAAGTTTCCGGATCCAGACTGACGCCTGGGGATATTCTAAGGTAAGGAATCTAATACTAACTAATGTTTCTTACAGATATATCATTACCGAAGGTAAGTAACTTGTTCTACATGCACATTAGGTACACTCCAGATTGGATACTGGGGTACCCTTATCAGTTCCTAGTATATGGTACACCATGTAACCAGGGCAGAGGTACCCCATAGGCCTCCCGGGGGCTGCAGCATGTATTCTGCCACCACTGAGAGACCATTCAAACTGACACCACAGGTCTGCTACTGCAGCCTGTGTAAGGTGGTGCACGCAACCCTTACTTAGAAATAGGTTACCTATATCTATTCTAAATCACTACACATATAAACCTATCAGCCACAATTATGGGAGGACTAATCAATCCTGAAGGTAGGGTGCTGGGTTTTGTGTGAGGGTGCCCCTGTATGAGCAGAGCCCCTCTGCAGCCTTCAGAATCTATTCTCCGGGTTTGTTTGTGAGGCAGCCATACCCTATATACTTAAGTGCATTATATCCTCACTTTAAATGCTAACTTTAAAACGGCTGCTTAAAAATGTTGTGTTTCGTATCAAACACCTTGGAATCAGACCTCCACACCAGTAACTGGTGTGGGAGGTATGATTCCTCCCTTGTAGAACCACTAATGTGGGACACTGGTCTACCCCGTACCAGCTTTCTCGACCTGGGCAGCACAAAATGGATGCTGCCAGCCACAGACAAGAGTCTGCCCTCCTGCTGCTGAGCTGAGCTCGAGCAGGGGAAGGCTTGACATTAGGTTTCCTGTCACAGGGAGGTGTGACCACCTCCCAGACAGACCTTAGTGTATTGAGATTGGGAGGGTGCACTTTGAGAGTGCCTGAAAGTCTGCACTGGAGGAGGGACATTTGGTGTCTCTGTGCATAGTCCAGCTCAAACAGGTTGCAGGAGCCATTTGCTCCTGCTCTGCCGCGAAACTGGACAAAGGACATGGATGTAACCACCCCTCTGTCCTCTCCCTCCCCTAGGAGGGTCCCCCAGAGTTTCTCCAACCCCTTCCTTGGGTATAAAGTAGGAAACCGGACTACAGGACTTTAGATTTTACCTGGACTAAACTCTGCAAGCTGAAACCAAGTACTTTGACGGTCTACAATTTTCTGGACGACAGAAGCATCCCCCTTGGAGTAAAGGAGTTATTCCCCTACTGAAGCAGGCACCTTGACGCATCTGACCGGTTTGCATCTCCCGAGCTCCTGAGGACTCCGAACATTTCTGCAACACAGGAGGTGGGTTCCCAAGCGTCCCTGAGGTTGATCTGACAGCTCAGCAATTCTGAGACCAGTATCTCTTGTGGGGACCGTGCAACCCGAACCGCTGTGCACCATGTACTTTTGCAGCACAGGGGTGTGGAATTTAATTAAATAGGTACTTGTCCATGGGACAAGTAGCTACATAAATCTACTTGTCCTGTGTCAAAATCCACTTGTCCCTTTGGTGCCACACAGTGCACCGTAAATTAATGGCAGCAATCTCATTATAGAAGAGCTTTGATAATAGCCTCTCTGGTTAATGTCAGGCTAATACTATAGAAGGATTTGACTTTTGGGGGTTTTCACCAGCTCTTATGTAATCTTTTCTCATACTGAGAAAGGATGTAAATTTACCCCTGACAATGGCAGAAGTAAAGCTTCTTCCAGGGCTGGGAAAAATGTGGTTGGAGAAAAAGTGAACTTGTAAACACTCAACAGATTTCCACTGGGGCACATTCATCTTTGCTCATGCTAAAATGCAATTCACAAATATTTTCTAGGATTACGGTTTTCTTGCCTACTTAAGGAAATTCATGTGAATTCATGTAAAAAAAGTAAATTGACATTAATATATCATGGGGGCACTTTTGTGACTTTCTTTAACATTTAAGCCCCCAATTCCATCTGAGTTAACCAAGACCTATTTGTTTTTATTAAAATGCTTTCTCTTCCTATCTATCGGCTGGCTTCATTGTGTGTGACAGCATTCTGCTCTTCTACAAAGTAGTTTTGTTCAGTGCCAGGAATTTCTATGGCAATGTGGCCTTTATGAGACCAAATACTGTCTGTCTAGTAAGAACGCGCTGGCAAACAGCACCACGCCTACCTGATAGTCCCCAGGTAGAGAAAGGAGCATAGTGCAGGCCAAGTGAGTAATCAGAAAATTAAAATACCCCCACTTTGATCCAAAGCTCTTATGCCACCAAGCAAGCGAAAAAAGTCATTGGAATCCTCTCCAGAATTGCTCTTTCTCTTCCATCTAAGCATCTATCCATTCATCCTTTCACCCACTGATATCTAGCATTTCATCTTTACATTGTCATCCATTCATTCTTTCATCCATCAGCCTTTCACCAATATGTTCGTCCATCTGTTGATTCGTCAGTCCCTCGGCTCATCCATATCCAAACCTACCCATCCATCTCCAAACTAACCATTTCAGCTATCCGTCCATCTTTCCACTCATCCATACAGCTTCCCTGTCACTCCATCCATCTATCCACTCTCCCTCTCACTCATCCATCCACCCACCCTTCTACCCATCCATCCTTCCACTCATCCATCCATCATTTCGCACCCTAATCCATACACCCTGTAACCCATCCATCCATCCATCCATTCACACTTTCCTTCATTATAACATCCTTTGTCCATCCACCATCCCATCACTCAACCATCCCTGTCACTCATTCATCCATTTAGCCAGCCACACTTACACTCACTCATCCTTTCACCCCCATATCTATCCATCCTTTCACCCACACACCCATCCATCCTTTCACCCACCCATCCATCCATCCATCCACACATCCATCCATCCATCCACCCACACATCCATCCACTCTTTCACTCACACCCACCCTTTCACATTAATTATGAGCCTTTGTCTGTCGAGCTGCAGACCTAGAGCTCCACCTCTACAGTAATTGCTAAAGTGGGGCATTCACGAAGCCCCTGTTCAAACCAATCCTTCCAACTCCAAACCTATCTATCAAACTCATCCATCCCGCCTTCCTTTCACTCATCCATCCTTTAGCACATCCATCCATCCTTTCACCCCACACATCCTCCTTTTCGCTCATATTCATCCACCCTTTCACTCATCCCACCATCCATTCATCCTTTCGATCATCCATCCATCCTCCTTTTCACTCATATATCCTTCTACCCTTTCACTTCCTCCATTTATGCTTTCGCTCATCCATCCACCCTTTTACCCATCCATCTTCCGTTTCGCTCATATATCCATCCACCCTTTCACTAATCCCTCCATCCGCCTTTACACTCAACTATCCACCCATCAACCCTTCCTCTCACCCATCCACCCACCGACCCAGCCATCCATTCATCTACTCTCTCACCCATTAATCCACCCTTTTATTCAGCCATCCATCCTTTCACTCATCCATCCTCTTTCACCCCACCCATCCACTCATCCATCCCTTCATTCACCCTTGCACTTATCCATCCATTCTTTCACACATCCATCCTTACATCCATCATTTCACTCATTCATCTATGCATCTATCATCCACCCTTTCACTCCACCCATTCATCCATGAACCTATCCATCCAGCCTTTCACTAATTCATCCATGGATCTATCATCCACTATTTCACTTATGCATGCATCTACACATCCACCCTCTCACTTATTCATCCATGCATCTATCCATCCACACTTTCACTCATTCATCCATGCATCTATCATCCACTATTTCACTTATTCATCCATGCATCTATTTATCCACCCTATCACTCAATTTCAAATCCATTATGGTCCTTTGTGTTCCGACCTGCAAACTGAAGAGGCCCATCAAGGACTCCACAGCTGCTGTGATTGCTATGGCATTGTGTTCAAAATGCCCCTGGTGCATGCACAAAGTGTGATGAGAGGCCTAGTGCAAGGACAGAAATGGAGGTGGCCTTAGGCCTGCATGCAAGCCTCATGGAGAAACTAATAAGCTTTAATGTAAGCCCTGGATAACATAAGATACGAGAGGCCAAGGTGAGCGGGTCAGGGCTGTCAGAGAGGGCTGTGGACGGTGGTGGGGTGGGATTAGCAGGTTTAGGCAGCCGGTGAAACATAAGGTGTACAGGAAAGGTAAAGTGCAAAGAAAGGGGGGCATGAGCTGCATGAGAAAGAAAGCAAAGTGAGTTGAAAAAGCAAGGTGAGTTGAAGATGAGCAGGGAGCTTGGGGCCGTATGAGGCCCAAGAGTGGAGCAGAGATTAAAAGGCAGGGGTCATATAGTTCAAGTCAGAGCAAGGGGCCAAGAGGCAGATACAGTAGCCTCTTACATGCCAGTGCTGTGAGTGTTCTGGAGCTGCAGAAGCATGATGTTTGTCTCATGCTCTAAAAGAAAAGAAAAGGAAGTGGGGGGGGACTGGGAGCCACACGAGCCTATGGAGCTGGCTGCAACTTTGAGCTCTGCTTTATCATGTTGTTCTTCTGCTCTGGGGAAATTAAAGTGCAGGCCCCCAGCTTTTGCATTGACCCTTACACTGCCAATAAACTGCTCAGAGCTACTGATTTACATAGCTGTGACCAACAGGGTTGAACAGCAGTTTTTCGGATTACCATAAGACTGTCTACTTGTCCTTTGGACAAAATACAAACTAAAACCTCTTTCCCTCCTAAGAAATCTAGATGTCTCGTGCGTCGGGAGATATGAATTCCCCACCCACAGCAGCATGTGCTTTTGGCGATCCCTGAGGCTGTGCTTTGGGTACTTGTAGTCCTGACCCGGAGCAGTATTTCCACCAAAGATTTCCGGCCTACACTCCACGAGTGCTCCGTGGCCTCTACTTTGTGATTCAGCTCCAGGTCCCTTTGCGTTGCCTGGTCCGTTGGCCTGTGGGTCCCTGTGAAGATAACTTTGATTTCTCTTGGGCTTTCCTGGTTGCTCCAGACTTGCCCTGACTCCCCATAGCTTGGAGAGTCTCCAGGACCTTGCTGGTACTCACCGTAACCTGTTTCCTCTGCCGCGTGGGTTGCATTTGCCAAGGCTTGTTGGTGTTCGATCCGGACATTGACCCCTCAGCACTCGACATCCTTCGTGGTACAGCTCACCTCTGGTCATTGTCGAAGTCTTATGGTCCCCGTGGCTGCAGAGTCAAGCATCCAATCTTCACCCCGAAGTGACCCAGACTCTGCTTTCAGGGTCTTCTCACCTCGGATCCAGGCTTGGATTCCACTGGACACTTTTCACCGTAACCTGTTTCCTCCACGCCATTGAAAACGACAAAGGTTTCCGACACTAATTGACCCCTATGCACCCGGCTCCACTGGGATTGGTAACAAGGGTGCCTAGGTACGCACAAGGATGCTGGCCTTGGAACCTTCTATGTTCCAAAGGGTTTGCTTGAATTCCTCTCCGAAGTGTCCGTAAACTGGAATTTTCCAACCACGACTTTCCCATAGATTTGTACGGAACTCACGTCTGTGTTCACACACTGCACCCGTCCTCTGTGGGCTCCCTGTGTCACTCCTTTGGGTGGTTCCTTGGGGTCCCAGCGATTCTACGTGCTCTATGCACTGTGTCTAGTGAAGGCGTTGTTGTTATACCATTTTTTTTAGTATATGGTTCGGTCTCCTCCTAAAGCCCGCTGTGTATTGTGCTATTTACTGTTGTTCTGTTGATTGTGTGCCTTGTGCTCTAATCTCTTATAGAGTTTAGTAGAGAGTGTTTAGTAATAAATACATATATTTTATATATCTCTTGTGTAGTTCTCCTTTCATTTGATTATTCAGGAGGTTCTGATTTGGTAAAACAAGCTGCTTTACATTCCTTCAAGACTTAGCCTGAAGACTGCTCTCCATAGCTACCACTAGCTTTCATAAAAGTTATCTTTGACCTAATCATCAATAAGGCTTGTTTGGACTGGTACAGGGTGCCCACTTTAATTGGTGTATTCACAACCGAAGAGAACGCACAATGTCAGCTGTTCTGCGCATTGGAATTTCCAAGATAGCACTTGCTTGGCGACGCTTTTCGTCGCGAGTGGAGCTGCGGTCTATTGTACGCATTTCCGCCTATACCACTTTTACCCAGAGTGCTGAAGAAGATCAGGCCCTAGTCATTCTTGTGGGTCCGGACTGGGGTCAAAGAGTTTGGTATCCCGAGCTACTCAGTATGAGCATGGATCCCCCGATCCGACTGCCTCTTCGAGAGGATCTTCTGTCGCAGCAGCATGCGACGGTCCTCCACCGAACCTGTCCATTCTCCACCTACATGAGTGGAGATTGACAGCGCCAGTTGATTCCATTTGACTTGCCTCCTGAAGTCTGTGATGTCATTCTTGCAGCCAGGCGTCCCTCCACTAAATCGGTATACGCCTGCAGGTGGAACAAATTTGTGGCATAGTGCACAGCATAGGCTGTGGATCCCCTTTCTGTCCCTCTTTCAGAGGTCCTTTTGTTCCTTCTTTCTCTGGCCCGGCAGTGCTCTGCTCTGGGCACTATTAAGGGGTACCTTTCTGTAATCTCTGCCTTTCTCAGGCTCCCTGATCAGCCCTCTCTTTTCAAGTCCCCTGTTGTTAATAGATTTCTCAAAGGCATTACTCACCTTTTCCCTCCTATTCTGTTTGTGATGCTGCAGTGGGACTTGAATCTGGTTCTTACTTTTCTGATGTGAGTTTTGTTTGAGCCGCTTCACCACTGTCCTCTTTGTTTATTGACTTTGAATACTGCTTTCCTGGTTTCCATCACCTCCGGAGGCTCCAGGCCTTTTCCTGTAAGCCTCCTTTTCTGTTGGTTCATCAGGACAAGGTTGTGCATTGCACTCGTCCTTCCTTCTTGCCAAAGTTTGTCACTGCCTTCCACATTGGGCAAACTATCACCTTGCCTACTTTCTTTCCGCCTTCGGATCCTTTTAGAGAGGAAGAGAGGCTCCACCGTCTGGACCCAAAATGTGCGCTTTCATTCTATTTGAATCGCACACAACAGTTCCGGGTGGATGACAAGCTCTTTGTTGGCTACGTTGGCGCCAAGAAAGGCCAGGCTGTACACAAGTGGACTATCTTCCGCTGGGTCCTCTTGTGCATCAAAACCTGTTATTCTCTTGCTAAAAAGGAACCGCCGGTGAGGTTGCGTGCCCATTCTACCAGGGCGACAGCATCTACTAGTGCGTTGGGACGTGGTGTCCACCTGAAAGGCATCTGTCAGGCAGCCACGTGGGCCTCGCTGCACACTTTTACTAGGCATTACAGCCTTGACAGTCAAGTCCAGCTTCTTTGGCCGTTCTGTTTTCCTTGACTTTCTGGTGTGATCTTTGTTCGCAGACCCACCACCGGGGTTGGTATTACTGGGGTATCTATTCTAAGGTAAGGAATCTATCACTAATGTGTCTCTTTCAGATGCACAAGGTACTTACTTGTGTAACGATAAATCTGTAAGAGACATTAGTTAGTGATAGATTCCTTACCGCACCACCCATCCTCCCTGTTCTGCAAACTGATTTCTAGGGTTAAGGTCATCCCTTTTAGGGCCCTAGTTTCAATGCACCAGTGGCTCTGTGTTCCTGGCGCAGAAAGTCGTGTACAGAACTGATGTGCGTGGGCGGGTCTAAGTAGCTCCAGCGACGTCATCTCGGCTACTAAGACGCCAACGACGTACGCAGAGCCGTACAACGACACCTACTGGAGCCCTGGGGTACTGCTGATGAAAACTTTCTGTATCCAGTCTGATGCCTGGGGATATTCTAAGGTAAGGAATCTATCACTACCTAATGTCTCTTACAGATATATCGTTACACAAGTAAGTAACTTGTGCTTTCAGGCTTCTCACGCTTAAGACTGCTTTCCTGGTTGCCATCACCTATGCCAGGAGAGTGAGTGAGCTCTAGGCTCTTTCATCTAAGTCTCCTTTCATGTCCGTCCATCCGGACAAAGTGGTCCTCATGACTCGTCCGTCCTTCTTTCCCAAGGTTGTCACTGCTTTTCACATCGGGCAGACCATCACTTTGCCCACCTTCTTTCCGCATCCTTCGAAAGAGGAGGAGAGGCTCCATCATCTGGACCCAAAACGTGTGCTTTCCTTTTATCTGGATCGCACCTAACCGTTCTGGGTGGATGGCCAGCTCTTTGTTGGGTACGTGGGTGCAAAGAACGGTCGGGCCGTACACAAACAAACTATCTCCTGATGGGTCGTTTTGTGTATCAAGGCCTGCTATTCTCTGGCAAAGAAGGAGCCTCCAGAGGGGCTGCGCGCCCATTCTACCAGGGCGACGGCAGCAACTACTGCTCTGGGACATGGCGTTCCTCTCAATGACATCTGTCAGGCAGCTATGTGGGCCTCACTGCACACGTTTACAAAACACTACTGTCTTGACAGTTGGGTCCGGAGAGACCGCTTCTTTAGCCGTTCTGTTCTCTAGGACTTTCTGCTGTGAGATTGGTTTGCAGACCCATCAACAGGGTTGGTATTGCTGGGGTGTCTATTCTAAGGTGAGGAATCTATAACGAATGTGTTTCTTTCAGATGAACAAGTTGCTTACCTTCGGTAACAATATATCTTTAAGAAACATTAGTTGGTTATACATTTCTTACCGCCCCACCCATCGTCACCGTTCTGCGAACTGATTTCTAGGGTTAAGGATATCCTTTCAGGGCCCTAGTTTTGTTTTCCAGTGGACAGTGTCTTGCATGGCTCTGCGTTTCAGGCGCGGAAAGTCGCGTACAGAACTGCCGTCCACGCCCGAGGGCGTCGTCGTCTAATTAGCTGCCGCAACGTCATACCAGCGCACAACGCCAACGACGGACGCGAAGCCGACCGACGCCACCTTCCGACGTGCAGAGGTACTGCTGACAAAAAAACTTTCCGGTTCCAGTCTGATGCCTGGGGGTAATTCTAAGGTGAAAAATCTATAACTAACTAATGTTTCTTACAGATATATCATTACCGACGGTGAGTAACTTGTTCATATGGGAAATCAGCCTTTTGACTCCAGCCATCACTAGGAGAACATCTAGCGTGCGGGACGGGGCTCCGCATCTGGGAATGACAGCCAGAGCTCACAGAAGGTGGCCTCTATCTTGGCATACTGCACAATCTGTCCAGGGCCCAAATGAAATGTCTCCAGTGCGTCTGGTAATGTTATAAATCTTTTGCTGGGTTAGAGGTCTCCCAACGTCGCAAGACCGCCCCTCCGCCATCTTTGCTATAGGACGTATGTAGGAAGCTGGCTCTGTATATACTATACCAAAATGAGGTATAGTTTGCACAGAGTCCACTGGAACTCCAAAGGTAGGCATAGGTAAAAGTAGATAGCACCTTACTCTCTATTTGTGGTAGTGTGGGCGAGCAGTAAGGCTGTATCAGAGGGTAGTGGTAAACATTTGTTGTACATGCTCGATCAGCAAACAATGGCACACACTCAAAGACTGAACCCGGACCAATTTTGTTTGTATAAAATTATTAAGTTATTTCTAGAACCGAGCCAAGCCTGGCGCAAGTAAGTGAAATAAATGCTTTGCAAAATATTATGCAGTGTTTACAAGTGAATGCAAGTTCAAATGCAGTTGTGTGAAATACAGGTAAGTGAAGATATTGAAATTACTGTACAGATTACTTTTTAGTTACTTTTTAGATTATTGTTTTACTTTTTCTACTCAGTGTGATATGCCTAGAAATCACAATGGGACAATTCCTAGAGAAAAGGTAAGTAAAATCAGTTTTGCACAGTTGTAATTTTTCAGCTTTTCATATAAATCAACTCCACAGTCAATAGGTTCCTATGAAGATAAATAAAGTTAACGGTAACCAGGTAAGTACTCAGTCTTTGGCGGTGAGTATTTGGGTAAGAACAAGGGTTCCCCCAGGGTCAAGGATGCACTCTTGTTACACCCTCAGCGGCACTAGGGCCCTATGTTGTCCAATGGGGGATAGGGGCCATCCGGTTGGTGGCTGCCTACGAGCAGGCCACTGGGTTGTGGGAGCAAATCTCCGGGTGTTAGGCTCAGTGCAAAGGGGAATCCTGTTAAGCAGCAAAAGTGCACCTGCAGGGGCAGCTGGGTGCAGGATGCTGGTTTGGCGTTGTGTGCCCTGTTGATTGCAATTGGGACTCCCCGGTTTCAACAAAGACTGCAGGCTCAGTGACGAAGATCTTCTGGAGGTGACCACCTGTTGGAGAGGTATGTTGGAATGCCTGGGGATGCTGGGACAGCGCCGGTTGGGCCACCAAGGCCGTGGGGCTTCGGGTGCAGGGGTGTCTTTAGGCGTCTGGTTTCTCTTACTAGCTGCGGTCAGGGGGAGTCTCCAGAAAGAGACTGCAGGCTTCGCTGGGAGTTTCAAGGCAGGTCAGAGATCACCAGATCTCAGGTCAGAATCAGCTGGGAGACCTTCTCGTGGTGTTGGGCCATTCGGGCCATGTGTGACGGGTGCTGAGTGGTGCGCAAAACTGTACCAAACCCAATTGGCACTCTCTGGCCACAGGTCAGCCCCTGGTAAATGGTACCCCAGGTACCCAGGGCACTGTGACCAGGGGAGGCCTCTAAGGCCTCAGCACCTATTGTGACACCCTTAGAGGCCCTGTACCTTTACACTCACACACTGCCTTTGCAGGCTGCATGTTTTGGTGCAGAACAAAGTGAAGAGTCGACATGGCACACATCCCTGTGTGCCATGCCTACACCCAGTGCCCTGGCATAGATCAGCCACCCCTCTAGCTGGGTGCACTATACCAGTGGTTAGGGTACTGGTGCATGAGCCCTGTGCCCCTACAGTGTCTAAGTCCATTTTTAGACACTGTAAGTGCAGTGCTGCCATTAAGAGTATATAGTGCTGGGAGTTTGCCATTATGAACTCGACAGCACCATAATGGCTGCACTGAAATCGGAGAACTTTGGTATCAAACTTCTCAGCACATTAAACCCACACTGATGCCAGTGTGAGATTTAATGAAAAATGCACACAGAGGGCATCTTAGAGATGCCCCTGAAAAACGACCAGCCTCTGGTGGGTTCCCTGACTGGTACACACCAGCCTGCCACCACAAGACATATTTCTGGACCCAAGGGTGGGAGCCTTCGCTCACTGAGCCCAGAAACAAAACCTTTCCTGAGTGGAGGTGTTCACACCTCCCCCAGGCCAGAAAGAGCCATCTGTGGCAGGGGCGCTTCAAAGGCCTGGCAGCCTTTGTAATGGGACCCTCAGCCTCTCCTGCTATCCGGAGCAGGCTCCTTTCCTATCTCCCCTCCTTTTCGGCGGTAGAAACCAGCCAGCCCAGAAGGTGTGCCCACCTCTGCCAACTCCACCCCTCAGGTGGGAGAGGCGAGGTGAAGCCCACTCTTCAGTGCCCGCCATCCTGCAGATGACAGGCACTCCCCAATCAGGATTACGGATTGTGCTCATTCCCCCACGTGGGGTGAGCACACCAAGGGTGTAGTCACCCTAAGGTCAATAGCCCATTGGCTACTGACCCCAAGACCCCTAAACGCCCCCTAAATACAGTATTTAGGGTGCAGCCCTGACCAAGAAAGGAGATTCCAGCAACCTAAGAAGAACAAGCATTTACAATGCAATGGTCTCAGCATTATTAAAGGTAGAGCTATTGGCATTGCTCATGACATTTTTTTTTTTTTAAATCATAAATAAATGTCATTGTCATTTACATTGCCAATAGCTTAATCGTTAAATAAATGGCATTGTCATTTACAATGCCAATAGCTTAATTGCTTGCAAATGCATGACCTATTGCATTTACACCCACAGAGCCAAACACACAAAGCCACCCACACACACACACATACAGAGCCACCCACACAGAGCCACCCACAGTCACCCACAGAGTCATTCACATAGAGCCACCCACACACACAGAGCCACCTACACAGTCACCCACACACAGACACAGCCACCCACACATAGAGCCACCTACAAAAAAAGCTATCCACACAGAGCCACACACACAGAACTACACACACACACACACAGAGCCACACACACAGAGCAACACACACAGAGCCACCCACACAGAGCAACACACACACACACACACACACGCACACACACACACACACACACACAGAGAGCCACCCACACTCACACACAGAGCCACCCACACTCACACACAGAGCCACCCACACACACACAGCCACCCCCACACACACACACAGAGCCACCCCCCCACACACACACAGAGCCACCCCCCCCCCCCCCCACACACACACACACAGAGCCACCCACACAGAGTCTCACCTATAACTGAGTCTGCTTCTTGGAAAGCGGGGAAGAGGCGACCCTTTGATACTGACTCCAGCAGTTGGTGTCCGTAAGGGGCAGATCCCACATTCCTTTCCATGCACTCACACTTCTAACTGCTCCTAAATGTCTGTGGAGGGCATGCCTGGTGGAGAGATGTAGAGGGAAAATGTTGCCTTCCTGGTGGCATTGGCCCCTTTCTGAAATGGATTCCTAGTGGTTCCCAGACACTTAACAGCTGCTGACCTATTCACATGTCTACAGTCTGCAAATATGCGCTCCCTCCTTGCTGAGACAGAAACTGCAACATTTGGGGACAGACACTGTTGCTGAGGGACTGGTGCCAGTGTAGGGAGACAGGCAGACTCTTACTGGTTTAAGGACGGACATGGTGTTGGGGCAGACCTCAGTGGTGAGGATGGGCACTGGTGTTGCGACACATACACAAGTGTAGGTGGCGACGGATGTATGGGAGGGACATGTATGGGGATAGACACTGGTATGAGGGACAGATACTGGGGGAGGGGTGGACACTAAGCGACACACTGGTGAAGTGGAACAGACACTGGCGACAGGAGCCAGACACAAGTGTAGGTGGCGACAGATGTGTGGGGAGGGACATGTATGGGGATAGTACTGGTATGAGGGACAGATACTGGTGTTAGGGCAGATATTGGGGGAGCGGTAGACACTAAGCAGCAGACACTGGTGAAGGGGAACCGACACAAACAGACACTTGTGTAGGTGACGACAGATGTGCAGGGAGGGATATGTATGGGGATAGAGACTGGTATGAGGGAAAGAGAACTGGTGTTAGGGCAGATATTGGGGAGGGGTGGACACTAAGCGACAGACACTGGTGAAGGGGAACAGACACTGGTGAAGGGGAACAGACACTGGTGAAGGGGAACAGACACTGGTGAAGGGGAACAGACACTGGTGAAGGGGAACAGACACTGATGAAGGGGAACAGACACTGATGAATGGGGAACAGACACTGGTGAATGGGGAACAGACACTGGTGAATGGGGAACAGACACTGGTGAATGGGGAACAGACACTGGTGAATGGGGAACAGACACTGGTGAATGGGGAACAGACACTGGTGAAGGGGAACAGACACTGGTGAAGGGGAACAGACACTGGTGAAGGGGAACAGACACTGGTGAAGGGGAACAGACACTGGTGAAGGGGAACAGACACTGGTGAAGGGGAACAGACACTGGTGAAGGGGAACAGACACTGGTGAAGGGGAACAGACACTGGTGAAGGGGAACAGACACTGGTGAAGGGGAACAGACACTGGTGAAGGGGAACAGACACTGGTGAAGGGGAACAGACACTGGTGAAGGGGAACAGACACTGGTGAAGGGGAACAGACACTGGTGAAGGGGAACAGACACTGGTGAAGGGGAACAGACACTGGTGAAGGGGAACAGACACTGGTGAAGGGGAACAGACACTGGTGAAGGGGAACAGACACTGGTGAAGGGGAACAGACACTGGTGAAGGGGAACAGACACTGGTGAAGGGGAACAGACACTGGTGAAGGGGAACAGACACTGGTGAAGGGGAACAGACACTGGCGAAGGGGAACAGACACTGGCGAAGGGGAACAGACACTGGCGAAGGGGAGCAGACACTGGCGAAGGGGAGCAGACACTGGCGAAGGGGAGCAGACACTGGCGAAGGGGAGCAGACACTGGCGAAGGGGAGCAGACAGTGGCGAAAGGGAGCAGACAGTGGCGAAAGGGAACAGACAGTGGTTAAAGGGAACAGACAGTGGTTAAAGGGAACAGACAGTGGTTAAAGGGAACAGACAGTGGTTAAAGGGAACAGACAGTGGTTTAAGGGAACAGACAGTGGTTAAAGGGAACAGACAGTGGTTAAAGGGAACAGACAGTGGTTAAAGGGAACAGACAGTGGTTAAAGGGAACAGACAGTGGTTAAAGGGAACAGACAGTGGTTAAAGGGAACAGACAGTGGTTAAAGGGAACAGACAGTGGTTAAAGGGAACAGACAGTGGTTAAAGGGAACAGACAGTGGTTAAAGGGAACAGACGCTGGTGAAGGGGAACAGTCAGTGCTGCTGAGGGACTGGTACTAGTGTATGGGAACAGGTAGACACCTGTTTGAGGACAGACACTAGTGTTGGGGCAGACATCAGCGGTGAGGGTGGACACTGGTGGCGGGAGACAGAAATGAGTGTAGGTGGCAACATATGTCCGGGGAGGGACTTGCATAGGGATAGACACTGGTATGAGGGACAGATATTGGGGGAGGGGTGGACACTAAGCAACAAACGCTGGTGAGGGGGAACAGACTGGTGAATGGGGTCCTGTACTGTTTAAGAAAGAGAGAAAGAGATGAGCTGTGGGACAGGTGTGAGAGCGAGTGAGATAAGGGAGATGACAGGCGACAGGGCTCCCCGGCATACTGAGGGGGTGGGAGACCGTGAGGAGGCGACAGAGTGAGACATGAAATGGGGAGGGTGCGCAGGAGAGAGAAGGGAAAGGAGATTGAAGAGAAAAGAGGGAAGGCCAGGAAAGAGTGGAAAGACCGAGGAGGGAGAAAGAGCGAGAGAGACAGACAGAAAAAGAAATAAAGCGTCATCCATACGGATTCAACATGACTTAATGTTTTGTCAGCATCTCGCCCACTGGAAAGCAGCCTCACTTCAGCCTTCTTTAAAACTGCAAAAAGCTAGAAGTGGTTTCAGAGGCTGGAATGTGGGGGACTCTTTTTCAATGGAGTGACACACACTAGATGAAGTCTCACCCCGGGCCCGATCCAGCCCATGTGAGGGCCAGGGTATAACGTGCAGGCTTTCATGAAACATCTACTTTTACTACAAGTTGGAAAGGTGACAGTTAAAGTTCGTATAAACTCAACAGGGACACTGGACACCTCAGTCTATTCTCTCAAGGCACAGGATCCATTACAATGTGACCTCAAGCCCCCTAACCAGGAAGACAGGCCGCCTGGAAGGCGACTGGTAAGATAGCTCAGTGGGATAATGCATGTACAGCCGATAGCTGTCTGTAACCTTAATGTCAGGTTTTCGAATTCTGGTGGGGCCACGCAGACTTTCATGCATATAGGTCGATCAAATGACTATGTCCAATACAGCCATCTTAACCAAGTGCCTACATACAATTCGGTTTATATAATGTGCTATGTATTGTAATTACCTAATAACTAGGCACAAGCACTTCTCTCCATTATAGGATTTTGTTTGCAAATGGCTTACAGTTTAGGACTACAAGTTCCAGAATTCAATGGAGGTGGACGAGGTACTGACACCTGAGACAGCAGACATCGACAATGCTATGTATAGGTACATAAATATATGGCTAGCGTGGTAGAGAAAATAATATGAGACTTTTTCCTGAATGAATGTGTTACTGTGGATACTTCTTGCACTGAAGGCCTTGCTCCTCCCTGTATGGTTTACTTTCACTGACCCCACTCCGATCCCTTATCTCACGCACTATCGAGTCCGGTGAGATCCACGCAGCCCATCCGGAGGGATGAGGCGAGCAGGGGACAGAAGGTGGGCTGCAGGCGGCTGGCGAAACAACAGGGGGAGGAGAGACGGGAGGGAGAAGACGGAGGAGACAGTGGAAGGAGAGGCGCAGGGAGGTAGAGACAGAGGAACAGAGACGCGGACGCCGAAACAGGGATGTAACTAGGCACAAGCACTTCACTCCCTCCCAGGATCCAGAGGCTGCAGTCACAATATATGGGCGGCTGTCACAACAAAAACAAAATTAATATCCCAAAGACGCGAGGCTGTCTCCAACGAAAAACAAAAGCCGATACTCAGAGCCCAAAAACTGGGAATGCGAACCAAACAGTCCTTGATCCAGCAGAAGAGAGAATAATAAAAAGGTTGCAAATTTTTGAAAACACAAACCGAAGTATTTGAGCAGCACAGCGTGTGATCCTTCGAATGACAAACAAGGTGTGTTTAACGGAGCTTTGTGCCAGAAGGCATAAAGCTGCTCCTAGCAGCAAAGGAAGCATGCTGTTTAAAGGCTGAGCCCGACGATCCCCGTGGGTGCATGCTTAACTTGTCTTAAATATGCAGGACATGTAACTGGAGCTTCCTCGTGGCATAGGGGATTCACTGCAGGCTCTACTTTCCAATAGCAACGGCACTGGTCAAAAGAGGGGATGGGATTAAATAAATCTGCTCGGTTACCTTTCCTTCTCTTCCTCCTGGGGCTCTTTGGCAGCTTTGGACTCAGTCTTGCTGTGAGGGCAGACGGCAGAAGACACGCACAAGCACTAAAGAAAAGTGAACATGGAGCTCCCCCCCCCAAAAAATGGCGGCCGCAAAGCGCCGAAGATTTTCGGATTCGGGGGCGTGTATTTGTTGTTTTGAGTGACGGATGACGTCACTATCGAAAGAACAGCAAAATGTACGCCCCCGAATCCGAAAGAGACGGAGCTTTATTGGAGTGATGCCCCTCTCCTCCAATGGCTGGCCTCCATTTAGGAAGCCAGCCAATGGAGGAGAGACGGAGGAGAGAAGCGGGTTCAAACATCGTACTAAAGAACATTAATTCTCCTCCCGGAGACTGCGCAAGCGCAGCCTTCTCGGTCCTCGACCTAAAAAGGACGAAAGAAGACACCCAGCAGAGGAGACGGCAGATAACAACTGACTTAGCCCCAGCCCTGCCAGGCCGTCTGCAGTTTCCAGAGACCCTGCACCAAAAGTCGTCTTGTCCTGCGGCCAGCGACCTCCAGAACCCCTGTGAGGACTGATGTCCTTCAACAAAGATTGGATCTCCTCTGAATAGCAACCCTGTTCAAAAGAAACTCAGAAAACAGACCCTGAGCCTGCTGAGGACAAAGAAGCCAGATGCCTGGAACTACCACTGCACCAGTCTCCTACGGCCCGAATCGAGGGGCCCAGCGAGGTCCCCCAGCGCTCCAGAGTCAGAGTCCACCATGGGTAGACTCCTCCAAGCCTCCCCAACGACGCCTGTAGCCTCTGCACGGAGACCCCCCTCTCCCCAACCGCGAGTGGCCTGGTAAGGTGAAATCCGACCTCAAAAGACACCCTTGCATCCAGCCGCCCTGCGCCCTGGAGAAAAGAACCTGAGGTGCTCCTACGTCCCCGAGCCCTCCAACTTACCTGCCCAGCGGTTGGTTCTCCCCTGAAGTCTTCCTGGACCGAGCCTGCAGCTAAAAACCAAAACAGAAAATCCCTATTGAAAACAGGG
This sequence comes from Lissotriton vulgaris, assembly GCF_964263255.1. Taxonomy (NCBI): domain Eukaryota; kingdom Metazoa; phylum Chordata; class Amphibia; order Caudata; family Salamandridae; genus Lissotriton; species Lissotriton vulgaris. The sequence goes on from NC_141693.1 coordinate 1,100,957,731, forward strand.
CACCCGACACCAAAACACCACCCTGCCTGTGGGTGCACTTTGTGTGCTAAACCGGATCCCCCCTTTGTCCTGGGCCTAACACCAGGAGCTTGGCTCCCACAACCGACTGGCTTGCTCATCAGCAGCCACCAACTGGAGGTCCCCTATCCCACATTGGATAACATTTGGCCTCAGCACTCTGCACCCGGCCGCCCTAGTTCCGCTGAGGGTGTAACAAGTGCATCCTTGAGCCTGGGGGATCCACGAGTCTACCCCCAGAACCTCACCTCCCACTACCAAATACTTACCTTAAAACTGATAACATTATGTTCTTCCTTAGGATAACATTGACTGTTTTTCTTGGAAAAGTTTTGAAGTGTGGAGTTTGAAAACAAATTCTTTAAAATGGTACTATTTAACAAAAACGATTTTACTTACCTGTTTACAGAAAGTGCCCCAGAGTATTATCTAGGTATACTACTCTGTGTAAGAAATGTAATCCAAGAAGTAACTTACCTGGTATTTTACTGAAAAGCCCATTCAAGTCTATGTACTATATTTACAAAGTATTACATTTCTCTGCAACCATAATGTAAGTCAAAACAAAGTGCATATGTAATTACAATTCAAACTGTTTACAAACTGCATTACACTGTAAAGTATGTATTTCTAACCTGTGCCAAGTTTGCTTGGTTCTAGAAAATAAAATAACTAAAAGAACATTTTCATACAAAAACAATTGGTCTAAAGTTCAGTCTTTGAGTGTGTGAATTCATTTGCTGATTGAGTGTGTACAGCAAATGATGGAGAGTAAGGTGTCCTATAACTTTACCTCTGCCTATCTTTGGGGTCCCACTGGACTCTGTGCACACTATACCTCACTTTGGTATAGTATACACAGAACAGGCTTCCTACAAGGACACACCAGGGTTTCACTTCTACACGTTCGAGGTGGGGACAGGCCGGTAGGGCTGGGTCAAAGTCATTTGTAGTCCTCCCCTTCTTAGCTTAGGCACGGCTGTTCGGTCCTTTTTCTTTTCTTCTTGGTCGTTGCTTCTCTGAGAAGGCAAGGCTCAGGGGTGCCCTAAAATACTAGAATTAGGGGTGTTACAGGTAAGTAAAGGTTGGGACCAATGGGTCCCTTCCTTGGAGTGGGGACACCCCCTATTAAGCCAACCTCCAGTGGGAGGGGGCATATACCGCACTCTGGTTGGCTGGGTCCCCATCTGTAAGAGGGCAGGAACTGAGAGTTGTGCTTCACCTCGCCTCCCCCACCTGAGGGATGGTGTTGGCAAAGGTGGGTACACCTCCCTTCCTCACTTGGTTTTCCCGCCGGTTCTCCCTCCCAAAGTGGCAAACAAAACCGGTGGGGACCAGTTGCTTAGAGCAGCAAAAGGTCTGGGGAAGCTCACAAAGGCGAAAAGCCTTTGAAGCTTCCCCTTCGTGGACCCTGCCCACCCTGGGGGAAGGAGGCTTGGCACCTCGTCCCAGGATGTGCATTGTTTCAGACCCCTAGAGCAGCAGGCTCTCTACCCAGGGGTCCAGAAACATGTCTGTTGGTGGCAGCTGGTGAGCAGCCACTCAGCCTGGAAACTATTGTTGGGTCATTTTTCAAGGGGCATCTCTAAGTTGCCCTTTGTGTGCATTTTGCATTAAATCCCACTCTGGCATCAGTGTGGGTTTAATGTGCTGAGAAGTTTGACACCAAACTTCTCAGTTTTCAGTAGAGCCATTATGTTACTGTGGAGTTTGTAATGACAAGCTCCCAGCACTATATACTCTTAATGGCATTACTGAACTTACAATGTCTAGGAATTGACTTAGACAGTGTAGGGGTACAGGGCTCATGCACCTGTACCCTCACCACTGGTATAGTGCACCCAACTAGAGGGGTGGCTGATCTATGCCAGGCACTGGGTTGTTGGTATGGCACACACAGATGTGTAAAGAAGAAGATTCCACACAGCCTGTTAGGAATAAACCGAGTGCACAGCAATGTGCAAGTATCTCTAACTACATTCACAAATTATTGGCATACATTTTTACTGCTCAATGCAAAGAAACACAAATGCGTCTAAACATTCATTTTTCAACTGTATTTTCCGTATTTTTACATATTTTCAGAATTTGCCACGGTGAAGTGAGTCATTACTTCATGACTGTTCATACAATTTTAGTCTGACACTGAGTAGCATGCAAAAGATAGGAAAAAATTCTTGTTTTAAAATTCAGGTATTTTGAAAAACACCGTACATAGGTGGGCTTGTGACGAATACCTTCTTCACAACACACGGATGTGTGCCATGTCGACTCTTCACTTTGTTCTGCACCAAAACACTCAGCCTGCAAAGGCAGTGTGTGAGTGTAAAGGTACAGGGCCTCTGAGGGTGGCACAATAAGTGCTGCAGCCCTTAAAGGCCTTCCCTGGTCACAGTGCCCTGGTTGCCTGTGGTACCATTTACCATTGACCAGGCCACGTGTGGCCAGAGCGTGCCAATTGGGTTTTGTCTTCAATGCAGTTTTAGGGAAAGAACATAGACCCTGGGTACCTGATTGGCAGGATCCCAGGACACACTCAGTCAAAGTACATTGTTGCTAGGATTCTGCTCATGCGCAGAACTATGCACAGGAACCCAGGACCTCAGTGAATTGTGGTGTACCAAAAATCTCACCTCAGTGCCTAGGACCCCTACCCGACTAGCATCAGTGTCTCATTAGCTTTACGTCCTACAGCGAAGCTACCAATGATTAGACAACCCAGAACATGCGACTTGGGGTACTCTCAGGAATGGTGGGAATGAAGATCACTCTTTCGTTTTTATTCTCGTACCAGTCCACAACGTGAGTAATTAAAGACACAGAAAAGTTTAAAATGTTTATTTTAACAAGGTGCTCTAAGATGCAGTATTTTTGCTAACATAAGCAGGCATATTATTAAAAATAATATGATCAGCATTGTTACAATGCCATAAAACAGAAAGGGAGAAATTATATTATAATGATAGTGGAAACAGGTCTCATAGCGCCTTGTGAACCACCCTCCCCTGCTAGGAACTAGGTTTTATGATGATAGTAGGTCTCTTAGGCTTGAATGGGAAACCCCATACCTCCAAGATCAGCAGAAGTGAATCACATCACAGGATCAGCAACGCTCTCTCTCTCTGGAAAAGGTTCTCTCCAAGTGCCCAAATCATGCATGCAGTGCAATATTAAAATCACTAGAATTTCAGTTAGCTGCAGCTGTGTTCATGTTGTGTCTAGGGTATGGGCAGATCAGCCCGAATAACAGCATACATTGTTATGGTGACCTTGAAGGCTTCTGCACGCAGTGTACAGACTAAGGTCGCAATGTAAGTCTAGGGATGGTAAAAACAAGCCATTCTCATGCGAGGAAAATCAAGCAGTTTAACTTGCAACAACAGTTACATGTAGTGTTGTATGCAAAAGCTGCAAAGTGGCAAAATGGCGTTTAAACTTCTAATAAGCTTATGCTAACATAGCAATGTGTGCACGCAGGGCCCTGTCTTCACTACAACCTCAGCAGCTCAACAAAAAGTGGAGACAACCATGCAGAAAGAGGGCACTTTCTTACAACGTAATACCCAGATGTTCATTTCACCCGCAAATGGAGCCCATTTCATCACTGTCCGTACAGTTCTGTCCCACGCCCTACAAACCACACGAACAGCGTACGGGAGCCACTCAGGAGCCCCCGCTCCTATTATCAGAACATCTGGCAACTGAAGTCCACCACATGTGCCTCGCAGCAGTCTACATTCCCAGCTATCCCCTTTTTCCATTCAATGCTCTGCATGCTGGATCTGCGCCGCCAGGTAATGATACTCCATGCAGGGCACCTCCAATCCACCCTCCGCCATTCAGGCCTCAAGGTCATCAAACTCACTCGGTTCATTCAGGTATGCCAGAGCAATTCAACCAGCAATTTCTCCAGTTCCAGGAAGATACGCCTAGGAATATCATATAGGGTGCCTTGGAAAACATATAAAACACCTAGGGAGCATTACCATCTTAACAAGGGCTACTATCCCAATCAATGACAGTTTGAGTGTGTTCCAAACTTTTACATTTTGTTTCAGACCGCTAATGACTATCCCTATATTAGCCTCCTCAAACTCCTTGGCATAGTGTGTGACCCTTATGCCCAGGTATCTCACACACTGCCTCTCCCAGGGAAGGGCCAGACCCGGCAGGTCCACAGCAGGTCTCCACATCAAGGTGCCCAGTGGGAACAATTTAGACTTGGAATGGTTGACGCATGATCCAGCATGCTTACCAAAGTTCCCCAGAGCCTCCAGCATGATAGGGACCGAATGACTGCGGTTTCAAAGATAAACTAGGGCATCACCAGCGTATAGAGATACCACGTGTCTGGTGTCCCCGACTTGTATTCCCCTCTCATATAGAACATCACGCAAGTGTGAGGCAAGCGTTTCCATAGCTATCACAAATTGGAGTGGGGACAGTAGGCATTCCTCGCGTGTCCCCCTATGCATTGCAAAGCCACGCGATACCAAAGTATTCGCCAATTCTCATCTTAAACAGTGCTTCCCAGAGGAAGTTCCAGGAGAGCGAATCAAATGCTTGTTCGATATCTAGCAACGCCATGGCGTACTATCCTTCGCTTAAGTCAGAACAGTGAAAAACCAGCGACAACCTCCTGAGTTTGTACTGTGTATTCCTATTGGGGATGAATCCACAGTGGTCCTCCGCTATCAGTTGTGGGAGGAATCCCAGTAATCTCGTGGCCAGTACCTTACTCAGGATTTTCAGGTCTACATTTAGCATTGAGAGTGGGCAATAGGAGGAGACCACCTGGCCGTCTCTATCATGCTTCAGTAACATCACCATGATCGCCTCCTGCAAGGACTCCGGGAGCACCCCCTTCTCATAGGCCTCCTGATACAATTCAAGTAATCGCTCGGCCAGTTTTCCTTGCTGGCATCGATAAAACTCATCTGGGAGGCCATCTCCGCCAGGGGCCTTAGCCGAATTTAAGGCGCAGATGGCTGTCAATATCTCCTCCTTAGTAATTGGAGCGTTCAGAAGCGCCCTGTATTCCTCAATTAGATGTGGTAGTCGTATCTCCGCCAGATAAGACTTGATCTCCTGGGGTCTAGTTGTCACAGGGGGCTCCATATAGGCCCTGCATGTGTTTGGTGAACACTTCCAGGATTTCCTCATCCGATGATCTTAGTCTACCCTGTTTGTCTCTGAGCCCCTTTATAGGTGGATGCCAATTCTCACTCCGGATAAGCATGGCGAGCATACGGTTTGCTTTATTGCCCTCCCTATGTAGCCTTTTCCTATATGTGGAGCGGGAGAATTTATCCAGTCTATCCCAAGTGTCGAGTACTTCAGCTCTGCAGTCCCGCCAGGCCTGCAGACCAAGATCTTTTTCCAGTGCGCCTAGCCTTTTCTTGAGCCTATCAAGATCTGCGATTTGTTGTCTTATTACCCCATATGTTATCTTCGGACACTCTCCTCTTATTACACCTTCATGGCATCCCAGTCCATTTCCCTGGAAGAGGCACTGCCCCAATTTAAATTAAAATAGCGGTTTAGCGCCCTGGTTAATTCGTGTACGAATACCTGATCCGATAGACCTTCCACACTCAGTCTCCATAGTGGGACTGCCAGCACCTGCACATGAATAGAAACCAATAATGACGGGTGCCCAGAGACAGCGGGCCAGATACGCAGCCACCGTCACCCACTGCAGTGCCACCCCAAACCAAACAGTAATCTATCCGACTATATTTATTAACAGCTGGTACATAGCATGTTTATTCCCTTCCTTGGGGATGGCACACTCTCCAGACATCGTGTAGTCCTAGAACCATAATCAAATCCAACAACGCAGCTGTTATAGCAGGCTTAGTGGCCAGTCTAGCAGGGTAGCGGTCCAAGGCTCCCTCGACCACACAATTCAGATCTCGCGCCAGTTTTAACACGGGCCATGTGTATTCCGCGATTGCCCCCAGGAGTCCACTAAAAAAGGAGGGATCGTCGTTTGTCTGGACATACACGTTCACCATACAACTTTCTCTGGCATTCAGTGTGCCAGCCACAGTTACGTAATGACCCTCCGGGTCTATCTTAACCTCTCTTGCTACAAATGGAACCCTCGGCTCCCCCCAGATCAACACCCTTCAGCGTAACTAGGAAAAGTGGTCGTATAAATTTGCCCCTGCCACCGATGACGGATGACAGGCAGACATTCCCCCCCCCCCCCCCATGTGTGCAGGAAGGCTATTGATACACGGTATCTACATAGGTATGAGTGTATTCTCTGCCTCTTGACATATCTGCCCAGACCCCGGACATTCCAGGTAACGTATTTCCAATCAGATACAATCAATTCTGTTGTAAGTTATGGGCAATGCTAGGCCTACCCTTCCCTTCCCTCCCCCGCTCGTCTTCCACCTGCACTTCATATATTGTGGGTCCACATTCCGAAGTCAATCTGAGCCACAATATTCCCCCCTGAAAACTGTAACAAACCCACAAACATTCCCCCCTCCCTCAGGCAGTATCTCCAAACTGGAGAGCCACCCCCAACTCAGCCGTCACGCAGGATGCACCCCCGTAATCCCAATGAAGAGGCAACTGCCTCAATGTCATTACGCTACTAGCAGAGGGCCAGGGTTCCAGCGAGCAGGCGAGGCCGAAGCGCTCAACCCGCCCGACAGATAATGACCCACGTGGAGCATCCTGCCTGTATGCTACCACATTACCTACATTGACATAAATACCTGTAAACAAAGAAGCTGTCTCGGCCATTCCTACTCACTGTCCACTTGCAACCATAATATACATACTCATAGTGATTTCAGGAACAGTATGTTGGTAGTCCTGCCAAAACGCCACCATAGAGGTGTCGTCGTACGCATGCACTGGAGTCTGCGTCCCCCTCCTCGACCAATATGCCAGCATGTACTCACTTGCAGCCTGTAGCACCCCCTCCTCTGCCCTTGTTCTCTCTCCGCTGCTGTGGAGGTTCATCTGTGTCCGGTGTAGTCTGAATCCGCCAGGGTGCCATCCGGGCAGACCAGGATTCTGCCGGAGCGACGATCATTGTGATTAGTTATTGATTCCGCAGAGTGTCTTCTTGCTCGAGGGTCCCGTATGGGCCTCCTCAGACTAGGTACTGTTCTCTCTAGGGTTCTCCTCTCTGATGCGGTCCCAAGTGTGTCAAACCAATCATTGGCCTCTGCCGGGTCATAAAAAAGTAAGCCTTTCCATTGTGCTGGATTCGAAGTTTCGTCGGGAACACAAGGCTGTATCACTGTCTTGTAGCCTTTTCTTAGTTTCCCAAAAGTCCTTTAGCTGTTCCTGTACCTTACGAGTGTAGTCTGTAAATATCATAATCACTTGTGTGTTGATCTCTGGGGTGCTGTACGCTCTGACATGCTCAAGTATTACATCACAGAGGAGCTTTGCGCGGTTCCAAGATGGACACGTGAGCAAAGGGCTCCCGAGACCCTCTTCGCCTCCCGCATCTATCCTGCCACAAATCCTGATTTGAACGACGGGTATTTATTGCTTATGCCCTGCTGATCCTGAGAACTTTTTTCAAAAATCAAATCGGACGCCGAGAACCGGACTTGCTGCACCCTGAAGTTTGCGGCCTACATCGTGGACCATCCTCGGACTTGAGTTCCCGGGGTACCCAGGTGGCAACTCAACAACAACGGCCAGTGTGACACGCCTACATCCCCGGTGGTACTTTCGGTTTCGCTTTGGGTCATTGTTGACGGCGTTCTACGGACACCCCATACTACTGTCTTGTTCCTGCGACAGGCCCTATGCTTGCTTTGGATCTTCACTCTCTTGCCCCTGGGAGCCATCGAGAGCAGGATCATTTTGACCAGATCCCACCGGCTCCGTAGGAGTCCATTGCTCAACATGGCGGGCAAAGCAGATGCCGAGAAGCGGAACACCAAGGGCACGCATCGTGGTGGTGTTCTTCAAACCCAGACCATAGAACGCTACACTCACCCAAAAGGGTCCCCAGGTGGAGCGAGCAAGACTCTCGAGGGGACCGGAGATGGTACTCCTTCAACGGAGGAGCCGACACTGAAGGACGTCATGGGCGCCATCACCAGTGTTCGGACGGCTATGGGCCAACAATATGAAACCCTTGCGGCGAAGATTGACACGGTGGCGATCGAGGTTAACCTCATTAGGGCAGACCTGGGTAAAACGAACGAGCGGGTCAAGTCCCTGGATATTAAAACTGCGAGCTTGACCACTGATGTCTCGGACCTCCAGGCTGAGGTTCGCACACTCCGGACCTCCAACGACCTGTTTGCCCACCGGCTGGAGGATTTCGAGAGCCGGGCCAGGCGCAATAACGTCCGCATCGTTGGGGTTACGGAGAACTCTGCGGAGGTATCCACGGACCTTCTGGTGGAGGATCTGGTCCTGAAACATCTTATGCCTAAGGGCCTCAGCAACTTTTTTACCGTGGAGCGAGCTCATAGAGTTCCCGGTGGGAAGCCCAAGCTGGGGGCCGCACCAAGGCCTATCATCGCCAGAATCTTTAATTTTCGTGACCGGGACGCTATACTGCAAGCCTCACGTACTACAGGTCCCACTAAGTTTGACAATGCCTCAATTAGTTTCTATCCAGACTTCACCCAGGCGGTGCAGAAACAACGCATGGGTTTCACCGGGGTGAAGAGACGGCTTAGAGATATGGGACTGAAGTATGCCATGCTTTTTCCAGCCCGCCTGAGGATCGAGTATGAAGAGCGGGCGTTTTTCTTTGATCGCCCCGAAGTGGTCGGTGACTGGTTGGACACATTGCCATCAAACCGCACCAGCAGCGAGAGTCCGAGAGGTGCCGAGGGGGTCCTGGATGAACAGGAGTAGTGAGTCTGCATCAGCGAGCCGATTTTCTTGTCCTTATATCAGTGGCTTTGCGATAGATTTGCTTTACAATGTGGATACCCGGGGGTGGGGGGAATCGGGCCTCCTCTTCCTCCTCTGGGGACTTTCTCTCTCTTCTTGTAGGTTAGTTTAATGGGGCGACAGGCACACTGCAAGTTGGGGTGGCTTTCTGGTCTAACGCAGGGGTGCAGGGTGGGGGGGGGTGTGTTTCTCGGGGTTCTTGGGGGGTGGTGGGGGGTCTTTCCCTTTTTGTTTTGTTTGAGGCTGCGCTATGTTCTGTCTTTTATCCTGTGTGCTTGTTCCGGGGCGAGGGGGGGATGCCCAGTACGGGGATGGGGGGTGGGGAGCTTAGGGTGCTGAGTTGGAACGTCAACGGTCTTGGTGATAGGATAAAGCGGGGGATCGTTTTGCAATGCTTGAAGCGATGTGCCCCAGACGTGATTTTACTCCAGGAGACGCACTTGGTTGGAAATACATGCCACGCGCTGAACAGACTGGGCTACCGCCTGGTGGCTCACTCGGGATTTACTTCTGGGTCGAGAGGGGTGGGGGTCCTGGTGAGAACTTCCCTCCCCCTGGAGATAGATGACGTAGTGTTGGACGACAGGGGCCGCTATGCGGCTGTTACGGGTCGGTGGGAGGGGAAAACAATCTCCATTCTGTCTGTATATGTCCCCCATGGCCTGCAGGCCACCACATTTGCTGATTTGGGTAATGTGATCCTGGGGCTTCCTGACGCCATACTGGTAGTGGGTGGCGACTTTAATTCTGTAGTTAGTGGGGATGAAGACCGTAGCCCCCCGAGAACCCTGCCTGCGGCACAGCTTTGGCTCGGAAATCTCCTGGACACGTTTGGTCTAGTCGATTGCTGGAGGCAACTGCACCCTGGACAGCTCCAGTATACTTTCTACTCGGGAGCCCATGGGAGTCTCTTGAGATTGGATTATATTCTTGTACCAGCAGCGCAGATGGTCTCTGTACGGGAAATCAGGCATCTGGCCAGGGGGATCTCTGACCACTCTCCGCTCTGGCTTACGGTTGACATACAGTTGGGTGCCGAGGGTCGGATCGCTCCGATAAACCCCTGGCACCTTCGTAATCCTAAGATCAGGTCGGAGGTGGTGAAGTGTATGGACTACTATTTCGCTGAGAATAAGGGATCAGTATCCTCCCCTGTTACCTTGTGGGAGGCATATAAACCAGTGATTCGCGGTCAAGCCCTGTCCCTCATTGCCAGCGAGAGGCGGCGTAAGAATGCTGCGGTGGTGGACCTGGAAAATGAAATCACTGATTTAGAATGGCAGATGGAGTCCGGGGTCACTCCGGAGGTGTTGCATTCTTTGGCCCTGAAACAATATGAATACAAGGCACTGGTCACTGATGCGGCCAAGGCGATGCACCGTGAGCAACAGGGGCGTTTGTATGATGTTGGGGATAAGGCGGGAAAGTTGATTGCGTGGTTGGACAAAAAGGATAGATTGAATCGGGTGGTGCCTGTTGTTGAAAGGATGGATGGTGAACATGTCGTGGACCCGATTGATATAGTCCGAGTCTTTGCCCAGCACTTTCAGGCGGTGTATGCGCCGGTCTCTGATAGGCCGGAGGAGGACTCGCATCTATTACTTCAGAATATCGCCTTGCCTAGCCTGTCGGATTCGGACAGGGAGCTTATGGAGGCGGATGAAGTCGCACTCGCTATCCGTTCACTTCGTTCCGGGAAGGCCTCGGGCCCGAACGGTATACCAGTGAAATTGTATAAACTAAGCCCCGACAAAATGGCGCCGTATCTTCGTCTGATGTTCCTGACATCGCGAGATCTTGGATCTCTTCCTCGAGATCAGAGATTGGCATCTATTGTGGTCATTCATAAAGATGGCAAGCCCCGTGATCATTGCTCATCGTATCGGCCGATTTCGCTCTTGAATGTTGAATGTTGAGCCCAAAATCCTTGCAAAACGTTTGGCAAATCGGCTGATTACGGTGATTGCTGACTTGATCCATCCGCACCACGCTCAATCTTCGTCGCCTACATGGCGTCTTGGCGAGGGCGGGGTCTCTTGGGGAGCCGGCCATCTTGGTTTCACTTGATGCCTCGATGGCCTTCGACACGGTGGAGTGGCCATATTTGTGGGCTGCCCTTGCTAAGTTTGGTTTTGGCCCTAAGTTTATTGGGTGGATTAAGCTTTTGTATGAGCAGCCACTGGCGCAGGTGGTGGTTAGTGGCAGGGCTTCGGAACCCTTCACTCTCGGACGCGGTACGAGACAGGGGTGCCCCCTGTCACCGCTCCTCTTTGGGCTTGCCCTTGAGCCCCTGGCCGCATGGCTTCGTTGGGAACCGTTGCTTAAGGGCATCCGATGGTCGCCCGACTTAGAGGACCGGATATCGCTTTATGCCGATGATATATTGTTGTACCTTACCTCTCCACGTAAATCATTGTTGATGTGTTACGCTCTTTTGGGAGGAACGCTCTTTTGGGAGGAACTCCGGTTTGGTCATTAACTGGGCCGAGTCCTGTATTTATCCGCTCACGGACGATGTGCTTCTTCTTCCCCGCATTTGCCCGATACCGGTTTCTAGAGTCGGCTTTAAATACTTGGGGATCTACATTTCACTGGATCCCAAAGCCCGCTATGAGCGGAATTTGTTGCCTCCGCTCTCCCGGCTTAGGTCGGACATTGCGGCTTGGTGTGGTTTGCCACTCTCCCCTTTGGGAAGGGCAGCCCTATTCAAAATGATGTCTCTCCCCCGCTTCCTGTACGCCATCCAAAATACTCTTGATTTGGTACCCGCTAGCTATTTTCGTGAGATCAAGGGCTTGCAGAGGAGGTTGATGTGGGGCGGGCGACCACGTATCGCATTGGCGAAATTAACTTTGCCCTGGTACGACGGAGGTATCGCCTTGCCCGACATCAAGCGCTACTACTGGGCCTCCCAGTTGAGTGCTGTGAACCACTCTATGTACGGCCCTGTCCTGAACCCCGCGTTTGCGATGGACAGATGGCAACTGCCCGGAAGGGATTACAATCGAGCGCTCTATTCTAGAGCCGACCGGAAGCACCTAACAGGCCCTACTGCGGTTGCGGTGCAAATCTGGGGTAGTGCGACCGCCGCCACGGGATGGTCAGATAAACTGACTAAATCGACCCCTTTGTACGCCGCGGAAGCACTAGGTGGCCTGTGGACGTCGAAGGGTTTCGACAGATGGGATCTCATCGGCATCAGCAAGGTGGGCGATCTTTGGGCTAAGGGCAGAGTCAAGATGTAGGAGAGTAGGGTCTGCAATCCTATGATCACCCAGATTTTTTTGCTTTTGTTTCACTGGTTTACGACTTTCTCTGGCTGTGGGCCTGCCAATCAGACCCACAGCCTGGCTGTTCTCTCTCTAAATTACAACGTGTACCCTAGGTGCATTTACCAATTGGTACTGGGCCACCTTATCAGACCCTGTAACTCAGGGCATAGGTGTACCCAGGGCCTACCAGGGGCTGAAGCATGTATTATGCCTCCCCTGGCTGGCCTCCTAAATTTGACACAACTGGCTGCATGACAGCTGGGGCAAAGTCGTGTAATCACCCTTTGCTGTAGATATAGTATACCTATATCTAACCCTAAAAATGGACACACAGATTCATATCAGTCACTCCTATGGCAGGCCTTGACAATCCTGAAGGCAGAGTGCTTGGAATCGTGTGAGATGGTGCTCTGGCATGAGCTGAGCCTATCTGCAGCTTGCGGAACCAAGTCCTAATAGCTGTCCCATGATAACGCATACCATATACTCTTAAGTGCATTATAATCCTCGCGGTTAAATGCTATCTCTGGTATTGCTTTATCAAAACATGTCGAGTAAGGTGTCATACGAATTGGAATACTAACCCCTCGCCAATTCTGGCGACGGGGTTAGAATTCCACCCTTCTAGAGGGACACGACATGTATGTAACTGTGAACCCCGGTTAAAGTTAAGCGAAGCCTCAGCTGCACAAAATGGACGCTGCCACCACAGACACAAGTCTGACCCCCTGCAGCTGGGAGTCCTTCCAGCGAGGGGAGCCTGGACAAAGGGTTTCCTGTCAGGGGCGGTGCTAGCACCATCCCAGACAGGGTTTTGTGTATCCTGGGTAGGCAGGGCTTTACAGGAAGGTGACTGCTGAGTGGCACCCCGGTGCTCACTACGCATAGGCCGGCCAGAACCAGTTCCAGGGGCACACCAGCCCCTGGCCTGGGGAAAGTCCGGCATGGGAGAGGGGTGTAACCACCCCCCTTCCTAGTCCCACCCATAGGCAGGACCTAGTCACCGGGTCAGCCCCTTTCTTTAGTATAAAATTAGGAGCGGGCCCCCTGTTCAAATTAGATCATCTTTGGAATCAAGACACGACTTTCTGCGAAAGAACTTCAAGATTTCTTCTTCAAGATTCTCCCTTGTGGCTAAGGAGTAGTCACCCTGCATCCGCAGGCACCATCTAAGAACTCCGCGGTTTTGCTGCACGTCCTTCTTCAAGAATCCGACCGACCAGCACGACGAGACCCGGCTTCCCTGGCACCTCTGACCTCTACCTACCTCTACAGCTAAGCTGAGAACCGTAGGTGCGACGAGACCTCGAGGGACCGGCCATCATCTAAACTGCACAGCTCTTATCCAGCACGACCGCCGAGGGATCCTCTGGTGAGTGCTTTGGGGTCCGAGAAGCCCCGACCCTGAGCAGCTCCAGCATCGAAGTTCAGCCTCCCAGCATCTCCACGATCTGCGTGGGGCCCTTCTGCTTTTTGCTGCTCACCGCGTTGTTTGGCTACTAGCCCGCTGGCTTGTGGCCTTCTTTAACGACGCCCGACGACATCACCGCTGCTGGTCTGGTTGCTCCAGACTGGCCCTTGCTCCCTTCCAAGAGAGGAGCACCCCGGACCCTCCTGGTCCACTCAAGACGCCATTTTAGGTCCACCGCGTGGGCTTGAATTAGCCAAGGCTTTGTTGCCCAATCCTGGGTCCAGCGACGCCGACAGCCTCATCCATCGTGGGACAGCTCGCTCCTCCATCCTGGTCGCCGACAACGCCTCCTGGTCCGTGAGATCTGCAGAGCCCAGCGTCGCCCACTCACCTAGTCGAGGTGACTACCATCCGGTGCCCTCCTGGTGCCACCTGACTACTGGCTAGTAGTCACGAACTTGGTCCCCTCTGCTTTCAGGTGTCATCCATCTTCGAGATCCAGGCTTGGATCACTCCGAACTCTCTTCACTGGTCGCCTGCCAGCATCTTTTCTTCAGGCTCCTGGTCCGTCAACGAGGATTCCCGACGTCTTTTGAGACATATGCAGCCGCAGCCCCTGGGCTAGGTAACTTCGGCATTTCGGTGCCCCAGCATAGCCTCACTATCCAAGGGTCAGAATCCACTTTCGTTTTCCTCCTACCAGGTCGGGTTCGCCCGAGAACACTAACTTTGTGAAATCTAACTACCATAGACTTTGTCCCGCATCCCGCGTGAGAGTGCACACTCTGCACCCGAGTCCCCTAGGCCTCCTAGAAGTAATCTAACGATTCTATAGTCAAGTCCTAGCGATTCCAAAGCCTCTTAGTACTGTACTTACCTGCTAGTAATTTCGCATTCCACTTTCAGAGTATATGGTTTTCCGTGCCCCTCGGGCATTTGTATATACTGTGCTAACTTAAGTATTTTCGTAAGAGTTTTTTTTGTGCTTAGTACCCTGTCCTCATAAAGAGTACAGGGCTGTTGTGATTCTAATAAATACACTGTTTATTTTCATAACACTTGTGTGGTGTCCTTTCACTTGGTGTTCAAGGGGTATATGTGATGGTATAACAGCTGGCTTAACACGCCCTCTCGAGTCTTTAGCCTTAGACTGCTCGTATCCACGCTACTAGGATAGCTGGTCTATAAGGTTGACTTACAACCAATCACCATAAGGGTTGTTTGGACTGATACAAAGTGCTCACTAGAATAGTGAACATTGTATATCAGGCCAACTTCTCACATTGGTGAGCAGCGGTTGGGATTTGAGCTTGCTGTTGTTTTACCACACGTATCCTAAGAATATCTTGTTGAAAGATCACATAAGTACTTTAGGTACATATAACTTAGCTTAGAATACTCGGAGTTCTACTGAACCAGCTGTTGCAGCTCCTCAAGGCTTAGCTCACCTTGGCTGCAACTCTTAGCAAGGGATCAGTAGGCAAACACATAGTGTAGGTAGGTGCATCACTTACACCACACTAGAAGCATGTCTAACCACGGAGAGTCTACAGAGACCCCTCTGGTGGTTGAGGACCCTCCACAGGCCTCTTCTAGATATGCAGCCCTTAGCTTCCAGGAGATGAGACAAGTGTGTACCTCCAGGAAGCTAAAACAGGGGTCTAACCCCACAATCCCATTTCTGATTGGTCTCTTAGAGACCTATGATGCCAGAAAGGCTGAGAAACTTCTTAGCTCTTCTCATCCAGAAGGGGACATGCCTGCCCTAGAGGGAACCAGGGGTGACCCAGATCTCATCCATCTCTCAGCAGAGGAGGATGATGATCAGGAGTTATCTGAGGACGAGGCAGACAATGGTCCAGAAGTAGTTAGTCAGCTAACTAGGGACAACTTAAGCAGGCATGAGAATGGTACTAGGAGATCCCTGGGACCCCTCTCAGGTCAGCTTAACATTGGGAATGGACGAGTTAGGTCTCTATCAAGAGGCTCTAACAGATCCATTCAAACCAATGGCTCTCAGGCCTCTGCTCTGAGGAGGATGACCTCCCCTCAGAGGAGAATCTATGAAGCCAAGGAAAGGGAAGTCAATCTGAGGATTGAAAGGGAAGAACTTGCCCTGGCCAAAGAAAGGCTTGCCTTTGCTAGAGAGCAGGAATTGAGTGGGTCAAAACCCACTGGTGGCAGCATTGTACCTAGCAATAGGGAAAGGAGTTTTGATACAAAGCACCTGAATAAGATAGTGCCCCCCTTTAAACAAGGGGATGACATCCACAAATGGATAACTGCTTTGGAGAGGGCCTGCACTGTGCAAGGTGTTCCCCAAAGTCAGTGGGCAGCTATCTTGTGGCTCTCCTTTGAAGGTAAAGGTAGAGACAAGCTCCTCACTACTAGAGCTGAGGATGCCAATAATTACCAAGTCCTGAAAAATACACTAATTGATGGGTTTGGCCTAACCACTGAGCAATACAGGTTGCTGTTCAGGGATACCCAGAAAATTCAGTCTCAGGATTGGTCTGATTTTGTAGATTGTGCCACTAAGGCTTTGGAGGGCTGGTTGCTGGGCAGTGAGGTTACTGATTACACAGGATTGTATAATTTGATCATGAGAGAACACATTTTAAACAATTGTCAGAACCAGTTGTTGCATCAGCATCTTGTTGACTCAGATCTGACCTCTCCCCAAGAATTGGGAAAGAAGGCAGACAGATGGGTCAGAACAAGAGTTAAGCAGAACCAGGGCCAGAACCAGGGTGGTCAGAAGAAAGCAGACCAGAAGGGTAAAGATTCTAAGGGTGAACAAAATGACCAGAAGTCTTCGTCAGGTCCCCAACAACCCAAAGAGGGTGGGGGGCAGGCTCCCCAGAAAAAGAAGAATCAAGAAGGCCAGTCCAAAAGGTGCTGCCAGTACTGTAAAAGTAAAACTCACTGGTTTAGTGAGTGCACCAAGAAAGGAGGAGGGCAGACTTCTGCCACTGCAGCCCCTAAGGCACCTGTGCCCCCTAGTACAGTCAGCAGTGGTAGTGCACCTCCCAAGGGTTTAGTTGGGTTAACCTTGGGTTCTGAGGGGTATGACAACTTAGTTGGCACACTCACTCAGGCTGTCCTTGTCTGTACAGGGGATGTGGATATATCCCCTGATGTCAGTCCCAATACTTTGGGCAAATACAGGCAGACACCTTTGATAAATGGAAAAATGGCTCAGGCCTATAGGGACACTTGTGCCAGTGTCACAATGGTGACACCTAACTTTGTGGACCCTGGACAGATCATGCCAGGTACAGATTTCCTGGTGACCAATGCAAGCAATGTCACTACCAGTCATAGTATAGCAATTGTTGCTTTCTCCTGGGGAGGGGTAAATGGCCAAAAGAAGGTTGTTGTTAGCTCAGACCTCCCAGTAGATTGTTTGTTGGGCAATGATTTGGAGTCATCACAATGGTCAGAAGTGGAGCATAGGACTCACATGGAGATGTTAGGCTTGCCAGCACATGTGCTTGCTGTGACTAGGTCACAGGCCAGAAGATGCCCCACTGAACAGGTACTGGATCCTGGAACAATGGACCAGACACCTGCCAAGAAGAAGAGCAGTAGGGTTAAGGCTGTGCCTTCCCCCTTGCCCCAGGTTGAGGATCAAGTCTCTGAGGAGGCTGACCTACAGGAATTGAGGGAAACTGAGCCTAAAGAGTTTGAACTTGATCAAGTTGAATTTCTGGGCTCAGGGGGACCCTCAAGAGAAGACCTGGGGAAGGAACAGTTAGACTGCCCTTCCCTTGAACCCCTCAGACAGCAGGCTGCTGCTGAGGCTGCTGGGAACGCCACAGGTACCCACAAGGTATACTGGGAAGATGGACTCCTGTACACTGAGGCAAGAGACCCCAAGCCTGGCATGACCAGGAGGCTGGTTATCCCCTTGTCTCAGAGAGGTTTCCTCCTTACCTTGGCCCATGAGATTCCCTTAGCAGGTCACTTAGGCCAGACAAAGACTTGAGACAGGCTTGTCTCACACTTTCACTGGCCTCACATGAATGAAGATACCAAGGAATTTTGTCGCTCCTGTGTCACTTGCCAAGCCAGTGGTAAGGCAGGTGGCACTACAAAGGCCCCCCTTATACCAATGCCTGTGGTGGGGGTGCCCTTTGAAAGAGTGGGGATTGACATTGTTTGTCCAATGGAACCCCAGACAGCATCAGGGCACAAGTTTATACTGGTGGTAGTGGATCATGCCACCAGGTATCCTGAAGCTATTCCACTTAGGACCACTACAGCACCTGTAGTGGCAAGGGCCCTAGTGGGAGTGTTCGCCAGAGTGGGCTTCCCTAAGGAGGTTGTCTCTGACAGAGGTACAAACTTCATGTCAAGCTACTTAACTGCTATGTGGAAGGAATGTGGTGTCAACTACAAGTTCACCACACCCTATCACCCACAGTGCAATGGGCTTGTTGAAAGGTTCAACAGGACCCTAAAAGGGATGATTCATGGACTACCTGAAAAGCTCAGGCGAAGATGGGATGTCCTGATTCCCTGCCTTCTGTTTGCTTACAGAGAGGTCCCACAGAAGGGGGTTGGCTTCAGCCCTTTTGAACTTTTGTATGGGCATCCTGTAAGAGGACCCCTGTGTTTGGTGAAGGAAGGATGGGAGAGACCTCTCAAAAAGCCTGCAACCAGCATAGTGGACTATGTACTTGGTCTCCGCTCCAGGATGGCTGAATATATGGAGAAGGCATCTGAAAACCTTAAGGCCAGTCAAGAACTCCAAAAAGCTTGGCATGACCAAAAGGCTGTCCTGACTGTTTATCCGACTGGACAGAAGGTGTGGGTGTTGGAGCCAGTGGCCCCAGCAGCACTCAAAGACAAATGGTCTGGGCCCCACACAATTCTTGAGCAAAAGGGAGAGGTCACCTACCTGGTGGACCTTGGAACTCCCAGGAGCCCCCACAGGGTGCTCCATGTCAACAGGCTCAAAGCATATGTCGACAGGAAGGACATGAGCTTGCTCATGGCCATAGATGAGGGACAGGAGGAAGAGAGTGACCATCTCCCAGACCTGCTCACTCAGAATCCTGATGATGGGTCAGTAGATGGTGTTGTCTTTTGTGGCAGCCTCTCTGAGCATCAACAGACAGACTGTAAACAGGTTCTTCAGTCTTTCAGACATATGTTCTCTCTGACACCCAGTCAGACCAATTGGTGTACCCATGAGGTTGACACTGGTGACAGCTTGCCAGTCAAGAGTAAAATCTACAGGCAGCCTGATCATGTTAGAGACTGCATCAAAACTGAAGTGCAGAAAATGTTGGAGTTGGGAGTCATTGAACCCTCAGATAGCCCTTGGGCTAGTCCAGTAGTTCTAGTGCCAAAACCTCACACCCAGGGTGGTAAGAAAGAGATGAGGTTCTGCGTAGACTACAGGGGTCTCAATGCAGTCACTAAGACTGATGCCCACCCAATACCAAGGGCAGATGAGCTTATAGATAGATTGGCTTCTGCCAACTACTTAAGCACATTTGACCTGACAGCTGGGTATTGGCAAATCAGGTTAGCTGAGGATGCCAAGCCCAAGACAGCATTTTCAACCCCTGGTGGGCATTATCAATTTGTGGTAATGCCCTTTGGTCTGAAAAATGCACCTGCCACCTTCCAAAGGTTGGCGAATCATGTTCTCGCTGGGCTGGATGACTTCTGTGCAGCATATCTTGATGATATTGCTGTCTTTAGCTCCACCTGGGAGGATCACCTGGTCCACCTGAGGAAAGTGTTAGAGGCTCTGCAAGCAGCAGGCCTCACTATCAAGGCCACCAAGTGCCAGATAGGGCAGACACAGGTTGTGTACCTGGGCCACCTTGTAGGTGGAGGCCAGGTTCAGCCACTGGCGAGCAAAATACAGTCAATCAGGGACTGGGCTCCTCCAACCACCCAGACTCAGGTTCGAGCTTTCTTGGGCCTGACTGGTTACTACAGAAAGTTTGTCAGGAACTATGGATCAATTGTGACTCCATTAAATGAACTGACAAGTAAGAAAATGCCAAAAAAGGTTCAGTGGACAGCAGGCTGTCAAAAAGCATTCGATGACCTAAAGCAGGCCATGTGCACAGCACCTATCCTCAAGAGTCCAGACTACTCCAAACCATTCATTGTCCAAACAGATGCTTCTGAGTTGGGTGTGGGAGCTGTTCTATCTCAACTGAATTTTGATGGTCAAGACCAGCCCATTGCTTTTATAAGCAGGAGGCTGACCCCCAGAGAGAAGAATTGGTCAGCTATTGAGAGGGAGGCCTTTGCTGTGGTTTGGGCCCTGAAGAAGCTGAGGCCATACTTGTTTGGCACTCACTTCAAGATTCAGACCGACCATAAGCCCCTCTTGTGGCTAAATCAGATGAAGGGTGAAAACCCCAAACTGCTTAGGTGGTCCATTTCCCTACAGGGGATGGACTTTACAGTGGAACATAGACCTGGTACTGATCATGGCAATGCCGATGGGCTCTCCAGATATTTCCACTTAGAACAAGAAGACTCACCTGGTCAAGGTTAGCTTACTGTCCCAAAGTTTGGGGGGGGGGGGGTCATGTAGGAGAGTAGGGTCTGCAATCCTATGATCACCCAGATTTTTTGCTTTTGTTTCACTGGTTTACGACTTTCTCTGGCTGTGGGCCTGCCAATCAGACCCACAGCCTGGCTGTTCTCTCTCTAAATTACAACGTGTACCCTAGGTGCATTTACCAATTGGTACTGGGCCACCTTATCAGACCCTGTAACTCAGGGCATAGGTGTACCCAGGGCCTACCAGGGGCTGAAGCATGTATTATGCCACCCCTGGCTGGCCTCCTAAATTTGACACAACTGGCTGCATGACAGCTGGGGCAAAGTCGTGTAATCACCCTTTGCTGTAGATATAGTATACCTATATCTAACCCTAAAAATGGACACACAGATTCATATCAGTCACTCCTATGGCAGGCCTTGACAATCCTGAAGGCAGAGTGCTTGGAATCGTGTGAGATGGTGCTCTGGCATGAGCTGAGCCTATCTGCAGCTTGCGGAACCAAGTCCTAATAGCTGTTCCATGATAACGCATACCATATACTCTTAAGTGCATTATAATCCTCGCGGTTAAATGCTATCTCTGGTATTGCTTTATCAAAACATGTCGAGTAAGGTGTCATACGAATTGGAATACTAACCCCTCGCCAATTCTGGCGACGGGGTTAGCATTCCACCCTTCTAGAGGGACACGACATGTATGTAACTGTGAACCCCGGTTAAAGTTAAGTGAAGCCTCAGCTCCACAAAATGGACGCTGCCACCACAGACACAAGTCTGACCCCCTGCAGCTGGGAGTCCTTCCAGCGAGGGGAGCCTGGACAAAGGGTTTCCTGTCAGGGGCGGTGCTAGCACCATCCCAGACAGGGTTTTGTGTATCCTGGGTAGGCAGGGCTTTACAGGAAGGTGACTGCTGAGTGGCACCCCGGTGCTCACTACGCATAGGCCGGCCAGAACCAGTTCCAGGGGCACACCAGCCCCTGGCCTGGGGAAAGTCCGGCATGGGAGAGGGGTGTAACCACCCCCCTTCCTAGTCCCACCCATAGGCAGAACCTAGTCACCGGGTCAGCCCCTTTCTTTAGTATAAAATTAGGAGCGGGCCCCCTGTTCAAATTAGATCATCTTTGGAATCAAGACACTACTTTCTGCGAAAGGACTTCAAGATTTCTTCTTCAAGATTCTCCCTTGTGGCTAAGGAGTAGTCACCCTGCATCCGCAGGCACCATCTAAGAACTCTGCGGTTTTGCTGCACGTCCTTCTTCAAGAATCCGACCGACCAGCACGACGAGACCCGGCTTCCCTGGCACCTCTGACCTCTACCTACCTCTACAGCTAAGCTGAGAACCGTAGGTGCGACGAGACCTCGAGGGACCGGCCATCATCTAAACTGCACAGCTCTTATCCAGCACGACCGCCGAGGGATCCTCTGGTGAGTGCTTTGGGGTCCGAGAAGCCCCGACCCTGAGCAGCTCCAGCATCGAAGTTCAGCCTCCCAGCATCTCCACGATCTGCGTGGGGCCCTTCTGCTTTTTGCTGCTCACCGCGTTGTTTGGCTACTAGCCCGCTGGCTTGTGGCCTTCTTTAACGACCCCCGACGACATCACCGCTGCTGGTCTGGTTGCTCCAGACTGGCCCTTGCTCCCTTCCAAGAGAGGAGCACCCCGGACCCTCCTGGTCCACTCAAGACGCCATTTTAGGTCCACCGCGTGGGCTTGAATTAGCCAAGGCTTTGTTGCCCAATCCTGGGTCCAGCGACGCCGACAGCCTCATCCATCGTGGGACAGCTCGCTCCTCCATCCTGGTCGCCGACAACGCCTCCTGGTCCGTGAGATCTGCAGAGCCCAGCGTCGCCCACTCACCTAGTCGAGGTGACTACCATCCGGTGCCCTCCTGGTGCCACCTGACTACTGGCTAGTAGTCACGAACTTGGTCCCCTCTGCTTTCAGGTGTCATCCATCTTCGAGATCCAGGCTTGGATCACTCCGAACTCTCTTCACTGGTCGCCTGCCAGCATCTTTTCTTCAGGCTCCTGGTCCGTCAACGAGGATTCCCGACGTCTTTTGAGACATATGCAGCCGCAGCCCCTGGGCTAGGTAACTTCGGCATTTCGGTGCCCCAGCATAGCCTCACTATCCAAGGGTCAGAATCCACTTTCGTTTTCCTCCTACCAGGTCGGGTTCGCCCGAGAACACTAACTTTGTGAAATCTAGCTACCATAGACTTTGTCCCGCATCCCGCGTGAGAGTGCACACTCTGCACCCGAGTCCCCTAGGCCTCCTAGAAGTAATCTAACGATTCTATAGTCAAGTCCTAGCGATTCCAAAGCCTATTAGTACTGTACTTACCTGCTAGTAATTTCGCATTCCACTTTCAGAGTATATGGTTTTCCGTGCCCCTCGGGCATTTGTATATACTGTGCTAACTTAAGTATTTTCGTAAGAGTTTTGTTTTGTGCTTAGTACCCTGTCCTCATAAAGAGTACAGGACTGTTGTGATTCTAATAAATACACTGTTTATTTTCATAACACTTGTGTGGTGTCCTTTCACTTGGTGTTCAAGGGGTATATGTGATGGTATAACAGCTGGCTTAACACGCCCTCTCGAGTCTTTAGCCTTAGACTGCTCGTATCCACGCTACTAGGATAGCTGGTCTATAAGGTTGACTTACAACCAATCACCATAAGGGTTGTTTGGACTGATACAAAGTGCTCACTAGAATAGTGAACATTGTATATCAGGCCAACTTCTCACACAAGACCTTCGAGGAACTCCAGCGGGAATATAAACTGAGTGACAGGGAATACTACCGGTACCTTCAAATCAGCCACAGGCTTAACTCTGTTTTCCCGGCTGGTACTATGATCCCGGAGTCCTCTCCTCTTGAGGATAGAGTGCTTGACGGGTACGTCCCAGACAGCACTATATCTCTTATCTATAAGAAACTGATTAACGATCGCTCGGACCTCCTTCTACAATTGCGGAATGCTTGGACCAGTGACGGGCTAGAACTGGATGATGAAGACTGGCAGGCGGCGATATCTTCCCCCAAAGAGGTCGCGATTCCGGCACGTCTTAGGCTGGTGCAACTTAAGGTATTGCATCGGGTGTATGTCACGGGCCCACGACTGGTACATATGGGTTTCTCTGTGGATGGGTTGTGCAGGCGTGGATGCGGTATGTTGGCTACATTTCTACATATCCTCTGGGAATGTCCGGAAGTGGCGGTGTTCTGACGCCGAGTGCATGCGGTTATGAGTGAGGTGACGGGTGTTGTGTTATTGCCTGAAGCCAGACGCTGCCTATTGAATGTTTGGGAACCGAATGATTGTAATGTTGCTCAAACTCAATGGGTCACATTGGGTAATACGGTTGCTAAGCGAGATATAGCCCAGTTGTGGGGTTCTCAGATGCCGCCATCACTCCTAGCATGGAAAGAAAACATGGACTGGTCCATGTTTAGGGAAAAACTGTATATGTCTCCCGTGGCAGACCTAAGAAATGGGGTAGGATCTGGGGTCAATGGAAGGCGTACCGTGGAGAGATTTGCACCCCCCCATTCACCGACATTTCAGATCCGCTTCTCCCTCCTTGACTGTGCGTTCCCGATACTTAGCTCTTGTCGACAACATTGTAGTGTTTTGCCCCTGGGCCCCCCCTTCCCCTCTCCAGCTCTTCTCCTTCTTTATATTGTAGCATGTCTTCCACCCGTTTCCCACTGCCGTAAGGGACAGCCAATTTACTGCACAGTAATGCCTCGACCTTCTTTGTGTTTTGTTTGTTGGTTTTTATTGATATAAAATTTAAAACGTGAAACCTTTCACTAATCCTATGTATACCACATGCTTTTATAAGATCACAAGATATCGCTGCCGGACCCCAGGGTTGTCGGCTGAAGAGCTGTGTACTTTTGTGTTGATATTGATGTGTGTAACTGACCAGCCTCCGTGGTTGTAGGTCTGTAACTGTATCTTTCTTTACATAATAAAGGTTTTCCCCCCCCAAAAAAAAGTATTACATCACAATCCCTAAAATGAAACAACCGGGCTACTATTGCCCGTGGTGGTGCTCCCGGCCTGGGTGGAGGCACCAGAGTTCTGTGCGCCTGCTCCCCTGTAAAAAAAAATGATATCCTTTTGGGGCATAATTTATTCAGGTTCCAGTCCTTCAGAAAAAGTTCCATCGATTGACCCTCCCACTTTTCTGGGGTGTCCACTATGCAGAGATTATTTCTTCTGGAACGCCCCTCCGCATCTTCGACCTGTTTATCCATCTGTGTGGTCTTGGACTTAAGCTCCATAACAGTCTTCTTCAGGGAGGCTAGTTCTGACTGTACCATTTGCATTTCTCCCTCTGTCGCAGTCACCCTATCTGAGATATTCCGGACATCTGAGCAGAACAATCCCATCTCCAAAGCGACAGTATCAATCTTTGCTATGGAGAGGTCCCCTGATCCCTTAATCTCAGCTAATAATTCAGCAAGCGTAGGGGCCTCCTGTCGCCCATCAGGGGCCTGCGTGTCTGTACCTCCTGTTGCCCCCTCTGTCTGTAGTGGCATGGCATAATCATCAATTTTGTTTGTATGCACATTCTTTCCCCCTTTGTCTTTAGCCATTGGTCATTGATCTTCACACACGCCCCGTGAGTAAGCCCAGCTAGTCCGTGGTTCGGGAACGTGCCAAACACTCACTTCTGTTGTGCTAGACTGGGGTCCCCTCCGCTACGGCCCGCCTCCACGTGTCCAGTTCCGTCCTGGCCCCCACCTGCCCTGCACTCGCTATTGATGGATGCCGCTGCCAACTACACACCCTTCCAGTGGCTGTGGAATATCCAGTGCACCACCCTCCCAAGTCTGTTCGGGGCTCACGATTGCACTCCTACTACTTCGCATTTAATCCAACCCAGGCTCCTTCAGGCTGCTCGCCAGCCGAGGCACATCATTCCATTGCAGCTGCCTTGGATTCCTTCCTTTTACAGATTGCTCTCCACCCATGCGAAGGCCCCACTCATCGACCGCACATGAAAGTTATTATAGGCGCTCTCCTTCACCTGCCACCGGGGACGCTCCTCCTTTGGTATTATGCATCACTGGAGACGCGCCCTCTCCCAGCCTGTTCCCAGTCCCAGATGAGATGTGCCCACCTTCTATTACAGTCCCTGTCATCTGGCACGAATTTCGGATGAGTGTACACAGGATAATGTAGGTTCTTTCTGGGTTGGCAGGAGCCGGGGCTCCGCGTCAAGCATGCCATCTTGCTTGGCCACCATGGCCGAATTATTGATATTGCTGGGCTTCGCCATTTACGAGACACAGTTCTACCTGTGCCCCGCACAAAGACTTCCATTCGTGGGGCCATTCTGGGCACAGTGGCAGTCTGCCTTTCCTCTTCTGCAGCTAGTCCAGGAAAGCCCAGTGTATGGTCTGGTTTTTTGGCATTAGTCCTGTATCTCGTGAGGATGGCTCTTAGGCTTCTTGATTTAATGCACTCTCCTCATGCACAATATCAGTTGGCACATGTGAGCCCTCTAATGAAACCTCAAATCCCAGTGGACTCAGCATCCGATGTGCCTTTCTAACACCAGCAAGGTATCCAGGAATATTGTTCAGGATCTGCAGTGGTGCTGTTATAAGCATGCGTTCTCCTTTCCCCAGAATTTCACTTTTGTGATGGATCATCGCTTCGGGCTGGGAGAGGTAGTCATCATCTTGGAGAGGTGTACATCAAAGACCTCTCGTCTCCAGTGGATAGCCGGCTCCATACCGATCTTCTAGGCCAGGTGTATCGGGTGATGCGCCTGTGCCTGAAACTTTCCTGACACGAATAAGGGTAATCTGGTAAGGGTCTGGTACTGCAGCAAGCAGGGTGGAGTCCTGGCCCTGTGCCAGGATGCTTTTGAGACTGGAACAATAGAACAGCTTCCTGTTTGACAACCACATGGCAGGGTCCCTGAACGTCAGAGCAACAAACTGAGCAGGAGTCGTTTGGTAGATCGCAGTGGATTCTCTATCCCTAGACGGTACAGGGCGTCTTTGCTGATAGGGTGAGCCTTGCCAAAATCTATTCGCCACCATCAAGAGCACAGTCTCAGCTATTTTGCTCTCTGGAGTTTCCTCCAAGGTACTGGTTAGGAGACGCATGTCGGCTGGAATGAAGCAAGGACTCCTATATGCCTTCCCACCAGTACTTCGGGTTCTAGAGAAGATCAAGAAAGCTCAAGTCGTCTTGATTGCCTTGGACTGGGCCACGAGCGAGTGGTATCCAGATCTTCTGAGCCTCCGTATTTTCCATCCAGTCAGTCTTCCGTTTTTGTAGAACCTCCTGTCTCAGCAGCAAGGCACATGTCCTGCATTCCTGTATCTAAAACTCCACAACTTACACCTCTGTGAAGGGAATGTGAATGGTGACAGCTAAATGCAGACCAAGATGGTCTGCAAGATGCCCTTTCACAAAGTCATCTACTATGGGTGCTGGTAAATCTTCATTGTCTGGTGTGGTGCCAGAGACATTGACTCCTTATCCCAGCAAGGCCTTGCTGTGGTGACAGTGAAAGGTTACATATCGTGCCTTTCCGTGTTTCCCAGACTAACTGTCCTTGATTGTGATATGTTTCATTAACGTTTTGACAAGTTTCTTCCCAAACCATTTAAGATGCCCCAGTGAGACCTTAACCTCATCTTGGCATTCTGTATGTGTACACCCTTCAGTCATATTCACAGCTGCTCCTTGATGCTCTTGATGCTGAAATCATTCTTCCTTATCGCCTGCTTGTCAGCATGCTTTAAGTAAACTGCAGGCATTGTCAGTGCAAATATCTTTCACTACCTTCTTTCCGGACAAGTTTGTGAGGACCCAGGTGGCTTTACTCCCTAAGGCCATGACGCCCTTTAATGGTGGTCGATGGATTGCCCTGCCTGAATGCGGTCTGCCTCATTTCTCTTAATAGGAAGAGAGGATCAGTCACCTTGATCCAAAGAGGATGTTGAACTTTACATCAACCAGATGAATGATTACAGGATAAACAATGAGCTCTGTGTTAGCTTCTCTATGCGTAGACTGGCAGGGCGGTGCAAAAGAGTGAACCTAACAAGTGGCTAGTCTTCTGTGTTAAGATGTGCAGGGCACTTGCCAAAAAGCAGTCCCCCGTGGGCCAGAGAGGCTGTTCCTCCAGGGCCAATGTTTCCTAGACACCATTGACGCAAGAGATTCCTATTCTTGACATCTGCCATGCTGCGGCACAGTCATTGATGCATATGTTCATGAAGCACTACTGCCTTGACAGCCAGATCCGATGGGAAGGTATCTTCGCTCACTTAGTCCTGCAGGACTTTTTGTCGCAAGTCCACCTTTTGCAGGTCCCATTTTGGTATTTACTCAAAAACAAGATAAGGCAATGGTGGTGTGACTGTAACACAGCCCCATCCTTAAGGCCAAGTAATCATTATAGTTTTGGTGCTCACACACTATTATAACATCTGTTTCCAGGATGTGTCTCAGCAGGATCTCAGACATAACCGTTGACCCTAGCCTGAGCTATTTTGATAGTTGATAGTGGAGCACTCTTTGTACAAATGAACAAATCAATTTCCAAAACGGACACCCTATTTTATGTAAGCATAGCAAGTATGCAAAACAATTTTAAGTCTTTATACGTTCCTTCAACAACAAGGTCCAGACTTCATGTGCTCTGGTAGGTGTTTTTTTTAACTTCTTCTTGATACAGTCACACAGTCAATGCAGTTGTTCCATTAATGATAAATAGCAGATGATGTAGCTCAGTAATGACAAGTAGCAAATTATTCACCCGACGTGTGTTTTTGTCCAATACTTTGGACTGCTTCAAGGTTATGTCTGAGAGGATATTATCTTCCCAGAAGTATATTAGTAAGTTCAAAAAAGAGCCAAGATTCTTCCAAACAGTATGCCCAATTTCAGTTGCAACAGATAGACCTGCTTTCACCATGAAGCTACAGAACTGGAAAAGCTAAGGCCGTTAAGCACCATGAAAGATCATCATTATGTATGGTCCCACAGACCAATTGTCCAATTCTGGCTTGCTCTCACGGAATCAAATTATGGCAAGGATCTGTTCCACAATCATCCTAAAGTGTTATTAGCTTATTTCTAAAAAATAAAAGCTGAATTTGGTCTGTATAGCTTTCTAACAGGTTGCCACAATTAGAATTTCTGATATCAAATTAGCTTTTAAATAGAAAAGGGTCTATTTTGTGAGATTCCATGTTTGAGCAGGACTTCTCAGAGCATATGATTTTAATAAGGTTTCCCTTGTAGTGAACTAGGATCAAGTGTTATATTTTCTTAGTGTGGTTGGAAGGAAACACCTGTTTCTACTGCTTGCTGTGGAATATGTGATTAGTTAAAACCTTTCCTTTGGCCCTTGCCTTTTGCACTGCAGCTGGTGCAGGGAATGAGGAGTTGCTGAAATATGTTCTGGATCTAACCTAAGCACTGAGAATGGCATAAGATGAGAAATATGAGGGAAAATGCATAGCCATTTGAAAGAATATTACTAAGGTAAGCAGTTTCTTAATCACACCAAATGGTTAGGAAACCCAGAAATATTCTGGTGTTCGTGTAAGTTATCAGACTTCTATTTAGAGCAAGGTAAATATTGCTGTGCATTTCCATCACGTAATTACCTTCTGGGTAAACAACCTATCCAGCTAGAAGAAAAACAGCTATAACCGCTATCTTAGGACAGGGTCTCATAATGATTGTATTGGAGATCAGTTCAGACATTACTGTTCCGATTCTGACTGAAGAACAAATTCATCTGTTGATCCTGCCTTTTTAGGTCGAGCCTATCCCATTCTGCAGGAATGGATAGGGGAGAATTTTAGTGTTGCATCAGGAAAGCTAAACCAGCCGGCGGATTTCCACAATTGCATGTGGTCTTGTGAACGCGCTCCCATCCGCCTACTGGTTTAGCTTTCCTGATGCTCTCCACATCAAAGCCATCAGCCTCCCTCCCACAGGCTTCCCCAGCGTGCGCAGTGCGCGCTGGCCTCACTTCTCCTCCCCCCTAATTGCTTGTAATCTGAGCTACATCAAAGGGTTCCGCTGCCCCGCCCCCTGCTTCACGGCCGCTTCTCATTTCTGCCCGTCATCACATCTTCAGCCTCCCTCCCACAGGCAGCTTGTTTTCTGTAGCGCTTCATACCGCACTTTTGCCGGTTCTAAGTGCTGTAAACAGCGAATGTTGCTGTCGCCTGAATTTAATGTTCTATAAGTGTGTTAAATTTATTGACGCTTACTTTCTCTAGAACAATACCCCTCCGGGCATACAAAAACATCGACGTATCCTGAAAGTGACGGCTACTTAGAAACGTGTGATCTGTGGCAGACGCCTTCGCGTGCTTTTCCCGAGTAGCAAACACATACCCATTAGCAGCCGCGGCATGTACAGTTAGATGCTCATATATATAAGGACATGCACACACTGTTTCATCTACAGACCTTTCCACAGACCCACCAATAAGACCAGCACATTGCTTCAGACATCAAGCTGGGCTTCCGTGCGCGTGCTAACGTGTACCAGGGATCGACGCTCATATTTCTAGCTCCTGTGCGTGTGCAAACGTGCACCAGGGATCGACGCTCATATTTCTAGCTTATGTGCGTGTGTAAAGGTGCACGAGGCATCGACGCCCATATTTCCAGCTTGTGTGCACACGTGCACGAGGGACTGACAATTCTATTTCTACAACAGCCCCGATTTTTAGATTTCGAGAATGTCTCATCCAGAAAGTTGTCTCCCGTTTTCATTCAAATATTGCGCTTGATGGGTGTACATTTCGGATAGGAGGGGGTGTGTACCAAGTATGGATAATTCACAATAGTTAACTTGAGCTGCTCCTCCCACCCTCATAGACAAATCTTCAAACCGAGCTGGTTTTTAGGTGGGACCAGCAAACACTGAATTCTGCTGTATTCCGACCTGCCACTCACCGCAGTGTCCGCTTCCAAATGCCTTAATTTTACATACTTCCCATCAGCATCACAGCATCGAGAAGAGCGCAAGTCATTAAAATGCTAATTAATATAAAAAAAATATATAATGCCCTCGGTTGGCTACATTAATACTTGATGGATTGCCCGAAATTAGAATGTCGTTTAAAAAAAAAAAAAAATTGTCCCACGCAATAGGGGAAATTTTTCGTATAATTGAATCGTATTAAAATTTCAAACGAGAGAAAAGAAAGCGATTGGAGACGCGTTGTTCACACAGCCTGAATTCAATGCACCAGGGCGTACTGAGCGCGTTTTTAATACAAATCCATCTTTTTGTCTCGTTTTAAAGAAGAAATCGTTCACCATACCTATTTCGTTTTTTTCTCATAATGATGTGTTTTTTTAATTTTTATTATAGCAGTTTTTTGTGTTCGGTTTCAGGAAATAGACCAATAAAGGCAAAAATTAAGAAATCCCCGGTGCGATAGGTAGCCTCAAACATCGAAATACTGACATTTTCTTTTTTTCACGCAATTTCTTTCTGTCCAATATCTTTTCCCCTTGGTTTTAAGCACCTTAGACTCGTTTTCAAGATGCTCATTAAAAAGAACAAATGATGTGTTTATATAAACAGCCACAACAACACGTTCAACAACTGCTCTCTTTCATACAGAGAACAATTTAAAGCTATTTTGTAATTTAAATAATCGTCATTCTTATTCATTTGAGGGAAATGCAATTTTGTAACTTGGAATAATTCTGAGGTCACAAGCTTATCAGACATTCTAAGTCTGTGCCAGTCCAGGGTTTAGACGGTTTTATCCACATCTCAACAGAGAGCACTTTTCAAATAGTTCTGGAGGCACATTTGTTTTTAATGTAGGGTTATGTACAAATGAGTGCAAATAAAGCAAGGCACCTCAAAACACATCAAAGCCATCAGCCTCCCTCCCTCAGGCTTCCCCAGCATGCGCAGTGCGCGCTGGTCTCACTTCTCCTCCCCCCTAATTGCTTGCACTTTCACGGCCGCCAGGCCGTGAGCTACATCGAAGGGTTCCGCTGCCCTGCCCCATGCTTCACGGCCGCTTCTCATTTCTGCCCGTCAGCACATCATCAGCCTCCCTCTCACAGGCAGCTTGTTTTTAAAGAAGACTTGTTTTTTATAACCGTACATGGGTCACTTCTCTCTCCGCCGTTCAGGGAACCAAAATGCACTATTGAAGCTTGAGGGCATCTTTGCAAAGCTCCCGGGGTGGTGGTGTCTGAACTCGGCACTGCTCGATGTTACTTTACACGACATGATTGTTCCAGACCTGTCACAGACGGACATTTCTTTGCCTTGGGTTGGTTGCAGTGGATCTGAGACTGCCTGACGGTTCCTTGTGATTTCTCCATAAATAACACTGGCTGGCATTTCTCAGTACATCTGCCGATTTACCCATCTCTCACTGTCTTCCGGAACAAGTCAGGGGGAGGATCCCATGTATTGTTTAATGTCCCCCAAAATACGATCTCCCTGTCTGGGTTTGTAAGCAAATCTTTCCCTGAACGACTTCCAGTTATCTGCTGGAGAAAGTGGTCGCGCCCCTCGCTTCTATGCCCATCCCCCTCCCCCACACACATTACCAGCAGCACAAACTTATGCGCACACAGTACGACAAACACACCAGCAGCAATTTACTCACTCACCCATCACCACACCCAAGTATGCAAACACACCCACTGGTTAATTAACACACAAAGCGCAATACTAGTTTCTTTTTGCCTCCGTTTATTTCCTCTCTGCAACCCTGACTGGTGTGCAAGGACTCCGGGGAACTCTTCTCTCCACTCAGATTAAAGGTCTTCCTACACCCCGACTTGTTCGGCGAAGCAAGCACTGCTCCACTTCTGTCAAAGTTAACAGTTGCACTTTGACATAGACGTACTGGTGCAGCGTGACATTTGAATAGTGGTGAAAAAGACTGTTGGATCGCTATTTGTCACAATTGTTTACTTTTTTGTAAAATACTAGTGTACGACCCCCTTTTCTAATTAAACTTAATACTTTTGCTACTTTTTCAACTAATGTAATTTCGTTGCTGCTAGCTCATGTTCTCCAGCCTCTGTGGGTTGTGCCTTTAGCAGACAGTGTTTGTGGTTGCTTTACATATTCTGTTACCGCATTTTCATTTTGCACTATACTGAGCTTTAAACATCGCTCTTAACCTACACATATGCCTGCTCCCCCTCCCCCGCGCCAACGCAGCACCAGACTTCAATGGAATGCCTCCCAAGCTGCAGGTCACCATTTGCCGCTACTTCTCCTCCCACTCCCCCCTCTCCGAAGACTTTTTTTTTTTACGATCGTTACTGGATTAAACCATGGCTCACTCTCATCGCCCGGGTCTCTACTCAGAGCTGCTCTCCCTCCCTGCCTTCTTCCTATACAGAAACCAGCCTTTCACACCTGTCCAAAACACTGTCGTAATTCTACCTGTGACCAACTCACATTATCTGCAGCACTAGCTAAACCCCGCTGTCCCCAACCTGGCACTACTGAACCGGCCAAATTTAAAGAGAACAGTTTTAACAGCGGAACGAGCGCGAGCACCGCAACTAATAAGTACATCTGAATTCTAAATGGTGCCCGTGAATTTGTTGCTACATTCACAATGCTCCAATCATAGGCCTTCTAACACTTTTTTTGTTGCTTTCCTCCGTTTACTTCCTCTCTGCAACCCTGACGGGTTTGCAAGGACTCCGGGGAACTCTTCTCTCCACTCAGATTAAAGGTTTTCCTACACCCACCGACTTGTTCGACGGAGCAAGCACTGCTCCACTTCTGTCAAAGTTAACAGTTGCACTTCGATATAGACGTACTGTAGTGTAGTTCCTATTTTCCCTATAGGCCCTGCGCATTGGAATAACATAAACAGCAGTGTAGACGTAGGACTGAGGTCTTCTAGGTCTCTACTGACTATGTTAGACTTAATTTAGGTTTGCGCCAGCTAGCTCAGAGGTCACTGGAAACTTTCTTGACTGAATAGGAAGTGATCAGCTTCCCTGGCTCAGACTAGAAGGGATTCAGCTTCCGACAACCGCATAAACATGACAACTTTGCTCCTCAGAATAAGAGTCAATCTCTAGAGTTGTGTGAAACAATAGACAGCTATTTCACTCAGTCAGTTGTGCAGATTTAATGTCACCAGGGTGCAGAGAATAGAGAGACGGGCGTTTTCAATAAAAGATATTATTTATTGAGCAGTCTTTCTTCTCATGCAAGAGAAATGAATTGCCACAATTGCAAGACTTGTTATAATGAAAAGTGCGTACAGTAAAAGGAGTATTACGAAATAATACTGTAAAAGCATTGATATGGTTTCTTAGCCATAAGGTTGTTAAGATGAATAAAATATATACAATATATACATTCATATATACATTGGCTAACGACCTCAACTGGTGCTTCTAACTACGCCTACCCCGGTGTACCTGACCTAAGCCTAATACGTGGGAGGGAGTAAGTAAGTAGCAGTTTAAGTTAAGTTGGTTTTGCCAAGAGTATGATTCAAGAATTCTCTCTAAGGGTTTAGTCAGCACTGTACCTCTGGAATAGAATGTAGGAGGTCTGGTATCTCCTCTCAGGACCCGATATCCCAGTCACCCGCAAGGGTAGGCTGGAAACGCCGGAGCTGGATTTTCTCGGCAGGAGAAAAGACAGCGTCTTTCTCAGCGCGTCAAAGAGGAGGGGCAGCGTCCGTGGGCTTCTCGCATCTGCTGGGCTCTCTGCAAGGGGACAGCTGTTCTGTTCCAGTATTCACCACCACCGTGTGTTTGCTTAAGGCAACGTTGGTATATTTATACCTGAAAGGTGCCGAGTTTGACGTAGGTGTTGGACATAAGACGTCAATAAAGATGTCACTAAGAACTGGTCGTTCTTACAGGACTCGCAGGAGTTCTATTACAAATCAAAACAAAGCAAGTGGGGCTTTCCCAGGTTGCTGGTGGTTTGGTGTGTCGTAAGAACTCGGTGTGCTCTCTAGGAATCTGAGAAAATAGCTTCTGCTGTGTCATGGACTGCAGAGGCGATTTACTGAAAATATGGCTTCTGATTATTATGCCATTATAGGGATATGTATTGATTATAGCCGTATAGGGGCATAAGGTCATAATATTGATCGGGTTCCTAGATAACACATCCGTACTGGTGCAGTGTGGCATTTGAATAGTGGTGAAAAAGACTGTTGGATCGCTATTTGTCACAATTGTTTACTTTTTTGTAAAATACTAGTGTCCGACCCCTTTTTCTAATCGTACTTTTGCTACTTTTTCAACTAATGTTATTTCGTTGCTGGTAGCTCATGTTCTCCAGCCTCCGTGGGTTGTGCCTTTAGCAGATAGTGTTAGTGGTTGCTTTACATATTCTGTTACCACATTTTCATTTTGCACTATACTGAGCTTCAAACATCGCTCTTAACCAACCTCTTTCGTTCGTGGTGTTGAAATGTTTTTGTACAATCCCACGGAGCTGCCGGTGTTCTACTCTGACCATCCAAAATAAATAACTTGCCCACATTTACCAATGGGGTACTCAGGCCAGATTCATGTTGTTTTGGATGATACGATCCATTCCAAACACTTGACAGTACATAGTTAATTAGCAGCTCTGTTTATCTCGGAGATACACTCTATTGAAGTGTCTTGAGTGGGATAAGAAGAAAAATTAATTAACAATGTAGGTCGATTTTAAGGACTGCCCCTCATGAAGGGCATTCAAAAGTATAAAAGTATGCACCTCTTTGACCTGACTCTATCGCCCTCGCTCGCCCTCGCTCTCACTCGCCCTTGCTCTCTATCGCCCTCGCTCTCACTCGCCCTCGCTCTCTATGGCCCTCGCTCTCTATGGCCCTCGCTCTCTATGGCCCTCGCACTCTATGGCCCTCGCACTCTATGGCCCTCGCACTCTATCGCCCTCACTCTGGCTATCTATCGCCCTCACTCTAGCTATCTATCGCCCTCACTCTAGCTATCTATCGCCCTCACTCTAGCTATGGCATCACCACAGCATCACTATGCGCCACCACAGTATCAATCTGTGCAACCATTCAACAACAACTGGTTCGAATATGTTCTCTCAATGTTTCAAGCTTTATTACAAATGTCACAAAAAGATGTTAGTATTTCCCTTCTGTTCTTGGATTTTCGTCACAAAAAATACACTGAACATAATCTTCACAAAAGTTTAAGCTATTGCCATTATAAATTACAATAACTTTTATTTAAATATTATGTATTTAAAGGAATTAAAAGCCATTGTTATTTGTAATATCAATACATCTAAGTCACGTAAATACAAAACATGTTGCATTACAAATGCTATAGGTGTCAGATTTGCAAAAGATAAAAGTATTGGCATTGTAAATGACAAAACTATTCATTTCGCTATTTTCAAAACCAACACATAAATAACAAATGTGTCATTTACAAGACCAATAGCTCAAACTTTCCTAATGCGAGACCTATTGCATTGCAAATGTTTGTTTTAGGTCGAGCCTATCCCAATCCGCAGGAATGGATAGGGGAGAATTTTAGGGTTGCATCAGGAAAGCTAATCCAGCCGGCGGATTTCCACAAGTGCATGTGATCGCGAACGCGCATCCACCTGCTGGTTTAGCTTTCCTGATGCAACTCTAACCGACACTTCCAAGGCTCCGTTCAGGCCTCTGCTGCATGCGCTTTCCATCCAGGGCGCTGACATTAACAGGCTTATCTCGCCTGCTTTCCTAGTCATTTACTCAAGGCCTTGCCCACACTCGCCAACAGAATCACATATACTGCGTTACAACCACCTCATCTGCACAAGTGACTACTCTCCCATGCCACAGTTCCACCTTTAAACAAAGTACCAAAAGGAAAGTGCGTGCGCCTGCAGACGGTGTAATGCCGCACGTATTTCACTGCAGAGACAATGGAGCTGCGTGAGTAAAGCACGCACCAGTCACTGATGCACACTTACCTAAGCACGCACGCAGAGGCAAGCAGTAAAGAGGGCCTGTGTGATCACTTCACAGGGACTGTTACAAACCACCTATGAAGGGGCACATTTCGTGACCCTGACACACAGAGAGACCTGGGTATAGGCAGCATGAGATAGGGAATCGCACTGTCGGTTTATTCTGGACAATCACATTTTAATAACCTTATACTGCAGCTCCGGTACATTGTGGCAAAAACCTCACGTGCACCGGTGTACATGCGATGAGAACACATTTACAGCGGTGGTTACGGTGGGGAGCCTGTTTAACCCTTGGTTGTGGTAAAGTGAGCCATACTGGTACCTCACATCGGGCATAGTGAGCCTGGCTGTGCAGTGTGCTTCTGGATGTTTGCGTCTTTATCTGCTCCTGTCCATTTTTCTGCCTGCGTGTTTTTGTGCGTGCTTGCCTATGTTCTTACTCATCAGTCTATGTTTGTGTTTCTTGGTGTGCGTGTATGTGTGAGCCAGACTGCAAGACTACTTTAGAGCGTATGCACCCTTGAGCATGGCTGTTTCAGTGCGCGTATACCTATGAGCGCGCATGTGCCTTGGCAGGCTGGTTTGTGGGTGCGTGCCCCCGGTTTTCTATCCATCCGTCTGACATGGTCACGTATTGCTTTTGGACCCACAGTCCGCACAGATAAATTATCGCTGGACAGCGCCGACGAGGCAGCCATTTGTGAGCAGTAATCTGTCATCTGCAGCCCTCTCCGGCAACCGGTGGCCCTCTGGTGCGCCCAGGAGCCACCTTGAAGCCGCACACGGCGGATAAGCATCAGATAAGGATCTGTCTGGCCTCGAACACCTTCAAGCAGCTGCAGCCTGCCCTTCACACGCCGGCCTCCCAGCCAGCCTGTCTCCGAGTGCCAGCACCAAAGAGGGGGGTTTGATGCCCTAAATTAGTATTCCTTAGAATTTTTATGGGCGCCCCTTGCAGTTTGTAGTTACATATTTACAACTGCAGCTCGCCTGAAGAGCAGAGTGTGTGCTGGGTGACTGGCAAGTGAGCAGCAAATCCAACAGGCTGCTGCTGTGAACTGAAGGGACGAAGGAATATGATAAATCATATTTATAATAACAAGAAGACAAACCTGTTGTATGACAGGTGGGGAAGACCCCGGAGCTGTTGTGAAAGTTAAAAAAGAAACTTAAAGATAGTCACACAACGCCGAGAAGAACATATCTTCAAATATTCGCGCCTCATTTAGACGATATTCAACATTTGTACCTAAGACAGGATTCCTCGTTCCATTTTTTTATCTTTCAATATTATACTTTTTGGTAGAAGCCGGGTTGCTTTGAATCTGGAGCGGCTTCACTCATTTTTCAGCTCAAAGTGCTGCGCATCAGACACTTTAGTGTAATTTCTCTTTTCCAAGCTCCACACAAATACAATTTTATGTATGTTTGTGGATAGATTTGTATGATGCTCGCAGACAGTCATAAATTACAGATCGTGTCATCCCCACACCCCTTTGCCTCCAGAAACCCCAAATGCACCCTGCTCCCGCCAACATATTTTGATTTGTAGAAGGTATATCTGTTTTAGAGGTAACTCCAAATTCAGGTCTACAGCGTCAAGCACTCGCAAGGCAGAACAAGCAGACCGCCCACCACAAACCCCCACCTCCAGAGTCCATAGAAGGGCAGCAAAACCACCGCTGATTATTCGGCAACCACCAGGTTTTTTTTGCAATTCGAGTTTGTTCTGATGCTTGCACTCACTCTACCGCCCTCACTCTACCGCCCTCACTCTACCACTCTACCGTCCTCACTCTACCGCCCTCACTCTACCGCCCTCACTCTACCACTCTAACGCCCTCACGCCCTCACTCTGCCGCCATCACTCTACCACTATCACTCTACCACTCTACTGCCCTCACTGTACCGCCCTAACTCTGCCACCCACTCGCCCTCACTCTACTGCCCTCACTCTACCACTCTACTGCCCTCACGCCCTCACTTTTATGCCCTCACGCCCTCACTCTACCGCCCTCACGCCTTCACTTTACCGCACTCACTCTACCACTCTACCGCCATCACTCTACTGCCCTCACTCTACTGCCCTCACTCTACCGCACTCACTCTACCGCCCTCACTCTACCGCCCTCACTCTACCGCCCTCACTCTACCACTCTACCGCCCTCACTCTACCACTCTACCGCCCTCACTCCCTCACTCTACCGCCCTCACTCCCTCACTCTACCGCCCTGACTCTACCACTCTAATGCCCTCACGCCCTCACTCTACCGCCCTCAATCTACTGCCCTCAATCTACTGCCCTCACGCCCTCACTCTACCACCCTCACTCTACCGTCCTCACGCCTTCACTCTACCGCACTCACTCTACCGCCCTCACTCTACCGCCCTAACTCTACCACCCTCACGCCCTCACTCTACCGCCCTCACTCTGCCACTCTACCGCCCTCACTCTACCACTCTGCCGCCCTCACTCTATCACTCTACTACCCTCGCTCTACCGCCCTCGCTCTACCGCCCTCGCTCTACCGCCCTCGCTCTACCGCCCTCACTCTACCGCCCTCACTCTACCGCCCTCACTTTACCACCCTCACTCCACCGCCTTCACTCTACCACTCTACCGCCCTCACTCTACCGCCCTCACTCTACCACTCTACCGCCCTCACTCTGCTGCCCTCACTCTACCACTCTACCGCCCTCATGCCCTCACTCTACCACTCTACTGCCCTAACGCTCTCACTCTAGTGCCCTCACTCTACCACTCTACTGCCCTCACCCCCTCACTCTACCGCCCTCACTTTACTGCCCTCACTCTACCACCCTCACTCTGCTACCCTCACTCTACCACTCTACCGCCCTCACTCTACCGCCCTCACTCTACCACTCTACTGCCCTCAACCCCTCACTCTACCGCCCTCACGCCCTCACTTTACTGCCCTCACTTTACTGCCCTCACTCTACTGCCCTCACTCTACCGCCCTCTCTACCACTCTACCGCCCTCACTCTGCTGCCCTCACTCTACCACTCTACCGCCCTCACTCTACTGCCCTCACTCTACCACCCACACGCCCACACTCTATCGCCCTCACTCTACCACTCTACTGCCCTCACGCCCTCACTCTACTGCCCTCACGCCCTCACTCTACCACCCTCACGCCCTCACTTTACTGCCCTCACTTTACTGCCCTCACTCTACTGCCCTCACTCTACTGCCCTCACTCTACTGCCCTCACTCTACTGCCCTTACTCTACCGCCCTCACTTACTCTACCGCCCTCACTCACTCTATCGCCCTCACTCACTCTATCGCCCTCACTCACTCTATAGCCCTCACTCTATCTATCTATCGCCCTCCTTCCCTCTATCGCCCTCCCTCTCTTCTACCCACCTCCTTCTCTAACTCCCTGTTCTCTTCTCTTCTCCCGTGCTGATCTGCTGCTCTCTTCCACCCGCCTCCTTCTTTAACTCCCTGTTCTCTTCTCCCGTGCTGATCTGCTGCTCTCTTCCACCCCGCCCCCTTCTCTAACTCCCTGTTTTCTTCTCCCGTGCTGATCTGCTGCTCTTCCACCCACCTCTTTCTATAACTCCCTGTTCTCTTCTTCTGTGCTGATCTGCTGCTCTTCCACCCACCTCTTTCTATAACTCCCTGTTCTCTTCTTCTGTGCTGATCTGCTGCTCTCTTTCACCCGCCTCCTTCTTTAACTCCCTGTTCTCTTCTGCTGTGCTGATCTGCTGCTCTCTTCCACATGCATCCTTCTCTAACTGCACACACACATACATACAACCACGCACACACACACATACAACCACACACAACCACATGAACACACACAACTACACCACACACACAATCGCACACACAACCATACACACACAACCCCATACACACAATCACACCAAACCACACACACAACCACACACACAACCACATACACAACCACACACACAACCACACACACAACCACATACACAACCACACACACAACCACACACACACAACCACACACACACAACCACACACACACAACTACACACACACAACTACACACACACAACTACACACACACAACTACACACACACAACTACACACACACAACTACACACACACAACCACACACACACACCACACACACACACACAATCACACACACAACCACACACATCTATCTGTCGCCCTCACTCTATCTATCTGTCGCCCTCACTCTATCTATCTGTCGCCCTCACTCTATCTATCTGTCGCCCTCACTCTATCTATCTGTCGCCCTCACTCTATCTATCTGTCGCCCTCACTCCATCTATCTGTCGCCCTCACTCTATCTATCTATCTATCTCCCTCACTCTATCGCCCTCCCTCACTCTATCTATCGCCCTCTCTCTATCTATCTATTGCCCTCACTCTATCTATCTGTCGCCCTCACTCTATCTGTCGCCCTCACTCTATCTATCTGTCTGTCTGTCTGTCTGTCTGTCTGTCTGTCTGTCTGTCTATCGCCCTCACTCTATCTATCTATCGCCCTCACTCTATCTATCTATCTATCTATCTATCTATCTATCTATCTATCTATCTATCGCCCTCACTCTATCTATCTATCTATCGCCCTCACTCTATCTATCTCCCTCACTCTATCTATCTCCCTCACTCTATGTATCTATCTATCTATCTATCTATCTATCTATCTATCTATCTATCTATCTATCTATCTATCTATCTATCTATCTATCTATCTATCGCCCTCACTCTATCAATTGCACCACCACAGCATCACTCAGGGGCACCACAACATCACCCAGGGGCACCACAACATCACCCAGGGGCACCACAACATCACTCAGGGGCACCACAACATCACTATGCGCTACTACAGCATCACTGAACGCCACAGCATCACTCGTCGCCACCACAACATCAATCTGTGCAACTATTCAACAACAACTGGTTCAAATATGTTCTCTCGATGTGTCAAGCTTTATTACAAATGTCACAAAAATATGTTAATATTTCACTTCTGTTCTTGGATTTTCGCCACAATAAAATACACTGAACATAATCTTCACAAAAGTTATTTACTGAAGTTTAAGCTATTGCCATTATAAATTACAATAACTTTTATTTAAGTATTAATTATTTAAAAAAAAATAAAAGCCATTGTTATTTGTAATATCAATACATCTAAGTCACGTAAATACAAAACATGTTGCATTACAAATGCTATAGATGTCACATTTGCAAAAGTTAAAAGTATTGGCATTGTAAATGACAAAGCTATTAATTTAGTTATTTTCAAAACCAACACATAAATAAAAAAAATGGCCTTTTAGAAGACCACTAGCTCAAACTTTCCTAATGTGAGACCTATTGCATTGCAAATGCTTGTTCAAACACCTAACTGATAGCCTTGTGCCATACGTATTTTTTTCTACTCTTGTGACTTTTGCTGCCTCCCTGATTTGTAAAAGAGCATGCTATTCCTTGATTGAAAACAAAACGTTATTTACTTGTTATATTTCTCTGCTCATCATGGTTCTTGTTAAATTCATTAGTCACCTGCCGGTGAAGTCAATAGATGTAGTGTGGTAGATGGTGATCTAACCCACTTGTCAAATGAACCGAGACATAACTTTCTTCTGGTGCAAGCTGCATAGTTCTTCCTCAATGATAGTCATGTAAATTCCATTTTTGCCTTTATCTTTTTTTAAAGTGAATATTAAATACGTTATCAGCACAGTTCTCCTTTCCAAAAAATAGAATCAGAATGTTTCCTTTAGATGATTTTTTTTGAAAGTCGATTGGTTACTTGATGAAAAAAATCTTTATTCAATCTTGGTCGTATGTCGATATGTGCAGTGTTTTTGAATTTTACAAGCATACTGACAACTTGTATTACAATAGGCACGTTTTTTCTTACATTAATTTGCTATTCATGAATAATTTGCCATTTTATGAATAATTAGCTTCATGTTAAAATAAAACCTTACATTTCTGCTTTTTCTCATAGGCTATTCTATCATATTGTAGAATCTGATGATGTCAGCACCAAGATTTTAATGGAGTTTAATAAAATGAATCTACCAGGGGAAGTGACATTTCTACCACTGAACAAGCTGGATGTTCGAGACACTGCCTATCCAGAGACCAATGTGAGTTGGGCCGATAGTTTCACAATTCATTACAGGACATAAAGACCAGACAGCCTACTCTATAAATGTTCTGTCAATGTAATTATGTAACACACTGACCTAAATGATTTAGAAAGCAGAAGCTAATTAAAAGCTTGCATATTGAAGTAGGCTTTTTCGGAAAACTAGTCTATCCTCAAGATGTTTTAATTGTGTTTTCAGAAGTTAGGACAGTTTGAGTATTTCTCAACTTTCAAGAAGTGTAGAAGTCTATTTCCGGTTTATACGTTGGGCCTATTTACGCTTTCTTCAAATTCTTATTATCATCACTGAATTTCCCCAAAATCTTAATCCATATAACCACCTAATACACAATTACCTCTTTCTCATTATCTTCCCTTTGTATTACTTAAGAGATTTACACAGTATTACAAAACTATATTTGCATACCCAAGGCATCTGCTTTTGACTTGCCTCAGCGAAGTACTCCCTCGAAAAAGGCGAATGGGGGATATCTGCTGTTTATGCTATTATTTAGACTGTTTTAAGATGATCTTATTCTACATTTCATCTAAAATGCCATAGTGTGTAATCTATGAAACTACCATCAGAACCGTCCTTTTGACAACAGCTTTGCTGATATTTCTGTTCTTGATTAGGATTTAAGTTTTTAAAATGTTAACTTTTAGGGGTTTGTACTTCTAATAGACAGGCATGTTTAACTTTTGAGGTGTGTGGCTAGCAGCCTAGAAATTCTCCATCTATCTTCAGCGCTCCTGGCAACACAGTCCATAAAGTACCATTTCACATCAAATATGACAGGACAACTTCTTCCCAGGACTTGAGAGCGGATTTCTACTCATCACCGCTCCCAGCCCCTCACCCCAACGGCCATATCGCATACGTCTGCCGCCCCAATACTACCACCTGCCCCTTCCCCCCAATACTTCCACCGCCCCAAAGGCACTAGTGAATGAGCTAGAGCTGTTAAAGTTGTCCAATTGATACTCAAACTCAGCTGAACATGTGGCCCCAATGAGGGCAGACAAATGTAGCTGAAAGGATAAGAAAGGGTGATGCATTGAGTTTTAGACCTGGTATACTTCTTGAATGTAGTATGGGGACCAGAAAGCCGATGCCACAATCACTGTAGAGGTTACCTTCACACAGAGTGAATCCTTATCAATCTCACTCTGGGGTCTTCAATGAGATGTGAAGGCTGATAGGAGGCAAAAGATTCATTTGTACCCAGAGTGGCAAGAAGCAGTAAATTAATCTAGCATTGCTCATTGGCTTTTCCTGAGTAGGGTAAACAGGTAGCATCTGAAAAGTTAGTGTAGAAAACTGCCAGAGTTTCGATCTGCTGATTTCTTGGGTGAGGTAGGCAACCACTATACGCAGCACAAATAACACATTTAAAAAAAGAATGGCGTAACTAAAAAGCTTGTGAAGGCTCCACATGCACTTCTAAAAAACAGCCACGACAGTGGTCCTGTGTAGGGCTAATGTGATGGCTTTGGCTTTAGAAGGTAATGAACAAAGAAAAGAAGAAATGAAAAAGGCTTAGAGCAGAAAGGTACACAAGAATTTAAGTAGCACAAATGGGCGTAGGGCATTGTACACGTGGCTGAGAAAGCAAAAGGATATGTACTTTGAATCTTGCTCTCTTCAGAGGCCAACCGGCCTGCCAGCCAGACCACCATCTTTATGAGGAGCATGCATGCCTGGGTTGGCCATTGGCTCTGTTAGAGTTCTTCTCCCAGTCAGGACAGCATGAGGCACTGCTGCTCAGCCACCAACCTGTAACCAGTGCACTTCCTGCACAAATAGCACAGCCATGCTCCCTAAGGCCAGCCAGTGTATCTGCCATCCTTATGAGGGGCACTACGGATATGTGACCCTCTGTTGCTGCTGAGATTCTCCCGCCTTTGTGGGTGAGAGCATGACTAAAATCAGCAGATAAAAATCAGCAGATAAATGTAGCTGAAGGCAGAACCACACATTAATTTGAATATTTTGGTTAAGGATCATTTGCTTGCAAAAGAAAACGTATGAATGACAAAACCTGGAAGTTTAAGTAATGGTTAGCAGGCAGTGGGAAAAGCTCTTGCTGCCAAAGTACTGTGCCATAAGATGGCTGCCTTTGCCGATTACATGAGG
Organism: Lissotriton vulgaris; assembly: GCF_964263255.1. Classification (NCBI taxonomy): domain Eukaryota; kingdom Metazoa; phylum Chordata; class Amphibia; order Caudata; family Salamandridae; genus Lissotriton; species Lissotriton vulgaris. Next base: position 1,101,002,108 of record NC_141693.1, read on the forward strand.
CAACACCTTCTGCAGTACTTTAACTCGGTCTACAGCAGCAGGCTGGCTGGTTCATGGAGTGTGTGCCTACATGTTGAAGCTGACCGTGAGCATCCCCTAGAAGCAAACAGGCATATGAAATAACTCACCCAACATTATCTGGACTTTCTACTGCTTCTCTGTGTGTACTGTATGTTTTGTACCCTAGAAATAAGTCCCAGTAACTATCCTTCACAAACACCACTGTGCCTTTAGGCCTGCGTAGCTAAGTCATAATAGTCTTTTGTACGGACTGTGATTGCATTCTTGTTATTCTCTATAAAATGTTCTGCTTTACCCAATACGTGTGGGTAGATAATCCCCACTGGTCATGCCAAGTAAATCAGTTCTAACACAGTGCAGTGGGAGCTGGTAACATCTGCATACTGTGATGCCTGCCAGGCACCTTGATTATAGCCAAGCATACTAGCTCCGCATGAAAATTCCTTTCACTCAGGGGTGTAGAATTTAATAAAATATCTACTTGTCCATGGGGCAGGTTGCTTCATAAATCTACTTGTCCTGTAACAAAATCCACTTGTCCATTTGGTGCCATGTAAAGCGGCAACAAATTATGGCAGCAATCTCATTATATAAGGGCTCTGATATAACATATCTGATTATCCCAGGGCTCATACCATAGTAATGTTTTGAGTACTAGCAATCCCCTATGTTGCCACGTTCCAGCAGATCTACATACTGGGGCTGAAGGTATTGGTAAGCAATAGTTCCAGGGTTGAAATACCCTTTTGAGTCTGTGCAAACCTACTAACTTGCCTGTTTTAAGGGTTTTCAACAACTCTTCTCTAATCTTTTCCCATACTGAGAAATGTTGGAAATTTACTCTTGACAATGGCATACGTAAACCTTCTTCCAGAGTTGGGAAAAAGTGGTTGGAGAGAAAGTGAACTTGCAAAAGCTCTGATTTTCGCATGAGCAAATCGACACATGCATATTTGCTCATGCAGAAATGCAGTTCACAAATATTTTCTAGGGGTACTATTTATTGCCCTATTTCTGTTAATTCTTGTGAATTCACGAAAGCTGTTTAGTTGCACTAAATGCAAGGACACATACCATGGGTGCACTTTTGAGACTTTCTTTCAAACTTGGGCCTTTTAATTTGGTCTTGCGTTAACCATGACCTATTGTGTTTATTAAAATTCTCTCTCTCGCTCTCTGTATCGGCTGGCTTCACTGTGAGTGACAGCATTCTGCTCTTTCACAAGGAGCATATAGGCACACACAGTAGTTTGTTCAGTGCCAGTAGCTACTGTGGCAGTGTGTGTGTTTTTGAGACCAAACAAATTTTTTCTTTTGCCAATATTTGTTATAACGGTGAGGGCCTGGCAGCTCCCACACCAATAAGGTTTTACAAAAACCATGCCAAAACAAGTCACACATTGATACAACTAAAAAAAAGCTGACCACCAATTTTAGACCTACTGCCTTTGCCAATTATTGTTTATTTTTATGTTTTCCACATCGTATTGAAACTGTTTCACTGATTTTCCATTATGAATATTTTTGGAAAATACTAGCATGCATCAATACATTTTACTAAATGATGCTGCAAAGAAATGGTACCTGACATTTTACAGTAGTTTAGCTAAAAAAACAACTCTGCTTCAATTTTTTTATGAACATTTTATTTTGAAAGCAAATCATCAATTTTGCTTTCAAGCTGCTGTAAATATTTGCATCTAATTAGAGAGTATTCTGGGATCATTATACATAGCCTCATATTGCTAAACTTTGAAAACGTGTGTACACATTTTTATACTGGAACCACTGTCAGTAGTGCAGTCAGAGCTTACAACATTTATTTGGAGCGCTCACCCTGATATTAAAGGCGTTTGAATAATGAACCATAAATACAGTTTAGAACAGCATTAACATATGGACACAAATATTACCTTAACTGCAGACAGAGCCCTTCCCTGATCCATAATTTGGTACTACGAACTGGCAGCCGGGATGTGGAATTCCTGTAGCCCGACGTCCCGGGCATATTGTTTGGAGTCGAGGACAACAAGTTGTCATGTGTATTTTGTCCACGAGGCAAGTAGGCCCAACCCCATGCAATACAAACCCTTTGGCTGCCAGTTTGCAGTACCACATTATGGATCAGGGAAGGCCACTGACTGCAGTTAAGGTATTATTTTTGCCATCTGTTAATGCTGTTCAAACTTGTATTTATGGTTCATTAATTGAAAGCCTTTATTATTAGGGTGAGCGCTCTAAGTAAATGTTGTAAGCTCCGACTGCACTATTGACAGTGGTTCCAGTATAAAAATGTGGACACATTTTTTCAAACTTTAGCAATATGAGGCTATGTATAATGCTCTCAGAATGCTCTGATTTGATGCAAATATATATATATATATATATATATATATCTCAGATTGATGATTATTTGCTTTCAAAATGAAATGAAAGCAGGAAAAAAAACATTTTGCTAAACTACTGTTAAATTCCAGGTACCATATCTCTGCAGCATCATTTACTAACGTGTTGATGCATACAAGTTTTCCCCAAAAATATTCATAATGGAAAATCGGTGTAACCAGTTTCAATAAGTTTATGGGAAACAAAAATACACAGGCATTGGCAAAGCCAGTAGGTCAGAAATTGGTGGTCAGCTTTTTAGCTTTGTCAATGTGTGACTTGTTTCGGCATGGTTTTTGTAAAATCTTATTGATGTGGGAGCTGCCGGGTCCTCACCATTATAACAAGCACTTGTCTCAAAAAGCACACACTGCTACAGAAGTTACTGCCACTGAACAAAACTACGTTGCATGCCCATATGCTCCTTGTGAAGGATCAGATTGCTGTCACTCACAGTGAAGCCAGCCGATACAGTAAGAGTGACAGAATTTTAATAAACAAAAAGATCACCATCAACGCCACACCAAATTAGGGATCCAATTATTAAAGGAAGTCTCAAAGTTTTACCCATGGTATATCCTTGCATTAAGTGCAGCTTTACGGCTTTCGTGAATTCCCAAGAATTTACAGAAGTAGGACAAGAAATAGTACTCTTAGAAAATATTTGTGAACATTTGCTCATGCGAAAATCTGAGTGTTTGCAAGTTCACTTTCCCTCCAAACACTTTATTCCCAACTCTGGAAGAAGGTTTACGTCTGCCATTGTCAGGAGTACATTTCTACCATTTCTCAGTATGGGAAAAGATTAGAGAAGAGTTGTTGAAAGCCCTTAAAACATGCAAATTAGTAGGTTTGCACGGGCTACAAAGGGCATTCTAACCCTGGAACTATTGCTTACCACTACCTTCAGCCCCAGTATGTAGATATTTGGAAACGTGGCAACATAAGGTGATTGCAGGTATTCAAACACTACTATGGTATGAGCCCTGGCATAATCAGAGAGGCTACATCAGAGCTCTTGTATAATGAGATGCTGCCATAATTTGTCACTGCTCTACATGGCACCAAAGGGGCAAGTGGAGTTTGTTACAGGACAAGTAGATTTATGAAGCAACATGCCCCATGGACAAGTAGATATTTTATTAAATTCCACACCTCTGTGGCAGCCAAAGGGTTTGTGCTGCAGGGGGTTGGGCCTACTTGTTCCAAGGACAAAATACACATGAAAACGTGTTGCCCTTGACCCCAAACAATATGTCCTGGGCGTCAGGCAATAGGAATTCCACATCTCTGTCTCTTTTCGCTCTGTTCCTCTGCCTGTATGCAAATGGATTTAATTGGGCTCTGCCTTATTGTCTGCCTTTGCTCTCTCCTCGCTTACATCATATGCTTAACCCTTTACCAGTGCATACATCTTTGAGTCTCCATGGAGATAGAGATTGAGTACTTTTATACGGCCACCACTTTGAATTAAATGGAGTTAAAAAACGTTTTTGGAAAAAGATTTTTTGGGCATTGATCCCATTCAAGCCAGGTCACTTTTTGGTGAAGGGATAGTACAGATAAGAGACACTAAAGGTATGCCTGTACAGTATAATTTCCGCACTGTTGAAATGTGAGACACTACTATGAGCACAACTGTCTGTAAGTATTATGAATCAGTCTACTGTCATCTACCCACTGCTTCCTTATACAATGAATGCTGCCATTACTCGTACTGTATACCTGATTAATGTGCTTGCTGTTTGCCTAAAAATCTTGACATTGCTATCCCCGATTTCACATTTTACTGAACTATCCGTGTTTTGCAGTCATTTATGCATTTTTGCCTTTATATAGTAAATTTTAGATTGTTAGCATCTCTGGCTGTTTTAGATTGGTATACTGCAACCCCTGCACAGTTTCTACATTCCCGGTCTTTGTTGCTCTATTATGAGTGCAATCTATTCTCATTACTTTGGTAATTTGTATGCTGCTCACTAGTCTTAATGTGTGGCAATATAAGCCCACCTCTTTGTCTCTCCCACCCTTTGCCTATTTACCCTCTTTGATGTTGAATTCTCTCCTTTCCTCAATTTTCCTGTGTGATTTCTGCACTGCTCTCAATTCCTTTAATGTTGGACTTTCATTGCATACACTGCTTTGATGTGCTAAGCATTTACTTAACAATTTACTACCATCATTCTGAGTGGCTGTCTGTACAGACCACACACACTACTTTCATGAGTTCCGATGTGTCTCTTTTATAATTACTGCAGTCCTGTGAATGGTCTCACTGGATGCACAAAATTGTCTGAGGGATACCAAACACAGAGACTGGCACAGTGGTGACCGAGCCAAAAGATAAAACCGGCATAAAGGTGCAGAGTGTCAGTGAAATGTTGGCAGTTGTATCAAAGTAGACCTGGGAACTTGTCCCTATAGCTGATTGGACTGTACCCGCCATGAAATGCTCCTGTCTGTTGAGGAATTCCATTTTTTCATTAAAACTGAATATTCCAGACCATGAGCAGTATCCCACACCAAAAAGTGCAGAACTCGAAGAAAGCAAAGAATAAGAAAAGCCTTGGAACAAATTCTTTCTTCAGTCTCTTATTATTTCATGGATTCCAGAACACTGGGCTCTTCCTTTCATTTTTATTTATTAAATAAAATTGTTCTGGTTGGCACATTTTCTGCCTCACTCAACGTGTTTTGCCCTTCATTTCATTTTGCCCATCTGGCATAAACCATAATGTAAGCAATTGCCTCTGTTTTGTATGGTAGCCCCCAAATTTTTGGACAGATGCTGCTGGATTTTCAAACTCTTAGTGTACACTGCTTAATCTGGTGGCTAGCAAATGAGAAGGGGCTATGCTCATGAAGTTGAATCCAGATCCCAGCCAAAACAAGAGACTCCAAGCTGAAGAAGCCTGCTGGGGCGAGTTGATAGCCCAAGTTCTTCAAGCTGCTGTTTCAGTACCAGAGATCAGGACTCAATGCTCAAAGTTGCACCAAAGTCTGCTTTACCCGGGAGAGTCATCAGAGTGTAGCTTGGTCGCCCAGAAGTCAAGCTCTTACCAAGGGAAGGATTTGGCTGTAAACGCGGTATCGGGCAACTAATAACCTTGTGGCAACATGACTTCTACCAGGACCGAGAGCACTTCGAGGGACGTTGACCCCTGTGTCCAGGACCTCCTCAACAAGTTCATGGACTGAGGAGCAGCCACAGGAAGACCACTGTCAACCGCATCAAATCCACAGCATGCTTGAGCATCTTCAGCATCCTGTACCCCATGCATCAGGACCACCTACATAGGAACCTAGGGCAAAGGGATAAATGTGCCTTGAACTTCCTGACAACTGCTTCTTCCTCCGAGGTAATTGTTTTTGTGGACCTTGCTGGTCCCCCTGACTGACTCCCTGCCGGAGTTGGTCGCCTAAAGTAACTCAAATTAACCGCATTTATACTTACCCAAGTTTTCTTTAACCCCTTAGCCGCGGGGGTAATTCCCCCGCTGTGCTGGGGGGACAGGGGGCGCGCACAGCGCCCCGGTGCTCGTGACGAGCTCAGCTCGTCACGCAGCACGGTGGAGCTGTGCTCATGACGAGCTGAGCTTGTCACAACCACACCAGTTTCCTCAGAACGCTCAGCACAGTGGGGGAATTATCCCCGTGTGTGAGCACCGCGGCCCTTATGACGAGCTCAGCTCATCATGAGCACAGCACAATCGTGCCTCATGACGAGCTGAGCACGTCATGAGCACGCATGAGGTTAAAAAGTTAGTTGAATTTGCCAACGCTTGTTTGCAGTTTAGTGAAACAGTTCATAATCACTATTCCTTGTAATTGCTGCATCTCTGGAACACTCCAATGGATAGATCGTTTTGGTTGTGGTGTTTAAAAATGCATAAAAACACAGTCTAGTGTCTGATTTCTTAAGATTTTCTTAGATTTCTTCTTTGTTTCGGTGCTGTTTAAATGCTTAACACGTGTTTCTTTTTGTAAGGCTAACTGCTCAGAACCACAGCTATCCAGAGTAGACCTTTTTATGTTTAACAACCAAAACCCACTGGTCTTGAAGGGGTTGGTAAGTGTATTACATGGTAAGGTCGCGCAACCACTCCATATAACCACACCATTTAATACACCCCATTTCCTCACACATATGATTTTATGTCCAGGGCATTCTTTCTGCTCACGCTACTCCACTTAGGAGGAGGATAGTCTGTTTATACATTTAATGGAGATCCCCTTGACGCAGGACTGGTGTTACATGTAAATAGCCTTTTCTTAGCTTTTTCTGTTAAGGGATCTTCATTAATATTCATAAACACTGAATACAACAGCAATCTCTCTTCTTTCACCCTATTAGCAGGCCCTAGGGAAGTTAAGTGAAAGATGCACCCTTATCACAAGAAACCCCAGATGTGTACATACATTCAGACGATCGGAGCACTTCGGAGCCACTTTTGTTGCATGAACAAGATAGATAAAGGGAATTATTGTTTCTAGAGCTCCTTTTGCTCTTCTATCTTACTATTAATTTCGGTAATGGAAGATTAATTATTTGTAATTTTTAAGGTTTCTAAACTGCAGAAAATGTGATGGTGTGTTAAGTGCACAAAAAACAGCCAACATATAAACTGGGTTGATTGCTGGATGTTAGGAATGCAGAATAAAGGCTTGATTGAGTGGTCTAATATTTTGTTTAACCTGACAACGACCAGTACACTGTCTCACTCATTCAAGAAAAGGAGAAAGAACGTTGTCCTAGAGGATGAAATTAAGGTGAAAAGTATGTTCATAGCATGTGTGGCTGTAGGTACACATGCTGTGCATACTAGTGCCACCTGGTATTGGGCTTGGATGTTTTTGGTTTTCTTTGAAGAAGTGCTTCAAACCATGAGGTCTCAGTGACTCCTCCTCTGGACGTATATGCGGATGTCACCAACTCCATTGGTAGATTGGTTTTCTCTGCCATCAGATTGTGCCATGTTAGGACATTGTTGGGTGTGCTCCTGGTCACAAGTTTGTTGCTTCCCATTGCTGCCTACAGTCCGCTGTGTTCCGTCCAATTACAAGAAGACTCTTCAACATGCTTTTTTCAGCATGTGGCACAGGTTCCATTCTTCGATCCCATTGACTAGGAGAAGTTGGGCCTCTCGTCCGTCGTGGCCAATCAGGCCACCGCGTGCTCCAGATTACCTTTGGAGAATGAAGATGCTCTTGAGGTGATGGGTCAGATGCCCTTCAAGAGATGTCCCCAATGGTACCCTAAATATCCCTTTACCAACCATCACGCCATCTGCAACTTGTCCCCCTTGCAGGAACACTGCAAGAGCCGCTGCGACTCTTGCTCGGCGTTTCGCAGCAAGATGACAAGGCAGTGCTGAGACTGCCAGTGGACACACAGCGTGATAGCCCAGTCATCTTTGGAGACGCAGACATTTTTGGCAAAGCCCACCCTATGGGTGCAGAAGAAGAGGTGGTGTTGGAGGAGTTACTAAAGCCACTGCTCCCCCAGCACAGCCCCAAATACATAATCTCTGACATTTCAAAGTCAGGCGATAAGGAGTTTGTGGAAGAGGCTTTTAATGAGGCTTCAACCACCTCAGTAGGCTCCGGTTCACACATTAAGGCCACACATGAGTACGTTTGATGTTCCTTCTCTCACCAGTCATCATAAGCTGCCTCATGTTGGAGCCGATTACTGCCCCTAAGGACGGTCAGCCACCCATGTGCCAAAACTGCCGCCACTTTCATGTGAGTCATTACCTTCAAGCACTAGTTGATACTGTGGCAAGGCCTCGGAGCTGAGGAGAGAGTCTGCCCAGACCCTCAATCGACCACAAACCATCAGTGTTGAGCCGTCAAAGTCTGCTGCACCATTGAAGCCAAAGGCACCAAGACAACATCCGCCTTTGGTGCGAAGAAATCGTCCGTGGCCAAAGCCACCTTCGCACCAAAGCCTCCAGCCCTCGACGTCTAGGAACATCATTTTTCCAGTATTGGGGTGTCTTTCATAGATTTACATGCTTGAATCATTCCCCGTCGTCGAAGTGGGAGTCCCACTGGACATAAAAGTTTCTACTGCACGTCGTGTGAAGGGAGTCTCCCTGAGCTCTGCTCAGTACTTCAACTTTTCTCTTCAAGAATTCTGCTTACATCTTCTCTACAATGTCTACTACAAAGAGATCACTCTTCAGACACTGCGAGTCTTGTGGAAAATTGCGACTTAGCTCTGAGGACCCACACAAAAAGTGTATCTACTGTTTACATCCTGACCATCAGGTGAGGGATTGTAAAATATGCAGGACTTTTCCTCAAAAGACATTAAGGCACAGAGAAGGACAACTACTTCTCCGGCTACAGAAGCTCAAGATGAAGGATGACCCATTATCTGATGTGGAGAGTGATATCTCTCTCAAGACTGTTGCCTCTAAGAAAAGGGTTAGTGAGGCGGTGATGACATCTCCTAAGGCTAAGGTGCTGTAGAAACACCACTCTTCTAAGCGTGAAGACCAGCCTCCCTCATCTAAAGGGACTCCAGCTCTCCTTAAGGTTCACTCTCCACCTTCTACCCCTCCGAGATCTAAGTCTCAGGCGTCAAAATCTCTGCCTGTGAAACCTTTACCACAGAAATCTGGCACCTCGTCGACGAGCTAGTCGTCCATTCCGCCGTCGACTGTCGTCAAAACTAGGACGACGACTGCTACCATCTCTTCGCCTAAACCTGCTATGGTGATGTCGTCTGCTTCTTCTCAGTCAACACTGGTCTCAGTGATGGTGAGGCCTAAGTCATCTACTGCCTCGCTCTCTTCGTCGACGGCGAAAAAGAAGAAACTTTTGTCGAAGGGCGCTTCTTCGTCTACGGGAACTTCCAAGGATCTATTGGTTCAGTCAACGCCTGTCCCGTCGAAGCCTGTCCCGTCGACGCTTGTTTCGTCGGTGCCTGCTTCGTTGACGATTGCTTCGTCGACGATTGCTTCATCGACGACAGGGACACCTTTGCAAATGGAGGAACACGTATGTCTTTCGTCGACTGCTGCAGCTTCGTCGGTGGAATCCTTGGTGTCAACTCCAGGTTTGATGCCTCTAGTGCCTTTGAAGCCTTCAGCAGCTCTTTTGCCGCCTTCAGAACAAATAAAGGTTTCTTTACTTCAACGCAGACAGTCTTCAATGGACCTATTATTGCCAATACAAGCTTCTCCTAATCTACCAGTACAACTGGTGGATTATAGGGCGGATGAGGAGAATTCAGAGGAGGATGATCGGTTTTGAGCTGCTCATAGTCCTTCAGAGCTCCTCATTAAGTGCCAGGACATAGATGATGAATAAGAGTATGACTATTACTCAGAGCCAAATATTCAATCACAGTCTGAAAATCCGAATGCACAGATGTCTTTGTCACTCATTTTCAATTTGCAACATATGCTGGATGACTACTACCGCAGTTTTCTTCCTGCGGAGCCAGCTTCGTCGATCCCTCAGACACCTATTCCTCTGCCTTCATCAATCATTGGGCCGCCCCTTACTGCTTCTCCAGTGGAATTGACTGCTCAAAATTTAGAGGACACGCATACATCTGATGAGGACAGATAAGAAGGGGAGTTAGATGACAAATCCCTACTTACTGAGTGGGAAAATTACCAAATCCAGACTCCGTCACCTACCACTCCGACTCCTTTTGACTCTCCACCTGTGGATATAGGTGGATTTCATGTCCTCATGGACAGAGCGGCCAAGAGATTTCATCTCCCTATGGTCTCAAAAGACCAGGATTGTTTTTTGTACGATTTCAAAAGTCAGCCACAGAAACAGTTTTGGGCTATACCTATAATTGATTTCATCTGGCAGGAGGGTTTGAAAGTCATGAAGACCCCTGCCTCCATTCCTGCAGTTCTGCCGCTCTTGGATAAATAGTACAAGGCACCAGACAATTCCTCTGCCTGTTTATTGGACTACCAAAGCCCGATTCAGTAATCTCTTAGGCGGCTCAACGTCGTGCTAGGAATCCTTCCTCTCCTTTGACGGCTCCTCCTGATCGAGAGGGCAGACGCCTTGATGCCATTCGGAAAAAATGTTTCCACCATGGCGGCGACTACTGTCCGGGCGGCTCATTCCCTTGCCATGCTAGGCCTCTATGATAGGCAAATGTGGTAGGACATTTCTCATTTTATCGACATGTTGCCTGAAGACTCTAAAACCGAAGCTTTAAAGATTCTCCAGGAGGGTGAGAGGATCTCTGCTGAGTTCATTGACTATGCAGTGGACGTCTCTTCCATTGGTTTTCGCCAACTGGCAGGAGCAGCAGTCCTCAGAAGGCAGGGCTGGTTAAGAGCTACTTCCTTTCGCCAAGAAGTGCAAACAAATATCAATATGCCGTTCGACAGCAAATCACTTTTTGGGCAGGACATAGACGACACCCTCCAAGCAATTAAAAAAGATACTGACACTGCACTTGCTCTTGGCACTTTACAATTTAAGAAACAGCCTTTTTGTGGTGCGAGGGGTTGTGGTTCCTCCTATTCCTTTCGAGGAGGCTACAGTCAGAACAGTAACAGTAATAACAATAGAGTGACCCTTTAACCAAAAAAGGGGACCTGGGTAAATCACAATATTTAAACACAAGGTGTTAACTTGGTGAATATCTATCTAATTATTCGAAATAATTATCTATTTGGCTTACTATCACTCCTCATTCATTCCAAAGTCTCCTATTCAGACCTAATACCAATCATATTCAACATTTCATTAAAAACATATACATGAATGAATTTTAATAAAACCACAGAGGTTTATTGTCGACGCGTTTCAGTGGATTCTGCTTTCGCACCACCTTCCTCAGGACAGTTAAAAACACGATCTGTGAAGAAATTATTTAAAAACAAACGTCACTAATGTACATTGACAAACGTTCTAAAGCATAATATGATCCATTATTTACATGAATATTTTCTGTGCCAAAACTTAATAATTAATTATTACAGAGGCCTAATTCTTTCCAACATCTCAACATGTGTTATTTGTAGTCCCACTTAGACTAAAGAGCAAAATACATCAGATAAATGTCCCTTTAGTTGCATTTATACTTCGTCCTTCAAAACCCTTGTTGAGTCTCGCATCCCAACTGGACTTATTCCATTCTTACTTCATGCCATCTAGATCTCATATATTAAACACTTCTATGCATACCTTTATACACTTCTCCTGATTCCCTGATCTTACATTCAAGGAAACTGTAATCAACTTCACCCGTAAAGTTTTCTATGGAAACTGCAGAAACAGATAATATATATATAACTTTCTTTAAATAGCCTGACCCCATGTATCTGTACTCTTTTGTCGGGTCATGTACTCACCCTAGTATGAGGTGTTGGGTGTTTAATCATATATCACTCCCCAGTCATCCTCTGCTTCTAACTGTGTAGTTTACTGCATGAGCTATTTTACACGAATAGTTCACCTAATGTAAAATCAATATTTAGAAGGGCCAATATCAAATTCTATACTCTCTGTCCCGAATAAGAAACATGGGGTTGCGCTGCTGTTTAGTGCCCGTATGCTTTGTAAGGTGCTCTCCCAGGTAGTTGACATTAGAGGGAGGTTCCTGACTGTGCGGGTTCAATGGGGTGGATCGATCTTCACGATCGGGTATATTTATGCCCCCAATGTCCAGCAAGAATCCTTTCTGTGTGCAGCCCTTGCGCAGGTACTGGTGTCTCCAGATGCACTGATCTTGGTGGGTGGAGACCTCAATCTTGTGATGGAGGGGGGGGGATAGATAATTCGGAGCAACGGTCACACCAAACTGGCGCTTGGCCGCAGGAAGGGAAACGGTGGCTTTCAGAGGGGGGGTTGCATGTTGTGTGGCACATCCAGCATCCCCAAGAGCGCTATTACACCTACTACTCAGTTGCTCACAAGACCTATGCGCGCCTCAATCACTTTTTAGCCACATCCTCCTTTCTGCCTCACTTATCTGCTGCGGATATCACGCCACACTCCCTTTCTGATCATGCACTCATATCCGTAGAGGTGTCGTTCAGTGGTGCCCGACCGCCTTCGGCTGGTTGGCGCCTTCGAGACTCCCTGTTGCACTCTGACTCTGTGGTGACGAAGATTCGTGACACTATCACTCTTTACTTGGCAGAAAATATGGTAGAGGAAACTCCGCTAGCCTCGATTTGGGAAGCTCTGAAGTTAGTGGTAAGGGGAGATTTTATAGCGCTCTCGGCTACGTATGCTAGGCTGCGCAGGGAGAAGTGTGCGGAGCTAGAGGGAGATGTAGGTGGCCTGGAGGCGATACACAGGAGAACGGGCGCTCCAAGGGTGTGGAGAGAACTGGAGGCGAAAAGACGTATGCTCAAACACAATTGGATCTCGAAAGAGCGGCACATGCATTATTACACTTGCAACACAAATTCTACCTATGCGGGAACAAAGGGGGTAAGATGCTTGCGCATAGGCTGCGCGCGCGGGCGCAGTTACACACTATCCAAGCAATCACAAATCATCCGGCGCAGACCCACACCACTGATACTGTCATTGTTAACGCCTTTCGCCACTTTTATCAATCATTATATAAGGAGGAGGGCACGGCACCTGAGTGCATAAAGGAGTATCTTGCATCGTCTGGTATCTCACCCCTGTATCGGGACTCTGAAGAGGCGCTGGACTCAGAGATCTGAGTGGAGGAGGTTATCTCGGCCATCGCGCGCAAATAATTTAGCATCAATGTTAAGGAGTGAGATCGGCCTATAAGAGCCGCATTCCATAGGATCCTTCCCTGGTTTGGGAATGACCATTATGGCTGCTTCAGTCATGGAGGGAGTTACCACCCCGGTGTCGAGGAAGGAAATGAAGAGGCGAGTCAGGATAGGAGCCAGCTCCTTACAGTACATTTTATAAAATATAGCCGAAAACCCGTCTGGCCTGGTTGATTTGGATTTATCCAAATCAACCAGGCCAGACGGGTTTTCGGCTATATTTTATAAAATGTACTGTAAGGAGCTGGCTCCTATCCTGACTCGCCTCTTCATTTCCTTCCTCGACACCGGGGTGGTAACTCCCTCCATGACTGAAGCAGCCATAATGGTCATTCCCAAACCAGGGAAGGATCCTATGGAATGCGGCTCTTATAGGCCGATCTCACTCCTTAACATTGATGCTAAATTATTTGCGGGAGTGTTGGCTGTGAGGCTTAGCCCTCTGATGGACGGAGTGATCGATCCTGATCAAGCGGGGTTTATACCAACTAGACAGGGGGGTGATAACACTAAGAGATTGCTCCATCTGCTGGACCTGGTACACCGCTCTTGGACGCAGGCCTTCCTGCTTTATATTGACGCGGAGAAAGCATTTGACCGTGTCGACTGGGGCTATATGTTCGAGGTGCTACAGGCTTTTGGTATAGGCGATAACTTCTTGCGGTGGATTCAGTGCCTCTATGCAGCTCCTACAGCGGTGGTGTGGGTGAATGGGTGTCGGTCTACTTCCTTTTCCATCACCAGGGGGACGCGGCAGGGGTGCCCCCTATCCCCGCTACTTTTTGCGCTCTATATGGAGCCATTCACCCAGCACGTGCGATCTCACGCTGATATCTCGGGGATCCGTTTCGGGGCCGATATCCATAAAGTCAGTCTGTATGCGGACGATGTCATCTTGGCTCTGACTAACCCCCACTCATCTCTGCGGTGTCTGTCTGCGGAACTCCTTGCCTTCCAAAAAGTGGCGGGTTTAATGTAAATTTTTCTAAATCGCAAATTCTCAACGTCTCCGTCCCGGACCTTGGCGTAGTAGACCTGCGGAGGGACTTTCCCTTCCAATGGGTACAATCAGACATCACGTACTTGGGTATACGGCTAGCCCAGACCCTAGCCAAAACCCTTTCCTTAAATTATACCCTATTAGCTGAACAGGTTACTAAGACCCTCTTGGACTGGTCCCGCCTTAAATTGGCTTGGTTTGGGAGATTGGCCGCAATCAAAATGACGTTGCTTCCCCGCAGATGTTGCCTCTGAGTCCACCGCCGGGCATGCTGCGGAGACTTCAGGGCCTCCTCAACAAGTTCTTTTGGAACCACAAGAGGCCACGCTTCGTGTTTACCGTGACCACTACCCCGAAGGCTGCTGGTGGACTGGGTTTCCCATTGCTCGCTGCATACTTCCAGGCGTCCTGTCTTAGGTACATAGTCGAGTGGAATAGGCTTATGTCCAGTAAACACTGGAACTTTATGGACCAGTCGGTTACTGGATGTAATATTTGGCAAGAGCTATGGCTGCCGCGCAAGCGTGGGGTTGTATTCCTCCCCGGTGACATCTCTGACACTAAAAGCTTGGGATCAGCTGGTGCTGCATAAAGGATGGACTTCCTTCCCTTCCCCAATGACACCCATAGTAGATAACCCTGACTTCCCGCCGGGCTGCGCGTCACCGGTCTTCCATCGCTGGCGAGAGGAAGGCTGCAAGCGGGTGGGCTCACTCTTCGACCTGGATGGGCTGATCCCGTTTCCCACGCTGCGTTCGGAATACTTTCAGTTGCACAAGGAAGACGCGTTCTAGCACGCACAAGTAGCGCACTGGGTGACCCACGCAGCCAACTTAGCCCTCATGTCGCGGCCGCTAACGACCTTTAAACGTTGGCTGGTATGCAAAAAAGATGACCGAAGTCTCATTTCGGAGCTTTACGCGATAATTCTGCGCTGCTCGGGGAAGCAACGTACAAAAGCGCTAGTCCGCTGGGAAGCGGAGTTAGGGCGTCCTCCGTCGACCAAAGAATGGGAGCATGTGTTCTATAGAGCGCATCACACGACATCTAACACTGCAGGGACTGAATCAGCCTACAAAACAGCAACCTATTGGTACTTTACCCCTGCGCGCATCAAGATGTGGGACAAGGCGAAGTCAGGCCTCTGCTGGAGAGGTTGTGGGATGTCTGGGACCTTGATCCACTTGCTATGGCACTGCCCGAAACTGGAACGCTATTGGGCCACAGTCCTTGATGAGCTAGATGCTGCTTTTCAGATTACACTTCCTCGGCTCCCTGAACAAACTTTGCTGGGGCTACCCCATCCTAAATCTTTCCCTCTGCGCTCACTTAAGGGCAGACAAATTGCATTGGCGTTACTGGCTGCGCGACAGGTTCTGTTGGCTCAGTGGGGTTCCCCGGCAATACCTGATTCCCGAGACTGGATCCAACGGTTGTGGCATACCCTTGCTATGGAGCGCCTTTCCTTGGGTATGGATGGGAAGGGCTCGGAGTATGCTAGGCTCTGGGGTCCGTTCTTAAAGCTATTGTCCAGAGACCTTCGGGAAGTGAAATGCCCAAAATACTTGCAAGTCCTACAACTTATACCCTTGGAACCTGTAGGGGCCACACCGGTCACATGAATGATTGTTACATGCAGTTAGGCTGAGCGGATGAATCCCTGGGGCAATTGGTGTGTAGAGAATCTGATGCGGGGTGGGTTTGGGAGGTCGGGGGGAGGTAGGTTTCGGACGGGTGCAGGGATAGGGAGGGGGAGGTCTCGTTTTTCCTGTTTCCTTTTGATTCTTTCCTTATAAAAACGGTGGCTGTAACTCAGGTGGGGCAGCAGAGTTTCTCCAGTTACGCAGGGTCGACCTCCGGGGTGTAGACCTAGATGCTGTGTCTTTACTGTATGTATCTGCCCTGCCGGCAAGTTGATGTAGGCAGCTGGGCTGTGTTCTGAGATGTCCTCTCCGCATAATAAAAATGATTGATTCTAAAAAAACTAAATTGAAAACATATGTTCAACATGTTATACTAAAGAGCTCACCAGTTAATATGTGGTGTTCTCCCTCCACTGTCGGAGTTGATGTTTAAAAGTCAACTCGAGCTTGAGGCACCCTTCTCTTTTCTGTATGATGGGATTAATCAATTATCCCTGGGTTGAATTCTACAATGGAAAACTCAGCATCTGAAAGAAACACGTTCGTCTTAGATTCTTTACCTTAGAATATCCCCAGGCGATAGACTGGATCCGGAAAGTTTTCTCAGCAGTCCCCCTGCACGTCGCTAGGCGTTGTCTGCGGCTCCGCGTCTGTCGTCGGGGTCGTGATCGCCGGGATGATGTTGTCCGTGTACTTAGATGCTGCCCTCGTGTGATCTATTTTGATTACTTTTCGAGTCGACCCTCGACTTGCAGTCCCTATGGGGATGCCTGGGTTTAAGCCTTGCGAGGACTGCCACCGCTTGATGTCTGTGACCGATCCCCACGGTCTGTGCCTTTACTGTCTCGGAGCCAACCATGATGTCAAGTCGTGCCCCGACTGCTGGGCCTTGACCTCGAAGGCTAGACGGCAGCGGTCCCGTAAGCTGCTCGAGCTCCGGCGGTCGGCTCGGCGCCGCTCGAGGTCCCGGTCTAGGAGGAAGTTGAGGGACCGGTCGCAGAGCCACAGTAATCGCCGCTCGACGAGTCACCACCACTCGTCGGGCTCCAAGTCCTCAGGTAAGTCGAGGCATTCGAAAAAGAAGTCGAAGAGGCGTCATCGCTCTTCTGACCCCCCCCCCCCCGACGCTTGCGCGCGACGAGGCCGGGGCGACACCGCCCATGAGGCTCCGCCGGAGCTGCAAGCGCCGCGTCCAGCTCCACACCCGACGGTCCCTAGGCTGCACGCGTCACCGGAGGAGATAAGAGACTTCCTCGTGGCCATGAGGACTCACTTCTCTCCGTCGGACCCTGTTGAGGTGCCTTCGGGGCCGCGGGTCCGTCTGGGAGTCCTAGCGAACCGTCGGGTGCTTCGGCCCCGGCGCTGTCGTCGACTCCGGTCGCAACGCCGCAGGGCGCCATAGGATCCAGGCCTGGATCCGGGTCGTCGCCAGTCGACCTTACGACTCCTCCGCTGGCGCCGATCCCTAGGTTGTCGCCCCCGGCGCCGTTCCCGGACGGTGTCGTCCCATGTCCGGGTCCGGGTCCGGCATGGCGTCGGTGGGTGAACAATTCACCTACGACCCGGCTCCATCATTTTTCCCTGACTATCAGGAGATGGATGACGAGGAGGAAAGGGAGGGGTCTGAGTATTGTATGTATTGTATTGTATTGTATAGCGTTTTTGTAAAGCGCATGGTTACCAGAAGGCATCCCAGCGCTGGAATAGAGTCACACTTTAGGAGAGGTGGAGGAACAGAATCATTTAGGAAAGAGGTACGTTTTTAAAGCTTTTCGGAAGGGGAGAAGGCCGGATTCCGCACAAAGTTTCAGTGGGAGAGAATTCCAATGTGACGTCGCTTTAACCGAGAAGCGGCGGCCTCCAGTACGTGTCTTCTTGACTCTGGGCACGGTGGCCAAAAATCCATTGTCTGAACGCAGGGATCTATTGGGTTTGTAGGGAGTGACCAGGCTTCTCAGAATTGGGGGTCCTTTGCCTTGTAGGATTTTGTGAGTGATACATAAGGATTTAAAAAGCATTCTTTCTCGCACAGGGAGCCAGTGGAGGGCTTTGAGAGCAGGTTTAGCTGACGATCTGAGGGGGGTACCCGTTAGAAGCCTGGCAGCGGCGTTTTGGGTTTGTTGAAGCTTGTTGATTGTGGCTTCAGGGGCTCCCAAGAAAATAGCATTACTGAGGTCTAGTCTGGAAAGGACTAGCCCTTGAATCAGTAACCTCCTGGAGTGAAGGGGGAAGGAGGGGAAGGACTTTGCGGGCGGACCGGAGTAGACCAAAGCAGGTGCCCGCTGTTTTTTTCGCATGTGTCTTGAGCGAAAGGTCCTGCTCAAGCCAGACCCCTAGGCTTTTGATTTCCTTTTTTGTTATGGGTGGGTCCCCTAGACAGGCCGGCTAGATGGAGAGAGGCATAGGGGCCGACTTGTGGCCCAACATCATGATCTCGGTTTTCGACCCATTTAGCTTGAGTGAAGAGTCGCCCATCCAAGCATGGATCTTTGTCAGACACTGATGGAGGTTGTCTGGACATTGGACGAGCTGGGACAGTGAAACCACCAGTTGGGTGTCATCGGCGTAGCTTACTATTTTGATCCCAAAAGGGGCGACCACGTCCTCCAGGGGGGCCATATACACATTAAACAATGTGGGGCTCAAAGATGAGCCCTGCGGGACCCCGCACTGGAGGGGTATATAAGGGCGGATCGAGAGTTGCCTTCCCAAACCTGAAAGGTGCGGTTGGAAAGAAAGGATGTTAGCCAGGTTAGCGCGGACCCTCGTATTCCTGCTTCGGCCAGGCGCTTGATCAGGACACAGTGATTTACTGTGTCAAAGGCCGCGCTCAGGTCCAGAAGGATCACCGCCACTGATCCTCCCGAGTCCTGAATGCGTCTTGTGGGATACGGTTGCGGAGATGCTGCCACAGTGCCCGGAGGAGGGCCGGGCACGGCTCGCTCAAGCCCTGGCGGAAGGGCGGAATGCAGCACGCTATTCAATCAGGTGTGGACTTGACACCACGGACTCGCTCGGTAGGGCGATTGCAACGACGGTGGCTGTTCGCCGCCACATCTGGCTGAGATCCGCCAACTTTTCGGGATATGTCCAGGCTACCCTCATGGACATGCCCTTCGATGGCCGTCACCTCTTTGGCGACAAAGCGGATAGTGCGCTGGAATGTTTCAAGGATTCTAGGGCTATTGCCAAATCCTTGGGCCTAGGCCAATGCCAGCAAACTTCTGCTTTTCGCCCCTTTCGTGGGCAAGGAAGGGGCGCCTCCACACGTCCAGCCAGCCACAGGCCGTAGGCCCAGTCCCAACGCGGTCGCGGACGTGGTTACTGCCATGGCTGTTCCGGGGGAAACCGGCAGGGTCGGTCCACACCCGCCCCCGCAGCATCTGCTTTTAAGCCTTCCTAGTCAGGCATTTCAGGCCCATTCGACGCCAGTGGGGGCAGGGTCCGCCATCACCTCCCCCACTGGCGTACCATCACGTTGGACAGGTGGGTGCTGCAAATCATCCGAAGGGGCTACTCCCCTTCTAGGCGACCCCTCCAGCCATGCCTCCGCAGTTCCACCGCATGTCGGGGGATCACTTGCGACTTCTGCAGGAGGAAGTTAAGGCCCTCTTGGCCAAGGGGTCCATAGAGCGCGTTCCTGGGCCAGAAGTAGGATGTGGTTGCTATTCTCACAATTTCTGGTACCCAAGAAGGGCAAAGGAGGCCTTTGCCCTATCTTGGACCTACGGAGCGCCAACAGCTTCCTCCGGAAGGAGAAGTTCAAAATATTGACTTTGGCTCAGGTCCTAGCTGCCCTGGACCCAGAAGACTGGATGGTAGCGTTGAACTTGCAGGACGCTTAATTCCACATCCCCGTCCTGCCGGCCCACCGGCGTTACCTGCGGTTCACTGTAGGCCACGAGCACTTTCAGTTTACCGTGCTCCCCTTCGGCCTTACCAGCGCCCCACGGGTCTTCACGAAAGTGATGGCGGTGGTCGCATCTCATCTGCGCAGATTAGGGGTTTCAGTCTTCCCCTATGTCGATGATTGGCTGTTGAAGGCGGGCTCACCCCAAACAGTCGTCTCCCACCTCCAGACTACAGCCGACCTCCTGCACTCGCTGGGGTTCTCCATCAACATGCCGAAGTCACACCTGCGCCCCTCTCAGCAGCTCATTTTCATTGGAGCGGTTCTGGACTCAGCGCAGTTTCGGGTTTATCCCCCTGAACAGCGGGTTCAGGATATTCAGGCTCTGATTCCGATCTTTCAGACTTTATCCCGAGTCTCGGTCAGGTTGACGCTGCGGCTCCTGGGGCTGATGGCCTCCTGCATCCTTCTGGTGCATCACGCCAGGGGGCGGATGCGGGCTCTGCAGTGGGACCTGAAGTTTCAGTTGGCACAGCATCAGGGCAACCTGTCCGACCACCTCCTGATCTTGGAGGGCACTGCGAGCCAGTTGCAGTGGTGGCTCACAAACATTGATTGGGTCTGCGGTAGATCTCTCTCCCTTCCCCAACCGGAGCACGTAGTGGTGACAGATGCGTCCCTCCTGGGATTGGGGGCCACATGGGAGAGAGGGAGATCAGAGGCCTCTGGTCTCTGGCGGAGTCCCGGCTCCATATCAACATTCTGGAACTGCAGGCGATCCGACTTGCACTGAAGGCATTTCTTCCCTCTGTCCGGTGAAGTGTAGTGCAGGTGTTCACGGACAACACCACCGCCATGTGGTACTGCAACAAACAGGGTGGGGTGGGGTTGTGGACCCTCTGTCAGGAGGCTCTGCGCCTCTGGACATGGCTGGAATACCAGGGCATCACCCTGGTGGTTCAACACCTGGCAGGTTCCCTGAACGCCAGGGCGGACGAACTCAGCCGCCGGTACATGATGGATCACGAATCGCGTCTGAACTCGGTTGTGGCGCAAGGTCTCTTTCAGCAGTGGGGAGATCCTTGGTAAGATCTATGCGCCACCGAAGAGAACGCGCAATGTCATCAGTTCTGCGCTTTGGAATTTCCAAGGCGGCACTCGCTCGGAGAAGCTTTTCGTCGCGAGTGGAGCTGCGGTCTGTTGTACTCCTTTCCCCCCATACCACTTCTGCCCAGAGTGCTGAAGATCAAGCGAGACCGGGCCCAAGTCATCCTTGTGGCTCCGGACTGGGCACGAAGATACTGGTATCCCGAGCTACTCAGCATGTCAGTCAATCCCCCGATTCGTCTGCCTCTTCAGGAGGACCTTCTGTCGCAGCAGCAGGGGACTGTCCTCCACCCGAACCTGTCCAGTCTCCACCTACATGCGTGTAGATTGAGACAGTTGAGGCCATTTGACTTGCCTCCTGAAGTCTGTGATGTGATTTTGGCAGCCAGGCGTCCCTCCACAAAAAAGGAATACGCCTGCAGGTGGAACAAATTTGTGGCATGGTGCACAGCAAAGGCTGTGGATCCACTCTCTGCCCCCTTTTCAGAGGTTCTCCTCTTCCTTCTGTCTCTTGCCCAGCAGGGCTCTGCTCTGGGCACTCTCAAGGGCTACCTCTCGGCCATTTCAGCCTTCTTAAGGCTTCCTGATCAGCTTTCTCTTTTGAAGTCCCCAGTTGTAAATAGATTCTTGAAAGGCATCACACACATGATTCCTCCTGTTCCCTTTGTGATGCCTCAGTGGGACTTGAATCTTATTCTAACATAGCTGATGTGCGCTCCCTTTGAGCCGCTCCATAACTGGCCTCTTCGTCTTCTGACTCTTAAAACTGCATTCCTGGTTGCCATCACCTCTGCCAGGAGAGTGAGTGAGCTCCAGGCTCTTCAAAACCTCCTTTCCTCTCTGTCCATCCGGACAAAGTTGTTCTGAGGACTCGTCCTTTTTTCCTTCCCAAGGTAGTCACAGCCTTTCACATCGGGCAGTCCATCACCTTGCCCACCTTCTTTCCGCCTCTGCATCCTTCGAAGGAGGAAGAGATGCTCTACCGCCTGGACCCAAAACGTGCGCTCTCCTACCTGAATCGCACACGCCATTTCCGGGTGGATGACCAGCTCTTTATTGGTTACGTGGGCACTAAGAAGGGACGGGCGGTGCACAAGCAGACCATCTCGGTGGGTCGTCTGGTGCATCAAGGCTTGATTCACTTTGGCAAAAAAGGAGCCTCCTGTTGGGCTGCGCTCCCATTCCACTCGGGCCACAGCTGCTACTACTGCCCTGGGTAGGGGAGTCCCCTTGCAGGACATCTGTCAGGCAGCTACGTGGGCCTCGCTGCAAACGTTTGCTAGGCACTACTGCCTGGACAGCCAAGTCCGGGGAAATGGCTTTTTCGGCCGTTCTGTTCTCCAGGACTTTCTGGTGGGATCTTGGTTCGCAGACCCATCGCCGGGGTTGGTATTGCTGGGGTATCTATTCTAAGGTAAGGAATCTAACACTAACGTGTTTCTTTCAGATGCACAAGTTACTTACCTTCGGTAACGATATATTTGTACGAAACATTAGTTAGTGTTAGATTCCTTACTGCCCCACCCATCCTCCCCGTTCTGCGAACCGATATCTAGGGTTAAGGACATCCCTTTGAGGGCCCTATTTTCATGGCACCAGTGTCGGTTTCTATCATGGCTCTGCGTTACTGGCGCAGAAAGCTATGTACAGAACTGACGTCAGCGCGCGAGGGCGGCGTCTAAGTACTCCGACGTCATCCCGGCGATCCCGGCGATCACGACGATGGACGCGGATCCGCAGACTACGCCTAGCGACGCGCAGGGATACTGCTGGTGAAAACTTTCCCCATCCAGTCTGACGCCTGGGGATATTCTAAGGCAAGGAATCTAACACTAACTAATGTTTCTTACAGATATATCGTTACCGAAGGTAAGTAACTTGTGCGTTACTTGCTGTATTCCCTATCATGTATTTAACGCTAGCTATTTGATCTCTCACCCTATAACCAGCTCATAATTCTATCGTTCTGCATTGCTGTCGCTGTGGTCATATGTTAAAGTTGGTCCCTTCTTATCAACTTATTTCTAATTTCATTCTTCACAGTATCCAGCTTTTATAACTCCTTTTTTTAATTTAATTAACAGGTGAGTGTTCAGAGATGTTAGCTCAGTCATTACTCAATTCGTTGTTTCCCTACATGACACACTTCTCGTACGGGTAATAATATGCGATTTAACCCCGTCATTGTGGCGTTTATTATCATGGCCATCATTGCTTATTTATAGCTTGGCGATACGAGCATTATATCCTAACTTACTCTCCATTAACAGGGTAAAGGAACAAGCTGCCACCGAGCCGGCATTTACATTTTTTTGTCCTAATCACGAGGTATTGGGTTCCGGTTTACTCGTCGCCCGATCACCCCGACTGATGGTGAAAGAATGGACGCCATGTTGGCCTAGTTTGTTTTGAAAGAGTAGTTACTTCAAGTTTTTCACATTGAGAGTACTATTGCGGGTTACCATCCCCTAAATTATAATATTTACATTTTATCTATTATAAATACTCACCCTGTTGTAATCCAGGCTCTTCCTCTTATTTTGTCAAGATTAATGCCGGGCGAGTTTTGCTTATCAAAGGTCATCATTGATCGGGAAATTCATCAGGTGATTATTAGGGCAATATTTTGCACTTATATATATATATCCTTCTCCCTTTCCCTCACAATCGTGAAGCCCAGCCCTCTAACAGTATGGGGGACCTTAGCTATTTCGCAGCCATTTCGAAGTATCCCATCACCACATATTTTATGGTGTGGGCACTTAGAGTTCTACACTTTAAGGGTGTTAGTAACGGGCTACCTTATCCAAAATTGTAATATTTACATTTGTTTATTCTTAATCTTCGCACTGGTATAGTACGCAATCTTCCTATTTTTTTTTCTCATGATTTGCAAACCAGAGCGAATTTAACTTCCAAAACCTCATCTTTAATCAAGAGATTCATCGGGTGGTTCTTAGGGAAATTTTGCGCCCTATGCATACGCTCATCTGTCTCTCCTGAACTTATAAAATCCTCATTATGATGGTTTTGGTGGCCTTAGCTATTTCGCGGCCATTTTGGAGTGTCCTGTTATTACATGCATATTTACAATCCAAATGCTCATCTCCGCATAATATTGTGAAATGGACAAATTGTTTACATTTTTGTTTTTTTTGTGATTCCTTTGAACTCTCCAGATAATTCAATGTTTGGGGGAATATTACTGCATCATTATCTATATAGCCTTTCCCACTCTTCGAGGCTATTAAGGCCATGTGTAAACGTTTTAAATTTACACATAAAAAACTGTTCCCTCATCTTTCGTGTTTTATCTACATCTCCTCTCTTTGATATTTCTGTTCCCTCCAGAACACACCAGCGTAGTTCTTCCGCTTTATGTTTCCGCTGGCTCCAGTGTTCAGTGATTGGGCATTATACTTATTTGTTCTAATAGCAGATCTGTGTCATTCAGGTGAATTCAAAATTCTCTCATAGTCTAGCCTATGTATCCAATTCCACAGGGACACATAATTAAATAGATTATATTCTTTGATCTGCAATTGAACATCTCTTTATATGTGTACTCTATATCATTCAACTCAATTTTCTTCCCTGTTATCACTGATTTACAGTTAGAGCATGTGCTGCACGGAAAAGTACCAATTATTTTGCTATTTGTATCAATACTTCTCTGTTGTGCTCCACTTTTCTCTCTGTATGTTTTCACGTATATTCCTAATAGTTCTGTTTCTCCTGTAGGAGAACAGAGGTTTTTCTATTTGCACTAAATAAAAATAACACCTACTTTGATAAGAATTTAGATGCCAACATCATCGGAAACCGTAATTTTTGAGTTATGATTTTTTACAGTTTTCAAACGTTGACAGTGCAATTTTGGGAGCAGTAATGTTATCCTATGGGGCAAAACATGTTCTGCATTCGGGTCCTCAACTGAGACTTATGGGACTGTTCTTCTGGACTTAAGGGGAGTATGGGGCAAGGTCCAGGCTACACCAACAGGTCGGCTCTGGGGCACCCTAGTGCAGAGGTGTGTTATAGCGTTGGGTGCCCCATTCACCTCATAGGGGAATGGTCTGGTCAGAAAGAGCCTGCAAGCTGGGACTAATGGACTAGTCCAGTAGAACCCGCGGGTGGAGCTCAAACCTTGAGATGCTCAGTCATGCAGGGACACCAGTGGTCCACTTTTGCAGTGATGTCTTTGGGTGTCGGTTTTGGTGTTGGAGTCACTCACGTTTGGAGGGGGCCTGCAGAAAGAAGCTGCAGGTGGTGACTGGAAGTCAAATCTAACCAGGCCCAAGCATGGGCTCAACTCTAGTCTAGTAGGTCTCAGGACACCTTGGGCACCATCACCTCCTTCGGGCTTTGGGGCGCAGGTGCAGAGGTTCTTTGAGCTGTCAGGTGACAGCGGATGGGGACTCGCTCTTTGTCTTTGGTTTCTCCAAAAGGGGGCAACCAGGACAGCTGGGCCACTCTCGTGTGGGTCTCACTGTCCCTAAAGTCCCTCGACATGCAGGTTGGTCTTCCTCTGCATTGTTGTCCGGTCTGAACACATCAAACCTTGGCTGCTGCAAGAAGTCTGGTAACCTGGGTATTTGCATTGTGCGGCTCCGGTCGGTCCTAGCGTCCCCACACTTGGAGAGAGGACGGATCTGACCTATATGAGCTCAGCTACCTCTTCTTGGACGGCTGCTGCATCGGTAGTCCCTGTAGGCGCTGGTCGGTGTACTGTCTGTTGCTTCTTTGGTGCTTCCGGCTGCAGGGGAGTAGCTCCTCTACTTCAGGGGAGTTTCTTTGGCATTTGGGGAAGCACTGGCAGTCCTCCGTGTTTCTTGGAGTGTGCACAGTGGCAGGATGAGTCAGTTACTCCACAAGGGTTGGGTGCAGTAGACAGGCTGGTTAGGTTGGCACCACGTCAGTTGTGCTCCTCTGTTATCGGGTCTTTGTCCACTCCTCTTTTCTGTCTGTTGAAATGTGAGGTCCTGGTATCAGGGGGTCCCCTAAATACTCAAATCTGAAAGAGCCACGTTAGTGTTAGATTCCTTACCTTAGAATATCCCCAGGCGTCAGACTGGATCCGGAAATTTTTGCGTAGCAGTACCCTTGCTCGTCAGTAGGCGTCGTCTGCGGCTCCGCGTCCGTCGTGGGCGCTGTGATGACCTCGTCGAAGTACTTAGACGCCGCCTCCGCGTGCTGATGTCAGTTCTTCTTTTTTCCGCGCCAGCAAACGCAGATCTGGAAAAAGCAGTAACCCTTAGTCAATTTTTGACTAACTTTTTGGATCATTACGACTCCTATCGGTGCCATAGGGATGCCTGGATTCAAGCACTGCGAGGATTGCGACCGCACGATGTCGGTCACAGATCCTCACCACCTGTGCCTAACTTGTCTAGGCGTCGACCACGACGACAAGGCCTGCTCCGACTGCCGGGCCCTCTCTTCGAAAGCCAGGCGGGAGCGGTCCCGCAGGCGGCTCGAACTCCGGCAGTCGGCCCGCGCCGCGAGAGGTCCCGGTCCCGCGGGAGGTCGAGGGACAGGTCGCGGGCCCGGAGCCACCACAGCTCCGAAAGTAGGCACAACTCCTCCGGGTCGAAGTCGTCGTCAGGTAAGAAACACAAGAAGTCGAAGAGGCATCATCGGTCTTCTGACTCCCCCCGACGCTCGCGCGACGCGGCCGGGGGTTCGGGTGACACCGCCCATGCGACTCTGCCGGAGTCGCGGGCGCGCGGCCTGCACCACACCCTCTGGTCCCTGGGCAGGACGCGACGCCGGGGGAGATCGAGCGCTTCCTCATGGCCATGAGGAACCTCTCTCCTCCGACCGGCTCCGCGAGGACCCGTCTGTGGCCCCTAGCGGGCCGGGGGCTTCGGCCCCGACGCCGTCGAGTGCTTCGGCCCCGACGCTGCCGGCGCCTTCGGGCCCTGCGCCGCAGGGCCCCACGGTCCCGACGCCGCCGGCGCCTTCGGGCCCGGCGCCGCAGGGCCCAACGGTTCCGACGCCGCCAACGCCTTCGGGCCCGGCGCCGCAGGACCACACTGGACCCTCCTTGGGATCTGGGTCGTCGCCGGTGGACCTTACGACCCCCCCCGGCGTTGGTCCGTCAGGTGTCGCCTCCGGCGCCGTCCTCGGGCGGCGCCGTCCCCGATGCCTCCTTCGCTCCGGTTCCGACGTCGGAACGGCGCCGCTGGGCGCCGCTTTCGATGGCGCTTGGGGAGTTTTACTTCAGTGAACCGGCCCCATTGATTGAAAACCCGGAGTATCAGGAGATGGGTGATGAGGAGGATTGGGAGGGGTCTGAGGACCCTCTGACCCGAGAGTGTCAGTCTCAGGAGGACTGGACAGGGGAACTTGGGGAGGCCAGTGGTCTTGACACCTCTCCAGACACTAGTTTTGTCTCCCCTCCTACCGTGGCTTCGGAGGAGGGGGCAACCTATAGTGTGGTGTTGACGAGGGCGGCCAAGGCCTTGAGCTCCCCGTCACGGCCGTGAGGACTAACCTCCTCACTGAGGTCCTTAAATGGCAGTCAAGCTCGGCCGAGCCGAGCCTCTGCTGCCCTTTAATGAGGCCTTGACCGACGTTCTTTTGGGCACTTGGTCCAGGCCCGCTACGAGTTCGCCCGTAGATAGGTACGTGGCCAGACGCCACCGCCTGACTCCGGGCGACCCATGTTTCCTGTCCACCCACCCCACCCCCGAGAGCCTGGTCATCCAGGCATCCAATTCCCAGACCGCATTCGCGTCGGCCCCGCCGGACAGGGAATCCAAGAGGTGCGAGCAGTACAGAAAAAAGATCTTCTCCTCCCTTAGTCTGGGACTGCGGTCTTCCAACACCCCATGCCTCTTGGGCCGCTACACCCACTCTCTGTGGGAGACGGTTGCAGAAGTGCTGCCAGAGTGTCCGTTGGAGGTACGGGCCAAACTCAGCCAAGCCCT
Organism: Lissotriton vulgaris; assembly: GCF_964263255.1. Taxonomy (NCBI): domain Eukaryota; kingdom Metazoa; phylum Chordata; class Amphibia; order Caudata; family Salamandridae; genus Lissotriton; species Lissotriton vulgaris. Next base: position 1,101,029,797 of record NC_141693.1, read on the forward strand.
TGTGGAGGGCCGGGATGCAGCCAAATATTCTATCCGGTGTGGGCTGGATACCACCGACTCACTAGGTAGAGCGATGGCAACGACGGTGGCGGTTAGACGCCATGCCTGGTTGAGGTCCGCCAACTTTTCGGCCGATGTCCAAAACACACTGATGGGCATGCCGTTTGATGTCCGTCGCCTTTTTGGCGACAAGGCAGACCATGCGCTTGAGCGCTTTAAGGACTCCAGGGCTACGGCCAAGTCCTTGGGCCTCTCGGCCCCGCGCCAGCAAACGGGTGCCTTTCGCTCCTTTCGTGGCCAAGGAAGGGGTGCCCCCTCACGTGCTGCTAGCCACACGCCGCAGACTAACTTTCAGCGCGGTGGCGGCTGTGGAAATCGCTGTGGAGGCGGTCGGGGACAACGGCTAGGCCAGTCCACACCTTCCCCCGCAGCATCCGCCTCTAAACCCTCCTAGTCTGTGCTTCTCGGCCCATGTGACGCCAGTGGGAGGCAGGGTTCGCCATCACCACTCTCTCTGGTGCACTGTCACTTCGGACAGGTGGGTGCTGCAGATCGTCCGGGGGGCTACTCCCTCCCCTTCGAGACGACCCCTCAAGCCATGCCACTGCAACACCACTGCGTATCGGGGGATCATTTGCGGCTACCTATCTTGGACCTACGGAACGTCAACGGCTTCCTCCGGAAGGAGAAGTTCAAGATGCTGACTCTGGCTCAAGTCTTAGCTGCCCTGGACCCAGGAGACTGGATGGTAGCGTTGGACTTGCAGGACGCTTATTTCCACATCCCCGTCCTGCCGGCCCACCGGCGTTACCTGCGGTTCATGGTAGGCCACGAGCACTTTCAGTTTACCGTGCTCCCCTTCGGCCTTACCAGCGCCCCACGGGTGTTCACGAAAGTGATGGCTGTGGTCGCAGCTCATCTGCGCAGGTTAGGGGTTTCAGTCTTCCCCTACCTCAACGACTGGTTGTTGACTGTCTGGGGCGAGCCCGCCTTCGTCAGCCACCTCCAGACGACGGCAGACCTCTTGCACCAGCTGGGGTTCTCCATCAATGTGCCGAAGTCACACCTGTGCCCCTCTCAGAAGCTCCTTTTCATCAGAGCGGTTCTCGACTCTGCGCAGTTTCGGGTTTACCCGCCCGAACAGCGGGTTCGGGATATACAGGCTCTGATTCCAATCTTACAGCCTTTATCACGAGTTTCGGTCAGGTTGACGCTGCGGCTTCTGGGGCTGATGGCTTCCTGCATCCTTCTGGTGCATCACCCCCGTTGGCGGATGCGGGCTCTGCAGTGGGACCTGAAGTTTCAGTGGGCCCAGCATCAGGGCAACCTGTCCGACCATGTCCTGATCTCGGAGGGCACTGCGAGACAGCTGCAGTGGTGGCTCACGCACCGCAATTGGGTCAGCGGCAGATCCCTCTTCCTTCCCCAACCGGAGCACGTAGTTGTGATGGACGCGTCCCTCCAGGGCTGGGGCGGCCACATGGGAGAGGCGGAGATCAGAGGCCTCTGGTCTCCGGCGGAGTCCCGGCTCCATATCAACCTTTTGGAGCTGCGGGCGATTCGTTTAGCACTGAAGGCATTCCTCCCCTCCGTCCGGTGGAGTGTAGTGCAGGTGTTCACGGACAACACCACCGCCATGTGGTACTGCAACAAACAGGGCGGGGTGGGGTCGTGGACCCTCTGCCAGGAGGCTCTGCGCCTCTGGCAATGGCTGGAACATCAGGGCGTGACCCTGGTGGGTCAACACCTGGCAGGTTCTCTGAACGCCAGGGCGGACAAACTCAGCCGCCGGTGCATGATGGATCATGAATGGCGTCTGAGCTCGGACGTGGCGCAAGGTCTCTTTCTGCAGTGGGGAGAGCCTTGGTTAGATCTATTCGCCACCGAAGAGAACGCGCAATGTCATCAGTTCTGCGCGTTGGAATTTCCAAGGCGGCACTCGCTCGGAGACGCTTTTCGTTGCGAGTGGAGTTGTGGTCTGTTGTACGCCTTTCCGCCTATACCACTTCTGCCCAGAGTGCTGAAGATCAGGCGAGACCGGGCACAAGTCATCCTTGTGGCTCCGGACTGGGCACGAAGGTACTGGTATCCCGAGCTACTCAGTATGTCAGTCGATGCCCCGGTTCGTCTGCCTATTCAGGAGGACCTTCTGTCACAGCAGAAGGGGACGGTCCTCCACCCGAACCTGTCCAGTCTCCACCTCCATGCTTGGAGATTGAGCGGCGACAGTTGAGGCCATTTGACTTGCCTCCTGAAGTCTGTAACATCATTCTGGCAGCCAGGCGTCCCTCCACAAAGTCAGTATACGCCTGCAGGTGGAACAGATTTGTGGCATGGTGCACAGCAAAGGCTGTGGATCCTCTTTCTGCCCCTCTTTCTGAGGTTCTTCTCTTCCTTCTTTCTCTTGCCCAGCAGGGCTCTGCTCTGGGCACTATCAAGGGCTACCTTTCTGCTCTTTCAGCCTTTTTGAGGCTGCCTGATCAACCTTCTTTGTTCAAGTCCCCTATTGTTAGTCGATTCTTGAAAGGCATCACACATACGGTCCCTCCGGTTCCCTTTGTGATGCCTCAGTGGGACTTGAACCTGGTTCTTACCTTTTTGATGTGCGCTCCCTTTGAGCCACTTCACAACTGTCCTCTCCGCCTTCTTACGTTGAAGACACTCTCCTGGCAGAGGTGATGGCTACCAGGAAGGCTGAGTGAGCTCCAGGCTCTATCCTGTAAACCTCCTTTCCTTTCAGTCCATCCGGACAAGGTTGTGTTGCGGACACGGCCCTCTTTCCTACCCAAGGTAGTCACAGCCTTTCACATCGGGCAATCCATCACCTTGCCCACCTTCTTTCCGCCGCCGCATCCCTCGAGAGAGGAAGAGAGGCTCCACCGTCTGGACCCAAAACGTGCGCTCTCGTTCTATCTGGATCGCACACGCCAGTTCCGGGTGGATGACCAACTCTTTGTTGGTTACGTGGGCACTAAGAAGGGGAAAGCGGTGCACAAGCGTACCATCTCGCAGTGGATCATCTTGTGTATCCAGGCGTGTTACTCCTTGGCTAAGAAGGAACCCCCTGTTGGGCTGAGGGCTCATTCCACTCGGGCCACAGCGACTACAACTGCCTTGGGCCGAGGAGTGCCCTTGCAGGACATTTGCCAGGCGGCTACGTGGGCCTCGCTGCACACGTTTGCAAGACACTATTGCGTGGACAGCCAAGTCCGGAGGGATGGCTTCTTTGGCTGTTCCCGTCCTCCAGGACTTTCTGGTGTGATTATTGGTTCGCAGACCCACCACCGGGGTTGTTATTGCTGGGGTATCTATTCTAAGGTAAGGAATCTATCACTAACGTGTCTCTTTCAGATGCACAAGTAACTACTTGTGTAACGATATATCTGTAAGAGACATTAGTTAGTGATAGATTCCTTACCGACCCACCCATCCTCCCCGTTCTGCGAACCAATAACTAGGGTTAAGGTCATCCCCTTTCAGGGCCCTAGTTTCAAGGTACCAGTGTTGGTTTTTAGCATAGCTCTGCGTTTCTGGCGCGGAAAAGCTGTGTCTAAGAACGGACGTCAGCACGGGGAGGCTGCGTCTAAGTACTCCGACGACGTCTTCACGGCACCCACGACGCCGACGACGGACGCGGAGCCACAGACGACTTCTACCGACGCGCAAGGGTACTGCTACGCAAAAATTTCCGGATCCAGTCTGATGCCTGGGGATATTCTAAGGTAAGGAATCTATCACTAACTAATTTCTCTTACAGATATAACGTTACACAAGTAGTAACTTGTGCTTTAGGGGTGTTGAGGGGAGTGAGGGGTTGTAGCCAATAGGCTACTTACCTCTGAGGTCACTGCACCCCTTAGATGACCACTTCCTTTGGGAAGTGGGTGTCACCCTGTCCCAGAAGTCCTAATTCCACCACCTTAAGAAAACAAAGGTATTATGCTTCAGCAATCCCCACAAAAAAGGGTCAGAAGGAAAATTCATCTGGAAACTGGAGGAAAAACCAATATCCCAGGTGGACTCATACAAATACCTAGGGTTCCAACTTGACCACTCACTTAAATACAAGCTACATTTGGACCAAGGGAATACCAAAGCAAAACAACTCCTGTACGCCTTAAAAATTTTACAGAAGAAGCTAAAAGGTAGCCCAACAGGCCAGTTGCTTAAGATAATCGCAGCCAAATTTTTACCCTCAATATCATATGGGTCGGAAATTATGAACACCAAAGATGCAGCCGCCTTAAATCTAGCCCAATCGAGTTTGTTCAAGCGCCTCTTTTTAATTCCTCGACATATTTCTCAGGCGCAAGTCCGATTGGAATATGGACTGAAAAATCAGAAACCAGCAAGACAAGGGGCGATGGTAAAATATTATTGGCGGAAGACGACACTTTGGCCCACTGCTGTTGGGAAGAAATCGAAAATCAGGCGAGGCAAAAAAATTCCATTGCATCAGTCCTAAAAGAATCACTCGCTGATTTACATCTTGAAGAGGCATGGCACACAACGTCATATTCCGGGTTCAAAAACATGGTGAACAGCGCAATAAAACGAACTTCGCTACTAACGGACAAAATTGCCTTAGCTAAGAAAAAACACGCATGGGCAGTGATTCAATCATACCAGTTTTTGAAACCCCAACCGTACTTGTCCGAACACTTCTCGCATCACAAAAAGCACTATTTGACGCTGCTGCGGTTGGGTTCGTTTCCTATAAAGGATTTAACCCCGAAATGGAAGTTTACATGGCCCACGAGAGAATGTCGCCTGTGTGATCAAGGAGAAGAGTCGTTATTACACCTCTTATGCATCTGCCCTGCACTACTGGAACATCGTAAAACAATTCTTCTGGAGATTTTTAGGAAGCACCAATTGAGATCGTGCAGAGCTGCAGTGATACAATGCCTTGGTGGACTGTCAATCCAGCTGTCATGTCGAGCGATCACCTTTTGGAAAATAGCAGCTAAAGAACTGGACAAAAAAGACAATAGTCCACATGGCAAAGGCATATGACTGACCGGTAACTGCCTATCTGTACAGGTATCAAGTACTGCTCTTTTCACATCGAACTGCAATGAACTTCTTATATGGTTATCGCTTAAACTGTCGCAGTGACCAAAGCTTACGAAACAACATTGGTTTTACTCGTCTATATTTCATAGATTTTTAACTTTAGCTAATTATTATGTAATATGTGTTTTTCTCATGCTTTTATGATTTTTAATGAAATCAAATAAAAGTAATATTTACTTACACCCACAAGATGGTGGAATCCCTAACCTTGTGTTCACTTCAGACTGTTCATCCTAGAGGTGTGTCCAGCCTGGCAGTGCAACTCACCTCCTGCATAGTTAACTTCCCCACCTGTCCTGAGGCCAGATGGGCCTAGGGCAGGGGGGGACATCTTCCCTGGCTGTGGAAGCCTTGGGTCGCATATCAAAGGGGACAGAGGCCTTTGAAACATCCTGCCTTGATATGCTGATTTACCAGCCTTCCTGGAGGAGGAAGTTACAATTCCTCTATCCGGAGAGGCGTTGTTTCTGTCCTCTGGAAGCGGGGCTTTCACCTCCCAGGGGTCAGAAACTCATCTGGGGTGGCAGGCTGGACTGGACCAGTCAGCCAGCACACTAGAAAGCTAGTAGAGTTCAGGGGGTAACTATAAGTTACGCTCTGGGTGCATGAATTAATAAAGCCATCACTGGTATTTCGAATTTATTACTATAAGGTGTTTGATACCAAACCCAACAGGTGTCATTGAAACCATTATGTAGCTGGGAAAACTCATTTTGACCAGTGCCCTGTACACACCTTAAGATGGCTTCCCTGTTCACTTGTACTGTCAGTAATTGAACTGGCCAGCACAGGGGCATATCTGCTCTTGCAGATATGTCCTCGCATGTAATATAATGCACCCTGCCTTAGAGCTGTAAGGCCTGCTGTAGGGATGACTTACAAATATTAGATGTAGTATCTGAAAGAAATGATAGATTCCTTACCTTAGAATTACCTCCAGGCGTCAGACTGAAACTGGAAAGTTTTCGTCAGCAGTACCCCTGTGCGTCGGTAGGTGGCGTTGTGCGGCTCTGCGTCCGTCATGGTCGCCGAGATGATGTCGCAGGCACTACTTAGACTCCGCCCACGCGCGCTGACGCCAGTTCTTTCTTTTTCCACGCCAGCAAGCGCAGATCCGGGAAGAGCAGGTACCCCCAGTCATTTTTTGACTGACTTTTTGAGGCCTTTTGTCTCTTTTTTTCATTGAGTCTTCGACTCCTGGTGCAGTTAGGAGGCCCGGTTTTAAGTCCTGTGAGGACCCCAAGTCGTGCCCCGACTGCCGGGCCATGGTGCCAAAGACTTTGCGGGAGCAGTCCCGAAAGCTGCTGGTGGACCGGCAGTCGGCTCTGTGCCTTTCAAGGTCCCGGTCCCGTGGGAGGTCGAGGAACTGTGCGCGGAGTCATCATCATCGATCCTCGGGATCCAAGTCTTCGCACTCCGGTTCAGGTAAGGCGAAGCACAAGAAGTCGAAGAAACGTCATCGTTTCCCGACTTCCCCTCGTGTGACGCGGCTGGGGGTGCGGCTGGTGCCAACCCTGCAGCTCTGGCGGATCCTGTAGCGTCACCGCCGGCCTACCCGCCCTTTCCGGGTCAGTCGGCGACTCCGGCCCAGATACAGTAGTTCCTGTCGGCCATGGCTCACATCTGTGGGCCATCTGGTCCCGCTGGTGCACCTTCAGGCCCCGCGGTCCCGCCTGGTGGTACTCTCGTTCCTTCGCCGTCGGCTCCAGCGTCGCTCCTGGCTTCGGCCCCAGCGCTGCAAGACTCCCATGGATCCAGGCCTGGATCCCGGTCAGCGCCGGTTGACCTCATAACACCTCCACCGACCCCCACTGGCTCCACTTCCGACGTCGCCCGCTCCTCGGGATGATGTCATCCCTAGTTTCAGCCCCGAAGGGGACGCGGCATCAGTCTATTCCATTCTAGTCGTTGCTTGGGGATTTCTATTCCCATGTTCCTGCTCCTTATTTTAGGCATGTGGAACGGCCTGAGGAGGAAGGGGAGGACTGGGAGGGGTCTGAGGACCCTCTTGCAGCTGATTGCAAGGATGATCATGATTGGGCAGAGGAGTTGGGGGATGCCAGTGGTCTGGATATCTCACCAGACCTTGGCATGCTGTCTCCTTCTACTGTGGCTACGAAGGAGGGCGCTAGTTATGCTGTAGTGTTGCGTAGGGCAGCCAATGCCCTACACCTCGTGCTCCCTACTGTGGCCGTCAGGACTAACCTCATGACAGAAGTGCTTCAGCCAGTGGCTACTTCTGCGGAACCATTGCTCCCCTTCATTAAAGCACTTTCAGACCTTCTGTAGGGCACCTGGTCCAGGCCCAATACAGGAGCTCTCGTGGATAGGAACTTGGCCCGACGCCATCGCCCGGCTCCGGGTGACCCCATTATCCTCTCCCAACACCCCACCCCCGAGAGCTTGGTTATCCAAGCCTCTGCTTACCCGACCGCCTTCCCTTTCGCACCACTGGATTGGGAATCCAAGAAACTGGATCAGTTTGGGAAGAAGGTTTTTTCTTCCGCCAGTACTGCACTGCTGTCCGTGAACACCGCACGCCTCTTGGGCCGTTATTCCCTCTCTCTATGGGATACGGTGGCACAAGTGCTGCCTCAGTTTCCGGAGGAGGCCCGGACAGCTCTCTCCCAGGCTGTTGCAGAGGGGAGAGAGCAGCTAAGTTCATGATCCGTTTTGTCCTAGAGACCGCCGACTCACTGTGCAGATCGATGGCAATGACGGTGGTGGTTCGACACCACGCCTGGTTGAGGACTACTGGATTCTCTGGGGATGTCCAAAACACAATTATGGACATGCCCTTTAATGGCTGTCACCTCTTCGGCGACAAAGCAGACCACGCGTTGGAGCGTTTTAAGGACTCAAGGCATACAGTCAAGTCCTTGGGCCTCTCCGAAGCCCGCCCTCCAATGCAGGCTGCTTTTCGCTCCTTTCGTGGCACCGGAAGGGGCGCCATGCAGCATCTGCAACATAGCCACAAGCTTGCGCAGCAACAATCCCAGCGCAAACGCCGGTTATGCCGTGGCGGACCCAAAGGCCAGTGAGCGGGTCAGTCCTCCTCAACCCCAGCCACCACTGCCTTCTAATCTTTCTAGTCTGAACTTTCAGGCCCACCAGACACCAGTGGGCGGCAGGCTTCGCCATCACCTTCCCCACTGGCGCACCATCCATTCGGACAGGTGGGTTTTGGAAATAGTCTGAAGGGGCTACTCCCTCCCCTTCGAGACTACCCCTCCAGCCATGCCACCTCAATACCACCGTATGTCGGGGGATCACTTGGTACTTCAGCAAGAAGTTGCGGCCCTCTTGGCCCAGGGGGCCATTGAGCGCGTTCCGACGCCAGAAGTAGGTCGTGGTTGCTATTCCCAATACTTTCTGGTGCCAAAGAAGAACAATGGCCTGCGTCCTATCTTAGATCTTCAGAACGTAAATCGCTTCCTCTGCAAGGAGAAGTTCAAGATACTCGTCTTCGTTCAGGTGTTGTCTGCTCTCGACCCACAAGACTGGATGATATCGCTGGACTTGCAGGATGTGTTGTACTCAATTAGAAGATGGATACTTCATGTAGGATAGATCAAGTTACTTTATTTAAGTTAGTTAGTTAAGATAGAAAGGAAACCCCATCAGGAGCAGCTGTCCTGCTGCTCAGCCCTCACTCAACTGACATTCACAGCACAGCAACATTCCAATCATCCAACAATCCATATGACATACATACCAGCTGAGCAGCAGGGAAACACAAGTTATAACATATCTCCCTTCCTTATGGGTACAATTGCAAATAAGCAATAAAATGGTTGTCAATAGAATGCACTCTAGTACAAATAGTCAGTAATATTAACACAATGCACCAAAGTACAAATTAACAACACATACAATAAATTTTAACACATCCCGCACCGCATTACTTCCTGAAATGAACAACTATCTTCATCCTACATCCTTATGCCACTAATTATACAAGCTGGCCAGACCAGTATAACAAGCAAGACACAAAGGAACAAACTTAATGCAACAAATATCAGGAAACAACGCGCACACCATAAGTAACAGTACTCGCATGACTCATCCATACTACGGGAAAACACACACTCACAACAAGCACACCTCAGCACCACACGTGCACACAACAAGCACTTGGGTAGCCGGGAAACCTCGTGCACACAACAAACCCAAACTGGACATATGCGGCAAACAACTTGTACACAAGCTAATGAGTGGCTCAACAACCTGACGCCAACTCACACACAACATCCATTGGGAACAAACACAACCAAAGGGTGACCATATACCACATAGCCCCCACAAACATGAGTAATGAGTTGCCTAACATCTAGAGACACTCACACACAACACAAGTTGTGTAACAACTCTTGGTGAAACAATCACCAACACCAAAACAAAATAACCAATGAGCGACCATATACGGCATAGCCCTCAAATAACCATGTGACCACATACTACATAGCCACTACCAACATGAGTCAATGAGTCGCCTAACATCTAAACACGACCCACACACAACACTAGTTGTGTAACAACTCTTAGTGAAACAATCACCAACACCAAAACAAGATAAGCAATGAGCGACCATATACAGCATAGTCCTCAAATAACCATGTGACTACATACAACATAGCCACTACAAACCCTCAAATAATACGCACACCAGAGAACAAATGAATGGCTTAACATCTTGACACCACCTCACACAGCAGTAATGAGAAACAAATCTTAGTGCATACACCCATCCTCATGCTCCATTAGCATTGCACCAAACGAATTCTCAAACATCCTAAACACTGCAACCAAAATATTTTCACACTCTAGTTTGTCAAATTCATCATCATTTGACTCATCAAAGTGTCCCCAGCGTGGATCCTCTTCATCACTAGGACAGTAAAGTTCTCCATTGCAGATTACTCTTATTTTTTTCCTTCACAGGCAGAGTCTAATATTTTCTTCAACTCGCTTCTTAAGCTGAGACTGAGGTACTTCCTTCCTCTTCCAATAAGGTAAACAGGACTTATAACCGCTTCACTCACCAAGATTTGAGTCAATATCGCGTTCCTTCACAGAAACGCGATGCTTCAGCAAGACGCTGCAAAACGCGTTGCTCCTCTTGTTACCGCTTCACTCACCGAGTTTTAGTTAATAACACGTTCCTTCTCTAAGACGCGATGTTTCTGCAAGTCACTGTAAGACGCGACGCGATGTTCCTCAGAGACGCGTTGCTTAGCAACGAAATGTTTATCCAAGATGGCTGCCACATAGCGTCATTGCATCACTGCCGCTTCCTGCTGTGACGCCTACATCCTGCTCTCGACTGAATCACAATACTGAAGGCCCGATTCAAAAGATATCATGGAGAAGATTCCAACCGTGAGTCAGGCTCGCGTTTCTCTGCTCGAGCCACAGTTTATCTTACTTTCAAAAGATGCTTTTGGTTGACGCTTTAATTAACTTCCAAAAAGGCTTTTCCTCACAGTTTCAGTCCAAATACATGCCGATCACAGATTGATGACGAAGTATTAGACATTTCATGGTTTAAACGACCACACCAACCGGTTATACTAAAACTTTTTTTTTTTTGTTTTCACAGGCAGAGTCTAATATTTTCTTTCCAACACTTCCCTTTTTTTGCTTTTCTTAAAGGTCAAGACGGACACAATTTCCTTTTCTCTGCCAATATTCCAATGTGAAGTTTTCACGCAGTGCCAATACGCCGGTCCAAGTTCCTAAACTCAAAGCACTAATCCCTTCTGGCATGTAAAAAAATTTTTAAAACGGTTACAGCGCTGGTCTCTTCTGCCTTACCACAGTTTTATGTTCCTTTTTAACAGTCACAGCGCTAATCTCTTCTGCCTTGACAAAGTTTTATTTTCTTTTTAACAGTGACAGTGCTAATCTCACAGCGCTAATCTCTTCCTTTTTGACAGTTACAGCGCTAATCTCTTGTGCCTTGCCAAAGTTTCATTTACCGCTGGTAAATTAAACAAATCCAATCTGGCAAACCTTGGTTTCAGGGCGACCGATGTCTGGGTCACTGATGGGGTTTGTTTGCCAGGTAGGGTTACACACGCACTTTTCATCCAAACGTAAAGTTTTTTTTTTTTTACCTTTAGTCTTCTTTCTTCCTCTTCATCAGTACCTTTGTGCTACCGTTTCTTTATTCCTTTTTCCTTCTTTCCTTGGTCAGAATAAAGTTTTCATTATATAGTCTTTTCCCTTTGCACGCGTTGATTCTTTACAGAACAGTCCCCAAATGTCGCCAAAATGTTGTACTCAATGAGAAGATGGATACTTCATGTAGGATAGATCAAGTTACTTTATTTAAGTTAGTTAGTTAAGATAGAAAGGAAACTCCATCAGGAGCAGCTGTCCTGCTGCTCAGCCCTCACTCAACTGACATTCACAGCACAGCAACATTCCAATCATCCAACAATCCATATGACATACATACCAGCTGAGCAGCAGGGAAACACAAGTTATAACAGGATGCTTACTTCAACTTCCCAGTCCTGCAAGTCCAATAGCGTTACCTGCGATTCACGGTAGGCCACAAGCATTTTCAGTTTAACGTGCTCCCCTTTGGCCTTACCAGAGCCCCTCGGGTGTTCACGAAAGTGATGGCGGTGGGCGCAGCTCATCTGCGCAGATCAGGGGTTTCAGTCTTCCCCTATCTCAACGACTGGTTGTTGAAGGCGGGCTCACCCCAGGCAGCTGTCTCCCACCTCCAGACTACAGCCGACCTCCTGCATTTGCTGGGGTTCTCCAACATGGGGCCGAAGTCACACCTTATTCCCTCTCAGAAGCTCCTCTTCATCGGAGCGTTTCTGGACACGGCACAGTTTTGGGTCTATCCTCCCATACAGCAAGTCTGGGATATGTGGGCTCTGATTCCAGTCGTTCAGCCCTTATCCCGGGTTTTGGTCAGAGTGACCCTGAGGCTTCTGGGCCTCATGGCCTCCTGCATCCTGTTGATCAAACATGCCAGATGGCATATGCGGGCTCTGCAGTGGGACCTGAAGTTCCAGTGGGCGCAGCATCACGGGAACCTGTCTGATCACGTCCAGATCTCGGAGGGCACTGCACAACTGTTGCAGTGGTGACTCACGGACCGAGCTACTCAGTAGGAGCATCGATTCTCCGATCAGACTGCCTCTTTAGGAGGATCTTCTGTCGCAGCAGCAGGGGACGGTCCTCCACCCAAACATGTCCTGCGTCCACCTCTTTGCGTGGAGATTGAGCGGCGGCAGTTGATTCCTTTCGACTTGCCTCCTGAAGTTTGTGATGTCATTCTGGCAGCCAGGTGTCCCTACACTAAGATGGTATACGCCTGCAGGTGGAACACATTTTTGGCATGGTGCACAGCAAAGGTCCTTTTGTTCCTTCTATATTTAGCCCGGCAGGGCTGTGCTCTGGGCCCTATCAAAGGTTATCTTTCTGCCATGTCTGCTTTTCTCAGGCTCCCTGATCAGCCTTCTCTTTTCAAGTCCCCTGTTGTAAATGGATTTCTCAAAGGCATTATACACCTTTTCCCTCCTATTCCGTTTGTGATGCTGCAGTGAGACTTGAATCTGGTTCTTACTTATCTCATGTGTGCTCCTTTCGAGCCCCTTCATAACTGTCCTCTTCATCTCTTGACTCTGAAGACTGCCTTGCTGGTTGCCATCACCTCTGCTAGGCGAGTGAGTGACCTCCAGGCTTTCTTGTAAGCCTACCTTTCTATCGGTCCATCCGGACAAGGTTGTACTCAGGCCCTGTCCTTCCTTTTTGACCAAAAGTTGTTTCGTCCTTTCACATTGGCAGACTATTACCTTGCCCACCTTCTGTCCACCTCCGCATCCTTCTGGGGAGGAAGAGAGGCTCCACCGTCAGGACCCAAAACAAGCGATTTCATTTTATCTCAACCGCACACAGCAGTTCCGGGTGGATGACCAACTCTTTGTTGGCTACGCTGGCATCAAGAAAAGTCGGGCGGTGCATAAGAGGACTATCTCCCGCTGGGTCCCACTGGGCAAAGCCTGTTACTCGTTGGCTTAAAAGGAAACACTGGTGGGGCTGCGTGCTCATTCCACTAGAGCAACTGCAGCCACTACTGCATTGGGACGTGGTGTCCCCCTGCAGGACATTTGTCAGGCAGCCACGTGGGCCTCGCTGCACACGTTTACTGAGCATTACTGCCTGGACAGCCAAGTCTGGAGAGACTGCTTCTTTGGCCGTTCTGTTCTCCGGGACTTTCTGGTATGATCTTGGTTCGCAGCCCCACCACCGGGGTTGGTATTGCTGGGGTATCTATTCTAAGGTAAGGAATCTATCACTATGTGTTTCTTTCAGATGGACAAGTTACCTTCGGTAACAATATATCTGTAAGAAACATTAGTAGTGATAGATTCCTTACCGCCCCATCCATCCTCCCCGTTCTGCGAACTGATTTCTAGGGTTAAGGTCATCCCTTTCAGGGCCCTAGTTTAAATTCGCTCCACTTTGCAAGCATGAGCCGTGGAATGCTCACACGCGGGGATAATTCCCCTGCTGTGCTGAGCGTTCCATGGGAGCGGGTGTGGCCATGACAAGCTGAGCTCGTCATGAGCACTGTGCCTCATGGCGAGCTGAGCTCGTCATGAGCATGGGGGCGCTGTGCGCACCCCCCAGCACAGTGGGGGAATTACCCTCGCTGCGAAGGGGTTAATATAACGTATCCTGAAAATTATACTCTTCCTGTATCTCACACTTATGCTTTGGATTTTAATGTGTACTTATGATTATTCCTTGAACTTATCATTTTTCTTTCTCTTTTACTCTACATCTAGCTGATGGAGCTGGTTTACTGTAGAGTGCTTAAATAGATTGATTATCCCTTCAATTTGTGAGGGCAGAAATGCACACTGAATAATTAAAGTGTGTCTTTCTTTTATGAGTCTGTTTTCATTAAAAACGTCCAAATGTACAAAAGACATAAACCCCTCACTTCTGTACAAGTGCTTAGATTCCGCCTTTCTTTGAACCTGAAAATGCAGTCTAACTATATCCTGTTTATAAGAAGTTTCGTATTTCGTAAGCTGGCATACCGCTTTCACTGATGCAGTAAATAGAAAATGTTTACCTGTTAATAATGCAAGCAGTATAAATAATGAATACAAAATGAGCAAAAATGTGTCAGAAACAAATACTTTAAAATCTGGACTGATTATAGAAAGGGTTTGCTTGTGTTATTGTTGTTCAAGGAACCTTCTAAAAGTCCTTGGCTAAGTGGTACCTAGGTCGGTTATACGGGTACAAACTTGAAGTTATACAACGATTAAATGAAAAGTGTTTGTTACTGATTACATGTTCATTTCTAAATGATGCTTCTGTTTCTTCAGTTTTGTGATGTTTCCTATTTTTTAAGTTCAACTAGAAGGACTATAACGACATGTAGGTAAATATTCTCTACCATGGCAAAGGTAAAACTAGGTTGAAGACCCCTTTCCCCAGCCCCCACCCAAATAAGTACTTGTGGAAATGGGAATTTAGATCTGAATATATATATATATTTTTTTAACCCTTACATGTTTTTATCAAGCCGTTTTTCCCAAAATATTTTTTTCTGTTTTCAGGATGCTATCCCTATGATTAGTAAACTGAGGTACAACTCAAGATTTGACAAAGCTTTCAAGCATGTGTTTGGGAAAACACTGATTTGTCGTAGCATGGAAGTATCTACACAGCTTGCTAGAGCTTTCAATATGGACTGTATTACTTTGGAAGGTATGTGCATTGATCTTAAATAGCCATTATCTTAAAATGTATTAGTTGCTTTCTTCATCAAATACATAACTCCACCTGCAGGTTGTTTATTTTACAGTCTCCATAGTTATCTGTCTGAACAAAGAAGCATAAAATTGGCACCATAGAGACCCAGCTGCACCACTGTAATTACCAGTGCAGCTCGTACATTAGATGCTGGCTAGGCATACCACAGACATCTGTTCAATTTTTCCATTAACTATGGACACCTGGACTATCTGTTTTTGAATGTATACTCAACTAACAGTATTTATTCCAATGAGATTAACGTCATGGAACCTCAAAAGAATGCAGGAGTTTATTATCTGCATTCCCTCAATCGAAGCATGACAATTATGAACCTACATGTTGAAAATAATTGGTGGCTTGGAATCTGTCTTAACGTTACAAATTGCAGATCCTTGACGTCAAATAAGGTCTGCCGTGCTACATCTGATCACCTTATCAAATGAAAGTATGCGGCTTTGTGTCCATGTTCTTCTGAAAAGAGAAGAGGGGCAACCCCAGCTTCTGCTCCGAGCCGCAATGACCGTTTTTCCTCTGTGAGCACTCCATTATTAGAGCCAGTTCAAGTCCTTACATCGCACATACTTTGACTGTTTGGTTCTCCTTGTAGTCCGGGCTATCCAATGGTGTCACTAGATGCTGAACAGTAGCTCCTTTACCAAGATTTTACTCAGGCATTACTGCACACATTGTTATTGCCGGGGCCCTGCATACCTCCTGATACCCCTCCCCTGCATAAAGTGGCTCTAGCCTACTGGAAGCTCTTTTTACACTACACTAGGACTGCTGCCCCCTATTCGGATAACATACCATTTCTGGGGATACCACTTGCCACTGGACTGGTCACTTCACAATGTACTCCGCAGTGGATGCAAGAGGGAGTGGACACAATAGGTTGTTTATTTACTGATGGAGTGCTGGTGGACCATTAATAACTTTTCCCAAAACTGGGGAATCCCTCAGACGTTGTTTTCACTACAACCGGCGATTATATATTATGTTAAAAAAAAAACAATGGTCCCCTATGGGGCGGAACCCCCAGTGCATGCATTAGTACACGCAGTGTACTTCATGGGAAGAGGACGCCACTTGGTCCGATGGTTATATAGAGGCATCCGGGCAACCCTGGTCTATCACTGGCTCCCCCTACGTGTGAAATGGGAGGGAGACATTGGACGGAGTCTCACCGATAAGGAATGGGGAACCGCCTTAGAGTTTCCTAAGAAAGTGTCCAGGAATGCTAGATTTAAATACATCCAATACATGGTGCTACACAGAGCGTATCTTACATCGTTTAAACTGTATATACACAGACGCCCAGCTCACATGCCCTAGGTGTGGAGCGGTAGATGCAGACTTGTTCCACATGTTATGGAACTGTCCAAAACTAAGTAGCTTTTGGGCACAAATAAAAGATGTAATAGTAGACCTCACCAGCACCACGTTATGGAACCCAACTGAAAGCTGCCTTCTGGGAGTACACCCCCGCCCTAAGCAACGGAAAACACAGTATAGATTTGCAAACTTGGCCATGATACTGGTGATGAGAACCATTACCATGAGATGGAAGTCTGCGTATCCTCCTCAATTACACATATGGCACACGGAGATGGTCTGATGGGGAGCGGCAGAGAGCTCAGCTCTACGGCATGAGGAACAGAGAGGGCAGCGCAAAAAAACAGTCTCCATTGCCTGGGACATTATGAATCACTTAAAGATGTGGGTGTAATAGAGCCAACTGTGTCGCAGTTAGAATAATGCTTAAACATACGGGTTGTTAGGAATATTTTCTCTGGGTAACATGTCCACATGCCAGGTCACCCGGAACTGGTTTTTATTCCAAGTAGTGATGTTAGTTACTGCATAGTTAGTACCCTGTGTGAATTGTTAATTGCCACAATGTACTACGACGAGCCCAATGGGTGGGTGGTGGGTGGGTCGGTTAAGTTAGAAGA
Organism: Lissotriton vulgaris; assembly: GCF_964263255.1. Classification (NCBI taxonomy): domain Eukaryota; kingdom Metazoa; phylum Chordata; class Amphibia; order Caudata; family Salamandridae; genus Lissotriton; species Lissotriton vulgaris. Next base: position 1,101,046,623 of record NC_141693.1, read on the forward strand.
AGTGAGCTTATAGTATTGTATGTTCAGACACCTTTATTACGGGAATGGTCTGTACATCTGGATTTCATAGGTAACAGTCATACTATGTACAGAGACTAGCTGTCAGGTTGAATTAGTAATACTGTGTCAACACTCATAGTGCTAAGATAGTACAGCCTTGCATGCCCAGAATGTTATGGTTATGGATTCACAAATATGTGTCTACGTTGTAATTCTGCCAAATTTGATAAAACTCAATAAAAATGTTTTTTTAAAAAGTAGAACTCTAAGCTCAAATATAAAACAGTGAAGAGGGTTTATCCCATCCTGCCACTCTGACTCCAAAGAGAAGGCTTGAAGGCGTCAATATGTAAGTCTCACTAGCAAGTTCTTTTGCCTTGGAGCAGATTCCTTAGTTGGTCTTGACTTGCCCGGGTTTCTTAGGCCTTATTCAACCTAGCAGTAGATCATGGCCGTCTATCCCCTTAGGACCCATTAGCAGGCTCATACCAACTCCTGTACAGACCTCCACTCCAGGCCCACAATCCACGCCAGTTGCCCCGCTGCTGTCTACGCAGGATGATATAGTGACATCTGCTCAAACTCAACTGATGCCATGCTATAAGATTACAAATGCTTGACCATTTGTTAGGCATCCTGATTCTAATCCTGTGCCTCTACCACATCACAGATATTAAGAAAGACTCCATTATCTTTTTGGGTCTGATTCTGATCTTTTGCCAGATCAGGGGGGCACTCATAGGATACTGAGGATGGTCAGGTGGATGGCTTGCTCCCCACACATTACACTAATGATGCTTTATACCTTGATTTACAAACCTCTCCTGAGACAGCACTTGACTTGCCACACGTAATCGGCAACAGAAGAAAGTGTCTCATTTCCGTTGGTGGTTTGGAGAGTAGCGCAAGTTCTAAAATTACAAATGCCCTTCATTGAGACGAAAACAAATGTTTAGACTGACCAAGAATCTAAACCCTTACTTTCATAGATACTTTCATGGCTGCTTGGTTGAAACAATATTTTTGTCTGCCTTTTAGCTGGCAGGCATAGACCGACATCTGGTGATCCAAAAAACACCCTACTCCACAGAGTCTTATTGTACAGGCCTTGACCAGTAAAGTGAACCCTAACTCGTTTCCAGACAGTCCTCTGGATTGGCAATACACAAGGATTGATGCATTTGGTAAATATATGTTTTCCTCTGCTAACTTGGCACCGCGCTCTATAAACTCGGTCTGCCACGTGGGCTGATAGACGCAAGCTCTTGGGGACATGGTCAGCAAGATCTTGCCGACATTCTTGGAGGATGTTAGACCTCTCTAGCTCACATGATCCATGACAATAAGGACGTGGCTAAGTATGTTATCTGCACAGATTTGGACACCACAAACTTCATTGGCAAGGTGTTAGGTATCAGCATTGTAGGTATGCATAAATGAGGTCAACTGATTTCTTAGGCAGTGCCCAGGCTTTGCTAATTGATATGACATTTAATGGGTCTCCCCTCTTTGGGAAAAAGGTGGACTCTGGTTTGGAATGCTTACATGACAGTTGAGCTACACCATGTCCCTTCAGGCTGTTGACCCCCTGGGAAACAATTTCAATGTCAATTCAGGAACTTTAGGGGCTAGTCCAGGGTGTTATTATATAGACCAAATCCAGTCCTTTTGGGCCAGCTGACGTACAACTAGTAGAATGCATCCAGGCCTGCAGTGCCATCACTCTCTACCTCCTTTTACCCCTGCTATAGCAGCCAGCAACTGCTTTAGGTTCCATTATTGTTGCATGCCCATGCTTTTGTAAGGCAGGATCCGGCATTTCGTCCGAGGCTATTGACCCTTTATGTGTGACAGAGAAGTCTTGCAAATTATTTGAAAAGGTTACACCCTACTGAGTGTCTCCCCCCACCTAATATTTCTCCCATACCAGAACTGATTTCAGCAGACCATGTGTCTGTCCTGTTATGAATGAAATGAAAATAAATTTATATAGCGCTACTAAGCCCCATGGGCGTCCAGGCGCCTAACCAAAAAGAAGCTAGCTGGAGCAAAAATACTCTCTTACTGGTAGGCCTTGATAAAACACCAAGTTTTGAGTGCTTTTTTAAAAAGGGACAGAGACGGTAGGGCCTTAATCTCCAATGGGAGAGAGTTCCACAACCTAGGGGCAACGATGGAAAATGCTCTGCTGCCCCAACGGGCCTTCCTAACCCGGGGAACCACGAGAAGATTCAACTCCGATGATCTGAGGGTTCTACTGGGCACATGGCGCGTTAGCAGGGAACCCAGGGGGTCTGAAGGACCAGCTGCGAGCGCTCTATAGGCCAGGCACAGGATCTTAAAAGAGATCCTCTGTTGTATAGGAAGCCAATGCAGGCTCTTTCTGGCCATTGTAGCAGAGGATGCCTTGGGTAGCGCTGGACGACCTGAAGGCGCTGAATGAGGCCCTTGTTGGAGTCTGCATAAAGTGCATTACAGTAATCCAACCTGGAACCCACTAGCGCAACCACGATCTGCTTGCGTGCTTGGGGAGAAAGATAGTGCAAGATTCTTTTTAGAATCTTAATGACCCCCCAGCAAGTGTTGCATTCCAAAAGTGCCATAGGGGAGGCTACCAGACTCTGAGAAAGACAGACGCTGCTAGTCCTGCTAGGTTCTTGTCTAGGGTTCTCAAGCCTTTCTTGGACCTCCGGCCTCTCAACGCCTTCCTGTGGAAGGATACATTCAGAATGCTCAAATTGGCCCAGATCCTTACTGCTCTGCTCCTGAGAGACTTGCAGGATAAGTTTTTTCTTATACCATTTTGCAGTCCCACATGAGTTACCCGCTGTTCAAGGTGGCCAGGTGCGTTTTCAGTTTAGCCTGCTGCCCTTCAACCTCACCAGCACCCTTCAGTGTTCACAAAAGTGATGACGGTGGGCGCTGCCCATCTTTGGAGGTTGAGAGTCCCTGTTTTCTCATACTTTGTCGACTGGCTGCTGAAGGTCAGCTTGTTGAAGTCCTTTGTGGACCACCTCCAGGTGATGGCAAATCATTTGACATTGTTGGGTTTCACTACAGAGGGGCCGATGTCCCACCTGATTCTCTCGCAGAGGCTTCCATTCATTGGGACAATCTTGGATATGGTTTAATTCAGGGTTTTTCCTCCAAAGCAAGGAGTTCAGGACCTTCGGGCTATCGTCCTGAAGTTTCAGGCTTGTTCCTGGATCCAGGTGAGGGTGACTGAGGCTTCTTGGCCTCTTAGCCTTGTGTATCCTCCTTGTCAACTACAACAGATAGCATATTACAGTCCTGCATTGAAATCCAGTGGCCCCCCATCGAGGCTATCTTACATAATCATCCAGATCTTTGAGGAGACAGCTCAAGATCGGCAGTAGTGACTGACCAACTGCAATTTGTCCTGTAGCAGGTCACTCTTTCTTCCCCTCACAGATTTGACAATATTGACTGATGCATCTCTACTGGTTTGGGGGCTGGAGGTCACCTGAGCGGGGGTGAAGATCAGATGACTGGTCACCAGTGGAGGGCTTGCTCCTCATCAGTCTTCTGGAGATGCAGGCTATTTGCCTGGCCCAGAAGACCTACCGTCCATCAAGTAAAGGGTGGCGGAAGTTCTCATGGACAACCACTGCCATGTGGTATACAAAAAGCATGGCGGAGTAGTTTTCTGGGTCTTGTGCCAGGAGGCTTTGTGTGTCTTGATGTGGTTAGAGCTGCAGGGCATCTTTTAGTCTCCAGTCATCTGGTGGGGTCCATGATTGCCAGAGCTGACCAACTGAGCAGACGTCATCTGGGAAATCACTAGTGGCATTTACATACCAAGGAAGCGCAACGTGTTTTCCACCAGTATGAAAAATTCCAGCTAGATCATTTTGTCACCATCGAGAATGCACAGTGTCAACAGTTCTGCACAGTGAAGTTTCGGCAAGAAAGCTAAATAGGAGACTCAATCCCACAAGACTAAAACGAGGTACTCTGTACACTGAGGAAATGGAGTGTATTATATGGTGTGGTTATGCAACCGCACCATGTTATACTTGCTAACCCCTTTAGAACCATTAGGTTTTGTTTGTCAAATCTTCAGCTGAACCCTGGGTAGCTGTGGCTTTGAGCAGCAAGGCTTACACAAATAATCTGAAAGACACACGTTCGTGTTAGATTCCGTACCTTAAAATATCTCCAGGCGTCAGACTGGATCCGGAAAGTTTTCGTCAGCAGTACCTCTGCGCGTCGGTAGGCGTCGTCCTGCGGCTCCGCGTCCGTCGTCGTGATCACTGGAATGACGTCGCTGGAGTACTTAGTCCTGGATCCAAGTCATCTCATTCGGTAAGTCGAGTCAAAAGAACTCAAAGAAGCATCGTCGCTCTTCGACTTCCCCTCGCCGGTCGCGTGACTCAACTAAGGGTTCGGGTGGCACCTCTCACGTGGCTCTGGCGCGGCCCGTGCAGTCTCATCCAGCCCCACATCCTCTTGTCTCTGGACTCGATGCAACTCCGGAGCAAATCAGAGACTTCCTTCGGTGCCACCTCCGGTGCCGTCTTTGGACGATGCCGTCCTCAGTTTCTGCCCCTGCCTAAGCTCGAATCTGACTGGTGAGCTTTTCACCTATGCCCCGGCTCCGTCATTTTTGCCTGTTTATCAAAACACTGATGTAGGGGAGGACTGGGAGGGGTCTGAGGACCCTCTGGCACAGCAGTGCCAGTTAAGTCAGGACTGTGCAGATGAGCTAGGGGAGGCCAGTCTAGACACTTCGCCTGACACTGGTTTTCTCTCTCCTCCTTCCGTGGCTACAGAGCATGGAGCAATTTATGCTGTGGTGCTGCGCAAGGCGGCCAAGGCCCTGGGCCTTGAGCTCCCTGCAGCGGCCGTGAGGACTAACCTCCTCACCAAGGTGCTTCAACCGCCAGTAATCTCTTCAGAGCCTCTGCTGCAGTTTAATGAGACCCTCACTGACGTTCTGATGGGCACTTGGTCCAAGCCCACCACAGTTCCTCCTGTGGATCGGAAGTGGCCCGGCACCACCGCCCAGCTCTGGGCGACCCCTGCTTTATGTCCACCCACCCCTGAGAGCCTGGTTATCCAGGCCTCCACATCCCAAACTGCATTCCCTACCGCACCCTCGGACCGGGAATCCAAAAGGCTGGAACAGTTTGGCAAGAAACGGTTTTCCTCTGTCAGTCTAGGGTTGCGGTCCATTAATACCGCATGCCTTTTGGGCCGTTACACCCACTCTCTGTGGTATACGGTGGCAGACGTGCTGCCCCAGTGTCTGGAGGAGGCCAAGACACAGCTCACCCAGGCTCTTGCTGAGGGACGGGATGCAGCACGGTACTCTATTCGATGTGGACTTGACACCACAGACTCGCTGGGCAGAGCGATTGCAACGACGGTGGCGATTCGTTGTGAAGCCTGGCTGAGGTCCACCAACTTTTCAGGGGATGTCCAGAGCACTGTAATGGACATGCCTTTTGATGGCCGTCCCATCTTTGGCGACAAGGCAGATAGCGCTCTGGATCGCTTTAAGGACTCCAGGGCTACGGCCAAGTCCTTGGGCTGTCGGCCCAGCGCCAGCAAACTTCTGCTTTTCGCTCCTTTCGTGGCCACGGAACAGGCGCCCTCACACGTTCGTCCAGCCACAGGCCGCAGAAACCACCTCAACGCTGACGTGCATTCTGCCGTGGCGGAGCAGGGGGTCAGAGAGCTGGTCAGTCCACATCCGCTCCCGCAGCATCTGTCTCAAAACCTTCCTAGTCAGAGCTTTGAGGCCCATTCCACGCCAGTGGGAGGCAGAGTTCGCCATCACCTGCTCCACTGGCGTACCATCACTTCGGACAGGTGGGTGCTGCAAAACGTCCGAAAGGGCTACTCCCTCCCCTTCAATCAATGACACTTGTTAAAGCGCGCTACATACCCGTAGGGTCTCAAGGCGCTGGGGGGGGGGGGGGGTGTGCCGCTACTGCTCGAACAGCCAGGTCTTCAGCTTCTTCCTGAAGGAGAGGTGGTCTTGGGTCAGGCGCAGGTCGGTCGGGAGGGAGTTCCAGGTCTTGGCAGCCAGGTAGGAGAAGGACCTTCCTCCTGTAGTCGCTCTTCGGATGCGGGGGACGGCGGCGAGGGCGTGGTTGGCTGATCGGAGGTGGCGTTTGGGAGCGTAGAAGTTGACTCGGCTGTTGAGGTAGCTCGGGCCTTGGTCGTGTAGGGCTTTGTGTGCGTGGGTGAGGAGGCGGAAGGTGATTCTTTTGCTGACGGGGAGCCAGTGAAGGTCTCTCAGATGTCCGGAGATGTGACTGGTTCGTGGGATGTCGAGGATGAGTCTGGCTGAGGCGTTCTGGATCCGCTGGAGTCTCTTCTGGAGCTTGGCGGTGGTACCGGCGTAGAGGGCGTTGCCGTAGTCCAGTCGGCTGGTGACGAGGGCCTGGGTGACGGTCTTCCTGGTCTCGGTGGGGATCCACCAGAAGATCTTCCGTAGCATGCGTAGGATGTTGAAGCACGCCGAGGAGACGTTGTTGACTTGCCTGGTCATGGAAAGGGAGGAGTCCAGGATGAAGCCCAGGTTGCGTGCATGGTCTGTCGGTTTGGGTGCGGTGCCCAGGGCGGGAGGCCACCAGGAGTCGTCCCAGGCGGAGGGTGAGGGGCCCAGGATGAGGACCTCCGTCTTGTCCGAGTTCAGTTTTAGGCGGCTGGTCGTCATCCACTCGGCTACCTCTTTCATCCCTTCGTGCAGGTTGGCTCTGGCGGCGGTGGGGTCGTTGGTCAGGGAGAGTATCAGCTGGGTGTCGTCGGCGTAGGAGATTATGCTGAGGTTGTGTTTGCGTACGATGGCCGCGAGGGGGCTCATGTAGACGTTGAAGAGGGTGGGGCTCAGAGATGATCCTTGAGGGACGCCGCAGATGACTTCGGAGGCCTCTGACTTGTACGGTGGTAGGCGGACTCTCTGTGTTCTTCCGTCGAGGAAGGAGATGATCCATTCCAGCGCCTTGTCCTGGATTCCGATGTTGCTGAGGCGCCGTACTAGGGTGCGGTGGCAGACCGTGTCGAAAGCCGCGGAGAGGTCTAGGAGGATGAGGGCCGCTGTTTCTCCATTGTCCATCAGGGCTCGGATGTCGTCGGTGGCGGCGATGAGGGCGGTCTCGGTGCTGTGATTGGCTCGGAAGCCGGACTGTGAGGGGTCGAGGGATCCGTTCGTCTCGAGGAAGGCGGCCATCTGCTTGTTGACGGTCTTCTCGATGACTTTGGCTGGAAACGGGAGGAGCGAGATGGGGCGGTAGTTCTTGAGGTCGGTGGGGTCCGCTGTTGGTTTCTTGAGTAGGGCGCTGAGTTCGGCGTGTTTCCAGCTGTCAGGGAAGATGGTGGTGTCGAAGGATGTGTTGATGATGTCTCGCAGGTGGGGTGCGATGACAGCGTCGGCCTTGTTGAAGACGTGGTGAGGGCAGGGGTCGGTCGGTGATCCGGAGTGGATGGAGTTCATTGTGCGGATGGTGTCTTCGGTGCTGATCGGGGTCCAGGCGTGGAGGGTGGTGGTGGGGGGTGGTTGTTCGGTCATGGTGTGCGTTGGTTGGTTGTTGAAGCTGTTGTGTATGTCCGCGATCTTGTTGTGGAAGTATGAAGCGAGGGAGTTGCAGAGGTCTTGCGATGGGGTGATGTCGTTGTTTCCTGCGCTGGGGTTGGAAAGCTCTTTCACGATGTTGAAGAGTTCCTTGCAGTTGTGTGCGTTGTTGTCCAACCTGTCCTTGAATGCTGTTTTCTTGGCGGCGCGGATCAGCTGGTGGTGTTTCCGGGTAGCAAGCTTGAAGGAGGTCCTGTTGTCCGGTGTCGGTTCCCTTCTCCAGACTTTCTCGAGGGCTCGGCAGTTCTTCTTGGAGCTCTTGAGTACGTCAGTGAACCATGGGGCCTTCTTGCTGCCGGGTCTGCTAGGCGGGGTCCTCAGTGGGGCGAGTTCGTCCGCGCAGTTGCTGATCCACTTCGTGAGGTTGTCGGCGGCCTGGCTGGGGTCCGCTGAGCTGGCAGGAGGGTGCTGGCTCAGGGAGGTGGTGAGCTGGTCTGCTGTGATCTTGTTCCAGCTTCTGCGGGCGGCCTGTTGTTGGTGGTGGGTCGTCGTTCTCTTGAAGGTGAAGTGGACGCAGCTGTGGTCCGTCCATTGAAGCTCTGTGGCGTTGCTTGAAGTCTGGACGAGACGACTGCGTCGGCGTTGTGTCCGGCGAGGTGGGTGGGGGTGGACACCAGTTGCTTGAGTCCCAGGTTGGCGAGGTTGTCGAGCAGGGTGCTGGTGTTGCGGTCGTTGTTGTTCTCCAGATGGAAGTTGAGGTCTCCCAGGAGGATGTAGTCAGCGGAGGGGAGGGCATGCAGGCTGACGAAGTCGGCGATGTCCTCGCTGAATTGTGTGCGTGGTCCAGGGGGTCGGTAGATCAGGGTGCCTCTGAGGGTGGTGTTCGGGTTGGTGTGGATCTGGAAATGCAGGTGTTCGGCGCTGGTCAGGGTGTTGTCGGTGCTGGTCGTGAGACGGATGGTGTTCCTGTGGATGATGGCGATGCCTCCTCCCATCTGGTTGGCGTTTCGGTCCCTCCGGACGATCTTGTAGCCCTCTGGGATAGCGATGGCGATGTCGGGAGCTGAAGAGGCGTTCATCCAGGTCTCCGTGAGGAAGGCAACGTCAGGGGCTGTGGCGTCTAGGAGGTTCCAGAGTTCGATGGCGTGTCTGTGGACGGAGCGGGTGTTGAGCAGGATGCCCTTGAGGTGGGTGCTGCTGGTGTTCGGCTTGGCGGGTGCTGGTGCGAGGCTGGTCCGGGTGCAGGAGAACTTGCAGGCGTGGCAGCTGAAAGGTCCGTGGGTACGTCGCGGGGTGGCTTGATGGCATTCTGGGAGTCGGTCGGTGTTGAGTGCGGTGAGGGTGGCGGCGGAGTACGTCAGGCGGGTCGGTCGGGCTCTTCGGGGGCCAGGGGTCCTGGCACTGGGCGCGGTCCAGGCGCGGACGGGCGCAGACGGGCTTACCTTTGGCGCGCCTTCGGCGCACAAACGGCGCGCCCGCTGCGCGTGACCTCTGCGCGTTCGCACGGTCGCCATTTAAGGCGAAGTGCGCGGGTGGGCGGAGCAGCTGGGAGGCGGGAGCGGGGAGGGAACAGAAGAGAAAGGGGCGGGGCTTATGGCGGTGGCGGGAAGCGGGGAGGGAGAGCGGAGGGCGGCGAGGTAGGCGGGCAAACAGGAAGGAGACAGGCACAATGGAGGTCAAAACACGAGGAGAACACGGCACAGCAACAAAACAGGCAACAATTTAGGTCAAAAACGGGGGAAAAGCAGTGAGAAAACGATCTTGGGCACAGAAAGAAAACAAGCACAAATTACAGTCAAAAACGGGCAAAAACCAAAGGGGAGCGCTCAAGGCGGCAGCGAGGCCGGCGCTGAGGCAGAGGCAGGCACTGGGGGCACACGCAGCAGCTGGTGGCCGTGCGGCGCGGGGGTGTCCCACAAGTGGGTCACACTCACCTGCGTCGCACGGTCGCCATTTAAGGCCAAGTGCGCGGGTGGGCGGAGCAGCTGGGAGGCGGGAGCGGGGAGGGAACAGAAGAGAAAGGGGCGGGGCTTATGGCGGTGGCGGGAAGCGGGAGCGGGGAGGGAGAGCGGAGGGCGGCGAGGTAGGCGGGCAAACAGGAAGGAGACAGGCACAATGGAGGTCAAAACACGAGGAGAACACGGCACAGCAACAAAACAGGCAACAATTTAGGTCAAAAACGGGGGAAAAGCAGTGAGAAAACGATCTTGGGCACAGAAAGAAAACAAGCACAAATTACAGTAAAAAACGGGCAAAAACCAAAGGGGAGCGCTCAAGGCGGCAGCGAGGCCGGCGCAGAGGCAGGCACTGGGGGCACACACGCAGCAGCTGGTGGCCGTGCGGCGCGAGGGTGTCCCACAAGTGAGATGACCCTTCCAGTCATGCCATCGCAGTACCACCGCTTGTCGGGGGTTCACTTGCAACGCTGCAGGAGGAAGTTACAGCCCTCTTGGCCAGGGGGGCCATCGATCGCGTTCCTGGGCCAGAAGTGAGCGTGGTTATTTCTCTCACTACTTTCTGGTTCCCAAGACGGTTGAAGGGGGGCTGCGCCCTATCGTGGACCTCAGGAGCGTCAACGTCTTCCTCCGGACGGAGACGTTCAAGATGCTGACTTCAGCTCAGGTTCTGGCTGCCCTAGACTGGATGCTAGCGCTGGACTTGCAGGACGCTTATTTCCATATTCCCGTCCTGCCGGCCCACCGGCGTTACCTTCGGTTCATGGTAGGCCACGAGCACTTTCAGTTTACTGTGCTCCCCTTCGGCCTCACCAGTGTCCCTCGGGTGTTCACGAAAGGGAAGGCGGTGGTCGCAGCTCATCTGCGCAGATCAGGGGTTCCAGTCTTCCCCTATCTCGACGACTGGTTGTTGAAGGCGGGCTCGCCCCAGTCAGTTGTCTCCCACCTCCAGACTGCGGCTGACCTCCTGCATTCGCTGGGGTTCTCCATCAACTTGCCGTAGTCACACCTGAGTCCCTCTCAGAAGCTCCTCTTCATCGGAGCGGTTCTGGACTCTGCGCAGTTTCGGGTTTATCCTCCCGAGCAGCGGGTTTGGGATATTCAGGCTCTGATTTCGATCTTTCAGCCTTTATCCCTACGGCTTCTGGGACTGATGGCCTCCTGCAGGTACATCACGCCAGGTGGCGGATGCGGGCTCTGCAGTGGGACCTGAAGTTCCAGTGGGCACAGCATCAGGGCAACCTATCCGACCACTTCCTGATCTCGGAGGGCACTGCAAGACAGTTGCAGTGGTGGCTCACGGACCGCGATTGGGTCGTGGCAGATCCCTCTCCCTTTCCCAACCGGAGCACACAGTGGTGACAGATGCGTCCGCCCTGGGATGGGGGGGCCACATGGGAGAGGCAGAGATCAGAGGCCTCTGGTCCCTGGCGGAGTCCCAGCTCCATATCAACCTTCTGGAGCTGCAGGCGATCTGGTTTGCACTGAAGGCATTCCTTCCCTCTGTCCGGGGAAGTGTAGTGCAGGTGTTCCCGGACAACACCACCGCCGTGTAGTATTGCAACAAACAGGGTAGGATGGGGTCGTGGACTCTGTCAGGAGGCTCTGAGCCTCTGGACATGGCTGGAGCATTAAGGCATCACCCTGGTGGCTCAACACCTGGCAGGTCCTTTTAAGGACGGTCGATATGACAGCAGTGTATGACATCCAGAAGTAAGTGGAAACTCAGTAGTTTTAGCTCTTGGAGCTAGCCCAACGGATCTGATATTGGACAATCTGAATTGCACTCCTCTTCTAGGGGAGCATCTACCCATGGCGTAAAATGATTTTCCTGGTTTGTTGAGTAGGACGCATCACCATGTCCATGAATTGGAGATAAATGCCCAAACACTTTATCAATACCTTTGTAGGCAGCGCACTCCAGCAGTTGATCTGTTCTCCACTGCGCAAAATTAAAAACTAAGCCTCTAGTTACACACAGACCGTTGGCATAGCACCATAGAAGAAATGATCAGAGATGTTTGCCTAAGCTTTTCCTTCTCTTTCTGTGATCCCATAATTTGTCTGGAAAATAAGACCAGTATCAATGATAATCATTTTCGTGTACCAACATGGGCAAGGCAACCTTGGTTCTCAATGCTTCTAGAAATGGTGTATCCCCACGCAAGGCTACTGCTGACCATATATCATGACTCGGCATCAGGGTTGGCACAGGCATCAAGACCATAGCACTTGAATCTGGCAATTTGACATGTGAAGTTTTAGAGTTGGTACTCTTAAACCTTTAGCAGAGGGTATGCAAGTCCTGGTTGATACATGTAAACCCATAACATGTGCTTGCTGTGCTGCAATATGGAAAAATGTGTTGACCCCTGTGTGGTGCAACACACAAATCCCCTTAAAGCATGTATCGAGGACCTCACTAGCTTAATGTTGTGTTTTTGTGTGTGCATAAAGCAGGATTGGCGTACACTTCTATTTTTTTACATTTAGCTGTAGTGGTAACGAACATTTAAAATAGAGAACATTTATCTATTTTTAGAAATGCCCGCGGTCCAGGCCTCTATTGAGGGCCTTTTGAGAGCGTCTTTAGGACCATCCTGGAATGTCAATTCAGTCCTGATGAGGCTGATTGGTCCTCCTTTTAAACCTTGTGATCTTGTCTTGGAAAGTCTATGTTCAAGGCATATGAGCTGCAGATTGCACACTGTGCATAGATCGCCACCTAGTGTTTGGGCACGGATGTTTGCAGTTTGTTGTTGTCCTGAAAAGTTCTTTAAAAGTCACGAGATAGGTGACTCCTCCTTTGGACCACATTGCGCATGGGAATCGGCTCCATCCTCTGATTGGTTTTTTCCACCATCCGGCTCGAATGTTTTTCCTGCGCTCCGGTTTGCAACAGAATTTCCTTCGGCGCACAATCCTCACCCAGTTCGACGGTATCGTTTCGATCGCGCTCCACATCGACACGATTCTTCACGATTCCGGTCGTCGACGAAGGCCTTCGGGCTTACCTAGGCCTTACTTTCTGGCTCATGGACAGGACGCCATTCAAGAAGTGTCCTCGATGTGGGTCGAAGTTTTGCAGCGTGAATCTTTCTGGATTCACAATGCTGTGCATATTCCGCCATCTAGTGGTTGGAGTTCGGAAAGTGCTTTTTTTTTTTTTTTTTTTTTGCTGTGGGAGGTTGCGAAACCTGATCCCCCTGGTGAGGCTACAACCCCCATCGTGTGTGTGCAGGCTCTCAGATTATTTTTTCCGCCATGGAGATCGGAGGTGCGCTGCAGCACAGCAGCAGACATAGGACAGAAGAGAGAGGCCACCAGAACTCCGAGGAGAGAGGTGGCATCAAGAAATGTTGCAGAAGGAGGAAAATTTCAGCAAAGCAGTGGATTACCACTGCTCGCCCTTTTTCTCCTCCTGCACCAAAGCGAGCACATTGTTCTCTGGCAGAACAACCTACAGGTATTCGGGGGGAGTACTCCGCAGTGTAAGCATGCTTCATCCTCAAACCAGGTAAGAAGAGCTTGCTCTTTCATGTATTTCATGTGGCATCGAGAGCACGGATGGAATGCTCCACGTGTTTTACGATGTTTAATGTAGGACCAAGAGCACAGGGTATGGCCCCATGTGCTACCGTAACATTGAAAAGGGCCCAGCACAGTCAATGGGTAAACCTACCAGGCTGGAAGGTTAAAAGCATGTCTACCAGAATGCGCTTACAGCAAGGGCGTCAAGGCGCTGTTTTAAGGAACTTTTAAATATGGTGTAAAAATGTCTTAAGACTATTCACTTAGTCTTTACTAATATTGTGTAGTGAGGGACGTAGGTGCCTCTTCCTTAAACCACGGTACTGCAGGGAAAAGGGATATTCAGGGATTCCTTATTCCTTCTAGTAGCTATTACAGCTAATATAGCTTAAGCAGAAAGCACACCATGTTTTTAAAAACGTTACAAAGGTACGCTTTTGGGCATAAAAAGGAGATTCTAAGGATCTTTTATAAAATATGCGAACCTACGGTAGGTTCTACTTACAAAACCTTTTGTATTGCAAAAAATGCAATTGTTACGCCTTTTGAAAAGGAGTTATGGCGGGAGCCAAAGCCTTTCCCTTCCTAGGGTTTTAAAAGCTTGCCACAACACTTCTAACGTGGCGCCAAATGCACCCCTCATTCCAAGGGGGTTCAAAGCGAAAGAGAAGGCCATAAACCTCCCTCCCCCGCAACCTCTTCCAAAACCAGGGCAGCAGACTGTAAGACGACCACATGGATCAGGGGCTTATCTCCAGCATACGCATTCCTTAGCTGCCCTCTAAGCAAACCAGAAAGTCCGGTTTTAGGGGCCCAGCAACTTTAAAGGAACAGATCTTTCATCAAATGGCAACTGCAGCAGTTAGCTCTGTCACTGGGTAGCATAATCGCATACCCATTTTTTAATCCATGGGCCAACGAATACACCGTTATGTCTGAGAGCAAATAATATGCGCATAGACAAAGGGCCCAATAAGCCACAGCAATACTTGTACACAAATGCAGAAAAATATCTTTGCGGCACAACATGTGCAACATATAAGTACAATATTTATGCACAGTTTTTAATTAAATCGCAAAATATTTCTTGAGAGCTAATGCACTATTATGCAGTTATATACTGTAGGGCCCCTCCATTGCTGTTCATTTAAACTTTTACTGGTTACTTACACTTTACTGGGTGCTACGGTAACTTCACAAGGTTTATACACTACATGTTTAACGTGGCCAAGAGGCAGGATCACAGATCGGGCTTCATCAGTTACTGCGCCAAATCCAAGCAATGTTTATCAGCCGGCTGCATAGTTTTGCAACAGGCGAGGCAAAGGAGGGACCCCTGACTACAAGATATAAATACACGCAGTAGGGTAACTTGCCTACTGGCCCTCCTAAAACTCTTAGGTTGTAAATAGGAGGCTAAAAGGAGGTAAATTCTTCCTATACCAACATGACCATAATGCTAAATTGGTAGGTATGGGTGTATGCATATGCGTGCATATAATACACAACTACATGTTCCACTGAACTCTTAGGTTGTAAATAGGAGGCTAAAAGGAGGTAAATTCTTCCTATACCAACATGACCATAATGCTATATTGGTAGGTATGGGTGTATGCATATGCGTGCATATAATACAAAGCTACATGTTCCACTGTGTGGGGTGAATGCATATAGATATACATGCTATTAGGAGGGAGATACACCAAGTACTAAGGTACAGGTGAAGTATATATATATATATATATATATATATATATATATATATATATATATACACGTGTCAAGCAAAACACGGTATTACATATGCAAACAGTTCATGTATGTGTTTTTAATATATACATATTTGCCCCTTTTACCGGTAACACGCGCTGCATGGCGCCTTGGGGAAAAAGATGAAAAATAGGAACGCTGTTTTTCTATAGGGGGCACATACAATGTCTTTTTAAAACACCGTCACACAAGACATTGGAAGCACATACCTACTTCCTCCTCTATTCACCACTACTGGATGGCGCAGCCCTGTTTCTAAAACGACCATGTGTCACATAAACACTATGCACAATCTCTAAGCACAACATGCATAATTATAATGGGGAATTAAGTCTCACACAACAGGACTACAAACCCCAGAAGATAAGTACATAGTTTCAAGCGCTAGACAGCATTACCCCACCGCAACATGTACTTGCAGCACAACATTAAGTGGGCTATATTTATACCAATGGCGAATCAGCTCCACTAAGGGGACTGATCGCCACGAGATGCTGGGGCATACCACAACCACAATCCTCTCATACACATTATGGGTGGTTCACTGCGGCCGGTGTAAAATATACAACATACATAAGGCCTGAAACAGACGGTGCTGCAGATATGACACTATGCATACTCTAAAGGCACTGTTACTTCTAAGGGGCATTTGAGTCTCACTCAGCAAGACTACAAACCCCAACATGCAGGTACATATTTACGCACGCTACACAGCATTTCTTTCACCAATGCAATATGTACCTGCAGCACAACATTATGTTTTGCTCCGATGACAAAGCCGATTCAGCTTCACTAATTGGGCTGATCACTGTGAGAGGGGTGAGCTTACCACAACCACACTCATCTCACACACACTATGGGCGTGGCGAGCCCAAAAGGTGGAAGTCTTCTCCTACCACAAAGACTGCACTTCACACCATAGGGGAGCTGGCAGCTCTTCAAGGGGAGTTAGCCACCGATTCCAATCAGAAAGCCGGCAACTGAGGTTCACTGCGGCCTTTCTGAACACCATAAAGAAGCCACAACCACACTCATCTCACACACACTATGGGCGTGGCGAGCCCAAAAGGTGGAAGTCTTCTCCTACCACAGAGACTGCACTTCACACCATAAGGGAGCCGGTAGCTCTTCAAGGGGAGTTAGCCACAGATTTCAATCAGAAAGCCGGCAACTGAGGTTCACTGCGGCCTTTCTGAACACCATGAAGAAGCTGGGGGCTCTTCAATGGAGTTCACCGAGACTGCCAAAGGCATCCCATATGGCCGGCCAACTGCGGTTCGTCGCGACCATAAAATTCGCCAACTACAGTGGGGGGTGCACACCCTACCACCACGTGCTGCACATACACACAGTAACACAAACACAATGAAAGCAATACCTCAAACATTGCATATGCCTACCATATAGCAAGTAGGTTGACTGGGATTATGTAGGAACACATACCCCACATGTGGCCCACCGGAGGGAACCTCCTACTCATCACAAGGTATAAGGGCAAACGCAACACACACCTAACTAGGGCGTGTTCCCGTTACAACTACCATTGCCCTCCATAAGGGCACAATGAACACAAGCAGGGTGCAGTTCTTCAGGCTTCCTGCCTACATGATAGAAACTACACATTGTCTGCACACGGCACAGTGAAAGGTTACGTGTTTCTCCCTTGCATGGAATCACAAGGCAGCTAAATACCAAATGACACCAGGCAATGGCCTAATAAACATTAGGAGACCATTCGCAAGCAGTTAGCCAGCAGGCCCACGGTGTGCAATACACTCTAAGGGCCGTCACCTTCCTTGAACCCAGTGGCCAAACGAAGTCCAGAACAACTTCTCCTGTACAAGTCAATATTTGGATAGACCACATGGGTGGAGTATTCTTCGTAAAGATAGGATAAGCGCACACATATGTGGGCTTCTGAATCAAAATATACATATTAGATATATGGCTGATATGGCATCAGGTACACTTATATGTACACGCCAAGGCATATAATAGGGTAAGGCCTTTCTTTCATCTACCCTCCTTTCTCTACTAAGAACATTAACAGGACGCATTAGCAGGCAATAGCGCCCTACAATACCATAACCTCGGACAGGTGGTAACAAATTTCAACAGGGCATCAGCATGCCCCTGCAGTGGTCTGGGCTACCAAGGTGAGCATCAGACAACAAATACGTACTCCCGTAAATCAGCCAGGCACCCCAAAAAACAATTAAGCCTTATCTACTTATGGTAGTAAAAACCGGCCCATTGCATCAAAAAAAAACAACAAAAAAAAACAAAAATAAAGGGAGCTAGTGGTTGGTAAGGACCATATTCTAATTAGCATGCACAGAATATAACAAGTTAATCAGGTGTTAGCCTACACAGGGATGAATGGGCCTAGAACGTTTAACCATTTGATTAATATATCCAATGGGGTTGTTCCTGGTCACATCTAACATTTTTTAAACAAATACAAATTAATAGGCAAAGTAGTACGTATATGGGTACTTTCCTCAAAGGAAAGCCGTATGGATACCTACTAGGTAAACAGGTAGGCCAATAACTAGCAGGAGGGGCACAGGCCCACTCTACCAGGAAGAAGGGTGCAACAATAGCCTCCCGGGCTAACACACCCTTTCAAGACATATGCCTGGCGGCAACATGGGCTTCGGTGCACACGTTCACGAAGCACTACTGTGTGGATATACAAATGAACAAGGAAGCACAAGTCGGACAGAAGGTGCTTCAACATATGTTCAACAACCAACGCTCATCTTCCACCCAGCCGCCGCAAATGTAACTAAACCACTACGAAGTCTATGCACAGCATAGTGAATCCAGAAAGATTCACGCTGCAAAACGAATAGTTACTTACCTGTCGGTGTAGTTTTGCAGCTTGAAGATCTTTCTGGATTCACTAGCGAATCCACCCACCTCCGCCAGAAAGATGAGGCTGGAGAAGCAGGTGGTAATAGTAGGATATATAGAGATATAGATGTTTGCATACGTATGTAGACACATACTGGCAAAAAAAAAAAAAAACACAGGTGTGTACATGTCAATATGTATATAATATTTATACAGAAGTCACCTTTTTAAAAAAAGCTACAAGTGTCCCTGCACTCTCAGCCCCTTTAGGCAATATATATAGTAGACTTATTAAGCAATGAGAAAAAATCGCAAGGCAGAAGGGGAAAAAAATAATAATCTGAGAGCCTGCACACACACGATGGGGGTTGTAGCCTCACCAGGGGGATCAGGTTTCGCAACCTCCCACAGCAAAAAAAAAATACAAAGCACTTTCCGAACTCCAACCACTAGATGGCAGAATATGCACAGCATAGTGAATCCAGAAAGATCTTCAAGCTGCAAAACTACACCGACAGGTAAGTAACTATTCGTTTCCCCACACCGACCTACATGAGGTATGGAACCTTTGCCTCTCACCGGAGCACGAGGCCAAAGACTGTTCCGCTTGTGCCTCATTCCGTTCCAAGAAAACGATTCGGGACCGACGAGCTCGAAGAACTATGGCTCGCTCGTCAGCTTTGATCCCCGACGACATCTTTGAAGAGGGCGTCCACGTGCCAGAACATCAGCACGCCGAAGAGAGTACCAGCTCCTCAGATGCCGAAGACTCCGACGTCGGGTACATAACTCCAGCTCAACGGGTCGTAAGTAAGACCGTCGTCCCCCAACCCTTCCTCGACACCCTCAAAAAAGGCTTCGGTCACACCCTCACCTTCGGGCCCGGGTGCAAACCGAGTGACTGCTTCCCACGCCCCGCCTTCGGGCCCGGCAAAGAAGCCTACTAAGCCTTCAGGTGGCTCGGGCTCGAGCCAGGCTATTCTCGATGCGATCCTATACTGACACCGAAGAAGAAGCCATCTTCCTCAACCACGCCGACCTTTGCTCCGACACCTAAGCACACGGCGCCGAAGACTGTCAGCGGCTCATCAATGCCGAAACCTTACTCGGAGCCGAGTAAAAAACCACCTAAAGCTCCAGATTCACACACTTCAGAGCCAAAAAAAAACCCCGGAACCGAAAAAACAGGTTCCGGTAAAAGACATTTCAAAAGAGCACACTTCTAAACCAAAAGACCCAAGACCAGCTACCGACTCGGTGCCGAAGAAACCTATGGAGCTGAAAACTTCGACGCTGAAGGATCTGCCCTACTCGGACATCAGGTGAGGCCTCACTACCAGGCAAAGAATCTAAGCTTCTTGACGCCTCCAGCAAACAAACGTCACAAGCAGCTAACATCTGGCGCATTGCCAACACCCAAGCGTTGCTGGCAAGATATGACAGGGCACATTATGATGAACTAGAGTCCATAATGCAGCATCTACCAGACAAATACAAGAATAGGGCCAATGAACTTATACAGGAAGGTAAAAATATTACTAATACTTCCATTCGTTGTGCCCTAGATGCTGCAGATACCGCCTCAAGGGCAATCAATACCAGCACCCTTCTACGTAGACATGCCTGGCTACGTATTTCAGGTTTTAAACCTGAGGTACAGACCTTCATCCTTAATCAGCCATTTAACGAGACACATTGATTTGGCCCAAATGTTGACGTGTCTTTTGAAAAAATGAAAAAAGACACTGATTCAGCAAAATCTATGGGAGCCTTGCAGCAGCAAGCTCCCAGGCGTTCATCATACAGAGGCTACTCCTTGGAAAGTCCCTCCACTTCTTACAAAACCCCTAGCCAATCCGCATTCACTAAGGGCTACCAGAGAGGGTGTTACAGGGGTAACAACAACAAAGGCAGAGGCAAGACTAATCCCCATCTCCAGCCCTGAGCGATAAGATTGCGAACTATTTTGATAACAAAATCGTAAAGGTCTATGAGTCATTTCGGACCCCAGAGGCCACTGTGAAAGAGGATAAATCTCTGTGCCTGGGGGAGATACCTAGGCTAAGCGAATTCACTCCAATTCTGCCACAGGATGCCCTAATAGAAATTCAGAGATGCCATTCAGGAGCGCCAGATGATCCATGCCCTTCCAAATTATGGAAGGTGTTATCATCGAACTCCTCTTTGAAATCTGGCATCTTTCCAGATAAATGGAAGCATGCGAAACTTCTCCCATTGAAAAAAAACCAAAATGGAGACTGGCGATTTAAAAAACATGCTACCTATTTCGCTATTACCCGCTCCAGGAAAAATGCTGGAAAAACTGGTTCAACGTCAATTGACGAGCTTCATTGAGCAGAATGGGATTCTGCATGATACTCAATCAGGCTTTCGAGCAGGATTTAGTACAGAGACTACTCTCCTGGAGGTGGCAGAGTCGATTAGGTGGTCTTTGGATTCAGGAGCACCGGCATTGCTGGTGCTCCTGGATCTGTCAGCAGCTTTCGATACTGTTGACCACGCTATCCGAGGCGAGCGCCTAAAAGAAGCGGTATTTGAGGGTAATGTTTTCACATGGCTGACCTCTTATTTGAGAGGACCCACTCAGAAAGTCGCCCTTACGCCTTATGAATCCCAACCGAATCAACTCTGGTGTGGGGTACCCCAAGGCTCAGCACTGAGTCCTTTACTTTTTAACCTCTACCTAGCTCCTCTGTTTTCCCTGATTGCTAACTGGGGAGTGAAAGCTATTTCCTATGCTGACGACACTCAGCTGGTTTTCTCCTTTAAAGAGCAGACGGTGGATGGTTTCAAAAATTTCAAGGGACGCCTACACAATACAGCTAAGTGGATGAATTCTCATAAACTAAAGCTAAACGCGGAAAAAACAGAGGTTCTGTTTTTCGGGCAAGGTAAGGTGCCTGAGCCAGCACTTTGGTGGCCAGCAGAAATGGGTGCCCCGACATCCCCTTCCACCTCTATTCGAAACTTAGGAGCGAAATGGGAAGCAAATCTGACCTTTTCAGCCCAAAAACAACAGGTCTCTGCGACTTGCTTTTGTAAATTAAAAAATCTGTGGAAAATCTTGCATTTTCGACCGGAAGATTGCCGAAAAACAGTTGTACATGCTACAGTAACATCCAGGTTAGATTATGCCAATGCCTTGTATCTTGGCCTCCCTAACTATGCAATCCATCGCCTTCAGATGACCCAAAATGCGGCTGCGAGACTGGTTTGCCGGATCCCATTCCGACAACATGTCTCTCCGCATCTACACAAACTCCACTGGCTTCCAGTGGAGAAAAGAATCATATTTAAGGCCATGACAATGGCCTGTCGGGCTCTGAACGGAAACTGCCTGAAGTATCTGAAGGAAAGCCTATGCCCCTATAAGCAAAACCGGGTGTTGCGGTCTAACTCTCTTAACTGGCTTCAGACTCCATGTTTTGAGAAATCACAGCTAGGTGGAAGAGCGTTTACGGTCAAAACAGCCGCATTGTGGAATGCCCTCCCAGCCTCCTTACGAAGTGTTAAGTCAGAGCTCTGCTTTAAAAAATCCCTGAAGACGTGGCTTTTCAGGACAGCAGCACTGTAGACCCGAAAATATGCACGCTTGCCTTTGACGCCTCAGCCACCTAGTGTTTTTAGCGCTGGGACACCCCTGTGTTGGGGGTAGCTGTTGCGCTTAATAAATCACAGTATTATCATTATTATTATTATTATTATTAAGACTAACAACTCCCGCTCTGCCTCCACCCCTACCCAATGACTTTCCTCCCCTCCCCCCCCCCCCCCCCCCCCCCCCCCCCACATTCCACTCCTGATTGCAACAATTCTTTCATGCCTGGATCAACATCACATCAGACAGGTGGGTGCGACAAATTATTCAGTCAGGTTACTGTCTAGACCTAACATTTACCCTCTTAAACATACCACCCAAACAGCGTCCATTGTCACAAGAACATCTATTACTGTTAAAGCAAGTGTAGGAAGGTGGATACCTGACTATGGTTACCCCCAATTTTTTTGCCTGGTGTTTTGCTGGTTTTCTGACTTAGTTGACCTGGGGCCCTGCTATTCAGGACCCCAGGCCCACTGCTCTCTCTGTAAAATGGATTACATGTACCTTAGGTGCATTTACCAATTGGTACTGGGCCACCTTATCAGACCCTGTAACTCAGGGCATAGGTGTACCCAGGGCCTACCAGGGGCTGCAGCATGTATTATGCCACCCCTGGCTGGCCATCTAAATCTGACACAACTGGCTGCACGACAGCTGGGGCAAGGTGGTGTAATCACCCCTTGCTTTAGATATAGTATCCCTATATCTAACCCTAAAATGGACACATGTATTCCTATAAGTCACTCCTATGGCAGGCCTTAACAATCCTGAAGGCAGAGTGCTTGGAATTATGTGAGATGGTGCTCTGGCATGAGCTGAGCCCGTTTGCAGCTTGCGGAACCAAGTCCTAATAGCTGTTCCATGATAACGCATACCATATACTCTTAAGTGCATTATAATCCTCGCGGTTATATGCCAACTCTGGTATCGCTTTATCAAAACATGTCGAGTAAGGTGTCATACGAATTGGAATACTAACCCCTCGCCAATTCTGGCGACGGGGTTAGCATTCCACCCTTCTAGAGGGACACGACATGTATGTAACTGTGAACCCTGGTTAAAGTTAACTCGAGCCTCAGCATCACAAAATGGATGCTGCCACCACAGACACAAGTCTGACCCCCTGCAGCTGGGAGTCCTTCCAGTGAGGGGAGCTTGGACAAAGGGTTTCCTGTCAGGGGCGGTGCTAGCACCATCCCAGACAGGGTTTTGTGTATCCTGGGTAGGCAGGGCTTTACAGGAAGGTGACTGCAAGTGGCACCCCGGTGCTCACTATGCATAGGCCGGCTTGAACCAGTTCCAGGGGCACACCAGCCCCTGAGCTGGGGAAAGTCCGGCATGGGAGAGGGGTGTAACCACCCCCCTTCCTGGTCCCACCCATAGGGCAGGACCTAGTCGCGTACCCGCCCCTTTCTTTAGGATAAAGACAGGAGCGGGGACCCTTCCAAATTAGATCATCTTTGAATCCTGAAACTACTTTCTACGAAAGGAACTCAAGACTTCTTCTCAAGATTTCTCCCTTGTGACTAAGGAGTAGTCACCCTGCATCCGCAGGCACCACCTAAGAACACTGCAGTTTGCTGCACGTCCTTCCTCCGGAACCCGACTGACCAGCACGACGAGACCCGGCTTCCCTGGCACCTCTGACCTCTACCTACATCTACAGCTAAGCGGAGAACCGTGGGTGCGACGAGACCTCGAGGGACCGGCCATCTTCGGAACTGCACGACGCTTATCCAGCACGACCGCCGAGGGATCCTCGAGTGAGTGCTTTGGGGTCCGAGAAGCCCCGACCCTGAGCAGCTCCAGCACCGAAGTCCAGCCCCCCAGCATCCACCCGATCTGCGTGGGGCCCTTCTGCTCCTTGCTGCTCACCGCGTTGTCCGGCTACTTGCTTGCTGGCTTGTGGCCCTCTTGACGACGCTCCACGACGACAACACCGCTGGTCTGGTTGCTCCAGACTGGCCCTTGCTCCCCTCCAACAGAGGAGCACCCCGGACCCTCCTGGTCCACTCCAGACGCCATTTTAAGTCCACCGCGTGGGCTTGCATTTGCCAAGACTTGTTGCCCCAATCCTGGGCTCAGTGACGTCGACAGCAGATACCATCGTGGGACAGCTCGCACCTCCATCCTGGTCGCCGACAACGCCTCCTGGTCCGTGAGACTGCAGAGCCCAGCGTCGCCCACTCACCTGGTCGAGGTGACTCCATCCGGTGCCATCCTGGTGCCCATCTAATCACTGGCTAGTGATTCAGAACTTCGTCCCCTCTGCTTACAGGTGTCTTCCATCTTCGATCCAGGCTTGGATCCCATCGAACAATCTTCACTGGTCGCCTGCCAGCAACTTCTTCTTTCAGGCTCCATAGACTGCAACGAGGATTCCCGACGTCTTTCCAGACCTATGCATCCGCAGCCCCTGGGCTAGGTAAACTCAGCACTTCGGTGCTCCAGCATAGCTTTACTATCCAAAGGTCCAGATCCTTTTTCGTTTCAGCTCTACCTAGTCGGATTCGTCCGATAACACTAACTTTACGAAAGCTAGCATCCATAGACTTTGTCCCGCATCCCGCGTGAGAGTGCACACTCTGCACCCGAGTCCCCTAGGCCTCCTGCTAGTAATCTGAAGGTTCAGTAGTCCAGTCCTAGCGATTCCAAACCCTATGAGAGTAGTACTTACCTGCTAGTAATTTCGCATTCCACTTTTAGAGTATATGGTTTTTCGTGCCCCTCGGGCATTTGTGTAAATTGTGCGAACCTAAGTATTTTCATAAGAGCTTTGTATTGTGCTTAGCACCCTGTCCTCATAAAGAGTCCAGGGTTGTTGTGTTCTAAATAAATAACTGTTTATTTTCATAACAACTTGTGTGGTGTCCTTTCACTTGGTGTTCAAGGGGTATATGTGATGGTATAACAGCTGGCTTAACACGCCCTCTAGAGCTTAGCCTGAAGACTGCTCGTATCCACGCTACTAGGATAGCTGGTCTATAAGGTTGACTTACAACCAATCATCAATAAGGGTTGTTTGGAATGATACACAGTGATCACTAGAATAGTGAGCACTACATATCAGGCCAACTTCTCACAGCAAGAAGTAGTATCTCTGCTAGAAAAAAGTGCAATAGAACCAGTTCCTCTGCACCAACTTAACAAGGGGTTTTACTCTCTATATTTTCTAATTCCAAAGAAGGACGGCTCTCTAAGGCCTATTCTGGACCTCAGACCGCTAAACATATACATACAGTCAGACCATTTTCACATGGCCACACTCCAACAAGTCCTTCAGCTCCTGTTACAAAACGATTTCCTTGCTACTCTAGATCTCAAGGACGCATACTTCCACATTCCCATTCTCGGGGCTCCCAGGAAGTATCTCAGATTTGTAATAGACAGGCAGCACTATCAATTCAAAGTACTCCCATCCGGAGTCACAACAGCACCAAGAGTATTCACCAAGTGCTTAGCAGTAGTGGCAGCGTATTTACGAAGACAGCACATCCATGTCTTCCCGTACCTCGACGACTGGCTCATAAAAGCCAACTCATACAACCAATGTGTGGAACACACTCATGCAACAATCCAACTGCTTCACAACTTTGGGTTCACAATAAACCACACCAAGTCTCATCTACAACCATCCAAAGTACAACAGTACCTTGGTGCTACAATAAACACCTCAACAGCGCTAGCTTATCCCACTCCAGCAAGGATAGCCAGCATGCAAACTCTTCTGACACAGTTTCAACCACAACACCCCCTTCCAGCACAAGTGTTCATGCTCCTCATAGGGATGATGGCCTCTTGCATTGTCATAGTGCCCCATGCAAGACTTTAAATGCGTCCTCTACCAGAGTGCTTATCACGTCAATGGAACCAGACTCAAGGTCAATTAACAGACCTAGTTTTGGTAGACGGTCGGATTCATCGCTCTCTGCAGTGGTGGAACACCAAAAAACTTTCCAAGGGACAACCGTTCCTAGAGCCAGTTCCTCAGATAATCTTGACTGCGGACGCATCACACTCCGGCTGGGGGGCCCACCTACTGCAACACACCATGCAAGGCAGGTGGACACCGCAACAAAAGTTACTCCATATCAATCATCTGGAGTTACTAGCAATGTTCCTAGCACTAAAAGCTTTCCAAAAGCAAGTATCAAACAAAGCTGTGTTAGTCCGCACGGACAACATGACAGCCATGTATTACATACAGAAGCAGGGAGGCACACACTCCCTACAACTCTCTCAACTAGCACAGGACATATGGCGGTGGGCTATACCTCAAAACATATTCCTTCTAGCCCAGCATGTTCCGGTAGTACAAAATGCCATAGCGGATCTGTTAAGTCGTCAAACACAACAGACCCACGACTGGGAACTTCATATGCAAGTTCTTCAACCATTCTTTCAGATGTGGGGACAACCTCAGATAGACCTATTTGCCACCCACGAAAACGCCAAATGCCCAATCTTCGCCGCCAGATATCCACACCCACTGTCCAAAGGCAATGCGATATGGATGAACTGGTCAAACAGATTTGCGTATGCTTTTCCACCTCTACCACTCATGCCACTAGTAGTACGCAAACTACAGCAGCATTCTCTGACCCTCATCCTAGTTGCTCCAAAGTGGGCCAGACAGCCGTGGTACACCACACTGCTACAACTGTCTGTAGTACAGCACCCAAAAATTGCACCTGTCTCCACACCTCTTAACACAGAACCGTGGAGAGATCAGACACCCGGACCCAGCTCCGCTCAACCTTGCGATCTGGCTCCTGAAATCCTAGAATTTGGATATCTAAACCTTCCTCCAGACTGCATGAATGTCATAAAAGAAGCTAGACGCTCAACCACTAGGGCATGTTATGAAGCCAAGTGGAAACGCTTTGTAATATATTGTCACAACAGCAATATTGATCCTCTAGACGTGTCTATTCAACACATCATAGGATACTTACTGCATCTCCAAAGATGTAACTTAGCCTACACATCTATTAGGCTACATCTTGCTGCAATAGCAGCATATCCGCAAAACAGACAACATCTATCTCTGTTCAGAGTGCCTGCCATTAAAGCCTTTATGGAAGGCCTTAAAAGAATATTTCCTCCCACAGTACCACCTTCACCTGTGTGCAATTTAAACGTTGTTCTCACACGGTTAATGGGACCTCCCTTCTAACCCTTTCTCAAATGTGAAATACAATTTTTAACGTGGAAAGTTGCGTTCCTAGTAGCTATTACTTCTCTGCGGAGAGTTAGTGAACTACAAGCACTAACCATTCAAGAACCCTTCTTGCAAATGCAGCATAATAAGGTAGTTCTACGTACTTACTAATCCAAAATTCCTGCCCAAAGCCATTTCACCCTTCCATCTCAAGCAATTTGTGGAACTGCCCGTTTTCTTCTTGCAACCACAGACAGTAGCAGAAAGAGCTCTTCACACCTTTGATGTCAAAAGAGCATTGCTATACTACATCGAAAGGACACAACCCTTTCGTAAGACAAAACAACTTTTTGTGTCTTTCTCACCATAATACAAGGGTAATCCCATGTTCGAGGCATGTTGGTTGCTGAATTCATATCTGTGCATAGATCGCCGCCTAGTGTTGGGTCCGGATGATTGCACATTGTTGTCCTGGAAGAGTCTTCGAAGTATCACGATATAGGTGGCTCCTCCCCTGGACTACAGTGCGCATGGGCATCCTCTCCATCCTCCGATTGTTTTTTTCCGCCATTGGGTTCGGATGTACTTTCTTAACTCAAGTTCGGAATCGATATAAAACACTTTTTCACAAGGCCAAAAGGCCTTCAGGGCATGGGTATTGTCTTTCGTTCGGTGCCTCGTACTTGTTCCAGTTCTTCGGGCCGGACGTCGAGGGCCGTTTGCCTTTTCGACACCTAAGGCCCCATCAACGATCTACGATGGAACGGAGCCCGTTCAAACGATTCCCCGTTTGCAACTCTAAATACCCTCACATCGATGTGCACCCGGTGTGCAATAAATGCCTATCCCCGGACCACGACGAGCCCAGCTGCATGGCCTGCTCTCGGTTCCGGTCGAAGAAAACACTTCGGCTTCGACGCGCCGCGAGACAGTCGGCGCAGAAAACGACACCCGACCCGGAGATCATCTTCGAGGCTGAAGACGACGAGGGCGTCAATGAAGAGGATCCTGAACAACAGTTGGATCCTGCGTCGGGGCAGAACTCGAACTATGATGAGGACGAAGACGAAGACTACGTCCATGATGAAGACGTCGTCGAGGTAGGAGACGACGCACTGGCCATCGGAGCCGTCGATGACGACTCCAGCGATGAGCAAGGCCCAACCATAGTAGCGGGGCCCGATAATGACACTGTACTTCCAAAGGCTCAGGTCGAGACATCGCCGGAAGGCCTTAGCCAAGATCTTAATCCACATTCTATAGCCCCGCGTCAAGGCCCGGCTAAGAATATTTCTAAGGAGCCATCGGTCGTTAAACCACAATCAGCTGTGAAAATCTAAACCGAAACCGACAGACGCTAAACCGAAACTGCTCAAGACAGTCCTCGGCTCGACGACTTCGGATTCATCAGATCCAATCAAATTGAGGAGTGTCATCGACCCTTCGGGGTCACAAGAGGGTGTCGGCCCGAAGATCGGGGCGCCGAAGCCTGTAACTAAGGTCAAGCACATCGCACTGACGACGCCAACGTCAAAAATGGCGACACTAACAAGGGACTTAAAGCTCAGAAGACTCTCGATCCGACACTTCCAGCCTCCAAGCCACTGGTGGTCAAGACCTTCGAACCGAAGACCAAAATCGGCCCGAAAGAGCATGTCAAGCCAAAGCAAAAAAGCGTGCCTGCTGCGCACCAAGAGATCGGGTCGACGCAAGGCCACAAACAAGCTAGTGATAAGACAAAGTCTGTCGGATCGAAGACGGCGCAACCCTCGAAGAAGGTCAGCCCGTCTCCAACGCTTACGCCACAAATGAAGGACGGACTGCCCCCGACCGCACGACCTAAAGCGTTCGAGCCACAACAAAGCACCGACACAGCCAAAAAGGTGTCGGTAGTCTCAAGAAATCAGCCCATAGAAGAGGACATCGTGTTCCAGGCGCTCTCCTATAATAATCAGTTAAAACTATTCATTGACTCGGATTCTGGCAAACTCACTGTTTATAAACGGAAAATCATTCCAGAAAATCCTATGGAGTCATACAAGATCCCACTCAAAAAGAACCTGTTCTTTTTGAGCCTGTAGAGTCCTATGGACAGGAATACACCTACTCTCCCACACGTACCACTGAGGATGTGGGGGATGGATACAATGAGGATGAATTTAATTATCCTATTTACACTGATCAAGAGGAGTCTCAACCCTGGACTGACCCTGTTGACCCTGGTGAGCCACACACCTCGCCTGACACTCAGTCCTATACAGTCAAAACCTCGCCTACTGAAGATAAGGCTGCGTTTAATCATGATGTGGAAATGCACGCTGACCCAGTAGAGGAAGACTTTTTGTTTGACACTTTCTCAACTTCAGAAAGATCAGTAAAAACATTGCCTATGCTAAAGGGTGTCCTAAAACACGCTGGTGACATTTTCAAAGAGACCACAAGGGTAAGGGTTGTGAACCCAAGAATTGAACGGAAATACCGGCCTGCGCCTGTAGACCCTACGTATATCAAGGGCCAGCTCCCATTGGACTCCTTAGTAGCGGCTAATGCTCGTAAGAGAGCGAACTCTCAAACAAGTGGTGATGCTCCTCCTCCGGACAAAGAATCCAAAATCTTGGAAGCTTCTGGCAAACGAGTAGCGGCTCAAGCGGCGAATATTTGGAGAATCTCAAATACACAGGCCCTATTAGCCAGATATGATAGGGCTCATTACGATACATTAGAGCAGCTACTACAACACCTGCCTGATACTTATAAGGAGGGAGCAGCAATGCTAATACAGGAGGGAAGCTGATTTCAAATGCATCCATTAAATGTGCGCTAGATGCAGCAGACACAGCAGCTAGGGCCATCAACACAAGTGTGATGCTCAGAAGGCATGCCTGGCTACGCATCTCTGGTTTCAAGCCAGAGATCCAAACAACTTTACTCAATCAGCCGGTTAACCCTGACTTTCTATTTGGTCCTGTTGTGGACACAACCCTAGAGAAAATTAATAAAGACACTGAGACAGCCAAATCCATGGGGGCTCTGCAGTCACAACAGTTCAGGGGCGGTTCATTTTGTCGCTCCGGTAACAGGGGAGCCTCTAGAGGTCAAGCATCACAGCAAGCCCAATACAACAAAGGAGGCACACAGACCACCTATAACAAAAACAATAGGGGTGGGTACCGTGGGAACAGCACCAAAGGCAGAGGACGAGGAAATAATAATGCCAGATCCTCCGCCACCAATAAACAGTGACGTCTTGTCACTGCCCCCAGACCATATAACACCGGTCGGGGGAAGACTTCAGCAGTTCCTGCCAGTCTGGGAAGGCATTACCACAGACAGGTGGGTGAGACAACTTATCCAATATGGCTATTGTCTAGAACTAACCTCCACTCCACCCAACATACCCCCAAGGCACCGTCCTATGTCCGCAGAGCACATGCACTTATTGCAGCAAGAAGTCATCTGCATGCTGCAAAAAGGTGCCATAGAACTCGTGCCTTTAGAACAACAGGGTACAGGGGTGTACTCACTGTACTTCTTGATCCCAAAAAAGGACGGGTCTCTCAGGCCCATACTGGACCTCAGACCCCTGAACCAATACATCTTGTCAGTACATTTTCACATGCTCACTTTGCAGCAAGTTCTACCACTGCTCAGTCAGGGAGATTTCCTAGCAACCCTAGACCTGAAGGACGCATATTTCCACATTCCAATTCACCCAGGACACAGGAAATATCTCAGGTTCACCATAAACAACCAGCATTACCAGTTCAAGGTCCTGCCTTTCGGGGTCACTACAGCCCCCAGGGTGTTTACCAAGTGCTTGGCGACAGTAGCTGCGCACCTTCGGAGACAACACATCCTTGTCTATCCTTATCTGGACGACAGGCTTATCCAAGCAAAGTCAGCCCAGCATTGTGCCAGCCACATGTCCCGCACGATTCACCTCCTACACAGTCTAGGATTTTCACTGAATTACCCAAAATCTCAACTTCAACCCGCACATGTACAACAGTACCTAGGAGCGACAATAAACACTCTGGCTGCAACAGCACAGCCAAACTCAGCGAGAATCAACAGCATGCAGTTGCTGATTCAGAAATTCAAACCCCAACAATCACTCCCAGCGCAAGTATTTATGCAGCTAATCAGCATGATGGCCTCCTGCATCTTCATAGTCCCTCACGCGAGGCTACACATGCGTCCGCTTCAGGAGTGCTTGGCACGACAGTGGAACCAGGCTCAAGGACATCTAAAAGACCTAGTGTTGGTGACCGGTCGTGCATACAACTCTCTGCATTGGAGGAACACACAAAACCTTTGCAGGGGACGACCTTTCCAAGAGCCTGTACCACAGATAGTGCTGACGACGGACGCATCTCTCCATGGGTTGGGGAGCGCATGTCTTCCATTACACAGTGCAGGGACTATGGACGACGCAGCAGCAGAAGATGCACATCAACCTGCTGGAACTGATGGCAATCTTCATGGCGATGAAGGCGTTCAAATTGCATTTGTGCAACAAGGTTGTGCTGATCCGAACGGACATCATGACTGCCATGTATTACATCCAAAAGCAGGGAGGGACACACTCTCCACAATTGTCACACCTAGCCCAGAGCATGTGGAAGTGGGCCATTCAAAGAAACATGTTCCTCATGGCGGAACACCTCCCAGGCAAGGACAACCAGATGGCGGACCTGCTCAGCAGGCACAGCCATCAGATGCACGAGTGGGAGATACATCCCTCGGTGCTACAACCTTATTTCCAGCAGTGGGGTCATCCAGAGATAGACCTATTCGCCACAAAGGAAAACGCAAAATGCCAAAACTTCGCTGCCAGGTTCCCACACCCGCAGTCTCAGGGCAATGCGATATGGATGAACTGGTCAGGCAGATTTGCGTACGCTTTTCCTCCAGCACCGCTCATACCGCTGGTGGCGCGCAAACTGCGGTAGCACCCAATGACACTCATCCTAGTTGCTCCAACATGGGCAAGGCAGGCTTGGTACACCACGTTCCTAGAACTTTCAGTGGTGCCTCACCAACGACTGCGACTCACACCCAGTCTCCTCACTCAGAGCCGTGGAGACATTGAGCACCCAGATCCGCAACAGTTGAGCCTTGCAATATGGCTCCTGAGGTCATAGAGTTTGGCTACCTGAACCTGCCCCCTGACTGTATGAACATTATCAAGGAGGCAAGAAGACCTACAACCAGGGCGTGCTATGCTGCAAAATGGAAGCGATTTGTCATTTATTGTTCCAATAATGACATAAATCCGCTAGATGCATCAACGCAAAACATTATATGTTACTTGTTGCATCTACACAGATGCAATCTGGCATATAGTTCAATCAGGATACATTTAGCTGCAATGGCAGCTTATCTTCAAAACAGACAGCACCTTTCCCTTTTCAGAGTGCCAGCCATTAGGGCTTTTATGGAGGGACTCAAAAGAGTAATTCCTCCCAGACACCCGCCTTCACCTGTCTGGAATCTAAACATAGTTCTCACCAGACTCATGGGACCACCTTTTGAACCTCTTCACTCTTGTGAGATACAATTTCTAACATGGAAAGTGGCCTTTCTAGTAGCAATCACATCGCTAAGAAGAGTTGGTGAGCTTCAAGCCCTAACTTTTCAGGAACCTTTCATACAGATTCATGCTAATAGGGTAGTGCTGCGTACCAACCCTAAATTTATGCCTAAGGTGGTGTCACAGTTCCACATTAACCAAACAATAGAACTGCCAGTATTCTTCCCAAATCCATATTCAGTGGCAGACCGAGCACTGCACACACTAGATGTTAAAAGAGCTCTCCTGTACTATATAGACAGGACAAAAGATTTCAGGAAAACTAAGCAACTGTTTGTTGCCTTCTCTCCACAGCACAAAGGCAATCCCATTTCCAAATCAGGTATAGCCAGATGGATTGTCAAGTGCATACAAATCTGTTATCAAAAGGCTAAACGCACATTAACAGTTCCCCCCAAGAGCGCATTCCACACGCAAGTTAGGGGCATCCATGGCTTTCCTAGATAACATATCTCTAGAGGATATATGTAGAGCAGCCACATGGACCACCATACATACATTTGCCAAACACTACTGCGTGGATGTACACTCCAAACAGCAAGCTGCTGTAGGACAGGCTGTTCTCAGAACTCTCTTTCAGACTGCTGCAGCTGGCCCGGGCAACCACCGCTAAGAAGGAAACTGCTATTTATTCTATGCACAGATATGAATTCAGCAGCCCACATGCCTCGAACGGAATATGCTACTTACCAGTATGCATCTGTTCTTGGCATGTAGGGCTGCTGACATTCATATCGCCCGCCTTCCTCCCCGGTGCCTGTCGCAGCTGTAGCACTCAGAATTATTCTCAAGCATGGTCCTCATTTACTGTATCATACTCCATCTCTGCCACAATGGCAAAAAACAATCTGAGGATGGAGAGGATGCCCATGCGCACTGTAGTCCAGGGGAGGAGCCACCTATCTCGTGATACTTCGAAGACTCTTCCAGGACAACAATGTGCAATCATCCGGACCCAACACTAGGCGGTGATCTATGCACATATATGAATGTCAGCAGCCCTACATGCCAACAACAGATGCATACTGGTAAGTAGCATATTCCTTCAAAATCTGGGCTAGCTAGATGGATTGTCAAATGCATACAGATTTGTTACCACAAAGCTAAACGTACGTTATTTGTTCCTCCTAAAGCCCACTCTACAAGGAAGACAGGGGCTTCAGTGGCATTTTTAGGGAACATTCCCCTAGATGACATCTGCAGAGCAGCTACATGGTCTACACCGCACACATTCACAAAACACTATTGTGTGGATGTGCAAACCAAATAACAAGCTAATGTGGGCCAGGCTGTTCTCAAAACATTATTCCAAACTACTGCAACAGATAGGGGTGGTCACCGCTAAGAGTGGGTACTGCTATACAATCTATGCACAGTGTGCAATCTGCAGCTCATATGCCTCGAACGGAAAATGCTACTTACCAGTATGAATCTGTTCTTGGCATGTAGAGCTGCAGAGTTGCACACGCCCACCCGCATCCCCGGCTACCCTTCTCTGTTCCAGTATTATCTTAATTAGATACAAATTACATGGGCATCCTTCCTTTTTCTTGCAAAGCTCCATCATTTCCCTAATGGCGAAAAACATTCTGAGAATGGAGCCGATACCCATGCGCAATGTGGTCCAAAGGAGGAGTCTCCTATCTCGTGACTTCCAATGACCTTTTCAGGACAACAACAAACTGCAAACATCCGGGCCCAACACTAGGTGGCGATCTATGCACAGTGTGCAACTCTGCAGCTCTACATGCCAAGTACAGATGCATACTGGTAAGTAGCATTTTCCTTCCTGGGAAATGTCCTTTCCTTGAGCTGCAAGTGGAACAGTGAAAGAACCTTTTATTCAAGTTTACAGCGATAACGTTGTGTTAAGAGCCTTCCAGAGTGGTTTCCTTTTTCCATTTAAAGCAAACTGCAGAGTTGAGGGCTTTACATTCACTTGGTGTCAAGAGAGCATTATTTGCTATATTGATACAATGAAGTCAGTCCTCAATGAAACAACGGTGTGTTGTTTTTTGCAAAAACTGATTTAGGGCATCTTATTTCTTAGCAAGGTATTCATAGATGGATTGTTAGATGTATCGAGGCATGTTATGGTATGGCTTTAGTTTACATTATATGTAGTTTGTAAAGCACATTCCACTCTCAAGAAGAAGGCTACAATGGCTTTGTCACTGAATGTTTCCACTGTAAACACCTGCAGGATTGGCACTCAGTCAACTCCACACATGTCCACCGAACACTACTGTGTGGAAATACAGACCCATCAGGACTCCTTGGATGGCCAAGCATTTTTAAGACCTTTACTCCAAACGTCTGCTTCATCCATTCACTGACCCCTGCTTATGGGAGGCATTACTTTACAGTCTGTGCAGAGCATTTATATCTGTGGCCACACATGCTTCAAATGGAATATTTTACCCTGAGCTTTTAATGTTTCATATTCACATGCAACCTCCCCTTGAAGTGAGCAATTATTTTAGATATTCATTATATGATTGATATACGTATCACTTCGCAATACACAGCACATTTATTTTGTGCTCCTTCACTACACTGACCAAACATAGCTCTGGTAAAAACTGTCTAAAGTGGAGTTTTTGTCTTGATGCATTGTGAGCTAAGGGAGGTGTCACAGCAGATATTTTGACCCAAAGGTTTGTCATACTAAAACAAGTTGCAAACGTCTGCGTCCTACTCTAGATGGTGGGAGCATGCAGAGTATGGGCTTCTCCAGCTCCAAAAACAGATGGTTGCAGGGTACGTACAGCTTTTATTTCCACCTGCTTGAGTTTAATTCTGTAAGGAATGTCCAAACACGCGACATTCATTTTTTTACCCATGTCTCACAGAGAAAGGTTGACATTAAGCACTATCTTATTGACAGGTTACCAGAACTTATTTTAAAGGTGTTGACACAGCCTTGCCGTATTCATACTGAAGTTCGGCTGGGGTCTGTTTTGATTGCAATATCTCTGATTTGCATTGGGTCGTGACACCCTTTTAGGGATGAACTATTATGGTGTTGGGTGACATCTGAGACTTGAGACTGAGATTCCTTACACTAGAATAATCCCCAGGTTCTAGACTGGATCTGGAATTTTTTGAGCAGTCCCGTTGCTCGCCTGTAGAAGGGCATTGTTCGAGTGCGTGCGGAGCTGTCTGGCCGGAAGTGACGTATGCCGTGCCTAAACAGGCTCAACCCCAGTGCACCTACCTCAGTTCCTTCTTTTTCGTGCCATCAGTTTGGATCCAGACAAACTCCTCCCAGTCAATTTTTTACTTAATTTTTTTTCAACCATTATGTCGAATTCGTCCAGTGTGTCTATTGTCCTGTTTTTTTTTAACTGTCCCCGAACAAACAGATTGGTTTCAAGCATTGTGGTTCTTGTCACAGACAAATGTCTGTGAGAGACACCCACTTGGTGTGTCTGGGGTTCCTGGAATGGGACCACAACTCCACGCTCTGTACAGAATGAAGGACCATGAATCTTATGGCCAATAACGAGCAGGCCATGAAGTTTTTGGTAGCTTGCCACGTGACTCTTTGTTGCTGCAGTTCCCCTTAATGGGTAGGTTCTGGGACTGCTCTCTAAGCCACTCGCACCGGTCATCATTGCAATCCTTGACTTCTTCAGGTAAGTCCCACAAGAAGAAATCCAAGAAGTTGAAGCGCTCTTTGACTTCTCAACGTTGGTCCCATTTATCGTACAACTCATGGGAACAACGCCACAGACCCAGGCCCCCGCTTCCAGGTTGTTCCTGTGGATCTTGCACTGGGTCTGCTCTGCGCTTTCCCAAGTTTCCTGGAGTCGAAGTGGCACCTGCCCAACTTTGAGAGATTTATATAAGCCTAATTTTTTGGCAGTCTGACCTCTCCAGATTGCCTTTAGGCTCCATGGGTTTGGAAGGGACTACGACTGGGGCTCCGCCTGCGAGTCTGCCAGTCAGGCACTCCGGATCTGTTGGTGGCTCTGGATTGGCCCTGGCCATAACTTTGCGATCTCCTCTGTGTACAGTTCCAGTGGCACTGCTCCCGGCTCCACTGACACTGAACCCATCATGGTACCTGACTCCGATACAGAGCTGGACAGGCATCACCCTACGTCTGTTCTGATGCCGACCAGTAAGTAAGTAATTTATTATTATGCATGTTTAATTAAAACCGTTGCATAGATTAAATAATCTTTAAAAACCACAATCCACTGTTGCAAAAGTGTGACCAGTTTTAAAATGGTTAACTACTACAAAGAAATTAACTAGTTTTAAAACAATCCAGGCTGTGTCTTACATAAAGCCGTATAAAATGTGGTTACTCTTTTAGTCAGGTTAAAAAGTCTATCCCGTATAGGATATGTTATTGAGCAATCCGCCCTCAGATTTGTTGCTTCTAATTGGGGTTCCCTCGCCACTGAAATTGTTCGAGGTAGTAAAAACAGCTACAAGATGTCACTGGGGAAGTGGTCTTGATGTTCTGCTTAAGATATTAAGGGTAATTTTCTAAATTGACTAGATTAGTTCCGGGGACCATCATACGGTGATTGAGCAAGGGCAGTAGAGATACGTTTTTTAATCTCTGTTCAGTGAGATCAAGGAATTTTGTAAGGCGCCTGTCTGCAGGACCTGATTCCGTGTTGGTTAAAGGATGGTTTTCGTAAAGTTTTCCTTAGGTCTTTTAACTTGTCGCAGATACAAATGATGTGAATAAGGTTCTCGACTCCACATAGCCTGCATAGCTGGTCTCCTCCTATATGTTCCCAAGGTGATAAAAACGGGCTGATTGAGCCAACTCCCAAACAAAGTTTCAGACATTTTTCTTTAGTTGTTATCTTTATTCCTGCGCTTAGGTAAGATTGAGGTTTACCAGCTTCAAAGTTGTTGAGCACAACCCATCCATGGGCCAGTTTTGACAGTGCTTCCTTGTCCTCTACAATAGATTTAAGTCTTGTTGAATTTGTTACTAGGTTTTTGAATACACAGTGAGTCGTTGAAGTTTTCCAAAAGTCTGTCAGACCTAGAGCTTTGATGGAGTCCAGAAGGTATTTGTTCGCTGGCGATTTCCCCGTTCGTGTTAGTTCTTTCCAGGGGTGGTTGTTTAGGGTACCATTTTCTGCAGCTCTGATTTTATGCCAGCATTTTACATAAGCTCCCATTCTCTCTGCCTCTTGGTTTTGCAGTCCAAATTCCAACCGTATTTGGGCCGGGGAAATGTATTTAGGGAGCTGAAATATTGCTCGGTAAGAGGTTGCTATTATGCCGTTTAAAATTGCTACATCTCTTCCTCTCATTGGCTCACTAGCGTAAGTGATTGTGGGCTGCAATTTGGCTCGCAGGACTTTTAAGAAAGGATCTAGAGACAGGTCCGGCAACATTTTCTTCATGGGTTAGAGAGCCAAATAGGTCATAGTACCCTTCCTTCGTAAGGATTCCAGCTGCGGCTTGAAGGAATTGTTTTGATCTAAAAGTATCCCCAGATGCTTGTAGCTTGTTACTTGATGCAAGAGTTTCCCGTCAAGGTACCAACTTGGTCTTGTCTTCTTGTGGTAGTTTACTGCCATAACTTTAGTTTTAGTAAGATTTATTTTTAAGGCATTCCGTTTAGAAAAATTGCTAGCCACGTCTAGAAGATGTTGAAGACCAATTGGGGTCCGACTGATCACGACTAGATCATCAGCATGAGGTTAAACAGCAGTGGGGCTAGGACGCACCCCTGTTTTAGACCCTTAGTTGTGGGAATTCTGCTTGAAAGGTGCGTTCCGCCACCTAGTTTTATTCTGATCCACGTGTTGGTATACAGGTAACTAAGTTGATCTAAAAGAGAAGTTGGTATCCCCCAACTGGCCAGCTTATGCCAAATCTTTGAGTGATCAACGTGGTCGAACGCAGCTGTGTAATCTATAAAGTAGAGATACAGGGGGTATTTACCCTCTTTTGCAGCGTCCATGAGTATGGTTAAGGCCATGATGTTGGTTGTTGTTCCTTGGCCTTGACAGAATCCTGTTTGTGTTACAGGGATAATTTTATTCTCTGAGGCCCAATAGGCTGTTCCTTCCAAGATAATCCCAGCGTAATATTTAGCCTCAGTGTCTATAAGGGCTATCAACCGGTAGTTGTTTGGAATAGACCTCTCGCCTTGCTTATATATTGGGCTGATAATGGAGCCTCTCCATGATTCTGGAAGCATGGAAGTTCTTAATGCATGTCTGAAAACTGGTACCAGTGTGTTGCTCCAGAAGTCAGGAACTTGTTTGAACAGCATTGGTGGAATGCCGTTAGGGCCGGGAGCTCCCGCCCGTCTGCCTTTAGCTATTTGCTTTTTTATGGCCAGTGCAGCAGGGCTGTTATGCTCTTCTGCTTCGATGGATAGGCAATTTTGGTCTGAGAAGTCCTTCTCCCGCTTCATCGGCCAAGAGTTACTAATGTTCTCTTTGCTGGAGCAATGATGAGTAGTTGCTTCTTTCTTTGGTTTGGTTGTACTAGTGTTGCCTTGGTAGATGGAAACAATATCTAATTTTTGGTTTGAGTCATTGAAGTGATTAAATAGATATTTGTTCCAGACCGCTTCTATGATGTTAGAGTTGATGCCAAGATAGTTCGGTCTCTGTAATTTATCGACTGCGCCAAAATTTGGTGCTGTTTTTCTGTTTTGCATCATGGAAAAGTTTCACCCATATTTCGTCGTTCTTTGCTCTTCTAGTTTCCCATCTCCTCTTATTTAATGATTTATTTACCTTCGCGGAGGGAACTTTGCAGTAACAAATTGTTTGGAAATTTACGGAGTTGTTTTAGTGTGTGATTTATAAACTGCTTCAATTTTGTGGATACTGGACTTTTTGCCATTTTGCTAGAAATATATAAAGCATTCCTCCGTTTCAAACCTTGTCTGCTTAAAAATGTTTCTCCAAGTGACTTGACGAAATTGCCCCTGCATTCCAAAGGCTCCACTGCCACCTCCCCCTCTTGTTTGTACAGGTCTTTGGCGATGGATGTTATTTCCTCTATATTTGCGGAATTACACCTTATTCTTTTGAGATTGATTGTTTAAGTTTACACAATTGTTTTACTGACGAGCAGTGTGTGGCTAGAGCTTGCTTTAAGACTTAGTTCTTGTGGCATATGGTCACTGAGATCATTATTGCCGATCTCGAAGGTGGCAATATGATTGTATGGTATTAGGGTTGTAAAGATGTAGTCTAGGTGGCACTTGGACCACAGACGCCGAATTATACCGCGACGCTGAGTTCGACTTGTCCGGATCCAGGGACAATGCCTGATTCTATGCAGAAGAACCTATTTTAGTTCTGTCACCATTACAAGACTGTGCGGTCCTATGCAGAAGAGACTACTTAATTCTTCCCCACCTTGACAAGGCTATGCTACGTGAACGTCTACTTGACGATTTAATTGATAATAGCAACTAAAAGGTCCTACGTCGCATCACCTGTATACAACTACTTTGCTGATTTGCAACTACATACTCGAGGCGGTTTGCAACTACATACTCGAGGCGGTTTACAAATATATTTCAGGCCATCGGATACGCATAGGAGTTGACGAATCAAGGTGACAGTGGTTCTTTAACATAATCGCCACTACGCTATTTATAGGGAGATTACGGAACTACAATTGGAGATCATCAAAACTATCTGCCCTGAGGAAGCTCCCGATGTGGGAGAGAAACGCGTTGGCTGATTCTAGTATGATTAAAATGATGAATTTGTCTACAAAACTTAATGAATAAAGGAGGAGTAATTTTTATACAAACCTTGGCTTTTTGGACTTTGTGTTGGTGCGCCCCCACTACTCTTAAACATGCAGTCTAGGTGGGACGATGCTATGGCTGAATGGTACGTAGCAGCTGGTGGAGTTTCGTCCTTAAAACGGCCATTTACGGCTCTCATATTCAAGTACTCCCAACTCCTGAAGCAGGTATTTCGCACTTTGCGCTGGGTTGGTGACTGTGAGTCGGGCTTGCGTCGGGATACCCCATGCTGCAGATAGATCCTGGATTTGATCATCGTCTTGAGTGTTTCCTAAGAGATGCATTTTTTGGAATCACCAGCAAAGAAGATGTGACCTGTTGCTGCCTCGTCTATCAATCTTTTTAACTCCGTTGACAACTCCTTTGCTGCTTGTAACTTTTGTTTTGGATGAATGTATATGTTTATTATTATTCCTTCCTCTGGGCACTGGTTAATCTTAAGCGATATTTTTATGGCCTGAATGCAACCTCGAGGTGATAATTGAATATTCTTTAAATCGGTCTTACCTATTTCTGTTATAGAGGTTAAGAGCAATAAGCCACCCGAACGACGGCCAAAAACAGACCCCTTTGTTGCCGGAAGTAGATGAGAGATGTAGCCCTGCAGTTCAAAGGACTGATCTTCCCAAGTTTCCTGGAGCAAGATTATATTAAAAGATTTCAGGTAGTTTAGAAACTAATGGTCGCTTGTTTTGGAAGCTAAGCCAATAATATTCCAGACACATATTTTAAGGCCGTCACGCTCAGTTTGGGATGGATGTTTTACAGCCAACTCTTGTCAATTTGTGCGCGCTGATGTAATTACACTCTGTATGCCCGACCAATTGTTGTTAATTGAGGATTGTGATAATGTATGTTGATTCTCTGCTGGTAACACTGCTATTGCCAGATTCGCCTCAATCTTTGTGCCTGGAGTTCTACTCCTTGCTCCTTTCAGGACTGAGTGTTGTCAAGCTTGAGTTGTTTGTCTTTGTTTAGGAAAGGTGTTGGATATAATGGTTTTGGGACTGGTTTCATGATTATCCCCCAATTTTGGAATCGGTCTACTTCCTGTAAGATTCTGCCTGCAACCTCTGAATTTATCCATCTAGTTCTGGTAGCTTCTAAATTTTGGGTATTGTTGTTTGGTATGAATTAAATTGACAACAAATCTGACAATTTGATGTCAATTAAAGTTGGGATAGAGTGTAAGAGCCGTAACACCTTTTGTCTATTTTAATATGTCTATACGACCTCTCAGTTTGTATTGCGGAAGTAATATAATGGTGTCAAACTCTACCAATTTTAATGGCTGTGGGTTGTAAAGAGATGTTTTATCACAATTAATTGCTGTGTTAGCAGAACATCTCCGGTTTGGAGCATAGGTATGTATTTTACTGTTAAATGTACATGTAGAAGACCCCAAGGAAGAGTCGTTGGTCATGTTGGTTTCCTGGTTGGTATTGTTGAGTAGATACAGGTTGAACAGATGGAGACTGAGTTATTTCTTGCTTAATTGGTACTTGCTTGATGGCTTGACTCGACGTAAAGATTAACTCTTTATAATTCTCCTGAAGGGTTATACCCTGTGACCTCCTTGTGGCTAATGTCCCCTAAATTAGAGGCTTTCTTTTTAATGGTGTTTTAAATGGTTCTTTAATGAGGCTGATTTTTTTCCGAATTGCTTTCATTGATAGAGGCAGTTGGTAAAAGGTTAATTTCAAGTAATCTCCTGGTTGGATCTTGTTTGCCTTGCAGGTTATTAGTGCCACTGGCTGTGGAACTTGGGCTTCTTTGCTGTGCCTCTTTTCTAACTTCCGTTGTAGCTGGTACTGGAGATTACACCATTTCAACACCTTTTGCACAGTTTCCAAGGCGGCTCTCGCTCGGAGACCCATTTAGTCTTGAGTGGAGCTCAGGACTCTTGTACACCTTTCCGTCAATACCACTACTGTACAGAGTTTTCAAGGAGGTCAAGAATGACCTGGCCCAGGTCATGTTAGTGGCCCGGATTAGGCAAGGAGAGTCTGGTATCACAAACTTCTGAGCATCTATACTCCGATATGGCTGCCTCATTGGGAGGATCTCCTCTGTCAGCAAAAGGATATGATCTTGTATCCGAACCTGCGCACTCTTTGCCTTCATGGTTGGAGATTGTGCAGTGACAGTGGAGTGTCTAATCTTCCTTCTGAAATCTGCGATTTTTATTTATATCATTTGTAAAGCGCCTGAATCACCCCAGATGGGGTATCTCCGCTCTGAAGACGTGTAGAGGTTAGGCAATGTTATTGTGGCAGCCAGGCATCCCTCAGCAAAGATTTCAAAACACCTTCCTCTGGTACAAGTGTGAGAAAGTGGCTCTATATATACTGGACAATAAGGCAGTACAGTGTGTATAGAGTCCACAAACCCCAAAGGTATAACAGAGTTTAAAGTCAGAACTGACCTTACTCTCGAAAGTGGTAGCTTGGTAGAGCAGTAAGGCAGTACCAGAGGACAGTGTAAAGCATTTGTTGTACACACTCAGTCAGCAAAAGGTTTCACACACTCAAGAACTGAACTCCAGGCCAATTGTTGTTATATCCTCAGATATAGTGGTTTTATTTTTAGAACCAACAGTTATAAAAATATACTTTTCGAGGTACGAGTACTCTCATGTGAATACTTTGCAGAGGAGCAATAAGTTTGTACACACAATAATTACAGGATAGCTAATGAGCAATACAGTTCTGAAACACACTCTAGCATTGAGCTAAATGGGTTTTTCATAGGAAAGTACAGTTGATTACTTTATGGATTACTTTGGTAGTCCCAGGACTAGATCTTAGATTCAGTCCTGGGGTCTAAGCTGAAACCAGATTAGCAAAAACGTTTTAGTTACTGTGATGAATTTTCCTGAATATAAAGCTGTTTTAAAAGTTCACACGTAGAAACTTTTCAAGGTGATTCTGACAATGTTATCCAATGGGTGGAAATTCAGGTTACAGGTAAAGTACGATTGCGTTACTTTTGTATCCCAGCACTAGTCTCCTAGGGCCAGCACTGGGGGCTTAACTCAAAACAGGTAGGTAATTGCGTTTCAGTATTTCGTATGATTTTTAAAGAATATTTGCAGTTTTCAAAAGTAGACACTTAAAAGAAATTTCATAGAAAAGCAGACAATGGGTTCCTATGGAGAAAATACAGGTTACTAGTAAACCCGCTAGGGATTACTTTTGCGGTTCAGTACTGGGCTGAAAGGTTAAGTACTGGCTTCTCTCCTGATAACAGGTGAGTATTTTCGAATTCGGACTTTGACTAATTTTATAGGAATATTTTAAATTTTCAAAACTACACACTTCGAAAATTTTCGAGTCAAAATGGGTCAATGTTATCCAATGGCGGGTAAGCGAATTACCGGTTTCCAGGTGAG
Organism: Lissotriton vulgaris; assembly: GCF_964263255.1. Taxonomy (NCBI): domain Eukaryota; kingdom Metazoa; phylum Chordata; class Amphibia; order Caudata; family Salamandridae; genus Lissotriton; species Lissotriton vulgaris. Next base: position 1,101,089,807 of record NC_141693.1, read on the forward strand.
TACTTGGTTGGTGAAGTTAGGGTTCTGGGCGTAGACTCAGGGGTCCCCCAGGGTCAGGTAAGTACAGTTAGTTCAGTCCCATCGGCACAGGGGCGTCCGGGTGCAGAGGTATTTGGCCCAATGTTATCCAATGAAGGAAAGGGGGCCTTTCGTTGGTGGCTGCTGGCTAGCAGGCCACGCGGCTCTGGGAGCTGGGCTCCTGATCACTTGCTCTTGGCAAGGGGGGAAGTAGGATAGGGCAAAGAGGTCACAGCCAGCGGCACTCGGGCGACTGGGTGCAGGGTGCTTTTGAGCCGTCGGGCGCTCCATGTTATCCAATGAGGATCTTGAAAAAGGAACAAAGGCTGCAGGCTCAGGGACGGGGACTCTCCAGGGGCGACCAGCACTTCGAGAGGTAAGTTGGGATGATGGAGCACAGGTAGGTACCCCAAAGGGAGGCACAGGGGGCCGCAGGGCACCGGGTGCAGGGGTGTCTGGGGTCGGAAAAGCTTACCCTCGTCTGGTTGCGGTTGGGGTGACCTGCAGGCGTCGGCTGGTTCGTCGAGGAGAGTTTTGGGCACTGGACTTCGGGTCCCAGTCGCCGGGGGACGTGGTCTTGGTTCGGGTTGGCCCGGCCCGGGCGGTGCAGAGTGGGCTGGTCCGGAACTTCCTGGTGAGCACCAGGTGGGGTGTTGCAGCAGAGCCTCTGCTGATGGGAGTCCCAAACTTCGAGAGGGTCAAGGCAGGCAGGTCCTCTGGGTGTCCCAAGGTTGCTGTCCGCAGAGGTCGCCGGGATTAGGCAGGAGCATGTTCCAGGATCAACAGGCCGGTAGGGCTGGTGCCAAGTCAGTTGTTGTTGTCCTGTTGTTAGCAGCTGCGCGGCAGGTCTTCTTCTTGATCGTCTTTCTTCTTTTGATATCAGGATATGAGGAAGGAAGGTTCACGGAGCCCCTAAATACTAAATTTAGTGGCGTTACAGGTAGGGCAAGGGCAGGGACCAATGGGTCCCTGTCCTGGGGTGAGGACACCCCCCTAGCCTGCTCCTCTCCTGTGGGAAGGGGGCAGGAGCCTAGCTGGGATTGGGCAGGGCTCCCCATCTACAAGATGGCCAGAGCCCGGGGTCGTGCTTCACCTCGCCTCCTCCACCTGAGGGGTGGAGTTGGCAAAGATTGGCACACCCTCCTTCCTGACGTAGTTTTTCCCGCCAGTCTCCCCACCAGAGTGGGGGTAGAGCGGGTGGGGGCCAGTTGCTGGGTACAGCAAATGGTCTGGAGAAGCTCTCATAGGTGGTATACCTTTGAAGCTTCCCCCTGTCCATCCTGGGGGAGGAGACATAGCACCTCGCCCAGGATGTGCATTGTTGCAGGCCCAGGAGAGCGGGGGGCTCTCCACCCAGGGGTCCAGCAACATGTCTGCTGTGTGGCAGCCTCTGCAGCCACTCAGTCCAGACGTGGATTGTAGGTTCGGGTTTTGGGGGGCATCTCTAAGATGCCCTCTCGTGCATCTTACATTAAATCCCACACAGGCATCATTGCGGGTTTAATGTGCTGAGAAGTTTGGTACCAAACTTGTCAGTCTTCAGTGTAGCCATTATGGTGCTGTGGAGTTCGTAATGACAACCTCCCAGCACCATATACTCTTAAATGGCATCACTGCACTTACAGTGCCCAGGAATGGCCCAGGGTACTGAAGGGGCACAGGGCTCATGCACCTGTGCCCTCACCTCTGGCATAGGGCACCCAGCTAGAGGGGTGACTGAAGTATGCCATGGCAGTGGGTTCTGTGGGCATGGCACACAGGGATGTGCGCCATGTCAACTCTTGGTTTAGTTCTGTACTTAGGCACTCAGCCTGCAAAGGCAGAGTGTGGGTGCCAGGGTACAGGGCCCCTGAGGGTGGCACAATAAGTGCTGCAGCCCTCAGGGGCCTTCTCTGGTCACCATGCCTTGGGTACCTAGGGTACCATTTACTAGAGGCTGACAGGTGGCCAGAGATGTCAATTGGGTTTCAGCATAGCTTTTCTTTTTAGGGAAGGAACACAGGCCCTGGGTTCCTGATTGGCAGGGACCCAGGGCACACTCAGTCAAAGCACATCAGCAGTTCAGAAAAAAGTGGGAGCATACCAAGGCAAGAAAGATGGCACTTTCTCACAACAAGTTTGTGGCTTGCTGCTCCTTACGGCACGTTGATCCACTTTCTGCCTCTCTGTTGAAGGTGATGATGTTTTTGTTGTCTTTTTCCTCAGCAGGCCCTTGCCCTGGGCACTGTTAAAGGTTTCCGGCCAGCCATTTTGTTCTCTTTGCAGTTGCCATATCAGCCCTGTCTGTTTAGGTCACCCGTTTTCCTAAATGCTGAAGGGAGACTTAACCATTTGAACCACAAAAGACCTTTTTTTACATTGAATCAAAGAACACTGGGTGGATGATCAGCTCTTCATTGCGTTCTCTGGAATGAAAAAAAGGCAAGGCAGCACAGAAATGGACAATCTTCTGCTGAATTGTACTCTGCATCAAAATCTTCTACTCACTAGTTAAGAAGCTGCCTCCTGAAGGCACATGGGCTCATTCCACCAGAGTCAAGGTGGCTGCTACTGCGTTAGTGTGTGGAGTTGCCTGTCCTGTAGATCTGTTTGGGCTGCTACATGGGCATCACTCCAGCCAGGCTTTTTGCTTGTTAAATCCTTCAGGACTTTTTGGCATAAGCCAGTTCACTGACCCACCTCTGGGGAGGTATTGCGATCGTATCTGTTCTAAGGTGAGGAATCTGCGGTTAGAAGTCTCTTATCAGCAGAACAAGTTTCTTACCTTTGGTAATGCTTTCTCTGATATTTATTTATTTATTTATTTATTTATTTAGTGTGTTTTGATATCGCGCACAGCTACCCCAACGGGGTGTCCCGGCGCCTGATAGAGACTGTCTAACTGCAGATTCCTCACCAAAGCTCCAATCCTTTCTGTTCTGTGAAGTGGGCTCTTCAACGAAAAGATCCCGCTAGACTCTGCACAGTGGTCATGAACTATTCTGACGTGACTTTGTGTTTTTCTCGTGGAAATAGTCCCGAAAGAGATGGCTATTAGGGCACCGGAATGGTGCCTATGTGACCGGAGTGGCGCCTTTCTTCTGACTTGGACAGCGGTGACACAGAGCCGCCGATGCCGGCGTGCAGAATAACTGCTCAAGATTTTCCAGATCCAGTCTGACACCAGGGGAGTATTCTAAGGTGAGGAATCTGCAGTCAGATAGTCTCTACCATAAAAAGTGTTACCAAAGGTAAGAAACTTGTTCTTTCATAATCAACCGTAAACATCCAATAGGATAAGAAATCGAAAAGCCCCAACTATCAGGGTCTGAGTGCCTGGATATCTTTTGCTAGTAAAGAAAGCGCTTTTACCAGAGACTCTGCTATTGCAATCCCGACACCCCTAAAACCAGTTTGACTAGAAAGAACGTAAGATTGTGTATTTTTTTTATATTTAAGATAAAGCAGTGAAACGTCTGCGAATCTAGGGGGATTGTTCAGTTTTGTGAGAACTGGCCGGATGGCCAGTCTCCTGGTTGTTTAGGAAGATTTGAAATCTGGAGGCATTTGGTCATCGTGGTCTTTATACAATATGTGGCTGAAAATAGTTTGCAAAATCAAGATTCCCCAAGAAGTAATAATTGGTTCAATAATCACAATGTGAGAATGGGCACACTCATGTGTATTTATGGTTCAGCTCACTACTTATCTACCAGCAATAGCACATACTGTAATCTACTGTAGTTTGGGCTGAGCCATACACTAACATCTATCTCCAGCACCATCATTGATATATGTGACAGAAAGAGTGCAGCTACTGTCTGGTGCACTATTCTATCTGGCACAGACCATTTGCAGCTGAACTCTAAGGAAGGAGATAGATTAAATATGAACAGAATTGACCATCGCCGTGTGTCTATATATGCTATTTATGGGAATGTTTTTTCATAGAACCCTGATGGAGTATATGTGGATTGCTATTTTGTCTGTGTACTTGGAGGCTGGCGTTAAACCATAGAATGACAGTATACTGGCTAACTCCATTTTGTTTAAAATACAAAGTAATAACTTTTGCAAGGGCAAAAACTAAATAAAAGATTCCATGCTGAATTTCTTGAGAAAATAGTTTTAATTTGGATGAAAATATAACGAAGCCACAGGTGAAGAGCCTTCATGATGTGGCCAAAAACACATTTTCTAAGCTGCCATTTGTCCATTTCTACCTATTGCACAGAAAAGCACTGATTATGGACCATATTCAGTATTGACGTTTCAGGACGCAATACTACTTTCACCACAAAGTACTATGTACAAGTTATCTTTCCCTTTGATTCCTTACTTAAAGCCCTTTCCAAGTGGCTGACTCGACCCTGGTATATTTTATTGAGCAGTAGATATTTATGGGTTCGTAATTGCTGATGACTATTCTGGTAATGTTTCCATCATCTGAAAGGCACTATCAGATGGCTGTTTATTTCAATGTGCTCTTCCATTATTGAGTACAGGAACAAGTCATGGACGTCTTTGTACAGCTTGATTTCCTCTTCAAAGAGGATGTAATTATTTGTTCTTCTTTCTCACAGAGGCGGCCTTTGGTAGAAAATATATTTTGATGTGGCATTGTGGGATTTCCCCAGACCTCGTAGACAATTTGAATGCCATTCTGTAACAGTTATTGAATTGAGACAGGACAAGTAGGGCTTGAAGAGACTTTTATCAAATAAAGCAAAAAATATACAAAATACCTAAAAATAAAAATATTTTTAAAAAGTGCTTCGGTGGTTCCTGATCCCACATCTGTGTCACTGGCGAGTGGGTTGCCTTTTAATATGCTGATAGCCCCACCTGTTGCCGTTCACTACACTTAGCTAAAAATTTCAGGCTTCAGCCTGGGCCTCGGAAGGGGTTTGTGTACAGATTTTGCAAATCTTATAAGCATCAGAAAGAACATCCCTGAAGCTAAGCAACGTATCCTTTAAAATTTCCATTTTCTGTGGTACTGTTCACTACTTCAGTGTGCATTTAGAATTTTTTTCCAACTGTTTTTCGAAGTTTCTTCAATTTTCTGATTTATGTTTTTTTCTGTGTTTTAGGTGATCAGGTCAGCAGTCGTGGTGCTCTCACAGGAGGTTATTATGACACTAGAAAGTCCCGACTTGACCTGCAGAAAGATGTTAGGAAGGTCGAAGTGGAACTCCGTGAATTAGAGGCTAAACTCAATGATAATCTACGCAAAAACATCGAAAATATCCTTTAAAATGAATTCTCTCCTGAAACCAATCTGTAGCCCTGTGCTAACTTTTGAGTTTGTGTATAATCTTGAGAAGTATGTTTAAATGCTTATGCAACCATCCCCAAAGTCATATCTGCACAGTATGGCAGCTAATACAGCAAAGTGCCATGTTTGCACCTTCACCAGAGCACTACTGAAGCTGGTAACAAAGAAGTGTAAGAGTATCCCATTCTCCAGTAGGAGATAATTGGTATATTGTATACTCTACTCATTAAATGTAGCAAGAGGTTTAGTACATTTCACACTGCAAACTGAACCGATTCTAGGTGCATGTGTGAATTTGTGGTGTGAATGTTGTGCTTGTGGCTGTATTGTATTGTAGAATTTCTGTAAGGCTTCTTACCCCTGGTGAGACTTTCAAATGTTACGATTTGCATCTATTGCCTGTGTGCCCTTTTGCATGAGTTGTTTAGGGTTTTGGATGTAGTTTAAGAAGTGTTGGGTGACGTGCTTAAGTTCAAGCATGTGCTTCTGCATTATGCTGTGAGCGTGGCTGCACTTAACCATTTGTGGTGAGCATGAGAATGCACTCTGACATAAATGCCTAACGTGTGGATGGGAAAAGCCGCGATTTTAGTGCTCTCCGATATTCTAGGTGATTAACACTTCTTATGTGTGCGGTAATTGAGCTTCCAGAGGTTAGCATTCTGAACAGAGAAGTTTTTCATATTGAAGACTTTTTGAAGAAAGGAATGGATAGGAGCCAGCTGTGGTGTGGTCTTGTTTGGCAGTAAATGCAGTTTGTTGAAAGAAGAGTTGTCCATTCCATAGATTGCTCTATTTGCATCTCTGTAAATGTGATATGTCTCACTCCAGGCAGCCACAAAAAGATTAGCATGACTGGTTGGATGAGTCTCAATAGGTGGGTTGTGGAGCTGATTGTCCAACATTTTTTAATAGCTTCAAGAAAAGTCCAATTAACTTTACGGGTTACTGTAGGCACAGTTGGGCTGATTTGCCTTCCCTTGCTTCTTTGATGCTTACAGTCATAGGGTGGTGGTAGCAGAGCCGACCTTTGCTCAAATAGCGCACTCAGCAACCCACAATTTGCTCCTCCCCTCCCACTCGTCATATTCAATTGTCGGTGTGTTGGGGATATTGGGGGAAGGGATGGAGAAGGTAAGGGGGAAAAGTGAAAGGAGAAAACCGACTTTAGAACAATGGGAGCACACTTTTCTTCCGAGGCAGGTTGTAGCGGGAGGCTGCTGAAGAGCCCCTCTGAAGGTCAGCACCCTGACCGTAGGCTCACCTTGTCCATGCTAAAGGTCTGCCCTGGGTGGTACATTCTCAGTTACTTCATGGGAGTCTGCCCTTAATTTTGCTTTCTTTGCCGGCAGTCCTTTTTGAGCCGGTCTTTCACTGCTTTGGATCTGCTATATACTAGGAGTCTTTCTCTTCTTGCTCAGCTCGTCAGATTAGGGCATTGTTTGATCTCCTCTGTCATAATCACTAGTAGAGTTTTTTTCTATGTAAGGCAGTCTTGTATCCCGGGCTGTCTTTCCATCTAAAGATTTAATCTGTGTTCTACCTTTCTCAAAAGCTGGTGATCCCTGTTCTACGTCATAATTCTGCTTTTGCTGAGAAACGTTTGTTGCACTGTTTGGATGTCCACTGGACTCTATTTAGAGCGCACCTTTTCGCTTCAGCGGCTATGTTTGGGAAGTTTAGCTTCTCAGGGAGGGATGGTAAACCTTTTGTGTATATTTTGAGCCAATGTTTGTGTCTAGTGTTAATTGGCTCAGGTTTCCCTTTCTGAGCCTGTTATGGGGCTGTCTGTATATTTTGAAAAGCATATGAATTGCCCGTCTCCAGGTGACAACTGCCCTCATGTAAAAGGACTTAGACGAGGAAGCAGTGACTCCAGAGTTATGAGGATTCCTGGTATGCATTTGGAACATTTTCTAGTAGGTGGTCTAGTTTTGCTACCTAGTGTGCGGAACATTCTGTGCTTTCTTAGCACATTTACAGTATATGATGTCCCTGGCAGAGGAAGAGTCCAGTCAGTTGATTTTTATCTGACTTTGCTGCTATTTTGGCTTGATAAATACCACATAAGCAGGGCTTATTGTTTACATTACCAGTCATAAATAAGTACTTTAAAGGTTTACGGAATACATTTCCTCCAAAACCCTTTCTAGTACCATTTTGGTATTTGAACTTTGTTTTGACATTTCTGATGAGTTTCTTTTTAATCTTTGCGTTCTCAAACTTCTCTACTAGAAAGTTGACTTTTTCTGGCTGAGATTACATCAGCAAAAAAGTCAACGAGCTCTGGCTTTGTCTTCTTCATCTCATCTTTTTTTCAGAAGAGAAAGGTAGTTCTTTACGTGAAGCTGTCCTTGACAATAGTCGTTTCTGAGTTTCATATGTTCCAGACTGTCTTCCAGTTTTGTTTCCTCCTCCTCCTGCAGAGTATGAGGCGTGACTTCCTAGATTGAACTCTCGGAAAACTTTGCTGTCTGCAACCAGAGGACTGCTGAATTTGGCACAATTAATAATCTCTCGTCCAGTCTAAAAACATGTTCTGTTAGGAGAAATTGCCTTATCTTTTTTTAATTTTCTTTACAGTACTGACATTGTCACTGTTAAAAAACACTTATGAAAGAGTAACATTATAAAGTAATAAACATTTATTTTATTTTTAGTTCACTACAAACAAAATGAACACATGGGCATGTTGACCTTTTTAGTCGCAAATGAATTGGTTAATTAATTTCTAATTGTAGTCCATCTGATGTTTGAAATGTTTTATTTTGAGGTTTCTTTATAGTGCCATTTCTTCATAAAATTATCCTTTAATCCTCTTCAACGTTTTGAATTTGTTGGTGCATGGGGTGTATATGTTATGTGTGTTCTTTGGAGGGGTAGCAGATTTTTGGAGTGTTCTTACGTAAGGCACAGCTAAAGGGTAATGTGAATGTGACACCTTGAAGTGATAATGCACATAATGGTAAATAGTAAACATTAAACATTGCAGCAAAATGTCCAAAAACCTTTTGTCTGAGCTGCTACATCTGAAGTATTAGGAAAGCGGAATTATGGGAGGTTCTTTGGAACAAGTGTGGCTGGAGAAAATCAGTGGATAAACGACTCTGTAGGCCAGCAGTTTCAGAAGGGTGGGATATTCTGAAGTTGGAGGTACTTTTTTCAGATCAGCCAATTAAAGTTGTGTGCAGTGTTGGCCTTATGTGATAACAAAGCCTTGAGTGAAAGTGTCCATCTCCCCTGTAGTAAATAATATTATTTTATTATGTATATAGTCTTGGACATTGCTGTCAATTTAGAATAAGGACAAAAGTGACTTGTAACAGTCTGTGGAGAAGTTGTAACTGCAATATTAGTCATTTATTGACCAACAGTATCAAAATGGAGTGTCATTTGCAAATGTACCAATGAATCTTGCATCACTTCTTCAGTCCTTCTCCCAGTAGATTTCACCCTAGTGAGAAACCCACACGAAAGCTGTGGTTTTACTGGGTAGCACTCACTTTCTGTCTTCTGAGGCTCCATGCAAAAGTTCTGAAGATATGAAACCTTTCAAAGATGAAAGACACAATAAAAGTATTTTGGCCAAATTGAGCCTTGGATCTATTGCCCCAATTTTGATGTACACTACCATTACTTATATCAAATATGCTTGTACCTTTAATTAACTATGCCAGTACATATGGAGCCTTTTCCTTAGCCCGTTGCACGGATTAACAATGAAATTGATCAGTTGATGAACCAGATGCAGCAAATCGAGACACAGCAAAGAAAGTTTAAGGCCTCCCGTGATAGTATCTTGTCAGAAATGAAGATGCTCAAGGAGAAAAGGCAACAATCTGAGAAAACCTATATGCCCAAGGTATGACTGAGATGGAAATATTTGTTACATTTACTTTTGAACACTTATTCTTCACACAGAAAAGTATAAGGTTTTTTCAGTTGTGCTTTTTTTTTGCTCAGGAAGGGGATGTTAGTTTAATAGCTTTGCAGTGTACAAATAGCATTAGTAAATGCATATGGTGTTTAATGCTTTATTTTTAATTACCTCCGATTCCAAAATAGTAATAGAAAAGATCTGATACATCCCAGTCTCTGGAGGAAACTGTTATCAACTAATATTACCCTAAAGACAAAGCAGGAAATGCATTCACAGTACAATAGTAAGACATTTAATATATTTCTTTTCTGAAAATTCTACAGTACTGTATGTTTCATAGATTCAAATGCTTGGAACTTTCATGGTCATTAAATTGGCAGTCTGTTGATACTTAATATTAGCAGTTAACATTATCACACTTGAGAGGCCATAGAGTTATATTTGTTTAGCAGGGCATTCTTCTCATTGAAAAGTATCCCAGCTATAGCCAATGAAGTGAACTTGCTTTGGACTTCACTCCCCATTGAAACCATCATAGCGAAGATTTGTACCTCACAGTAAATGTGAAGGATGGCCACCCAATATCTCGGCTGTACTACTCAAAGGCTTCTTTATCATAAGCATTTCTTTTGGAATTGGCCTACCAAATCCCTTAACAGCCACCCTAACTTGGGAGTGTTACATTTGTTGTCATGGGCCAGGGGAAACTGGTATAGAAATCCCTGTTCCGCCTCTGTGCTTCTTGTGGACTAATTAAGATCTTTGCAATTGCAAGACTCTTTCAATTAGGACAATAATATACAGGAAAATGAATCCATGTTCCATTTAAGAAAATTGTTTTGTAAACATATATATTTCCAATGGATATATCGAACTGCATATTCCTCACCTTGTGACTCCCCACCTTGTAAATACTCCTAGGTGCCAGACTAGGTGCCGGATTAGGGCCATGAAATCAATCGGTGTACAAGCGCTTTATAAAACCCTTTTAACATAATATAACTAAATACGGAAACTCTGGTATACCAACAGTTGGCACCATCGAGCTCTACATCGAATTTGGATCACCTCTGTATGCGACATAGTGCCACATAAATGTGCCACCCCTGCAGGCTTGCATCAGTTCCTCTGACCTGACCTGACCTAACCTAACCTGTATCCTGAGCTCTGCTCTAGACTTTTTGGTGTAGTTTACACGCTTCTGAAATAAAATAATGCACAATGTGTTAGCCAAATTTCTCTGCCAGATGACGGCAGACTTCAAGCTGTGTTACAACTGTTGGAAGCAGATGTTGGTCACAGACCTGTACTACATCTGGTTTTGGTGCTGCAGCGCTAAATGTGATTGAGTTGTCCAAAAATGCGCACTGATCAACCTAAAGGCCATCAAAGAGCAGGGGCCAAGCTTTATGTTGTAGAATACAAGAAGAGAGGCTGTTCTTGTGCAAAGTCCTGAGGCCAATCTTGATCCTAGTATTGGTCTACTTCACTGCCATCAGGTAAGTCTAAAACGAATTTCAGGGATAAGTCGTGGTGAAAGCATCCGGGATCAGAAATGGGTTTGTTCTCTACCCACTACTTCAGAGAGAGGTTGTACAGTTAGAGCTTCAAAGGCCAATCTCAGCCACCATCATTAATTTGGACGATGGCCATCTTTCACACCACAGCAAACTAAGGCTTTCAGGAAGGCTATGCTGGAGTTTTTTAGAGCAGGTCCAGTTCCCTCTGTCTTTCCTTCAGGCCCCATCTATCTATTGAGGGCAACAGATGGGGTTCCACTAGCATGTCTATCCTTTGTGCCATCTGACCCAGTCCGACCACAGCTGGCCCCAGCCCATGCTTCGACTCCCTGCCGCTGGCTGTTCCTGCATGAGGGCCGATCCCAGCTCCAATGGTGCTGGGTCCTGGCACTGAACCAGTCACAGTGTCAGATCCAGAGTGGCATTTGACGCTTTGTCAGCCAACTTCTCATTACAAGATTACATAAGCCCTGCATGTGATTTTTTAGAACACTCCACCAGTTCCCTTGCCATTGCATCAACATTATAGGAGATTGGAACTATATCCAGCTCTGATTCAGACACAGGCCAAGTCCATGAGCAGGCATCCCAGGACTAGGATGACCATGAGGAGGCGAATCAGTTTCTCACTCCTAAATAAATGCCTCTATTTAGCTATTCACAATACTTGTGACTTAGACATCTCACCCATAAAGGACCTTAACTAGCCATTGTGTCCCCCCACCGAGGAGAATGCCTCTTTTGCAGTTGAGATTTCCAGAGAAACTGGACTTTCAGTTACCTACTGATGACACGAAAGCCAATTTATTAAAAGAAATTTAACAACCTGGCTTTCCAACTTCTGAGCCCTTGCTTCTGTTCCATGATTAACTGACTGATCGCCTGACTGAAGCTTGGCCTAAGCCTTGCTCCGGTCCTCCATTGTTAATGTTAAATGATTCTTGGTATAGCGCAATGACTCGTCCCCGAGGGGACATCTTGCCGCTGTGACTGGCAGGTGGATGAAACATGATAGCAGCTGATTGAAACAGCCAGGTTTTAAGATGTTTTTTAAAACTGTAAAACTCGTTCATGACCAAATAAGTGTGCCAGCTGAATACTTGTCAGCACAGGCACACTCCTGGGGATCAGTTCTTTCTAAAACAAAATATTGCTCAGGAAAACCTTTTGGTTTAGGCTTCTGCTAGTAAAATCAACTCATATGCTATCACTTAATCTTCTCCTGGCAGGAAATTCAACCGAATTGATGCTTTAGGTAAATACCTGTTTTCTTGTACTTCTTACACTTTTTTCCTATTGAATTCTGTATGCCTCTTGGGTCCCATGTTTTGTGGAGGATATGGTTAGTGAAATCTTGCCCACTGTCACTAAAGACTTTAAAAACGCTTTCACACATACGGTGCAAGGTGGGGGCCATCTGTTGCCACAACAGCATTTTGAGGGCTTGTTTGGACTCTACGGTTTACATTGCCTGTGCCATGGGAACCACCATAGTTCATTATCAGCATTGCTGGATGAGAATTACTGTTTCTTTGGAGGGATGCTGAGGTCTCACGAAGGTATGGCTCTTTGGGGATAAGTTAGATTCTGTGCTACAGCACTTTACAGATAGATAGGTGATGGCTTGCTCCCTGGTACTGCTTTCCCTGCTCACCAGTCCTCCCCCTCTATTGAGAAAATGTCATGAGGGGCCCTTTCTTGTCACTAGAAACAGTCCATTGAACAGCCCTTTTGCAGCTCCAAGGGTAGGGGCAGTGGCACAGGTCTTGGTCAGCAGCAAGAACAGCAGTCTTCTTCATCCACACCCGCTGCAGGCACTACCAAACCTCTTTAGTCCCTTCTCGTCCAGTCTTTTTAGGCCAACCGGTGGCAGGGTATTGCATGCCAGTACTTCAGACTGATGGGTCCTATGACTTGTTCATGTTGCCTACAGTCCTCATTTGTTGGCCACTCCACTGCCCATCCCACAGTGGTCTCAAGTATTGTTGGATCATGCCTCTACTCTGTCAACAGAAGTTCATTCTTTGCTTGTCAAGGGTTAGATTGAGGTGGTGTCGAGGCAGATAGAGGCACATGTTGTTACTCCTGTTGCTTCCAACAAGGACGAGGGATTGAAAACAGTCTTGTACCAGTGGCCATCTTTCTGCCAGAGCAGAGGTTAAAATACTGCTGCTTGCTAAAGTTATGTCACCCCAGCCAACGGAAGACTGAATAGAAACCCTGAACTTACAGAACCAGGAACTTCATGTTTTAATGGGTACTTACACCTGCAGCTTCATTACCTTTTGAATATCCCCTGGCACTAGACTAAATTTGGAAACTTTACAATAGCTCTCCCACACATATCAGAGTACAACCACATTCCCCTAGCAACATTCTGTTAACTTTTGACGATAAACAAAGGCCAGGTCCTTCATCCTGACCTGACCACACTCCTCTTATGCGCACAGCACCTAAATTCTATGAACTCAAAGATCTCAATATTCCTCAGGACTGCAGGTGTATTCGCTCCAAGTCAAGGAGGAACCCACGCTAAAGACATGTAAACCGTAATCTAAACATTTCTACCTATGGCGGCGGGAATTAAGCCTACATCCTCTACTAGCATAAGCTGACAAGTAACTACCCTATCTCCTCTCGCTAGGTCAGTCACGGTTGGTACATGCGTCTGAAAAAGGTACAAAATGCATCAATATCAGGCTATAGATGCTCCTCACATTTTCTCTTTGCTATAGCAGAATCTTGAAACTGTTCATGAAAGAATTGTTCAGAGGTTTTTTTCCTCCAGTAAGGACTGCTTCCACAGACTGGCCCCTGAACATAGTTCTATCTCAACTCATGAAGACTTCATTCAAACCCATTCACTGAGCACCCCTTATATTTCTCACATGGAAGCTTGCCTTGTTGCTAGCGCTCCCTCCGACCAGGAGGGTAGAGGAGATAGAAGCTTTCTCAATTCAAGAACCGTCTTGTGCCTCACAGGCAAATTAGTACTTCTCAGAACCAATCCAAAGATTTATACCCAAGATTCCTTCAGAATTTCACTACAATGAGCCTAAAATATATTTGGACTTTCTTCCCTAATCCACATCACCAGCTGAGTGGTCTATTCTTACACTAAGTATCAAAAGATAACTAAAATCCTACGTACATCACACTAAACTCATGAGAACTGACCAACTGGACTCCGATCGACACTCGTAAGGTTGCTCCTGCCACAATGGCAAACATCGTTCGATGAATTTCAGCTGCAATCCAGTTCGGCCACTCAAATACTGGCAAGCCCCTCACAGCAAAAACCAGTGTGCAAACAACTAGGGCAGTTTCCTCAACTACTTTGTTTATGGAAGTGCCTCTGGAGAAGATATGTTTTGCTGCGACTTGGAAGTGTGTGTATATATTCATGCAGCATTATTACCTGGAATCGGCAGAGGGCAGTGATGCAGCAGTTGGACAAATTTTACTATACCACCTAAATATTAAATATATTTAAATCTCCCCGCGCTGCCAGAACGCAAGAATAGTCACACTCAGGATTTGCAATTGAGGAGTTGTTAGTATTTATTGACTTGACGTGTTTCGACAGCACAGTCTTTGTCAAAAAGTCATACTAAGACCCGGAAGTAGCAGTGACTTCTTAAGCATTTCCTGTGTGGTAATAGACATAGAAACACTTTGCAAGTTGATCATCCATCTTAAGAGTCATGAGACAGACCTAAAAACTTTTTCAATTCATTAGCAACATTATAATTTGACAAATCATGAATGTGAAAAATACAATGAATTTGATTTAGTGCAACAATGATAAAACATTCATAGTGAATTAAAAAGTCGTTCCAATTGTCCTGTCGGACTCAGAAGGGAACCCATCTCTATCTAGGTCATATCCTGGAGCAATCCTTACGGGACCGGCTCCTGTTCACTCTGATTCTGAGAAACTGGCAGTTTGCCTTGGAGTTCCTCTCCAGACCTTCCAGCTAGTTTCTGACCAAAGCCAGCCAACCTTTGGCAACAGTAGAGATGATGGTCATCAATTTTCCCCACTGTTTGATGACAGCAGATTCCATCTGAACCTACAAGACCCGAGTGGAGTAGTCACTCCTGTGGCACGGGTCTGGCTTTTCCCCCTGTTGCCTCAATGGAAGAGACCGCATTTGCTCACTAGGGCCAGATGTAGGTGGCAAATACCGGTCGGAAACGGCCGAATTCGGCCGTTTCCGACCGGTATTTGGCATCTTGAGATGTAGGGGGCCAGATTTTACAGATTCTGTAAATTTACCGAATCTGTAAATTTACAGAATCTGTAAAATACCGAATCGGTATTTTTACCGATTCGGTAATTCCCAGATGTAGGTGCGACTCTTCTGAGTCCCAAAGGCCCTACAAATTCGGTATTTTACCACCCAATCCAATTGGGTGTTAAAATACCGAATTCAGGTGTGCATGCACATGTGTGCATGCACACCTAGACATGTGACAGACAGACATGCCCTTAGGGCATGTCTGTGTGCCACATGGCACACATGCCTATTTTTGGGGTGCCAGAGGGTGTCAAAGTGACACCCCCTGCACCCTTGCAAAATTCGGTATTTACCGATTCTGTAATTACAGAATCGGTATTGCCCATTGATTCCTATGGGCTTTAAGGCCCATAGGAATCAATGGGCAATACCGAATCGGTATTTACAGATTCGGTAAATACCGAATCTTAACGATTCGGTATTTACAGAATCTGTAATACCTACATCTCCCCCCTTCATATTTACCGACTCTTAAATACCGAATCGGTAAAATTCGGTATTTAAGAGTCGGTAAATATGATTTACCTACATCTGGCCCTGAATGTTTTACTAGTAAGATCTACAGCCTGGGCAGTCCTCGTTAGCCCTTGTTTACAAAGCTGGCTCTTTATATGATATATCAAAATGAGATATGTCAATGAAAGAGTCCAGGGGTTCCCTAATGAATTGGCAGGGGCTTGCTCTAGCAATCCAAAGGTGCTCTTCTAGGGGATAGTGTGGTCGAGAAGCCTGTGGCTTATCAGAGAAGAGTGTTAAACATCTGCAAATGCAAATAATAGTTAATAAATGATGCACAAAACCTAATAAGGAGATCCACACCAATGTATATAAAAAATAACCTGTATTTTTATATAACTTTAGGCACCAAGACCTTCAAAAAGAGGGAAGTGCTTTTTAAAATCGCCGGTTTGAAGTAAACAGGATTTTCATGCTTTACATTGTATTTGAAGCATGATGTTAACCTGTGGATGAAAAACATGTATTGCATTCGGTCACTTATCAGCTACTTACTGGACCAAACCTCCGGACTTAAGGTGAGTATGAGGCAAGGTCCAAGGCAGCACCAACAGTTCACTTCGGGCTGCACAGCGGCGACTGGGTGCAGAGGTGCCTTACTGCGTTCGATGTCTCATTCAAGTCTATGGTGTTCGGTCTGTTGGAACAGAGGCTGCAAACTTGGGCTGAGTACCAGTCAGCTGAACCAACAGGGGTGCTCAACTCTTACGTTGCTCAGGGACGGTGGGAAGCCCTTGGTTCTCTTCTCCAGGGGTGACTGGTGCAGAGTTATTGGATTTTTGTCACAGTAGAATGGAGCCTGCAAACAAAGTCTGCAGTGGCGTCAAAGTCCACAGTGGGTAGATCTAAGGTGGGCTTTGTCTCTAGGGAGCTAGGGGACCACGCTGGCACTTTTGGCCCACTTCAGCTTGGGCTGGGAAGCACCAGTAGTAGTGCTTTGCGGCATCAGGTTTTTGCGGTGGCAGGGTCTCAGTCTTCTTTAAGGTGCCTGCAGAACCTAAGGTAGCAGTTCTACTGCTCCTCTGGAGTCCTTGTGTCTTTATTGAAGGCAGGCAGTCCTCCCAGGCTTTAGAGACACAACAGCTGCAGGACAAGACGTCTTTGGTGCAGTTTTGATGTGGATCAGCAGGCAGGCCGGCAAGGCTAAGACTAAGTCAGTTTCTTTTCTTCAGTCTTCAGGATCTGATTTCCCTGTGCCAGGGCTCCCCGTAATATTTAATTTTGGGGCGTTAAGGGAGTAATAGGGTAGGAGCCAAATGGCTACTTATCCTTGGGGTTATTACACCCTTTATATGACCACTTCCTTGGAGAAGTGGGCATAACCCTGTCCCAGCGATCTTAAATTAGCCATCAGCAAGAGGGTCGCTTCTGAAAAGTTGCAGACACTTCAGGTAGCCCAGTTAAGTGGTGGTGCTTGCCTGAGGGTGGACACACCTGTCTTGCCTAGCTAATTTTCCCTCCTGTCTAGGTGCCAAAGAGCTCTGGACAAAGGGTGTTGGTTTCTTCTCCTGTGAGAGAAGCCAGATTCGCATACCAGAGGTAGTGGGCCTTTTTGAAGCTCCCCGGCCCTGGAATGCTAAACCGCAGGTCATCCTGTGGGTGGGTGTGCAAAGCACCTCCTGCTTGACCAGGCTTGATTTAAGGCCCCGGCGAGCAAAGGCCCTCACCCTTGGGGGTCAGCCACTCATCTCTCGTGGCAAGCTGGCGAGAACCAGTCAGTCAGCATATCAGTGGCTGGTAAGGTTTCATGAGGCACCTATAAGGTGCTCTATGGGTGCGTGTATTACTAAATCAGACACTGGCATCAGTGTGGATTCATTAATATGAGGTGTTTGATATGAATCACCCCTATTTTAAGTGAAGCCATCATGTATCTGGGGAACTTGTTTTCACCAGTGTCCAACGCATCTATTAAAATGGCTTACCTGCTCACTCATACTGTCAGTAATGGGACTGACTAGTACAAAGGCATATCTGCTCAGGCAGTTAGGGCCTCACATGTAGCATAGTGCACCCTTTCTTAGGGCGGTAAGGTATGCTGTAAGGGGACTGACTTGCACTGCATGCAGTGTCGGCAAGCATGGCACTCAGAATGTTGGCCGTGTTGTTTTTTTCACTTTTGTCTGCACCAAGTCACGCAGCCTGCATTGACACTTTGCATAAGCTTGGTCAGGGGTCCCCTAGGGTGGCACAATTTGTGCTGCCACCCCAGGGAACCTTCTTTAGAACTCAGGCCCTAGGTATCAGGGGTACGCTTAACAGAGGATACTAAAAGTATCGCCAATTGAGGACACAATTGCAGTTTTGGGAAAGAGATCTGACACTGGGGACCTGGTTTCCACTCAAAATCATATCATATACCATGTAAAAAGTGGGAGTGGGCAGGTCAAAAAGGGCACTTTCCTACACTTGCATCCTTTCAAAGTAGTCCTGACTGATAACTCTCATAGGCACCTAGGCTAAACTCTTTTCTGCCCACCTGTACATAGACTGGTATCAGGTTGTCACAGACTGCTTGTGGAGACCCTGCTTTTTTGACGCCATACCCTGCACCAGAGTGCCTGGTTGTTCAGACTTCAACTAGCAGGATCAACCCAAACTAATTCGAGAAACATTTGTTTTCTTCAACTAGCCATGCCCTCTTCTGTAACTCAACTCCGCTGTTTGCAGGGTAGGTGCTCCCATGCAGTACAGGACTCTGTCACAGAGATCCTCTCAGAAGTCCCAGAAGAGTTTTGTGCAAACTTGGAACAGACAATTCAGGATAGCGCAGACGTGGCTAATTGACAAACGGTCAGCCTGGCACCACCAACTCTTTAGGCAGAGCAGTTGGGACTACCTTGATGCTCTGGTGCCACCCAGAAATCCACAATCTTCTGTAATGATATTCAGGCGTCACTCACAGATATGCCTTTGATGGGTGTCACCTCTTTGGCAAGAAGGGCTACTCCGCCCTAGAGTGCTTTAATGAAAGTAGAGCCCCTCAATCTCCTTTGGTCTCTTTATGCTCCCAAGGCAGTATTACCAAACTTTCCATCCCTTTTGAGGCTTCACCAGGAGATTAGCTTATATCCAATGCAGAGGCCCACCACCCCAACAGTAGTTACGGATCCAACAAACAACATTCAGAACCACAAAAGCGGCTTGCTTCCCAGTCCACCACTCCTCCTGAAACAGCCTTCAAACAGCTTTAGTTTGCCCTGAAGCAGTCTCCAAACGGCTTTAGTTTGCCCTTAGCGGCACACGACTCCCATATGGGAGGCAGAGCCGTAATTTCCTCTGCAGGTGGCAGCCAATAACATGTGACAGGTGGATCCTGCAGATAGTTCAAAGGGGTATGCCTTGCCACTCCTTTTCATCTTTCATGATCATCAGAGTGACTTTTGAAGTGCCACATGTCCATTTTGCTGAGTTAACAAAACAGATGCCAGTACTGGGCTTACTTATCACTTAGTAACAAAAAAGACCTGTTATGATTTAAACATGACAGTCTATAATCACGTTTGTTTCAAATTTATTTTCAAAACGTTTTCTAGAAATTTTCTTATTTTCAAACAATACTTTTTCATGTGCATACCAAAGGTATATACAAATTATCCAACAACATACACATTATATACATATATTTACAATACAAAAATTATTGGCTCAACCACACTTTCCACTCTCATTCCTCATACATACCAATTATACAGAGCAATTTTGAAAACCAATAACATTACACATAACAAATACCACTGAGGTAGAGGTCCGTGTCAAAATAATGTAAAACTGTATTCTACATAAACCAAAGATAGATGCAAGCATTACTCATCACAGAAAAAATAAATCAATGTTGGTGTAGAACTAATTTTTCTTATTTACAATTTTTATATATATATATATATATATATATATATATATATATATATATATATATATATATATATATATATATATATATATATATATATATATTACCTACTGGCGGTCGCCAGTAGGTAGTTATAGTTAGGATTGTTTTCCATAGGAAATCCTCAACATTCTATTTGGAATAACTTTGGCCCTGGTGGATGAGTCTTTGCGAATTTCTCAAAGAAGATGGCTAGGTTCGCTGCACTCCTTCCTTGAAAGTTTGGGGGGGATTGGTCAAGTGGGGGCTGAGATATAAGGGGGGTCCCAAAACGTGTTTTCTCAATGTTATTTTCCATAGGACCTTTAGACTCGGCTACAGTTCGAACGGGTGAATGAATTTATAAGAAATTTGCCAAAACTGTAGAGTCTTGTTCGCAGATTACGCTTTTTTTGGAATGGTGTAAATCCGTTCAGTAGTTGTTGAGAAAATTAAAGTTAAAGTCAATTATATATCTATAGGCGCGCACACGTGCGCGCACCCAAGCGGCTGCGCGCGCGAGCGGAATTTTGCTGCGTGACGTCTGTTAACGTTCGATTCGAAGGAAATCAGGAAGTTTTGTCCGCCATTTTGTCACTGCGAGTAAATATATTGTTAATTTCAAAGCGTTGAAACATGGAAAGGGGAGAAGGTAGAGATTGTCTTCCTGCGTAGGTTTTCTCGGGGTGTGCAGTAAGGCCCTTAAACGCAAAAAGATATAATTTTTCCCCGAAAAAAAAATACGGGGTGCGCGCACACCTATTTTCAAGAGTGTGAAAATGGAGGTAAATCAGAAGTTTGAGTGCTTAGATATAAGGTGGCTCTGAAAAGAGCCCTTGTGTTAATTGATTGTTTTCTGCATTTATAAGTAAGTACCGATGCAGAGCCTGATGTTGCAGAGGAAGATTCTGTTTCCCTCATTCGTGAAATGAACACCGTCTCTCTTATAGACGTCTTGCATGTGGTAGCGCAAGTTGTTGTGGTAAATAGAACCCATGCTATAATCTCTGAGGAAAGCAGAAACAGATTTATTTACATGTCTCCTTGCTTTCTCAAATTGCGCACAATGGTGATTGGACCAATTCCATTTCTGTCTTTGGCATATATTGGAATATACCAAGGCAGATCGAGGAAAAAGTGTCATCAATTGTCGAAAGGTGTCTTTTAGAAGCATTTCCAGACCTACCCCAGTGATTGTGCCTAGATCGTTCCCACCACAGTGCACAATTATAAGGTCTGGTTCTGGGAGATGCATAAAAGTTTTCACCAATGGAATCAATTGGTGACATTTCAATCCTCTTTTGGAAATCCATGTTATGTGTACATTTGGTAAGCTGAGGTTGCAAATTCGTCTGCTTACTGCATATTTTTCACTCCAGTGAATATAACTGTGTCCTATTAGCCAGACCTTCATTTTCAAGGGATTTGTAGTCGTCCTCCGATCGGTTCTGGAAGTGGAATGGTAGTTAGAAGTTGAAATTTTAAATAAAGAAAAAGGAAGAGGCTGGGTGTGGTTAAAAAAATAAAAATGATTGGTTGATTGTAACAAGTGGAGAGTGAACAGGTCAATGTTTATGTTAAACGAAAAGTACTATTGGGTGTGAAAAAACAAGACATGTAACAGAGTTGTGGATTGGCAGGTGTTTCTGGAGGGAAAATAGTGTTCTTAGTTTGTTGTAGAACGTTGAGACATGAACTTTTGACCTGTGCCTTCAGGAAGGTGCAGAATGAGGTGTAACCATGGAAACAGCCGGAGATGACAGTTGGTGATGGGTTCACTCTTTGGTGCCTCTGCATCTGAGTCTGTTCTCTGGTGGCTGGCGGACAACTGTTTGTTATTGTGGAGATGAAAGGGTGATAAGGAGAGGAATACGACATAGCGTCTGGCCTGTAGAAGCGTGGGAGCAGTGATTAACTCTGAGTGAAGCGGAACTGTGTCGGTGCTTAGTAACAGTAAAAAAAATTTTTTAACAGTGGTATAACTGTCTTTACGGTGCGCGACCTACTAAGAAAGAGTTCACGGGCCGTAATTGGTTTGCAGGTTCTAGTATCAGTAAGTGAGGTCGAGAAAAGAAAACATTCAGGACTTTATTTATGAAGGCCTTGCGCCACCGGTGCGTTACTTTTTCCCATTTTAAGAAATGAGGCACCGGCGGCGGAAGGTCTTCATAAATAAGATCCTCAGTGACTACAGTTAAGGTTATGTGGAACCCATGAATAGTTTTTCAATATGAAATCATTTCAGTTGAGATTATGGATTAAAAGAGAAACCGTGAATATTTGAAATGTTTATTTAGAAATGTACTGTTTTAAAGGCAAATCATTATGTAATATGAGTACAGAAATTGCAAAAAACACAGTAATTGGTATTGTCAGTAGTACATGGAATACAAACGCTATAGTTGAAGAAAAATGAATATAGTTGGAAAAAAACATTGTGCACTCTTATAAGGAAGTATATTATATTTTAATAAATGGAAGAAGGTCTCTGGCCTTTCAGTTTGGGAACGATATATGAAAATGCAAGTGGTTATACATCATTACTTTATGAATCA
The DNA here is from genome assembly GCF_964263255.1 of Lissotriton vulgaris. NCBI lineage: Eukaryota > Metazoa > Chordata > Amphibia > Caudata > Salamandridae > Lissotriton > Lissotriton vulgaris. Next base: position 1,101,111,725 of record NC_141693.1, read on the forward strand.
GCTGTCAAACAACACGAAATTATAATGTCCACTGTTAGTAAAGCAAATAGGTCTGTTCTTCAAAAGAAAATATGGAAAAGAACGTGAAGAATATAGAAAACCAAAAGGAAATGAGGACGTCAATGGCTTGTTTGAGAGTTATTGAAGCATTGTTTAGGGAAAATAGGTAGCTTCTGCTTGTAACAGGAAATCAGTTTTATTATTTGAAAACATGTCAGCCATGCAATTGAGAAGATGAAAGGAGCATTCATGATCTGTCATTATTGGAGCGTCTTTTACCATGATAGGGCAGCTCAGTGGGTTTTCGATGTAGCTCTCTGTTAGGAAATCTTGCGCCGCTGCGAATATATTCCAATGACCCAGAACTCCTTGTATCGCTGCAAAGGCCATAAACCCTCCGGAAAGTATGTCAGCTATCCAATGGAAAAGAGTAAAGCAGTACTGATGATCTGTTATAATCGGAGCGTCTTTTACCATCAGAGGGAGCTCGGTGGGTTTTCGATGTAGCTCGCTGTTAGGAAAGAGTTAAGTGTCCATTGTGTAGGCAAAGTATGCAGCAAGTGCCTCTAACATGAAATCATTGTTATCATCTGAAAACATGTCAGCCATCCAATTGAGAAGATGAAAGGAGCATTCATGATCTGTCATTATTGGAGTGTCTTTTACCATCATTGGGCAGCTCGGTGGGTTTTCGATGTAGCTCTCTGTTAGGAAATCTTGCGCCGCTGCGAATATATTCCAATGACCCAGAACTCCTTGTATCGCTGCAAAGGCCATAAACCCTCCGTTGTAACAAAGCTGTTCATGATCAAGTAACGGATTCATGAGGTGATTGTAATTCGGTTCAGGAGGTACCAAATTGCAGAGACATAAATCCAGGGCCCACGTGAAATCCCAGCTCAGGCAATGAAATACAGGCTGCACACAGGTGAAATGCGAATATCGAAATAATAATCGATATGAAGTATTCAAAGTCGAGAGTGGTAAGATGCCGTAGTAGTCAAGCATCCTCTGGCGAAATAGTTCTAAGTGGCCCGGCTCGTTTGCGAAGGCAGGAGGGACATCCATTTTGAATTTCCCAAGATGGTACAGGAAACGGCGCAGCAACGCTGGTTGTATAGCAACTCCACAGAATTAGGTCGCCGGCTATGCAGTGGAGAGGAGCAGAATGTCTTGATACGTTTTCTAGGAGTCTAGTCACTTATATATTGCTTAGTGGTTATTAAAAAAATAGCTTTTTTTGAACTGGAGGATGCGTTAAAAAATAAGGGAGTGATTTGAGGGAGTTGTAAAGCAAGGTCAATTTTTTTTTACATCAATGCTGTTTTCTGTGAATGTTAGCTTAGTGAAAGATATGTGTGTGAGCAGATGCAACGTTCAGTTTTAAATGTGACAATGGCGCTCTTGTTCATGTCTTCCGATTCAAGGTCGGTATTCGCTGCCAAATACAAAGATTAAGAAACGCATGCGTGGGGTACATAGTGTGCATTCTTAAAGGAAAGTAAATGAAGGGTTATTTTTACCGCTTTAGCATTGTCGTTTAAAAAGTTATAGTGATTTCTATTGTATGTGAAGAAAGTGTCACTGATGAAGACTGAAAATAAATCCTTATAAATGATACGGACTGGTGTATTTTAGAAAAGGTTTGTAACATTACATGAATTGTGGAAAAAAAATAATGTAATTGAAAGTGTATGGTTTGAAAATGAAAAGTAGAGGTTTATAGTTCATGTTTTGAAAGCAGTTCTAGAGGGTCAGAAGAAAGTGTATGGTTTGAAAATGAAAAGTAGAGGTTTATAGTTCACGTTTTGAAAGCAGTTCTAGAGGGTCAGATGCATGATAGATTTATTAAAAATAGAACATGTTTTTAAATAGTATTTTGGAAAAAATATGTGTCTTTATGTACTATTTACATTATGTGCCTGTTGCGTATTCTTTGAGTTTTAGTAATCCTCTGTCTTATAAGTTTTCTAGGGGCGGTTTGAGGTTCATGGTGGGTTTGGGCAGGGAGGGTAGGTTGGGGGTTTGTAATAGGGGGTTTGGCTGGGGTGGAGTGCGGAGTTTAGTGAAAAGTGAGGGGAGCGGGGAGTTACGGTGTTTGGTAATGGAGCAGAGTCAGAGGACGCCACATTTGTGTTATGGGCTGCCACGGAAATATGTATTTATTCTCAGAGGTTTATTATATTAAGGATATATATTAGCATGGTGGCTCTTGTCGTTTTGTTGTTTTGTGTATGTTTATAATGCTGGTTCTGTAGTTTTTGTTTATGGACCTTATTGCGACACACAGGGGATTTACGTTGCACAGTTGGCGATCAGAGACTTAGGAAATAAAACTTTATAATTGTAAGGGCTGTAAGCGATAGAAATCGCCCGTTCTCGGTGTAAAAAATATCACCCCTTTTGGTGGTATTTTCTACGGTGTTAGTATTCGAAGGAGACTAGTAACATATATGTGTAATAAAATTATGTAATAGGCTCAGCATTTTACATTATCTTGGAGAGCAAAAGTTGATTTTACATAGCAATAAGTCTCTTATAATTAAGGGACGGAGTGTATATAGTGCTATTTAGTACTCTGCTATGTGATTGATGTCGAATATTTCATAAGAGGAGGCTTTAAAAGATTTACGATAAACTGGTTTTCTAGGGAAGTGGGTGGAGTGTTCCGTGTAAATTGCAGAATAGAAACTAGTAAGAACCAATTGGAAGTGTTGTTTTAAAGTCACATGACTGCACATGCGTGTCTCGACGCCTGTACGCGATAGGTGGGTGCGCGCACCCGGTCGCGCACTATAAGAAAGCGGCGAGAAAATATCAGCTAATATGCTCTTCAAGCTTGTTTTGGTACAAAGAGTTAGTTCTGAAAATAACTTTTTTTTTTTTTTTTTTTTTTGGAAACAAGTGTTATGATGCTTTTTATTTCTTAAAGTTGCGACGACATTTTTCAGTATGTCATACTATCCAAATAAAGTGAAGAAATTTAACTTTTCTTGGAGCATTTATGACTCTCAATTATTTGTTTAATTAGAGTAAAGCTTTGCTCTCCGTATACAAGAAGTTCTCCACAGTTCGTGCATTTCATGTGCACGTTCGCCAGATATGGTCTCAAGTCCATCTCAGCACTCGATGGAGATACAGGTCGTCCACCGGAAGATGTGTTGATTACTTCTGATGGTAATAGCGTGGCCTCCGTTTTTCTTGTGAAAAGTGGTCGCTCATTTTCGTCAGATTCGGAAGATGAATGCGGAACGGTAGCCATTGTATCGAAGTCTTCGGGAAGATGTTCGACGTTGTTGTCTCTTGAGAGTAGAAAAGAAAGTGATGGTAGTGGGTGGAGTGCTGCGTGTAAATTGCAGAATAGAAACTACCAAGAACCAATTAGAAGTGTTGTTTAGAAGTCACATGACTTCACATGGGAGTGTCAGGTCCTGTACGCGATAGAAGGGTGCGCGCACCCGGTCTCGCACTAAAATAAAGCGGTGAAAAAACATCTTATAATATGCTCTTCGAGCATGTTTTGGTGGAAAGAATTAGTTCTGAAAATAACTTTTTTTTTTTTGGGGGGGGGGGAAGAAGTGTTATAATGCTTTCGATTTCTTAAAGTTGCTACTACATTTTTCAGTATGTAATAGTTTGAAAATGAAGTGAAGAAATCGATCTTTTCTTGGGGCATTTGTGACTTTCAATTTTCATGTTTAATAAGAACGAGGCTCTGCTCTCCATACAAAAGAATTTCTCCACACTCGTTGCATTTCATATGCACCTTCGCAAGATATGGTCTCAAGTCCATCTCAGCACTCGATGGAGATACAGGTCGTCCACCAGAAGATGTGCTGGCCACCTCTGATGGTAATAGCGTGGCCAGGGCTCTTGTCGATGCTTTTGCATAATGCTCAGGATGCCTTTGTTTAACATGCCGCTGCATGGTGTGTGCAGAAAAGGAATATTTTTTATTTGGATTTCCCCTTGAGAGCTCCGAATTGCATATCGTGCAGGTTACTTTTGGCACATTCACTTTCTTTTGATCTTCAGGATAAGTGAAAAATTGCCAAATGAAAGATTCCTTTTTTCTTCTTAACGGTGGTCGCTCATTTCCTTCAGATTCGGAAGATGAATCTGGTAGGGAAGCCATTTCAGCAAAGACTTCCGGAAGATGCTCGACGTTGTTGTCTCTTGAGAGTAGAAAAGATTGTGAGGAAAGTGGGTGGAGTGCTTCGTGTATATTCCAGAACAGAAACTACTAATAACCAATTGGAAGTTTTGTTTTCAAGTCACGTGACTTTACATGCGCTTCTCAGGACGTGTAGGCGGTGACACTATGTAGTTACGAACGTGATTACATACTTAGGAACTAGCATTCAAAAAAACTATGAAATTCACTGAAAAAACCATAGGTTTTACACACGTTATAGTTGGGAAGTAGCATTTGAAAAACCTATGAAATTCACTGAAAAAACCATAGGTTTGACACCAGTTATAGTTAGCTGGAAATTTTACTGACATAAAACCAATGAAATTCCACGTTATAGTTAGTTGGACTCACTATAACTTGCGCGTGTAATGCACTGCTGATGACATTACATATTACATCACTCATGACATGGTCAGTGACATCACTTATGACATCACTGATGACAGACCTCCTTTAAGTGTAATGTAACCCTTAAAACACATATTGGAAAATAGAAATTAACATTTTCAAAAAAATGGACATACCCATACCAGTTACAACAACCAATTCAGTAATTCCACCATCTATATACACATTCTCTCATTCACCAACAGTTCTATATAGTCACTCATACATATACTCACTCATCATATGTAGTGATACACCTATACATCCTGTTACACACCGACAATCATCCAAAAGTTACTCACACACATACTCACACATGCAAATAAACTATTGAACATCCATTTATTTGCATATAAAACTATACACACTCAACCACCCATACAGTCCTGCACATATGGTGTCTTCTAAACACATACAAAGAGAGAGTTAGTCATTCATGCATCTATGTGATTAGTAATACCCCCATGAAACCATAGAAACACTCATACTGATACTAAAAAAACATCTAAGAACCCAAATACCTACACATGTAGGTACTCATCAACCCATGCAGCCAGTTATTCACAAAGTGAAACACTGATACATATATTTAAATATTTAAACATTACTCGCTAATATATGTATTCACTAAGGTACACTTAATAAGCCAGTTATCCAATCATTTCTTTTTGAAAAAAACATTCATTAAGACAATAATTTAAACATTTATTCTTTCCTCGACCTTTACATATACATATATAAAACATATTTATTTTTTCGAAAGACACACATTCACTGGATGGTGTCATAAGTGATGTCACTGACCATGTCATGAGTGATGTAATATGTAATGTCATCAGCAGTGCATTACACGCGCAAGTTATAGTGAGTCCAACTAACTATAACGTGGAATTTCATTGGTTTTATGTCAGTAAAATTTCCAGCTAACTATAACTGGTGTCAAACCTATGGTTTTTTCAGTGAATTTCATAGATTTTTCAAATGCTACTTCCTAACTATAACGTGTGTAAAACCTATGGTTTTTTCAGTGAATATATATATATATATGACACTGGACCATCGAGGTCGACGCGTTTCGAACCCCCTAAGTGTAGGCGTTCTCCTCAGGACCAAAGCACGATCTCTAAAAAACAAAAACTGATGAAACTAATTAGCGTAACTGTGCTAAAACTTAAAGAAAAAAACACTCTGGAGAAACCACTGGTGCTTAAGCCAACGCCTACCTTAGGTATCCTGTGTGTAGGAGCAAAATCCAATGTAAGTCTAACTGTGAACAAACAAACAAATAGACAGGTATTACATATAAGACAGTAGGTTAGTGTGCCCTAAACCTAGGCTAAATACGGAGCCAGCTCACCTTTTGTCTTTGTAAGGGTTCTTTCTTTAGCCTAGACGGAGGAAAACAACAAGAGGGGCTATCCAGGATTAGTTTTTCAGAAAGAACTTCTAACTCAGCGGCAGGCTGACAGGGGAACCGCTTACCTAATGTTTTTGCTTGCTGGGCAATCAAGATTTCAGGTCGGGGTGTACCCGTACGCAACGCCGGAGTCTGCAATAAATTAAACATGTGGGATGTAAACAGAGTCTCCGTGCTAATGAGATAAAGGGTATCGGTCTGGGACAAGAATCATAAGTCTGCTTGCCTGTGTTGTTAGTTCTTTGCCACGTAGTGCGTAATCACTGGGGCCATAATCTCATTGCTAGCGTTACTACGCCGGGAGATCAGTTATAAGGGCGGCGCTGCGGGTTTTACTGGACGCAATCACCTAGTTTTGCTGGATGCAATCTCCTAGTCAACCAAACTCACTTGTGCGGGGCCGCGAGCGTCTTAAAGCGGTATTTACTTGAAAAGGAGTTTTTGGGCAACCTCGATTAACACACGGTTACATAACTCATTGCACTGTATTCTGGTCATTGAAGTCCACTGTTTTAAGCACCTGACTGATGAAAGAGAAGTCCACTGAGTAACTAGGTGTGACTTTTTCAGACAGTAGCTAGGTGAAATTTATCCAGGAATTTCTCTATAAATCTCTGATATTTCATTCAGTCCGTATGACGCAGTATTATATTTCATGATTAGAAACGCTTCTCTTTGTGCTAACTTAAATTCCATATCCCCGCCTCGTGGGTCATTCTCGATCTTGGAAATAATTGTCCAACGTAAGTCTTTTTCCCTGTGATTATGTCTAGACCAATGATGGACTAACGGTGCATTGGGTACCTGCTTCCTAATCCTAGACTTATGCTGGGTAATTCTTTGTCTTGCTTCCTGTGAAGTTTTGCCGATGTATAATTTTGGACAAGGGCACCATATTCCGTACACTACGTTTTTTGTGAGACAGTTAGTGAATGTTGTGTGTTTCCAGTAAATATTATCAAAGTTACCGTTGAGTCGCAGCACGCGCAATTCCCGCATTTTCGGTGTCCAGTAACTGGAGGTAGATCCAACATGCCAGCTTTAGTTTGCCCTGAAGCAGTCTCCAAACGGCTTTAGTTTGCCCTTAGCGGTACACGACTCCCATATGGGAGGCAGAGCCGTAATTTCCTCTGCAGGTGGCAGCCAATAACATGTGACAGGTGGGCCCTGCAGATAGTTCAAAGGGGTATGCCTTGCCACTCCTTTTCATATTTTATGATCATCAGAGTGACTTTTGAAGTGCCACATGTCCATTTTGCGGCAGAAAGTTCAACCTCTACTGGGAAAAAAGCTGTAGATTGGGTCCTGACATTGGAACTCTGAACTGGATGGTGCTCCCTTTATTTTCTTGTTCTGAAAAAGGGCAAAGGCATTTGTCCTATTTTAGATCTGCAACATCTACAACCAGTTCAAGGTGCACATGCTGGCCAGGTTCTATCTGCCCTAGATCCAAGAGATTGGATGGTTGTGCTGCACCGGCAGGACTATTGTGTATCGATTTAGATTCTGTATGAATTTCCAGATTCATGCCCTTATATAGGTACAATTCACATTACCCTTATATAGGCATAGAAATTCAGTCCTTATTTAGGCATAGTCCATGCTACCCAAATACAGGCATGGCTACTTACATCCGTTCATCTACGTCAAACGAGTTCCTGGAAAACCAGACTCTTAAGCTCTTTGGAACTTCCCCTTGCTTGAATATTGATTTCTCCCAAGAACTCCTTTATTATGCATGAACATCTATTCCTTAGGGGTTCATTCATGACGTTCATATGCCCGACTTTTACGTCAATACTGACATTCCTAAACACCTTCAAGGTATAAATATGCCTTCACTTGCTATGGCAAAGCACGGTGTGGTTCGGTGCAACTCGACTACCTACTTGCACGACGCAGCTCACCACAGCAAGTCCCGAAGGAAGCCCTCTCCCAAGCTGACGCACTGACTAGACGCTGTCATCCTCCTGCCGAGAATCCACCTCCAGGTGTTTCTGACTCCGCTTGCAGGGTGTTGGGAAATCGAGTCCCGGGAAAGAGATACCAACCTCTATCATTCTAAGTATGGAGCTGATTAGAACCTAGAGAAACCTTTGGCAATTCTTGGCAAAACTAAAACTTATGCTAAAGCAGCACCTACTTCTTCCCTCGTACTAGAACTAGGTTTGGTACACTTGGGTAGGCGTATTTTAGAAGCACCAGTTGAGTATTTTAGCCTGTGTGATTTATGTATGTATTTTTATATGGCTTAGAAACCATACAATGCTATTACAGTATTATTTTATATTACTGCTCACGCTGTACACATTATACTTTGCATTCTGTCTAACGATTGTAGCAGTTCATATCTCTAGCATGAGAAAGAAGATTGTTCAATAAACTCCCTTTTTTAGGTCGAGGACCGTAGGCTGCGCTTGCCCCTAATGATTCTTAGTACGGGGCATTAACCCGCCCCTCTTCTCCATTGGCTGGCCTCGTAAATGCTAGCCAGCCATTGGAGGAGAGAGGCGTCACTCCCTTTAAGCCCTGTCTTTTCCAGATTCGGAGCATGTTTTTTCGTTTCTTTCTAGCTGTGGCGTCATCATGAAAAAACACGCCCCCCCAGTCTGAAAAGGACGGGGCTTAAATGCAAATGGCAGACGCTTCTCTTGACGATCCCTCCCCTGGTGTCCTCCTCCTGCCCCGTCTCTTCCCACCTCTTCTCTTTCCCTCTGGTGCCTCCCCCTTCCTTCCTCCCTCCCCCTCCCCTCGTCGGAGCCTGCCACAGTCCGGGATCTCCCTGATCGGCGCCTCACGGCGCTCCGCAGACCCGGCGATGTCTTGGCACAGGTAGGGGGGCGCTTCGCCTCGGTTCTGCTGCTGTATCTTTGCAGTTTTACTTTTCCGCCAGTAAAATATTGATCCGAGCGCGCAGAGCGTTGTTTGTCATTGTTGGCTGAGAAATGTGCCACTGGCGAAATGAACTGTGAATGAACCAGGATGGGAGGGGCGTGCTTGATTACCTAAATGATAACAGTTAAAGATAATTAAAAAATCCTGGGTAATGAATTATTGTAAATATCTGGTCTCTATATAAGCAATCAGCGTTTCTAATATATACTTTACCTGGTATTGACTAAAACAAGAGAACAATTCTACATGAAACCTCACACTGTAAAGCTTTTCAATTCCGACTGCTTTCTACGCATTGTGAGGTGAAATGTGTTTTGCCAAACTCTTGCATTTGGTAAGCTAGTGAGACATTTCAGTCTACGGTGCGAACATTGCTTTTCATCCTTCCGGAGTCAATATGAGGAGTATGACTTAATAGGGGTTATTGTAACAGTTCTTTTTGAGCCTTAAAACAATTCCAGTGTTGTGGTCTTCACTGTTGCCTGCTTGGTAAACTTAAAAACACTTTAAAACACTTTTTTTTATAAACATAGTTGTTACCTAAAATTATTAAGAAAGTACTTTTGAGAGTCAATATACGCCAACCACAAATGGCTGGTTTCAGCATACGTTTATAAATACTTTCTACATCAAAAGACCTCTAAGATGAAAGCATGGGCTTGTTTTCTGTAAGGGGATCCCCACCTGTCCAGATCGGAGGGGGGCGAGCCTGTCCCTAGCGGACCCCCACGGCCCTGGCTGAAAGGAAGGAGCGAGACACAATTTTCCAACCTGATGAATCCCCCTTTGGAGCGGGGGTAAAGTTGTGGGAATGTGCAGATCACAGGAGATAAAAGGGTGGGGGCGGGAGGCGGGGGTCCTACCGTGGGAGCAGATCTCATTTCTGAGGATGGATCTGGCCCGTGGTGACTCCAGGCGCTCTGTTTCCTATAAGGAGCCTCTTGTGACGTCACATTGCTGCAAATATTCTTTCAATCATACGTTCGAGTTTAAAGTGCCAACCGCGTTACCCAAAGCTACTGGAAATGTGAGATGTCAACACAGGGGGGGGGGGGGGCAAAATGGTTTAGTGGGTTAAGCGCCTGTTGCAGAGGTTGGTGTACAAAATAAATTGCATATGTTTGGATTCTAACACGACCGGCTCAACCTATAGTGATTCCAAACAGATATAAAGGGCAATATTAGTGGTTCATAACGGTATTTAAAATTGTCTAGAAACTACCTCGGTATACGTGCCCACCTGCTAAAGATTTACGGGATTGTGAAGTGTGTTATCTCCCACATTACATTTATACGGAGAAGTTCACTCTGCATTATTTCACCTGGAGTTCAATGGCTGTCTCTCGTTAAAGCAAATCATTCCACGTTGGTTCTAAATAACAGCAACAATGCAATCACTTCAGCTACCAAAGAACCAATTCCAATTTTTGGGGGAGTGAAAAACAAGGAGACAATTAATTTATGACGGTCATCTGCGAAGTTGGAGAAATTGAGAAAACTTTGCCTGGGAAAAACTAGGTTAATGTACACTACTTCGTTGAAGCATTTTTCCCATTCGCAGCCCATAGAACATTCACCAGAATTTAGAGTAGGGAGGTACGAAATTGTGTGAAATTTTGAAAAAAACTACAACAAATGCAAAACAGCCATTTAGCGCTATATTTTACCGCAAAATGAGTCCTTACATCCACTTTGAATCATAGCAACAAAAAACAAAACAATAGTGCTCCAAACATAATCCATTTGCATTCTGTTCTTTTGGATTAGTCCTCTGCTCCTACGACATGATTTTTACCCGAACAGATTTGAAATTGCACACCGTGGCGTAATTTATTTTATTTAGACCAAAAGTGTACAGCAAGGTGCTGGAAACACCGTAAAAGTACGCCGGCGTAACGACAATTAATTTAATGGGCTGTTTTTTGGCCAAAGGATGCTCCAGCCATGCATTAATCAATGCATATTTCTCGCTGTGACGTCGTCATGAAAAACACGCCCCCCGGTCTGAAAAGGACGGGGCTTAAATGCAAATGGCGGACGCTTCTCTTCACGATCCATCCCCTAGTGTCCTCCTCCTGCTCCGTCTCTTCCCACCTCTTCTCTGTCCCTCTGGTGCCTCCCCCTTCCTTCCTCCCTCCCCCTCGTCGGAGCCTGCCGCAGTCCGGGATCTCCCTGATCGGCGCCTCGCGGGCGCTCTGCAGACCCGGCGATGTCTTGGCACAGGTAGGGGGGCGCTTCGCCTCGGTGCTGCTGCTGTATCTGTATTATGTTTGATGTGCACCCGTCTCATGTCTCGCGTGCTTCGCCACGGGCCCTCTTCACTCAGCCTCGCACCACACTGTGAGCTTTGCAGTTTTACTTTTCCGCCTGTAAAATATTGATCCGAGTGCGCAGAGCGTCGTTTGTCATCGTTGGCTGAGAAATGCGCCACTGGCGAAACTTCTGGGAGCAGCTGTTGTGCTGTCGTCAACACATATTGCAAAACCGCCTTCCATACAGTAGCGGATTAGCATTTTTATTCCCGGATGTCACTATAATATTCAGTGGCAAGCGCCTGTGGCCGATTTGCGTTTTTCACTCCTTGTTTAGTTTCAGCGGGCGCTACTGGTATTTATTAATGCTAGTATGTGTTAATCACTTACAGCTGTAAATACTGCTGTTTGTGCAGAGGGACCTCGGTACACAGTCGTAGCTCCTTCAGATAAGCAGGAGCTGCTTGAGCTGAAATGGAGATTGGTCAATATAAAATATTAATGGATGTATCAGGCTACACAGAAGTGCTACATAAGGAACAAATGTGATCCCTATGGGGAGGAATCTGCTGTTGTCAGTGGTTGAGGGGGCCAGTTGGATTGTGGACGTTGGGGGAGCGGTTGGGATTTATTAAAGTAATCCGCAGATTGTCAGGGAAATCTCAGCCCTGCCGAGTTTTGACTCTGTGGATGTGCTGTAGCAGCCTGAGGTCCAACTTTGCAACTTTGTCCACAGTGGAAAGTTACACTCCCTATTTATAAGATGAAATCACTTTTGGTAAAATGGGCTTCACAGAGCTTGTGGTGCAAGCCGGGAACTGAAGATGGCATCACAGATTACCAGGCAGGCAGCCCTGGTCAAAAGCTAGAGCAGTTTTTGTTGTGTATAGAGTCTAAAGCTTGCATCTGAAAGAGACACGTTAGTGATAGATTCGTTACCTTAGAATATCCCCAGGCGTCAGACTGGATCCTTGAAACCTTTGCGTAGCAGTACCCCTGCGCGTCGGTAGGCGTCGTCTCCGCGTCCGTTGTCGACGTCGTGGGCGCCGTGATGACGTCGTCTGAGTACTTAGACGCCGCCTCCGCGTGCTGACGTCTGTTCTTCTTTTTTCCGCGCCAGCAAGCGCAGATCTGGAAAAAGCAGTACTTCTAGTCACTTTTTGACTAACTTTCTGGATCATTTTGATCATCTTTTCGAAGTCGTACGACTCCGATCGGTGCCATAGGGATGCCCGGCTTTAAGCACTGCGAAGATTGCGACCGCACGATGTCGGTCACGGATCCTCACCACCTGTGCCTAACTTGTCTAGGCGTCGACCACGACGACAAGGCCTGCTCCGATCTGCCGGGCCCTCTCTTCGAAAGCCAGGCGAGAGCGGTCCCGCAGGCGACTCGAACTCCGGCAGTCGGTCCCGCGCCGCAAGAGGTCCTGATCCCACGGGAGGTCGAGGAACAGGTCGCAGGTTCGGAGCCACCGCAGCTCCGAGAGTCGGCACCACTACTCCGGGTCGAAACCACTAATCCGGGTCGAAGTCGTCATCAGGTAAGAAGCACAAGAAGTCGAAGAGGCGTCATCGCTCTTCTGACTCCCCCCGACGCTCGCGCGACGCGGCCGGGGATTCGGGTGATACTGCCCACGCGGCTCCGTCAGAGAGTCGCGGGCGCCGCGTCCAGCTCCACATCCTCCGGTCCCTGGGCGAGACGCGACGCCGGGGGAGATCGAGCGCTTCCTCATGGCCATGAGGTCCCTCTCTCCTCCGACGGGCTCCGCGGGGCCTTCGGGCCCAGCGGATCCGTCTGGGGCCCCTAGCGGGTTGGGGGCTTCGGCCCCAACGCCGTCGAGTGCTTCGGCCCCGGCGCCGCAGGGCCCAACGGTCCCGACGCCGCCGGCGCCTTCGGGCCCGGCGCCACCGGACCCCACTGGACCCTCTTCGGGATCTGGGTCGTCGCCGGTAGACCTTACGACCCCCCCCCCGGCGTCGGTCCGTCAGGTATCACCCGAGGACGGCGCCGCCCCCGATGCCTCCCTCGCTCCGGTTCAGACATCGGAACGGCGCCGCTGGGCGCCGCTCTCGACGGTGCTTGGGGAGTTTTACTTCAATGAGCCGGCCCCATTAATTGACAACCCTGAGTATCAGGAGATGGGTGATGAGTGTTGGGAGGGGTCTGAGGACCCTCTGACCAGAGAGTGTCAGTCTCAAGAGGACTGGACAAGGTGACCTTGGGGATGCCAGTGGTCTTTTGGGCACTTGGTCCAAGCCCGCTACGGGTTCACCCGTAGATAGGAACGTGGCCATACGCCACCGCCCGGCCCCGGGCGACCCAATTTTCCTGTCCACCCACCCCACCCCCGAGAGCCTGGTCATCCAGGCGTCCACTTCCCAGACCGCATTCCCGTTGGCTCCGCCGGACAGGGAATCCAAGAGGTACGAGATGTACGGTAAAAAGGTCTTCTCCTCCCTTAGTCTTGGACTGCGGTCTTCCAACACCGCATGCCTCTTGGGCCGCTACACCCACTCTCTGTGGGATACGGTCGCGGAATTGCTGCCAGAGTGTCCGTTGGAGGTACGGGCCAAACTCGGCCAAGCCCTTGTGGAGGGCTGGGATGCAGCCAGATATTCTATCCGGTGTGGGCTGGATACCACCGACTCACTAGGTAGAGCGATGGCAACGACGGTGGCGATTAGACGCCACGCCTGGTTGAGGTCCGCCAACTTTTCGGAAGATGTCCAAAACACATTGATGGACATGCCGTTTGATGGCCGTTGCCTTTTTGGCGACAAGGCAGACCATGCGCTTGAGCGCTTTAAGGACTCCAGGGCTACGGCCAAGTCCTTGGGCCTCTCGGCCCCGCGCCAGCAAATGGGTGCCTTTCGTTCCTTTCGTGGCCAAGGAAGGGGCGCCCCCACACGTTTTGCCAGCCACACGCCGCAGACTACCATCCAGAGCGGTGGCGGCCGTGGAAATCGCCTTGGAGGCGGTCGGGGACAACGGCGAGGCCAGTCCACACCCTCCCCCGCAGCATCCGCCTCTAAACCCTCCTAGTCCGTGCTTTTCGGCCCATGTGACGCCAGTGGGGGGCAGGGTTCGCCATCACCACTCTCTCTGGCGCACTGTCACTTCGGACAGGTGGGTGCTGCAGATTGTCCGAAGGGGTTACTCCCTCCCTTTCGAGACGACTCCTCAAGCCATGCCACCGCAACACCACCGCGTATCGGGGGATCACTTGCGGCTTCTGCAGGAGGAAGTTTCGGCCCTCTTGGCCAAGGGGGCCATGGAGCGCGTTCCTGGGCCAGAAGTAGGACGTGGTTGCTACTCCCACTACTTTCTGGTACCCAAGAAGGGCAAAGGGGGCCTACGCCCTATCTTGGACCTACGGAACGTCAACGGCTTCCTCCGGAAGGAAAAGTTCAAGATGCTGACTCTGGCTCAGGTCTTAGCTGCCCTGGACCCAGGAGACTGGATGGTAGCGTTGGACTTGCAGGACGCTTATTTCCACATCCCCGTCCTGCCGGCGTTACCTGCGGTTCACGGTAGGCCACGAGCACTTTCAGTTTACCGTGCTCCCCTTCGGCCTTACCAGCGCCCCACGGGTGTTCACGAAGGTGATGGCGGTGGTCGCAGCTTATCTGCGCAGGCTAGGGGTTTCAGTCTTCCCTTACCTCGACGACTGGTTGTTGAAGGCGGGCTCGCCCCAGACAGTCGTCGGCCACCTCCAGACGACGGCAGACCTCTTGCACCAGCTGGGGTTCTCCATCAATGTGCCGAAGTCACACCTGTGCCCCTCTCAGAAGCTCCTTTTCATCGGAGCGGTTCTCGACTCAGCGCAGTTTCGAGTTTACCCACCCGAACAGCGGGTTCGGGATATACAGGCTCTGATTCCAATCTTTCAGCCTTTATCCCGAGTTTCGGTCAGGTTGACGCTGCGGCTTCTGGGGCTGATGACTTCCTGCATCCTTCTGGTGCATCACACCCGTTTGCGGATGCGGGCTTTGCAGTGGGCCCTGAAGTTTCAGTGGGCCCAGCATCAGGGCAACCTGTCCGACCAAGTCCTGATCTCGGTGGGCACTGCGAGACAGTTGCAATGGTGGCTCACGGACCGCGATTGGGTCAGCGGCAGATCCCTCTCCCTTCCCCAACCGGAGCACGTAGTTGTAACGGACGCGTCCCTCCAGGGCTGGGGAGGCCAAATGGGAGAGGCAGAGATCAGAGGCCTCTGGTCTCTGGCGGAGTCCCAGCTCCATATCAACCTTTTGGAGCTGCAGGCGATTCATCTTGCACTGAAGGCATTCCTCCCCTCTGTCCGAGGGAGTGTAGTGCAGGTGTTCATGGACAACACCACTGCCATGTGGTACTGCAACAAACAGGGCGGGGTGGGGTCGTGGACCCTCTGCCAGGAGGCTCTGCGCCTCTGGCAATGGCTGGAACATTAGGGCGTGACCCTGGTGGTTCAACACCTGACAGGTTCTCTGAACGCCAGGGCGGACGAACTCAGCCGCCGGTGCATGATGGATCACGAATGGCGTCTGAACTCGGACGTGGCGCAAGGTCTCTTTCTGCAGTGGGGAGAGCGTTGGTTAGATCTATTCGCCACCGAAGAGAACGCGCAATGTCATCAGTTCTGCGCGTTGGAATTTCCAAGGCGGCACTCGCTCGGAGACGCTTTTTGTCGTGAGTGGAGTTGCGGTCTGGTGTACGCCTTTCCGCCTATACCACTTCTGCCCAGAGTGCTGAAGAAGATCAGGTGCGACCGGGCACAAGTCATCCTTGTGGCTCCGGACTGGGCACGAAGGTACTGGTATCCCGAGCTACTCAGTATGTCAGTCGATCCCCCGGTTCGTCTGCCTCTTCATGAGGACCTTCTGTCGCAGCAGCAGGGGACGGTCCTCCACCCGAACCTGTCCAGTCTCCACCTCCATGCTTGGAGATTGAGCGGCGACAGTTGAGGCCATTTGACTTGCCTCCTGAAGTCTGTAACATCATTCTGGCAGCCAGGCGTCCCTCTACGAAGTCGGTATACGCCTGCAGGTGGAACAGATTTGTGGCATGGTCCTCTCTCTGCCCCTCTTTCTGAGGTTCTTCTCTTTCTTCTTTCTCTTGCCCAGCAGGGCTCTGGTCTGGGCACTATCAAGGGCTACCTTTCTGCTCTTTCAGCCTTTTTGAGGCTGCCTGAGCAACCTTATTTGTTCAAGTCCCCTATTGTTAATCGATTCTTGAAAGGCATCATGCATACGTTCCCTCCTGTGCCCTTTATGATGCCTCAGTGGGACTTGAACTTGGTTCTTACTTTTCTGATGTGCGCTCCCTTCGAGCCACTTCACAACTGTCCTCTTCGCCTTCTTACTTTGAAAACTGCCTTCCTGGTGGCCATCACCTCTGCCAGGAGAGTGAGTGAGCTCCAGACTCTATCCTGTAAACCTCCTTTCCTTTCAGTCCATCTGGACAAGGTTGTGTTGCGGACAAGGCCCTCTTTCCTACCCAAGGTAGTCACAGCATTCCACATCGGGCAATCCATCACCTTGCCCACCTTCTTTCCGCATCCCTCGAGAGAGGAAGATAGGCTCCACCGTCTGGACCCAAAACGTGCGCTCTCGTTCTATCTGGATCGCACACAGCAGTTCCGGGTGGATGACCAACTCTTTGTTGGTTACGTGGGCGCTAAGAAGGGGAAAGCGGTGCACAAGCGGACCATCTCGCGGTGGATCATCTTGTGTATCCAGGCGTGTTACTCCTTGGCAAAGAAGGAACCCCCTGTTGGGCTGAGGGCTCATTCCACTCGGGCCACGGTGACTACAACTGCCTTGGGCCGAGGAGTGCCCTTGCAGGACATTTGCCAGGCAGCTACGTGGGCCTCGCTGCACACGTTTGGAAGAGATTATTGCCTGGACAGCCAAGTCCGGAGGGATGGCTTCTTTGGCTGTTCCGTTCTCCAGGACTTTCTGGTGTGATTATTGTTTCGCAGACCCACCACCGGGGTTGGTATTGCTGGGGTATCCATTCTAAGGTAAGGAATCTATCACTAACGTGTCTCTTTCAGATGCACAAGTTACTACTTGTGTAACAATATATCTGTAAGAGACATTAGTTAGTGATAGATTCCTTACCGACCCACCCATCCTCCCCGTTCTGCGAACGGATATCTAGGGTTAAGGTCATCCCCTTTCAGGGCCCTAGTTTCAAGGCACCAGTGTTGGTTTTTAGCATAGCTCTGCGTTTCTGGCGCGGAAAAGCTGTGTCTAAGAACTGACGTCAGCACGCGGAGGCGGCGTCTAAGTACTCCGACGTCATCACGGCGCCCACGACGGACGCGGAGCCGCAGACAAAGCCTACCGACGCGCAGGGGTACTGCTACGTAAATGTTTCCGGATCCAGTCTGACGCCTGGGGATATTCTAAGGTAAGGAATCTATCACTAACTAATGTCTCTTACAGATATATCGTTCCCCCGGTTTTTCTGTGCGTCTGTTCCCACGGTTTTTCTGTGCCTCTGTTCCCTGCTTGTCATCCCAATTTTTCTGTCCCTCTGTTCCCTGCTTGTCATCCCGGTTTTTCTGTGCCTCTGTTCCCCAGGTTTTTCGGTGCCTCTTCTTCCCTGCTTGTCATCCCGGTTTTTCTGTGCCTTTGTTCCCTGCTTGTCATCTCGGTTTTTCTCTGCCTCTGTTCCCCCGGTTTTTCTCTGCCTCTGTTCCCTGCTTATACAGCTAGGTTGTGTTATGTTTGTACACCTGTATTTATCAAGGTAATCTCTAGTTAATATGTTATTACCAATTTGAAAGTATGCGCGTGCTACCACCTTGGAGAAAGGTCAGACCCCTGTCTCTCTCTGAACTTTGAAACAATTGTGAAAGGGCTGTGGAATCACCACAACCTATTAGGTGGAGCACAGCATTAGTGGGGCGACTAGTGTCGTCTCCTGGTATTTAAAACAAAATTCATAAACTTCAAATGAGTTCACTCAAAGGTGTTTGGTTTAATTAAACATATAAACACTTCTTGATTATTCCACTAGAATTGTCTCATCTGTAATTACATAAACATTTCATTACTGAAGCAACCTGAATTTGTAGGCTATTAGCAATTCATATTGGGCAAAGGTAAATCAAAATATATACATGAGGTCATACTGAAGTCAGATAAACAGTTAAAGAAACAAATCCCAATGCATTTCGGGTTCTGTAAAGCGCGAACCCGTCTTCAGGGGATGTATGAGTGATTCTAAGTTCCAGATAACATTCAAATGTTCTTATCCACAGGAACCTACAAAAGCAATAGGTACCAAAGTCTCAAACAGTAGCAAATATATACAGAGCCAATATATACATTTCTTACAGTCCATGCGAATAGAATTTGCACTCTGAAATAAATAAAAGAAAATGATAAGCCAATGTGAGGTGCGTTTAACCCGTGCACTAAGATTAAAAGATCAATGAAAGTGATAGCATCTGTGAAAACTATGGTGACTAAATGTGCAGGGTCTCCCGGTGAACAGTGCCAGTCTGGGATGTAAGACGGGAATATCAATATGCAAGCTGTTCTTTACAGATGGATTGGACAGTTTTTTTCTAATATCAAGAGTCCCTCATCCCACTAAGCGACATCGGGCGTAGACACTGGTAAGTGCATATGGGCACTTGGAGTAAATGGTTACAGATCGTAATTATTCCGACCAGCTTGCATATTGATATTCCCGTCTTACATCCCGTTGCAGCAATTTTACCGAATGAGTCTTTCATTCACGAATGAATTATATGAGGTTGTTTTCTCGCATCTTTCAACCAAGCGGGCGGTAAGCATATACCTCCATTCAACACTTAACATATCACGAAGAGTAGACTCCCAGACTGGCACTGTTCACCGGGAGACCCTGCACATTTGGTCACCATAGTTTTCACAGATGCTATCACTTTCATTGATCTTTTAATCTTAGTGCATGGGTTAACGCACCTCACATTGGCTTATCATTTTCTTTTATTTATTTCAGAGTGCAAATTCTATTCGCATGGACTGTAAGAAATGTATATATTGGCTCTGTATATATTTGCTACTGTTTGAGACTTTGGTGCCTATTGCTTTTGTAGGTTCCTGTGGATAAGAACATTTGAATGTTATCTGGAACTTAGAATCCCTCATACATTCCCTGAAGAAGGGTTCGCGCTTTACAGAACCCGAAATGCATTGGGATTTGTTTCTTTAACTGTTTATCTGACTTCAGTATGACCTAATGTATATATTTTGATTTACCTTTGCCCAATATGAATTGCTAATAGCCTACAAATTCAGGTTGCTTCAGTAATGAAATGTTTATGTAATTACAGATGAGACAATTCTAGTGGAATAATCAAGAAGTGTTTATATGTTTAATTAAACCAAACACCTTTGAGTGAACTCTGTTCCCTGCTTGTCATCCCGGTTTTTCTGTGCCTCTGTGTAGGTGGCCCTGTCTGTGTGTGTGCGTGGCCCTGTCTGTGTGTGTGTGCGTGGCTCTGTCTGTGTGTGTGTGCGTGGCTCTGTCTGTGTGTGTGTGCGTGGCTCTGTCTGTGTGTGTGTGCGTGGCTCTGTCTGTGTGTGTGTGTGTGTGCGTGGCTCTGTCTGTGTGTGTGTGTGCGTGGCTCTGTCTGTCTGTGTGTGTGTGTGTGTGTGTGTGCGTGGCTCTGTCTGTGTGTGTGTGTGCATGGCTCTGTCTGTCTGTGTGGCCCTGTGTGTGTGTGCGTGGCTCTGTCTGTGTGTGTGTGCGTGGCTCTGTCTGTGTGTGTGTGTGTGTGTGTGTGTGTGTGTGTGTGTGTGTGTGCGTGGCTGTGTGTGTGTGTGTGTGTGTGTGTGTGCATGGCTGTGTGTGTGTGTGTGTGTGTGTGTGTGTGGCTCTGTCTGTGTGTGTGCGTGTGCGTGGCTCTGTGTGTGTGCGTGGCTCTGTCTGTGTGTGTGCGTGGCTCTGTGTGTGTGTGTGTGCGTGGCTCTGTGTGTGTGTGTGTGTGCGTGGCTCTGTCTGTGTGTGCGTGGCTCTGTCTGTCTGTGTGTGTGTGTGCGTGGCTCTGTCTGTGTGTGTGTGTGCGTGGCTGTGTCTGTGTGTGTGTGTGTGCGTGTGTGTGTGCGCGTGGCTCTGTCTGTGTGTGTGCGTGGCTCTGTCTGTGTGTGTGCATGTGCGTGGCTCTGTCTGTGTGTGTGTGCGTGGCTCTGTGTCTGCGAGTGTGTGTGGCTCTGTGTCTGCGAATACTCTCTACTACTCTCTAATGCTCACCTATTGCCATTGTAAATGACAATACCATTTATTTATGTTTTTAAAAAAAAATGGAAAAAAAATGTCATGAGCAATGCCAATAGCTCTACCTTTAATAATGCCGAGACCATTGCATTGTAAATGCTTGTTATTGAAGTGCCCGTCTCTCTATTTCTGTGCAACTCTGTAGAAACGAAGCATACACGATTGACTGAGTGAAATAGTTATCTATTGTTTCCACGGCTCTGAAGATATTGTTCCAACTCTAAGGGAAACAAAATTGTCATGTTTATGCGTTTGTCAGAGACTAATCTCTTCTTGTTCATTCGAGAAAGTTTCTAGTGACCTCTGAGTTAGCTGGCACACACACAATTAAGTTTAATATACTCGATGGAGACATACTGACCTCAGTCCTATGTCAAATCTATAGTGTATATTATTGCAATGCTCAGATCCTATGAGGGATATAGGAACTACACTACAGGACCCCAGGTTCCATGTTCTTATTTTGCAGGCCCACAGGCTATACTTTTAGTTTGCAATGCTCCGTTTTGGTCTGTCCCGTACCCCATGGTTGTTCATGAAGCTGATGGCGGTGGTTGCAGCATACCTTTGGGGGTCAGTGGTACCAGTCTTCCCCTAACTCGACGGCTGGCTGTTGAATGCAGGCTAGCTACAGTCAATCTTGGACCACCTGCAAATGATGGTGAACCTCCTGACATGATGTGCCGAAGTCGGACCAGACTCCTTCGCAGAGGCTATCTTTCTTCAGAGCCTTCCTGGCTATGGTGTGTTACTGAGAATTCCCTCCAGGTGAGTGAGTTTAGGGCTATTATCCTGATGTCTCAGCCTTGGTTCTGGGTCTCAGTGAAGGTGGCTCTGTGAGAAGGTGGCCTGATATGCAGTGCTCACTATTCTAGTGAACACTATGTATCAGTCCAGCAACCCTTATTGATGATTGGTTGTAAGTCAACCTTATAGACCAGCTATCCTAGTAGCGTGGATACGAGCAGTCTAAGGCTAAAGACTCGAGAGGGCGTGTTAAGCCAGCTGTTTACCACACATATACCCCTTGAATACCCAGTGAAAGGACACCACACAAGTGTTATGAAAATAAACAGTTATTTATTAAGAATCACAACAGCCCTGTACTCTTTATGAGGACAGGGTACTAAGCACAAACCAAAACTCTTACAAAAAATACTTAAGTTAGCACAGTATATACAAATGCCCGAGGGGCACGGAAAACCATATACTCTGAAAGTGGAATGCGAAATTCCTAGCAGGTAAGTACAGTACTAATAGCTTTTGGAATCGCTAGGACTTGACTAGGGAATCGTTAGATTACTTCTAGGAGGCCTAGGGGACTCGAGTGCAGTGTGTGCACTCTCACGCGAGATGCGGACAAAATACTATGGTAGCTAGGAATTGAAAAGTTAGTGTTCTCGGGCGAACCCGACCTGGTAGGGAGAAAACGAAAGTAGATTCTGACCCTTGGATAGTGAGGCTATGCTGGGGCACCGAAATGCCGAAGTTACCTAGCCCAGGGGCTGCAGCTGCATAGGACTCAAGACGTCGGGAATCCTCGTTGCCGGACCAGGAGCCTGGAGAAAAGAAGTTGCTCGGTGACCAGTGAAGAAAGTTCAGTTGGATCCAAGCCTGGATCTCGAAGATAGATGACACCTGAAAGCAGAGGGGACCAAGTTCGAGACTACTAGCCAGTAGTCAGTGGGCACCAGGAGGGCACCGGATGGTAGCCACCTCGACAAGGTGAGTGGGTGACGCTTGAGCTCGAAGATCTCACGGACCAGGAGGCGTTGTCGGCGACCAGGATGGAGGATCGAGCTGTCCCACGAAGATAGAAGCTGTCGGCGTCGCTGGACCCAGGATTGGGCAACAAAGCCTTGGCAAATTCAAGCCCACGCGGTGGACCTAAAATGGCGTCTGGAGTGGACCAGGAGGGTCCGGGGTGCTTCTCTTCAAGAAGGAAGCAAGGGCCAGTCTGGAGCAACCAGACCAGCAGCAGTGATGTCGTCGGGCGTCGTTCAGAAGGCCACAAGCCAGCCGGCTAGTAGCCAACAACGCGGTGCACAGCAAACAGCAGAAGGGCCCCACGCAGATCGTGGAGATGCAGGGAGGCTGACCTTGGGTGCTGGAGCTGCGCAGGGTCGGGGCTTCTCGGACCCCAAAGCACTCACCAGTGGAGGACACGGTGGGCTTGCAGTAAAGATGTCGTGCAGTCTTGGCGATCGTCGGTCCCTCGAGGTCTCGTCGCACTCACGGTTCTCAGCTTGGCTGTAGAGGTGAGTAGAGGTCAGAGGTGCCAGGGAAGCCGGGTCTCGTCGAGCTGGGTCGTCGGATTCGTGAAGAAGGACTTGCAGCAGACCGCAGTGTTCTTTAGGATGGTGCCCGCTTGATGCAGGGTGACTACTCCTTAGCCACAAGGGAGAATCTTGAAGAAGAAATCGTGAAGTCCTTTCGAAGAAAGTGGTATCTTGATTCCAAAGATGATCTAATTTGAACAGGGGGCCCGCTCCTATCTTTATACTAAAAAAGGGGGCTGACCCGGTGACTAGGTCCTGCCTATGGGTGGGACCAGGAGGGGGGTGGTTACACCCCTCTCCCCTGCCGGACTTCCCCAGGCCAGGGGCTGGTGTGCCCCTGGAACTGGTTCTGACTGGCCTATGCGTAGTGAGCACCGGGGTGCCACTCAGCAGTCACCTTCCTGAAAAGCCCTGCCTACCCAGGATACACAAAACCATGTCTGGGACGGTGCTAGCACCGCCCCGGACAGGAAACCCTTTGTCCAGGCCTCCCTCGCTGGAAGGACTCTCAGCAGCAGGAGGTCAGACTCGTGTCTGTGGTGGCAGCATCCATTTTGTGGAGCTGAGGCTTCAGTTAACTTTAACCGGGGTTCACAGTTACATACATGTCGTGTCCCTCTAGAAGGGTGGAATGCTAACCCCGTCGCCAGAATTGGCGAGGGGTTAGTATTCCAATTCGTATGACACCTTACTCGACATGTTTTGATAAAGCAATACCAAAGATAGCATTTAACCGCGAGGATTATAATGCACTTAAGAGTATATGGTATGCGATATCATGGAACAGCTATTAGGGCTTGATTCCGCAAGCTGCAGACAGGCTCAGCTCATGCCAGAGCACCATCTCACACGATTCCAAGCACTCTGCCTTCAGGATTGTCAAGGCCTGCCATAGGTGTGACTGATAGGAATCTGTGTGTCCATTTTAGGGTTAGGTATAGGTATACTACACCTACAGCAAAGGGTGATTACACGACTTTGCCCCAGCTGTCATGCAGCCAGTTGTGTCAAATTTAGGAGGCCAGCCAGGGGTGGCATAATACATGCTGCAGTCCCTGGCAGCCCTGGGTACACCTATGCCCTGAGTTACAGGGTCTGATAAGGTGGCCCAGTACCAATTGGTAATGTACCTAGGGTACATGGAATCCATTTTAAAGAGAGAGCAGTAGGCCTGGGGTCCTGATTGGCAGGGTCCCAGGTCGACTATGTCCAAAACCAGCTAAAACACAGGGCAAAAAGTTGGGGGCAACCATAGTCAGGATGTACCTTCCTACAGGCTCTAAGATGCCTTGGTACATTTGCCTACTATAATCCTGCTTGCCGATTAGACAAGGTAGCACATGTGGGCTTTGCAGTGGGATCTGAAGTCTCAGCGGGCCCAGCACCAAGAAAAACTTTCAGATTCCATCCTGGTCTGGGAAAGATCTGCAGCAGTGGTCTAGCAGCTAGACCACCGTTGGATTAGCTGCAGATCCCTCTCTATCCCACCCAGTGGTGATGAATGTATCGCTGCTGAGTTGTTGAGGTCATTCTGTGGGAGGTGGATATTGGAAGAATCCACATCAACCTGTTGGAGTTGGAGACCATTTGCTTGGCGTTGAAAACCTTCCTGCTGCCCATCATGGGGAGACTGGTTCCGGTCCTCATGGACACCAACAGGTCTTATTGCAGCAAAACGGCAGAGTGTCGTCTAGTGGACCAGAACCACTTCTGCCTCTGGCAATGCTGGATCATAAGGGCATTTCCCTGATAGTGCACCATCAGTGGGATCTTTAAACGTCAGGGCACACAAAGTCAGCAACGGCGCCTAGTGGATCACAAATTGTAGTTGCAGATGGAGGCGGCGTAGGGCGTCTTCCAGCATTTGAGAGAACCCAGGCTAGATCTCTGTGCCTCCGCTGAGCATTCTCAATGCCAATACTTTTGCGCACTGGAGATCTCAAGAAGGCTCTCTTCCGGAGACTCATTCTACCTAGAGTGGCTCACAGGAATTATGTATGCCTTCCGACTGCTACCTCTCCTCCAAGTTCTGAAAGTAGGGCTCTGTATTGTGCTAGGGGAATGTGGTACAAGATACTTCTTAGCATGTGCATTTGTTCTTTGATCAGGCTGCTTCTTTGGGAGAATATTTCGTCTCAGCAGCAGGGCTTGCACCTGGGTCTGCACAATCTGCACATCCAAGCATGGCGATTGAGTGGCAGTAGCTGACTGCATTTGACCTTCCTCCCAAAGTAGTGGTTGTCATCCTTGCAGCCAGGTATCTTTCTACCATTTCTGTTGAAGCTGGGACACATTTGTGGTGTGGAGCCTGTAATATAGACACGTTGCAGGCCAACCAATGAGATGTCTTATTTATGTTGTCTCTAACTCAGCAAGGACTGCAGTTGGCACGGTTAAAGGTTATCTGTATTCCCTGTTTTGCTTTTACTGTACCAACCCCTTTTATTCAAATAACCTGTTGTGATGCGATTTCATAATGGTTTAACAGTCATCACGCCCACATGGTTGTGATATAATGCCGGAGCTTGCACGAACGCCCACTCCTTGGCATATGAATGTTTTACTGATTCTAGAATGAGGTCGTAGAAGGGGTGTAAAATTACCATTTCTCCATTTCAGGGAATCCATTTTTCAAATCTATCATTCTATCTATCTGTGCAAGTCTATCTATATAGCTTTGCAAGTCTAATTGTCTATCTGTATACCTTTGCAAGTATATCTGTCTATGTATCTTTGCAAGTCTTTCATTCTATCTATCTTTTCAAGTCTATTCAATATATCTTTGCAAGACTGTTCTAGGTCTATTTATCATTGCAAGGTAATCTATCTAGCTATAAAACCCTCTCTCTGTGTCTTTGAGAGCCCCTCCAACTGTTTTGCAAGCTTCTCTATTTATCTATCACTTTAGCCTTCTCTATCTAATTGTAATAAAGATTTACAAAAAAAAATTTTTTTTAAAGCATTAGCAAAGGCAAGAGGCTGGCCGCCAACACCAGATCGATTTGGCTTTTTTTTAGGTTAGGTGTTAATTTGACATTTTGATTTTACTAAATATATATATATAATATAGTTACATAGGGGTTTTCCACCAGACTACATTCATAAGTCTGTTATTTTGTCAGCCACGTTTTCTTTCACCCACAGCCAACTTTTGTCTGACTTCACTGTAAGTTAAAGCATGCCTCTCTTTTACAAGGAGCATATCCACACACAGAGTAGTTCCCATTCGTGACGGGGACTTCTATGTTAACATGTGCCTTTTTGGAACAAAAAAAAATATTTTCCTTTACTTAATGTTACTTAGATTGATGAGGGTCTGACAACTTTCCCAACAATAACGGTTTGCGAAAACGATCTCAGAACAAAAAAAAGAATTGCCAGTCACTTGGTGTTGCCAGTGCTTGTTTTTCTGGTTTCTTCTTCTTTCTAAAGCAGCAAGATATGTGTGCGAAGTTCTCCACACCCCTTGCAATTTATCCTGTAGAGGTTTGCTCCAGGACACCAAGGTACGGGAGCTTCCTTTTTTACGGAAGTGGTCTCTCCGTTTCACGTAGGGCAAAACGTCTCTCTGCCCACTTTTTATGCTCTGCCTTACCTCTGGTTTGTAGGGTATATTGGAGCAAAGAAAGAACGGCCCATGCATAAGCGGATCATCTCTTGATGGATCGTGTTCATCAAATCTGCTCTGTATTGGCCAAAAAGCACACACTGAGGGTTTGCATGCTCATTCCACTGGAACTAAAGCTGCAACCACTGCTTTAGCTCGTGGAGTTCCGATCCTGAATATCTGTCAGGCAGCAATGTGGGCCTCATTGCACATGTTCATTAAACATTACTAGCTGGACAGTCCACTCCGTTGAGATGGGCATTTTGAATGTTCGTTCTTGCAGGACTCCCTCAGGTGAAATTGGTCTGCAGACCCATCTCCGGGGAGGTATTGCTTGGGTATCTATTCTAAGGTAAGGAATCTGCAGCTAGAAGTCTCTATCAGATGAACAAGTTACTTACCTTGGATAACATCTTATCTGGTTAGACATCTGTCTAGCTGCAGATTCCTTACCGACCCACCCATCCTCCCCGCTGTGCAAACGTATTTCTAGGGAAAGGGGATTTCCCTTTCAGGGCCCTAGTTTTCTACGCCTCTGGTGTGGAAAGTCGCAAAAAGTAACTAACGTTAGTGCACTTGGGTGGTGCCTATATAGGTACCACAAATTTCGCTTCCGATGCGGATGACGCCATGCAGAGCCGAACGATGCCACCTACCGGCGCTCAGTGATACTGCTCACAAACCATTCCAGATCCAGTCTGATGCCTGGGGATAATTCTAAGGAAAGGAATCTGTGGCTACATAGTCTAAACCATATGAGCCTCACCAAAGGTAAGTAACTTGTTCTTTACATCTACATCGTTGTGAGTGACTGAAATAGCAAATCTTTCATATGCGTGCTTTATTGTTTGCACGCGTACAAAATAATGCGTCAGCCAGAGGCCACATCATCATGCATCATGATGTGGACAGGGTTGATCGTGCCATAGCGTCTTATGTATTTTTTTAGTTTCAACCATGATGCACAGAAGGATGGCAGTCTTCGTCTTATGCTAGACCTCAGGCTCCTGAATTTCTATCTGTGGAAGGAGAAGTTCAGGTTGTTGTTCCTGTCTCGGGTACTTCTGGCACTGTAAATGGGAAACTGAATTGTGGACCTCGACTTACAGGACACGTACTTCCATATACCGGTCATGCGTTTACACAGGATACGCCTACGATTCATGGTAGGGTCCACTCAATATCTGTTCACAATCCTCCTGTTTGTCTTGAATTTGGCATCTCAAATCCTCTCGAAGATGATAGCATTGGTTGCAGCCTATCATAGAAGGTTGAGATGCTGTACCTTGAAGACTAGCTGTCAAAGCTCAGTTGCCAAAGCTGCCTTCCCACCTTTCGCAGGTGACCACACCCTTGCTGTTCAGCTTGGGTTTTTCAATCAATATGCCAAGTCTCACCTAGACATTACAATACAAAGGCGGCCAAGTAGCACAAATTGTTATAGTACAAACACAGAAAAATGTTCTTGCATTCAACATTAAGATTCTGAAAGTCACTGTTGCAATTTTATGCAGTTTATTTGCTTTAGATTAGATATTTTCGGTAGTGGCAACACAGTTGCTCCTTCATATTGAATGTAATAGAAACATTTGCAAAAAAGAACGGTGCTCGTGATAAAGGAATGAGGGATGGAAAGTGATGGTGATTAACCACTTCCCTGCTAATGACAAGGTCAACTCGTCATGGGTTTTACCTGCCCTGTGCTTAGGACGAGTTGACCTTGTCATGAACAATGGGAAACAATGACCTGCAGCACCCAGCGGGAAAACCCCTTAGCAGCCAAGGTGTTAAGGAGTGGGAGTAGTGGACAAGGACAAGGTAGTGTGACATATATACATCAACATCGCATATTAGTACTGGTCCGGCCTTGGTGCAAGGTCAATTGTTCAAAAGGAAACACATAGCAGTCTATGGACACATCACATTAATTTAAAGTTGTCCTAGCTTGTGAGTTGGCTGAAGTCGACGTTTCGACACCTATTGGGTACACTAGGTAAGACCAACCTTAGTGTGGGGTCTTCGTCAGGACTAGCAATGTATCTAAAAGTTAAATGAATAAATGGTGTTACATAAACTACAAATGGTTAAAGGGATGGTGAATGCGTGTAAATAAGGGGTAATAGAATTGACCTAATTTGACATCCAGCGTGTTTCTTATGGACTGGGGGTTAGTGTTGAGATGGGGCTCAGCCGAGCTCCTAAAGACAGAGAGAACACCTGTGTATTCAAGACCATGAGAGACTGACTGTGATCAAGAAAACACCCTTCACACAGTTGTGCGCGTACAGGTGAAATGGAAATGCAGGTCAATGAATCACTGTCACGTTCCAGACAAATCTGCAAAGACCGTGGTACGAAGTGGTTAAAATGAGGGCTTAGGGTCAGCGCTGGGTATTAAAAATAGTTTCAGAAGGGTGGCAATGTCATAAGGAAATGAACTAAATTAAATTAAAACGCTTATATGGCCGTCAAGCCTTCTCTGATTCTTCTGTTCTTAGAGGAATTACCGGATGCAACATTGCTCTGAACCTTCCTTCCTCAACAGAGGATCCAGGATAATTGGGATATGATTCTGATGTTCTGGGCGTAAGCTCAGAATCCAGTGCTGATGATTCTGTACCTGCTGGGTCAGTTCACTTGAATCCACCTGGTCAAGCGTGCATGTTGGCACATGAGGGCTCTCCAGTGGAGCCTTCATAGGCAATGGTTCCAGCATGAGGGTGATCCGACGGTCAGGATTGTGATCTCCAAGGACCTGTAGCAGACTTTTATTGGTGGTCAGCTGAGGAGAACTTCATTGAAAGGATGTCATTCTGTCCTCCTGGCACTGGTGGTGACAGTCACCTCCAATCTCTGGTGCGGTGTGTATATGAGGGAGCTGGAGATCAGAGGCCTCAGAACACCAGAAGAGGAGGTATGCCACACAAACCTGCTGATGGTGCTCAAGGCTTTCCTCCCGTCCCTTTGTGGTCAGTCCATCCAGATCTTGAAGGACAGTGTGGTGTGGCAACAAACAAGGATGATTGGAGTCGTACTTCCTATATCTGGAAGCTCTGAGATGCTGGGCACACTGGAATGCATTGTGACAAGTTGACAGCCAATTTGCCAGCTCTCTGAATACCTGGATTGACAGCCTCAGTTGCCATCATCATGCTGACCATGAATTGAGTCTCCATCCAGAGAGAGTTCAGAACATCTTTGCCCATTGGTGCACACCTCAAGTGGATGTTTTTGCAGCTCACAGCAGTGCCTATCGCTCATTGTTTTGTGCCCTACAGTATTCGTTGAGTGGAGCCTTAGAGGATTCTTTTCCGTTAAAAGCAGAAGCTTTCACCTCACTAAATATTTCCTCCCATGCCTTGATTCCTCGAGTTCTGCGGAAGATTTGCCAAGACTGGGCCTAACACATTTTCATCACCCTGGATTGGCCCAGATGAGTGTGGCATATAAACCTCTCCCACCTCTCCCTGCTCAATTGTGGGCATGTTTATATAGGTTTATCAGCTTCTGAACAGCTCACTTCTAGATAGATAACTTTGTGCTAACCTTTCTGGAATCACAGTGTAATCAATTCCTTCTTGGTAGACAAAAACTAAACCCACAAGGAAAAAGGCATTTACTACACCTCTTCTGCTTCATATTCCAATATCAGAGATTATGTAAGTGGTGGCATGAGGTCTGTATGTTTTTTTAGAAAACGGAATTGTATTGAATCACCTTGGCTAGTAAACTCCATATGTGTTGCTTCTAAATAAATGTGATAAAAACAGAATTTCTTTTGTGCTACCAGCCCAGAATTGTAAATTTGCATTAGATTAAGTTTCCTAACTACTATACATTGTTGAGTTTCATTTAACATTTCAATGTGTTTCTTCTAGCAACGCAGCTTACAAAGTTTGGAGGCAAGCTTACATGCAATGGAATCTACACGCGAGTCATTAAAGGCTGAACTCGGTACAGATTTGCTGTCGCAGCTCAGTCTAGAAGATCAAAGGAGAGTAGATGCGCTGAACGATGAGATTCGCCAATTGCAACAAGTAAGTTCTTGTCCCTTATGCAGACATTAGGTACTCATTTATGGTATACCACTCACAGCTATGCAAATGTGAATGTAGCAAGCTGTTTCTGATAGATACATCTGCCGTGTGGATTCCTCACCTTGTGAATATCCCCCTTGCGTCAGCAACGTTCGGAAATTTTCTTCGTAGCACGCCGACGTGGACGACGTCACCGGAGCACGGCATCGCGCGTGACTCCGTCTGACGTCACCGACCCCATATCAGGCCCACGCCGGCGTGATGACGTCAGTTCCCTTTTTTCCGCGTCTCCGGCGCTAACGGTTTTCGGGATCTTCAGCGATACCTAGTATCTTTCTGTTTGATAATTGTCACTGTTTCTCTCTTACGACCTTGTTCTTCTCCGGAGATGTCGTCAAGGAAAACAGGCTTTAAGCCATGTAGGTCTTGTGCCCGCATGATGTCTATCACTGACCCACATAAGGATTGTTTGTGGTGTCTTGGTTCGAGTCACGACGTCAAGAACTGCGATTCATGTTTTAAGATGAATCCAAAGGCGCTTCGGGAGCGTGAAGCAAAGTTGCTTTTGGCGAAGGTGAAAAAAGACTCTGGGCGACTTTCGAGATCTACGTCACGGAGATCGAAGTCGAAGCAAAGGTCTCGGTCGAGGTCGGGATCGGCGTCGAGGTCCAGAGCGGGTTCGAGGTCTGGAGAGGACTCGAGGTCTAAAGCGAAGTCAAAGTCCAGAGATAGATCTAGGTCTAGATCTAAGTCGGCTTCCGCTCATGCTTCGAGCTCTTCGAGGAGAAAGCATAAGAGGAGGAAGCACAGTTCGAGACATCATTCGGGGAAGGATTCCTCTGACTCGAAGAGAAGGTCTCACAAACATCGTAAGGACTTTGTCTCTCCTTCACCTGCTTTGTCAAGAGTAGGTTCTCCGGCGCCGGAGCCGGACCCGGAGCCGGTTTCCTCGGAGCATGAAGAAGAGGAGGTGATTCAAGAACCGGCTTCGGCGGAGACTCCTGTGAATCCAGAAGGTCAGGGTGAGGATGTGTCGGGTCGGCCTCCATTGCAACATCCGGTAGGTCCGTACCCTTCCTTTCCTGGTCCTGGACAGGATCCCTCGCATTTTCTCAATGCGATGTTTGGAGTTTATTCTAGGGCAATGTACCCCACTGGAGCGCCTGGTGGCCCCATGGGTCCGTTATCGTACAATCTGGGTATTCCTCAGTCGTATGCCCCTGCTCCATTTATGCCTTTCATGCCGGCGCCTCTTTCACCTTGGCTCGGTACGGCTCCACCGAGGTCTTCGACTCCGCATGCGGCTTCGCCGACTCCGGATCGACCTCGCAGTCGAGATCAAGGTACCACTCCTGTTCATGACTCTCGTCCTCCGGCTCCGGTTCCTCGATCGACGTCGGAACCGGCTCCGTCGGAGTCGTTACCGGATCCGTCGACTTCGATTCGAATGGAGTGGTCGAGGCGAAGAGCTCAGCGTCTACGGCTCCACCGAGGTCTTCGACTCCGCATGCGGCTTCGCCGACTCCGGATCGACCTCGCAGTCGAGATCGAGGTACCACTCCTGTTCATGACTCTCGTCCTCCGGCTCCGGTTCCTCGATCGACGTCGGAACCGGCTCCGTCGGAGTCGTTACCGGATCCGTCGACTTCGATTAGAATGGAGTGGTCGAGGCGAAGAGCTCAGCGTCTTCTCGAGCAAAAGGATGATGAGAGTTCAGATGTGGAAGAAGGCGAGCTTCCTGATCATGATGATGACTTCGATGAGCTTCGGGATGCTAGTGGTCTGGAACTCTCTCCCAAGTGGGGTTTGCCTTCGACTTCTGATGCACCATCAAGGGACGTGGCTCCTTATCACGTGGTTATTAGGAAGGCTGCTGACCTTCTTAGCTTAAAGCTGCCCACAGTGGAGTACAAGCCCAACATTCTCACAGAAGTCCTGCATTCTCCTTCTTCGATTGTGGAGCCAACTCTGCCGTTTACTGATGCCTTGTCAGATCCAATTAAGGAGATTTGGAAGAGGCCGTTGTCTGCTCCTGCAGTTTCAAGGGTTATTGCAAGGCGCTATAGGGGGTGGCTCCTGATGACCCTGCTTTTCTTTCTACGCATCCATCTCCGGAAAGTCTTGTGGTTCAGGCGGCTTGCTCTAATAGGGCTGCAGGCTCTTTCCCTCAAGTGCCAGCTGACAAAGAGTCTAAGAAATTGGATCAGGCTGCGAAGAAGACTTTCTCTTCTGGGAGCATGGCTCTTAAGTCATCAAATGCTACTTGCCTTTTAGGTAGATATGTGCACGCGCTGATGGACTCAGTGAAGCAGTTGTCTTCAAAACTTCCTGAGGAGGATAAGAAAAACTTTAATGAAGTGATCTCTGACACTCAGGCTGCGGCCCGCATGGTCATTCAAAGCGGCATGGACACTGTGGATTCTGTTGCCAGAATTATGGGCTCATCCATTGCAACCAGGAGAGCCGCATGGTTAAAGTCATCTGATTTCTCAGCGGATGTTCAATCTACTTTGCTGGACTTACCCTTTGAAGGAACTGGCCTTTTTGGTAAGAAGGCTGATGTGGCCTTGGAAAGGTTTAAAGACAGCCGTGCCACTGCGAGATCGTTGGGTCTGCAGATGAGAGGGTCTACGGCTAGAAAGTTCAAGGGATTTGGTAAATCTTCTTTTCGTCCCTTCAAGCAGGGCCAACAACAGCAGCAGCAGCAGAACCCTCTATATAAGTCCTATAGAGGTAGACAGAGGGGTCGTGGACGTGGACGTCAAGTCTCCTCTTCCTCCACTTCCTCCAATAATGCCCAACCCCCACCCGCATCAGCAAAGCAGCCCTAGATCCACCATTCTGGATCATGTAGGGCCAGTAGGGGGTCGGCTTACTCACTTTCTACGAGATTGGGAATCGGTTACATCAGATCTTTGGGTTCTCAATCTCGTAGAGAATGGGTATGCACTTCCTTTTCAGGAGTTCCCTCCCAATTACCCTCCTTGCCAAGGTTATTGCTCGGAGGACCACCTGCTTCTCCTGCAGGAGGAAGTCCTGGCACTGTTTCGAAAGGGTGCAATAGAGGTGGTTCCAGAGCAGGAGAGGGGTCAAGGGTGCTACTCCCGGTATTTCTTGATTCCCAAGAAGGATGGCAGACTTCGGCCGATCCTGGATCTCAGGATTTTGAACCTCTATCTCAAACAGGAGAAGTTCAAAATGCTCACCCTTGCTCAGGTTCTTCTGGCGCTGATGGAAGAAGACTGGATGGTGTCGATCGACTTGCAGGATGCGTATTTTCACATTCCGATCCTGAAGTCGCACAGGAAGTATCTCCGTTTTACGGTGGGATCGCAGCACTACCAGTTTGCGGTCCTCCCGTTTGGACTTACTACTGCGCCTCGAGTTTTCACCAAGGTGATGGCGGTGGTCGCGGCGCATCTCAGAAGGTCAGGGATTCCTGTATTCCCTTATCTAGACGACTGGCTGATCAAAGCGGAGTCGCCGGAGATGGTGCTCCATCATCTGCAGGAGACAACTCATTTGTTACACAGGTTGGGTTTTTCGATAAACGTACCCAAATCTCACCTGGTGCCCTCCCAGCGCAACCTGTTCATAGGTGCGGTACTGGACACTTCTGTATGTCGTGCATTCCCTCCACCTCAAAGGATTCGCGACATTCAGGAAATGATTCCTTTATTCTTCAATGGAGCGGTTGTTCCAGTCCTGAAGGTCCTTCGCCTGCTCGGTCTGATGGCTTCTTGCATTCTGTTGGTCAGTCATGCACGCTGGCACATGAGGGCGCTCCAGTGGTGCCTCCGCAGGCAGTGGCATCAGCACAACGGAGATCTCAGGGAGTCAGTGAGGATCTCCAGGGAAGCTGCAGCGGATCTGTCTTGGTGGGGCGTGGAAGGCAATCTGTCACAAGGAAAGCCTTTTCAGCTACCTCCATCAGTGGCCACAGTGATATCGGATGCATCCACTCTCGGGTGGGGTGCTCATCTGGGAGACCTGGAGGTCAAGGGTCTTTGGTCTCCGGAAGAAAGGTTGTTTCACATCAACCTTCTGGAATTGAGGGCGATACGTTTGGCGCTCAAGGCCTTCCTCCCTTCCCTTCGCGGTCGTTCGGTCCAGGTCCTAACGGACAACACGACTGCGATGTGGTACATCAACAAGCAGGGAGGAGTAGGGTCGCAGTGTCTCTGCAGAGAGGCTCTGCGTCTCTGGTCCTGGGTTCAGGACCATCAGATTTGTCTGGTGGCAAATCATCTGGCCGGGGTTCTGAACGTGCGTGCAGACAGTCTCAGTCGGCAGTTCTCTGCCGACCACGAGTGGAGGCTTCACCCGGAGGTTGTTCACGACATCTTTCAGATGTGGGGAACTCCTCGGGTGGATCTGTTCGCCACTTGCGAGAATGCTCACTGCCGTCATTCTGCAGTCTCCAGTATCCGATGCAAGGAGCATTGGGGGACGCGTTTCAGTTGAGTTGGGGAGATCGACTCCTTTACGCGTTTCCCCCCATACCTTTGATTCCTCGGGTTCTGAGGAAGATTCGTCAAGACCGGGCCCAAGTCATATTGGTTGCACCGGATTGGCCAAGAAGGGTGTGGTATTCGGACCTACTCCACCTATCCTCTCACCCGCCGCTCCGTCTCCCTCACAGGGCAGACCTCCTCTCTCAGTTGGAGGGGCAGGTTCTACACCCCCACCTCCAGACATTACACCTTCATGCCTGGAGATTGAACGGGGCAACTTGAGTTCTTTTTCTCTCCCTCACGAGGTGGTGGATGTCATTCTCTCTGCCAGGCGTGACACCACTAAGTCCATTTACTCCTATAGGTGGACAAAGTTTGTTTCTTGGTGCAGGGAGAGGGATATTGACCCTTTGAAGGCTCATTTGTCTAATATTTTACAGTTTGCCCTTTATCTGGCACAGCAAGGTTTGGCTGTGGCCACGGTCAAGGGTTATCTTTCGGCCTTATCGGCGTTTCTATGTTTGCCGGATCAGCCTTCTCTCTTTAAGTCTCCGGTGGTTTTGAGATTCTTGAGGGGTCTCATGAATATGGTTCCTCCTACCCCTTTTATTGTTCCTCATTGGGATTTGAATCTTGTGCTGACCTTTTTAATGGGTTCTCCCTTCGAACCCTTGCACAAGTGTCCATTGAGGCTTCTCTCTTTTAAAACTATTTTCCTCGTTGCATTCACCTCGGCAAGGAGGGTAAGTGAGCTTCAAGCTCTAAGTTCCAAACCCCCGTTCCTGACCATTCATGCAGAAAGGATGGTTCTTAGGACCAGGGCTGCTTTTCTGCCTAAGGTGGTGACTCCTTTCCATCTTGGGCAGTCCATTACCCTTCCTACCTTCTATCCTCCCCCTCACCCGTCTAAGGAGGAAGAGAGGCTGCATCGCCTGGACCCTAAGAGGGCGGTGTCTTTCTATCTGGACAGGACTAAGGACTTCCGGGTGGACGACCAGCTGTTTGTTGGCTTTGCTGGCTGCAAGAAGGGCAGAGCGGTGCACAAGCGCACTCTTTCCAGGTGGATAATCCTGTGCATCAAGATCTGCTACTCCCTTGCGGGTAAGGACCCTCCTGAGGGTATTAGAGCTCATTCAACTAGAGCAAAGTCTGCAACATCTGCTTTGTCTAGGGGTGTGCCTGTTGAGGATATTTGCAGGGCCGCGACTTGGGCCTCCCTCCACACTTTCGCGAAGCATTACTGCTTAGATACCGAGGTGAGGAGGGATGGCCACTTCGCGCGTTCTGTCCTCCAAGACTTCCTGGTGTAGCAGAGTGGACACCCTCCTCCGGGAGTGGGGACTGCTGTGGGAATCTATTCACAAGGTGAGGAATCCACACGGCAGATGTATCTATCAGAAGAACAAGTTACTTACCTTCGGTAACGCTTTTTCTGGTAGATACTATATCTGCCTGTGGATTCCTCACTGACCCACCCGCCTCCCCGTTGTCTACTCTGCTATACCTGGTCTTTCTGTATATATGATTATAATACTGCTGTATTGATTGGGTTCTATTTGTACTGTGTACATTGCATATTTGCTATCGTTGGTCCGTCCGTGTGCCTCGAAGGCACGGAAACAAGGGCGGAACTGACGTCATCACGCCGGCGTGGGCCTGATATGGGGTCGGTGATGTCAGACGGAGTCACGCGCGATGCCGTGCTCCGGTGACGTCGTCCACGTCGGCGTGCTACGAAGAAAATTTCCGAACGTTGCTGACGCAAGGGGGATATTCACAAGGTGAGGAATCCACAGGCAGATATAGTATCTACCAGAAAAAGCGTTACCGAAGGTAAGTAACTTGTTCTTTAGTATCACTGAGCCTTTCCCTATGGACACTTCCTAATGTCAGTCAAAGTCTCTGTTCCCTCACTCATGGCAGGTGGGAGCATGCATTTTTATCGGTTATTGAGTCAGCTGCTACCTTCTTTACTGCATTAGCTATGCTCCTGTCTTGCTTTGCCTTTCAGATAATACAGAATCTCCCACACAGTGGTTCAAACACGGTGATGCAAGAGACATAAAACACAACAACACCTAGAAAAGGGCTTTATTTTACAAAATGCAAAAACTCTCTTTTTCAAATAAGGCTTGGGGTTTATTTATGCAATGCTCTTAACAGAAAGGCTTTCCCAGATGCCAAAATGAATCCCATTCAAATATATATAGATATATATAGATATATAGATATATATATAGATATAGATATAGATAGATAGATATATATATATATATATATAGATATAGATATAGATAGATATATATATATATATATATATATATATATATATATATATATATACAATAATAATACACCAGATAGATGCCACAATTAAATGCATGAATAATACTAATGAATAAACAAGCAACAAATAATATGAGAAGACTCAAGTGAATATACTGGATGTCTTGCAAGAGATCAGAAAGATATATATACACTGAATCACAAAGAAAACACCTTAAATGATCAAAGCCACTGGAACCACGCATCACAATGGCACTAGTCAAAAACAAGTCACCTCACCCGATCGTTCACTCAACATCCTTGGCAATTCACGCTAGGGGAGGGGGGGGGGTGTTCACAGCTGGTTTGGACTCTCGACCGGGACTCCGGGTCCGTTTGTCTTACAGCAGTACGTCTACTCTGTAAGTGAGCTCCCAACTCAGTTGTCAACAAACCTCAGCTTTACAGTCTCAAAACAAACACTAAAAGGTTTGAGAGTCTTCCCCCTCCGCGGCAAAGGAATCTTACTGGGCCTGGCCAGCTTCCAAGCAAGCATTCCAGGGCAGAAATAAGTTCCCACGTTACCTCTACATTCTCGCATGTTCCAGCCTTTATCTTGACGAAGCTCATGAAAGCCTTCCAGGGTACATTAAACAATCTTTCACAAAACAGTCCTTAAATGTGATTAACCCAAACAACTTGCAAGCGTGGCTGTGCGCGCAGATAAAGCTCAAGTCAGGCAGAATCAGAATTCAGGATGACATGAGGCCATGTCAAAGCCAAAAGTAAGAAATCAACAATTGTTCAACACAGTGCACATTGGTGCACCACTGCTTATAGCATCACATACTTCATCTCTCAATGTACAACACAGTGCACGTTTGTGCGCCACTGCCCATAACACTGCACTCCGAGACCAAAAAGTACATTCCACACCTCTCTCTCTCTCTCTCTCTCTCATGCTTTCAAATGCACATCCCACATGTTCTGTTCTTGGCAAGGATGTCCTATTCCGTGACAGCTCCCACTGAAAGACTGCAAGATTACAAGAAAGAAACCTTTCAGAGAAACAAGGCATATGTAGGCCGTCATATATTCAGGCTAGGATAAGGTAGAACACCAAAGTCAATTAAAATAATGGTAGTCAAATGTCATCACAGGGTGTTAGACCACAAGAGTGCCCCTAGCACTACATTTCACCCCATGACCTTTGACTATCATCACATACATATAGCAAGAAACTGAACTTCTTAACTGAAAGCACAAAAATAATTGAAGCACACATCAGAACAGTGACATCATAAAAGCGTGTGCTTAACTGAAAGCACAAAATTTACATGAAACAAATGTTAAAAGAGTGACCTTATAAAAGCATGTGCTTAACTGAAAGTACAAATATGATTGAAGTACACATTAAAACAGTGAAATCATAAAATCATGTAACAATCATTTTAAAACGTAAAAATAGCTCATGCATATCTGAATAATAAATGTATGATGGATACACAAATAGAATCAAACATATGAACTCAGTAATGCTCCTAATGTCACAAATGGCTAGTTCTGGAACTTCTACTCTTGAAGCAGCCAAACTTATATATTTTGTGCTTAAAAATAAAGGCAACATCATCTTCTTTTTATCTTTAAACTGAAAACATCTCTTCAATTTCGCTTTTACAATATTTGTTCTTTTTCAGAAATAAGGCTTGGTAAGTTTGTCTGGTTTATTCAGCTAAAAGATGTCAGCTTGCATCGTCCGGTGATCACTCCAGGGTTGGAGTGGCGGGGAGCCCCACTCAAAGGCACCCACTCACAGGACAGGGACATCAGGTACACCAAAACATTGCAGTATGATCTGGAAAAGAAACAAGCATCACTCTTCAAGCACAAAATATTTTTCAAAAAAGCGCATTTATCTTTTTCTGTTTTGGGTCTGATGGTACAATATTTTCATTCCTGTCTGCACTGTTCTCTGCTGGCTCTGGGGAATTATCTGAGAACTCTACCCACACCATGGCCTCTGAATTCTTGGTATTGGAGTGAAACTCTCCTTCTCTCTGCACAGTAAGAAGGAGTGTGACGGTCTCCTTCCTGACTATTTCTCCACTCACTACTGAATATGTGCACCCTTTATCATTTGGCATGAGCCCAAGGCAATCCATCTACTCTATCTATTCTTGTAATTTTCCTTTCTTCAACTGGCCCCTCACCTTCTGTGGGACTGGTCTGCGCTGTGCATACTGACACATAGGAATCACAGTTCTAATTAAGTCTAGGGGAATATGCATCCCTTCATTCTCTGCCCACCTGTTAGTATGGTCTTTCTCTCCCAGGTGCTCGAACTTAGTCATGCACACCAAATCAGAATTGTGTGTCAATCACCTCTGTCTCCAAGATGTTAGCCTTTTCATCTGTAAGGAAATTAAAGGTTCTGTCTAGTGAATGTAAAGGGACCATAAGCTTACACAGTAGCTGCGCTTTGCAGTACAATTTGCCACTTCACTGGGGACTCTTGTGTCTCAGGCACTTCATGCACCACACCTGGACTTTCTATTGGAACCTGCACCAAATGTTCATGCCTGCACCAAATGTTCATGCAAAACTGCAGTTTCTGTCTGTATGTACCATTTAATCACATTTACTTCTTGCCATTGCATTTGAGAAAATTCAAATGTCAAAATCACAACATGCCTTATTGTCATCTGCCCAGTGTCTGTCAGCGTACAAAAGCGTCCCATCAGTCCTGTATCTGTCACAACACAAAAACACACAGATGATTGTGTCTGCATAGTGTCTGTAAGAACACAACTCAAAATCAACAGTGTATGTCCTGTATCTATCAGAGCACAGCTTAAAATCAGCAGTGTTTGCCCTGTATCTGTCACAGTGCAAGCAAAATATTCTCCAGCATTTGAAAATGTTTCAGTCCACAAGTCTAAAAGCATGCTCTTCTTTTCTAGTTTTTCACACATACTAAAAGTAGCACACTGCCCCTGAACTGTCACACTTAACATCACTGTCTCCTTTTTGTATTGGCCACACGTTTAATCACATTGCACAATTTATTTTGCAGATTCAAAAGCACATTGCTGTATTTCTGTTTTTAAAATAGCATCTCTCCATGTAAAGCAAGGTTTGTCATTCACTGACATGTCCGATATATAACTGCAACCAACTATCGCGAATTCTAACAGGCTGGTTTGTTTATCTTCCTGCATGTTTACTTTTTCTCGGTTCAAATTCATTTCCGGCTGAGAAACATCCTCAAAAGAAATAATTAAAACCTCCTGTGAAACCTGCAGATTAACTGGCAGTCTCTCTCCGTCCACATTTTTTACAAATGAATCACTATGGCTATCTGAACAGCCTGGCAAAATAAACGGCTTTGGAGCTTGGTACATTTTAAAATTTCTTTTCAAAGATTCATTTTCAAACTGAGCGTTGGCGAACTCTCTTTTCAGTTAATTGCGTTCTTTTTCCAATTGTTCAAATTTTTAGGTCTCACCTGGCAAGGGCTTCTTGGAATCAATACGGTTTCAGAAGCGTTCAGAAGCAGACTTGAAGCCCTGCTCATCTTTTTCATTCGCTGGCGCCATCCTCCATGCTAAACGCTGGCTCATGATTGAAAAAGAGGCTTTTTAGTCCCTCCTTGGTACCCCCCTGTCCACTTTTGACCCTGCCCACCTCAATTGGCTTGTGCACTCGCGGAGTTACACGCTCTCCTTTATAAGTCTGGAAGCACTCTTTCTTTGTCATTTTGAGCACGACCCCCTGTGATAGTGTTTGCATGAGCAGCCTTGATATAGGATCCCCTGTGATGGTGTAGTAAGGCAGATGCCTCTAGGGCAGCCCGCGGTGATATCGCGCCTGCGTCCGGTCCCTGCACTTCAGCGGTAGTCTAGTGATAACAATGTCCTGTTCGGCGCTACAGTGTATGTGTGTATATAGTAGTTTCTCCCAGTGTATGTGTATATAGTTGTATCTGAAAGAAACAGGTTAGTATTAGATTCCTTACCTTAGAATAACCCCAGGCGTCAGACTGGATCCGGAAACTTTTGCGTAGCAGTACCTTTGCGTGTCGGTAGGCGTCGTCAGCGGCTCTATGTCCGTCGTCGGCGTCGTTGGCGCCGTGATGACGTCGCCAGAGTACTTAGACGCCGCCCTCGCGCGCTGACGTCGGTTCTTCTTTTTTCCGCGCCAGCTAGCGCAGATCCGGAAAAAGTTGTACCCTTAATCAATTTTTGACTAACTTTTTCGATCCTTTTTGATCATTTGTTCGAAGTCTCTCGACTCCGACGGTGCCGGTAGGGATGCCCGTGTTCAAACCCTGCGTCGACTGCAACCAACTGATGTCGGTTACCGACCCCCATCACCGGTGCCTTCACTGTCTGGTCCCCGACCACGACGACCAGTCCTGCTCCGACTGCCGGGCCCTGACGTCCAAAGCTAGACTGGAGCGGTCCCGCAAGCGACTCAAGCTCCGGCAGTCGGCCCGCGCCGCTCGAGGTCCCGGTCCGCGAGGAGGTCGAGGGACCGGTCGTGGGGACGGAGTCATCATAGCTCCGGGAGTCGTCACCAGTCTTCGGGCTCGAAGTCCTCAGGTAAGAGGCACAAGCAGTCGAAGAGGCGTCATCGCTCTTCCGACGGTCGCGCGACGCGGCCAGGGTTTGTGCGACACTGCCCCCGCGGCTCCGTCGGTGCCGCAGGCGTCACGGCCTGCTCCATACCCGCCGGTCCCTGGGCAGAACGCGACGCCGGAGGAGATCGAGGCGTTCCTCTCGGCCATGAGGTCACTCACTCCTCCGTCGGGTTCCGTGGCGCCTTCGGGCCAAGCGGCCCCGACTGGGTCCCCTCGCAGGCCGGGTGCTTCGGCCCCGGCGCCGTCGGGTGCTTCGGCCCCGACGCTGTCGGCAACTTCGGTCCCGAACCGCAGGGCCCTGCCGGATCCGGCTCCGGGTCCGGGTCGTCGCCGGTCGACCTTGCCGGCGCCGTCCCAGGACAACGTCGTCCCTGGTCCTACTCTCGATTCTGGTACGGCGTCGGAGCGGCGCCGCTCGGCGCTGTATCCGACGCCGCTTGGAGATTTCTATTTCTATGACCTGGCCCCATCCTTTGGCCCTGAGTATCAGGAGATGGGTGGCGAGGAGGATTGGGAGGGGTCCGAGGACCCACTGGCACGTGAGTGTCAGTCTTCTCAGGACTGGACAGGTGAACTAGGGGATGCCAGTGGTCTGGACTTTGCCCGACACTGGTTTTGTCTCCCCTCCTACCGTGGCTACGGAGGAGGGAGCTGCCTATAGCGTGGTGCTGGCGCGGGCTACCAAGGCCTTGGGCCTTGAGCTCCCCATCGCGGCCGTGAGAACTAACCTCTTCACTGAGGTCCTTGAACCGCAGGCAAGCTCGGCTGAGCCTCTGCCGCCGTTTAATGAGGCATTGTCAGACGTTCTTCTAGGCACTTGGTCCAAGCCCGCTACAGGTCCGCCTGTGGATAGGAACGTGGCCAGGCGCCACCGCCCGGCTCCGGTGACCCTTGCTTCCTGTCGACCCACCCCACCATAGAGTGCCTGGTCATCCAGGCCTCTAACTCCCAGACCGCATTCCAGACGGCTCCCCCCGATCGGGAATCCAAGAGGTATGAGCGATACGGAAAGAAGGTATTCTCCTCCCTGAGTTTGGGGTTGCGGTCAGTCAACACCGCGTGCCTCTTGGGCCGTTACACCCACTCTCTGTGGGACACGGTCGCGGACGTGCTGCCACAATGTCCGGAGGAGGTCCGGACTAAACTCGCCCAAGCCCTTGCGGATGGCCGAGATGCGGCACAGTATTCCATCCG
This sequence comes from Lissotriton vulgaris, assembly GCF_964263255.1. Lineage (NCBI taxonomy): Eukaryota > Metazoa > Chordata > Amphibia > Caudata > Salamandridae > Lissotriton > Lissotriton vulgaris. The sequence continues at coordinate 1,101,154,604 of NC_141693.1, forward strand.
GTGTGGGCTGGATACCACGGTCTCACTAGGCAGAGCAATGGCAACAACGGTGGCGATTCGTCGCCGCGCCTGGTTGAGGTCCGCCAACTTTTCGGCTGATGTCCAAAATACCCTTACGGACATGCTGTTTGATGGCCGTCGCCTCTTTGGCGACAAGGCAGACCATGCGCTTGAGAGCTTTAAGGACTCCAGGGCTACAGCTAAGTCCTTGGGCCTCTCTGCCCCGCGCCAGCAAACGGCTGCTTTTCGCTCCTTTCGTGGCCAAGGAAGGGGCACCCCCACACGTCCGGCCAGCCACGGGCCGCACACTACCATCCAGCGCGGTGGCGGACGTGGAAACCGCTGTGGCGGCGGTCGGGGACAACGGCGAGGCCAGTCCACACCGGCCCCTGCAGCACTCGCCTCAAAACCCTCCTAGTCCGTGCTTTCAGGCCCATGTGACGCCAGTGGGGGGCAGGGTTCGCCATCACCACCTCCACTGGCGCACTGTCACTTCGGACAGGTGGGTGCTGCAAATCGTCCGAAGGGGCTACTCCCTCCCCTTCGAGGCGACCCCTCCAGCTTTGCCACCGCAGTACCACCGCGTGTCGGGGGATCACTTGAAACAAGAGGAAGTTACGGCCCTCTTGGCCAAGGGGGCCATCGATCGCGTTCCTGGGCCAGAAGTAGGGTATGGTTGTTACTCCCACTACTTTCTGTTTCCCAAGAAGGGCAAAGGGGGCCTACGCCCTATCTTGGACCTGCGGAACGTCAACGGCTTCCTCCGGAAGGAGAAGTTCAAGATGCTGACACTGGTTCTGGTCTTATCTGCCCTGGACCCAGGAGACTGGATGGTAGCGTTGGACTTGCAAGACGCTTATTTTCATATCCCCGTCCTGCCGGCCCACCGGCGTTACCTGCGGTTCACGGTAGGCCACGAGCACTTTCAGTTTACCGGGCTCCCCTTCGGCCTTACCAGCGCCCCACGGGTGTTCACGAAAGTGATAGCGTTGGTCGCAGCTCATCTGCGCAGGTTAGGGGTTTCAGTCTTCCCCTACCTCGACGACTGGTTGTTGAAGGCGGGCTCGCCCCAGACAGTCGTCAGCCACCTCCAGACTACGGCCGACCTCCTGCACCTGCTGGGGTTCTCCATCAATGTGCCGAAGTCACATCTGTGTCCCTCTCAGAAGCTCCTCTTCATCGGAGCGGTTCTAGACTCAGCGCAGTTTCGGGTTTATCCTCCCGAACAGCGGGTTCGGGATATTCAAGCTCTGATTCCGATCTTTCAGCCGTTATCCCGAGTCTGTCAGGTTGACGCTGCGGCTTCTGGGGCTGATGGCCTCCTGCATCCTTCTGGTGCATCACGCCATGTGGCGGATGCGGGCTCTGCAGTGGGACCTGAAGTTTCAGTGGGCCCGGCATCAGGGCAACTTGTCCGACCATGTCTTGATCTCCGAGGGCACTGCAAGACAGTTGCAGTGATGGCTCACGGACCACGATTGGGTCAGCGGCAGATCCCTCTCCCTACCCCAACCGGAGCACGTGGTTGTGACGGACGTGTCCCTCCAGGGATGGGGAGGCCACATGGGAGAGGGGGAGATCAGAGGCCTCTGGTCTCCGGCGGAGTCTTGGCTCCACATCAACCTTCTGGAGCTGCGGGCGATCCGTCTTGCACTGAAGGCATTCCTCCCCTCTGTCCGGGGGAGTGTAGTGCAGGTGTTCACGGACAACACCACCGCCATGTGGTACTGCAACAAACAGGGCCGGGTGGGGTCGTGGACCCTATGCCAGGAGGCTCTGCGCCTCTGGCAGTGGCTGGAACATCAGGGCGTAACCCTGGTGGTTCAACACCTGGCAGGTTCCCTGAACACCAAGGCTGACGAACTCAGCCGTCGGTGCATGATGGATCACGAATGGCGTCTGAACTCGGACGTGGCGCAAGGCCTCTTTCAGCAGTGGGGAGAGCCTTGGTTAGATCTATTCGCCACAGAAGAGAATGCGCAATGTCATCAGTTCTGCGAGTTGGAATTTCCAAGGCGGCACTTGTTCGGAGACGCTTTTCGACGCGAGTGGAGCTGCGGTCTGTTGTACGCCTTTCCGCCTATACCACTTCTGCCCAGAGTGCTGAAAAAGATCAGACGCGACCGGGCCCAAGTTATCCTTGTGGCTCCGGACTGGGCACGAAGATACTGGTATGCCGAGCTACTCAGCAGGTCTGTCGATCCCCCGGTTCGTCTGCCTCTTCAGGAGGACCTTCTGTTGCAGCAGCAGGGGACGGTCCTCCACCCGAACCTGTCCAGTCTCCACCTCCATGCTTGAAGATTGAGCGGCGACAGTTGAGGCCATTTGACTTGCCTCCTGAAGTTTGTAATGTGATTCTGGCAGCCAGGCGTCCCTCCACAAAGTCGGTATACGCCTGCAGGTGGAACAGATTTGTGGCATGGTGCACAGCAAAGGCTGTGGATCCACTCTCTGCCGCCCTTTCTGAGGTTCTCCTCTTCCTTCCTTCTCTTGCCCAGCAGGGCTCTGCTCTGGGCACTATCAAGGGCTACCTTTTTGCCCTTTCCGCTTTCTTAAGGCTACCTGATCATCCTTCTTTGTTCAATTCCCCTATTGTAAATAGGTTCTTGAAGGGCATCACTCATATGTTTCCCCCTGTTCCTTTCGTGATGCCCCAGTGGGACTTGAACCTGGTTCTAACTTACCTGATATGCGCTCCTTTTGAGCCGCTTCATAACTGTCCTCTCTGTCTTCTTACGCCTAAGACTGCTTTCCTGGTTGCCATCACCTCTGCCAGGAGAGTGAGTGAGCTCCAGGCTCTTTCCTCTAAACCTCCTTTCCTTTCTGTCCATCCAGACAAAGTTATGTTGCGGACAAGGCCCTCTTTCCTGCCCAAGGTAGTCACAGCCTTCCACATCGGGCAGTCCATCACCTTGCCCACCTTCTTCCCGCCTCCGCATCCCTCTAAAGAGGAAGAGAGGCTCCACCATCTGGAACCAAAACGTGCGCTCTCATACTATCTGGATCGCACATGCCAGTTCCGGGTGAATGACCAACTCTTTGTTGGTTACATGGGCGCTAAGAAGGAACGGGCGGTGCACAAACGGACCCTCTCTCGGTGGTTTGTGTTATGCATCAAGGCATGCTACTCTTTGGCTAAGAAGGAGCCTCCTGTTGGGCTGAGGGCCCATTCCACTCGGGCCACGGCGGCTACTACTGCCCTGGGCTGGGGAGTCCCCTTGCAGGACATCTGTCAGGCAGCTACGTGGGCCTCGCTGCACACGTTCGCAAGACACTACTGCCTGGACAGCCAAGTCCGGAGGGATGGCTTCTGTAGGAGAGTAGGGTCTGCAATCCTATGATCACCCCAGATTTTTGCTTTTTGCTTCACTGGTTTACGACTTTCCCTGGCTGTGGGCCTGCTAATCAGACCCACAGCCTAGCTGTTCTCTCTCTAAATTGACTCACATGTACCTTAGGTGCATTTACCAATTGGTACTGGGCCACCTTATCAGTCCCTGTACAGTATACCTTAGGTATCCAGGGCATAGGTGTACCCAGGGCCTACCAGGGGCTGCAGCATGTATTATGCCACCCCTGGCTGGCCATCCAAATCTGACACAACTGGCTGCACGACAGCTGGGGCAAGGTGGTGTAATCACCCTTGCTTTAGATATAGTATTCCTATATATAACCCTAAAATGGACACATGTATTCCTATAAGTCACTCCTATGGCAGGCCTTATCAATCCTGAAGGCAGAGTGCTTGGAAGTATGTGAGATGGTGCTCTGGCATGAGCTGAGCCCGTTTGCAGCTTGCGGAACCAAGTCCTAATAGCATACCATATACTCTTAAGTGCATTATAATCCTCGCGGTTATTTGCCAACTTTGGTATCGCTTTATCAAAACATGTCGAGTAAGGTGTCATACGAATTGGAATACTAACCCCTCGCCAATTCTGGAGACGGGGTTAGCATTCCACCCTTCTAGAGGGACACAACATGTATGTAACTGTGAACCCCGGTTAAAGTTAACTCGAGCCTCAGCATCACAAAATGGATGCTGCCACCACAGACACAAGTCTGACCTCCTGCTACTGGGAGTCCTTCCAGCGAGGAGAGCCTGAACAAAGGGTTTCCTGTCAGGGGCGGTGCTAGCACCATCCCAAACAGGGTTTTGTGTATCCCAGGTAGGCAGGGCTTTACAGGAAGGTGACTGCAAGTGGCACCCTGGTGCTCACTGTGCATATGCCGGCTTGAAACAGTTCCAGGGGCACACCAGCCCCTGAGCTGGGGAAAGTCCGGACAAGGGAGAGGGGTGTAACCACCCCCCTCCTGGTCCCACCCATGGGCAGGACCTAGTCGCGTGCCAGTCCCTTTCTTTAGAATAAAGGTAGGAGCGGGACCCTTCCAAATTAGATCATCTTTGAATCCTGAAACTACTTTCCACGAAAGGAACTCTCGACTTCTTCTCAAGATTTCTCCCTTGTGACTAAGGAGTAGTCACCCTGCATCAGCAGGCACCAACTAAGTATCTTGCGGTTTGCTGCACGTCCTTCCTCCGGAACCAGACCGACCAGCACGACGAGACCCGGACTCCCTGCCATCTCTGACCTCTACCTGCCTCTACAGCACAGCTGGGAACCGTGGGTGCGACGAGACCAGAGGAACCGGCTATCATCAGAACCTGCACGACACTGATCCAGCAAAGACCGCCGAGGGACCCTCGAGTGGGTGCACTGGGGTAAGAGAAGCCCCAACCCCAAGCAGCACGAGCACCGAAGTCCAGCCCCCCATCATCCACCAGATCTGCGTGGGGCCCTTTTGCTTCTGTGTTGCTTGCCACGTTGTCCGGTCACTTGCCCGTTGGCTAGTGACCCTCCAGACGGCGTCCTACGTTTGTTTCACCGCTGGTCTAGCTCCTCTAGACTGGCCTTTGTCTCCTCTTGAAGGGGAACTTCCTTGGACCCTCCTGGTCCACTCCAGACGCCATTTTGTGTCGCCACGTGGGCTTGCCTTAGCCAAGGCTTGTTGCCTCCTTCAACGGATCCAGCATCGCCAGCAGCAGACATCCGACGTGGGACAGCTTGCAGACCTCCAGCCTGGTCGACATCAGCGCCCTGGTCCGTGCAGCAGCAGAATCCAGTGTCACTTCTTCACCTGGCTGAGTGACCTCGTCCGGTGCCATCCTGGTGCCCTCCTAATCACTGGCTAGTGATTCAGAACTTGGTCCCCTCTGCTTACAGGTATCCTTCTTCACCGATCCAGGCTTGGATCACTCCGGACATCTTCACTGGTCGCCTGCCAGCAACTTCTTCCTTCAGGCTCCATAGACTGACGAGGATTCCCGACGTCTTTTGAACCCTATGCAGCCGCGGCCCCTGGGCTAGGTAACCTGAGCATTTCGGTGCTCCAGCATAGATTCACTATCTAAGTGTCCAGATCCTTTTTCGTTTCAGCTCTACCTAGTCGGGTTCGCCCAATAACACTAACTTTGCATTTTACTAGTGTCCATAGACTTTGTCCCGCATTGCGCGTAAGAGTTTCCACTCTGCACACGAAGTTCCTAGGCCTCCTGCTTCTAATCTAAGGGTTCAGCATTGTAGGCCTAGCGGTTCTAAAGCCTCTGAGAACAGTTACTTACCTGCTAGTATTTCGCATTCCACTTTTGTAGTATATGGTTTTTCGTACCCCTCGGGCATTTGTGTAAATTGTGCAACTTAAAGTATTTTCATAAGAGTTTTGTTGTGTGCTTAGCTCCCTGACTCATAAAGAGTTCAGGGTAGACTTGTTATAAATAAATATCTGTTTATTTTCATAACAACTTGTGTGGTGTCCTTTCACTTGGTGTTCAAGGGGTATATGTGATGGTATAACAGCTGGCTTAACACGCCCTCTAGAGTTTAGCCTAAAGACTGCTCTTGTCCATGCTACTAGGATAGCTGGTCTATAAGGTTGACTTACAACCAATCATCAATAAGGGTCGTTTGGAATGATACAAAGTGATCACTAGAATAGTGAGCACTATATATCAGGCCAACTTCTCACATTGGTGAGCAGCGGTTGGGATTTGAGCTTGCTGTTGTTTTACCACACGTATCCTAAGAATATCGTGTGAAAGATCACATAAGTACCAAGGTACATATAACTTAGCTTAGAATACTCTTGAGTTCTACTGAACCAGCTGTTGTAGTGTAACAGGTCTTAGCACACCCTGACTACAACTCTAGCAAGGGATCAGTAGGCAAACAAATAGTGTAGGTAAGTGCACCACTTACACCTCACTAGAAAAGCATGTCAGACAAAGGAGGGAACTCAGAGGCCCCCCTTGTGTCAGTTGACCCTCCACAGGTCATATCAAGATATGCAGCTCTTAGCTTCCAGAAGATGAGACAAGTGTGTACCTCCAGGAAGCTAAAACAGGGTTCTAACACTACCATCCCATTCCTGATTGGTCTCTTAGAGACTTATGATGCCAGGAGGGTTTCTAACACAGGCCCTCCTAATCCAGATGGGAGCATGCCCCCCTTAGAGAGAACCCTTGGGGACCCTGACCTCCACCTCAATGGAACAGTTAGTGATGGAGAGGAAGAGGATCAGGAGTTGTCAGGGGATGAGGCAGACAAGGGTCAGGTATAAGTCAGTAGACTCACCAGGACCAACTTAAGCAGGCATGAAAATGGGCTTGGGGGACCCCCAGGCCCACTCTCAGGCAGGCTTAACATTGGGAGTGGACGAGTTAGGTCTCTATCCAGAGGCTCTAACAGATCCATTCGAACCAATGGCTCTCAGACCTCTTATCATAGAGGGATGTCATCCCCTAAGAGAAGAGAGCATGAAGCAAAGATGAGGGAAGCCAATCTGAGGATTGAAAGGGAAGAACTTGCCCTGGCCAAAGAGAGGCTTGCCTTTGCTAGAGAGCAGAAATTGAGTGGGGTAGACCTCACTGGTGGCAGCATTTTACCTAGAGAAAAGGACAGGAGTTTAGACACTAGACACCTGAGTAAGATAGTGCCCCCCTTTAAACAAGGGGATGATATCCACAAATGGATAACTGCTTTAGAGAGGGCCTGCACTGTCCAGTGCGTCCCCCAAAGTCATTGGGCAGCTGTCTTGTGGCTCTCCTTTGAAGGCAAAGGTAGAGATAAGCCCCTCACTACTAGAGCTGAGGATGCGAACAATTACCAAGTCCTGAAAAATACACTGATTGATGGGTTTGGCTTAACCACTGAGCAGTACAGGTTGCTGTTCAGGGATACCCAGAAAATTCAGTCTCAGGATTGGTCTGACTTTGTGGATTGTGCCACTAAGGCTTTGGAGGGCTGGTTGCTGGGCAGTAAGGTTACTGATTACACAGGATTGTACAATCTGATCATGAGGGAACAGATTTTAAATAATTGTCAGAACCAGTTGTTGCATCAGCACCTTGTTGACTCAGATCTGACCTCTCCCCAAGAATTGGGAAAGAAGGCAGACAGATGGGTCAGAACAAGGGTCAAGCAGAACCAGAACCAGGGTGGTCAGAAGAAAGCAGACCAGAAGGGTAATACTAAGAATGAGCAAAATGACCAGAAGTCTTCGACAGGTCCCCAACAAACCAAAGAGGGTGGGGGTCAGGCTTCCCAACAGAAGAAGAAGACTCAAGAAGGCCATTCCAAAAGGTGGTGCCAGTACTGTAAAAGTAAAACTCACTGGTTTAGTGAGTGCACCAAGAAAGGAAGAGGGCAAACTCTTACCACTGCAGCCCCTAAGGCACCTGTGCCCCCTAGTACAGCCAGCAGTGGTAGTGCACCTCCCAAGGGATTAGTTGGGTTAACCTTGGGATCTGAGGGGTATGACAACTTAGTTGGCACACTCACTCAGGCTGTCCTTGTCTGTACAGGGGATGTGGATATATCCCCTGATGTAAGGCCCAATACTTTGGGCAAATACAGGCAGACACCTTTTATTAATGGAAAAATGGCTCAGGCCTACAGGGACACTTGTGCCAGTGTCACAATGGTGACACCTAACTTTGTGGACCCTGGACAGATCATGCTAGGTACAGACTACCTAGTGACCAATGCCAGCAATGTCACTACCCACCATAGTATGGCAATTGTTGATTTCTCCTGGGGAGGGGTAGTGGCCAAAAGAAAGTTGTGGTTAGTTCAGACCTCCCAGTAGAATGTTTATTGGGCAATGATTTGGAAACATCACTATGGTCAGAAGTGGAGCAGAGGACTCACGTGGAAATGTTAGGCTTGCCAGCACATGTCCTTGCTGTGACTAGGTCACAGGCCAAAAGATGCCCCACTGAACAGGTGCTGGATCCTGGAACAATGGACCAGACACCTTCCAAGAGAAAGAGCAGTAGGGTTAAGGCATTGCCTTCCCCCTTGCCCCAGGTTGTGGATCAAGTCTCAGAGGAGGCTGACCTCCAGGAACTGAGGGAAACTGAGCCTAAAGAACTTGAACCTGATCAGGTTGAGTTTCTGGGTTCAGGGGGACCCTCCAGGGAAGACCTGGGGAAGGCACAGTTAGACTGCCCTTCACTTGAACCCCTCAGACAGCAGGCTGCTGCTGAGGCTGCAGGGAACGCCACAGGTGCCCACAGGGTATACTGGGATGATGGACTCCTATACTCTGAGGCAAGAGACCCCAAACCTGGTGCAACCAGGAGGCTGGTCATCCCCTTGTGTCAGAGGGGTTTCCTTCTCACCTTGGCCCATGAGATTCCCCTTGCAGGACACTTAGGCCAGACAAAGACTTGGGACAGGCTTGTCTCACACTTTCACTGGCCTCACATGAATGAAGATACCAAGGAGTTTTGTCGCTCCTGTGTCACTTGCCAAGCCAGTGGTAAGTCAGGTGGCACAACAAAGGCCCCCCTGATACCACTACCTGTGGTGGGGGTACCCTTTGAGAGAGTGGGGATTGGCATTGTTGGTCCAATGGAACCCAGACAGCATCAGGGCACAAGTTTATACTGATGGTGGTGGACCATGCCACCAGGTATCCTGAAGCTATTCGACTTAGGACCACTACAGCACCTGTTGTGGCAAGAGCCCTAGTTGGAGTGTTCTCCAGAGTGGGCTTCCCTAATTAGGTTGTCTCTGACAGAGGTGCAAACTTCATGTCAGGATATCTGACTGCTATGTGGAAGGAATGTGGTGTCAACTACAAGTTCACCACACCCTATCATCCACAGTGCAATGGGCTTGTTGAGAGATTCAACAGGACCCTCAAAGGGATGATTCATGGACTACCTGAAAAGCTCAGGCGTAGATGGGATGTCCTGATACCCTGCCTTTTGTTTGCTTACAGAGAAGTCCCACAGAAGGGGGTTGGCTACAGCCCTTTTGAACTTTTGTATGGGCATCCTGTAAGAGGAACCCTTTGTTTGGTGAAGGAAGGATGGGAGAGACCTCTCAAAAAGCCTGCAACCAACATTGTGGACTATGTACTTGGTCTCCGCTCCAGGATGGCTGAGTATATGGAAAAGGCATCTAAAAACCTTGAGGCAAGCCAAGAACTCCAAAAAGCTTGGCATGACCAAAAGGCTGTCCTGACTGTGTACAAGCCTGGACAGGTGGTGTGGGTGCTGGAGCCAGTGGCCCCAGCAGCACTCAAAGACAAATGGTCTGGGCCCCACACAATCATTGAGCAAAAGGGAGAGGTCACCTACCTGGTGGACCTTGGAACTCCCAGGAGCACCCTCAGGGTGCTCCATGTGAACAGGCTCAAAGCATATGTCGACAGGAAGGACATGAGCTTGCTCATGGCCACAGATGAGGGACAGGAGGAGGAGAGTGACCCTCTCCCAGACCTGCTCACTCAGAACCCTGATGATGGGTCAGTAGATGGTGTTGTCTTTTGTGGCAGCCTCTCTGAGCATCAGCAAAAGGATTGTAAACTAGTTCTTCCATCCTTTAGACATATGTTCTCTCTGACACCCAGTCAGACCAATTGGTGTACCCATGAGGTTGACACTGGGGACAGTCTGCCAGTTAAGAGTAAAATCTACAGACAGCCTGATCATGTCAGAGACTGCATCAAGACAGAAGTGCAGAAAATGTTGGAGCTGGGAGTCATTGAGCCCTCAGATAGCCCTTGGGCTAGTCGAGTAGTTCTAGTGCCAAAGCCTCACACCCAGGGTGGTAAGAAAGAGATGAGGTTTTGCGTAGACTACAGAGGCCTCAATGCAGTCACTAAGACTGATGCCCACCCAATACCAAGGGCAGATGAACTTATAGATAGATTGGCTTCTGCCAACTACTTAAGTACATTTGACCTGACAGCTGGGTATTGGCAAATCAGGTTAGCTGAGGAAGCCAAGCCCAAGACAGCATTTTCTACCCCTGGTGGGCATTATCAGTTTGTGGTAATGCCCTTTGGTTTGAAAAATGCACCTGCCACCTTCCAAAGGCTGGTGAATCAAGTTCTCACTGGGCTGGATGACGTCTGTGCAGCATATCTTGATGATATAGCTGTCTTTAGTTCCACCTGGGAGGATCACCTGGTCCACCTGAGGAAAGTGTTACAGGCACTGCAGAAAGCAGGTCTCACTATCAAGGCCACTAAGTGCCAGATAGGGCAGACACAGGTTGTATACCTGGGCCACCTTGTAGGTGGAGGCCAGGTTCAGCCATTGGAGAGCAAGATACAGGCCATCAAGGACTGGGCTCCTCCAACAACCCAGACTCAGGTTCGAGCTTTCTTGGGCCTGACTGGATATTACAGGAAATTTGTCAGAAATTATGGATCTATTGTGACTCCACTTAATGACCTGACAAGTAAAAAGATGCCAAAGAAAGTTCAGTGGACAGCAGGCTGTCAAAAAGCATTCGATGACCTAAAGCAGGCCATGTGCACAGCACCTATCCTTAAGAGTCCAGACTACTCCAAATCATTCATTGTCCAAACAGATGCTTCTGAGTTGGGTGTGGGAGCTGTTCTATCTCAGCTGAATTTTGATGGTCATGACCAGCCCATTGCTTTTATTAGCAGAAGGCTGACCCCCAGAGAGAAGAATTGGTCAGCTATTGAGAGGGAGGCCTTTGCTGTGGTTTGGGCCTTGAAGAAACTGAGGCCATACTTGCTTGGCACTTATTTCAAGATTCAGACCGACCATAAGCCCCTCTTGTGGCTAAATCAGATGAAGGGTGAAAACCCCAAACTACTTAGGTGGTCCATTTCCCTACAGGGGATGGATTTTACAGTGGAGCATAGACCTGGCACTGATCATGGCAATGCAGATGGGCTTTCCAGGTATTTCCACTTAGAGCAAGAAGACTCACCTTGTCAAGGTTAGCTTATTGTCCCAAAGTTTGGGGGGGGGGGGTCATGTAGGAGAGTAGGGTCTGCAATCCTATGATCACCCCAGATTTTTGCTTTTTGCTTCACTGGTTTACGACTTTCCCTGGCTGTGGGCCTGCTAATCAGACCCACAGCCTAGCTGTTCTCTCTCTAAATTGACTCACATGTACCTTAGGTGCATTTACCAATTGGTACTGGGCCACCTTATCAGTCCCTGTACAGTATACCTTAGGTATCCAGGGCATAGGTGTACCCAGGGCCTACCAGGGGCTGCAGCATGTATTATGCCACCCCTGGCTGGCCATCCAAATCTGACACAACTGGCTGCACGACAGCTGGGGCAAGGTGGTGTAATCACCCTTGCTTTAGATATAGTATTCCTATATCTAACCCTAAAATGGACACATGTATTCCTATAAGTCACTCCTATGGCAGGCCTTATCAATCCTGAAGGCAGAGTGCTTGGAATTATGTGAGATGGTGCTCTGGCATGAGCTGAGCCCGTTTGCAGCTTGCGGAACCAAGTCCTAATAGCTGTTCCATGATAACGCATACCATATACTCTTAAGTGCATTATAATCCTCGCGGTTATTTGCCAACTTTGGTATCGCTTTATCAAAACATGTCGAGTAAGGTGTCATACGAATTGGAATACTAACCCCTCGCCAATTCTGGCGACGGGGTCAGCATTCCACCCTTCTAGAGGGACACAACATGTATGTAACTGTGAACCCCGGTTAAAGTTAACTCGAGCCTCAGCATCACAAAATGGATGCTGCCACCACAGACACAAGTCTGACCTCCTGCTGCTGGGAGTCCTTCCAGCGAGGAGAGCCTGGACAAAGGGTTTCCTGTCAGGGGCGGTGCTAGCACCATCCCAGACAGGGTTTTGTGTATCCCAGGTAGGCAGGGCTTTACAGGAAGGGGACTGCAAGTGGCACCCCGGTGCTCACTGTGCATATGCCGGCTTGAACCAGTTCCAGGTGCACACCAGCCCCTGAGCTGGGGAAAGTCCGGACAAGGGAGAGGGGTGTAACCACCCCCCTCCTGGTCCCACCCATGGTCAGGACCTAGTCGCGTACCAGCCCCTTTCTTTAGAATAAAGGTAGGAGCTGGGACCCTTCCAAATTAGATCTTCTTTGAATCCTCAAACTACTTTCCACGAAAGGAACTCTCGACTTCTTCTCAAGATTTCTCCCTTGTGACTAAGGAGACGTCACCCTGCATCAGCAGGCACCAACTAAGTATCTTGCGGTTTGCTGCACGTCCTTCCTCCGGAACCAGACCGACCAGCACGACGAGACCCGGACTCCCTGCCATCTCTGACCTCTACCTGCCTCTACAGCACAGCTGAGAACCGTGGGTGCGACGAGACCAGAGGAACCGGCTATCATCAGAACCTGCACGACACTGATCCAGCAACGACCGCCGAGGGACCCTCGAGTGGGTGCACTGGGGTAAGAGAAGCCCCAACCCCAAGCAGCACGAGCACCGAAGTCCAGCCCCCCAGCATCCACCAGATCTGCGTGGGGCCCTTTTGCTTCTGTGTCGCTTGCCACGTTGTCCGGTCACTTGCCCGTTGGCTAGTGACCCTCCAGACGACGTCCTACGTTTGTTTCACCGCTGGTCTAGCTCCTCTAGACTGGCCTTTGTCTCCTCTTGAAGGGGAACTTCCTCGGACCCTCCTGGTCCACTCCAGACGCCATTTTGTGTCGCCACGTGTGCTTGCCTTAGCCAAGGCTTGTTGCCTCCTCCAACGGATCCAGCATCGCCAGCAGCAGACATCCGACGTGGGACAGCTCGCAGACATCCAGCCTGGTCGACATCAGCGCCCTGGTCCGTGCAGCAGCAGAATCCAGTGTCACTTCTTCACCTGGCTGAGTGACCTTGTCCGGTGCCATCCTGGTGCCCACCTAATCACTGGCTCAGAACTTGGTCCCCTCTGCTTACAGGTATCCTTCTTCACCGATCCAGGCTTGGATCACTCCGGACATCTTCACTGGTCGCTTGCCAGCAACTTCTTCTTTCAGGCTCCATAGACTGTGACGAGGATTCCCGACGTCTTTTGAACCCTATGCAGCCGCGGCCCCTGGGCTAGGTAACCTGAGCATTTCGGTGCTCCAGCATAGATTCACTATCTAAGTGTCCAGATCCTTTTTCGTTTCAGCTCTACCTAGTCGGGTTCGCCCGATAACACTAACTTTGCATTTTACTAGTGTCCATAGACTTTGTCCCGCATTGCGCGTAAGAGTTTCCACTCTGCACACGAAGTTCCTAGGCCTCCTGCTTCTAATCTAAGGGTTCAGCATTGTAGGCCTAGCGGTTCTAAAGCCTCAGAGAACAGTTACTTACCTGCTAGTATTTCGCATTCCACTTTTGTAGTATATGGTTTTTCGTGCCCCTCGGGCATTTGTGTAAATTGTGCAACTTAAAGTATTTTCATAAGAGTTTTGTTGTGTGCTTAGCTCCCTGACTCATAAAGAGTTCAGGGTAGACTTGTTATAAATAAATATCTGTTTATTTTCATAACAACTTGTGTGGTGTTCTTTCACTTGGTGTGCAAGGGGTATATGTGATGGTATAACAGCTGGCTTAACGCGCCCTCTAGAGTTTAGCCTAAAGACTGCTCTTGTCCATGCTACTAGGATAGCTGGTCTATAAGGTTGACTTACAACCAATCATCAATAAGGGTCGTTTGGAATGATACAAAGTGATCACTAGAATAGTGAGCACTATATATCAGGCCAACTTCTCACAGCTTCTTTGGCCGTTCCGTCCTCCAGGACTTTCTGGTGTGATTATTGGTGGGCAGACCCACCACCGGGGTTGGTATTGCTGAGGTATCTATTCTAAGGTAAGGAATCTAATACTAACCTGTTTCTTTCAGATGCACAAGTTACTTACCTTCGGTAACGATATATCTGTAAGAAACAGTAGTTAGTGTTAGATTCCTTACCGCCCCACCCATCCTCCCCGTTCTGCGAACCGATATCTAGGGTTAAGGTCATCCCCTTTCAGGGCCCTAGTTTCATGGCACCAGTGTTGGTTTTTATCATGGCTCTGCGTTTCTGGCGCGGAAAAGCTGTGTATAAGAACTGACGTCCGCGCGCGAGGGCGGCGTCTAAGTACTCCGGCGACGTCATCCTGACACCGACGAATGACACGGAGCCGCAGACGACCCCTACCGACGCGCAAGGGTACTGCTCCGCAAAAGTTTCCGGATCCAGTCTGACGCCTGGGGATATTCTAAGGTAAGGAATCTAATACTAACTACTGTTTCTTACAGATATATTGTTTCCGAAGGTAATAACTTGTGCTTCTCCACCGCTGGGCGCCTTCTGAATCTCTGTGCAGGAAGATGGTCATTTGTTTCTTCTCCTGTCTTTTTCCCAGTGCTTGCTGACATCTGTGAGGAGGAGGAGGGTTGGTGGTCCAGCTCTGCTGACTCCCCCCTCCTTCAGATAGCCACTTATTTGCCAACTGAAAATAACCCGAAAGCCTGGGGTTTGCGGGGCGGGGTGAACCCAAACAGCCGATCCCTTGCCTGATGTGTCTGACTAAATATTATTAAGCACTTTGTATTGTGGTATTGCTTCCTCTCCCCTATCGTAGATACCCGCACATGTTTGCATGGGCGCGCTTTGTCCCAATGGTTAAATACAACGCCAAGTTTCTTTTAATCTTCTGGTAAGAAAGAAGATGTCTCGTTGAAAACGTAATCTTCCCCGACCTTCTTTTTTCCTTCTCTAAAAAAAAAAAAAAAGTACCGGCAGTTCTTATCCATTCCATTCCCTAGTTTTAAATACCCCCTACACCACCACACACTTCATTTTTTTTTTGTAACTGTGCCAGGTAAGAGACGGTCATCGTGATGTGTTTACTTCTCTCAGTCTATCTCCTGGGCGGGAAGTGATTTCCAGGGGTCTCCACCTCTCTGGTTTTTGGAAGAAAGGTTTCTCACATCTCCTCCCTTTTCCCCATTTTGGTGCGCGTGGCCCGTCCCGCCCCTCGGTCCCCGCCCCCTCCTTGGTTCGGACAGACGGTTCATTACCTTGACCCCTCTTGTTCCTCCTTGGCAGCGAGACCCGTTATAAATCCCGGCGCCTCTGGATGTGGTGCCAAACGCAGCATTAACAATGAAAGCTAGTTCTAGGCTCACTAGTGCAAGGAGGGTTGGTTACATGATGTTCGAGCGGTAACTTGTTGGTGAGGTGTCAAAGAATTTGTTTTGTTTTTGGTTGTTGTGGGTGAGGAGACTACTTCCGACTGTAAATGCTGCTATGTTGATGCTAAATATGTTGATTCACTGTTGTAAGGTAAATAGTTTGGTGGAAACGAGTAATTTCCACCCTTGTGGTGGGAGTATGAGGAATGCTATGCATTCCTATACGACTCATTGTTTTAAAGTGCACACGGCTGCCTTGGACTCTCGACTGGAACTCAGGTTCCATTTGTCTTACAGCAGTACGTCTACTTTGAAGTGAGCTCCCAACTCAGCTGTCAACAAACCTCAGCTTTATATTCTCAAAACACACTAGTAGGGTTGAGAGTCTTCCCCTCCGCGCCAAAGGAATCTTACTGGGACTGGCCAGCTTACAAGGAAGCATTCCAGGGCAGAAATGAGTTGCCATGTTACCTCTACATTCTCGCATTCTCCATTACACGGTAAGCAGTAAAACATAATCTGATAGACATATCTAGCCGCAGATTCCTTAACTTAGAATATCCCCAGGCGTCAGATTGGATCCTGAATTTTTTTTCCAGCAGCACCTCTGCGCGCCGGGTGAGGGCGCCACACAACCCCGGTAGTCGCCCCTCACCTATCCGCCTTATCCTGGCGCGGAAGCGACTCGGATCCAGGAGGAGGCCTATGCGGCGGCTCTGCAGATTGCCCTTGGGGTCCCCTCCTCTCCCTAGGACGTCCTCTAAGCCTCCGCTACGTGTGGGGTCTCCGGCGGACTCGCAGGCGGGTTCGCCCCCGGCGCCAACTGAGCCCCATGCCTCTAGGGATGATGGAGATATGGCGTTGCCAGTGCGCGGCCCAGCTGAGTTACCCTCTTTGACCCATAGCACCCCTACCGCGCCGCATAGTCCAGTGGGGCTCCATGTGGCGTCGCAGGTGGTTGCTGGTGCTCGCAGCCTTGCTTCAAGCCCACCTAGTATATCAATTAGGGGGTTTTACCCAAGTATAGTCACTGGGACCTGGGTGGACTAAGTATTAAGAGGAAGGGGTCCCAGTAAGGAAGGACAAGACTTAAGAACAGTGAAAATATAAATCACACAGACAATCAATCTATCCTCATTGTTTTAATCACAATGGGAATGCATAATGGATATACAAGAATTGGTACATCAAATACGTAGTTTCAGGTAGTGCCCCAAAAGAAGGGAGGTGGGGGTGGGGATTGTGATTGTGTGAGGACGTAGTGCAGGAGAAAAGGAATGATTTAAAGGTGACAAACAATCAACCAATAAAAATCCATACATTGATAAAGTTACACATTATGTACAAAACACAAGACTCATTAGTCAGTTTTCAAGTAAAGCATACTTCACATTGTTCAATTTATGAAACATTCGGGCGTGAAGTTGACATTCAAAAACAAGTGGTTGTCGACGTTTCGACCCTTAAGAATTACGCAGGATTTAGTTGTATCCTTGCAGTAGGGTCTTCATCAGGACAGGAGGACGGGGCGGACGACCTAGTCGATATGTAAATGAATTAAATTAGAGGTGGGACAATAGCCCTGATTTGATCATAACATAACATAGCACACACCCCTTAACGGGATAGGTATAGGGTCGACATGTGAGGGCATCAGATATGATTATGAAAATTCAGTACTCTAATTATATAATGTCAGGTTAATATTAATGAGATCAATTCCCTAATACATTGATAATTTAATGGTAAAAAAGGGAGAGCAGATGGATAGAACCGGTCACACAGAGGTGCACAGGGCCATGGAGAGCAGATCAACAGTATAGATATCACTTAAAGATATTGATGTATGTCGTGGTTGAAACATCCACTAAACCATCGGCGTTAGTGCCTAATCTTGCGGTAGATGGACATAGGTCTAAGGGGTGAACAGGAGGAATCGGGTAAGTTACTAGGAGGAAAACTCACCATTCTTTTATGCGTAAAATATTCACCACTTGGAGTTCAGGGGTCAGATAGACCGGCGATTGAGTTGGATCTGCCGAGATCAATTAAAAAAACGGGAGGGGCGGTTACTCAAGGACACGAAAACCGAATTACACAGCAGGTTACTCGTGACCAAGACGGACTGCACTGCACATGGAGGCGGGAGACTCACCAGTTAGTAGCGTTCTACAGTGCATTCAGCTTACGGTGAAACCATCATTAGGGATTCAAAACATGAAGTAATCACAGGCAATCGGGCAAAACGACGTTTCACCCCTTAGACCTATGTCCATCTACCGCAAGATTAGGCACTAACGCCGATGGTTTAGTGGATGTTTCAACCACGACATACGTCAATATCTTTAAGTGATATCTATACTGTAGATCTGCTCTCCATGGCCCTGTGCACCTCCGTGTGACCGGTTTTATCCATCTGCTCTCCCTTTTTTACCATTAAATTATCAATGTATTAGGGAATTGATCTCATTAATATTAACCTGACATTATATAATTAGAGTACTGAATTTCCATAATCATATCTGATGCCCTCACATGTCGACCCTATACCTATCCCGTTAAGGGGTGTGTGCTATGTTATGTTATGATCAAATCAGGGATATTGTCCCACCTCTAATTTAATTCATTTACATATCGACTAGGTCGTCCGCCCCGTCCTCCTGTCCTGATGAAGACCCTACTGCAAGGATACAACTAAATCCTGCGTAATTCTTAAGGGTCGAAACGTCGACAACCACTTGTTTTTGAATGTCAACTTCACGCCCGAATGTTTCATAAATTGAACAATGTGAAGTATGCTTTACTTGAAAACTGACTGAGTCTTGTGTTTTGTACATAATGTGTAACTTTATCAATGTATGGATTTTTATTGGTTGATTGTTTGTCACCTTTAAATCATTCCTTTTCTCCTGCACTACGTCCTCACACAATCACAATCCCCACCCCCACCTTCCTTCTTTTGGGGCACTACCTGAAACTACGTATTTGATGTACCAATTCTTGTATATCCATTATGCATTCCCATTGTGATTAAAACAATGAGGATAGATTGATTGTCTGTGTGATTTATATTTTCACTGTTCTTAAGTCTTGTTGTTCCTTACTGGGACCCCTTCCTCTTAATATCAAGCCCACCTAGGCCTTCCGGACAAGCGGCTGCCTGTTCAGAGGCGGGGGCGCCGCCAATTAATTTTTTTATTTATTTAGAAGGTTTTGTATAGCGCAAACGTGACCATCGAAGGTATCGGAGTGCTTTACATAAAGATAACACGATTAGCACTTGGTCTTATCAACAGGCAAACATTTTCGTGAGACAAACAAATCAACAGTTAAGAATAAGCTAACAGTGATTGGAGTAAAATAAAGCACATCCAAGACAGGATAGACTACATAAAAGTTTGCTATCTGAATCAATTCAGTGTCATTGAAATGTTGAATTAGGGTAAGAACTTAGTCAGTAGGTATGATTTGGCTTCTCTTTTTTTTTTTATTCTTTTTCATTATATTCAATACCAGCAAAGCCAAAAATTGTTGGTCGGTGCGTGATACATTGTATATCATCATTACTTTTTCCTACATCATTAATACACTAATCAATAATACAGTGGCATAAAGTTCTCCGGATTCCACAACCATACCCCTCATACAGTTCGTGCTACCTTCTTTAGTGTTCTTCATCCGTACAGTCCTCCCTCTGTTCTTGCGGTGGTTCACAAATGTTTCCCCTGAACGTATTCCATGCCCCTCATATCTTGCTCCATTTCCGGGGACATTCACAATTAAGGAATACTGTTCTCTTGGCCACCATAGCCATATCCTTGCACCAGGCGGCGAGACCGGCACTTCCTCTGCCCCCCTACTTTTGCGCAATATTGCGTTTAGCGACCATTATCCCCAGCGTAGCCCAGTCCTGCGCTGGATGAGTAAGGTCATTTGGCCCCATATATTTAAGAAACACCTCTTGGGCTCCGGAACCGATGACACCCCTGCTGACTGCGATATTGTTCTCATTACTTTTTTCCAGTAGTCAGCGATTGTAGGGCAGTGCCACACGGTATGGTAATAAGTGCCCTCCTCCCCACATCTTCTAAGGAAATTTGGATGTGGTGTTTTTTTCATCTTATACTGGGTGTGTCTAGTGTAGTAGATACGGTGTAGGATTTTGAGCTGCACTAGTCGGAGTCGTGAGGGTATGCCAACCTCCCGCGGCGAGGCCAATGCCTCCTGCCATTCTGTGTCATCAAGGTCCCCGACTTTGTGGGACCATTTCTCCCTCAGTTGTGCCGTGGGGTCAGGAAGGTTATTAACTAACTTCCGATAAGTGAATGATGTAGCCCGCTTATGCATATAGTCAGTCAGTAACCTGTCCTCTAAGGGGGATGTCTCAGGCATATCGGTTACATGTGGTATGGCCGTTGTCAGTGCGTGCTTTATCTGCATGTATCGGAAAATTTCTGAGGATGCCAATTCGTATTGCTGCTGGAGATGTTCGAATGTAACTATTTCCCCCTTACTCCACATGTGGATATGCCTATTGCATCCCACCGCTCAAAACCTTTGCTATTTCGGAGTCTTCCCAGCCGCTTGGTGTCCCAAAGAGGAGTGAGTTGGGTTATAACTCCCTGCCAGCCCATTTTAGCCTGTGCAGCATGCCATATGGTGACTGTGTGTTTTGTGGGCCCTATAAGCGCAGGGGTTTGCCGCCTGTTTTAGAGAGTAGAGAGCATATTTCCGGTACCCAACAGGAACCTGTCCACTTTATATGCGGGGTCTACCTGTGGGGCATGTATCCACTGGTTGATTACCTTTAGTTGTGCCACCCAGTAGTACAAATGTATGTCTGCGAGTGCTATTCCACCATTGTGCCATACGCGAGTCAACTTGTTTTGCGCTATACGTGCCGGCTTATTACCCCACAATAGTCTGGAAACTTGGGCTGCTATCGATTTAAAGTAGCTTGGAGGTACTGGGAACCTCGTGTTTTCCAGCGCATACAGAAATCGAGGAAACGCCATCATTTTAAAAAGCACTGCTTTTCCCAGCAGCGTCAGAGGCAATGATCCCCAGTGTGTTGCATCTCTCCGTAGACGCTCCAGTGGGGGCACCAGATTGTGGGTAAAGAAGTTGTCTGAAGTGGCTGTTATGTATATACCTAAATATTTAAATTTGTTGTCCGTGACTTGGAGCAGGCAACCTTCAGGGAGTTGCAGTGGGAGGCCGTGTAATACGTGTAAAATAGATTTGTACCACTTTATGGTGTATCCCAATGCCTGTCAAAAAATCTTGCAAATTTTCAGGAGAACCAGTAAGGAGCGCCTGGGGGAGGCCATATACAACAATACATCATCATCGTATAGGGAGATGCGGTCTTCCCATGCGTCTGTCCACTTTAGCCCCTGTATCGTTGGTTCCCACCTAATCCTCGCGGCCAGCGGCTCCAGCACCAGGGCAAAGAGCAGTGGCGATAAGGGACAGCCTTGGCGTGTCCCCCTCACCTGTGGGAAATCACCAGAAATGTGTCCATTGGCCGTGACGTGTGCCACCGGCTTAGTGTACAAGAGACGAACCCACGCACAAAATTTGGGGCTAAAGCCCAAGTGGTGCAGCACTGCAAACAGGAAGGGCCATTCAACCATATCGAACGCCATTTGCGCGTCCAAAGAGAGTATGACAGCTGGTTCTTGAAGATATGGAATTCGGGCCATCACTCCATGTAAGCATCTCAAGTTCAATTTGGCTTCTCTTTTGAAGGCGTAGGTGGAGGTGATTAGGCGAAGGTCCGGCGGTAAAGAGTTCCATATCTTGGGAGCGACAGCTGAGGATGCTCCAGTCCCCATTTTCTTTTTGTAAGTTCGTTGAGGTTTTAGCAACAAGGTGAGCGCACTTCGTGAGGATCTGCTGCCCCCTGATTTTTCTAGCTTTTGTGCCAGGTGAGTAGGGGTGTTAAAGTGTAGCGCTTTCTGCGTCATGCAAGCAATTTTTAGATGGATTCTTGCTTCATATGGTAGCCAATTTAACGTTTGTAGGGCTGGTGCGATGTGTACGTTTCTTTTTGTGCTGAGGACCAGTCTTGCTGCTGCATTGAGAGAGGTTCTTAGTGGTGCTAGTTTGTATGTAGGTAGGCCACACAGTGTGGCACTACCGTAATCCAATCTGGGTAATACTAGGGCTTGTACTGCTTGTTTTAGATCTTCATGAGGTAAGCATGGTTTCAGTTTCCGCAGAATGCTCAGTTGGTAATTTGCTCCTTTATCATCAGCACTAATGTGATTCTGCATATTTAGGTGTTTGTCTAATGTAATACCTAAGGATCTGGCTGAGTCTATGATCTGGGGCGAGCAATTGATTGCTGTAAGGTGCTTTAGCCACAGATCAAACTTTGTTGTTATTTGGTGGAGAGATGAGAAGAAATTCCGTTTAAGGAGCGTTGCGTTATAGGTGGCTAACCGTGAGGTGTGTAGTATGGATTTGAGGGATATAATGTCATCTGGAGAGGCAATCTTGAGATATAGCTGGGTGTCATCAGCGTACATATGGTAATGGATGTTAGCTGATTTTAGGAGGTTTGCTAGCGGTTCCAGGAGTAAGTTAAAGAGAATGGAAGAGAGAGCGGATCCTTGAGGAACACCCAGAGTTATCGCTTGTGGCTTAGTTAGAGATTGATTAATTTTGACTCGTAGGGATCTGTTTTGTAGGAAAGAAGCGAACCATTGTAATACAGCCCCTGATTAGCCCATTCTTTGTTCCAGTAGTTTTAGTAGGGTGTCGTGTTTGACGGTGTCAAATGCAGCAGATAAATCGAGCCGTATTAGAAGGCATGATTCGTTCTTGTCCAGCATTTTTAGAATGTCATCTACAATATGGGTAAGGGCTGATTCTGTGCTGTGATCTTGACGGAAGCCTGATTGGAATTGATTGAGGAGTTGAAACTTTTCGATGTGATTGCAGAGTTGTTTCTAATCACATTTTTCTAAGAGCTTTGCCAGTTTAGGGAAGTTGGAGATGGGCCGGAAGTTGTTAGGGTCAGAGCAGTCTGCCAAAGGTTTTTTTATAATGGGTTACTTGACCGATTTTTAGGGAGTCTGGGCTAGAGCCTTGGCGTAGAGAGGCGTTTACAATCTTTGACCATAATAAAAGGATACAGGTTTTGATCTCTTTGAATATGCTGGGAGAAAGAGGCCCAGAGAAGTGGTTAGATGAGTTTAAAGATGAGAGAATATTGTAGATTTTCTGTTCGCTGCTTGGGGAGAAGGCGTTCCAAGTGGCATTATTTTTTGGTGGTGATGCAGGGTGGTTCCATCCCTTCCGTAGATTGGGAGTTGAGATAGGTTGACTGGGAGGGCCGGTAGTAGTTCCTTCGCTAGTTGAAGTTCCTTCTCTATCTTTGTTGTTTTATCCTTGAAAAAGGTGGCTGGTTCTTCCCAGTTTGGTAGGGTACTGGGTCCGGAGTCTATTGGGTTTGATGTGTTACGTGATTGTTTGACTATTTTGAATAGTTTTTTGGGCCTATTTCTGGACTGGTCAAGTTGGGTTCTAATAAATTTATTTTTTGCCTGTCTTATTCTACGTTTGTATGTGTTCCTTATTGCTCTAAAGCGTTTTAGTGATTCCATTGATGGGTAGTCTTTCCAAGTTCTTTCTGCCGTTCTTAGGCTGCGTCTTTCTGTGTTCAAGTTGCCATTGAACCAAGGCTTTGAGATTTTAGTGGAGATGTTTTTCTGTTGTAGGGGAGCGATAGAGTCCATGACTTCTCGTATCGAAGTATTGTGATAGTCAGTGAGGTCATTGACATCCTCCATATTGGTCTGTGGGATCAAGGTGTTGTTGCATAGAGTGGTTAGATCATTATACTTTATATTACTAAGAGTCCTTTTCCACTGTTTGATTTTCTTCGGTTGGCCATTCCTAAGGATTTCCTTTGTTGATGAGGAAGGTGATGCGACAATGTTCTGATAGAGACTACTAGCCGCAGATTCCTTAACGTAGAATTACCCCCAGGCTTAAGACTGGATCCGGAAAACTTTTCTGCCACAGCATCCCTGCGCCCGGGGGGACGGCACCACATGACTCCGCCTTGATGTCGTCCGCGCTGGTGACGTCAGCGAGGATACATAAGTCCCACCCCGGCCCCTATGTCAGTTTTTTTCTCTTTCCACATGCAATGCGGATGCCTGTCCTGGCCTGTTTTCAGGCCTTCCATTCTCTTTTTATGCTTGGCGTTTAGTGGAACAGTGTGCGAATGCCTTTGGGCTTCAAGACGTGTACCCCCTGTGCACGTCCCATGTTGGCGATGGACCCTCACCGGATTTGCATGTGGTGCCTGGGTGAGCACCATGACTCGGAGAGTTGTGATGCCTGCCAACACCGTAAGCCTATATCACGACGGGAGCGCCTGATGAAGTTGCTGTCGGCGCGCTTGTCCAGGACTGTGTCGTCCCAGCATCCGTCCCCTACCTTGGAGGCAAGGAACTGCCGGTTTCGTCATGCGGAATTGCCCTTTGGGCGTGGCTCACCGGCTGGTAGGTCTTTCAGTATGTCGCTGAGGCCTTGTGCTCCTTCTGCTGTGGGCGCCAGCTCCCACCGGGACAGGTGCCCCCGCCTGTCACCTTCCTACCCGCCATTTCTCGGGCGGAGGCGACTAGGGCCCAAATGACAGCCTACCCTGCGGCGCTGCAGGCTTCTTTGGCCCTTCCTCCACCTCCTGTGACGTCTGCGGATCCCTTGCCTTGCGTGGGGACTTCCGTCGGTGGCTCCGGCCCGAAGGTTTCCACTTCAGGTCATAGGAGGGTGGCGTCGTCGAGGTGTAGTCCTTCAGGGCTTCCCTCGTCGGCGCCTAGCGTCCCTGCCTCGCTGCAAATCCCTACGGGGCTCCCTGTGGTGTGGCAGGCAATCGCCGGGACTCCCGGCTTTTCCCGAGTCCCTCTCGATTCTCTGAGCAGGCGGCTGCCTCACCAGAGGTCAAGCTGGTGCTGTTTCGGCATGGGGAGCCTTCTTCCCCGGCTCCTGTGGATTCGCGGGTTGAGGCCGGGTCCTGGGGCACCTTCCCGAGTCGCCCTCGGTGCAGGCGACTGCCCCCTCTGAGTTCGAGCCAGCGCCGGTTCAGTGTCGTCCTCGCCCCATTTTCCTGGAGAGCACGTGGTGGCAGGAGTCGGCCCGGTACCACATAGGCCCACTCCGACGCGGATCAGGCGCCGATGGCGGACTCCACGGAGCCTCTCCGGGTTATGGATTAGTCTCCTGAGGTCCCTTCTTCTCCTGAGGTCCGTCACCTGCTGGTGTGTTCCTCTCCGGAGACAGGGTGCTGTGTAGTTGCCTTTTCTCCGGCATCTTCCAGGGAAGGCTCTTCGCCGTCCCCACAGCCTAAATCTTCAAACCCTTCTTTCCGTGGCTCACGGCTGGCTTCTCTGCCCTCCGCTGGGGCCCCTCAGGTTCCCCATTTCTCTGTAGATCCTCCTATATGCCGGGGCTGGCCGCTTCCCCTTGGACTTGGGGATGGGCGGCTCAGTCTGCAACTGTCACCCATGGAGGAATTACTTTCTCCTCCAAGGCGCCCTACTGACGGCAGTGTTGCCTTTGTTCGGGCTATTTCCACGGCTGCTGATATTCTGAGGATGGGTGAACCTGTCACTCCATTTCCTACAGACAAACTCTTGGAGATCCTCCACCAGGGCTCTGGTGGAGGGGAGTTGTCCTTCCCTTTGAAGCGTCACTCCATAATTGTCTTATGGGGGCTTGGGGGTGCCCTGCCACAGGCGGTCCAGTGCCTCAGGCACTACTGCACCGTCATCGTCCTGCTCCGCACGACCCGGTCTGTCTTTCTTTCCACCCTTCTACTCAAGGCGCTCTACTGCGCAATGCCTTTCCGTGTTTGCCTTTGGTGTTGTTCCCTCCGTCTCGGGAGACCCGGTGGTTAGATTCATGGGGACGTAATGTCTTCGCTTCTTCCAGTGCTGCCTTGAGGGTGCTTAACACTTTGTGTGTGCTGACCAGGGCTACTTCTAGCCTGTGGGATTCTGTGGAGTCCCTTCTTTCTCATGTCTCTCATGAGGGGGCCCGTGCTGATCTGCGGGCCATGTGTTGGATGGTAGAGAGTTAGCCGTTTTTATTCTTAGTGCAGCTTTGGATGTTGCCAATGCTGTTGGCCATGCTATGGCCACTTCTGTGGCTCTCCGTCGCCATGCTTGGCCACGCGATGCTGTTTTCCCTCAAAAAATATTAGAGAGCGTCTGGTCGACATCCCTGTTGTTTAATATGAACACAAAGTCCTGCGCACTCAAACAGAATATAAACAACAATGTGACAGTAAACAGGATTGCAAAAAAGAAATTTTGTCCAACGTCGTTTTCATGGAGGTTCATATATCTCTCCTTTTTATTAGGTCATCAAATCAGCAATAATATACAGCCAGCCGACACATGTTTCGTTGTAGGACTGTACAAACACAGTAACTACAACTCTTCAGGGCTGGAAAATACAAAAGGATGACCTAAGTCGCAAGTCAGCGAACACACGTCTAAAAGTACTTATGTCATACAGTCTATACCCAAAAGTGACATCTTAGTCGGCAATCACCTCCGTATGTGGAACCCCTAAAGCTAAATTTACATTTGTATTCAAAAGTCTGCCAATGAGTCTGAAAAGACCCGAAAGTTATTATACACATCAAAGAAAGTTGATATTATTGTATATAGCAGCATAGAGTGAAAAGACCACCCGTGTCACGTCTAAATCAAGAACAAGGTGTGTACATGAGCAAAACCATCATTAAATCCAACAGTTAAAGAGTGTCCCGAAACCACAAAGAAGCCACAATGCACGTGATAAGAAGCCAACATTTTTTTTATATGATACCTCAATGACTGAATCCTCAGTAGTTAGGCTAATCACATATGTAAAATAAAAGGAAAGAGAAAAAAGGAAAGAAACGCCAAGAGAAAGGGATTAATACTCCATGTTCAACATGTAGGTCCCCCCTCTTAGTATCAGTATCAAAATAACATCAGAGATGTTACTTACCTCAGTTCGGGTGATAATTCCAACCCGGAAGGGTACCCCTTGCAGTATTATGCGTGAAATAATGTGGTCACTGTAAAAAATATAGGCGTAATGGATTCAGTGAAAATGTACGAAAATGCGTGCATAAACACAAGCTACCCAAGTAAAAGTGAAACCATTAGTTACGAATGATGATTGTGAGCTACTACCAATATAAGCCAGTCCATCAAACGTACAACGTAACCATCTTGCCCATTGAAATAATCGATTGTTCAAGTAAGGTGTGTGACTCGATACTTATCAAAAGGGCAGTGCCTCTAGTCACGACTATCATATTTGATAAATAAGTGACCCTCCCTGGCATTCACAACACTCTAAATTGTTAATATAAACAGTCAACCATAATTACAAACTCTAGGGATATCGGGAAACTCAACATATCTTGACCGCTGTGTATAAAAACCAATCCAATGCGCCAGCCTAATCCATATAGTTCCAAAATTCAAGTAGGTAAGGTCGTATCCAAATAGTGTTATTCCAAAATTTAGTCCGTAACCCACGGGTACGTGTGGCACAAAATTCTGAAAAAACGAGTAGTTAAAAATAATTAGTACCTGTATCACCCTGAGGAAAACGCTAATAGTAATCGTCCAATTTGCCTCAATAAAATTAAAATATCATACTGTAAGGTCGTAAGAATTTACCTCTGGCACAATCGCCCTCGCTAAACTGGCGTCTGAAACCCGGAAGTGAAACGGGTCCGACCAGGAAGTAGTATATAAGTAGAAACGCAAGACAAAAGACTAGAGCGCTGCCCCGATCCCGGTTTAAAGTCATGCCCAGTACGATATTGAATGTACACGCTAGTCAAGTGTACAAATGTCAATATGATTCTAATAAAATCTGCACATTATATAACATCCGCGTGCACATCCATCCGACCACAATTGATATGTTAAAATGCAGAGTTTATCTATTCCTAATATCTGAAAGAGTCATTATATTAAGTATGTGATGATCCGAGCAATACAAAAGATTATATAAAATAATGACACCAAGCCAACATTAAGGCCACACTGGCAAAGCAAACCAAACTGAGGAAAGTGGTCCATAAATATAATTATGTCAAAGGACAGAAGAGATTAAAAGAATGGAATAAGTAAAATACAAAAGGAGTTTGCTTAATCATATTAACAAGCACATACATGTACTGTGAAGCAATTCACCAAATTTGTGCATACGCGTGAGAGTTCACAACATATACTCCCCGTGGTGCATCAAATTTAGTCCATAATCTGCGTTGCCTCCCTAGTCCTATAAGAAAGATTATTCCTCAAAGTTGTTTAAGTGCAAGGAAACTATCTAATGGACCAGAAGAGTAATCATCGTTGTCTGTAATGTCAACCAGTATCGGTAAATTCCTAGTCAAGACCCTAATCGCATAAGAAAAATTGCATCTCTGGATCGCAGTTGAGTCCCCGCCCCACTGTATGCAACCTCATGATCCAGAATGCTTCCGCGCGCCTCAGGCGTAATTCCCTATTACCACCTCTGATATTTATGGGGATGTGATCTATTCCAAAGAAAGCAAACTCCTTTTTGGGTCCTTGTGCCTGGCATATGCTAGCGTGAATTGCTACTGGATATCTGGCGTCTTGTTGTAATAGGGCTCTGACATGCTCTCCGATTCTATCCTTCAGGCTCCTGATGGTACTGCCTACGTACTGTAGCCCACATTTGCATTCAATAATGTAGACCACGAATTTGGTCAAACAGTTGATATTAGTTTGAATATCATAGGTTTTGTTGTCACAACCCTTGAAATGTTTTGTCTTGTGTTTCGCCCACCGGCATACCCCGCAAAATCCACATTTGTAAAAACCCATGTGTGGGGAACTCAACCAGGAGTCAATTCTCCCTATCCTGGGTACCGTAGGGCTAAGTCTATTCCGTAGAGTCCTGCCTCTCCTGAAGGTAATTTGTGGTTGTCTACTAATATGTGGGGTCAGTGTTTTGTCAGCCGTAAGAATCCCCCAATGTTTCTTGAGGCTTCTGCGAAGAACATGGCTAAGTTCATTAAAATCAGTGACCATTCGAATTACATCTCTTTTCTCATTGAGTGTAGACTTAGGTTTAAGTGTATCAATCCTCTTGACCTTTTTAATCCTATTCTTCGCTTTTTAGAAAACGGTAGGTGAATAGCCTCTCTTCTCAAATCGTTGTTGCATGTCCTCAATACAAATTTCAAAATCTCCCTGCTCACTGCAATTGCTTCTAGCTCTGACAAATTCCCCAAAGGGTATAGCACTGATCTGGTGTATTGGGTGTGAGCTATTGGCGTGTAAGATAGAATTACACGCAGTGCCTTTCCTAAACAATTTGCTCTTAAGCTGATCACCCTCTATGTACAATTCTATATCCAGGAAGGAGATATGTGTACTACTAGATTCCATCGTAAATTGCATCCCATATAAGTTGTTATTCATGTACTCTGAAAATTGCAGTAATTCATCATGTGTACCAGCCCACAGGAGGAGACAATCGTCGATGTATCTGCCCCAGTAAAGTATCTTGTCAATCCAGATGTAGCCTTTGTCCCCCCAAATCCAATCTTTTTCCATGCACCCCATAAAACGGCAAGCAAAAGAGGGGGAAAATGTAGACCCCATTGCTACCCCCCTGGTCTGTTTGTACCAATTACCCTCAAATAAGAAGTTATTGTGCAAAATAATTTGCATCATTCTAATCAACATTTCATTGAATCTTATGTTACTTCCTGTCTTTCTGCTTATGTTGAACGGAACCAGCTTCTGGCCTCTCACCAAGCCGGTTTCCGTTCAGGTCATTCAACCGAAACCGCGGTGTTAGCCGTCCTTGACGAGCTTAAGGCCAAGGTCGACGTCAACTCTCCCCAAGCTTTGATCCTCCTCGACTTGTCCGCTGCGTTTGACACGGTCGATCATAACATTCTCTTGGACCGTGTCAGCGCAGCGGGCATACGAGGCACTGTCCTCTCTTGGATCACCTCCTTTTTGACAGGTCGTTCTCAAGCTGTTCACCTTCCCGGCTTTTCTGCTTCCCCCCTCCCGGTGCCCTGTGGGGTTCCCCAAGGTTCCTCCCTTTCTCCCCTTCTTTTCAACCTCTACATTCACCCTCTTATCTCTTCCCTTCTTGAGCTGGGGGTCTCGGTGTATAACTACGCTGACGACCTCCTGTTCGTCTTTGACCTTTCCTCTTCTTCTCACGCTTTATCCTTTTTTCACTCCACCATGGTTTTTATTTCTGGGTGGATGAGCGCCAACCACCTCAAGCTCAATCCAGATAAGACTGAGCTTGTCCTGATTGGCGGCTCATCCAGCCCCTGGTCCTCTGCTTTCTGGCCTCCCATTCTTGGCCCTTCCCCCACCCCCGTTCCCTCCGTTAAAACTTTGGGCATCAAGGTCAGACAGGACCTGTCCATGCATGGCCAGGTCAGTGCTGTGGTGTCCTCCTGTTTTCTCTCCCTCCGGATGATCCGGAAAATCTCTTGTTTCTTTTCTCTTGACTCCCTTAAAATGATTATTTCTGCCCTTATCACCTCCCGCCTTGATTATGGCAATAGCTTGTTCGCTGGCATTCCTGCCTATGAAACCCGCCGCCTACAAGCTATCCAGAATCAGGCTGCCCGTCTCATCTTTCACTTGCCCAAAACCCATCACATCACTCCCGTCCTTAAATCCCTTCACTGGTTGCCCATCTTGCAGAGATCCCTGTTCAAATTGGGGTGCCTTGTTTATCGGGCCCTTGATCACTCTGGACCGGCTTTCATCAATTCTCTGATTTCCCTTCACACCCCTGCCCGCACTCTCCGTTCATCATCTTCTGCCCTCCTCACTGTTCCCCGCTTTCGCAAATCTCGCACTGGTGGAACCCGCTTCTCTGTTCTTGCTCCCCGGTTCTGGAACTCCCTTCCTCTTTCTATACGTTCGATTCCTATCTTTTCTCACTTTCGTAAAGCGCTAAAAACTTTCCTTTTTGCCCAGGCCTACCCCCGCTAAACCTCCTGGCCCTGTCTGTCCGGTTCTTTAGAGCTCCCAGCGCCAGGAAGCCGTTTGGCCATCGCGCGCTTTACAAATATTTTCATTCATTCATTCATTCATTCATTGTGTTGCCACTCCGTGGCTGGTCGTGTGCTCAACATCCGTGTTACTGCTTGTAATCCCAATTCTGGGTCGATGTTGGTATAAAGCGAGACCACGTCAAATGTGGCCAAAAGCATGCCAGCTTGCCAGTCTAAATCCGCTAAAATACTCAAGATGTGCTTAGAGTCCTGTATATAACTCGGTAATTTACGTACCAAAGGTCCCAAAAAAACATCCACATATTCAGACAATTTTTCAGTGGGACCCCCGATACCTGAAATAATAGGTCTACCTGGAGGAAAGTCTCGTTTTTTATGTACCTTAGGCAAAGTATATAGGTAAGGGTAAGTAGGCCTAAAAACCTTCAAATAGGCTAATTCATCATCATCAAGTAAACCCTGGGAGTGCCACTCAACCAGGTGTGTATTGATCATTGTTCCTAATTGTCCTGTCGGGTTATAAGACATATAAGCTCATAACAATCGGTGTCAGCAAGTTGAGATAAAATTTCATTAATGTAGTCAGTCTTGTTCATCACCACCACATTTCCTCCTTTATCCGCCTCCCTTATCAGAATCATTTGATCGTTGCTTAGGTTATTTAAAGCCAATCTCTCCCCTTGAGTAAGGTTGTCATTAAAAAACCCACCCCGGTGTTTCTTGGTGGTTTTAAAGTCCCACTCTTCAAGGTCTTGTAAGACCCTTTTGTAAAAAGTATCTCCTGAATTCCCACCCGGGAGAGTGGGAGTCCATCTGGATTTATTTTTTAGACCACTGGTGATTGAACAATCCATATCAACGTCATGTTCCTCAAGGAGACGCGCCATGGTGTATGGGGACTCCTCTACTTCAGTGATGGACAATAAGAGTCTAGTAGCTTGTATTTCTTGGATACTGGGTACATCAGACACATTACTCAAATTTGCAAGTGAAACAGGTTTATTCATTTTCGGATTACACACAAAAAACTTTTTTAGTTTCAGTACCCTGATAAATTTATACAGGTCTATTTTCATTTTACACATGTCGCCCGTCTCTTTAGGATTGAAACTTAGTCCCTTACTCAATAAAGAAACCATATTATCGTCTAAATGTTTTGACGATAGATTAATGACCTGTAAGTCCATGTTGGTAGGTTCTACTTCTTCTCGTTGCATGAGCGTAGTTTGCTCCTGTACCCTTCCTTGTCTCCTTTGTCCCCCCCCCTTTGGCCTCTGCTGGTTTTGGATCTTGTACTACTCTCCCTCCTAGACTCCTGTTCCCCTTGCGTATGGTGCGGACTTCTAATAAAAAAGCAGAAACAGGAGTGGTGGGGTTGTTCTCATTCTCACTATCACTGGTTACTAGCATACTATTGGAGGTAGAATTAGATGCTATGGAAATTTTATCTGTGTCTGGTGTAGTGCCTGGTTTAGTATTACTTTTCACAAAAGAATCATATTTACGTGTTTCGTTGTAGGACTGTACAAACACAGTAACTACAACTCTTCAGGGCTGGAAAATACAAAAGGATGACCTAAGTCGCAAGTCAGCGAACACACGTCTAAAAGTACTTATGTCATACAGTCTATACCCAAAAGTGACATCTTAGTCTGCAATCACCTCCGTATGTGGAACCCCTAAAAGCTAAATTTACATTTGTATTCAAAAGTCTGTCAATGAGACTGAAAAGACCCGAAAGTTATTATACACATCAAAGAAAGTTGATATTATTGTATATAGCAGCATAGAGTGAAAAGACCACCCGTGTCACGTCTAAATCAAGAACAAGGTGTGTACATGAGCAAAACCATCATTAAATCCAACAGTTAAAGAGTGTCCCGAAACCACAAAGAAGCCACAATGCACGTGATAAGAAGCCAACATTTTTTTTATATGATACCTCAATGACTGAATCCTCAGTAGTTAGGCTAATCACATATGTAAAATAAAAGGAAAGAGAAAAAAGGAAAGAAACGCCAAGAGAAAGGGATTAATACTCCATGTTCAACATGTAGGTCCCCCCTCTTAGTATCAGTATTAAAATAACATCAGAGATGTTACTTACCCCAGTTCCGGTGATAATTCCAACCCGGAAGGGTACCCCTTGCAGTTTTATGCGTGAAATAATGTGGTCACTGTAAAAAAAAATATTGGCGTAATGGATTCAGTGAAAATGTACGAAAATGCGTACATAAACACCAGCTACCCAAGTAAAAGTGAAACCATTAGTTACGTATGATGATTGTGAGCTACTACCAATATAAGCCAATCTGTCAAACGTACAACGTAACCGTCTTGCCCATTGAAATAATCGATTGTTCAAGTAAGGTGTGTGACTCGATACTTATCAAAAGGGCAGTGCCTCTAGTCACGACTATCATATTTGATAAATAAGTGACCCTTCCCGGCATTCACAACACTCTAAATTGTTAATATAAACAGTCAACCATAATTACAAACTCTAGGGATATCGGGAAACTCAACATATCTTACCCGCTGTGTATAAAAACCAATCCAATGCGCCAGCCTAATCCATATAGTTCCAAAATTCAAGTAGGTAAGGTCGTATCCAAATAGTGTTATTCCAAAATGTAGTCCGTAACCCACGGGTACGTGTGGCACGAAATTCTGAGAAAAAACGAGTAGTTACAAATAATTAGTCCGTGTATCACCCTGAGGAAAACGCCAAGAATAATCGTCCAATTCGCCACAATAAAATTAAAATATCATACTGTAAGGTCGTAAGAATTTACCTCTGGCACAATCGCCCTCGCTAAACTGGCGTCTGAAACCCGGAAGTGAAACGGGTCCGACGAGGAAGTAGTATATAAGTAGAAACGCAAGACAAAAGACTAGAGCGCTGCTCCGACCCCGGTCTAAAGTCATGCCCAGTACGATATTGAATGTACACGCTAGTCAAGTGTACAAATGTCAATATGATTCTAATAAAATCTGCACATTATATAACATCCGCGTGCACATCCATCCGACCACAATTGATATGTAAAAATTCCGAGTTTATCTATTCCTAATATCTGAAAGAGTCATTATATTAAGTAGGTGATGATCCGAGCAATACAAAAGATTATATAAATTCATGACACCAAGCCAACATTGGGGGTGCCCTGCCACAGGTCCAGTGCCTCAGGCACTACTGCACCGTCATCGTCCTGCTCCGCACGACCCGGTCTGTCTTTCTTTCCACCCTTCTACTCAAGGCGCTCTACTGCGCAATGCCTTTCCGTGTTTGCCTTTGGTGGTGTTCCCTCCGTCTCGAGAGACCCAGTGGTTAGATTCATGGGGACGTAATGTCTTCGCTTCTTCCAGTGCTGCCTTGAGGGTGCTTAACACTTTGTGTGTGCTGACCAGGGCTACTTCTAGCCTGTGGGATTCTGTGGAGTCCCTTCTTTCTCATGTCTCTCATGAGGGGACCCGTGCTGATCTGCGGGCCATGTGTTGGATGGTAGAGAGTTAGCCGTGTTTATTCTTAGTGCAGCTTTGGATGTTGCCAATGCTGTTGGCCATGCTATAGCCACTTTTGTGGCTCTCCGTCGCCATGCTTGGCCACGCGATGCTGTTTTCCCTGAAAATATTAGAGAGCGTCTGGTCGACCTCCCTTTTGACGGGGTCCTGTTGTTTAATAGTCATGCAGACTCTGCCATTCAGTGTCTTCTTGCGGGGCTCCGTCCTCCTCCACCTCAGTAGGTTGGTTTGCTGATCCTCCGGGGCTTGGTGGGAGACGTTATCCCACTTGCTCCTGATATATGTGCCCTCGGGGTCCTTCGTTGGCCCCGCTCTTCAGTTGGCTGCTGGTTCAACCCCCTTTTTTGGTACAAATGTGTTTTCTGGCTGACTACTAAGCCTTCTGTGGTTTCTGCCGCAGGTCTGATGCAGGATTGTTTTTTACTTAAGAGTGGTTCCCATGCTTTCTTGGTACGTGTCCTACCCTATGTGGGGTATATGTAGCTATCGTATAGCTCGGTCTTATGCGGGGAGGGTGTGGACTCCCCCTGTCGGGTTCATCGCCCTTCCTGGTGTTGCTGTATTACGATGGTGCAGTCTTGGTCCTTACTAGGGTGTGGCTTGGCCATCTACGGCGTTGTGCCGCTGTGTTTTGCCCTTTGCCTGCTGTTTGGTCTGGGCCTCTGTCTGGTGTTCTGAGGGCATAGATTCCTGTGTTGATGGCCTGGTCCTTCCTACTTGTTACTCCTCATCTTCTAGCTGCTCTCACTACTTAGTGGATCGGTTCTATCTGGGGCGGTCCCCTTTAGGAGTTGTTTGGGATGGTTTACTAGCTTTGCCCTTGTTCTGAGCCCGACTGGGTCCGGGCGTTTAGTTTTCGTGGCGCTGTCAGTACCTGGCTGCCCCCGCCTGCTCTTCTGTTCTGTGGCCGACGACCTTGGCGTGGGCCAAGGAGCTCCTGCTTTTTGTCCTGTGGGGCCATTGTGAGCTTCCGTTCTTATTCTTCTGCCTGCTTTACTGCTGAGGCGTCGTTCAGTCTTGTCTTTGGCTTCAAGCTATGATGGGCTCGGTGGCCCTCTTCACTGGGTATGTTTCCCTGTGGAAGGCTTGCCGTATTTCGGTCTCTTCTCTCTTGGAGTCTGTAGGTGGCTCTTCTTCCTCCCGCGCTGCCTGTACCTTGGGGCTTCTGGTGGAGGTCCCTGGTACGTTGACTGGGCTGGGGTATTCTGACACCCCCCCCCCCCCCCTTCGTATTGCCTTTGATTTCTCCTGTTGGAGAAAGCTGGGTTGCCTCTTTTGTTGTTCTAAAACATCCCCTGTGGGGCAGGTGTTCCTCCACGATGTTGAGGTTCTCTTCAGCTTAAGGCCTGTGACTCATCCCTGTTGCGGTGGACGGGGCTATTTTTCCCTATCCCCGTAGCGTGTCCCCTGTTGGGGGGGTCTTGGGCTCCTCTGAGCTGGAGAGGTCTCCCCCTATGGCTAGGGTATCTATTCTATGTTAAGCAATCTGTGGCTAGTAGTCTCTATCAGATGTACGAGTTACTTACCTTTGGTAACGGTGGATCAGGTAGACACGATTCTAGCCGCAGATACCTTCACGACTCGCCCATCCTCCCTGTTTCTGCGAGGACCCTTCTCGATCTTCTGCACTCGCCTGCTGCTGGGCGTTGTTCCTCTGCGAGTGCCCCCCTTTTTCTTACTCCATCCCTACGGGGGATGCTCGCCTGGTTGTTGTTGTTGCTCTATTCCTTCCGTCTGGTAATTGGTTGGCGAATGCCTGGGTGCTTCGCTGCCCATGCATTTGGTCTTCAATGTAGGGTTCATTGTGCTTCCTTGTGTTGCTTGCACTCCTGACTCTTACAGTCCTTGGGGTTGAGGTCCAGCTTCCCCTGCTGGTGTTCTTGGGGGATGGATTGTCATTGTGCTTCCATTCTGGCCTTGGACCCTTTCTTGGCTCTAGGTGGTGGTTGCAAACTTCTTCGTCTGCTGTGCTCTTTTTCACATGCTTTGTGTTTCCAGGGAGGCTGTTCTGTTGGTTGCAGGATTGCTTACAGTAACTGCATTCTATTATTTCATTCCATGACTTGTGCCTTAGTGCCTGGCACTATTCTGGATATGCCGTTCCTCACCTTTCGTTTCTTCCCCTTCTGTTTAGCTGGGTTTTCACACACTGTTCCAGTATTCTCACAGTTTTGGTTGTGATGGTTCCGCGTTGTGGTGTGGAAAGTTCTCTGAAGAAAACTGCTGTAGGCGCGCTGGGGTGAGACTTATGTATCCTCGCTGGCGTCACCAGCGTGGACGACGTCAGGGCGGAGTCACTTGGTGCCGTCCCCCCAGCTTGCAGGGATGCTGTGGCAGAAAAGTTTTCCGAATCCAGTCTCATGCCTGGGGATAATTCTACGTTAAGGAATCTGCGGTTAGAATCGTCTCTACCAGATACACCGTTACCGAAGGGAAGTACCTCGTACATCTGACCAATCACTAGGGTAATAGACTCTAAAGAGATGGGGTCCGACGTAGAGATAAGGTCCAGAGTCTCTCCTTTGTTGTGTGCAGACTTGCCTCACCTGCTCCGACTATTCCTTACTTTGGAGTCGGAGCCTTTTGTGGTTGAGGCTGAGTCGGCGCTGTTCTGGCACTGTAGGCTTGCCTCCCCGGCTCCGGAACCGTTCCCTTCTTCGGAACCGGATCCTCTCGTGGTTGAGGCCGAGTCGGCGCCGGACGAGGCCAAGTCGGTGCTGGACGAGGCCTCGACGCCGGATTATTGACTCTTCTCTGGAGGCTTCCGGGGGAGTTCGGTATCGCCGTAACGTCAGGCGACGCCAGATCTGTCCTTGCCTCTCCCCCCCCCCTTGGAATTTGTGACACTTGCGGACTCCCCACCTCCTCAGGAGCTCCATCAAGACCCTCATTTGTCAATGGGGCTTCCTTCTTTTAGACATTGTGTTCTCATTCTCAGTTCATTGGACAACCCCCTTGGGGTGGGAGGCTCAGTTTACAGCCCTCACCCACGGATGAGTTGCTGTCCCCTCCTGGGAGGGCTACCGAGGCCGGTGCGGCGTTTATATAAGTTGTCTCCTTGGGTGCCTGTGTTCTAAGTATGCAACCCTCTTCGGTCCCCCTGCCTGTTGACCCTCTGCTGGATGTCCTCCACCAAGGGTCAGGGAATGTAGAGCCACTTCCGCCTTTCGGAACTTCTCTTTATGATGCCCTTTTGGGCACCTGGGCTCGGCCAGCTTCCGGTGATCCGGTGGCTCGTTCTGTCTTGCACTGCCACTGTGCTGCTCCACACGATCCAGTTTGCTTATTTGTTCACCCAGCCATTCAGGGGGTTGTTCTGCAAGCTGCTTTCCCTTCCTTGCCTCAGCTGCTGTTTCCTCCCTCCCGGGAGTCCAGGGGGCTGGAGTCGTGGGGTCGTAATATTTTCGCCTCCACTAGCGCAGCTCTTCGCTCACTTAATACAGTGTGTCTTGGCTCGGGCTACTTCTGCCCATTGGGACTGTGCCGAGTCTCTTCTATCTTCCACCTCTGAGGGCGCTCGTGTTGACCTCCTCCATCTTCTCTGTGACGGCCGTGATCCGGCGGAACTTACACTTCGCTCGGCCCTGGATACCGCAGATTCCTTAGGCCGAGCTATGGCTGGTTCGGTTGCCCTACAGCGCCATGCTTGGTTGCGGGATGTCATCTTCCCGGAGAATATCCGGGAACGTGTTGTTGACCTACCCTTTGATGGGGTCCTTTTGTTTGATGCTCATGCCAATTCGGCTGTTCAGCGCCTCCTTGCGGGCTTTTGCCCTCCCCCATAGGTCTGTACTTCGCAGGTCTCAGTTTGTCATGTATAGGGTAGTTACCCTTTCATTTAGCATCCAACAGTTGCACTATGCGTTTTTGGGCTGGCAGTAAGCCTACTGTGGCGGTGTTCCACAGGTTGTTTGTGTTCTGTCCTCTGACTGTGGATAGTTGGAGGAGGTGGTCTGGAGATCTGAGGTTCTTCTCAACAGTTGTGTGTTCCTCTTCACAGCTCCTATTGGCACCTTCGTGCCTCTGCTGCCACTCCCTTCAGATGTGTCTTTTTCATTGGGTGTCACCCTACTCTATGCCAGCGGGACAGAGCCTCTTAGGAAGGTTGTCCCAGGTGCTGCACCCTGTGTCTCTGTCTCTTGTGGGTTAGTTTTCTGAAGTGCCTCAGTCCTCCACACTACAAACCCGCATGATGTGCAGTGGGGCTTCGTCACGGCAGGGCATGCCGTTACATGGCTTCTGCACGCTGTGAGCAGGCTTCGTCTTTTGGGGGAAACTCTTTGGTTTTTCTATGTAACGACATGCCCTGCCGTGACTGAGCCCCACTGCACATCATGCGGGTTTGTAGTGTGGAGGACTAAGAGGCACTACAGAAACAGCGTGTCCATTTCGAGGATTAATAATGCCCTAAACCTGACTGTGTTGCACATACCCACTGGGGTAATAATAACATTTTGCAGGACCAAATGGCGCCCACTGTGGTTTTATTGTGAGCGGACTACATAGACCAGAATACTCTTAAGCACACGCCCACTGAGGCGGGGTATTTTATGTGCACAGGTGGTCTGCTCTTGCTGTTTGAGTCTATGCGCCAGTGACCAAGGGCGTGCTCTGCCCGAAACGCGTCTGGCATTCTAATTGTGTGCCGAGCCAGGCTGATGGAAATCCTTGAAATAAATGGATTCTGCACGCTGTGAGCAGGCTTCGTCTTTTGGAGGCAACTCTTTGGTATATATATATTTATATATATATATATATCCTACTGGCGGTCGCCAGTAGGTAGTTATAGTTAGGATTTTTTTCAATGCAAAATCTCAAAATTCTATTGTGAATAACTTTGGCGCCGGTTGAGGAATCTGCCTGAAAATTTCCTCAAATTTGCCTCGCGGCGCTTCGGTCCTTCCCTGAAAGTTTGGGGGGGATTCGTCAAGCGGGGGCCAAGATAAAAGGGGGGTCCCAAAACGTGTTTTCCCCATGTTAATTTCCATAGGGCGGTCAACCTCACTTTTAGCTCGAACGGCTGAATTGATTTCCACCAAACTTGGCAAAATTGTAGGGACTGGTAGCCCGATGTGCCTTTGCTAGGTCTCAAGAAATGTGCTCCAGAGGATTTTGAGTAATTTAGGTTCCAAAAAATATATATATCTGTAAGCGCGCCCCGGTACGTGCTCCGGGGAGCGTACCAGCGCGCAACGCTAGTTCGCGCGCGGAAAGCTGATTGGCTCTCGGGTGTCTGTAAACATTCCAAACAGTCCGGAGCTGCCGCCATCTTGTGTCTCGGTAAGATCGAGACACAAGAGGTGGCAAAAACAAAGGGGGAAATGACCAAAAGGGGGCAGGGTAGACCCCCTAGGATTGATGTGGGGGCCATAAAAGGTCCCCGCGGGGCAAAAAAAAAAAAAAATTTTTTTTCGATTTGCACGGGGGAGCGCCCAGTACGCGCACCGGGGAGCGTACCATGGGGAAAAAAGAATGACAGAGTTTTTTAAAAATGTAGTCTTTTTTTAAAAATTGGAGGTAGTTCTAAAAAGAACTGTTTTTTTTTCTTCTTTTCGTTGTTTTATATTTTTTTTATTATTTTTTATGGGGAGAAACAAAAAACAGGGAATTGGAAATGGCTCAACTGGAGCAAAAAAAAAAACAGAAAAAATTAGGGATTTTTCGGGCACTTATGGTTATCCCCAGCACAGTTTCATACTTTGCTCACCATAGCAAATTAACTTTCCACAATATTTGCACATGATTTTAAAATCGTTAAATTTTGGTTGTATGATAGGCATTGTCTCTGTTGCCTCTGAACCCGATGGAGTTGGTTCTTTCGATGTTGAGGGTCTAGATGTTGATGGGGGTAGCTTACTGCAGAGGTCCCTTACCTCTGCAGCAGAATAGTTGATTGGGTGCCAACGGATCATGTGCCGAATCATGGTATGATTCCCGAAGGAATATTTTTTGTTAGGGTTCCCCCTGGACAGCTCAGCATCACAAATCAGACAAGTTACCTTCGCAGCGTTGACTTTTTTGAAACCCCTTGGGATTTTGTAGAACTGCCATACGAAGTGCTCTTTTGGTTTGTAGGGCTGATTAACTTCAGGCAGGAAATGCCTTGTCTGTCCCTCCTCTTCATCATCCTCCTCCTCTTCTTCTTGACCACCAATGTGATCTTCTGGTGGTCTTTTTGATGGTGGTGGTGGTGGTGGTGGTGGTGGGGCAGATGCTCCAGCTGCTGCTGCTACTGTAGCCATTTTAAAGTAGAAAAGATTAGAGACAGATCTTCAAACAGGTCTTCCTCAGTCAAAGGACAAAGTCAGAATAAGGAAAAAAGGTGGGGGCTTTCATCATTTGGAAAACAAAACTGTTCTGGACCAATGAAGTGTTATTTTCAAGTCACATGAGCAGGGCTTTCATCATTTGGAAACCAAAAGTGTTGTGAACCAATGAAAAGTGTTATTTTCAGGTCACATGACCCGACGCGCGTAGCGTAAGCGCTTCAGGACGTTTCGTGATCGTATGCGCTCGCGTGCTTCCGGGGGCGCTTATGCTATGCGTCATATGACGCATCACGCGGCTACGCGATACGTCACGGTGTTGTTTTCGTTCGCGGCAATAGCGCTAACGGGAAGCTCACCGGTACGCGCCCCGGGGCGCGCCATAGCACTGCGCTTACTGGTGAGCGCATCGGTGAGCGCACCGGTGCAAAAAAATTAAAAAAATTAAAAAATATATATATTACATAATTATACAATATAAAATTCGTAATAAAAAATATTACATTTCATACCTATAGAGATTTGCTATTAAAAAACATATGAAATTCACTGAAAAAACCATAGGTATCACACCAGTTATAGTTAGGAATTAGCATTTAAAAAACCTATTAAATTCACACAAAAAAACGTAGGTTTCACACCAGTTATAGTTAGCTGGAAATTTTACTCGCATAAAACCATTGAAATTCCCACGTTATAGTTAGTTGGACTCACTGTAACTTGCGCGCCTGCAATGCACTGCTGATGACGTCACATATTACATCACTCATGACATGGTCAGTGACATCACTCATGACATCACTGATGACACCATCCTTGTGATACAGTGACAGACCTCTTTTCACTGTAATGTAACCCTTAAAACACATATTCAATAATAGAAACTAAAATTTTCAAAAAAATGGAGATACCCATACCAGTTACAACAACCAATTCAATAATTCCACCATCTATATACACATCCACTCATTCACCAACAGTTCTATATAATCACTCATACGTATACTCACTCATCAAATATAATGATACACATATATATCCTGTTACACACCGACAGTCATCCAAAAGATATTCTCACACATACTCACACATGCAAATAAACTATTGAACATCCATTTATTTGCATATACAGCTATACCCTCTTCGCCGCTAATGACAAGGGTAACTCGTCATGGACTTTCCATTGATTTCAATGGAAATTAAAGCAGAGGATAAATTGTACCTTAGCAGCCAAGTGGATACACAAACTACCACCTTACTTCTAAGGAACCTTACACATACTTACTCTCTTAAACAATCACTTATAGAAACACATACTTATTTAAACAGGAACTCTTACAATCCCTTAGTCTCACATATACTCACTTATATACATCAATATTCACATATACTACATTAAAACATATGTAGTTACTATTAAAGACACTAGTGAGACAGTCATTCACTCACTAACATACACATATACACACTCATCCACCTATACAGTCCTGCACATGTGCTGTCTTCAAAACACATACAAAGAGAGAGTCAGTCATTCATGCATCTATGTGCTAAGTAATACCCCCACCAAACCATATAAACACTCATACTGATACTAAGAAAAACATCTAATAACCCATATACCTACACATGTAGCTACTCACCAACCCATGCAGCCACGTATACACAAAGTGAAACACTAACACATATATTTAAATATTTAAACATTACTCTCTAATATATGTATTCACTAACACTCAATAAACCAGTTAACCAATCCATTTTTTTTTAAAAAGCATCCATGTAAACACTTATTTAAACATTTATTCTTCCTTTTACATATACATATATAACACATATTTATTTTTTTAAAAGACACACATTCACTGGATGGTGTCATCAGTGATGTCCTGAGTGATGTCACTGACCATGTCATGAGTGATGTAATATGTGACGTCATCAGCAGTGCATTGCACGCGCAAGTTATAGTGAGTCCAACTAACTATAACGTGGGAATTTCAATGGTTTTATGCGAGTAAAATTTCCAGCTAACTATATATATATATATATATATATATATATATATATACACTATTAGTCATTGATACACAAATTAGGAAAGGTCCTGTTTTTTTGCAAACTCCCTATTTCCCTGTAGAATTGCATGTGTTTCTCACATGGAAACTTTAAGATTGTTATTTGCGACTGAATTTCTTATAGTTGGGTTACATTTTGCCTCTTTTGTTTAGGAAAACAGGCAGCTTCTGAATGAAAGAATTAAACTGGAAGGCACTATCACACGAGTAGAGACGTACCTAAATGAAAATCTTAGGAAACGATTAGATCAAGTGGAACAGGTAAGTTTCATGATAATCACAAGTTATTATGCAGTATTATTTGAAGTGTATTTCCTGCAGAAGTAGTTATTGACTGAAAGTGATGAACAGATGATCCAGTGTATTCAATGTATAGAACCTTTCTTAAGTGAGTAGGAGTCGGCACACAGGAGTTAAAATTGGTCATTCACTGGAATTACTAATGCATCCCTTTTCCCATAGTGGTAAGAAAGTTGGTCTCTGTAGTAGTCTCCCTTCCTGACATATAAAGTCAATAGTTTAATTTGTCTTTTGTCCCTTAACTTCCATTGGGTTGTATGAGTTGTTGTACCATTCCAGGGTGTAAGAGTCACAATATCACTAACCTGTAGATTAATTTTGCTGCAGGAACAACAGGGCATCCACCTATCTCTTTTGCAGTTCCAAACACATCCAAGATTGTGCTCGATACTGAAGGCGAAGCGGGATACAGAAATATGAGAGAAGACAAACTAGAAAGCATTAGGTTTTAGTCACACATCAACTCTTGGAAAACTCAAAAAGCAGTTGCTCTTTCATGACTGGAGGTGGTGTCATGTGACTCCACGTTGACTCTGTTCCGCTCTGAAAGTGACAAACCGAGCCATAAAGATGCGCCACCTGTGTGGCTGCGTCAGTTGCTTTCTTTCTGTGCCTTTAGACATGCATTCAGAGCTCTGCTCTTCTTTGTCTTCACTCTTTGAAAAATGGTACAGGAAAATAATCTCTCCATTGTGGAAGCGAACAGGTCACCCCCTAAGACTACAGGGGTTAAACCTTGTGAAGACTCACAAATGGAAGTCTAGGACAGATCACCTCAGGGTATGCCTCTGGTGTTTGGCATGACTCCAAGGCCTGTGCACTGACACCAAATGAATCTGATAGCCATCTGTGAAAGTGAGGTGAAGCTCTACATGGCAAAACACTGCAAGACTTCCATGCAGGTCAAAGTTGACAGTGCGGATGCTGTTCCTTTCCTAGTCGTTCCAGCAGCAGATCGTCCTTGCATTTGAAGTCTCCAGGCAAGACTAAGAAGAGAGACAGACAGTCCAAGCGTGACTCGGCCCACTCTTTTTCCACTGTTGTTCTTCAGAGACGGTGCAAGGGCATCACTGTGGCTCTATGTCTCACTCCCTTTCCACCAAGGAGCTGATTCCAACTTTGGTCTGATGCACCCTGAGTTCTTGTGTCCGTTGGTAATGTTGCAGCATATCAATACCTTTCGAGAGGGCATGCCGCACATCTTTGGCACGTTTCCGGCTTCCTCTGGCACGCATTTGGCCCTAAAGATCCACATTGGCCTCTAGTCTGATTACCTCTGGCAGATCCGCCCTCAGTGGAAGAAAGTACATCTATTTTACTGTAATTAAGGAGGGCAGCTGAAATACTTGACCTTCACCGCCTACTATGGTGGTAAAAACAAGGACCTTGAGCACTGACCGAACATCTCCTGCTTTTCAACTATGCCATGAATGGTTTGTGCCAAGAAAGCCTGCAAGTCTTCTGGGTCAGTTAGGCCCCAAGGACCCACTACTGGACTCTTGGGCTAAACCAGGTCCTTACCTTTGGCCAATTGACTGTATGCCCGTTGCCATATACTAGCTCCAGGTGACCATGGTTTCTTAACTCAGAATCCAACTCTAGAGAGTTTGGTGGTGCAGGTGTCCACTGTCGGGCGTAGATCAGTATCCAGGCAGAAACCAAACTCCTCAGAAGTGCAGACAGTATCAATC
Source organism: Lissotriton vulgaris (assembly GCF_964263255.1). NCBI lineage: Eukaryota > Metazoa > Chordata > Amphibia > Caudata > Salamandridae > Lissotriton > Lissotriton vulgaris. The sequence goes on from NC_141693.1 coordinate 1,101,198,958, forward strand.
TCCTCCCCTAGAACAGACCCTCCGCCGTGGTATAAAATACACAAGGGGATAATACTATTCCAGGAAAAGAGAGAGACCAAAACCAAGGTCAAAGAAAAAGGAAGCAGGGTGAAGACCCACACTGCAATCAGTCACAGATCCCTGCAGAGGAGAGAAAAGACAACAAGAAAGGATTCATTAACGTGCAGTTGAATAACTGTGAGGAAAACAAAAGTCATATGTGATTCCCTGAGCACATAAGAAGCTCATATGAAACACAAAAAAGGATATAGACCAAGTCGTAGTCTTTTGATCTCTCCCAAAGTATAACCGATAAGGTGTGCAGAGTTCCAAAGATATCCGTCTCTCTGTTTCTCCGTATGGTTCCCAGGAAATAAAGTTCCAAATGAAAACAAGAAGAGTAACTGGTTGAAACGCTTCCTCGTGTACCCAAAATTCAATGACGAGGTTTAGTCCATAACAAAAGAAAACGCTACTTTGCGTCTGGATAGCAAAAAGGAAAGGAACAATGCTTGATTGCAGATAAACGCTGCTTCGCGTTTGGCAGAGAATACTATCCGGTAGTAATAAACAGCAGCTGCTCCTCAGCTGCCGATTCCAGCATGCAGCTTGAATTCACAACCGCGCCTGAAGGCGCTCTGCAGTTCTCCGGATTGCCGACACACGGCTTTGACGGAGGACGGGAAGCGGGAAGGAGGGGAGGAGAGGCGCGGTCCGGGAACTCTACACTAGCGGGCAGCTAGTTACGGAGCCTCCAGAAGTCAACACGGGCTGAGGGCCGAAAACGGGAAACCAATCTCCCGATACAAGGAAAAGGGGATAGATCACGGTCCAAACACCACACACGGATCCGAGTCAAAGCGAGGAAAACCAAGCGCCGCCATCTTGGAGAGGGGGGTTTAAGAACCTCCCTCTTTGCCTGTGATTGGTCTGCAACTTCCAATGTCTTCTGTATTACAGGCATCCCAATCTAGCACTCTGGGACTTGTAGTGTCAGCAGGGCGGAACAGCATATTTCCCTTCTAACTACTCTGAAACCGACAAGAAAAGGATACTACGCTATGGGCTCCTAACATCCACCAGCAGAGTCAAACCTAATGCCTTTCTGAATACTGCTCCTGACAGGGAGTCCAAACATATGGAAGCATTTCTGCTTGGCCAGCCTTGCATTGATTTCTGTCAGTGCCAGCTGCCTCTTGGATGTTATGCCCACACACTTTGGGACATGGTTGGTGAGATCTTACCAGCAGTCCCAGAAAATGTGTGGGCTTCCTTGGTCCAAACCATTCAGTCTGTCCAGGATGTGGCTAAGTTAATTCATCTGCTTCGACTAAGACAGCACTGATTGTCTAGGAAGGACTTTCAGAACAAGTGTGGTGCTCTGACTCAAAGCATGGATGAGTTGCACAGACCTCTTCGAGGACATCAGGCGCCTTTAATGGACATGCTTTTGACAGTTCCTGCCTGTTTGGCAAAAAGGCAGGGTTGGCCCTGGAGCGTTTTAAGGACAGTCCAGCCATCACACACTGTTTGGGTCTTTTGTTACCAGCTCATCAGTAACCCCCTCCCTACATCACCCAGAGTTAACGGTGATGACGGACTAGTTACTACTGGGTTGGGGACGCATCTGGGATAGGTGACGATCAGAGGACTCTGGTTTCCAGCAAAGATCCGCCTCCACAAAAATCTGGTGGACCTGTTTGGCAAGTCGCTTTGAATTGAAGGCCTTCTTGACCACCATAAAAGGGAGGTTGGTGCAAGTTTTCACATGTGACACAATCGCCAGGTGGTGTTGCAAAAAGCACGGCGAGATTGGGGCGGGGAGGGGGTCGTGGGTCTTGTGCTGAGAGGCTCTGCACCTCGGATACTGGCTGAATTGTCAGGGTATTTCTCTGATTTAATACTACCAGGCAGGTTCATTAAACACTAAGGTGAACAAATTCTACCAGGCAGAATCATTAAACACTAGGGTGAACAAATTCAGGAGCCAACACCTAGTCCATCACAAATAGTGATTACACCCTGAGGTGGCGTAGGGTGACTTCCAGCAATGAAAATAACCATGGCTTGACTTTTTTGCCACTGCAGAGAATGTGAAAAATCAATGCTTTTGCATGCTAGAGTTTAAGAAGCCCCCCCCCCTCGGAAACACATTCTGTTTGCAGTGGAGCACAGGACTCTTGTGTGCCTTCCTGCTGCTACCTCTCCTGCGTTTAGTTTTGAGGAAGGTCAGGAATGAGCGGGCCCTAAGTCATCCTAGTGGCTCTGGATTTGGCCTGGAGAGTGTGGTACCTAGAACTTCAGGCCCTGAGCATTTGTTCTTCAATCAGGCTGCCACTTCAGGCAGATCTTCTGTCTGCAGCAGCAGGCAGGTTCTTGCGCCATTGTCTGCGTAACCGACACCTGCATGAAGATTGAGGGGTGGGTGTTAATCTTCTTTGACCTCCCTCCCTTAATTGTTGATATCATCCTGGCAGCTAGGCACCCTACCACGAAGTCTGTGTATGCCAAGCGCTGGGATAAGTTTCTGGATTGGTGCAATACCCATCAGATGGACCCATTGCAGGCCAAACTGACAAAGGTATTGTTGTTTATATCTTGGACCCAGCAAAGACTTGCTTTGGGCACTGTTAAAGGTTAGTTGTCAGATCTTTTTTCCTTCGTATGTTTCCCGGACCAGCCATCCTTGTTCAAATTACCCATTCTGATGCATTTCCTTAATTGTTTAACTAAGGGCTATAAGGCCTGCTGTAGCGGTGACTTACAAATATTACATGCAGTGTTGGGGGGCATGGCATACAAGTGTGTTCCATCTTGTGTTTTCACTTTATAGAGCACCTTGTCACACAGCCTCAAGGGAAGTCTGTATGAGTTTGGTGCTGAGTCCCTTAGAGCATGGGTCTCCAACCGGTCGATCGTGAGCTACCGGTAGCTCGCCATAGCCCCTTGAGTAGCTCGCGCTGGTAGTGTCGCAATTTAATAGCCTATTAACATCGTTAAGAGTATTTCGGCCTTTTTTTATGTTGACCGCCCTCACCGAAACCAGCTGCTCAGATTAGCTTAACTGAGTGTAGCTGAGGAGGGGTGGGCGGGCGAAGGAGGATGACGTTGTTCCTCCAGTATTCTCGGAACCCCCTGCCTTTCACATCCTGGCACCACACTGTTCATCCTGCGAGTTAAGTGCCAGTGCAGAGCAGCAGGCATGGCAGAGGGAAGCGTCCGGTGCTGGAAAATGTGCAGGTGGTGCAAGCAGTATTAAACTGCCACCGAGACCCGTACCACCTTCCTTGTTCAGCATTCCACCAATTTGACCGGAGCAGCAGGTAAGCTAAGGAACCCTATGCAGGCCTCATCAGCTCCACATCCATAGCGAGCCCCTGCCCTGGCCTGATAGTTGTATAGGCGAGGCGGCTCAGTGGCAGTCCAGGTCACATGAAACCATTAACAAAAAAAACGGAGTTAAACGCTTCAGATTCTATTTATGTGATCTCTCTCGTGTTTAAATTAACTTTGATATTTGCACACTGAAACGAAACACAAAGTGATTTATTTTTCTGCTTCAAGGAATAGTTTCAAGAGCTGAAAAATGTTAAATGTAAACAATTAAAATCGTACACATGCATTTCTTCATTTGCAGAGAAACACTTAAATTGCATAAAATAGGCAGGGTATGTGCTCACATTCCCAGGTTTAGCTGAAAAGTTATAAAACATCGTTTCATATGAGTGCAACTTTCAAAGGCTCGCTTAACCCCTTCGAGGCTGATGACGAGCTGGGCTCGTCATGGTGTAGCCTCCTCAAACACTGATGACGAGCCCAGCTCGTCATGAACAATGGGTTTTTTAAAAAGTCAGCATATGGGCAGAATCAGAGGAGCGCGCATGTGGTTAAATAAAACATTAGGCATGCTTGCTACCATGTTTGTGTTCAGTATTGTGCCCGATCATTTCTAGGGTGAGGCGATGCTTGTTAGAACCTCAAAAAGTGAACAACTGTGGGACGTTGAGGGAAGTTACGTCATGATTCATCACGTACCAAATGTTCCCGATGCCAGGGGGTGTTACACTTCAGATTTATTATGTACCAAGTATCTGTGCTGTCAGGGGGTGTACAGTGCTCATCGTATGCATTACCTCTGGCTTACTGGAAGTAGCAAAGGTCGGAGGCCCCAAGGCACACTCTGCCCCACTGTTATCTTACAAATCAAAAATCTTTACACAGGAGATGGGTAGTGTTCTCAGCTGTCACAACAGATGGCAGTCAAGGTGGGTTACACATGGTGGCAGTTTGTCCGTCCAAGTTCACAAAAACAAGCCCATTCTCTGCAGCTAACAACACAAAATGAAGTTTTAAAGAGGGATTTCATTTTTTTTAAAAATAGGAACGCTTTAAATCCCAAATCATTTAATTTAAGTAATAGACTGAAACAAAAGAAGGCTGGAAGAGCAAGGTGTAAATGTGTCTTCATGAAAATATATGTCCATCTTCCATTTCTTGAGATGCCAGCGGACATGCCACATGCGACTGTCATCCAATCTTGACTTTCTGCCCAATTGCACGTTGCATTCTGGGCCTTCTGAATGTGCTTTTAGAATTGGAAGTTTGAGCTCTAAATTTCAGCATGCAAAATTTAATAATCTAAAAGCCAGGACTGTCTGAAAGTGTTACAACCAATATAGGTCACTTGGCTAGCCATGATATTATTGTAGTAATGTTAGTACAAATATTACCTTCCTGCCCTCAACAATACACAAACAACAACACTCTGCAGTTGCGCAGTCAACTGTAGTTCAAATACTAGTGTAGCCCTTACAGATGGGCGTAAGGGGAGGTCTCTCCGAGAAATGCGCAAGCTGCTTGGCATTTAGTAGCTCACAACGATTTTCACTGATTAGAAGTAGCTCTCACTACAGAAAAGGCTGGAGACCCCTGCCTTAGAGCATCACAAGTTATGCTGCAGCTCTTAGAGACCCTCTTTAGTACTTATGCCCTAGGTACCAGAGGTACCACTTAGTAGTGACTTAGAGAGGTGCTAACGGCCTGGTCACTTGGGAGTCAAGTGACTAGTTGTCTAGTTTTTGGATAAAGAACACTGGCACGTGGACCTGTTTGGAGAAAAGGCTGACTCAGATCTAGGGCATTTTAAAGTCTGCCCTAGGCTAACTTTCATCGGCCCATCAGTTCCACCTACAGTGCAGAAAATTTAGAGGGTAGTCACAAGGCCTGGCTTATCGTCAAAGGCAGCCTTCTTAGCACGTACAGCTACCAACCCACACTTTTGGTGGCCCTGTTGTGGGGGTATTAAAGGTCATGGATACCGCCAGGTTCAACAGTCCTCATCTCCTCCTCACCTATCGCAGAAGCTACCAAGCCGCTTTGATTTTCCCTCCTAAGGATTTCTTCAGCCAGCAGGGGGCAGGAGAGCTCTAACATAACATCAGTGGGTGCTACAAATTGGTTAGTAGTTTCAGTTTCTTGTAGCTGGGTCAGAACATTTCCAATTTGCCATTCTACCATTTAGCCTCCTCTCCCTGCCTCTGGTATTTACAAAAATCATGATGATGGTCGCTCTTCATCTTTGCCGAGAAGTTATACACATGTTCCTGTACCTTGATGATTGGCTGCTAAAGGGCAGGCTCACGGCAGTCACTTGCAAACCACCTCCAGACTAGGTCACCTTCATGCATCCATGGGGTTTTCAGTCAGGGAGTTGAAATCCTGTCTGGTTCCTGAACATCGAATTCCATTCACAGGGGCCAGCATGGACATCATATCTCTACGGGCTTCCCACCTCCGCATCGAGTCTTAGACATTCAGAACCTGATGCTGATGTTTTGGGATAAATCTTGGGGCTGGCAGAAATGGCTTAAAGCTTTGAAGACTCCTGGCCTCATACATCCTTCCGGGCCCTAGTGCTAATTGGCATATGTGGCCTTGCAGAGGAAACTCCGCTTTTGATAGGCACAACATCAGTGCTGTCTTTCAGACAACATCTGTGTCTCCCTGGAACTTCACTGGTGGAAGGTAGACCCCAAACTGTTATGCAACAGACCCTTCCCCCTACCCCACCCCGAGTTCACAGAAGTGGCAGACACATTGTCTCCGAGTTAGTCATTTTGTAAAAGTAGGAAGGGGTCTTTGGTCCTCAATGAAATCAGTCTTCTGGATCTGCGTGCTGTCCAGTTGACTCTAAAAACTTTTCTCCTATACATTAAGGTCAGGCCAGTTCATGTCCTGATTGGCAACACAACCACCATGTGGTTCTGCAACAAGCAGAGTGGTGTGGGTTTTAGACCTTGTGCCTGGAGTCTATGGGTCATTGGACATACCTGTAATGTTTGAAAATCTCCCTAGTGGCCAGTCATTTACCAGGATTGCTCTACTCCAAGGCGGATAAGCTAAGAAGACAGCTGGCAGACTGTTAGTGACTGCTTCTTCTGGTGATTGACAGAGACCTCTTCATCCAGTTGAGCGTGCCATGGCTCAATCTTTTCACCACCTCCTAGAATGTGCAGTGTCACTGTTACTACTCACTAGAGTTTTCTCCAGAGTGTTTCTGAGGTACCTATTCTTCTGCAGTGGAGAACAAGTATACTGTTCACCATTCAACTTGCTACCTCTCCCTCCTCAAGTTCTAGAAAAAAGATTATCATCGAAGAGTTCAGATCATCCTCATTTGGACAAGGAGAGTGTGGTACCCCAATCTATTGAACATAAGCGTTTAGTATCCAATTTGCCTACTTTTTCCGGAGGACACCCCTACCTCAGCAACATGGCAGGATCCTTATCCAAATTTCCACAACCCACACCTCCATGCTTGTAGATTAAATGGCAACAACTGAGCAGTTTGGATTTACCTTCTTAGGTAGTAGATGTGATTTTTGGGGCTAGACACCCTTCTGTCAAATCTATCTGTTCAGGTCATCTTGTGAAAGTTGTGACATGTTGTATGAACCTCTAAAGGCCAAGGTTTCTGATGTTTTGTTGTTTCTCCTTTCCTTGGTCCAGCAATGCTTTGCAGTGGGCACCGTTAAAGTCTGTCGGCTTTTTCTGCCTTTTTTGCATTTTCCCAATTAGCCTTCTTTAGTCAAATTACCAATTGTGATGAAAATTCTTAAAACACTGACATATATGTTCCCACTGGTGCCTATCATTATGCCTCATTCAGACCTAATCTTGGTCCTTAGGTTTATTTGCAAACCAATTCCATGCACCCCTATTCCATGTGTGTGCTTACCAAAATGGTGTTTATTGCTATTACTTCTCCACACCACGTCACTAAATTGCTTATGCCAGTGCATTCCCCTGTACACCGTTTTCTTCCCTAACAAATTGATACTGAGGACTCCTAATTAATTTCTGCCAAAAGTTGCTTCACTCTTCAATGTTGACCAGCCTTTTACCCTAACTGCCTTTCTCTCTCCACAACATCTCTCTAAGGAGAAATAAAGGTTTTACTGGCTAAACCTCAAGAGAGCGCTTAATTTCTTCATCAAGTGTACAAGAGAGTACTGAGTTGATGATTAGCTTTTTATCTGGTTTTCTGGTGCTAATGGGAAGATGCTGTAGAAACAAACCCTGAACAGGTGGCTTGACTTGTGCCTAGAACATACAATGGCCTGGCTAAGAAGAAGCCCTTAAGTCTGTGGGCTACTTCCTCCAGATCGAAGGCTGCCCCAACTGCTTTGGCAAGGGGTGTCCCTGTACTGGACGGCTGCTACATCGGTGCTACTCTCAGATTCCTCAACCTTTTTTGGAGGTAATGATAGGGAAGGAATCTGGGGTTAGAAGGCTCCATCGGAGGAACATGTTACTTACCTTTGCACCTTTGGTACCCTTGAAAATAGAAGAGTTAAAAGTAAATTCATGTCATCTCGCAGGGGCAGCCACCTATATGCTGCTCCATACAACCATTTTTGGAGGCGGTGTGAGACTCTTGCAGAATCTGATTGCACCACCTACTGCACATTGGAGGACATAACTTAAAAAGATCCAGCTCCAGACTGGAGCCTGGGATATTCCAAAGGTGAGGAACTTGCGGTTAGATAGAGCATCAGCAAGAAAGAGCATCAGAAAAGGTAAGTAACTTAATCATATGTGCAGTTCTTTTGTGTTTTTAACCACCAAAGGTCAAATAATTGGCAGAACCCCAAATGTTCATAGTTGATTACAGATGTAGTTTCTTAGGATCAACTAATTCGGATCTGCCCAATAATGTTTGTACAAGTTATCAAGCTCCTGCACTTCTCATGCGAAGGGAAATATCTCATCAGGAGGTATTCTTCGCTGTTCTTTGCTAACATAATTTAAGGAGCAGTACAATACTCCAATCTTAATTTGTATGAAAAGGTAATGATTTCATAGAAAATGAAGGAGCTAAATGGATCAAAGTTGGATCAGTCGATCTAGAATTATAACAGTAAAGGTTGCAGTTCCCCAAGTGTTCTTCATAAAGGGTAAATATTAGCTGGATAACAAAAAAAGTGACATCAATTGTTGTCGATCCACCGTCTGTTTATACATGTACCCAGTGAGCTATGCTTGAAGTAGGAGATTAAACTTGACACTTTGGTGGTAAACCGCTCTCGAACCTGCTGGGAGACACTAGACTGAATTAGTTTGCTGAAGTTGTTGAGCTAGGATTACCTGCTTTAAAGAGGGACTCAAATGTTTTCCAAAACTGATGGAGTTATTTCAAATCTCTGTGACTTATCAGGGATTCAGATGTTAAAGATGATTGACAGTTTAAGCAGGATGGCTGAATACTGCCTCATGACAGACCAGGTACTGATGTTGGACTTGGCAGTTTGTGCTAAAAGCTTGCAGAGCTGCTTCTTCATGTCAGAGGAGAAGTAACAGTTTAGACCCACCTAAGGCTAAACATCGGTGGGAGACATCTAGCTAATCACCACACTAGTCCAGCACTCGATTAATACAATATTTTCTAATATCAACCCTCTGTTAGACAATCTTCACAAATTTCTGCCAGCTGTCACTTTCAGTGCTGTGCAAGTGGAGTCCTGAAGTGTGGATTCGCCCACCTTCATGCATAGAAAAGTCAGGGAGAGCAGCATATTGTGTACACTTGAAACAAAACAAAGCAGGCTTACTTCCTCTTCTTTCAAAAGATCATTAACCTAATTTAGTCTTCGTCGGGAAGACCAAACAATCCTTTCTTCTTTCAAAGATGGAAATGTGGATAGATTCTTATCCATGCTGAGTTGGATATAAAATACATTCCGTTATATCTGAAAGAGACATCTAGCCGCAGATTCCTTAACCTAGAATATTCCCAGGCATCAGAATGGATCCGGAAACTGTTTTCCGGATCCAGTACGTGATGTCAGCGTGGTCATATAAGTCCCTCCCGGCGCGCTGACGTCAGTTTTGCAGCGTGACTCTTTCTGGATTCACTGTGCTGGGGCTCAACGGTTAGAGGCAGCAGACCCGGAGGCAGAGGTCGGCCCGGGACCAGGGTTCAATTCCCGACGCGGCCGGGTGCAGGACCAATGTCAGCGGGTCCAATAAATCTCGCCTCAGTGCCACTCTAACCATGGGGTCCCACGCTGCAACTCTGAGCAATAGCTTGCTTAATCTCCACTCCGGCCCCATCACCGCCGGGGATGCCTGGCTGCACCTTGGGGATGCCCAGTAAAGGGAGCATCTCACAGGGAAAGCCAGGACGGGTTCCCCAGTGGTACAGCGCTGGGACGCCCCAGGGTAACCACTCGCTCTATAAATCCAACATTCATTCATTCATTATTCCATTATTCCATGGTCTAGTGGTTGGGTCCGGAATTGTAGTCTTTTCTTTCTTTTTTTTTTTCGTAGCCCAGGTGGGCGTCGACGTCCCACCTTTTGGTGTGCTTCCTGTGACGTCGGCACGCTTCCTGCGGAAGCTCCCACCCTTGGGCGCCATCTTCAGATTCTTTTGTCCGCCGTTGGGTCTGGATCATCCCGAGAGGCTCCAGAGTTTTGGAGGAAACAAGACGCAAAAAGTCGAATTTTGCACGGAAAAGATTGGAGAAGATTACGAGGAACATCACCATTGAGCCGGGACGAAGAAGGAGAGCTTCGAGAACTTCGACGTCCAATGGAGAATGCGCACACAGGGGGCCCCCTGAACGCAAGAAATGGACAAGACACCCTTTAAATTCTGCCATAACTGCCACCACAAATACGTGCAGAAGGACCAGCATCCGGTTTGTAACCTCTTAATACTGGTCGACCACGAGAGCCAGGACTGCAACGCCTGCTCCGCCTTCACACCGAAGATTCTCCGGGTTAGAGAGACAGAGAAGAGCCAACTACAACATGCAAGGCAAGGGACAACCGCCGTCGCTTCGGGACCTGGGGCTCTCGAGCGACGAGGAGTACAACGTCGCCGGAGAAGACGACGACTACACGGTCGTAGAGACCGTTAAGAAGACTTCTAAAGAGGTAGGAGAGGGACGACCCCTAAGCCCCCGACAGACCCTCGAAAGTCTGAGTCAGACTCTAGAAAAACAGAGTTTAAGTCCTCAATGGGAGCATTGGCGCCGAAAATCTCGACGGCCGCAGCTGCATCCAAGGGCAAACAGCCCAGCGGATCCTTCTAAAAGGACTCCCAGGCGGCGAACACCGGCGAAAAGCCAAGGTCGTCGAAGCACGTCCCCGAAAATGAACGATCGACTACGAAGGACAAGGACCCGAAGGCCGCTTCGGCATCGACAAAGGACCCGAAGGCCATTTCGACGTCGAAGAGATCGGCCTAACCGTTCGACGCCGAACAGGAAAGAAAGAAGAGACAGCTCAAGGCCGAAATGGATAACATCCTGCAAAGAAAGAAGGAGTTCGACGAAAAGATGAAGAGGTTCGCGATTCCGTCGAAGCCAAAGACGGTGATCGTTGAAATACAAGAGTGGAGGACTTTGACACCGTCGGGCTGCCGAAAAGTCCAGAGACCCAGGAACATCTAGAGACGAGGTGGAGGGCGACGATGATCAGCGGACAACCCTCAACTCGGCATCCTCGGGGACACAGGACCTGGAGTGGCAGGACCTCGACACCGAAAGCCTAGAAGAGGCCGTGGACACGTACCCTTTGAGGCCTTCGTCGGCAGATGACATTGGGGTCTACAATATGGTCATCAAAAACGCGGCAAAGGCCTTTGGAGTCAAGTTAGATGAGGAAAAACCAAAGCCGGACTTCCTCTTGGAGACCCTGCTCCCCACACAAACGAGGAGCCAGTACCTCCCCATGCTTGAGAGTGTCATGGCCCAAGGGAAAGAGGCGTTCAAGGAACCGGCAACATGCAGGTCCGTCACGCCTAGGACGGAGAAGAAATATAAACACTCCCCTAAGGATCCTCCCTACATCCGGGGATCAATTACAGCAGACTCAATTATTGCGGCGACCGCCAGGAAAAGGGCAAATGTGCCAACAACATCAGGGCCACCACCGGACAAGGAAAGCAGGAGGATGGACCTAACTGGGAGAAAGATAGAAAGAAATGCAGCGTGGCACTGGCGCATGGCAAACTCAAACGCCCTGCTGAACAGGCACCAGTACCAAATTCTGGACGAGATCGGACAGCTGTTCAAGCACCTCCCAGACGAGTACCAACAAAGAGCTTCACACCTTGTGGAGGGGGGGAAGAATGTGGCAAATTCATGCCTCAAAACAGTCTTGGATGGAGCTGATACGTCCAGCAGACTGATGATGTTGGGAAACGCTGAGGGAAGGCAGGCCTGGCTCAAGATCTCAGGCTTCAAACCAGAGGTACAGCACAACATTCTAAGCACCCCGTACAATGGGTAGACACTGTTTGGGGCGCCGGTGGCTGAAAAGCTTACCCAGCTCAAGAAAGAAAACAAAACTGCAAGGTCCATGGGGGCCTTACAATTCAGGGGTATGAGAAGGGGTACCCCGACACGGAGACCGAACGGAAGAGAGGCAAACCAGCCAGGAACGTCACACCAGACATTCCAGCAGTCCCACCAGGGCGACAGCTAAACACAACAGGGACAGCAAAAACAAATCTGGCACTACCAGCCAAGGGGCCAGTCCTTTCGCGGGAGGGCGAATGGACGTGGACATAATAAAAGAGGTGGCCAACAGCCCACCTCGAAGTGCTCCGTCACTCAATACGTGCCCACCAACGCAACACCTCCCAGGGTGGAGCACAACAAGACCAACAGAGGGTTACACGGACCAAACATCAACGAACATTTAACACCAGTAGGAGGCAGGCTAAGTCATTTTCTTCCGGGAGTGGAAGAAGATAACCACAGACAAATGGATACTCAACATCATACAGTTTGGATACTGCATAGAACTGGAAAAGACACCGCCAAACAAGAAACCAAAAATGAAGGCGCAGTCAGGAAAGGAGCTAGAGCTACTTCAAAAGGAAGCGAAGGAACTCCTCCAAAAGGAGGCCATCGAACCAGTACCATACAGAGAAAGGAACACGGGAGTGTACTCGACCTACTTCCTGGTACCGAGGGTGGACGAAACACTGAGACCCATCCTGGACCTAAGGTTCCTAAACAAGTACATAAAAACACAAAAGTTCAAGATGACGTCCCTACGAGAGGTCATTCCTCAGATAAGGGACTGGGACTTCATGGCCACCATAGACCTCAAGGATGCCTACCTGCACATCCCAATGAACATGCAGCACAAACATCTACTAAGATTTACCATCAACAAAGAACACTACCAGTTCACAGCCCTAGCCTTCGGACTAAAATCTGCACCAAGGGTCTTCACCAAGTGCCTCGCAGCAGTGGCAGCGCACCTAAGAAGGAAAGGGATCCATGTATACCCTTACCTGGACGACTGGTTAATAAAGGCAAGTTCACACAGGACCTGTAAAGAACACTCACAACGCGCGACAAGTACACTGATGAACCTAGGATTCACTGGGGGAAATCCTTAATGGAACCAAAACAAGTGAAGATCTTCCTAGGAGCACAGATTGACACCATACAGAGCAGTGTGTTCCCCAGCGAGAAGAGAACACTGGCCCTGCTGAAGGAGTCGCGCCTCTACCAGAAGGGGCGAGCTCTGACAGTGAGGACAGCCAGCAAGATCATGGGCATGATGGCCTCCTGCATACATCTGGTCCCAAATGTACGGCTCCACATGAGACCATTCCAGGAATGGCTGCAAGAACAATGGTCACAAGCTACAGGAAGTTGGGAAGATCTAGTGGTTGTAACACATGCAGTGCAGGAGGTGATATCATGGTGGAACAAGGAGAACATAACGGAGGGGAAGCCTTTATCTGAAAGAAACACTGTAGTTAGATTCCTTACCTTAGAACAACCCCCAGACGTCAGACTGGATCTGGAAAATTTTGCGTAGCAGTACCCCTGCGCAAAGGTAGGCGTCGTCTGCTGCTCCGCGTCAGTCGTTGGCGCCGGGATGACGTCGTCGGAGTACTTAGACTCCGCCCTCGCGCGCTGACGTCAGTTCTTCTTTTTTCCGCGCCAGCAAACGCAGGTCCGGAGAAAGCAGTGCCTTAGTCACTTTTTTGACTAAAGTTTTTTTGATCAATTTAGATCTCTTCTCGAGTCTTCACGACTCTCTGTGCCGGTAGGGATGCCCGGGTTCAAGCCCTGTACTGACTGCGCCCGACTGATGTCGGTTACCGATCCCCACCGCCGGTGCCTGTATTGCCTTGGGGCCGACCCGACTGCCGGGCCTTGATGTCAAAGGCTAGGCAGGAGCGGTCCCGTAAGCGCCTCGAGCTCCGGCAGTCGGCCCTGCGCCGCTCAAGGTCCTGGTCCAGGAGGGGGTCGAGGGACAGTCATCGAAGCTCGGCGAGTCGTCACCATTCGTCGGGCTCCAAGTCCTCAGGTAAGAGGCACAAGAAGTCGAAGAGACGACATCGCTCTTCTGACTCTCTCCCCCCCCTCCCCCGACGCTCGCACGATGCGGTCGGGGGTTCGGGCGACACCGCCCCCGCGGCTCCTCTGGAGCAGCAGGCACCGCGGCCAGCTCTATACCTGCCGGTCCCTGGGCTGAATGCGACGCCCGAGGAGATCGTGCCTTCCTCATGGCCATGAGGTCCCTCTCTCCTCAGTCGGGTCCCACGGTGCCTCCGGGCCCTGCGTCCCCGACTGGGAGTCCAGGCGGGCCGGGTGCTTTGGCCCTGGCGCCGTCGGGTGCTTCGGACCCGGCGCCGTCGGCAACTTCGGTGCCAGCGCCGCAGACTGCCGCTGGAACCGGTTCCGGATCCGGGTCACCGCTGGTCGACCTAACGACTCTGCCGGCGTCGACCCCCAGGGTGTCGCCCCCGGCACCGTCCCCGCACGGCGCCGCCCCTGATCCATCCCTTGGTCCGGATCTGGCGTCGGACCGGCGTCGGTCGACGCCACATTCGACGCCGGTTCAAGAGCATTTCTTCTTTGATCCGGCTCCATCCTTTGACCCTGAATTTCAGGAGATGGAGGACGAGGAGGATTGGGAGGGGTCTGCGGACCCTCTTGATACGTGAGTGTCAGTCCTTTCAGGACTGGACAGAGGAGCTAGGGGAGGCCAGTGGTCTCGACACTTTCCCTGACACTGGCTTTGTCTCCACACCTACCGTGGCTACGGAGGAGGGGGCTGCTTATAGTGTGGTGCTGACGCGGGCAGCCAAGGCCTTGGGCTCACCGGGGCCTCTGCTGCGGTTTAATGAGGCTCTCATGGACGTCCTGTTGTGCACCTGGTCCAGACCCGCTGCAGGCCCCCCTGTAGATAGAAACGTCGCCAGGCGCCAGCTCCGGGCGACCCTAGCTTCCTGTCCACCCACCCCACCCCACCCCAGAGAGCCTGTTTATCCAGGCCTCTACTTCCCAATCCGCATTCCCGACTGCACCCCCAGATCGGGAATCCAAAAGGTATGAACAGTTTGGTAACGAACTGTTCTCGTCACTCAGTTGTGGATTGCGGTCAGTCAACACCGCTTGCCTTTTGGGCTGTTATACCCACTCTCTGTGGGATACGGTTGCGACCGTGCTGCCAGAGTGCCCGGAGGAGGCCCGGGCGAAGCTCGCTCAAGCCCTCGCGGAGGGACGAGACGCAGCTTGGTATTCCATACGATGTGGGCTGGATACCACGGACTCGCTGGGCAGGACGATGTCAACGACGGTGGCGGTTCGCCGCCACGCCTGGCTGAGGTCTGCCAACTTCTCGGCTGATGTCCAGAACACCCTCATGGACATGCTGTATGATGGCAGCCACCACTTTGGTGGCAAGGCAGATCATGCGCTTGAATGCTTCAAGGACTCCAGGGCTTGGGCCAAGTCCTTGGGCCTCTCGGGCCAGCGTCAGCAGCAGTCTGCCTTTCGCTCCTTTCGTGGCCAAGGAAGGGGTGCTCTTTCACGTCCTGCCAGCCACGGGCCGCAATCTAACATCCAGAGCGGCGGCGGACGTGATAACAGCCATTGCGGTGCCAGGGGACAACGGCGCGGCCAGTCCACATCCACCCCCGCAGCATCCGCCTCAAAGCCCTCCTAGTCCGAGCTTTCAGGCCCATTTGACCCCAGTGGGGGGCAGGGTTCGCCATCATCTCCTCCACTGGCGCACCATCACTTCGGACAGGTGGGTGCTGCAAATCGTCCGAAGGGGCTACTCCCTCCCCTTCGAGGCGACCCCTCCAGCCATACCAGCCCGTGTCGGGGGATCACTTGCAACTTCTGCAAGAGGAAGTGTCGGCCCTCTTGGCCAAGGGGGCCATCGAGCGCGTTCCTGGGCCAGAAGTAGGATGTGGTTGCTATTCCCACTACTTTCTGGTTCCCAAGAAGGGCAAACGGGGCCTACGCTCTATCTTGGACCTACGGAACGTCAACGGCTTCCTCCGTAAGGAGAAGTTCGAGATGCTGACTCTGGCTCAGATCTTAGCTGCCCTGGACCCCGGAGACTAGATGGTAGCGTTGGACTTGCAGGACGCGTATTTCCACATCCCCGTCCTGCCGGCACACCGGCGTTACCTGCGGTTCATGGTAGGCCACCAGCACTTCCAGTTCACCGTGCTCCCCTTTGGCCTTACTAGCGCCCCACTGGTGTTCACGAAAGTGATGGTGGTGGTCGCAGCTCATCTGCGCAGGTTAGGGGTGTCAGTCTTCCCCTACCTCGACGACTGGTTGTTGATGGCAGGCTCGCCCCAGACAGTCGTCAGCCACCTTCAGACTAAGGCCGGCCTCCTGCACTTGCTGGGGTTTTCCATCAATGTGCCGAAGTCACACCTGTGTCCTCTCAAAGGCTCCTCTTCATCGGAGCAGTTCAGGATTCGGCGCAGTTTCGGGTTTATCCTCCCGAACAACGGGTTCGGGATATTCAGGCTCTGATTCAGATCTTTCAGCCTTTATCCCGGGTCTCGTTCAGGTTGACGCTGCGGCTTCTAGGGCTGATGGCCTCCTGCATCCTTCTGGTGCATCACGCCAGGTGGCGGATGCGGGCTCTGCAGTGGGACCTGAAGTTTCAGTGGGCCCAGCATCAGGGCAACCTGTCCGACCATGTCCTGATCTCGGAGGGCACTGCAAGACAATTGCAGTGGTGGCTCACGGACCGCGATTGGGTCAGCGGCAGATCCCTCTCCCTTCCCCAACCGGAGCACGTAGTTGTGACGGATGCGTCCCTCCTGGGCTGGGGAGGCCACATGGGAGAGGGGGAGATCCGAGGACTCTGGTCTTGGGCGGAGTCCCATCTCCACATCAACCTTCTGGAGCTGCGGGCAATCCAGCTTGCACTGAAGGCATTCCTTCCCTCTGTCCGGGGAAGTGTAGTGCAGGTGTTCACGGACACCACCGCCATGTGGTACTGCAACAAACAGGGTGGGGTGGGGTCGTGGACCCTTTGCCAGGAGGCTCTGTGCCTCTGGCAATGGCTGGAACACCAAGGCGTCACCCTGGTGGTTCAACACCTGGCAGGTTTCTTGAACGCCAGGGCGGACCAACTCAGCCGTCGGTGCATGATTGATCACGAATGGCGTCTGAACTCGGACATGGCGCAAGGCCTCTTTCGGCAGTGAGGAGAGCCTTGGTTAGATCTATTCGCCACAGAAGAGAACGCGCAATGTCATCAGTTCTGCGCGTTGGAATTTCCAAGGCGGCACTAGCTCGGAAACGCTTTTCGTCGCGAGTGGAGTTGCGGTCTGTTGTACGCCTTTCCGCCTATACCACTTCTGCCCAGAGTGCTGAAGATCAGGTGCGACCGGGCCCAAGTCATCCTTGTGGTTCCTGACTGGGCACGAAGATACTGGTATCCCGAGCTACTCAACATGTCAGTCGATCCCCCGATTCGTGTGACTCTTCAGGTGGACCTTCTGTCGCAGCAGCAGGGGACGGTCCTCCACCCGAACCTGTCCAGCCTCCACCTCCATGCGTGGAGATTGAGCGGCGGCATTTGAGGCCATTTGACTTGCGTCCTGAAGTCTGTGATTTCATTCTGGCAGCCAGGCGTCCCTCCACAAAAACGGTATATGCCTGCAGGTGGAACAAATTTGTGGCATGGTGCACAGCAAAGGCTGTGGATCCCCTTTCTGCCCCTCTTTCAGAGGTTCTCCTCTTTCTTCTTTCTCTTGCCCAGCAGGGCTCTGCTCTGGGCACTATCAAGGGCTACCTCTCTGCCATTTCGGCCTTCTTAAGGCTTCCTAATCAGCCTTCTCTTTTCAAGTCCCCGGTTGTAAATAGATTCTTGAAGGGCATCACTCACATGTTTCCTCCTGTTCCTTTCGTGATGCCTCAGTGGGATCTGAACTTGGTTATGACTTTTTTGATGTGCGCTCCTTTCAAGCCACTTCACAATTGCCCTGTTCGTCTTCTGAGTCTTAAGACTGCATTCCTGGTTGCCATCACCTCTGCCAGGAGAGTGAGTGAGCTCCAGGCTCTTTCTTCTAAACCTCCTTTCCTTTCTGTCCATCCGGATAAGGTTGTTTTCAGAACGCGTCCCTCTTTCCTGCCCAAGGTAGTCCCAGCCTTCCACATCGGGCAGTCCATCACCTTGCCCACCTTCTTTCCGCCTCTGCATCCCTCGAAAGAGGAAGAGAGGCTCCACCTTCTGGACTCAAAACGTGCGCTCTCTTTCTATCTGGATCGCATACGCCAGTTCCTGGTGGATGACCAGCTCTTCGTTGGTTACGTGGGCGCGAAGAAGGGACGGGCGGTGCACAAACAAACCATCTCTCGGTGGGTCGTCTTGTGCATCATGGTTTGCTACTCCTTGGCAAAAAAGGAGCCTCCTGTTGGGCTGAGGGCCCATTCCACTCGGACCACAGCGGCTTCTACTGCCCTGGGTCGGGGAGTCCCCTTGCAAGGACATCCGTCAGGCAGCTACGTGGGCCTCGCTGCACACGTTTGCTAAGCACTACTGCCTGGACAGCCAAGTCCGGAGAGATGGCTTCTTTGGCCGTTCCGTTCTTCAGGACTTTCTGGTGTGATCTTGGTTCGCAGACCCACCACCGGGGTTGGTATTGCTGGGGTATCTATTCTAAGGTAAGGAATCTAACATGTTTCTTTCAGATGAACAAGTTACTTACCTTCGGTAACAATATATCTGAAACATTAGTTAGTTAGATTCCTTACAGCTCACCCATCCTCCCCGTTCTGTGAACCAATATTTAGGGTTAAGATCATCCCTTTCAGGAACCTAGTTTCATGGCACCAGTGTCGGTTTTTATCATGGCTCTGTGTTTCTGGCGCGGAAAAGCTGTGTATAAGAACTGACGTCAGCGCGCGAGGGCGGCGTCTAAGTACTCCGGCGACGCCATCTCGGCGCCAACGACGACGGACGCGGAGCTGCAGAGGATGCCTACCCACGCGCAGGGGTACTGCTACGCAAAATTTTCCGGATCCAGTCTGACGCCTGGGAGTTATTCTAAGTTAAGGAATCTAACTAACTAATGTTCCTTACAGATATATTGTTACCGAAGGTGTAGGAAG
Organism: Lissotriton vulgaris; assembly: GCF_964263255.1. Lineage (NCBI taxonomy): Eukaryota > Metazoa > Chordata > Amphibia > Caudata > Salamandridae > Lissotriton > Lissotriton vulgaris. Next base: position 1,101,217,869 of record NC_141693.1, read on the forward strand.
GTAGATCCTGACTATGGTTGCCCCCAACTTTTTGCCCTGTGTTTTAGCTGGTTTACGACATAGTTGGCCTGGGGCCCTGCCAATCAGGACCCCAGGCCTACTGCTCTCTCTGTAAAATGGATTCCATGTACCTTAGGTACATATCCAATTGGTACTGGGCCACCTTATCAGACCCTGTAACTCAGGGCATAGGTGTACCCAGGGCCTACCAGGGGCTGCAGCATGTATTATGCCACCCCTGGCTGGCCTCATAAATCTGACACAACTGGCTCCACGACAGCTGGGGCAAGGAGGTGTAATCACCCTTTGCTGTAGATATAGTATTCCTATATCTAACCCTAAAATGGACACATAGATTCCTGTAAGTCACTCCTATGGCAGGCCTTAACAATCCTGAAGGCAGAGTGCTTGGAATTATGTGAGATGGTGCTCTGGCATGACCTGAGCCCGTTTGCAGCTTGCGGAACCAAGTCCTAATAGCTGTTCCATGATATCGCGTACCATATACTCTTAAGTGCATTATAATCCTCGCGGTTATATGCCAACTCTGGTATCGCTTTATCAAAACATGTCGAGTAAGGTGTCATACGAATTGGAATACTAACCCCTCGCCAATTCTGGCGACGGGGTTAGCATTCCACCCTTCTAGAGGGACACGACATGTATGTAACTGTGAACCCCGGTTAAAGTTAACTCGAGCCTCAGCATCACAAAATGGATGCTGCCACCACAGACACAAGTCTGACCCCCTGCAGCTGGGAGTCCTTCCAGCGAGGGGATCTTGGACAAAGGGTTTCCTGTCAGGGGCGGTGCTAGCACCATCCCAGACAGGGTTTTGTGTATCCTGGGTAGGCAGGGCTTTAGAGGAAGGTGACTGCAAGTGGCACCCCGGTGCTCACTATGCATAGGCCGGCTTGAACCAGTTCCAGGGGCACACAGCCCCTGAGCTGGGGAAAGTCCGGCATGGGAGAGGGGTGTAACCACCCCCTTCCTGGTCCCACCCCTAGGGCCGGACCTAGTCGCGTACCCACCCCTTTCTTTAGGATAAAGGCAGGAGCGGGGACCCTTCCAAATTAGATCATCTTTGAATCAAGAAACTACTTTCTACGAAAGGAACTCTCGACTTCTTCTCAAGATTTCTCCCTTGTGGCTAAGGAGTAGTCACCCTGCACCCGCAGGCACCATCTAAGAACACTGCGGTTTGCTGCACGTCCTTCCTCCGGAATCCGACCGACCAGCACGACGAGACCCGGCTTCCCTGGCACCTCTGACCTCTACTCACCTCTACAGCTAAGCTGAGAACCGTGGGTGCGACGAGACCTCGAGGGACCGGCCATCATCAGAACTGCACGACTTCTATCCAGCACGACCGCCGAGGGATCCTCTGGTGAGTGCTTTGGGGTCCGAGAAGCCCCGACCCTGAGCAGCTCCAGCACCGAAGTCCAGCCCCCCAGCATCTCCACGATCTGCGTGGGGCCCTTCTGCTTTTTGCTGCTCACCCCGTTGTCTGGCTACTAGCCCGCTGGCTTGTGGCCTTCCCGACGACGACCGACGACATCACCACTGCTAGTCTGGTTGCTCCAGACTGGCCCTCGCTCCCTTCCAAAAGAGGAGCACCCCGGACCCTCCTGGTCCACTCCAGACGCCATTTTAGGTCCACCGCGTGGGCTTGAATTTGCCAAGACTTGTTGCCCCAATCCTGGGTCCAGCGACGTCGACAGCATCAACCATCGTGGGACAGCTCGCACCTCCATCCTGGTTGCCGACAACGCCTCCTGGTCCGTGAGACTGCAGAGCCCAGCGTCGCCCACTCACCTGGTCGAGGTGACTTCGCCCGGTGCCATCCTGGTGCCCACATAATCACTGGCTAGTGATTAAGAACTTGGTCCCCTCTGCTTTCAGGTGTCATCCATCTTCGATCCAGGCTTGGATCCATCGAACTCTCTTCACTGGTCGCCTGCCAGCAACTCTTTCTTCAGGCTCCATAGACTGCAACGAGGGTTCCCGACGTCTTTCCAGACCTATGCATCCGCAGCCCCTGGGCTAGGTAACTTCGGCATTTCAGTGCCCCAGCATAGCCTCACTATCCAAGGGTCCAGATCCACTTTCGTTTTCAGCCTAACTGGTCGGGTTCGCCCGATAACACTAACTTTGTAAATTCTAGCTCCCATAGACTTTGTCCCGCATCCCGCGTGAGAGTGCACACTCTGCACCCGAGTCCCCTAGGCCTCCTGCTAGTAATCTGAAGGTTCAGTAACGTAGTCCTAGCGATTCCAAAGCCTATTAGTCCAGTACTTACCTGCTAGTAATTTCGCATTCCACTTCCATAGTATATGGTTTTCCGTGCCCCTCGGGCATTTGTGTAAATTGTGCAACTTAAAATATTTTCGTAAGAGTTTTGTTTTGTGCTTAGTACCCTGTCCTCATAAAGAGTCCAGGGCTGTTGTGATCTAAATAAATACACTGTTTATTTTCATAACACTTGTGTGGTGTCCTTTCACTTGGTGTTCAAGGGGTATATGTGATGGTATAACAGCTGGCTTAACACGCCCTCTAGAGTTTAGCCCGAAGACTGCTCGTATCCACGCTACTAGGATAGCTGGTCTATAAGGTTGACTTACAACCAATCATCAATAAGGGTTGTTTGGACTGATACATAGTGATCACTAGAATAGTGGGCACTGCATATCTGGCCAACTTCTCACATTGGTGAGCAGCGGTTGGGATTTGAGCTTGCTGTTGTTTTACCACACGTATCCTAAGAATATCATTTGAAAGATCACATAAGTACCAAGGTACATATAACTTAGCTTAGAATACTCTGAGTTCTACTGAACCAGCTGTTGTAGTTCAACAGGGCCTAGCACACCCTGACTACAACTCTTAGCAAGGGATCAGTACGCAAACAAATAGTGTAGGTAGGTGCATCACTTACACCACACTAGAAAAGCATGTCAGACAAAGGAGGGAACGTAGAAGCCCCCCTTGAGTCAGTTGACCCTCCACAGGTCACTTCAAGATATGCAGCTCTTAGCTTCCAGGAGATGAGACAAATCTGTACATCCAGGAAGCTAAAACAGGGTTCTAACCCTACCATCCCATTCCTGATTGGTCTCTTAGAGACTTATAATGCCAGGAGGTCTGGTAACACAGGCCCTTCTAATCCAGATGGGACCATGCCACCCTTAGAGGGAACCACTGGTGACCCTGACCTCAACCTCCAAGCAGCAGATGATGTAGAGGAGGAAGAGGAAGAGGAGTTATATGGGGATGAGGCAGACAAGGGTCAGGTAGAAGTCAGTAGACTAACCAGGACCAACTTAAGCAGGCATGAGAATGGATTTGGGGGACCCCCAGGCCCACTCTCAGGCAGGCTTAACATTGGGAGTGGACGTGTTAGGTCTCTATCCAGAGGCTCTAACAGATCCATTCGAACCAATGGCTCTCAGACCTCTTCTCGTAGAGGGATGTCATCCCCTAAGAGAAGAGAGCATGAAGCAAAGATGAGGGAAGCCAATCTGAGGATTGAAAGGGAAGAACTTGCCCTGGCCTAAGAGAGGCTTGCCTTTGCTAGAGAGCAGAATTTGAGTGGGGTAGACCTCACTGGTGGCAGCATTTTGCCTAGAGAAAAGGACAGGAGTTTAGACACTAGACACCTGAGTAAGATAGTGCCCCCTTTAAACAAGGGGATGATTACCACAAATGGATAACTGCTTTGGAGAGGGCCTGCACTGTCCAGTGCGTCCCCCAGAGTCAGTGGGCAGATGTCTTGTGGCTCTCCTTTGAAGGCAAAGGTAGAGATAAGCTCCTCACTACTAGAGCTGAGGATGCTAACAATTACCAAGTCCTGAAAAATACACTTATTGATGGGTTTGGCTTAACCACTGAGCAGTACAGGTTGCTGTTCAGGGATACCCAGAAAATTCAGTCTCAGGATTGGTCTGACTTTGTGGATTGTGCCACTAAGGCTTTGGAGGGCTGGTTGCTGGGCAGTAAGGTTACTGATTACACAGGATTGTACAATCTGATCATGAGGGAACAGATTTTAAATAATTGTCAGAACCAGTTGTTGCATCAGCACCTTGTTGACTCAGATCTGACCTCTCCCCAAGAATTGGGAAAGAAGGCAGACAGATGGGTCAGAACAAGGGTCAAGCAGAACCAGAACCAGGGTGGTCAGAAGAAAGCAGACCAGAAGGGTAATACTAAGAATGAGCAAAATGACAAGAAGTCTTCAACAGGTCCCCAACAAACCAAAGAGGGTGGGGGTCAGGCTTCCCAACAGAAGAAGACTCAAGAAGGCCAGTCCAAAAGCTGGTGCCAGTACTGTAAAAGTAAAACTCACTGGTTTAGTGAGTGCACCAAGAAAGGAGGAGGGCAAACTCCTGCCACTGCAGCCCCTAAGGCACCTGTGCCCCCTAGTACAGCCAGCAGTGGTAGTGCACCTCCCAAGGGATTAGTTGGGTTAACCTTGGGATCTGAGGGGTATGACAACTTAGTTGGCACACTCACTCAGGCTGTCCTTGTCTGTACAGGGGATGTGGATATATCCCCTGATGTAAGCCCCAATACTTTGGGCAAATACAGGCAGACACCTTTTATTAATGGAAAAATGTCTCAGGCCTACAGGGACACTTGTGCCAGTGTCACAATGGTGACACCTAACTTTGTGGACCCTGGACAGATCATGCTAGGTACAGACTACCTAGTGACCAATGTCAGCAATGTCACTACCAACCATAGTGTGGCAATTGTTGCTTTCTCCTGGGGAGGGCTAAGTGGCCTAAAGAACGTTGTGGTTAGTTCAGACCTCCCAGTTTATTGTTTGTTGGGCAATGATTTGGAGACATCCCTATGGTCAGAAGTGGAGCAGAGGACTCACATGGAAATGTTAGGCTTGCCAGCACATGTGCTTGCTGTGACTAGGTCACAGGCCAGAAGATGCCCCACTGAACAGGTGCTGGATCCTGGAACAATGGACCAGACACCTTCCAAGAAGAAGAGCAGTAGGGTTAAGGCATTGCCTTCCCCCTTGCCCCAGGTTGTGGATCAAGTCTCAGAGGAGGCTGACCTTACAGAGCTGAGGGAAACTGAGCCTAAAGAACTTGAACCTGATCAGGTTGAGTTTCTGGGTTCAGGGGGACCCTCCAGAGAAGACCTGGGGAAGGCACAGTTAGACTGCCCTTCACTTGAACCCCTCAGACAGCAGGCTGCTGCTGAGGCTGCAGGGAACGCCACAGGTACCCACAAGGTATACTGGGAGGATGGACTCCTGTACTCTGAAGCAAGAGACCCCAAACCTGGTGCAACCAGGAGGCTGGTTATCCCCTTGTCACAGAGAGGTTTCCTTCTTACCTTGGCCCATGAGATTCCCCTTGCAGGACACTTAGGCCAGAATAAGACTTGGGACAGACTTGTCTCACACTTTCACTGGCCTCACATGAATGAAGATACCAAGGAGTTTTGTCGCTCCTGTGTCACTTGCCAAGCCAGTGGCAAGTCAGGTGGCACAACAAAGGCCCCCCTTATACCAATGCCTGTGGTGGGGGTGCCCTTTGAAAGAGTGGGGATTGACATTGTTGGTCCAATGGAACCCCAGACAGCATCAGGGCACAAGTTTATACTGGTGGTGGTGGACCATGCCACCAGGTATCCTGAAGCTATTCCCCTTAGGACCACTACAGCACCTGTTGTGGCAAGAGCCCTAGTTGGAGTGTTCTCCAGAGTGGGCTTCCCTAATTAGGTTGTCTCTGACAGAGGTGCAAACTTCATGTCAGGATATCTGACTGCTATGTGGAAGGAATGTGGTGTCGACTACAAGTTCACCACACCCTATCATCCACAGTGCAATGGGCTTGTTGAAAGGTTCAACAGGACCCTAAAAGGGATGATTCATGGACTACCTGAAAAGCTCAGGCGTAGATGGGATGTCCTGATACCCTGCCTTTTGTTTGCTTACAGAGAAGTCCCACAGAAGGGGGTTGGCTACAGCCCTTTTGAACTTCTGTATGGGCATCCTGTAAGAGGACCCCTGTGTTTGGTGAAGGAAGGATGGGAGAGACCTCTCAAAAAGCCTGCAACCAACATAGTGGACTATGTACTTGGTCTCCGCTCCAGGATGGCTGAGTATATGGAAAAGGCTTCTAAAAACCTTGAGGCTAGCCAAGAACTCCAAAAAGCTTGGCATGACCAAAAGGCTGTCCTGACTGTGTACCAGCCTGGACAGAAGGTGTGGGTGTTGGAGCCAGTGGCCCCAGCAGCACTCAAAGACAAATGGTCTGGGCCCCACACAATCATTGAGCAAAAGGGAGAGGTCACCTACCTGGTGGACATTGGAACTCCCAGGAGCCCCCTCAGGGTGCTCCATGTAAACAGGCTCAAGGCATATGTTGACAGGAAGGACATGAGCTTGCTCATGGCCACAGATGAGGGACAGGAGGAAGAGAATGACCCTCTCCCAGACCTGCTCACTCAGAACCCTGATGATGGGTCAGTAGATGGTGTTGTCTTTTGTGGCAGCCTCTCTGAACATCAGCAAGAGGATTGCAAACAAGTTCTTCAATCCTTTAGACATATGTTCTCTCTGACACCCAGCCAAACCAATTGGTGTACCCATGAGGTTGACACTGGTGACAGTCTGCCAGTTAAGAGTAAAATCTACAGGCAGCCTGATCATGTCGGAGACTGCATCAAAACAGAAGGCATGAAATGTTGGAGCTGGGAGTCATTGAGCCCTCAGATAGCCCTTGGGCTAGTCCAGTAGTTCTAGTGCCAAAGCCTCACACCCAGGGTGGTAAGAAAGAGATGAGGTTTTGCGTAGACTACAGAGGTCTCAATGCAATCACTAAGACTGATGCCCACCCAATACCAAGGGCAGATGAGCTTATAGATAGATTGGCTTCTGCCAACTGCTTAAGTACATTTGACCTGACAGCTGGGTATTGGCAAATCAGGTTAGCTGAGGAAGCCAAGCCCAAGACAGCATTTTCTACCCCTGGTGGGCATTATCAGTTTGTGGTAATGCCCTTTGGTTTGAAAAATGCACCTGCCACCTTCCAAAGGCTGGTGAATCAAGTTCTCACTGGGCTGGATGACTTCTGTGCAGCATATCTTGATGATATAGCTGTCTTTAGTTCCACCTGGGAGGATCACCTGGTCCACCTGAGGAAAGTGTTAGAGGCACTGCAAGCAGCAGGTCTCACTATCAAGGCCACAAAGTGCCAGATAGGGCAGACACAGGTTGTATACCTGGGCCACCTTGTAGGTGGAGGCCAGGTTCAGCCACTGGAGAGCAAGATACAGTCAATCAGGGACTGGGCTCCTCCAACCACCCAGACTCGGGTTCGAGCTTTCTTGGGCCTGACTGGTTATTACAGAAAGTTTGTCATGAATTATGGATCAATTGTGACTCCACTTAATGACCTGACAAGTAAAAAGATGCCAGTTCAGTGGACAGCAGGCTGTCAAAAAGCATTCGATGACCTAAAGCAGGCCATGTGAACAGCACCTATCCTAAAGAGTCCAGACTACTCCAAACCATTCATTGTCCAAACAGATGCTTCTGAGTTAGGTGTGGGAGCTGTTCTATCTCAGCTGAATTTTGATGGTCATGACCAGCCCATTGCTTTTATTAGCAGGAGGCTGACCCCCAGAGAGAAAAATTGGTCAGCTATTGAGAGGGAGGCCTTTGCTGTGGTTTGGGCCCTGAAGAAACTGAGGCCATACTTGTTTGGCACTCATTTCAAGATTCAGACCGACCATAAGCCCCTCTTGTGGCTAAATCAGATGAAGGGTGAAAACTCCAAACTGCTTAGGTGGTCCATTTCCCTACAGGGGATGGATTTTACAGTGGAGCATAGACCTTTCACTGATCATGGCAATGCAGATGGGCTCTCCAGGTATTTCCACTTAGAGCAAGAAGACTCACCTGGTCAAGGTTAGTTTATTGTCCCAAAGTTTTGGGGGGGGGGGGGTCATGTAGGAGAGTAGGGTCTGCAATCCTATGATCACCCAGATTTTTGCTTTTTGTTTCACTGGTTTACGACTTTGCCTGGCTGTGGGCCTGCTAATCAGACCCACAGCCTAGCTGTTCTCTCACTAAATTGACACGTGTACCTTAGGTGCATTTACCAATTGGTACTGGGCCACCTTATCAGACCCTGTAACTCAGGGCATAGGTGTACCCAGGGCCTACCAGGGGCTGCAGCATGTATTATGCCATCCCTGGCTGGCCATCTAAATCTGACACAACTGGCTGCACGACAGCTGGGGCAAGGTGGTGTAATCACCCTTTGCTTTAGATATAGTATTCCTATCTCTAAACCTAAAATAGACACATGTATTCCTATCAGTCACTCCTATGGCAGGCCTTAACAATCCTGAAGGCAGAGTGCTTGGAATTATGTGAGATGGTGCTCTGGCATGAGCTGAGCCCGTCTGCAGCTTGCGGAACCAAGTCCTAATAGCTGTTCTATGATAACGCGTACCATATACTCTTAAGTGCATTATAATCCTCGCGGTTATTTGCCAACTTTGGTATCGCTTTATCAAAACATGTCGAGTAAGGTGTCATACGAATTGGAATACTAACCCCTCGCCAATTCTGGCGACGGGGTTAGCATTCCACCCTTCTAGAGGGACACGACATGTATGTAACTGTGAACCCCGGTTAAAGTTAACTCAAGCCTCAGCATCACAAAATGGATGCTGCCACCACAGACACGAGTCTGACCCCCTGTAGCTGGGAGTCCTTCCAGCGAGGGGAGCTTGGACAAAGGGTTTCCTGTCAGTGGCGGTGCTAGCACCATCCCAGACAGGGTTTTGTGTATCCTGGGTAGGCAGGGCTGAATAGGAAGGTGACTGCAAGTGGCACCCCGGTGCTCACTATGCATAGGCCGGCTTGAACCAGTTCCAGGGGCACACCAGCCCCTGAGCTGGGGAAAGTCCGGCAGGGGAGAGGGGTGTAACCACCCCCCTCCCTGGTCCCACCCATAGGGCAGGACCTAGTCGCGTACCCACCCCTTTCCTTAGGATAAAGGTAGGAGCGGGGACCCTTCCAAATTAGATCATCTTTGAATCCTGAAACTACTTTCCACGAAAGGAACTCTCGACTTCTTCTCAAGATTTCTCCCTTGTGACTAAGGAGTAGTCACCCTGCAGCAGCAGGCACCAACTAAGTTTCTTGCGGTTTGCGGAACGTCCTTCCTCCGGAACTAGACCGACCAGCACGACGAGACCCGGACTCCCTGCCCTCTCTGACCTCTACCTGCCTCTACAGCACAGCTGAGAACCGTGGGTGCGACGAGACCAGAGGACCCGGTGACCATCGGAACCAGCACAACACTGACCCAGCACGACCGCCGAGGGACCCTCGAGTGGGTGCAGTGGGGTAAGAGAAGCCCCAACCCCAAGCAGCACGAGCACCGAAGACCAGCCCCCCAGCTTCCACCAGATCTGCGTGGGGCCCTTTTGCTTCTTTGTCGCTTGCCACGTTGTCCGGTCAGTTGCCCGTTGGCTAGTGACCCTCCAGACGACGTCCTACGTTTGTTTCACCGCTGGTCTAGCTCCTCTAGACTGGCCCTAGTCTCCTCCTGAAGGGGACCTTCTTCGGACCCTCCTGGTCCACCCAAGACGCCATTTTGTGTCGCCACGTGGGCTTGCCGTAGCCAAGGCTTGTTGCCTCCTTCACCGGATCCAGCATCGCCAGCAGCAGACATCCGACGTGGGACAGCTCGCAGACCTCCAGCCTGGTCGACATCAGCGCCCCTGGTCGGTGCAGCAGCAGAATCCAGTGTCACCTCTTCACCTGGCTGAGTGACCTCGTCCGGTGCCAACCTGGTGCCCACCTAATCACTGGCTAGTGATTCAGAACTTGGTCCCCTCTGCTTACAGGTACTCTTCTTCACTGATCCGTCGTTGGATCAGCCCGGAACATCTTCACTGGTCGCCTGCCAGCAACTTCTTCTTTCAGGCTCCTGGTTCGTCAACGAGGGTTTCCGACGACACTTGAACCCTATGCAACCGCAGCCCCTGGGCTAGGTAAACCGAGTACCCCGGTGCTCCAGCGTAGAACAACTCTCTAAGTGTCCAGATCCACTTTCGTTTTTGACCTACCTAGTCGGGTTCGCCCGAGAACACAAACTTTTGCATTTACTAGTATGCATAGACTTTGTCCCGCATCCCGCGTGAGAGTGCACACTCTGCACCCGATCCCCCTAGGCCTCCTGCTTGTAATCTGAAGGTTCAGTAGAGTAGTCCTAGCGATCCTAAAGTCTCTGAGATTAGTTACTTACCTGCTAGTATTTCGCATTCCACTTTTGTAGTATATGGTTTTCCGTGCCCCTCGGGCATTTGCGTTATTTGTGCGAACTTAAGTATTTTCATAAGAGCTTTGTATTGTGCTTAGCACCCTGTCCTCATAAAGAGTCCAGGGTTGTTGTGTTCTAAATAAATATCTGTTTATTTTCATAACAACTTGTGTGGTGTCCTTTCACTTGGTGTTCAAGGGGTATATGTGATGGTATAACAGCTGGCTTAACACGCCCTCTAGAGCTTAGCCTGAAGACTGCTCGTATCCACGCTACTAGGATAGCTGGTCTATAAGGTTGACTTACAACCAATCATCAATAAGGGTTGTTTGGACTGATACATAGTGTTCACTAGAATAGTGAGCACTGCATATCAGGCCAACCTCTCACAATATGGATGAACTGGTCAGGCAAATTTGCGTACGCTTTTCCCCCAGCACCTCTGATACCGCTGGTGGCACGCAAGCTCAGGCAGCACTCGATGACTCTCATCCTGGTTGCTCCAACGTGGGCGCGCCAACCATGGTACACCACTGTTCTAGAACTGTCCGTGGTACCGCATCAGAGGCTACATCTCACACCCAGCCTTCTGACGCAGAGCCATGGCGACATTCAGCACCCAGATCCGCAACAGCTCAACCTGGCGATCTGGCTCCTGAAGTCCTAGAATTTGGCTACCTACACTTACCTTCCGACTGTATGGACATCATTCGGGAGGCGAGAAAGCCCACCACCAGAGCATGCTATGCGGCAAAATGGAAGCGGTTTATCATTTATTGTGCGGAGCATCACATTAACCCACTGGATGCTTCCATTCAGAACATCATCTATTACCTTTTCCATCTATACAAGTGTAATCTGGCCTATGCTTCCGTTCGCATTCATCTGTCTGCAATGGCCGCTTATCTCCAAAATAGGCAGCACCTCTCCCTCTTCAGGGTGCCTGCCATTAAGGCTTTTCTGGAAGGGCTCAAACGAGTCATTCCGCCGCGGACTCCACCAGCTCCTGAGTGGAACCTCAATGTAGTCCTTACCAGGCTGATGGGTCCTCCCTTTGAACCACTGCATTCCTGCGAGATTCAGTTCTTGACGTGGAAAGTGGCTTTCCTCATAGCAATTACATCGCTGAGGAGGGTTAGTGAATTGCAAGCACTCACTATCCAAGAGCCATTTATTCAAATTCATTCCAACAGGGTAGTGCTTCGCACTAACCCTAGGTTTCTATCCAAGGTTGTGTCTCAATTTCATATCAACCAAACAATCGAATTACCTGTTTTCTTTCCAAATCCTGAGTCACTGGCGGAGCGGATGCTCCATACCCTTGACGTTAAAAGGGCCGTAATGTATTACATCAATAGGACCAAGGATTTTAGGAAAACTAAACAACTCTTTGTCGCCTTTGCACCACACCACAAAGGTAACCCTATTTCCAAGGCTGGTATTGCTAGGTGGATCGTTAAATGTATACAGATCTGCTATCTGAAAGCAAAACGTACTCTTACCATTCCACCGAGAGCCCACTCCACCAGAAAGTTGGGGGCCTCTATGGCATTCCTTGGAAACATTCCTTTGGAAGACATATGTAGAGCAGCCACATGGTCTACCACACACACATTTACTAAGCATTATTGTGTTGATGTACACTCCAAACAGCAGGCAGCTGTAGGGCAGGCTGTTCTCAAAACACTTTTCCAAACTGCTGCAGCTGGCACGGGCGGCCGCCGCTAATGGAGGGACTGCTATGTATTCTATGCACAGATATGAATTCAGCAGCACACATGCCTCGAACCGAATATGCTACTTACCAGTATGCATCTGTTCTTGGCATGTAGGGCTGCTGACATTCATATCGCCCGCCCTCCTCCCCGGCGCCTGTAGCAGCTGCAGTATTCACATGTACTCATAGCATGGTCATCATTCACTGAGTTTCACTCCATCTTGGCCACAATGGCTAAAAAAAATCTGGGGATGGAGGCGATGCCCATGCGCACTGTAGTCCAGGGGAGGAGCCACCTATCTCGTGATACTTCGAAGACTCTTCCAGGACAACAATGTGCAATCATCCGGACCCAACACTAGGCGGCGATCTATGCACAGATATGAATGTCAGCAGCCCTACATGTCAAGAACAGATGCATACTGGTAAGTAGCATATTCGTTTCCGCCTCCGCATCCTTCGAAGGAGGAAAAGAGGCTCCACCGTCTGGACCCAAAACGGGTGGATGACCAGCTCTTTGTTGGTTACGTGGGCGCTAAGAAAGGACGGGCGGTGTACAAACGAACCATTTTTCGATGGGTCGTTTTGTGCATCAAGGCTTGTTATTCACTGGCTAAAAAGGAGCCTCCTGTGGGGCTGTGTGCCCATTCCACTCGGGCCACGGCGGCTTCTACTGCCCTGGGTCGGGGAGTCCTCTTGCAGGACATCTGTCAGGCAGCTACGTGGGCCTCGCTGCACACGTTTGCTAGACACTACTGCCTGGACAGCCAAGTCCGGAGAGATGGCTTTTTCGGCCGTTCTGTTCTCCAGAACTTTCTGGTTTGATCTTGGTTCGCAGACCCACCACCGGTGTTGGTATTGCTGGGGTATCTATTCTAAGGTAAGGAATCTAACACTAACCTGTTTCTTTCAGATGCACAAGTTACTTACCTTCGGTAACGATATATCTGTAAGAAACAGTAGTTAGTGTTAGATTCCTTACCGCCCCACCCATCCTCCCCGTTCTGCGAACCGATATCTAGGGTTAAGGTCATCCCCTTTCAGGGCCCTAGTTTCATGGCACCAGTGTTGGTTTTTATCATGGCTCTGCGTTTCTGGCGTGGAAAAGCTGTGTATAAGAACTGACGTGAGCGCGCGAGGGCGGCGTCTAAGTACTCCGGCGACGTCATCCCGACGCCGACGAATGACACGGAGCCGCAGACGACCCCTACCGACGCCCAAGGGTACTGCTCCGCAAAAGTTTCCGGATCCAGTCTGACGCCTGGGGATATTCTAAGGTAAGGAATCTAATACTAACTACTGTTTCTTACAGATATATTGTTTCCGAAGGTAATAACTTGTGCTTCTCCACCGCTGGGCGCCTTCTGAATCTCTGTGTAGGAAGAGGGTCATTTGTTTCTTCTCCTGTCTGCACAAGTTACTTACCTTCGGTAACGATATACCTGTAAGAAACAGTAGTTGGTGTTCGATTCCTTATAGCCCCACCCATCCTCCCCGTCCTGCGAACCGATATCTAGGGTTAAGGTTCTTCCCTTTGAGGGCCCTAGTTTCATGGCACCAGTGAGTGTCGGTTTTTATCATGGCTCTACGTTTCTGGTGCGGAAAAGCTGTGTATAAGAACTGACGTCAGCGCGCGAGGGCGGTGTCTAAGTACTCCGACAACGACGTCCCGGCGCCAACGACACCGACGACGGATGCGGAGCCGCAGATGAAGCCTACCGACGCGCAGGGGTACTGCTACGCAAAACTTTCCGGATCCAGTCTGACGCCTGGGGATAGGTGAGGAATCCAACACTAACTACTGCTTCTTACAGATATATCGTTACCGAAGGTAAGTAACTTGTGCATCAAGTTCATTACTTAATAAGAAAGCCTACAACCCATTTGTATAAATTAAAAACAGGAAGGGGGCTAGGATGTATCTTTGCCTGACTCCCTCCTTATAAATAATTAGGTGTGGTTTTTTTCCACCCTTTACTGCCATATCTTGTTACTGTGGTACCGAGGGAAGCCTGCGGAGTAGAAGCATTTTTTTATATATGAATAACTTATTCTCAGTTTAAACTGGTGCGATAAACATTGCATAGTTGTGTGGTTTTAGTTGAAATTTTGCTTTGGGTCTTAAAGCTTGTAGCACATGATAATGATATTTTGTGATAGAAACAGAGCGCTAAAATAATGCTTTGTGTTAAAGAATTTTTTTATTAATAATGACATATCTTCCAAAGGAACTGAATGAACTTAGAGAGACTGAAGGCGGAACCATTCTTACTGCCACTACATCTGAACTTGAAGCAATCAACAAGCGGATAAAGGACACCCTGGCACGATCAAATGGTTTGTAATCTCAAAAGATCTTTAGCAATTGAACAAGTTACATTGGCTGCATTTGAAATCATATATTTTTTAAAGCCAGCCTACATTAATTTTATTTTCCTGTACAAACTACCAGGTCCTGTATAAAAAGCATTATTTTTGTGTTCAGTGTTTTCAATCATTTTAATCAAAGAGAATACAAAACAAATATTTAATTATAAAAAAATAATTTTTGCTCTTTCTGGCACCTGTGGGTGGTATGCTGCTTTTCTCCCTGCCACCTGTGTGAAAGGGAGAAACATTAAAGATCTTCCCTTGGCAGAGCACCTCCCTAGGACTCAGATTAGCCTGGGTAAATGAGACTAGACTTGTTAGTTCTGAATACCAGTTACTGTTTGGCATTCCTAAATCTTCCAGAACGTTTATTTCCATCCTCCGGTTCTTCCCGCCCACAGGCATTAACAGAGATTCGTGGTAGGATTCCAGCACCACCATCTCATGGTTCTTCCTTTCGTACTGGCAGCCGCTCCTTGGCTCTTTATGCCAGTGCTGGCAGTTGTGGCAGCTTCACAACAACTATCAGGTGTCCATTTATTTCCATACTTGAACGACCGGGTTTTGGAAGCACTGGTCAGAGAGCACCTTCAGCGGACGATGATTGTCCTCCATGACTTGAGATTTACCAACAATTTCAAAAGGTCCCAGCTCTCTCCTATGCAGAGGCTGACCTTCATAGTGCCGTACTGAACACAACCCACATTAAAGCCTTTCCTCCGTCGAGGGTTGTCGATATGATGGAGTTCAAAGGTTTTTGACTACGACTCAAATCCTAGTTGTGGACATCTTGCATCTGTTTGGCCTTATGAATCCTGTTGGAGGCACAAGCCAAATGGCGGATGTAGAAAGCTGTAAGGGCACACCATGTCCAGTCAGCCCTTGTATGGTTTACAAGGCTTACTTAAATAATACCAAGTGCTCTATTTATTTATTTATTATTTGTGGTACTTTGGTCGAGCAGCTTAGGCTTATCAGAGGGTAGTGTTAATCAGAAAGGGAGTGGGAGCACACTGCTTCACCTGTGCTTCACAGCTGAGTGTTACACATTTGCTGTACACACACAGTCAATGCATGGTTCACAGACTCGATAAGAAATCTGAGACCAATTTATAAAAATAAAGCAGATTTTTATACAAATTTAGACACCAAGCTCTTTAGAATAACTTTAGTACAAGTGGAGATGTTGATTTTAGAAGGAAATAGAAAAGTAGCTCAAATAACGGTTTTTGAGGCATGCACCTTGAACGCTAGGAGGACAACACACTTAGCAAAGAGGTACTTGCAAGCGGAGTTCAGAGGTGCCCTTTACTACTTAAGCTGCTATGGGAGGAGGGCAAGGTCCAAAGTACCACCAGCAGTTTCACTTTACCTGCCCTAGTATATCCGGGAGCGGACGGGCTGGTTCGGTTGTTATCCTCGAACACTACATCAATAAAATCAAAGGGACCCGAAACAAAGGCTGCAAGGGGGAACTTGAGGACAAGTCTGAATGAATCCAAAGGGGGGCTCAAGTCGTGGGGACCCCCTAGGCCCGGGGGACGCAGTCAGAAGTCATGGACCCAAGCTGTTGACCTTGGGTGCATAGGTGCTTCGTTGGCTGGCCACTTGAGTTTGAGGCTCTCAGTGTACTTGCAGAGGGGGAAAAAACAAGGCAGCAGAGCATCTCTGGTTTTGGGTCTCATCTGTCCTTTCCCTTGACATGCAGAAAGGCTTCCAAGGCCGTGGAATCCGGGCTAGACAGGAAGCAAGTCTTGGGTGGAGCAAGTGCCCCGGTACCCATGGTGTTGGTGCTTGGGGGGGTATTCCTGGAGGGTCTAACGACTCGAATCTCTGTTGAGAAACTGGGCTGACCTCTTAGAGCGACGGAGACCCCCTCCTGAAGTGGTGCTCCCTCAGTGGGCCCGATGGCCAGCAGCACAGTGAAATGGACAGACCTTTTTGATGCAGGGGGATGGCTCCTTCACCCCAAGGGAGATGATAGTTGGTTGTCGAAGTCCTGGAGAGTCTTTCAAGGGTTGGAGAGGATGCACAGCTGCAGGATGACTCGGATTTTTGCAATTTCTAATGAGCAAGCAGCGAAGCGGGGTTTGTTGCCAGGTTCTGTGCAGGTCCTTGGTTCTCGCGGTGTCTTGTCTTGTTTGTCCTTCAGTTCCCAGGAAGTCGAATCTGCAGATCTGGTCCCGAGGGACCTTTAAATACTCAATTTAGGGCATTCTAGGGGAGTACGAGGTAGTAACCAATGTGCCACCTACCCCTAGGGTAAATACACCCCTTATAGGGCCACTTGATCGAACCAAAGAGTTCCGGAGGGATGACCAACTCTTTATGTAGGGTACGTGTGTGTAAAGAAGGGGCACACTGTCCAAATAGGACTATATCCTGCTCAGTTATCCTCTGTATCAAAATCTGTCACACCTTAGAGCAGAATGATCTTCCTAAAGGGCTTAGAGCTCATTCCACCAGCGTAGTGTTCCTGTTTCTGATATTTGCCAAGCAGCCACGCTGGCATCGCTGCACACATTTGCCAGACACTACTGCCTGGATTCCCAGGTTCGCAGAGAAGGCCTGTTTGGTCGCTCTGTCTTGCAGGACTTCCTGCTCCAAACCTTTCCGTAGTCCCTCCTCCAGGAATGGTATTGCTTGGGTATCTGTTCAAAGGTAAGGAATCTGCAACTAGATGTCTCTATCAGATCAACAAGCTACTTACCTTCGGTAACGCCTTATCTGGTAGAGACATGATCTAGCCGCAGATTCCTTACTGACCCGCCCATATTCCCCACACTGCAGATTGGTTCTACGGTCGAGGGCTTTTTCCTTTCAGGGCGCTAGTTGCCTCTTTTAACACATCATGGGCAGTCACTTTATGGCTCCGCGCTTCTGGCGTGGAAAGTTGTGAAATGTACTGATTTCAGCGTGCCTGAGTGGTGGTTATATTGACGCTGCTGACATCAGAACGACGAAGAACACGTGCCTATGATGTCACGTGGAGTTGACCAAAGCCTCCTACCGGTGAACAGGGTTACTGCTATCTAAAATCTTCCGAATACAGCCTGACGCCTGGAAGTTCAAAGGTAAGGAATCTGCGGCTAGATCATAGCTCTACCAGATAAGGCATAACCAAAGGTAGGTAACTTGTCCACCAGAGGTAAAGCAGTTATCTCTGCACGGATTAGAAATATGTGAAATGGGGTTAAGGGCTTCAGTGTGACGTCGTCTCTCAATATTCCCATATGGTGTTAGTTAGGAGTGGGTCTTTCTTTGATTTCTGTTTCCCAGTTGTTTGGATTGAAGAGTGCTGTGTAGTAATACCGAATAGTCTGGAGTAAATCTTAACAAAAAATATGATGATACTTTATTTCAGTAAGGCCTTTAAATTTTTTGTGTGTGTGTTTTATTCCGTTCACTTAATAGAGTTGTAGAAATCCATTGGTTGTTTTGAAAAACATGTTGAGAGATCAAAACTTTGTTCTGCATGGTTTAATTTTATTTATGGTTGTAATTGTGATGTACTTATCATCCATTTTCTTTACTTTTACCTTTTAGACAGTGGGCTTTATGGGGGGGTATATGTCATCTAGCACTGAACCTTGAATAGTTTTCCAATAATGTGTATTTGAGATATTTTAAAATGCCTGTCTCAGTGAATCACCTGCTTTGTGTTAGGAATAATGAGCCTTATGAAGTTTAGTGGGCTTTAAACTCCAATATTATTTCTTCATCTCCCCATTTTAGAGCTTGATAACACCATTGACAAAACTGAATCTGAGTTCAAAGACCATCAGAAAAGCTTGGATCGTGTAAAGAATATGGAGAAAGATCACATGGATGCCATTAACCACGATACCAAAGAACTGGAAAAGATGACAAATCGGCAGGGCATGCTTCTAAAGAAGAAAGAAGAGTGCATGAAGAAAATAAGAGAATTAGGATCCCTTCCCCAGGAAGCATTTGAGAAATACCAGACACTTACATTGAAACAGGTAAAAGCAGACCTAGTGCATGCAGATGACATACTAAAAAGAAATCATGCACCCCGTTCTCTTAATTTTCTTGAGATGAGCCAATCTCACAACAGAAGCACCCGATTCAACAAAGACTACCAGCTTACTTCTACCTCTCTTGCCCCTTGACACTTGGAATACTTTGGTCTTCCCCATGTATATCCCCACCCTGCTCATACGGGCCATAAAAGGCCTTACCACCAACCAAATCTGTTTGACATAATAATGTCAACATAAACATTTTGATAATTGCGTATCTGATAGACTTCTAGGTGCAGATTACTTACCTCAGAATTATCGACAGACATCAGACTGGACCTGGGAATTTTTCATGGGCAGTACCCCTGCTTCCTTCTAGGTGGCTTAGTTCGGCTCTGCGTGGCATCACTCACCTCTGTGTGCTGCCCTTCGGCTCTGCGAGGCATAGCCCGCGCCAGAAGTGACGTGTGCAGAGGGAATATAGGGGCCACCCCAGCTCTCTCGTCTGTTCTTTTCTTTCTGCGCCAGTAAACACAGATCCAGAAAGCTACCCACAAGTCATTTTTGGCTGACTTTTTAAAAACTTTTTGCCTAAAGTTTTTTAGGTCTTCCTCCTGGTGTGGCAGGGATGTCTATTAGTAAAGCTGGCTTCAAGCTCGGTGGCACCTATCACTAACAGATGTCGGTGACGGACCCTCATCTTGTTTGCCTCTGGTGCCTGAAGCATGATACGAAGACCTTCGTTGACTGCTGCGCCATGCACCCCAAGGCCTTGAGAAAGTGGTCCTTCAAGCTCTTTGCTGCTCAATGTATGTAGCCGTGACGGACTCGATCCCAGTCGAGAGAAAGGTCCCTGGATCAGTCGCAGAGCCATCGTTGTTCGTCGCAGTCTAATTCGTCCGGCGTTGGGTAAGTCCCACAAGAAGAAAATATATTCGAAGTAGAAGAGGTCCTCAACTTCACCCTGTTTGTCTAAGTCAACTGGTGAGACGAGGGAACATCGTCACTTGAGACCTGGCTCTGCGGTTCAGCCTTCGTCTGGGCCGGTTTTGCGCCTTCGTGAGTTTCCGGGAGCCAGAGCGACCCCCGCCCAATCCACCAATTTTATGAGGCTAGGCACCTCCTATTTGGGTGGCCCACCCCTCTGGTGCGCTTTCAGGCCCGTTGGTTCGGCAGGGGCCCTTTCTGGTTCCCCACCAGCAGGTCTAGCGAAGTCAGGCCACTTTGATTCACTGATAGATCCAGACTGATCGTACCACCTCGACCATCTCCGATGCCAGTTCCAATGCCAACGCTCCCGGCAATGCCAGTGCTCTCCAGCAACACCGTCCCCATTCTCATCTCGGACTCTGACATGGGGTCGGAGGTGCGTCGGCTAACACCGACTCTGAGGCCGACTGGAGACTTGCCCTCCAGTCCTGAGCCCTATTCCTGTGGGCTAGGATTTGGGAAAGTTTGGGAAGGGGCCTCTGGACCCCGAGAAATGCCATTCCCTTAACCCCAACATGAACTGGTGTGAGGAATTGGCGGACGTCATTGGAGTAGGCACATTCCCAGATACTGTCATGGTTTCTTCTCCTACTGTGGCTACGGAGGATGATGGTAAGAAGGCGGCTGAGGTCCTGGACCTTAGCCTGCCCTTAGTGACAGTCAGGACTATCGTCTTGGCAGAGGTGCTTCAGCCTGGAGTGACCCCCTCAGAGCCACTTCTCTCTTTTACTTAAGCCCTTACGGACATCCTACATAGACATAGTCTAAGCCCAGCACAGGGGCTCCTGTGAACAGGACAATTGCTCACTGCCATCACCCACACCAGAGGACCCCAATTTCCTCACTCAACACCCTACCCAGGAGAGCTTGTTGTTCCAAGCCTCAACTTCATGCACATTCCCTACCACTCCACCAGATAGGGAATCCAAGAGGCTGGACACTTTAGGCAAGAAAATGTTACCTTCCACCAGCCTGGCACTACGGTCCGTGACCCCCGTTGGCCTTTTGGCCATTTCTCCCATGCTCTGTTGCGCAGGTGCTGCCCATGGTCCCATATTGCAGACAGGAGAGATGCAACCAAGTTCAAGAGCAGATGTGGGCTGGGTACGACCGACTCACTAGACAGAGCGTTTTTTTTTTCTGTGTCCTTACTTGCATTTCAGAGGGATGTCCAAGTGAAGCTTATGGACATACTCGTGGCTTGAACAATCAAAAAATTGTTATAGACCTGCAGGTCTAGTAACGTAAAATGTACTCGACCTAACTGTAAAGCACTTGACTTCTGTGAGCAAATGTGACAAGTTAACAAGATTTAAAGGCATTTTTATTGCTCATTAAATTTGTGAGCAATAAAGATTCCTTTAAATCTTGCTATCTTGTCACATTTGCTCTGCTGTCAAAAGTCGGTTTGTCTGCTTACTCCCCAGAAATGGCGAGTAGGACATAAAAATTGCTTGCCCTAATTAAATCTGGCTCGCAAATGCTAGTGGATTTTTCGAGCCCTGATACTCTGATGGTTCTTGTCTCCTCAGAAGCAAGGCGGACTCAGCGCTGTAGTGCTTCAAAGATAACAGAGCTATGGTCCTTTGGCAGTTCCATGGCCCTCTGCCAACCTAGGTCTGCCTTTAGCTCCTTTCGTGGCCACAGAAGGGGCTTACAGCCACGTCCTGACCCGCCCATCCACCACTGCATGTAAGCTCCCCAGCCTCTGCATGGCCGAGGCCGCGGTACCACCAGACCCCGTGAGTCGGGCAGCTAGAGTTCAGGCCAGTCCACCATCCCCCGGCAACCGCAACCTCCAAACCTCTTTAGCTTGCTCTCCAACCATTATTGGCATACAGTGGGAGTACGCCATCACCTGCACTACTGGAGGTCGATAACATCAGACCTCTGGATTCTCCAGATTGTCTGATGGGACTGCTTACTCCCCTTGGTGACTACCCTGCCCCCATGCCTCCCATTTGTGACAGGCTGATGGAAGACCATCTGTCCTTACTCCGCCCGGAAGTGGTGACTGTCTTGGTCAAGGGAGCCGTAGAGAGGGTGCGGACGCCAGAAGTAGGTTGTGGTTGTTATTCATGCTACATTCTGGTACCCAAGAAAGTTGGAGGCCTTCGTCCTGTCCTTGACCTGGGCCCTCTCAATTTCTTCCTCAAAAAAAATAATTTTTCTTGGAAACATCCCACCCAAATAGAACAGGAGGCCCTCCTGATTCAAAAATTATCTTCCTGCTAAATGTTTCTAAACGCAGATTCCTCACATTGTGATTAATCCCCTGGTACAGAATTTTTAAAGTAGTACTCCTGCATATCGGTAGGTGGTATTGTGTGGGTCCATGCCAACATGGTCTTTTCATGGAAGTGAAAAGTGGAGCCACATGTAAGCTCCACCCATGATCCTTTCTTTCCGTACATTCAGACACTGATACAAAGCTTTTTCTTGATCTTTCTGAGTATTACTTTTCTACATTTGTCCTGTGTGCAAGACAAAATTATACCCACTAAGATTACAGGGTTTAACCATGTAGGAACTGTTGCAAGCAGATGTCTGTAACAGACCCTCACAAAGTCTGCTTATGGTGTCTGAGGTCAGAGCACGTCTCCAGGGTCTGCGACGACTGCACCCAGATAAACCAAAATGCCATACGGAACCATAAAGCCAAACTTTGTTGCATGAGACAAGACTCCATTCACTGTGCGTCAAAAGCCTCGTCAGCTTCCTGCTCTACCCTTTGGCCTTACCAGCACACCTTGGGTGTTTACAAAAGTTATGTCGGTGGTTGCACATCTGCGAGGTCAGGGGTCCCAGCCTTCCACTACCTCAATGATGGTTGCTGAATGCAGGCTTGTCCCAGGTAGTCAACTCCCACTTCCAGACTACGGAGAACATGCTAACAACTTTGGGGTTCAATTTAAGCGAGCTGAAGTCACACCTGGTTCCTTCAATGATGCTGCCATTCATCCGAGCCATTTTGGACATGGCACATTTTCACACTGATCCCCCCCCGGAGATGGGATATATGGGCTATGTTTCTGATGTCTCCGCCTTTGACCTGGATCTTAAGGAGGATGACTCTTAAGCAACTGTAATTGATTGCCTCCTGCATCCTGCTGGCTAGAACGCCAGATGGCATATTCAGGCTCTGCAGTGGGATCTTAAATCCTAGTGGATACAACACCAGGGGAAATCTTTGTTATCTGGTCAAGATTTCGGAGGAGACTGCAAAGGATTGCAGTGGTGGCTGGAGGGCCGCAATTGGATCAGTTGCAAGCCGCTCTCCTTAACCCACTCAAAGTTCACAATGGTGACTGATGCCTCTTTTCTGTGTTGGGGTTGTCATCTAGTAAAGGTGGAGATCAGAGGAGTCTGAATTTCCGGTGATGGTCTGGCTTCATGTCAGCCTTCTGGTCCATTGTGTTGAAAGCCTGTCTGCCTTCCTTGAAAAGGATGGGATGCTGGTGCTCATGAGCAAAACCACTGCCATGTGGTACTGCAACAAGCAAGGTAGGGTGGGGTTGAGGATGCCGGGAGGCTTTGCATCTCTGGACGTGGCTAGACCACCAAGGGATTTTTCTGGAGACATACCACCTGGTGGATTCCTTGAACGCCAGAGCAGACTAATTAAGCCACTGGCGTCTTGCGGATCATGAATGGCAGTAACATCCAAAAGTGGCGCAGGGTCTTTTCCGCGAAATGGGGTGAACCCTGGCTTGATCCCAGCACCACCTCTGAGCATGCGCAATGTCAGCAATTGTGTGCATTGGAATTTCCAGGTGTCTCTTGCTCTGGGAAGAGTTCCACATAGAGTGGAACTTGTGTCTCCTGTACACCTTTCAGCTGATAACTCTTCTTCCCCAAGTTCTGAAGAAGATCAGGAATTACCAGGCACAAGTCATCCTAGTGGATCCTTATTGGGCACAGAAAGCATGGTATTCCGAACTCCTGGGCATGAGCATATGCCCTCCGATCAGGCTGCTATTAAGGACGATCTGTCGCAGCAGCAAGGGAGGGTACTGCACCTGGGCCTGTCCTTGGAGATTGAGTGGCAACAGTTGAGTGCTTTCGACCTTCCTCTCAAAATAGCTGATTTCATCCTTGCAGCCAGGCATCCCTCAACCAAAGCTGTATATGCATGGTGTTGAGATAAGTTTGTGTTCTGGTGCACTTCTAAACAGATTGACCCACGCCAAGCTGTCTGAATTTTTGTTGTTTGTGTTGTCCCTATCACAGCAAGGCCTGCTTTGGGCACTGTTAAAGGAGACTAGTCAGCTCTTTTGGCATTTTTACGGTTCCCAGACTTGCCATCATTATTTAAATCGCCTGTGGTTATGTTGTTACTCAAAGGGTTACAAGGTATATTTCCTCCTCCTTTTGTTATGCCCCATTGGGACTTGAATTTGTTCCCACATTCCTCATGTGTATGTCTTTGTGAGCCCCCCTCTACAGTTGTTCTCTCACAGACTCCTTACCCTCAAGACAGTCTTTCTTGTTGCTATAACATCAGCCCTACAGGTCAACGAGCTACAGGGTCTTTGTTGACCCATCTTGTACCATGTTCTAACTGGATAAGCTGATTCTCCAGATTAGAGGAGGAAAGGCTTTAACAGTTGGACCCAAAAATAATCCTCTGCTTCTACATTGATCTACCTCAGACCATTGGTTAATGATCAGCTTTTTATCGAGTTCACAGAAGCAAAAAAAGGCAAAGCTATGCAGAATAAGATATCAAGCTGGATTGTGCTCTGCCTTAAGATCTGTAAATGCACTGGCAAAAAAGCAGCCTCCTTAGGGCTTCCATGCTCATACTACCAGAGCCAAGGGTGCTCCCACTGCTTTTATATGTGGCATGCTTGTTCTAAACGTTTGTCAAGCTGCTAAGTGGTTATCGCTCCATATGTTCATGAGGCACTATTTTCTAGTCAGCCAGGGTTGCTGAGAAGAGGGTTTTGTTCTTCAGGACTTTGATTTGAGCCAGTTCATTGACCCACCACCTAGGGGGTACTATTTGGGTATCTATTTAAAAGGTGAGGAACCTGTGGTTAGAAGTCTCTATCAGAAGAATAAGTTGCTTATCTACAGTAACGCTGTTTCTGGTAGAGAGTCTATTTAACCACAGGTTCCCCACTGACTGTCCCACCTCCCCATTCTGTGAACTGGTCTCTTCACTTTCATCTAGGAATCTGCACACTGGTCACAACCAATCTATTTGACTCTGTCGGTGCGGAAGTGTCCAGGATACCACTGATGTTGGCATGTATGGGTGCCCCATGTAGGCCCAAGCACAGCACATCACATCTGGCATGGAACAGTGTCGATTTGGAGCAGTCAGCGCACAAAGGTACTGCTAAAAGAGTTTCTGAACCCAGTCTCACACCAGGGAAGTATTCAAAATGTGAGGAATCTGCAATTAGATGGGCTCTCTACCCGAAAGCGCATTACCGGAGTAACCTACTCAACTTGCCCTTATCAAACTTTACCTAGTCTTTTTTTAACTGACTCAAACAATGATGACCAATATGATGACGGGGACTACTGTGTTCCCCAATTTGATGAGGAAAACTGATATGAGAACATCAAGATGGCAGTGGTGTGAATACTTCTCCAGATACTGGTGTTGTGTCCCATCCAGGTCCTGCCATGAAGGAAAGTGCTTCTCTCATAGTTGTTATGCCTAGGGCGGCAGAAGTTCTACTTTTACAGTTCCCCACTATGAAAGTACAGACCGTTAACTGAGGTATGTCAACCAGGTCAGGCTCCTTCAGAGCCCCTGCTAGCATTTCATAAGGCCCTTATGTATAACCTTTTTGGACTTAATGAAAAACAGACCTCTACTCTCACACTCTTTTGGATAACCGTGGCAAAAGGTTTACCAGCTGTTCCAGACAACCTTCAGTTTGCCCCTACGCAGGCTATTTAAGAGGATTACCGTAAAGTTTGTCAAGCTTTCTGGCTTGCACCTGACTGACTGCTTAGGTTGAGCTATGGATACTAGTGGCTCTTCAGCGCCATGCCAGGGTGGAGTCTACAGTCTTCTCCAGAGCATTTTGAAGCTTCTTTAATGGGCATACTATTTGTCTGCTCTCGCCTTTTTGATGAGAGAGCGGACGCCAACTCCAGACTCCTACATCAGCCCTTTTGTGGTTGAGGCCATGGTTCTCAGAGACAATACCCAGGTCATAAGGGCCAACTTGTAGCTCAGTCCCATGCCCCTCTTGCCTCAGCAGCTACAAAACCACTGTTTGAGGCATGTGGGCTGCTGAATTCATATCTGTGCATAGATCGCCGCCTAGTGTTGGGTCCGGATGATTGCACATTGTTGTCCTGGAAGAGTCTTCGAAGTATCACGAGATAGGTGGCTCCTCCCCTGGACTACAGTGCGCATGGGCATCCTCTCCACCCCCAGATTGTTTTTTTCCTCCATAGGGTTCGGATGTACTTCTCGACTCCAGTTCGGAAACTTTATTATAACTCGTTGTTCAGGCCAAAAGGCCTTCGGGGCGTCGGTATTGTCTCGTTCGGTGCCTATCTTTCTCCAGTTCTTCGAACAGGACGTCGGAGGCAGCTTTGACTTAGACACCAAAGGCCCAAACTACGACGACGATGGAACGGAGCCCGTTCAAACGATACCCTGTCTGCAACTCTAAATACCCCCACATTGATGTGCACCCTGTGTGCAATAAATGTTTATCCCCGGACCACGACGAGGCCATCTGTATGGCCTGCTCGAAGTTCCGGTCGAAGAAAACGCTTCGAGTTCGACGCGCAGCAAGACAGTCAGCGCAGAAGTCGACGCCCGAGCCGGACAACATCTTCGAGGCCGGTGACGAGGAAGGCGCCGACGACGAGGATCCTGACCAGCAGTCGGACCCAGCGTCGGAGCATGACTCCAACTTAGACGTGGACGAAGAAGACGAGGACTACGTCCATGAAGAAGACGTCGTCGAGGTAGGGGATGACGCAGAGGCCATCGGGGCCGTCGATGACGACTCCAGCGATGAGCCAGGCCCAACCGCAGTAGCAGGGCCTAATAATGATAATACGCTCCCTACGGCTCAGGTCGAGGCATCGCCGAAAGGCCTTAGCCAAGATCTTACTCCACATTCTGTAGCCCCGCTTCCAGGCCCGGCTAAGAATACTTCGAAGGAGCCATCGGTCGATCCATCAAAATCGAAACCGAAACCTACGGAGCCAAAACCAAAACCTGAACTACTGAAAGTAGTCATCGGACCGACGCCATCAGACTCATCTACGCCAGTCAAGTCAAGGAGTGTCGGCAACCCTTCGGGGTCACAAGGGGGCGCCGCCTCGAAGACGGGGGCGCCGCCTCGAAGACGGGGGCGCCGAAGCCAATCTCTACAGTCAAGCACGTCGCCTCGACGCAGTCGACGTTGACGCCCAAGCATGGCGACAAGACTAAAAGTCTACAGGCCAAAAAGACTGTCGAACCGACAATTTCTGCGCTTAAACCGCTACTAAGCAAAGCTCTCGAGTCGAAGACCAAGCCAGACCCGAAACAGCAGGTTGCATCGACGCCCAAGGCCGTACATGTTACGCACAGTGAGCTCGAGTCGATGCACGGAAGCAAGCATGCTAGTGAGCAGAAGAAGCAGCTCGGGTCGAAGACTACGGCAAGCTCTAAAAAGGTCGGCTCATCCATAGGTCCACCTCCGATTACATACGGTCTGCCACCAACAGCTCGACCCAAACCTATCGAGCACCACAAAAGCACTGACACATCCAAAACAGTGTCCGCACCTTCAAAGTCCAATCCTGAGGGGGTTATATACCAGGAACCCTCGTATGACAACCAGTCGAAGCTCTTCATCGACTTGGAATCTGGCAGACTCACCATCCATAAACGGAAAATCGCACCAGAACATCCCTTAGAGGCATATAAAATACCTCTTAAAAGGAAAGAAGACTCGACCTCCTCACCAGTTCTCTTTGAACATGTTCAGAGTTATTCACAGCAAGTTGCTTTTTCTCCAACGCAAAGCGAGGAGGACGTGGGTGATGAGTACGGTCAAATGGCCTTCAGTTATCATACGGACACTGACCAAGAGGAACCTCAGCAATGGGCTGATGCTGCAGACACTGATGATCCACAAGCTGCACCAGACATTCAGTCTTACAATGTAAAAACCTCGCCTACTGAAGACACGGCGGCGTTTAACGCTTTAATAGAAAGGGCAGCCCTTAACCATGACGTGGAAATGCACGCAGAACCAGTGGAAGAAGATTTCCTGTTTGATACTTTCTCCACCTCTGAAAAATCAGCAAAAACATTGCCTATGCTGAAAGGAGTCCTCAAACATGCTACAGACGTTTTCAAAGAGCCCACAAAGGCAAGGGTTGTCAACCCAAGGATTGAAAAAATATATAGACCTGCGCCAGTGGACCCTACCTACATCAAGGGCCAACTCCCATTGGACTCCCTCGTGGTGGCCAATGCTCGCAAGAGGGCAAACTCGCAAACTAGTGGTGTTGCTCCTCCTCAGGACAAAGAATCAAAGATCTTGGAGGCTTCAGGAAAGCGGGTGGCAGCACAGGCTGCTAATATTTGGAGGATTTCAAATACACAGGCCCTGTTGGCTAGATACGATAGGGCTCACTACGACACATTAGAACAGCTGTTGCAACACCTGCCTGATGTTTACAAAGAGGGAGCAGAAATGATCATACAGGAGGGGAAGTTAATTTCTAATGCATCCATCAAATGTGCACTGGATGCTGCAGACATGGCAGCTAGGGCCATTAACACTAGTCTAATGTTGAGACGTCACGCCTGGCTCCGCATCTCTGGGTTTAAACCAGAGATTCAAACAACTTTGCTCAACCAGCCAATTAACCCTGACTTCCTTTTTGGTCCCGATGTAGACACAACCCTCGAGAAAATTAAAAAGGACACTGAGACAGCAAAATCCATGGGGGCTCTGCAGTCACAGCAGTTTCGGGGCAGTTCCTTTCGTCGCTCCGGTAATAGGGGAGCCTCTAGAGGACAAGCTTTACAGCAAGCCCAGTACAACAAGGGGAGCACGCAAACCACCTACACAAAGAATAACAGGGGTGGATATCGTGGGAACAGCACCAAGGGCAGAGGACGTGGAAATAACAATACCAGATCCTCCGCTCCCAACAAACAGTGACGCCTTGTCACTGCCCCCCGACCATTTAACACCAGTCGGGTTAAGACTCCAGCAGTTCCTGCCAGTCTGGAAAGGCATTACCACAGACAGGTGGGTGAGACAACTTATCCGATACGGCTATTGTCTAGAACTGACCTCCACTCCCCCAAACCTACCCCCAAGGCACCGTCCTATGTCCGCAGAGCACATGCACTTATTGCAGCAAGAAGTACTCTCCATGCTGCAAAAAGGGGCAATAGAACTCGTGCCTGTAGAAGAGCAAGTTACAGGGGTGTACTCTCTGTACTTCCTAATCCCAAAAAAGGACGGTTCCCTGCGGCCCATTCTAGACCTCAGACCCCTCAACCAATACATACTATCAGAACACTTTCATATGTTAACATTACAGCAGGTCCTACCTTTGCTCAGTCAGGGCGACTTCCTAGCAACCCTGGACCTCAAGGATGCATATTTCCACATTCCCATTCACCCAAGTCACAGGAAATATCTCAGATTCACCATCAACAATCAGCATTACCAATTCAAGGTCCTGCCTTTCGGGGTCACTACTGCCCCCAGGGTATTCACCAAGTGCTTAGCAACTGTGGCTGCGCACCTTCGGAGACAGCACATCCATGTCTATCCCTACCTGGACGACTGGCTTGTTCAAGCAAAGTCAGCCCAGCAGTGTGCCAGCCACATGTCACGCACAATTCACCTCCTACACAGTCTAGGATTCTCACTAAACTACCAAAAATCGCACCTTCAGCCCGCTCATGTGCAACAGTACCTAGGAGCAACAATAAACACTCTGACAGCGACAGCACAGCCAAACTCTGCCAGAGTCAACAGCATGCAACTGCTAATTCAGAAATTCAGGCCCCAACAATCGCTCCTAGCGCAAGTATTCATGCAGCTGATCGGTATGATGGCATCCTGCATATTCATAGTCCCGCACGCGAGGCTACACTTACGTCCCCTTCAAGAATGCTTAGCACAACAGTGGAACCAGGCTCATGGCCATCTAAAAGACCTAGTGTTGGTGACCGGTCGTGCATACAACTCTCTGCATTGGTGGAACACACACAACCTGTGCAGGGGACGACCGTTCCACGAGTCTGTCCCACAAGTAGTGCTGACGACGGACGCATCTCTCCAGGGCTGGGGGGCGCATGTCCTCCATTACACTGTGCAAGGACTATGGACGCCACAGCAGCAAAAGATGCATATCAATCTTTTAGAGCTGATGGCAATCTTCATGGCGATGAAAGCAACAAAGTTGTGTTGATCCGGACGGACAACATGACTGCCATGTATTACATCCAAAAGCAGGGAGGCACACACTCTCCGCAAATATCTCATCTAGCGCAGAGCATGTGGAAGTGGGCCATCCAGAGGAACATCTTCCTCATGGCGGAACATCTCCCAGGCAAGGACAACCAGATGGCGGACCTGCTCAGCAGGCACAGTCATCAAATGCACGAGTGGGAAATTCACCCCTCAGTGCTCCAACCATATTTCCAGCAGTGGGGTCATCCAGAGATAGACCTCTTCGCAACAAAAGAAAACGCTAAATGCCAACACTTCGCCGCCAGGTTCCCACACCCGCAGTCTCAGGGCAATGCGATATGCATGAACTGGTCAGGCAAATTTGCGTACGCTTTTCCCCCAGCTCCGCTCATACCGCTAGTGGCACGCAAACTGCGGCAGCACTCCATGACACTCATCCTGGTTGCTCCAACGTGGGCACGACAGGCTTGGTACACCACGTTCCTGGAACTTTCAGTAGTGCCTCACCAACGGCTACGCCTCACGCCCAGTCTCCTCACTCAGAGCCATGGAGACATACAGCATCCAGATCCGCAACAGTTGAGCCTTGCGATATGGCTCCTGAGGTCATAGAGTTCGGCTACCTCAACGTGCCCCCTGACTGTATGAACATCATCAAAGAGGCAAGGCCGACAGGACAAAGGTCTTTAGAAAGACTAAACAACTATTTGTTGCCTTCTCCCCACAACACAAAGGCAACCCTATTTCCAAATCAGGTATAGCCAGATGGATTGTTAAGTGCATTCAAATCTGTTATCAAAAAGCTAAACGGACCTTAACAGTTCCCCCAAGAGCGCATTCCACACGCAAGCTAGGGGCATCCATGGCTTTCCTAGGTAACATTCCTCTAGAGGATATATGTAGGGCAGCCACATGGTCCACCATACATACATTTACCAAACGCTACTGCGTAGATGTACACTCCAAACAGCAAGCCGCTGTAGGACAGGCTGTTCTCAGAACTCTCTTTCAGACTGCTGCAGCTGGCACTGGCAACCGCCGCTAAGGAGGTAACTGCTATTTATTCTATGCACAGATATGAATTCAGCAGCCCACATGCCTCGAACGGAATATGCTACTTACCAGTATGCATCTGTTCTTGGCATGTAGGGCTGCTGACATTCATATCGCCCGCCCTCCTCCCCGGTGCCTGTAGCAGCTGAATCATTTTCAGGCATGGTCATCAATTTCAGTATTACACTCCATCTCTGCCACTATGGCGAAAAACAATCTGGGGATGGAGAGGATGCCCATGTGCACTGTAGTCCAGGGGAGGAGCCACCTATCTCGTGATACTTCGAACACTCTTCCAGGACAACAATGTGCAATCATCCGGACCCAACACTAGGCGGAGATCTATGCACAGATATGAATGTCAGCAGCCCTACATGCCAAGAACAGATGCATACTGGTAAGTAGCATATTCCTTAGTATTCCTTGTCGGCATAGTCTCCTTCTCTGACGCAGAATCCTATATTTTGTCAATGGTGGTAAACCATCACTTCAGGCCAGTGGGCCCTCTAAAGTGTACCTGAGGGCTATGCCATACTATTTCTTCCTACCTCACCGCACCTACTTCCAGCATCTAGATGGCTGACAGAGGACTGTCTGTCAGCAGGAATTTCAGGCCCTTTTGACAAATGGGGCTACAGAGAGGGTCCCAGCCTCAGAAGTAGGAACTGGGTGTTACTCCTACTACATCCTTTTGCCAAAAGAAGGACGGAGACCTTTGTCCCTCTCCATGCCTTCCTGCAAAGGGACAGATTCAGGATACTCGCACTAGCTTGGGTCCTGTCTGCCCTAGACCCTGGCAACTGGATTGTGGGTTGGACCTGGAGGACGCTTATTTCTATATCCCCATCCTGCAGGCTGACAGTCGCTCTACCTGCAGTTCACGATTGCCAGAAGCATTTTCTGTTTGCTGTGCTCCCTTTGGCTTCCTCAGTACCCCACAGGAGTTCTGGAAAGTGAGGGTGCTGGTCACAGCATACTTTTGGAGGTCGGATGCCAGTTTTCCTCCTACCTCAATGACTGGCTGCTGAAGGAGAGCTTCTCTCAGGCAGTCGTCCACCACTTCCATGCAATAGGTAACATACTAACGTCATTATGGTTTTGTAGTAGGGGATCTCTGTGTATAGTCATAATCTAGTGAATAGTCCCGCCCATGTGCGTGGACCCCGGAGCAATCAAAAATAATCTATTAAAGTGTCGAAAAATGCAGAACTGAACAGACACTTAAGAGAGAATTAAAGACACATAATGCAGCCTATAAAACCAAGCTACACTGTTCAGTACTTCAACTAGAATTCCACCAAAAATCCACCAACAGCAAAGCCTGTCCAGATTTCCCTAGCCTCAGCAGCAAAACCCCTCTGGAATGATAGAGAGGAAGACCTGGACAGACAAGCCCCATAGCCTGCCATTATGTGGCTCAGAACAGGATACTGTGCCTTTAAGAGAACTTTCTAGAACTTCACAGTATCCCAGAATGCACTGCAGGTCCCTTTTACTTTCAGTTCTTTTTTCCGGCTCCTGCAAGCAGGACCCTGGAGCATTGAGCTCTCCCTTTTCAAGGGTTTATTGGTTATTTTTCACTTTTGTTTCGAATTGAGTGCTTTCTAAAGTACTTTAGTGCTTTTCTTCTTGGTTTTTGCACCCTTTTGATGTCAAATATGCCTGCATTATTTGACAAATGTCCGGAGTGCTCCAGGAAGAAGGCCAAATCAGATCCCCATGAGGTGTGTATCCTCTGCCTTCCCTCTTCCCATATCCCAGAGGAGTGTGTGATTTGTCAGGGCTTCTCTGGCAGGACCCTGAAGGACAGAAAGAAGATCAGGCTTCAGGGCCTTGAGGAAAGAAGGCTGAAGGTGCAAGGTGGGTCTGGAGGGGCTTCCTCTGCCCGTGCTGAGGCCTCTGGGGGGCTCCCCAGGGGCAGGAAGACCAGCAAGCGTCCCCATTCTCCGTCTGGGTCGATTGCACCGACTACAGTGTCAAGAGGGATGACGGGCGAAGCAACGTCGACGCTTGTCGTCGAAGGAATTGAACAGACCGCCGTAGAAGTCATCGTCGAGTGATCGACGTCGAAAGGCCCGGCGTCGGCGCTCGCCGTCGAGGCGACACTGCCGTTCGCCGGCGGCGAAAAGTAGATCGTCGTCGAGGGGATCCTCGTCGTCGAGGAGTAGATCGCCGTTGAGGCGCAGGAGGTCGCCGTCGAGGCGTAGACACTCGCCGTCGAGGGGGAGACGGTCGACGCCGAGGAAAAGACGCTCGACGTCGAGGGACCGACGCTCGCCGTCCGGTCGCCGTTCTTCGACGCCGAATAGACGTGGAAGGAGGCCTGACGCCATGGGAGGTTCGCCAACGTCCCAGGCCGGAAAGGAAGGCGAATCACCGGGCTCTGTGTACTCCGAGGTGTATATCCCGTCACAGAGGCCGGTTACACCTCCGCCTCCATTGCCGAGGGGTCTCCCTCAGAGGGCCCCTATTCCTCCTCCTTTACCACCACTTCCGCAACCCGGACCTCGACCTCAGTTGCCAGAAAAGCCACCTCCAGTCCCTCCGAGGTCGGTCTCACTGCCCAGACTGCCAACCCCTCCCAAAGGGACTCCTAAGCCGAAGGCCCCGGCCAAACCAAAGACGCCCGCTCCGGTGGAACCGGCGGATCGACCGAGGCCTAGGAAGTCGCGATCGCGCTCCAGATGGAGAGGAAGATCGAGGAGTCGACGTAGATCCTCCACTAGATCAAGACGTCGCCATAGGAGGCGGGGATCCAGGTCCCGCACGGACTCCTCCAGGACAAGGGTGTCTCCGGTGGTTCTCCTGAGGGGGGCTACAAAATTGGGAATCACGGTGACGGCTCCAACACCCACGACGTCCGTGATCTTTGAAACGCTTCACAAGAAGCATTTGTCTCCCCCTCTTCTACCACTAGAGCCAGGTTTGGTAGAACCTGCGGAGGAGCTGTTCCTCACGGCAGCGGTGGTGAAGGCTGCTCCCTCCCGACTTCTGAAAAAGTACAGGGCCCCGGATTCGGACCTGGCCTTTCTGCGGATAGATCCGGTACCTGACTCTGTTATAGTGACGGCGGCCAGGAAGTTACACTCTACCTTCCTGTCCTCAACCGTGCCGCCCGATAAGGAAAGCCGAGGGATCGACTCAGCTGGAAGGAAGGCTTGTGGGACTGCATCCACGGCCATGAAGGCCTCCAGCGATGCGGCGTTTCTGGGACGGTACGACCGTGCCCTGTGGGACTCCCTGCAACAGTTCACGGACCCTTCTGCCACGAGACAGGAGGGAGGACTTCCAAGAGATCCTCAAAGAGGGGATGCTGGTGTCAAACCAGGTCATCAGCGCGGCTGCGGATATCTCTCTTTTGGCTGCCCATGGGTACTGTCATGGGATCAACCAGCGGCGCCATGCTTGGCTCAGGCTCACATCACTCAAGCCGGAGGCCCAGCAGCGGGTGGCCAATCTGCCCTTTTCCGGGGAAACCCTGTTCGTAAAGCATGCCGATGATGAGATGGCCCGCATGAAGGCGGAGGCAGAGACCCTGACGGCTGTGGGCTTGGAGAAGCCCAAAGAAAAGAAGTCCTACGGCACGTTCCAGAGACAGTTCGGTGCACAGGGAAGAGGACGAGGGCAGTCTTCGGGACAGCAGCAGCAACAACAGCAGCAGTTCCGGAGACCCTTCCAAAAGCGTCAGAAGGGTAGAGGGGGACAGCAGTCCTCTACAGCGAACAAGGGCCCGGCCGGGTCGCGACCCTGAGCTGTTACTTCCCCTTCATCCTTTACCTGCTCCGGTGGGGGGGGAAGCGTTCAATTTTTTCTGGCAGAGTGGAGAAAAATTACTCGGGACAAGTGGGTACTGAATATTGTTTGCAATGGATACAGTCTTTGTTTCACCAGCCCGCCTCCATCGATTCCTCCGGTCAGCTCGCAGTATCAACTGCGCGAGCTCCAGGCGGAGGCAGATATCCTGTTAAGGAAAAGGGCGATAGAAGACTTACCTCTGGCTCAAAGAGGAAGAGGTCTGTACTCCCGGTTCTTCCTGGTTCGCAAGAAGGACAAGAACGAGTTCAGGCCCATTCTGGACTTGCGACAGGCAAACAAGTGGATTCGCAGAGAAAAGTTTTGCATGCTGTCGTTGCATCAGATTTATCCTCAGCTGCAACAGGGAGACTGGCTATGTGCAATAGACCTACAGGATGCGTACTTCCATGTGCCTATTGCACACAAACACAGGAAGTTCCTGCGATTTCAAGTCGGCACCAATCATTATCAATACACAGTACTGCCATTCGGGCTGAAGTCTGCGCCCAGAACATTCTCGAAGTGCATGGCAGTGGTAGCAGCACACCTAAGAACGAACAAGGTGTTTGTCTACCCGTACCTGGACGATTGGTTGATCAAGTCCTCCTCCTTCTCGGAAGCTCAGGCACACTTCCAGAAGACGTGCGTTCTCTTGAACAAGCTGGGGTTGCACATCAACATGTCCAAGTCTGTCCCGACTCCGGTCCAGTGCATTCAGTACTTGGGAGCCACCATCAATACGCTGTCAGCAAGCGTGTCTCCTTCGGAGGAGCAAAGATTATCACTCCTTCGGAAGGCTCAGGCTCTTATGACCACTCCATCTACAACAGTGAGGACGGTGTCTTCTCTACTGGGATCGATGGCCTCTTGTATCTTCCTAACGCCACATGCACGACTGCACATGAGACCGTTGCAGGAGTGCTTGGAGGCTCAGTGGGATCAGAGGAAAGGGTCTTGGGACGACAAGATACAACTGTCTCTGCATGCTCTTCAGTCTCTGAAGTGGTGGTGTTCAGCGGAGAATCTCCTCAGAGGGGTTCCCTTCCACAAGGACATTCCCACTCAGACTATCGTGACGGATGCTTTTCTCCAGGGCTGGGGAGCGCACTCCGGAGACTTACAGATTCAAGGAACGTGGTCACCGATGGAGTCCACGTATCATATCAACTTCCTGGAACTCAGAGCTGTTCACTTGGCACTGAAGGCCTTTCATCCGTCCTTTCAGACCAACTCTCTGCTTGTGCAGACGGACAATACGACCACGATGTATTACCTCAACAAGCAGGGGGGCTCGAGATCACGCACTCTGTCGCAGGAGGCGCAGGCGATCTGGCGATGGCTTCTGGCCAGAGGACTGACGATAACGGCTACCCATCTACCAGGTGTGCAGAATGTTCAGGCGGACGCACTGAGCAGACTGATTCAGGAAAACCCCGAATGGGTCATAAACGACGAAGTACTAGGAGAAGTCTTTGCAAGGTGGGGGACTCCAGACGTAGATCTGTTCGCCACCGCCGAAAACAGCAAATGCTGAGACTTCGCCTCCAGCTACTACCAGCAGGGGACGCTGGGGAATGCGTTATGGATCAGCTGGTCGAACAGCTTTCTGTACGCTTTTCCACCCATTCCCCTGATTCCGGCGGTACTCAGCAAGCTGTCCCAGTCCAGGGCACGGATGATCCTGATTGCCCCGGAATGGCCCAGACAGTGATGGTTCACGGCCCTGCTTCACCGGTCTATCCTTCCGCACATACGGCTGCCGTGCAGGCCGGACCTTCTCACGAAGTTCGGGGGACAGATGTTGCACCCGAACCTCTCATCTTTGAGTTTGGCGGCATGGCTCCTGAGATAGTGCAATATGGCCATTTGAATCTACCAGATGATTGCATGGACATACTGAAGGAGGCTAAGCGACCTTCCACTCGGACTTCCTATGCTTACAAGTGGAAGAGGTTCTGTATCTGGTGCAAGTCCAAGAACTATGACCCGACGACGTGCAAGGAAGACGTCATCCTTCCTTACCTTCTGCATTTGGCGCAGTCTGGCCTTAATGTTCATCCCATTAAGGTTCATCTCGCCGCATTGACTGCCTACAGGAAATGCCCTTCACAGACTTCCTTCTTCCAGATCCCTGTGATCAAAGATTTTTTGGAAGGCTTGAAGAAAGTGTTCCCTCCTGTCCGGCTTCCTTCGCCTTCATGGGAATTGAATGTGGTGCTGTCCAGATTGATGAAGGAGCCTTTTGAACCTATTCATAAGGCTTCGTTGCAGCACCTGTCCTGGAAGGCGGCGTTCCTCGTGGCCATTACATCGGCCTGCAGGGTGAGTGAAATTCAGGCGTTGTGTTGCCAAGAACCTTATACTGTATTTCATGCTGCTAAGGTTGTTATGCATACTCACCCTAAATTTCTTCCCAAAGTTATTTCTGATTTTCATGTCAACCAGACCATAACTTTGCCTACGTTTTTTCAGAATCCTTCATCTCCAGCGGAAAGGTCTTTACATTCCCTGGATGTTAGGAGGGTGTTGAAATTTTATCTGGATAAGACCAAAGATATTCGTAGGTCAGACCAATTGTTTATCAATTATGGATCAGTCAGGACCGGTCTTGCTACCTCTAAACAGTCCATCTCTAGGTGGATTGTGTCCTGCATACAACTGTGTTACCAAAAAGCTAATAAGACCTTAGGGGGTAAACCTAAGGCTCATTCCACCAGAGGCAAAGCTGCCACGACGGCTTTGCTCCGTAATGTTCCCATTGCAGAAATCTGCAAGGTGGCCACCTGGAAGTCGGTCCATACCTTTGCTAAGCATTACTGCCTGGACACTGATGCCAGGGCAGACGCTCAGGTTGGGAAGGCTTCGCTGCGAAATCTGTTCGCACAATAGTGGTGTTATTTCTCGTTTTTCCACCGCCGCTTTGGTGTGGGGATGGGCTTGCCATTCTATTCACTAGATTATGACTATACACAGAGATCCCCTACTACAGAAGGAGTAGTTTCTGTCCTGTAACTCCAGTTCTGTAGTAGGGGTATCTCTGTTATAGTCATAAGCACCCGCCCTCCTCCCCGGTGGAGAGAGATATTCATGTAAGGAATGCTACAGGTCTGGCATGTTACGCCTTTAAAAAGAACTGAAAGTAAAAGGGACCTGCAGTGCATTCTGGGATACTGTGAAGTTCTGGAAAGTTCTCTTAAAGGCACAGTATCCTGTTCTGAGCCACATAATGGCAGCCTATGGGGCTTGTCTGTCCAGGTCTTCCTCTCTATCATTCCAGAGGGGTTTTGCTGCGGAGGCAAGGGAAATCTGGACAGGCTTTGCTGTTGGTGGATTTTTGGTGGCATTCTAGTTGAAGTACTGGACAGTGTAGCCTGGTTTTATAGGCTGCATTATGTGTCTTTAATTCTCTCTTAAGTGTCTGTGCAGTTCTGCATTTTTCGACACTTTAAGAGATTATTTTTGATTGCTCCGGGGTCCACGCACATGGGCGGGACTATTCACTAGATTATGACTATAACAGAGATACCCCTACTACAGAACTGGAGTTACAGGACAGAAACTACTCCTTCACTATCAATGTGCCAGAGTCACAACTGACTCCTATGCAGATATTCCTGTTCATCTGAGCTATTCTGGATTCAGTACTTGTCTTGCCTGTTCCTCCTTCGAGTGGAGAGTCTAGGACATTCACGCCATGATCTTAATGTTTCAGCCTCCGTCCTGGATCTCAGTGTGAATGGGTCTGCGACTCTTGGATATGTTGGCCTCCTGCATCCTGCTAGTCAAACATATCTGGTGGCACATGTGAGCTCTGCAGTGGAACCTCAGATTCTAGTGGAAAAGCATCAGGGGAATTTGCTAGATAATATTCAGAGTTCTAAGTATCCTACAAAGATGTGCAGTGTTGGCTACTGGACTGTGATTCGTTCATTGGCAGGCCTCTCTCCTTCACATCAGTTTGTTGGAGTTGAGGGCTATTCGCTTGGTTTTGGAAGCCTTCCCGCCCATCATCAGGGGAAGGCTAGTACAAGTGCTCATGGACATCACAACTGCCATGTGATACTGCAACTAGGAGGGCAAGGTGGAGTCTTGGGCCCTGTGTCTCTGCAAGTGGCTGGTTTGCTAAGGGATTTCCCAGCTGATAAAACCCTAGTGGGATATTTAATCACTGGGGCGGATGAACTCACCTGCAGACGCTTATAGGATCATGAATTGCTGTTGTATCTGGAGGTGGCAAAGGGCATTTTCCCTGGTTCGATCCATTAGCCATCACCAGGAACATTCAGTGTAAGCAGGGTTTTTGTACCTTACAGTTACCAAGAAAACTCTTTCTCAGACACTCATTCTGCCTAAAATGGAGCTCTGAACTCTTGTATGCCTTCCCGCTTCTACCCCTCCTAGCTTGAGTACTGAAGAATATCAAGCCCAACCTGTCCCAATTCAGCTTAGTGGCTCTGTGTTGGGCCATTAGGACGTGATAACCCAGAACTTCGGGGCATTAGCATCTGTCCTCAGATCAAGCTGCAGATTTGGGAGTATCTACTATTTCAGCGACAGGGCAGGGTTCTGCACCCAGGCCACCACCATCTGCACCTCATGCTTGGAGACGGAGCGGCAGCAGCTAGTTTCCTTCAAATTTTCATCCCTAGGTCGTTAATGTTGTTCCAGATACAAAATCGGTGTATGCCAGGGGCTGGGAAACGTTTTTGGTTTGGTTCGGCACATGCCAGATTGACCCGCGGCACTGTCTAAAGTGGTGTTGTTTGTTTTGACATTGGTACTACAAGACTTGCTTTAGGCACTGTTAAATAGTATTTGTCAGCTCTGTCTGCTTCTCTATGGTTGCCAGATTAGCATTCTTTGCTTAAATCGCCTGTTCTGATGAGATTTCTTAAAAGTTTCCAACATATGTTTCCACCAAAGCCTTGTGTGATGCCACAGAAGGACTTTGATTTGGTTCAATCAATCAATCAATAATATAATTTGTAAAGCGCAGTACATACCCACAAGGGTTTCAAGGCGCTGAGGGGTGAGGAGGAAGGGGGTGCTGTTGCTACTGGTCGAACAACCCGGTCTTGAGTTGTCTCCTGAAAGTTAGTGTCGGAAGGTGGATATCTGACTATGGTTACCCCCAACTTTTTGCCTGGTGTTTTGCTGGTTTTTCGACTTAGTTGACCTGGGGCCCTGCTATTCAGGACCCCAGGCCCACTGCTCTCTCTGTAAAATGGATTCCATTTACTCTAGGTACATATCTAATTGGATACTGAGTCACCTTATCAGCCCCTGTACAGTGTACCTTAGGTACCCAGGGCATAGGTGCACCCAAGGCCTACCAGGGGCTGCAGTATGTATTATAAGTAAGCAAAAGGGGGTGGTGATGGACAGAGTTTCTGAATTAGGCAGAATACTCTCACCCAGTCAACAGATCAGGGCTTGATCCAACACCGTTTTTTAGCTCACTGCACCATCCCAGCTCAGAGCCTGGCTATATGCAAATTAGTCTGTCCCTGGCCCAGTGCATCATGGGAACAGGGCAGACCAAACTACCAAGCCAATTCTTTCACTGGAAAGGAAACAAGCTTCCGGGGACCTGTTTCTGGCATTACAGCCGTCTTCGGCCCGGCTTGCTTGAATCCTGGTGGTGCAATGAGCAAGGGACTCACGTCTGAGTATACCCTTCCACGCTTATGGTGGACAAAACAAGTAAGCAAAAGGGGGTGGTGATGGACAGAGTTTCTGAAACCGGTCCCCGGAAGCTTGTTTCCTTTCCAGTGAAAGAATTGGCTTGGTAGTTTGGTCTGCCCTGTTCCCATGATGCACTGGGCCAGGGACAGACTAATTTGCATGTAGCCAGGTTCTGAGCTGGGATGATGCAGTGAGCTAAAAAACGGTGTTGGATTAAGCCCTGATCTGTTGACTGGGTGAGAGTATTCTGCTTAATTCAGAAACTCTGTCCATCACCACCCCCCTTTTACTAAATTGTTTTGTCCACCATAACCGTGGAAGGGTATACTCAGACGTGAGTCCCTTGCTCATTGCACCATCAAGGATTCAAGCAAGCCGGGCCGAAGACGGCTGTAATGCCAGAAACCGGTCCCCGGAAGCTTGTTTCCTTTCCAGTGAAAGAATTGGCTTGGTAGTTTGGTCTGCCCTGTTCCCATGATGCACTGGGCCAGGGACAGACTAATTTGCATGTAGCCAGGTTCTGAGCTGGGATGGTGCAGTGAGCTAAAAAACAGTGTTGGATTAAGCCCTGATCTGTTGACTGGGTGAGAGTATTCTGCTTAATTCAGAAACTCTGTCCATCACCACCCCCCTTTTGCTAAATTGCAGTATGTATTATGCCACCCCTGGCTGGCCATCCAAATCAGACACAACTGGCTGATCAATCAGCTGGGGCAAGGTGGTGTAATCACCCTTTGCTTTAGATATAGTATACCTATATCTAACCCTAAAATGGACACATATCCTCCTATCAGTCACTCCTATGGCAGGCCTTAACAATCCTGAAGGCAGAGTGCTTGGAATTATGTGGGATGGTGCTCTAGCATGAGCTGAGCCTGTCTGCAGCTTTCGGAACCAAGTCCTTTAGCTGTTTCCATGATAACGCATACCATATACTCTTAAGCGCATTATAATCCTCGCGGTTATTTGCTAACTTTGGTATGGCATTATCAAAACATGTCGAGTAAGGTGTCATACGAATTGGAATACTACCCCCTCGCCAATTCTGGCGACGGGGGTAGCATTCCACCCTTCTAGAGGGACACGTCATGTATGTAACTGTGAACCCCGGTTAAAGTTAACTCGAGCCTCAGCATCACAAAATCGATGCTGCCACCACAGACACAAGTCTGACCTCCTGCTGCTGGGAGTCCTTCCAGCGAGGGAGGCTTAGACAAAGGGTTTCCTGCCTTGGGAGGTGCTAGCACCACCCCAGACAGGATTTTGTGTATTAGGTAGGACAGGGCTGAAAGGAATGAGACATACCTGGGGCACACAAGGTGTCCCTGTGCATACTCTGGTCTAAACAAGTTCCTGGGGCACTCCAGCCCCAGAGCTGGCGCAAGACAGGACAAAGGATAGGGGGTGTAACCACCCCCCTTCCTGGTCCCACCCAGAGGAGGGACCTAGTCGTAGTGCAGCCCCCTTTAGCCGGATAAAGGTAGGAGCTGGTCCCATTCCAAATTAGATTATCCTGAACAACTTTACAAGAAGAAACTCTGGACTTCGACGTTCTGCTCCACAGAAGACTGAAGAAATCTCCCTTGTGGGCAAGGAGTGTCCACCCTGCACAAGCAGGCACCATCAGCGTACCACGGCTTCCCTTTGTCGTCTTCCTGCAAGGATCCAGACTTCTGAGCCCGACGAGACCCGGATTCCCAGACCTCTCCGACCTCTACCTACATCTGCAGCACAGCTGAGATCCGTGGGTGCTACGAGACACGTGGGACCGGCCATCTTGGAAGAAGCAGCACTTCGCTCCAGCACGACTCCTGAGGTAACCTCATCCAAGTGCTTTGGGGACTGAGAAGCCCCGACCCCGAGTAGCTCCTGCACCGAAGACCAGCCCTCCAGCCTCCACGAGATCTGCGTGGGGCCCTTCTGCCTGGTTGCTGCTAGACGCATTGTCTGGTCACTTGCCGGCTGGCTTGTGGCCTCCTAGACGACTAACTGCAAAATCTTCACTGCTGGTCTGGTTGCTCCAGACTGGCCCTTGCTCCCTTCCAAAAGAGGAGCACCCCGGACCCTCCTGGTCCACTCCAGACGCCGTTTCCACTCACCGCGTGGGTTGCCTTTGCCAAGGCCTGTTGACTCCGAATCCGAAGCCGACACCGCCGACAGCGAGAGCCTGCGTGGGACAGCTCGTGCCTCCATCCTGGTCGTCGAAGACACCACCTGGTCTACGTGGCTGCAGAGACAAGCGTCCACCTTCACCTGATCGCGACAACGACATCTGGTTCCACTCCTGGTTCCACTCCAGTCACTGGCTAGGGACTTTGAACATTGTCCCCTCTGCTTTCAGGTTCCTCTCTTCACCAATCCACCCTTGGATTGCACCGGACATCTTCCTCCTGGTCGCCTGCAGCATCTTTCTTCAAGGCTCCATAGACTTTGACGCGGAAACCCGACACGACTGCGCACCTATGCATCCGCAGCCTGTGGGTGAGGTAACACGAGCATTTCGGTGCTCAAGGGTAGCTTGACTCTCCTAGTGTCCAGTTCTGTTGTCGTTGTAGTCCTATCTAGTCAGGAACGTCCGTACTCACCTTTTCTTTGAACTGTAATGTCCATAGACTTCTGTACGCATCTCGCGTGTGAGTTCACACTGTGCACACGCGTTCCGTGGGCCTCCTATTACCTACCTCAAGTTAGTATAGCGTGGTC
Organism: Lissotriton vulgaris; assembly: GCF_964263255.1. Lineage (NCBI taxonomy): Eukaryota > Metazoa > Chordata > Amphibia > Caudata > Salamandridae > Lissotriton > Lissotriton vulgaris. The sequence continues at coordinate 1,101,260,887 of NC_141693.1, forward strand.
CCAGCGATCCTACAGCCTCTGGACAGCTCCATTCCTATTATCGACTTTCACATTCCACTTACTTAGTACATGGTTTGTCGTGCCTCTAGGGCACCATTGTAAATCGTGCAACCTAAACGTATTTATTCTAAGAGTTTGTCATGTGCTTAGCCCTCTGATCTCATAAAGAGTTCAGAGGTGTATGTTAGTTAATAAATATCTTGTTTATTTTCATAACAACCTGTGTGGTGTCCTTTAATTTGATATTCAAGGGGTTCTATGTGGTAAAACAGCTGGCTTCACATGCCAAGAGTTTAGCCTAAGACTGCTTTGTCCATGCTACCATTAGGATAGCTGGTCTATAAGGTTGACTTACAACCAATCACCATAAGGGTTGTTTGGACTGATACAAGGTGATCACTAGAACTAGTGAGCATCATATATCAGGCCAACTTCTCACAGTTAGGTCTTCGGTTTGTCGTAGGATGAGGGGGAGGGTGTTCCAGGTCTTGGTGGCGTGACGGGAAAAGGATTTGCCTCCGGCTGTGGTTCTGCGGATAGGTGGCATGGTAGCCCGGGAGAGGTCTGCGGAGCGGAGATTCCTGTTGGGTACGTAGAAGGAGAGTCGACTGTTGATATAGGCTGGGCCGGTCTTGTGGAGTGCCTTGTGTGCGTGGATCAGGAGCTTGAAGGAGATTCTTCTGTCGACAGGGAGCCAGTGCAGGTTCCTCAGGTGGGGGGTGATGTGGTTGCGGCGCGGGACGTCGAGGATCAGGCGTGCCGAGGCATTCTGGATTCTTTGCAGTCTGTTGATGAGCTTGGTCGGGGCTCCGGCATAGAAGGTGTTTCCGTAGTCAAGTCTGCTGCTGACTAGGGCATGGGTGACTGTTTTCCTTGTGTCTGTCGGGATCCATCTGTAGATTTTCGGGTTCTGGTTCTCACTTTTGTAATGTCCCCCTCCAGGTGAGCCAGTGCATAGCTGTCCACTCTGTCTCTTGACCCTGGCATTGATCTTTCTGGTCGCAATAACGTCAGCTTGTCAAGTGAAGGAGCTGCAGGCACTCGTGGTCCAGCCGCCTTACACACCATTTTTTCCAGACAAACTGGTGTTGAGATCTCAAGCTGCTTTTCTGCCAAAAGTAGTAACACCTTTCCACATTAAACAGGCTTTTACCCATCCAGCATTCTTATGCCTGCCTCAATTCTCGAAAGAGGAGGCAAGACCCCATTTGAACCCCAAGAGAGCACTCTGTTTTTGCATTGATTGTACCAAGGACCAATGGGTCGATGTTCAACTCTTTGTGGGTTTCTCCGGAGCAAAGAAAGGCGAGGCAGTCCAGAAAAGAATTCTCTCAAGGTGGATAGTGCTTGGTATTGAAATCTGATGAGCGCTGGGTAAGAAGCAGTTACTTGAAGGTTTGAGGGCTCATTCCACTTGAGCCAATACTGCTGCTACTACACCGACCCGCAGAGGGGTTGTTCTGGATATCTGTCAGGCTGCTTTGTAGCCATTAACGCAGACTTTCAGAAAGCACTATTGCATTGACAGGTAGCTCAGTCGGGATGGTTATTTGCCTATTTACTTCTGCAGGACTTTTTGTTGTGAGCCATTCCACAGAACCACTACTTTGAGGTTCAGCTTAGCTATCTATTCACAAGGTGAAGAATCTGCGGATAGAAGTATCCATCAGAGTTATTTACCTTCGGCAACGTTGTTTCTGGTGGATACTCTAACTGCATATTCCTCACCACCATCCAGTTATGTAGATTGGACTTTTTCCATCTAAAATGGTCGCTAACTACAGATCTGCGCACTGGCCAGGCTAATTTGACAATGGACTCTGCGCCTCAAGGCACAGACAAGCTTTCAAAAGCAACTGACATGAGCATGCTTGGGTGGTGCTTGTATATGGCCCCACTCGTCCCTTCCGGAGCAGATCTATGGTGCAAAGTCGCACAGCACTACTTACTGATACACAGGAGTACTGGTTTTGAGTTTCCAGATCAGTTTGACGCCTTTGGGAATATTCATAAGATGAAGAATATGTGGGTAGCTAGTACATTGACCAGAAAGAGCGTTACTGAAGGTAAGTAACTTATTCACCAGGTGCATTGTGTGGCTGATATTTTCTGGGGAGCATGTAGTCTTCTTTGCATAGGTTTGCAAAACATTTTTCCCCTACGTATGCTTTCTACCTGGTAAGGTTTGTAGTATAACCCAGATGCGCAACATGGTAGTTCGGTGGCCATTCAGACTGAACTACCTCATGTTAAATGTTAAGATTGTGACATATGCATCCATAAGGGGTGGAAAGGATGTTGGACTGTCTGTTGGTGAACGAGTTATGCCCTCGAAATTGCTTGTGCTCACATCAGTGTGATGGGCTTTCAAGCCCTTTCTTGCCTATGTTTTTTTATGCTCTGCAGGACAGGAATGTACACGTTTTCATGGACAATGCTTCTAGGATGCAGTGTCTGAACATCACAGGATGTGTAAGTTCAGGCAGATGTCAATGTGAACAGGAAAATATTGTTCTGAAATTTGGAGAATGGAATGACTATCCGTGCATTTCATCATAACTCAGAAACAGAGAATTAGAGAGCAAACTCTCTTAAAAGGTTTTTGTTTGTGTACCTCAATTGCAAAGTAGGTGGAAAAGTCCTGTAGCACATTTTCCACTACTCAACCATGGTAGGCATAGATGAGTTGCCACTCACCTCAACATAAGTGCAAATGACGCCTGCCAGGCGTTTCCTGAGACAGGTTTAATTTTCAGCTGGGACTTTGGTCAGCACTCTTCCATTTCCCCTTGTCCCCCACCTCATCACCCTTCTTTTCTCTTCTGCCTAAAGTGATCAGGAAGATAGTAAAGGAAGCGCCAACATTAATTTTGGTTGCTCCAGACTGAACAATGAGGATCTGGTACATCAAGTTTCTCAAATGAATCATTTATCTACTTTTTATTCCACTGTTCCATGTGTACTTTCTGACTCAGGGAGATGGCTAGTACCAAACCTTAATAGTTGGACTTTAAAAGCTTAACAGCTTACATGAAAATCTAGAGCACCCAAGCCTTCCCGGGGGAAGTACTTAAGTTTGATCTGATAGCTAGTGGACCCTTTACTAAATGTATGTACTTCAGTAGTTCAAAGGGTTTTACTGATTATATTTTTATTTATTCATATTTTGCTTCTAAGGAAGTCCCAGTGCTTGCGGCTACCCAGATGTACGTTGTGATGACACCCATGCAAAGGTACAAACCACAGACATTTTTTTCAAAACTAGACAACCAGGGGATTCGGGGTGCTGTGCCTTGTTTGGATCTCATCAGGGTTAAAGGAAAGAGAAGACCCCACGTGTTTCTGGGAACAGGGTACTAAAGACAAGGAAAGTCAATGAAAAATCCCTGGAAAGACTGCTTCACTATTTAGCTAAAGTTACTACCTTCTATTTGTATCCCATTCATCAAACACACATTATTCAAAAGATACGTCCAGTTAAAGTTTCCACACTAGAATGTAAGGTTTACAATATTTTATTTAAAAGATAGGATAAACAAATATCCTTCACAGGTCAGTTTAACATTTCAGAAAAAGGTTCCTGAAAGCATATCTAATAAAACAACAATTTTTAAAAAAATTGCACATTTCACTTCATGAACATTTGAACAAAATTGTCCACAAAATCTCATAAACTATAGGCACAGTCAAATAAATACATTTGCAAAATCCTGATCATTGAATCAAAACACATTACATTTATCTACAAAAACCCCCTTCAAATGGTAGCTTTAGATGTTTGTGCTACACCATTGCCTGATCCAATCGCCTTCTAACTTTTAAATCTGGAAAACCGGGAAAACTGGGCAGAAGCGAGAACCCACGATACAAGAGAACATATCCAGTTCAAAAAAAGTGGGTCATATCAGAGTGGAGCGAGTTCAAGTTCACTTCTATCCCTCGTTGAAACAAATGTTTTAACTTGAAAAGCAGATTCCAGGACCAGACATCTATAATGGAATGGAATCAGTGAAGAACAAGAAAGGCCATAAGATAAATACTGCCCGACCTGTTCAAACAATCCAAAGGTTCCCATCGAACTAGAAAACCAGTAGGCATAGAAAGAAGGATCATACTATGGTGCCAAAATAATATTCTTGACACTCCTATCCAGAGACGGATTCCTAATTTTGGAAGACGGTGACCCCAATAAACAACCGCTTTGTCCTGAAGAAGGTGTTCCCACATCCAGGGGGTCAACACCGAAACGCGTCGACGCATTTTGTTCAATATAGAATCCAAGTGGAGCCTAGGGAAAATCAGATATTCATGAATTCTTGATACTGTGATTCCCAGATTTAAAAGTTAGAAGGCGATTGGATTCAATGATCAGGATTTTGCAAATGTATTTATTTGACTGTGCCTATAGTTTGAGATTTTGTGGACAATTTTGTTCAAATGTCCTGAAGTGAAACGTGCAATGTTTTTTTTAAAATTGTTGTTTTATTAGATATGCTTTCAGGAACCTTTTTCTGAAATTTTACACTGACCTGTGAAGGATATTTGTTTATGCTATCTTTTAAATAAAAGATTGTAAACGTTACATTCTAGTGTGGAAACTTTAACTGAACGTATCTTTTGAATAATGTGTGTTGGATGAATGGGATACAAATAGAAGGTAGTAACTTTAGCTAAATAGTGACGCAGTCTTTCCAGGGATTTTCCATTGACTTTCCTTTTCTTTCTCATCAGGTTTTCCCATGGGTTTACCTTGTGTGGATCGCATGAGCACAGCCCAAATACCGCACCTATCCCTATTACTTATTTCTCAATGTAGTGCTTTTTGTGTTGTGAACTCTTGTCCCACCCACACAAGTGGGGTACTATTCTTATCAGGAGGCATGTGGGCACTCCGTGGTAGGAAATTTGTAGCTCCCTGCAGATTCCAGAACTTACCGTCACAGAAATGTAAGGATTCTTTTTTTTAACCAAAGTTTGACGTTTGCAAGGGCCTCTGGGTAAAGTTACCAAGTAAGAGCCACACAAGCCACCCAACCATGGATTCCCCCAGGTGTCTAGTTTTCTAAAACATCCAGGTTTGCTAGGTTTCCCTAGGTGCTGACTGAGCTAGGGACCAAAATCCACAGCTACCCACTTTGCAAAACAAGAGTCCATTTTGAGTAGATAAATGTGATATGTTAATCTACTGTTTTGGGTCCCTTCCAGTCGCTGGCACTAGGCCTACCTACACAAGTGAGGTACCATTTTTACCGGGAGAGGTGGGGGAAGGCTGGGTGGGAGCAAGTTTGTGGCTCCCCGCAGATTCCAGAACTTTCTATCACAGAAATGTGAGGAAAATGTGTTTTATTAGGCAAAGTGTGAGGTTTGTAAGGAATTCTGGGTAAGAAAACCTTGGGAGAGCCACACCAGTCACCCCATTCTTGTGGCCTCCCAGGTGTATAGTTTTCAAAACTGCAGGTTTGCTAGGTTTCCCAAGGGGCCTGCTGAGTTAGGTTTCAAAATCCACAGCTACCCACTTTGCAAAAAAGGTCAGTTTTGAGAGGCAAAATGTGATGTCAATGTTACATTTTGGGCCCTTTCCTGTTGTGGGCACTAGGTCTACCCAGACAAGTGAGGTACCAATTTTTTCAGAAGACGTGAGAGCAGAGAATAGTAGAACATTTATTACCAATTGGATTTCACTGTATTTCTGCCCTCTAGATCATATCCTAGTACAAATTCAGAGATGTCTGAATCCCCACTGTTCCTAAACTCCTTGTGCCCATTTCTGAAATGCATAGGTTTCCTTGATGCCCATTTTTCACTCTACATTTTTCACCATATGAATTGGCCTATACTCTGTACACAAGGAAAAAACATTGTTCAGTGCAGCTCTGTTGTTGGCTCTAGGTACCTCAGGTTCTTTGAGAACCTACAAACTCTATATATATCCGCAGCCAGATGGGCCTAGTGGATGTAATGGTATGTTGCTTTTGTAAATCTGCCATTGTGACAAGAAGTTACAGATGAAAAAGTTCTAACAAATGGACTTTTATTCCTACTCAATATTTCTTCATTTCAACAGTTAGTACTTTAGGGAAACCTTGAGGGATCTACACATATGAACCCTTGCTGAAATGAACTATCTACTTTTCAGAAACCTATAGCTTTCCTGGATCCCCCATGGGGTTCACACTGGTTTCCACCCCAAATTGGAAGTAGGTTGAAAGCACAAAAAATAAGACAACCGGGCTACCTATTGGAAAAATGGCAATACCATGGTAAAAAAAAATTGATTTTTCATTCAGCTCTGCCTGCTCCTGAAATCTGGGAAGATGGTGAATTTAGCACAGCACGTTGATGTTATTTTTAGGGAAGAAACAGACACTTTTATCCAGAACACATTTTTCCTATTTGTCCCAAAAACTCAAAATGTAGCTACATTTTGCATATTTTCTCGGTCCCCTCCAGGGGAATTCACAACCCTTGGGTACTTTTAGGATACCCGGGATGTCGTAAAGAAGGATACAAATTTGTCATGGATACCTTCTGTAGCAAAAAGTTATGGAGCCCTAAGCACAAATTACCCCAATAGCCAAAAAAAGGGGTTAATTTTCTAGTTGGAACAGCATTACGGTCAATTAAATCAAACACAATGTTTTTTGGACAGAATATCTACTCAACTCCTGTGTTTAAAAGTGCTTTTATGAATGATAATGAAGAAAAAGAGGCTCAGTGATATAAAGTAATTGCTTAGAATTGCGTAATTTGGTCAAGTAAGGAAACCAGGTTTGAGCCTAGATTTTGTTTTGGCTCATGTTAGACAATTCAGTGACTAAATGGGTATCTCTCTCACGCCTGTTACACATCAAAGGTCACTGCTTTGTCTTGAATTTTTTACATATGAGGTGGAGGTAGAAGCCATGTGAAAGCTCCACTTGTTTTAGGCTCGAGAGCCCAAAAGGACCGAACCAGAACCAGACAGCTGGCTCATATTTTCTGCTGCTTTGCCCACCTCTTTCAACCCTGGTTACTGGTGCTTCAGGTAGTGAGCCATATTCTACAAGGCTGCAATGATAAAGATTGCAATTCTAGTGGGAGTCAGTGAAACACTTTGTACCTATGGAACCTGCGGTACTGCACAGCGCCGAAGGCTGGGAACATGCTACGGTGCTTTTTCATATGAAAGATGGTTTTTATTTTTTCAGTCTGACATTTAGGGTTAACGTTACCATGTCAAGGGTGCAGTAAATGCTCAGCACCGCAAAGCAGTCCAGATTCAGCTGAATCAATTTGTAAGGTCTTCTCTTGGTGTCTGGCAGCAGACAAACAGAGATGTCACTTTGAAGATTATATTCATTTTCTGTTAGAACTGGCTATTTCTGGTAGGCTAGGGCTGATGCCCAAGCCAGGCAGAAACCACCATTCTAGTCGGGGCAAGGGAGTCACACGCCAAGATAACCCCTGCTCACCCCCTGGTAGCTTGGCACAAGCAGTAAGGCTAAACTCGGAGGCAATGTGTAAAGCATTTGCGCCAGCACACAACAGCAACAACATCCTAGGCACACCACAAAAGGAGCTCCACACAAGGTTATTATAAAATAACTTTTGTATTGTAAAAACACATCAGATAGAAGTTACACATGTACATTGTGCCAACTGGCACAGGCAATATTCACAAGGGATTATGTACAGAACAAGGCCACATGCGCCACTGTTAGAATCAGCACTTAGTAGAAATTAGAATAAGTATAGCACAAAATAACAGTTGTAAATCACATCCAGTAACTACTGGGAACAGGTAAGTACCACCTACGCAACCCTAAACACCTTAGGAGAATGTCACGCAGGGAACCAGGACCTCACTAGGACCACCTGTATTAGAAAGAACAACCACCTAAGAATAAAATACATTTAGGGGTATAGGTAAGAACACATTACACATGATGCAAAACCCACATTCAGAGGTGTAAGGAAATAAAACACATGATGCATAAAAACACGTTCAGCGGTGTAAGGAAAGAAAACACATGACGCCTAAAATATTCAGAAGTGTACGGACAACCACCTAAGTATCACACAGCGTTTAGGGGTCTAGGAAAGAACACATTACCCATGATGCATAAATATACATTCAGAGGAGTAGTAAAGAGAAACACATGATGCATAAACCTACACATTCAGCGGTGTTAAGAACAAGGCAAATGATGCATCACAAACACATTCAGAGGTGCAGCGCTAGGAGACACATGACGCCTAAAACATTCAGAGGTGCAGCGCAGGGAAAGAAAGACACATGATGCATAAAAACATTCAGAGGTGTAAGACAAGGGAAACACATGATGCATAAACCTACACATTCAGCGGTGTTCAGAACAGAGCACATGATGCAATAAACTACATTCAGAGGTGCAGCGCAAGAAGACACATGATGCCTAAAACATTCAGAGGTGCAGCGCAGGGAAAAGGAAGACACATGATGCCTAAAAACATTCAGAGGTGCCAGAACAATACAATAGCGCAAAAGCACCATAGCAATTACTATTAAAAACATAGAAATCACATTGCGCAGAACTTACATAAGCCACCGCCTGTGGCAGTCCCTAGGCCAACTGGCCTTGTTGGGGCTCAGACGCCCTGTGTCCAAATGTCAGGGCGCGCTGCCAAGCAGCGCCAGTCACAAAACCTAAACGTTGCAGGTGCCCACTACTTGCTGGGCACCTGAGGACATCACAAGACCTAAACGGTGCAGCTGCCCACTAATTGCTGGGCAGCTGAGAGTCCAAACTGCGACAGGGTCCTCACTGACCCTTAGGCGCAAACTGCGCCCACTGCTGGAGCCACACAGGCTCGGGAAACACTCTACACACGTTGGAGCCACACAGGCTCTGGCATAACACGTGCCCAACGTTGGAGCCACACAGGCTCTTAAGGCTTGTGCCCCCTTGAGCCTCTCTGGGCTCGAGATCAATGGGGCCTTTGAGCCTCTCTGGGCTCTGAAATAGCGTTGGGGCGACCCGCTGTCAACCGGGGCCGCCCTGCTTCACCAACTATGCCCCCCTAGACAGAGGGCAGGACACGGGCCATCGGGAGAGCCTACGGGGCTCTAAAACACGCAATGCCCCCCGGGACTGTTGGAGCCTCTCGGGCTCGACATACCGTTGGAGCGGCCCGCTGCCATACGGGGCCGCTCTGACCGCCACTGAGCCCCCAGCCCTCCCGCACTCACCGGCTGCTTCCTGACTCCTCCGGTGGCGGGGCTCAGCTCAACAGCTCCTGCTCTTCTGGCTTCTCCGGCGGCTCTGCTCGACGTCGGGACTCTCGCCGCTCAGCTTCCTTCTCTTCCCGGGGCTCCCTCAGCACACGGGAGCCCCGCAAGCACCAGCAGCCTGCCTTCTCTCGTGCCACCAGCATCTCCGGTCTCCCTCTCCCTACGGGAGACCGGCAACTACGCCACGGCTTCCCCCAGGCAGGGGGAAGTGGATCCGCGTGCCTCCCGGCCCTGCCCACAGTCAGGCGGGCGCGGGCCGGACTTCCGGTTTTGCTCTCTGCGGCCCCGGGCAGCGGCGGTGATCCCACGGGGACATTACCGAGGGGTGAGCACCCTCGGTTTCAAAATAAAATATAGCCGCGGGGTGGCACCCGCTAAATAATTAAATAAATGCGGGCAAAGTCGCAGGGTAGGCACCTGCCAATCGTCACGCAAAATGCGTGACGGCGACACGCTCGCACTAAAGCAAAAAACGCTCGCAAGCGCTATGGGACAAAATAAAGCGCTTCCATCGCGCTGGGGGCACTGGTAGCACCCACAGGCCCATAGAACTGACCCCTATAGCAAGAAGGGTCCACAGAGGTTCTTCAGGGGATGCAGCAAGTCCTGGGGGGGGATAGGAAGAAGGTCCAAAGGATCCCAGGGCAGAGCAAAGTCCTTCAGGAGTCCAGGGGCTGGGCAGGGCCCATGATTCCCTTGGGCCCAAGCAGCAGCACGCCCCTGGCAGATTCAAGTTAGAAACAAGAACAAATTGGAAGGGGACACAGCCCCTTCTTATACAGAGAAAAGTCTTTGAAGTCTTTGTGCAGGCAGTGTGAGAACCAGCTAGAACTGGTTTTAGGGAACTCTCTTCAATGTCAGGGACAGAGGTGACAGTCGCCCAGCGGGAGGTGGAGCCAGCATTGTGGTCAGGCAGGCACAGCCCTAGTCACTCCCAGGTGCCATCTCCTCCCACTTCCCTGGCAGCAGATGCAGCCTTTCATCCACTGGCTGACTCAGACAACCTCCTGGGGCTCCCCAGCCCCTGTCACCCTCAAACCAGACAGTCAATCCACAAGCAGGCCCAGGCACTCCTGGACCAGGCTCACCAGCCAATCACACACCAGACACTAATTACACAAATATGCCAACTCCTAAAAGTGGCACTTCTACACTAGACACAGTCATGCCGCATATATCATTTTGCAGCATTCAATCTCACGAGTACGTACATATCAAACTCGACCCTGCACTCCACACACATCAGGAACTACCATGGGCATACATATTCCCCATTCATTCCTATGGGAGGGCAGGTCACTCACCACACATACACAGAGAGCTCAAGCACTTTACACTGTACCACAGTGAAAAAGTGCGCAGAGGCCTAAAATCACCAACACCAGGTTACAGAAACAGGCTAGGAAAAAGCAAAAAGTCTCGGGGTGAACCTGCCAAAAGGGCCGGGTCCAACATTTTCCATGAAGTTTAACTGTTTACTAGACATGAGCAAGCCACTGAAAGCTCGATCCTGTAGCCTGACTCTGACTCAGCCTGAGGTTCTGTTGGAATCTCGACTCCATAATGAGCCAAGCTTTCATGCAGCTTCTGCTTGCCACATATGTGGCGATAAAGCCAGTGCTGCAGACTTTGGAACTGGGAAACCAGGTTTGAGTCTCTACGTTGACTCAAAATCCTGTGATTTTGGACAAATCGCTTCCTCTCTGTTTGCCTATAAGCAATGAATGTGGTCTTGTGTAATGTAACTTTGTCTATGTTAAACCGTACAACTGAACCTTTACATTGAGTTCTTGCTATATAAAAATGGCAAAAAAATGCACAAAGCCATAACATAAGGAAAGACAAATAGATACACATTTTGTGGCTGATTTGCACAAAGTGAAACCTGGATAAATCTCAACTTCACAGCCTAAATCTTTTATTTCACGCCCCCAAAAATTCATTATCGTCTATGAAAGCACTTTCAAATGTATAAGTTCAGATTACAAGTTGTTCAAAACCCTAGTGTGCTTGATTGAATGGACTATAATGTTGCTCTGTAATAATCTGGACCAAATACAGGGTTTGCTTGACAATTATCGTGCCTTTTAGTGCGGTAGTGGTTTATGTTTAAAAACTAACACTTTTAATAAGTGCTTCTCACTACTATGAAGTGAGGTGTCTGATGGAGACTTCTAGCCACAGATTCCTTACCTCAGAATTATCCACAGACGTCATATTGGGCCTGGAAGTTTTCTTAAACAGTAGCCCTAAGCGCCGGTAGGTGGCATCGTTTGGTTCCATGTGGCATCGTCTGCATCTGATGTGACGTGCACGGTGCCTATATAGCCGCCACCCAGCGCTGACATTGGTTCTTTTCTTTTCAAGCCAGTAAGCGCAGATCCAGGAAGAGCTAACCCTTAGTAAATCTTTTACTAACTTTTTTCAACGTTTTGTCGATGCGTTTTGATGGTCTTTCCGATTGGTGTGGCAGGAATGTCATCTAAAATGGCCTTCAGTGCTCGTCACTGCTCGATGTCGGTGATGGACGCACACCTTGTGTGCCTTTGGTGCCTCGACCTGCTCCAATTGGCACATCATGCACCCGAAGGCCTTGATGTAGCAACCCCTTATCGCCTGGGAGCTCGGCATATGATGCTGCAATGATCCAGATCCCGCTCAAGAGGAAGGTTCCAGGAGCGGTTGCAGAGTATGGGATCCTCGTCACAGTCAGTCGTCGTAAGAAAGTGGCTCTGTATATACTGCACCAAAGTAAGGTACAGGGTGCACAGAGTCCAGGAGTCCCCAGAGGTTTGTCAGAGGTTAAAGTTAGATGTAACCTTACTCTCTAAAGTGGTAGCTTGTCCGAGCAGTAAGGCAGTACCAGAGGACAGAGTAAAGAATTTGATGTACACACTCAGTCAGCAAATGGTCTCACACACTCAAGAACTGAACTCTAGGCAAATTGTTTTGTATAATAAATATACTTGTTATTTTATTTTAGAACCTCAGGTTGGTATAAAAATACTTTCTCAGAATGAGATGCCATAGTTGAATACTTTCAATGAGTAATAGACTTTTGAATGCAATAGATACAGTTGTTGCAATATGCAACATAAACTTAACACATTTATAACATTGAGCTCAATGGGAATTCTAAGCAAACTGCAATATCATTTACTTTATGAACGTTTTTCTTACTCCGGGCTGGATGCTGGATTCAGCCCTGTTGCATCTCCTATAAACAGTTGAAAGAAATCGTTTTTGTTACACAGACGATTTTTAAGGAATATGTGTATATTTCAAAAATCGACACTTAAAAGAATTTCTGTTAAAAACCAGGCAATGTTATCCTATAGAGGAAAATCAGGTTATCGGAAAATCACAGTTGTAATCACTTTTTCTGGTCAGTGCTGGGTACTAAGATACAGCGCTGGGATCTCTCCTGGTAACAGATAAGTAATTTCGTTTTTGGATGTTTTTTAGTGAATATTTCAAAGTTTCAAAACTTGACACTTAAATGAATTTCCAAGTGAAAACCAGTCAATGTTACCCTATGGAGAAAATGTAAGTTATCGGATTTCAGGTAAGTACTCGACTGGCAGAGTTAAGGTTCTGGGGTTAGACTCAGGGGTCTCCCAAGTTCAGGTTGGGACTGTATATACACCCTCAGCAGCACAGGGACAGCCGGGTGCAGGGAGAGTAGGCATAGTGTTAGCCTATGGTGGGTAGGGGGCCTTCGGTTGGTGGCTGCTAGCAGGCAGGCCACTCGGCTGTGGGAGCATGGCTCCTGGTCACTTGCTCAGGGCAAGTGGGGAAGTTGAACAGAACAGATGGTGCACTCCCAGTGACACTGGGACGGCAGGGTGCAGGGTGCTTCTGGGCCGTCTGGCGCCCAATGGATTTCAATGGGAAAACTGCAAGACGAACAAAGGCTGCAGACTCGGGGACAGAGATTCTTCAGGTACGACTGCCACTTCGAGGGGTAAGTTGGGAAGCTGTAGGTTAGGTAGGCACCCCGGAGTTGGGCACTGGAGGCCATGGGGCGCCAGGTGCAGGGGTGTCTTTAGGCGTCGGGAAATCCTACCCTCTTACCGCGGTTGGAGGGGTCCCTGGTGTTGAGGCTGCAGGCTTTGGCAGGAGCGTCGAGGGGAGACCTTGGGTGCTGGATTCTTGGTCACAGTCGCCGGGTGGATGTCCTTGTGGTCTTTGTTCACGCTTAACGGGTGCAGAGTGTGCTGGATTCGCGGTTTCTGGCTGTCACCAGGAGCTGTAGATGTTTGAGCAGAACCACTGCTTGTGGGAGTCCCAGTCTTTAGTTGAGCAAGGCAGTCAGGTCCTCCTGGGTTTTTGAGGTTGGTGATCACAGGAGGCGCCGGGGTGTAGCAGGTATGAAAAAAACAAATTGCCTACAAGGGATTTTGTTTGTGAAAAGCTGTTGCGAGAATTTATCTCTGTATTATGAATTGAAAGCACACTCTAATTAGTAGTGTACAATGAAACTAATCAAAACACAATTTTAAGAAATCTCTTCAAATTCAACAAATGATAAATAGCAATCACATAAAGTAATTACATAAGTGACACACAGGGCGAAAACTGTACTATGAAAAAATCCTATATTTAATATATGAAACGGGTATAAAATGATAAAAAGCAACCAAACATAGCTTGCAAGGTGACAATATTTTAGCCTATACAACAGCTATGTTGACATCTTTCTGTAGACTTTTAGACAATCAATGTTAGTCAGAAGAGATGCCACTGTCGACGTTTCGGTCTGTGGTGGGGATGAGACCGTCAGACCATCTTCAGGACGGTAAGTTGACAAAAACCAAAAATATATGAATTTATAGCTTCTGTCAGGAAGATGTTTTAGTATTCAGATGTTGAAAGAAGCTAACGTCTATATTCTGATTTTAATCAACGTTTGTATTTGCTCGCTGTCCAGTCGAGTCACCAGTATTAAAAAAGGGGGAAGTTAATGTTCTTGAAAAAGTAGCAGTCCTAGTTATGAGTTGTGGTCTGCACAATATAGCCGTCGATGTATTAATTCACCGTGGGCTGTGGCTGAAGAAATGGAGTAAGCGTATCTTGAGAAAGTGGCAGTCCAAGTTACGAGTTGTAGTGTGCACACTAAAGCTGTCTGTGTGTTTATTTACCGTAGACTGCGGCTGAAGAAATAGAGTTGGTGAATCATTAATCCTCGGCAGCGTATCGAAACAATGTGGCCAACGCGTTCTCCTATGTCGTCAATGGCGGGGGTGTAGCAGGAGCAGGTTCGAGGGTCGACTAGCCGGTACAGCTGGGGCTAAGTCAGTTGGTGTCGTCCTCTTGTTAGCAGCTGTAATGCAGGTCTTCTTTCATCTTTTTCTTCTTGTAGTTTTGGAATCTGGATCTGAGGAAGGAAGGTTCAGGGTGCCCCTAAAATACTACATTTAGGGGCGTTTACAGGTAGGTAAGGGCAGGGACCAATGGGTCCCTTCCCTGGGGTGGGTACACCCCCTATTCTGCCACTCTCCAGTGGGAGGGAGGCAGAAGCCTGTCCCTGGTTGGCTGAGTACCCCCATCCTCAAGATGGCAGGGGCTCGAGGTTGTGCTTCACCTCGCCTCCCCCACCCTAGAGGGTGGAGTTGGCAGAGGTTGGCACATCTCCCTTCCTCACTTTGTTTTTCCCACCCAAAGTGGGGGGTAGAACCAGTGGGGACCAGTTGCTGAGTACAGCAAGTGGCCTGGAGAAGCTCACAAAGGCAGTATATGCCTTTGAAGCTTCTCCTTCGTGTACCCTGCCCATTCTGGGGGAGGAGGCTTGGCACCTTGTCCCAGGATGTGCATTGTTTCAAGCCCCCGAGAGCGGCAAGCTCTCGACCCAGAGGTCCAGAAACATGTCTGATGGTGGCAGCCTCGGCAGCCACAAAGTCAGGTCACTGGGTGTTGGTCGAGTTTCAGGGGGCATCTCTAAGATGCCCTCTGTTGTGCATTTTATATTAAATCCAACACTGGCATCAGTGTGGGTTTAATGTGCTGAGAAGTTTGATACCAAACTTCTCAGTCTTCAGTGTGCCCACTATGGTGCTGTTGAGTTCGTAATGACAACCTCCCAACACCATATACTCTTAATGGCAGCACTGCACTTACAGTGCCCAGGAATTGCCCTGGGTACTGTAGGGGTAAAGGGCTCATGCACCTGTACCCTCTCCACTGGCATAGGACACCCAGCTAAACGTGTGACTGATGAATGCCAGGGCAGTGTTTTATGGGCATTGCATACAGGGATGTGTGTCATGTCGACTCTTTGTTTTGTTCTGCACCAAGACACGCAGCCTGCCAATGCAGTGTGTGTGTAAGGGTGGCACAATAAGTGCTGCAGCCCTTAAGAGCCTTCTCTGGTCACAGTGCCCTGGGTACCTAGCGTACAATTTACCAGGGGCTGACATGTGGCCATTGATGCCAATTGGGTTTAGGCTTCAATACAGTTTTTAGGGAAGGAACACAGGCCCTGGGTACCTGATTGGCAGGAGCGTAGGGCACACTCAGTCAAAGTACATCAGCAATTCAGCAAAAAGTGGGGACATACCATGCAAGAAATAGGGCACTTTCTCACAGTTGTCGGGTCATTCGGGTAAATACTGCCACAACAAGAAGTAATCTAAGCGTGCTTGGACTTCACCTCATCCATCAGCTGACACAACAAGGGAGCGTCCTTCGAAGCTTGGCTTCACAGTTAGGTCAGCACCTGGGCCGCCTCCGTGCTTCCCCATGTTTCTGGGAGTTAGAGCGATCCCACCCATTTGAGATAATTATATGAGGCTATGCACCTCAAATTTGGGTGGCCTGTTCCCTCCGCTCCGCTTTGGGGCCCGCGGGTACAGGAGTGACCCCTACCGGATCCACATTGGCGTCTCTGGTGTCCGTCGTGATCAACAGGTGGATCTGGAGCTCAGGGCGGCTGCCAGGTCCTTGGGCCTTTCCATGGCCCCTCGTCACCCCCAATTGTCCTTTTGCTCCTTACGTGGCCATATAAGGGGCTTCTAGCCATCTCTTTACCGGCCCAGCCACCGCGGCGCACAAGCTTCTTAGTTGCAGAGGACACGGTACCCACAGACCCTGTGGATCAGGCCAGTCCACCATTCCTTCAGCAGCTGCAGCTTCCAAACCCTTTTAGTCTGCCCTCTTACCATCATGGGCACCCAGTAGGGGGCAATATTTGCTGTCACCTCCCCCACTGATGGTTTATATCATCAGATCGGTGGGTTTTGCAATGTGTCTGAATGGACTACTCCCTTTGCTTCAAGGCTACCCATCCCCCCCATCCCACCTACTTACGAGAGGCTGACAGAGGACCACCTATTCAATCTCTGCCAGAAAGTGATTGCTCTCTTGGCCAAGGGAGCCATAGAGAGAGTGCTGATTCCAGAAGTAGATAGTGGTTGCTATTCCAGCTACTTTCGGATGCTTAAAAATGATGGAAGCCTTCCTCCTATCCTCAACCTACACGCTCTCAATTTTTTCCGCAAGAAGAATGTCAAAATGCTCAGGTGCTGTCTGCCCTGGACCCAGTAGAGTAGACGGTAGCTTTGAACTTGCAGTACTCATATTTTCACGTCATTACCTGCGGTTCATGGTTGGTCACAAGCACTTTCAATTTGCCACTTCCCCCTTTGGCCTTACCATCACCAAGGGGATTGCGGTGGTTGCAGCTCATCTACTGGAATCAGGGGTGGCAGTCTTCCCCTATCTCAGCGACTGGCTGTTGAAGGTGGGCTTGCCCCAGGCTGACTTCTACCACCTCCAGACTACGGCGGACCTCCTGCATTCTCTGGGGGTTCAACATCAGCATTTCGAAATCACACCTGACTTCCTCTCAGAAGCTCCCTTTCATCGTAGCTGTTCTGAACATGGTGCAGTATCTGCTCTACCCTCCTGAACGGCGAGTCCAGAATATTAGGCTACGATACCAGTGTTTCAGCCTCTACCCTTTATTTCGGCGGGACTAACTCTGAGGCTACTGGGCCACATGGCCTCCTCCATACTGCTGGTGACACATTCTTGTTGGCATACGCAGTCTCTGCAGTAGGACCTGAAGTTCCACTGGGTGCGGCAACATGGGAATATCTCCGACATGGTCCAGATCTCGGAGGGAACTGCGAAAGATCTGCATTGGTGGTTAACGCATCACAGCTGGGTCGGTGGCACACCTCTTTCCCTTCCCCAACCAGATCCGACTGTAGTGACAGATAGGTCACTCTTGGGATGGGGCAACCATAAGGGAGAGTTGGAAATCAGAGGCCTACGGTCTCTGGTGGATTCCGGACTCCACACCAACCAGTTGGAGCTCTGGGTGATCCGGTTGGCATTGAAAGCCTTTCCACCATGTGGTATTGCAACAAACATGGAATGGTGGTGTCATGGGCACTTTGTCAAGAGGCCCTGCGTCTCTAGACAGGCCTGGAACATCAGGGCATTTCCCTGGTGGTTCAACATCTGGCGGGCTCTCTGAACTTCAGAGCGGACAAACTCAGCTGAAGTTGCCTAGCGGATCACGAATGGCGCCTTCATCCGGAGGTGGTGTAAGGTTTCTTTCAGCAGTGGGGAGAGCCGTGGTTAGATTTGTTCGCTGAGAACGCTCAATGCCAATAGTTCTGCACAGTGGACTCTCCAAGGCTGCTCTCGCTGGGAGACACTTTTCATCTTGAGTGGAGCTCAGGACTCCTCTACTCCTATCCTCCCATACCACTCCTGCCCAGAATTCTCAAGAAGATCTGGAACAACCGGGCCCAAGTCATCCTTGTGCCTCCGGACTGGGCACAGAGACTCTGGTATACTGAGCTGTTGGGCATGGCCATCGTCCTGTGATCAGGCTGTCCCTTCCGGAGAATCTTCTGTTGTAACACCAGGGGAGGGTTCTCCAACAGACCTTGCAAACGCTCCGCCTTCTTGCATGGAGATTGCGTGGTGGCAGTTGAGAGCTTTCTACCCTCCTCACAAGTCTGTAACGTTATCTTGGCAGCCAGGCATCCCTCCACCAAACTGTTTACGCTCTTCATTGGGGAAAATTTGTGGCATGGTGTACAGAAAAATAGATCGATCCCCGTTCTGCCCCCCTTGCTCAGGTTCTTCTTTTCATCATGTGTATGCCCAGCAGGGCTCTGCTCTTGGGCACTCTAAAGGGCTATCTCTCTACTTTTTCAGCTTTTCTGTGGTTGCCTGACCTGCCAATCCCCTATTGTAAATATGTTTCAGAAAGGTTTATAAAATGTGTTCCCACCTTATCCTTTCATAATGCCCCAGTGGGTCCTCAATCTTGTCCTCACTTTCCTTATGTGTGCTCCCTTTGAGTACCTGCACAAATGTCCACTCAGGCTCCTTACTATCAATACAGCCTTTCTCGTGGCTATCACATTTGTCTAGAGTGTCGGTGAGTTTCAGGCATTATCCAAACCACCTTATCTGAACATCATCCCAAAGAAACTGGTGCTGCATACAAGAGCTACCTTTCTCCCGAAAGTGGTCACACACATAAGCCAATCCATCACTCTGTCTACTTTTTACACTCCACTGCATCCCTCCAAGGAAGAGGAGCGACTTCACTGTTTGGACCCAAAAAGAGAGTTGTTGTTCTACCTTGACTGCACATGAGAATTCCAGTTGGACGACCAACTCTTTGTAGGGGTATGTCGGCGCGAAGATAGGATGGGCCGCATAGAAGAGGACCATCTCACGAAGGATCTGCTCTGTATCAAAATCTGCTACACATTGGCTGGTATGCAACCCCCTGAGGGTGTGTGTGTGCATTCATTCCACCTGAGCTAAAGCTGCAACCACTGCCTTAGCTTGCGAAGGTCTGTCCTGGATATATGCCAGGTGACATCGTGGGCTTCCCTGCACACGTTTACCAAACACAGCTGCCCGGACAGTCAGGTTCGTGGGGATGGTCATTTTGCCTATCAGATCCTGCAGGAATTTCTCATGTGAAATTGATCCACAAACTTAGCTCCGTGTAGGTATTGCTTGGGTATCTATTCTCAGTTAAGGATTCTAAGATTAGAAGTCTCTATCAGATGAACAAGGAACTTACTTTTGGTAGCGCCTTATCTAGTGGAGACTATCTAGCCGCAGATTCCTTACTGACACACCCATCCTGCACGCTTTGTGAATTAATTTCTAGGTCACTCACACACAGAAAGACGTGGGAAGAGGAACTATCCCCCTACTTCGACCTCCCCTATTAAATTACTAATGACATGATGAAGCATGTCACAATTCTGTGAGTGATGGCAGTATTTTTTCACGAAGCACGTGCCACCGCTGTATTGCATCTCTCTACTCCTCCATGTGTGTGATAATTAATTTCTAGGGACAGGGCTGTTTCTTCTTTTAGGGCCCTAGTGTTCCACACTAATGGTCAGCGTACCTCGTGGCTCCGCGCTTCTGGCATGGAAAGTTGAGAACAGTAACTGACGTTCACTTCTGGTGTGGACAACTTCACGTAGAGCTGAACTAAGCCATCTGCCAGCGCACAAGAGCACTGCTCCATAAAAATATCCAGATCCAGTCTGACGCCTGGGGATAATTGTAAGGTAAGAACTCTATGGCTAGATTGAGTCTCTATCAGATAAGGTGTTACTGAAGGTAAGTAACTTGTTCATCTGAAAGAAACACGTTAGTTAGATTCCTTACTTTAGAACTACCCCCAGGCGTCAGTCTGGATCCGGAAAGTTCTTTCGTCTGCAGTACGTCATTGGCGTTGTTTTGCTGGGATGAGGTTGTGGTAGCAACTTAGACGTCATCCTCGCTGACTTCAGTTCTTTATTTTTTTCCGCGCCAGCCAGCGCAGATCCGGGGAGAGCTTTACCTCCAGTCAATTTTTTACTGAACTTTTTGAGCGACTTTTGTCGACGTCTTTTTAAGTGTACGACTCCTGGTTCACGTAGGGATGCCCGGCTTCAAGGCTCTCAACTGATGTCTGTTACGGATCCGCATTGCGTGTACCTCTTTTGCCTGGGGCGCGACCACGACCCCAAGGCGTGCTCCGTCTGCCGGTCCATGGCTCCGAAGGCTTTGCGGGAGCGGTCCTGAAAGCTTCTTGGCAGTCGGCTCTGCACCGTTCGAGGTCCTGGTCGCAAGGGAGGTCGAGGGACTGGTCGCGGAGCCATCATCGCTCTTCCAAGTCTACGCACTCGGGGTCGGGTAAGTGGAAGCACAAGAAGAAGTCGAAGAAGCATCGCCCTTCGACTTCTCCACGCCGGTCGGCTGATGCGACGAGGGGTGTGGGTAGTGCCCCTCCTGCTGCTCCGCATGCGGATCCTGGATACTCGACTCCGGGCTTCTCTCCCTTTTCGGGACCCAGGGCGACTCCTGCCCAGCTTTGTAAATTTTACGAGGCGATGCACACCATCTTTGGACAGCCCGAACCCGGAGGCCCCCCTTGGATCCAGGCCTGGATCCGGAACGGCGCCAGTTGACCTTATTATGCCTGCACCGGCGCTGCTTCTTCTCCAGTATTAGGGTGTCTTTCATAGATTCACATGCTTGAATATTCCCCGTCGTCGGAGTGGGAGTCCCACTGTAAATAAAATAGTAATAACATACTTATAATATGTATATGTAAAAACATAACACATGAAATATACATTAGCAAAAAGGCAGTAAAAGCCTAGACATAATTCCACATAGGAATACATGAAGAGAGAAAAGACACTTGTAGTCTATTCCTGTCATTATGTTGGTCCAAACTGTAGCCAATCAGGCGCCAGCAGCCCTCCAGAACCTTCTCCTCAGAGCTCAGTACGTCAGAACTTTCGCAGCACAAGAGTGACCACAGAGTCTATGAGGAGAAGAAAGCCTCTGAGGGGAGGTGGGCGGGTCGCATGTGAATCTATGAAAGACACCAATACTGGAGAACCACCTGTTTACAGGTAAGTAACAATTGTTCTTCTCCAGTATTAGGGTGTCTTTCATAGATTCACATGCTTGAATATAAAATAGAGAGCAGTAATAGCCGAAAAAGTCTTCCATAATTATGATACCCATGAACAGACTTATAAGACCAAAGCATATATATATTGTGCCCAATAAAGAAAACTTGTGTATATATATATATATATATATATATATATATATATATATATATATATATATATATATATATGTGTATTCATGCAAGTCATACAGTAACATGGTAAACCATAATGGAGGAGGGAAGACAGAGGCTCACCTTATTGAAAAAGATTGCAAAGCACAACCTGTCCCACTGCAGTATCTGCTTCGTTGATGGCACCCAGGCAGTAGTGTTTTGTAAACGTGTGCCTGCTGGACCACGTGGCTGCTCTGCAGATCTGATGCAGCGGCACACCGGCAGTTGACTGATCAGCTAGAATGTGAGCAGGACTGGGGAGAGGAATTGGGGGATGCTAGTGGTCTAGACACCTCCCCTGACCTTGGCATGTTGTCTCTGCTTACCGTGGCTACGGAGGAGGGAGCGTCATACGCAGTGGTGTTGTGTAGGGCGGCCAAGGCACTCAATCTCGAGCTTCCTACGGTGGTGGTCAGGGCTAACCTCCTGAGAGAGGTGATTCAGCCGGCAGCGAGCTCTTTGGAGCCCCTGCTGCAGTTTAATGAGGCCCTTACAGTCGTCCTTTCGGGCACCTGGTCCAGGCCCAACACGGGGGCTCCCGTGGATAGGATGATTGCCCGACACCATCGCCCAGCTCCGGGCGACCCCACTTTCCTCTCCCAACACCCCACCCCGGAGAGCTTGGTGGTCCAAGCTTCTACTTCCAAGAGCGCCTTCCCTTCCGCGCCACCGGAAAGGGAATCCAAGAAGCTGGATCATCTTGGGAATATTTTCTCTTCTGCCAGCTTGGGACTGCGTTTGGTAAACACTGCATGTCTATTGGGCTGTTGTTCCCACTCTGTGTGGGATATGGTGGCGCAGGTGCTGCCTCAGTGGCCAGAGGAGGCCCGGACAGTGCTCTCCCAGGCTGTTGCCGCCGAGAGGGATGCAGCGCAGTTAACCATCCGTTGTGGGCTGGATACTGCTGATTCTCTGGGCAGGACGATTTCCACCGACGAAGTCCTTCGTCGCTACACCTGGATGAGATCTACTGGCTTTTCGCGGGATGTCCAGAATACCCTTATGGACAAGCCCTTTGATGGCTGTCGCCTTTTTGGCGACAAAGCGGACAACGCTCTAGAGGGTTTCAAGGACTCACTGGCTACAGCCAAGTCCTTGGACCTCTCCAGCCGCCCTGCATAATGCGTTTCAGTCTTCCCCTATTTCGACGACTGGCCGTTGAAGGCGGGCTCGCCCCAGGCAGTCGTCTCCAGACTACGGCCGACCTCCTGCAATCGCTGTGGTTCTCCATCAATGTGCAGAGTCACACCTGATTCCTTCTCAGAAGCTCCTCTTCAGGGGAGCGGTTCTGGACACAACGCGGTTTCGGGTTTATCCTACCGAACAGCGAGCCTGCAATATTCCGGTTATGATTCCAATCTTTCAGCCTCTATCCCGAGTTTCGATCAAGATGACCTTGAGGCTGCTGGGCCTCATGGCCTTCTGCATCCTGCTGGTCGATCATGCCAGATGGCATATGTGGGCTCTGCAGTGGGGCCTGAAGTTCCAGTGAGCGCAGCACCAGGGGAATCTGTCCGATTACGTTTAGATCTCGGAGGGTACTGCACGACAATTGCACTACCACCATGTGGTACTGCAACAAACAGGGCGGGGTGGGGTTGTGGACCCTATGTCAGGAGGCCCTCGGCCTCTGGACAAGGCTGGTACATCAGGGCATATCCCTGGTGGTTCAACAAATGGCGGGTTCATTGAACGCCAGGGCCGACAAACTCAGCTGCAGGTGCATGATGGATCACAAATGGCGTCTTCACTCGGAGGTGGTGCAAGGTCTCTTTCAACAGTGAGGAGAGCCTTGGTTAGATCTATTTGCCACCGAAGAGAACGTGTAATGTCAGCAATTCTGCGCTTGGAATTTACAACCAAGGCGGCACTCGCTAGGCGACACTTTTCGTCGCGAGTGGAGTTGCGGTCTGTTGTACGCCTTTCCGCCTATACCACATCTGCCCAGAGTGCTGAAGAAGATCAGGCGCGACCAGGCCCAAGTCATCCTTGTGACTCCGGATTGGGTACAAAGAGTCTGGTATCCCGAGCTGCTCAACATGGCCATCGATCCTCCGTCCCATCTGCCTCTTCTGGAGGATCGTCTGTCAAAGCAACAGGAAACTGTCCTCCACCTGAACTTATCCAGCCTCCACCTCCTTGCATGGAGATTGAGCGGCGGCAGTTGACGCCTTTTGACCTGCCTCCCTAAGTTTGTGATGTATTCTTGGCAGCCAGGCATCCCTCCACTAAGACGGTATACGCCTGCCGGTGGAAGAAATTTGTGGCATGGTGCACAGCAAAGGCTGTGGATCCCCTCTCTGCCCCTCTTTCTGAGGTCCTCTTGTTCCTCCTTGCTTTGCCTCTGGTCTGGGTACTACCAATGGCTAGCTCTCGGCCATTACTGCCTTCCATCTGCTTCCAGATCACCCTTCTCTTTTGAAGTTTCCAGTTGAAAATAGTTTCTTGAAAGGCATAACTCATCTCATTCCTCCTATTCGTTTCGTTATGCCTCAGTGGGACTTGAATCTAGTTTTGACTTGTTTAATGTGCCCTCCCTTTGAGCCGCTTTACAACTGTCCTTTGAGGCTTCTGATGTTTAAAACTGCATTCCTGGTTGCCATCACATCTGCCAGAAGAGTGAGTGAGCTCCAGGCTCTTTCATCTAAGCCTCCTTTCCTGTCTGTCCATCCAGACAAGGTAGTGTCAGGACTCCTTCCTGCCCAAGGTTGTCACTGCCTTTCCCATCGGGCAGTACATCACTTTGCTCACCTTCTTTCCGCCTCCGAAAGAGGAAGAGAGGATCCACCGTCTGGACTCAAAACGTGCGCTTTCCTTTTATCTGGATCGCACCAAACAGTTCCGGGTGGATGACCAGCTCTTTGTTGGGTATGTGGGTGCCAAGAAAGGTTCGGGCCGTACACAAGCGGACTATCTCCCGATGGGTCATTTTGTGTATCAAAGCCTGTTATTCACTGCTGAGGAAGGAGCCTCCAGTGGGGCTGCGCGCCGATTCCACCAGGGCGACGGCAGCCGCTACTGCTCTGGGACAAGGCTTTCCTCTGAAGGACATCTGTCAGACAGCTAAGTGGGCTTCGTTGCACACATTTACGAAACACTACTGCCTTGACAGTCCAGTCAGGAGAGATGGCTTCTTTGGCCGTTCTGTTCTCCAGGACTTTCCGGTGTGATCATGGTTCGCAAACCCACTTCCGGGAATGGTATTGCTGGGGTATCTATTCTAAGGTAATGAATCTATACCTTACGTGTTTATTTCAGATGAACAAGTTACTTACCTTTGGTAACGATATATCTGTAAGAAACCTTAGTTAGTTCTAGATTCCTTACCACCCCATCCCATCCTGCCCGTTCTGCGAACTGATTTCTAGGGTTAAGGAAATCCTTTCAGGGCCCTAGTTTTTTGCACAGTGGTCAGTGTCTTGCATGGCTCTGTGTTTCTGGTGTGGAAAGTCGTGAACTGACGTCCGCATGCGAGGGGGGCGTCTAAGTAGCTACCGCGACATCATCCCGGAGACATGACGCCAACGACTAACACGGAGCCGACCGACGCCACCTTCCAACACGAAGAGGTACTGCTGACAAAAAAACTTTCCGGATCCAGTCTGATGCCTGGGGGTAATTCTATAAATAACTAATTTTTCTTAGCAGTTGTCTTTTAAGCACTGAAGGTTTAAACTCTATATTGTGGCAGCATATTTTAGCAGTTCTCTTTGGTGAATTGCAATATAGTAATTTTAAGAAGTAACTCTAATTTAAACATTTCGAAATGCTTAAGGAAATGTAGCTTATTCCTTTTTTGAATTGTTTCTAAGCTAGAAGCCAACAAAAATATGTATATATTTTCATAATTACTTGTGATGTCTTGCTGGTGCAGCGCTGTTTATTTTTTAGTTTGTAAATCACACACGCATCCTCATATTTGCTCCGAATCCCTTTTTCCACAAGGTTGCTGGTGGAGTTAAGACAGTTGGTCCATTTTATTAAGGCATGGTGAAACATCCAGCCGCTCTTTAAAAGCCTGAATTAAAAAAAAAAAATATATATATATATATATATACATATATATATATATATATTGATGTTATTGTTAAAATATTGCCTCCCACATGTTTTTATTAATTTTAGTACATGAAGCTCCATATTTTTGTTTATGAAAATTGTAAATTCTGTTTAGAGACCAACTTAATCAGTTATTTTACATTTATCTTTATTACTGAAACTGAATTTAGTTTGTATTTATTTTCATTGCTGTTATCCTACTTCCTATAGTTGTTTCGCAAGTTGGAGCAGTGCAACACTGAGCTAAAGAAATACAGCCATGTCAATAAAAAAGCCTTAGACCAGTTTGTGAATTTCTCTGAGCAAAAAGAGAAGCTGATAAAACGACAGGAGGAATTGGACAGAGGTTACAAATCTATCATGGAGCTGATGAATGTCCTAGAACTTCGAAAATATGAAGCCATACAGCTGACCTTTAAACAGGTACTTTTTTAAATTGTGGGGAAAAAAAACTGGAGCAATTTAATAACTAGAGTGACTTGGAGGTTGAATGTATTTTGTTATTCATTGTATGTCTGCTGACAGTTTAATATCCTATTTCCAGCATGAAATCTGGTCTTACAAACATACAAGCATGATAGAAGCATAGGTCATGGTTTAACTTTATTTAATTTGAGTTTTTAGACTGATATTAGTTTTCATTGACACTGCTCCAACTACAGAGTATTTGTTTTTTTAAATGCACCCCAGGACTTTCTTTTCCCCTCGGGGGTCAAAATCTAGCATTTTACTCATATTCCTGTGAGGGAAAGCTCCTGAATCTGCCTCACAAGTGGGGTCCCGTTTTTATTAGGAGAAGTGTAGGAATGCTGGGTGGTAGGAATTTTGTGTATCTACATGGATTCTGTAACTTTCTCTCCCAGGATTTATTTTTAATCATCAAACTTGTAATCTGAAGAAGAGCGAGATAAGCAACAAAGGGATGAAAATAAAGAGGGAAAGACAGAAAAAATGTGAGAAATGGAGAAATCAGGAATGGAAAAAGTACCTGTGAGAGAGGTAAAGGGGCAGTATGAGTTTGTTGGGAGATGAAAGAGACATGAGGTGAAGTCAAGACTAGACAGCCTTAGTATTCATCAGCCCCGACATTTGGCATCTGTGTCAGTGGGCTTTTTAGAAATATTTGCACCCAGGCACACATTTCTTTACAAATTAAGCACTAGGTAGATGGTCATTTTTATCCTCTCCACTTTTGTGCTTTTTCTAATCAAGTGGGATTGACTTATTCCAACTGATCCCAAACCATGGCCAGAGGAATATTTTCATTATGCATTGTTGTGAGCACTTGCTGCCCGCCCATCTGAGAAATTCACAGCCAGCAGCTTGTTGCAATGCAACATACTGCTATGGCCTCTTTGGAGCTTCTTACAAACAAGCTCCTGAGAGAATACTTTGCAGTGACTTCAAATTGTACTGCAACCCACAGTTCCAGTATTGTGCAGCTGGCTAAACTGTGGAATCTTGGATGGAAATGTTCCACATTAAGGGTATAACCTTCATGAGGGAGTCGGGGTCAAAGAAAATGCACAGACTGCGGACCTTAACCCAGGACACACAACCACAAACCTCTTATTCCCTTTATTTTTTTTTTTTTTTTAAATTTTTTGAAAACCTTTATTCGTGCATATAAAAAGAACAAATACGGGCCTACAACCATCAGGCCGGCCACGATACTTTTGAGCACTAATACAAACATTGTGGCCCCCAAGCGTCAACGGACAAATAATTGCGACAATTTGTGTAAGTTACACTGAGAGGAACCATGACACCAGGGGGAAGGAGAAATGAAGGTTAATTTTAAAATTTTTATAGTTTTTTCAGGGAAAAAGGCAGTGAAGAATAAATCCAAGGAGATTCAAGTCCGCATACTATCTTCACATCACGGGAGAGCGGCAGTATTTCGGAAAACAACCGTGGAAATTTAAAATCTCAGGCAGTGAGGCGGTGCAAATCGACAGCAGGATATTCACACAGTAAATACGCACCCCTACAGCGCCATCCCCATTCAGCCAACCCCAAGCCCGGACCCAGAATCAACCAAGGAAAAGCACAGAAAACAAAGAAAGAAATAAAGGCCCATAGAACCAATAAAGCTACTAAATTACCCCCCCACCCTACACCAATGCGGAGGCTACGGCCTACCCCCCCCCCCAGCATAGTGCCTGTCGCCCAGTAAACCCGAAATATAGAAGAGAAAGAAGAGCAAGAGAAGAATGAAGAAGAGGAAAGAAAAACGTGAACACCTATGATATAGGGGGTGAGAAAAGAATGCACTATTCTGATCTAAACTCCCAAAAAGAAGAAGGTGGGGAGGAGCCTACGTAACATCAGAGCACCCGGGACCCCCGGCCATCCACAGTTTCCACACACTAAAACCTCCCACTCCAAAAGCAACAGTGCTGTAGTCAATTGCGACAATAGCATAGATGGAAAAAGTCATTTCGCCATGTGCGCTAACAGTACACACAAGCAGTCCCAATTCCGAGTCAGTCCACCCGGGAAGCCAGTTTGTTAGGAATCAGCCCAATCTCGGCCTGGTAGCGGGTGCAAAACAAGCCAGCTCCTATGAATAGAACATTAGCACTTAGAGTCCCGGTCCCGTACAGAACCGCCTCCCCATCAACAAGAAACACAGAAGAACATACTAATCGCAATCGCAAGTGGGAAAAAGGCTAAAGTTGCAACAATTAAGCATAGCAAAATACAGTACAGTCCGGGTCTCCGCCAGCCGGTCAAGCAAAATCGAGATGAGGGGCACCTTCAACCCTGGCCAGAACGACGAAATCTCTCCAGGCATGACCATCTCCGCGGACACTGTGCAGGCAGAACAAAGGAGCAAGATGGCCGCTCTCGACATGGGAGGGGCAGAAGTGAAGAAGACGAGTGATCCCAGTCTCCGACAGCTGCAGCGGACAAAATGGCGAACCCCCCCTGCCGTGCAGGATGACACACACTCCAGCAGCGCAGAAAAGAGGCTCCGAAGGCAATATCCTCGTAGGGGGCAAACAGCTGGAAGGGCGACAAACGGAGCTCTGGCAGCAGTTGTTCAGGCAGAGTCACAATTCTCGGAGCGAGGGGAGACTTTGTAACAATGGCATCGGCAGTAGGGAGACATGCAACATTGTAGCCGGGGACACCTCGGTCTACCGCTCGTACATGCTGCAACATTGTATCCAGTGTAGGAACACACGTGGGCAACAGGGAGACAGGCAGCCCCGGTCGCATAGTGAAAAAAGTAGCCTCTTCGATCTTTCTCCCCAGCTCTTGAGCATTGCGCCGCCATGTTGCCCGCAAGTCTGTAAGGGCATCAAGGATATCCCCATAAGTCAGAACACTCTGCAGCCCCTGCCGATCCGCTCTGCACTGTGGCACATTACAAGCAGCCTCCTGGTCTAGTGCAGGCAGGTCCACGCAAGCAGGGGAGAAGGGAGTATCCGTCTGTACATGCTGGAAGGCAGGCGCCATTCTCATCTCCTCCTCGGAATCACCCTGAAGGGAGGGGGGCGGCTCGGTAGAAAGTACCTTCGTCCCAACACTAAGGAGCACGCAGCTATCAGCGCTGGGGCCGTGCGTTGTGGGAGTTCCCCCGTCCCCTGGCAATCAGCAAGCAATCCCAAGCACCGGTGTCTCCACAGCCCGTCCTACCGGTTAAGGATAGCAGCGTCCAGCGGCGTCAATCGGCGCAGGGTTCAGGGGGAGCTCCGGTGGTCGGCTAAGTCCGCCAATTTCCATCAGAAACGGCCGGCGGAGGCCGCAAATGAACGTGACTGTCACCAGCGCGTTCGTGTCCCCATCTGAGCGAGGTGTAGGAAGGATACAGTCCAGGATTTTAATGTTAGGTCGGACGGCTCGGGGAGCCGGGCGCTCACACGTCCGTCCCGTCCGCCATCTTGGCTCCTCCCTTATTCCCTTTATTGATGCTCTTTTTGACTTATGGCCACCTGGGCAAAACCAAGATCTTGCTCTCCAGTTATCAGGCTGGTAGCAAGGCGACATGCGCATGCCCCTGGGGATCCGGATTTCCTTTTGCAAAATCCCACTCGGAAAAGCCTAGTGGTACAAGCAAAATTAATCCAAATACATTTCCGACCACCTCACCTGAAAGGGAGTCCAAACTTATGAAAACATTTTCTAAAAGCATGTTTCTGTCAGCTAGCCTTTCCATTAGGTCACTCACCAGTAGCTGCCTCCTCGTAACGTAATAGCATGAATGCATTGTGGGAGTGAATGGCAGACAGCTTGCCAGCAATCCCGGAGACCGTTCATCCAACCCTACAATGTGTCATATGAGATGGCCAAGACATGACAAAGTATTTCATATTCTCTGACCAGGACACTATAGACTGTCTGGGTAGGGCAGTCTAGACCAGTGTGGTGCTTAGGCACCATGCTTGCATTTGCTCCACTGGCTTTTTGTAGGACGCTGGCTCTCTATATGCTGTACCAAGATGAGGTATAGTGTGCAGAGAATTCAGTGGATCCCCAGTGGATTTAGAAATGCTAAAGTAGATAATACTAATTCTCTATTTTGTGGTAGCGTGGGCCAGCAGTTAGGCTTATCAGAGGGTAGTGTTGAGCATTTGTTGTACACAGTGGTAATAAATTAAAAACACACAATATGAATAAATCCAAGATCAATTTATAAAACTAGTACTTGGTTATATTTATTTTGTAGAACCACAGAACTTCGTCTTAGGTAGATACATTTTGTAATAGTAATGTGCTCTGATAACCTATGGGAGGAAGAAAACATTTAGCATACATAGGTAACTTTGACTTACAAGACCAGTCTTCGGAAGTTACAATCAGTATTGGGTAATGTTCAGTGTGCAGCAGTGCAGCATAAGGGCACATGTGCGGCCGGGTGTAAGTCTGAGGTCGGGCGCCCAATACAAATCCATGGGGACTGGGGCAATCGAACAGGGGCTGCTCACAAGTAAGAGCAGCGGCTTGGGGGACCAGTCTCCGGGGTTGAGGCAAGCACTGGACAGGGCCCAAAGCAGCAACACTACACCACCAGCGACACAGGGGCGGCTGGGTGCAGGGTGCCAATACAACATCGGGTGCCCAATGCAAAGCAATGGAGAAAGGCCCAATCGGACAAGGGCTGCAGGCTCAGGCCAGGAGGCTGGTCGAAGGAAACCAACAGCTGGACAGGTAAGTTGGGCTGTTGGGACACCTTGGCTTCTCTTCACCAAGGCCCAAGGCAGGTGGGTGCAGCAGTGTCTTTCAGTGTCGGAAACAGCTTACAGGAGTAGGTCACGGTTGGGGGAGTCTCTGTGCAGAGGCTGCAGGCGCCGTCGAGGAGCCTGGGAGAGGTCAACTCACAGTGAACTCTTGCTCTGCCGTGCTGGGGAACCTTGCTGGAACCGATGGGCCACTTAGACTCTAGCTGGAGTCTTCTGAAAGAAACACGTTAGTTAGATTCCTTACCTTAGAATATCCCCAGGCGTCAGGCTGGATCCGGAAAGTTTTGTGTAGCAGTACCCCTGCGCGCCGGTAGGCGTCGTCTGCGGCTCCGCGTCCGTCGGCATTGTTGGCGCCGGGATGACGTCATCGGAGTACTAAGACGCCGCCCTCGCACGCTGACGTCAGTTCTTCTTTTTTCCGCGCCAGCAAGCGCAGGTCCGGAAAAAGCAGTACCGTAGTCACTTTTTTTTTTTTTTTTTTTTTTTAGTTCAAAAGTTTTTATTGGAAGTTTCAGAGTTATGTAACAAGCAGATCAGAAGTTGCTGTGTACAAATTACAGTGCATATGATCATACATTGTACTAGAAAAAGAGCATATATTGTAAATTGGCAAACAAAGGCATTAGTATGGTGCCACAATAGTGATAATATCATTCGGAGCGTTCTGGAGGATAAGCAAATCTTACATTCATCCTTTAAGCCTTCGTAAATTGGACTCCTAAGAGGATAGAGAGCGAGAGGAGGTGGAAGAGAGGATAGATCCAGATTGTGGGAAGAAGAGGTGAACAGAAAAGGTTAGAAAAGAGGAAGAAGAGGTTGAACTGGAGAAGATGGGAAGATGAGGAGGAGGTAAGGTGGTGCACCACGATGCGGCAGATCATTTCAGTTTGGGGGATGTGTGTTATTCAAGATGTATCGTGCGCTCGGGAGCTATTGAGAAACCTGGATAGTTGGACGGATCACGGAGGTTTATGGGTTTTAAAGTAGATATCCAGTGAGTTCCATAATTTCCTTTGTGAGGATCGCCCGGGGGTGTTTTGGAGAGTGATTTGTCTGCCCCTCGGAGGTTAATCACCCAGTTTAACCAGCAAGCATAACTTGCTTTTTTGGTATCTTTCCAATTGTTTAGGATGACCTTTACAGCCGCCGTGAGGAGAAGGTCTAAAAGGACCTGTCTACCTCAGGGATGTGGGTTTCCTTCGCAAAGCCGAAAACAAGATAGGGACGTTCCTTGCTAGGTGTGATATTAAATAATTTATGGATGAAGTCAAATACCTTGTCCCAATAGGCTGAGACGCAGTCACATTGGAGGATGAGATGGTCCAAATCCCCTTCTGCACGCTTGCAGTTCCAACAGAATGCATCAGGGCAGAGTTTGTGTGCATACAAGCGGGCTGGTGTCCAGTAGACTCTGTGCATGAGCCAAAACTTGGTTTGTGATAAAGTAGGGCTTATTTTATGACTCATGCAGGATCTCCACGTCATGGACCACTCCGGCTCAGAGATGGTGAATGAGGCGATAAACGACCAGAACTGCATAGATTTTACATTCAGTTTGGTGGACTGCTGGCTCAGCAGTTTATATAGCCTAGACACCTGGTGACCTATCTTATTTAAAGAGGAGAGGAATGCTGGAAGAGCCGGTTGTTTGGGCATTAATCCCGCTTTTGTAATGGCTGTTTTTACATTCAGGAATATGTAAAAATCGGAATTATTGATCCCAAAGGTAGATTGGACTTTTGTAAAGGGCAGAGGGTAGCCATCATCGTAAAGTTGGTGCGGGAAGAAAATTCCTTTATTAATCCATGCTGGGATGAATAAAGGTTTACCTTTGTATGTGATTTTGGGGTATCTCCAGATCGTTTCCCATCTAGATTTCCTAATCGACGAGTCCAACAATTTGTCAATTCTGAGTAAAGCTATTTTGGTGTTAATAAATACGGGTTTCGAGCAGGGGATTTGATTCGCTCTCATTGATGGCACCGAGATGGGAGGGATGCCATTGAGGGGGCTTTTTCGATATCTAGCCACACAGGTGAGTAGTCCACTGGAGGGGATAGCCAATAGGATTCTTGTTTCGCTAAGAAAGCTATTTGATATCTTTTAAAATCTGGCAGATTGACTCCACCTTTGGATTTATCTAATCTCAATTTCTGTAGACTAATACGTGCTTTTTTTCCTTTCCAGATGAAGTTGTTAATATTCTTATCTAATTTATTGTGGAACTCTTGGGACAACATCAATGGAAGCATGGTGATTAGGTAATTTACTAGCGGTGTAATCATCATCTTGATCGTCTCGAGCCTGCCCCACCAGGTGATGAAGCTGGGTGACCAACCATCTAGGTGTTTTTAGGTCGAAGCACGACCTGCATTCAATGCGAAGCATTTATTGCAGTCAGCTTCGACAACTATTGTTATCCGTATTTGGGAATGTGGACACGACTCAGACGCGTGCTTTTGCAGTCTGTTTTGACCGCGGGAGTGCGCGTCTGAGCCGCGCTTGCGCAGATGAACTCCCAGCCCCTGCTTTCGCTTCGCTCGCATGCATTAACGGCGCACACACACAGACACAGCCAGCCCCCACCCCTCTGCATGCACGCACACACACACACACAGGCGCGCGCATGCACACGCAGGCACACACATACAGGCACACAGCCCCCCCCCCCCCTTACCTCACCGGAGTCGGACTCGAGCTCGCACCATCTGCCAAGGGAGCCCCGCAGAGCACTCGAGCTCCTCTGCCACTCTACCAAGAAGCGGAGCTCTCCCCATAGGCATGAGGGCCCCGCAGTCTCCCCGCTGGTCTTCACCCGGGCCCCCTCCTGGGACCCGGGACTTCATGCGGCACTTTTCTTCTTCGGGCTCGCGCTCCGACCTGAAAACGAAACTGAAGAGTGGCGCGCATGCGCAGGCAGCCCCCGCCCTCCCACTCCTCACAGGCTGGCGAAGAGCTGATGGCAGCGCAGGACTGGTGTTTCTCAATCAGACTCCTCGTAGTGATGGCATCGACCTTGGTTAGTAAATGTGGGCCTTCTTTACCAATATACCTCCTGTCCTTGAATGTTTTAGAGAAAATTAGAAATTCCCCAAAGGCTTAAAAAAGAGTTGCAAAGAGCCGCTTCTGAAAAAAAAACTAGTAATAGAGAAGAGATTCTATGCTTGTGTGGGGGTATTCCTTTCCCAAATGTCTCAGCTAGAGAAATGTTTGGATTTGACACAGCAAGGAAAAGTGCAAACTGAAAACTCCAAGAGGTGAGAGGTACTCTGCAGGATTATTTATAATAGTATCTGTGTCCTTGGGGAAGGCTGCGAGATGTCTACTACCCTCAATCCACAAATCTGGGCGGACTCTCCTGTCCCCCCTCCGCCCCTCCATGCTCTTGGCACCGCCCTCTCAGCGCTCACAGGGGCTCGTTTGGACCGAGAGCACACACTGAAAATAGTTCCAAAGTGGCAAAGGCATCGCTTCAATAAAGCTAACATTTTCGGGCGTCTGGTTCGCCGCCTGACGCTGGTGCAATGCTGCGTGATGCAAGCCTGGCATGGTGGGTGCTAACGATGCTGACGTCGTCCTGGGGGTCTGCCGGAGAAGATGCTGTTCTGAGCCGGGAGCAACTCAGCAACTTCTTCAGTGAGTGAAGAGAGCAGCCTCTGTCGATCGATTTCTGTGGAAAGATTTTTTTTAAGTTGAAGGGGAATTGCGTGAAACTAAGAAAAAAAAGGCGCTGTCGCATTTTGTCCACTACTCTGTATACATACGTGAGGCTTACATGACATTGTAACAGTGAAAGTTACCAGCGTCATGACCTTTTTCCCCAAACATGATAAAGCGCAACACCAAACTGTGCAACGTTGTTAGTAGCATTGTAAAGTTAGAGAACGGGAGTTGTAGTGGGCATGAGGGTGCCAGATGTGTTCCGCGCATTCCAATGGGGCGGTATTGCCACATAATTTTTAACGGGAAATAATGTCAGATGATGGTATAGAAAATTTCGTGTTAGTATCCAGAATATTTTTAAGGGTTAAGCATGGGCTGGTTATGAGTGATATGCTTAAAAATGAGGTATGAGGAGTGCTGTGACAGGGGGACAAAGGCACGTTTATTCACCCACAGCAGAGATTCATGTGTGTGATGTTAGTTGCAAGTTCAGCGCATTAGCTGATTGGCTGTAAAATGACGAACGTATTTTGAAGTTAGAAATTATTTTACTAGGAACGCATAATTGCTTCACTATTAAAAGGTGGAGCAGCCTGATACACTGAGGTATACGTGCTTGCAACTTGCTTGCGGGTAGATGTATGAACAGTGCCGACACGCACCATTTTTTTCCAAATAGATTTTATTGGGGTTTTTGCATATATGACGCATCACAGTGGTCAATTCAGTGCAGTCAGTCAAGATATTGTTCCCCATAGGGCTTTTTCTCATCTGGACCATGATAAATGTGCAAAGCACAAAATATTAGTATGCGTACTTTTACAGCTGAGGAAATTCAGAGGTGTACTAAAAGCACGTTTAAGAATACACACGGTGGAACATGTTAATAACTGCTCAAACCTGGAAAAGAGGCTACATTTGTGCAAATGCAAGTTAGGTAATTTCGAACATCTGCAAAAGACCTTTAAAAGCCTCCATTCCTGGTCAATACCTCAGCATAACGTCTAAAAATATGTTAAGAGGTCTTGTAGGTAAAGTTCTGTGTAACATGGATAAACCATCCTTTATATTGTAATAGTGGGTAACATTCACCAACCACCAGCTATTCACTGCACGGTACGTGGAATACCAATAATGTGTTGTGGGTCAACAAATCGGTATTATAGGAATCAAAAACTGTAGTCCACATTGAAACTTAGTGACACATTCTTTGCATCACACTATGTACGTAGAAAATATTTTTTGATTCATATTAAGATCAGGTGCAGTAGCAAGGAGAAGACAAGGTCAGGAGCGTTGAAGGTGGCAGGGAATAGACTTTATATAACCAGCAATGCTGCCATTCTTACCCAGTCTTGGTTCAGCACATTCACTGCCAGGGATCTCACACCCCCTCACCCTCACACCCCCTCACCCTCTCACCCTCACACATCTCCTCACCCTCACACCCCCTCACTCCCACACCCCCTCATCCTCACCCTCACACCCCCTCATCTTTACCCTCACACCCCTTACACCCCCTCACTCTCTCACCCCATCACCCTCACACCCGCTCACCCATACCCTCACACCCCCTCACCCACCCTCTCACACTCACTCACCCTCTCACCCCCTCTCACCCTCACACACTCCTCTCACACCCTCTCACACCCCCTCACACCCCCTCACCCTCACACCACAAACACCCTCACCCTCACATACCCTCTCACCCTCACACACCCTCTCACCCTCACACCCCCTCACCCCGGTCACCCTCACCCCATCACCCTCCCTCACCCTCACCCACCCCCTCACCCTCACACCCTCATCCTCACCCCCAATCCTCACCCCCACAACCGCACCCCCCCCTCACACACCCCCACACCCCCTCACCCCCCAACCCCCTCGCACCCCTCACACCTCCTCACCTTCACACACCCTCACATTCACACCCCCTCACCTTAACACCCCCTCACCCTCACACCCCCTCACCCTCTCACCCTCATCCCCCCTCACCCACACAGCCTCGCCCTCACACCCCCTCACCCTCACACCCTCACCCTTACACACCCTCACCCTCACACTCCCTCACCCTCACACTCCCTCACCTTCACACCCCTTCACCCTCACACCCCCTCACCCTCACCCACCCTCACCCACCCTCACACACCCTCACACACCCTCACACCCTCACACCCTTACACCCCCTCACACTCCCTCACCCTCACACCCCCTCACTCATCCTCACAACCTCACCCTCACACCCCCTCACCCTCACAGCCCCTCACCCTCATACCCCCTCACCCACACAACCTCGCCCTCACACCCCCTCATCCTCACACCCTCACCCTTACACACCCTCACACCCCCTCACTCACACGTACACACTCTCACCAGCATAGCATAACAAAACATAGCATAGCATAACAAAACATAGCATAACAAAACACAACACAGCATAGCATAGCATAACAAACAAAGCATAGGATAGCAAAACATAGCGTAGCATACCAAAAAACAGCATAGCATAACACAAAGCATAGGATAGCAAAACAAAACATAGCATAACAAAATAAAACATAGCATAGCAACACACAACAAAGCATAGCATAGGGTAACAAAACATAGCATAGCATAACAAAAAAAGCATAGCATAACATAACAAAGCATAGCATAGTATAACAAAACATAGCAGAGCATAACAAAACACAGCATAGCATAACATAACAAAAAAGCATAGGATAGCAATACATAGCATAGCATAGCATAACAAAACACAGCATAGCTTAAAAAAAAAGCATAGGATAGCAAAACATAGCATAGTATAACAAAGCATAGCATAGCAAAACATAGCATAACAAAACATAGCATAACAAAACCTAGTATAACAAAACAAAACACAATGAAACATAGCATAGCATAACAAAAACAAGCATTTGCAATGCAATAGGTCTCGCATTAGGAAAGTTTGAGCTATTGGTATTGTAAATGACAATTTTTTTCTTTGTGTTGGTTTTGAAAATAGCGAAATGAATAGCGCTTTCATTTACAATGCCAATAGTTTTAACTTTTGTAAATGTGACACCTATAGCATTTGTAATGCAATATGTGTTGTATTTAAGTGATAGAGGCCTGAGTCATCCAGGCCTTTTCTGAGCCCAGATTTTCAGGAGCAAAATCAAATTGGAATTATATTTTCTAAGAAAAAAAGTCTTGTTAGTTTGCTTGTCGAAGACGGCTCTTCTCTGTTACTAAGAAAACGCTTCTTATTATGCATTTGACTTTCCCATGCTTCAAGTGGGGGTGCCAATGTTGAAACTGAAAGTTGATCCAGGTGGCACTGCATTTGGACTAAATTATTAGACATATTTTCCTTGTTAGTAACAGGATTCGCACTCCAGCCTTGCGGTCTGAAACAGTTTTGTTTTTATTGTTATTAAATGAGACAACATAAACGTGCTTGTCCCCTGGGTCCTTGTTAATAATCCCAAAGTTAGCTGGTGTGATCACTGGTGCCGCTGTGGCTGGGCAGGTAGCAGCCACTGTCTTTTTATTCCACTTCGGTGTCACTCATAGTCGTTGAAATGTCACTTTATAATTACACTGCAATTATGAAAGTGTCACACACAGCAATCTGAAATATTGGCAGCTATAAGGGAGTTATTGCTGGCAGGGTAGTACTGACATTACGGGGTCACCACTTCCCATGAACTCAAATGTTTAGGAAGTTCTGCCCGTGTTTCCTAGTCGAGCAAGAAGAGATAATGTTGCCAAAGGAGGGTGGGTTAATCACAGAGCGCTGGTCAGATGTAATAAATAATGCTTTACCACCACTTGTCGAAAACATCAGGTTGAACTTAAAAAAGACATTTTATTAGGGGAACACAATTTATATGTCAATTTAATTTAGTGTATGCTTACCATATTTAAAAGCGAAACATTTGTTCTTTAATCTCAGTAATAAACAGCAGTCTGATAAGGGCCTGTGTGGGCTCATTCTAGCTGTCTCTTGTCCTCATTCGAGACCCTCTGAGCAATAGGCCTCCAGGACCCATTTCTCCTTTTGGTTAATCAGACAAGAAGGGTTAAGTATAGGTCACCATGTGCTATTTACATTACAACACTTGCTCTCTAAGACTAACACTCCATTAAAGAAAGCATGTTGCATAAGCAGGATGTGGTGCCTCGGTGGATTAATGCATTTTCATCATGAATCTATGTTCGGCCTCAAAGGTCATGTTTGAATTCCTGAGGGGTTGTCCTGCCCTTTTACCTTAAATGTGTATTGCCTACAATATGTTGCTATGTTTCTATCCATTGCTGGATACGATTATATGAATTTGTCAGTCCCCCGCCCCCCCACTTAAATCCCTGCTCCATTCCTTGTATTTCACTTTGTGTCAAGGCCTCATGGTAGCTACACTCATAAACGTTTCAGTTTGTAATCTTTCTTTTTGCCTGTCGCTTCTTATACTGTGGAGGCATTAGCGCGGGGACACGTCGAGAGACGTCACCAGGCGCTCTATAAGCTCCTATAATAATAATTAGACACGTCTCCGATAATTTGTAGCCTAAACTGAATTTGAGCATTCAGTAACCCCGCCTGAAAATGAGCTCAGCTACCTCGATCTGCTGCAGACAAGGAGGCGTTTATTTTCAGAAGATAGCCAAAGAGCGGGGGATACACTTACTCTACGGAATATCCAAATATTATACAATGCTTGCCCTATTGTAGCAATTTGAGGTTGAAGGGTATGCCAATTCGTGTAATGTCTAGTTGTCAAAGAATGCAAGAGCTTATTCAGTGCACTTTCCGACAGGTGCGAGGCGCAGCCTAGAATATTACACAGGTGTGCTCAGTGGCCCCGGAGTCCTAATAATTACCTGTACTGCTTAACAGTCAGGACGTGCGGCGTGCCAGACGGGAAGCCTGGTAGTCGGTCTCCCAGATATGTTTCCAGAGCGCGTTGGTTGAACCTGTGTTGCTCCTGCACAGCTCCGCACTCCGTGTCTGCCATCATGACCAGCTACCTATCAGAACAGTAGACCGAAGTCCAATGCTTCTTTAAAGCACCGTAGAACTAACAAGCACGCATGCGCATTTCACCCTCCAGTCCCAGAGCCGTAACCTAAGCAACAAGTAAGGACGCTACAGGAGCAGCATAAGACATTAAGCCAATGCTACCGCCACGAATTGACGGAAATACAGGAAAGACAACATCTGGCGCAGCATCATGTAAAGAGAGACGCCATCTTAAAATGGTGGCAGATCAATGCTATTACACAGAAAACGTGTTCAATTAAAGACCGCTTATTCTAACGAAAATACAAAATAATGCTGCGGACTAAACAAAAGAGCTGCACGACGAGTTCATTAATTTTTATATATTTCATTAAGTATTTACAACAGTGTATAATGCACAAATTATGTCTGGAAGCAAGGGTCTATAAGTGTTTTACAACATTAACTGGTAATTCGAAGCCTTCCGGTGAAGTCTACATCAAACGATCACCTTATTGTTTTGCTAAAAACACCCGTTATGTTTAACCCAAACCACAAGCGATCTTCCTCATGGAATAAAGCACGATTGGAGTTTTATCAACACATTTATCCTCACGGGTGGAATGTCTATAGCTATTTTCTTTTTGTTTGCATTGAGATACTTAGGATATATGGGACTCGGTGAACCAAAGTGCACCAAAACTGGCTACATGCGTAATTTGACAGCTTGTATTGGACAACTTCAGGTGTATATTCGCCAGAGACTGATCTGCTCGAAATTGCAGGATCTCTGCTTTTTTTGGTGTTCTGCAGTCTGTAAAACATATTCCGTAGTGTTTTTCGAAACACCATTTAATGCATCTGTCCATCCAGTTACATTCTTCACCTGGTTAGTGGTGTGCGCTGCAGGACACCGATTTCAGCCCACATCCAGCCCATGCCAAAGTGTAAGGCACAAGGATCCTCTTGCCATTCCCCCTCCTGCCCTTCAGCCACGGTTTCCTGTCAGTGCACGGAGTACATAACATTCCAACCAGCTCCGCCTTACTCGTCCTGTCAGGCACTGGCTTCCTCCTGCGTTTCGCCCTGAAGTTCATTCTGCTGCAGCACCTGCAGCATGTCCCCTGCTGTCTGGTGCACGGCCTGCAGCCCGTCTCTGTCGAGCTCTTGCAGCAGCAGCAGGATGGCACTAACCACGTTATCCCCCTCTCTCTTCCAGGTGCCACTCCCGGTCTGCTTTGGGGACGCAAAAGAAGAGAACTTGTTCCGGGGAAGGGGCTTCATGCCCAGCTGCTCCCTGATCTTGTTGGTCTCCTCCATGCTGAAGTTGAGCAGGTCGCTCTCCGTGTCTGTGGCAACCGCGGGCGTCTGATGGCAACCATTGCCCACGCTGGTAGAAGGCGGCAGCAGGAGGTCCCCTTCCTCCTTGGCCTGGGCCAGCTCATCCTTGCCCACGGCCTGGTTGTCCAGCTTCTGCAGACCGGGCAGGGTCCTCAGGACCGTCATCCGGTATCGGTGGGGGTCCGGGCCGCAGCAGGGGTTATCCGCCAGCCAAAGCACAGGCAGGCTGGGCAGCCCCTGCAGGTGACAGATCTCACGCAGGCTCTGGATGTTGTTCTTTCGCAGAGAGAGCTCGGCCAGGTTCTGGTACTGGCTATGGGGCTGCAGGCTGGCGATCTGGTTGACGCTGAGGGTGATCACCTCGATGTTGGGCATCTCTCGGCAAACTGAGATATCGCTTAACCGGCTGCCCCAGCAGTTCAGTTTCCTCACGCTCTCCAGCTCGCATGCCTTGGCCCATGACAGCACTAGCTTACCGGTTAGCTTCATCTTCGTGCTCGTTCACTAATATCTAGACGTTATCGAGCAGCGCAGCGCTTACAACCTCTTTAAATGGCCGCCATGTTTATGGAACGCAAAAAGCAGGTTGCCATGCTAGCCCGTATTCCATTTCCGGGGCAAAGTCACGGAAATGGAAACACAATGACATCTAACTCAAAAATGAAAGAAGGACTAAAAAAAGAAAAGTTCGATTTTTTTTATGTCTACAGCAGTTCCAAGTATAACAGTTTCCCAAGTTAACGCCTCAAGAATTATATTACGATCTAGGCGAGTGTTCGATATAGTTACAACGAGCATAAACGCACGTAGTTGGAGTCAAGGGAAAGCAGTTTCTACACAGATTGGTGGAGGCAGTGTTCAAAACAAGTGACGTCCAGGCGGGCGCACGCACTTCCGCGCAGAGTGTTCTTAGCCGCGTCTCATGGCGTACAAGAGGCGATGGACGGCACTGGAGTCCCTGGCCGTCCCTTGCCGCGTCGCCCGCCGTAGCAGCACTGGAGCCCCTGGCCGCATCGCACCCGCCCATCCATTGGGAGCCGGGCAGAAGGAGCCCACAAGAAAAGAGCCTGGTGAGGTGAGGTGAGGGGTAGCGTGTGTGTATGCAGTGTGTGTGTGTGTGCGCGTGTGTGTATGCGACGGCGGGGGTGGGTTCTCTATATGTATGGGTGCGTGCATGGGTGCTCGTGTGTGTGTGTGTGTCTCTGGGTATGCGCATGCGTGTTGGAGCTTCGGAGGCAGGAGATGGGCACGGCGCC
Source organism: Lissotriton vulgaris (assembly GCF_964263255.1). Classification (NCBI taxonomy): domain Eukaryota; kingdom Metazoa; phylum Chordata; class Amphibia; order Caudata; family Salamandridae; genus Lissotriton; species Lissotriton vulgaris. The sequence goes on from NC_141693.1 coordinate 1,101,302,741, forward strand.
GTGCGCGCCCACGAGGTGCAATCTGTGCTCGTGCCCATCTCGTGTCCACATTCCCAAATACGGGTAACAATAGTTGTCTTACTGACAGCAATCAATGCTTTCGCATTGAATGCAGGTCAGCTCGACCTAAAAAGCATAGGATAGTAAAACTAAACATAGCATAGCATAACAAAACAAAGCATAGGATAGCAAAACAAAACATAGCAAAACATAACAAAACAGCATAACGTAACAAAACATAGCATAACAAAACACAACAACAAATAGCATAACAAAACATAGCAAAACACAACAAAACATAGCATAGAAAAACAAAACATATAATAGCTAGCAAAACATAGCATACCAAACACAACAAAACATAGCATAGCATAACAAAACATAGCACAGCAAAACAGAGCATAGCATAATAAAACAGAACAAAACATAGCATAGCATAACAAAACATAGCATAGCAAAACATAGAATAGCATACCAAAACATAGCATAGCATACCAAAACACAGCAGAGCATAACAATTCAAAGCATAGGATAGCAAAACATAGCATAACAAAACAAAACATAGGATAGCAAAACAAAACATTGCATAGCATACAGCATCACTCTGCACCACCACAGCATCACTCAGGGGCACCACAACATCACTATGCACTACCACAGCATCACTGAACGCCACTGCATCACTCGTTCACCATCACAACATCACTCAGCGCCACCACAGCATCACTCAGCGCCACCACAGCATCAATCTGTGCAGCCATTCAACAACACCTTGTTCAAATATGTTCTCTCAATGTTTCAAACTTTATTACAAATGTAACAAGATGTTAATATTTCACTTCTGTTCTTGGATTTTTGTCACAAAAAAAAACACTGAACATAATCTTCACAAAAGTTATTTATAAAACTTTAAGCTATTGCCATTATAAATTACAATAACTTTTATTTAAGTATTATTATTGGGAAAACATTAAAAGCCATTGTTATTTGTAATATCAATATATGTAAGTCACGTAAATACAACACATATTGCATTACAAATGCTATAGGTGTCACATTTGCGAAAGTTATAACTAATGGCATTGTAAATGACAAAGCTATTAATTTCTCTATTTTCAAACACAAAACATAAATAAAAAATGTCATTTACAATACCAATAGCTCAAACTTTCCTAATGCGAGACCTATTGCATTGCAAATGCTTGTTTAATTTTTTCGAGAGTCAGGGTTTCGTTGTGTTGTAAGGTCTCGATGATGGAGCTGCCAAATTCTTTTCCTAAATACTTGATGTGATTTTTTTGCCAGACTAAACCTGATGTGCCTAAAGAATTCATATTAGTGAAAATGTTGAGAGGTTTGACTTCTGATTTATCACGGTTCAGTTTGTAGCCTGAGTGCCTAGAGTAAGATTCTATAGAGTCCATCAGTGCGGCTATAGAGGTATCCGGTCTTTCAGTGACTATCAGTATATCGTCCGCGTAAGCAGCGAGTTTTACATTCCTGTCACCAAAAGCAATTCCACTGATGTCCTTATTCTGTTGAATGTCGCGGAGGAGTGGTTCCAGCGCCAAAAGGAATAGAGCGGGAGATAATGGGCATCCCTGTCTAGTCCCTTGTTCAAGGAGGAATGGATCTGATAGCGAACTGTTAATGGCGATCCTAGCCGAAGGCCAGGCGTATAGTGCCATGACCATATCAATAAATGTGTCGCCCATGTTAAATATGTGCATGCATTGGCGCAGAAAGGGCCACGACACCCTGTCAAACGCCTTGTCCGTGTCAAGGGTGATTGCTACTGCGGGGGCGTTTGAGATTTTCGACTTTTCGAGCACATGGCATAGGAGTCTCGTGTTGTCGTTAGATAAGCGTTTTTTTAGGAACCCCACTTGTGAATTATTGATTAAGGATGGTAAAACTGCGTTTAATCTGCCTGCTAGGGCCTTCGCGTATATCTTGCAGTCCAAATTTATGAGGGATATCGGTCTGTAGTTCTTAGTTTGCAGTGGGTCCTTCCCATCTTTATGTATCAATTTTATTGTTGCCTCGCTCATCGTGGGGGTGATTCTGTTTGATAGTGAGAAGGAGTGGAACAGTTTGAGGAGTCGTGGGATAAGTTGTTCCTCAAAGGTCTTATAGAAATTGGCCGTAAAGCCGTCAGGCCCCGGTGCCTTATTATTCTTTAGTGTTTTGATGGCGGTAGAGATTTCTTTCAACGTCAATGGGGCCCCTAATTTGGATTTGTCGGCCTCGGATAAACGTGGGAGTTGTATCGAGTTTAAATAATTATTGCACTCGTCCATGTTGAATATTTTTTTGTTCTTGTATAGATCTTCATAAAAGGATTGAAATGTGTGCAGAGTATCTTTCTGTTTTGTGAGGGTGGTATTGGACTGGTTCTTAATAGATGTTATATGGAATTGTTTCCTTTTGTGTTTCAGGTAAGAAGCCAAGAGTTTCCCTGCTTTGTTACCTTCGCAGAGCTTCGAGGCCTTGAATTTTTTAATCCATACTCCTGCACGTTTACTGAGGATGGCGTTGTATTTATATTTCATATTTGTCAAGCAGTCAATGGTCGCTTTATTGTTCAAGTCGGCGGAGTGTTGTGTCTCTAGCTGTTTGATTGTTTTTTCTAAAGCGTCTAGTTCTGCGTTTAATTCTTTGTTCATACGAGCCCTGATACCTATCAGTGTACCCCTTAATGTGGCCTTAAACGCGTCCCAAACTAACGCTGGATCTGTTTCTGGTTGCGAGTTTATCTGAAAGTATTCTCGTATGGACAGTTCTATGCTTTTCTTGTTCTCTGGTACTGACAATATCTCTTCGTTAAAGCGCCAACGCCTCGGAGGGATAAGTGAGTGCGCGCCTGCTAGTTTCATATGAATACATGCATGGTCCGACACCAATATGGGGGCTATATCGGTTTCATCGATAAGGTGTGTAAAGGCATCAGATATCAGTAAATGATCTATTCTTGTATAGGAATTGTGAGGCGGGGAGTAGAAGGTATAGTCTCGACCATCTGGATGTTGGAGACGCCACAAGTCATGCAGGTGGAATTTAGCACACAGTCGTTTTAGTGCCTCATGAGAGCGTGAGGGGTGGAACATACATTTGGATTGTCTGTCCAGCAATGGATCTAATGGCAGATTAAGGTCCCCACCAACCACTAGGAGCTCATCCTGCGGAATTTTCTCAAGCTCTTTTGATACATATTCCCAGAAATCGGGAAGGTCTGTATTAGGGCCATAGATATTTGCCACATAGATGTGGTCTTCGTCTCTTTGTAGGTGCGCAATGCTTAGTCTACCCTCGGAATCTACTGAGTGAGATACTAGTGCTAAGTTGGATTTATTAGCAATCGGGGTAATCACCCCTCTTTTCTTTTGAGTCGCCGGGGAACAGAGTGTGTGTGAGATCCAGTGTTATTTAAGATTATCCGCATCGATCTGAGATAATTTAGTCTCTTGCAGGAGAATTATATCACCTTTAGTTTTGGCTAAGTTAACCAAAATCTTTTTGCGTTTCACTGGGTGATTAAGCCCCTTAACGTTTAACAAGACTATATTCAGAGAGGCTGCCAAACTCTTATCTGTAGCCATGGATGTGGATGGGGTCCAGTGCGGTAGGGAGTCGCCCCGATTTCTGTGTGAACGTGGTCAAGATCTTTCTTGAGTTGAGAAAGCGAATAGGTGGAGGTTTAGCTGTGTCTTTCGCTTTCTCACTCATGGGCAGGCTGTATGTGTTCGATACCCTGATGGTCAGTGGTATAAACAGAAGGTGAATTCTGTATGAGTGGCACACATTGTGGTGACAGCAAATAGTTACTAAGTAAAGGGTAGTCAAGAGAGGGTAAGAAGAGAAGGAAAAAGAGGGAAAGAAAACATAGAACAGGAAAAGAGTAGTACATAGCAGGAGTAACCGCAGCAACAAAACTGAAACTTCCCCACAACCCCACAAGTTACCCAACCCCCCCCTTTGTCCCCCCTCTCCACCCTCTCGTCGACCCCCCCCCCCTCCCCACCCCCCTGAAACTCGAACTTAAGAGCTGCGACGGCAGTGCTGTCTACGCTCGCACAGGGATGAATGTAACTAAACGGTGTTTGAAACAGCGTGTTCGTTTTTGTCCCTCTTTTTGTGTATGCAAGGGATAGAATTTCTGAAAACATTTCTACTAACATTCATATAACGTTCATGTAACATTTTGGGAACATTGCGAAAGAAAGAATCTTCCAAATACATCTAACTTAATGCATTTAACTCTGCCGAGGGATACGGGAAGTGATCTCCTCCCTAAGAACCGTGGGAATGCTAAGGGCTTGCGCCTCGTCAAGATGAATTAACAGTGGCAACTAGTACACTCTTTGAACTTTTGAGCATCTAGTACTCTCTTTGGCTAATAGGGAATGAAAGCACGAGTCAATTGAGCAAGGCTGGTACCCTCTTGTAGTCGGTATAAGAACTCTAAGACCCAACAAAGGCTAACATAAAACATTTGTCCATGGTATATACGTCCGGGGGATCGCCACATGACTGGTATCAACTTGAGTGAGACATTACATTACATTACAGTGTTCGAACGCCAAGTCTATGTCAAGTCTATGTCAAGTCTATGAAAGTAATTGAGAGTCTTAAGCCTGGACGGTATGGCTGGATCGGCGGACAGACCTGTTCAGATCTCGTAAGGAGGGTAAAATAATCACATTTTACATATTAAGTACATATCTAGTGCTCTCTATGACTAATAGAGAATGAAAGCACAAGTCAGTTGAGCAAGGCTGGTACCCTCTAGTAGTCGGTACAGGAACTCTAAGACACATCAAAAGCTAACATACAACATTTGCCCATGGTATATACATCTGGAGGATCGCAACATGACTGGCATCTCCATTTGAGTGAGGCATTACATTACAGTGTCTTACAGTGTTCGATCGCCAAGGCTATGTCAAGTCTATGAAAGTCATTGAGAGTCTTAAGCCTGGTCGGAATCGTTGAATCGGCGGGCAGACATGTTCAGACCTCGTAAGGAGGGTAAAATAATCTCATTTTACATATCAAAGCCTAGACATACCTGTCAGAAAGATCACGGATGAAGGCAACTTAGAGTCAGTCCTGACTACTTTTTCGTGGGTTTCCGTTTTTCTCTTATTGGAGTGGCCTCCAGACATGTCCATTTCTTGTTGTGGTGTGTCATTTAGGTAACCTGATAAGTCTTGTGGGTTAGTGAAGATGTGAGACCGGCCGTGGTCTGAAATCCTGAATTTAGCTGGGCCTGCAAAAGAGAACTGGATATCTCTCGACCTTAGTTTCTCCCGAAGTGACAGGAAACCTTTTCTTATTTCCACCGTTTCTTTGGCGTAATCCTGTGTAAAAGTAATTTGGTTACCTTCCCAGGTGATATGGTGGTTTTTCCTGGCGTATTGTAGGATGGCTTCTGTGTGTTGGTACCTGAGTGGTTTGCATATGAGAGGTCGTGGTCCTCTCGACGTGCATTGTGGGTAGGTCGGTACTCTGTGGGCTCTGTCTAACTCTAGCCCATGTTGGAACTTTATCCCCGTAACCGATGGAATCCATGTTTCCAGAAATGATACACAGGAATCAGCGTCCTTTTCTGCATTTTCTGGGACCCCGAAGATGCGCACATTACCCCTCCTGTTACGATCTTCCAATTCCGTGTCTTGGCGTCTGAGGTCATTGGTATCTGATTGGAGCTGCTGTATGATTTTAGCGCTGTTTGTGGTCCTGTCTTCGGTGTCACTAATTCTTTGTTCTGCTTCGTCGAGGCGGAGATTTAAGGTGTTCATGTCCGCCCTGATCGCGGTTAATTCAAGGTGCATCGCGTCTGTGTTACTTTTCGTAGATTTGGCTAGGTCATGCACGTCCGCCAACTTCTTTAGAATCATGTCTAGAGTGCCAGCAACGTCACCTCTGTTTTTAATAGGTGAGTCTGAGATGGAAGATTATGGACGAACCTTCTTGTTGTTTTTGGAATCCCTATCCGCCATTATCGGTGCTTGGATGACACACTGTAGATAGGAAGGTTTTGAGTGGGCTACGACGGGCAGCGGCTAGCAGCGGAATCAGACTCGGTGGTTGGAGATCCTCTATTGGCAAACTTGCGCTTCTAAGAGAGCCGTGTTCAGGGGGCTCCTATGTTCCTGAGAGAACTGCCCCTAGAAGGAAGCACTGGAACAGTTGATGCCAAGGAGTCAGTGCAGTTGTATTGGGTGGCTGGGTTGTGGGATGTGGGCAGTATCAGTACCAGTGACCCCCCTCAGAGGATTGTTACTACATTAAGCCATAAAATAGTGGTAGGGCTGGACCCATTGTCCTCAACGGTCCTGATCGTATCCTGGCTTTAGTGCTTCCTCGTTTTAGGCAGCCATTAGCTCTCTGTGACAGGCTGGGGCAGTCTGGGCGTCAGTGAGGCAAGTCTCCTATAGCCATCTGGGCTGCCATCTGATTCCACACTCGTGCTCCTGAGCTTATGGGGAAGTCGGAGTGGTAATGTAACTACTCACTAGAGCTTACCCACTGGAGTGCTCTACAACTTGGAGCCATTATTAAGCTAATTTCGCGCTTGGGACTGAGTGTATCGGCAAGCCGACCGCCATCTTGACATCCGGCTGCAGCTAGAGTTGTAGGGCCTCTCGGTGTTCGTGGGAGCACGCTTATAACCTCCGTGTGGTTGTATTATGAGGATGTGGGCACTACAGTGGAATATAGATGCTGTGCAGAGTCGTAGGATACATAATTAGGCAGCTATGTCCTCTACACACTCGTCCCCCCGCCATTTTGGGGTCAGGCATCAACTGAATTTGGGCTTATAGTGTCACCTACGGCTTATCAAAGCATAAAGTTGGCATCGCGGCAGTGCTCTGTTGAACGCGCTCACCTCTGCATTCAATGATTATCGTGGCAAAGGATGGTGGGCTGGAGCTTCGGTCCGTAACAGGATGGGTCCCGTGGACTTAAGATGGCGGCCGAGACGCTCTTCACCCGGGCATAAAGACGATCTGCAAACCAGTCCTCTATTACCAGGTAAACCGCATTTTCCAACAAAGCAGCATGAGCGCCAGATGATGCGGGCGCTGGATTCACCTTCGGGGCATATTTTTGGAGATTTTAAGGCACTGTTTTCGCCGTTAGACCAGGTCCCTACTCAAGTCTTTACGACTCTCGGTGCCGGTAGGGATGCCCGGGTTCAAGCGAATGATGTCGATTACCGATCCCCACCGCCGGTGCCTCTATTGCCTTGGGGCCGACCACGACGACCGGTCATGCCCTGACTGCCGGGCCTTGACGTCAAAGGCTAGGCGGGAGCGGTCCCATAGGCGCCTTGAGCTCCGGCAGTCGGCCCGCACCGCCCCAGGTCCTGGTCCAGGAGGGGGTCGAGGGACCGGTCGCGGGGCCACTGTCATCGAAGCTCGGCTTGTTGTCACCATTTCTCGGGCTCCAAGTCCTCAGGTAAGAGGCACAAGAAGTCGAAGAGATGACATCGCTCTTCCGACCCCCCCCCCCCCCCCCCTGATGCGGCCGGGGGTTTGGGTGACACCGGCTCAGCCGGAGCCGCATGCGCCGCGGCCAGCTCCATACCCGCCGGTCTCTGGGCTGAACGAGACGCTGTAGGAGATCGAGGCCTTTCTCATGGCCATGAGGTCCCTCTCTCCTCCGTCGGGTCCCGCGGTAGCGCCTCCGGGCCCCCCGGCCCCGACTGGGAGTCCATGCGGGCCGGGTACTTCGGCCCCAGCGCCGTCGCTGACTTCGGTCCCGGCGCCGCAGGGCCCCGCTGAATCCGGTTCCGAACCCGGGTCGCCGCTGGTCGACCTTACGACCCCGCTGGCGTCGACCCCCAGGGTGTCGCCCCCGGCGCCGTCCCTGATCCCTCCCTCGGTCCGGATCCCATTAGACGCCGGCTGAGGAGCAATTCTTTTTTGATCCGGCTCCATCCTTTGACCCTGAATTTCAGAAGGTGGAGGACAAGGGGGATTGGGAGGGGTCTGAGGACCCTCTGACACGGGAGTGTCAGTCATTTCAGGACTGAACAGACGAGCTAGGGGAAGCCAGTGGTCTTGACACTTCATCTGACACTGGCTTTGTCTCCCCTCCTACCGTGGCTACGGAGGAGGGGGCTGCTTATAGTGTGGTGCTGACGAGGGCAGCCAAGGCCTTGGCGCTTACGCTCCCCGTCGCAACTGTGAGGTCTAACATCCTCACTGAGGTTCTTAAACCGCAGACAGGCTCTCCGGAGCCTCTACTGCTGTGTAATGAGGCTCTCATGGCCGTCCTGTTGGGCACCTGGTCCAGGCCCGCTACAGGTCCCCCTGTAGATAGGAACGTCGCCTGGCGCCACCGCCCAGCTCCGGGCGACCCTAGCTTCCTGTCCACCCACCCCACCCCCGAGAGCCTGGTTATCCAGGCATCTACTTACCAATCCGCATTCCCGACTGCACCCCCAGATCGGGAATCCTAAAGGTATGAACAGTTTGGCAAGAAACTGTTCTCCTCCCTCAGTTGTGGGTTGCGGTCAGTCAACCCAGCTTGCCTTTTGGGCCGTGATACCCACTCTCTGGGATACGGTTGCGGCCGTGCTGCCCGAGGGCCCGGAGGAGGCCCGGGCGAAGCTCGCTCAAGCCCTCGCGGAGGGTCAAGACGCAGCGCGGTATTCCATACTATGTGGGCTGGATACCACGGACTCGCTGGGCAGGGCGATGTCAACGGCGGCGGTGGTTCGCCGCCACGCCTGGCTGAGGTCCGCCAACTTCTCGTCTGATATCCAGAACACCCTCATGGACATGCCGTTCGATGGCAGCCACCTCTTTGGTGGCAAGGCAGATCATGTGCTTGAAGGACTCCAGGGCTACGGCCAAATACTTGGGCCTCTCGGACCAGCGTCAGCAGCAGTCTGCTTTTCGCTCCTTTCGTGGCCAAGGAAGGGACACCCCTTTACGTGCTGCCAGCCACGGGCCGCAGTCTAACATCCAACGCGGCGGCGATGTGGTAACCGCCGTGGCGGTGACAGGGGACAACGGCGAGGCCAGACCACATCCACCGCCACAGCATCTTCCTCAAAGCCTTCCTAGTCCGAGCTTTCAGGCCCATTCGACCCCCGTGGGGGGCAGGGTCCGCCATCGCCTCCTCCACTGGCACACCATCACATCGGACAGGTGGGTGCTGCAAATCGTCTGAAGGGGCTACTCCCTCCCCTTCGAGGCGACCCCTCCAGCCATGCCACCTCAGTACCACCGCGTGTCGGGGGATAACTTGCAACTTCTGCAAGAGGAAGTATCATCCCTCTTGCCCAAGGGGGCCATCGGACGCGTTCCTGGGACGGAAATATGTTGTGATTGTTATTCCCACTACTTTCTGGTCCCTAAGAAGGGCAAAGGGGGCCTACGCCCTATCTTGGACCTGCGGAACGTCAATGGCTTCCTCTGGAAGGAGAAGTTCAAGATGCTGACTTTGGCTCAGGTCTTAGCTGCCCTAGACCCCGGAGACTAGATGGTAGCGTTGGACTTGCAGGACGCTTATTTTCACATCCCCGTCCTGCCGGCCCACCGGCGCTACCTGCGGTTCACGGTAGGCCACGAGCACTTTTAGTTAACCTTGCTCCCCTTCGGCCTTACCAGCTCCCCTCGGGTGTTCACGAAAGTGATGGCGGTCGTCGCAGCTCATCTGCGCAGATTAGGGGTGTCAGTCTTTCCCTATCTGGACGACTGGTTGTTGAAGGTGGGCTCGCCCCAGACAGTCGTCAGCCACCTCCAGACTACGGCCGACCTCCTGCATTTGCTGGGGTTTTCATGAATGTGCCGAAGTCACACCTGTGTCCCTCTCAAAAGCTCCTCTTCATCGTAGCGGTTCTGGATTCGACACAGTTACGGGTTTATCCTCCCGAACAGTGGGTTCGGGATATTCAGGCTCTAATTCCGATCTTTCAGCCTTTATCCCGAGTCTCGGTCAGGTTGACGCTGCAGCTTTTAGGGCTGATGGCCTCCTGCATCCTTCTGGTGCATCACGCCAGGGGGCGGATGCAGGCTCTGCAGTGGGACCTGATGTTTCAGTGGGCCCAGCATCAGGGCAACCTGTCCGACCACGTCCTGATCTCGGAGGGCACTGCGAGACAGTTGCAGTGGTGGCTCACGGACCGCGATTGGGTCAGCGGCAGATCCCTCTTGTAGGAAGGTAGATCCTGACTATGGTTGCCCCCAACTTTTTGCCCTGTGTGTTAGCTGGTTTTTGACAGTCGACCTGGGACCCTGCCGATCAGGACCCCAGGCCTACTGCTCTCTCTGTAAAATGGATTCCATGTACCTTAGGTACATTTCCAATTGGTACTGGGCCACCTTATCAGACCCTGTAACTCAGGGCATAGGTGTACCCAGGGCTGCCAGGGGCTGCAGCATGTATTATGCCACCCCTGGCTGGCCTCCCAAATCTGACACAACTGGCTGCACGACAGCTGGGGCAAGGTGGTGTAATCACCCCTTGCTGTAGATATAGTATACCTATATCTAACCCTAAAAATGGACACAGGTATTCCTGTAAGTCACTCCTATGGCAGGCCTTAACAATCCTGAAGGCAGAGTGCTTGGAATTTTGTGAGATGGTGCTCTGGCATGAGCTGAGCCCGTTTGCAGCTTGCGGAACCAAGTCCTAATAGCTGTTCCATGATAACGCATACCATATACTCTTAAGTGCATTATAATCCTCGCGGTTATATGCTAAGTTTGGTATTGCTTTATCAAAACATGTCGAGTAAGGTGTCATACGAATTGGAATACTAACCCCTCGCCAATTCTGACGACGGGGTTAGCATTCCACCCTTCTAGAGGGACACGACATGTATGTAACCCTGAACCCCGGTTAAAGTTAACTCGAGCCTCAGCATCACAAAATGGATGCTGCCACCACAGACACAAGTCTGACCCCCTACAGCTGGGAGTCCTTCCAGCGAGGGGAGCTTGGACAAAGGGTTTCCTGTCAGGGGCGGTGCTAGCACCATCCCAGACAGGGTTTTGTGTATCCTGGGTAGGCAGGGCTTTACAGGAAGGTGACTGCAAGTGGCACCCCGGTGCTCACTATGCATAGGCCGGCTTGAACCAGTTCCAGGGGCACACAGCCCCTGAGCTGGGGAAAGTCCGGCATGGGAGAGGGGTGTAACCACCCCCCTTCCTGGTCCCACCCATAGGCAGGACCTAGTCACCGGGTCAGCCCCTTTTCCTAGTATAAAGTTAGGAGCGGGCCCCCTTCCAAATCAGATCATCTTTGAATCAAGAAACTACTTTCTACGAAAGGAACTCAAGACTCTTCTCAAGATTTCTCCCTTGTGACTAAGGAGTAGTCACCCTGCACCCGCAGGCACCATCTAAAGAACACTGCGGTTTGCTGCACGTCCTTCCTCCGGAATCCGACTGACCAGCTCGACGAGACTCGGCTTGCCTGGCACCTCTGACCTCTACTCACCTCTACAGCTAAGCTGAGAACCGTGGGTGCGACGAGACCTCGAGGGACTGGCCATCTTCAAGACTGCACGACTTCTTTCCAGCGCGACCGCCGAGGGATCCTCTGGTGAGTGCTTTGGGGTCCGAGAAGCCCCGACCCTGAGCAGCTCCAGCACGAAGTCCAGCATCTCCACGATCTGCGTGGGCCCTTCTGCTTTTTGCTGCTCACCGCGTTGTTTGGCTACTAGCCCGCTGGCTTGTGGCCTTCCTAACGACGCCCGACGACATCACCGCTGCTGGTCTGGTTGCTCCAGACTGGCCCTTGCTCCCTTCCAAAAGAGGAGCTCCCCGGACCCTCCTGGTCCACTCCAGACGCCATTTTAGGTCCACCGCGTGGGCTTGAATTTGCCAAGACTTGTTGCCCCAATCCTGGGTCCAGCGACGTCGACAGCATCATCCATCGTGGGACAGCTCGCACCTCCATCCTGGTCGCTGACGACGCCTCCTGGTCCGTGAGACTGCAGAGCCCAGCGTCGCCCACTCACCTAGTCGAGGTGACTACCATCCGGTGCCCTCCTGGTGCCTTCTGACTACTGGCTAGTAGTCACGAACTTGGTCCCCTCTGCTTTCAGGTGTCATCCATCTTCGATCCAGGCTTGGATCACTTCGAACTCTCTTCACTGGTCGCCTGCCAGCAACTCTTTCTTCAGGCTCCTGGTTCGTCGACGAGGATTCCCGACGTCTTTTGAGACATATGCAGCTGCAGCCCCTGGGCTAGGTAACTTCGGCATTTCGGTGCCCCAGCATAGCCTCACTATCCAAGGGTCAGGATCCACTGTCGTTTTCGATCTACCTTATCGGGTTCGCCCGAGAACACTAACTTTGTCTTTACTAGCCTCCATAGACTTTGTCCCGCATCCCGCGTGAGAGTACACACTCTGCACCGAGTCCCCTAGGCCTCCTATTAGTAATCTGAAGGTTCAGTAGTCAAGTCCTAGCGATTCCAAAGCCTATTAGTCCAGTACTTACCTGCTAGTAATTTCGCATTCCACTTCCATAGTATATGGTTTTCCGTGCCCCTCGGGCATTCGTGTAAATTGTGCTAACTAAAGTATTTTTGTAAGAGTTTTGTTTTGTGCTTAGTACCCTGTCCTCATAAAGAGTCCAGGGCTGTTGTGATCTAAATAAATACACTGTTTATTTTCATAACACTTGTGTGGTGTCCTTTCACTTGGTGTTCAAGGGGTATATGTGATGGTATAACAGCTGGCTTAACACGCCCTCTAGAGTTTAGCCCGAAGACTGCTCGTATCCCACCGCTGCCACCAATGTGAGAAGTTGGCCTGATATGCAGTGCTCACTATTCTAGTGATCACTATGTATCAGTCCAAACAACCCTTATTGATGATTGGTTGTAAGTCAACCTTATAGACCAGCTATCCTAGTAGCGTGGATACGAGCAGTCTTCGGGCTAAACTCTAGAGGACGTGTTAAGCCAGCTGTTATACCATCACATATACCCCTTGAACACCAAGTGAAAGGACACCACACAAGTGTTATGAAAATAAACAGTGTATTTATTTAGATCACAACAGCCCTGGACTCTTTATGAGGACAGGGTACTAAGCACAAAACAAAACTCTTACAAAAATACTTTAGTTAGCACAATTTACACGAATGCCCGAGGGGCACGGAAAACCATATACTATGGAAGTGGAATGCGAAATTACTAGCAGGTAAGTACTGGCCTAATAGGCTTTGGAATCGCTAGGACTTGACTACTGAACCTTCAGATTACTAATAGGAGGCCTAGGGGACTCGGGTGCAGAGTGTGCACTCTCACGCGGGATGCGGGACAAAGTCTATGGAGGCTAGTAAAGACAAAGTTAGTGTTCTCGGGCGAACCCGATAAGGTAGATCGAAAACGACAGTGGATCCTGACCCTTGGATAGTGAGGCTATGCTGGGGAATGACCTGGAACTCTCAGCATGGGCTGAGGTGGAGCAAGAAACCCACTCCAGGATGATAGGCCTATCCAGAAGGGTTAGTGGGGCAGTAATAGCTACAGCCCCAGTCCAAGCACCATTCCTCCCTGAAAAGGTTGGAAGGACAGTGGTAGCCACTGCCCAGGCTCAGACAGACTTTCCAGAACAGGATAGGAGGGCTGTGACAGTCACAGCCCAAACACAGACTGAGTGCCTTCCTGAAAGGGTTGGCAAGGCTGTAATGGTCTCAGCCTCTACTCAGACAGATAACAGTGTTGTGAAGCCTGAAACTATGGATCACTCCACTCAGACAGAGAGTATTGAGGAGGAAGAAAAATCTCCCTCCCACCAGACTATAGGAAAGAATCAGCCTCCTCAGGGAACTGATCTGACCCCTTGTGAAGGAACTGCCCCAGAGGTAGTCAGGCCTAGCCTGGCAGAGCCCCTGATGTCAGTGGACCCTTCCAAGGTGGGACCCAGTCTGGAGCAGGTAACCTGCCCCTCTCTACCCTGCATCAGTCAGCCCAGGGCTGAAGAGGTCAGGGAGGCCAGTGGTGGACCCCAGAGGGCCCCCTGTCCAACAGAACTCCTTAATCAGCAGATTAGGATCACTGAAGCTAGCAGACCTAGCCAAGTGAAAATAAAACAGGCTCCTGAGGGATCCCCCTTAAACTTAGTCAGGGACCTCCCACAGCTGGACACTGTTGGGCACAGCCAAACCTGGGGCCTAAAAACCCCAAACCTGACCTGTCCCTCCAGTAAGCCAAACAGAGGGACTCAGCCTCCAGCTTTAGGTAGCCAGAGGCTGACCCTGAGAGCACAGTGCATCTCAGCTAAAGAAAGAAAGGCACACATGATGGATGGTGATTGGAGGAAGTTGAGCCCAAAGGTAGAGGAGCCTCACTTCAGTACTCCATCCCAGCATCAGCCTTTTTCTTTCCCAAGACACACCAAAGACAGAGATTCCCTATGGTGGAGACCCTCAGATACCCTTAGGGTGAGGGGTTGCTTAGTGGACCATGACACAGGGGAAAACCAAGCCAGAGCTGGTCCTTCCTTATATGGCCACTTAGGTAATAGAGGCTTACCTGGACAAGGATAGCCTTATCTCCTTTCGTTTGGGGGGGGGGGGGGGGGGGGGTTGTTAGGAAGGTAGATCCTGACTATGGTTGCCCCCAACTTTTTGCCCTGTGTTTTAGCTGGTTTTTGACATAGTCGACCTGGGACCCTGCCAATCAGGACCCCAGGCCTACTGCTCTCTCTGTAAAATGGATTCCATGTACCTTAGGTACATTTCCAATTGGTACTGGGCCACCTTATCAGACCCTGTAACTCAGGGCATAGGTGTATCCAGGGCTGCCAGGGGCTGCAGCATGTATTATGCCACCCCTGGCTGGCCTCCCAAATCTGACACAACTGGCTGCACGACAGCTGGGGCAAGGTGGTGTAATCACCCCTTGCTGTAGATATAGTATACCTATATCTAACCCTAAAAATGGACACAGGTATTCCTGTAAGTCACTCCTATGGCAGGCCTTAACAATCCTGAAGGCAGAGTGCTTGGAATTATGTGAGATGGTGCTCTGGCATGAGCTGAGCCCGTTTGCAGCTTGCGGAACCAAGTCCTAATAGCTGTTCCATGATAACGCATACCATATACTCTTAAGTGCATTATAATCCTCGCGGTTATATGATAAGTTTGGTATTGCTTTATCAAAACATGTCGAGTAAGGTGTCATACGAATTGGAATACTAACCCCTCGCCAATTCTGACGACGGGGTTAGCATTCCACCCTTCTAGAGGGACACGACATGTATGTAACCCTGAACCCCGGTTAAAGTTAACTCGAGCCTCAGCATCACAAAATGGATGCTGCCACCACAGACACAAGTCTGACCCCCTACAGCTGGGAGTCCTTCCAGCGAGGGGAGCTTGGACAAAGGGTTTCCTGTCAGGGGCGGTGCTAGCACCATCCCAGACAGGGTTTTGTGTATCCTGGGTAGGCAGGGCTTTACAGGAAGGTGACTGCAAGTGGCACCCCGGTGCTCACTATGCATAGGCCGGCTTGAACCAGTTCCAGGGGCACACAGCCCCTGAGCTGGGGAAAGTCCGGCATGGGAGAGGGGTGTAACCACCCCCCTTCCTGGTCCCACCCATAGGCAGGACCTAGTCACTGGGTCAGCCCCTTTTCCTAGTATAAAGTTAGGAGCGGGCCCCCTTCCAAATCAGATCATCTTTGAATCAAGAAACTACTTTCTACGAAAGGAACTCAAGACTCTTCTCAAGATTTCTCCCTTGTGACTAAGGAGTAGTCACCCTGCACCCGCAGGCACCATCTAAAGAACACTGCGGTTTGCTGCACGTCCTTCCTCCGGAATCCGACTGACCAGCTCGACGAGACCCGGCTTCCCTAGCACCTCTGACCTCTACTCACCTCTACAGCTAAGCTGAGAACCGTGGGTGCGACGAGACCTCGAGGGACCGGCCATCTTCAAGACTGCACGACTTCTTTCCAGCACGACCGCCGAGGGATCCTCTGGTGAGTGCTTTGGGGTCTGAGAAGCCCCGACCCTGAGCAGCTCCAGCACCAAAGTCCAGCCTCCCAGCATCTCCACGATCTGCGTGGGGCCCTTCTGCTTTTTGCTGCTCACCGCGTTGTTTGGCTACTAGCCCGCTGGCTTGTGGCCTTCCTAACGACGCCCGACGACATCACCGCTGCTGGTCTGGTTGCTCCAGACTGGCCCTTGCTCCCTTCCAAAAGAGGAGCACCCCGGACCCTCCTGCTCCACTCCAGACGCCATTTTAGGTCCACCGCGTGGGCTTGAATTTGCCAAGACTTGTTGCCCCAATCCTGGGTCCAGCGACGTCGACAGCATCATCCATCGTGGGACAGCTCGCACCTCCATCCTGGTCGCCGACAACGCCTCCTGGTCCGTGAGACTGCAGAGCCCAGCGTCGCCCACTCACCTAGTCGAGGTGACTACCATCCGGTGCCCTCATGGTGCCACCTGACTACTGGCTAGTAGTCACAAACTTGGTCCCCTCTGCTTTCAGGTGTCATCCATCTTCGATCCAGGCTTGGATCACTTCGAACTCTCTTCACTGGTCGCCTGCCAGCAACTCTTTCTTCAGGCTCCTGGTTCGTCTACTAGGATTCCCGACGTCTTTTGAGACATATGCAGCTGCAGCCCCTGGGCTAGGTAACTTCGGCATTTCGGTGCCCCAGCATAACCTCACTATCCAAGGGTCAGGATCCACTGTCGTTTTCGATCTACCTTATCGGGTTCGCCCGAGAACACTAACTTTGTCTTTACTAGCCTCCATAGACTTTGTCCCGCATCCCGCGTGAGAGTGCACACTCTGCACCCGAGTCCCCTAGGCCTCCTATTAGTAATCTGAAGGTTCAGTAGTCAAGTCCTAGCGATTCCAAAGCCTATTAGTCCAGTACTTACCTGCTAGTAATTTCGCATTCCACTTCCATAGTATATGGTTTTCCGTGCCCCTCGGGCATTCGTGTAAATTGTGCCAACTAAAGTATTTTTGTAAGAGTTTTGTTTTGTGCTTAGTACCCTGTCCTCATAAAGAGTCCAGGGCTGTTGTGATCTAAATAAATACACTGTTTATTTTCATAACACTTGTGTGGTGTCCTTTCACTTGGTGTTCAAGGGGTATATGTGATGGTATAACAGCTGGCTTAGCACGCCCTCTAGAGTTTAGCCCGAAGACTGCTCGTATCCACGCTACTAGGATAGCTGGTCTATAAGGTTGACTTACAACCAATCATCAATAAGGGTTGTTTGGACTGATACATAGTGATCACTAGAATAGTGAGCACTGCATATCAGGCCAACTTCTCACACCTCTCCTTACCCCAACCGGAGCACGTAGTTGTGATGGATGCGTCCCTCCTGGGCTGGGGGGGGCCACATGGGAGAGGCAGAGATCAGAGGCCTCTGGTCTCCGGCGGAGTCCCAACTCCACATTAACCTTCTGGAGCTGCGGGCGATCCGGCTTGCACTGAAGGCATTCCTTCCCTCTGTCCAAGGTAGTGTAGTGCAGGTAGTTCATGGACAACACCACCGCCATGTGGTACTGCAACAGGGCGGGGTGGAGTCGTGGACCCTTTGCCAGGAGGCTCTGCGCCTCTGGCAATGGCTGGAACACCAGGTCGTCACCCTGGTGGTTCAACACCTGGCAGGTTCCCTGAACGCCAGGGTGGATGAACTCAGCCGTCGGTACATGATGGATCAGGAGTGGCGTCTGAACTCGGACGTGGCGCGAGGCCTCTTTCGGCAGTGGGGAGAGCCTTGGTTAGATCTATTCGCCACAGAAAAGAACGCGCAATGTCATCAGTTCTGCGCGTTGGATGTCCAATGCGGCACTCGCTTGGAGCCGCTTTTCGTCGCGAGTGGAGTTGCGGTCTGTTGTACACCTTTCCGCCTATACCACTTCTGCTCAGAGTGCTGAAGATCAGGTGAGACCGGGCCCAAGTCATCCTTGTGGCTCCGGACTGGGCACAAAGGTACTGGTATCCCGAGCTACTCAGCATGTCAGTCGATCCCCCGATTCGTCTGCCTCTTCAGGAGGACCTTCTGTCGCAGCATCGAGGGACGGTCCTCCACCCGAACCTGTCCAGTCTCCACCTCCATGATGGAGTTTGAGCGGCGACAGTTGAGGCCATTTGACTTGCCTCCTGAAGTCTGTGATGTGATTCTGGCAGTCAGGCATCCCTCCACAAAATCGGTATACGCCTACAGGTGGAATACATTTGTGGCATGGTGCACAGCAAAGGCTGTGGATCCCCTTTCTGCCCCTCTTTCAGAGGTTCTCCTCTTTCTTCTTTCTCTTGCCCAGCAGGGTTCTGCTCTGGGCACTATCAAGGGCTACCTCTCTGCCATTTCGGCCTTCTTAAGGCTTCCTGATCAGCCTTCTCTTTTCAAGTCCCCTGTTGTAAATAGATTCTTGAAGGGCATCACTCACATGTTTCCTCCTGTTCCTTTCGTGATGCCTCAGTGGGACTTGAACCTTGTTCTGACTTATTTGATGTGCGCTGCTTTCGAGCCACTTCACAATTGCCCTCTTCGTCTTCTAACTCTTTAGACTGCATTCCTGGTTGCCATCACCTCTGCCAGGAGAGCGAGTGAGCTCCACCCTCTTTCTTCTAAGCCTCCTTTCCTTTCTGTCTATCCGGATAAGGTTGTTTTAAGAATGCGTCCCTCTTTCCTGCCCAAGGTAGTCCCAGCCTTCCACATCAGGCAGTCTATCACCTTGCCCACCTTCTTTCCGCCTCCGCATCCCTCGCAAGAGGAAGAGAGGCTCCACCGTCTGGACCCAAAACGTGCGCTCTCATTCTATCTGGACCGCACACGCCAGTTCCGGGTTGATGACCAGCTCTTTGTTGGTTACGTGGGCGCTAAGAAGGGACGGGCGGTGCACAAACAAACCATCTCTCGGTGGGTCGTCTTGTTCATCAAGGTTTGCTACTCCTTGCGAAAAAGGAGCCTCCTGTTGTGCTGCACACCCATTCCACTCGGGCCACGTCGGCTACTAATGCCCTGGGTCGGGGAGTCCCTTTGCAGGACATTTGTCAGGCAGCTATGTGTGCCTCGCTGCACACGTTTGCCAAGCACTACTGCCTGGACAGCAAAGTCTGGAGAGATAGCTTCTTTGGCCGTTCCGGTTTCCAGGACTTACTGGTTTGATCGTGGTTCGCAGTCCCACCACCGGGGTTCGTGTTGCTGAGGTATCTATTCTAAGGTAAGGAATTTAACACTAACTTGTTTCTTTCAGATGCACAAGTTACTTACCTTTGGTAACAATCTATCTGTAAGAAACATTAGTTAGTGTTAGATTCCTTACCGCCCCACCCAACCTCCCCGTTCTGCGAACCGATATCTAGGGTTAAGGTATTTCCCTTTGAGGCCCCTAGTTTCATGGCACCAGTGTCTGCTTCTTGCATGGCTCTGCACTCCTGGCGCGGAAAGCTATGTACAGAACTGACGTCGGCGCGCGAGGGCGGCATCTAAGTTCTCCAGCGACGTCATCCCGGCGATCACGACACCGACGACGGACGCGGAGCCGCAGGCGACGCCTACCGACGTGCAGGGGTACTGCTGACGAAAACTTTCCGGATCCAGTCTGACGCCTGGGGATATTCTAAGGTAAGGTATCTAACACTAACTAATGTTTCTTACAGATATATCGTTACCGAAGGTAAGTAACTTGTGCTTCATGGCCCAAAGAGGTGGCCCGATCATCCTTTCCAATTCAGACTCGCCATTGGTCCAATGTCCCAACCAATTCAGACTGAGCTTTCTGCACTTGCCTTTCCAACAGGTATGCCGCACTCTTTACATTTTCTTTTTGGAACATATTCTGACCCCCAGACCAGTTTCTCTCAGACATATGCTGATATGAATTAATATGAGGACTTACAAGATGCTAGTGGGTTGGACACTTCCTCAAAGTCCGCTTTTGTTCCTTCATGGTTATGTGTGGTCCGGCCAAAGTCCTAGACCTCCAGGTTCCCACTATATAGTTTAAAAACAGTGTCCTGATGGAAGTCCTGCAGCCTGGCCAGACTCCTTCAGAGCTTCTGCTTCCTTTTAATGAGGCCTTGACTGATACCGTACTACGGGCATGAGCTAAGCCTTTTTCAGACTCTACAATTAAGTGGCAAATTGCCAGACACCATTGCCCTGCACCGAGCAGCCTGGCCTTCTTGTCAAAGCACTCTTCTCCCAAGAGCCTTGTGGTGCAGGCCTCCACCAGCCAGACCAGCCCCAACGATATTCCTAATATTCCCTCGGATAGGGAATCGAAGCAAGAGAATAAATTCAGCAATCGCCTCTTCTCTTGCGTCTTGGCCTTCCATGCTACCTGCTTGCAAGGCTGCTTGCTAGGCTGCTACATTCATGTTGTCTGGGACTCTGTAGCACAGGTTCTCCCAGACGTTTCTGATGACTGCCGTCCTGTTCTGACACGGGCTGTTCAGGATGGTCATGATGCAGCCAGGTTTACAATTCATTGTGTTTTGGACACGACTGACTCCATCGGACGTGCTATAATCACCATTATTGCATTTGACGCCATGTGGCTACATTCATCTGGGTTCTCCGGTGATGTCCAGTCCTCCCTGATGAACATACCGTTCGATGTGACTCGCTTGTTATGGGACAAGGCAGATTCTGCTCTTTAACGCTTGAAGGAGAGTAGGGCTACCACTTGCTCCCGTGCCTTTTACTCATCTTTGCCATCAGCATTCCGTTTGTGGCTTGGCTTTGGATTAGGCGTTCCTTACCATCAGCTCGTCTGTCCCCAGCAGGGAACCCAGCAGTTTCGAGGGAGGTGCCATGGTACCCACTGTTGCCAAGGTAGTGTCCTGCACACTCCCACCAGTCCCCCGCCCCTCCCCCAGCTCCTCCTTCAGGCCTCTTTAGAGTGTCCCCTTGCAGTGCCACAGCCACCTGGTGAGAGGCAAAAACCACTGAATCTATCCAGGTTGGCAGTAGATCATATCAGACAGGTAGGCACCGCAGA
The DNA here is from genome assembly GCF_964263255.1 of Lissotriton vulgaris. Lineage (NCBI taxonomy): Eukaryota > Metazoa > Chordata > Amphibia > Caudata > Salamandridae > Lissotriton > Lissotriton vulgaris. The sequence goes on from NC_141693.1 coordinate 1,101,323,704, forward strand.
TTTTCTGAAAAGGTTATTCTCTACCCTTTCTTTCTTCCCCGCTGTACCTCCCACTGTCACCCCATTGACTGACTGAGAACCATCTCTCCATTTTGCGGCATGAATTTCAAGCCCTTTTGGCCAAAGGGGTTAACAAGATGGTGCCGGTTCCACATGTGCTGGTCCCAAATTAGAGATTTGCATACCGGCACAAAAGGTTTATATTTTGGGCTCCACACTGGAGAGCGCAGGCTGTGTCCAGAAAGAAACTGATGTCTGCACGCTTGGGTGGCACATCTATGTGGCCCCGGCCATGGCCTCGGAGGTGAAGTGGAGTTGACGAAGAGCCACATGCTGACACACAGGGGCTCTGCTGAAAATCTTCTGGATCCAGTCTGGTGTGTGGGGATATTTAAAAGGTGAGGAATCTACCATTGGATAAAATATCCCCCAGAAAGAATTTACTTAAGTTAAGAAACTTATTCAGCTAAGTTGTTTACTTTACAGACCTTAGGTAAGTTATAATTTACTCCCGCCTGGATGAAAAAGAGGTTGGGTTTACTCTTGTCAATTAAATACAAGCATGTAAAACTGACAAAAGGCTGATGTTTGTGGAAACCTTAACCAGTGTATTTTAATTTATTTGTAAACTATAGTTGGATGCATACTGCATGGTAAAGAACGTCTGATTAATACAGATGGTACATTTTAAACATAAAGCAAAATCCAGAAAATAAGCTATGTTATTGTTTTTTTCTAGGTGTCAAAGAATTTCAGTGAAGTTTTTCAGAAGTTGGTGCCTAGTGGTAAAGCCACATTAGTGATGAAGAAAGGAGACGTGGAGGGTAGCCAGTCCCAGGATGAAGAAGGCAGTACAGAAAGTGAGAAAGGGTCTGGATCTCAAAGCAGTGTCCCCTCAGTGGACCAATTCACTGGTGTTGGAATAAGGGTAACAATTATTCCACTCTTTCAAACTTATGTTATCTTTTGTTACAGATGACAAAACAAAGGAATTAACATGTATTGAAACTACATATTTGTACTTTCCATTTTATTTACAGTTTATGAAAATATTGCTTTTGTATTACTGGAAAATCATCTTCCTGTACTGTGGGTCACATTGCAGAGATGTGGCAGCATAAAGTACAGAATTCTCAAAGACACTTCTACCTGCAGATGAGTATACCCAAGTTCTAGACTGGATACAGAATTGTTCATCATGGCTCTCTTTTGCTGGAAGGTGGCACTGGTTACATCTTTGCTCTGGAAGCTTGCATGTGTCAATCACTGAAGCCATATAATACCACCTTGGTGCACCAAAGTCGGTTCCTTTCTTGTTTTCTCCCCAGTAAACACTGGCATCAAGCTTTACGTCTCCTACAACGGACAAATGTCCATTTTTTCCCCCCAAGAGGTCTGCTTTTGGAGCCTGGGGCCAAAGCATGGTTCTTAAACTGTGCGACGGATATGGCCTCATCCACGCTAAAGCCATTTAGGATCCGACAGCAAAGCTTTTTATGGCCAGCGCATACAACAAACGTTGGTCTTTACTCTGGTTGAGATCTAGTTCAGCCTTGAAATCTCTTTCATTGCCATACTCCAAGTCCTCAAGGAGAAAAGAAAACACAAGAGGAAGAGATTTTATAACAACACTCCTTGTCGCTTGAGACACTTACCCTTGTCGCACCAGGATGCCCATCCCAACCTACTGCCCACTCAATGCTCAACTCCTTTCTGCCACAGCGCCAGATTACCCAGCTTTTCCAGTACCTGAAGCCAATTCATCAGTTACTTCATGCCATAATGGCCTTGTTTACACAAGCTGCAGTCACTTCTGGTGTGCTTACAGGCACAATGTGAACCGCTTGGAACTATGTTTGGGTTTCAGCAGGCAGGTCTGCCTTCATCCACAGTTGACCAAGAGGAAATCCTCATGGCACACTTTTGGTGCCCATTGTAGCTGTTCCAGTGCCTAGGCTATCACTAGTGGCTCAATCACAGGCACAATAAACTCTTCCCCACTGATGTCTGTGCCTCCACTGGCACAGTAATTGAAGACCCAGACAATTTGAATACGGTCTAGAAGATAAACTCAAAACTTGCCAATAAGGCAAGGTACAGAACGGAAGCTCAACCTTAAACCACACCGGGTCAGGAATATTGGCAGATTTTCAATGACATTTTTGATTATTATTCGTATTACATCAAATACCTGCAGTGGTGCCTTCCGATGATAATAGTAGTCAGGCGTCACATTTACTGTCGCCTCCATCTGCATCTTCAGAAACTGCTTATTTTGTGCACTTGCAGAATGCTGGAGGATTTGACACATTCCCAGAGACAAAGTGCCCTTCACGTCTAGCCACACTAGAAGTGACTTCTTCCTTGCTGTCATAAGGAAGGTATTGAAACTATCCGACTTGGAGGCAGCGGACGTCCGAGCCAACAGAGTGGCAGGTAATTGACAACGAGCTATGGGCAATTTGCCTGGCCTCTACGGGTTCATATTGCCAACTGTGAGCGGTGCCTTCACCTGCAGGTGTTAGAAAACAACTTTGCCCTTTGGGGCGTCGCCCAGGCGGGCCTTTTTGCTACTCGTGAAAGCACACACTGCCCACAGCTTTGTGCCTTCCAGTATTTGCTGCAGGGAGCCTTGGAGGACGTTCTTTGGTTGAGGTAGGGTTTTCCACTTCCCTACGTTTTACCTCCTATACCATTAAAGCAATGGGGTTTGATTAAACTGTGCAAGGATAGTGCCCAAGTCGTTCTTATTGCATTGGACTGGCCAAGTAGAGTGTGGTATGTAGACCTCCTGAACTTCCCCTTGTGTCTCCCACTCCAACTGCACCTCAGAGCAGATCAGCTCTCCCATTCAGAGGAGCAGTTTCTATACCCTAAACTCCTGAGCCTCAACCTTCATGTAGCTTGAGCACTGATATCCGAGCTCTTTCCATCTGTTAACGGAGGTGTACAGTATCATATTGTCAGCTCTTCATCCTTCTACAAAGTCTGTCTATTGAGGGTAGTGTCATATGCTTTGTTTCACAGACTATAACGTAGACCTGCTGAAGGTGCATTTATCAGATATCCTGCTAGCCTTATAAGGTCGTGTGGTGTGCACAGTTAAATGATACATTGCTGTTCTGTCAGCATTTATCTGCCTCCCCCACCAGCCTTTATTGTTAAAATCTATTTGTGATCAGGTATATGAAGGGACTCGTATGTATGTTGCCTCCTACGGTAAGGTGGCATACATCAGCAAGTTACAGGCTCTGTGTGTTTGTCCACCCTTCACATGCTTCTGGTTGGAAAAATTGGCCTTGAGGGCTAAAGCTGCTTTCCTACCTTAGGTGGTGTTCCATTTTCATCTGGGACAGCCCATCACCCATCTTGCCTTTTTCTTCTGTCCCCCGTCCCACCAAGGAGGAGCACAACTACATAACCTGGATTCTCATTGAGCGATTGTATTACATTTACCGCCCAGGTAGATTGGGTCTGATGAGAAGCTCTTTGTTTGGGTATAGGGGCAGCAAAAATGTCAACGCAGTCCAAAAGACTGCTTGATCATCTTGTGCATTAAGAAGTGTTATGCCCTTGACAAGACAGTACCACATGAGGGAATTTGTCTTCATTCCACCAGAATAAAGAATTCAACTTCAGCAATTGTCAGTGGTGTTTCTTGTCAAGGGCAGAGTATGTTGTAGATGTCAGGGTCCACGCTCAGTGATAGGCTAGAATATGTTTTAAATATTATGGTAGTGTTCACTGCTGGTATGATCATTAATCTAATTTCTTTCACAAACCAGTGGCTCTCATATCAAACATCACCTATGAAAAGTGCTAGTCTAATGTATGAAAAGCAAGTATCTGTGAGTTGCAAAGGCTGATTGCTGACTTTTGGGCTTGAGGGGTAAGAACAGACAATTATTAACAAAAAGGACAAAACAGATAGAGAATTCCAGTCATGTTTCTCTTTCTGGCAAGCCTGGAACTCGCAGTTGCCATAAGAGAGTTCCTCCTCTCTATGTAGTATTAATGTGACAGCCATCTTGTGATGGGGCATTCATATAAAAGGACTCTCCCTTGTGAACACATTGTTCTTTTCATGCAGGAAACCCAACTAGTGAGTCCCACACCAAACCAGCCAGAACACACAGACCCACCAAACGAGACATCTGGTACATCCCAGAACTTGGCGTGGCGAAAGAAAATGGGGCTCCAGCAAAAACTACAGTGATCGAGCTATCTTCAAGTCTGCTCTCAACAACTACCACCACCCACTTAAAACCGCAAAAGAAAGTGCCCTGACTCACACATCGAGACCAGTACCAGCCAGACCAAGGAACTCTTAGTCCTAGTTCACATGCCAATCAGCTACAGAAAACTCGCCTCTGCCCTCACAGGAACTCTGCGACGCCTTTACAGACCACTTGCACAACAAGAAAGCCACCATTTACAGAAACTTTGAGTCCCAAGTCGCCAACCTCCTCAGCATCCCCACTCCTGCGGATACAGCCGCCGACCATCTGCTCACCATATGGGAACAACTCAGCACAGTGAACACCAAGGCCTTAATGGCATCCATCCATTCAGGTGCACCCACCAACCCGTGCCCCCTTCGACTGTTCAACCTCAGAAGCGACAAAATAAGCCACCAGTTCACCACTATCCTCAACTCCTAAATCTCCACAGCCACCTTCCAGACGCCTGGAAACATTCAGAGGTCAGACACATGCCTCAAGAAATCCTTCACAGACCCCAACTACCTCCAGAACTATCGCCCCATCTTGCTGCTCCCGTTCCCCGCCAAAGTCCTTGAGAAAGCCAATGACCTCAAACTCACCAATACCTGGAGAGAAACAACCTAGACCCCTCCCAGTCTAGGTTCAGTGCAAACCACAGCACCAAGACAGCCCTGATCGCCTCGACAGACGACATATGTACCCTACTCGAGAGAGGAGAAGCAGCCGTCCCTGATCCTTCTCGACCTCTCCGCTGCCTTTGACACAGTCTCCCACCACACAATCATCAATCGTCTGCACCAGATCGGCATCAAGGACGATGCATTTATATGGATTGCATCTTTCCTCACGGAGCGCACACAGATGATTTGTCTCCCTCCCTTCACCTCATAGCACTAGCACACCATCTGTGGCATCACCCAAGGCTCATCCATCAGTCCCACCCTCTTTAACATTTATATGACCCCGCTAATGGACATCGTCAGAACTCTCAACATCCTCTCTCATGCCGACGACACCCAGCTCGTCCTCTCACTCTCAGTGGACCCCACTACGACAAAAAACAGCTTTCACACAAATGCATGAATGAGAGAACTGCCTGAAGCTCAACAAAACTGAAGTGCTGATTTTCAGCAATCGCACCTCCCTCTGGAACTACTCCTGGTGGCTATCAGAACTCTGACCTACATCCACTCCTTAAGATCACGTCCGCACCTCAGCATCATCCTGGACAGCGAACTCTCCTTGAAACGACCGGTCAACACTCTTGCCTCAGCCGGCTTCCATGCACTTTGCAGAATCTTCAAGTGGCTACTCACCAGCACCTGGAGAGCAGCTGTCTAGACTATAGCAACACACTGCATGCAGGCACAGCCAGAGAAGACTGCAGACGATCCAGAATGCAGCAGCCAGACTGATCCTCAACCTACCCAAAAGGACTCACATCTCCCAGCACCTTAGATGTCTCCACTGGCTCCCCATCCAGAAGAGATGCCACTTCAAGATCATGACCCACGCCTACAAAGTCCTCCACGACCAAGGACCGGCATACATGAACCACTGCCTGAACTTCCACCAACCATCCAGAAACCTCTGCTCCGCTCACCTCGCCCAGACACCGTGCATCTGTCGCTGCCGCAAAGGAGGTTGAGTCTTCTCCCACCTCACCGCCAAATCGTAGAATGCTCTTCCCCTCCTCGATTGACCAGCACCATCATTGACAAACTTTAGGACGGGGTTCGAGACCTGGCTCTTCGACTGAGACCCTCCGAACAGCTCATGGATACCCTCACGGGTGATAAGCCACATTTTATAAGTACACTTTGATTGATTGCTTGAGTTGACAGCAGCTTGCACTCCTGGAGACCATGCACCCGTCTCATTAGGAGGAATATGGTAAGTTTTAATAAGGTGAGCATCCAGCCCCCGCGGAAATGCACTGCAATAGGTTTCTTTCAGGTAGACTCATTATCACAGAAAATCAGACAGAGCAATGATGTCCTAAGGTACCACTGTATGTGTTGCCTGTAATTTTGGATTTGGAGTCTAGAGTGACTTCAGAACTGTTGAGGATAATATAATAGCCCTTCCTGTGAATTAAAAAAGGAAGAAAGCATGACATTGAAAGCACTCAAGTGCATGACAAGAATGATAGGACAGTCTATAAGCATATGTTTTTGTTGTAAAACTGTACTTTTCTGACAGTCCACACCAGACTAACGGAAACTGACTTTGCAGTTTTTGTATTTCTGCGCATGTGCTTTAAGAGTCTACATATCATTCATGAATATTCTGATCATATGCTTTCCTTCTTACAGTTTTTAAAAAACAGGAGTGGCTGAAAACAATTGCAGTCCAAAGGAAAGGAGACCGCATAGTAATCTCTTGTTTTTATTTTCTTTGATACTGTCTGTTTGGTAAACTAGACAAATTAAGCAGTAACTCGGGTTCTCTTTTCAACTTAAGATGGACTGGCAGGAGATCGATAGAAATTAAACCATTCAGAGTTGCTCAGTTAGAAATGAAAGCGCTGTCAATTAATTGCTGACGCAAATCCAGTGTGTTTCTTTCTCTTTTCCCATATTCCCCCATCCTTTGTGTTCCCTACATCAGACCCTTACGATTTGGGGGGGTTGATGTGAGGGATTCAGGTAAGTGAGCGAACCAAGTCAGTTGGATTGATTTTACTTCTACAATGCGTGATGGGTATTTGACACTCCGGTGACTGAGTTTTAATCTCATGAGGACATTGGCTTTGCGTCATGTTTTTCCAAAGCACTATTACTTGGACTCAGAAGTGAGAAGTGATTACCATTTTGTTCTCTCCGTGCTGTAGGATTTCTTTGTCTAACCACTCCTACAGACCCACCCATTGGGGAGGGGTACTTCTATGGTATCTTTTCAGAAAAGAATAGAAGTATCCATCAGAATAAAGTTGCTTACCTTTGGTAACTGTATGTTCGAGGCATATGAGCTGCAGATCCTACACTTAGCAATAGATCGCCACCTGGTCTTGGGCTCGGATGATTGCAGGTTGTTGTCTTCTTGGAAGAAGTCTTTGTAGTCACGAGATAAGTGACTCCTCCCTTGGACAATACTGCGCATGGTCATAGACTCCATCCTCAGATTGTTTTTTTCCGCCACTGGGTTCGGATGAAAGTTTTCCGCTCCGGCTAGAAAAGACTTTTTCTGCATTTTCGAAGCGAGAAACTTTAGATAAACTTATTTCGACATCGAATAGACTTTTCGACATCAACAGCTACATTCCGGTGCGTCGACGTGGGCCGTTGGGCCTATCAGCGCCGTACGGCCTACGCCTCATGGACAGAACTCCATTCAAGAGATGCCCGGTATGTCGAGCAAAATTCCCTCATAGCGACCATCAAGAGGTCTGCAACCTCTGTCTCTCACCAGAACACGACGAGTCAACCTGCGCAGCCTTTGCCTCCTTCCGATCGAAGAAAACCATTCGGGATCAGAGGGCCCGTCGACACGAAATGAGGAAATCAGCGCCAGCACCGGAGGCCATCTTTGAGGAGGAGATCGTCGAAGAAGACGTCTCCGAGGACGAAGATCCAATCGAAGATATCTCCGAAGACGAGGCTCCACCTCAGCGCCGAAAAAACATCATGTTCCAATTCCACCTCCTCCATTGGCTCCGAAACATCCTTCGACACCGAAGGATTCTTCGACACCGAAGCCAAAACGCCCTTCGGTGCCCAAAGACAAAGACCCTTCGGCACCTGAACCAAAAGACACATCGGTGCCGAAGCCAAGGACCGTACCGGACCCGAAAGCTTCGACTCCGAAACCTTCCGGTTCCAAAAATAAAGAAGGGAAGCCAGATTCCGTCCCCGCAGGCCCAACAAAACCTGTCTCCACGCCGAAATCTACAATATCGGTACCAAAGTCTCCAATGCATGATACAGACAAGCCTAAACCACCTTCGGCACCGAAAAAATTGCCACAAGACTCGATCACTCCTAAGGCAAAGAACACTAATCAACCTCTATTGGCACCGAAAAAATCGACGCCAAAGAAGATTATGGAACAAGAAGAACTGTTTAAACCAGATCCTAAACAGAAAAAGGTCTATATTAATCCAAAAACTGGACATGTGGAAGCAATTCCATATAAGAAAAGACCAGAAGCAATTCCCTATAATAAAAGACCAGCAGTCACCCCACTTCCACCTGTGGTTCCTGCGAAAAAGAAGGACTGTGCAACTTCTCCAATGCACCCTTCCTCTCCTTCACCTTCTTCCTCTCCTAATCCTTACATTGAACCTATAACGTCTCCAGTTCAATCTCCTGCATCATCACACCACACTGACGAAGAGTATGATTTAGGTGGGGGCAATGACGTAACATACCCTTTAGATGAGGATGTCAACCCCCGATATCCCAAGGAGGGCGAGGCATATGGTTTTACACCAGACATCCCTGAGCCTCAGTACTAACCAACAAAACCTTCCCCTACAGAAGATAGTATTGTGTTTAATCATTTATTAAACAGAGCTGCCCTTTACCATGGAGTGTCAATGCACTCTGATGCCATTGTGGAGGATTTCTTACTAGACACTTTTGAGCAGTCACAAAGGTCTACTCAAATATTACCTATGATCAAAGGGGTTATTAAACATGCTCCGGACATTTTTAAAGATCCAGTAAGATGTAGGGCGCTAAATCCCAGAGTAGAAAAAAAGTATCGACCAGCACCAGCTGATCCGGTCTATATTAAGGGACATCTGCCACTAGACTCTTTGGTAGTGTCAAATGCACGTAAAAGAGCCGACTCCCAAACATCTGGTGACACGCCCCCGCCTGACAAGCAATCAAAAATTATTGATGCGTCGGGGAAAAAGGATTGCTGCACAAGCAGCAAACATATGGCGCATAACAAACACACAAGCCTTACTTTCACGCTACGACAGGGCTCACTACGACCAACTAGAAAAGTTAATGGAACATCTCCCTGATCAATACAAAGATCAGGCAGCAGAGCTCTTACAAGAAGGCAAACTAATATCTAATGCCTCAATTGAATGCGCACTAGATGTAGCTGAAACAGCATCCAGAGCAGTCAATACTAGTGTGATTCTCAGACGTCATGCATGGTTACGCATTTCAGGTTTTAAACCAGAGGTACAAACTACCATCCTGAACCAGCCCTTCAATCAAAACCAGTTGTTTGGGCCCAACGTAGACAACACACTAGAGAAAATGAAAAAGGACACAGACACAGCTAAGTCTATGGGTGCGTTACAATCCACCCAAAATAAAGGTTCTTTTCGCCGCTCCTTCTATAGATGAGACGCAAAGCAAACAGGCACAGAGACCACATCATCTTTTAAAACAAACGCGCAAACCTCCTCTAATAAAGGATACTTTAGAGGAGGATACAGAGGCAACAACAGCAAGGGAAGAGGCAGAGGTAATAACAACAACCGCTCCTCTTCCACTCCCAAACAGTGACTTCCCTCTGCCTCCGCTACAGCATTTCACTCCTGTGAGGGGCAGACTTTCACAGTTCCTACCTGTCTGAAACTCCATCACAACAGACAGGTGGGTAAGACAAATTATCCAACATGGTTACTGCCTAGAACTCACAGCAACCCCCCCAAACATACCACCCAGGCAGCGTCCAATGTCCACAGACCATATAACTCTGCTTCAACAGGAAGTTCTAGCACTTCTACAAAAAGATGCTATTCAAGTAGTTCCTTTAGAGGAACAAGGAACAGGAGTTTACTCCCTGTACTTCCTAATTCCCAAAAAGGACGGGACATTAAGACCAATTCTCGACCTCAGGCCCCTCAACCACTACATACAATCGGATCATTTTCACATGATCACTTAACAACAAGTACTCCCATTACTACAACAGGGAGATTTTCTGTCCACACTAGACCTAAAGGACGCCTACTTTCACATTCCTATACATCCTGCGCACAGGAAGTATCTAAGGTTTGTCATACAAGGACAACACTATCAGTTCAAAGTCCTTCGATTCGGGGTCACAACAGCACCACGAGTGTTTACAAAGTGCTTAGCCGTAGTAGCAGCACATCTCAGAAGACAACAAATACATGTCTTCCCTTACCTCGACGACTGGCTCATAAAAGCAAGATCGTTCAACCAGTGTGTACAACACACAAAACAAACAATTCAAACATTGCACAACTTAGGATTTACGATAAACTACACCAAGTCGCACCTAGAGCCTTCGCACGTTCATCAATATCTAGGAGCTACCATAGACACATCTGCAGCTCTAGCGTATCCCAGTCAAGCCAGGATTAAAAGTATTCAGAACTTAGTCTCCCTTTTTCAATGCCAGCACTCTCTCCAAGCCAGAGTGTTTATGAAACTAATAGGCATGATGGTGTCTTGCACCTTTATAGTTCCTCACGCAAGACTGCAAATGCGCCCACTACAAGAATGTCTAGCACAACAATGGAATCGGGCTCAAGGTCAGCTCACAGACCTGGTGTTGGTAGACAGCCCTACATATTGCTCTCTGCAATGGTGGAACACCAAAAACTTGACAAAGGGACAGCCGTTCCTAGACCCTGTTCCACAGATAGTGCTCACGACAGATGCATCCCTTACAGGAGGGGGAGCCCATCTCTTGCATTATACCACACAAGGTCAGTGGAACAATCAACAGAAACAGTTCCACATCAACCATTTAGAGTTGCTAGCAATTTTCCTAGCACTCAAAACTTTTCAAGTACAAATACAAAACAAAGCTGTCCTAGTCCGGACAGACAATATGACAGCCATGTATTATATACAAAAACAGGGGGGGACACTCTCTGCAACTTCCCAGATTGCACAGAACATTTGGAGATGGGCCATTCCTCAAAACATACACCTGACAGTAGAACACCTTCCAGGAATTCACAATCAGATAGCAGACCTGTTGAGTCGTCAGTCACAACAGATTCACAAATGGGAGATACACCCACAAGTTCTACAACCATTCTTCCAAATGTGGGGGCATCCACAGATAGACCTGTTTGCCACCCATGAAAATGCTAAATGCCCAACCTTCGCCGCCAGGTTCCCACACCCACGGTCTGAGGGGAATGCAATATGGATGAACTGGTGAGGCAGATTTGCGTATGCTTTGCCGCCTCTCCCACTCATTCCACTAGTAGTACGCAAGCTCAGACAACAGTCTCTCAAACTAATACTAGTGGCCCCCACATGGGCACGCCAGCCGTGGTTCACCACGCTACTGGATCTCTCACTGGTTCCACATCAGAAATTACGGCTGACGCCATCCCTGTTAACACAGAACCATGGAGAAATAAGGCACCCAGAACTAAGCCAACTGAATTTGGCGATCTGGCTCCTGAAGTCCTAGAGTTTGGTTACTTAAACTTACCACCAGACTGTATGAATATCATTAAAGAAGCTAGAAAACCCACTACCAGAGCATGTTATGCTGCTAAGTGGAACAGATTTGCAATATACTGTAACAACAATCACATTGATCCACTGGATGTTTCCATCCAAAATATCATGTTCGAAGCATGTGGGCTGCTGAATTCATATCTTGTGCATAGATCGCCGCCTAGAGATCGCCGCCTAGTGTTGGGTCCGGATGATTGCACTTGTTGTCTTGGAAGAGTCTTCGAAGTATCACGAGATAGGTGACTCCTCCCCTGGACTACAGTGCGCATGGGCATCTTCTCCATCCTCCGATTGTTTTTTTCCGCCATTGGGTTCGGATGCAAACTCCTATACTCCAACTTTTGGAATCAAAAGCAAAACTTTTCTCAAGGCCAAAAGGCCTTCGATTCGACTGTATTGTTTGATATTTGATATTTATGGGATTTTGTAAAGCGCGGCTATCGCTCCAGAAGGAGCATCTTGGCGCTGAGCGTGCAGAAAAAAAGAAACGTAGTAATGAATGAATCAGATGGCTGCGAAAACCGAGGAGTCGGATTGCTGAAATACCCAGGTTTTCAAGAGTTTCCTGAAGTGGCTCTCAGTATCAGCTAGCCTGAGATTAACGGGGAGGTTGTTCCAAGCTCTTGCTGCTAGGAAGGAGAAGGTTTTCCCCCCTCGCGTTTTTAACTTAAATCTTGGGATAACGACAAGGTTGGTCCCTGAGGATCTCAGGCAGCGCGTGGGATTGTAATGCATAAAGCGCTTGGTGAAGTACAGGGGGCCTGTTTTTCTAGTGGCTTTGAATGCAGTGAGCAGGAGTTTAAACAAAATTCTTTTGTGAAGAGGTAGCCAGTGGAGGGTGTTGAGAGCTGCTGAGGCTGAAGACCTTCTAGGGAGTTTAAGAACGAGTCTGGCCGCCGCGTGTTGGACGCTTTGCAGTTTCCTGAGAGTGGACTTCTTCACTCCTGCCATTAGTCCGTTGCAATAATCAAGTCGGGAGAGGATTAGAGCAACCGCGACTGATTTTCTGGCTGAGATGGGGAGGAAGTCAAAGAATTTCTTCAGTGTTCTGATGAGGCTAAAACAGCACCCAGCAGTGATGCGGACATGATCATCAAAGCTGAGGGATGCGTCAAATTGGATGCCAAGATTACGTGCCGAGGAAACGGCACTCGGCGGGGCTTCTGAGTTTTTTGGCCACCAGTCTTTTGGGGAAAAGGACAAGTCTTTCCCTAAGGGTATGATCTCAGTCTTGGCACTGTTACATCTGAGGTGGTTTCTATTCAGCCATAGAAAAACCTCAGAGAGACAATTCTTAAATCTAAGGGCTGCATCCGTGCATTTTTTATCGATGGTGACGACAAGCTGAGTGTCATCAGCATACGATGTGACGAGGATTCCGTGGGATTCTATCACTGCAAGGAGGGGGGCCATGTAAATGTTAAAAAAAAGAGGGCTAAGTATGGACCCCTGGGGGACTCCTGATGTGATTGGTCTTTCTCTGGAGAGGTAAGGGCCTAGTGAAACCGTTTGAGATCTATTGGACAGGAACGATGTAATCCATGTCAGCACAGTATCTGTCACACCAATCTCGCGCATTCTATTGATAAGAATGACGTGCAAGATGCTGTCGAATGCTGCTGTTAAATCGAGCAGGATGAGTACAGCCTGTCTCCCCTCATCCTGCAGGAACTTGATAGAATCAGATAATTCAATCAAGGCGGTTTCAGTGGAGTGGCCGGAACGGAACACTGATTGTTGGGGGTGCAGAATGTGATTGTTCTCTACAAAGGTTTTTAACTCGCCGTATACTAACTGCTCCGTAATTTTGCCTAATGCGGGTAGTAGAGAAATTGGGCGCATGTTAGTGAGGTCAGTGGGGGATTTGTTTTGTTTCTTCATTAGAGGCTTCACTATGGCCTTGTCCAGTCATCGGGAACGATGCCTGATTCGAGGGATTCGTTGATAATGGCGTTAATTGTAGGATTTACAGCCTCAATGAGATGGTGAAGAATGCTAGGGGGGCATGAGTCCGTGGGGGCTCCCGATTTGCAGGCCAAGATAGCCTTATGGGTTTGTTGAAGGGAGACTGGTAAAAAACTGCCGAAAGTGGAGGGAATTGTGACGGCGTCATGGGTAGTGGTAAGGGGTTGAGGGAAATCCTTCTGAATGTTGGCGATTTTATCTATAAAGAAATCAGCAATTTGGTTGCATAAGGTTTGGGATGGAGGGATTTCGGGTAGGAGGGCTTTGGGATGAGTGAAGGACTTAACTATGGAGAAGACTGTTTGTTGTTTTTGCTGGGCTTCCTCTATGGCTTTGGTAAAGTACTCCTTTTTGGCCGCTTTAATGCTGGAGAAATAAAGTTTCCTCTGTAGGATGTAGAGAAGTCTAGAGGCTGCGTCGTAAGTTTTTCTCCATTTCCTTTCTAGGATCCTACATTGTTCTCGCTCGGTACCACTCTACTCGATCCAGCCTTTCATCTCGAAGCGGTCGTCGACGCGGGCCGTTGGGCCTTTTCGACGCCACGTTGATGGCCCGTATAAAAGGTTCCCACAATGCCAATCCAAGTTACCACATTCTGATAAGCACTCCGTATGCAACAAGTGCCTTTCCCCAGACCATAAGGAGGAAAGCTGTCCAGCCTGCGCACAGTTTAGATCGAAGAAAACTATTCGAAACCGACGTGCCGCCAGGCAAGAAATGCAGCGACAGGCACCGGACCCGGACAACATCTTCGATGATGACCAGGATCTACAAGAAGCTCCAGACTCGGACCTAGAGATCGTCACCGTCGAGGACTACTCGGACTCCGATGACGACATCCCACCGGGGCAAACTGTGAGTACCCTGCCCCCGACACCATCTACCCCGTTACCAACGGCTCCGGTCAAGGCATCGCCAAAGGGCCTTAGCCAAGATCAGAAAAAAGTTTCGCTTGCCCCGCCATCCGGCTCGGCTCCGAAACCTTCCGAAACACCAGGGCCCAGTAACATCGTCCCAAAGAAGGTTCCAGAGCCAAAGAAGGTCGTCGACCCGAAGGGCGTCGATCCGAAAACGGCCACACAGCCAAAGAGCGTCGAGCCGAAAAAGAATGTCGACCCCAAGAAGGCCGCACAGCCCAAACTTGTCGAGCCTAGAGTGGTTGTCGAACCGAACAAGGGCACAAAACCAAAGGGCGCCGAACCAAAAAAGGTCGCCGACCTGAACAAGCCTTCGGCACCAAAATCCGTCAACCCGGCAAAAGGCGCCGTACCTAAACCCGCGTTGAGGCCAGGAAAACCTATCGACCCGAAGACACCGGCTCCGAAAACACCAGTCGATCCAAAGAATACAACCGACTCGGGAAAGGACACTCATCCAAAAAAGCCGAAGCCACCAGTCGATCCGAAAAGGAACATCGACTCGGAAAAGGACATTCCTACAAAGAAGCCTACGGAGAACAAAAAACGCGTCGAACCAAAAGTCACGGTCGACCCGAAAAAAGGCCAGAGCCAAAAAAATCGGTTACTAAGCCATGAGAAGAGCCAACTGACCCTTACAACACCCATCCCATCCCGGATATATCCTCTTATCCTAGTAAGCCGTCACCTACTGATGACACCGTAGTTTTTAATCAACTCATAGACAGGGCTGCACAGTTCCGCAACGTAGATATGCATAACGACCCTGTTGAGGAAGACTACTTGTTTGACACCTTCCCTACATCAGAAAAATGTGTCAAAACACTTCCCATGTTAAAGGGAGTTCTGAAACATGCACCTGAAATATTTAAGGATACAGCCAGGGCACGGGTAATCAACCCCAGAATAGAAACAAAGTATAGGGCAGCTCCTACAGACCCTACTTACATCAGAGGGCAGTTACCACATGATTCCCTGGTAGTGGCCAACGCACGTAAAAGAGCCAACTCCCAAACCACTGGGGAAGCACCTCCCCCCGACAAGGAGTCAAAAATACTAGAGGCATCAGGAAAAAGGGTAGCAGCACAAGCCTCCAACTCATGGACGATCGCTAATGCAACACCTACCTGAGCCTTTCAAAGCACAAGCCCAAGATCTCATACAGGAGGGAAAATTCATACCAAACGCCTCCATCAAATGCGCGCTTGACGCAGCAGACACTGCAGCTAGGTCAATCAACACTAGCGTCCTACTACGCAGACATGCATGGCTGCGTATTTCTGGTTTTAAAAATGAGGTGCAGTCCACCATTCTTAACCAGCCTGTTAATCAGGATTTTCTATTTGGCCCTGCTGTTGACACCATTTTGGATAAAATGAAAAAGGACACAGAAACGGCAAAATCAATGGGGGCATTGCAATTTCAGCAACATAGAGGCTCCTTTCGTCGCTCCTCATACAGAGCGACTACATGAGGAAATACCTCACAAACAACGGCCTCATACAAAAGTAACACACATGGTTCCTTTACCAAGAACACAACCAGAGGAGGTTACAGAGGTAACAATAACAAGGGGAGAGGACGTGGAGGCAATAACACCAGAGCCTCCACTGCCTCAAAACAGTGACTCCATTACGCTACCTCCAGACCACTTAACACCGGTCGGAGGCAGACTCCAACAGTTCCTACCTGTCTGGAACGCAATTACCACAGACAGGTGGGTGAGAGAAATTATCCAGTCTGGCTACTGCCTAGAACTGACTTCTACACCACCAAACATCCCACCCAGACATCGTCCAATGTCCAGAGAACACATCACCCTGCTACAACAAGAGGTGAACTGCATGCTAGAAAAGGGGGCCATAGAGCAAGTCCCTTTCCAACAGCAAGGGACAGGAGTGTGCTCCCTATATTTCCTTATTCCCAAGAAGGACGGTTCTCTCAGACCAATATTGAACCTCAGACCCCTAAATCAATACATACTGTCGGAGCACTTTCATATGATAACACTACAACAAGTGCTCCCTGTGAGAAGTTGGCCTGATATGCAGTGCTCACTATTCTAGTGATCACTATGTATCAGTCCAAACAACCCTTATTGATGATTGGTTGTAAGTCATCCTTATAGACCAGCTATCCTAGTAGCGTGGATACGAGCAGTCTTCAGGCTAAGCTCTAGAGGGCGTGTTAAGCCAGCTGTTATACCATCACATATACCCCTTGAACACCAAGTGAAAGGACACCACACAAGTTGTTATGAAAATAAACAGTTATTTATTTAGAACACAACAACCCTGTACTCTTTATGAGGACAGGGTGCTAAGCACAATACAAAGCTCTTATAAAAATACTTAAGTTCGCACAATTTACACAAATGCCCGAGGGGCACGAAAAACCATATACTACAAAAGTGGAATGCGAAATACTAGCAGGTAAGTAACTAATCTCAGACACTTTAGGATCGCTAGGACTACTCTACTGAACATTCAGATTACAAGCAGGAGGCCTAGGGGGATCGGGTGCAGAGTGTGCACTCTCACGCGGGATGCGGGACAAAGTCTATGGATACTAGTAAATGCAAAAGTTAGTGTTCTCGGGCGAACCCGACTAGGTAGGTCAAAAACGAAAGTGGATCTAGACACTTAGAGAGTTGTTCTACGCTGGAGCACCGGGGTACTCGGTTTACCTAGCCCAGGGGCTGCGGCTGCATAGGGTTCAAGTGTCGTCGGAAACCCTCGTTGACGAACCAGGAGCCTGAAAGAAGAAGTTGCTGGCAGGCGACCAGTGAAGATGTTCCGGGCTGATCCAACGACGGATCAGTGAAGAAGAGTACCTGTAAGCAGAGGGGACCAAGTTCTGAATCACTAGCCAGTGATTAGGTGGGCACCAGGTTGGCACCGGACGAGGTCACTCAGCCAGGTGAAGAGGTGACACTGGATTCTGCTGCTGCACGGACCAGGGGCGCTGATGTCGACCAGGCTGGAGGTCTGCGAGCTGTCCCACGTCGGATGTCTGCTGCTGGCGATGCTGGATCCGGTGAAGGAGGCAACAAGCCTTGGCTACGGCAAGCCCACGTGGCGACACAAAATGGCGTCTTGGATGGACCAGGAGGGTCCGAGGAAGGTCCCCTTCAGGAGGAGACTAGGGCCAGTCTAGAGGAGCTAGACCAGCGGTGAAACAAACGTAGAACGTCGTCGGGAGGGTCACTAGCCAACCCGCAAGTGACCGGACAACGTGGCAAGCGACACAGAAGCAAAAGGGCCCCACGCAGATCTGGTGGATGCTGGGGGGCTGGTCTTCGGTGCTCGTGCTGCTTGGGGTTGGGGCTTCTCTTACCCCACTGCACCCACTCGAGGGTCCCTCGGCGGTCGTGCTGGGTCAGTGTCGTGCTGGTTCTGATGGTCACCGGGTCCTCTGGTCTCGTCGCACCCACGGTTCTCAGCTGTGCTGTAGAGGCAGGTAGAGGTCAGAGAGGGCAGGGAGTCCGGGTCTCGTCGTGCTGGTCGGTCTGGTTCCTGGAGGAAGGTCGTTTCAGCAAACCGCAAAATACTTAGTTGGTGCCTGCTGCTGCAGGGTGACTACTCCTTAGTCATAATGGAGAAATCTTGAGAAGAAGTCTTGAGTTCCTTTCATGGAAAGTAGTTTCAGGATTCAAAGATGATCTAATTTTGGAAGGGGGCCCGCTCCTATCTTTATACTAAGGAAAGGGGCTGGCACGCGACTAGGTCCTGCCCATGGGTGGGACCAGGAAGGGGGGTGGTTACACAAACCCCTGTCTGGGATGGTGCTAGCACCGCCCCTGACAGGAAACCCTTTGTCCAAGCTCCCCTCGCTGGAAGGACTCCCAACTGCAGGGGGTCAGACTTGTGTCTGTGGTGGCAGCATCCATTTTGTGATGCTGAGGCTCGAGTTAACTTTAACCGGGGTTCACAGTTACATACATGTCGTGTCCCTCTAGAAGGGTGGAATGCTAACCCCGTCGCCAGAATTGGCGAGGGGTTAGTATTCCAATTCGTATGACACCTTACTCGACATGTTTTGATAAAGCGATACCAAAGTTGGCAAATAACCGCGAGGATTATAATGCACTTAAGAGTATATGGTATGCGTTATCATGGAACAGCTATTAGAACTTGGTTCCGCAAGCTGCAAACAGGCTCAGCTCATGCCAGAGCACCATCTCACATAATTCCAAGCACTCTGCCTTCAGGATTGTTAAGGCCTGCCATAGGAGTGACTTACAGGAATACATGTGTCCATTTTAGGGTTAGATATAGGGATACTATATCTACAGCAAAGGGTGATTACACCACCTTGCCCCAGCTGTCGTGCAGCCAGTTGTGTCAGATTTAGATGGCCAGCCAGGGGTGGCATAATACATGCTGCAGCCCCTGGTAGGCCCTGGGTACACCTATGCCCTGAGTTACAGGGTCTGATAAGGTGGCCCAGTACCAATTGGTAAATGCACCTAAGGTACACGTGTCAATTTAGTGAGAGAACAGCTAGGCTGTGGGTCTGATTAGCAGGCCCACAGCCAGGGAAAGTCGTAAACCAGCGAAACAAAAAGCAAAAATCTAGGTGATCATAGGATTGCAGACCCTACTCTCCTACACTCCCGTTGCTACAACAAGGAGATTTCCTAGCAACACTGGACCTCAAAGATGCGTATTTCCACATACCCATCCATCCAGCCCACAGAAAATACCTCAGGTTCACAATAGAAGGTCAACACTACCAATTTAAGGTTTTGCCCTTCGGGGTTAGCACGGCTCCAAGAGTGTTTACAAAATGCTTAGCGACAGTGGCAGCACATCTCAGGAGGCAGCACGTCCATGTGTACCCTTACCTGGACGATTGGCTAATACAAGCAAAATCGTACCAACAATGTGCAGCACACGTCTCAGACAATCCAGTTGCTACACAGCTTAGGCTTTTCAATCAACCACACAAAATCACATCTGCAACCGTCCCACACACAGCAGTACCTGGGAGCCACCATAAACACATCAGTGGCAAAGGCATATCCCAACTCAGCGAGGATAGCCAGTATGTAGACACTCATTCGCAAATTCCTGCCAAAACACTCTTTGCCAGCTCAAGTCTTCATGCAGCTCATAGGCATGATGGCTTCCTGCATATTCATTGTCCCCCATGCCAGACTTCAAATGCGCCCATTACAGGAATGCCTAGCACGGCAATGGAACCAGGCTCAAGGACAACTAAAAGACCTAGTGTTGGTAGACAGTCGCACTCACAACTCTCTGCAGTGGTGGAACCCACAAAACCTTTCCAAGGGGCGACTGTTCCAAGAGCCGGTTCCACAACTAGTACTAACAGCGGACGCATCACTGACAGGCTGGGGAGCCCATCTCCTTCAATACACAGTATAAGAGGCTCTGTACAAACAAGCAGAAAAAGCTGCATATCAACCAACTGGAATTGCTAGCAATATTCCTAGCCCTAAAAGCATTTCAGAAATACTTGTACAGCAAAACGGTGTTGATCCGGACGGACGACATGACCGCGATGTACTATATCCAAAAACAGGGAGGAACGCTCTCTCCACAGCTGTCCCATCTGGCATAAAGCATGTGGAAGTGGGCGATTCCCAAAAACATTTTTCTCCTAGCAGAACACCTTCCAGGGAAGGACAATCAGGTTGCCGACCTGCTCAGCAGGCACAGCCAACAACTACACGAATGGGAGATTCACCCCCAGGTTCTCCAGCCATTCTTCGAGGAGTGGGGTCACCCAGAAATAGACCTGTTCGCCACAAAAGAAAACTCGAAATGCCAATACTTTGCCGCCAGGTTCCCACATCCATTGTCACAGGGCAATGCGATATGGATGAACTGGTCAGGCAGATTTGCGTACGCTTTTCCCCCAGCACCACTGATCCCGCTGGTGGCACGCAAACTGCGGCAACACTCCCTCACACTAATCCTAGTTGCTCCCACATGGGCGAGACAACCGTGGTACACAACCTTCCTGGAACTCTCAGTAGTTCGCCATCAAAGACTGCGCCTTGCACCTCATCTTCTAACTCAGAACCATGGAGAAATCAGACACCCACATCTGCAGCACAGCTGAGATCCGTGGGTGCGACGAGACACGTGGGACCAGCCATCTTGGAGAAACTGCACTTCGCTTCCAGCAAGACTTCAGAGGCATCCTCGACGAAGTGCTTTGGGGATTGAGAAGCCCCAGCCCCGAGCAGCTCCTGCACAGAAGATCAGCCCTCCAGCATCCACGAGATCTGCGTGGGGCCCTTTTGCTTGATTGCTGCTCGACGCGTTGTCTGGTCACTTGCCGACTGGCTAGTGGCCTCCTAGACGACGATCCTTGAAATCCACACCGCTGGTCTGGTTGCTCCAGACTGGCCCTTGCTTCCCTGCAAAGGAGAACCACCCCGGACCCTCCTGGTCCGCACTAGACGCCTTTTCCACTCACCGCGTGGGTTGCCTTTGCCAAGGCCTGTTGACGCCGAATCCGGAACCAACACCGCCGACAGCGAGAGCCTGCGTGGGACAGCTCGTGCCTCCATCCTGGTCGTCGAAGACACCTCCTGGTCCACGTGGCTGCAGAGTCAAGCGTCCACTCTTCACCTGATCGCGACGACAGCATCTGGTTTCTTCCTGGTTCCACACCAGTCACTGGCTAGTGACTCTGAAAATTGTCCCCTCTGCTTTCAGGTCTTCATCTTCCTTGATCCACCCACTCCGGACAGCTTCCTCCTGGTCGCCTGCAGCATCTTTCTTCAAGGCTCCATAGACTTCAACGCGGAAACCCGACACACTTTTGCACCTGCAGCCCGTGGGTGAGGTAACAAGAGCATTTCGGTGCTCAAGGGTAGATTGACTCTCCTAGTGTCCAGATTTCCAGTCGTTTTAGTCCTAGCTAGTCGGAACTGTCTAATACTTACCTTTTCGTAATTTGTACTGTCCATTGACTTTGTTACGCATCTCGCGTGTGAGTTCACACTCTGCACACGCGTCCCGTGGGCCTCCTATTACTTACCTAAGGTTAGGGTAGTGTAGTCCCAGCGATCCTACAGCCTCTGGACAGCTCCATTCCTTCTATCGATTTCCTTATACCACTTGTTTAGTATATGGTTTCTCGTGCCCCTAGGGCACCATTGTAATTCGTGCAACTTAAACGTATTTTTCTTAAGAGTCTTGCCATGTGCTTAGCCCTCTGATCTCATAAAGAGTTCAGAGGTGTTTGTTATTAATAAATATCTGTTTATTTTTATAACAACCTGTGTGGTGTCCTTTCACTTGGTATTCAAGGGGTTATATGTGGTAAAACAGCTGGCTTCACATGCCAAAAAAGTTTAGCCTAAGACTGCTTTGTCCATGCTACCATTAGGATAGCTGGTCTATAAGGTTGACTTAAAACCAATCACCATAAGGGTTGTTTGGACTGATACAAGGTGATCACTAGAACTAGTGAGCATCATATATCAGGCCAACTTCTCCCGAGCTTCCCTCCCTCTCCGGGACCCGGAGCGACCCCCGCCCAGCTTCCTACGTTCTACGAGGCGATGCATGCCATCTTTGGGCGATCGACCCCACCAGCACGCCTTCGGGCCCCGCGGACTCGGTTGAGAGGGCCTAGATCTTCGCTGCCGGTGGCTCCAGCGCTGCTGGCCCCCCTTGGATCCAGGTCGGATCCGGTTCGACACCGGTTGACCTTGTTACACCTCCGACGGCAACGAACGCAGTAGTGGTGCCGCAAGGAGCGGTCGGCTCCCCGGTCGTCGCCTACCCCGGCCTCCTTCCCAACGTGGACATCGAAATCCAGGTGTGCACTATGGTCACCCCCATGAATCTTGATGTGGGCTTATCAGTTCTTGAGTCCTGCCTGCTGTCACAGACACCATTCAGGAGGAAGAAGAAATGGGAAAGATGTCCATTTCAAAGAAGCAGAACATCAAAATAAAACTTCAAAAATTCAGACACCAAATCACATTTTGAGCCTGGAAAAGGAATACAAGAAGGGGGGGGGTTGAGACCCAAACCTTTGCCATCTACCAAGCAGCCAGACAACCTGTGTGATGATGAGGAGGGGAAGCTCTCCAAGACCTCTGTCCGTAACCAGGACTGGGGTCCCTGGACCGCCAGTCTCCCTGCTGGGTGAGGGGACACCACCCAGGGAAACCAAGACCGCCTGCTCTGGATCCTGGAGCACCAAGCACCTGCCCCCTTACCAACACCTATGTGTTACCTGTGAGGAAAACAAGAGCATTGGAAGGAGCAGGGTTCAAGGTGGGAATCCCCATCTTGAGGACTCCCTGTGTCCTGTATGATGTGTGGGGAATCCGCTCTTGCCCCGAGCTGGAATAAGAGTTGTGAGGAAGCCACCATTAACATTAATGCCAGGTCAGCATGACCGGACTTGTGAGTGCCATGGCGGCAACCCCTATGCCAGGAGCATCATAAAGCAGGGTTATGGCCATATACTCCATAGTTCACACCTGGATTTCGGGCACAGTGGTGTGTGCTTCAAGGGGTTGATCCTGGACTCCCAGCCCAAAACGTTGTGATTTCCTGATCAGCCTCAATTCCCTCTTCCTGTGATGTGTACAGGCCCCTTCCTTGTGATCTATCATTGAATCAAAGAGCCCTTTGAAATACTGAGAGAGCCTGGCTCTCCCATCCTCTACTGCATGTCCCTCTCAGCTCATAGGAATGCAGCAATGCACGGTTCTGTCTGGGGGGGATTCCTCAACTCCTCATGTTTTCACCAGGCAGGCCTAGACTTTCCAAAATGGAGCCCAGGGTCTTCCATGTAGTGTACCAGTCAGGCATACTTGCACTCAGTGTAAGAACGCTTGCAATCAGTGTACATCCACAGCACACTAACTGTACAGAACTGTTATCCTCATGTATTATGCCTCCACAAATCTACATGCAGCAAACACATTGTAGCTCCATGGCACAACTAACATTCACGGATCGTATCGTCTGCATAATATGATACCTTATATGTGTACCAATGTTTACTGTTTAGCATTGTTTTTTTGTGTGTTTTTTTCTTTCCACAATTGCTGTGTATATTTCATTTTGTCCCCTCTTCCAACTTATTGTAAAGCGCTCTGATATCCTTCGGGATTTTGTTCGCGCTATATAAAACTTTATAAATAAATAAATAAATAATAAATGGAGCTGGACCAGCGTCGGGTGGCGTATTTCTGCCACTGTTCACTTCTTGGGTCCCTTTTCAACAACCGTGGCACCCAGAGGATGATGAGGTGGACTGGGAGGGGTTAGGTGACCCTTTAACTGACCAGTTAGATACTAAGCAGGACTGGAGAGAGGAACTGGGTGATGCAAGTGGTCTTGACACCTCTCCTGACCTTGCCATGTTGTCTCCTCCTACCGTGGCTACGGAGGAGGGAGCGTCATACGCAATGGTGCTGAGTAGGGCGGCCGAGGCTCTCAACCTCGAGCTTCCTATGGTGGGGGTCAGGACTAACCTCCTGACCCCCTTGACATCACTTGACATCACTTATCATCAGTCCATCTCGGCTGGGATATCGAAGCTTAATTTGCTACCAATAATCAAGCGTATTAAGTTTAAAGCTTCATGTATTGTTCGTAAGGCACTATACAATACTTGACAGAGAGAAATTAAAACAATGTTTCATTGGTATATCCCTTCTCGACATCTTCATTCTACAAACCAAACAGTGTGATTGTACCAAAAATACCGGAAAGGCAGAGTGGGGAGCAGAGCTTTTTCGGTTGCTACAGTTTATTTCTGGACTTCTCCCCTGTTATCTGCCACCCGCTTTCAGACTCCTGCCCCTTTACGAAAGACCTTGAAAACTTGGTTCTTCACTCTTCAAATTAATTTGCAATGATTTCTTGATGGTTCTTCTGCTAGCTTTTTCACTACATTTCTGTTTCAAACTAACCCTTCTGTAGTGTTTTGATGTCCTTGGGCATTTGTTCACACCAATATAAATCCGATTATTTTAATTTATTCTCTTTGGCCTCATCAGCTCCCATAGGGTCTTTGCAAAAGTGATGGCAGTGGTTGCTGCCCATCTTCTCGGGTCAGGGATACCAGTACTCCTGTACCTCTATGACTGGCTGTTCAAGAGGGAGGGGCTATTCACAGTCAGCAGTACATAACGGCAAACCTCTTGACATTGTTGTGGTTCATTATCAATGCGCCAAAGTACCTCTTGACTCATTTATAGAGATTTCCATTCATTGGACATTCTGGACTCAGTTGAGTTTGACTTTCCCTCTGCTGCAACAAGTCCAGGACATGCTGCTTGAAATTAAATACTGGCATTTGTAAAGCGCTAACAATTGCCCCTAAGGGTTTCGAGGCGCTGGGGGGCTGTCGGGAAGATTAAGCAAGCTATTGCCCAGAGTCACATGGTGCTGGGATAACCTGCCGCCAGCGCCGGGGATCGAACCGTGAGCACCGGTGTTCATGAGTCAGCTGCGCCACACCTCTTCCAAGCACAGCTTATGAACCAGATGTTTCAGGCTTGGTCCTGGATCACAGTGAAAGCAGCTTTGATGCTTCTTGGCCTCATGCAGCCTTCTTGTCAGCTATGTCAGATAACTTGTGCGTGCTCTGCATTGGAATTTATAGTATCAGTGGGCTAAGCATCAAGGCATGCTAACTGCTCCCATCCAGTTCTCTGGGGGAGATGGCTTGAAATCTGAAGTGCTGGCTGCTCGAATGCAGTTGATCCAGCTGAGGGCCCCTTTTACATCCCCAGCCAGAGCTGATGGTGGTGACGGAAGTTGCCCTGCAATGCTGCATGACTTCCTTTCGGAGCTGATGAAGATCAGGGGAGTGCAAATTCCACATCAGTCTGCTAGTGTTGAATTTCGTTCTTCTGACTCCATCAAGGGAAGTTCTCATGAACACACCACTGCCATGTGGCATTGCAACAAGCAAGATGGAATGGGGTTCTGGGTTCTCTGACGAAGCTCTGGAGGTTTCCGGGATGCCAGAGCATGTTACGGATACGGAGGCACCTAGCAGGGTCCCTCAGTGCCAGAATTGGTAAACTGTGTATGCAGGGGTCTGGCAGATCACAAGTCACATCTACATTTTGAGGTGGCGAAGGGCATCTTCCAGCAGTAGGGAGGATTCTGTCTAGATGTTTTCTCCACTGTTGAGAATGTTCAGAATCAACAGTCCTGCGTGTTGAAGTTCCCTCAGGAATGCTTGTTAGGTGATACATTCTGGCTGGAATGGAAAACAGGATTCCTGTATACCTTTCCTGCCCCTGCCTTGAGTTCTGAAAAAGAACAGGAAGAACTGGGTCCACTTTGGGCGTGGAGAGTGTGGGGCCTTGACCTTCTGGATATGAGCACCTGTCCTCCGATCAGGCTGCCAGTTCGCAAAGACCTCTTGTCTCACCAACAGGGCGGGGTTCTCCACATGAATGTACGCAATCTATACATACATACTTGGAGACTGAGCGAAGGCAATTGGACTGCATTTGATTTGCCACCTGAAGTCGTAGGTGTCATCCTTGCCACTCTGCCTTTTGACTAATTTCCTTTTTTTTTTGCTTTGAGCACTGGGAAAAAACTCTGGGGTGGCTTTTGCAAAACTGAACTCTTGCAACCAAAGCTCTTGGACATCATTTGGTTTGTTTTGTCTTTGGGCCAGGAAGGCCTTGAGGTACACAACATTAAAGGTTATTTGTTGGCCCTATAAGGGCCTTCTATGTTTGCTGGACCAATTGTTGATTAAATCTCCTATTGTGATCATATGTATCAGAGGTTTGACACACATGTTCCCTCCCAGATCACCTGAGATGCCGAAGTAGGTCCCTTAATTTGATATTGACGTTTTTCATTTGTATGCTCTTTAAGCTATTGCATAGCTGTTGGCTGCGTCTACTGACCTTTAGGTCAGTTTTTTTCATTGCGAATATGTGCACTTCCGGTGCAACCATACTACACTGCCTTTTTCCCAGACAAGTAGATGCTGTGGAATCTTGCAGCCGCCTTACCGAAAGTTCTGACTTTTCTACGTTGAGCAATCCTTCACTCGCCCAACGTTCTTTGTTCCCCTCACCCCTCTAAAGAGGAGGAAATGCTACATCAGTTGGACCCCAAAAGGGCTTTTCGCTTTTACAGTGATCGTATCAAAGACAATCGAGTGTACGATAAACTTTTTGTGAGGTTCTCTGGAGCAAATAAAGGGAAGGCGGTTCAGGAGAGGACCTTTTCGAGATCGAATAGTCCTCTGCATTATGATCTGCTACACACTAGCCATGGAAGAGCCTCCAGAAAATCTGAGAGCTCAATCCACCAGGGATAAGGCTGCTACCACTGTGGTGTCATCCAGAGTGTCTGTCCTTGACATCTGCCAGGCTGCATCATCGGCTTCTGTTCATACATTCACGAAGAGCTAGTTCCGACAGAAAGGACTTTTCAACTGCTCGTTCTGGGAAGACTTATTGGTCAGAGTCCCCTACACAGACCCTCTACATGGGCATTACAGCTTTAGTATCAAGTCTTAGCTGAGTGATCTACAGTTAGAAGTATCCACCAGAAGAACAAATCATTTACATTCTGTTTATATCATGTGTGGCTGTCGATACACATGCTCTACATACTCCTGCATCTAGTGATGGGTAAGATGTTTATAAGTTGTTTTCTTCGAAGAAGTTTTTGATTCATGAGATGTGCTTTAACTTCTCCCTTATTTCTCAATGCATATGAGCATAGTCTCCGTATTAGATTGTTTTTTCTGCCATTGGCTTTGTACGTTCACCAAAGGCTCAGAATCAGTTATGTTCTTCTGATGTTTTTTGGGCCCAGGATGTTCCTATTGGATAGAGACGATTTAAAAGTGCTGTCCACACTTTGTCTGTACTTTGCCCTACTACTCTGGATATCTTTGTGGGACCACCTCTGCCCAAGGTAGGGACACTCCGATGCAAGAAAAGGCTATCCTTAGAGACTCCTATGGATCAGGTGACAAAAGGTAGAGGACAGGGCACAGGCCCACTGCCAAAGCTTCTACTACTGCACCCCAGTGGTCCACACATACGTATTCTGACTCTGGCATTTGTATGACCCCATTTACCCATATGACTAGCCCGTAGACCCACGGCCAGTTGATGAATCCTGGGAGGACTACAGTGTTGACGCCCCTTGAGGATCTTGATTTGGAGCACAAGACAGTTAGGGCATACCCCCCAATTGACACTTTGGACTACTATGAGATCATCCACAGGTTAGCTAGACACCACCAAGTCTGGTACAAGAGGGTGAGGACTTCCTAGTAGAGACTTTATACAAATCTGAATGCACGGTCAGATATCTAGCCATGCTCAAAGGCATGTTTAAATCTGCCCCTGATAACTTGAAGGAGCTGGTAAACTTTATGGTGGGGACACCTAGGGGAGAGAAAAAGTATCCAGCATACCCTATTTACATCAGAGGCCAAGTCCCCCTTGACTCGTTGGTTGTTCACACCATACTCAAGACAGCCTCCATCCAAGCCACAGGTAATGCCCCTCCACCCAAAAAAGAGGGCAAAAACCTGATTCTCAGCGAAAATAGTGTCAGTAGGGGCAGCTACATACTAGCCCATAGCCAGTTCTGTCAACCTCCTCACCAGGTACTACAGGTTTCAGTGGGAGAAAATGCAGGAAGTCATCAAACACCTCTCAGACAAGTAGAGATAGCAGGAGGATAAGATAATAGACGAAGGCAAGATTATCTTGAACACCAACATTTGTTACACGCTCCATTCTGCAGACAAAACCTCCAGAGGCATTAACTGTAGCATCCTCTGCGGAAAAGACCCTTGGCTTTGCATCTCAGGGTTCAAAAGACCCCTGGCTTTGCATCTCAGGGTTCAAACCCAAAGTCCAGCAACAAATCCCCAACCTTCCATTCAACAGGGAGCATACCTTTGGTCCACATGTTGACGAGATGCTAGAAAAGATCATTAAAAAAACTAGAGAGATTTCAAAACCCATGGGTGATCTGCAGACTACAACTGCACGAAGAACATTTCGCTAACAGTCTAGGGGAGGAGCTAAAGCTACATCCCCATAATATTCTGCAGTCTTATCAAAGACAGGAGCACTTCTTCCACCAACAGGCGGGCAAAGATACACCAGCGGCGCATACAGAAGAAATAGAGGGGTGAAAGGGATGAGGAGACTCCAGTAAAGGCGCTTCCGTCTCTTAACAGTGACTTGCTCTACCTCTTACCAGCCCCTGATCACACAACACTTGTAGGTGGAAAAACACAAGATTTCCTCTCTCGCTGGGAGAAAATCACATCAGACCCAGTGTGTTTCATAAGTGGTTTACTACAGCTACTGCCTCGAGCTTCTCTCAACTCCTCCTAGCATTCCACCTCAGACATGTCCCCAACAAGACCATCTTCCTTGAGGAAGAGATGTAGGTTCTTACCAAAAAGGGGGCAATAGAGAGGGTGCCTCCACACCATCAGAGGAAAGGAGTGTACTCTTTACTTTCTCATTCCTAAATAAGGGCTGCTCCCTCAGACCTCTTAACAAATGCAACCTGCAAGACATCATCCATCTTTTCTGTCAAGGCAACTGCATGATGCTGCATGACCTCAGACACCTACTTCGACATACCAATCCACCGTGCCCACCATTGGTATATTCACCTTTTGGTTCGAAGTACTTCCTTTCGGGGCTACCACTTCTTAAAGAGTGTTCACGAAGAAGCTAGCAGTGGTGGCTTCCCATTTGCGATGGGTGGGTGATTGGGTAATCAAGAGTGCTGGCCTAACACACACAAGCAGCGGATTCAATGCGCCAGAGGTTTGGATTCACCATAAATGCTAATTCCCACCTGCACCCTCAACAAATCCTTCCCTTCCTGTGAGATGTGTTGAATGTACTTAAAGAGAAAGCCTGGATAAATTCTTCCAATAAGGGACAGTGAAAACGTTTAAATGACACCGATACCAGGTGTAACAACTCTCCTGGTGTGGGGGACATTAGTTTCTCAAAGACAAACTTCCACTTTGGAAGTTTGAAAAAAACATGTTAGAGATTTGACAAACACCTCTCAGTTTGAGGGTACCATCAGCAAAATTTTAGCAAGGGTGGTGAACATCTCTAAACGTGGATTATGGGTACTCCGTCAAGGCAATTGAGTATTTTACTGCATCATCTTGACAGAGTCCAAACCGTAATCTGCACTCTAAACCAGTCCTTCAGGGAGGAGACCTAGCATAACTTGTGACTCAAAAGCATGTCCAAAGAGAAATAATTTGACAATGTTTGAACAACACTAAATGGCAGGAGTATGCACAGCATGTAAATCTACTGCTGCACTATAAGCTACGAACAGATGCTTAAAGGGTAACTAAAGTTTTCCTTCTGGTGGATACTCGAGCTAAATGGCAGATTCCTCACCACTCTCCCACCTCCTTGTTCTGTGGAGTATCTTTTTTTTTTTTTTTTTTTACTTTTAGAAGGGTGGCAAGTTAACCCTTTCGATGCTGATGACGAGCTCAGCTCGTCATCACCCAAAGGTGTCGTGTGCTGATGACGAGCTGAGCTCGTCATGAACAAATGGCATCAGTGGTTTTCCAGCACAGCAAGGGAAAACGCCCAGCAGCCATGTGGTTAATACTCAGCACACTGTTATCTATTGTATGCGATCTGCATATTAGGGCGTGGAAAATATCAGTTAAGACACTGCCATCACTGCAGAGGGTTTGCATTTACATGCAGTGCTGCGCTGTCACTTCCAGGGAAGCAGCGTGATGCCACGCGACACCACTTAGCAGCACGCAGGTACCTGGGGAGTATTGTAAGATAAGGAATCTGTGGTTAAATTATCCACCGAAGGTAAGTAACTTCTATTGTTCCCATATTTTCATGAAGTCCTTTCAGATAAGTTTATATATTTCTACAATTGTGGTCCCAGAACGTGTTATTCATGGCGAATTTATCTTGAGGCAGTAAATCCACCAGCATAAACCCTCCTAAGTTTGATAAACTGAGCGTATTAAAAATAATGAAAGTATTTCTTTTCAGCTTAACATTTATATTTCATTTAGAAGTTTTCTCATTGGACTTTCAGTTTATATTGTATGGAAAGGGTATCAGGACGACCCACTCTTGTTTCTGACTCTTTTCAATGCTTAAACAGAAAAAAGCAAGTGTCCACTTTAGAAAACTCCACTCTATTTTCGATGGAACCTATACTGCTCAGGCCTTCCTTTCTTTTGACAATTTACAAGTTTGTGAACACAACAGTGCGATGGAGTTGAACCTTTGTCTACATACCCACTCAGTTCTGTACTAGTGGGTAATCAACCCCATTCACTTATTCAGTTTGTAATGTCTGGTTGGACAACGAAGTTGCAAAAAATAATTAAATTGAAGGTCTCAGTTAATAGTTACATTTAGGTATGTTTTGCAAGTTAGTATTTTGAACAATTTTTAAATAGTCAATCTATTAACTTCTAATGTCCAACATTGTTTATTCTGTTTTTCCACAGGTGTCCTTTACAGGAAAACAAGGTGAGATGAGGGAAATGCAGCAGCTGTCAGGAGGACAGAAGTCATTAGTTGCCCTTGCACTAATTTTCGCCATCCAAAAGTGCGACCCTGCCCCATTCTACTTATTTGATGAAATTGACCAGGCTCTGGATGCCCAGCATAGAAAAGCTGTCTCAGGTATTTTCCTTTCGTTTTGCACCATTCAAACAAAATACTTTTGTTGCTGATAGTGTAAATCAACTATACTAAAGGAGCCTGCTTATATTACGTCTTTTTTCGGTATTCGAGGTGAGTTGAAATAAATAATTTTTTGACCTTGAGTAGTTTGCTGAATCACTACTGTTTTATTTATTGCAGATATGATCCTTACACTAGCAGGACATGCCCAGTTTATTACAACAACTTTCCGACCGGAGCTGCTAGAATCAGCTGACAAGTTCTATGGTGTGAAATTCAGAAATAAGGTAAGTTTCATGTGCTCATATATAAAATGTAATTTGCAGTAGTAAGCTAAAATACTTTCTTTTTCATGCTTCCTGTGTTGAAATGTCCCCATCGTCTGCTGGTTATCTCCTGAAACTTGGATCCTGTCCTCTAGGAGTTTGTTGATTGCCAGCTTTGAATCTGCTTTCGGTACACGTGCATGCACATCTAAATAAAGTACCTGCACTGAAAAACTAACAAAGAAGCATTTTTCTATTTAAATTATACCACCATGACCTTATCAATAACACTTCCCATAGCTTCAGGGTAAAAGTTTTGCCAGTCCTGCCAGTAGAGCATTTCCGACAATTGCTTACTTCTTGGGGTGCTTGGCAGGGGCATAGATCAAAGACCTATATCTCACTGTCATGCACAGGTTCAGAATAGGATGGGAAACGGACATGATTTTGAAGCCTAACCATTCACCTACAATGAGGCGTTACGGTTCAGGTCCATGCTTGTTAAACCCATGAACTAGAAACATAGTGTGAACTACTCACCGGTGGTTCCTCTTTTGGGTTACTCTCTCCCTTTTCATTGAAAGGAAAATTGTAGGCATAGCACTAGATTGATAATCTATCATCTCTATCCTCACAACTGTCCATCTGTGGCTCATTGCTAACCCTGTTCTTAATCTTTGTTGTTGGCTTGCTTAAGAGGCCTCTGTAATTCTCCTGAACTCCTCTTTCCTGCAGACGAATTGGATGTCGCCCTCAGTTTGGAAAGGAACACGTCTGCAATTTTAACTATCATAAGCATAGGTGCATGCTTATCACTGTTTGTACCATGGCTGTGCCCCTAATGTGGCCATCACTTTTCCTGCTGAAGGTTGGACATCTATGCATACAGTGTGTGACTGGCCCTTTGTCAGTCAAAATTCCCAGTACATTTGTGGTTTGTTGGAAACATGGTTCTGGTCCTTCTTTCTGCCCTATGCTTGAGGAATAAGAATCCTGTTGGAATGATTTAACTGAATGTGTCTCCAATGTTAACTGTTTCCCCCAAAAGGACAATTTGGAATATCAGACATTTTACCAATAAATTCACGTATGTTGGGTGATTATTTTTTCAGGCAGAACCATTAAAAACTAGATACTTTGGCAGTGTGCTTTTAGTGGATTTTTAGATGGGTATTTCTTTCGGAAGATCCATCACCTTATAAATATCCTCCGGGTGGCAGACTGGATTCAGAAACGTTATTTCCAGCAGCAGTTCTCCAGTGCTACCAAGTGTGCTTGTAGTTTAATCCACTTATCTGAAAGAGACACGTTAGTGATAGATTCCTTACCTTAGAATATCCCCAGGCGTCAGACTGGATCCTGAATTTTTTTGCGTAGCAGTACCCTTGCGCGTCGGTAGGCGTCGTCTGCGGCTCCGCATCCGTCGTGGGCGCCGTGATGACGTCGTCGGAGTACTTTAGACGCCGCCTACGCGTGCTGACGTCAGTTCTTCTTTTTTCAGCGCCAGCTAGCGCAGATCTGGAAAAAGTTGTACTCAAGTCACTTTTTGACTAACCTTTTGAGATCCTTTTTGATCAATTTTTCGAAGTCTATTGACTCAGACGGTGCCGGTAGGGATGCCCGGGTTCAAGCCCTGCGCCGACTGCAACTGACTGATGTCGGTTACCGACCCCCATCGCCGGTGCCTGCACTGTTTGGGCCTGGACCACGACGACACGGCCTGCTCCCACTGCCGGGCCCTGACGACTAAGGCTAGACGGGAGCGGTCCCGCAAGCGACTCGAGCTTCGGCAGTATGCCCTGCGCCGCTCGAGGTCCCAGTCCGAAAGGAGGTCAGGGACCGGTCGCGGGGCCGGAGCCCCCACAGTTCCGGGAGTCGTCATCGGTCTTCGGGCTCGAAGTCCTCAGGTAAGAGGCACAAGAAGTCGAAGAGGCGCCATCGCTCTTCTGACTCCCCCCCGATACTCGCGCAACGCGGCCGGGGGTTCGGCGACACCGCCACGCGGCTCCTGCCGCGGCCTGCCCCACACCCGCCGGTCCCTGGGCAGGACGCAACGCCGGGGGAGATTGCTGACGTCCTCATGGCCATGAGGGCGCTCGCTCCCCCGTCAGGTTCCGCGGCGCCTTCGGGCCAAGCGGTTCCGACTGGGTCCCCACGCGGGCCGGTTGCTTCGGCACCGGCGCCGTCCGGGGCTTCGGCCTCGTCGGCGACTTCGGTCCCGATGCCACAGGGCCCCACTGGGTCCGGTTCCGGATCCGGGTCGTCGCCGGTCGATTTAACGACCTCGCCGACACCGGCCCCTCGGGTGTCGCCCCCGGCGCTGTCCCAGGACGACGTCGTCCCTGGTCCTGTCCTCGATTCGGGTCTGTATTCGACGCCGCTAGGAGATTTTTATCTCAATGACCCGGCCCCATCTTTTGAGCCTGAGTACCAGGCTGTGGGTGATGAGGAGGATTGGGAGCGGTCTGAGGACCCTCTGGCACAGGAGTGTCAGTGGACTGGACAGGAGAGCTTGGGGAGGCCAATGGGCTGGACACTTCGCCCGACACTGGCTTTGTCTCCCCTCCTAGCGTGGCTACGGAGGAGGGGGCTGCTTATAGCGTGGTGCTGATGAGGGCGGCCAAGGCATTGGGCCTTGATCTCCCCGTCGCGGCCGTGAGGACTAACCTCCTCACTGAGGTCCTTAAACCGCAGTCAAGCTCGGCCGAACCTCTGCTGCCGTTTAATGAGGCCTTGTCAGACGTTCTTTCGGGCACTTGGTCCGGGCCCCCCACAGGACAGCCTGTGGATAGGAACGTGGCCAGACGCCACCGCCCGGCTCCGGGTGACCCTTGCTTCTCTTCCAGGGGATACTCATCAATAGTCATAAGCACTGAATAGTCCCGCCCTCGTGCGGGACCCCGGAGCAAATAGCCAATAATATGCAAATATCTACATATATATATATATACAAATATAAATACACATAAAATAACTATATATATATATAGATAATATGCATACACATATACATATGCAGCCCAATATAACCATACTAGGCTAATAAACACTGCCCCCAAATGCCTGTATAATCTTTACATTTGTTAAATAAAGACATATAAACTACATTATATGAAAATGCAAAGAAGAAAGCACTGCCTTTGTTGTCTTTGAAACACACAACCTTTATTTTCAAAGGTAAAACAGGCAGGATCATAGAGGCAGCTTTAGCCTAGATAGGCTGCATTGTAACAATAGGAACAAAAAAACTGGCGCCGTGCCTTTAAGACCTCTATGAGCCTCCAGGCTCCCATCATGCACCACAGGTGACAGTTAGGTGAGTTCTTTTTTCCGGCTCCTTCTGTGAGGATCCTGGAGCATTGAGCTCGCCAGTTGGTGATATTTTTTCACTTTCTTCTGGTAGTTCTTCAAAATTTTTGTCTTTACTCGACGTCTTTAGTCATTATCTGACTAAATCAACAATTTTTTGTGGTTTTTTGGCTTTTTTTCCATTCACAATGCCGGCCTTATTTATTAAGTGCCCGGCCTGTGGCAAAAAAATGTCAAAGACAGACCCACATTCGGTCTGTGTGGCTTGTCTTCCATCTTCACACAAGCCAGAACTCTGCTACCATTGCAGCAAGTTGTCCAACAGGACTTTGAGAGAGAGAGAGAAGAGCAGGCTTCAGTCCCTGCATGACAGAGGAGAAACCGTGAGTGGAAGGGAATAATTTCACTCCAGGAAAACTTCTTCTCAGCAAAAAGAACATAAGGATAGAGGGGAGAAGAGAAAACATCGTTCCCCTTCAACTTCGAGGGACAGATCTTCTTCTAGAGTTCCGGTATGTTCAAAATCGTCGAAATCAGCGTCACGACATCCGTCGAAGTCGCCGTCGAAGAAGGATTCGTCGTCAAGAGGTGAGAGACGTCAGGAACGTAGGCGATCCAGGTCTGGCTCTCCTATGGCTATGAGAGGACGGGACTCGACGTCGTCACATCGACGTCGAGGGTCACCGCCGAGAGGCTCGAAAGATAAGTCGCCGTCGTGGAGGCTTCGACGTCGAAGAGCCCAGGGCATATGGCGTCGAGAAAATCATCGCCATCGAGGCGCATGACGTCAACGCCCAAGAAACACTCGACGTCGAAGAAGTGTCCGTCGAGGAAGTCGACGCCGAAGAGATCTCCGTCGAGGAAATCGTCGCCGAGGAGGTCGCCGTCGAAGAGGAGGTCTCCGTTGGAAAGATCGACGTCGAGGAGACCGCTGTCGACGTCTCCTGCCGCAAAGAGGCCTAGAACGGTTTCTGTAGACCGATCTAAGGTTTCTGTGGCTACTTCTGGGAGTTCTTCTTCCTCCCCTGGGCTCAACATTGTAGAGATCTCTCCAGAGCCCTCAAGAAAGCCTTCACCTACAGGAGCTAATATCTCTCCACGATGGTTGGGAGAACTCAGAGATTGGAAGATTAGGAGAATCAACCTTCCAAGATCTAAGTCCAGGTCTCCTGTGTCGGAGAGACCTGCTTCAAGATCGAGGTCGCCTCTTTTACGAGTGATCCAGTCTCCTAGAAGGCGTGAGCGTACTCCTCAGAGGAAGTCTCCATCAGTCAGAAGGCGGACTTCTCCTTCTCCGAGGTCCTCACATCACCGTTCATCCAAGAGACGTGATACGAGGTCTTCGACAAGGTCTACGAATTCGAAGAGGTATTACTCTCCGACTTTGTCATCAACTCCTCCAAGTAGGATATCGCCGATTGATGACGTAATAACTTTTAATTAGGTTCTTTGCCGTGGGGCAGCGAACCTTAATATAGAGATGCCTGTTTCTACTGCTAAGACTACAGTTATCTTCGAAACATTGCATCAAAAATTGTCATCGAGACCTCTACTTCCTTTGGTGCCAGGTCTGTTGGAGCCTGCTGAGCATAAGTTTTTGACTCCTGCATCCTTGGGAGCGGTTTCATCACGGATCGCGAAGAAGTATAAGGCTCCGGACAATGATCCATTGTTTCTTAGATCTGACCTGCAGCCTGATTCTGTCATCATCTCAGCGGCACGCAAAAACCAGAATGGAGCGACGTCCTCATCTGTTCCCCCGGACAAGGACAGCAAAACGATGGATTCGGTAGAGAAGAGAATGTGTGCCACTTCTGCTTCCTATATGAAGGTCGCCAGCGCCTCCGCTTTGTTGGGTCGCTATGACCGCGCACTTTGGGATTCCTTATCCAGGTTCGCAGAGAAACTTCCCAAAGAAGATAGAGTGATTTTCTGGAAATCCTTCATGAAGGTGGGCTAGTGGCTAATCAGGTGATTAGCGCAGCGGCGGATGCTTCTGACCTGTCTACACACGGCTATGCTCATGGTCTTTGCGCAAGGCGCTCAGCTTGGTTAAGACTTACAGGTCTTAAACCTGAAGCCCAACACCGCATTCTAAATCTACCGTTTAATGGGAAATCGCTCTTTGGGTCTCATGCTGATGATGAGATGTCAAGAATGAAGACGGAGCTGGATACTGTGAAAGCTGTAGGTCTCGAAAAAAGAAAGGACACTTTTAGGAAAAAATACCGTCCTTATGATTGGAGACAGGGCCTGCAGAGGGTTCAAACCCCTCAATGGTCTTCACAACAAAATCAGGGAAGATCCCAGTTCTCCCAGCGTCGTCCCGGTAGAGGAAGAGGCGGCATTTCCAGACAGTCTGCTCCTGGAAACAAGGAGCAACAACAAAAGCAGTGAGTGTTTGCTTCCCCTGAGCCCGTTGACCACTCCAGTGAGGGGAAGTGTGTGTTTTTACCTGGAGGAGTGGAAAAACATCACAAGCGACAAATGGGTGCTGAATATTGTGCAAAATGGATATGCAATCAGATTCAAGTCTCCCCCCCCCCCCCCCCCCTTCCGTTCTTCCTCAAAAGACTGTATTCCATCTTCTGCATCTTTTGAAACAGGAGGTGTCTGTGTTACTCCTAAAGAAGGCCATCGAGGATGTCCCGAGGACACAACGTCAGCAAGGTATTTACTCCCGATACTTTCTAGTTCAAAAGAAAGGTCCAAACAAGGAGTTCAGGCCCATACTAGATCTCAGGCGCCTCAATCAGTTCATTCGGCGAGAAAAGTTCAGAATGCTGGCTTTACATCAAATAATACCACTTCTGCATCAAAAGGACTGGATATGCTCCATAGATCTTCAAGATGCGTATTTTCACATCCCCATTGCCCCAAAGCATCGGAAGTTTCTAAGGTTCTGCATACAAACCAGTCATTACCAGTACGCAGTCTTGCCCTTCGGACTAAAATCAGCTCCTCGCACCTCTTCAAAGTGCATGGCAGTCGTAGCAGCTTTCCTAAGGAAGAGACATATTTTTGTCTATCCCTATCTAGACGATTGGCTGCTAAAGAGTGCCTCGCCGGTTCTACTTCAGCAGCATCTCACGTTCTGCATTCATCAGCTTCGGAGACTAGGTCTGCACGTGAATTTCAAAAAGTCTATCCTCAATCCCACGCAGAGGATTCACCATCTGGGCGCACTTCTGGACTCAAAGGACGCAAAAGCGTATCCTTTGGAGGAGAGACTATCCTCCATTCTCCTCAAGTGTCAAACAATGTTAAAGACTCTTCGACCAACGGCCAGACAGATCTCCTCTCTGCTAGGATCCATGGCGTCTTGCATCTTCCTTGTTCCAAACGCCAGGCTGCACATGAGACCTCTTCAGCAGTCTCTGGAGGATCAGTGGTCCCAGTTTTCGAACCGTTGGGAGGAGAAGCTGTCACTACCTCTTTCGGTTCGAATCTCCATTCGATGGTGGATGCAGCGGAATCATCTGGCTGTGGGAGTGCCTTTTCAGGAGGACATGCCCAAACGATCACTGGTTACAGATGCGTCCCTGCAGGGTTGGGGCGCCCATCTGGATTCCCTTCAAGTCCAAGGAGTGTGGTCGGAGAAAAAGGTCGTATCACATCAACATGTTGGAGCTCAGAGCTGTCCATCTAGCTCTCAAGGCTTTCTTTCCTGTGCTCAAGACCTCATCTCTGCTTGTTCAGACGGACAATACAACAACGATGTACTATCTGAACAAGCAGGGCGGAACGAGATCCAGGCCTCTGTCGCTGGAAGCACAAGCAATCTGGAAGTGGCTTCTGGCTCGGGAAATGAAAATTTCAGCTGTCCATCTGCCCGGGGTTCTCAACGTCCAAGCAGACGACTTAAGCAGACACTTCGCAGAAGCGCACAACTGGGTCTTAAAAGACGAAGTTATAACAGACGTCTTCCAAACCTGGGGGTTACCAGAAATCGAACCCACAAAACCTTTCCAAGGGGCGACTGTTCCAAGAGCCGTTTCCACAACTAGTACTAACAGCGGACGCATCACTGACAAGCTGGGGAGCCCATCTCCTTCAATACACAGTACAAGGGCTCTGGACAAACAAACAGAAAAGCTGCATATCAACCAACTGGAACTGCTAGCAATATTCCTAGCCCTAAAAGCATTTCAGAAATACTTGTACAGCAAGACGGTGTTGATCTGGACGGACAACATGACGCGATGTACTATATCCAGAAACAGGGAGAAACGCACTCTCCACAGCTGTCCCATCTGGCACAAAGCATATGGAAGTGGGCGATTCCGAAAAACATTTTTCTCCTAGCAGAACACCTTCCAGGGAAGGACAATCAGGTTGCCGACCTGCTCAGCAGGCACAGCCAACAACTACACGAATGGGAGATTCACCCCAGGTTCTACGGCCATTCTTTGAGGAGTGGGGTCACCCAGAAATAGACCTGTTCGCCACAAAATAAAACTCGAAATGCCAATACTTTGCCGCCAGGTTCCCACATCCATTGTCACAGGGCATTGCGATATGGATGAACTGATCAGGCAGATTCGTGTACGCTTTTCCCCCAGCCCCACTGATCCCGCTGGTGGCACGCAAACTGCGGCAACACTCCCTCACACTAATCCTAGTTGCTCCCACATGGGCGAGACAACCGTGGTACACAACGTTCCTGGAACTCTCAGTAGTTCCCCTTCAAAGACTGTGCCTTGCACCTCATCTTCTAACTCAGAACCATGGAGAAATCAGACACCCAGATCCCAATCAAATGAACCTAGCGATCTGGCTCCTGAGGTCCTAGAGTTTGGATACCTTAACTTGCCCAAAGATTGCATGAACATCATTAGGGAGGCTAGAAGACAAACCACACGAGCGTCCTATGCAGCTAAATGGAAGAGATTTGTTATTTACTGCAACAATAATCAAATCAACCCCTTAGACGCTTCAATACAAAATATTATATGTTACCTGCTGCATCTACAAAGATGTAACTTAGCATACTCTTCAATACGACTACACCTCGCTGCTATAGCAGCATACCTTCAAAACAGGCAACACCTTTCACTGTTTAAAATACCAGCAATCTAAGCCTTCGTGAAGGGTTTACAAAGGGTGATTCCTCCTAGGCACCCCCCTTCCCCAGTCTGGAATCTGAATATAGTACTTACCAGACTCATGGGCCCTCCTTTCGAACATTTACATTCATGCGAACTACAATTCTTAACGTGGAAAGTTGCATTCTTGGTTGCCATCACCTCACTCAGAAGAGTGAGCGAATTACAAGCACTGACAATTCAAGAACCTTTCATGCAGGTACATGCCAACAGGGTGGTTCTTCGAACAAACCCTAAATTCAAGCCTAAGGTTGTATCCAATTTCCATATCAACCAATCAATAGAACTGCCAGTGTTCTTTCAAAATCCACAGTCAGTAGCTGAGAGAGCCCTGCACACACTAGACGTAAAGAGAGCTCTACTTTATTATGTGGACAGAACTAAATCCTTTAGGAAAACAAAACAACTGTTTGCAGCTTTTGCACTACAACACAAAGGGAATCCAATTTCAAAATCAGGAATAGCCAGATGGATCGTTAAATGCATTCAAATATGCTATCAAAAGGCAAAACGCACTTTAACCGTCCCCCCAAGAGCACACTCCACAAGTAAAATGGGGGCATCCATGGCTTTCCTAGGAAATATTCCTCTTGAAGATATCTGTAAGGCAGCCACATGGACCACCATACACACTTTCACAAAACACTATGGTGTAGATGTGCAATGCTGTAGGCCAGGCTGTCTTCATAACTCTTTTTCAAACTGCTGCAGCTGGCACAGGTAGCCACCGCTAGAGGAGATACTGCTATACAGTCTATGCACAAGATATGCACAAGATATGAATTCAGCAGCCCACATGCCTCGAACGGAATATGCTAGTTACCAGTATGCATCTGTTCTTGGCATGTAGGGCTCCTGACATTCATATCGAATGTCTATATACTGTACCTCACTTTGGTGCAGTATATATAGAGCCAGTTTCTTACACTCCTTGAATCCATTTTGTATTATGAGCTCGCTCAAGTTTTGCCTGAAATACACCGAAAGTTCACCATTAGTAAGACCAGCCAGAAAAAAGGATCTCATGTCAGCTCACCCGGTGACACCTGTAAACGGCTAAGGACACCACCTACCAGCCCACAGAACTATTGCAGAATAAATTTCCAGATCCAATCTGCCACCTAGGGGCTGAGTATTTGAGGACTTTCTTGGCTGCAGCATCTATTATCGAATCTGTCCCTAAATGTGATTTTATGTATTGAGGCTTTACACTTATTTCAATTCTTGGTGTTGCTGCTAGCTTTGGAAACACGGTCAACTA
Organism: Lissotriton vulgaris; assembly: GCF_964263255.1. Classification (NCBI taxonomy): domain Eukaryota; kingdom Metazoa; phylum Chordata; class Amphibia; order Caudata; family Salamandridae; genus Lissotriton; species Lissotriton vulgaris. Next base: position 1,101,364,840 of record NC_141693.1, read on the forward strand.
GGATACAGCTCTACCACTTCCCAAAGTGAATCTGCCTTAGCATCCTGCCCAATTAGTTGTTGTTCTTCTTTTATGTTAAATTGCAAATGTGGATCCTCACTGTTGTGACCTTTGTTTAATTACTCCTCTGGGAGAATGTCTCCTCCTTTGTGTTCCTTGTCCCGAAATGAAGGAAGAGGCAGTGTACTTTCCTTTTTCCAATTTAAAGTTTGTTTCTCTAAAACTTTTAACTGCTAATGGTTTCAGAATTTCATGAAAACTTAAAGCCTCCTTTTTTTAGATCGAGCCTAGACCAAGCTTGTTCTGTCTGTTCGAGACATGTATATACTTGGTTGGCTTACAGCCCGCCCATTGCTTTTCATTTGTTTATTTTAATGCCCTTTAAAAATCCTTGCTTCCGGGAGGCATGGCCAAGATGGCGGCGTGGTTGAATGCGAGTCTGTGTCCCTCCGGCGCTGCCAAATATAAGCTTTGTTATAGCGCCGATCCTCTGGGCCATCCACCCACGATACCAGTAGCTGAGCTCCCGGGGGTGTGCAGGATACCTGTGGAGGACTCGCTGGACTGCGCAGAGGCTGTGCTGCTGCCTCCGGGCCTTGCTGTCTCCGCGGCCTCCATGGGCTGGGCCGGGCAGTACGGCAACTTTTATTGAGTCAGAGGGCCCCGGCCGAGAGAACCCCATGCCACGGGAGGCGAATCCGGAGGTGGGTGAGCAGCGATCGTTGAGGCGCGGGGGTGCAGTGAAAGGGCCCGACGAGCGCTGCTGCCTTCTGCCAGAGGAGGCCGCGCGGCGGGAACTGTAGCGCACGGCCTTCTGTAATTGCTGCCGAGCGGGTCGCAGGCCTCTGAGTTGCTGTTGGGCCTGGTTCTGCTCTCCTTAGGTGGCTGCGTGGACCACCAATGGAACCTATCTGTTGAGCACTGCCGTCTAGTGCCAGCGGAGGCTGTCCAGTTGAATGTAGTGCGCGCGGCCTTCTGAGAAACGCGGCCAGCCGGGTCTGGACCTTGGGCTGCTGTCGGGCCCGGCCCTGCCCCCGCTGGGTGGCCGCCCGGGCCCTGAGTGGCACTGTGAGGCGGTAAGCGGGGAGAGAGGCAGCGGAGCTGGACCGGCAGTGATCCTCCTCGCTCTGCAGACAAGCGGACGGCGTACGACAGAGCTGCCCCCCGGGCGGTTGCTGAAGCCTGAAGCTACTCCCTGGAGCAGGGAGGCCCTTGAGCATACTGACGCTGGCAGAGTCTAAGTCGGAAGCCGGTGGACACAGAGGGTGCCATCTGGAGCGGGAGCAGCATTGTTTGGGGCACGACTGGAAGGCCTAGTGGGTGCTCGCTCATTCAGCAGTGCGGGTGTAGGCTGAGACTGTGGCTGTGTCTGTCCACATTTTGGGGAGGAAGTGGTGACAACGAGACACAGGGCGGCGATTCATGGATGGGTGGCAGATCTGCCATCTTAGGAGCAACTAACAGCTCACGATCTGCAATGCTACAGCACAGCTGGGAGGCGGATTGTGCGAGGAAAGGATTTGGTTCTGCTGTTCTTTGGCACTGGGGCGAACTGCTCTACCCAGATTGTGCGCAAGGTTTGAGGGGGATGACCTCTGACCCGTTGAGCAAGTGAAGGGGAGCGACACTTATCAGAGTGGGGAGCAGGGGAGGTCTGGCGTGAAGCTTTGGAGACAACAATACAGTGTCTGGCGGACTTGGTGATACTCGTAGCGCCCTAACACGCGGAGTTTGACTGACTGAACGGTGTGTGCGCCCGGCGACATCGCCATCGACCCTATAACCTGGTGTGGTTCAATTGGGCGGAAGGTACAAAATGGCGGCAGCGAGGGCACGTAAAGAGAAGTTGTTAAAAGAGCTCCTCCTAAAACAAGCCACTCAATCCTCCACTCAGGGAGAGAAGGGTGCCGATCAGTTGGAGGGCGATGATTCCCCCGCAACCAAAGCCTTTGTTAGAGCTCCTCATGGCCATAAAGGAGGATATCCAGGAGCTAAAGTCCCAACTTGCTGCGTATCTCAAAGAGGTCCGGCGTGATGTGGATGAAATAGGGGAGAGGGTGGCGACCCTGGAGGTACATGACGCTAGTAGGGAAGAACTACTTCACCACCTGCAACAAGACATACTGCGCCTCCGTGAACAGAACATTGATCTCCAGGCCCATGCGGAGGACCTAGTGAACCATTCCAGATGGAACAATGGGAGGATCAGGGCAGTTCCCTGGAAGGAGGAGGACGACGATCTCCGAGCTTATGTCAATGACTTATTCCTGCAGATCCTCGGTGACTAAGAAGGAACGGACATTCAAATGGACTGGGTCCATTGTGTAGGCCTCCCCCGCGATAACAAGGTGCCTCTTCGGGACATACTCGTGTGTGTCCACGCTTTTCAATTGAAGGAACGCATCATTAGGAAGGCCTGTGAGGCTCAGCCTGTCCATTTTCGCTGCCACCAATCTGCTATATTTCAAGACCTAGCAGCCTCCATGCTGGTTAAACGACGAGCGTTTAAACCTGTGTCCAACTATCTTCTAGAGAAGAATATTCCTTACTCTTGGGGCCACCCATTTTGCATAATATTCAAGCATCAAGGAAAACTCCTGCAACTCAGATCACTAGAGGAAGAGCTGGAGACCCTGGGCATCGATAGCGTCTCACCAGTGGAGGGTGTTGACCGTTCCAGCCCTCAGCGTGTTCGTTGACCTCTGGCTGGCACCGAGTGGGGAAGGGGAGAGAGGGAATACACTAGCACTTTACTTTTGAGCACTTCACACTTAGCACTTTAGTCTGTCATAAATATGACTTGGTTATAGAGGAGACATGTAAGCATTGTAAAAATGTTAATTTTTACATATCATGGCCGATAATTCATACATGAGAATAATTTAATCAACATTTATTATGCAGTAAGACTTAAATTTAAATTAAAGTGTACTTAAGATTGAATATTTATATATAGCAAAAGAATGTTTTAATGTTGAATTAATTTCGGTTTGTCTGTATTGATACAGTTATATGAAATCTATATTTATTTTGCAAAAAGAAAAATGCAAATTATGTGTTTCAACATTTGTTAGATGTATTTGAACGTTTAAAACGTTTGGATTTGAGCCATACATGCTAGTCTGTCTTCTGATATTTAATCAAAGGCTATCAGTCTTTTTACCATGTTGTTAAAAGGTCACATGACAGCTGTATCACTCATTGGTGGTTACCTGTTTAAAAAACTGTTTGGAATGAATCACTTTTATCTGGTGAGGAAGGCGACTGAGTTCGCCGAAACTCGTCCGATTGAGGCACTTATGATTCACTTCTTAATTAAATAAAATAATTGACGCGTTTAACCTGTATCCTCAAGGCTTGATCACATGATGTTTTATATATTACGAACTTTGGTCATGTTTTTCTTGTTGGCCTTTTCTCTTTGGTTCTGTGCTGTTTGCTATTATTTGGGGCTGGGGTTTGTTTGGTGTTTATTTTGGGTCTACGCATCATTTCCCGGTGGATGCCAATTTGCATAGTATCCTTCTGGTGGCCCAATGGGTACAGATCTGAAGATAGTAAGTTTGAATGTTCGTGGGCTGAATAACCCTGTGAAGGTCGCTGCGGTGTTCTCCCTTCTGGAAAATTCTGATAGCGACATTTGCCTCCTCCAGAAGTCTCACCTCCTATCCAAAGATACAGCGTGCATGCGTGACAAGCACTTCCCGCAGCAATTCTAGTCCGCAGGACCGTCCAAAGAGAATGGGGTTGCTATCTTAGTGGGTGCGCATTGCCCGAGCAAAGTATTGTCGACGGTGGCAGAAATAAAGGGTAGGTTGTTGGTCATCAGGGTGCAATGGGGGGAATCACACCTTACATTAGGCACTCTATACCCACCTAATGAGAAGCAAGAACCCTTCCTGCTGTCTGCCTTGTCAGAGGTCCTCACTTCCCCGCATGCGGTGATACTGGTGGGAGGCGATATAAATCTTGTTATGGATGAGAAGCTTGACAGGTCAGAGCAGCGGTCGCATCAGGCCGGGTCTCTATCCAGGGGTGGGAAAGGATGGTTGGAAGACAGTGGATTGCATGATGTGTGGCGGATGCAGCATCCAGGTGAACGAGACTATACATATTTCTCTGCTGCTCATAAAACCTATGCGCACCTTGATCACTTCCTAGCATCTACTACTCTCATGGCTTGCCTACATTCCTCGGAGATTGCTCCGCGCTCTCTCTCTGACCATGCCCTTATCTCCGTCCTCCTGCCCGCGCACCCAACGTGGTGCCTTTTGCTCAGCGGATTCGGGCGAATCCTAAAGTGGTAGACCTCAAATTCGAGGTGGATGTGCATAAACTTAGCTTGTATGCAGACAATGTGATCCTCTCGCTTACTCAGCCACAGAGGTCCCTGCATGCTTTGCTAGACAAACTTGCGGCCTTTGGGGAAGTATTGGGATTTATAGTGAATGTCACGAAATTGCAAATCCTGAACCTTTCTGTTCCCTTTGAGGAGGTGGAGGCTTTGCAGCGTGGCTTTGCATTTCAACGGGGCAATCGGATGTAACATACCTAGGGTTCAAGATCACGCTGACTATCGCCAAGACTGTGTCACTGAACTATACTTTGCTGCTGGAAAATACGACCAAGGCGCTGGACGCCTAGTCACGTCTCAGGCTAGCATTGTTTGGGAGGATAGCGGTGGTGAAAATGACATTGCTACCTTGTATCTTGTGCATATTTCGGATGCTGCCGATGACGCCGCCCCCAGGGGCTCTTAAGAAATTGCAATCACTTATTACCAGGTTTATATGGGAGGGAAAAAAGCCTTGCCCCTCCCTAACGCAAATGACAACCCGGAAAGCACAGGGGGGCCTGGGCCTTCCGCTCATTGGTGACTATTGTCAAGTGACTTGTTTATGCTATTTGGTGGAATGGAATAGACCTCTGGCCAGCAAACACTAGAATTTCATGGATCAGTCAGTTGTGGGGCTGAACATCTGACGGGAGCTGTGGTTACCCCGTAAGCACAGAGCGTGGGGACTATATTCCTCCCCGGTCACCTCGCCTACTCTCAAGGTGTGGGATCGGGTAGCCCTAAAGAAGGGGTGGACGTCATTCCCCTCGCCAATGTCCCCCATCGTCAACAATCCTGATTTTCCCCCTGGTCAGGCGTCGCCCATGTTTCAGAGGTGGCGGGCGGAGGGGAGTAAGAGGGTTGGATCCCTTTCGATACCGAGGGACTGAATCCCTTTGCCCAACTGCGGCAAGACTACGATTTATTAGCCTCGTATGCATTTCCCTACAGTCAGGTTTCTCACTGGGTTACTAGGCCCGCCAACTATTCCCGCATGTCCAGACCCCTTACAGTGTTCAAAAAATGGCTAGTGCGCAAAGCGGACGACCGCAGACTTAAATCGGAACTGTACGCCATGCACCTAGCTCGCCCCGCGCGTCATCGTTTTAAAGCGCAGGTGCGTTTGGAGACTAAACTGGGCAGGCCCCTGACACCCAAGGAATGGGAGCATGTACTATACAGGGCGCATCACACTGCACATAATACGGCGGGGCAGAATCTACCTTTAAAGTAAATGTAAATGTAGTTGTACTTGTAAAGCGCACGGCTGCCTCAGCAACGGGGCGTCCCGGCACTGCACTCATACCGCTGTGGAACCCTTCCTGGCTTTCCTGTGAGATGTCCACTCCTGGGCACCCCCAAGGTGAAGCCAGGCATCCAAGCGCTGCTGGGGCCGTTGTGGAGATTAAGCAAGCTATTGCCCAGAGTCACAGAGTGGGACCCATGATTAGACAAGGCACCGAGGCGAGAATTATCAGGTCCGGGGAAATTGAGTCCAAGAGCCGCCGAGGCGGGAATTGAACCCTGGTCCCAGGCCAGACCTCTGCATCATGGTCTGCTGCTCTAACCATTGAGCCACACTTCTCCACAGTAGTTACATATTGGTATTACACGCCTGCTCATGTGCACTGTTGGGACAGGAGCAACACTGACCTCTGCTGGCAGGGATGCGGTGCAACTGGAACTCTGGTTCACCTACTATGGCATTGTCCGAAATTGATACGCTATTGGACAGCGATCCTTGATGATATTGACAATGCGTTCCAGATTGCAATGCCTCGCTCTCCAGAATACACGCTGCTAGGTCTCTCTCATCCTGAAGCCTTCCCACTGAAATCTATCAGAGGTAGACAGATTGCATTGGCGCTGCTGGTGGCACGGCAGGTCATATTAGCGAAGTGGGGCACACCAACAACACACAGTTTATGGCAGCTTCTGGAAGGGAAGGGCAAAGAATTTATGAAACTGTGGGCCCCCTTATTTGCAAATACTCACGAAAGATCTAAGAGAGGTGATGTGCCCGAAATACCTGCAGATTCTTTGGCTCCTACCGCTCGAACCCCTTGGCAACATTCAGATTTCTGCAAGCTGAGCTTGGTTCACGTACTGTGTAATGCCTTGGAAGTAGGTCTTAAAGGGTAAAGTGGAACTGATGCAGAGAAGGGTAAGGGGCAGGATAGGGGGTATGGAGGGAGGTTTGTTCTAAATTTTTCTCTTACTTTGTTGTATTGTAGTTATCCTTAAAAGGGAAACGGTACAGCTGTCAAACACGATTGCCTCTTACGCGGCCGGCCTCCGGGTTGTTGGCCAGAAAGCTGTGTAACTCTTTGCGACCCGCTCTGCCGGCCTTGTGATGTCGGCAGGAAGCTGTGCTCACTTAACCTGAATCCTGTACAATAAAAACGATTAATTTTAAAAATCCTTGCTTCCAAGTGGTTAGTCTTTCTTATTTGTCCCTCTTTTTTGCCATTTGTTCACTCCCAGGGAGCTGCGCCCCATTACTTGTAGCCTTCCACTTGTATACATTTAGGCTGCTTCGTGTTTTTTCTTTTGTTTCTGCACGTGTTTCAGGAAGATACCAGTTTCTTCCTCTGTCGTGTTTTTGCGCGGTGTAGGAGAGTAGGGTCTGCAATCCTATGGTCACCCCAGATTTTTTCTTTTTGCTTCACTGGTTTACGACTTTCCCTGGCTGTGGGCCTGCTAATCAGACCCACAGCCTAGCTGTTCTCTCTCTAAATTGACATCCATGTACTTTAGGTGCATTTACCAATTGGTATTGGGTCACTCTTGTAAGTCCTTGTACAGTGTACCATAGGTACCCAGGGCATAAGTGCACCCAAGGCCTACCAGGGGCTGCAGCATGTATTGTGCCACCCCTGGCTGGCCATCTAAAGAGACACAACTGGCTGGTAACACAGCTGGGGCAAGATGGTGTAATCACCCTTTGCTTTAGATATAGTATACCTATATCTAACGCTAAAATGGACACATATCCTCCTATAAGTCACTCCTATGGCAGGCCTTAACAATCCTGGAGGCAGAGTGCTTGGAATTATGTGAGATGGTGCTCTAGCATGAGCTGAGCCTGTCTGCAGCTTTCGGAACCAAGTCCTTTAGCTGTTTCCATGATCACGCTATACCATATACTCTTAAGTGCATTATAATCCTCGCGGTTATTGCTAACTTTGGCATAGCATTATCAAAACATGTCGAGTAAGGTGTCATACGAATTGGAATACTACCCCCTCGCCAGTTCTGGCGACGGGGGTAGCATTCCACCCTTTTAGAGGGACACGACATGTATGTAACTGTGAACCCCGGTTAAAGTTAACTCGAGCCTCAGCATCACAAAATGGATGCTGCCACCACAGACACAAGGCTGACCTCCTGCTGCTGGGAGTCCTTCCAGCGAGGGAGGCCTGGACAAAGGGTTTCCTGCCTTGGGAGGTGCTAGCACCACCCCAGACAGGATTTTGTGTATTAGGTAGGACAGGCTGAAAGGAATGAGACATGCCTGGGGCACACAAGGTGTCCCTGTGCATACCCCGGTTCAAACCAGTTGCTGGGGCACTCCAGCCCCAGCTCTGGTGCGAAACCGGACAAAGGATAGGGGGTGTAACCACCCCCCTTCCTGGTCCCACCCATAGGAGGGACCTAGTCACAGTACAGCCCCCTTTAGGAGAATAAAGGTAGGAGCTGGTCCCATTCCAAGTTAGATTAATCCTGATTTGAAACTCTACAAGAAGAAACTCTGGACTTCGACGTTCTGCTCCACAGAAGACTGAAGAAATCTCCCTTGTGGCCAAGGAGTGACCACCCTGCAGCAGCAGGCACCATCAAGCGTCCTAGCGGTTCACTTTGTCGTCCTTCCTGCCGGAACCAGACTTCAGAGCCCGACGAGATCTGGACTTTCAGACCTCTCCGACCTCTACCTACATCTGCAGCACAGCTGAGATCCGTGGGTGCGACGAGACACGTGGGACCGGCCATCTTGAAGAAACTGCACTTCGCTTCCAGCACTACTTCAGAGGCATCCTCGAGAAAGTGCTTTGGGGATTGAGAAGCCCCAGCCCCGAGCAGCTCCTGCACAGAAGATCAGCCCTCCAGCATCCACAAGATCTGTGTGGGGCCCTTTTGCTTGATTGCTGCTTGACGCGTTGTCTGGTCACTTGCCGGCTGGCTAGTGGCCTCCTAGACGACGATCCACAAAATCTACACCGCTGGTCTGATTGCTCCAGACTGTCCCTTGCTTCCCTGCAAAGGAGAAGCAACCCGGACCCTCCTGGTCCGCACCAGGCGCCTTTTCCACTCACCGCATGGGTTGCCTTCGCCAAGGCCTGTTGACGCCGAATCCGGAACCAACACCGCCGACAGCGAGAGCCTGCGTGGGACAGCTCGTGCCTCCATCCTGGTCGTCGAAGACACCATAAGGGTTGTTTGGACAGATACAAGGTGATCACTAGAACTAGTGAGCATCATATATCAGGCCAACTTCTCACACGCGGTGTCTCTGGTGGCATGGGAAGGCTCTCGGTTCACACAGCTGCTCCCCACCTTTAAATTTTGGGAGTGATTAAAAACAGGCCTGTAAATCCTTTTGCCTTTCTTTTATCAGCACAGTGCCCCACAGCTGGACATCAGCACTGCAAGGACTCCGGTATGTGAAGCCTTGGACCCTTGGAGGCTACGCACACGCTTCTCGTTTTTTTTCTTACCCTGTTGTTAGCATCATTGATGTTTTCCTGTCCTCCCTAACTCTATTATGGCATGTTCCCTCCTACTCCTTGCTTGTTTAATGGTGTGTTTATTATACTGACCCGGTGACCAACCTCCCCAAGCTACATTCTTGTTTGCTTATATGAGTGTGCAGTTTCAGAGGCTGCTGATAGCTGTTACTTAAGACCCTTTATTGCTCTGTTGGGGACTCGGGCAGCAGCATTCAGCCACCCATTAAGGTTTCAGCACATGTTAAATGTTGCACTTTGAATAATCAATCAAATCAATCAATCAGAACATCTGTAAAGCGCGCTACTCACCCTTGAGGGTCTCAAGGCGCTGGGGGGGAGGGGTGCTGCTACTGCTCGAATAGCCAGGTCTTGAGTAGCCTTGAAGGTTAGTAGGTCCTGGGTCTGCTGAAGGAGGAAAGGGGGTGTTCCAGGTCTTGGCAGCGAGGTGGGAGAACGATCTGCCCCCAGTGGTCGTTCTTCGGATGCGGGGGACGGTGGCAAGGTCGGCGGAGTGGAGCTGGCGGTCCGGGGCGTAGAAGGTGAGTCGTTTGTTGAGGTATGCCAGTCCGGTGTTGTGAAGTGCTTGTGTGCGTGGGTGAGTATCCTTTTGTTGACAGGAAGCCAGTGCAGGTCTCTCAGGTGTGGTGTGATGTGGCTGCGCCGAGGGATGTCGAGGATCAAGCGTGCAGACGTGTTTTGTATGCGTAGTAGTCGTCTCAGGAGTTTGGCGGATGTTCCTGCGTAGAGGGCGTTTCCGTAGTCTAACCTGCTGCTGACAAGGACCTGGGTGACCGTTCTTCTTGTTTAGGTGGGGATCCACCTGTAGATTTTGCGGAGCATGCGGAGGTTGTTGAAGCAGGAGGACGAGCTTCAAGGTTGACTTGCTTGGTCATGGCGAGTGTAGAGTCGAGGATGAACCCTTGGTTGCACGCGTGGTCGGTGGGTGTTGGTGCTGCTCCCAGTGCGGTCGGCCACCAGGAGTCGTCCCAGGCTGAGGGGGTGGAGCCGAGGATGAGGACTTCCGTCTTGTCAGAGTTCAGCTTCAGACAGCTGTTTTACATCCATTCGGCTACGGCCTTCATTCCTTCGTGGAGGTTGGTTTTGGCGGTGAGGGGGTCCTTTGTGAGGGAGAGGATCCGCTGGGTGTTGTCAGCGTTGGAGATGATGTTGAGGTCGTGCAGTCGGGCGACGTGAGCTAGCGGTGTCACGTAGATGTTGAACAATGTCGGGCTGAGGGATGAGCCTTGGGGTACGCCGCAGGTGATTTCGGTGGCTTCGGATTGGAAAGGGGGAGGCGGACACTCTGGGTTCTGCGGGAGAGGAAGGAGGTGGTCCATTCCAGTGCCTTGCCTCGGATCCCTGCGTTGTGGAGGCGTGTGCGTAGGTTGCGGTGGCAGACCGTGTCGAAGGCGGCTGACAGGTCCAGGAGGATGAGGGCCACGGTTTTGCCGTTGTCCATCAAGGCCCTGATGTCATCGGTGGCGGCGATGAGGGCAGTTTCAGTGCTGTGGTTGCTGCGGAACCCGGACTGGGACGGGCCCAGGATGCTGTTCTCCTCGAGGTAGCTGGTCAGTTGTTTGTTCATGGTCTTCTCGATGACCTTCGCCTGGAACAGGAGCTGGGAGATGGGTCGGAAGTTCTTGAGGTCCTTTGGGTCGGCCTTGGGTGTTTTTGATTAAGGAGTTGATCTTGGCGTGCTTCCAGCTCTCCAGGAAAGTCACAGTCTTGAAGGAGATGTTGATACCCTTGCAGAGATGGGGTGCGATGGTGGCGCTGGCGGAGCTGGCTTTGTTGACTTTGTTGAAGATGTGGTGTGGGCAGGGGCCTGACGGCGAGCCGGAGTGGATGGTGTTTATGATTTTGACGGTGTCCTCGTTGTTTATGTTGGTCCAGGTAAGCAGGGGATCGGTGTGGATGGTGGCTGTGAGGTCGGGGGTCTCAGTGGTTGTCGGGGCAGTCAGGGTATTGAAGCTGTCGTGGATGTCTTCAATCTTGCGATGGAAGAAGGTGGCAAGGGAGTCGCACAGGTCTTGCGAAGGTGGGATGTCTGTGTTGGAGAGTTCCTTCACTATGTTGAAGAGCTGTTTGCTGTTGTGTGCGTTGTTATCTAGGCAGTCTTTGAAGGAGGTCCTTTTGGCAGATCTAATGAGGTGGTGGTGTCTGCAGATGGCGTCCTTGTGGGCTGTAGGTTGTCCGGTGTCTGCAGATGGCGTCCTTGTGGGCTGTGAGGTTGTTCGGTGTCTGTTCGCGGTGCCATTTCTTCTCTAGTTTTCGGCAGGTTTGCTTGGAGGCCTGGAGATCTGCGGTGAGCCAGCTGGCTTTCTACTTGGTGTGTCTGTTGGAGGGTTTCTTGATCGGGGCGAGAGTGTTGGCGCAGTCGTCGATCCATCGTCTGAGGTTGTGGGCGGCGGTGTTGGGGTCTGCGGATGGGCTTCGGGCGAGGGTGGTATTTAGCTGGTCTTCAGTGATTTTGCCCCAGCAGCGGTGGGGGAATCTATTGAAAGCGGTGGTGCGTGGTGAGTTTCCAGAAGGTGAAGTGGATGCAGCGATGGTCTGTCCAATGGAGTTCGTTGGTGTGGTTGAAGGAGACGTGGGGGCTTGTGGAGAAGATGGGGTCAAGCGTGTGGCAGGCTGAGTGGGTGGGTGGGTGTTGTGACGAGCTGTCTGAGTCCGAGGTTCTCACTTAAGGTGGTGAAGTTGGTGTCATTGTTGTTCTCGAGGTGGAAGTTCAGGTCCTCGAGGAGGATGTAGCCTGGGGAGGCGAGGGCGTGCTTACTGACTATGTCAGCGATGGAGTCGCTGAACTGTGACCGGGGGTCTGTAGACGAGGGTTCCTCTGAGGGTGGTGTTGGGATCAGTGTGAATCTGGAAGTGCAGGTGTTCGGCGGTGCTGAAGGTGTCGTCAGTGCTGGTCAATCAATCAATCAATCACTGCATTTCTAAAGCGCGCTACATACCTGTGAGGGTCTGAAGGTGCTGGGGGGGGGGGGGGTACTGCTACGGATCGAAGAGCCAGGTCTTGAGAAGTCTTCTGAAGGCCAGCAGGTCTTGGGTCTGTCGTAGGCTGGTAGGGAGAGCGTTCCAGGTCTTGGCGGCGAGGTAGGAGAAGGATCTGCGGCCGGCGGTGGTCTTCCGGATACGAGGAACTGAGGCGAGGGCGAGGCTGGTCGAGCGGAGGCTGCGGGTGGGGGTGTGGAAGCTGAGTCAGTCGTTGAAGTATGTGGGTCTGGTGTTGTGTAGCGCTTTGTGTGTGTGGATGAGGAGTTTGAAGGTGATCCTCTTGTTGATGGGGAGTCCCAGGAGCTTGGTGGTTGTTCCTGAGTAGAGGGCGTTCCCGTAGTCGAGTCTGCTGGTGACGAGGGCCTGGGTGACAGTTTTTCTCGTGTCCGGGGGGGATCCATTTGAACATCCTGCGGAGCATTCGGAGGATGTTGAAGCAGGACGCGGAGACGGCGTTGACTTGCTTGGTCATGGAGAGGGCGGAGTCGAGGATGACCCCCAGGTTGCGTGCGTGGTCGGTGGGTTCCGGGGCAGTGCCTAGCGATGTGGGCCACCAGGAGTGGTCCCGGGCTGATGGGGAGGGTCCGAGGATGAGGACCTCTGTCTTGTCTGAATTCAGCTTCAGTCTGCTGTCCTTTATCCAGTCTGCAACGGCCTTCATTCCTCTGTGGAGGTTGGCTTTGGCTGTGAGGGGGTCTTCGGTGAGGGAGATGATCAGCTGGGTGTCGTCGGCGTAGGAGATGATGTTGGGGCTATGTGGTCGAGACTCTTGGAGTGTTCCTGTGGACGATGGTGATTCCTCCTCCTGTTCCGTTGGTGCGGTCCCTGCGGGTGATCTTGTAGCTGTCCGTGTCGGCTATTGGGATGTCGGGTGCCGAGGATGGGTTCATCCAGGTCTCCGTCAGGAAGGTGACGTCTGAGGAGGTGGAGTCAACTAGGTCCCAGAGTTCGATGGCATGCTTGCGGGCGGAGTGGGCGTTGAGTAGGATGCATCTGAGGTGGTTGCGTCCTTTCTCAGTGGTGGATTGGCGGGTCGGATGCTGGTGAAGCTGCAGTTCCAGCAGGAGAAGGGTCTTTGGGTGCGATTCGGGGCGACCTGGAAGCAGGTGTGCAATCGTCCTGTGTGGAGGGTGCTGGCATCATAGTGGTGACGGGCGTCATGGCGTTCGCGGGGCCAGTGGTTCTGGCGCTGGGCGCGGTCTAGGATCAGATGGGCACAGACTGGCTTGCCTTAGGCGCGGCCGTCATATTAGGGGGAGGCGGGAGTGGGTGACGAATGGGTGAGAAGGGGGCGGGGACGCACTGGCGGGAAACGGGCAAAGGCAGGGGCCCGGGGGCAAACAACGGGTGCACAGAGACATGGAGGAAAAACTAAGGGGGCAACAGGCAGCAGTACAAATAGACTAAGGGCACAAGTACAGACAGCAAAAACGAACTAGGCAAGGCAGAATACAAAACAAATGACAGTACCGGCTTCCCAAGGCTGAGAGGGCCTCGAACCTGCGACGGCAACAGAGGCACACAGGTAGAGCTGTGCGGCGAGGGGGGAGCGACCAACCTGAGGACAGGGTCAAGGGTCGCTCCTCTCCCAGCGCAGCGGCCGCCATATAGGGGGGATGGGAGGGAGGAGCAGCTGGGAGGTGGGAGTGGGTGACGAATGGGTGAGCAGAGGGGTGGGGCCGCAGGGACATAGCGGCGGGAAACTGGCGAAGGCAGGGGCAAGGGGGGGCACAGAGACAAGGAGGAAAAACTAAGTGGGGAACAGGCAGCAGTACAAATAGACTAAGGGCACAAGTACAGGCAATAAATAAAAAGGCTTTCATTTTAGCTTTTTTTCGGCGTACACAGGGCTGAAGGGCTGAGCAGTCTCTGTTGTACATTGCATACATTGGGGTTCTACCCATTTTTCCTCGCAAGATTGTTTAATTTTGTGGCAGCTGGACATGTTGACAGTGACAGGTTGTGTGTGTGTATAAATACATATATTTTTGTGGTCACTTGCAGCACCAGTTTGTGTCCAGCCCACCCGTGGTGCACAGGTCTTTTTTTGTGATGTCTGTGACTTTAGTAAATAGGGCTGTGTAGTTTTTAATTCCTTCTGCGCTGTTGTGAAAGAATGAGCCAGTGGCTGGATTTCGATGATGAAACTGAGCCCTACTCTCGGCTCACCCGTTTATCAACCTGTGTGACCCTGTTTATTTACACCCCATTGTAGGAGAGTAGGGTCTCCAATCCTATGATCACCCCAGATTTTTGCTTTTTGCTTCACTGGTTTACGACTTCCCTGGCTGTGGGCCTGCTAATCAGACCCACAGCCTAGCTGTTCTCTCACTAAATTGACACGTGTACCTTAGGTGCATTTACCAATTGGTACTGGGCCACCTTATCAGACCCTGTAACTCAGGGCATAGGTGTACCCAGGGCCTACCAGGGGCTGCAGCATGTATTATGCCACCCCTGGCTGGCCATCTAAATCTGACACAACTGGCTGCACGACAGCTGGGGCAAGGTGGTGTAATCACCCTTTGCTTTAGATATAGTATTCCTATATCTAAACCTAAAATAGACACATGTATTCCTATCAGTCACTCCTATGGCAGGCCTTAACAATCCTGAAGGCAGAGTGCTTGGAATTATGTGAAATGGTGCTCTGGCATGAGCTGAGCCCGTCTGCAGCTTGCGGAACCAAGTCCTAATAGCTGTTCTATGATAACGCGTACCATATACTCTTAAGTGCATTATAATCCTCGCGGTTATTTGCCAACTTTGGTATCGCTTTATCAAAACATGTCGAGTAAGGTGTCATACGAATTGGAATACTAACCCCTCGCCAATTCTGGCGACGGGGTTAGCATTCCACCCTTCTAGAGGGACACGACATGTATGTAACTGTGAACCCCGGTTAAAGTTAACTCAAGCCTCAGCATCACAAAATGGATGCTGCCACCACAGACACGAGTCTGACCCCCTGCAGCTGGGAGTCCTTCCAGCGAGGGGAGCTTGGACAAAGGGTTTCCTGTCAGGGGCGGTGCTAGCACCATCCCAGACAGGGTTTTGTGTATCCTGGGTAGGCAGGGCTGAATAGGAAGGTGACTGTAAGTGGCACCCCGGTGCTCACTATGCATAGGCCGGCTTGAACCAGTTCCAGGGGCACACCAGCCCCTGAGCTGGGGAAAGACCGGCAGGGGAGAGGGGTGTAACCACCCCCCTTCCTGGTCCAACCCATGGGCAGGACCTAGTCGCGTGCCAGCCCCTTTCCTTAGTATAAAGATAGGAGCGGGCCCCCTTCCCAAATTAGATAATTCTGAATCTTGACTACTTTCCACGAAAGAACTCTTGAACTACTTCTGAAGACTCTCCCGTGTGGCTAAGGAGTAGCCACCCTGCATCAGCGGGCACCACCTAAGCGCACTGCGGTTTGCTGCAAGTCTCTCCTTCGGATCAAGACTGCCCAGCTCGACGAGAACCGGCTTCCCTGGCACCTCTGACCTCTACCTACATCTACAGCTCAGCTGAGACCCGTGGGTGCGACGAGACCTCGAGGGACCGGCCATCTTCAAGACTGCAGGACGCTTATCCAGCACGACCGCCGAGGGATCCTCGAGTGAGTGCTTTGGGGATTGAGAAGCCCCGACCCTGAGCAGCTCCAGCACCGAAGTCCAGCCCCCCAGCATCCACGAGATCTGCGTGGGGCCCTTCTGCTCTTTGCTGCTCACCGCGTTGTCCAGGTCACTTGCCCGTTGGCTTGTGGCCCTTCTGACGACGAACCACGACGACAACACCGCTGGTCTGGTGGCTCCAGACTGGCCCTGGCTCCGCTCCAACAGAGGAGCACCCCGGAGCCTCCTGGTCCACTCCAGACGCCATTTTGAGTCCACCGCGTGGGCTTGCATTTGCCAAGAGTTGTTGCCCCAATTCTGGGTCCAGCGACGTCGACAGCAGATACCTTCGTGGGACAGCTCGCACCTCCATCCTGGTCGCCGACAACGCCTCCTGGTTTGAGAGACTGCAGAGCCCAGCGTCGCCCACTCACCTGGTCGAGGTGACTCCATCCGGTGCCATCCTGGTGCCCATCTAATCACTGGCTAGTGAATCAGAACTTGGTCCCTTCTGCTTACAGGTATCCTTCTTCACCGATCCAGGCTTGGATCCCATCGAACTTCATCATTCGTCGCCTGCCAGCAACTTCTTCTTTCAGGCTCCATAGACTGCAACGAGGATTCCCGACGTCTTTCGAGACCTATGCATCCGCAGCCCCTGGGCTAGGTAACTTCGGCACTCCGGTGCCCCAGCATAGCTTAACTATCCAAGGGTCCAGATCCTTTTTCGTTTCAGCTCTACCTAGTCGGATTCGTCCGATAACACTAACTTTACGAAATCTAGCATCCATAGACTTTGCCCCGCATCCCGCGTGAGAGTGCACACTCTGCACCCGATACCCCTAGGCCTCCTGCTAGTAATCTGAAGGTTCAGTAGAGTAGTCCTAGCGATCCTAAAGTCTCTGAGATTAGTTACTTACCTGCTAGTATTTCGCATTCCACTTTTGTAGTATATGGTTTTTCGTGCCCCTCGGGCATTTGTGTAAATTGTGCGAACTTAAGTATTTTTATAAGAGCTTTGTATTGTGCTTAGCACCCTGTCCTCATAAAGAGTCCAGGGTTGTTGTGTTCTAAATAAATATCGGTTTATTTTCATAACAACTTGTGTGGTGTCCTTTCACTTGGTGTTCAAGGGGTATATGTGATGGTATAACAGCTGGCTTAACACGCCCTCTAGAGCTTAGCCTGATGACTGCTCGTATCCACGCTACTAGGATAGCTGGTCTATAAGGTTGACTTACAACCAATCATCAATAAGGGTTGTTTGGACTGATACATAGTGTTCACTAGAATAGTGAGCACTGCATATCGGGCCAACTTCTCACATTGGTGAGCAGCGGTTGGGATTTGAGCTTGCTGTTGTTTTACCACACGTATCCTAAGAATATCATTTGAAAGATCACATAAGTACCAAGGTACATATAACTTAGCTTAGAATACTCTTGAGTTCTACTGAACCAGCTGTTGTAGTGTAACAGGTCTTAGCACACCCTGACTACAACTCTTAGCAAGGGATCAGTAGGCAAACAAATAGTGTAGGTAGGTGCATCACTTACACCACACTAGAAAAGCATGTCAGACAAAGGAGGGAACTCAGAGACCCCCCTTGTGTCAGTTGACCCTCCACAGGTCATATCAAGATATGCAGCTCTTAGCTTCCAGGAGATGAGACAAATCTGTACATCCAGGAAGCTAAAACAGTGTTATAACCCTACCATCCCATTCCTGATTGGTCTCTTAGAGACTTATGATGCCAGGAGGTCTGGTAACACAGGCCCTTCTAATCCAGATGGGACCATGCCACCCTTCGAGGGAACCACTGGTGACCCTGACCTCAACCTCCAAGCAGCAGATGATGCAGAGGAGGAAGAGGAGTTATCTGGTGATGAGGCAGACAAGGGTCAGGTAGAAGTCAGTAGACTAACCAGGACCAACTTAAGCAGGCATGAGAATGGATTTGGGGGACCCCCAGGCCCACTCTCGGGCAGGCTTAACATTGGGAGTGGACGAGTTAGGTCTCTATCCAGAGGCTCTAACAGATCCATTTGAACCAATGGCTCTCAGACCTCTTCTCATAGAGGGATGTCATCCCCTAAGAGAAGAGAGCATGAAGCAAAGATGAGGGAAGCCAATCTGAGGATTGAAAGGGAAGAACTTGCCCTGGCCAAAGAGAGGCTTGCCTTTGCTAGAGAGCAGAAATTGTGTGGGGTAGAACCCACTGGTGGCAGCCTTTTACCTAGAGAAAAGGACAGGAGTTTAGACACTAGACACCTGAGTAAGATAGTGCCCCCCTTTAAACAAGGGGATGATATCCACAAATGGATAACTGCTTTGGAGAGGGCCTGCACTGTCCAGTGCGTCCCCCAGAGTCAGTGGGCAGCTGTCTTGTGGCTCTCCTTTGAAGGCAAAGGTAGAGATAAGCTCCTCACTACTAGAGCTGAGGATGCTAACAATTACCAAGTCCTGAAAAATACACTGATTGATGGGTTTGGCTTAACCACTGAGCAGTACAGGTTGCTGTTCAGGGATACCCAGAAAATTCAGTCTCAGGATTGGTCTGACTTTGTGGATTGTGCCACTAAGGCTTTGGAGGGCTGGCTGCTGGGCAGTAAGGTTACTGATTACACAGGATTGTACAATCTGATCATGAGGGAACAGATTTTAAAGAATTGTCAGAACCAGTTGTTGCATCAGCACCTTGTTGACTCAGATCTGACCTCTCCCCAAGAATTGGGAAAGAAGGCAGACAGATGGGTCAGAACAAGGGTCAAGCAGAACCAGAACCAGGGTGGTCAGAAGAAAGCAGACCAGAAGGGTAATACTAAGAATGAGCAAAATGACCAGAAGTCTTCGACAGGTCCCCAACAAACCAAAGAGGGTGGGGGTCAGGCTTCCCAACAGAAGAAGAAGAAGACTCAAGAAGGCCAGTCAAAAAGGTGGTGCCAGTACTGTAAAAGTAAAACTCACTGGTTTAGTGAGTGCACCAAGAAAGGAGGAGGGCAAACTCCTACCACTGCAGCCCCTAAGGCACCTGTGCCCCCTAGTACAGCCAGCAGTGGTAGTGCACCTCCCAAGGGATTAGTTGGGTTAACCTTGGGATCTGAGGGGTATGACAACTTAGTTGGCACACTCACTCAGGCTGTCCTTGTCTGTACAGGGGATGTGGATATATCCCCTGATGTAAGCCCCAATACTTTGGGCAAATACAGGCAGACACCTTTTATTAATGGAAAAATGGCTCAGGCCTACAGGGACACTTGTGCCAGTGTCACAATGGTGACACCTAACTTTGTGGACCCTGGACAGATCATGCTAGGTACAGACTACCTAGTGACCAATGCCAGCAATGTCACTACCAACCATAGTGTGGCAATTGTTGCTTTCTCCTGGGGAGGGGTAAGTGGCCAAAAGAAAGTTGTGGTTAGTTCAGACCTCCCAGTTGATTGTTTGTTGGGCAATGATTTGGAGACATCCCTATGGTCAGAAGTGGAGCAGAGGACTCACATGGAAATGTTAGGCTTGCCAGCACATGTGCTTGCGGTGACTAGGTCACAGGCCAGAAGATGCCCCACTGAACAGGTGCTGGATCCTGGAACAATGGACCAGACACCTTCCAAGAAGAAGAGCAGTAGGGTTAAGGCATTGCCTTCCCCCTTGCCCCAGGTTGTGGATCAAGTCTCAGAGGAGGCTGACCTTACAGAGCTGAGGGAAACTGAGCCTAAAGAACTTGAACCTGATCAAGTTGAGTTTCTGGGTTCAGGGGGACCCTCCAGAGAAGACCTGGGGAAGGCCCAGTTAGACTGCCCTTCACTTGAACCCCTCAGACAGCAGGCTGCTGCTGAGGCTGCAGGGAACGCCACAGGGTATACTGGGATGATGGACTCCTGTACTCTGAGGCAAGAGACCCCAAACCTGGTGCAACCAGGAGGCTGGTTATCCCCTTGTCACAGAGAGGTTTCCTTCTTACCTTGGCCCATGAGATTCCCCTTGCAGGACACTTAGGCCAGACGAAGACTTGGGACAGGCTTGTCTCACACTTTCACTGGCCCCACATGAATGAAGATACCAAGGAGTTTTGTCGCTCCTGTGTCACTTGCCAAGCCAGTGGTAAGTCAGGTGGCACAACAAAGGCCCCCCTTATACCAATGCCTGTGGTGGGGGTGCCCTTTGAAAGAGTGGAGATTGACATTGTTGGTCCAATGGAACCCCAGACCGCATCAGGGCACAAGTTTATACTGGTGGTGGTGGACCATGCCACCAGGTATCCTGAAGCTATTCCCCTTAGGACCACTACAGCACCTGTTGTGGCAAGAGCCCTAGTTGGAGTGTTCTCCAGAGTGGGCTTCCCTAAGGAGGTTGTCTCTGACAGAGGTGCAAACTTCATGTCAGGATATCTGACTGCTATGTGGAAGGAATGTGGTGTCAACTACAAGTTCACCACACCCTATCATCCACAGTGCAATGGGCTTGTTGAAAGGTTCAACAGGACCCTAAAAGGGATTGTGAGAAGGTGGCCTGATATGCAGTGCTCACTATTCTAGTGATCACTATGTATCATTCCAACAACCCTTATTGATGATTGGTTGTAAGTCAACCTTATAGACCAGCTATCCTAGTAGCGTGGATACGAGCAGTCTTCGGGCTAAACTCTAGAGGGCGTGTTAAGCCAGCTGTTATACCATCACATATACCCCTTGAACACCAAGTGAAAGGACACCACACAAGTGTTATGAAAATAAACAGTGTATTTATTTAGATCATAACAGCCCTGGACTCTTTATGAGGACAGGGTACTAAGCACAAAACAAAACTCTTACAAAAATACTTAAGTTAGCACAATTTACACAGCTGCCCAAGGGGCACGAAAACCATATACTATGGAAGTGGAATGCGAAATTACTAGCAGGTAAGTACTGGACTAATAGGCTTTGGAATCGCTAGGACTACGTTACTGAACCTTCAGATTACTAGTAGGAGGCCTAGGGGACTCGGGTGCAGAGTGTGCACTCTCACGCGGGATGCGGGACAAAGTCTATGGTTGCTAGGAATTACAAAGTTAGTGTTCTCGGGCGAACCCGACTAGGTAGGTCAAAAACGAAAGTGGATCTGGACCCTTGGATAGTGAGGCTATGCTGGGGCACCGAAATGCCGAAGTTACCTAGCCCAGGGGCTGCGGCTGCATAGGTCTGAAAAGACGTCGGGAATCCTCGTTGACGAACCAGGAGCCTGAAAGAAGTTGTTGCTGGCAGGCGACCAGTGAAGAGAGTTCGATGGATCCAAGCCTGGATCGAAGATGGATGACACCTGAAAGCAGAGGGGACCTAGTTCTTTAATCACTAGCCAGTGATTGTGTGGGCACCAGGATGGCACCGGACAAAGTCACCTCGACCAGGTGAGTGGGCGACGCTGGGCTATGCAGTCTCACGGACCAGGAGGCGTTGTCGGCGACCAGGATGGAGGTGCGAGCTGTCCCACGATGGTTGATGCTGTTGACGTCGCTGGACCCAGGATTGGGGCAACAAGTCTTGGCAAATTCAAGCCCACGCGGTGGGCCTAAAATGGCGTCTTGAGTGGACCAGGAGGGTCCGGGGTGCTCCTCTTTTGGAAGGGAGCAAGGGCCAGTCTGGAGCAACCAGACCAGCAGTGGTGATGTCGTTGGTCGTCGTCGGGAAGGCCACAAGCCAGCGGGCTAGTAGCCAGACAACGCGGTGAGCAGCAAAAAGCAGAAGGGCCCCACGCAGATCGTGGAGATGCTGGGGGGCTAGACTTCGGTGCTGGAGCTGCTCAGGGTCGGGGCTTCTTGGACCCTAAAGCACTCACCAGAGGATCCCTCGGCGGTCGTGCTGGAAAGAAGTCGTGCAGTTCTGATGATGGCCGGTCCCTCGAGGTCTCGTCGCACCCACGGTTCTCAGCTTAGCTGTAGAGGTGAGTAGAGGTCAGAGGTGCCAGGGAAGCCGGGTCTCGTCGAGCTGGTCAGTCGGATTCCGGAGGAAGGACGTGCAGCAAACCGCAGTGTTCTTTGATGGTGCCTGCGGGTGCAGGGTGACTACTCCTTAGCCACAAGGGAGAAATCTTGAGAAGAAGTCGAGAGTTCCTTTCGTAGAAAGTAGTTTCTTGATTCAAAGATGATCTAATTTGGAAGGGGGCCCGCTCCTAACTTTATACTAGGAAAAGGGGCTGACCCGGTGACTAGGTCCTGCCTATGGGTGGGACTAGGAAGGGGGGTGGTTACACCCCTCTCCCATGCCGGACTTTCCCCAGCTCAGGGGCTGTGTGCCCCTGGAACTGGTTCTGGCCGGCCTATGCATAGTGAGCACCGGGGTGCCACTTGCAGTCACCTTCCTGTAAAGCCCTGCCTACCCAGGATACACAAAACCCTGTCTGGGATGGTGCTAGCACCGCCCCTGACAGT
This sequence comes from Lissotriton vulgaris, assembly GCF_964263255.1. Taxonomy (NCBI): domain Eukaryota; kingdom Metazoa; phylum Chordata; class Amphibia; order Caudata; family Salamandridae; genus Lissotriton; species Lissotriton vulgaris. The sequence continues at coordinate 1,101,386,914 of NC_141693.1, forward strand.
AAACCCTTTGTCCAAGCTCCCCTCGCTGGAAGGACTCCCAGCTGTAGGGGGTCAGACTTGTGTCTGTTGTGGCAGCATCCATTTTGTGATGCTGAGGCTCGAGTTAACTTTAACCGGGGTTCACAGTTACATACATGTTGTGTCCCTGTAGAAGGGTGGAATGCTAACCCCGTCGCCAGAATTGGCGAGGGGTTAGTATCCCAATTCGTATGACACCTTACTCGACATGTTTTGATAAAGCAATACCAGAGTTAGCATATAACCGCGAGGATTATAATGCACTTAAGAGTATATGGTATGCGATATCATGGAACAGCTATTAGGACTTGGTTCCGCAAGCTGCAAACGGGCTCAGCTCATGCCAGAGCACCATCTCACCTAATTTCAAGCACTCTGCCTTCAGGATTGTTAAGGCCTGCCATAGGAGTGACTTACAGGAATACATGTGTCCATTTTTAGGGTTAGATCTAGGGATACTATATCTACAGCAAGGGGTGATTACACCACCTTGCCCCAGCTGTCGTGCAGCCAGTTGTGTCAGATATAGATGGCCATCCAGGGGTGGCATAATACATGCTTCAGCACCTGGTAGGCCCTGGGTACACCTATGCCCTGAGTTACAGGGTCTGATAAGGTGGCCCAGTACCAATTGGTAAATGCACCTAAGGTACACGTTGTGATTTAGTGAGAGAACAGCTAGGCTGTGGGTCTGATTAGCAGGCCCACAGCCAGAGAAAGTCGTAAACCAGTGAAACAAAAGCAAAAAATCTGGGTGATCATAGGATTGCAGACCCTACTCTCCTACAGGGATCATTCATGGACTACCTGAAAAGCTCAGGGGTAGATGGGATGTCCTGATACCCTGCCTTTTGTTTGCTTACAGAGAAGTCCCACAGAAGGGGGTTGGCTACAGCCCTTTTGAACTTCTGTATGGGCATCCTGTAAGAGGACCCCTGTGTTTGGTGAAGGAAGGATGGGAGAGACCTCTCAAAAAGCCTGCAACCAACATAGTGGACTATGTACTTGGTCTCCGCTCCAGGATGGCTGAGTATATGGAAAAGGCTTCTAAAAACCTCGAGGCAAGCCAAGAACTCCAAAAAGCTTGGCATGACCAAAAGGCTGTCCTGACTGTGTACCAGCCTGGACAGAAGGTGTGGGTGTTGGAGCCAGTGGCCCCAGCAGCACTCAAAGACAAATGGTCTGGGCCCCACACTATCATTGAGCAAAAGGGAGAGGTCAACTACCTGGTGGACCTTGGAACTCCCAGGAGCCCCCTCAGGGGGCTCCATGTAAACAGGCTCAAGGCATATATCGACAGGAAGGACATGAGCTTGCTCATGGCCACAGATGAGGGACAGGAGGAAGAGAGTGACCCTCTCCCAGACCTGCTCACTCAGAACCCTGACGATGGGTCAGTAAATGGTGTTGTCTTTTGTGGCAGCCTCTCTGAGCATCAGCAAAAGGATTGCAAACAAGTTCTTCAATCCTTTAGACAAATGTTCTCTCTGACACCAAGTCAGACCAATTGGTGTACCCATGAGGTTGACACTGGGGACAGTCTGCCAGTTAAGAGTAAAATCTACAGGCAGCCTGATCATGTCAGAGACTGCATCAAATCAGAAGTGCAGAAAATGTTGGAGCTGGGAGTCATTGAGCCCTCAGATAGCCCTTGGGCTAGTCCAGTAGTTCTAGTGCCAAAGCCTCACACCCAGGGTGGTAAGAAAGAGATGAGGTTTTGCGTAGACTACAGGGGCCTCAATGCAGTCACTAAGACTGATGCCCACCCAATACCAAGGGCAGATGAGCTACTGGCTCGTTACGACAGGGCGCATTACGACCAGCTAGAAACGACGCTAATACACAAGCCCTACTAAGCCAAAAGTCGTCGAAAAACCAAAGTCGAACACTCAACCCAGGACTGTAGAGGAAGAACTCTTCCACCCAAATCCCTCTGACGACCAAGCAAAAATATACATCAATCCAGAGACTGGTAAAGTTACCATCCTGCATAGGAAAAAGAGGCCTATGGACTTTGAACCTCTGTCCCCTATTCCATTGAAGAAAAAGGACTTTGGGACTTCTCCCTCTAGACCCTTCATTCCTTTTCAACCTATCATGCCTACTACTCCTTTTAATCCCTACTCTCCTTATTCTCCTTCTCAACACGGGGACAATGAAGGTAACACAGGGGATAAAACACAGCCTCAATATGATTTCCCACAGGATCCTGAACCACAAGAGGAACCACGAAGTCGGAATACGCCTGCAGGTGGAACCGATTTGTGGCATGGTGCACAGCAAAGGCTGTGGATCCCCTTTCTGCCCCTCTTTCTGAGGTTCTTCTCTTTCTTCTTTCTCTTGCCCAGCAGGGCTCTGCTCTGGGCCCTATCAAGGGCTACCTCTCTGCTCTTTCAGCCTTTTTGAGGCTGCCTGATCAACCCTCTTTGTTCAAGTCCCCTATCGTTAATCGATTCCTGAAAGGCACCACACATACGTTCCCTCCTGTTCCCTTTGTGATGCCTCAATGGGACTTGAACTTGGTTCTTACATTTCTGATGTGCGCTCCCTTTGAGCCACTTCACAACTGTCCTCTTCGCCTTCTCACTTTGAAGACAGCCTTCCTGGTAGCCATCACCTCTGCCAAGAGAGTGAGTGAGCTCCAGGCTCTATCCTGTAAGCCTCCTTTCCTTTCAGTCCATCCGGACAAAGTTGTGTTGCGGACAAGGCCCTCCTTCCTACCCAAGGTAGTCACGGCCTTCCACATTGGGCAATCTATCACCTTGCCTACCTTCTTTCCGCCTCCGCATCCCTCGAGAGAGAGAGGAAGAGAGGCTCCACCGTCTGGACCCAAAACGTGCGCTCTCGTTCTATCTGGACCGCACACGCCAGTTCCGGGTGGATGACCAACTCTTTGTTGGTTACGTGGGCGCTAAGAAGGGGAAAGCGGTGCACAAGCGGACCATCTCGCGGTGGATCATCTTGCGTATCCAGGCGTGTTACTCCTTGGCAAAGAAGGAACCCCCTGTTGGGCTGAGGGCTCATTCTACTCGAGCCACAGCGACTACGACTGCTTTGGGCTGAGGTGTGCCCTTGCAGGACATTTGCCAGGCGGCTACGTGGGCCTCGCTGCACACGTTTGCAAGACATTATTGCCTGGACAGTCAAGTCCGGAGGGATGGCTTCTTTGGCTGTTCCGTCCTCCAGGACTTTCTGGTGTGATTATTGGTTCGCAGACCCACCATTGCTGGGGTATCTATTCTAAGGTAAGGAATCTATCACTAACGTGTCTCTTTCAGATGCACAAGTTACTACTTGTGTAACGATATATCTGTAAGAGACATTAGTTAGTGATAGATTCCTTACCGACCCACCCATCCTCCCCGTTCTGCGAACCGATATCTAGGGTTAAGGTCATCCCCTTTTAGGGCCCTAGTTTCATGGCACCAGTGTTGGTTTTTGGCATAGCTCTGCATTTCTGGCGCGGAAAAGCTGTGTCTAAGAACTGACGTCAGCACACGGAGGCGGCGTCTAAGTTCTCCGACGGCGCCCGCGATGCCGACGACGGACGCGGAGCCGCAGACGACGCCTACCGACGCGCAAGGGTACTGCTACGCAAAAGTTTCCGGATCCAGTCTGACACCTGGGGATATTCTAAGGTAAGGAATCTATCACTAACTAATGTCTCTTACAGATATATCGTTACACAAGTAGTAACTTGTGCATTAAGTGATATGTTGAAATATAACAGTTTTGTGATTCTGAGGAAAGGAGTCCACGAGGGCTAAAATTTAAATATAATGTGTGTGTGTGTATATATATATATATATCACAAATCCTGTATTCAAAACCCACGCTTGCTTCACGCTGGATCAAAACAGGACACGGACCCAGTTGTTGTTCGGTGCTTCAAATGTCTATTGCAGCCAGATGCCTGAGACGCGTTTCGCGGCGCGAACGCCGCTTGTTCACTCGACATTTGCATTTTAGCGCGAAGGCTTTTTAAAGTGACAGTGCTATTGTGATTCAAATATCACGTGATTTACAAAGATCATAGACATAGAAAAAACTTGTTCTTTTCTGACATAGTCATCGTGAAATACGTTATGTACAATGCGGGTCAGTAACTCGTTTAACTTTATATAGGTAAAATACATTTTTGTTTAACTATTAGTTATACGTTAAATTTTGTCAAATGGTAAAATACTCTTTGTAGGACTAAATTGAATACATGTAAAATACATAAGTCCATTACCCCATTGTATCCTTGATATTCTCATCTCCCATATACAAGATTTCTCAATGACTATTGAAAAAATAATTTTTTTATGTGAATTTTTACATTCTTTGTGTGCTGTGTGTTCTCGGTGTTTCCACCTGGTTAAAAAAGATTTCTATCTTATTTTTGTTTTTCACTTCTCTTACATTTATTCACTTTCCGGTGGCTGTTTTGTGCACCATTTCAAATTTGTGTTTGTATATTGTATAACTTTACCATAATCAGTGTTCCCTTGATGTTATTAGCACATATTATCAGCTCTTATGTTTCAATTGCCATGTTGTTATGCATTTTTATTGTTCTATCATTTATGTGTATGTCCTCATGTTCCAAATTCTGACAGTATAATGCAATGACCCCTTAACTATCATGCTAAAAGACATTTCACACAATAATTATAAAATATTTGTAAAATATTTACAGCGATCTATCAAATTCATCTATGTACATTCTATTTACAACATACCAATAAAAGTGGTGATCGGGGATATTTCATATGCTTAACAATATTCGTCTTTGGTCGTATTTAGAACTGTTTGTCGACAACTTCATCTTTTACTTTTCTTTCCTTCCCTCTGTGGAACATACTCATATTTGTTTTGTACACATGGATTTTTCTAGGTTAAGCACGTGTACATATCTTCGGTCAGATTCAATCCATTGGGGTGTTTTGAATCCAATAGAAGAATGTACCGTGTTTCCAGCTTGCGTAACTTATTTTCACGATCCCCACCCCTTCTGTTGGGAGCTATCGCATCAATCAGATAAAATTTCAGCCCTTTATTATTCGATGCATGATGCTTTTTAAAATGCCTAGCAACTGGGTACGTGTTGTCCATATTCGTTATGGCTCGTAGATGTTGCAATATACGAACATGAGCCTGTAATTTACTGGACCCCACGTAGTTTAACCCACATGGGCAGGTCAATACGTATACTATGTATTCGCTTTTACAGTTAAGCATTTTGTTGATTGCATATGGTTTTTTTCTGAAGGGGCTTAGGTACGTTTTTGTATTTACGCCATGTGTGCATGCTTTGCAGGTTGGACATCGTTTAAAACCCTTCAGGTTATGATACCAGTCGGGTTTGCCTATTATCTCAGGATCGGACACCACTAATGCGTCTCTCATTGACGGGCCTCTGCTAAAAGTAATGGACACCCTCTGCGGTAGCAGGGGTCCTAGGAATCTATCACTAACGTGTCTCTTTCAGATGCACAAGTTACTACTTGTGTAACGATATATCTGTAAGAGACATTAGTTAGTGATAGATTCCTTACCGACCCACCCATCCTCCCCGTTCTGCGAACCGATATCTAGGGTTAAGGTCATCCCCTTTTAGGGCCCTAGATTCATGGCACCAGTGTTGGTTTTTGGCATAGCTCTGCATTTCTGGCGCGGAAAAGCTGTGTCTAAGAACTGACGTCAGCACACGGAGGCGGCGTCTAAGTTCTCCGACGGCGCCCGCGACGCCGACGACGGACGCGGAGCCGCAGACGACGCCTACCGACGCGCAAGGGTACTGCTACGCAAAAGTTTCCGGATCCAGTCTGACACCTGGGGATATTCTAAGGTAAGGAATCTATCACTAACTAATGTCTCTTACAGATATATCGTTACACAAGTAGTAACTTGTGCATTAAGTGATATGTTGAAATATAACAGTTTTGTGATTCTGAGGAAAGGAGTCCACGAGGGCTAAAATTTAAATATAATGTGTGTGTGTATATATATATATATATATATATATATATTCAATGAAAAAACCATAGGTTATAGACCATATATAGTTAGGAATTCGCATTTACAAAACCTTATTTTACTCGCATAAAACCATTGAAATTCCATATATAGTTAGTTGCGCTAACTATATATCGCGCACCCGCAATCCACTGCTGATGATGTCACATATTACATCATTCATGACATGGTCAGTGACATCACTGATGACATCACTGATGACATCTCAAATGACATCACTGATGACATCACTGATGACATCTCATTTGACATTACTGATCACATCACTGATGATATCATTCATGTGATAATACGATGAACCTCTTCAGACTCTAATATAACCTTAGATACAATCAGTGTAAACAGACACTCACAGACTGTCACTCATCCATGGAGTTACTCACACACCTAGTCAGTCATGCAAAGAATCAATCACACCTCCATTTCCTCAACTATACAGTTATACAAACTTTACTTATTCAAACATATACTAACACATATTTACTCTCTTATACAATCCCTGATACAAGTTCACAATGATCCATACAGCCACTCACACATTCACTGGCTCTTATGCACAGTTATTTATATATGTCAACTCTCACATGTACTGTGTTTTACATATGTACTTACTTTGACATGTAGCACTGAGATATCCATTCACTCACCAATACACTCATGCACACAGTCAACCGCCCATACAGCTGTTACCACATGCACTTTTGAAACCATACCTCTAGTGAATCAACTGCTCACACATCTATGCACAGAGTCATACACCTCCCAGCCACCCACACACACACTCAGTCTCCCATACAAATACTAAGGTAACCAATCAATAACCCATATAGTTACTCATATAGCTACTTATCAACACATGCAACAGTTTACAGAACAACAGACATAATGATGCACAAATTAAGACAGTTTAGTCACTAACCCATGCACTCAGTGAGACACATTTAATCACTCACTCATACAGTCAGTCATGCACCTACTAAATCCTTCATCCAGACACTTATACATCCACTCATTCTTCAATATGTAAGACATATTTTAACTTCACAGAAACATACAGTCACTGGATGTTGTCATCAGTGATGTCATTTGAGATGTCATCAGTGATGTCATCAGTGATGTCACTGACCATGTCATGAATGATGTAATATGTGACATCATCAGCAGTGGATTGCGGGTGCGCGATATATAGTTAGCGCAACTAACTATATATGGAATTTCAATGGTTTTATGCGAGTAAAATAAGGTTTTGTAAATGCGAATTCCTAACTATATATGGTCTATAACCTATGGTTTTTTCATTGAATTTCAATGGTTTTTTAAATGCAAATTTCTAACTATATATGGTCTATAACCTATGGTTTTTTCAGTGAATTTCATTGGTTTTTTAAAAGCTAACATCTGTAGCTGTAAAATGTATTATTCTTTAAATCCCAAAATATATTTAGATGTTTATTGATAATTTTTTTTTTAATATTTTTTTTCTTCGCTTCTAGTTCGCGAACCGGGAAGCTTTCCGTTAGCTCATCTTGATGCCGCGATCTAGTCCGCGAACCGGTCAACGTTACGTTAGCGGAACAGTGACGCGCCGCGGAAGCGCGACGTATCACGTTATCGCGTAATGCGTCTAATGACGCGCCGCGTTAGCGCTCCCGGAAGTGCTCCGGACCGCGAACCGGAAGCGATCTGGGACGCGGCGCGCGCCGCGTAACGTAAGCGGAACAGGTCATGTGACTTGTTTATCAAACTTCTCATTGGTTCATTTCACTTTTGGTTTCCAAATGATGTATGACTAGGTCATGTGACCTAAAAATAACACTTTTCATTGGCTCAGAACTTTTGTTTTCCCCAAATCAAGTAAACCCCTCCTTATTTCCTCACTCTGACTTTCATCTTGGTGAGAGAAAGACCATTTATCTGAAGATCCACAATGGCTTCCATTGTTGCTGCAGCTGGTGCACCCCCACCACCACCTCCACCTCCCCATAAGAAGAGAGGACCACCCAGTCAAATTATGACTAACAGAGAGGAGGAAGATGAGGAAGAAGAAGAAGAGGAGAGAGAGGGACAACAATTTGTTGATGAGTTGCCCCGGGTTTCTAAACGAAAAACCAGTTTCATCTGGCAGTTTTTCACCATCCCTCCTGGAACCAAGAAAGTGAATGCAAAATATGCCACCTGCCTCATCTGTGACCACAGATTGTCGAGAGGCACAGAAAAGAAGTACAGTATGGGGAACTATACAATGCACCGTCACATGAGCAGGTGGCATCCCTTGAACTACAGCCGGGCTGAGTTGAGGGATCTTGAAGACAATCCGACGGCAACTCCTGTGGCAAGATCTACATCCACATTGTCTTTGACGGGAAGAGAGGCACAAGAGACTGTGCCAAACATCCAACGTAACTTCCAGCACATGAAGGTGTCTTGTATTTACTGTGGTGCTATGCTGTCATATGGCAACATGAGTGTCAACCTCATGAACATTGCATATGAAAATCATAAGTGCCCTAATGCACCCAAAAAGTAATTTTCTTTTTTTTTGCTCCAGTTGAGCCGTTTTGAAAGCCTGTTTTTTGTTGTCTCCCCTCCTTAAAAAACACAAAAAAAACATAAAACAGTTCTAAAAATACAAAAAAATCAAAAAATGTTCAAAAAATTACAAAAAAAACATAAAACAACAAAAACAAAAAAAAACAGTTCTTTTCAGAACTACCTCCCCTTTCAAACAAAATTGCTAGAATGTTTATCACTCTGGCAAGCTCTATTTCTTTTGGTTCGCTTCAAGTTCGCTGACCGGTTCGCGAACTTTAAGCGAACTAAAAAAAATATTTTTTTAAAAAAAAAGAAGAGTTAGTATAAGGGAAGTAAACAGAGAATAATGTAAAAAGAAAGACAGCTAGAGAGAGTAAATGAGAGATACTGTCAATGACATCATCAGCAGTGCATTGCGGGTAAAAAGAGTGGAAAACATTTACCTTATAATTCTTGTTACCTTTTTTAAATATTTTTTCATACTTTCAATCTGTAAAACAAAGAACAAACATTTCAAAAAATATTAAAACATGTATTTAAAAATTAGAAAAGACAAGGGAAAAGGTTCAAAAACAAACAGTTTTTCAACAACTTTGACATTTACAGAAGTCTCTGCTTCTCTACGTTCCCTACACAATCCTAAAGATATATATTCGAAAGAAACTGTATCTTGATATTGCTGAACTGAGGCCTATTTTGAAACATGATGTTTTTCTTGCACTGCTAATGTCTCACAATAGTGATGCAATAGCAGCGCAAAAAAGATGTAAAGTCATAATAAAATTGTGTCTAACATTGTAAATGATTGTTTTAGGATGCAAATAAGATGTGTGCTTTCAAGAGCTTTCTTTGAGGTGAGGCCTCTTTTTTTTATAAAAAAAAAACACTACCCAGAAGTACAGCACTCTAAGCATTAAAATTGATATTTACAGAACTCACCTTACCCATATGTACCACACATTTCTAAATGTATATCATAAGGACAAAAAGCATAACATTAATTATACATGTTAAATGGTTTATTTTTGCTGTTCTCAGAATGTATCAAATTTCACTTAAATCAGTGACTTGAAGGTATTCATCATGTAACAGCGGGGAAAAAAAAACACAATCAAAATGACTGTGTTTAAAAAACCCATACAACCTAAGAAATCTGATTTCAAAACTTCTTAAAATTAACTTACTTTCAATGACGTCGAAGGATCTCCTATAAACAGCATCCACTCTGTTGTGCTTTAAATATTTTCAGCCCGCCACTTTCTGAAAGAAAACCTCCATCGATACGTGAAATATGTTACATAGAAAAAAAACTTCTCTCATTATATCACATGTTTCCACTAGGCCAAATCATGTTGCCGCGATTCGCAAATCTTGTAATTCTTCCAATCAAATCCCGACATTTTCTATTTTCGCAACTTTCAAAAATAAAATATTTGAGATTATTTTCACAATCCTGGACTACTAATATCTTACTCTTCTTTGTCAGTCATGTTCTCCTTTTCCTATGACACTGATACTGCTTACTATGAAGCAGACTTACTTGCATTAGGTTTATATAGTTGAATTTTTAATCGAGACAGCATTGCAGACTTACATTCCCTCTACTTAAAATTTTGGTTTTAAAAACACCAGGTAAGAATTTTTAAGGTCAAACGGCAATTTTTTTTTGAACGTTACAACAGAATCATTACAGAATGACCAGCCGTTTCCAGACTTTAAGTAAGCTGTATAATGTCCTGATGTTGTTGATGGACCATCGTGATAGATAATTGCTACAGTAACAAAAGTCCTCCCTGATATTGACAGCTGAGAAGCCACAAAATTTTTTATTAAAGTTGACAATTTTGTTCCATCAGGCCTACATCGTTGCATCATTAAAATGACATACTGGCCATATCTACGTATAAATAATGTTGACATCATATCACATTTACATTGGCTACACTCCATGTTGTGATCCGCTGCATTTACTAGCTTATTAAAGGAGACTGATTTACTGTCTGGCAAAGTTAAATATATAAATCTTTCTGAGTCTACACTAGTAGTACTTGATACCATACAGTTCTCGCAGTCATGCTGCCATTGATAAGAAAGCCCAAACAGGTGATCTACATCTACACCCTCAACTTGCAATATATCAAGCATATACATTAAAAACTCCTGACAATCTTGCTGATTATTTTCAGAGAAGTCTGTTTGACCTGAACATTCATCTAACAGATAACGAACTTCAGACACACTTTCTACTTTTGTTCGATCACTGCTACATTTCTCGAAAACAGAATTCAACAAACAGCATAAAATTTGTTCAGAATTCAACAGAATCTGTTCTTTTAAACTCTCTAGTGAAAAGAGAACATTAACCACTACATTTGCATAGCAGTTGACACCAGAACTGTTTTCAAATTGAAAACCGACAACATCTTCAACAGAATCCACTTTCTTTCTGCTAACAATTTTCGGTTCATTGACTTTTAGTCTTTTTGCAACAACCTCCCTACTATTACTGCTATTTCTACGTTTGCGGCCTACCACACGTTTCTCAAACAAAGGATATTGAGGCAAATGTGGCGCATACTCTCTTCTTAACCTATTGTATTCCTTAACACAATCTAGATCCGCACAAATGTTTGTGACATCACAGTCAATCAAGTACAATCCCGATAAAGTTCTAACTCGTGACAATGCCACATATGCCATACCCTCCTTGAACACAGAACTGCCAATATTCACCAATGCACAGTCTACACTTAAACCTTGCGATTTATGGATTGTCACCGCATATGCCAAGCAAACAGGAAACTGTTTACGGCGAACATATAAATCTTTAACAAGCAAAAACCTAGCAGAACAACGACCAATTTGCTGTACTTCCTCAATGCCATCAAATTTAATTTTTAAAAATTCTATTCCATCTCTATTTCTGTATTTCTCAAAATCAACAACATTACCCATTGATCCATTTACCAGACCTCTTTCTACATGTAAATTCCTTCTCAAAATAATTCGGCAATTTAAACACACATTCAAAGTCTTTTCAAAACCCGCTGTTTTAGATATAGTCTTCTCTAATGAATCCAATTTTGATTTCAAATTGTCTGACAAAATAATTGTTGATCCCATATGCTCTAATTTGTCGATAGCTTCAAGTTTCACAATCTCTTGCTTTTCTAAATTCAACATTTTGTTGTTGAAGATGGCACATTCTGCAAGAGTTGGCATGAGACATATCCCGGATTTCTTCTCAGTAATTTTCTGAAAAATATTCTCAGGCACAATATCTTGTTTGGGATACAAATTTGACAGTAACCGTGCATTTAAAGCTTCTTTCCCATGCTCGGTCACTTTTCCAATTCTAATATCTTGTAGAATATTCTTGTAATCTTCATCCTTTGCCTGACGCATATTTTGATGCAGTTCTGCATAATTGAAGTTTAACCATATATTGACGTTGCCAATGCTCCCTAGGCACTTCCTGGTATCTTCATGCGTGAGTATTTTGAACACAGGTTGACCTTTTACTGGTGTCAGCTGTAGAAGATCTCCGAAAACAATAATGTGTTTCCCACCAAATAAGACATCATATTCAGTTTTAAGTACTTCTTGCATTCTCAAATGCACAAAGGCAAGCATGACATTGGAAACCATGCTTACTTCGTCAATGATAAGTAGTTTCATTTTCCTCAAAACTCTTGAAACTTCACAGCAAGCATCTCCAGATAACTTGTTGTATTGTAATTTGTTGTCATGCTCCACCGGCAGCATCAATAGACGATGCAAAGTAATACCTTTAATATTATGTGCTGCCAGTCCAGTAGGAGCGGTGACAACACAAGACAGCGATGACTCAGTCCTTTCCTGCAAATAACAAGAGATTGCTTTAATGAGGAAACTTTTTCCAGTTCCCGCTTCTCCACTCACGTACAGTCGGACAGGCTTCAACGACGTACACGAGCACTCTTTCTTCTCATGACTTAATCCGTGCTCAATTTCCTTGGTAACTTCATCATATATTTTCCTCTGCTCAACGTTGAGTTGTTTTTCCAAGTCTTGTAAGTTAACTGAATCCTCCTGAGCATGTGCCATGGCTCTTTCTACTTCATTCATAGCAGTGGCAGCTTCATTTTCGATAATAGGTCCTCCAAGTGGATCTTGACTCAATGAAACAGAACTCTGACTGTCCTGAGAACTGTCTCTGGCAATCTCGGCTGCAATCGTTGCTTCCTGCTCAATTTCCAAAGTTAGCATTTCTTGATATTTAGAAAAAGCAGGACATTCTATGGACTCCTTGGCTGCATTGAAAGAGTCTTCGTAACAGAGGAAATCTCCAAGCAGTTCCTCTTCTGCACGCCAAGGCTTGAAAAGTTGCAAAAGTGCTAAATAGAAAAACTCCTTTTTTTCTGGAGATTCGCCACTTAATTTTCGATGGTTTACTAATTGGCATTTTCTTTGCTTGACCAGGCATCCCTCACTTCCAATTACAGCATACACTCCTTTCTCAATATCTTCTTTGATGTTCCTCTTGAATATATAATTTTGGAGAACCTCATATAGACAAATATTCTCAAGGTGACTGCTTCGATTTGGATAATATGTATCCAACATGTTGGTCTTCAAAATGTCGGTACTGTTTGGTTCCTTTTCTGCCAAATACTCAATTTCCCGAACAGGTTTTAGAACTCGATTTCGCGTTGCAGCAAGACCAAGACTCGCCCAAACGAGACTCCTGGATTTGGCATAGAGACTTGCTGAAGACAATCGATCAGAACATTCGTAAGCTCCGATTTCTCGATGCGACAACATCTTCAGACTGAAACTGTACAACTTCTTGCTGAGGCTCTTTTCATGGGAAATGTCCTCCCACATATCCTTCAGTTCGGTCTTTTCTTTTTTGGTGATGTAAGATGTCACATACCGAGCCACAGCCATACAGTTGTCAGCCACAAACTGTATATCCATGTTGGCATTCCACATGGACAAAATCACTGGGTTGTAGTCATTGATGTACTTGGACTCTTCGTTCCTTTTCAAATTGTATGTATTCTTGGGTGATTTCCTCGTCACATTATGTCGCAGCGAAGACATCAAACTGTTCACTCTTCCTTTAGAAATCACCGGTCGTGGAAAGTTGAAACGACATTTGGTGTAGAACTTGTCCTTGTTTCTGAATTTACGACGACAGTACTTTCCACAACGATGGCTTTGGAAACGTAGAACTTGTTCTCTTAGACTTTTCTTCTCCGTTGCGTTTGGAACAGCACACGTAGAATACTGTTCGATGAAATTCATCACTAAGTCATCCGGATCTGTTCCAAATTTAGGTGCATCCTTGATCCACAGCAACATATGTATATGAGGGGCACCTCTTGCTTGGTACTCCTTTCTCCAGAAGAAATCCAACACCTCTCCAAGAGGTGGATTCTTTTTATTTGTGATGAAAGACATCATAGCTTCAAATCTATGATTGAAGTACCTGCATACATTCACAGGATCCAAAGAACACAGTTCTCCAGGTGTCTTGAATTCAATGTTTTCAATATTTCCATTTGCCTCTCGTAGAAATTCAAGTAAGTCATCCCAGCCATACTCGGCACAGCTCAGAGTGAGGAACCATGTCGGAGTTCCTAAGTTCCTCAGCATACATTTTAAGTCACCATGACGACGGTACCAGTACTCATTAGTACCACGCTGACACGCCATGAGATTAATTAAGTGAGAATCCAAAATACTGTCTTGGACATTGACTTTATGCATAAAGTCACTTGCCGAGATGTTTCGCATCTGTATACCACTTTTTAAGATGTGGTTCACTGCATATGACAGTCCAGACAGATCGCTTTCAAACAGGAGATGAAACAAATAGGGAATGCATTGCCGAAACCTAGGATCTTCTGCATACAATCGTAAAGTCCGGTATTCAGACGCAGGAATTTCACGAGGTCGCTCATCATATCTTCCTCCTTGACCTGTGGGAAATAGCTGTGGGAAACACCGAGCTTCCAAACTTTCCTCCCAAACACTAATGGGACTCCCTTTGGCTTGTTTCATTTGAAACAACTCAATAGCATTCCCCATCACTTCCTTGGAATGCAAAGGATGAACACTATAATGTTCATATATTTCTTCACTTTTAGAGGCCTCTACTTTCTCAATTTGGCCAGCACACAAATCGCTATCCTCTTCATCACTTACTTCCTCTTCTGCAACATATACATTCTTATAGTACTTATTATTTTTCTTCAAATACACTGTTGCCTTTTTGACTTTCCTAACATCCACTAAATCTTGCCATATTTTCTTATTCTTTGTCGGAACCCCATTAACCAAGATAACCAGAGGTTCCTCTTCCACTTTTTCTATTCCAATTGTGTTAATGTTTTTGTTCAAATCTAGAGGCAAATAAACAACTCTTCCCTTTAATCCTCTCTGTAAATCTGCTGGAGGCAATTTCCCTGTCTTTGGCTCCATTCTTACAATAGCCTGAAAGGGATGGATACTTTGAATCAAAATAGATTCATAAGTATTTAAATCCTTCAATTCAGAAGGAATCTCAACCAATTCCAGATTATTATGAACTGCCCTAGCAGGCATCTGGTTTTGGTTTAATTTATTACAACAATAAGTACACACACGTTGATCCGATCCCAAATCAAAATAATTTTCTACCATCAAGTATGTGGCTAAATCCTTCCATTCACTATTATTTTCCCTTTCACTTTTTGCATATAAATCCACTACCTTAGTCTGATTCTTATAATAAGTGCGTCGACAACATACACAAGTGAAATTAGGCCTCTCACTTGATTTCATCTGAAACGTGGCAATTTCCTTCTGAAAATTATCTGTACTGGAAACCTGTACATTATCTTCCACATTACCCTCTACTTCAGGGTCAATTTGAACATTCTCATCTTTACTACCAAAGTAACAAAACTCAATTTCTTCACAAAGATTCTTCACATCTATTTCACAACCATGCAAAAGAGCAGCACATAACTGTTTAAGCATAATTGCTGGACTCTTAGCATAATACAACATTCTCACTAATTTTCTCACTTTATTATGATGCACTGCTAGCATCCTGAAATGATGAAAAACACTCTGGCATACTCTCCTGGAAAGACAAGCCAGTGAATGACCACGCAAACCTGTCATTTGTCTCACTCTGCAAGGATCTAAATCTTGCAACAACTTCATTTTCTGCTTCAAACTTTTCTTATTAAATGTCCGTATAAAATCACATAGCAAATTGATGGAAACCTGTCGCACACTGCAAATAGAACTACACTTCCAAATGTACACAGGACCCTTAGGACGTCTTCCTAAAACCTCATCACTTAGCGCCTCTTCTGTCTCTGTTGTCACAAGTAGTTCTTTTTCAACTGGACAACCATCCTTCACTTCATAAGCTCGACCACTGATGTCAACTGCATGCACCAAATCATTATCCTGAAAATAAGTCTCCTCATTAAAAAATGCCTCAGAACTTGAACTATGCATCCATTCTCCAGAAAAAACTTCACAAAAGTTAGTACGATTTACTACTCTCTTCCATCTACTTTTTGTTTTGAAATCAGAAATTACCTTGCTTAGTTTCCTAATTCTATTGATTACCAAAATAAACAACTTTCGCTTGATTTCAAAAGCATGATCAATAATTTTCTCTACATTTTTCTTCTTCCTATAAAATGCCGCTTTCTGTTGGCCTTTCTTTTTAATATTTTTCAATAAATTAACTAATATCCTATTACGGAACATTCGTTGTCGAATGTCCCTAAACTGTTGTTTCCTTCTACTATCATGCACAGAGTTATCTCTTCCTCTACCAGTAACATTTGTGATGGGTCTCTCCTTTCCATTTAAATTACTTCTCTTTTTGTTAAGAGACACATTTTTTTGAGCAAAATTTTTTTTACTACAAATATTTCTTAAGAATGATTTCGTGCTCTTACCCGGACCTTTCTTGGTGTTTTGACAAGTATTTGGGGAAGAGGACTGCTGCAATAAAACATCATCCTGCTGTCTTTGACGTTTTCTAGCCTTTCGTATTCGACTTCTGGAAGGCATTTTCCAAACTATGAAAGAATCTGCAGTTGAATCTGTGAAAAAATATAATATAAAATGTTATTAACCACTATTACCAAACAGTAAATAAATAACAGTCATCTAAAACTTAATGCTGTACTAATTATTTAACATAGCAAATATTTTCCACCAGCACTGCATCACAAAAATGACACTCAATGGTACAAAACAGGCATACAACACTCATAAATCACTCCCTAATATTTTAAATCATTAATTCAGGATGACGATAAGATGTAGCCTATCTAAAGGTTTGTTTAGGCCCAGATCTTTGGACTGGGGTGAATGTGTGTCATTGATCCACATTCAGTCCATCACCTGTTTTGTTTATTTGAGGTGAGGCCAACACATGGTTGCAGATAAGATTTTCACTGAAAAAAAACCAAGGTAAAAAAACATGTGAAGGCCTACCAATGAAGTAAATCATTAAATGAAAACCAATACATTTCTGGAAATATGCACTACTAGTGCTTCATAAGATGTTTTGGATCATATTTATAAGTTATTTGAGTATCTAGTATGCTATTTTACATTCTTCATGGTGCAAATTTATTGTAAATACGCTCCCACCTGCGGTTGGCAAATTTAGATTTTGATTATGGGAGTTAGATAGGCATGTTAATAATTTCCCAAAAATGGTATATAACCCCAAACAACCTTTGAAGCAAATGCTCTTAGCCATGTTATCCACCTCCCATTGGATAACATGGCTAAGAAATGCTTGCAAATGTGATAAAAAAAGGCCTGCAATGCATGAATAACGCAGAAAAATCAGCGATATTCATGCATTTTCCAACAAATGCTCTTAGCCATGTTATCCACTTCCTATTAAATAACATGGCTAAGAACTGCTCAGGGCACCATGAGGAACGCTTTCCATTTAAAAAGGGAAAAATAACATCAAAGACACTAAAATGCCTTCTAAATATGAACCCAAACAACCTATGAAGCAATGTGAAAAAAAACTGCCGCAATGCATGAATATAGCAGAAAAATCAGCGATATTCATGCATTTTCCAGCAAATGCTCTTAGCCATGTTATCCACTTCCAATTAAATAACATGGCTAAGAACTGCTCAGGGCCCCATGAGGAACGCTTTCCATTTAAAAAGGGAAAAATAACATCAAAGACACTAAAATACCTTCTAAATATGAACCCAAACAACCTATGAAGCAATGTGAAAAAAACGGCCACAATGCATGAATATAGCAGAAAAATCAGCGATATTCATGCATTTTCCAGCAAATGCTCTTAGCCATGTGATCCACTTCCTATTAAATAACATGGCTAAGAACTGCTCAGGGCCCCATGAGGAACGCTTTCCATTTAAAAAGGGAAAAATAACATCAAAGACACTAAAATGCCTTCTAAATATGAACCCAAACAACCTATGAAGCAATGTGAAAAAAAACGGCCACAATGCATGAATATAGCAGAAAAATCAGCGATATTCATGCATTTCCCAGCAAATGCTCTTAGCCATGTTATCCACTTCCTATTAAATAACATGGCTAAGAACTGCTCAGGGCCCCATGAGGAACGCTTTCCATTTAAAAAGGGAAAAATAACTTCAAAGACACTAAAATGCCTTCTAAATATGACCCCAAACAACCTATGAAGCTCTAACAGTACATATCCTGAAATTTAATTCATTTCAAAATTCGTTTTTAAACACAGCATATAAATCAATTGTATACCTGCATTCATGAAGAAATGACTAAAAATGTCCTTGAGACACATGAAAGTGTTTTCTGGAATGCCCTAGCACCATTTTTGGGACACTATTAACATGGCTAGGTAACTCCCATAATCAAAATCTAAATTTGCCAAGCACAAGTGGGAGCGTATTTACAAGACACTTGTCCCATGAGGAACACTTTACATTTTAAAAGGCGAACACAACATCTTAGACACTCAAATACCTTATAAATATGGCCCAAAACAACCTATGAAGCTCTAGCAGTACATATCTAGAAATGTAATTGATTTCTTAAATCGTTTTTAAAAGCAACATATCTGTTTCAGCTTACATAACAGACCATGAAATGGCCTCCATGTATTACAATATCTTGTGTAACTGCATGCCAGAATGTTACACCAAATATGCAATTATAATTTCTCTTTGAAACTAATTCTATTAGTATATCACTAGAGACAAAACCACATTTTAAAAACACAGCTTTCTTCATCATTTTCTCCTTAAATCATACTATTCTCTATCTAAATTAAATAAATCTTTTCTCACCTTAGCAAATATTTTTTGAGTTTTGAAAACAGTCTCAGAAATACACCAAATTGTCTTCAGCAGAAGAAAAAGGATGCACTCCAAAGGCTGCAGCTATTGAAAGCACAGAAATACAGATATTCTTTTCACATATCTCTCATATTAGCCAATCATACCTCTTCCCTCACTTTTTTCAAATCAAAACCCTTCCCCCCTCTGCCCTGTCTGCCTTGTTTCCATAGCAACCACCTCCTGGAAGACCTCTCATGTTTGCAAATTCACACAACAATGTTTCAATTGAACTCTGAACTCTCAGTGCACCTGCGTATCCAGTGCAATCTTTCATTAAATGTTTCTTCCTTGACCATTCAAATTACATCTTTCAAAGAACACATCCATGCACCCTAACTTTCTGTTTTCAGAAATGGAAATGCACCAATCACTGCTAATGAATCATTAGCATTGTAAATCCACAGTTTTTTTTCTTTAGAAACTCCTACTGTTTCAACTGCCCTTTCATTACCACACTTCATCTGACTGCAGAACAACCTTCTTCCACCATGTTTAACGTCTGGATTGTTGGACATAGTTACATCCACTGGGCTCAAAGGTATGCTGAGAGCAGAAATTTACACAACCTCAATTTACAAGATGTGGAAATTAAGTGGTTGGGCCAAAGAGGATTAAAATGTCACCAATTGATACCATTGGTGAAAACCTTTATGCATTTGCCAAAACCTGACCTGTTAATAGTGCACTGTGGAGGTAATGATTTGGGCACTTTGACAGGGGTAGGTCTGGAAATGCTTTTAAAGGACACCTTGGAGCAATTAATGGCACTTTTTCCTCAAACTGCCTTGGTATATTCCAATATATGCCAAAGACAGAAATGGAGGTGGTCCAACCAATTTTGTCCACAAATTGAGAAAGCGAGGAAGCATGTAAACAAATCTGTTTCAGCTTACATGAGAGACCATGGAATGGGCTCTCTGTACAACAATAACTTGCGTTACTACATGCAAGATATCTACAGAGGAGATGGAGTTCACTTCTCAGATGAGGGCAACAGAATTTTCATTCTGAATTTAAGACTCTGCATTGGTACCTACTTATAAGTACCTAAATGTACCATAAACCCAAAAGCTCTTCTCAGAGCTACCCTACATCTGATCACTCACAATTATTATTTTTCTCTAACTTTTTTCACTAATTTTCCACAAAATTCGCTCCCCGGAGCGCTACCCGGTTCGCTAACCGAAAGCTAACCTCGCGGAATTTTTTTAAAAAAAAATTTTTTTCCGCACATATAAGCCTCCTCAGCCACGCTCAGAAAACCTAGGGGGTCAAGATAAGTCTACCATGACCCCTTCTACCCATTCTAAACATTATTTGCCCTCCATCTTGTATCTTAATGCGAACGAAACACAAAATGGTGGACTCCCGTGACGCTTAAGGTTCGCTAACCGGGCAGCTTCCCGGAAAGCGGTCCTAAAAAAAGGCGGGAAAGTAATTTACAGAATAACGACTAGAAACACTCTCACCAAATATAGATTAGCTCATACTACATAACAATCCCTTCCATTCTCACAAATTTCATTGAAATTCCATTTAGCCATTTAGCCTGTAGACCTCTCCAAGTACCGTGAGGTAAATTACTTCACAAAACACATCTGAATTGTTGGAATTGACAACCAATGAAAATGTTACTTTCATTTTCTACTTTTATTACCTGACATTTGATTGGTTATATACCTGTATATATATAAAGGGAGAGAAGGAAACACAGCCATTTTGACTACTACTTCTTGTTGTACCTCCTATTTCAAAAGCTTCAAAAAACTTCAACTTCTTTGTGAAGGTAAGTTATAATTTAATATATTGTGCACTATGACTTAATATAGTAGACTTTTTCTGCTACATATACACTATCCCTCTGTAGTAGTAGTGTCTTGGTTAAATCACATACACTTTTTTTTAGTCCTATTTCCACTCTCATACTATACACTGCCAAAAGATAAATTCACTGATAAAAACTGCCTATCTAAAATTAATCCCAACAGTGCCCTATCTCTACTAATATATATTTTTTTAATCCAAATTTCAGGCAAAATGGAAGGCGAGCAGCAAGTTTCATTTTCGATTGAACTGAAGGAGAGCAGCCAAGACAAACTTGATGACTTTATGGATGACAGTAGAGACCACGAACTTCTACAATGTGTTGAAGCAGTAGACAACTTGCTTCAAAATGAAAAACAATTACACCCTATAATAAATTATGACATTTCTGACAATGAAATGTTAGAAAATTTAATAAAGTATGAAACACAATCATAATAAAAAAAATAAATAAAGAAAACAAAAAAAAACAAGAAAAACAACAAACAATTAACATACAGTATTAGAAAAGTCTTTCATTCTTTTATCCATAAAGTTCGCTGCCCAGAAAGCTATCCGGTTCGCGAACTTGGCGCTTACCACGCAAAAAAAAATTTTTTTTTTTGGACCCTCCTAGGCCCTTTTAAAACCTCCACATAAAACCTAGGGGGTCAACGAGGATCTACTATGCCCCCTTATGGTAATTTCCCCCTTTGTTTTGGCCTCCTCTTGTCTCTCGATCCTACCGAGAGACAAGATGGCGGCCGCTCCGGACTGTTTAGAATGTTGACAGACACCGGAGGGCCAATCAGCTTCTCATCGCAAAGTTCCGTTACGCGAAAGGTTCGCTAACCGGATAGCTGCCCGGAGCGCTGTTACAGATATATATCTTGATTTAAACGTTAATTTCTCAAAATCCACTGAAGCACATATATTGAGACCTAGCAAAGGCACATCGGGCTAACAGTCCCTACAATTTTGCCAAGTTTCGTGAAAATCCATTCAGCCGTTCGGGCTAAAAGTGAGTCCAACCGCCCTATGGAAATTAACATGGGAAAAAGGCGTTTTGGGACCCCCCTTTTTTCTCGGCCCCCCCTCCACAAAACCCCCCCAAATTTTCAAGGTCTGCTCAGAAACAAAATGTGCCATTTTCCTGAAAATTTCAGCCAATTCCGTCCACGAACGCAAAAGTTATTAGGCATAGAATTTTCAGAAATCCCATAGGGAAAAAATCCTAACTATATATACCTACTGGCGACCGCCAGTAGGTAATATATATATATATATATATATATATATATATATATATATATATATATATATATATATATATATATATATATATATATATATATATATATATATATATATATATATATATATATATATATATATATATATATATATATATATATATATATATATATATATATATATATATATATATAGTAAAACAGCTACCCAGTTGGCAGCAAGATCCAGTGGTTCTTACCAGGCTGCTCCTCCCACAATCCCCGGAATGGCTGACTGAGGACCATCTGTCCGTCATATAGCAGGAAGTTCAAGCTGTTTTGGCCAAAGGGGCCATTGAGACGTCTGCCTTCAAGTGGGTCATGGTTGCTACTTCCTGGTGCCAAAGAAGGATGGAGACCTTTGTTCTGTTTTAGACCTGCGCCCTTTAAACACCTTACTCTGTAACGATAGCTCAGAGAAGGGCAAAGTCCAAAGGCTCACCCTGCCCCAGGTCTTGTCTGGCCTAGGGTCTGGATGGTAGCATTGGACCTACAGGACGCCTATTTCAATATACCCGTCTATCTGGCCCACCAGTGTTACCTATGGTTAGTGGTTGAACAGGAGCATTTTCTATTTGCTGTGCTCCCTTTTGATCTCACCAGTACCCCTCAAGTGTTCACGAAAGTTATTGTGGTGTTGGCAATACATTGCAGAGGTCAGGAGTTCCAGTCTTGCCCACCTTGAAAACTGTCTGTTGAAGGCAGTCTCACCCCAAGCAGTTGTCAACCACCTCCACATTATGGCAAAGCTCCTGTTACCTTTGGGGTCCATTATCAATATGCCAAAGTCATACCCAACTCCTTCCCAGAGACTCCTCTTTATTCGAGCCATTCTGGACATGTTCAGTTTCGTGCCTTTGCCGTGGAAAAGAGTCCAGGAGATGAATGGCCTCTTGCATCCTGCTGGTCGAGCAGGTGTGGCTTATGCAGGGTCTGTAGTGGGACCTGTGTCTCAGTGGGCCCTACATCAAGAGGACCTTTCAAGCTGCATCCGGATTTCAGAGAAGACTGCAAGGGTGGTTGCTGGACTGCGATTGGGTCAGCCGCAGACCCCTCTCCCTACCACACCGCGAGCTGACAGTGTTGACTGATGCGTCAGTTCCTTATGGGTGTGGGTGGCCACTTGGGAGAGGTGAAGCTGTCTGGAGCTGAGGACCATCTGCATGGTGCTGAAAGCCTTCCTACCGCCCATCAAAGGAAGGCTGGTACAGTTGCTCATGAACAACATCACAGCCATTAGGTACTTTACCAATCTGAAAGGAACAGGTTAGTATTAGATTCCTTACCTTAGAATATCCCCAGGCGTCAGTCTGGATCTGGAAACTTTTGCGTAGCAGTACCCCTGCGCGTCGGTAGGCGTTGTCTGCGCCTCCGCGTCCGTCGTTGGCGTCGGGATAACGTCGCCGGACTACTTAGACTCAGCCCTCGCGCGCTGACGTCAGTTCCTCTTTTTCCGCGCCAGCAAGCGCCGATCAGGAAAAAGTGGTACTCTTTAGTCATTTTTTGACTAAACTTTTTCGATCCTTTTGATCTGTTTTTCGAGTCAAACGACTCCATCGGTGCCAGTAGGGATGCCTGGGTTCAAACCCTGTGCCAACTGCAAAAGACTGACGTCGGTTACCGCCCCCCCATCGCTGGTGCCTTTATTGCTTAGGGGCCGACCACAATGACAAGTTGTGCCCCGACTTCCGGGCCATGACGTCGAAATCTAGGCGGGAGCAGTACCGTAAGCGCCTCGAGCTCTGGCAGTCAGCCCGCGCCGCTCGAGGTCCCGGTCCAGGACGAGGTCGAGAGACTGGTCACAGGCCCGGAGTCATCACAGCTCGGCGAGTCGACACCACTCGTCTGGCTCCAAGTCATCAGGTAAGAGGCACAAGAAGTTGAAGAAGCGACACCGCTTTTCTGACTCCCCCGACGCTCTCGCGACACGGCTTGGGGGAAAAGCCCACGCGGCTCCGCCGGAGCGGTAGACGTCGCGGCCTGCTCCATACCCGCCGGTCCCTGGACAGAACGCGATGCCGGAGGAGATCGATGCCTTCCTCATGGCCATGAGGTCGCTCGCTACTCCGTCAGATTCCGCGGTGCCTTCGGGCCCCACTGTCCCGACTGGGAGCCCAAGCGGGCCGGGTGCTTCGGTCCCGACGCCTCAGGGCCCCGTCGGATCCGGCTCGCCGCTGGTCGACCTAACGACCCCTCCACCGGCGTCGACTCCTATGGTGTCGTCCCCAGACGACGTCCCCGATCCCCCACTCGATCCCGTTCCGACGTCGGGACAGCGTCGATCTACGCCGCATTCGACGTTGAGAGAAGTGCAATGCTTCTATGATCCGGCCCCATCATTTGAACCTGAGTACCAGGAGATGGAGGGCGAGGCGGATTGGGAGTGGTCTGAGGACCCTCTGGCACGGGAGTGCCAGTCTTTTCAGGACTGGGCAGGTGAACTGGGGGAGGCCAGTGGTTTGGACACTTTGCCCGACACTGGATTTGTCTCCCCTCCTACCGTGGCTACGGAGGAGGGGGCTGCCTACAGTGTGGTGTTGACGAGGGCAGCCAAGGCCTTGTCTCTTGAGCTCCCTATCGCGGCCGTGAGGACTAACTTCCTCACTGAGGTCCTCAAACCGCAGGCAAGCTCTTCAGAGCCTTTACTGCTGTTCAATGAGGCCTTAACAGACGATCTGTTGGGCACTTGGTCCAGGCCCGCTACAGGTCCCCCTGTAGATAGGAACGTGGCGAGACGCCACCGCCCGGCCCCGGGCGACCCTTGTTTCCTGTCCACCCACCCCACCCCCGAGAGCCTGGTTATCCAGGCCTCTAATTCCCAGACCGCATTCCCGACAGCTCCCCCTGATCGGGAATCCAAAAGGTATGAACAGTACGGAAAAAATAAGTTCTCCTCACTTAGTTTGGGGTTGCGGTCGGTCAACACGGCTTACCTTTTGGGCCATTATACCCACTCTCTGTGGGACACGGTCGCGGACGTGCTGCCACAATGTCCGGAGGAGGCCCGGGTTAAACTCGCCCAAGCCCTTGCGGAGGGGCGAGATGCGGCACGGTATTCCATTCGATGTGGGCTGGATACCACGGCCTCGCTAGGCAGGGCGACGGTGGCGGTTCGCCGCCACGCCTGGCTGAGGTCCGCCAATTTTTCGGCTGATGTCAAGAACACCCTTATGGACATGACGTTTGATGGCCGTCGCCTCTTTGGCGACAAGGCAGACAGTGCGCTTGAGTGCTTTAAGGACTCCAGGGCTACGGCCAAGTCCTTGGGACTGTCGGCCCCACGCCTGCAAACTGCTGCCTTTCGCTCCTTTCATTGCCAAGGAAGGGGCACCCCCACACGTCCTGCCAGCCACGGGCCGCAGACTAACATCCAGCGCGGTGGCGGACGTGGTAACCGCTGTGGCGGTGCCAGGGGACAGCGGCGAGGCCAGTCCACATCCACCCATGCAGCATCTGCCTCAAAGCCTTCCTAGTCTGAGCTTTCAGGCCCATTTAACGCCAGTGGGGGGCAGGGTTCGCCATCACCTCTTCCACTGGCGCGACATCACATCGGGCAGGTGGGTGCTGCAAATCGTCCGAAGGGGCTACTCCCTCCCCTCCGAGGCGACCTCTCCTGCCATGCCACCGCAATACCACCGCGTGTCGGGGGATAACTTGCAACTTCTGCAAGAGGAAGTTACGGCCCTCTTGGCCAAGGGGGCAATTCAGCGCGTTCCTGGGCCAGAAGTAGGGTGTGGTTGTTACTCCCACTACTTTCTGGTTCCCAAGAAGGACAAAGGGGGCCTACGCCCTATCTTGGACCTGCGGAATGTCAACGGCTTCCTCCGGAAGGAGAAGTTCAAGATGCTGACTCTGGCTCAGGTCTTAGCTGCCCTAGACTCGGGAGACTGGATGGTAGCGTTGGACTTGCAGGGCGCTTCTTTTCACATTCCTGTCCTGCCGGCCCACCGGCGCTACCTGCGGTTCACGGTAGGCCACGAGCACTTTCAGTTTACCGTGCTCCCCTTCGGCCTTACCAGCGCCCCTCGGGTGTTCACGAAAGTGATGGCGGTGGTCGCAGCTCATCTGCGCTGATTAAGGGTGTCAGTCTTCCCCTATCTCGACGACTGGTTTTGAAGGCGGGCTCGCCCCAGACAGTCGTCACACCTCCAGACTATGGCCGACCTGCTGGGGTTCTCCATCAATGTGCCGAAGTCACACCTGTGTCCCTCTCAGAAGCTCCTCTTCATCGGAGAGGTTCTAGTCTTGGCGCAGTTTCGGGTTTATCCTCCCGAACAGCGGGTTAGGGATATTCAGGCTCTGATTCTGATCTTTCAGCCTTTATCCCGAGTCTCGGTCTGGTTGACGCTGCGGCTTCTGGGGCTGATTGCCTCCTGCATCCTTCTGTTGCATCACGCCAGGTGGCGGATGCGGGCTCTGCAGTGGGACCTGAAGTTTCAGTGGGCCCAGCATCAGGGCAACTTGTCCGACCATGTCTTGATCTCGGAGGGCACTGCAAAACAGTTGCAGAGGTGGCTCACGGACCGCGATTGGATCAGCGGCAGATGCCTCTCCCTACCCCAACCGGAGCACGTAGTTGTGACAGGCGCGTCCCTCCTGGGCTGGGGGGGCCACATGGGAGAGGAGATCAGAGTCCTCTGGTGTCCGGCGGAGTCCCGGCTCCACATCAACCTTCTGGAGGTGCGGGCGATCCGGCTTGCACTGAAAGCATCCCTCCCCTCTGTCAGGGGGAGTGTAGTGCAGGTGTTCGCGGACAACACCACCGCCATGTGGTACTCCAACAACGAGGGCGAGGTGTGGTCGTGGACCCTATGCCAGGAGGCTCTGCGCCTCTGGCAATGGCTGGAACATCAGGGCGTGACCCTGGTGGTTCAACACCTGGCAGGTTCCCTGAACGCCAGGGCGGACGAACTCAGCCGTCGGTGCATGATGGATCACGAATGGCGTCTTAACTCGGACGTGGCGCAAGGTCTCTTTCGGCAGTGGGGAGAGCCTTGGTTAGATCTATTCGCCACAGAAGAGAACGCGCAATGTCATCAGTTCTGCGCTTTGGAATTTCCAACTCTTTGTTGGTTATGTGGGCGCTAAGAAGGGACGGGCGGTGCACAAACTGACCAATTCTCGATAGGTCGTTTTGTGCATCAAGGCTTGTTATTCACTGGCTAGAAAGGAGCCTCCTGTGGGGCTAAGTGCCCATTCCACTCGGGCCACGGCGGCTACTACTGCCCTGGGTCGGGGAGTCCCCTTGCAGGACATCGGTCAGGCAGCTACGTGGGCCTCGCTGCACACGTTCGCAAGACACTACTGCCTGGACAGTCAAGTCCGGAGAGATGGCTTTTTCGGCCGTTCCGTTCTCCAGGACTTTCTGGTGTGATTGGTTTGCAGGTCCACCACCGGGGTTGGTATTGCTGGGGTATCTATTCTAAGGTAATGAATCTAATACTAACCTGTTTCTTTCAGATGCACAAGTAACTTACCTTCAGTAACGATATATCTGTAAGAAACAGTAGTTAGTATTAGATTCCTTACCGCCCCACCCATCCTCCCCGTTCTGCGAACCGATATCTAGGGTTAAGGTCATCCCTTTTCAGGGCCATTGTTTCATGGCACCAGTTTTGGTTTTTATCATGGCTCTGCGTTTCTGCCACGGAAAAGCTGTGTATAAGAACTGACGTCCACGCGCGAGGGCGGCATCTAAGTACTCCTGCAACGTCATCCCGACGACGGACGCGGAGCCGCAGACAACGCCTACCAACGCGCAGGGGTACTGCTACGCAAAAGTTTCCGGATCCAGACTGATGCCTGGGGATATTCTAAGGTAAGGAATCTAATACAATATATACTGTTTCTTACAGATATATTGTTACCGAAGGTAAGTAACTTGTGACACAGGGCGCTGTGAGAAGTTGGCCTGGTATATGATGCTCACTAGTTCTAGTGATCACCTTGTACCATGCCAAGCAACCCTTATGGTGATTGGTTGTAAAGTCAACCTTATAGACCAGCTATCCTAGTAGCGTGGACAAAAGCTGTCTTTAGGCTAAACTCTCTATGGCATGTGAAGCCAGCTGTTTTACCACATATAACCTTTGAATACCAAATGAAAAGGACACAACACAGGTTGTTATGAAAATAAACAGTTATTTATTAACTAACATACACCTCTGAACTCTTTATGAGGTCAGAGGGCTAAGCACATGACAAACTCTTAGGAAAAATACGTTTAAGTTGCACGAATTACAATGGTGCCCTAGGGGCACAACAAACCATATACTAAGTAAGTGGAATGTGAAAGTCAATTAAAGGAATGGAGCTGTCCAGAGGTTGTAGGATCGCTGGGACCACGCTATACTAACTTGAGGTAGGTAATAGGAGGCCCACGGAACGCGTGTGCAGAGTGTGAACTCACACGTGTGATGTGTACAAACGTCTATGGACAGTACAGTTCAAAGAAAAGGTGAGTACAGACGTTCCTGACTAGATAGGACTGAAACGACAATGGAACTGGACACTAGGATAGTGAAGCTACCATTGAGCACCGAAATGCTTGAGTTACCTCACCCACAGGCTGCGGGTGCATAGGTGCGAAGTCGTGTCGCGTTTCCGCGTCGAAGTCTATGGAGCCTTGAAGAAAGATGCTGCAGGCGACCAGGAGGAAGATGTCCGGTGCAATCCAAGGGTGGATCGGTGAAGAGAGGAACCTGAAAGCAGAGGGGACAATGTTCAAAGTCACTAGCCAGTGACTGGAGTGGAACCATATGTCGTCGTCGTGATCAGGTGAAGGTGGACGCTTGTCTCTGCAGCCACGTGGACCAGGTGGTGTCTTCGGCGACCAGGATGGAGGCACGAGCTGTCCCACGCAGGCTCTCGCTGTTGGCGGTGTCGTCTCCGGATTCGGGTTCAACAGGCCTTGGCAAAGGCAACCCACGCGGTGAGTCGAAACGGCGTCTGGAGTGGACCAGGAGGGTCCGGGGTGCTCCTCTTTTGGAAGGGAGCAAGGGCCAGTCTGGAGCAACCAGACCAGCAGCAAAGTTGTCGGAGTTCGTCGTCTAGGAGGCCACAAGCCAGCCGGCAAGCGACCAGACAACGCGTCGAGTAGCAACCAGGCAGAAGGGCCCCACGCAGATCTCGTGGAGGCTGGAGGGCTGATCTTCGGTGCAGGAGCTGCTCGGGGTCGGGGCTTCTCAATCCCCAAAGCACTTGGAGGAGGATACCTCAGGCGTCGTGCTGGAGCGAAGTGCTGCTTCTTTCAAGATGGCCGGTCCCACGTGTCTCGTCGCACCCACGGGTCTCAGCTCGGCTGCAGATGTGGGTAGGAGGTCGGAGAGGTCTGGGAATCCGGGTCTCGTCGGGCTCTGAAGTCTGGATCCTTTGCAGGAAGACGACAAAGGGAAGTCACGGTACGCTGATGGTGCCTGCAGATGCAGGGTGGACACTCCTTGCCCACAAGGGAGATTCCTTCAGTCTTCTGTGGAGCAGAACGTCGAGGTCCAGAGTTTCTTCTTGGGAAGTTGATCAGGATAATCTAATTTGGAATGGGTGCAGCTCCTACCTTTATCCAGCTAAAGGGGGCTGCACTACGACTAGGTCCCTCCTCTGGGTGGGACCAGGAAGGGAAGTGGTTACACCCCCTTTCCTTTGTCCGGTCTAGCGCCAGCTCTGGGGCTGGAGTGCCCCAGGAACTGGTTTAGACCGGCATATGCACAGGGAAACCTTGTGTGCCCCAGGCATGTCTCATTCCTTTGAGCCCTGTCCTACCTAATACACAAAATCCTGTCTGGGGTGGTGCTAGCACCTCCCAAGGCAGGAAACCCTTTGTCCAAACCTCCCTCGCTGGAAGGACTCCCAGCAGCAGGAGGTCAGACTTGTGTCTGTGGTGGCAGCATCCATTTTGTGATGCTGAGACTCGAGTTAACTTTAACCGGGGTTCACAGTTACATACATGTCGTGTCCCTCTAGAGGGGTGGGATGCTACCCCCGTCGCCAGAATTGGCGAGGGGGTAGTATCCCAATTCATATGACACCTTACTCGACATGTTTTGATAATCCTATACCAAAGTTAGCATTTGACCGCGAGGTACATAATGCACTTAAGAGTATATGTTATAGCGTTATCATGGAACAGCTATTAGGACTTGGTTCCGCAAGCTGCAAACGGGCTCAGCTCATGCCAGAGCACCATCTCACATAATTCCAAGCACTCTGCCTTCAGGATTGATAAGGCCTGCCATAGGAGTGACTTATAGGAATACATGTGTCCATTTTAGGTTTAGATATAGGGAACTATATCTAAAGCAAAGGGTGATTACACCACCTTTCCCCAGCTGTCGTGCAGCCAGTTGTGTCTGTTTAGATGGCCAGCCAGGGGTGGCATAATACATGCTGCAGCCCCTGGTAGGCCCTGGGTACACCAATGCCCTGGATACCTAAGGTATGCTGTACAGGGACTGATAAGGTG
Organism: Lissotriton vulgaris; assembly: GCF_964263255.1. NCBI lineage: Eukaryota > Metazoa > Chordata > Amphibia > Caudata > Salamandridae > Lissotriton > Lissotriton vulgaris. Next base: position 1,101,417,420 of record NC_141693.1, read on the forward strand.
GCCCAGTACCAATTGGTAAATGCACCTAAGGTACATGGTTGTCAATTTAGAGAGAGAACAGCTAGGCTGTGGGTCTGATTAGCAGGCCCACAGCCAGGGAAAGTCGTAAACCAGTGAAGCAAAAAGCAAAAATCGGGGGTGACCATAGGATTGCAGACCCCACTCTCCTACAGGCACACGGTCTTTTTGTGAATGGGTAAAAACTTGACTCAATCTGTTCACCACAACCGAGAACTCATAATGTCAGCACTTCTGCTCATTGGCATGTCTCACCCTGAGGCGCGTTCCACCCTAAGTGGAACTCATGTATGCCTTTCTGCTAATACCACTGCTGCCCCGAGTTCTCAAGAAGGACAGACCCGGCTTAGAGGCCCCGCATTCAGCACTGAGAGTAAGGTATCAAGGTCTCCGGACCTTGAGCATCCATTCTTCGATCAGGCTGCCCCTTTTGGAGGACCTGCTGAAACTGCAGTATGCCACGGTTCGTCATCCGGGCCTGCATAATCTCCACCTTAATGCATGCAGATTGAGCAGCGACAGCTAAACCCCTTTGAGCTTCCTCCAGTGATGGTTGATATTATGTTGGCAGCCAGGCATCCCTAGACTTAAAATGTATTCTCCTGTCATCGGGACAAATTTGTGGTTTGGTGCGGTACTTGCCAGATTGACAACCTTCAGGCCATCTTATGTGACATTTTATTGTGTTGTCCCAAGCCTGGTAATGCCTTGCTCAAGGTACAGCTAAAGGATACCTTTTGGCTTCTTTACAGTTCCTGGATCAGGCCTCTTTGTTCAAGTATCCTAGTGTTACAAGGTTTTCAATACGCTTTCAACATGCGTTTGCTCTCTCTACCTTTGTCATGCCACATTAGGACCTTAAATAAGTCCTTCCTTTTCTAATGTGCACTTCGTTTGAACTGCTTCACAGCTGTCCCTTGCGTCTCCTCACCCTTAAGACCGAGTTCCTCATTGCCAATACATTGAGGTGGAATGAGAGTCCGCTCAAGCTCTGTGTTACCCTGCTGTACACCACCTTTTTCCCAGACAAACTGCTTCTGAGGTCTTGGGCAGCCTTTCTTCCAAAAGTTGGGACACCATTGCAAGTTGGCCAAACCATCACCATGCTTGCATTTTATTCTCCGCCTCACCACTCTAAGAAGGAGGAGAGGCTCAATCGCTTGGCCCCGAGGAGAGTTCTGAGCTTCTACTTAGATTAGACCAAAGAACATTGAGTGGGCAACCAGCAATTTGTGGGTTTGACTGTAGCATAAAAACTGCAAAACTGTGCAGAATAGAAACCACCTTACGCTGGATTGCGCTCTGCATTAAGATGTGTTATGCATTGGCCAAAATTTAGTCTCCAAAAAGATAGTGTGCATTCTACCTGGACAAAAGCTGCTACCACTGCGTTAGCATACAAGGTCTTTCTGAAAACTAGGCATTTGGTAGGCGTCCCTCCATACGTTCACAAAGCTCTAGTGCCTGGACGACAAGCATGTCCACCAAAACAGCATTTTGCCCACTCGGTTCTACAGGACTTCCTAGTTTGAGTCCATGCATACCCCAACTCCACTTAGGTACTGCTTTGGTATCCATTCAAAAAGTGAGTAATCTGCAGCTAGAAGTCCATCAGAAGAACAAGTTACTTGCCTTCAATATCAGTAACACTCTTTCTGGTAGAGTCTTTCTAGCCGCAGATTCCTCACCGATCCTCCCTGGTCTGTGATTGGACTCTATTCATTGATAAAATCCCAAATCTAGAAATCTGCACACTGGTCACGCCAATTTGTTTTTGGAGTTCTGCGTCTGGGGGTGTGGACAACCATGAAAGCAACTTATGTCAGCACGCGGAAGTGGCAACTAAATAGGCTCCGACGCCATTTCCATTGAACAGCATCAGTGCAAAGCTGCCCATGGCTATCTACCAGACAGTCTCTACCAGAAAGAACATTACAGAAGTTAAGTAACTTGTTCATTAAACATTTGAGAATAAGACGCAAGGGAAAGGGTAAATCACATGCTCAGTGTTGTAGTTGCCTCCTACCACTGCATTGTCTTGTTTGCCAATGTCCACTTGCAAAGTCAGAGGAACAGGAGCACAAGTAGAAGTTATTTCTTGTAATAACCAAATAAGCCATCTATATAGTCCTACCTCTACGTTAAACAAAACTAAATAACTTGGGGAGTTGGGTAATTAACTTGTGAGCACAAGGCTAAGTGAGCCAGTAGGGTGTGAGTGAACCGCCAAATATTGAGCCACTGTTTTTCTTAACGAGCTAGATCACTTTCTGCAGTATCAAACAATATTATTGGACATTGCATTCGTTTGACTGAAAGATCTTTGGGTAACCTGTTCTTCAATAAATACTTTATGTGGTTTATATATCTGAAAGAAACACATTAGTTATAGATTCTTTACCTTAGAATTACCCCCAGGCGTCAGACTGGATCTGGAAAGTTTTTGTCGTGTACAGAACTGACGTCAGCGCGCGTGTGCGCGTCTAAGTAGCTCCAACGACCTTATCTTGGCGACTACCACGCCAATGACGTACGTGGAGCCAAACGACGGCGCCTACCCACGTGCAGGGGTACTACTTACGAAAGCTTACCAGATCCAATCTAACGCCTGGGGGTGATTCTAAGGTAAGGAATCTATCATTAACTAATGTTTCTTACAGATATATCGTTACCGAAGGTAAGTAACTTGTTCATCTAGTATACAAAAATGCAAATCAGTATTAGGCCATTCTCAGTTTTACATGTTAGTAATTGAAACCTTTTTTTAATTTGACAATTTTCCTATTGCTTTAGGTGAGTCACATTGATGTAATTTCAGCAGAGCAAGCAAAAGACTTTGTGGAAGATGACACAACTCATGGCTGAAGCACATGGGACTTCGTGCCAGTTTTTTTTTTATTGCAACTTCAACAGTTTGAGGACTACAGGAATCAAATTCCCAAGGGAATTGGACATTTGCCTGGAACACATGGACTAATTGTTCATTAGTTTTCAAACTAGAATTTTAACAAATGTTGGCTCAGAGGCTATAATATTTTGTTTCAGAAGAGCTTGCACATCCATTTTATGTCTATTGGTATGCCTTTTTATAAGATGCTCGTTGACATTGCTTTTATAAGGAGTCCCAAAATGTTTGCACCCTTAAATCCCTGTGTATAGTGTACCATTGTTTTAAAGCTTTATTAGAAGTGCTTAAATATTTCAAATTAATTGTACTTTTACCGTTTATACTGCCTTGTGTTTTTTTAAATTGCTTCAATTAAACAGTTGATTTTATCAGTATATTTTCTGCTATCCATTTCATTGTAGGAAACTAATCTGTACATGTATGATTGTTGCAGTACAGTAATAATTATCACAATAAGCGGAAAATATCAGAACTTACATCAAGTCAATGGACACATACAGCGTGTGTGTTTTTGATCATGGCATATCTGATGGATACTTCTACCCGCTGATACCTCACCTGTGTAATATCCTCCGCTCTTCCATACTTGTAGAAGACATTTGACTCCATTCCAGCACCAGAAGGAACACTGAAGCGCTAAAGCACCCATCTTGGCACATTGATGTCAGGTCCCTTTTGTTTACACCCTTTGAGGTGGATCTAGAGCACTCTCCTCCTCATTCAACATTCTTCTCAGAGAAACTCCTCAAATTTGCAAATGCAGTGCTTAGGGATGTTGTCCTCTAAAATGTCAGAGTTCTAACCCTGCCGAAATGGTGACAGACAAGTTTCTGATACAGGCTTCTAACCACAGGTTCCTCACCTTGTTAATACCCCCTGGCGCCAGACTGGGTCCATAGAATTCTCTATATCACCTCCCTTGCCCATCAGTAAGTGGTTTTGGGCTGCTCCATGTCTGATCTACCCCACCCCAGATGTGGCGTTGTGGCCACTATATCTGCACACACTGACATTAGTTTATTTCATTCTGCGCTTTCTGACACTTACCTGGAGCAACTGCACATTTTCTTGACAGAAATTCATCCCTCAAAATGTTACCAGTGCCCAAGGGACATGTCCCCTTCAAAAGCTACAGGATTTAAGCCAGTTAGAGAGTGTCACTACCAGATGCCGGTTAAAGATGCCCACGATGTCGGTCTCTGGTGACTCAGCTCTAAACACGACTCTGCTTCCTGTCTCTGTGTTACTAGGACATCTGCATAGCCAATCTCGCGCTCGCATAACTCAGAAGAAAGTCAAAGAAGATTCGGTCTCGGTCAATGCCGAAGGCATAGACCGCACTCCTGAGGCTAATCTCGTGACTGATCTTGTCAAAGTTGCGAAGACCAGGTAAGTCAAAAAAGTCCAAAAAGCATAGGCAGTCCAAATATGACTCCCCTCGAACTACTACTACAACCATTCAGAGTTGCATGACACCCTGTGTACCTCCAGGCTCCGGAGTTGTTCCCCAATTTCTGACCCAATAACTACACAGCTCCCTATGCACCCCAACTAACCCTGAGCTATTGGCAAGGCGTTCACAGCTCAACTGAAAGCAGCCCTTGCCAAATATGTGGTACTCCTCCAGATCCCTCAGGCTCGCCTTCAGTGTACCACTTCTGGATTCGTCCTAGACACAGACTGTGTTGCTCAACATCGATCTAACGCTGGCCCCTTATTCAAGTTCAGCTCCATTGGCTCAGAACAACTTCAGGCACCATGACTGACACCGAAAGTCCAAGTCTCTGCGCCATCACAGACTTCTGAAGTGGAGCCAATAGTTTTATCTAATTCCAAAACACATCAGCAACCTCCCTTGAAGCCACACATTGTCATTTTTAATATCCGGATCCTGAAACGCAGCACCTTGATGATGATGCTGACAATGGGAGCCCTTATGATAATGAAAACATTTCAGGACTTGATAGATACCAGTGGCCTGGACACTTCTAGGGACATTGGCCTTTCCTCACCCAATCCTTCCACGGTAACTGAAGAGTCTGCCTCCTTTGCCACAGTGATCCAAACATGTTCCTGTGGATGTTGGACCTCAACTGCATTGGTTAGGACTAATGTTTTAACATAGGTTCTGCACCCAGAACAGACTAACCAGGAAGCTCTTGTTCCCTTAAATGAGGCGCTTGCCAATGTACTGATGGGCATCTGTGCAACACACAGGATGTTGCCCTCCTGTCATTAGACCAACAGCAAGGGGACATATCTGCCCACGTGGAACCGGATTTCCTGACCCAACATCCTGCCCCAGAGAGCTTGGTAGTGAGGGCATCTATGAGTCTACTCCATCCCAATTCTTTCCGAGCCACACAACTAGACAAGGAATCCAATGTAGACATTTACCAATTGTATGTTTTCGTCTGCCACCCATGCCCTCATATCTGAAAACACCAACTGCCTCATTGAGAGATACTTTTATGCGTTGTGGGACAGAATAGCGGGCATTACCCAGTTCCCCTCGAGCACTCAAATATCTTATAACCGTATATGTTTAAGATTGGACAATTACAAAGCACAGTCACATGGTAGTAAAGTTCATATATATAGATCCAAAATTCCAGATCCTTGTGTTTCTCTGAACAGGTTTATTTCGGTGTTCACTTCCAAAAAGCAGCCAAAGTCTTTTCACATGTACATACAGCAGCCTTTCACATGTACATACAGCATCCATCACGTGTTTCGTCGTGCTAGGTAAAGCACTTAGACTTCATCAGGGCTGCAAACAAATAAATAAACAGTATAAAGATCCCATGTCCTACCAATATTTTCTCAAAGTACCTATTCAAACTCCATAGGTCGGAAAGGAATCCCGTGTAGAAAATAGAATGGAATCAAAGCCCCAGGTACTTAAATCACCCGATTTAAGGGTCAGATAAAGTTATTAGTCCATCACCATTAAAAGAAGTATAGACATAGTCTAAAGATAGTTCACCTGATCTTACACTTCTCCAAATTGTAATCGCTATTCAATCACTGGTCGCTACTCAATCGTTCCAATAAATAAATCTGCAATAAGGATTTAATCAATATCACTTGACAGTAGCCACCTTCAATTCATCAAACTCTAAAATTCCCCAGTCATAAATAAATCATATAACAGACAAATGCCCTAGTATGAGTTTTTATACGATCCACAAAATGGTTACCTCCAGTCACAACAAAGTATGGTTGCCCCGCAATATAATTAATCTCGTCATCTCTCTTTATCATGCAAATGTCTTGCTACTCCTAATTACGTAAAGTTGACATTGAATAGAAAAACGGTAAATTACCGTAATTGCGGTCCCCCTCTGTATCTATAATATTCCCAGATCAAATAATATCGTCGCTTCCTGAAACATCAAATATTAGGAATATGTGTAGTAAATCATTACTAACGCTGTACGACACAACACACCTCTAATTCATAAAATTATATATACGAGTCCGTGAAGACACTCACCCAGTATTTTCAAAGTAGAAGGAACTATATTGTTAGTCACTTCACAAGTTCAATACCAAATTTCTGTCAAATATCGAAGTCTGCAAAAATAGTGAAAAACGGCGGTTATAATAATAATCCGTCCGTTTCATGTAACACTGATTTACGCAAATTTGCGCTGATATTTCACTCACCATTATTTTCCATGTCGGGTCGTCTATCAACAATCCCTTCGGTAGCCGGCGTCCTACGTCCGCGCCATTTTGAAACGGTCTATAAATAGTTAAGACCGCCAGCGCCATCTTTTAGTGTGCAAAGTACGTAAACTATGTGTAAATCCTGATCCCAATTCAAGTATTACGTTCAATCTCGTAACTAACTCATTTAAACATTCCAAGTGTTAAACTGATCCACTGTTTTACTCCTTGGTCAAAGTGTTACAAGTTACCCAAAACGATCGCGTCACTGTATTATCCAATTCCTACACCACTAATAGAATCCTTTAAGCGCCCTCTTGTAATATGCAAGTTACCGTTACAAAACTACGGAGCGCGTCATTATATTACTCGATTCAGACGCCATATTTTCACGGTAATTTACTAATAGAATCCTAAAGGCGCCATCTTTACCATTTACCATGTCTTCCCTGGACCGGAAACAAGCTTCCGAGGAGCGGTTTCTGGCATTCCAGCCGTCTTCAGCCCGGCTTGCTTGAATCCAGTGGCAAAGTGAGCAAGACATGGCTTGGCAGTTCGGGCTGGACTGTTCCCATGAGGTACAGGGTCAGACTGATTTGCATATAGCCATGTCTGAACTGGGGTGACAGAGTGGGCTAAAGAACGGTGATGGATTAAACCCAGATCTTTTGACTGGGTGTGAGTGTTTGATTGATTCAGATGCTCCGTCCATCACCACCCCCTTTTGTACCGCTTTTGCCCGCCATAAGTATGGCAGGGTATGCTCAGACGTGAGTTCCTTGCTCACTTTGCCACTGGATTCAAGCAAGCCGGGCTGAAGACGGCTGGAATGCCAGAAACCGGTCCTCGGAAGCTTGTTTCCGGTCCAGGGAAGACATGGCTTGGCAGTTCGGGCTGGACTGTTCCCATGAGGCACAGGGTCAGACTGATTTGCATATAGCCATGTCTGAACTGGGGTGGAAGAGTGGGCTAAAGAACGGTGATGGATTAAACCCAGATCTTTTGACTGGGTGTAAGTGTTTGATTGATTCAGATGCTCCGTCCATCACCACCCCCTTTTGTACTGCGGTCTTCGCCGGAGGCGCCGCAGGTTCCCCACTCCTCGGTCCCTCTTCCTCCTTTCCGGACCTGGTCTTTTCTTCCTCCGGTTGGCTTAGGGGACGGCCACCTTCGCTTGCATCCGTCGCCTACTGAGGAGCTTCTTTCTCCTCCGCTGGGCCCTACTGAGGCGGCTGTGAGCATCTTGCGCATGGGTGATCCAGCTGCCCTTTTCCCAGCGGATCATCTTCTGGAGGTTCTCCATCAGGGCTCTGGTGGTAGGGAGCTGCTGCTTCCCTTCGAGGGTTCACTCCATTCTTCTCTTTTGGGGGCTTGGGGCCGCCCCGCCCCGGGGGACCAGGTGCCCCTACACCTTCTGCACTGCCACCATCCGGCGCCATGTGATCCTGTGTGTCTTTCCCTCCACCCCTCTACCAGGAGCCCTCTTTTGCAGAATGCCTTTCCCTCTCTGCCTCCGCTTTTGTCTCCCCCATCATGGGAGGCACGCTGGCTTGACACCTGGGGACGCAATATGTTTGCCTCCACCTTGACATCTGCGGGCCCTTAACACTGTGTGTTTTGGCTAGGGCCACTTCTTGCTTGTGGGACTCGGCGGAGTCCCTCATGTCTGCCACTTTACAGGAGGGTGCTTGCGTTGTTCTGCGGCACCATTTGTTGGATGGCTGGGAGCTGGGGGCGTTTATTCTTCGCTCCTCTCTGGACATCTCGGAGGTGCTTGGTCGTGCCATGGCTTCTTAGGTCGTGCTTTGTCGAAATGCCTGGCTTCAGGACAGTGTGTTCACGGAGAACGTGCTTGTATTCCACGCCCCTTCGGACTCTGCCTTTCAGAGGTTCAGAGGTTCTTGGCGGGGCTTCGGCCTCCTCCTCCTCCCCACACCACCCCCCAACCCCTCACCCCCCCACCCCCCCTCAGTTACCTGTGAGTTGGTCTGGTTTTTGGGGGGTATTCTTACGTTAGGGCGGGTCGTCCCAGTTGTGTGTTCTGTGTGATTAATGTGCATTCGAGTCCTTTTGATTGGGACTGTGGTGCTGTTGGCTGCTGGTCCGGCCCCCTTTTGTATTGTGCTTTTTGGCCTTGCTAGACCATGTTGGCCCTCTGATTAGGCCTTCTGTTATTCCTTTTGGCTGATTGGCTAGCCGTCTGCGGGTTCGCCGCAGGTCTTTTCTGTTGTCCTCTGCTGCGGAATGTTTTTCCTAAGAGGGTTCCCATGTTTTGGGACGTAACATGCCCTATGTGAGGTAATTTTAGCTACTATATACCTCTGTCATGTGCTGGGGAGGTGGGGTCGCCTATCAGGCCTCTGCTCTCCGTGGCTTTACGGTATGTTGTGGCTTTATGGTATTTTGCAGGTGCAATCCTCTAGCTATGGTTTGGAATGGCTTGAGTTGCGCCCCGGGATGTCCTTCTCCGGGGTCGCTGCGTTGCTAGCCTGGTCTGGCCTGCTGTCTGCGGCCTTGCTTCTTAGCTCTGCCTGGTTCCGCTTCTTTTTGGACCATGTGTGCGGACTCCTCCCTTGGGGTATGTCCGGGGCCCTTCTTGGCCTTCCTGGCCTCTGTCTTTGGCTGGCGTCTGGCTTGTCCTGTGGGTACCATTCCGTGGTGTTGTCTGCAGTTGACTGTGCCTGCCAGTGCCGATCTGCTGTTCTTTTGCATCGCTGTGCTTTCTTGGCACTTAGCGGTCAGCCGTCCTTGCCTTGTCTGCTGCTTGAGGCTAGGGTATGTTCAACCCTTTTCAAGTGGGCCCTGCCTTTAGTTCTACCTCTCCTCCCTGGGGTTAGAGGTGGTTCTTGAGTTTCCTGCATTTCTTATGCCTCTTCGGGCCCTGTCTGTCCCTGCAGGGTGTTGGGCGGTTCTCCCTGGGTGACCCCGGACTACCCTTTTGCTTCTGCCTGCCTTATTGCTGAAGGCATCGTTCTGTCTTGTCTATTGCCGTCTGGCTGTGATGGGCTCGGCGACCCTCTTCACTGGGTGTTCCCGGTGGGGAAGGAGCTTGCCTTCACTCTACCTCTTCTCCTTGGAGTCTCTAGGTTGCTCTTCTTCCTCGGTGCTCCTCTTCATTGCTTGGGTCTTCTGGTGGAGATTCTTGATACCTTGAATGGGTGTGGGGCACTGTGGCCTCCTTTCGCCTTGCCCTAGTTTCTCTCACTGGTTGTGGCAGGCTGCCTCTCTTCTTGTCTTCCTGCATCCCCTCTGGGGTCAGTGGTCTTCTAGATGAAAGGGTTCTTCTTGCCTGGCAGGACAGGGCTCTTCTACCTGTCCGTTAGACTGGTCCTCTGAGGGACCCTCCATTATGTCCAGGCTGGTGGGTCCTCTCGCAGACCCTCCTTCCCCTTAGGTATGGCTAGGGTATCTATTCTAAATTAAGGAATATGCGGCTAGTAGTCACTATCAGATGTACAAGTTAGTTACCTTCGGTAATGATGTATCTGGTAGAGACGATTCTAGCCGCAGATTCGTTCATGGCCCGCCCTTTCTCACCGTTCTGCAAGAACCTTCGGCTTGGTCTTCTGCACTTGCCTCCCTGTGGGTGGCTATGTCTTCTGTGGGTGCATTTTTCTTTTCTTTCCTGGCAGAATGCTTCCTCCTGTTTATGTGTTCCGTTCCTCCCTTTTTTGGCCTTTGGAGGATGGGTTTATAGGTACTTCTGTGCCCTTATGCTCTGGTTGCCCCGAATTGGGGCCTACCTTCACCTTTGCCCCCCCCCTATTCTTCCCCTTTCATTACTAGGGGTTCTGGTCCCTATGATATCCTCTAGGTTGGGGTCTGTGGCGGGACCTCTGCCCTTTGTTCCTTGTTGGGGATGTCACATTCTTTGAGGGAGCTGTCTTGGAGTATTGTCATTACTTGTTTGTCCCAGACTTGTTCCCTTTCACTGTTATTGCTTGTGGTTGTAGTCCTGCTACATGTAATCGTGACATTTTTTCGAATGTTCTTCTGTCTCCTATGGGGCTATTTTCATACTGGCAGGGTTGCTGCTCAGGGCGGTGCCCTGTTCTTTCTTCATTCTTCTTTTTTCCTTCTTTTAGGTACTGCAGTGTCTGGCACTGTCCCTTATGGTGTTGTTCCCCACCATTCCTTTTTTAGGTCTCGCCCTGCGATTGCAGGCCAAAGGCCTGCTGTCGCAGAGCGAGACTATTGTAATCATTCTGGCTTTCAAGGACTGAAAGGGAGAAGACAAGAGACTGGCACGCGCACGCAGCAGCCTGCCGGAATCGGATCAGGTCGCGCGCGTCAACACGCGCTCCGATTCCAGCAGGCTCTTCACAACACATGCACAACACACAAACAGAGCCCTCCCCCCCCCCCCCCCGCCGCCGCGCTTACACACACATATACAGAACCCCCCCCAGCATACACACACGCACACACATACAGAGAACCCCCGGCGCTTACACACACATCCCCTACCTCGTCTCTGCGTCTTCGCGCTCCCTTGCCCCCGCTCCTCTGGTGCGCGCGCACCACTGGTTTCGATTCCGTGTTTATTTAAACAGCCAATCAGGAGGCAGAACTCATTTAAGCCATGCTCTCTCTCTGGTCCGCTATCATTTTAACTGCACGGTGCGTCGTGCACCCCAGCAAAAACGGCAGCATGGGCCAATCACCATTGTTTGTTGCTTTACTAATTATTACCGTAAACAGCTTTAAGTTATGCGCTGTTTACAGAGACACCCGTACGAGTACAGAGACACCCGTACGAGTACGGGTGTCACACACAAGTAATCTGCAAACCTAGCAACTCTGTGGTAAGTGAACGTTAGCCTAACCGAATAAACTAGTAAGTTAAACAGCTTTCTTGTTAAATAGCAATTCAGGCTGATTTCGGAACGTTCTGTCCGAGACTTTAATTGGGCTCAAGCACTCACAGAGCGATCTGTCCAACTGTTGTTCCGCTCTAGTGCCACATACTCCCCTTCCTTCTCTATCGTGACTGGTCCATTTTCACGTTGTCAGTTGCCCCTTCTCACCCGCCTTCCCGCCTAACCCAAAGTGACGTCATTTGTTCTCCTTTCACTTTGTCTGCTCGCCGCCCTGGCGGGCCAATAGTGATATCCGATTCCTCTTCTGGCTCGGTGTCATGGTGACTGTCAACAGAGCGGGCCAGGCATGGAGGGGAAGAGAGAGCCGAGGGGGCGCCGAGGGGCCACGGAGAGGTGAGTGAGTGCTTGGGGAAAGCAGGGAGTGAGGACGGGTTACTCAGGTTAACACCGGCGAGCTTACTGAAACCGTGGAGGGTATCTATTCCGTATGTATAGTGAGGATGTCACCCCCTTCACCTACAGAAGGCATCAACCACCCCCGGTCTACGGTAGCTCCTCCCATGCACCCTGAAAAGGGCATCATTTACAGTGGCCAGAAATGAGCTCGCTCCCACGCACCCTCTGACGACTTAATCCACAGCGCTGGGAAAAGGGACAACAAATACTATGGTATCTCATATATTGGTGTTCAAGGGGTGGAGCTACGACCGAGGTGAGGACCACAATTCTGTTTAAACCCCCCCCCCCCCCCCCCCCACCCCCCCTCTCCCCGCTCCCCTTCCAAGAAATTTTCAGCAAGGACAAATGTGCTAGTAAATCCGGTCTTGCTTTCTGGCATAATTGATCACAACAAACTGCATTTTGAAATGGATTATGGGTTAAGCCACCTGCTACGGAGATCCGTTTGCACCCATTAAGGGTACATTAGAGTATACAAATAACGGGGTAACTCTGGTTGTTCGTGCACTTGCTAGAGAGAGAGATGTGCGCAGTCTATTTACCTGCTTCACTCAAAAGAGCATAATAAAGGGTATCTGTGCCTGCTGCAAAGAACAATGTGTAACTTACTGGTCACAACAAAACACAGCACAACAAAACACAGCACAACAAAACACAGCACAACAAAACAAAGCATAGCATAATAAAACACAACAAAACATAGCATAGCATAACAAAACATACCATAACAAAACATAACATAGCATAGCATAGCAAAACACAACAAAACATAGCATAACAAAACACAGCATAGCATAAAAAACAAAGCATAGGATAGCAAAACTAAGCATAGCATAACAAAACAGCATACGATAGCAAAACAAAACATAGCATAGCAAAACATAGCATAACATAACAAAGCATAGCATAACAAAACACAACAACACAGCATAACAAAACATCATAGTTTAACAAAACATAGCATAGCAAAACAAAGCATAATAAAACACAACAAAACATAGCATAGCATAACAAAACCATTATAGCATAACCAAACATAGCATAGCAAAACATAGCACAACAAAACACAGCATAACAAAACACAGCATAACAAAACACAGCATAGCCTAACATAACAAATCAAAGCATAGGATAGCAAAACATAGCATAGCATAACAAAACATAGGATAGCAAAACACAACATAGCATAGCATACAGCATCACTCCGCACCACCACAGCATCACTCAGGGGCACCACACCATCACCATGTGCTACCACTGCATCACTGAACGCCACAGCATCACTGAACTCCACAGCATCACTTGTTCGCCATCACATCACTCAGCGCCACCACAGCATCAATCTGTGCAACCATTTAACAACACCTGGTTCAAATATGTTCTCTCAATGTTTCAAGCTTTATTACAAATGTAACAAAAAGATGTTAATATTTCACTTCTGTTCTTAGATTTTCGTCACAATAAAATACACTGAACATAATCTTCACAAATGTAATTCACAAAAGTTTAAGGTATTGCCATTATAAATTACAATAGCTTTTATTTAAGTATTAATTTTTAAAAAAATGTAAAGCCATTGTTATTTGTAATATCAATACATCTAAGTCACGTAAATACAACACATATTGCATTACAAATGCTATAGGTGTCACATTTGCAAAAGTTAAAACTATTGGCATTTTCAATAACAAAGCTATTACTTTCGCTATTTTCAAAACCAACGCAAATACAAAATTTGTCTTTTACAATACCAAAAGCTCAAACTTTCCTAATGCGAGACCTATTGCATTGCAAATGCTTGTCCAAATTTCTGCTCTATTCGCATACTGTTCCTATACTCTCACAGTTTTGTCTAATGGCGCTGCGTTGTGGCGCAGAAAAGTTCTCAGAAGAAAAGTGACGTAGGCGGTTGGGACTTGTGGCCTCGCTGATGTCATGTACGCAGACAACGTCCGGACGGAGTCGCGTGATGCCGTCCCCCCGGCGCGCAGGGATGCTGAGGCACAATTTTCCAGATCCAGTCTCACACCTGGGGATAATTCTACATTAAGGAATCTGCAGTAAGTAACTTGTACATTAAAGACAGCCAGGACTCCGCAAAATACTCCATCCGCCTGGGTTTGGACACAACAAACTCTCTGGATAGGATATTTTGTACAAGTGTGGTGCTTCGGCACCATGCCTGCATTTGCTCTGTGTACTTCTCAAATAAAATCCAGCAATCTTTGATGGACTTGCTATTTGATGTCTCTAGACACTTTTGAGCAAGACTCTGTCTTGAAAATATTTGAAGAGAGTAAAGCCACTGCTTGATCTCTAGGCTCAGCTCTGCCTGCTTGGCAGTTCACCCAGCAATCTCACACCTTTCAAGGCAGCAGGAGATACCAGCAGAGGCAACATCAGAACATACCAGCAGCTGTGTCCTTCTGAGATAGAAGCAGGAAATCAGGTTGGCGCATTCCAGGCCCCCAGGGGCAACGTACTACCCCCCTCCCTGCTTCCTTTGGTGCAAAACCTTTTTAGTCCACCCTTGCCAGCTCACGATCACAGGTGGTGGAGGAGGAGCACCAAATCCAACCAATAGGAGCTCCTCCAGATTGTGGAACATGGTTACTTCCTACCCTCCCTGTCGCACCCCAAGATATGTTACCCACACCTCAATTCCTCCAAGAGGACCATTTGGCCATTCTCCAAGGTAAAGTTCAAGCACTCTTGACCAAGGGTGCCATAGAGATAGTGCTGGCATCAGAGATCGGGAATTGCGGTTACTCCCTTTATTTCCTGGTAAAGGACAGTGTCCTCCATGCTATCCTTGATCCAATCCCTCTAAACTTCTTTCTCTGGAAGGGCAAATTCATAATACTTACCCTGACACAAGCTCTATCTGCCCTGAATCATGGTGAATTTATAGTGGCATTGGATCTGGAGGACATTTATTTTTACATTCCCTGTCCAATAATCCCATAGACATCATCTGTGGTTTCAGGTAGGTCACGAGCAATTTCAGTTCTCTATGCTCCCCTTTAAACTTACCAGTGCACCTCTGGTGTTCACAAAGATGAGGGTGGTGGTTGCGGCCCATCTGTGGAGATTGGGAATTCCAGTCTTTCCATACCTCGATAACTGGTTCCTGAAGGTGGGCTCGCCTCAGACCATGGAGAACCACCTTAAGATGACTGGCTGCCTGTTATCATTGTTGGGCTTTTCAAGCAATGTGAAAAAGTCACACCTAACTCTTTCACAATAGCCCCTCTTTATCCAAGCCAACCTTGAAATGGCATTCTTCTAAGCCTGTACCCCACCTCAACGTGCCCAGGCCATTCAGGCTATTATCCTGATGTTCCAACCTGGGACCTGGATGTCAGTAAGGGCAGCTCTGAGGCCTCTTGGCCTCCTGCTTCCTGCTTGTGGACTATGCCAGGAGACGCTTGCGGGCTCTGCACTGGGATCTGAAGTCCCAGTGGGTTCAGCACCAGGAGAAAAAGTCCAGTTTCGTCCAGGTGTCGGAGGAGACTGTGTAAGACCTTCCGAGGTAGCTGCTTGACTGCAATTGGACCAGCATCAGACCCCTCTCCCTTCTTCACTCAAGCTAGTGAATGCAATGTTGCTGGAATGGGAGAGATAGAGCTCAGAGGACTCTGGTCTCCTAAGACTCTCCTACAGATCATTTTGATGGAGTTGCTAGCGATTCACTTGGCATTGCAGGCATTCCTTCCACCCACTGGGGGTGGAATGGGTACAGATTCTCACAGCAACGCCACCGCCATGTGGTACTGCAACAAACATGGCGGCGTGCGGTTGTGGATCCCATGCCAGAAGGCTCTACGTCTCTGGAAGTGACTGAGCTCTCTCTGCTTTCCCTGATTTTCCAGCACCTGGTGTATAGTTTTATTCCCTACGATCTGCTATGAGCTAGCCAAAATTTACCCCAGAAGGTTTACGCATGCATTCTACCAGAACAAAGGCTTCTACCACCGTGCTGGTACACGGTGTGCCAATGTTGGACATCTGCCAGGCTTTGATGTGGATATCCCACCACACGTTCACAAAGCACTCTGATCTGCACACCAGCCTATTCTGGTTTCTTATGGCTCCCCATTCGAAGATCAGGAAGAAACCGATGTCTGTGCGTAGAGGTGGTGCAGATATAGTGACCCTGATGTCCCAATTGGGGTGGGATGGATCCGACATGGGAGTTGCACAACACGATCGATTAAGGTGTGTAGGAAACTGGGTTTTTGTTGCAGTAGTCCCCCCCCCACTTTTGCGTGGTATTTGATGCAACTTTGACTGAAATGCACTGTGTTCCTGCTAACTAGATCCTAAATGCCAGTGTTTGCTCCCGAAGGCTGTGTAATTATTCTGATTGGAAAAACCTTTAGTACCCTCTGTAAGTCACTAGTAAATGTTACCCCTGGTACCCAGGCCCTGAGTTAATAAAGAGAGTCTCTGAGGGGTGCAGGATGAATTGTGCTACCTTAAGGGACCCCTCACCAAACTCATTCAAGACTGCCATAGCCGGCTACGCGTTTTGGTTAAGACTCAAAAGTGAAAACACATTGTGACATGCATCCCTATGTGCCATATCCCCTAACACTGCATATAATATTTGTAAGTCCCCCATACAGCAGTTCTTTCAGCCCTAAGGCAGGGTGCCTTATATTACATGTGATGACATGAGCAGATATGCCTCCCTGCTGGTCAGTTCCATTACTGCCAGTGCAAGTGAATAGGGAAGTTATTTTAGAACATGTGCTGGACACTGGTAAAAACGAGTTCCCCAGCTACATGATTGTTTCACAGAGACAAAATCCACCTTGTACCTGCCCACTATGGACTCCCAAACGCAGCCTGCAGCCTCTGTTTGCAGGCCTCCTCTACCGTGGCTACACCCGGTGACAAAAATCCGACGCCTAAGGACACCTCTGCACCAGTCGGTCCTTGCCCTTTCAGAAGAGGACGGAAGGTGTCTCCCCCACCTCCCCTGTCCCCAAGCTTCATGAGGCCTGAGCCTCTTTACTGGTTCAGCCCGGCAGATCCCCCAGTCCGAGCCTGCAGCCTATTTTCCAGAGGACTGATCTCCATAGATTTGAATGGGGCACCCGACGCTGTAAGGCACCTCTGCACTCGGCGGCCCAGTACTGCCCGAAGTGAACTGTTGTTGCTGCATTGGACCTTGCCTCATACTCACGTTATGTCTAGAAGATTGGTTCTGTAAGTCGCTGTTGAGTGCCCGAATGCAAAACATCGCCAAATCAAAGGAGAGAGTGAGGACTAGATAAGCTAGTCTGAATCCCCAGGATTATATGTCAAAATCAAAAAAGGACTAGCTATATTTGAGGGAGGGGGGGAGGGACTCAATGAAGTACGCGTGCCGGCAAACCCATTGGTTTGTTCACGAAGCCCTCACCCACCAACCTAGTTGGTGGCATGCTTCATCATCGGGCCCACCACAGTGACACCGAGTGTGTCCCGGGTGTGCTTCAACGCCAGTTTACTGCGGAGCTGGTATGTTCGCTGAGTGTGCAGTGTAGTGAGTGAGAAAGTGAAGGTTAAAAAGCTATACAGTGGGTCCCAGTGCCCGAGGGTGAATAGATAAACTTTAATTACTGGGCCCCTGTTAGCTACTCAAAAAGGCAAATGGACGTGTTGGAGTGCGAATTATGACCTCCTCAGGGGTGTGGAATTTATTAAAATATCTACTTGTCCATGGGGCAGGTTGCTTCATAAATCTACTTTTCCTGTAACAAAATCTACTTGTCCCTTTGGTGCCATGTAGTGCGGCAAACCCATTATGCCAGCAATTTCATTATATAAGAGCTCTTATATAGTCTCTCTAACTATGCCAGGGCTAATACCATAGTAGTGTTTGAATACTAGCAATCCCTTTATATTGCCAAGTTTCGGCAGACCTACCTACTGGTACTGAAGGTAGTAGTAAGCAATAGTTCCAGGGTTGGAATGCCCTTTTGAATCTGTGCAAACCAACTAACTTGCATGTTTAAAGGGTTTTCAACAACTCTTCTCTAATCTTTTCTAATACTGAGAAATGTTGGAAATTTACTCCTGATAATGGCAGACTTAAACCTTCTTCCAGGCTTGGGAAAAAAGAGGTTGGAGGGAAATGAAGTTGCAAACACCCAGGAGTACAATTTCTTGCTCTACTTCTGTAAATTCTTGTGAATGTACAAAAGCCATATAGCTGCACTTAATCCAAGGACATATACCAAGGTTGCACTTTTTGAGACTTTCTTTAATAATTGGGCCCCTACTTTGGTCTGGCGTTAACCAGAACCTTTTGGGTTTATTAAAATTCTCTCTCTGGATCAGCTGGCTTCACTGTGAGTGACAGCATTCTGCTCTTTCACAAGGAGCATATCAGCACTCAAAGTAGTTTTGTTCAGTGCCAATAACTAATGTGGCAGTGTGTGCTTTTTTGAGACCAAAAACAATTTTTGCTTTTGCCAATATTTGTTATAATGGTGAGGGCCCGGCAGCTCTCACATCAATAAGGTTTTACAAAAACCATGCCAAAAACAAGTCACACATTGCCAAAACTAAAAAGCTGAACAACAATTTGACCTACTGGCTTTGCCAATGCTTGTTTCTTTTTTTATGTTTCCCATAATCTTATTGAAACTGGTTACATTGATTTTCCAATATGAATATTTTTGGTAAATACTAGCATGCATCAACAAATTTTACCTAAATGATGCTGCAAAGAAATAGTACCTGAAATGTTACAGTAGTTTAGCAAAATGTTTTTTCCCTACTTTCATTTTTTTAGGGTTATTTTATATTGAAAACAAAGAATCAATCTTGCTTTCATGCTTTTGCAAATATTTGCATTCTGGCAGCATTTTGTAGGGCCTCATATTGCTAAACTTTGAAACTGTGTGTACCTATTTTTATACTGGAATCACTGTCAGGGGTGCAGTCAGAATTTACATTTACTTAGAGCGCTCACTCTAATAATAAAGGCTTTAAAATAATGAACCATGAATACAAATTTGAAGAGCATTAACATATGCACACAAATATTAACTTAACTGCAGGCAGTGCCTTTCCCTGACCCTTAATGTGGTACTGCAAACTGGCAGCCAAAGTGTTTGTGCTGCAGGGGGTTGGGCCTACTTGTCCCAAGGACAAAATACACATTAAAACTTGTTGCCCATGACCCCAAACAATATGTCCTGGGCGTCGGGCTATAGGAATTCCACATCCCTGCTCCTGCGTCCTGTGTGGTCTACATGTTTCAGCCAGGCCTTTTTTTAATTTAAAACTGGCTTTCCTCAGGACCAAGTGAGTATGTGAAAAAGGTGCAGATAAATAAAATTACTAAACTATAGTGATTGTGTTATATTGCTATGTGTCGCACTCCCTAAGGTGCGTTATATGTTAGAGGGGGATTCCCTCTTGCTTTAACAGGCTATTTGCTGTAAAAAGCTTCCTTGGATCACCTGGCAGAGAAAGAGACTGGAATTGCCGGTCTAGATCCTCCTTGGACCTGTCGTCCTTCTGCGGTGCCCGAAATGCAAAACATGTCTTTCCTCCATAGGTTAACATTACCACAAAGTATTTCAATTACTATTTAGAGTGCCATATTAACCCAAAACTGAAAAACACATCTCCTTATTCAGATGCCCCAGTGCCTCCCAAGATGATCTGTTGGTGCTGCTTCTGACCTTGCCCCAGACTCACCTGAAGTCCTATGTATGGGTCCCGTAAGTTGTTGGTGACAGTATGCAGCATATGTTTTCTTCCTAGGTTAACATTGCCACAAGTGCTACGATTTCAATTTAAAGTATCTAAAATTTGTTTTCTTCAAACCTGCTATTTTAAAAAGTACTTTCCTGATGATCTTGGTGCCTAAAGATCTAAAGATATATAAAAAGACGTTTTATTTTTGATAAATAGTTGTGGATCTCCAAATTGAGTTGTGTGCATAATTTATAGACTATTGTGTGTAATTGCAGATGTCTAACATTCCTCTCTGATCAGCCTAAGGCTGCTCGACTAGACTAGCCCCTAAAAGAGCACCTTGGGACTGCTTGAGCACCGGTCCACTTGTAATGGAATACCTGGACTCTTTGCACGGTATACCTCTTTCTGATAGATACATCTGCCAGTGGATTCCTCACCTTGTGAATATCCCCTTGCGTCAGCAACATTCGGAAATTCTTTTTGTAGCTTCGCGCCGATGTGGACGACGTCACAGAGGCACGGCATCGCGCGCGACTCCGGTGACGTCACAGACACCATAATAGGCCCACGCCGGCGTGATGACATCAGTTCCCTTTTTTCCGCGTCGTCGGTGCAAACGGTTTTCAAGGGATCGTCTGTAGCTTTATAGTAACTTTGTAGTTATTTTCTGTGTTTCATTGTCTTCTGTCGAGATGTCTTCGAAGAAGACTGGATTTAAAGCTTGCGGGGAATGTGGCAAGACGATGTCCATCACTGACCCGCATAAGTGCTGCGTCTGGTGTCTGAGCTCCAACCATGACGTCGAGGATTGCCCATCTTGTAAGAAGATGACTCCGAAGGCCCTTCGAGAGAGGGAGAAAAAGCTCCTCGTTGCAAAACTGAAAAGTAAGAAAGATAAGAAGACTTCGAAGTCACGAACTCGGCGTTCGAGGTCAAGGTCTCGTTCGAGGTTGCGCTCGGAGTCGTCTTCTGCTCATGCTTTGAGGTCTTCGAGGAAGAAGCACAAGAAGAGGAGCCATGAGTCCCGACATCACTTGGGGAAGGACTCGAGTTTGAGGCCGAAGTCGCAGGTGAAGCTACTTCGTAAAGAAGCGGTGGCTTCGGCTTCGGAAGCCCAGGACTCCGAGGGTGAGGCTTCGCATGCGGATTCGCCTGAGTCACCGAAGCAGCTAGCGAACCCTTCTCCGGACCCGTCCCATCTTCTGGTCAGGAGGATGAAGGTGAGGTGGAGGAAGTTGGTGAAGGCGAGGTTCCGGTGCCTGCGGGTTCGTCGACCCCGGTGCCCCAGCCTGAGGAGGAGATCGACGTCGAGACGACTCTGCTCCCTCGAGCAACCTGGGGGTCCTTATCCCGCCTTTCCGGCTCCAGGTCAGGAGCCACCCCAGTTCCTGAATGCTATGTTTGGAGTTTACTCCAGGGCAATGTACCCCTCTGGTGCACCTGTTGGTCCCACGGGTCCTTTGGCGTATAACTTGGGTGTTCCCCAGGCTTATGCTCCTGCGTCCTTTATGCCTTTCATGCCGGCTCTAGCACAGCAGTGGCATTTTCCGGCGCCGCCGAGGCCTTTGATGCCGATTTTTTTCGACGCCGGTGCCCACGACTCCGATGCAGGATCCCGTTCGACCTCGGGTTAAGCTGCCTCACCTGACTTCGGGTTCGATGCCGGCTCCGACCCTGGCGGAGTCGGTTCTGGATCCGTCGACTTCGTTCATGAAGGAGAGGTCGAGGCGTGAGGCCCAGAGACTTCTGGAGGAAGAAAGGTATTGGGATGCTGACGTGGAGGAAGGGGAGTTACAGGATTCGGAGGATCCTTTTGATGACCTGAGAGGCCAGTGGACTTGAACTATCTCCTGAGTGGGATTTGGCCTCCGTGTCAGACGTGCCTTCCAAGGATGTGACACCTTATCACGTAATTAAGAAGGCTGCAGACTTGTTAAATATTACTCTGCCCACCACTGAATGCAAGTCAAATATTCTTACTGGGGTCCTTTACTCGCCTTCCTCAGTTATTGAACCAATGCTTCCATTTAATGACGCTTTGGCTGAACCCATTTATGAAGTTTGGAAGAACCCTCTGACAGCTCCTGCTGTTTCAAGGGCTGTAGCAAGGAGGTATAGGGTGGCACCTGGTGACCCGGACTTTTTGTCAACGCACCCTCTGCCGGAGAGTTTGGTGGTGCAGGCAGCCTGCTCAAAAAAGTCAACAGGTGCTTTTCCGCAGGTTCCTGGGGAAAAGGAGGCAAGGAAACAAGACCAGGCGGCAAAGAAAATCTTTTCATCAGCCAGCATGGCGCTAAAGTCTTCAAATGCAACTTGCCTGATGGGTAGATACATCCATGCTTTGATGGATTCCGTCAAGCAGTTGGTGCCTAAAATCCCTGAGAACGATAGAAAGGATGTTCAGGAGGTTATTTCTGACACTCAGGCTGCGGCAAGGCAGGTAATCCAGAGTGGGCTGGACACGGCGGATTCAGTGGCGAGAGTGATGGGTTCATCTGTGGCCACGAGGAGAGCTGCGTGGTTGAAATCGTCAGAATTCTCTGTGTATGTTCAGTCCGCTTTGATGGATTTGCCCTTTGATGGGTCAGGATTGTTTGGTAAAAAGGCTGACGCTGCTTTAGAGCGGTTTAAAGACAGCAGAGCGACAGCAAAATCTTTCGGCCTTCAGACCAGGGGTTCATTTGGAAAACGCTTCAGAGAATTTGGCAGATCTTCCTTTCGGGGCTACAAACAATCACCGCAGCAGCAGCAGAATACGCTGTACAAGTCATACAGGGGCAGACAGAGAGCTCGTCCTAGAGGTCGCCAAGCCTCCTCCTCCTCCTCTTCCCCTTCCCAGCCCCCTGCCACCACAGCAAAGCAGCCCTAGATCCGCCATTCAGGATCATGTGGGCCCAGTGGGGGGGCGGCTTACCCATTTTCTACGAGATTGTGAATTGATTACATCAGATATTTGGGTTCTCAATCTCGTGGAGAATGGGTATGCTCTTCCTTTTCGAGAATTTCCCCCCAATTACCCTCCTTGCCATGGTTATTGTTCGGAGGACCATCTGCTTCTCCTGCAGGAAAAAGTCCTGGCACTGTTCAGAAAGGGTACGATAGAGGTGGTTCCAGAGCAGGAAAGGGGTCAGGGATGCTACTCCCGGTATTTTCTGATCCCCAAGAAGGATGGCAGACTTCGTCCTATCTTGGATCTCAGGATCTTGAATCTCTACCTGAAGCAGGAGAAGTTCAAGATGCTCACCCTTGCGCAGGTTGGTGTCGATCGATTTGCAGGATGCGTATTTTCATATTCCCATCCTGAAGTCGCACAGGAAGTATCTCCGTTTCACGGTTGGGTCGCAACACTACCAGTTTGCGGTCCTCCCGTTTGGTCTTACTACTGCACCTCGAGTCTTCACCAAGGTGATGGCAGTGGTGGCTGCACATCTCGGAAGATCGGGGATACCGGTATTTCTGTATCTGGACGATTGGCTGATCAAAGCAGAATCTCCGGAGATAGTGCTCCATCATCTGCAAGAGACAACTCAGTTGTTGCACAGGTTGGGTTTTTCCATAAATGTACCCAAATCTCACCTGGTGCCCTCCCAGCGCAACCTGTTCATAGGTGCGGTACTGGACACAACTGTGTGTCGTGCATTCCGTCCTCCTCAAAGGATTCGCAACATACAAGAAATGATTCCTTTATTTTTCAATGGAGCGGTCGTTCCAGTCCTGAAGGTCCTTCGTCTGCTTGGTCTGATGGCTTCTTGCATCCTGTTGGTCAACCATGCACGCTGGCACATGAGGGCACTCCAGTGGTGCCTCCGCAGGCAGTGGTATCAGCACAGCGGAGATCTCAGGGATTCAGTGAGGATCTCGAGAGAAACTGCAGCGGATCTGTCTTGGTGGGGTGTGGAAGGCAATCTGTCACAAGGAAAGCCTTTTCAACTACCTCCATCGGTGGCTACAGTGATATCGGATGCATCCACTCTAGGGTGGGGTGCTCATCTGGGGGATCTGGAGGTGAAAGGTCTTTGGTCTCCAGAGGAAAGGTTGCTTCACATCAACCTTCTAGAAATGCGGGCGATACGTCTGGCGCTAAAGGCCTTCCTCCCTTCCCTTCGCGGTCAGTCAGTTCAAGTCCTGACGGACAACACAACCGCGATGTGGTATGTCAACAAGCAGGGAGGAGTGGGGTCGCAGTGTCTCTGCAGAGAGGCTCTGCGTCTCTGGTCCTGGGTTCAGGACCATCAGATTTGTCTGATGGCAAATCATCTGGCCGGAGTTCTGAACGTTCGTGCAAACAGTCTCAGTCGGCAGTTCTCCGCCGACCACAAGTGGAGGCTCCATCCAGAGGTAGTTCGTCACGTCTTTCGGGCGTGGGGGACTCCTCAGGTGGACCTGTTCGCCACTCACGAGAATGCTCACTGCCTGTCATTCTGCAGCCTCCAGTTTCCGATGCAGGGAGCCTTGGGGGACGCGTTTCAGTTGAGTTGGGACTCGCAACTCCTTTACGCGTTTCCTCCCATACCCTTGATTCCTCAGGTTCTGAGGAAGATTCGCCAAGACCGGGCCCAAGTTATATTGATGGCCCCGGATTGGCCAAGAAGGGTGTGGTACACAGATCTTCTCCACCTCTCCTCGTGCCCGCCGCTCCGTCTCCCTCACAGGGCAGATCTCCTCTCAGGTGGAGGAGCAGGTTCTACACCCCCACCTCCAGACCTTACACCTTCATGCCTGGAGATTGAGCGGGGCAACCTGATTTCCTTTTCTCTCCCGCACGATGTGGTGGATGTCATCTTATCGGCCTGGCGTGACTCTACCAAATCCATTTATTATTATAGATGGTCTAAATTTGTTGCTTGGTGTGGGGAGAAGTCAGTTGACCCTTTAAGGGCTCGTTTGTCCAATATACTTCAATTCGCTCTTTCTTTGGCTCAGCAGGGTTTTGCGGTGGCAACTATCAAAGGTTATTTGTCGGCCTTGTCGGCTTTCCTTTGTTTGCCGGACCAGCCCTCTTTGTTTAAATCACCTATTGTATTACGTTTCATTAAGGGCCTTACCAATAAATTTGCACCAACTCCTTTTATTGTACCTCAAAGGGACTTGAAACTTGTTCTTACGTTCTTGATGGGTTCGCCTTTTGAACCTTTACACAAATGTCCCTTGAGACTTTTGTCTTTTAAGACTATTTTTCTAGTAGCAATTACCTCGGCAAGGAAGGTAAGTGAGCTTCAAGCTCTTAGTTCAAAGCCCCCATTTTTATCCATTCATGCTGAAAGGATGGTTCTTAGGACCAGGGCTGCTTTTCTGCCTAAAGTGGTTACTCCTTCCCATCTGGGGCACTCCGTTACCCTCCCTACCTTTTATCCTCCCCCTCACCCTTCCAAGCAGGAGGAGAGACTTCACCGCTTGGACCCTAAGAGGGCGGTGAGCTTTTACCTGGACAGGACAAGTGAGTTCAGGTTGGATGACCAGCTGTTTGTTGGATTTGCTGGCTGCAAGAAGGGGAAGGCGGTGCACAAGCGCACGCTCTCGAGATGGATCATCCTCTGCATTAAGATCTGCTACGCCCTGGGCGGGTAAGGAGCAGCCAGAGGGTATAAGAGCTCACTCTACTAGAGCAAAGTCTTCTACATCTGCTTTGTCTAGGGGTGTGCCTGTTGAGGACATTTGTAGAGCGACTTGGGCCTCCCTACACACTTTCGCGAAGCATTACTGCTTGGATACCGAGGTGAGGAGGGAGGGCCACTTTGCGCAAGCTGTCCTCCAGGATTTCCTGGTATAGAAGAGTGGACACCCTCCTCCGGGAGTGGGGACTGCTGTGGGACTCTATTCACAAGGTGAGGAATCCACTGGCCGATGTATCTATCAGAAGAACAAGTTACTTACCTTCGGTAACGCTTTTTCTGGTAGATACAATATCTGCCTGTGGATTCCTCTCTGACCCACCCGCCTCCCCGTTGTCCACTCTTCTATGCCTGAGTTTATTGTAATGTACATATTTTTTATTGTCAAGGAAATGTTATATTTCAATTGCATTACTGCGTTTGCTTCACACTGTGTGTGTTATTTTGACATTTGTGTACTGTGTATACTATGTATATATCTACTGTCATCGGTCCGTCCGTGTGCCTCGAAGGCACAGAAAAAAGGGCGGAACTGATGTCATCACGCCGGCGTGGGCCTATTATGGTGTCGGTGACGTCAGCGGAGTCGCGCGCGATGCCATGCCTCTGTGACGTCGTCCACGTCGGCGCGAAGCTACAAAAAGAATTTCCGAATGTTGCTGACGCAAGGGGATATTCACAAGGTGAGGAATCCACAGGCAGATATTGTATCTACCAGAAAAAGCATTACCGAAGGTAAGTCACTTGTTCTTTTGGTATACACTATAAAGAGCCAGCTTCCTACAATGTGCAAACGATTTGCTATAGAAACTTCTTTGGATTGAGTCTGTCGCCTGCAGATATTCACAAGGTGGGAGTCCGCAGTTAGCTAAGAGCAGTAAAGACGTTACCAAAGGTTACCTTGTTGGTGGATTACTGACCCCAAGGAGGTTTCTTTGTGAAGCTTAGGCTCGAGGCATTATTTGCAGTACTGCAACATTTATCACAGCATGCATCCCAATGCCATCAGGAAGCATGAAGATAAGCTGTTCATGGCCCATGCCCATTAATAACATTGTGTTCAGTACAGTTTGTGCACTAGGTCTTGTTCTCAATCCAGCTCATCTCCTTCTTCAAAGTCTTGAAAAAAAGAGTAGAAAACATAAAAAGAAGAGGCAACATGGTAACTCATTACCAAAATGTCTCTCTCATTTCAGAGGTAAGTCCCTTTGATACTCTGCCCACTGCAGGGATGTGCTTGGAAATTGTTGTTGATATAGTATCCTCCTTTGCATCTTCTCTGGCACCTCCTAAAGAACTGCCTTGTCCTCAACCTAAAGCAATACTGCAAAGGTCCAGGAATGAGACTCCGTGACTAATTGAAGAGCAACAATAGAGAGAAAAGTAGAAGGTTACTTCTCGACAAAGACACTGACAGACAATACATGTTTTATGGATAGGTTTGATCCAATTCAGATGGCAGATATTATCCAGCATTATACAGACGACTGCAGCAAAGCAGCCAACCTTCTACTACCTCCGGCGTCTGATACTGCAGACTACTACTTGTCCTTGCATCTGGCTAGTGTGCTAGATACCTCTCCGAAGGTTAAGATTGCCTGTTTCTTAGAGTGATGGCTTGATCTTTGGACATCAAATTCTTGTTAAAGGATTACTGCTAATGCTCAAAGTTTCTGAGACTTCAAGAGGGTTCCATTTTTGCCAGTGTCATCGCTCACAACTTTCCCAACAACAGAACCAGCTCTTCTATTAGAGACTTCTAGCTGCAGATTACTCAACCTTTCAAACATTCCTTAGGCATCACACCGAATCTGGAAACTTTTCAGCGATACCTTTGCGTGTTGGTAGGTGGTGTAGTAAGGCTCCTCACCGACACCATTCTGCTCCGGAAAGAACATGCAGCGCCTTTATAGGCGCAACCTACATGCCTGACGTCAGTTTTTTTCAAGACTTTGTGTACCCAGGTGCAGAGCTTTAAAAGCAAATTGATAGACCAATGTTCAGATTTCTGTACTTGGGATCTTAATAATGGATAAAGTCCAATCATAGAAAGGGAGGGATGAGAGGGTCAGTTAGGAATCTGCGGCTAAATATAATTTCTCCCAGAAAGCATTACTGCAGGTAAGTAACCTGTTCTTCTGATTGAGACTTCTAGCCGCAGATTCCTCACCTTTTGAATAGATATCAAATCAGTACCTAACTGGAGGTGGGCTGTGAATGAACTCAAACCGGAACGTCCTGTAGATATGACAGACCAAAATGCCCTTCTTGGCAATCCGATTTGTCCAGACAATAGTTCTTCATGACTGTATAGAGGTATGCCCACTTAGGCACCTGTCATGTCAAATGTCGAGGACAGAGACTCAGCATGCTAATGCAGTTGTAGTAGCTTTATCCCTGGTAGAATGAGGATGCACGATCTCCAAAGGCTGCTTCTTGGCCATTGCATCGCAGATCTTATTGCAGGGCTCGATCAGCAGGAGAAGATTCTCTTCTATAAAGCCTTGCCCTTCTTTGCTCCAGCGAACCCCACAAAAAGCTGATCGTCCATCTGATGTTCTTTGGTACGATCTATGTAGATGCTCAGGTAGCACTCTCTTGGGGACCAATCAATGTGGACTTTCCTCCTACTGACCCGCAGAGGTACTAATTAAAGGTTTCCTAACCCATTCTGATGCCTGGGGAACCTTCAAAAGGTGAGGAATTTGCAGTTATATTCTCTACCAGAAAGAGCGTTACTTAAGTGCAACTGAGTCTAACTTGTTCTTCAATACAAGGACAGAGGCAAAGGCTGAAGTCATCAAACTAGTATCCCTCCTCCTCTGAGATCCACCCAGAAAGCCACTTTAGTTTGTACAAACAGGAGCATGTGCTACCCATGGGAGAATAGGTAGGTAGCCTCCTTTCTACAAGCTTAGAAGGCTGGAACAGCGGACCAGTAGGCTCTATATATTGTAGAAATGGGCTATGGCCTACCTTACCCACAAATTCTCCCTCACTCATCCTCCCCAGCAGTCTTATCATTCAGAAGGTGGCAGTCCTGTTGCAGAAATAAGCGGTGGAGTTGGTACCAGAGCAGAAAATTGGCCAGGGTTAATACGCTTGGCACCTCCTGGTTCCAAAGATGAATGGTGGTCTTTGTCCCGATCCTAGGCTCCAGGCTCTTAAACTTTTACCTTCACACATAAAAATCCAAGTCTCTCCCTAGTTATAGTTCGCTTGGTACTGGAAACTGTATGGTGTTACTTAAATTGCAGGATGTATTTTTCCACCCACTGATCCTGCAGTCTCACAGGATGTTGTGTTTCTTGCTAGGGTCCACTCACTACCAGTTTGCGGTCCTCTTGATTCGATTGAAGTTGGCTCTTCCATACTTATCAGAGGTGATGGCAGTGGTCATGACCCATCTCAGAGGTCGGGATCTTGGTGTTTTTTACCTGGACTATTGCCTGATCAAAGCTGGTTTGCCGCATATTGTGTTGCACCATCTACAGGCAACTAGACCCCAACTCTGAACTTACCTGGACTTTTCTATCCACATCCGTAAGTCTAACCTAGAGCCCTCTCACCACCTTCCTTTCATAGGGGCACTAAATACAGTATCATTCCAACCCTTCCCTCCTTCACAGATAATCCATGATATTAGGATTATTTTCTTTGTTTTTAGGGCAAGAAGCTCTGATTGCCGCACTGATGGTTCTCGTTCTGTTAGGTCTGCTGGCTTCCTACATCTTCCTAGTCATGAACACACTTACACACAAGGGCTTTCCTGTGGTTCCAGAACATTGGTAATCTAGCAGACACCACTGTGATCTGCCGGGACACTGCAGCAGACCTGACCTGATGGTCAGTGGAGGAGCCCCTTTTGGGAGGGAAGACCTTTCCCCCCTCCACCAGCTTGGCCATGATAGTGACGGATACATCCAACCTTGGATGGGGTGCTTATCCAGAGGAACTGGACATCAAAGGCCTTAGGTTTCCAGAAGAGCAGGTTCTGCACATCATACTGCTCAACACTACACACTACAGCCAGTTCAGATGGTGCTCAAGGCTTTTTCCTTCTCTTTGCTGTCAGTCCATCCAGATCTTGACAGACAACATGACATGATGTGGTTCATCAACAAAAGGGGAGTGGGGTCCTTGCCTTTTCTGTCAAGAATAGCTGAGTCTGTAGGGGTCACCCAAGTATGAGATATGGGTTTTCAGAGAGCAACCCACCATCTGGCTTTCTGAACACCAGGGATGACAGCAGAAGTCTGCATCATCTTTCCAACCAAAGATGGTGCCTCCAGTCAGAGACTGTATGGTATAGTATATCTTTACTCCTGTGAGTCACTTTTCTGGTGGACATTATTTGGCCCCTGGTTATGGTGGGCCTGATTGTACCCTTTGTGCTCTTGATTCAAATATGTTGTTCTGGAAGAGACCGCTAACCGCATATTCCTTGCCTTTGAATACTCCCCAGGCGTGAGCCGACAGGTCCACATTGACAGGTCCATGCCTTCTGCACCAGATGTGACACGCCCGTTGCATATATAGGGGCCACCACAGCAGCTCACATCAGTTCCTTTCGTTCCGCGCAAACACTCAGGGATCCATCCATCAGAGGCCCAGCTCCACATCAACTTGCTGGAGTTATGGGCGACCCGCTTGAAGTAGAAAGCCTTACTCCGATCCATCAAAGGGAGGCTGGTTCAGTTGTTCACAGACCACACCACTTCCATTTGATACAGAAACTGGCAAGGCGGGGTGGGGATTCATGGACTCTGCGCCAGGAAGCCCTGTGGCTGTGGAAGTGGCTGGAATGTTAGGACATCTTCCTAGTCTTACAACACCTGGCAGGTTCTGTGAATGCCAGAGCAGACAAACTCAGCTGCCAAACCTCATGGACCACGAATGGAGTCTTCACCCTGAGGTGGTGCAAGGCCTCTTGCGTGAATGGAGAGAACCTTGGTCTATTAGCCACCATCGAAAACAGTCATTGTCAGCCCAGTGACTTTCATTCAGAGACGCACTCTGCTTAAAGTAGATTCCTCCAAAAATCAGGGCCAAGTCATCTCAGTGGCTCTGAATTGGGCACGGAAGGTGTGGTATCCTGAACTACTGGACATGAGCATCCATCCTTCAATACAGTTTCCCCTCTTCCAGAGGCTCTCCTGTTGCAACTGCAGGGCAGGGCCCTGCACCCGAGCATGCACAGCATGCACCTCCATGCATGGTGATTGAGTAGCGACAGTTGATTAATTTCCATTTTCTTCCTGAAGTGGTTGTGCTCACCTTGGTCACTGGGCATCCTTTCATCAAAACATTTTATGCGGGACACTGGGAGAAGTTTGCTGCTTGGTCATACGGATATTCTGTCTTGCTTCTGCCCAGCAGGACCTTGCTGTGCTAACAATAGGTAGTTATTGGACCTTTCAGCCTTCTTGGGACTACCTTATCAGCCATCTCTCTTTTGATCACCTGTTGTGATGAGGTTCAAGAGGGCCTATTCATATGTTTTTGCCAACATCATTTGTGATGCCTTACTTTGGTTCACATTTTCCTTATATGTTCTCTTTGAACCAATGCACATTTATTCCTTATGCATCCTCAAATTGTAAACTACATTCCTTGTAGTAATCAAATCAGAGCATAGCATGATGGAATTACAAACTCTGCCTATCCAGCAATCGTCTACAAACTTTATTCCGGACAGGCTGGTTCTAAATACCAAAGCTGCCTTCCTTCCAAAGGTTGTCACGCGATTTCACATAGGACAGTCTATTGCTCTGGCAGTTTTATTCGTCCCTCCTCATCCATCCAGGGAGGAAGCGAGGCTTCATTGTATTGATTCCAAGAAATCTCTGAAACTTGAAATCCATCGCACTATGATCAGCCCTTTGCGAGTTTGTCTGGGGGCAAAAAAAGGCAAAACAGTACTAAAAATAATCCTCTCCTAATGGATTGCATCAAGATCTGTTATAGACTGGCCAAGACACCTCCTCAGGAAGGCTTATGCTCACATTCCACCAGAGCATAGGCTGCTCTCATTGAGCTGGTACATGGTGTTCCAGTCTTGGATATCTGCCTGGTGGCTACATGGCTGTCACTCCACATGTTCACAAAGCCTTACTGTCTGGATAGCCAGTTCAGGCAGGGGGGCACTTTGCAAGTTCTGGTCTGCAGGATTTCCTGATCTTAGTCATTCCAATTGTCCCACCACCTGTGGAGGTTCTGCTTTGGTATCTAGTTTAAGAAAGTAGGATATTTCTGGCATAGTTACCCCCACTTTTTGCCTGGTGTCAGTGTGTTTTGACTGTAGTGCCCTGGGATCCTGCTAATCGGGACCCCAGTGTCTGTGCTCTCTCTCCTCAATTTATTGGTAAGCACTTTGTACACCCCACAATTGAGATACTGGTGTACGCCTGTGAGTCCCTGGTATATTGTATTGAGGTACCCACGGCATTGGTACACTAGGGATCTCCCATGGGCTGCAGCATGTATTATGCCACTCATGGGAGCCCATGCAAACTGTGTCTGAAGATCTGCTATTGCAATGCACTCTGCCTGTGGGTTGTCAGGCCTACCCCAGGGTGCATGGTCCTAAGTGTATGGGCACTCCTGCATGAGCAGAGTTAACCCTTCAAACTCCAGACTCCATTCTCTGGGCTTTGTAAGTGTGGGGAAGCCATTTTATGGTATGTAGTGAACACTTGCAACTCCACATGTCCAACTACATGATGACATCTCCGAAACTGGTCATGTTTCTTATCAAACATGTTGGAATCATGCAACTACACCGATTGCAGTGCTAGTTGCATGATACCATGTACTGGGGGGATTCTGAGAGGACCCCCATACGGGTCTACCTGCCAGCTCATGCTGCAGCCGACCTCACACACTGTTCTGCCACCCTGCAGATGAGCTTAACTTGGACAGGGAAGGCAGAACAAAATAATCCTTGTAGAGGAGAGGTAAACACCTTTTTTTTAGAATTAGGTATGGTGTGGGTGCTTTTAGGCATCTCCAGATAGCTTTGAATGGCACATTTGGTCCCCTCCTTGCAAAAAAACAGCTTCCACCAGTACAGGAGCCCTCAGCTTCTGATCTAGCGTGGAGGACAGGGGAGTGACCACCCCTTTCCCCAGGTCCTCCCCTGGGATGTGGATAGGGGAGTGACCACCAACCTGTCCAGCTCCTCCCCAGTGAGGTGCCCAGAGCTCCTCCAGGTGGCTGCTGGATTCTGCCTTCTTAAATCTTGGCCCTTGGGAGCATCTGACGTTTTGGGTCCTCAGAGTAGCGTCCCTGACCCACTCTGATAGGTGGGTCATCGCAAAAGATGTCCTTCCCCCTTTTAGGATTACTTAAGGACTCCCCGGAG
The DNA here is from genome assembly GCF_964263255.1 of Lissotriton vulgaris. NCBI lineage: Eukaryota > Metazoa > Chordata > Amphibia > Caudata > Salamandridae > Lissotriton > Lissotriton vulgaris. The sequence goes on from NC_141693.1 coordinate 1,101,449,976, forward strand.
TGTGGGTACTTAGATTCGTCCTGGACTTCGTTAAGACCTGTTTGAAGACAAATCTCTTTTTGGATGCTGAAACTCTGCTGCTGGATCGTTGCCAAGAAACTAAGACAAGAGTGCTCCTAGTAGGACGACTCCTACTGTAACTTCATCTCCGTGCTCTTCCAATTTTCTGCAACTCCATGGCCACGCAACCCCGAGTCTGTCACAACTCTGCGTGAATCCAAGCTCGAAGGAATCTCCATTAGAGTGAAGGAGTCACTTTCCTGCATACGCAGACACCTCAACAACTGGTTTGCTGATCCTGCTGTCCCACGGACACCTCCTGGCTCTGCAACACAGGGTGTGATTTGTTTGCTCCCCAGAGGCCTGACCAGTCTACCCTGCATCTAGGGAGACTGTAATCCCTCTTCAGCCGACCTGAACCACATCCCTATTCACCGCGTGTCTTTGACATTGTCAATGCTTGTTGACTCGCCTGACTGAAGATCTTTGAGCTCCAAGAAGCCCCAGCCTCAAGCATCGCCCAGCTCCAAGAGTATCATCCTCCCTACATCCCCTGCGAGGTAGGCGTCCACCTTCTGTGTGCTGCTGAGACCTCCTTGTGACTCATTGTGCCTAATGCCAGATATCCTCCTGGGGTCTCCATGGTTTCTGTTGCCTCTCCTGCGTGCTGTGGATCGGACTTAGCCTTGCTGGGTTAGTCCCACAGACCCTGCTGGTCTACAACTAAGCATTGTTACCTGCAACCAGACTGCTGCGCTTGCCTAGGTTTCGTGGCGATCTTGCCAGCCACTGACCCTCCTTCATTCTCCGACCATCGTGGGACAGCTCCTGCATGTCTCCTGTGATCCTGCATTGTCGCCTGGGCTCCACAGCTGCTTCATCAAGACCTTTGTGCTACAGGAAGTACCTCCAACAAGGAGTGGCATTGTGCTCCTGCTCCTTCTGGACAACTCCGGGTGGTTTGGACTTTGTCCCCTCTGCTTTCAGGTACTTCCCGTCCAGAATCCACTTTTGGATTTCCACCAACCTGGTCCACAAGAAGCAGTAGCTGCCGTATTTACCAGATCCTCCATTGACATCAACGGGCGATTCCGACACCACTTCGCACCTATGCATTTGGGCTCCCTGGTGTAGGTATCCTGGTTCCCTGGGTATCCACTGTTGGGTTGGCTGCCCAACCTTCCTTGATCCAATTGGTTTCCTCTTGGTCCTTTGGGAAGGGTCCTGAAGCAGTAAAATACCAACCGTGACTTTCTCCGTGTTATCCTTTGGACATTTGACCTGGTGCATCACCTCTGCACCTTACCTTTGGTGGTTCTGTGCTTCCCGTGGTTTCTTCATCCTTTCTTGGGGCAAGTTATATAGCACAAACTCGACTCGAAGGTATCAGAGCACTTCACATGAGCACAAGTTACGTTACATACAGACCAATTATTTTGTTAGGCATGGGGAGATTAAGTGATTTGCCCAGAATCACAGATGTTGAGCATCCCCGCCAAGAGTCGAACTCTGTTCTCCAGCTTCAAGGTCAACCGCTATACCCATTATGCTACATCCTCTGGGTATCAGTCTTATTTGGTTCCTCACATCACATTTGTAGGAGGCTGGCTTAGTATATGGGGCACACTTGTTTAAATGATGCAACTTGCACTAATCCAGGCAACCCTTATGGTGATTTTAATGGTCATTGATGACCATAGAAAGCTCTCAAAGTGGTAGCTGTGGAGAGCAGCCTTCAGGCTTATCTTGAAGGAGTGTTAAGCAGCTTGTTTTACCAGTTTAATCGTGTAGTGTAGGTTGAATGGAAAAGAACCTCATAGTGTTTATATAAAAAAAAAAGCTTCTATTTATTACATAACACTCACTAACACATTGGTATATCTCCTACCCGGAGATATCAACACAAATACACAACAATACTTCAGTTGCAATAAGGTAAGTAGCACAAAATACAGTGGTCGCTAGGGGAGACAAAATCATGTATTAGGAAAGTGGAATGCAAACTGCAGGAGAGGTCGGGACTTGGACCAGAAGACCTAGAAGAGCCGGGGTCACAAGGGACCACCCACGGTAAGTACCCAGGAACCCCATGGAGACTGTGTGCAGAGTTGGAACACAGCCGCGTGACCAATGGAAGTTAATAAAGAAGTCGCGGTTGCAGTTTTTCAGAAAAAGGTCCCTTCCGAGAGGACCTCGAAGAATTCCCTTGGAAGACAGAAGGATGGAGAGCCACCCCAAATGTGGATTCTCCAGAGACCAGGTTACCTACACCAGGGAAGCCAGGTGCATAGGAGTGAAGGGACGTCGGGAACCTCCATAGACGACAATGGAAGACTTGGAGAAAAGTGCTGTAGGAGAGTGGGGTCTGCAATCCTATGGTCACCCCCGATTTTTGCTTTTTGCTTCACTGGTTTACGACTTTCCCTGGCTGTGGGCCTGCTAATCAGACCCACAGCCTAGCTGTTCTCTCTCTAAATTGACAACCATGTACCTTAGGTGCATTTACCAATTGGTACTGGGCCACCTTATCAGTCCCTGTACAGCATACCTTAGGTATCCAGGGCATAGGTGTACCCAGGGCCTACCAGGGGCTGAAGCATGTATTATGCCACCCCTGGCTGGCCATCTAAACAGACACAACTGGCTGCACGACAGCTGGGGCAAGGTGGTGTAATCACCCTTTGCTTTAGATATAGTTCCCTATATCTAAACCTAAAATGGACAAATGTATTCCTATAAGTCACTCCTATGGCAGGCCTTATCAATCCTGAAGGCAGAGTGCTTAGAATTATGTGAGATGGTGCTCTGGCATGAGCTGAGCCCGTTTGCAGCTTGCGGAACCAAGTCCTAATAGCTGTTCCATGATAACACTATACCATATACTCTTAAGTGCATTATGTACTTCGCGGTCAAATGCTAACTTTGGTATAGCATTATCAAAACATGTCGAGTAAGGTGTCATACGAATTGGGATACTACCCCCTCGCCAATTCTGGCGACGGGGGTAGCATCCCACCCTTCTAGAGGGACACGACATGTATGTAACTGTGAACCCTGGTTAAAGTTAACTCGAGCCTCAGCATCACAAAATGGATGCTGCCACCACAGACACAAGTCTGACCTCCTGCTGCTGGGAGTCCTTCCAGCGAGGGAGGCTTGGACAAAGGGTTTCCTGCCTTGGGAGGTGCGAGCACCACCCCAGACAGGATTTTGTGTATTAGGTAGGACAGGGCTCAAAGGAAGGAGACATGCCTGGGGCACACAAGGTGTCCCTGTGCATATGCCGGTCCAAACCAGTTCCTGGGGCACTCCAGCCCCAGAGCTGGCGCAGGACCAGCCAAACAAAAGGGGGTGTAACCACCCCCCTTCCTGGTCCCACCCAGAGGAGGGGCCTAGTCGTAGTGCAGCCCCCCTTAGTCGGATAAAGGTAGGAGCTGCACCCATTCCAAATTAGATTATCCTGATCAACTTCACAAGAAGAAACTCTGGACCTCGACGTTCTGCTCCACAGAAGACTGAAGGAATCTCCCTTGTGGGCAAGGAGTGTCCACCCTGCATCTGCAGGCACCATCAGCGTACCGCGGCTTCCCTTTGTCGTCTTCCTGCAAGGATCCAGACTTCAGAGCCCGACGAGACCCGGATTCCCAGACCTCTCCGACCTCTACCCACATCTGCAGCAGAGCTGAGACCCGTGGGTGTGACGAGACACGTGGGACCGGCCATCTTGAAAGAAGCAGCACTTCGCTCCAGCACGACGCCTGAGGTATCCTCCTCCAAGTGCTTTGGGGACTGAGAAGCCCCGACCCTGAGCAGCTCCTGCACCGAAGCCCAGCACTCCAGCCTCCACGAGATCTACGTGGGGCCCTTCTGCCTGGTTGCTGCTCGACGCGTTGTCTTGTCACTTGCCGGCTGGCTTGTGGCCTCCTAGATGACGAACTCCGACAACGTTGCTGCTGGTCTGGTTGCTCCAGACTGGCCCTTGCTCCCTTCCAAAAGAGGAGCACCCCGGACCCTCCTGGTCCACTCCAGACGCCGTTTCGACTCACTGCGTGGGTTGCCTTTGCCAAGGCCTGTTGAACCCGAATCCGGAGACGACACCGCTGACAGCGAGAGCCTGCGTGGGACAGCTCGTGCCTCCATCCTGGTCGTCGAAGACACCACCTGGTCCACGTGGCTGCAGAGACAAGCGTCCACCTTCACCTGATCGCGACGACATCTGGTTCCACTCCTGGTTCCACTCCAGTCACTGGCTAGTGACTGTGAACATTGTCCCCTATGCTTTCAGGTTCCTCTCTTCACCAATCCACCCTTGGATTGCACCGGACATCTTCCTCCTGGTCGCCTGCAGCATCTGTCTTCAAGGCTCCATAGACTTCGACGCGGAAACCCGACACGACTTCGCACCTATGCATCCGCAGCCAGTGGGTGAGGTAACTCAAGCATTTCGGTGCTCCAGGGTATCTTCACTATCCTAGTGTCCAGTTCCATTGTCGTTTCAGTCCTATCTAGTCAGGAACGTCCGTACTCACCTTTTCTTTAAACTGTACTGTCCATAGACGTTTGTACGCATCTCGCGTGTGAGTTCACACTCTGCACACGCGTTCCGTGGGCCTCCTATTACCTACCTCAAGTTAGTATAGCGTGGTCCCAGCGATCCTACAACCTCAGGACAGCTCCATTCCTTTAATTGACTTTCACATTCCACTTACTTAGTATATGGTTTGTCGTGCCCCTAGGGCACTATTGTAATTCGTGCAACTTAAACGTATTTTTCCTAAGAGTTTGGCATGTGCTTAGCCCTCTGACCTCATAAAGAGTTCAGAGGTGTATGTTAGTTAATAAATAACTGTTTATTTTCATAACAACCTGTGTGGTGTCCTTTTCATTTGGTATTCAAAGGTTATATGTGGTAAAACAGCTGGCTTCACATGCCATAAAGAGTTTAGCCTAAAGACTGCTTTTGTCCACGCTACTAGGATAGCTGGTCTATAAGGTTGACTTTACAACCAAACACCATAAGGGTTGCTTGGCATGGTACAAGGTGATCACTAGAACTAGTGAGCATCATATACCAGGCCAACTTCTCACAAGTGCTTCTAGAGAAGGTGAAAAAGTGCGGTGGAATCCAAGGATGGAGTCTAGAAGTGAAGAACCTGCAAGCTGAGGGGACCGAGTCTATGCCACTCTGGAGACACCAGTAGGCACGAAAGAGCACTGATGTCTGATGGTTCAAAAGAGTTAATGGTGTCCTTATCGTGGCAGCTGTGAGGACCAGGAGGTGTGCACAAGCTGTCCCACATTGGATTTCGGTGACTAGGTGGTCGATGTCTGTCTGGAGCACGAACAAGCCTTGGCAGCCACAACTGGCATAGAGAACGAAGAAGGAGCAACGTTGGGACCAGCAAGATCCAAGGGGCTCACAAACAGCAGGAGAATCAGAGCAGGCCTGAGCAAGCAGGAAGGCCCACAGTGCGTAGGAAGCAGTGAGGATGCTGTACTTTGCAGGAAGAGATGCTGGAGGCTAGAACTTCTTGTATCCCAAAGATCTCTGGAATACAGAGCCAGCAAGCAATGGCAATGTCCCAGCGGTTCCGACAAGGGATACTGGCCTCAAATTGCAGAGAGGACAGGTCAGGCCTCCAGGCAATTGAAGAACCACCTCCTGTGTTGCTGAGCCTTTGGAAGTCCGTGGGACGTCCGGAGCAGCAGCTTTGTTACGGTGCCTGCAGATACAGGGGAGTGACTCCTGCACTCCTGCACTCCAAGGGAGATTACTTTGGGTGTCCTTGATGCACACAGGTCTGGTGAAGATCCTGGAAGATGCACAGACAACGAAGTAGACTTGTAGAACAGCAAGACCAGGAGCAGCAGGAGTCTTTCTTGGTGCAGTCTTGGTTCTGGGTGAAGTCCAAGTGTCCAGATGGTCGAAGAGTGACGTGGTTTCAGCCTTGAGTCTTGTTCCACGAACAATCTGAGGACCCACCCACAAGTAAGTCCTTAAGTATCCTATCCTAAGGGAAGGGTTGGAACAACTCTAGGTTCCCTCTCACAGGAGGGGCTGCCCAGAGGGGAGGATGCTTCATGACTTTTGTCCAATTTCATGCCAGAGCAGGCGCCAAGGTCTCCCTAGACTGGCTTAAACTGGAGTATGCAATGAGTGCACCAAATGTGCCCTTCAAAGCAGCCTAGTGGCACTGACAAGCGCTCCCTTCCCATCCCAATACACAAAGTCCTATCTGGGAAGTGGTCACGCCTCTCTGCGACAGGAAACCTATTGTTCTGTCTTCCCCTGCTCGAGCTCATAACACACTTATAACCAAGCCCTCAGAACTGAAGAGCCTGCCATAGGGGTGACATAGATTTTAAGTGTAGTGGCCTCAGATATAAGGAACTTATATCTGTCGTGAGAGGTGTAAGCACCAACTCACAAAGACTGCAATGGCAGACCTGTAGTCACAATTTACACTCCCATGGGTGGCACAATACATCCAGCAGCTCATGGGAGACCTCTGGGGTACCTATGACGTGGGTATCTTGGTACCATATATTAGGGACTTACAAGGGTACACCTGTAGCCAATTGTGGATGTACACAAGTACTTACCATGATTAATTTAAGGGCCCATGTATTTTCCAATGCTTACTTACCTGTTTTAAGGAAATGTCTTTGTGTGCATGGATATCTTCGGGTAGGTTATATACCATGTAGTTCTCAGTGTTGTGTTTATCTGAAAGAGACACGTTAGTGATAGATTCCTTACCTTAGAATATCCCCAGGCGTCAGACTGGATCCGGAAACTTTTGCGTAGCAGTACCCTTGCGCGTCGTCTGCTGCTCCCCGTCCGTCGTCGGCGTCGTGGGCGCCGTGATGACGTCGTCGGAGTACTTAGACGCCGCCTCCGCGTGCTGACGTCAGTTCTTCTTTTTTCCGCGCCAGTCAGCGCAGATCTGGAAAAAGCAGTAACCCTAGTCATTTTTTGACTAACTTTTTGAGATCATTTTGATCCTTTCTCGAAGTCTTGCGACTCCGATCGGTGCCGTAGGGATGCCTGGTTTCAAGCACTGCGAGGAGTGCGACCGCACGATGTCGGTCCCGGACCCTCACCACCTGTGTCTAACTTGTCTAGGCGTCGACCACAACGACAAGGCCTGCTCCGACTGCCGGGCCCTCTCTTCGAAAGCCAAGCGGGAGCGGTCCTGCAGGCGACTCGAACTCCGGCAGTCGGCCCCGCGCCGCGTGAGGTCCCGGTCCCACGGGAGGTCGAGGGGCAGGTCGCGGATGTGAGAAGTTGGCCTGATATATAGTGCTCACTATTCTAGTGATCACTTTGTATCATTCCAAACGACCCTTATTGATGATTGGTTGTAAGTCAACCTTATAGACCAGCTATCCTAGTAGCATGGACAAGAGCAGTCTTTAGGCTAGACTCTAGAGGGCGTGTTAAGCCAGCTGTTATACCATCACATATACCCCTTGAACACCAAGTGAAAGGACACCACACAAGTTGTTATGAAAATAAAAGGTTATTTATTTATAACAAGTCTACCCTGAACTCTTTATGAGTCAGGGAGCTAAGCACACAACAAAACTCTTAAGAAAATACTTTAAGTTGCACAATTTACACAAATGCCAGAGGGGCACGAAAAACAATATACACTAAAAGTGGAATGCGAAATACTAGCAGGTAAGTAACAAGATCCAGAGGCTTTAGGATCGCTAGGACTACACTACTGAACTCTTAGGTTAGGAGCAGGAGGCCTAGGGAGATCGGGTGCAGAGTGTGCACTCTCACGCGGGATGCGGGACAAAAGTCTATGGATGCTAGTAATCACAAAGTTACAGTTATCGGACGAATCCGACTAGATAGGCTGAAAACGAAAAAGGATCTGGACACTTAGATAGTGAATCTATTCTGGAGCACCGAAATGCTCAGGTTACCTAGCCCAGGGGCCGCGGCTGCATAGGGTTCAAAAGACGTCGGGAATCCTCGTTACAGTCTATGGAGCCTGAAAGAAGAAGTTGCTGGCAGGCGACCAGTGAAGATGTCCGGAGTGATCCAAGCCTGGATTGGTGATGGAGACGACCTGAAAGCAGAGGGGACTCAGTTCTTAATCACTAGCCAGTGATTAGGTGGGCACCAGGATGGCACCGGATGAAGTCACCTCGACCAGGTGAGTGGGCGACGCTGGACTCTGCTGTCCCTCGGACCAGGAGGTGTTGTCGGCGACCAGGATGGAGAGGCGAGCTGTCCCACGAAGGTGTCTGCTGTCGGCGATGCTGGACCCAGGATTGGGGCAACAAACCTTGGCAAAGGCAAGCCCACGCGGTGGAGTCAAGATGGCGTCTGGAGTGGACCAGGAGGGTCCGGGGTGCTCCTCTCTTGGAAGGGAGCAAGGGCCAGTCTGGAGCAACCAGACCAGCGGTGCAATCGGCGTGGTTCGTCGTCAGGAGGGCCACTAGACAACGGGCAAGTGACCGGACAACGCGGTGAGCAGCAAAGAGCAGAAGGGCCCCACGCAGATCTCGTGGATGCTGGGGGGCTGGACTTCGGTGCTGGACCTGCTCAGGGTTAGGGCTTCTCAAACCCCAAAGCACTCACTCGAGGATCCCTCGGCGGTCGTGCTGGGCAAGCGTCGTGCAGTTTTGAAGATGGCCGGTCCCTCGAGGTCTCGTCACACCCACGAATCTCAGCTGGGCTGATGATGCAGGTAGAGGTCAGAGGTGCCAGGGAATCCGGGTCTCGTCGAGCTGGGCAGTCTTGATCCGGAGGATGGACTTAAGGCAAACCGCGATGCTTGGATGGTGCCTGCGGGTGCAGGGTGGCTACTCCTTAGCCACAAGGGAGAGTCTTCAGAAATAGTCAAGAGTTCTTTCGTGGAAAGTAGTCAAGATTCAGAATTATCTAATTTGGGAAGGGGGCCCGCTCCTACCTTTATTCTAAGAAAAGGGGCTGGCACGCGACTAGGTCCTGCCCATGGGTGGGACCAGGAGGGGGGTGGTTACACCCCTCTCCTTTGTCCGGACTTTCCCCAGCTCAGGGGCTGGTGTGCCCCTGGAACTGGTTCAAGCCGGCATATGCACAGTGAGCACCGGGGTGCCACTTGCAGTCACCTTCCTCTCAGCCCTGCCTACCTGGGATACACAAAACCTTGTCTGGGATGGTGCTAGCACCGCCCCTGACAGGAAACCCTTTGTCCAAGCTCTCCTCGCTGGAAGGACTCCCAGCAGCAGGAGGTCAGACTTGTGTCTGTGGTGGCAGCATCCATTTTGTGATGCTGAGGCTCGAGTTAACTTTAACCGGGGTTCACAGTTACATACATGTCGTGTCCCTCTAGAAGGGTGGAATGCTAACCCCGTCACCAGAATTGGCGAGGGGTTAGTATTCCAATTTGTATGACACCTTACTCGACATGTTTTGATAAAGCGATACCAAAGTTGGCAAATAACCGCGAGGATTATAATGCACTTAAGAGTATATGGTACGCGTTATCATGGAACAGCTATTAGGACTTGGTTCCGCAAGCTGCAAACGGGCTCAGCTCATGCCAGAGCACCATTTCACATAATTCCAAGCACTCTGCCTTCAGGATTGATAAGGCCTGCCATAGGAGTGACTGATAGGAATACATGTGTCCATTTTAGGGTTAGATATAGGTATACTATATCTAAAGCAAAGGGTGATTACACCACCTTGCCCCAGCTGTCATGCAGCCAGTTGTGTCAGTTTTGGATGGCCAGCCAGGGGTGGCATAATACATGCTGCAGCCCCTGGTAGGCCCTGGGTACACCTATGCCCTGGATACCTAAGGTATACTGTACAGGGACTGATAAGGTGGCCCAGTACCAATTGGTAAATGCACCTAAGGTACATGTGAGTCAATTTAGAGAGAGAACAGCTAGGCTGTGGGTCTGATTAGCAGGCCCACAGCCAGGGAAAGTCGTAAACCAGTGAAGCAAAAAGCAAAAATCTGGGGTGATCATAGGATTGCAGACCCTACTCTCCTACAGCGGGGACGGAGCCACCACAGCTCCGGGAGTCGGCACCACTCCTCCGGGTCGAAGTCGTCGTCAGGTAAGAAGCACAAGAAGTCGAAGAGGCGTCATCGCTCTTCTGACTCCCCCCGACGCTCGCGCGACGCTGCCGGGGGTTCGGGTGACACCGCCCACGCGGCTCCTTCGGAGTCGCGGGTGTCACGTTCCGCCCCACACCCTCCGGTCCCTGGGCGAGATGCGACGCCGGAGGAGATTGAGCGCTTCCTCATGGCCATGAGGTCCCTTTCTCCTCCGACGGGCTCCGCGGCGCCTCCGGGCCCAGCGGACCCGTCTGGGGCCCCTAGCGTGTCGGGGGCTTCGGCCCCGACGCCGCCGGCGCCGCAGGGCCCCACAGTCCCGACACCACTGGTGCCTTCAGGCCCGGCGCCGCAGGTTCAAACGACCGCCGGCGCCTTCAGGCCCGGTGCCGCGGGACACCGCTGGACCTTCCTCGGGTTCTGGATCGTCACCGGTGGACCTTACGACCCCCCCGGCGTCGATCAGTCAGGTGTCGCCTCTGGCGCCGTCCTTGGGCGGCGGCGCCGCCCCCGATTCCTCCTTTGCTCCGGTTCCAACGTCGGAGCGGCGCCGCTGGGTGCCGCATCCGACGCCGTTTGGAGATTTTCACTTCTACGAACCGGCCCCATTGATTGAAAACCCTGAGTATCAGGAGATGGGTGATGAGGAGGATTGGGAGGGGTCTGAGGACCCTCTGAGCAGGGAGTGTCAGTCTCATGAGGACTGGGCAGGAGACCTTGGGGATGCCAGTGGCCTGGACACCTCTCCAGACACTGGTTTTGTCTCCCCTCCTACCGTGGCTTCGGAGGAGGGGGCAACCTATAGTGTGATGTTGATGAGGGCTGCCAAGGCCTTGGGCCTTGAGCTCCCCGTCGCGGCCGTGAGGACTAACCTCCTCACTGAGGTCCTTAAACCGCAGTCAAGCTCGGCCGAGCCTCTGCTGCCCTTTAATGAGACCTTGACCGACGTTCTTTTGGGCACTTGGTCCAGGCCCGCTACGGGTTCGCCTGTAGATAGGAACGTGGCCAGACGCCACCGCCCGGCCCCGGGTGACCCATGTTTCCTGTCCACCCCCGAGAGCCTGGTCATCCAGGCCTCCAATTCCCAGACCGCATTCCCGTCGGCTCCGCCGGACAGGGAATCCAAGAGGTACGAGCAGTTCGGAAAAAAGATCTTCTCCTCCCTTAGTCTGGGACTGCGGTCTTCCAACACCGCATGCCTCTTGGTCCGCTACAACCACTCTCTGTGGGAGACGGTTGCGGAAGTGCTACCAGATGTCCGTTGGAGGTACGGGCCAAACTCGGCCAAGCCCTTCTGGAGGGTCGGGATGCAGCCAAATATTCTATCCGGTGTGGGCTGGATACCACCGACTCACTAGGTAGAGCGATGGCAACGACGGTGGCAGTTAGACACCACGCCTGGTTTAGATCCGCCAACTTTTCGGCAGATGTCCAAAACACTCTGATGGACATGCCGTTTGATGGCCGTCACCTTTTTGGCGACAAGGCAGACCATGCGCTTGAGCGCTTTAAGGACTCCAGGGCTACCGCCAAGTCCTTGGGCCTCTCGGCCCCGCACCAGCAATCAGGTGCCTTTCGCTCCTTTCGTGGCCAAGGAAGGGGCGTCCCCACACGTGCTGCCAGCCAGACACCGCAGACTAACATCCAGCGCGGTGGCGGCCGTGGAAGTCGCGGTGGAGGCGGTCGGGAACAACGGCGAGGCCAGTCCACACCTTCCCCCGCAGCATCCGCCTCTAAACCCTCCTAGTCCGTGCTTCTCGGCCCATGTGACTCCAGTGGGGGGCAGGGTTCGCCATCACCACTCTCACTGGCGCACTGTCATTTCAGACAGGTGGGTGCTGCAGATCGTCCGGAGGGGCTACTCCTCCCCTTCGAGACGACCCCTCAAGCCATGCCACCGCAACACCACCGCGTATCGGGGGATCACTTGCGGCTTCTGCAGGAGGAAGTTTCGGCCCTCTTGGCCAAGGGGGCCATCGAGCGCGTTCCTGGGCCAGAAGTAGGACGTGGTTGCTACTCCCACTACTTCCTGGTACCCAAGAAGGGCAAAGGGGGCCTACGCCCTATCTTGGACCTACGGAACGTGAACGGCTTCCTCCGGAAGGAGAAGTTCAAGATGCTGACTCTGGCTCAGGTCTTAGCTGCCCTGGACCCAGGAGACTGGATGGTAGCGTTGGACTTGCAGGACGCATATTTCCACATCCCCGTCCTGCCGGCCCACCGGCGTTACCTGCGGTTCACGATAGGCCACAAGCACTTTCAGTTTACCGTGCTCCCCTACGGCCTTACCAGCGCCCCACGGGTGTTCACGAAAGTGATGGCGGTGGTCGCAGCTCATCTGCGCAGGTTAGGGGTTTCAGTCTTCCCTTACCTCGACGACTGGTTGTTGAAGGCGGGCTCGCCCCAGACAGTCGTCAGCCACCTCCAGACGACGGCAGACCTCTTGCACCAGCTGGGGTTCTCCATCAATGTGCCGAAGTCACACCTGTGCCCCTCTCAGAAGCTCCTTTTCATCGGAGCGGTTCTCGACTCGGCGCAGTTTCGGGTTTACCCACCCGAACAGCGGGTTCGGGATATACAGGCTCTGATTCCAATCTTCCAGCCCTTATCCCGAGTTTCGGTCCGGTTGACGCTGCGGCTTCTGGGGCTGATGGCTTCCTGCATCCTTCTGGTGCATCACGCCCGCTGGCTCTGCAGTGGGACCTGAAGTTTCAGTGGGCCCAGCATCAGGGCAACCTGTCCGACCATGTCTTATCTCGGAGGGCACTGCGAGACAGCTGCAGTGGTGGCTCACGGACCGCGATTGGGTCAACGGCAGATCCCTCTCCCTTCCCCAACCGGAGCACGTAGTTGTGACGGACGGGTCCCTCCAGGGCTGGGGAGGCCACATGGGAGAGGCGGAGATCAGAGGCCTCTGGTCTCCGGCGGAGTCCCGGCTCCATATCAACCTTTTGGAGCTGCAGGCATTTCGTCTAGCACTGAAGGCATTCCTCCCCTCTGTCCGGGGGAGTGTAGTGCAGGTGTTCACGGACAACACCACCGCCATGTGGTACTGCAACAAACAGGGCGGGGTGGGGTCGTGGACCCTCTGCCAGGAGGCTCTGCGCCTCTGGCAATGGCTGGAACATCAGGGCGTGACTCTGGTGGTTCAACACCTGGAAGGTTCTTTGAACGCCAGGGCGGACGAACTCAGCCGCCGGTGCATGATGGATCACGAATGGCGTCTGAACTCGGACGTGGCGCCAGGTCTCTTTCTGCAGTGGGGAGAGCTTTGGTTAGATCTATTCGCCACCGAAGAGAACGCGCAATGTCATCAGTTCTGCGCGTTGGAATTTCCAAGGCGGCACTCGCTCGGAGACGCTTTTCGCCGCGAGTGGAGTTGCGGTCTGTTGTACGCCTTTCCGCCTATACCACTTCTGCCCAGAGTGCTGAAGAAGATCAGGCGCGACCGGGCACAAGTCATCCTTGTGGCTCCGGACTGGGCACGAAGGTACTGGTATCCCGAGCTACTCAGTATGTCAGTCGATCCCCCGGTTCGTCTGCCTCTTCAGGAGGACCTTCTGTCGCAGCAGCAAGGGACGGTCCTCCACCCGAACCTGTCCAGTCTCCACCTCCATGCTTGGAGATTGAGCGGGGACAGTTGAGGCCATTCGACTTGCCTCCTGAAGTCTGTAACATCATTCTGGCAGACAGGCGTCCCTCCACAAAGTCGGTAAACGCCTGCAGGTGGAACAGATTTGTGGCATGGTGCACAACAAAGGCTGTGGATCCCCTTTCTACCCCTCTTTCTGAGGTTCTTCTCTTTCTTCTTTCTCTTGCACAGCGGTGCTCTGCTCTGGGCACTATCAAGGGCTACCTCTCTGCTCTTTCAGCCTTTTTGAGGCTGCCTGATCAACCCTCTTTGTTCAAGTCCCCTATCGTTAATCGATTCCTGAAAGGCATCACTCATACGTTCCCTCCTGTTCCCTTTGTGATGCCTCAGTGGGACTTGAACTTGGTTCTTACATTTCTGATGTGCGCTCCCTTTGAGCCACTTCACAACTGTCCTCTTCGCCTTCTCACTTTGAAGACAGCCTTCCTGGTAGCCATCACCTCTGCCAGGAGAGTGGGTGAGCTCCAAGCTCTATCCTGTAAACCTCCTTTCCTTTCAGTCCATCCGGACAAAGTTGTGTTGCGGACAAGGCCCTCCTTCCTACCCAAGGTAGTCACGGCCTTCCACATTGGGCAATCTATCACCTTGCCTACCTTCTTTCCGCCTCCGCATCCCTCGAGAGAGGAAGAGAGGCTCCACCGTCTGGACCCAAAACGTGCGCTCTCGTTCTATCTGGACCGCACACTCCAGTTCCGGGTGGATGACCAACTCTTTGTTGGTTACGTGGACGCTAAGAAGGGGAAAGCGTTGCACAAGCGGACCATCTCGCGGTGGATCATCTTGTGTATCCAGGCGTGTTACTCCTTGGCAAAGAAGGAACCCCCTGTTGGGCTGAGGGCTCATTCCACGCGAGCCACAGCGACTATGACTGCTTTGGGCCGAGGTGTGCCCTTGCAGGACATTTGCCAGGCGGCTACGTGGGCCTCGCTGCACACGTTTGCCAGACATTATTGCCTAGACAGTCTAGTCCGGAGGGATGGCTTCTTTGGCCGTTCCGTCCTCCAGGACTTTCTGGTGTGATTATTGGTTCGCAGACCCACCACCACGGGGTTGGTATTGCTGGGGTATCTATTCTAAGGTAAGGAATCTATCACTAACGTGTCTCTTTCAGATGCAGAAGTTACTACTTGTGTAACGATATATCTGTAAGAGACATTAGTTAGTGATAGGTTCCTTACCGACCCACCCATCCTCCCCGTTCTGCGAACCGATATCTAGGGTTATGGTCATCCCCTTTTAGGGCCCTAGTTTCATGGCACCAGTAATGGTTTTTTGGCATAGCTCTGCATTTCTGGCGCGGAAAAGCTGTGTCTAAGAACTGACGTCAGCACGCGGAGGCGGCTTCTAAGTACTCCGACGACGTCATCATGGCACCCACGACGCCTACGACGGACGCGGAGCCGCAGACGACGCCTACCGACGCGCAAGGGTACTGCTACACAAAAGTTTCCGGATCCAGTCTGACGCCTGGGGATATTCTAAGGTAAGGAATCTATCACTAACTAATGTCTCTTACAGATATATCGTTACACAAGTAGTAACTTGTGCAATAAATACAGAGGCATTTTTCTAAGACTGGTCTGTTTTTTCTTGTGCATAAGCTTACTAACTGACTATTGTAGTTAAAGCACCTGCTTTACACCCTCCTGGATAAGCCTTAGCTGCAGTCCACAGCTACACCTTGAGGGCTTTGGTTATCAGGGACCACTACAACGATCACTAAGGGTTGCCCGGACTCAGTGCCTCACCAATAGGTGTACACCATATACTGAGCCAGCCTCCTATACTCGGAACAAAAAGTTTCTTACCATATGGAATGCTCTTCCTAGTATATATGCTATCTTACTGCAGATTTGTCACCGACCCACTCTCTTCCTTGCTCCCTGGAATAGATTCTTCTGCTCCACACTGCATACATTCCTCTTAAGAACTCTGCACACTTGCATAATCTGATTTTTAGGGCTCCATGTCCGGCGGTGTGGACAGAGATCAGAGAAAAGCTGATATCCGTATATGGAGGTGGTGGCTATGTAGGGGCTATAGTGTCACATCCAGGGCAGGACAGATCTAACACTGAGGGATACTACATCACTTAACGGCGTATGAGAGAATTGCTGAGAAAATTCTACGGCTCCAGCCTGGCACCTGGGGGCATTCACAATGTGTGGAATCTTTGGTTAGATAGAGTATCCACCAGAAAAAGTGTTACAGAAAGTAACTTTCTTAGAGACTATTAACTGAAGATTCCTCACCTTGTGAATTCCCCAAGGCAGCAGACTGGATCCAGAAATTCCTGATATCTGATGGAGACTTCTAGCCACTGATTCCTTACCTTTGAATTTCTCAGGCGTTAGACTGGATCCGGAAGATTTTTCATGAGTAGTACCTCTGTGCGCTGGTAAGTGGTGTTGATCGGTTCTGCGTGCCTCGTCCATGCTGGAAGTGGCATTGTGGTACATATATAAACACCACTCAAGCGTGCTGACGTCTGTTCTTTTCTTTCCACACCAGCCAGCTCTGATCCGGAGAAGAGCTCACCCTCGGTCACTGTTTAACTGGATTTATTTGACGTTTTGTCAGGTTTTTTTGAGGATTTTCCTCCTGGTGCGTTATGGAATGTTTTTTAAGAAGACAGAATTCAAGCCCTGCAGAGGCTGTCATCCGTCCGTGTCAGTGACGGACCTGCTCCTAGGTCTGCGTGTGGTGTTTGGAGCGTGACCATGACCCGAAGTCATGCTCCGATAGCCTCACCATGAATCCAAAAGCTTTTAGGGAGAGTTTCCTAAAGCTCTAGGCTGGTGTCATGCAACTCTGCCTAAATAGTGGTCTCTGTTGATAGGAAGGCCCCGGGAGCATCCGTGGAGTCAGAGGTCGTTTTCTCATTTCAAGTCCTCGGTTCACTCTGGTAAGTTGAGTTGAGGCACAAGAAGAAGAAGTTGAAGAGGTCTTTGATTTCTCCTCGGCCGACAAGGGAGTGTTGACACTCAAGACCTGGCTCTGCAGTAGAGCCTGCACCTTGGCCAACTTTGCACCTCCCTAATTTTACCAGAGCTGAAGCGACCCCATCCAACTCAGAGCTCTATGAAGCCCTGCACCTCATATTTGGGCAGACCTACCCCTCCAGTGCGCTTTCGGGCCTCGCTTGGTAGGAGGTGACCCCCGCATGGTTCCACGTTGGCAGACCCCATGAATCCAGACCGATGACCGTCAAACCAACTCGGCTTTCCCCATCACTGGTCCCGATGCCAACGCACCCACCGGTGGCACCATCCCCATTGTGATCCCCAACTCCTATACGGAGCTGGATGGTATCACCTGACTCCGGCGCAGATAGGAGCTTGACCTTAGAGCCTGAGCCCTAATCCCTTGGGCTAGGACTTGGGGAAGGATGGGAGGCGTCGCTGGACCCCGGAGAATACCAGCCATATGAGGATGGACTAGTGTGAGGATCTGTGTGATGTTAGTGAACTGAATACCTCTCCAGATAATGGTATGCTTTCTCCCCCTACCGTGGCTACGGAGGAGGGAGCTTCATAAATGCAATGGTGGTGTGGATGGCGGCTGAGGTCCTTGACCTTAAACTGCCCTTGGTGGTAGTCCAGAATAATATCTTGACAGAGCTGCTGCAGCCGGGAGTCTCCACATCACAACCATTACCCCCGTTCAATGGTGCCCTCACTGATGTCCTTTTGGGGATCTGGTCCAAACCCAACACGGGAACCTGTGTACAGGACGATTGCCTACTGCCCCGGGGATCCAAACTTCCTCACCCAACCCCATAGAGCTTGGTGGTCCAGGCCTCAATGTTCCACTCTGCATTCCCTACCACTCCCCTTGATAGGGAATCCAAGAGGTTAGATACCTTGGGGGGGAGGGGGGGGGGGGGGGGGGGGAAGAGAATCTACACCAGTCTGGCATTGCAGTCCCTTAACACAGCATGCCTTTTGGGCCTTAACCCCCACACTCTGTGGCACACAGTTGAGTAAGTACTGCCACAGGTCCAGGAGGAGGCCCAGGCCATACTCTGTTGCAGATGGGAGAGAGGCAGCAAAGTTCACAATACGATGCAGACTTGACATGACCGAATCACTGGGCAGAGCAATCTGAAAGAGACAGGTTAGTGATAGATTCCTTACCTTAGAATATCCCCAGGCGTCAGACTGGATCCGGAAACTTTTGCGTAGCAGTACCCTTGCGCGTCGGTAGGCGTCGTCTGCGGCTCCGCGTCCGTCGTCGGCGTCGTGGGCGCCGTGATGACGTCGTCGGAGTGCTTAGACGCCGCCTCCGCGTGCTGACGTCAGTTCTTCATTTTTCCGCGCCAGCCAGCGCAGATCTGGAAAGAGCAGTTACCCAAGTCAATTTTTGACTAACTTTTGATCATTTTGATCATTCTTCGAAGTCTGTGCCTTAGGGATGCCCGGATTTAAACACTGTGAGGAGTGCGACCGCACGATGTCGGTCACGGACCCCCACCACCTGTGTTTGACCTGTTTAGGCGTTGACCACGATGACAAGGCCTGCTCCGACTGTCGGGCCCTATCTTCGAACGCCAGGCAGGAGCGGTCCCGCAGGCGACTCGAACTCCGGCAGTCGGCCCGCGCCGCGTGAGGTCCCGGTCCCACGGGAGGTCGAGGGACAGGTCGCGGGGACGGATCCACCAGAGCTCCGGGAGTCGGCACCACTCCTCCGGGTCGAAGTCGTCGTCAGGTAAGAAGCACAAGAAGTCGAAGAGGCGTCATCGCTCTTCTGACTCCCCCCTGACGCTCGCGCGATGCGGCCGGGGGTTCGGGTGACACCGCCCACGCGGTTCCTCCGGAGTCGCGGGCGTCGCGCCCTGCCCCACACCCTCCGGTCCCTGGGCTGGGCGCGACGCCGGAGATCAAGCGTTTCCTCATGGCCATGATGTCCGTTTCTCCTCCGACGGGCTCCGCGGCGCCTCCGGGCCCAGCGGACCCATCTGGGGGCACTAGCGGGTCGGGGGCTTCGCCTCCGACGCTGTCGGCGCCTTTGGGCCCGGCGCCGCAGGGCCCCACGGTCCCGACACCGCCGGCGCCTTCGGGCCCGGCACCGCAGGTTCAAGCAGCCCCGACGCCGCCGGCGCCTTCGGGCCCAGTGCCGCGGGACACCGCTGGACCTTCCTCGGGCTCTGGATCATCGCCCGTGGAACTTACGACCCCCCCGGCGTCGGTCCGTCAGGTGTCACCTCCGGGTCCGTCCTCGGGTGGCGCCGCCCCCGATTCCTCCTTTGTTCCGGTTCCGACGTCAGAACGACGCCGCTGGGCGCCGCTTTCGACGCCGTTTGGAGAATTCAACTTCTACGAACCAGCCCCATTGGTTGACAACCCTGAGTATCAGGAGATGGGTGATGAGGAGGATTGGGAGGGGCTGAAGACCCTCTGACCAGGGAGTGTCAGTCTCAAGCGGGCTGGGCAGGAGACCTTGGGGAGGCCAGTGGTCTGGACACCTCTCCAGACACTGGTTTTGTCTCACCTCCTACCGTGGCTTCGGAGGAGCGGGCAACCTATAGTGTGGTGTTGACGAGGGCCGCCAAGGCCTTGGGCCTTGAGCTCCCCGTCGCGGCCGTGAGGACTAACCTCCTCACTGAGGTCCTTAAACCGCAGTCAAGCTCGGCCGAGCCTCTGCTGCCCTTTAATGAGGCCTTGACCGACGTTCTTTTGGGCACCTGGTCCAAGCCCGCTACGGGTTCGCACGTAGATAGGATCGTGGCCAGACGCCACCGCCCGGCCCCGGGCGACCCTTGTTTCCTGTCCACCCATCCCACCCCCGAGAGTCTGGTCATCCAGGCCTCCAATTCCCAGACCGCATTCCCGTCGGCTCCGCCGGACAGGGAATCCAAGAGATATGAGAATTATGGAAAGAAAATATTCTCCTCCCTTAGTTTGGGACTGCGGTCTTCCAACACCGCATGCCTCTTGGGCCGCTACACCCACTCTCTGTGGAAGACTTTGGCGGAGGTGCTGCCAGAGTGTCCGTTGGAGGTACGGGCCAAACTCGGCCAAGCCCTTGTGGAGGGCCGAGATGCAGCCAAGTTTTCTATCCGGTGTGGGCTGGATACCACCGACTCGCTAGGCAGAGCAATGGCAACAACGGTGGCAGTAAGACGCCACGCCTGGGTGGGGTCCGCCAATTTCTCGGCAGATGTCCAGAACACTCTGATGGACATGCCGTTCGATGGCCGTTGCCTTTTTGGCGACAAGGCAGACCACGCTTTAAGGACTCCAGGGCTACGGCCAAGTCCTTGGGCCTCTCGGCCCCGCGCCAGCAAACGGCTGCTTTTCGCTCATTTCGTGGCACAGGAAGGGGCGTCCCCACGCGTGCTGCCAGCCACTCTCCGCAGACTAACATCCAGCGCGGTGGCGGCCGTGGAAACCGCTGTGGAGGCGGTCGGGGACAAAGGCGAGGTCAGTCCACACCTTCCCCTGCAGCATCCGCCTCAAAACCCTCCTGGTCCGTGCTTTTCGGCCCATGTGACGCCAGTGGGGGGCAGGGTTCGCCATCACCACTCTCACTGGCGCACTGTCACTTCGGACAGGTGGGTGCTGCAGATCGTCCGGAGGGGCTACTCCCTCCCCTTCGAGACGACTCCTCAAGCCATGCCACCGCAACACCACCGCGTATCGGGGGATCACTTGCGGCTTCTGCAGGAGGAAGTTTCGGCCCTCTTGGCCAAGGGGGCCATCGAGCGCGTTCCTGGGCCAGAAGTAGGACGTGGTTGCTACTCCCACTACTTCCTGGTACCCAAGAAGGGCAAAGGGGGACTATGCCCTATCTTGGACCTACGGAACGTCAACAGCTTCCTCCGGAAGGAGAAGTTCAAGATGCTGACTCTGGCTCAGGTCTTAGCTGCCCTGGACCCAGGAGACTGGATGGTAGCGTTGGACTTGCAGGACGCTTATTTCCACATCCCCGTCCTGCCGGCCCACCAGAGTTACCTGAGGTTCACGGTAGGCCACGAGCACTTTCAGTTTACAGTGCTCCCCTTCGGCCTTACCAGCGCCCCACGGGTGTTCACGAAAGTGATGGCGGTGGTCGCAGCTCATCTGCACAGGTTAGGGGTTTCAGTCTTCCCCTACCTCGATGACTGGTTGTTGAAGGCGGGCTCGCCCCAGACAGTCGTCAGCCACCTCCAGACTACGGCCGATCTCCTGCACCTGCTGGGGTTCTCCATCAATGTGCCGAAGTCACACCTGTGCCCCTCTCAGAAGCTCCTTCTCATCGGAGCGGTTCTCGACTCGGCGCTGTTTCGGGTTTATCCACCCGAACAGCGAGTTCGGGATATTCAGGCTTTGATTCCACTCTTCCAGCCTTTATCCCGAGTTTGGTCAGGTTGACGCTGCGGCTCCTGGGGCTGATGGCTTCCTGCATCCTTCTGGTGCATCACGCACGTTGGCGGATGCGGGCTCTGCAGTGGGACCTGAAGTTTCAGTGGGCCCAGCATCAGGGCAACCTGTCCGACCATGTCCTGATCTCAGAGGGCACTGCGAGACAGCTGCAGTGGAGGCTCTCGGACCGCGATTGGGTCAACGGCAGATCCCTCTCCCTTCCCCAACCGGAGCACGTTGTTGTGACGGACGCGTCCCTCCAGGGCTGGGGAGGCCACATGGGAGAGGCGGAGATCAGAGGCATCTGGTCTCCGGCGGAGTTCCGGCTCCATATCAACCTTTTGGAGCTGCGGGTGATTCGTCTAGCACTGAAGGCATTCCTCCCCTCTGTCCGAGGGAGTGTAGTGCAGGTGTTCGCGGACAACACCACCGCCATGTGGTACTGCAACAAACAGGGCGGGGTGGGGTCGTGGACCCTCTGCCAGGAGGCTCTGCGCCTCTGGCAATGGCTGGAACATCAGGGCGTGACTCTGGTGGTTCAACACCTGGCAGGTTCTCGGAACGCCAGGGCGGACGAACTCAGCCGCCGGTGCATGATGGATCACGAATGGCGTCTGAACTCGGACGTGGCGCAAGGTCTCTTTCTGCGCTGGGGAGAGCCTTGGTTAGATCTATTCGCCACCGAAGAGAACGCGCAATGTCACCAGTTCTGCGCGTTGGAATTTCCAAGGCGGCACTCGCTCGGAGACGCTTTTCGTCGCGAGTGGAGTTGCGGTCTGTTGTACGCCTTTCCGCCTATACCACTTCTGCCCAGAGTGCTGAAGAAGCTCAGTCGCGACCGGGCACAAGTCATCCTTGTGGCTCCGGACTGGGCACGAAGATACTGGTATCCCGAGCTACTCAGTATGTCAGTCGATCCCGCGGTTCATCTGCCTCTTCAGGAGGACCTTCTGTCGCAGCAGCAGGGGACGATCCTCCACCCGAACCTGTCCAGTCTCCACCTCCATGCTTGGAGATTGAGCGGCGACAGTTGAGGCCATTTGACTTGCCTCCTGAAGTTTGCAACATCATTCTGGCAGCCAGGCGTCCCTCCACAAAGTCGGTATACGCCTGCAAGTGGAACAGATTTGTGGCATGGTGCACAGCAAAGGCTGTGGATCCCCTCAATGCCCCTCTTTCTGAGGTTCTCCTCTTTCTTCTTTCTCTTGCCCAGCAGGGCTCTGCTCTGGGCACTATCAAGGGCTATCTTTCAGCCTTTCTCAGGCTGCCTGATCAACCTTCTTTGTTCAAGTCCCCTATCGTTAATCGATTCCTGAAAGGCATCACACATACGTTCCCTCCTGTTCCCTTTGTGATGCCTCAGTGGGACTTGAACCTGGTTCTTACATTTCTGATGTGCGCTCCCTTTGAGCCACTTCACAACTGCCCTCTTCGCCTTCTCACTTTGAAGACTGAATTCCTGGTAGCCATCACCTCTGCCAGGAGAGTGAGTGAGCTCCAGGCTCTATCTTGTAAACCTCCCTTCCTTTCAGTCCATCCGGACAAGGTTGTGTTACGGACAAGGCCCTCCTTCCTACCCAAAGTAGTTGCGGCCTTCCACATTGGGCAATCTATTACCTTGCCCACCTTCTTTCCACCTCCGCATCCCTCGAGAGAGGAAGAGAGGCTCCACCGTCTGGACCCAAAACGTGCGCTCTCATTTTATTTGGATCGCACACGCCGACTCTTTGTTGGTTACGTGGGCGCTAAGAAAGGGAAAGCGGTGCACAAGCGGACCATCTTGCGCTGGATCATCTTGTGTATCCAGGCGTGTTACTCCTTGGCTAAGAAGGAACCCCCTGTGGGGCTGAGGGCTCATTCCACTCGAGCCACAGCGACTACAACTGCTTTGGGCCGAAGTGTGCCCTTGCAGGACATTTGCCAGGCGGCTACGTGGGCCTCGCTGCACACGTTTGCAAGACATTATTGCCTGGATAGTCAAGTCCGGAGGGATGGCTTCTTTGGCCGTTCCGTCCTCCAGGACTTTCTGGTGTGATTATTGGTTCGCAGACCCACCACCACGGGGTTGGTATTGCTGGGGTATCTATTCTAAGGTAAGGAATCTATCACTAACGTGTCTCTTTCAGATGCACAAGTTACTACTTGTGTAACGATATATCTGTAAGAGACATTAGTTAGTGATAGATTCCTTACAGACCCACCCATCCTCCCCGTTCTGCGAACCGATATCTAGGGTTAAGGTCATCCCCTTTCAGGGCCCTAGTTTCATGGCACCAGTGTTGGTTTTTGGCATAGCTCTGCGTTTCTGGCGCGGAAAAGCTGTGTCTAAGAACTGACGTCAGCACGCGGAGGCGGCGTCTAAGTACTCCGACGATGTCATCACGGCGCCGACAACGGACGCGGAGCCGCAGACGACGCCTACCGACGCGCAAGGTTACTGCTACGCAAACGTTTCCGGATCCAGTCTGACGCCTGGGGATATTCTAAGGTAAGGAATCTATCACTAACTAATGTCTCTTACAGATATATCGTTACACAAGTAGTAACTTGTGCATTTCGTCAATAGTGGTCCTGAGGGAGGAGGAGCCAAGCTCGCGACCGCGATGGCCGCACTGTAGCTCGGCTCCTCCAGCCTTCCTGCCCAACACACATATCCTGCCAGACATCCTGCCCCGAGACGACACACTCAGGAAGAAACGGAAAGGTGAAGCAACGCTCGTACTTACCGTCTGACCCGGAGGCTCCTGCGAGCTGCGGATCCGGGGCTGTGCTCCTGCTGGATCCGGGGCCTTCGCCTCGTGGTAACCGGAGCCTTGCCTGTGTGGGTCGGCCGGAGTGCGGGTGTCGGCGGCGGCCCCTGGTGGAGAGGGGTTGGCTGTAAGAGGCCGATGTGCGGTTGCGCCGGTGGAAACTGACCGGACCCGGTCCAGCGGCCGGGGGGCCCCATGGTAGGGCGCGACAGGCCGTGGATGGTGGAAGACCGCGCAGGAAGATACCCCCTTTGTCGCCCTGTCTGGCCATCTTGAAGCCCTGCGCCTGGAATCGGCGTGTGGCGCCCATGCTGCGTTGGCGCTGGCGGATCCTCCACTTTGGTGGCTCTCCTTTCTGCACCCAGGTTGCCATTTCTGGGGCTCGAGTGGGCTCCAGCGGTGGCCTTGCTTAAGAGACCACTCCAGAAGTTGGGGTGTGTGGGGACGCGGCTAGACCCGCAAGATGGCGGCCAACGCCCTGGGTTGCGGATTTGCTCGGGGCGGCGAACTTGTGCCGCTGAAGTGCACGGTGGCCTGGTCCTGTGAGCGTGAGCCCACGCTTGGCGATGTCCTTGACGCCCTACAGTCCTTACATGCGGCCATGGCCCCCGTCGCCCCTGTGCAGGATGGACGGTCCGCCGCCATTTTTGTTGGGCCGTCCCTCACGGACACGGCTCAACTTCGAGTGTGCGCTGCCTCATCCCCCTCTGTTGCTACGGGGAGTGCTGCCGCCGTGCATCGACAGGACTGTACGCCTGCGGCCCCGAATATCCAGGTAGCTTTGATTGTGGCGGGCGCTGGTGTGGGCTCCGCGCTGGGGCCCGCTGTAGGAAGGTGGATACCTGACTATGGTTACCCCCAACTTTTTGCCTGGTGTTTTGCCGGTTTTCTGACTTAGTTGACCTGGGACCCTGCTATTCAGGACCCCAGGCCCACTGCTCTCTCTGTAAAATGGATTCCATGTACCTTAGGTACATATCTAATTGGATACTGAGTCACCTTATCAGTCCCTGTACAGTGTACCTTAGGTACCCAGGGCATAGGTGTACCCAGGGCCTACCAGGGGCTGCAGCATGTATTATGCCACCCCTGGCTGGCCATCCAAATCTGACACAACTGGCTGCACGACAGCTGGGGCAAGGTGGTGTAATCACCCTTTGCTTTAGATATAGTATTCCTATATCTAACCCTAAAATGGACACATGTATTCCTATAAGTCACTCCTATGGCAGGCCTTATCAATCCTGAAGGCAGAGTGCTTGGAATTATGTGAGATGGTGCTCTGGCATGAGATGAGCCCGTTTGCAGCTTGCGGAACCAAGTCCTAATAGCTGTTCCATGATAACGCATACCATATACTCTTAAATGCATTATAATCCTCGCGGTTATGTGCCAACTTTGGTATCGCTTTATCAAAACATGTCGAGTAAGGTGTCATACGAATTGGAATACTAACCCCTCGCCAATTCTGGCGACGGGGTTAGCATTCCACCCTTCTAGAGGGACACGACATGTATGTAACTGTGAACCCCGGTTAAAGTTAACTCAAGCCTCAGCATCACAAAATGGATGCCGCTCCAACAGACACAAGTCTGACCTCCTGCTGCTGGGAGTCCTTCCAGCGAGGTAGGGTTGGACAAAGGGTTTCCTGTCAGGGGCGGTGCTAGCACCATCCCAGACATGGTTTTGTGTATCCCAGGTAGGCAGGGCTTTACAGGAAGGTGACTGCAAGTGGCACCCCGGTGCTCACTATGCATAGGCCGGCTTGAACCAGTTCCAGGGGCACACCAGCCCCTGAGCTGGGGAAAGTCCGGCAGGGGAGAGGGGTGTAACCACCCCCCTTCCTGGTCCCACCCATGGGCAGGACCTAGTCGCATACCAGCCCCTTTCTTTAGAATAAAGGTAGGAGCGGGGAACCTTCCAAATTAGATCATCTTTGAATCCTGAAACTACTTTCTACGAAAGGAACTCAAGACTTCTTCCTATGATTTCTCCCTTGTGACTAAGGAGTAGTCACCCTGCATCTGCGGGCACCAACTAAGAACACTGCGGTTTGCTGCACGTCCTTCCTCCGGAACCAGACCGACCAGCACGACGAGACCCGGCTTCCCTGGCACCTCTGACCTCTACCTACATCATCAGCCCAGCTGTAATCCGTGGGTGCGACGAGACCTCGAGGGACCGGCCATCTTCAGAACTGCACTACGCTTATCCAGCACGACCGCCGAGGGATCCTCGTGTGAGTGCTTTGGGGTTTGAGAAGCCCTAACCCTGAGCAGCTCCAGCACCGAAGTCCAGCCCCCCAGCATCCACGAGATCGGCGTGGGGCCCTTCTGCTCTTTGCTGCTCACCGCGTTGTCCAGGTCACTTGCCTGTTGGCTTGTGGCCCTCCTGACGATGAACCATGACAACAACACCGCTGGTCTGGTTGCTCCAGACTGGCCCTTGCTCCCCTTCAACAGAGGAGCACCCCGGACCCTCCTGGTCCACTCCAGATGCCATTTTGAGTCCACCACGTGGGCTTGCATTTGCCAAGAGTTGTTGCCCCAATCCTGGGTCCAGCGACGTCGACAGCAGATACCTTCGTGGGACAGCTCGCACCTCCATCCTGGTCGCCGACAACGCCTCCTGGTCCGACAGACTGCAGAGCCCAGCGTCGCCCACTCACCTGGTCGAGGTGACTCCATCCGGTGCCATCCTGGTGCCCATCTAATCACTGGCTAGTGATTCAGAACTTGGTCCCCTCTGCTTACAGGTATCCTTCTTCACCGATCCAGACTTGGATCCCATCGAACTTCATCACTGGTCGCCTGCCAGCAACTTCTTCTTTCAGGCTCCATAGACTGTAACGAGGATTCCCGACATCTTTTGAACCCTATGCAGCCGCAGCCCCTGGGCTAGGTAACTTCGGCACTTCGGTGCTCCAGCATAGCTTAACTATCCAAGTGTCTAGATCCTTTTTCGTTTCAGCTCTACCTAGTCGGATTCGTCCGATAACACTAACTTTACGAAATCTAGCATCCATAGACTTTGTCCCGCATCCCGCGTGAGAGTGCACACTCTGCACCCGATCCCCCTAGGCCTCCTGCTAGTAATCTGAAGGTTCAGTAGAGTAGTCCTAGCGATCCTAAAGTCTCTGAGATTAGTTACTTACCTGCTAGTATTTCGCATTCCACTTTTGTAGTATATGGTTTTTCGTGCCCCTCGGGCATTTGTGTAAATTGTGCGAACTTAAATATTTTCGTAAGAGCTTTGTATTGTGCTTAGCACCCTGACCTCATAAAGAGTCCAGGGTTGTTGTGTTCTAAATAAATATCTGTTTATTTTCATAACAACTTGTGTGGTGTCCTTTCACTTGGTGTTCAAGGGGTATATGTGATGGTATAACAGCTGGCTTAACACGCCCTCTAGAGCTTAGCCTAAAGACTGCTCGTATCCATGCTACTAGGATAGCTGGTCTATAAGGTTGACTTACAACCAATCATCAATAGGGGTTGTTTGGTCTGATACATAGTGTTCACTAGAATAGTGAGCACTGCATATCAGGCCAACTTCTCACACCCGCTCCTGCCCGAGTGTTCGGGGAGCGACGAGGATCGCCGATTCGATTTGCTTTGGTGAGGTCCCGTTGTTACCTTGCGGAGGAGACTTTGCTTTCCTGTGCGGCGAGACTGCAACCACACTGTTTGCTGCTCCAGTTGTCATTAATGGAAAGTCTGAACTGCCGCGAAAATCTCTTGTTCTGTTGCTGGATGCCGGGGTCCTCTGGTTTCCACCCTTGTCCCGTTTTGTTCCGCTTGTGTGGCCGCTCCACCTTGAAACGTTTGCTGCCCCCTACTCTGTCACGTACGATGTCGATGACCAGGAAAGGGCAGGGGTGAGCTGGACTAACCCGGAGAACTACTGGTTAACGGATGGAGATGAGTAATGCCCCCAACCATGATAATATGGACGATTCCTTTGAGGGTTTGTGATACCTGGGACTGTGTCGATCTCGTTTTGATGTTGCATAAATGTGTGGGAAGGCGGGGGCAGGGGCCGAACGACCCGACTGATGGTTTCCTCCCCCCCTGGTTCCTTTCCTTTTTTGCCTCTTTTGTTCCTTTCCTACACTCTGACTTTTCTATATTTCGGGTTTCTTATTTAGGGCGACAGGCATGCTGCTGGGGGGGTAGGCCGTAACCTTCTGCAGGGGTGCGGGGTGGGATGGGCGGGTTGGGGCCTTTTATCTGTTCTTTTTCCTTAGTTCTATGGCTCTTTTGTATCCCTTTATCGGGGTGCCGTGTCTGTACGTGCTTCCCATGGTGTGATTGCAGCTGGGGATGAGGGGCAAGTTGTTCTTCTTTCCACGATATTGCTTGCACATATATTATGACTTGCATGCCCTAACCCCGATAGTGGTATCCTCAGTCACTTTACGTGCCCTTATCGCTGTGGGGCGCGTGCAGTAGCGCGGCGTTCTTTCTTTTCTTCTTTCTAATATCTCCCCCTCCCCCCCCCCCTTTTTTCTTATTATTTCGGTTAGTATAGAGGATGATTGTGATTACTGTGGTTGCTCTGGTTTCCTTCGATATGTAATGGAACGATACTTCGGTGGTCGGTGGACAAGTGGAGGGCCGCGATGGGCATTGAATTGAATCATGGCGTCTATATCCTGATTGATGTGAACTGTTGCTGATAATTGTCTTTTTCGATGCCTTCATGACTTGCTGTTTGATTCGTAGCCCGCTAAGGGAACTCAGATGATTGACTTGCAATTGATCCTGCTATACTCCCTATTATAAAATTAACCTTCTTTGATCCTGTTTTCAGCGGTCGTGCTCAGCCCTCTTTTTCAGGCTTAAACTGATTGAATACACGATGCTGGGTGCTACCGGCCAACCTTCGTATTGATTTACTTGCTTCGCATAATGTATCGTGGCCGGCCTGCCTGGTTGTAGGCCCGTATTTGTATGCTTCTGTCAGTACAATAAAGGTTTTCAAAAATGTAAAAAAAAATAAAAAATAGTGGTCCTGAGGTGCCACGCTTGGTTGAGGACGACGGGCTTTTCAAGGGATGTCCAGGCGTCCCTCATGGGCAAGCCCTTTAATGGCACCTGTCTCTTCGGATACAAGGCGCATTCAGCGCTCGAGCCTGTTGGACAGTCTGGCTGTAATGGCCCCACGTCATCCCCAGTCTGCCTTTCATTCCTTTGATGGCTACAGAATGGACTTCCAACTGCGCTAATTCCCTCCCAGCCACCAAGCTGTACATGCTGGTCCAGCTCTAGGGCGGTGCGACCGCTGCCACGAGAGCGTGTGCTGACTTTGCATGGGGCCGCCTGTTTGCTAGTTTATATTCTGCTTAAAAGCACCTCCTGCAGCGTTCCTGGCCTCCAGCAATTTTCAGGCAACAATTAATATGTCAAGAGAACTCGGCGATTAATGTTCTTCCAGACGAGATCAGAGTTTTGTCTAGTAGAAGTTTTGCTTCATGGTAAGGTAGCGCAGAGGGTTAATATGCCTGCTGCGAAGAACATGAACCATGCAGATCACAAAGTGAATGTAATGTAAACCGGTCCGTGGTTTACTGCTTTTTGCAGAGACTTCATTTTGGTAGTTGCAGTTTACAGTGAGCTGTTAACTGTCATCAAAGAACTGCGTGCAATCTTCAAGGTATAGATTGGATCATATGGATTTTTTTCCCCAGACTTTCATTATTCTAATGTTGCAAAAAGGGTTCATTTGGGTACACATCAGTTTTTGTTGTTAAAGAGAGCCCCAATCCATTGCGCTACATTTTAAATTCAGAGTTTGTGCTTCTGCAGACCAAGCACTCTTCAACTATATTGCCTACCTGTGTGGATAATATGTGAATCCACCCCTTGTTGTCCGCTGTTTTATATAACCTATCCTCTACGCTGATTTACACACCTATGATTGATTGTCTCTGTGTAATGTGTCGGTTATGTAAACTGCTCTGACACCCTTCATTTTTATGAGTGACGCTATAAAATGAATTAAATGCATCTGAGAGAAAGTGGTTATGGAGACTGTTAAAGGGTGGTAGGGAGGGAATCCGTGGTGGAGGTGGTCATTGGGGGGGCGCCAAAAAACGTCGCACTGGGTGCCACCAGTGCTAAAGCCGGCCCTGTGTGCATGCTTCCCAGCCTCTGCGTGGATGAGGGTGCACAGTACCCACAGACTTCGTGGGTCAGTTTTCTAGTCAGTCCGCTACCCCCTGGCAGCTGCAGCCTCCAAACCTTACGAATTTGTACCTTTACCACCATGGGCATCCAGTTGATGGCAGGATTCTCCATCACCTGCTACACTGTCAGTCCATAACATCAGAAAGGTGGATTTTGAAGAATATCCGAAGGGACTACTCCCTCCTCAAGGCTCCCCCTCCCTCCATGCCACCGTGTCACGACCGGCTGATGGAGGATCATCTGTCCCTTCGCGGGGAAGTCCTGGCTCTCTTGGCCAAGGAAACTACAGAGAGGTTTCCGGTGCCTGAATTAGGCTGTGGTTGCTATTCCCAATACTTTCTGGTTCTCAAGAAGGACAAAGGCCGTCATTCCATTCTAGGTCCACAAGCCCTCAATCTCTTCCTCAAGAAGGAGAAATTCAAAATGCTCATGTTGGCTCAGGTCTTGTTTGCCCTGGACACAGGAGACTGGATGGTAGTGTCGGACTTGCAGGATGCCTATTTCCACATTCCTGTCCTGCCTGCCACTGGCGCCATCTGTGGTTTATGGTAGGCCATGATCCTTTTCAGTTCACCTTGCTCCCCTTAGGCCTTACCAATGCCACCAAGGTGATAACGGTGGTTGCAACTCATCTGCAAAGTTCATGGGTTCCAGTCTTCCTCTATCTTGGCGACTGGCTATTGAAGGCCTTCTCTCGATAAGCTGTTGTCTCCCAGCTCCAGACTATAGCGAACCTCCTGCACTCGCTGGATTTCACTATCAACATGTGGAAGTCACACCTGACTCCCTCTCTCTCAGATGCTCCCTTTCATGTGAGCTGTTCTGGACACTGCAGTTGCAGGCTTATCCTCCCAAGTGGCAAGTCCGGGATATTCATGCTAAAATACCAACGTTTCAGCCTCTATCCTGGATTTCGGTGAGACTAACTGTGAGGCTGCTGGGCCTCATGGCCCCCTGCAACCTGCTTGTAAAATATGCCCAGTGTCCTATGTAGGCTCTGCAGTGCAACTGATGTTCCGGTGGGCGCAGCATCAGGGGAATCTCTCCAAAATGGCCCAGATCCAGGAGGGAACTGCAAAAGCTCTGCAGTGGTGGCTAACCAATCGCGATTGGGTCAGAATGAGACCCCTCTCCGTTCCCCAGATCTGATGGTAATGACAGATGCGTCGGTCTTGGAATGGAGCGGCCATCAGGGAGAGGTGGAGAACAGAGGACTCAATCATGCATATCTGAAAAAAAGGAGGTTTGGAATTCCAATGTAGAAGTAGCTGCACAATTTTCTACCATTGATTGTACCACAATTACCTACATAAGAGTCTTTGCACTATTAGATCTGTTACTTATTGTTCTTGACATATATTTCTTAGTGCAGCTTCTTCTGATTATCCTTGACAAATATTGCTTTGTGCAGCTTAACAATATCCCAGGTCTTTCGTGCTGTTTGTAATGTTCACAATGTTCATATGATGTGTAATCACAGGTCGGTCTTTTGTGCTGTTCGTAATACTCAAAATGTTCATACAAGTATAATTACAGATCTTGAGTGGGCGTGGCTGAGCCACCGAAGATGGCGGATCACTTTCCCTAAGGCTCCGGCTGCCGGCCCGCATCATCTGCCACCCATGTAACTTCCTCGCATCCCGCAGCAGGGGCACCAATTGTGACCGGAATACAGCAGGATTGCCCGGATGTGCTCAAAACCCCGGTACACGCACTGCAACACGCCCGGAGCGCCCCGCATGCGGTTCCCGAGTGACGCCCTCTAAGATGGCGGCCTCCCGATAGAGTGGCGGCGCTCGCTGCGGACCCCGGGGGCGGCTCGGCCCCAGCGGATCAAGGACCATGAAAGAAAGCGGCATGCCAGCGGGCCCCAAGTGAGGCAGCGATGTCCCCAGACCGGCGGCCAGGCATCGGCCGAAACCTGACGGGCCGAGGGCGAGGGACTCCGCGAGGCTACCGCCGACCGCGACCGCGGTGGGGAGCCCACTCTCATCTCCACTGCTGCAGCCCCGCATACTGCGAGAGGCGCTGGGAAGGTGCGTGCCAGGCTGGGACATGGAGGGGAATGCCCGCGCTACCTGAACAGCGAGAGCGGCTGTCACCACGCGTCCCTGGTTACGGCTCATATCACCCGTGCTTCACCCTCTGCAAGGCGGGAACCACACTGCGCTGCAGGTTAGCTGGGCGGAGAGGAGGCCTCACCACATGTGCCCCGAGACATCCTCCAGCGGTCTGGACCACTCCTGCGGCCGTGTGCACTCAACAGGCCTGGCAGTACCGGCGAGAATAGTCAAAAGTCACCACATCAAAACACCACGCAGCCTGATGGGGTAATACCCCGGTCTCTCATTAGAGAAAGGAGAATATACTGGTCTACACCCCATTTCACATACAGCGCACGGACTCAACTGCGTGCCATTCCTCATCTTCCCCCGCCGGCAATCCGAAGAGCACGAGGGGGTGGAGAAAGACGTGGCGACTGAAGGCAGGCCTCTGTAGGCCGTGCGACCCCAGTATAGAGGATCAGGAGGGCGACGCGGAGGCCTCCCCTGCGGAGCGGCCACAGAACCGGAATTGATCAGGCCATTAAGGCTATCGTCAGATGCAACTTATCGTCAGCGCCACTGTGACACGGTGTAAGGCCCATCGGGACTGATCCCCCTCAAGACAGGGGGCTGTGGCCGTGGCACCGCCGCTCTGCTGTACCTCCGAGCCCCCTCCCAAGCTCAGAAGCTACCACCTCCCAGAGGGGCAACGCCCCGGTTTGCCAATACGAACCAGTCCTACATCAGACACAAGTGTCGGGCGTGGTGACTTGCGGGATAGCTGTGGACCCTGGACCCCGCCTAACGGCCGTCGGCCCGAGCGCTCGCAAAGAGGATCTAAAGCCCCCCATCATGGGTCGTCAACGGGAGGCGGCGACCACCCACACAGCAGAACCACAGAAGATGACGCCTCAGCCACCAGTACCGACTGGATCACGGGAGGGACCCACCAGAGAAGACTCCATGTCCAGAAAATTAGAGCAAGTCCTCACTGCCATAGAGCACTCCAGAGTGGTGATGGAAAACAAATTTGATACTCTAGCCACTGATCTCAACATTCTCCGGGACAACCACAGGAAGCTAACGGACAAAGTAACCCAGAGTGAGAAGACAGTACAGGCAATAGAACCGCAAGTACAACAACACCGTCACGCTATCAAAGAACTGCAATCCCGGATCAAGGCTCTAGAATTTAAAACGGACGATTTGGAGGGACTCTCCCGGAGGAGCAACATCCGAGTCATGAATCTACCATAGGGGGCGGAAGGGGCCGACCCAATCAAATACATCACGGCCTGGATCGCAACTTGTACACCTGCCAAAGATTTGACTCCCTACTTCTCCATTGAACGGGCGCTCCGGGTCCCAGCGCGAAGACTCAAGCCAGGCCTGCCCCCGCGACCATTCCTGATGAAACTCCTGCACTTTCAGGACAGAGACTCTATCCTCCGTGTGGCCAGAGAACACGGGCGACTGCAGGTGGAGGATAAGCAGGTAATGCTCTTCCCCGACTATTTCCGAGCTGTGCAACAACAGAGGGTCACCTTCCAGGCGGTAAAACGCACACTTCGCCAAAAGAACATTCAATACGCCCTCCTGTTCCCGGCCAAACACAAGGTCATCAACGAAGGCACTACGCACTTCTGTACAGACCCGAAAGACGCAGCCGCCTGGGTAGAACAGCATGCACCCCATCATCCAAACTCAGCGGACACGCAAAAGGATCAACTACCACGACGGTCATGACGACAGGGCCGTAAAGTCACCCTAACGCAGCTCAGTGTCAGATCTAGTCCGACTGGAACTGGTTCCCCGGACCCCACGCAAATCATAGCGGAGCGCAGGAAGGCAATACAGGCGGTGACTGCCCTTGACCCCACGGGGGGAGGTTCGGACGTGGAAGGAGGCCCTCACCTATTCAGTTCTGAGGACGAGGGCAGCGATGCACCTGCCTCCCGAGAAGGCTCCATGTCGCCCCCGATAGTGACGCCCCAAACAGCAGACACGCTAATATAGCAGCTACATCCAGGCCCGGACCGCACAGTAAACATGGCTTAACTTAAGACGAACTGCCACGGAAATACACCACCACCCAGACGTCCGGCTGCAGGATGGTGACAGCTGACCAGACTCACCACGGAGACCACATTGAACTGCGTCGCTCCAAATCAGTGCCAAAGAACCGGAATGACTGAGATGCCCGAGGGTACATTTCCGAAGTTCATCTGACTCTGTAGCGGAGCCGGCAGCAGCCGGGGAGATGCCCAGCCACCATCCCGTAACAACGAACTAAAGAACACGAATGACAAACAGTTTGGACGTATTGCCCCTAGCAATAGGTCCCCCAAGTTGGGACTGTTCCCCAAAGTTATGGTTTATCCCCCTTTATGTTCTTAGTCTCCTAGATACCCTGAGGTGGGCGGGAGAAAGAGGGCATGATCACAGCAGACATCCCCATATTGATGGGGCGGGAATGGCCGAGGGGATGGGTCGGATGTGAGGAAACGGACACTCAGAGAGGATCACGGACTGCCTAGGTGAAGCATGGCCCCCCAAAACGCCGAACACAGACTTAAAATTTGTGACTTTGAATGTCAGGAGTATGCACACAGCCACTAAGAGGTATTCAGTATACGCCTACATTAAAAGACAACAGGCACAGGTGGCCCTCCTACAGGAGACACACCTGACAGAACAAGAGGTAGGCGGCCTTCGTAGAAAATGGCGGGGCATAGTTTGTGCCACGGCATACTCTGCCTTCGCCAGAGGTACACTAATATGGATCAGACCTGGTGTACCATTTAAGGAACAAACCCGTTTGATTGACAAAGATGGGTGATATGTAATCATAACCGGCCTCCTAGAAGGTCAGCCGATACTCTTGGGTTGTGTGTACGCCCCAACACAGAACAAGACCAATACTGGGACAAGCTGACCACAGTGCTAGCTCGTCATACTGGGATACCCTGGCTCCTGGGTGGAGACTACAATTGTGAATTAGATTTGCACTTGGATAGGTCACACCCTCCTCCAACGCACTCCCCAGCACACAAACAAACGGAACACTTCCGCAAATGGGTAGACCATTGGGCGTTGACAGACGCCTGGAGAGCACAGAACCCAGACGCCATATTGTACTCCTTTCACTCTATTCTCCATGACCTACGGGTGAGACTCAACAGATTCCTGTGTTCCACAGATCTCCTGCCCAAAATTTAATGCGTTGACTATTTGGGGCGGATAGTATCGACCACGACGCACACATCATGACACTTAGATGGAGACCACCCCACCCCCCGGTCCCCACATGGAAACTTCCCCAGGAATACCTCACTGATCAGGCCTTTCGACATATACACAGGGAATTTATCCGGGAACACTTTTTACACAACGCAGGCTCAACCTCCTCCAGAGCAGTAGAGTGGGACGCATATAAGGTTAGCGCCCGAGGACACGGTATCCATCAGGTAGTAGGGGTGCGGAGAACAGTGGAACAGGCACTACACAAAGCAGAGACCACACTATCGGATTTGTCCCGGGGTACGGACCAAGGGAGGACCATTGCAGCGCAGCTCTCGGCGGTGAAGCTTGCGCACGCAGAAGCCCTGCGGGACCTACGTAAATACAACTTCCGCATATGCAACACGGACACACAGGAAAGGCAATAGAGCAGGAGCATTATTGGCATGGGTGGTCAAACAGGACACAACATTGCATCCTATCACTGAGCTGGTAAATGAGACAGGGCGTCTCCAACACTCCCAACTAGACATCCTGCGCATATTTCGCACCCACTACGCAGCTGTGTACCGCAACCCAACACCGACGACATCATGTGAGCTAACAATTTCTGGGAACTCTGACGCTCCCCACAATCTCCCCTTCAGATAGGAAAGACCTAGACCGTAAGATCACACCCTCCGATATAAAGCGTGCCATTGGGTCTTTGGCAAGGAAGAAGACGCCGGGAATGGATGGGTTCCCGTTGGAATACTATAGCACATTCGCGGCCCAGATAGTAGCCCACCTAGCGTCCACATATGAGGAAGCCTTGTTCAGAAGTATACTACCCACGTCATTTCGCGAATCCATGGTGGTGACCTTTCTGAAACCCCATAGGGACTCCACACTCCCGTCCTCGTATAGACCTATAACACTCCTGAATACAGATTGTAAAATCCTGGGAAAGAAATTGGCCGACCGTTATAGCCAACTTCTCCCCACCCTGGTGCACCCTGATCAATGCGGCTTCGTACCCAGATGCAACACCTCGCATAATCTGCGACGGCTCTTCCATATCCACGATAGAGTGCAGGACAGATTCCCACACGCTGCATGCCTGATTTTTGATCTTGAGAAGGCGTTCGATACTCTGACATGGCCCCATTTGTTTGCTGTCCTCCGGAGGCTAAATATTGACCCCACATTGATAGCATACACAAAACTCTTGTACGAGGGACTCACCTCCAGGGTGAGAGTTGGCAAGCTCATCTCTGCTCCATTCCTGGTGGAGAGGGGGACCAGGCAAGGGTGTCCACTCTCCCCCCTCCTCTTCGCGTTGGTGGTGGAGCCCCTGGCCATGCGGCTACGACGAGAGGGAATGGCATGGGGTGTTCCGTTCGCGGAAACGACACACTTCGTATCATTATACGCGGATGATTTGCTAATTTACGTCCTGGACGTTACGGTAGATCTCACCTCGATATGGGCAACGCTGCAAGAATTCGGAGACACCTCCGGTCTCAGAGTCAACTGGGAAAAGTCGATGATCTACCCACTCAGCCCCCACCTGGCACCACAAGACATCAGGATGGGCACCCAGACCTTAACAAAGCGGCCCCCAGATATCTGGGAGTGGGCTCTATCATTCCCCGACAGATCTATATGAAGGTAACCAAGTGCTGCAGAACGCAGCAGCAAAACTTGTCTGCAAAAAGGGAAAGTTTGACTCCGCTTCAACCTGTTTGAAGAAATTGCATTGGCTGCCGATGCGCCAAAGAGCAGTATTCAAACTGCTCAGCCATACTCACAACAAAACAGGCCCTTGAATACTCCAGGAGAAGATCAAATTTTATGTTCCCACGAGGAACTTGCGATCGCTCCAATCAGCCCTCGCCAGAACAAGACGCATCAATAGAGTAAGGGCAGGAGGTCGTTCATTCTCTTACCGAGCAGCCAAGAGGTGGAATGAGCTTCCTCAAGACTTAAGACACACCTCTAACTATCTCCAGTTCCGAAAAAAATGTAAAACACACCTATTCTCTAAACCCTAAGCATCAGCACTCTAGCGTCAGTTCTGCAGAACTATCAGTAAATTTGGTATCAGCGCCTTGATATCCCTTGTGATGAGTGTTGCGCTCTATAAATAACATAAAATAAATAAAATAACCACCGCAAAGTGCTGACGAGCCTAGGATGGGCGGTGGGTTTCTGGAAGACTCTACCCCTGGCCCCCATCGGCAGGGTGGCCATAGCAAAAATGATAATGGTGCCCAGACTGCTTTATCACTTTGCCAACCTTCCCGTGATCCCACCCCGGTCTTTCTTCTGTGAACTAGATACCCTGCTCGCAACGCTGATTTGGGGGAATGGCCGGCGCAGAGTAGCATTGCGCGCATTATATTTGCCCACCACCAGCGGAGGTCTGGGAGCCCCGTCCTTCGAATCATATTTCCTCGCTGCACAGCTTCAGTGGCTGTCTCACTGGGCGGCGGAGAGATGCGTAGGGGAAATGACCACGGAAGCCGGCAGGCTACCTCTTCCCGCCATCAGGAGAATGCTCCTACCTGGCACCAAACAACACACACACCCGATACAGGTCTCCATTGCTCGCAAATGTATGATGCGAATCCATAGAATGTCGAAAGAGCGACCACTCTACTCCCCACTGCTACCCTTAGTGGGTCTCCCTCGGGGGGGGGGAAATATTATGCCATAAGAGCCCTACAGATATGGACCGACCATGATGTGACGGAAGTAGAGGCGTTGTTCCACGAAGGGAAACTGAAAACCTACGAGCAACTTGTCGACTGGTATGACCTCCCGCCAGGGAAATTTTTAACGCATAGGCAACTCCTAGATAGCGCTCAACAGCTCTGGAACCTACGGGACGGAGAACCTCCAACACACCCGGTGCTCCCCACGATACTCTGAATGGGAACAGGTAGACACGTAGTAACATGGTACTACAAAGCCATCAGAGAACTGGCTAACGTCTCCCAAGACAACTTGAGGCAATCATGGGGAGACGATGTGGGTAGGATATTCCATGACAAGGAGTGGACACGCGCTCTGGAATACCCTAAAAAGGTGTCCCGGAATGCACGGTTCAAAAACATACAGTTTAACATACTACATCGTGCATATCTCAAACCAAACTGCATCTGTACTATCCAGATACGCAATTCAAATGTCCCCCATGTCAGACAGTAGAGGTGAATTTCCGGCACATGTTCTGGGACTGCCACTCCCTACAGCAATACTGGACCAAGATACACCAAACACTCCTCACACTGGTTCACCTGCCACACATTGACACATGGGAGGTCTGTGCCTTGGGAACCTATAAAAAGAAAAAAATCAGAAAAACTGCAATGGCGATTCACATTCCTCGCTCTCCTCCTAGCAAAGAGAGCCATAGCCATGCAGTGGAGAGCCCCCTCGGGCCCCCAGAAGCAGCCTGGGTAGGAGAGGTAAACAAATGAGGGGCGGCAGAAGAAGACATTCTGCGGGAGGAAGAAGTGAAGGGCACTCGCGCAACAACAAGAGACAACAATAGATGAGGCGCCAGAGCCGACCCCGCCTCAAACCCTCAGCCCCTCCCAACACCCCAGTCCACCAGGCCAGACACTAGGAGAGTGAGATCCCCGGCGGGAGGGCGTAACGAGACGGGCGACCAACCCCACTGGGAATAGCATCTACTCCCACAACAGATTGTTCCCTCTCCCCCTGAAACCCTCGCGACCCTCACCCGTCGGGCCAACGGTCAATATACCCCCCGCCCACAATAGCCACTCGTCCTCACCCGCCCCCCTTCCTCATGTTTCTGGAGGAAGTTTCTTCCCACAGTTTCTAGTTCAGTTTCAGTCGGCGCTTTAGATACCGACTCACCTATCATATGCTAATAATTGACTACATAGCAAGGGGTCATCTATGCAAACACAGGGGAGATGCCTA
Source organism: Lissotriton vulgaris (assembly GCF_964263255.1). Lineage (NCBI taxonomy): Eukaryota > Metazoa > Chordata > Amphibia > Caudata > Salamandridae > Lissotriton > Lissotriton vulgaris. Next base: position 1,101,489,200 of record NC_141693.1, read on the forward strand.
CACCAGCCTTCACCATCACATATCCCAAGGGACAAGCCACAGCGGGCCACGACATCCTACAATAAGCTAATTTACCAGCAATCCATAAGCGATGATGTGTAATCCCATCTGGTGGAACGGAACCCAAATGTTGAAGATGAATTATGTTTGTAAATATTATGTAACCATTTTGTGTATACTAACTGATCTATGATAGATATGTTTTCCCACATGGGAATTTGTAATGTAAAACGCTAATAAAAAGTTTAAACAAAAAGAATTACAGATCTTGATAAGTTTGTGGCAATAAGGTCTTACAACTGTGGTGTAACAAAGGTTATGGTTGTTGTCTCTAAAGTGCTCTGTTTTTAGTTATACCATCAGCAATTAGTAATAATTGCCCAGGGACTGCTCCCTCGGAGTAGTGAAACCAAGTTACAGCACTTGGTACCTTGGAAACAGAGTTATAGCACTCTGTGTTTTTTCAGTAACTGCCAGGGGGGCGCTCCCCCGGAGCGGTAAATAAACCAGTTCGGCAACCAGAGTCTTCACCAACACTCTGGCGCGGTTTTAAAAAAAAACAGAGACCCTACCAGTTCAGAAGAGCGAGGACAGGGTCTTCCAGCAGCGTGGATCTTCAAGCGGATGAAGGAAAAGAAAACCGCTCAACCGCAGCCTCCAAAAACTGCAGTGCGTCTCAGAATAATCTGAACTAGACAACTGGGCATGGTTGATTTTTGAGGGCTAAACCAAGATGGTAGCCGCCAGCCTTTACTACGGGAACTAAGAGGGGACAAATGGCATCAGTAATTTAGAAAACGAAATGTCTGGGGCAAAAACACGCATTGGTAAAAGAACTTAAACAATCTATCAGTGCCTAAAGTATCGAAGGAAGTAAAAAACCTCGGAATGACCATGGACTCCAAGCTGTCGATGAATGCCCAAGTGGATAAACTAGCAAGATCAAGCTTTGTCACTATAAAAACGCTTCGATGAATTTTCCCTCATTTGGGATTTCCACACAAGGTCCAAGCTACCATCTCCCTTGTTCTGTCCAAACTCAATTACGCCAATAGCCTCTACCACGGATCACCTTTAACAGCCATGAAAAGACTACAACGGATTCAGAACTCTGCTGCCAGACTACTCTTGCATATCAAACCACATCTCCCCTGCCTTGAAAGCCCTGCATTGGTTACCGGTTGCCAGAAGATCCACGTTCAAGCTGCTTTGTATCACCCACAAAGCAATACATGGAATGGGACCACTCTTCATCAGGAATAAAATCACCAAACACATTTGACAAAGGAACCTCCCCTCTAAAGGAGCATCTCACCTCAAAATCCCACCATACAAGAAAAAAACCATGGGTGGTCTAGGAGAGTAGGGTCTGCTTCCTATGGTTACCCCCACTTTTTGCTGTGATTTTCTGGTTTTTCGACTTTAGTGTGGCTGTGGACCTGCTAATCAGGCCCACAGCCTAGCTGCTCTCTCTCTAAATTGATACCATGTACTTTAGGTACATACCAGATTGGTTACTGGGTCACCCTTGTGAGCCCCTTTATAGTGTACCATAGGTACCCAGGGCATAGGTGCACCCTAGGCCTACCCGAGGTTGCAGCATGTATTGTGCCACCCCTGGTTTGCCTTCCAAACTGACCCCACAGGTCTGTTCACACAGCCTGGGTAAGGTGGTGTAATCACCCCCTTACTTAGATATAGTATACCTATATCTATATACATACATAGACACATATACACCTATAAGCCACTCCTGAGGCAGACCTCGACAATCCCGGTAGGGGTAGCATTCCACCCTTCTAGAGGGAAAAGACATGTAGTTACTGGTTTACCCGGTTAAAGTTAAACAGAGCCACAGCATCACAAAATGGATTCTGCTGCCACAGACGCGAGTCTGCCCTCCTGCTGCTGGACGAAACTCCGGCAGGGGAGGCCTGGACAATAGGTTTCCTGCCCAGGGAGGTGCAGGCACCTCCCCAGACAGGCTCTTTGTGTATTGGGGCAGAGAGGGCTGCATTCAGTGAATGCTTTCCAGACACTGCATGGGGCACACTAGGTGCTCCATGCATTTCCCAGTTCAAACCGGTTGCTGGGGCACTCAGCCCCAGCTCTGGCGTGAAACTGGACAAAGGGGAAGGGGTGTAACCACCCCCACCCCAGGTCCACCCATAGGAGGGACCTTAGAGTTAGTCCAACCGCTAAACTTACTATAAGTATAGACCCCAATCCCTAGGACTTTAGATTACCCTGGACGAAACTCTGCAACATATATCTTGGACCTTCGACATTCCATATCAACTGGATATATGATGATACCACGCGTACTATTAGCACGCATACCATTACCACGGATTTTTTACAACGCAGGTCATTTTACAACGGAAACCTTTAAACCGCAATACACTACAACGCAGGTACTATTACAACGCATACCATTACAACGTAAGTATAGGTAAGTATATTATTTTAATTTATAATGTTAATAATTATTTTTGTATTATTTAATGTAATTAATTATTTATTTTTTAATTATTAAATTTAATTAATAAAATTAATTTTAATTTTATTATTTGTAAATATATATTTAAAATACCCCTGTACCCCAAAACCCAAACCCAGCCCTAAAACCTAAAAATACCCCTGTACCCCAAAACCCAAACCCAGCCCTAAAACCTAAAAATACCCCTGTACCCCAAAACCCAAACCCAGCCCTAAAACCTAAAAATACCCCTGTACCTCAAAACCCAAACCCAGCCCTAAAACCTAAAAATACCCCTTTACCCCAAAACCCAAACCCAGCCCTAAAACCTAAAAATACCCCTGTACCCCAAAACCCAAACCCAGCCCTAAAACCTAAAAATACCCCTGTACCTCAAAACCCAAACCCAGCCCTAAAACCTAAAAATACCCCTTTACCCCAAAACCCAAACCCAGCCCTAAAACCTAAAAAATACCCCTGTACCCCAAAACCCAAACCCAGCCCTAAAACCTAAAAATACCCCTGTACCCCAAAACCCAAACACAGCCCTAAAACCTTAAAATACCCCTGTACCCCAAAACCCAAACCCAACCCTAAAACCTAAAAATACCCTGTACCCCAAAACCCAAACCCAGCCCTAAAACCTAAAAATACCCCTGTACCCCAAAACCCAAACCCAGCCCTAAAACCTAAAAATACCCCCGTACCCCAAAACCCAAACCCAGCCCTAAAACCTAAAAATACCCCTGTACCCCAAAACCCAAACCCAGCCCTAAAACCTAAAAATACCCCTGTACCCCAAAACCCAAACCCAGCCCTTAAACCTAAAAATACCCCTGTACCCCTAAAACCTAAAAATACCCCTGTACCCCATAGCAAAATACCACTAATAAATGAATTTAAAAAAAGAAAAACTTACCTATAATTATACTTACGATGTAATGGTGTGCGTTGTAATAGTATCTGCGTTGTAGTGTATTGCGTTTTAAAGGTTTCCGTTGTAAAATGACCTGCGTTGTAAAAAATCAGTGGTAATGGAATGCGTTCTAAAAAATCCGTGGTAACAGTTACATACCATATCAACTGGAAGACGGAAGAAATCTCCCTTGTGGTCAAGGAGTGACCACCCTGTTCAAACAGGCACCAAAAGCATCTTTGCCGGTCTGCATTTTCGAGGCTCCCGCCGGACCCTGAAGTATCTGCGATACAGGACATGGACTTCCAGACATCTCTGACCCCGACTTTCGCTCACAGCAAAGCTGACACCCGTGGCGGACACGAGAGACGTGGGACCGGAACTCCTGGACATCCTGCATTTTGCTACCTGCATCAACACTCCAAGGTATCCCAAAGTTGTGCATTAGGGTGCTTGAAGCCCCAGACCCGAGCACCCTTTGCACCGAAGCTCAGAGCCCCACACTCCAGAATGGGCCGTGGGCCTGCTTTGTTCATTTCCATTCAACACGTCTACACGGTTCCTAATTTGTTGGCTAGTGAGCCCCCAAGAAGACAATCCTTTGTTTCAACCTGCTTTCCTGGTTGCTCCAGGCTTGTTCCAACTTCCCTGCAAAGGAGAAGTTCCACAGACCTTGCTGGTCTGCACCGAAGCCAATGTCGACATCCTGCGTGTGTTGCGTTTGCCAAGGCTTGTTGGGTCCAATCCGGATACCGACACCGCAGTCAACTAGATCCTTTGTGGCACAGCTCCTGGTCATCGTCGACGCCTCCTGGTCCTCGTGGCTGAAGAGACAAACTTCACCTTTTCACCTGAAATCACCCGACATCTGGTGGCATCTTTCTATCGCCGCCCTGGTCACTGACTAGTGGCCCAGACTCTGTCTCCTCTGCTTTCAGGTTCTTCAGATCTTCGATCCACCCTTGGATCCACCCAGACACTTGTCCTCTGGTCGCCTGTAGCACTTCTTTGAAGATCTCCATTGAAATCGACGACGAAAACCGACACCAAAAGACACCTATGCACCCGGCTTCCGGGGGTGAGGTAACACAAGTACTCTGGTAGTCTCACGGGTATTGGCCCTCCTATTGTCTAAGTATAAAAGAGTTCCATTGTAATCCATTCGGAAGTGTCCTTAAATTGTAAAGTTGTAACTTGTTCGTTTCCCATAGAAAATCAATGGTAACCCGCGCTGTGTTTAGACACTGCACGCGTCTCCCGTGGGCCTCCTACATCCTAACCTTTGGTTGTCCTGAGTAGTCCCAGCGATTCCACAGGTCCCAGGCCTGCTTTCTATTTCTCACGTGGTTCTTATACCACTATTTTAGTTTATGGTTTGTGAGGCCCCTAGGGCAAAACGTATACTGTGCAACTTATCGTATGCGAATTAAGTTCCTTGTATTGTACTTTTACCTCTGACCTCATAAAGAGTCCCGAGGGGTTGTGTTTAGAATAAATACATATATATTTGATCTATACCTTGTGTGGTGTGCTTTCATTTGGTACTCAAGAGATTATAATTTGTAAAACAACTAGTTTAATTCGCTCTCTGAAGTCTTAGCATGAAGACTGCTCGCATTGCTACCCTTAGGATAGCTTTCTATAAGGTTGACTTTACAACCATCATCAATAATGGTCGATTAGACTGGTGCAAGGTGCCCACTAGAACTAGTGGTACAAAAGGGGGTGGTGATGGACGGAGCATCTGAATCAATCAAACACTCACACCCAGTCAAAAGATCTGGGTTTAATCCATCACCGTTCTTTAGCCCACTCTGCCACCCCAGTTCAGACATGGCTATATGCAAATCAGTCTGACCCTGTGCCTCATGGGAACAGTGCAGCCCGAACTGCCAAGCCATGTCTTCCCTGGACCGGAAACAAGCTTCCGAGGACCGGTTTCTGGCATTCCAGCCGTCTTCAGACTGGCTTGCTTGAATCCAGTGGCAAAGTGAGCAAGGGACTCACGTCTGAGCATACCCTGCCACACTTATGGCGGCCAAAAACGGTACAAAAGGGGGTGGTGATGAACGGAGCATCTGAATCAATCAAACACTTACACCCAGTCAAAATTACTAATTCAACACTAATCCTCTATGGGTCCCGGAGTAGCGTGCTACTCGCCGAAAAAGTGCTTCGACACCTCGTCAGGGGTAGTAAGCGCTATATAAATGCAACTACAATACAATACAATACCCTCCATCAAGGAAAGGCTAGTGCAGGTGTTCACCGATAACACCACCGCCATGTGGTACTGCAAGAAACAGGGCGGGGTAATGTAGGAGAGTAGGGTCTGCAATCCTATGATCACCCAGATTTTTTGCTTTTTGTTTCACTGGTTTACGACTTTCCCTGGCTGTGGGCCTGCTAATCAGACCCACAGCCTAGCTGTTCTCTCACTAAATTGACACGTGTACCTTAGGTGCATTTACCAATTGGTACTGGGCCACCTTATCAGACCCTGTAACCCAGGGCATAGGTGTACCCAGGGCCTACCAGGGGCTGCAGCATGTATTATGCCACCCCTGTCTGGCCATCTAAATCTGACACAACTGGCTGCACGACAGCTGGGGCAAAGTGGTGTAATCACCCTTTGCTTTAGATATAAAGCAAAGGAAAATACACCGCCATTCGGCGGGTCCGGGCCCCGGGGCTGGATACCTGTGGGCGCCATCTTAGTTTGGGGTGAGTGTGATTTGCGCGGGCGCCATCTTGGAGCGTCCCGGCGCTCGAGTTGTTCTGGGAGACGCCTATTTAAGGCGGACTCGCACTCCCACTCGTTCTGATCATTGCTGCACTAGCGCAGGTCGCGCTGCCAGCAGGCCCTGTATTTTAACCTGCCTTTAGCGTATTTTGGTTATCTTACTTTATTTATCCCCTGATTTTACTCACCGCTCTGCTGGGCTTCTGTCCCCTTACTCGCACTTAATTTGTGGAAAATACACCGCCATTCGGCGGGTCCGAGCCCCGGGGCTGGATACCTGTGGGCGCCATCTTAGTTTGGGGTGAGTGTGATTTGCGCGGGCGCCATCTTGGAGCGTCCCGGCGCTCGAGTTGTTCTGGGAGACGCCTACTAAGTCGTCCTCTCCCGCGCAGCGGGAACGCGCAGTGGGACGCCGTCGCTTAGCCGGAGTCGTGCCAGAGTCCTGCCCGTCTGCGCTCGTCCGCGTCGAGGTAGCGGGTGCGGGCTATGGACTCTGGCGCCCAGCCATTATACCATCATGTGTAACACAGCGCCGCTCAGGTACGATCGCGCTGATCTCTTTTCCATAAGAGACAGTCTTCTGGTGTGCAACCATGTCCCTTTATCTCCTCTTTCGGGACCTTATGATTGTGCTTGTGGCTGTTTTTCTTTGGCTTCCCCCATTGGGGTGCGCCCTGCTGAAGGGACTGCCCGAGGCCCACATATGGACTGCACCGAGCGAGTACTCAGTATATGGAGCTTGAATGTCAGATCCTTGGTCAAGCACCACCAGTCCCTTCGGGACAAGATAGATATGGACTCTCCTGATATCATTTTTCTTACCGAGACTTGGCTGCAGGACGCCGATACTGCCATAATAAATCTGTATTTCCCCTCTACCTATACGGTGTTTACTTTGAACCGCTCGTCTAGGGGAGGTGGCATAGCCATGGCGACTAAATCTTGCTTTCCGGCTGAGTGGAAAGCTCTGGACCTCCCAATGTGTGAAAGCGCCTCTTTCAAGGTGACTGTTACTCATCAATTTACCTTGAGTGGCTTGCTTATCTATCGTCCACCTGGGAACGACACTGCTTTCAAGGCCGCCCTTGCTGATGCGGTTAGCACGTTGGCTCCTAGATGTGCTAACTTTAATATAGTAGGTGATCTCAACATACATCTTGATCAGACGTCATCTCCACCCATCAGCTCCCTGCTAGCGGACCTTGAAGCGATGCAACTTAACCAACTAGTCACCTCCCCCACCCATATAGGAGGACACATACTTGACCCCTTCTTTACCACCTTAGTTCGGGCTAGAACATCTGACCCGATGGTGGTGGGATGGACTGACCATCTGTTGGTTAAAGTGTCATGTCCCTTAGACAACCCACAACTTAAACCTGTGGATAAGCAGATCCTAAAGAGAAATTGGCGTAAACTCAAGCTGGAGGAGTTTGCCAAGATCTTGGAGGCACAGCCCCTAGGCAAACCGCAGAATGTGGAACTGGGATATGAACAGTTTTGCAACTGGGTCCTTACTGCCCTCGATTCTCTTATACCTCTGCGCTGGTCAAAATGTCACGCTAAAAACCGCAGCCCTTGGTATAATGAGATACTTGCCGAGCTCAAGAGAACCTGCCGGCAAGCTGAGAGGGCCTGGAGGAAATCCTTCGACCCCACGTTAAAATCGCTGTACTTTGCCCAGCTTAAGATCTACCACAGAGCTATCTGCCAAACCCGGGCTGCCTATTATGCAGCTGAGTTTTCCAATAGCCCTAACCCTTCCAAATTAATCTTCAAGGTACTCAAGGACCTGATGGGGAAACGGGCCACCTCGCTAGAAATCTGCCCGGACTCTCACTGCGAAAGTTTGGCATCCTTTTTCGTGGAGAAGGTGCAGGCAATCTACCGAGGATTTATACCATCTACTCCCGGGGATGCTCCTAGTGATGTGAAGGTTTCGGTCTTCGAAATTCTGCCTTCTTTGCCTGCTATGTCTAATGAGGCATTTGATACTCTGAGCCGCAAAATTAAATCTGGCTCTCCCTTAGACCCGCTGAAGCCGGAGTTCTTTACTCTTCTCTCGCCCCTCTGTCGTGAGCGCATATTGGACCTGATTAATCTCTCACTCAGCGAGGGCGTGGTTCCATCCTCCTGGAAGCAAGCTGTGGTCAGCCCTATTTTGAAGAAACCCAACTTAGACCCCTTGCTCCCTGAGAATTACCGGCCCATCTCCCTCCTGCCTTGGACCGCCAAGGTCACTGAGGCACACGTGAACTCCATCTTGTCTGCCCACCTCTCTCGTAATAATATTCTTGACGAGAGTCAAAATGGGTTTCGCGCACAACACAGCACTGAAACAGCTTTGCTATTTATGATCGAGCATTTGCGTTCTGTGCTGGACGCGGGGCAGACTGCGGCGCTCCTATTGTTAGACCTGAGCGCCGCGTTCGACACGGTGTCTCATGACATTTTGCTGCGGCGTTTGGAGGAAGTGGGTATTGAGGGGAAGGCTCTTCAATGGTTCCGCTCTTTCCTTTCGGACCGGTTTTTCAAAGTAGCCATTCCACCTGGCCAGTCCTCTTTCCACTCTCTGGGTCTGGGAGTCCCTCAGGGCTCTGCTTTGAGCCCCACACTGTTCAACCTGTATGTGAAACCGCTGGCTGCTGTCGTCAGGCAGTGTGGCCTTACCATGACATCGTATGCCGACGACACGCAGCTGGCGGTGACACTCAGTGGGGACCCTGAGGTGACTGCGCCCAGATTCCGCGCAGGACTTATAGCTGTGGCAAACTGGATGCGCAGTAATTGCTTACAGCTTAATGCTAAGAAGACCGAGGTCCTGATTTTAGGGAAGCAGGTGGAACTATGGGGAGATCAGTGGTAGCCTCCCGAATTGGGGGTGTCCTCCATCCCAGCGGCCGAAGTTAAAAATCTGGGGGTTTGGCTGGATCCCAACCTCTCTTTTACCAGCCACACAAAGAAGACAGCAGCTACCTGCTTTGGTATTCTGCGAGGACTGAGACCTGTCCTCAAATTCTTCGACCCTCCCACTCGGCAACTGGTGGTTCAGGCCTCCATCCTTTCCCGGCTGGACTACGGGAGTGCTTTGCTGCTTGGAGTTAATCAGGCTGAGGCTACTAGACTTCAGAGGGTGCAGAACGCTGCTGCTCGGGCCATTGTTGGCCTTCCGAGACGGTGTTCTGTCTCTACTGTCCTGACCTCCCTTCACTGGCTTCCGGTCAGACAGAGAATCAAATTTAAGGCTCTCTGTCTGACATTTAAGATTTTGAAGCTTTCCTCTCCTCCTGCCCTCGCGGGCCTCATCTCTCCTTATGTTCCCACGCGGTCTCTCAGGTCTGAATCTCACCATCTGGCGATTAAGCCTAGGTTCAGACTGAGTAGGATGGGAGGACGCTCTTTTCATGTTCTGGCGGTTGGACTATGGAATTCTCTTCCTGTTCATATTCGTGCCCTAAACAGCCTGACTCTTTTTAGACGTGCTATTAAAACCCACCTGTTTGCCTCCGCTAATTGATTCCCTTTCTTTTCAGCTCTGACCTGTTGTGTTGTGGTACTTGATCTGGCGCCAGGACGCCCCTTCGCTGGGGCAGCTGTGCGCCGAATAAAAGTTATTAACATAACATAACATAACATATAGTATTCCTATATCTAACCCTAAAATGGACACATAGATTCCTATAAGTCACTCCTATGGCAGGCCTTAACAATCCTGAAGGCAGAGTGCTTGGAATTATGTGAGATGGTGCTCTGGCATGAGCTGAGCCCGTTTGCAGCTTGCGGAACCAAGTCCTAATAGCTGTTCCATGATAACGCGTACCATATACTCTTAAGTGCATTATAATCCTCGCGGTTATTTGCCAACTCTGGTATCGCTTTATCAAAACATGTCGAGTAAGGTGTCATACGAATTGGAATACTAACCCCTCGCCAATTCTGGTGACGGGGTTAGCATTCCACCCTTCTAGAGGGACACGACATGTATGTAACTGTGAACCCCGGTTAAAGTTAACTCAAGCCTCAGCATCACAAAATGGATGCTGCCACCACAGACACGAGTCTGACCCCCTGCAGCTGGGAGTCCTTCCAGCGAGGGGAGCTTGGACAAAGGGTTTCCTGTCAGGGGCGGTGCTAGCACCATCCCAGACAGGGTTTGTGTATCCTGGATAGGCAGGGCTGAATAGGAAGGTGACTGCAAGTGGCACCCCGGTGCTCACTATGCATAGGCCGGCTTGAACCAGTTCCAGGGGCACACCAGCCCCTGAGCTGGGGAAAGTCCGGCAGGGGAGAGGGGTGTAACCACCCCCCCCCTCCTGGTCCCACCCATAGGGCAGGACCTAGTCGCGTACCCACCCCTTTCTTTAGGATAAAGGCAGGAGCGAGGACCCTTCCAAATTAGATCATCTTTGAATCCTGAAACTATTTTCTACGAAAGGAACTCTCGACTTCTTCTCAAGATTTCTCCCTTGTGACTAAGGAGTAGTCACCCTGCAGCAGGAGGCACCAACTAAGTATTTTGCGGTTTGCTGAAACGTCCTTCCTCCAGGAACCAGACCGACCAGCACGACGAGACCCGGACTCCCTGCCCTCTCTGACCTCTACCTGCCTCTACAGCACAGCTGAGAACCGTGGGTGCGACGAGACCAGAGGACCCGGTGACCATCAGAACCAGCACGACACTGACCCAGCACGACCGCCGAAGGACCCTCGAGTGGGTGCAGTGGGGTAAGAGAAGCCCCAACCCTAAGCAGCACGAGCACTGAAGACCAGCCCCCCAGCATCCACCAGATCTGCGTGGGACCCTTTTGCTTCTGTGTCGCTTGCCACGTTGTCCGGTCACTTGCCCATTGGCTAGTGGCCCTCCAGACGACGTCCTACATTTGTTTCACCGCTGGTCTAGCTCCTCTAGACTGGCCCTAGTCTCCTCCTGAAGGGGACCTTCCTCGGACCCTCCTGGTCCATCCAAGACGCCATTTTGTGTCGCCACGTGGGCTTGCCGTAGCCAAGGCTTGTTGCCTCCTTCACCGGATCCAGCATCGCCAGCAGCAGACATCCGATGTGGGACAGCTCGCAGACCTCCAGCCTGGTCAACATCAGCGCCCCTGGTCCGTGCAGCAGCAGAATCCAGCGTCACCTCTTCACCTGGCTGAGTGACCTTGTCCGGTGCCAACCTGGTGCCCACCTAATCACTGGCTAGTGATTCAGAACTTGGTCCCCTCTGCTTACAGGTACTCTTCTTCACTGATCCGTCGTTGGATCAGCCCGGAACATCTTCACTGGTCGCCTGCCAGCAACTTCTTCTTTCAGGCTCCTGGTTCTTCAACGAGGGTTTCCGACGACACTTGAACCCTATGCATCCGCAGCCCCTGGGCTAGGTAAACCGAGTACCCCGGTGCTCCAGCGTAGAACAACTCTCTAAGTGTCTAGATCCACTTTCGTTTTTGACCTACCTAGTCGGGTTCGCCCGAGAACACTAACTTTTGCATTTACTAGTATCCATAGACTTTGTCCCGCATCCCGCGTGAGAGTGCACACTCTGCACCCAATCCCCCTAGGCCTCCTGCTTGTAATCTGAAGGTTCAGTAGAGTAGTCCTAGCGATCCTAAAGTCTTTGAGATTAGTTACTTACCTGCTAGTATTTCGCATTCTACTTTTGTAGTATATGGTTTTCCGTGCCCCTCGGGCATTTGCGTAATTTGTGCGAACTTAAGTATTTTTATAAGAGCTTTGTATTGTGCTTAGCACCCTGTCCTCATAAAGAGTCCAGGGTTGTTGTGTTCTAAATAAATATCTGTTTATTTTCATAACAACTTGTGTGGTGTACTTTCACTTGGTGTTCAAGGGGTATATGTGATGGTATAACAGCTGGCTTAACACGCCCTCTAGAGCTTAGCCTGAAGACTGCTTGTATCCTCGCTACTAGGATAGCTGGTCTATGAGGTTGACTTACAACCAATCATCAATAAGGGTTGTTTGGACTGATACATAGTGATCACTAGAATAGTGAGCACTGCATATCAGGCCAACTTCTCACAGGTAAGGCAATGGACCCTTTGTCAAGAGGCCCAGCGCCTCTGGACATGGCTGGAATGGCAGGGCATATCCCTAGTGGTTCAATACCTGGTTGGATCTCTGAACACCAGGGCAGACGAACTCGACCACAGGTGCCTAGCGGATAACAAATGGCATCTCCATCCGAAGGTGGCACAAGGTCTCTTTCAGCAGTTGGGGAGAGCTTTGGTTAGATCTGTTCGCCTCTGCCGAGAACAGGCAATGTCAGCCGTTTTTTGCGCTGGAGTTTCCAAGCCAGCTCTCGTTCAGGGACGCTTTTCATATAGATTGAAGCTCAGGCCATCTGTATGACTTTCCACCCATAGCACTCCTACCCAGAGTTCTGAAGAAGATCAGGTAAGACCAGGCCCAAGTCATCCTTGTGGCTCCGGACTGGGCATGGAGAGTCTGGTATGCTGAGCTACTGAGCATGGTCATCGATCCTCCAATGAGGCTGCCCCTTCTGAAGTCTTAATCCTCATTCTTTCCCTTGCCCAGCTGGGCTCTGCTCTGGGCACCCTTAAGGGCTATCTGCTCTTTCTGCCTTTTTGCAGCTGCCTCACCAACCATCTTTGTTCAAGTCCCCTGTTGTACATAGGTTTCTAAAGGGTCTTAGCCATCTCTTCCCTTCACCATTTATTATGCCTCAGTGGGACCATAATCTGTTCTTGACGTTATTAACATGTGCTCCTTTCGATCCTTGCCATAATTGTCCCATCATATTTCCTACAGTGGAAACAGCGTTCCTTGCGGCAATTACATCTGCCCGAAGAGTGAGTGAGCGGCAGGCCTTATCATGTAAGCCGCCTTACCTCTCAGTCTATCCTGACATACTGGTGCTTCGGACAAATGCCTTCTTTCTACCGAAGTGGTTCCCCATTTCATTTAGGCTAATCTATCACCCTTCCTACTTTTTACGCTCCTCCACATCCATCTAAAGAAGATGAGCGACTCCACCATCTGGGACTATAAAAAGCGTTGTCGCTCTACCTTGCCTGCACTTGAGTTCCGGGTGGACGGCCAACTCTTTGTGGGGTATGTTGGTGTGAAGAAAGGTCAGGCGGAGCAGAAGCGAACAATCTGTAGATGGGTCGTGCTCTGCATCAAAATCTGCTACGCACTGGCCAAGAAGCAACCCCCTGAACGCTTGCAAGCTTCTTCCACCAGAGCTAAAGATGTGACTACTGCATTAGCATGCAGAGTTCTGGTCCTGAACATCTGCCAGGCAGCAACTTGTGCTTCCCTGCACACTTTCACCAAACATTACTGTCTTGACAGTCAGGTCCGTAGAGATGGGAACTTCGCCTGTTCGGTCCTGCAGGCCTTCCTTGTGTGAAATTGGTCTGCAGACCTACCTCAGGGGATGGTATTGTTTTGGTCTCTATTCAAAGGTAAGGAGTCTGTGGCTGGATGTCTCTATCAGATGAATAAGTTACTTACCTTCGGGAGCGCCTTATCTGGTAGAGAGATGGATATCTAGCTGCAGATTCCTTACAGACCCACCCATCCTCCACGCTCTGCAACCAGATTTCTAGGAACAGGGTTGACCCCTTTCAGCACCCTAGTTTTACATAACAGTGGTCAATGTACTTCCTGGCTCCGCGCTTCTGGCGTGGAAAGCCGCTAAAGAAACTAACGTCAGCGTGCCTGGGTGGCCACTATATAGGTACCGTGGTGTCACTTCTGCCGTGGAGGAGACAGAAGATGAACACAGAGCTGATCGCCACCACCTACTGGCATTCAGGGGTACTGCTCTTGAAAAATCTTTCAGATCCAGTCTGACGCCTGGGAAATTCAAAGGTAAGGAATCTCCGGCTGTATATAGTTTCAACCAGATAAGGACTTACCGAAGGTTAGTAATTTGTTCAGTAATTCCCTTATGTGTCAGTAGGTGGCATTGTGCAGCTCTACTTCGCATCCGTCCCGCTATGATGTGACTTCAGGGCCACTATATTTGCACCACTTCCGGGTTCTTTTCTGTCCTTGCCTTCCAACGTGGATCCGGTGCTTCATCGAATCCTGTAATTCTGACAGAATTTCTTCCCTCAAAATGTATCCACTGTGCAAGGGACGTCCCCTCCAAAAATCACAGGGTTTAAACCTTGCAAGCACTGCAACTGTCAGGCGTCGGTAACGGACACCCACAATTTCTGTCTCTGGAGTTTTGGATCCAGGCACAGCTCACCGTTGTGCGACTGCTGCACAAAAATGAGCAAGAGGACATCTGTGACCAAAGCTGCCTTTGCAGAAGATCAGAAGTAGTGAAAGAAGGTCTGGTCGCGATCACAGTCAAGGTAACGGATACACACTCCAACCCGGGCTGCTCTTTCGAACATTCATCATCAAAGTCCAAGAGATTCGGTACGTCCAAAAAGTCAAAGCTGCTCATGACAATGTACTGGTCTCCATCAACCCATCACTCCCATCATTCGGAGTTGCGTGACGTCCCGGGTACCTCCAGGCCATGAAGTCATTCTCCTTGCTGATTCCACAACTGATCCAAATGCTTTCCGAATTTCCTGAGCCATTGCGATGCCCCTAGGGAAACAACCTGGCCTTTAGATGAAATATTTGGTACCTCACTGAAAGCCTCTGAAGCGCCTTTGTGCCCAAAGTATTTGATGGTCTCCAGTCGGGTTACTGCCAGCTGATCCATCCCATCAGACTCCACCACTCAACCTCTCATTGAGACTGGCCCCATCTCCAAGTCCAGCTCTGCTGGGTTCAGCTTCAGTGCAATTTCCGGTGTTGGGACCTATGCCTCAACCCCAAATCAACACTGGCCCCAACATCACCGATGCTGGAAACAAAGCCAGTGGTTTTATCGGGCTCCGAAGCTCAGATAGCCCTGCATACAACATGTCAGTGTGCCTATTCTGACCCAGAAACCTCCCAACTTCATGCTGCCAATAATAAGAACGATGGTGGGGACACGCGTTATGATGACGAAAAACTGTTTCTAGATCTCCAAGATGCTAGTGGGTGGGCCGCTTCATCGGATATTGGTCTAACCAATTTGTAAGATCAAAGGAAACGCCTACTTCGCAGCAGTGAACAGGAGGGCGGCGGAAGTTTTGGACCTTACCTTACCAACAGCAGAGGTAAAGACAAATTGTTTTAACTAAGGTGCTCAACCCAGGTCAAATGATCCACAAACCTCTAATTCCTTTCATTGGCACGGATGGCCCGGTAGGCACTTGTTAACAGGTGGCACGACCGGCATAGAAGTCCTCCAGGGGACCAGAACTTTCTCTTACAACTTTCTACCGCAGAGAGTTTTTTGGTACAGTTATCCACTAGTTGCCAAAAGCGTTAACTGAAACTCTTCCTGACAGTTGAAACACATGGAAAAGTTCGGCAAGCATATGTTTTCCTATGCCAGCTTTACCCTCAAATTGCTCAATACTAGTGTTGTGGTTCCGAGTTGTGGACATCCTATCAGCTGTCCCAGAAATATCTGGCCACCCTGCAACGTCTCATCGCAGATGGCCAGGACGCAGCATAGTACTCCACTCATATGGGTTTGGATGCAACCTACAGTTTGGGTAGAGCCGTCAGGACCGTCATGGTGTTCGGCGCCACACCTGGATTTGGTGTATGGACTTTTCTACCAACATTCAACATTCTTTAATGGGCATGTCATTTGACAGTTATAGGCTGTTTGGAGCGAAGGCGAACTCATCCCCAAAAAGATTTAAAGAGCAAAGCCACTGCTCCCTCTCTGGACCAAGCTCTGCCTGATCCGCAATTTCTCCAGGAATCACTCAACTTTCAAGATTTTGTCTGGGGCTACCAGCGGAGGCAACTCAAGAACATGCCTCTAGAACTACAGGCCTCTCAGGCTTTTTGAGTTCGAGGCACGGATTAAGGCCAGCAGAATCCAGGCCCCCAGGTGCAACATTCTATCTAAACCCTAGCCCCCCCAACTCCAGCCCTCCGCAGGTGCCACATAACTGCTTTATGTCACCTTTTCCTCCTCAAATGGAAGGGCATGACATCTGACCTATATTTACCTCAAATAGTAGAACACATTTAATCCCTGCACTTCATGTCACACCCGTGTATGCAACCCACACCAAGCAGTTCCCAGAGAGCCACTTGTCCATACTCTTCGAGATGTTCAGGCTCTCTTGGCCAAGGGGGTAAAAGAGAGGGTGCCAGCATCCGACATCATGACTGGTTGATATTACTATTATTTTCCAAGAAGAACTGACATTTTCATCTCATTCTAGATCATCACCCTCTGAACTTCTGCCCCTCGAAGGACAAGTTCAGAATGCTCACCCTGGCCCATGTTGCATGACACCTATTTTCACATTCCTGTCTTGCAATCCCACAGATGTTACCTGCAGTTTCAGGTAGGGCAAGATGCACTTTCAGTTCTCTGTGCTCCCCTTTGCCCTTACCAGGGCACCTCAGATGTTCACAAAGGTGATGGTAGTGGTCGCAGCCCATCTGTGGAGGTTGGGAATACCAGTCTTCCCATACCTTGACAACTGGCTACTGAAGGCGAGCTCGCTTCAAAAAGTCGTAAACCATCTCCTGACGATGGCCAGCCTGTTATCATTGGGTTTTTCCAGCAAGGTGCCAAAGTCACACCTAACTCCTTCAAATGGCTTCCCTTTATTGGAGCCATCCTTTACACAGTGCTCTTCCGAGCCTTTCGTCCACCTCATCAAATTCAGGATATTTGGGCTATGATCCCAATGTTTCAATCCTTGACCTGGGTCTCAGTGAGAGCTTCTTTGATGCTTCTGGGCCTCTTGGGTTCTACCATCCTGCTCTTGGAGCATGCCAGGTGAGACATGCAAACCCTGCAGTGGGATTTGTGGTTTCTGTGGTCTCAGCACCAGAGAGGCCTATTCGAATCCGACCAGGTATTGAAGAAGGCTGCGCAAAACTTGCAATGATGGCTAATCAACCACACATGGCCCGGTGCAGACCACTCTCCCTACCCCACCCACATATAACGGTTGTGAACGATGCATTGATGTTGGGTTGGGGAGATCATGTGGAGAGGTAGAAATGCAACTACTGGTCTTCGACCGAGACTCACCTCCAGATCAACTTGCTGGAGTTGCAAGCGATTTGCTTGGTACTGAAGGTGTTCCTCTCTGCCCTCAAGGGGGTACAAGGAGCTCATGGACAAAAGGACCAGCATTGTCACAACCTCAGCATTATCTTAAATACAACAGCCTTCTTTCCTTTAACAGCTGCCAGCAAGAGCTCTGACACTTATGGGCGGGTAGCCAATTAATCCGGGTTCCGTTTAGTCTCCAGCTGCTTAGCCCCTACACTAGTTCGATCTGGAATTCTTCCCTGTTCATCCATCGTAAGTCCCCATGATCTGAAAGAAAGAAAGATTTAGGAGAAGAGCAGCATAATCAGGTGAGTACACCTTTTGACGCTTATAGCAATGATATCTGTTTAACATTTGTGTAAGGAAATGCCACTTTTTGTATTGTCACACCCCCACGCCGAAGGTTTTGGACTGATGCTGCTGGTTTTTGGACTTTGAGTGCACTGAGGCCAGCTAACCAGAACTCAGTGCCTGTGCCCTGGCCTTAAAACTGTGTATGTCGGATTGGCTTATACCCAATTGTCAGAAGCAAGCTTACTTTTAAGTCCCTAGTGTATGCTACCTAGGGTCTGTAAGTTTGAGGGTAACCCCATGCACTGGTTTTGCAGCCCTGAGTGTGACAAAGTTAAAACATGACTCTCAGTCTGCAGCTGCAGACTGGAAGAGCAGTTTTAATCGGCTAACTCGACTTTGCCATTTAAAGCAATGGAAAAGCCAATCTTTCTTTTTAATACATGTAAGTCACAGCTAAATCAGGCTTAATGAGCTCTAAGTCAGGATGCAATATATTAGACAGTGTACTTTTTCATGTTCCAACAGTAAAAATACATATTTGTCGTTTCTGCCGTGGAAAAGACTAGTAGCTCCATTAGTCAGTGCAGAGTTACAAGCTGACACTTCTGCTTTGCTAACCTCTGATTGAGACTCCTAAAGTCGATACAGTAAGGTGTCAAATAACTTGTTATATTAAGCCCAACTTGATGCCCCAGTCAGAAATGTAATGTAACTTGTTCCATTGTGCAACATTTAATAACTTGCCACTTTGTTACTCTAAATCCCCTGTGCCCTCCCACAGGTTGTCCCCAAGACAGCATTCTGCCCTCCTGGGGAAATCGTGCAAACGTCTCCCAGAAAAGGACACAATAGAAGTCTCAGAGGGGGAGAGGTGTTACCTCTACCAGGTAGCAGGAAGCCATACAGGTGTTCGCCCAAAAGGCAAGCTTCAAACGAAAAACCGCCTTTAAAGGGGCAAATGGTGAACAATTGGATGACAGGCTTCTCTATTGTCCAGTAGACAGGCTGGTGCTCTGGAAGGAGAGGGTAAACCAGTTGCCAAAGAGTTTTTTCAAGGGTGTGTAGCCCCCTTGGTAGCCACACCTCTGAGTTGGGTTAGGGCGCTCTACACATCGAGAGAGGGGTTCTGCTGTCTTTAGAGTTGTTAGAATGGAGCAGTCTAGGATAGACAGATGCCACACTTTGCAGGAAGTAGTCATCAGGAGGGAAGGGACCTAGTTACCCATTGGCTACTGACGATGTCCATTCTGAGGGCATTTTCTGGGCATAAAAAATGAACCTCTGGCACCCAGAATGAAGATCTCATTGGACTTGCCCTGCTGCACCAATAACCCAGCAAAGAGAGGCTGCACCTACATGGATTGTACCTACTGAATCTGGCGATTAGCAAAGAAGAAGAGACTGTGTCTGCTGGTGGAGAAGTCAACCCAGAGCCCAGCTGAAGCAAGACACTCTAAAGGTCAGATGGCTTACCTCTTGTATGCCGCGCCGGGCCACACAGCTGAAGAAGCATGCTGGTGCATGTTGGTACCTTAAATCTTTTTAATCGCTGCTCCTAGCCACCGTGGAGCACTCGGGGCTATGATCCGATGCTCAAAATTGCCCCTGAGTCTGCTGAATCCAGGTCAGTTGTTTAACTGCAGCTTGCTCGTCTAGAAAGCAAGTTATCACCAAAGGAAGTATTCTGGTGTGACCATGATACCAGGGGACTGGTAACTCAGTGCGACTGGACTCTGGCAGCACCAAGAGGACTTCGAGGCATATCGACCATTATGGCCTAGATAGCATAACAGAGCTTGTGGAGCGAGCAGTGGGCCGCAGGTAGACCCAATCAACCACATCGCATCCCGAGCATTCTAGAGCATCTTCAGCATCCTGTATCCCTTGCATTAGGACCACTTCAATAGGAGTCAATGTGAAGGAGATACAACACCTGGAACGCACTGATGACTGGTTCTTTTTATGGAGTAACTGTTTGTGAGGAACTTGTTGGTACCCTGACTGTCTACCTGCCAGAGTTGGTTGCCTAAATTAACTCGAAGTAACTCCATTGATACTTACCCATGTTTCTTCAAAAACTTTTGTGTCAAGTTTTGACAATGCCGGTTCGTGGTTAAATAAAGAGTAGATATTTATTGTACCTTGTGAATTCTGTATCTCCAGAACCCTTGGGTGGATCTTTTACATTTTTATGTTAAACATTGTATACAAATTGAATCTATTTTTACAAAATTGGTGTTGGATTTCGTTGGTGTATCATTTATTTCTTCCTCAATTGTCTTGGTGCTGCTTAAATGCTTAACACTTGTTCCTTTGTTTAAGCCGGACTGCTCAGAGCCACAGCTACCCAGGGTTGAGCTAAGTGTTTAACAAACGAAGCATATTTGTCCGAAAGTGGTTGGTAAGTGTATTACATGGTGATGTTGCACAACCAAACCTTACAATACACCCCATTTCCTCACAATTTGTAAGTAAACACAAGACTTTTTTTTAGATATTTTAGAGAGCAAATCAAGATAGGCATTTGAGACACACTCTTGGGGAAACATATCAAGAAACACATTCTTGGTAGGAAATAAAGCCAAAGTGCATTTTCCTGAAATTTTCGAGCATCTTAACTGTTCTTGGGCTGGAGTAAGCCTAAAATAAGCCTGAAAACAACCAAAGATCATTAGCACCTGCAAGACAACAACCTCCCTGGACTCTTCGCCAATAATGTTAAAAGTGAATTTTTAGCATTGGTTTTGAGTGTTAATAGTATATGTAGTGTGTGGTAGACTTGGAAAGAGGATTCATTTGGTTCTGTGTTTACTAAAAGTTTGTAAAACTCAAAAGAGGAAGTGCCGCACTCTCAACACAATTCCTGTTGAAGCCTAACCGGATAGAAACCATGTTAAGAAGCACTCAGAGGGTCCTCCTGTGAGACATCATTGTGGCAGTTGTTTTGTCTCTTTCTCATCCTATCCCTCCTTTACCTTGGTATCTTTTTAAGAGGGATTGTATCAATATTCACCCACTCTGAAAAATGCTGAGGAGGATTGGTGGCTTCTTATTGTCCATCGCTCCAGCGAGGACAGCAAATACAAGGTTAGTGGATATTATTTCTTGTGTAATATGACAGCTAGGTGGTATTGCACCAAGCAGAGCAGCCTGAGTCAGAAGGTTCTGCATCTCTGAAAGTGTCTGCATGTTTAGAGTATTTATCTGAATGTCCAACACCTGTCAGGATCTTTAAATACCAGGGCGGATGACTTCAGCCATTGTGCCTAGTGGATCTTGAATAGCCATAAGACTTGAAGGTGGAGCAAGGCATCTTCCACCAACAGGGAAAATCTTGTCTCAATCTATTCACCACTGCAGAGTACGCACAGTATCCAAGTATTTTCACATTAGATTTCCCAAAGCAGTTCTCCCTCTAATAAGCTCTCCATCTGAATTAGGCTCAGACCTCCTGTATCATGAACTCTGAGGACTTAGCAGAAATCTGTGTTCTGCTGAAATTCGAAAAATACACTAAGGCTAGCTCCAACTCTGTCAAAGGGCACTCCAGACCCACACAAAATAAATGTGAATCACAATCGCCCAGAGAGAAATGGGACTAGGGAATGGGATAAGAGAGAAATCAAATATCTGCTACTCGAATTTCTTCACATCAGACACATTTTGGTAAACACAAGTTCTGTATTCTTGTCTACCAAAGAAAATATGTATTCGTTTTTTTACTACTATCATAAGCTAGATTTTTATTTCACTATGTTTTAAAGTAAATTAATACCTGGTTTACAAATACCTCTTTCCCAGTTACTCTCTTAAAACATTTTTTATAACATGTAGGTGTATCTATAAACAAAAGATATTGCTGTGATTACTTTTATGCTGACATCCTTTATAGGGAGAATAATAAAATGTGTGTTAAATAACACACCTTACTCATATCATTCTAGAAAAAAGCAAATTAAATGTCACAGTATCATAGAAGGTGAGTTCCCAACACTCAAAGCCCAGTAGAGTTCACAAAATATTCAGAAGGTTCAGTGTATGATGTATAAAATGATTCCCAGTTCAGAAAGTTTCATTCCATAGGGTGAATAGAGTCACAAGCAAATCTGTGTAAGTGATTATTAAAGTTTAGTGAAAGTCCATCCACCTACCAGTCTCCCAAGACCAGTAGTGGTAGTAAAAGAAGCCAAATCCAGGGCGCATAAACAACAAAGCTTGGCTTAAAAAACTCTAGCGTTTTCAAGACTCCAGCTGCAAGTTTGGGAAGAAATTTGATTCCCTTCACTTTCTCCCGTAATACTGGAGAATCAAGAAGGCTGTTACCGGGGGCGTGGTCTGGCCTCGAAGGAAGATGGGCACCTGAAGCGAGATGGGCCCCTGAAGAAAGTGGCTCTCTTCCCTGCATCTATAGGGCTTCTTTTTTACCACCAAACACGATTTGAAGGCACGCAGGCAAGTATGGCCGACTTTCCGGCAAAAACCAGTGAAGAACCTTATAGGAATTCAGCATCAGCGGGTGTGGTGGGCCAGGACAGGGCCTGCCACGTGGACCTTCGGCTGCCAAATGATGACACACGGACACCAAGTTAGTGTGATGTCGGAAAAACCCCGAGCGGTCTTCCGCTCTGTTTATTTATACTCCGGAGGGAGCCCGCCCCGTGGGAGTGGGGATGCGTGTATGGATGGCAACAAAGTATAGAGGAGCCCGGGTGGCTCTCTACATCCCTCCTTCAATTTAGTCTGCTCCTTCAGGCATTAGTGCCATCAGGGTGATGTCCATGCAAAGTCTCTCAGTCTCTGGCTCGGACCTGGATTGGGTCGCAGGTTGTAACGCTGACTTCGGACAAACGGGGATGCCGCAACCCCAGCCGGGGTTGCCTCCACACTCTCACCACTCGAAGCAGGGCACGGTCGGCTGGTGCTGATTCCGGTGTTTTGACTTGCCGCCCGAGTGAGCTTCCTCCGTTTTGTCCTGCCGGTGGTGAGCTTGAGAATGACTCCCCGAAGTCCAGATCATAGTCCTCCGCATTCTCCTGATCTCCTACTATTGCTGGGGGTCCGTCCGGCCCTCCCGCTTTCTTGAAACATGACACGTTGCGGGTTACCGCCTGATTACCTCGCCGGACGGTGACCACGGTCCCTTGAACCTTGTCTACTGTCCACACCTCCGGCTCGTAGGGTGTTCGAAATTTCCATCCTGGGTGTCGATCCCGGAGCACCACAGTGTCTCCTTCCTGTAGCATTGGCTGTTGGGCATGCTGTGCTTCGCTCGCCTTATGATTTGTAGCTCGTCTCCGTGCTTGGATAGCCTCTCCGTTCCTTGCCTCAGGGGTCCACGTGTGGTCGGTCGGGATGCTATCCCGAGGTGCTCTCTTAAACAACACATGCGCCGGGGCACACTTGGTGGTGCTGTGTGGCGTTTGACGATAGGCCCCTAGGAACTGGTCAAGGGCTGCTTTGGGTTCCTCCCCGCCGTCCACAGCAATTCTCAGAGTGTCCTCATTAGTCTTTCTACCTCCCCATTTGCCTGGGGCCATAACGGCGTGATCTTTCGATGTGTGGTCCGGAGGTTCTCGAGGTAGCTTTGGAACTCCCTTCCTTGGAAAGATGGCCCATTGTTTGACTTAATTTCCTCTGGGAGCCCCATGGTGGCGAAGATGCGGTTCAGGGCTTTATTGACTTGGGGAAAAGCAATTAAGGGTATCACATTCACCACTGGGAATTTGGAAAACGAATCAACTAGAACAAGCGTGTGCCGGCCGTCCGGGAAGCTCCCGAAGTCAATACTAAGGTGTGTCCATGGCGTCTGGGGTGCCTCTTTCGTTATCACCGGTGCCGGCGCTGGATCCCCGCCAGTGATGGTGCAGGCATGACAGGAGCGTACCATCTCATCCACCATGCTGTCCATGGCCGGGAACCAGACCTTGCTTCTTAGACAGGCCTTGGTTTTGGCCATTCCTTGGTGACCGACATGTGCTATCGCCAACATCCGAGGCTGAAGGCTCTCCGGCACTACGATCAAGTGCCCTCTGAGGATGACCCCCTCGTCACCCACACTCAGCTCGCTCCTGACTTGCCACAATTGCTGCTGTGAATGGCTGACTTCTGATCGAAGGCTCTGGGCTCCATCCAGAAAGTGAGCCCAGCGATTCCCTTCTAGAGCGTGCCTGACGCAAGATAATGTTTTGCCCTTCGCTGTCGCCTCTCCTATCTCCTTCAGCTTCATTGTGTCTGGGCACGCTGCCTGCGAGATTTTGTGAACGAATTCTTCTGCTCCCAGTCCATCGTCCAGGGGGTGGGCCGGCTTGGTGACATCTGGATGCCGGGACAGGTAGTCGGCGGGGTTGTGCGCTCCTGGTCTGAGCAGAATTTTGAAGTTGTACCCCTGTAACTGGACAGCCCAGCGCTCTATCCGTGGGGGTGCTAGTCTGAACAATCCTGCAAACAGAAGTAGCAGGGGCTTCTGGTCCGTCACCACGCTGAACTCTTGGCCACACAAGTATAGGTGGAAGTGTTGGCACGCCCACTTTATCGCCAGTGCCTCGCGCTCAATCTGGGCGTATCGGGTTTCTGTGTCAGTCAGGGCCTTGCTCGCATAGGCTACTGGCTTCCATTCTTCCAGTCCGTATTCCTGTAGGAGCACCGCCCAAGACCCACCGGGCTGGCATCCACGATCAGTTCTGTTTTGCGGCGCGGTTGGAAGTATGCCATCACTGTGTTGTCCAGAAGACTTGCTTTAATGTCTTGAAAAGCCTTGTTGGCTGCCGTCCATTCCCACTTGTGGTCTTGCCACGTGAGTGCCCTCAGGGGTTCCGCCAGAGCCGCCAGGTTGGGGATGAACCGGCAGCAGTAAGTGGCCATGCCGAGGAAGCTCCGTACTTCAGTGGGAGTCCGCGGAGTGCTGGCTGTCCTAATTGCTTCCGTTTTCTTGGGGTCCACTTTTAGCTCATCTCAGGTGATGGTGTACCCGAAAAAGTCAATGGATTCTTGGTAAAACGAACACTTTGACCAATGCAGGGTCAACCCACTTTCCACCAGCCTTTATAGCGTCGCTCTCAGATGGGCATGATGGTCTTCGAGTGTGTTGGAGTAGACGAGGATATCGTCACTGAGGTTGATCACACCGCTCAGACCTGACAATACCTTGCGTATGGCGTTTTGGAACACCTCCACCGCTAAGGACACACCAAAACTCAGCCGCCGGTACCTTCGCAGCCCCAAGTGGGTCGAAAACGTGGTTATATAGCGGCTCTCCGGCTCCAATTCGAGTTGATGGTAACCCGAGTTGAGGTCCAGCTTCGAGAACCATTTCGCCCCGTTCAGGTCAGCCACAATGTCGTCCATGGTGGGGGTAATGTGCCTCTCTCTCTTTACGGCTGCATTGGGGAGACTCATATCAACTCACAGACTGATCGCCCCGGGTTGTTCCGGTTTAGGCGCCACGACCAGTGGGGATACCCAGGGGGTCGGACCTGACACTTTTTCTATCACCCCGAGGTCTTCTAGCTTCTTGAGTTCTTCCTCCACCTGTGGCCGGAGATTGAACGGCACTCGCCTGTGCCGGAGGGCTACAGGGCGTACAGAGGTATCTATGTGTAGACAAAATGTCTTCCCTTTGAGCTTCCCCAGGCCTTGGAACAGTGCGGGGAACTCCTTCGGCAGATTGTCCGCATGTGACTGATGTACTTGATTCGCAAAGAATACGAGCCCCAGGTCCTCCGCCGTGTGGCAGCTCAGAAGAGTGCCCTTCTTCCCCTCTGTAATATGAAAACGTGCTTCTGTCAAATATTCTCCATTCACGATGGTGGTGCTGATTACACCACGCAATGGTAGCGGGTCTGTACCTCCATAGGTGTAGATTTGTGCGCTGGAGGGTGCAAGAGCGGGCTTAGGTGACATTCTTTCGTACTGCTCTGAGTCCATTACGTTGACCGACGCCCCTGTGTCAATGAGGGCTCTCACTTCCGTGCCCTCAATGGAAACGGAGCACATGGGCGGTGGGCTCCTCTTCCTGGACACTCTGCTGACATATGAGATGACGTATACTTCCTCATCGTCGTCGTCTTCGTATCGTCGTCGTCTTTCTTGGGCTTGACTGTCCGGGGTGGCAGATCCTGTTCTAGTGACAACTGTCGGATGCGCTGCGACAGGTGTCTGGGTCCGTAAGCAGCACGGGACCTGGGGGCATTCGGCCGGTATCTTCCTCCCCGGCATACTACTGCAAAGTGGTTTAGCCGGCCACACTTCAAGCACGTTTTTCCTTTCGCCCCACACGTCGCCGGATGATCTTCTCCACAGTAGGCACACTGCGTTCCCCGGGTGGGCGTGTGTTGTTGGCGACTTGACGGGGGCCTCCTTTGGATAGCTTCGACCCTTTCTTCTTTGATCGGTGTTGTCCTGGTCAAAGCTGGCATGGCTCCCGGTGTGCGCAGGGCAATCTCCATTTCCTCACCCCTTGCATCAGACAATTTGTGCGAACGGGCTAAAACCAGGATTTCATCTAGCGAGATCCCCGGTTGGCAGAGGATGAGTTTCCTCAGTAATTTAGATCGACACCTCACTATGATCTGATCTCTAATCTCTTCTCTTGGGTTAGTGAAAGGGCAGGTGCTGGCCAGCCGGCGCAGTCGTGCGTAGTACATGTCTACTGATTCCGATTCTGTTTGCCACGCCCTTTTAAATTTGAATTTTTCGAAGTCATTGTTGAGTTGGGGATCGATATGAGTGTTAAGCACGGTGACCGCTGCGTCGTAGTAGTCGTCAGGCCCGGTGTTTGGGAGTGTTTCGAAGAGGTCGTATATCTCTGGTCCTCCGTACAGGATGAGGAGAGACCTCTTGACCGTCCCGTCGGTCTCTCAAGTGCCTTTGAAATAAAGGTTCAGCCTCCCAAGCCAGGCCTTCCACCTCGGCGCCGCCGTCGCGGGGTCTGCCGCTTCGCTAAACGGGGGAAGGGGCGCCACGCCCGTGTGTGCGGTTGTGGTGTGATCACCACGGCTTGATTCTGGCCTCCTCCTGCTTGGCCGGGCGGTTGTGGTGTGACCACTGCGGCTTGATTCTGGCCATCTCCTGCCTGGCCTGCCCCCGTCGCTGGATTCGACATGTCTGCTGTTCCACGACCTGCCTGACTGAGGGTCTTGCTGCGTCCGGCCTACCACGTTCACGTGGTCGCGGACGCGCTCCGCTGTGCTCTAGTGTGAGCCTTCTCCCAGCTTGATTGGACGGCAGGCACAGGGGGGGGACAGACTGTCCCAGTCACGCCGTCTCCCCACGAATGGTGCGGGAAGTATCGGTGCTTGCAGGGTGGTCAGAGGGGGGCACTGCCCTCCGTGAGCATTTCTGCCCCCTGATGTGAGGATGGAGCCGAGCTGTGATGCGCCTTTGGCCAGCGGAGCCAGTGTGGCCCCTTGGTTTTGCCAATGCTTGTAGCTGGCGGAGCGTGTCGTAGGTGCTTGATGCGGCCTCCAGGGGCGCTGCTGCTTGTTGCCGAGTGGGTGGGAGAGCTGCTCCTCATGCTGGTAGGGTCGCAATACCCCACACTTTCCTCGCTCTCCTGTGCCCCTCCCCCTCGGCCTGGAACGCGTGGACTGCTCCCGACGGCGCTGGAAGCGCGTGCAGGGCCACCCGGTTGGCGTGACGTAGTGCCAGTGACAATGACAGTGACATACAACTAATCCTCGCATACAATAGTTGTGTAGCTACTTACTACACTGTCATTATCAGGGCCTTCTTTACCTGTCCAGCTCTCTTTTATAAACAGGATTTACTGATTCTCTTTTACATTTATTTACTAATTGCAATCTCTGCTGTGGTGTGCCCAACATTTTACAAATCTAAACGACCGAAATATAACTTTAAATTAATTCAACTCGAGAACCAATAGAAAATCTCTCCAATAAAACCTTTCTCGCTTCGTGCATCTATTTTAGCACATCAAGGCCAACATTAAATCTACCAAATTTATTACTGGGCCTAAAAACCTCTGTTTACAACCTCATTAAGATGCAAAAGGTCACATTTGCATTACCTCAGAGTGCTGATCAAAAGTACAAACGAATCTCTACTAATAAACACAGGAATAAGCCCCCTAAACAACTTCTCTTCACAAAGGTTCTCAAACAATCCAACACCATTCCTGTGAAAGGAAGCACCTCCTCTGCAACTAGCTCGCCCCAGGTTTCATCTCCTGCCCCCTGAACACATACCATTGGATACCATGGAAAGCAATTTACATGAAATTTCAGGGGTCAGCCGTCGATTGGAAGGTATGGATGCCACTATCACATCTTTGGCTGCAGAGACCAAGTCAATTAGGGCAGACATTGCAGGTTTTCATACTAGAGTTGAAGGACTTGACTCTCGAATAATGGTGATGCAGAATTGCCTTTGCTCATTACAAAATAGAGACCAAGATCTCCTATTTCTTTGTAGTAAAATAGTTGATTTAGAAGATTGCAGCAAAAGAGACCACATCCGCTTTTTTTTTTTATTTCTGGAGCATGTTGAAGGCCAAAATACCAGAGCTTTTCTTTGAGACATTCTCCCAAAACTGACTGGCACTTCTTTTATTCCACCTTCAGAAGTCCAACAAGCTCACCGAATCTGTCCTCTGCACAAAGACCTCACAGCACGCCCGAGACCGCTTATTGCCTGTTTCCAAACAAGACAATTATTGGCTGCAGCTAGTTCACAAGGTGCCTTTTCGTATGATGGTCACCTTATCCACATGGCAGCTGATTTTTCAAAGGAAGCAAATGAACGGTGAAAAGCATTTCTTTCCATGCAACCTCAACTTCGACACTAGATATCAAATATGGACTATTGGAGCCTGCATGTTTTCGCATCACCAGGAACGGAGACTCTAAAGATTTTTATGACCCAGAAGACGTTCAGAAATTCCTAGACTTTATGAAACTACAAGACATGGAGGCACAACCTCCGCAACAACATCAAATCCAATCAACCTCTCACTTCTCTCATCAGCTATCGGATAACAGAAGACGAAATCCTAGCAAATCAAGACACCGTGGCAGACTTGGAAAGGCCTAACCGTTCTCAAGAAGACAAAAATTCAGCTCTGCAATCGGTTTCTACTTTTACACAAGAACTACATAGAGTCAAATCTAGGTCCCCTCTTAAATCCACTTCGTACACCACCAATATAATCTTATGGGACACATATATTTATCATTATTCTTTTGTACACCCTACTTTATTTCTGATGGGGCTCGTCCTTGCAGCGGTGCTCTAGTGAGCCCAGACCCGTGGTCAACAGTTTAGGAACACTAGTATTGCTACATAACTAATTTGCATGTTTCATCTAAATCTCTGTTGTATCCTCATCACTTCCCCTTCTACTTCTGAATTCCTTTCCCTTCAAATAATTATTCCACTACTTCCAATATATTATTAATCTAGCTTGTCAACTATAACATTTTCGATTTTGATTACCTAACAAATCTTTGATGCTTTTGTGCTGAGCCAGAGTTCTTCTCTTTTCTCTCTTTCTTTTATCCCTCCCAATTTTCTATTCCTTTAAATCAAAATAAGTAATTGAGTATTGTATTATTTTCTCATTGACACTTTTTCATCATGACGAGTTTTCACCCTCTATGTACATTAACATGGAATGTCCATGGTCTCACCCATTACATTAAGAGGAAAAAGTACTTTCCTACCTACAATGAAAACAGGTAGACGTAACATTGCTGCAGGAAACTCATTTTGAACTATGTATATAATGGGTGGGGAAGGTGGTTCATAGTAGAATTCGCAAAGGGTGAACTCAAAGACACTGCTCCTACTCGCAAATGTGGAGTTGCAATTCTTATTCGAAAATCATTTCCAGTCACAGTGTCCAAGACTTGGGTGGATTCAGATGGACGCTATGCATTTGCCAAAGTACGTACAGGGGATAGTTACATTTGTGTGGGATCAGTCTACGCTCCAAAAACAACAATTGATGGACGGAATGTTGCACAATGGCAAAACATTCACCCCCAGTCACAGATCTGGGTTTAATCCATCGTTATTTTGCTCACCACACCACATTCGTTCAGACATGGCATTTGCAAATCAGTTTTGACCCTGTGCCTCATGGGAACAGTCCAGCCGGAACTGCCAAGCCATGTCCTCCCTGGACCGGAATCAAGCATCCTATGACCGGTTTCTGGCTATCAGCCGTCATCAGCCAGGATAGCTTGATTCCAGTGGCATGGTGAGCACGGTGAATGTTTTGTCATATTTAAATACACGGGGAAAGATAAAGGAGTAACTTCTGGTCTTTATAAAAAATGTATGTTGCACCTCTTTTCGCAACGCCTCTCTCAAAAACATCCTCTTACATGGCAATCCCATTTATCAAACTCATATACAGATAATGAATGGGAACAGATACTAGAGAATTTAAATAAAGGTACTCGCGAAGCAAGACTCAAATTTTGTTTAATTAAAATCCTTCATGACTGGCATTGGTCACCAGTCAAAATAAACAAAGCTGGTCTACTTGCATATACTAATTGTTGGAGATGCTCCAACTCTGTTTGTGATACAACTCATATTATCTGTGAATGTCCAAAAATACAATCTTTCTGGAATTATGTAGGCAAGCCTTTACACTCCACAATGCCATTATGTCTCACATCTGCCAACATTCTTTTACATGGTTTATGAAATTTCCTAAAACTCTCTAAACCCCAATATCGTCTTTTCTACACCACATTAGCTACAGCCAAAATGTGCATACTACGTCATTGAAAATCATCATCTCCACCTTCACACGAAGAATGATTAGTAGCCATGGTACAAACAGCATCACATGAGCGAGTGATCTATAATCTTCAGGATCAAAATGACATATTTTTTCAGATCTGGACACCCTTCCTCCAAACAAATAATGAAGATGCTACTACATCCTTAACAATCATAAAGGAGAATGGACACTTGTAACTGTGTTACCTTAGTTCACTTAAAAAACCCTCATAAACGCAATGGTTATCTCGATTGCGGTTTATCTTGTTTCTCTGCCCCACACATGCGTTATGGCATTATCATCGGGTTTTATAATGTGCTGTATGCCAGCCTCAAGCCTGAGGCAACCTCTCGGAAGCGCAGTAGTGTCCTAGAGATTAATAAGTGCCCACAAAAATTATAAAATAACAAGCCTTCATCCTAATTTAAATTTTAATAAAAAAATGGATGGGGTTTGTTCTTAAAATTAGTTGGGTATAATAGTAGACCGTGTTATTAGATCTCGTTATATCTCACAGAATAGTCAACATGTTTCTGCCCCATCTCGCTCAGCCGGGTCTATGGGGCATTCGTCAGGACTCAATAAAAGTAATACTCACACGATTTGTGCAGTAATTGTAGTGGGTTTTGTGTGACCACTAAGTTTCTGTCGAGGTAATATTGCACCTGTAATTAGAGAAACATACACAACAAATGCAGGGTATGCATTATCACTAGAGTAGTCACTATATGGAGACCATCGTGTGAAAGCTATACTACAATAAACACCTCTTTCCTTGTCAAATCTTTACTCCTATCCTCTTTAATTTTAGTAGTCTCTTTTTGTCTCTGAGACCATTCAATGTATTAAGTCGGTATTCTTAAGTATCAGGAGAACCCCGTTTGAACACATGTTCATAGTCCAATTGTTCCTGTACCATCCCGCAAAATGTATCGAAATCAACAGGCAATGTATATAGCATCAGCTACTTGTTTCCAAACAAAAACGCCCGTTATACTAAAAAAAACCTCTGTAAGTTATTTGGCGTGTGTCATCAGGGGAATAATCGGATGTCCTTATGCCAGGCTGTAATAGGAAGGTGCACGAACATTTATCAGTTTAGAATCGTCTAGATATACAATAATAACCCTCTATCACTCGCTACGGTCTTACCCGCGTGTGGAGAATGCTCTGCGTCTTGTGCTGGCTCTGCCCTGGACGCGGAAGTCACATTGCCAGAGTCTGGATTTCCTTGATATCACAATCTTCATTGAGAAATGACTGATCGAAACCAAGACGTATTACAAACCAACATCAAAAAACAGTCTCCTGTCATATAACAGCTACCACCCAAAGCCTCTGCGAGAAAATTTACCGAACAGCCAATTTCTGAGGCTCAAAAGGTAGCAAAGAATGTGATTACAGAAGACAAGCCAAAGAACTAAGCCAGAAATTAGAAAATAGAGTCTATCCACCGACTACAATAGCAAAATGCCGAAAAAGAGCGAAACATCAGCCCAGAGAATGCCTTTTACAGACAAATATAAAAGAACCAATTACTGACCTCATGACATGCGTAACCACATACTGTCCAGCAACTTATGCAGTGCAAAAAATTGTAAATAAGAACTGGCGTATCTTGACATCAGGAAAATTTAATTGGCCAAAACCAAGATTCGCGAATAAAAGAACACTCAATCTAAAAGATTTGCTCGTGCATACACGACTACAGAAGCACCAAAAAATGACTGTCACCATAAATATTGAGATGGTTCCAATAACAGGCCACTAGAATGCGGAACCTGTCTGGTGTGTAAATTAACAACAGTTACGTAAACACTACAACTTACAGATTCACTGCTTTGGACTCAAAGGCAACATACAAACAGTAATTCATCACATGTAATTTACATGATTCAATGCCCCTGTGGAAAGAAATATATAGGTATGACATGCAGGAAAGTCAAGACAAGGATTGGGGAACATAAGAGTGATATCAAAACGAGAAAGAACACAACGAAACTCTGTGCCCATTTCATTGAACAAGGCCATAAAGCTGAAGATCTACGATGGACCGTGATAGAAATGCTACACGACAAAACCCAGAATGCAGAAAGATTATTGTTCGAAAAGGAACAAAGATGGGTGGACCGATTGAAAACCAACGTAGAAGGACTATACCATGGCATCAATTTGCCAAATGATGGCAAACCATCTATTGGACATAATATAGGTCTGTTCAAAGTATTTACATTGGTTACAGTGACCTCAACCAGACCCTCCCTTACTATCGAGAGCCATAACTAACTCCAAAATGTACCGGACATGTCAGGCTAATAGGAGTGTAACTAGAGATATTAATATCATAAATAGAAAGAAAAGACACGTATATTGAATTAGCAAGTAAAGGTAGAAAAGACCACATGAGAGAATTTGCTAGTCCTTTTTTAATGTTTATCAGTTCATAGTAGCAAAGAGACTTTTACATCATGCTTAAATGGCCATTGATGAATAAAAAACATTTAACAACGACCTCGGAATAGGCCCCCTCTATAAACGTAAAAGTTTTCATAAAAAAATGTTTTCCTTGCCAATCAAACTGGGAGATAGAAACCACATCTATATTTATTAATAAATTGTAGTAGTACTCCGCTTGTGCCAGATTACTTATTAAACTCGCATTTTTGTATCAAGACGACTATTACACGCGTAGTCCTATTTCTATGATGACGCCACATGTTGTAAAAAGACTCTCGCAATGTGACTTCCACGTCCAGGGGCAGAGTCAGCACAAGACGTGGAGCAGTCTCCATATGCGGGTAAGACCATAGTGGGTGATAGAGGGTTATTATTGTATATCTAGACCATGGGTACTCACAAACTTTCTCTCGGGGGCCAAACTTACAGTGTGGTTTGTATCCGAGGGCCGCACCAGTGGGGAAAGGGGCGGGGCTAGAGAAAAAAAAACTGTGACCATGAGCTTCATCACAGGTCCCTGCAGCGGACGCCTTCGTCCACTGAGCCACCAGATCTCTCTCTCTCTCTCTCTCTCTTCTCCCTCTCCCTCCCTCTCTCTCCCTCTCTCTCTCTCCCTCCCTCTCTATCCGTCTCTCTGTCTCCCTCACTTTGACTGTCTTACTCCCTCTCTTCCTCTGTCTCACTCACCCTGACTTTCTTATAGATACATCTGCCGTGTGGATTCCTCACCTTGTGAATATCCCCTTGCGCCAGCAACATTCGGAAATTCTTTTCATAGCTTCGCACCGACGTGGACATGGACGTCATAGAGGCACGGCATCGCTCGCGACTTCGCTGACGTCACCGACGCCTATAATAGGCCCACGCCGGCATGATGACATCAGTTC
This sequence comes from Lissotriton vulgaris, assembly GCF_964263255.1. Taxonomy (NCBI): domain Eukaryota; kingdom Metazoa; phylum Chordata; class Amphibia; order Caudata; family Salamandridae; genus Lissotriton; species Lissotriton vulgaris. Next base: position 1,101,522,855 of record NC_141693.1, read on the forward strand.
CCTTTTTTCCGCGTCGTCGACGCTAACGGTTTTCTAGGGATCGTCTGTAGCTTTCTCAGTAACTTTGTTACTTTGCCTTGTTAATATTTCTGTATCTTCTCATTCGACATGTCTTCAAAGAAAACGGGTTTTAAGGCCTGTGGGGAATGCGGAAAAGCTATGTCCATTACGGACCCGCATGAATGCTGTTTGTGGTGTCTTAGCTCCGACCACGACGTCGAAGACTGCAGTTCCTGCAGGAAGATGACTCCTAAAGCCCTCCGGGAGAGAGAAGCTAAGCTTATTGTTGCAAAGCTTAAAGGAAGTAAGGAGTCGATGCTCGAGGTCAAGATCTCGCTCGAGGTCGCGTTCGGATTCGTCCTCGGCCCATGCTTCGAGGTCTTCGAAAAAGAAGCATAGGAAAAGATCTCATGAATCCCGACATCGTTCCAAGAAAGATTCGGGCTCTAAGCCGAAGTCGCAGGTGAAGCTGGTAGAGAAAGAAGTGGTGTCTTCGGCTTCGGAAGAGCATGACGCCGGAGGTGCGTTGCATGGGAATTCACCTGGTTCGCCGAAGCAGACAGCGGTTCCATCCCCGGATCCAGCACGTTCTCCGGATCGGGAGGATGAAGGTGAGGACGAGACGGTTGGAGGGGGTGAGGCTCCATTGCCCAAAGGTCTGTCGACTCCGGTGCACCAGCCTGAAGGGGATGTCGACGTCGTATCAACTCCGCGCCCTCGAGATCCACCTGAGGGTTCGTTTCCAGCCTTCCCGGCTCCAAGTCAGGATCCGTTGCATTTTCTAAATGCGATGTATGGTATCTACTCCAGGGCTATGTACCCCTCTGGGATGCCTGTTGGTCCCACGGGTCCGATGGCATTTGGACTGGGTGTCCCCCAAACCTATGCCCCTGCGCCCTTTATGCCCTTTATGCCGGCTCCGGCGCCGCATTGGCATCTTCCGACGCCGGCGCGGCCTTCGTCTCCGAAGCCATCGACGCCGAAGTCATCGACTCCGAATCCTTCGACGCCGGTTCCATCATCTCTGATGCCGAATCCAGATCGACGTCGTGGAAGTCTTCCTCGCCCGGCGTCGTACTCGGCGCCGGCTCCGACGTCAGTGGAGTCGACCGTGGATCCGTCGGCTTCGAGGGTGAAGCTCAGGTCGGGGCGTGAAGCCCAGAGACTGATGGATGAAGAGAGCTATCGTGAGGAGTATTTGGAGGAGGGTGAGCTACAGGATCCTGATGATCCTTATGAGGATCTTTCGGTGGCTAGTGGTCTTGAACTGTCCCCTGAGTGGGATTTGGTTTCAGTATCAGACGAACCCTCTAAAGATGTGGCTCCTTACCATGTTGTGATTAAAAAAGCAGCAAGTTTGTTGAACATTGCATTACCAACTGCTGAGTTCAAGTCAAATCTACTCACAGAGGTTCTTCAATCTCCTTCTTCGGTGACTGAACCATTGCTGCCCTTTAATGATGCCCTAAGAGATCCGATTTTAGAGGTTTGGAAGAAACCTTTATCAACTCCAGCTGTGTCTAGAGCTGTTGCCAGGAGGTACAGGACTGCACCAGATGACCCAGAATTTTTATCTACTCACCCTCTTCCTGAGAGTTTGGTGGTACAGGCTGCCTGTTCCAGACGTTCATCAGGGGCTTTTCCTCAAGTACCTGCAGAAAAGGAGTCTAGAAAGCAGGATCAGGCTGCTAAAAAGATTTTCTCCTCTGCTAGTATGGCGCTTAAGTCCACAAATGCGACCTGCCTGATGGGTCGTTATGTTCACGCCCTTATGGATACTGTTAAACAGTTGGCACCCAAATTACCTGAGGAGGATAGAAAGGACTTCCAGGAAGTTATCTCTGATACACAGGCTGCAGCAAGGCAGGTGATTCAGAGTGGGTTAGACACGGCGGATTCTGTGGCGAGGATCATGGGCTCTTCTGTAGCTACGAGGAGAGCTGCATGGCTGAAGTCTAGTGAGTTTTCAACAGATGTCCAATCTACATTGTTGGATCTCCCTTTCGATGGTTCTGGCTTGTTTGGCAAGAGAGCAGACGCTGCTTTAGAGCGTTTTAAGGACAGCAGTGCAACAGCCAAGTCATTGGGCCTTCAGACCAGGGGCACTTTTGGAAGGCGTACCAGAGGTTTTAGCAGATCTTCCTTTCGGTCCTACAAATCTACTCAGCAGCAGCCGCAGCAGCAGCAGAACACGCTGTACAGGTCTTATAGGGGCAAACAAAGAGGACGTTCTCGAGGTCGTCAAGCCTCCTCCTCTTCCCCTTCCCAGCCTCCTGCCAACGCAGCAAAGCAGCCCTAGATTCGCCATTCCGGATCATGTGGGCCCAGTGGGGGGCCGGCTTACCCATTTCCTTTGAGATTGGGAATTGATAACATCGGATCTTTGGGTTCTCAATCTCGTGGGGATGGGTATGCTCTTCCCTTTCTGGAGTTTCCCCCAAATTACCCTCCTTGCCAGGGTTTTTGTTCGGAGGACCACCTGCTTCTCCTGCAGGAAGAAGTTCTGGCACTTTTTAGAAAGGGTGCGATAGAGGTGGTTCCGGAGCAGGAAAGGGGTCAGGGGTGCTACTCGCGTTATTTCCTGATCCCCAAGAAGGATGGCAGGTTACGGTAAATTCTGGATCTCAGGAATTTGAACCTTTACCTGAAACAGGAAAAGTTCAAGATGCTCACCCTTGCACAGGTTCTTCAAGCGCTTTTGGAAGAGGAGTGGATGGTGACGATTGACTTGCAGGATGCGTATTTTCATATTCCCATCTTGAAGTCGCACGGAAAGTATCTCCGTTTTACGGTTGGGTCGCAGCATTACCAGTTTGCGGTCCTTCCGTTTGGTCTTACTACTGCGCCTCGAGTCTTCACCAAGGTGATGGCAGTGGTGGCAGCTCATCTCAGGAGGTCGGGGATTCTGATATTCCCGTATCTGGACGACTGGCTAATCAAGGCGGAGTCGTCGGAGAAGGTGCTCCATCACCTGCAGGAGACAACTCAGTTGTTACACAGGTTGGGTTTTTCGATAAATGTACCCAAGTCTCACCTGGTGCCCTCCCAGCGCAACCTGTTCATAGGTGCGGTACTGGACACTACTGTATGTCGTGCATTCCCCTCAAAGGATTCGCGACATACAGGAAATGATTCCTTTATTCTTCAAGGGAGCGGTTGTCCCAGTCCTGAAGGTCCTTCGCCTGCTCGGTCTGATGGCTTCTTGCATTCTGTTGGTCAACCATGCACGCTGGCACACGAGGGCGCTCCAGTGGTGCCTCCGCAGGCAGTGGTATCAGCACAACGGAGATCTCAGGGAGTCAGTGAGGATCTCCAGAGAAGCTGCGGCGGATCTGTCTTGGTGGAGCGTGGAAGGCAATCTGTCACAAGGAAAGCCTTTTCAACTTCCTCCATCGGTGACCACGGTAATAACGGATGCATCCACTCTAGGGTGGGGTGCTCATCTGGGGGATCTGGAGGTCAAGGGTCTTTGGTCTCCAGAGGAAAGGTTGCTTCATATCAACCTTCTAGAGTTGCGGGCGATACGTCTGGCGCTCAAGGCCTTCCTCCATTCCCTTCGTGGTCGGTCGGTTCAGGTCCTTACGGGCAACATGACCGAGATGTGGTACATCAACAAGCAGGGAGGAGTGGGGTCGCAGTGTCTCTGCAGAGAGGCTCTGCGTCTCTGGTCCTGGGTTCAGGACCATCGGATTTGTCTGATGGCAAATCCTCTGGCCGGAGTTCAGAACGTTCGTGCAGACAGTCTCAGTCGGCAGTTTTCGGCCGACCACGAGTGGAGGCTTCCTCCGGAGGTGGTTCGTCACGTCTTTCGGACGTGGGGGACTCCTCAGGTGGACCTGTTCGCCACTCTGGAGAATGCTCACTGCCCGTTATTCTGCAGTCTCCAGTATCCGATGCAAGGAGCCTTGGGGGACGCGTTTCAGTTGAGTTGGGAAGGACGACTCCTTTGCGCGTTTCCTCCCATACCTTTGATTCCTCGGGATCTGAGGAAAATTCGCCAAGACCGGGCCCAAGTCATATTGGTCGCCCCGGATTGGCCAAGAAGGGGTGGTACTCAGACCTTCTCCACCTCTCCTCTCATCCGCCGCTCCGTCTCCCTTTCAGGGCAGATCTCCTCTCCCAGATGGAGGGGCAGGTTCTACACCCCCACCTCCAGACCTTACACCTTCATGCCTGGAGATTGAACGGTGCAACCTGATTTCCTTTTCTCTCCCACCTGACGTGGTGGATGTCATCTTATCAGCCAGGCGTGACTCCACTAAGTCCATCTATTCTTATAGGTGGTCGAAATTTGTCTCTTGGTGTGGGGAGAAATCTGTAGACCCTTTGAGTGCCCACTTCTCTGATCTTCAATTTGCCCTATCTCTGGCGCAACAGGGGCTTGCTGTTGCCACACTGAAGGGTTATCTTTCAGCGCTGTCGGCATTTCTCTGCTTGCCCGACCAGCCTTCTCTTTTTAAATCTCCTGTGGTTTTGAGGTTTTTGAAGGGCCTCACAAATAAGTTCCCTCCTACACCTTTTATTGTGCCTCAGTGGGACTTAAATCTTGTTTTGACCTTTCTGATGGGTGCCCCCTTTGAGCCTCTTCACAAATGTCCTATGAGGCTTTTGACTCTTAAGACAGTTTTCCTCGTTGCGATTACCTCGGCAAGGAGGGTAAGTGAGCTTCAGGCTCTTAGTTCTAAGCCCCCTTTCTTGTCCATTCATGCTGATCGAATGGTTCTTAGGACCAGGGCTGCTTTTCTGCCTAAGGTGGTGACTCCTTTCCACCTTGGTCAATCTGTTACCCTCCCTACCTTTTATCCTCCCCCACACCCTTCCAAGGAGGAGGAGAGGTTGCACCGTCTGGACCCCAAGAGGGCGGTGTCTTTTTACCTGGACAGTACTAAAGACTGTCGGTTGGATAACCAGCTCTTCATTGGTTTTGCTGGCTGCAAGAGAGGAAGAGCTGTCCATAAAAGAACTTTATCGAGATGGATCGTCCTCTGTATAAAGATCTGCTACTCTTTGGCCGGTAAGGATCCTCCAGAGGGTATAAGGGCTCATTCTACTAGAGCTAAGTCGTCAACCTCTGCTTTGGCTAGAGGTGTTCCTGTAGAGGATATTTGTAGGGTGGCTACTTGGTCTTCCCTCCACACCTTCGCGAAGCATTACTGCTTGGATTCCGAAGTGAGGAGGGACGGTCATTTTGCTCGCTCTGTTCTTCAGGATTTCCTAGTCTAGAAGAGTGGGCACCCTCCTCCGGGAGTGGGGACTGCTGTGGGACTCTATTCACAAGGTGAGGAATCCACACGGCGGATGTATCTATCAGAAGAACAAGTTACTTACCTTCGGTAACGCTTTTTCTGGTAGATACAATATCTGCCTGTGGATTCCTCACTGACCCACCCGCCTCCCCGTTGTCCACTCTTCTAGGTCAGTGTTTCTATAATGTTTTATTTTATTGTCAAGGAGTTGTTTATTTCAAATGTTTAATTGCATTTGCTTCACACTGTGTGTGTTACCTTGATATCTGTACTGTGTATACTGTGCATATTTCTACTGTCATTGGTCCGTCCGTGTGCCTCGAAGGCACGGAAAAAAGGGCGGAACTGATGTCATCATGCCGGCGTGGGCCTATTATAGGCGTCGGTGACGTCAGCGGAGTCGCGAGCGATGCCGTGCCTCCATGACGTCCATGTCCACGTCGGTGCGAAGCTACGAAAAGAATTTCTTAATGTTGCTGGCGCAAGGGGATATTCACAAGGTGAGGAATCCACAGGCAGATATTGTATCTACCAGAAAAAGCGTTACAGAAGGTAAGTAACTTGTTCGTCTCACTCTCTCTCTCTCTCTCTCTCTCTTTCTGTCTCCCTCTCTCTCTGTTTCCTTCTCCCTCACTCTATTTCCCTCTTCCTCTTCCTCACTCTATTCCCCTCTCCTTCACCCTATTTCCCCTCTCTTTCCTTCCCTCTCCCTCCTTCCCTCTGTCTCCCTCCCTCTCCTTCCCTCTCCCTCATTCCCTCTGTCTCCCTCTCTCTGTTTCCTACTCCCTCACTCTGTTTCCCTCTCCCTCACTGTATTTCCCTCTCCCTCACTCTATTTCTCTCTATCTCCTTCCCTCTCCCTCCACCCCTTTGTCTCCCTCTCTCTCCTTCCCTCTCCCTCATTCCCTCTGCCTCCCTCTCTCCTTCCCTCTCCCTCACTCTATTTCCCTCTCCCTCACTCTATTTCCCTCTCCTTCACTCTATTTCCCTCACTCTATTTCCCTCTCTCTCCTTCCCTCTCCCTCATTCCCTCTGTCTCCTGCTCTCTCCTTTCCTCTCCCTCATTCCCTCTGCCTCCCTCTCTCTCCTCCCCTCTCCCTCATTCCCTCTGCCTCCCTCTCTCTCACTCCCTCTCCCTCACTCTGAGGTCTCCCTCACTCTCAGGTCTCCCTCACTCTGAGGTCTCCCTCTCTCTCCTTCCCTCTCCCTCACTCTGAGGTCTCCCTCTCTCTCCTTCACTCTGTCTCCCTCACTCTGCGGTCTCCCTCTCTCTCGTTCCCTCCCCCTCACTCCGAGGCCTCCCTCTCTCTCCTTCTGTCTCCCTCCCTCTGTCTCCCTCGCTCTCCCTCCCTTCCTCAATCTCACTCTCCCTCGCTCCCTCCCTTGCTCTCCCTCCCTCCCTTGCTCTCCCTCCCTCGCTCTCCCTCCCTCCCTTGCTTTCCCTCCCTCGCTCCCCCTCCCTCGCTCCCCCTCCCTCGCTCTCCCTCCCTCATGCTCCCTCTCCCTTGCTCCCTCTCCCTTGCTCCCTCTCCCTTGCTCCCTCTCCCTTGCTCCCTCGCTTGCTCTCCCTCCCTCTCCCTCCCTCGCTCTCCCTCCCTCGCTCTCCCTCGCTCCCCCTCGCTCCCTCTCTCACTCTCCCTTGCTTGCTCTCCTTCCCTCCCTCGCTCTCCCTCCCTCGCTCTCCCTCACGCTCCTTCGTTCTCCCTCTCCCTCCCTCGCTCTCCCTCTCCCTCCCTCGCTCTCCCTCTCCCTCCCTCCCTCGCTCTCCCTCCCTTGCTCCCTCGCTCTCCCTCGCTTGCTCTCTCTCCCTCCTTCGCTCTCCCTCCCTTGCTCTCCCTCCCTCACTCTCCCTCGCTCCTTTGCTTGCTCTCCCTCCCTCCCTCGCTCTCCATCCCTCGCTCTCCCTCGCTTGCTCTCCCTCCCTTGCTTGCTCTCCCTCACTTGCTCTCCCTCCCTCGCTCTCCCTCCCTCGGTTGCTCCCTCGCTTGCTCTCCCTCGCTTGCTCTCCCTCCCTCGCTCTCCCTCACTCTCCCTCTCTCCCTCACTCTCCCTCCCTCGCTCTCCCTCGCTTGCACTCCCTCCCTCACTCTCTCTCGCTTGCTCTCCCTCCCTCGCTTGCTCTCCCTCTCTTCCTTGCTCTCCCTCCCTTGCTCTCCCTCCCTCGCTCTCCCTCCCTCGCTCTCCCTCGCTCCCTTGCTCTCCCTCCCTCCCTCCCTCGCTCTCCATCCCTCGCTCTCCCTCGATTGCTCTCCCTCCCTCGCTTGCTCTCCATCGCTTGCTCTCCCTCCCTTGCTCTCTCCTTTGCTCTCCCTCCCTCCCTCGCTTTCTCTCACTCCCTTGCTCTCCCTCACTCTCCCTCGCTCTCCCTCCCTCCCTCACTCCCCCTCCCTCGCTCTCCCTCCCTCACTCTCCCTCGCTTGCACTCTCTCCCTCCCTCCCTCACTCTCCCTCGCTTGCTCTCCCTCCCTTGCTCTCCCTCCCTCCCTTGCTCTCCCTCGCTCCCTCGCTTGCTCTCCCTCCCTCCCTCGCTCTCCATCCCTCGCTCTCCCTCGATTTCTCTCCCTCCCTTGCTTGCTCTCCCTCGCTTGCTCTCCATCCCTTGCTTGCTCACTCGCTTGCTCTCCCTCCCTGGCTCTCCCTCGCTCTCCCTCCCTCGCTTGTTCTCCCTCCCTCGCTCTCCCTCACTCACCCTCCCTCACTCTTCCTCCATCACTCTTCCTCCCTCGTTCGCTCTCCCTCACTCTCCCTCGCTTGCTCGCCCTCCCTTGCTCTCCCTCCCTCGCTCTCCCTCCCTTGCTCTCCCTCCCTTGCTCTCCCTGCCTTGCTCTCCATCCCTCGCCCCCCCTCCCTCGCTCTCCCTCCCTCGTGCTCCATCTCCCTTGCTCACCTTTGCTCTCTCTTGTTCCCTCTCCCTCGCTTGCTCTCCCTCGCTCTCCCTCTATCGCTCTCCCTCACTCGCACTCCCTCCCTCGCTCTCCCTCCCTCTCCCTCGCTCTCCCTCTCTCACTCTCCCTCCCTCGTGCTCTCTTTCCCTCCCTCACTTTCCCTTGCTCCCTCTCTCGCTCTCCCTTGCTTGCTCTCCCTCCCTCGCTCAACCCTCCCTCACGCTCCCTCCCTCTCCCTCCCTCTCCCTCTCCCTCCCTCGCTCTCCTCTCCCTCCCTCGCTCTCCCTCCCTCCCTCGCTCTCTCTCGCTCCCTCGCACTCCCTCGCTTGCTCTCCCTCCTTCGCTATCCCTCCCTTGCTCTACCTCCCTCACTCTCCCTCGCTCCCTCGCTTGCTCTCCCTCCCTCCCTCGCTTGCTCTCCCTCACTTGCTCTCTCTCCCTCGCTTGCTCTCTCTCCCTCGCTTGCTCTCCCTCCTTCGCTTGCTCTCCCTCCCTCGCTTGCTCTCCCTCCCTCGCTCTCCCTCCCTCTCCCTCCCTCACTCTCCCTCCCTCACTCTCCCTCTCTCCTTCGCTCTCCCTCCCTCGCTCTCCCTCGCTTGCACTCCCTCACTCTCCCTCGCTTGCTCTCTCTCCCTCGCTCTCCCTCCCTTGCTCTCCCTCGCTTGCTCTCCCTCCCTCGCTTGCTCTCCCTCCCTTCCTCGCTCTCCATCCCTCGCTCTCCCTCGCTTGCTCTCCCTCTGTAGTGTAGTTCCTATTTTCCCTATAGGCCCTGCGCATTGGAATAACATAAACAGCAGTGTAGACGTAGGACTGAGGTCTTCTAGGTCTCTACTGACTATGTTAGACTTAATTTAGGTTTGCGCTAGCTAGCTCAGAGGTCACTGGAAACTTTCTTGACTGAATAGGAAGTGATCAGCTTCCCTGGCTCAGACAAGAAGGGATTCAGCTTCCGACAACCGCATAAACATGACAACTTTGCTCCCTCAGGATAAGAGTCAATCTCTAGAGTCGTGTGAAAACAATAGACAATTATTTCACTCAGTCAGACGTGGGTTCTTAGTTTCACCAGAGTGCAGAGAAGAGAGAGACGGGCGTTTTCAATAAAGGGTATGATTTATTGAACAGTCTTCCTTCTCATGCAAGAGAAATGGATTGCCACTATTGCAATACTTAATATAAAGTAAATTACGTACAGTAAAAGGAGTATTATGAAATAATACTGTAAAAGCATTGATATGGTTTCTTAGCCATAAGATACTTAAAATGAATAAAATATATACAATATATACATTCATATATACATTGGCTAACGATCTCAACTGGTGCTTCTAACTACGCCTACCCCGGTGTACCTGACCTAAGCCTAATACGTGGGAGGGAGTAAGTAAGTAGCAGTTTAAGTTAAGTTGGTTTTGCCAAGAGTCTGATCCAAGAAGTCTCTCTAAGGGTTTAGTCAGCACCGTACCTTTGGAATAGAATGTAGGAGGTCTGGTATCTCCCTCTCATGACCCGATATCCCAGTCACCCGCAAGGGTAGGCTGGAAACGCCGGAGCTGGATTTTCTCTGCAGGAGAAAAGACAGCGTCTTTCTCAGCGCGTCAAAGAGGAGGGGCAGCGTCCGTGGGCTTCTCGCGTCTGCTGGGCTCTCTGCAAGAGGACAGCTGTTCTGCTCCAGATTTCACCACCGTGTGTTTGCTTAAGGCAACGTTGGTATATTTATATCTGAAAGGTGCCGAGTTTGACGTAAGGTTTGGACATAAGACGTCAATAAAGATGTCACTAAGAACTGGTCGTTCTTACAGTGCTCGCAGGAGTTCTATTACAAATCAAAACAAAGCAAGCGGGGCTTTCCCAGGTTGCTGGGGAATTGGTGTGTCGAAAGAACTCAGTGTGCTCTCTAGGAATCTAAGGAAGTAGCTTCTGCTGTGTCATGGGCTGCAGAGGCGAGTTACTGAAATATGGCTCTGATTATTATGCCATTATAGGGATATTTATTGATTCTAGCCGTATAGGCGCATAAGGTCACAATATTGATCGGGTTCCTAGATAAAACACATCACCCACTCCACGGTTTTATGTCCATCAATTACTCAAAACTAAGCAAAAAGATGCATGTGTATTACAACCCACTCCAAAAAAGCATTTTTGCATTTGAAATGGTGTATGCGAAATACATGGAAAGTTAAAGGTACTGTACGTTTTTAAGCAGTGTAGTCATTCAAAAGTGCATATATATTCAGTTGAACGATTTGCGAAAATTACACATGAAAAAGTCTCTTAATTTACAGAAAAGAAGGTCGGGACGATTTCATCACATGTAAATGAAATTGCTTGTGAGTATGCTAGAGGCTGTGGTAACATTGTCTCTAGATAATTTAAAAATAGAAGCTCTGTTCTTTATGAATAGTTCTACTGTAAGCAGAGTACATGTGCCAGAAAAAAGAGAAATATTTTGGAATTTTGGAAAAAAATAATTTCGTTTCAGGGAAAAATATAGTTCCAAATGTGTTCAGTAGCTTTTGTTATTTAAAGCTGAAGGCCGAATTCAAAGTTCAGGGGAACGCTGTGTGCCGGTTGGCTCAAAAGTTATTCTTTTGGTTCAGGGGAGAACATGACTTCATATAGATGTGCAAAAAAACAGTCTACAGCTTCAGGTGAAAGTTCGACCAAGGATGATAATGCTGTAACCGGGCAGTCGTGAGAATGATTGCTATCATCGATTTCAGGATCAGCAATGCTCACAGAAGGTCATACCTGGGTGATGTTGCTTTCATTTCTTGCTTCACTACCACCACCTAATCGTAGCGCAGGAGTCTCAATGAATGCCGTCATCAGGATTGGTAACCGCTGGGGACAACATGATGCATGAGCCGTTACTGGACTTAGCAAAGTATCGACATCCATTGGTACTGCTGATTGTAGTGTAAGACAGGTGTCTAACACGCATTCCTCTCCGCATAGCATACATCGAAGCACAGGTAAGATGCAGTTCTGCCATATAGGTCTGAATGAAAGAAACCAGGTCATGTTCAGATCTCTTAGCCGGGCTAATCCAAGGACTTTAGTTATGCGGTCCCGGTAGCGTATTGCTAGGATCGTTTCTTCCATAGTTGCCGGAGTCATGTCTGCGTTTTGGCTTGCCATATCGGAGCAGAAGAGTCAAAAATAAAAACCCTGCTACGAGTCCCAAAAGTAGTGGTAGGCCACCAAAAACCAAATGGACAAAATTGGGAAAGATGCCCAGGACTGCTTCGAAGGGTGTTAACAGTCCTGAAAAAATTGTCTTAAATACATACGAGATACCACTGGCATTCGACATATTTAGGATTTGGCTGAGCGTTTCTACGAAATGCACGGGGCAATTTGTTGATAAAAGTGTATGTATCGCTGCAGTTGTCCTTGCAACTTGGAGATCATATGTCTCTTTTGATGACGTGATGGGCACTGTTGTCTGTAAAAGCACAGACTTCATTCTGCTTAAAGTATCAATTCGTATAGAAGACATATTCAACGGAGGCCAAATCGGAGCCTCTGAGTCTCCAGGGCCGTTAGGATACAATGCTTTTATACAGCAAGTGACCATGGAACTGACGCTTAAGAGATATGCTTTCCCTAGCACCAAGCCACAACAGCTGTGGTCCGTTATTAGAACGTAACTCCCGTTAGAAAGTTGTCTAAAGAATGGCTCTATCTGTGTTGCAGGTGTGCCGTGCTGGTGGCATGAAAGGTTATTTGAAGTCCCCTCACAGGCCTCATGTAAGTTAATACCCTGACACAGAAGTATACCGCTCAGTGATTGTTTACAATTCTTACCACCAAGAAATACATTCTGGTTTTTGACACTGTAACACGTGTGTGTATATTGTAATTTCCATGTTGTTTTAATGTACCCTTTACCCAACCTTTCATACTGGCCTGTTGGTATATACTCTTGGCATTTTTTAAATTGGAAAGTTGTTATCGGAATTGTGATTATTCCTTGTATTATCCATTCAATGACAGGTCTTTCTGACATTGTCAATGGTAATCTCTCAAGTTTTTCAATGCTCAGAATCGTATAGTCTGCTCCTTTCTGTGCCAAACTGATTTGTTTATCAATAAGGTTAAAGATAGAAAACAATGACGTTGTGTTGATTAAACGCCATGGCATATAGCCTGAACGCAGGTTTTGCAACTTCCAGCCTAGCTGTACAATAGAACGTAATTGGGACTGGCCATGTTGTAACATTAGCAAGTCCTGGTCTATTATATCGATAGCAGATGATACAATACTGTCCAGTGAATATATTCTGGAGGATAGAGTCATTAACCCATGGTCCACAACAGAAAGTGATTTTTCCAAATTAATACGATCAATTTCTCCTATTTTCTCTGCTGTCTCAATTTGAGTCACTTTCCATGCCTCGTTGTAAGCAGCGTATATACTGGCCGCTATGAAACGTTTTTGACGCTGTTTGCGTGGTCCCATTATGAAATCGCGCAAGTCAGCACCATCTTTAAGTAAAGATAAGTGTTGCTTAATTTCTGTCAGTGTGGATGTTTGTAGCCATTCAAGGCATAGTTTCCCTACACTGTATGTTGTTACTATCCCTGGATGTTGTCTCTGGGAGTATCTAGGGTCTGGTCTGGTCATTTTTAACCCCTATATTTTGTTCAGGAATCTATCTTGACATTTATTTGTGTCTGTTGGCCAGATTAACCATTTTTTCCACTCAGGATGTGTTCTGTTTTGATGTAACATTTGTGATATGTCTACCTCGATATCTGTGGTTGCATTATCGGCTATTGGCTTTGGAATAGACGGTTTGTTAAGGTCTTTAATCTTGGCTAGGCCAAGACAGGTAGTTTGTTGAATTGTGTCATTCAAGAACATTATTTGTTCTGGGATCATGCAGGCTCGAAATAATGCTTCTAGGCCTTGTACCTGCCAATCTTTTGTACCCCATATGGTTTTTGTTTCAATGTTATTTTTCCAGAAATCAAAACCAAATGTAATCCTTTTTTCATAAAATGCTTCTGAATATATCAATTTAGTATTTGTCAGCATGGTTTTTGTCCCTGTTTTATCCAACAGTTTATAATAAAATGTTTCTGCATCACTTTTGTTAAACCCTGAGAAGTATTGGAATTTCTCATAGAATGTTTTTGAACTGCTTTTTGGTGGAGTAGCACAATGTTCCCATTGGTTATATTTAAAAACATTTCTAGGCTGAGCAGATTTATGCAAATAGTGGTCCGCATAATGGGTAAAACAATACATCTGTTCATAATTTGATGAACCTTGCAAATAATCATGTCCTGTAAATTTTGCTGACAAAACTAAATCTGACATCATATTATTTATGCTTTCAAAGTCCCAATCATCAGAGAATGTACTTGGTTTTACAAAGTCACTTAATGAAACCTTGAATTGATGTGGATATTTCAATAGCTCGACCGGGCCATATATTTCATAATCCGTTCTGTCCCAAACTACCCCGCCCGGTATTGGAATGGCTGTGACATTCACTGATGATAGTTCTCTTTTCTCGATGTGAGATGACTTGTGTGGCTTTAGGACCAAGTTGATGTTCTGACTTGCTGTGTCCATTGTACAGTATTTTCCCTCAATGAATTTTCCCATACAAAGTACCATGATGAGCCAAAGCGGAGGAAAAATACCCCTAGCACAATCCAAAATTCTAACCATGGAGAAATGAGATATGTTTCTTTGAGTTGGAGCAAGAGTTCTGTTGCTTTGTCTTTAAAAGTCTTTGTTGCTGGCGTTACTTCAGGGTCGCTTTGATCTTCAGAAAAGTTATCGAAATTGATGAAGTAGCCAGATGCAGTTCTGTCAATTGTTGGAATTGTCTTTTCAATTTGCCTTTCATTAGCACATTCTGATGCTACATCATTGTAGACTGGTGTTTCATGACGAACTGTTTCAATTTGGGTTTCAAGAGGCACAAGTTCCATGTCATTTCTGCATAGTCCTGTTTTGTTCACTGTAGGTTTATCAAATGTGATTAGTCTTTCAGTTTGAACCTCTTGGATTGTAGCAAATTTGGGTATTCTGTTATTTCTTGGGAGTCCACTGGGCCTACTATTTAATATTGGCCACATGATTGTGATTTTACCAGGTCGATGGATACAACTCGGTTCTCCTTTTTACCAGCAAGGGATGGTAGTACAACTGATCTCGTTCCGTTGATTGCTAAGACAGGTACTGCTTTTCTGTAAGAAGGCCCAAATTCCTTCTTAACCGCTATTTTCTCTCTGACCAGATCCCCAATCTTTGGAATCCAGACAGGTCTTGCTGGGACAGGTGGTGTATCTTCAGTGGTTGTTGGCTGTCGTTTTAACTTTATGTTGCTCAGGGCTTTTCTTGTTTCATTTAAGTCCTGCAAAACAGCCAAACGATCTTTGATGTCACAGCATTTTTTCTTATTTTCTACCACTGAAGCATGACCATCTAAGTCCTGAACATACATTCTAGTTCCGAACAATAGTTCATACGGGCTGAAACCTTTTAGAGAATTTCTTGGCAAGTTATTAAGACTACGTTGGACACTTGTTAAATGCTGGACCCACCCATCACCCGAACCTAATACCTTTGCCGTTATAGATTGCTTTATGTCTCGGTTTTTTCTTTCCACAACACTGTTTCCCTCAGGATGGAAGGGACAAGAGAACCGCAACCCAATGCCCATGCTGGTCATGGCCTCCTTATAAGCTCGAGAGCTAAAAGCAGGACCCTGGTCAGAATGAAGCATGGCAATTGCGTATGTGCCGATAAAGACTCGCAAATCTTTCATAACAGTTCTGGCGTCAGCCAAGCGCTGGGGCCACATTTTTTAAGTGAATATAGTCTTAAAAGAAATTAATAGGACGCTGGATTTCATGTGTAGATAGCCCTATGCTAACTACAAAAAATGGCCATGGCATTGCTCCGGTTGGCTCGTTACTGCGGTCTCTGTTGCAGTCTGGACAGCTCTTTACAAATTTGTAATGTTGTAGGCTCATCCCGGGCCACCAGTATTCTGATTGTTATTCTGTCAGAGATTCCTTCATCTATTTGTGCCTTGGACCTACACCCATGTGTGCGTCTGCTATTAAAAAGATTCTCCGCTTCGTGTTTGGATTTACCCTATCCCCCACTCCAGGGATTCAAGCAAAAGGAACGGAGTTTGCATCAATTACGTATGTATAATTGAGTGGATAGTTCACAGGTAGTGCTACACAGTTGCCTTTTGAAGACGTTTTTACCGCCAGCATGGTTTCCCCGTCTATGTATTTTTCTGAACGCTTTTTTGTGGCTACGGAAGCCGGTTTAGTTGCTTCCTCTGTGGCTGTATTAGCCAATGAATTCCCTGCAACGTGAACGCCATCTCGTTGATGACTCAGAGTGTGTATCACGTGAGTCTTTTGTAGTTCCTTCTGTAAAAGAACTACTTGTTTCCAAAGCATTTTATGCTTGATTGTGGCACCTGTGTCATCTTTGTAATCATTTTTAACCCAGTTCTGCAAATCATTATTGTAAGAATTGATGCAAAAATGCGAATCGCACACTATTAGTGTCGGGAATTCACATTCGGCATTTTCAAGCGCCATCTTTAAAGATCTGATTTCAGCTCGCTGAGCCGAACATTTTCTCAGTGATTCAGGTTTTGTTATTTTCGGTCTGAATTTACCGCAGAGCCAGCGACCTTTAACAATCGCGCAGGCTGCATTGTATGATTTATCATCTACATTGTAATGCTGTACAAATCTGCCTGTATAGATTATGCAAGAGTACTGTTGGAGAGGCAGAATTTCAATTGGCACAGAATATTCTTTTTCATATTTTAAATCATTCAGTTTTTCATGTTTGGGACAAAATGGTATGTCACGTCTTCTGCAGCAAGAGAATTTTCCCACTGTTTCCATTTCGGATCTAGTGACACTGTTTTTAGATTTTCTGGGCTGAATAGTGCCTCGAAGGCTAATTCTGCTGTGAAAACAGTTATTCTTTTGCCTTGGGCTAGGGCTCGTTCTCTTGCTACAGCAGTTTGAACTGCCTTTACAGTATTTTCTGTGAGACTGAATGTTTTTTTCTGTTTGTGTGTGTAAATGTGATTTGTAAGCTATTGGTACCGTTTCTCCCTCATTAGAGGTCAGGTACGTGAATCTGCATCTTCCTGGGATGACCCGGATTACAAGGTTGCGTGTATTGTCACGGGTTTCTAATTTTGTTTTAGCTAACCTGTCTGTTTGCAGTGATCTTAAAATTTCTGTGTGTTTTTGAGTCCAGTTGATTGGTTTAAAATTAGGTTTTATTAATTCGTAGAGAGGTTTAATCCTCTCTGCATAGTTTAGAATGTAA
This sequence comes from Lissotriton vulgaris, assembly GCF_964263255.1. NCBI lineage: Eukaryota > Metazoa > Chordata > Amphibia > Caudata > Salamandridae > Lissotriton > Lissotriton vulgaris. The sequence continues at coordinate 1,101,539,327 of NC_141693.1, forward strand.
GTTCTTCCGAAATTCAGAAAGCCTAGAATCGATTGTAAGTTCTTCAGCGTTTTCGGTGCTTGGAGTACAGCGCACTTCTCTAAAAAGTTGTCTGCTAGGCTTTTTCCTTCACTTTATAATTCGTATCCTAAAAATAAGACTGTTAGATGGGCAATTCGTGACTTTTTAAAGTTGAATTTGTAACCCTCTACTGCGAACCCAAGTATTATGGTGTTCACTCTTTTCAAGTGAGTATCCAAGTCGTCGTCTGTGAGATAAATGTCATCGACATAAGATAATGCCTCATCATCATACATTTGTAGTAACTCTGTTACTCTGGCTGAGAATAGTCCTGGGCTGTTCTTGAATCCCTGTGGGAGCCTACAGAAATTTTTCTGTGACCCCATTATTGAGAAAGCAGTCAAGTACCTACTTTCTGGTGCAATATTTTGACAAAAGAATCCATTAGAGATGTCTAATGTTGTTTTGTATTTTTTGCGAACTATGTTATTCATTAGTGCCGCACTGTGCGAATTTTGCACAGCAATTGTTTTGCAACATGAGTTAAGGTGTCTGTAGTCCAAGACTAGATAATATGAATCGTCTGGTTTGGAGACAGGAAACAAAGGATTGTTCATTTGAGAGGTGAATGTTTCAAACACCCCTTGGTATTCAAGTTGATCTAAAATCTCTTGACTTGTTTTTTAGCTTCTTGCTTAATTGGGTACTGCCTTTGTGCAGTTGGTTGACATTTTAACTGGATTTTGTGAGGAGGAGAGTCCTCATCCCATCCTACATGATTCTTATATAATGCAGGTGCTTGGGCTACTGCCCATTTCCTTGCATATATATATTTAGTGTGAATTGGAATATGATTTGAGAAGGCAGGCATAATCATTTCTTCGCCATGAGGGCTCTCCCTGACAAACTCAGGTGGCCAGTCTTTTTCAGCTAGCATAGCCTTTTGAGAGGTTATCCCAAAACAGACCCCTTATTTTCCTGGTCTTATCTCCCTCTATACGTAGTGTTATTTCATATATCTTATGAGGTTCGCTAACCCTGGTATCTGCAGTTTCCACTTGAATGTATTCATTTGTGTCCACTGTCTCCAGATGATTCATCAGGATCTTGCGAGCTATGCTGATTTCTGCTGTGCTGTTTAGCATTGTCTGTGCCCACTCTCCGTTTTTCAGCTGTGTCCTCAGTATTCTCGGCATGTTCGATTACTCTAATACTGGCTACCTTCTTTCTTGGAAATTGTAATTTTTTTACTTTGAGCAGGTTCCTTGTCTTTGGACTTCGTGTGCTCTTCCCTTGGTTCTGACCGTCCTCTTCTTTCCGATTTCTGCGAAAAAGATCGAGCGGGACGTGTATCATTACTTTGATATCTATCAGGCTTTTTCAAGTTATCCCTATTTCTAAGGTTATATCTTTTCTCAGAGGGCTCTCTCTGGGGGGACTGGTGTTCTCGATTCGGAGTTCTTTCCCTCCGCCGAGGAGACCTTCCTCTGGACTGGAAAACTTTTTCTTTGGGAGTGGATTGTTTATTTCCATCCCAGCTCTATTTAGGAGTGTTTAGATTATTTTTAATAAATAATTTTTCAGGATTTTCAAGTAGTTGGGGTTTTACTGGTTTCCCACCCAAACTATCTCTACCTAGTTCTTCATAGCATTTTTCTATGATTCTGGCAAGTTCAATTGGTTGATCTGTTATATCTGTTTCTTTCAATTTCTCGCGGATCGCCACAGATGCTGCTTCTCCTTTTATGTTGGCTAATAATATAGCCGAGACCTGCTTGAAGTCTTTCAGTAATTTCATACCAAGAGTTAAAGCAGGTTCTGGACCGTATTCATTCCGAATTTGTTTTAGCACATCTGTTATTACTGCCAGAGACGGAACACCATGTGTTTTTGTGTAAATGGAAGCAAAGACTGTACCCCAAGTGTCATAGTCCTCCACATGTGGTGCGACCCCCATCGGAAGGCAGATGGTCAGAATTCTGTGTTTCTCGCTAGGGGTAGTATTCGGGAATACTGCCTCTATCTGAGTCATTTTTTTGTGCTAGCCAGAATGGAATTTGTTCCCGTTTTGCGGGTGTTTTACCAAGACATGATTGTATGTTCTGTGGTGTAATTTTATTCGTGTTCCCCTGATGAGGGGTCAGCTGTTGAATGTTAACTGCTGGTTGGACTGTTGCAGTCCTCATCACATATTGGACTAACTGTCTGTGAATTTTAATTAGTAATTTTAGCTGTGCTAAAAGTTCTTCGCGTGACATTTTATCAATGTCTGGATGTGGTGTGTAGCTGGCTAGAAACGGCCACGTTGCTCCTGGTCTACCTAGTGGACCGAGCCTGGTGATGTGATCATTATGTTTTAGGGTGCCTTTAAATCAGAGCAGGTGCTCTTGGTATTTTAATGGAATTTCAATCTCCTCGAAAGGAGTATATTCTTCCGGTGGTTCCTCTATTTTGTAATAGTGGAATTCGTGTGTTGTGGCGTTTGCCGCTGGAAAATGTATCCATGAATAGAATACCTCTGTCTGCCGATATTCGTGTGCCTCTATCACGAAAATGACCGTACCACCTCGTGATGTCAGTCCGTTTTCTATAAGTTTTAAAGTTATAGTTTTTCTTATGGTTGCCGGGATGATAATTGCACCTGGTTCATTAATCCCTGTAACATCGAAACCCCGTTGATTCACATCTACTGCGGTTTCATCGGTTTCGTTGTTGTCACCGTTATTTGACATTGTTTTAATGAAAGTTTGCAGAGCAGGTTTCCAAGGAAACAAAAGATTAGGTGCACAATATTTTGGAACACTGTATCCTTCAACGTTGACTATACCAAAAACTCTACATAGGAATCTCTTCCTACTAAGTTCTGGCGGATTTTAACCTTTCACCCACTCCAGACGTCTATTGGAGTATTTACGGGAGAAGGGGTCTGTGTGAAAAAGCACAACTGAGTTACTCTAACGTCTTGTGTTAGTTTTATCGCCTTACCAAACGTTGGGCGCCATGTAGTGTAGTTCCTATTTTTCCTATAGGCCCTGCGCATTGGAATAATATAAACAGCAGTGTAGACGTAGGACTGAGGTCTTCTAGGTCTCTACTAGGTATGTCAGACTTAATTTAGGTTTGCGCCAGCTAGCTCAGAGGTCACTGGAAACTTTCTTGTCTGAATAGGAAGTGATCAGCTTCCCTAGCTCAGACAAGAAGGGATTCAGCTTCCGACAACCGCATAAACATGACAACTTTGCTCCCTCAGAATAAGAGTCAATCTCTAGAGTCGTGTGAAAACAATAGACAATTATTTCACTCAGTCAGACGTGCGTTCTTAGTTTCACCAGAGTGCAGAGAAGAGAGAGACAGGCGTTTTCAATAAAGGGTATGATTTATTGAACAGTCTTCCTTCTCATGCAAGAGAAATGGATTGCCACTATTGCAATACTTAATATAAAGTAAATTACGTACAGTAAAAGGAGTATTATGAAATAATACTGTAAAAGCATTGATATGGTTTCTTAGCCATAAGATACTTAAAATGAATAAAATATATACAATATATACATTCATATATACATTGGCTAACGATCTCAACTGGTGCTTCTAACTACGCCTACCCCGGTGTACCTGACCTAAGCCTAATACGTGGGAGGGAGTAAGTAAGTAGCAGTTTAAGTTAAGCTGGTTTTGCCAAGAGTCTGATCCAAGAATTCTCTCTAAGGGTTTAGTCAGCACCGTACCTTTGGAATAGAATGTATGAGGTCTGGTTTCTCCCTCTCAGGACCTGATATCCCAGTCACCCGCAAGGGTAGGCTGGAAACACCGGAGCTGGATTTTCTCGGCAGGAGAAAAGACAGCGTCTTTCTCAGCGCGTCAAAGAGGAGGGGCAGCGTCCGTGGGCTTCTCGCGTCTGCTGGGCTCTCTGCAAGAGGACAGCTGTTCTGCTCCAGATTTCACCACCGTGTGTTTGCTTAAGGCAACGTTGGTATATTTATACCTGAAAGGTGCCAAGTTTGACGTAAGGTTTGGACATAAGACGTCAATAAAGATGTCACTAAGAACTGGTCGTTCTTACAGTGCTCGCAGGAGTTCTATTACAAGCCAAAACAAAGCAAGCGGGGCTTTCCCAGGTTGCTGGGGGTTTGGTGTGTCGAAAGAACTCGGTGTGCTCTCTAGGAATCTAAGGAAGTAGCTTCTGCTGTGTCATGGGCTGCAGAGGCGAGTTACCGAAATATGGCTCTGATTATTATGCCATTATAGGGATATTTATTGATTCTAGCCGTATAGGGGCATAAGGTCACAATATTGATCAGGTTGCTAGATAAAACACATCACCTCCCTTGCTCTCCCTCCCTCCCTTGCTCCCTTGCTTGCTCTCCCTCCCTCACTCTCCTTCCCTCACTCTCCCTCCCTCGCTCTCCCTCCCTCACTCTCCCTCCCTTGCACTCACTCCCTCCCTCACTCTCCCTTGCTTGCTCTCCCTCGCTTGCTCTCCCTCCCTCCCTCTCCTTCCCTTGCTCTCCCTTCCTCCCTCTCCCCCTCTCCCTCCCTCCCTTGCTCTCCATCCCTTGCTCTCCCTCCCTCGCTTTCTCTCCCTCACTTGCTCTCCGCCCCTCGCTTGCTCACTCGCTTGCTCTCCCTCACTCACCCTTCCTCACTCTCCCTCCCTCCCTCACTCTTCCTCCCTCGCTCGCTCTCCCTCCCTCGCTCTCCCTCCCTTGCTCTCCCTCCCTCGCTCTCCCTCCCTCTCTCACCCTCCCTCCCTCACCCTCCCTCCCTCACTCGCCCTCCCTCGCTTGCTCTCTCTCCCTCCCTCCCTCTCACTCACTCCCTCGCTTGCTCTCCCTCCCTCCCTCTCCCTCCCTCTCCCTCCCTCTCCCTCCCTCACTCTCCCTCGCTCCCTTGCTTTCTCCCTCCCTCCCTCGCTCTCCCTCCTCACCCTGCCTGTGTGTGCCTGGGCTGTGACAACTTCCAGGCGCGCACACACAGCCGCACCCAAGCACTTGACAGGTCTTTAAAAGACCATTGGCATGTTAGTGAGGCTTTGTTCACCTCTCAGCGCCCCTGCAGCCCCACTCTGACTATGAAAAAACTCAGGTACGATGTCTGCAAGGTCCGCGGGCCGCCATTATTTGGCGTGTGCCCCTGATGACACACGCCAAATAACTTACAGAGGTTTTTTTTAGTATAACAGAAGTTTTTGTTTGGAAACAAGTAGCGGGTGCTATATATATTGCCTGTCGATTTCTATACATTTTGCGGGATGGTACCGGACCAATTGGACTATGAACATGTGTTCAAACACGGTACTCCTGATACTTAAGAATACCGACTTAATACATTGAATGGTCTCAGAGACAACAAGAGACTATTAAAATTAAAGAGGATACGAGTATAGATTTGACAAGGAAAGAGGTGTTTATTCTAGTATAGCTTTCACACGATGGTCTCCATATAGTGATTACTCTAGTGATAATGAAGGCCTAATGTAGCCAAGTATTTTTTAACTTACAGTGAAGAAATGAAGTGTATATTGTACTGTATGCATACCCCGCATTTGTTGTGTATGTTTCTCTAATTACAGGTGCAATATTACCTCGACAGAAACTTAGTGGTCACACAAAACCCACTACAATTACTGCACAAATTGTGTGAGTATTGTTTTTATTGAGTCCTGATGAATGCCCCATAGACCCGGCTGGGCAAGATGGGGCAGAAACATGTTGACTATTCTGTGAGGTATAACAAGATCTAGTAACACGGTCTACTATTATACCCAACTAATTTTAAGAACAAACCCCATCCATTTTTTGATTAAAATTTATATTAGGATGAAGGCTTGTTATTTTATCATTTTTGTGGGCACTTATTAATCTCTAGGACACTACTGCGCTTCCGAGAGGTTGCCTCAGGCTTGAGCACATTATAAAACCCTATGATAATGCCATAGCGCATGTGTGGGGCGGAGAAACAAGATAAACCGCAATCGAGATAACCATTGCGTTTATGAGGGTTTTTTAAGTGAACTAAGGTAACGCAGTTACAAGTGTCCATTCTCCTTTATGATTGCTAAGTATGTTTACATGGGGGAACTGAATGGACAGTGATTCCTCCTCCCTACATGGTGATTGATGCTACTACATCATCCGTCACTACCACTACATCCAAATAGGACGATTGATTGTTTTTTTGACATCTCTTATCTATTATATCTTCCATATTACTTTCAATATGCCTTTTCAACTTAGCTTATGTTCTTTTAACTATGATCTTTTCCCTACTCTTATCTTTCTTTCTCCCATGTACATACCCTGGCTCTACCCTTTCATATTATTCTTTTATATTTTCTTTTTTCATCTTACAACTATTCATGCTCCTTTATATTCTCTTCCATATTTATATTGTTTAGCAAATTCTGCAATGGGATTCATTTCTTATGATAATATATTTCTTTAAGTTTAATAAGATGATATAATATAATATAATGCTTTTTATTCATAGGTATATTTATCTAACTAATGTTACATAGTATATGTCTCTTATTATACCATTTACTTATGTATTAACTCTTAATCCCCTTATATTCCCCTTCCATTCTCCCTCCCTACCTCTAATTTCTCGTCTCTTTTTTCATGTTTTTTTTACAATTTACATGTTTTACTATATGATTAGCTATGCAATGATTTTATATGTTCAAAATGTGTCTATTTATATCATACATATTTATGTGCTTTTATTCATTGGCAAACAACATATATCTAATGTTTTGATCTGTCCTTACAGTATTATTCATCTGTTTATTAACAGCCTACAAATACCTTTTTACCAATGTTCTTCTGATGTATTTTTATTGCAAAAGTTAATAAAAATGTCAATACAAAGAAGGCTGTTACCACACAATCTTATGAGATGAGATTTCGAAGGTCTCTTGCTATTTTGTTTTAGTTTAACTTTCACTTTGTGGTATCCTTGTCCACAGCGACCACCATCTTGGATGAGCATCACTGCAAAATAATTCCTGCAATGGAAGTGTGTCAAGGAATGTATCAAGTAGATTCTATTTCCTTTTATTACAGCCTGTGAGCCTTACTCTTAAACTTTATCCGCGATCATGACAGTACCCCACTCTTTATGGGTACTGTTTGGTCTTGGATTTTCAGGGTGTGTCTAAGACATCTATTTATGACTTGAGGTGCATAAATATTTTCACCAGGTTCCTGCAATCTTTCCTCAATCCCATAAACTTTCCAATGAATCAAATATAGCCATATTATGCAATAGAATCCACAATAGACTGTACCTCGTAATCTACACCAGAATCTTGAATGATAGGTGAAGGAGATTAACCAATCCAGGTAGCCCTCCTTAAAGGTTTCATTAAAGATGCATGAAAGATAGATTGACATGGTCTGTGGAAGTGCTAACTTCATAGTAACTAAACTGATAATTTTACTTCTTGAATATAAACCGATAAATCTAGGATGGCACTTCCTTTTTCCATGAAGTCTTATATGCTTGATGGATAGTCAGACTGCCTCCCCCACTTGATATTCCGGTGCCTCTCTTTTTCTTTTGCCTGCTTGTTTCTTGTAATTTAACTTGGCTTTAGTTTGATTTTCTTTTAGGTCTTGGTGTATTTTGGGTAGTGTTTATACTCTTTCTTCAACAGATGAGTTTTGTAATCTTGTTTTATAATATTTTTGATGAATTGCGTATGGAAACCATGAAAACTGAAGAAAGGAGTGAAGCCAGTAGACTAATGGACAGGGTTATTATAGCAAAGTTCTACTAGACATAAATGATTCACCTAAGATGATGGATCCAGAATATAACATATTAAATGTTTCTATTTCTTGATTGATTTTTTTTCCTGTCTGACAATCTGACTGATGATGATAGGCGGAGGATAATAGGATGTCCACTTTTAGCCTTTTAAAAAATTCTTTCCAGAATTTGGATATGAATTGTGCTCCTCGGTCGATATTAATATGTGGAATAAACCGTGTACATTGATAATGCATTTTATAAATAATTTACTGGTTTCTGGTGCTAATTTGGGAAGAGGATTTAGCCTTACGGCTAGAGTGGTCGACTTTGAAGCTGGAGAACCAGGTTCGAGTCTCTGCAACGACGCTCAACATCCTGTGATTCTTAATCACTTAATGTCCCCGTGCCTAACAAAAAAATGAATGTGTCCTCATGTAAGGAAACTGGTGCTCATCTAAAGCGCTCTGATACCCTATGTCGCGGGTCTAGTTCACGCTTTATTAAACTCTACAACAAAAAAAAATGGGCTTCCCTTGATTGGAATAGCGTGTCATTTCGGTATACAAGTTCACAAACATCGAGATAACAGTAAATTCATTGTCTGATGGAAGATCTAATATAAAATTCATAGTTACCGTATGCCAAGGTTGTGATGGTGTTTCTAGTGGTTTTATTAGACCCATGCTTTTTTTGATGATCTTTCTTATTTTTTACTCAACCTCTTTATTATATTTATATTCTGTCACCCGAAATGTGTTTAGACTAATTACTTAGTTTTCTTGATTCCTGGTGACCTGCTCATGGTGATTCATGTGTTTCCTTTAAAATTTGATTCCTAATGGTTTTTGTAGGGAGGTGTCCAGTATTTTGAAATGTCCAGTATTTGTAAAGCACGATCAATTACCCAAAGGTGTCGATGCGCTGGGGGCCGTCGGGAAGATTAAGCGAGCTATTGCCCAGAGTCACATGGTGCTGGGCTGATCTGCCGCCGACACCGGGGATTGAACCGTGAGCCCCAGGGTTTGGGGTCAGTCGCACTGGCCGCTGCGTCACACCTCTTCCACGCTGTGCCACACCTCTTCCACTTCCACTTCCTCTTGCAATTCTTTTTATACAATTCTTATACCACAGTAATTCATCTTTAACTGTCTTTTTTCCACCTTCCTTCACACAACATGCCATCATTTTTTAAGACTTTTTCTAACTTGATTGACAATTAAAATCACTGAATTTATTTGAATGGAATAATTGGGTTTTCATTATTCATCTCTGTAGAAATTTTGCAACCAGACTTCGAGATAAGGCATCTGCCATCTTGCTTAGTTGTCCTGGTCGAAATGTTATGACAAAGTTGTATTCAGATAAGAAAAGCGACCCTCTTGTTTGTGTGGTTGTAAGAGTTTGGACAATGTTAGGAATAACACATTTCAAAAGTCAGTGAAATCAGTAACATGTATCTTAGTTCCATATAAATAATGTCACTATTCCAAAAATGGTGTTGTGACGGCCAATAAGTTATTGGCAGCTATTGTATAATACATTGTGAAACATTCCGTTTTTTGGAACTATATGCCATGCAGACTATGTTGGTGTGCAAGGTACAGGAAGTTGTTTTCATTATGTAGACGGCATACTTTGTGATGCTGTTAGCATGCGGTTCCAAGGGTGGGTCTGAATCCATTGTTACTCCTCAGTTTCTAACTTCTCTTGCTGTTGTTTGAGGGGCTTGAAGTTCCGTATGTCATATGGCAGTAGGCTGGTACTTTTGCTGTTGTTGGCAGGTCATAATCTCTTTCTTTGCGATATTGAGCTTTAGATGGTTATTCATCATCCATGTGTTATGGCACGAAAGCATTCATTGAGATGTGAATTGTAGAGGTATTCAGGGATATCTAATTTTAAAATGATTTAGATGTTATCTGCATAGTTGTAACAGGTGAAGTTGTATGGTTTAATCAAATTTGGTAAGGGGCGAGGGAGATGTTGAGTAATAGAGCGGATATGATGGACCGCTGAGGAAAGCCATAGTGTCATGTGTGAAGTGGTGATGTTAACAGTGGTAGGTAGACTACACTTTGTCTGTCTCTGAGATGAGAAGCATTCTATTTTAGAGTATTTTCATGGATTTCAAGATTGTGAAGTCTTTGCAGTAGCATCTGAAAGAGACATGTTAGTGATAGATTCCTTACCTTAGAATAGCCCCAGGCGTCAGACTGGATCCGGAATCTTTTGCGTAGCAATACCCCTGCGCGTCAGTAGGCGTCGTCTGCGGCTCCGCGTCCGTCGTCGGCATCGTTAGCGCCGGAATGACGTCGTCGGAGTACTTAGACTCCGCCCTCGCGCGCTGACGTCAGTTCTTCTTTTTTCCGCGCCAGCTAGCGCAGATCCGGAAAAGCTCTACCCCTTAGTCACTTTTTGACTAAACTTTTTTGATCGTCTGATCTGTTTTTTCTCGAGTCATTCGACTCCTACGGTGCCGGTAGGGAAGCCCGGGTTCAAACCCTGCTCCAAGTGTAGCGGATTGATGTCGGTTACCAACCCCCATCGCCGGTGTCTTCAATGTCTAGGCCTTGACCACGACGACCAAACCTGCTCCGACTGCTGGGCCCTGACATCCAAGGCTAGGTGGGAGCGGTTCCGCAAGCGGCTTGAGCTCTGGCAGTCGGCCCTGCGCCGTTCAAGGTCCCGGTCCCCCAGGAGGTCGAGGGACCGTTCGCAGGGTCGGAGCCCTTGTAGCTCCGAGAGTCGGCATCGGTCTTCGGAATCAAGATCCTCTGGTAAGAGGCATGAGAGGTCGGAAAGGCGTCATCACTCTTCTGACCCACCCCGACGCTCACGCGACGCGGCCGGGGGTTCGGGTGACACCACCCACGCGGCTCCGACGGAGTCGTGGGTGCCACATCTGCCCCACACCTTCCGGTCCCTGGGCACGATGCAACGCCTGAGGAGGTCAAGCGGTACCTCATGGCCATGAGGTCCCTCCCTCTTCCGCCGGGTTACGCGGCGCCTTCGGGCCCAGCGGGTCGGGTGCTACGCTCCGCCGCCGCCGGGTGCTTCGGCCCCGACGCCGCCGGCAACTTCGCTCCCGGCACCGCAGGCCCCCACTGGGTCCGCTTCAGGATCCAGGTCATCGCCGGTCGACCTCGCGATCTCCCCGGCGCCGCCTACGGGTGACGCCGTCTCCAATCCTACCCTCGATTCGGTTCCGGTGCCGGAGCGGCGCCACTGGGCGCCGCTCTCGACGTCGTTTGGAGATTTTTATTTCCACGAACCAGCCCCACCCTTTGAACCTGAATTTCAGGTGAAGGGTGATGAGGGAGATTGGGAGGGGTCTGTGGACCCTCTAGCACAGGAGTGCCGGTCTCAACAGGACTGGACATGTGAGCTTGGGGATGCCAGTTGGCTGGACACTTCGCCAGACACTGGTTTTGTCTCCCCTCCAACCGTGGCTACAGAGGGGGCAACCTACAGTATAGTGTTGATGCGGGCGGCCAAGGCCTTGAGCCTGGAGCTCCCCGTCGCGGGCAGTGAGGACTAACCTCCTCACTGAGGTCCTTAAACCGCAGTCAAGCTCGGCTGAGCCTCTGCTGCCGTTTAATGAGGCCTAGTGTGACGTTCTTTTGGGCACCTGGTCCAGGCCCGCTACAGGTCCGCCTGTGGATAGGAACGTGGCCAGACGCTACCGCCCGGCTCCGGGCGACCCTTGCTTCTTGTCCACCCACCCCACCCCCAAGAGCCTGGTTATCCAGGCCTCCACTTCCCAGACCGCATTCCCGACGGCTCCACCCGATCGGGAATCCAAGAGGTATGAACAGTTTGGTAAGAAGGTGTTCTCGTCCCTGAGTTTGGGACTGCGGTCAGTCAATACCGTATGCCTCTTGGGCCGCTACACCCACACTCTGTGGGACACGGTCGCAGACGTGCTGCCACAATGTCCGGAGGAGGTCCGGGCTAAACTCGCCCAACCCCTTGCGGAGGGTCGAGATGCGGCACGCTACTCCATCCGGTGTGGGCTGGATACCACGGACTCACTGGGCAGAGCGATGGCAACGACAGTGGCTGTTCGACGCCACGCCTGGTTGAGGACCGCCAACTTTTCGGCTGAAGTCCAGGCCACACTTCTGGACATGCCGTTTGAAGGCCGTCGCTTCTTTGGCGACAAGGCAGATCATGCGCTTGAGCGTTTTAAGGACTCCAGGGCTACGGCCAAGTCATTGGGCCTCTCAACCCCACGCCAGCAAACGGGTGCCTTTCGCTCCTTTCGTGGCCAAGGAAGGGGCGCTCCCACACATGCTGCCAGCCACGCTGCAGCAGACTAATACACAGCGCGGTGGCGGTTGTGGAAACTGCCGTGGCAGTGGTCGGTAACAACGGCGCGGCCAGTCCACACCTTCCCCTGCAGCATCCGCCTCAAAACCCTCCTAGTCTGCGCTTTCAGGCCCATGTGACGCCAGTGGGGGGCAGGGTTCGCCATCACCACTTCCACTGGCGCACTGTCACGTCGGACGTGTGGGTGCTGCAAATCGTCCGGAGGGGCTACTCCCTCCCCTTCGAGACGACCCCTCCAGCCATGCCACCGCAACACCACTGCATGTCGGGGGATCATTTGCAACTTCTGCAAGAGGAAGTTACGGCCCTCTTGGCCGAGGGGGCCATCATGCACGTTCCTGGGCCAGAAGTAGGGTATGGTTGTTACTCTCACTACTTTCTGGTACCCAAGAAGGGCAAAGGGGGCCTACGCCCTATCTACGGAATGTCAACGGCTTCCTCCAGAAGGAGAAGTTCAAAATGCTGACATTGGCTCAGGTCTTAGCTGCCCTGGACCCAGGAGACTGGATGGTAGCGTTGGACTTGCAGGACGCCTATTTCCACATCCCCGTCCTGCCGGCCCACCGGCGCTACCTGCGGTTCGCGGTAGGCCACGAGCACTTTCAGTTTACTGTGCTCCCATTTGGCCTTACCAGCGCCCCACGGGTGTTCGCGAAGGTGATGGCGGTGGTCGCAGCTCATCTGCGCAGGTTAGGCGGTTCCGTCTTCCCCTACCTCAACGACTGATTGTTGAAGGCGGGCTCGCCCCAGACAGTCGTCAGCCACCTCCAGACAACGGCAGACCTCCTGCACCAGCTGGGGTTTTCCATCGATGTGCCGAAGTCACACCTGTGCCCCTCTCAGAAGCTCCTTTTCATCGGAGCGGTCCTCGACTCGGCGCGGCTTCGGGTTTATCCTCCCGAACAGCGGGTCCGGGATATTCAAGCTCTGATTCCAATCTTTCAGCCTTTATCCCGGGTCTCGTCAGGTTGACACTGCGGCTTCTGGGGCTGATGGGCTCCTGCATCCTTCTGGTGCATCACGCCAGGTGGCGGATGTGGGCTCTGCAGTGGGACCTGAAGTTTCAGTGGGCCCAGCATCAGGGCAACCTGTCCGACCATGTCATGATCTGGGAGGGCACTGCGAGACAGCTGCAGTGGTGGCTCATGGACCACGATTGGGTCAGCGGCAGATCCCTCTCCCTTCCCTAACCGGAGCACGTAGTTGTGTCGGACGCGTCCCTCCAAGGCTGGGGAGGCCACATGGGAGAGGTGGAAATCAGAGGCATCTGGTCCCCGTGGAGTCCCAGCTCCGTATCAACCTTCTGGAGCTGCGGGCGATTCGTCTAGCGCTGAAGGCATTCCTCCCCTCTGTCCGTGGGAGTGTAGTGCAGGTGTTCATGGACAGCACCACCGCCATGTGGTACTGCAACAAACAGGGCGGGGTGGGGTCGTGGACCCTATGCCAGGAGGCTCTGCGCCTCTGGCAATGGCTGGAACGTCAGGGCATGCCCCTGGTGGTTCAACACCTGGCAGGTTCTCTGAACGCCAGGGCGGACAAGCTCAGCCAAAGGTGCATGATGGATCACGAATGGCGTCTGAACTCGGACGTGGCGCAAGGCCTCTTTCTGCAGTGTTGTGAGCCTTGGTTAGATCTATTCACCACCGAAGAGAACGGGCAATGTCATCAGTTCTGCTCGTTAGAATTTCCAAGGCGGCACTCGCTCGGGACGCTTTTCGTCGCGAGTGGAGTTGCAGTCTGTTGTACGCCTTTCCACCTATACCACTTCTGCCCAGAGTGCTGAAGAAAATCAAGGGCGACCGGGCCCAAGTCATCCTTGTGGCTCCAGACTGGGCGCGAAGGTACTGGTATCCCGAGCTACTCAGTATGTCAGTCGATCCCCCGGTTCGTCTGCCTCTTCAGGAGGACCTTCTGTCGCAGCAGCAGGGGACGGTCCTCCACCCGAACTGCTCCAGTCTCTATCTCCATGCTTGGAGATTGAGCGGCGACAGTTGAGGCCATTTGACTTGCCTCCTGAAGTCTGTAATGTCATTCTGGCAGCCAGGCGTCCCTCCACAAAGTCAGTATACGCCTGCAGGTGGAACAGATTTGTGGCATGGTGCACAGCAAAGGCTGTGGATCCTCTCAATGCCCCTCTTTCTGAGGTTCTTCTCTTTATTCTTTCTCTTGCCCAGCAGGGCTCTGCTCTGGGCACTATCAAGGGCTACCTTTCTGCCCTTTCAGCCTTCTTGAGGCTTCCTGATCAGCCTTTCTTGTTCAAGTCTCCCATTGTAAACAGATTCTTAAAGGGCATCACTCATATTTTCCCTCCTGTTCCCTTTGTGATGCCCCAGTGGGACTTGAACCTGGTTCTAACTTACTTGATGTGCGCTCCCTTTGAGCCGCTTCATAACTGTCCTCTATGTCTTGTTACACTTAAGACTGCTTTCCTGGTTGACATCACCTCTGCCAGGAGAGTGAGTGAGCTCCAGGCTCTTTCCTCTAAACATCCCTTCCTTTCTGTCCATCCAGACAAGGTTGTGTTGCGTACAAAACCCTCTTTCCTGCCCAAGGTAGTCACAGCCTTCCACATCTGGCAGTCCATCACCTTGCCCACCTTCTTTCCGCCTCCACATCCCTCGAAAGAGGAAGAGAGGCTCCACCATCTGGACCCCAAACGTGCGCTCTCATTCTATTTGGATCGCACACGCCAGTTCCGGGTGGATGACCAACTCTTTGTTGGTTACGTGGGCGCTAAGAAAGGTCGGGCGGTGCACAAGCGGACCATCTCTCGGTGGGTCGTGTTGTGCATCAAGGTATGCTACTCTTTGGCTAAAAAGGAGCCTCCTGTTGGGCTGAGGGCCCATTCCACTCGGGCCATGGCGGCTACTACTGCCCTGGGTCGGGGGTCCCCTTGCATGACATCTGTCAGGCAGCTACGTGGGCCTCGCTGCACACTTTTGCGAGACACTACTGCCTGGACAGCCAGGTCCGGAGGGATGGCTTCTTTGGCCGTTCCGTTCTCCAGGACTTTCTGGTGTGATCATTGGTTCTCAGACCTACCACCGGGGTTGGTATTGCTGGGGGGGAACATCCTTTTCAACGCAACTTTTACGACGCATGCCTTTACATTGCAAGTTTTTCAACGCATGTCATTACAACGCATTGCGCTGGGGGGCGCTCTAGGATAGAGAATAGATTTAATTTACTATCCAACACCTTCCCTACTATCCACGGGGACTGTAGTTTGAATAGTAAATTAAACTATTCACTATCCAGCACCCCTCAACACTATGCGTTGTAACAGCATGCGTTGTAAAACTTGCAATGTAAAGGCATGCATAGTAAAAGCATGCGTTGTAATGTCATACAACCATTGCTGGGGTATGTATTCTAAGGTAAGGAATCTAATACTAACCTGTTTCTTTCAGATGCACATGTTACTTACCTTCGGTAACGATATATCTGTAAGAAACAGTAGCAAGTATTAGATTCCTTACCGCCCCTCCCATCCTCCCCGTTCTGCGAACCGATATCTAGGATTAAGGTCATCCCCTTTCAGGGCACTAGTTTCATGGCACCAGTGTTGGTTTTTATCATGGCTCTGCGTTTCTGGTGCAGAAAAGCTATGTATAAGAACTGACGACAGCGCGCGAGGGCAGCATCTAAGTACTCCGACGACGTCATCCCGGCGCCAATGACGCCGACGACGGATGCAGAGCCACAGACGATGCCTACCGACACGCAAGGGTACTGTTATGCAAAATTTTCCAGATCCAGTCTGTCGCCTGGGGATATTCTAAGGTAAGGAATCTAATACTAACTACTGTTTCTTACAGATTTATCCTTACCGAAGGTAAGTAACTTGTGCGTTAGTGACCATACCGATTTCTGCTTGCCCATCCCTGGTTATGGAACCAATAAGCTAAATTTAGGTGAATCCCTTGTTGTTGATGGTCACTTTCAAGCCGGGTGTTAAACTTAAAGTGTGTTACTATTTGGTACAATGTTAGAGCCACCAAGGTGAAGTCTGAAGTTGAATGTGCTTTCCCCAAATGAAAAGGTATATTCTGCAGGTACGTCACTACTTATTCAACTATTTAAAGACCCCAGGCCTAAGTGCTCAGTATCTTTCACAAAGGCCAGACCCTACTTGTCCTTCCATAACAACTGGGTGTTTAAAGGTGATAAATATCAGATTTGACTTTGAATGGTCTGAGTTGAATCTTCTAGTACCTGCTGTAGCAAATTCATATTGAAATCCCCCATCAAAAGGATGTGTGTTGTGGCTTTGTTGCAGTTTGTGAAATAGTAAAGGACTTCAGAGATTCAGTTGTTGCCATTTTCTTTTTTGACGATGGATAAACATAAGCATTTATTACTAGCAACGGGGTAGCATTATCTTGGAAGCACTCCAACAACTGCACGGTCTATAGGTTTGGATAGTCTATTTGCAACTCTTTTGTTTGTCCATTTATATCTGGGGATAGATACATGGCTAGGCCACCAGCTGAGCGACCTAGCACATGAGTTAGCATTGCCAGCTTGTTAAATTCTATGAATGTCAGAATATGCATCGGAGATGGATCCCAGGTTCCCTGCAGTACTACTAAGTGAAAGGCATTTACATAAAACAGTAAATGCTGATCTTGGATTGTGCTCTGTATTCCCTCCATATTCCATAGGCAATTTTTTTAATGGGATGGCAGGTATTTATCCAGTAACATGAATAGGGAGGTTCTGAGCGACCTCCCTTAACACTTTACCGGAGGGCTCATTGGAAGTGCTCTTAGTGCTTTTATCTGTTCAATCATTTCTCTAATTGCTGCGTCGATAGTAGAGGTAGAGTGGTTATGCTCCGGAAGCCCTTTACACAAAGTCCCCCAGAGTAACTGCCATGCCCTGCTGCGGCTAGAGAACTAGTTGATACACTTCCAATGAGCCCTGGGTTTAGTGTGTCTTTCTAAGACTTTGTTTTGAATCCTCTAGTCATTGTGTTTTCCTAAATAATTTGCTTACTTCTTGCACACCTTACTTAAGGTAAACAGCATTTGCCACGCATGTGAGACAACGCATGCCATTACAACGTGGTTGTTACTGCGCATACCATTACAACGCAAGTCGGAACAATGACTTGCATTGTAGGGGGCGAAGTTGTTGGATTTAAAATCCAACACCTTCCCTACTGGTGCGCAGACTGTAGTTGGAATAGTAAAGTATACTATTCCAACATCCAGCACCCCCTACAGCAAGTTATTGCTCCGACTTGCGTTGTAAAGGTATGTGATGTAAGAACGCAGTCGTTTTAACGACTGCATTGTCATGGCATGCATTGTAAAAGCATGCGGACTATTGTGCCATATTCCTTACTTAGTACTGAGCATTGCTTGTAATTCATTTTTTGTCTTTTGAACCAATGTTCTTGTTATGGTTACTTCTAGAGCGCACAAATCACTCGTGAGGGTAATCAGTCACTTGAGCAGGTGTGTCAGCATGAATTCCCCATAGAGTGATTTGAATAGCCAGATTTTCAGCTTTTTGTGGAACTCATCAAGTGAGGAAGAGGCTCAGATGTGCTGTGGGAATTCATTCCATGTTTGGCTGCAATGTGAACACGGGGCGACTGAGAGTGAGGCTGAGTGTAGGGTCTGGCCGGTTAGTAAAAGTGTTTTCTGGTTGTTCAGGTATGCTGGTCCAGTGTTGTGTAGGGATTTGTAGGTGTGTATGAGTTTTTTTGAATTGGCTGTTTGTGTTCTTAGTTGTGTGCTCTGTTATTTTTAATTTGTTTATAAATTAACATTAGAAATGTGTTCCTTTTTAAATAATTTTTCTCAAATGTTGATTATTTTCCATGAGAGGAAACTAATGTATTTCATAAATAGAACTAATTTCTATTTTTCTTGTGGAATGGAAACAATGTGTTTTATATTGTTATATTGTTTGTTTGTTTTTTGTAATGAACCAACATTTTAAAGGCACATATGTATTTTTCTTTTCTTTACCAATCGCATCAAGTAATATTTGAAAATAATTGTGAATTTTATATTTTTAGCACTTTTTAAAAATTATATATATATGTTGTTACTACAATCTTTAATCATTTTTTCATTACTAGTATAAGCACTTACCTATTATTCCAGGTAGATGGTACTGTTCAACAAGGCTGTCGCAGCTTTTTTGTCACCCTTCCTTGTCACCCTTCCTTTCATCTCAGTGGTGTATGGGCAAGCAAGCACAAAATGATGCCCACGGTATTTCATCGGTCGTTTTGGGTATTAGCGTTTTTACAGGAAAAGGTTTTATGGACTCTGCAATTTGTGTACTATTGACTCAGAAAAAAAAACAGATTGACCTGCATGTGTGTGTCTGTGTGGATGCCATTTTGTTTGGGAATGTTCGATAGTCACTGATTCAAGAAGAATTTTCGGAGTGAAAAATATGACAATGTTTTTTTTAATACTTCTAACCAATATTTGAACATATGTAGTGAAAAAAAATGCTTTGTATGGCTATGCGCTGTAGTGGAAGATTCCATAGGGTACATTACAAAGTGCTGTAAAGCCCCCCGTTCTAAAATCTGTGACGTAAGCACCACAATATAGCCTACCTTGAAGTAAGAACCGACATTCATGGCAGAGGCAATACAGGCAAAACATGAATTTCCAAACACATGCTCTCCCCATTGAGTTCATTTCCCTGTTAACCCTGCCCTAGCTAATCTTCTTCATATGTTTGTTGTTGACCTCCTCAACATCATGCGACACTCAGTAAACTGGGCAAACATAGACATCTTTGGATCATCGTGTCTTTATTCTCGATCGGACAAATGTCGTCCCAGTTCTCTCTGTCCCTTCTCTCCCAATGGGGCGACAGATAGGTCTTTTGTAGTCGGATTTTAGCTGGACGTTACCCAGTGGGTAGCTAACAGACAGATTCAAGCTTCTCCACAACAAGGCGCTTGCATGCATCAAGGCCCTCCCATGTCTGGGCGCAGGCACAGGCCACGAGGCAGAAATACACATTGCGTTGTGCAGCGCAGCGCATTTTATTTCAAATGCTATATTATTTGGTTTACATATTTTGAAAAAACGTTGCATTCTTTTAGGACCAGCGATTTGACCAAGTCACACCTCTCTTTTATTTGGAGTGACATCATTATGTAACTCTTTTGGAAGTGTCAACTCTTTAACAGGTGCAGTTCTGGGTTTTCAGATTGTTTTCCATGTGAGTGCAAATTCCACTGCTTATATAAAATAAGTCAAAAATTTGCTGGCAATAGAAATTATTTCCAAGAAAGATATTGGCTTTAACTGAGCCAAAAGTTTCTCCAGCATAATTTAAAAATGTGAGTGAAAATGTTGCTGTTTTTTTGCGTTGTCCCATTCCATCATTTCTATGGAAAGTTTCTCTGGGCTGGCAGGTTAATGTCAGAGGCGGGTGGACATGGTAGGAGCATGAAAACATATATTTATGAAGATGCCAGACATTTAGCCGAATAGTCTCCCAGCGTCTCTTTATTTATTTGTCTTGTACAATTACAGAAGTATCGAAAATCGATGTTTATCCCTTTAAAGTGCTCATTTATGCACACACACTTAAATACCCCCTGCTTTCACGGTTTTCATATTATACATTGTATGTATTTCTTCAGTTGTGTATGGTGCACCCCAAATCCCCCTTCGCAGCCCTGAGTATGGGGGTGGGTGTATAGCAACGCGATGAATTAAGACTCGGGGTACGCTCCCCTCACCTGTAACCATGCGAGGGATGACCGTGGGGGTACAGCGCGTCGGAGTGTGCTTGGACCAGACATTTTAAGGAAGAAATATATTTTCGTTAATTTTATTTGTATCAGGAAATCTTCTTCACGCCTTCGTTTGGAGGGGCAGACGGAAGCAGTTCCAAAACAGGGGGCGTTGATGGTGGAGGGTGCTGTGTGTAGCGCTCTAAACTACCCCGTCCGCCACCACCCACCTTAGTTTCGGCGCTGTGCAGAACGTAAATTAAATATGTGTGGAGTTTTTATATTTTTCGTTACGTAGATTTTTAAAGGTACGTGTGCTTCGTGCTTGCCTTAGATTCACGGCCTTTTTCATGTAGTGGTGATAACTCTCGCTTCTTTGAAAGTTTGGAACCGTTGACTTTTTTGCCTCAACTGATATTTTATTCTAAACAGTAATAAGAACGTTTAACCTGCCTGGCACCTCTCCGCGGCTCATGAAGTGCACCGAACCCGCAGAAGCGTGCTCGGATCCAGGTATCTGTTTTCACAACTGTAACATTCCTGCATGTTTGTGCATGAGAACTATTTTTCGTAGTACATTGTCTTTGCGCGCCATTTGCAGTCCTCTTCTGGCCGTCGCCTCAATAACCCCACCTTTCCGATTCTTTGACGCTCGACCAGGCGCCCGGAATACGCCAGAACTATCCCGTTTTTTTCGCTGTTTGTCCCAGTAAATTTCACTGAATTTGGCATATATCCCGATTTTCGGACAGCGGACAGAGTCGATTGATTTAAGGTTTGTTCTCCACTGCAGAATTCGTTAGCGGTTCTTGTCAGAAAGCAAATTATTTCACACAGCAAGCGATACTGTGTGTTAAAAAATGCATCGATTTACACTTTACAATTAGCCCCAATGTCGGGGTTTTGTATATTGGTGAGCACTGTTGCTCCAGCCATTATATGACATTCAGTTGAGACAAATGGTTATCTGTTTGTTCAGTTGAGACAAATGGTTATCTGTTTGTTCAGTTGAGACAAATGGTTATCTGTTTGCTTATTAAAACAAAAATGGTCACCCTTGTGTGTTGTGTACCTTAGGCACAATTTATCACACTTTTGAATTTGTACACGTATATCGCATTTCTATATCCTTTCGAGAATTCTGTATGATAACCGTAAGACCAGTACGTTTCGACGTTTTCGACTTATGTTCTGGTGAGCTTTTGACATGTAACAACAAAACTTTGAAAATCTTTGCCGATCTATCTCAGGGAGGCAATGACGAGCACTTCTTGAACAAGCCACAAGGGGGAGATCATACGCAGCACACGGATGTGCGTGGAAGAACTAGTCTGGCCGTCCTTTCCTCGTGTCCCCTTGCGTCGGTATAACACGACAAAAATAATGTTTGCACGTGGATTGATAAATCGGTCTGCAGGCCTCCCCGCTCCCCTCACGCCCCCTCGGCATTCCGTTTGCTGCACTTGCTGTCATATTGACTCGTGGTTTATGGAACAGGTGGATCTAAAACAACAAAATAACCATTAAAACTGAACCTTCAGCATTTTCCATTGGCGACAGCTGCTCCTACTCACAAGTCGCAGACAGTAATTCAATTTGAAGCAACATTGAAAGGAAAATCCCCGGGGTCGCGGGGTCGTGCTCCATCAAGGGTCCTTCCCGTGGGGGAATGCGGGCGGGCACATTTGTGAGGAAGTATTTTATTTTCCCGCGTGCGCACTTTTAATAGTCGGCGGTTAAAGTAATCCTTATGGCCATGACTTTTATTTGCGGGTAATACCCGGCAAAAGGCGCTGTGGCTGTCTACCAGCTATAACTTGATCGCCTCCCAATGAAAGGAACCCCTCACCCCATCCCCCGAGGTTCCTGTGATGAAGGTGCAGGTGTGCAATGCTGTGTTGGATTGCAAATCACCACGAGACAAATGCACACACATTTGTGCACTTTGATGATGTTTTGGCAGGTGCTGCACCAGCTCGCCGTCGGAAACCCTCGTCTGAAGTCTGAGGAATTTGTTTTGGGCAACGTGTCTGCCTATACGGGGGGGACATAACTTGTTTTTGATAGTCCGGTTGTTTGTTACATGAAGCAACATTGGTATATATTTCTGTTTTATTTTTCAGGCAAAAAAAAACATCAAAGACTGCAAGTATTCTTTATTTACCCATGGGTTCGCAAACCCAAGCCCCTCACCTTGACCCAGAACTGTCCCATAGAGCGGAAGTATCTGTACCTGCCACATCTGGAAACACAGCAGAAGACTCCGAACGTTTTGATGCATGGATTGCTACCATTAGTAATGAATTAGCACCTTTTGGCAACTTTGTTAACAAGCATACTCCGAACTTCTCAGCTCCCTGGCACTCGCCGTCCCATAGGCTAGCTTCATCTCCAATGCAAGTGCTTCGAAAGGAAATGAAGAAGACGCTATGACCCAGAAGAACGAATCAGGTTTAGATTAGCCAGGAAAGTATACCACCTACAAATTAAGTCTGCAAGGAAGGAGTATTTCTCAAAAATAATATCAGAGGCCAAACAAAATTCAAAAAAGATTTTTTTCAATTGTAAGGTCCTTTACCAAAATAAAAACACTAATCTGAAAAAGACTGTTAGTTATGAATTCCTCACCTTAGAATTACCCCCAGTCGTCAGACTGGATCTGAACAATTTTTCTTCAGCAGTACCCATGCGCGTCGGTAGGTGGCGACGGTCGACCCCGCGTTCGTCATTGGCGTTGTGATTGCCAGAATGACGTCGCAGCATCTTCTTAGACGCCGCACCTGTGCGCTGACATCAGTTCTTTTCTTTTCCGCGCCAACCAGCGCAGATCCGGGGAGAGCGGTACCTCTAGTCATTTTTTCGATTGCCTTTTTCTGATTTTTGTCGACTTTTTTGAGTCGTTCGACTCTTGGTGCACAGGGATGTCACATCGGTGAACCTGCTTCCAGCCGTCTGGCTCCTGCCACAAGCTGATGTTGGTGACGGACCCAAATCTAGTGTGCCTCTGGTGTATGGAGCGCGACCATGACCCAAAGTCGTGCTCCAACTGTCGGGCCGTTGCCCAGCACTGCCTGCTTTTTGCCCCTCTCGAGGCTATGGAAGGGGGGCCCCACCAGGTTCTGCCCAGAGCCACAGGCCTGTGCAAGCTGTCCAGCCTCTGCGCGGCCGGTGATGGCCCGTCCACCAGCACCCCCTCTGCAGCAGCCTCCAAGCCCTCCTAGTATGACTTTTCAGGGCCATCAGTTGCCAGTGGCCGGCAGATTTTGCCATCACCTCCCCCACTGAATCAGCATCACGTCAGACAAGTGTGTTTTGCAGATAGTCCGAAGGGGCTACTCCCTCCCCTTTGAGACTACCCCTGCCTACATTCCACCCGCCTTCCATCACATGTCAGAGGATCACTTGTCCCTTCTCCGTCGGGAAGTTACAGCTCTCTTGGCCGAGGGAGCCATCAAGCGAGTCCCTGTGCCATAAATAGGTTGTGGTTGTTATTCCCACTACTTCCTGTTAGCCAACAAGGACAAAGGCCTGCATCCTATCTTGGATCTCAGGGACGTCATCCGCTTCCTCCGAAAGGAGAAGTTCAACTTAGTTGACCCTGACTCAGGTCCTGTCTGCCCTCGACCCTCGAGACTGGATGGTAGCGTTGGATTTGCAGGACGCCTATTTTTATATTCCCGTCCTGTCTGCCCACTGGTTACCTACGGTTCATGGTAGGCCACAAGCGCTTTCATTCACTGTGCTCCCTTTTGGCCTTGCCAGTGCCCCTCAGGTGTTCACAAAAGTGATGTCAGTGTTCGCAGCTCATCTGCACAGATCAGGGGTTCCAGTCTTCCCCTATCTCACTGACTGGCTGTTGAAGGCAGGCTCGCACCAGGCGGTCGTCTCCCACCTCCAGACTACGGTGGACCTCCTGCATTCGCTGGGGTTCACTATCAATGTGCCGAAGTCACACCTGATTCCCTCTCAGAAGCTTCTTTTCATCGGGGTGGTTCTGGACACAGTGCAGTTTCGGGCCTATCCTCCCGAGCAGCGAGTCCGGGATTTTCGGGCTATGATTTCGATCCTTCAGCCTCTATCCCAGGTTTTGGTCAAAATGACTCTGAGAGTGCTGGGCCTCATGGCCTCCTGTATCCTGCTGGTCGACTATGCCTGGTGGCATATTTGGGCTCTGCAGTGGGACCTGAAGTTACAGTGGGCACAGCACCAGGAGGATCTCTCTGATTGCGACAAGATGTCGGAGGGCACTGCACACCAGTTGAAGTGGTGGCTAACGGACCAGGATTGGGTCAACAGTAGATCCCGTTCCCTTCCCCAACCAGAGTTCACAGTGGTGATAGATGCATCCTTTCTGGGTGGGGCGGTCACATTGGGTAGGCGAAGATCAGAGGTCTCTGGTCACTGGTGGAGTCAGGGCTCCACATCAACCATCTGGAGCTTTGGGCGATTCATCTGACACTGAAGGCATTCCTTCCTTCTGTCAAATGAAGAGTAGTGCAGGTGTTCACGGACAACACCACCGCCATGTGGTATTGCAACAGACAGGGTGGGGTGGAGTTGTGGACCCTATCTCAGGAGGCACTTCATCTCTGGAAGTGGCTGGAACGTTGGGGCATGTCCCTTGTGGTTCAACACCTAGTGGGTTCCCTGAACACCAGGGCGGACAAACTCAGCTGCTGGTGCATGATGGATCACAAATGGCGTCTTCACTTTGAGGTGATGCAAAGTCTATTTCAGCAGTGGGGAGAGTTTTTGTTAGATCTTTTCTACACCAAAAAGTACACGCAATGTCAGCAGTTCTGCGCATTGGAATTTCCAAGTAGGCACTCACTAGGCGATGCTTTTCGTTGTGAGTGGAGTTGCCTTATTCTATATGCCTTTCCTCCTATACCACTTATGCCCAGAGTGCTGAAGAAGTTCAAGCTCGACTGGGCCCAAGTCATTCTTGTGACTCCTGACTGGGCATGAAGAGTCTGGTATCCTGAGCTCTGGAACATGGCCATCGATCCTCCGATCAGACTGCCCCTTTGGGAGGATCTTCTGTCGCAGCAGCAGGGAACGGTCCTCCACCCGAACCTGTCCAGCCTCCACCTCCTTGCGTGGAGATTGAGCGGCAACAGTTGACAGCTTTCAACCTTCCTTCCGAATTCTGTAAAGTTATTTTGGCAGCCAAGCTTCCCTCCACCAAAACGGTATACGCCTGTAGATGGAACACATTTGTGGCATGGTGCACAGCAAAGGCTGTGGATCCCCTTTCTGCCCCACTTGCAGAGGTTCTCCTCATCAATCTTTCCTTGGCCCAGCAGGGCTCTGCTCTGGGCACTCTTAGGGGCTAAATTTCGGCCATTTCGGCCTTTCTTCGCCTTCCAGGTCAACGTTCTCTTTTCAAGTCCCCTAATGTAATTCGCTTCCGTAAGGGAATTACTCACCTGTTTCCTACTATTCCTTTCATAATGCCCCAGTGGGACTTGAATCTTGTTCTGACTTACCTACTGTGCGCTCCTTTCGAGGTGCTACAAAAAAACTAGTTACTCACCTGCACACTATGGTTCTCCAGTATTATCTTTCATAGATTCACATGCTTGTATCTTTCCCGTCTTCATGATGGGAGTCTCACGGTAACAGAATGACTATAGCAGTATCATAGAGTAAAACACTGCATAGAAAATCCCATAGGGGACCATCATATTTGGTTGCCAAACCTCCTCATTATTTGAACCAAAACTCAGCCAATCAGCTGCCAGCCCTGACATCACACTCCCCAGCAGAGCCACCATACCTCAGATTTCCAGCCCTGAGTGAGAGCCAAGGATATATCTAGAGATAAGAGGTCTACCTGAGTAACGGGGAGGTGGGAGGGCCCCATGTGAATCTATGAAAGATAATACTGGAGAACCATAGTGTACAGGTAAGTAACTAGTTTTTTTTCCAGTATTGAATCTTTCATAGATTCACATGCTTGTATCAGAATAGCGAGCAATACCTTAATGGACTAGATGGCGTAGAACTGCCTGTCCCACAGCTGTGTCACTTCGCCAGGCTGTATCTAGACAATAGTGTCTAGTAAAAGTGTGCACAGTTTTCCATGTTGCGGCTCTGCAAATGTCTGGCAATGACACTCCTGCAAATAGGGCCGTAGAAGTTGCCATATTTCTGGTGGAATGTGCATGTACTCTGGATTGAAGAGGTTTACCGGCTTTATCATGGCACAAAGAGATAGCCGAAGAAATCCATCTAGAAATACTAGATCTGGATAGTGCCAAGCCCTTTCGTGGACCAGAAAATGCTATAAAAAGTTGGCTCGATTTTCTGAATGAATTTGTTCTGTCAATATAGAACTTTAGACACCTTTTGACATCCAGAGAATGTAGAGGTTTTTCCGCAGACGTCGAAGGATCCCTAAAAAATGTAGGCAACACCACAGGCTCATTGAGATGAAATGTGGAGGGAACCTTAGGAATGAACTTCAGATTTGTCCTCAAGATAACCTTGTCTGGTCGAAATTGGAGAAAGGGTTCTGAAATCGAGAAAGCCTGAATTTCGTTTACTCTTCTTGCTGAAGTGAGTGCTAAAAGCAAGGCCGTTTTCCATGAGAGAAATTGTAGATCAGTATGTATCAGTTCGAAAGGAGATTTCATGAGTTGCGCCAGAACTGTATTAAGCTGCCAAGAGACAGTTGGACGGTGAATTGGAGGGAACGTCCTGAAAAGACCTTTGAGAAATTCTTTTATCACTCTTTGGGACCAGAGAGATGGACGGCTTGGATCCCTTGTGTATCATGAGATAGCTGCCAAATGCACTTTTATAGAAGCATGGGAGAGATTTGCTTTAGCCAAGTGTGAAAGATAAGGCAGGATTTGAGCTGAAGAAATATTAAAGTGATGATGATTTTGAGAAGCGCACCATTGACAAAACCTCTTCCATTTAGCCGTATAGGTCTTGTTCGTAGAGATTGCCCGTGCTTTAGAGAGAATATCCTGGCATTCTTGAGAAATATTCAAAGATTGGAACTCATGCTCGTGAGGTTCC
Organism: Lissotriton vulgaris; assembly: GCF_964263255.1. NCBI lineage: Eukaryota > Metazoa > Chordata > Amphibia > Caudata > Salamandridae > Lissotriton > Lissotriton vulgaris. Next base: position 1,101,566,163 of record NC_141693.1, read on the forward strand.
ATGCCGACAAATTGAGAGATTTCAAATTTGGGTGAAGAATTTGACCTTCGTTCATGGAGATCAGGTTCCTCCAGAATGAGAACTGAATCCTTGGTGTCGCTGACAGCTTGAGGCGATCGGAAAACCAAGCCTGTCTCGGCCATGCTGGAGCTATGCGGATCAAGCGTCAAGGCTCCGATTTCATTTTCCGTATCACTTTTGAGATTAGCGGGAAAGTAGGGAATGCATATGCGAACATCCCTGTCCAGCACATTTGAAGTGTGTTGCCCCACAATCCTTTCTGATGAAATCTGCTTGCAAAGTGCTTGCATTTTAAGTTGTGAACGGTCGCGAAAAGATCCAGCGATGAGGTTCCCCATAGTCGAAAGACTTGGAGAAGTTGATCTTGATGTAATTCCCATTTGAGAGAAACATTTGGAGATCTGCTGAGAGCATCTGCCCATGAGTTGTCCACTCCTGGAATGTGCTGAACTTGTAGCGAGATGTTGTGGAGAAGTAACCACCTCCAAATCTCTTGCGCTTGTCTTGAGAGAAGTTCCGACCTTGTACCCCCTTGTTTTAGTAGATAAAACATGGTAGTCGTACTGTCGGTCCTGACCAGAACCGTGGAACCTTTGATCCTGGGAAGAAAAGCCTGTAATCCCAAGAACACTGCCTTTATCTCTAGCAGGTTGATGTGAAGATGAGTTTCTCTTTCTGACCAATGACCTTGTATTTCTAATTCTTGGAGATGTGCCCCCCAACCTTGCAGAGATGCGTCTGTCATCATTACATAACTGTGATGCTGAGGTTCGAATAGCAGACCTTTCGTTAAGTGATTTCTGATTGTCCACCATGACAGGGCCTTTTTTTATCTGAGGAGAGATGGACACCCGGTCTTCGAAAGATCCTTGAGAGTGAATCCACTGTTTGTCCAGAAGTTCTTGAAGAGGCCTCATATGCAGCCTGCAATTGGGAAGCAATGGAATACAAGAAGAGAAGACAGGTTTATTATCTTCTGAACACGTTCCTCTGAAGGGTAAGCTTTTGCTTCTTTTGTATGAAGCATGACTCCTAGAAACTGAAGAGATTGAGATGGGAGAAGACATGATTTTTCTATATTGACTTTCAGACCCAGACGACTGAAGAGATCCATGCAACACTGCAGAGAGAGCTGTGTTTCCTGAAGCGAAGTACCTGTTATGAGCCAGTCGTCTAGATACGGGAATACTTTGAGACCTTGAAGCCTTAAGTGAGCTTCCACTGGCGCCATACAGTTTGTAAAAACCCTTGGACCGAATGGCAAGACTCTGAATTGGTAGTGGCGCCCTTCCACCATGAAGCAAAGACATTTTCTGTGTTTTATGTGGATCGGGATGTGAAAATAAGTATCTAAGAGGTTCAGGGATGCCAAGTAGTTCCCTCTGCAAAGAAGTAGTAATATTTCTTGCAGGGATAACATGCGAAAAGAAATCTTTTTGATGAATTTGTTCAAACTTCTCAGGTCCATTACCTGTCTCCATTTCCCTGTAAGCTTCTTCTTTATTAGAAAGAAATGCAAAAAAAAGTCTTTCCCTCGTTGAAGACTTGGCACTTCCTCTATTGCCTCCTTTTGTAGGAGCGATAAAATTTCCATTTTGAGAGCGGACAGGTGCCGTTGTTTTCTGAGAATAGGAGGCTGATTTGGAGGCTTCTGTATAAATTCCAGGGTATGGCCCTGATGAGTAATGTCCCAAACCTATTTGTCTGTTGTAATTGACCTCCATGCTTGGTAAAACAGAGTCAGATAATGGTTGTTGGAGCTTCAACCAGTGGCGGGCGCTGTGCTGAAGTCACTGTCTTCTATTAGGCTGTTGAGATTTGCCTCTTGCCGATGGTTTTCCTTTTGTCTGCTGCTGATATGAGGAACCTGAGGATCAAAACTGCTGACCACTTGAGAACTGGCCATATCCCTGTTGATTGTAAGGCTGATACCTGCCAGATTGATATGTTGGTCTTTGAGTATACTGTCCTCTCGACCCTCTCCTTCGAAAGGACTGAAACCTGTTCTGTTGCAGAGAGCCCAGTGCCCGTGCCGTATCAGTGTCGGCCTTGATGCCTTTAAGGGCGTCATCTATGTGCTTGCCGGACAGATTTTCTCAGTCGAACAGCATGTCAATTATTTTCACTTGGACTTCTGGTCTAAACAAAGTGGCTTGAAGCCATCCCTGTATTCGCAGAGCCACCACCGCTGTCATCTGTCGAAAAGAAAGCAAATACATATCCATTGCTATATCAATGGACTCAGAAGCCGCTCTGGAACCATCCTGGATTAATGCGGCTGCCTCTTCTTTTTTATCCTCTGGTTAATGTGACAATAAAGGAGCTATATCCGACCGTATTTGGCGATTGTATCTACTGAGGAGAGCTAACGTATTTGCAGCTCTAATCGCTGCTGCCGCTAACACAGCAAAACGCTTTCCTACTCCATCCATGCGTCTTCCTTCCTTATCCGGAGGAGCTGCAGTTGTTGAGAGCGGATTTTTGAATTGCTCTGCGCTGCCTGCATCACCACCGACCCCGGCCGTGGATGCTCAATTAAACATGCAGAAGAGGATTCAGGTGCCAGATACTTCTTCTCAATCCTAGGCACCGAGGCTGCGACGGAGGCTGGGTTCTTAATCAATTTTAATCCTTCTTCCCAAATGAAATCTATAATTGGGATTGACCGGACAGATTTTCTTGATTCTTCTTTAAAATCGTACAGAAAACATTCTCCTTCTTTGACAGGAAGCGGAAGTTCAAACCTTTTTGAGTCCTTCTTCATGATATCATGAAATCCTCCGATATCTTGAGGTGGAGAAGTTGCTGGAGACAGCGATGGAGATGGCGTAGTAGGGATAATGTATTCATCCCATTCTATCCCAACTGCACTTTCCTGAAGGAGTTCGCCTTCCTCTGGTTGATCTCCGTCACTTTCCATTAGATCATCTCTGATTGTAACAATAGGAGGGGAGGGAATCTTTTGAATTGAAGGCGTAGGTGGAGTCGGAGGCTGAGCCTTTTGAACCCGAACAGGACTTGTTGTGGGCTTTGAAGAGGGAGCGTTAGCCTCTGGGAAATGACGATAGTAGTCGTTTATTATATGGCGAAGATCTGTTACTAGGGAAATTGGCATAGAAACAGTTTCCTCTTTCACCTCCTGCTGAACTTCTTCTTCCTCTTCATTGTCATAAGTCTGTTGAACAGACTCATCTCTTTTCTGTCACTGGACAGACTTGAAAAGAAAAGACTTCCGGAACTTCCTGGTACTCCTCCTCCTCAGTGTCCTGGCTTTTGATCTGAAGCTGGGATGGGCTATAAGCTACTCCATATTCCTCATCCTCTGACTGCATTTCCAGCAGAGTTGAAGGAGACAACAGTGAAATTTTGGTCCAACTGGTAAAATCGGCAGATTTCTTCGCCGTCGATGAGCCCGTCGACGGATGGAAGGACTTCAAAGTAATGGATGACTTCGAATTCGGAGACTTAAAATGTGTCGTAAAAAGACGCAATTCGGATTATCGTCGACAATGTCGTCGACGTCAATCGTGCCATCGACGCAGATGGCGTCGGCGAGGTGGACGTCGACGGTGTCAACGTTGCTCTTCTCGTCGATGAGATCGTCGACGAACCCTTCTTCGACGCTGTCTTCGTCGTCGACGTTGACGAAGCTGTCGTCGTCGAAACCGTCATCGTCGTTTTGACAGGAATCAAAGCTGGAGTCCTACCTTGGAAGAAGGAGCAGATGACACCTTCCTTGAAACAGAAGACCTTTTTAACAGTGTTTGAGGTAAAGAAGATGAAGAAGCTTCTTATTCTTTGGTCTTTTGGTTTTTAGTGTCTATTTTCTCCTCAGGAGCAGAAGACTTTCTTTTCTTGGAAGACTGAGGATCAACCTCTTCTTCAGAGTCCGAATCTGAAGTGACCTTCTTCTTTTGAAGTCACAATAATAAACGTGCCTCTCTATCCCTCAAGGTTTTAGCCGAGAAGGTTCTACAATGCTTGCAGTCTTTAGGGACATGTTTAGGTTGGAGACAGTACAAACAGTCCTTATGTGGATACTCAGAGTATAGTCTCGGTTTTCCACAGGATCTGCAAAGCCTCTTTTTAGAGCTTTCAGCCTTTGTAGGTAAAGTAAGAAGCACAGTACCTTAATCCAGTAGAAAGAAACGTTCAGTTGAAAAAGGTGAAAAGTTCACAGGAACTAAACTGAGCAGAGCTCAGGGAGACTCCTCTTCACATGAAGGCGGTTGGAAATCTGAGGTATGGTGGCTCTGCTAGGGAGTGTGATTTCAGGGATGGCAGCTGATTGGCTGAGTTTTGGTCCAAATAATGAGGAGGTTTGGCAACCAAATATTATGGTCCCCTATGGGATTTTCTATGCAGTGTTTTACTCTATGATACTGCTATAGTCATTCTGTTACTGTGAGACTCCCACCATAAAGACGGGGAAGATACAAGCATGTGAATCTATGAAAGATTCAATACTGGAGAACTGTCATCTCAGACTTTTGACACTCAAAACTGTCTTTTTGATTGCCATCACCTCTGCTCGCAGGGTTAGTAAGATTTAGGTTCTTTCTTTGAAACCTCCTTTCCTGGTTGTTAATCCGGACAAGGTTGTCCTTCGCGCTAGGCCTTCCTTTCTTCCCAAAGTGGTTACCTCTTTCCAGGACAGACCATCACTTTGTCCACCTTCTTCCTGCCCCGCATCCTTCTAAAGAGGAGGAGAGGCTCCACCTTCTGGATCTAAAATGTGCGCTTTCATTTTATATGGTACTCACAAAACAATTCCGGGAGGATGATCGGCTCTTTGTTGGCTATGTGGGCGTCAAGAATGGTCGGGCCGTGCAAAAGCAGACCATCTCTCGATGGGTCATTCTTTGCATTAAAATGTGCTATTGCGTTAGATTTGAAATGTTATTTCCTTAATATTCAGAATCGAAATGCCCTTTTGCTATGCTCAGACCCTATTCTGTGTTAAGTTAGCATTCATGGCAGCATCTTTATTGGCGCCATCTTGTTCTGTGACTAAGATCGAGGTTCTGTCTCACAATGCTTGCCTCAGCAGAAAGGCTGCCCCTGTGCCCCAGCTTGTACTTCTCAAGGTTGAAGCTTCGCTGCATTAATGAATGGACCATTTATTGTTGCATACCTTTTGCTGTTAGAGAGACTCGTTCCCACATCTTAGAATGGTAGGCACTGGCCAAGCCACCTTGGGGTAGAGTTTAGCATGTTCCGAGCCCTCTGCCATAGTTCATAATTGTGTGCCTTCTTTGTTCATCATGGCCTGAGCTGGAAAATTACAGTTTGGGCAGGTCTTTAGAGGTGTTGGAAATGTATATTTTGTGCTACTGTGTAGACGGGGGTCAGTCCTTCAGCAGTCATCTCAGACTGGGCTCCTCTGCAGCGTATTACAAATAAACGAACTGGTTTGTATTCTCTACTGTCTTCTCGATTCTTCATTTATTTATTTATTGTTTTATAGAGCACGAACCAGACCGGTGAGGGTATCAGAGCGCTCTACAGTAGTATCAGGTGGGATATAAGGACAAAGGAGGGGAAGAGTGCCGAAATAGGAACAAATAGATACAGCATATGTGTTGGACAGGCCTCGGGGAAGGCCCGCTCCCTCCCCGCATGACGGGGACCGGACCCCTTCTCTCCCTGTATCCCCGACAAGAACCATCCCGGCAACCCGCTGGGGCAGCCCACGACCCGTCCACAACGGAACTCCAGCCCCCGAACACCCCAGTATCGGCTGGCCCGGGCCCCCATCAGCGCCATTGCCCCGGCCCAGCCGCCATCTTTAGACACTACATAACAAGGCCGCGTGGCCTCGGCTCGACCCCAACCCTGGGCCTGGCCAGATCCCGACATCGAGGCACCACCATCCACCTAGGGGGTGAAGAGACCACTTGGCAGGTCAATGGGAGAAGGAGTGTCAATGGCTCCCCTCCGCCAGGTGTCGATCGCCCCCGGCCTCCCCGGGCGCTGGCTCCACCCCCCTGCTGGGTGTCTGGACTCTCTCATCCCGGACCTCCCGACCTCCACGTGCGAGGGTCCGGACATCAAAGGAGACCAGACCTATAACTGGGGCAGCTCCAGAGCAGGAAGGCAGTTGTATCTTGGAGTCGAGAGACACCGTGAGGAACTCATCCTTGGAGGCCTGCTGGCGCTGCCAGCAGGCCTCTTGTGGCCTCTTGTGGCCTTTCTTGTGAACCATCTCTTGTGGCCTCTTGTGGCCTTTCTTGTGAACCATCTCCGAAGCCTGCTGGCGCTGCCGCGGCCCCTTTCTTGTGAACCATGTCCGAAGCCTGCTGGCGCTGCCGCGGCCCTTTCTTGTGAACCATCTTCGAAGCCTGCTGGCGCTGCCGCGGCCCTTTCTTGTGAACCATCTCCGAAGCCTGCTGGCGCTGCCGCGGCCCTTTCTTGTGAACCATCTCCGAAGCCTGCTGGCGCTGCCGCGGCCCTCTCCAACGTGAAACCATCGTCTTGGCCTGCTGGCGCTGCCGCAGCCTTTCTTGTCGTGCACCATCTTCGTAGCCTGCTGGCGCTGCCGCGGCCCTCCTCGTTGTGAACAATCATCCTAGCCTGCTGGCGCTGCCGCGGCCCATCTTTGCGGACCCCCAAGCTCGAGGATTGTGAGCTTCCCTCCTGCCGCACCTGTACCGGACCGGTACTAAGACTGTCCCGCTACCCTTTCCCCTACAGAGACTAGAATTGGGAGGACCCTCGTGTCCCGACCCCACTGTATCGTTTATCACCTTGCCGCAAGATTCTTATATAAAGTGTGTTGAACTCATCCTTGTGTGGTGTCCATCTGTGGGGGGGAAGTTACTTGTCTGTACGATCACCGGAGACGGTCCTCTCCGGAGGCCTCTCCCCCTGTACTCGGCCGACCCTCCGGGTCCCCGTCTAACATTGGTGGCCAGCGGTGCGATCCGAGCCAACGCATAATCGTACAGAGAGGAAAAATTCCAGATGGAAAAACTAGAAGAATACAGTCACAGAGAACTAAAACAATTCTGCATAGAACTGGGCATTGCTACCACAGGACTGAGCACGAAAGAGGACTTCAAACACGCCCTGGAATCTTGGGCAGAGACGGGTACGGCCGTACCCCAAAACCAAAGCCTCGAGACAACCGAACCAAGCACCGCGCCGACAGAAGAAAGAAGACCGGGTCTCTCACCAGAGGAGGCCCGAGAACGAGAGAAGAGCAGGCTCCACGAATTGGAACTGGCTCGACTTCTCTTAGATGGAGAACTCAAATTGGCGGAACAAAAAATAACCTTGGAACACTTACGGCTCCGAGAGGAGCGAGAAGAGAAACAAAGGCAGAGAGAGTTAGAAGAGAAAAAGCTAGCCTACGAGCATGAACGCAACTTGAAGGAACTAGAGATTCGGAGGCAGAACAAAGACCTCGGGGTCCCCGGGCTCCCGAGCCCCCCTGTCACTACGGACCCCAAGGTCCACATCCCCAAGGATGTCGTCAGAGAATATTACCGGAACGATGATATCCAGCAATAGTTCAAAGCCTACGAAGTAGCCATGACCTCCCACCGGATTCCCCGGAGCGACTGGGGAGCCGAGTTATGGGGGAGGTTTGTCAACGAAGGGCGAGACGCCCTGCTGCAACTCCCGGACCATCAGATGACATCCTACGACCACATGAAAGCCGCCCTCCTCACTCGATACAGACTCACACCCGAGATGTACCGCCAGAGGTTCCGCGACTGCAAACGGATCCCAGGTACGACTTGGGTGGAGTACGTGAACTTCTTTAGCCGAGCCTTCGAGGGGTGGATCAAGGGCAGCAAGGTGACCACTTACGAGCAACTCTTTGACCTTATTGTATGGGAGCACCTTTCTAACAACTGCTTCGTCGAGCTCAGGCAGCACCTCCTTGACAGTAAACTGACTGAACCTCGGCAGCTCGCCGTCGAGGCTGACCGTTGGGAAAGCACCCGAGTTCCCCGAAACGGGCCCAGCGAACAGAAGAGAGCCGCCCAAGGGTTCCATCGCCCCCGAGGGGGAGGAGGAGGCCAGGGTCGGGGCAGAGACACCGTCCCGGTGACTCCCGCCAGCAACAACCCGCCCCCGGCCGGCAGGGGGAGCCTCCCGATGCGACCAGGTTTCCGCGCCAACGTTACCTGCCACCGATGCCAGCGACCCGGCCACTACGCCAATGATCCCAACTGCCCGAAGAACCAGAGCCCTATGCCCCGCCAGGTCGCTGCCGCCGCCCTGGGAGATGAGCAAACCCAAGAAAACACTGAAGAGTATGAGCCAGACCAGCCCGAGTGGGAACCAGCCGCCATGTCCCTGGTCTGCCTAGGGAAAAGAGACCTGAACCCGCGGGCACCCCTTCCCGCCAACACGCAGAAGTACAGCCAGTGGGTCAACATTAATGGGCACCGGGCTGAAGCCCTCCGCGACACCGGGGCCAGTGTGACCGCAGTCCGCTGCCATCTGGTGACCCTGGACCAGATCTTGCCAAATATCCTTTGCCCCGTACGGTCGGCCGACAATTCAGAAAGCCTATGTCGGATGGCCTGTGTCCCCTTCGAGTGGGAAGGAGTATCCGGGATGCTGAAAGTGACTGTCCGCGATGATGCCCCCGTGGACTGCCTCCTGGGGAACGACCTCGAAAGTTCCCCCTGGTCAGCCGTCGAGAGAAGAGAGCACCTGGGGATGCTGGGCCTCCCTGAATGGGTCTGCGTAACGACCCGGTCCATGGCCGCCCGCGCCATCCCCAGTCCCGAAGAACCCGAATGGCCAGAGCCTCCTCCCCCGATCGTCCAAGAGGGAGCCACCCTGGAAGCCAGTTCTCCGGAACACAGCGAAGAAGGATTCGATCGGCTCCGGGACCTTCCCAAACTGGCCCAGTGGCGTCAAGAGGGTGGCCCCACCCAGGAACAATTCCGACAGGAGCAGAGACCATGTCCTTCCCTCGAGGGACTCCGGCAGCAAGCTCTCGCCCAGAGCGCAGGAGACACCTCGGGGGCCCACTGCATTTATTGGGACAATGACCTGCTCTACAGTGAGCAAAGGATTGCTGAGCTGGGGGCCAGCCGGGTGCTGGTGGTCCCCCTCCGTTTCAGAGACTTCCTCTTGAACCTAACACACGATGTGCCCCTTGCCAGACACCTGGGGCAAGACAAAACGGACAGCCGCCTGGTGACCCACTTCTACTGGCCCAAAATGCGGCATGATGTATCCAACCACTGCCGGGCCTGCTCATCCTGCCAGGCCAGCGGGAAGAGCGGCCGAAAGATCAAAGCACCCTTGCAGCCTTTCCCCATCGTCACCACCCCGTTTGAACGAGTGGGAATAGACATTGTGGGGCCCCTGGACCCCCGAACAGCACAAGGGCACCGGTTCATCCTGGTCCTGGTGGACCACGCCACCCGCTATCCCGAGGCCATCCTCTTCGGACCGTGACGGCGCCCGTGGTAGGCCGAGCCCTGATGGGGATCTTCTCTCGGGTGGGCTTCCCCCGGGAAGTCGTCAGCGACAGGGGCACGAACTTTATCTCTAAATACATGAAGTCTCTCTGGCAACAGTGCGGGGTCACCTACAAATTCACGACCCCCTATCACCCACAAGGAAATGGACTGGTCGAGCGGTTTAACCGCACCCTCAAGGGGATGATCATGGGCCTAGAAGAACCCCTACGTCGCCAATGGGATGTGCTGCTCCCGTGCCTCCTGTTCGCCTACCGAGAAGTCCCCCAGAAATCCCTGGGCTTCAGCCCATTCGAACTCCTGTATGGACACCCCGTCCGGGGTCCCCTCAGCCTGGTCAAAGAAGGGTGGGAGGTGCCCACCCAGAAGACTCCTCCGGATGTATACAAGTATCTCCTGACCCTCCGCAACCAGACCCGGGGATTCAGGGAACTCGCCAAGGCCAACCTTGAAGCCAGTCAGGAGAACATGAAGAGATGGTACGATCAGCATGCCTCCTCCATCGAGTTCGAGCCGGGACAACAAGTCTGGGTGATGTCCCCGGTTGAACCCTGCGCCCTACAGGACAAATGGACAGGGCCCTTCAACGTGATAGAGCGCAAGGGTCCCGTCACCTACCTGATCGACATGGAGTCCCCCCGGAACCCCCTACGGGTCCTCCACGCCAACAGACTCAAAACCCACTTCATACGCTCAGAACTCAGCCTCCTGATGGCTACCGATAGTGGGACGGAAGAAGACTCCGAGCCCCTTCCTGACCTGCTGCGGACACTCGAGCAGGACGGCTCAGTGGAAGGGGTCAGACTCTCCGATGCCTTATCCCCAGAGCAACACCAAGACTGTCGAGATCTCCTACTACAATTCGCAGACCTGTTTTCCCTCATACCCGGGGTCACCCCCTGGTGACTTCACGACGTGGACACCGGGGATAGCCCCCCTATTCGACACAGGGCGTACCGAGTGCCGGACCGAGTGCGCGCCTGCATCCAGAATGAAGTCTCCAAAATGCTGGCTCTAGGAGTGATCGAGCCGTCTGACAGCCCCTGGGCCAGCCCAGTCGTACTGGTCCCCAAGGCTGCCGCCCCGGGCGTGGCCCCCGAGCTCCGGTTCTGTGTGGACTATCGGGGCCTGAACGCCGTTACCAGAACCGACGCTCACCCCATCCCCCGGGCGGATGAGCTGATTGACCGCATGGGGGCCGCCCGCTACCTGAGCATCTTCGATCTAACAGCGGGCTACTGGCAGATCGGCCTCACCCCCGGGGCCCAAGAGCGATCCGCCTTCTCTACCCCGGATGGCCACTACCACTTCAAGGTGATGCCATTCGGCATGAAAAACGCCCCAGCTACCTTCCAGAGACTCGTGAACCAGGTACTGGCGGGCCTCGAAGAATTCAGTGCCGCCTATCTGGACGACATTGCTGTATACAGTCGCCACTGGGCAGACCACCTCCACCACCTCCGGGAGGTCCTGCACGCCCTCCGGCAGGCCGGGCTCACCATCAAAGCCAGCAAATGCCAGATTGACCAAGGGTCCGTGACCTACCTGGGACACCAAATGGGGAGCGGTCTGGTGGCCCCCCTCCAGCTCAAGATCGCTGCCATCCAGGCCTGGCAACCACCTGTCTCCCAAACCGAGGTCCGAGCCTTCCTGGGGCTCACCGGGTACTACCGGCGGATTGTAAAGGACTATGGCAGCATTGTGGGGCCCCTCACAGAACTCACATCCAAGAAAAACCCCAAAACAGTCAACTGGACTCCGGACTGTCAAGCAGCCTTTGAGAAATTGAAGGCCGCCATGTGCACCGCCCCCGTGCTCCAGGCCCCCCGACTACAGCCAGGAGTTCATAGTGCAGACGGACGCCTCAGATCATGGCATTGGGGCCGTCCTCTCTCAACTCAACACCGAGGGAGTCAATCAGCCAGTGGCCTTCATCAGCCGACGCCTGCTGGCCCGAGAACAGCGCTGGAGCACCATCGAGCGAGGCCTTCGCCGTGGTATGGGCCCTCAAGAAGCTCCGGCCCTATCTCTTCGGTACCCACTTCCGGGTGCAAACCGATCACCGACCCCTGCAATGGCTGATGCAGATGCGGGGAGAGAACCCAAAACTGTTGCGATGGTCCATCTCCCTGCAGGGGATGGATTTCACTGTGGAGCATCGTCCAGGCCAGGACCACGCCAACGCAGACGGCCTGTCACGCTTCTTCCGCCTCGGCGAGGAGAGTACCCAAGAGGATGGGTGACTCTCCCTGCCTTCAGCTGGGGGGGACGCATGTTGGACAGGCCTCGGGGAAGGCCCGCTCCCTCCCGCATGACGGGGACCGGACCCCTGCTCTCCCTGTATCCCCGACAAGAACCATCCCGGCAACCCGCTGGGGCAGCCCACGATCCGTCCACAACGGAACTCCAGCCCCCGAACACCCCAGTATCGGCTGGCCCGGGCCCCCATCAGCGCCATTGCCCCGGCCCAGCCGCCATCTTTAGACACTACATAACAAGGCCGCGTGGCCTCGGCTCGACCCCAACCCTGGGCCTGGCCAGATCCCGACATCGAGGCACCACCATCCACCTAGGGGGTGAGGAGACCACTTGGCAGGTCAAAGGGAGAAGGAGTGTCAATGGCTCCCCTCCGCCAGGTGTCGATCGCCCCCGGCCTCCCCGGGCGCTGGCTCCAACCCCCTGCTGGGTGTCTGGACTCCCTCATCCCGGACCTCCTGACCTCCACGTGCAAGGGTCCGGACATCAAAGGAGACCAGACCTATAACTGGGGCAGCTCCAGAGCAGGAAGGCAGTTGTATCTTGGAGTCGAGAGACACCGTGAGGAACTCATCCTTTGAGGCCTGCTGGCGCTGCCGCGGCCCTTTCTTGTGAACCATCTCTGAAGCCTGCTGGCGCTGCCGCGGCCCCTTTCTTGTGAACCATCTCCGAAGCCTGCTGGCGCTGCCGCGGCCCTTTCTTGTGAACCATCTCCGAAGCCTGCTGGCGCTGCCGCGGCCCTTTCTTGTGAACCATCTCCGAAGCCTGCTGGCGCTGCCGCGGCCCTTTCTTGTGAACCATCTCCGAAGCCTGCTGGCGCTGCCGCGGCCCTCTCCAACGTGAAACCATCGTCTTGGCCTGCTGGCGCTGCCGCAGCCTTTCTTGTCGTGCACCATCTTCGTAGCCTGCTGGCGCTGCCGCGGCCCTCCTCGTTGTGAACAATCATCCTAGCCTGCTGGCGCTGCCGCGGGCCATCTTTGCGGACCCCCAAGCTCGAGGATTGTGAGCTTCCCTCCTGCCGCACCTGTACCGGACCGGTACTAAGACTGTCCCGCTACCCTTTCCCCTACAGAGACTAGAATTGGGAGGACCCTCGTGTCCCGACCCCACTGTATCGTTTATCACCTTGCCGCAAGATTCTTATATAAAGTGTGTTGAACTCATCCTTGTGTGGTGTCCATCTGTGGGGGGGAAGTTACTTGTCTGTACGATCACCGGAGACGGTCCTCTCCGGAGGCCTCTCCCCCCTGTACTCGGCCGACCCTCCGGGTCCCCGTCTAACAATATGGTAAAGCAAACAATCATAGTATCCGGCTACATTTTGCGGTGGGAACAAATCGATACATTAAGCAAGAGAAGCAGTCTCAGCACCCAAGAGGTTTGTTCGGAAGTCCGGGGTGGGTAACGTAAGGAGAGAGGGCCAAGGTATAATGCCGTAACGATAGGAGAAGTCCGATTACGGAGGTGATTGTAACATGAGCGTTAGGAAAGGAATTTGCCCCTTAGGAAAGTTTTGGCTTCCTTTAATCATTTATTGGGAAGGCAGAGAGGTGGTCGTTAGTGACATGGGTGACCTTAATCGGGCCACTTCCTTCAATAACTTGGTGAAAAAAGAGCCTCCAGTAGGGTTGCTTGCCTTTTCCACCAGGGCAACGCCAGCCACTACTGCTTTGGGATGTGGAGTTCCCCTTCATGACATCCTCCAGGCAGCCATGTGGGCTTCATTGCACAAGTTCACTAAACATTACAGCCTGGACAGCCAAGTCTGGAGAGACAGCTTCTTTGGCCATTCAGTTCTCCAGGACTTTCTGGTGTGAACTCAGTTCACAGTCCCACCTCTGGGGTTGGTATTGCTGGGGTATCTATTCTAAGGTAAGGAATCCATAAATATTAGTCTCTTTCAGATGAACAAGTTACTTACGTTCGGTATCGATATATCTGTAAGAGACATATATTAGTTATGGATCCCTTAACACCACACCCATTCTCCCCGTTCTGCAAACTGACTTCTAGGGTAAGGGACTCCCTTTCAGGGTCCTAGCTTTGTGCACCAGTGGTCATAGTCTTGCATGGCTCTGTGCTTCTGACGTGGAATGTCGTGTAAAGAACTTATGTCAATAGCAGTTACCTGCTTTCCTAGAAGAGGCCACTTTTCGTCACCCCCACCAGACAGGTTTTGGACCAAGATATTCAACAAAATCTGCCTTGGTAGAGGTGGTAGATACATTGAAGCTTACTCTAGACAGTGGAAAGACTGCAGTACTGATCTTATTGGATCTGCCTGCTGCATTCAGTATGATTTGCCATGATATTCTCCTATCCCGAAAGAAAAATTGCGGTATAGCACATTCAGTCCTGGCTTGGCTGCAGGCTTTTCTTCACAATTGTAGGCAAATGATGACATTAGGTCCTTTCCTTTCTAAAGAACGCCTTATTCCGATATGCATACCTCAGGCCTCTTCCTTTAGCCCTCTTCCCACTAATATCATCATTCCAAATGAAAACTACATCCTATGCAGATGATACACAGCTTATCTTAGTCTTGGACAAGGATTCAAATGAATCTGAATTGAACTTATACAAATGCTTATCAGATGCCTTAAATGTAAAACTGACAAGACCAAGATAGTGCTAATAGGCAAAGACAACCCTTTCAATCCAGTCAAGTGGTGGCCTGAAGACATTCTGGCCCCAACTGACAATGAACATAGTTAAGAATCCGGGAGTCAAGTTTGACGCCACTCTTTCTTTTCGGTCACAAGCCCTGTCAGTGGCAGGGATGTGCTTTAACCTGATCAAATCATAAAAATTTTTTTTCGATCTCATTCCCATTGCTGAAGGAAAACAGTGGCAGTGGCACTGATCGTAGCTAGACTGGATTATTGCAACAGCCTATATGCTGGCGCAAACAAGCTGGTCTTAAAAACAGTTGCACACGGTTGAAAATGCACTGTCTCAACTGGTTTTGAAACTGCCAGCATGCTCGTTGGCTAGAAAAGCCCTGAAACCCCTGCACTGGTTGCCAATTTACAAGAGAATCTTATTCAAGCTCCTATTAATTACTTTTAGAGCGTTTAGGAAAACAGGAACTCATACCTGATCGCTAGATTCACACCATATGTCACTGCTAGAACACTCAGATCCTCCTAAGCTAATTTGTTTAAAACCGCCCCATTTATACTCAAATCTAGAGGTGGCAAGTCTGTGAGCAGCCTAGGTATAAGAGCATGGAACACCTTACCTACACAACTAAGATTCTTGGAAGCTGAAACGCTCATCAGGAAAGCACTTAAGACCTGGATCTTTACAGCTCCATACTCCCTCTGTCATTCTCTGGTGTAATCCAGAACGGTCTGAATCTTCTGTTTTACTTCCTCATAGCGCCAAGATGCTCCTGCCAGAGTGACCGTGCACTTTATAAATGCACAAATCAAATCAAATCGGTACCATTCCGGGTATGCAGGGACAACAATTAATAAACTGCATTCAAACAAATAACATGTATTCATGTGGTCAGCTAGCAGTCTCACATAAAAACAGTGATATCCTGTGATTCTGGGCAAATTAATCTTCCAGTGGCTAAATAAAATGAATCTGGCTTTGTGTACTGCAATATGGTTTCAATAAATAGTGAACCAAAGGCCTTAGACAGAGTTAGCGCTATATAAAAACTGCACAAAAAAGTCAATGAAGACTGTGAGAAGAGATGGAAAGCCTAAAGGTAAGTAGCTCACATTTAAGTACGAATCATATGGCCGAGATACCCGCCACCCCCTCTCAACACAATCCCCAAGAATTGGGAAACCGGAAACAGTTCTTGAACTTTTGGAAGGCGGGAAGGGAGTCACCCTTCCCGGCCGTATTTATTAAAATATGAAACAAAAGAAAACATTAAAATAACAGTTTCATATAATGTACAATTTCATTTCCACATTACGATGTTGGCTAACCTTAACAGATCTCTAATACAAAGGTTCTCCTAGCCGAACTAACATCCTACAAAACATTTGACTTGAAATTGTACATCCTAACGTTAAGGGCCAACGGCAAGGTCGTAACCGGTGTCAGATCCCTAAACCAGAAATACCCCCCTCACTTGTGAGAGGAGCGACCGCACAGAGGCGTACCTCAAGTGCATTTACCAATTTCCCTTTGTACTTGACGGGGGCCCAAATAAACTTGACGCCATTTAACGGTCGTTCGAGGACTCGTGTGAGGTGTCTAAAAGGTAGCGTAAACCCCCTCCCGCACCCCACACAACTTACCCATCTGCCGTCGCAGATGTCCTGGCCCCGGGAAATTCCCCAGGAGGGGCCGTAGCCCCTCCTATCCAGGAAGGGGCCTTGACCACCTTTCCTTTCCTTCCGGCGGCCTCTCCTTAGACAGGACCGCCTCCCCGTTGAGGGGCCAATTGGCCACCTCCCCCGCGCGCTCCCATCCGTAATGGGTGACGCCCCCTCATAGGGATCTTCCAATTACTGCTCACCGATCATGACCTTACCGCCACAGGCCGGATAGTTGACCGGCTATCCGGACCCCCCACAAAACACTCCTACCTAAAGGTCATGTTGTAATCTCCTTAACCATGCTATGAAGTCTCCTATGAGTAATTCGTTCCCCACCCGGGACAAATGAACACCGTCTCCCAAATACATACTGTCCCCTTTAATACAACCATGCGAAACAGAATGCAGTGTACTCGAACGAAACAATCTACTCATTTTATTATTAATTTTCCTTACTGAATGATTCGGCGCAGAAACAGAAATAGCCCCCCGCCACACTTTCCGTGGGATCATATGGGACCATGCAATTGTGCACCCTGGAACTCTTCTCGCCAACCAACTTACCGTGGAAAGCATCGCCTCAAGAAGAAGTCGTCTACCAGTGGTCACCAAATCATTGCCCCCAAGATGTACTATGACTACAGACGGCGGTGACCTTGTCCGCCCTAACAAACCCTCGAAAAATGATCGAAACTGGTCAATACAGAGCCCGCCCTTTCCGTAGAAGGACACACTGTACCCGTATTCCCCAGCCACGTGAATCATGTCACCTGCTTTGAATACGTCCGCGGCACGCCTCACGTATGAGTGGCCCACGACCCACACCTCCTTTTTCACAGCCGGCAATGTCTGACCGCTGGCCCCCCGGTGTCGGGTCGACTGGACAGTCCGCCCCGCCTCGTAGGCTTGCGCAACTGAAAACCAAACAAAAACAAGAAGCGTGAGTACATCATTACAGCTTCACAACATGTGCAACCGCACATACCTCTTATAACAGTTCGAGGACCAACGCCCCACACGTTTTATTTGTTCAACGTTCAGACCCCTGGCTGTAGCTTCCGTAGCAGCCCCTATCCGAAAGGAATGGGTCCCAAAGTCGCCGGGGTTCAAGCCCGCGTTAGCAATCGACATCGCAAGCACCCGCTGAAACTGAAACCTTGTCAGTGGGGTGGCGTCAGCGTGTCTTAACAAGGTTCCCCCCCATGCTGCCACCCTCTGTGCTAAATATTCCTCTACGCACCCCACAGGGCACATGGCAGACCCGGGGATCCTCTGGATGATTACGCAGTCCCCGATTGCATCCTGATCGGATTTGGACCTGACAAACGAGACCGTCATTGTCTCCTCCCTGACCTGAATGTGTTCCCGGCACAGTCCCCCCATCGTATCCCGCTTGTTCCTTGCCACTAACTCGCTTACCCGCATAGCCCCATGGAATGCTAACGCAAATGCGGCTCGGAACAACACTGCTTCGTACTGGGAGGAACATGTTATCGGTAGCACGGATAATAACAGGGCCAACCTATCCAGACCTATCGGGTGCCTATCGTCTACTCTGCGACCCTCAAGGCGTTGCCACCCACGTAGCGCTTTTTGCACAACGAAAGACGCTGTCGGGTCCTGGATCCCATGAGCCTTTGCCATGAAGGAAATGGCGGCCCGATGCCTCTGGGCCGTGGCTACTGACTTGCCTGCGTGACGTAAGGAGAGCAGGAATCTCACTACACTCTCTTCCAGACCCCAAAGCTCCCTCCCGGCAGTACCCAAAAAGGCCCAATAGGAACGGAACGCCCCTTGATATGCCATCCTCGTCCTGGGTGCTAAACTCTCTCCCACGAGGTTTTGTAGTTCGGGGCACCGAGAGACCAGAGAGCTTCGGGAAAGGGTGCCGCCACCGGGTCCGCTGTGGGCAGAAAACCCCAGAAGGCCTGCATACGGAAACGAGAAAGCGCATCAGCCGCTTGGTTCATCACCCCCGGCACGTGTCGCGCCCTAAACAGTACATTCAGTTGCATGCACAACAACACAATTTCTTTGAGCAGCCTCAGAATCAATTTGCAACGTGCTGCCTGACTATTGATACACTCCACCACGGTCATGTTATCAGACCAGAACACCACAGAGTGATCCCTAAATCCTTCTGGCCATGTTTTCAAGGCCACCATAATAGGGAACAGTTCGAGAAAGGCAATGTTACTTGTCAACCCGCACTCATGCCACCATGACGGCCATTTTTGGGCCGACCATTGTGTACCCAATATGGCGCCAAAACCCACACTCCCCGCCGAGTCTGTCCATAGCCCCAACTCCTCGGAAGACACTGCTGGTTTATTCCAGACAATTCGACCATTGAAATCCGCCAGGAATGCAATCCAAATGCGCATGTCCTGGCGAACCTCTGCCGAGAGCCTTGTACGATGATGTACTTCCTTCAAGCCGACCATGGACTGTGCGATCGAGCGGGAAAAGGGGCGTGCCATCGGCATTACTCTCAGGGCAAAATTCAACTGACCCACCACCTGTTGCAATTGATGCAGATTCACTTTCGTTGCACGAATACATGTCTCAAGGGATAACCTGAACTTTAACACCTTTTCTTTAGGTAATCGAAAACAACCTTCCACCGAGTCGAGCTCGATCCCCAGAAACTCGATCAAGGTCGAGGGGCCCACCGTCTTACCTGGCGCCAATGGCACACCGAATTGATTCATTAGGACACAAAATTCATGTAAAGCCTGTCCGCACTCAGAATCCCCGGCTGCCCCCAGAAACAGAAAGTCATCGAGATAGTGCATAACATGTTGAAAACCTGTCTTCCTCGTGAATACCCACTGCAGAAAACAACTGAATTTCTCGAAATAGGCACATGAAATTGAGCATCCCATTGGCATACATTTATCCATGTAATAGCGACCCTGAAACTGAAAACCAAGGAGACGCTGATCGTCTGGGTGTACCGGGAGCAACCGGAACGCTGACTCGATGTCCGATTTGGCCATCAGCGTCCCGGGCCCCAGGCGATTCAACATGGCAACGGCCTCATCGAAAGATGCGTACCGCACCGAACATACTACCGGGTCTATTGCGTCATTCACGGAAAGACCACGTGGGGCTGATAAATTGTGTATCAGTCGAAACTCACCCGGGTCCTTCTTGGGGACCACCCCTAGAGGAGAACACACAAAATTAGCAACTGGTAGCACATCGAATGGACCGGCGACACGACCTCGAGTCACCTCTTTCCCAATCTTTACCTGCACCACTGCCGTGTGCTGTAAGACCGACATTTGATTCTTACAGTCCGGTACCCCCCGAAAATCCCCCACTGGGATGCGGAAACCATATGAAAACCCGTTCCGTAACACCCCAGCGGAAGCATGATCTGGGTACTCGCTGAGCCAAGGAATCATTGCCATGGTATCAATCGGGGTTGGTAAAGGCGCCCCTCGGACTATATTAGACCTGTTTGGCGCCTCCCTTACCACCGTTATCACCCGTTTTGGCTCTGCACATGGACTCAGGATGGGATGGCTGCCCGCACCCCCCACACTCATGTCTGAATTTGCATGACCCCTGGGGCCTGGTACATTTGCCCCTGTTAAAGTTCCAACAGATCCCCTTTTTTCCTGTGTTGCCACTCGGCTTCGTGTGGAACTCGTTACCTGTACTCGTCCGAAAGGGCGTCCCAGAGTTTTGGCGGGAGGATTCCCCCCCGTTACTCCCCACTAATGGCACCTTCAACATCCCTGTACTTTCCATTTTTTGCCAAGACACAGAGTCGTAACAATCCCAGGACAACAACGGGTTGTGTTCTTTAGCTTTTCTAAACAGGTTATCATAGCAGAACCACTGATTGCCCCCATATGCCACAGAATACTCCATAATACGTGACTGATAGATGGGTAACTCGGTCAACAACTCAGGTCTGCGCTCCCCCATGATGGAAGTAAAAATTCCCCACGCTCTGCCCCAAGTACCAATGGTCTCTTCGACCTTAAAGGCGGCCATTTTTGCGCGCCAAACACTCGGATGCATGAGCTCTTTTTGACTCTTTACATGCTCGATCTCGTAATGGTCGGTAAGCAATGAAAACATGTTTATATATTTATCCGCCCAAATCAATTCCTTGACTTCTAGTGGGACGTGCTGGGCAATCTTCTCCTTTCGAGAAGGCGCAGACTCCCCCCCCCACAATCGGCAATGGCCGCTTACCTGAAGTAGACCCCACGCTTGTCGCCGAACTTGGGCCTGCTGTACTTCCAACCGCCGGGACCTGCGGGGGAACAAGAGATGGAGTCTTCGCAGCCTCCCTAGATTCCCGCAGTTGCCTCATCACTGCCCGGGCGTCGTCAGCCGTGGCGCCCTCGCTATCGTTTCCCAACCACGCTGCCAATTGCGCCGCTAACTCGGGGGGCATATCCTCCCTGTTCGCAGGGGTGACCACCACAGGGATTGGATTCCCCTCCTTTGGCGCCGGGGTTGGCTCCTCTCGTGGCACTTCGGGAACCGGGGTCTCCCCCCCAAGTGCTCCCCTTCTGGGCCTCTTGCTCCTTCCACCGGGAATTGTTCCCTGCAAAGGCCGTTTCGATCCTCCCTCCCCGTCCTTAGCCTCAACCTTTCTCTTTAGATCGGCTATCTCCTTCATGAGTATGCGGAGCATCTCCTCGGTACCGACCCGCTTTCCGACCTTCTTCGGCATTCTTAGACGGGATATCTGTAAGACAAAAAGAAGGATTACAACGCTCAAAATTGCTCTTCGTTCCGTCTCGAGCTCAGGTGCAGCGGGGAGGTGCAGCTTCAGAGCACAGGAACAAGAGGATGCTTTCTTGGCTTCCTCTCCTTTTATCCGTCTTCGGGGTGGGCGTGAACCCGCCCCCGCCTGCCTCTAAGGGCGTGGCCGGCCGTGTTGGTGTCTAGGCCAGCCCACTCTAGGGCGGGAAAAAGGCGCGCCCCGGCTACGCCGCTTCGGGCATACCAGCCGGGACTCGCCTCCCGCCCAAGATGGCTTCCCGGGGGGATCGTGGTACTCGACCATACGTTCGGGGGGACCGATTGGTCGCCCCTTTCCATTTACATCAGAGGTCTTCAAACTTTTGTCGGCCGAGCCCCCCATCTAAACCTTTTTACACTTCGAGCCCCCCCCCCCCCCCCACCGCCACCACCACCTGACAAAAAAATTCTGGAAGCTGGTACTCTGCATCATTGATGGCCATTCCCTCCTGCAGAGCCCAGGATGAGCGGGTGGGTTGAGTGCATAGTGATCAGTGTGAGTACATTGTGATTCCTGTGTGTGCAGGGTGAGTGTGAAAGTGAAGGGCGGGTATGAGGAGTGAGTTGTCTGAATGCAGGGTGCATTTCCAGACGCAGTTGGGGTAACTCAGCATGTCATTGAGGCCTGGCATAGGGTTTCAGATATTAGTTAAACTATTGGTTTTATGGCATTATTCAGGGTCCAGGGGTCGAGGGTGGAGGAAATAAATATTGTGCTCATCCTGCAACAAACTTCCAGTCTTGCGATTAGGCTTGCCAGCTCATTATAGTGATGTCCCAGACGGTACAAAAGTAAGCAGTCCACTAAAGCTTATTTTCAGCACTTATCTGTGCATACTTGGAACAGCAAAAATAAATAGAAAACATTTTTAATTGTGTTCTAAGGCTGCCTGAATGATCTATGACTTATAAATAAAAGGCTTTAGAACGTGAGGCTAGAGGGTCTCTAGTCTCATCCCTTCGCAGGCACACACTTGGTTGTCTTTCCTTGGGTCAAAAAAAGACTTTCATTCAATGTTTCTTATTGTGTATCTTTTAATTATGCTTCAAGATTGAATTCCTGATTTGCGACATTGTTTCTTATGTCTTCAAAATCATTATCAACAATATTTAGTTCAGGCAATGTCTTTCAAACGTGTCCAATGCATTTCGGGCATTTTTGACATGCCCTTCATCAGGGAATTGACACTGAAAACAATAATGTAAATAAACATTAATATGGCTACTGGATATATACACAGATAAACAGTACACAAACATGTAAATGATAGCAATCATATTGACCGTTTTCTAAAATATTAAACTAGTTTCTCAAACGAAAAAGATTTAAAGCTATAGCTATTTATCCAACATGTGAGGAAATGTCACGGGGTGTTTACATGCACAGATAAGGGTAAATGGGTCGGCGTGTCACTTACATGCCTGTCAGGAAGAGCTGGTGTGAATCTAAAAAAAGAATGGGAGGAATGCGGTTAGCGCATGTTAACGGAGTGCTTCGATAGCGCACTCGGGACCTGGGTCTAACGGGTAGTGAGTACTGACCTTGAGGTTGTTGGGAAAGTATTACGGTTCGATGCTCGTCTCCGAAAAACGCCGGCACAGAAGATTACTTGCCGCGTTTAGTTATTTCGAAATGGGGTGATCACGTGATGGGTCACATGTAAAAGACATAATAGAAAGACTATGGAAGTCTAAAGTTTCGTCAAGTGAGAATGCGAGCTGAATTGCGAGCTAATCAAGAGTGTGTGCTAAAATGAACAGAAAGGGTAAATGAGGATTGGTAACGAGCTGATGGTGGTGGGAGATAAAAAATTGTAAATTCAAAAAAATTAGGAAGAAAATGTGTGGAACCCAAGTCTAGAATCGAACCCTGGTGGTGAAGGTGGGAAAGGGCTGGGTGCTAACCGTGTAGCTAATGCGGTTGTGCAAAAATTGAAAGGAAAACAGGGATATGAAATGTCAATGTCAGTAGTGATAGTGAACATACACAGTGACAACAAGTACAGTCTTCGGAACAATATTTCAAAGGTAGCAAGACAGTTCGATTCTTTCATTTAAACCCATCGGTTTTTGGGTCGATAATTTATGAATCCAGTAGTTCTCTCTTCTTAGGAGATATTTGTTGTTATCTCTCCCTTCCATTTTGAGAACAGTTTCGAGAATGATAAACTTGATTTGAGAGACGTTGTGTTGTGTTTCAACAAAGTGTGCAGATAGTGCTGACTTCAAGTTTTTAAGTCGGATGTTCGACTTGTGTTCCGTAAGTCGCACCTTGATTCGCCGTTCGGTCTTGCCGACATACATCTTCCCACAAGGACATTTTATTCCATATATCAGGTTGCTGGTGTCACAGGTTGCATTCACCTTGAGTTTGATAGGATTACCTTGTCTCGGATGATGGATGATGTTTCCTCTGATAATGTTATTGCAGTTGCCGCAGTTTATACAAGGTTTGGTTCCAGTGTATACTGTGGTCTCGATGGGCTTATGTTGTAAGATTTCTCCCAAGTTCTTTGCCCTAGTGAAGGCAAATAATGGTGGTTGACTGAATGAGTTTTTGAAATCCGGTTCAATGTTTAAGATTGTCCAATGTTTCATTATGATTTGTTTGAATTTTTTACTGGCTGTAGAATATTTAGAAACCACCACTGTCCGTGATTGCTCTGGTTTTATTGTTGGAGTTAAAAGTTTGGTTCTGTCCATGTTGTCAATCCTTGTTTTGGTTTCTTCAACTAGGGTTTGGGGGTAGCCTCTGTTGGTAAATTTGTTAGTCATCTCGGTAAGTCTTTTCTTGAGAGTGGTTGTGTCTGAGGTAAGGTAATCCTTTTAACTCTGGCCATCTGTGAGTATGGTAAATTCCGTATCAGATTCGGTTCGTGAAAACTCGAGTGTAATAACATGTTGTTCCTGTCTGTGGGTTTGACATAAAGGTCAGTGATGAATCCATGTGGGGTTACAGATATTTTCACATCTAGGAAGTTGACAGAAGTGTCTGAAATGTCCCAGGTTAATTGGATCCGTTGGTCGATTGCATTGAACTTAGTGAGTTCCATTCTTAATGTCTCCTCTGTGTTGGTCCAAATGATAAAAAAATCATCGATGTATCGAATTATCATTTTCAAATGATTGGTCCATGTTGTCTTCTTAAGGATGTGTTGTGTTTCATACCATTGCATAAAGATGTTGGCATACACGGGTGCGGCCGAATTGCCCATGGCCATCCCAGTAAGTTGTTGATACCATTCCTCTTTGACTCTGAAATAGCTGTGGTACAAAGTAAAATGCATTAGTTCCATTAAAAACAACTGTAGATCTTGGTCCAGGTCCGTGTTCAAGAGTGCTGATTCCATAGCTTCGATCCCCATGTCATGGGGTATGCTCGTGTATAGACTGCATACGTCTGCTGTGCATAGGATCACCTTTTCTGCTGGGTTCAATGATATTTGCTGTAGTTTTAGTAAGAATTGTGAAGTGTCTTTGATGTATGTTTGCATGGATTGTACTGTCGGTTGTAGGTATTTGTCGATCAGCTGTCCGATCGGTTGATGTAGGCTTCCTCGTGTGGAGACAATTGGCCTCATTGGTGGGTTCATAATGTTCTTATGAATTTTCGGCACCATTCTCAATGTCGGACTTCTGGGATTGGAGGTTATGAGGAAGTTTTTCGTCCTCTCAGTGATGGTACCCTTATTGTATGCTCGATCAATGATGGTCCGTAAGGTTTTGGAGTACTCCATAGTTGGGTTAGAGTCTAGTTTGCTGTAAGTTTTTGTATCCGTGATATGTTCCGTCACTTTGTTGTCGTACATGGTGGTGTTCATGATGACGATCGCTCCCCCCTTATCCGCTTTGGTGAATATTGTTTGATCGTTGGCTGCCATTTTGTTCAATGTATCAAGGTCTTTTTGTGTCATATTCCTTGATTTGGGTCTGGTATGTCTGATCTTACTGAGATCCTGTTTGACTATGTTTTCAAATAGGTCCAATGTCTTGTGACTTATGGGTGCTTGGAATGAGCTCTGAGGACGTAGTCCCAACAATTGGTCTTTCTCTTGATGTGGACGCTCAGGTATAACGTTATCGAAGAAGTGTCTGAGTCTAAGTTTTCGCATTAGCTTAAAAAAGCTCACTTTAAGTTCTAGGTGATCAGTAGAAGTGGTGGGTACGAACGAAGTTCCTTTCTCTAGTAATCCCAGTTCATAGGTACTGAAGTTTTGGTCACTGATGTTAATGACTAAGTGTTCTGAGGTTGGTTTTTTTTGGGCTTTTTCTCCTTCTCCTTGGTTGTTGCTGTCGTGCTCCGAGTGTTCGGAGGGTCTCTTTCTTTGTCCTTTTCTTTTCCCTCTCCTGGGTCTCCTTTTTGGGCTTGGCCCTGTTCTAAAAAAGGACTGATGTCTGGTGTTTTGCTAGTGGTAGGTTCTTCTGTTGGTGTTTGATCTTGTGGTGTTCGTGAGGGTTGTGACTTACGTGGTTTTTGGCTAGATTCGCTGTCCGTAGATGAAGTGTCTGTGTTCGAATTATAAGGACGATTTCTTCGTTTCTGGGCGTAAATGTCAGCCCATGTATAGACTTCCCCCAGTCTATAATCCAAGGTGTCCCGCTTGAACTTGCGGACCTTGCATTCATTGATCTCTCTAGAGTGACGTTCAATTTGGTTTTTAATGTCATCCAAGGTTGCACTAAGTTCATCTTCCGACATCATTTTGGACAGTTCTGTTGATCTTTCCTTAATTTCAGCAGTAAGTTCCTCCAAGATGGTGGATAGTTCTTGAATGATTAAAAGGATTAAGTCCAGTGAACACTTATTAAGAGTCTCGTACCAGCGTTCTTGAAACTTTTTAGAATGCTTGCAGAGGGATGGTTTGAGTGCAATTCTTAACCCTCGTGGTATGCGTTGGTTTCGGTGGTATTTAATGAGAGTACTGGCATGAAGTTGTTGATTCGTTTTCCTCTTTGAGAGGTAAAGTAGCTGTCTTATGTGTTGTTCCTTCGACCGACTCGTGGTTTCCTGTGTGAGTTCCTCCCTGATAAGAGAGTAGATTTGGTCCACGTCTTTAGCATCAAACGCGAAAGTAGAGGCTCTTGCCTCGGTGCTTTTCGATATGTCCTCGTAATTGCTCATGTTGTTGTTTTTTTTCCAGGTATTGAAAATGCGTGCTATCTATCCAGGGGACGCTAGGTAGGGTAATGAAACTGTTATCGGATGGATGCACAGCGGTATTTTATTGAGAGGTAAACGCTCATCTGTTAAGTAGTGTTTTAGGTTGTTTTTATGGTGCTCTGCAAGGTGACGTCGAGGGCCCAACGACGTCAATCAAAATGCTTTAGAACGTGAGGCTAGAGGGTCTCTAGTCTCATCCCTTCGCAGGCACACACTTGGTTGTCTTTCCTTGGGTCAAAAAAAGACTTTCATTCAATGTTTCTTATTGTGTATCTTTTAATTATGCTTCAAGATTGAATTCCTGATTTGCGACATTGTTTCTTATGTCTTCAAAATCATTATCAACAATATTTAGTTCAGGCAATGTCTTTCAAACGTGTCCAATGCATTTCGGGCATTTTTGACATGCCCTTCATCAGGGAATTGACACTGAAAACAATAATGTAAATAAACATTAATATGGCTACTGGATATACACACAGATAAACAGTACACAAACATGTAAATGATAACAATCATATTGACCGTTTTCTAAAATATTAAACTAGTTTCTCAAACGAAAACGATTTAAAGCTATAGCTATTTATCCAACATGTGAGGAAATGTCACGGGGTGTTTACATGCACAGATAAGGGTAAATGGGTCGGCGTGTCACTTACATGCCTGTCAGGAAGAGCTGGTGTGAATCTAAAAAAAGAATGGGAGGAATGCGGTTAGCGCATGTTAACGGAGTGCTTCGATAGCGCACTCGGGACCTGGGTCTAACGGGTAGTGAGTACTGACCTTGAGGTTGTTGGGAAAGCATTACGGTCCGATGCTCGTCTCCGAAAAACGCCGGCACAGAAGATTACTTGCCGCGTTTAGTTATTTCGAAATGGGGTGATCACGTGATGGGTCACGTGTAAAAGACATAATAGAAAGACTATGGAAGTCTAAAGTTTTGACAAGTGAGAATGCGAGCTGAATTGCGAGCTAATCAAGAGTGTGTGCTAAAATGAACAGAAAGGGTAAATGAGGATTGGTAACGAGCTGATGGTGGTGGGAGATAAAAAATTGTAAATTCAAAAAAATTAGGAAGAAAATGTGTGGAAACCAAGTCTAGAATCGAACCCTGGTGGTGAAGGTGGGAAAGGGCTGGGTGCTAACCGTGTAGCTAATGCGGTTGTGCAAAAATTGAAAGGAAAACAGGGATATGAAATGTCAATGTCAGTAGTGATAGTGAACATACACAGTGACAACAAGTACAGTCTTCGGAACAATATTTCAAAGGTAGCAAGACAGTTCGATTCTTTCATTTAAACCCATCGGTTTTTGGGTCGATAATTTATGAATCCAGTAGTTCTCTCTTCTTAGGAGATATTTGTTGTTATCTCTCCCTTCCATTTTGAGAACAGTTTCGAGAATGATAAACTTGATTTGAGAGACGTTGTGTTGTGTTTCAACAAAGTGTGCAGATAGTGCTGACTTCAAGTTTTTAAGTCGGATGTTCGACTTGTGTTCCGTAAGTCGCACCTTGATTCGTCGTTCGGTCTTGCCGACATAAACAATCTTAAACATTGAACCGGATTTCAAAAACTCATTCAGTCAACCACCATTATTTGCCTTCACTAGGGCAGAGAACTAGGGAGAAATCTTACAACATAAGCCCATCGAGACCACAGTATACACTGGAACCAAACCTTGTCTAAACTGCGGCAACTGCAATAACATTATCAGAGGAAACATCATCCATCATCCGAGACAAGGTAATCCTATCAAACTCAAGGTGAATGCAACCTGTGACACCAGCAACCTGATATATGGAATAAAATGTCCTTGTGGGAAGATATATGTCGGCAAGACCGAACGACGAATCAAGGTGCGATTTACGGAACACAAGTCGAACATCCGACTTAAAAACTTGAAGTCAGCACTATCTGCACACTTTGTTGAAACACAACACAACGTCTCTCAAATCAAGTTTATCATTCTCGAAACTGTTCTCAAAATGGAAGGGAGAGATAACAACAAATATCTCCTAAGAAGAGAGAACTACTGGATTCATAAATTATCGACCCAAAAACCGATGGGTTTAAATGAAAGAATGGAACTGTCTTGCTACCTTTGAAATATTGTTCCGAAGACTGTACTTGTTGTCACTGTGTATGTTCACTATCACTACTGACATTGACATTTCATATCCCTGTTTTCCTTTCAATTTTTGCACAACCGCATTAGCTACACGGTTAGCACCCAGCCCTTTCCCACCTTCACCACCAGGGTTCGATTCTAGACTTGGGTTCCACACATTTTCTTCCTAATTTTTTTGAATTTACAATTTTTTATCTCCCACCACCATCAGCTCGTTACCAATCCTCATTTACCCTTTCTGTTCATTTTAGCACACACTCTTGATTATCTCGCAATTCAGCTCGCATTCTCACTTGACGAAACTTTAGACTTCCATAGTCTTTCTATTATGTCTTTTACACGTGACCCATCACGTGATCACCCCATTTCGAAATAACTAAACGCGGCAAGTAATCTTCTGTGCCGGCGTTTTTCGGAGACGAGCATCGGACCGTAATACTTTCCCAACAACCTCAAGGTCAGTAATCACTACCCGTTAGACCCAGGTCCCGAGTGCGCTATCGAAGCACTCCGTTAACATGCGCTAACCGCATTCCTCCCATTCTTTTTTTAGATTCACACCTGCTCTTCCTGACAGGCATGTAAGTGACACGCCGACCCATTTACCCTTATCTGTGCATGTAAACACCCCGTGACATTTCCTCACATGTTGGATAAATAGCTATAGCTTTAAATCGTTTTCGTTTGAGAAACTAGTTTAATATTTTAGAAAACGGTCAATATGATTGCTATCATTTACATGTTTGTGTACTGTTTATCTGTGTATATATCCAGTAGCCATATTAATGTTTATTTACATTATTGTTTTCAGTGTCAATTCCCTGATGAAGGGCATGTCAAAAATGCCCGAAATGCATTGGACACGTTTGAAAGACATTGCCTGAACTAAATATTGTTGATAATGATTTTGAAGACATAAGAAACAATGTCGCAAATCAGGAATTCAATCTTGAAGCATAATTAAAAGATACACAATAAGAAACATATAATGAAAGTCTTTTTTTGACCCAAGGAAAGACAACCAAGTGTGTGCCTGCGAAGGGATGAGACTAGAGACCCTCTAGCCTCACGTTCTAAAGCATTTTGATTGACGTCGTTGGGCCCTCGACGTCACCTTGCAGAGCACCATAAAAACAACCTTAAACACTACTTAACAGATGAGCGTTTACCTCTCAATAAAATACCGCTGTGCATCCATCCGATAACAGTTTTATAAATAAAAGGAACATAGTTTGAAGCATCACATTACAAATGAATACATACTATTTTTTGTATAACCCTATTTAGTGTCATGACAAGACCTTTGCAGGCTCTTTAAAAAACACATGGCTAGCATTTTTATTTTGCTAACCCTACTTCATATTCCTTGTTCATAAAATGCATTCTCACATTAAGGCAGTAAAATGTAAAGATAGGCAGAGTGGGGGCACAGGGGGTACTTGAACCAGAAAACAAACAGCCTCTGTAATCAGATTACAAAGGTATGTAAATATGCACAGCCTCCCCCGCATATTATGTCAGCCCGGACTGATTTTGGAGCTGCCAGCCGCACCTGACTACTTCACAGGTCTTTAAAAGACCATTTATGCATTAAAGAGAGGCTTTGTTGTTTTGTCACCCCTTCTTAGAGCCCCTGCATTTCCACTCCTCATTTGCTGGAAGAATTAGGCTCCCCACCCGAAATTGTTGCACCTCTGGCCTTTAAGACCTGTGACCCCAGACACTCTCAGCCGGGCAACCAGGCAGCTGGAGCTGCAGCAGCCTGGCTGAGACACACGGCTCGACTCGCGCCTGGAATCAACAAAAAAAGTTGAAGGTGGGGTGAAGTGCGCGCCCCCCCTGAAGTGATGCTGCGCCCCCCAGGGGGCGCGCCCCACAGTTTGAAGACCGCTGATTTACATAGTAAATGTATTAATTACAGTAAAATCATGCAGTGCCATCGGGGGAACTAAGATTGCCAAGGGGGTAATTAGAAACATTCCATTAGGCAAAGTGAGGTATCCGGACTGCCCACTCAGGAAGCCCAAGAGAGTCAGCATCGCCATCATTCACACGGGGCAGGATGGTGGACCTTGTAAGTATGGCTCTTGCTGCTCTGGAGGAATAAATGGAAGGACCATTCCTAATATTTATACCTACAGGAAGCGGGATCCCCAGACTTTCTGCAGTTGGGCATCAAATCTCAATTATTTGCCAAAAAAGGCCCACTTTTATGGCTTTGATGACACAAGAAGCTACAATTTTTCTAACTGTTAGGCCAAAGTGTCTCAGAACAAATAGAAAACTATTCCCCAGTTATCAGAATCATAGGTGTTTTCCCTATTCATCTCTAGATAATTCTTACGGGTCCAGCTATTGATTGTTGTAAGGCACTCCTCTAAATGACTGATGCCACTTGAGGCCTGATCATCAAACCTCAGCAGATGTTGAGTATCAGTGATCTATGCGAAAACCTGATGGCTGAATGAGTGCCACTATAAACTGGATGCAGATGTTGAATCACATTGAGGAAGCACTGAACCCTACAGAACTCCAAAGCAGATGAACAGTTCAGAGGGGCAGAATGGGTGGAGATCGACTGCCTGGGTCCCGTCAGTCCTAAAAAATCCCCAAACTGTCAAGGGCAGACCCTGTCTGCACCTAAACACTCGGTAAATATGTACTGTGTGACCATTTAAAACGGAGTAGCGAAATCCTGTAATTGGAGGCTTGCCATATATGTCCTTATGTTATCAAGCTTTCTGTTAAGCCAATTGACCAAAGGCTGTTCCATAAGGGAAACCGCAAGTTACAATGCTGTCTCCACAATGCGGTACCATTACAACGTGGTCGTTACAACAACTGCGTTGTTACCATGCTTTCAATTACATCGCAAGTCACTGGTACTACTTGCTATAAGGGGCGCACTGGTGTTGTATTTAGAATCCATCACCTTCCCTGCTGTTGCACAAACTGGAGTAGGAATAGGAAATAATACTATTCCTAAGTCCAGCGCGCCCCCTTACAGCAAGTCGCAGTAATGACTTGCGATGTAATTGTATGCGTGGTAACAACAGCTCAGTCATTGTAATGAACATGTTGTAATGGCATACAAGGTATTCACATGCGTAGTAACAGTATATATTCATTCCATAATCTTAGAAAAAGCAGTTCATTACTTGTCCTGTCTTTTTTATTTTTAGCTCCCCAAAGTCCACCTCCAGTTTGGTTAGTCAGGGGCTGACGACTCTCTTCTTATTGTTCTCGAGGACCAATCCCTTGGTGAGTGAGAAGTTGATAAGTATGTATAAGGAAGTAGCAATGCAGGAATGGCATTTGCAGAGTAACAATCAGGGTCATTAGGTGAACAGGATTTAAGCCTAAGCAAAGCAGGGCTCTCTTTTGCATGAATACCAAAGGTTTAAAGGTAATCACAGTAGATGACCCCACAGCCAAAACTGATGAGTCCCTTCCTGGCCCTGGAAGCATGGATCATTTATTCTTCTCAGATGTTACCACATTCTTTTCAGACAGGATGCAGGATCATCACAGAGAGCTTGGGTATGTCTTATGTCAGAGGTGCAACACAAGTGACCCAGTTACCAGGATCCAGTATATCCTCTGAATACATCCTCCCCCATTTATACTCTATCTGTGTGATCACATAGCATTCAGCATATGTCTTCAACACTCTCCCTTGCCTGTAGGCCTCCAAGGCTTGCCTTGCAACAAGGAGGAGGTAGTGATGACACCAAGAGTGCCAATTTGATGTAATATACAGAGCTTATACTACTTGTCTGGGTCAGCCCCTACTCCATGAGTGCTCTACAAGAAACTGCCAAAATTGCACAATCAAGTTATGGTGAAACATCACAAGGGACAGCGACATTTTGAAACCATACTTATGCTGAAGTATAGAAAAATGTGATGATGGAATGCTTGAATTAGTCTCACCCACTGGTAATTTCTGGATGCATTCCTGTCTATTGTTATCGTGCACACCATCCACACACAGTAACCTCAGCCTACTTGCTAAGGGTGGGAACTAGAGGCATGGGGCTGAGGAGCAAGCCTGTCTCCACTTTACTATGTATACACAAAATGGGCAGCTCCTAGAGTGTGTTCTTTACAATTTCCTACAGAGTTAAGCTTGGCGCCAGTGGCTCAGTGTGCACTAGTCCTACTTCTGGGTTCATCCAGCGCCTCACAATTAAATATAGAAAAAAGTGATGGATTTAATCCCTGAATTAATCTCAGCCACTGGTAATTACTCCAGGCGGCATTCTAGTCCATTGTTATTTTGTACACCATGCCACCCCAATTTGGACCCAGCTGTATGCATATAGGTTTTGACCCTGTTCCAGTGGGAACATCCAAGCCTGGAATGCCTGGCAGGTCCTCCCTAAACTGGAACAAAAGCAACCCAAGACCGTTTTGCAGTATTAGGGGTCATCAGTCGGATATATCTTGATTCCAGTGACGCACACTCGTCCCACCCAGTGCAGCACAGAGAAATATACAAAGAATTGATGGAAAGAATGCTTGAAATAATCTCAACCACTGGTAATTACTCAGGGGACCATCCCAGTCAATAGTTATTTGACACGCCATGCTAACTCAGTTTGGAACCAGCCATATGCAATTCAGTCTTGACACACAAGCAACCCAAGATTGGATTCACCCTTAGTAGGTCTCATCAGTCGGGAAAAACTTGGTTTTAGTGGCACAGTGTGAACGAGACCTGCATCTGGGCACAGTTGTCCCACCTATGGCGTCACACTGAGTATACAAAAAAGAGATGTATGGAATGCCTGAATTAATCACAGCCACTGGTAATTACTTAGGTCCACATCCAAGTTTATCATTGTTTTGCACACCATGCTGCCTCAGTTTGGACCTAGCAATATGTAAATCAATCTCAATCCTGCTCCAGTAGGAACAGTCCAAGCCGATCTGCGCGACCATATCCTCTGTGTCCCCGAACATAAGCAGTCAAAAGCCAGTCTTGCCCTTATAAAGGCACATCAGTCACACAAGTTTGGTTCCAGTGGCACAGTGTGCACGAGACCCACGTCTGGCCACAGCCATCCTACTCAAGGTGTCACAGTGAAATATACAAAAAAGTGATAGATGGAATGCTTGAATTTATCTCAGTCACTTATAATTGTAGTTTCAGGAGACTTCATCTACATAGGTGATCTGCCTGATTGAAATAGGTGTATACTTGGAAGCTTGCTGTGTATCTATATAGAGGCATTGATTGCAGTGTGTTATTTTCAAAGATTAAGTTTGCTGGTGTGGCGGCATATATCCATGTGGTATCATTTGGTCAGGGCAAGAAATTGTGCCACGTCCCAGCTGGAGGTACCTTTGGGTTTTCTCCTTCCAACATTTGTTGAGCGGGCCAGAGGTATTCAATTAGGCAAAATAGCTTAAGACAGTAGGGACACAACACTGAATTTAAATGTGTCTTTTGGTACTGGGGCATGTTCTTACCTTGGTATATTTTGTAATTATGACAATAGCAGAGGACCTACAATTCCGAATAGGGACTGAAATGCCTATCTCTCTCAAAGCCTTCAAATTAGTGAATAAGCTCTACATTGGTGAGTGAAATATATAGAGATACTAAGAATGTTTAAAGTGTGGTCACCTGACCTTATTTTTGTATAGTGTGAACATGTGGTGTGGTGTATGCATGGGTTACCTGTACAAAGAGCGATGATGTTCCCACCATACTTGTATGGCCTATAAGAGACACAGGGGCTCCCCCATTGGCGTTTCATCCAAGTGTATTTGTAATCTAATGAAATCCTAAAGGAGTGAATACTGTAGTCCCTTGCATACAGGCTTTTAAAATTATTTTTACCTACATAAAACACAATGGTGTTTTGGCTATGGCATGCATGTTAGAATAAATGAAGTGGTCTTTATGTAGCCCCTACTAATGCCCTCCTGACCTACAGGCAAGATTTTAAAGGCTGAAACATAGGACCCGTCGTTGTGCCTCTACAAGGGCAATAGCACAACTGTTGGAGTATTTTATTTCGTGGGTCTGTTTCTGCTACAGTAGGAGACATGATATCTCCGGTGTAGTTCATTTTTTTATTGAGATACACAGCCCTCTTTCCACTCCAGCCAACGTGTCTTAAGTCACTTTATTTCACCACTTACTAACCTTTCTGCACACATACACGCACTCCTCATCATGGCTATATGCTAAGAGATTGCCCTAAAAGAGTTCTCTTGCAGGGCCTATGGGGCATTGCAGCACCGATCCCAGGAAGACCTACGCCCGATGATGAAGCATGATACCCACATGTGTGTATGATCACCTTCTAATGAGGTGGAATACCTCACTCCATTCACATTCCAATGAGACACCTCCTTTCTTTTAACAGCTACCCATGTGTCTTAATTGAGGTAAGGTATAGTAAGGTGCCTGAGGCAACGCCTGGTAGGGTACCTGTGGAAAGGTATGGAAAGGTACCTGAGGTAAGGTATGGTGAGGTACCTGAGGTAAGGTGTGGTGAAGTACCTGAGGTAAGGTGGGGTGAAGTACCCGAGGTAAGGTATGGTGAGGTACCTGAGGTAAGGTCCCGGAGGTAAGGTGTGGTAAGGTCCCTGAGGTAAGGTGTGGTAAGGTACCTGAGATAAGGTGTGGTAAGGTACCTGAGATAAGGTGTGGTAAAGTATCTGAGATAAAGTGTGGTAAGGTACATGAGGTAAAATGTGGTGAGGTACCTGAGGTTTAGTGTGGTGAGGTACCTGAGGTAAGGTATGGTAATGTACGTTAGGTAAGGTATGTTAAGGTACCTGAGGTAAGGTATGGTGAGGTACCTGAGGTAAGGTATGGTGAGGTACCTGAGGTAAAGCCTTGTAAGGTACCTGAGGTAAAGTGTTGTAAGGTTCCCATGATAAGGTATGGTAAGGTACCCGAGGTAAGGTGTGGTAGGGTACCTGAGGTAAGGTATAGTAAGGTACCAGATTTAAGGTATAGTAAGGTACCCGAGGTAAGGTGTGGTAAGGTACCCGAGGTAAGGTGTGGCAAGGTACCTGAGGTAAGGTGTGGCAAGCTATCTGAAGTAAAGTGTGGTGAGGTACCCGAGGTAAAGTGTTGTAAGGTACCCGAGGTAAGGTGTGGTAAGGAACCCGAGGTAAGGTGTGGTAAGGTACCCGAGGTAAGGGGTAGGAAGGTACCCGAGGTAAGGTGTTATAATGAACCCACGGTAAGGTGTGGTAAAGTACCTGAGGTGAGGTACCATAAAGTGAGGTACCAGAGGTGAGGTACCATAAGGTGAGGTGAGGTAAGGCACCTGAGGTAAGGGAATGTAAGGAACTTGAGGTAAGGGAACGTAAGGTACTTGAGGTGAGATACGGTGCAGTAAGGTTCAGATGGTCCTCATAGCTCTGTGTCTGATAAAGGGTATCCATCTTGATCTCATTTTTTAGTAAGAAGGAGTTTCCTTAGGGGCTATAGTGTTTTTAAGCTGGCCAAGGGGACCTGTGAGAAAACTACCTTAGGGGTATCAAAAGCTATTTTAAAGTCACATTATTTCACAACTTACTGAGCTTTCTGCACACACATGCACACACCTCATCACTGTTATATGGAAAGAGATCACCACAAAAGAGCTCTCTTGTGTGGCCTCTGGGTCATTGCAGCACCGCTCCCAGGAGTACCTATGTCCGATGATGAAGCATGAAACCCACATGGGTGTGTGAGGGCAACACCTTCCAATAAAGTGGATTCCCTCACTCCATTTCATTCCAATCAGACATCTCCTTTCTTTTAACAGCCACCCTTCTTGTGTCCTGACTGAGGTAAGGTACGTGAGGTAAGGTATGGTAAGGTGCCTGAGGTAAGGTATGGTAAGGTACCTGAGGTAAGGTATGGTAAGGTACCTGAGGTAAGGTATGGTTAGGTACCGGAGGTAAGGTATGGTAAGGTACCTGAGGTAAGGTGTGCTATGGTACCCAAGGTAAGGTATGGTAAGGTACACAAGGTAAGGTATGGTAAGGTACCAATGGTAAGGCATGGTAATGTACCTGAGCTGAACTATTGTACCAATGGTCAGGTACCAGAGATGAGGTACCATATGGTGAGGTACCTGAGGTGAGGCCCAATAAGGTCCCATAAGGTTAGGTGAGTGAGGTAGGGAACATAAGGTACTTGAAGTAAGTTAACCTGAGGTCGTTGAGGTGAGTTACGGTGCAGTAAGGTTCAGATGGTCCACATAGCTCTTTGTTTGATATAGGGTTTCCACCTTGATCTAATGTTTTAGTATGAAGTAGTTTTCGTAGGGGCTATAGTGTTTTTAAGCTGGCCAAGGGGACCCATGATTAAAATAGCTTCTGATACTCCTAAGAAAGTTTTAAGTCACTGTATTTCACCACTTACTAATATTCCAATAAGGAAGATTCCCTCACTCAATTCTCATTCCAAACAGACGTCTCCTTTCCTTTAACAGCTACCCTTCTTTTGTGCTAACTGAGCTAAGATATGGTAAGGAACCAGAATTAAGGTATGTAAGGTACATGAGGTAAGGTACGGTAAGGTACCTAAGGTAAGGTATAATGAGGTGCCCTAGGTAAGGCATGGTAATATCCCAGAGATTAACTATGGTACCGAAGGTGAGGTACTAGAGGTGATGTCCAATAAGGTGAGGTCCATTAAGGTGGTAAGGTCCCATAAGGTGAGGTCAGGTCAGGTGAGGTAAGGTACCTGAGGTAAGGGAACATAAGGTACTTGTGGTGAGATACGGTGTGGTAAGGTTCAGATGGTCCTCATAGCTCTGGGTTTGGTATCTTTTTCGACCTTGATCTTATTTTTTTGTTTGAAGCAGTTTTCCTAGGGGTTGTCACATTTTAATCTGCCAAGGAGACCCTTGATTCAAATGGCTTCAGATAGCCCTAAGGTAGTTTTAAGTAAGGTTATGTCACAACTTACTGACCTTTCTGCACACATATTCACACTCCTCATCACAGCTATATGTAAAGAGATCACTGTAAAAGAGCTCTCTTGCGTGGCCTCTGGGGCATTGCAGCACCGCTCCCAGGAGGACTTAAGCCCAACGATGAAGCATGATACCCACATGGCTGTGTGAGGGCAACACCTTCCTATAAGGTGGATTACCTCACTCCATTCACATTCCAACCAGACACCTCCTTTCCTTTAACAGCTTCCCTTCTTGTGTCCTAACTGAGGTAAGGTATGTGAGGTAAGGTATGGGAAGGTGCCTGAGGTAAGGTATGGTAATGACCTCAGGAAAGGTATGGTAAGGTACCCGAGGTAAGGTATGGTGAGGTACCCGAGGTAAGGTGTTGTGAGTTACCCGAGGTAAGGTATGGTGAGGTACCCGAGGTAAGGTATAGTGAGGTACCTGAGGTAAGGTGTGGTAAGGTACCCAAGGTAAGGTGTAGTAAGGTACCTGAGGTAAGGTGTCGTAAGGTACCTGAGGTAAAGTGTTGTAAGGTACCTGAGGTAAGGTGTGGTAAGTTACCTGAGGTAAGGTGTGGTAATGTACCTTAGGTAAGGTGTGGTAAGGTACCTGAGGTAAGGTATCTGAGGTAAGGTGTGGTAAGGTACCTGAGGTAAGGTGTGGTAAGGTACCTGTGGTAAGGTGTGATTAGGTACCTGAGGTAAGGTGTGATTAGGTACCTGAGGTAAGGTGTGGTAAGGTACCCGAGGTAAGGTATAGTAAGGTACCTGAAGTAAGGTATGGTAAGGTACCTGAGGTAATGTGTAGTAAGGTACCCGAGGTAAGGTGTGGTAAGGTACCCGAGGTAAGGTGAGGTAAGGTACCCGAGGTAAGGTGAGGTAAGGTACCCGAGGTAAGGTGTTGTAAGGTACCCGAGGTAAGTTGTAGTAAGGTACTGGAGGTAAGGTATGGTAAGGTACCTGAGGTAAGGTGTGGTAAGGTACCTGAGCTAAGGTGTGGTAAGGTACCTGAGGTAAGGTGTGGTAAGGTACCTGAGATTAGGTGTGGTAATGTACCCGAGGTGAGGTGCGGTAAGGTACCTGAGGTAAGGTGCAGTAAGGTACCTGAGGTAAGGTGCGGTAAGGTACCTGAGGTAAGGTGCGGTAAGGTACCTGAGGTAAGGTGTGGTAAGGTACCTGAGGTAAGGTGTGGTAAGGTACCTGAGGTAAGCTACCCAAGGTAAGGCATGGTAAGGTACACAAGGTAAGGTATGTTAATGTACCTGAGCTGAACTATTGTAACTGAGGTGAGATACCAGAGGTGAGGTCCAATAAGGTGGTAAGGTCCCATAACGTTAGGTGAGGTGAGGTAAGGTACCGGAGGTAAGGGAACATAAGGTACTTGAAGTAAAGGAACGTAAGGTTGTTGAGGTGAGTTACTGTGCAGTAAGGTTCAGATGGTCCTCATAGCTATTTGTTAGATCAAGGTGGAAACCCTGTATCAATTTTTTTTAGTATGAAGGGGCTATAGTATTTTTAAGCTGGCCAAGGGGACCCATG
Organism: Lissotriton vulgaris; assembly: GCF_964263255.1. Taxonomy (NCBI): domain Eukaryota; kingdom Metazoa; phylum Chordata; class Amphibia; order Caudata; family Salamandridae; genus Lissotriton; species Lissotriton vulgaris. Next base: position 1,101,604,695 of record NC_141693.1, read on the forward strand.
ATTAAAATAGTTTCTGATACTCCTAAGGCAGTTTTAAGTCACTGTATTTCACCACTTACTAACATTTCTGCACACATGTGTGCATTCCTCATCATGGCTCTTTGCTAAGAGATCACCCCAAAAGAGCTCTCTTGCGGGGCCTGTGGGGCATAAAAGCACCGATCTCAGGAGGACCTATGCCTGATGATGAAGCAAGACACCCACATGGGTGTGTGAGGGCAAAATCTCCCAATAAGGAAGATTCCCCTCACTCAATTCTCTTTCCAAACAGATGTCTCCTTTCTTTTAGCCTCTACCCTTCTTTTGTACTAACTGAGGTAAGGTGTGGTAAAGTACCCAAGCTAAGGTATAGTAAGGATCCCGAATTAAGGTATGGTAAGGTACATGAGATAAGGTATGGTAAGCTACCTGAGGTAAGGTGTAGTAAGTTACCTAAGCTAAGGTGTAGTAAAGTACCTGAGGTAAGGTGTAGCAAGGTACCTGAGGTAAGGTGTAGCAAGGTACCCGAGGTAAGGTGTGGTAAGTTACCTGAGGTAAAGTGTGGCATAAAGTGTGTTAAGGTACTCAAGGTAAGGTGTGGCAAGCTATCCAAGGTAAGGTGTGTTAAGGTACCTGAGCTAAGGTGTGGTCAGGTACCTGAGGTAAGGTGTGACAAGGTACTTGAGGTAATAATATAGTGAGGAACCTGAGGTAAGGTGTAGCAAGGAACCTGAGGTAAGGTGTAGCAAGGTACCTGTGGTAAGGTGTGGCAAGGTACCCATGGTAAGGTGTGGCAAGGTACCCGTGGTAAGGTGTGGTAAGGTACCAGTGGTAAGGTTTGGTAAGGTACGGGAGGTATGGTGTGGCAAGGTACCCGAGTCAATGGGCACTGAGGAAGATGGTGGCCCGCTGACTAATGCTCGGTCGGGAGCTCCGTTTAACCAGAGCAGCGTGTGAGTAAAAGGGCGCTTTCCAATGCAACTATGTTTAAGCTTTTCGAGCCATTGTAGGAAACTTTGATTAAGCGCCCCCCGAAAAAAAAACACCTACCCTATGTTGAACTGAGGACTGGCTGGGAGTAGGTTTTGAGCTGGGAGCTGGAAGCCATGGCATGATGACGTGCATTGGCGCGGCTATTCGGAGCAGGGCGTCCCGTCTGGAATCTGGGTCGCGGCTTTCGGTGCGAGGCAAAGCTGCCGCAAAGCGTTCGGCAGGATTCCCTTCCTGTTCCGGGGCACAGAGTGCAGAGTCAGCGGCAGCGGCAGTCAGGAAAGTGGATTAGCACCGGTCTTGGGAAAGACATTCCATGACCAGACGTCGACGGGGGTGAAACACGAAACTGAAACCTTTAAAAATGAAACTAAACTCGAACCTGAAAAGAAAAACGATTTACTGAAAGCCAATAAAAATAAAAGGCATTATATATTGCACACAGATTGTTTGGGACAATTTAAACGGATGCAAAAGAAGATAAGACCTCTCCAGGCTCTAGGGGTAGAAACAGAGGAAAATAACCAGCTACTAGAGATTAAAGGGGCAGGAAAAGCGAACGTTGAATCACTGCAATCACCCTTCGGCCACTTACTGCTGACACAAGAACAAGGGGTGGAGGGGGAGCAGGGAGCAGCAGCCCCAGATATAATTGCAGGGTGCAGCTGATACCCCTCAGGGACGGTAGAAGGTGGAAGTGAAGACAGGCAAGAAGGAGAAACTCAACCGCAAACCATACCAGAGACAATATCAGATAGTGATGGAAAAGGAAGGTCAGCTTACTGCCTCAGAAACCATCAGCTTACCAAACAAAACCCTCTGCCTCCCCCAAAAAAGACTGTGACCCCTAGGAGCACAAGGAGGAAACAGAGAGCTCTTCCTAAACTAGTGGAACTCTCAGAAAACATAAAAACCAGAGGAACGAAACCAAAAGAACAAGGGACGCTACCAGCAAAACAAAGATTTAAAGTGACTCCCTCCTTAAGATCTTTTTTCAAAGTCCAACAGACGGTACAAGTGAGGGGGGTCAATCTCTCACCTCAAAGCAAGATCACCTCATCCATTGACGATAATTTAAATAAACTCCTCCCTACAGATAAGGAACCAGAACTAAGTATCTCTGGGGGGAGAGTAGGATTTCAAGGGAAGGAGCAATGTCGGATATACCCTCAGGCATGTCGCCCCACACAGTTTCAAATGAGGATTCATCAACACAACCCATAGTAGAGGTCTCTGAATATTTTGTACAGCCTGCTGATCAAGCTGGTAAGGAAATTTCGATAAACCACCAAACAGGGAAACTAATGGAAATCTTCATGGACAAAATGGATAAAATCATGGGAGAGATGAGGGAAAAATTTGCAGTATCTGAAGCAAACCAGAACAAAATGCATGAAGTGTGTGTGAGACCCTAGACCAAAAATTAAATGATCTAGGAGACAGGGTTGCGGCAGTAGAGTCAACAATTGAAACTCCCAAACCAAAAAAGTATAAGCTCACTAAAAGAAAATAACCATGCTATTAAAGAGAAGCTGGAATCATTGGAGAACCAGGGAAGGAGGAACAACCTAAGAGTCCTGAATGTACCTGAAAACATGGAAGGGTCAGATATTAAGACATTTATCGTTAAATTATTTGAGGAATTCTTTCCCTGGACCAAAGAGAGTGACCTGAAGGAGGATATCCAAAGGGTCCACAGAGATCGGTTCAGAAAAACCAAAGAAAGAAAAACACTAACGAAGATCCTAATCAATTTCAAGACATATACATTAAAGGAGAACATTTTAAGCAAAGGATTAAAAAGTGGAGCTCTAAACAAAGACAACTGGTCCTTCAGGATTCATTCTGACATTTGCAAAGCCACACAAGATGGGCAGTGGGAACTAGGACAACATATACAAGAACTAAAATCCCTTGGGACAAATGTACAGATGAAGTTCCCTGCGGCCCTCAGAATAATGTGGCGTAATAAAATGCACAATATAAGAGAGCCCCAAGAGGTAGAACATTTCATTCAACAGAAAAAAGATCAGGTTAAAATGGAAAAAGTCTAATTAAAAAAGGAAAAAAAAGGGAAAGCTGCCTTTTCTATATATAATAGTTAAAGTAAAAGAATCTGGTGAAATCGGAGCTCAAATCGGGTGGAAATCCTGCCCAAAAGAAGAAGGGAGGCTTCCTCAGGGAGGGGAACTCGATTCTCACAGATATTTAGTAATGTAAATTTTGTAAAAACATGGGTGGGGAGCTAAATAAGGAAAGAAATCAGAAAAAATATCCTCATTAATCAAAAATTAGGAGCCAAACAGGAGTTTTATAAATCAATTATTAGCCTAGATCAGGTTACTACAAAACCAAATGACAGATGACAAAGGAAAGAGTAGTTAAAGTCCTCTTGTGGAACGTTAACGGCCTTAGAACCCCTAGCAGACAAAGAAGAATCCTGGAATATTTAAAGGCAGCTGAAAGCGAAATCATTATCCTCCAAGAGACTCATCTTGTGAGCGCTGAGTGGGACCAAATAGTAAAAAAACTAACTTGGGTGGATGTTTGCATATATACGACACAAGACTGCAACATAAAAGGGGGTGCAATTATTTAAAAAAAATCTCTTAAAGCCAAAATCGAAAGTAAAGTGGTAGACAAAAAGAGAAGATGGATAGTGACCAAAATCAGAATGGACAATAATGTTCTTACTATAGCTGGCTATTATGGCCCAAACCTGGACGACCCGTCTCCTCTCCAAGAACTCTACACAGAACTCCTGTCAACCCCGGCCCCCAAAATCATAGGGGGTGATTTTAACATCATCTGTTTACTTAGTGGAGTTCTATCTAGTTTTGGATCGAGTATGAGTCTACCAAAAATGAGAGAATGGCTAAGGAACTATAAGCAAGACTTGGGCTTGGAAGATATGTGGAAACAAAGAGGAGATAAAAGTCACCCTTTTACATTTCATAATAAAAAACTGGGTCATAGGTCAAGGATTGATTTCTTCCTTTCAAGTAGGAATTTTCTAGGTAGCGTTAAAGGCATTGAACACCTCCCAGCACACCTATCCGACCATTCTGCTGTACAACTAACCCTATTAATACCAAAAATCATAACCCCTCCCAGATGGACAGTTGAGCGAACCATTTATAATGACCAGCAGAATGTGAGTCAATTAGAAATTATGTCTACACATTACTTTGAAGACAATTCAGTCGGCACATCAAAACAAGTCACTTGGGACGCTTACAAAGCGGTGACCAGGGGGAAATTACTGAACTTAGGAGCCCATAAAACCAAGAATAGGAAATTGGAGATCAGAAAAATGGAAATGGATATTAAATTAATGGAGATACAACTAGAAAGTGGATCTTACTTAGAATCAAAAGAAGCCTTAGAGGAAAAGAACCGAAAGCTTAAAGAAACCCTGGCAGACTATTTGGAGGACATGGTGAGAGAAAAATGGGAAAACAGCAAACTGTCAAACCACGAATACGGGGAAGGATGTGGGAAAATGTTGGCATGGAGAATTAAAACTGATCAATCAAGAAATAATATAGCATGCATCCTGTCTCAAGATCAAACGCTACAAAGCTCCGATGATGCTGTAATTAGACAAGAGTTCTCAAAGTTCTTCTCTAATCTATACAGAGAAAATATACATCCGACTGAAGAACAGATTAAGAATTACCTGGAAACTGTACAACTCCCAACATTAACAGCTGAGGAAATGATAGAAGTAAACAGTGAAATCAAACCAGAGGAGTTCAGAGCAGTCATAAATGGCTTGAAAAGAGGAAAAGCCGCTGCCCCTGACGCGCTTCCAAGCGAATTTTACATGGCCCTAAAGGAAACCTTAGTTGACCAACCAACTAACACAACTAATGAACATTATATACCTTGACCATAAGGAAATTCCAGACTCTTGGAATGATGCAACAATTAGCATCCTCTTAAAACCTGGGAAAAACCCCAAGCTATGTGAGTTATATAGACCCATATCGTTACTTAATTGTGACTACAAAATATTCATGCAAGTTATATCAAAAAGATTAGCAAAAGTCATGCCAAACCTGATTAGCCTAAACCAGAAGGGCTTTATAAAAGGATGACAAATCCATGAGATTACCCATGAGCTAATCGCAGCAATAGACATAGCCACATGTGAAAAATTACCCCTAACAATAATTACTTATGATGCTGCCAAAGCTTTTGACAGAGTTAATTGGGTATTCTTAAATGAAATCATTAAGAAAAACAAACTAGGTGAAAGCTTTGGCCACATGGTAAGGGAAGTAAATAATAACCCAAGAACAAAAATTATAATAAATGGGAACCTGACTAGTAACATCAAAATACACAGGGGTACAAGGCAAGGCTGTCCGCTTTCGCCATTACTTTTCAATCTTTACATAGAACCTCTGGCCTGCTCCATCAGAAAACATCACTCAATAACGCCTTTCAAATACCAAAACTGGTCAAAAAAAGTTGCATTATATGCGGGTGACCTTATGATATTTACAGACAATTTTGAAGACTCCAATCAGGCAATAGAAGAAACGATAAACAACTTTGGTAGGTTTTCAGGCTATCTAATAAACCAGGAGAAAACAGAGGCAATGAGCTGGAACACGTCTCCTAATGTTCCATATAACAAAGACAAAATAAAATACCTTGGAATTATGCTGGATAAAGAAATTAAAAAAATTCCACAAATAAACCTGAACAGGGTTGCTAAAGACATGAGAAGACTACTCAAAGTCTGGACGGGTCTACCACTTAGTTTTTTGGGAAGATCCAATGTAATAAAAATGACTATCGTCTCAAAATTTACATACATTTTTAACACAATTCCATTGGAATTCAAAAAAGATACACTGAAAAAGATCCAGGGGGAAATAACCAGCTTTATCTGGGCTTCTAAAAGCACGCGAATAGCCTGGAATAAATTAAGGAGGAGAAAAGATCAAGGTGGAATAGCAAGTCCTGATTTATATGAATACTACAGATCATTTCAATTTAAGAACTTTAGACCCTTATTAAAGAAACATCAACTCTACCCAAACTATCTACAGAATCTGACGAACAGAACAGATCACTTCTTATATAAGTTTGGCCACCCAAAATTTAAAAATAAAATAAAACTAAAGATCTTATATAATGCAGTAAGGCTTTGGAACCAGATCAGAAGCAATGTAAATATACTGTATTACAGTACCATGGCACCGATATGGGATTCTCCAGGGACCCCAGAATGCCTGAAAGACTCCCTGGCAATACCATTAAAAAGAGCAGGAGTTGAAAGATGGGGACAATTGATGATTTAAAACTCTATAATAACGTGGGACCAACTATACGTAATTACTGAAGCCAAGCTATCAAAATTCAAATACTATCAATTAACCAGTTGGGCTAACACGTTACTAGAAAGGAAAAAGGGTAACAAGAATCTTGAAAAGGAAATTATAAAAATATCACCCGTGAAGAAAGAAATATCAAAGTGGTACTGGGCTTTCATAGGGGCCGGAGAAGAAGATTTCCTAATACCGGAAGCAACATGGAAGAAAGACATGCCGGACCAAGAATTAGACTAACAGACCATCTGGCAAAGCTCTCTAGAAAAATGTTGGTCCTGTATAAAACCAGCTGCACTAAAGAGAAATCATATGTTCACCATACATAGGGCATACTGGACCCCAAAAAAACTATCAAAATTTAAAGGAACAAGCATAAAGTACTGCCCTAAATGCAGAGAGGAGAAGGCGGATGACACTCACATGTTCCAGAACTGCCCCGCACTCAGCTCCTTCTGGCATGAGATTGGTAAGACGTTGACTACGGTATTCGGAACCCAGATAACTGTAAGTACTCCTCTCATTATCTTTGGGATATATAATATCAATGAAGTGGGCATGGGCAAGCTAACTAAAAAACAGGAAAACCTCCTATTCGTTCTGATACTGCTAGAAAGAAGTGAGATTTGTATAACCTGGATTAAACCAACTCCACCTTCACACTCCAACTGGTTAAATTCTGTAGTAAGACATAACAAACTTGACAGGAAAGGGAAAAGCTCTTCTGGGAAACATGGGAACAACATTTTCAGATGGGCCATTAAATCCTCTTGGGTCCTCTTGGGTCACCGGAAAATAAACTTCCAATGATTAAAGCGATGACAATAATTCCAGACAGAAATCATTTCTGTCGAGTAGCCAGGAAGGCTAGCTCCCCACCCAACCTCCGGAATTATTGATAACGATAAAGAGCATTGGAGTTAACTGACTGGTCACAATTTCCCAAAGGGATACTCCCCAAACTCAATCGAAAATAACGGGGCAGTGAAGGCACAGAACTTGGGACCACCAGACTCCTGTAGACTCCTTATTTACACAATCGCATAATGAGGATTTTTTTTCTTCTTTTTTTTTTTAAAAAGGTACCCGAGGTAAGGTGTGGTAAGGTACCCGAGGTAAGGTGTGGTAAGGAACCCAAGGTAAGGTGTGGTAAGGTACCCGAAGTAAGGTATAGTAAGGTACCCGAGGTAAGGTGTGGTAAGGTACCCGAGGTAAGGTGTAGTAAGGTACCCGAAGTAAGGTATAGTAAGGTACCCGAGGTAAGGTGTGGTAAGGTACCCGAGGTAAGGTGTGGTAAGGTACCTGAGGTAAGGTGTGGTAAGGAACCTGAGGTAAGGTGTGGTAAGGTACCTGAGGTAAGGTGTTGTAAGGTAACTGAGGTAAGTTGTTGTAAGGTAACTGAGGTAAGGTATGTTAAGTTACCAGAGGTAAGGTATGGTAAGTTACCAGAGGTAAGGTATGGTAAGGTACCATAAGTAAGGGATGGTAAGGTATCTGAGGTAAGGTATGGTGAGGTACCCAAGGTAAGGTGTGGTAAGTTACATGAGGTAAGGTGTGGTAAGGTACTCGAGGTAAGGTGTTGTAAGGTACCTGAGGTAAGGTGTCCAAGATAAGTTACCCAAGGTTAGGTATGGCAAGGAGCCTGAATTAAGGTGTGGTAAGGTACACGAGGTAAGGTATGGTAAGGTACCCATGGTAAGGCATGATAATGTACCTGAGGTGAACTATTGTACCAGAGGTGAGGTACCAGAAGTGAGGTACCTTAAGGTGAGATACCATAAGGTGAGGTATCATAAGGTGAGGTCCAATAAGGTGGCAAGGTCCAATAAGGTGAGGTCAGGTCAGGTGAGGTAAGATACCTGAGGTAAGGGAACGTAAGGTTCTTGAGATGAGATACTATGCAGTAAGGTTCAGATGGTTCTCATAGACCTGGGTTTCATATATTTTTTCCACCTTGATCTTATTTGTTTGTTTGAAGCAGTTTTCTTAGGGGCTGTCTGTTTTTAATCTGCCAAGGGGACCCGTGACTAAAATAGCTTCAGATACCCCAGAGGTAGTTTTAAGTCACTTTATTTCACAACTTACTGACCTTTCTGCACACGCATGCGCAATCTTCATCACAGCTATATGTAAAGAGATCACCACAAAAGAGCACTCTTGTGTGGCCTCTAGGGCATTGTAGCACGGCTCCCAGGAGGACCTAAGCCCAATGATGAAGTATGACACCAACATGGGTGTGTGAGGGCAACACCTTCCAATAAGGTGGATTCCCTCACTCCATTCACATTCCAACCAGACTCCCTTCTTGTGTCCTAACTGAGGTGAGGTACGTGAGGTAAGGTATGGTAAGGTATGGTAAAGTGCCTGAGGCAAGGTATGGTAGGGTACCTGTGGAAAGGTATGGTAAGGTACCTGAGGTAAGGTGTGGTAACCTACCTGAGGTAAGGTGGGGTAAGGTGTGGCAAGGTACCCGAGGTAAGGTGTGGCAAGGTACCCGAGGTAAGGTGTGGCAAGGTACCCGAGGTAAGGTGTGGCAAGGTACCTGAGGTAAGGTGTGGCAAGGTACCTGAGGTAAGGTGTGGCAAGGTACCTGAGGTGAGGTGTGGCAAGGTACCTGAGGTGAGGTGTGGCAAGGTACCCGAGGTAAAGTGTGGTGAGGTACCCAAGGTAAAGTGTGGTGAGGTACCCGAGGTAAAGTGTGGTGAGGTACCTGAGATAAAGTGTGCTGAGGTACCCCAAGTAAAGTGCGGTAACATACCAGAGGTAAAGTGTTGTAAGGTCCCTGAGGTATGGTGTGGTAATGTCCCCGAGGTAAGGTGTAGTAAGGTCCCCGAGGTAAGGTGTGGTAAGGGGTCCGAGGTAAGGTACCCGAGGTAAGATGTAGTAAGGTAACGTAGGTAAGGTATGTGATGAGGTACCAGAGGTAAAGTTTGGTGAGATACCCGAGGTAAAGTGTGGTGAGGTACCTGAGGTAAAGTGTGGTGAGGCATCCGAGGTAAAGTTTGGTGAGGTACCCGAGGTAAAGTTTGGTGAGGTACACGAGGTAAAGTTTGGTGAGGTACCTGAGGTAAAGTGCGGTAACATACCAGAGATAAAGTGTTGTAAGGTATCCGAGGTAAGGTGTTGTAAGGTCCCGAGGTAAGGTGTGGTATGATCCCCGAGGTAAGGTGTGGTATGGTCCCTGAGGTAAGGTGTGGTATGGTCCCTGAGGTAAGGTGTGGTAAGGTCCCCGAGGTAAGGTGTGGTAAGGTCCCCATGGTAAGGTGTGGTAAGGTCCCCATGGTAAAGTGTGGTAAGGTACCTGAGGTAAAGTGTGGTGAGGTACCCGAGGTAAGGTGTGGCGAGGTACCCGAGGTAAGGTGTGGCAAGGTACCCGAGGTAAGGTGTGACAAGGTACCCGAGGTAAGGTGTGGCGAGGTACCTGAGGTAAAGTGTGGTGAGGCATCCGAGGTAAAGTTTGGTGAGGTACCCGAGGTAAAGTGTGGTGAGGCATCCGAGGTAAAGTTTGGTGAGGTACCCGAGGTAAAGTTTGGAGAGGTACCCGAGGTAAAGTTTGGTGAGTTGCCTGAGGTAAAGTGCGGTAACATACCAGAGGTAAAGTGTTGTAAGGTATCCGAGGTAAGGTGTTGTAAGGTATCCGAGGTAAGGTGTTGTAAGGTCCCCCAGGTAAGGTGTGGTATGGTCCCCGAGGTAAGGTGTGGTAAGGTCCCTGAGGTAAGGTGTGGTAAGGTCCCTGAGGTAAGGTGTGGTAAGGTCCCCATGGTAAGGTGTGGTAAGGTACCCGAGGTAAAGTGTGGTAAGGTACCCGAGGTAAAGTGTGGCAAGGTACCCGAGGTAAGGTGTGGCAAGGTACCCGAGGTAAGGTGTGGCAAGGTACCCGAGGTAAGGTATGGCAAGGTACCCGAGGTAAGGTATGGCAAGGTACCCGAGGTAAGGTATGGCAAGGTACCCGAGGTAAGGTGTGGTAAAGTCCCCATGGTAAGGTGTGGCGAGGTACCTGAGGTAAGGTGTAGCGAGGAACCTGAGGTAAGGTGTGGCAAGGTACCTGAGGTAAGGTGTGGTTAGGTGCCTGAGGTAAGGTGTAGCAAGGTACCTGAGGTAAGGTGTACCAAGGTACCTGAGGTAAGGTGTGGCAAGGTATGGGAGGTAAGGTATGGTGAGGTATCAGAGGTAAGGTGTGGTGAGGTACCCAAGGTAAAGTGTGGTGAGGTACCCGAGGTAAGATGTTGTAGGGTACCTGAGGTAAGGTGTGGTAAGGTACCTGAGGTGAACTATTTTACCAGAGTTGAGGTTCCAGAGGTGAGGTACCATAAGGTGAGGTACCATAAGGTGGTAAGCTCCCATAGGGTGAGTTGAGCTAAGGTACCTGAGGTAAGGGAATGTAAAAGGTTCTTGAGGTTAGGGAGCGTAAGGTACTTGAGGTGAGATACGGTGCAGTAAGGTTCAGATGGTCCTCATAGTTCTGTGTTTGATATAGAGTTTCCACCTTGATCTAATTTTTTAGTATGAAAGATTTTTTTAGGGGCTATAGTGTTTTTAAGCTGGCCAAGGGGACCCAGGATTAAAATAGCTTCTGAAACTCCTAAGGTAGTTTTAAGTCACAGTATTTCACCAGTTACTAATATTCCTGTACAAATATGTGCATTCCTCATCATGGCTCTTTGCAAAGAGATCGCCCCTAAAGAGCTCTCCTGCGGGGCCTGTGGGGCATTGTACGACCGATCCCAGGAGGACCCAAGCACGATGATGAAGCATGACACCCACATGGGCGAGTGAGGGCAAAACCTTCCAATAAGGAAGATTCCTTCACTCAATTCTCATTCCAAACAGATGTCTCCTTTCTTTTAAAAGCTACCCTTCTTGTGTCCTAACTGAGGTAAGGTATGGTAAGGTGCCTGAAGTAAGGTATGGTAAGGTACCCGAGGTAGGTGTCCAAGGTAAGGTGTGGTAACCTACCTGAGGTAAGGTGTGGTAAGGTACCCGAGGTAAGGTGTGGCCAGGTACCCGAGGTAGGGTGTGGCAAGGTACCTGAGGTATGGTATGGCAAGGTGCCCAAGGTAAGGTGTGGCAAGGTACCTGAGGTAAGGTGGTGCGAGGTACCCGAGGTAAGGTTTGGTGAGGTACCTGAGGTAAAGTATAGTGAGGAACTTGAGGTAAGGTGTAGCGAGGTAACCGAGGTAAAGTGTGGTGAGGTACCTGAGGTAAAGTGTGGTGAGGTACCTGAGGTAAAGTATAGTGAGGAACTTGAGGTAAGGTGTAGCGAGGTAACCGAGGTAAAGTGTGGTGAGGCACTCAAGATAAAGTGTGGTGAGGTACCCTTTGGACCCGGCCTCGTGGCGTGGCTCCCCCCGCGAATCAGCTCCCCGTCAGCCCAGCTCTGTACATAGGGACCCCCTAGCTGCCCTAACCATGTCCGACCCAATGCCCATTGTCCGTATCGGCCTGTCCCCGGCCACCCTTCCAGCCCGCACGCTCCAGTCCCGCAAGGCCCCATAGGCCCATCGGCAGCCGTTTTTCCTTCCCGAGATCCCTGATGCCGTGGGCCTAACCTGACCCCTGCCCCAGCTTAGAGTAGGCTCCAGACGCGCCAGCCCCCGTTGGGAGGATGAGGGCTACCCCAGTGAGAGAAGGCGAGGAGTTTCGATGGCACCTCCGGCCTCCCTTGAGAGACCGGTTTCGATCACACCTCTGATCTCCCCCCTGAGGGCCAGTTTCGATGTCACCTCTGGCCTCCCCGAGTGCTGGCTCCAGACCTGCTGGGCTTCTGGGAATTCCCGGACGCATCCTCAAAGGAATCAAAGAACCAACCGCCGGACCTCACGCACAGACCGCCCCTACAGCCTCGGACCCCCGCCTGCCAGGGTCCGGACATCAAAGGGTCACTGAACTATATCAAGGGTCGCCCCTGAACTAGTGGGCAGTTGTATCTTGGACAAGGAAGCCCTGCTGATCTGATCGCGGCTGACTGAACCTCATGAACTCTTGAGCCCTCCTGAAGCTGTCGGGGCTCGTCCTTGGAACGGAAACATCGGAGCCCTGCTGACCTCGTCGCGGCTCGAGCTTGAATCTTGAAGACATCTACGGAACTCTCTGAGCCCTGCTGACAGGGTCGTGGCTCCTCCTGAACCTCCTCCAGAGCGAGCCCTTCTGACGCTGTCGCGGCTCAAGGAACATTCTAGTCCGGCTGGACTATCGAAGTCACCATCTCGAAGAGACTATCCTCAAGTGAGTAGGATCACCAGTGCGTTTGCCATCTTCCGTATCCCCCCGGCTCGAGGATTGAGAGCTGTGCGCAGGGTACGCCACGTGCTGGGTTACGACCCTAAGATTGACCCGCTACCCCCATCCCTAAAAAGACTTGAGACTCTCTGCGATCCGTCTATCATTGTACATAAGTGTGATATTGCTTTCTTCGTGTTTATAAAAAAGGTCATAACTTATCCCTCGGTGTTGTGTCTGTTCATAAGTGTGGTGTGGTCCTCGTGTGTACGATTCACTACTTGAGGTCTTCCCCAGTGGAGATCTCTCATAAGGCTCGGCATTATTGGTGGGAGAGGTAGGTCACGGAGGAGCTGGGTAGACATAACCCGACCTCTGGGGCCGCCCCTTCTAACATTGGTGGCAAGCGATGGGATAAGAGCCTACGCCTAGAATCGTACAGTAAAGCGACTGACACACCACCCGAACAAGACCAACCATGAGTCTCATCGGAACCAACGAAAAAAACGCATTTCAGAAGGAAAAGCTGGAAGATTACACTCACAAAGAATTAAAACAATTCTGTAAAGATTTCCGCATCGCTACCACTGGGTTGAGCACTAAAGATGACTTCCAGAAGGCCCTGGTGGCCTGGGTAGAAGCCGGGGCCCCTCTCCCCACGACTGAAGGAAACAGTGGAGAGGAAGAGCCGCCGACCGAAACTGACGGCCCGAGGAAAGAGGGAGCCGACTCCCTATCACGAGCTGCCCACACGGAGAGAGGTCTGTCGGTGGAAGAACTGGCAGACCCGGAACGCAACCGGAACCACGAGCTGGAGCTGGCCCAACTTAAAATTGAAGGTGAACTCAAACTGGCAGAACAGAAACTGGCCATCGAGCAGTTACGGCTGCAAGGGGAATTGGAAGACAAAAAGCTCCAGCAGGAGCTGGAAGAAAAGAAGCTCCAGTGGGAGCTAGAAGAAAAGAAGCTCCAGCGGGAGCACGAGGGGAAGAAGCTCCAGCTCGAGCATGAGCGCAGCCTGAAGGAGCTCGAGATCAAAGCCCGGAACAAACGGTCCCGACCCCCGGGGAACAGAGACCCTGCTCCCCCGGTCGAACCGAAAGTACACATCCCCAAGGATGTGGTGAAGGAATACTACAAGAACGACGATATCCAGCAGTGGTTCAAAGCATACCAGGTCGCCATGACCGCCTACTGAGTATCTGAGAAGGATTGGGGGGCCGGATTATGGGGCCGCTTCCTCAGCGAAGGGAGAGACACCCTGCTGGATCTGCCCTCCGCCGTCGTGAACTCTTAAACCCACATGAAAGACGCTCTCATGACTCGCTATGGGCTCACCCCCGAAATGTACAGGCAGAGATTTCGGACTGCAAGAAGATACCCGGCACCACACGGAAAGAACTTACCTGAAGCCGCAGCAGGACGCCACAGCTCACAAGGCGCCATTGCCCACGCCGCCACCGCCAAGAGTCACCTTACCTGGTAGCAGAAAGCGCCGCCGCTCCGGGACTACGATTCCCGGCAGCCTACGCGGCGGCGCACGCAGTGACACCGCGAGGGCGCCAGGGGAGGCGCACATAAGCGCGCCAGGACCGGCGGAGCTCGGGAGACACGGAAAGAACTTACCTGAAGCCGCAGCAGGACGCCACAGCTCACAAGGCGCCATTGCCCACGCCGCCACCGCCAAGAGTCACCTTACCTGGTAGCAGAAAGCGCCGCCGCTCCGGGACTACGATTCCCGGCAGCCTACGCGGCGGCGCACGCAGTGACACCGCGAGGGCGCCAGGGGAGGCGCACATAAGCGCGCCAGGACCGGCGGAGCTCGGGAGACACGGAAAGAACTTACCTGAAGCCGCAGCAGGACGCCACAGCTCACAAGGCGCCATTGCCCACGCCGCCACCGCCAAGAGTCACCTTACCTGGTAGCAGAAAGCGCCGCCGCTCCGGGACTACGATTCCCGGCAGCCTACGCGGCGGCGCACGCAGTGACACCGCGAGGGCGCCAGGGGAGGCGCACATAAGCGCGCCAGGACCAGCTTCGCGGGACGCGAGCGGGACGCCCGGGGCTAAGCCCGGGCAAAGGGCGGGCCCTCTACGGCCCTCAGCGGCACGAAGAGGCAGGAGCAGGACCAAGAACGCTGCTCAATTTGAACCAAGTAAGTGTTGTCACCCTTTTACTACTGCATCAGGTGGAACTATCATACTGTTCGATACCCCAAAGACTGCCTCTACAGATACTATCATGACTAAACCCAAAGCATCCTCTGCCCCAATCAATACTATCGAAAATTACATGGTACAGAAAGTTGCCAAAATCAACCAAGATAGGAGGTCCTCACTGGGTCTCAGTTACTCTCCGGACATGCTTATCGGCAACACACCACCACCAGTCTCATCTCTTGACATTAGCAATGAGGTCTTCCAAATACCCGACACCAACTCATTGACCCAACTATTAGTTGAAATCAATGAAACAACCCCCGATTGCACCATAGATGTGGAAAATAACACCCTAGAGGAGAAAGCTCCCACACCGGTGCCAGCCCCCAGAATAACGAAAAACAAGGGTAAAAATATATCAAAAAGGGGCGGACTTAGATCTGGGAAAAAATGTCTTGAGGCTGCTCCGGAGGATAAACATGATGATGAAATTGAGAATAAAGGGGGAGGTGGAATCCACCTAGATGATGACCAATTTAAAAAGCTACTAAACGCTATAGATAACAAAATTAAAGTGATCACTAAGCCACTTCTAAGTAAAATTGATTCGCTCACAGCAGAGGTCACCAGATTGGGATCGCTCCTACAACAAATCACAATAGAAACTTCTAGGCCAGCACATACAAATTTGACAACGGTAGACCCAAAAAACACTAAAGCCCTAGTCTGCCCAGATAGTACCGCAAATTCTACTCAAAACTCCATGCACCAACCTGGTTTAGGGGGGGTAGGGATAGGAACTACAAATTCAGCTCTGAGGGTTGAGGGCCCAGCAGGACCTGCTACCAGATCCACCAACGAGATAGAGAATTTGGATAGAGGCCCTGTAGAATTGATAGTAGAAGCTTCCCCACTAATTCTGGTTCTAGCAAATGTCCCTCAATTAGAACCAGGACAAGAGGAGAACATCCCCTCATTGATAAATAAATCACTCCATTGGCTATCCAAGAATATGGCTTTTAAGCCTGGAGGTAGGGACCAATTGGCACAAGAAATAGTAAAAGCTAGAAGGGTCGAATGGATCGGAGGTGGCTCTAAAAAGTTTAGGGGGGACTGCGTGGTCTTGCACCTCTCAGACCCCGAAGCCCTACCAAACATTCTAGCTAATATATATCCCCCTCAGCGAAGATCAACAGAAATTGTGCCATTAACGTTGGACTTCTTTTATACAAAAAGGGGAAATGCTATAAATCCAACGTTGTTAAAAACTAAGTGGAATTCCATTACTAGAAAATCAAAATACCCACCAAACAAAAGTAACTGGGGAATCACGATAGAAAACAGGTTCTCCGCCATATCTGGATTAAGCCAATGCGATTGACTACATAGTCAGGCGAGTGCAGGGCATCTAAAGACCATTGAGCCTCACCACAGGAACTCCAGCCTTACTGTGGTAGAAGAACTAGGCCGCAGGCCATCCGTCCCCAGAGGATCTACCACTGAATTAGTGGAGAACAGCTTATCAACTGCCCAATCAGGTAATACATTGAATGAAGTAAGGTCCCTATCTGATGAATCTTCCCCTAACCTGACTACTCCCTTAGATAAGAGGAGTATGGAAAGAGGAAGCCCCATCAAGATTATTTCTTGGAATATTGCAGGTATCCAAAATAAAATTGAGACCCCTGAATGGTGCGATTTCATAGATTCTTATGACATCGTACTGTTACAAGAGACCTGGTCAGTGTCTCCAGTATTTCGCCAGGGATTCCTAAATTTTTTTGTGCCCGCGAAGAAGAATCTAAGGGGACGCCCTTCAGGGGGCTTAACCATTTGGCTACGCCAATCTCTGCAATGCTCCACCAAGAAAAATTTTATTCCAAATAGTGACCTACTTTCCATCCTGCTTACTTGCAACGATGGTTGCAAGCTGGCAATATATAACATCTATGCCAGGGGGACTCTAGAGGGTATACCCTCAGATATAATAGCTGCTCTAGATGTGGACCTGGACAAGTTATCTATTCAGTATAATATAGTAGTAGGAGGAGACCTAAATACAACGTTTGAGCCTCTAGGCTGTGAGGATAATGATCTGACTTATGAAGAAGACATGAAATGGGGAATTCCTCAGTTGGACATTCCAGTGGTTAAAAAATGGTCACAAGTAGCTATCCAGGTGAAAAGTTTATGCCTATCCAGAGGATTGAGGGCAGTAAATGGCCGCACTCAGTCTGATCCTCAGGGCAGTCATACTTTTGATAATCTTAGATCAAGCAGCAGAATTGATTATATTCTGATGGACATTAGAGCCTGGAACAAAGTGATTGACATGCAGGTCATATCTAGGTTAGAGAGTGATCACAACCCTCTGTCTTTAACATTTAATCTCGAACAAAAATCCATGATAGAAAACTTAACTAGGAACCTCACTACCTCTGACGTTGTTTTAACAAACGACGTCCGTCATGTTAGATGGGCAACTTTAGTGGCCAACGAAGAGGATAGGCAGGTCCTTGAGGGGCTAGTCATTGATGAAGTCGCCAGATTGCAGGTTTTAATGAACGAGGAAGATTTTAGAAGGGAAATTGAAGAGTCACAGCCAAAGTTTTTTGCCAACCTTCAGAAATTGTTCTTGAAAGCTGGCAAGAAGAAGAAGGGAAACGTACAACTTACAAAAAAGGGGTGGTACGACCAATCATGTAGAGTAGCAAGGCATAACCTTAGTAATGCACTCAGGTCTAAAATGGGAGTTTTGAAAGCTAGAGATGAATATAGACAAACTCAGGTAAAGGCAAAAAAGCAATGGGATGAGAATCTCTGGTTAGAGCTGAAAAAGGCTTGTGCTGACAAACATCAGAAAGAGTTTTGGGCCATACTAAAATGGGGTACAGGGGGGGTAGCGGAACGCCCAAAAAATCATGTTCCGAAAGAGTCCTGGGTTGACTTTTTCAAACCCCAATACGCTGACAGCATTGTACACCAGATAGCTCTTCCCTTAGAAAAGGTCTTTTATGTCAATGGACCTTTTACACTAAAAGATGTACATGAGGCAATGGATGGAGTGACCAGAGGCAGGGCACCAGGCATTGATGGGATACCGGCTGACGTTTTCCTGTTAGACAGAGATAGCTGGTGCAAATACTTTGTATGGCTTGGGAATGCTATTGCACAGGGGGCGAAGATTCCCTCTACGTGGAAAGGAGCAGAAATTGTTCCCGTCTACAAAAAAGGAGATAAGGCTCTAGCAAGCAACTACAGGCCAATCAGCCTCATTGACTGTGCCCAAAAATTGATGGGTAGGCTGGTCCAAAAGAAGCTACAAACCTGGATAGTTGACAAGGACATTCTTTCGCCTTATCAAGCTGGATTTCGCCCTTCAACCAGCTCTGTTGATCAAGTGTTTCATTTTTTAACTATTTATTGGAAGAACGTCACCCTGCTAAATGGTCCCCTGCTCGCTGTTTTTGTCGACCTGAAGGCCGCATTTGATTTAGTTCCCCGTCAAAAACTTTGGGATGTTCTAAGGGATTTAGGAATAAGCCCGGAATTACTAACTTTGCTTGTAAGACTCCACGAGAACAACTATGCCCGGATAAGGTGGGGAACCCAGGGGGAGGTCACGGAAACCTTTCCTGTGGAGAGAGGAGTAAGGCAGGGCTGTGTCCTTGCTCCCACATTATTCTCCCTCTACATAAATGGCATCGTGGATTTTCTGAAGCAAACTCCGACGGACGCTCCATTACTGGATGGGAAGCGAGTACCAGTACTTATGTTTGCGGACGACACCTTGCTGGTCTCGCGGACCCCTAGCGGCTTACAAAAGACACTAAACGCTTTTGGAGAATTCTGCCGGATCCGAGGCCTAGAGATAAACACATCTAAAACCAAATTTATGAACCTGAATCCCTCTAAGAAATACAAGGGGAAAATGGTCTACAATGGGGCTTTCCTAGAAGAAGTTGACGCATTCACCTATCTAGGCATTTCTATGAATGCTTGTATGAACTGGAGATCTCATATGGACCTTGTAATGCTAAAATACAATCAGTTGGCAGGGGCAATAACAAAGAAGTATAAAACTTCATTTTCAAAACCAATTCAGCCAACATTGGAGATCTATGGCATGAAAGTGATGGGTGCATGTCTCTATGGGTCAGAACTTTGGGGCTTCACCAACTTGAAAGCATTATCAGCGGCAGAAAACAAATTCCTTCGAGGCTTAATCGGAGTCCCCCAGAGTACCCCCATCACTCCTCTCCTTTATGATCTGGGGAGAAAAAGGATTGAGGACTTGACTAGACTTCGCCCCCTCCTTTATTGGAGGCGAATAAAAACTACTCCGGAACTGAGCCACTATGCCGCTGCCCTATTGGATGTTGTCAATTCTGATACCTTTCACAAAGTAGTTTGGATAAAAGAGGTGAGGAAACTACTTCAAAAACTGCACCTTGAACACTTGTGGTCTGAAACCGACCCAGATGTCTTTCCTTCCAAGAATGTATTAAAAAAGCTATATTGGGAAATGATAAATAATGCCACATTGGTCTCCAGCCAATCCCCTGCCTTGACATCCCAGTTCTTAGAGATAAAAACACTTCCTATGTTTGAATTGTTCTGGGATTTGATCTCCAAGCCCCTAGATAGGAAATTGTTCTTTCAGTTCAGAGTTGGCACCCTACCCCTAAACGCCTTCACTGTAAAATGGTCCCCTGATAATGTTAGCACCTGCTCCCATTGCAAATCCCATGCAGAAGATACTTTGCACTTTTTATTCGTATGTCCTTTATACGCCGCCCCAAGGACCAGATGGCTGAAACCTGCATGCAAAAACTTGGGCACAAGGAGGTGCCTTGAGGCTTACAGGGTCCTGAAATCAAACTGTGCCCCTCAACTTGTAATTGCAGTCGCCAAGTTCCTGGGTTGGGCTTGGACAATACGCACACGCACTTTAAAACCCCCATGAACTACATGAACTTCTACTGGACTGTGATGATTCTTTTTAATGATTAATTTTTAAAGACTTATTCGCCAACAAAGCAATATTGCATGTTATTTAATATGTCTTTTATTGTTAGATTAGTATTTATTATGTCTAGATAGGGATGAAAGCTTTTATGACAATGTTGTCGAATAAAGCATTTAAACTTGAATTTCTATAGCAGAGCTTTGGACGGGTGGATCAAGGGCAGCAAAGTGACCATCTTCGAAGGTCTGGTGGACCTCATCGCCTATGAACATCTATCAAACAACTGCTTTGTAGAGCTGAGACAGCACCTTCTTGATAGCAAGATGGCCGACCCCAGGAAGTTGGTTGTCGAAGCTGATCGATTGGTGAACACCAGAGTCCCACGCAACCCAGTGGGAGACTACAACCGAAACGAGCAAGAAAAGCCACGACAGAGGGGAGGGGGGAATCAGAATAGGCAGCGGGTTCCCCAGACAGGGCCTCCTCGCAGTCCCCCTAGGAACCAGCCAGGGACCTCCCCGCCAGACGCCAGGGCCGGATTCCCTCCTGTTAGATCAGGACCCAGAATAGCCACAGCCTGCTACCGATGCAACCAAACAGGGCACTACGCCAATGACCCCAACTGGCCCCTACTCAAGAAAACCCCTGCTGCAGGTCCCCCTGCGCGCCACCTCACCAACGTAGCTCTAGAAGAGGAGATAGAGGACCCCGAGGGGTGGGAACCAGCAGCCATGAACTTAGTTTCCCTGGGGGATAGAGAAATGGTCCCCGGAACCTTCATATCAGACAACACAGAGAAGTACAGACAGCAGGTGACTGTCAACGGGTTCCGCATAGGAGCTCTCCGAGATACCGAGGCCAGTATCACTGCTGTGAAAGAGCACCTAGTCACCCCAGACCAAATAGTACCCTGTGCCTCCTGCAGAGTGATCTCCGCTGACAATTCTGTCCGCTCCTGTAAGATAGCGCAGGTCCCATTCGAGTGGGAGGGCGTCTCCAGAGAGTTACGAGTTGCAGTCCGCACCGACATGCCCGTGGACTGTCTCCTCGGTAACGATCTAGAGAGCTCTCCCTGGAAGCAAGTAGAGCGCAAGACTCACCTCGAGATGGTGGGCCTACCCGAGTGGGCCTGCGTGACCACCCGGTCCATGGCGGCCCGGGTGGCCACCCCCGAGGAGGTGACTACCGAATTACCTCCCCCCGTTCCTGCAGAACCAGAGGGTAGCGGGCAGACGGAAGGCCTGGATCTCTTTCCCGGTGAAAGCAGCGACCCCGACTCCGGTCATTTGGACCAAGCTGGTGAGCCAGCCCCGAGCACGGACGATCTCCCCAAGTTGGCCCAGTGGCGCCAAGAGGGGGGGCCCTCCCGAGAGGTGTTCTGCCTGGAGCAGACCTCGTGTCCCTCTCTAGTGGGGCCGCGGCAGCAGGCCGCCGCCCAGGCCGCCGGTGACCAGTCCGGCTCCCACCACATTTATTGGGAAAATGGCCTACTATATAGCGAACAGAAATCCGCCGAACTAGGGTCAGCCCGAGTGCTGGTGGTGCCCCTACGTTTCCGCGGATTCCTACTGAACCTGGCCCACGATGTACCCCTGGCGGGACACCTGGGCCAAGACAAAACCTACCACCGGTTGGTCACCCATTTCTATTGGCCCCACATGCGCTCTAATGTGGAGGCCCACTGCAGATCCTGCCCCACGTGTCAGGCCAGCGGAAAGAGCGGAGGGCGACGCAAGGCTCCCCTCCAACCTTTCCCCGTGGTCATTACCCCCTTTGAACGGGTGGGAATCGATATCGTGGGGCCCCTTGACCCCCGAACGTCCCTGGGACACCGGATCATTCTGGTCCTGGTGGACCACGCCACCCGATATCCCGAAGCCATCCCCCTCCGAACGGTGACAGCCCCAGTGGTGGGGCGGGCCCTCATGGGGATCTTCTCCCGGGTGGGATTCCCACGAGAAGTAGTGAGCGACAGAGGAACAAACTTCATCTCCAAGTACATGAAGTCTCTTTGGCAACAGTGCGGGGTGACGTACAAGTTCACCACCCCGTACCATCCCCAAGGGAATGGCCTGGTCGAGCGGTTCAACCGCACCCTCAAAGGGATGATCATGGGCCTTGAGGAATCCCTGAGACGCAAGTGGGACGTCCTCCTCCTCTGCCTCCTGTTCGCAAACCGCGAAGTCACCCAGAAGTCCCTGGGGTTCAGCCCTTTCGAGCTGCTCTACAGGCACCCCGTCCGAGGACCCCTCAGCCTGGTCAAGGAAGGGTGGGAGACGACGTCCTTGAAACCCCCACCAGATGTGTTTCGTTACATTCTGGCTCTTCGGAATCAAACTCGGAAGTTCCGAGAGCTGGGCGAGGCAAACCTCGAAGCCAGTCAGGAGGAGATGAAAAGATGGTATGACCAGAATGCCACTCTGGTCGAGTTTCAACCCTGACAACAGGTCTGGGTGATGTCCTGCAGGGCACAGGGTTCCACAGGGGCCAAGTGGATGGGTCCCTTCATAGTGGTGGAGCAGAAGAGTCAGGTTACCTACCTTGTGGATGTCCAGTCCCCGAGAAACCCCTTGCGGGTTCTCCATGTGAACCGCCTGAAACCCCACTTCGTGCGGTCCGAGTTGAGTTTACTCCTCGCCACCGACAACGGAGCCGAAGAAGAGATGGATCCCCTCCCGATCTCTTGTGCGTAAAGTAAAAAGGTGGCTCTGTAGAGTGAGTGAGGCTCGCCCCCTCCCTCCCCCCGAGCAGCGCGAAGACTGTCGCCAGTTGTTGGGGCAGTTTTCTGACCTATTCTCCCTCGTCCCCGGAGTCACCTGTTGGTGCGTCCACGATGTGGACACCGGGGACATCCCTCCGGTATAGCACAGGGCCTACCGCGTTCCTGACAGAGTCCGAGCCTGCATCAAGACTGAAGTCTCCAAGATGCTAGCCCTGGGAGTGGTCGAGGCCTCTGACAGCCCATGGGCCAGTCCCGTGGTTCTGGTGCCGAAGGCGGCCGACCCCGGCGCTGTTCCCGAGCTGAGGTTCTGCGTAGACTACCGTGGGCTCAACGCCGTCACCCGAACCGACGCTCACCCCATTCCCCGAGCAGACGAGCTCATTGACCGCCTACGGTCTGCTCGATACCTCAGTACCTTCGATCTGACTAGTGGCTACTGGCAGATTGCCCTGACAGAAGGGGCCTCAGAGAGGTCCCCATTTTCCACCCCGGATGGCCACTACCATTTCCGGGTGATGCCCTTCGGCATGAAAAATGCCCCCGCCACCTTCCAGAGACTGGTGAACCAAGTACTGGCAGGATTAGAAGAATTCAGCGCCGCATATCTGGACGATATTGCGGTGTTCAGCTCCCACTGGCCTGAACATCTCCTCCATCTCCGGGAGGTCTTGTTAGCCCTACAGAGGGCCGGTCTCACCATTAAGGCCAGTAAGTGTCAAATCGGACAGGGGTCCATGGTCTACCTGGGGCACCAGGTCGGCAGCGGCCTCGTAGCACCTCTCCAACCCAAGATCGATGCGATCGTGGCCTGGGAAGCCCCCTCCACCCAAACGGAGGTGCAAGCCTTCCTCGGGCTCACGGGGTACTACCGCAGGTTCATAAAGGGATATGGTAGCATCGTAGTGCCCCTCACAGAATTGACCTCTAAAAACCAGCCGAAGAAGGTTAACTGGACCCCCGCCTGCCAAGAGGCGTTTGAAGCCCTGAAGCACGCCATGTGCACTGCCCCTGTGTTGCAGGCCCCCGACTACTCCAAAGAGTTTGTGGTCCAAACGGACGCCTCCGAGCACGGCATCGGGGCCGTCCTGTCCCAGTTGAATGAGAAAGGCCTGGACCAGCCAGTGGCCTTCATTAGCCGGAGGTTACTCCCTCGAGAGCAAAGGTGGAGCACCATCGAGCGGGAGGCCTTCGCGGTGGTTTGGGCTCTGAAGAAGCTGAGGCCCTACCTATTCGGTACTCACTTCCGTGTCCAAACCGACCACTGACCCCTCCGGTGGCTAATGCAAATGAGAGGGGAGAATCCCAAATTGCTGCGATGGTCCATCTCCCTCCAAGGGATGGATTTCACTGTGGAGCATCGGCCAGGTGTTGACCACGCCAACGCTGAAGGCCTTTCCTGTTTCTTCCGCCTCAGTGAAGAGAACCCCCAAGGGGATGGGTAGTTCTCTCCGCCTTTCAGCGTGTTGGACACAGCCTCGTGGAGTGGTCCCCCCGGCGAATCAGCTCCCCGTCAGCCCAGCTCCGTACATAGGGACTCCCTAGCTGCCCTACCCATGTCCGACCCAATGCCCATTGTCCGTATCGGCCTGTCCCCGGCCACCCTTCCCCCCAAGGTAAGGTGTGGTAAGGTACCAGAGGTAAGGTGTGGGAAGGTACCCAAGGTAAGATGTAGTAAGGTAACGGAGGTAAGGTATGGTAAGTTACCAGAGGTAAGGTATGGTAAGGCACCAGAGGTAAAGTTTGGTGAGGTACCTGAGGTAAAGTGCAGTAACATACCAGAGGTAAAGTGCTGTAAGTTATCCGAGGTAAGGTGTGGTAAGGTCCCTGAGGTAAGGTGTGGTAAGGTCCCTGAGGTAAGGTGTGGTAAGGTCCCCGAGGTAAGGAGTGGTAAGGTCCCCGAGGTAAGGAGTGGTAAGGTCCCCGAGGTAAGGAGTGGTAAGGTCCCCGAGGTAAGGTGTGGTAAGGTCCCCGAGGTAAGGTGTGGTAAGGTCCCTGAGGTAAGGTGTGGTAAGGTCCCTGAGGTAAGGTGTGGTAAGGTCCCCGAGGTAAGGTGTGCTAAGCTCCCCGAGGTAAGGTGTGGTAAGGTCCCCGAGGTAAGGTGTGGTAAGGTCCCCGAGGTAAGGTGTGGTAAGGTCCCCGAGGTAAGGTGTGGTAAGGTACCCGAGGTAATGTGTAGTAAGGTACCCGAGGTAAGGTGTAGTAAGGTACTTGAGGTAATGTGGTAAGGCACTGGAGGTAAGGTATGGTAAGGTATGGGAGTTAAGGTATGGTAATGTACCTGAGGTAAGGTGTGGTAAGGTACCTGAGGTAAGGTGTGGTGAGGTACCTGAGGTAACATGTTGTAAGGTACCTAAGGTAAGGTGTGGTGAGGTACCCGAGGTAAGGTGTGGTAAGGTACCCAAGGTAAGGTATGGTAAGGAACCCAAAATAAGATACAGTAAGATACCCAAGGTAAGGTGTGGTAAGGTACCTGAGGTGAATTATTGTACCTGAGGTGAGTTACAATAAGGTGGTAAGGTCCCATAAGGTAAGGTGAGGTAAGGTACTTGAGGTAACGGAACGTAAAGTACTTGAGGTGAGATACAGTGTAGTAAGGTTCAGATGGTCCTCATAGCCCGGTGTTTGATATAGGGTTTCCACCTTGATCTCATTTTTTAGTACGAAGGAGTTTTCTTATGGGCTATAGTGTTTTTATGCTGGCCAAGGGGACCCATGATTAAAATAGTTTTGGATTCCCATAAGTTAGTTTTAAGTCAAGTTATTTCACTATTTACTGACCTTAGTTAAGGTGTGGTAAGGTACCTGAGGTAAGCTACCCAAGGTAAGGTATGGTAAGGTACATGAGTTAAGGTATTGTAAGGTACCCATGGTAAGGCATGCTAATGTACCTGAGCTGAACTATTGTACCAGAGGTGAGGTACCAGAGGTGAGATACCATAAGGTGAGATACCTGAAGTGACGTCCAATAAGATGGTAAGGTCCCATAAGGTGAGGTGAGGTAAGGTACTGGAGGTAAGGTATGGTAAGGTACCTGAGGTAAGGTGTGGCAAGGTACCCGAGCTAAGGTGTGGCAAGGTACCCGAGCTAAGGTGTGGCAAGGTACCTGAGGTAAGGTGTAGTGAGGAACCTGAGGTAAGGTGTAACAAGATACCTGAGGTAAGGTGTAGTAAGGAACCTGACGTAAGGTGTAGTAAGGTAGCTGAGGTCAGTGTGGTAAGGTACCAGAGGTAAGGTATGGTAAGGTACCTGAGGTAAGGTGTAGTAAGGTACCTGAGGTAAGGTGTAGTAAGGTACCTGAGGTAAGGTGTAGTAAGGTACCCGAGGTAAGGTGTAGTAAGGTAGCCTAGGTAAGGTGTAGTAAGGTACTTGAGGTAATGTGGTAAAGCACTGGAGGTAAGGTATGGTAAGGTATGGGAGGTAAGGTATGGCAAGGTATGGGAGGTAAGGTATGGTAATGTACCTGAGGTAAGGTGTGGTAAGGTACCTGAGGTAAGGTGTGGTAAGGTACCTGAGGTAAGATGTGGTAAGGTCAAAAAACAAGGTTGGTGGAGGGTCTAAGAGAAAATTAATTAAAGACCAAAGGACAGACAAACCCCTTATTCACAGTATAACAATACAAAAGGATTGTCAATGGTCTGTACAACTAATGGGGGCAAAGAAAAATGTGACGGACTCTGTGTCTACCTATAAGGTGTGTACAACAA
This sequence comes from Lissotriton vulgaris, assembly GCF_964263255.1. Taxonomy (NCBI): domain Eukaryota; kingdom Metazoa; phylum Chordata; class Amphibia; order Caudata; family Salamandridae; genus Lissotriton; species Lissotriton vulgaris. The sequence continues at coordinate 1,101,630,780 of NC_141693.1, forward strand.
AAAGGAAATTAATCCCTTCAGCCCACCCATATGGCAGAGCTTCATCATCTGGGATAGAACCAAAGATGGTCCGGTTAAGGAGCCACACACCTGTTGGAATTATGTGCTTCTCCAAACCCAAGGAACCACCAGTGATGGATCGTACCAAAAGTCAAATCTGTTTGAATTGGTGTGGGATGTTAAATTGCAGTGAGAAAAAAGTGTGCAAAAAGAATCAAAAAGTGAGATGTAAAATTGGCTACCATGATTTAAGGAAAAATTTATTAGGTGTCAAGATTAAAATGAGTGTGAGACAGTTTGACACAATAACTGTCTATTAAGGATGGTATTTGGTCAACATGTTTCAGCCATTGTAGGAAAGTGTACCCGGCTTTCGTCAGGACCTCTTGAACACTACTGCAATTAAGTTTGACCTAAGCTTAGTGAGAAAAGCAAAAATTAACACAAATTAATGATACAGAACATCCTACCGTACATTGGATTTTCCAGACGGGGGGATGTCTGTTTCATAAGGTATTTAGGATTCTTTCCTAGAAAGGAAGATACACAACAAGGGACAACAAATAGGTAGAACACAGACACACAGTTCTATTATTTTTGCGCCATATGTTTCTTTATGCCAATAGATCATTCTCCAAAACGATAGAGATATGTTTTTTTCTTTATTTTTACTCACCCAAAAACACTTGGGAGAAAGCCTCACCTCTTCCTGGCCACTGCTCAGGGTTGGAGGCCCCGCTCTAATTCGTGAAATAGAATAGTGGGTGTCTGGTTAGATCACATCCATACTAATGATTCACTGGCACAAAGTGCTAAAAACCTAGGCATTGTTTCTGAGTACATGACAGACAGCAACTGCAAGTGCTGCCGTGAGAGTGAGACACAGTTACTAACAGATCTCTGATTCTAACAATATATCAATGTAAGAGCAGTGAAAAAAGCTCTTCAAGGCTGGCTGATAGCGAACTTAGTTCATTTAGTAACAATAATACATAAGGAGCTCATCAAACTCCGCTTTGTAATTGTAATCCAACAGCCTATGTGCTGATATCCAGAGCGCTCTCCTAAGAATGGAAATAGGAGAGCGTTCATTTTCCAGCTTTACACAGCGAAGCGTTTCTCTAAGTATGAAGTAGGAAACCGCTTCGCTTTAGAGAGCTGCATTAGCTTGGCTGGCGTCGCTTCCTTACCTGTCCGTCGGTGCCCCTGGAATGATCCTGAGCCGAGGGGGAGGTACCGACTGGATGGGGGAGGAAGTTAATATATGTTACATGGGCCAATGGGAATGCTCCATAGCTGTAGGACCAGAGTGGAAACTGTATTGTCAGCCAATAGAATTGTTTTTACTTGACTGGAACAGGGAGGAAGTTAATAAGTGTTACATGGGCCAATGAGGATGCATCCTCATTGGCCCATGTAACACTTATTAACTTAGTCCTACAGCTATGGAGCATCCCCATTGGCCCATGTAATATATATTAACTTCCTTCCCGATCCAGTCGGTACCTCCCCCTCGGAGGTTTCCAACTTCATACTTAGGAGAGCGCTCATTTTCCAGCTTTACACAGCAAAGCGTTTCTCTATATCCATTCTTAGGAGAGCGCTCTGGATATCAGCACATAGGCTGTTGGATTACAATTACAAAGCGGAGTTTGATGAGCTCCTTATATATTATCTATACTAATATAATAAAGAGAGAGCCCAAACCTTTGAGGCGGCTAATCTCAGGAACCACAGCACCAATCACAACACCCAATACAGCGTTGGAAAGGGCAGTTGCAGCAGAAGGACATAGGCTATTCAGACGCCCACCATACACATTTAAAAGGTTAAAGAACCGTGCCAGCAAAGTAGTCCCTTGAGGGCGTGTCTGCGTTGTGCTATGGGCGTGTGCTGGGGGTGTGACAAATGCTGGGTGCGTGTGGTACGTTCCGCCCTTCATGTCATGTCTCATATCGTGTGCTAATCCCAACCTGCTCCCTTTAAATACCCCTGCACCCCACAATCATAACCCACTCTTACTCCTTAAAATACCCCAACACCCTTAAACACTAACCCATTTTAACCCTATGAATATACCCTGTACCCCAAAACCCAAACCTATCCCTGAACCCTAAACATACCCCTGTACCCCAAAACCCAAACCTAGCCCTGAACCCTAAAAATACCACTGTACCCCAAAACCCAAACCTACCCCTGAACCCTAAAATACCCCTGTACCCGAAAAAAAAACCTAGCCCTGAACCCTTAATATACCCCTGTACCCCAAAACCCAAACCCTATCCCTGAATCCTAAAAATATCCCTGTACCCCAAAACCCAAACTTAGCCCTGAACCCTAAAAATACCACTGTACCCCAAAACCCAAACCTACCCCTGAACCCTAAAATACCCCTGTACCCCAAAATCCAAACATAGCCCTGAACCCTTAAAATACCCCTGTACCCCAAAACCCAATCCCTGAATCCTAAAAATACCCCAGTACCCCAAAACCCAAACCTACTCCTGAACCCTAAAATACCCCTGTACCCCAAAACCCAAACCTAGCCCTGAACCCTAAAAATACCCCTGTACCCCAAAACCCAAACCTAGCTCTGAACCCTTAAATTCCCTGTACCCCAACACCCAAACCCACCCATGAACCCTAAAAATACCCCTGTATCCCAAAACCCATACCTATCCCTAAACACTAAAACTACCCCTGTACCCCATAACCCAAAACTATATCTGAACCCTTAAAATACCCAAACACCCCAAATACCTCAGTACCCCAAAACATATACTCTATACCCATACTTACCTTATCCAAATATAAAAAAAAAATGCTTTTACCATTCATGCATTTACAACGAATTTCGTTGTAAATGTATCCGCGGTAAAAGCATATAAAATGTAATGCCATGCGTTATAATGGCATTGCGGAGACCTGGTACTTTCGTAATGAAAGTATGCGAAGTGATGGTATGCGGAAAGAAAGTTGCGGAATAATGGGTGTTTACCCTCCCCCGGTAAGTACATTGGTGGCACGATGGCCCACATCTCCAGCAACATACTCATATTTTCTCACCACCCATTTGAAAAATGCACAGGTATCTTTCATTGATGGCCAGCATCGACATACACTTTTAGACACACCTCCCGCCACAAGTGCTAGAATTGCGAACTTTAGAGCTGGGGAGCTACGTTCGAATCTCGGCATCAGCTCAACATCCTGTGATTCCAGGCTTTGTCTCCCCGTGCCTACCACAAATGAATGTGTTCTTCTGTAATGTAATTTGTGCTCATGCTCATTCGGGCTATATAATATTGCAAGGAAAAATAAAGTAGGGAAACTCCAGTTCACACACTACTGAACGCGCACTCTTAAGTGCATCAGCAGCGCACTGTGAATCAGAACGTTTCACAGGCCTGTCACAGATAAGAAATACTATCAAAACGAAATCCTACAAAACAATATACTACTGGCCGGGAGCAATCCATACCCGGACAGCGTCGGGACGGGCTGCTAGTTGTTACTAAATGAACTAAGTTCGCTTTCAGCCAGCCTTGAAGAGCTTTTTTCACTGCTCTTACATTGATATATTGTTAGAATCAGAGATTTGTTACTAACTGTGTCTCACTCTCACGGCAGCCCTTGCAGTTGCTGTCTGTCATGTACTCAGAAACAATGCCTAGGTTTTTAGCACTTTGTGCCAGTGAATCATTAGTATGGATGTGATCTAACCAGACACCCACTATTCTATTTCACGAATTAGAGAAAGCCTCACCTCTTCCAGGCCTCCAACCCTGAGCAGTGGCCAGGAAGAGGTGAGGCTTTCTCCCAAGTCTTTTTGGGTGAGTAAAAATAAATAAAAAAACATATCTCTATCGTTTTGGAGAATGACCTATTGGCATAAAGAAACATATGGCGCAAAAATAATAGAAGTGTGTGTCTGTGTTCTACCTATTTGTTGTCCCTTGTTGTGTATCTTCCTTTCTAGGAAAGAATCCTAAATACCTTATGAAACAGACATCCCCCTGTCTGGAAAATCCAATGTACGGTAGGATGTTTTGTATCATTAATTTGTGTTAATTTTTGCTTTTCTCACTAAGCTTAGGTCAAGCTTAATTGCAGTAGTGTTCAAGAGGTCCTGACGAAAGCCGGGTACACTTTCGTACAATGGCTGAAACATGTTGACCAAATACCATCCTTAATAGACAGTTATTGTATCAAACTGTCTCACACTCATTTTAATCTTGACACCATGATTTTCCCTAATAAAGTTTTCCTTAAATCATGGTGGCCAATTTTACATCTCACTTTTTGATTCTTTTTGCACACTTTTTTCTCACTGCAATTTAACATCCCACACCATTCCAAACAGATTTGACTTTTGATACGATCCATCACTGGTGGTTCCTTGGGTTTGGAGAAGCACATAATTCCAACAGGTGTGTGGCTCCTTAACCGGACCATCTTTGGTTCTATCCCAGATGATGAAGCTCTGCCATATGGGTGGGCTCATGGGATTCATTTCCTTTTTGTTGTACACACCTTATAGGTAGACACAGAGTCCGTCACATTTTTCTTTACCCCCATTAGTTGTACAGACCATTGACAGTCCTTTTGTATTGTTAAGGTGTGGTAAGGTACCTGAGGTGAATTATTGTACCTGATGTGAGTTACAATAAGGTGGTAAGGTCCCATAAGGTAAGGTGAGGTAAGGTAAGGTACTTGAGGTAATGGAACGTAAAGTACTTGAGGTGAGATACAGTGCAGTAAGGTTCAGATGGTCCTCATAGCTCCGTGTTTGATATAGGGTTTCCACCTTGATCTAATTTTTTAGTATGAAGGAGTTTTCTTAGGGGCTATAGTGTTTTTATGCTGGCCAAGGGGACCCATGATTAAAATAGCTTCGGATTCCCCCAAGGTAGTTTTAATTCACATTATTTCACTATTTACTGACCTTAGTTAAGGTGTGGGAAGGTACCTGAGGTAAGCTACCCAAGGTAAGGTATGGTAAGGTAGACGAGTCAAGGTATTGTAAGGTACCCATGGTAAGGCATGCTAATGTACCTGAGCTGAACTACTGTACCAGATGTGAGGTACCAGAGGTGAGATACCATAAGGTGAGAAACCTGAGGTGACGTCCAATAAGGTGGTAAGGTCCCATAAGGTGAGGTGAGGTAAGGTACTGGAGGTAAGGTATGGTAAGGTACCTGTGGTATGGTATGGTAATGTGACTGAGGGAAGGTATGGTAAGGTACCTGAGGTATAGTGTTGTAAGGTACTCAAGGTAAAGTGTTGTAAGGTACCCGAGGTAAAGTGTAGTAAGGAACCCGAGGTAAAGTGTTGTAAAGTACCTGATGTAAATTGTTGCAGGGTACACGAGGTAAAGTGTTGCAAGGTACCTGAGGTAAAGGTGTTGTAAGGTACCTGTGGTAAGGTGTGGTAAGGTACCTGAGGCAAGGTGTGGTAAGGTATCTGAGGTAAGGTACCTGAGGTAAGGTGTGGTAAGGTACCTGAGGTAAGGTATAGTAAGGTACCTGAGGTAAGGTACCAGAGGTAAGGTATAGTAAGGTACCTGAGGTAAGTTGTGGTAAGATACCCAAGGTAAGGTATGGTAAGGTAAGGTACTGGAGGTAAGGTATGGTAAGGTACTGGGGGTGAGGTATGGTAAGGTACCGGAGGTCAGGCGTGGTAAGGTACGTCAGGTAAGGTGTGGTAACATACTTGAGATAAAATGTTGTAATGTTCCTGAGGTAAGGTGTGGTAAGGAACCTGAGGTAAGTGTGGTAAAGAACCTGACGTAAGCTGTGGTAAGGTACCCGAGGTAAGGTATTCTGAGGTACCTGAGGTAAGGGGTTGTAAGGTACCTGAGGTAAGGTGTGGTAAGGTAACCACAGTAAGGTATGGTAAGCAACCTGAATTAAGGTATGGTAAGGCCCAGAAGGTAAGGTATGGTAAGGTACCCATGGTAAGGCATGGTAATGTACCTGAGGTGAACTATTGTACCAGAGGTGAGGTACCCGAGGTGAGGTCCAATAAGATGGTAAGGTCCCATAAGGTGAGGTGAGGTGAGGTGAGGTAAGGTACCGGAGGTAAGGGAACATAAGTTACTTGAGGTAAGGGAACGTAAGGTCGTTGAGGTGAGTTACTTTGCAGTAAGGTTCAGATGGTCCTCATAGCTGTTTGTTTGATATGCGGTTTCCACCTTGATCTCATTTTTTAGAATGAAGGAGTTTTCTTAGGGGCTATAGTGTTTTTATGCCGGCCAAGGGGACCCATGATTAAAATAGCTTCTGATACTCCTAAGGTAGTTTTAAGTCACTTTATTTCACCACTTACTAACATTTCTGCACACATACGCGCACTCCTCATCATGGGTCTATGCAAAGAGATAGCCCCAAAAGAGCTCTCCTGCGGGGCCTGTGGTGCATTGTAGCACTGATCCCAAGAGGACCTAAGCCTGATGATAAAGCATAACACCCAGATGGGTGTGTGAGGGCAAAACCTTCCAATAAGGAAGATTCCCTCACTACATTCTCATTTCAAACAGACGTCTCCTTTCTTTTAACAACTACCATTCTTTTGTACTAACTGAGGTAAGGTGTGGTAAGGTACCTAAGGTAAGGTATGGTAAGGAAGCTGAATTGAATTAAGGTATGGTAAGGTACACAAGGTAAGGTATGGTAAGTTACCCAAAGTAAGGCATGGTAATTTACTAGAGATTAACTGTGGTACAAAAGGTGAGGTACTAGAGGTGAGGTACCATAAGGTGAAGTCCAATAAGGTGGTAAGGTCCCATAAGGTGATGTAAAGTCAGGTTAGGTAAGGTACCTGAGGTCAGGGAACATAAGGTACTTGAGGTGAGATACGGTGCAGCAAGGTTCAGATGGTCCTCATAGCTCTGGGTTTGATATATTTTTTCCACCTTGATCTTATTTTTTTGTTTGAAACAGTTTTCTTAGGGGCTGTCGGTTTTTAATCTGCCAAGGGGACCCGTGATTAAAATAGCTTCGAATTCCCCTAAGGTAGTTTTAAGTCACGTTATTTCACAACTTACTGACCTTTCTGCACACACATGCGCATGCCTCATCACAGCTATATGTAAAGAGATAACCACAAAAGAGCTCTCTTGAGTGGCGTCTTGGGCATTGCAGCACTGCTCCCAGGAGGACCTAAGCCTGATAATGAAGCATGACACCCAAATGGGTGTGTAAGGGTAACACCTTCCAATAAGGTGGATTCCCTCACTCCATTCACATTCCAACCAGACATCTCCTTTCTTTTAACAGCTACCTTTCTTGTGACCTAATTGAGGTAAGGTACGTGAGATAAGGTATAGTAAGGTGCTGAGGTAAGGTATGGTAGTTTACCTGAGGTAAGGTATGGTAAGGTACCTGAAATAAGGTATGTAAGGTACCTGAGGTAAGGTATGGTGAGGTACCCTAGGTACGGTATGGTGAGGTACCCAAGGTAAGGTATGGTGAGGTACCCGAGGTAAAGTGTTGTAAGGTACCCGAGGTGAAGTGTTGTAAGGTACCTGAGGTAAAGTTTTGTAAGGTACCTGAGGTAAGGTGTGGTAAGGTACCTGAGGTAAGGTGTGGTAAGGTACCTGAGGTAAGGTGTGGTAAGGTACCTGAGGTAAATTGTTGTAAGGAGGGAGCGATTGGGTTCTCAAATAACAGGATTTTCATATTCACGCGGCCGTAGGGCGGACCGTGATTCCAGGATGCACGCATTTTGAGGGAATTGAGCATATCATGAATGAGAAATACAGGTGTGCACTTCATACAATTGACTCAGTATTTATCACTTCAGCCCTGTTTTTGAAGTAGCACCTGTGCCAAACAAGAAAGTGAGAAAAGGAATGGTGATCACATGGAATATGCACACTCCTCGAATTTGGGAACATATTCGAACTGTTCACGCATCTAAAATCATGACGGATTCTTTTTGTTTCATCTTGAGGATAAACACTTTGGGACATTACGAGCATAGAAATGAGTTCACCTAACTGTGCCATTTTTCGTTTTATGCAACGGTGCTGACTTACTATCGTCATTAATTATGAACAATAACAGTAAATTAACATGTTTTCATTTAAACATCTGAATTGAGGTGCAGGACATAACATCGTAAGGGTGGGCGGGGAAAACATGCGTGAGTATTGTTATGTAAAAATCTGCAATGTCTTTGGTGGGACAAAGTAGAGCATTGTGGGGCTCGCAGTATAGGAGGCACGAGGATAGATGGGAGGGGCGAGTGAGCTTGCATAAATGGTAACAGCTGAGAGTAAGCCCGGAGTAGGCTTTTTGAAAAATGAGGAGTACGAACTGGTCACGCACCACAGGTATGAGAGGGGGTCTAACGGGTTTTGGTTTTACGTAAGTCTAACTGCGAATCCAAACAGCGGGGTTAAACAATTTCACGTAGCTGGTTAAATAGTCCAATTGAGCAGTGGCTGGGACAGCAGAGCAGTAGGTTTGTAGAATGTTGGAAATTTAGCGGGAAAGCACCGAGGGAAGCATGTTTGAAGATACTGAAATGGTGAGCAGGATGCAACCAGTACAATGTCAATTGTTTGTTTAAAAAGTTGAAGCCGTGGCCAAGATGGCGGGCTGAGAGGACGCTCTTGCCCTGAGCTCCCGAGCCCCTGGAAAACCTGCACCTTTCTACACCGCTGATCTCCCCCGGATCGAGCGGAAAACGCACCCAGTACTCCCCGTGGTGGTGTGGAGCAGTCTGCAGCCCTCAGTTACTGAGGGCTGCTGCGGCGGCGGAGCCGCTTGAGCACGAGCCGAAGCGAGGGCCACCGGAGGACTTGCCGGAAGACCCGCGGACCCCTCGATCGCGAGGCCTCAGTAACCCAACGAAGGGAGCCAGTAGCACGGAGTGGGCCGACAGATTGCGAGCGACTCGACACCGCGGCCGTCCCCGTTGTGATCTGGGACGACCCTCCTCGGTGGAGCGGAGCTTCATTGGCGGTGGGAGCGGAGGCGGAGCCGACAGGAAGTAACTACGCAAGCCCTGGGATCAGATAGGCTGCGAGGCCTGCACCACGTGTCCCGGCCCGGAGCCCCCCCTTTAACCGCTGCTAGGCGCTGCCGGGCCCTCCGGAGCCCACGGTCGCCGGCTCCAACTGCCGCACGATCTGCAAGACCAGCCCCCGGCTGTGTGTTAATCGAGTGGACCGGTGGGGTAGGACTGCTGCGGCCCGAGACCGGGCCTACCCAGAATCATCGGGTGTTGGTTCTGGGGCGATCACTGGAAGGACTGTCCGGCAGGGCCCTCTGTGCACCGGTGGGCCCGACCTCCGCTTAGGGCAGCACGATACATAGTCCGGGAGTCGAGACTACGCCACTCCGGCGCTGGGTCCCCGGGCCGGAGCGGATGGCCATTTTGGACGGGGGCGGAGCGGCTGCATCCACCTTCATTCAAGGCGTGCGGGGGCGCCTCACCGGGAGTGGTCCCACATCGGCGCGAACAGTGTGAATTGCCACCCACTGCTGGATCGCTGCCCCAGCCTCCTCACCACGGCACGCGGGCTTTCGTGATCCCCACCCCTCCGCGATGTCGAATGCCAGGGGGCAGAAGAAGGGCGACCGGACTTTGCCGGACATGCTGGGGAGAGGCGCCCCGAGGCAAGACAGGAACCAGCCCGCTCCGAGCCCCCCGACTAGTTCACGGGGCGCAGAAGGCAGGGAACCCCCGGTGACTAGATCGTTCCTGGAGTCCCTGTTCAGCTCCTTGAGGGAGGACTTTCAGGCCTTGAAGCAGGAGGTGGCCGGGGAGGTACGGGAGGTCCGGAGAGAGGTGGACTCCCTAGGTGAACGAGTGAACACGGTGGAGGTGGCTGGCCACTCCAGGGACGAGGAAATCACCCACCTGCAACAGGAGGTCCTGAGGTTGAGGGACCAGCAGATCGATTTACAAGCCCACGCCGAAGACCTTGAAAACAGGTCCAGACGGAACAACATTAGGGTCCGAGGAGTTCCATCCAACGAGGAGGGGGAAGACACGGCCGCCTACTTAGGAGCCCTGTTCCGCGAAATTCTGGGAGAGTCCGAAGACTTCCCAATTCGGATCGACAGAGCGCACAGAGTTGGCCGGCCTCGCAGGACCTCGGCGCCCCCTCCGCACATTTTAGCTTTCTTGCCAGATTTCCCCTTGAAGGAGCGGATTCTTCGTGAGGCACGGCGGCAACAGCCTTTCCGCTTCAGAGATCACCCGGTGGCACTCTACCAGGACCTGTCCGCAATAACACTGCAGAAGCGGAAGGCCTTTAAAATTGCTACGGACTTCTTGAGGGAGCATGGCACACAGTACTCGTGGGGGCATCCCTTCCGCCTCATCTTTCGCTGGAATGGAACTTTGCATCAGCTCCGGTCCCTCCAGGATGTATGCGGGGTGCTGGGAATCACTGCATCGGACACGGACACCCCGGCGCCTCATCGCAGGTGGAGCACGAGAGATGGCTGGCAACTGGTCGGGGAACGGCGATCCCTGCCACCCGCGAGACCTGACTCGCCAACAATTCGGGCAGAAATGTCTAGCGCCATACAGGAGGCCTCCAGGACTACGGCGAATGGCGATGTGGCCTTGACGGCCTGAACTTGCTCCGGGGGGAGTCTGCAGTAGCCTATCTTCATCGCAGGTGCGGGGGTTCCGGGGGTGGGGGGTGGCGGGGGTGTTGGAGGTGGTGGCTGGACGTCCACTTGAACGACTTTCCACGGCCTTGTCCGCTGAGCACCGGACTGGGACAATGAAGTATTTTGACTGGTTTGGGGGGAGGGGGGTGGGCGGGGGAGTTGAACGGGCAAGTTTGGAGTTTGGGGGTTCACTGGGAGGCGAGGGAGGAGGGGGGAGTGCGGGGTTCCAGGGAGGGGGGGTTCACACTGTTGGGGGTTCGGGGACTGTACTGTGCTACGGGGTGGTTTGCTTTCACTGTGTGCTGGGGTCGCTCGTTGCTGCCTCTGAGTTTAGTCTGGTGGGCCTTGCCCGCCTTGATGAGCGTTTTCTGGTATCCCCCTCACTGATGGCCCTTAAGATTGTTACCTTGAATGTGAAGGGGCTGAATAACCCGGTTAAACGAAGGGCTGTACTGTCCCTCCTGGAGGACTCACAGGCATACATCTGTCTTCTGCAGGAGACCCATCTGCTAGCTAGAGATTGTCGGGGGTGGTTTGCTTTCACTGTGTGCTGGGGTCGCTCGTTGCTGCCTCTGAGTTTAGTCTGGTGGGCCTTGCCCGCCTTGATGAGCGTTTTCTGGTATCCCCCTCACTGATGGCCCTTAAGATTGTTACCTTGAATGTGAAGGGGCTGAATAACCTGGTTAAACGAAGGGCTGTACTGTCCCTCCTGGAGGACTCACAGGCAGACATCTGTCTTCTGCAGGAGACCCATCTGCTAGCTAGAGATTGTCACAGGCTACGGACCCCAAAGTTCCCCACGCAGCTTTTCTCTTCCTGTACTTCCAAGACGGCAGGGGTAGCGCTCATGATATCTAGGAGGTTCAAAGGGGAGGTCATACAAAAGGTAGCGGAACAGAAGGGGAGGCTCTTAGCGTATAGAATCAAGGCAGGGGGTCTGGTGTTCACTATAGGCTCCATATATAGCCCCAATGATCATCAGGATCAGTTTCTACACAGGGCACTGGAAGACGTAACGTCCACTCCTGACAGGCACATCGTGATTGGGGGGGACTTGAACATGGTCTTTGATGCGTCCCTGGACAGGTCGGTGCAAAGGCGCCTACAATCGGGAGAGCTCTCGGGCTCGGTTCCTACCCGTTTGGAGGAGCTTGATATGCAGGACATGTGGCGCCGCCTCCATCCCGCGACCCGCGCATATTCCTATTATTCCCATGCCCACAAATCCTATGCAAGGTTGGATCATCTCTTGGTGACGGGCCCAATGTACGAACTGGCCTCGGGCGCCGACATAGGGGTCCTGTCACTCTCAGATCATGCCCCGGTGGAGGGCACTTTCCAATTGCCTCTGGTGTCTCCCTCGCGAGGGTCTGGCGCCTCAGGGACACTCTGCTGCACAAGCAATCGGTGGTGAAATAGGTCCGAAAGTCCATAGAGGAATACAAGCGTATTAATGATAACGACGACACCACCCGCGCGACGCAATGGGCCGCCTTGAAGGCTGTGCTCCGTGGCGAGTTTATTGCCATCTCCTCGGCGGAGAATAAAGATCGCCAGCTTAAAAAGGACGAACTTACGCGCCAGGTGAGGGAGCTAGAACAGGTGCATCAACGGACGGGAGACCCTCGTGTCTGGAGGCAACTCAAGGCCGCCAGGAAACTCCTGTCCGCGCTTGATACGGATAGAGCGGAGTACGCAGTACTTCGCCTGAAACATAAGTACTACACGGGCGGCGACAGGTGTGGCCGGCTTCTGGCGCATAAACTCCGTGTGCAGCACCAGCAGCATCGGGTGAAGGAACTAGCGGTCCCCACTGGAGGGACAGTTACGGAGGATGGCCAGATCGCGGACGTTTTCCGTGGTTACTATGCTGACCTCTACGCCGGCGTTCCCCCCTCAGCGTGAGCCGAGGCAGACTATCTGGAATCGGTGTTGCTCCCGTCCCTCATGCCGGACCAGGCCCAATATCTTGAGCGGGAAATTCGGATTGAGGAGGTGGTCACGGCTATCTCCCGACTTAAAAACGGGAAAGCCCCGGGACCCGACGGTTTTATCCCTCTCTTTTATAAGACCTTTTGCCAGGACCTCGCACCACTTTTGACGCGCCTGTTTAACTCGTTCTTTGAGCCGGGCACTATCCCTCAGGAGTTCCTCCAGGCTACGGTGTCGGTGATCCCTAAACCGGGCAAGGACCGGACTGCATGCGGGTCCTACCGACCGATTTCACTTTTGAATACTGACCTGAAGATTTTCACCAGTATTCTAGCGGCACGTCTGGCACTCCATCTCCCGGGTATGGTTGACCCGGATCAGGCCGGGTTTGTACCGGCACGGCAGACTGTCGATAACACTAAAAGGGTGACCCATATACTGGAGAAGGCCTCACGGATACCCGGGGAACGCATGCTCCTTTCCATCGACGCGGAGAAGGCGTTCGATAGAGTGCATTGGCCTTATTTGGAGAAGGTATTGGGCAAATTTGGCATAGGTGAGAAGTTCAGGCACCTGGTATTCAATTGCTACCGATTCCCATCCGCGGTAGTGAGGGTGAACGGATGCAGCTCTCGGCACTTTCCAATAGAGAGAGGCACCAGACAAGGGTGCCCACTATCGCCATTGCTTTTCGCTCTTTATATGGAGCCGTTTGCACAGAGAGTTCACCAGAATCCCAACGTCACAGGTGTCCGTATGGGGAGTTCCATCACACCCTTAGTCTCTACGCGGACGACGTGATATTGACGCTCGACGACCCTAGGAGGTCATTGCCTGCTTGCATTACTGAACTGGAAACCTTTGCGACTGTAGCGGGTTTCAAGGTAAACCTTGGGAAGTCGGCGGCCCTTGACATTTTGCTGACCGGCGCCACCAGAGCTGACTTACAGAGGCTCTTTCCGCTGAGCTGGTCTAGGGATCAGGTACCCTATTTGGGGATTCTCCTAGCACCCTCTCTTCCTGCTATGGTTGCGGCCAACTATACGGCTTTAAGTAAAAAGATCAAGGAGGAACTGGCCCATTAGGACAAGGGCACGTTGTCGTTGCTGGGCAGGGTGGCAGCGGTGAAAGTGACCCTTCTGCCGCAAGTCCTATACCTCTTTCGGGCTCTCCCGTTGCAACCCCCCAAGGGATGGCTTGGACAGACTCAGTCTGATATCACTCGCTTTGTGTGGCAGGGTCGTAAACCTAGGCTCAAGAGAACCATAGCCACGCTAGCGCCTGAGTCTGGTGGCCTTGGAATACCGGACCTGCACTAGTATTTTCAAGCTGCTCAACTGCGCTACTTCGTAGAATGGAGCCGGTGGGAATCGGACAAACATTGGTTGTTTCAGGACCAGGCGGTGGCGGGCAGGACGCTGCAGGAGGTACCCTTCCTGCGGAGGGCCCACCGCCCCCCCCCCAACCTCTATGCGTCCTTCGTAACACGGGTCCCGCTCCGAGTATGGGACTCCGTGTCCACCAGGCACGACCTCACCACTTTTCCTTCTCCTTTCACGCCAATAGTTGGTAACCCAGACTTTAGCCCAGGTATGGAACCGGGAGCCTTTGAGCTCTGGCGAGCGGCCCGTTGCTCCGCCCTATTCCACATGTATGGCCCGGAGGGTGCGCTCTCCTTCCAGGATCTACGGCGGGACTACGGTCTGCCCGAGACGGAGCGCATGAGATATATGCAGGCGCGCCACTGGGCGCTACAGCCGCAGGTGTGAGCATCGGCGGACCGGAAACTCACGGCATATGAGCGTTGGCTGGTAACTCGCACATCGGACGCCAAGCTCATATCCGACCTTTATAAGTTGTTGCAACCTCCCCCCTTTCACATCTACAACCCTGGGAGAGAGCGGTGGGAACGGGAGTTGGGGCGAGCGTTGAGCCACACTGACTGGGACCACATTTCCTACCGGGCGCGACACTCTGCCTACCACACTGGGCTCACAGAGACTTACACAAAGATTTCGACTTATTGGTATCGCACCCCCGAGAAACTACATGAAATGAACCACTCAATACCTAAGACTTGCTGGCGTAACTGCGGTCAGACTGGCACACTCCCTCATATACTATGGGACTGTCCCCTGCTGACTCCTTACTGGGAGGAGGTGCTGACTGAGATTGACCAATGCTTTGAGATTGAACTACCCCGCTTTCCCGCCTATGTTCTACTGGGCTTGCCAAATGGTTTAATGTACCCACTAAGATCTAAGAAGGGAAGGCAGATAGCGATCGCCCTAGGATCGGCAATACAGAATATACTCATTCATTGGCGCACTACCACACCTCCTACTGTTGTTGGCTGGCTACATAGATTGTGGCATGTCCTAGGCATGGAAAAGATGTCCCTGGTGGTGGCGGGGGAGGTGGACACATTTGAGGAGCTGTGGGCACCGTTTCACACATTGTTAAGATCGGAATTCAAGGAAATCACTTGCCCTAGATATCTCAGATTGCTACGGCTGATGCAGCCGCCGGACCCGCCCGTCTGAGCTGGCCGAGTAGTTAGCTAGAAGGGGGGATGGATATTACGCTGCCACAGTGTGAAGGCGGAAGGTTGATAGCACAGTACAGGGGGTGGGGGAGAGAGTTGGGGGGTTGGGGGTGGGGTTTCTTTGTCTTTCTCCTTCCTTTTGTTTTGTCCCCGCCCACAGGTGCGCTAGCCATAAGACTCTGGTACAAACGTGCCCGTCACACTGCAAGAACTGACTTCACGTATATGTTGAATCGTACTCGCTGATTTGCGGGGTGCACCTGTGGTTATTTGTCTGTAATGTTGTCCTTTTTCTCTTCATATTGCAATAAAATACTTTAAACCTAAAAAGTTGAAACCTTTAGATTAAAGTCATTGTTTATTTTGTAGTTAACCCCTGACGAAGAGCGAAGATGACGCTCGAAATGCATTGGGAATTAATAATACTACTGAGGATGTAACATGTATCAGTCCTGCTGTCGTGAAAAGGCCTGGACGGGCATACCTTCAGCATCAGACTTGTTATACATTGAAAGGATTTCATGTGATGAAATGGATTGAAACTTTAAAAACATTGGAATATATTGAATAAAAAGACGTAAACGAATAAGAAATGTGGCAAATGGTTCATGCCAAGCAACAGTGCTTCTGGAGGGAGCGATTGGGTTCTCAAATAACAAAGTGTTGTAAGGTACCTGAGGTAAAGTGTTGTAAGGTACCTAAGGTAATGTGTGGTAAGGTACCTGAGGTAAGGTGTGGTAAGGTACCTGAGATAAGGAAAAGTAAGGTACCTGAGGTAAGGTATAGTAAGGTACCTGAGGTAAGGTATAATAAGGTACCTGAGGTAAGTTGTTGTAAGGTACCCAAGGTAAGGTGTGGGAAGGTACCCGAAGTAATGTGTGGTAAGGTACCAGAGGTAAAGTGTAGTAAGATACCTAAGGTAAGGCGTGGTAAGGTACCAGAGGTAAGGTATGGTAAGGCCCCTGAGGTAAGGTGTGGTAAGGTATCTGAGGTAAGGTGTGGTAAGGTACCTGAGGTAAAGTGTGGGTAGGTACCCGAGGTAAGGTGTGGTAAGGTACCCAAGGTAAGGTGTGATAAGGTACCCAAGGTAAGGTATGATAAGGTACGCGAGGTAAGGTGTTGTAAGGTACCCGAGGTAAGGTGTTGTAAGGTACCCGAGGTAAGGTACCCAAGGTAAGGTATGGTAAGGAACTTGAATTAAGGTATGGTAAGGTACATGAGGTAAGGTATGGTAAGGTACCCATGGTAAGGCATGGTAATGTACCTGAGGTGAACTATTGTACCAGAGGTGAGGTACCATAAGGTGAGGTACCCGAGGTGAGGTCCAATAAGGTGGTACGGTCCCATAAGGTGAGCTGAGGTGAGGTAAGGTACCGGAGGCAAGGGAACATAAGATACTTGAGGTAAGGGAACATAAGGTCGTTGAGGTGAATTGCGGTGCAGTATGTTTCTGATCGTCCACATAGCTCTTTGTTTGATGTAGAGTTTACACCATGATCTCATTTTTTAGTATGAAGGAGTTTTCTTAGGGGCTATGGAGTTTTTGAGCTGGCCAAGGGAACCCATGATTAAAATAGCTTCTGATACTCTTAAGGTAGTTATAGGTCATTTCATTTCACCACTTACTAACATTTCTGTACACATACGCGCACCCCTCATCATGACTCTTTGCAAAGAGATCGCCCCAAGAGCTCTCTTGGGGGGCCTGTGGGGCATTGTAGCACCAAACCCAAGAGGACCTAAGCCCAAAGGTGAAGCATGACATCCACATAGGTGTGTGAGGGCAAAACTTTCGAATAAGGAAGATTCCCTCACTCCAATCACACTCCATCCAGACATCTCATTTCTTTTAACAGCTAACCTTCTTGTGTCCTAACTGAGGTTTGGTACATCAGGTAAGGTATGGTAAGGTCCAAAACAAAAAGGGGAGCGTAGAGGTATTGACAGAATCACCCTCCTAGTTGAATTATATAAACAAAAAGATTCTATCAAAGTGAAAAAAAGTGATGATTTTTATATGTATTTTTATTTATTTATTTACAACAGGTGTTACTAGGCTCTCTCTAAAGTGTGGAAAGATGAGAGCACAATGTGCTTGTTAAAATACCCCTCACACACTAAAAAGTCCTTTAGTGTCATTCTTCATCATAGGGGTCTTCCCGCCCCTATAGCAGGACGGGGCGTGCTACGACCAAACGGACTACGCGGGAGCACTTTAAGATGTGACAGAGGCTATGTGTGGGTGTAAGGGTGTCAGTGAAAGTGTAGGGACCTAACAAAGTGATGGTGAAAACTACAAAAGGTTGCAAAAAAGTTAAAAATTCCCTGGCTAGTAGAAAAAAATATTTATTCACTTCTCTAGCTGGGAACGTTAAGAAGGGGATTGTGAGGTAGAGCAATAGCTTGCTACCTAGTCGACATGTTTCGTAAGCAGTCCCCTACTGCTTACTCATCAGGACCATATATTTGTCCCTACTCCTAAAGACTCAGTTCTACAGAAGTATGCCTACTGTCCTACAAACAATACAGCAAAAATAAGCTGACTGTTTGGGCTTCGGGGCATGAGCTGGCCCAATTGAAGCAAGGTAATTCAATGAGTACCAAAAATATTGACCTATTGCGGTCTCTGTAGGAGAAGAAGAAAAAGGCGGGAGAGAGAAACCAACATGAATGCGTGATAAAAGCAACAATCTGATGAATGACTCACATTGTTATGGTGACTATGTAGCCCAGTGGTGAGGGAGCGCCCTTTGAATCAAAGGCGATTGTTTTGCCTAAGTGTAATAAACTAGGTCAAAACAGTGCACCTCTCAAGACTGGCCCGCAGTTGTCAGATCAGTGTTGTAAAAACCCTCGTTGTTATAGGGTCTATTGTATATGTCATCGTATACACACACAGGAGCGACTCCATACACTCTAACAAACAAACAAATAGGCACAAACAGGGAAACCTCATTTGCGTATTTTTTGTGAAAACGGAGCAGATAAGAAAACGTTTTTCAACCAGAAACCCATATCCTGGCAATATACGTACAATTTTTGGTGGTTATCAGTGCCCCATGAGCTTGCAGGCAGGGGTATTCAGCACGGTTGACTGAAAAGTAAAACCGCACCTCTATGTCAATTTTTCGAAAACATTTCTGAAAAGCCACAAGCCCAAAAGACCCGTTTTTAAAAGACTCGAGGTCAGAGTCTATTACTCACATCACCGGCCACAAAGTGAATCCTTATTCCTACCCCTGTGCTACTCCGAGGGTTGCCGGTATCGTGTGTCTTGCTTTGTTATGAGCCCTTCATTTCCGCATCGTCTGCACGTAGGCGCGGCTTGCTTGGGATAGACTGGAACGCTGAAACCCTCAAGATGGCTGCCGCCTAACGGCGCGATGTGAGGAAAAAAGGGGGCGGAAGTCTTTCTATACTTTCCTCTGTGGCACAAAGGGAGATCATTCCATTTCTAATGTTTACCCACAAATGATTAAATAAATGAATAAATGCAGAATGAGATCCTGGCGAATTTTCAGGGAAATACCTGTTCATTAGAGTATGAGAACAAACTTACGAGTTTTTTTTGGGATTGTGCAATCCATTCAAGACTTAAAAAAACGGCATGTTGCAGAGTAGGGGAAATGATTAAATAAACGCTGGATAGAATCTTGGCGAGTTTTCAGGGATTGTACCTATTCATTAAAAACTAGCGAGTCTTTTAGGGATTGTGCAATTCATTCAAGACTAAGAAAAACTGCATGTTACAGAGTAGGGGAGCTAGAGTAAGGAAAAGTGGGTGTTTTTAAGTAGTTGCTTTTTCCTATAAGTAGAGATGAATACTTTTATAACTGTCCCCAGGGTATATCACAATTCAACCCAGTTTTGTGTGATTGAATACGGAACACCCATCTCTGTTCTTTCTCTAATAGAAAATTTTCGTTGTTAACCAGTTCTATCACTGTCCATTGAATTTCTTCTGGTTTATGGTTCTTCTCCAAAAAATGATTGGTAAGTTTGGTGCTGGATTTTTTGCATTTAATAGTACTCTTATGTTCGCCTATCCTGATTTTTACTGGCCTGCTTGTCATTCCCACATACTCAAGTTTGCAGGGACAGGTGATCAGGTATACGACATTGGTACTATTACAGCTACTGAAACTTCTTTGTTCCCATACAGTACCATTGTTGAAGGGCAGTTTTTTACTCTTTCTAGTTAAGCAACAGACCTTGCTCCAACCACACGGATAATGACCCTGTACAAAATTTGGATCTCTTTGTACGGTGACGTTGTTTGATTTGGGTCTTGTGTGGACCAAGACGTCCCTTATGCTCTGTGTTTTTTTGTGTGCAAACATTGGTTTAGGTATCTTCAAACCACCGCTGTTCAGAATTTTCCAATTCTTATTAATGATTTTAGTTACTAGATTAGAACTGGTGTTGTAGGTCGTCACACAAATTGGTCGTTTCTCTTCTTCTTTGGGAACTTTTCTTTCCAAAAGGCTTTCACAGCAGTTGTTTCTAGCCCGTGTGTATGCTTGATCAATGATGCGATTAGGGTACATCCGTGCTTTTAGTTTCTTTTTCAGATCTTCTGATTGTATCTTGAAATTGCCAATCTCTGTGCAATTTCGGCGAAGACGCAGAAATTGACCATATGGGAGGTTGTCCCGTAAATGTTTGGGATGAAAGCTATTGTACATTAAAAGGCAATTCTTTGAAGTGTTTTTGAAATGAGTTGTGGTCATTAGTCTTCCATCTTTGGGAAAAATTTTCAAATCCAGGAAAACCAGATTGCTGTTGGAAGTCGTACTTGTGAATCTCAGGAAGTCATCCTGTAGATTCAACCATGTTAGAAACTGTTCAGAGTTCCTTTCATCTCCATCCCAGATGATAAGGATATCATCGATGTATCGTTTCCACAACTTGATGTTGGATCTAAAAGGATTGTTAGGGTTCAATATTTTCGTTACCTCAAGATGGTGCACGTACAGTCCAGCTATACTAGGAGCAAATGTGCTTCCCATGCTGGTACCATGTTTTTGTAGATAGATGGTGCCTTTATGTTAAAAAAAGTTCTCTTTTAATGCAAGGGAACAACAATCCATAACCACATTGCGTGGTGTCTGATATTCCCAGAAATCTTCGAAGAGTACGTCTTCAATGATCCCTAAGGTGGCTTGGTGTGGCAGACTGGTATACAGACTTTCCACGTCACAGCTAATTAATAGCTGGGTATCTGGGTCAAACGTGACCTCTTCTAGCAGATTCAATACATCTTTAGTGTCTCTCAAATATGTGGATGTCTTCTGAACCATAGGTCTGAGGAAATCATCAGCGAATCTGGAGACTGGTTCTAAAATAGACCCAATGCCAGAGACGATGGGTCGTCCTGGGGGATTCTGCAAATTTTTATGGATCTTGGGTAGGGTGTATAGGTAAGGGATTCTAGGATTTTTCTGGCAGAGAAATTCCCCTTCCTTCTTGGTGATCCAGTCATGTGCTAATGCCTCCTCCACCATTGTGCCAATCATGATTTTTATTCTTTCCGTTGGATCTGTATGGAGGACTTCATAGTTTCTTGTGTCCTGTAGCAGTCTCATGCATTCATTGTCATACTTTTCTATGTCCTGTATGACAGTAGCACCCCCCTTGTCGGCTGGCTCAATTATGATCCCCTTGTTGTTACTCAAATCTCGTAATGCTTTGCGTTCTTCAGTGATGATGTTGTGAAAGACACGTTTCTCTAGAGGGTTGATATCTTTGAGTTCCCTCATTACTGCTTTCTCAAATGTCAATAGTTCAACCGGAAGAGCATTGTCCATAGGAGTAAACCTAGATTTTGGTCTCAAATTAGTATCTCCATGTTCTGTTTCATCGTCCTTGTCTTTAAAGAAAACTTGCAACTTCAACCGTCGCATGAATTCTTGTACCTCTTTGCAGAGATGGAACTTATCCATGTTGGCTGTTGGTACATATCCTAATCCCTTTTCCAAAACTTTTTTCTGTGAGTCTGTTAATTCAGTCTCGGAAAGGTTCACCACCAAACTCACTTCTGGGTCCGTGTGGCACCTGCCATGCTCCTTGTTGATACTCGTGGGGTTTCTTCTTCTTCGGTGTTCCAATGTACCGTGGTACCCCTCCGATTCCTCCCCTTCGTCCGTCCCTGGCGCGCTCCTAAAAAAGGAGTTGAGGGGTCAAAATAGCTATAGTCCTGTTGTTGATATACCCAAGTTGGGAAAGGCCCCTGTGGATGTTGAAAGGGGGCTGGACCATATTGTTGTTGTGGGGGGTACATCATGGGAGGGTGGAAATTACTCCATCCTCTTGTGCCACGAAAATTAGGTCTGCGGAAATTCCTCCTATTTCCTCGGTTTCTTGGACTTCTGTTTCGGCTGGAAGTAGAACTGTTGGATCCTGAGTCAGATGCTTCATCATCAGTAGTGTTATCCCTGGTTGATTTATAATCGTCCTTAATGTAGGGGTGAATTTTCTCCTTTGTCCATCGACTGGTGTCTTTTTTCAATTTCTCATATTTGCTTTCTTTTAGAGTGTTTTCAAATTCATTCAATGATTTATTCATTTCATCTAAGTATTTTTTGATGTCGGCTGGAGACTCATAGCTCTTTAAACGTATTTCTATGGTTTGTATCTCTACCTTTAGTTCGCTGGCCAACCTACTTGCAGTCTTTATAATGAGGACAATCCAGTCTCTGGTGCATCGCCACGAGATTTTAGACCAGTCAATTTTAAAAGTTTTATCATGTAGAAAAATGAAGGGTTCATTGCGGACTACGAGACCTGATGGTGCAGTATTTACTTTGAGGTATTCGGACATCAATAGACCATGAATAGCTGTTTTTATCTTGGTTCTCCTTAATTCTTCCAGTTCATCCCAGTCATTATTTCTTGTTGTGGGGCCTGCGGTATTCAGACCCTCAAAGGTTCCCAAGCTTGCCATTAGGTTTGAGATCTCATCTTCAGTAAAAGCTAGGCCTAGATCAGCCATTTTCGGTTGCAAAAGAGGTCTTTATATAGGGATCCCTTAGTAAGTCGAATGCTTGCCGTAGAGTGTAGAGTCGCTTGTGTGGTAGTAAAGAGTTGGATTTTGGATTCTCAAGTAAGCCTCCGCAGCTGTACGCTGCCAATAATTCCAAAACAAAAGGGGGAGCGTAGAGGTATTGACAGAATCACCCTCCTAGTCGAATTATATAAACAAAAAGATTCTATCAAAGTGAAAAAAAGTGATGATTTTTATATGTATTTTTATTTATTTATTTACAACAGGTGTTACTAGGCTCTCTCTAAAGTGTGGAAAGATGAGAGCACAATGTGCTTGTTAAAATAACCCTCACACACTAAAAAGTCCTTTAGTGTCATGCTTCATCATAGGGGTCTTCCCGCCTCTATAACGGGACGGGGCGTGCTACGACCAAACGAACTACGCGGGAGCACTTTAAGATGTGACAGAGGCTATGTGTGGGTGTAAGGGTGTCAGTAAAAGTGTAGGGACCTAACAAAGTGATGGTGAAAACTACAAAAGGTTGCAAAAAAGTTAAAAATTCCCTGGCTAGTAGAAAAAATTATTCATTCACTTCTCTAGCTGGGAACGTTAAGAAGGGGATTGTGAGGTAGAGCAATAGCTTGCTACCTAGTCGACATGTTTCGTAAGCAGTCCCCTACTGCTTACTCATCAGGACCATATATTTGTCCCTACTCCTAAAGACTCAGTTCTACAGAAGTATGCCTACTGTCCTACAAACAATACAGCAAAAATAAGCTGACTGTTTGGGCTTCGGGGCATGAGCTGGCCCAATTGAAGCAAGGTAATTCAATGAGTACCAAAAATATTGATCTATTGCGGTCTCTGTAAGAGAAGAAGAAAAAGGCGGGTGAGAGAAACCAACATGAATGCGTGATAAAAGCAACAATCTGATGAATGACACACATAGTTATGGTGACTGTGTAGCCCAGTGGTGAGGGAGCGCCCTTTGAATCAAAGGCGATTGTTTTGCCTAAGTGTAATAAACTAGGTCAAAACAGTGCACCTCTCAAGACTGGCCCGCAGTTGTCAGATCAGTGTTGTAAAAACCCTCGTTGTTATAGGGTCTATTGTATATATCATCGTATACACACACAGGAGCGACTCCATACACTCTAACAAACGAACAAATAGGCACAAACAGGGAAACCTCATTTGCGTATTTTTTGTGAAAACGGAGTAGATAAGAAAACGTTTTTCAACCAGAAACCCATATCCTGGCAATATACGTACAATTTTTGGTGGTTATCAGTGCCCCATGAGCTTGCAGGCAGGGGAATTCAGCACGGCTGGACTGTACGTGCACCATCTTGAGGTAACGAAAATATTGAACCCTAACAATCCTTTTAGATCCAACATCAAGTTGTGAAAACGATACATCGATGATATCCTTATCATCTGGGATGGAGATGAAAGGAACTCTGAACAGTTTCTAACATGGTTGAATCTACAGGATGACTTCCTGAGATTCACAAGTACGACTTCCAACAGCAATCTGGTTTTCCTGGATTTGAACATTTTTCCCAAAGATGGAAGACTAATGACCACAACTCATTTCAAAAACACTTCAAAGAATTGCCTTTTAATGTACAATAGCTTTCATTCCAAACATTTACAGGACAACCTCCCATGTGGTCAATTTCTGCGTCTTCGCCGAAATTGCACAGAGATTGGCAATTTCAAGATACAATCAGAAGATCTGAAAAAGAAACTAAAAGCACGGATG
Organism: Lissotriton vulgaris; assembly: GCF_964263255.1. Taxonomy (NCBI): domain Eukaryota; kingdom Metazoa; phylum Chordata; class Amphibia; order Caudata; family Salamandridae; genus Lissotriton; species Lissotriton vulgaris. The sequence continues at coordinate 1,101,654,641 of NC_141693.1, forward strand.
TACCCTAATCGCATCATTGATCAAGCATACACACGGGCTAGAAACAACTGCCGTGAAAGCCTTTTGGAAACAAAAGTTCCCAAAGAACAAGAGAAACGACCAATTTGTGTGACGACCTACAACACCAGTTCTAATCTAGTAACTAAAATCATTAATAAGAATTGGAAAATTTTGAACAGCGGTGGTTTGCAGATACCTAAACCAATGTTTGCACACAAAAAAGCACAGAGCATAAGGGACGTCTTGGTCCACACAAGACCCAAATCAAACAACGTCACCGTACAAAGAGATCCAAATTTTGTACAGGGTCATTATCCGTGTGGTGGATGCAAGGTCTGTTGCTTAACTAGAAAGAGTAAAAAACTGCCCTTCAACAATGGTACTGTATGGGAACAAAGAAGTTTCAGTAACTGTAATAGTACCAATGTCGTATACCTGATCACCTGTCCCTGCAAACTTGAGTACGTGGGAATGACAAGCAGGCCAGTAAAAATCAGGATAGGCGAACATAAGAGTACTATTAAATGCAAAAAATCCAGCACCAAACTTACCAATCATTTTTTGGAGAAGAACCATAAACCAGAAGAAATTCAATGGACAGTGATAGAACTGGTTAACAACGAAAATTTTCTATTAGAGAAAGAACAGAGATGGGTGTTCCGTATTCAATCACACAAAACTGGGTTGAATGATGATATACCCTGGGGACAGTTATAAAAGTATTCATCTCTACTTATAGGAAAAAGCAACTACTTAAAAACACCCATTTTTCCTTACTCTAGCTCCCCTACTCTGTAACATGCAGTTTTTCTTAGTCTTGAATGAATTGCACAATCCCTAAAAGACTCGCTAGTTTTTAATGAATAGGTACAATCCCTGAAAACTCGCCGAGATTCTATCCTGCGTTTATTTAATCATTTCCCCTACTCTGCAACATGCCGTTTTTTAAAGTCTTGAATGGATTGCACAATCCCAAAAAAAACTCGTAAGTTTGTTCTCATACTCTAATGAACAGGTATTTCCCTGAAAATTCGCCAGGATCTCATTCTGCATTTATTCATTTATTTAATCATTTGTGGGTAAACATTAGAAATGGAATGATCTCCCTTTGTGCCACAGAGGAAAGTATAGAAAGACTTCCGCCCCCTTTTTTCCTCACATCGCGCCGTTAGGCGGCAGCCATCTTGAGGGTTTCAGCGTTCCAGTCTATCCCAAGCAAGCCGCGCCTACGTGCAGACGATGCGGAAATGAAGGGCTCATAACAAAGCAAGACACACGATGCCGGCAACCCTCGGAGTAGCACAGGGGTAGGAATAAGGATTCACTTTGTGGCCGGTGATGTGAGTAATAGACTCTGACCTCGAGTCTTTAAAAAACGGGTCTTTTGGGCTTGTGGCTTTTCAGAAATGTTTCTAAAAATTGACATAGAGGTGCGGTTTTACTTTTCAGTCAACCGTGCTGAATACCCCTGCCTGCAAGCTCATGGGGCACTGATAACCACCAAAAATTGTACGTATATTGCCAGGATATGGGTTTCTGGTTGAAAAATGTTTTCTTATCTGCTCCGTTTTCACAAAAAATACGCAAATGAGGTTTCCCTGTTTGTGCCTATTTGTTTGTTTGTTAGAGTGTATGGAGTCGCTCCTGTGTGTGTATACGGTGATATATACAATAGACCCTATAACAACGAGGGTTTTTACAACACTGATCTGACAACTGCGGGCCAGTCTTGAGAGGTGCACTGTTTTGACCTAGTTTATTACACTTAGGCAAAACAATCGCCTTTGATTCAAAGGGTGCTCCCTCACCACTGGGCTACACAGTCACCATAACTATGTGTGTCATTCATCAGATTGTTGCTTTTATCACGCATTCATGTTGGTTTCTCTCACCCGCCTTTTTCTTCTTCTCTTACAGAGACCGCAATAGGTCAATATTTTTGGTACTCATTGAATTGCCTTGCTTCAATTGGGCCAGCTCATGCCCCGAAGCCCAAACAGTCAGCTTATTTTTGCTGTATTGTTTGTAGGACAGTAGGCATACTTCTGTAGAACTGAGTCTTTAGGAGTAGGGACAAATATATGGTCCTGATGAGTAAGCAGTAGGGGACTGCTTACGAAACATGTCGACTAGGTAGCAAGCTATTGCTCTACCTCACAATCCCCTTCTTAATGTTCCCAGCTAGAGAAGTGAATAAATAATTTTTTCTACTAGCCAGGGAATTTTTAACTTTTTTGCAACCTTTTGTAGTTTTCACCATCACTTTGTTAGGTCCCTACACTTTCACTGACACCCTTACACCCACACATAGCCTCTGTCACATCTTAAAGTGCTCCCGCGTAGTCCGTTTGGTCGTAGCACGCCCCGTCCCGTTATAGGGGCGGGAAGACCCCTATGATGAAGCATGACACTAAAGGACTTTTTAGTGTGTGAGGGGTATTTTAACAAGCACATTGTGCTCTCATCTTTCCACACTTTAGAGAGAGCCTAGTAACACCTGTTGTAAATAAATAAATAAAAATACATATAAAAATCATCACTTTTTTTCACTTTGATAGAATCTTTTTGTTTATATAAGGTATGGTAAGGTGCCTGAGGTAAAGTATGGTAGGATACCTGAGGTAAGATATGGTACGGTACCTGAGGTAAGGTATGGTGAGATACCCTAGGTAAGGTATGGTGAGGTACACTAGGTAGGGTATGGCGAGGTACCCGATGTAAGGTATGCTAATGTACCAGAGATTAACTGTGATACCAGAGGTGAGGTACCAGAGGTGAGGTACCATAAGGTGAGGTACCATAAGGTGAGGTCCAATAATGTGAGGTCCAATAATGTGAGGTCCAATAGGTGAGGTCCAATAAGGTGGCAGGGTCCCATAAGGTGAGGTCAGGTCAGGTGAGGTAAGGTACCTGAGGTAAGGGAACATAAGGTACTTGAGATGAGATACAGTACAGTAAGGTTCAGATGGTCCTCATTGCTCTGGGTTTCATATATTTTTTCCACCTTGATCTTATTTTTTGTTTGAAGCAGTTTTCTTAGGGGCTGTCAGTTTTCAATCTGCCAAGGGGACCTGTGATTAAAATAACTTCAGATACCCCTAAGGTAGTTTTAAGTCACGTTATTTCACAACTTACTGAACTTTCTGCACACACATGCACACTACTCATCACAGCTATATGTAAAGAGATCACCACAAAAGAGCTCTCTTGCGTGGCCTCTGTGGCATTGCAGTACCTCTCCCATGAGGACCTAATCCCGATGATGAAGCATGACACCAACATGGGTGTGTGAGGGCAACACCTTCTAATAAGGTGGATTCACTCGCTCCATTCACATTCCAACCAGACATCTCCTTTCTTTTCACAATTACACTTCTTGTGTCCTAACTGAGGTAAGGTATGGTAAGGTACCTGAGGTAAGGTGTGGTAAGGTACCTGAGGTAAGGTATGGTAAGGTACCTGGGGTAAGGTATGGTATGGTACCTGGGGTAAGGTACCTGAGGTATGGTATAGTAATGTACCTGAGGTAAGGTATGGTAAGGTACCAGAGGTAGGGTATGGTAAGGTACTATAGGTAAAGTGTTGTAAGGTACCCGAGGTAAAGTGTGGTAAGGTACCTGTGGTATGGTGTGGTAATGTACCTGAGGTAATGTGTGGTAAGGTATCTGAGGTAAGGTGTGGTAAGGTATAGTAAGGTACCTGAGGTAAGGTATGGTAAGGTGCCCGAGGTAAGGTGTAGTAAAATACCTGATGTATGGTGTAGGAAGGTACCCGAGATAAGGTGTGGTAATGTACTTGAGGAAAGGTTTGGTAAGGTACCCAAGGGAAGGTGTGGTAAGGTATCCTAGGTAAGGTATGGCAAGGAACCTAAATTAAAGGTGTGTCAAGGTACCCGAGGTAAGGCATAGTAATGTGAGCAAGGTGAACTATGGTATCATAGATGAGGTACCAAAAGGTGAGGTACCTGAGGTGAGGTACGATAAGGTGAGGTACGATAAGGTGAGGTACCTGAGGTGAGGTCCAATAAGGTGATATGGTCCCATAAGGTGAGGTGAGGTCGTGTGAGGAAAGGTACAGTGCAGAAAGGTTCAGATGGTCCTCAGGCCCTGAGTTTGTTGTAGTGTTTTCACCTTGATCTAATTATTTAGTATAAAGGAGTTTTCTTAGGGGCTGTAGTGTTTTTAAGCTTCCAAGGGGCCCCGTGATTAAAATAGCTACTGATACCCCTAAGGTAATTTTAAGCATGGTTACTGTGTAAGAAAATGTGTTTTCTTGTGGATGCCTAGTTCCACCCACCCCAGAACCTGTGTAATCGATGAAACTGGCAGGTCTAGGTTCAGTATATGGATGTGCAATGCCACTCCATGGGTGGCCATTATGTTGCTTAGAGGGTGTGCAAAAATCAACAGAGAGTTTGGGGACATTTCCTGATTAAACTTATATAAAATCGGTCCAATTTTAATTATGTCCCAGAAGAGCAAGTGGCATTTCTTTGTTAAAATAGGCTTTAAGGATTTGTGTGGTTCTCCGCAGATTCTTTCTTCCAAGTGGCCCTGGCTGGCTCCTCGGGGCGTTATTAGCACTACCACATGCCAGAAGGGGGTATTGTTTAAAGTTCATAGACCCCGGCCTTTTACTAAACCCGATGCCCTCTGTCAGTATCAATGATGCACGTGGTTCAACACCAGTCATGTGAATGACGTCAGTACGACCAGAATGTGAGTGTAGCAGTTATGATCTACATTACCACGTGATCCTCGTCCTCATCAACCTCCCTCTTAGTGCAGGATCTGAGAAGAAGGAGGCTAGGACTCACTGTAAAGACAAGTACTGGTAAGTAATTGGACCATTACCACTGTCTCCCTCTTCATCCTCATAGTCCTAGCATTATGATGAGTGGGGTACTGTGACAGGAAGAAACGGGACTCAGGGGAATGAAGATAGCAGGTAAGTAGTAGGAACATTATCATGGATGCGCACATATGCTACATGATCAAAGGATGGGCTCAGCGTGATGATGTATATGCAGTCATCATTGCACATGTTCATGCCTAAATGATGGCACAGTTGCCATTTTTATTTACCATTTTAAGATGTGGGATGCCTATCTTGGAGGGGGGAAACAAAAAAAAAGTGCCTGAAAGCGCATTTACAAAACAGGAAGGATCCAGTGGTAAATTGCACCTGTTGGACCCTCTTGAAAAGTGAAACAAGCATTTGCAATGCAATAGGTCTCGCATTAGGAAAGTTTGAGCTATTGGTATTGAAAATGGCACAGTTTTTATTCATGTGTTGGTTTTAAAAGTAGCGAAATTAATAGCTTTGTCATTTACAATGCCAATAGTTATAATTTTTGCAAATGTGACACCTATAGCATTTGTAATGCAATATGTGTTGTATTTACGTGACTTAGATGTATTGATATTACAAATAACAATGGCTTTTAATTTTTTTATTAATTAATACTTAAATAAAAGTTATTGTAATTTATAATGGCAATAGCTTAAACTTTTGTAAATAACTTATGAAGGTTATGTTCAGTGTATTTTATTGTGACGAAAATCCAAGAACAGAAGTGAAATTTTAACATCTTTTTGTGACATTTGTAATAAAGCTTGAAACATTGAGAAAACATATTTGAACCAGTTGTTGTTGAATGGTTGCACTGATTGATGCTGTGATGATGCTGAGTGATGTTGTGGTGGCGACAAGTGTTGCTGTGGTGCCCCTGAGTGATGCTGTGGTGGTGCTGAGTGATACTGTGGTGATGCAATAGATAGATTGAGGGCGATAGAGTGAGGGCCATAGATAGAGTGAGGGCGGTAGATAGATAGAGTGAGGGCGGTAGATAGATAGAGTGAGGGCGATAGATAGATAGAGTGAGGGCGATAGATTGATAGAGTGAGGGCGATAGATAGATAGAGTGAGGGCGATAGAGTGATGATAGATAGATAGATAGAGTGAGTGAGGGCTATAGATAGATAGAGTGAGGGCGATAGAAAGATAGATAGATAGATCAAGTGAGGGCGATAGATAGATAGAGTGGAGAGAGGGAAGATGGAGGAGAGATGGGGGAAGAGAGGGAGGGGTGAGAGGGTTTGGAGAGTGAGGAGAGGGGAGAGTGAGGAGAGGGGAGAGTGAAAAGGGGAGAGGGAAGAGTGAGGAGAGAGGGAGTGGAGAGAGGGTGAGTGAGGAGAGAGGGGGAGAGGAGAGTGAGGAGAGAGGGGGAGAGGAGAGTGAGGAGAGAGGGGAGAGTAAGGAGAGAGGGGAGGGGAGAGCGGGAGAGGGGAGATAGGGAGGGTAGAGGAGAGAGAGGAGAGAGGTGAGAGGAGAGGGTAGAGTGAGGAGAGAGGGGGGAGGTAGAGAGGAGAAGAGTGAGGAGAGAGAGGAGAGTGGTGAAAGGGGAGATTGGTGACGGGGAGAGTGATGAGAGAGGATAGAGTGTTGAGAGAGGAGAGAGTGGGGGAGTGAGGATAGTGATGAGAGGGGAGAGGTAGAGAAGAGAGGGGAAAGGGAGGAGAGAGGAGAGTGAGGAAAGGAGAGTGAGGAGAGGGGAGAGAGGGAGGTGAGAGGGAGATGGGAGAGAGGGAGGTGAGAGGGAGGGGAGAGAGGGAGGGGAGAGTGGAGGGAGGGGAGAGTGGAGGGAGGGGAGAGTGGTGAGAGGGGAGAGTGGTGAGAGGGGAGAGTGAGGAGAGAGTGGTGAGAGAGGGAGTGGAGAGTGGTGAGAGAGGAGAGAGTGGTATGAGAGGAGAAAGTGGGGAGAGTGAGGATAGTGAGGAGAGGGGAAATTGAGATTAGAGGGAGGTGAAAGAGGGAGGGAGAGTGGTGAGAGATGGGAGAGGGGAGAGTGGGAAGAGTGAGGAGAGGGGGAGAGATAAGAGGGGAGAGAGGAGAGAGGGGACAGGTGAGTGAGAGAGTGGGAAGAGTGAGGAGAGGGGAGAGTGAGGATAGGGTAGAGTGGTGAGAGGGGGGAGTGGTGAGAGAGGAGAGTGGTGAGAGAGGAGTGAGAGAGGAGAGAGTGGGGCGAGTGAGGATAGTGAGGAGAGGGGGATAGTGAGGAGAGGGGATATTGAGGAGAGGTAGAGAGGAGAAGAGAGGGGAGAGGGAGGGGAGAGAGGAGGCGAGAGGATAGTGGTGAGAGGAGAGTGGTGAGAGGGGAGAGTGGTGGGAGGGGGAGGGGACAGAGCGGAGAGTGGTGAGAGGGGAGAGAGGAGGAGAGATGGGAGTGAGGAGGAGAGAGGGGAGAGAGGAGGAGAGAGGGGTGAGTGGTGATAGTGGTGAGAGGAGAGTGGTGAGAGGGGAGAGTGGTGAGAGGGGAGGGTGAGGAGAGAGAGGGGAGAGGGACGAGAGGAGAGAGGTAAGAGGTTAGAGGTAGGAGAAGAGAGGTGAGAGAATAAGGGAGGGGAGAGAGGAGAGTGAGTAGAGGGGAGAGTGAGGAGAGGGTAGAGTGAGGAGAGGGGAGATGGAGGGTAGAGAGGAGAGTGAGGAGAGAGGTGAAAGAGAGGGAGGGGAGAGAGGGATTGGAGAGAGGGGAGGGGAGAGTGAAAAGAGGGGAGATGGAGGAGAGGAGAGATGGAGGGAAGAGCGAGGAGAGAGGGGAGAGTGAGTATAGAGGGAGTGGAGAGAGGAGGGGAGAGGGGGAGTGAAGATAGAGGGGGGAGGGGATAGTGAGGCGAGAGGGGAGAGTAAGGAGAGAGGGAAGAGGGGAGGGGAGAGCTGGGGTCCCGTTTGTAATTTTAAAATAAAAACGTGCCAAAATGTTTAAAAACTGCAATTGGTGATTAAGTGTGCTTTGTGCGCACGTACAAATGTAGATGGGGAAATATAAGCAAAATAAGACACAGCAATGTGGGTTCCAAGATAGGATGTTAGCATTTTCTTTTCAAAGCCACACCCGCTTCTTGTTTACACAGATTTCATGCTGTTTGTTAGAAGATGGAAATAAAATTGCACCTTAAAACTGCAAAATAATATGATTTGCTGCATTTAATTTGTTTACAAATTAAACACTAATAGGGCGTTTCTAACCATGACATTATTCAGTTTGCCCTTCTCCATGCCAATAGTAGAATGTCTACTATAGTTAGGCAGTGCAACAAAGGATTTTAAGACCGCATAGGGAGTTAGCGCAGTAGCATTTACAAACCGCTTTTCTGAGGTGAAGTTTATTGTGCAGTATTTGCACACTGCATCGGGAGCACTGGAACCAAATCTAATTGTTTTTTTTTTTTTTTTAAAAAGCATTTTCACTACGCATTAAGGCCAGGGATCGAGAATTAACGCAGAAGCATTTGAAAAAAAAGCAAGCTCCCATTTTCAGACTGCATCGGGGGTAATCGCTTTTCACACATGAAGTTTGGAAAAAGCATTCACGAGGGTTAGCACTGAAGCATTTAGCATATAAAATAAGCAAGCACCCAAAATGGAAAGTTCAAAACCGAATTCTTAAAACCAATAGGAAGGAGCATGTTTACTGTACTTACCCAGTGCACCAGGAGCATGTTTACTGTACTTACGAAGTGCAACAAAGCATTTTCAGACCTCATCGGGGGATGGGGTAGCGTTTTTCTCACATAAAGTTATATGTTCTAGATGTTAACACCGCATTCATTAGGAGAACAGAAATGAAACCGAAATAGCACTTTCACACCGAAACCAGAAAAGCATGATTCACTGCACTTAATTTGTTCACAAATTAAACACTAATAAGGGCGTTTCTAACCATGACATTATTCAGTCTGCCATTCTCCATGCCAACAATAGAATGTGTACTATAGTTAGGCAGTGCAACAAAGGATTTAAGACCGCTTCGGGAGTTAGTGCAATAGCATTTAATAAACACTTTTCTGACGTGAAGTTTATTGTTCAGTATTTGCACACCGCATCAGAGAACTCGATCAAATTATGTCAGAATTGCGGAATTATGTGCTCAAGTCAACGCAGCGGTCTAAGATTATTGAAAACACGTAAATGAACCTGTTTTTGCGTTTTTTACCTACTTCCAGTCTCTGGGAGAAGGCAAACAAGCAAACTCACCGCCGCAGCCCGGCTTCAACAGGAAGCCAGGCAACCTTTGTTGGGACGGGGGCGGGGCCGGATACGCGACCGGAGCTTCCCAGGAGGCAGGCTGCAGTGGCTGGCGCATGGCTCCGGTGCAGAGAGGAGAGCCCTGCGTGCAGCCGGCGTCCGCCCGGGAAGCCAAGGAGCGGAGTGCCGGTGTCCCTGTGCCCGTATTACGTCGGAGTGAGCAGCCCCGGAGCGGGACGAGTAAAAGTCCGGGTGAGTGGTGCTCCGTGCTTGCGTGTCTGTGTGTATGCAGGGGGGAGGGAGGGGGGAGGGAAGGGGGGAGGGGGGGCAGCGTGTGCGTGTGTGCGTGTGTGTGTGTGTGTGCGCACGCGCGCCTGTGTGTGTGTGCATGCAGAGGGGTGGGGGCTGGCTGTGTGCGAGCAGGGGCTGTGAGTTGATCTGCGCAAGCGCGGCTCAGACGCGCGCTCCCGCGGTCAAAACTGAGACTGCAAAAGCGCGCGTCTGAGTCGTGTCCACTCTCCTGAATACGGGCAACATTAGGTCTGTAGCAGACACTCTCAATGCTCACGCATTGAGAGTACGTCTGCTCGACCTAAAAAAAGAAATGGACAGGAAACGATGGTGCACAACACAGGAACAAGGGGCCAGCGTGAGCAGATAAACTCCACCATTAAATAGCGGAAGTAAGCAGGGAGGATCAGAGTGCAACAGAGAAGGTGTTATTAAAACAAGCATTTGCAATGAAATAGGTCTAGCATTTGTGAGAGTTTGAGCTATTGGCATTGTAAATGACAATGCCTTTGAGTTATGTGTTTTTGAAAAACTTGCAAACGGTGCATAAACACGCGCTTTGTACTTTTAGTCCTTGCTTATGAGATGCAATGGCTGGCAGCAAAAGAGATTTTATGTTGTATTGAGGTATGAAAGGCATACTGATGAGGCTCTCTAAATTCCCACCCATTCTCCCCTGTTGTCATGTGTATTTGAGTAACATGTTGTCTGATCTGTATGTGCAATGGGTAATTGAGCCAATAGAAAGCTCACTTTGGTTATCAGCTATAGTGGCATACAAATGCAACAATGAACTACATAGATATTAGAAGCATCAACAGAGCCACTTGAGTGGATGGGTGCCCATTGTCTCACATATATGAGATGGCAGGCACACTAACTTGACCTGTGATGGACGTAATCATCAGATTATTTTGTGGCCCGATGGTGTCTTCAACTTTTTAGTATGCTGTTCAGGTTGGCATCACCTGTTGGAATATTTCAAAGCCTGATGAGTGTGGTATAGTAGGGGGCCAATGGATCTTTTTCAGGTGACATTTTGAGTGTTTTCAAAGATGAAATTAAGCATGGGCAGAGGTAGGAGAAGTTTTAGCCAGAATGACTTTCAGGGGTGTTAGACTCAGGAAGGATAAATGCATACTGGGAGTCAATAAGGCAGAATATCTGGAACATATGCTTTCAGGGAATGGTGTAGTGTCTAAACTGGGGATGTTGCAAGGTACTGAAGAATGAATTAATTGAATGAATTACACATTTCTATAGCGTACGGCTGTTCAAAAGAGTGTCCCAGCGCTGTTCAGTATCCCAAAGGTGATTAAACCGGAGGAAGAAGCCTTTGCTCCATGCTGACATCTGAATAGAAATGTCTTCAGCTCCTTTTTAAATGTTGCTTCTTTGAGTATCTGTAGGCTATCCTGTTTTAGGTTTTAACCTATAATAACAGATAAAACCCCACTGGAAAGAAAATAGCCCTCACTAGTGTAAACATATGAACACTATAATAATAATCCACATTTGTAAAGTGCACAATCACCCGTAAGGGTCTCTAGGCGCTGGGGGCCGTCGGGAAGATTAAGCAAGCTATTGCCCAGAGTCACACGGTGCTGGTCTAATCTGCCGCCGGTGCCGGGGATCAAACCGTGATCCCCAGAATCCAGAGTCAGTAGCCCTAGCCGCGGCGCCACACTTCCACACTGAAAAAAACCTTTACAACCACAAACTAAATGCCATTCAAAGAAAGGAAAAGGTGAATGAAATAGTCATTTTTATTTCATCCTGAAGAAGCCAATACAATGTAACTTTGTTATACAAGGCAGCAACAAGAAAGACTTGGCTAGCATTATTCTGCTTGAGTTATGTTGTTTAGGGTTGTCACTAAAATATTGTCTCTTCTTCCTTTTGCCTTTTTCAGTTTTGTGGTCTTTGGTCTAAAGGTGCAGGGTTTGGAAGCATGTTTTAGGTTTTATTGAATTATTATATGAACTGTAAAGAATCCGGAAATATCAAATCATATTTGATATTTTTGCTACGTTTGATTTATTCGCTGATAGGTAAAATGCCGGGTTTCGTGAGAATCTTTCCCAATATGTATCATCACATTTACCCACAGACAGAGAATGGGTGAAACCCTTTGATGCTTCAATCGCCTTTTCTAGCAAGTCAGTATTGATAGTAGGTGAATTGCCAAACATCCCAAGCTTTATACATTCAATGTAAGGTGCAGTGACAGGTATATGTGAAAAAAGTGCTGTCACCAAGTATCTGAGATAGAGGTGAAAACATGACTCCAGGTGGTTGGAAAACATGGAACGCAGTGTCACTTGGAATGCTGCTGCAAAAAGTTCTTACCAAGTTCAACAAACATAGTAGAGAGCTTTTTTGTATTTGCAGTAATTCAGCTATGTATATGAAAAAGTTGTGTGAAGACCTGTCAAAATCGATACCCAAGCTGAAATGCTCTCCTGTAAGAGTTCATTGCCACTTGCTAGTTGTTATCCTGAAAGCATCTTTACAATCTGCAGAGTTAATGAAGAATGCTATTGCCATGGTAGTCCATTCAGGGGCACTGTTTCGTTATGCGCAGGAACTAAAATGCAAATATAAAAAAAAATTTGCTTTACATGGCATCAAAGAAAGAGTCATCCCAACTGTGTCATTTAGCCGGTGGTTCTCAGTTCTAGAGGCCTTGAATACTACATCATCCATGTTATGATCGTTTACAGAATGTTTGTTTAGTGATGTTGCCAAAGGCAAGAAGTTCTAGGATCTTTCGTCACATATAGATAATGATGATAAGAAAAGTTCACTCTACCGCATTCTTGGATTTTTACAGGAAAACATTATTGCTGTAGTGGACATAATTAAAAAAATAAAGTCTAAAAACACCCTTGTCTATCAAGTGTTCAGTATAGTTGATGTAAATGTGAAACATCTAATTGAGAGCAGGTTGGGCAACACTTTTAGTTACTTTGGCACTGCAAGACGTTCCATGTTAGAATTATTACCACTTGGTAAGCAAAAAAATGTTGAGGAGCAATTCAGGAAATTGTATTTTACAGTGCATGAGAAATGGCTTGCCATGATACATAGGAATGTCCCTTCACCAACAATGGCATTTGAAGTCAATGAAGCCTCATTGAAGTACTCTGCACAAGTTCTAGATCCCTTCTGTATAGGGGAATTTTCTCCAGACTTTGAAAAGTACTGCTTAATTTTTAACTGCTTCGATAACTTAGGGCATCTATGCGCCCAGTTCAAAGCACATGTTGCAGAACCTGTCCCATAGAATCGCAATGTTCAGGTGCATCAGTATTTGCATTGGAAGCTATGTCAGTGGTCAGAGATGGCAAATTGTGTACTGGCTCTTTTGGCTTTGCCCGTGTCAAGTGCCAATGTTGAGAGAGCCTTTTCACAGATCAACATTTACATGGGAAAGACAGAGTGAGCATGAATTTGAATTTGAATTTTAATTTTAATTTGAATTTGAATTTAAAATATTTATATAGCGCAACATACACCATGCGATTTCTTGGCGCTGTGGAAACACATTTAGCAGTAGGAACGAAAAACTGGAAAAAGGGAAATCAATTTACATTAAGAAAAGCCTGAGTGAACAGAAAGGTCTTAAGATCTTTTCGGAAGATGGAATAATGTGTGGCCAGACGTAAGTGATCGGGGAGGGAGTTCCAGAAGGATGGTGCTAGGAATGAGAAATTGGCTCCGCCCCATTTATTACGTCTGTACCGGGGAACCTGGAGGAGAGATTGAGTACATGAGCGGAGCTCACGAACAGGGGTATACTCTTTTAACAAAGAAGAGATAAAGGCAGGGGCAGTGCCCTGGCGCGCCTGAAACACCATGCAGCCTGTTTTAAAAAGGGATCGCTCCCTAACAGGTAGCCAATGTAGTGCCTTCAAAAGGGGAGTAGAGTGATGGGAACGGGGAAGGCCATACACTAATCTGGCCGCCTGGTTTTGAACCAGCTGGAGCTTCCGCAGACTATACGCTGGGATGCCATTGTAGAGGGCGTTGGCGTAGTCCAGCCGGGAGATGACCAGGGCGGACATGATTAACTTAAGTGCAAGGGGAGAGAAGAAACGAGAAACAGAGCGAATAGTTCGAAGAACAAGAAAGCAGGAAGAGACAACAGAACTGATTTGTGAGTGAAGGTTGAGTTGGTTATTAAGTTTGATGCCCAGAGTCTTAACTGAAGGAGAAGGTGTGGGAGAAGATCCTAGAGAAGAGGGCCAAAAGGAAGAGTTCCAGGGACTGGAGGAACCACCCGTAAGGACCAGTTCTGTTTTGTCAGGGTTCAACTTCAGATGGTTGTGGTTCATCCAGTCCCTGATGAAAATCATAATAGACTGAAAATTAGAAATAGAGTGAGAAGAAGAAGACAGATTAAAGATGAGCTGGAGGTCATCTGCATAATTATAAACAGTGACCTCCAGTTGCTGAAGTGCAAAGATCAGAGGATAGATGTAGAGATTAAACAAAAGGGGGGAAAGAGAAGAACCTTGGGGAACACCACATGTGACTTTGAGTTGGGTGGCCGAGAAGTCCCCTAGCCGGACCGCCTGGGTGCGGTCCCTCAGGAAGGACGATAGCCAGACCAGGGCTGAGCCCTCGACCCCCGCTGCTCCGACACGGGAAAGTAAGATGGAATGATCCACCGTATCGAAAGCGGCGGAGAGATTGAGGAGCACCAGAGCCTGGCGGCTATTTTGGTCCATGCCCTCCCTGAGGTTATTGAGGACCGACACCACGACGGACTCGGTGGAATGCCTAGGCCGGAAGCCTGCCTGGCGGGATGCTAGGCCCCCATTGGCTTCCACATGGGCACTGAGGACCGCTGTTACATGTCGCTCCAGCACTTTGCCCAAATAGGGCAAGAGAGAGATGGGACGATAATTCGCTGGAGCAGAGGGGTCCGCGCCAGGCTTCTTAAGGATGGGCACTATGGTGGCAGCTTTGAGTGCTGGAATTACCACCCCCTGGGTCAGTGAGCTGTTAAGAAGGGAGATTGGCGGTTTAGGGCAAACGGAGTAGATTTGTTGCAAAATATGGGCTGGACAGATGTCCGCCGGGGAACCAGACTTTACTTTGGGAAGTATTGTGAGAAACACTTCTTCGGTAAGCGGAGGGATAGAAGAGAGACAATGGTGAACAGTAGGGGGAGAAGGCTCAGAGAAAGTGGGGGAAGGAAGTGGGATATTGGCTTTGATATTGCCAATTTTTTCTAAAAAGTAAACATTCAGGGAGTCACAGAGGGATTGAGTAGGAGGGGGCTTAAGGGTGGCCCTGTCAGAATAGGCCAGGAAGTTTCTTTATCTGCTTCCTCATAAGGCCCAAATTACAGTGGTTAGATCACTGATTTTATCCAGGTTGGACTATGCTAATGTCTAGTATCTTGGTCTCCCAGAATATCTGATCCAGAACTTACAGGTCATGCAGAATATGGCAGTCCGTTTATTATACAAAATTTTGAAATTCACTTCGGCCTCACCGTATTGAGGCAAACTTCGCTGGCTGCCAGTATGTCAGCAAATTAGTTACAAAGTTGCATATATGACCAAAGACTCACTAAAGAAGTACGCTGTACATACACTGTCTATACACATGCACTTTCGGTGCAGAAAGAAAGCAATATTAATGCCTGCACGTGGCGGCAATTTCCCCGTGGTGCAGGCGTTTTGAAGGGTGGGCGGGGCCTCGACGGCCAACGGTCATTTGCCACACCAGGGACCACGGAATGGCTTAAAAGCAAAACATTCCATAAACACTGTTTCTGTTGTTTTTAATGTTGCAAAAATGTGTAACACTAATAACAACTGTTTTTTACGGTATAGAAAACACTGAAAAAAACACCACCAGAATTTACCAAAAATAGAAAATGAAAACAGGAAAGCCTAAGTATCTGTCTTAAAGTAATCCGGGAGTTTATTCCACAGATTTGCTGCAATGACCGTGAAGGAAGCACCTCCCCTCCGTTGTTTCAAAAAGCGTGGGTAGACAATAAGACCAGCTGAGCTCGAACACAGCAGTCTTCCCAGGCAGTTAGCCTTGATGCAACCATTTAGGTACCTAGGGTCCTTATTCTGGAAGGCTTGATTCGTTAGGGTCTGAACTTTGTAACTAATTTGCTGACGTACTGGCAGCCAGCGAAGTTTGCCTCAATACGCTGAGGCCGAAGTGAATTTCAAAATTTTGTATAATAAACGGACTGCCATATTCTGCATGACCTGTAAGTTCTGGATCAGATATTCTGGGAGACCAAGATACTAGACATTAGCATAGTCCAACCTGGATAAAATCAGTAATCTAACCACTGTAATTTGGGCCTTATGAGGAAGCAGATAAAGAAACTTCCTCAGCATGAGGAAAATCCGGAAACAGGATTTCGCCACTGCTCACAACTGTGCTTCAATTGAGAGCTGGGTATCGAGCAGCACACCCAGATTTCCTGCCACCTCAGTATGAGGGGTGGGGGCGGGGAAGGCTTTCAGGCCAGGGTCCAACCCAGCCAGCAAAGGGGTCCAGTCCAAATAATAAGACTTCCATCTTATCAGGGTTGCACTGCAATCTATTAGCCCTCAGCCAGCCTGAGTGTCATCCGCATAAGAGATGATCTTGATATTATAGGATTCCACCAAAAGAGCCACGCAAGACATGCAAATATTAAAGAGTGTTGGACTAACATAACGGGCATTTGTAAAGTGCACTTTTACCTAGAGGCATCTTGGAACTAAATAACAGATGTTTAATATTACTCAACTCAATGGTACTCATTTTATCGACCTCAGATGGATAAAAGGCTGAGTGGACCTGCTGGTATTTAAACCTGTGACCATGAGGTCGAACACATGCTCCAGCAGTGGAAGCATTAGTCCACTAAGCCACCAGACCCAGACTAAGAGAGGAGCCTTGCAACAACCCCCATTTCAACTCTTTTCCTCCTGAGGAGTATGGTTTCAACCAAAACACTTGCTAACTGCCTTCAAGGAAAGAGCCCAACCAGCTCAGCGCCGAGCCTGCTACTCCAAGTTGTTTTAACCTGTACAGCAGGATGTTATGATCCACCGTATCAAAAGCTGCTGACAAATCCAACAGCACCAGAGCCACGTGGCGGCCCAAATCCAGATTTAACTTGATGGACTCTGAGTCATCCACCAGTGTGGTCTCGGTGCTGAGGCTGGCTCTGAACCCAGATTGTGAGGGGGAAGCAAGTTACTGTCAAAAAGGTGGTGATGAGTTGCCCATTTACCGCCTTCTCCAACACCTTAGACGCTGCTGGCAGCAGTGAGAATGGCCTGAAATTAGCTAAGAACTCAGGGTCAGCATTGACCTTTTTTAATAGCGGAATCACCCAGGCTTTTTTCCAGTCATCGGGTATTACGTCTGTGCCGAGGGAGCTAGCAAATGGCTTCTAATACATCGGAGCAATAATGTCTGGGATTGACTTTAATATGTGGAGGGTATCGGATGGATCGGATCCATTGGAGACCCTGACATACAGTTCAAGAAAGCAGCTGTTACAACCTCTACTGACAGCACCAAAAGCGTAATCAGTGAGGGATTCTGTAATTGCTCCACTGGTACTTATTTCTCTGCACCTGTCAGATTGTTATTCTCACCTGCCAAATTTTCCTGAATTCTGAGGATTATCTCCTCCAAAAAATCACTCATACGGGAGCATAGGGACTGGCTGGGTTCCAGCGGGGGTACGAAACTTTAGAATCAGTAAAATTAGCTACAATTTTAAAGATCTCCCTTCCTTCATTATCAGCCTCCTTAATGCAGTTGGAGTAGAAAATGCTACAAGTCCTCTTGATATTTTTATGATAGGATTTCAGGGACAGTTTATAAATGACTTCATCAGCATCCAAATACGCGTGCCGCCAAACTCTTTCAAGTTTCTTACACTCTGCGCTTTCTATAGCTTGTTCCTTTATGAACCAGCGAGCTGAAAGCGACTTTGTATCCTTTCTAGAGGCCAAGGTGGGGGCTACAAGCTCAACCCCCCCTGGGCCAAGAGCTGATTGCCCTGTCCCCCTCTCTAACGGGATATGGGATCTCAGGTTTAGATTCTAAAAGCGTACCATTTAACTCATCCAGGGAGAACCTGCTGCAGCATCTATTTTCAAAATTCGTGCATGGTGGAGCTTTTTTAACCCATCCAATTTCCATCTGACTTGAAACTATTACATTCATATATCTTTTTGAAAACCTTTGCCATCCCCCCTCCTCTACCTCCCACCCTGTTCTGAATGCACACAAACATAAGCCTCAGGCATAGCAAAGTGCAGATCAGGGCACATGTCTTCCTTCATCAAGGTTTCTGTCATAAAAAGTATGTCCAGAGTTTCCTACCATAGCAATCATACACATCTAAAGCATGTTTATGCGGGGAGCGAACATTTATTAATATTGTCTTAACCTCTCTTTGTTCCATTCTAGGAGCTCCACTATTGGAGACCAGTTGGATCAAAGGAGAGAGGATAAACCCACAGCTCCCACACAAGACCGGCTCCCCCACGCCCACTGACAAAGGACCACAATCTCGCTGGAAGCTCCTTTGACGTGCATGTCCAGTTATGCCGACCCTTCACCATGCAGAAAGCATAGTGGCTGGTACTGGCCATGTTTGGCATGCAGACGGGCGCAGACGGACTTCCCTTAGGTACGCCAGCGGCACGTCCACGCTGCAGACATGATTTTATAGACAACCTCCTCCCCCCCAAACTGTGCAACACTAGAACGCATCCGTCCAAAGATGGCGTTGCTCCATGTTCCACACAGCCCTCTTCCCGGGTATCAGTACTGCGCTCAGACCACCAGCAAGGTAAATAGCCTCTTTTTCAATTGAAATATTTAAAATGACCCCCAAAAGAGCCCGAAGCAGTGTTGCATCAGGAATGAATCACTGTTTGCCAGGTCTGTAAAAACCATTAAATATTAGTGTTTTCCGTTTGGCATTCAATTTCAGATTCAGTGCAGTTGATAGCGTAAAAACTCAGATTACACACAGTAAAAACATAAAACTCTTAAAACATATTACATCCCCAAACAGATTTATGAAGCGAAAAGGCACCGACTCCCGGTCGTACCCTTTAGGCAATACCTAAGAAACACCTACTAGTAGGGAACAACTCAAGCCCTTTATGAGTACTACCCTAAATTTGAGGAAACATTTTCTACAGTATCAGAGCCTCTAATTATTATTTTTTTCTAAATAGAGAGGTTTAATGAGAAAATGATGAAGTGGTGCTGCCAGAAAATCATTGTTTTCTTATATGTGGACCAGCGTTGAGTCCACATACTCTGACACAGTGTACTATCATTACAGTGGATGCAAGTAATTGTGGCCTGGAAGCAGAACTTTCACAAAAGTAGGAAGGGAAGGATCATAGTATAAGTTTTGCTTCATTCACATCGAAAGCCCAAGAGTGTACATACAGTGCAATTGAGAAGGAGATGCTAGCCTGTGTGTGAGCAGTTCAGAAATATAGGGCCTCATTTATGAGGCCTTGCGTCAGTTTTGCCCTGCTGATGCGTCACTTTTTGTGACGCATCGGCGGCGTAAAACATGCGCCTTGTTGCGCCATATTTAAAAAGTTATTCAGAAAAGGGGGTGGTGATGAACAGAGTGTCTGAATTAAGCCGACCACTCTTACCCAGTCCAAAGATCAGGGCTTGATCCATCACCGTTATTTATCTCACTGCACCATCCCAGCTCAGAACCTGGCTATATGCAAATCAGTCTGTCCCTGGCCCAGTGCATCATGGGAACAGGGCAGACTAAACTACCAAGCCAATTCTTCACCAGAAAGGAGACAAGCTACCGGGGACCGATTTCTGGCATTTCAGCCTTCTTCGGCCCGGCTTGCTTGAATCCTGTGGTGCAGTGAGAAAGGGACTCATGTCTGAGTATACCCTGCCACACCTATAGTGGCCAAAAACGATTCAGAAAAGGGGGTGGTGATGAACAGAGTGTCTGAATTAAGCAGACCACTCTTACCCAGTCCAAAGATCAGGGCTTGATCCATCATCGTTATTTATCTCGCTGCACCATCCCAGCTCAGAACCTGGCTATATGCAAATCAGTCTGTCCCTGGCCCAGTGCATCATGGGAACAGGGCAGACTAAACTACCAAGCCAATTCTTCACCAGAAAGGAGACAAGCTACCGGGGACCGGTTTCTGGCATTTCAGCTTTCTTCGGCCCGGCTTGCTTGAATCCTGATGGTGCAGTGAGAAAGGGACTCATGTCTGAGTATACCCTGCCACACCTATAGTGGCCAAAAACGATTCAGAAAAGGGGGTGGTGATGAACAGAGTGTCTGAATTAAGCAGACCACTCTTACCCAGTCCAAAGATCAGGGCTTGATCCATCACAGTTATTTATCTCACTGCACCATCCCAGCTCAGAACCTGGCTATATGAAAATCAGTCTGTCCCTGGCCCAGTGCATCATGGGAACAGGGCAGACTAAACTACCAAGCCAATTCTTCACCAGAAAGGAGACAAGCTACCGGGGACCGGTTTCTGGCATTTCAGCCTTCCCGGCTTGCTTGAATCCTGATGGTGCAGTGAGAAAGGGACTCATGTCTGAGTATACCCTGCCACACCTATAGTGGCCAAAAACGATTCAGAAAAGGGGGTGGTGATGAACAGAGTGTCTGAATTAAGCAGACCACTCTTACCCAGTCCAAAGATCAGGGCTTGATCCATCACCGTTATTTATCTCACTGCACCATCCCAGCTCAGAACCTGGCTATATGCAAATCAGTCTGTCCCTGGCCCAGTGCATCATGGGAACAGGGCAGACTAAACTACCAAGCTAATTCTTCACCAGAAAGGAGACAAGCTACCGGGGACTGGTTTCTGGAATTTCAGCCTTCTTCGGCCCGGCTTGCTTGAATCCTGATGGTGCAGTGAGAAAGGGACTCAGGTCTGAGTATACCCTGCCACACCTATAGTGGCCAAAAACGATTCAGAAAAGGGGGTGGTGATGAACAGAGTGTCTGAATTAAGCAGACCACTCTTACCCAGTCCAAAGATCAGGGCTTGATCCATCACCGTTATTTATCTCACTGCACCAGAAACCGGTCCCCGGTAGCTTGTCTCCTTCCCAGTATAAGAATTGGCTTGGTAGTTTGGTCTGCCCTGTTCCCATGATGCACTGGGCCAGGGTCAGACTAATTTGCATATTGCCAAGTTCTGAGCTGGGATGGTGCAGTGAGCTAAAAAACGGTGATGGATCAAGCCCTGATCTTTGGACTGGGTAAGAGTGGTCTGCTTAATTCAGACACTCTGTTCATCACCACCCCGTTTTCTGAATCATTTTTGTCCACCATAAGCGTGGAAGGGTATACTCAGATGTGAGTCCCTAGCTCATTGCACCATCAGGATTCAAGCAAGCCGGGCCGAAGACGGCTGAAATGCCAGAAACCGGTCCCCGGTAGCTTGTCTCCTTCCCAGTATAAGAATTGGCTTGGTAGTTTGGTCTGCCCTGTTCCCATGATGCACTGGGCCAGGGTCAGACTAATTTGCATATTGCCAAGTTCTGAGCTGGGATGGTGCAGTGAGCTAAAAAACGGTGATGGATCAAGCCCTGATCTTTGGACTGGGTAAGAGTGGTCTGCTTAATTCAGACACTCTGTTCATCACCACCCCCTTTTCTGAATCATATTTAAAAAGTGACGCATCTAGGTAGATGCGTCACTTTTTAAACCCCTGCGCCACGTTATACCTGCGTCAGGTATAATGTATGCAGAGGGGGCGTTCCCCCGCAAAAAGCCTCGTAATAGTGACGCAGTAAAATCTATGAGATTTCACTGCGTCACTTTTAGGACGCTGTTGCGTCAAAATCTTGCGCCTGCCTCACAGCAGGCGTAAGACTGACGCAAGCCCTTTCACATGGGGCTTTCCCCATGTGAAAGGACGCATTTCTGGAGTTGCGTCACTTTTGTGACACACTCCAGCAATGCGTCACTTTTGCGCTTACAGATACGTCAGAAATACTGACGTATCTGTAAGTCCTTGCGACTTGATGCGTCATACATTAAATATGACACATCAGGAATGTCGCAAGGAGTGCGCAGTGAAAAGTCACGCATCGCTGTTTTCACGCAGCGATGCGTCACTTTTCATAAATAAGGCCCATAGGACCTATGTGTGGCGATCCATGTTCAAATTTCTGACTGATCACAAACCACAGGAACCGGTTTTAATGGCAGTAATGTCCATTATAGCGGGTCCACCCCATGATTGGTGAGACTGAGGGGCCAATTTAATTCTTGTCGGTAAGGATGCGGTCTGCCCACTAAATTTAAATGCAGGCGGACCGTAGGGTTAATCACAGTGAGGACTAATCCATCTCTGCTGTGATTAATCCCCTCCAATGGCCCTGCAGAGTAAGGGCCATCAGAGGCTGACCTGTCAATCTGTCCACCTAATTTATATGGCCGAAATGACAGGTCAGTTTTCACTGCTGATCACTGCCAGGAAAACCCTGGCGGTAAAGGGCAGTGAAAGCTACTAAAAGCTGAGAGGGCTCCCATGGCAAGAGCAGCATTGCATTTTTTATTTTCAAAAAAAAAATTCAGTTTCAGGATTTTCCTTTTGAAAATCAAAAAATTAGAAGCTGTTTGGTACAAGCCTCTGTCGTGGTGATGGAGTCTTGTACGAAACAGAAATATGCATTGACAGGAACCACTGTGACAGAGGTTCCTGGTAATGCTTCATTAATGACCGCCATCTTGATGGTTATTTTAAAATCTGGCAGGCATTCCCTCCACCAGGGCGACAAAGTAATTTATTCCGTTAATTTACTCTTTCACCTTGGCAAAACAACGGCCCGTCTGCCAAAATATAAATGAGACCCTGATTTCAAAATTGTTAGAGTGTTACTATAAGATCGAGCATGTTACTGGTGCCAATAATAAGAGAACAAACTTTTTTATCCAGATGCCTTTAAGTAGTCTGGTAGAAGCATAGAATATTACGATTTTTGGATGATTGTGAGTATTTAGTAGCAATCACTGGTTGGTTGGTAAGTTGATGTGTCACAGAACAATAGTGGAGAAGAGCTTTTTTATTTTGCAGTTTGATGTACCATGAAATCGACCTGAAGGTATAGGAGTGCTTACATGAGCACGAGTTACATTAAACAGGGACACATTCATTTTTTAAAAGTGTGTTTTTAGGCACGGAGAGATTTAGGGCCACATGTAGGAAGGCTATTACCAGTTGGTAACGGCAAACGTTAATGAATTTCGACCATTACCGACCGGTAATAGGCTTTTCTGATGTAGGGGCCGAATTTAAGGATTCAGTAATTTACCGAATCAGTAATTTAAGGAATCAGTAAATTACTGATTTCTTAAATACCAATTCGGTAAATTACCGAATTCCTAATGTAGGGCGCACTTAAATGAGTGCTTATCCCATGTTAGGATTCGTTATTTACCACCAACTACAAGTTGGTGGTAAATAACGAAAATCCCCCAAAAAGCAATTTTATGCAAATTGCTTCAGTGCCATGTTGCAGAGATACATGCCCTTAGGGCATGTATGTCTGCAAAATGTGCACCCATACACAATTGAGGGGTGAAACAGGGTGTCAAAGTGACACCCTGCCACCCTTCAATGTTTTCCCCCTTTTACCGAATCGGTATTTACCGATTCAGTAATTGCCATTCATTCCTACGGGCCTCCAGGCCCATAGGAATGAATGGCAATTACCGAATCAGTAAATACCGATTCGGTAAATACGATTTTTTACAGATTCAGTAAAATTTACCGAAAAATTACCTACATACTATTTACCTATTCTTAAATACCGAATCTGTAAAATTCGGTATTTAAGAATAGGTTAATAGTATTTACCTACATCTGGCCCTTAGTGATTTTCCCAGAGCCACAGAATATTGAACCGACACAGAGACTCGAACCCGGTTTCTCAGTTCAAAGTCTGCAGATCTTGTCATTATGCCACATCCTCCCCCCACGCTTTGGAGGGAGTGTAGGACTAGGCCAGGAAAGCTTGGCCCAGAAATAGTACATTGAAGCTGGTTTGCAAGCATATAAAAACTGGAGGATGAGTTCTCGAATGCAGAATGGCTATTTTCAGAGGAGATAAGGTTGCACTTCCAGCAGTGTTCAGGTTGAGTTTGTCGGACATTGTTTATATAGCATATTAAGCCATGATGCTTAACAGGAAAAGGCAACTTGGATGATATTGGTGGACTGGCATAGACAGGGATGTGGAGTTGAAAATGGGAAACTGTGTTGTGTGCAAGAATTTAAATAAAGGTATAAACATTCAACCCATGGTGAAAATGGGAATATCTGAACGGGTCTGGTTGAGGTTGGGAATTTATTTTTTTGGTTCATTTCATGTTTTACCCGTAATACTAAAGTATGCTTTTTTATTAGCTGACTGTAAAGTATCCCAACATTGACAGTGTGATTGATTTTTGGACAGATGTCTTAATAAGGGAGGGCAATCCTAGTTATTTATGATCTGACAATGGAGTGCAATTCACCATTGAGGAGATGCAGAATTAGTTAAATGGTTTGGGAAATAAACACAAAAGATGCACCTTCTATTACCCAAGAGGCAATGATACATCCATAAAAGCAAATAGATTGGTGATCGGGAAGTGATCAGTCTGGTGGCTTAGCACTGCAGGATGCTTTTGAGGACCATACACCTTATACAAATACCACACACCCCAGAGTGAGGATTTTGTTGTTCACAGCGTTAAGGAGCCAAGTGGATCAAGACACGGTGAGAACAGCAAGGTTTGAATAAACATGCACCTGAGAGACGTTTGAAGGAGCGTAGACTATAGAATCAAGAGTTAGGGAATTGAAGAAGAGTAAACTGAGTTATAATCATGTAAAGTGTGTCAAAATGTATGGTGTTAATAAAGGGTGACACAGTGTGTTTCAAACACCCTTGCAGTATGACAAGGATTTTCAAAGCCAATAGTTCTGTGTATATGAGCTAACAAAGGCAGCATTGGCACATTAGAATGAGACTAACCAAATAGAACTACTGGAGTGGAGCTAGAGGATTATAGTTGTAAAGTATTTGTTAATGCAGTTCAATGCAAGTGCTTAACCCCTTCGAAGCTAATGACGAGCTGGGCTCGTCATGGAGCTTACCTGCCCTGTGCGGATGACAAGGGTAACTCGTCACTTATGATGAGCTTTACAAATTCTCAGCGCAGGACGGGAAAACCCTTAGCAGCGAAGGTGTTAAGTGGAGGTTGAAAGATACACCCCAGAAGCAAATAGTATTATTGAGAGATAAATACTCCACTCTGCTGAGCCTAGGGATGATTGGCAGGTTCAGTGACTTGATATCGAGGGACATAATATACAATGCCCAGAATATCGAAGTACAGAATATAGAATGCCTATCTACAAACAGGTAAGTACTAAAATATTGAATCCAAAATATAGAATGTTAAAATATAGTTAACTAAAATTTCGAATTATTTAAATGTATTAAAAATAATATACAAAAAATTATTTATTAAAAACAATTAAATAAAACATACTTAAAATAATGTAAAAAAGCATAAAAAGTAAAAATAATTTATGCTGTGTAAAAAAAGTAGAGAGTTTGTTGGATAGTGAGAGGGTAAACATTACTATTCCCACTCCAGTGAGTGCAATAGTAGTGAAAGCATTGGATAGCGTAGGGGTAAAAATTACTATTCCCACTCCAAAGAGTGCAACAGTAGGGAAAGCGTTGGATAGGGGGTGGGTAAAAATTACTATTCCCACTCCAGAGAGTGCAACAGTAGGGAAATCGTTGGATAGCGTGAGGGAAACATTTATTATTCCCACTCCAGTGAGTGCAACAGTAGGGAAAGCTTTGGATAGCGTATGGGTAAAAATTCCTATTCCCACTCCAGTGAGTGCAACAATAGGGAAAGCATTGGATAGCAGGAGGGTAAAAATTACTATTCCCACTCCATTGAGTGCAACAGTAGGGAAAGCGTTGGATAGCGTAGGGGTATAAATTACTATTCCCTCTCCATTGAGTGCAACAGTAGGGAAAGCGTTGGATAGCTTAGGGGTAAAAATTACTATTCCCACTCCAGAGAGTGCAACAGTAGGTAAAGTAATGATTTAATATTAAAATAAAATTAAATTCATTATCAATACCAATAAAAAACGTAATAAAAATAATTACCAATTAATAACAATTAATTACCAATTGAAAAATTCATTACCAATCAATAAAAAATAATTACCAATTAATACAAAATGAATTACCAATTAATAAAAATTAATGACCAATTAATTATTAATTATCAAGCAATTAATTATCAATACATATAAATAAAAATAAATATGAACTTTATTACAATTAAATTACTTCCCACCCTATTCCCCATATAAACCCACAACCCGCTCCAAATAATATACAATTAACATATTTATCAATTAATCAATTAATAAAAATTAAGTACCAACTAATAAAAAATAATTACCAATTCATCAAAAATTATTACCAATTAATAATTAATTATCAATAAATTAATTATCAATACATATCAATAAAAGATTCATATTTCATTTACTATAATTAAATTACTTCCCACCCTATTCCCTTATAAACCCAAAACCCGCTCCAGAATTAAATTAAGCAAAAATGAAATTACATAACATTCATTACTTCAAAAAAATGTAACATACATTACAAAATTAATACTTAATTTTACCACATATACTACCATACATAACACTAAAAAAAATCGATATTATGGAAATCGATATTTTACATTCAATATTATGAAACTCGATATTTCATACCCCAAATTCGATATTCTGACTGACTATATTTTAGTAATTTGATATTCTGTCCTATCTATATTTTGGAGTCGATATTCTGCCCATTCTATATTTTGGATTCTATATTGTGGTTGTTTACCGACTGGCAGTCTCAGGCCAGTGGACAAAAGACTCTGATAGAAGAAACCCAATGATTGAAATAGACCCAAAATCCACTCTATGTATGTTGTATTGTATTTTAATTACATTTATATAGCACTTACCAGCACTGGAGAGGTGTTGACATGCTTTATGTTGGGTAACATGCTACTCCGCAATGCAAAGTTACTGGTTAATCCAGTGGTTATATATTATTATTGTAAATGTGTTGGTTATTGGTTAAGTCCTGAGCTCTGAGGTAACAGAAGCACTTCCTCCAGTTTCTAGTGAAGGTAGGAGGTGAGTGTAATTACTGGAGAGGGTTTATGCAAATTAAAACACATAGGATAAGTACATTGGGTGGAGGAGGTTAGATATTGTGAGATTCCAAACAGAGATTAAATAGAAGGGGAAACTGTGATTTATGGGAGTGAATTAGTAGATAGTTTAACAAATTGTTAGGTAATACTGGAATGGTTACTAAGAAGAGAGTTTCTGATCGGTAGGGATGTTAGTAGTGGGTCTGTAGAAGGCGGTTCTGTCAAAACACAGACGTAAAAAAACTGCAGTAGAGTAAGGACATGGTGATGCTTGATTTAGCAAAGAATACTGGGCAACTATCAAATGAGCAATGGTGGATTGTGCAATGGGCGGCTAAGGTGGAGGATGGATTCTCAGCTAATGTACTGTGTGTTCTTTTTTTAGGGTGTTTGCAATTATTCTCATTTCTTCTGTTTTTATTGTTTTTGCTTGTCTGATCCGTACAGGGGAGGGATGTGTGCCACGCCCTAGATCCCATACCCTGGTATTATGGCTTCTTCTTTAATTCTATGTTAAGATTCCTTGTTCTAGAATTATTGTGGTTCGGCTGACAGTTGAACGTGGCTAGTGAGGGTGTACCTGCTGTGTGGTATTATAGAGGTCTCTTCCAATTGCCTGCATGGGGGCGATAGATATTTCATTTTTAAATGCCCATTTTTCACTGTTCGCTGTGTAGTTATGAAACGGCGTGCCCCTCTTCCGGTTTACTTCACATGTCTTCCTTTATTTAGCAGCTAACATAAATCGTAGAGTGGGAAAGAAGGAAGTGACCAAATTCTGTGGGAATGCTGGGAAGGGAGGCGAGGAAGGCCGTTTGTAAAAACTCCACATTTTTTAAATGTAAACTATCTTTCCTCTAAAAGTAAAGCACCAAACATGTCAGTGAAATGGAAATGGAAGGATGATATTATTTCGTTATGTTTATTTTTGTGTATTATCGTGGGTTTCAAGCATCCAAGAGTGGGCCCAGTCAGGCATGGTCTGTGCTTGTTAGTCGCGTGCTGATAGTCCCACCTGCCTGGGTCCTCGTGAAGCAGGGAAAAAGGTGAAGTCTGAATGCAGCACGTGGGCCAAGGCAGCCGGAAGTGGCTGGGCTTGCGCCTCCCGTGATTGATGAAGAGACTTTATCTATATCTACTTTCATGGAGAACCTGATGTGCGTCAGCTCCCTCCCTAGGAATGACCGCCCCCTGCAGTGACCCGCCTCCCTCTTGGCAGACCAGCTCTCGCGTGACCGCTGACGTACAGCCTCAACAGCAGCTGTCGTTACCATGTCAAGAGCATGTCATTCAGCGTCCCATAGTTGAAACGAGTTGCTCACCGAATAAGTTTTTATTCAGGATACACAAAATAAAACGTTTAATCCGGCCCCAGGAAGGAGTGGTGGTCAGGGGCGTAGCTTCAGGGGGGATGTCTGGGATGTTGCAACCTCCTAATAAATCTATTTGCTTGTAAATAGTTGGGTGCAAGTGCTTTCAGTATGGTATGTTCAGGTCTCAGTTGGATTTCACCAGGAATTTTTACATACACCGAGACAAAAACATACACTCCCTTTCCCTGTTTTGATAGTTTTCAAAATTGTTGGTAAGTTTACAAAATAATATGTTTTCCCCCACTTAGTACCCTACCAATCTACATTCCTCTCCGTTTCCACTGCCCCTTTAGTCCCTCTCATGCGCCCTGCTCTCGTATAATGTATCTTAACATTATATGCCAGTGCGATTGTTGTAAAATCTGAAGTTTATCCCCGCTCCATTCGTGCTGACCAATCTACGCCTCTGGTGGTTGTGAAGGAGGGGAGAAACACAAATCACATGCTCTAATAATCATCACATTCTTTTATGATTGGCACATGCCAAAAAGTCGGGCTTGTTGCCGAGATTGACACTCTTTCGTGGGCACCCTCCATTTCTTCCACCTCCCTCCTCTGAACCAGAAATCAACTTTTCATGGCAATATTTTAACACATGATTTATAGCAAAGAACTCGTTTTTTAGCCAGGGGAAGTCGAGCTCTAAATGTCTTCTCAGATGAAACATGGCTTTGACAGTGTCTTCTAGTTGTCTTGGTACAGTTGTTCTTGGGACGTCCACTATGTATGAAGCCATTCTCTGTAAATTATATATTTATTGTCCTCTTACACTCCTTCTCTTTAGATTATGTTATATTAGACTTGGTTAAAGACTTGGAATGCATAGTTTTACTCGGCTGTTTTAATATATCGACACAGTCCAAATGCCTGCAGAGTTTCCCATTTCGGCTCACTGGGCGGTGGTGGCTGATCAGTTTTCAAGACTATTGGAATAGTCAAACAGCTGTTATTTGTGGCATTTAAACAACAGAAGATTGGACCTAGCTTTTCACCAAGATAAATCCTTTTTCACTTAGTCATCAATGAGCCCTGCACACCACAGTGACATCAACTTATAACTTTCCACTTTACTTTGTGACTGTTGATTTTCCATTCACACAACTCACATTTCTCTACTTGAATTACAATCCTGAAAGTCCTAAAGTCACTTTAAGTGAGAAATATGAGCCAAATTTGTGGAAAATCAGTGAGCCTATCAACAGGGCTTTGTAGATCATTATAAGCGGGATATTAAAGTTGCCATTAAAATATTTACGCAAAAAATTGTTTTTGATCCTAGCCAACAGACCATAGGCTCAGGGAGCTGTATGTGGATATCGCCTAAAGGACCAGGTTTCCGTAATATGTGACGCTGAAGAACCAACACTAGTATATGACAGTAATTACCGTGAAAACTGAGGATTTCTGTTTGCGGGGCTAAATTAAAAAATAAACATTATATAAGATTTTCCTAAAATTAAATCAAGACACTCTATATCACACAGGAGACATTCAGCAGCATGGATTGTTACAGGAGCCAGCCCGACACATCATATAACCCAAATTAAAAAAAATAGTTAATTACCAGTCCTATGTGCATAATCCGATTAAAAACATAGTTACCTAAAAGGAATCATTCTTACACTTCTCCATAGCCTCAGATTAGTGGAAATAAATGGACCGATTGTCCTAAGATTCAATAATTCCACTACAGAACACAAACGTCTATGAATATTGTGTCAAACGCCTGAACAACCCATTGCTGAAGTCAGGAAATAAATGTGCGTAGTGTTGCATCACTTCGCGCCTTCTTTCAAGCATGATGTCTCGCTGGTTCTACTGGTCTGGAACTGGCTGCACTGCCAAGTTTAAAGTTTCAAGTTATTTTTTTATTGTTTTTATTTAATTTAGACCTCTTCAGAGATAAACAAAAAGGGATAAAATGAACATAATTACAAAGCGTAACTTTCGTTCTAAAACCAATCACAATACTTCTTTTAAAATAATTTTAGAAAAGATAAAAAACATTTATACAAGTCATAGCAAGCAAAGTCATCAGGCGGGGATCTTAAAATCACGACCAGACCTTGAACAGTAAATATATTATGTCTCAAACCTATGGGGGCAGAACTACAAGAAACTAGCGCAGCGCGATGCAGCAAGTAATTTTACCTCGCCGCGTTAGTTTCGAAGCACAGGGATGCGACATATTTACAATAATATGTCACAACTCTGTTCTATGGATCTGAACAAGGGTTTTTAGTCAGGTCTAGGAAAAGGGCGCACTGCTAGGTGTTGACGCAATCTTCTGTAATAATTCTCTGTGGAATTGAGGTGCAGAAAGGGTGAGGGGATGAGCCCTATAACCCCTCAGTGAAGTGCCAGCCTAGGCTAACACTGCGTACGTTAAACAACAAAATACCCATGCACACTCTAATATTGTATAAACAGAAATGTCAGTGTCGACATATGAGGGAGAGGAGACAAAACCTGTGATAAAAAACAACAATAATTATATTCAAGATTCAGAACAATGGTGAGTCGTTAAATAAGACACTTCAAGGTTTGACGGTTTTTAAAATGTGGTATTCTAATAATATCCAAATCGAGTGTATCCACGACGTAGTGTGAAAGCATAGATCACATGTTCAAACGAGGGTGTGTAATGTCAGACGGGTACGTCTGAAAACGGCCTCTCGTTCTGTGTAACGGGTGTGGTAACGACTCACCATTGTTCTTTTAATAGGATACCCGATGCTAGAAGTTGGTTATAACCCGACGCTTTTCACCAGTCCAGGGCCCTGTCGGGTCGGAATTATCACAGACAGAGCGACTTTTCTACGTCAATCAACTTTAGTACAGCCCTGAAGAGTCGCGGGAAGATTATCCCATACGCGACGAAACACGTGTCGGCTGGTTCTCGTGTCAAGAACATTAAAGACACCGTACACCAACGCCTGAATCTTGAATATAATTATTGTTGTTTTTTATCACAGGCTTTGTCTCCTCTGCATCATATGTCGACTCTGACATTACTGTTTATACAACATTAGAGTGTGCATGGGTATTTTGTCACATCTCTATGCTTCCCCCTGCGCTGGCGCACAAACTGCTGCCATGCGCTAGCGCTTGCACCATGGTGCAAGGGGGCCTGCGTCATGGGGAGATTGTTTTTGTGCAGGAAGGTGGCCCTTCTTGCACAAAAACAATCAATTGAGGTAATTTCCTCTTCCAATGCATGCTGTAGAATGTAGCACGCATTGAAAGAGGAAAAAAATGAGGTGAAATGAAAACATTTCTCCTCTTTGCACCTCGCTACGCCACCCAAGGGAGGTGTAGCATTCAGATGCATTTCCAGATTTATGATTTCTCGTAAATTTGGAAATGCATCAGTGGACATGGGTGTTGCGTGGGAACACCCACAGCAACACCCATGTTATGCCCCTAACACACAAAGTGTTGAGTCAACAGGGGCCATATTTACAAGCACAGGTTAAGTCACGCAGTGTGACTTTACCTGTGCTTGTGTAAATATCACTCAGCAGGCTGCGCCATTGGTGAGTAATGCAATGTGATGCACCAGCGGCGCACAGGGCTTGTAAATCTGCCCTATAGGTTTTAAAAAATGGTGTTGAGCCTCTAGCAATATTTTGTTTGGGCAGACATGTAATGTGTGAGTTATATCTTGAACTCCCATATTATAAAGTTTGCATATGCCTGTCTTATTGTCAGAGTTATTCCAATACTTTGTGTAAACTTTTAGTGGTAGAATCCCTAATGGCATAGTGCAGCGTCGGACGTTATGTACTTGTGTGAACCGTAGGTATCTTTGCTGAATCTTATATTCTAGGGTATCTACATCGGATTTATAGTGTGAAAGCTGAGAGCAATGCTTTAGGTCGAGCTCAATGCTTAATCTTGGAGTCAAGCTCTTTAAGAATAACTTAAAAAGTGCTGGAGTCCAAGACTGTAAAAGTGCTATTGTGTTCTGAGAAAGTTTTAGTGCTGTGTTAAGATTCTTATTCAAAGTATTCTGTCCTGATTTGCTTTTGAATGTTTCAAATTTGAATAGGTCTCTTAAGGATCCTTCTTCAACGTGCAATAAGTTGTACACCCATCTCATTATATATGCTATAACTCTTGCAAAATAACTGATTATGGATAGCTCGAGGCGCAGTGCTTGGGCTGCCATGTTTAAAGATTTCCACCAACATGGCAGGGCTTTTTCTGACGGTTATTTTCTTTTTTTCCTCTTTGTCCTGTTGATGCCTCCTAGGGTTGGTCACTACCAATTCAATTCAAAAAGTGCTTTATTCGAGTATTACTCATAAAAGCAGACATACAAACACATAATAAAATACAATTAAATTACAAGATCGAATATGACATAAGCACATTAAGCATAAAAGAGAAATACAATTACATTTCAACATACTTCATAGAATCCCAGGTGCAAAGTTCATTTAATAAAAATCAGGTTAAAAAACAATCTAATATCACTATTAAAACTCAGAATTTTTTTTTAAAATTATTCATCCGATAAGACACCTCACGTGGGAACGGAACAGAGAATAGTTAATCTAGCAATCTCTGTTCAACTAAGCAGAGAGTAGTTACCCTACTAGCAATCTCTGTCTAATTACCCACGCCCACCCCAAATACTTTGCAGTCGCTATTATAATCCAGGTTAAGGAGGTAGATTTTACAATACGCAAGGCTACCATACTACTTTTAGTACCCAGATTTCTACACATAGGAGCCAACCAAACGCGTCTGGGAGCGGAATATACATAACAGGAGAACAAAAAATGACCTAACGTTTCCTTTCCTTCCCCACATGCTGGGCAAGTAGCTGGACCTCCATCTCTCCACTTTGATGTTAAGTTGCGTAGAGGTAGAGAACCAGCCCTCATTTGGAAAAACAGTTTCCTATCCATGGGTTTCGTTATAAAATCCCAGTATATTTCATACATAGGAAACAGCTTAATTTCAAGGAAAGCAGTAGTCATAGACCCATTGTTAGTACTAAGCAAACTCCTGTTTTCAACACGTTCCCAGAAAAGATTTTTTATAAATAACTTAGATGGAAAGGATGACCCGGCTGGATCGGACCACAGTTCATTTAGTCCTAGTTCACATAATGCTAATTTTAGTGATTTAAACCATCTAATTTTGTTAAATCGGTCCGCTTTGATAACATCAGCAAACCCTTCTGCATAATGTGACAACTCAGGGGTGGTCCAGATTCTACGCCAATATAATATCGGACGAAGTTTACACATTGCCGAGATATCTTTCCTGCCGAGGTCATATCTAAGAGGCAAAAGGGGACTGCTCTGAGGGGTGCCTGTAAGTTTCCGAAGGAAGTTATTCTCCGATGTCTGTAACTCCTGGAGGTTTTCTTGCCCCCACAACTCTGCCCCATACAATGCTGACCCTATTGCCTTAGCCTCGTATATGATCAAGGGAGGTTTAATCGGTTTGGTCAGTGATTTACAGTGCTCCTTAATGATGGTGCCAGCCAATTGCTTATGTCTTAATACTGCAATGTTTAAATGTTGGTTCCATCTATTATCATTAGAGATGTGAATCCCCAGGTAAGTAAAAGAATTTACTACTTCAAGGTAACGCCCACTCATGGATATTTTAGATTTAAAATTTCTATAAGGATTAAAAACCATGAGTTTTGTTTTAGCTGCGTTTACCTCCAAGCCGTGGTCACTACAAAACTTATCAAAAATTACCAATGCCTTTTACAGACCGCTGGGGGATTTTGATAAAATTAAGGTGTCATCGGCAAACATTAAAATAGGAACTTTTACACCTGCAAGAGAGGGAGCATCCACAGCCTGAGATTGCATGCAGGAAACAATGCCGTTAATAAAAAGGGTAAACAATGTTGGTGCCATTGAACAACCCTGTCGAACCCCACGCTCAACAGGAAAGTCGACAGTGTCATTTCCATAGCCACCCCATTGGATTTTAGCGTAAGTACCCTCATGGAGTCTCATGATCAAGGTCAGCAGGGTCATTGGGACCCCCAGAGCTGCCAGCACCTCCCACAATTTTGCCCTAGGCACCAGATCGAATGCAGCCCGTAAGTCAACGAATGCTGCGTAAAGACTACCTCCGCCCAGTACCACAGTCCTCCACTGGATCAATTGAAAACGGAAGACCTGGTCCACAGTGCTGGTTGCTCTGCGAAACCCAGCCTGAAAAGGAGATAGAACATTCTGCTCCTCTGCCCAATCAAGCAAATTGTTAATAATTACACGCCCAACAATCTTTTGAACAGTGTCAATTAAGCTGATAGGGCGGTAATTACAGGATTGGGCACGATCTCCCTTTTTATATACTGGAATAATGACAGCACCCCGCCAGGATACCGGAATTTCAGCACCCCTAGCAATATGATTTAGTAATAAGCAGATGTATTTGCTCCACCTGTCGGAGTCATTTAAGAAGACATCCGCAGGGACTCCGTCAATGCCCGGTGCTCGGCCACTGTGAACAGATTTCAGGGCAAACAGTACTTCACTCTGAGCAAAGATGTCATCATCTGCGAACAGATAAGTAGGGCAGGAACTGTTACCGATGTGATCCCTGGAAGAGTACTGTTCACTAAAAAATTTGACCCATTCATCATGAGAAACATTGTTATTGGGAGCTTCTGGGGACCTTTCGTGACCACATTTGACAATGTGCCAAAATAGTCTAGAGTGTTTACGGTCACTAGCACATTTCAACTTCTGCCAGTGGGCTTCGTCCCATTCTCTTTTAGCCCTAGCAATACAATTTTTATAGTGCTTCCTAGCAGATCGGATCTCACCCAGGTTGTTACTCTTGATGGCAACTCCTAGGTTGGATCTTGCCGCCCTACAATCATGATTATACCACTTTGCAGCTTTATATGGGCGGACCCTCTTGTTATGTACAGGTTTTAGGAAATAACTTTTAACTTCATTAAAGAGAGTCGTGTGTGCTTTAGTTATGTCTTCATATCCCTGTGAGGTCCCAACTACGCTCTCCAGGACCGCAATGGCCTTGTCTGTCGCTGCTCCTATTTTTTCGAGGACCTGCTGGTCTGTACAGACACCTGACCACCTTAACCTGCGCATATCGTTAGTTGGAACAATCGTCGGGAGCAAAAGTTGATCACAAGGAGTTGGTACTATTACTTTAGACGACCACCAATTGCGAGAGACACATAAAGGGTCATGGTCGCTTTCTGGCCTTGCTGTTACCACCATATCACTAACAGATGACCATATAGATATGCTGCAGATGACATAATCAATGCGACTTTTGTTTCGCCCGTTATTAAAAGTCATGGCAGGGACACGATCTGACTTGGTTCGACCGTTCAGGGCTCGTAGCCCATGCTCCAGGCACATTGCATTTAAGCCTAGTATGTCAGCCGTCCAGCGAGTAATCGGAGGAGTGTCTAATGTGGGGATATCCCATAGCTTATCTTCCTCTACCCCAAGAGGGGAGTCACTAGTGATGAGAGGTTCAAAAGTGCGATTTAAATCGCCTGCAATTAGTATGTTTGTCCCTGGAGAGTGTATCTCAAGGAGATTAAAAAGACTCAAAAGAACCTCAGATTTACCTTTGTTTCCACCTCTAGCATAGATGTTATAAATATCTATAGAGATGGGTAGATCACTAGTGAGTCTGATGAGCTGGATATCTTTTTGGTCAAGCTCCACACTTTTTACAACAGTTTTTAAAGACTGCCTGATCCATATAGTAAGACCCCCCATCGGACGCCCTTTAGGGCCCTTAGAAGCAGGAACATGAAAATTTATGTACCCCAAAGCAAAGACAGGGTCACACGCCCAAGTCTCTTGGAAGATGCAAAGATCGTACTTATTAATAAATCCAAACCAGTCAGCACAATCCAACTTGGAACATAGTCTAGCCACATTCCAAGACAAAAGATTCCCCGTGTTAGTTATCATGACAGAACTAGGGCTTGTAATAGTCTCATGCATCATCTTTCCACCAATGACATTAGAATTAATATTTTCATTGGATGGGCCTGCTAGATCCTCAAAGGGGTGCCCCTTAGTACCATCTTTAGTTAAGTAGCTAGCCTCGCCAAAAATGCTTTCATCACAGTCAAAAATGCTTTCATCACAGGTCACTACCACTTTCCTCCTTGATGATCTGCCTTCTACTTACCTGTTTGAGGTCTCCATTGTAAGGAGGGTGGTAATTTGACATGCCGTCCTCGTCACTGTCTCCCAGGTCACATACCTGCCAGACAGTTGTGTAGGAGTATTGTGGCGTGGTTACTTGTGTTGCTATTACTTTTGCTGGCCATGCCCTTGTCCCCCACAGTGGATCATTACTTTGGTATTTATGCAAGAGGTGAGGAATCTCCAGGTAGATGTATCCATCAGAAGAAAAGCTCAGTGACCTTCGATAACGATCTTCCTGGTGGATACTCTGTCTACCTGCACATTCTTCGCGGATCCGCCTGCCTCCCTGTTCTGAGAAGTGATTTGCAACTATTATTATTACTGAAATGTCCAGATAGTTTTGTGCATCACATTCCCTTCTAATTAGTCAGACTTGTCTCTAGGGGCCTGTCGGGGAAAAAAAGGACAATGATTGACATTAGAGCACTGGGCAGCGTAAGATATATTGCTCTGTGATGCCACATCTGGAGAGGTACTGGAAACGAGTTTGAACTACTGTGCTATATGTCAGAACAAAAGAGTTAGTGCAAATTTTCCAGACATAGGGCCGCATTTTTTATTTGACGGATGGTCCGTCGTTCCCCATGGCAGATGGACCGTCATCCAAATTGATACATGACCACGAATTAGATGGTCATTTATAATGCATTGGTAGTGATGAAGCGAGTTTTTGAAATTAATTATGTTTTTACTCGCTGAGTTAAAGTTCCATAACAAAATTATAATATTAATGAGTGTTGTATGATTTGTATTAATTCAACCTAGAATAATGTGCATTTACATGAACATGTGGGTATTAACATTATGTGCTCTTGTTGCATTTGCCAGTTCGTTTAAAAATAATAAACTAACTTTGTCTTTTCTTTTTGTCAACATTAATTGCGGTTGTTTAAATAATAGCATGTGCTTATTTTTAAATGTGCTTTTGTCTATGTTGTGTCTTTAATGTGTCAAAGGTTTGTTGTTTATTCATGCTTAAAAGCTAGGTAACTTAGACTAATGGGTTAACATTAGTGAAGGGGGTGGGTAACAGAATGACTTTCATTACTCAAATTAATTGATGTTTTGTGTTTCCTTGCATACTAGTGCTTCGAGAAAGAGGCCTGAGGCCTAGTTTAAAATGGGTGTTTTGGAGTCCTGTCATGATGAGCTGAGCACAGCAAAGAATGAAAAAAAAGAGTTTGACGTTCATAATCATCAGTAAACAAAATACGAGGAACTATGCAGGATGTGCTCCGCGTTGTATAATTTTCCAAGGACAGGATATGGCAGAAAAGCGAAGCTGAGGAAGCAACAAACTGTTATTTAATAAAATGTTGCAAAGGACCTCGGAAGCTAATGTCGCTTGTAGACAATGGACAAAGATGTTATA
Organism: Lissotriton vulgaris; assembly: GCF_964263255.1. Classification (NCBI taxonomy): domain Eukaryota; kingdom Metazoa; phylum Chordata; class Amphibia; order Caudata; family Salamandridae; genus Lissotriton; species Lissotriton vulgaris. The sequence goes on from NC_141693.1 coordinate 1,101,692,159, forward strand.
GAAGAGCATGATTTCGGAATGAAGAGGCAATGACTTCATGTGGACTGACGGCTGTCAGCCAATTAAATCACAGGTTGGCTTTTAGAAAGTATTCTTTAGCTAGTTTTAGATAGAGAAAATGTATAATACTTGGCCCCTTGGGAGGAGCTTTGCTGGCTCGTTCCTGAATCCTGCAGAGCGTGAGATGCTGACGGACTTTTGACTCATGTAAGAAAAATAGAACTTATGCTTTTCCTTTAGGTTCCATTTAGTTTAGTCAGGGAAATAGGGTTTAGGGAATGAGATTCTTTCTGCTATAAAACTTTTCATGCTGATTTCGTTTTGAAGCTGACAGTCAAATGTGCCTTTACTTAATAAAATGATGCTTATTAAATGCTAATAAAAAGATTTATTAATTGAAAATGCTCTTTACTTGATAAATAAAGTTAATAAAATAGATTTTGAAATGACAAGCTGGTCTTGTTTGTTTTGAGTCTAGTTACCATTAGTTAATCCATTGCCTAGGTGACTTAATTAAATGCACACATTTATAAACATAAACATGATAAACTGCAGTTGTATATAAATATAAATAGTCTTGTGAATAGTTCTAATTAATTAGGTCACATGATTCAGTTGGCCAATTCTTGTCTCCGTCAATTATGGGCCTAGTGATGAATTTATGAATGATGGTGAGTATTGTGGTGTAGGGTAGTACTTATGAGACAGAATTTCTTTAAGCCTGCTGGATCAATTTTCTGGTAGCAGAATTTGATGGTTACTATGGTAACTAACATGCTACATAGATACATAGGATACATGTTTAACACATGTTAAGTTTGTTCAGTTGTTATATGTAGTCGAAAGGTTTTTTCCAGTAGTGTGAAAATTCCTGGTTAAGTTGCTGGCAGAGTAGTGTGACAGGTGAAGTTGCACAGTTCATTTGTTCTGTTTCAAATGAGTGATATTGATATATTGCTAGTGTTGTGGACGTACAGCACAAGTTTAGGGATTTTAGGTATGACAGGTTGTATGTATAGTGAGGATTACCTATGAAATCGTAGCTTTGAGTATAGGGACTAGGAGCCCTTTTAAAACTCGCTGTGAAAAAAGTAATGGGATTTTTCCAAGCTTGTATGAAGGGTAAGGAAGCGTCGTCTATTCTTATTGGCGATTGAGGATTTCTATTGGTTGGTTAAAGTCCTGCCAAAGATTTCATGTATACATGGTCAGGGTTTTCCGTTTGAATGCGTAAAAATGATTTTGTGAAAATAGCGTTGTCTATTTCACGAGACTGAGAAATCGATTGATTGATAAAAACTATCACTTTGTTTAGCAAAACAGACAAATGGTTTGTTTTTCTGTAGTTATTAACTGAATTTCATTGAAAAGAGTTGTTTTTAAAATGGCGCTGTGAAAATATTTTGTAAAGGAGGGGTGAGTTTGTGGAGTGGAGACAGCGAAGCTGCAGTGGCAGTATAAGTCACAGGGTTCGCGCTGCGATTGGTTGATATACGTCACAGCAAGCGCACTAATTGGTTCACGTGACAGAAACGAGCTGTTAGCTGATTGGTCCTTTCTGAAAGCAGTACTTCTATTGGTTGAGCAAGGTAGTGACGTGGCTTAACCTGATTGGCTTGTTGGTGAGTTTCGCGCATGGATTGGCTAAGAGTAGCGGAACAACAAAGAAATACTTACGATCTTTTCTAAATTAAACGGAATAGTTTTAAAACATGAGTTATTGGTAAGGAAAGGAGGAAAAGAAGCCTTCATGGTTTCAGAAATTTAAAAATGTATTCAACCCTGATAAGAAAATTGAAACGCGTGGTGGAAAATTACTTCATAAGTACAAACACCTGCAGCATTTATGGAAGGTGAATATGGTTATCATACTGTCCTTTGGTTTGAAAATTGGATGCAATATACCAAAGATGATGGTGTATTAGCGTGGCCGGAAGACGGATCATTTAATATGAACGTTTTGAAAAACCTGAGAGAAAAAATGATGGCTCTTACGCCAAAGCCTAGACCTACTCAATTTGAAGCTTTAGTTGAATGGGAAGTTGAAATGATGGAACTTGAACGAGAAACCAGAGGTTTAACAAGAGGCCCAAAATCAAATGTAAATATAGAAACTCATGAAGATAGGGTGCGTCGTTGGTGAAAAGCAGACATGTATGATGGTTTGTACCCAGTTAGGGAGATGGTTGTTAAAACATCAGGTCAAAAGAATACCCGAAAAAGAGGTCATCTTGATGAAGAATTAGATGATGCAGTTTTAGAAGAAATTTTTATTAATCCACCACCCTATCAGCCAAGTGGTACACAGTCTACCCCGAGAGTTTCTTCAGGAACCTCTCCAAGTGCACCTCCCACAGAATCAAATGAAAATTCACCCAGATTTTTAAGATTACCTGAAAGTGCAGGGACAAGAAGTAATTCTAATACTCCTAGAGAAAACAGAAATTATCCAGAGATTCCAGAGCAGAGAAAAGAATTCCCGAGAAATGAAAAAAGAACAGAAGGACCTGAGAATGTACCAAATATTTCAGAATATTTAAGAGCAAAAGAGGAATTAATACAGCAATTAACAAAAGGGATGGAAGCAGTAACAGTATCAGTAACAATTGGTCCTGTTGTACCAGTTTTTGAACAAGGAGAAAATAGACACTCAGCTGTGCCTGTTCCATTAAATGCGGAAATTCAGAAAGTAGCTGAAAAATTGTATTCAGAGTTATCAGAAATCCATAGAGAACAAACAATGCCAAATTTAACTTTTAATCAAAGTTTGTCAAATGGTCAGATACCATCAGTTGCAGGATCTGATTCTGGATCTTCAGAAAAGAGCATGAAGAAAACAGATTTGACACAGACTCCATTAACTCCACAAGTTCCTTAATCTAAACAACTTGATGTGGCAAAATTAAAAGCAGATTTAGAAGAATCAATTATTGGCACAATTGGAACTGACTGTTTAAAGCAATATCAGGATGATGAATTGTTATTTATCTGTAAAAGCATACAATGGAAAACAAAAAACAAATATGATTAATTTGAAGAAGTGGCTGCTGAATTAGACATAGATTTGAGTAGACAGAAACAATTGCAAAAACATTAGAGAGTGGATTTTTCTGAAAAAGACATTGAAAACCTAAATACCACAGGCAGGATTACCCATGTAAAAGAATTAATTGTGTTCCTGAAAAGATTAGGTGAATTAAGTAAGTGGAGAGTGAAATGGACAAAGAAAAGAGAAGAGGAAAAAAGAGAAAGAGGGGAAGTTGTTGCAACTGAGTTTCCTTTGAGGGAAATAGCTGGTGGAGGTTATGTTCATGTTCCATGGAGAAGGCAGGACATTTTACTCTTTACAAATGATTTTCCTCGGCTGAGAGAAAGCCAGTAGAATGGTATTGTCAGGTAGAAAGATTCATTAAAGTGTCAAAAGTTCTGTGGATTGATCTTGATGGATTCTTTGATATTGTTGTCCCATCAGATCTTTGGACAGAATGTAAAATTTCTGTAGGTTGGCGCAGAGAAGAACCAGCTCGAAATAAAATAACACGTGCTCCTTCAGCTGATGCCATGGATTTCTATGACAAAGTAATTGTGTGGCTGAAAAACAAGATTCCCCCAAAAGAAGTAGATTGGGTTAAAATTGACAAAACGAATCAAGAACCAAAAGAGTCAGTACACTCATTTTATGAAAGATTACTGCTGGTATTTAAACAATACAGTGGCCATGAAAAATTAAGTGAAAAGGACATGAGCCACTTCATATACAGATTTGTTTATGGCTTGAGACCTGAAATTGGTGAGAGGATTAGAAACGGAATTGTCGGTTGGCAATCTCTTACAGTTGATGACATCCTGAGAAAAGCAAAATATTTCAGTGATGAGATAGATGCAAACCAGAAAAAGCTTAAGGAAAAGGCAATGTGGGCACAACTGAAGGTAGCTGAACAGCAAATAGCAACCTTAGAAAATAGAAATGTTTACCAGAATCAAGGCAAGTGACAGGGGAATTTGAACAAACCAAAATTTAATGTTAATATTGAAGAGCTTAAGCAGAAGCTCCCATGTTTTAATTGCGGCGAGATTGGACACTGGAAGCGGGAGTGTAAGAATCCGCCCAGAAATTTAAAAAATTCATCATTAAATCCACAGATGCAGAATGAGATAAATCAGCAGCAACAGCTACAGCAACAGTTAAATGAAATAAGTCAGCAGTAACAGCTACAGTGACAGTTAGTGAATCAGCAGAGCCAATTGAATCAGCAGAGCCAAATCCCACAGCCACCACTTCCAAATTGTGTGAATGAGCAAAGGTTCAGTCCTGAGACGGGATTCTGCGGAGGTGACTAGGTAACAGATCACAAAGAGTGAATGTGCCAAATCCAAATGTTTCTCAGCAATTTTGGTTGAACGGAGGGAGTGACTCAGAGGATTACTCATGACGGTGCCTGAGAGAGGAACAAGAGTGTGTGCTTGGAGCCACTCTTGAGGTAGATCAGTCAGGTCCATTTGTAAATGGTAAAGTGAATGATGTAGAAATCACTTTTCTTGTGGACACTGGTGCTACCCGTTCTGCTGTTAGATCAGTGGAAATTGAAAACCTTCCTCTCTCTGGTGAGTCCATCCAAGTAGTAGGTGTAGCAAATCAGCAAATTAAAACAGATTTAACAGAACCAGTTAACATTGAGATTGGAAATTACAAAGATCAACACAGATTTGTTGTCTGTAACAGCAGTCCAGTTAACTTGTTAGGGAGGGACATATTGTGAAGATGAACTGCAAAATATATTGCTCACCGGATGGTATTGAGCTCCTAACCTTAGAAGAAGATGGTCTGCACAAATTAACAATGCTAATGGTTGAGGAAGAAAATAAACTGTTTCCTGCTTTTGATAAAAGCAATTTGCCTGAAGAACTGAAAGAAGCAGTGAATCCTAAAATTTGGGATTTAACTGGAGATTAAATGGGTTTAATGAAACATGTTGACCCAGTAAAAATTACTCTAAAGCAAGGAATAGATTTTCCAAACATTCCTCAGTACAAGATGAAAGTTGAAACTATTGAGGGTGTCATTCCTGTGATTGAGAAATTCATATGACAAGGTGTTTTAAAAGAAATTGAGAGCAGCCCATGTAATTCACCGATTATGGGAATCAAAAAGCCAAACTGAACTTACAGAATAGTTCAGGACCTGAGAAAGGTTAATCAAATTGTTGTTCCTTTTTGTCCAGTTGTACCAAACCCAGCGGTAATTCTATATCAGATTCCGCATGATACAGAATGGTACACGGTCATAGACCTGTGTAATGCCTTCTTTACAGTTCCACTGCATCCAGAGAGCCAAGAAATTTGTGCGTTCAGATTCCAAGATCTTATCTTAGCATGGTGTTGTATCCCTCAAGGATATACTGAGAGTCCATCTATCTTTAATCAGTTGTTAAAGAAATATTTGGAAGATCTAGATTTGCCTGGAAAATCAACATTGGTTCAGTACATTGATGATCTCCTAGTGGCTGCAAAATCACGAGAAAATTGTGTAACAGACACCATTACACTTTTGAATCGTTTGGCAGATGAGGGACATAAAGTGTCACCTGCAAAATTACAGTTTTGCAAACAAGAAGTAAAATATCTTGGTCACAGAATTACAAAAGGAATCAGACAAGTGACAGTTGAGAGAATTAAAATGATTCGAGCAATACAACCTCCAACAACACAGAGACAGTTCAGAACGTTTCTAGGAATGGTAGGTTATTGTCGTCAATGGATTAGTGGATTTTCAGTAATTGCGAAACCACTGCAGAGACTGACAAAAGCAGACATAAAAGACCCGATTACTTTGACAAAAACTGAGTTAGGGGCTTTTGAAAAGCTAAAGAAAAGTCTGTGTGAAGCTCCAGCATTGGGGATGCCAGACTACGACAAGGAATTTGAGTTGTAATGCAGTGAAAGGGAGGGTTGTGCATTATCAGTTCTGATTCAGAGACATGGAAAAATGAGAAAGCTGATAGCTTACTTTTCAGCTGTTCTTGATCCTGTTGCAAAAGCATTGCCAGGTTGCTTAAAAGCAGTGGCTGCAACAAGTGTAAGCCTTGAGCAAAGTGAAGGAATCATGAAGGGGTTTCCTGTAAAAGTGTATGTACCTCATTCAGATGAATCTCTCCTTACCAGAAGCAAAACACAGCACTTATCGAGTAACAGGTTGACCAAATATGAAAAAACTATTCTGGGATCAGATAATGTTTCGATTGCAAGATGTGTGAATCTAAACCCTTCTACACTATTGCCTGATGGTGTTATTACTGAAATCAAAATTGAAACTGATGTTGATCATGAGTGTTTGGATGTTTTGGAATACTGTACCAAACCTAGAAAAGACATACAAGATGTGCCCTTGCCAGAGTCAGACATTGTTTACTTTGTTGATGGCTCCTGTCTAAGAACAGATGAGGGTATTCTGAGAGCAGCATATTCAGTTTGCACAGTTGCATAAGTAGTTGACGGTTCAACTCTTGAAGGAATTCGTTCAGCTCAAGTGGCAGAATTAATTGCTTTAATTCATGCATGTGAAAGAGCAACGGGAAAAAAGGGTACCATAGTGACTGATAGTCAGTATGGATATGGCGTAGTCCATGACTATGGCCAGTTTTGGTCTCAAAGAGGTTATTTAACTTCTGCGGGAACACAGATCAGGAATGCAAAATTGATCAAAAGACTGATTGATGGCATTCAATTACCTGAGAAAATTGCTGTTGTGAAATGTGGAGCTCATAAAAAAGTTGAAGACTATATTACTAAAGGTAATTCTTTTGCAGATGAAACTGCACGTTACTGTGCGAAAAACAATTTTTCAATTAATCGGGAAAAAGACAATGATCATATTTTGAACTCTCTCATGCTAATATCTGTAGTTGAAACATAGCGGGGAGTAAAAGAGCTACAAGATGAGGCAGATGATGAGGAGAAAAACACTGGCTGAAAGAAGGTTGCAGACAGAGGGAGGAAGATGAGATTTGGGTTTACAAAGATGGCAGACCTGTGATGCCAAATTGCATGATTGCTGACATGGCATGGATGTACCATGGTCCAGGACATTTTGGAAGAGATTCTATGATCAGGACATTTTGGCAGACATGGTATAATCCAAAATGTAGGATTATTGCAGAGTCACTTTGCCAGAGATGCTTGATCTGCCAACAGATCAATCCAAACAGAAAAACAGTTGTGAGCATGGGAACCATAGGACGGGAGGGTGGTCCTTTTATCAGATTGCAAATGTATTTCATTGACATGCCACCTCACAATAAACTAAGATATGTCCTTGTGATTGTCTGTCTGTTTTGAAGATGGGTGGAAGTGTTCCCAACTCGTCACAATGACTCAGTTACTGTGGCAAAATTGCTCTTAAGGGAGATCATACCAAGGTATGCATTTCCAGTCACTGTTGAAAGTGATCGTGGTACACACTTTGAAAACAGATTGCTACAATTAATTTGTGAAGCTTTCAACATAAAACCAAAATTACATTGTGCATACCGACCAGAAGCATCAGTGTTGTTGAACAGATTAACGGAACAATTAAAAATAAAATAGTGAAAATGTGTGTAGCTACAGGAATGAAGTGGACAGATGCACTTCCACTTGTCTTAATGTCCTTAAGAAGCACACCAGATAAAAAGACAGGTCTAAGCCCCCATGACATACTTATGGGAAGAGTAATGAGACAGGCATTTATACCAGTTAAAAAGATTTTGAGCATTAGGGAAAGTGCAATTATGGACTATTATAAAAATGTGTCTGATGTGGTAACGTCTGTATTCCTACAGGTGGGAACAGGTGTGATTTCAAATGAAAATGAGCAAGCTCATGATCTGTTACCAGGAGACTGGGTCAGAACAAAAATTCACCGAAGAAGAAACTGTTTAGTACCCAGGTGGCAAAAAGCAAGACAGGTGATACTAGTCACAACAAATGCAGTTAAATGCAAAGGTTTGAAAAGGTGGGTGCATGCAAGTCACACCATTCGTGTACCACCTCCTGATAATCCGGATGAGGATAGTGACACAACAACTGATTCAGACTCTGAAGAAGAACCTGAAGAGAATTCAGATTCTGAAGATCGACAAGAAGGTCGACATCTGGAAGATTCTGATGTGGATCAGGCATTGAATGAAAAAGATCTAGAGATTGTGATTCTAGATTCAGAAAATAATGAAAATGTTTTAGAAAAAGAAACATAAAAAGAATCTGAGTCAAAAGAGATTCAAGATCAGGAGAGTATTGAAAAGCAGATTGAAAGCTCTGAAAGCAGGAACAAGAATTCTGAAACTGGGAAGTTAGAAGTAATTCCAGAAGAAGAAGACGAATTACCGAGTACCAGCTACAAGGATGATGTTTCTAACGGAGTGAAGCTGCCGAGTAAAGAAGATCCTAGACATAAATTTGAAATCTCTGAGACAGATTCGGATGAGAATGATGAAGAGTCTGAAATAAGAAAATTCAGAAAAAGAGCTTGGAAAGCTGAGTGTAACGAAACTGAGCCTAAGAAGAAATTCATAAGAAAGGAAGATAATTGGCCTAAAGAAAATCAAAAATTCAAATTGGTGAACAAGTCGAAGGAGCAGATTAATGAGATATCTAGTCAAAAGGGTGACTCTGAAAAGAAAGGTCAAGCAGGAAAGAAAATTGAAGTGATTAGCAGTAGGAGCAAAAGACCATTGAGGCCAAATCAAAAGTATAAGCCCCCGGAGTGGACCTATATAATAATTCCACCAGTAGTGGAAATCAGTAGCAGTAGTCAGGAGGATTTGGAAGAAACCAGTGACAATGATTAAGAATAATATTCTTTAGGTTGAGGTTTATTTTTGGCATAAGGCTGAAGAAATTGTGTTAGGTGACACAAGGTTGAAGAAATTGTGTTAGCTGGAAAGCACTTTAATGTAAGACGCAAGGTCGAAGAAAAGCTGTTAGAGGGTTACTAAAAAAAAAATTTAAAAGGGGAGGTGTATATATAGTACTACTATTTTTAAATTTAGTACTATTTTTAAATTTTTGTTTTGATTTAAGTAAAAACTTTGTAAAAAAATAAAGATGCCTAATACTGACAATTCATGGTGTGCTATCATTAGAAGATGCTGTTAAATGTCTTCTATTTGTGTGATCCTAATAATTTTGGTATGGTTAATTTTAGCAGTCATCTTTCCTTTTGGCATAGACAAGGAGGATTATAAAGCTAACATGACAAGCAAAGCTGAATCTAAACAAGCTGTTCATGATGTTGCAAGTAAAACTAATAGAGTTATTGAGCACAAACCAGAGATCCACCAAGATAGATCTGTTGGTGATTTTTCTACTAATACTTTTTCAAGACTCTTGTCAGAATATGTAAAAGTCATGGACGTGAAGGATTGTTATGTCTGTGTGAAGCATCCTGCTTCAGTTTCAGAGGGGGTTAGGTATAACATGCTTCCCCTTACTTATGGCATTACAAGTAGTGTTATAGCTAGCTTGTTCTATCAAACAGGTCGTCTGGAGTACTATTACACAGACTACGACGAAATCTTTGCTAACCTGAAAGTTGTAAATAGCTTAAACAAAGTCAAACCTGCTAAACAAATGAGAGAATTCTTTTTAGTGACTAATGAACTTACCTATGAATACGCTTACAAGAACAATTTAACTTGCAAAATGAGAGATGAAGAAAGATCTTTTCTCAAGTTGGTTGAGGAGAGAAGGGCGATTTATAAGAGAAATGAGATGCTGAAACAGACTAAATCCAAATTTTGGCAGCTCGAGGATGAGAAGCTCAATGGTGGAAATAGATATGCTGCTATTCACATAGATGATCCTGTTAGTGGAAAATTCTGTATTAGGAGAGATAAGACATTATACGACAATTATTTTGTCGGTGCTAGTCAATGTGAGGATACTTATCGTATCATAGGGGGATGGGGATTTAAAGGTGGCAAAGATCCAATTTTTCCTGGAATTTATTTTGTTTGTGGGAACAAAGCTTACTTTAACCTCCCAGACCATTGGTATGGGTCGTGCTACCTTGGATTGGTTTTTCCCAAAAATGTTCATGTGGACAGAAATGTAGAGGGATCATTTGAAATTGGCAAACACCTGAACAGAGAGCTTTGCAGAAATTATGGGTGACATATTTGGTGCAATAATTCCTATGGTGGGAATAACCCTGAATGCAATTAAAATCAGAAAGGTTTCCACAATTGTTGACAGATTGTCCACAGATACTGCAAGTGGTTTTCAATTAGTTAATACTGAACTTGTCGCCACCAGAAGCATGGTTATGCAGAACCGCCTTGCATTAGACATTCTGCTAGCAAAAGAAGGAGGAGCTTGCGGGATTGTACATGTTCAGCATAACTGTACTTATATCCCAGACAAAAGCCAGAATATAGAGATGCTTATCAAAAATATCACTGAATTTCACTCAGAAATAGAACCCATGGAAAGCGACAATTTTTCTGAACGTCTGAGCAAAAGGTTTGAGGCAATTGGGAAATGGTTTGGGAAGATTAGCAGTTCAATCATTGGCAAAGTACTTTATCCTGTTATAAGCATAGTTATAGTGACACCTTTGTTAAAAAAATTAGTTGCATGATTCACAAGAGAAAGAAGCATGTGAGGGAAAAGAGAAGGATCTACAAACTCAGAAAGCGCAGGAGAAGGAGATAGAATTGGAAAAATTTCGTAGAGCTCAATATGAGAGCTCCAGACAGACTGATGAAACAGGGGTTTAGAAATATTAACACAGAGAGTGTTCAAAATATGATGTCTTCAAAAGTTAAAATTTTGGTAACATTTTTGGGTATTGTTTGGTGATTTTAAAATCACCAGATGAGGGAGTTGATGAAGCGAGTTTTTGAAATTAATTATGCTTTTACTCGCTGAGGTAAACTTCCATAACAAAATAATAATATTAATGAGTGTTGTATGATTTGTATTAATTCAACCTAGAATAATGTGCATTTACATGAACATGTGGGAATTAACATTATGTGCTCTTGTTGCATTTGCCAGTTCATTTAAAAATAATTAACTAACTTTGTCTTTTCGTTTTGTCAACATTAATTGCGGCTGTTTAAATAATAGCATGTGCTTATTTTTAAATGTGCTTTTGCTATGTTGTGTCTTTAATGTGTCAAAGGTTTGTTGTTTATTCATGATTAAAAGCTAGGTAACTTAGACTAATGGGTTAACATTAGTGAAGGGGCTGGGTAACAGAATGACTTTCATTACTCAAATTAATTGATGTTTTGTGTTTCCTTGCATACAAGTGCTTCGAGAAAGAGGCCTGAAGTCTAGTTTAAAATGGGTGTTTTAGAGTCCTGTCATGATGAGCTGAGCACAGCAAAGAATGAAAAAAAAGAGTTTGACGTTCATAATTATCAGTAAACAAAATACGAGGAACTGTGCAGGATGTGCTCCGCATTGTATAATTTTCCAAGGACAGGATATGGCAGAAAAGCGAAGCTGAGAAAGCAACAAACTGTTATTTAATAAAATGTTGCAAAGGACCTCGGAGGCTAATGCCGCTTGTAGACAATGGACAAAGATGTTATAGAAGAGCGGGGCATATTACCAAGCAATAGCGATAATTATCGCTATTGCTTGGTTAGAGACAAAAATTTATCGCTGAGCTGCGGCGATTTTTATCGCAGATAAACCTTGGTATTACCAAGGTTTATCGCAAATGCGATAAAAATCGGCCGGAATGCATGAATATCTCTGAAAAGTCAGAGATATTCATGCATTACCGAGCTAATGCTCTTAGCCATGTTATCCACCTCCCATTGGATAACATGGCTAAGAACTGCTCAAGGCAGGTGTTAGATTTTGGAGATATTTGCGCTTAGCGCGAATATCTCCAAAAGTTGGTAATAGGAGATAGCGATGTTAGCGACTGTTTCCAGTCGCTAACATCTTGGCACGCCCACTTTGCATGTCATTAGTGATAAATATCACTGACATGCAAAGTGGGGCCCAAGATGGTCGCTAATGCTCCTTTGCTGGAGCATCTGTGCGCATTATAAGTGCCCGTAGCATAGCGTATCTCCTACTAGCTGTCGCTAACTGGTGTTAGCGACAGCTAGGTAATAGGGAGATAATTTTATCTCCGATTTCTTGGCTTTTAAAGCCAAAAAAGCGGAGATAAACCCCCTTGATAATATGCCCCAGCATGATGTCGGAATGAAGAGGCAATGACTTCATGTGGACTGACGGCTGTCAGCCAATTAAATCACAGGATGGCTTTTAAAAAGTATTCTTTAGCTAGTTTTAGATAGAGAAAAGGTATAAAACTTGGCCCCTTGGGAGGAGCTTTGCTGGCTCGTTCCTGAATCCTGCAGAGCGTGAGATGCTGACGGACTTTTGACTCGCATAAGAGAAATAGAACTTATACTTTTCCTTTAGGTTCCATTTAGTTTAGTCAGGGAAATAGGGTTTAGGGAATGAGATTCTTTCTGCTATAAAACTTTTCATGCTGATTTCGTTTTGAAGCTGACAGTCAAATGTGCCTTTACTTTATAAAATGATGCTTATTAAATGCTAATAAAAAGATTTATTAATTGAAAATGCTCTTTACTTGATAAGTAAAGTTAATAAAATAGATTTTGAAATGACAAGCTGGTCTTGTTTGTTTTGAGTCTAGTTACCATTAGTTAATCCATTGCCTAGGTGACTTAATTAAATGCACACATTTATAAACATGAACATGATAAACTGCAGTTGTATATAAATATAAATAGTCTTGTGAATAGTTCTAATTAATTAGGTCACATGATTCAGTTGGCCAATTCTTGTCTCAGTCAATTATGGGCCTAGTGATGAATTTATGAATGATGGTGAGTATTGTGGTGTAGGGTAGTACTTATGAGACAGAATTTCTTTAAGCCTGCTGGATCAATTTTCTGGTAGCAGAATTTGATGGTTACTATGGTAACTAACATGCTACATAGATACATAGGATACATGTTTAACACATGTTAAGTTTGTTCAGTTGTTATATGTAGTTGAAAGGTTTTTTCCAGTAGTGTGAAAATTCCTGGTTAAGTTGCTGGCAGAGTAGTGTGACAGGTGAAGTTACACAGTTCATTTGTTCTGTTTCAAATTAGTGATATTGATATATTGCTAGTGTTGTGGACGTACAGCACAAGTTTAGGGATTTTAGGTATGACAGGTTGTATGTATAGTGAGGATTACCTATGAAATCGTAGCTTTGAGTATGGGGACTAGGAGCCCTTTTAAAACTCGCTGTGAAAAAAGTAATGGGATTTTTCCAAGCTTGTATGAAGGGTAAGGAAGCGTCGTCTATTCTTATTGGCGATTGAGGATTTCTATTGGTTGGTTAAAGTCCTGCCAAAGATTTCATGTATACATGGTTAGGGTTTTCCGTTTGAATGCGTAAAAATGATTTTGTGAAAATAGCGTTGTCTATTTCACGAGAGTGAGAACTCGATTGATTGATAAAAACTATCACTTTGTTTAGCGAAACAGACAAATGGTTTGTTTTTCTGTAGTTATTAACTGAATTTCATTGAAAAGAGTTGTTTTTAAAATGGCGCTGTGAAAATATTTTGTAAAGGAGGGGTGAGTTTGCGGAGTGGAGACAGCGAAGCTGCAGCTGCAGTATACGTCACAGGGTTCGCGCTGCGATTGGTTGATATACGTCACAGCAAGCGCACTGATAGCTATTAGCTGATTGGTACTTTCTGAAAGCAGTACTTCTATTGGTTGAGCAAGGTAGTGACGTGGCTTAACCTGATTGGCTTGTTGGTGAGTTTTGCGCACGGATTGGCTAAGAGTAGCGGAACAACAAAGAAATACTTACGATCTTTTCTAAATTAAACGGAATAGTTTTAAAAAATGTGTTATTGGTACGGAAAGGAGGAAAAGAAGCCTTCATGGTTTCAGAAATTTAAAAATGTATTCAACCCTGATAAGAAAATTGAAACGCGTGGTGGAAAATTACTTCATAAGTACAAACACCCGCAGCATATATGGAAGGTGAATATGGTTATCATACTGTCCTTTGGTTTGAAAATTGGATGCAATATACCAAAGATGATGGTGTATTAGCGTGGCCGGAAGACGGATCATTTAATATGAAAGTTCTGAAAAACCTGAGAGAAAAAATGATGGCTCTTACGCCAAAGCCTAGACCTACTCAATTTGAAGCTTTAGTTGAATGGGAAGTTGAAATGATGGAACTTGAACGAGAAACCAGAGGTTTAACAAGAGGCCCAAAATCAATGTAAATGTATGATGGTTTGTACCCAGTTAGGGAGATGGTTGTTGAAACATCAGGTCAAAAGAATACCCGAAAAAGAGGTCATCTTGATGAAGAATTAGATGATGCAGTTTTAGAAGAAATTTTTATTAATCCACCACCCTATCAGCCAAGTGGTACACAGTCTACCCCGAGAGTTTCTTCAGGAACCTCTCCAAGTGCACCTCCCAGAGAATCAAATGAAAATTCACCCAGATTTTTAAGATTACCTGAAAGAGTAGGGACAAGAAGTAATTCTAATACTCCTAGAGAAAACAGAAATTATCCAGAGATTCCAGAGCAGAGAAAAGAATTCATGAGAAATGAAAAAAAGAACAGAAGGACCTGAGAATATACCAAATATTTCACAATATTTAAGAGCAAAAGAGGAATTAATACAGCAATTAACAAAAGGGATGGAAGCAGTAACAGTACCAGTAACAATTGGTCCTGTTGTACCAGTTTTTGAACAAGGAGAAAATAGACACTCAGCTCTGACTGTTCCATTAAATGCGTAAATTCAGAAAGTAGCTGAAAAAATTGTATTCAGAGTTATCAGAAATCCATAGAGAACAAAAAATGCCAAATTTAACTTTTAATCAACGTTTGTCAAATGGTCAGATACCATCAGTTGCAGGATCTGATTATGGATCTTCTGAAAAGAGCATGAATAAAACAGATTTGACACAGACTCCATTAACTCCACAAGTTCCTTAATCTAAACAACTTGATGTGGCAAAATTCAAAGCAGATTTAGAAGAATTAATTATTGGCACAATTGGAACTGACTGTTTAAAGCAATATCAGGATGATGAATTGTTATTTTTCTGTAAAAGCATACAATGGAAAACGAAAAACAAATATGATCAATTTGAAGAAGTGGCTGCTGAATTAGACATAGATTTGAGTAGGAAGAAACAATTGCAAAAACATTAGAGAGTGGATTTTTCTGAAAAGGACATTGAAAACCTAAATACCACAGACAGGATTACCCATGTAAAAGAATTAATTGTGTTCCTGAAAAGATTAGGTGAATTAAGTAAGCGGAGAGTGAAATGGACAAAGAAAAGAGAAGAGGAAAAAAGAGAAAGAGGGGAAGTTGTTGCAACTGAGTTTCCTATGAGGGAAATAGCTGGTGGAGGTTATGTTCATGTTCCATGGACAAGGCAGGACATTTTACTCTTTACAAATGATTTTCCTCGGCTGAGAGAAAGCCAGTAGAATGGTATCGTCAGGTAGACAGATTCATTAAAGTGTCAAAAGTTCTGTGGATTGATCTTGATGGATTCTTTGATATTGTTGTCCCATCAGATCTTTGGATAGAATGTAACATTTCTGTGGGTTGGCCCAGAGAAGAACCAGCTCGCAATAAAATAACACGTGCTCCTTCAGCTGATGTCATCGATTTCTATGACAAAGTAATTGTGTGGCTGAAAAACAAGATTCCCCCAAAAGAAGTAGATTGGGTTAAAATTGTCAGAACGAATCAAGAACCAAAAGAGTCAGTACACTCATTTTATGAAAGATTACTGCTGGTGTTTAAACAATACAGTGGCTATGAAAAATTAAGTGAAAAGGACATGAGCCACTTCATATACAGATTTGTTTATGGCTTGAGACCTGAAATTTGTGAGATGATTAGAAACGGAATTGTCGGTTGGCAATCTCTTACAGTTGATGACATCCTGAGAAAAGCAAAATATTGCAGTGATGAGATAGATGCAAACCAGAAAAAGCTTAAGGAAAAGGCAATGTGGGCACAACTGAAGATAGATGAACAGTAAATAGCAACCTTAGAAAATAAAAATGTTTACCAGAATCAAGGCAAGTTAAAGGGGAATTTGAACAAACCAAAATTTTATGTTAATATTGAAGAGCTTAAGCAGAAGCTCCCATGTTTTAATTGTGGCGAGATTGGACACTGGAAGCGGGAGTGTAAAAATCCGCCCAGAAATTTTAACAATTCATCATTAAATCCACAGATGCAGAATGAGATAAATCAGCAGCAACAGCTACAGCGACAGTTAAATGAAATAAGTCAGCAGCAACAGCTACAGCGACAGTTAGTGAATCAGCAGAGCCAATTGAATCAGCAGAGCCAAATCCCACAGCCACCACTTCCAAATTGTGTGAATGCGCAAAGGTTCAGTCCTGAGACGGGATTCTGCGGAGGTGACTAGGTAAACAGATCACAAAGAGTGAATGTGCCAAATCCAAATGTTTCTCAGCAATTTTGGTTGAACAGAGGGAGTGACTCAGAGGATAACTCATGACGGTGCCTGAGAGAGGAAGAAGAGTGTGTGCTTGGAGCCACTCGTAAATGGTAAAGTGAATGATGTAGAAATCACTTTTCTTGTGGACACTGGTGCTACCCGTTCTACTGTTAGATCAGTGGAAATTGAAAACCTTCCTCTCTCTGGTGAGTCCATCCAAGTAGTAGGTGTAGCAAATCAGCAAATTAAAATAGATTTAACAGAACCAGTTAACATTGAGATTGGAAATTACAAAGATAAACACAGATTTGTTGTCTGTAACAGCAGTCCAGTTAACCTGTTAGGGAGGGACATATTGTGTAAGATGAACTGCAAAATATATTGCTCACCGGATGGTATTGAGCTCCAAACCTTAGAAGAAGATTGTCTGTACAAATTAACAATGCTAATGGTTGAGGAAGAAAATAAACTGTTTCTTGCTTTTGATAAAAAGAATTTGCCTGAAGAACTGAAAGACGCAGTGAATCCAAAAATTTGGGATTTAACTGGAGATGAAATGGGTTTAATGAAACATGTTGACCCAGTAAAAACTACTGTAAAGCAAGGAATAGATTTTCCAAACATTCCTCAGTACAAGATGAAAGCTGAAACTATTGAGGGTGTCATTCCTGTGATTGAGAAATTCATAAAACAAGGTGTTTTAAAAGAAATTGAGAGCAGCCCTTGTAATTCACCGATTATGGGAATCAAAAAGCTAAACGGAACTAACAGAATAGTTCAGGATCTGAGAAAGGTTAACCGAATTGTTGTTCCCTGTTGTCCAGTTGTACCAAACCCAGCGGTAAGTCTATATCAGATTCCGCATGATGCAGAATGGTACACGGTCATAGACCTGTGTAATGCCTTCTTTACAGTTCCACTGCATCCAGAGAGCCAAGAAATGTTTGCGTTCAGATTCCAAGATCGTATCTTAGCATGGTGTTGTATCCCTCAAGGGTATACTGAGAGTCTATCTAGCTTTAATCAGTTGTTAAAGAAATCTTTGGAAGATCTAGATTTGCCTGGAAAATCAACATTGGTTCAGTACTTTGATGATCTCCTAGTGGCTGCAAAATCACAAGAAAATTGTGTAACAGACATCATTACACATTGGAATCGTTTGGCAGATGAGGGACATAAAGTGTCACCTGCAAAATTAGAGTTTTGCAAACAAGAAGTAAAATATCTTGGTCACAGAATTACAAAGGGAATCAGACAAGTGACAGTTGAGAGAAATAAAATGATTCGAGCAATACAACCTCCAACAACACAGAGACAGTTCAGAATGTTTCTAGGAATGGTAGGTTATTGTCGTCAATGGATTAGTGTATTTTTAGTAATTGCGAAACCACTGCAGAGTCTGACAAAAGCAGACATAAAAGACCCGATTACTTTGACAAAAACTGAGTTAGAGGCCTTTGAAAAGCTAAAGAAAAGTCTGTGTGAAGCTCCAGCATTGGGGATGCCAGACTACGACAAGGAATTTGAGTTGTACTGCAGTGAAAGGGAGGGTTGCGCATTATCAGTTCTGATTCAGAGACATGGAAAAATGAGAAAGCTGATAACTCACTTTTCAGCTGTTCTTGATCCTGTTGCAAAAGCATTGCCAGGTTGCTTAAAAGCAGTGTCTGCAACAAGTGTAAGCCTTGAGCAAAGTGAAGGAATCATAATGGGGTTTCCTGTAAAAGTGTATGTACCTCATTCAGTTGAATCTCTCCTTACCAGAAGCAAAACACAGCACTTATCGAGTAACAGGTTGACCAAATATGAAAAAACTATTCTGGGATCAGATAATGTTTCGATTGCAAGATGTGTGAATCTAAACCCTTCTACACTATTGCCTGATGGTGTTATTACTGAAATCAAAATTGAAACTGATGTTGATCATGAGTGTTTGGATGTTTTGGAATACTGTACCAAACCTAGAAAAGACATAAAAGATGTGCCCTTGCCAGAGTCAGACATTGTTTACTTTGTTGATGGCTCCTGTCTAAGAACAGATGAGGGTATTCTGAGAGCAGCATATTCAGTTTGCACAGTTTCAGAAGTAGTTGAAGGTTCAACTCTTGAAGAAATTCGTTCAGCTCAAGTGGCAGAATTAATTGCTTTAATTCATGCATGTGAAAGAGCAAAGGGAAAAAAGGTTACCATAGTGACTGATAGTCAGTATGGATATGGCGTAGTCCATGACTATGGCCAGCTTTGGTCTCAAAGAGGTTATTTAACTTCTGCGGGCACACAGATCAGGAATGCAAAATTGATCAAAAGACTGATTGATGGCATTCAATTACCTGGGAAAATTGCAGTTGTGAAATGTGGAGCTCATAAAAAAAGGTGTAGACTATATTACTAAAGGTAATTCTTTTGCAGATGAAACTGCACGTTACTGTGCGAAAAACAATTTTTCAATTAATCGGGAAAAAGACAATGATCATGTTTTGAACTCTCTCATGCTAATATCTGTAGTTGAAACATAGCAGGGGGTAAAAGAGCTACAAGATGAAGAGGATGATGAGGAGAAAAACACTGGCTGAAAGAAGGTTGCAGACAGAGGGAGGAAGATGATATTTGGGTTTACAAAGATGGCAGACCTGTAATGCCAAATTGCATGATTGCTGACATGGCATGGATGTACCATGGTCCAGGACATTAAGGAAGAGATTCTATGATCAGGACATTTAGGCAGACATGGTATAATCCAAAATTTAGGATTATTGCAGAGTAACTTTGCCAGAGATGCTTGATCTGCCAACAGATCAATCCAAACAGAAAAACAGTTGTGAGCATGGGAACCATAGGATGGGAGGGTGGTCCTTTTATCAGATTGCAAATGGATTTCATTGACGTGCCACCTCACAATAAACTAAGATATGTCCTTGTGATTGTCTGTCTGTTTTCAAGATGGGTGGAAGCGTTCCCAACTCGTCACAATGACTCAGTTACTGTGGTGGCAAAATTGCTCATAAGGGAGATCATACCAAGGTGTGGATTTCCAGTTACTGTTGAAAGTGATTGTGGTACACACTTTGAAAACAGATTGCTACAATTAATTTGTGAAGCTTTCAACATAAAACAAAAATTACATTGTGCATACCGACCAGAAGCATCAGTGTTGTTGAACCAATGAACGGAACAATTAAAAATAGAATAGCGAAAATGTGTCTAGCTACAGGAATGAAGTGGACAGATGCACTTACACTTGTCTTAATGTCCTTAAGAAGCACACCAGATAAAAAGACAGGTCTAAGCCCCCATGACATACTTATGGGAAGAGTAATGAGTCTTGAGCATTAATGAAAGTACAATTATGGACTATTGTAAAAATCTGTCTGATGTGGTAACTTCTGTATTCCATCAGGTGGGAACAGATGTGATTTCAAATGAAAAGGAGCAAGCTCATGATCTGTTACCAGGAGACTGGGTAAGAACAAAAGTTCACCGAAGAAGAAACTGTTTAGTACCCAAGTGGCAAAAAACAAAGCAGGTGATACTAGTCACAACAAATGCAGTTAAATGCAAAGGTTTGAAAAGGTGGGTGCATGCAAGTCACACCATTCATGTACCACCTCCTGATAATCCTGATGCGGATAGTGACACAACAACTGATTCAGACTCTGAAGAAGAACCTGAAGAGAATTCAGATTCTGAAGATCGACAAGAAGGTCGACATCTGGAAGATTCTGATGTGGATCCGGCATTGAATGAAAAAGATCTAGAGATTGTGATTCTAGATTCAGAAAATAATGAAAATGTTTTAGAAAAAGAAACAAAAAAAGAATCTGAGTCAAAAGAGATTCAAGATCAGGAGAGTATTGAAAAGCAGATTGAAAGCTCTGAAAGCAGGAACAAGAATTCTGAAACTGGGAAGTTAGAAGTAATTCCAGAAGAAGAAGAAGACGAATTACCGAGTACCAGCTACAAGGATGATGTTCCTAACGGAGTGAAGCTGCTGAGTAAAGAAGATCCTAGACATAAATTTGAAATCTCTGAGACAGATTCGGATGAGAGTGATGAAGAGTCTGAAATAAGAAAATTCAGAAAAAGAGCTTGGAAAGCTGAGTGTAACGAAAATGAGCCTAAGAAGAAATTCATAAGAAAAGGAGATAATTGCCCTAAAGAAAATCTAAAATTCAAATTGGTGAACAAGTCAAAGGAGCAGATTAATGAGATATCTAGTCAAAAGGGTGACTCTGAAAAGAAAGATCAAGCAGGAAAGAAAATTGAAGTGATTAGCAGTAGGAGCAAAAGACCATTGAGGCCAAATCAAAAGTATAAGTCCCTTGAGTGGACCTATATAATAATTCCACCAGTAGTGGAAATCAGTAGCAGTAGTCAGGAGGATTTGGAAGAAACCAGTGACAATGATTAAGAATAATATTCTTTAGGTTGAGGTTTATTTTTGGCATATGGCTGAAGAAATTGTGTTAGGTGACACAAGGTCGAAGAAATTGTGTTAGCTGGAAAAACACTTTAATGTAAGATGCAAGGTCGAAGAAAATCTGTTAGAGGGTTACTAAAAAAAAGGGGAGGTGTATATATAGTACTACTATTTTTAAATGTAGTACTATTTTTAAATTTTTGTTTTGATTTAAGTAAAAACTTTAAAAAAAAAAAAAAAGATGCCTAATACTGACAATTCAAGGTGTGCTATCTTTAGAAGATGTTGTAAAATGTCTTCTATTTGTGTGATCCTAATAATTTTGGTATGGTCAATTTTAGCAGTCATCTTTCCTTTTGGCATAGACAAGGAGGATTATAAAGCTAACATGACAAGCAAAGCTGAATCTAAACAAGCTGTTCATGATGTTGCAAGTAAAACTAATAGAGTTATTGAGCACAAACCAGAGATCCGCCAAGATAGATCTGTTGGTGATTTTTCTACTAATTCTTTTTCAAGACTCTTGTCAGAATATGTAAAAGTCATGGATGTGAAGGATTGTTATGTCTGTGTGAAGCATCCTGCTTCAGTTTCAGAGGGGGTTAAGTATAACATGCTTCCCCTCACTTATGGCATTACATGTAGTGTTATAGCTAGCTTGTTCTATCAAACTGGTCGTCTGGAGTACTATTACTCAGACTACGCCGAAATCTTCGCTAACCTGAAAGTTGTAAATAGCTTAAACAAAGTCAAACCTGCTAAACAAATGAGAGAATTCTTTTTAGTGACTAATGAACTTACCTATGAATATGCTTACAAGAACAATTTAACTTGCAAAATGAGAGATGAAGAATGATCTTTTCTCAAGTTGGTTGAGGGGAGAAGGGCGATTTATAAGAGAAATGAGATGCTGAAACAGACTAAATCCAAATTTTGGCAGCTCGAGGATGAGAAGCTCAATGGTGGAAATAGATATGCTGCTATTCACATAGAAGATCCTGTTAGTGGAAAATGCTGTATTAGGAGAGATAAGACATTATACGACAAGTATTTTGTCGGTGCTAGTCAATGTGAGGATACTTATCATATCATATGGGGATGGGGATTTAAAGGTGGCAAAGATCCAATTTTTCCTGGAATTTATTTTGTTTGTGGGAACAAAGCTTAATTTAACCTCCCAGACCATTGGTAGGGGACGTGCTACCTTTGATTGGTTTTTCCCAAAAATGTTCATGTGGACAGAAATGTAGAAGGATCATTTGAAATTGGCAAACACCTGAACAGGTACAGGAGAGAGAACTTTTCAGAAATTATGGGTGACATATTTGGTGCAATAATTCCTATGGTGGGAATAACCCTGAATATAATTAAAATCAGAAAGGTTTCCACAATTGTTGACAGATTGTCCACAAATACTGCAAGTGGTTTTCAATTAGTTAATACTGAACTTGTCGCCACCAGAAGCATGGTTATGCAGAACTGCCTTGCATTAGACATTCTGCTAGCAAAAGAAGGAGGAGTTTGCGGGATTTTACATGTTCAGCATTGCTGTACTTATATCCCAGATAAAAGCCAGAATATAGAGATGCTTATCAAAAATATCACTGAATTTCACTCAGAAATAGAACCCATGGAAAGCGACAATTTTTCTGAACGTCTGAGCAAAAGGTTTGAGGCAATTGGGAAAATGGTTTGGGAAGATTGGCAGTTCAATCATTGGCAAAGTACTTTATCCTGTAATAATCATAGTTATAGTGACACTTTTGTTAAAAATTAGTTGCATGATTCACAAGAGAAAGAAGCATGTGAGGGAAAAGAGAAGGATCTAAAAAATCAGAAAGGCTCAGGAGAAGGAGATGGAATTGGAAACATTTTGTAGAGCTCAATATGAGAGCTCCAGACAGACTGATGAGACAGGGGTTTAGAAATATTAACACAGAGAGTGTTCAAAATATGATGTCTTCAAAAGTTAAAATTTTGGTAAAATTTTTGGGTATTGGTTGGTGATTTTAAAATCACCAGATGAGGGAGTTGATGAAGCGAGTTTTTGAAATTAATTATGTTTTTACTCGCGGAGTTAAACTTCCATAACAAAATAATAATATTAATGAGTGATGTATGATTTGTATTAATTCAACCTAGAATAATGTGCATTTACATGAACATGTGGGAATTAACATTATGTGCTCTTGTTGCATTTGCCAGTTCGTTTAAAAATAATAAACTAACTTTGTCTTTTCGTTTTGTCAACATTAATTGCGGCTGTTTAAATAATAGCATGTGCTTATTTTTAAATGTGCTTTTGTCTATGCTGTGTCTTTAATGTGGCAAAGTTTTGTTGTTTATTCGTGCTTAAAAGCTAGGTAACTTAGACTAATGGGTTAACATTAGTGACTCAAATTAATTGATGTTTTGTGTTTCCTTGCATACTAGTGCTTCGAGAAAGAGGCCTGAGGCCTAGTTTAAAATGGGTGTTTTGGACTCCTGTCATGATGAGCCGAGCACAGCAAAGAATGAAAAAAAGAGTTTGACGTTCATAATCATCAATAATAAAATATGAGGAACTGTGCAGTATGTGCTCCGTGTTGTATAATTTTCCAAGGACAGGATATGGCAGAAAAGCCAAGCTGAGGAAGCAAGGAACTGTTATTCAATAAAATGTTGCAAAGGACCTCGGAAGCTAATGTTGCTTGTAGACAATGGACAAAGATGTTATAGAAGAGCACGATTTCGGAATGAAGAGGCAATGACTTCATGTGGACTGACGGCTGTCAGCCAATTAAATCACAGGATGGCTTTTAAAAAGTATTGTTTTAGCTAGTTTTAGATAGAGAAAAGGTATAAAACTTGGGGCCAGATGTATCAAGATACCGTTTTGCGAATCCTAAATAGGGATTTTTTGCGAATCCCTATTTAGAATTCGCAAAACGGTATGTATGTACAAAATCGCAATTTTTTAGCGATTCCTTATTATTCTTTATTTGCGAATTCGGAATTTGTGAATTCGCACATAAAGAATAATTTCCAATGCACCATAGGAATGATGCAATAATCCTCAAATCGGGAATTCGCAATTTGCTAATCGCAATTTGAGAATTATTTCAAGGGTGCAGGGGTGTCTTAAAGACACCCTGCTGCACCCCTGAAATCTACATGTGTGCATGTGGCACACATACATGCCCTATGGGCATGTATGTGTGTCACATGCCACCCTCACAAAGCCAATTCGGGTATTTTTAAAAGAAATCGCAAATTACCACCAACTACAAGTTGGTGGTAAATTGCGATTTCTTAACACAAATTCGCAATTCAAAAATGTATCATACATATCATGTAAGGAATCGCAAAATTTGCGATTCCTTAAATGCTCTGGCAAAATAAGGAATTGCAAATTATTGCGATTCCTTAAATTGCGATTTTTTGATACATAGGAAAAAATGCAAAAAGGCCGTTTGCGGGTCCCAAAGGCCAAAATTCTGCAAATTTCGGCCTTCGTGAGTCGAAAAGCCTTGATACATCTGGCCCTGGGCCCCTTGAGAGGAGCTTTGCTGGCTCGTTCCTGAATCCTGCAGAGCGTGAGATGCTGACGGACGTTTGACTCACGTAAGAAAAATAGAACTTATGCTTTTCCTTTAGGTTCCATTTAGTTTAGTCAGGGAAATAGGGTTTAGGGAATGAGATTCTTTCTGCTATAAAACGTTTCATGCTGATTTCGTTTTGAAGTTGACAGTCAAGTGTGCCTTTACTTAATAAAATGATGCTTATTAAATGCTAATAAAAAGATGTATTAATTGAAAATGCTCTTTGCTTGATAAATAAAGTTAATAAAAGAGATTTTGAAATGACAAGCTGGTCTTGTTTGTTTTGAGTCTAGTTACCATTAGTTAATCCATTGCCTCGGTGACTTAATTAAATGCACACACTTATAAACATAAACATGATAAACTGCAGTTGTATATAAATATAAATAGTCTTGTGAATAGTTTTAATTAATTAGGTCACATGATTCAGTTGGCCAATTCTTGTCTCAGTCAATTATGGGCCTAGTGATGAATTTATGAATGATGGTGAGTATTGTGGTGTAGGGTAGTACTTATGAGACAGAGTTTCTTTAGGCCACTGGATCAGTAGGAACCACCATCATGGTGGGTTTCTGCCAATACATTTCGCTGTTTGGTGCTTTCTTCATTTATATTCAGAAAGAAAATTACGAAACTGGATTTCTTGTTCTGAAAATAAAGCGTGTAATGTTCCCCTCTCCATGTGCCTCCTCTCCCATAGCAGTGGGGAGCACAGTTAGCATTTTACTGTCCCTCCTGCCAGGGTTTACCTGGCCATGAGGACAGTAAATGAAATGGCTATATGTCCACTCATCCGGATTGGATGGGCGGACATAAGGCCATTTCTCTGATGGCCCGATGGAAGTTTGGCTATGGCAGTGATGTAGTAGTCACAAACCTATGGTCTGCCAGCATTTAAATTGGGTGGGCGGACCATAATGTTGGTAGTAAATATACTCTGTCACCATGGCAACGGAGTATCCTTACCAGCAAGATATAAATCAGGTCCTTAGTCTGAACCTGGAGGAGATTCGAGAGTTAAATCTGCTGGTAGATAGAGAATCTACCACAAAGATTATCACTGAAGGTAAATACAATTTTCGTCACTGAAACTTCTTCCAGTGACTTGGTAGGAGCAGCTTTGGTGAAATGAAACCATGCTGGCTGGTATGCTACGCAAAGATCCTTTTATGGGCTTGTATATTTTTTTTTCTACCACAGAGAAACTTCTAAAGAATTTTGATATTGTTTTCGCTGGCAGAAGGTAGTTTTATCGCGGGCGCATAAGGCCCAGACCCAGAAGGTTGCTCAAGACAGAGGCTTGGCTATAGCCATGTTAATTTGCTTTTGGAATTGTCAATAAAAATATCTAACTTGCAGTTGGTGTGGAATCAAAATAGGTGCAAGCCACGTCTCAGCCACAGAACACTATGGGCTTGATTCAATAAATATCTGCGAACCCATGAGTCACTTCAGTGTGCAAAAACGCTGCTAAATTCAGAAAATTCACGAATGAAAATGCAGTTGCTCCAATGAAAAAACTAATTTCTGCTGAGGATTTGTGTGCATGGATATGTCTGCGTCAGGTAGAAACGAGGCCTTGCAGTGAGTGGTCGACAGTGCAAAGCCATGTTAACACCCACTCATGCAGAACTTTATAGATATGCTAATAGTGTTACTCCTCGGTGTGTAAGCACCCTTGCAAAAGGTATTTGTGCTGTCCATGGTTGCAAAGGGAAAGTTGTACTCCTGTATGTGATGGGGAGCAGAGGGGTTATTCACTGAGAAACGTTTTTTTCTGTGGAGAAAAAAAGGGGAAAATGCATTTCTGCTGTACTTTCTCTGCAGATTTGATGAAATCTAGTTGGCAATGAGAATAATGAACTGTTGCCATTTGAGTACAAATGGAAAGCTAGTCATTTTAGATTTTTAGATGTACTCAGAGGACCTCTATAAATCCCATTAAAGTGGCAAAACTACTCCAAACATTGGAGGGAAATCTATGAAAAGTAAATTTTCGACTAAATAAGAGAGCTGCGCTTTTGGCGCAAAGTGACTGTGTGCAGATCTCGTTTCGTGTCAAACCCCTCATCGTAAACTGGCCAGCCTCAGCGGGATCCCCTGGAGGAAACTGTGGGGGTGAGGATAGAAGGAAGAATGTGGGCTAACAGATAGAGGGGGCCGTCTTAATGGGGCCATTTAAGAAGGGATCAAGTGGAATAGGGGGAGAAATTACATTTTTAGACTGTTTCAAAGTGAATGTAGCTTGCCCACTTGGGTGAGTGACTCCTTTCCTGGGCCCTCCTAGAGCGTCCCTCCCGCCCCTCAACAGGGGCCCTAGAGGAGTCTCTTCTCTTTCTTCTTAAGAGATGCATTGTGTTCTGCTCGGAGGGTGGAACTGAGGTTAACAGGGAAGGGGAGGGAGGGAGGCTTCTGGGCTGAGTGGGGATTCTGGGAGAAGAGAGGTTTTTGGAGATGAAGCAAGGGCGCTGGGGGTGCTAATGAGCAGCCAAAGCAAGGGCTGATTTCCTTTCCTTACTTACAGGGGCGGCTGACAAAGATCTGCATCCTCACCCTGGCTTGCCCAGGAGGTCACAATTGAAAACTAGGTGCCTGATGCAAGGCGGTAAGCAACAGCTAATGAGGGCAAATACACCAAAAATATGTGATATCACTCTATAGTTTGTGCTTATATTGTCCAAGAGGTCACGCCAGTTAGGCTGCACTGGCAGAGAAGTGACTAGAGGTGGTGTCTAGATGGCACAGAGTTACAGCACCTAGAAATTGGCTAGGACTGTGTTCTATGTATATATTTATACTTTCATCTTCTCCAAATGTCTAATATTTTCTTTCTCATTTTCTTTACTATTCATAATTTGACCTCACATTGGACTAGCAGCCCCGCTCACACTGCCCACACTCATCAGATCGGTGCCCGTCAAAGTCAAAGAAGATCCACACTCCTCCACTCTGCCCATGTGTAGAAAATAAGAAGTATTAATGTACATAAGCAACGTTCATTTCCCTTTTCCCACTCCCCTCCCTGCACGCACCATGAATATTGTAAAGCATTGACTGCATCCCTCCGCCCGCAAAGGCCTGTACCCATGTGTACATGACAGCCATTTTAGGCACCTTGGCCTCTTGCCCACTCATTAGAATCACTGGCTTCCCTCCTGCGCGCATTTGAGCACCCCCCTCCCCCTCTCACATGCATAGACCATGAAACCCAGCACTCTGCGCGACCCTGCTATGAAAGGCAACCATCCTGCTTGACCCAGGCACCCCCCCCCCATTTCCCTCTTGAAGAAGCATCCTTCGCCTCAGCTGACATAGCCCCCCCAGCTGTATCTGACTGCCCCTGTTCTCTCATGTACGGGTCATAAGATCTCTCTCTCTCTCTGTGCGACTCTGACCCTGCGCGCACCCTGACCCCCTCCTTCTCCCTCACATGGACAAGTCATAAACCTTCTCCTTCTGCAAAACCCTGTCCTTGGGAGTCACGGCCGCGCCTGACCAGCACCTCCTTTCCTTCCATGAATGCCCCTCTGTTGACAAGCCTTCCCTCCACGCTCGATTGTCCACACTGCATGAATACCACCTCTTTGATGACCCCTTCCCCCGAGTCCGACTGACCACACATGTCCGAGGCCATCGCCTAAGCCAGGAGATACCATTTACTGACCCTTATTGTATGAAGTCACTCCTTTTCAAAGAACCCACTATTGATCCTGGCCACCCCACCCCCTGGGCTATGATCAGGCGCACACATTCTAAACAGTTGACGGAACACACAGCTGCGTGATTGCCCTCCCCTCTTATCAGCAGGTCAAGGGTCCTTATTGTGAACACATGTGGGGTAGGATTTACACGAGGATTATGAGGATGTCTTTTCTTTGTTTTACAATGCTGTGACTGTAATGCCAAGTGTTCTGTAAAGTATAAAAGACAGAGACTCAGCTCACTTGTTAGAGCACCTCCCGATGGCACCTTGTTTCGTGTCTGACATGACAGGCTCTCCTCATGAGAATTAAACTCTGTTCTTGATTCCTGCTTCCAGCGCCCGTCTCTTTATTTTGGTAATTATTCAGAATGGGAACTAAGAGGCGTCTTGCGCCAGCAGCCTGGGCATCGATGGTAATGCGGGCTCGTTTTCCACAATTGGCGTCCCAACGCGGGGTCCATCAGTGACATACGGTCCAGTAAGAGAGATCCAGACGATGAGGTGAACATCTAAAATGATCGGAGTATACCTGCCTTGAGAGGGCCCTCGTCCGGCTGCCGATTGAATGAACTTCACCTATTCTGAACGGACCTCTCTTGAGTGACCTACTGTCCTGACTGGAATCCCACAGGACTGCTGCGGTAAAATCATGGAGTAAGAGAACGATCGGGCGCTGGAAGGAGGAAGGCGAAGAACTGCCCACACGGTCCGGTCCGGGTAAGGTCGCGTAAATGCGACAAATTGTGAAATGATTGTTTGTTGGATAATACTAGTATTACGCTTTGTTGAAACCCTCTGGAGATTCACCGTCTGCAAACGGAGAAAACAACAGGCTCTCTCTTTGCAAGCAGTGAAGGATAGGTAACGCAGACTTTTGTCCCCATTGTAATCCGTCGTGCCTATCTTCCTCCCCCACTGTTTCCCGAACTGTCGTTCGTGGATTATTGTCTGGAGATTCTTTGTCTGCAAACAGGGAAGAACAAGGTCTCGCTTTGCAGGTAGAGAAAGAGTGGGCAACGATAACTTTTCGTGCCCACTTATTCTCCCCACTGGATTGTTTGATTGGCCGATTATTCGGTATTGGTTCGTTTGAGGTATTCACCGCCGCCAAACAACGGAGAATAGAAATATTCTGCCTAGTCTTTGCCCGCTGTGATAAGATAGGTAATGCAGACTTTTGTCCCCGTTGTAATCCGTCATGCCTATCTTCTCCCCACTGGTTGGTAGCCTGTTTTAGCCCGGACCGCTTATTAGAGTTGAACTATCCAGCTCCACTGGAGGGCACACCTAATAAGGACCTGTTCATTAAGTGTGGACTAGTCGCTATGGCTCATAATAGGTTATGACATAAAAATACAAGAAAAGGAGTTGGGCGAAATCAGTAGGCCACTGAGGAGTTATCAACTTCGTTAAAAGTAAAATAAAAAAACGTTAGAAATAACTAGCAATAAGAAACATAAAAATGGCGAGGGAAGACAAGCCTGACACCAAGGCAGCCACGAGGTAGCTAGGTTCCGTTGCCTATTTCTGCCCTAAACATGTCTGCCTCATTGCCCGCCCCGCCCAAATAACGGCCACATGAAATAGAAACAACTCAATAGGTACCTACCCCCGTTCCGGAAGCTCCCGAAGTGCAACAGGTCCGCGGTTACGCCCATCCGGAAGGCGAGGCCTGGAGGCACGAGAGACTCGCCTGGCAACGGTCAGGAGGAGATGATGTTGGGCAGGCGGTCCAAAGGATGACAAGGACCTCTCCATCTTCTCCCTTCTGCCGCCCTGCAGGCCGCGGGGAGAGAGGGGGCTGTCTTGCCTCGGCCACCGACCACCCCTCTCTCTCTCACCCGATCCGGCTTTTGCCGAAGGCCGACGCCAAGGCGAGAACGGCGGCGAATCAAGTAGTCCCGCCACATTTCAAATTCGCCGCATGCCATCGCCTGCTGGTCCACAGCCGAAGCCAAGGCAAGAACGGCGGCAAATCAAATAGTCCCGCCAGATGCCAAATTCGCCGCCTGCCGCCGCCTGCATAGGTGCAGGCAGTCCCGCCACATTCCACGCTCCCTGGAGAGTTGAAGGTAGTCCCGCCACATGTCGCCAAGGGAAGGGGGGGGGCTGTCTTGCCTCAGCCGCCGACCACCCCCCCCCCCATCATCAATGGCTGGCACGGCCAATGTCGAAAACGATGGAGCCGGAGAACGGCGCGGGGTCGCTGGAAGGGGGAGGTGGCGCGAACGACCCTCCCCCACCTCCCTCCAGGTGGAGGCTTCCAGCGACACCCCAACACTCTTTGCTTAAAGAGGGTCAACATCAAAAAGAGGTCTTCTGCCCAGGACGGGCACCCGCTCCATATCGCCTCTCCTCGACCTTGAAGATTCTATAAGAGCCGGGGGGCCCCCGACCCTCTGCATGGGTGCCCCCGCCCCCTTCGCTGGGAACCACGACAGCGGTGCTGTTCCTGCCGGCACCAGACTCGGATCGGAAATGGCTAAAATGCCGCCACGGCACAGGCTTGTTCAGTTCCGGAGGAACACCAGAATGACCCGGTAGGAAAATTGTTGCCGCCCTTCCCATTCTTTGACTCATGGTCCATATTGATTAGATTGTTAACCACATTGCACGAGACTTTCTGAACTGCCAATGGAAAGTTCTGGGCCAACCTTGCGAGACTAGAGACACTCTGACTGTGCTAGAACTTGCCTGACCCCACCCAAAATGGCGCCGACCCAAAATGAGACGTTTTTAATGAACTTTGTTGCACCCTGATTGCGCAAGCTTTTTACCCCGAGATATATATAATGTTTGGATAATGAAAGTAGATATGAAGGATATTGAGTATGTGCTTGGACAATGAATTGACTTAAGGGTGGGTACCGATTATGAGTTGAAAAATGAATTGGTGTAATTTAAGGTAATGAATGAACATTGGATAATGTATTTATGAATTTATTAAAGATGAATTACTGACATGCATCATGCTTACTCTGTAGGGGAGTTTAATATGATTTTATTGCACTGCCGCACTTTATGCAATGAACTGCCACCAGCTTCGTTCTTCCCATGTACAGTTCCAATCTGCTCCGTGGCTAGTCCACCGGGTTGTAGGCCTGTATTTATGTGTCAACACTTTTTATTAAAGGTATTTTGAAAACGAAAGCATAGTTGTAGCGGTTGCATTAATGAGTTTTGAATGTATTACTACTATGAGCGATGAGAAAGTATGATGAAGGTAAGGGGTTAAAAAGGACCCGATATTCAGCAGCCACACTATGTGTCACAGGCAGCCGGAAAAATGCTTTAGAAACCCTAAAACGACACCACAGAAATGCCACCTGACCGCCACCCTTGTACCCGATCGAAAGGGGTTACGACCAAGTAGCTCATGTCACGCAGATCGTCAATGATTATCTGTCTGACCTTTCTGGTCCATCTGGGCTTAAACGCCGTGATGGTAGGGAAATGCACTGCGTGGAAATAGGTCGAGTATGTGGTAGGTAAAGCATTTCCGGATTACTGCACGTTGATGAGGTTTTGAATGTTGCCCCCCCCACCCCTTCTTTCTCCTCCCTTCTGCAGGTCACGTCGGAACACTGGCTGATCTATGGATGGACGACGACCGAACCGCCGATGAGAGGGGGAAAAAGGGAATATGAGCATGGTCCTTAGGACAAATAAAAGTTTTTAAAAGACGTAGGCTTAAACATGACTGTTCCTCCTTAGAGCATAGCAACGGGAGGATGGACTGACATAGAGACTGGACAAGTACTGAATGACAAAAATAAAATTGACTAGAAACGACGCGTTAAATGAAATGACTGGACGTTTTGACTAGGTAGGGAAAGGACAAAGAAAAATTGTACGGGTAAGGGTTGCCACGGCACCGCCCGCCTAGGAAGTTAGAAAATGTTGCCGATGTTCAAAATGCACTGCCCCCTTTTCTCACACTCTTGCAGATATAGCCAAGCAGTCCGACTGTTTTCCCGATCAATACTTGCCGTTGCCTCAGCCTGGAGAACTTTCCACCAAAGGAAGGAACTGAAAAATGGTTTAAGATCCAACCATGGGTAACTAGCGCGACCAGGTTAATTTCTGATCAACCAACCGAGGTGTGAGTATTGGTAATTGGGAGCGCTCGCAGGCGTGACAAGCGAGAAGGGAAAGGGGGGAAGGGCAGAAAGAGCTAAGCACGTAGATAAATAGGATAGTAAAGATACGTAGGATATATATAAAAACAGATGTTGTAGACTAACAATTGTTTCCTGTCTTGTCGTGAATGTCTTGTACATGCGTAATATATGTGCCGTCTTCCCTGTCTGAGTTTGTGTGTGTGTAATGTGCGAATTTATGTCTCCCCTCTGTCTGTATCTGCGGGTCGCCTGACCTTTGCCGTTCTGTGTTGTGAGCGCACTAAATGACCTATTTTCGTACACGTCTCTCTCTCTCTCTCTTCACTCCTTTTTATCTCTCTCTCTCTTTCTCTCTCTCTCTCTCTCCCCTCCCTTACATGTCATACGTGTACCGAATGGCTCGTTTAGATTGCGGACGGCTCTCGCTCTCTATGAGAGTCTCCCTATTTGTTTCTCCCTCTTTTGGTAAAATTGTGCCCCACCGGCACCAGTCTGATTTGATACATATTTGAACGCAAAGGTGTTCAGCGAAATTGACCGAAACTAAAATGAACATCTCTCGCCATGTTACTGCCTCTCCTTTCTGTAAAATGAATGAACTTGAATTGGCCGAGATAGAAAGGACAGGTAAGACGACTAAAGTCCCCCAAATCTGGCCATTTATAGGGGAACTGTATGTCAATGGCATCCTATGTCTGTTCTTCAGAAACGAGCGCCAACGTCTAGACTGACACCCAATACCCAGATTGTCCCACCCCCTTTGCACCCAAGCGCAAGCGCCCGAAGCATCCCCGCCCCCTTTTTGATAGAACCACTTCTGCTGTCCCGGGTATAAACGTAATGACCATGGGTAGCTGTTGACCCTTGAGGAAATCCTGTTTTGCCCGACTCTCGATGAGAGCACCCCCGCCCTGTCTGAAAATATGATTGTTCCTGAAAGGAAATGCTCTGTAATATTGAATATGATATGACGCACAGTTGATGGAAATGTCATTTATCCTCATGTGAGTTATAAATAGGACAATGAATAAACCTGCCATAAACTCAGTAGGAATGCTGATACATGCACTACTTGGTAATAGACCTCTGACTGTGACCGATGAGCATAAAACTCTCAAATGCGTAGAATTAAGGGAGGAATTCATATGCGTAGATGTCTTCTTCTGCCATTTCTCTAAAACGTTGTCTTGTACCTATTCAAAGATTCACGATCACCGGAGGAGATGGGTCAGATGTGACGTTCAGCCTGACTGCAGATCTTGGGACACGTATGACATCGACCAGAGGTGGAGCTGCAGAGCAACAAGACACGGGACGAGACCGCAATTTCAACGTGGAAAATGAAAAATGACGGGCCGCCTTGAAGCCCTCCGACTGCTAACCCACGTGTGCCTGGAGTCTCCGTCTGCCTTCTTTGGGCCCGATTGATGGGCCTGCCTGCTTGTTATCCTTTGCTCCCTTGGTCCCTTTTGTGTGTCCCAGGAACTCTGACCCAACTCCGCTCACTCTCTCTCCTATCGACTATTTGAACTACATTCACCCTCTTTCCCACGTGACTTTTTGCCAAAGGAAAGAACTGCAATTATATGGGAATAGGGTGTTGCCACAGAACTATAGGTGCCGAGCATAAGGCGCCACTCAAAGGATTGGTTAGGGAACAGGACTGTGGTCTAACAGCAGAGGACTGACCGCACCCTGCAACGCGTAAGGATAGAACCGAGCTGGACCTATAGCTCCACCGCCGGTGCTCAACAGCGCCAACGAAAGGACACGGACTAGAGCCTACCAGTGATGGCTCACTGATAAAAAGACACTGTGACGAAGAGATCTTGCGTATTGAACTGAATTCCTCCCTCAACTACTTGGTCAAAATGTTCATTGGTCACATTTTTAAGTCAGAAACATTTATGCTATGTAGTGATTTGAAATGATAGGAACTCGACAAATGCCATCCCCTATGTGCTGCGTTCTGCCAAACACATCAACTGTCCATGATTATATGCCATATGTTAGTATTGACAAATGCAAATTCTTCGATCGCACCTGTTTATATGTACCTTCATCGACTGCAAAAATGAACTTTGCTATGTAAAAAGGGGCGACTGTAGAAAATAAGAAGTATTAATGTACATAAGCAACGTTCATTTCCCTTTTCCCACTCCCCTCCCTGCACGCACCATGAATATTGTAAAGCATTGACTGCATCCCTCCGCCCGCAAAGGCCTGTACCCATGTGTACATGACAGCCATTTTAGGCACCTTGGCCTCTTGCCCACTCATTAGAATCACTGGCTTCCCTCCTGCGCGCATTTGAGCACCCCCCTCCCCCTCTCACATGCATAGACCATGAAACCCAGCACTCTGCGCGACCCTGCTATGAAAGGCAACCATCCTGCTTGACCCAGGCACCCCCCCCCCATTTCCCTCTTGAAGAAGCATCCTTCGCCTCAGCTGACATAGCCCCCCCAGCTGTATCTGACTGCCCCTGTTCTCTCATGTACGGGTCATAAGATCTCTCTCTCTCTCTGTGCGACTCTGACCCTGCGCGCACCCTGACCCCCTCCTTCTCCCTCACATGGACAAGTCATAAACCTTCTCCTTCTGCAAAACCCTGTCCTTGGGAGTCACGGCCGCGCCTGACCAGCACCTCCTTTCCTTCCATGAATGCCCCTCTGTTGACAAGCCTTCCCTCCACGCTCGATTGTCCACACTGCATGAATACCACCTCTTTGATGACCCCTTCCCCCGAGTCCGACTGACCACACATGTCCGAGGCCATCGCCTAAGCCAGGAGATACCATTTACTGACCCTTATTGTATGAAGTCACTCCTTTTCAAAGAACCCACTATTGATCCTGGCCACCCCACCCCCTGGGCTATGATCAGGCGCACACATTCTAAACAGTTGACGGAACACACAGCTGCGTGATTGCCCTCCCCTCTTATCAGCAGGTCAAGGGTCCTTATTGTGAACACATGTGGGGTAGGATTTACACGAGGATTATGAGGATGTCTTTTCTTTGTTTTACAATGCTGTGACTGTAATGCCAAGTGTTCTGTAAAGTATAAAAGACAGAGACTCAGCTCACTTGTTAGAGCACCTCCCGATGGCACCTTGTTTCGTGTCTGACATGACAGGCTCTCCTCATGAGAATTAAACTCTGTTCTTGATTCCTGCTTCCAGCGCCCGTCTCTTTATTTTGGTAATTATTCAGAATGGGAACTAAGAGGCGTCTTGCGCCAGCAGCCTGGGCATCGATGGTAATGCGGGCTCGTTTTCCACACATGGGCCATCCCAAGGCATTCTGGATCTGCAGTTCAGGTAGATTGTTTGCTTCTTATGTATCTGAAATGGTTTCACTTGGGTTTCCAACTGGGACCTCCCAGCAAGCAGTGCCATAGAGAACTGCCTGTGTGGCCTTTTCATCGAGCAGCCCTATGTGTTGTAGCATACACATTCGATGAGGCAGTGATGAAGGCATGGAGACGCACTGCTCCTTCACAGTAGCATCTACATGTATCAATGGACTGAATTGAAAGAAAATAGTGAGGATTAAACTCATTCAATAAGCATATGGTCCAATAAGATGCAAAAAGTCTATAGTTTACTTATGGCACTTTCTGCGATTATTCTTTCAGCCCCCACACGGTGGCCTAATTGGATTGCAGCTACACCTCTTTATCCACAACAGATGCCACCTCAGTTATCCACACCAGCCTCCATCAACAAAATCGCACCCAATTTATTTACATATAACTAATCCCTGCGTACGGCAATACACTCATGTATTGTAAGAGACAGGTCTGAACCCTGAAGGAAAGACTCAGGGGCATATTTACAATAACTGGCGCATCCCTGCAAATCGGCAGGGATGCACCAGTTATTGTGCGCCACAGCTCAGCCATCATGGATGAGCCGCATTTACAATGCGGCGCACCATGGGGCAAAAACTGCACAGATGTGTCACGCATCTGTGCCGTAAAAGTGACACATTGCTGGAGTTGCGTCGCAAGCGCGACGCAGCTCCAGCAATGCTCTTTGGGCCCTATCTAGTTAGTGCTGCGTCAATCCTTACGCCTGCTTCAGACAGGCGCAGTGTTTTGACGCCGCATGGGCCTAAAAGTGGCTGAGTGAAATCTTGTAGATTTCACTCAGCCATTTTTAGGAGGCGTTCCTGCGCCGGAACGCCCCCCCCCGTGGCACAGGGCTTTACAACGTGACGCATCTTCCAGATGCGTCACGTTGTAAGTACCCCCCTCCATGGAGCAGGATTTGTGCCGCCGCTGCGTCACATAAGTGATGCAACGGCGACGTAAATGAGGCAGAAGGAGCTTGTAAATCTGCCCCTCAGTCTTTCATCCTTACAGCCTGCTGAAAGGTGTGCAGTGGTGTTGAGTAGTTGTAACATCTGTTCTTATATCCCACATAAGGGGGTGAAAGTTGGTTGCAGCCACTGTTCAAAGGCTTTCTCAATGCGAGGAAATAGAATGATTCACAAACGAAGGTTTATGAATAAAACACCTAATTAAGATTTTCTTTACCTTATTAATTAGCGAAAAGTCATTAGCAATTGGTTTGGAGAGCGTAAGAACGCTGAATACAGGGGCATATTACCAAGCAATAGCGATAATTATCTCTATTGCTTGGTTAGACACACAAATTTACCACTGAGCTACGGCGATTTTTACCGCAAATAAACCTTGGTATTACCAAGGTTTATCGCAAATGCGATAAAAATCGCCGCAATGCATGAATATCGCGGAAAAGTCAGCGATATTTATGCTCTGAGACATGTTATCCACCTCCCATTGGATAACATGGCTAAGAACTGCTCAGGGCAGGTGTTAGCTTTTGGAGATATTCGCGCTTAGCGCGAATATCTCCAAAAGTTGGTAATAGGAGATAGCGATGTTAGCGACTGTTTTCAGTCGCTAACATCTTGGCACGCCCACTTTGCATCTCATTAGTGATAAATATCACTGACATGCAAAGTGGGGCCCAAGATGGTCGCTATCTCCTACTAGCTGTCGCTTTTAAAGCCAAAAAAGCGGAGATAAACCCCCTTGATAATATGCCCCACAGTGCCCCACTGTACTCTGTATGTACTACACTCTACACACGTTCAACCTGTGCCTGGTATGATGGCATAGCTGACGGCAGGAAAAGTGCTACATGAAGCAGTTTCGGTTTGGACAGGTTTTCACTTAAGCATAGTAATTGAGCCCCCCCCTCCTCCCCCCACCCCCCGCACTCTCATGGACTTTTAGTCAGCCTTCTTCACCCATTGGTCGGTTCACCTGTTATTCATATTTGCTTCTTCCATCCTAGAATACAGCAATGGTTACTGGGTTAGCTCACTTTATCCTCTGACTGTCTTGCACTGGTAAACACGCAATATTTTTCCTGATCGAATGTGTACAGCTGCCGGAAAAGGAGTGCACTTCAGTGTCAGTCCTTGAGAACGTGGGCTGCTGCTACTGTGTTTTTAAACAATATTTTTGCTTTTTGCATATTTGGAAAAAAATTCATAAAAATGAATCTTAACAAAGCTAGCCCCATTAGCTGTGCAAACGGTTGTCTTGTATGTTTGGCTACACATCAGGGTAGCCGGTGGCACAAACAGAATATAAACCAGACAAAGTGGTCGAAATAAAAAAAAAGACCAAGGTTCTGTTACTTGCATTTGGATAAAGCAGTGACATCCTTCAGGGGAGTGTAGGTTACTAAATATGTCTTCCTCTGACATGAATGCCCGCGTAGCACAGCAGGTAGTCAGTTAATGGAAATGCAAGAGTGAGGTTACTGCTGCAGAAGGGCACAAGGAACAGCAGAAGTAAACGCCGTGTGGCCCACGATTGTGCTAAATGCTAAATTAAAGCCTTAATAAAGAGACTTTGCAGTGATTCTAGTTTCCACTCAGTGTGGATTTGTGTAATGTTACTAAATGACTCCATGTCATGCGGGTACCATATCCCAGTCCTGTACTTAAACGCAAATCATTCTGGGAGTTGTAGTTCGGATTCACCTAAGTTTAACCACCTGGACGAGAGTTCTAAATCACAATACTTTGTAGAATTTCTGGTGTTATGACAAAATAATTTCTCAATGAGACATTACTACTATGTTTCCAGAGTGAAGCACATCCAATCTGGTGTAATTTTGTCTTAACACAGGCACTTCTCAGCAAAGCTGTCATACATATAATAATACAATAACACAACTCAGCCCAGGTCAGCTATGCTTTTAACATGACGGGTGCAATATTCCTCTGTAGAAAGTATGATTTGCGCTGCTGGCCTGAAGTGTCCACGATCACAGGGGCACAGAGCAGTTCCACAATGCAGGGCCTACACCTCAGACACTGGTTCTCAGGGGTGAGCTGTCTGCTCACTTCTGCGACCTTGAATACAGCGTGTGTGCGAACGCCCACGTGTGCTTGATCAGGCAGGGCAGGTTACATAGGACACTAATGTCATTTGATCTGCAGTAAGCAGATGACAAAGATGTAAAGAGGGACTTGAGCTGATAAATTCTTTTAGCTTCCTGAAATGTTTTGATATCCACCATTGGAAGCCATTCCGGATACTGGTGGGCTGTTGGTTCTATGATTGACACTTTGGAATGCAGTTCCCAGCTATGGAGCCGCGCACTTTGGGCCTCATTTATGAGAAATGACGCATCGCTGCGTGAAAGCAGCGATGCGTCACTTCTCAGTGCGCACTCCTTGCGACATTCCTGATGCGTCATATTTAATGTATGACGCATCATGTCGCAAGGTCAGTATTTCTGACGTATCTGTAAGCGCAAAAGTGACGCATTGCTGGAGTGTGTCACAAAAGTGACGCAACTCCAGCAATGCATCCTTTCACATGGGGCAAGGTCCATGTGAAAGGGCCTGCGTTAGTCTTATGCCTGCTCTGAGGCAGGCGCAAGATTTTGACGCAACGGTGTCCTAAAAGTGACGCAGTGAAATTTCATAGATTTCACTGCGTCACTTTTACGACCCTTCCTTGCATCAAAACGCCCTCCTTGCATACATTATACCCGGCGCAGATATAATGTGGTGCAGGGGTTTACAAAGTGACGCATCTACCTAGATGCGTCACTTTGTAAATATGGCTCAATGAGGCGCATTTTTTCGCCACTGGTGCGTCACAAAAAGTGACGCGCCGGTGGCGTAAAAGTGACGCACAGCCTCATAAAGGAGGCCCTTAGGGTGGGCCTTTTGACTCACTCACTACCGGGACTGAAGTCACTCGGCACCTTCTTGTTGACTCCAAGACACTTCCGTCTACTACTGACCAGCAAGGTACACTTCAGGGATTGTGGAGACCTACGGAAGTGACCTAGAGGCTACAGGAACTTCTTGAGGTTCAGAATGTGCTCGCTCTATCTACCAGGCTTGTCAAGAGTTTTTGTGGGCTCAGCTCACTAAATGTACTATGAGGCCCTTTCGGGGGTTTTATGGCAACACCTAGTAGTGACTAACGTTTACCTTCCTTCTCAAAAATATATGTAAACTAGATTTAGCAGTGACAGTGCCAGACCATGAAAACAGCAGGCATGGAGCAAATCCCCCTGCTGCTCCGTCCCTTATGATAGCCCTGGGCTCCATTGCCGCCATGGTCTCAGGTATCACGTTCCATTACCATCCACCTTTTGATTAGTTTTTTATTTTTGATGGCTGGCGAGTTATTTCTTGTTTCAAAATGCTCTCTGGGTTATTTTTCTGCATTATATTCTTCTGGTACAGATCTATTTGTTCGGTCTTAGAAAAGCATCTTATTTTCTCATTTTTGGTTTTGAACATTGCGATTTTGTAGTTATAGTGGATTAAAAACCTGCTTACTTTCACCAGGTGTGAGCTGGGCCTTTCTGTTTTTCATTTCAGGGAGTATGGGTCACATGTCTCGGGACCTTTATAGTCGAAAGGGGAGAGGAAAGGGTTCTGGACAGGGCATTTGGGAATGAGAGTTCCCAATGCTTCCCCCGAAAACTGATATTTGAGAGTAGTCTTAGTGGGTGAGTACACTTTCCTAATGGTCTTTCTTTCTACATATCTGGAGAGCTTTGTCTAGTGTATGAAATCACAAAATGTATTTAATAAATAATATTTGTTTGTATTCTTGAGATATTTTGAGATGTCAATGTTCCATCTTTAAATGACTTGTTTTAATATTCGATATCGTAGATGGGTAAAACAAGTGAACCTTACCGAAAATATAGCGATATCGGCACCACTTGGCTCACCTTGTACAATGGGAGTTGCAAAAGGTGGAGGTCTTGAAGCTAACATCTGGTCTAAAATATCCTCCCCGTAATCTGTATCCGTCTTATCCTTCTCCTTGTTATCCCTCTTATTTCGTGTCTGAGTTACTTCCGAAATAATAGCTGAGTACAATCTGGTTCCTTCTATTATAGCCTTTCTCCATCTATGTTGCCCTTCATTTCACTGAGCATCTGCATAGTTATGTATTCTCCTCTCCTTTTCCCATGCAACCTGTTCCCATACAATCCGGGCTATGTATTGAACAGGTGTAGGTGGTGTCTTCATTTCAGACAATTTTCTCTTCAAATTATCAAGAATCCTGGTATTAAATGTTAAATGAATATTTGCCCAGAATCACAGGATGTTTTAGCGTCATTGCAGAGACTCGAACCCCGTTCCCCAGCTTTGAGGTCGACCACTCTAGTGTAAGGCTACATCCTCTCCCCATTGACAGAACTTCAATTAAACTTTCATTTAACTCAACAAAACCTCTTGTTGTTTGCACTAAAAGAAATAATAGTATTACAATCACTCAAGAGTATTTCCCACAGCTGCAAGTGAAATCTAGACCAGCGTGAAATCACCCAAACCAATGCAGCTTCTCCTGTTTTAGCAATTAGGTTCCACTAACATCGATCAATGCTTATCAATCACAACGATGCTTAGTATCTCTATATCAATGGTATAGGTGATGGTACCTCACACTCTACACCTGAAATTCTGCAAACCAGACTTCAATTTATTTATTTGGTATCCCAGGATCTTTCGACTACAGCAAGCCTGAAATCTTCAACTTCTTCTCTTATCAATTTTAACAACATCCTGTTCATTCATTCAATCTCATCACACAAATCCCTACTGTATAGACAAAATCCCAATTACAACAGTCAATTAATTACCCTATTGATACTCACATGTTCAAACAGTAACCACCCTCTAATACCACTGTTTTCTTTGAATCAAGTTTTAGGAATCATGCAGGATAAAGGTATTGTACTTAAGAGTGAGAAATGTGTTTTCTTAAAGGAAAAAATGGAATTTCTAGGTCATGTGGTCTCACATGAAGGGGTGGAACCACGACCTGGTTTGGTGAAAGCCATTGTAGATGCTTATCCTCCTGTTGATAAATCTGGTTTGAAGTCATTCATTGGGCTCAGTGAATTTTATTCCAGATTTATCAAAGATTATGCATCTAAAGTTCAACCCCTCACTAACATGTTAAAGAAGAATGTGCCATTTGTTTGGGATAAGAACTGTCAAGAAATTTTCAAATGGATTAAATTACAGTTAGTGGGTGACAGTGTGCTCAAACCTTTTGACCCAAACAAAGAATGTGTTGTGACTGTGGATGCGAGTGGTTTTGGTCTAGGGGCTGTGCTCACTCAAAGGAATGGCCAAATTGACAATACCATTGCATATGCTTCGAGAGTGTTGCGTGGGGCCGAGGTGAATTTCTCTGTCATTGAGAAGGAGCTTTTGGCTTGCTGGTGGGCGGTCAGGAAGTTCAACCCTTATCTTTGGGGTAGTCATTTTGTCATTCGTACGGATCATAATCCTCTAGTCTCTATTTTGTCTGGTGAAAAGATTAAGGAGCATACCCCTAGGATTGCTAGGTTGTCTACGAAGTTACTACAATATGACTTTGAGGTTGTTTATCTGCCTGGTTCGAAGAATGTCAGGGCAGATTATTTTTCACGTTTTCCTATAACTGGGAATGATTGTGATTTTGAAAAGGAAGATGATCTAGAGGATTGTTTTGTTGCTGCTTTGGATCTTGAAGGGATGTGTGCTATTAATGAAGTCGAGTGGAAAAAAGAGTTGTTAAAGGATGAGGTACTTCTTCAAGTTGTAAATTACTTGAAATCTGGTTGGCCAAAAGAAAAGAATGTTTCTGGACATTTCCAAACCTATGTTAAAGTTGCTGATGAGCTCACTGTTGAGGATGGTGTTCTTTTGCGGTGTGGAAGGCTTATTCCTCCTGAGAGCTTGCGGAAACGTCTTGTTGACGGTGCACATGAAGGTCATTTAGGGAAAACTTTCACGAAGCGTAGGTTGAGGGATGTGTTTTGGTGGCCACAAATGGATGTTTGTGTTGATACTTTGGTTGATAATTGTGTCATTTGCAAGTCATCAGACAAAAGTCACAAGGTTAGGTCTCCCCCTTTGGAACCTATTCAATTTCCGGAGAGAGCGTGGGAGAGGATTGGAGTTGATTTAGTTGGTCCTTTCTATCTCTTACCCTCTTGTTCTCGTTTTGCTATTGTTGCCATTGATTATTACTCCAAATGGCCGGAGATTCGTTTTATCAGTGAACCTTCCTCTGCTAACGTTATTCTTTTTTTGAAAGACATCTTCTTGAGAGAGGGTTTTCCTTCGGTTGTCATGACGGACAATGGTGTACAGTTTGTTAGTTCTGAATTCGAATATTTCCTTAAACAGGGTGGTGTTACTCATAAGAAGAGTTCCCTCTATCACCCCCAGGCCAATGGCCTTGTTGAAAGGATGAATCGTGTGCTCAATAACTGTGTCCAGTGGGCCATTGCCAGCAAGTGTGTGGTTGAGAATGCTGTGCGTTCCATGTTATGGTTTTACCGTACTACTGCACCTTCTTCAACTGGGGTTTCTCCTTTTGAACTTTTAAGGGGAAGGAAAATTTGCCCAGGTTGGATGTCTAAATGGGTGAAGATGAATGTGATGGATGGCATTGATGGTTTTTGTGAGGGACAATGTTTCTTATGCTCAGAATAAGCAAAAAATTTATTTTGATGAAAGGAAAATATCTGTTCCTCATAATATTCGTGCTGGTGATGTGGTTCACATCAAAAATCCTGTTCATATCACCAAGGGTAGGAGAAAATTCTCCGAGCCATTAGTGGTTGATAAGGTTTGTGGTAATGCAGTGCGGGTGAATAACAAGAATTGGTGGAACATTTGTAAAGTTGCTAAGGTCGGTAGAGATGATGCTTTCTCTAATGACCTTTTGTCAAGTTCTAGTTCTGATTCCTACGATGGTAGTTTTAGTTCTGTTGCTAAAGATGGAAATGGTAGTAATAGTAGTAACATTGATGTAACTTTTGTGCCAGAGCCTCGCAGGAGTCTTAGAGTCTGTAGGATTCCTGCCAGGTTCAGATAACCTTTTAAATTATGTTTTGTTCTCAGTTGTGCCCTGCTACTTTTCCTTTCCATGCTTCTTTTCCTTTCCATGCTTCTTTTCTTTTCTTTTCTTTTCTTTTCTTTCTTGCCTGTGTTTCTTCTTCCTCTTCTTGTCCTTTCTATTTTTCTATCTTGGTTTTATCTTTCGTTGTATAGAAAAGAGGATAATGTAGTATTCTCTGTGTTGTGCCTCTCAGGCACCTGTAGGTAGAACCTTCACTTCATGATGGTTCCAGGCTTTATGTCAGAATGTTAGTGTTTTGGCAGTTGACTCCTGTTTCTGCCTCATGTCGCTGTATTTCTCCTGAGCAGAATAAACTCTGTATTTAACCTTCTATATGAGTATTCCTTGAGCAAATACCACAACCACCCTGCCAGAGCCTCAAGTTCCAGACATATGTTTACGTCCACCCTTTCATCCTTGCTGGCCCTGAATCACCTGTGACCCCACAGTTGACACTTCAGAAAATTACTTGCGTTCTGTTTTCAGAACTGTGGG
The DNA here is from genome assembly GCF_964263255.1 of Lissotriton vulgaris. Lineage (NCBI taxonomy): Eukaryota > Metazoa > Chordata > Amphibia > Caudata > Salamandridae > Lissotriton > Lissotriton vulgaris. The sequence continues at coordinate 1,101,736,397 of NC_141693.1, forward strand.
GCATTTGCCATTAAGGCAAATGTAACCTGCATGTGAGGGAATGTGCACATTCTAAATAACAAGCATTAGCAAATACAATAGGTCTGCAATGGCTTGTAGCTGTGCAGCATGGCTAAGGGTTATAAAAAAGCCTTTGATGTGAGTGATGCATAATTATTTTAGTTCAACATGAATTGGTTCTGTCGGGTGCGAACAGCAATTACTTTTCTAGGAATATTTCTTCTTCTATGATTTACAAACCAAAAACAAAATACAAAATTCAGACCCCCTCTGAAAAGACAACAAATAAGTAGCTCCTTACAATCAATGACAAGAAAGCTTGTGTGTGACTCAATGTTCTCTTTATATATTCATGTGGGTCACACTTTTGCAAAAAAATTCATTTGTATAAACGTGACTGTCAATATCTACAATATAGTGCAAACACAGTGAAAACAGTGAATGGTGATGATGTGACGAAGACGGTATGTACAAGGTTAATACATTCAAAAACAGTCTGTACATATATACATAAAACTAAAAATTATTGTCTTGCAAAGGCCAAACCACTAACATAAACTTCCTGAACCCTTCTAAATTTCTTTTGAGTCGATGGAGTTCTGGAGTTATGGGGCCAGTAGGAAGACATCTTCCTAATATAAGCATAATAATTTTAGGCATGGTCAGCACTCATGCATGTACTTACAAAATGACGCAGTCACTTTCCTTTTTCTTTTCATCTACTGATCTGAGTTGGATCTATTACTAACAAGCATTTACAATGCAATGGTCTCGTCCTTGTTAAAGTTAGAGCTATTGGCATTGCTCATGACATTATTTTTGTTTTTAAAACATATAAATAAATGGCATTGTTATTTACAATGCCAATAGCTTAATCTCTCGCAAATAAGAGACCTATTGCATTTGCACCCATAGACACACACACAGAGCCACACGCACCCACACACACACAGAGCCACACACACCCACACACACCCACAGAGCCACACACACAGAGCCACACCCACACACACACAGAGCCACACACACACAGAGCCACACACACACAGAGCCACACACACAGAGCCACACACACAGACAGAGCCACGCACACAGACAGAGCCACACACACAGCTCTCTGCCCAGTAATGCTCTAGGGAACAGAGGCACGAAAAACCGGATCACAAGCAGGGAACAGAGGCACAAGCAGGGAACAGAGGCACAAGCAGGGAACAGAGGTACGAGCAGGGAACAGAGGCAGGAGCAGGGAACAGAGGCACAAGCAGGGCACAGAGGAACAAAAACCGGATCACAAGCAGGGCACAGAGGCACAAAAACCAGATCACAAGCAGGGCACAGAGGCACAACAAGCAACGAGGGGGCAGGGGCAGGAGGGCAAGCACAAGCAACGACGGGGCAGCAAGCACAAGCAATGAGGGGGCAGGGGGGCACAGAGGCACAAAAACCGGATCACAAGCAGGGCACAGAAGCACAAAAACCGGATCACAAGCAGGGCACAGAGGCACGAACAGGAAACAGAGGCACAAGCCGGTAACAGAGGCACAAGCCGGGAACAGAGGCACGAACAGGGCACAGAGGCACAAAAACCGGATCACAAGCATGGCACGGAGGCACAACAAGCAACAAGGGGACAGGGGCAGTAGAGCAAGCACAAGCAACGAGGGGGCAGCAAGCACAAGCAACGAGGGGGCAGGGGGGCATAGAGGCACAAAAACCGGATCACAAGCTGGGCACAGAGGCACAAAAACCGAATTACAAGCAGGGCACAGAGGCACGAACAGGAAACAGAGGCACAAGCAGGAAACAGAGGCACAAGCAGGGCACAGAGGCACAAAAACGGGATCACAAGCAGGGCACACAACAAACCAGGTGGCAGGGGCAGGAGAGCAAGCACAACCAATGGGGGGGGGGGCAGGAGAGCAAGCAGAACCAACAAGGGGGGGCTGGAGAGCAAACACAACCAACGAGGGGCAGGGGGGGAGAGCAAGCGATAGCAACGAGGGGGCAGCGGAGCAAGCACAGCGAGGGGGGGCCGGAAAACAAGCACAACGAGGGGGCAGACGCACAACAGAGGGGACAGAGGCAATACCACGGGCACAATCAGGGAAGAGAGGCAAGAAAAGCGAACACTCACTGGAGGACTCGGCAGCTTCTCGACTTCTTCCGGCAGCAGTCGGGCAGAAACAGCATCAGAAAAGCGCTGCCATTTTCGCGTTTGGGGGCGTGGTTTTTGCTGTTGAGTGACGGGTGACGTCACGGAGTTAAAAACTGCAAAAACACTCCCCCGAATCCAAAAAAGACGGGGCTTGAACAGAGTGATGCCCCTCTCCTCCAATGGCTGGCCTCCGTTTAGGAAGCCAGCCATTGGAGAAGAGGGGCGGGTTCAAGCCCCCATACTTGTAAACATAAAATCTCGCTGCGCGACACTGCTGCGCAGTGTACGGTAGGCCGAGACCTAAAAAGGAAATGAAACGCGAAAGTATTTTTAATTGAAAAGTGGGTTGGGTGGTGGAAGCAATGGGGGATAGAAACAACAACAGCCACAGGCGAGGGAAGGGGGGCATGTGGAAGCAACAGGGGGGAAAGAAGGGTGCAGAAACAACACAGGATAGGCAGGACAAGGTATAAACAATAGGGGTCTTCGGGAAGAAATACTGAGGGCATGGGTGGGAAGAACAGTAAGGGGTGAAAGAGAAGGCGGGTGCAGGAGTGGGAAGCAATGGGGAAAACACATAGGTGAGTGCAACATGGAAGGGGCAGGAAGGACCATCATGTTTAATGAATACATGCCATAAATTATACACAGATCTATATTGTGTTAATGTACATTGAAAATGTACAGCCATTTGGTTACTGTGAAGAAGAAAGAGTATTGTTGCAAATTCATAATTATATTTCCCAATTTGTTCATGCTCTACACAGTTGGTGGGAGGAAAGTCTAAGAGTGGCACTATTTTTGTATGTTTAAGAGTATTTTCTGTAAACAGGGCTTTTCTTTAATATAGTTAATTTTTCCATCATGTACTCCATTTCATCCTCTTATCCTGAAAGAAGTGTGCATAGTTGTGCAGTTGCTGAACTACTACTCCCTTTTACATTTAGGTGTAGGGTATATGCCAAGATGAGAGTATTAAGTAGTTTTCCATGTTTTTGTCACTTTCCAAAACAGCAATAATTTGTGCAGGCCAAATGCAGGATTTTTTCTCTCTCCCTTGGAGCATAGCCTTTTTACCGTCTTTTTGAATAGATGACTTCATTGTTCTACAGCTACATTTAGGGAGCTCATTTTTTTCCACTTCTACACTCCATGAAAGTGCATGTGTTTTCCAGCTCTCGCCCTTGTGTGCTGGTTCCACACACATCAACCCTTCCACCTTGCGCTCTCTACTGCTCCCTCATCCGCCCACCCAAGCTTGGTGATTGATTTTCATTCAATTATACAACAGCTATTGTGTTTTTTCAATGTATAGCCATAGTGCACAGCCGCGTGGTAAGAAAAGTAATTGGCAAATCAGAAAGAGGGCATAGGGGGGTAACTAAAACAAAGGGTGTGGGTGGCAGTTTTATTCATTACCGGGTGGGGGCTGGAGGGGTAGGGAAAGTGTTAGACCTGGTACCATTGGCGTGAGTATCCCTTCCACTTTTCACTGATTGTCTCCTCCATTTTTGATATGTTTTGCTGGTTAGATTCTTTGGGCACTGTGCCACTGCTATTCAGTGCCACAGTGCAAGTGCTCCATATGTTAAATTGATGTATTGATTAATGACTCCATGATTGGTTTATTTGATTTACTTGTCAGACCCTAGTACAGTGCACCATGGTGCCCAGGGCCTGTAAATCAAATGCTGCTACTGTGCTTTTCAGCACTGATAGTGCCACCCACAGAAGCAGCTTGTAAAGTGTGTCTCATGCCTGCCATTGCAGACCCTGTGTGCAGTCTAGTACTGCCATGTCGACTTGGAAAGTGCACCCACTTGCCATGTCCCTAAACCTTCCCTTTTCTACATAGAAGTCACCCCTAAGGTAGGCCCAAGGGCAGGGTGCATTGTATGTAAGAGGTAGGACATGCCCTGGTGTGTGTGGCATGTCCTGATCGTGAATTACATCAATTTTCATTTTTCACTATTGCAAGGCTACCTGTCCCCATAGGCCAGAATGGGCAGTTTGATTATAACATCTTATAATCCTATCTGACCATGGGAACATGGTGGAAATTCAAATTTAGTATGTCTGAACTCAGAATGATAAAATACATATTTCAGTAAAGTTGCTTCTAACAATCTGTGTTTGAAAATACCACCTTTAGAAAGGAGGTACTTTCTTACATAACCATCCAGCCTGCCTCTGCTAGGTTGTGTACAGTATGTCTGGTTTTGTGAGTGACAGGGGCTGGGGTGGCTCCAGGAGACAGGGTGAGTCAGCACAGTGCTGAATAGATCCATCTGCATTTAGAGTAGTGGGAGGAGTAGCACCTGGGACTGAATAGGAGTGTGCCTGACTTCCACAATGCTGGCTCCACCTCCTGTGGTATGTCTGTTGACCCAGGCCCACCCTCCCAAAGGAAAGAAGGAGTCATGTAAAATAAAGTGCTCCAGGGCTACACAGAACTGGTTTGGACTGGGTACAGGACCCTCTGCCTTCAGAAGACAAAGGTTTTGCAGTATAAATATGGGGGCCCAGACCCCAAGACTTTAGATTACTTCAGGAACAACAAGACCTTTGCCAAGGAGAAGAACCAAAGAAACTGTAGGAGTTTAGACTGCCCCTCTGCGAGTGTGCTGTTTGCTGGGTTGGCCTGCAGTGGTTTCTTTCTTACCAAGGAAAGGAGAAGGAACTTTCAAAGAACTTTGATCATCTTGCAGAATATTTCTCAAAGGGCTTGAACTTGTGCTTGCCTCCTGCTGAAGTCTCAGGGACAAGAGACTTCACCACCAGCTCCCCTCTGAATTTCCTTGCTGGGAATTCTGTCTGCAGAAGCCTGCGTGTCGCTGGTAGCTGGAAGCGCGACTCAACAAGAAGAAGCGTGCCTTCGTCGCAGCTCTTGCCGTTGCATTGCCGGAGAAGCGTGTTGCCGCCACAGAGGTCGCCGGCGCATCACCAGAGAAGCATGGCCCAGGGCCTGTCACGGCTCCAAAGTTACAGAGTTTGCCGCACTGCTGTCGGGTTTGCACACATCATCTTCACTTCGTCGCATCGCATAAAGGGCACCATCTTATCGCATTGCACTTTATTGGCGCATCGCATCGAGGCACCATCTTGCCGCATCGTTACCGGAATGTAGTACAAGAATTTACGCATCACCTTCTCTCCGGTAAGGACCAAGACGCATCCCCTACTCTGCGCAAGCATTGAGGCGCACACGTCATCTTCCCCGAAGGAAGGAACCAACGCATCTCCATCCCTGCAAACCTTTTGTTTGTTGTGCGTTACGCATCCAGGTACTTTTGTGAGAAACGTGTCGCATTTATCAACTTGAACTAAGTGACTTCCGCCATCTTTAAGTCTATTTTAAGTACAGTATAGTGTATTTTCATCGGTTGTGGTCTTGTGTTAAGTCTATATGAAGAATACTTATTTTTAGAAAACCTGTGTGGTGTCCATCTGTAGTGTCTTCATTGTATTACTGTATGTGTTCACAAGTGCTTAACACATTTCCTCTGAGATAAGCCTGTCTGCTCGTGTCAAGCTACCAAGGGGGTGAGCAGGGGTTGTCCAGGAGTGTAATCCCCTTTCCCTGACTAGAAGCAAGGGTCCCTATTTGGTCAAAGGTACCTACCTCTGCCAACTAGAGACCCCCCCTGCTCTAACAGAAAGCAACAACATGGACAGCTGGTGGGGTGGGAGGGAGAGCAAAAACAAGGACAGCAGGGAGTTCAAGAAGCAACACTGATAGCGGGAGGGCCCTCAACAACCTGGCATTCGGAGAGGGCAGGCAACAGCACAGACAGGTGAAGGCAGAAAACAACAATAAGGACAGTGAGGAGCCAAGTCGCACAGACAGGGAAGCAACTTCGAGGGAACAGGGGTACTTGTCAGAAGCAACACAGAGGATGAGTACACGAGAAAACCTGCTGGAAAAGACACACACTCTAGTCGAATGCTTAAACAAAAAATTAAAATAAGCACCCGATTAACAGAGCGATGGAGGGACACAAGTACTTGGGCCATGCTCCAGGGGAGGGAGACACTCAAGAAGCGGAAGTGAATGCCGCACGCATCAACTTATAAAATGCAAATGAGAGTGACAATAAAGTCAACGAATGGTATGCAATGGGCAGCCTCAAAGGCCCCTGTAAGTAAACAAATTGTCTTGCAAGCCACTGTGCATGCAGTGTCTAAGGTGAGAACTAAAAAGCAATGCTTTTGGCTTTGTCAGTGCTTCATTGAGATGGCAACGTGGGGTCACCAGCACAGATTTGCCTTGCACTAAAATGGGTTTTTGCACTGTGGATATTTGCCTAATTTACATTGCATGACTTTGACAAATCTTTTGACACTGGCCTAGGAACATCCACTTTTTCACAGTGCACACAGTACTTACTCACAGTCTAATACCTAGAAATAAACATGAATAACAAACAATGCATACATATGTATTTCTAAGTCCATTCTACACTAAGGAACTGCCTACAATCAATACGCCTCTTTGTCTCGGGGGGGGGAAGGGGGGGTGGGGGGGGGGTGGTAATGTTGTACCATCGGAGTCTAGGCACATCAACTCCCTAAAATCATCCCTGAAATATCATGCTTCATTATAAATTATCCTGACTCGTAACTCAGGGCTTCTACTCATGTAATGGACTCCGGTTTTTAGGTCGAGCCTCTGGCATTTCTTTAGCAATGCTAGTTTGGCGAGATTATAGTAAGGCTTTCAAAAGTGTACTCAAACTGCAGATTAGGTACAGTTCATGTGAGCCAGGCACGTGCACATCGCCAGCCACATTGCACACTCACACCATTTGTCTGAGCCTCGGCATCAGACTTCAAAGGAATGCCCTCCCCGTACCTCCCCATCAGACTTCAGAGGAATGCACTCCCCCGCCCCCGCCAAAGCAATGCCGAGAGATTGTTGAGGCTGCAGCCTAGCCCCACTCTTTTCTGCTTTCTCACACTTGATTTATCTCTCTATCACATTCTTTTGTAACAATATCCTGAATTTGTTCTGCTTCAGTGTGGGGCAACATGAACCGCTTGGACGTGCCCTTTGTAGCACTTTATGAACGATGCAATTTACGAATGAAGCATCTTTCATTGTACGGCGTCTTAGCGCTACAGTCGGTAAAATATACTTTATGAACGTAATCAGCTCACAAACAGGCTCAACAGAACCCAAACTCCGCGCGTCAACCAGACTGGACAAGCTGCAAACTAGGTCACGTGACATCATGCGTAATGAGATGCACGAAGAATTCTCTTCCAAGTCATTTAATTACTGAAATCCATCCGTTAAATCAGCTTCCATCCGCTCGCTGCTCAAAGCCCCCCTCCGGCGCGGATGCCCCAGAAACTCACGCGGACGGACAGACACGGTACATCCGCTTTCCCTCAGAGTGGCTAGAGCCAACCTTTTATCATAGTTCGATAGATCGTCTCCACTCTCCCCTGGCGCCCCTTGGGGTATCAGTCTGTGTATGCTTCACGTGAAAGGGTTATTATAAATCCCTTTTCTGTTAATCAAGGAGAGAGAGAGGAACTAGAGTAGCTAGTTTGTTTCCCCTGGGATATAGTGGTTAATCAAAGAGAACTAGCTATGTCTGTATGCTATGTGTCTGCGTGGGAAACCATTTGGTTTAGTATGAAGGCCCTCCCCCACCAACCTAGTTGGCGGCATGCTTCATCATCGGGCCCCACCCGAGGCACCAAGTGCGCCTCAGGTGTGCTGCGATGCCATATTACTGCGGAGCGGGGTTTTTGGAAGGTGAGTGTGCTGTGCAGGTGTGTTGCGTGAGATTTTAAAATTCTGTCCTTGGGGTCCCTAACGGTTACTTTATTGGTGGGCCCCAGGCAGAAGTTAAAAACAAAGGCTTGAGACGTGTAGTGGTTGACTTATGGTCTCCCACGTCCAGTGTGGTCGACTAGTTTTAGCCAGGCCTTTTTATAAACTGGCTTTCTTCCGGACCTATGTGTGGGGGTGTTACAGGGATCTATGTGATTATCAGTGCCCTGTATGTGAAGCACACGCTAAGGTGCTGATATATGTAAGAGGTATTTCCTCTCAGTTTGTACCTGTAAAGGAAAAAAGGACAAACAAGAGACACATAAAGTTAAAAAACGCAAAATTGTCAACCACGCACATGGGTGGGTTAGCGCCTGGTGCCTAGACGTGTGAGCGAATAAGGTGGGGGTGTAGGCGCTTATGACGGAACGTGGCAATTGCCGGTTTGGTATATGCGCTACAGGTGCTAGTACCTAGATGCGTAAAATAAATGTGTAAATTATCTACAAGTAGGATGCTTACTCATGTCTACAGAGGACAAAACTCCCTGGACTTCCACCAGAGGGTCGGGAATTATTAGCACTCTGGAAGTGGAGAAAAAGGAGGAAAAAGGTAATGTCTAAAAAGGAGGGGAGGTCACACGCTGCTAGCGGTAAAGTGCTGCACGCTCAGTTATGGCCAAAGGCAGCATGACTGATGGCTGTACCGCCAGCGGGAACAAGCCTCCTTACTTACTTGGCTGTGTCTCCAAGCCCAATGGAACACCTGTGACCCGGTCGCAAGGTCCGAAGGAACTGAGTGCTTGGAGAAGGAGGCTTTAAATACCCTCTCTTGATCACAGGTGAAATAATTATCTTGCCTCGGAATAGCTTAAGGAAATCATCCCTTGTCCCCCCCAGCCACCTCTACAAACCCAGCAAGGACTGTGCCGAACATACATGCCTCTACTCCATGCGTAGCCTAAACGCTACCAGTAACCAGTGTTTTGCCCCTTTACTGAATACTAGAGCATAGCTCACTTGAGCGCTGCGCTACCCACCACTTTGCATTGACTAGGGGTTCAAGTCAGCACCTCTGCCCAGTCATACACTTTTTATTTTATTTTATTTTATTTCTTTATTTCGTTATCCCTTATTCTTTAGTAACACACAAGGCAGCAAATTCTTTCATTGCATAAAAATCCTTTATTGCATAAAATTATTTATTTTGTAAACCATTATGGAGATTTTTTCTTCACTACTGCCACAACAACCATCTAGGGCACGAGCCCATGCATCTTTCTTCTCTGTCTATCCCACAGATGCTGGCTAGAGAGAGACACGCCCACTGAGAGTAGCACTGGGAGCACGGAAATTACAGAGACCATGCCCATCCTCAACGAGCTACACCTGTAATCAAGAGAGGGTATTTAAAGCCTCCTTCTCCAAGCACTCAGTGTCTTCGGACCTTGCGACCGGATCACAGGTGTTCCATTGGGCCTGGAGACACAGCCAAGTAAGTAAGGAGGCTGGTCCCTGCTTGCGGTACAACCGCCAGTCATGCTGCCTTTGGCCATAACTGAGCATGCAGCACTTTACCGCTAGCAGCGTGTGACCTTCCCTCCTATTTAGACATCACCTTTTTTCTCCTTGTTCTCCACTTCCAGAGTGCTAATAAGTCCCGACCTTCTGGCGGATGTCCAGGGAGTTTTGTCCTCTGTAGACAGGAGTAAGCATCCTACTTGTAGATAATTTACACATTTATTTTATGCATCTAGGTACTAGCACCTGTAGCGCATGCCATTTACCAAACCGACACTTGCCACGTTCCGTCACAAGTGCCTACACCCCACCTTATTCGCTCACAAGTCTAGGCACCAGTGGCTAACCCACCCATGTGAGTGGTTGACAATTTTGCATTTTTTAACTTTGTGTCTCTTGTTTGTCCTTTTTTCCTTTACAGGTATAAACTGAGAGGAAATACCTCTTACATATATTAGCACCTTAGTGCGTGCTTCACATACAGGGCATTGATAATCACATAGATCCCTGTAACACCCCCACACATAGGCCCAGAAGAAAGCCAGTTTAATAAAAAGGCCTGGCTGAAACTAGTCGACCACACTGGACGCGGGAGACCATAAGTCAACCCCTACACGTCCCAAGCCTTTGTTTTTAACCTCTGCCTGGGGCCCACCAATAAAGTAACCATTAGGGAACTCCAAGGACAGAATTTTAAAATCTCACGCAACACACCTGCACAGCACACTCACCTTCTAAAAAACCTGCTGCGCAGTAAACTGGTGTTGCAGCACACCTGAGGTGCACTCGGTGCCTCGGGTGGGGCCCGATGATGAAGCATGCCACCAACTAGGTTGGTGGGTGGTTTCCCACGCAGAAACATAGCATACAGACATAGCTAGTTCTCTTTTATCATAAATCACTACCTGCGCGCGCTATTTATGGAGCACCCATTGCCACCATATTTCATCCTTTCAGAACTCACAATAACATGAGGGTGACTTCCATTTTAACGATATTCCTTTCAGCAACCACAGAATGAAGTTGGCACCAGTATGGTTCAAGCCAGTGACCTGTAGGCGTCACTGCGATCTAAGCAGTAGTTGCATTAACCCAGTGAGTTATGCTGCCTGTTACATGTTCACTGCGATGACAATTGCTATTTCTCTCGAGGGGCAAATCTGGCAATGAGGTGGCAGGATAAAGGAATGTGTGCATGCCCTCCCCGGCCCCTCCCCGCGGGCCACGCAGTATCTAGAAGCCAGGGCACCACAAGGAGGGTTCAGAGAGCGCTCTCCCAGGCTCGGATATTCTGGGCTTTGAGCATTCGCCATAGGGTGGCTGCCTGGGTACGCCTGTGAGGTCAGAATGCGTGGGATGCTAATATTGTAGCGTATTCACCTTCTAATGGCTTCAAAGCGATTCAGTGAACAAAGGAAGTGCTAGGGCCTGATTTTGATCACTATCTTATCACTCTAGATCTCAACCCCGTTCTGGCCGACTGAACCTTTGTTGCCTGTCATTGGGGAAAGAAAGTGCATCTCTTACCAGGTTAGTTCAATCAATAATGGACTCGGCTCGGAAAAACCACAGACTACTTCTAAGTTTGAAGATTTATTATAAAGTCAGGATTAATTGCAGATACAGGCATCTCAAAATGAGATTCACAAGATATACGGGCCCAACTACATACATGTGCTCCCTGAAAGCCCTCAGGCGAGCAAAGAATTGTTCCAAGATGGCCGCTGAAGGGGAGCCCTAGTGAGGAGCTCCGGGGCTAGGGATCTCCAAGTCTGGACTATATCCCTGTATAACCCCTAATCTCGACCCAGGACCAGGCTGGACCAAGCGGAACCATCACTTGATGGTTTGAGTGATCTGATAGCAAAATCGATCACAGAAGACGCAAGACGCTGGAGGGAAGCCGGGACCTGGTCAGTGGATAAGGCTGACTACCCACCACGGACTCCTCGGACGACGGACGCTGACCACCAGCTGCACCCACCACGGACATTCCCCCGGATACAAGCGGACCTGACCTGACCTGAGATCTCTGAAGAACTATCGGTGGAGGTTCCGGTACCTGGGAACTCAGACGGACCATCGGAAGGCGGAGCTGGGAGACCTCGGCGCCGAACAGGAGAGGTAGGATCGTCCGCATCCCCAGCGCGACCCTACGAGCTGGTAACTCCTCGAGATCACACCGTCCCGAGGTACAAGTACAAGCATAGGGAAAAACGGTGGGTGACCGCATCAGAGGAGGAACGAGAAGCGGCCCGCCTGTCCTTAAAATGGCGGCCGCATAGGACTACCAAAATCAAGCTACCTAACAGAACCAGGAGTCATAGACACTGCAATAGGACTAACGGCGGGAGCCAGGGAAGGAAAAAATCCCTGACATAAACACTTTAATAGGACTAACGAACTGCCAAGAAAAGGGTCCAAATACCCCAATAAGTGTAACGGAAATAGAGAAAGGAGCATTTATCAGAAACAGAGAAATTGTGCAAGAGAAAGAAGACTTCCCAGAACCCACCCCAATCGGTAAAGAAAACTGATAAAGGCAAAACAAGGTTAGAAGTGGAAAGAGAGAAAAGACTAAGAAAAGTGGAAAGAGAGAAAGGACCTAGGAAAGCATAAAGGGGATAACAACTTCAAGAAAAAGGGCACTGGTCACTCATCACTTGACCTCTTGCTCTCACTACTAGGGATAGGTAATTTTTAATCAATGACTATTGATGGCACCATATTAATTACAAAGTAATGATGAGAACTAAGTAACACAACTGACTAAAGGATTAATTAACCCAATTTATACAGTACTTTGGAAGTCACTTTTCACCTTCTATATCCCCCACTACTACAAAGACATAATAATAAGAGCATGCTATACCACAAGGGAAACTAGACCTCCACCTTGGAAACATAGTACTGAGTTACTTCCACGTCTACAAAGGCTTAATATAAAGAGCAAACTATTCCACAAGGGAATCTATACCTCCACCTGAAACCATAGTACGGAGGTATTTGATCTCTATATCCTCCAGGTCACACTAGGTGGGATCGAAACAGCACAAAACAGATCTTTAATACGAATCAAAATGGATGGAAGATACCAAGGATCGACTGGGTCTAGTGCAAAGAGCATAGAATACCCTTCAACTCTATCCAAAAATGCTGCCAAAAAATTCAAACACAATACTTTGAGAAAAAATCCGAACATACTGTTCTATGACCCATATTTTGACAGAGTCAAAGGCATCAAGTTGAACGATCTTATATTCTACACAGACAAAACAGCGAAATGGCGCAACGCCCTTACAAAAATGCTGTTCACTAAAACTATAAAAAACATACCATATGGCACTAAGATAACGACCACTTTAACTAAAAGAAGTAAGACAGAATTATGCATCACTATATATAAAACGGGAATAGTGCTGATTCAAGCAACCAACAGAGAACTCGAGAAATTTGAGTCAACTTTCCAAAACTTAAAGGAATACATAGAAGGACCAAACCTCCAACAAAACTTGACACTACCAGATATCACACCTGAAAACATCGACCCCAAGACTAGAGACACCAATCAATCGGACGGGCAGAATAACCAAACCTTTAACACCGCAGATTTAACCGAAAACGCGATGTTAACCCCAGAGACTGAGGGAGAAAGGATTGAAATGTCCACCAACCTAGGAAACAAAGAGAAGAATCAGGTCCCAAGGAAAGAGCCGTGGCCGCTAACGCACAACTTCATTGCACCAGAAGAGTGTACCCCAGCTCCAAGCGAATCCCTCTATGAAGCTAACGAAATGAGCAAGGTAGATCATACCAACCTTTCTTACCCTCCCCCGAACACGAGACCGGAATCCTACAGATCCCTATCCACAGAAACACCGTTTACCGAAAAAAATCACAGAAACCCCTGAACTGCCTTCTACTTAACTGTCGTTCGGCAACTAAACATGCAGCAGACATAGCCGCCCTCATCATCAATAAGGAAATTGACCTGGCCATCCTCACGGAAACATGGCTCAATGATGCATCATCTCCTACCATGGATCTCTTAGTACCTCCACAATATAACATCGTCAGGCTAGACAGACCAAGGAATGCGGGAGGAGGCATAGCTTGCATTCACCGGTCAGAGATCGAGGTCTGCCAATTCCAATCTGACCCCTTAGAATCCTGTGAATACCTTGGTATTAATGTGAGAACACCAAAGAATCAAAGCTGCAAACTGCATCTATTCTACCACCCACCAGGAGAGAACGCAAAGTTCACAGAACAATTGATGGAGATCATAACGACCAACTCTAACTCGGACGCCAATAATATATTCCTAGGCGACTTTAACCTCCATTGGAATGACGGCAGTGATAAACTGGTCAACTCGCTTAAAGACTTCCTCAGTGAGCTAAAACTGGCACAAACTTGCAACCAACCCACTCACTCACAAGGAGCGACCTTAGACTGGATTATCTCAAGAAAGAATGAGGCATCTATCCTTGCCATAGACCCATGTGACTGGTCCGACCATCACACCATAACATTCACGATACCGACAATGACAAAGGGCAGGACCGTGCAACCACTCAAGCTCAAGAAACTGATCCGAGACACAAAAGAGGCTAATACTGAACTACTGGTTGAAAGGTGTGAGAAGGACCTGAAGCCACCCAACAATAAGCGAAATGTTAATGAGCTGACTGATCACTACATAACCTCGATCGGCAACATCGTCAATGACACCATGCCCCTAAAACTGAAAAAAGTATCAGAGAAACCAAAAAATCCTTGGTTTAATGAATCATTGAATGAGGACAGGCGCAAACTGAGAATGGCCGAAAGGAGGTGGAGACAACATCCCTCCTCACCGGAGCTGAAAACACTCAGGAAAACAAGAAAAGAATACAACAAAAAAATAATCAACACCAAAAAAGAATTTATCAGAGCTGAATTGGACAGTGCCATAAACAGACCACGAAAACTCTTCGAGATGTTAAAACAGCAGTCAAATAAAATAGCCAAAACGGTTCTAGAGAATACAAAAACTCCCATAAGCTGCGAGGAATTCTCCTCATTTTTCACGGAAAAATCTAAATTGCTTGAAGTTGAACTCACAATTGCAGCAACTAACCTTAGGACACTGCCTCCACCTAAAAATGAGGCCAATATCTCACCAGAGAGTCTCCAAACTAAAAACAAGGCAAAATGGGACACATTTGAATTATACGACCAAGAAAAGATCGCCAGAACGCTGGCGGAGATTAGACCGAACAACCACTATCAAGACCCTCTACCAGGAAAGTGTGTAAGAGAAATCAGCCACACTCTAGTGCCAATCTGGACCGAGATAATAAACGCCTCACTTGCACAAGGAACCCTCCCTGACTGCCTAAAAACAGGGCAGGTGATGCCCATCCTCAAAAAACCGACAGCTGATGCATCAGACCCGAACAACTATCGACCAGTGACCAACATCCCTCTACTGGCTAAACTCATTGAGAAATGCGTGCAGGGCCAACTAAGTCAACACATCGCTAAATTCTCGCTACTGGACGATTGCCAATCAGGATTCAGAACAGGGCACAGTACTGAAACTGCGATCCTGCATATTGTTGATGACGCCCTACAAGCCCTAGACCGAAATCAAACTTGCCTACTGATCCTACTAGACCTATCATCAGCATTTGACACGGTAAAGCACGAAGTGCTAATGACCAGACTACAAGACAGGATGGGTTTGTCTGGAAACGTGCTGAAATGGTTCAATTCTTTCCTACAAAACAGGACTCAGCGATTCCTGGTTAACCAAGCAATCTCTTCCCCGAGCCCCAACGCAATCGGGGTCCCACAAGGCTCAACGCTATCTCCAGATCTATTCAACTTGTATGTAGAACCTCTCACGGAGATCCTTCAAGAATCTCAGGTATCCTATCATATGTATGCAGACGACACGCAACTATACATAAAGATCGCCTCCCTTGAGGACATTGACTTAATGAACAAGACACTAAGGAGAGCTTTGCAATGGTTAACAATGAACCATCTGAAACTAAACGCCCAGAAAACAGAATTCCTGCTAATTTCACCGACAAGGAGCCAATCTGAAGTTAAAGAGTGGACTAAACTGGTGACAGCGCTAAACTGCACCCCGACTCTAGTTAACTCAGCCAAATCACTAGGAATTACACTAGATGAAAACCTCGACATGAAAAACCATATTAGCTCAATGGCCAAGAGCGCCCGCTTCCACTTGAATTACTTAAGAAAACTGAAACCCTTTATCTCTGAGACAGATCTAAAACTGGCTATCCAATCACTAGTCATCTCGAGGATCGAATACGGCTGCACCACATTAGCGGGCCTACCGAAAACATCCACAGCACCACTAAAAGCCTGCCTCAACGCAGCGGCGAGACTCATTACGGGAACGAAGAAATTCGATCACATATCTCCTCACCTGAAAGCACTAAACTGGCTACCTTACGAGGCGAGAATTCAAATGAAGATGGCCTGTATTACGCACAAAGCGGTTCACTACAACACGCCTAGATACCTAGCCAAGAAACTTAAGCTCTCAGGAGGTAATAGAACAACTAGAAGCGCAAAAGATTTGCTATTACGACCAGCCTTTTTCCACAAGAGAAAGACCTACAACCGGGCATTCTCCGGAGCTGCCCCCAGAATCTGGAACTCACTACCTCCAAACATCAGGAAGATTCAAAATACAGTAACATTCAAACGAGAACTGAAGAGCCACTTGATGAGTAAATACCCTACTTAGAGAAACCTACGGATCACTGGGATGATCACTTTCGCTAACTGAGGGCTGTCCTCTCCATGGAAAATTGGAAGATCTGTATCTGAGAATGAACTGATGCCGGGCTCAAGCCGAGACTTGACACATTACTGCTACTTCATATACGTGTGAACTTTTAACTATATCTCACGGTCAGACTATATAACTTCTACCTCACTTGATTTATTTATCCATATAAGTGTGAATTTATACCTATAGCTCTTAGTCATTCTATATAACTTCTACCTCACTTGATTTATTTATACATATTATCCTTTGATATGCACTGGAACGCCTTATTACCCTACCTCAATGATCTTGGTTTGTTAGCATGACACAAGCCAAGCCGTGCTCGCCATATAACGCTAATTGCACAGTCTTTATGAATATATATATCTAATTTCATCCATGCAGTATATTGCCTTCTACCTCATTATTCTTTTGTGGTTAGTACTGCTACTATAATGTCTATATGCAATTCTGTCCTGTTAAGCGCTCTGATACCCACGGGTCTTGTTCGCGCTATGCAAAACACTATAAATAAATAAATAAATAAAATAAAGAATACTACGAGCACCAACTCTAAAATTAAAAGGGCTGCAAGCATAGACACATATTGAGATCTCTCCGTCATTTACAGCAGGAGTGAAAATTCAGGTTAGGCTGTCCCTACCCTGTTCTGGATGGTATCCCTACTTAACAAAATCTCAACCTATCAAAAGGTGTCAGCTGTGAATGACTTCCTAGGAAGATCACCCACTCTTAGTCTCTTGGTGAAAACCTATAATCCTCCAGTCATGACCCCTCTCTGCCTACCCATCCGCTCTCTAGAGGGTCTTCAGGCATCTGCTCTAGCTCCACCCAGGGGTGCTGTCCCTAATACAAAAACACAACAACATTCGAGACGCCCCTCGTGAGACGCCCATCACTGGTCTTGATTCTGGCTCTTTCCATGATGTTTTTCTTCTGGGCCTCGTGCGTTAGCGTTGACCTTGCTTCTCAGACTCTTCTCCGGCCCGCCGATACCCCCCAAACATTCCGGAATCCTCCTACATGTCTACATCAGTAACTGAACAGAACTCTATTCATCCAATTCATTAATTTGAACCCCCTCACATTCGCAGACAAACATCCGTAGCTGGATCCCCATCTTCATAGACTTCTAACAGAAGTCTGCAACTTATTTCCTGACACAAGTCGGCCTGTTCCAGTACGTGCAGATTTAAACCCCTCTTTCATTTCAGGCCTACAACCGTACTTGCAGCAATTAAACTAGAATAACATGTTAGCATCATTTCTCGAATAATAAGACACATCTATGGAATATAAATCTAACAAATAATAAAATCATTGTAACATTAGTGCAGTCCATGTTGATGAAATGTGAACCCTTCTAATCCCTTCTGGCCTGGCCATGCGGCCTATCCTTTTCTGTGCTTTGCTGCACGACATTTCTCCATTAGCAGCTACATAACATGGACTATGATTTATCACACTTAATAAGCTTATACATTTTGTACTCATTTCTGTATTAGTTCCACTTCTATATGAAATCTCTAGATTAACTACACATTTCGAAGTATATGTGAATATATTTTCAGCACTCATAGCATTTCTCCTTATGATTTGTGCCTACTACTCGTAACTCTGACGTACTCATACATTTCGTTCAGTTTGCGCTCTCTCAGTTCCCCCCTTTGATGACCTCTCGGGGTCATCACCAACAATTAAACTGAAGTAATTGCTAATGTTCCCCGTTTCTGAGTTTCTAGAGCCCTCAGGCTCCTGTACTGATTGTCCTGTATTGCAGCCAATCTCTGTAGCTGTTCTCTCCTGGATCTCTCCAATCTCCTTGATCTATACCATTGGTATGACCTCACCAATCCCCACAACATGATCACACAGATCACTATTATGATGATAGGTTTCAGTATATACCAAACAAAGCTTCTGCCTATGTTGGCAAACCAACCTCCAACATTTCCCATTCCATGACCCACTTTTTCCCAAACATTTTCTTTTGACAAGTCTTCGATCTCTTTGTGAATATTAGTTATATTCAATATGACCTTATCAAGTGGTTTTGAATTATCTGGAATGTAAGTGCAACATTCCGGGACCTTCAAAGCCTTACAGACTCCGCCCTCTTTTGCTAGCAGGACGTCTAATGCAAGACGGTTTTGAAGTACCATGGCCCTTATCGATTGCATCTCTCCTTCCACCAGCATTAAGGACCTAGCAGTGCTGGCAGACAACCTATCTACGACTGTAGCCAGTCTCCTGATTTTGACATCATTCAGGATCAATCCTAAAAGAGGAAATACAGCTCCAAATACATCTCCAACCATTTCTGCATCCCCTAGGTCTCTTCTCCCTCTTGCTGAGGCTTTGCCCTCGATGATCTCTAAGTCCTGGGCATGGTATATTTTGGGGAAGACAATTGCCAAGTAACATGATCCATACCAATTGTCAGGCAGTCTCACGTAAGCATTTCTTCCACATACAAAATATACATTTGGAATCACTTGCATTCCTTTCAAGAAGTCCTTTGTGTAATATTCTAATCTAAAAGCATGTTCACAACTGACTTCTCCTACAAATACATTTTCGTAATACGTTTTGCTTCTATGAAGACATAACTTCCCTCTTTGTGTGCGATCTAAGGCTATTGGACCACTACTACCCTTTCTCTTGTGTGCCTTCTCTTCCTCGGTCCAATCTGTCTTCCACTGTCCTGATTTCTTCAGAATCTTTTGCCTTCTGTAACGATCATCCACTTGCCCTATGAATTTCTTCTCGACTTCTGACACTTTGCATGTCAGGTTATTTCTGCGGGCATGTGAAGTATCTAAGGTAATCCAAGGAATGAAGAACTTGGCCAATCTGTCTTCACTCTTCCAGTAGTCCCACTTGTTCATCTGCTTATAATTTGGGACTTCCGGTAACACTGAATCATAATTGGAGAAATAGTATTCAAAACTATCTCTCCCATAGAATATACTAAGCAATAAGCTACATGTAATTCCATACGTCAACGGGAGGTGATGATATCTAATGCCTTCATCTACAGACGCCGGCAACTGCATGCAGACGTAGCAGTCTTTGACCTCCATGGCATCCACATATTCATACAAAAGTTTAGCATAAGCGTTTGACCTATAGTCGCCTTGGGACTCATCCATGTGTAACCTACGGGCTTCTGCTGCTAATAACGCCTTCTCCTGTATGTTTTCCCCCTCCTTACCAGCAACAGTGGGTTTTGGTGTCACTACAGATTTTTCGTCTGTTACCTTTGCCTCACTTTCATGTCCCATTACATAGGAAACTGTGACTACTAAAGCTATAAGAAATATCACTCCTACTATTAGTGTGCCTATTATACATTTGGCTCTACGGTTTGGGCTACCGGCTTCCATTTCGTCAGATAGTGCAATTCTCTCCCTTTATTCCAACACAAAGTTCTTTTCTTTTCGTTCCTTTACAGTCTCTTTTGGTCCTTCAGTCTTTTAGAACCACACAATTGGAAGCTGGCAATCCTCTTTGCAAAGTCTTTTTGAGCTTTTAACACAGACAACCCTAGCCCTTCTCCGTCAACTTATAGGGAAGTCCCTAAGATTCTCTGCTTCCTAGGCGCTAGGTAATCTTCTTTTTCTTGCTTATTTACAAAGTCTTTTAAGCATCTACAATTAGGCTTGAGCCTGCGGCTTGAACAGCATAATTCAATATTTCCAATCGAAGGATGTGTTCTTCATGGCACGTTATCTTGGTTCCAAAGTCGGGGAATTGCAGTTCGGTGAAAAACATGTGCTTTAACTTGCTTAAGCGGGGAGGGTTGGGGAGTGTGAACGTTAGTGACCCTTCTGCTTCGACTCCGGGCACTAACAGCTGTACTTCCACTGTGATGATGGGTTCAGAGCTGGACACCAGCACCGCTCTGATCCTCCCTGTCGCTCGTTCCCAAGACATCTGTCGCCAGATATGTCCACTCAGGGGTGGCGTATCTTCTATTAGGCACACGTACCCTCCTCGATCTTCTTAGGCCTGGTGCTTCAGAGCCCTGAGCACCTTCTTCCGGGTCTGAGTCTTCAGATATCGGAGCAAGGGTTCTCTCTGGAGTTGACCTCAGGCTTGAACTCCTTCTTTGCGGCCAACTGGCTTCTCCACGCCTTACCCTTCTGCTCCTTGCTCTTCTGCTTTGTTCTCGCTCTCTTTCTGCTTGATCAGTGTCTGATTCGTACTCCCAGCTACTTTCTCCTTCTGTAGCGTCGTCTGTTTCACTGTTGTACTGACCGTCCTCAGCTTGGTCAGACACGTTCCCAGCTTCTTCTGGCACCTCTACAGCTTGGCTGGCCCCCTCTATGGCTTCTCCGTCCGCAGCTGGACTTATATCCGAGAGAGGAGCTGCTTCTTCCAGAGGTGCTGGAACTCTCCGCGTATGAGACGCGTGGATCCAATTGGGCAAGCCTCCCACCTTCACAGCGGTGTTCGTGATCAGGATGATCTGGTAGGGCCCACGCCAACGAACATCTAGGCAGCTTCTTCTTACGTGCTTTTTCACAAGCACCCAATCTCCAGGACACAGGTCATGGCACAAGTCCTGGCACGATGGGACCTCGGCAGCCTGCACCTGAAGAGACACAGAATGAATGGCGTCAGACAGCCCCTTACAATAGTCCAGGATCATATCATCTGTGATGTTTAACAGTGCAGCCGTCGGTACAGACGGCAATCTCATTGCTCTCCCCATTAATACTTCGTGGGGTGACAATCCCGTTCTTCTGTCTGGGGTACTACGGATGCTCATAAGGACCAATGGCAGCGCATCAGGCCAACTCAGAGACGTTGATGAACACATTTTGGCAATTCGAGCTTTGATGGTGCCGTTTATCTGTTCCACAATTCCTGATGCTTCTGGTCGATAACTACAGTGCAATTTCTGGTCTATGTTCAGGGCCGCACAAATCATCTTCACAAGCTCGCTATTGAAATGGGTTCCCCTGTCTGATTCCAAAGAGGCCGGTACCCCGAAGCGTGGAATGAGCTCCCTAAGCAATAACTTGGCTACTGTGAGGGTGTCACACCTGCGTGTAGGGTATGCCTCGACCCATCTGGAAAATATGCAAACAACCACCAGGACATAACGAAGGCGGTTGCACCTTGGCATCTCGATAAAATTGATTTGTATCCTATTGAATGGACCTCCAGACCTCCCTATGTGACTCAATGCAACTGGTGTTCTTTTTCCTACGTTCAGCTGCTGGCAGGTCACACAACGCTGGCACACGGCTTCTGCTGCTACTCTGAACTTAGGGTTGTACCAGGTTTGTCTGAATACTCTCAACATAGCATCTCTCCCTAAGTGTACTGGACCGTGTATTTGTCTAGCCATTGGGCTCACCATCTCATTTGGTAACACTGCCCTTCCGTCTGCTGAAACCCAGAAGTGAGCCTCACCCATCACACATCCTGCCTTTTCCCATGTTTGCTTTTCAAAGTCGGGTGCGTTTTCTTGCATGCATTTCAGCTCATCCCAAGAGTCGACAGTTTCCAGTATCATGGCTAATTCAGTTCTTACATTTATTCCGCCCACTTCCACTTCTGTGAAAGAGTACCCTTGTTCTGCACAGTACCTCGCGACTTCGTCGGCATATCTATTGCCTTGTGACACGAAGTCCATATTCCTAGTGTGGGCGGTACATTTTACAACTGCGATCCCTGCTGGACATTGCAAAGCTTCTAACAGTAAACGCACAAACTCTCCATTACGAATGGGAGAGCCCGAAGAGGTCATGTAACCTCTTTGAGACCATAACTGCCCGTAATCATGAACTACCCTGTAACCGTATTGGCTGTCGGTGTATATGGTGACTCGAATTTGGTTGCTTGCCAGGCAGGCACGCGTCAAGGCACTAATTTCAGCTACCTGAGCGGAGTGTACTCCTTCCAGGCATCCAGCTTCCACAACTCCAGTAATCGTACATACAGCGTAAGCTGCTCTTAATTGCCCAACTTCGTCTCTTACACATGAGCCATCGACAAAGAAAACTTCATCGGGGTCAGTCAATGGCTCATCAAAAATGTCGGGTCTCGGTTTGGTGCATAGTTCAGTCACATCGAGGCAATCATGGTCTGTACATACATCATCATCAATGTCACCTGGGAGTGGCATCAAGGTAGCAGGGTTCAAAACAGAGCATCTCTTGAGGGTCACGTTCTCTGCCGCAAGAATGACTTGCCCATAGCGCGTGAGCCTGCTATTGGTCAGATGCTGTGTTTTGGTCCTGGTCATTAGCAATTCAACAGAATGGGGCACATACACCTCTAACGGGTGCCCCATTACAATATTTTCACAACGCTCAATGCTGACACCTGTTGCAGCAACGGATTTGAGACATCCGGGCAACGCTGCGGCTACTGGATCTAAGGTAGCCGAGAAATAGGCGACTGGTCTACGGGCATTCCCATGAATCTGAACCAAAACAGACAAAGCACAACCCTCTCTTTCACAACAGTAAAGCAAGAATATTTTATCGTAATCAGGCATTCCCAGAGCAGGAGCACGACACAGGTCCTCTCTCAACTGCAGGAACGCCATCAAACAGTCTTTGTCCCATGGTACCGGATCACTCACCTCCTTGTGCGTCAGTTTTTGCAAGGGTTTTGCTTTCAGTGAAAAGTTCGCTATCCACTGTCGGCAATACCCCACCATCCCTAGGAACATCCTGACTTCTCTTTGTGTCTTGGGCGCATTCATCTTCATGATGGCCTCTATTCTGTCTGGGGACACCTTCCGTTTCCCTTTCTCAATCCTGTGCCCCAAATACTGCACTTCTGTCAGGCAGTACTGCAATTTTCCCGGGGACACCTTATGCCCATTTACAGCTAGGTGATTTAATAAAGCAATGGAGTCCTCCCTGCAAGCTTCCTCAGTTTCTGACGCCACAAGCAGGTCGTCTATGTACTGGACCAGAACTGACTTCTGGGGCAGCACTAGACTTTCAAGATTTTTCTTCAACAGCTGATTAAAGATCGATGGGCTCTCTGTATACCCCTGTGGGATACGACACCATGTTAATACGCGACCTTCTAGCTTAAAAGCGAAAAGGAAATGGCTATCCTCGTCCAATGGGATCGAAAAGAAAGCCTGACACAGGTCTATCACGGTAAACCATTCAGCTTGGAACGGTATCTGAAACAATATCACTGATGGATTCGGTACCACTGGACAACATGAGACGACTATGTTATTAATCTTTCGAAGGTCCTGCACTATTCTGAATTTTCCGTTTGGTTTCTGCAAACCCATAATCGGGGAGTTACATGGACTACCCACGATTTCTTTCAGTATTCCCTGCCTGATCATGGACTCGATCACTGGCTTTATACCTGCAATCGTTTCTGGAGTCAATTTATATTGGGGGGTTCTTGGAAACTCAGCATGCGGTTTTACTATGATTTTCACTGGGTCCACTCCCTTGACCAGTCCAATCTCTTCCCCAGTGAAATCCCACACTTCTGGTGCCACGGTGTCTCTTAGGTCCCATGGGAGCTCATCCACTGTCAAAGTGGGATACAGCTCCACGCATATTCTTGAGTTTGCGACTTTGAAGTCGGCGTCATCATCATTGGTCAGTACCTCCACTCCCTGCGGGGTGCAGTATATGGTACAATTCAATTTACACAAAAGGTCTCTTCCCAATAGACATACAGGACTAGAATCGCAAACTACAAACTGATGCTCATCGCTGTATTTCCCTATTTTCACCTGCACTGGTTCGGTCAATGGGCTAGTCATTCTCCTGTTTGCGACCCCCACCACTTGTATTGTCTCTCCAGACATGGGCAAGCCTGGAACTGCTGCTGATCGTATCGTGGATCGAGTGGCTCCTGTGTCCACTAGGAATGTCGTGGGGCACCCTGCCACTTCTGCTTCTACATAGGGTCCCCTTTGATCCACTTCCAAGGCTGCCCCGAGGGTGCATTCTTCCCTCTCCACTCTCTGTCCTGTTAGTGGATCAACGTAATAGCATTCCTCTCCTCCTACAAACAGGGGCATCTGTCTATATGTCTTTCCCATTGTCCCTACTCTGGGTGGCTGAGGGAACTGGGCTCGTGGAGGTGGGGTCCCCCCTTTGAGCACCTTTCCTTGGTATTGCGTTACCCCCCTTCCTAGAGTGCTTTGAACCTCTTCCTCCTCTATTTCTTGTTCTCCAATTTCCACGTTGTAGGGACACTCGCGTTTCCAATGCCCCACCTCGTTACACTGGTGGCACCGGGTCGTCTTTTTCAATGTCGCTATATCTACCCGAGGTCTAAAGTTGGAGTTCTCCTCATTGCCCTTATTCTGGTTGCTCTGTTTTCTGCCCCCGGTCCCTGTTCCCTGCTGCTGCTGCTGTTGTCCACCCTTACCAGCTGACTGCATCTGCACCACCATCAATTTCTCCTTTAGCTTCTTTGCCTTTGAATCTATCTCATCCCAGCAGTACCTAGCATATCGCAGGATTTCGTCCAGCGGTTTACTTTGCCAACAAATCGAATGTTGCTGAATCATTAAACTAATATCCGGTCTTAAACCTAAAACAAATTTAGACACAAACTGCCCTATGTCTTTAGGATCCATTACGTCCAACCCGCTATACTGTTTAAACGCCTTCAGCAATCTCTCATAATATTCATGAACTGTTTCTTTGGGTTCCTGTCTAGTTCGATCTATTTTGACCCAGTCTATGTCCTGCATTGGCACCTTGTCTTTTAGCCAAGTCATCACTCTCTCATATTTTACCATGACTGTCTCGGACGGTCCATTGGTCCGTGCATCCCTCTCTGGTTCTGATGTGGGCCACTCAGCACTAACCTTACAAGCGGTCCACAAATCTCCTGGTACCACTATGTCAAACAGCGTGTTCAGGTCTATCCATAGCACCTTGGATATCTTTACAAACCTCTCCACCTGTTTATACCACTCCACTGGATTCTCCCTCAGTTTTGGGAAGGAGTTGGTAAAGGCGGCTAAATCCCCCCTACTCCATGGCACATGCACATAGTTCCCGTTCGCGACCTCACGCAAAGGGTATGCCTCTATTCTCTGCAATCCTCCCTGTGGTGTCATCCCAAGCATGCTTCTCCTGACGGTCCCTTTCTTGGACCACCTTTCTTCCCATTTATCTAGCGCCCTCCATGTCCTTATTCCTGTGATCAGTTCCCTTATGTGTGTCTTTAACCCTATTGTTCTTCTCTCATCTAGGTCCCGATCTGTGTAGTGTAGCCTATGGTTACCCTGTAATGCTTTGGTCCTTGACAGGTCTACCATATATCTCCCTGCTAGTTCGACTAATTTCTCATGTACTGCTCTCGCCTTTCGAGTGATGTCCTTTGCCATGATCAGTATTTCATCCTGCTCATACATCTCCATTCTCTCTAGAGGCAAGGTATCATCCACCATGTCATCCAGATCTGACTTTAAGCTGGCGACATCGAGTCTCTTGGCTTTTATCTCAGCTCGCAGTATGTCTTTATTAGGGTGTTCACTGGTCTCTCTTCCGTCCCAGCTCCGGGTCCTACGCTTGGGCTCCGGGGAGTTAAGGAGAGTCCTCCCTTGCTCCCACCTTTCTAAGTCCCATGCTCGACCTTCCTGTCTGGGGAGGTGATGAAACACGGGCCTGTTTCCCCCTATCCCATTTCGTCCATTCTCTCTGGTCTCCCTTACTTCGTGGCAGGGTTCTCTGCTGTCCTCCACCCTGTCACTATTCTCTCGTATTCTAGTGTCACTCAGTATCTGGTAAGACCCTTCCCTGTTCCCCATATCCCCCGGACTGCGTTCATGTCCGTAATCACAGGGGTTATGGCGAGGTCTCTCGCAACTCCCATCTTGTCTAATATTACCAATCTCATGGTGGGTGCACTTAAAGCTGTTTCTGTACTCTTGCGTTCTCCTGTCTCCTTCACTGTGTATTGGGCGGGACACCCCTCCACACTCAGGGCTCCTGTTTTCCAGGTCTGGTCTACCTCCACTCCTGTTATGATGGGTGTCCCCCCTACTGTCCTGTCCCCTCCCGTCCCACTCCGGACTGCTTTCATCAGCCCCGCAGTGAGTCCGGGTCCTGCTATCCAGGCTTTCCCTTCCAGCTTCCGCAGCTATGATGCTCTTGTGAGCCTCTACTGCCTCATACCATTTTTTCATATACTCGCTTAACTCCTGAAAGGATTTCCGTCCTGATCCCCTTAGATCCATTGGCCATCTAGGGCCTCCCGGATCTCCTGTTGGATCCTCCGCTGTGTGTACTGGAGTGCTCCAATCCCTTGGTCTGGGCAACTGACCTGCGGAAGTGATTGTATCGTTCCTCCTTGCCATCTCTGCTCTCTCCCTGTCCCTTCGTACCTGTTCCTCCCCTCTTGCTCTTTCTGGGTCATAAATCGATACTATAGGGCCTATAGTCACAGGTACTTGCAGGGCATCTGGTAGTGCGTAGGATGTGGCACACTCTGTCTCTGGCGCCCTTTGCACCACAAACCTTCCGACTACCTGCTGCACCGGACTAGGTTGGGACGGTTCCTTCTTTGCTGTGGGATCCCAATCTGTAGTGGGAAGCGGTCCATACTCCCCTATGCTGGGCCCCCCTTCCCTGCTGGGCTCATCTTTTCCTGTCTCTTTGTTGTACGGGGGTGGCCTATCTGTTAGTAACCTATTTATCAGGCTGTCCTCTGTCTCGCTCTCATCATCCTCTTCTAATGGGCTTTTGTTCCCTGGCATTTCTAATACTGGGTACAGTTTGTTTACTTCAATGTTATGCACTCTCCATCTTTTAGCATCCGCATCCCATTTGGCATCCTGCACTGCTCTTACCGATCGTTTCACCCTTTCTTGTCGTCTATTCAGGGTCCTCTTGTGCGCTGCCCTAATCCATGCATTGAGAGCTTCAAACTGGGTCGGTCTAGGCATAGGTCTCATTGAGGTCATGACTGCTTTTAATCGGTGTAATACCTCTAATCTGAACGTCCCATACTTTGGAAACGTCAGTTCCTCATTACCTTCTGTAATCTTACTCCACTCTGTGATCCACATTATTGTGTGTAACCCAACATTTGCCGCCATATAATAAGCCGGCGTACCCTCCGGCGGGGCTTCTTCCCCTTCATAAGATCTCCGCCTCTCTCTTTTAAAAGCCGCTCTTAACCATTTAAAACATTTCATGATTACACGCACAATTTCCAGCCTCGCTATTCTGTTTACTTCCTGATGACAATCCACCAATCCTAGCGCGGCTTTGCTAGCTGGCCTATCACAGCGCGGTCTTGCTCCGGCCGGCCAATCCCAGCGCGGCACTTCCTGACGTCACTCGCCTCCGCTTCGCAGCAGCACCCCTCCTTTCTCAGCTCGTCTCCCGGTCATGCATGCGTCCCATTCACACACCGAAAAATGACTACTTCCGACCAAGCCGTCACTTCTCTTGACTGTACGTCCACAGTCTATCTGTAATTGTCACCACAACTGACGAAATGCCTTCCGTCTCTTTGATAGGTTTCTTCCACACACAGTAACTTCTGACCAGCGTCCGTTACTCACGCACTCACTCTTACGTTCCCCCTATCTCGGTCCTGCGGGCGATCAATGGTACCTCATGACCCCCTTCTTACTGGTTGACAATTACTCTGGGTGTCCGATACACCCGAACCACTTAAGCTCTCTTTGAACTTAAGATTTGCACCGGTTGCGCGCACTCACAACCTGTTCCACAGTCACTCTACAGGCATTCAACTCCGCCAGACATTACAACATAGATACAACACAAAAACACCGCAATCTAACACGCATGACCCTTTATACTCACTCTCGACCGATACTGCTGCTTTTCTTGTCTCACGTCATCCGGACCTTCTTCGGCAGGCGGTTCTTCCGATCATCGATCTCTAGGGGCCTTGGGGTAATCTAACCTGGCCTAGATCACCTTCCTCAAGAAGGCAACCATCCTCTATAGCTACCAACTGCTAGGGCCTGATTTTGATCACTATCTTATCACTCTAGATCTCAACCCCGTTCTGGTCGACTGAACCTTTGTTGCCTGTCATTGAGGAAAGAAAGTGCATCTCTTACCAGGTTAGTTCAATCAATAATGGACTCGGCTCGGAAAAACCACAGACTACTTCTAAGTTTGAAGATTTATTATAAAGTCAGGATTAATTGCAGATACAGGCATCTCAAAATGAGATTCACAAGATATACGGGCCCAACTACATACATGTGCTCCCTGAAAGCCCTCAGGCGAGCAAAGAATACTACGAGCACCAACTCTAAAATTAAAAGGGCTGCAGGCATAGACACATATTGAGATCTCTCCGTCATTTACAGCAGGAGTGAAAATTCAGGTTAGGCTGTCCCTACCCTGTTCTGGATGGTATCCCTACTTAACAAAATCTCAACCTATCAAAAGGTGTCAGCTGTGAATGACTTCCTAGGAAGATCACCCACTCTTAGTCTCTTGGTGAAAACCTATAATCCTCCAGTCATGACCCCTCTCTGCCTACCCATCCGCTCTCTAGAGGGTCTTCAGGCATCTGCTCTAGCTCCACCCAGGGGTGCTGTCCCTAATACAAAAACACAACAACATTCGAGACGCCCCTCGTGAGACGCCCATCACGTGGTCTTGATTCTGGCTCTTTCCATGATGTTTTTCGTCTGGGCCTCGTGCGTTAGCGTTGACCTTGCTTCTCAGACTCTTCTCCGGCCCGCCGATACCCCCCAAACATTCCGGAATCCTCCTACATGTCTACATCAGTAACTGAACAGAACTCTATTCATCCAATTCATTAATTTGAACCCCCTCACATTCGCAGACAAACATCCGTAGCTGGATCCCCATCTTCATAGACTTCTAACAGAAGTCTGCAACTTATTTCCTGACACAAGTCGGCCTGTTCCAGTACGTGCAGATTTAAACCCCTCTTTCATTTCAGGCCTACAACCCTACTTGCAGCAATTAAACTAGAATAACATGTTAGCATCATTTCTCGAATAATAAGACACATCTATGGAATATAAATCTAACGAATAATAAAATCATTGTAACATTAGTGCAGTCCATGTTGATAAAATGTGAACCCTTCTAATCCCTTCTGGCCTGGCCATGCGGCCTATCCTTTTCTGTGCTTTGCTGCACGACATTTCTCCATTAGCAGCTACATAACATGGACTATGATTTATCACACTTAATAAGCTTATACATTTTGTACTCATTTCTGTATTAGTTCCACTTCTATATGAAATCTCTAGATTAACTACACATTTCGAAGTATATGTGAATATATTTTCAGCACTCATAGCATTTCTCCTTATGATTTGTGCCTACTACTCGTAACTCTGACGTACTCATACATTTCGTTCAGTTTGCGCTCTCTCAGGAGAGGTGACAAAGGGAGATGTGGGGCGGCTGAAAACGAAGGCATAATACGTGGGTTCCATAGTACATCACACCACAAATCTCACATTTTGTCTGAAAGTCCCGCAACTTGGACCATTTACGTTTGAGCTTCTGATTTATGTTGAGGGCATTGTGGACACTCCGTTTGATGTAACAAGGTTCCAAAATATGTATGTCTGTGTGTTATTTCACAGTGTGTTTGTTCGAGCACTCTAACAGTTTTTTGTCAATGTGCGTGTACTGCTTGCTGTAAGACCCTTTCAAAGTGCAGTTCATCACTTACCAGCGAGTACACAAGTGAAGCCACTTTCTTAAAGCAGCACCCTACCCCTCTACCCCTACCTGCCACAGAGCTCTCAATTTTTAAGGGTTCATCCCCCACACACACAACCCCCCCCACACACAAACCCCCCCACACACAACCCAACACACATACAGCCCCACATGCACAACCCCACACACACAACCCCACACGCACAACCCCACACACACAACCCCACACCCCCCACATATAACCCCCCACACACAACCCCCCCACACACACAATCACACACAACCCCACCCCACACACACAACCCCCACACACACAACCACACCACACACCCTACACACACACACACACAACCCCCCACACAACCCCCCACACACAACCACACAACCCCACACACATTTCACAACACCACACACACACAACCCCACACACACAGCCCCACACCACACAACCCACCACACACAACCACAACCCTCCCCACACACACCTCCACACCCCCCCACACACACACAACCCCACACACACACAACCACCTACACATGCCTTCCACACACACACAACCCCCCACACACACAAACACACAACCACACACAACCCCCCACACACACTACCCCACACACACAACCCCACACACACAACCCCCCCACACACAACCACACACACCCACAGACACACCCACAGATAGACAACCCCCCACAGACACAACCCCCAACACACACAACCCCACACACACAAACCTACACACAACCACACACACACAACCCCACACACACAACCCCACACACATACAACCACACACACATACAACCACACACACACACAACCCCACACACACAGCCCCACACCACACAACCCACCACACACAACCACAACCCTCCCCACACACACCTCCACACCCCCCCACACACACACAACCCCACACACACACAACCACCTACACATGCCTTCCACACACACACAACCCCCCCCCCACACACAAACACACAACCACACACAGCCCCCACACACACTACCCCACACACACACAACCCCACACACACAACCCCCCCACACACAACCACACACACCCACAGACACACCCACAGATAGACAACCCCCCACAGACACAACCCCCAACACACACAACCCCACACACACAAACCTACACACAACCACACACACACAAACAACCCCACACACATACAACCACACACACATACAACCACACACACACACAACCACACACACACACAACCACAAACCAGGATAGCAAAGCATAGCATAGCAAAACAAAAATAGCATAACAAAACATAGTATAGCATAACAAAACACAACAAAACAGCATAACAAAACACAACAAAACTTAGCATAACAAAACACAACAAAACATAGCATAACAAAACATAGCATAGAGTAACAAAGCATAGCATAGCAAAACACAACAAAACGGAGCAGAGCATAACAAAACACAACAAAACATAGCACAACAAAACATAACATAGCATAACATAGTCTAGCAAAACAAATCATAGCATAGCACAACGAAGCATAGCATGACAACAGCATAGCACAACAAAACACAACAAAACATAGCACAACAAAACATAGCTTAGCATAACATAGCATAGCAAAACATAGCATAACAAAACAAAACAAAGCATAGCATGGCATATCATAACAAAACACAACAAAACATAGCATAACAAAACATAGCAGAGAATAACAAAGCATAGCAAAACACAACAAAACCAAGCATAGCATAACAAAACACAACAAAACATTGCACAACAAAACATAACATAGCATAACATAGTCTAGCAAAGCAAATCATAGCATAGCAAAACAAAGCATAGCATGACAACATAGCATAGCACAACAAAACATAGCACAACAAAACATAGCATAGCACACCAAAACACAACAAAACATAGCATAACAAAACAAAACCTAGCATAACAAAACAAAGCATAGCATTGTATATCATAACAAAACACAACAAAACATAGCATAGCATAGCATAACAAAACATAGCATAACAAAATAAAACAAAGCATAGCATAACACAACAAGACATAGCATAGCATAACAAAACATAGCATAGCATAACATAGCATAACGAAACATAGCATAAAAAACATAGCATAACAAAACACAACAAAACATAGCAAAACAAAACCTAGCAGAACAAAGCATAGCATGGCATATTATAACAAAACAGAACAAAACATAGCAAAACAAAAACTAGCAGAACAAAGCATAGCATGGCATATCATAACAAAACACAACAAAACATAGCATAGCATAACAAAACATAGCATAGCATAACAAAATAAAGCAAAGCATAGCATAACACATCAAAACATAGCATAGCATAACAAAACATAGCATAACAAAACATAGCATAGCAAAACAAAACATAGCATAGCATAACAAAGCACAGCATAACACAACAAAACATAGCATAACATAATACATAGCATAACAAAACAACAAAACATAGCAAAACAAAACATAGCATAGCATAACAAAACATAGCATAGCAAAACACAACAAAACATAGCATAACAAAATATAGCATAGCATAACATAGCATAGCATAGCAAAACACAAAAACACAGCATAGCATAACAAAACAGCATAGCATAACAAAACACAACAAAGCATAGCATAACAAAACAGAACATAGCATAGCATAACAAAACACAACAAAACAGAACAGCATAACAAAGCATAGCACACCATAACAAAACATAGCAGAGCATAACAAAACACAACAAAGCTTAGCATAGCAAAAGAAAACATAGCGTAGCATAACAAAACAAAGCATAGCATAACAAAACACAGCATAGCATAACAAAACACAACACAACAAAACCTAGCATTACAAAACAAAACCTAGAATAACAAAGCATAGAATGGCATATCATAACAAAACACAAACAAAACATAGCATAACATAACAAAACATAGCATAGCATAACAAAATAAAGCAAAGCATAGCACAACACAACAACACACAGCATAGCATAACAAAACATAGCATAGCATAACAAAACACAACAAACCATAGCATAACAAAACAAAACACAACAAAACAGAACAGCATAACAAAGCATAGCACAGCATAACAAAACATAGCATAGCATAACAAAACACAACAAAGCTTAGCATAGCATAACAAAACGTTGCATAGCATAACATAGCATAGCATAACAAAACACACCAAAACATAGCATAGCATAACAAAACACAACAAAACATAGCATAGCATAACAAAATACAACAAAACATAGCATAGCATGACAAAACATAGTATAGCATAACAAAACACAACAAACCATAGCATAACAAAACAAAACACAACAAAACAGAACAGCATAACGAAGCATAGCACAGCATAACAAAACATAGCATAGCATAACAAAACACAACAAAGCTTAGCATAGCATAACAAAACGTTGCATAGCATAACATAGCATAGCATAACAAAACACACCAAAACATACCATAGCATAACAAAACACAACAAAACATAGCATAGCATAACAAAATACAACAAAACATAGCATAGCATGACAAAACATAGTACAGCAAAGCATAGTATTACAAAACAAAACATATCATAGCATGGCAAAACATAGCATAGCATAGTATAACAAAACACAGCAAAGGATAGCATAACAAAGCATAGCATAGCATAACATAACATAGAATAGCAAAACAAAGCATAGCATAATAAAACACAACAAACAGCACAGCACAACAAAACATAGCATAGCATAGTAAACACAACACAACATAGCATAACAATACACAACAACGCATAGCATAGCATAACAAAACATAGCATAGCATAACAAAACAAAGCATAGGATAGCAAAGCAAAACATAGGATAACAAAACACAACACATAGCACAGCAAAACACAACAACAAATAGCATAGCATAACAAAACGTAGCATAGCAAAACCAAACATAGCATAGCACAAAAAAACAAAGCATAGGATAGCAAACAAAACATAGCGTAACAAAACAAACCATAGCATAACAAAACACAACACATAGCATAGCAAAACACAACAACAAATAGCATAGCATAACAAAACAACAAAACATAGCAAAACAAAACATAGCAAAGCATAACAAAACAAAACATATCATAGTATAGCAAAACATAGCATAGCATACCAAACACAACAAAACATAGCATATCATAACAAAACACAACACAACAAAACATAGCATAACAAAACAAAACATAGCAGAGCATAGCATAACATAACAAAACAAAAACATATAGCATAGCAAACCATAGCATAGCATACCAAACACAACAAAACAAAGCATAGCATAACAAAACATAGCATAAGAAAGCATAGCAAAGCATACCAAAACAAAACATAGCATAGCAAAACAAAGTATAGCATAATAAAACACAACAAAGATTAGCATAGCATAACAAAATGTAGCAAAACATAACAAAGTATAGCATAGCAACACACTGCAAAACATAGCATAGCATAACAAAACATAGCATAGCATAACAAAACACAGCATAGCATAACAAAACAAGGCATAGGATAGCAAAACATAGCATAGCATAACAAAACAAAGCATAGGATAGCAAAACAAAATATAGTATAGCATAACAAAACATAGTATAGCAAAACACAACATAGCATAGCATAACAAAACACAACAAAACATAGCATAACAAAACATAGCATAATAGAACAAAGCATAGCATAACATAACAAAGCATAGCAAAACAAAACATAGCATAGTATAACAAAACATAGCATAGCATAACAAAACACAACAAAATATAGCAGAACAAATCATAGCATAATATATCAAAACATAGCATAACATAACAAAACAGAGCATAGCATAACAAAACATAGCATAAAAAACATAGCAAAACACAACAAAACATAGCAAAGCACAACAACACATAGCATAGCATAACAAAACACAACAAAACATAGCATTACATAACAAAACATAGCATAGTAAAGCATAGTATAATAAAACAAAACATATCATAGCATAGCAAAGCATAGTATAACAAAACAAAACATATAGCATAGCAAAAAACATAGCATAACATAACAAAACAAAGCATAGCATAATAAAACAAAACAAAACATAGCATAGCATAACAAAGCATAGCATAGCAAAACACAACAATACATAGCATAGCATAACAAAGCATAGCATAGCATGACAAAATTCAACATAGCATAACAAAACAAAGCATAGGATCGCTAAACATAGCATAGCATAACAAAGCATAGTATAGCAAAACACAACAAAACATAGCATAGCATTATAAAGCATAGCATAGCATAACAAAACACAACATAGCATAGCATAACAAAACAAAGCATAGAATAGCAAAACAAAACATAGCATAGCATAACCAAACATAGTATAGCATAGCAAAACACAACAACACATAGCAGAACAAAACATAGCAAAACATAGCATAGCATAACAACACACAACAAAACATAGCATAGCAAAACAAAACATAGCATAGCAAAACATAGCATAGCATACCAAGCACAACAAAACATACCATAGCATAGCATAAAAAACATAGCATACCAAAGCAAAGCATAGCATATTAAAACACAACACAGCAAAACATAGCATAGCATAACAAAACATAGCATAGCATAACAAAGCATAGCATAGCAATCAATCAGAGTACTTGTAAAGCGCGCTACTTACCCATGAGGGTCTCAAGGCGCTGAGCGGAAGGGGTGCCGCTATTGCTCGATGAGCCAGGCCTTGAGGAGTCTTCTGAAGGCAAGTAGGTCTTGGGTCTGCCATAGGTGGGTAGGGAGGTTGTTCTAGGTCTTGGTGGTGAGGTAGGAGAAAGATCTGCCGCCGGAGGTTGTTCGTTGGATGCGGAGGACATTGGCGAGGGCGAGGCTGGCGGAGCGGAGCTGGTGGTTCGGGGTGTAGAAGTTGAGTCTGCTGTTCAGGTAGGCTGGTCCGGCGTTGTGGAGTGCTTTGTGTGTGGGGGTAAGGAGCTTGAAGGTGATCCTCTTGTCGACAGGGAGTCAGTTTGGGTCTCGCAGGTGGGGGGTGATGTGGCGCGCCGGGGGACGTTGAAGATCAGTCTGGAGGAGGCATTTTGGATGCGTTGTAGTCGTCGTAGGTGTTTGGCTGGGATCCTTGCGTAGAATGCAATTGCCGTACTCCAGTCTGCTGCTGACGAGGGACTGTGTCACCATTCTTCTTGTTTCGGTCAGGATCCACTTGTAGATCCTGCGGGGCATGCGGAGGGTATTGTAGCAGGAGGTGGAGACGGCGTTGAACTGTTTAGACATGGAGAGGGAGGAGTCGAGGATGAATCCTAGGTTGCGTGCATGGTCGGTGAGTGTCGGTGCTGCTCCCAGTGTGGTCGGCCACGAGGAGTCGTCCCAGGCTGAGGGGGTGGGTCCGAGGGTAAGTACCTCCATCTTGTCCGAGTTTAGCTTCAGACGGCTGTTCTGCATCCAGTCGGCGAAGGCCTTCATTCCCTCGTGGAGGTTGGTTTGGGCAGTGTGCGGGTCCTTGGTGAGGGAGAGGATGAGCTGGGTGTCATCGGCGTAGGAGATGATGTTGAGGTCGTGTTGGGGGGCCACTTGTGCAAGGGGGGCCATGTGGATGTTGAACAGCGTCGGGCTGAGGGATGAGCCCTGGGGACGCCGCAGATGATGTCGGTGGCCTCGGATCGGAAGGGCGGAAGGCGGACGCTCTGGGTTCTGCCGGAGAGGAAGGACGTTGTCCAGTCAAGGGCCTTCTCTTGGATTCCGGCTTCTAGGTGGCATGTCTTTAGAGTGCGATGGCAGACCGTGTCGAAGACGCCTGACAGGTCCAGGAGGATGAGGGCTGATGTTTTGCCGTTGTCTAGTTGGCACCTGATGCCGTCTGTGACGGCGATGAGGGCCGTCTCGTGATGTGGTTTTGTCTGAACCCGGACTGGGACGGGTCCAAGATGTTGTTGTCTTGCAGGTGGCGGGCCAGTTACATGTTGACGATTTTCTCGATGACCTTCGCCGGGAACGGGAGCAGGGAGATGGGCAGAAAGTTCTTGAGGTCCTTGGGGTCCACCTTGGGCTTCTTGAGGAGGGCGCTGATTTTGGTGTGTTTCCAGTTTTCCGGGAATGTCGCTGTTTCAAAGGAGATGTTGATGACCTTCCGTAGTGTGGGTGTGATGGCAGCGTCTGCTTTGTTGAATACATGGCGTGGGCACGGGTCTGACGGAGATCCTGGGTGGATGGAGTTCATGACCTTGCGTGTCTCGTCGTCATTGACGTTGGACCAGGAGGTCAGGCGGTTGGCGCTGGTAGTGTTCACAGGCGAGGTGGGGTCTGGCGTAGTCGGGGTGGTCATGGTGTTGAAGCTGTCATGGATGTCAGCGATCTTGCGGTGGAAGAAGATGGCTAGCAAAACACAGCAAAACATAGCATAGCATAGCATAGCATAACAAAACATAGCATAGCATAACAAAACATAGCATAACAAATCAACGCATAGGATAGCAAAACATAGCTTAGCATAACAAAACAAAGCATTTGATAGCAAAACAAAACATAGCATAGCATAACAAAACAAAACATAGCATAGCATAGCATTACAAAACAAAACATAGCATAGCAAAACACAACAAAGCATAGCATAGCATAACAAAACATAGCATAGCATAACAAAGCATACCACAATAAAACAAAGCATTGCACCACAAAACAGCATAGCACAACAAAACAAAGCATAGCATAACAAAATATAGCATAGCATAACAAAATGCAACAAAACATAGCATTGCATAGCATAACATAGCATAACATAAGAAAACATAGCATTAAGTTTGATAAACTCATAGTAGAGGGCCTGATAGCTTTAACTGGCAGTGACTGTAAGAAACTCCGTCAACCCAGAAGCAGTCACTCTGTCTCCTTTGCTCTTGAATTGCAGTGGCTTTGTTTATTAAATAGTGCCCATAATTATACTGTTAGCACTTTACTTGTGCAAATTTCAGGGCTCAGAAAGCTTTGATGAATCGAAGTTCACAACTGAGGCTGTTAAGTTTGCGCTATATAAAACCCCAAGGATAAATAAAAATCATTGCCATTTACAATGTGAATAACTGCAACAAATACAAGATCTATTGCAAAGTACAAAATATTGCCAATTACAATGCCAATAGCTGCAGATCCAACAAATGCGAGACTTATTGCATTTCCAATGCAAGTTAGCTGTGTTTGTACTCGACAGATACTTATATACAGGCATAAGAAATACAGGTTCGGGTTGGTATACGCCGTTTGTTTATTGGCTGGGCTTGCTAGCAGCGTTGGTGCTAGGAGCTAACAAAATACGCTGCCTTCTTACTTAGCTGAAGACCATCTCACCTCTCTTGGCAAACACTTTTTTATCCTTATTGCTTTGCAGGTTGCACGGATGGCGCCAAATGTATTTGCACAATTTTTTACACCATTTTCACCTTTACTTAAGTAGCTGCTAAGGGGCCCTATGTCTTTTGTGCCACCTTCAGCCGGTCGTGGACTTTTATCTTGCTTGCTGGAATTTTTGAGCCATCATTTTCGTGTTTCCACATGAATTCATATTGTTTGGACACCATGGGGCAGATTTACAAGTGACTTGCGCCACTTTTGCGTCCCTTTTAACATGGGAAAAGTGACGCAAAAGTGGCGCATGGGGCTTGTAAATTTGCCCCCATGTTTCCATTCCTCTGCGAGCTTATCACAAATCACCACTATCAGGTGCGACAGCCTATTGGCTTCATGGAAGCACCCATGACCAGCACACACACATTAAGTTGTCATTGACAATCCAGGACTACAAACAAGGAGCTAAAAATCCATTCTCCAAGAGTTAAAATAGCATGAGTGAAACTACAGGGTCAAGCGTTCCTTGCCTACAAATCCCGGAATGGCTGAGTGTGTCAGTCATGGCGGGCAGACAGCTGTCAGGCTTCCATTTTGCTGTTTAAGCTATTTGTAGTACACAGTGTGTTTTTTTAGCAAATTGTTTTTTTATTTTAATATACCTCAGATTTAGAACGTACCAGTGGATGCATGGGCGCACTATACGGTGAATGCATAGTGACTGTGTAGGAGTTCCCAGTTAGAGGGTGGTGATTTTTCAAGCTCCCTTTGAAGCAGTTTAATGGGGAGGACATTGAATTGCTTCTTTCTTGTAGCTATGGGTATGTTTATTTGGCATACTGGTGACAATTATTTTTTCTTCCACTTAGTGGAGTGCAGCGAGACGCCCCTTACTGTCATTTCTGAGGTTCTTTTAAGATAATTGTTTATTGAAGAGTTTTCCTCAACTGGATGTCTTCTGGTGCTTCCTATGCCAGCTCCTGTACAATACCCACAATGTGTTATTCATAAACAAGAACATCCGACCTTGCTGGATTTACGAGGGGCCCACTTGCACCCCCCCCTGAGGTCACTGCTGCTGACACTAAATCATAGCTGTGTGTTCCCATCCACCCAATCACTGACCTTGCCTGTCTTCCGGGTGCAGGCCCAGGCGAAGAGGCCCTGATTCAGCAGGGTGTTTAGTGTTACGTGTGACACCTGTTCAGCAACAAATTTGCCAATAAAAGAGCGGAGGGCAGAATTCTGGCATCTTTATATGCATGCCGGGGCTGCATTCCCAAGGGTGACAAACGACCAGGGCTGGCCGTTTTAGTGCCCCTCGAAGCACCACTGACAGTTGTAATAATGAGTCCGGGGTGGACTGGCGCTAGGGGGTCTGGGAGAGGCACCTTCCTGTCTGCAAGTATGCCCATTTCCCAGCACTCTGATGTCTGAAAAGTGCTCTTTCTCCTCCAGAGCTCTTTTGTGCCAGCCTGGTGGGTGGGACAGCGCTTCTTTTTCTTAGAGGCCTGTGCCTGATACGTGACTGACCCTGTCTCAGCTCTGTCCTATCTTCATATTAATAAGTATGTCATTAAATAGCCTCATTTTCTTATGGGCCATTATGGACTTGTGAATTCATTCTGTCTTAGCACCAGCGGACTGGAAATATTTATCTAAACGTAGCCCACACTGTGGCCGGCCAAAGGATCAAGTCTGATGGCCAGGGATGTGCACCAACGCGTTTGAAAAGTGGGGTGTACTTTGCAATCTCACCCACATAGTAATTGGTTGCACTCAAGTTGCCCATTTGCTGGGGGTCACAAACCTTCCTGACTAATAAAAATTAATTAGTGAATGGCTGCATATGCATGGATGGATGGTGGCCTGCAACGGCCAGAACACCATCCATCTTCCTAGAATTTGGTTTACCTAACGGGAATGTTTTTTGTTTTTTTAAGCAAGTCGTGCCATTAAAGAAACAGGTGCTATTTTAAACAAAAAATGTTTCAAATTTGGAAACACATTGGGTGGGTGGAGGAGCAGGCAGTATTTACCACAATGACATACAAAAGGATTCTTAACAATGATGCTGTCCCAAAGGGATGATTGCCCCTTTGCAAATCAGTTACCTTCCCACCCTAACGTGAGTGCTGGTAACTTTTTCAGTGGTACTGCAATTGGGGTCACAAACCATTCTTACATCTTTACAAATTGAAAAGAGCAGGGGACCCTCTATCCTTCAAGCCTCCTCCTGTGTGTGAATTGGAAAAGGTCCCAATTCCCCTTTTGCTAGTCCGAAAGAATTTGTACACTGTGAATTGAATTGGGCTTTGAGAGTCTAAAAACCTTGAGTTCATGAAGCCCTAAATTCTTAAAAAGGACATGGAAAGAGTGCACATTTGTTCTAGATTGTGCCATACTGTAGAAGTTGTTCTCTTTCTAGTTAGAAATCATTGTGTTTTGTAATTTGCAAAGAAATCACAAATGGAAAACAATCTCTTTGCTGTTGTTCAAGGGTACTAATGATAGTTGGACAGTGTCACCCATTTTCCCAAAACTCTATTTCAATTCTCCTTTGGAATGAAGTGTTACAAGATATAGCAATTTATTTGAGCCTTTTCGGGTATTTTTGGTGTAGAAAAAGTGAAAAACTGTCCAAAATAGAAGACAACATTTCAAAAACGTCCATAGACTACCTTGTGTTTTAATTGTGGCTTCTGATTTAGAGCCTTGAAAGTTTTATTGGAATGCCAGACATCCAGTTATTTTCCTTTCAATATTTTCAACATGTGCCATCATTGGTAGTTTTCCTACATGTCGCATTAATGGTGCTCCTTTGCAATTCACTCTCAAAAAAGCTGACACTCAAACTCATCAGGTTGTTTTCTCATAACGGATTATCCAAATGTTGACTTCCATTTTTGTTGTTGTGGAAGTCATTCACTGAGAAAAGTTTAGAAATGGAAAAAGTGGGATGGAATAAAAATACTGTAGGGCATCATGTCCTTTCCAAAAATGTGAACTGCAGCTAACGTATAGAAGTGGAGCTGCAAAGGAGTTTGGACTTTTACATGCAGTATAGAATGCTATGTAATTTACTATACCTTGTATATTGCAAAAACTTGCACCGGGACTCCCAACCCCTTTATGAGTTGAGTTTCCGCCACCATAAAATGAAATACTTTGGCTGCTTGTCATGGGTATCAGCCACTTCAGAAATCAAAAGCCTCATTTGAAAAGCTTTTTACTCTTGCAAATGATGCGCTGGCAGTCTTTTGAGGAAGGAAAACCCAAATCACTTTGTATAAAAATTATACTGCCATTTGCAAATGTCGCTGTGACTCACAGTTCTAACATTATGATTTCTAGTTCATTACCAGGAAAAGATGGTGGTGTTACCTCTTCTTTGTGATTTACAAGGAATTGTATCAGTAGTTTCTGAATGCCCTACAGTTGCAAAGCATTGGAAGGTTATCAACTGTCCTCACATAATAACTTTTGACTACTTGACCCTGTCCATGGGAGCTTCCATCGGGTGAACGACAGAATGCAGCAATCTAATGGGCTCTTCCATGCTTCCGCTATGTCCCTTTAGCAAAAAGCCATCTTTTTGGATTTGTAACCCCCAACACCTGCCTCAAGAATATTGATGAGTTGGGATTTCTGCAAAACTTCTTGCCTGGACTCGGAAGTATAAACACGATGGCGGCCTGCACCCTATTGTTCTGGGATGATTCTCCTTCCAAGATATTTTTTAATTGGTCCAGATAAGTCACTTTATAGCCTAGCATTCTAAATATATTGGCTCAAAAGCAATATGTTTTACAAGAAGGTCTGCAGAAAAACGTATTAAATATTCTATTATTTCATGATCTTGCATAGTATGATTTCCCTGCAGCAACAACCCGTATGTGTGCCAATACATGAATTGTGTGCTGCTTCCATCCAGCTGCTTATATGGTTGGATGGGCGTTGGGGATCCCTCTGCCCATCCAGACCCGGAAGCATCTTCTACCGTCAACCAGGCTACCACCGGCTTTCCCTGTGTCGTGTGTTGCCAGTCCAGCACTGCAAGTGGCACCAGCCTTCCCAATCGTCGGAAACAGTGAGCAGGATGGGTTTGTTTAATAAGAGCAAGTTAATGTGTTTTTCCAGGATGGCAGCATAAAGTAAAAATACAAATTCCCTCAGAAAAACATAAAATTGGTAAACATATTAGCGAAATTCACAGTAGCGCTGGGAGTGGGGGGGGGGGGGGTGAGCTGCAGCTAGTGGTCGAAGAGCCAGGTCTTGAGCAGTCTTCTGAATGCCGGGAGGTCTGCGGTCTGTCGTAGGGGGAGGGGAGGGCGTTCCAGGACTTGGCGGCGCGGTGGGAGAAGGATCTTCCCCCGGCGGTGGTTTTGTGGAAGCGCGGGACGGTGGCCAGGGACAGGTTGGCGGAGCGGAGTTTCCTGTTGGGTACGTAGAAGGAGAGTCTGTTGTTGAGGTAGGCTGGGCCGGTGTTGTGGAGTGCCTTGTGTGCGAGGATTATGAGTTTGAATGGGATTATTTTGTCGACGGTGAGCCAGTGCAGTTCTCTCAGGTGCGGGGTGATGTGGTCCCGGCGTGGGACGTTGAGGATCAGGCGTGCAGAGGCGTTCTGGATTCTTTGGAGTCTGTTGATGAGTTTGGACGGGGCTCCGGCGTAGAGGGCGTTTCCGTAGTCGAGTCTGCCGCTGACGAGGGCGTGGGTGACGGTTTTCCGAGTGTCCGTCGGGATCCATCTGTAGATCTTGCGGAGCATGCGGAGGGTGTGGAAGCAGGAGGAGGAGACTGCGTTGACTTGGTTTGTACATGCTGAGCTTGGAGTCGAGGATGACCCCTAGGTTGCGTGCGTGGTTGGTTGGTGCTGGGGGGGTTCCCAGTGATGCTGGCCACCAGGAGTCGTCCCACGCTGAGGGATTGTGCCCAAGGATGAGGACCTCCGTCTTGTCCGTGTTCAGTTTGAGTCGGCTTGCCTCCATCCACTCGGCGACGGCCTTCATGCCCTGGGGTAGATTGGATTTGGCGGTTATGGGATTTTGGGTGAGGGAGAGGATAAGTTGGGTGTTGTCGGCGTAGGAGATTATGTTGAGGTCGTGCAGTCTGGCGATGCGGGCGAGGGGGGCATGTAGACGTTGAACAGAGTCTGGCTGAATGAGGATCCCTGGGGGACACCGCAGATGGTAGAGGTGGTTCCGGAGTGGAACGGGGGGGAGGCGGACTCTCTGAGTTCTGTCGGTGAGGAAGGAGGTGGTCCAGTCCAGGGCCTTGTCTCGGATCCCTGCATCGTAGAGGCTTGTGCGCAGTGTGTGGTGGCAGATGGTGTCAAAGGCGGTAGAGAGGTCCAGGAGGATGAGGGCCGCTGTCTCGCCGTTGTCGAGTAGGATTCTGATGTCATCTGTGGCGGCGATGAGGGCGATCTCGGTGTTGTAGTTGCTGCAGAAGCCTGACTGGGAGGGGTCCAGGATGCTGTTGTCTTCTAGGTAGTGGGTGAGCTGGGTGTTGATGATCTTTTCCATGACTTTCGCAGGGAGCGGAAGCAGGGAGATGGGCCGGAAGTTCTTGAGGTCGCTCGGGTCAGCCTTGGGTTTCTTCAGGAGGGCGTTGATCTCGGCGTGTTTCCAGCTCTTCAGGAAGGTAGTGGTCTCGAAGGAGAGGTTGATGATGTTACGCAGGTGGGGTGCGATAATGCTGACGGCTTTGTTGGCAATGTGATGGGGGAGCGGGTTAGACGGGGAGCCTGAGCGGATGGTGCTCATGCTCCTAGTTATGTCTTCGGTGCTCACGTTGGTTCAGGTGGTCAGGGGATCATGGTCGGTGGGGCTCGGGGTGTTCGTTGTGGCGGGGTCCGTGGGGTGCATCCGGGGGGTGAAGCTGTTGTGGATGTCGGTGATCTTGCGGTGGAAGAAGGCAACGAGGGTGTTGCACAGGGCTTGTGATGGTGGAATGTCGTTGGTGCAGGAGCTTGGAGTGGAGAGCTCTTTCACGATGTTGAATAGCTCTTTGCTGTTGTGTGCATTGTTGTCGAGGTGGTCTTTGAATGAGGCTTTTTTGGTGGTCCTGATGAGGTGGTGATGTTTGCGGATGGTGTCTTTGTGGGCTGTGCGGTTGGCGGGTGTTCTGTCACTAAGCCAGATGTTCTCCAGTTTCCGGCAGGTGTGCTTGGAGGCTAGGAGCTCCGGGGTGAACCAGCTGGCACTCTAACTGGTGTCTCTGTTGGTGGGTTGTTTCATGGGTGCTACGGTGTTGGCGCAGTCCTCCATCCAGAGTCTGAGGGTGTGAGCCGCTCCTCGGTGTCGGTGGGGCTGGTCGGTGGGTGGAGTGCGACGTGTGTTTCTAGTCGTTCCTTGGTGACTTTTCCCCAGCGTCTGCGGGGGATCTGTAGAGTGCGGTAGTGAGAGACGGGTTTCTGGAAGGTGAAGTGGACGCAGTGGTGGTCGG
The DNA here is from genome assembly GCF_964263255.1 of Lissotriton vulgaris. Lineage (NCBI taxonomy): Eukaryota > Metazoa > Chordata > Amphibia > Caudata > Salamandridae > Lissotriton > Lissotriton vulgaris. Next base: position 1,101,781,158 of record NC_141693.1, read on the forward strand.
TCCAGGTGAGCTCGGAAGTGTGGCTGAAGGCAACGTGGGGGCTGACGGTGAAGATGGCGTTGAGCGTGTGACCGGCGATGTGGGTCGGGGTAGTGATGATTTGTCTTAGTCCGAGGGTGGCGAGGTTGTCGATCAGGGTGGAGGAATTGCTGTTGTTGTTTTATAAGTGGTAGTTCAGGTCGCCGAGCAGGGTGTAGTTGGAGGAGGTCAGGGTGTGCGTGCTGATGAAGTCGGCGATGGAGTTGCAGAATTGGGGACGTGGGCCTGGTGGTTTGTAGATGAGGGTGCCTCTGAGGGTGGTCTTGGGGTCGGTGTGGATCCTGAAATGCATGTGTTCGGCGGTGGCGAGGGTGTCATCGGTGTTTGTGGAGACTTTGATGGTGTTCTTGTGGATTATGGCGATGCCTCCCCCGGCTCCATTGGTGCGGTCTCTGCGCGAGATCTTGTATCCGTCAGGGATGGCCACTGCGATGTCTGGGATGGAGGCATCGTTCATCCAGGTCTCGGTCAAGAAGGCGACATCTGGTGAAGTGGTGCTGTGCAGGTCCCAGAGCTCGACGGCGTGCTTGCGTGCAGAGCGGGTGTTGAGCAGGATGCATCGTAGTTGGTTGGGTTCCGCTGCTGTGGTGGTCTCGGCGTTGTTGTTGCAGGAGAAGTTGCAGTTCTGGCAGGTGAAGGGGCCATGGGTGCGCTTGGGGGTGGCCTTGTAGCAGTTGGGGGTGCGTCCGAGGTTGAGTGTGATGAGGGTGCTGGCATCGTAGTGGTGGCGTGAGTTCCGGTTGTTGTGAGGGCCAGGGGTTCTGACCCTGGGCGCGGTCCAGAAGCGGACGGGCGCAGACGGGCTTGCCGCAGGCGCTCCTTCGGCATGCCAGCAGCGCGCCCACTGCGCGCGGCCGCACAGCGGCCGCCATTTAAGGGAAGGAGGAGAGGGAGGACCAGCTAGGAGGCGGGAATGCGGGCAGCGAATGGGCACGGGGGCGGGGCCACAGGAGGGCAGCGGCGGGAAAACTCTGCGGGAAAAGGGCACAAAGCAGTCCCAAAAATAAAGGGCAGGGGCACAGGCACACAGGGTACAAAAAAGAAGGGTGGGGGCACAGGCACACAGGGTACAACAAAGAAGGGGAGGGGCACAGGCACACACGGTACAAAGATAAGAGAGGGCAGGGGCGCAGGCACACAACAGAGGGGAGAGCGTCAGGCACGGGGGCAGCAGGCACGAGTCAGCAGGCAGGAGGTGGCAGCAGGAAGGCAGAGTCACTGGTGGTGCTGCAGCGGAGGGGGAGCGACCTACCAGAATGCCAGGCCACTTTCAATTAGCTGCAGGCTATTTGTATTTAGGTGGTAAATTCTACTGCCTCTACTCAACTTCAAAAATGTGCGAACATGGGGAACACTGAATATATTATTTGAAGAATGAACTCAAAACCTAATGATGATATGACATCCATTCTTAAGAAGAAAAAAAATGTTAACAGCCAGGCGTACAGAAGAATACTCTTTTCTAAAACAACAAATGAAGAGAAACAAATCATCTCAACACACAAATTAGTCCCATCGTTGCCAAGGGCTACTGTGGCGATGTGTGCTTTTTGAGACCAGAAATGATTTTTCTTTTAGCCAATGCTTTTCGTAACTGACGAGAGCCCTGCTGATTCTCTAAAAATAAAGGGGCTTATTATCAAGAACGGTGTTAAAATTATCGACGGTTTAGCGGCAGAAAACTGCAGCTAAAGCAGCGATAATGGACTTGATAATATGCCCTTGTGGATTCCCATAGAAGCCCATGTTCACACCAGAACTTGGTCTTCTATTGGAAACCGGCGATAATTTTTACCGCCGTTCTTGACAATATGATCCAAAGTTTTGTAATACTCATCACAAAAAAATAATTGAAAAAGCCAAATGGCTGGCAGCCATTACCAGGCTTTGTCATTGCTTTTTTGGATCCAGAACTCACTCTCAAAAAATTGAGGCAGCATCTTCCTGTGCTATGTTTTGAAACCATTTTTCTCTCTTGGATATCTTTATTTGGCAAATATTTTTTTCTGGAATATTGAGAACATTTTTTATTCGATGAACCCCATTTAACAATGCTGCTATGTAGTCTTGTACACTGATAATGATTGCACTGGCTTTCCTGTGATTATTAAAATGAGGCAATGTATTCTATTACAATGATCCACTGTTGAGAGCATTTCCAAATCAAAAAGCAAAAGTAGCAATTACCCTTCCAGGTGTGCAAAATACTTCCTTAATTACTTGATCGACTTCATTTAAGCATTCACGAATAAGTATTTTCATTTTGAAAACAAGATTGTAATAGCCCACTTGCTACGTTATAACGAAAGTAAGCAGAAGGGAATCATTTGAGGAAACGAAATTGAGATCCACTGTTTCAATTTCATCATATTGGCTTCACTACTTCTGTTTTGAAACCCTAATCTTGGTTAAAATGACTGTTTTTGAGATGTAGTGACTTAGTCAAAAATTCCAAAGCTGCACATTTGCTTTATTTCTTTTACATATAGCATAGGTCTGTAACTATTTGTGAAACAATTACATCTTTTAAGGTAACAAGTGTGTTATTTAAATGTTCACATTGTGTAATTGTGGATACTTCTGTTTTTAAGGTGATTTGTAATTGTGTGTACACATGATAATTAGAAATTCAAGGTTGGTTTCCTTGCTGTGTTATTTAGTGTTATCTATTTGGTTTGCCACCACTGTAAAGTTCCTTTCCAAAATCAATTGTGTTGGTTCTAGTAATTCTTTACTATATACGGACCTCAGGCCAGAATATGTTCCTGCTATGATGTCAAATAAATGGAACACCAATCAGTAATTTATAAAGCACAGCAAATCACCTGTGAGGGTCTTAAGGCGCTGGAGTTGCTAGCTGCTGTGTGGTGATTTGTTTATTCAAACAGTCAGATCTTGAGCCCTTTCCTGAATTGCTGTAGAAATGAGGCAGTCCTGGGGTGCAGGAGAAGGTTGTTCTAAGCTTTGGCCACTAGGTGCAAAAAAGAGCCTCCTCCGCTGTTGGCTTGGCAGATCCAGATAGTGTCTGCAAGGAAGGAGTGTCTGGTCAGTTGGTGGAAGATCAAGAGTTTGTTGGCGTATGCTGGTCCTTCGTTGTGTGGGGCATTGTATGCATGGGTCAGCATCTTGAACTGGCATCTCTTTTGGATCGGGAGCCAGTGTAGCTTCTTTTTTTTTTTTTTGTTCAAATTATTTTTATTATTAAGAAATGCAGGGGTTGACAAAACAAAAAAGAAGAGAAAAACAAGGAAATACATTAAAAGACAATCATGAATAAAATGCAACCTGAATGACAATGCCTGGTAGGAGCATATCAAAACCATTCAAACATAAAATTAGCTTCTTGATGTGTTGTGTGATGTGGGTCCTTCTGGGAAAGCTGAGGGTGAGTCTTGCTGATGAGTTTTGCCCTGTCTCTTCATCAGGTGTTCAGTGATTCCTATGTAGAGTGTGTTTCCATAGTCCAGCCTGCTGGTGATGAGGGCCTGCCTGACAGTCCTTTTGATGTTGACTGGGAGCCACCTGAAGATCTTGCGGAGCATGCATAGGGTGTGGAAGCAGGTGGATGAGACTGCATTTTCTTGAGGTGGGCGGAACTCACTGAGTTCTACTCCATGGAATTCCGCAGATTTATCTAAAAACTCAGTGAAATTCCCCAGAAGTTCCACATGCCGCAGAATGCCACCCCCCGGTCCCACCATGCAGTGCATAAAACTAAACTGGTTAACTCTACACCCTACTGACCCTGAGCTCCGATGCACCGGACAAATGTCTGCTTTAGAATCGCAGCAAGCTACGTTTTGAGGGGAAAATGGTCCATATACGTGCACCTGCTTATTCACGGTTTTATCAAGCAGCATCTGAAACATCATCAGCTTCCTGGCAATGAGCAAGCGCAGCCCCTTTCCTAATCTTCTCCTTCGCTTTTCTACTCGGACCAAACACTGAATATAAAATGGTGCAATTGAAATCACATTTAACATAACTTAAAAGACATGTGTCGGCTAAATTAGCAGATAAGCAATGGTGTATGTGCATTTGTTGATTTGAGGAAGCTAGTGTGAAGAGGGACTAGCTGCGGATTGTTTGGATGTGTGAGTAATTCACTGTTGTAATCAGGCAGACACACAATTCAAGTAACACCAAAGGACCTTAGGGAAGCTTATGTCAATCTGTACCCCCAATCACTCTGGGCTGACACACACTCTGCAATGCTCCCATGCATGTTCTCTGTGTGCCCCCGCTCTGCTCGGTACATGCAATTTGGGGGTGGGTCAAATGGGGCAGTAGCTCGCAACCTCCTAATGAGTACGACTCACACCTGAACATTACTGCTTACCTGCCGTTCTGGGCGCAGAATCCATGTGTGTGGAAAATGTTTTCTTTTTACAACTCTGTGCATTACTCATCGGATTCTCAGTGCTCAATCCCCTGAAATCCTTTCAGACCTCCTTATACCATACACACCCACTCGCCTCCTGCGCTCCTTTAATCAGCACCTGGCGGTCATTCCGCGGGTTAAGAAAGCTAGAGCCGAAGGACGCTCGTTTCGAGCTTTAGCTCCTAAATTTGGAACTCTCTTCCAGTGAAGATTAGAAGCATATACGATCCTGCAGCTTTCCATAAGGCTATAAAGACATACCTATTCTTGTTGTAGATGATTCTAGGACTCTAGTAAATATTCCCGATTTCATGCCCTTATGTGGTTATATCAAATCCTATCCTTATATAGGCTTAAGAATCATACCCATATTAAGACATAGCCAATGCAGTCCAAATACGGCAAGGCTACTCCCATAGACTCCTAGAAAGCGCAACGCGTTCCTAAACAAACCAAGCCTCCAACAGCCCGGGAATTCCCCCTGCTTCTGTATTGATTTGTGCTAGAACTCCTGGAGTCCTGAAAGAACTGCGAGTTCTTAGTGAAGTCTTATGTCCAACCTTACGTCAAGCTCGGCACCTTCCTGGTATAAATTTACCAGCATCTGCCTTAAGCAACACACAGTGGTTTGGAGCTGATCGGCTATCTACTTGCCCGACGCCCTGCTGATGCGAGTGCCGAATGAAGCCGACCCTCTCACTGACGCACTGAGAGAGACGCTGTCTTTTCTCCTGCCGAGAAATCCTGCTCCAGTGTTTCTCTGTCACCCTTGCAGGTTGCTGGGAAATTGAGTCCTGAGAAAGAGATACAAGACCTCCTTCATTCTATAACCAAGGTACGGAACTGGTTAGACCCTTAGAGAATTCTTGATTCAGATTCTTGGCAAAAACTATAACTCATCTACTCCTTCCCTGTACTAGACTTAGGTTAGTTACACCGGGATAGGCGTATCTTAGAAACACCAGTTGAGTAAGTTTAGTCATTATTTTACCATTGTATGTATTTTATCCATTTTAAGTATCTTATGGCTTAGAAACCAAATAAATGCTTTTACAGTATTATTTCATAATACTCATTTTACTGTACGCACTTTACTTTATGACAAGTATTGCAATTGTGGCAATTCACTTCTCTTGCATGAGAAAGAAGACTGCTCAATAAATAACCTTTTTATTGAAAACGCCCGTCTCTCTATTTCTCTGCACTCCTGGTGAAACTAAGCATGCACGATTAACTGAGTGAAATAGCTATCTATTGTTTCCGCGACTCTGGAGATATACTCCTTATTCTGGGGGAGCAAAGTTGTCATGTTTATGCGGTTGTCCGAAACTAATCCCTTCTTGTCTATTCAGGAAAGTCAGCACCTTCTTGTTTACTCGAGAAAGTTTCTAGTGACCTCTGAGCTAGCTGGCATTTCATAATTAAGTCTAACTTATTCAATAGAGACCTAGTCGACCTCAGTCCTATGTCTACAATGTCGTTTATGTTATTCCAATGTGCAGAGCCTGTTGGGAATATAGGAACTACACTACATTCTCTATTTAATGGGCCGTGGTGTTTTGTTTTGCCGGTCGCCCTCTAGCTGTCTGTACTCAGCGCTGGGGCAGCCATGCGATTTACAAACTATATAACATAACTAACATAACATATAACAGACAGAGACTGCCTCATCTTGAAATCCCTACTCTCCAGGACTTTTCTACCACTCCTTAGGCAGTTCCTGTGGGAAGTAAAGATGCCTCCTCTCCCCTTTAGAAAACAAATCATTAAAAGAAAACTGATAAAACACGACTTTAGAGCCCCATGCAGCTCCCTTCCAAAAAAACATCAGGTTTAAAAGCAGTAAGTAAAATCCTGGAGGTTTGCAAATCGTCTGCAAGTGCAACACCTCAGCTGGTCTCTCTCCTCCACAGGCGGCTTCGCATTCCCCAGCTGTAGTGCCCATTAGCTTCTTTTTGTCTGAGCTTCCGTTCTTCAATCCTTTGAAGCAGGTCTTACTTTCCTTTCCATTCCCTTGCTCTGCCAAGAATAACCATGCTTCTTGGTTGCCATGAAATAGTCTGGGCCTTGCGAGACTGCCATTCAGTTGCGCAGGCTGGTAGTTTTGGTTCTTCAATCAATCAATCAATAAATCAGGGAATTTTAAAGCGTGATACTTACCAGACAGGGTCTCAAGGCACTGTGGGGTGTAGCTCTAAGTTAGCCAATGAGCCAGGTTTAAAGGCTTTTCCTGACGGTGTGCAGGGTAGGGGAGCATCTGATATTGACCGGGAGCTCATTCCAGGCCTTAGCCGTGATGTATAAGAAGCCCTTCCCCCCGCTCTGGTTCTGCAGATGCGCAGGTTTCTGCTAAGGCGAGGTCAGCGGAGCGAAGTTTTCTTTTGGGTACATTGAAGGAGACTCTTTTGTTGAGGTATTTGGGTCCGGTGTTGTGGAGAGATTTGTAGGCGTGGGTGAGTAGCTTGTAGGTTACTCTCTTCTTGACGGGGTGCCAGTGGAGGACTCAAAGGTGTTGGGTGATGTGCTCATGTTGTGGGATGCCGAGGACTAATCCGGCCACGGTGTTCTGGATGGTCTTGAGTTTGCGACGCAGGGATTTTTTGATGCCAGCGTAGAGAGCATTTCCGTAGTCCAGTCTGCTTATTATGAGTACATGGGTGACGGTCCTTCTGGCTTCCGGGGGGAACCATTTGAAGTTCTTGCGAAGGATGCAGAGGGTGTTGAAACAGGTGGCGGTAACAGCATTGGTCTGGAGGGTCATGGTGAGGGAGGGGGAGTAGAGTATGATACCGAGGTTCCGGGTGTGGTCCGTGGGAGTGGGCAGGTTGCCAAGGGTGGTGGTCCAACAGGTGTTATCCCAAGCTGAGGGGGTGGGTCCAAGGACCAGGACTTTTGTATTCTCTGAGTTGAGCTTCAGGCAGCTTCTGCTCATCAAAGTTGAGACGTCGTTCATTCCTTCCTGGAAGCTGAGTCTGCTGGCTTCGGGGTCCTTCGTGAGATAGAGGATGAGCTGGGTGTCATCGGCTTCGGATACTATGCTGAGTCCAGGCTGTTTGACGATGGCGGCAAGGGGGGCCATGTAGATGTTGAAGAGAGTGGGCCTAAGCGATGATCCTTGGGGTACTCCGCAGTTGATCCTTTTGGGTTCGGAGAGGAAAGACGGGAGTCCGATCCTTTGGGTTCCGCCGGTGAGGAAGGAGCGGAGCAGGTTGAGGGTGGTTCCCTATATGCCGGCGTCGTGGAGTCTGACTGCACAAGTTTGGTGGGAATCTGTGTCGAAGGCTGCTGAGGGGTCTGGAAGGATGAGGGCAGTGGTGTGGCCTTCTGTCGAGAGTCGTCTGTGGCGGCGAGGAGGGTAGTCTCGGTGCTGTGGTTACTGCGGAATCCGGATTGGGAAGAGTCGAGCATGACGTTCTCTTCGATGAAGTTTGTCAGCAGGGTGTTGATGATCTTATCAGTGACTTTGGCTGCGAAGGGAAGGAGAGAGATGGGTCTGTAGTTTTTCAGGTCCATTGAGTCTACAGAGGGTTTCTTGAGGAGGGGCTTGACTTCTGTGCGTTTCCAGTCCTCAGGGTAAGTGCCGGATTTGAAGGTGGCAGTGATGGTGCGTCGTAGCTCGGGCGCTATGGTGGCAGTGGCTATGTGGTAGATGTGCGGCGGGTACAGGTCCGTGGGGGCTCCTGAGTGAGTGCTCTTCATGGCTGTGGTGGTATCTTTGGTGGTGACCGAGGTCCAGGCGGTAATGGTGGCCTGGCTATCCTCGCTGGGAGAAGGGTGATTTCTGGAATCTGTTCACTGAAGTTGTCGTAGAAGGTCTTGATTTTCAGGCGGAAGTAGGAGCCAAGCTTGTTGCAGAGGTCCTGGGCGGGCGTGATGTCCGTGGCTTCGCTGGGGGGTTTAGTGAATTGCTGGATGATTCTGAAGAGTTCATTCGAGTTGCTGGAGTTGGTGAGGATTTTGTTCCGGATAAAGGTTCTTTTAGTGGATCTTATGAGTTGGTGGTATTCTGTCATGGAGTTCTTGTAGGAGGTCTGGTCTCCGGTAGTTTTGCTGTTTCTCCATTGTTTTTTTAGGTGCAGCAAAACACACAAGATGATGGACGGAATGTTGCACATTGGCAAAACATTCACCCCCAGTCACGGATCTGGCTTTAATCCATCGTTATTTTGCTCACCACGCCACCCCAGTTCAGACATGGCCATATGCAAATCAGTCTTGACCCTGTGCCTCATGGGAACAGTCCAGCCCAAACTGCCAAGCCATGTCTTCCCTGGACCGGAATCAAGCATCCTAGGTCCGGTTTCTGGCTATCGGCCGTCATCAGCCAGGATAGCTTGACTCTAGTGGCGTAGTGAGCATGGGACTCACATCTGGGCATAACCTTACCACATAGGCCGAACAGCAAAACACACAAGATGATGGACAGAATGTTGCACATTGGCAAAACATTCACCCCCAGTCACAGATCTGGGTTTATTCCATTGTTATTTTGCTCACCACGCCACCCCAGTTCAGACATGGCCATATGCAAATCAGTCTTGACCCTGTGCCTCATGGGAACAGTCCAGCCCGAACTGCCAAGCCATGTCTTCCCTGGACTTGAATCAAGCATCCTAGGACTGGTGTCTGGCTATCAGCCGTCATCAGCCAGGATAGCTTGACTCCAGTGGCGTAGTGAGTACAGGACCCACGTCTGGGCATACCCTTCCCACATAGGGCGAACAGCAGAACACACAAGATGATGGACGGAATGTTGCACATTGGCAAAACATTCACCCCCAGTCACAGATCTGGGTTTAATCCATTGTTATTTTGCTCACCATGCCACCCCAGTTCAGACGTCTGCAGGTGCGTCTGGCTTCTTGGAGGTCGGTGGTTTAGATGGCAAGATGGCCGATAGAGTAGGAGCTCTTCCAGAGTGCTCCGAGGGTAAGGGATCGCAATCGGCGTAAATCCCTGGTAAACCCAAACCATCGAACCCAACAACCCAAAATATCTACCAAATCAGCTAAATAAATAGCTCTGTACCTGCGACCAGGAGTGTCCGGACCCACACGGAAGAGGTTACAGTAAAATTCTCCTGCTACGGTCATATTGTGACGATCACTGGCTTCCTCCCACGACAGCGAGCCCCTGACTGCGGATCGGCGACCTGGAAAGTCCGGACCAACACGGCGGATGATGTAAGCTGCGGTCTCCTGCTCCGGATTCACCACGACGATCACAGACTTCCTCTCACGACAACGAGCCCCTGATTGTGGATCGGATCCCGGGGTTGCCCCGATCGACCTGCGCCATCGGACCTGAGGTTTGGTGGAGCCCTGCTTCGCCTCGATGTGACAACTCCCGATGACCTACTGGTGACCACCTCGCGTCGGAGGTGCCCCTGCTTCATGTGTGGTATTTTTTTGGCTGGCCTTGTGGGGACTGCCTTGCATAGGAGGTTCAACGGTCTGCGTGAACTTCGCGGGGCCGCTGGAGTCCCGTGCTGCAGCCTCCTATGCCACAGTCCCCGACATTAAATACCCCGTAAAGGTTGCAGCCTACACACTCGGGCAGGAACGACTCTTCGCCCCACGCTGGTTCTGCGCTGCCGGGTCCCCGCACTCGAGACAGAACACACAGCGCCTCCAGACTCGGTGCCTGGAAACTCTGAATCAGAAACCGGCCGACGCTCTTTGCTCGTCAATTTCCTCTGCGCCTCACAACGCAGAGTCTGGACCCGGGAGGCTTTAACTGTTCATCTCCCGGTCAGGCTCTGACTAACTAACGGAGGAACAGAAACCTGCTGGCGATTTGCACATCTTTTAAGTGGCTTTAACTATTCTTCTGATTGATCAGAGGATTGTCAGATATCACGCTGATAACTGCTGACCCACGCAAACTGTGAGTAGCCTTATGCTAGTAGAATACTTGTGATCACATTGTGCTGATTGTTATTTCTGGGATCACTCTCGGGGTAACGTGACTTTAAGGATCGTGGCCCTAACTACAGAGGAGAGCCATTTTACCCCAGGCTTCAACCGCTCGTTACTTTATTACTACTTTTAAAATGGCTGATCTCCTGATCCCAGCCACCTACATTGTTCATAGGTCAGGACTCCCCTAACCCCGGTGGCCATCTTGTAATGGCTAATATCACCCTTGCAGCCTCCTCTTTTATTCAGCTCATAACTTCAACAGGGGCCATCCTGTATAGGTACCTAATCTATTTTGACAGACACCTTGTAACGGCTAACCTATACTCTCTCTACATATGACTTTTTATCCTCCCAAATTGAATTGCCAATCGCCTACACCCATCAAGAAGCTCTCAGGATCGGCCATCTTGTAATGGCCCCAACAAACCTGGCAGCCATCTTGTAACAGCTAATATTTAGATACTTTTGCAATTTCTGCATAAGAGTCATTTACGCTGAAGACCAATCGCTACTTTACTTTATGTTATTGTCGCTCCTCACGGCCAAAGGAATCTCACATCATGACGGACCCAATCATGTTACCTGAAGGCAATAGCGCCTACTCTATTCGATACCCTCCTAAGCTATCAAAAGATGCTGCAAAAACCTTCAAACACAACCTCCTCAGAAAAAACCCGGATACCCTATTCCTGGATTACTCCTAACACGCCAAAAAAGGCATCATAATCAATAACCTCTTATTTTTCACTAGAAAAATTGCCAAATGGCGATCGGCCTTTCACCAGTTACTATCCATCCCTTCCATCACTTAGTTCCATGGAAAGAGACTCTCCTTCCTTTCGACATACTGCACGGACAACTCCAGTGACCGCAAGTAACACTGCTCGGGAACTCAACGCTACCCCTTCCACTCCTCCCATTTCGATAGAACATGGTCCCCTATCACTCTTAAGTGGTGATAGAAGCAACAACTTCATCTCCTTTTCAGGTACTGCACAGACTAACATCATACAGCACGTCTAAGGGCCCCACTACCACCCCCACTGCCCATTCCTCCTTAGATGAAGACCGACCACACCCTTCAATTAGAATTGAGGAAAGAGGTAACAATTCTCCCTCTTCAGCACACACTACACCGCTATCATCATCATTCTCTCGCAACACTTCTAGGGACCCTACTACTTCTACCCACACCCCCCTTCCCTCTCCGGACGAAATTCGACCCAGCCATGTACCCAAACTCAGTGAAAGAAGGATAAACAACTTGCCCCCTCTAGTTCGCACTTAAGTATCATCCTCAACTAGAATTTCCATGAGAAACAACCTTAATTCTACTCCCTTGACCCCCCACTTCCTGCCCTCCACACAGCATCTACAGATGGAACAAGACCGTCTCAAGACCTCTTACTGCACATCTAGAAACATTCAAAACGTTATCCTTGAAATCAAATCCATCCTACAACTTGCGGAAAAAGCGCTTACTACACTTAAATATCTCAAAAACTCACTAAAGACAGCTGACAACGTGGCAAAAACGATCCCCCTGCCTCTAGACAATCGATTTTTGCACACGCGCAATCTCTCCAACTCCATTATGGACCAGGAACTGCCATCTCTGTTATGGCTGTACGAATCTCCATCCGACCATATCCTAGATAAAGAGGAATTCGCTATCCACCTAGTCTCCGTCAACACTTGCAGAACCTCACATTTTATCCAGAGAGGAATAAACCGGAATAATCTTCACTTTATAACCCCAATCCGAGATAACCAGGAGCCTAGTCCAAAGAATCCCCCAAACCAGATTTCCTGCCTTCTACTAAATTGCAGTTCAGCCCCTAAACACGCCTCTGACATTGCTGACCTCATCCTTAGCATGAATATGGACTCAATTATCCTAACGGAAACATGACTCAAGGAATCATCCTCTCCAAGCCTTGACCTTCTAGTCCCCCCAGACTTCAACATCATTAGACTAGACAGACCTCACAAAATAGGCGGAGGCTTAGCCTGCATACATCGCTCTATCCTCACCATCTCAAAATTTCATGCGGAACCCCTAATTTCTGTGAATACCTTAGCATCTCTGCGAACTCACCTAGTAACCACCCCCTCAAATTACATATATTCTATCGTCCTCCGGGGCAAAACATAAATTTCATGGAACAACTTATGGAAATTATCATGGCAAACTCGTCCCCTCACTCGAATGACATCTCCCTGGGCGATTTCAATCTCCACTGGAAGAACAAACTGGACAAGCAGGTCAACGTCCTTAAAACCTTATTGGTGACAACTCCTTGGTCCAAACTATCTTAGAGCCCACTCACTCAAAAGGTGCCACGCTAGACTGACTCATCTCATAACTAAATACTCTTGAATCGATCTTGATTACCCCTTGTGACTTGTCAGACCATCACATTATCACATTCCAAATCCCCTCTTGGAACATGAAAATCCTCTGTCAACAAATTAAACCTAAACAATGGATAAGAGACACTAAGAACATCAACTGGATCAAGCTAGCCTTACAATGTGAGCAGGCTCTTATCCCTTCAAACAACATAGGTGATGTCATTGCCTTCACTGATCACTATAACTCCACGATGACCAAAATATTAGATCAAGCCGCACCGCCAAAACTCAAATGAATACCTGACAAGGACAAAAACCCATGGTTCAGTGAAGCCCTGAATGAGGAGAGACGCAAGCTCAGATCAACGGAACGGTTATGGTGGCTTCACCCCTTCCCCCCCTCCCCCCACCCCAGTTGAAACTACTCAGAAAAGCAAGAAAATCTTACAATAAAAGTATTCTAAGATAAAAAAACTTCTTCAAATCAGAACTAGATAATGCTAAAAATAGACCTAAAAAGTTCTTCGAAATTCTGAATCAACAATCGAACAAACTACCGAAATCTTCAATCTTAGCATCATCCTCACAGTTAAGTAGTGACAAATTTTCCTCATTCTTCACGGCAAAAACAAATTCCCTCCAAATTGAACTCAAAATGGCTGCGACCAACTTAGCCATCCCTATGATCAGTCATGCTAACAACTTGATATTAAATAAGCAATCTCTTCCCAAAAACAATTCTAACTGGTCCAACTTCAAATGTTATTATATCGATGATATCATCAAAATTCTGACAACTACTAAACTCAACAACCACTTCAATAACCCTGTACCAGCAAAGTGCCTACCCCACATCTATCGTAGCATAGCCCCTCTCTGGACCAAGATTATAAATGCCTCGCTCTCACAAGGTCACATTCCTGACTGCCTAAAATCTGGTCAAGTTACTCCTATCCTAAGAAAACCGACAGCTAGCAACTCCTACCCCAACAACTTCCGACCAATAACTAACATCCCTATGCTAGCAAAGGTCCTGGAAAAATGTCTTCAACAACAACTGAACCACACATCATAGACAACTTGATAGTCAGGCACACCCCTACCCGCAACTTACGTTCAGCCCACCTCTCACTTCTCCATACCCCCTCCTTCAGACGGAAGCGCACAGGAGGCTGCAGATTTGCCACACTCGCTCCTCGACTCTGGAACTCCCTCCCCCTCGAAATCCGAGCCTGCCCGGACCTCATGAAATTCAGAAGAGCACTTAAACCTGGCTCTATAAGCAAGCTTACAACTAAAGGTCCTCTCGAGCCACGCACCCTACCTTTTCTACAGCGCTATGAAACCAATTGGTGTAAGTGCGCTCTACAAAACATTCTTAACATTAACATTCTTAACATCACAAATTTCAATTTACTGTACATACACCAATCGGGCTTCAGACCTGGCCATAGCACTGAAACAGCCATCCTACATATAGTAGATGACGCCCTCTCAACTCTTGACCGCAATAAAAAATGCTTACTAGTCTTGCTTGACCTCTCTTCAGCCTTCAATACGGTCAAACATGACAAACTGCTAAGAAGACTAGAAGACGGGATGGCCTTCTCTGGCACAGTCCTTCTATTTTTTTTTTTTTGGTGTAAGAAGTTTATTCGCACTTAGCATATATGAAAATACATTACAAGTGATTCGCCTACAACCAGTGGTGGCCGGCTACAGTTGTACGTGCCCAATCGGGCTCTCTCTGGTATGTACACAGCCCATCAGCCGACATCCATAGGACCGGCGGCGTTTTACATCGTCATCATATTCACTATCAAATTCAGTGCTCCAGCAATGTATATTCTTGTCAGTGTTCTCACTTTTTTGGTTACTTTTTCTCCCAACTGTAAACTGGATGGTATCACCCCTAATTTAACTCGGAGTGTCCATCAGAAACGTATACTCTGTGTCACAGCATCCTCCCTCCCTTCCCATACCACGTTATTCTCGTTCACCTGCTGATCACACTTCATGTAACATTCCTAATTGCTCGCATTCATCCTCTCTTCATTGCCCTGTTCCAATAAGTAGGTTCTGAGGTATTCCCAATAGTCTTTGGGCCTTGATCTAGCTGGCAGTTCCTCCTCATAGGTGTTCAGAGTGTCTCGACAGTACACCATATCTTCTAACCAACTCTTAACCTCTGGCCCTTTTGTACTGTTCCAGTGCAGTGATACCCTTCTTTTCGCCAGCAACAACGCCACTGCACAGAACTTTCGCCTCGTCGCCCTTAATGTTGGTTCAATACCCAAGAGACACATTTTGGCATCGCATAGTAAAGTAGATTCTAGCATGACATTCAGCGTTTGCACCACCTGTACCCAGTAGCCCGCCACCCTCCGACAATGCCATGCCAGGTGCATGAAATCCGCCCCCTCCTGCTTACACCTTTTACACTTTGAATCCTCTTGTAACCCATATCTCTGTAGTCTCTGTGGTGTGTAGTACACTTGATGGAGGTATTTGTAGTGTATGATTCGCAGGTTACCGTTTGGTGTCAGCATGTCTGTTAGCATGCATGCAGACGCCCATTCCTCCTCTGTTATGGGTGTCACTAGTCCCTCGCTCCATCTGCTTCTAGCTTTATCTGTGCTACCTCCTATCGCTCCCTGTAAACTAGTATATAATTTAGACACCAGGTGTGATGCCGTGGGTGTCGTGAGAAGGAGTTGTAGGGGTGCTAGCGGGGTCGGCTCCTCCGGATACGTCGGATAATGCTCCTTAAGTGCTCTTTGGAGCCTATAATAGTTAAAGGTGAATAGTAGGGACGGGTTGCTGATGTACTGCAGTTTGTCTAACGTTTGGAAGACCCCATTGAGATACAAGTCACCCATTTTATCTATGCCCGCCCACCGTAGCAGATCCATGCCCACCTGTTCTTGTGTCACTGAGATGTGTGGGTTGTGCGCCAAAGGCAGAGCTGGAGCATACAGTGGTAGTGTCTTAGCCGCCTTGCCCATCAATCGCCATGCTTCCGTGGTGGTATCTACCGTGTTTATGTCTCTGTCATGCAGCCTGGGGCGTTTATGTAGCAGTATGTTTACCAGCGGTATCGGGTCTGTATCCCCCGCCTCTACCGCCACATGCGTCAAGAAGGGTACTTCGTGATGCCAATAATGTGCGAATTGCGCTTGGGCGCACAAATAATAGAGATAGAGGTCCGGCACCTTGAAACCCCCCTGTGCATATGGAAGTGTCATGGTGTGTAGTTCCAGTCGTGCATGCTTTCCGGCCCATATCAAACTAAGTACTAAGGAGTTGATATTGCGAAACACTGCCGCCGGCGGCTTTATTGGGATGTTGTTGAACAAATACAAAAATTTGGGCAGTATCACCATCTTCACGATTGCAGTGCGGTCCGCCAGGGATAACGGGAGTTTATTCCACCTTTTTATTTTATCCCCCAGGTCCGCTATCGCTCGCCCATAGTTGGTGCGTATGACAAGTTCCGGGTCCCTGTGGAACCACACCCCTAAATATTTCGTGGGTTCCTTCCGCCATTCGAGTGGGTAGTCCAAGGGTATAGGGCGTGTGCTATCCGTCAGGGCTAGAATGAGCGATTTATCCCAATTAATTTGTAATCCGGAGTGGCTCCCAAACCTTATGTACTCCCTCATTAGCGGATTTAGGTTTTGTGCCGGGTTTTTGACATAAAGCACCATGTCATCTGCGTATAGCGATATGTGGATGGGGCGTGATGGCATCTGTATGGCTGAATAGTGATGGTGCTGTCTTATTTTACATGCCAATGGCTCCAGGATCAATGCAAAGAGCATCGGCGAAAGCGGGCAGCCTTGCCTCGTCCCTCTGCATATCGGAATGGGTGCCTAGACATGTTTGTTTATTCTGATGCGTGCCGACAGATTGGTATACAGCATGGAAATCCAGCCCAGGAACATCAGGGGGAAACCCATGCGCACCAGGACCGCCTGTATGAAGGCCCACCCTATTGTGTCAAATGCCTTGGCAGCGTCTAGTAGCACTGCCACTGCTTTCGTGTCCGGTGATAGGTAATGGGCCAAAGCAAAGAGTGTGCGGGTGTTATGCGTGGTGGCCCTGTCAGGTATGAACCCAGATTGGTCTGGCCTGATTAGTAGTGGCATGAGCGGTTTCAGTCTGTCCGCCAGTAGACTGGCTATTATTTTTGTGTCTACGTTCAAAAGGGACAATGGGCGGTATGAGTCACATTTATCCTCCTCCTTACCCGGCTTTAGGAGCGCAATGAGTAAGGCTTCCCTCATGGAGCCTGGTAGGGTTTGAGCTGCGTGAGCCGCCCCATATAGCCTCACCAAGTGAGGTGCAAGTAGGTCTGCATATTCTTTGTAAAATTCTGTCACGTACCCGTCCGGCCCCGGTGCTTTGTTGTTCGGCAGTCGCTTGATTGTGTCCGTAACCTCCTCGACCGTGACAGGGCGTGCCAGGTATGCTCTGTGGCCGTCTGACAGCCAGGCCAATTCTACATCCTCCATGTATGCTAGCAAGTCTTCCTGCGTGGGCGTGGGGCGTGCTTGGTATAGGGCACCATAGTGTGTCATAAATTCTGTCATAATTCCCTTGATGTCGTTCACCTTTTCACCCGTGACCTTACAGATGGCTGTTATATTCTGTGGGGCCCTCCCCGAGCATATTTTGTCCGCCAGTGCCCTTCCCGGTCTACCCCCTTCCCCGTAGCGTCTGGCCGTCGCCCGTTTAGTGACGTATTTGAGTTCGTCCGAGGCAAACTGTTTGTGTTCTGTTAGAAGGGTTTGTATGTCTCCTAGCACCTTAGTATCCCCAGTGTGTGTGTATATGCGTTCCAGCTCCTGTATCGCTGTTTCGCGCGTGCGCAGTTGCCGCCTGATGTCCTTCAGTATACCTGAGGACGTGCTAATGCATACCCCCCTAATTGTGACCTTAAACGCTTCCCACAAGAGACAGGGGTCGTTCGTGGACGGGCCGTTTATTGCGAAGTAATCTATGATTGCCTCATGTATCGCGGTGGCATACAGCGGGTCCTTCAGAGCAGTCGCGTTGAAGCGCCAAGTGAAGGGCGGTGGTTCATATTTAGGGACCTCTATCTGTAGCAAAACTGGATTATGATCTGACAGTGTCCTGGGCGGATGCGAGACGTGTCGAACCCATGTTATTATCTCTCGGGTACCAAGCCAATAATCTAGTCGCGCCCAACTGTTGTTTGCAGCATTAATGTGTGTTGCAGCGGTGATCCCGGCGTTACACTTCCTCCAAATGTCAGTCAGTTGGAGGTCCTCTATCGCGTCCCGCAACATATGTCTTGCATTGCTATGGTGCTCCGTGGTGTGTGCAGCCCGGTCCAACTGATCCTGTAACGTGACATTGAAATCACCTCCCCACAGTATGTGGTCTATATGTGTATCTGCGAGTGTCTGCCAGATTTTCCTGTAAAACCCCGGGTCATCCACATTAGGGCCATACGTGTTCAGTAACAGGAGTCTCTGTCCCCTGACCTTCCCCTCTACCATCACACTTCTGCCCTCCGAGTCCCTGTTCACATTTGTAATGTCAAAGTGTGTGCCCTTACGTATGAGGATGCTAACCCCTCTGGAGTACGTTGAGTAGTTAGAGCTCGTGACTGATTCAGCCCACCGTGCCCCCAGTGTAGATGTGTGCGTGGCATCTTGGTGTGTCTCCTGTAAATACACTATATCCGCATGTAATCTGTCAAAATAGGCAAACATCTGCCTGATCTTTCTCGGGTTCCCCAGACCCCTTACATTCCACGTGAGCAGGGTTAATGTGTCAACTCTCGACATTGTCATATGTGTTCATCTCGGCGTCTATTTCGAGGTGCGGCCGCCGTGTACGGCTCCAAACAGGCAGTAAACAGTGAAGTGCTGGATGCGTGATCCCCGCCGGGTCGGCGAAGCCGCTACTACATTGTGCATGCTCATGTATGGTCATGGAGTTCGCCATGCTTCTCAGACACAGAGTTAATAAATCAAACATTCCCAGTTCCCCCTTTTCCCCCCCACCCACTTTAGCGCCCGAACTTTGCCAAAGCCATCCCTGAACTAACTGAATCTGAACTTGAAAACACATTGTGGGGCGCCCCCGCTCGGGGGTATCGCCAGGTTCACACATCTCCATCCACGTAGTGGACGTGGACGGACGCCCATGTCGACTTATTATGACGTGTGTGAAGCTTTTCACCCTCCACCCACCAAATACCAACAGTAAGTAGTCGTGCGCCATCGAGCAGTTCCTCCCATCTAAGAATTGATATACCCCAGGGACACTTAGTAGCTGTGGTTCATTACAGTGCTAGCAATGAGGGCTGGTCCTAGGGCTAGCGTCTGTACCCCCCTTACTACACTCTACTGCCATGGGAGCTACTCGGCCCCCTGTCCATGATGCCTCTTCGTGCAGCCATTGGTGGCCCCATGTACCCCCACTACTCACTGCGTGGACAGACATCTCAGGTCCGCTGCTTCAGTGTCCAAAAAGAAAAGTCTGTGGCAGTGCACCTCCAGGCCAAGTGTTCCGGGGTGAGCCAATGTGTGCCAACCATACGCCTCTGCGTGGTCCCTGGGTCGTTTTCATGTTCATCAAGGCTTCCTTGCCACCCTACTGTTCATTCCACATCGCTGGTCGGTTCCGCTCTGTTCTGCTCCTTCCGTCGCTTCCCCTGCTGCTTGATGAAATCGTACGCCGCCTGTACTGATTGCAAGAGGACCGGTTTACCCAGGTTCGTGATTTTAAGTTTGGCCGGGTACAGCATGGCATATTCAAGACCAAGGTCACGCAGTTTCTTCTTCACCGGCGCAAATTCCTTCCGTGCTTGCTGCACCGCCATGGTGTGATCAGGGTAGAATTCCAGCGTGTTACCCTGGTGTGTGATTTTCCCCATGTCTCTGGCGAGTCGGAGGACTGTGTCTCTGTCCCTATAGTTGAGTGTACGCGCTATGATCATTCGTGGAGTGGCCCCTGGTTTCGGAACTGGCGCCAGGGAGCGGTGCGCTCTCTCGATCAGGAACACTGAGGATAGTTTGTCGGCGCCAAAGATTTCTTTTAGGAGGGTCTCTATGTACGTTTCCATCCTCCCTGTGTTGGTGGATTCCGGCAGGCCGGAAATTCGGATGTTGTTCCGCCTGGACCTCGCTTCCTGATCCTCCACCTTCGCTCGAAGGGTCTCCACCGTTTTCTCCAGTCCTCCGCACACCTTCGACGTGGTTGCGTGTTCGTCTTCTACCCTGGATATCCGTTGTTCTGCTTCCTCCAGGCGCTCGTCGTGCTTCTCTATTTTAGCCGCCATACTGTCCACTCTCTGCACCACGCTGTCCAGTTTCCCATTCATTTCCTGCAGACTCTGCTGGATTGCGCGAAGCACCGCTTCCATGGCAGACCCCTCCGCCATTTCTACGTCACCTTCGGTTTCAGGGGTGACCGACACTGTTTTGGGCTGCTTCCTTGTTTCAAAGGGGAGCTTGGACTGTTGTTTGTCCGGCTTCCCCATAGTCCGCAGTGGTAGTGGCGAGGTGTGTTCGGCCGCTCTTGGGCTGCCGGCCGTTAGCGTGCTTTTTCCCGCTGGTGCCTGGGCCCCCCACCTCTGGGTGCGTCTGCTCATTTACCCCCGGGTGTGGCAGGAAGGGGACGTTGTAGAGTTTGCTGTGCGATATCGGGCTGGTGGCAGAGTTTATCGTGGGGAGTATCCCGTGTCGCACTCCGGCTCAGAACTCTCACGTTGTGGATGTGGGGGTTGGTGTCTACAGCTTCAAGGGAAGCCCCACGCACCTCCGCTGAGCGCGCAGTGCAGTGAGCTTGCCGGTCTGGGGGGTCAGCTGGTCTGGCCAGGCGGTGCTTAGCGCTGGGCTGGCTCACCTCGTTGTTCTCTATTTCCGCTCCCGCTGGGGCTCCATGCCGCCTGTCCCGGGGGCCGCCGATACCGCCGGTCTCGTGCGTTCCAGCGCCGCCGTCATCTTAGGTTCAGTGGAACGCACACCGGACTTCTCCGTTTCTCGCCACCTCTATCGGCCCCCGTTGCCTTGCCGCCTCGCTGCCCCTACAGCTGCTTTGACGTGTCTTGGGACCATGTTGCAGCAACCCTCAGCGCTCCGCTGGTCAGTTGGTCGCTTCAAAGCGGCAGCCGTCAGGCGCGGCCATCTTGATAGCGCCCCGGCGGCGTCTCGAGTGTCCGCTGTTTCCTCGCCGCGCAGCTCGCTAAACGCCGTCAAAAGCAGAGCATCTCGTCGGCTTTACCTTCCGACACCCGGAGCTGGCCGTATTTTAGCCGGGTCGGCGGTTTAGAAGGGCGAAAAGGCCGTTATGGTCGCGTCCATCCGGCGGAGCCGACAGTTCAGCCAGCCATCCCGCAGTGCGCCCTCTAGCGCCCCCGGCACAGTCCTTCTATGGTTTAAATCCTTTCTGGAAAATAAAACACATTCATTCATGACCAACATGATCCTTTCCTCATCCTCTCCGAACCTACTAGGAGTACCTCAAGGCTCTACCTTGTCTCCCACTGTATTCAACTTATATGTTGAACCACACTCACTGATCAACTACAGCAGGCAAGCATCTCCTACCACATGTACATGGACGACACCCAACTTTACATCAAAATCTCCTCCATTGGAGAGATAAAGTTAATGAATCTAGCTCTTGAAAAAACGTACAATGGCTAACGACCAACTTCCTCAAGTTAAATGCACAAAAAACTGAATTTCTCTTAATCTCCCCCCCCATTAACTCCCAAGAAATAAAGGAATGGACCAAAATGATCACCTCCTTGAATTGCACCCCAACGTTGGTGGACTCCACAATATCACTAGGGGTCACTCTGGATAGGAATCTTAACATGCAAGTTCACATTAACTTCATGGCTAAAAATGCCCGCTTTCACCTCAATTATCTAAGAAAAATTAAGCCTTTTATCGAGATCCCTGACCTCAAAAATGCAGTTCAGGCCTTAGTCATCTCAAGGCTGAATTACGGTTTCTCCACCCTCTCTGGGCTTCCCAAAACCTCTACTGCACCTCTAAAAGCCAGTCTCAACACGGCAGCTAGACTCATTTCAGGATCACGGAAATTCTATCACATATCGCCAGACCTGAAGGCACTCAATTGGCTACCCTATGAAGCCAGTATTCACTTAAAGATTGCTTGTATTACCCATAAGGCGTTACACCACAATACCCCACAGTTCCTAGCCCAAAAACGTACTCCATCTGGAGGAAACAGACATTCCAGGAGCACAGATAACCTACTCCTGAAACCTGCAAGGTTCAACAAGACCAAAACCTCCAACAGAGCATTCTCTGGAGCGGCACCAAGAATCTGGAACTCGCTTCCACCATTCATCAGAAAAATCACCTCAACGTTCCTCTTCAAAAAGGAAGCTAAATCATTCCTGATGAGCAAACTACTACCGTAAAGTCCGCACACATACCAAGCCAGCTTCAAACTCCATCTCTAAGATAAGACTTCTTCAATCACAATTTGATTCCCTATCGCAGAGCTGTTCTCTGTTTCTGCCTTTATACCCCGAACTTTATTATGTACTTGTTACTTATTTTGCATTTGTTGTGATCGGTGTTGTTGATAACTTTTGTCATTTTTTTCCCTGCTCACTTTGTAAAGCGCTCTGTTACCCTATCTTGGGTCTGGTTCGCACTATAGAAAACTCGAAAAATAAAAAATGGAAAAATAAATAAATAACCAGGTGGCCTTCTAAGGACGTTGTCTGTTCGGGTTGCAGAGGGGTGCGAGCTTATCTGCACAGTTGGTGATCCAGCGGTGTAGTGCCTTGGCTGCAAATTTGGCGTTGGTCGAGGCGGGCGGGGTTGTGGATGAGGGTGGAGTTGAGGTGCTCCTCTGTGACCTTGCTCCAGCTCCTTCGCAGTGGGCATGGAGTGGCTTTGTGAGCGGTAGAAGTGTTGAAAGAGAAGTGTACGCAGTGGTGGTTCATCCAGAGGGGCTGCGTGGTGTGGCTGAAGCGGATGTTGTTCCCTCCTGCGAAGATGGGGTCAAGGGTGTGTCCTGCCTTGTGGGCAGGAGTGGTAATGTGCTGTTTCAGTCCTATATTGGCGAGGTTGCCCAGGATGGCAGTGGAGTTGGAGTTGCTGAGGTTGTCGAGGTGGAAGTTCATGTCTCCTATGCGTATGTAGTCCATGGATGTTATGGCGTGGGGTGCGATGAGGTCAGCGATGGTAGTGGTGAATGTACCGCAAAGGCCGGGGGGGGGGTCTGTAGGGGAGGGTGCAGTGAAGCGTTGTTCTAGGGCTGGTCTGGATCTGGAAGTGAAGGTGTTCGGTGGTGGAGGGGGAGTCGTACGTGTTGGAGGTGGAGAGTCGGAGGGATCTCTTGTGTGCGATGGTGAGCTCTCCTCCTGTGCATTTGAGGCTATCCTTCCTCTGGATCTTGTATCGGTCAGGAATGGCGGTGGTGATGTCGGATGCAGAGAAGATGTTGGTCCAGGTTTCTATGAAGTCGGCAACGTCTGGTGGGAGCGTGTCGAAGAGGTCCTAGATCTCTACAGCATGTCAGTGCAGGGGCTGCACGTTGAGGAGGAGCACTTCAGGGCTTCGGTGGTGCTGGCATTCCGGCATGTATGCGACGGTCGTGGGGATGCGGAGGATGGTGAGGTATTGTCAGCAGTGTCGGTGGGAGAACTGGCTGTGGTTGGTGTGCGGCGTAGACAGCTGGCAGTTTTTGTTCCTTCCGGGGTTGAGTGCGAGGAGGGCAGCAGAGTCGTAGCAATGGGAG
The DNA here is from genome assembly GCF_964263255.1 of Lissotriton vulgaris. Classification (NCBI taxonomy): domain Eukaryota; kingdom Metazoa; phylum Chordata; class Amphibia; order Caudata; family Salamandridae; genus Lissotriton; species Lissotriton vulgaris. Next base: position 1,101,804,618 of record NC_141693.1, read on the forward strand.
GTTGGAGAACCAGGGTCCCTGGCGCTGGGCATGGACAGGTCGCAGATGGGCGCAGATGGGCTTGCCTGTGGCGTGCCTTTGGTGGCCACCGGCGGCTGCCATTAAATAGGGAAGGGGGAGGGAAGCGCAGCTGGGAGGTGGGAGCGGAAACCGGCACAGGGGCAGCAGAGACAGGAAGGAAACAGGTGCAGAGGAAACAAACAGGAGCAACAGGAAACTTCAGGAAAGACAGAAAAACCAGAACAAATGTGTCTAGACTTCGGAAAACATCTTTGTTGACTCGTAAGTTGTTAAAAAATAATGATTTGACTGTACCCTTCTGTAAAGTCATTTACCGTCAATGTTGTTTTGTAGTTTCTAAGGGCTATGAAATAGCACAGGAAATTCGAGTGAGACAACTATTATTACCCCTCTTCACAAAAGGTTGGACACTTGGTTAAATGATTTGAATCTCATTCAGTTTGACTAGAAGATATATGTGAATGGATTTATCATCCATTTTTTGTTTTCAATTCTTGCTTAATGGTAATTACCCCTTCAGCATATTTCAGCAAACAAACATGTATTATCACAACATTAAAAAACTATAAAGTGTGCTACACATTAGTGCAGGTCTAAGGAAATCAAGAAAAATATGTTGTGTTTCTGCTACAACACATGTATATGTGAAATGCACTACAAAAAGCAAACAACACTCAAAAAACTTAAACGGCTGTGCCATCTAATTCTTTGAGGCTGCAGGTGCTGAATTTACCCATTATCTCTACTCATTCATCCCAACATTAGAAGGTAAACAAGACAGATGAGGGGCAGCCACATCAAATAATGATTGTTATTATAAAGCTTTGCAAAGGAAAGGTGGACAGTAATGCCTCCTTTTTTCACAGTTATAGAAGCCAGTTCAATTGCGTCCCATTTATTGACCTCCAAAGCAGAAAAGGCTGAGATGGTCCTACTAAGATCTAACTTAAGACTTGCAAGCCACGTACAGATCTCATATGTCGATAGCTGGTCCTTAACTCATTCACTTTTTAACAGGATTTTTTTTGAATAATGAAAGGGCTTCTTCTGTTTCTTCCAAGATACATATTCCAATTATTAGAGGCACCGAGAGGGCCAGACCTTTATGCCCTGCATCACTTAGCCCCAGTACGAGGCCTCTCTACATCCATAATCCTGTTCCAGTGGCCATCCTGGAGCAGCATCTCATGGAATAGTCTGTCAGCATCCCAAAGGTTTATTTTAGCCCAACGAAGCTTACCTTAATGCTCTTTTGGAGTGGTCTGGGGATGGGTGAGGAAAGATGGTTTGTGGTGTGCTACCAGCCTCCTAGGAGCTTCAGGGACTTGTAGTGTGCCATTAGCTTCAGGGAGCTGTAGTGTGCCATTAGTGCAAACATTATCAGTCTCCTCAGGCTTGGACAATCAGGAGTCAACCCCCCTCCCCCCCCCCCATTCTTTCAACCAGAGCCCTGGATTTAGACCAGTGTATAGGTAAGATTTGTCAGGGATCTTGTATTGACTAATTCTCTCTGCCACTGTATACTTCACCAGCCACGTTCCTCTTCCTTCTGGACTCCACCTAAACCCAGTCACCCATCAAAGATAATCGACTTGGCTGGAGCAGGCTTGTCTTCCAACCAAATCTAAAGAAGACACAAAGACTAATGGAAAAGAATCTCTGATGTTTGTAAGTATCAGAAAGAAACAAACAATGTCCTTGTTCTGAAATCGTGATGAACGAGCATGTTCTTTGGGCTCTTGACAGTTCTTACTCTTGCCTATTTAATGCAAGCTCTTGTCCTGTTCTTAAATTCCAATCGGATTTCCCACCTACAAGAAATCAAGCAGGTAGTGGAACCTACTTAAACACTCAGGGCATACTTTCAATACACCTATGGCACTTTTACGCGGCAGAAGGGTCACTTTTGTGATGATTCTGAGGTGCAGTGTGCCTGCCTATTTTTACAAGGCAACGTAAAGCTACCCTACAAGGCTTTTCATGGCCTTGTAAATATGACCTCCTTTCATGCATCACTCTACATAAAAGGGGCGTTCCATGGGTGTTACTGTGGGTGTTCCCACGCAACAACAATAGAATCTGATGCATTCCCAGATTTGCAAGGTTTTGTAAACTTAGGAATGAGTCAGATTCTACCACCTCCGCAGGAGAGGCGTGAAAGTGGCGCAATGAGGAGTAATACCTTTATTTCTCCTCCTTTTTTGCTCTTTTAATGTGTTATGCATTCTGCAGCACACGTAGGAGGAAAACGCCTTCAATTATTGTTTTTGTGCAGTAAGGTGCCCCTTCCTGCACAAAAACAATCATCCCTGCAACACAGGCACCTTTGCACCATGGTACAAAGGTGCCTGTTTTGGCACTAGGCAGCCAATTGCGCTCCAGAGCAGAGGAAAGCACAGGGATGCAATATATGCCAAAAATACTACGCATCCCTGCACTCTCTATTTGCACGTCTCAGTGCAGCAAGATGAAATGCAACACAGAGCCGAGTATTTTTCTAGTAAGTATGCACCTCAGTGTTGTTACAGGATATTTTGTAACTCGATATTGTGACATACACGCTTACAGTCGAATATCGAGTTTGGTGGATGGAGTTTTTCTGTCAGACAGATTTCAATACCTTTGCCTTCCTGAGGGACATGCATTTGCCAAATTATGAGTTTTCCGTCGGCCCTGTGGACAACTCTCTACATTGACAGGAACTGCCATTGTGGTAATAAATAATATTAATAATTATAAGTAGTAGGAGTAGTGGTTAAAGGAGTAGAATCCGCAGTAGTAGAAGTAATAATGATGAAAAATAGCAGTAACTTCTTTTTATATAGTGGTCCAAACCACACTCCTGCTGTTTCTCAGCAGTACAAAATACAGATGTTATTCTTGTCCAATTTAATGGTATTTATATTTGCAAATTACCATATAGTTGGCTGAAGTTTAATGAGTTTGTTGCTCACTTTTATGCCACCTTTTAACAATCTCCCCTAAACGTCCGTTTAGGACGTCACATGAGGCAGACAGAAATAGTGCATAAGTGATTTATGGAGACAAATAAGATGGAGATTTAGGAACAAGTTGGAAATTTAATTTCCCCATAAACTTGTATTGAAGAGGAGAAACGTTTAAAGGGAAGAAGCAAATATTGGAGCCTCCTCATAATTGGGAATGTTGGCAAGTATGTTAAGAAGTACAAGCAGTGTGGATTTTTAAGAATCGGAATTTGTCATTATGTCTCAACTCCTTGAAAGCCTGTTGTGCACTTTTACCACTTCATTATTCTCACAAGCAGCTCCTATTTTATGCACCGAGATTAAGACCCTACACTATATAAACTTCATACCTCTTAAATCTCCAGAAAAGCTTTCAGATGGAAGGCCCGGCTCTGGTAGCAGCAGTGCCAGAGACTGCTGGGCGAGTATTTCTTTTTTTGAGTCTAAGCAGTTAGTAGCAGGCATATCGGATGGCCCTGGGCCATCGCGCAACAACCCCCTGCTGTGCTGGAACCAGAATGTTTAGTGCCTCCCCATTTGGAAGCAGCTTTACACTCTACCCTGGGTATTATTTTATATTGTAAATAATTTTGTGGAAATGGTGGGAAGGCATTAGCACATTGGAAGTATGCTGCCCTGCTACCTCCGACTGGGTGGCCCGGGCTGTCTCTTCTGCTGCTGTTAAACATCCACACCACTTACTTTAAGGCTGTCTGAAAAGTGAGATCTCAGTATCCTAAAGAATGAAACATACTGGATATTGGATATTGGATAGGTATTTATAGAGCGCAAACGTTCGCTCCGGAAGGAGCATCATGGCGCTGACAAACCAATGACCGAATCACAAAGAAGATAGTGGGGGGCTAGATGGCTGCTTTGGTCCAGTCATCAGAAAGATTAAAAATCCACGTTTTGAGATGTTTCCTAAACGGCTTTTCAAGCGTCTGAAGTCTGAGATGCCTTGGCATGCTGTTCCAGGCTCTGATAGCCAGGGAGCTAAGTGTTTTACCGCCTTTAGACTTCAGATTGAATTTGGAGGGGGTCATGAGGTTTTCTTGCGAGGATCTGAGAGAGCGGCCCGGTGTGTAGTGGGGGAAACGGCTTGACAAATATGCTGGACCGGATTTGTTGAAGGCTCGGAAAGCTACAATGAGAATTTTAAAGAGTATTCTCTTATGCAAGGGGAGCCAATGTAAGGATTTAAGAGCAGAGGAGATTGAGGATTTGCGTGGGAGTTTAAGGACAAGGCGCGCAGCAGTGTGTAGGACGCCTTGAAGTTTCAGTCGGGTGGACTTTTTGGTCCCTGCCAGGAGGCCGTTACAGTAGTCCACTCGAGAAAGTATGAGGGCTACCGCGATGGTCTTTCTGGAGTCGAGCGGGAGGAAGTCAAAGAACTTTCTCAGGGACTTTATGATGCCGAAGCATTTACCTGCTACGGTCGTGGCGTGGGTATCAAAAGAGAGATCGGAATCAAAAATAACTCCGAGGTTTCTGGCTGATGAAACTGTCTGAGGTGGGGCAGCGGAATTATCAGGCCACCACAGGGCGGGGCAAAAAGAAGCGTTCTTACCAATGGGCAGGATCTCGGTTTCATTGCGTAATATCTCGCAATGAAAAGTCGATACAAATACTCGCAAGATTTAGGGGCATATGTAGGTAATTTCCATTGTGCGATTCTCAAATAGCGATTTTTAAGGAATCGCTATTTGAGAATAGCAAAATGGAATGTAGGTAATAATTCACAATTTTTTGCGAATCTCTAACATTCCTTATTTGCGATTAGCAAATTGCGAATCGCACTTAAGGAATGAGTGTCCCATTCATTCCTATAGGCCAAAAGGCCCATAGGAATGAATGGGGATACATTCTCAAATTGCGATTTTCTGTGAGAAAATCGCAATTTGAGAATCGCAATTCCAAGGGTGCCAGGGTGTCCAAAGGACACCTGTTGCACCCCTGGAATGTGCCTGTAAGTACATGTGGCGCACATACATGCCCTAAGGGCATGTCTGTGCGCCGCATGGCACTTTGAATAAAAAAAAAAATGCATTTTTAAAGGAAATCGCAAAAAACCATCTACTTGAAGTAGGTGGTATTTTGCGATTCCTTATGACAAAATCGCAATTTTTAAGACACCCCTACATAGCATTTAAGGAATCGCAAAATTGCGATTCCTTAAATGCTATAAGCAAAATAAGGAATCACAATTTTTGCGATTTCTTATTTTGCTGAGTGCCACCTACATACCAAAGGGGCGTTTGCGATTCGCCATCGCCGAAATTCGGCGAATTTCGGGGTTTGCGAATCGCAAACGCCTACCTACACATGCCCCTAAATGTGTAGTCCCAGGGTTGGATTGGGATTGAAAATCGGCCCGGGCACGCCCCAAAAAAAATTGGTCCACATTTGCATAATCACTCCTCAAATCACTCCTTTGGCATTATCTTATTAAAAAAAAACTTGGGGGGGGGGGGGTTTAAAAAAAAGCATGCGTTAGTTTACCCTGGTGAAACAAGTGAGGCCATTTCTACTCAGGCCCCGGCCCCCGCTCCGTATGTGCACACATTAATGGGCCGGCCAGCGAGACGAAGGGAGTGACACCTTTGCCTGTTGCTAAACTGAGGTAATGAGCGCCCATCTGCCTCTAGAAAGGCCACTCAGACACCCACTGGGCCGCTGGCTGTATTCAAACAATTGAGATAGCGCCCAAATGACCCCCAGACTGGTCAAAAAAGCAGCCCACAGCGGAACTCGGACACCGGTCCCTCAGGCATTGCCCGAATGCCCACGTTACCAATCCGACACTGTGTAGACCTGATTCACAAAGAGCCACCTCACTCGTGACATTGCGGGGATTCCGTCCCGAGTGCGGAGACTCCCCCACGACTACTGGACCTCCTACGTGAGTGCAGTGGCCTTTTGTGAATCAGGCCCTGTGTATGGGGGTAAAATATCACAGTGTGTCTATCTGAATCACCCAAACTGTTATTTGGTTAAGACGTCTGGTACCATCCACTTCGACCAGGCTGAAGACAGGTAGTCACAGAGACACTTGTGGACATGTATGCAGTATAGGTAGACTAATGGTGTCCCAGATACACTGGCAATGTTGCATATTGTATTGGTAATCCTGCAGCATCACTCGTACATTGGTGAAGTAGCAATACAAAAAAGGTATGGTAATGTTTCTTTGCATTAAAAAAAAACCTCAGAAATTCAATGAAACAAATCATAGGTGGAAGTGGGGTTATAGATAAATTTTGAACCTTAACTTCCCAAAAACTACTGAAAAGATTGACATCAAATCACAAAAAGCATTGTTTCTGGTTAAATATCTAGATTTTAACCAATTTTTGTGTAATTACATTCAGCTAATTGGGTTGTAGTTCTGTTCAAAAGTACTTATGGAAATTACATGTGGAAATTGGGTTTTGGGACCCCACTCCTTTTTCTCAGCCCCCACTTGACGGATGCCCCAGAAACCTTCAAGGAATGGGGCTGAGGTGGATGAACATTTTTGGGGAAGTCAAGTGAGGAATTGACAAACAGCATCAAAGTTGTTACCAAATTAAAAAATGCTCTTCCTATGGTAAATAGGTCCTAGTCATAACTACACAGTGGTATAGTTATATGTTATAGATTTACATAACACAGTGGTGGTCACCACTGAGTAGTTATAGCTAGGACAGGCTTTTTTATTGGAATCACATTTTTTGTTTTGCTAAGAACGTTGGCGCCGTTTGAGGAATCCTCAGATAAACTTCTTTTTATAAAAATCATCCGCCTCTGCTCCATCCTTGCAAGTTTCAGGGTGATCAGTCAAGCGGGGGCCTGGAAAAAGGGGCTTTCCCAAAATACAATATCCCCCCATGCGGTTTTCTTTGGGATTTTTCGACAGCACTACAGCCAGAATGAGCTGAACGGAATTACACCAAATGTGACACAAAGCTAAATATTTACCCAGAAAGTGTGCATTTTGTGATTTGGTATAATTCCGTTATGTCTTTTTTTGAGAAATTCAGATTCACTATTTATAGGTATCTGCACCATTGGGGTGACATTCATAAACTCAAGTTTTATTATACACTGGGGAGACTTTTTCAGAATAAGCCCTCTGATTAGCTGGCTGCAACATGAAAATAAATGCTGCAGTGGCCATTACAGTATTTGAGAACTTGCTTCCCTGTCCTGAAAACGTTTGAAAATACGATATATGCGGGCAGGGTAGGGAAATTCTACTACTTTAGTATATGGTTTTGTCTCCCCTGGAGACCATTGTGTATTTGTGCTACTTAAGTGTTCTATTATCAAAGTATTGTGTGTATTGTGGTTATATCTCATGGTAGGAGATATTGCAATGTGTTTGTGAGTGTTTATTATAAATACATACTTTTATAACTACTGTGTGATTCTTCTTCCCTTAACCTATACCATTAAGTATTTGTAAATGCTGCTTTACACTCATTCTGGACTAAGCCTGAAGGCTGCTCTCCACAGCTACAACTTAGAGAGCTTTCTAAGGTTGTCTAAGACCACTACAATCACCATAAGGGTTGTCTGGATTAGTGCAGGGTTCTACACTTACATAAGTGAGCACCATATACTAAGCCAGCCTCCTACATGAATGCATTTCCATTAGTCTCCAGTCAGCACTTTATAACACCTATCTTTCCAGGTTTCTAGGTGTGAAATATTATAAGATTTATTTGGAATTTAAAGGAACTAATAATTATTTTTAATGTATTTCAAACTGATTATAATATTGTTTTATTAATGTAATTGATTCTAGATTGTTTTAAATGTCTTTCTTTTTACTCTGTGCACTTGATATGTAGGAGAAATACTGCAAAATAAAGATAATTGACTAACTAACTGACTAACTCGAGTATGCTGAGTTGCTGGCTGGTGGGCTTGTTGTATGTTTCTTATTTAAATTAAATAAATACTTATAACTTCAACAACAATCGTTTCTAGCATCTATCATTTACCAAGATAGCCACCACATATTAGTGACAAATCTATCTATGCGTAGGCGAGCTCACTGTCAAAGAGATTCCTGGCGCAGTTTTGTTGGGCTGCAGAGTTGCTGTAAGTCACAGCAAGGTGCAGATAATTGGCTTTTGCCCACTTTGTCGTGCACTGGAGAACCCAGGTACCCCACAAAGGATCATTGCGCTCATACTGCGTTTCAACACTGCTTTGCCGTCCTAGATTGTCACAGTAATTGAGTGTCGAAGGATTTAAATAGTACAGGGCAGATTTACAAGCCCCTTGTGCCACTTTTGCGTCACTTTTAACATGGGAAAAGTGACGCAAAAGTGGCACAAGGGGCTTGTAAATCTGCCCCTACAAATTTCTGCAGTTGAACACGCTATGCTAATTCTGCACTTCTTGTTTTCAAGGCAGATATTTATTGGAAAATCCGGTTATTATTATATTCAAGTATTGGGAAGTTCTGACAGTTATTAACCACTTGCTTACTTGTCACTTGTTGCTACGCTCTCAGAAGAAAGGACATTTAAGGAAACTTGTTATGATAACATTTAATTTGCATTGTGTCATTTTTATTGAAACTTATTCATTTTAATATGGAAAACATTTTAAAGTGTTGTTTTAATTCTGTTTATTAATTTGAGTGCTTGTGGATACACAGCATTTTTTTTTCCGTCTGGTGCGTACACGAATAAATCAGAAGGTTTTCCGACGCGTGACATGCCACATACAGTTGTCCATGTGAGAAGCACAGATTTTCCAAATCTAGTCTAAACACTTGCAGCGATTGTCCTTGTGCTTTGTTGATGGTCATTGCAAAAGGGAGTCGCACCGGAAACTGTAAACGTTCAGTATTGGAAAGATTATGAGGGCCCTGGTGGGCCGATATTTAACAATTATTTTTTTTGCCAGAAACCTTCGCGTGAGTGTACTCAACAACTTCCCAAAGTTTCATGCCGATTGGATGATTGGTGTAGTAATACATAAAGGACTTTTGTTTTTATATATATAGATGACTAGATATGGTAATATTCAACAATCACAATTTTTTGGGCCTAGCCCTGGTAAACCAAATGTGGAGTGGAAACTCAGGTTTTGAGGATTTAAAAATGACTTGCAGACCATTGATGCTAGTAACTATGCCCTGCAAAGAAAGTTAGCACTATATTTAACTGTCTGGAAGGCCAGAATATATTTGATCATTTACTGAATGTGCAACCTACAGGGGATGACGCAGGCTACAGTGGAAGCTGGAATGTATTTTAGAAGCGCAAAGGAGACTAACAACCTGATAATGAGTTTGACGGTGTGGGAGCAGGGTGGCATGTCACCTCCCTGTTCCCACACCATCAAACTCCACGGCGGACCGGATCACAAGTTGTAATATGGGCGGACTGTCCTGCGGTGGCTGGCCCATGGCGCTGACTTTCAGAGGTTCATACAAGAGCCATTAGAAAGGCAGCATCGCAGGTCAGCCCCAGCATGTTCCAGCATGACATCTACGGTAAGGTCTATTCTGTGCAGGAACTGGGGGTGCAGAAAGACAGGGTGGCACACCATGTGCCCCCCTGCATGTACCCCCATGCACCGAGGAACCAGGGGCCATGTAGGGCCCCTTAGTTTCCTCACCGCCACCCTTTTCATCATGGGCTCACCGCCATGAAAAGGAGGCCAGTGAGGAAACGAATAATATGCTTTGCGGTGCAGCAGCTGCACCGTCAGCATAATGCGGCCTCAGACCGCTGCAACAACACCAGGCTCATGAATCACAGATCCTTGGCCATAGCAGCAGTCCTATGGTGGTTCGGCCACCAAAGCCATAATTCATCAGTCAGAGCTCCGGTTGCCACGCCTCCACCATGGGTTTGGCAGTCCATCAGACCGTCAAACTCATAATCAGGCCCTACGTTTACATTTTTCAGAGGAACCAAGTGTGGTTTTAGAGCACTTTAAATTCTATTCTAGAAAACAATTGGTAGGATAATACATTGTACATTATGTAGCTGCACTCAGAATTTTGTCAAGTACATGCCAGCTTAATAATGTACTAAATAAATACATTAGTGACTATATTGTCGTGTATTGCCACCTTTAAAAAGTACAAGAGCATCTGTTATGCTATAAAAATTCTACTCTAGATGCGACAGTTAAAATAGCTAAAGGGAGAGAACAGTCTAGTGAATCGATGGATGTGCTCACTGGTACTACTGGTTCAGAGTGTGTTAGTGTAAGTGTTGTAAAGAAAACTCAACTCACAGGTGCAACAAATATTAAATTGGGGTCTTGCGCTTACTAAGATAGCCACCACAGCTTATCTCATTGCCTGGCCGTGTATGGGGGAGAAGAGGGTGCTGGCCACTCTCAGCAGGGTTGGGTGCAACGTGCGTCTGCCGCAAGCCAATGACACTATAGTTAGGTATGGTAGTAAGACCATACTTTTTTTTTTAAACCCTAGAAATTCCCTGAAAAAATACAAAGGATAAAGTGATGTTATAGTTAGGTAAGATTATAAGATCTTACTTTGTTTAAAAAAAAACTTAAAAATTCACTGAAAAAAACAAAGGTTAAAGTGATGTTACAGTTAGGTCTGCTGAAAATATCTTAATTTACGTTAAAAAAAATCCATAGAAATTTGCTTAAAAAAAGTTAAAGTGACGTTATTGTTAGGTGAATATGTCAATTAAAAATTCAATTTTAAGCTCCAAAAAACACTGGAATTAATTATTTTTAGTTTACTGATGTAGTTATTAAATGCACCATGGCTTTGAACTGCTCACAACCTCCCATATTACATCACTGTTGACATGTTATATGACATAACTGATGCCCTCACTGATGCCATATGAAATGTCATTATTGATGACATCACTGTGCAGGGCGAGGGTGCAATGAACTCTCATGCACTGCTTATGACCTCACATATTATATCACTGATGACATCTGAAATCTTTGGTGGTGTGATTTATACTTATGTTAGTTATATATAACTGGCAAATTACAGTTGTGTTTTTTCTTTTTCAGTGAATTTCCAAGGTTTCTTTTTTTTACATATTCATATACATACAAAAAGGACCTTAGGGTAAGCCCTTTTTTGCCAACTGGTTTGTTGGTGTGTCATTCATATTTTGCTTCTTCCCATGACAGCAGTGAACAATGAGTTAGCTCACCTCAGACACTGAGTCTTTTGCACTGTGAGTGATAGAATTATGCCTCATCACATATCCGCCTGATAAAGAATAGACTTCAGTGATAGTGGGCCAGTGCTTAATTTTTCCATTTCTCCTTTCATAGATCTCTTTTCCTTTAATTTATTTCCGTCTCCGTTTTCTTTCTTTGATTATTTTTGTGGAGAATCCTGGAGCACCTCAGACTAGGCCTCTCGCTTGACGATTCAGCAACCATGTTTTGCATTCATGTGGGCTATCTAAATTGAGCAACCATATTGAATGTATTGTTCACAATATATAATTGTTTTACTCTTACAAGATGGAGCCATGTTTAGAAGCATTATGTCAGCCATTTTTCATCTATAAAACAATACATTATGCATAATCCTATTCCAAGATGTCTGCCCAGTGGGATCTTTACGGAGTGGCCACCTTAGCACTCCACATAGTGAATCATTGTTTTGCTGCTCCCACGTGTTCCAAGACATTCCTTCTAAACTTGGGAGCCATGACATACTATGAACAATAACCTGGCAATATTGGAACCCACTGCTATATTTAATTTTATTCCTCATTGCAAGTATAGGACCACCATGCATAGGAGGTGGCATACTTTCTTTTTTCTACTTGTATTTGATCTTACACAAGTTTGTTCTGTGCGTGTGTATTCTTGTTTTATTGTGGGCAGGTTAGTGGGTGAATGTGTCAGTTGTGGATAAATGGATGCATGGGTGTAACAATAATTTACAGAATGCATTTTTAATTATGACTTTTTGAGTGTCTAAACTCACCAGCTACTGATGTTGGCATTGGTAGCATTGCCAATGGTTGTGTGTGTGTGCTCTGTTTTGTTTTAGAAGTAGTTCTCTCACATCTACAAAATGTAGCCAGTGCTCCCCTTCTTTATAAGAAGTGCAGGGCAGCGTTTGAAATAGGAGACTCTGAGGGCTCAGTCGATGCCAGCAGCGAGCGGCGCAGTCACCCTTACGCAAGAAGATCAATCTTGCACAGAAGTCCTGACTGAGATGCTTCTCCCGTCACTAATATGTGTGGCGCGTGGTGTAAATCTGACAGCGGTAGGTTTTATTGGAGTGGCTATTCATGGAGGGGTTCTATATATGGAACTATCAGGGGCGGCTCCCGGCAGCCCACCGAGTTGTACGTTTGTTTTAAACTGAGCTTGCTGGGTAAAGACCGCGCCATGTGCAGGTCCGGCTCAGCAGGGTGATTCCCACACGTCGTGTGTGCTGCTGTGGCGCCCTTGCACCTGTGAGAATGACGTGAACACTAAATAAAAGGAATGGAAAACCCTGCACTTTCTAGTCACGTACACAGTGAAAAAAACTGCTGAAAGCCGTTGTCAATATTATTGGTATGCATTGTGCCCTTTATTTCTATATTACTGTTTGATTTCACTGGGAAATACGTATTTATTAGTTTGTGAAATATCACGTTCATTATGAGATGTTAATAAACAGGGTTTTTAGTCCCATGGAGTACTTTGGTAGCTGTCAGGGCCCCCAAAGGCCCAGACTCCAAGCACTGCGCAAGTGAGGGACTGAACAGTTCTGCACTGATGAATGAAAGTGTTTGAACTTGACTAGCTAGTGCAAAATTGCATTTGTCCTCCACTGAAAGTTGAATTCTGCATCAATGCAAATCCTTCTGCAAACTTGCACAGTACAGACCTTCCATTACAAACTGGGTCCGTAGGAATGAACGCTTCTTCCAAAATATCGGTGAACTGTGGAGTTTTCTATAGCAGGGCAAGCTACTTTTGTACATGATTGCACTTGCTGATTTTTAAATACTCTAATTGTATCAATTCGGTTCAACAGTAAATTATGACTTGATTTGTTTTGACCTTTTTCGCCTGAGTGTCGGATCACAAATTGCATGACTAATGAGTATTTGCAAACAGACCCGACTCAAGTTTCTCCAAGGCAGAATAGCTCCAACCAACAGTCATACCAGTTCTCAGAGCTTCTAGCTAGATAAATCATTTTATGGTATTCAACATGGCGTGACCCATGGCCACCCATGACAGGCAGCTATCGGATGCGATTGTATTTGTCTTGTATGACTAGTGCATACAAACAGGGCCATCGAGAGCATATGGAAAGTAATGAAGTACAAAGGAGAAAAGAAGGCAGGTAGATGAAGTAATCACTTACAGACGAACTTCGAATTGCAGGTAAGTTTATTGCAAGGAGAAGACAGCTTAACAACCACTCCGGTGGGATGTCGCCCACAAGTCTGACAACCGCCTAAAGTAGAACCTCAGTGGCCCAGAATGCCAGAAGCATTCCGAGACCACGTAATAACAAGAACACTACACACCTTCCCCCTTTAAATAAATAAATAAATACATATATATATACAGTAAATACTTTATTTTTCATTATACATGTTAGTTTCTGATACAAGAACCTTTCCTATACTTAAATAACAATTAAAATCGAACAAAGTCTTTCATTTTAACAGGTGAGTTTCTGATGCGAGAACTTTTCCTTAGTTCACCACTTGTTTGTTATGCTCGGGTATACATTCTACAGGAACATTACCATGGTTCATAATAGGAACAGGGCTAGGCCCAACACTGGCATCATTGGAACATGAATCAGGAACATTGGAATTAGAATCAAAACAACCTAGTGTGTCTACAAAAAATTTTAAATCCTACTCCTCAACATTAGCCTTTTTGCCTAAAATATGTGGAACCAATTGTGATTTTCCCTCCATGTCCTTAGATCTGCATATAGATATGCGTCTGAAATTCCAAATCTTACCACCTTCTATTCTCACTGCCTTACTAAATACTTCAATCACTTTAACTGGATCTGACCAGTTGGACCATCTTCTATTTGTGGATCCTCCAAACTTAACATTCACCAAATCTCCCACTCAGACTTTAGGGTTTAAAGATTCATGCTTGGGACCACTTTTCTCCTGGTATTTTTGAACACGCTCCCTATCGTGAGAAAATCCAAAACAGAATCATACGAATTACTTACTTTTAACCACCAAGGCATTAGCTTTCAACCAGGTTTCCTGCCTCCTAACATTTCAAAAGGAGAACAACCAGAGAATAAATTGGGAGATGTGCGATAAGTGAGTCAAGTAGCTCGTAAAGCCTTTCTCCAATCAATGCTATTCTTGACAGCTAGTTGGATGGACTCTTTTATAACCCTATTAAAGCGCTCAACTTGACCATTTGCCTGGGTATTATAATTAGACACCCTTTTATGCACAATGCCACATTTGCTTAGAAATAATTCCAGTTCTTTTAATTGCGGACCATTGTATGAAATAAGCTCTGCAAGTAAAACTTCACGACAGAAAATGTTTTCCAAAAATTCTATTACTTAGGCTAAAGTAATTTTTTCTACAATCTTCAATTCAGGCCACTTAGAAAAGTAGTCCACTAGAACTAAAGCAAATATATCTTTAGCAGAAGAAAGACACAAAGAGCCTATCATGTCAATGCCAAGTTTCTTCCATGGTCCTTGAGTATGCTCAATGGGAGTTACATCTACCGATGAAGGCTTAACTGCCTTATCACTTCTATAGCACGGTACACATTCTCTAACCCACCTATCAGTCATGCTATTGATACTGGGCCACCAATAAAACTCCCTCAGACGTCTCTTAGTACTGGACGTGCCCATATGTCCCTCATGGGCCATAGCTATTAACTTTTCCCTAATCTTAAGTGGAGGAAAAATCTTATCTCCTCTAGTAATAATATCTTGTAAACACATAAGTTCATCATTGAATGTAAAAAATGAACTTAACTCTCCACTCAACTTTCTCTCTTCCGGCCAACCATTTTGTATATATTTCAGAACAGTAGACAAATCACAATCTTCAGCCATGGCTTTTTCTCAAGCGTTTTCAGAAATAATTTCAGAATCAGTGTCTGCACCATAATTGACATCATCAATAGTGTAGGCTACATCACACTCCTCAACATCATTGTTAGATTCAGGTACATTTGGCAAAGGTAGTCGTGACGTGCAATCAGCATGTATATTCAAACGCGCAGGAATATATTCTACACTACATTGATATTTTTGCAACTTTGCAGCCAGTCTTGCCAGACGAGCTGTGAGAGCTCTGCTGCCAACATATTAATTAGAGGCTTGTGATCGGTTCTTAGCTGAAACTTAGTACCCCAGAAAAATTGACCGAAATGTTGAGCAGCCCAAGTGCAAGCTAGCAATTCACTCTCAATGGTGGAGTAATTTTGTTCCGCACCACGTAGTGTCCTGGAAGCATAAGATACTATATATTCATCTCCATAGTTCTTTTGCATTAATACAGCACCTAGACCTGTGCTGCTAACATCTGCAGCCACAATACATTCCTTCCCAACAACAAAAGGTCTAAAAAAGGAGCAGAAATGATCTCTTTTTTCTCAAAAGCTTTTTCCTGGTCATCACCCCATGTAAATTTGACATTTTTCTTTATTAACATTCGTAAAGAAAATACTTTGGAAGAATAATTTTTGTACTAACTTACAGTAAAATTCTGTTAAACCTAAGAAAGAAACAATTGCTCTTTGGTTGTGGGTGCAGGAGCATTTGAAATGCTAACAACATGGCCAAGTTTAGGTTTATTACCTTCACTGGATATTTCATGTCCCAAATATTCAACTTTATTTTGTCTGAATTTGCATTTTGAAAATATAAGTGTCAAACCTTTCTTCTGTATACTATTTAACACTGTTTTTAAATTGCAATCATGTTCCTCAAAATCTTTTCCAAAAATCAGAATGAAGATAGGATTCCGATATTTTTGCTGTTGATATTTTTGCTCCGATATTTTTGCATGTCGATATTTTGTCTGTCGATATTATGTCAGACATTCGTCAGAGAGAAGGCGTTTCTCCCAATTATCTGTCTCTGTCAGCCAACGTGCTGCGTGTTGTAGATGGGCTGTGAGAGCTCTGCTGCCAACATATTAATTAGAGGCTTGTGATCGGTTCTTAGCTGAAACTTAGTACCCCACAAAAATTGACCGAAATGTTGAGCAGCCCAAGTGCAAGCTAGCAATTCACTCTCAATGGTGGAGTAATTTTGTTCCGCACCACGTAGTGTCCTGGAAGCATAAGATACTATATATTCATCTCCATAGTTCTTTTGCATTAATACAGCACCTAGACCTGTGCTGCTAGCTTCTGCAGCCACAATAAATTCCTTCCCAACAACAAAAGGTCTAAAAAAGGAGCAGAAATGATCTCTTTTTTCTCAAAAGCTTTTTCCTGGTCATCACCCCATGTAAATTTGACATTTTTCTTTATTAACATTCGTAAAGAAAATACTT
This sequence comes from Lissotriton vulgaris, assembly GCF_964263255.1. NCBI lineage: Eukaryota > Metazoa > Chordata > Amphibia > Caudata > Salamandridae > Lissotriton > Lissotriton vulgaris. Next base: position 1,101,821,110 of record NC_141693.1, read on the forward strand.
TGGAAGAATAATTTTTGTACTAACTTACAGTAAAATTCTGTTAAACCTAAGAAAGAAACAATTGCTCTTTGGTTGTGGGTGCAGGAGCATTTGAAATGCTAACAACATGGCCAAGTTTAGGTTTATTACCTTCACTGGATATTTCATGTCCCAAATATTCAACTTTATTTTGTCTGAATTTGCATTTTGAAAATATAAGTGTCAAACCTTTCTTCTGTATACTATTTAACACTGTTTTTAAATTGCAATCATGTTCCTCAAAATCTTTTCCAAAAATCAGGATATCATCCTGAAAGGCGATTGCGTCAGAACAACCTTCTAAAACCTCTTTAATGAGTCTTTGAAATACTGACGCAGCACTTGCTAAACCGAATGGCATACGTGAAAATTGGAACATGCCCTCAGGTGTGAGAAACATTTAGATTCATCATGTAACATTATCTGGCGATAAGCACAGGCTAGATCTACTATAGAAAAAACACAAGCCTCAGAAAGAGTAGAAATAAGTTCATGTATGTTTGGTAACGGATACCTATCAATCCAGATTTCTTTGTTTAGACTACGGAGATCAACACATAAACGAAGATCTCCATTACTTTTGAGTGAAAGAACTACCGAAGAAACCCACAGAGAGGATTCTATAGGTTCAATAATATTTTGTGCAACTAAATCAGCCAAGATATCCTTTAGTTTGTTACGGTATGCTAATGGTACATTGCGTACTCTGTGTTTAACAGGTACTGCAGTGTCTTTAAGAATTATTTTTTGTTTGAAATCCGCAAATTTTCCAAGATTTTAAATCAATCTTGTGCCCAAAATAACCACCAGGCTTGATATCTGGGGGTAGTAATTCCTTAGTTCGTCGTATATACATTTTTCCCAATAATGGTGTACCAATGGCTGCCCGGCCCCAACTAATAGGAAAAGAATGTGGGTGGTTGAGTTGGGTGACCACTACCAGGCTCCCGACAAAAAACCAAGACCTGTGACCCTCCAGTGTCGGCACCCACCTAAGGATTCTGTGCCCCTCAAGAGACAGATGGAGCTGGGAGAACACTTTGGCTGGCTTACTACCTTGATACAGTGGCAAACAGGAGGGCAGAGGCAGTCTGAGACAAATAGGGACTGGTTTTCCCCTTATCCAATGGATGCAAAACATACAACCACCCTCAACCAAAAGGAAAAGAAGGTGGGCAGTTGAGTCAGGAGATTACTGCCAAAATTGAGGTCTGGGACCTGACAGCAAAACCTCCCCTAAGGAAAACGCTGCCCAACACCCCAATGTTGCTTTTTTTCCCTAAACTTTATTTTACAGTTTACATTTTGCAAATACAAAAAGCAAATTGGCATTAGAACAGCGTATGTAGGCATATCATTGACATTATTAATGGCACATAGCACAGAAGGCAGCATCGGGGAGGGAGGTACAATGGGGAAAGAAAATCATTCACAAGCATTTTACAGTGAGGAAGGAGCCTGGGCATGGCACTGACTTCCAATGTGGACATTACCGGGGTCGGTTCTCTCGCTCCCCGCTGGGAGTAGACCCACTGTCTAACCCACTCTCCTCGCTGTCAGTTGTATCCTGCAAGGAGGGCTCCCCCTCTGCAAGCCCAGAGGTACACATGTCACACCAAGCCATTAGGCCTTCTTGCAGCTTCTCGTTCCTTTGGGTGATTTTCATGTGGGCCTCTTCGACCAGGGACCATTCACGGACATCTTTAAGCCAGATGGGCACTTCTAGGGCCCTCTGCCCCATCCAAGTTATAGCAACCCTGCGCCTAGAGAGCACCTGCATTAATTGTAGGAGCTTATATGGGAGTTTCTTTTACTTGGGCTTCCGGACTAATGCAAGTAAACAATTCAAGGGTTCAAGCGTCATCTGAAGGCCTGTGGCCGCAACAATCCTTCCCATCACCCTCACCCAAAACTGCCTGACCATTGGACAATCCCATGCCAAGTGTAAAAAGCCCGCTTTCTCTGTGGCACATCTAGGGCATCTATCTCCCCTCTCATAAGAGATGTGTTTCAGGGATACCGGGGTTAGGTAGGTGCGATGCAAGAAGTTAAAGTGCATTAACTTAAACCTGCCGTTACTGTGCGTGTGAAGGAGCCTATGCTTGCTCATTGTTTCTCTTCCAGCTGGGCAGCGAGATCATTCTCCCAGGCAGCCTGAGATGGCAGTACCGGGGGGGGGGGGTGGGCTGGAAACCGGTTTCATAGCTTTGTAGAGGAGAGAAATCAATTTGCGACCTGTACTGCATGAAAGTAGGATATCTAAGATGTGCATCGGTGGTGGAATGTTCGGGTACTGAGGCCAGGTGATTTTCACCACACCCTGAATTCCCCGGAAGTGTAGGAATTGGCCTTGTCCAAGGCTGAATTTGTCTTCCGCCTGTTCATAAGTGATGAAGGCCTCGTTGGAAAAAAGGTCGGCAAGAACTTCACATCCACCCTCCCTCCAAGGTGGAAAGGACATGTATTGCCCCATGTCTATGAAGGGGGCCAGTATCCAGACCTGGAGCTCTCTGCGAAAGAGTGCCTTCCTTAAGACCTTCTCAACAAACCGCTGAAATATACCGGCTGTGTGTCGCACCATATAGGGAAGATATGTGTCCAATCCCCTGCCCTGCATCAGTGCTTCCTGCAGCATCTGGGTGTCTACCCTGTCAGAGAGGGTACACAGACAAAATATCGATTTTTAAATATCGATATACAAAAATATCGAAGTTTAAATATCGATGGGACAAAATATCGAAGGTAAGTAATATCGACAGTCTTAATATCGATATTAGTATGATATCAGTAATATCGAAGTTGTAAATATCGATGTCAATAATATCGAAATTAATAACTTCGATGTTATTAATATCAATTTTAAAATAAATTTAGTGTATATTATATTGTATTTATTATGTTTTATTATTTATTTTTAATGTAATTTACTTAAATATTGTCTTTTACTACTGTAGCTGGTTGTGGGTTTATAGGGGAATAGGGTGGGAAGTAATTTAATTATGTTAAATTAATTATTAATTAGTAGGAATTATTAATTAATTAATTGAGAAATAATTTTTAATTATTTTTTATTAATTGATTAATTGAGAAATATGTTCTGTAGCGAGTTATGGGTTTATAGGGGAATAGGGTGGGAAGTAATTTAATAATAATTAATTAATTGATATATGTTTGTACATATTTTGATTAATAATTAATTGGTAAATAATTTCTATTAATTAGTTAATTAATTAATATAATTTTGTACATATTTATAATTATTAATTAGTTGGTAATTAATTAATATTAATTATTTAATTACATTAATTATAGATTTTTTTTTATATATATTTTATTGTTATTCTTAATTAATTAATTGGGGAAAATAATATTAATTATTAAATTAAATTAATTACAGCAAATGTGCTAATATATTTACTTTATTGTTATTGTTAATTATTAATTAATTGGTAATTAAATAATATTAATTAATTTTGGGTAAAGGAGTATTTTTAGGGTTCAGGGTCAGTTTTCAGTTTTTGGGTAAAGGGGTATTTTTAGGGTTCTGGGTCAGTTTTCAGTTTTTGGGTAAAGGGGTATTTTTAGGGTTCAGGGTCAGTTTTCAGTTCATGGGTAAAGGGGTATTTTTAGGGTTCAGGGTCAGTTTTCAGTTTTTGGGTAAAGGGGTATTTTTAGGGTTCAGGGTCAGTTTTCAGTTTTTGGGTAAAGGGGTATTTTTAGGGTTCTGGGTCAGTTTTCAGTTCATGGGTAAAGGGGTATTTTTAGGGTTCAGGGTCAGTTTTCAGTTTTTGGGTAAAGGGGTATTTTTAGGGTTTAGGGTCAGTTTTCAGTTCATGGGTAAAGGGGTATTTTTAGGGTTCTGGGTCAGTTTTCAGTTCATGGGTAAAGGGGTATTTTTAGGGTTTAGGGTCAGTTTTCAGTTTTTGGGTAAAGGGGTATTTTTAGGGTTCTGGGTCAGTTTTCAGTTCATGGGTAAAGGGGTATTTTTAGGGTTCAGGGTCAGTTTTCAATTTTTGGGTAAAGGGGTATTTTTAGGGTTTAGGGTCAGTTTTCAGTTTTTGGGTAAAGGGGAATTTTTAGGGTTCAGGGTCAGTTTTCAGTTTTTGGGTAAAGGGGTATTTTTAGGGATAAGGGTCAGTTTTCAGTTTTTGGGTAAAGGGGTATTTTTAGGTTTCAGGGTCAGTTTTGGTTTTTTGGGGTACAGGGATATTTTTAGGGTTCAGGGTCAGTTTTGGGTTTTTGGGGTACAGGCGTACAGGGTAAAAACAAAAAAATATTACATTAAATCAAATAAATTACATGAAAAAAATTAAAATTACATTCAATTATTAAGTGTTTTATTTATTTTAAATTTATATGTATTAGTTTTAATTTTGTTTTAATATTTTTATTTAATATTTGTAAAATTATATGTATTTTAAAGTTATTTTTACATTATTATTAATACATTTAAAAAAACCATATTTTTGATTCCGATATTTTTGTATTACGATATTATTTTTTCGATATTTTTGTACTTACCTTAATGAAGATAGGATTCCGATATTTTTGCTGTCGATATTTTTGCTCCGATATTTTTGCATGTCGATATTTTGTCTGTCGATATTATGTCAGACATTCGTCAGAGAGAAGGCGTTTCTCCCAATTATCTGTGTCTGTCAGCCAACGTGCTGCGTGTTGTAGATGGGCTAATAATATAAGTCGAAGCATGGAGGTTCCAGACCGCCATCCTCATAGCTGTGAGTAAAATAATGTTGAGAGCTACCCTACTGCGCCAGCCTGCCCAGAGCACGGACGTGAGTAACGTTTTGAGAGTTTTGAAAACTCGTGGTGGCAACAAACATAGTGAGTCCTGGAGCAATAATAGTGTCCTAGGAAGCATCACCATCTTAGAAATGGCCAGCCTGCCCATCAATGAGAGTGGAATAGTGTTCCAAAATGTCACCGGCTGCTCTAGAGACATGATTATGTGGTCTACTTTCCGGGCCAGCGCCTTTGTGTCCGTCGGGCCACCTGTATCCCTAGGTAATGGAACACCGTCTGGTCCTAGCGCAGCCCAAGGTCTTGTAGATTCCCCAGGAGTACTGAGGCCAGCCCAGCCAACGGAAAGATCAGGGACTTACGGCGGTTAAGTCATAATCCAGAGACCTCTCCAAACCTGTCTAACTGGTGCAGCAATACTGGCAGTGCGTACCGGGGAGAAGCAAAAATAAAACAGGGCGTCGTCGGCATATAGGGAAATATTGTGACTCGTGTCACACACTCTCATTCCCCACTGTTCCATGTCAGTCCTGACCCAGACCGCGAAGGGCTCTATGGCCAGGGCAAACAATAAAGGTGAAAGAGGACACCCCTGGTGTGTACCCCTTCCAGTTGCCACTCTTCTGACCTCGCGCCCCGAAGTTTTACCCTGGCGCGTGGAACCGTATACAAAATGTGAATCCAGCGACAAAATTTGGGACCCAACCCCACAGCGTGTAAGGCCTTGAGAAGGTATCCCCAATCCACCGCGTCGAACGCCTTGGCGAGGTCAATGGATACCAATACCATCCGTTCCTCCCGATCCCACACCTCAGGCAGAATATGATATAGCCGGAGCAGATTTGTAGCCGTATTTCATCCGGGTATGAACCCATACTGTTCCTCATGGATCAAGTGAGTCATGTATGGTGCTAATCGAGTGGCCAAGAGCTTGCATAAGATTTTAACATCTGTGTTGATCATCGTGATTGGTCGATATGATAGGGCTCATGGGCATCCCCTCCCGGTTTTGGAATCATGCTTATTTTCCCCTGTGTCATGCTCGGTGGGAGAACTCCGCGTTCAAATGCCTTGAGGTAAACCTGCAACAGGAGGCGGGGAAGTGTACCTGTGAATGCTTATTAGAACGCAGGATGGAACCCGTCACTACCCGGGATTTGGCTCATGGTAGGTGCTGCAAGGTGGATTGTACCTCCCCCAGTGTTAGGGGTTCATTGAGTTTCTTCTGTGCTGATTTAGGGATAGACCGTAGGGTCTGGCCATAATGGTAAGGGAGATAGGACGCCTCGCAGATTGCAGGGTCTGCGGTATACACCAACTGGAGATGGGATTTTAGGACCCGCAGCAGCCCCACCTCGGAGTGTACCAGGCCTCCCGTGGGCTCCCGCAAAGCCACAATCACATCAGGGGCGTGTTCCCGCCGGAGAATCCAGGTCAGAAGACAGCCCGATATATCTCCTTCCCTTTGAAGGCATTGTCGGTAATGTGTGAGGGTGTATTTGTCAAGCCTGTCCCAGATGTCATGGTTGCATTCCCTGATGCCATGCCATGCATCCCCATTGTGTCAGGGGCTTCGCAGGTCCATACTTCCAAAAAGTGGCGTTCCTCCTCCTGCAGTTTTCATTGGAGCTGCTTCGGAACCCGCATGTAAGGCTTTTGCATGCCCCTCTCACTTCTGCTTTCAGGGCTTCCAACTTCGTGGCCTGTGATAAGTCCGACCCGCCCCAGTTTAGGTCAATATAGTCAGTTATGGCAGTTTCTAGGTAATGCTTCCCTACTGGTTCCTCGAGAACCTCTGCCGGCAACCGCCAAGTTTGTGGGCGACATATCATGCCCCCCCAGTTAACCACACATGCCACAGGGGAGTAATCAGATAGGAAGTGTGCTTGATGGGTCACCTCAAAGGACATAGTCGCATCGGGATTTGCAAGTAAGACCCTATCCAAGTGACTGTGTGTATTATGAGTGGACAAAAAACAGGTGTATACTTTGTGGGTTGGGTGTCTCTGGTGCCATACATCCTGGACTCCTATATTCCCCATGACCTCTCGGAGTTTCGTCATCATCCTTGGTTTTGTACCAGTGCGGGGTGGGAACCTATCAAGGATGGGGTCAAGGACATAATTAAAACCCCCCATCCAAAGTAGTGGCACCTCCAGCTCCGATACCAGAACCTCCTGCAGGGAGTGAAAAAAGTCAGGGTCATCTGTGTTTGGGGCAAAAGTGTTCATTATTGCAACATCTCTACCATCTTGCTTAGCTCTAAGGAGCAGATATCTCCCATGGATGTCAGCTTCTACATATTGGATGGCAAATGGGACCTCGGGGGCCACCCACACAAGTACTCCCCTGGCATAGTTAGAGAATGAAGAGTGGAAAACCTGTCCCTGCCATTTCTTTGCCAATTTCTGAGCCCCTTCGTTGGTAAGGTGAGTTTCTTGGAGGCATCCTATCGAGACCTGATGTCTGTGGACAATGGACAGGTCCCTGTATCTCTTGGTGCATGTACTCAGCCCTCTCAGATTCCTGCTTAAAAATGTAAACCCCATGTATGGTAAACTAACCAATCCCTGTGTGTTCCTTGGCCCGTGTAGCCACCTAGGTCCTATGCCTCAAATGCGGTACATACAATGCCTGAAAAAAAAAAAAACACCCCCCCCCTAAGAACACCCTCCCACGAGCAATTTACTGACAACAAAACATGCAGAAATGCCCTTCCCATGCTGGTGCCAGGACGTGCACAGCTGTCCCATTAGCCCAACCGGGGCCAGAACTACTCTACAAAAAAATGAGAAAACCCCCCTCCCCCAGGCCCAACTCCCGACTCAGACCAGCCGTCTCAAGGCATAGTTCAATGTCCCGGACTGCCCAAATATGTACACGTGAAACACTCATGGCAGTTGATTGGCAAATCCCACAAAGTGGGTCCATGACCGTTTCTGGAACCACATGCTTGGCTGACAGGAGAGTTTCTGGTACCAGGCTCTCCTCAGGAGTCTCTGTCACAGTCTGTGGGGGTGGGTCATCAGAGTCCGATGACTCCACATGTAGGGCTCCGTCATCCCCCACCATGATCTGCTGTCTCTCCGCTTGGGCGTCGTCTATGACTTGACTCCTGCGTCTGCTCCTGCGGTTCCTAGGAGGCCTGGTCCCCCGGGTACTCCAGGATCCCCTCTGCTCACGCTGGGGGAGGGCCTCTCCCCTGATCTCGAGCCATTCCCAAACCTCTTCTGGAGAATTGAAGAATTGGGCCTTTCCATTGGATATCACCTTACCTTTCGCAGGGTACAGTAACATGTACTGTAGGTGGAGTTCACGCAGCATCTGCTTGATGCCGAGAAAAGATTTCCTTTGTTCCTGCACCTGGCGGGTTATAGTCCGGGTAAATGGACACCTTGGCATTGTCAAAAGTGAGGCCTGTCGCATCTCTTGCTGCTTTCAGAATACAGACTCTGTCCCGATAGTTCAGGATTTTGGCAATGAGGGCCATGGGAGGAGCCCGCTGTGGCAGCAGAGGGACCAGCGCCCTGTGGGCTCTCCCCACCACAAAGACCTCCGATAGACCCCTGGGGCATAGCTTAGTACGTATCCGGGTCTCCAGGAATCGCTCTGCAATGCCTTGTTCTGTGTGCGCTGGAATGCCCAGGACCCTGATGTTGCTTCGACGGTCCCACCCTTCCAGTTCGTCCGCTCGTCACTCTAGCTCTCCCGTGGTATTGGTGAGCTGAGAGACCTGTTGCTTCAGGGAGGCCACTTCTCCCTGGAGCTGGACGATGTCTCCCTCCGCCATGGAGACCTTATCCGCCAGCAGATCCTCCAGTAGTAAATTTACATCGATGGAGACTGTCTCAATTTGTTTTTCCAGGGCAATACGGGACCCCTGTATCGCCTCTAGGATCTCAGCTCGAGACGGCTCATTGGAGGCGTCACCCTCTCCATCCTGGTACATCTGACGAGTGATTCGTTGCGTGGATAGGCGTTGTGTGGTATACTGTGTGATGGTGTTGGGGATGGAGGCGCGAGGAAGCCTGTCCTTGCCCATGATACAGGTGTCAGTGAAACACAGAGGGGTACGCAAATGTTGCGATAGCCAAGCCCAGTTTCCCTTTATACGGCTACCGACCCTGGATTTATGTCCCTCCTGCAGGTGTCACCAGGAACGTGGGGGACCAGGTCAACTGCGAGAGGGCCCAAGGCCACGCCCAACGAATCTGGGGAACCCAAGTCCATCGCGTCACAGGGCAGGGCCCAGCAGGTTCTCCAGCAGAGATCCCAGGGCTGCTCACCTCAAAATTGTCGCCATCAATCAATCAATCAAAGTACTTGTAGAGCGCGCTACTTACCCGCGAGGGTCTCAAGGTGCTGAGGGGGGGTGCTGCTACTGCTCAAAAAGCCAGGTCTTGAGGAGTCTTCTGAAGGGGAGTAGGTCTTGGGTCTACCATATGTGAGTAGGGAGGGTGTTCCAGGTCTTGGCGGCGAGGTAGGAGAAGGATCTGCCGCCGGAGGTCGTTCGTTGGATGCCGGGGGCAGAGGCGAAGGCGAGGCTGGCGGAGCGGAGCTGAGCTGGTGGGTGGGGGTGTAGAAGTTGAGTCTGCTGTTAAGGTAGGCCGGTCCGGTGTTGTGGAGTGCTTTGTGTGCATGGGTGAGGAGCTTGAAGATGATCCTCTTGTCTACGGGGAGCCAGTGTAGGTCTCTCAGGTAGGGGGTGATGTGGCTGCGGCGGGGGACGTTGACGATCAGTGGGGCGGAGGCCTTTTAGATGCGTTGTAATCATCGTAGGCGTTTGGCTGGGATTCCTGAGTAGAGTGCGTTGCTGTAGTCCTGTCTGCTGCTGACAAGGGCCTGTGTCACCATTCTTGTTTCGGTTGGGATCCACTTGTAGATCCTGCGTAGCATGCGGAGGGTGTTGTAGCAGGAGGATAGATGGCATTGACCTGCTTAGCCATGGAGAGGGAGGAGTCGAGGATGAATCCTAGGTTGCGTGCATGTTCCCAGTGTGGTCGGCCACCAGGAGTCATCCCAGGCTGAGGTGGTGGTTCCGAGGATGAGTACCTCCATTTTGTCCGAGTTCAGCTGCACACGGTTGCTCCGCATCCAGTCGGCGACCGCCTTCATTCCCTCGTGGAGGTTGGTTTTGGCGGTGTGTGGGTCCTTGGTGAGTGCGAGGATGAGCTGGGTGTCGTCGGCTTAGGAGATGATGTTGAGGTTGTGCTAGCGGGCCACTTGTGCAAGGGTGCCATGTAGATGTTGAACAGCGTCGGGCTGAGGGATGAGCCCGGCTTCTTTAGAGTACAATGGCAGACCGTGTCGAAGGCAACCGACAGGTCCAGGAGGATGAGGGCTGATGTTTCGCCATTGTCTAGTTGGTGCCTGATGTCGTCTGTGGCGGCGATGAGGGCTGTCTTGATGCTGTGGTTTCGTCTGAATCCGGACTGGGACGGGTCCAAAATGTTGTTGTCTTCCAGGTGGCGTGCCAATTGCCTATTGACGATTTTCTCGATGACCTTTGCCAGGAACGGGAGCAGGGAGATGGGCAGGAAGCTCTTGAGGTTCGCCTTGGGCTTCTTGAGGAGGACGTTGATTTCGGCGTGCTTCCAGCTTTCCGGGAATATCGCTGTTTCGAAGGAGATGTTGATGACCTTCTGTAGTTGGGGTGCGATGGCTGCGTCTGCTTTGTTGAATACTTGGTGTGGGCACGGGTCTGACGGAGATCCTGAGTGGATGGAGTTCATGACCTTGTGTGTCTCATCGTCGTTAAAGTTGGACCAGGAGGTCAGGCAGATGGTGCTGGTGGTGTTCACAGGGGAGGTGGAGTCTGGCGTAGTCGGGCCGGTTGTGGTGTTGAAGCTGTCGTGGATGTCAGCGATCTTGCGGTGGAAGAAGATGGCTGGTGAGTCTTATAGTTCTTGTGAGGGCGGGATGTCGTTGGCATTGGTGCTGGGGTTGGAGAGTTCCTTTACGATGCTGAAGAGCCATTTGCTGTTGTGTGCGCTTTTGTCCAAGCGGTCTTTAAAGGAGGATCTCTTGGCTAATCTGATGTGGTGGTGATGTCTGCGGGTGGCGTCCTTATGGGCTGCATGGTTGTCCAGTGTGCGTTCGTGGAGCCATATTTTCTCCAGTTTCCGGCATGCGCGTTTGGAGGTCTGGAGCTTGTCGTGAACCAGGTGGCTCTCTTGCTGGCGTGGCTGTTGGAGGGTTTCTTGAGCGGGGCGAGGGTGTTGGCACAGTCGTCGATCCACTGTCTGAGGTTGCGGGCTGCGGCGTCTGGGTTGGTGGGTGGGTTCTGGGCGAGGGTGGTGTTCAGCTGGTCTTCGGTGACTTTGCTCCAGTGGGTGCGGTAGTGCGTGGTTGGCTTCTTTAAGGTGAAATGAATGCAGCAGTGGTCGGTCCAGTGGAGTTCGGTGGTGTGGTCGAAGGTGACGTGGGTACCTGAGGAGAAGACGGGGTCCAGCGTATGGCCGGTGGGGTGGGTGGGTGCGGTGATGAGTTGTTTGAGGCCGAGGTTGACGAGGTTGTCCATCAGGGTGGCGGAGTTGGTGTTGTTGTTGTTCTCGAGGTGGAAGTTCAGGTCCCCGACGAGGATGTCGTCCGTGGAAGCGAGTGCATGGGTGCTGGCGAGGTCAGCGATGGAGTCGCTGAACTGAGCCCGGGATCCGGGGGGCTGTAGGTGAGTGTTCCTCTGAGGGTGGTGTTCGGGTTGGTGTGGATCCAGAAGTGCAGGTGTTCGGCGATGTTGAGGGTGTCGTCTGCGTGGGTGGCGACCTTGAGGGTGGACATGTGGACGATGGCTATTCCTCCTCCAGTTCCGTTGGCACGATCCCTGCAGGTGATTTTGTAGCCGTCCGGGATGGCTATGGCGATGTCGGGTGCCAAGGACTCGTTCCACCAGGACTCGGTCAGGAAGGCAACGTCTTGGGCGGAGGTGTCGAGCAGATCCCAGAGCTCGACGGCGTGTTTGCCTGCGGAGCGGGTGTTGAGTATGCAGCGGAGGTGGTTGGATCCAGTCCTTGGGGGGTTTGGTGGTTCTGTCGCAAGTGAAGCAGCAGGTGCGGCAGGAGAAGGGTCCGTGGGTCCGTATCGGGGTGGCCTGGAAGCAGGTGTGGTTTCAGCCAGCGTTGAGTCTGTGGAGGCTGCTGGCGTCATAGTGGAGTCTGGTGTTGTGGCGTTTGCGGGGTCCAGGGGTTCTGGTACTGGCCGCGGACCAGGCGCGGGTGGGCGCAGACGGGCTTGCCTTAGACGCACCATTTAAAGGGGGAGCTGAGAGGGAGGAGCAGCTGGGAGGCGGGAGGCAGGGGATCGAATGGGCGTGGGGGCAGGGCGCAAGGGCAGCAGCGGCGGGAAAGAGAGCAGTGGGCACGGGGGCGAGGAAAACAGCACCCAGGAATGGGCAGCAAGACCAGAATGCAGGGCACAGGCGCTGGTGGAGCTGCAGCGGGGGGAAGCGACCTACCTGGCAAGGTCAAGGGTCGCTCTCCTCACCGCGCAGCTGCCGGCATTTAAAGGGGGAGCTGGGAGGGAGGAGCAGCTGGGAGGCAGAAGTCGGGAGGCAGGGGCTCGAATGGGTGCAGGGGGCAGGGCCGCAGGGGCAGCAGCGAAGGGAAAGAGAGCCGTGGGCACGTGGGGGGATAATGAAAACAGCACCCAGGAATGGGCAGCAAGACCAGGATGCAGGGCACAGGCGCTGGTGGAGCTGCAGCCGGGGGGGAGCGACCTATCTGGCAAGGTCAAGGCTTGCTCCGGGCAATGCGATGTATCCCGACCTCTCATCCGCCTGTGAGGGCCCCGCAGTGCTCCCGAACATCAGAATCACCCCTGTAGCCTTCTCCAGGCAGGCAGTCTGTCTGAGGGTTTACAAGGGGGGTCAGGCACCCCTGCGATCTCCAGACAAGGCAGGCAGAAAAGAGAATGGCCCGGGCAGGCGTCTCCTCACTCGGGGTAGGATTAGGTATCCTGCGTCAAGGCAACCACCTCCTAGCAGTGCCGTAGCCATGCATTGATGATTTATCCCCTGGGGACCCCAAGAGCCAGAGGGCCACCAGGAGCCAGCATGAGGATTCAGGATGGCCCCACCAAAGGGGGTGAGGCAGCTAGTCGCGTCGTACCTTAGTAATACATGCACACCAGTCCAACGAGGCCATCGTATCCCCTCGGCTTCAGAGACTCTTCAGCATGTCAGGGGGAGAACGTGACCACCCGCCGCCGATCACTGTTCCTCTGGGGCCCACGTCCAGTTAGCCTCCCAGCGACAGCGGGCACCTCAGCAAGTGTTGGGGCCTCCGGAGTAGTCGATGGCAGACCCCCAGACACAACTCATGCCGACCCCAGACACCTCGCGAGGCCCCTCGAGGATTGTCTTATGCTTTAAGGCCCAACAGCGAGGGCCGGGTCAATAGACGCCAGGAGGCCCCTCGATGACAGAGGGTGCCTCCTTGGCATCCGCCGGGGTCGCGAGGCAAGCGGAGAGGGAATCGTTGCCTCCAAGACCTGTGCAGTTCTCAGGCTGGTGTAGGCCTCATCCCCAGCCTCGCGTGATTTCAGCTGATCGAGTCGACGGGCATGGAGCCATTTTAGCCGATTCCAGGCACTTACTCCTCCCCAGGGCACCCCAATGAAGGATTTTGGTGGCTGGCCGGTCAGGAGCCAAAGGAGGTCACATCCTGTTGGCTATATTGCCTGGCCACGCCACAACACCCCAATGTTAGTGCACCTTAGAAAAATGTGCTGTGAGGAGGACCTGGCCTGGCAGTTCGGTCTGGACTGTTCCCACGGGGCACAGGGTCAAGACTGATTACGAAATGGCTGGGACCAAACTGGGGTGGCGTAGTGGGCAAAAGAACAATAGATTTAACCTAGATCTTTTGACTGGGGAAGAATGTTTGCATTGTCAGCATTCCATCCATCATTGGTTTGCTGTAACACTTTTCGCCCTAAGTGGGGAAAAAGAGGACGCTTAATAGCGATTAAGCTTAAAGGTCCTGACCCCACTGGTGAACTCTCCTTCTTTAATTCACAACATATAATCGAATACAAGCCCTGGGTAGAGGAATTGGCAGCATATTCCAGAGATAGGGAGAAGGAGACACTCTCAGTAACTATACACCCTGGGGAATAGCAACCCTCGAATCACTTTCATAAGAAAACTTGAGGGGGCCCCCCTGCAAAGTACTTGGAGGGGCCCCCTCCGGACTCAAACAGGAGCTGTCCGACCAGAGTGCTGTGCTGAGGGGGTCCCCTGGAGTGTGGGGGATGCGGGTGCCTGTGTTACACTACTGCCTCGAATTCCCTGATTCCCGGGACCCTTCTTAACTACGTCCTACTGTTGCTTCCCTACGAGACCCTTCCAGAACATAGGCAAAGATAAGGGTCCTGTCATCTCCCAACAAATGAAAATAAACATATAAGCCAGGACAACAACTGGTACATTCACGCACAGAGTTGTGGGACCAAAGGAGTGTCTGGGAGAGACACTGAATACGTATCAAATCCAACAATACTTCTAGCCATTAACGGCACACATGCAGGCCTAGATGGAAAAATAGGAGGTGGCTATCCTCTGGTAAGAACTAAGTATTGTAGCGGACCCAATGATGGATGCAGAAGAACAAACTTCACTGGGTAAACATATTATGCAGACCATCCAGAAAGAAGTCATTCATCTGATAAATATCACAAGTGGGCAGAAGGTACAGAGGGGATATCCCACATAAATAATCTCAGATTTTTAGGACTACACAAAGGCCTTGAGGGCTAACAGCTAGAGCAGTTACTAATGAATAGGCTGAAAACCTGGATCCCAGTGGAAATGTAGTCTTTGTGCTTTATAAACGAAAGAACCTACAGGGCCTTGGTTCTGAAACATCTACTGAGTGCACCCCTAGAGGCCTTAATCACTTGAATCCTGAACCACCAGGACAATGATTCTATCCTTCTTATAGTATGCTAGAAAACTGACATCAGATATGACTCAATGAGGGTCATGGTATTCCCGTATTACATGGCTCAGCTATAGCAGCAAAGATCTCCTTAACTGCAGTAAAACAAAAGCCAAGAATGAAGTAGTTACCTGTATGTTAATACACCAGATCAAATTGAAGGTGTTACACCAGGGCACGTTTTACTTCTTCAATACCCTCTCAAACACCTGGCACTTGGTAGAAGCAAGGAAATGTCTCAGGAAAGATAAGTCTGCAGCCACACCAATGATGTGAGATGCAAAGACAACTACAGTCCCAAAAAGACATCCAAATCAAACGACTGTACTAGGAGGCCCTGTGTATCAAAGAGGGATCACTGAAATATTATCGACGGACACATTATCGACTTACCAAAATATCGTTGACAAATTATCGACTACAAAAATATCGACTTACTATACTTATTACACAAATTACAAAAATATTGAGTAAAAAATATCGAGTACTAACTATATCGAATACATAAATATCGCTTAAGTAAATATCGACTACAAATATATCGTTGGACATGAAATTAGCCTTAACACTACAAAAATATCGACTACAAAAATATAGACTACCACAATATCGTAAAAAAAAAATATCGAGTTCATGTTTGTACACTTTTCTTTCTAAAATACCATCTTTATCATCAATAAAAATCATTTCTCACTAAAAAAATACATTTCACATATAATACCTGTTACTTACATAAAATTACTATTAATCCACATTTGCTATACATTCTATTACATGCATTTTATCATTTTCTACTATTCTTTGCATTTAACTAACATTTTCATTACTTATTTTCACATATAAATATATTGCATTTAAACACGAACCTGCTTTAATGCGGGAAAGACCACATACCACCATTCTCACATCAACAAACACTCCAATTAACTTAAAAAAATTCAAACTAGCCTATACTATGCTTCCTTACATCCTACAACCAATCAAATCAAAGCACACATAACACATATACTATAAAAGGGATACATGCATTCTACCATTTGTTGCTGCTACCTCTCTGGAAAGTAGATGCCAACACTTTGAAGATTTTGTTGCAGAATAAACATCTTTAAAGATCCAGCTCACTAGCTAATTAATCAAGTAAGTAACACAGCATTTTGGTAGAAAACTAAATTAGAAGTGCACTATTTTCCTTACATCTCCTAAGT
The DNA here is from genome assembly GCF_964263255.1 of Lissotriton vulgaris. Lineage (NCBI taxonomy): Eukaryota > Metazoa > Chordata > Amphibia > Caudata > Salamandridae > Lissotriton > Lissotriton vulgaris. Next base: position 1,101,837,026 of record NC_141693.1, read on the forward strand.
CTTACACTTATTTTATTTTCATGTCTTCCTACTTTTCTAATAGAAACTACTCCAACACAATTCCTATAAAATGGTCATATTTCTTCACGTGCAAAATCAGATAGTAAGTATATAATAATTCTCTGTTACACAACAACTGCTGTTTTTAAACACTAATTTACAAGAGTATTTAATTTTTTAAAACAGTATATTTACAGATATCCAGAAATTGTGCTATTTCTACAGGAAAAACGATAAAACTACACTAATTACACATGTAAGTATAGATGTGTTTGTTATAAAACTGCCAATTTCATTAATGCCCTTTTTTAAACTACATATCTTGGTTTTTACATCTTCCCTATAGATCATTTGAAAAATCCAACATCAACTATACCAAAACACAAGAATACCCTTCAGAAAAATGTAAGTATAATTGTAATTTGCTAAAAAGTGGGCACAAAAAACGCTAACTATATTCTTAACACCATGTTATATATTTTGAATTGCCTCTACAGATATTCAGAAAACATCATACATCTATTCTTCATATCATATGAAAACATCATACACAAAATATACCAATATACAAGAATAGCCTTGTAAAAAATGTAAGTATACTTGTCATTTCTCTAAAACTGCCGAAAATAACACAGACTATGTCCTTAACAACATGTTATCTATTTTATATTTCCTCTACAGATATTCAGAATACATCATACAGCTATTCTATCTACAACAAAGAAAACAACATATTTAGAAGTTAGTATACGTTTAAATCTGTTACATTTCCAAACGGTTCAGTATTAAAATAATTATATTTTGCTTTTATTTATTCTATCTACTCTACAGATCATACCTGTACTAAATTGATGTACTCCAGCAATTACTACTATACTACTATTTAAACAAGTAAGTATATGTAAGGTTTACATCAAATGCACTAGTAGGCAAAAATGACAACTGCTTTTGAGTAGGAAATACGTTTGTTATATGTAAACATTAACGTTGTTTTTCTATATTTTCATACCAACAGCAAATAAAGACATACATAGAAGAACATCATTGAAAAGACATTTCTGCTTCTGTGACTACTACTTTGATTAACTGTAAGTATAAATGCATCAATAATGATGTTAGCACCACAAAAGTAAAAAAATGGGTTCTGATTTTGTTTCTTTCTACTCTTTCCTAGAACAAGTAAATCAAAATGACTGAAGGTGCAGAATTTGTCATGTCTCAGAAAAATAAATTACTATTATGCTACATGGGTTATGTGTACAATCAGGAGAGACAAAGTGGTAGAAAGGTTTTTTGGAAGTGTACAAAATATTACTCCAACAAATGTTATGGGAGGGCCACTACTGAGGAAAGTAATGTGCTATTTACTAGAGAACATAATCATCCCCCAAATGTCACAGAAATTGAAATTAGAGATGCTTTAGAAAGTATTAAAAGTGCTAGCACACAAAGTGACAAACCCACCACACAAATCCTGAAAGAAGAACTGGTAAAAATCCCTGCCCATGCTTCAGGTCAACTACCCTCTATTGACTCCCTGAAACGCACAATTGCACGCACTAAACGCCTCACTAGCACAACCCAACCCAACCCAACTTGTTTTGATGAAATTATTATTTCTCCCGAAATGGCCATCACACACAATAAAGATAAATTTATACTTTTTGATAATGAAAGCAGTACAAACAGAATAATTATGTTTGCAACTGCAAGTAATTTACGAAAAATCCAACAGTGTCCCCAATGGATGATGGATGGAACATTTAAACCCTGCCCAAAACCTTTTTACCAACTGTATTCCATCCACGGTTTATACCATCATTCTAACATACCTTTCATTTACTGTTTGCTACCCAACAAACAGCAAACAACTTACACCGAAATTTTAAATGTTCTCAAAACGGAAATCAATAATTATTTTCCTGAAAAAATAATTATTGATTTCGAATTAGCTATGATTAATAGCATTTTGAGAACATTTCCCCACACAGCAATCCAGGGTTGCTATTATCATTTTAATCAGAGTATATGGAGGCATCTCCAAAAATCTACTTTAAGTATACTATACTCTACAGATAGCACCTTTGCCTATCAAGTTAAAAAGTTAATAGCCCTGGCCTACGTCCCTGTTACAGATGTTGCTGAACATTACAATTTATTAATTGACAGCGCATACTATAAGAGGAATGAGGACAAACTAACACCATTGCTAGACTATTTTGAAGACACTTGGGTGGGAAGGTTGCACAGATCAGGACATCGACGCCAGCCCAAATTCCAAATCCCTTGGTGGAATGTCTACCTCAGTACTTTAAACCAAGAGGCTAAAACCAACAACAGTGTTGAAGGGTGGCATAATGCTTTCCAAGCAACTACAAACCGAGGCAAACCCACATTCCAAAACCTTCTAGAAGCTTTGAAAAAAGAACAAAGCTATCAGGAACTAAGAATGGAATAATCAGTGTCACAAATAGGTCCAAAACTCACTAAACAAACCCAACAAATGTTCCGACTACTTCAAAGTCAAGTCACATTATACCCTACAACTAGAGGATTAGAATACCTGGCAATAATAGCAAAAAGTCTCCTCTAAATAAATGTAAAGTAAATATACGAATGTCTTCTTACAATATTAAAAAAAAATACATTTCATACACATATATAATGAATTATAAATAAAACATATTTGTTTGACAAACATATTAAATTTATGTAAAAAAATTCGTAACAAATATGCAATGTTTATAATTTTTTATAACATACACATAACATGAAAAATCGACATTTCCCACCCAATCAAAATTGTAAAATAAATACTTACAATTTTTGGACTTGAGAGACGCAATCAAGGAAAAATCAATCCATACAATCCAATCCAATATCTTACTATTCCAATATGGGAAACCCTCAAAAACCCGAAAATAAAAAGTAAAACGTAAAAAAACGCTCCAGGAAATCCCGAAAACAGTAGTGTGGACACTTTAGGATTTAAAGTTATATACACACTATTTTTAAAAAACGGTCACGCATATCAAAGTATCAATCCGATTCGAAACCCTCAAAAATACCCGAAAAAGGTTTAAAAAGTGTAAAAACCGCTCCTGGCAAACACGAAAAATAGGAGAAAGAATGTCTAAATATAAGCATAATAACTTAAACGTTTGTTTCTCCGTTAAAAAACACGCTTCCTTCCATGTAGTTTTCATGCGAGGAACCGAAACCTGTAAAATAACATACATAACGAAAGCCACCCACAAATACCCCCTTCACATTTGTAAATATACTAACCATTAACATTAACCATGTAAGAAGACATTTCCGAACACGTAAAATTAGACTTGAAGTAAAAAAAGCACGACACATCCATAACGGAGACTTTTCACCAAAACGCTACTTAAACTATTAATACATACACCAAAAAACACTACAGAGTTCGATTATACCCTCAAACATGACCACTTACTTATAATTAGTAGTTAAAAATAACCTTACCTCTCTCCACGCGAAGCAACTCCCAACCGCGAGCTTCTCCAGTCCTGAATGGAGCGCAATAACCTTACGCGGTAAAAAAGTAGTCCCCTTAACCCATTTGTGTAAAAGGATAATAGAATAAACAATGTCATATGGAAAATATATAATACATACACATGTATAAAGTAACAAATGAATACACTATACTCATGACAATTTTCCTTTATTAACAAAAATAAATATATTTAATAGAAATTAATATATAATATTTATTATATATTAATAATATTAAATAATTATGTAAGACTTTGAATAAAAGATGTAAATAATTTCTTATGGTGTATATTTATATGAATAATTTTGTGTATAATTTTAATAAAACATTATAAATGTTTATGGTAATAATTAATAATGATAAATAATATAACTTATTTATTGTTATTAATATAACAATTAGAACCATTTTGTATATAAAGAATGGCCTGAAAAAAAAGTATCTATTTTATCTGTGAATGTATATATTTTTGTTATTAATAAAAAATGTTTATGTTTATTAATTAATAATAATAATAATTAATAAAATAATTATCATTTTTATTAATTATTACAAACAGTTTTATTATTATGTCTAACTATAACAAAAGTATATAATTGCTTTACTAATATTTGGTCAATACCAGATATTATAATTAAACATATTGTTTCCCTATACAATTATAAACTTTACAACCAAATCGATTTATATGTTTTATGTAAAAACAACATTTTGTGAAATATACACCAAAGAATTTTTTTTTTAATTTCAAGTTATCCTAACAAATGTAATAATAGTCATGTTACTTGTTAAAAAGAAAAATGTATTATATATATGTTATTATATTAATATTTAATATTAAAATTATTAAATATTAATGTAAAAATGTATAACAAATCATTGTTTTATGTATTTCTATATAAATACTTTAAATTGTAAGTGACTGATGGGAATATGTAAAATTTACAGAAAGAATGTAGTAATCAAAATTTTTTTTTACATTGACAACATGTATATAAATGTAAAGATGTTATTCTGTGAATAATAAAAGTAAAAAAAATGTGATGTTATATTTGTTTGTGATTGTATTGTAGTACACAATAAAAAATCTAAAAATTGTTTAATAAAGTTATTTGAAAACATCTATGTTGCATTAATTTTTAATATTAAAATACAGTAATGAACAAATGTATACAAATGTGCTGCACACTGACCAATTTTATATGTCTTATTACTACTCCAGTCAATGTAATATCATAGAAGCTGCAAGACACTAGCAAAAAATTATTTACTATTCCTACTACACTCAAGGTACTACCATAAAATGTGGTGGAGACTGACCAATGTATTTTTTATGAATCCAACTCCAGTGTAGGTAATATTACTGATGGTGCTGGACACCAACCAATTAATAATTAGAATTCCAACTCCACTCTAGCTACTTTCTGAAAACATGCTAATACATATATTTTTTTTATCAAAATAAAGCGTACTAATGTAAAGTTATAATAATAGCTATTTTCGTGTAATAGATTTAATATATCAGTGTTAAGTTACACTATACATCAGCACTCTAAAATACCCAAAACTGTCCCAAAACACTAAAAAGACCCCTTCACCCTAAAGGCCAAAAGTGACCCTGAACCCTACAAATACCCCTTTATCAACAAACTGAAAACTGACCCTGAACCCTACAAATACCCCTTACCCACAAACTGAAAACTGACCCTGAACCCTACAAATACCCCTTTACCCACAAACTGAAAACTGACCCTGAACCCTACAAATACCCCTTCACCCACAAACTGAAAACTGACCCTGAACCCTACAAATACTCCTTTCCCCACAAACTGAAAACTGTCCCTGAACCCTACAAATACCCCTTTACCCACAAACTGAAAACTGACCCTGAACACTACAAATACCCCTTCACCCACAAACTGAAAACTGACCCTGAACATCAAAAAAACTCCTTTACCCACAAACTGAAAACTGACCCTGAACCCTACAAATACTCCTTTCCCCACAAACTGAAAACTGACCCTGAACCCTACAAATACCCCTTTACCCACAAACTGAAAACTGACCCTGAACCCTACAAATACCCCTTCACCCACAAACTGAAAACTGACCCTGAACCCTACAAATACCCCTTCACCCACAAACTGAAAACTGACCCTGAACCCTACAAATACTCCTTTCCCCACAAACTGAAAACTGTCCCTGAACCCTACAAATACCCCTTTACCCACAAACTGAAAACTGACCCTGAACACTACAAATACCCCTTCACCCACAAACTGAAAACTGAGCCTGAACATCAAAAAAACTCCTTTACCCACAAACTGAAAACTGACCCTGAACCCTACAAATACTCCTTTCCCCACAAACTGAAAACTGACCCTGAACCCTACAAATACCCCTTCACCCACAAACTGTAAACTGACCCTGAACCTCAAAAAAACTCCTTTACCCACAAACTGAACAGTGACCCTGAACCCTACAAATACCACTTTACCCACAAACTGAAAACTGACCCTGAACTCTACAAATACTCCTTTCCCCACAAACTGAAAACTGACCCTGAACCCTACAAATACCCCTTTACCCACAAACTGAAAACTGTCCCTGAACCCTACAAATACCCCTTTACCCACAAACTGAAAACTGACCCTGAACCCTACAAATACTCCTTTCCCCACAAACAGAAAACTGACCCTGAACCCTACAAATACCCCTTTACCCACAAACTGAAAACTGACCCTGAACCCTACAAATACCCCTTTACCCACAAACTGAAAACTGACCCTGAACCCTACAAATACTAATTTCCCCACAAACAGAAAACTGACCCTGAACCCTACAAATACCCCTTTACCCACAAACTGAAAACTGACCCTGAACCCTAAAAAATTAACCTATAACAAAAACTATGAAACTGAGCCAGAACACTGTAAATAATAAAAAACACAACATGAGATATGAATCTATAATATAAAAAAAAATGTTTTACAAAAACAATATTAAAATATATTATCACATTAGCTATAATAATAATTTTGATTAATTAATATTGCTTTATTCCAATTAATTAATTAACATCAACATAAATTAACACATTACATTTCAATGTATCCAATTAATGTAATTAAGTCATTATTATTAATTAATTACCAATTAAGTTATTTAAATTAAATGCAATATATTAATTACATCATTAACTAATTATAATTAATGTGTTAGAAATTTATAAATGTAAATAATATGCTAATTCTTAATAAAATAAATCACTAATTATTAATAATTAATAACCAAAATATCAAATAAATTCATATACAAATCAATTTATAAAAATAATAATTATTAAGAAATAATGGCTCAATTAATCAATTAAATTATATGCTAAATAATCAATTAAACAATTAACTAATTAATAATAATTATTTACCAATTTAAAAAATTACCAAACATATATTAAATAATTAATTATTATTAAATTACTTCCCACCCTATTCCCCTATAAACCCACAACCCGCTCCTAAACATTAACTACTATTTATTTATATATTATATATATTATTTTATAAAATCTATATTTTCTAACATTTTCTCTAAATTTTTAACTTTTACTATAATTATTAATAATTAATTAATCAATTAATCAATTAAATTATATGCTAAATAATCAATTAAACAATTAACTAATTAATATTAATTAATTACCAATTAAAACAATTACCAAACATATATTAAATAATTAATTATTATTAAATTACTTCCCACCATATTCCCCTATAAACCCACAACCCGCTCCTAAACATTAACTACTATTTATTTATATATTATATATATATTATTTTATAAAATCAATATTTTCTAACATTTTCTCGATATTTTTTACTTTCACTATATGTCGATATTTTGTCTACTCGATATTTTTGAGTCGATATTTTTGTAATCGATATTTTTGGGCCATTTTTACAGTCGATATTTTGTCCAACGATATTCCTATAGTCGATATTTAGTTAATGTCGATATTTTTCCGTCGATATTTTGTCCATTCGATATTATGTAGTCGATATTATGTCCAGTTACCATCAAAGAGCAGTCCTTGAGGAATACACAAAGTTCCCCGTTGCTGTTAAGATTGAAATCTACTGCACTAAGTTTAGTTCACATGTTTGGATCAATCATAGTGGAACACAGTTAACAAGATACATAGGCACGTAAATGTCAGGAGTATTAATTTAAGATACAGGAAGAAGTCAGACAGCGGTGGAACACAAAGGACCGTACTAGGAGGCCCTGTGTAGCAAAGATCAGTCCTTAAGGAATACAAACAGATCCCTGTTGGTGTTCAGAACAAAATCAACTGACCTAAATTTGGTAATCCAAGAAGTTTCCCATTTTCTCAGCATCTGTGTCCTATCACCACCTCTTGGATGTTCTACAGCCACCCCCAAACCATGGAACCTAATCAGTGGTTACTCTGCTGTGACATGGTGAGCATTAAAATGAACAGAAAAGGGGGTAGTTACAATTGCCATTGCCATTACTAATGGCACGAATATATTCTTGAATTCTTTCTTAGGGGGGGTAGGGGGGTGGGGGGGGGGGCTGATGTTTCTTCCAATATAGAAACCTTTACAAACACATATTATACAGTAAATGTCGTGTTACAATTCAAGAATTCTCTTATTTTGTGTTCTGTAGAGATATTGTACTTAAAATATTTGATTTTATCGCGTGTGTGGGGGCAAATGTTACAGTGTCCACACAAAAAAAACCTTTAGGCTGGGAGGGTAGCCAACTCAGACTCATATCTTGTATACTGGGATTGTGAAAACTAGGGCACAGTATGTTTCATAGCGTCTTACCTCTTCTATATGTAATCATAGCTTTGTCTGAGATACACTCCGTAAGAGTGGAATCAATCCTAACTATATACCAATGTTTGTGAAGAATATTGTGAAACGTAGCTCAAAGAGTTGTAAGGTGTAATCACAGAAACTCTACTGTTCCTGTTATTGGATAGTCTAGCCTTGTCTTTTGGAAGATTTTTGCGGTTAGTGTGTGATATTTGATGTTGGCACTATTAATGATATCAGATAAATAACCTCTAGCTGCAAATCTCTTTTCGGCTCTGTCTATTTCATCCTGAAATTCTGTTTCCTCACTACAGTTATATCTTATAAGTGGCAATTCTCCATAGGGTATAGGATGTACCTTTGATTTAGGATGTCAAGTATGAGTGTGTAAGCTAGAATTACGAGCCGTGGGCTTCCTATACAGAGATGATATGATTTTGTAGTCTTTGACATACAGTTTCAGATCTTAAAGGTAACCTCCGTGTGGCTGACATGATGTGTGAACACAATGTTACATTTGTTCCTGTTAAGAAAGTTACCAACATTTTTTAATAGAGTTTCACTGCCTGTCCAGATCATTAAGATATTGTCAATGTATCAAACCCAGTAAACAACATTATTTCTAATCTCATTCAGTCCAAACAGCGTCATGGCGTAACAGCGTTATGGTTCAGCTACAGCTGGAAAAAATTATGGGGCATATTATCAAGCCTGTGCGCTAAAATTATCGCCGCTTTATCGGCCGAAAACGGCCGATAAAGCGGCGATAATGGGCTTGATAATATGCACTACGGAATTCCAATCGAAGCACATGTTAGATGTGAAGACATCTAACATGGGCTTCGATTGGAATTCCACAGAGCATATTATCAAGCCCATTATCGCCGCTTTATCGGCCGTTTTCGGCCGATAAAGCGGCGATAATTTTAGCGCACAGGCTTGATAATATGCCCCTATGTTCGTTCTCTTTAACCCGCCTAAAAACGATTTAAAAATAGCCGGATCAAGCCACAATACGATTGTTACCGACATCGAAGGAAGCTACCAGACCACCACGCCTTGCTCCCGCACGTTTTTGAGCTACTGACACATCCGTACCTGGTGAGTATACTGAGTCATTGCTGTATAATGCAGCAACTCTGTGACAGGACATTTAGACTGTGCCTCTACGCTCTTATTGTGAAGAAGAATAGACTGTCTTCTCATTTTCTCTTTAACAGAACAAAATATTCGATATAGGGAATTCTCCATATCAGGAAGAACTTCCCCCCTTCTTTTGCTGCGACTGTTGCAGTTATTAAAGGTAGTCATCGTTTTTAATGCAAATGAGCCGATCTATATTAAATCGGTGTTTACATTTGGAGGTCGGTTAATATTGATATGGTCCGTACCTATTATCTTTTAGCTCGTGTGCCATTATACACCTGCAAGTCCTGGGAGCAAGTGACTGTGTTTTTACAGGTTAAAAAAGGTAATTGCGGCTTCCCTGCCTTAACTTCAGTATAGTCTTCAGGATTGTATTTGGAAAGTACCAAATGCGAACATTAATTAGTCCATTTATTATCGTTTTTATTTTTAGAATCTACTTATACATGGAAATTAAATACCTCGATTCTTCGTAGCTGCAATAAGTGCAAGCTGAGTGAATAATTTGTAACAAGAGACGACAGGTAGCATGTGCAGTTTATCCTCTAAAAGAATAGTATCTCGACCACATAATGGGAGAGTACTGATCGCTTTTTTGTTCCCCACACTGTAGAATCAACCTAAATAGAAACCGGATGTCTATAATTTCGCTGATTTGAGCCAAGTATATTTGTTAGGTTGCATTACTGTTGTAGGTATTTTTAAACTACGAATATGTATTCACACTAATAATATAGCCTTTTCACACTGAATTATTAATATGAGGATATTTCGGGTCTTCCTTTGGCACAGGTTGAACACATTAGAGTTACAAGCGTTACATGCATGTTATGTAGAGGCGCCTCCGTCCTATATAAAATACAGACCGACAAGGACCCTGCTTCCTTTTCTGATACAAAATTAGGTAAATAAATATATCACCTTAAGTGTCATGGCTCGAATGTCACCTCTCAACTAGGAATAAATCAATAATGAAGTAATTCTGACATTTCCTTGCAGTTTTGTGAATAACTTGCTGACCAGTGGCGAAGATATAGCATACAATAATCACTACACTGAAGTCAATACGTGAGTATTTAAAAGTAACGTCTTAGTTTTAAATTTCTGCTAGATCCAGCGGCACGAGGTTGGACATAGGATAAACATGTTGAAGTTTTATATCATTTAGCATCTATGGGGCTCCTAACATGTCTATGAACGTATAATATCACTGTAGTGCCATGTAATCAATTTATTAAGGCAATCTAACATTATCCAACCAAACTGACGTAAATACTATTCAACCAAACTGACGCCCTTGGAGGAGGTCCGTGTCATTCAACCAAAGCCCCCCCCTTCCTTTCCCTCCCGAACCCAATGTACCTGCCCCCCACGTAATGCACATTTGCAAAATTGTTCCCCAAATTAGCCTTTTCTGTGAATTATTAACTATCGGTCTAACAAAATCCGTGGGGCCATGGTCCTCTAAAGTGTGCAAGGAAATGAAAGCCCATAACAGGGGCGCATAATACAATGTGTAAACTTGTCAAAATTGAGAGGCTATAAATCGGTTTTAGATTAATTGTTTAGAACTTTTTGTATGTATTTTTTGACTAGTATATGAGGATTTTAATGTTGTTATTCCTGTTCTATATTTTTTCTTTATTGTATAGGATATACGTGGCTGCTCCAGAAGAAGGCGCTGGTCGCCGAAACGCGTGTCGAGATTTATTCCTTTTGCCACTTTTTATTGTTGTCAAGCCCGAACTACCAAGCCATGTCTTCCCTGGACCGAAATCAAGCATCCTAGGACTGGTTTCTGGCTATCAGCCGTCTTAGCAGGGATAGCTTGCCTTGAGTGGGGTAGTAAGCACGGGACCCACGTCTGGGCATACCTTTCCCACATAGGGTGAACAGCAAAACACACAAGATGATGGACGGAATGTTGCACAATGGCAAAACATTCACCCCCGGTCACAGATCTGGGTTTAATCTATCGTTATTTTGCTCACCAAGCCACCCTAGTTCAGACATGGCCATATGCAAATCAGTCTTGACCCTGTGCTCTCATGGGAACAGTTCAGACCGAACTGCCAAGCAATGTCTTCCCAGGACCGGAATCAAGCATCCTAGGACCGCATAGGCAGCATGCACATCAGATGTGCGCCTGGTCACACTGCTCACTTCTCAATAGTGGAGAAGTTACGGCATGATGGCATGTCAGGTGTGCGTTGTATGGGAAGGGGAATCCTTTAAAGCGCGTCATTTTCTCTCTGGATTTAATTTCTCTTTTTGAAACTCAGGAGCAGCAACATGGTTGTGGTGACAGCAGGGCTTTAAGTGAAATCTTTTTCAATTTTATATACAACAAGCCATAGTTGCTGCTTATTTATTTTATGCAACTAACAACCATTGACAAAGCCAATAGTCTTGCCTTGTTGTTGGTATGATGTTACTTATTATATTATACATCTGGATGCAATGACAGAAGCAGCAAAATACAGTTTGGGTGGTACACAATGCTAAGCACCGATTTTTAGTTTATGTGTTGTTAAGCCACGCCCTTAATTACGTTGCCCACACACCTTTGTGAGACCCCCTAGTTTTTTCATCCCACTTAAAGCCCTGCCTATTGTTAATGTTAGTTTGTCTCCTCAGTTCCAGGATAGCACGAGGCTCGAGTATGGCCAGACCTACCATGTAGGTGCCGCATCAGATTGCATAAGGGGAATATGGGAAAAGCATCTGTGCCAGGAAGCACCAGGGGCGTGTCTCAGACAGAAGGAAGCGTGCCATGGGGCCGCTGCTCGGGTTTGAATGGTAGTGAGCGAGCGGCGTAGATGATGGAAATCAAATTAAGGAGGCAGGTGGCAAAATATTAGCGTTGAATAAAGAGGCCCTTTATTTGAGCAAATCGAGTGAGCAGAGTCTGCGGAAGAGCAGGGCTGCCCCCTCTTTGAGAGGGGAAGGGAACGAGGCTGGGTGCGCCCCATTCACCTGCACCCCGAGGGTCCGGTGCCCATCCTTGCGTTGCAACAGCGACCGCTGCATCTCACACAGTTAACAGCAGCTTCTGTCTGGCAACACGGGGTGCGCGAGCGCTTTCTCCCCCACCCTAGAGCTACACACTTTCAAAATGTCAGCTTTAATGTTGCAGGTGGAGAGGTGTCCTAGTGTCTATCTGTGAAGGCAGGTAGAGAAATCCACTCTAAGTGGCCCCGAAATCACTGAAAGTGGCGCCGTAAACAAAGAAGCGCTGCCAAACTGGACGGCGCTGAAAGCGGTGCCGTAAACAAACAAGCGCAGCCAAAGCGGACAGCACTGTCAATGAAAAGATCCAGTCCAGGTGGGCAGGGCCAAAAACAAACAGGGTAGTAACGAGGAGGGACTAAAAATAAAAAGCCTCTGGTACAACCATCACACTCCGCTTAGCATAATGAATGATGCAAAATGAAGCACACCAATGCAAAGTACGGGCGGAGCCGAAACTCAACTTTGTAAACTTTATTGATTCCAAGTAGCCCTCTCAGAGCGAGCAGTGCATGCGCACTGCAATGCCAGGCGAAACCTAAAAAGCATAAGAAAACACTGGCATATACTCAGAGCAGATAAAACTCCATTGGACTTCATATCATGGGGTCAGTACATTTCTTTTCATCGGAACAATACACTAAGAACCCTACTTAGTCCCAATATCCCAACAATAGCAACCAGGCAGGGCCGTTCCTCCCATTAAACAGGCAGGGGGAACCCAATTTACCCTTGTAGGCTTGGGCAGTTTATCTTTGAGGTCAAGGGAATGCTACAAGGGACTTGATTCTAGGAAAACAAAATGCACTTAGTTGGGAGTCGTATGGAAGTTATCGCACTCCAGTGGATCAGCAAGATATCACATGAAGAGAAAAATCTAAACTAATGGAATAAATCTTTGGAAGGAAGAGAATCAAAGATACACGAAGAGAGTAAACCTGTATTCATAGAATTTTTTTATGAGTTTTGAGAAATATAATTCACACAAAAATGTCTGGGGAGACAAGTAAAAAAATTAATTTGAGCAAAAAAGTTATGAACAGAGGTATGAGCAAATTAAAGACACCAGTTCACAACTTTCCATCAACTCCGGAAAATTGCAACAAACAACCAGAATAATTAATTAACAGTGGTTGTAGGTGTGTTCCAAAGAAACGATGATGGAGATGATGAGGTTGTCGACGTTTCGGTCTATATTGCTGTCGTCAAGAAGACCATCATCAGGACCAAACAATTCATTGCTGGAAAAAAGACCCCCTAAATTAAAACAGTAAATCATCCATTACTATATGTACAAATTAAAAAATGTTACAGTTGTAAAACAGATTCTTCCGTGTATCACTAAGATAGTGATAAAAGAGATATCATACAAAGTACCCCTTCCCGGTACTACTTACTGCAGAGAGAAAGCGTCAATTATATCTAATATAAAATCATCAACATGAGATTACTTAATGATACTGATCAAAAAAATAGGAGACATATCTAAAACAAATCATGATTGAAACTAATTCCTATAAATCATATAACATTCATTGGAATGAAAAAAGCCCTAAACTGTACTGAATTAGACATATCTATACCATATGCTGAAATAGACTGTAAAATTTAAGACATCATTTTTGGTCACAATTATACCAGAAAATCACATAATGCATCAGCTAAACTTTAAAAGTAATACTTCCTATTTGATGAACAAATCAATGGGAAAAATAAGAAAAAAAAGAAAAATAAGATGGTATCGGTTGTCACCTGGACGTACAAACTTGAACCCTTCTGACGGATATGCAGGGTAACAAACGCTGGTGGCAAGAAATCAATCTAAAAGTAAATAATGCAATTTAGAAAGCGGGGTCTGGAAAAAACTGAACAAACCGGCTAGCAGAAACTTAGAGGTAATGGTGTACCTTTGCTATGGTGAAACAGAGTATGTACCGCTATATGGCAATGGCCTTGGGTGTAATGCTGAGTAGAATCTGAAACAGAGTAACAAAAGGTTTAAAGAAAACATTAACTCGTAACTAAAAATTACTAAGTTTCACTTGTAGCAAACCTAGCAAAAGAGTGAGTCTGATATTGTGTGTGTAAACAGTTGAATGTTTACATATTAACCCCTTCGACGCTGATGACGAGCTGGGCTCCTCATGGCGTAGCCTCCTCGCATGCTGATGACGAGCCCAGCTCGTCACGTAAAGTGCGTTTCCGCAAAACCCAGCGTGCGAGCGGAATTCCGCTAGCGCGCATGGTGTTAATATAGACAAGCAGCCGACTAAGGGAACTGTTCAAATCGTGCGCAGCTCATGGGATGTTAAGAAAAGGCAAACGCAAGACGGACAAGCAAGGCAGCAGGCTAGTCGACAGACACCAGACCTCCGAGTCACAAAACCGCCTCAGTTAATAAAATAGAGAAGTCTAAGCGGGCTGCAGTAGTGTCCGAAACAGCAAAACAAGGCGCTAGTGTTTACTTACTGAATTTCGAAACGGTTCTTCAAATCGTGAAAATCGGTCAGAGACGGGTTAGGGAAACAAATGTCTCGAGGATCGCGCGCTTTTTAAAGACGGCGCTGATCACTTAACAGTGAGCTAAACAAGGGACTTATGTCCCGTCTGGGCCTTTGTTCAAATGAATAGACATGGCGGCCATATTTAAATGGGGAGAATGTGATTGAAACAATCTTGTTCCTAACCTATCGAGTGTTACAGAAAAAGATAGTTGAATAGAACTTCGATAATGATATTAAGTATTGTGTATATAATCACAGTGATGTTTAGATAAAGCCAATCAACTTATGTAACGAGGGTCTCGTTAGACAACATGTGCAACGACCACCCTCGTGCAAGGTGATCCCTCATGCGAAAAAATGCAAGACACTGGCGGCTTAAACGGACACTAGTATTAATCTTAAACAGGTATCAATGTGTGATCGGAGGACGCCAAGTGAGGGAGCACTGTTGAGAATCGAGGTGACAAGCGATAACCATCTAGTATTGCCTTCTTATAATTAATAAAATTAATTGTGACCGATGTATACAGAAAATAAATTGTTAAAAAATAACTGACACATAAAATTCAAATGCAGATAGAGCCTATTTCAGGCACGCCAACGCATGGCATTCAGTACTTGAATTAAGCCCATATTTAACAGACTCAGCTAAACAAATCCAACGTTGTTCCTTCAGGGTAAGTAAATGATCTACATTGGATTGCCTAATAGTTAGTTTTACCACCTCCACCACCCACCAAACTAGTTGGTTTTCACTGTGTTGTTAGGCAGGACTAGGCAGCCGCCTAGGGCCGCAAAAGGAGGGGGGCGGCAAAATAACCTAGAAACGGCCCTGCGTGAGGTGCAGAAGAGGGCAGGGGTCACTGTCATTAAGCCCCTCTCTCAAGGTGCAGGGATTCCGAGCACTGCCAAGGGAGTGTACATGTAAGGCGCAGTAAGGGGCTCGCCAATTAAGCCACTATCAGAGCGCAGGGACCCTCAGACAGGCCAGGGCGGCAAAGTGCTTGGCAGAGGTCTTCTTCCGGTCGTTCTCCTCGCGCAGGCGCTCAGCCCGGGGTCCCTCTTTTGTCTCAGTTATTCGCATTCATTATTAAAAGGCGCCGGAAACAAATGTGTCAGAAATCCGGCGGCAAAAGTGGGCCGGTGGCCGGGAGAGGTACCATACATCAGGCTCGGCACGGACAGGGATGAAAGAGCTCTGCGCCACCCTCGAGCTGCGCGGCATCAGTAATTCAGTGCACCAAGAAGATTATACCAGTGGATCAGGAGTGAGGAGCCAGGCGCTTGCTATTGGTGTTTTCTGGTTTTGTGGCACTGTTAATGATGTTAATAACATGCTACTAATTCCCAAATGGTTTTAGCAAGTAAGTGCTTATCCACACTTTGGCCAAGTATTGTCGTTTATACATTAGGTCATTGTTTGTGCTATGATTAAAGTAAAGTAACTTTTATAGCGTTGTTCTAGGTATCACCCAAAATTACCAACTGTGTAATTTCCACGTATAATGTGATGGAGCATTAGTGTTTCAAGGCACTTACAGAATGATGAGAAGCAATAGATACACGTAAAAACATGGTAATTGCTATAACAATTATTAAATAACGTGTTATGATACTTTTATCATAATATTAATTACAAAGGAATGCAAAAAGTGTAAAAACACGTTTTGTTAATTCATTTAAAAAACAGTGTAATAACACTTTATCGAAATAAGTTTATCACATCCCCAGTACTATTACTTATATTGGAAAAATTGTGTAAAAAAGGGAAATAAAATATTTTTTTATTGTAAATTATTTTCTAACAAAAATATCGAAGTATTTTATTATGGCGAGAGTTAGAAAAATAACAATGTGAAAGTACGTTAGATTGTAGTAACTTTAACCCAAAACCAATGACAAAGGTGGGTGATACTTTCATTGGCATTCTACTAAACAGACGAAAAGAAAATGGGAAGGCAGGATTTTTGTAAGAGCCACAACAAAGTGAAATTTCACTTTCATTTAAAGGAGCAGAAGATATTCACTGTCGGATGCTTGATAGTAGGCATAGTGTGTAAATAAATATATTTACTGATGCATATACAGCCTGAATTATTAGTAATAATATTAATGAACTATTCATGCTCGCCTTGTATACATTTCTCCTTCCCAAGTTCAATATTGACATTAAATTTTACTGCATCAATCTATTTACCAATTGCATCTTACAGTCGGTGAATTCATAGCTCAAACAGATAGACCTTTAGAAAGCGCCTCATGAAACCCAAGTTCAGGCTCTGCAAACTAGCTTCCCATGCACTAGCGCACTGACTAAAGCTCTTCTTTCTGGTCACTTGATCGAGCGAAGACTATATCATGTGATGTCAAAGAAAGCTGCTACCCCCACCCACCCAACCATCCCCATCCCGTCCTTTTGCCACCCGCAAACAAAAATAATACAGTTATTTTCATATAGCGCTTTACACAATGCGTTTACAGTTTCCAAAGGCTGCAAATAACAGGTTTCACAATTGCTCTATTTACCTACCTCGGCAGGATGGAAGACCGAGTGTGCTTAGCAAGGATTGCGAACTTGTAGCTGATGAGTGAAAGGGAAGGGGCGGAATTTTTCAATTCTCGCCTAGGGCGACAAAACGCCTAGAAACGGCCCTGCAACCAATCAATCAATCAATAAAGGCATTTATATAGCGCACTACTCACCCAGAGGGTCTCAAGGTGCAAGTTTACTCAACCAGGTGAACACTGGATGAGTCAACAGACCCAGGGTTTCTACAACTGTGGACACTGTGGAATGTGTAAATGGCCAGTGATAAAACTGAGAGCTTCGGCCCCAAACATACTAAGACATTTCTTTTAATATCACATGTAAGACCGAATTTGTTGTATACATTATCACATGCAAATGTGAAAGTATATACGTGGGCAGTACTATCAGGTCCTCAGAGGACAGAGTAAGTGAACACATGAGACCCCTAAAACAGCATGAGGAAAGCTATCCCATAGTAGTGCATGCTAGAGACTGTGAGGCACAAGGACCACATAGGAGCTTAAGTTATTTGAGATAGAACATATACACAGAGACACTAGAGGGGGAAACGGAGAACTCACACTCAGGAGAAAGGAGGCCATGTAGATAATGCGTCTGCAAGGCTGTGGTACAGGGTTTGAACACAGACCATGAATTGCAATATTTTTAGGAGACTAACATGATAGTCATCGCTGAAGTAGTATTGGAGACTATATTTCAAAGAAAAGTCTCTGTTTAAAAAAAACTGTATTTGATGTGTCTTGTTTTCTCATGCAAACTCACTGGGATAGCGGTACCTTTATGTAAGCAAGGTACTTGCAAACTTGTTAAATAGGGACTCAGGACATTATTGTGATTTGAATAGTGTATGAAAGGTAAGATTGACATACACAATACGATATGTTTATCTTCTTACCAAGAACAATATTCCATGACACCCATGCGATTCAGACATCTTTTGTTGCAGAGTATAGAAAAAGAATAATGGGATTTCATGCATGAATGCAAAAATAGTTTGGCTTGTGGCTGTATGCATCTCTATGTTGAGATCGTTCTGCTAACACAGGGGCAAACAAGGCGTTGTGAGCAAGAATACATATAATGTCTGGCACGGTCTTGCTCAACACAAGGCAGGTATTATATGTTATATTCGTGTGACTCTCCCTGCTTTTAGGTCTAAAATAACAAATTGCATTTCTATCAAAAGTTTAATGAATTATTTCATCAGATTTGATGATGTGCAGGATCCTGAAACAAGGTTTTGATAATTTTCTTTGGAAAATCATTCTGTTACATTAACTGTGGAGAAGCATACGCCTTTTAGGATATATTTGCGGCTTCGTGAACAAGTAGGTAGCATGGCACCTCATAAGATTATAAATAGCCCACTGATATGGATATTGTTATTATATGATGTTCTGTATTGAGAAATTTTCAGCGATCTTCCAAATATATTTTTGGGCACCAAGGGCCTCATTTATGAGGCCGTGCGTCACTTTTAGGCTGCTGGTGCGTCACTTTTTGTGATGCACCAGCACCGTAAAAAAATGTGCCTTGTTGCACTATATTTACAAAGTGACGCATCTAGGTAGATGCGTCACTTTGTAAACCGCTGCGCTACATTATACCTACGCCAGGAATAATGTATGCAGGGGGGGCGTTCTGACACAAGAAAGGGTCATAGAACTGACGCAGTGAAATCTATAAGATTTCATTGCGCCACTTCTAGAACACAAATGCGTAAATTTCTTACGCCTGCCTCACAGCAGGCGTAAGACTGACGCAGGCCCTTTCACATCTTGTTTGACCCATGTGAAAGGACACATTGCTGGAGTTGCGTCACTTTTGTGACACACTCCAACAATGCGTCACTTTTGTGCCATACGGATACATCAGAAATAATGATGTATCTCTAACTCCTTGCGCCATGATGCGTCATACTGTAAAAATGACGCATTATTGGTCTCACAAGGAGGGCGAAGTGAAAAGTCACGCATCGCTGTTTTCACGCAGCAATGCGACACTTTTCATAAATGAGGCCCCAAGAGCGGTCAGTTGAGTTTGAGGAACACTAGGATGAGTGATATCATTACGATTATCAGAATCCTAAGATGACGGCTACATTTACAGTGCAAAAAAAGCCTCTACTTACACAGAGCAACTCTAAGTTGGTCCTTTCCTTATTTTTACCCAGAAGGGCGCAGGACTGGGTCATAAGAGGTTCCCGTATGCAGTTTTATACTGCCGAGATTTTCAGCGTTCTTGCTTGCTCCACACTTCTGTGTGATTACACAACTAATTCAGGTAAGCGGACTTGTGTCTAGGAGATATAGATGCTATTAGATTATTGTGATGTTGACGGCCAACAATAGAGCATATATTTCTTTAACAGGTTACGAAGACCATGTAGTATTAACAGTCGGAGACTTCGAATTGAGGATGCCCCTTATGCAAATTCAGACCGCCGAGACCTGCAGCATACTCGCTGGCTACACTTATTGTGTATTCACATGGTCAATTCAGGTAAATAGGTGTGTGCATAAGGGAAACAGACGATACAGGATTTTTTGATGGTGAGAGCCAACAATAGATCATATGTTTGTTTAATAGGTTAGGAGGACTACTCAATATTGATGGCTGCTACATTAAAATAATTTGATATATTAAAAAGAACTCCCAGTTAATTTGATGAGTCCCTGCTTTAAGTTTGGGATTTTAACTAATGCAAATCTTTATTTTGTGATATGCAGTATGCAACAACAGGAGATATTGTTGATGAGGGTTGTAATAGTAACCCTTTCTTTTCATATTCACTCAGGATTCACTTATGCTATGCCACAACACAATACGGCCAGGTTGGAATTAGAACCGTTATACCAGTATGATTATTGCTTATAGAACAGAGGTTTAATAATGGATAGATACAGAACAAGTAAATAATGAGACTTTGTTGGTTGATAAACAGGTTGCTTCAGGATCACAAAAGATATGTCAAGCATGTAAGTAATCGGTTAGTTTTGTATTTTAGATTATTTGGTTTGCTTATGATGCACGAGTTAGGACATACTGGTATGAATTTGGTGCCATGCTTCTTATGGTCTCAATAAATAAGCAGTATTTTTATTAATTTACAGGTCGGATAACAGTACACAAGTATTATTGCAATCGAGATTGGTTGCATAAGTTTCCACTATTTTGTCACATTTACATTACATAAATTTCACATAATGATTCATGGGATTATTATAACACGTAACAAAGCAAAAGCTTGGAATGTACATTTTGATTGGAAACCGCTATTATTATTTTATATGCCTGAAGAAGTCGTGAGGCACTCCCTCATGTGACGAAACATGAGTTGGCTGGCTATAAAAAAAGAAGAGGCAAATGGGCCGAAAATAAAAAGAAATATATGAACTGCAAAGTTTTTCATTCTCTACAATTTGTACTGATATTATAGTATTTGGACTCATTGAAATATTGCGTGTGCTAGAGCTGTGCAGCTCAAAGAAAGGATTCAATAATATATCTGTGCCATTAGGAATGACAATAGCAACTACCTACTTTCTGTTCTCTTTAATGCGCACCATGGCACCGCAAAGTTACCACTGATTAGTTCCATGGTTTGGGGGTGGCTGTGGAACAACCAGGAGGTGGTGATAGGACACAGATGCTGAGAAAACTGGAAACGACTTGGATTACAAAATTTAGGGCGGTAGATTTCGGTTTTAACACTGACAGGGAATTTCTTTCTTAAGGACTGATCTTTGCTACACAGGGCCTCTTAGTATAGTCCTTGGTGTTCCACCTCAGTCTTACATTTTTACCTGTATCTTAAATGAATAGTCCAGGTTTTAATATGCCTATGTATCTTGCTGTGTTCCACTATGATTAATGCAAATATTTAAACTATGTTTCCTGTGCACTATGTAACATGTATTACTATTTTCCTTATTGTCGCAAAGAACTGCTGAGTTATCTAAAGATATCATTCTTCAAACATGCTACACATACTGTAATCATAAGGTTACTAATTCCCGGTCCATATCAGATATCACTTTTATTTTGTACTTGAACCCTACTCTTGTTAATTTGTTGGAAAATACTAATTTCCTCCTATATTACTTCTTTTAAGCGACTATCACTTTGCATGGAACTAAGCTTTGTATGAACTGATTGATACATTTGGGTTTACACTCTAGGCATGCTCTTTTTGGTAGGTATTGTACGATCTCTACCCCTGACACAAATTAATGTCACAGGTTGCCAACAATAAACCAGTTTTGGACTACTAACGCATGGAATTTATCAACTTTTAATTCTCTAAGTGTTCTTGCTGCACATTAGAACTCATTATTTGAGTGCTGTTGATATATTGCTTACTATTTTAATGAGTATTTAAACTCCTTAAATATGGCACCTCCTAGTGTGGTCTGTTTTCACTTTGCAATTACCCTGCCCTCTGTTAGAGGGGGCGGTGCTTCAATCTTCATATGAACACGCGTGAACAGACAGGTCGGACACCTATATGGGTGAGTCCGGTTCTTTTGTTCCATATGATCCAGGTTTGATCACATATTTAGAGCATCGCAGAGGCTAGCTTTAATATTTCAGAGATACCTTTGCAATATAGGACAACTATATCCCTCGATAAGACAGCCTGTGACTTGAGGATTAGGGGGCTGCTTTACTTACTTAGGTACGTGCTATTTAACCGAGGCTGAGTTCTCTGCAGCGTTATGTACTGGGTTTACGTTTACTACTGGTTTGATACAACTCATGTTACCAACTGTTGTTCTTTGTAATACTTGCCTTTTGCTTTTTGCTTTTAGCGTAACTACGCGTTAAGGACAGGAACGACTATGGGCTTTACACTTGTATGGTGGGTTTATTTACTTGGTGCTAACCATAACAATAAATATTGCTGGACTTGGTGGTCTGTTCTTTAGATTGTCGGCTTTACCCGCTGCAATACGTGTCTCAAGAAAGCCTGGGTTTTACTTTTAACAAACCCTCTCATGATTAGTATTTGTTATGGTATTATAATAATCATTTTAATATCCGTTATTTTCTTTCCTGTTGTTCTATGCTTTCTTTTAGACTGAATTATAGGTGACTTAGGAGGTCTGGTCCCCATACCTGCGTATACATCTATGTGGGTAGTATTCCTCCCAGAAAATAGGAGTTATCTGATTGTCTTTTCTCTTTTTACTTTAGAATATTTTTAATATAGTTCTCTTGGATAGAGGACTTTCACATAGTTGCTGTGTCCTGTCCTTGGGGCTCCAAGGACTGCAGGATCCTTATTCAAATACTCGCCACAATTAGAAATTTGCTTACTCCTGACACTAACCAGGTATTTTGACTCTATTGTTCTAATACGCTATATGCTCCAGGGTGCTCTCTTTGTGATCTCATAAGTCCCTATATAGGGATTGTTTTTCAACTACGTTGGTTTAAGGGTCTGCACAATGATCACTTCAGCACTTTTGGACTATTGCGAGTATCTAATTTTTCCCTCTTTTCCTGTTTTCAGATCTTTGGTTCACTTTAGGTATGGTAGCCTTGGCCTCTGCGCATAATAAAAGTTCTCTATGCACTATTTTTGGTTACTATCTCTTAATTATGCTACGGAAGAGAAAGGGTAGTAATAATAATAAAACAACAAGAACAAGCTACTGCGACATATCATGTTAAACCGATTTCTGCACTGTACAAATATCATGTCTTTTTTTAACCAACATCCTTTAGAAAGTTGTCTTTAATAAAACATGTGTTATCTGTTTCTTTTTATGATACTTACCTGCTTGTGTAGTGCTCTGGATTTATTATTGTGGGCTGCTTCATGTCGATGGTAGATATGCGTGGTCTTCAGTGAGCGATGCCAAGACAGGCTGTCGCTTCTTGGCCATAGTCTCGGGTCTGGACAGAGCCTTGTAGGCGAAAGCTTAGTGGTTCTAAGTTTGCGGGCACTTCGGTGACTGTGACCCTGCCGGCTGACTGTGACCGATCCGGGGACACAGCCTCAATGTTTAGAAGCTTGCATGCTTTCTCCATTGATATGAGTTGATGGTGTTTCCTATGAAATCCGAAGATCAACTGAAAAGCGTGTCCCCAGGAGGAGGACACACCAGTGGCTTGAAGGTGACTAGGTGAAAGGCTCCTCTCTTTAGGAGAGTAGATGTGGCCATGTCCTGGTAGATGTTCGGCTAATGACCCTGGATCTAAAGTGGGAGTTTGTCTCGGGCCATTTGAAGATGCTTTCTTTCAACGGAAATTAATCTGCGATCTAGTTAGATTCCGAATTCTGGAGGTGCATCAAGGATTGTGAGAAAGAGGTCAATTACAATGGCAGTGATGTCCAAACCTTCTGTGCCAGATGGGATGCCCCTAATGCTAATATTATTACAGTGCAGCTGATTTTCCAAGTCCTCTGCATGGGTCTGTAAGTTCAGGTGTTGATTGAGAAGACATGGGATTTCCTGTTGGAGTTACTCGAGAAGCAAGCAGCTGTTGAGAAATGGAGCTTACTATGCTAGGAATTGGACCTCTGAGCTTGATAAGTGGTGTAGCTGAAGATCCCACCAAAGCAAGCTATGAGATTGGTGTCCAACTGTACATTTACCAGTCACTAAAGAGTGAGTACGCAGGGCCCTGGCTCGATGTCCCTTAATTTAGCACCTCAGCACAATGCCCAATGGTGGGGGTCTCCGACGGAGGGTCAGATCACTCACAGGAGTCTTGGTGATGGCCAGGCCTTGGCTTCCAGACCTCCGTCACTCCAGCTACAGGCAAGCAAGGTGGCTCTCACTTTTGAGTTGTACCCTAGCACGGTCAAGGTGCTGTAAGGACGCGTCGAGTAGCGCTATATGGCGGCAATGCAGGGAGGCACTAATCTGTGCCCCGAGCATTTTCAGCATTAGAAGGCTTCATATCGACTTCGGCCTGAAAGGCCTACCCGTCCCACAGGTGCAGGGTGGGGCGCCCGCGTCTCCCGGAGAATTGGTTGGCCGGTGTTGTGTCCGCGGTGTTGGCCTCACCATCGCCTGTCTCAGCCTGGCCGGTGCCTGGTCGTCCGATCACTCCCCATGACGATGGGCCCGAGGAGCTGATGTGTCTCTAGTGACACAACCTTTACATTCAAGATCTGGAAATGGGGGCCCCAGGGAACATCCTGGTGAGCCAAGTGTTCTCCGCTTCTCGTTTCGGCCCTCTGCCAGCCGCTCCTCACTTCCGCAGGCAGCTCACAGCTCAAGATAGGTATGCTCAACACTCTTCAAGGAGGCATCCTGATTCGGGCACTCAGTTCTGCTTTTCAGCCCCCGATAGACAGCGGCATGTATCCAACGTGGTCTCCATCTCCGCCTCGTCTAGGGAGGAGGCCAGTCGAGGCTAGGGATCCAGGATCTCAGGACTGCCGCTCTATCCTCATGTGAGACCAGGTCTAGGCGCAACACAGCCAGCTACGGGACTTGGGGCAATGGTCCCCCAAGGCTCACCCAGAAGGTGCCTGGCACGATTCTGGTGCTGCCACCACTTGGTTCAGACCTCCTATTCCATCTGTGGAAGCATTTAGGTGTGTGGGTCTGGAGTCCCAGACGTAGAGACAGGGAGATACATCTCAACTGTATGCTTTCTTGGCCACACCCTCTTGTATAGGTTTTTAAACTTAAAAAACAAAATTTCGAAACTGGGCCTTTTATGCCCACCAGCCCTTATAACCTTTCTGCTTGCGTGTCTCCAATCAGGCCACTTGGCCTCATATAATGTGTTACGAATATCTATCAACACCTCTCCCCTTCCAGTCCAATCTAAATGGAACAACTATTTTCCTATTTGTAATTCTGTTTCTCCAAATCCTCAAACTTGTAATAAGATATGCTCTCATTTGCTTAGAAACAAGCTAATCCCATCTCCAGCTTAAACTAATGTTTTTTTCCACTCATCGACTTTACTGGACTGCCCCAAACTCTTTAAATTACACCCAGTGGACTCCAATACTTGCTGGTTTTGTAAGAAAGATCCTGGTGGCCTAGATGTTGTTTTATTGTGAACTGCTATCATAGCATTGAAAGGGTATCTGAACTCAACTGTGGGAGATTTTCACACAACCATTGTTCTGGATAATGCCATGATTCTCCTAGGCCCTTATGCCTCTGATAGTGCTGCTTTGATTTTGGAATTGGGATTTGGCCCTGCTGGACCTTTTACTGAAGATAGCTATGAAGGTTATCCCCCTTGACTGGAAAAAATTTATGCTTTTTTCTTACCATACTTGGTGGGCCTGGGTCGCTTTCCTTAGAAGTACTTATTTCACATAAATTATGGTGCCTGGCAACCCCAGAGTATCGCAGAGACTGTGAAGCTCGCTCAACTCCTTCATCACACAATCACTGTTACCCTCATACAGTGCAGTTGGAAATGACTCAGTAGAGTCGCATATATACACTTCTTTCTCTCTTGGATCCATATATGCTTTTACGTTCTAGGCCTTTTTTCTTTTGTTGCTTGTCTCTCTGTCTTCCCCTCTCCTATTCTACTTTATTTCTCTGCTACTTATTATTCTGAGTGCTTATTGTGACTACGCTTTGTCTTCGATAATATGCTACTGGATCATCTGTACACTTTAGTTTTACAACTAATCTTAGTATATAGATTTGCTTAATTGATCATTTCATGGTATGATTTCAATCACATACATGGTGCTATATGGATTTCAATGATTAGGCGTTATTATAAGTCAGCAGCACGATTGATGTGTTTAGTTTATGCCTTACTGGGTTCTTGTTTACCACTCTGTATCATATGTAAAATCTTTAAAAAAGAATTTCTGAAAAAAAAAGTATGTCAGCGATGGAGATTGCTCCGTCCCTGTTGCTGACATACACCTCCGATGGGCTGACGGAGTAAGGCCCATAAGAGGTGTGCCATACGACCATCCAGGCGATTAAAGTGGACAGTGGAATGAGCAGTTTTCAATGCCTTGAAAATCAGGGAGGTAATGGTTAGTAAAAACATTTAAATGACCCCCCACACCACTCTAACTGTGGGGGTCTTTAGTTTGTTTTTTCAAAGACAAAATCCCACTTTGGAATTTTGTTTTTGAAAATACACAAACATGATAAAAGTTAGACGAACGTTACCGTCATTTTGACTGTACCATACGTCAAACTTTTAATACATTGACAGGAACCACTGTGATGGCTGTTCTTGCCAATATTAAGAAATGTCCGCTGGGCTGGCGGACAGCTCTTATTTTGGAGTACAGTTACTCCATCAGGGCAACAAAGTATTTTACTCTGTCACCGAAGTGTCAATCAGGCCTTTAACCTCGTCAATGTGTTGGACGGCCTCCGGCCATCCGACGTCACGGTGGGCGTGTCGTCAGCGTAGGACACCGGGGTGAATCCAAAAACGGAGTTTTAGATTTTAAAATTGGATTTCCGCATTGCCCCCACTCACCATCACAACACCCTACTGATTGGTGCAAGTCGTCAGAGCAGACGCTCTCTGATTCGTCTTCCCGCTGTAAGCTAGAGGGAGGACACCACTTCCTGTTTCCAAACTGCTGGGCGGTTAGCGCTCTAGCAGCTGGGTCTCTCGGGGCTACTTAGCCCTCGCCTTCCCCTGAGCGCGCAGCGATCGCGCGCAGTGGAGCCGAAGCTACGCCGAAGCGCGACTGGACGGGACCAGGGGCCACCCTCCCTGCCCTCATGCCCTCCCACCCCTCCTCTGACCTGGTCTCCTCTAAAGACTCTCACATCAGGTACTCTTCCAATTTCCTACGATCCCTCCGCCCTCAGGAACACCACCAATGTTTAGATAGTGGCTGGCCCAACCCAGAAGGACCTTTTTCTTGTTGTCAGTGCGGTTTCCAAACCACTTTCAACACTATAATACCAGGGCACTCTCATACTCCCAAGGTTACTCATAAAGGCTGGAAAAGCTTCCTACTTAATGTTCGTTCCCTTCCACGTCACTGCATCGAAATATGGGACACCATTCGTTGCCTCAAACCGGAAATATGCTTCCTTACGGAAACTTGGCTAAAGCCCCACACCATTCCATCTGTTATGACAGGAATCCCTACAGGATATAAAATCCTGAGACAGGACCGCCCGATAAAAACTGGTGGCGGCACTGCCATAATACATAAAGACAGTCTCTGCATCACCATACTACAACAAGCCTTACTTCCTTCTATGGAAATTATGATCTTCAAAATAAATACTGGAAATAAACACCATTGGAAGGGCGCCTTAGTTTACCGTCCTCCTGGCGCCGACACTAGTTTTTCCCTGGCTCTCACTGAAATACTTGCTCCTCACATGAAAGCTAGAGAACATTTCATCCTACTTGGAGATTTTAATTTCCACGCAGATACACCAGAGGACCCTGATACCAAGCTCCTACTGGCTGACCTTGCCCTACTAGGCCTACATTTACGAAATAGTGGTCCCACCCACAGAGGTGGCCACACCTTAGACCTTATTTTCTCTAATGACCCATCAATTTACTGTCATCCCCCCAAATCAGTACACTGGTCCGACCACAGCATGCTGGAATTTTCCTTCATGCAACTAACTAAACCTCCCGAACCCTCTGCTACCAGGAGCATTAAACGTAGACCATGGCACAAGATTTCCCCGGAAGCATTCGCAGAAACCTGGAAAACACCAACTCTCTCCGACTCTGATAACCCTGATTCGGCCCTTGCCAAACTAAACAACACTCTCCTCGATACAATAAACCTCTTAGCCCCTCAAAAATCGGTCAAATTACCTACGACTAATAACAAAAAAGAAATCTGGTATACGGAAGCACTAAAAACTGAAAAACAAAAGTGCAGAAAGTTAGAAAAACGATGGAGGAAGAACCACTCCAGTGAAAGCAAAGAGCTCTATCAACAAGCTGTCTCCTCTTACTACAAAAACATAAAAAAGGCAAGGAAAACCAGCATTCAATCCCAAATAGATGAGGCAGATAATTCTACCAAAGAATTATATAAGATTCTAAGAAGTTTCACAAACCCTACAGCATGCGAAAGTCCTGATACCTTTTCTCAAGATCTGTGTAACAAGATCTCACTATACTTCGAAGATAAAATTGATACCATCTACAACAAAATATTGGCCAAACACCCCAACAACACCGAGGCGGCTGACGCTCTCTGTTTACAAACCAATTCTGAAACCTTCACTGACATCCCAGAAATTTCAGAGGACGACATAAAATCTCTACTAAATACTACAAAAACAGGGTCCCCCCTTGATCTCCTCCCCCCCAGAGTGATGAACATGCTTAGCACTGATCTCTGCCCCTCTATCCAAAAAGTTTTGAACCTTTCCTACAAAGAAGGTAAACTCCCCCAGCAATGGAAAGAGGCAGTGGTGAATCCTATTCGGAAAAATGCCATCTCCCCTTGGACAGAGCTCTCCAACCTCCGTCCCATCTCTCTGTTGCCGCTCCTGAGTAAACTGGCCGAGAAGCATGTTAATACCCATCTGTCCAGGTTCATAGAGGCGACAGGGGGCCTGGACCACTCTCAATCTGGGTTCAGGCCCAACTACAGCACCGAATCAGCTCTCCTCTCCGTGACCGATAACATCAAGATGTCACAGGATAGAGGAGGCTCAATGATTCTGGTGCTGTTAGACCTGTCGGCCGCATTTGATACTGTGTCCCATAAGATCCTCATGAGCCGTTTACAGGGAGTAGGCATAGGAGGACAAGCCCTCTCCTGGCTGGAGAGTTTTCTGTCCGTGCGCTCACAATCTGTCAGCCTGGGACCATACCGCTCCTCTTCAAGGATGCTCACGAAGGGGGTGCCACAGGGCTCATGCCTAAGCCCCACATTGTTCAATGTGTACGTGGCCCCCCTTGCTGAGATTGTGAGAAAATATGGATTCACCCCGGTGTCCTACGCTGACGACACCCAACTTCTTTACCCTTTCCATTCTCTCAACTCCAATGTCAGGGATAACTTCGCGGAAGGTATGAGGGCCATCTCCAACTGGATGGCTGCCAATCGCCTCCAATGCAACGTTGGAAAAACGGAACTAATGCTTTTTGGAAAAGCGTCCATACTATGGTCCCCCGACTGGTGGCCCTTAGACCTGGGACCAGTACCCACCCCAAAACTAACAGTAAAAAATCTGGGGGTGAAGTTAGATCAAAATCTCACCTTGAAGGAACATGTGAACGCAGTCGCTGGGGCATGTTTTCACACAATTGGTCTGTTAAGACGAGTCTTCCCTTACCTATCAGACAACTATAGAAAGACCCTAGTGCAGACTATGGTGATAAGCAAAATTGATTACTGCAACGGACTCCTGATACAAGCCAACGAGAGCGCCATTAATCGCCTCCAGGTAGTCCAAAACACAGCAGCAAGACTGGTTTTGAATGCCGCCCCCAGAACCCCCTCCAAGCCTCTGCTGCGAGAACTACATTGGTTGCCAATACGACAACGCATCAAGTTCAAGATCTGTTGCATTGTTCACAAATGCCTGTTCGGGAAAGGCCCCAACTATCTGACCCAAAAGCTACCCCTCTATAAACCTGACAGAACTTTACGGTCAAGCAACCAATTGCTAATAAAAACTCCACTGGTAAAAAAAACCAGACAAGGTGGCAGAGCCTTTTCTCTGGTAGGGCCTAAACTCTGGAATAACCTTCCCATCGGCATAAGACAAACCTCCAATCCTTCCTCCTTCAGGAAGAAACTAAAAACCGTCTTATTCCAGGAAGAATAAATAATCCACCATTAGTCGACAACCACAACATCTGGTAACACCTGCCATTCCATCTTGCGAGCAAAGCGCGGAGATACCTCGGAAGGGGTCGATTCTTGCGCTATACAAGAATATAAAATAAATAAATAAATAGTGAAAAGCCGCAGCCCACAGGGACGATTAAATAGTTCTTCTTTTATATATGCCAGAGAAATATATGAGTCTTACCAGACCTTGGTAGCAGCTAATAAACTATTCTTAACATATCATTCCAGAATGGAATGGAACTGGACCGGCCTTACGAATGTCATAGTGTCATGGGCTCTGAATGTTAACAAGAATATAAGAAATAGCACAACAGGTTTGTGGGGTAATAAGCAAATGGCAGCGGTTGTACAATTTTATAGGAAAAGCCGCGCTCTATGTCTCATGACTTCCACAACAGATACATTTAGACAGCCTCTGAAGGCAGTTCAGTCAAACATTGATGTTGCCACTCTGGATATTTCTGTTATACTAAGTGAGGGAAGTCAGCATGACTTTGAAGATGCTAAAATATTTTTATGGGAAATTGGGCCAGTTGTATGAACATTGTATTCGGTAAACATTGTTACAATTTGCACACCGACTTTTACTGAATCAAATGGTATTTTGCAAGTTGATCTATGTACTAATAGGTCTGTTCAGAAAATACGAAACCTAGTGGGTTGCAATTCGATCTAGCTCATGAATATTAATGAGTGCAGGTTGCAAATTGCGACGATTTGCTGTCATCACAAGAATGGTGACCTGCTGAGATCAGTTGACCACCATGCCTGTGCTTCCTTTTAAATAAAGCAATATTTTTTTATAATGCAGCCCTTTTACTCTAAAGGAAACAAGATGTGTTTAAAAAAAGCATGACGTTGGGGTACTCCTTGGGAGACCCCCTTCCCAATGGCGAATGGACCACCACCTTCTTTGAGGTGTTGGTAAAATATGAATGTCTTGCGACTGGATTTCAGTCACAAAACATTACTTTATCCTATTGTGAATCACTATTTAGAAGGGATGCCCTAATGACGTTCCATTTAGCTATTTGGTAACCTGTAACCAAATCACTAAATGAGTTTAGTACACTTGAAAAACACATTTTTTTGGTAGCAAAATATGTGATTAACATAATTGCAAAGTTTATGACCAGTATATATATTCGTACATCTGACCCTAAGTCTTTACTATTGTAAGAGCAAAAACACAGATTTTTGTGAGTAAGAAAAAAAACACCGAAAACGACAATGAAATTTAAATGTGCAACTCGCATGTGTGTAGAAAAACAATACTGAGAACGAGTTAAGTTGAACTATCCAGCACCTTAAAAGTGTGCTTGGTTAGTTAGAAAATGGTAAAATCAATAAACATAGTGATGTTGAGATGATTTAGTAACTGATTACCTTATATTTCTAACAAAGATGTTGTAAAGATGAAACATGAAAACAACATTTCTTAGCAGAGTGACTTGACAACATATATTGGGGCAAAATGTTTATGTTACCTGTTAGAACGTTGACATTTTTAGTATAAATGTCTAATATTATATAGTTTCTAGATTCATAAAAAAGATTTTAGTCAAATGATTTAAAAAATATATTTCTTACGTTGCTACTTTTGAGAATGTAGTAGTAGGCCATAATCACAGTTGCACATTTATGTGTATTAATCACTGACAAGCATTACAGAATGCTTATATATTATATATTTGTGTGATCTTATAAAGTATTTTAACTAAACTTGGAGTTTTACACTAAAGGAAGTATGAGTTTTTAAAAGATGTTTGAAATGACTTTTCCCTTTAGGCGGTGTCTTTTCCAGGGCCTGATGCAATTAACTTTAACACATTTTCAAATGGTGCTTATTTGTTCCTATCATGCCACATTCCTCAAAGAACAAACCGGGCACTTTTCCTTAATTCTCCTTTGTGTGAATTTCATGTGAACCTAACCTTTTAACTGCATCCATGGACATAAACAATATTAAAGCTTTTTGTCGACAAACCTGTGAGGATGCAATGTACTGTTCTTTCTCATGAATCGCATGGGGAAGTATTCTGGAGTATCAATTTGTACCTGCTAAACGGAAGAGTGGTCCCTTGAGATCCTTCCACGTGGACTGACAACAAAGTCATGATGACAGATTTGCACTATAAAGACTATTCGATTTAGAAGGAGTGGGCTCCGATTCTCCTCACTCTCCTCTACCTGTTTTGGCTTCCTGAGGACTCTGAGCCGCAGCCCACAGGGATGATTAAATAGTTCTTCTTTATATATGCCAGAGAAATATATGAGTCTTACCAGACCTTGGTAGCAGCTAATAAACAATTCTTAACATATCATTCCAGAATGGAATGGAACTGGACCTGCCTTAAGAATGTCATAGGGTCAAGGGCTCTGAATGTTAACAAGAACATAAGAGATAGCACAACAGGTTTGTAGGTTAATAAGCCAATGGCAGCGGTTGTACAATTTTATAGGAAAAGCCGCGCTCTATGTCTGATTTCTTCAACAACAGATACATTTAGACAGCCTCTGAAGGCAGTTCAGTCAAACATTGATGTTGCCACTCTGGATATTTATGTTATATTAAGTGAGGGAAGTCAGCATGACTTTGAAGATGCTAAAATATTTTTATGGGATATGGGGCCAGTTGTATGAACATTGTATTCGGTAAACATTGTTACAATTTGCACACCGACTTTTACTGAATCAAATGGTATTTTGCAAGTCTATGTATTAATAGGTCGGTTCAGGAAATACAAAACCTAGTGGGTTGCAATTCCATCTACCTCATGAATATTAATGAGGCAGGCTGCAAATTGCGATCTATTATGATTCGCTGCCATCACAAGGATGGTGACCTGCTGAGATCAGTTGACCACCATGTCTGTGCTTCCTTTTAAATGAAGCAATATTTTTTTAATGCAGACCTTTTACTCTAAAGGAAAACAAGATGTGTTTAAAAAAACATGACGTTGGGGTACTCCTTGGGAGACCCCCTTCCCAATGGCGAATGGACCACCACCTTCTTTGAGGTGTTGGTAAAATATGAATGTCTTGCGACCGGATTTCAGTCACAAAACATTACTATATCCTATTGTGAATCACTATTTAGAAGGGACGCCCTAAAGACGTTCCATTTAGATATTTGGTAACCTATAACCAAATCACTAAATGGGTTTAGTACACTTGAAAAACACATTTATTGGTAGCAAAATATGTGATTTAAATAATTGCTAAATTTATGACCAGTATATATATTCGTACATCTGACGCTAAGTCCTTACTATTGTAAGAGCAAAAACACTGATTATTGTGATTAAGAAAAAAAACACAGAAAACGACATTGAAATTTAAATGTGCAACTTGCATGTGTGTAGAAAAACAATACTGAGAACGAGTTAAGTTGAACCATCCAGCACCTTAAAAGTGTGCTTTGCAAGTTAGAGAATGGTAGAATAAATACACATAGTGATTTTGAGATGATTTAGTAACTGATTACCATATATTTCTAACAAAGATGTTGTAAAGATGAAACATGAAAACAACATTTCTTAGCAGAGAGACTTGACAACATATATTGGGGCAAAATGTTTATGTTACCTGTTAGAACGTTGAACAGTTTTAGTATAATTGTCTATTATTATATAGTTTCTAGATTTATAAAAAAGATTTTAGTGATTAAAAAAATATTTCGTACGTTGCTACTTTTTTGGGGGGGAATGTTTTTATTATATTCAATCAACATAAAGGTAATAATGACAGCAAGCAGAAAATCATATAGTACGGTTAGGTTACATAGTTCCGAATACAATGTCGTTACGAAATCAATATTAATCTGTACAACCTTTAGCAGTTCCCTCGGCAGATCAGTCCCCATCAGGCTTCTCACCCCACCCTTAGTCCTCATCAGAGCTATCCAGATCAGACTCTGGCAGCGGTTCACAGATGCCCCCCGAAAAGTATTCCAGGCCGCCCAAATTTTAGTCCATTTTCGGGGGCTTCCCCGAGTAGCATATACTGTCCGTTCTGTGACCATAGCAAGATCCATGTCCCTACACCAGGTCGCCAATGAGGGCAACTCCACAGCTCCCCATCTCTGCGCAATATTCCGTTTTGCAACCAAGAGTCTCAACGTGGCCCATGTTTGTCCATGGCACGTGAGATAATTGGGCTTCCACATATTGAGTAAGCATCTGCGCAGGTCTGGTAGAAGTGACACCTCCACCGCCTGTGATATTGTACGTAGTACCTGTCGCCAGTAGTCTGCTATTGCTGAACACTCCCATATTGTATGTATAAAAGTACCCTCTTCCTCGCACCCTCTAAGGCAATATGGATGTTGTGCCCTTTGTAGTCTATGCAAGGTGGTTCTGGTGTAATATATTTGATACAGGATCTTAAGTTGTACCAGTCGAAGCCTTGCGGGGATTCCCACCTCCTTGGGTGACGCCAGGGCTTCTTGCCACTCATCTATGTCTCCCACATCCGTCACCTATTTACCCCTTAGAGAAACTGCTGGGTCTGGTAGATTGTTAATTAACTTCCTATACGTGAGAGATGTAGCGCGTTTTTGCTTCTGGTCAGTAAGTAGTCGGTCTTCCAGCAGGGCGGCCTCGGGGACCTCAGTGTCTGGTGGGATGACTGCCAAAAACGCATGTCTTATTTGCGCATACCTGTAGGTCTCAGTCGGGCCCAAGTCATATTGCTGCTGGAGTTGTGCAAATGGTATCACCGTCCCTCTGTCCCACAAATCCCCCACCGTGGAGATGCCTATATTGTCCCATTGTGTAAACCCCTTGCTGTGTCGCAGTTGCCCTAGTGTTTGGTGTCCCAGAGCGGGGTAAGTTTAGTTATAACCCCCCTCCATCCCAACCTTGTCTGCGCTGTGTGCCACAACATGGCCGTATGTTTCGTGGGGCCCTCTAGTTTCAGTGTCAACCCGTTGTTATAAAGGATGGCAAGCATGTTATTCGTGCCGAATTGGGCTCTTTCTGACCTTTATGCTGGGACATCCTGAGGTGCATGGATCTATTGGTTAATGACCTTAAGATGCACCATCCAATACTACAACTGTATGTCCCGGAGCGCCATCCCGCCATCGTACCAACTTTTATGTAGTTTCGCCTGCGCTATGCATGCAGGTCGGTGACCCCAGAGAAGCCCCGAAACATGTGCCGCTATTTGTTTAAAGTACCAAGGTGGGACCAGGAAGGGTGTATTGTCAAGGGCGTAAAGAAACTGGGATAGGGCCATCATCTTATATAACACCGCCTTACCTAGGAGCATGAGGGGCAATGACGCCCAATGTAACACGTTTTGCCGTAAGCACTCCATAGGGGGTGCTAGGTTTCTGGAGAAGAAGTCTGTCGCGTCCTGTGTAATATGTATACCTAAGTATTTAAAGGAGTCCCCAGCAATCACAAGCGGGCAATCGGTAGAGAGTTGCGGTGCAGGCCCCTTCAGTATATATAGGACAGATTTGGACCATTTTATTGTGTATCCTGACACTTTCCCGAAGCTATTGCAGATGCCAAGGAGTTCTGGTATACAGTGCTCTGGATCTGTGAGGTATACTAGTATGTTGTCAGCGTATAGAGAGAGACGGTCTTCCCAGCCCTCCCTCCACTGGATTCCTTTTAGCAACGGGGTCCCTCTAATCAGTGTTGCCAGAGGCTCCAGTACCAGCGCGAATAGGAGCGGCGACAGGGGGCAGCCCTGTTGCGCCCCTCTTGCCAACGGTATCTCGTCCGATATGTGCCTGTTGGCCGTAGCTTGAGCCAAAGGTCTCGCATATAGGAGCCATTTCCCACACAAAATTTAGGACCAAATCCCAGATGTGGAAGGACCGCAAAGAGGTACTGCCATTTGACCATGTCGAAGGCCATCTTTGCATCTAGAGATAATATCACCGCTGGTTCTGATAGCGATGGAGCCTTTGCCAGCGCCCCAAGCACGCGTCTATGGTTGAGGGACCTATTCCTATTCGGCATAAAACCCGATCGGTCTGGGTGTATCAAGTGTGGTAAGTGGATCATCAGTCTGTTGGCTAACAGTTTAGCTAAAATCTTGGCTTCTGCATTTAGCAGAGGTATAGGGCGGTATGAGGTGCATTCGGTCGGGGGCTTACCAGGCTTTGGGATTGCCACTGTAGTTGCTATTCGTTGGTCTAGCTGTAGTTCGCCCTTCTCCAAGCTTTCGTTGTACATTGCCAATAGAGGTGGGCCTACAGTTTCAGCCATTTGTTTATTCCATTCTATCGGGATCCCATTGGGTCCCAATGCTTTACCTGATTGTATCGAATGGATTGCAGAATGCAACTCGTCATTCGTTAGGTCTGCCTCCATTTCCAAGGAAGCTTCTTGTGTTAGTTTTGGCATCTCTATATTTATTAGGGATTCAGCAACCTCCGCCTCTGTCACCTCTGAAGTTGGTGTGCCCCTCCCCCCCTCCCTGCCTCCCTGCTTAGTGGACTGAAAACCGCCCGCCACCCCAACTCAGCAGAGTTCTTCTTCCCAACCCCAACCATAGTACTTGCTTGACGGGGGTAAAGAGTTCAGAGGAAGCCTCAGTCCTTCCACCCCTCCAGGGCCTGCTTCAGTCCAGTGTTTAAAGTCGGCACGACCGTGGCTTTGCATGCATGGGAGCTCCCTCCCAGGTATCATCGGGGCAAATAGCAAATAGGCTACTGTCGAATTGTGGATCCGAATCGGTAGGTAGACTCTCGCAGTTTGCAGGATGGCGTCCCTATCCCGAAAATTGAATAGCCTAGCGAGCACCGGTCTGGGGGGCGCTCCCGGTTTAGGCCTTCCACCCTGAACCCTATGTGCTCTCTCCACTGAGAAGAAACTGGAGAGTCCCTTGGGCTGCAGCCGCGTTTTCACCAGTTTATCAACATAAAGGTCCATAGCTTGAGCACCTTCGCATTCCGGAATTCCAAGAATGCGCATGTTGTTCCGGCGGGAGCGCCCTTCTTGGTCATCGAGCTTCTCCGCCAACAGTTTATTTTCTGCCTCGAGTCGGGATAGGGCTTTCTGCATCTCTGTGGTATCAGTCACCAAGGACTTGGTGACTGTCTCGACTTCTTTAACTCTGTCCGCCATTTTCTGAAATTCTACTTGGAGTTGAGTGACATCTGTCGAGAATGTCCCCACCGTAGTTTGGACACTTGAAAGGGCTGCCATAATGTCTTCTAGTGTTACCTTTTTCGCCCCTTCACCATCCAGCACTTTGCCCGAGGAGGCGCGCCCCTCCGGAAGTGGCGGAAAACCTTTATCGTAGGCATATTTGTCTAGTTTGGCTTGCGTGTTCTGAGTCCTTGGGCCCCTGCCCGACATGGTGTCTTTGCCGGTGGGTTGCGTAATATTCTGCACCGCGTTGGTCGCCTTTTTGTGTTACGGGCCCTGTAGGTTATTAGGCGTAGATTCCTATATTGGCGCTGGTATGTGGAGCTATGCCAAAATGTGTGGGTGCGCCGCTGCTGCCGGATACCCGGAACCCGAGGCCTGCGTCTGGTTTTCGCTGCAGGTGCAGCCTCCACCCTGTGTCTTTCACTCCCTTGACTGCACTGTCTTAGCCGATTCCACAATGTCTAGTCACTAGGGTTTTCAGGTCCGATTAATGTCCCCCATTTTTGCCGCGTTGCCAAAGCACCACCATCTGTTGGGGGGACAGCTCCTCTCGGCACAATGGGTGCCCTCCCAGCCGCTGCCAATTTCTGAGCCTCCGCTCCCTGCAGGTCGACAGCACTCACGGCTTCCCGCAATTCAGGCTCTCGGCTGCAGCCCAGTCTCTAGGCCTCCCCGCGTCGTGTCCTCTCCCCCCACGGTGTTTCCCCTTTCGCTGGTAACTGCAGGACCCCCAGGGAGAGTCTTGGGCGCGGCAAGGCGCGCTGGTTCAGGACATGTCTTTCGCTCTGGATCCGCACTTGCCTCACTCCGCCGTCTCCCCGCCGCAATCTCGGACCTCAAATCACTTTAGGTCCCGGCTTCTGCCCGGATGGTAGGCCGCCAGAGGTCTCGCACAATTTCTTCCGTTCCCCGACGTCGGATTCGTCGCAGAGTTCCTCCGATCAGTGCCGCTTGGTCGTACGTTGCTACTTT
Source organism: Lissotriton vulgaris (assembly GCF_964263255.1). Taxonomy (NCBI): domain Eukaryota; kingdom Metazoa; phylum Chordata; class Amphibia; order Caudata; family Salamandridae; genus Lissotriton; species Lissotriton vulgaris. The sequence goes on from NC_141693.1 coordinate 1,101,875,456, forward strand.
TGAGAATGTAGTTGTAGGCCATAATCCCAAATGCACATTTATGTGTATTAATCACTGACAACCATTACAGAATGCTTATATGTTCTAATATATATTTGTGTGATCGTATAAAGTTTTTTAACTAAACTTAGAGTTTTACACTAAATGAAGTATGAGTTTCTAAAAATTGTTTGAAATGACTTTTCCCTTTAGGCGGTGTCTTTTCCATGGCCCGATGCAATGAACTTTGACACGTTTTCAAATGGTACTTATTTGTTCCTATCATGCCACATTCCTCAAAGAACAAACCTGACACTTTTCCTTATTTCTCCTTTGTGTGAATTTCATGTGAACCTAACCTTTTGACTGCGTACATGGACACCAACAATATTAACCCCTTTGCTACTCATGACGAGCTCAGCTCTTCATGAGGCACAGTTGAGCTGTGCTTATGACGAGCTGAGTTCGTTGTGAATAGAGGGATTCATGGAATGTTAGCACAGGAGGGGAAAACCATTAGCAGCCAAGGTGTTAAAGCTTTTTGTCGACAAACCTGTGAGGATGCAATGTACTGTTCTTTTTCATGTATTGCATGGGGAAATATCCTGGAGTATCAATATGTACCTGCTAAACGGAAGTGTAGTCCCTTGAGATCCCTCCACGTGGACTGCCAACAAAGTCATGATGACAAATATGCACTATAAAGACTATTCGATTTAGAAGGAGTGGGCTCCGATTCTATTCACTCTCCTCTGGGTGTTGTGGCATCCTGAGGACTCTGTTGGTGATGCTCTAGGGAACTGTGGCCGTTGCCATCGTTCCATTACTTCCTTGACTCTACCCTGCATACCGAACTATCTCATTTTTGCCATTTCCTTTAAATTTATCTGCTGGACTCTTTGGAGCTGTCCGATGAGAATCCAGAATTGAACTTTTTGATTATATTCTCCATTCCCTAGAGGACTTTAACTTGAATCCTGTGTCTCTTTGAGAGATTTCTAATTGAACCATCATGTTACCTTGGCAACTATCCTTTGCATTCTCTGATTTAATTTGACTAAATGTTCATCAGAGGAACAATGCCTCTGTGGTAAAGGATAGCACTTAGATTTGAAATTTAGCACTTCTGTGGGCCCAGTGCTAGACAACTGCCAGAAAAAGTGCTTTCGCAGCCGCACTACAATATATTCCCCTCAGGCTGAGATAATGGTAACCCCCTGAGAGCCCAGTTTCTCCTAACATTCCAGTCAGGTGTAAGGCTCCTATGCAAGGTTCCTCAAGTATAACCTATTGTGTTACATCTCTATGTTCATTGTTCACTTCTTCACTATTATATGTGCTTATGTCTAGAGGAATGCAAGGTAATCATCTCTTGGCCACTGTATTGCCTAACATCAGGTGAGTGCAAAACTCCTCTTTTCAACATTGTATATATGAACACAAATGATAGGTGCAGTAATCACAGTTTTCAATGTATATTCACACGTGAGGCGGTGCTGGAGTCCTTGGTGCACCATTGCACATATGAGCATCTGATTGGATGTAAACTCACCTTTTCACCACTTAAAAGCTCGTTTAGACCCAGTCTGTAATAACACAGTAAAAACAACTCAGTGTGAATACCAGAAGTATGCATTTCCATCTGAATATGACCTTCTTAGTCAGTAACGAGGAGTAACACAGGAAAGTGTTTTTGCTTTCCAGTTTACCCATGTTACAACACCTTGCAAACTGTTTTACATGATCAATACCCAGTGAGTACTTGTTTGGTGTAAATGCCTTCACAAAACTCTAGCAAGGATGTTTTGTACTGGTCTCCAAATAGAAGCAATTGTTTAAAAAGGAACATATGCTAGTTGCACCTCCCTTTAGCATGTACACATGGGTCTACATAAGCTTACACATATACAAAAATCTGCAAAGGGGAATCTGTTTGTGTTTACCGTCATATATACCAACACCTGATGTTAGTAACAAACAGGCTTGCCACTGGAGGACTCACTCTGCTGTCAGACCCTTTTGCGCATTGCAAAAGGTTAAAGTCCCCGTGCAGCCTATGATGGGAGCACAGGTGTTATTCGCAAGTTGCAACAAGAGACCACTCCACACTATCAAATGTCATGTGCAGTGGACTCCACTGGCATTGAGGTTAGGTACAGAGCATTCTGTGCACTGCCAAACGTTATGCTTATTGGGTGACTACTTTGGACAGGGGCAAAATATAAGTTTAAAAAACAACATATCACAAAGGTATCCTCTGATGGAGTGTTAATAGCATAACACACACTTCTATTTTGCAGTAGGACCCTCACTCATTCTATTAGTGGCATGCTTCATCATTAGGTCTCATTTTGCTCATTCAGAAAGAGGAAACATAATTTAATATATGCAAACTTTACTCTGCCAGATACTGCTAATACTTTAGGAAACCGAAGGAGACAAGGGAAGTACATAGGTTTGTCATTACATGGCACCCTTGAGGGCATAAGTTTGCATGAGTCAATGAGGACATATGTTTGCATTATTGAATGAGTGTACGCTGGCAATTGGTTATTGGACATTTACCCTGATGACTTAAAACCCTAGACTATGTTTACTGAGTACCCATATTTTTTACATTCATTGTGCCCCCCCTCCCCCCCCACCCAGAGCATCTACTGCACCATTATTGGGGGCCACAGGTGAACCAGAATGCCTCCGCAGCTACAGCCGGCCCCTCCAGCCAGAGCCGGCACTGTTCCAGCCCACAGGGAGAAGCTAAAAATGATGCTCCCTTTGGGCAGGAGTAATATTTTCAAGTGTTTCACTGCCTGCACCGAAACAGATAAAAAATCTGCTCCCAGTGGGCGGGTACATTTTTCATGCTCCTGCTCACTGGGAGTGGGCTTAATGTTTGCTCTCGCTTGGCAGGAGCGTTGAAATAGCTCCCACCAAGTGAGAGCAAACACAGGTTTCCCTGCTCCCACCAGTGTGGGCATGGAAACCATTATGTTCCGGGGTGGGAACCCGGGGATATAGCTGAAGCCGGGGGATGGGGTCTCCAGGGCCATCAATGGCCTCGGGCAGGGCCCCGGGGAGTTGGGGTCCCTTGGGCCAAAAAAAGTCTTGGGAGGGGGGCAGTGTGTCCCTCTCCCCTTCATATTTTACAACCTGGACCCGGGGCCGAAATCGTACATTTTTGTGGTGAATAGTTAAGGAGTTGTAAGGATAAAAAGGGGTTTCCCACGAATGCATTTTCCATAGATCATTGTATTTGACATAGCGCAAAAACGACTGATTCGATTTGCATTAAATATTTTAGGGTAATACATTATGGTGCAGCGAAGATGCTTGTTGGGTACTGCAGTTAAGTAGGGTAAACATTTTTTTAGGTTATAAGGGATTTAAAAGTAGTGATATCTGTCACCACGGTACTTCTGCAGAATCTCACACAAAATGTATGAAACTACGATGGTACATGGTGTAAACGTTTTTTAAAGTGCATAGAAAAATATTCATAAAGTGGTACTATGTAGGGACCTACTACTTAACTATATCTAAGGTCCTAACACTGAACACAGACAAAGTGTAGTAAGAACAATATGGCTGCCTTCTTATTCTCTAAAAACAACCATTACCCAATTATATACTGGCTTGTCATCGGCATGTACCACCCTATACTGCAAAGTTATCATGGTGTATCAAGGCCCAAAATATAACTGAGGCCTAGCTGTTTTATTGGATTACGGTACCCTCGCTTCACACATGGTATTGAATGGGCAACATAATACTTAAGTCAGATTTACAAATCAATTCAATACCACTATGCTTGGCAAATCCTTGCCCATTACATTGACTGAAATTGATGAGCCTCTTTAAGAGGACCAATTTTCAAAGGGTTTTATCTTAAAAAGAATGTACAATTTGTTTCAGATACCTACAACTTGAAATTGTTTTACTGAGAGGGGTAGGTTTATGATCTCTACAGTTCTAACAGTAGAGCAGGTACCTCTGGTGTCAGAAACAGCACAGGGTGGAAATTCACCTCTCCATCCACATATGAGCCACTCTAGTCAACCTCAAGGACTGCGCCAAGCATGCAATCTTCCTCCCCACTCAGGGCCTGTCTTTTGTGATTGGTCAGAACCTGGATCTTCAAAACTGTTGAAAACCTGAAACTGTTGGAAAATGTCAGGGCTCGTAAAATGACTTTTTTAAACTTTTGGGTTTGGATTTGAATTAAACTTCAGTTTAGCCATATTTTACTGCATCATTGGGGCTTGGGGCATATTAACACCCTGAGGTCTCTGCATTTACCTATTTTGCATTGGCATTTCAGTCATGTTTGACATATGAGCATCAATTTTGCCTTCGGTTGGGATTTAGCCTACATTCTCACTTCTAGTGGCCCACCTGTTACAATAAGGACACAAAGTAGTCTTTTTCAACATGGCTATTTTCGTTCCTGATTTTGGGACAACTGACATTCCTCAACCTTCAGCTGCTGAACACCATGCCGATTCTGCATCATCTGACCATCGCCTTGTTAGCCAACTCCCTTCATTCCTGTATCAACACTAGGACCATAACCTGAATTTGCCATGCATGGGCCATTCTGAAATCCTTTCTGTACTAACTTCAATTGGGCTAGCAAGAATTTTCTCTAACATTTTCCTCTATCTAATTTCCATTCCCTCACTTGGCTCTGACTGCCAACAAATTTCATTCTGCTGATTGAGAGTGCTAATCTTCAGGCAACAACCAAGGACAAACTGAGACACAAAATTACTGAAATTTCCTCTCTCCGGATTTTCAACACTTCTCTGCTGACTGGAAACTTGCATTATCATCTCATAAAAAGCATGCACAGATTCTTTAGGATCTTGGATAGTCCTAGATATTTTCAACTAATATATCCCTTTCTCTAGAGCACTAGTTTTCAAAAAGGTAATCAACTGGTCATATTTTTCTATGACAACCAGAGAAGGTGCATGTAAGTGAGCAACTCTCAGGTGCTCTTCAGTTGGACAGTACAATAATACCTTGCACTCCCCACAGATCAAAAGGGACTACAACATGACAGACTCCCAAAGCACCTTTGACAAACCTCTCACCTTGAGTGTACCATAGGTCAGGATTTTCTCTCTCTTTTGGTAATTGATTTGTAAATGTGAAAAGATCACAGATACCTCCAAGGTATATGCATGTACCAACCCCCATGCACCTCTCTCAATGGGTAAGCTTTGACCTCTGTATCACTTTTACTATTCTCCCAAACGGGCCCTCCAGTATCACCTTTATTTTTCTTTCACTTTTGCTTCTTGGCCAACTGGTCTTTGATTCTTTGAAAGTCACTCCACTTCTGAATGCTACCAACTAACTCTTTCAAAAGTAGTTTTATACCTGGTGTCGTCATGTTCTTCTTCGCATATGAACATTCTGAAATTGTTCATCAAGTTCTGAATCTAAGAAAAAACGACTCAGACCTCGGTAGTGAAACCCTCCATTTTCCCATGGGTTTCATAAACACACCTCCCTTCTTCCTTACTCAGGAACATAAAGTCCTTCTCGTTCGACCCATCTATGAATTCAAGATTTCCTTTAATAAGTACTTGAAATTCTGCTTTCAATTTCAAACCATCCAGTCCCCTTGAAGGGTCCTCACTCTCTAGGTATGTGGCTTGGAATTGATCCTGAGCTCACGATAATTAATCAGGGATAAATACTCAATAACATCATAATACAATGGCCCAAACACATTCACCAAAATCCCTGATGCGTTGGAGGTCAAGTTTAAAGACTTTAAATTTTCTTCCTTTACAGATTCATGTGTGACATCTCAAAATACATTACTAAACTTATACATCAACTTTCTTTCCTCTTGGTCGAGGGACCAATTAGTAGAACAGTTGACGGTAATAATAATACTATCTAACTAACTATCAAGTCAGCAAAATAATCACAGACTCTCTGTAAAGTTAATAAAGTTTTATCTCAAATTGAATTATTGAAAATGCTCATTGCATACGGTTACAAATGCATACAATGAAATCCACAAGAGAGAAAACATTAGCAAATGCAAACAGTATCAAACTCACCATACAATACACAAAATGCTCATGAAGGAGTGGATAGATTAAGAGACATCAGTTTCAACAAATTTATGCCAAACAAGTATTCATATGATGAAGTTGATAGATGAAGAGACAAAGGTTTCAGAGACAAAAGTACATTTGCAAGTAATTTTGCAACAAGTCAGAATAATACAAACCCAAAGCGTCTATAGAATACCACCCCCTGGCCAAGGAAATGGTGGGGGTCTCCTGAAAATAGAGTCAGGGAACAAAGATTTCAGGGACATGAACAAGACAGGAACGGAACAGCTAGGCCTCTCTGGAAACCAACGAACAGCGACGCATCTTCTCTCTCTCTCTCTCTCTCTCTCTCTCTCTCTCTCTCTCTCTCTCTGTAGCCATCCTAACCTAACCACACCACCAAATGCACCCCAGTTATACCCTAAAACTTAAATGTTTGTCCCACATCTGTTTAAACAATTCGTAAAATTTGACAGTTGATTGGTGGATTTTGGAGGTGGTGTGTCTCACCATCAGGTTCCCATTCATAATTTTTACATATTCTTTGTTCCACTTCCTCTCCCATGACTTCATAGTTGTCTCATTTATTAATTTCTGACACTAGATACTTTCTCAAAGGTTCTCAAGCAGTTGTCAGCAGTGTACTAGGAAGGAGTCTTCAGTCCCATGGTTAGTCTCATTTGTTGGCAGGCAAACAATGCATTCAGTGCTTAGTATCCTTGAACTCCTCTGCATCTTTTGCAGCCCTCAGCACTTCTGTCTGTCCTGACAGGTCATTTCTCCAACACCTCCTCTATCCGGCCAACTTAAGCAAAAAATGAAAGACCATTTGGCTCACTATGGTAAATAGAACATAAGCATTCATTAATTTTATAGAAATGCACTTTTCACTGTTCCCCTCCCACCATAGCACTATCCCTCAACTATGTTTTTCCTAGCATATCTTTAAGCATAAACAGCATTATTTATTATGTCAAAGCAAGATGCAACATGCAAACTACGAAATGCACATGCGGCCTAGTCATGCATTATTTCTCGTTTCTTTCAAAACACAATGTAAATACGGTTTGAGTTCTTTCATGCATTATCTCACGTTAGTGCATGCATGCGCCAAGCAGCTTCCCTCGTGTTCATGTAGGGTGCACGTTAGTTTTCTATTACTACTTACTGTTAGTAGCTATTATGGGGGTGTCAATCTGAGCAGGTTTCTTTTTGCGAAATCCTGCTCCATCAGGATTCTCCTCAAAACCTGTGACAGGCACACTCACAATGTGAATTCCTCCTGTTTGCAGTTATGCTCCTAAATCTAAGGTAGTACCAGTACCTGACGTACCGGGGCTTTAGTGACTGTGGATGTACCTGGGAAAGGAATAATACAGTAGAGCTTAGGGATCCTAATAGTGGACCTGGACTGACAACAAGTAATCCTCCCTAGGGGAGACTTTGATCAATGGGCGCAACTCACACCTGTGTCTGTAAGCTGTGGGTTCCCTCCAACCAGGGGAACAGTATTATGCGGAGGTGGTATAGAAGCCAACGTATTATCTAAAAAGCCATCACTTGAATCACTGTCACTAGTCTAATTTCTCTTCTCTTCATTCCCACCCCCTCTCATGATTTCTTTCTTGCTGCCTTTCCTCTCGCTACCACAGGGTTCATCTCTAAGCCCCCATTTACATACTCATGGGCGTCCGCAGGGGGGGGGGGGCAAGGAGGGGTGCTTGCTCCCCCTGGAGCACCCCTCCTTGCCCCCCCAGCGGACGCCCATGAAAACCGTGACTTCAAGACGGGTTCTCACTCTCTTTCCTCTCCTTTCTTTTATTTGCTTCCCTGTGAAATGGATCCAAAAAAGAAAGACGCGTTTGCTGGAAATGTCGTATTTTTCTGACATTTTAATTCCAAAGTGCAGCATTGGGAATAAAAGGCTAAAAATATGAAAAATAGATAAATAACTAAATAAAGTAAGACAGAGTGGTAGCAAACTGCCCAAACTGATTTTATTCACACTGAAATACATTAGAGCCACTTTTACAGAGTTTGCCAGTGAAGCGCTATTTTCGTTTTCTTGTCTTTGTTTTCCCTGGACTTGGAACTAGTGCACCAATCCTGGAGGTACTGCAATGTGTGGATTGGAAAACAAAATGTGTGCTGCGGCTCTGCGTCCAGGGAGGTGGTCTTTTTACCATACTGCTAATGTGTAAAGATATAAGCAATGGCCAATGAAATGGGTCCATTCAGGGCCCTGTAGTTGTGTCCTTAACTTTTCAGGCAAAAGCACTCACTGATTTCTGAATAGTGAGTGTAAAAGCATTAAGGTAACCATGTTGTTCCTGCTTACATTTCTCATGGTTGCTAAATGTTGCATTCCCTATAAGTGTTTGCTTTTTCCAGGATGTTATTACTTTTTTTTTTGTAGGCTGCATATTGCTGTTGTCTAGTGCGTAATTTAAATTGAGCCGCATCTAGGTGTTTATAGCGGGCAACAATTGGGTTGTAGTTGAAGACAGTGGGAGTTTTTCTCAGTGGGGCAGTACGGTGTTCAGTGGGGGAGAGGATGTGGCACTATGGTCAGAGCTGCTGAATTTGGAACTGGGAACCAGGTTCAGCCTTAATAGCCAGTCCGCCAGACCACTCTCCTGCGAGAACCCAATCACATGCTAGACCTTAGAAGGCTTCGCAACACCTTAGAAGCCCTGGTGTCTTCGCACCAGCAGGTGGACCCTAGCATGACAAGTGTAGGTTAACCTTCAAGGCTTGTCCACCACTATCCATACTGAGGTTCACCTCCAGTCTTGCGAGCAGAACTTTGAAGCAGCACGCCCTAGAACAATAGTGACTCTGTCACTGATGTCACAGAACCCTTGAGAAGGGCCAGCTCTAGGGCGGTGCAAACAGTGTGCCGCACCGGGTGCTGACTTTAGGTGGTGGCATCATGTTTGCAAATATATTGTGGTTTTAAAAACGCTTGCTGCCTCCTTCCTGGCCTCCAGCAATTTTCGGCAACAATAAAAATGTCATGATGACTCTGGTGATTAATGTTCTTCCTAGAGAGAGATCAGAATTTTGTCAGTGGAAGTTTTGACTCATGGGAAGTTAGTTCAGAGGGTTAATGTACTGGCTGCAAAGAACATGTGCCCTGCAGATCACAAAGTGCACATAATGTAAATAGGTCAGTGGGTACTGGTTTTGTCAGAGAGATCATTTTGTTACTTGCAGTTTATGAGTTAAAATCCTAACTTAGAACAGTGAGCTATTAACTGTCATCTAAGAGCTGCATACAAACTGCAAGGTAAAAATTAGAGCATTATGTCCCCCCTCCCAGTCTTTGATTATCCTAATGTCCCAAAAAGTGTTCTTTTGGATAGAAATCAATTCTGATTATTAAGGAGAACCCCCAACCATGGTATTATGTTTTAAATTCCGGGTTTTGTGTTTCACCAGACCATTCACTATAATACTTTACGGGCTACTAGTATGGTTGTCATGTGACTCCTACACCTAGTAGTCCTTAGTCTTATGTAACATTTTCTATACAGTGATTTACACACATATTGATTGTCTCTGTGTAATGTGTGTGATGTAAAGTGCTCTGACACCCTACAATGGTATGAGTGGCACTGTAAATCAAATGAAATGCATCCGAGAGAGAGAGTGGTTATGGAGACTTGGGGGGCACAGTTAAAGGGTGGTAGTGAGGGAATCCATGGCAGAGATGGTCATTGGGGAGTCACTAACAAACATTAATGCACAGGACACCACCAGTGCTATGGTAGGCCCTGCCCTTGAGGCCAGTGTGCCTCACCCATAGGTACCTCCATTGGCCTTGGTTCAGCAGTAGTAGCTGCAACTCACCAGGGATTGACAATGCAGGATTTGCACGCACACCAAACTAAGTTCACAAACTTCACAGTCTCCCTGCTTCATTTATAATCACTTTTTTAACATGTGCTGCCTGCTGTGGGGCCACTGGAATTAATTATGCAGCAAAGGATGACAAAATGATGCCGTAGTGTTGACTAAATTATGCATTAAAAATGAGGCTGCAGCTTAATGAAGTATATTTTCAGATATTTTATTATTTTGACGTGTGTACACATGCTAGCAGTCTCTGGAAACATTTTGCCTTATTAGTACCAGTGTAACATACAAACGCAGGAGTGAGAAAGGTGACCAGTCAACCTTTGCAATAGGCCATCCACTCCGCAGCAACACAATTCACTTTTTTTATTAACTTTTGATATGTTTGAGCTACAAACAATTTATTAGTTTAAATGGTCAGATCATGCAGCATATCTTGCATTATGATGGAGGCAACTATGGCAGAGCCATAATTTTAGAGAAAATCTTTGTAAACTAGGATATTTTGCCATTCATGTTTGAACTGCTGTTGTGGAAAAAGGGAGAAGTGCTGATGACAGAAACTCCATGGCTCGGAGACAAATGGCTTGTGTTTCCATATTTTATCGTATTTGGTACATTCTGTGATTAGAAGCATATCCCACTTTGTGAATACATTTTAATGTCAATAACTTATTATAACCTTTAATAATCATGTGTATCCATTGGTTGATTAAACTGTCCAGTGAAATGCCAAAAAAATACAAAAAATTGGGATGTCTGCGCATTCTGGCCACACCTCTGGATCCACCCACATATCCAATTCTTGGGTTATTCCCGCCCTCTGATTCTCCGCCGTCTGATTCTCCGCCCTCTGATTCGCCTACTTTTTTCCCCCACTTCGATCACTGTGTAAGACTCAGCATCCCTGGACCTGTGATGTGCCGCCGCTGCGGGCGCCGAAACGTGCCACACATTTACGGTGCAGGGCTTCCGCATAAGGAAGCTGGCCATTATTGTATCCGTAAACATGTGCACATTTTCAGTTTGACATTGACTACACGTAGAGGGACTCTAGGTTTCTTTCCAAAAATATAGCTAACATTTGAACCTATACATTTTATTTTGTATAAATTAATTGAATGTGTGTAAAATTTTGCAATGCCCGGGGAATTCTAGTAAAGGGAGTACCCCTTGGCGAATCACTAGTGTGTGTGAGTGCTGTATTATTTATTACTGACTTTGACGTTGTGCTTTAACTTTGGATAACATTTATCATGAATTCTAGCACCAAGAAGCCAATATTGGTAAATATGTGCGGTACAAATAATCCCTAACATACACTGTGCATACAGTATATTTAATCTGGTGCTTTAATCATAGGCGGTTTTAAAGTATTCGTTGCTGAAGACAGCCTTGATTGGTGTTGGATCGAGGACCCGGAAGTCTGCACACCTAGCAGACAGAGATAAAGCAGCTTGTCAGAAAGTTTAGCATTTTCCCTACAGGCGGTGTTTGTTGGCCTGTGGCAGGGTCAGTCACATATCCTGGATTACTGTCATTTAATTGAGTCTATCCCATTTCTGCAGCCCTGTGTTTCTCGTGCCCCACCTGGCACACATCATGTCGGAGGATGGTGATGATGTTAACATTTTGCCCCCCCTGGAAAAAAGTCTGCGGACGCCCATGTACATACTCCCTCTATTCCTGCTGTCCCACATCCAACCTTGCCTCCATCCAACTCCGGACATTATTCTTTGCTCAGGTCTGATATTTCTCCTTCTCCTTGGCATTTGCGGCTCACTCCAATGCATTCACAGCCTTATATTGTGCAGGTTGGGGAGAGGGTTTAATCTCTTTAAACACTCATATTACGTTCTGAATTACTCTCAAATGAAAGGTACCATGTGGTGAAACACATAAATGAGGTACCATTTTCATCTGGACACTTTAGGGAATGAAGGGAGTGAGAAAGATTGAGGATCCACGCAAATTCCAGACGTTTCATTCACAGAAATATGAGGAAAATGTGTTATTTTCTTTTACATACTTTGAGGTTTGCAAGGGATTCTGGGCAACACAACCTAATGAGAGCCTCACTAGTCTCCCCATACTGGATTTCCCTGGTTATCTAGTTTTAGAAAATGTATAGGTTTGTTAATTTTCCCTTGGTGCCGGATAAGCTAGGGTTCAACATCCACAGCTCGGCATATTGCAAAAAAGGGGTCTGTCTTCGATGGAAATATTTGATGTGTACACGTTGTGATCTTATTGAATTGTTTTACCCAGATACACATGTGTAACCTGACCTTGGGTGTCATGTAAACTGAAGGCGTGCCCTCTGTGAGGGACTTCCTCATACTCATGGACAGGTATTCTTACATCATCTCTAAACAATTGCAACACAACACAAAATCAGTAAAATGCAACTGAAATAACTGGCGGTTCTAAGCAAATCATAATGCGATACATTACAAACAGCATCCAACCTTAGCACAACACCACAGTACTGACCACTCAGAGTGCAACTCTCAATGAGGTAACAATCAATCACAGTGTGGCACCCGCATCAACCATCCAACAGCAGCTCAGAAGCTTATGACTTAACTTGCAGCCCTTTAGAGCATCTCTCAATCTGTAGTCATCAGCTCAGCATAAGCAAATAATCGAAAATCAAAAGCAAAACAATAACTCTCGTCTGTTCCGCTAAAGAAAATCTAAAGTCATCAATCACTCTAAGAGAAACAGGGAATAACGCCCTCCTAGTGTTATTACACACACAAAGTGAATTCTCGACCAGTGGGAAATCACCCTCACTAGTGAAGTCTATTCCTAAGCTAAAGGGTCAAACGAACACCTATCTCAGTTAGAACACCTTTACAATGGGTGTTTAATAAGTCCCTTTCTTGGTGCAGCAAATAATGCTTCACGGTTTCGACACCGCAACTTAACAGACAAGTCAAAACCTTCATATAGCTCATTATCTATCCCAGGATGTTGGATTACAATCAATATGAGAAACAAACGGCAACTCTTTTCTGTAAGCACAATTATCTTCATAAGCACAAGCAATATATATGAAAAAGCATTTCATTCTCAACTTCAACACAGAGCAATTCTGGACCCATTTTAACATTACACCATGAACATACTAGCTCACTAAAATCACAAATACCGCAATGTTCGCCAACACACAATCAAAGACATGTGACCATGTAGCGTCCTGCCAGCCCAAGTACTCTTTTATAACCATGCCAAACATGGAGAATAGTTTGTACACATCTTTATTACGCTGCATGTAAGCCAGAACTCAACATTCTAAGCCTGCCTTTAACTCACCTCTTCAAAGCTTACATCTCATGCTTACGGTGTACAGTAGGAACCAAAAGAGTTCCGGCGTTCTTTTATTTACAAGCCACTGCAGATCCTACTTATACTCCCTCTCCTAGGACACTGCAACCACTTCAGAAATGCCATAAAACTGCCAATACTCCGCTTTGGAACATGGAAACTCATATGTCCAGGTATCACCGATGTCTCCAGGATAGTTTTGACTCTTACATCCCCAAAAAACACTCACAGCTGTCCCCCAATCATAGTCACTGGTAAGACACAAAAAAATATATACTTTTTGGGTAGGGGCCGTAAATCCACAGCTGTATTTATTTCAAACACAAAATTCAAAAACACATTTCAAATATTAATGCATAGTGACCCATCACGTTTACAGTTTTATTTACAAGGATTAGATGCCTAACTTTAAAAGTATCTAAAAACTGTGGGGCATATTACCAAGGGGGGCGATAGGCAATTATCGCCGGTTTAGCGGCCGTTTTCCGCCGCTACGCTGCGATAATCCTATCGCTCTATTAGCAAGCTGTCGCTAACGGATGTTAGCGACAGCTTTTAGGCGATAGCGAGCGGTTTGGGGCCCGCTTTGCATGTCAGCGATATTTATCGCTAATGACATGCAAAGTGGGCGTACCCAACCTGTTAGCGACTGAAAGCAGTCGCTAACGTCGCTATCGCCTATTAGCAAGGCGGGCGTAGTGATGGAAATATTCCCGCTATCGCCAAAAACTAATGCATGCTCAGACCAGTTCTTAGCCATGTTATCCAATGGGAGGTGGATAACATGGCTAAAAGCATTTAGTCGCTAATGCGTGAATATCGCTGTATTCTCAGCGATATTCACGCTATCGCCGGAAAAATTATTGCTCTGGAGATAAACGTTGCTAATAGCAAGTTATCTCAGCGATAATTTCCGGCGATGCTTAGCGATAAAAAAAACGTTGCAAAGCCTAGTTAGCGATAAATATCGCTACTCGTTGGTAATATGCCCCTGTGTTCCTGCGCATCCACAAGATTTGCTTTGAGTGACAACATGACTGTTCCCAGTGTACCTTGGTCTGAAATTCCCTTGCTCAGCCATAAAATGGAACTGGTTGGTCCCTCCTTATGGGGGGACACCACCCAACTATATCACATCCCCTACCGGAGTATGCCTGTGCAAGAGGCCAACCTGTCTGCTAGGATATCTATGTTTGACACCCATACACCCTTCATCTTCCCCCCTAAGGGCCAGTGCCGACTTGGTGCCCTTTGCGCCTGTGCAGGTGGTTGGCCGGTAAGTACCACCTGCCAGCAACCGCTCCCAACCCCCATGCCCCTGTAACCTCAATTCAACTCTCTGCCAGCACCCCTTGGAGTGTCCTGTGACACCGCTGTTATCTTTGTGTAAAAGGAAAAGGATGCCTCATATGGACCCGAACTGTCCCACCAATAATTACCTCACCCGGCAAGTTGACATAAAATACATAAATACGACATGACAAATAGGTCCATTGGGCGTAGGTCGCGTAGCCCCACAAGCCCCATGGACGCGCTGCTGCAATAAAATAAACTGGTGACTGTTGTTATAAAAGTTCGAGCGAGCGCCGCCGGGAATCCTGGAAGCACCCGAGTTATCTAGGAGTGGGGAATGCAGGGGGGCTGGTCTCGACTGCTGCGCAGCTTGAGTGACAGTCCACGACCACGTGACGCACTCAGTAGACAGCCAGCCAAGGTATCTAGCGCGTGGGGCAGAAACTAGCCCGCGCATGTGCATCAGTGTTCCCCATAGGGGGGTGCTTGTTTAAGCAGACCGCAGCCCCCGGCTTTACAAAGGCGACACAGGGAGTGCATTCATGAGCCCCCCTAGCCAATCCAGGATTGGCCGGTCACCGCAGGGCAATCCATTATTGGATGCCGCGCGTGGGTGATGCACACACACTGCATAATGGCCAATCCCTGTGTGTGACTTCATGTAGTCATGCAGTGATTGGCCATTTTGCGGTGCGCGGCGCTGCTGACGTGCCTCTCTTTACTCGCCAGTTACCACCAGTCGCCTCGTGTGTGGACCATTGAGCCAGCCTGTGTGTGCCCTTTCTTGGACTCGAGACTTACTGTTACTTTACTTGATCAGCAGGACAAGTATATTTTCATTTCATTTACTAAAATTACTACTGCACTTAAAATGAATGGAGAAAAAAGACGGTTTATATTGGAGTAAGACTGGTGTGCATGAGGCATCTCTACTCGTACCCTCGGGGTTCCTGTAAGGCGCCAGCTTTTTTTGTTAACTGTCGCCTGGCAGAATTGCTCAGAGGAACGAAGTCTCACGTACTCCCGTTTTCTGCAGCTCTTGCCAGGCAGGTGCAGTGACTAGTGAGTGGGGCCATTGATTTCGCCCATTTCCGCCTTCGTCCTGCCTCGCCTCCTCCCGAGGCGCCAGTTCAACCGCTGACATTACACATTAGGCCCTAAAATCATCCCAGAGCAGACTCCAGATCAGGTTGGCAGGTATAGGCGAGCAGCGCACGTCACCCTGAATGCGGATATATGGCACCACCTCCTTAGACCTGCGGCACCGCATATACACCATGCTAAAAGATGGGACCCATTCTCCACAGCCGCGTCTGAGAGGCTACTCCCAAACTCGGATTTATTAGTGCGTCAGCCGAGGACAGGTATCTCTCAAAAACGTTCGAGTCGACAATCACAGACATGTTTCGCCCTTTACAGAGATCATTGCTCGAGTCTAGCCTTTGACGCATGCTTTAAAAGTTTTGGTTTAAAAACGCGCATATTGTCCTATAAGTCCCTGGCACACTTAAGGAAACCCGACATAATTGCCAGGGCTGGTTTCCTTTCCCAGTCCGGCCCTGCTGCTAGGCATGGTGTGGTAGCTCACTGTCCTATGCAGATAACAAATTATCCGTTGAAATGGCCACACAATTCTCACAGACATGCATTTTTACTGATAAACTGTATGCCACACAAATGATAATGAGTAGAAATAAAGTTTCAGAAAATATAATTTGCACTTCACGATGGAAGGTGTCTTGATTTGATTCTATTAAAATCTTTGTTCCAATCACACTTCGGAATTACAAAATTATGTGCTTCATTTGTGCTTTCCTAACAGCAGATATATTTTGCAATATTTGTATAGTCAATGTATTTGTAATTAAATGTTGGTGCATCTCATTCCTGAACTTTCATGAACATGAATTCTTTCGTCTCACGCGAGATTGCACTCAAGGGTAAATATTAATTCATTGGATTCAAAATAAGGTTTGGCTGTGAAGCTTGATGGGATCTATGTTGGTTCCATTTCTTGCGAGTAATGATGAATGAATGGCATATTATGAGGTTGGAAGCCAAACCTATGCCAGTTGAAATGTGCAGCATCACACATATTTGCTGCTTTAAGTTTGGGTGGACTTTGCGTTTTTTTTTAAATGCACTGTGTGAGCTGTGGCACACCGGTGTGTGTATGTGTGAGTGCGTACGTGTGGTGGTGCTGCACTCGTGTTGAGCCATGCGGCGCGGGTTCTCTCCTCACGATGTGTCTGTATTCGCGGTTTTGAGTGTAGCAAGCCAGGTTGGTTCTGTTGGAGGCCGTCACACAGGACAAATTGCAGGCTTTCGGTTTAGTGAGACCCGCTCAGGGCCTGGGTGCTGCTGACAAGGGCTGGGGGGGGCTAGGAGCCCAGTGACTGTGAAAGACCGGGCAGGAGCACTGTCCTGCCCTGTCGGGGCCCTGGCATTAGGGGGTCAGAATAGCCTGGACGAACTGCAGCTTTGTGTACAGGAGAAATGTGCAATACGTAATGGGGAGCATTCCCCGGCCGTAGCATCTGTGCGCACACCTGGGCGGCGCAGTACGTAAAGTGCCTAGACGACAGTGCAGCCCCTAGATCACCAGCCGCTGCGTGTAGAGCAGAGAGGCAGTGCTCAGAGGGGTGCAGCACCTACAGAGTTGCAGTACATTGTAGGGTTCAGCGAAGAGTTCAGCGCCTGTTTGTTATTGTTTAGTTGCTTTCGTACATTTGTACACACCTGGAAGTGCAGAGTGTACTTTGTGCAGTTCACAGCATTAAACCTCAAGCCTCCACAATCAACAAAACCTTAGTCAATCAAGTGTGTGGTGGGAGGTAATCACCCTTTATTGAGCATCAGCCAAACAGCGGAATTAGCAGTGTGCATCAGTTAGGGGGAACTTGCATGTTATTATACATTTTTAGCTAATTCAAGCCCATCCCTTGTTTACTGGATCCTTCCAAGTCCTGCCTCTCTCTAAACAGGCCTTCAAATCTTATCTGGTCACGTTTGCTGTGCATTGAAGACAGAGCTCAAATGTCACTCTCTGTCTTCCAAGGGAGTTTGGTGTTTAATTTCTTTCTCTGACTTCAAAGTGATAGAAATATTTTTATGTGACAATCCTGCACAGTGCCCATATGAGACTAGAGGGTGCAGGATGTTATTTTTTTCTTGCACCCAACAAACATTATCTGTGCTGATGTTATATCGGAATTAGGAAAGTACAAATGAAGCACATTTTCATTGTAATTCTGAACTGGGATGAAAACAAATATTTGAATATGATCAAAACACATCATTACAGTAGTTGATGACATTTCCACACATTATCGTTTGTGCGCAGTAAAACTGTATGTTGGTGCGTGGTTCCCAATGCTTTGTGAAGGCTGTTTCCCAACTGCTGTGCAACTTCTTCTACTCTTAGAGCTGAGATTTTCATGAAAGTCTTATAGTCTGAATTCAGCACCTGAGCGTAGTAGGACGGAATGTGTGAAGCTCTGTGGTTATACTGAATAAGCAGCTACCTATGTTATGCCATCTAATAATGTAATAACTGATCTTTCACAATTGCTTTATTAACCTTACTGCTTTCTCAAATTTGCTTGAAAATGCACGATTTTTCTTAAAAATTTTCTTGGGGGGTAACCCCCGCAAACCCCACTTTTAGGGTTCGGGCTCCCTCGCTGCGCTCGCTCGCTACGGTGCAGTATGCAAATCACTTTGCGCCCCACCACTTTCAAATGTCACCCACCGTCCCTGCCACTGATCATTGATAATCTTATCATCTCGAGACATACCAAAACTGATTCATTTAACCTAGAATTGCTGTACCCAAATCATTACCCCTGTAGAGCTATGAAGATAATGGGTGGGGAAAAAAAGAAATTCTGACGGCGTGGTGTGAGCCCTGGGGGAGTGTTGCACGTCCTGTCCGAAGTGGTGAGTGGGAAAAAGAAACTCGCTCGCTGCTTTGCGGCCCCTTTTATGGCCAGGGCTTGCCACACACCGCCAGTGAATGATCCGGAAGCACTGCAAGTGTTACTGGTGCCTCTTCCAGCCTGTCCAATCATTCCCTGTTTTCTACAGAAGGCTGCTGCGCACCGCACCGCAACTCCCAGTTCCGGCCCACATCTACCACCATATGGGTGGCTCCCCGAGTTGGGATTGCCTTTGTCATATGGGCAGGTATTGTCGATGCCTCCAGGATAGTTTTGACCCTTACATCCCCCCAAAACACAAACAGCTGTCCCCTGACCAAAGTCACTGGTAAGACATAAAAATAAAACAAATATTTGCGGGTTAGAGGTCGTAAACCCCCAGCCGTATTTATTTCACACACAAAATTAAAAAACACATTTAAAATATTAATGTACAGTAATCCATCACATTTACAGTTCTATTTACAAGGAATAGGTGCCTAACTTTAACAGAGATGCTAATGCGTACATTTTCCTAACAACATCTAAAAAAAAGTGTTCCTGCTCATCCACAAGATTTGCTTTGAGTGAGATTATGACTGTTCCTAGTGTCCTTTGGTTTGAACCTCCCTTGACAAGCTCAAAAATTGCCCTTGCTGGGTCCCTCCCTATGGGAGGATCCAACCAACCTACATCACCTCCCCTACTGAGATATGCCTGTGCAAGGGGTTTGTCAGCACTCTAGGATACCTACCTCAGGCACCCCTACACCCTTCATCTTCTCTCCCAAGGGCCAGTGCCATCTTGCTGCCCATTGTGCCTGTTGGAGTGGTTGGCCGGTAAGGACCTGCCAGCAACTGCTCTCAACTCCGAGCACCCCTGTAACCTCAATCCAACTCACTGCCTGCACCCCTTGGAGGGTCCTGTGACACCGTTATCTTTGTCTATAAGAAAAAGGATGCACTAAATGGACCCACCAATCATGACCTCAACCTCCACAGGCAACTATAGTTCACTTACTACCTGCCCACCCCACCCATACGAACTTGGGCAATGCATCAACCAAGCCAGCAGGTTCTCAAGAAACATCTCCTTGCCAACTTTTGACAAGTGAAACCAATCTTGTAAGAAAAAACGCCCACCCTTTAAGCAGCCGTGAGGGTTGGCTAACAGCCTGGATGACGTGAACAACTTACCATTTTTATTATTTACTTGCTTCATTGTATCGTTGTGAGCCCTGTCTGAATTACCACCCTTCCACTGCAACCTGAGAATGATGTTGGACCATGCTAGCATGGCCTGCGTAGATTTCCTCACAAGCCTGCCAAACTCTGACATCGCCAGTTAAAACACCAAGTCTTTGCCTCTGAGATGTACTACGATGACCTCAGGGGGCGTATACCCCCATGGCAATAGTTTGAGGCTGACTCCAATCCGCATATCTTCCATCTGCATCCACAGGAGAATACAGAAAAGGATAAAAAGGAGTGCATTTGCAGCAGGCCCTACAACATGTGCAGTCTTACATAACGTTTGTAGCAATCCGAGGTCCTTCTGCCTGTAAGCCTCATCACCGCTGCGGCAGTGGCGGACCCTATCCTGAAAGACTGCAACCCATATTAAGTAGAAACAAATCCCGCTGCCCTCTGGGCCTCGTTAAGTATTCTACAGAATTGAAACCTGGTCAGAGGTCTCCCATCTACATGCACTAGGAGGGGACCCCCATTTCCGAGGCCCGAAGTGCTAGGAAACATTGAGGTTGCCTAGTGGACAGCATGCATTAACTGCCATCCTATGAAAAATTATGTGCTCGCCCCTACCAGCCTGATTCATCTTGGAGCGGGGAACAGTAATTGCCAGCAAGCCATTACACCACTGGATGTCATTATACTGCAAGCCCCCCTCAGTGCCCCTTTTGTTTTGGCCACCAATTTGCCTACCCTAAGGGCCCCATAGAAGGTGAGTGCAATAGCTGCCCTAAAGAGGCAGACCTCATCCGGTGACCTGCAAATCTTCCCAAGGATGGACATGATTGCTGCTAGCTTCTCCACATCAATCGGGTGCCAAGAGTCAGGCTTGGCCCTCTCCAGGCCCTGACAACCCCTCAACACCCTCTGCACCGGTAACGTTTTTGTTCCATCTGTTTACCCCTGCATCCTTGCAAAAAAGGACATCGCAGCAGTGGGGCATCTGGTGCACGCAACTGACCGCCCCTTGTCTATTAGAGACCCCAGGAAAGTAATCACTGTTGTAGGTGTGAACCAATCACCCAATACCTTTGTGCTCTAGAAATTTTAAATATATGCAAAATGCCCCCTCATAGGCATGCCTTGTCCTGGGGGCTAGACTGGCTGCCTTGAGGAGTAGTAAGCTTGAGCACTAAGCCACCACAGTTTGTCCGGGAAAGGGGTAGCGTACTCCTCTGCTCCTGGGCAATGGTACATGAAAGCCTGCAACTTGAAACAAGATAAAGCATCAGCTGCACTGTTCAGTACAGCCGGGACATGCTTGGCTTCAAACAGTACATTAAGTTTCAGGCGTAGCAAAAACAATCTGCTTCAAAAGCTTAAGGATAATTTTACATTTTCCTGCGTGCTGGTTGATGCAATCTACCACTGTTATGTTGTCAGACCAGAATACTACTGACTGCTCTGGCCAGATGGACAGGGTAACTAGAATGGGGAAAAGCTCAAGAGAACCAATGTTAGCTACTAGGCCAAACTGCACCCCATCCCTGGGACACCACTTAGCTCACCATGCTGGACCTAAAATAGCACCAAACCCTTTGCTGCCCACTGCATCAAGTGAACAAACCTATCTCCTCATTGGTCCTGGGTAGGCTGGGACACCACCTTTCCATTAAAATCTCACAAGAAGGCCTCCCAGATCCTCATATCCTGGCAGACCTCCCTTGACAACCTGATATGCATTTGTCAAAATAGAAGTCCTACGGATGTACCGGGAGCAAGCGGAAAGCCGACTCTGTCTGAATCGCTAAAAGAGTTCCTGGCCCCAACCACTGCAATATCTGAATCGCCTGGCCCAAAGAAGCATATTTGACCGAGCAATGGCTTCATTCATTGACTGACCCCTAGGTGCTGAAAAGCTGTGTATATATCTGTATTCCCCTTATTTGGGAACTACCCTCAGGGGGGAGCAGACAAAGTTGTCATACAAGACTGACCCAAAGGGGCCTGCCACCCTCCCCAGACTCATTTCCTTGAGAGTCTTAGACCTAGCCACACCTTGATTGGACCTGACCGACTGCTGATTTCTTCAATAGGATATGCAAACACACACCTATGTTGGGATTCTAAAGCCCTCTTTGAAACCTTCATACAATGCCTGAGCTGCCGTGGGATTATTGTACACATTAAGCGAGGGGACCATTGCCAACCAATTGACCGGGGAGGGGCTTTGACCAAGAGGAGGTGATCAGTCCTGTGTCTTGGAACCTCTGTCCTTGGACTTTCTGATACTTGAACTCTGGGTGCGATGGTAGGCCGCAGAATGAGCAACAATACTTGAACTTGCAAGTGCCTGGGGGCCAGGAACAGGATCTTTTGTTATGAACCTTTCTTCCCCCCCTTCCATCACTTGGGGTGCCAGTCAACCCCAAGCGCGCCCCAAAGTGCTGATTGGAAGTAGCATCAAGGCATTGCCGCTTCATGATATTCAGCCAAGTGTTTACATCAATCTGAACCCAAGCTAGCATGCCCCTAGTGGACTTAATCCTCCTGAACTCCTTATCATAGTCTTTCAAATCTGTGCCACCAAACTCATCATATGCCCACAATATTCAATTCTGATAGCAGGCGAGTAGGGCACCCAAATTAGTTAAGAGTTCATAAATAATGGAATGGAAAATTGAAAAGCCTTTCACCCAATTTACCAATGTTTCCTCTACCCTTTTTTGTAAGGCCAATGGCTGGAGGCCCTCAAGTGAGAGCACTCTTTGCGCCACTTTGCCTCTTCCCATTCATGCCTATCCACAATCAGATCAAACATGTCCATGTAACCCCCTTCCAAATGTTATCTTTTACTTCCATTGTGACATGCAGGCCCAACTGATCATGTTCAAACCGCACATCCCCCAAACCAATAGCAGGCAATGATGCCATTTCTGTTACCATGGATTCCTGAGTGGGAGGGGGACCTTCTACCACCACTGTGCCCGCAGGAAGCACACTGCTAGCCAGTGAAGTGACCGGAGCTGAAGTTCCCTAGACAGCTAGACAGCTCTCCACATTATCACTGTCTGACACACACGCAAGCACACTGCCCAAAAGAGGGGTAGACAGGATTCCCACCTTGAAAAGCCAAGCCAAAACACTGGCTAAGTTGGCTATCAAATCCGGCTGCCCAGGGCCTCCCACAAGTGAAACTCCAATCGCCATACAACTGTTATCTGAACAATAATATGATTTGCAGCTGGCACCACAGCAGCAGAGATGCTATCCTGTGATAATCCCTCACGAGAGCTACCTTCCAACAAGGTCTGTGGGCTGCCCACCTCAACCACTGCCAACCACATCCTGGTTCCCTGCCCCACTTCTGCACTGGGGGAAATGCCAACCTAGGCGCAGCCCCAGAACTTGTAGACTTCTCTGCTGGTGCCAAAGATTCACTAGGCTGCCTCACATTTGCCTGCCGCCGCAACACGGCCAAGGTCTCACCCACTGCGTAGGTCTAGACTGATGCTGCTTATTACATCCCACAGGTAAATGCCAACAAAACCATACAATCTACTAGCACATTTGATATTAAGGGGACCACCCCAAACAGTATAAACGAACTTTGGCCCAACAAAATACAGGAAAAACGCCCACAAAAAAAGGATTGCATCAAATACAATTGCCCCCACTGAGCCCCTCTGAGTCACAGACAGGACAGGAGAGAATTAATACCCAGAACAAGATTATGGCAACACAAAAAGAAAAGCGCTCACAATCAAAATTGTCCCAATATGAAACTCCCCCTTGAGCCCCTCTCACCTACAGCCAACAGCGTACTCTAACTGGAGCCTCCACCTGGATCAGACAAGAGAAACTCTCAAGCCCGTGCGGCTCCCAGTAGGCGACCGGCTATGCTGTTCCTGCAGAGCTCTGTGGCTAGTGGAGAGCATACCAATGATGTGCCAGCAGAGATTAAGGAAACGTAAGCAATCTGGCCGGGCGGCGGGGTCCTGGATGAGCAGTGCGCATCCTATCTGAAGCAGCGCACTGCCCCTTTTATGGGCAGAAATTGCCACTCGCCGCGACGGAACTACCCGGAAGCACTCCAGGTGCTTCCAATGTCACTCCTCCAAACTGTTCAATCATTCCCTGCAGGTCACTGCAGCGCAATCCCTCAGTTTTGGCCAGGGTGTATCGCCATGTGGATGGCTCGAACGTGTTAGGAGAGCCTTTGTCAACAGTATGGCTGATCTGAGGCAAATTCTAACTGCTTCTGGGGGAAGTTGTACCTCCTTACGCCTCCTTGGAAACCATCGTCTGCTATCAGATCATATACTTTTGCAGTAGATTTGCACAGTGTACATTTCTGGTGCGAATTCAAGTACAAGCTACACTCATGCAGGTGAAACTTTAAATACAAGTTGAGGCATAACACAATAAATCAAATACATTATAATACCGTGAAGGACATTTAGCCCAGTAATAATGACAGAGAGTGGTAGATTTGCAAACCCTCAAAGTTTATTAATAGGCTAGCAGATTAAAAACTTAACTCATTTAAATTAGTTTGCAAAAAAAAGGACAGAATGTGCATGACCACGGTTCAGCACATCAATTCCCTGGTAGAGATGAACAATTAGAAAGTCTGTGCAAAAACTTCCAGAGCTTGCCGCAGTTCCACTCCACTGGAAACCATATAAGCAAATGTGTGTAAGAGGGAAGGTGCACCAGAACAAAGTCAGTATATCCAAAGTATCTTTATTGTTGTTGAAGTTAAAAATTGGACATAAGTCAACACGTTTCGTTCCACAGCTGGAACTTCATCAGGGCTTCACTATTTTAATCCAGGCCCGATCTGCCTGTATAATTGAGCCAATGTACTCCAAGGTCATATAAATTAAAGACAATCCTCAAACAATAAATATAGTGTGCTTGTAGCGTCTGTAGTTTTGCTTTACCGTCCAAACTCATATATTCGTGGTAGTGGCCCAAGTCCTCCACATCAACTGTAACCCAGTAAGGAATTGTAATATATCTCTCAGCGTCCCATATTTCGGGTGGCCAGTGTAACGACCTATATCCTGGTCAAATTTGACGACAGCGACAGTAATCCCTCATCCGGACTTTCAAACAAATTTAAATTTGTTGTAAATCAGTAATCAGTACATCTATGCGGTAGTCAATATAATTCGAATCAATTCAAAATTGCAAGTATAATGACAAATAGTTTAATGTTGTCTTGAAATCAAAGCAGGTCCAATTTCTGATGAAGGAAAATTGTCTAATTTGCTAAACTAAGAAATTAGGAAGGCTGGAGAGAAGGCAGTTAGAAGTTGTTTGCAGGTAAGGCCTCTATAGGCAGAATCAAATAAAGATTAATTCAAGCAAGTGAGAAAGTGATTTTCCCAGTGTTGGACCCAGCCCATTAGGCAGGTTCACCCCTAGACTTTTTGCGTTTTCCTAGCCTATTTATGGAACCTGGTATTGGTGATTTTAGGCCTCTGCGCACTTTTTCACTGTGGTACAGTGTAAAGTGCTTGAGCTCTCTGTGAATGAATGGTGAGTGACCTGCCCTCCCATAGGAATGAATGGGGAATCTGTATGCCCATGGTAGTTCCTGATGCGTGGGGAGTGCAGGGGCGAGTTTGGTATGAGAGAACTCGTGAGAATGAATGCTGCAAAATGATGTATGCAGCATGGCTGTGTCTAGTCTAGAAGTCCTACTTTTGGAAGTTGGCATATTTGTGCAAGTTGGTGCTAGCGTGTGATTGGCTGGTGAGCCTGGCCCAGAGTGCATGGGCCTGCTTGTGGATTGACTGTCTGGTTTGAGGATGACAGGGGCTGGAGAGCCCAGGAGGTTGTCTGAGTCAGCCCATGGATGAAAGGCAGCATCTGCTGCCAGGGAAGTGGGAGGAGATGGCACCTGATAGTGAAGGGCTGTTCCTGTGTAACTACAAAGCTGGCTCCACCTCCTGCTGGGCGACTGACACCTCTGTCCCTGATACTGAAGGGGACTTCCCTCTAAACCAGTCCAGCTGGTTCTCACACTGCCTGCTTCAAAGGACTTCAAAGAACTTCAAAGGTTTTGCACTGTATAAAAAGGGGTTGTATCCCCTTCCAAATTGTTCTTGTTTTCAACTTGAATCTGCCAGGGGCTGCTGCTGCTTGAGCTCAGGGGAATCCCTGGCTCTGCCCAGCCCTGGGCACCTGATGGACTTTCCTGGACTCCTGGGGGACCCCTCTGCCTTGCTGGGCTGATGGGGGGACTTTGCTTTGCCCCCTGGGACTCTCTGGACCTTTGTGCAGCATGGTGGAGCTGCATTTCTGGAAGGACCCTTTGTACTTTTTGTTCTAGCGCTTTGGGAGCGCTTTATTGCCCATAGCGCTTTCGAGCGCTTTATTTTTGATTCTAGCGCTGAGGAGCGCTTTGCCAGCCTGGCGAGTGCCCACCTCGCTTATTCTTACTTTTTAGCCAACTTCGGCTGCCCACGCCGGTATTGCCGATATTTTAAAATGCCTCCCCGCCTGCCTGCCTAAAGGAGAAGGGCCGCTGCGCTGCCCGCAGCGACCCGGAAGTGGATGGCCGGCCGGCCAATCCCAGCGCGGCCGGCCGGAAGTCCCGCCCCCGCAGCCCGAGAGGAGAGAAGCTGCCCGGGGGAGAGAAGAAGGACGAGTGATGGCGGCTGGTCTGCAGGGCTCCCGTGAGCGGAGGGAGCCCTGCAGCGAGAGGAGCGGCCGAGGAGCGTCTGAGCGGCCTGAGGACGGAAGCGGAGGGGGCGCGAGGCACATTTGTCGGTGCCTGCCCCCACCGCGAGGCTCCCCGGCGAGAGAGAGAGACCGGCAGCAACGAGAGCCCCAGTGAGTCTGGGCTGGAGTGGGGCAGAGCAGGGGAGGGGCGCCGGGACACGTTGTCGGTGTCCGCCCCTCCCCCGCAGTAGCGCGAGCTCGCGCTCGAGAGAGGGAAGCCATGAGGGCTTCATGGGCGGCCCCAGTTGGCAGTGGGTCGCCCCAACGAGAGTGCCAGAAGGAAGCCATGAAGGCTTCATGGGCGGCCCCGGTTGGCAGTGGGTCGCCCCAACGTGCACGGAGCCCGGAGAGGCTCCCCGCCCCATTTGTGTTTGTATTTCGTGCCCTGAGAGGCGCTGGGGGCATTCTATGAAGTGAATGGAGAGTCAGGGCGGCCCCGGATGGCAGTGGGTCGCCCCAACGCTGAGAGAGCCTGTGTGGCTCAGAGGGGCCATATGTGTTTTTAAGAGCCTGTGTGGCTCCAACGTTTGACCAGTGCTGGCCAGAGCCTGTGTGGCTCCAACGTGCACAGTGTATGTGTTCTAGAGCCTGTGTGGCTCCAGCCTAGGCGCAGTTTGCTCCTAAGGGCCAGTGAGGGCCCTGGCGCAGTTCTTTTGTTCTCCAGGTGCCCAGCACTTAGTGGGCACCTGCCACGTTTAGGCTTTTTGAACTTTAAGACTGGCGCTGCATGGCAGCGCAACCCTGACACTGAGACTCAGGGCGTCTGAGCCCCAACAAGGCCCTTGGCCTAGGGACTGCCACAGGTGGTGGCTTATGGGAGTCTGCGCAATGGTATGGTTATTGCACCTCTGAATGTGATCTTTTGCATCATGTGTTATTCCTGCACCTCTGAAGGTTCTTAGGCCTCATGTAATTTTTGCGCTATTGCTTTACTCTTGACACCTCTGAATGTTTGATGCATTATGTGTCTTTCTTTTCATGCGCTGCACCTCTGAATGTTTAGTCATCATGTGTCTTCTTGCGCTGCACCCCTGAATGTATTTTATTGCATCATGTGCCCTATTCTTAACACCTCTGAATGTGTTACTGCATCATGTGTCTTCCTTTCAATGCGCTGCACCTCTGAATGGTTAGTCATCATGTGTCTTCTTGCGCTGCACCCCTGAATGTAGTTTATTGCATCATGTGCTCTATTCTTACTCCTCTGAATGTAGGTTATTGCATCATGGGTAATGTGTCCTTTTCCTAGACCCCTAAATGCTGAGTGATACTTAGGTGGTTGTCTTTTCTACTCCTCTGAATGTAGGTTTATTGCATCATGAGTAATGTATTCTTTCTTAGACCCCTAATGCTGTGTGATACTTAGGTGGTTCTTCTTTCTTAGTACAGGTGGTCCTAGTAAGGTCCTGGTTCCTGTTACCAGTGGTTACTGGTTGTTATCTTTGTGATTACCATTTTATGTTTTACTATTTCATTCTAGAAGTGATTTTATATTCTACATTTTATCTAGAAGTGCTATATCTGAATATGACAGTGGCCCTTGTGGCCCTGTCTTGTGTACATAATCCCTGTGAATATTGCCTGTGCCAGTTGGCACAATGTATATGTGTGATTTTATCTGATGTGTTTTTACAATACAAAAGTTATTTTTATAATAACCTTGTGTGGAGTCTCTTCTGTGGTGTGCCTAGTATGTTGTTGCTGTTGTGCGCTGGCGCAAATGCTTTACACATTGCCTCCGAGTTTAGCCTTACTGCTTGTGCCAAGCTACCAAGGGGGTGAGCAGAGGTTATCTTGGCGTGTGACTTCCTTGCCCTGACTAGAATGGTGGTTTCTGCCTGGCTTTGGCGTCAGCCTTAGCCTACCAGAAATAGCCAGTTCTAACACCCAGGAATCTAACTCTTTTGGCAGAGAGCAAGGAAAGCATTTCCTCAAAGGAGATTGGAGACGACAAATGAACCCACTAACTTAGCAATGCATAGTTTTAATAATTTTAATCTATGGTAAGAGACCATTCCTCATGATTCCCATCAAGGGAACCAATCAGGATCGAACAAGTTGCGATAATGAAAGTTCCAATCTTTTTCCACGACCACACACGATGGAGTCACTGCTGCATGGCCTTCAGTGGGATATCTGTTGCAGGATGATGCAGGTGCGTCCGCAATATTTCACTCACTAAGGAATATACACAGATCAACATTCACGTTGAAACTAAACAAGAAGAAATACATTTTGATTAATGTTGACTAGAACAGCTTAGCTCCGAAAGCGAGAACGAGGTAAAGTGCGCAACACGCAGAGAAAGATGGATGGCAACCAGATGTGAGACATTTTAAATTCTGTTCGACATTATCTATGGTCAACTTAAAGTGAATGTCCCACAGTGAATATGTATGCATGCTGCAGATTAATGTGAATATCTGTGCAAAAGCTTTTAATAGTAAAATAGTCATCAATCGCAGTTATCTGGTGCGTATGTCCAACTGGTTTAATGGAAGCAACACATGACTACAACTCCCAGAACACATTTTGCTGTCAAATGACAGACCCACACTGAGAGCGTGATCTGCTGACCATAGAAAGGTTGGTGGCAAACATTCTTTTCTTGGGGCAGGACTCAAAAGTAAGGTTATGAGAGGACAAAAGTTTGTGGGACTTGGTTGGGCTGCAATCTAAATTTTCTCATACAATCAGGAATAGCAATCTGTGGCTGCAGTGGCCGCTGGCAGGGAACGGGTGTGGCGGGGCACGGAGGGTTGGAAAATAAATTTTTTTTTAAAAGACAATTACGTTTTAAATGGCCATCGTCTCTCCATCGCTTTGTCGCTCATCTTGGCAGGTACTAACCAGGGAGCACCCAGGCTTTTCATAGCCAACCACAACACTCCATTATAACGCTGCAATGCAGGCCTGTGATTGGTCTGAGCACTGTGAATTGGCACACAGTCGGGGACAGGGAGCCTGTACATGTTCCTCAGCAGGCTGTGCATTACAGCCTGGTGGGTAAGATGCAAAGTGCACATGACTGTTTGGCCGGCTCGAGGCGGAGGGTCAAGCAGTCATGGACACAAGGAGTGTGCAAACCACTCCACCCCCTCTCACCCCCGTCCCAACCCAGCCCTTTAGCAAAGAAAAATAAAATGATAATACAAGGTTATTATCATTTAATTGTATAAAAAATTCTGCTCTGCAAGCAGTGGGGCTACACTCCTCCGCCTTAGCGGAAGAGCCGCCCCTGTGTGGCTGGCTAGGAGGGCTGGATTTCTTATAGCTTTTATAAATCTCATACCTTTCATAAATCTCACAGTGTGAGATTTAATAGCCTTGTCCTCTGACAAGGCTATTATGCCAGCCTACTATGACACAGAGGGACCCTGGAGCCACCTAAAGTGACTTCCCTGTAATCTTAGAGAAGGGCTGAACTCTAAGGTGGTCTGTAAAGGTTCATCTAGAATAGATCCAGTTCAGAATAAAGACATCGGACCCATGTATAACATTTTGTACTACATTAGTAAACAGTTTATGTACTGCGCAGCTTAACTTTAATAGGTTTTCAATGTCTAGGCTTAGAACGAGGGATAATGTTGCCTCGCTTTCATGGATTACATGCTCTGCATGCCAGCCAGCCAATAAAACCTTCATTTTGGAAATCTGTATCATTCACGCTGAGCTGAGTGCTTAAATGCAAACCACTCGGCTAACGTGCCTTTTTTTGTTGTTTTTTTCGTTGTTTTTTAACAAACAATAATGCAATTGCCAATAATTTAACGAGGGTTTTGGCACATATAAAACACACAGCGGTACCGGGAGTAATATCCAATCAATCTTTGACTGTGATCTCACTAAAGGATCACATCAGACTAACTTGGTCCGGACAACAGGCTAGTTTGGTCTATTTTGTTTAAAAACATCGAAATATTTCTGAACTTCTAAACAGCACCATGTTCCATGATAATGAACAGTGGTTAATAATAGGTGAAATTACTAAAGAATTATCCTGCATTCTTACCCATGTTGACCAGATCCACCCAAAAAGGCAGAAATGTGTCCCGATAATTGTACACTAAAGTCAGCGTGGACATATCCGAAAATTAGTTAATGTATGTTTCCAAAAGAGCTAATATAGCACTTTAGTGCATTTGGACTGCTTTAATTATAAGTTTTGTTTGGTTTGTTTTGTCTTATGGAGAAAACTATTCCCCTGCACCTCACCAAATTATTCAGGTGCTGCCTCTCCTCTCTGAAAACGGATTTACTCCAGTGCTTGACAGGCACACATCACCATCTATTTTCAGGTTGGGAACACCTGTGAGAGATTTGTTAATGCCCTTAAACGTGCAGGTGTTCCCCTGGCTTGCATTTGTGTTTGTATATTATGTAATTTGTACATATAAACGCTACTTACTCGAGAAAATGGGTTTATGAAAAGATCCATCAGTAAGAATGCAAATGCGCATGAAATACAGCGTTGTCAAGTATTGATATGTCCTTATCTCCAGGCTATGTAGAAGAATTAATTATATCAATGGTATAATAATATGAAATATTCCCAGGCAGCTAGGTTATTTACACAAATGAGAAATGGTCTAAGGTGTGTAAAACTGCATTCATAAATAAATACGATAAGTTTGACCATATATCTATATATTAGTTTTTAATCAATGTTCAGTTGTGCAGATATTGCCTAATGTCTGGCCAAATTACAGACTGGTTTCAAAATATTGGACATATTTCCAATCATTGTATTGCTCATTTTTTCAATTTCTTACTTAGATTGCTGGTGTATGTGGCTTCACATAGTTGCTTGAGGATAACTTCTTACTTTATTTCCAATAGTAATTCCTCCTTATAAATTGACTTTTCATTTTTAAGCGACATCTTTAGCTAGTTTCTTGCGTATTTATATATTACCATTTAGAAAATGCTCATGCGCCTTTCTGGTTTCCCTACCAAGCTCTTTTTATTTGGGAGTATAAAGATCTTTCCAAATAAGCAAACAACATCAGGCATCACTTCGAATGTGGTGAGCAAGAGTTCTGTCCTTTAGTAACAGATATTCCACCCTAACAAACTCAAGATTTCCAGAGGCAAGGGAGCTGCCGGGTTTACGCAGAGGAGACTCAGCTGGCTCTGTCATAGAGACTGATTAAGCCAAATTTGGCCCTTGCCTTACCTTCCAAATTTAGCTATGATGGCCTTTTCTTTGCCTTCTGAAAGTTGTTGAGGGGAAGAAACATGTCAAGATTATACTTACAATGTAATCCTGCTCTAAAGACCACAGACTCCAAATTCTAGTTTATGGGTTTTATCATATGGCCAAAAATAACTGAATGTATACACACCTTAGTATTAGCGAATATAGGTACAGGAAAATTAATACAGAGACAAATCTACGCATATAATTGATTCGGCATAGGAGACACAAATAATAAACTCAAAGATTAGTACACAACCCAAGATGGAGGCAGAATCCAAATCCTTTTTCATTAGGAAGGAAAGCATAAATTGTCTTTCCCTACACTACTCTCATTGATGGTGTCTCTGGCTAGTTTCCCTACCTTATTTCTCAAAGGTGTCAGCACGTGTAGACTTCCTTAGAAGTACTCATGTCAAATGGGTGAAATAGCGTAAAGCTATGGAGCTCGCTCTTAAGATGCTCCTTCTTTTCCAAAAATCTAGAAGTCTCCCTTTTTCCGTCCCTGCGCATAATACAAAAGGATAAAGTCAGCCCCCTCCTAAATGTATCACATGACAAATTTTTTCGCTTCTCCAG
Source organism: Lissotriton vulgaris (assembly GCF_964263255.1). Taxonomy (NCBI): domain Eukaryota; kingdom Metazoa; phylum Chordata; class Amphibia; order Caudata; family Salamandridae; genus Lissotriton; species Lissotriton vulgaris. The sequence continues at coordinate 1,101,907,605 of NC_141693.1, forward strand.
GACTGTGGTGATTTTCCATGACTTATTTAACTAAATCTTCCTTGCTTCTTGTGACCTTGGAGTGTAGATAGGCCAGGCACAGAAGATATCCTCCCTTCTCGCTTCTCAGACTGTTCAAAGACATTCCAGTTATCTCCTTAACAACTTGGCTGCTCACGATATTCTTATCTGTGCTGGAGGTCAATGAAGATGGGTGTGGTCATGACGAGCTCAGCTCGTCATGAGCACACAAGCACTGTGCCTCATGACGAGCTGAGCTCGTCATGAGCACAGAAGGGGTTAAACTAAAAATAATGATGGTAAATTCTTTATACTTGCAATGGGAGGAGAGCATCCTGTTCTGGCACATACAAAGATACATTTAACTATTTCTTCAGTAGCTGAGGGTTTCTAAACTGTAGACAACTTCTAACTCTGGGCCTACAGTGCAGGCAACTTTAACACACAATTACATTATTATGAATATAATATAATTCTGCATAAGAGCATACAAAAATGATGGTGTCTCGAATATATATAAATCCTACTTAAAGATATGCATTACGATTCTATGTTTACGATGGTGAATAAATGCATTCGGTAAACATGAAACACTGCACACATTATAATATAGATAAATGTTTTTAAACCATGAGTATAATGCACCCCTACATTTTAGAGTGCTGTGTGCACTCTATCAGTTACCCCCTTATGACTAGTGTCATAGCACCAACATTTTACTCTCTTATTACTTGCTTTGCAGAAGAGAGCGATCTAAACAGAAGTTGTAGCTTTCCGTCTCTGTCTAAATTTCTCTAACCCCTTGAGATGCAGATAATGACTGTCCTGCAGTCGTTCTAACTGCTGCTCTTGTTTCTTCAAGGACTTTTCATTATTACGTGCCTTTTGCCATTTGTAGGCCTTAATGGCTCCCAGTAGCACAATGATACAAATGAATGCTATTATGATGGGTTTCCAGATGTTCTCCATTAAACCTTGTCCGAGGCTTCCAAACCAGCTTCCAATCTTCCCAAATCCCTTGCCAATTTGTTCCCAAAGGCCGTCTGCAGCCAAGACACGCAAATCTTGATGGATTTCTGAAATATTACTGATATATTTGCGTATATCCCAACTATTGTCTGGAATATACGTGCAGCATTGTTGGACTTTCAATAATTTACAGACCCTTCCAGCTGTTGCTAGGAGAATGTCTAAAGCAAGTCAATTTTGAAGAACCACAGCCCTTATCGAAGCCATCTCTCCATCAATGAGTGAAAATATTTGAGCCATATTCACAGAGAGTTTATCAACTATAGTTGCCAACTTTCTTATTTTCACATCATTCGAAATTACACCCACACTGGGTATCATGACTTTAAATATATCTCCAATAATTTCTCCAACGTTTTCCTCTGTGAACGCTTTTTCCCTCTAAGGGCCCTAGGTCTTCTACATGGAAGATTTTGGGAAATATCACTGCTAAATAGCAGGTGCCATACCAGTTCTTAGGCAATTTCACATAAGCACTTTTTCCACAAACGAAAAATATGTTTGGTACTATGGTCAACTTATCCAGTAATGCCTTCCTTATTGCTTCCTCAATCAAGAAAATTTGTTCACAATCACTCTCACCCACAAATAGTTTGTCATAATAAGTTGATGGATGCCTAATGCATAACTTTCCTTTTTGCTGGAAATCCAAAGCTATGAGACCCAAACTTCCCTTTGCCTTATGATCAAGTTCTTCCTGTGTCCATGGGATAACCTTATGCTTTGGATCTGGTCTAAATAGGGTCTGTCTATGTCGATCTTCTATCTGATTTACACTTTTCCTTTGAATATCAGTTAGGATACATATTAAGTTGTGTCTGTGGTTATATGTAGTATCTAATGTAATAGTAGGCACAAAATACTTAGGCATTCTTTGTACTTCTTATAATTATCATGCTTGTTCATGTAGTTTAGAACTGGAACTTCTGAGAAAACCACATCATAATTGGAGAAATAGTACTCAAAATGGGCCTTACTGTAGAACAGGGGTCTTCAAACTGTGGGGCGCGACCCCCAGGGGGGCCGTGGAGCGATGCACAGGGGGTCGCGCCTTCACAGTGTCACTTCGGCCCTGGCCTCCAGGGCTTCAGCCCCCCTCCTCCCCCATCCTGTGTCTCAGCCCGGGCTGCTGCAGTGCAGCTCGCGCTCCTGGGGCCTCGGCTGGGCAGTGTCTGGAGTCTTATCTCCGGCCAGAGTTTTTTCACAGGTCTTTAAAGACCATTAGCTTATTTACATGCCTTTGTTAACAGATTACCTAAGCTTAGTTTTTTTATTGTTCCAGTACCCCCTGGGACCCCCCCCCCGCTCTGCCTATTCCTTACATTTGTACTTTTACACTTACTGCTGTAGTGTGAGAATGCATTTAATGAAAAGAAATCTAAAGTTAGGTTGCCAAAAGAAAAATGCCTGCTATGTGTTGTTTAAAGGTCATGCAGAGACCTGCTCTTGACACTAAATTGAGTTATAAATGAAAAAGTATGTATTAATTAGTTATGTGACTTTCCTTCTTTATTCTCTTTAATTATTAGTCATGGATCATTGAGGCATCCCTAGAATACAATTAAAAGTGCTTTCTATTTAAATTTGCTGTTCTAAGTATTCACAGATAAGTGCAAAAAGTACAGCTGTAGGTGACTGCTGATTTCTGGGCCAACAAAATAATGAGCTGTAACCCTAATCATTAGACTGGAAGTTTGTTGCAGGATCAGCACATTATTTATTTCCTCCACCCTCGAACCCTAATTAATGCCATTATAGCAATACTTTAACTTATATCTGAAACCCTGCGCTTCAAGTTTCTGGGATTGCACACTGCTTTCAGACTACTCACTTCTCATTCTCGCCTTCACTTTCACGTTCACCCTGCACTCCCAGAGATGGCAATGCACTCACACTGATCACCATGCATGCACACTGATCACCATGCATGCACACTGATCACCATGCACTCACACTGATCACCATGCACTCACACTGATCACCATGCACTCACACTGATCACCATGCACTCACACTGATCACCATGCACGCACACTGATCACCATGCACGCACACTGATCACCATGCACGATACAGATCACCATGCACTCACAGCAATCACAATGCACTCACAGCAATCACCATGCACTCACAGTGATCACCATGCACTCACACTGATCACCATGCACTCACACTGATCACCATGCACATCACAGAACTGAGTGTGAGTAAACTATGAGTAGCGCTATAAAAAAATGAAATGTTTGTCAGACAGGTGCTATAGAGAGATGAGGTGTATTGTTGGTGAGTGGTAGTGAGGGAATTCATGGAGAAGGTGGAAAGACTGTTGCACCGTGTGCGACCAGTGCTTGGACAAGCCCTGGCTGGGAGTGTTAACCCCGCCCCCCTCTTCCCCCCGAAGTTCGGGTCTAGTGGATCCCCTGCTACTACCGTTTATTTACATTTGTAGTGCGCTACTGTTACCAAAAGGTGTCCTGGGGCTAATAACCATCTGCCTGCAATGTGAGAGAGGGATCCGGGGTTGGGAGAGGAGAGAAGAGAGGGATGGAAGGAAGGGGGTGAGAGGAAAGGGGCATGGGTAAACTGCTTAACTCTGCACAAGACCGCAACGGTTTGAATGCACCCTTGCTGCTCTCGGCCATGGCCAGGTGAGCTTCTAATGTGGCAGCGCTTATTCCTGCAGATTGGGAGGCCCTTCACAGAGGTTGACTAGACATCTTTCTGATGTTAATTGCTGTATTTTGGTTATAGACTGGCACTGATGGGGTGAAATCTTTCCTCAGTATTACTGTGTTTAAAAAATTTCTAAATAATAAAGCAATGCTACCCCAAAATACGCAGCATCACAGAACATTATTTACATTTTCTACTCACACTATTTAGTCAAGCCTGTCGCATAATTTGGTCCTCACCTTCCTCATAACCTAGAGGTTTAGAAATTTTTGTCAGGAGGGGGTCCTTACGCTTGAAAATGTTGACAGGGGGGTCTCAGCATCCAAAAGTTTGAGGACCTCTGCTGTAGAACATGCTTAGCATCACACTACATGTGATGCCATAAGTTAAAGATAAGTGGTGGTATTGGATGCCCTCTTCTACTGATGCGGGTAATTGCATACACACATAACAATCTTTTGCGTCCATTGTATCCACATACTCATACGACAAATGAGCATATGCATTCAGAGTAAAATCTCCTTTCGATAGATCTACGTGTAACATCCTACTAGTTTCCCTAATCATATCTCTATCCTTAACTGATGCACCCTCTTCTATGTCTGCTGTTGATGAGGTTGGTGTAATTTCATTCTTTTCAGCATCGTGAGACCCCACCAGCAATGTAACAACCACCACAGCCTTATGCGATAGAAAAATCCACCATCACATTTCTAGATGTTCAAGTGTTGCTTCAAACCAATGTGCTTACCACTAAAGTTCACATCAAAAAGACAGATAGAAACTCAAGTCTCTTGTTTCAAAGTTTCCACCCAGAGACCTTAAAAAAACATTTGCCGACATCACAATATACCAGATTAAAACGGATCACCACTCATGATGCGGATCTAAATGAAGCATGGGAAACGCAAACTAATAAATATCTTCTAAGAGGTTACCCAGAAGAAATTTTGAATGTGGCCCTTGAAAAAGTTCGAGCAAAAGCAAGAGAAATGTTGCTCAAAGAAAAGCTTCCCCTCAAATCCAAAAAAACTGTTTGTGTGTTGAAATATTCTACAGAAGCATTAAGAATCAAAAGCATCATTAATAAGCATTGATCATTAATACAAATGGAACCTGATCTCAAGGATCTCTATAATGAAAAGATCACCTTTGCATTCCAAAAATCAAGGAATTTAAAAGAAATACTGAATGTACCTAAGAAAGACAAAATCAAATTTAAGGGCATGTCCAGATGTCAAAATTGTGGACATTGTAGTAATGTCATTGTAGGGAACAGTTTTGCTCACCCCACAAAAGGGCATCAAATTCAACAACATCACTCCAGCACATGTGATACTAAAAACATTATTTATGTTATCAAGTGCCCGTGTGGCAAAGTTTATGTTGGACAAACTGAGCGCAAATTGAAAGTGCGCATTACTGAACATAAAAGTAACATTAGACTTTTCAACAACAAATCTACGGTGGCCAACCACTGGAAAGAAGCGGGTCATCAAATTTCACAATTACGTTGTACGATCTTGGAGGCCATTCCACAACGCCGAGACATGGATCCTGTTAAACAGAGACTACAAGCAGAGTATTTTTGGATCAAAAAACTTTAATCTCTCCAACCCGTGGGGATGAATGACAGGATAGAATATGCTTGTTTTCTCTAAACCACATTGGCAATATGAACTGTTCTGAGTCCAATCATATGAATATGTTGTTTGTTCATTTATCTGTTTCATTGGTTGTCCTAACTTTAAATTGGTGGTTTCTCATAATGTCTTTTGTTATGTGTGTATTCAGCAAGTCTCTGTGACCAGCTTTTCACTTCGAAGCTCTCTATTTTAATTTGACTGGTTTAATTTATTTAATTTGATTCTTATCAGTTTGGCACCACGCGCTGGACTATTTTTTGTTTTTTTTACTTTCATTCTTCACTCAACTATCCCCGTAGTTTCTTTGTCCGTTTTTAGTTTTTCTAATCATCAGTCTCCGATCCCGTGATTGACCTTAGACGTCACACGCTAGAACCGCGGTGTCGATTGGTTTAACTTCACCAACGACCCTGATTCTGTGTATGCTGACACCGAGACGCTCCGCGTCCAGTTTTGATGTAAGTTTCTCGTTTGCTTTCGGCTGCTTTACACCTTGGTGGTGGGTTATATTCTGTAGTTGAGGCATGCAGTAAGTCTGTTCCCTTGTGAGGTTCTATCGATATTCGCTCTACTATCATGTATATTTCTGTTACTTCCTACCACACTCGGTTTCAGCATTTTTTGGTTTGTTGCACGAACACGTTTTCTAGCCCGTCACTTTTTTCAGTCTGTCACTTTTCATGCAATTCGTTTGCAGCACGTTGTTTTCTTAGTTTGTTGGACGAACACGTTTCATTTTCACGCAAGTCACAGGTTGATATTGTTGCTAATAGACTCTATTGAGTGAGTATTTATTGTGGTCCTGTATTATTCTTTTATTCTTTATTCTTTTTTTCACAGACCCCTGACGAAGGGTCCTTGTTATAGACCCGAAATGCATTGGGTATTGGGAAAAACGCAAATTGTTCAAGATCTGAATTGACCCTGATGCAATGTGAATTTAAACATTGGAATACATTTTGAAAGAACTTTCGGATGATTATTGAGTTACATCACAGTAACTTTTCTTTGAACTGTTAAGAAACCGCAGGGTTTTCAGTATACTTGAGTGCACATCCTTGTGAGAAGTATCCCTTCGCACTCCACGTCTACCATTGTTGAAGGCACGGCTTGACTACGTGCGTCGGATGTGGCGCCTATCCTAAACTTTGATCACAATTTGAATATTTGTTAAAGTAATTGAGTGCACCGGGATACCACAGTTTGATTGGGACATAGAATTATCACATCAACCAGTCCCTTACAATAATCCATAACCAAATCATATGTGATGTTTATCAATGCTGTAGCTGGCACCATAGTTAGTCGCATAGCTCTTCCCATCAATATCTCATGAGGAGGGAGCCCTGTTCTCCTGTCAGGTGTACTACTCAGGCTCATTAGTACTATGGGGAGCGCATCAGGTAATTTCAATGAAGTTAATGAACGCACCTTTGACACCCTCATTTTTATTGTGCCATTTATTTGATCCACTAGCCGAGAAGCCTCAGGCATGTGGTTGCAATGTAATATTTGATCGATTTTTAAAGTTGCACAAAATAATTTCATATGTTCGCTATGGAAGTGTGTTCCTCTATCTGTTTCCACTGAGGTTGGAATTCCAAACTGAGGTATCAGTTCCCTTAAGAGCAGTTTTGCCACTGTGAGACTGTCACATCGCCTGGTTGGATACGCCTCAACCCAACGTGAAAAGATACAGACCATCACCAAGACATATCTCAACCTATTTCACCTTGGCATCTCAATAAAATCCAACTGTATTCTATTGAAAGGACCTCCTGATCTTCCAATGTGACTCATTGCAACCACGGTTCTCTTTCCCACATTCATTTGCTGACATGTAACACACCTGTGACAAACTGCTTCAGCATGCACACGGAATCGGGGGTTGAACCATGTTTGCCTAAACACTCGCACCATGGCAACTCTTCCACAATGAAGTGCTCAGTGAATCTGCCTTGCCATTGGGCTCAATAAACAGTTTTGTAATACTGCCCTTTCATCTGTTGATACCCAAATGCCATTCTCTCTCTTTTTACAGCCTGCTCTAACCCATGACACTGCTTCCTCCTCTAAGACCTCATCCTGGTATCATTTAACCTCATCCCATGTATCAGCCACGGCCAAGATCATGCTGAGCTCGGTCTCTTCTGCACTTTCCCCTACATATCCTCCATTGACAATACAAACATGTAGTGCACAAAAACGAGCTACTTCATCAGCGTAGTTATTACCCTTGGTGATAAAATCTTCTCCTTTCCTATGAGCTGTACATTTAACAACTGCTATAGCCTTAGGTTTCTGTAAATATGTACATATTCTCTGTTATGTATAGGAGATCCTGATGACTTTAAGAATCGCCTATGAAACCATAACTGTCCAAAGTCGTGAACCACTCCAAATCCGCATTGGCTGTCCATATATATGGTCACTCGAACCCCATCTGCGATGGTACAGGCACGTGTCAGGGGAACAATTTCGGCCGCCTGAGCAGAATATACTCTGGTTAAACAGGCAGCTTTGACCACTCCCAAAATGGTACATACAGCAAAAGCTGCTCTCAAATACCCTTCATTGTCTCTTACACATGAACCATCAACAAAGAGGATCAAATCAGATTCAAGCAGTGGTTCTTCAACCATGTCAGGTCTGGGTTTGGTAGACAGTTCAGGAACATCCAGACAGCCATGCTTTTCACAATCTTCTCCTTCCTCTTGTGGAAGGGGTAACAGTGTAGCAGGGTTTAGAGTAGTACAGCGCTTTAAAATCACATTTTTGGCAGCCAATATGACTTGTTCATATTTTGTAAGCCTATTGTTTGTGAGGTGTTGCATTTTTGTCCTTGTGATTAGCAATTCTACCGAATGTGGCACATATACCACAAGTGGGTGACCCATTACTATACTTTCACATCTCTCAATGCTGACACCTGTTGCAGCAACAAATTTAAGACATCCGGGCAATGCAGAAGCTACAGGATCTAATGTAGCCAAAAAGTGCGTCAGTGGTCTATGGGCACCTCCATGTGTCTGTACGAGGACTGGTAATGCACAACCTTCTTTTTCACAACAAAAGAGCGAAAACCCTTTATTGTAATCTGGCATTCCCAGAGCTGGGGCGCGACATAGACTCTCTCTCAGCTCATGGAATCCACTCAAGCTGTCATCATCCCATGGTACCGGATCACTAATGTCTTTTTGAGTTAATCTCAAAAGAGGCTTTGCTTGTAAGGAAAAGTTTGGGATCCACTGTCAACAATAGCCGACCATTCCCAAAAAAACATGCAGAGTTCTTTTTGTGTTTTTTCGGAGTTCCCATTTGCAGAATTGTCTGGATACGAACTGCACCCTTCGTTTTCCCTTCTCAATTCGATGTCCCAGAAACTGCACTTCTGTTTGACAATATTGGAGTTTATTTGGAGGCACTTTGTGTCCATTCTCTGCCAAATGATTGAGTAAAGCCACTGTATTAATCCTGCAAGTATCCTCGGTCTCTGACGCGACCAATAGGTCATCGATATATTGGACTAGGACTGAGTTTTGGGGCATTACTAATCCTTCAAGATTCTTTTTCAAACATTGGCTAAAGATAGAGGGGCTTTCAGTGAACCCCTGTGGGATCCTACACCATGTTAACACGATCGTCTATCCTAGCCGCAAATATATACTGGCTATCTTCGTGCAATGGTATGGAGAAAAATGCTTGGCACAAATCGATGACTGTGAACCATTCAGCTTCATATGGTATCTCAAATAGTATGACAGCTGGATTCGGTACCACAGGACAACATGAGATCACAATTTCATTAACCCTGTGCAAATCCTGCACTATTCTGCACTTGCCGCTAGGCTTCTGCAGTCACCTTACAGGTGAATTACAGGGACTTCATCTTATCTCCTTCAGAATGCCCTGTGCAATCATGGACTCAATCACAGGTCGTATTCCAGCCGTAGTTTCTGGAGTCAATTTATACTACGGAATTCGTGGAAATTCAGCATTAGTTTTGACCTGTATCTTCACAGGTTCAACACCTCTAATCAATCCAATGTCCTCACCTGTAAAATCCCACACCTTCGGTGAAACAGAATCTCTCAGGTCATATGGTAAATCTTCTATTGTAAGAACTACAAATAGTTTTGTACACAAACTCATATTGGCCATTTTAAAATCAGCGTCTTCATCATATGTTTGCAACTCCTCACCTCTCGGAGTGCAGGATATGGTACAATTTAGTTTACACAAAAGGTCTCATCCCAATAGACAGACCGGGCTGGAATCACACACTACAAATTGATGTTTGTCCCGGAAAGAGTTAAAATGGTATTGTCTATTTTAATTATTGAGAGAGGATTAAAGTGATCACAGCTGACAGGGGGGGAGGGGTTATTAGGCTTCAAAATTGTCACCATTGGTGCTTCTTGTAGTGCAAGGGGGAGACAGACTGACCATTTCCCTGGATTCCTCAGAGACAGCTAGGAGTTGTGGAGCCAGAATTTCACAATCAAACCATTTGCCCTCGGGGCCTTGCCAGAGGGAAGGCTCCAATTCACCAGTACAATCTCCTCAATCGAAATGGACTTGTCAAGATAATGAAAGTGAACCCCCTCACCAATAGTGTCAAAACGGAAGGTGATGTGTGCCTGCCTGAGGACAGACTTAGATTGGTAAAGGTCAGTATATAGGGGAGAGACCAGTTGAAAATCTCCTCAGCAACATGTGCAGTAGTGTAGTCTTCCTGGGGCATTTCAATAACGTCAGACTTGGTCAATGAGTGGCATAGTAAGCGTGCCAAGGTTCTGCACTGTCTGTACCATCTCTCCATATCATCTGGCTCTAGCCCCCATGCCCAAATAACAGAGCTCTCCTTCCGTTATTTCTCTCTTTCCCCTAAGATTAGCATGGATCGCAGCCAGCACCACTGTGTCTTGCTCCACAAAAAAGGTTTATTCATGTGAAAGGATCTTTTTCTGAAGATAGCACAATGGCCTACACAGTGCTTCATTCTCCAATGAGTCCACCTTAGGAAGCAATATTCATGCCACAAAACCTACCTTGTTGTGTCACGAAGGGCGGAGGAAGCAAAACGGGTGTGAGCCCCGGGGGGTGCAATGATCTTCAAAGACAAACAGTAACAGATCAGTAAACCCTGTTAGCCGGAATCACAAAGGTCACTGCAAGGGCGGTCAGGGGGCCTCTCACCTCATACCAGAGCCCCTGGCCCCACCACAAAGGGGGCACTGACTCTCACTGCCCCGGAGCCTCCCACCACACTACAGATGGAAACTAGAAAATCTGGCTAAACTCGTGGCTTCCATGCTGAAATTGTGTGATCTTAGGCAAAAATTTAATTTCACTAAGATAGGTTCAGGAATACCATTTCCCATGGGATGCTACTAGCCCATCTTTTATGGGCTTCTCAGAACCTATAGTAAAACAAATGGAGGCTTGCATTTCCAAGGGATAACAGCCTTCACCTATGGGGTTCTTCCTCTGTTCCATATCCCAGGTTGCCTATTTCAAGAGGAATACGATGCTAAAACAGTTTCCATTGATTTAGTGCAGAGAATGAATGATTATGAGTAAAATAAAGTGCTGCAAAAATGCCGCTAGATTTCCATATTTGTGCCGCTAAATTTCCACATTTGTGCCGCTAAATTTGCTAATCCATGCACTATATTCTGGGGGGTCCTTACTGTGGAGGGTGCAGCTCCAGTGTCTAACAGAAAGGTAACAGGATGTCCATTCACTTTTGCATCTACAAATGTTCCACTTTGATCCACTTCCAGCGCAGCACACAAAGTGCACTGTCCCTGCTCCCCCCTCTGATACTCATAGGGGTCTTGTATTTGATCTGATCTGTCTTTTATCTCAAAATAGGGCATCTGCTTATATGTCTGATTATTCATGGGTATCCTGGGAGGTTGTGGTATTTGCATTTGGGACTCACAACTACCTCCATACATGGATCTAGGTCTTGTCACAGTATTCACGCCTTCTGATATGTGTCCCTCTCCTTTGTTTTGCAATTCATTTGCTGGATTCAGTCTATACTCGCGCTTCCAATGCCTGATTTTGTGACAATAATGACAAGCTGTCACACATGCTTTTGATTTGCCACCCAATCAGCTTCCATACCACCATCTGTATCACCTCTTCCTCTTCCCTGTCCGGGATGAGTTACTGCTTGTTGAATCATTCCCTACCACTTCCTCTACCTCGACCCATCGCTCCTCCAACTCCTTGCCCCCAATCTGGTCATTCAGCATTCCTCAACTGTATTAACATCAATTTTTCCTTTGTCTTCTTTTGTGTTGCTTCTACCTGTTTGCTGCAATATTTTGCATGTCTCAAAATTTCGTCAACTGACTTATTCTGCTGACATATCAAGTGCTGTTGTATCATTAAACTGATATCGGTTCTTAACCCTAACACAAATTGAGAAACAAATTGTCCCATATCTTTTGGCTCTACGGTGACTAATTCTCTATTTTTGATTAAAGGCCACTAAACGTCTCTCCAAATAGTCGTGCACAGATTATTTGGGATCTTGAACAGTATGATCAATTTTAAGCCAATCGACAGTCTGCGGAGCCACTTTAGACTGCAACCATGTAATTACTTGTTCATATTTCTTCATCACCTCAGCTGAAGGACCATTTGTTAAAGCATCTCTGGTTGGCTCCACAGTAGGTCAATCAACAGCAACTTTACATGCAGTCCATAAATCCCCTGGAACCACTATAGCAAACAAGGTATTCAAAATAAATCCACAACACCTTCCAGATCTTAACAAACTGATAAATTTGTTTATACCAAGCGGCAGGGTTTTCCCTCAGCCGAGGAAAATCGTTAGTAAACGCTGCCAAATCACCCCTACTCCATGGCACATGAACATACCCTCCGTTCTGTACTTCTCTTAGAGGGAACTTTCCTGCTGCTCCATCCCTCCACCTGGAGGCGGATTATCTCCCACCTGTTTCTTGGCACTTTTCTTTTTAGCCCATGTTTCTTCCCATTTATCCAATGCTCTCCATGGTTGCATTGCTATAATTAAATCTCTAATCTGGGGCTTTAATCCTGTGGTTCACTTTTCCTCTAAATCTTGATCAGTATAATTCAATCTGCAGCTCCCTTGCATCAATTTCATTTTGGTTAAATCTACCTCATACCATTTTACCAACTGTACCAATGCTTCATGAGCTCAGCTTGCTTTCTTAGTGACATCCTTGGCTACAAATAACAGCTCACTGAGATCATATGTTTCAATCATTTTCAATGGTAGATTCCCTTCTATCACTTCATCTATTTCCACTTTCAATCTGACCACATGTAACAATGGGGCTTTCATTGCCACTTGTATACTCCTCTGACCTTTATTACTTTCTGTTCCTTCTCTACCACAACTTTGGGCTCTCCTTGGAACTGTACCCTCCTCCATTTCCAATACTGGACGACTTTCTCTTTCACAACTTCAACTTCTCCAATGGTTTCCATCACACAAACCCGGTGATTCAAATTTCACCCTAGCTTTTTCTCGTTTCCTTTCATCCAATTCCTCCTTTGTCATCATTGAGTCTCTCACTGGTTGTGCCCACATTCTAAGATCTGACCTAGAATTTGCCAAAGCTCCTGTTCCTCTTTGTTCCGACCCACTATCCATCCTTGACAGATCAGCAGTAGCTGGTAATGGAGTGAAGCTTCCACTGGCCTCTAAACCATACCCAGCCCACACATGGTAGGACTTCCCCCTGTCATAGTTTCTTCCCTTTCTCTGGTCTGTTGTTGTCTTTCATCTGCCCTCTCGTTTGGATTATAATGCGAAACCACAGGTCCAATTTTAACTGGTACAGTAAGAGAGACTGGTAACTGCCTTGCACACGCACTCCCATTGTTTTCAGTATCTAAGTATCCTGGCCCTCCAGAATTTCCTGGAATTCTGATTCTTACTGCCACTCTCCCTCATATTCCTGCTGTTTGCTCTTCTGAACCTGTCTTTTCTACTCCTTATGCTTCAGTGTCATAAAAGGGACCCCCTGAGTCTAGTGAGTGTTCCTAGGACAGGATAACAATACTTTCAATAGTAATAATTCCTAGGCAACAAAATACCTGTCTAGAATCAGGTTTAAACAAAGCAAGTGTACTAACAACAAAGCAAGTTAAAAAACAATATATTTTTTTATTTAAATATTATACATAAACAATTATATTCCTTTTTATAAAAAAAACAATGAAATATCCTTATACATGGCACAAAAATCATACAAAATGACAAATATTTCGATAATTCATTAAAAACATATGCATCTAAAGGTAAAAAGTGACAAGGGTTTTCAGTAATTGTAGTTGAGAAGATGACAGTCTCTACGAGCGTTTTGGTGAGACACACGCCTTCTTCAGGAGAACCTCTTGAATTTCTAAACATGAACAAAATATGAACATGAGTATACATAATTTATTACTGTACAGTACAATGAGGCAGTTAAAATACACTTATGGTGCAAAAAAGAAGAAAAAGGTGATGGACTACATTGTTATAATTGTTTATGTATAACATTTAAATAAAAAATATATATTTTTGTCATTTGCTTTGTTGTTAGTATACTGAGGCTTTGTTCATCAACTTGCTTTGTTTAAACGTAATTCTAGACAGGTATTTTGTTGCCTAGAAATTATTACTATTGAAACTACTTCATACGCTTCGCCAGGCTGCTGCATTCTTTCTTGCTCCGATCTGGAGTCATAGGGTGAAGGACGTTCCGCTAACAATCTCTCTAAAAAGCTATCATCTGTATCACTGTCTTCTTCTGTCTTACTTTGCCCTCAGACCCTCCTTTTAGCAACCTAAATGAATATAGGCGTTCTCCCTCTATGGTGTCTACTCTCCATTTCTTCATTGTGCATCACACCTTGCATCCTGATAGGCCATCATTGCTTTCTTCATTCTTCCCTGTGTAGCTTCTCTTCTCTTTGCCATTGCTGCTCTCATCCAAGCATCTAATGCCTCAAATTGCGTTGGTCTAGGCGGAGGCTTCAGAGAAGACATCACTCCTCTCAACTGATACAACACCTCCATTCGGAATGACCCATAATGAGGCTCCTTCTCTGTAATTTTATGCCAATTTTGCAGCTACACTATAGTATGGAGTCCTACATTAGTTGCCATATAATGTGCTGGAGTATCCTCTGGTGGAGCTTCTTCTCCCACCTAAGTTACCACTCCTGTGTCACCTCTACACATATCAGGCAACACCTTAAAACATCTCATTGTAAAAGCGGTTAATTGCAAACCAGAATTCAATGTTAAAGCTGCGAACAAACTTCAACCAATCCCAGCGCAGCGTTACACCAACCGACCTATCCCAGCGCAGCTTGTTCTGACGTCACAACTCCCTCCTTGAAGCGGCTCACCCTCCTTTATAATCCTCTTTGCACGTTCTCGCTCACACATTCAAACACAAGTAACTGTATAACCAGTTATTAACCTAGCAGCTGCTTCCTACTACAGCCACAATAACTAACAGTTACATACACAACTAATTGTTTGTCCACTAAAAGATTGATAGAACACTCTTACAAGAAGATCAGCTATGACCCCAGACCTGCGTTGGTCACCCAATTGCTATAGTCCACCCCCGGTACCTGGGGCTTTCCACCGCGACGTTACTCTACATTCACACAAAGTTCCCTATAACAAGTGGATCACCGATAGCGCTTCACGACACCCACCATTGGATCGGACAATTACATATACAACTATCCCGGGATCTTGGACTTCTCTTGAGTACGCTCACTAAAACATCCTGATCTGCACGTGTCCAGACCAGTAAACCGATTAACCCACAATCAATCAACTTACATTCTCACTTTGCAAGACAAAACACAATATAAAACATCACCGTAGTTTAACACATCAGACAGTTTCACACTCACTCTAACACTGCTTCCGACGCACAGTAAGCATCCATCGAACTCCATCGATCGTCGTTCTTCCGCCGTCATCTACGTTAAGTCCAAAGCCAGAGTATTCTCCGCTTCTACTCTAAATCCCTCAATTTCCTCTCACTTTAGAGGCAAACCATCCTCTGCTACAATTTGATTAAGCCAAATTTGGGCCTTGCCTTACCTTCCAAATTTAGCTGTGATGGTCTTTTCTTTGCCTGCTGAAAGTTGTTGAGGGTAAGAAACACGTCAAGATTATACTTATAATGTAGTCATGCTCTAAAGACCACAGATTCCGAATTCTAGTTCATGGGTTTTATTATAAGGTCAAAAATAACTGAATGTATACACACCTTAGTATTAACGAATATAGGTATAGGAAAATTAATACAGAGCCAAATCTACGCATATAATTGATTTGGCATAGGAGACACAGAATAATAAACTACAAGATTAGTAGACAACCCAAGATGGAGGTGGAATCCAAATCCTTTTTCATTAGAAAGGAAAGCATGAATTGTCTTTCCCTACACTACTCTCATTGATGGTGTTTCTGGCTAGTTCCCCTATCTTATTTCTCAAAGGTGTCAGCACTTGTAGACTTCCTTAGAAGTACTCACGTCAAATGGGTCAAAATAGCTATGGAGCATGCTCTTAAGATGCTCCTTCTCCTCCGAAAATCTACAAGTCTCCCTTTTTTCCGTCCGTACGCATAATACAAAAGGATAAACTCAGCCCCCTCCTAAATGTATCACATGACGAATTACTTTGCTTCTCCAGGAATGTGGTGATTTTCCATGACTTCTTTAATGAAATCTTCCTTGCTTCTTGTGACCTTGGAGTGTAGATAGGCCAGGCACAGAAGATATCCTCCCCTCTCGCTTCTCAGACTGTTCAAAGACATACCAGTTATCTCCTTAAACTAAAAATAATGAAGGTAAATCCTTTTTATTTGCAATGGGATGAGAGCATACTGTTCTGGCACATACAAAGATACATTTAATTATTTTTTCAGCAGCTGAGGGTTTTGAAACTGTAAACAACTTCTAATTCTGGGCCTACAGAGCAGGCAACTTTAACACACTATAACATTAATATGAATATAATATCATTCTGCATATATGCATACAAAATGATGGTGCCTCTATTACATATAAATCCTACTTAAAAATATACATTATGATTCTATGTTTACGATGTTGAATAAATGCATTTGGTAAACTTGAAAACTGCACACATTATAATATATATAAATGTGTTTAAACCATGAGTATAATGCATCCCTACATTTTAGAGTGCTGTGTGCACTCTATCAAGACCTTTGACCCAGCCCCCGATCCAACACAGGGACCCCATGTCACAGTTGCAGTATCCCAGTCCTGTATAGAGGGAGGCTGTCTTCATACATGGCAGGCTGGACCCTAGCAGGGAAAACAAACAATGCACCCTCCACAAGCATAGAGAAAAGTCTATGCATGTCAGGGCCATTGTTATTTGGCTTTTAACAACAATCCCTTGATTTAGGGGGTTGTTTAAAACATAACGAATGCAGGGTGACTTGGAACAAAATAAGGGCTACTCTGCACTCAGCGTTGACGAAGTGCTTTTTGCCTCACTGGTGAAAGGACCAGCAGCAATGAAGATGAGTGAAAAACTCATCTTTATCTAGTAAGTGGACCACATTAGGAGTCCACAGAAAACAGCATGAAAACAAATGTAATGAAGGAGAGTAGGTTTAAAGGAACAGGCTGAACTCGAGATCAACAAGCAGCTTCCAGGAATGCAGCTGTTGTCTCCTGATACAATATGGTGATTTCCCAAGAAGCAATCTCTGTTCAGCTCGTGTAAATTGGTTTATATTTAGTCGGAATTCTGCAGCTGTGCCCACCTCTGAAATCTGTGAGGGCTGACGAAAACTTCAGCTGCAGGCAAGAGGACCCAATGGGGGAGGCATTTGGGAGTGAAATAAAAAGCGATCACTTTCAAATAAGGGGTAAAATACAAAGGGGCAGATTTACAAGAAACTGACGCATCTGTAGAGATGCGTCAGTTTCCCTGTGCCAACCTGAGAAACCCTTGCGCCACCATGGATGCGCCGTATTTTCAATATGGTGCACCATGGCGCAAAGATCAGAAATTCTGAAGCATCTGTTGGCACAAAAGTCACGCATTGCTAGAGTCATGTCGAAAGCATGACGCAACTCCAGCAATGCATGTTGAGACCTATTCTCACTACACTACGTCACTCCTTACGCCTGCTTCAAGCAAGCATAAGGTTTTGTCTCAGTGGTGTCCTAGAAGTGGCACTTCACTGCATCACTTTTATGAGGCTTTCCTGCGTGGGAAAGCCCACCCTGCATTCATTATACCTGACGCAGGTATGATGTGATGCAGGGCTTTACAACGTGACGCATCTCGCTTGATGTGTCACGTTGTAAATTGACTGCATTTTTTACACCGCTCAATCAATCAATCAATCAAGACATTTATAGAGCGCACTACTTACCCGGAGGGTCTCAAGGCGCTTAGGGGAGGGGGGGGGGGGTGTTGCTACTGCTCGAACAGCCAGGTCTTGAGCTTCTTCCTGAAGGAGAGGTGGTCTTGGGTCAGGCGCAGGTCGGTCGGGAGGGAGTTCCAGGTCTTGGCGGCCAGGTAGGAGAAGGACCTTCCTCCTGTAGTCGTTCTTCGGATGCGGGGGACGGCGGCGAGGGAGTGGCTGGCTGATCGGAGCTGGCGTTTAGGAGCGTAGAAGTTGATGCGGTTGTTGAGGTAGCTCGGGCCTCGATCGTGTAGGGCTTTGTGTGCGTGGGTGAGGAGACGGAAGGTGATTCTTTTGTTGACGGGGAGCCAATGCAGGTCTCTCAGATTTCCGGAGATGTGGCTGTGTCGTGGGATGTCGAGGATGAGTCTGGCTGAGGTGTTCTGGATCCGCTGGAGTCTCTTCTGGAGCTTGGCGGTGGTTCCGGCGTAGAGGGTTCTTCTTGGAGCTCTTGAGTTCGTCGGTGAACCATGGGGCTTTCTTACTGCCGGGTCTGCTGGGCGGGGTCCTCAGTGGGGCGAGTTCGTCCGCGCAGTTGCTGATCCACTTTGTGAGGTTGTCGGCGGCCTGGCTGGGGTTCGCTGAGCTGGCGGGAGGGTGCTGGCTCAGGGAAGCGGCGAGCTGGTCGGCTGTGATCTTGTTCCAGCTTCTTCGAGCAACCTTTTGCTGGTGGTGGTGGATCGTCGTTCTTCTGAAGGTGAAGTGGACGCAGCTGTGGTCCGTCCAGTGGAGTCCTGTGGCGTGGCTGAAGGCGATGTCTTTGCTGGATGAGAAGACGGCGTCGAGTGTGTGTCCGGCGAGGTGGGTGGGGGTGGACACCAGCTGCTTGAGTCCGAGGTTGGCGAGGTTGTCGAGCAGGGTGATGGTGTTGCCGTCGTTGTTGTTCTCCAGGTGGAAGTTGATGTCCCCCAGGAGGATGTAGTCAGCGGAGGGGAGGGCATGCGGGCTGACGAAGTCGGCGATGTCCTCGTTGAATTGTGTGCGTGGTCCC
Organism: Lissotriton vulgaris; assembly: GCF_964263255.1. Taxonomy (NCBI): domain Eukaryota; kingdom Metazoa; phylum Chordata; class Amphibia; order Caudata; family Salamandridae; genus Lissotriton; species Lissotriton vulgaris. The sequence goes on from NC_141693.1 coordinate 1,101,926,422, forward strand.
GGGGGTCGGAGGATCAGGGTGCCTCTGAGGGTGGTCTTCGGGTCGGTGTGGATCTGGAAGTGTAGCTGTTCGGCGGTGGTCAGGGTGTCGTCGGTGTTGGTCGTGATGTGGATGGTGTCCCTGTGGATGATGGCGATGCCTCCTCCCATCTGGTTGGCGGTGCGGTCCCTCCGGGTGATCTTGTAGCCCTCTGGGATGGCGATGGCGATGTCGGGCGCTGAGGAGTCGTTCATCCAGGTTTCCGTGAGGAAGGCAACGTCAGGTGCTGTGGTGTCGAGGAGGTTCCAGAGTTCGATGGCGTGTCTGTGGACGGAGCGGGCGTTGAGCAGGATGCACTTGAGGTGGTTGCTGCTGGTGTTCGGCTTGGCGGGTGCTGGTGCGAGGCAGGTCCGGATGCAGGTGAACTTGCAGGCGTGGCAGCTGAAGGGTCCGTGGGTGCTTCTCGGGGTGGCTCGGTAGCATCCAGTGGTTCGGCCGGTGTTGAGTGCGTTGAGGGTGGCGGCGTCGTACGTCCGGCGGGTGGGCAGGGGTCTGCGAGGGCCAGGGGTCCTGGCGCTGGGCGCGGTCCAGGCGCGGACGGGCGCAGACGGGCTTACCTTTGGTGCACCTTCGGCGCTCATTCGGTGCTCCCGCTGCGCTGCGTCACAAACGTAACGCAGCGGCGGCGCAAAAGTGTTTCAAGTGGCTTACAGATCTCCCCCAAAATGTCTGCATCTGTAAATCAGTCCCAAAATACTTTTATTGGCAGGGAACTGTGAAAAGTGCTGAACACTATTAAAAGTCAATTTGGTGTGACAATGATAAGTACCATTGTTGAAGGATACTTTGATCTGCTGATTCCTCATCTTGCCATATTCGATCCGGAAAGTGTTGCAATACATCCTGCGTGGCGGGACCATCGCTCTCTTTTGCAACACCATCTCATCTCCAGACATGACGACATGGGGTTGCACATAGGAGCCACCCCTTTGTGCTGACATCAGTTTCTTTTTTTCGGTCTTCTTCGACACAAATACAGAGCTTCCCAGCTAACCTTTTTAAATTCTTTTACCAGAGTTTTTTTCTTCCAAAATCTTCTTTGACTATATGCAGGGTTGTTTCCCCTCAAAATGACAAGGTTTAAACCACGCAATAGGGGGTGCAAACAGATGTCAGTACCTGTCACGCACAAGGTCCACCTGTGGTGCCTCAGCAAGGTGACGGCCGGCTGATGCATCTGAAAGACATCAGGAAATGAGAAGCTAAACTCTGCATCACTGAGTGGAAGAAATTAGATTGGTTTTGCTCCAGACCACTGGTCCATTCCCAGTCCTGTTCTTCCTCTTCAAGTAAGTCCAAAGAAATATTGCGAGAAATGTCAAAGACAAAACACATCTGTGATAGGGAGGGAGTTACCCTTTTTTATCAAGAAAAAGGATTGGGTCAGCAATCATAAAAAGCAAAAACTCCTTTTCCTGAACTTTACAACCAATTTCTATTACTTTGTCCCATAAAGAGACATTCCACAGGTAGGAGAAGGGATCTCGTCTATGCGCAGGTTACCAAATTTACAAACATTTTGAGTGTCAGACAGGGATTAACACGCATGTATTTACAAACACAAATCTTAAAAAGTTCTCTTTCATTTATTAAAAATATTTAAAAAAACAACAATACATTGTCTCATTTACATTATACATCTTGTTATCCAAAAATCAATTACAAATATTACTTGAATTAGTTTAAAAACTTGAATAACTAAACTTTGCTAATCAGCATAGTTCAAAAAATCTCACTCTAGTGTTTTTTTCTTTTTTTATATAAAAACAAAGAACAAACAAACTGTCGATGCGGCGTTTCGGTGCCAAAGTCAATCTTGCACCTTCTTCAGGACTTGTTCATTACAATGATATCTAAAAGAGACATGTTACAATAAATTCCATTAGATCCTGTTTCAGTCTGACATTTGCACATTGAGGGGGTCATTAGGATCGCGGACGGACTTGAGTCCGTCCGCGACCCCTGAGTAGGAGGGAACGTCCGCATGGGCTGCGGCGTTCCCTCTGTGCAGATTAGGATGTGACCGCCAGGGTGGCGGTCACATCCTCTATTTTTAACATTGCTGCGGGTGGAGCTTCAAGCTGCACCCGCAGCAATGTTAAAAATGCATGCACAGCATTTGCGTGCACAAAGCGGCAGGCACCGCGCGGTGCCTGCTGCATTGTGCACGCAAATGCAGGGGGGTACCATAGGTACCCCCATGTGCACCCCCCACCCCCCACTACACCTAGGGGGCCCGCAATGGGCCCCTGCAGTGCAGTTACACATGCTTTTCCACGGCGGAAAAGCCACCGCGGAAAAGCATGTTTCCATGCACATCCTAATCTGGCTGAAGGTGTCTAAGAGACACCTTCACCATTTTAGTGCTTTTCCGCCGCGGTTGTAAGCCAGCCACGGCGGAAAAGCTGCGGACCTAAACCATGACCCACCAGCCATCCTAATGTGGCGGTGGGTCCTGGTGGGTCCGCAGAGGATTTTCCGCATCCTCCGGGCCGGCGGTGGCTTCCGCCGGCCCGGAGGATGCGGAAAATCCTCCATCCTAATGACCCCCTGAATGTTTTGCATTTTTATTAACTTTTCCCTACCATTTGGTAACCCCGCTAGTACTTATTAGGAATACTATACATCAATTCCCACGTATACTAAAAGCCTACACTTTAGCATTATTCATAGAAGACATGTCTAGTGACTTTTTCACTTATCACCAGGATGATTAGTCCTCAACTTGCTTGATAGGACACAATTGTAGTGGTCTGCACTTAATTTACAAAGACCTTATTGGGAGTATTTTACATCAATTCCCACTTGTGTTAAAATTCTACACTTTGGCATTACTCATAGAAAACATGCCTAGTAACTTTTTCACTTATCACCAGGATGATTAGTCCTTAACTTTCTTAATAGAACACAATTTTAGTGGGCTGCATTTAATTTACAAAGAGAGGGGCAGTGCAAACTTCTATCCCTCTTTGGTCACAAAGTTCCACCCACAAGGACCACTGTGTTCTTACCCAGGGTTCTATTTCCTTCCTGGCACACCTTTCTCAGTCTTAGGAGCAAGTAGTCTCCAGTTGTATAGACAGAAGATGTTCGTTGTTTACTCTTCTGTATACTAGGAGGAAAAATGGGAGCCCCATTTTTAGATTCCTTGAATTTAAAGTATATTTGCTTAAGCTTTTTCTTCCCCGGTTTTTAATTTTTTTAATTAAATTTACCTTTGACATTTGATTCACTATGTTTCATTCAAAGTTGATTAATGGAAACTATTTTCAATCCTATATGGGAAAGAAATGTAGTACATTTTACAGATTTGAAGTAAGCTATCTCTACCAGTTTATCTTAAAGTTGGGCCTTACCGATCTTTCCTTATGTTGTCACAGGAAGTTTTGGGGGACGCCTCTGGGAGCTACCACTTGCTGCTCTTTAATCGTTCTTCTCTATAAATAAATTTTTACAATTTAGACTTCGAGATTTTTATTATTCTAAGCCTAATATATGCTATTCATGTTCATTTTTTCGGGACAATCTCACCGCATTTATTGAGTAATGGTCTGCTGATGAGTTGATATCCTCTTTTTCTTTTGTTAAATATGAAATCAGGGACCACTGTTTTGGAGTATTATCAATCTACTGCCAACTGTGGAGAGATGTTAAACAATATACGTATCACTAGTGGGGCAGTGTTCTATACCTGTTGCCTCTTTCTCAAAGCCCAAGTACCTACATTTTCCGTACTTGTTTGTGGTAGCTGATCTGCACGGCGTCCTCCCTCTTCATGGATTTTCTGTGAGTGACTCCCTCTTTGAGATCACTGGTTTATATACCCCCTTAATCGGATGATTATTAACACCTGGCCTCATTCTTGGCACCATGAGCCTGAACCTCACCGTTCTTTGCGAACGCGGCGGCCATTTTGTAGTTGTTTTTTAACAATGTTGTTTTTAACTTGTATCTTATTATGTGAATGTTCTTTTCTATTTATCATCCAACTTTTCTTCTATCATAATAAACCTTTTAGAGTATTATTGTACTGACATTTACAATTTATTCGAGGAATTCGATAATATTGGTCATTTATACTAGTCGAACTTGGACCTCGGTGTACGTTGTAAATACGTCGGCCATTTTGTAATGAATATATAACATTGGTTTTTACCATGGGTTGGTCTCAATTTCTACTTTATATGTTGAGATATACTATTTGTATCTTAATCCGATTATTCTATTTATTTGAGTTCTTCTCGGAATGATATTAACCCTGTTTCTATATTTTCTCGAAGGCTCACAAGTATTAGTGCTGAGTGGTAGTCGGACAAACTCCACTTTAGTCATATCTTTCCTACTATTTCCTCCCACTTATATTTGAGGGGTTTTTAACCTAACTTTCTATAGTTCACTTATTTTGATTCTTCCTCGTCACTTTACTACTTATACCGATTGTACCCCTTGGGCTACTCGAGTTTCTTGTGGCCGTCATTTTTAAAAGAAAAAAGAAAAAAAACATTGTCCATAGTTGCAATTAGAATGTATTTAAATGTGTGCAACTACGTGAGTCTCTTATATCAAGGATTCCTTGTTCATGCTCAAACATTTGAGCAAATTTCACCTTCCTGATGTTCGGCCATTATTACCAACATTATATTATCCCGAATCTTGTTGTTTCATACAGTGTGCCTCTCTACTTTTCAATGCTATAGTTCTGTCTCAACTACGTCCTTAAAGTGCTTAATAACCCTAAAACCTGGTTTAAAAGGTTTTCAAAGGTTAAATATTGCAATTGGTATAAAACAGTAACTAAGTGTTACTTCCCATTCAGTCGTGGGCTATAGTAACCTCTCCCACTCCTCTTTATTATTGAGTCTAGATTTGTATGTACTAAATTTAGACATATAGTGTTGTTCCCTTTTTTTGCGTTTGTTAGTAAGGTCGCCCCCTCTTTTGTTCAAACTAACCACTTCTAAGACACACCACCTGAGGTCGTCAACCTGATGACCTTTTTCCATCCAATGTGTGACTAGAGGGGCAGTCAATTTCTTTGTGCGAATGGCTGACTTATGTTCGTTTAACCTGACTCTTATTTCTCGTTGGGTCTCACCTATGTATGCCTTTCCGCAGGGACATTGATTATATAAATGACGTTTTCCGTCCTGCAATTAAAATATTCTTTGTGAGTATGGGTTATATTTTCATATTTTACACTGGGGCCTTTTATTATTAGACTACAATTTTTGCAGGTACCACAAGACAAAACACAAGAAGTCCAAGTGAAGCTCTTCTGCTTCCCAACGCTGCTCCTCCAGGGAGAAGTCTCATACTTGGCACTTTAGAGCGGCAACTTCAGCTTCGACATCCAACTCAGACTGTTTCCAGTTCAAGAGTGGATGTATCCCAAGTTCCCCAGGCCATTGTTCACTCCGTAATAAATTGCACCCTTCAAGGAGACCATGCTGCAAATTTATAAGATAGTTTTGGATACCTTTGATGTGCTGCCGGTCCCCATGGGTCCCTTGGGGCTCTCTGTCGCGTTTTCTAGAGGGAGCAACACTAAACTAACTGAGACCACTGCTCTCCAACGACAGGCAATGAAGTGACTCCTTTGCTACAGACTCTGCTGGCTGTTTCCATGTTGGCACCGTCCCTGGCTCCAAAGGCACTGGTACCAGATCCCTTTCCTACTCCACTTTTGGATCCAAACCAGCATTGGCTAGAGAACACTCCACGTCACGTTAAATTATAAACAAACTCAGTTTGAGGAAGACTCTTTTTCTGTTCTCTTGTCTTAGAGGTGCTCTTTCAAGAGGATAGAGGCACTCTTTGGCTCTGATCCTATGCTTTGCTAGGCCTCGAGCATTTCACCAAAACAACAATGATGACAAGCACGCAGATAACTTGCTCTTTCCTCATGTTATTGATGTTGGCCTGTATCGTGATCTCCAACATGCCTGTGGATTTAACACTTCACCAGAGACAGAATTCCCATTAGAGACCCCGACTGAGGAAAGTATTTCTTTCTACATTGGTGGTTGAAGAGGTGCTAGAAGTATGGCTCCTTCCAGTGGAGTCTAAGGCTAACCTCCTTAAATTTTGCAGCCTTTTGGAAGAGGATGCAGACCTACGCTGGTGATTCAACTTTTCTGACACAGTGTCCTTCTCCTGAGAACCTTCTAGTGCAAACTCTTTTCCTACTGCTCTATCAGGCTAAGAATCCAAACATTAAATTTGGGGGCAAGAGTTAGTTCCCATTTGCTACCTAGTGAGAGGAGAAGCAGGTTGATACTACAGCCTAGGTTATCTGATGTCCTTTTGTTTGTTTGATTTCTAGAAGAGCAATGTGTTGCTGTGGGCAGTGTTAAAAGGGTCAGGTTGGCTCTTTCAGCTTTTCTTCATTAAAAGTGTAATGTGTTTGTTTAAGAATCTTTCACCTCTGATTCACCTTGCCATCTTCATTATGCTGCAGTGGGGCCTGAGTTTGGGCCTCACTTTCCTGATATGGGCTCCTTTTGAGCATATTTGTACCTTGAGGTTTCTAACTCTAAAGACCGTAATTTTCATTGTAATCACTTCTGCATGACACGTCAGTGAGCTATGGGCAATGACAGTCCAACCTCTGTACACTACCTTCTTCCCTGGCAAGTTAGTGCTTAGGAGTCATGTATCCTTTGTTTAGAAGTGGTGTCATCAATGCATGTGGGGTAGCCCTTTATGCTCCCCTCATTCTCTTTGCCACATCCATCTAAGGAGGAAGAGAGTTTACGCTGGTTAGATCCATGGTTGGGCCTTTAGCGTCTTCTTTGAATGGTCTACGGAGTACCGAGTGGATGATCAGCCTGTCCTTGAATTCGCTGATGCAAATAAAGGGAAGGCGATTTCAAAATAAATCTTATAATGATGGATTGGCCTTTGCATCCAGCTATTTAAGCCTTGGCCGACATAAAGACTTTAAGGCAAAGGTCACAATTGCAGCTTTTTATTTATTTATTTATTTTTATTTATAAAGTTTTGTATAGCGCGAACTAGACCAAGATGGGTATTAGAGCGCTTCACAATTTGGAGTGTGGTAATAAGAAAGGGATTCAAACCAATGTCATTTTAGAATGCATGCAAGTAAACAGTGACAAGGGGGTATCAAAGGACATCAAATTTACATAATACACAGCGTACTGGGAGAAGAACACACATAACTTATGAGAGTATAACCAAACAACTATGGACTTCACAAGTGATAGTCCAATATAGTAGTAAGTCTGAGGGCGGTGAGTGAGACAAATAAGCCATGTTCAATTAAGGCAAGAACTGGTTCATAAGGATTATTTACACTTCCTTTTTAAAAGAAGCCGTTGACGAGATTCTGCAGATTTCCACGCCTGAGAAAAACTCTGTGCCTCATTCTTTTTTTGCAGAAAATTTGTGGTTTCAAGAGGAGAGAGTTTGCACTTCGAAATGATCTACCCCCTCCTGATTGTTCTAGCTTTTGCGCCAAGTAACGGGGGTGTTGAAATGGAAGGCTGTGTGAGTCATGCAGGCAATCTTTAGTTGTATTCTTGCTTCAAGTGGCAACCAATTTAGGGATTTTAGGGATGGGGAAATATGAGCATTTCTCTTTGTACCCGTAATCAATCTAGCTGCGGCATTCAGGGAAGTCCTCACGGGAGGCCTCAGTTGCTGGGGGCCCCTGGTTTTAGATTGACACAACGATTGAGGGCTCAATCAGATAGGAGGACTCACATAAGGAGCTTGTCCATTTCATTGGTACCTCAAAGCTGGTAGGAGAAACAGTGGCTGATTGAGGTCTATTAGAACGGTGTGTCCATCTTTGGTGATGTGGCGAAGTGTCTGGCCCTGAAGAATTTGCCTAAAATTCTTTTGGCAAAGAAACATGTTGGCATTCGGTAATGGCATGCATGAATAGCATCCTACCTAATTTTTAATTTGATGGGTTTCACTTAGTGAAGAATAAAGTGAATGCAATATGAGTGTTCCTGTCAATTTTAACCACTTCTGGTCACAACGTGGAGTGTGATTCTCTGTCACTTCACTGCACCTATATTTCCTTTGCTTTACTTTTGCTTTGGACACTTTTTCTTTTTGGATACATGACCGCCGATGATGAGAAAAATGAGTTACCATGTTGGTGGTGCGCCCGTGAGGGGTCATTTTGTCCTTGTACATCTATTCACAATGTGTGTGTTTGGAACTGAATGTATTTGAAATTAGTTGAACATAACTTCAGCCGTTGTTTGATTCTTCTAGACTGTCTTTTGGAAAAGGGATTTTTATGTAAGGCTAGAAAAACGTGTTGCATACTACCCCTTAAAAAATAAAAGATAGGAGTGTTCGTTATGTAGAAAACGACAGTACTTTGCACACATTTTGGAACTATAGAATTACAAAATTGCCTTAGAAACCGGGTCATGTTGCATAGATAAGCCCTTAATGGGGCCAAGATATATATTTGGGAGGCCACAGAGCGTAGCACTGCCATAGTACTGCTTGAAGTCATCTTGTGAGAGGAATGGTGTGAGATCCCTAAGTATCCTCATCTGGTGCTTAGCACCCTTGCAAGCCTTACTATTATGAATCTTCATGATCAGGTGCATGTCCAGGGTGATTTGAGAGATTTGGCTGAGTCAATAATGTGAGGAGAACAGTTGAAGGCTGGAGGAGGTTCATCCAGCGGTCTATCTTGGGAGTGTGATTAGGCGGAGATATGAGAAGGAATTCCATTTTGGAGGTGTTGAACGGGAGGTGATTCTCTATTAGCCAGTTTTGAGTATTCGTCAGGGTGGAATTGAGTGCAGTGAAGTCTTCAGAAGGGACCATTTTCAGGTAAAGTTGCGTGTCATCTGCATACATGTGAAAAAGAGTGTCTGTGGAATTTAGTCCATTTGCTAATGGTTCCATGAATATGTTAAAGAGTATGGGAGATAAGGCAGACCCTTGTGGGACCCCCATGAATACTGTAGAGGGCTGGGATAAGGAATGATTCACCTTGACTCTTTGGAATCTGTTGTGCAGGAAGGACGAGAACCATTGTAATACCATACCGGAAAGGCCCATCCTGTGCTCAAGAATGGATAAGAGGATGTCGTGATTAACAGTGTCAAATGCCAAAGAAAGGTCTAGGAGGATTAAGAGGCAGGATTTGTCTTGATCTAGCAGTTTTAAAATGTCATCCATAATGTGTGTGAGCGCCGATTCCGGCCTGTGGCCACTCCGAAAACCAGATTGATGTTGATGATCCAGGAGTTGGAAATTCTGTAAGTGAGTGCAGAGTTGAGATTGCATGCATTTTTCTAGAAGTTTAGCCAGAGTGGGGATGTTGGAGATAGGGTGGAAATTGTGAAGATCAGTTCTGTCTGCATTCGTTTTTTTAGAATGGGTGTAACCTGAGCTGCTTTTAGGCATTCGGGTATCATACCTTGTGATGATGAAACATTGATAATCCTTGTCCACAGGCGGATGAAGGCATCCTTAATTTCTTTGAATACCTTCGGTGGCAGCAGATCGCTGAAGTGATTAGAAGGGTTGATGATCCAAAGGGTTTTGTAGATGTCCCTTTCATTGAGGGAAGTAAAAGTATCCCATGAGCATTGTTCTTGGTGCTAAGATTGAGTGGTTCGATCCTCACAGAGAGAGCTACAGGAGACGTAATCTTGTCGGCTGACATAAGGGCCTTCTTCGTTTCAAGGTCAGAACTGAAGAGATATGTTTTCCCTTTAAAGAAAGCAGCCAGTTTGTCACATGAAGGCAAGGCCTCTCCAGGACATGGGAGGTGGGTGTTTTCACCGATTGTTGTTTAACAATTTCAAAATGCTTCTTTGGGTGATTTGAAGCTTGGTTAAGTTGGGATCTGAAGTAGTCAGCCTTTAGCACTCTTGATTTTTTTATTATAGGAACTCCTTACCGATCTGAGGACTTTTAAATGATCTGAAGCCGGTTTGGATCTCCAGGATCGTTCCGCTGCCCTTAAATTACAGCGGTCTGAGTTTAGATTGTTGTTGAATCAGGGTTTGGAGATTTGTGTTGGCCTGTCACAGAATTGGGTCATCTCATGATCCAATCAGAATGATTTTAGGCAGGTTACCGCATGGTCATTAGGGTTAGACCAGTGAAGGTTGAAATCTCTGAGGAACATTTGTGACACTGAGGAGTTGTCATTGCATGAGATGATTTCTAGGGGTGGGAGGACAACTCAGTTCCGCGCACGGAATGTGCAGAATTTTGCCTGTTCAGCATTCCGCGAAGTAGGCGGAACAGGCAAATCTTTGCACACTCGGGGCAGAGCAGAGTTGGTCTCCTGCCCGCACTCTTAAAACATTATAAATAAGAATTTAAAACACCTTACCTTATCGGCGACATCCCAAGGCTTCCCTCCTTTTCCATTGCAAATTCTCCTTGAAAACTGCGCAAGCACGGGTGCCCGTGATTTCTTGCAAGGAATTCGCATGCGCGGACGCCCGCGCATGCGCAGTTTTCCAGAATAAGGTGTGGTGGAGAAGAAGGGAAGCCCAGGGATGCCGCCCATAAGGTAAGGTATTTTAAATTCTTATTTTTAATGTTTTAGTAGTGAGGGCGGGAGGCGGGCGGGAAGCGGGTGGCGTGCAGCTGAGCTACGCAGAGTGTGTGGCGATTGGTTCTGTCTCCGTGGCACTCCGCATAGCCCCGCTGCGCCCATTACGCCCATCCCAAATGATTTCCATTATTTGTTCGATGAAGGAGAGATTGTCTCCCGTGGGGTGGTAGAACGTATGTAGTTTGCAAACCGGTAAGTGGTTACTTGAAATATTGAGGCAAAGGTATTCACTGGCGGGTGGTTTGGTAGATTCTGTGTGGGAAACCGAGAGTGTGTGCTGGTGTATACAAGCCAGACCACCGTCCTGCTTCTTAATTCGGTCAAGACGGATTATATCATGACTGGAGGAACTAGGATGTCTAGGATAGGGGTGGAAGTGGGATTCAGCCAGGTTTCTGTGAGGATGATAATATCTAGATCCTTGTTTTGGATGAGGTCAAAGATATTGAAGGCATGTTTACTGGCTGATCTGCAGTGGAGAAGTACATATTTCAGCCGTAACAGCATGTGTGAGGTAAGATACTGCGTGATGTTCACTCAGTTGAGGTTGTCACTATTTACAACTCTGAGGTTGTATGAGGGTTCCCTGTGCCGGTTGGTGTGAATGCTTGAATTTGATCCAGAGGAGTATTGATTGTGTCTTGAGAGAAAGCGTAGGAGAGGAGTAGATCCTCGCTACCACTGGTTGTAAGATCGGCCTTCATTCTTCTAGGGCGGGATGGGGCATTAGGGAGGGGTAAGGTTTTTAAGATACGGTGCAAGGAGTGGTGGAAACGGCAAGGGAATGCGCTAGTGCGTACTATGGGCAGCTTTCCTGAGAAAGTGAGAGAGTGGAGCAGTGGTAGGTGCTCACATGATCTTCTGATTGTTGGTTAACAGGTGTTGGTTGAGTGGTGTGAGCCTGCGGAGGAGGGGGTCTTGAGGAGGGCCTGAATGTTCTAGGGTGGATAAGCAGCGTGCCAGGTGAGAGAGAGAGTTGCTAATGGCTTACGGAGTCCCTGTTTGGTTTAATGAGGTGGCTGGTGAAGGTGAAAGAGTGGAGGGACAGTTGTATTGTGTGTAGGAGGTGATCAATGGGCGGTTGAGTGAATTGGGATGAATAGAGTCCAAAGAGGGCAGTCGCCTGAGAGGATGACGAGGGCCATGGGAACGAGGTAGGGGAATAGCAGTGTAGCTGACTTGATATCGGCAAGGTGGATGTACCAATACGCCCGTAGGCCATCTGAGTCGAAGGTCAATAGGAATGAGAGACTGAGACAGGGGACTGGTTGTCTCCAAAATCTGCTATAGAGTGAGAGGAGTTATGAGACATTGCAGTGTTGCCAGAAGCGTTGGGGGGTGGGCTGGTTAAATCCTGTGAGCTAGGAGGGTGTGAATAGGTAACAGTGGATTTAGCGGTCACCATTTTCTTGATTGAAGGGAAAATATAGTCCATCTTAACTGTATCGGCATTAGAGGCCAAAATTATAGCTTTGAAGAAAGGCACAGGCGAAGCTGTTAATTTGAGACCATGTGGTGTTTTCCTCTTGCCCGTTATTCGGAACATGGAGTAGATGACACTCCGCCACCATGCCCGTTTTCTGGAATAGAAGATAATACCCTTGGATATAATCATATAATACCCTTGTTTGGACAGAAGTAGACGTCTAAAATTAGTGTTTCAGGTCTTGATTTGAGTAGGCGATGTTTGCGCTTTTTGGACGCATTTTTGGAGAGGTTAGGAGGGTAATTGATAGTGAAGGCATTGGATCCCGTGGGGTTAAGGCTTAACTCCATTCTGAGGGAGTCCAAGGAGGGTGCTAAAGCGGAGCGGAGGAGTGCCCAAATACAATTTAAGGGAAAGGTGTAAGTGAAAGGACCAGCATCCGGGGGAGAGACACGTCAGGATGGCCCTTGTGGAGAATGTGCTGGGCGAAACAATCAAGAGGATGTGGCAGGCCTGACATGCCTGTATATGCCTTACTCGTGGATGCCCATCCGTGTTGGAATGCGCTTCGGGGTGGCAAAGGTTTCTACCACCAACACGGTGGCCATCTGCCCGAACCTCAAATGCAGCGACTTCCCGTGAGTAGAATAGCGTGAGTGTAACAGAGGAAAAAGTATGACGACTGCCCAGGAGCGTTCAGCGTCCAGATGACCTCAAATCCCAATCGGTGAAGGGAAGGATGATGGTGCTTTAACGAGACTGTGAAGCAGAAGAATGGTAAACCATAAGTCATAGCAGCAGCAATGTCTTGAGGGTCGTTGAAGTCCTGAAAGTCAAAATAAAAATTCCTTCGTTTGCAGTGGGTACTGGTTCCAGAGCAGCTAGGGGGGGAGAGAGGGACTCAATGGGCTGGACAAAACAGGGATTTAGGCAGATCGCGATCCCTTACCCACAGAGCCCTGTAGATCACTCCTTCTCCGTCAGCCATCTTCCTTCCTGGCTAAAGGAGTCTCTGGTTTGGACATCGACGAGACGGCAACTGAGGATCTGTCTCTACGTTCACCAGGCACTAGTGTATGGCTTCCCATGTACACAGGGAGGGTCCTTTTTGACCACTTGATCATGCAGGAGTTCCTAGTGTAAAATATTCTCTTCGGACCCATGCCCTTGGATGGGACATTGCTTTAGTATCAAATCACAAGGTAAAGAATCTGCAGTTAGAAGTATCCTTCAAAAGAATAAGTTACTTAACTTTGATACCACTCTTTCTGGTGAGTGAATACAGCTCTTTACTACGTGATGCATTACATCGCATGCTATTACAACGCGGTTGTTACAATGACCGCATTGTTAGTAAGCGATGCACTTACATCGCAAGTCTTTACAACAACTTCCAAAAGGGGGTTCGCTGGACTTAAAAATAGTATTACTTACTATTCCTACTCAAGTTTGTGCAACAGTAGGGAAGGTGTTGGCATTCATTTCCAATACCTCAGCGACCCCTAGTGGAATTCGTTGTAAAGACTTGCGATGTAAATGCATCGCGTACTAACAACGCGGTCGTTGTAACAGCCGCGTTATAAAGGTATCGTGGTTTTATGACAGCGCTGTAAAGGTTGTTTCCCCTGGTAGGTATCCTATAGAACATCACATTCCTCACCAACCCCCCTCCTCCCCATTCTATAGAGTGGACTTTCGGGAGTTAATAAGGTTCCGTTTCAGATTTGCACACTCTCAGACTTTCTCAATTATTAAATCACAGTCCATGAGGATGTGGAATAGAACAATTAATGAATGTATAGGGGGGGTGCCTATATGTGGTTTTGTATTGTCTTGTCCAGTTGTGAGAGAGCAAAGCAATGGATGCCGGTGGTGTTACATGTTGAACACAGAAACATCCAGATCAAATCTGATGCCACTAGGTGAGGAATTTCTGGTAGATAAAATATCCAACGGAATGAGCATTATAGCAGGCAAGTAACTTATTCTTGAGAGTGTTTCCGGATTGGGTCTTATATTGAGTCAGATACAGAAGAAGGACTTGAAATCTCCAATTTCCATGATTTTGTCCTCTACAGCAAGTGTAACAAAAGGAGAAAAGAGGAAAGGGGAAAAGAGAGACGCATTGTATGTCATGATTTCTAGAGTGTTCTCTTGAGGTTGTCACTGCTCTTGTGTTACTGTTTGCATGACTGCTATTTAGTAGCAGATTAATCAGGCATTGTTTGTGCGTATTAATATCAGTGTCAGTGTATCTTTTAGTTTTGTTTTTAGGATGGATGAGTGCATGGTAATGCATGTCGCTTTTTGGCTTAAGCTTGTGTTTGTGTAGTAATGCTGGATCTGGCGAAACAATTCTCTTGTTTCTACTGGGCTCTTGTTCTGTATTTATATAAAGTGGTTTGATGGTCCGCTAGTGTTAGAAATTTGGATATTTTCTGGCTTGCATCCGTTTCATATTGGTTTTGTATTGATGGAGCAAGGATTTGCACGTAAGCAACTTCCAGGATAAATCCAATCGTATAATATAGTAATATATTACGAATATTGTTTGTTTTACCAATTTTACACGTTATTCTTACATTTATTAGAAAAGAGGAAGCTTGCCTATGTGTTTACTAACAAGCAACCCGAGTGCGACTCAAAATGGCTGCTAACGCGGGAAACTTTACTGCGCATGCGTCAACTGCATGACGTCATAACGCTTGGAGGGAAAGCTTTGCTTCTGCGCAGTAACACTCAATATGGCCACTTAAGAACTCACATGCTAAGCATCTGCTTTGCTCGAAACTAAATCGAGTTATATTCTAAGTGCTAATGCATAAAACGTTTTTTTTTCAAATTAAATGGGATTAGAGTTGAGATAAGTGGTATGCAGTGAAAAAAATGTTTATGATTCTAACATCTCATCTTTTTGACTTCTCTGTTAGTTCGTATTTGGGCCACAAAGAAAGTTAAGGCTGATAATCACGTGGTCCCCATGCACAGGTGCAATAGAGGCAACTTCGAAGTCATGATCTCAAGTCTTGGAACCCGATCAAGGACACCCCTTTCCCATGTCCTGGGAAACAGCTGAACATCCTGAAGACTCAATGGACAAATGTATAAATGGTATACAATGTTAATAAAGACATTATGAAAACGGGTGGGAAGTAAAGCTTGGGTGAAACAAATTATTTGGCGGGAACATAAGACAATGCTCTTAAGAAAAGTATTAAACTTAGCAAGGTGTGATGATCATCCTTTTGGCTTGTCCAATCAGAATTAGGAGTTCTCACAAGTTTGAAACATTTGGGGGTGGAACATGCCATCAAAAGGTATAATTGGGGTAGTTAGTTAGATGAGGAAGCCCTATTCACCGCCAGAACGCTGAGAGATAGAGATGCTCTCCGAATGCTGATCGAAATACCTGAAAGCAGACTTAGAATTTTTATTAACAAATAGAACTAGGAAGTAGTTTTGCGGAAGAATCGAGGGGGCAATAGAACTAGGAAGGAGATTTGCAGAAGAATTGAGGAGAAAATTAGCAAAATAGAGGGGTTTGACGCTGGTGTTAAATCCAGAAGAGGTTACCTGCCCTGTCCTAACCCTGTCTTGAATCTGTCATCTGAAACTTTCTCCATTGGCCCAAACTCTTGGCCAGAGGAGTCTGATCTTGCACCATCCAAGGTAAACATAATCTGTGTATTTTGTCAATGTGTCTTTTCTTTCTATCCTCTCTTTCCTGAAGTACTCATCACTAACATTTATAGTCTAATTTAGGTAAATTAATCTTACCTCTTCAGAATTTATTTATTTATTTATATCATTTGTAGAGCGCGCTGTAACCCTGCGGGCATCCTGGCGCTGTGGAAAAGGTGCACCTACGAATGAATAGTATTGGGGCAAAAGGATGGGGGGTTTGTTGCTACTGCCCTGGGGTGATTATACTTTTGGAAAAGGCCAGGTCTTGATCTTTTTGCGAAAAGGCAATAATTTGCTGATTTTCCTGATCTCGATTGGAAGGCTATTCCAGAGGTGAGCTGCTGCTACGCTAAAGGCTCTGCCGCCCTGAGTCGCTTTCCTGATCCTGGGTACTCTGATAAGGTTAGTGGACGAGGAGCGGAGGGCCCGTGCAGGCTCGTACCATTGGAATTTGTCTTGGAGTGGTTTAGGACCCTGACCATGTACTGCTTTAAAGACAGTGCATAAGGACTTAAAGATGATCCTCTGATGCACTGGAAGCCAATGCAGGTCGGCCAGTGCAAGGGTTGTGGAGGATCGATGGGCTTGTGAGAGTGCCAGTTTAGCTGCTGCCGCCTGGATACTCTGGAGTCTGGAAATCAAATATCCAGGTGATTCCAGTAGCAGGGCGTTACAGTAATCCAGGCGGCTGAGAATGGTACTCCTAACTACAGTTGTTTTTGCCTGTGCTGGAAGAAGAGGTAGCAGCTTTCGGAGGCCCCGCATTAAGGTGAAGCAACTGCTCACCAGTTTATTGACGTTGGTCTCCAGGTTTAAATTTTCATTGAAGCTGACCCCCAAATTCTGCACCGTTTTTACTGGAGCCAGTGGTCCATCCGAGGCTAAAGGCCAGACGTCTGCAGGCAGGTTTCTGGCAATTCTCCCCACTTTGCATTGCTTGATCTCTGTTTTTCCGCTGTTAAACTGTACCGAGTTTCTTTTTAGCCATGTTGTCATTTCATGCATGCAGATATGGAAACTCTCTAGTGATTCCGCATGAGCACCGTTGAGGGAGATCATAAGCTGTGTGTCGTCAGCGTAATTGCTCACGTTGATGTCGTAAGCCTTAATGATGCATGGTCTTCAAAGCCCTCCACGATACAGGCCCCAGGCACCTGAAATCTCTTTTCTGCTGGCATAAACCAGCAAGAACTCTGAGGTCAGGACAACTGGCCCTGGTCACAGTCCCCAGAACTAAAAAAGCTCGCTGGGGTGGCAGGAGCTTCTCTCTTGGAGCGGCAGAGGCCTGGAATAAACTCCCACTTGCGCTCAGACAAACTCAGGACCTGATGGTCTTCAGAAGAGGACTCAAAACATGGCTCTTCACTCTGTAAGCACGCCCCTTCACACCAGCCTATCCTTCCAGCGCCAGGACACCTCCGGGTAACAGAGCGCTCTACAAATGTGTAAAATAAATAAATAAATCAGGGGTTGCATGTACGCATTAAAAAGGATGGGACTAATAGAGGATCCCTGTGGGACCCCATGTGGAACATTGGCAAATTCAGATTGGTATGGAAGGAGTGCCACCGCCTGCCATCTATCTGACAGGTACGAACGCAGCCAGTTGACCGCCGTTCCCTTTACTCCAAAGGTTTCTAGCCTTGTCAGCAGGATGTCATGCTCACCGTATCGAATGCGGCGGACAGGTCCAGCAGGATTAGAATTGCTGACTCGCCCCTGTCTGCCCTCATTCGCAGGTTGTCCAGAACCATCAACAGTGCTGACTCGGTCCCATGGGCTGGCCTGAACCCGAACTGCTCCTCTTCCAGGATGTTGTTCATCTCCAAGAAGAGGAACAGCGTCAGCGACCTACTGACCAGCCGTTCCGTGATCTTGATTGGATAGGGCAGGAACGAAATGGGTCTGTAGTTCTTGTGGCAGCTGGGGTCAAGATTTGGTTTCTTCAGCAGAGGTGTAATGACCGCATGCTTCCATTCCACTGGTACAATGCCTGAGCAGAGGGATTGACCACATAGCTGACGGAGTAAAGGGAAGAATTCAACCCCGAATTCCTTCACAACTTTGTGGGGTAGAGGATCCAGCGGGGATCCCGAGGAGATACTGAGGACTACTTGAGCAAACTCTTTCTCAGGGGGGATTTAAAAGTTGTCCAAGATGGCCCTTGGTGGTGAGTGCCTATCCATTCCTTCTTTATCATTCCAGCTCGCCCCTGTGCTCTGATGCGGTGTTATAAGTGTAGGAGAGTCCTCCATACTCTCCACAATTTTTTTGATTTTATCCTTGAAGGAGGATGCAAAACCATCACATAGCTCCTGGGAGGGTTTGATGTTGCTGCTGGTACAGTTAGGGTGTGATATTTCCCTCACTATGTTAAAAATGTCTCTTGAGTTATTTGTGCTTTTCAATATAATTGCTGCAAAGTGTTCTGCTTTGGCTGTCGCTATCTCCTTTTTAGGTCTCGGCGTCAACGCGCGGAAGCGCGTCTCCGCCGAGATCTTTTGTCAGCGACTCTCATTCCCAGGAGACAGTCCTGGCCACGCGCATCCTTCCAGGCGATTTGTAACTGGAACGCGCGCTGTGGCCAGGCTCTGTCTCCTGGGAAGCGCATACACACACACACGCATGCGCATACACACACACACGCGCCCATGCACGCACGCACATACATACATACAGAGACACCACCCCTGACTCATACACACACGCGCGCACACACACACAAGTGCACCGAGGCCCCCCCTCCCCCTCCCCCGCCGTCACCGTTGCACACATACATACACACACACACACGAGCATACACACACACACAAGTGCACCAATCGCGCTCCAGAACTTACCTTACCTCAGCACGCGGCGCCCAACCTCCTGCTGGCGCGGCCCCGGGGCTCTACACCGCTCACAGGAGCCCCGGGCCGCGAGACGCTACGACTCCGCCTGCCTCCTCTTCCGGTGTGAACGTGGCCCCGCCCCCGTCACAGGCGACCGTGCCTGACTTCCGGGGCGGCCGCGAAATGAGTAGGCTTGTTTTTTTTTAGCAGTCGCATAATATGTTTCACATTCTGTTCACATACTTTTTACAGAAAATGTTAACGACATTGCTATTTAACTAATGCATGTTACATTGCCAGTATTTACAAGGCAGCTTGCCTAATTTATTTTTTAATACAGCTGTCTATTAATTGTAATGCACCAAATTGTAATAGTAATTGTTTTTTCTACCTTATTTTATTTTGTGACACACCTATTGACATTGTACAATGTACATTAAAGCCTTTTGATTGTGTTTTACTGAAATGCAAGTTTAATAACTGAAACACTTTGCTCTGATCCGTGGGTGTTAGCTGTGTGGGAATGCTTGCTTCGACCACAATGCTGCCTGTTTCAAGCACATAGGTGAGGTGGCTGCTTCTTTACCTCTTCAAATGCTCCCCTTTATTACCAGTATTTATGAACCGCTACACGCACGCCGGAGTCGATGCAGCAGCACTCCTGCTCTCCTGGCCACATACGCTCGCTAAAGCCCTGCAAGGAAGGGACTGAGGGCTTCATGGCTGCTAGCAGCACCCACTGCTATCTACCAGCAAATGTTGTGTGTGGAGTCACAAGTGACAACTTTCACATCCTATCTTCAAGACTTTTGGCCCTTAAAGACTCGCTCAAGCCCTTCTATAGATAAAATCGAACCGCCTTTAGCCTCACGGCTACATGTTGTAATAGCGAACACTATAAAATAAATTAAATTTTTTGAGGAGCATAGTCAAGGACAATTGTGGCACTATTTGTCGGCTGTTTGACATTACCTCGTGTATGGAACCAGGCACGCTCTTACTTTTGTGAAAGAAAGTGTCAGTGAGCAGACAGAGGGCCATAAACAAAAGGAAACAAAGAAATAAACAAGCATTGACAAAACGGGAACAGTTTTTTGTGCAAGCGAAAACTTTTGCTATTATTGGGGTCTTACAGTGTTGCACAGAAGCGCAGAGTAGTGAGTGGAGAGTAGTGAGTAGTGAGTGGAGAGTAGTGAGTAGTGAGTGCAGAGTAGTGAGTGCAGAGTAGTGAGTGCAGAGTAGTGAGTGCAGAGTAGTGAGTGCAGAGCAGTGAGTAGTGAGTGCAGAGCAGTGAGTAGTGAGTGCAGAGCAGTGAGTAGTGAGTGCAGAGCAGTGAGTAGTGAGTGCAGAGTAGTGAGTGCAGAGTAGTGAGTAGTGAGTGCAGAGTAGTGAGTAGTGAGTGCAGAGTAGTGAGTGCAGAGTAGTGAGTGCAGAGTAGTGAGTAGTGAGTGCAGAGTAGTGAGTGCAGAGTAGTGAGTGCAGAGTAGTGAGTGCAGAGTGAGTGTGCAGAGTAGTGAGTGCAGAGTGAGTGTGCAGAG
Organism: Lissotriton vulgaris; assembly: GCF_964263255.1. Taxonomy (NCBI): domain Eukaryota; kingdom Metazoa; phylum Chordata; class Amphibia; order Caudata; family Salamandridae; genus Lissotriton; species Lissotriton vulgaris. The sequence goes on from NC_141693.1 coordinate 1,101,946,513, forward strand.
TGAGTGTGCAGAGTGAGTGTGCAGAGTGAGTGTGCAGAGTGAGTGTGCAGAGTGAGTGTGCAGAGTGAGTGTGCAGAGCATTGTGTGCTGTTGAGTGCAGAGTGCTGTGTATTGGCAATGTTAATGACAATGCCGATTATTTGTGATTTAAAGAAAAAAAAATGTAATGAGCAATGCCAATAGCTCTACCTTTAATGATGCCGAGACCATTGCATTGCAAATGCTTGTTGTATTTTGTTATTGACAGCCTCCAAAGTAGTCCATTCTGTTCTGTGTAGTCCCTCCTCCAGTATCTTTCTGCCCATTTACAGGCGATCTTCAGGTTTTTCAGGCTTTCCGTGTACCAGGGCGCGGAAGGGTTGCCTCTTTTCCTGATCGCTTTCAACTGGGCTATTTGGTCCCGTTTCGTGGTCACATGTTCACAGAGCGAACGATAGTTCACTGTGATGTCAATCTCAGGGTTAAAAAGGGCTTCTAGTTGAAACAGGGAGTCCCCTTCTTCCCCTTTTTGATAGTCCTTTCCAGTCACGGCTGATAAAGGTTCTGACCAGTTTGGCCCTGTGCCTTGCATTATCCAAGGTTTGGACATTGAACGTTACTAAGTAGTGATCTGACCATCCTACTGGTAGGGTATCTCCCATGACCACGACGTCCTATTCTGCGAAGACTAGGTCTAAAATGTTGCCTTCCCTGTGTGTGGGTGTGGTTACCCATTGTTTTAGTCCTAGATTGGCGCAGGACTGTGTGATGTTATGAAATGCTGTGTCTAGTTTGCCATTGGTCCATCAGTTAAAATCCCCCAGCACTAAGAGTCTATTGTATGTGAGTGTCATGTTATTAATAACACCAATCAGTTCCTGCTGTTGCGTGGCATTGATGGCTCCTGGTGGTCTGTAGCACACCATGCCAGTGAGGCAGTGACCTGAGTCATATTTTATTGAGAATCCACAAAATTCTGTACAGGACACTTCATCTATGTCCAGCATAGCGATGTTCAGTTCTTCACTGAAGATTATTCTAGTTCCCCCCCTCGTCCCCTGAGCCTGGGGTTGTGGAGGGCCTTGTATCCCACCGGGCATGCTGGACCCAGCTCCGACTCGAGCCCGGCCACCGTCCATGTTTCTGTCAGAAACAGGACATCCAGGTTGCTAGACTCGATCATTAGCTGTATCTCGTTGCATGTTTGGGAAGGGATCTGACATTGAGCAGGCCACCTCTCAGGATGCCCTTACTCCTTACCACTTGTGCTGGATTAAGTGTGTTGTCTGGCGAAGTATGGCTATAGGTAGCTTCCCTAAGTCGTGCCGCAATCTCATTTCCTGATGTTTTGGATCGGTCAACTCTTGGTAGTAAATTAATTGGGAGCGGGTTAATATGTGGCAGGCAGGTAAGGCAGTTAGGACAGAGTTTTCTGTCCGTGGATTTAATGTGTGGTGCAACTCGTGGGCAGGTTGCATTTCCTTTTGTCGGGTCGAGCTGCAGCATTGCCTCTCTGCTATAGAAAAAAAGCAGTTTGACCAGGGTGGATCGGGAAGGGGGGGTGGCCCTGAGCCCGATCCGAGCGCGGACAAGTGCAGACGGGCTTGCCTTTGGCGCGCCTACGGGCCACAGGAAGTGAGGGTACGGTGAGAGCACGTCCGCTAGAACTCCATCCACACAATCAGCACAAGCTGCGGTGGACCGGGAAGATGCGGCGCTCTACTTCAGGTAAGGGGGGGAGTGAGTAAATTTCTAGTAGAGTCAGTGCGTTTTTTTAAAAATAATTTGCTTTTTAAAATCAAGCTTTTACAGTGCCTGTGAGAACTTGTGACTTTTTAAAACTAAAGGTGCTTTTGGAATGATGGAGTTAACACTGTAATTTGTATTTTGCTTCATTTGAAAAACAAAATTTAGATAAAACCTAAAATCTAAACGGAGTCTGTGGTCATTTAATGAATACAACAGGTAAATACATTGTTGTTAAATTCTCAATTCTAATCAACTAAAATAGATCCATGTGTAAGAAAGGGCTTAGTAATTAAATAGGCTTAAATTCGTAGGAAAATCGGACATATAGAAAAGCCCTATAAATTGATCTCCAGCGATGTTTATTTCACCGGATATTGTAAGTGAGTGTTAAGCCAAGTCATTCTGTAGTAACTGTCCTTATCTCCTGTGGGAGTGTGACATAATGTTGTGGGTGGGTGTATGTTCTTGCCCTCTCGAGGGGTGATATTGTTATTCTTCTAGTTAGTTCTACCTGAGATGGCATGAAAGACTCTTTGTTCATGGTACTGAGGGTGATAGTTGACTGAAGGACCAGGGCTACTCTTCCAATAAAGTTAAGCTCCTTTTGGGTCTAATAATGTATTTTTCATTTGTGTACTGTCCAGTGAATTTACAACAAGATATATGTGGTTTATGACGTGACATAAAGCTGCTAATTTATATACACCTCCATTGTCCTCACTTTTCTGACACACTTTATCTTTATTCCTGTTTTTCTCCGCTGCCCTTTCACTACTTTCTCTTTAGGGTTTTAAAAAAAAGAGAAACAGTCAGCTGCCACATAAATCAAGGCAATTTATTTTGTCTATTTTTCTGATGCTTATTTAAAAATGTAGTAAAGTGGGCTCAAATTTTGTATTTGTGGATTTAAAGAATTGTTGGAAGTTTTAGTACTTGTTTTTCAACATCCTGAACAACCATTTTTATGGGGTCCAGGACGTTTTCAAGTTTTTCCAGAAATTTGAAAATTCTCCACATTGACTTTTGCCAAGAAAATCCCTTTGTCAACCTGGTTTGGCAGAGCTGTATGAATCCAAGTTTGTTTTTTATGGTAAGGACTTCAACTACTAATTATTTTGATTGATTCCTGAGGTTATGTAACTATTTCATCAACATATTACAAACATTTCTGAAGCCTGGTTTCTTTTACACCCCCTGCCTCCCTTTTTCTTCCAATATAATGGTATGACTGGCTCTGGAAATATGATGTTACCTTTTACTTCAAAAATATTTCTTTATGCTTTAGATGTAGGGAAATTGCGGCAAATAATTAAAAAGCAAAACAAAAGTAATCTGAAATTATAGAGCAAACGGCATTCTTAGTTTGATCTAATGTGATTAATGTATCTGCATCACCAAGACACAGAATGTTTTTCGACATAGATGGGGCATGAACTGTTTGTTAAGCTCTGTTTAATTACATCATAAATTGAATTTAGTGTTGAGAACAGCAAGAAAGCCTTTAAAGTAAACACATTTCATCTAAAGGCCATTCACAGCAGGGGGTTGGCCTCAGGGTATGGTCTGAGCCTAGTTTCTATGCCCAATCCCCTGCGGGCAGACAACCGACCACGGGCAGACAATCCCCCATAGAACCCTAGCTTTTTTAGAAAACTTTTTTGCTGGTTCTGTGGTACTCCAGTGGGACCACAGTGAAGCCCATTCTGGCTCCTTAGGAACCCTTTCGTATTGGATAGGGGCTCAAGGTATCCAAACCCTGTCTCCTATATTGTTCTTCAATTTTTTTTACTACTTGGGAACTGAGTCCCCGAGCCCTGTAATGGTGGGCACAATATTTCTCTTCATGTTGCGGCAAGCCAGTCACAGCTCTCGGTCCCTTGGGACTCGTCTTCGCCCCACGAGTTCAGCCAAGCAAAATGCTTTAATTTGAATGTCGGTCTTACAGGATTCGAGTAGCAACAGATATCTCTATTTTTTAACTTTTATTTCTCAAAACCGCCTGAACAGATTTACCTCAAATTGCAGAAGGTAACTTTCTGGCAAACAAGATGTAATTCAGTTCAGCTGTTTTTTCTGTATCATTGTCTTAAATTCGCAATGGAAATTGCATGTGAGGGATCACCCTGAATAAAGCTGAGTTGGATGAACATTTTTTTGACAGTTTTGTGAAGATTTGCCAAATGGCACCAAAGTTTTCAGCAAAACAAAAAACACTCTTCATATGGGTACCCTGGCCAGCATATAATTACACAGTGGCAACTCCAATATATATATATATATATATATATATATATATATATATATATATATATATATATATATATATATATATATATATATATATATATATATATATATATATATATATATATATATATATATATATATATATATATATTCACAGAAAAAACCATAGGTTATAGTGGATATATAGTTAGGAATTTGCATTTACAAAACCTTGAAAATTCAATGAAAAAACCATTGGTTTTAGGCCATATATAGTTAGGGATTTGCATTTACAAAACCTTATTTTACTCGCATAAAACCATTGAAATTCCATATATAGTTATAAGCGCTAACTATATATCGCGCACCCGCAATCCACTGCTGATGATGTCACATATTACATCATTCATGACATGGTTAGTGACATCACTGATGACATCACTGATGACATCTCAAATGACATCACTGATGACATCACTGATGACAACATCCAGTGACTGTATGTTTCTGTAAAGTTAAAATATCTCTTACATATTGAAGAATGAGTGGATATATAAGTGTCTGGATGAAGGATTTAGTAGGTGCATGACTGACTGTATGAGTGAGTGATTAAATGTGTCTCACTGAGTGCATGGGTTAGTGACTAAACTGTCTTAATTTGTGCATCATTATGTCTGTTGTTCTGTAAACTGTTGCATGTGTTGATAAGTAGCTATATGAGTAACTATATGGGTTATTGATTGGTTGCCCAAGTATTTGTATGGGATACTGAGTGTGTGTGTGGGTGGCTGGGAGGTGTGTGACTCTGTGCATAGATGTGTGAGCAGTTGATTCACTAGATGTATGGTTTCAAAAGTGCATGTGGAAACAGCTGTATGGGCGGTTGACTGTGTGCATGAGTGTGTTGGTGAGTGAATGGATATCTCAGTGCTACATGTGCAAGTAAGTACATATGTAAAACACAGTACATGTGAGAGTTGACATATATAAATAACTGTGCATAAGAGCCAGTGAATGTGTGAGTGGCTGTATGGATCATTGTGAACTTGTATCAGGGATTGTATAAGAGAGAAAATATGTGTTAGTATATGTTTGAATAAGTAAGGTGTGTATAACTGTATGGTTGAGGAAATGGAGGTGTGATTGATTCTTTGCATGACTGACTAGGTGTGTGAGTAACTCCATGGATGAGTGACAGTCTGTGAGTGTCTGTTTACACTGATTGTATCTAAGGTTATATTAGAGTCTGAAGAGGTTCATCGTATTATCACATGAATGATATCATCAGTGATGTTATCAGTCATGTCAAATGAGATGTTTTCAGTGATGTCATCAGTGATGTCATTTGAGATGTCATCAGTGATGTCATCAGTGATGTCACTAACCATGTCATGAATGATGTAATATGTGACATCATCAGCAGTGGATTGCGGGTGCGCGATATATAGTTAGCGCTTATAACTATATATGGAATTTCAATGGTTTTATGCGAGTAAAATAAGGTTTTGTAAATGCAAATCCCTAACTATATATGGCCTAAAACCAATGGTTTTTTCATTGAATTTTCAAGGTTTTGTAAATGCAAATTCCTAACTATATATCCACTATAACCTATGGTTTTTTCGGTGAATTTCATTGGTTTTTTAATAGCAAATATGAAAAGCTTTAAAATGTCAAGTACGTGATAGATAAAAACATTTTCGTATTTATGCACGCTGATGTGCTTTGAACGCTGCACCCCCCCCCCTCCCCTCTTTTGTCTTAGTAGTACTCTCTCTTTGCAGATACTGAAGGGTAGTTAACGCAGGCCTTTACCCCCGTTGTAATCCGTCGTGCCTGCTTGTCTCTCCATTTGATTGATTGTTGTCCAAGCATTTACTGTTTTAGAATTGGTTCTCTTTGGATCATTCTCTATTTACAAACAAGCACAAAGTCGCAATACTCTGTTTAGTCTTTGCAGATAGTGAAAAATCGTGTAAAAAAATAAAAGTAATCGAGCAAAATCAGTAGGCCACTAATTGGATCTCTTTTTGACCTCGCTAAAATAGAAATATTAGGAACAACCCTTCATGAGAAATACGAAAATAGTGAGATGAACTGAGCTCCACACCATGAGGGCTGCAAGACAGCTCGGCTCCATCACCCATCCCGCACAAAATAACGACAAACCCTATGCAAATATTAAAAATATGGACAACACACCAGCAAAGAAACAGGGTAAAACATTTTATTAAAAAACTATTTACATAACGTTGGTTTATAAGATGATGTCAGTAGTGGACCGATGTGTGAATAGGTCGAAAGCAGCACAAGGCTCCAAGATCCGGATGGCAACCTCCTGGATGTTGGGTGCCATAGTTCAGAGTTCTGAGTTTGAGCCTTTTTCAATGCCTGTGCTTTGTTGAATCAAAATGGCGGCTTGACACAAAGCTGACTCAAGCGTTGCTACTGATGCTATGCAGACCAAAACTGGTTTTCAGTTTGTACATTTTTCTAGATTTTTCAATCCAAGTTTGGTTGACTTTGTAGAACGATGGCTTCAAATTTTCAACATACGGTGTGGTGGCGCTGACTGGGAGGGGGCGCTTCGCTCCTGCCCCCTCCCCAAGTAAGATTTTCATACGTGAAAGTACGTTAATGGCTTTGGTCCCTGAGTTGCTTCGATGTCACTGCCATTCTCAAATGGCATAAGTTCTGGATGTTGGGTGCCATAGTTAAGAGTTCTGAGCAGTGCTTGTAACACTGTCTGAAGCTTATTTCCACCTACTGCAGCTTCACTATTCTCAAAGTAAGTGAGTGTCGTTTGTGGACCTGACTGCATTAGAAAACAATGTGATATGTTACCTTCCTAAACAGCTTGACGGAGGCCCCTTAGGGGCGGTGTGATGGCCATGGACTCGGAGAAGACGCTTGGCTCCGACACCCTCCCCAAGTCTTATAGCACTGGTGTAGCCTGAGATCGCCCCCGACATAGGCGGCCGGCTCCCGGGGTCCGGCAGAACTTTTTGCCTTTTGATGACTCTTCAATTCTGAACCTTGTCCCACAATCCGTTTGACCTGAAGACACGCTGTAGTGGGGCGCCCCTTTACCGTTTCAGTTGCCATTCCGCCCGCTTTTGCTACACTGTGCCTCTTCCGCCATTCAGCTGTTTACCGCCCGCTCTTGCGACTACAGCGTCTCGCTCATCATGTAGTTGAGTTGCTCCCGCTCTTGCGGTGCAGCGATAGGCGGCTGCCACAGGACTCTCAAAATGGCGGCCGGCTCTTCGGTTTTGGGCCTGGTCCACTAAAATGGCCCTGGGACACCTTTGAACTCGGACGCTTCCCTGATAGGGCTTGGGTCCCATTCTCGAAAAGCGTCCCCTCAGCCGTGAAGATTCTACAAAAGTCTTGGGGGCCTCCGACTCCCGCAGGCTTCTGGTGGGGAGCGGCTGCCATGATTGCTCGTGGAATGGCCACGACGGAGCTACGAGATGGTAGTGGTCTCATGCTGACGCCAGCTTTAGTCTGAAACATCCAGAAACACTGTAGACTACCAATTCGATCAGTTCCGGTAGCGCCCCAACATGACCCGGAAGAGAAGAACTTGCCCTCCCCTCTTTGACTGATGGTTCTTGTTGCCTGTCCCCTCTGTTGTCATTTAACAGAACTTTTTGGACTGCTGAAAGGGGTTGTGTTCCGAACGCTGGTTGGTGGAGACATTTTGACTATATTCTTGACCTACGTTGTCGCGTAATGCGTTATATGACACGCCGCGTTAGCGCACCCGGAAGTGATCCGAGGCGCGGCGCGCAGCGCGTAACGTAAGCATAACAGGTCATGTGACTTGTTAATAAAACTTTTCATTGGTTCATTTTACTTTTGTTCATTTAATGATGAAAAGCTTGATCATATGACCTAAAAATTACGCTTTTTATTGTTTTCGAACAATATTTTTTTTTCAAACATATGTTATAATATTCCAGGCTAATGTACTTTCCCGGAAAATTTACAACTGTCTTGCAAGTAAAATATATTTCTTTTTCGAGAAAAAGGGCGTTTCTTCCTTCCATGACGGAGCCGTTGAGTAAAAGAGATTCGGCCTGCTGTCTTAGTCGCCGATACGCCTGATTATCAGATTCTTATCGATCACTTTATGTTGCAGACATGAAAAACACAACTGCCCTTGACCATTTATCTTTACTGCGTTCCTACATATTATACCTTTTATCCGTCATGTAATTGGACTGTTTTATTTCACTTGCCTTTTACTGATTCGAAAACAGTGACTAAAAGTAAAAACTCTACCTATGTAAATACTACTACCGTGTTTTGTTTTAAAAACCTTTATTGTGAAAATGTCAGTATACAAATACGGGCCTATAACCACGTGGGCCGGCCACGGAGCAAACTGAAATCGTATATGATGAGGAGACATTTACACTGTAGAAGAACGTAACGAGCGGGCCATTAGGTTGCAAGAACAAAGGTGTCTAACAGTTGCGGAATCGGTGGACGTACATTTTGTAATTAAAATACGACAGGGCCACTTACAATAACATTTTCTAGATATACATTTGCGGGCAAGGAGTTACGAGTCCCATTTATACCGGCGCCATTTTGGGCGAGGCCGGGCAGGTCCAAGATATAGTCAAAATGTCTCCACCAACCATCGGCCAGACCAGAACCCCTTTCGGCCCTTTATGCTACAAGATGGTGTCTTCCATTCAGAAAATATTGTTGGCAGCATTTTGAAAGGAAACAGAAACAGCCGTTCTCCTAGTGAGTTTCACATTGTTACATTTAGGAAGAATGTTGAAGAGTAGTATGTGGAAAATCTGAAGCCATTTTTCTACAAACTCTCAATCAGACTTGGATGGAAAAAAAAAACATGAAGAATGTACAAACTGAAAACCAATTTTTGTCTGTATAGCATCAACAGTAACGCTTGAGTCAGCTTTGTGTCAAGCCGCCATTTTCATTCATTTAATAGTGTCCCCCTGCACACATTCAGGGACCTGGTCGTGTCTTCAGATGAAACGGATTGTAGGAAAAGAAGCAGAAAGGAAAAGGAAAAAAGTTCCGCCGGACCTCGGGAGCCGGCCGCCTATGTCATGTGCGACCTTTGGCCACACCAGGGCAATAGTGAAGCTGCAGCAGGTGCAAATAAGCTTCAGACAGTCTTACAAGCACTGCTCAGAACTCTCAACTGAGGCACTCAACATCCAGGACTTGCCATTCGGATCTTGGCGCCTTGTGCTGGTTCCGACCTATTCACACATCGGTCCACTACTGACATCACCTCATAAGCCAACGGGGCACCCTACACTGACTTTCGGCGCAGCATTGTAGGATGGCCACACCAGTGCGGCAACTTGCTGGACACGACCTCGGTGCCATCCGGATCTCGGCGCGTTCGAGTCACTGTACCGCAAGAGTGACCGGAACTCAGCTGAACACGCCGTCTTTCGGCGCAGCATTGTAGGATGGCCACACCAGTGCAGCAATTTGCTGAACACCACCTTGGGCAATAGTGAAGCTGCAAAAGGTGCAAATAAGCTTCAGACAGTCTTCAACTTACTCTGATTCTTATAATAAACTTCAGATAGTCTTACAAGCACTGCTCAGAACTCTCAACTATGGCACTCAACATCCAGAACTTGCCATTCGGATCTTGGCGCCTTGTGCTGGTTCCAACCTATTCACACATCGGTCCACTACTGACATCACCTCATAAGCCAACGGGGCACCCCACGCCGACTTTCGGCGCAGCATTGTAGGATGGCCACACCAGTGCGGCAACTTGCTGGACACAACATCGGGGCCATCCAGATCTCTGCGCGTTCGACTCACTGTACCGCAAGAGTGACCGCAACTCAGCTGGACACGCCATCTTTCGGCGCAGCATTGTAGGATGGCCACACCAGTGCGGCAATTTGCTGGACACCACCTCGGTGCCATCCAGATCTCGGCGCGTTCGAGTCACTGTACCGCAACAGTGACCGCAACTCAGCTGGACACGCCGTCTTTCGGCGCAGCATTGTAGGATGGCCACACCAGTGCGGCAATTTGCTGGACACCACCTCGGTGCCATCCGGATCTCGGCGCGTTCGAGTCACTGTACCGCAACAGTGACCGCAACTCAGCTGGACACGCCGTCTTTCGGCGCAGCATTGTAGGATGGCCACACCAGTGCGGCAATTTGCTGGACACCACCTCGGTGCCATCCGGATCTCGGCGCGTTGTGCTGCCTTCGGCCTATTCGCACATCGGTCCGCTACTGACGCCGCCTCACGTGCCAACGGATTTTCTACGCTTTTTGTAGCCCTATGCCGCATAACAGGTCATGTGACTTGTTTATAAAACTTTTCATTGGTTCATTTTACTTTTGGTTTCCTAAAGATGGCAGTCTTGGTCATATGACCTAAAAATAACACTTTTCATTGGTTTAGAACATTTTTTTTCCCAAACGATGAAAGCCCCACCTTGTTTCTGGATCATTCAGACTGAAGCTGGCGTCAGCATGAGAGCACCACCATCTCGTGGCTCCGTCGTGGTCATTCCGCGAGCAATCATGGCAGCCGCTCCCCACCGGAAGCCTGCGGGAGTCGGGGGCCCCCAAGACTTTTGTAGAATCTTCACGGCTGAGGGGACGCTTTTCGAGAATGGAGCCCAAGCCCTAACAGGCAAGCGTCCGAGTTCCAAGGTGTCCCAGGGCCATTTCAGTGGACCAGGCCCAAAACCGAGGAGCCGTCCGCCATTTTAAGAGCCATGTGGCAGCCGCCTATCGCTGCACTGCAAGAGTGGGAGCAACTCAACAACATGGTGAGCGAGACGCTGTAGCCGCAAGAGCGGGCGCAACTCAGCTAGATGGCCGCCACCTGGGGAGGCCCGTTCACGCCGCCTCCCCCACGCCCCCCCCGGGCCGCCGCACGCCTATTTTCGGAGCAGCATTGTAGGATACCAAAACCAGTGCGGCAGTTTACTGGACATCACCTGGGTGGCTGTCGTACATGTTGTGTCAGCCATGGGACACTGGACACAGTCCCATCAACATCTCAACGCGTTCTGCTGCCTTGGGACTATTCGCACAACAGACCGCTACTGACGAGGCCTCCCCCCGCACCACCCGGGACGCCCCACGCTGTTTTTCTGTGCTGCATTGTAGGATCCCAAAACCAGTGCGGCACCCAGGCGACATCACCTGGGTGCCGTCCAGAACTCTGCACGTTGTGCTGCCTTGGGACTATTCGCACAAAAGACAGCTTCTAACCATTGTTGCTTTTTGAGTTGAAAAATGTTTAAATGTTTTTAGTTTTTGTTCCGTTCATTATAGTTAAAAGTTAATAAAGTTTTATAATCTTACTTTGTTGGAGTGTTATCTATTTTTTTTAAAACGGGTGAATAGGGCCTTGAATCGGGTTATTGTCATGTGTGGGCTTTGGAAGTGTGCTGCTGCAGGATCGGACATTTCAAACTCAAATGCACGTTCTTTTTCTTACCTTTCCGAAGCATGGAGCGCAATAGCAGGCAGAGAAAGGGTTATGCACGTGTTGAACACTACCTGACCTGGCAAGTTGCTGGCAGTGCCCCCCCGCCCGCTCCTGAAAGAGGGCACACACACACCGCCGCCCCGAGTACTTCACAAATCTTTAAAAGACCATGCGCTTGTTCATGAGGCTTAAATGGTTTATCACCTCTTCTAGAACCCCTGCATCGACCCTCTGACGTTTCCTGGAAAAATTACCATGTAACACAATACCGAGCCCTGTCAGCTGAAACCCCCAAGGAATCGTGGGGCATATTATCAAGGGGGTTTATCTCCGCTTTTTTGGCTTTAAAAGCCATGAAAGCGGAGATAAAATTATCTCCCTATTACCAAGCTGTCGCTAACACCAGTTAGTGACAGCTAAAAGGAGATAGCGACCATCTTGGGCCCCGCTTTGCATGTCAGTGATACTTATCACTAATAACATGCAAAGTGGCGTGCCAACATGTTAGCAACTGGAAACAGTCCCTAACATCGCTTTCTCCTATTACCAACTTTTGGAGATATTCGCGCTAAGCGCGAATATCTCCAAAATCTAACACCTGCCCTGAGCAGTTCTTAGCCATGTTATCCAATGGGAGGTGGATAACATGGCTAAGAGCATTTGCTCGATAATACATGAATATCGCTGACTTTTCTGCGATAATAGCAAGGTTTATCTGCGATAAAAATCGCCGATGTGCGGCGATAATTTTTGTCTCTAAACAAGTTAGAGACAAAAATTATCGCTAGTTGTTCGTAATATGCCCCCGGGTTTTTGCTTGCAGAAATCGGGAGGCGGGAGACTAGCACTGAAATCAGTAGTCACACGCCTGAATCGGGAGGGTTGGCATGTCTGAATTCTCTACAGCTGGGGCCATAAACTACATCCGCAGGGGTAGGTGATAGCCTGGGACCAGCCTGGCATCTAAAATGGCTGCCGTGCACGACAAAATTGTGGCATTGGAAAAAAGGCAAGATGGCGCAGCCGCTGGAAGAGATGTATCAACATATATCAGCCTCCTCAGCCACCCTCAGGAAACATAGGGGATTAGGATACGTCTCCTGCACCCCCTTATACCTAGTAATTTAATTAACGAAGCACAAAATGGCGAATTCCCGTTTCGCTACCAGTTTGCGGCCCAGTTCGCGGCCCGTGAAGCGCTTCTACCGTGAAAAATCATTTTTTTTTTCTTTTCCCCACGGGACCCTTTAATAACCCCAACAACATTCCTAGGGGGTCAAGAGGGGGATACCTTGCCCCCTTTCATTAAATTCCCCCTTCGTTTTTCACCTCTTCTTCTCTCTCGATCCTACCGAGAGACAAGATGGCGGCCGCTCCGGACTGTCACGCAGCAAAAAAAAAAAAAGCTCACGCACAGCCGCTGGAAGAGATGTATCAACATATATCAGCCTCCTCAGCCACCCTCAGGAAACATAGGGGATTAGGATACGTCTCCTGCACCCCCTTATACCTAGTAATTTAATTAACGAAGCACAAAATGGCGAATTCCCGTTTCGCTACCAGTTTGCGGCCCAGTTCGCGGCCCGTGAAGCGCTTCTACCGTGAAAAATCATTTTTTTTTCTTTTCCCCACGGGACCCTTTAATAACCCCAACAACATTCCTAGGGGGTCAAGAGGGGGATACCTTGCCCCCTTTCATTAAATTCCCCCTTCGTTTTTCACCTCTTCTTCTCTCTCGATCCTACCGAGAGACAAGATGGCGGCCGCTCCGGACTGTTTAGAATGTTGACAGACACCGGAGAGCCAATCAGCTTTCTGCGCGCAAAGTTCCGAAACGCGAAAAGTAAGCGGACCGGATCGCTGCCCGGAGCGCTGTTACAGATATATATCTTGATTTAAACGTTAATTTCTCAAAATCCACTGAAGCACATATATTGAGACCTAGCAAAGGCACATCGGACTAACAGTCCCTACAATTTTGCCAAGTTTCGTGCAAATCCATTCAGCCGTTCGAGCTAAAAGTGAGTCCAACCGCCCTATGGAAAACTCAATGTAAAAAACGTGTTTTGGGACCCCCCTTTTTTCTCAGCCCCCCCTTGACAAAACCCCACCAAATTTTCAGGGGCTGCTCAGAAACAAATTGTGCCATTTTCCTGAAAATTTCAGCCGATTCCGTCCACAAACGCCAAAGTTATTAGACATAGAATTTTCAAAAATCCCATAGGGAATTAATCCTAACTATATATACCTACTGGCGATAGCCAGTAGGTAATATATATATATATATATATATATATTATATATATATATATATATATATATATACATTCACTGGAAAAAACCATAGGTTTCAGGCAGGTTATAGTTAGGAATTAGCATTTAAAAAACCTTAGAAATTCACTGATAAAACCATAGGTTTCAGGGGTGTTATAGTTAGCTGGACATTTCACTCATACAAAATCATTGAAGTTCCTCAGTTATAGGTAGTTGTACTAACTGTAACTCTCATGCCAGTAATCCACTGGTGATGATATCACATATTACATCATTCATGACATGGTCAGTGACATCACTGATAACATCACTGATGACATCTCTAATGACATCACTGTTGACATCACTGATGACATCATCCAGTGAATGTTGTTTGGTTTGTTATATAAATATATATATATATATATATATATATATATATATATATATATATATATATATATATATATATATATATATATATATATATATATATATATATAGCAATCTGCATTTAAGAATCAGTGAATATATACCTAGGAACAGAGCACAGATGAGGGCTCCCGGTCTTGGGCACCGAAGAAGGCTCCACGCCGAAATGCATCTGCCGCAACTGGGACTGCCTAATTGTTAATAAAGTCCGTCTTACCTGTTCTCCTGGGCTCCTGCTTCTTCGGCCAGCGGCACAATACAGGAGCCCTGCCACGCTTGGGATCTGGATAACTGCTGGTTTCCGCCTCACAGCATTTATTTCTTCCCGGTAGGGATAATCCAGTTCCCGCCTTACCAACAGAGGACCCGGCGCAGTGGTGTATCTCACCCCGATTTGGACTTTGTGCTCACAGCATATATGATCCCTGCATATTGGATCTTCTGGGTGCGAGGCTGTGGCGGCATTGGGGAACAGTTGGACGAACTTGTTGGCAGGACGGCAGGGAAAGGCTAAATCATCGTGTCCTGCTGTGTGACCGCGGTGCAGATTATCTACACGGCCTCCCCATTTCACGGACCCGAATTGCCGCTGTTACATGGCCTTTTGGGAGTTGCAGTCCCTGATGGTTAAAACGGACTGCAACAGGTGTGCCTCATGGGTAGGGGGCGGAGCGGACCACGCTTACTTATCAACAGAGGCAGCAGGAACAGAGCACAGATGAGGGCTCCCGGTCTTGGGCACCGAAGAAGGCTCCACCCCGAAATGCATCTGCCGCAACTGGGACTGCCTAATTGTCAATAAAGTCCGTCTTACCTGTTTTCCTGGGCTCCTGCTTCTTTTCTTGTGGAGGAAGGTTTCGTGGATATATATATATGTATATATATATACATTCACCGGAAAAAAACATAGGTTTCAGGCAGGTTATAGTTAGGAATTAGCATTTAGAAAACCTTAGAAATTCCCTGATAAAACCATAGGTTTCAGGGGTGTTATAGTTAGCTGGACATTTCACTCATACAAAATCATTGAAGTTCCTCAGTTATAGGTAGTTGTACAAACTGTAACTCTCATGCCAGTAATCCACTGGTGATGATATTACATATTACATCATTCATGACATGGTCAGTGACATCACTGATAACATCACTGATGACATCTCTAATCCAGTATGAAGGTGGTTACACTACTACATGCATAATGCATAACACTTTGAAACACTCCATGCCCTAAAGCCTGGCTCACTGCATGAGTACATGCTTACTGACTGAATGATTACAGTACTATAAGGTGAGACACTGGGTCAATTCCTAATTGGTTAACTTTTACTTCAGTGAATGGATTACAACATGGTACTGAAATAGTCAATATGGAATTGCAAAAGCAGTCACACTGTATTTCCTGCAGTGTATGGATAGTGCGTGGGGAATTGTAGGCGTGTAAGCACAAACGTGAAGGTGGTTACACCACTACATGCATAATGCATAGCACTTTGAAGCACTCTGTGCCCTAAAGCCTGCCTCACGGCATGAGTACATGCTTACTGACTGAATCATTAAAGTATTATAAGGAGAGACAGTGGGTGAATTATTAATTGGATGACTTTTACTTTACTGAATGGATTACTACATGATACGGAAAGAGTCACTATGGGATTGCAATAGCAGTCACACTATGCTTGCTAGAGTGTATGGATGGTGAGTGGGGAATTGTAGGCCTGAAACACAAGTGTAAAGGTGGTTACACCACTACATACATAATGCATAGCACTTTGAAGCACTCCATGCCCTAACGCCTGGCTCACTTCATGAGTACATGCTTATTGACTGAATAACTAAAGTACTATAAGGAGAGACAGTGGGTGAATTCTTAATTGGTTGACTTTTACTTTAGTGAATTGATTACTACATGGTACTGAAAGAGTCACTATGGGATTGCAACAGAAGTCACACTGTGTTTGCTGGAGTGTATAGATAGTAAGTGGGAAATTTTAGGCCTGAAACACAAGTGTGAAGGTGGTTACACCACTACATGCATAATGCATAACACTTTGAAGCACTCCATGCTCTAAAGCCTGGCTCACTGCATGGCTACATACTTACTGACTGAATGATGACAGTACTATAAGGAGAGACACTGGGTGAATTCTTAATTGGTTGAATTTTACTTTAGTGAATGGATTACTACTGGTACTGAAAGACTCACTATGGAATTTCAACAGCAGTTACACTGTGTTTGCTGGAGTGTATGGATAGTGAGTGGGTAATTGTTGGTCTGAAACACAAGTGTGAAGGTGGTTACACCACTATATGCATAATGCATAACACTTTGAAGCACTCCATGCCCTAAAGCCTGGCTCACTGCATGAGTACATGCTTACTCACTGAATGATTACAGTACTATAAGGAGAGACACTGGATACACTCTTACTTGGTTAACTTTTACTTCAGTGAATGGATTACTGCATGGTACTGAAATCGTCACTATGGAATTGCAAAAGCAGTCACACTGTCTTCCTCCAGTGTATAGATAGTGAGTGGGGAATTGTAGGCCTGAAAACCAAGTGTGAAGGTGGTTACACCACTACATGCAAAATGCATAGCACTTTGAAGCACTCCATGCCCTAAAGCCTGCCTCACGGCAAAAGTACATGCTTACTGACTGAATGATTACAGTACTATAAGGAGAGACACTGGGTAAATTATTAATTGGTTGACTTTTACTTTACTGAAACGATTACTACATGGTACTGAAAGAGTCACTATGGGATTGTAAGAGCACTCACAAAGTGTTTACTAGAGTGTATGGATACTAACTGGGGAATTGTAGGCCTGAAACACAAGTGTGAAGGTGGTTAAACTACTACATGTATAGTGCATAGGAGTTTCAAGACTGCATGCCCTTAAGCCTGGCTCACTGCAAGAGTACATTCTTACTGACTGAATGATTACAGTACTATAAGGAGAGACACTGGGTGAATTTTTTATTAGTTGACTTTTACTTTAGTGAATGGATTACTACATTGTACTGAAAGAGTCATTATGGGATTGCAACATCAGTCACACTGTGTTTGCTGGAGTGTATGGATAGTGAGTGGGGAATTGTAGGCCTGAAGCACAAGTGTGAAACTGGTTACACCACTACATGCATAGTGCATAGCAGTTTGAAGCACTCCATGCCCTAAAGCCTGCCTCACTGCATGAGTACATGCTTACTGACTGAATGGTTACAGTACTATAAGGAGAGACACTGGGTGAATTCTTAATTGGTTGAATTTTACTTTAGTGAATGGATTACTACATGGTACTGAAAGACTCACTATGGGATTGCAACAGAAGTCACACTGTGTTTGCTGGAGTGTATAGATAGTAAGTGGGAAATTTTAGGCCTGAAACACAAGTGTGAAGGTGGTTACACCACTACATGCATAATGCATAACACTTTGAAGCACTCCATGCTCTAAAGCCTGGCTCACTGCATGGCTACATACTTACTGACTGAATGATGACAGTACTATAAGGAGAGACACTGGGTGAATTCTTAATTGGTTGAATTTTACTTTAGTGAATGGATTACTACATGGTACTGAAAGACTCACTATGGAATTTCAACAGCAGATACACTGTGTTTGCTGGAGTGTATGGATAGTGAGTGGGGAATTGTAGGTCTGAAACACAAGTGTGAAGGTGGTTGCACCACTACATGCATAATGCATAGCACTTTGAAGCACTCCATGCCCTAAAGTTTGGCTCACTGCATGAGTACATGCTTACTCACTGAATGATTACAGTACTATAAGGAGAGACACTGGATACACTCTTAATTGGTTAACTTTTACTTCAGTGAATGGATTACTGCATGGTACTGAAATAGTCACTAGGGAATTGCAAAAGCAGTCACACTGTCTTCCTGCAGTGTATAGATAGTAAGTGGGGAATTGTAGGCCTGAAACACAAGTGTGAAGGTGGTTACACCACTACATGCATAATGCATAGCACTTTGAAGCACTCTATGTCCTAAAGCCTGCCTCATGACATAAGTACATGCTTACTGTCTGAATGATTACAGTACTATAAGGAGAGACACTGGGTGAATTCTTAATTGGTTGAATTTTACTTTAGTGAATGGATTACTACATGGTACTGAAAGACTCACTATGGGATTGCAACAACCGTCAAATACCAGAATGCTTCTCTCAGAATCATTCGTAAATACACACAGATTCACATTGTGATTCTGGACAACAAACACTATACCTTGGATAATACCAAAACACATTTACTAGTCTGTTAACTGTTCTCCATATTAGTATAGGAGCCTGAGTCAATTTGCAAATATATAAACAATGACTGGTTTCTAATCCTACCAAAATATGGGAACAGAATAGGTTTATAATCAGTTATATGTCTCCAAACACATGAAATACCAAAAATAATTCTCTTAGAATGATTCCTAAATGCACAAAGACTCACTGTGTGATTCTACACAAGCAACACTTTCCCTTACATTTTATCAAAACACATTTACATGACTACACATTCCACAAAATGTTCTACTACACATTAGTATAGAGTACTTCTCTCAGAATGATTCCTAAATGCACACATACTCACTGTGTGATTCTAGACAAACACACTATTCCTTGCATTTTACCAAAACACATTTCAAAGTCTAGAAGGAGTAATGCATTTTAGTGTAGAAACTTGACTCATTTTGCAAGTACATAAACATGAGAACAACACAGATTGTTAGAGAGTTATCTCTCCGCAAACACATGAAATACACAAATGCTTATCTCAGAATGATTTCTAAATTCACACACACTCGCAATAAGATTGAAGAAAAAAATGTACTTCCTACACTTTAGCAGGAGAAACCCATTAGTCTCATTAAAATCAAAATGCACCACATACATCCCCTCATAAATTAATAACTGACCTTTCGAATTGGTATATAGATGAAGAAGTATGTCAGTCACACACCAGATTTTCTTATACAGAATCTCTGTACAGTGCACCTGTCAGCAAAACCAAAGAATGGCAAAGTCTTCCTCTCATTTTGCACACATATACATGTATAATCATCAAATCACATTGCTTCCCACATTAATTCAAAAGCAAACACACATTTCTATTGGTTACACATTTCAACCCTTTTCAATTGACATACATTTCAACCCTGCCCCCAATCTGCTTTCTGCCTGTTACCATAGAAACAGTTCATGGAACACTTAACTGAGCACACAGGTCAAACGTTCACCACACAATGTTGCTAATCAAAACAGAAAGTGTGCTTGACTTTTCAACATATCAGCTTATCTTATGTAATGTTCCTTTCAATCAGATTTTGTTAACCAAGAACCATGCTTTTAAAAAACAGAACCATGGACCCTAGTTTTCACTGTAGAATGTTCTCAAACAACCAATCATTTATTTGCTTTTTTCAAAACTACATCTTATCCACCATGTTAGTAAAACCTTACCTTTCAAACTGCCATTTCGTTTACAGAGACTATCTGAGTGCATCAAGACCTCCCTTCAAGATGCTTAAAGTGTGAATTGTGGGACACAGCTATATTTTCTGGAGCCAAAGGTATGCAGAAAACGAATGCATTCACAAAGACCTAAGTTTACCCAATGTAGACATTAAATGGATTGGACAAAGAGGGTTAAAGTGGCACAAATTGATGCCATTGGTTAAATCCTTTTTGCATCTCCAACACTCTGACCTCATAATTGTGCAATGTGGTGGCAATGACCTAGGCACTTTCACTGGGGTAGGTATGGAAATGCTTATGAAGGACACCTTTGGAGAATTGAGACACTTTTCCCCCAAACTGCCTTTGTCTATTCTAACATGTGCCAAAGGCAGAAATGGAACTGGTCCAATCAATTTTGTCCACAGATTGAGAAAGCTAGGAAACATGTGAATAAATCTGTTTGTGCTTTTCTCCGAGACTGTAGAATGGGGTCCATTTACCACGACAACCTGCATTTCAATATGCATGGCATCTATAGGATAGATGGTGTACATTTTACAGATGAGGGTAACAGAGTCTTCCTCTTAAACTTTAGACTCTGCATAGGTACTTCTATTGTAGGTACCAAAATCTCTCAATAAACACAAGGGCTCTTTTTAGAACCACCCAAGAACTAAACACAAAAGCTTCATGTATATCTATAAAATAATTTGTAATTTTTTGCTTGGAGTCGTGCACCCAACGCTTTAGACTCGGGCACCAAGCGCTTAGACGTCGTTCACCAAACGTGTTGGAGTCGCGCACCCTACAGATTATGAGTCATGCATCCAACGCGCGAACACCAGGGGGCCGCACTGAGCGCCGCGCTGGGTGCGTAACTCCTAATTTTACCGTAAAAAAAGCCCCTAATAGTAATTTCTAATATCCCCGGGAACACCATTCCCCGGGGCTTATATAAAACATTGGGGACCGTCAGGGTAGCCCCAATGCCCCCACGGCCCCAGCCAGCACCCCGCGACCTTCGGGAGCAGGCATTGCTTTTCCACATAGGGAACTGCTAACATGCAGCTCCCCATGTGGAAAAGCAACATGGTTTGGTTCCCTTCTCTATCTTTCAAAATCCAAACCAAGTGTGCTATAGGATGGGGGAAGCCACGAGACTCCCGCCCTCTCATAGAAAACGTGTTGAGTGTCAACGGGGTGTATCCTGAAAAACTACCAACCTGGGTCTGAAGGTAAGTACGTTAGATACCATTATCTAACGTACTCTCATAGAAAACAGCAGTGTTCCGGGTGTATGCACCGTGGGACACTGCAGGAGCTGGACCTGGGGGGTGGAGGTCCCCAGGGCCCTCAAGGGCTCCAGGTGGGGGCCACGCAGCCCCCTCCCACAATACACAAAGCCCCAGGGAGTGGTAGTCCCTGGGGCTTTGGGGGCCTTGGAACCCCACCAACCATTTTTTTTGTAGCCCCGGGGGGTGACGATCCCTGGGGCCCCTCTGGGCCCCCCAAAAAACATAATGATTTTTTTCCCCCGGGGCTAATTATAAAAAAAACATCAGTTTTCTTTTTTTACTTTTTTCACGGCAGAGTCCGCGCATTCTACGCGCACTTCTCGTTTAAAAAAAAAATTGGGGGCCCTAGGGGTTCTTCTGGCACCCCCTATGCACAGAGGGTCAAAGTATTTTTTCCCTGCCCCCTTTCTACATTTTGCACACTTGTTCCACTGACTTCTTCAGCCTCGCTTCTACCGCGGCACAACATGGCTGCCAACAGTTCCAGGTTTCGAATGTTGACAACCACTTGACAGCCAATTAGCATTCAGTGCGTGATCGGAAGGCTGCGCTTATGCTGCGCTCAGAATCTGTTTTTGTGTGCAGAACGTAGAAAGGGGGCAGGGTAGAAATAATTTTACCCTGTAGACCTGCTTAGGGGGTTCCAGAAGGACCCCCACGGCCCACGCATTTAGTTTATTTTTTTTTAAACTCAGCAGGTGCATGTAGGGTGCGCGGACTCTGCCGTAAAATAAGTAAAATAAAACTGAGCTTTTTTTATAATTAGCTTCCAGGGGGATAGATAACGGGGGCAAAATTATTAAATTTTATGGGGGGCTACAAAAAAAATGGTTGGGGGGCTGCAAGGTCTCCAAAGCCCCGGGGACACCAAAATGTAAATGAGATTGCTTTTCCACATGGGGAGCTGCATGTTAGTAGCTCCCCATGTGGAAAAGCAATGCCGGCTCACAAATGTGTAGAAGTTGTGCACCAAAGGCGCTGGAGTCGGGCACCCTACAGATTATGAGTCATGCATCCAGCGCATGCACACCAGGGGGCTGCACTGAGCGATGTGCTGGGTGCGCGTCTTCTAATTTTATCATAAAAAAATAGCCCCTATCAGTAATTTCTAATATCCCCGGGGACCCCATTCCCCGGGTCTTATAAAAAATGTTGGGGAGCGTGGGGAGAGCCAAAATGCCCCCAGGGTCCCGCCGGCTTCCCGCGTCCTTCAGGAGCCGGCATTGCTTTTCCGCATGGGGAGATGCTAACTTGCATGTGGAAAAGCAACTGGTTTCGATTTTGAAAGTGAGAACAGATTTCACTGCTCTGTCTTTCAAAATGCAAACCAAGTTTGCTATGGGAGGGCGGGAGCCGCGAGACTCCCGCCCTCTGATACCAAACAGCAGTGTTCCGGGGGTAGGCGCCCCTGGACAATGCAGGCCCCTGGGGCGTGGCGGCCCCCAGGGCCCTCGAGGGATCAAGGCGGAGGGCCACGCAGCCTCCCTCCCACAATACACAAAGCCCCAGGGGGTGGTTGTTCCCGGGGCTTGAGGGGGGTCGTTGAGGCCCTTCCACTTCTAATTTTTCAGGGGGGGCCTTGGAGCCCACTCCAAACATTTCTTTTATAGCTCTGGGGGGTGGCTCTCACTGTTGCATAGCAAACAGCAATGTTGAGTAAATCTTTCAGTAAGATAACAAAGGATTTTGATGTCTATTTTCGGCATTTTTGTTGTAGGTTACAGTCGTTAAAGTGGCGACAATTTTAACTCCATCTTTGTAAATATGCCACTAAGTTTTGTAATGTCGACAATCTCGTCTCCCATTTAAATAGGTACGAAGTATTTATTGAAGTGCATTGTGAATCATGAAGCAACACTGTCTAATTTGTGATCAATAAAGAATTGAATAAGTTGTGTACTTCTTTTGCTCGTGATGTGCATAGGGGCAGATTTACAAGTTCATTGCGTTACTGTTGCATAATATTTAAGATGGGAAAAGTGATGCAAAAGTGGCTCAAGGGGCTTGTAAATCTGCTACACAGTGTTCTGTCTTACTTTGATTTCCTTTCTGTCATGTAGAGGATTCTGGATAAATATAACGGTTTCTGTACAGCCAGTACCTTTCAACCCTACCCCCAAACTGCTTACTGCCTGTTACCATAGTAACAGTTCATGGAACACTTAAGTGAGCACAGAGGGTAGAAGTTCACCACACTATGGGGCCCTTTAGGATGGCGGGCGGATTGCCTCCGCCAGGCTGGCGGTAGCCACCGCCAGCCTGGCGGGGGTAATCTGCCCGCCATCCGTACCTTAATTCCCCCCCACCATATGAGGATGGCGGGGGGACCGCAGCGGACAGAAAGACCGTCATCCTAATGGGGACCTATGTTGCTAATCGGAACAGTTACTGTGCTGGAGTTTTAAAAGTGTTCCAAAGGAACCATTAGTCATAGAAGAAGTCAGTGGAAAATATAATAAAAATAATAGCAGTGGTTCGCTGGGGTCCCCACAGTCCTGAGGCATCACTCATGTTGGGAGGGGGTGCAGTAGGCTGTGTAAATTATATCGGGAAAATAACAATGCGGCTTATTGCGGCTTTTCTTTAAAATAATGTGGAATAATGTTTATTTATTAGGCAGTGTTCACTTTTGTTACGGATAGAGTCACTTTGTTACAGGAAATTTATTAATATGTAGGACGGCATGTTCTGTATGAGGGCGTGGAACAAATTTAACGTTTAATTGGCTAATGTGATCCAACAACAAGCTTAATGTTCATTGGGTGCGAACTATTGAAAGTATAAGGGTTTTCTGCAATTGACTTCTGCTCCGGAGAGTAGCAAGGACATCTAATTGGCTTACATGTTGTAAGGAGGACTTTCCTGAGCTTTATGTTGGTTGGT
The DNA here is from genome assembly GCF_964263255.1 of Lissotriton vulgaris. Classification (NCBI taxonomy): domain Eukaryota; kingdom Metazoa; phylum Chordata; class Amphibia; order Caudata; family Salamandridae; genus Lissotriton; species Lissotriton vulgaris. The sequence goes on from NC_141693.1 coordinate 1,101,970,279, forward strand.
TGGGAACTATTGAAAGTAGAAGTGTTGCCAGCCATTCACTTCCTTTCTGCGGAGTAGGAGGGACATCTGATTTGCTGACGTGCTATAAGGAGGACTTTCCCAAGCTTAATGTTGATTGGCTGTAAAATGTTGAAAGTAGAAGTGTTGTCAGCGATTCCTTCCCTCTTCGAGAGTATTAGGGACATTTCATTGGCTATGAAGCATTAAAAGTAGAAGTTTTGTCAGTCATTCCTTTCTCCTCTGCGGAACAACATGGACATTTTATTGGCTAAAGTGTTTCGAGCATAAGTTTGCTCCTTATTGGGTGGGAACGGTTCACTGTTGTTAGTGATTTTGTGACGCACTTGCAAAGGAGTATGGGAAGAAAGTAGTAGAGGGGAGGTTAGGGACACTATTAACTCTGTACAATGGTCACAAGGTGGTGGACAGGGATTCTGAAGGTAAAAATTGTTTTTATATGTTTTAAGGGCCATTTAAATAATTACGTGCGGTGTACAAATCACAGCGGAAAAATGATAGTGTCTTGCAGTGTTTTTTTATCAAGTTTGGGGGTGGGATACTTTCCAGGAGCACTATTTATTTATAATGTGGTGTTTACTTTTCTGATGGGGAGGTGTGGTTGCACAACAAAAATTTCAGTGTAGGTTTGAAACAGTTTTTATTTAGCAAATACAAATAAACTTTCTTCAGAAACTGACGCTGTATATATGAAAGGGATTACAATTAAAAATGCAATTTCATAAAATATCAGTTAAGCGTGACCATACCCTTCCTTTTTCTGCTATAGTTTGTAAAAGTGTTGCCCCATATTCTTGATAATGTAAGAGGGCCTCAGTTACTTTGAGATAAAGTAGAATAGAAGCGCTACAACAAACACTCCTGCACTACATTATCTGAGGTGAGGAGAACAAGTAAAAAACAGTTAAATACAAGTGACTTCATATTACATAGCAATGTATGCATTATTATTTTTCAAATTTGTATTCTGTAGAATTCAGGAACTTTCTGTCAGAGTGCTTAGAGGTTGCACACTGTTCCGCTAACGAATCACATACTCACTTAAGAATATATAGGATGGTACTATTATAATATAGAGAACTGGTCCTATATATTCTTTAGGGAGAAGGTGAATAGGAACGGCAAATGAGATGAATAGAAATTAGGAAATAACATTAAGAAATGTAGGGTTTATCAAATATTTTAAGTAACAAAGTATGTATGCCAGCTATATTTTTTATTCTGCAATTTCGTAAAATATGCTCCAAGAAAAAAATATCTGATCAAGTACGTTGTAATGTTTTCTAAGCTGTATTACAGATGGCGCCGAAAAACCTCCTATTCCTCTTCTATAACAATAGGACAATCTATTACAATATAACGATTGATACCATTGTTACAGTAAAAAGAAAAGGAAAATAAAGTTATCTATTTAACAGAACATCCATTTCGAAATACTTTCGAGCGGTAATTATTTTCTGAGCTTCTTTTCTCCGGGAGGTCAAAAAGTTTGATCTTCGTGGCGACGGGTTATAAACTCCTCTGAGATCATGAGTGTGAAAATTATAATATATATATTCACAGTATATGATCAAAAGGGGGAACAGACTAAAAACCAGAAGCTGGTGGCGTTGCTTATATATCTTACCTCTTTGTGACGACGGGTCATGAAGTCCACTGAGATTAGCTTAACTGTTAATATTATAATATACATATTAACAGCATATAATCCCTAGGGGAAAACACACTAACAACTGGAAGGTGGTGACGTTGATTGTAAACCCCGATGGGTCACCAACACTTCTGAAGCGAAGTACAGTGTCAATATTATAATATAGAAAATCACAATACATAAGCTGAAAGGAGGCAGAAAAGGAGCAATGTTCGCTGTAATCTATCTGTTTCTGAAACAAGCTGCTGACATTACAGAGAAAAAGGAAAAAACATGCAATACAACTTTTTTTCTAGATATAAATGTTTAAATATTGACAAATAGCCACAATCTACTATGCCATAATGAAACAACTTACAACTCCGGAATATGTTTGTTGACGCAAAGCAAGAATCCGACGCTAGAAAAGGGAACCTGCATCACAGATTGGCAACGCAGAAATAATTTGCGAAAATGAAACTAATCGCACAATAGGTGTGGTTTAAACAGTTTTTAGTTGTTTAGTAGTCTATGGAAGTAAGATTCGGCTCTGCCTATGTAGTTGTCACGTTTATACAGTTTACACGTGCTCACGTTTTAACTGTTTTACTTGTGCACATGTTGGGAAAAGATACAAACTGTGAAGCTGCAAAGGTTTTGATTTCCATAGTAACGTGTATAAGGTCCTTATTATCTACATACGTTGGAGAGTTTAAAAAGTATTACCCGGTAAACTGTGTCCTCTGCATTCTCATGATTAAAAACATCTAAATAGAAGATATAAAAAAATAATATTGTTTACAATAGAAGAAAAAAAGAACGTATTAACATTTGTTATCACTATGCTTTTTAATAAAAAAAATGCCAGCATTTGTAAAGCGTGAAGCTACTCCCGGAAAGGTGTGCCGGCGTTTGGGGCGTTGGGAAGATTAAGCAAGGTGTTACCTACAGTGAGATAGTGGTGGGCTAAGATGCTGATGGAGGTTAGAATCAAACTGTGAACCCTGTTCTTGAAAGTGAGGTATTATAGGTGCTGCGTCATACTTTTACCACACTTATATGTTAATTACTGCTAATTAAGTTGAAAATATTATTAAATTAAGAGTAGGGCTCCTTGATTTATGTTGTTATTGATTTTTACAGATAAATACAGACAGAAAAGTATTTTCCTCTCTGTATTTATTTTAAAGTGTGGATAAATTGGGTTATTTTTTGAGCATGTGTAAATGCTGTCAATGATGAATAGTAGGACAATAGGCCTGTCGTTCTGAAAGTAAAAGGGTAAAAACAATAAAAGACTTTTAGTAAAGAGCCTTAAAGAGCAATATCCTGTATAAGAAAACTTGCACATTTTAATATGAAGGTTGTGTATAGTTTATCATCTAAGAGTGTTTACATGAGTGAAAACGGTCAGTCTTTCAAGCCATGAGTGCATATTTATCAGCAAAATAAATGTTGAAATATACTAATTTCAGATTAAATTTTTTACAAAACTTGAAATATATATTGGCAAATACACATACAATTATTAAGTTATACTAAGGAATTATCTTTTAAAAACCTTTGAAATTCACTGAAAAAATCCATAAGTTTCAGGCAGGTTATAGTTAGGATTTATCATTTAAAAACCCTTAGAAATTCACTGAAAAAAACATAGTTTCAGGGGTGTTATAGTTAGCTGGAAATTTCACTCATACAAAACCACTGAAATTCCTCCGTTATAGTTAGTTGTACTAAGTATAACTCGCGCGCCCGCAATCCACTGCTGATGATGTCACATATTACATCATTCATGACATGGCCAGTGACATCACTGATGACATCACAAATTACATCACTGATTACATCAACGAGTTTGAACCCTGAAGGAGCTCAACCGTGAGCAAGACTCAACCAGATTTGAAACACCCTCAACCCCTAGGGCTCTTGGAGGGGGTCTCACCAGGACCCTTACAAATTCAGCAGGAGATTTGTTGGATCCACAAATCTTATCAAAAATCAAAAAGAAAAAAATGAAGCGCATGCTTCGTTATTAATTGGAATCGGCCCACTTGAAGATGCGCAACCGGCGATGCAACTTATTGTACAGATTCAGACTCATCGATGTCCACTACAGGTCTGTGACACAGGATGATGACATCCACTGCAGACTTGTGACGCAGAATAATGCGCCAATGTCCTCTGCAGGCTCATGACTCAGGGTCCGGTAGATGCCGTTATCATGAATTCCAACGCTTCCGAGTTGCTTTGAAGCTGCAGCCAAGACAGCACAGATTTCCACTTGCCTGGCAACCAAGTATGGGCTGCTAGTGCCTTTATTGCCCCAGCCCAATTAGGACGGTCACTGAGTGGGAGACTCATTTCCTGGTTGTGCATAATCACCAGGCTCATGCCATTACTGCTCTGGGTGACTCATTTCCTGATTGTATAATTATCAGGCCCAGTCTGAGTGACTCATTTCTTGACTGTATAATCATCAGGCCAAGACCATAACGTAATGGTGTCAACACATCAACTACACACAAACTATATGGGGTAGGAGTACACACAATCAGATGCACACGTGGAAAGCACACGGATGCTTATGGGTTAAAACTGTGGGTTTATGCAGAGCGCACCCTCCAAGATCACACAGTTCCTGCCCAGGGATGCACATCACAACAAGCATCACATATGGCAGTGTATGTCTCCATGACAGTTCCTCCCAATAATGACTGCAGTCCCAGCAGTTGCCTAACTACATGAGGACGAACCGGTTTCGTGTGGTGTAAGCATTGAAATTGTTGTATTAATTGAGGAGCATGTAGTCTGTGGACTGGCTCCCATGAACGCTCTTCGGATCCGAACCTCTTCCAGTCCACTAAATGAAAGTCCTCAATGGATCAGTTTGGAATCAAGTATTTTATTTATTTCGTAATCTAGCTCCCCCTCCGAGTCAATAGGTGCGGGGGCCTGGGGTCTACGCAAGTCTCGATGGCAGGGTTTGACAAGTGAGACCTGAAAGACCGGGTGAATTCGTAAGGCCTTTGGTAAGTCTAAAGAGATCGCTATGGACTTAAGAACCTTGTTGATGGTATAAGGTCCAATGCATTTTGGATACATTTTTTGATGACCCCATAAGACCAAGTGTTTTTTATTCATAACTGACACGGTCTCCGACAGCATACTCGGAGTTGGTAAATCTTTTTCTGTCAATTTGGCCCTACTTTTGGCCAGTTCAGTATGTTTCCTGGCATGGATGTGAATGGTTCTAAAGGTTTGGTGGTGTTCTAGTGCTGTTGGATTCATGGATTGAGCAGGCCATTTAAAGGGCAAAATATTTGGGTGATAGCCAAAGGAGACAAAAAAGGGAGAGTAGCTTAACACTGAAAATTCAGTGTTATTGTACATTAACTCTGCTGTCCACAGATGCGTACTCCAGTCTTCCTTTTGTTGTACTGCCAAACAACGCAAGTACAGTTCTAATGTTTGGTTCAGTCTCTCAGTTATGCCGTCCATCTGTGTGTGGTAACTTGTGGACAGTCTGATGTCAATGTTTAACAATGTGCAGAGTTGCTGCCAGAAATGTGCAGTGAACTGTGTCCCTCAATCAATGACCAGAACATTGGGTATACCATGCAGACGTACAATGTGTGGTGTGAATGTACGAGCTAAGGTTTCAGTCAAAGGCAGTTTGGGTAAAGCAATGAAGTGCCCAACTTTAGATAAGGGATCTACCATGACCAAAATTACTGTATTTCCCTGACGGGCAGGTATCTCACCAATGAAATCCATGAACAACCATGGGCTAGAGGGTGCCAGCAGCGGTCGTAACAACGTACTCTATTTTTTGTGTTCTACTTTTACTCTGACACATACCATACAAGTCATGATGTGCCTTCTGACATCTTCTTTTAAGGTGGGCCACCAGAAATGTCCCTGAAATGCTGCAATGTTTTTTTAAATTCCAGGTACCTAGCCAAAGCTGAATCGTGTAAGGACTTCATGTGACACATATATCGCCTCCTGATGAAATAGCAGGCCATGATCTCTCAACCTGTTGTTCTCTGCGGGAATCCAGTCATGCCTATTTATATATTGAGAGGCTTTTTTACAGTGGGTAAGAACTTCTGATCCCCTAACGTAACATTTATGTTCAGGACGTGTTCCTCCACTGGATGGCCTTCATTTAAAATTAATGGTGGTGTTTGAGATTTTTCCACTTGTATGGTAGGTGCTTGATCCTGCATCTGAGGCAAGGCGTATGCTTTCCTATTCTGTGCCCCAGTGAAATATTTGATTAAAAAATCTAAATCTCAAAGAACAGTGACCAATGCAGTTGCAGTGGTGTGAGGGCCCTAGCCCATTTCAGGAACTGTGAAATTCTGATGGTCAGTATGGTCAGTATAAATCTCGACCGTATGGCGAGCCCCCATGAAATAGTGTCTCCACTGTTTAAAGGCTTTTTTGATGGTCAAGATTTCTCTTGCATCTGGCCTATGGCTGGATGTCGCAATGACAGGACTCCTCCCATCTCACGAAAGGACACGTCAGCTTCCAAATGGAAGGTCAAACTCACGTTTGGAGGTTGTAGTATTGGGGCCTGCATGAATTATCTTTTCAATTGACCGAATGCTACCTTGGCGTCTTCTGTCCACTTAAAGGCTACCTTTTTTTGCAGGAGTTATGTCAAAGGCAGTACTATGGTGGAGAAATGCTGTATAAAACTACAGCAAATGTTCGCAAAGCCAAGGAAGCTTTGCATAGACTTTACGATTGTTGGAGTCTTCACTAGGTGATGGCCACTACTATGTTACTCTCCATCTCGATTCCTTTAGGGCTGGTAATGGAACCAGAAAACTCAATTTCAGATGCATGAAACTGACACTTCTCCAACTTTGCAAAGAGATTATTCTCCCTTTGGCGTGTAAGCACAGCGTTGACATGATCAATTTGCGCAGCCGCGGTGCGTCCATTGGGGCGTAGGAGCGTAGCCGCACCAGCCCATGGACCCCGCGGCTGCCAAGTAAAATAATTAAAATAATTGTTCCTGACTCACTGTGTATCTTAAATACATTTCCATGATATTTATCCGAGCGCAGCACCTGAATGAAACGGGAGTGCGCAGGGGGGCGGGCTGGTCTGATTGATAGTCGAGACGAGTCCTCTATATTCTATTCTGTTTGTTGTAGAACGCGCATGTGCTGCTTGGGGCAGAAACTTGCCCGAGCATGCGCATGGAAGTCCCCCCACATTAGCTAGTGACTAGGGGGGTGCAGGTTTATTCGTGCAGCAGCCCCTGTCGTTGAAAGGGCGACAGGGCAAGCAGTTAGTATGCCCTCCAAGCCATTCCTGGCGCTGCATGCAGTGCCAGGATTGGCCGGTAACCGTGCAGCACAGCAGGGCAGTCCACTATTGGATGCCATGCGTGGGTGGCACAGCCGCACTCCACAATGGCCAATCACTGTGTCTGACTTCATGTAGTCATGCAGTGATTGGCCATTGTGCGGCGTGCGGCGCTGCTGTCATTGGATCCAGTTTACTCACCTCGTGGACGGTGTGTGGACTGTGGAGTGGAGACAGTGTGTGCTCGTCACTGGCGGTGGCAGCCTGTGCTTGCCTTTCCAGTTTCTCGACCCGGCGTCGTCATCATCACCCACTACTTAGTACTTCTTCTTTAGTGAGTATCTCAGTTCAGTTGTTTTTTCAGAGGAAATCTGTTACTAGAGGGGGGGCCTGGGTGTAGGTTGTTCGACAGTGGTATCCTAACTTCGGACGGTCGGATAATATACTGCGGTGCCACCGCAGTATATTATCCGACCGTCCGAAGTTAGGATACCACTGTCGAACAACATACACCCAGGCCGCAGCGGTGCTGTAAAGTGTGAAAGTAGGCACCAGCAATCTGAAACCTCGGTTCAAAGTTTTAACCTGCATGCTGAGTAATTCCCAGTGAATGGCAGCATGGATGGTCATGGTTCAGTCTCTTTTCGCCTCAGTCTCAGGCCTTGACAACTTGACCCCCAGAAAGTAGCGGGGCAGCGTGCCGTGAGGTGACCCAATATCTGTCTCCACTCATCGGGATCACGGCGGCCAGGTGGCTGGGGAGCAGATGACAATTGGACAATCCCACCTTTCATTCCTCCCGTCTCTTCTCATTGCCCCTCCAGCTCTCACCAGCGATGCCACGAAAAGCAGAAATGCAAATGTCTGAAGGTCCCTGGAGGTGACATCCAGAGAAAACGTGCATTGTTCCTCTGCCCAGCCTTCGGGAGAGGCCCAGTGTTACAGGCAACCCCTCGCCCCCTGTCCGTAGCACTACCAATGCTTGCCATGCGAGTGGCCCCTTCTTTTCGATACTTGCACGACCGCCTGCTTTGCACAGGGGTCCGAATGACATGTTTCATGGGCATTACCTCATGTCCCAAAAATGTGCCACAGTGAAACCTGCTGAATTTTAGCCAAGGGAAATATCATATACATACCAGTACATTCAGATTTTGGTGCATGATGCACCACAATCATGTACTTGCGAGTTGCAGCAAAGGAGAACTGAATGAAGTAGCAGGGGTGACTAAATAACACCGTGAGAAAAGGGAAAGTATTTGGTATAATACATCAAATCACAGCTGAGTCACTTTTGTTTTTGTTGTTGTAATTTTTGTTCTGTCTGAACACTGAACTACTAAAACATTTTTGTGGTTAAAATCTGTAAAGCATGAATCATAAAGTTTATTGTGTGGAAAGTGAGTAAAACCTAGTGTTATACGAAAAATGTTGTGGCCACAAAATGATATAATTCCAGTAGCCCTGGATATAGTTCACAGCATTCTGTACATTTTCTGCAAGGAAGTCTTTCTGTCGGCCATAGCTCAGTTTGTGCCTTACAGTGACATGCAGTGTTGTGAAATCCTGTTCACTATTGTAATAAAACATATGACCGACTATTTAATGGAGAAAGTCAGCATGGATGAAAATACCATCCTCATCTTGATTCAGTTCGGTCTGTATACCATGCTATAAATCTTTATTTACTCACTCACTTACTCATTCATTTACTCAGCTTAAACTGATGGGGGTGGGGTTTTAGGGTGCATGTCAGAGAGAGCAATAACATATTTTGAGAGGGTTCCAGCACCACTACTATGCAGGCATGGCCCGTGCTGGTATGAGCGGTGAGGCGGGGGCTGGGATGGGGAGAATCGAAAGACAACAATGAGGGATACTTAAATTGAATACAAAGAAAACCACTTACATTGCACTTGCCGCATCGCTGGGCAATGCAGCGAGCGCAAGGTAAGTGATTTTAGTTTTTTATAATTTAAGTTTCATTCGTTGTCATCTGTCGACTCCCCCTCACCATACTCCTCGCCCACCACTCTTACCTGCACGAGCTGCGCCTGCTAGTATGCCATATCAAACTGAGGTCTGCTGACAGAAATAAGTACCCTTGACTTTCATATGCACCAGAAGTCAAGGGTGTAACGTGTACTTCATGCTGATTTCTGCTTCTGAAGCAGAGGCACTCCAATTCTGTAGTTGAGAGACCACAGACCTGACTTTGAGTGTCTGGTGTACCATTTCAGGGATGCCCCTAACCAACTTCCACAATGGAGGAGGTGGTCTGGTGGAGGGTCCTCCATATTGGCTAGTAGTAGTCCTTCAACTGTTAGAGTGGTGGCCAAGCAGTAATGTGGATCTGACATTACTGGGTTCTGCACTGATATTTACCCCCTTCTATATGTGACTGGAGGCAGACGTGAGTTCCAATGTAGCTGAGACCTATTGCAGGGTGTGCCACTAAGCCACCCTGTACCTGTGAGTCAAGGATCTCAGGACAGAGATCTGACTTTGTATTCTGGCAGAGAAGAGCCTCTGTTGGAAGACTGCCAACACTGCGAGCAAATATGGTGGTCCTGCCATGCTGCCAGACCCCTAAAACCACCAGTGGAGTGAAAGGCCAACACACTGCCATATACTTGAAAGCTGACAAGCACAGAAATGATTCCGTCAAATGCCAGCATAGGGGAACTAAAGCAATCTCTGTGGAAGTGGGTATAGACCACCTGCAGCATAGTGCTTGAAGGTGAGATGAGCAATGTGGTAGGGTGTTAGGAATTGTGGTGTCATATCCCTCTCCTGCATTGAGACAGGAGACACATGCAAAGGATGCCTTAGGGCTACCGTTCCTTTGGACTGAATGTAGTCCTGTGGTCTTGTGTTCAGCCATTGATGCATATAGTAGCGTATATAGAACTGCTCTTAGATTGAATTCAACCTTCTAACCTACAGAACTATTCAATTATGCATGCCAGCCTAACCCAGAGATTTTGGACCAGGGGCTATTAAGGATCATACTGAGGATAACACTAGGTTTTTAATGGAGGAATTCATGGAAAGTGCAATTTCAGCATCCATAAGATCCTGAAGTGCACAATAGTATATACTCTGTAGGGCTTGAGAGAGAAGTAGCTGACTAACTTGGGTACATTTGACCATGAGGATTGGGATGTAGTCAGATCCACCTAAGGGAGGTGGTGATACAATCTATTCGGAAGTTGGTGCAACTCAGAATATTGAATACAATTGATTAAAATAGATACGTGCTATGGGAATGGTGTGCATCTGTGGGGACCTTCGCCCAACTTTGCTATTTGGTTTGCTCACGACATCGTGGGGAAATTCTGAAAGATTCTCTGGGAATACATTTCACCTATTGCTTACCATTGTCTTTGTTTGTAACTCACAGTTGCCTGCTTTCTATTATCTGGTTTTAGTTACTTTGGGCTGTCCAGCTTGGGTACATCTCTCTCATGGGCATTCCTTGTTTACTGGATCCTTCTGAGTCCTGCCTCTCTGTAAACAGGCCTTTAAATCTTATCTTGTCACATTTGCTGTGCATTGAAAGACAGAGCTCAAATGTCACTCTCTGTCTTCCAAGGGAGCTTAGTGTTTACTTTTCTTTCTCTGACTTCAAAGTGATAGAAATGTTTTTATGTGACAATCCTGCACAGTGCCCATATGAGACTAGAGGGTGTAGTATGTTATTTTTTCTAGCACCCAACAAACATTAGGACGGACTGTATGAAGCTCTGTGGTTATACTGAATAAGCAGCTACCTATGTTAGGCCATCTATTAATGTAATAACTGCACTTTCACAATTGCTGTATTAACCTTCCTGCTTTCTCAAATTTGCTTGAAAATGCACAATTTTTCTTCTTTTTTTTCAAAATTTTCTTGAGGGGGTTACCCCCCAAACCCTCCTTTTGGGGTTCGGGCTCGCTCGCTGCGCTCGCTCGCTAAGGTGCTTTGCGTCTCACAACTTTCAAATGTCACCCACCGCCCCTGAATTTGCGTCTTCAAGGTGTCAGAGTAGATGAGGATGTTGTCAATGTACATCACACAGAAGACATCAAGGTAGTCTTGTGGGACATCATCCATGAAATACTGCAAGGCAGTAGGGAAGTTGCAAAGTCCGAAGGGCATGACCTGATATTTAAACAGGCAAAACTTGGTCCAGGACATGGTCTTCCTTTCGTCACCCACTCGGACTCACACAAGATGGTATGCTCCACTGAGGTCAAGTTTGGTGAAGACCTTGGCTCCTTTTAGTTGATCCATTAGTGCTGGAATAAGTGGCAATAGGTAAAGGTATTTAATGGTGGTCTTATTCACCGCCCTGTTGTCGATGCAGGAACATAAGTCACCCCCTTCTTTGGGATGAAGAAAAGAGGCACACGTGGAAAGCACACAGATATGCCACACAGATGCATATGGGTTATAAATGTGGTTTATGCAGAGCGCATTTTCCAAGATCACACAGTGTCTGTCCAGGGATGCATATCATGACAAGTGTCTAATATGGTGGTGTATGTCTCCATGCCACATATATTATTTGTTGCGGGAGAGAATGATCTGAACATACACCATGGCTTACCAGTGTCATCACCAAAATCCTTAGTTTTATTCCCCTTTGTTGTCCTCCTGTTTCTAGGTCAACTTAATTTTGCTGTTTGGTCATGTTGACCTGTTAAAAAAAATAACTGGCAGAAAAAAGTTACAAAAAAAGAAGAAATAAAAAGTTGTTCTCAGGACTAAACAAATATCTCAAACATTAAGGAGCTTGTGCTAATATTAACTGTTTTTTTCAGATATCAGAACTGAAACATTGGAATTAATGTAGAGATAAAAGGTAAGCTTATGTAAAGTTAAACATGTGCCTTATGGTGCTCCATACTGCATGTTAAATATATAATACAGCGCTGCAGTGATATCTGATTGTATTTCAAGCAGAGTGCACTGTCGTAGAGTAGAGTGGTATAAAGTGGAGTGGAATTGCGAAGAGTGGAGTGTCTTAAAGTGGAGTGTTGTACAGTGCAGTGCTGAGTGGAGTGTTGTCTAGTGGAGTGTTATTCTGTGTTGTGTCATACAGTAGCATATAGTGAGTAAGGACTTGTAGACTGGAGTTACATAGAGTAAAGTGGAGTGGCGTAGAGTGGAGTGGTTACAGTACAGTGAAGGAGAGTATTGTAGAATTGAGAGTTAAATAGTGGAGTCATGTATAGTGGATTACAATGTCGTACATTAGCATACAGTGGATTATCGTAGAATGAAATTTAGTATTGTATACTGTGTAGAGTGGAGAGCAGTAGAGTGCAGTAAAGTGGACAACAGTACAGTGGAAACTGTTTCACACCTGCAGTGCTTGAAGATAGTTAGTTCATAAGAGACTACTACAGTGATATCTGATTGTACACAATAACCACAACTCAAAGTTAATCCATTATTGTTTTCCTATTTTTGTGTTTCTCAGACATAAATAACATTTCCGTTACACTAGTATGTCATCATTTAGAACATTTACAGTTCAGGATGATCATATGGTAGTAGTCATGAAACACTGGGGCAAAATAAATCACTTGGGTTGCGCAAAAAAACATAGTTGCTGTGCATATCTAACTGTTCAAATATCTTGCTAAGTAATATGATATATGTGAAACTATAGAAGACAGCAATACTTACTTCCGATTTTTACAAAAGTCATCAACCATGCAAAGCACATAATGGCATATCTACTGAATTATAAAACTACAACTCACAAGTACCATTTTGCCTTTCTAATAATGGTAACATTGTAGCCTAGAGCTTTTGGTGTACAATAAGAAGATAGCTGCCTTGTAAATCTTTAGGCATGCTTTGCTTAAACGCAAGAGTAGAATCACCACATTCAGTCCAAACTCTGCTGCTCCTTAAGTAGCTTGTGATGTATCCCAGTGCTGTAGTGTTTCCACAATGAAAAACAATGGCACTAGTAGTATAAGTGTGTCTTGAAATTGATTTTTGTGAAGCAGTACAATTTAAAATACACATATTTGTTTTTCGGTTACTGAGAGTACATCTTTGAATGATGAAAATTACATATATCGTAACCATTGCTAAATTAAATGTGGAGACAAGTTCAGATTTATAGCTTGGAGATAAGTTGTTCTGCACAGCTTCAGATATTAATTTCTGAAATGCAATTGATTAGCAAACAGGAATTGGGAGATATATAAATATTTCAAAGATTGTAACAGTGGAGCTTGAATGTGGACAATTGAAGTGTTCATGTTCCCGAAAGTAGCTTTTACCCATCAGGTCACAACTTGGGTGAGTTTTGTTAGCTATGATTCCTAGAAGAGCCATACAGAATTCATGAGTATCTTGTTGTTGATTGAACGAAAATGAACTGGTGTATGGCATATGTGATTCTGTGGCAAAACCTGTTCATGAAGCGTTATCAAGGTTTTGCAGATGCATTGATCTGCATGCTGAGGGATTATTTATTTCACAGATGGTAGGTAGAAAAGAAGATTAACAATTGCATTGCTGTAGCAATGGAACTGATGTCCTGTCATTTTCGTGTGTTTGGTTCTCTGTTTTATTTTTAGGTACTTCCAATTCTTCTTTGTTTGTTTCACTTTTTCTTTTAATAGACATTTTAGGTTTTAACAAAATGGTATATTGACCAAGATGAGGAGTGTATATGTTTCGCAACTGATTGTATTCTGTGACACAGCTACTGTCTGCATTATTTCTTACCTCATTGAAATTGGTAATGGACAGTCCTCTACATTTTTCAGTGTGAGGAAGAGCAATGTATGCCATTTCCTCTCTGAATACTGTGGCGCTAATGTTAACCACATCGCTGCTGCACATTTTCCCCTCCGGTGCTGAAGACTTCAGATTTACATTGTTTCATGACGAGCTCAGCTCATCATCAGCACAGCTCCACTGTGCCTCACGACGAGCTGAGCTCATCATGAGCATGGAAAGGGTTAATCAGTTGATACTTAGTCCTTGTGGTTTATGTATTGATAAACCATAAACCAAATTAAGAGGAAACTGTTCTCTACAAATATTTAAATCTTTCAGAAGTAGGAATTTTGCTGCACACTGGGAGATCTTTTATTGCAGCTTAATGTGGTCCAATTTGACCACAATAAATTCAATGTCTTCTATTTTTTCCAGGCGTCACAAAATCCACTATAAATCCCATGGCTACATTTACTAATTCTTCTTCTATATGTAAATTTCTACTTAAAATTACATGACAATTTTTTTAAAGTTTTGCTTATTGGTCTGTTTATGCTGTGATTCTCCAATTCATCTTTACAAGGAAGGTGTACAATTGTTTCTTTTTCTAGATGAAGCTTTTCATAGTCTAACTGACTACATTTTTCAACAGCTGGCATTATAAAAACAACATATTGTGATTGTGAAAGGACATAATGCATAACGTCAGCAGGTGAATGAAGGTTAGGAAATAATTTAATTGCATTCATTTCAATAGCATGATCTTTGCTTCATTTGTTACAAAGCTAGACATTCTTCATTGTTAGCTTACCCCATATTTTGTCTATATTCTGTGTATCTAAAATGCAACCAAATGTTGAAATTGCCTATACTTCCTAAACAATCCCGAATTTGTTCCTGCAAACTTTTTTGAAAACCGATTTACTTTTTACTGGTGTTAACTGTAAAAAGTCTCCAAACACAATGCCATGTTTCCCTACTATAGCACATCATAAGACATTCTGAGTACTTCCTGCATTTTCAGATGAACAAACGCCAACATGAAGTTTCAAACCATACTCACGTCATCTATGATTAAAACTTTTAAATTTGTAAGGACTCTACCAAGTTCTTGGCATGTGTCAGTATTTAACTTTAAGTTTGCCAGTTTATCATGTCCCACAGGTAGTAACTGTAGACAATGTAAGGTAATTTCTTTGATGATATGTGCTGCTAAGCAAGTAAAAGCAGTGCCTACAAAAGATAGATTAGAGCTAGTATCTTTTCACAAATAAGCAGTAATTACTTTAATAAGAAAGCTTTTCGCAGTTCCTTCTTGACCGCTCACATATTGTAATGTAGGTTCATAAAACCTACATTCACATATTCCATTTTCATGTTGAAGTGCATGATTTGCTGAGTCACTTATGTATTTGTATATTTGTAGTTGTTCAGTATTTAACTGCGATACAAAGAAATCATTTTATCTAGTATTTTTTCTCTTGGTCCATTGTATGTTGAACCTAATCCATACCAAGCACAGCTTCAGTATCAATATTCGGTTGTCTAAGGGGGTCACCAGTACTGGAAGTGGTTGTATTATTAATAGATTCAGCATTGTATGGACATTTTGCATTAATATTACTTTCTTCTATTTCTTGATCCAACATTTGTAAGTACGACTGAAATTAAGGCAATACAACCTTATTTTTATCAACGTTAAATGAATCTTCATAACATTCAAAGGAACTTAAAAGGAACTTAGAAGTTCTTCTTCTTTATGCCAAGTTGAAGAAGTACTAAACAGTAGAATTCTTTCTTTTCTCCTTAGTCACACATTAGTTTAGGATGATTAACAAGAGTAGGTTTACTATAGCTAATTAAACAACCATCTCTACCTTCAACTCAAAATCTTCCATTGTTGATATCTTCTGCCACATTGTTTCTATATGTGTAGAACTGAGCAACTTCGTAGAAGGATAGATTTTCTAACAGTGTACTTCTCTTTGGGTAGTCTTTGTTCAACATTCTTGTTTTTAGAATATCTTTGTGGAATTAAAATGTGCATGGTGTTTGATTTCAGGTAGGCTTTTCAGAACACTTCGGGCGATTGTCAAATTCTCATCTGGGTCTTTTCGCAGGAGTGAAATGAACGACGACGACGTAAGTTCCCATCTTCCCTTAGTCCATGAGAGACCCAACACAGTCACAGTCAAAATTGGACCTCGGGGAAGAGAGGATGATGGAACCTGGTAGTATAAATGGGTTGTTACTCTGGTTATCTGGCTTCCTCGCACTTTTATTTTCCTCTTTCAAGGACTTGAAAATAACACATTGAAAATCCAGTCTTTAAGTTCATTAGAAGTCTGCAATCTATATTGCTAAGTACTGAATATACTATAAGGTAACCTATGTCCCCTCCTCGATGTCTGTAGAGTGTGTCAGAGATTCAGGTTTCACAATTGCTAGATCTCAAAGAAAGCACAAGTCATGCAACTCTAATTTTATTAACCTGATATGCAAATACTTGGTAGCAATTATTAAGTTAACCCACCGTAAACACTTCTGGTATAAGCGAGGAAGCTAAAATACTTTCTAAACGAAACTTGCAGATATCTTAAATAACTTCTTCTATGCGTCCATATCTTTAAAAAAGAAAAGAAAAATATATATATATATTTATATATATATATATATATATATAACCTACTTAGGACCTAGTTTCCATAGGAAAAGAGTTTTTTGATTTTCCAATATCTTTAGAGCCATTTGACGAATCTTCACGAAATTTTCAAAACTATTGGGGTGCTCCAGTCAGCCCCTGTCTCGGAAGTTTCGGGGTGATTCGTCTAGCGTGGCCAAGAAAAAAGGGGGAATCCCAAAACACGTTTACTCCATGTTCATTTCAATAGGAACTTTATACACGGCCACAGCCCGAATTGCTGAACGGAATTACATAAAATTTGGCAAAAATGTAAATCTTGGTCCAGAAAGCAACCTTATTTTAAATGGTGTAAATCTGTTCAGTAGTTCCTGAGAAATTAAAAAAAGAAAAATTTTGACATCTGACACGGAGGAGGAGTCACGACTGATCCCGTGTACGAGCTGACTTATGATTGGCTGCCAACACGCCATCTTGTAACCCGGTAACAGAGTCACAAGAAAAGAGTGGAAAAAGGTTGAAAAACAAGAAAAGAAGGCAGGGTAGAAACACCCTGACCACCTAGGCCCGCTCAGGGGGCCCTACAAGGACCTTGATGGCCCTGGGGAATGCCCGTTCTGCCACAGCAAACTCTGCTTTCGTTTTTGGAAGCAAGAGCAGTTTTCCTGCTTTTGCTTCCAAAAACCAAAGCAGAATTGCTTTTCCACAAGGGGAGCTGCATGTCAGCAACTCCCCTTGTGCAATGCAATGCTAGCTCCTGTAGGAGGCGGGGAGCCGGTGGGACCGTGAGGGCATAGGGGCTCCCCCCACGGTCCCCAACAGAGAGGTCAGGACCCTGGGGATGGGGTCCCCGGGCCAGAAGTGGCCCCTTCCCAAAAATGAATAAAAAAACGAATGTTGCCAGACCCCGGGGGATGGGGTCCCCGGGGCCAAAGGTGTCCCAGGGAAGGGGGGCCACGTAGCCCCCTCCCATATTATAAACATTTTTTTTTAAGTAACCAGCAACTAGCCGGAGGCCCCGCCCCTCCCTGCATGACTCTGCAAACGCACCCCCTGGCGCATTGTATGGGGGTCATTAGGATGGCAGACGGAAACGTGTTCCGTCCGCCATGGTCGTGGGAAAAATACTCCCGACCGCTCCGTGGATAATCCGCGGTAGCGATTAGGTTATAACTGACAGCAAACACCGACCGCGGCGAACGGATCACATCAAACACCGACCGCGGCGGACGGATCAGATGAAAGACCGTAATAGGCAGACGGTACTACATAAATTCCCTCCACCGCGGACGCAAACACCGCCGAAACTGGGCCAACCGCTGCATGACCTGCGGAGGGTCCGGCTGCATGATTAGGATAACCCCGCAATCCCAACGGAACTCACCAACTCCCACGACCGCCGCGGAATCATCGGAAAACGGAGCATGACTGCGGAAGGACCAAACGAACATCACCCCTGCCGTCAAACCGATTCTAAAATGGCGGACGGAAGTAAATACAAAACACACAAAACAGGACACCCACCCACCTGAAACACCCACAACGAACAACTACATGCCCCAAGCCCCCCCCAACACAAACAAGAGCACCCAAGTCACCACACCCACAGAACACCTGACTGCCAACAACCATTGAGACGCAAGAACCACACAGAGTATAAAAAGAATCCCTCCCATTACCACAATCCTTTACATCATAGCACACCTGGAAGAAAGAGGCAGAATACCACAAACAGCAGAGACACACACACACACATAGAACCTGCACACCAGCGCACCAAGTACACAAACCCCCACAACACCATCCCTACATACCACACACCTGCACACCCCACCCCACACCACCCACACCTTGCACATCACATACCATGGCACCTAAGAAAAACCCCAAGTTCACAGACACTGAGTTGAAGGTTATGGCGGAAGAAATCATCCGTGTCGAACCACATCTATTTGGCAACCTAGTCCAGCAGACCTCCTTGGCAACCAAAACCAACTTGTGGAACAGGATAGTGACCAGAGTGAATGCTTCAGGGACGGTGCCACGCACCAAACACGAGATCCAGAGGCAGTGGCACGACCTCAAGGCAAGGGTGAAAGGCATCAGGGCCAAGAACCACCTACGGGCACACCACACTGGCAGCGGCACTCCCCGGGAGCCCATACCATTTTCAGAATGGGAGGAGAAGGTACTGGGCATACTGCACCCTGAGAGCCTGGAAGGAATAGAAGAGGGACTTGAGGCTGGTAAGTTCAAACCAATGACCACTATCACACAGCACTACAACTTCCAACAGACCCCCATGTTCACAGGGAGGGTGGGGGAGTGTGGTTAGGTCCAGCACTACAACTCCCAACAGGACCCCATGTTCACAGGGAGTGTGGGGGGTTGGCAGGTCCAGCACTACAACTTCCAACAGGCCCCCATGTTCACAGGGAGGGTGGGGGAGGGTGGGGGATTAGCTTCAGCACTCCAGCTCCCAACAGGCCCCCATGTTCACAGGGAGGGTGGGGGGGTGGTAGGTCCAGCACAACAACTCCCAACAGACCCCCCATGTTCACAGGGAGGGCAGTGGTAGGTGCGGGTGTGGGTCCAGCACTACAACTCCGAACAGGCCCCCATGTTCACAGGGCGGGTGGCAGTGGGTGGGGGGGGTTGGTCCAGCACTACAACTCCCAACAGGCCCCCATGTTCACAGGGAGGGTGGCTGAGGGTGGGGGGGTTGGTCCAGCACTACAACTCCCAACAGGCCCCCATGTTCACAGGGAGTGTGGGGGAGGGTGCGGGTCCAGCACTACAACTCCCAACAGGCCCCCATGTTCACAGGGAGGGAAGGGGGGGGTGGTAGGTCCAGCACTACAGCTCCCAACAGGACCCCATGTTCACAGGGAGGGTGGGGGAGGGTGCGGGACCAGCACTACAGCTCCAAACAGGCCCCCATGTTCACAGGGAGTGTGGTGGTGGGTGGGGGGGTTGGTCCAGCACTACGACTCCCAACAGGCCCCCATGTTCACAGGGAGGGTGGGGGGTGGTAGGTCCAGCACTACAACTACCAACAGGCCCCCATGTACATAGGGAGGGTGGGGGAGGGTGTGGGTCCATCACTGCAACTCCCAACAGGCCCCCACATCTACAGGGAGGGTGGGGTTTGGGGGGGGGGTGGTCCAGCACTACAACTCCCAACAGGCCCCCATGTTCACAGGGAGTGTGGTGGTGGGTGGGGGGCTGGTCCAGCACTACAACTCCCAACAGGCCCCCATGTTCACAGGGAGGGTGGGGGGATGGTAGGTCCAGCACTACAACTACCAACAGGCCCCCATGTACACAGGGAGGGTGGGGTCCAGCACTACAACTCCAAACAGGCCCCCACATCTACAGGGAGGTTGGGGTTGGGGGGATTGGTCCAGCACTACAACCCCCAACAGGCCCCCATGTTCACAGGGAGTGTGGTGGAGGGTGGGGGGGGGTGGTCCAACACTACAACTCCCAACAGGCCCCCATGTTAACAGGGAGGGTGGTGGTGGGTAGGGGGTTGGGCCAGCACTACGACTCCCAACAGGCCCCCATGTTCACAGGGAGTGTGGTGGTGGGTGGGGGGTTGGTCCAGCACTACGACTCCCAACAGGCCCCCATGTTCACAGGGAGGGTGGGGGGATGGTAGGTCCAGCACTACAACTCTCAACAGGCCCCCATGTTCACAGGGAGGGTGGGGGAGGGTGTGGGTCCAGCATTATAACTCCCAACAGGCCCCATGTTCACAGGGTGGGTGGTGCTGGGTGGGGGACTGGGTCCAGCACTACAACTCCTAACAGGCCCCCATGTTCACAGGGTGGGTGGTGGTGGGTGGGGGGGTAGGTCCAGCACTAAGAGCCCAACAGACCCCCATGTTCACAGGGAGGGTGGGGGGTGGTAGGTCCAGCACTACAACTCCCAACAGGCCCCCATGTTCACAGGGAGGGTGGGGGAGGGTGCGGGTCCAGCACTACAACTCCCAACAGGCCCCCATGTTCACAGGGAGGGTGGCGGTGGGTGGGGGTGTGGGTCCAGCACTACAACTCCCAACAGGCCCCCATGTTCACAGGGAGGGTGGTGGGTGGGGGGGGGGTTGGGCCAGCACTATGACGCCCAACAGGCCCCCATGTTCACAGGGAGTGTGGTGGTGGGTGGGGGGGTTGGGCCAGCACTTCGACTCCCAACAGGCCCCCATGTTCACAGGGAGGGTGGCGGTGGGTGGCGGTGGGTGGGGGTGTGGGTCCAGCACTACGACTCCCAACAGGCCCCCATGTTCACATGGAGGGTGGCGGTGGGTGAGGGTGTGGGTCCAGCACTACGACTCCCAACAGGCCCCCATGTTCACAGGGAGGGTGGCGGTGGGTGGGGGTGTGGGTCCAGCACTACAACTCCCAACAGGCCCCCATGTCCCGTCCCAGAGCAAGATGGAGTCCGCCTACCATCTGCTGACCACTGCATCTCCCTCTTCAAACTCATATTTAGGTAACCATCTTCACAGGGGCACCATCCAATAGCAGGACAGGCCCACACATATCCAAGTATTGTCTCCCCACCACCATAATGCCCAGTACTGTCTAACACACCAATTTGATGACACCAACAACTATGTTCTCATTCCCCTCAAAATAGACATGTAACAACCACAAATCTGTCATGTCTACAGCATTGATTCCTATATTTTTGTCCCTCAGGTGACCAAGAATTGGCAGGAGAAACCAGCAGCCACCAGCACCAGTCGCCCCCCTCACAGCATGGACTCTCAGGTGATGATCCGGTGGACACCTCGGGTGTGGAGGACGATGCCGGCCCAACTACACTCCCAGGGCCATCAGCTCACAGGACATCAATGCCTCCACCGCCATCAACACTGGACCAACAGCAACTCCTGCCACTGTGACATGTGCAGCTTCCACCACCACCACCACCACCACTCCTGTCACTGCCATCCTGCCTGACCCATCGGACGATGATGGACCATCAACATCACAGGCTAGCAGGGAGAGTGGACGGGTAAGGACACAGGTGACGGCCCAGGTCACAAACAGGAGTGCAGCTGCAAGGCGAGGCCGTGAACAACCCCCAGCCCATCCTGGGACAGAGACACTGGATGCCATCGCCAGAGTGGAAGCCTCCTACAAGCGGTCACAGGCACAGGCCGATCGTGCCCACCAAGACTCCACAGACACCTGCCAGCTGTTGCGGTCCGTGGACACCCGTGGACAAATAGTTGATATCATGGGCAAGCAAACAGCTCTTTGGAGGGAGTGGTTATCCCGCACCACACCACCTCCCCCTCCCCCAAGTGGGCAGCGGGATAGGGCACCAACACCACCTCCCCCTCCCCCAAGTGGCCAGTGGGACAGGCCACCAACACCACCTCCCCCTGCCCCAAGTGGCCAGCGGGACAGGCCACCAACACCACCTCCCCCTACCCCAAGTGGCCAGCGGGACAGGCCACCAACACCACCTCACCCTTCCCCAAGTGGCCAGCGGGACAGGGCACTAACACCACCGCCACCATCACCTGAGGCCACTGACAGGGAGGTTGTCCCAGAACAACCTGCCCCCACAGCTGGCACCGCTCCGGCTCCAAGATGGAGGGCCCCTCCGAGGCTGGATCCAGCTCACAGCAGTGGCATTGCACCATCCACCCGCTCAAAGAGAGGCCGCAACTGACTTCACCCTTCCTTGAGCCTGGCATTCACTCTGCGAACTATCTTGCACCACAATGCCAAGCATTGGCACACGTCTGTTGGACTAGGTGTACATCACACAATGTGGTGTCCCCACGGTGGTTTCATCTGATATGACCTTCAACTCTCACTTCCCCAACACCTATTTGTAAATATGCACAAACAGTAATCCACACCCTGTAAATAAAAACCACGTAAACACTCAATGCTGTGTGACCTCCATGTTTCAATCAAAGGTTCGTCTTAGTACTTGTCATTACCAGGTGCAGGTATCAATGTACTTGACAATCATGTCTCTGTGGGAGTGACCTAGGGATAATGAGAGAACAACAAGCACAGGTCAGGAAACTGAATCACAACCATCACACCACACCATACAGCAACATCCCACAAACCACAGTCATCACAAATTAAGCGGATCACAGGACACACATCAGGGAGCATTGGACGTACACCATCTCCCACACCCATTTGCAAACAGAACATACCAGAACAGGCATCATCCACACACCACATCCACACATCACCAGCGAACATACATCACGCTTTGAACACCAGCACAAGAGGTAGTTACTCACATTTAAGTAAGGTAGCGAGCAATCAGCTGACACCTCTGGTCCACAACTTCTTACTCCCCACTATCCTCATCACTGGACATGGGTGGTATGGGAGACGGAGCAACCTGTTGGTCTGCAGGGTCCATGATCAGTGCAATGTTATTGCGTAAAGCCAGGTTGTGGAGCATGCAGCAGGCAACCACGATTTTGCATACTTTTCCGGGTGAGTATGGCAGGGCCCCTCCGGTTTTTTCAAGGTAGCAAAACCTTACGTTCCACCACCCTACGTGTCCTCCCATGGGCATCATTGTAGCGCATTTCTCCGGGGGTAGTTGGATTCCGTAGGGGGCTCAGCAGCCACGGTCCTTTTGGGTACGCAGAGTCGCCTAGGTGGGGGGATGACAGACACATACATCATTACCAGGATTGGTGGTAATAGCATGGCACACATACAACACAGTAGTCATCACAGCACACTCACCTACAAGCCACGCACGTTCTTGATGCAAAGTAGCCATCAGTTGGGGGATAATGCTGCTCCGCAGGATGTGGGAGTCATGTGCGGACCCTGAAAACCTTGCACACACATGGGAGATGATGTTGTCAGCCAGGCACACCACTTGCACATTTATAGAGTGGTAGTGCTTCCTATTACGATAGACGGCTTCACGTGCCTGGGGTGGAATAGACCAATATGTGTCCCATCAATGGCACCAACTACGTGTGGGATCAGGGCCAGGGCATAGAAGTCACCCTTCACTGCAGCCAGCTCTGACGGACGTGGGAACTGGATGTAATCATCCTTGTAAGACATCATGGCATCCAGCACATCCCGCAGTGCCATGCTGAACATGGATTGGTACATCCCCCCGGCATGTCCAACTGTGTACTGGAAAGTGCCAGTTGCAAAGAAGTGAAGTGCCGCCATCACCTTTGCTGTGGGTGTAATTGCTCCTGGATATGGCCTGCATGGCTGCAGATGAGGTGACAATTGGACTACAAGGTCCTGCAACCTCCGTCTGTCCAACCAGAATTTGCGGATTACCTCCTCTTCAACCATGTCCTCCAGCACAGTGTATGGTCGATGCACATTTGGCGCCCTCCTGTGTGGGAGTACATGGGAGTAGATGTCAATTGACCAACAACGCACATCTGGGCCACACCATCACACCTTGACCAACACAATACAAATTATACATGTAGCAGACACTGATTGTATGTGTGACGTGACCAAAATATAAGGCACTACAGCTGACTACACACACAATGTACATCCACAAACAACATCCGGTGTGCAAAAATGTCGAAGGTCACGTGCAGATATGTTGAAAGGACTGCCAACATAACATGACAGATTACCCAAGTGTGGAGAAGCGTCCCCACAGACACACCTTGACGTGCACACACAACACGAACATGGACCACACCCTCATTGTCATCATGCACCCATGACCCCACCTACAATGCTCTGCATCCTCACATGACAGGCATGGGCATACAACAAGCGACACACAGACGCATACCCAGTATGCATGTATACCAGCATCAATGCGACTTGCACACACAAACCACACACTAACGACAGCTTCTGGATGTGGGTACACAGCCGTGGTGTACTATGTAGATGTGTACCAATAGAAACGTGTGACCTCAAAACCAAGACGTAAAAACATAGCCATGCACATCTGACGCAACTTGGGCTCACATCACTGGCCTATGTTCAACACTGGCAAGGCCAATAGTATGGCCACACATGTCAACAATGGGCATAACTGATACACATGTACACGTGCCATTGACATGACATAATGATTACTGACGATTTCCAGACATGTCCTGACACACATGTACAACTATGAACATAACATGTATGCGGAGACATGCATTGTGTGTACATACGACATCCGGGTACGCCTTCCCCCAACACACAAAATGATCCTTGACACTGCAATAGTGCATTACATTTGCTGAGTTGACAAGGACCATCACAGTCACACCCCGCAAACCGCATGTGTGCACTACCAAGACGGTGCATCATTTGAAAATCATCACTCACTGGCATCGCAATGGCAGAGCACGCATTCCGTGTGGGCGGGGCAGGCTAACACATACATTTGAATGGACAAGTCGAAATGCCAGTTGGTATCCCCCCTTACAGTCACATAGCAGCACCCACCGCAGACTGCCGGGCCTGGCCGCTCACCCACCGCCGGGTGCCGGTGGTGGGTGACCGCCTGGTGAGGGCGGTGGGTGACCGTGGGTTGCGGGCGGTGGTTAACCGCCCTGTGTAGTGATTTCAGCCTGGCATGGTTGCCCCTGGCCGCTCACACACAGACGGGTTCAGGCGGTGGGTGACCGCAGGGTGCGGACGGTCGTTAACCGCCCTGTGTAGTGATATCAGCCTGGCATGGTTGCCCCTGGCCTCTCACACACCACTGGGTGCAGGCGGTGGGTGACTGCCTGGTGCAGGCGGTGGGTGACCGAGGGGTGCGGGTGGTGGTTAACCGCCCTGTGTAGTGATATCAGCCTGGCATGGTTGCCCCTGGCCGATCACACACCGCCGGGTGCAGGCGGCAGGTGACCGCCTGGTGTAGGCGGTGGGTGACCGCGGGGTGTGAGCGGTGGTTAACCGCCCTGTGTAGTGATATCAGCCTGGCATGGTTGCCCCTGGCCGCTCACACACCACCGGGTGCAGGCGGTGGGTGACCGCCGGGTGCGGGCGGTGGGTGACCGTGGGGTGCGGGCAGTGGGTGACCGCCGGGTGCAGACGGTGGGTGACCGCCAGGTGCAGGCGGTGTGTGAGTGGCCAGGGGCAACCATTCCAGGCTGATATCACTACACAGGGCGGTTAACCACCTCCACACCCCGCGGTCACCCACCACCCGCACCCCGCGGTCACCCACCGTCCGCACTCGGCGGTGGGAGAGCAGCCAGGCCCGGCGGTCTGCAGTGGGTGCTGCAATGTGACTGTAAGGGGGGTACCAACTGCTATTCCCACTTGCACATTCAAATGTATGTGTTAGCCTGCCCCGCCCCCGTGGAATACGTGCTCCGCCATTGCGACGCCAGTGAGTGTTGAATTTCAAATGATGCACCATCGCGGTAGCGCGCACATGCGGTTGCCGGTGTGTGACCGTGACGGTCCTTGAACATGTAGCCAATGGAAACAGGTAACGCGGGGAGCGTTAGCGATTTCAAAAAATAGCGAAAGCCGTGTACCGCCACAGCAGGGCCAGTCATTGGCTCTTTTTGAAAGAGGCAGCCTGGGAAAACCAATTGCTGCAGACATGTGCCACCTATATCAGCTCAGGGCCCTATATATGTGTGAATCTCCGCAGCACACATCCACTGCTTCCAGCCACTGCTGCCTGCACCCATCACCTCTACCTGCTGCTGCTGACCAATCCACCAACTGCTGCCTGCACCCATCACCTCTATCTGCTGCTGCTGACCAATCCACCAACTGCTGCCTGCACCCATCACCTCTACCTGTTGCTGCTAACCAATCAACCAACTGCTGCCTGCACCCATCACCTCTACCTGCTGCTGCTGACCAATCCTCCAACTGCTGCTGTTGTGCCACAGTCCGGGACCCTGCCATGTCGAGAGTGCAAGAGATACGGTCTCGTCCCTTCACCGCAGTGGAGCTGGATGTCCTTGTGGACGGTGTGCTCCACCACTATGACCGGCTCTACGGTGCTCCCGGACAGGTGGTAAGTGCAGTGGGGGACATGTTGGTGTGCATGAGGTGGTCACTGATTCCTAGCTTCTGCAATCTTGGCGGTGTGCTGTGGGACCTTCACATGTGCTGTACTGTGCATGGCTGCTGAAGGATACGTGTTGCTCCTATCTGTGTGAATGTCCAAATGTCCACTGACTTTCCCCTTTTGTCTCCGATCATGGTAGGTCAAGCTGCACCTTTGCAAGGCCGTGTGGAGGACCATAGCACGTGATTTAAGGGCAGAGGGGGTGTGCAATAGGCGACACACACACTGCCACAAGCGCTGGGACGACATCTCCAGGCTCAGCAAGAATGTGGCGGAGATGAAACTGGGGCAGATTCCACGTTCATCCCGGCTTGCACGATGCACCATGACCCCTCTGATGCTCTGTATTATTGCAGTGACGCATCCTGACTTGTCGGCCTGGTTGAGAGGGGATCAGCAGCAAACTAGTGGCAAGCACACAGAATGTGTTTGTGACTTGTGAGTGCATGCATGTATTGATGACAGACGCAGTAGTGACATCTGTGGTGTGTATGTTGTGCTGCAATACCATGTTGACGCCATTATCAGAGTGTGCGTTGGCATCCATGTCAGCCAGGTGGACATACCAGTTGCATTGTAGGGCAGAGTCCCAGGACATGCCCTTGAGGTCTGTGTTCTCATGCCAACACATGTGTGGTGGTCTGCATGCCCTTGCCCTGTTTGTTAGAAGTACATGTTTCACAGGCACCCCCGGTTCTTTGACATGAGGATGTCTGGTAGGGGTGGTTCTTGTGCAGGATGGGGGCTACATGTTGGTCAGCAGTCAAGGTGTTTTGTTTTTGCAATTTGCAGTATGTGAGTGTGGCACTTACGTATACCTCTTTTCTCTCTTTCAGCTTTGGCCGAGGGCACTGACCCACAAATGACAGAGGTCAGTGGTGGCAATTCATCAGACTCAGAAATCACACACACGCACACTGAGACTGAAGAGAGCAGCCCCGGAGAGGGGGACAGGACTGTCCCTGAGGACTCACATGTGGAGACACCATTGTCCTGATCTTCAGACGGTGTTGGTGAGTCAGCACTGTTGGTAGACACAGGGAGTGGGCAATCTACACTTTCAGTCGGTACACAGCACACAGGGCCAACACTGCCAACAACTGCAACAAGTACTGCTCGTGCTCACCAGAGTAAGGGGAGCAGAGTGGCCTTCGGTGCAGGCACCGCTCTCCCTGCCCCTGTGACACAAAGTGCCCTTTGTGCTGAGGCGGTTGATCTGCTGCGACAGCTGTGTGTAGGGCAGACCAACATGATCAATGCATTCCTAGACCACGATAGGAAGTTGGGGCAGGTGGTAGCATTCATGGAGGGGATGCATGGGGGTGTGGCTTGGACACCGATGTGAGCTCCTCTGCTGACCGGGGAGACAAGGAGTATGAAGCCCTGAGAGCAGGATATCGAACTTGTGAAGAGCAGCTTGACCGGAGGCTTCTAAGATGGCGGCTGAGGTCGCAGGAGCTGCCGCCTGACCAGTGCTTCCCTCTGCGAGCGGCGCGGATCCTGCTGCACTGTAGGGAGAGCGGACGGTGAGGGGGCCCAGGAGCAGTGCCCAGAGAGAGTGGGAAGTTTGTGCAGTGACCTTGACTGCCGGGTGAGGCGCCTATTGATACCCTGCCTGACTCTAAGATGGCGGCGCCCTCGTGGCGCCAGGACAGTGCAATTGGAGCGTCTGCCTGAAGACTGCAGAGCCTAACAGGGCAGCGGTGCTTGGATTGGGGCTCGGCCTGGGTGAACTAGTCAAGCGTTGGAGAGTGGCGAGTGCTGTGGCTAAGGTGGCTCCCCCTGTGGACGTGAGAGTGCGGATTGTGACTTCCTGACCCTCCATTTGGTCCCTTGCCTCTGCGCGGTGCCCCCGTACCGCCGCACCTGTGGTGCAAGACCCTGGGAAGTGCCCCTCCCCCGGCACGATTTGCGGACCCTGCTGGCTGGGGGACATGAGCTTACAATAGCTGGTCTCATGACTGTCATCGCCTTGCAGGGGCCTATGATTTGAGCGAGGGGCCCTCCCTGGAGTTCTCCCCCTGCTGCGGAAACCTTGTGCAGCAACCCACAAACAGCAGAGCACAACACTGATACCTCCCTTGGCGCTGAGGTGCTAGAGGAGGAGGCCAAGGTACGGTCCTGGGGAGCTGCCTGGAGGAGCAGCTATTCCCCATGCTGGCGCCGGCCTACTGCTGCTGAGGCGCTGTCTGCCTATTGACTGCACATTATTGGGCTCCAGGAGTTCGCATGGTGGTGCCTGGAGTAGGATTGCAGAGAACTGAGCCGCGTGGGGTCGCTGCCTTCTATCTACAGGCCTCGTGGACCCGTGATTAGTGGACATCGAGTGGCATACCTGTGGGTGCGCTCTGGGACGACGTCCTAGGCTGTGACTGCCGATGACTGCTACGCGGACCCATCACAGAGGGTCGCCACCTGTGGGTGCCCAGCGCCTGGTGGGAGATTCGGACTGCTCTGCGCTGTCTACCGCTGGGGCTCCTCTGGTCCCTGAGTTCAGTGACGGAACTGACCACTGGTACACGGACTCACGATGGTCAGGGGGAGCAGGAAGAAGGGCTTTGAGACGCTGCGCCTCGATGATCCGGGACACTCCGTGGAGGAAGACGATGCAGCGTCTGGTCCGGGAAGCTCCTGCAGCCACGGGATCCTTCCCTGAGTGACATTATGCAAGCCATTGTGGCCTCAAGGGAGGCACTGGAGAAAAGAATGGACTCCATAGGCTCTGACCTATCTCTCCTGAAAGATGATCACAGGAAGTTGAAGGACCGGGTGGCGACTTCGGAGACGACCATGAAAGGCATCTCTGATGAGGTTGATGCCCTGAAGAAATCATTGGCTGAAGTGGTGCAGAAAGTCCGTGTGTTGGAGCTCCGGGCCGAGGATAGTGAAGGGCGTTCTCGACGCAATAACCTCTGTATCGTTGGTATTCCGGAGCGAAAAGAGAGCCCAGATGCAGTGACTTTCATGGAAGAGTGGTTGAGGGCGGAGGTGGACCCATAGGGGCTTTCTGCATTCTATGCCCTGGAGCGGGCCCACAGGGTCCCTACGCGCCCACCTAAGCCTGGAGCTGTAAAAAGGGGTCGTAGACAACCAGTAACCAAAGACCCTTTTTGTGTTGCCCGGCGGTATCGCCTCTATGACCCACCAATATTTACTCAATGAAGAAGCAGGCGCTGGAGACTGAAAGGCAGGAAACGAGGGTTTATTCTCTCCGGAGGAGAACACATCAATTCAGACAGCAAGTATCGTCACGAGGTGCTCTACCCGCATCTCTGAGGCCTGGCCTCTTATACTCAGTTTTACGATCTTTATTGCACATAACACATTCTTGCAACACTTTGATATATGAAAGAACATCCTCGTAATCTCCCCCTCAGGCCCGTTCCCACATACATTTACAGTTGAATTCCCCACCCCGGTCACAACAGGTGATGATTATTGCGCAGCAGGACATTCCGCCGATTCATGGAATGTGTGAAGTTTGATCGGATCTCGTAGGGTGGGGGCTTTGATCGGCTCGAGGGTCTTTTGATGGGGAGGGGAGGCTTCCTACTGTACGGGGTAATAAACAGTATCCGCAGGGCCAGGTGGTGGCTTGGGAACAAGGAAGACAGACGGGCACACAGGAAAGGGAGGTTTGCGTCAAAGGGCCTGAAACTATGAAAGGAATGAAGGGAGGTGTCGCGCTGGGAACAGGATGGGATTCTGAGGCAGATCTGCGCTGAAGAGGGGTTTATGGCCCAAGGAGAGCGAGGGGGTTGTCAGCGTGCGGGGGATGCCTGCGAGGTTAGGAGAGAGGGAGAGAGAGAGAGAGAGAGAGAGAGAGAGAGAGAGAGAGAGAGAGAGAGAGAGAGAGAGAGAGACGCGCTGGCTATCAGCGAGGGGCAGAGGGGCCATGGTGCTCAAAATGACTGCCGCTTACGCGCAAGGCATGTGAAAGCGGGAGTGATCAGTGTGTGGGGGTGCTTGTGTAGGTGGAGAGCCGTGCTGGGGGTCAGGGGTGTGCAGAGGGTGGTTCTGGTCAAGGCAGCTAATGTGGTGGGCGTGTGCGGCGAAGAGTGTGGCATCGGGGCAAAAGGGAAGATGGCGCAGATAATGTTCACCAAGCCGTATTAAGTTTCCACAGTCCTCCCTTTAACATTTCTAAGACATCTTGCTGGCCTATTTCCTATCTATGTCTACTGTTGTGGTCATAAGTAAGGAAGTGATAACCCAGGTGAAGGAACTGTACATAAACATCACATTTTTTAAAATCTTTTCATCCAGTGGGCGGGCTCATCGTTAAGCTTTGTTGCAGGAAAGTCATAGTAATGCAGTATCAGACAAAAATTATGCAGTGAGAGCGTTGGGTACAGATCATAGAAGCTGGTAGTCATTCGGAGTAGGAGCCGATAGGTTACCAAGTAAGTAGGTTCTTTTTGTGCTCGGTTGGAGCATAGTCAATTCAATGGTGGTTGGGAGAGAAATGAGACATAGTAAAAACAATAATCAGTGTTCCCAGTGTCTTATGGTCGTGGACCATTGTTAGTCAGTTCTCGGCATTCTTGGTCGTCTTCTGTTGGCACTGTTGAACACCTGTATTACAATTCGTTCGTTAGCAGGAATGTTCATGTGGGTTGAGCCGTTGGAGGTCTGCGGGCAGGAGAGTGCCTTTGTACTGTTTCGCCAGGCCTCATGAGAGAAATGCGTTACGGTTTTGGAGCAGATGCATTTTCTTCCATAATCCAGAGAGTGGTCATTAGAAGGAGACAGAAAAGGATTGTGGTGAGGGATGCAATTGTCTTTGAGTTGTGGAGTCTGTCTGTTCTTGGGTTTCTGTGGTGGGTATTTCCTGTTGCTTCCATCATCTTCAAGGTGCTCGGTACCGGGCAGAACCACATACTTCGTTTAGCTCCTCTTTGGGGTGACCCTTTTTGGTGTTTTAGGTCACCGTTCTGAGATTCAACACAGTTCGTGGTCTACTTAGTCAGGGCTCCCTCCTCTTTGACGCATGAAATGCCCTTCTCCGGATGGCACAGCAGGATTTAGAGGATTTTGGAAGTTCAGGTGGAGGGAGGGTGTGTGGGTGAATAGTCTTTATGGCAAGTCGGAGGAGGAGGGGATGGAGCAGGGCCAGGTCGGGAACAGGCCAGAGAGACGGAAAATTTTAGACAGGCGGGTCCATAATCACGTTCAGAGAGCAGGGACCTTTCGGCACGCGTCGATCATAGAGCAGGGGCCTCAGGTCAGCCCTTTCCTTTAGGTTTGTCGGAAACAGTGCCTTGTCCTGCGACTCCTTACTGTTGTGGTCTCGCCTTGGCCTCCGTCGCTGAGGTTCCACGGTCTGCAGTCAGGCCGCGTGCTCCCACATCCGGTCTCTTTCTCCTCCGACAGTGGTACCCTTAAATGAGTTTGAAAAGACAGTCTTTAGAGATTTTGCAGAGGAAGGTAATTACGTAAATCTACTTCTCTCCCAACACCAAGCAACTGGGGTAAACATCCGCTACATTGAGGTTTGCAGCCAACGTATAAACAATTGATGATGGGTTTGCTGGATTCCCAACAACTTCCTTTTGTGGTTATTTCTTTGGCGTTTTGTCGGTTTATTACATTCATTTTGTCGTGGTACGAGGTCTGATACCCATTCATTGCATTCATTTATTACAGTCATGTCAGTTCTTCTGGTAGAGACCCATTTCCCTAGTACGAGTCTTGCAAGGCTAGGCCGGTCTTCAGGGCTTTGTATTTTACGGAAAAGTGCAACATGTTATTCACCATAGTCTGATAGGCATCCTTCTGAGGAATGAACATAGGCTAAACGATTCTCCATTACATCAATGCGTCCTATCTTTTAGCTAAACATCTTATTTTCAACAAGGTTTACTGCAACAAGTTCTTTCATTTTTCGATCTGATTTTAACTTTGTAAACATCATTCTAATTTCTACATCGTTTCTTACAACCTGGCTACTTCGTCAAAAACTCGGGGGGCTTGCGATAACCATTAAACTCATCTTGGGGGTAAGTGGGGTCTTATGGAAAACAACTAGGAACACAGTGAATTGGAGCAAGGGACATTTTTCAAATTCTCGTCTGGGGCAGCCGATACAAAACTGATGGTGTCCTGGGAAGGCAGGTAAGTCTCGATCGTTTTTTACTGATTTGGGCATTGAGACAATTTGGGACGGGGAAGGTCGCGTTACCAGAGATATTTTATCATAGAAGCCACTGGCAAGTAGCTCCCTTATTACGGGTCAGATTAGGGAACCGTAGTCGTCTTACCTATCCCTTTCTTTTCGGCCAATCTAGTTTTCATCAATATTTAGCAGAAAAGGAGAGGTATTAACATGGCAGCAAATGCAATTTTATTAAAAACGAATTTTGTGCAAATACTTGTGGTATTTGGAGCCAATTGGGTGGCACACCAGGTTCGCCAATTAGGTGCCAGTCGTTAGGGAGAGACAGAGAGAGAGTGAGAGAGAGAAAGATAGAGAGATAGAGAGAGATGTGCAACGATAGGCTAAATGATACACATGTGTCCTGGAGAGTGACTGTGTACCATTTAGGCTATTCAGTGCATTACCCAATATGAGACGTTTCGGGTCTGTGTTAGGATGTAGAAAGCATGCAGTTTTGGGACGGAAGATCATTTGGTCAGGTACAAGAAGGACGTGCATTGAGTTGGGCGCCTTTTGGTGTCATCTTGCAGCGTTAGTCCGTTTCATGTATCGGACGTGACGTGGCTCCAGATCTGTTACGATACCCTAATCGTGATTCCATTGTAACCTGCAGAGGGAGAAAAAGAGGGAAAGGGAGGGGGCACAACATTCGAGCATATCAAATGTACGGGCACGAAAGTCCTTTACTTACCACAGACTCGTCTTATCCCCTCAGGATATAATCCCTGGGGTCTCGGTTTCCGAAGTCAAAGGGGTGGGCAGTGTGGTAAGGGTGGCGAGCGATAGGTTGTTCATGGGGGGGGGGGGGGGGCGGTCCGAGCGTGGTATTTTAGATCGTGTGTAGGAAAACGCTAAGAAGAAACCAGGGGCGCCTGGCGCAAGGTATTTGGTTTTTGGAGGTGTATCTAGCTATCGGGACCCTTAAATCATCCTCAATGCTGTGATGTTTTAAGGCATATCAGTTCTTCGGCTAACCCTGTCCCTTAGTACCTTCGATCATCATACCCTTATGACATTCTAACATTCATACCGTTTTGCTTTTACCCATTCTCCGAAGTCGGGGTCCTTCTTCATGCGTTAGTTCCTGAGCTTAGTCGCATATTTTGGAGGCAGCGTATCATACCTTAGATTCGATCATAAATCCGGGGCCGAACAGCCATTTTTCTAATAACCTTAAAAAGAGAGCAAAATGGTTGTGCAAAAATAGCCCTCCCGCCGATTCCCACATTTACAAAAGTATGTGATACCCATTCATAGTTTGGAAAGCCTTTATTTGCATAATCGTTCAGTACGTAAAATGTGAGAGTGCAATCATATTTTGGCTGGACGTGGCGATGGTGGAAGCACACACAGTAGGGGGTTTGTTGCATAAGAACATGTTAAAAAGGCCTAATTAATTATTTGCAAGTAACTAAAAACGTCTCGTTAAGTGATGAGGGATCAGGGGTATTTTAGTTCATGAATGGGAACACAGTCAAGCTCATTGTAATCACATTTCCTAGATGTATACAGTGGGGGTGCATCATAAGCGACATTATGTACCAGTTACAATAAAAAATAAATCGTTCATTGAAATCAACATTTTGACAGGACCTCTTTCAAATGTTCGCCAAGCGAACCCTCCTCTCCTTTTCGTCAAGTGTGCAAAGGTTCACATATATCTTAGTACTTCAAGTCTCATTAGCTAAAGAACACCACGAGGTGTCCGTTAGTTCCTATTTGATACCGGCGCCATTTTGGACGAGGCCGGTTTAGTCCGGAAGTAGCATCAGGGGCAAAATGTCTCCGACGATTGGCGGTTGGACCAGAGTCCCTTTCGGCAGTTCAAAAACCTGTGCTAACAGAGGGGCTGGTGGTGTGGACCGTCAATCAAAAAGGGGGAGGGTAAAATCTTTCTTACCGGGTCACGTTGATGCTCAGCGGAAACTTACTCAAGTTCGTTAGCCCATAATGTTCCGGGGTGGTTCAGACTGAAACTGGTGCAGACACGAGAGCACCACCATCTTGTTGCTGTGTCGTGGTCGTTCCAGTTGTTCCCTACCGGAAGCCTGTAGGGGCCGAGGGCTTCTGGGACTCTGGTAGAATCTTCAAAGCTGTGGGGATGTTGTCGGAGGTGGAGGCTCGTGCTCAGGTGGGCAAGTGCCCGGGTTGCAATTCCGGACAAAGTTACTCCAGCGGCCTAGACCCGCCATCCAGAGGGCCCAGACGCCATTTTGAGATCCTGCAGCCGCCGCCCTTCGTCGTGTCTTTCAGGAGTGGAAGAAACTTCTCGTGGCGAAAAAGACAGAACACCATGCTGTTGGAGCAGGACATTTGGTTCGGGGCGCCAGGGTGCAGCTGTGGAGCCTTCACCTGGGGAGGTGAGGGAGGCTCGTCCGTGCCGCCTTCCTCTCTCGGCGCATCCCACGCTGTCCCTTTGAATCAGGGGTGCACATGATGACCACCCTACACCCCTGACTCCGACTCTTGGGGGACCACTGTATGTTCGGTGCTCCGCAAATATGCCCGTCGGACATTGTATGTCCTGTGCTACGCAGGTATATCCGTCCAACATTGTACGTTCTGTGCTGCACAAGTATATCCGTGGCCCGGCTGGAGGATTTCGGCGCCGGGCCGGGGCTGGGAAGCCTCCTATCTGTGGAGGTGGGGGAGGCTCGTCCGCGTCGCCTCTCCCTCCCAGTCCCCCTGCACCAGTCCGATGGAGGAATTCGTGATGGCCGGACCAGGAGATACGAGGGAGGGGGTCATCTGGATCCGCCCCCTCCCTACTCGTGGCCCAGGGGACGTCACCCCAGGAAGGAGAGTATGGGAAGACCATTTCATGTCGGCCCATGGAGCCTCCTGTACCCTCTCATCGGCGATTTCTTTTGGTCTATGGCTGATGACTGGCCCCGCCCCACACGTGCTATGTGTTTCACCTTCCGGATGGGCGGGACCGTTGACTCGTTACATTTTGAAGACTTCCGGAGTGAGCGTAATATGTTTTGTATTGTTCCTATTAGTACAGTTTACCTTAAAGAATGTTTTACTAGTTTTTCTGTTTATCGTTGGTTGCGTGTTATCTCTATCGTAATTAAACCCTAAATTATATAACAGACGCTTGGTTTCCTTGAGTCCTTTTTCTAACGGGGGATTGCCTACGCAGGCCTGTAATTGCTTTTGTTTTTCAGAGTGGGGGGGCAACAGGGGGGCGATCAGTCCCAGAACTCTAACATGTCGCTAAAATTGGTCTGACGAAATTTGTGCCATCGAGCATAATCGAACGTGGTGGTTCTATCCGTCCTGTCCGTGTTAGTCTGATTTGTTTTTGTCTCGCGCCTTTTCCCTTTCTGCCGGCCTGTTATTTCTGTCGACCCTCCGCTCTTACTTATGTTCTGTAGAGTCGGGCATTGGGCTTTCCAGTGCCCGAGACATTTACAGAAAGCACATTGGTTTTGCCTTAAATCTGTTCGTCCTGTGCATAGTGTCGGGGGATTACTTTTGGGTCGTTGTGTCTCGGGGTTGTCCCATCGGCACATCCCTTTGCACCGTTCTCTTTTTGTGTCTAATCCTCGGAACTGTGTCGTCCTTGGCCCTTCCTTTTGCCTACCAGACGTTTGGAGGATTGCCTGTCGCGTTTCTTTAACTATTTTGACTTCGTCTCTTTCTTTTCGTTGCGTAGCCTCTTTGCGCCACATACCGAGACTATCGAGCATAATAGGCGTTGTCTTGTTATTCCGAAGGGCTATTTCCACCGTTTCTATTTTGTCTAAATCGAAGGATCCTATCAGTGGCCACTGTTTCTCTTGGTTTGTTTTGGTATACTTGTGCCATAGCTTACTATAGGCTATGGTAATTAGTCCATATTTTGTGAACATTTCTTTATTAGGGGTGCCTTCCAGCGGAGCTAGATGGTCCACCTCTAATAAACGGTCCGGGCTGAACCAGCTATCCATCAGTGGGGAGAAGACAGGCATGACGGATCACAATGGGGATAATAGTCAGCACTACCTATCTTATCACTGCGTGCAAAGACTAGACAGAATATTTCTATTCTACGTTGTTTGCAGGCAGTGAATACCTCAAGAACCAATATCGGGCAATCAATGTTTGGTCAATAAAAAATAAAAAATGGTCAATGGGGAGAATAAGTAGGCCCGCAAAGGTTTGCGTCACCTACCCTTTCACTATCTGCAAAGAGGGGACCTATTCTTTCCTGTTTGCAGACAGAGAGTCTCCAGAAAACAATCCGTAACAGTTAATCAATGGGGAGGGGCAATTGATCAGTGGGGGAGAAAGATAGGCACGACGGGTGCGTTACCTATCCTTCACTGCTTGCAAAGAGAGAGCCGGTTGTTTCTCCGTTTGCCGACAGCGAAACTCCAAATAAATTAACAAAGAACAAATACTAGTATTTTCCATCAATCATCAATCATTCCGCAATTCGTCGTGTTTACACGACCTTACCCGGACCGTATGGACAGTTTCTTGTCTTCCGAATCCAGCGCCCGATCGTCCTCTTTCCTTCGTACTCCTCGTGGCACTCCTGATGGTTCCCAGTCAGGACCGTAGATCACTCGAGAGAGGTCTGTTCGGAACCAGTGAAGTTCGGATGATCGGCTGTCAGACGAGGGTCTATCGGACAGGGTACCTTCCGATCGTTGCAGTCGTTCACTCTGTCGCCAGGACCTCTCCCACTGGATCCACGAGTCGCTGATGGGCCCCACGCTTGGGACGCCAATTGTAAAAAGGGGTCGTAGACAACCAGTAACCAAAGACCCTTTTTGTGTTGCCCGGCGGTATCGCCTCTATGACCCACCAATATTTACTCAATGAAGAAGCAGGCGCTGGAGACTGAAAGGCAGGAAACGAGGGTTTATTCTCTCCGGAGGAGAACACATCAATTCAGACAGCAAGTATCGTCACGAGGTGCTCTACCCGCATCTCTCAATCAATCAATCAATCAGTGACACTTGTAGAGCGCGCTACCTACCCGTAGGGTCTCAAGGCGCTGGGGGGGGGGGGGGGGTGCCGCTACTGCTCGAACAGCCAGGTCTTCAGCTTCTTCCTGAAGGAGAGGTGGTCTTGGGTCAGGCGCAGGTCGGACGGGAGGGAGTTCCAGGTCTTGGCGGCCAGGTAGGAGAAGGACCTTCCTCCTGTAGTTGCTCTTCGGATGCGGGGGACGGCGGCGAGGGCGTGGTTGGCTGATCGGAGGTGGCGTTTGGGAGCGTAGAAGTTGACTCGGCTGTTGAGGTAGCTCGGGCCTTGGTCGTGTAGGGCTTTGTGTGCGTGGGTGAGGAGGCGGAAGGTGATTCTCTTGTTGATGGGGAGCCAGTGAAGGTCTCTCAGATGTCCGGAGATGTGGCTGGATCGTGGGATGTCGAGGATGAGTCTGGCTGAGGCGTTTTGGATCCGCTGGAGTCTCTTCTGGAGCTTGGCGGTGGTCCCGGCGTAGAGGGCGTTGCCGTAGTCCAGTCGGCTGGTGACGAGGGCCTGGGTGACGGTCTTCCTGGTCTCTGTGGGGATCCACCAGAAGATCTTCCGTAGCATGCGTAGGATGTTGAAGCACGCCGAGGAGACGCTGTTGACTTGCCTGGTCATGGAGAGGGAGGAGTCCAGGATGAAGCCCAGGTTACGTGCATGGTCTGTCGGTTTGGGTGCGGTGCCCAGGGCGGGAGGCCACCAGGAGTCGTCCCAGGCGGAGGGAGAGGAGCCCAGGATGAGGACCTCCGTCTTGTCCGAGTTCAGTTTCAGGCGGCTGGTCGTCATCCACTCGGCTACCTCTTTCATCCCTTCGTGTAGGTTGGCTCTGGCGGCGGCGGGGTTGTTGGTCAGGGAGAGGATCAGCTGGGTGTCGTCGGCGTAGGAGATGATGCTGAGGTGGTGTTTGCGTACGATGGCCGCGAGGGGGCTCATGTAGACGTTGAAGAGGGTGGGGCTCAGGGATGATCCTTGGGGGACGCCGCAGATGACTTCGGAGGCCTCTGACTTGTATGGTGGTAGGCGGACTCGCTGTGTTCTTCCGTCGAGGAAGGAGATGATCCATTCCAGCGCCTTGTCCTGGATTCCGATGTTGCTGAGGCGCCGTATTAGGGTGCGGTGGCAGACCGTGTCGAATGCCGCGGAGAGGTCTAGGAGGATGAGGGCCGCTGTTTCTCCATTGTCCATCAGGGCTCGGATGTCATCGGTGGCGGCGATGAGGGCGGTCTCGGTGCTGTGTTTGGCTCGGAAGCCGGACTGTGAGGGGTCGAGGGATCCGTTCGTCTCGAGGAAGGCGGCCATCTGCTTGTTGACGGTCTTCTCGATGACTTTGGCTGGAAACGGGAGAAGCGAGATGGGGCGGTAGTTCTTGAGGTCGGTGGGGTCCGCTGTTGGTTTCTTGAGTAGAGCGCTGAGTTCGGCGTGTTTCCAGCTCTCGGGGAAGATGGCGGTGTCGAAGGATGTGTTGATGATGTCTCGTAGGTGGGGTGCGATGACAGCGTCGGCCTTGTTGAAGATGTGGTGGGGGCAGGGGTCGGTTGGTGATCCGGAGTGGATTGAGTTCATCGTGCGGATGGTGTCTTCTGTGCTGATCGGGGTCCAGGCGTGGAGGGTGGTGGTGGGGGGGGCTGGCTGGTCGGTCGTGGTGTGCGTTGGTTGGTTGTTGAAACTGCTGTGTATGTCCGCGATCTTGTTGTGGAAGTATGAAGCCAGGGAGTTGCAGAGGTCTTGCGATGGGGTGATGTCGTTGTTTCCCGCGTTGGGGTTGGAAAGCTCTTTCACGATGTTGAAGAGTTCCTTGCTGTTGTGTGCGTTGTTGTCCAACCGGTCCTTGAATGCTGTTCTCTTGGCGGCGCGGATCAGCTGGTGGTGTTTCCGGGTGGCAAGTTTGTAGGAGGTCCTGTTGTCCGGTGTCGGATCCCTTTTCCAGACTTTCTCGAGGGCTCGGCAGTTCTTCTTGGAGCTCTTGAGTTCGTCGGTGAACCATGGGGCCTTCTTGCTGCCGGGTCTGCTAGGCGGGGTCCTCAGCGGGGCGAGTTCGTCCGCGCAGTTGCTGATCCACTTCGTGATGTTATCGGCGGCCTGGCTGGGGTTCGCTGAGCTGGCAGGAGGGTGTTGGCTCAGGGAGGTGGCGAGCTGGTCTGCTGTGATCTTGTTCCAGCTTCTGCGGGCGGTGTGTTGCTGGTGTTGGTGGGTCGTTGTTCTCTTGAAGGTGAAGTGGACGCAGCTGTGGTCCGTCCATTGAAGCTCTGTGGCGTGGCTGAAGTCGATGTCTGTGCTGGATGAGAAGACGGCGTCGAGTGTGTGTCCGGCGAGGTGGGTGGGGGTGGACACCAGTTGCTTGAGTCCCAGGTTGGCGAGGTTGTCGAGCAGGGTGCTGGTGTTGTGGTCGTTGTTGTTCTCCAGATGGAAGTTGAGGTCTCCCAGGAGGATGTAGTCAGCGGAGGTGAGGGCATGCGGGCTGACGAAGTCGGCGATGTCGTCGCTGAATTGCGTGCGTGGTCCAGGGGGTCGGTAGATCAGGGTGCCTCTGAGGGTGGTGTTCGGGTTGATGTGGATCTGGAAATGCAGGTGTTCGGCGCTGGTCAGGGTGTTGTCGGTGCTGGTCGTGAGGCGGATGGTGTTCCTGTGGATGATGGCGATGCCTCCTCCCATCTGGTTGGCGTTTCGGTCCCTCCGGACGATCTTGTAGCCCTCTGGGATAGCGATGGCGATGTCGGGAGCTGAAGAGGCGTTCATCCAGGTCTCCGTGAGGAAGGCAACGTCTGGGGCTGTGGTGTCGAGGAGGTTCCAGAGTTCGATGGCGTGTCTGTGGACGGAGCGGGTGTTGAGGAGGATGCACTTGAGGTGGGTGCTGCTGGAGTTCGACTTGGCGGGTGCTGGTGCGGGGCTGGTCCGGCTGCAGGAGAACTTGCAGGCGTGGCAGCTGAATGGTCCGTGGGTGCGTCTTGGAGTGGCTTGGTGGCATTCTGGGTGTCGGCCGGTGTTGAGAGCGGTGAGGGTGGCGGCTGAGTACGTCAGGCGGGTCGGTCGGGCTCTTCGGGGGCCAGGGGTCCTGGCACTGGGCGCGGTCCAGGCGCGGACGGGCGTAGACGGGCTTACCTTTGGCGCGCCTTCGGCGCACAATCGGCGCGCCCGCTGCGCATGACCGCTGCGTGTTCGCACGGTCGCCATTTAAGGCGAAGTGCGCGGGTGGGCGGGGCAGCTGGGAGGCGGGAGCGGGGAGGGTTACAGAAGAAAAAGGGGCGGGGACAAGCGGCTGTGGCGGGAAGGGAGGGCGGGGGGCGGAGCGGTAGGCGGACAACCAGGAAGGAGGGTACACACGTTACAATACTGAACAGGCACAAAATAGCGACAAAAACGGGAAAAAAGCAGAGAAAACAACAGATCAGTGAGACAAGCACAAATACCTGACAAAACAACCAAAACAAGGGGAAAAAGCGCTCGCAGCGGCGGCAGCCGGCGAACGAGGCAAAAACGAGGCAGCAGCGAGGCAAGGGGCACACGCAGCAGCTGGTGGCCGTGCGGCGCGGGGGTGTCCCACAAGTGGGCCTCTTATACTCAGTTTTACGATCTTTATTGCACATAACACATTCTTGCAACACTTTGATATATGAAAGAACATCCTCGTAATCTCCCCCTCAGGCCCGTTCCCACATACATTTACAGTTGAATTCCCCACCCCGGTCACAACAGGTGATGATTATTGCGCAGCAGGACATTCCGCCGATTCATGGAATGTGTGAAGTTTGATCGGATCTCGTAGGGTGGGGGCTTTGATCGGCTCGAGGGTCTTTTGATGGGGAGGGGAGGCTTCCTACTGTACGGGGTAATAAACAGTATCCGCAGGGCCAGGTGGTGGCTTGGGAACAAGGAAGACAGACGGGCACACAGGAAAGGGAGGTTTGCGTCAAAGGGCCTGAAACTATGAAAGGAATGAAGGGAGGTGTCGCGCTGGGAACAGGATGGGATTCTGAGGCAGATCTGCGCTGAAGAGGGGTTTATGGCCCAAGGAGAGCGAGGGGGTTGTCAGCGTGCGGGGGATGCCTGCGAGGTTAGGAGAGAGGGAGAGAGAGAGAGAGAGAGAGAGAGAGAGAGAGAGAGAGAGAGAGAGAGAGAGAGAGAGAGACGCGCTGGCTATCAGCGAGGGGCAGAGGGGCCATGGTGCTCAAAATGACTGCCGCTTACGCGCAAGGCATGTGAAAGCGGGAGTGATCAGTGTGTGGGGGTGCTTGTGTAGGTGGAGAGCCGTGCTGGGGGTCAGGGGTGTGCAGAGGGTGGTTCTGGTCAAGGCAGCTAATGTGGTGGGCGTGTGCGGCGAAGAGTGTGGCATCGGGGCAAAAGGGAAGATGGCGCAGATAATGTTCACCAAGCCGTATTAAGTTTCCACAGAGCCCAACCGCGCCCGATGGTGGGATTGTGATCATATTCTCCAAAAGGCCAGGGAGCGGCAGAACCTACGCGTCGGCAACAGTAAAGTCATGATCTTCCCGGATTTCACCAGGGACGTCCAATGGCAAAGGGCCTCCTTCTTGGCGGTCAAACGGAAATTAAGGTCACTGCAACTGCCCTATGCTATGTTGTTCCAGGCCAGATTGAGAGTTACGGCTGAGGGGGTCACAAATTTTTTCATCACGCCGCAAGCGGCTTGGGATTGGATTGATACCAGGGGGGACTCTGGTGGGGTCGCCTCCCCTGTGACCTCGCCTCCACAATGCTCCCCCGATTTGACACTGATGCAGCGGCCCGGCTCCCCTGCCGGCTGGCAACAAGAACGGGACAAGGCGGTGCTGGCGGTGGTGGCCATCAGTCAAGGAGATATCAGTCCATCCAGTAACATTTCGGAGCGCTCGAAGAATGGAGAACTGAGTTCAGGCTCCAGCAGTGCCCATGGTCTATCGGAGGCAGACTTGCCGATAGTCACTCCACAAACAGAGGATGGACTGTTTGGTTGATGGGTCTGCAAGGACGTTGAGAACACTCCTGTGAGGTACTGGGGATGTGTGCTAAATTTTGACCACTGGTCATACA
Organism: Lissotriton vulgaris; assembly: GCF_964263255.1. NCBI lineage: Eukaryota > Metazoa > Chordata > Amphibia > Caudata > Salamandridae > Lissotriton > Lissotriton vulgaris. Next base: position 1,102,012,799 of record NC_141693.1, read on the forward strand.
GGTTGGGGGCAGTTGGTTGCAAATACTCTGCAATGCTACATTGGGGGGGACCTGCTGTGGGGAACTGAACCTTGGGAGAGGGGTGGGGGGACCTTCCGGACCTTTTGATTCAACGTTACAAATAGCCTGACCTGTTCTAGGCGCAATGCGATTTGTTTGCTTGGTTTGGATGGGGATACCATGTTGGATGTCTGTCCTGGGGAGTGGGAGTTGGGTAGGTTTAGACTGCTTTGTTTGTGGGATTAGGTTCAAAGGGGCCTGGGCGTGTCGGAGAGGACTATGGGGGGGATGGTCAAGTTCTATGTTGTCCACAATGGGACCCGCCTTAGGCTACAAATGTCTCACGTGCAATGTTAGGGGTATGCACACCATGCATAGGCGGCACAAGATCCACTCTTATTGAAGAGGTATTCATATCGCCTTCCTACAGGAAACGCACCTCTTGGCGCAGGAAGGGAAAGATCTGCAACGAAGATGGAGGGGGCAAGTTTACCACACTGTCTACTCGGCCTATGCTAGGGGGTACTAATATGGGTGCGGGCAGGGGTTCCCTTCCAATGTACAATGAAGTTAACTGACCATGAGGGTAGATATGTAGTAGTGCGTGGGAAATTAGATGGCAGAGATTTAACGTTGGGATGACTGTATGCCCCAAATGTAGAGCAGTCTACCTTCTTTTCCTCATTGTCCCATAAGCTGGCTTCGGTCCTGGTGAGTCCATTGCTCCTGGGAGGGGATTTTAATTGTGTCACAGATATTGCCTTAGACCGTTTACACCCCCCATTACCAAATGCACCGGCGGGGAAACTGGCGATTGCGCGTTCTGCTTGGCAACGACAGTGGGGTTTGATTGACTCCTGGACGTTTCATCATCCATTAGACAGGGACTATTCCTTCTTCTCCGCCCTCCACGAATTACATGTCCGCATAGATGCTTTCTTGAGTTCCCCCGTCGTGCATGGGGAGGTCTGCAATAGCGAGTATCTCACACGCACGGTCTCTGACCATAACCCCCTGCTAGGTCCAGCTGCTGTGGTCGCAGCTTCGCCCGAGAATCCCCACCTGGAGACTGCGCCCCGAGGCGCTTGAGGATCAGGTCTTTAGGACCGAGATAGCCTCGAGTATAGAAACCTATTTTCAACTTAATGAGGGGTCCGCGGGATCACCCACCATTGAGTGGGATGCCTTTAAGACGGTAATGCGAGGGAGATGCATTGCAACGATATTGGGTGTTCGGAAGACCTTACTACATGATATCCACCGGGAAGATGAGAGGTTACGCACCCTAGAAAAAGACTGACCGGAACGGCCGGATAAACAAGAGGCCTGATTGGAGGCTAGGGAAGCTAAGGCGACAATGGTGGAACGTCTCCGCAGTTTTGATTACAAGTCCTATCTTACACAGGCGCACTCGGATCGTGATAAAACGGGAGCCCTTCGGCCTGGTTGGCCAACCCGGCTCACCGAGGCTCGGTTATTCTAGAGCTCAGGGATCGCTTGGGTATAGCCCAGTTCGATCAACACGGGATTAATGAGCTATTTTTCAATTACTATACAGAACTATACCGCAGTAGGGTACTACCATCGGAGGCCGACTTGCTGAGATTCCTGGACGGAACACACTTGCCGGAGTTGGAAGAGGACGATACGAAATTGCTGAGTGGTAAAATAGAGGTGAGGGAGGTGAGGGTAGCCATTAAGACTATGGCACAGAATAAAACACCAGGCTCAGATGGTTTCCTGATGGAATTTTATCACACTTACATCGACCTCCTGGCACCCCGGCTGGTGTGGCTTTATAATGAGGCTGAAAGGTTGGGTAGCCTGCTGGAGTCGACCGGGGAGGCGATCATTGTTACACTGGTAAAACCGGGCAAGCAGCCCTGGGACAGGTCGGCATATCACCCGTTGTCCATGCTCAATCTGAACTATAAAATCTTGAGTAAAATACTGGCGACGACACTACTCCCTCACATGTCCTCACTGATTCATGTGGATCATTCCGGATTCATCCCGACCCGCAATACCGCGCTTAATATACGAAGGCTCCTGCATATTTTGGAAGCTGACACCTATGATGTGGATGTGGCGGCGGGGTTTGCCATCGACATTGAAAAGGCTTTCGATAGCTTAGAGTGGCCTTATCTTTTTCACGTTATGCGCGCGATGGGATTGGGCCCGGATTTTGTTAGTTGGACGGCTCTCCTGTACCAGAATGCTACGGCTAGGGTCCGAACGGGAGGAGTAATCTCTGAGGCATGCGTCGTGGGTAGGGGCACTAGCCAGGGTTGTCCCCTCTCCCCTTTATTGTTTGCCATAGCGGTGGAGCCTTTGGCGGCGCAGGCTCGTTTGGGCCAGGCCTACCAGGGATTGGATATTTACGGGCAAGTGCATCATATTGCACTGTACGCTGATGACCTTTTGATGTTCTTGGCGGATACTGGTGACTCTCTGCGAGGGGCGAAGTCCCTCCTGAAGTCGTTGAGTGTGGTGGCTGGGCATAAAGTTAATTGGGCGAAGTCGTACCTGCTCCCGACTTGTGAACGCGGGGAGTGTCTGCTTTCTACTGAAGGGGTGACCTGGGAGGGGAGATGTATTCCCTACCTGGGCACGGCAATCTACCATGACAGGGGGGACATTCTATAAGGTAATGTAGGAAAGGCGATACGGAGCACTAAAGCGAACTTTGATTTCTGGGAAAAGCTCCCGTTGTCTTTGGCGGGGAGAGTGGCACTCCTTAAAGTAGTGACCCTGCCGAGATTGCTCTACTTTATTCGGACTCTCCCGATCTGGATTCCGGCGAGTTATTTCTGTTGGCTACGGATGATGGTTAATGGCTTTTTATGGGGATCGGGCAGACACAGGGTGGTGCACAGTACGCTTCTGCGACCCCGAGCGGAGGGAGGGCTGGCAGTACCGTATTATTAGATGTATTACCTGGCGGCTCAGCTGCAGTGGCTTACGCAGTGGATAGCGTGAGCCACGAGAGAAGAGGGCGAGTCCGGTGAACTGGCAGGACCCATTCAGGTCTTGTCTCGGTTCGTCCTCTGCCTCCCGATGGGAGATTTGCATCTCTCTCAGGAATTTTCCATGGCCAGGAAATGTTGGCATAGATACCTGCGAAGGGGAGGAATTAAGGTCCCGTATGCCCCCGAGATACCACTCAAAATGTGTAGGACACATGGAGACACTTGGAAGCCTGGGAACAGCAGGGGTTGGCGACCATAGGTGACCTGTATGAAAACGGCGCGTTGATACCCTTTGACCTTTTGAGAGACCGTGTTGAGTTACCTAGAGGGGACTTCCTACTACGTGCGGCGTTATAGGCGGCGATACGTAAGCATTGGGGGCTGGGTATGATTGAGCCGCCCATGGCTATGAGCTGTCAGTATGTTGTACAAAAGGTCCAGGGAAGAAATGGCTTGGCAGTTTGGGCTGGACTGTTCCTATGAGGCACAGGGTCAGACTGATTTGCATATAGCCATGTCTGAACTGGGGTGGCAGAGTGGGCTAAAGAACGGTAATGGATTCAACCCAGATGTTTTGACTGGGTGTGAGTGTTTGATTGAGTCAGATGCTCCGTCCATCACCACTCCCTTTTGTACCGCTTTTGGCTGCCATAAGTGTGGCAGGGTATGCTCAGACGTGAGATTCTTGCTCACTTTGCCACTGGATTCAAGCAAGCCGGGCTGAAGACGGCTGGAATGCCAGAAACCGGTCCTCGGAAGCTTGTTTCCGGTCCAGGGAAGACATGGCTTGGCAGTTCGGGCTGGACTGTTCCCATGAGGCACAGGGTCAGACTGATCTGCATATAGCCATGTCTGAACTGGGGTGGCAGAGTGGGCTAAAGAACGGTGATGGATTCAACCCAGATCTTTTGACTGGGTGTGAGTGTTTGATTGAGTCAAATGCTCCGTCCATCACCACCCCCTTTTGTACTGCGTCAGTATGTTGTAGTAACCGCGGGGACCGTCAAGGCTATCACATGCCTTTATAAGCGTAAGACCGTGGAGGCCTTGTCCCCTCTACAAGCTCTGAAGGCGAAGTGGGAGGCGGACTTGGCGTCAGAGATCCCTGATGCAGCCTGGTCTGGTATAGTGGAAAGGGCCTGGAAAGGGACGCGCAACGCTAGGTTTCAGCTGTTGCATTTTCACATACTCCACAGGGCATATCTGACCCATGATAAATTGCATAAATATTTCCCGACCCACCCAGCGGCCTGTCTGCGCTGTCCGGCGGAGCTGGCTGATTTCCAACACAATTATTGGTCCTGTCCAGCACTTGGCTCCTTTTGGCAGTGGGTGATGGATCTTTTACGGGAGGTTACTGAACGAGATTAACAGCCCTCAATGGCACACTGCATCCTACATTGGTTTCCGCACATCTCGAAAAACAAAATCACTATCAAATTTCTTGACCTGGGGTTGATCCTAGCGAAACATTCCATAACTTCCCAGTGGAAGGCGAACAGGGGATCCACTATAGAGAAATGGAAGGCGGAGCTCAGTAAATGGGCTCGATGTGAAGGGGAGGTTTGGTTGCAAATGGCACTCAGATCAGGTAATGAGCCAGCTTTGGAGAAGGCTTGGGCCTGAGAAGGTTGGTCCTGGAACTCACACTTGCGGAGGCCGACAACGAAGAATCCCCCGTGCATAGCCCAGTGCCCCTCGGTAGCATAGTATAGGCTACCATTTACTTAGAGTCTACACCCTGGATTGCTACCCCTCTCACGTGACGAGTGATAACAATATCTGCCTATTTCTGATGGTCTGATTCTGGCTAGGACTACGGAGGATGGTTCCAGCTCACACTAGTAGTACTCCGACACGCCTGGGGAGGGTGGGGGATGGGGGGAGGGCTGTGGGACATGGGCTTTGGGTGGTTGGTTTTCTTGTTTCTATGTCTGTTGTTCGGTGTCATGCCTCATGTAGTAGCACTGTGTCAGTTGTACCCTCTCCTGTTTCAGGTACTACCAATGTGTGTGTGCGCCACTCTCATGTCGGGGGTTGAGGGGGGTGGGAAGATGGGGGGAGGGAACTGGGTTTGAGTTTGGGGGAGGAGGGGGGTGATTACAGACGATATAGGTTGCTGCCTCTCAGGAATTATGTAACAGTCAACGGGACATTTGACACCGTTTTGCGTACCTCTTCAGGCAACAGCCATCTCCACCGTATTTGTAATAGACGTGGGATAGTAGTGGTGAGGGGATGGCTTTACTGATATTTTGTGTTATACTGTCACCTTCTCTGTAAATAAAACAATAAAAATTATGTTTAAAAAAAAATGGAGGGGATGCATGGCGATGTTGCTGGTCTACACAGAACAGTTCAGTCGTTATCCAACGCAGTGTCTGCAGCCATTCAAAAGTCGCAGGGACAAGGTTCTACTTCAGTTCCCCCATCCACACCACTTGATTTCTCAGCGGAGAGTGACATTTCTGAGCAGGGCTCATTTCGGAATATTGCACTAGAAGCAGCCACAGGCAGCAAGGCAGGGCACGGAGGGCACAGACACCATCCCCTTGGACAGGGAAATCTTTCACAGACCACGACATCAGCTACCATGGAGTTGACACACATGATACTCAAGGGGTGTTGTGGGACAGGGATTCACATGTAACACATGCATCCCCCTCCAAAGGTACTCCCAAGGCAAGGGCACCTCCTAAGGCCAAGGACACTCCCAAGGACAAGGACAGTGCAAAGAAAAGGGCACCTCCCAAGGCCAGGGACACTGCAAAGGACAAGGACACTGAAAAGGAAAGGGCACCTCCCAAGGCCAGGGACACTGCAAAGGACAAGGACACTGCAAAGGAAAGGGCACCCCCAAGGCCAGGGACACTGCAAAGGACAATGACACAGCAAAGGAAAGGGCACCTCCCAATGCCAGGGACACTGCAAAGGACAAGAACACTGCAAAGGAAAGGGCACCTCCCAAGGCCAGGGACACTCCCAAGGACAAGGACACAGCAAAGGAAAGGGCACCTCCCAAGGCCAGGGACACTCCCAAGGACAAGGACACTGAAAAGGAAAGGGGCACTACAATGGACCGGGACACTACAAAGGACAAGCCAACTCCCAGGGACAGGACACCGCCCACGGATCAGGCACATTCCAGAGACAGGACACATCCTACAGGCAAGGCACCTCCCAGGGCCAAGGGTTCTTCCATGGACACGAGCTCCATCAAGGACAGGCATACATCACCCCTGGATGCCCTGAGGCTGATGTTGGAGAAGGAACGTAAAACACATGTGTCAGCGGTGGAGTCCCCCCATACCTCTTTTCCCATCCACACCCCGTAGAAGCAGAGGAAGGACTACACTGTTGTTGCATCACCCATTACACATGACGCAGAGGGCAGAAGGCAGGGCCACAGCAAACGTCAAGCAGGGTCCAGCACGACCCCAGAGAGCAGACCCACAACAGCACATGATCCACCTTTGATGGGTGATGTTCATGATGAGGCCACACCACTTACCAGTCCAGTCATGTCCAGGGTGCACTTCCATATCCCAAAGAAACGGAGGCACACACCTGTGACACCTGCCCACCCCAATGTCGCTCAAGTACAGCTGTCCCCAGCTCCCAGAGCCACACTGCCTCCTGGCCCATGCAGCCCTGTGGCTCATAATTTCAGTGGTCCTAGTGGGTCAGCTGCAGTTCACTCTCATGTGTCAGATAGTGGCACTGTGTCTGTTGTTCGGTGTCATGCCTCATGTAGTAGCACTGTGTCAGTTGTACCCTCTCCTGTTTCAGGTACTACCAATGTGTGTGTCCGCCACTCTCATGTCTCAGATGCTGGCATGGTATTTGTTGGTCACTGTTCACGGTCATGTCCTGGCAGTGTGTCTGGGTCTATGGCTCATGTGTCAGTCACTAGAACTGTGGCTGAGTCTCACTAGAGCTATGGCTGTGTCGCCCAATCCGGTATCAGAGTGTGCCACTGTGTCCGAGGCTACTAGGTCGAGCAGTCCACCAGTTTCAGTGCTGTGAGGTGTAGTTCACATCACTCACATGTCATTTTACTTGGTGTGTAGATAGTCCATTGTAAACACCCTTGCATTATTTATGTCCATGGGACGGGCCGCTTGACACACGTCCTTGTGCTGCCTCAGATGTACATGTTTGCCATGGAAGGTTGATGCACTTCACCCCTCTCATATGCTGCCTCTGATGTACCTGTGCCTTGCCATGGACTGTTGATGCTCTGTGCCCCTCTCATGTGCTGCCGCAGATGTACCTGCTCTGTTGTGAACACTGTCCTGTTGCTGTTAGGATGCTGCATTTTGGCCCCTCTTATGTGCTGCCTCTGATGTACCTGCTCTTTTACGAACACTGCCCTGTTGCTGTTAGGATGCTGCAATTTGGCCCCTCTCATGTGCTGCCTCTGATGTACCTGCTCTGATACGAACACTGCCCTGTTGCTGTTATGATGCTGCATTTTGGCCCCTCTCATGTGCTGCCTCTGATGTACCTACTCTGTTGCGAACACTGCCCTGTTGCTGTTAGGATGCTGCATTTTGGCCGCTCTCATGTGCTGCCTCAGATGTACCTGCTCTGTTGTGAACACTGGCCTGTTGCTGTTAGCATGCTGCATTGTGCCCTCTCATTTGCTGCCTCAGATGTCCCTGCTGTGTGCCATGGACTGTTGATGCACTTGGCCCCTCTCATGTGCTATCTCAGATGTCCCTGCTGTGTGCCATGGACTGTTGAGGCACTTGGCCCCTCTCATGTGCTGCCTCTGATGTACCTGTTCTTTGCCATGCACTGTTGATGCTCTGTGCCCCTCTCATGTGCTGCATCAGATGTACCTGTTCTTTGCCATGGACTGTTGATGCTCTGTGCCCCTCTCATGTGCTGCCTCAGATGTCCCTGCTGTGTGCCATGGACTGTTGAGGCACTTGGCCCCTCTCATGTGCTGCCTCTTATGTAACTGTTCTTTGCCATGGACTGTTGATGCTCTGTGCCCCTCTCATGTGCTGCCTCAGATGTCCCTGTTGCGTGCCATGTACTGTTGATGCTCTGTTCCCATCTCATGTGCTGCCTCTGATGTATCTGCTCTGTTATGAACACTGCCCTGGTGCTGTTATGATACTGCATTGTGCCCTCTCATGTGCTACCTCAGATGTACCTTTTCTGTTGTATCCAGTGCCCATGCTCCTGCCTACTCTAGGAGTTATTTACTAATATGTGCAATAAACTAATTTATTTGTGTGTAGTGGTTTCTGTGTGTCATTCCTGGTTGTCTACTTGCATTGTTGATATATTGGTGGTATCGTAAATGCTGTTTCCCCTACATGCACCTCCCCCCTCCCCACGTCACAGCCCTGGCAGGTACTCCCCTTCCGGCAGCGATTGTTGTGTTTGCGTACCTGCGTCGTCGTCAGCGACGGTCCATGACTTGCTGGTGGTGGAGCACGAAGAGGATTGGAAATGCGTTCAGAGCTGGGTCCATGACAGAGATCTACCTGTGGTGGGAATCTCTCTGCAATGTTTTGCCTCTCCGCTGTGGTGAATCCGCCGTGTTCAGGCTGGTGGTTTTTCCACTGCGATTTACTGTGTCTTATCCGCTATCGTAATTACGTGGGCGGTTGGAGACGTCATTCCGTACGGCGGTGTCTCTGGTTGGTTACGTCCGCCGTGGGGTCGGGTGTATTTCCGCGGCGGTGCTTGTTCTTCCGCGGCGTACGTAAATTTGACAGTGCTTCCCATCCTAATGTGGCGGACGGACTGACCGCGGCTGGTGGACTGGAAAAAGGCATTTTCCGCCTACTTCATGCCGGCGGACGTCCTTCCGTCCGCCATCCTAATGACCCCATATGTTGGGGAATCAAAACCCCTTGAATACTGAGGGTTCCTGGAGGCCAACTAGCCCACCAGGTACCTTCAGTAAGCACCACACAGCTGGATTACAGAGAGGTTGGCTGAGGCCACACCCCTTTTCACACCACTCTGCAAACGCGCCTCTTGGCGCACTGCTGGTGGGGCGATAAGGTCTTTTTGGGTCCTGATGACCTCAGGACACAAGTGGACTTCATCCTCCGATCATCAGTGCGCCAGGAGCTGCGTTTGCGGAGTGGTGTAAAAGGGGGTGTGGCCTCAGACCACCTCCCTGTAAACCAGCTATGTGGTACTTACTGGAGGTACCGTTTTATACCTTTTTATACAATCACTGATACAAGCACACACTCATCCATACAGCCCCTCTCACAATCACTCACTCTCAGATATAGTCATTTATATACTCCAACACTCACATATACTGCCCTTCACATATGTAGTTACTCACACATGTACCACTGAGACATCCAATCACTCACCAACACACCCATACACACACTCACCCACCGATACAGCCCTTCACAGATGCACTTTTGAACCCATACACCCAGTGAATTACCCACTCCCACATCTATGCACAGAGTCACACCCCCACCCACCCACCCACACAGACACTCAGGCACCAATACAAATACTCAGACAACCACTCAATACAAGGGAAACGGCATCTCAAGACAGCATGATCTCAATTCCAAACGCGTTTCAGGCTTCCTCAGCCCTTGGTCACTGGATAGTTGGGATGGAGACAACTGATTTTCGCGCCGTGTTTGCTGCGCTTTTTGATTACTTCTCGCTGTAATGGGCGTGGCCACAGTTGTACTCTGGATGTTGTGGTTTTAACTCTCGTAGCATGCCTCTGTGTACCCTCTCTTAGTAAAATACCTCTAGTAGGTTTGCTGGCAATGTCAATACCATGTTGCCAACAGAATCGGTCACGTTGCTCCTTCGCATGCCGCGGTTGTTTCTGAAGCGGCATTTATGGCCCTATCCAGTGACCAAGGGCTGAGGAAGCCTGAAACACGTTTGGAATTGCGAGCATGCTGCCTTGAGATGCTGTTTCCCTTGTCATCCAAAGAATAAAAGGTCTCAAAACGCTGCTGTGAGGTGCCTCAATTGCAGGGAAATTGGTTTTGGAATATTTAGCGGCCCACCCGGGTCGTGAGACACCCCACCGCGGAAGAGCGGGCCATGCATGACACTTCAGAAACAACCGCGGCATGAGAAGGAGCAACGTGACCGATTCTGTTGGCAAAATAAATTATGTATACTCTTGAAGCCATTCAACTTAAGGACATCATGCCCAGACATAAACAATAAATGCAGATATAACATTTTGCAAATAATCCATAAATTGTCATACATCTAATTAAGTTTTAAATCAAAGAAAAAGTGATTGCCTTGACTTTCATGGTCCAAACAAATATGAACCTTTAAACATAGAAAAAAGAAGAAGAAATCAGGTAAGTCATTAACAAAAATGTATTGCTGTAGTGCATTACCATACAGTACACTACTAAAACCTTGAATTTTCCTTTGTGTTTACTGCCGGGATAGGAGGAATAAATCTGAAGAATCCGATGTGACCTGATGCTACAGTGGAAGACCACGACAACAGAGACCCAGAAGTCGAGGATGCAGCAACAGGATTCCATAATCCGAGGACACCACTGCAGGACGTTTCTCTAAAGAAACAAGTAAGTTCAACAGGAAGGGAAAATACCAAGCAACTCCCTGTGAATCAGCGCATAGCTTTAAAGGCTTAGCGCTCCACCACCTTAAAGGGACTGCCACTAGCTACGCGAGTTCCGGCAGTCCCGACAGTGATGATGACAAGCCTAAACTAAGCCACATGATTGTCTGTGATTTACCATATAAGCTTGAGGGACTTAATTGGTCACATGTTTCATAGCTACTCTTCTCACGGTAAGATAGCATTTGCAGGCTAAATCTGTATATTCTTTTTCTTAAAGATTGCTCAGCAGATATTTCTTCCCATACTACCTATATATCTGTTTTGCCTGTCTTGGTAATGTAGGAAGTAACATAGGGGCATATTACCAACGTTTAGCGATATTTACCGCTAACGATGCTTAGCAACGAATTTTTTAACGCTAAGCATCGCCGGAAATTATCGCAAAGATAACTTGCTATTAGCAAGGTTTATCTCAGTGGTGATAAAAATCCTCGCGCTAACTGCCATATGAGAGATTATCGCTGGAAAACCAACGATAATCTCTCGAAGTTTGGTGTTAGCTTGATGATAGGGGCTCACAAGCTTAGCCATGATATCCACCTTCCATAGGATATCATGGCTAAGTCAGGAAAATACCAGGTGTAAAAAAAGCAGTGCTAACCGCGGTTAGCGCTGCTTTTTTTTTTATCACTAACAGGGTTAGCGAAATCCTTGATAATAGGAGAAATGTCGCTTAACAACATTTCTCCTATTATTTTTCTCTGGAACGCCCCCTTTGCTTCTCATTAGAGATGCAAGGGGAAGCGTAGAGAAAAAGGGTGCTAATATGCGAATTTGCGTGTTAGTACCCAGTTGCTGAGAGGGAGATAATTTTATCTCCGTTTTCTTGGCTTTTAAAGCCAAAAAAGCAGAGATAAATCCCTTGATAATATGCCCCATAATGTGCAAAGCGTGTTGATTTCTGCAAAAAACTGTACATCCATGTTAGCATCCCACATATGTAGAATTAAAGGATTGTAGCCATTGATCCTTTGTAATGCCACATGCCTTACTGATGACATTCAATTGTTGACTCTTTCTTTCCTAAGAACTGCTGTTGGGAATCTAAAGTGACATTTTGAGTAATATTTAGATCTGCTCCAATATTTTCTTAAGCAATATTTACTGCATATATGTGATTGGAAGTGTAAAACGTGCTCACATAGTTTGTTGTTGTGATCTTTTTTGGGATGCCCCAAGTCACATAACATTCAGTAAAATTTAGAACTGAATCATCAGACTTGTATTCAAACTTAGGTGCATCTTTGTTCCAGAGAAGCATATGAATGTGTAGTGCATCTTTTGCTCTATACTCTCCGCCAAAAATAATCAAGTTCTTCTCCAACTGGCATTTTGGTTTTGTTGGTTAAGTAGTGAAGCATAGTTTGAAATTTGTGCTTTAATATCTGCAAACATTGACAAAATCCAAAAAACATATTTCTGCAGGTGGTTTTCAAATAGTGTCTGGAATGTTATAATTAGCTTTGAGAAGAAATCGATACAAATCATCTAATGCATACTAAGCAGAGCTTAAAGTAATAAACCGAGTAAGTGGTTCTCAATTTCTGAGCATACATTTCAACTTTCCATCAATATTTATTTGTCTCTCATTGACATGTCGTAATGTTATAAAAGATATATTCTATAATGTCATTTTTCTCGTCCACCTTGTCAACAAAATCCGGTGCTGTTATATAAGCAAAGCAAGTTTCAATTCACATATAATGTCCGCCCAAGTTTTCTTACTGTTGACTGATATGTGGATAGCATTTTGATATGATAGAATGTGATGTCACACATGTGATCTCTCAAACAACCTAAAGAATATCCATGTACGTTACTAATGATCCAAAATGGGAATATGTTCAGGTTTTGGGGAACTGTGATTTTTTTACGTAGTAATGACCTTTTATACATCATTAGAAATGTCAATAGCTTCCAAATTAATGTGTCTCTGATATTTCAAAAATAAGTGCAATTTCATGTATATACTGGGTTCATTTTGTTTCTGCAAATATTTATTGGATATTACTTTTTCTTCTATATTTCCATGTAAGATTTTTCCTTCTCTGGGTAATGTTTTTTTGGCATTGTGATCAATTTGGTCAATCTGTTTTTAAAATACATTAAAAAGCAATGTTTAGAGTATCAACTGTCCAAATGGAGGTGTAACTTTTTTCTTATGTATTTGCCTGTTTTATTTTAGGAACAGTATTATTGCGGTAGGGCTATGCTAATTTGCTTATTGTTGGTCCCATTTTTGCAGCACAGACAACAAACATATGATGGATTTAAATCGTTCCCTTATAATATTTCTCTCACACTCATCTTTTTCCATAAATATAGACATTGGGAGTACCACCAGATCACACTTACTCTCATCCTACTCTTGCATCAGTTAGGTAATTCTCGTGTAAACTGCATAGATATTTATGACTTTCTACATATGTCATTCAGTTTTCTGGCATTGTATAGCAGGTGGTAGCTATGCTGTCGTAAGTAATGTGTTTTGCAATTGCATGTCACACTTAATGAGGAACAAGCGCTATGAATCTAGCCCAGTGGGTCTTTCATACATGCTTTCTGTATGGGATTCTCTTCTCTTTGCCGTGCCTGTAGATCATCAGGCTGGCCTGCAGAATGGTCGTTTGTCCTTTCTACACAGAGTGTCAAAAAAGTGCCCCCACTCCCCCACCCTGGACAACTATAATAGTGAGAAGCTGATACGCCGTTCCCATGGTGTGTCGTTTCACATCCCCACGCACAGGCATAGACACTTAGGAGTCACTCAAGCATTGAAGCAAGAGAGACAGCTGCAGGCCTCCCTGACCGACAACTGCCTGGAACAGTCTTTACTAATTAATGGCAGGTCATGGGTCAAGTGATCCCAAGATGACTTCTCGGATCCCCTATAAGGACCAGACTCCTTGTTAACCTACTGGCTAATAAATATCTTTTCATCACTGAGTGCAACTGTCTTGATCTCTGCTTGGTGCTGTTGGCCAGCTCTACATTTTGTCAGAGATCTAAGAGGCTGAGAGAACAAGCATTTACAATGCAATGGTCTAGGCATTATTAAAGGTAGAGCTATTGGTATTGCTCATGACATATTTTTTCATTTTTTTAAAAAAACATAAATAAATGGTATTGTCATTTACAATGGCAATAGGTGAGCATTATAGAGTAGTAGAGAGTATTCGCGGACACAGAGCCACACACACAGACAGAGCCGCGCACACACACACAGAGCCGCGCACACACACACACACAGACAAAGCCGCGCACACACACACACAGACAGAGCCGCGCACACACACCCAGACAGAGCCGCACACACACAAACCCAGACAGAGCCACACACACAGAGACAGAGCCGCACATACACAGACGAGTCGCACACACACAGACGAGCCGCACACACACACACACACAGAGTTCCGCAAAATCGGCGGCGCAGCCAACGGGTTAAACTGAAAGCGTGATATGAGGCGCTTTTACCCAAAAACATATTTGCTTGTCAAGTTGACAAACAAATGCTTTTTTTTGTAAAAGCGCCCCGTGAAAGCACTCATGGCGCGCTAGATGTTGCAGGAATGCATGTAGTGCATGTAGTAGGAGAAACCATTAAAGAAAATAGTGCTTACAGAGTAAATAACGGTACAAAAGGGGGTGGTGATGGACGGAGCATCTGAATCAATCAAACACTCACACCCAGTCAAACGATCTGGGTTTAATCCATCACCGTTCTTTAGCCCACTTTGCCACCCCAGTTCAGACATGGCTATATGCAAATCAGTCTGACCTGTGCCTCATGGGAACAGTCCAGCCCGAACTGCCAAGCCATGTCTTCCCAGGACCGGAAACAAGCTTCCGAGGAAAGTTTCTGGCATTTCAGCCGTCTTCAGCCCGGCTTGCTTGAATCCAGTGGCAAAGTGAGCAAGGGACTCACGTCTGAGCATACCCTGCCACACTTATGGCGGCCAAAAGCGGGTGGTGATGGACGGAGCATCTGAATCAATCAAACACTCACACCCAGTCAAAAGATCTGGATTTAATCCATCACCGTTCTTTAGCCCACTTTGCCACCCCAGTTCAGACATGGCTATATGCAAATCAGTCTGACCCTGTGCCTCATGGGAACAGTCGAGCCCGAACTGCCAAGCCATGTCTTCCCTGGACCGGAAACAAGCTTCCGAGGACCGGTTTCTGGCATTCCAGCCGTCTTCAGCCCGGCTTGCTTGAATCCAGTGGCAAAGTGAGCAAGGGACTCACGTCTGAGCATACCCTGCCTTACTTATGGCGGCCAAAAGCGGTACAAAAGGGGGTGGTGATGGACGGAGCATCTGAATCAATCAAACACTCACACCCAGTCAAAAGATCTGGGTTTAATCCATCACCGTTCTTTAGCCCACTTTGCCACCCCAGTTCAGATATGGCTATATGCAAATCAGTCTGACCCTGTGCCTCATGAGAACAGTCCAGCCCGAACTGCCAAGCCATGTCTTCCCTGGACCGGAAACAAGCTTCCGAGGACCGGTTTCTGGCATTCCAGCCGTCTTCAGCCCGGCTTGCTTGAATCCAGTGGCAAAGGACTCACGGCTGAGCATACCCTGCCACACTTATGGCGGCCAAAAGCGGTACAAATGGGGGTGGTGATGGACTGAGCATCTAAAGCAATCAAACACTCGCACCCAGTCAAAAGATCTGGGTTTAATCCATCACCGTTCTTTAGCCCACTTTGCCACCCCAGTTCAGACATGGCTATATGCAAATCAGTCTGACCCTGTGCCTCATGGGAACAGTCTAGCCCGAACTGCCAAGCCATGTCTTCCCAGGACCGGAAACAAGCTTCCGAGGAAAGTTTCTGGCATTCCAGCCGTCTTCAGCCCGGCTTGCTTGAATCCAGTGGCAAAGTGAGCAAAGGACTCACGTCTGAGCATACCCTGCCACACTTATGGCGGCCAAAAGCGGTACAAAAGGGGGTGGTGATGGACGGAGCATCTGAATCAATCAAACACTCACACCCAGTCAAAAGATCTGGGTTTAATCCATCACCGTTCTTTAGCCCACTTTGCCACCCCAGTTCAGACATGGCTATATGCAAATCAGTCTGACCCTGTGCCTCATGGGAACAGTCCAGCCCGAACTGCCAAGCCATGTCTTCCCTGGACCGGAAACAAGCTTCCGAGGACCGGTTTATGGCATTCCAGCCGTCTTCAGCCCGGCTTGCTTGAATCCAATGGCAAAGTGAGCAAGGGACTCACGTCTGAGCATACTCTGCCTTACTTATGGCGGCCAAAAGCGGTACAAAAGGGGGTGGTGATGGACGGAGCATCTGAATCAATCAAACACTCACACCCAGTCAAAAGATCTGGGTTTAGTCCATCACCGTTCTTTAGCCCACTTTGCCACCCCAGTTCAGACATGGCTATATGCAAATCAGTCTGACCCTGTGCCTCGTGAGAACAGTCCAGCCCGAACTGCCAAGCCATGTCTTCCCTGGACCGGAAACAAGCTTCCGAGGACCGGTTTCTGGCATTCCAGCCGTCTTCAGCCCGGCTTGCTTGAATCCAGTGGCAAAGGACTCACGTCTGAGCATACCCTGCCACACTTATGGCGGCCAAAAGCGGTACAAAAGGGGGTGGTGATGGACTGAGCATCTAAAGCAATCAAACACTCGCACCCAGTCAAAAGATCTGGGTTTAATCCATCACCGTTCTTTAGCCCACTTTGCCACCCCAGTTCAGACATGGCTATATGCAAATCAGTCTGACCCTGTGCCTTATGGGAACAGTCTAGCCCGAACTGCCAAGCCATGTCTTCCCTGGCCCGGAAACAAGATTCCGAGGACCGGTTTCTGGCATTCCAGCTGTCTTCAGCCCGGCTTGCTTGAATCCAGTGGCAAAGTGAGCAAGGGACTCACGTCTGAGCATACCCTACCTTACTTATGGCGGCCAAAAGCGGTACAAAAGGGGGTGGTGATGGTAGGAGCATCTGAATCAATCAAACACTCACACCCAGTCAAAAGATCTGGGTTTAATCCATCACCGTTCTTTAGCCCACTTTGCCACCCCAGTTCAGACATGGCTATATGCAAATCAGTCTGACCCTGTGCCTCATGGGAACAGTCCAGCCCGAACTGCCAAGCCATGTCTTCCCTGGACCGGAAACAAGCTTCCCAGGACCAGTTTCTGGCATTCCAGCCGTCTTCAGCCCGGCTTGCTTGAATCCAGTGGCAAAGTGAGCAAGGGACTCACGTCTGAGCATACCCTGCCACACTTATGGCGGCCAAAAGCGGTACAAAAGGGGGTGGTGAAGGACAGAGCATCTGAATCAATCAAACACTCACACCCAGTCAAAAGATCTGGGTTTAATCCATCACCGTTCTTTAGCCCACTTTGCCACCCCAGTTCAGACATGGCTATATGCAAATCAGTCTGACCCTGTGCCTCATGAGAACAGTCCAGCCCGAACTGCCAAGCCATGTCTTCCCTGGACCGGAAACAAGCTTCCGAGGACCGGTTTCTGGCATTCCAGCCGTCTTCAGCCCGGCTTGCTTGACTCCAGTGGCAAAGGACTCACGTCTGAGCATACCCTGCCACACTTATGGCGGCCAAAAGCGGTAAGGTGGTGATGGACAGAGCATCTGAATCAATCAAACACTCACACCCAGTCAAAAGATCTGGGTTTAATCCATCACCGTTCTTTAGCCCACTTTGCCACCCCAGTTCAGACATGGCTATATGCAAATCAGTCTGACCCTGTGCCTCATGGGAACAGTCCAGCCCGAACTGCCAAGCCATGTCTTCCCTGGCCCGGAAACAAGCTTCCGAGGACCGGTTTCTGGTATTCCAGCCGTCTTCAGCCCGGCTTGCTTGAATCCAGTGGCAAAGTGAGCAAGGGACTCACGTCTGAGCATACCCTGCCACACTTATAGCGGCCAAAAGCGGGTGGTGATGGACGGAGCATCTGAATCAATCAAACACTCACACCCAGTCAAAAGATCTGGATTTAATCCATCACCGTTCTTTAGCCCACTTTGCCACCCCAGTTCAGACATGGCTATATGCAAATCAGTCTGACCCTGTGCCTCATGGGAACAGTCGAGCCCGAACTGCCAAGCCATGTCTTCCCTGGACCGGAAACAAGCTTCCGAGGACCGGTTTCTGGCATTCCAGCCGTCTTCAGCCCGGCTTGCTTGAATCCAGTGGCAAAGTGAGCAAGGGACTCACGTCTGAGCATACCCTGCCTTACTTATGGCGGCCAAAAGCGGTACAAAAGGGGGTGGTGATGGACGGAGCATCTGAATCAATCAAACACTCACACCCAGTCAAAAGATCTGGGTTTAATCCATCACCGTTCTTTAGCCCACTTTGCCACCCCAGTTCAGACATGGCTATATGCAAATCAGTCTGACCCTGTGCCTCATGAGAACAGTCCAGCCAGAAACTGCCAAGCCATATCTTCCCTGGACCGGAAACAAGCTTCCGAGGACCGGTTTCTGGCATTCCAGCCGTCTTCAGCCCGGCTTGCTTGAATCCAGTGGCAAAGTGAGCAAGGGACTCACGTCTGAGCATACCCTGCCTTACTTATGGCGGCCAAAAGCGGTACAAAAGGGGGTGGTGATGGTAGGAGCATCTAAATCAATCAAACACTCACACCCAGTCAAAAGATCTGGGTTTAATCCATCACCGTTCTTTAGCTCACTTTGCCACCCCAGTTCAGACATGGCTATATGCAAATCAGTCTGACCCTGTGCCTCATGGGAACAGTCCAGCCCGAACTGCCAAGCCATGTCTTCCCTGGACCGGAAACAAGCTTCCCAGGACCAGTTTCTGGCATTCCAGCCGTCTTCAGCCCGGCTTGCTTGAATCCAGTGGCAAAGTGAGCAAGGGACTCACGTCTGAGCATACCCTGCCACACTTATGGCGGCCAAAAGCGGTACAAAAGGGGGTGGTGATGGACAGAGCATCTGAATCAATCAAACACTCACACCCAGTCACAAGATCTGGGTTTAATCCATCACCGTTCTTTAGCCCACTTTGCCACCCCAGTTTAGACATGGCTATATGCAAATCAGTCTGACCCTGTGCCTCATGGGAACAGTCCAGCCCGAACTGCCAAGCCATGTCTTCCCAGGACCGGAAACAAGCTTCCGAGGAAAGTTTCTGGCATTCCAGCCATCTTCAGCCCGGCTTGCTTGAATCCAGTGGCAAAGTGAGTAAAGGACTCACGTCTGAGCATACCCTGCCACACTTATGGCGGCCAAAAGCGGTACAAAAGGGGGTGGTGATGGATGGAGCATCTGAATCAATCAAACACTCACACCCTGTCAAAAGATCTGGGTTTAATCCATCACCGTTCTTTAGCCCAGTTTGCCACCCCAGTTCAGACATGGCTATATGCAAATCCGTCTGACCCTGTGCCTCATGGGACCCGAGGGTGACCTTTGCTGCATACACTGGGCCCCAACTCTAATGCAAGTGTCCACTGCATGCACCAGGCACCAACTCTGACACAAGACTTTGCTGCATGCACCAGTCACCAACTCTAACACAAGCCTCCACTGCATGCACCAGTCACCAACTCTAACACAAACCTTTGCTGCTTGCACCAGGCACCAACCCTAACACAAGCCTCTGTCGCATGCACCAGGCACCAACTCTAACACAAGCCTCTGTTGCATTCACAGGGCACAAACTCTACCACAAGCCTCTGCTGCATGCACCAGCGCCAACTCTACCACAAGCCTCCGCTGCATGCACTGGGCACCAAGTCTAACACAAGTCTCTGCTGCGTGAACTGTGAACCAACTCTAACACTAGCCTGCGTGCCTGCAATGGGCACCAACTCTACCACAAGACTCTGTTACATCAACTGGGCACCAACTCTAACACAAGCCTTGGTTGCATGCACTGGGCACCAACTCGAACACAAGCCTTTGCTGTATGCACCAAGCACCAACTCTACAGCAAGCCCCCATTGCATGTACTAAGCACAAACTCTAACACAAGCCTCCTCTGAATGCTCAAGGCACCAACTCTAACACAAGCCTCCATTGCATGCACTGGGCACCAACTCTACCACAAGCCTCCATTGCATGGACTAGGCATCAACTCTAACACAAGCCTCTGCTGCATGCAACAAGCCTCCACTGCAAAGACCAGGCACCAACTCTAACACAAGCCTTAGCTGCTTGCACCAGGCACCAACTCTAACACAAGCCTCTGTTGCATGTACCAGGCACCAACTCTAACACAAGCCTCCGTTGCATGCACAGGGCACCAACTCTACCACAAGCTTCTGCTGCATGCACCAGCACCAACTCTACCACAAGCCTCAGTTGCATACACCGGGCACCAACCCTAACACAAGCCTCCCCTGCATGCACTGGGCACCAACTCTACTACAAACCTCTGCTTCATGCACTGGGTACCAACTCTAACACAAGCCTGTGTTGAATGCACTGGGCACCAACTCTAACACAAGCCTCTGCCGCATGCACTGGGCACCAACTCTAACACAAGTCTCTGCTGCGTGAACTCTGCACCAACTCTAAAACTAGCCTACGCTGTCTGCACTGGGCACCAACTCTACCACAAGCCTCTGCTACATAAACTGGGCACCAACTCTAACACAAGCCTCCGTTGCATGCACTGGGCACCAACTGTAACACAAGCCTTTGCTGCATGCACCAAGCACCAACTCTACCGCAAGCCTCCATTGCGTGCACTAAGCAGCAACTCTAACACAAGCCTCCGTTGAATGCTCCAGGCACCAACTCTAACACAAGCCTCTGCTGCATGCACCAAGCACCAACTCTACCACAAGCCTTCACTGCATGAACTAGACACCAACTCTAATACAAGCCTCCGCTGCATGCACCAGGCACCAACTCTAACACAAGCCTCCGCAGCATGCACTGGGCACCAACTCTAACACAAACCTCCACTGCATGCACCAGACACCAACTCTAACACAAGCCTCCACTGCATGCACCATGCCCCAACTCTTACACAGGCCTCTGCTGCATGTACCTGGCATCAACTCTAACACAAGACTTTGCTGCATGCACTGAGCCCCAACTCTAATGCAAGTGTACACTGCATGCACCAGGCACCAACTCTAACACAAGCCTCCGCTGCATGCACCAGTCACCAACTCTACCACCAGCCTTGCTGCATGCACCAGCACCAACTCTACCACAAGCCTCAGTTGCATGCACCGGGCACCAACTCTAACACAAGCCTCCGCTGCATGCACTGGGCACCAACTCTACTACAAACCTCTGCTGCATGCACTGGGTACCAACTCTAACACAAGCCTCCACTGCATGCACTGGGCACAAACGCTAACACAAGCCTCTGTTGCATGCACCAGGCACCAACTCTAACACAAGCCTCCGCCGCACGCACTGGGCACCAACTCTAACACAAGTCTCTGCTGTGTGAACTGAGAACCAACTCTAACACTAGCCTATGCTGCCTGCACTGGGCACCAACTTTACCACAAGCCTCTGCTACATAAACTGGGAACCAACTCTAACACAAGCCTCCATTGCATGCACTTGGCACCAAGTCTACCACAAACCTCCATTGCATGCACTAGGCATCAACTCTAACACAAGCCTCTGCTGCATGCACCAGGCACCAACTCTAACACATGCCCCTGCTGCATGCACAAGGCATCAACTCTAACACAAGCCTCCGTTGCATGCACAGGGCAGTAACTCTACCACAAGCCTTTGCTGCATGTACCAGCACCAACTCTACCACAAGCCTCAGTTGCATGCACCGGGCACCAACTCTAACACAAGCCTCCGTTGCATGCACTGGGCACCAACTCAAACACAAGCCTCCACTGCATGCACTGTGCACAAACGCTAACACAAGCCTCTGCTGCATGCACTGGGCACCAAGTCTAACACAAGTCTCTGCTGCGTGAACTGTGCACCAACTCTAACACTGGCCTGCGCTGCCTGCACTGGGCACCAACTCTATCACAAGCCTCTGCTACATAAACTGGGCACCAACTCTAACACAAGCCTCCTTTGCATGCACTGGGCACCAACTCTAACACAAACCTTTGTTGTATGCACCAAGCACCAACTCTACCGCAAGCCCCCATTGCATGCACTAAGCAGCAACTCTAACACAAGCCTCCTCTGAATGCTCCAGGCACCAACTCTAACACAAGACTCTGATGCATGCACCAGTCACCAACTTTAACACAAGCCTCCACTGCATGCACCAGTCACAAACTCTAACACAAGCCTTCGCTGCATTCACCAAGCACCAACCTTAACACAAGCATCCATTGCATGCACTGGGCACCAACTCTACCACAAGACTCTGCTACATCGACTGGGCACCAACTATAACACAAGCCTCCGTTGCACGCACTGGGCACCAACTCTAACACTAGCCTTCATTGTATGCACCAAGCACCAACTCTACCGCAAGCCCCCATTGCATGCACTAAGCACCAACTCTAACACAAGCCTCCTTTGAATGCACCAGGCACCAACTCTAACACAAGCCTCTGCTGCATGCATCAGGCACCATCTCTAACACAGGCCTCCATTGCATGCACCGGGCACTAACTCGAAGACAAGCCTCCGCAGCATATACTAGACTCCAACTCTAACACAAGACTCTGCTGCATGCACCAGTCACCAACTCTAACACAGGCCTCCACTGCATGCACCAGTCACGAACTCTAACACAAGCCTTTGCTGCATGCACCAGTCACCAATTCTAACACAAGCCTCCACTGCATGCACTGGGCACTACCTCTACTTCAAGCCTCCATTGCATGCACTAGGCACCAACTTAAATACAAGCATCCATTGCATATGCCTGACTCCAGTGCTAGAAAAGGACTCTTTCACAGACTCTTCTTCAAATCCAGGCAAGACTCCATTACACATTCCAGGCCAGTCCCTAGCACGGCCTCCACTATGCACAGAAAGCCCTTGAGATAGACAGTTCTCCGTTAATCACAACATACCCCAACACGAAGAAGGGTGGTAGTGCACACACCATGTGCCAGTGCACTTATATGAAAGCATCATCCACATCAGGCCCTAACGTGATCCCTTATACTGTATATGCACACTATTTTGCTGCCCCGTGGACACACACGTCATGTGACAGGTTTAGATGGCCTCTAGCGCGAGGGGCCCTTCTTTAGCATTACTCCCAGTAATAGAATTAAGGGGGGTGCTAGGTTTGTAGTACTGGGGCAGGCTTCATCCCAGAATATAAGAGTGAAACATGAGGGTAACAGGTGAACAAGAAAAAACAAGATTCTCTCGTATTATTTGCAGGTGAGGGAACATCAATGTAATCCTTCTATCAACAATAAAGGTATTAGAACATAACACCTAGGCCCCCATTTATGAAAAGTGACGCATGGCTGCGAGAAAACAGCCATGCGTCAATTTTCATTGCGCCATCCTTGAGACACCAATGATGCATCATATTTACAGTATGACACGTCCTGCGGCAAGGAGTTACAGATACGTCAGTAGTTCTGTCGTATCTGTAGGCACAAAAATGATGCATTGTTGGAGTGTGTCACAAAAGTGACGCAACTCCAGTAATGGGTCATTACACATGGGCAAGTCCCATGTTAACTGTGCCTGCATCAGTCTTATGCCTGCCATGAGGCAGGCGTAAGATATTGACACATTTGCGTCACTTCCACGACCCTTTCTTGCTTCGGAATGCCCCCACTGCATACATTATACTTGGCTCACGTATAATGTGGCGCAGGGGTTTACAAACTGACGCATCTACCTACATGCGTCACTTTGTAAATATGACGCAACATGGCGAGGGGCCATAAATAAGCCCCCTAGAGTAACATTTTCTTTTTAGTTTTTTCTCCATAGACAAAAACATTTCCCGGATTCTGTAACTGTGTGTAATATATACTGCTTCCTAATGACTCCCTTGAACATGATGCCATCATCAATTGTGTCGTATACCTTGATGGAGCACAAGCAGCCAACATGTGTTTCTCCCAATTGGGCTGACAGCCTGTGGCTTTGCCAAGATTTGATGAACTGGAGCTCAGTCAGGTGTTGACTGCGTTGAGGTGGTCTTTAGACTGGAGTGCTTCTTGGGCCAGAGAGTATAAGTGTGAATTACAGTTTGCAGAATGTCCAGGTAAGAAGCATAGTGAGTGGTCGTTATGCGGCTCTTGGAGGAGGAGTAGGTTAGGATCTTGAATTTGGAATATGGTGGCCCAGGTTGCCATTCTTGCCTCTGGCACGGATATCGTGTGAATTTGGGCCAATCACTAAATCTCTGTGTGCCTAAAAATGTGTTTAAAATGTGTTTATATAAACCCTCTTGATGTACACTATCTTGTAGATCACCTTAGAATCCCTCATGTAATGCACAGCACTAAGCTCTCCAGTGCTAATTTCCCACTATATAAAATACCAATACATACATATGCATTGTTATCCCACACGCTCCGGTGTGTCCCTGGTTCCTGCCTGCTTCCACTGAAGATTACACACACACTGAACTACTCTATCTTTCAGGCGCTAATCCTCCATCCTCTGCTTGTACAAGCACCATTTTCCATACACGCGGATTATCTGCTCTCTGCACTCATGCGCACTTGTATGAGCTGGTGCTTGCTGCCTTCGCGCTTGGTATCGGCTTGTGTGTTGCATTCGTGACTTGTATTTGCCTGCGTTCTTTGTGGTCGCCCCTTACGTTTCTTTGTGCTTATTTACATCTGACGCTTGTTTCTGCTCGGGCTCGTCTATTTCAGGCCTTGCAGTTGCCTGTGTTTGTTTATTCTTAATCGTTGCCTTGGCTTGGTCCTTCCATTTGCGTGTACTCGTGTCATTTCAATTCTTGCATTTGCTAACGCGTGTTGTGTTTACTGTTGTCCTTGTTTGTGCCTGGTTACTTGTTTCAGCTCTTGCATTTGTTTGTGCTTGTTTACATATTGCACTACTTGCATTTACTCGTGCTTGCTTGTGTTGGCTCTTGTGTTTGCTCGTGCTTGTTTCTTTCGGGACTTGCGATTGCTTGTGTTTGTTCACACGTGAAACTTGCATTTACTTGTGTTTGTTCAGTTCAGTTTTTTGCCTTGCTCTTGCTCGTTTGTATTTACTGCTGCCTTTGTCGATCTCTTTGCATTCACTTGTGCTTGTTTTCTTACTGCACCTCATGTTTGTGCTCGTGCTTGTTCGGTGTCTATCTCTTGCGTTCACTCGTGCTTGTTTTCTTGTTGCACCTCTTGCACTCGCTCGTGTTTGTTTTGTGTCTGTCTCATGCATTCGCTTATGCTTGTTTTCTTACTTCACCTCTTGTCTTTGTCTGTGCTTTATTACTTGTTCAGCCTCTTGTATTGGCTTGTGCTTGTTTTCTGGTTTCCCTTTTACATTTACTTGTGCTTATTTATTGTGAACTCTTGTATTTGCTTGTGTTTGATAGCAAAACTGGAGGTTGCCTGACTTTAAAATGGCCGCTCAGTATCTTTAACATGGGGTGGGAGCAGAGTGCCTGACTCCAAAATGGCCGCTGCTGTGGAAATCTCGTTTTCAACGAGATTTGGCCATTCTTTCTCATTCTTTCACCGGAGACATTACATTCATCGGCGCTCTCGCTCCCACTCACCGTCGGTTGCAGCCAGTGGTCGTTTCCTGATCACCGATCCAGGTAGGGCAGCAATTTTCTTCGTTGTGCCTTTCCTTTCCCTTTCTTTTGGCGCCGGGGTGGGCTCCCGGTGGGCAACAGGCAATGCGCTCTAGCCCCCACACGTGGGGCGAGCCCTGATTGTTCCGCCGCCGGGGTGGGCTCCCGGTCGGCAAGCAGACAACGCGCTCCCAGCCCCACACGCGGGGCGAGCTCGGGTTCTTCCGCCGCCGGGGTGGGCTCCCGGTGGGCGGGCAACAACACGCTCCAACCCCACACGTGGGCGAACTCCGCTCCACGTGGCTTCCCGACCATGGAGCTTCTCTGCGCACGACAGCGCCCTCACAGATCCGCTCCGCGTGGTTCCCCACCACGGAGCTTCTCGGCGCACGACAGCGCCCTCACAGATCCGCTCCATGTGGCTTCCCCACCACGGAGCTTCTCGGCGTACGACAGCGCCCTCACACGCGTGCCTCATTGGACGGGTCACAGCTTCTGGGATGTGCTCAGTCAGGCAGTGTGATCGTCCCACCCTTGTCGCCAGCTGTAGCATCTTGCTACTAATGATGACGCTACACAAGAGTATATATTTAGGAGCTCTTTATTATGCTTCCTCTGGGTTCCCCGTCCCTACTCTAACTGCCTTAGTTCCTGTCCCCCGGCTCCTCCCGTTCCTGTTCCTCCCCTTAGCTCCACCCCAACCACTAGACTGCATCACGTTACTACACCTACCACAGAACCACCCTGGCGCGCTGGCAAAATACACGATTCAAACACGCAAGCACAAGCGAAAAGTAGGTATGGAGGCTTCAAATAAATGATAACAATTCGCAAGATCATTAACCCTCCCTGTCTCCCAGTAGCATGTGGTGGTGGGAGTGCTGCGGGGCGGTGGAGGAGCAGGGTGGGGGATAGTAAACTACGGCATACAGCCGAACAGAGGTAAGTAAACAAATAAAGAAATACAACTAATTTCCAAAACCGATACAGCGCACGCAACGAAATTTGTTATATTTATTTATTTGTTTACTTACCTCCGTTGGGCCATATTCCATAGTTTACTATGCCCACCCTGCTCCACTCCTGCCTGGCCCCACCGCCCGGAGCCCTCCCACCACAGGCCGCTACTGCTGTCTCCCTGAAACCCACATCTAAACCTGCGGTCCCAGAGCCAGATGGTAAGTGAACCTGCGGATCTACACACGGTGGAGGGATCATGACCAGCACGGGTAACCAGGCTATACTTAAACCCTTGATAACACGTTGGTTTTAGGATGGCTTAATGTACGAATCAATAAACCTTTTCAATGCCAAATGATGCATAGTGACGGATTGTTTCATTTCCAATTTATGTCTCCTGGAAAGCGGAAGGCATGGTGGCGTGTGAAGTTAAGCAATGCACGTAATTCATTTAAACAACTGGAGTCGCATTTCCAAGGTCATTGCACTGCCGGAGCGTCACTTTTTTGACGCACCGGCAGCGCAGGGCACCTGCCCATGTTTACAAGGCCACCTAAAGTTACATTGCGTGATTTTTCAAGGCCTTGCAAATATGGGCCCCTTTCACGCATGACTGCGTGAAAGGGGCGTTTCATGGGTGTTGCTGTGGGTGTTCCCACACAACTTCCATGGAACCTGACACATTCCCGGATCAAGGAGAAATACTTTGGTTTCTCCTAATTTTTTCCTCTTTCTATACATGCCATCAAAGATTGTTTTTGTGCAGGAAGATATCCTTTCCTGCAGTAAAACAATCATCCCTGCAATGCAGGCACACTTGCATGATGCAAGAGTGCCTGCACTGGTGCATTGCAGCCAATTGTACGCCAAGACAGGGTAAAGCACACGCATGCGTCGTATTGTTTTTAACAAGAGGTATCCCTGTGCTTTTGAAATGACACAGCTTGGCATGGCAAAATGGCTTGCTGTGCTGCTCTGTGTCATTTGTTTGTAAATTAGGCCCCTGGGTTATAAGTCAGGTGCCTTAAAGCTAGAAGTAATGTGTGTTGAGTGGAACTTCCCAGGGGGATAAAAACAATTAATGCGAATGTTAATTGGCGCGCCTGTAACTGTAGACATGACCCTGGCTCCCTCAGTGCTGCACACATGCTCAGAGCCAGCGGGCTGGGGAATGCCATTCATGCCTGTCTTACAGTGTCAGCAACGGAGGCCAGCAACACCAAGAAGCCTGCTCTTGTGTTAGTAGAGTGGCGTCGTGTACATCTGTACAGCGCTGTACAAGTTTCAAGAGGGGCCTGCAAAGACAGCTGCCACACTTCTCTCAAAAAGACAACCGAGCAGAATACCCTGAAGCTGATTGACAAAAGTAAACCTTCCCCCACTACTTGAGTCTCTGAAGATGAATAATTTACACAGATGTGAAACCTGTCCTTTACAAAACTAACTAGAAGCCCAATTGAAATGAGCTACTCAAGCACATCTAAAGCACACGTAAGCAAAGATAAGCATTGGAAAAGCCAATAGGTCTTGCCTATGTGAAATCTATTGGCTTTGCCAATTTGTTTTAGTTAAGGGGTTATGTATGGCATGGTGTGGTATGGTGTAGCCTTTTATTGTACTGTTTGGTATAGTTAGGTATGGTTTGGCCTGTCATTCTCTAAGTATGGTAGGGTATAGTGTGGTATGATATGATATAATATGATATGGCATGACCTGTAATAGTATGGGATGGTTTGGTATTGTATTGCCTGTCATTGTACAGTATAGTAAATCTTGGTATGGTATGACCTTTCATTATATAGTATGATACGGTATGACCTGGTATTGCATATTATATTATTATTGGAGGAAACACGGTTTTTGTTGCCTCTCCCTCCACTTTTTGCCAGGAATTTGATGCAACTTTGACTGAAGTGTACAGGGTTCCTGCTAACTAAGTCCCCAGTACCAGTGTTCTTTCTCTAAAAAAACAGTACAGCTGTTCCCCCAATTGGCAAAACCTTTAGTACCCTCTGTAAGTCCCTAGTAGATGGTACCCCTGGTACCTATGGCCTGAGGTACTAAAGAGGATACCTAAAGGCTGCAGCACAAATTGTGCCTCCCTAAGGAACCCCTCGCCAAGCACATGCAAGACTGCCACTGCAGGCTGCGTCTCTTAGTGCAGACAAAATTGAAAACACAGCATGTCAAATATCGCTGTGTGCCATTTCTCTAACACTGCATGTATTCATTGTAAGTCACCCCTAGAGCAGGCCTGACAGCCCTAAGGCATGTTGCTGAATATTACATATGAGGGAGTACCTGCTTGAGCAGATATGTCCCTGTCCTGTCAGTCCTATTACTGCTAGTACAATGGCCAGGGAAGCCATCATAGTATGTGCTGGACACTGGTAAAAACGTATTCCTCAGCTACATTATGGCTTCACTAAAAATATGGATGTTATCAAACATCTCATATTGGTAAACCCACACTGATGCTAGTGTTAGATTTATCAATACAAGCACCCAGAGAGCACCTTAGAGGTGCCCCCTAAAAACCAACCAGCCTCTTGTGTTGTTGCTGCCTGGTTTCTGCCAGCGAGCTACCCGAGATGCTGTTCTGGCCTCCTAGGGTGAAAGCCATTTGCTCTCAGAAGACCCAGAACAAACGCCTTCCCGGGAAGAGGGTGTAGCACCCTCTCCCGCAAGATGACCTGCTGCTTAGCCTTCTTGGGCAGGCAAGCTTCAAAGAGTTGCCACCTTTGAAATGTGAATATGGCTCCCCTCACAGGAGAGGAAGCCACCCCACCCCTTTGTCCAGGACCCCCTTGGCACCTGGGCAGTCGGGAACATTAGCTGGTCAGGTAGGCATGCCACCTCCAGGCTAGTACCACCACTAAGGTGGGCTACTGTGAGGAGGACATGGTGACATACGTAGGAAATCTGGGACAGGGTTATGCCCACTTCCCACAGGCAGTGGTCAAAATAGGAGGTGTAGTGACCTCAAGGGTCATTAGCCCATCGGCTACAACCCTACACTCCCCTAAGGGCCCTAAATTTAGTATTAGTATTAATCTTTATTGTTCAATTACTTAAAATCGTTACAATATACTATCATTATAAAAGGAAAAAAAGTTAAAATGCCTCACAAATTGCTACAATCTAGAAGGGAGTAAAACATTAAAAACTGATATCCAAACTAGCAGTAAAGTGCAGATGTATAAGACATAGAGAGGAGTTTTGTCCAAGCCTCTCTTGCTTGCTAACCAGCTAGTTTCTTTTTGTAACTCAATTTTCTGTGTCAGTGCGGCCCTTTTTGATTCTGTAAATTTCCCTAGGTGCTGACTGTTTGAGCTGTTTTAGCAGAGAAACACAAGTCTGAGGCTTCTCTGCGTCGTACAAGACCACAGGACCTGCAGATGGGAAGTACCAGTCAGTGCCACTCGCTAGCTAACTTTGGGCAACAGCACAGCAGATGGAGTCAGGATTCACAATGGTAACTTCAAAGTCAACATGTGGCTGAATTGTCCTGCCGGGCCCAGGCTTGATTAAAGTCCGTGATGGGAAATGCAAGCAGTCTCATGTAGGTGATTTTTTTTCCAGGCCGGGACTGTCAGTGCTTGCTCAAAGTAAGGCTGTGGTTTTCCAACTATGTAGGAGGTGTCCAGTGATGAGAGATTGGGTTGATGGTGTAAGCTTTCCAGGTCTCTTTCATAGGATATTTTCTTGACCTGTGTATTCACTGATCTTTTCCATGCAGCTACAGGAATGTTTAAATTGTGCAAGTTTTGAACGTCTATTTCTAACAATTTTGTGGCTGCTGCCAACTGAACCTGCCATGGAAATCTACCTTCTTCGAAGATTGTTTTAGTTTGCGTTTTCAGAGAAGTTGCTGAAGCACGCAGTGTGGTAATATAGTATTTTAAAAGTTCCCTGAACAGGTAATGTCCGGACGGGTGAGTCCCAGCTCCAACCTTACTATTGCTTTCCTGGCCTGTTGTGGAATGCCTAGGACCTTCTTGTATGCAGAAATTTGGTGGTTCGTAAGGAACTTGGTAAAGGTTCCAGGGAAGTCTATGTGGCCGTAGTTAAGAGAGGGAACTCGTTTTGCTTTTAAGACTTTCAAGATGGGTTCTGCAGTCGGACTGTGTAGTCTTCGATTGAGATTTCTCAAACTGTAGATGATGCCGGCCCCCTTGCTTCTTAGATGTTTCAGATGGGCTATGGGTTTGGCCCCTTCCGATAGCCTGAGACCCAAATAGTTATAACTTGTGCATTTTCTGATTTGCAGGTCACCTAGGCACCATTGTGCAGTCTTCTTTCAGTGATACTTCCCAAAGATAATTATCCTGGTCTTCTCCTGGCTCACCAAGAGATTGTTCTTTTGGTTAAACCTGTGCAGAGTTTCTAGGGCTTTCTGTAGGCCTGTCATAGTGGGATCCATTATAACTATGTTATCGGCGTATTGGAGAATTTAGAGCCGCACATTCCCCAGCCTTGGTGTTAGTAGATCTGCCCCATCAGGGCTTTTCCCAGGTTGGCTATATAGAGATTAAAAAGTAAAGGGCCAAGAATTCACCCGTAGAACCTTAGTTGTTAGAGTTGTTTGCCTGGTTTTGATACAAACGCAAGTCCCCTCATGAAGGGCAATTATTGCCTTTAACAGCTTTTGAGGGACGCCCCAGTAGTCCAGTACCCCAGTAGTCCAGTTTTTCCCACAGCTTCATACGGTCTTTACGGTTAAAGGCTGCACTGTAATCAACAAAGCAGCAGAACAGGGGTTGTTGTGATGGCTGGGTTGCACGGAGTGACAGGTTTCCCACTACTACAATGTTATCTATGGTGGGGCTTTGGGGCCTGAAACCGGATTGAAAGAAGGGAAGGATGTTATGATCTTGATCTTTTGCCCAGGTTTTTAGTTCTGTCAACAGTATGCTGGCATATGCTTTCGCTTCTATGTCCAATGGTGCAACGGGTCTGTAATTTTCATGTTTCGTGCGGTCCCCTTTTTTTTAATGAATGGGGACGAGTATTGAGCCTTTCCACGACGATGGAACGGGAGAAGTGGTGGTAACTGTTCTGACCAGAATCTGTGAGAGGCTTTAAACACTGCTGCAGGGACTCCGTTGGGACCTGGGGCGCCGTCTGTCCTCATTTTTTTTAATCAGGTTGGTTATCTTGACCTTTGTGATGACAGGTGTTTTGACGCCTTTATGTATTGCTGGGGGAGTTTGTTGTGTTTGGGTGTAAGTCATATTCCGATGTGTTATATACAGTTGCTTTGCGTATTTAACCCACTCAGACGCTGCCACCATGTTTTCCTTGCACTGACCGATGTGGCTGTGTTGCTTGATATATCTAAAAAGTTGGATATGTCCCTTTTCTGTGAAAAGGTTAAATATTCTCAGCCACTCTGCCTCAATTTTCTTTAGTTGTGTTCTGTACGAAGCGCTGTTATTGCCAGTGTTTGGGGATTTGTGCCTCCTATTTTTCCTGCTCTCAAGGCCTTTAAGAGACTATGCTTGGTTTGATCTAGGGCCCTTGGCTTTAATTGTGATGGTAGGCATTGGGTATAGGAGTCCTGTGCTTTAGGAATTCCTGTTCATCCCCCAAGAACGGTTTTTATTTCAACAAGGAGTGCTTTCCAGAGCTCCAAGGGGATACGGTATGTATGTCTGTGGAGCTCGCCTGTTTATGTATAATCCACTTCAGGAGTTTGACATAGATTCGTGGGCCATTTTATTCTGCTCATAACTTTGTGGTGCTCTTCTCCAGTTGAAACCCCAATGTTTCCAGTTGTTTTGCAGGTTTCCCGTTTAGCTGAAGAGATATCCGCAGTGGTCTGTGATTGCTCTCGTCCCTATTTCTGATGACGAGCAGCATTTATTATGTTAGAAGTGCCGTCATGGTGGCTGGCCTTCTGGACCAGTCTGAGTGCCATGCGTGAAGATATGCTTTGGCCCCTGATGTGGATGGTCCTGTGGTCAAGCGTACTTGTTATCCTGTAGGCGTTGTAAAGTCTTGGCTCTGCAGATGAGCTTTTCCCTGGTTGATTGCTCGCTGTCCCCCTTAGGACGAGTGAACCTCCTTCGTTGGCAGTGATGCTGCTAGTATGTGTGGGTATTTCTCGGGGATGGGGAAAGTGATGTCAATACCCCAATCAGCCATTTGAGCTATTACTTCTGGTGTTAGCCTCACCTGGGAGTGGCGACTCAGCCCTATCGAGGTTGATTGCCCTTGAGAGTCACTGGAGATACTCAGGAACTTAACCCAGGCTAGGTCGTCTGAGTGTATTTCTTTAAGGGTCGGGATATGCTTAAATAGTTGAAGTACGTTGCCCCTGTTTAGGATGTCATGTTGGCCTTTAATGAAGTATCTAGGGGTGAGGATTACCTCCTGAGTAGTTTTACTGACTTGGTTTGCGTTAGGCTGGATTCTTAGACCCGTCTATACAATACTTAAATTAAGGCTTGGGCCAGAGTCCCATTGGCGTGGTTCTGGACGGTAGATCGGGCTTTGGATTGGCTGAGATGATTGATCGCAGGCCCTCTGTGAGACCAAGGGTAAGAGTCTCTGAGATCTATTGTCCCCAATATCGGGTTCTATTTCCTTGGTTTAGCATAATAGACTTCTCTGCTCTAACTTTATGATGTTTGATGAATGAGGTAGTTGAGTTATTGTTGCTGGGCCTGATGGGCTGTGCGACTCCCCTGGTCGGTGAATTGGCTGTAAAGGTCTGTCAGTCTCTTGTTTGGCATCCAAAGGGATTGGGGCTGTGGATGTTGAGTTGCTTGGGACGTGGTTTTTAGTGAAAATTGAATAGAAAGGTGTTTTGTCTTTTTCAATTTGTGAATTTTGAGGATGGGTTGGTAATAGGAGGGCAATTTTTTTTGATGCCTTAGCCTTTTTCTCTTGTAGGATTGAGACTGGGTGGACTGATGGAGAGTTTAGTGGGTACGAGAAGTCCTTGAGTGTCGGGCTTTATTAAGGGGTTACCCGAATTGTTTATAGCTGAGTTACCATGAGGGTCGATGAGGTTTGAGATTGGTGCAGTACTACTATTTTCCGTCGGGCCCATGGTGCCTCCTGTTTGAGCTTTTAATGAGACTACCAGGCCTGTTAAGATTTTTGGAAGTGTTGCTCATTTATCCATGAGATCTGCACACGAACAGGTGCAAAGCCAGTTATTCTGATTGACACCTGATTTGATTTGATTTGATTGGAGATTTGTAATGCACGACTTTGCCCAGAGGCGTCAAGGCGCAGAGGATGGAAAATTGCCAGGTGCAACTAGTGAGCATAGGAGAACTAGGGATCGGCTTCAACAAAAAGCAGGGTTTTGAGGCCTTTACGGAAGAGGGCGAGGGACTCCTGGTTCTTGAGTTCCAAAGGGAGCTGGTTCCAGAGTTTGGGGGCAAGGGAAAAAAACACCTTACCTCCCCATCTCGCCTTAGCAATTCGGGGGACAGTTAGCAGATTCTTACTGGCCGAGTGCAGGGCCCTACCAGGGGCGTAGGTTGACACCAAGGAACTAATGTCCTTGGCACCAGCACCATGGAGGGCCCGGTGGGTGATGATCAGAGTTTTGAATTTTATCCTGGCATGCACAGGAAGCCAGTGAAGTCTTTTCCTGATCAATGTTCCTGAGGAACGTCTGGGGGCATCAACAGCAAACCTCGCTGCTGCGTTCTGGACAACTTGCAGACGGTGGACCAGTTTATTGCTCATGCCAAGGTATAGGGCATTGCAATAGTCCAGACGCGAGGATAGAAGGGCGAGAGAGACAAGTTTCCGGGCGTCCGGGGAGAGATAGTGGGTAAGTTTTCCCAGCACCCTTAGAACCCTGCAGCAAGTGGAAACCGTTCTATTTACTTGCATGTCGAAGGCAAGTGAGGTGTCAAAAATGACCCCCAGATTGCGGGCGACACGGGAAGGCTGAGGGCAAGCTCCCAGTGCCGGTGGCCACCAGTCGGCTGACCAGACCTCTTTGTTTCTTCCGAAGACAAGATCTCGGTCTTTTCTCCGTTTAGTTTGAGGAAGTTCGACGTCATCCAACCTGCCACTTCCTTCCATACAGTTTTTGAAATTTAGGGCCGTGGTCTCGACGGATTGTGACAGGGAGACCATGATCTGGGTGTCGTCGGCGTACGAGAGCACTTCCAATCCAAAAGACCTGACAAGTCTAGCAAGTGGGGCCACATAAATGTTGAAAAGCGTGGGGCTCAATGAGGAGCCCTGCGGGACCCCACACTGCAAAGGCTTGGCGGTGGAAAGGAAGTCACCCAATTTGATCCCTTGCTCCCGTTGATTAAGGAAAGATGTAAGGAGGCTCAGAGTCAGCCCCCCCACCCCCATCTCACTGAGACCAGGATGGTCGGGGACATGGTGTCAAACGTGTCTGTGAGGTCGAGCAGGATCAGAAGAGTAGTCTGACCTCTGTCGACCTTAGCACGGATGTTATTGACCACCACTGTGAGGGCTGACTCTGTGCTATGCGCCTTCCGAAAACCATGCTGAGAGAAGTCAAGCAGGCAGGTCTTGTCAAGGAAGGCGCCAAGATGGCAGTTCAGATGAGCCTCCAGCATCTTGGCTGGAGCAGGAAGAAGGAATATGGGACAAAAGTTCTTCAAGGTCCCAGGATCCAAGGTGGCCTTTTTCAGGAGGGGCTTGACAATGGCGGTCTTCCAGGGTGCAGGAAAAGTTCCACTGGAGATGGCCCTGTTCACAACTTCCAAAAAAGGGGGAAGTAAAGTTTCCTTACAGTTCTTCAGGGTTTTTAGCGGGCAGGGGTCAAGAGGAGATCCTGATTTGAGCGTGTCGAGGAGCTTGTCAAGGGCCTCAACCGTAAGCAGGGGGAAACTGGAGAGGGTTCCACTGGGAGCTGAGGTATACTCTGACCTAGGAGGGGGAGCATGAGTGAGATTATAAGTCTGAAGTGCTGTATAGATGTCCACTATTTTTGTGTGAAAAAAAGTGGAAATTTGATCACATATTTCTTGAGAGGGAACTATGGGATCAGGGTGTTGAACAAGGGATAGAGTGTCTACGACTTTGAACAGGTCTCTAGGAGAGGTGAGGGAGGAGGTTAGTCTGGAGAAGTATGCCTGCTTTTAGGCCAATACAGCAGCCTTATAGATCTTGATAAGATTTTTATGTTTGGTGCTCCCGTCAGTATCAAGCTGGGCTCTCCAGAGCCTTTCTTGCCTCCTACACTCCTGCCTCTGGAGTCTTAGGGAGTCCGAGTACCAGGGCGCTGACGGGCGTTTCCTGGCCCAATATTGAGACTTAAGCGGAGCAAGGGCATCCACAGCCCTAGAGATGGTATTCGCAAGCTCGCGGGCAGCAGCATCAATGTCCTGATTGAAGGGGGGGCTTAAAGTTAACAATAAGGGGACCAAGAGATTCATTTGACAGGCCCCTATAGCTCCTTCTCAAGACCCAACAGTTCTTATCCGTAGGGAAAGAGACAGGCCGGCCTGACGCGAGCTCAAAGGGAACTGCCTTATGATCCGACCAGTAGAGGGGAAGAGGGGGGGCAATCTCTAACCTGGGATCATTCGTAAACACCCCGTCCAAGGTGTTCCCGGCGGAGTGGGTGGAGGCCGACACTTTTTGAGAGAAACCAAAGGAGGCCAGTGAGTCCACAAGGGACAGGGTATCGGGCGAATTGAGATTTTCTAAGTGGAAGTTAAAATCCCCAAGAATGGTAATGAAAGGCCTATTGATAAAAGGTTCGAGTACTTCAAGTAATTTGGCGGCAAAAGAAGACCTAGGACCTGGAGGTCTATAGAGGAGGATACCTGAAAAGGATTCTTTAGGGGAGGTGCTGAGGGAGAAGAATAGGGCCTGGAAAGAGTTCTGGAGAGATGGAAGGGACTCAATGCGACAGGTAAAAAGAGTTTTTATAAATTATGCCTATTCCCCCCCCCCTTTACGACCCTCTCTGTCCTGCCTCAGAATGGCATAACCATCAGGGAGGGCATTAATCAAGTCCGGGCCAGCTGAATCTGAGCCCCACGTTTCGGTGACATAGACCCACGAGGGCTTTCTTTGTGATATGAAGTCTCTAAAGGCAAAGTTATTTTTGACCAGGGAACAAGCATTAATGAGAAAGCCCAGTTCTTTCGGGGATAGGAGAGGATCCTGTGCCCCAGAGATCCTGGGAGTACTTATAGTGGAAATGAGGTTAGGCGAGCTAGGTTCGCCCAAGCAACTGCATTTCAGGCCATGGCATAATTGCTCGGGGAATAGTTTGTGATGGCAGGCTTTCCGAGTAGATCGGAACGATTTGAGGGTACTGAGGGAGTAGCTATAGGTTTCAGGGGGAAGACTGAGAGACTGAGCACCTTGTTGCTCAGTTCCACTAGCCGCTGTGCATTGGTGGATAAGAGGTTGCTTTGCAACTCCATTTTGTTCGATTGCCAGAGTAATGCCCTGGCTATGGTGTGGACCTTTTCACCAGATGAGGTTGCACCTGTGTCGTTAATGAGACTGCTATAGTAGGAACTATGGCTTTTAGAACTTTGTGTATAGGAGGGGGAGCTGGGTTACATTGCCATTCTGAAGAGCTTTGGGGTGAGATCCAGTGTACTTTGTATCTTTGATTCCAGGTTTTCAAGAAATATCGGTGATAGTTACCCATGGTTTTGTAGACGCTTTGACTCTTCTGCCGTAGTTGGTCCAGGTCCTGTGTTTACCAGGTGAGGTGACTGAACAGGAGACTGCAGGGTGAGTTGTTGCTGAAGGCGTATTTGGGCTGTCATCACCTGCTCATGGTTTCCTCGAGTTAGAGCAGTGGTGTCAACGGTTGGGTCACTTGCGTATCTTTGTTTAATTCCTGGAGGGGCGACATGGCCCAGAGCAAGAATGAGACCAGCATCTTTCGATGTTTATGCTTCCAATGTTTTGTACTTTGTGCTTGTATTACAGGGAACTTGTTGTTGGAAGGGCTCCCTGGCAGGTGGTTCATTCTATCACAGGCCTTGGCCCTTCCTGATCGATCTGTCGGGTGGGGAGCTCTCATCATTAGGAGGACGTTTATATAACAAGCATTTGTAATGCAATAGGTCCCGCATTAGGAAAGTTTGATGTTTTGGTATTGCAAATGATATTTATTTTTATTTATGTTTTTTAATAGTGAAAATATAGGAATTAATAGTTTTGTATTTTACAATGCCAATAGTTTTTTTTTTTTTTAATGTGACACCTTTTGCAATTTTAATACAATATGTGTTGTTTGTATGTGACTTATATGTATTGATATTACAAATAACAATGTCTTCTAATGAAATGTATGAATTAATTTTTAAATAAAAGTTATTGTAATGTATAATGGTAATTGGTCAAACTTTTGCAAATAACTTGGTGGACTTGTATTTGGAGGGTGGAGTTTGATTGTGGTTTTGTTTTTTGAGTCTGTTGTTTGATGAGGGATTTGGAGGGTGGAAGGTGTAGCTGGTGTTGGAGGGTGGATTTGGAGGGTGGATTTGTAGGGTGGAGTTGGGGGTGGAGTGCTGAGTGTTGCTGTGGTGGTGCTCAGTAGTTTTGTGGTGGTTCTGAGTTGTGCTGTGGTGGTGCTGACTGATGCTGTGTGGTGCTTAGTAGTGCTATGGTGGTGCTGAGTGATACTGTGGTGGTTCTGAGTGATAATGTGGTGGTGGTGAGTGGTGCTGTAGTGGTGCTGGGTGGTGTTGATTGAATTTGTGGTGGTTGTGCGCGGTGCTATGGTGGTCCTGAGTGATGCTGTGGTGGTGCTGAGTGGTGCTGTGGTGGTTTTGAGTAAAGCTGAGGTGATTTCGAGTGGTGCTGTGGTGGTCCTGAGTGATGCTGTGCTGGTCCTGAGTGGTGCTGTGTTGGTTTAGAGTGAAGCTGTGGTGGTTATGAGTGATGCAGTGGTGGTGCTGTGGTGGTTCTGGGTGGTGTTGAGTGGTGCTGGACTTGTGCTGAGTGGTGCTGTGGTGTTGCAGAGTGATAATGTGGTGGTGCTGAGTGGCGCTGTGGTGGTGATGAAAGATGCTGTGGTGGTGCAGAGTGGTGCTGTGGTGGTACAGAGTGGTGCTGTGGTGGTGCGGAGTGGTGCTGTGGTGGTACAGAGTGGTGTTGTGGTGGTGCTGAGTGGTGCTGTGGTGGTGATGATTGATAATGTGATGGTGCTGATTGATAATGTGGTGGTGCTGAGTGATGCTTGGGTAGCGCTGAGTTATGATGTGGTGATGCTGAGTGGTGCAGAGTGGTGCTGTGGTGGTGATGAGTGGTGCTGTGGTGGTGATGATTGATAATGTGGTGGTGCTGATTGATAATGTGGTGGTGCTGAGTGATGCTTGGGTAGCGCTGAGTGATGTGGTGATGCTGAGTGGTGCTATGGTGGTGCTGAGTGATGCTGTGGTGGTGCTGAGTGATAATGTGGTGCTGTTGATTGATAATGTGTGGTGCTGATTGATGCTGGGGTTGCGCTGAGTGATGCTGGGGTTGCGCTGAGTGATGCTGGGGTTGCGCTGAGTGATGCTGGGGTTGGGCTGAGTGATGCTGGGGTTGCGCTGAGTGATGCAGGGGTTGCGCTGAGTGATGCTGGGGTTGCAAGGGGAAAACGAGTCTAACAGAGGGCAGAAGGGCACAAAAAGCGAGTCTAACAGAGGGCAGAAGGGCAGAAAAACAAGGAAAAAAACGAGTCTAATAGGGGCAGAACTTGATGAGTCGGTGCCGGTGGACTTTGGATTCCGGTTGTTCATGCAAGTGTGGCTCCATTGGAAGGAGCTGGAGGAGCGTAATTTCTTCGCCCTGCCATATTTTGCCGCACCACGATTTGGATAAAACTATTTCCCCATCCGTGTTGGACCTTTGGACACCACATACCTGTGACTGCCCTGTAGTATCTTGGGCATTAGCTTGAGAGGATTTCTACCTCTTTGCCCTCCCCTTGTGGGAGTGGCGTATCCTTCGAATGGTTGCCTACTAGTACCCATGTCCTGATGAAGCCATAAAGAGACCACTGGCGGAAACGCGACCGCGGCTGCGTCGACATTTCTGTGTTGAAGGAATCCCCTTATTTTGATGTTGTTTGTTTTATACTCGTGCGCTTTACATTAAGCCAGTTTTGTGAGAGAATTTTCTTCTCAGGCGCTAATAGGATCTCCTTGTTGATTTATATCACTCATACGTGGGAGTGTATATATTTTTGAGAAAGGTTTCCTTTGCCTTTCTTAAGGTACGCTGTTCTTCGTATATTGTATATGTTGTATATAGATGTTGTATATATGTATATTTGTGATGGGTTTCCCTTAGATTAATTTCTTGTGCCGCTTTTTCCTGTGATACGCTTGTATGTCCATATCAAAATATGTACAATTATATGTGTTTACATTAAGTTGTAAAGATGGTTCCAAACATTAAATGTAAAATTT
This sequence comes from Lissotriton vulgaris, assembly GCF_964263255.1. Lineage (NCBI taxonomy): Eukaryota > Metazoa > Chordata > Amphibia > Caudata > Salamandridae > Lissotriton > Lissotriton vulgaris. The sequence goes on from NC_141693.1 coordinate 1,102,052,376, forward strand.
ATCCCTTAATACCATTTTTTCAACTTTCCTCATCTTTTTGATGACCCCTGCTCCGGTATGGGAGGGTAATGTGGGCAGAACCCCTCTAATATTTTCTAATAGGGGCAGAAAGGCACAAAAAACGAGTCTAACAGGGGCAGAAGGGCACAAAAAATGGGTCTAACAGAGGGCGGAAGGGCACGAAAAACGAGTCTAATAGGGGCAGAAGGGCAAAAATACAAGGGAAAAAACGAGTCAAATAGGGGCAGAAAGGCACAAAAAACTAGCCTAACAGGGGCAGAAGGGCACAAAAAGCGAGTCTAATAGGGGCAGAAGGGCAGAAAAACAAGGGAAAAACTAGTCTAACAGGGGTCAGAAGGGCACAAAAAAGCGAGCCTAACAGAGAGCAGAAGGGCAGAAAAACGGGGAAAAACGAGTCTGATAGGGGCAGAAAGGCACAAAAAATGAGCCTAACAGGGGCAGAAGGGCACAAAAAATCGAGTCTAACAGAGGGCAAAAGGGCAAAAAAACGGGAAAAACGAGTCTAATAGGGGAAGAAAGGCACAAAAAACGGGTCTAACAGGGGCAGAAATGCACAAAAAAGCGAGTCTAACAGAGGGCAGAAGGGCAGAAAAATGGGAGAGCCTAACGGGCAGAAAAAACGCAGCCGCGAAATGAAAGTAAATAAACGCGGCCGCGAAATATAAGCCTTTGATGCAGCAGGGGGCGGAGCGGATCCCTTTGAAGTGAAGCTGCTGGCGACACCACGCTGGGGAAGCAACAGATGGCTGGCTTTGATGTGGTGATGCGAGGCAGGCAGGCAGGCGGATAGAAGCGCTTGCACGGGACACATGCACTTCTGGAAAGCCGCATTTTTGAGAGCTTAGTTTAGCTCTTAGTTTAGCCCCAATAGTTTCGTCGTATTCATTCCTTGCGGAATGGAATAGAACGAGACCTAAAAATTGTGTTATGAGACCAGCTGCTGGGGACTTTAAAAAGGACTTTTTGTCAGGGACTGCTTTTTGTACACTCCTTAGGATTCTAGGTGATACTTTATTTGAGGGGGATGACTTTACCGGGGCATTTTCTTGGCACTGAGAGGCTTTTTCTTTTTTTTGTCATCCTTCAATAGGGGTGCACGGTTGTCAGTGGCTATATGGTGCCACAGTAGAATTAAACTTGCTCCTTGGGGTTTGGAGTATGAGTAAGGCAGTTGTCTATGCCCTGGGTCCTAGCGGGGTGGCTAAATGATCTTTGGGCAGTTGTCTTCGCCTGGTTACTACCCGCTTGAGACACACCACCGCTAGCCACATCACGGCCCAAGGACTTGGATGCCAACTGTTCACTCGGCTTCCCGCACCGGGGTCCAATCCTTGTCCCACGATTTCCTGCCACCTCTGGCCCCCTGCAGCTCACCCAAAATATTATCCCTCCTTGGGTGAGCCAAAACGGGATTTACCTCAAGGGGGGCTCTGAAAGGCATTGGGAGGGCACGACGATTTAGAGAGTCAGCCCTGCTTCCCACGACTTGCGGCGCTCGTTTACCTTGAGCATACCTCTCTACCGGTCACCATCGAAGTGCTGCACCTCTCTGCCATGGTGACAAGGACGGTGGATAATGGACCCAAAAGCCTCCACTCCTGGCTGTGGGTGCCACTGCAGCTCCCCCACCAGGGCAGCTCAAACTAAGATTGCCTCCAAAAGTCCGATGGCGGGGGCATGGGCCACGCCAGGCCTCACCAAGGTCAAAGTTGACCTGGCTTGTACTGCAGCGGTGGCTGCAACAAGACCAGGGATTGATTTCGGCCACTGTTTATAGAGATTGCAGGAAGAGCAACAGTTTATGGCAGCCTGGACATAATGGGGGGAGAGGATAGCGGAAGAACCAGGTGGCAGTGCTCGAGCCTTGTTGCAGCCTAGGTTGCGGCCACTAATCATTCACTGACCACTGGGGGGGCCCTTAAGAGAACCGCCGGATCCGCTGGAGCTGTGGGGCTGTGACGAGGGCTGGGCAGACTCCCACTTTAACTCCTCCACTCTTCAACTACCATCCGCCTCTCCGCCTCGCTGGTTCTGACACCCTCTCGCAGCTCACTCGGGTTAGTACCGTGCAATTCGGTACCCCCACCAACTGCCGCTGCTGCAACTCGCGTCCTGCTGCCGCCGCTGCCACTGCTGCTCCAATGAGTTCAATTTAGTATTCAGGAGAGCCCATGGCACCAGAGAAGCAGATCGTGATGGCCCAAATGAGAGACAGGATACTGAAGAGTCACAAAAGCCGAGATGAAGCACTCACCTGGTACCACCCTTCAGGCCTGTATGCATTCCAAGTCAAAAACTGTGCCAAACTTGACTCGTCCTGTAACTGTTGTCTCCAGAAACTTTTGAGAATTGCCTGCCTTCGATAAAGATGTAAGACATTCCATGAACAGCAGACTTGTTCTCCTGCACTCCACAGGAACTCTGAAGCAAGACTTTGAGGCCTCCGGAACCGCCAAAAGCTGACACTTGAAGCCACCAACTGTTGCCTCCGGCCCAAGATGAAGTGGGACATTGGTGTCAACAAGGTCCCCCAGCCCTCCAGAGCTCAAATCCATCATGGTTTCACCCATCATGGTCTCTTCAACATCGCATGAAGACTCTGCATGCAGATCCCCTCCACCACGACTGCTCCTTGTAAGGCACCTTTGCATCTATCGCCCCTGAGCCATGGAGAAGAGAGGACCCCATGTGCATCTATGTCCCTAAGCATCACAAGCCTTGAACCCCCTGTTGGTTTACCCCAACTTGCCTTCCAGCCTGAGCCTGCAGCCTCTTTCTTTCTTAAAAAGTTAACAAGTACTTTATAAACCATGCCTAAAGAAGCGACTTCCTAGGAACTCAACCTAGCACCCTCAAAGCACCTTAGGGTACCGCATCCTAAGGAGTTTTGCAAGGCATGGAATCTTGCCTGGGACCTAAACCCACAAAAGTTCATCTGCAGCAGTTGCTGGCAGAAAATGACAAGGCCTTGGCAAGTAAAAGCTCCCCCACTGGGGAAGATCATGAGACTCCAGTGGGAGATGATATTGACACTTACTCCATCACCCCTACAGAAGCAATACCACTTGGAGTACTACTGATAGCACCCCGGAAGAGATAGATACTGAAGATTCAGATCTTCATAAACTAGCCAAGAGGATAGCTTTAAAGGCTAAATTCCTGGCTAAAGAAAAGGAAATGAAAGAGCTAAGCTGGGCCTAGGACCAATGTTCCCTCTAATATTTCCCCTCTGTGTGCTGCAGTGTAAGGTGTCTGTGTGCTACACCAAGGCTATGTGCACCAGGAACCTGACTGCACGTGTGGGTGCAGCATCAAATATCAGTGCAAATAACACTCCAAACGTTTCCATGCTTTTCCACACAACCAGGGTCACATGAAGGGTCTTAAGGCAGGTTTGCAATTTAGATAAACATGTTATGACATGAATTGGTGGCACCTGCAAGTACACTTCCAGTTTAGAAAAGCACAAGACTCCAACTGTGGTACCATTATATGATTTTACTAAAGATTCTCAAATGGAGCACTCTTCATAAGGTGGGAAAATGTTGGGAGCCTATACCTATCACATATACCCATTAAGTTACACAATTGCATAACATATTTACAATTTGATGTACAAGCTACTGAGTAATGTATGGATATCCTGTCTGAGAGATAGTTTTTGAAATGTGCGACATCCAGGCAAACACGAACTATGGGAGACGGTTATTCACACAAGTCAAGTGCAATCAGTAGATGAGTGACATGGTTGCTTTTCACGCCGATAATTGCCATTTTTACAGTGCTGATGAGGTCAACTTTCCAATTCAGGAGGTAGGCCACAGTCCTCATCAGCATATTTAAATGCTTCTCCTCTAGTCTATTTCTCAATATACTCTTGATAGTGTTCATGAGGCTGAATTGTCGTTGACAATCTGGACTAGATACATGAAATGTTGTGCAGAAATCAACAAGCTGAGACACCACACTATACTGAGCAGCATTGCGTACAGTAAAATTCACAGTGTCTTGAAAGGTGTAAATAACCCACCCTTTATATGTTCTGTCACCACATATTTATATTCTCTGTATTGTCGAACAACATCTTCTGGTGTTTCACAATCACCCAGGACATAGACATTTTAAAACTTTTCAACAAGTCTTTGTACATTCTCAGTCCAAAAATCAAAATGTGATTGTGTTGCTATTGGCTGGAATTCAAAACTTGCCCATTCTTTCAGTTAATCTTCCGGGAGCCTTTTTTGCATGTGCTGACAAACAAGAGAAACAAAAGACAAAATAATCCCACTGTCAAACTCTTGTCCTTACCTTTACAACACCATCAGATCTCTTACCGTGCTGCTCCAAAAGACAGTATCCCAGAGGTACGGTTCCTTAATTTGGCCAATCTTTGCTCTTGAATACTGTACAGCTACAACAATAGTCAAGGAAAGTTTTGGGAATAATTTGCACAAAGATGCAAATTCACCCAGAGTGTCATTAAATACCTCAAGGGAAATATAGAAGTTTGAGTCCGATAGCTATTTGTAACTATATTTAGCAACTGGATCATTCTCCTCAACTTTCTCATGCTCAATGTTCTTATGACTAAGGCTGGGTGGCAAACTCCGTTCCACCCATGGAGCTCTTGGAGTTTTGCCTACTCCGCGCTCCGGCAGAGTTTAGCAAAAACACTCTGCTGGCCGCGTAGTGCCGGAGTTCGCCACCCAAAATTATTTAATGAGCCCCTGTACTGACTCCTTACTGGTTGGTCTACCTCATCACATCAAAGGGCGTGAAAGCAGGCTTCAATAAAATCTTTTGGGAGTTATAATATACGCAAATGGAATTTGGATGCAAGTAACAATGCTTACCATGAACTGACCAGGATTGAAAAAGATAATGCAGCTCTAGATAAGGGTATTCAGAACTGCAGGGCAGGGACTGTTGTATAAATCCTCTAAGAAGAACCAGAATGTGTTGTAGAGCTCAACTATTTAAGACAGGTAGCTTGTGCAGCTCATAAAAAATACACTTCACTGCTATGCCTTCTTCTAAACTCTTTCAGTTCTAGTAATTGTAAGGTGGCTGAATGGAGAAATGCAGGTTACAAATCTACCATGAAATAGAACAGATGGACAGACGACGCACATACAGCCTAAGGTTATACCTAATAGAACGAAGTAATTGTGATTTATATATAATGCATCATGCCCTAAAACAGAGACTTTTTAAGGCATGAACAAAGTGGGTTCTGCCCCAAGACCCCAACTTTTCACGACTCCCCCTGATAGAGCCATCTATTTTCTGCTGAGAGTCTTGCCCTGATGAGCTAGGATAATTTTTAAACAGACTGTTGTAAATAGCGTTTTTCTATCGTTTATTTTTAATGTGTGTGAGTATATTACAGACATTTTGCAGGCAAAATGTGTTTTTTCATGTAACATCCATATAAAAAGTTTCTTTCAGATCAATACCGGACCTCACATATGAGAAATGGGAGGGTGTCACAGAGATTATTTGCAGTAATATTAGTGAGCTGCTACTGTGTTACAATACTGAAAAAACGCATCACTATCACTGAATTAGACCAAAGAGGGCATGAAAGAGCTGAACTTGGATCTTAAAATCAAAGCTGTTCCAAACAGAGACACCCAAAATACATTTGGTCCAGGACCCCGTCATGCTTCTGGACTTGCTAAATTCATTTTGCTAATAGGAGTGCAGATGCGGGGAGGATTGTGTGTATTTTTTAATGTATTCAAGTTAATCGCAGAACCAGTATGCTTCTACACAGCGCTACAATTAACATGAATACTTTCAAAAAGGCACACAATCTACCTCACAGCTGCGCTTCTATTAACTAAAGGCATGCAGCAAGTCCAGAAGCACGACGTGTGCTTTCTGAATCACTAAGACGTACCCTACCAGCTGCACTGCAAAGTGCTGCTTAGTGTAGCGCAATTGCCTGCTTAAACCTGTAAGTGATCTGGGAAATTGCACATGTCTTGCTTTTACACTTGCTGCATTTTATTTTACTAGAGCTTGGCTGAGGGGCAGATTGGGTGCCTTTTTGAAAGTATTCATAATAATCGCAGCGACCAGTCATGCACTGTAATTAACATGAATACTGGATTCAAGCTAGCCTGGCTGATGAGGGATGAAACCCCAGAACTGGTCCCCGGATGCTGTTTCTGGTCCAGGGAGGACCGGGCCTGGCTGTTCAGGCTAGACTGTCCCATGAGGAACAGGGTCAGGACCGATTTGCATATGGCTGGGTCCAAACTGCGATGGCTTAGTGAGCGGAAGAACGATGATGGATTAAACCTAGATCAGTGATTGGGGGTGAGTGTCTGAAAAGTTTCAGCACTCCGGCTGTCAGTGGACCTTGCTGGGTGATAGCCTTCATGGCTGCACTGTTCTTGGCATCGTGGTCTAACCCCCATGTCAAATAGCAAGATCCAGTAGTAGGTGCAAGTTTCTTTATTTGTTGCAAACTGCCGCCATAACGTTTCGGCTCCTCCGAGCCTTGATCACATGACAATGTGGTTCTGGCTTTCTACAGTTTTTAAAGTGACCGTGCAAGTTTCAAAGTGCATCACATGACGGGTCCCGCCATAGACATAAACAAAATATAGACAGTAAATGTGCTTATTTGTTATTACAACAGCCCATTGCTTACTGAAATTGTCAGAAGCTTAATTTCAAAATTAATTAACTCTTTTTGGCCTAGTTTATAAGCATGTGCAACTTTCCGCAGATAAATAAATAGATTGGGTATGTACAATAATAGCAGTTAAATACTGTGTCACAATAAAACAATTATTAAACTATGTTTATAAAGCATATCTTAAAAGTATATTGCTGTTTGTGCAAAAAATGCAATTGTGCAAATCAGGCATATAAATTTATGACGGGTGACTATATCCTATAATCTGCCAATAGTAACCTGGTCCCCTGACCCTTTCTTTGGGCCCTCAGTTACCGGGGTACCCTATGTCCTCTATTAAGTGCGTGTTACTGCTTGCTCCTAAACTGATCTATTTGGCCTCTTGCTGAAAACAATGTTATCATATTTGACTAACAGTTCTACTGTGATCTAAAATGTTCTGTACATTCGTAATGGATCTGGCGGGACCGTACTTCGAAGTGACCTGTCCAGCCGGACAGGTCAAGCATGCTTCACATAAAATAGTTCTGCTGCATTCGACCATCCCTCATCGTCCAGTGAGGAATATGTGTAAAGCCCTGGGTTACAGAATCATGTAGTTATACCCATATATGATGGCATTGCTGGTTGCATACACAGTGTGCTTAATTATGGACTAAATCCCAAGTTTTGTTCATGTGATAAACATGAACAGTCAATATACAACAATAACTTCTGGTCAACAGATGGGGAAGAAAAATACAAACTAATAATCATCATGTCTCCCTGAGACTAATACAAACTAAACTACATCTCATGTAACATGTCTACTGTCTACTGGATCTGTCTTGTGAATGTGCAAAAAGTGCCTAAAAGTGCAAAGTGTCAACATTTTTAAAACTCTTCTAACATCCGTTAGATTGTAATCATGTTTAGATACCCTGTAGGTTTCTGTACCTAGGACTCTTTCCTGTATTAGTACAAAATGTAATTCATAGTGTTGATTCTATGGGTATCATTACCCCCCTGTTTTAAATCCTGATCAGCACCTGTGAACGGAAACACATGATGATTTACCCTACTTGTCGTGGGATTTTGTTAACAGTATACATTGGCAAAGCGTGTAACTGCCATACTGTAACTCTTACTTTTTGGAAAAGGTGGTCCTTTTAGGACACTACTTCCGGGCTTATAATTTCTCACCTAATTGGGGGAACAGACTGATGTAACACCATGTTGCTCACTGAAAACTAGTAGCTTCATAGATAAAACCACATGGCAAAATAAATATAATAAAGAGTAAAACCAGCTGCCTAAAATTCGTATTGCAGAAATAAAAGATATTATAATTATGACTGCTTATAGTTCATCCAACAGAATATAAAGGTGCTCTCTATTCCTTACTATATATATCATATAGGTCATTATGCTAGACATGTGTGTGAATATTCTGTGATGTTGAATCCTCCAGGGCTTCTGGAGTCCAGCTGTAAAATATATCTGGTTTCCAACGTGCGCAGCTTGGACCACTTGTCCCCACCCCTTCTACTGGCACTGACTGCATCTATCACACAGTATTTTAAACCTGAATTATCCCTGCAGTGTCTTTCTTTAAAATTCCTTGCCACAGGATAGGTGTTGTCATGGTTAGCTATGGCCCGGAGATGTTGCAAAATACGTTTATGTACTGCTAATTTAGTACAGCCCAGGTATTTTAATCCACATGGGGAAATAAGAACGTACACAGCGAATTTGGTTTTGCATGTGAGCACTTTGTTAATCTGGTGTTCCTTCTCACTGAATGCATCCTTATAAGTTTTAGCATTAATGCCATTAATGCAGGATTTGCATCTCTTGCATTTGTAAAACCCACTATTTATATGAAGCCAGGAAGTTTTTTCAATGACTTCGGGACTTGTGTTCACTAAGCGGTGTTTCATGGATGGTGCTCTGCTGTAGGTTAACGATGCTTTGCGGGGTAATGTAGGACCTATCACAGGGTAATTTAAGACTATCGATCAATTGTGATTAATGATTCTGTAGATGTCGGAGTGTTGTTTGTTATAGCCGGTGAGAAACCTAGCTATAGATATATATATATATACATATATATATCCTCGAAAAACTCCTTGCATCCAGACACGAAAAACCAGGAGACAGACCACAGGACCAGATATTAAGTTTCTTCTTTTATTTGCTCAAGTTGTGCGAGAGTGCATAACGCGTTTCGGGCTCCCAGAGCCCTTGTTCACATGCAATTTTTGTTTTGTACATTTTCTATTTTTATAGTGCACTTAACACCCAAACTTTACCACCTCCTCCATGTGTCACATGATCATGGAAATAAAAGACACATTCAAGATGTAACTAAAGTGTCTATATGTCCGTATAAATACATTTGCATAAAAAATAGAATCACTTGAATAAACAAGTTTTCATCTGCAGTCTCTGGATAAATCCATCAAATATTTGTATCTAGAGGGGAACAAGAAAAAAAGGGAGGGGAGTATGTTTCCATCTTTAAATAGTTAGAATTTATAGATTGTTTAATGAGATCAAACTGATGGATGGGTAAGATCTTAAAGTGCTATTTTTAAAGTGCAAACAGTGCATGTCCTAAAAGTGCAAAAGATTAATTATGACCTATGTTTTGTCTAGAGGAAGAGAAAGTGACCATGTGCATGAAATACCAACTTGTAAACAAATTTGCCTTATTTCAATATTGTCAACAATTGGGTTAAAACCACATTTTGCTTCAATTAAAATTCATGATAAAAGCATTTGATAATCCAAGCAAGTATAATCATAAATAGATAACTCTTATTAAAACACCCTGTGTATAAAAATTGTGTAGAAAATCAAAATAAGTACAAGTAATATGTTACATATATTTACAAAATAGCGAATGATTCAAGAGGATTCATTAGTTTCCGCCTAACAGGGAACCTGACTAGACGGAACGGAAATTTGAAGAAATGTTTAGGAATATCGTTGTTATATGTGCAAACAGATAAAGCATACTCCAGGCAACAGGGAACCTGACTGCCTGAGAGCGGAAAATCCAGATTTGTTTAATACCAAATAGACCACTTGTAGATAATTCCAGAATTGCAGAATAGAGTATTGAGGGATATTAGAGGAAGGTATGTAAATCTTCTGTATTATTAAGGCCATTAGGGCTTTTACTGTCGAATTCCATTATCATATTGGATTCCAACTGCCTTAATTTCAAATCCCTATTACCACCTCTTCTTAGTTTTGGTATTGCTCCCACTACATAATAAGATAAACAATTTACATCTCTATTGTGTGTAGACTCAAAGTGGCGTGCCACTGGGTAGTTTGAGTCATTGTGTAAAATTGCCCGTAGATGTTGTAGGATCCTGACATGCACTTGTTTGCTGGTGCTGCCGATGTAATTAAGGCCACAAGTGCACGTCAGGACATATACCGCAAATTCAGTTTTGCATGTATATTGACCTACAATTGGAATTGCGGTCTCACTGAATGGGGTATGGTAGTGGGTTTTATTTACACCAAATTTGCATGCCCTGCAGGTGGAACATTTGCGAAATCCTCCTGCGGTCTGCATCCAATTCCTCTTTTGTTTAAGTTCAGGACTTGGTTGGTCTAAAATAGATCCCATACTCCGTGCCCTACGAAAGGTAATCGTGGGTTTAGGTGGTAACAATGCTCCTAGGACCGAATCTGTCATTATAATGGGCCAATTTTTGGTGATAATTTTCCTGATTGTGTTCTCCTGGTCACTGAATGCTGTGATGAACCTGGGGCATGTATCAATTTCGATGTCAACATTTGAAGAGAAATTCTCTTCCATATTGTCATCGATCGCAAAAAGGCTGTCACGGGTTCTAAGACTAGCTTTTTTCAAAGCCTGGTCAAAGATCTTCTTGGAATAGCCTCGTTCCCTTAATCTAGTTTCCAAGTCCCTCACACAGTTAGTAAAATCCTCATTGGTGCTACAGATTCTTTTCAATCTAAGGATTTCTCCATACGGGATGCTATGGATGGTGTGTTTGGGATGCAGACTTGAGGCGTGTAGGGTGGTATTCCCGGCGGATGGTTTCCTAAAAAGTGTTGTTTGAATCCTGTTATCATTATCTATGTACACTTTAACATCTAGGAACTCAACCTCCTTTTTACTAATGTGGGATGTGAATTTCAGATTTAAGTGATTAATATTGATTTCCTTAACAAAGTTAATCGCTTCATCAATTTCACCTTGCCACACAATGAATACATCGTCAATGTATCTGAGGAATTTAACGATTTTTTCATCCACCCAGGTCTTGTGTGTCCTGTTGAGGACCTGCTCCTCCCACCAGCCAACGTGTAAACACGCGTAGCTGTGTGAGAAGCAGGCCCCCATTGCTACACCTCTCACTTGACGCCAAACATCCCTTTCAAAGGCAAAAAAGTTATTGCATAAACTCCATTCTATTAGGCTTAATATTGCCTTGTTATGTTCGTAGAAATGTGCAGGTCTGAGTCCCAAAAAGTGTTTAACTGCATTGAGACCATCATTATGGGCTATGCTAGTGTATAATGATTCGACATCTAGCGTCATTAGTACCATATCTTCCTGCCATTCTACTGTTTCAAGTTTTTTCAGAAAGTCAGTAGTGTCTCTTACATAACTTGGTAGTTGTTTCACAGGTTCTTGCAAGAAGAAGTCTATATATTGGCCCACTTTCTCACCCACACTATTTATTGCTGAGATAATTGGTCTCCCAGATAACGGCGAGATACCTTTGTGGACCTTTGGGATAAGGTAGAAGACTGGTTGTGTGGGGAATTCATTGTATAGAAATTTGAACTCCTCTCCTGATATTAAGCCTTCTCTCCTCAATTTATTTAACAACTTGTAAAGATTATCCTTCGCCTGACCATATTCTTTGTTGCTCGACTTTAAATAGCATTTGTCATCATGTAATTGTCTATGCGCTTCAGTGATATAGTCAGATTTTGGCCAAAGGACCAAGTTGCCACCTTTATCCGCTGTTTTTATCACAATATTAGGATTGGTACCTAGCTTCTTCATCAAAGTAAAATAGTTTGCCTGTTGTTGACTGAATTCTTGTGTCTTTTTGCTGTTGACTTTCTTATAGAGTGTTTTTACCTCTGAAATCACACAGTCATGAAAAGTATCTATTGCATCCTTTGCCATTAATGGTACAAAATCAGACTTGCCTTTATATGGAGTTAATCCAGCACCTTTCTGTACCATGTCAATTTTACTCAAGCGTCTTTGGGTTGATGCTTCTTCATCTTGAGCTGTTGACTGTGGGACCAGTGAGGTGTTTAAATCGTGCATATCCAGAAATAAGGGGACATCAGCTGCCATTATCTCAGGAGCCCCTGAGACCGTAGCAGCAGTTTTAGTAGGAACTCCGGGTTTCAATTTTTGCAGAGCAAAGAATTTTTTAAGTTTCAGTTTACGTATGTAGCAGAACACATCAACGCGAGTTGGTGCATACTTGAATGATTGTGCTGGGCAGTGATTTAATCCCAGTGCCAAAAGTTGTTCCTCAGCTTTTGTCAGAACAACATCCGAAAGGTTGATGACGGAGTTATTTACTGCTGTTTCTTTTTCCGCCAACCTTGTTGTTTCTTTTGTTGTGCTTTTTTGCTTTTGTCTTCGTCGTCTCTCGCGTCTCCTTGTGTTCCTGCGTTTCCGGCTAAGTTCTTTTGCCGTGGTCGGAGTGTTGAAAGTCTTTCCTGTACTAAAAAATCAAGCTCTTGCTCTATGTTGAAGATTGCCTCCGGTTGTGGAATTAGCAAATCCACACTAGAAACACTTGATGTACTTGAAAGGGTATTTGATTCCATTGACGTTACGCTCAATGTATCATCATTGATTCCACCACTTATACCTGCGCTTACGTTTGTTGTTGTAGCTGTTGTGGTTTGCTGTTTATTATCCTTTCCCATGTATTTCTGTCGGTTTCTACTATTGTACTTCCGTGCAAAAGTAAATATCTGCCCATTGGCATAGTCTGCTTGGTCTCTTGCGAATTTGCTTATTTTCCTTGTTTTGATTTTATCCCCATGTTTTTTTAATCTCTCCAGCATAGCATCCTTTAGTTTTCTTGAATTTTCAGTTTCCGTGATTTTATTAATATCCTCCTGAATTTTTTCAATGTTTAGCAAGATCTCTGCTCGGTCTATGGCTGCGTATTTTATTAAAATCCGAACCAAGTTCATGGATGCAGCTAAATTGTTTTCCCCCCATTCCTTAAGCATTAATGGGTTTGGTTTTTCAAAGCTAGGTGCAAGTAATATTCTTATATATATATATATTTATTCCAGCTCCGAGGTACCCAAAGTACAAAGGAGCACCCGGACCTCAGCTGCACACAAGGAGCCTTGAATGGTAAGCACGCCTCCAGCACAACGATATCCTTTGACTGTTCAAACTGCCCTGGATGCCGGATGCGTTTCGAAGTGTCCCCACTTCTCTTCAGAGGCTTTGGCAGTTATGAAGGAGCGTTTGAGACACCACACCCCTTCTTGCTTAGATGCACGCCCTAGATGGGACTTATGGGACTTGTAGTGCCTCACGTCGCGCTAATGTTCAGTTGGTAACTTTTCAAGCCCCCAGATGGGCCTCGCTGTGTGGAATGCGTGCAGAATCCATAAGCTGCTGTCCCATGTTCTCGGCCCATAATCAAGACCGCATGGCCCCCGGTTCTTTCAGGGTGGTGCTCCTTCCGCGGCATGGGCCGCCGCGTAAATATTCCAGCTCCGAGGTACCCAACGTACAAAGGAGCACCCGGACCTCAGCTGCACACAAGGAGCCTTGACAGGTAAGCACGCCTCCAGCATAACGATATCCTTTAACTGTTCAAACTGCCCTGGATGCCTGACGCGTTTCGAAGTGTCCCCACTTCTCTTCAGAGGCTTTGGCAGTTATGAAGGAGCGCTTGAGGCACAACACCCCTTCTTGCTTAGATGCACGCCCTAGATGGGACTTATGGGACTTGTAGTGCCTCACGTCGCGCTAATGTTCAGTTGGTAACTTTTCAAGCCCCCAGATGGGCCTCGCTGTGTGGAATGCGTGCAGAATCCATATGCTGCTGTCCCATGTTCTCGGCCCGTAATCAAGACCGCATGGCCCCCGGTTCTTTCAGGGTGGTGCTCCTTCCGCGGCATGGGCCGCAGCGTAAATATTCCAGCTCCGAGGTACCCAACGTACAAAGGAGCACCCGGACATCAGCCGCACACAAGGAGTCTTGAATGGTAAGCACGCCTCCAGCACAATGATATCCTTTAACTGTTCAAACTGCCCTGGATGCCTGACGTGTTTGAAGTGTCCCCACTTCTCTTCAGAGGCTTTGGCAGTTATGAAGGAGCGCTTGAGGCACTACACCCCTTCTTGCTTAGATGCACGCCCTAGATGGGACTTATGGGACTTGTAGTGCCTCACGTTGCGCTAATGTTCAGTTGGTAACTTTTCAAGCCCACAGATGGGCCTCGCTGTGTGGAATGCGTGCAGAATCCATATGCTGCTGTCCCATGTTCTCGGCCCGTAATCAAGACCGCATGGCTCCCGGTTCTTTCAGGGTGGTGCTCTTTCCGCGGCATGGGCCGCCTCGTAAATATTCCAGCTCCGAGGTACCCAACGTACAAAGGAGCACCCGGACCTCAGCTGCACACAAGGAGCCTTGAATGGTAAACACGCCTCCAGCACAACGATATCCTTTAACTGTTCAAACTGCAAACTGCAAGTGCAACTGTTCACTTTTCAAGCCCACAGATGGGCCTCGCTGTATGGAATGCATCTAAGCAAGAAGGGGTGTTGTGCCTCAAGCGCTCCTTCATAACTGCCAACGCCTCTGAAGAGAAGTGGGGACACTTCGAAACGCATCAGGCATCCAGGGCAGTTTGAACAGTGAAAGGATATCGTTGTGCTGGAGGCGTGCTTACCATTCAAGGCTCCTTGTGTGCAGCTGAGGTCCGGGTGCTCCTTTGTACGTTGGGTACCTTGGAGCTGGAATATTTACGCGGCGGCCCATGCCGCGGAAGGAGCACCACCCTGAAAGAACCGGGGGCCATGCGGTCTTGATTACGGGCCGAGAACATGGGACAGCAGCATATGGATTCTGCACGCATTCCACACAGCGAGGCCCATCTGTGGGCTTGAAAAGTTACCAACTGAACATTAGCGCGACGTAAGGCACTACAAGTCCCATAAGTCCCATCTAGGGCGTGCATCTAAGCAAGAAGGGGTGTAGTGCCTCAAGCGCTCCTTCATAACTGCCAAAGCCTCTGAAGAGAAATGGGGACACTTCGAAACGCGTCAGGCATCCAGGGCAGTTTGAACAGTTAAAGGATATCATTGTGCTGGAGGCGTGCTTACCATTCAAGACTCCTTGTGTGCGGCTGAGGTCCGGGTGCTCCTTTGTACGTTGGGTACCTCGGAGCTGGAATATTTACGCGGCGGCCCATGCCGCGGAAGGAGCACCACCCTGAAAGAACCGGGGGCCATGCGGTCTTGATTATGAGCCGAGAACATGGGACAGCAGCATATGGATTCTGCACGCATTCCACACAGCGAGGCCCATCTGGGGGCTTGAAAAGTTACCAACTGAACATTAGCGCGACGTGAGGCACTACAAGTCCCATAAGTCCCATCTAGGGCGTGCATCTAAGCAAGAAGGGGTGTTGTGCCTCAAACGCTCCTTCATAACTGCCAAAGCCTCTGAAGAGAAGTGGGGACACTTCGAAATGCGTCAGGCATCCAGGGCAGTTTGAACAGTTAAAGGATATCGTTATGCTGGAGGCGTGCTTACCTGTCAAGGCTCCTTGTGTGCAGCTGAGGTCCGGGTGCTCCTTTGTACGTTGGGTACCTCGGAGCTGGAATATTTACGCGGCGGCCCATGCAGCGGAAGGAGCACCACCCTGAAAGAACCGGGGGCCATGCGGTCTTGATTACGGGCCGAGAACATGGGACAGCAGCATATGGATTCTGCACGCATTCTACACAGCGAGGCCCATCTGTGGGCTAGAAAAGTTACCAACTGAACATTAGCGCGACGTGAGGCACTACAAGTCCCATAAGTCCCATCTAGGGCCTGCATCTAAGTAAGAAGAGTGTGGTGCCTCAAGCGCTCCTTCATAACTGCCAAAGCCTCTGAAGAGAAGTGGGGACACTTCAAAACGCGTCAGGCATCCAGGGCAGTTTGAACAGTGAAAGGATATCGTTGTGCTGGAGGCGTGCTTACCATTCAAGGCTCCTTGTGTGCAGCTGAGGTCCGGGTGCTCCTTTGTACGTTGGGTACCTCGGAGCTGCAATATTTACGCGGCGGCCCATGCCGCGGAAGGAGCACCACCCTGAAAGAACCGGGGGCCATGCGGTCTTGATTACGGGCCGAGAACATGGGACAACAGCATTTGGATTCTGCACGCGTTCCACACAGCGAGGCCCATCTGTGGGCTAGAAAAGTTACCAACTGAACATTAGCGCGACGTGAGGCACTACAAGTCCCATAAGTCCCATCTAGGGCGTGCATCTAAGCAAGAAGGGGTGTTGTGCCTCAAGCGCTCCTTCATAACTGCCAAAGCCTCTGAAGAGAAGTGGGGACACTTCGAAACGCGTCAGGCATCCAGGGCAGTTTGAACAGTTAAAGGATATCGTTATGCTGGAGGCGTGCTTACCTGTCAAGGCTCCTTGTGTGCAGCTGAGGTCCGGTGCTCCTTTGTATGTTGGGTACCTCGGAGCTGGAATATTTACGCGGCGGCCCATGCCGCGGTAGGAGCACCACCCTGAAAGAACCGGGGGCCATGCGGTCTTGATTACGGGCCGAGAACATGGGACAGCAGCATTTGGATTCTGCACGCGTTCCACACAGCGAGGCCCATCTGTGGGCTAGAAAAGTTACCAACTGAACATTAGCGCGACGTGAGGCACTACAAGTCCCATAAGTCCCATCTAGGGCATGCATCTAAGTAAGAAGGGGTGTGGTGCCTCAAGCGCTCCTTCATAACTGCCAAAGCCTCTGAAGAGAAGTGGGGACACTTCAAACCGCATCAGGCATCCAGGGCAGTTTGAACAGTGAAAGGATATCGTTGTGCTGGAGGCGTGCTTACCATTCAAGGCTCCTTGTGTGCAGCTGAGGTCCGGGTGCTCCTTTGTACTTTGGGTACCTCGGAGCTGGAATATTTACGCGGCGGCCCATGCCGCGGAAGGAGCACCACCCTGAAAGAACCGGGGGCCATGCGGTCTTGATTACGGGCCGAGAACATGGGACAGCAGCATATGGATTCTGCACGCATTCCACACAGCGAGGCCCATCTTTGGGCTTGAAAAGTTACCAACTGAACATTAGCGCAACGTGAGGCACTACAAGTCCCATAAGTCCCATCTAGGGCGTGCATCTAAGCAAGAAGGGGTGTAGTGCCTCAAGCGCTCCTTCATAACTGCCAAAGCCTCTGAAGAGAAGTGGGGACACTTCAAACACGTCAGGCATCCAGGGCAGTTTGAACAGTTAAAGGATATCATTGTGCTGGAGGCGTGCTTACCATTCAAGACTCCTTGTGTGCGGCTGATGTCCGGGTGCTCCTTTGTACGTTGGGTACCTCGGAGCTGGAATATTTACGCTGCGGCCCATGCCGCGGAAGGAGCACCACCCTGAAAGAACCGGGGGCCATGCGGTCTTGATTACGGGCCGAGAACATGGGACAGCAGCATATGGATTCTGCACGCATTCCACACAGCGAGGCCCATCTGGGGGCTTGAAAAGTTACCAACTGAACATTAGCGCGACGTGAGGCACTACAAGTCCCATAAGTCCCATCTAGGGCGTGCATCTAAGTAAGAAGGGGTGTTGTGCCTCAAGCGCTCCTTCATAACTGCCAAAGCCTCTGAAGAGAAGTGGGGACACTTCGAAATGCGTCAGGCATCCATGGCAGTTTGAACAGTTAAAGGATATTGTTATGCTGGAGGCGTGCTTACCTGTCAAGGCTCCTTGTGTGCAGCTGAGGTCCGGGTGCTCCTTTGTACGTTGGGTACCTCGGAGCCGGAATATTTACGCGGCGGCCCATGCCGCGGAAGGAGCACCACCCTGAAAGAACCGGGGGTCATGCGGTCTTGATTACGGGCCGAGAACATGGGACAGCAGCATATGGATTCTGCACGCATTCCACACAGCGAGGCCCATCTGTGGGCTAGAAAAGTTACCAACTGAACATTAGCGCAACGTGAGGCACTACAAGTCCCATAAGTCCCATCTAGGGCGTGCATCTAAGTAAGAAGAGTGTGGTGCCTCAAGCGCTCCTTCATAACTGCCAAAGCCTCTGAAGAGAAGTGGGGACACTTCAAAACGCGTCAGGCATCCAGGGCAGTTTGAACAGTGAAAGGATATCGTTGTGCTGGAGGCGTGCTTACCATTCAAGGCTCCTTGTGTGCAGCTGAGGTCCGGGTGCTCCTTTGTACGTTGGGTACCTCGGAGCTGGAATATTTACGCGGCGGCCCATGCCGCGGAAGGAGCACCACCCTGAAAGAACCGGGGGCCATGCGGTCTTGATTACGGGCCGAGAACATGGGACAGCAGCATATGGATTCTGCACGCATTCCACACAGCAAAGCCCATCTGTGGGCTAGAAAAGTGACCAACTGAACATTAGCGCGACGTGAGGCACTACAAGTCCCATAAGTCCCATCTAGAAGTAAGAAGGGGTGTGGTGCCTCAAGCGCTCCTTCATAACTGCCAAAGCCTCTGAAGAGAAGTGGGGACACTTCAAAATGCGTCAGGCATCCAGGGCAGTTTGAACAGTGAAAGGATATCGTTGTGCTGGAGTCGTGCTTATCATTCAAGGCTCCTTGTGTGCAGCTGAGGTCCGGGTGCTCCTTTGTACGTTGGGTACCTCGGAGCTGGAATATTTACGCGGCGGCCCATGCCGCGGAAGGAGCACCACCCTGAAAGAACCGGGGGCCATGCGGTCTTGATTACGGGCCGAGAACATGGGACAGCAGCATATGGATTCTGCACGCATTCCACACAGCGAGGCCCTTCTGTGGGCTTGAAAAGTTACCAACTGAACATTAGCGCGACGTGAGGCACTACAAGTCCCATAAGTCTCATCTAGGGCGTGCATCTAAGCAAGAAGGGGTGTAGTGCCTCAAGCGCTCCTTCATAACTGCCAAAGCCTCTGAAGAGAAGTGGGGACACTTCAAAACGCGTCAGGCATCCAGGGCAGTTTGAACAGTTAAAGGATATCATTGTGCTGGAGGCGTGCTTACCATTCAAGACTCCTTGTGTGCGGCTGAGGTCCGGGTGCTCCTTTGTACGTTGGGTACCTCCGAGCTGGAATATTTACGCGGCGGCCCATGCCGCGGAAGGAGCACCACCCTGAAAGAACCGGGGGCCATGCGGTCTTGATTACGGGCCGAGAACATGGGACAGCAGCATATGGATTCTGCACGCATTCCACACAGCGAGGCCCATCTGTGGGCTTGAAAAGTTACCAACTGAACATTAGCGCGACGTGAGGCACTACAAGTCCCATAAGTCCCATCTAGGGCGTGCATCTAAGCAAGAAGGGGTGTGTTGCCTCAAGCGCTCCTTCATAACTGCCAAAGAATCTGAAGAGAAGTGGGGACACTTCGAAACGCGTCAGGCATCCAGGGCAGTTTGAACAGTTAAAGGATATCGTTGTGCTGGAGGCGTGCTTACCATTCAAGGCTCCTTGTGTGCAGCTGAGATCCGGGTGCTCCTTTGTACGTTGGGTACCTCGGAGCTGGAATATTTACGCGGCGGCCCATGACGCGGAAGGAGCACCACCCTGAAAGAACCGGGGGCCATGCGGTCTTGATTACGGGCCGAGAACATGGGACAGCAGCATATGGATTCTGCACGCATTCCACACAGCGAGGTCCATCTGTGGGCTTGAAAAGTTACCAACTGAACATTAGCACGACGTGAGGCACTACAAGTCCCATAAGTCCCATCTAGGGCGTGCATCTAAGCAAGAAGGGGTGTGGTGCCTCAAGCGCTCCTTCATAACTGCCAAAGCCTCTGAAGAGAAGTGGGGACACTTCGAAACACGTCAGGCATCCAGGGCAGTTTGAACAGTTAAAGGATATCGTTGTGCTGGAGGCGTGTTTACCATTCAAGGCTCCTTGTGTGCAGCTGAGGTCCGGGTGCTCCTTTGTACGTTGGGTACCTCGGAGCTGGAATATTTACGAGGCGGCCCATGCCGCGGAAAGAGCACCACCCTGAAAGAACCGGGAGCCATGCGATCTTGATTACGGGCCGAGAACATGGGACAGCAGCATATGGATTCTGCACGCATTCCACACAGCGAGGCCCATCTGTGGGCTTGAAAAGTTACCAACTGAACATTAGCGCAACGTGAGGCACTACAAGTCCCATAAGTCCCATCTAGGGCGTGCATCTAAGCATGAAGGGGTGTAGTGCCTCAAGCGCTCCTTCATAACTGCCAAAGCCTCTGAAGAGAAGTGGGGACACTTCGAAATGCGTCAGGCATCCAGGGCAGTTTGAACAGTTAAAGGATATCGTTGTGCTGGAGGCGTGTTTACCATTCAAGGCTCCTTGTGTGCAGCTGAGGTCCGGGTGCTCCTTTGTACGTTGGGTACCTCGGAGCTGGAATACTTACGCGGCGGCCCATGCCGCGGAAGGAGCACCACCCTGAAAGAACCGGGGGCCATGCGGTCTTGATTACGGGCCGAGAACATGGGACAGCAGCATATGGATTCTGCACGCATTCCACACAGCGAGGCCCATCTGTGGGCTTCAAAAGTTACCAACTGAACATTAGCGCGACGTGAGGCACTACAAGTCCCAGAAGTCTCATTTAGGGCGTGCATCTAAGCAAGAAGGGGTGTAGTGCCTCAAGCGCTCCTTCATAACTACCAAAGCCTCTGAAGAGAAGTGGGGACACTTCAAAACGCGTCAGGCATCCAGGGCAGTTTGAACAGTTAAAGGATATCATTGTGCTGGAGGCGTGCTTACCATTCAAGACTCCTTGTGTGCGGCTGAGGTCCGGGTGCTCCTTTGTACGTTGGGTACCTCGGAGCTGGAATATTTACGCGGCGGCCCATGCCGTGGAAGGAGCACCACCCTGAAAGAACCGGGGGCCATGCGGTCTTGATTACGGGCCGAGAGCATGGGACAGCAGCATATGGATTCTGCACGCATTCCACACAGCGAGGCCCATCTGAGGGCTAGAAAAGTTACCAACTGAACATTAGTGCGCCATGAGGCACTACAAGTCCCATAAGTCCCATCTAGGGCGTGCATCTAAGTAAGAAGGGGTGTGGTGCCTCAAGCGCTCCTTCATAACTGCCAAAGCCTCTGAAGAGAAGTGGGGACACTTCGAAACGCGTCAGGCATCCAGGGCAGTTTGAACAGTTAAAGGATATCATTGTGCTGGAGGCGTGCTTACCATTCAAGACTCCTTGTGTGCGGCTGAGGTCCGGGTGCTCCTTTGTACGTTGGGTACCTCGGAGCTGGAATATTTACGCGGCGGCCCATGCCGCGGAAGGAGCACCACCCTGAAAGAACCGGGGGCCATGCGGTCTTGATTATGGGCCGAGAACATGGGACAGCAGCATATGGATTCTGCACGCATTCCACACAGCGAGGCCCATCTGGGGGCTTGAAAAGTTACCAACTGAACATTAGCGCGACGTGAGGCACTACAAGTCCCATAAGTCCCATCTAGGGCGTGCATCTAAGCAAGAAGGGGTGTTGTGTCTCAAACGCTCCTTCATAACTGCCAAAGCCTCTGAAGAGAAGTGGGGACACTTCGAAATGCGTCAGGCATCCATGGCAGTTTGAACAGTTAAAGGATATTGTTATGCTGGAGGCGTGCTTACCTGTCAAGGCTCCTTGTGTCCAGCTGAGGTCCGGGTGCTCCTTTGTACGTTGGGTACCTCGGAGCCGGAATATTTACGCGGCGGCCCATGCCGCGGAAGGAGCACCACCCTGAAAGACCCGGGGGCCATGCAGTCTTGATTACGGGCCGAGAACATGGGACAGCAGCATATGGATTCTGCACGCATTCCACACAGCGAGGCCCATCTGTGGGCTAGAAAAGTTACCAACTGAACATTAGCGCGACGTGAGGCACTACAAGTCCCATAAGTCCCATCTAGGGCGTGCATCTAAGTAAGAAGAGTGTGGTGCCTCAAGCGCTCCTTCATAACTGCCAAAGCCTCTGAAGAGAAGTGGGGACACTTCAAAACGCGTCAGGCATCCAGGGCAGTTTGAACAGTGAAAGGATATCGTTGTGCTGGAGGCGTGCTTACCATTCAAGGCTCCTTGTGTGCAGCTGAGGTCCGGGTGCTCCTTTGTACGTTGGGTACCTCGGAGCTGGAATATTTACGCGGCGGCCCATGCCGCGGAAGGAGCACCAACCTGAAAGAACCGGGGGCCATGCGGTCTTGATTACGGGCCGAGAACATGGGACAGCAGCATATGGATTCTGCACGCATTCCACACAGCGAGGCCCTTCTGTGGGCTTGAAAAGTTACCAACTGAACATTAGCGCGACATGAGGCACTACAAGTCCCATAAGTCTCATCTAGGGCGTGCATCTAAGCAAGAAGGGGTGTAGTGCCTCAAGTGCTCCTTCATAACTGCCAAAGCCTCTGAAGAGAAGTGGGGACACTTCAAAACGCGTCAGGCATCCAGGGCAGTTTGAACAGTTAAAGGATATCATTGTGCTGGAGGCGTGCTTACCATTCAAGACTCCTTGTGTGCGGCTGAGGTCCGGGTGCTCCTTTGTACGTTGGGTACCTCCGAGCTGGAATATTTACGCGGCGGCCCATGCCGCGGAAGGAGCACCACCCTGAAAGAACCGGGGGCCATGCGGTCTTGATTACGGGCCGAGAACATGGGACAGCAGCATATGGATTCTGCACGCATTCCACACAGCGAGGCCCATCTGTGGGCTTGAAAAGTTACCAACTGAACATTAGCGCAACGTGAGGCACTACAAGTCCCATAAGTCCCATCTAGGGCGTGCATCTAAGCAAGAAGGGGTGTGGTGCCTCAAGCGCTCCTTCATAACTGCCAAAGCCTCTGAAGAGAATTGGGGACACTTCGAAATGCGTCAGGCATCCAGGGCAGTTTGAACAGTTAAAGGATATCGTTGTGCTGGAGGCGTGCTTACCATTCAAGGCTCCTTGTGTGCAGCTGAGGTCCGGGTGCTCCTTTGTACGTTGGGTACCTCGGAGCTGGAATACTTACGTGGTGGCCCATGCCGCGGAAGGAGCACCACCCTGAAAGAACCGGGGGCCATGCGGTCTTGATTACGGGCCGAGAACATGGGACTGCAGCATATGGATTCTGCACGCATTCCACACAGCGAGGCCCATCTGTGGGCTTGAAAAGTTACCAACTGAACATTAGCGCAACGTGAGGCACTACAAGTCCCATAAGTCCCATCTAGGGCGTGCATCTAAGCAAGAAGGGGTGTAGTGCCTCAAGCGCTCCTTCATAACTGCCAAAGCCTCTGAAGAGAAGTGGGGACACTTCGAAATGCGTCAGGCATCCAGGGCAGTTTGAACAGTTAAAGGATATCGTTGTGCTGGAGGCGTGCTTACCATTCAAGGCTCCTTGTGTGCATCTGAGGTCCGGGTGCTCCTTTGTACGTTGGGTACCTCGGAGCTGGAATACTTACGCGGCGGCCCATGCCGCGGAAGGAGCACCACCCTGAAAGAACCGGGGGCCATGCGGTCTTGATTACGGGCCGAGAACATGGGACAGCAGCATATGGATTCTGCACGCATTCCACACAGCGAGGCCCATCTGTGGGCTTCAAAAGTTACCAACTGAACATTAGCGCGACGTGAGGCACTACAAGTCCCAGAAGTCTCATTTAGGGCGTGCATCTAAGCAAGAAGGGGTGTAGTGCCTCAAGCGCTCCTTCATAACTGCCAAAGCCTCTGAAGAGAAGTGGGGACACTTCAAAACGCGTCAGGCATCCAGGGCAGTTTGAACAGTTAAAGGATATCATTGTGCTGGAGGCGTGCTTACCATTCAAGACTCCTTGTGTGCGGCTGAGGTCCGGGTGCTCCTTTGTACGTTGGGTACCTCGGAGCTGGAATATTTACGCGGCGGCCCATGCCGTGGAAGGAGCACCACCCTGAAAGAACCGGGGGCCATGCGATCTTGATTACGGGCCGAGAGCATGGGACAGCAGCATATGGATTCTGCACGCATTCCACACAGCGAGGCCCATCTGAGGGCTAGAAAAGTTACCAACTGAACATTAGTGCGCCATGAGGCACTACAAGTCCCATAAGTCCCATCTAGGGCGTGCATCTAAGTAAGAAGGGGTGTGGTGCCTCAAGCGCTCCTTCATAACTGCCAAAGCCTCTGAAGAGAAGTGGGGACACTTCGAAACGCGTCAGGCATCCAGGGCAGTTTGAACAGTTAAAGGATATCATTGTGCTGGAGGCGTGCTTACCATTCAAGACTCCTTGTGTGCGGCTGAGGTCCGGGTGCTCCTTTGTACGTTGGGTACCTCGGAGCTGGAATATTTAGGCGGCTGCCCATGCCGCGGAAGGAGCACCACCCTGAAAGAACCGGGGGCCATGCGGTCTTGATTATGGGCAGAGAACATGGGACAGCAGCATATGGATTCTGCACGCATTCCACACAGCGAGGCCCATCTGGGGGCTTGAAAAGTTACCAACTGAACATTAGCGCGACGTGAGGCACTACAAGTCCCATAAGTCCCATCTAGGGCGTGCATCTAAGCAAGAAGGGGTGTGGTGCCTCAAGCGCTCCTTCATAACTGCCAAAGCCTCTGAAGAGAAGTGGGGACACTTCGAAACACGTCAGGCATCCAGGGCAGTTTGAACAGTTAAAGGATATCGTTGTGCTGGAGGCGTGTTTACCATTCAAGGCTCCTTGTGTGCAGCTGAGGTCCGGGTGCTCCTTTGTACGTTGGGTACCTCGGAGCTGGAATATTTACGAGGCGGCCCATGCCGCGGAAAGAGCACCACCCTGAAAGAACCGGGAGCCATGCGGTCTTGATTACGGGCCGAGAACATGGGACAGCAGCATATGGATTCTGCACGCATTCCACACAGCGAGGCCCATCTGTGGGCTTGAAAAGTTACCAACTGAACATTAGCGCAACGTGAGGCACTACAAGTCCCATAAGTCCCATCTAGGGCGTGCATCTAAGCAAGAAGGGGTGTAGTGCCTCAAGCGCTCCTTCATAACTGCCAAAGCCTCTGAAGAGAAGTGGGGACACTTCGAAATGCGTCAGGCATCCAGGGCAGTTTGAACAGTTAAAGGATATCGTTGTGCTGGAGGCGTGCTTACCATTCAAGGCTCCTTGTGTGCAGCTGAGGTCCGGGTGCTCCTTTGTACGTTGGGTACCTCGGAGCTGGAATACTTACGCGGCGGCCCATGCCGCGGAAGGAGCACCACCCTGAAAGAACCGGGGGCCATGCGGTCTTGATTACGGGCCGAGAACATGGGACAGCAGCATATGGATTCTGAACGCATTCCACACAGCAAGGCCCATCTGTGGGCTTCAAAAGTTACCAACTGAACATTAGCTCGACGTGAGGCACTACAAGTCCCAGAAGTCTCATTTAGGGCGTGCATCTAAGCAAGAAGGGGTGTAGTGCCTCAAGCGCTCCTTCATAACTGCCAAAGCCTCTGAAGAGAAGTGGGGACACTTCAAAACGCGTCAGGCATCCAGGGCAGTTTGAACAGTTAAAGGATATCATTGTGCTGGAGGCGTGCTTACCATTCAAGACTCCTTGTGTGCGGCTGAGGTCCGGGTGCTCCTTTGTACGTTGGGTACCTCGGAGCTGGAATATTTACGCGGCGGCCCATGCCGTGGAAGGAGCACCACCCTGAAAGAACCGGGGGCCATGCGATCTTGATTACGGGCCGAGAGCATGGGACAGCAGCATATGGATTCTGCACGCATTCCACACAGCGAGGCCCATCTGAGGGCTAGAAAAGTTACCAACTGAACATTAGTGCGCCATGAGGCACTACAAGTCCCATAAGTCCCATCTAGGGCGTGCATCTAAGTAAGAAGGGGTGTGGTGCCTCAAGCGCTCCTTCATAACTGCCAAAGCCTCTGAAGAGAAGTGGGGACACTTCGAAACGCGTCAGGCATCCAGGGCAGTTTGAACAGTTAAAGGATATCATTGTGCTGGAGGCGTGCTTACCATTCAAGACTCCTTGTGTGCGGCTGAGGTCCGGGTGCTCCTTTGTACGTTGGGTACCTCGGAGCTGGAATATTTACGCGGCGGCCCATGCCGCGGAAGGAGCACCACCCTGAAAGAACCGGGGGCCATGCGGTCTTGATTATGGGCCGAGAACATGGGACAGCAGCATATGGATTCTGCACGCATTCCACACAGCGAGGCCCATCTGGGGGCTTGAAAAGTTACCAACTGAACATTAGCGCGACGTGAGGCACTACAAGTCCCATAAGTCCCATCTAGGGCGTGCATCTAAGCAAGAAGGGGTGTTGTGTCTCAAACGCTCCTTCATAACTGCCAAAGCCTCTGAAGAGAAGTGGGGACACTTCGAAATGCGTCAGGCATCCATGGCAGTTTGAACAGTTAAAGGATATTGTTATGCTGGAGGCGTGCTTACCTGTCAAGGCTCCTTGTGTCCAGCTGAGGTCCGGGTGCTCCTTTGTACGTTGGGTACCTCGGAGCCGGAATATTTACGCGGCGGACCATGCCGCGGAAGGAGCACCACCCTGAAAGAACCGGGGGCCATGCAGTCTTGATTACGGGCTGAGAACATGGGACAGCAGCATATGGATTCTGCACGCATTCCACACAGCGAGGCCCATCTGTGGGCTAGAAAAGTTACCAACTGAACATTAGCGCGACGTGAGGCACTACAAGTCCCATAAGTCCCATCTAGGGCGTGCATCTAAGTAAGAAGAGTGTGGTGCCTCAAGCGCTCCTTCATAACTGCCAAAGCCTCTGAAGAGAAGTGGGGACACTTCAAAACGCGTCAGGCATCCAGGGCAGTTTGAACAGTGAAAGGATATCGTTGTGCTGGAGGCGTGCTTACCATTCAAGGCTCCTTGTGTGCAGCTGAGGTCCGGGTGCTCCTTTGTACGTTGGGTACCTCGGAGCTGGAATATTTACGCGGCGGCCCATGCCGCGGAAGGAGCACCACCCTGAAAGAACCGGGGGCCATGCGGTCTTGATTACGGGCCGAGAACATGGGACAGCAGCATATGGATTCTGCACGCATTCCACACAGCAAAGCCCATCTGTGGGCTAGAAAAGTGACCAACTGAACATTAGCGCGACGTGAGGCACTACAAGTCCCATAAGTCCCATCTAGAAGTAAGAAGGGGTGTGGTGCTTCAAGCGCTCCTTCATAACTGCTAAAGCCTCTGAAGAGAAGTGGGGACACTTCAAAATGCGTCAGGCATCCAGGGCAGTTTGAACAGTGAAAGGATATCGTTGTGCTGCAGTTGTGCTTATCATTCAAGGCTCCTTGTGTGCAGCTGAGGTCCGGGTGCTCCTTTGTACGTTGGGTACCTCGGAGCTGGAATATTTACGCGGCGGCCCATGCCGCGGAAGGAGCACCACCCTGAAATAACCGGGGGCCATGCGGTCTTGATTACGGGCCGAGAACATGGGACAGCAGCATATGGATTCTGCACGCATTCCACACAGCGAGGCCCTTCTGTGGGCTTGAAAAGTTACCAACTGAACATTAGCGCGACGTGAGGCACTACAAGTCCCATAAGTCTCATCTAGGGCGTGCATCTAAGCAAGAAGGGGTGTAGTGCCTCAAGCGCTCCTTCATAACTGCCAAAGCCTCTGAAGAGAAGTGGGGACACTTCAAAACGCGTCAGGCATCCAGGGCAGTTTGAACAGTTAAAGGATATCATTGGGCTGGAGGCGTGCTTACCATTCAAGACTCCTTGTGTGCGGCTGAGGTCCGGGTGCTCCTTTGTACGTTGGGTACCTCCGAGCTGGAATATTTACGCGGCGGCCCATGCCGCGGAAGGAGCACCACCCTGAAAGAACCGGGGGCCATGCGGTCTTGATTACGGCCGAGAACATGGGACAGCAGCATATGGATTCTGCACGCATTCCACACAGCGAGGCCCATCTGTGGGCTTGAAAAGTTACCAACTGAACATTAGCGCGACGTGAGGCACTACAAGTCCCATAAGTCCCATCTAGGGCGTGCATCTAAGCAAGAAGGGGTGTGTTGCCTCAAGCGCTCCTTCATAACTGCCAAAGAATCTGAAGAGAAGTGGGGACACTTCGAAACGCGTCAGGCATCCAGGGCAGTTTGAACAGTTAAAGGATATTGTTGTGCTGGAGGCGTGCTTACCATTCAAGGCTCCTTGTGTGCAGCTGAGGTCCGGGTGCTCCTTTGTACGTTGGGTACCTCGGAGCTGGAATATTTACGCGGCGGCCCATGACGCGGAAGGAGCACCACCCTGAAAGAACCGGGGGCCATGCGGACTTGATTACGGGCCGAGAACATGGGACAGCAGCATATGGATTCTGCACGCATTCCACACAGCGAGGCCCATCTGTGGGCTTCAAAAGTTACCAACTGAACATTAGCGTGACGTGAGGCACTACAAGTCCCAGAAGTCTCATTTAGGGCGTGCATCTAAGCAAGAAGGGGTGTAGTGCCTCAAGCGCTCCTTCATAACTACCAAAGCCTCTGAAGAGAAGTGGGGACACTTCAAAACGCGTCAGGCATCCAGGGCAGTTTGAACAGTTAAAGGATATCATTGTGCTGGAGGCGTGCTTACCATTCAAGACTCCTTGTGTGCGGCTGAGGTCCGGGTGCTCCTTTGTACGTTGGGTACCTCGGAGCTGGAATATTTACGCGGCGGCCCATGCCGTGGAAGGAGCACCACCCTGAAAGAACCGGGGGCCATGCGGTCTTGATTACGGGCCGAGAGCATGGGACAGCACCATATGGATTCTGCACGCATTCCACACAGCGAGGCCCATCTGAGGGCTAGAAAAGTTACCAACTGAACATTAGTGCGCCATGAGGCACTACAAGTCCCATAAGTCCCATCTAGGGCGTGCATCTAAGTAAGAAGGGGTGTGGTGCCTCAAGCGCTCCTTCATAACTGCCAAAGCCTCTGAAGAGAAGTGGGGACACTTCGAAACGCGTCAGGCATCCAGGGCAGTTTGAACAGTTAAAGGATATCATTGTGCTGGAGGCGTGCTTACCATTCAAGACTCCTTGTGTGCGGCTGAGGTCCGGGTGCTCCTTTGTACGTTGGGTACCTCGGAGCTGGAATATTTACGCGGCGGCCCATGCCGCGGAAGGAGCACCACCCTGAAAGAACCGGGGGCCATGCGGTCTTGATTATGGGCCGAGAACATGGGACAGCAGCATATGGATTCTGCACGCATTCCACACAGCGAGGCCCATCTGGGGGCTTGAAAAGTTACCAACTGAACATTAGCGCGACGTGAGGCACTACAAGTCCCATAAGTCCCATCTAGGGCGTGCATCTAAGCAAGAAGGGGTGTTGTGTCTCAAACGCTCCTTCATAACTGCCAAAGCCTCTGAAGAGAAGTGGGGACACTTCGAAATGCGTCAGGCATCCATGGCAGTTTGAACAGTTAAAGGATATTGTTATGCTGGAGGCGTGCTTACCTGTCAAGGCTCCTTGTGTCCAGCTGAGGTCCGGGTGCTCCTTTGTACGTTGGGTACCTCGGAGCCGGAATATTTACGCGGCGGCCCATGCCGCGGAAGGAGCACCACCCTGAAAGACCCGGGGGCCATGCAGTCTTGATTACGGGCCGAGAACATGGGACAGCAGCAAATGGATTCTGCACGCATTCCACACAGCGAGGCCCATCTGTGGGCTAGAAAAGTTACCAACTGAACATTAGCGCGACGTGAGGCACTACAAGTCCCATAAGTCCCATCTAGGGCGTGCATCTAAGCAAGAAGGGGTGTGGTGCCTCAAGTGCTCCTTCATAACTGCCAAAGCCTCTGAAGAGAATTGGGGACACTTCGAAATGCGTCAGGCATCCAGGGCAGTTTGAACAGTTAAAGGATATCGTTGTGCTGGAGGCGTGCTTACCATTCAAGGCTCCTTGTGTGCAGCTGAGGTCCGGGTGCTCCTTTGTACGTTGGGTACCTCGGAGCTGGAATACTTACGTGGTGGCCCATGCCGCGGAGGGAGCACCACCCTGAAAGAACCGGGGGCCATGCGGTCTTGATTACGGGCCGAGAACATGGGACTGCAGCATATGGATTCTGCACGCATTCCACACAGCGAGGCCCATCTGTGGGCTTGAAAAGTTACCAACTGAACATTAGCGCAACGTGAGGCACTACAAGTCCCATAAGTCCCATCTAGGGCGTGCATCTAAGCAAGAAGGGGTGTAGTGCCTCAAGCGCTCCTTCATAACTGCCAAAGCCTCTGAAGAGAAGTGGGGACACTTCGAAATGCGTCAGGCATCCAGGGCAGTTTGAACAGTTAAAGGATATCGTTGTGCTGGAGGCGTGCTTACCATTCAAGGCTCCTTGTGTGCAGCTGAGGTCCGGGTGCTCCTTTGTACGTTGGGTACCTCGGAGCTGGAATACTTACGCGGCGGCCCATGCCGCGGAAGGAGCACCACCCTGAAAGAACCGGGGGCCATGCGGTCTTGATTACGGGCCGAGAACATGGGACAGCAGCATATGGATTCTGCACGCATTCCACACAGCGAGGCCCATCTGTGGGCTTCAAAAGTTACCAACTGAACATTAGCGCGACGTGAGGCACTACAAGTCCCAGAAGTCTCATTTAGGGTGTGCATCTAAGCAAGAAGGGGTGTAGTGCCTCAAGCGCTCCTTCATAACTGCCAAAGCCTCTGAAGAGAAGTGGGGACACTTCAAAACGCGTCAGGCATCCAGGGCAGTTTGAACAGTTAAAGGATATCATTGTGCTGGAGGCGTGCTTACCATTCAAGACTCCTTGTGTGCGGCTGAGGTCCGGGTGCTCCTTTGTACGTTGGGTACCTCGGAGCTGGAATATTTACGCGGCGGCCCATGCCGTGGAAGGAGCACCACCCTGAAAGAACCGGGGGCCATGCGATCTTGATTACGGGCCGAGAGCATGGGACAGCAGCATATGGATTCTGCACGCATTCCACACAGCGAGGCCCATCTGAGGGCTAGAAAAGTTACCAACTGAACATTAGTGCGCCATGAGGCACTACAAGTCCCATAAGTCCCATCTAGGGCGTGCATCTAAGTAAGAAGGGGTGTGGTGCCTCAAGCGCTCCTTCATAACTGCCAAAGCCTCTGAAGAGAAGTGGGGACACTTCGAAACGCGTCAGGCATCCAGGGCAGTTTGAACAGTTAAAGGATATCATTGTGCTGGAGGCGTGCTTACCATTCAAGACTCCTTGTGTGCGGCTGAGGTCCGGGTGCTCCTTTGTACGATGGGTACCTCGGAGCTGGAATATTTACGCGGCTGCCCATGCCGCGGAAGGAGCACCACCCTGAAAGAACCGGGGGCCATGCGGTCTTGATTAGGGGCCGAGAACATGGGACAGCAGCATATGGATTCTGCACGCATTCCACACAGCGAGGCCCATCTGGGGGCTTGAAAAGTTACCAACTGAACATTAGCGCGACGTGAGGCACTACAAGTCCCATAAGTCCCATCTAGGGCGTGCATCTAAGCAAGAAGGGGTGTGGTGCCTCAAGCGCTCCTTCATAACTGCCAAAGCCTCTGAAGAGAAGTGGGGACACTTCGAAACACGTCAGGCATCCAGGGCAGTTTGAACAGTTAAAGGATATCGTTGTGCTGGAGGCGTGTTTACCATTCAAGGCTCCTTGTGTGCAGCTGAGGTCCGGGTGCTCCTTTGTACGTTGGGTACCTCGGAGCTGGAATATTTAAGAGGCGGCCCATGCCGCGGAAAGAGCACCACCCTGAAAGAACCGGGAGCCATGCGGTCTTGATTACGGGCCGAGAACATGGGACAGCAGCATATGGATTCTGCACGCATTCCACACAGCGAGGCCCATCTGTGGGCTTGAAAAGTTACCAACTGAACATTAGCGCAACGTGAGGCACTACAAGTCCCATAAGTCCCATCTAGGGCGTGCATCTAAGCAAGAAGGGGTGTAGTGCCTCAAGCGCTCCTTCATAACTGCCAAAGCCTCTGAAGAGAAGTGGGGACACTTCGAAATGCGTCAGGCATCCAGGGCAGTTTGAACAGTTAAAGGATATCGTTGTGCTGGAGGCGTGCTTACCATTCAAGGCTCCTTGTGTGCAGCTGAGGTCCGGGTGCTCCTTTGTACGTTGGGTACCTCGGAGCTGGAATACTTACGCGGCGGCCCATGCCGCGGAAGGAGCACCACCCTGAAAGAACCGGGGGCCATGCGGTCTTGATTACGGGCCGAGAACATGGGACAGCAGCATATGGATTCTGAACGCATTCCACAAAGCGAGGCCCATCTGTGGGCTTCAAAAGTTACCAACTGAACATTAGCGCGACGTGAGGCACTACAAGTCCCAGAAGTCTCATTTAGGGCGTGCATCTAAGCAAGAAGGGGTGTAGTGCCTCAAGCGCTCCTTCATAACTGCCAAAGCCTCTGAAGAGAAGTGGGGACACTTCAAAACGCGTCAGGCATCCAGGGCAGTTTGAACAGTTAAAGGATATCATTGTGCTGGAGGCGTGCTTACCATTCAAGACTCCTTGTGTGCGGCTGAGGTCCGGGTGCTCCTTTGTACGTTGGGTACCTCGGAGCTGGAATATTTACGCGGCGGCCCATGCCGTGGAAGGAGCACCACCCTGAAAGAACCGGGGGCCATGCGATCTTGATTACGGGCCGAGAGCATGGGACAGCAGCATATGGATTCTGCACGCATTCCACACAGCGAGGCCCATCTGAGGGCTAGAAAAGTTACCAACTGAACATTAGTGCGCCATGAGGCACTACAAGTCCCATAAGTCCCATCTAGGGCGTGCATCTAAGTAAGAAGGGGTGTGGTGCCTCAAGCGCTCCTTCATAACTGCCAAAGCCTCTGAAGAGAAGTGGGGACACTTCGAAACGCGTCAGGCATCCAGGGCAGTTTGAACAGTTAAAGGATATCATTGTGCTGGAGGCGTGCTTACCATTCAAGACTCCTTGTGTGCGGCTGAGGTCCGGGTGCTCCTTTGTACGTTGGGTACCTCGGAGCTGGAATATTTACGCGGCGGCCCATGCCGCGGAAGGAGCACCACCCTGAAAGAACCGGGGGCCATGCGGTCTTGATTATGGGCCGAGAACATGGGACAGCAGCATATGGATTCTGCACGCATTCCACACAGCGAGGCCCATCTGGGGGCTTGAAAAGTTACCAACTGAACATTAGCGCGACGTGAGGCACTACAAGTCCCATAAGTCCCATCTAGGGCGTGCATCTAAGCAAGAAGGGGTGTTGTGTCTCAAACGCTCCTTCATAACTGCCAAAGCCTCTGAAGAGAAGTGGGGACACTTCGAAATGCGTCAGGCATCCATGGCAGTTTGAACAGTTAAAGGATATTGTTATGCTGGAGGCGTGCTTACCTGTCAAGGCTCCTTGTGTCCAGCTGAGGTCCGGGTGCTCCTTTGTACGTTGGGTACCTCGGAGCCGGAATATTTACGCGGCGGACCATGCCGCGGAAGGAGCACCACCCTGAAAGAACCGGGGGCCATGCAGTCTTGATTACGGGCTGAGAACATGGGACAGCAGCATATGGATTCTGCACGCATTCCACACAGCGAGGCCCATCTGTGGGCTAGAAAAGTTACCAACTGAACATTAGTGCGACGTGAGGCACTACAAGTCCCATAAGTCCCATCTAGGGCGTGCATCTAAGTAAGAAGAGTGTGGTGCCTCAAGCGCTCCTTCATAACTGCCAAAGCCTCTGAAGAGAAGTGGGGACACTTCAAAACGCGTCAGGCATCCAGGGCAGTTTGAACAGTGAAAGGATATCGTTGTGCTGGAGGCGTGCTTACCATTCAAGGCTCCTTGTGTGCAGCTGAGGTCCGGGTGCTCCTTTGTACGTTGGGTACCTCGGAGCTGGAATATTTACGCGGCGGCCCATGCCGCGGAAGGAGCACCACCCTGAAAGAACCGGGGGCCATGCGGTCTTGATTACGGGCCGAGAACATGGGACAGCAGCATATGGATTCTGCACGCATTCCACACAGCAAAGCCCATCTGTGGGCTAGAAAAGTGACCAACTGAACATTAGCGCGACGTGAGGCACTACAAGTCCCATAAGTCCCATCTAGAAGTAAGAAGGGGTGTGGTGCTTCAAGCGCTCCTTCATAACTGCTAAAGCCTCTGAAGAGAAGTGGGGACACTTCAAAATGCGTCAGGCATCCAGGGCAGTTTGAACAGTGAAAGGATATCGTTGTGCTGCAGTCGTGCTTATCATTCAAGGCTCCTTGTGTGCAGCTGAGGTCCGGGTGCTCCTTTGTACGTTGGGTACCTCGGAGCTGGAATATTTACGCGGCGGCCCATGCCGCGGAAGGAGCACCACCCTGAAATAACCGGGGGCCATGCGGTCTTGATTACGGGCCGAGAACATGGGACAGCAGCATATGGATTCTGCACGCATTCCACACAGCGAGGCCCTTCTGTGGGCTTGAAAAGTTACCAACTGAACATTAGCGCGACGTGAGGCACTACAAGTCCCATAAGTCTCATCTAGGGCGTGCATCTAAGCAAGAAGGGGTGTAGTGCCTCAAGCGCTCCTTCATAACTGCCAAAGCCTCTGAAGAGAAGTGGGGACACTTCAAAACGCGTCAGGCATCCAGGGCAGTTTGAACAGTTAAAGGATATCATTGGGCTGGAGGCGTGCTTACCATTCAAGACTCCTTGTGTGCGGCTGAGGTCCGGGTGCTCCTTTGTACGTTGGGTACCTCCGAGCTGGAATATTTACGCGGCGGCCCATGCCGCGGAAGGAGCACCACCCTGAAAGAACCGGGGGCCATGCGGTCTTGATTACGGCCGAGAACATGGGACAGCAGCATATGGATTCTGCACGCATTCCACACAGCGAGGCCCATCTGTGGGCTTGAAAAGTTACCAACTGAACATTAGCGCGACGTGAGGCACTACAAGTCCCATAAGTCCCATCTAGGGCGTGCATCTAAGCAAGAAGGGGTGTGTTGCCTCAAGCGCTCCTTCATAACTGCCAAAGAATCTGAAGAGAAGTGGGGACACTTCGAAACGCGTCAGGCATCCAGGGCAGTTTGAACAGTTAAAGGATATTGTTGTGCTGGAGGCGTGCTTACCATTCAAGGCTCCTTGTGTGCAGCTGAGGTCCGGGTGCTCCTTTGTACGTTGGGTACCTCGGAGCTGGAATATTTACGCGGCGGCCCATGACGCGGAAGGAGCACCACCCTGAAAGAACCGGGGGCCATGCGGACTTGATTACGGGCCGAGAACATGGGACAGCAGCATATGGATTCTGCACGCATTCCACACAGCGAGGTCCATCTGTGGGCTTGAAAAGTTACCAACTGAACATTAGCGCGACGTGAGGCACTACAAGTCCCATAAGTCCCATCTAGGGCGTGCATCTAAGCAAGAAGGGGTGTGGTGCCTCAAGCGCTCCTTCATAACTGCCAAAGCCTCTGAAGAGAAGTGGGGACACTTCGAAACACGTCAGGCATCCAGGGCAGTTTGAACAGTTAAAGGATATCGTTGTGCTGGAGGCGTGTTTACCATTCAAGGCTCCTTGTGTGCAGCTGAGGTCCGGGTGCTCCTTTGTACGTTGGGTACCTCGGAGCTGGAATATTTACGAGGCGGCCCATGCCGCGGAAAGAGCACCACCCTGAAAGAACCGGGAGCCATGCGGTCTTGATTACGGGCCGAGAACATGGGACAGCAGCATATGGATTCTGCACGCATTCCACACAGCGAGGCCCATCTGTGGGCTTGAAAAGTTACCAACTGAACATTAGCGCAACGTGAGGCACTACAAGTCCCATAAGTCCCATCTAGGGCGTGCATCTAAGCAAGAAGGGGTGTAGTGCCTCAAGCGCTCCTTCATAACTGCCAAAGCCTCTGAAGAGAAGTGGGGACACTTCGAAATGCGTCAGGCATCCAGGGCAGTTTGAACAGTTAAAGGATATCGTTGTGCTGGAGGCGTGCTTACCATTCAAGGCTCCTTGTGTGCAGCTGAGGTCCGGGTGCTCCTTTGTACGTTGGGTACCTCGGAGCTGGAATACTTACGCGGCGGCCCATGCCGCGGAAGGTGCACCACCCTGAAAGAACCGGGGGCCATGCGGTCTTGATTACGGGCCGAGAACATGGGACAGCAGCATATGGATTCTGCACGCATTCCACACAGCGAGGCCCATCTGTGGGCTTCAAAAGTTACCAACTGAACATTAGCGCGACGTGAGGCACTACCAGTCCTAGAAGTCTCATTTAGGGCGTGCATCTAAGCAAGAAGGGGTGTAGTGCCTCAAGCGCTCCTTCATAACTGCCAAAGCCTCTGAAGAGAAGTGGGGACACTTCGAAATGCGTCAGGCATCCAGGGCAGTTTGAACAGTTAAAGGATATCATTGTGCTGGAGGCGTGCTTACCATTCAAGACTCCTTGTGTGCGGCTGAGGTCCGGGTGCTCCTTTGTACGTTGGGTACCTCGGAGCTGGAATATTTACGCGGCGGCCCATGCCGTGGAAGGAGCACCACCCTGAAAGAACCGGGGGCCATGCGGTCTTGATTACGGGCCGAGAGCATGGGACAGCAGCATATGGATTCTGCACGCATTGCACACAGCGAGGCCAATCTGAGGGCTAGAAAAGTTACCAACTGAACATTAGTGCGCCATGAGGCACTACAAGTCCCATAAGTCCCATCTAGGGCGTGCATCTAAGTAAGAAGGGGTGTGGTGCCTCAAGCGCTCCTTCATAACTGCCAAAGCCTCTGAAGAGAAGTGGGGACACTTCGAAACGCGTCAGGCATCCAGGGCAGTTTGAACAGTTAAAGGATATCATTGTGCTGGAGGCGTGCTTACCATTCAAGACTCCTTGTGTGCGGCTGAGGTCCGGGTGCTCCTTTGTACGTTGGGTACCTCGGAGCTGGAATATTTACGCGGCGGCCCATGCCGCGGAAGGAGCACCACCCTGAAAGAACCGGGGGCCATGCGGTCTTGATTATGGGCCGAGAACATGGGACAGCAGCATATGGATTCTGCACGCATTCCACACAGCGAGGCCCATCTGGGGGCTTGAAAAGTTACCAACTGAACATTAGCGCGACGTGAGGCACTACAAGTCCCATAAGTCCCATCTAGGGCGTGCATCTAAGCAAGAAGGGGTGTTGTGTCTCAAACGCTCCTTCATAACTGCCAAAGCCTCTGAAGAGAAGTGGGGACACTTCGAAATGCGTCAGGCATCCATGGCAGTTTGAACAGTTAAAGGATATTGTTAGGCTGGAGGCGTGCTTACCTGTCAAGGCTCCTTGTGTGCAGCTGAGGTCCGGGTGCTCCTTTGTACGCTGGGTACCTCGGAGCCGGAATATTTACGCGTGCGCCCATGCCGCGGAAGGAGCACCACCCTGAAAGAACCGGGGGCCATGCAGTCTTGATTACGGGCCGAGAACATGGGACAGCAGCATATGGATTCTGCACGCATTCCACACATCGAGGCCCATCTGTGGGCTAGAAAAGTTACCAACTGAACATTAGCGCGACGTGAGGCACTACAAGTCCCATAAGTCCCATCTAGGGCGTGCATCTAAGTAAGAAGAGTGTGGTGCCTCAAGCGCTCCTTCATAACTGCCAAAGCCTCTGAAGAGAAGTGGGGACACTTCAAAACGCGTCAGGCATCCAGGGCAGTTTGAACAGTGAAAGGATATCGTTGTGCTGGAGGCGTGCTTACCATTCAAGGCTCCTTGTGTGCAGCTGAGGTCCGGGTGCTCCTTTGTACGTTGGGTACCTCGGAGCTGGAATATTTACGCGGCGGCCCATGCCGCGGAAGGAGCACCACCCTGAAAGAACCGGGGGCCATGCGGTCTTGATTACGGGCCGAGAACATGGGACAGCAGCATATGGATTCTGCACGCATTCCACACAGCAAAGCCCATCTGTGGGCTAGAAAAGTGACCAACTGAACATTAGCGCGACGTGAGGCACTACAAGTCCCATAAGTCCCATCTAGAAGTAAGAAGGGGTGTGGTGCTTCAAGCGCTCCTTCATAACTGCTAAAGCCTCTGAAGAGAAGTGGGGACACTTCAAAATGCGTCAGGCATCCAGGGCAGTTTGAACAGTGAAAGGATATCGTTGTGCTGGAGTCGTGCTTATCATTCAAGGCTCCTTGTGTGCAGCTGAGGTCCGGGTGCTCCTTTGTACGTTGGGTACCTCGGAGCTGGAATATTTACGCGGCGGCCCATGCCGCGGAAGGAGCACCACCCTGAAAGAACCGGGGGCCATGCGGTCTTGATTACGGGCCGAGAACATGGGACAGCAGCATATGGATTCTGCACGCATTCCACACAGCGAGGCCCTTCTGTGGGCTTGAAAAGTTACCAACTGAACATTAGCGCGACGTGAGGCACTACAAGTCCCATAAGTCTCATCTAGGGCGTGCATCTAAGCAAGAAGGGGTGTAGTGCCTCAAGCGCTCCTTCATAACTGCCAAAGCCTCTGAAGAGAAGTGGGGACACTTCAAAACGCGCCAGGCATCCAGGGCAGTTTGAACAGTTAAAGGATATCATTGTGCTGGAGGCGTGCTTACCATTCAAGACTCCTTGTGTGCGGCTGAGGTTCGGGTGCTCCTTTGTACGTTGGGTACCTCCGAGCTGGAATATTTACGCGGCGGCCCATGCCGCGGAAGGAGCACCACCCTGAAAGAACCGGGGGCCATGCGGTCTTGATTACGGGCCGAGAACATGGGACAGCAGCATATGGATTCTGCACGCATTCCACACAGCGAGGCCCATCTGTGGGCTTGAAAAGTTACCAACTGAACATTAGCGCGACGTGAGGCACTACAAGTCCCATAAGTCCCATCTAGGGCGTGCATCTAAGCAAGAAGGGGTGTGTTGCCTCAAGCGCTCCTTCATAACTGCCAAAGAATCTGAAGAGAAGTGGGGACACTTCGAAACGCGTCAGGCATCCAGGGCAGTTTGAACAGTTAAAGGATATCGTTGTGCTGGAGGCGTGCTTACCATTCAAGGCTCCTTGTGTGCAGCTGAGGTCCGGGTGCTCCTTTGTACGTTGGGTACCTCGGAGCTGGAATATTTACGCGGCGGCCCATGACGCGGAAGGAGCACCACCCTGAAAGAACCGGGGGCCATGCGGTCTTGATTACGGGCCGAGAACATGGGACAGCAGCATATGGATTCTGCACGCATTCCACACAGCGAGGTCCATCTGTGGGCTTGAAAAGTTACCAACTGAACATTAGCGCGACGTGAGGCACTACAAGTCCCATAAGTCCCATCTAGGGCGTGCATCTAAGCAAGAAGGGGTGTGGTGCCTCAAGCGCTCCTTCATAACTGCCAAAGCCTCTGAAGAGAAGTGGGGACACTTCGAAACACGTCAGGCATCCAGGGCAGTTTGAACAGTTAAAGGATATCGTTGTGCTGGAGGCGTGTTTACCATTCAAGGCTCCTTGTGTGCAGCTGAGGTCCGGGTGCTCCTTTGTACGTTGGGTACCTCGGAGCTGGAATATTTACGAGGCGGCCCATGCCGCGGAAAGAGCACCACCCTGAAAGAACCGGGAGCCATGCGGTCTTGATTACGGGCCGAGAACATGGGACAGCAGCATATGGATTCTGCACGCATTCCACACAGCGAGGCCCATCTGTGGGCTTGAAAAGTTACCAACTGAACATTAGCGCAACGTGAGGCACTACAAGTCCCATAAGTCCCATCTAGGGCGTGCATCTAAGCAAGAAGGGGTGTAGTGCCTCAAGCGCTCCTTCATAACTGCCAAAGCCTCTGAAGAGAAGTGGGGACACTTCGAAATGCGTCAGGCATCCAGGGCAGTTTGAACAGTTAAAGGATATTGTTGTGCTGGAGGCGTGCTTACCATTCAAGGCTCCTTGTGTGCAGCTGAGGTCCAGGTGCTCCTTTGTACGTTGGGTACCTCGGAGCTGGAATACTTACGCGGCGGCCCATGCCGCGGAAGGAGCACCACCCTGAAAGAACCGGGGGCCATGCGGTCTTGATTACGGGCCGAGAACATGGGACAGCAGCATATGGATTCTGCACGCATTCCACACAGCGAGGCCCATCTGTGGGCTTCAAAAGTTACCAACTGAACATTAGCGCGACGTGAGGCACTACAAGTCCCAGAAGTCTCATTTAGGGCGTGCATCTAAGCAAGAAGGGGTGTAGTGCCTCAAGCGCTCCTTCATAACTGCCAAAGCCTCTGAAGAGAAGTGGGGACACTTCAAAACGCGTCAGGCATCCAGGGCAGTTTGAACAGTTAAAGGATATCATTGTGCTGGAGGCGTGCTTACCATTCAAGACTCCTTGTGTGCGGCTGAGGTCCGGGTGCTCCTTTGTACGTTGGGTACCTCGGAGCTGGAATATTTACGCGGCGGCCCATGCAGTGGAAGGAGCACCAAACTGAAAGAACCGGGGGCCATGCGGTCTTGATTACGGGCCGAGAGCATGGGACAGCAGCATATGGATTCTGCACGCATTCCACACAGCGAGGCCCATCTGAGGGCTAGAAAAGTTACCAACTGAACATTAGTGCGCCATGAGGCACTACAAGTCCCATAAGTCCCATCTAGGGCGTGCATCTAAGTAAGAAGGGGTGTGGTGCCTCAAGCGCTCCTTCATAACTGCCAAAGCCTCTGAAGAGAAGTGGGGACACTTCGAAACGCGTCAGACATCCAGGGCAGTTTGAACAGTGAAAGGATATCATTGTGCTGGAGGCGTGCTTACCATTCAAGACTCCTTGTGTGCGGCTGAGGTCCGGGTGCTCCTTTGTACGTTGGGTACCTCGGAGCTGGAATATTTACGCGGCGGCCCATGACGCGGAAGGAGCACCACCCTGAAAGAACCGGGGGCCATGCGGTCTTGATTATGGGCCGAGAACATGGGACAGCAGCATATGGATTCTGCACGCATTCCACACAGCGAGGCCCATCTGGGGGCTTGAAAAGTTACCAACTGAACATTAGCGCGACGTGAGGCACTACAAGTCCCATAAGTCCCATCTAGGGCGTGCATCTAAGCAAGAAGGGGTGTTGTGTCTCAAACGCTCCTTCATAACTGCCAAAGCCTCTGAAGAGAAGTGGGGACACTTCGAAATGCGTCAGGCATCCATGGCAGTTTGAACAGTTAAAGGATATTGTTATGCTGGAGGCGTGCTTACCTGTCAAGGCTCCTTGTGTGCAGCTGAGGTCCGGGTGCTCCTTTGTACGTTGGGTACCTCGGAGCCGGAATATTTACGCGGCGGCCCATGCCGCGGAAGGAGCACCACCCTGAAAGAACCGGGGGCCATGCAGTCTTGATTACGGGCCGAGAACATGGGACAGCAGCATATGGATTCTGCACGCATTCCACACAGCGAGGCCCATCTGTGGGCTAGAAAAGTTACCAACTGAACATTAGCGCGACGTGAGGCACTACAAGTCCCATAAGTCCCATCTAGGGCGTGCATCTAAGTAAGAAGAGTGTGGTGCCTCAAGCGCTCCTTCATAACTGCCAAAGCCTCTAAAGAGAAGTGGGGACACTTCAAAACGCGTCAGGCATCCAGGGCAGTTTGAATAGTGAAAGGATATCGTTGTGCTGGAGGCGTGCTTACCATTCAAGGCTCCTTGTGTGCAGCTGAGGTCCGGGTGCTCCTTGGTACGTTGGGTACCTCGGAGCTGGAATATTTACGCGGCCGCGCATGCCGCGGAAGGAGCACCACCCTGAAAGAACCGGGGGCCATGCGGTCTTGATTACGGGCCGAGAACATGGGACAGCAGCATATGGATTCTGCACGCATTCCTCACAGCGAGGCCCATCTGTGGGCTTGAAAAGTTACCAACTGAACATTAGCGCGACGTGAGGCACTACAAGTCCCATAAGTCCCATCTAGGGCGTGCATCTAAGCAAGAAGGGGTGTAGTGCCTCAAGCGCTCCTTCATAACTGCCAAAGCCTCTGAAGAGAAGTGGGGACACTTCGAAACGCGTCAGGCATCCAGGGCAGTTTGAGCAGTTAAAGGATATCATTGTGCTGGAGGCGTGCTTACCATTCAAGACTCCTTGTGTGCGGCTGATGTCCGGGTGCTCCTTTGTACGTTGGGTACCTCGGAGCTGGAATATTTACGCTGCGGCCCATGCCGCGGAAGGAGCACCACCCTGAAAGAACCGGGGGCCATGCGGTCTTGATTACGGGCCGAGAACATGGGACAGCAGCATATGGATTCTGCACGCATTCCACACAGCGAGGCCCATCTGGGGGCTTGAAAAGTTACCAACTGAACATTAGCGCGACGTGAGGCACTACAAGTCCCATAAGTCCCATCTAGAAGTAAGAAGGGGTGTGGTGCCTCAAGCGCTCCTTCATAACTGCCAAAGCCTCTGAAGAGAAGTGGGGACACTTCAAAACGCTTCAGGCATCCAGGGCAGTTTGAACAGTGAAAGGATATTGTTGTGCTGGAGGCGTGCTTACCATTCAAGGCTCCTTGTGTGCAGCTGAGGTCCGGGTGCTCCTTGGTACGTTGGGTACCTCGGAGCTGGAATATTTACGCGGCCGCCCATGCCGCGGAAGGAGCACCACCCTGAAAGAACCGGGGGCCATGCGGTCTTGATTACGGGCCGAGAACATGGGACAGCAGCATATGGATTCTGCACGCATTCCACACAGCGAGGCCCATCTGGGGGCTTGAAAAGTTACCAACTGAACATTAGCGCGACGTGAGGCACTACAAGTCCCATAAGTCCCATCTAGGGTGTGCATCTAAGCAAGAAGGGGTGTTGCGCCTCAAGCGCTCCTTCATAACTGCCAAAGCCTCTGAAGAGAAGTGGGGACACTTCGAAACGCGTCAGGCATCCAGGGCAGTTTGAACAGTTAAAGGATATCGTTATGCTGGAGGCGTGCTTACCTGTCAAGGCTCCTTGTGTGCAGCTGAGGTCCGGGTGCTCCTTTGTACGTTGGGTACCTCGGAGCTGGAATATTTACGCGGCGGCCCATGCCGCGGAAGGAGCACCACCCTGAAAGAACCGGGGGCCATGCGGTCTTGATTATGGGCCGAGAACATGGGACAGCAGCTTATGGATTCTGCACGCATTCCACACAGCGAGGCCCATCTGGGGGCTTGAAAAGTTACCAACTGAACATTAGCGCGACGTGAGGCACTACAAGTCCCATAAGTCCCATCTAGGGCGTGCATCTAAGCAAGAAGGGGTGTTGTGCCTCAAACGCTCCTTCATAACTGCCAAAGCCTCTGAAGAGAAGTGGGGACACTTCGAAATGCGTCAGGCATCCAGGGCAGTTTGAACAGTTAAAGGATATCGTTATGCTGGAGGCGTGCTTATCATTCAAGGCTCCTTGTGTGCAGCTGAGGTCCGGGTGCTCCTTTGTACGTTGGGTACCTCGGAGCTGGAATATTTACGCGGCCGCCCATGCCGCGGAAGGAGCACCACCCTGAAAGAACCGGGGGCCATGCGGTCTTGATTACGGGCCGAGAACATGGGACAGCAGCATATGGATTCTGCACGCATTCCTCACAGCGAGGCCCATCTGTGGGATTGAAAAGTTACCAACTGAACATTAGCGCGACGTGAGGCACTACAAGTCCCATAAGTCCCATCTAGGGCGTGCATCTAAGCAAGAAGGGGTGTAGTGCCTCAAGCGCTCCTTCATAACTGCCAAAGCCTCTGAAGAGAAGTGGGGACACTTCGAAACGCGTCAGGCATCCAGGGCAGTTTGAGCAGTTAAAGGATATCATTGTGCTGGAGGCGTGCTTACCATTCAAGACTCCTTGTGTGCGGCTGATGTCCGGGTGCTCCTTTGTACGTTGGGTACCTCGGAGCTGGAATATTTACGCTGCGGCCCATGCCGCGGAAGGAGCACCACCCTGAAAGAACCGGGGGCCATGCGGTCTTGATTACGGGCCGAGAACATGGGACAGCAGCATATGGATTCTGCACGCATTCCACACAGCGAGGCCCATCTGGGGGCTTGAAAAGTTACCAACTGAACATTAGCGCGACGTGAGGCACTACAAGTCCCATAAGTCCCATCTAGGGCGTGCATCTAAGCAAGAAGGGGTGTGGTGCCTCAAGCGCTCCTTCATAACTGCCAAAGCCTCTGAAGAGAAGTGGGGACACTTCGAAACACGTCAGGCATCCAGGGCAGTTTGAACAGTTAAAGGATATCGTTGTGCTGGAGGCGTGTTTACCATTCAAGGCTCCTTGTGTGCAGCTGAGGTCCGGGTGCTCCTTTGTACGTTGGGTACCTCGGAGCTGGAATATTTACGCGGCCGCCCATGCCGCGGAAGGAGCACCACCCTGAAAGAACCGGGGGCCATGCGGTCTTGATTACGGGCCGAGAACATGGGACAGCAGCATATGGATTCTGCACGCATTCCTCACAGCGA
Organism: Lissotriton vulgaris; assembly: GCF_964263255.1. Taxonomy (NCBI): domain Eukaryota; kingdom Metazoa; phylum Chordata; class Amphibia; order Caudata; family Salamandridae; genus Lissotriton; species Lissotriton vulgaris. Next base: position 1,102,096,548 of record NC_141693.1, read on the forward strand.
GGCCCATCTGTGGGCTTGAAAAGTTACCAACTGAACATTAGCGCGACGTGAGGCACTACAAGTCCCATAAGTCCCATCTAGGGCGTGCATCTAAGCAAGAAGGGGTGTAGTGCCTCAAGCGCTCCTTCATAACTGCCAAAGCCTCTGAAGAGAAGTGGGGACACTTCGAAACGCGTCAGGCATCCAGGGCAGTTTGAGCAGTTAAAGGATATCATTGTGCTGGAGGCGTGCTTACCATTCAAGACTCCTTGTGTGCGGCTGATGTCCGGGTGCTCCTTTGTACGTTGGGTACCTCGGAGCTGGAATATTTACGCTGCGGCCCATGCCGCGGAAGGAGCACCACCCTGAAAGAACCGGGGGCCATGCGGTCTTGATTACGGGCCGAGAACATGGGACAGCAGCATATGGATTCTGCACGCATTCCACACAGCGAGGCCCATCTGGGGGCTTGAAAAGTTACCAACTGAACATTAGCGCGACGTGAGGCACTACAAGTCCCATAAGTCCCATCTAGAAGTAAGAAGGGGTGTGGTGCCTCAAGCGCTCCTTCATAACTGCCAAAGCCTCTGAAGAGAAGTGGGGACACTTCAAAACGCTTCAGGCATCCAGGGCAGTTTGAACAGTGAAAGGATATTGTTGTGCTGGAGGCGTGCTTACCATTCAAGGCTCCTTGTGTGCAGCTGAGGTCCGGGTGCTCCTTGGTACGTTGGGTACCTCGGAGCTGGAATATTTACGCGGCCGCCCATGCCGCGGAAGGAGCACCACCCTGAAAGAACCGGGGGCCATGCGGTCTTGATTACGGGCCGAGAACATGGGACAGCAGCATATGGATTCTGCACGCATTCCACACAGCGAGGCCCATCTGGGGGCTTGAAAAGTTACCAACTGAACATTAGCGCGACGTGAGGCACTACAAGTCCCATAAGTCCCATCTAGGGTGTGCATCTAAGCAAGAAGGGGTGTTGCGCCTCAAGCGCTCCTTCATAACTGCCAAAGCCTCTGAAGAGAAGTGGGGACACTTCGAAACGCGTCAGGCATCCAGGGCAGTTTGAACAGTTAAAGGATATCGTTATGCTGGAGGCGTGCTTACCTGTCAAGGCTCCTTGTGTGCAGCTGAGGTCCGGGTGCTCCTTTGTACGTTGGGTACCTCGGAGCTGGAATATTTACGCGGCGGCCCATGCCGCGGAAGGAGCACCACCCTGAAAGAACCGGGGGCCATGCGGTCTTGATTATGGGCCGAGAACATGGGACAGCAGCTTATGGATTCTGCACGCATTCCACACAGCGAGGCCCATCTGGGGGCTTGAAAAGTTACCAACTGAACATTAGCGCGACGTGAGGCACTACAAGTCCCATAAGTCCCATCTAGGGCGTGCATCTAAGCAAGAAGGGGTGTTGTGCCTCAAACGCTCCTTCATAACTGCCAAAGCCTCTGAAGAGAAGTGGGGACACTTCGAAATGCGTCAGGCATCCAGGGCAGTTTGAACAGTTAAAGGATATCGTTATGCTGGAGGCGTGCTTATCATTCAAGGCTCCTTGTGTGCAGCTGAGGTCCGGGTGCTCCTTTGTACGTTGGGTACCTCGGAGCTGGAATATTTACGCGGCCGCCCATGCCGCGGAAGGAGCACCACCCTGAAAGAACCGGGGGCCATGCGGTCTTGATTACGGGCCGAGAACATGGGACAGCAGCATATGGATTCTGCACGCATTCCTCACAGCGAGGCCCATCTGTGGGATTGAAAAGTTACCAACTGAACATTAGCGCGACGTGAGGCACTACAAGTCCCATAAGTCCCATCTAGGGCGTGCATCTAAGCAAGAAGGGGTGTAGTGCCTCAAGCGCTCCTTCATAACTGCCAAAGCCTCTGAAGAGAAGTGGGGACACTTCGAAACGCGTCAGGCATCCAGGGCAGTTTGAGCAGTTAAAGGATATCATTGTGCTGGAGGCGTGCTTACCATTCAAGACTCCTTGTGTGCGGCTGATGTCCGGGTGCTCCTTTGTACGTTGGGTACCTCGGAGCTGGAATATTTACGCTGCGGCCCATGCCGCGGAAGGAGCACCACCCTGAAAGAACCGGGGGCCATGCGGTCTTGATTACGGGCCGAGAACATGGGACAGCAGCATATGGATTCTGCACGCATTCCACACAGCGAGGCCCATCTGGGGGCTTGAAAAGTTACCAACTGAACATTAGCGCGACGTGAGGCACTACAAGTCCCATAAGTCCCATCTAGGGCGTGCATCTAAGCAAGAAGGGGTGTGGTGCCTCAAGCGCTCCTTCATAACTGCCAAAGCCTCTGAAGAGAAGTGGGGACACTTCGAAACACGTCAGGCATCCAGGGCAGTTTGAACAGTTAAAGGATATCGTTGTGCTGGAGGCGTGTTTACCATTCAAGGCTCCTTGTGTGCAGCTGAGGTCCGGGTGCTCCTTTGTACGTTGGGTACCTCGGAGCTGGAATATTTACGAGGCGGCCCATGCCACGGAAAGAGCACCACCCTGAAAGAACCGGGAGCCATGCGGTCTTGATTACGGGCCGAGAACATGGGACAGCAGCATATGGATTCTGCACGCATTCCACACAGCGAGGCCCATCTGTGGGCTTGAAAAGTTACCAACTGAACATTAGCGCAACGTGAGGCACTACAAGTCCCATAAGTCCCATCTAGGGCGTGCATCTAAGCAAGAAGGGGTGTAGTGCCTCAAGCGCTCCTTCATAACTGCCAAAGCCTCTGAAGAGAAGTGGGGACACTTCGAAATGCGTCAGGCATCCAGGGCAGTTTGAACAGTTAAAGGATATCGTTGTGCTGGAGGCGTGCTTACCATTCAAGGCTCCTTGTGTGCAGCTGAGGTCCGGGTGCTCCTTTGTACGTTGGGTACCTCGGAGCTGGAATACTTACGCGGCGGCCCATGCCGCGGAAGGAGCACCACCCTGAAAGAACCGGGGGCCATGCGGTCTTGATTACGGGCCGAGAACATGGGACAGCAGCATATGGATTCTGAACGCATTCCACACAGCGAGGCCCATCTGTGGGCTTCAAAAGTTACCAACTGAACATTAGCGCGACGTGAGGCACTACAAGTCCCAGAAGTCTCATTTAGGGCGTGCATCTAAGCAAGAAGGGGTGTAGTGCCTCAAGCGCTCCTTCATAACTGCCAAAGCCTCTGAAGAGAAGTGGGGACACTTCAAAACGCGTCAGGCATCCAGGGCAGTTTGAACAGTTAAAGGATATCATTGTGCTGGAGGCGTGCTTACCATTCAAGACTCCTTGTGTGCGGCTGAGGTCCGGGTGCTCCTTTGTACGTTGGGTACCTCGGAGCTGGAATATTTACGCGGCGGCCCATGCTGTGGAAGGAGCACCACCCTGAAAGAACCGGGGGCCATGCGATCTTGATTACGGGCCGAGAGCATGGGACAGCAGCATATGGATTCTGCACGCATTCCACACAGCGAGGCCCATCTGAGGGCTAGAAAAGTTACCAACTGAACATTAGTGCGCCATGAGGCACTACAAGTCCCATAAGTCCCATCTAGGGCGTGCATCTAAGTAAGAAGGGGTGTGGTGCCTCAAGCGCTCCTTCATAACTGCCAAAGCCTCTGAAGAGAAGTGGGGACACTTCGAAACGCGTCAGGCATCCAGGGCAGTTTGAACAGTTAAAGGATATCATTGTGCTGGAGGCGTGCTTACCATTCAAGACTCCTTGTGTGCGGCTGAGGTCCGGGTGCTCCTTTGTACGTTGGGTACCTCGGAGCTGGAATATTTACGCGGCGGCCCATGCCGCGGAAGGAGCACCACCCTGAAAGAACCGGGGGCCATGCGGTCTTGATTATGGGCCGAGAACATGGGACAGCAGCATATGGATTCTGCACGCATTCCACACAGCGAGGCCCATCTGGGGGCTTGAAAAGTTACCAACTGAACATTAGCGCGACGTGAGGCACTACAAGTCCCATAAGTCCCATCTAGGGCGTGCATCTAAGCAAGAAGGGGTGTTGTGTCTCAAACGCTCCTTCATAACTGCCAAAGCCTCTGAAGAGAAGTGGGGACACTTCGAAATGCGTCAGGCATCCATGGCAGTTTGAACAGTTAAAGGATATTGTTATGCTGGAGGCGTGCTTACCTGTCAAGGCTCCTTGTGTCCAGCTGAGGTCCGGGTGCTCCTTTGTACGTTGGGTACCTCGGAGCCGGAATATTTACGCGGCGGACCATGCCGCGGAAGGAGCACCACCCTGAAAGAACCGGGGGCCATGCAGTCTTGATTACGGGCCGAGAACATGGGACAGCAGCATATGGATTCTGCACGCATTCCACACAGCGAGGCCCATCTGTGGGCTAGAAAAGTTACCAACTGAACATTAGCGCGACGTGAGGCACTACAAGTCCCATAAGTCCCATCTAGGGCGTGCATCTAAGTAAGAAGAGTGTGGTGCCTCAAGCGCTCCTTCATAACTGCCAAAGCCTCTGAAGAGAAGTGGGGACACTTCAAAACGCGTCAGGCATCCAGGGCAGTTTGAACAGTGAAAGGATATCGTTGTGCTGGAGGCGTGCTTACCATTCAAGGCTCCTTGTGTGCAGCTGAGGTCCGGGTGCTCCTTTGTACGTTGGGTACCTCGGAGCTGGAATATTTACGCGGCGGCCCATGCCGCGGAAGGAGCACCACCCTGAAAGAACCGGGGGCCATGCGGTCTTGATTACGGGCCGAGAACATGGGACAGCAGCATATGGATTCTGCACGCATTCCACACAGCAAAGCCCATCTGTGGGCTAGAAAAGTGACCAACTGAACATTAGCGCGACGTGAGGCACTACAAGTCCCATAAGTCCCATCTAGAAGTAAGAAGGGGTGTGGTGCTTCAAGCGCTCCTTCATAACTGCTAAAGCCTCTGAAGAGAAGTGGGGACACTTCAAAATGCGTCAGGCATCCAGGGCAGTTTGAACAGTGAAAGGATATCGTTGTGCTGCAGTCGTGCTTATCATTCAAGGCTCCTTGTGTGCAGCTGAGGTCCGGGTGCTCCTTTGTACGTTGGGTACCTCGGAGCTGGAATATTTACGCGGCGGCCCATGCCGCGGAAGGAGCACCACCCTGAAATAACCGGGGGCCATGCGGTCTTGATTACGGGCCGAGAACATGGGACAGCAGCATATGGATTCTGCACGCATTCCACACAGCGAGGCCCTTCTGTGGGCTTGAAAAGTTACCAACTGAACATTAGCGCGACGTGAGGCACTACAAGTCCCATAAGTCTCATCTAGGGCGTGCATCTAAGCAAGAAGGGGTGTAGTGCCTCAAGCGCTCCTTCATAACTGCCAAAGCCTCTGAAGAGAAGTGGGGACACTTCAAAACGCATCAGGCATCCAGGGCAGTTTGAACAGTTAAAGGATATCATTGGGCTGGAGGCGTGCTTACCATTCAAGACTCCTTGTGTGCGGCTGAGGTCCGGGTGCTCCTTTGTACGTTGGGTACCTCCGAGCTGGAATATTTACGCGGCGGCCCATGCCGCGGAAGGAGCACCACCCTGAAAGAACCGGGGGCCATGCGGTCTTGATTACGGCCGAGAACATGGGACAGCAGCATATGGATTCTGCACGCATTCCACACAGCGAGGCCCATCTGTGGGCTTGAAAAGTTACCAACTGAACATTAGCGCGACGTGAGGCACTACAAGTCCCATAAGTCCCATCTAGGGCGTGCATCTAAGCAAGAAGGGGTGTGTTGCCTCAAGCGCTCCTTCATAACTGCCAAAGAATCTGAAGAGAAGTGGGGACACTTCGAAACGCGTCAGGCATCCAGGGCAGTTTGAACAGTTAAAGGATATTGTTGTGCTGGAGGCGTGCTTACCATTCAAGGCTCCTTGTGTGCAGCTGAGGTCCGGGTGCTCCTTTGTACGTTGGGTACCTCGGAGCTGGAATATTTACGCGGCGGCCCATGACGCGGAAGGAGCACCACCCTGAAAGAACCGGGGGCCATGCGGACTTGATTACGGGCCGAGAACATGGGACAGCAGCATATGGATTCTGCACGCATTCCACACAGCGAGGTCCATCTGTGGGCTTGAAAAGTTACCAACTGAACATTAGCGCGACGTGAGGCACTACAAGTCCCATAAGTCCCATCTAGGGCGTGCATCTAAGCAAGAAGGGGTGTGGTGCCTCAAGCGCTCCTTCATAACTGCCAAAGCCTCTGAAGAGAAGTGGGGACACTTCGAAACACGTCAGGCATCCAGGGCAGTTTGAACAGTTAAAGGATATCGTTGTGCTGGAGGCGTGTTTACCATTCAAGGCTCCTTGTGTGCAGCTGAGGTCCGGGTGCTCCTTTGTACGTTGGGTACCTCGGAGCTGGAATATTTACGAGGCGGCCCATGCCGCGGAAAGAGCACCACCCTGAAAGAACCGGGAGCCATGCGGTCTTGATTACGGGCCGAGAACATGGGACAGCAGCATATGGATTCTGCACGCATTCCACACAGCGAGGCCCATCTGTGGGCTTGAAAAGTTACCAACTGAACATTAGCGCAACGTGAGGCACTACAAGTCCCATAAGTCCCATCTAGGGCGTGCATCTAAGCAAGAAGGGGTGTAGTGCCTCAAGCGCTCCTTCATAACTGCCAAAGCCTCTGAAGAGAAGTGGGGACACTTCGAAATGCGTCAGGCATCCAGGGCAGTTTGAACAGTTAAAGGATATCGTTGTGCTGGAGGCGTGCTTACCATTCAAGGCTCCTTGTGTGCAGCTGAGGTCCGGGTGCTCCTTTGTACGTTGGGTACCTCGGAGCTGGAATACTTACGCGGCGGCCCATGCCGCGGAAGGTGCACCACCCTGAAAGAACCGGGGGCCATGCGGTCTTGATTACGGGCCGAGAACATGGGACAGCAGCATATGGATTCTGCACGCATTCCACACAGCGAGGCCCATCTGTGGGCTTCAAAAGTTACCAACTGAACATTAGCGCGACGTGAGGCACTACCAGTCCTAGAAGTCTCATTTAGGGCGTGCATCTAAGCAAGAAGGGGTGTAGTGCCTCAAGCGCTCCTTCATAACTGCCAAAGCCTCTGAAGAGAAGTGGGGACACTTCAAAACGCGTCAGGCATCCAGGGCAGTTTGAACAGTTAAAGGATATCATTGTGCTGGAGGCGTGCTTACCATTCAAGACTCCTTGTGTGCGGCTGAGGTCCGGGTGCTCCTTTGTACGTTGGGTACCTCGGAGCTGGAATATTTACGCGGCGGCCCATGCCGTGGAAGGAGCACCACCCTGAAAGAACCGGGGGCCATGCGGTCTTGATTACGGGCCGAGAGCATGGGACAGCAGCATATGGATTCTGCACGCATTGCACACAGCGAGGCCCATCTGAGGGCTAGAAAAGTTACCAACTGAACATTAGTGCGCCATGAGGCACTACAAGTCCCATAAGTCCCATCTAGGGCGTGCATCTAAGTAAGAAGGGGTGTGGTGCCTCAAGCGCTCCTTCATAACTGCCAAAGCCTCTGAAGAGAAGTGGGGACACTTCGAAACGCGTCAGGCATCCAGGGCAGTTTGAACAGTTAAAGGATATCATTGTGCTGGAGGCGTGCTTACCATTCAAGACTCCTTGTGTGCGGCTGAGGTCCGGGTGCTCCTTTGTACGTTGGGTACCTCGGAGCTGGAATATTTACGCGGCGGCCCATGCCGCGGAAGGAGCACCACCCTGAAAGAACCGGGGGCCATGCGGTCTTGATTATGGGCCGAGAACATGGGACAGCAGCATATGGATTCTGCACGCATTCCACACAGCGAGGCCCATCTGGGGGCTTGAAAAGTTACCAACTGAACATTAGCGCGACGTGAGGCACTACAAGTCCCATAAGTCCCATCTAGGGCGTGCATCTAAGCAAGAAGGGGTGTTGTGTCTCAAACGCTCCTTCATAACTGCCAAAGCCTCTGAAGAGAAGTGGGGACACTTCGAAATGCATCAGGCATCCATGGCAGTTTGAACAGTTAAAGGATATTGTTAGGCTGGAGGCGTGCTTACCTGTCAAGGCTCCTTGTGTGCAGCTGAGGTCCGGGTGCTCCTTTGTACGTTGGGTACCTCGGAGCCGGAATATTTACGCGGCGGCCCATGCCGCGGAAGGAGCACCACCCTGAAAGAACCGGGGGCCATGCAGTCTTGATTACGGGCCGAGAACATGGGACAGCAGCATATGGATTCTGCACGCATTCCACACATCGAGGCCCATCTGTGGGCTAGAAAAGTTACCAACTGAACATTAGCGCGACGTGAGGCACTACAAGTCCCATAAGTCCCATCTAGGGCGTGCATCTAAGTAAGAAGAGTGTGGTGCCTCAAGCGCTCCTTCATAACTGCCAAAGCCTCTGAAGAGAAGTGGGGACACTTCAAAACGCGTCAGGCATCCAGGGCAGTTTGAACAGTGAAAGGATATCGTTGTGCTGGAGGCGTGCTTACCATTCAAGGCTCCTTGTGTGCAGCTGAGGTCCGGGTGCTCCTTTGTACGTTGGGTACCTCGGAGCTGGAATATTTACGCGGCGGCCCATGCCGCGGAAGGAGCACCACCCTGAAAGAACCGGGGGCCATGCGGTCTTGATTACGGGCCGAGAACATGGGACAGCAGCATATGGATTCTGCACGCATTCCACACAGCAAAGCCCATCTGTGGGCTAGAAAAGTGACCAACTGAACATTAGCGCGACGTGAGGCACTACAAGTCCCATAAGTCCCATCTAGAAGTAAGAAGGGGTGTGGTGCTTCAAGCGCTCCTTCATAACTGCTAAAGCCTCTGAAGAGAAGTGGGGACACTTCAAAATGCGTCAGGCATCCAGGGCAGTTTGAACAGTGAAAGGATATCGTTGTGCTGCAGTCGTGCTTATCATTCAAGGCTCCTTGTGTGCAGCTGAGGTCCGGGTGCTCCTTTGTACGTTGGGTACCTCGGAGCTGGAATATTTACGCGGCGGCCCATGCCGCGGAAGGAGCACCACCCTGAAATAACCGGGGGCCATGCGGTCTTGATTACGGGCCGAGAACATGGGACAGCAGCATATGGATTCTGCACGCATTCCACACAGCGAGGCCCTTCTGTGGGCTTGAAAAGTTACCAACTGAACATTAGCGCGACGTGAGGCACTACAAGTCCCATAAGTCTCATCTAGGGCGTGCATCTAAGCAAGAAGGGGTGTAGTGCCTCAAGCGCTCCTTCATAACTGCCAAAGCCTCTGAAGAGAAGTGGGGACACTTCAAAACGCATCAGGCATCCAGGGCAGTTTGAACAGTTAAAGGATATCATTGGGCTGGAGGCGTGCTTACCATTCAAGACTCCTTGTGTGCGGCTGAGGTCCGGGTGCTCCTTTGTACGTTGGGTACCTCCGAGCTGGAATATTTACGCGGCGGCCCATGCCGCGGAAGGAGCACCACCCTGAAAGAACCGGGGGCCATGCGGTCTTGATTACGGCCGAGAACATGGGACAGCAGCATATGGATTCTGCACGCATTCCACACAGCGAGGCCCATCTGTGGGCTTGAAAAGTTACCAACTGAACATTAGCGCGACGTGAGGCACTACAAGTCCCATAAGTCCCATCTAGGGCGTGCATCTAAGCAAGAAGGGGTGTGTTGCCTCAAGCGCTCCTTCATAACTGCCAAAGAATCTGAAGAGAAGTGGGGACACTTCGAAACGCGTCAGGCATCCAGGGCAGTTTGAACAGTTAAAGGATATTGTTGTGCTGGAGGCGTGCTTACCATTCAAGGCTCCTTGTGTGCAGCTGAGGTCCGGGTGCTCCTTTGTACGTTGGGTACCTCGGAGCTGGAATATTTACGCGGCGGCCCATGACGCGGAAGGAGCACCACCCTGAAAGAACCGGGGGCCATGCGGACTTGATTACGGGCCGAGAACATGGGACAGGAGCATATGGATTCTGCACGCATTCCACACAGCGAGGTCCATCTGTGGGCTTGAAAAGTTACCAACTGAACATTAGCGCGACGTGAGGCACTACAAGTCCCATAAGTCCCATCTAGGGCGTGCATCTAAGCAAGAAGGGGTGTGGTGCCTCAAGCGCTCCTTCATAACTGCCAAAGCCTCTGAAGAGAAGTGGGGACACTTCGAAACACGTCAGGCATCCAGGGCAGTTTGAACAGTTAAAGGATATCGTTGTGCTGGAGGCGTGTTTACCATTCAAGGCTCCTTGTGTGCAGCTGAGGTCCGGGTGCTCCTTTGTACGTTGGGTACCTCGGAGCTGGAATATTTACGAGGCGGCCCATGCCGCGGAAAGAGCACCACCCTGAAAGAACCGGGAGCCATGCGGTCTTGATTACGGGCCGAGAACATGGGACAGCAGCATATGGATTCTGCACGCATTCCACACAGCGAGGCCCATCTGTGGGCTTGAAAAGTTACCAACTGAACATTAGCGCAACGTGAGGCACTACAAGTCCCATAAGTCCCATCTAGGGCGTGCATCTAAGCAAGAAGGGGTGTAGTGCCTCAAGCGCTCCTTCATAACTGCCAAAGCCTCTGAAGAGAAGTGGGGACACTTCGAAATGCGTCAGGCATCCAGGGCAGTTTGAACAGTTAAAGGATATCGTTGTGCTGGAGGCGTGCTTACCATTCAAGGCTCCTTGTGTGCAGCTGAGGTCCGGGTGCTCCTTTGTACGTTGGGTACCTCGGAGCTGGAATACTTACGCGGCGGCCCATGCCGCGGAAGGTGCACCACCCTGAAAGAACCGGGGGCCATGCGGTCTTGATTACGGGCCGAGAACATGGGACAGCAGCATATGGATTCTGCACGCATTCCACACAGCGAGGCCCATCTGTGGGCTTCAAAAGTTACCAACTGAACATTAGCGCGACGTGAGGCACTACCAGTCCTAGAAGTCTCATTTAGGGCGTGCATCTAAGCAAGAAGGGGTGTAGTGCCTCAAGCGCTCCTTCATAACTGCCAAAGCCTCTGAAGAGAAGTGGGGACACTTCAAAACGCGTCAGGCATCCAGGGCAGTTTGAACAGTTAAAGGATATCATTGTGCTGGAGGCGTGCTTACCATTCAAGACTCCTTGTGTGCGGCTGAGGTCCGGGTGCTCCTTTGTACGTTGGGTACCTCGGAGCTGGAATATTTACGCGGCGGCCCATGCCGTGGAAGGAGCACCACCCTGAAAGAACCGGGGGCCATGCGGTCTTGATTACGGGCCGAGAGCATGGGACAGCAGCATATGGATTCTGCACGCATTGCACACAGCGAGGCCCATCTGAGGGCTAGAAAAGTTACCAACTGAACATTAGTGCGCCATGAGGCACTACAAGTCCCATAAGTCCCATCTAGGGCGTGCATCTAAGTAAGAAGGGGTGTGGTGCCTCAAGCGCTCCTTCATAACTGCCAAAGCCTCTGAAGAGAAGTGGGGACACTTCGAAACGCGTCAGGCATCCAGGGCAGTTTGAACAGTTAAAGGATATCATTGTGCTGGAGGCGTGCTTACCATTCAAGACTCCTTGTGTGCGGCTGAGGTCCGGGTGCTCCTTTGTACGTTGGGTACCTCGGAGCTGGAATATTTACGCGGCGGCCCATGCCGCGGAAGGAGCACCACCCTGAAAGAACCGGGGGCCATGCGGTCTTGATTATGGGCCGAGAACATGGGACAGCAGCATATGGATTCTGCACGCATTCCACACAGCGAGGCCCATCTGGGGGCTTGAAAAGTTACCAACTGAACATTAGCGCGACGTGAGGCACTACAAGTCCCATAAGTCCCATCTAGGGCGTGCATCTAAGCAAGAAGGGGTGTTGTGTCTCAAACGCTCCTTCATAACTGCCAAAGCCTCTGAAGAGAAGTGGGGACACTTCGAAATGCATCAGGCATCCATGGCAGTTTGAACAGTTAAAGGATATTGTTAGGCTGGAGGCGTGCTTACCTGTCAAGGCTCCTTGTGTGCAGCTGAGGTCCGGGTGCTCCTTTGTACGTTGGGTACCTCGGAGCCGGAATATTTACGCGGCGGCCCATGCCGCGGAAGGAGCACCACCCTGAAAGAACCGGGGGCCATGCAGTCTTGATTACGGGCCGAGAACATGGGACAGCAGCATATGGATTCTGCACGCATTCCACACATCGAGGCCCATCTGTGGGCTAGAAAAGTTACCAACTGAACATTAGCGCGACGTGAGGCACTACAAGTCCCATAAGTCCCATCTAGGGCGTGCATCTAAGTAAGAAGAGTGTGGTGCCTCAAGCGCTCCTTCATAACTGCCAAAGCCTCTGAAGAGAAGTGGGGACACTTCAAAACGCGTCAGGCATCCAGGGCAGTTTGAACAGTGAAAGGATATCGTTGTGCTGGAGGCGTGCTTACCATTCAAGGCTCCTTGTGTGCAGCTGAGGTCCGGGTGCTCCTTTGTACGTTGGGTACCTCGGAGCTGGAATATTTACGCGGCGGCCCATGCCGCGGAAGGAGCACCACCCTGAAAGAACCGGGGGCCATGCGGTCTTGATTACGGGCCGAGAACATGGGACAGCAGCATATGGATTCTGCACGCATTCCACACAGCAAAGCCCATCTGTGGGCTAGAAAAGTGACCAACTGAACATTAGCGCGACGTGAGGCACTACAAGTCCCATAAGTCCCATCTAGAAGTAAGAAGGGGTGTGGTGCTTCAAGCGCTCCTTCATAACTGCTAAAGCCTCTGAAGAGAAGTGGGGACACTTCAAAATGCGTCAGGCATCTAGGGCAGTTTGAACAGTGAAAGGATATCGTTGTGCTGGAGTCGTGCTTATCATTCAAGGCTCCTTGTGTGCAGCTGAGGTCCGGGTGCTCCTTTGTACGTTGGGTACCTCGGAGCTGGAATATTTACGCGGCGGCCCATGCCGCGGAAGGAGCACCACCCTGAAAGAACCGGGGGCCATGCGGTCTTGATTACGGGCCGAGAACATGGGACAGCAGCATATGGATTCTGCACGCATTCCACACAGCGAGGCCCTTCTGTGGGCTTGAAAAGTTACCAACTGAACATTAGCGCGACGTGAGGCACTACAAGTCCCATAAGTCTCATCTAGGGCGTGCATCTAAGCAAGAAGGGGTGTAGTGCCTCAAGCGCTCCTTCATAACTGCCAAAGCCTCTGAAGAGAAGTGGGGACACTTCAAAACGCGTCAGGCATCCAGGGCAGTTTGAACAGTTAAAGGATATCATTGTGCTGGAGGCGTGCTTACCATTCAAGACTCCTTGTGTGCGGCTGAGGTTCGGGTGCTCCTTTGTACGTTGGGTACCTCCGAGCTGGAATATTTACGCGGCGGCCCATGCCGCGGAAGGAGCACCACCCTGAAAGAACCGGGGGCCATGCGGTCTTGATTACGGGCCGAGAACATGGGACAGCAGCATATGGATTCTGCACGCATTCCACACAGCGAGGCCCATCTGTGGGCTTGAAAAGTTACCAACTGAACATTAGCGCGACGTGAGGCACTACAAGTCCCATAAGTCCCATCTAGGGCGTGCATCTAAGCAAGAAGGGGTGTGTTGCCTCAAGCGCTCCTTCATAACTGCCAAAGAATCTGAAGAGAAGTGGGGACACTTCGAAACGCGTCAGGCATCCAGGGCAGTTTGAACAGTTAAAGGATATCGTTGTGCTGGAGGCGTGCTTACCATTCAAGGCTCCTTGTGTGCAGCTGAGGTCCGGGTGCTCCTTTGTACGTTGGGTACCTCGGAGCTGGAATATTTACGCGGCGGCCCATGACGCGGAAGGAGCACCACCCTGAAAGAACCGGGGGCCATGCGGTCTTGATTACGGGCCGAGAACATGGGACAGCAGCATATGGATTCTGCACGCATTCCACACAGCGAGGTCCATCTGTGGGCTTGAAAAGTTACCAACTGAACATTAGCGCGACGTGAGGCACTACAAGTCCCATAAGTCCCATCTAGGGCGTGCATCTAAGCAAGAAGGGGTGTGGTGCCTCAAGCGCTCCTTCATAACTGCCAAAGCCTCTGAAGAGAAGTGGGGACACTTCGAAACACGTCAGGCATCCAGGGCAGTTTGAACAGTTAAAGGATATCGTTGTGCTGGAGGCGTGTTTACCATTCAAGGCTCCTTGTGTGCAGCTGAGGTCCGGGTGCTCCTTTGTACGTTGGGTACCTCGGAGCTGGAATATTTACGAGGCGGCCCATGCCGCGGAAAGAGCACCACCCTGAAAGAACCGGGAGCCATGCGGTCTTGATTACGGGCCGAGAACATGGGACAGCAGCATATGGATTCTGCACGCATTCCACACAGCGAGGCCCATCTGTGGGCTTGAAAAGTTACCAACTGAACATTAGCGCAACGTGAGGCACTACAAGTCCCATAAGTCCCATCTAGGGCGTGCATCTAAGCAAGAAGGGGTGTAGTGCCTCAAGCGCTCCTTCATAACTGCCAAAGCCTCTGAAGAGAAGTGGGGACACTTCGAAATGCGTCAGGCATCCAGGGCAGTTTGAACAGTTAAAGGATATCGTTGTGCTGGAGGCGTGCTTACCATTCAAGGCTCCTTGTGTGCAGCTGAGGTCCGGGTGCTCCTTTGTACGTTGGGTACCTCGGAGCTGGAATACTTACGCGGCGGCCCATGCCGCGGAAGGAGCACCACCCTGAAAGAACCGGGGGCCATGCGGTCTTGATTACGGGCCGAGAACATGGGACAGCAGCATATGGATTCTGCACGCATTCCACACAGCGAGGCCCATCTGTGGGCTTCAAAAGTTACCAACTGAACATTAGCGCGACGTGAGGCACTACAAGTCCCAGAAGTCTCATTTAGGGCGTGCATCTAAGCAAGAAGGGGTGTAGTGCCTCAAGCGCTCCTTCATAACTGCCAAAGCCTCTGAAGAGAAGTGGGGACACTTCAAAACGCGTCAGGCATCCAGGGCAGTTTGAACAGTTAAAGGATATCATTGTGCTGGAGGCGTGCTTACCATTCAAGACTCCTTGTGTGCGGCTGAGGTCCGGGTGCTCCTTTGTACGTTGGGTACCTCGGAGCTGGAATATTTACGCGGCGGCCCATGCAGTGGAAGGAGCACCACCCTGAAAGAACCGGGGGCCATGCGGTCTTGATTACGGGCCGAGAGCATGGGACAGCAGCATATGGATTCTGCACGCATTCCACACAGCGAGGCCCATCTGAGGGCTAGAAAAGTTACCAACTGAACATTAGTGCGCCATGAGGCACTACAAGTCCCATAAGTCCCATCTAGGGCGTGCATCTAAGTAAGAAGGGGTGTGGTGCCTCAAGCGCTCCTTCATAACTGCCAAAGCCTCTGAAGAGAAGTGGGGACACTTCGAAACGCGTCAGACATCCAGGGCAGTTTGAACAGTGAAAGGATATCATTGTGCTGGAGGCGTGCTTACCATTCAAGACTCCTTGTGTGCGGCTGAGGTCCGGGTGCTCCTTTGTACGTTGGGTACCTCGGAGCTGGAATATTTACGCGGCGGCCCATGCCGCGGAAGGAGCACCACCCTGAAAGAACCGGGGGCCATGCGGTCTTGATTATGGGCCGAGAACATGGGACAGCAGCATATGGATTCTGCACGCATTCCACACAGCGAGGCCCATCTGGGGGCTTGAAAAGTTACCAACTGAACATTAGCGCGACGTGAGGCACTACAAGTCCCATAAGTCCCATCTAGGGCGTGCATCTAAGCAAGAAGGGGTGTTGTGTCTCAAACGCTCCTTCATAACTGCCAAAGCCTCTGAAGAGAAGTGGGGACACTTCGAAATGCGTCAGGCATCCATGGCAGTTTGAACAGTTAAAGGATATTGTTATGCTGGAGGCGTGCTTACCTGTCAAGGCTCCTTGTGTGCAGCTGAGGTCCGGGTGCTCCTTTGTACGTTGGGTACCTCGGAGCCGGAATATTTACGCGGCGGCCCATGCCGCGGAAGGAGCACCACCCTGAAAGAACCGGGGGCCATGCAGTCTTGATTACGGGCCGAGAACATGGGACAGCAGCATATGGATTCTGCACGCATTCCACACAGCGAGGCCCATCTGTGGGCTAGAAAAGTTACCAACTGAACATTAGCGCGACGTGAGGCACTACAAGTCCCATAAGTCCCATCTAGGGCGTGCATCTAAGTAAGAAGAGTGTGGTGCCTCAAGCGCTCCTTCATAACTGCCAAAGCCTCTAAAGAGAAGTGGGGACACTTCAAAACGCGTCAGGCATCCAGGGCAGTTTGAACAGTGAAAGGATATCGTTGTGCTGGAGGCGTGCTTACCATTCAAGGCTCCTTGTGTGCAGCTGAGGTCCGGGTGCTCCTTGGTACGTTGGGTACCTCGGAGCTGGAATATTTACGCGGCCGCGCATGCCGCGGAAGGAGCACCACCCTGAAAGAACCGGGGGCCATGCGGTCTTGATTACGGGCCGAGAACATGGGACAGCAGCATATGGATTCTGCACGCATTCCTCACAGCGAGGCCCATCTGTGGGCTTGAAAAGTTACCAACTGAACATTAGCGCGACGTGAGGCACTACAAGTCCCATAAGTCCCATCTAGGGCGTGCATCTAAGCAAGAAGGGGTGTAGTGCCTCAAGCGCTCCTTCATAACTGCCAAAGCCTCTGAAGAGAAGTGGGGACACTTCGAAACGCGTCAGGCATCCAGGGCAGTTTGAGCAGTTAAAGGATATCATTGTGCTGGAGGCGTGCTTACCATTCAAGACTCCTTGTGTGCGGCTGATGTCCGGGTGCTCCTTTGTACGTTGGGTACCTCGGAGCTGGAATATTTACGCTGCGGCCCATGCCGCGGAAGGAGCACCACCCTGAAAGAACCGGGGGCCATGCGGTCTTGATTACGGGCCGAGAACATGGGACAGCAGCATATGGATTCTGCACGCATTCCACACAGCGAGGCCCATCTGGGGGCTTGAAAAGTTACCAACTGAACATTAGCGCGACGTGAGGCACTACAAGTCCCATAAGTCCCATCTAGAAGTAAGAAGGGGTGTGGTGCCTCAAGCGCTCCTTCATAACTGCCAAAGCCTCTGAAGAGAAGTGGGGACACTTCAAAACGCTTCAGGCATCCAGGGCAGTTTGAACAGTGAAAGGATATTGTTGTGCTGGAGGCGTGCTTACCATTCAAGGCTCCTTGTGTGCAGCTGAGGTCCGGGTGCTCCTTGGTACGTTGGGTACCTCGGAGCTGGAATATTTACGCGGCCGCCCATGCCGCGGAAGGAGCACCACCCTGAAAGAACCGGGGGCCATGCGGTCTTGATTACGGGCCGAGAACATGGGACAGCAGCATATGGATTCTGCACGCATTCCTCACAGCGAGGCCCATCTGTGGGCTTGAAAAGTTACCAACTGAACATTAGCGCGACTTGAGGCACTACAAGTCCCATAAGTCCCATCTAGGGCGTGCATCTAAGCAAGAAGGGGTGTAGTGCCTCAAGCGCTCCTTCATAACTGCCAAAGCCTCTGAAGAGAAGTGGGGACACTTCGAAACGCGTCAGGCATCCAGGGCAGTTTGAGCAGTTAAAGGATATCATTGTGCTGGAGGCGTGCTTACCATTCAAGACTCCTTGTGTGCGGCTGATGTCCGGGTGCTCCTTTGTACGTTGGGTACCTCGGAGCTGGAATATTTACGCTGCGGCCCATGCCGCGGAAGGAGCACCATCCTGAAAGAACCGGGGGCCATGCGGTCTTGATTACGGGCCGAGAACATGGGACAGCAGCATATGGATTCTGCACGCATTCCACACAGCGAGGCCCATCTGGGGGCTTGAAAAGTTACCAACTGAACATTAGCGCGACGTGAGGCACTACAAGTCCCATAAGTCCCATCTAGGGCGTGCATCTAAGCAAGAAGGGGTGTTGCGCCTCAAGCGCTCCTTCATAACTGCCAAAGCCTCTGAAGAGAAGTGGGGACACTTCGAAACGCGTCAGGCATCCAGGGCAGTTTGAACAGTTAAAGGATATCGTTATGCTGGAGGCGTGCTTACCTGTCAAGGCTCCTTGTGTGCAGCTGAGGTCCGGGTGCTCCTTTGTACGTTGGGTACCTCGGAGCTGGAATATTTACGCGGCGGCCCATGCCGCGGAAGGAGCACCACCCTGAAAGAACCGGGGGCCATGCGGTCTTGATTATGGGCCGAGAACATGGGACAGCAGCTTATGGATTCTGCACGCATTCCACACAGCGAGGCCCATCTGGGGGCTTGAAAAGTTACCAACTGAACATTAGCGCGACGTGAGGCACTACAAGTCCCATAAGTCCCATCTAGGGCGTGCATCTAAGCAAGAAGGGGTGTTGTGCCTCAAACGCTCCTTCATAACTGCCAAAGCCTCTGAAGAGAAGTGGGGACACTTCAAAATGCGTCAGGCATCCAGGGCAGTTTGAACAGTTAAAGGATATCGTTATGCTGGAGGCGTGCTTATCATTCAAGGCTCCTTGTGTGCAGCTGAGGTCCGGGTGCTCCTTTGTACGTTGGGTACCTCGGAGCTGGAATATTTACGCGGCCGCCCATGCCGCGGAAGGAGCACCACCCTGAAAGAACCGGGGGCCATGCGGTCTTGATTACGGGCCGAGAACATGGGACAGCAGCATATGGATTCTGCACGCATTCCTCACAGCGAGGCCCATCTGTGGGATTGAAAAGTTACCAACTGAACATTAGCGCGACGTGAGGCACTACAAGTCCCATAAGTCCCATCTAGGGCGTGCATCTAAGCAAGAAGGGGTGTAGTGCCTCAATCGCTCCTTCATAACTGCCAAAGCCTCTGAAGAGAAGTGGGGACACTTCGAAACGCGTCAGGCATCCAGGGCAGTTTGAGCAGTTAAAGGATATCATTGTGCTGGAGGCGTGCTTACCATTCAAGACTCCTTGTGTGCGGCTGAGGTCCGGGTGCTCCTTTGTACGTTGGGTACCTCGGAGCTGGAATATTTACGCTGCGGCCCATGCCGCGGAAGGAGCACCACCCTGAAAGAACCGGGGGCCATGCGGTCTTGATTACGGGCTGAGAACATGGGACAGCAGCAAATGGATTCTGCACGCATTCCACACAGCGAGGCCCATCTGGGGGCTTGAAAAGTTACCAACTGAACATTAGCGCGACGTGAGGCACTACAAGTCCCATAAGTCCCATCTAGGGCGTGCATCTAAGCAAGAAGGGGTGTTGTGCCTCAAGCGCTCCTTCATAACTGCCAAAGCCTCTGAAGAGAAGTGGGGACACTTCGAAACGCGTCAGGCATCCAGGGCAGTTTGAACAGTTAAAGGATATCGTTATGCTGGAGGCGTGCTTACCTGTCAAGGCTCCTTGTGTGCAGCTGAGGTCCGGGTGCTCCTTTGTACGTTGGGTACCTCGGAGCTGGAATATTTACGCGGCGGCCCATGCCGCGGAAGGAGCACCACCCTGAAAGAACCGGGGGCCATGCGGTCTCGATTATGGGCCGAGAACATGGGACAGCAGCTTATGGATTCTGCACGCATTCCACACAGCGAGGCCCATCTGGGGGCTTGAAAAGTTACCAACTGAACATTAGCGCGACGTGAGGCACTACAAGTCCCATAAGTCCCATCTAGGGCGTGCATCTAAGCAAGAAGGGGTGTTGTGCCTCAAACGCTCCTTCATAACTGCCAAAGCCTCTGAAGAGAAGTGGGGACACTTCGAAATGCGTCAGGCATCCAGGGCAGTTTGAACAGTTAAAGGATATCGTTATGCTGGAGGCGTGCTTACCTGTCAAGGCTCCTTGTGTGCAGCTGAGGTCCGGGTGCTCCTTTGTACGTTGGGTACCTCGGAGCTGGAATATTTACGCGGCCGCGCATGCCGCGGAAGGAGCACCACCCTGAAAGAACCGGGGGCCATGCGGTCTTGATTACGGGCCGAGAACATGGGACAGCAGCATATGGATTCTGCACGCATTCCTCACAGCGAGGCCCATCTGTGGGCTTGAAAAGTTACCAACTGAACATTAGCGCGACGTGAGGCACTACAAGTCCCATAAGTCCCATCTAGGGCGTGCATCTAAGCAAGAAGGGGTGTAGTGCCTCAAGCGCTCCTTCATAACTGCCAAAGCCTCTGAAGAGAAGTGGGGACACTTCGAAACGCGTCAGGCATCCAGGGCAGTTTGAGCAGTTAAAGGATATCATTGTGCTGGAGGCGTGCTTACCATTCAAGACTCCTTGTGTGCGGCTGATGTCCGGGTGCTCCTTTGTACGTTGGGTACCTCGGAGCGGGAATATTTACGCTGCGGCCCATGCCGCGGAAGGAGCACCACCCTGAAAGAACCGGGGGCCATGCGGTCTTGATTACGGGCCGAGAACATGGGACAGCAGCATATGGATTCTGCACGCATTCCACACAGCGAGGCCCATCTGGGGGCTTGAAAAGTTACCAACTGAACATTAGCGCGACGTGAGGCACTACAAGTCCCATAAGTCCCATCTAGAAGTAAGAAGGGGTGTGGTGCCTCAAGCGCTCCTTCATAACTGCCAAAGCCTCTGAAGAGAAGTGGGGACACTTCAAAACGCTTCAGGCATCCAGGGCAGTTTGAACAGTGAAAGGATATTGTTGTGCTGGAGGCGTGCTTACCATTCAAGGCTCCTTGTGTGCAGCTGAGGTCCGGGTGCTCCTTGGTACGTTGGGTACCTCGGAGCTGGAATATTTACGCGGCCGCCCATGCCGCGGAAGGAGCACCACCCTGAAAGAACCGGGGGCCATGCGGTCTTGATTACGGGCCGAGAACATGGAACAGCAGCATATGGATTCTGCACGCATTCCTCACAGCGAGGCCCATCTGTGGGCTTGAAAAGTTACCAACTGAACATTAGCGCGACGTGAGGCACTACAAGTCCCATAAGTCCCATCTAGGGCGTGCATCTAAGCAAGAAGGGGTGTAGTGCCTCAAGCGCTCCTTCATAACTGCCAAAGCCTCTGAAGAGAAGTGGGGACACTTCGAAACGCGTCAGGCATCCAGGGCAGTTTGAGCAGTTAAAGGATATCATTGTGCTGGAGGCGTGCTTACCATTCAAGACTCCTTGTGTGCGGCTGATGTCCGGGTGCTCCTTTGTACGTTGGGTACCTCGGAGCTGGAATATTTACGCTGCGGCCCATGCCGCGGAAGGAGCACCACCCTGAAAGAACCGGGGGCCATGCGGTCTTGATTACGGGCCGAGAACATGGGACAGCAGCATATGGATTCTGCACGCATTCCACACAGCGAGGCCCATCTGGGGGCTTGAAAAGTTACCAACTGAACATTAGCGCGACGTGAGGCACTACAAGTCCCATAAGTCCCATCTAGGGCGTGCATCTAAGCAAGAAGGGGTGTTGCGCCTCAAGCGCTCCTTCATAACTGCCAAAGCCTCTGAAGAGAAGTGGGGACACTTCGAAACGCGTCAGGCATCCAGGGCAGTTTGAACAGTTAAAGGATATCGTTATGCTGGAGGCGTGCTTACCTGTCAAGGCTCCTTGTGTGCAGCTGAGGTCCGGGTGCTCCTTTGTACGTTGGGTACCTCGGAGCTGGAATATTTACGCGGCGGCCCATGCCGCGGAAGGAGCACCACCCTGAAAGAACCGGGGGCCATGCGGTCTTGATTATGGGCCGAGAACATGGGACAGCAGCTTATGGATTCTGCACGCATTCCACACAGCGAGGCCCATCTGGGGGCTTGAAAAGTTACCAACTGAACATTAGCGCGACATGAGGCACTACAAGTCCGATAAGTCCCATCTAGGGCGTGCATCTAAGCAAGAAGGGGTGTTGTGCCTCAAACGCTCCTTCATAACTGCCAAAGCCTCTGAAGAGAAGTGGGGACACTTCGAAATGCGTCAGGCATCCAGGGCAGTTTGAACAGTTAAAGGATATCGTTATGCTGGAGGCGTGCTTATCATTCAAGGCTCCTTGTGTGCAGCTGAGGTCCGGGTGCTCCTTTGTACGTTGGGTACCTCGGAGCTGGAATATTTACGCGGCCGCCCATGCCGCGGAAGGAGCACCACCCTGAAAGAACCGGGGGCCATGCGGTCTTGATTACGGGCCGAGAACATGGGACAGCAGCATATGGATTCTGCACGCATTCCTCACAGCGAGGCCCATCTGTGGGATTGAAAAGTTACCAACTGAACATTAGCGCGACGTGAGGCACTACAAGTCCCATAAGTCCCATCTAGGGCGTGCATCTAAGCAAGAAGGGGTGTAGTGCCTCAAGCGCTCCTTCATAACTGCCAAAGCCTCTGAAGAGAAGTGGGGACACTTCGAAACGCGTCAGGCATCCAGGGCAGTTTGAGCAGTTAAAGGATATCATTGTGCTGGAGGCGTGCTTACCATTCAAGACTCCTTGTGTGCGGCTGATGTCCGGGTGCTCCTTTGTACGTTGGGTACCTCGGAGCTGGAATATTTACGCTGCGGCCCATGCCGCGGAAGGAGCACCACCCTGAAAGAACCGGGGGCCATGCGGTCTTGATTACGGGCCGAGAACATGGGACAGCAGCATATGGATTCTGCACGCATTCCACACAGCGAGGCCCATCTGGGGGCTTGAAAAGTTACCAACTGAACATTAGCGCGACGTGAGGCACTACAAGTCCCATAAGTCCCATCTAGGGCGTGCATCTAAGCAAGAAGGGGTGTGGTGCCTCAAGCGCTCCTTCATAACTGCCAAAGCCTCTGAAGAGAAGTGGGGACACTTCGAAACACGTCAGGCATCCAGGGCAGTTTGAACAGTTAAAGGATATCGTTGTGCTGGAGGCGTGTTTACCATTCAAGGCTCCTTGTGTGCAGCTGAGGTCCGGGTGCTCCTTTGTACGTTGGGTACCTCGGAGCTGGAATATTTACGAGGCGGCCCATGCCGCGGAAAGAGCACCATCCTGAAAGAACCGGGAGCCATGCGGTCTTGATTACGGGCCGAGAACATGGGACAGCAGCATATGGATTCTGCACGCATTCCACACAGCGAGGCCCATCTGTGGGCTTGAAAAGTTACCAACTGAACATTAGCGCAACGTGAGGCACTACAAGTCCCATAAGTCCCATCTAGGGCGTGCATCTAAGCAAGAAGGGGTGTAGTGCCTCAAGCGCTCCTTCATAACTGCCAAAGCCTCTGAAGAGAAGTGGGGACACTTCGAAATGCGTCAGGCATCCAGGGCAGTTTGAACAGTTAAAGGATATCGTTGTGCTGGAGGCGTGCTTACCATTCAAGGCTCCTTGTGTGCAGCTGAGGTCCGGGTGCTCCTTTGTACGTTGGGTACCTCGGAGCTGGAATACTTACGCGGCGGCCCATGCCGCGGAAGGAGCACCACCCTGAAAGAACCGGGGGCCATGCGGTCTTGATTACGGGCCGAGAACATGGGACAGCAGCATATGGATTCTGAACGCATTCCACACAGCGAGGCCCATCTGTGGGCTTCAAAAGTTACCAACTGAACATTAGCGCGACGTGAGGCACTACAAGTCCCAGAAGTCTCATTTAGGGCGTGCATCTAAGCAAGAAGGGGTGTAGTGCCTCAAGCGCTCCTTCATAACTGCCAAAGCCTCTGAAGAGAAGTGGGGACACTTCAAAACGCGTCAGGCATCCAGGGCAGTTTGAACAGTTAAAGGATATCATTGTGCTGGAGGCGTGCTTACCATTCAAGACTCCTTGTGTGCGGCTGAGGTCCGGGTGCTCCTTTGTACGTTGGGTACCTCGGAGCTGGAATATTTACGCGGCGGCCCATGCTGTGGAAGGAGCACCACCCTGAAAGAACCGGGGGCCATGCGATCTTGATTACGGGCCGAGAGCATGGGACAGCAGCATATGGATTCTGCACGCATTCCACACAGCGAGGCCCATCTGAGGGCTAGAAAAGTTACCAACTGAACATTAGTGCGCCATGAGGCACTACAAGTCCCATAAGTCCCATCTAGGGCGTGCATCTAAGTAAGAAGGGGTGTGGTGCCTCAAGCGCTCCTTCATAACTGCCAAAGCCTCTGAAGAGAAGTGGGGACACTTCGAAACGCGTCAGGCATCCAGGGCAGTTTGAACAGTTAAAGGATATCATTGTGCTGGAGGCGTGCTTACCATTCAAGACTCCTTGTGTGCGGCTGAGGTCCGGGTGCTCCTTTGTACGTTGGGTACCTCGGAGCTGGAATATTTACGCGGCGGCCCATGCCGCGGAAGGAGCACCACCCTGAAAGAACCGGGGGCCATGCGGTCTTGATTATGGGCCGAGAACATGGGACAGCAGCATATGGATTCTGCACGCATTCCACACAGCGAGGCCCATCTGGGGGCTTGAAAAGTTACCAACTGAACATTAGCGCGACGTGAGGCACTACAAGTCCCATAAGTCCCATCTAGGGCGTGCATCTAAGCAAGAAGGGGTGTTGTGTCTCAAACGCTCCTTCATAACTGCCAAAGCCTCTGAAGAGAAGTGGGGACACTTCGAAATGCGTCAGGCATCCATGGCAGTTTGAACAGTTAAAGGATATTGTTATGCTGGAGGCGTGCTTACCTGTCAAGGCTCCTTGTGTCCAGCTGAGGTCCGGGTGCTCCTTTGTACGTTGGGTACCTCGGAGCCGGAATATTTACGCGGCGGACCATGCCGCGGAAGGAGCACCACCCTGAAAGAACCGGGGGCCATGCAGTCTTGATTACGGGCCGAGAACATGGGACAGCAGCATATGGATTCTGCACGCATTCCACACAGCGAGGCCCATCTGTGGGCTAGAAAAGTTACCAACTGAACATTAGCGCGACGTGAGGCACTACAAGTCCCATAAGTCCCATCTAGGGCGTGCATCTAAGTAAGAAGAGTGTGGTGCCTCAAGCGCTCCTTCATAACTGCCAAAGCCTCTGAAGAGAAGTGGGGACACTTCAAAACGCGTCAGGCATCCAGGGCAGTTTGAACAGTGAAAGGATATCGTTGTGCTGGAGGCGTGCTTACCATTCAAGGCTCCTTGTGTGCAGCTGAGGTCCGGGTGCTCCTTTGTACGTTGGGTACCTCGGAGCTGGAATATTTACGCGGCGGCCCATGCCGCGGAAGGAGCACCACCCTGAAAGAACCGGGGGCCATGCGGTCTTGATTACGGGCCGAGAACATGGGACAGCAGCATATGGATTCTGCACGCATTCCACACAGCAAAGCCCATCTGTGGGCTAGAAAAGTGACCAACTGAACATTAGCGCGACGTGAGGCACTACAAGTCCCATAAGTCCCATCTAGAAGTAAGAAGGGGTGTGGTGCTTCAAGCGCTCCTTCATAACTGCTAAAGCCTCTGAAGAGAAGTGGGGACACTTCAAAATGCGTCAGGCATCCAGGGCAGTTTGAACAGTGAAAGGATATCGTTGTGCTGCAGTCGTGCTTATCATTCAAGGCTCCTTGTGTGCAGCTGAGGTCCGGGTGCTCCTTTGTACGTTGGGTACCTCGGAGCTGGAATATTTACGCGGCGGCCCATGCCGCGGAAGGAGCACCACCCTGAAATAACCGGGGGCCATGCGGTCTTGATTACGGGCCGAGAACATGGGACAGCAGCATATGGATTCTGCACGCATTCCACACAGCGAGGCCCTTCTGTGGGCTTGAAAAGTTACCAACTGAACATTAGCGCGACGTGAGGCACTACAAGTCCCATAAGTCTCATCTAGGGCGTGCATCTAAGCAAGAAGGGGTGTAGTGCCTCAAGCGCTCCTTCATAACTGCCAAAGCCTCTGAAGAGAAGTGGGGACACTTCAAAACGCGTCAGGCATCCAGGGCAGTTTGAACAGTTAAAGGATATCATTGGGCTGGAGGCGTGCTTACCATTCAAGACTCCTTGTGTGCGGCTGAGGTCCGGGTGCTCCTTTGTACGTTGGGTACCTCCGAGCTGGAATATTTACGCGGCGGCCCATGCCGCGGAAGGAGCACCACCCTGAAAGAACCGGGGGCCATGCGGTCTTGATTACGGCCGAGAACATGGGACAGCAGCATATGGATTCTGCACGCATTCCACACAGCGAGGCCCATCTGTGGGCTTGAAAAGTTACCAACTGAACATTAGCGCGACGTGAGGCACTACAAGTCCCATAAGTCCCATCTAGGGCGTGCATCTAAGCAAGAAGGGGTGTGTTGCCTCAAGCGCTCCTTCATAACTGCCAAAGAATCTGAAGAGAAGTGGGGACACTTCGAAACGCGTCAGGCATCCAGGGCAGTTTGAACAGTTAAAGGATATTGTTGTGCTGGAGGCGTGCTTACCATTCAAGGCTCCTTGTGTGCAGCTGAGGTCCGGGTGCTCCTTTGTACGTTGGGTACCTCGGAGCTGGAATATTTACGCGGCGGCCCATGACGCGGAAGGAGCACCACCCTGAAAGAACCGGGGGCCATGCGGACTTGATTACGGGCCGAGAACATGGGACAGCAGCATATGGATTCTGCACGCATTCCACACAGCGAGGTCCATCTGTGGGCTTGAAAAGTTACCAACTGAACATTAGCGCGACGTGAGGCACTACAAGTCCCATAAGTCCCATCTAGGGCGTGCATCTAAGCAAGAAGGGGTGTGGTGCCTCAAGCGCTCCTTCATAACTGCCAAAGCCTCTGAAGAGAAGTGGGGACACTTCGAAACACGTCAGGCATCCAGGGCAGTTTGAACAGTTAAAGGATATCGTTGTGCCGGAGGCGTGTTTACCATTCAAGGCTCCTTGTGTGCAGCTGAGGTCCGGGTGCTCCTTTGTACGTTGGGTACCTCGGAGCTGGAATATTTACGAGACGGCCCATGCCGCGGAAAGAGCACCACCCTGAAAGAACCGGGAGCCATGCGGTCTTGATTACGGGCCGAGAACATGGGACAGCAGCATATGGATTCTGCACGCATTCCACACAGCGAGGCCCATCTGTGGGCTTGAAAAGTTACCAACTGAACATTAGCGCAACGTGAGGCACTACAAGTCCCATAAGTCCCATCTAGGGCGTGCATCTAAGCAAGAAGGGGTGTAGTGCCTCAAGCGCTCCTTCATAACTGCCAAAGCCTCTGAAGAGAAGTGGGGACACTTCGAAATGCGTCAGGCATCCAGGGCAGTTTGAACAGTTAAAGGATATCGTTGTGCTGGAGGCGTGCTTACCATTCAAGGCTCCTTGTGTGCAGCTGAGGTCCGGGTGCTCCTTTGTACGTTGGGTACCTCGGAGCTGGAATACTTACGCGGCGGCCCATGCCGCGGAAGGTGCACCACCCTGAAAGAACCGGGGGCCATGCGGTCTTGATTACGGGCCGAGAACATGGGACAGCAGCATATGGATTCTGCACGCATTCCACACAGCGAGGCCCATCTGTGGGCTTCAAAAGTTACCAACTGAACATTAGCGCGACGTGAGGCACTACCAGTCCTAGAAGTCTCATTTAGGGCGTGCATCTAAGCAAGAAGGGGTGTAGTGCCTCAAGCGCTCCTTCATAACTGCCAAAGCCTCTGAAGAGAAGTGGGGACACTTCAAAACGCGTCAGGCATCCAGGGCAGTTTGAACAGTTAAAGGATATCATTGTGCTGGAGGCGTGCTTACCATTCAAGACTCCTTGTGTGCGGCTGAGGTCCGGGTGCTCCTTTGTACGTTGGGTACCTCGGAGCTGGAATATTTACGCGGCGGCCCATGCCGTGGAAGGAGCACCACCCTGAAAGAACCGGGGGCCATGCGGTCTTGATTACGGGCCGAGAGCATGGGACAGCAGCATATGGATTCTGCACGCATTGCACACAGCGAGGCCCATCTGAGGGCTAGAAAAGTTACCAACTGAACATTAGTGCGCCATGAGGCACTACAAGTCCCATAAGTCCCATCTAGGGCGTGCATCTAAGTAAGAAGGGGTGTGGTGCCTCAAGCGCTCCTTCATAACTGCCAAAGCCTCTGAAGAGAAGTGGGGACACTTCGAAACGCGTCAGGCATCCAGGGCAGTTTGAACAGTTAAAGGATATCATTGTGCTGGAGGCGTGCTTACCATTCAAGACTCCTTGTGTGCGGCTGAGGTCCGGGTGCTCCTTTGTACGTTGGGTACCTCGGAGCTGGAATATTTACGCGGCGGCCCATGCCGCGGAAGGAGCACCACCCTGAAAGAACCGGGGGCCATGCGGTCTTGATTATGGGCCGAGAACATGGGACAGCAGCATATGGATTCTGCACGCATTCCACACAGCGAGGCCCATCTGGGGGCTTGAAAAGTTACCAACTGAACATTAGCGCGGCGTGAGGCACTACAAGTCCCATAAGTCCCATCTAGGGCGTGCATCTAAGCAAGAAGGGGTGTTGTGTCTCAAACGCTCCTTCATAACTGCCAAAGCCTCTGAAGAGAAGTGGGGACACTTCGAAATGCATCAGGCATCCATGGCAGTTTGAACAGTTAAAGGATATTGTTAGGCTGGAGGCGTGCTTACCTGTCAAGGCTCCTTGTGTGCAGCTGAGGTCCGGGTGCTCCTTTGTACGTTGGGTACCTCGGAGCCGGAATATTTACGCGGCGGCCCATGCCGCGGAAGGAGCACCACCCTGAAAGAACCGGGGGCCATGCAGTCTTGATTACGGGCCGAGAACATGGGACAGCAGCATATGGATTCTGCACGCATTCCACACATCGAGGCCCATCTGTGGGCTAGAAAAGTTACCAACTGAACATTAGCGCGACGTGAGGCACTACAAGTCCCATAAGTCCCATCTAGGGCGTGCATCTAAGTAAGAAGAGTGTGGTGCCTCAAGCGCTCCTTCATAACTGCCAAAGCCTCTGAAGAGAAGTGGGGACACTTCAAAACGCGTCAGGCATCCAGGGCAGTTTGAACAGTGAAAGGATATCGTTGTGCTGGAGGCGTGCTTACCATTCAAGGCTCCTTGTGTGCAGCTGAGGTCCGGGTGCTCCTTTGTACGTTGGGTACCTCGGAGCTGGAATATTTACGCGGCGGCCCATGCCGCGGAAGGAGCACCACCCTGAAAGAACCGGGGGCCATGCGGTCTTGATTACGGGCCGAGAACATGGGACAGCAGCATATGGATTCTGCACGCATTCCACACAGCAAAGCCCATCTGTGGGCTAGAAAAGTGACCAACTGAACATTAGCGCGACGTGAGGCACTACAAGTCCCATAAGTCCCATCTAGAAGTAAGAAGGGGTGTGGTGCTTCAAGCGCTCCTTCATAACTGCTAAAGCCTCTGAAGAGAAGTGGGGACACTTCAAAATGCGTCAGGCATCCAGGGCAGTTTGAACAGTGAAAGGATATCGTTGTGCTGGAGTCGTGCTTATCATTCAAGGCTCCTTGTGTGCAGCTGAGGTCCGGGTGCTCCTTTGTACGTTGGGTACCTCGGAGCTGGAATATTTACGCGGCGGCCCATGCCGCGGAAGGAGCACCACCCTGAAAGAACCGGGGGCCATGCGGTCTTGATTACGGGCCGAGAACATGGGACAGCAGCATATGGATTCTGCACGCATTCCACACAGCGAGGCCCTTCTGTGGGCTTGAAAAGTTACCAACTGAACATTAGCGCGACGTGAGGCACTACAAGTCCCATAAGTCTCATCTAGGGCGTGCATCTAAGCAAGAAGGGGTGTAGTGCCTCAAGCGCTCCTTCATAACTGCCAAAGCCTCTGAAGAGAAGTGGGGACACTTCAAAACGCGTCAGGCATCCAGGGCAGTTTGAACAGTTAAAGGATATCATTGTGCTGGAGGCGTGCTTACCATTCAAGACTCCTTGTGTGCGGCTGAGGTTCGGGTGCTCCTTTGTACGTTGGGTACCTCCGAGCTGGAATATTTACGCGGCGGCCCATGCCGCGGAAGGAGCACCACCCTGAAAGAACCGGGGGCCATGCGGTCTTGATTACGGGCCGAGAACATGGGACAGCAGCATATGGATTCTGCACGCATTCCACACAGCGAGGCCCATCTGTGGGCTTGAAAAGTTACCAACTGAACATTAGCGCGACGTGAGGCACTACAAGTCCCATAAGTCCCATCTAGGGCGTGCATCTAAGCAAGAAGGGGTGTGTTGCCTCAAGCGCTCCTTCATAACTGCCAAAGAATCTGAAGAGAAGTGGGGACACTTCGAAACGCGTCAGGCATCCAGGGCAGTTTGAACAGTTAAAGGATATCGTTGTGCTGGAGGCGTGCTTACCATTCAAGGCTCCTTGTGTGCAGCTGAGGTCCGGGTGCTCCTTTGTACGTTGGGTACCTCGGAGCTGGAATATTTACGCGGCGGCCCATGACGCGGAAGGAGCACCACCCTGAAAGAACCGGGGGCCATGCGGTCTTGATTACGGGCCGAGAACATGGGACAGCAGCATATGGATTCTGCACGCATTCCACACAGCGAGGTCCATCTGTGGGCTTGAAAAGTTACCAACTGAACATTAGCGCGACGTGAGGCACTACAAGTCCCATAAGTCCCATCTAGGGCGTGCATCTAAGCAAGAAGGGGTGTGGTGCCTCAAGCGCTCCTTCATAACTGCCAAAGCCTCTGAAGAGAAGTGGGGACACTTCGAAACACGTCAGGCATCCAGGGCAGTTTGAACAGTTAAAGGATATCGTTGTGCTGGAGGCGTGTTTACCATTCAAGGCTCCTTGTGTGCAGCTGAGGTCCGGGTGCTCCTTTGTACGTTGGGTACCTCGGAGCTGGAATATTTACGAGGCGGCCCATGCCGCGGAAAGAGCACCACCCTGAAAGAACCGGGAGCCATGCGGTCTTGATTACGGGCCGAGAACATGGGACAGCAGCATATGGATTCTGCACGCATTCCACACAGCGAGGCCCATCTGTGGGCTTGAAAAGTTACCAACTGAACATTAGCGCAACGTGAGGCACTACAAGTCCCATAAGTCCCATCTAGGGCGTGCATCTAAGCAAGAAGGGGTGTAGTGCCTCAAGCGCTCCTTCATAACTGCCAAAGCCTCTGAAGAGAAGTGGGGACACTTCGAAATGCGTCAGGCATCCAGGGCAGTTTGAACAGTTAAAGGATATCGTTGTGCTGGAGGCGTGCTTACCATTCAAGGCTCCTTGTGTGCAGCTGAGGTCCGGGTGCTCCTTTGTACGTTGGGTACCTCGGAGCTGGAATACTTACGCGGCGGCCCATGCCGCGGAAGGAGCACCACCCTGAAAGAACCGGGGGCCATGCGGTCTTGATTACGGGCCGAGAACATGGGACAGCAGCATATGGATTCTGCACGCATTCCACACAGCGAGGCCCATCTGTGGGCTTCAAAAGTTACCAACTGAACATTAGCGCGACGTGAGGCACTACAAGTCCCAGAAGTCTCATTTAGGGCGTGCATCTAAGCAAGAAGGGGTGTAGTGCCTCAAGCGCTCCTTCATAACTGCCAAAGCCTCTGAAGAGAAGTGGGGACACTTCAAAACGCGTCAGGCATCCAGGGCAGTTTGAACAGTTAAAGGATATCATTGTGCTGGAGGCGTGCTTACCATTCAAGACTCCTTGTGTGCGGCTGAGGTCCGGGTGCTCCTTTGTACGTTGGGTACCTCGGAGCTGGAATATTTACGCGGCGGCCCATGCAGTGGAAGGAGCACCACCCTGAAAGAACCGGGGGCCATGCGGTCTTGATTACGGGCCGAGAGCATGGGACAGCAGCATATGGATTCTGCACGCATTCCACACAGCGAGGCCCATCTGAGGGCTAGAAAAGTTACCAACTGAACATTAGTGCGCCATGAGGCACTACAAGTCCCATAAGTCCCATCTAGGGCGTGCATCTAAGTAAGAAGGGGTGTGGTGCCTCAAGCGCTCCTTCATAACTGCCAAAGCCTCTGAAGAGAAGTGGGGACACTTCGAAACGCGTCAGACATCCAGGGCAGTTTGAACAGTGAAAGGATATCATTGTGCTGGAGGCGTGCTTACCATTCAAGACTCCTTGTGTGCGGCTGAGGTCCGGGTGCTCCTTTGTACGTTGGGTACCTCGGAGCTGGAATATTTACGCGGCGGCCCATGCCGCGGAAGGAGCACCACCCTGAAAGAACCGGGGGCCATGCGGTCTTGATTATGGGCCGAGAACATGGGACAGCAGCATATGGATTCTGCACGCATTCCACACAGCGAGGCCCATCTGGGGGCTTGAAAAGTTACCAACTGAACATTAGCGCGACGTGAGGCACTACAAGTCCCATAAGTCCCATCTAGGGCGTGCATCTAAGCAAGAAGGGGTGTTGTGTCTCAAACGCTCCTTCATAACTGCCAAAGCCTCTGAAGAGAAGTGGGGACACTTCGAAATGCGTCAGGCATCCATGGCAGTTTGAACAGTTAAAGGATATTGTTATGCTGGAGGCGTGCTTACCTGTCAAGGCTCCTTGTGTGCAGCTGAGGTCCGGGTGCTCCTTTGTACGTTGGGTACCTCGGAGCCGGAATATTTACGCGGCGGCCCATGCCGCGGAAGGAGCACCACCCTGAAAGAACCGGGGGCCATGCAGTCTTGATTACGGGCCGAGAACATGGGACAGCAGCATATGGATTCTGCACGCATTCCACACAGCGAGGCCCATCTGTGGGCTAGAAAAGTTACCAACTGAACATTAGCGCGACGTGAGGCACTACAAGTCCCATAAGTCCCATCTAGGGCGTGCATCTAAGTAAGAAGAGTGTGGTGCCTCAAGCGCTCCTTCATAACTGCCAAAGCCTCTAAAGAGAAGTGGGGACACTTCAAAACGCGTCAGGCATCCAGGGCAGTTTGAACAGTGAAAGGATATCGTTGTGCTGGAGGCGTGCTTACCATTCAAGGCTCCTTGTGTGCAGCTGAGGTCCGGGTGCTCCTTGGTACGTTGGGTACCTCGGAGCTGGAATATTTACGCGGCCGCGCATGCCGCGGAAGGAGCACCACCCTGAAAGAACCGGGGGCCATGCGGTCTTGATTACGGGCCGAGAACATGGGACAGCAGCATATGGATTCTGCACGCATTCCTCACTGCGAGGCCCATCTGTGGGCTTGAAAAGTTACCAACTGAACATTAGCGCGACGTGAGGCACTACAAGTCCCATAAGTCCCATCTAGGGCGTGCATCTAAGCAAGAAGGGGTGTAGTGCCTCAAGCGCTCCTTCATAACTGCCAAAGCCTCTGAAGAGAAGTGGGGACACTTCGAAACGCGTCAGGCATCCAGGGCAGTTTGAGCAGTTAAAGGATATCATTGTGCTGGAGGCGTGCTTACCATTCAAGACTCCTTGTGTGCGGCTGATGTCCGGGTGCTCCTTTGTACGTTGGGTACCTCGGAGCTGGAATATTTACGCTGCGGCCCATGCCGCGGAAGGAGCACCACCCTGAAAGAACCGGGGGCCATGCGGTCTTGATTACGGGCCGAGAACATGGGACAGCAGCATATGGATTCTGCACGCATTCCACACAGCGAGGCCCATCTGGGGGCTTGATAAGTTACCAACTGAACATTAGCGCGACGTGAGGCACTACAAGTCCCATAAGTCCCATCTAGAAGTAAGAAGGGGTGTGGTGCCTCAAGCGCTCCTTCATAACTGCCAAAGCCTCTGAAGAGAAGTGGGGACACTTCAAAACGCTTCAGGCATCCAGGGCAGTTTGAACAGTGAAAGGATATTGTTGTGCTGGAGGCGTGCTTACCATTCAAGGCTCCTTGTGTGCAGCTGAGGTCCGGGTGCTCCTTGGTACGTTGGGTACCTCGGAGCTGGAATATTTACGCGGCCGCCCATGCCGCGGAAGGAGCACCACCCTGAAAGAACCGGGGGCCATGCGGTCTTGATTACGGGCCGAGAACATGGGACAGCAGCATATGGATTCTGCACGCATTCCTCACAGCGAGGCCCATCTGTGGGCTTGAAAAGTTACCAACTGAACATTAGCGCGACGTGAGGCACTACAAGTCCCATAAGTCCCATCTAGGGCGTGCATCTAAGCAAGAAGGGGTGTAGTGCCTCAAGCGCTCCTTCATAACTGCCAAAGCCTCTGAAGAGAAGTGGGGACACTTCGAAACGCGTCAGGCATCCAGGGCAGTTTGAGCAGTTAAAGGATATCATTGTGCTGCAGGCGTGCTTACCATTCAAGACTCCTTGTGTGCGGCTGATGTCCGGGTGCTCCTTTGTACGTTGGGTACCTCGGAGCTGGAATATTTACGCTGCGGCCCATGCCGCGGAAGGAGCACCATCCTGAAAGAACCGGGGGCCATGCGGTCTTGATTACGGGCCGAGAACATGGGACAGCAGCATATGGATTCTGCACGCATTCCACACAGCGAGGCCCATCTGGGGGCTTGAAAAGTTACCAACTGAACATTAGCGCGACGTGAGGCACTACAAGTCCCATAAGTCCCATCTAGGGCGTGCATCTAAGCAAGAAGGGGTGTTGCGCCTCAAGCGCTCCTTCATAACTGCCAAAGCCTCTGAAGAGAAGTGGGGACACTTCGAAACGCGTCAGGCATCCAGGGCAGTTTGAACAGTTAAAGGATATCGTTATGCTGGAGGCGTGCTTACCTGTCAAGGCTCCTTGTGTGCAGCTGAGGTCCGGGTGCTCCTTTGTACGTTGGGTACCTCGGAGCTGGAATATTTACGCGGCGGCCCATGCCGCGGAAGGAGCACCACCCTGAAAGAACCGGGGGCCATGCGGTCTTGATTATGGGCCGAGAACATGGGACAGCAGCTTATGGATTCTGCACGCATTCCACACAGCGAGGCCCATCTGGGGGCTTGAAAAGTTACCAACTGAACATTAGCGCGACGTGAGGCACTACAAGTCCCATAAGTCCCATCTAGGGCGTGCATCTAAGCAAGAAGGGGTGTTGTGCCTCAAACGCTCCTTCATAACTGCCAAAGCCTCTGAAGAGAAGTGGGGACACTTCAAAATGCGTCAGGCATCCAGGGCAGTTTGAACAGTTAAAGGATATCGTTATGCTGGAGGCGTGCTTATCATTCAAGGCTCCTTGTGTGCAGCTGAGGTCCGGGTGCTCCTTTGTACGTTGGGTACCTCGGAGCTGGAATATTTACGCGGCCGCCCATGCCGCGGAAGGAGCACCACCCTGAAAGAACCGGGGGCCATGCGGTCTTGATTACGGGCCGAGAACATGGGACAGCAGCATATGGATTCTGCACGCATTCCTCACAGCGAGGCCCATCTGTGGGATTGAAAAGTTACCAACTGAACATTAGCGCGACGTGAGGCACTACAAGTCCCATAAGTCCCATCTAGGGCGTGCATCTAAGCAAGAAGGGGTGTAGTGCCTCAAGCGCTCCTTCATAACTGCCAAAGCCTCTGAAG
Organism: Lissotriton vulgaris; assembly: GCF_964263255.1. NCBI lineage: Eukaryota > Metazoa > Chordata > Amphibia > Caudata > Salamandridae > Lissotriton > Lissotriton vulgaris. Next base: position 1,102,131,662 of record NC_141693.1, read on the forward strand.
AGAAGTGGGGACACTTCGAAACGCGTCAGGCATCCAGGGCAGTTTGAGCAGTTAAAGGATATCATTGTGCTGGAGGCGTGCTTACCATTCAAGACTCCTTGTGTGCGGCTGAGGTCCGGGTGCTCCTTTGTACGTTGGGTACCTCGGAGCTGGAATATTTACGCTGCGGCCCATGCCGCGGAAGGAGCACCACCCTGAAAGAACCGGGGGCCATGCGGTCTTGATTACGGGCTGAGAACATGGGACAGCAGCAAATGGATTCTGCACGCATTCCACACAGCGAGGCCCATCTGGGGGCTTGAAAAGTTACCAACTGAACATTAGCGCGACGTGAGGCACTACAAGTCCCATAAGTCCCATCTAGGGCGTGCATCTAAGCAAGAAGGGGTGTTGTGCCTCAAGCGCTCCTTCATAACTGCCAAAGCCTCTGATGAGAAGTGGGGACACTTCGAAACGCGTCAGGCATCCAGGGCAGTTTGAACAGTTAAAGGATATCGTTATGCTGGAGGCGTGCTTACCTGTCAAGGCTCCTTGTGTGCAGCTGAGGTCCGGGTGCTCCTTTGTACGTTGGGTACCTCGGAGCTGGAATATTTACGCGGCGGCCCATGCCGCGGAAGGAGCACCACCCTGAAAGAACCGGGGGCCATGCGGTCTCGATTATGGGCCGAGAACATGGGACAGCAGCTTATGGATTCTGCACGCATTCCACACAGCGAGGCCCATCTGGGGGCTTGAAAAGTTACCAACTGAACATTAGCGCGACGTGAGGCACTACAAGTCCCATAAGTCCCATCTAGGGCGTGCATCTAAGCAAGAAGGGGTGTTGTGCCTCAAACGCTCCTTCATAACTGCCAAAGCCTCTGAAGAGAAGTGGGGACACTTCGAAATGCGTCAGGCATCCAGGGCAGTTTGAACAGTTAAAGGATATCGTTATGCTGGAGGCGTGCTTACCTGTCAAGGCTCCTTGTGTGCAGCTGAGGTCCGGGTGCTCCTTTGTACGTTGGGTACCTCGGAGCTGGAATATTTACGCGGCCGCCCATGCCGCGGAAGGAGCACCACCCTGAAAGAACCGGGGGCCATGCGGTCTTGATTACGGGCCGAGAACATGGGACAGCAGCATATGGATTCTGCACGCATTCCTCACAGCGAGGCCCATCTGTGGGCTTGAAAAGTTACCAACTGAACATTAGCGCGACGTGAGGCACTACAAGTCCCATAAGTCCCATCTAGGGCGTGCATCTAAGCAAGAAGGGGTGTAGTGCCTCAAGCGCTCCTTCATAACTGCCAAAGCCTCTGAAGAGAAGTGGGGACACTTCGAAACGCGTCAGGCATCCAGGGCAGTTTGAGCAGTTAAAGGATATCATTGTGCTGGAGGCGTGCTTACCATTCAAGACTCCTTGTGTGCGGCTGATGTCCGGGTGCTCCTTTGTACGTTGGGTACCTCGGAGCTGGAATATTTACGCTGCGGCCCATGCCGCGGAAGGAGCACCACCCTGAAAGAACCGGGGGCCATGCGGTCTTGATTACGGGCCGAGAACATGGGACAGCAGCATATGGATTCTGCACGCATTCCACACAGCGAGGCCCATCTGGGGGCTTGAAAAGTTACCAACTGAACATTAGCGCGACGTGAGGCACTACAAGTCCCATAAGTCCCATCTAGGGCGTGCATCTAAGCAAGAAGGGGTGTTGTGCCTCAAACGCTCCTTCATAACTGCCAAAGCCTCTGAAGAGAAGTGGGGACACTTCGAAATGCATCAGGCATCCAGGGCAGTTTGAGCAGTTAAAGGATATCGTTATGCTGGAGGCGTGCTTATCATTCAAGGCTCCTTGTGTGCAGCTGAGGTCCGGGTGCTCCTTTGTACGTTGGGTACCTCGGAGCTGGAATATTTACGCGGCCGCCCATGCCGCGGAAGGAGCACCACCCTGAAAGAACCGGGGGCCATGCGGTCTTGATTACGGGCCGAGAACATGGGACAGCAGCATATGGATTCTGCACGCATTCCTCACAGCGAGGCCCATCTGTGGGCTTGAAAAGTTACCAACTGAACATTAGCGCGACGTGAGGCACTACAAGTCCCATAAGTCCCATCTAGGGCGTGCATCTAAGCAAGAAGGGGTGTAGTGCCTCAAGCGCTCCTTCATAACTGCCAAAGCCTCTGAAGAGAAGTGGGGACACTTCGAAACGCGTCAGGCATCCAGGGCAGTTTGAGCAGTTAAAGGATATCATTGTGCTGGAGGCGTGCTTACCATTCAAGACTCCTTGTGTGCGGCTGAGGTCCGGGTGCTCCTTTGTACGTTGGGTACCTCGGAGCTGGAATATTTACGCTGCGGCCCATGCCGCGGAAGGAGCACCACCCTGAAAGAACCGGGGGCCATGCGGTCTTGATTACGGGCTGAGAACATGGGACAGCAGCAAATGGATTCTGCACGCATTCCACACAGCGAGGCCCATCTGGGGGCTTGAAAAGTTACCAACTGAACATTAGCGCGTCGTGAGGCACTACAAGTCCCATAAGTCCCATCTAGGGCGTGCATCTAAGCAAGAAGGGGTGTTGTGCCTCAAGTGCTCCTTCATAACTGCCAAAGCCTCTGAAGAGAAGTGGGGACACTTCGAAACGCGTCAGGCATCCAGGGCAGTTTGAACAGTTAAAGGATATCGTTATGCTGGAGGCGTGCTTACCTGTCAAGGCTCCTTGTGTGCAGCTGAGGTCCGGGTGCTCCTTTGTACGTTGGGTACCTCGGAGCTGGAATATTTACGCGGCGGCCCATGCCGCGGAAGGAGCACCACCCTGAAAGAACCGGGGGCCATGCGGTCTTGATTATGGGCCGAGAACATGGGACAGCAGCTTATGGATTCTGCACGCATTCCACACAGCGAGGCCCATCTGGGGGCTTGAAAAGTTACCAACTGAACATTAGCGCGTTGTGAGGCACTACAAGTCCCATAAGTCCCATCTAGGGCGTGCATCTAAGCAAGAAGGGGTGTTGTGCCTCAAGCGCTCCTTCATAACTGCCAAAGCCTCTGAAGAGAAGTGGGGACACTTCGAAACGCGTCAGGCATCCAGGGCAGTTTGAACAGTTAAAGGATATCGTTATGCTGGAGGCGTGCTTACCTGTCAAGGCTCCTTGTGTGCAGCTGAGGTCCGGGTGCTCCTTTGTACGTTGGGTACCTCGGAGCTGGAATATTTACGCGGCGGCCCATGCCGCGGAAGGAGCACCACCCTGAAAGAACCGGGGGCCATGCGGTCTTGATTATGGGCCGAGAACATGGGACAGCAGCTTATGGATTCTGCACGCATTCCACACAGCGAGGCCCATCTGGGGGCTTGAAAAGTTACCAACTGAACATTAGCGCGACGTGAGGCACTACAAGTCCCATAAGTCCCATCTAGGGCGTGCATCTAAGCAAGAAGGGGTGTTGTGCCTCAAACGCTCCTTCATAACTGCCAAAGCCTCTGAAGAGAAGTGGGGACACTTCGAAATGCGTCAGGCATCCAGGGCAGTTTGAACAGTTAAAGGATATCGTTATGCTGGAGGCGTGCTTACCTGTCAAGGCTCCTTGTGTGCAGCTGAGGTCCGGGTGCTCCTTTGTACGTTGGGTACCTCGGAGCTGGAATATTTACGCGGCCGCCCATGCCGCGGAAGGAGCACCACCCTGAAAGAACCGGGGGCCATGCGGTCTTGATTACGGGCCGAGAACATGGGACAGCAGCATATGGATTCTGCACGCATTCCTCACAGCGAGGCCCATCTGTGGGATTGAAAAGTTACCAACTGAACATTAGCGCGACGTGAGGCACTACAAGTCCCATAAGTCCCATCTAGGGCGTGCATCTAAGCAAGAAGGGGTGTAGTGCCTCAAGCGCTCCTTCATAACTGCCAAAGCCTCTGAAGAGAAGTGGGGACACTTCAAAACGCGTCAGGCATCCAGGGCAGTTTGAACAGTGAAAGGATATCATTGTGCTGGAGGCGTGCTTACCATTCAAGACTCCTTGTGTGCGGCTGATGTCCGGGTGCTCCTTTGTACGTTGGGTACCTCGGAGCTGGAATATTTACGCTGCGGCCCATGACGCGGAAGGAGCACCACCCTGAAAGAACCGGGGGCCATGCGGTCTTGATTACGGGCCGAGAACATGGGACAGCAGCATATGGATTCTGCACGCATTCCACACAGCGAGGCCCATCTGGGGGCTTGAAAAGTTACCAACTGAACATTAGCGCGACGTGAGGCACTACAAGTCCCATAAGTCCCATCTAGGGCGTGCATCTAAGCAAGAAGGGGTGTTGTGCCTCAAGCGCTCCTTCATAACTGCCAAAGCCTCTGAAGAGAAGTGGGGACACTTCGAAACGCGTCAGGCATCCAGGGCAGTTTGAACAGTTAAAGGATATCGTTATGCTGGAGGCGTGCTTACCTGTCAAGGCTCCTTGTGTGCAGCTGAGGTCCGGGTGCTCCTTTGTACGTTGGGTACCTCGGAGCTGGAATATTTACGCGGCGGCCCATGCCGCGGAAGGAGCACCACCCTGAAAGAACCGGGGGCCATGCGGTCTTGATTATGGGCCGAGAACATGGGACAGCAGCTTATGGATTCTGCACGCATTCCACACAGCGAGGCCCATCTGGGGGCTTGAAAAGTTACCAACTGAACATTAGCGCGACGTGAGGCACTACAAGTCCCATAAGTCCCATCTAGGGCGTGCATCTAAGCAAGAAGGGGTGTTGTGCCTCAAACGCTCCTTCATAACTGCCAAAGCCTCTGAAGAGAAGTGGGGACACTTCGAAACGCGTCAGGAATCCAGGGCAGTTTGAGCAGTTAAAGGATATCATTGTGCTGGAGGCGTGCTTACCATTCAAGACTCCTTGTGTGCGGCTGAGGTCCGGGTGCTCCTTTGTACGTTGGGTACCTCGGAGCTGGAATATTTACGCTGCGGCCCATGCCGCGGAAGGAGCACCACCCTGAAAGAACCGGGGGCCATGCGGTCTTGATTACGGGCCGAGAACATGGGACAGCAGCAAATGGATTCTGCACGCATTCCACACAGCGAGGCCCATCTGGGGGCTTGAAAAGTTACCAACTGAACATTAGCGCGACGTGAGGCACTACAAGTCCCATAAGTCCCATCTAGGGCGTGCATCTAAGCAAGAAGGGGTGTTGTGCCTCAAGCGCTCCTTCATAACTGCCAAAGCCTCTGAAGAGAAGTGGGGACACTTCGAAACGCGTCAGGCATCCAGGGCAGTTTGAACAGTTAAAGGATATCGTTATGCTGGAGGCGTGCTTACCTGTCAAGGCTACTTGTGTGCAGCTGAGGTCCGGGTGCTCCTTTGTACGTTGGGTACCTTGGAGCTGGAATATTTACGCGGCGGCCCATGCCGCGGAAGGAGCACCACCCTGAAAGAACCGGGGGCCATGCGGTCTTGATTATGGGCCGAGAACATGGGACAGCAGCTTATGGATTCTGCACGCATTCCACACAGCGAGGCCCATCTGGGGGCTTGAAAAGTTACCAACTGAACATTAGCGCGACGTGAGGCACTACAAGTCCCATAAGTCCCATCTAGGGCGTGCATCTAAGCAAGAAGGGGTGTTGTGCCTCAAACGCTCCTTCATAACTGCCAAAGCCTCTGAAGAGAAGTGGGGACACTTCAAAATGCGTCAGGCATCCAGGGCAGTTTGAACAGTTAAAGGATATCGTTATGCTGGAGGCGTGCTTACCTGTCAAGGCTCCTTGTGTGCAGCTGAGGTCCGGGTGCTCCTTTGTACGTTGGGTACCTCGGAGCTGGAATATTTACGCGGCGGCCCATGCCGCGGAAGGAGCACCACCCTGAAAGAACCGGGGGCCATGCGGTCTTGATTACGGGCCGAGAACATGGGACAGCAGCATATGGATTCTGCACGCATTCCACACAGCGAGGCCCATCTGTGGGCTAGAAAAGTTATCAACTGAACATTAGCGCAACGTGAGGCACTACAAGTCCCATAAGTCCCATCTAGGGCGTGCATCTAAGTAAGAAGAGTGTGGTGCCTCAAGCGCTCCTTCATGACTGCCAAAGCCTCTGAAGAGAAGTGGGGACACTTCAAAACGCGTCAGGCATCCAGGGCAGTTTGAACAGTGAAAGGATATCGTTGTGCTGGAGGCGTGCTTACCATTCAAGGCTCCTTGTGTGCAGCTGAGGTCCGGGTGCTCCTTTGTACGTTGGGTACCTCGGAGCTGGAATATTTACACGGCCGCCCATGCCGCGGAAGGAGCACCACCCTGAAAGAACCGGGGGCCATGCGGTCTTGATTACGGGCCGAGAACATGGGACAGCAGCATATGGATTCTGCACGCATTCCTCACAGCGAGGCCCATCTGTGGGCTTGAAAAGTTACCAACTGAACATTAGCGCGACGTGAGGCACTACAAGTCCCATAAGTCCCATCTAGGGCGTGCATCTAAGCAAGAAGGGGTGTAGTGCCTCAAGCGCTCCTTCATAACTGCCAAAGCCTCTGAAGAGAAGTGGGGACACTTCGAAACGCGTCAGGCATCCAGGGCAGTTTGAGCAGTTAAAGGATATCATTGTGCTGGAGGCGTGCTTACCATTCAAGACTCCTTGTGTGCGGCTGATGTCCGGGTGCTCCTTTGTACGTTGGGTACCTCGGAGCTGGAATATTTACGCTGCGGCCCATGCCGCGGAAGGAGCACCACCCTGAAAGAACCGGGGGCCATGCGGTCTTGATTACGGGCCGAGAACATGGGACAGCAGCATATGGATTCTGCACGCATTCCACACAGCGAGGCCCATCTGGGGGCTTGAAAAGTTACCAACTGAAGATTAGCGCGACGTGAGGCACTACAAGTCCCATAAGTCCCATCTAGGGCGTGCATCTAAGCAAGAAGGGGTGTTGTGCCTCAAGCGCTCCTTCATAACTGACAAAGCCTCTGAAGAGAAGTGGGGACACTTCGAAACGCGTCAGGCATCCAGGGCAGTTTGAACAGTTAAAGGATATTGTTATGCTGGAGGCGTGCTTACCTGTCAAGGCTCCTTGTGTGCAGCTGAGGTCCGGGTGCTCCTTTGTACGTTGGGTACCTCGGAGCTGGAATATTTACGCGGCGGCCCATGCCGCGGAAGGAGCACCACCCTGAAAGAACCGGGGGCCAAGCGGTCTTGATTATGAGCCGAGAACATGGGACAGCAGCTTATGGATTCTGCACGCATTCCACACAGCGAGGCCCATCTGGGGGCTTGAAAAGTTACCAACTGAACATTAGCGTGACGTGAGGCACTACAAGTCCCATAAGTCCCATCTAGGGCGTGCATCTAAGCAAGAAGGGGTGTTGTGCCTCAAACGCTCCTTCATAACTGCCAAAGCCTCTGAAGAGAAGTGGGGACACTTCGAAATGCGTCAGGCATCCAGGGCAGTTTGAACAGTTAAAGGATATCGTTATGCTGGAGGCGTGCTTATCATTCGAGGCTCCTTGTGTGCAGCTGACGTCCGGGTGCTCCTTTGTACGTTGGGTACCTCGGAGCTGGAATATTTACGCGGCCGCCCATGCCGCGGAAGGAGCACCACCCTGAAAGAACCGGGGGCCATGCGGTCTTGATTACGGGCCGAGAACATGGGACAGCAGCATATGGATTCTGCACGCATTCCTCACAGCGAGGCCCATCTGTGGGCTTGAAAAGTTACCAACTGAACATTAGCGCGACGTGAGGCACTACAAGTCCCATAAGTCCCATCTAGGGCGTGCATCTAAGCAAGAAGGGGTGTAGTGCCTCAAGCGCTCCTTCATAACTGCCAAAGCCTCTGAAGAGAAGTGGGGACACTTCGAAACGCGTCAGGCATCCAGGGCAGTTTGAGCAGTTAAAGGATATCATTGTGCTGGAGGCGTGCTTACCATTCAAGACTCCTTGTGTGCGGCTGAGGTCCGGGTGCTCCTTTGTACGTTGGGTACCTCGGAGCTGGAATATTTACGCTGCGGCCCATGCCGCGGAAGGAGCACCACCCTGAAAGAACCGGGGGCCATGCGGTCTTGATTACGGGCCGAGAACATGGGACAGCAGCAAATGGATTCTGCACGCATTCCACACAGCGAGGCCCATCTGGGGGCTTGAAAAGTTACCAACTGAACATTAGCGCGACGTGAGGCACTACAAGTCCCATAAGTCCCATCTAGGGCGTGCATCTAAGCAAGAAGGGGTGTTGTGCCTCAAGCGCTCCTTCATAACTGCCAAAGCCTCTGAAGAGAAGTGGGGACACTTCGAAACGCGTCAGGCATCCAGGGCAGTTTGAACAGTTAAAGGATATCGTTATGCTGGAGGCGTGCTTACCTGCCAAGGCTCCTTGTGTGCAGCTGAGGTCCGGGTGCTCCTTTGTACGTTGGGTACCTCGGAGCTGGAATATTTACGCGGCGGCCCATGCCGCGGAAGGAGCACCACCCTGAAAGAACCGGGGGCCATGCGGTCTTGATTATGGGCCGAGAACATGGGACAGCAGCTTATGGATTCTGCACGCATTCCACACAGCGAGGCCCATCTGGGGGCTTGAAAAGTTACCAACTGAACATTAGCGCGACGTGAGGCACTACAAGTCCCATAAGTCCCATCTAGGGCGTGCATCTAAGCAAGAAGGGGTGTTGTGCCTCAAACGCTCCTTCATAACTGCCAAAGCCTCTGAAGAGAAGTGGGGACACTTCGAAATGCGTCAGGCATCCAGGGCAGTTTGAACAGTTAAAGGATATTGTTATGCTGGAGGCGTGCTTACCTGTCAAGGCTCCTTGTGTGCAGCTGAGGTCCGGGTGCTCCTTTGTACGTTGGGTACCTCGGAGCTGGAATATTTACGCGGCGGCCCATGCCGCGGAAGGAGCACCACCCTGAAAGAACCGGGGGCCATGCGGTCTTGATTACGGGCCGAGAACATGGGACAGCAGCATATGGATTCTGCACGCATTCCACACAGCGAGGCCCATCTGTGGGCTAGAAAAGTTATCAACTGAACATTAGCGCGACGTGAGGCACTACAAGTCCCATAAGTCCCATCTAGGGCGTGCATCTAAGTAAGAAGAGTGTGGTGCCTCAAGCGCTCCTTCATAACTGCCAAAGCCTCTGAAGAGAAGTGGGGACACTTCAAAACGCGTCAGGCATCCAGGGCAGTTTGAACAGTGAAAGGATATCGTTGTGCTGGAGGCGTGCTTACCATTCAAGGCTCCTTGTGTGCAGCTGAGGTCCGGGTGCTCCTTTGTACGTTGGGTACCTCGGAGCTGGAATATTTACGCGGCGGCCCATGCCGCGGAAGGAGCACCACCCTGAAAGAACCGGGGGTCATGCGGTCTTGATTACGGGCCGAGAACATGGGACAGCAGCATATGGATTCTGAACGCATTCCACACAGCGAGGCCCATCTGTGGGCTAGAAAAGTTACCAACTGAACATTAGCGCGACGTGAGGCACTACAAGTCCCATAAGTTCCATCTAGAAGTAAGAAGGGGTGTGGTGCCTCAAGCGCTCCTTCATAACTGCCAAAGCCTCTGAAGAGAAGTGGGGACACTTCAAAACGCGTCAGGCATCCAGGGCAGTTTGAACAGTGAAAGGATATCGTTGTGCTGGAGGCGTGCTTACCATTCAAGGCTCCTTGTGTGCAGCTGAGGTCCGGGTGCTCCTTGGTACGTTGCGTACCTCGGAGCTGGAATATTTACGCGGCGGCCCATGCCGCAGAAGGAGCACCACCCTGAAAGAACCGGGGGCCATGCGGTCTTGATTACGGGCCGAGAACATGGGACAGCAGCATATGGATTCTGCACGCATTCCTCACAGCGAGGCCCATCTGTGGGCTTGAAAAGTTACCAACTGAACATTAGCGCGACGTGAGGCACTACAAGTCCCATAAGTCCCATCTAGGGCATGCATCTAAGCAAGAAGGGGTGTAGAGCGCTCCTTCATAACTGCCAAAGCCTCTGAAGAGAAGGGGGGACACTTCGAAACGTGTCAGGCATCCAGGGCAGTTTGAACAGTTAAAGGATATCATTGTGCTGGAGGCGTGCTTACCATTCAAGACTCCTTGTGTGCGGCTGAGGTCTGGGTGCTCCTTTGTACGTTGGGTACCTCGGAGCTGGAATATTTACGCTGCGGCCCATGCCGCGGAAGGAGCACCACCCTGAAAGAACCGGGGGCCATGCGGTCTTGATTACGGGCCGAGAACATGGGACAGCAGCATATGGATTCTGCACGCATTCCACACAGCGAGGCCCATCTGGGGGCTTGAAAAGTTACCAACTGAACATTAGCGCGACGTGAAGCACTACAAGTCCCATAAGTCCCATCTAGGGCGTGCATCTAAGCAAGAAGGGGTGTTGTGCCTCAAGCGCTCCTTCATGACTGCCAAAGCCTCTGAAGAGAAGTGGGGACACTTCAAAACGCGTCAGGCATCCAGGGCAGTTTGAACAGTTAAAGGATATCGTTATGCTGGAGGCGTGCTTACCTGTCAAGGCTCCTTGTGTGCAGCTGAGGTCCGGGTGCTCCTTTGTACGTTGGGTACCTCGGAGCTGGAATATTTACGCGGCGGCCCATGCCGGGGAAGGAGCACCACCCTGAAAGAACCGGGGGCCATGCGGTCTTGATTACGGGCCGAGAACATGGGACAGCAGCATATGGATTCTGCACGCATTCCACACAGCGAGGCCCATCTGTGGGCTTGAAAAGTTACCAACTGAACATTAGCGCGACGTGAGGCACTACAAGTCCCATAAGTCCCATCTAGGGCGTGCATCTAAGCAAGAAGGGGTGTAGTGCCTCAAGCGCTCCTTCATAACTGCCAAAGCCTCTGAAGAGAAGTGGGGACACTTCGAAACGCGGCAGGCATCCAGGGCAGTTTGAACAGTTAAAGGATATCGTTATGCTGGAGGCGTGCTTACCTGTCAAGGCTCCTTGTGTGCAGCTGAGGTCCGGGTGCTCCTTTGTACGTTGGGTACCTCGGAGCTGGAATATTTACACGGCGGCCCATGCCGCGGAAGGAGCACTACCCCGAAAGAACCGGGGGCCATGCGGTCTTGATTACGGGCCGAGAACATGGGACAGCAGCATATGGATTCTGCACGCATTCCACACAGCGAGGCCCATCTGTGGGCTCGAAAAGTTGCCAACTGAACAGTAGCGCGACGTGAGGCACTACAAGTCCCATAAGTCCCATCTAGGGCGTGCATCTAAGTAAGAAGGGGTGTGGTGCCTCAAGCGCTCCTTCATAACTGCCAAAGCCTCTGAAGAGAAGTGGGGACACTTCAAAATGCGTCAGGCATCCAGGGCAGTTTGAACAGTGAAAGGATATCGTTGTGCTGGAGGCGTGCTTATCATTCAAGGCTCCTTGTGTGCAGCTGAGGTCCGGGTGCTCCTTTGTACGTTGGGTACCTCGGAGCAGGAATATTTACGCGGCGGCCCATGCCGCGGAAGGAGCACCACCCTGAAAGAACCGGGGGCCATGCGGTCTTGATTACGGGCCGAGAACATGGGACAGCAGCAAATGGATTCTGCATGCATTCCACACAGCGAGGCCCTTCTGTGGGCTTGAAAAGTTACCAACTGAACATTAGCGCGACGTGAGGCACTACAAGTCCCATAAGTCTCATCTAGGGCGTGCATCTAAGCAAGAAGGGGTGTAGTGCCTCAAGCGCTCCTTCATAACTGCCAAAGCCTCTGAAGAGAAGTGGGGACACTTCAAAACGCGTCAGGCATCCAGGGCAGTTTGAACAGTTAAAGGATATCATTGTGCTGGAGGCGTGCTTACCATTCAAGACTCCTTGTGTGCGGCTGAGGTCCGGGTGCTCCTTTGTACGTTGGGTACCTCGGAGCTGGAATATTTACGCGGCGGCCCATGCCGCGGAAGGAGCACCACCCTGAAAGAACCGGGGGCCATGCGGTCTTGATTACGGGCCGAGAACATGGGACAGCAGCATATGGATTCTGCACGCATTCCACACAGCGAGGCCCATCTGTGGGCTTGAAAAGTTACCAACTGAACATTAGCGCGACGTGAGGCACTACAAGTCCCATAAGTCCCATCTAGGGCGTGCATCTAAGCAAGAAGGGGTGTGTTGCCTCAAGCGCTCCTTCATAACTGCCAAAGAATCTGAAGAGAAGTGGGGACACTTCGAAACGCGTCAGGCATCCAGGGCAGTTTGAACAGTTAAAGGATATCGTTATGCTGGAGGCGTGCTTACCTGTCAAGGCTACTTGTGTGCAGCTGAGGTCCGGGTGCTCCTTTGTACGTTGGGTACCTTGGAGCTGGAATATTTACGCGGCGGCCCATGCCGCGGAAGGAGCACCACCCTGAAAGAACCGGGGGCCATGCGGTCTTGATTATGGGCCGAGAACATGGGACAGCAGCTTATGGATTCTGCACGCATTCCACACAGCGAGGCCCATCTGGGGGCTTGAAAAGTTACCAACTGAACATTAGCGCGACGTGAGGCACTACAAGTCCCATAAGTCCCATCTAGGGCGTGCATCTAAGCAAGAAGGGGTGTTCTGCCTCAAACGCTCCTTCATAACTGCCAAAGCCTCTGAAGAGAAGTGGGGACACTTCAAAATGCGTCAGGCATCCAGGGCAGTTTGAACAGTTAAAGGATATCGTTATGCTGGAGGCGTGCTTACCTGTCAAGGCTCCTTGTGTGCAGCTGAGGTCCGGGTGCTCCTTTGTACGTTGGGTACCTCGGAGCTGGAATATTTACGCGGCGGCCCATGCCGCGGAAGGAGCACCACCCTGAAAGAACCGGGGGCCATGCGGTCTTGATTACGGGCCGAGAACATGGGACAGCAGCATATGGATTCTGCACGCATTCCACACAGCGAGGCCCATCTGTGGGCTAGAAAAGTTATCAACTGAACATTAGCGCGACGTGAGGCACTACAAGTCCCATAAGTCCCATCTAGGGCGTGCATCTAAGTAAGAAGAGTGTGGTGCCTCAAGCGCTCCTTCATGACTGCCAAAGCCTCTGAAGAGAAGTGGGGACACTTCAAAACGCGTCAGGCATCAAGGGCAGTTTGAACAGTGAAAGGATATCGTTGTGCTGGAGGCGTGCTTACCATTCAAGGCTCCTTGTGTGCAGCTGAGGTCCGGGTGCTCCTTTGTACGTTGGGTACCTCGGAGCTAGAATATTTACACGGCCGCCCATGCCGCGGAAGGAGCACCACCCTGAAAGAACCGGGGGCCATGCGGTCTTGATTACGGGCCGAGAACATGGGACAGCAGCATATGGATTCTGCACGCATTCCTCACAGTGAGGCCCATCTGTGGGCTTGAAAAGTTACCAACTGAACATTAGCGCGACGTGAGGCACTACAAGTCCCATAAGTCCCATCTAGGGCGTGCATCTAAGCAAGAAGGGGTGTAGTGCCTCAAGCGCTCCTTCATAACTGCCAAAGCCTCTGAAGAGAAGTGGGGACACTTCGAAACGCGTCAGGCATCCAGGGCAGTTTGAGCAGTTAAAGGATATCATTGTGCTGGAGGCGTGCTTACCATTCAAGACTCCTTGTGTGCGGCTGATGTCCGGGTGCTCCTTTGTACGTTGGGTACCTCGGAGCTGGAATATTTACGCTGCGGCCCATGCCGCGGAAGGAGCACCACCCTGAAAGAACCGGGGGCCATGCGGTCTTGATTACGGGCCGAGAACATGGGACAGCAGCATATGGATTCTGCACGCATTCCACACAGCGAGGCCCATCTGGGGGCTTGAAAAGTTACCAACTGAAGATTAGCGCGACGTGAGGCACTACAAGTCCCATAAGTCCCATCTAGGGCGTGCATCTAAGCAAGAAGGGGTGTTGTGCCTCAAGCGCTCCTTCATAACTGCCAAAGCCTCTGAAGAGAAGTGGGGACACTTCGAAACGCGTCAGGCATCCAGGGCAGTTTGAACAGTTAAAGGATATTGTTATGCTGGAGGCGTGCTTACCTGTCAAGGCTCCTTGTGTGCAGCTGAGGTCCGGGTGCTCCTTTGTACGTTGGGTACCTCGGAGCTGGAATATTTACGCGGCGGCCCATGCCGCGGAAGGAGCACCACCCTGAAAGAACCGGGGGCCATGCGGTCTTGATTATGGGCCGAGAACATGGGACAGCAGCTTATGGATTCTGCACGCATTCCACACAGCGAGGCCCATCTGGGGGCTTGAAAAGTTACCAACTGAACATTAGCGTGACGTGAGGCACTACAAGTCCCATAAGTCCCATCTAGGGCGTGCATCTAAGCAAGAAGGGGTGTTGTGCCTCAAACGCTCCTTCATAACTGCCAAAGCCTCTGAAGAGAAGTGGGGACACTTCGAAATGCGTCAGGCATCCAGGGCAGTTTGAACAGTTAAAGGATATCGTTATGCTGGAGGCGTGCTTATCATTCGAGGCTCCTTGTGTGCAGCTGAGGTCCGGGTGCTCCTTTGTACGTTGGGTACCTCGGAGCTGGAATATTTACGCGGCCGCCCATGCCGCAGAAGGAGCACCACCCTGAAAGAACCGGGGGCCATGCGGTCTTGATTACGGGCCGAGAACATGGGACAGCAGCATATGGATTCTGCACGCATTCCTCACAGCGAGGCCCATCTGTGGGCTTGAAAAGTTACCAACTGAACATTAGCGCGACGTGAGGCACTACAAGTCCCATAAGTCCCATCTAGGGCGTGCATCTAAGCAAGAAGGGGTGTAGTGCCTCAAGCGCTCCTTCATAACTGCCAAAGCCTCTGAAGAGAAGTGGGGACACTTCGAAACGCGTCAGGCATCCAGGGCAGTTTGAGCAGTTAAAGGATATCATTGTGCTGGAGGCGTGCTTACCATTCAAGACTCCTTGTGTGCGGCTGAGGTCCGGGTGCTCCTTTGTACGTTGGGTACCTCGGAGCTGGAATATTTACGCTGCGGCCCATGCCGCGGAAGGAGCACCACCCTGAAAGAACCGGGGGCCATGCGGTCTTGATTACGGGCCGAGAACATGGGACAGCAGCAAATGGATTCTGCACGCATTCCACACAGCGAGGCCCATCTGGGGGCTTGAAAAGTTACCAACTGAACATTAGCGCGACGTGAGGCACTACAAGTCCCATAAGTCCCATCTAGGGCGTGCATCTAAGCAAGAAGGGGTGTTGTGCCTCAAGCGCTCCTTCATAACTGCCAAAGCCTCTGAAGAGAAGTGGGGACACTTCGAAACGCGTCAGGCATCCAGGGCAGTTTGAACAGTTAAAGGATATCGTTATGCTGGAGGCGTGCTTACCTGCCAAGGCTCCTTGTGTGCAGCTGAGGTCCGGGTGCTCCTTTGTACGTTGGGTACCTCGGAGCTGGAATATTTACGCTGCGGCCCATGCCGCGGAAGGAGCACCACCCTGAAAGAACCGGGGGCCATGCGGTCTTGATTACGGGCCGAGAACATGGGACAGCAGCATATGGATTCTGCACGCATTCCACACAGCGAGGCCCATCTGGGGGCTTGAAAAGTTACCAACTGAAGATTAGCGCGACGTGAGGCACTACAAGTCCCATAAGTCCCATCTAGGGCGTGCATCTAAGCAAGAAGGGGTGTTGTGCCTCAAGCGCTCCTTCATAACTGCCAAAGCCTCTGAAGAGAAGTGGGGACACTTCGAAACGCGTCAGGCATCCAGGGCAGTTTGAACAGTTAAAGGATATTGTTATGCTGGAGGCGTGCTTACCTGTCAAGGCTCCTTGTGTGCAGCTGAGGTCCGGGTGCTCCTTTGTACGTTGGGTACCTCGGAGCTGGAATATTTACGCGGCGGCCCATGCCGCGGAAGGAGCACCACCCTGAAAGAACCGGGGGCCATGCGGTCTTGATTATGGGCCGAGAACATGGGACAGCAGCTTATGGATTCTGCACGCATTCCACACAGCGAGGCCCATCTGGGGGCTTGAAAAGTTACCAACTGAACATTAGCGTGACGTGAGGCACTACAAGTCCCATAAGTCCCATCTAGGGCGTGCATCTAAGCAAGAAGGGGTGTTGTGCCTCAAACGCTCCTTCATAACTGCCAAAGCCTCTGAAGAGAAGTGGGGACACTTCGAAATGCGTCAGGCATCCAGGGCAGTTTGAACAGTTAAAGGATATCGTTATGCTGGAGGCGTGCTTATCATTCGAGGCTCCTTGTGTGCAGCTGAGGTCCGGGTGCTCCTTTGTACGTTGGGTACCTCGGAGCTGGAATATTTACGCGGCCGCCCATGCCGCAGAAGGAGCACCACCCTGAAAGAACCGGGGGCCATGCGGTCTTGATTACGGGCCGAGAACATGGGACAGCAGCATATGGATTCTGCACGCATTCCTCACAGCGAGGCCCATCTGTGGGCTTGAAAAGTTACCAACTGAACATTAGCGCGACGTGAGGCACTACAAGTCCCATAAGTCCCATCTAGGGCGTGCATCTAAGCAAGAAGGGGTGTAGTGCCTCAAGCGCTCCTTCATAACTGCCAAAGCCTCTGAAGAGAAGTGGGGACACTTCGAAACGCGTCAGGCATCCAGGGCAGTTTGAGCAGTTAAAGGATATCATTGTGCTGGAGGCGTGCTTACCATTCAAGACTCCTTGTGTGCGGCTGAGGTCCGGGTGCTCCTTTGTACGTTGGGTACCTCGGAGCTGGAATATTTACGCTGCGGCCCATGCCGCGGAAGGAGCACCACCCTGAAAGAACCGGGGGCCATGCGGTCTTGATTACGGGCCGAGAACATGGGACAGCAGCAAATGGATTCTGCACGCATTCCACACAGCGAGGCCCATCTGGGGGCTTGAAAAGTTACCAACTGAACATTAGCGCGACGTGAGGCACTACAAGTCCCATAAGTCCCATCTAGGGCGTGCATCTAAGCAAGAAGGGGTGTTGTGCCTCAAGCGCTCCTTCATAACTGCCAAAGCCTCTGAAGAGAAGTGGGGACACTTCGAAACGCGTCAGGCATCCAGGGCAGTTTGAACAGTTAAAGGATATCGTTATGCTGGAGGCGTGCTTACCTGCCAAGGCTCCTTGTGTGCAGCTGAGGTCCGGGTGCTCCTTTGTACGTTGGGTACCTCGGAGCTGGAATATTTACGCGGCGGCCCATGCCGCGGAAGGAGCACCACCCTGAAAGAACCGGGGGCCATGCGGTCTTGATTATGGGCCGAGAACATGGGACAGCAGCTTATGGATTCTGCACGCATTCCACACAGCGAGGCCCATCTGGGGGCTTGAAAAGTTACCAACTGAACATTAACGCGACGTGAGGCACTACAAGTCCCATAAGTCCCATCTAGGGCGTGCATCTAAGCAAGAAGGGGTGTTGTGCCTCAAACGCTCCTTCATAACTGCCAAAGCCTCTGAAGAGAAGTGGGGACACTTCGAAATGCGTCAGGCATCCAGGGCAGTTTGAACAGTTAAAGGATATTGTTATGCTGGAGGCGTGCTTACCTGTCAAGGCTCCTTGTGTGCAGCTGAGGTCCGGGTGCTCCTTGGTACGTTGGGTACCTCGGAGCTGGAATATTTACGCGGCCGCCCATGCCGCGGAAGGAGCACCACCCTGAAAGAACCGGGGGCCATGCGGTCTTGATTACGGGCCGAGAACATGGGACAGCAGCATATGGATTCTGCACGCATTCCTCACAGCGAGGCCCATCTGTGGGCTTGAAAAGTTACCAACTGAACATTAGCGCGACGTGAGGCACTACAAGTCCCATAAGTCCCATCTAGGGCGTGCATCTAAGCAAGAAGGGGTGTAGTGCCTCAAGCGCTCCTTCATAACTGCCAAAGCCTCTGAAGAGAAGTGGGGACACTTCGAAACGCGTCAGGCATCCAGGGCAGTTTGAGCAGTTAAAGGATATCATTGTGCTGGAGGCGTGCTTACCATTCAAGACTCCTTGTGTGCGGCTGATGTCCGGGTGCTCCTTTGTACGTTGGGTACCTCGGAGCTGGAATATTTACGCTGCGGCCCATGCCGCGGAAGGAGCACCACCCTGAAAGAACCGGGGGCCATGCGGTCTTGATTACGGGCCGAGAACATGGGACAGCAGCATATGGATTCTGCACGCATTCCACACAGCGAGGCCCATCTGGGGGCTTGAAAAGTTACCAACTGAAGATTAGCGCGACGTGAGGCACTACAAGTCCCATAAGTCCCATCTAGGGCGTGCATCTAAGCAAGAAGGGGTGTTGTGCCTCAAGCGCTCCTTCATAACTGCCAAAGCCTCTGAAGAGAAGTGGGGACACTTCGAAACGCGTCAGGCATCCAGGGCAGTTTGAACAGTTAAAGGATATTGTTATGCTGGAGGCGTGCTTACCTGTCAAGGCTCCTTGTGTGCAGCTGAGGTCCGGGTGCTCCTTTGTACGTTGGGTACCTCGGAGCTGGAATATTTACGCGGCGGCCCATGCCGCGGAAGGAGCACCACCCTGAAAGAACCGGGGGCCATGCGGTCTTGATTATGGGCCGAGAACATGGGACAGCAGCTTATGGATTCTGCACGCATTCCACACAGCGAGGCCCATCTGGGGGCTTGAAAAGTTACCAACTGAACATTAGCGTGACGTGAGGCACTACAAGTCCCATAAGTCCCATCTAGGGCGTGCATCTAAGCAAGAAGGGGTGTTGTGCCTCAAACGCTCCTTCATAACTGCCAAAGCCTCTGAAGAGAAGTGGGGACACTTCGAAATGCGTCAGGCATCCAGGGCAGTTTGAACAGTTAAAGGATATCGTTATGCTGGAGGCGTGCTTATCATTCGAGGCTCCTTGTGTGCAGCTGAGGTCCGGGTGCTCCTTTGTACGTTGGGTACCTCGGAGCTGGAATATTTACGCGGCCGCCCATGCCGCAGAAGGAGCACCACCCTGAAAGAACCGGGGGCCATGCGGTCTTGATTACGGGCCGAGAACATGGGACAGCAGCATATGGATTCTGCACGCATTCCTCACAGCGAGGCCCATCTGTGGGCTTGAAAAGTTACCAACTGAACATTAGCGCGACGTGAGGCACTACAAGTCCCATAAGTCCCATCTAGGGCGTGCATCTAAGCAAGAAGGGGTGTAGTGCCTCAAGCGCTCCTTCATAACTGCCAAAGCCTCTGAAGAGAAGTGGGGACACTTCGAAACGCGTCAGGCATCCAGGGCAGTTTGAGCAGTTAAAGGATATCATTGTGCTGGAGGCGTGCTTACCATTCAAGACTCCTTGTGTGCGGCTGAGGTCCGGGTGCTCCTTTGTACGTTGGGTACCTCGGAGCTGGAATATTTACGCTGCGGCCCATGCCGCGGAAGGAGCACCACCCTGAAAGAACCGGGGGCCATGCGGTCTTGATTACGGGCCGAGAACATGGGACAGCAGCAAATGGATTCTGCACGCATTCCACACAGCGAGGCCCATCTGGGGGCTTGAAAAGTTACCAACTGAACATTAGCGCGACGTGAGGCACTACAAGTCCCATAAGTCCCATCTAGGGCGTGCATCTAAGCAAGAAGGGGTGTTGTGCCTCAAGCGCTCCTTCATAACTGCCAAAGCCTCTGAAGAGAAGTGGGGACACTTCGAAACGCGTCAGGCATCCAGGGCAGTTTGAACAGTTAAAGGATATCGTTATGCTGGAGGCGTGCTTACCTGCCAAGGCTCCTTGTGTGCAGCTGAGGTCCGGGTGCTCCTTTGTACGTTGGGTACCTCGGAGCTGGAATATTTACGCGGCGGCCCATGCCGCGGAAGGAGCACCACCCTGAAAGAACCGGGGGCCATGCGGTCTTGATTATGGGCCGAGAACATGGGACAGCAGCTTATGGATTCTGCACGCATTCCACACAGCGAGGCCCATCTGGGGGCTTGAAAAGTTACCAACTGAACATTAACGCGACGTGAGGCACTACAAGTCCCATAAGTCCCATCTAGGGCGTGCATCTAAGCAAGAAGGGGTGTTGTGCCTCAAACGCTCCTTCATAACTGCCAAAGCCTCTGAAGAGAAGTGGGGACACTTCGAAATGCGTCAGGCATCCAGGGCAGTTTGAACAGTTAAAGGATATTGTTATGCTGGAGGCGTGCTTACCTGTCAAGGCTCCTTGTGTGCAGCTGAGGTCCGGGTGCTCCTTTGTACGTTGGGTACCTCGGAGCTGGAATATTTACGCGGCGGCCCATGCCGCGGAAGGAGCACCACCCTGAAAGAACCGGGGGCCATGCGGTCTTGATTACGGGCCGAGAACATGGGACAGCAGCATATGGATTCTGCACGCATTCCACACAGCGAGGCCCATCTGTGGGCTAGAAAAGTTATCAACTGAACATTAGCGCGACGTGAGGCACTACAAGTCCCATAAGTCCCATCTAGGGCGTGCATCTAAGTAAGAAGAGTGTGGTGCCTCAAGCGCTCCTTCATAACTGCCAAAGCCTCTGAAGAGAAGTGGGGACACTTCAAAACGCGTCAGGCATCCAGGGCAGTTTGAACAGTGAAAGGATATCGTTGTGCTGGAGGCGTGCTTACCATTCAAGGCTCCTTGTGTGCAGCTGAGGTCCGGGTGCTCCTTTGTACGTTGGGTACCTCGGAGCTGGAATATTTACGCGGCGGCCCATGCCGCGGAAGGAGCACCACCCTGAAAGAACCGGGGGTCATGCGGTCTTGATTACGGGCCGAGAACATGGGACAGCAGCATATGGATTCTGCACGCATTCCACACAGCGAGGCCCATCTGTGGGCTAGAAAAGTTACCAACTGAACATTAGCGCGACGTGAGGCACTACAAGTCCCATAAGTCCCATCTAGAAGTAAGAAGGGGTGTGGTGCCTCAAGCGCTCCTTCATAACTGCCAAAGCCTCTGAAGAGAAGTGGGGACACTTCAAAACGCGTCAGGCATCCAGGGCAGTTTGAACAGTGAAAGGATATCGTTGTGCTGGAGGCGTGCTTACCATTCAAGGCTCCTTGTGTGCAGCTGAGGTCCGGGTGCTCCTTGGTACGTTGCGTACCTCGGAGCTGGAATATTTACGCGGCGGCCCATGCCGCAGAAGGAGCACCACCCTGAAAGAACCGGGGGCCATGCGGTCTTGATTACGGGCCGAGAACATGGGACAGCAGCATATGGATTCTGCACGCATTCCTCACAGCGAGGCCCATCTGTGGGCTTGAAAAGTTACCAACTGAACATTAGCGCGACGTGAGGCACTACAAGTCCCATAAGTCCCATCTAGGGCATGCATCTAAGCAAGAAGGGGTGTTGTGCCTCAAGCGCTCCTTCATGACTGCCAAAGCCTCTGAAGAGAAGTGGGGACACTTCAAAACGCGTCAGGCATCCAGGGCAGTTTGAACAGTTAAAGGATATCGTTATGCTGGAGGCGTGCTTACCTGTCAAGGCTCCTTGTGTGCAGCTGAGGTCCGGGTGCTCCTTTGTACGTTGGGTACCTCGGAGCTGGAATATTTACGCGGCGGCCCATGCCGGGGAAGGAGCACCACCCTGAAAGAACCGGGGGCCATGCGGTCTTGATTACGGGCCGAGAACATGGGACAGCAGCATATGGATTCTGCACGCATTCCACACAGCGAGGCCCATCTGTGGGCTTGAAAAGTTACCAACTGAACATTAGCGCGACGTGAGGCACTACAAGTCCCATAAGTCCCATCTAGGGCGTGCATCTAAGCAAGAAGGGGTGTAGTGCCTCAAGCGCTCCTTCATAACTGCCAAAGCCTCTGAAGAGAAGTGGGGACACTTCGAAACGCGTCAGGCATCCAGGGCAGTTTGAACAGTTAAAGGATATCGTTATGCTGGAGGCGTGCTTACCTGTCAAGGCTCCTTGTGTGCAGCTGAGGTCCGGGTGCTCCTTTGTACGTTGGGTACCTCGGAGCTGGAATATTTACACGGCGGCCCATGCCGCGGAAGGAGCACTACCCCGAAAGAACCGGGGGCCATGCGGTCTTGATTACGGGCCGAGAACATGGGACAGCAGCATATGGATTCTGCACGCATTCCACACAGCGAGGCCCATCTGTGGGCTCGAAAAGTTGCCAACTGAACAGTAGCGCGACGTGAGGCACTACAAGTCCCATAAGTCCCATCTAGGGCGTGCATCTAAGTAAGAAGGGGTGTGGTGCCTCAAGCGCTCCTTCATAACTGCCAAAGCCTCTGAAGAGAAGTGGGGACACTTCAAAATGCGTCAGGCATCCAGGGCAGTTTGAACAGTGAAAGGATATCGTTGTGCTGGAGGCGTGCTTATCATTCAAGGCTCCTTGTGTGCAGCTGAGGTCCGGGTGCTCCTTTGTACGTTGGGTACCTCGGAGCAGGAATATTTACGCGGCGGCCCATGCCGCGGAAGGAGCACCACCCTGAAAGAACCGGGGGCCATGCGGTCTTGATTACGGGCCGAGAACATGGGACAGCAGCAAATGGATTCTGCATGCATTCCACACAGCGAGGCCCTTCTGTGGGCTTGAAAAGTTACCAACTGAACATTAGCGCGACGTGAGGCACTACAAGTCCCATAAGTCTCATCTAGGGCGTGCATCTAAGCAAGAAGGGGTGTAGTGCCTCAAGCGCTCCTTCATAACTGCCAAAGCCTCTGAAGAGAAGTGGGGACACTTCAAAACGCGTCAGGCATCCAGGGCAGTTTGAACAGTTAAAGGATATCATTGTGCTGGAGGCGTGCTTACCATTCAAGACTCCTTGTGTGCGGCTGAGGTCCGGGTGCTCCTTTGTACGTTGGGTACCTCGGAGCTGGAATATTTACGCGGCGGCCCATGCCGCGGAAGGAGCACCACCCTGAAAGAACCGGGGGCCATGCGGTCTTGATTACGGGCCGAGAACATGGGACAGCAGCATATGGATTCTGCACGCATTCCACACAGCGAGGCCCATCTGTGGGCTTGAAAAGTTACCAACTGAACATTAGCGCGACGTGAGGCACTACAAGTCCCATAAGTCCCATCTAGGGCGTGCATCTAAGCAAGAAGGGGTGTGTTGCCTCAAGCGCTCCTTCATAACTGCCAAAGAATCTGAAGAGAAGTGGGGACACTTCGAAACGCGTCAGGCATCCAGGGCAGTTTGAACAGTTAAAGGATATCGTTGTGCTGGAGGCGTGCTTACCATTCAAGGCTCCTTGTGTGCAGCTGAGGTCCGGGTGCTCCTTTGTACGTTGGGTACCTCGGAGCTGGAATATTTACGCGGCGGCCCATGACGCGGAAGGAGCACCACCCTGAAAGAACCGGGGGCCATGCGGTCTTGATTACGGGCCGAGAACATGGGACAGCAGCATATGGATTCTGCACGCATTCCACACAGCGAGGTCCATCTGTGGGCTTGAAAAGTTACCAACTGAACATTAGCGCGACGTGAGGCACTACAAGTCCCATAAGTCCCATCTAGGGCGTGCATCTAAGCAAGAAGGGGTGTGGTGCCTCAAGCGCTCCTTCATAACTGCCAAAGCCTCTGAAGAGAAGTGGGGACACTTCGAACCACGTCAGGCATCCAGGGCAGTTTGAACAGTTAAAGGATATCGTTGTGCTGGAGGCGTGCTTACCATTCAAGGCTCCTTGTGTGCAGCTGAGGTCCGGGTGCTCCTTTGTACGTTGGGTACCTCGGAGCTGGAATATTTACGAGGCGGCCCATGCCGCGGAAAGAGCACCACCCTGAAAGAACCGGGAGCCATGCGGTCTTGATTACGGGCCGAGAACATGGGACAGCAGCATATGGATTCTGCACGCATTCCACACAGCGAGGCCCATCTGTGGGCTTGAAAAGTTACCAACTGAACATTAGCGCAACGTGAGGCACTACAAGTCCCATAAGTCCCATCTAGGGCGTGCATCTAAGCAAGAAGGGGTGTGGTGCCTCAAGCGCTCCTTCATAACTGCCAAAGCCTCTGAAGAGAAGTGGGGACACTTCGAAATGCGTCAGGCATCCAGGGCAGTTTGAACAGTTAAAGGATATCGTTGTGCTGGAGGCGTGCTTACCATTCAAGGCTCCTTGTGTGCAGCTGAGGTCCGGGTGCTCCTTTGTACATTGGGTACCTCGGAGCTGGAATACTTACGCGGCGGCCCATGCCGCGGAAGGAGCACCACCCTGAAAGAACCGGGGGCCATGCGGTCTTGATTACGGGCCGAGAACATGGGACAGCAGCATTTGGATTCTGCACGCATTCCACACAGCGAGGCCCATCTGTGGGCTTCAAAAGTTACCAACTGAACATTAGCGCGACGTGAGGCACTACAAGTCCCAGAAGTCTCATTTAGGGCGTGCATCTAAGCAAGAAGGGGTGTAGTGCCTCAAGCGCTCCTTCATAACTGCCAAAGCCTCTGAAGAGAAGTGGGGACACTTCAAAACGCGTCAGGCATCCAGGGCAGTTTGAACAGTTAAAGGATATCATTGTGCTGGAGGCGTGCTTACCATTCAAGACTCCTTGTGTACGGCTGAGGTCCGGGTGCTCCTTTGTACGTTGGGTACCTCGGAGCTGGAATATTTACGCGGCGGCCCATGCCGTGGAAGGAGCACCACCCTGAAAGAACCGGGGGCCATGCGGTCTTGATTACGGGCCGAGAACATGGGACAGCAGCATATGGATTCTGCACGCATTCCACACAGCGAGGCCCATCTGAGGGCTAGAAAAGTTACCAACTGAACATTAGTGCGCCATGAGGCACTACAAGTCCCATAAGTCCCATCTAGGGCGTGCATCTAAGTAAGAAGGGGTGTGGTGCCTCAAGCGCTCCTTCATAACTGCCAAAGCCTCTGAAGAGAAGTGGGGACACTTCAAAACGCGTCAGGCATCTAGGGCAGTTTGAACAGTGAAAGGATATCGTTGTGCTGGAGGCGTGCTTACCATTCAAGGCTCCTTGTGTGCAGCTGAGGTCCGGGTGCTCCTTTGTACGTTGGGTACCTCGGAGCTGGAATATTTACGCGGCGGCCCATGCCGCGGAAGGAGCACCACCCTGAAAGAACCGGGGGCCATGCAGTCTTGATTACGGGCCGAGAACATGGGACAGCAGCATATGGATTCTGCACGCATTCCACACAGTGAGGCCCATCTGTGGGCTTGAAAAGTTACCAACTGAACATTAGCGCGACGTGAGGCACTACAAGTCCCATAAGTCCCATCTAGGGCGTGCATCGAAAAGAAGAAGGGGTGTGGTGCTTCAAGCGCTCCTTCATAACTGCCAAAGCCTCTGAAGAGAAGTGGGGATACTTCGAAACGCGTCAGGCATCCAGGGCAGTTTGAACAGTTAAAGGATATCGTTGTGCTGGAGGCGTGCTTATCATTCAAGGCTCCTTGTGTGCAGCTGAGGTCCGGGTGCTCCTTTGTACGTTGGGTACCTCGGAGCAGGAATATTTACGCGGCGGCCCATGCCGCGGAAGGAGCACCACCCTGAAAGAACCGGGGGCCATGCGGTCTTGATTACGGGCCGAGAACATGGGACAGCAGCAAATGGATTCTGCATGCATTCCACACAGCGAGGCCCTTCTGTGGGCTTGAAAAGTTACCAACTGAACATTAGCGCGACGTGAGGCACTACAAGTCCCATAAGTCTCATCTAGGGCGTGCATCTAAGCAAGAAGGGGTGTAGTGCCTCAAGCGCTCCTTCATAACTGCCAAAGCCTCTGAAGAGAAGTGGGGACACTTCAAAACGCGTCAGGCATCCAGGGCAGTTTGAACAGTTAAAGGATATCATTGTGCTGGAGGCGTGCTTACCATTCAAGACTCCTTGTGTGCGGCTGAGGTCCGGGTGCTCCTTTGTACGTTGGGTACCTCGGAGCTGGAATATTTACGCGGCGGCCCATGCCGCGGAAGGAGCACCACCCTGAAAGAACCGGGGGCCATGCGGTCTTGATTACGGGCCGAGAACATGGGACAGCAGCATATGGATTCTGCACGCATTCCACACAGCGAGGCCCATCTGTGGGCTTGAAAAGTTACCAACTGAACATTAGCGCGACGTGAGGCACTACAAGTCCCATAAGTCCCATCTAGGGCGTGCATCTAAGCAAGAAGGGGTGTGTTGCCTCAAGCGCTCCTTCATAACTGCCAAAGAATCTGAAGAGAAGTGGGGACACTTCGAAACGCGTCAGGCATCCAGGGCAGTTTGAACAGTTAAAGGATATCGTTGTGCTGGAGGCGTGCTTACCATTCAAGGCTCCTTGTGTGCAGCTGAGGTCCGGGTGCTCCTTTGTACGTTGGGTACCTCGGAGCTGGAATATTTACGCGGCGGCCCATGACGCGGAAGGAGCACCACCCTGAAAGAACCGGGGGCCATGCGGTCTTGATTACGGGCCGAGAACATGGGACAGCAGCATATGGATTCTGCACGCATTCCACACAGCGAGGTCCATCTGTGGGCTTGAAAAGTTACCAACTGAACATTAGCGCGACGTGAGGCACTACAAGTCCCATAAGTCCCATCTAGGGCGTGCATCTAAGCAAGAAGGGGTGTGGTGCCTCAAGCGCTCCTTCATAACTGCCAAAGCCTCTGAAGAGAAGTGGGGACACTTCGAACCACGTCAGGCATCCAGGGCAGTTTGAACAGTTAAAGGATATCGTTGTGCTGGAGGCGTGCTTACCATTCAAGGCTCCTTGTGTGCAGCTGAGGTCCGGGTGCTCCTTTGTACGTTGGGTACCTCGGAGCTGGAATATTTACGAGGCGGCCCATGCCGCGGAAAGAGCACCACCCTGAAAGAACCGGGAGCCATGCGGTCTTGATTACGGGCCGAGAACATGGGACAGCAGCATATGGATTCTGCACGCATTCCACACAGCGAGGCCCATCTGTGGGCTTGAAAAGTTACCAACTGAACATTAGCGCAACGTGAGGCACTACAAGTCCCATAAGTCCCATCTAGGGCGTGCATCTAAGCAAGAAGGGGTGTGGTGCCTCAAGCGCTCCTTCATAACTGCCAAAGCCTCTGAAGAGAAGTGGGGACACTTCGAAATGCGTCAGGCATCCAGGGCAGTTTGAACAGTTAAAGGATATCGTTGTGCTGGAGGCGTGCTTACCATTCAAGGCTCCTTGTGTGCAGCTGAGGTCCGGGTGCTCCTTTGTACATTGGGTACCTCGGAGCTGGAATACTTACGCGGCGGCCCATGCCGCGGAAGGAGCACCACCCTGAAAGAACCGGGGGCCATGCGGTCTTGATTACGGGCCGAGAACATGGGACAGCAGCATTTGGATTCTGCACGCATTCCACACAGCGAGGCCCATCTGTGGGCTTCAAAAGTTACCAACTGAACATTAGCGCGACGTGAGGCACTACAAGTCCCAGAAGTCTCATTTAGGGCGTGCATCTAAGCAAGAAGGGGTGTAGTGCCTCAAGCGCTCCTTCATAACTGCCAAAGCCTCTGAAGAGAAGTGGGGACACTTCAAAACGCGTCAGGCATCCAGGGCAGTTTGAACAGTTAAAGGATATCATTGTGCTGGAGGCGTGCTTACCATTCAAGACTCCTTGTGTACGGCTGAGGTCCGGGTGCTCCTTTGTACGTTGGGTACCTCGGAGCTGGAATATTTACGCGGCGGCCCATGCCGTGGAAGGAGCACCACCCTGAAAGAACCGGGGGCCATGCGGTCTTGATTACGGGCCGAGAACATGGGACAGCAGCATATGGATTCTGCACGCATTCCACACAGCGAGGCCCATCTGAGGGCTAGAAAAGTTACCAACTGAACATTAGTGCGCCATGAGGCACTACAAGTCCCATAAGTCCCATCTAGGGCGTGCATCTAAGTAAGAAGGGGTGTGGTGCCTCAAGCGCTCCTTCATAACTGCCAAAGCCTCTGAAGAGAAGTGGGGACACTTCAAAACGCGTCAGGCATCTAGGGCAGTTTGAACAGTGAAAGGATATCGTTGTGCTGGAGGCGTGCTTACCATTCAAGGCTCCTTGTGTGCAGCTGAGGTCCGGGTGCTCCTTTGTACGTTGGGTACCTCGGAGCTGGAATATTTACGCGGCGGCCCATGCCGCGGAAGGAGCACCACCCTGAAAGAACCGGGGGCCATGCAGTCTTGATTACGGGCCGAGAACATGGGACAGCAGCATATGGATTCTGCACGCATTCCACACAGTGAGGCCCATCTGTGGGCTTGAAAAGTTACCAACTGAACATTAGCGCGACGTGAGGCACTACAAGTCCCATAAGTCCCATCTAGGGCGTGCATCGAAAAGAAGAAGGGGTGTGGTGCTTCAAGCGCTCCTTCATAACTGCCAAAGCCTCTGAAGAGAAGTGGGGATACTTCGAAACGCGTCAGGCATCCAGGGCAGTTTGAACAGTTAAAGGATATCGTTTTGCTGGAGGCGTGCTTACCATTCAAGGCTCCTTGTGTGCAGCTGAGGTCCGGGTGCTCCTTTGTACTTTGGGTACCTCGGAGCTGGAATATTTACTCGGCGGCCCATGACGCGGAAGGAGCACCACCCTGAAAGAACCGGGGGCCATGCGGTCTTGATTACGGGCCGAGAACATGGGACAGCAGCATATGGATTCTGCACACATTCCACACAGCGAGGCCCATCTGTGGGCTTGAAAAGTTACCAACTGAACATTAGCGCGTCGTGAGGCACTACAAGTCCCATAAGTCCCATCTAGGGCGTGCATCTAAGCAAGAAGGGGTGTGGTGCCTCAAGCGCTCCTTCATAACTGCCAAAGCCTCTGAAGAGAAGTGGGGACACTTCGAAACGCTTCCGGCATCCAGGGCAGTTTGAACAGTTAAAGGATATCGTTGTGCTGGAGGCGTGCTTACCATTCAAGGCTCCTTGTGTGCAGCTGAGGTCCGGGTGCTCCTTTGTACGTTGGGTACCTCGGAGCTTGAATATTTACGTGGCGGGCCATGCCGCGGAAGGAGCACCACCCTGAAAGAACCGGGGGTAATGCGGTCTTGATTACTGGCCGAGAACATGGGACAGCAGCATATGGATTCTGCACGCATTCCACACAGCGAGGTCCATCTGTGGGCTTGAAAAGTTACCAACTGAACATTAGCGCGACGTGAGGCACTACAAGTCCCATAAGTCCCATCTAGGGCGTGCATCTAAGCACGAAGGGGTGTGGTGCCTCAAGCGCTGCTTCATAACTGCCAAAGCCTCTGAAGAGAAGTGGGGACACTTCAAAACGCGTCAGGCATCCAGGGCAGTTTGAACAGTTAAAGGATATCGTTGTGCTGGAGGCGTGCTTACCATTCAAGGCTCATTGTGTGCAGCTGAGGTGCGGGTGCTCCTTTGTACGTTGGGTACCTCGGAGCTGGAATATTTACGCGGCGGCCCATGCTGCGGAAGGAGCACCACCCTGAAAGAACCGGGGGCCATGCGGTCTTGATTAAGGGCCGAGAACATGGGACAGCAGCATATGGATTCTGCACGCATTCCACACAGCGAGGCCCATCTGTGGGCTTGAAAAGTTTCCAACTGAACATTAGCGCAACGTGAGGCACTACAAGTCCCATAAGTCCCATCTAGGGCGTGCATCTAAGCAAGAAGGGGTGTGGTGCCTCAAGCGCTCCTTCATAACTGCCAAAGCCTCTGAAGAGAAGTGGGGACACTTCGAAACGCGTCAGGCATCCAGGGCAGTTTGAACAGTTAAAGGATATCGTTGTGCTGGAGGCGTGCTTACCATTCAAGGCTCCTTATGTGCAGCTGAGGTCCGGGTGCTCCTTTGTACGTTGGGTACCTCGGAGCTGGAATATTTACGCAGCGGCCCATGCCGCGGAAGGAGCACCACCCTGAAAGAACCGGGGGCCATGCGGTCTTCATTACGGGCCGAGAACATGGGACAGCAGCATATGGATTCTGCACGCATTCCACACAGCGAGGCCCATCTGTGGGCTTGAAAAGTTACCAACTGAACATTAGCGCGACGTGAGGCACTACAAGTCCCATAAGTCCCATCTAGGGTGTGCATCTAAGCAAGAAGGGGTGTGGTGCCTCAAGGGCTCCTTCATAACTGCCATAGCCTCTGAAGAGAAGTGGGGACACTTCGAAACGCGTCAGGCATCCAGGGCAGTTTGAACAGTTAAAGGATATCGTTGTGCTGGAGGCGTGCTTACCATTCAAGGCTCCTTGTGTGCAGCTGAGGTCCGGGTGCTCCTTTGTACGTTGGGTACCTCAGAGCTGGAATATTTACGTGGCGGCCCATGCCGCGGAAGGAGCACCACCCTGAAAGAACCGGGGGCCATGCGGTCTTGATTACGGGCCGATAACATGGGACAGCAGCATATGGATTCTGCACGCATTCCACACAGCGAGGCCCATCTGTGGGCTTGAAAAGTTACCAACTGAACATTAGCGCGACGTGAGGCACTACAAGTCCCATAAGTCCCATCTAGGGTGTGCATCTAAGCAAGAAGGGGTGTGGTGCCTCAAGCGCTCCTTCATAACTGCCAAAGAATCTGAAGAGAAGTGGGGACACTTCGAAACGCGTCAGGCATCCAGGGCAGTTTGAACAGTTAAAGGATATCGTTGTGCTGGAGGCGTGCTTACCATTCAAGGCTCCTTGTGTGCAGCTGAGGTCCGGGTGCTCCTTTGTACGTTGGGTACCTCGGAGCTGGAATATTTACGCGGCGGCCCATGCCGCGGAAGGAGCACCACCCTGAAAGAACCAGGGGCCATGCGGTCTTGATTACGGGGCCGAGAACATGGGACAGCAGCATATGGATTTTGCACGCATTCCACACAGCGAGGTCCAACTGTGGGCTTGAAAAGTTACCAACTGAACATTAGCGCGACGTGAGGCACTACAAGTCCCATAAGTCCCATCTAGGACGTGCATCCAAGCAAGAAGGGGTGTGGTGCCTCAAGCGCTCCTTCATAACTGCCAAAGCCTCTGAAGAGAAGTGGGGACACTTTGAAACGCGTCAGGCATCCAGGGCAGTTTGAACAGTTAAAGGATATTGTTGTGCTGGAGGCGTGCTTACAATTCAAGGCTCCTTGTGTGCAGCTGAGGTCCGGGTGCTCCTTTGTACGTTGGGTACCTCGGAGCTGGAATATTTGCGCGGCGGCCCATGCCGCGGACGGAGCACCACCCTGAAAGAACCGGGGGCCATGCGGTCTTGATTACGGGCCGAGAACATGGGACAGCAGCATATGGATTCTGCACGCATTCCACACAGCGAGGCCCATCTGTGGGCTTGAAAAGTTACCAACTGAACATTAGCGCGACGTGAGGCACTACAAGTCTGATAAGTCCCATCTAGGGCGTGCATCTAAGAAAGAAGGGGTGTGGTGCCTCAAGCGCTGCTTCATAACTGCCAAAGCCTCTGAAGAGAAGTGGGGACACTTCAAAACGCGTCAGGCATCCAGGGCAGTTTGAACAGTTAAAGGATATCGTTGTGCTGGAGGCGTGCTTACCATTCAAGGCTCCTTGTGTGCAGCTGAGGTCCGGGTGCTCCTTTGTACGTTGGGTACCTCCGAGCTGGAATATTTACGCGGCGGCCCATGCCGCGGAAGGAGCACCATCCTGAAAGAACCGGGGGCCATGCGGTCTTGATTACGGGCCGAGAACATGGGACAGCAGCATATGGATTCTGCACGCATTCCACACAGCGAGGCCCATCTGTGGGCTTGAAAAGTTACCAACTGAACATTAGCGCGACGTGAGGCACTACAAGTCCCATAAGTCCCATCTAGGGCGTGCATCTAAGCAAGAAGGGGTGTGGTGCCTCAAGCGCTCCTTCATAACTGCCAAGGCCTCTGAAGAGAAGTGGGGACACTTCGAAACGCGTCAGGCATCCAGGGCAGTTTGAACAGTTAAAGGATATCGTTGTGCTGGAGGCGTGCTTACCATTCAAGGCTCCTTGTGTGCAGCTGAGGTCCGGGTGCTCCTTTGTACGTTGGGTACCTCGGAGCTGGAATATTTACGTGGCGGCCCATGCCGCGGAAGGAGCACCACCCTGAAAGAACCGGGGGCCATGCGGTCTTGATTACAGGCCGAGAACATGGGACAGCAGCATATGGATTCTGCACGCATTCCACACAGCGAGGCCCATCTGTGGGCTAGAAAAGTTACCAACTGAACATTAGCGCGACGTGAGGCACTACAAGTCCCATAAGTCCCATCTAGGACGTGCATCTAAGCAAGACGGGGTGTGTTGCCTCAAGCGCTCCTTCATAACTGCCAAAGAATCTGAAGAGAAGTGGGGACACTTCGAAACGCGTCAGGCATCCAGGGCAGTTTGAACAGTTAAAGGATATCGTTGTGCTGGAGGCGTGCTTACCATTCAAGGCTCCTTGTGTGCAGCTGAGGTCCGGGTGCTCCTTTGTACGTTGGGTACCTCGGAGCTGGAATATTTACGCGGCGGCCCATGACGCGGAAGGAGCACCACCCTGAAAGAACCGGGGGCCATGCGGTCTTGATTATGGGCCGAGAACATGGGACTGCAGCATATGGATTCTGCACGCATTCCACACAGCGAGGTCCATCTGTGGGCTTGAAAAGTTACCAACTGAACATTAGCGCGACGTGAGGCACTACAAGTCCCATAAGTCCCATCTAGGGCGTGCATCTAAGCAAGAAGGGGTGTGGGGCCTCAAGCGCTCCTTCATAACTGCCAAAGCCTCTGAAGAGAAGTGGGGACACTTCGAAACACGTCAGGCATCCAGGGCAGTTTGAACATTTAAAGGATATCGTTGTGCTGGAGGCGTGCTTACCATTCAAGGCTCCTTGTGTGCAGCTGAGGTCCGGGTGCTCCTTTGTACGTTGGGTACCTCGGAGCTGGAATATTTACGTGGCGGCCCATGCCGTGGAAGGAGCACCACCCTGAAAGAACCGGGGGCCATGCGGTCTTGATTACGGGCCGAGAACATGGGACAGCAGCATATGGATTCTGCACGCATTCCACACAGCGAGGCCCATCTGTGGGCTTGAAAAGTTACCAACTGAACATTAGCGCAACGTGAGGCACTACAAGTCCCATAAGTCCCATCTAGGACGTGCATCTAAGCAAGACGGGGTGTGTTGCCTCAAGCGCTCCTTCATAACTGCCAAAGAATCTGAAGAGAAGTGGGGACACTTCGAAACGCGTCAGGCATCCAGGGCAGTTTGAACAGTTAAAGGATATCGTTGTGCTGGAGGCGTGCTTACCATTCAAGGCTCCTTGTGTGCAGCTGAGGTCAGGGTGCTCCTTTGTACGTTGGGTACCTTGGAGCTGGAATATTTACGCGGCGGCCCATGACGCGGAAGGAGCACCACCCTGAAAGAACCGGGGGCCATGCGGTCTTGATTACGGGCCGAGAACATGGGACTGCAGCATATGGATTCTGCACGCATTCCCCACAGCGAGGTCCATCTGTGGGCTTGAAAAGTTACCAACTGAACATTAGCGCGACGTGAGGCACTACAAGTCCCATAAGTCCCATCTAGGGCGTGCATCTAAGCAAGAAGGGGTGTGGTGCCTCAAGCGCTCCTTCATAACTGCCAAAGCCTCTGAAGAGAAGTGGGGACACTTCGAAACACGTCAGGCTTCCAGGGCAGTTTGAACAGTTAAAGGATATCGTTGTGCTGGAGGCGTGCTTACCATTCAAGGCTCCTTGTGTGCAGCTGAGGTCCGGGTGCTCCTTTGTACGTTGGGTACCTCGGAGCTGGAATATTTACGAGGCGGCCCATGCCGCGGAAAGAGCACCACCCTGAAAGAACCGGGGGCCATGCGGTATTGATTACAGGCCGAGAACATGGGACAGCAGCATATGGATTCTGCACGCATTCCACACAGCGAGGCCCATCTGTGGGCTTGAAAAGTTACCAACTGAACATTAGCGCAACGTGAGGCACTACAAGTCCCATAAGTCCCATCTAGGGCGTGCATCTAAGCAAGAAGGGGTGTGGTGCCTCAAGCGCTCCTTCATAACTGCCAAAGCCTCTGAAGAGAATTGGGGACACTTCGAAATGCGTCAGGCATCCAGGGCAGTTTGAACAGTTAAAGTATATCGTTGTGCTGGAGGCGTGCTTACCATTCAAGGCTCCTTGTGTGCAGCTGAGGTCCGGGTGCTCCTTTGTACGTTGGGTACCTCGGAGCTGGAATACTTACGTGGTGGCCCATGCCGCGGAAGGAGCACCACCCTGAAAGAACCGGGGGCCATGCGGTCTTGATTACGGGCCGAGAACATGGGACAGCAGCATATGGATTCTGCACGCATTCCACACAGCGAGGCCCATCTGTGGGCTTGAAAAGTTACCAACTGAACATTAGCGCGACGTGAGGCACTACAAGTCCCATAAGTCCCATCTAGGGCGTGCATCTAAGCAAGAAGGGGTGTGTTGCCTCAAGCGCTCCTTCATAACTGACAAAGAATCTGAAGAGAAGTGGGGACACTTCAAAACGCGTCAGGCATCCAGGGCAGTTTGAACAGTTAAAGGATATTGTTGTGCTGGAGGCGTGCTTACCATTCAAGGCTCCTTGTGTGCAGCTGAGGTCCGGGTGCTCCTTTGTACGTTGGGTACCTCGGAGCTGGAATATTTACGCGGCGGCCCATGCCGCGGAAGGAGCACCACCCTGAAAGAACCAGGGGCCATGCGGTCTTGATTACGGGCCGAGAACATGGGACAGCAGCATATGGATTCTGCACACATTCCACACAGCAAGGTCCATCTGTGGGCTTGAAAAGTTACCAACTGAACATTAGCGCGACGTGAGGCACTACAAGTCCCAAAAGTCCCATCTAGGGCGTGCATCTAAGCAAGAAGGGGTGCGGTGCCTCAAGCGCTCCTTCATAACTGCCAAAGCCTCTGAAGAGAAGTGGGGACACTTCGAAACGCGTCAGGCATCCAGGGCAGTTTGAACAGTTAAAGGATATCGTTGTGTAGGAGGCGTGCTTACCATTCAAGGCTCCTTGTGTGCAGCTGAGGTCCGGGTGCTCCTTTGTACGTTGGGTACCTCGGAGCTGGAATATATATATATATATATATATATATATATATATATATATATATATATATATATATATATATATATATATATATATATATATATATATGCACAAACAGTCTTCACAACCTCCTTGCGGCGAAATGAAGAGATGGACCCAACAGCGTACTCAGGTTAGGCAGTTTTTATTTTGTTAAACCTCTCAGCGGTGGCGCTTTTCAAGCATCAAGTGCTCTTGTTCACACATATGTATATATATATGTATCTAGAAGTTTTTTAACATGTTTCTAACTTTGTATAATTTATTAAAATAAGTATTTATTAATATTATTAAGTAAGTATATATATTATATTTTAGATATATGTATGTTTCATTTATGTTTACATTATATTTATTACTTATAATTTTAAACATTTTCTAATCATTGTAACTATGTTTTTTTTTAATTATATGTATTACTTCATTTTACATTATTTCTTTAACATTTAAAAAAACGATATTTTTAACAACGATATTTTAAACGACAATATATTTTTTTTCCTCTATATTTTGTACTTACCATTATGAAGATAGGAGTTTGATATTGTTGACAACTATATTTTTGTCACAATATTTTTGTAGGTCGACATTTCTGTTGTCGATATTCTGTCAGTGATCCCAGGAAATGCGTGCATGGGCCAATATGCCCCTGTGTTGTCCGTCGTATTACTGGCAGTACAAGTGACCTGGGAAGCCATCTTAAGACAGGTCCTCAGTAAGCATGGGTGGAAAATCCGTTACGCTCACGGATTTTGCGGATTTTCGGTAAATTCGCAATCCGCGAACGCTCGCGAATTTACAGAAAATCCGCAAATTCGCACGCAGCGGATTTTTTTTTCTTGGTGATACAATTTTGCGGCGCGTGGCGTTTACTTACCGTCATTCAGCGTTTGCCGAGTTGTTTTTCTCGATATTTTGCGAGTGCTGCGCCATTTTGGATCTTGCTGCGGGATCCCGCGGGAATTTGGCGAGCGCGATTACGTAATCGCGGCTTGCCAACTTGCACAGCGAGAGTTTGTCAACACGAGTACGCCGTGATCACGTATCGCGGGATTTCGCAATTGCGAGCTTGTAGATGCGGCGAGCAGCAACAATCTCGCACTCGCGAAAATACAAAATTTGCAATTCTGCACAAGAAATCCACCAGCAAGCAGCATAAACCTTCTGGAAATGATGATTTTTATCTGAATAACTCCTCAGGTTGACATTTGCCTGCACTTTTTTTGCGAGGAGTCCATTTTGGGGAGGGGGGGGTCGAGGAAGGAAGTGCCCCACAGTCTTCAACTTCCTGTTCCTGTCCAGCAGGCTCCTCCCAGTGCTTTGTCCATCTCCTGGTCACTTTTCATTTGGATCTGGAGCTGGTAGGATTACTTTTTGTGGATGCTGCTGGATATTTGGATTTGAGGCCTTTTTGACTTTCTTTGGATCACGTTTGGATTAGAAATTTCACAAGTAAGTTTGTTTGGGGCATTACAGTTGCTGCAACTACAATTTTGGAATTTTCGATTTTTGGGCTGTTTTGGGAACCTTTTGTCCAGGGGTGGACAGAGTCTTTCTGTGGGGTGTTTTGAATTTAAACATTATGGAGGGGCTGGATGGCTTGGGATTGTGCTGATTTTTCTGTGATTTTCGGTTTTTTGGCCTGTTGTTGTGGCCTTTTCACCAGGGGTAGTGAGTGTTGCATGGGCCTAGTCTTTCTGTGGGGTGTCTTGAATTTAAACATCATGGAGGGCCTGGATGGTTTGGGATTGTGCTGATTTTTCTGTGTTTTTCGATTTTTTGGGGTGTTCATGGGGACAGGCCATGTGGATGGGGGCCATTTTGAGTGCTGGTACAGGCAGGCCATGTGCTGGGAGGCAAGTGGCCATTTTGAATGCAGGCAGTGTTGTTAGGCCTGCAACCATTTTGCCTAGTTTTCAACCTTTATGCCCAGGGGTAGTGAGTGTTGCATGGGCCTAGTCTTTCTGTGGGGTGTCTTGAATTTAAACATCATGGAGGGCACGGGATTGTGCTGATTTTTCTGTGTTTTTTCGATTTTTTTGGGGTGTATAACTGAACTGATGTTCCTCTGTCTTCCATTGCTTTTAGGTGCACAAGACTCAAGAGAACCACCAGTGCCAAGAAGAAGTCCTGCAGCGGTGTGTGTGTGCAGCATAACGTCACGCGACGTCACGTCTGGCCACAGACAACTCTGCAACTCGTGCAACTGCGGCCTGCTGTTATGACCTGCTCTGAAGAAGATGGCCCCAAAAAAAGTTCCCTGTACCTCCTCTAGCAAGAAAGTTGCCAGTAAGGAGCAGAAGAAGCAAGTTACCAAGGAGGCTGGTGTGCCGCCCGCCACGTTTTTTGGGAGTAAAAAAAAAAGTACGCCTGCAGCAGCAGCGGGATCTGCTGGGGACCAAGCTGGGAGCAGCACCCCCGCTCCATTGGGCTCAGTGCCGCCACCACCACCACCACGCCAACTTAAGTCCAAGCCCTTGAGTGCTGCAGAGGCAGTCATTGTACTTCTTCAATCACCATCGACCAGTGATGTTGGCTCATCGCAAGAAAGTAGCAGCAATGTCCCTGAATCAACACAGGCTGTTGTAACTCATCTGACGAGTGTGCAACAACCACAGCCGCAACAACAACCACATGTGCAAGTACAAGCCCAAGTACATGTGGAAGGAGAGGCAGCGCAAGGAGATGCGCAAGCAGAGGTGCATGGAGGGTCACAAGTGCCCACAATAGTTGTTCCTCCCGATGTAGGGGCACATCAGGAAATCGACAATCAAGCCGAGGAGGTATCATTTGAGGAAGCCACTCCTCCTGATGATCATTCATTGTCTTCCACATCCCTAGCAAGGAAAAGATCAAGGGTGGTGTCTACTACATCTTCTTCAAGCCCACCTCCTTCTGATGATACGGATCTAAATTGGGAACCATCACTGCCGTCTGAGAGTGAGGCACACCATGATCTGACAAAGGTAGTTAAGCGTAAAAGGAAGCGCGTCCCAAGTCTCATACTTATGGAGTGTGATGAGGCTCAACAAGAAGTGGCGGATACTCCTGCTGATGAAGACTCTCACGACGACGACGCAGTCATCATAAAGGTCACTGCAGCCCCAGCGGGCATAAAGCAAAAAGACATTTTGACCCTAGCCCGAGAAGCTGCTGAGCGTGATGATGTTGTCGACGAGGAGGCAATGGAAGAAACACCACAATCATTGGAGTTAACTAGTACACCAATTCCTACCGCTTCCATATTTCTTACTCGCCAGAAGGGACCTCCATCCACCTCAACCTCAATTAGTGGTGGTGAAAGTGCAAAACGTACTGAAGTTCGGCAATCCACATCCTCCACTTCATCTGGCATTAGCAGCAGGACCACCACCACCAGTATCGCCGCCTCCTCCGGCCCCCAAAGACATTTCAAGTCCGCAGTTTGGGACTTCTTTAGTGTTTGCCCAAAAAAGGAAAACCTCGCCATTTGTAGCATTTGTAAGTTGGCAGTTAGTCGTAGTAAGTTTGGTTCCAACTATGGTACCGGAGGCCAGAGAGGTCATCTTGAAAGAAAGCACGCTGTCCAATGGTTTGCGCACCTACAGGCGATCAAGGAAGGCCGAATTGCACGTAATGATGTTTCATCTGATGATGACGAGGAGGAAGAAGACGTGTCAAACACTTCACTTACACCCAGTGCCCCTGTCAGCAGCACACCCAATGTGAGCCACACTAAGAGTGTGGGAGAGAGTGAGACACCAATGCGCAAAAGTTCATCAGCGAGCGTAACTGGGTCGAAGATATCATCATCATCCCGTAAATGCTTGGTCCAGGGCAACATTAAAAAGATGTTGTTTACAGAAGCGCAATATGAACGCAACCACCCACTGACGCGTCTGTATAACACTAAACTGGCTAAAATGCTTGCTCTGGACCTTCTCCCTTTTTCTTTTGTAGAAGGGGTTGGTTTTCTAGAATTAGTGGCAGCCCTCTGCCCTAAATGGAAGGTTCCTAGCCGGTTCTATTTTGCCAGAGTTGCGGTTCCAGCACTACATGAAGATGTGCTGGAGGTGATTGGGGCAGCTTTGCAGGAGAGTGCTGTTCACACTATACATCTGACAACAGACATGTGGACCAGTGGTGAAGGCGCTGATTACATGTGCATCACTGCACACTGGGTCTCTTTTTCAGGGGTTAAAGCAAAGCTAAACGCAGGTGTTAACCCGGACCAAGTTTTTAAAGCTGCTCGGAAACATGCAACACTAGCCATGTTTGGTTTGGAGAAACGTCACACAGCACAAAACATTTTGGATGAGTTTAACACAAAGGTCCTTCACTGGCTGTCCCCAAAAAAATGCCAGATTGGTTATGTGTCCACGGATAATGGCGCCAATGTAGTTAAGGCCATGGAGCTGGGTCGCTATTTCAGAGTGCCGTGTTTGGCGCACTGTATAAACCTTGTTGTCAAAACATTCTTGAGTGATAAAGACAGTCCAGCGTACGAGGTAGTGGACACCTACCGAAAAATGTGCAACCATTTCAGCCATTCTTTTAAGGCCCGGAAGCATCTGAGGAGCCTGCTACATGAACGTCGAATGCCAGTGAAAGCTCTCATCCAGGAGGTGGTAACACGTTGGAACTCAACCTTCTACATGCTTGAGCGTCTGTATAAGCAGTATACGGTACTCGATCACTATTTCTTAAAACAGGGTACAGCTCACAAGGACCTGAGGATGGATGTGGCGCAATGGGAAATAGTTAAAAGCCTGACAGCCATGCTTCGTCCTTTTGAGTTCTTCACGCGTGCAGTCAGCAAGGAGGACTGCAATTTGGGAAAAGCTATCCCATTGTTGTACATGCTGGAGCACCAACTGAAGAAGGTGTCTTCTGTGTTTCAAAAAAATGAAAAAAAACCAAGACCCTTTTTTTTGGCGGAGAAAATATTAGACCGCCTACAAGGTGATGAACGTCTTAAAATGATCCACTCACAACAGCATTACATTTGTGCTACGGTCCTGGATCCACGCTACAAAAAGGCGCTGGCAGGCCAAGCATTCTTTCCTTTTGATGACGAACATGTTACACAGTACAAACGTTGGCTAGTCTTGTCAGCCAAGAGGTTTGAAAGAGAACGGCAGCTCATTGAAGGAAAAGGCAGTACATCAGCATCAGCAGGCCATCCCCAGTCAAAACAATCCACTTCTGCACCTGTGGCTGTGGCACAAGTGACCTCTCAGCCGTTAAAGACACCGGCAACCGGATCATCTGCACCAGACACAACAGTAACATTGGAGGCTGAAGAGGATTGGCTAGCTCCGCTTGGGTTTGGTTCTCAAAAGGTCACAGCAACAGCTAAGCAAAGTGGAGGAACCTTGGAGGAGGACCTTGAGTCGATGGTGCAGGACTATCTGAATGACTCAACAGAGGTCTATGTTAATGCTGACCCATTGGCGTATTGGCATGGGAAAAATAATTGTGGCCACAGCTCTCCAACCTGGCTTTCAACTACTTGTCTTGCCCACTCGCAAGCATGTCTTCTGAACGTGTTTTTAGTGCTGCTGGTGGCATTGTAACTCCCAAACGGAGCCGCCTCTTGCCCAAAAATATGGAGAGGTTAACAATGATCAAGATGAATCAGCACCTCATACCACCAGATTACAAAGTACGAGAAAGCACGCCGGATGAAGACGAGGTGGACAGCAACGTAGATGAGGGAATTTCTTCTCTGTTCGGTGACACTGAGCTTACCCTGCCTGAATTTGCAGAGTATGATGACGAAGCCTTATTCTTATTCCTGGACCCTGACACTGAGCCCTGAATATGAGACAATGAATCAATAAATTTCTTTTTCGTCCTTCTTCACTTTTATTCCTGTGTGTCTGTCTTTCTTTGTTGTGCACAGTTAATATAATTCAAACTTGAATCACATAATCACAAAAACAAGCCCATCAGCAGAACTGTCTTCACTTGTTTGCTTATTGATTTGAAGTTGCCGCAGTCGGCATTCCTCAGGTTCACAAGTTCAGAAGAACATGCTCCTCTATCCTCCTCCTCCAGACTCCTATTTCCATCAAAGCAGAGGGCTGGATTACGCCCAATTAAGGAAGACTCAGCACTTGTGGGGGTGTTCTACTTCTTTGCGGGTGAGTTGACGGCTCTGGGGCCATTGCTGGGAAGCTCTAATACCGGATAAAAGTGGTTTGGACCAAATCGGAGGCGGAATTTTTTTGTGTTTTTGCTGACTTGCTTGCCTTTCAGGTGCTCTTTGGGGGGGGTTCCGGGTGTTTGTGGCTGAGTTTTGGGGTCTGGGAGCACTGCTGGGACACTCTAATCTTGATTGCATTTGCTTTTCAGGAAATCCGTGGTGGAAAACTGGAGTTATGGCCTAGCTGCACAGCGCGTTTGGACCGAAGGCCGAGAAATATTGTAAGTATGAGATTTTCCTTTTGGGCTGTTTGGGGGTGTTGTGCCTTTTGGCGGGTGGGTTGGCGGGTCTTGGGGCATTCCTGGGAAGGTCTAATACCGGATAGAAGTGGTTGGGACAAAATCCACGCCGAATAATTTTTTGCTATTTCTGACATTTTGCTCAATGTAGCGTTTTCGGGGGCCTGTTTGGGGGGCTTCC
This sequence comes from Lissotriton vulgaris, assembly GCF_964263255.1. Taxonomy (NCBI): domain Eukaryota; kingdom Metazoa; phylum Chordata; class Amphibia; order Caudata; family Salamandridae; genus Lissotriton; species Lissotriton vulgaris. The sequence continues at coordinate 1,102,173,052 of NC_141693.1, forward strand.
TGGTGTTTGTGGGTGGGTTTCTGGGTCTGGGAGCACTGCTGGGACACTCTAATCTTGATTGCATTTGCTTTTCAGGAAATCCGTGGTGGAAAACTGGAGTTATGGCAAAGCTGCACAGCGCGTTTGGACCGAAAGCCGAGAAATATTGAAAGTATGAGATTTTCCTTTTGGGCTGTTTGGGGGTGTTGTGCCTTTTGGTGGGTGGGTTGGCGGGTCTTGGGGCATTCCTGGGAAGGTCTAATACCGGATAGAAGTGGTTGGGACAAAATCCACGCCGAATTCTTATTTGCTATTTCTGACATTTTGCTCAATGTAGCATTTTCGGGGGCCTGTTTGGGGGGCTTCCTGGTGTTTGTGGGTGGGTTTCGGGGTCTGGGAGCACTGCTGGCTTTGGATACTTTAGTTTGCAAGAGGTTTGAAGCAAATCCATGGTGGCAGAGGGGAATTAGGGCCTAGCTGCAGAGCGCGCGCGGAGTGATTTGGGAAATTGGCAAAAAAATGACTAAGTCCCCATTTTTGTACTTTTGCTTATTGGCTGTTTAGGGGTATTCTACTAGTTTTCTCCTGGGTTGACGGCTCTGGGGCCATTGCTGGGAAGCTCTAATACCGGATAAAAGTAGTTTGGACCAAATCGGAGGCGGAATTTTTTTTGTGTTTTTGCTGACTTGCTTGCCTTTCAGGTGCTCTTTGGGGGGTTTTGTGGCTGAGTTTTGGGGTCTGGGAGCACTGCTGGGACACTCTAATCTTGATTGCATTTGCTTTTCAGGAAATCCGTGGTGGAAAACTGGAGTTATGGCCTAGCTGCACAGCGCGTTTGGACCGAAAGCCGAGAAATAGAGATTTTTCTTTTGGGCTGTTTGGGTGTGTTGTGCCTTTTGGCGGGTGGGTTGGCGGGTCTTGGGGCATTCCTGGGAAGGTCTAATACCGGATAGAAGTGGTTGGGACAAAATCCACGGCGAATATTTTTTTGCTATTTCTGACATTTTGCTCAATGTAGCGTTTTCGGGGGCCTGTTTGGGGGGCTTCCTGGTGTTTGTCGGTGGGTTTCGGGGTCTGGGAGCACTGCTGGGACACTCTAATCTTGATTGCATTTGCTTTTCAGGAAATCCGTTGTGGTAAACTGGAGTTATGGCCTAGCTACACAGCGCGTTTGGACCGAAGGCCGAGAAATATTGTAAGTATGAGATTTTGCTTTTGGGCTATTTGGGGGTGTTGTGCTTTTTGGCGGGTGGGTTGGCGGGTCTTGGGGCATTCCTGGGAAGGTCTAATACCGGATAGAAGTGGTTGGGACAAAATCCATGCTGGTTTTTTTTGCTATTTCTGACATTTTGCTCAATGTAGCGTTTTCGGGGGCCTGTTTGAGGGGCTTCCTGGTGTTTGTGGGTGGGTTTCGGGGTCTGGGAGCACTGCTGGCTATGGATACTTTAGTTTGCAAGAGGTTTGAAGCAAATCCATTTTGGCAGAGGGAAGTTAGGGCCTAGCTGCAGAGCACGCGCGGAGTGATTTGGGAAATTGGCAAAAAAATGACTAAGTCCCCATTTTTGTACTTTTGCTCTTTGGCTGTTTGGGGGTCTTCTACTCGTTTTCTCCTGGGTTGACGGCTCTGGGGCCATTGCTGGGAAGCTCTAATACCGGATAAAAGTGGTTTGGACCAAATCGGAGGCGGAAATTCTTTTGTGTTTTGCTGACTTGCTTGCCTTTGAGGTGCTCTTTGGGGGGGCTTCCGGCTGTTTGTGGGTGAGTTTCGGGGTCTGAGAGCACTGCTGGGACACTCTAATCTTGATTGCATTTGCTTTTCAGGAAATCCGTGGTGGAAAACTGGAGTTATGGCCTAGCTGCACAGCGCGTTTGGACCGAAGGCCGAGATAAGTATGAGATTTTCCTTTTGGGCTGTTTGGGGGTGTTGTGCCTTTTGGCGGGTGGGTTGGCGGGTCTTGGGGCATTCCTGGGAAGGTCTAATACCGGATAGAAGTGGTTGGGGCAAAATCCACGCCGATTTTTTGTTGTTGCTATTTCTGACATTTTGCTCAATGTAGCGTTTTCGGGGGCCTGTTTGGGGGGCTTCCTGGTGTTTGTGGGTAGGTTTCGGGGTCTGGGAGCACTGCTGGGACACTCTAATCTTGATTGCATTTGCTTTTCAGGAAATCCGTGGTGGAAAACTGGAGTTATGGCCTAGCTGCACAGCGCGTTTGGACCGAAAGCCGAGAAATATTTTAAGTATGACATTTTCCTTTTGGGCTGTTTGGGGGTGTTGTGCCTTTTGGCGGGTGGGTTGGCGGGTCTTGGGGCATTCCTGGGAAGGTCTAATACCAGATAGAAGTGGTTGGGACAAAATCCACGGCAAATTGTTTTTGCTATTTCTGACATTTTGCTCAATGTAGCGTTTTCGGGGGCCTGTTTGGGGGGCTTCCTGGTGTTTGTGGGTGGGTTTCGGGGTCTGGGAGCACTGCTCTGACACTCTAATCTTGATTGCATTAGCTTTTCAGGAAATCCGTGGTGGAAAACTGGAGTTATGGCCTAGCTGCACAGCGCGTTTGGACCGAAAGCCGAGAAATATTGTAAGTATGAGATTTTCCTTTTGGGCTGTTTGGGGGTGTTGTGCCTTTTGGCGGGTGGGTTGGCGGGTCTTGGGCATTCCTGGGAAGGTCTAATACCGGATAGAAGTGGTTGGGACAAAATCCATGCTGAATTTTTTTTTGCTATTTCTGACATTTTGCTCAATGTAGTGTTTTCGGGGGCCTGTTTGGGGGGCTTCCTGGTGTTTGTGGGTGGGTTTCGGGGTCTGGTAACACTGCTGGCTTTGGATACTTTAGTTTGCAAGAGGTTTGAAGCAAATCCATGGTGGCAGAGGGGAGTTAGGGCCTAGCTGCAGAGCGCGCGCGGAGTGATTTGGGAAATTGGCAAAAAAATGACTAAGTCCCCATTTTTGTACTTTTGCTTTTTGGCTGTTTGGGGGTCTTCTACTAGTTTTCTCCTGGGTTGACGGCTCTGGGGCCATTGCTGGGAAGCTCTAATACCGGATAAAAGTGGTTTGGACCAAATCGGAGGCGGAATTTTTTTTGTGTTTTTGCTGACTTGCTTGCCTTTCAGGTGCTCTTTGGGGGGGGTTCCGGGTGTTTGTGGCTGGGTTTTGGGGACTGGGAGCACTGCTGGGACACTCGAATCTTGATTGCATTTGCTTTTCAGGAAATCCGTGGTGGAAAACTGGAGTTATGGCCTAGCTGCACAGCGCGTTTGGACCGAAGGCCGAGAAATATTGTAAGTATGAGATTTTCCTTTTGGGATGTTTGGGGGTGTTATGCCTTTTGGCGGGTGGGTTGGCGGGTCTTGGGGCATTCCTGGGAAGGTCTAATACCGGATAGAAGTGGTTGGGACAAAATCCGCGCTGAATAATGTTTTGCTATTTCTGATATTTTGCTCAATGTAGCGTTTTCGGGGGCCTGTTTGGGGGGCTTCCTGGTGTTTGTGGGTGGGTTTCTGGGTTTGAGAGCACTGCTGGGACACTCTAATCTTGATTGCATTTGCTTTTCAGGAAATCCGTGGTGGAAAACTGGAGTTATGGCCTAGCTGCACAGCGCGTTTGGACCGAAAGCCGAGAAATATTGTAAGTATGAGATTTTCCTTTTGGGCTGTTTGGGGGTGTTGTGCCTTTTGGTGGGTGGGTTGGCGGGTCTTGGGGCATTCCTGGGAAGGTCTAATACCGGATAGAAGTGGTTGGGACAAAATCCACGCTGAATTCTTATTTGCTATTTCTGACATTTTGCTCAATGTAGCATTTTCGGGGGCCTGTTTGGGGGGCTTCCTGGTGTTTGTGGGTGGGTTTCGGGGTCTGGGAGCACTGCTGGCTTTGGATACTTTAGTTTGCAAGAGGTTTGAAGCAAATCCATGGTGGCAGAGGGGAATTAGGGCCTAGCTGCAGAGCGCGCGCGGAGTGATTTGGGAAATTGGCAAAAAAATGACTAAGTCCCCATTTTTGTACTTTTGCTTATTGGCTGTTTAGGGGTATTCTACTAGTTTTCTCCTGGGTTGACGGCTCTGGGGCCATTGCTGGGAAGCTCTAATACCGGATAAAAGTAGTTTGGACCAAATCGGAGGCGGAAATTTTTTTGTGTTTTTGCTGACTTGCTTGCCTTTCAGGTGCTCTTTGGGGGGGTTTGTGGCTGAGTTTTGGGGTCTGGGAGCACTGCTGGGACACTCTAATCTTGATTGCATTTGCTTTTCAGGAAATCCGTGGTGGAAAACTGGAGTTATGGCCTAGCTGCACAGCGCGTTTGGACCGAAAGCCGAGAAATAGAGATTTTCCTTTTGGGCTGTTTGGGTGTGTTGTGCCTTTTGGCGGGTGGGTTGGCGGGTCTTGGGGCATTCCTGGGAAGGTCTAATACCGGATAGAAGTGGTTGGGACAAAATCCACGGCGAATATTTTTTTGCTATTTCTGACATTTTGCTCAATGTAGCGTTTTCGGGGGCCTGTTTGGGGGGCTTCCTGGTGTTTGTGGGTGGGTTTCGGGGTCTGGGAGCACTGCTGGGACACTCTAATCTTGATTGCATTTGCTTTTCAGGAAATCCGTGGTGGTAAACTGGAGTTATGGCCTAGCTACACAGCGCGTTTGGACCGAAGGCCGAGAAATATTGTAAGTATGAGATTTTGCTTTTGGGCTATTTGGGGGTGTTGTGCTTTTTGGCGGGTGGGTTGGCGGGTCTTGGGGCATTCCTGGGAAGGTCTAATACCGGATAGAAGTGGTTGGGACAAAATCCATGCTGTTTTTTTTTGCTATTTCTGACATTTTGCTCAATGTAGCGTTTTCGGGGGCCTGTTTGGGGGGCTTCCTGGTGTTTGTGGGTGGGTTTCGGGGTCTGGGAGCACTGCTGGCTATGGATACTTTAGTTTGCAAGAGGTTTGAAGCAAATCCATTTTGGCAGAGGGAAGTTAGGGCCTAGCTGCAGAGCACGCGCGGAGTGATTTGGGAAATTGGCAAAAAAATGACTAAGTCCCCATTTTTGTACTTTTGCTCTTTGGCTGTTTGGGGGTCTTCTACTCGTTTTCTCCTGGGTTGACGGCTCTGGGGCCATTGCTGGGAAGCTCTAATACCGGATAAAAGTGGTTTGGACCAAATCGGAGGCGGAAATTCTTTTGTGTTTTGCTGACTTGCTTGCCTTTGAGGTGCTCTTTGGGGGGGCTTCCGGCTGTTTGTGGGTGAGTTTCGGGGTCTGGGAGCACTGCTGGGACACTCTAATCTTGATTGCATTTGCTTTTCAGGAAATCCGTGGTGGAAAACTGGAGTTATGGCCTAGCTGCACAGCGCGTTTGGACCGAAAGCCGAGAAATATTGTAAGTATGACATTTTCCTTTTGGGCTGTTTGGGGTTGTTGTGCCTTTTGGCGGGTGGGTTGGCGGGTCTTGGGGCATTCCTGGGAAGGTCTAATACCGGATAGAAGTGGTTGGGACAAAATCCACGGCAATTTTTTTGGCTATTTCTGACATTTTGCTCAATGTAGCGTTTTCGGGGGGCCTGTTTGGGGGGCTTCCTGGTGTCTGTGGGTGGGTTTCGGGGTCTGGGAGCACTGCTGGGACACTCTAATCTTGATTGCATTTGCTTTTCAGGAAATCCGTGGTGGAAAACTGGAGTTATGGCCTAGCTGCACAGCGCGTTTGGACCGAAAGCCGAGAAATATTGTAAGTATGACATTTTCCTTTTGGGCTGTTTGGGGTTGTTGTGCCTTTTGGCGGGTGGGTTGGCGGGTCTTGGGGCATTCCTGGGAAGGTCTAATACCGGATAGAAGTGGTTGGGACAAAATCCACGCTGAATTTTGTTTTGCTATTTCTGACATTTTGCTCAATGTAGTGTTTTCGGGGGCCTGTTTGGGGGGCTTCCTGGTGTTTGTGGGTGGGTTTCGGGGTCTGGGAGCACTGCTGGCTTTGAATACTTTAGTTTGCAAGAGGTTTGAAGCAAATCCATGGTGGCAGAGGGGAGTTAGGGCCTAGCTGCAGAGCGCGCGCGGAGTGAATTGGGAAATTGGCAAAAAAATTACTAAGTCCCCATTTTTGTACTTTTGCTCTTTGGCTGTTTGGGGGTCTTCTACTCGTTTTCTCCTGGGTTGACGGCTCTGGGGCCATTGCTGGGAAGCTCTAATACCGGATAAAAGTGGTATGGACCAAACCGGAGGCGGAAATGTTTTTGTGTTTTTGCTGACTTGCTTGCTTTTCAGGTGCTCTTTGGGGGGGTTCCGGCTATTTGTGGGTGAGTTTCGGGGTCTGGGAGCACTGCTGGGACACTCTAATCTTGATTGCATTTGCTTTTCAGGAAATCCGTGGTGGAAAACGGGAGTTATAGCCTAGCTGCACAGCGCGTTTGGACCGAAGGCCGAGAAATATTGTAAGTATTAGATTTTGCTTTTGGGCTGTTTGGGGGTGTTGTGCTTTTTGGCGGGTGGGTTGGCGGGTCTTGGGGCATTCCTGGGAAGGTCTAATACCGGATAGAAGTGGTTGGGACAAAATCCATAAGGAAAAGCCTTTTGGCACTTTTTGTAACTTAGGGTTCGTTAGGGTTAGCCCTAACAGCAGGATTGCATGTGTTTTGGGGTGTTCTAGATTTTTGCAACTAAGTTCTGGGGTCTTAGAGCACTTGTGAGAATTTGTAATTTTGGTTGCAAGTCATTTGAAGAAAATCCATGGTGGGAAAGGGGGGATTTGGCATAGTTAAAGAAAGCCTCTGCCACTATTCTTAACTTAGGGCTCGTTAGGGTTAGCAGTATTTCTATTGCATGTGTTTGGGTGGGGGGGTTTTCGAGTCTTGGAGCGATGCTGGCTATGGATACTTTGCTTGCTTGCAAGTGGTTTGAATACAATCCACGGTGGGTAAGGGGGTATTTGGGCCTACTTTTACTTTCAAAGTACGTTTTGTCACCAGTTTTCTGCTAGGCCTTGTTTTTTGAGATCTGATTGGGGGTCTTCTACATTTTTGCAACTGGCTTTAGTAAGGGTCTGGGTGGAAGCACTGCTGGGAAGGTCTAATTTTGTTCTAAAACACAGTTTACAGTACACCTAGCTTGAGGGGAAAGATCCGCTAAATTAATTTGCCCATACTTATTTATCCTTGAAAAGGTGACTCAGACAGAGTACGCACTTTCAAAAATGTTGTACTGTCTATTAGGAAAATCAAAGTGTGACTTTTTGCACTACACAGCGTACATACCTTATATTTATTTATCAGTGCTGGTTTTTCGTTCGATAATTACAGGCCGGGTTTCAGTCTGCAATGGGGAAAAAAGGATGGAGTCAGGCTTCACATAAGCGAGCCGCAATTCAGCATCCGCCAGGCAGGCAGTGGACAGGGTGTCTTCTGGTCACCAACATTGATGGACGAAGCGTCAGCTGGAATGGAGGAGTGCCGCTAATAAGAGGAATTGTTTACTGCATGCAACTTACTTACCAAATTCAACAGGACAACTACAACAATACAGATACAGTATCCATTCTTTTATTCAATGAGTGTGCGTGACTGCATTTCTTGGATCTCTCTCTGCTTCTAAATTGATCCCTACAGCCATTCTATAGGTTTTACTTCGGCTATTTTTTAAACCTAATTTAATGTAGCCCTGTACTGTCGCATTCTGTCATTTACGGTTGTCGAAAGTACTACTTACTTTTCTGTAACAATGCATTCAGTAGTGCATGCACTTCCTTTATGTCACGTAAAAGATTTATGGTTAGCTTTGTACCCAAAAATTTCTTTATGTTCAATTATTGTTTGTCCATGCTGTGCTTTTTTTTTCTCTCAACAAAACCTACCCAAAAAGAAACCCCCATTCCTATCCATTTTACAAACCCTAACCCTCTTCCCCCGGGTTGTGTGGTTTTGCTTGATGTGTGACTAAATGACATCAATAATTCACACACTTGCTGGGGAGGATAAGGTCATAGCAACAGGCTGGTGAAGGAATCCGAGGATATATTCTAGACTTACTCAGCTTCAGTGCTATTTCTTGTAGTAGTAGCCAATGTCAAAGAAATCCTACACAAGTACAAGTTATACTATCAATACTTTACCATTTGTTAGGCTACATTGTGGCACTGTTGTAGTCTAGTGTACTGCCACCTGCTATATTCTCTATTGTACTGTTGTAATGCTACAGTAAGGACAAACCAGGTTTCATTTTCTTTTTTTCCATAGCCATGCAACTGCCACTGTGTCACACCACTAGTACCACCGCAATGAGGAGGAAATTTCAGCCACCCTGGATTGCAACCTTAATCGCCATTTCCCGTGGAGCCAGCCCTGGGCCTAGCCCTACTTTCAAACAGAAATTACAGGTAAGATAAGCGTTTGGTTGGAGGTAGTATAATGGAGTATTAGGAGAGACGAGAGATTGACGGTAGTACTACTAAAGTCCTAGGACTATTCAGGAAAACAAACTTACTGTAAAACCCCTACCCACCAGACTCAAAAGCAGTAAAAAACAGGTATGGTCAGATAAAGTTTCAAAAAGTATATTTTTATAGCCCTAACAAAATAATCTCCCGCAAGACCCTCCCTAACCCTAACGATTGTCCTTCAAAAGTCCCCAAAAAACCCAACTCCCAATTCCCACCCCCCAAAAGTCTCTAAAAAAGGGGCAAGGGACACTATGGCAGGGTGCTGTTGACTTTAGCAGCCAGGGCATCATGCTCCTTGCGGAGGGTGGCATGTTCGAAGCGGAGGCCCTCCACCAAGTTCTTATAGTTCAGGACCTCCTGCTCCAGGTAGGACAGTCTGAGGGATAAGCGGCGCCGGCGTGCCTTGCAAATCCTGTGGGGGGCAGCTACTGTCTTTGCTGCTCGGCGGTGGCGTTTGGCTTTGGTAGCCCGGCTCCGTACCGCTGGAGCACTGCGCTGGCTGGCAGCCCGCACGGAGGAGGATGCAGCTGTCCCAGTGACGTTGTTGTAGTACCAGACTGCGTCTCCTCCTCCACCAGGGCCACCAGCCGCCGATATTCAGCGACAGTGGCATCCAGCCTCCGTTGCCGGGCCATTCGAGCCAGCTCCTTCCTCCTTGATGGTCTCTTGGATTTGGAAGGAGTAACTATATGAAGAAAGAAAGACATAGTCTGTAACCAATGCTCCTTAAGATTAACACAAAATGATTGAGCAGAAAGTTGTCACAGTACAAGTAGCAAATTGAAAGCACAGTACAGAACTATTGAGGACAGTATCTATGTAACCTCCGACTTCTTCATCCTTGCTCTAACATTAGTGGGAGTTTAAGGAACAAATTCTACGAGCACTATGGACTTCCATTACAGTCGACTATGACAGTACACCAGTCTTATTCTTATTCTTCTCTCTTGTTTAGGAAAATTGGTACGTTATCTTATGCAAGCCGGCATAATGCCAGCGCAGTGAACTTGCACCCGAGAAAAACAGACGCACACCATGGTGAGTGAGACAGACTTGCGTTACTGTACCGGTCCAGTACATGCAGGTGGTGAAGCTCTTACTTTTCTATTACGGGTGGCACTGAGAATACTCTGTTAAAAGGGCTACTGCTTAATTAATTTAGCTTTCACCCTACAGTGCAAATGAGTATTAGAAAAGGAAAATGAAGAAGCTAAATAATCTGATTATCTATCACTTCACATGGGATGTATTTGATGACATATGGGATGACTTTAGGTGCTTTGCTTATTATTGAGTGAACAGTGATACACCCACACATGAATGACGTACTACTACTAAACTAAAGTTATTAAGAGAGGTAGGGAGTGTCCACCGTAATAACCGGATATATGCTGTGCTTGCAGTTGCAATACAAACTACTGCTACTATTCATGGTAGTATTTGGACAAAATTACAACTTCTTTTCCTTGCCTTTCCTACACTGGAACGGACGTACGGGTGCGGTGTTACATGCTCTTCAAAGTAACACTTAGTTCATCCAGTGACCGTCTACTCTCTCTAGATACACATATGCTATCTAAGAGTCAGATAGTACCATGAATGATCCAGGCATCCATCCATTCAAAGTATATGCACACATACAGTTTCTGTTTCACCCACCCAGGCTGTTCTCCTTCCACCCATCCTTGCTTCATCATTCACCCAGCCATGCACCATACCATATTCTTTCCTTCCCAGCCACCTCGGGGACCAAGCAAACACATATCATTCTTCTTTGCCAGTCATCATTACATTTCTCGTCCTTCCACACTTACTTACACCCTTCTTTCGCTTTTCGTTCATCCCATCCATCATGTTCATCTCAGATCTGATTGGAATTCTTCTCGCCAAAAACTTCACAGCTAAGTCGAAGTACATTTAGAGGAGGCTACTACCTGGTTTATTTATAATACACCCGTGCAGAAAGCACACTCTGCAGTCTTCAATCTCAATGAGTAAGGAATATATAGCTTACCTCTGCCCGCCACCACCGTGTTATCCCTCACAGGCATGTCCTTGTTCGGCACTTGCACCGCCTCCTCCACAGAGTTGTCCTCCTCGTCCAACGCCGCCACCACCTCCGCGCTGGCCCCGCCTCCAGATGTTCCACCTACAAAGTACATTTAATAATGTTAGAATACACCACTCACTACTATATAATATTTTGTCTAGGAGGAAGAAAGAAATGTGAAAAAAACAGTATACAATTTAATAATTTGTGACTGTCTACTCTAAAGTAAAAATGTCCCTTTTTCCAGGGAAGGCTGTTGTCTTGATGCACTTTTTGGCACAACTGATGAATGCTTGCTTTTTATTTTTAACACGCACCACTTTTTCTCCTAACAGACAGAAGCTTGACTTCTAAGAACACGAGCAGGATCAAGTTCAAACCAGGTGAGAGCTCGGCTCGACCACAAGAAATGTGTCCAATTAATCGTCAGCACTAAGCACTTTTCCATTTTCAGTTAAACGTTTACTTTTATGACAAACTTGATTTTAATAAATGTGTTTACTTTTAATAAAGCTTTTAAACTTAAATAGACTCTGTGAGGCGTGGCCAAGATGGCGGGGTGAGCGGACGCTTCTTCCCGCAGCTCCTCCGGCCCGACTAGGCCCGAGCCCTTTTTCGTCAGCTTCTCTCCCCCCGCTGATGCTCAGCGGCTGAGAGACGGGTGGCGGAGACCCTGGAGCACACATTGATGCTACTTTGGCCCCGATCGCTCCGGTAGAAGCACCCTAAAAGACCGATTGCAGGACGGCGGAGCGCCTTGGAGGCGGAGCAGATCGGGGCGCTGTCCGGATGCCTCGGCTGGGCCTGGTGCTGATGGCTAGCGACTTGGTGTGGAGCTCGCCCCGGTGCTCGACGGGGATCGACAGCGGGCTGTCGGCTGTGTGATTTCACTACACGAGTAGCCTGCCGAGTGAGCGTGGTGGTGCTTGGACATGCGGTGGTGGCCTCTCCTGTGGCGCGAGCCCCGGCCCCGTGGCCAGTTGACGACGGGCTTGGGATCGGAGCCAGATCTACTGTTTCTCCTTTCTAGCCGGCCGGCCCTGGTTGGAACTTTCCTCTGTTTGCCTGGCTTCTGGAGTGGCCCCGGTGGCATCGCCGGGCTTGGACGGTCTTCTCGGCCCCGCCCAACCGCCATCTTGTCTTCACGGAGACAGTGTCGCAGCCCTCCTTCAGTGTCGCTTGAAGTCATCTCCTGCACCTCTGCTTCTGCACAGCTCTCCCTTCCTGCGGGACGCGCCAGCCGGGGTTCCCCCAGTGGGGGTCCCTGTTGCTATCTTGGTTGGGCACCGCACGGCTCGCTGTGACTAGACTGGCCCGCCATTTTGTCATCTGTGGCGCAGGTCCCCTGTCTGGCCGGGAGTTCCATCTTGAGGGACTCTGCTGACTGTTGGAAACTCCTCGAGGAGGCCGAAGCCTGTGTCCCTGCTTCAGTTGAGTGCGACAGTGTGCGGGACACGGATGTCTGGAAAAGGAGGATCGAGGAAGGGGGACCGTACCCTGCCGGACATGCTTAGCAGGGCCCAGCAACAGCGGGACAGGGCGCAACCGTCACCGGGATCCTCCCGGGCCACTGCGGACGCGACCGGGGGTGAGCCCCCTGTCACGAGATCCTTCATGGAGGACCTGTTCAGCTCGCTTAAAGCAGACTTCCAGACGCTGAAGCAGGAGGTGGCCAGTGAGGTACGCGAGGTCCGCAGAGAGGTGGAGGGCCTTGGTGAGCGGATAGAGACGGTGGAGACAGCGGCCCAACGTCGGGACGACGAGATTGTCCACTTGCAACAGGACGTTCTCCGTCTCCGGGAGCAATGTGTTGAACTCCAGGCCCACACCGAAGACCTAGAGAACAGGTCGAGGCGGAATAATATACGGGTACGGGGTGTGCCGTCTGCAGACGAGGGGACGGACCTGGTGGGCTATCTGCGAGACTTGTTCCGGGAGATTCTGGGAGAGGTCGCGGACTTTCCTATCCGCATTGATAGGGCCCACAGAGTTGGCCGACAGCGACAGTCGGCGGCGCCTCCGCCAGACCTCTTAGCCTTCCTTCCTGACTTCCCGCTGAAGGAGCGCATCATGTCCGAGGCCCGCAGGAAACAACCACTGACGTTCCGAGAGCGGCTCGTAGCGCTGTATCAGGACCTGTCTGCCATCACATTGCAGAAACGCAGGTCCTTCAAGATTGCGACCGATTTCCTGCGTGAACACGAGACGCCGTACTCCTGGGGGCATCCCTTCTGTCTGATATTTCGTTGGAACGGGGTGCTTCACCAGCTGCGCTCCTTGCAGGATATTTGCGGTGTCTTGGGGCTCACGGCTACGGAGGAGGATGGAGCAACGCCGACTTGGAGGCGCTCGGATAGAGGAGGACGGCGGAGGTCGGCGAGAAGACGATCGGCGGCGAGCGCTGGGCGGCCTGATTCGCCCACCATCAGAGCGGACATGGCCAGTGCCCTGAGAGAAGCGGCCAGGGACTCGGCCGCCTCGAACGGTGTGGCCTTGATGGCCTAAACTCACTCCGGGGCGAGATGGGCACAGCTTCTTCGGAGCCAGGTTCGGGGGTTGGAGGGAGGGTCGGGGGGGAACGGGGGGAAGTGAGTGGCCGGACGTCCACTTTTGCTACTTTCTGCAGACTTGTCCGTTTTGGGACTTGACTGGGACAATGGGTTGTTTGAGTTGGTATTTGGCTAGTTGCCATTGGTTCGTTTGGGGTGGGGTTGGGAGTTGTTCAGGGGTTGGGAAAGAACCGTCCGCTGTAGACTGTGTTCACGCTTGGCCTACTTTTGCCTGTCCTGCGCTGCTGCCCTGCGCCCCTCCCCCTCCAGTTGCCTGCCCGCGACATAGCGTCTCCGGTCTCTGGGAGATATGTCGTCCCTGAAGGTGGTGACCCTTAATGTTAAGGGCCTGAATAACCCTGTTAAGCGTAGGGCGATCTTTTCTTTGCTGGAGGGGACGCAAGCTGATATATGCCTATTGCAAGAAACCCACTTGCTGTCCCGTGACTGCCATAGAATGCGCTCTGCTAGGTTTCCCACCCAGTTTTTCTCCTCTGCGGCGACCAAAACTGCGGGGGTGGCCATTCTGCTAGCGAGCTCCTTTAAGGGGGAGGTGTTGTATAAATTTGCTGAATAGAAGGGGAGGCTTTTGGCATACCGCCTCCGCCTGGGGGGCATATCGTTTACGATTGGCTCCTTATATAGCCCGAATGATCAATAAGAACGCTTTTTGGATCCAGTGCTGGTGGATGTCACTGCCTCCCCCGATCGTCATGTTATTCTAGGGGGTGACTTAAATATAGTCTTCGATTCGGCATTAGACAGGTCGGCGCAGCGGTTCCCGCAGACTGAGGAACTTTCCCAGGCCGGGAAGGCCCGAATCGCCAACATGGATTTGCATGACCTCTGGCGCACACTCCACCCTACAGATAGGGACTACTCCTATTATTCGCATGCGCACCGGACCTACGCACGGTTGGACTATCTTTTGGTTAGTGGACCGATGCGTGCCGCTGCCACGGCGGCGGACATTGGGGTCCTGACACTGTCTGATCATGCGCCGGTCGTGGGTGCGTTTGCGTGGCCGGCGACCTCCCCCTCTCGGGGGGTGTGGCGCCTTAGGGACACCCTTCTGCACAAGAAAACGGTTGTGAAACATATTGAGGAGGCCATACGGGACTACCAGGCACACAACAGTAACTCAGACACTTCATTGGCGACACAGTGGGCGGCGCTGAAGGCAGTTCTCAGGGGGGAGTTCATCTCCGTCTCCTCGGCAGAAAACAGGGAGCGGCAGCGGAAGAGGGAGGAGCTGACTTCCCAGGTCCGGGAGCTCGAACAGGTCCACCGCCGTACGGGTGCTCCAAGGGTTTGGAGGCAGTTGAAGGCTGCTAGGAAGCTCCTGTCGGCGCTGGACATGGATAGGGCGGAATACACAGCGTTACGTCTGAAGCATGCATTTTATACAGGGGGAGATAGGTGTGGCAAGCTCTTGGCGCATAGGCTCTGAGTCGCGCAACAGCGTAATGTAGTGAAGGAACTCTTGGGTGTGGATGGGGCAGCCGTCTCTGGTGATGCGGAGGTGGCGGAAACCTTCTGTAGTTTCTATGAGGCGCTGTACACCGGGGAGCCCTCCTCACCGCGGGAAGCCGTGGAATATCTGGAATCTGTGACCCTTCCGGCGCTAGACCCCGCTCAGGCGGAATATCTTGAGCGTGATATTCACTTTGAGGAGGTGATTTCCGCAATAGCCAGACTTAAGCACGGGAAAGCCCCGGGCCCGGACGGTTACACGTCCCTGTTTTACAAAACCTTTTGCCCGGTTGTGGCCCCTATCCTCGCCCGGCTGTTTAACTCCTTCTCCGAACCGGGAGCCATCCCACCGGATCTCCTAAGAGCGACGGTCTCGGTGATCCCGAAGCCTGGGAAGGACCGGGCCTTATGTGGCTCATATAGGCCCATCTCGCTCCTGAATGTCGACCTCAAGCTGTACACGGGGATTCTGGCGTCCAGGCTGGCCCTGCACCTCCCGGGTCTGGTTGAGGCTGATCAGGCTGGCTTTGTGCCCGGCAGACAAACTGTCGACAACACTAAGCGAGTGACGCACATTTTGGAGAAGGCTTCGCGGATCCCGGGCGAGCGGATGCTGCTGGCGGTGGATGCTGAGAAGGCCTTCGACAGGGTTCACTGGCCGTACCTCGAGCAGGTGCTCAAAAAACTGGGTATCGGTGATAAATTCTGCTCGATGGTTTTCAACTGTTATAGGTACCCTTCAGCGACGGTGAGGGTCAACGGGTGCAGCTCCCGTGCTTTTGCTATCGAGCGCGGCACGAGGCAGGGGTGCCCCCTCTCCCCACTCCTCTTTGCTCTTTACATGGAGCCGTTTGCCCAAAGGATCCGCCACAACCCAGAAGCAATTGGGATCAAGATGGGGCAGTATGTTCACACGGTCAGCCTCTATGCGGATGATGTCCTGCTGACCCTAGATGACCCCAGGAGGTCCCTTCCCGCCTGCATCCACGAGTTGGATGCTTTTTCACGTGTGGCCGGTTTCAAAATGAATATGGGCAAGTCGGTGGCTTTAGATGTGTCTTTGGCTGCGGACACTAGACGGGACCTTCAGCGGCTCTGCCCCATGCAGTGGTCATCGTCCCTGGTGCCATACTTGGGGATTCTGTTGACGCCGACGTTGCCAGCGATGGTGACGGCTAATTACGCCTCTCTCAGTAAGAAGATCAAGGAGGAGCTTGGCCGCTGGGGTAAGGGCCTGTTGTCCTGGCTTGGTAGGATTGCGGCGGTCAAGATGGCGTTTCTGCCCCAGATCCTGTATCTTTTCCGAGCCTTGCCGCTCCAGCCTCCGGTGGGTTGGATCAGGCAGACGCAAGCTGACATCGCACGCTTTGTCTGGCAAGGCCGCAAGCCTTGGATGAAGAGGGTTCTCTCCACGCTTGCCCCGGAAGCAGGGGGCCTTGGTATTCCGGACCTCCGTAAATACGTTCAGGCGGCGCAGCTGCGATACCTTGTGGAGTGGAGCAGGTGGGAATCCGATAAGCACTGGCTCTTTCAGGACCAGGCGGTTGCAGGACGTACCCTCCAGGAAGTTCCATTCTTGCGCCGCGCTCCCCGCCCCCCCAACCTTTATGCTTCCTTTGTTACGAGGGTTCCCTTGAGGGTGTGGGACACGGTCTGCGAGGTCCGGGACCTCACCACGTTCCCCTCGCCATTTACGCCCATTGTGGATAATCCTGACTTCTCCCCTGGGATGGAGCTGGGCGCTTTCTCCCATTGGAGGACGGCGGGCTGTCGAGCGCTCTTTCAGATTTATGGGTCGGAGGGAGTGGTCCCCTTTCAGCAGCTTCAGCAGGAGTTCCGCCTGACGGAGTTGGATAGACTGCGATATATGCAGGTCCGACACTGGGCGCTTCAACCCCAAGTGCGGGACACCGCTGATCGTCAGATAACACCATATGAGCGGTGGCTGGTGACCCGCGCCTCTGATGCTAAACTGATCACTGATCTTTACAAGTTCTTACAACCCCCTCCGTTTCACTATTATAACCCGGGTAGGGAACGATGGCACAGGGAACGGGGTAGGACACTTAGCCACAAGGCGAGACACTCAGCGTATCACACTGGCCTCACGGAAACATTCACTAAGGTGTCCACATACTGGTACTACACCCCAGAGAGACTGCACGAGATGAACAGGCATATTGAGAAGGAGTGCTGGAGAGGTTGTGGTCAGGTGGGGACCCTTTCACATATTCTTTGTGATTGCCCCTTGTTGGCTGCATATTGGAAGGAGGTTCTTGATGAGGTGGACACGCATTTTGAAATAGAGTTACCGCGCTTTCCGGCGTATATATTGCTGGGCCTTCCTAACAGCCTGATGTATCCGCTGAAGTCCCTGAGGGGCAGGCAAATCGCGATTGCGCTGGGCTCAGCGGTTCAGAACATCCTCATCCACTGGCGCACCACCACGGTCCCCTCCATCACTGGCTGGTTGCACAGGCTTTGGCATGTGCTGGGTATGGAGAAATTGTCACTCACGGTAGCGGGGGAGATAGACCAGTTTGATGAGCTGTGGCAACCCTTTCGTGCGCTGTTGACTACCGAATTTAGGGAACTCACCTGTCCGAGGTACCTCAGGCTTCTGAGGTTGACGCCACCGGTGATTCCAGCAGACTAGGAGGGGTAGAGGGGCTGGGTTCCTGAGGGGGGGGGGGGCGGTTGGGGGGCAGGTAGTGTTATTAGCGGAACATTGGACGGGGGTGGTGGGGGGAGTTGGGGTGTTTGGGGGGTTCTAGGGGATGGTGGGTTGGGTTTCTTTGTGTCATTGCTTATTATTTTCTATGCTCAGACTGGTGGTGTTGACTATGCTCAGAATGGAGGTATTGCATATATTTAGCCTTTTTCGTTTGCTTTTGCTTCCTTTTCCATAGCGGACTATTCCACAGCCGCACTCATAATGCCACGCTCATTTTCTTCGCTTTAATGTATGTGACCCTAACCTCCTGTTCCCCTTCCCTATGTTTTTTGTCTTAATAAAATGCTTTAAACCTAAATAGACTCTGTGGTTTTTGGTCCTCCAGACTAGAGTGGATGAGCTAAAGGTTTTGCAATTTTTGCAAGCATGAGTCCGTGCCTCTGACATCATTGGGGAATAATCATAATCATCGGTGACTTTGGGAGCTAAATGACTCTGCCACACTATCTAGTCAGTAAGTTGATTGGGGGTTCAACTACAAAGTCTGTTATCACTGAGGTATGTGGAAAGTCTAACAGCACCTATTATAATTGATAAGCTAAGCAATGCATTATATAGTGTCCATAGTTCTGTTTGTGCAGATTTGTCCCTGCAACAGTAGTAGAATGGATTGTCCTCCTATCCAAACCAAAAGTAAAGTAGTATCTTATTCTATCTTGGTGGTCATTCAACTTTTTATTGTTGGCAATTGTCAAAGCATAAACATTTAGAAGACTTGAAAAGACATTATGGAAAATCCCAGAGGACTGCACTCTGTGCATAGAGCTATTGCTGACTAGAATGGGAGTCCAATGGAATTGCCAAATGTGCAATCTTAGTTAGCTACACAGACAGACTAATAAGAATAATCTAGTAATACCACACGGAGTCATAGTCGAGGCAGGATAAGAATTTAGATCCAGTCTACAAGAATATCAAAGACGATTTAGAAAAAATCGAATGAGGAACGCTGGGAAAAAATAAGTACTCTATATTAAAATTAAAAATTACTGGGGCCAGCAAAGGAGCCCTCGCCTGCCCGATCCTGGCCTGCATCCTCAACAGCACCCTCCTCCTCCTCCTGTGTCCTCCTCTTGCCCCTGGGGGAAGCTGATGTACAACATGAAAGAAAGAAAAACAGAAAACATGGATGATATTTGTCAACCAAATCAAACATTTCAAAAGAACTAACAAAATATTTTGGCGAAATAGCAAATAGACAACTATTCCATGGGATATATTATTGACCAATCTCATGTGGTCTACTACGTTATTAGTATTGCTTGATTTGCGGACCGTCGAATTGGAAACTTCTTATGTAACTCACTACACAAAGTACTAAAAAGGTTTGCCTAGGATTGGCAGGCAGCAGTCCGCAGCACGCGAAGTGACAGCCAAAGTCCATTGTGACTGCAGATCAGCGACAACACTAAAGTTTCCTACTACATTAACCAGTCATTAAAATACTCAAACTATCAATCCACCACCACTATTTCTTCTTATCGCCATGTGTACAAAGGAAGGACTGGACTTGAGTCTGTAGGGGCTGATTTAGAAGCCCCTTGCGGCTCTTTTGCTCCATTGTTGCGTGACTTTTGTGACGCAGCGGCAGCACAAAAGAGGCGCCATGGTGCGGCGTATATTAACAACGTGACGCATATGGGAGATGCATCACGTTGTAAAGCCCTGCGCCATCAGGGGGCGTTCTGGCGCAAGGGAGGGCGTTCCTGCGCAGGAACGCATCCTAAAAGTGGCTGAGGGAAATCTACAAGATTTCAATCACTCACTTTAACGACAATGATGCGTGACTCAAACCCTGCGCCTGCTTGAAGCAGACGTACGGCTTGACGCAGCATTGGGGAGATAGGGCACCCCAGAGCATTGATGGAGCTGCGCCATCATTGCGACGCAACTCCAGCAATGCGCCGCCCTTACGGCACAGATGAGTAACGCTTTGGTGACGTTTTGGGCCCATGGTGCGCCGCATTGTAAATACGGCGCACCATGGGTGATAGTGGCGTGGCGCACAATTACTGGCGCATCCCTGCTACTTTGCAGGGATGCGCCAGTAATTAAACATCTGAACCTTAGTGTGTAGCATTACGCAGTTCTTTAAACTACACTCATACATAATTTCACAGGCCAATGAAATGAACACAAAATCGAAAACAAATAAGCATAGTAGCAACACTACTGAGAAGGAGAGCAGTGCACCTGAAATGCACAGAAGATTTTGAAATATAATTTACCTACAATGTAATGAGCAACATTATTGCTCTTGGTAAAAAAAAAAAATTGCAATATAATAACACAGCAGGAGAAAACAGAGTAGTAAAGAAATAGCTACTACTACTACACACCAAGCCCGGGGATCTCGAGGCCAAGCAGGTCGAGCAGATCTCGTTCACGGGTCAGGAAATCCGTCCAGCGGTGGGTGGCCTGGTTGTAGGTGCGCCGAACCCGAGAGTGGTCTATTTTAGACAACAAGGGGACCCCAATTAGTATCAGCGAGGGACCTCGGGGAACTTAGTCATATAAACACACAACAGTGGTCCCTGGCAGGGAGATGAATGAATGAAAATGAATATAGACTCAGTCAGTTCTATATTAATGAAGACATACCCAGCCGGGCAGAGGTCTTCAAAGTATATATTTCAATCAAAATATACAAAACAAAATAACACCTTCAGCAAATCACGTGCGTGGGGCACAAGCCTGTACCCAACCACGACCATACACAGACAAAAACATACACAAAGGGCTTACAAGGCAAAATTCAACAGTCTCTGTAAAGTTCCAATGTTTGGACAGAGAATTACTTATGGGTACCATTACATAGTTTTCTATTCAGAGTTCCACAAGTATATGGTACACAGTAGGTCGACGACGTTTCGGACCCACTTGCTAAATAATGGGGTTCATCATCAGGACAAAGCAATGGTTGCCTTTTTGGTTATTAGCCTCTTTAGCCTATGGGGAGGAAAGGAGGACAAAAGGGTACAATAAATTCACTCATACGCATAATGAGGGTGACATTGTGCCGTGGTGATAGACCTGGTGGAGACAACAAGTGACTTAATTCGGTGTTGACAGGCATGTGGCTGAGTGCGGTCGCACATGCTGTTGGTGACTTGGTAAGTGCTTAAGTGTGAGTAGTTCACAGAGCTAAAAGTGACATCAAGGCCAAGTAAGGAACGACGCAGTGATACTTGAGAATTACAGGTAAGAAGGGTGCCACAGTGGTTGTTGGTGCTGAGGCGCATTAAATTGCAGAGGATCAAGTGAATAAACGGCGCAGTGGATTGGATTCTGCGGGATTAGCAATAAGGTTAAAAAACCGGCGATATTTATACAGTATTGTAGGAGACAGGTGAAGAACCGGCGCAGTGACGTGAATCGCAGTCAAGGATACATCGATATTTATACAGTAAGGTGAAAAAACGGCGTAGTGATGTGAATTGTGGTCAGTAATGCAGCAATAATTATACCGAAAGTAGGGTTGCTCACCAGGACAGCAGTATGCTGGCTCATATAAGAGCGCGCAAGCGGTTGATTAAATCAGGAACAATTGAGTAAATTAGTCCAGGATATTTCTAAGGGGGAAGGATTGTGAGCGGTTAGGGCAAGGGACAGCCTTTTAATAAGTGTGGGCGGTCATTGAGAGAAGGTAAGCTTACCAGTTAGAATTTTTCGAGGGTCCAGGGGCGGGAGAGGATTAGTCTCTCGTGTCCGCTTGTACCTGTGTACAAAGTAACGTTTAAAAGCAGGAATCTAGGAAAAATAATCGGAGGTGTAGTTCAGTAAAACCCGAGTGGGGCTTACCTTGAAAGCCGGGTAATACCGGGAGCGCCTTGTCGCGCTCGGGTCCTGGAACCAGGGGGGCCTGCCGATAAAAGAAGGGATTATCAAAGGTGGGTGTTTGGGCAGGTTGGAGAACAGAGCTAGCAAGGCGAGCGTGGGGCTTACAGGATCAGTCGGCAAAGCTTGAGTTCCTGGTTCGGGGAATCATGTGAGCACAACAGTTTTATTGTGCTCAGCCATTGGTTGACAAGGGGACATGGGCATAATGGAAGGACAATGCTAGCGGCCATTTTAGGTGAGGGGAGTGATTGACAAGGGGACATGGGCATAAAGGAAGGACAATGCTAGCGGCCATTTTAGGTGAGGGGAGTGAAAATTACAGAAACACCATCGAGGGAAGAGGTGCGGCGCAGTGACATTTGTGAAAATAAAAATGAAAATAAACATTTTTGAATTTTACACAAACAATATTAACATTAGAGTACATTGCTTATACATAAGGGTATTTATGAAGGCCAGAGTGCTTTGAGTTCATTCACTTAGGTCTTTGAATTGGAGTTCATGGTCAGATTAGTGTGGTCCAGTCCTCTTGCTGGTTAAGACCGGAGTTCAAGCTATCTGTCCTTATTATCCATTTCAGTTCCTCTTTATTGAGAAGGAGACTCAAATCACCTCCTCTTGGTGGTAATGTCACTTGGTTAATAATGGTCCAGCGGATATCGTTTTCCGTGTGCTCCTTGGAAATGAAATGTTCAACCAACGGAGCGTTAGGGGTCTTGCAGCGTATTCTGCTCCTGTGCTGGGAAATCCGCAACTTAACCTTTTGTTTGGTTTGACCAACATATAGGAGGTCACATGGACATAAAATCGCATATACAACGTTACAACTATTGCAGTTTGTAAAAGTCTTCAAAAACATTTTTAGATTCCTTATAAACAAATTCTTTACTTTGTATTCACATACCACACATGTTCCACATTTCGCATGACCCCTAAGGGGTGTTGTGGTCCAATGGTCATTGATCGTTCTTTTGAGTGGGGTAGGGGAAGGTAATGCTGCCCTCACTAAATGATCTTTGATATATTTTTTTTTTTAAAGCAAACAATGGGCGTTCCCAGTTCAGTTGGCCTGAATTCAGAATGTGCCAGTTTTGTTTAATGGTTTTCGTGACTTTATTGGACACGCTGGAAAAAGTTGTGACACAAACCAATTTGTTTGTGGTGGGCTTAGGTCTATTTGTCAAAAGGGTCTCACGTGGACAATACCAAGCTCGCTTCATAGAGTTTTTTATGAGGCGACGAGGATAACCTCTTTGTCTCAATTTGGTGGCTAGGAGACCAGCTTCACGGAAGTAATCCTCTTTATGGAAATTGTTCCTTCGCAACCGAAGAAACTGTGAATAGGGTAAGCTATCTTTTAGGGCCCTAGGGTGGCAACTATCATAGCTTAAAAGCGTGTTTTTCTCAGTGGGTTTATGGTATAACGAAGTATAGAGTAGGCCATTCTCATGTTGGATAGTCAGGTCCAGAAAAGGGATAGAAGTTTTGCTGTGAGTCAATGTGAATGTTAGGCCACTGCAGTTGTTGTTGAGCCAATGTAGTAGGGCTGGGAAGGCATTGATGTCAGTACCCCATATCATGAAGACATCATCTATATAGCGTCTCCACGTGAGGATGCCCTGGTGGAATGGGTTACTATCAACAAGAATCGTGTTACACTCCAACCAGTCCATGTAAAGAATAGCCAACGTTGGAGCAAAAATGGCTCCCATGGAGGTTCCGCGAACCTGCTGGAAATATTGATTATCATACACAAAGAAATTTTGTGTGAGGCAGATTTCGAGGAGCTGAATTATGAAAAGCGTGGGGACCCTGTGAGGACGAGTTCTTTGGTCGAGAATGGTTTCCATTACAAACAATGATTCTCTCTGGGGAATGTTTGTAAATAATGATTCGACATCAAGGGTATATAGGGTCTCAGTATCAGGGTTAAATGGAAAATTTTCACCAAGGTTGATCATGTGAGTACTGTCTTTTATATAACATCGGGTTGTTGGGACAAAGTCCTTTAAAAAGAAATTCACATAATGGCCCAAGGGTTCCAGAACCGAGCCACAACCCGATACAATGGGGCGGCCTGGGGGTTGGTCAAGGCTCTTGTGCACTTTGGGCAAGGTGTAAATTACTGGTGTTCTGGGATTTGGAGTGTTCAGGAAGTCATATTCGTGTTTACTCAGGTATCCATTATCCAGAGCCTCAGTAGTGATAGTTCTGATTAGGGCTTGGATTTCTTTAGTGGGGTTCGTGGGAAGTCTACAGTAGTGGTCTGTATTGGATACTTGACGGAATAATTCACTTTTGTAATTGTCAATGTCTTGCAATACAATTCCTCCACCCTTATCAGCTGGCTTAATGATTAGTCTGGGATTATTCTTAAGGGTAGAAATGGCTGATTTCTCATCTGCAGAGATATTATATGGTATAAAAATGTGAGATTTTGCCAAATCGGTAGTTTCTTTCAGAATCACCTTCTCAAATGTTAAGATTTCCTTGGGAATCATGCCCGCCATAGGGGAGAATTTAGAGGGTGGTCTAAAAACCCGAGAGTGGTGGTACATGGCCCGGCACACCTTATCCCACCGCTTCCGGCGCTCCCGCATCCCGTACCCGCCTCCGATCTTGCCGCCTACCATGATGGTCCTGGGGAGGTGGCGCTGTACATAGAATACTAGTGCGCCCACCTCCTCCGCGCTAAAGATCTCCCGTGGCATCACTAGCTCCCCCCTCAAACGCCCACACAGGAGCCGGGCACGGGGTGTGGGACCCTTCCCCTTCTCGGGATGCTTCCCGGCTCCCTTCACCATGGTCTGGGCGGAAAGGAATAAAGAAAATAGAATAGGGAAGAGAAGAAAAGAAAAGAGTTTAAAAAAGTAGTTTAAAATTAACAAAAAGTAGCAGTAAACACAAAAATATAGGGCTACAAAAATAGAGGGATAGATAATAAGTAAAATAGATTAAAAAAAACTTCAAACTAGCAAAGGATGGCAGAGATTTAGAGAGGATACAAGAAGCATGCCCAGAACCATAGAAATGAATGAGAAACAAGATGGCCGTGCCCGTTCACGACCGCGCGGGTAAGTTCGCGCGAGATGTTCCTCACGAACACTCGTGAAATTGTACTGGCGAGCCGCACACTTTGCGAGATTACACTTCGCGCCCGGAAACGGAAATACGTCATGCAAACAAGATGGCCGCGCCCTTGAACGACCGCGAGGGCAACTTCGCGCCTTGCGCTACACGCGGCTCGCGAACTCGCACAAAACCTTGCGAACTAACACGCCGCAAAAAAAGAAATCGCATATTCGCACGAATTCGCGGCTTCCGAATCCGATCTCGCGCGTGTTCGCGCCCCGCGAATCCCGCGAAATTGCAGAAAAACGAGTTTTGCAAAACTGAAAGCACTCGGCAGGTGCAAGAGTTCAAACTCATCATTAGTAACCATTCCCTGTAGTGCTTCCTGACTGGGGCCCCTCCAGAGTTCAGTTGCTAGTTGCAACAATTGTATGACCCTGCTCTGACCCTCGCAGCAGGCTCATAGAATAGCTACAAGTAGGCCACAAAGGTCATGGAAAAAAAAAATTGCACTGCAACAGAAAGCAAATTACTGATAAGGAAGCAGGTGCCAGACCTTTAATTTTAAAACAGTGACACATTAATAAATTAACCCCAAATTAATTCATGTCAGTTGAAGTAGGGCAGGTGTGCTTGCTTTTCCCCCCCCCATAATCTACAGTGATGATGAACCAGAGGGTGGCATTGATGTAACAGAGGGTGGCATGGGTGAAACAGAGGGTGGCAGTGTTGAAACAGAGGGTGCTGGGAGGCTGTGATGATGAACCAGACGTAGAAACAACATAGTCGCGACCGTTGCGAGCCAACAAGTAAGTTCGCAATTGCGAACTAGTACCAAACCCTCGCGAACTGGCAGAAACCCTTGCGAACACAAAAAAAAATCTGCAAATTCGCGAGAATTCGCGGATTTTGCGGATTGCGAGTTCGCAAATTTGCAAAATTTGCGAACGCCAGATTCGCAAAATTCGCCCATGCTTAGTCCTCAGCTACATGATGGCTTTGCGGATAATGGGGATGTTTGGTATCAATCGCCTCATATTGGTGAACCCACACTGATGCCAGTGTTGGAATTACAATCATATGTACCCAGAGTGCACCTTCGAGGTGGCCCCTGAAAATTGACCAGCCTCTGGTATCCTTGCTGACTGGTTTCTGCCAGCCTGCCATTTGAGATGCTGTTCTGACCTACTAGGATGAGAGCCTTTTTCTCTCAGAAGATCTCGAAGAAAAGCCTGACCGGGAAGAGGGTGTAACGCCCCTCCTATAGGATAACCCCTTGGTACAGCAAGCTTCAAAGAGCTGCCGCCTTTGGAATGCCGATCTAGCTCCCCTAATAGGAGAGGAAGCCACCGCCCTTTGTCCAGTACTTCCTTGGCACATAGACGGGTGGGGAAATTAGCTAATCAGGTAGGTGTGCCACCTCCAGACTAATTCCACCCCAAAGGTTGACTACTGTGAGGTGAACACGGTTTTTAAGAAGTAGCCATCTTTGTGATGGCAAATTTAGGAATTCTGGGACAGGGTTATGCCTACCTCCCACCGGAAGTTTGGTATAGTATGACCTCCATTTTAGTTTGCTTCCCCACACTCTCTTTTCCTCCCACCCTCTGTTGGCAGCTGCTACCCCAGAGCCCTCCTGCTAACCCTTAGTTGTCAGCTTGCTGCCCCAGATCTGTTTTCAGATAACAGCCGGAGCCCCTCCGGTCCACCCTCAGTTGCTTTCTGCTGTAGCCCTCCCAGCTGCCCCAACTGACATCTTGCTGCCTCATTACCTCCTGCCCATTATCTATAGTCAGCTTGCCCCCCATTGCCTCCCACCCACCCTCTATTGTCCGTATGCCTCCCCAACCCGTCCCGCCCTCCCACCAATGCCTGTTAGTTTCCACATCCCCTCCCACCTACGACAATAGGCTAGTTTGAGCTGTTACAGCATGTGGTGGCCTTCTCCTGCCATGGTCTAGGGCAGGGCATTCTGTTAGGGTTACATGGACTAAATGTACAAAACAAATGGACAAAGTTAAAAAGAAGAGGTTATAGTTCTCACAATAATTTCAGAGCTGAAGCATTTTTGTTATTATATAGAACGAAGTTATAGTTACTGCTTTTTTAATTTATTTTATGCAACTAACATCCATTGACAAAGCCAATAGTTATGACTTGTTGTAGGTCTAATGTTACTGGATGCAATGATAGAAACAGCAAAATATGCAGGCACATTATTCTCAGCACATATTTTTAGCAGAGGTGTTTTAAGCCACACCCTTAATTACATCAGACACACCTCTTGGAGAGACCCCAAGTTTTTTCATCCCACTTAAAGCCCTGGAAACAACACCATGTCACAGTCACCCCACGTCCTGGCACTGTGTATCATGCATGACTCATGACTTTCAAAGTTTTCAGATTGCCTATGTGCAGGGGCATAGTGAATCCTTCCCCACCCCTTGCTTTAGGAACTACAGTGAGGGTGATGTTCTTGATGGGCCTCTTCTGTCTGTAACTGGGTGGTTGCATGGATGGGTGAAGGGCAGATGGAAGGATGGGTGGCTAAGTGAAAGGGGAATGGAGAGAGAAAGGGAAGATGGAGGGATGGATGGATGGATGAGTGAAAGCATAGATGAATGATTGACAGAATGGATGGACAAATGGGTGCATGGATGAGTGAAAAGAAGAATGTAAAGATGGATAAGTAAAAGAATGCATACATGAGTGAAACAGAGGATGGAGAGCTGGAATAAAGGTTGGATGGATGATTGAAAGGGTAAATGGGTAGACAAATGAGTGACTGGGTGGATGGATGAGTATGTGAAAGGATGGCTGGATGGGTGAAAGGGTAAATGGTTGGATGGATGAGTGAATGGATGGGTGGGTGGAAGAGTAGACGGATGAGTGAAAGGACGGATTGGGTGAAGAGTGGATGGATAAATAGATGAATGAAAGGATGGATGGAGGGATGGATGAGTGAAATGATGGATGAAAGGGTAGGTGATGGATAGGTTTGCAAATGGTTTAAAAAGTTTGGATATGGATGGGCACACAGATGGAAGGACAGAATGAATGATCAAAGGTTGAATGATGGATAAAAGAATTAATAGATGACAGAATGTAAATTTGAAATGGGTGATAGCAGGGGTTTTATGGAAGGATGAATGACTAGATCCTTGGACAAGAGCGCTCTTCTGTTGAGGGTTGTGATGACTTACTTTGCTTTCTTGGTGCCATGAGAGCTTTATTTCAAATTCAAATTTTCTGGCTACTCCCTTGACTATGTGTTACTATTCTGTATTTGATGTGTGCTTATGTGAGGGATCTATACATCATGCATATGACATTTTGAGTGACACTCAACTGCTACTTGAATGTTACACTAGTAATTGTAAATGTTTGCCTGTTTTGTTTTAGGTATAAGGTTTTAGGGAGAGACTCATAGTACCATGAGCTGTACTTGAGATTCATATTGTGTTTGTAGCAATAGGCAAGGCATAAAAAATAAACTATGTAATAGTGCAGAGCTTTTCAAACTCTGTGTCACGACACAGTACTGTGTCGCCTGCCATGTGTCGGTGTGTCACGCGACGACGCGTAGACGCGGTCTACTCATCATGCAGCATGGTTCTGCGCATTTCAGTGACGCAGTACCTGTTCTTGCAGAAGAGGAAAAGAAGGAGCATTGCGCTGCCGTTCTCCCGCAGGCCCGGCGGTGAGTAATATACTGCGGTGTGAATGTCGGGGAATGGGGGATGGAGCTGCTAGCTGCAGCCCTCTCGTGGCCAACATGGGGATTGATAGACTAACATAGGATTTTAAATTATTACTCCCTAGAGGGAGAACCCATGCTTCGGTAGTGTAACAGCACAACATAGTTATAGAGAATATGACCGACTTTACTTGGCTTTCTCTGAAGCACTTTTGCAGCCTTGTGTATTGGAGCCTGTTTTGTAGGTGTTACCACTTGATACATGTGAGCGTGAATTGTAGAAGACTGGTACTTCTAGAAAACCTCTTATTAACCCGGGAGCCCTCTCCCTTGTTGATGAAAAGCAGAGATTAATTTCACGTTGGAACAACAGCTGCAGATGTGTATATATATATATATATATATATATATATATATATATATATATATATATATATATATATATATATATATATATATATATATATACATATTTATTTATTATTATTTTTTAAGTTTTCAAAAACCTTTATTGATTTTGAGAGTTATTGACCACAGCATGGTGCCTACATCCCTGGGCGGGCCGTCAACGCAAAGTAGCATTCTGCAAACTAATATGGACGAGAAAAAAGGTACACAGCAAGCCGCCTACAACTACAACGGGCCGGCCGCGTCTGGTGGGACAGGTTTGGCTAGTAGAGTTAAAGGGTCATAAACATTTTGATCTAGAACCAAATGAGGAAACAACATTATCACTGTAAGCATATTTAATAGAAAAAAGACGCCCATTTATGCTGATTCATACTGAACAGATGATCTAATACGCGATACTATCATATACTCTGTCGCCACTTTGGTCGCTATACCATTGCCTAAGTGAAATCCCACGTGCGTCAGTTCACATCTCTATCATGTGTCCCATCGTCTCTAGTGCAAAGCTCAGCGGCTTTGTCTATGGAGGTGGTGTGCTCCAGGAGGTAGGTTTGAAGGGGAGCCCATATATCGCATGGATGGGAGGAAGGCGGTAGAAGTTCGGCATGAATGTGTAATTAAAGTGATGCCATCGCAAAATGTCGGCTGCAAAGTTTGCAGCTAAACCACCATTTTGGGAAGGTGTATGGCAGAGGATAACAATGTTTGGAAATTAGATTTCAGAGGTTGCCACTGTGTTGTTCGAACTTTGCTGTAAACAATCAATTGTGCCTTTTGTTAAGATGCCACTGTAGTTTAATAGGACAGATTCCGAATTGAGAGCGTTTCGCTGTCACTGGCGCTCGAACACATCAGGGGTCGTAAAATGGCTAGGTAGGGCAGTAATTTACAGCTATCACGCTTCTGTGCACGCTCCTGGAAAATAATGTAATGCTTTAAGACATGTATGAACAGTAGTTATTCCTCGTATGGTCACTAATGTATTTAGAAATGTATGGTTGATCCTTGGGCACCTGTGTGACATTGAGGAAAACGTCCTAGTAATTAACCATGACAAAGTCTCTGTGCTCTCTCGCCAGTGTGTAAAGCTTTTTGACACTCTCAGAATGTGCAGTGGAGCTGTGTACACACAGTAACGTCCACGGGGTATAATTGCCTGCCTGATTCAGTAATGCCAAGGCTTGGAGGTGCTTTAGTGAGCTGAATGTCTGCCTGAAAGGTGTTTTCTGCTGGAAGCTCCCATATGCTGTTTAGTTCTCCTGTCACTTTATTACAGAAATAGATGCTTGTGTAGTCGCTCTGTTGGTTTGCTTCTGTGGCCAAATAAAACCCTACTATCCCAATCATGTATTGTAGTACATGGACAATGAAGGCAAGGAAACAGGCCAAGTATAAGAAAAAGTAATGTTAGCCATTAATTTTGAAAAACAGATTATCTTAGCTAGTTTTTTAAAAATAAAGTTTACTCTACTATGCTTGATATCCGTGCCGTATGAGACAGAACTTTGTTGTTGTTGCAAAACACCAAGGTACCATACAGTTTTTTTAAACAATTTTAAGTAATGTTTTGTGATTCAATCACTATGGGCATTGAGACTACTGAACTAAGGGCCATATTACCAAGGTGAAGTATCGCCGCTTTTTCGGCGAATTGTGCAGAGAAAGCGGCGATACTTCTAGCGCCCTATTAACAAGGGCATGCTAACGCCTGCCTCAAGCCCACTTTGCATGTCAGCGAGAAACATCGCTAATGACATGCAAAGTGGGCGTTCCCACGTCCAATCACATGTAAAATGTGGTTGGAGGTGGTAACACCCTATTACCAAGGCAGGCATTGGGAGGAGACCTGCGATAAACTTGTTTATCGCAGGTCTCCCAACGCCTGCTCTGTTCAGGTGTTAGGCATTGATAACATGGGGGTGTGGATCATAAAGCTGAATCCACCACCCCATAATATCAAGGCACACATTAGCGCGTGACAACAACGTTTGTTGTCACACGCTAATGTTCCCTATCGCCGGCTATCGCCGGATTTAATATTGCCTACGTGTTGCACGTTGATAATGACGACCTAATACGGCGATAAAATCCGGCGATTGCCGGCGATAGGGAAATGTGCGATGTGCGTTTTTTAAACGCACATGTTGGTAATATGGCCCTAAGTATTTTAGGCTTCTTGACTTAGTGCAATAGCATTTTGACTAATGTCCTTGCCACACTTTCTTTCACTTCCAGCTGATGTCCCACTTTGCTTTGTTCACATACTTTCCTCCGGACATTATGCGAAGACCCCATGTGCTATCCCTTGCACACAGTCAGACTGCAGTACTCCAGAGATGTTTTTGATGTGAAACTGAATTACTTTGTCACGAAATGATGCATGTCTAAAAAGTGTGTCATCTACATTCTTAAGAAAGCTGCAGGGAAAAGCACCTTTGTGATTTCCGTCAGCTTTTGCAACTCTCTGCAAAGCCCCCATAAGCAAAGTCAGATTCCATATTTCAAATTTTAATTGCTGAAACACCCGTAATGCGTTCCCACATGGTAGGTCCATCAGAGCAATCCTCCTTTAAGTTCGCCTATGCGTGCCGCTTTACATTTCTCAATGGTACAAAAGGGGGTGGTAATGGACGGAGCATCTGAACCAATCAAACACTCACACCCAGTCAAAAAATCTGGGTTTAAACCATCACCGTTCTTTAGCCCACTCTGCCACTCCCGTTCGGACATGGCTATATGCAAATCAGTCTGACCCTGTGCCTCATGGGAACAGTCCAGACCAAAATGCCAAGCCATGCATTCCCTGGACCGGAAACAAGCTTCCGAGGACCGTTTTCCTGCATTCCAGCCGTCTTCAGCCCGGCTTGCTTGAATCCAGTGGCAAAGTGAGCAAGGGACTCACGTCTGAGCATACCCTGCCACACTTATGGCGGC
The DNA here is from genome assembly GCF_964263255.1 of Lissotriton vulgaris. Lineage (NCBI taxonomy): Eukaryota > Metazoa > Chordata > Amphibia > Caudata > Salamandridae > Lissotriton > Lissotriton vulgaris. The sequence continues at coordinate 1,102,204,186 of NC_141693.1, forward strand.
CAAAAGCGGTACAAAAGGGGGTGGTAATGGACGGAGCATCTGAACCAATCAAACACTCACACCCAGTCAAAAGATCTGGGTTTAATCCATCACCGTTCTTTAGCCCACTCTGCCACCCCAGTTCAGACATGGCTATATGCAAATCAGTCTGACCCTGTGCCTCATGGGAACAGTCCAGCCCGAACTGCCAAGCCATGCCTTCCCTGGACCTGAAACTAGCTTCCGAGGACCGGTTTCTGGCATTCCAGCCGTCTTCAGCCCGGCTTGCTTGAATCCAGTGGCAAAGTGAGCAAGGGACTCACGTCTGAGCATACCCTGCCACACTTATGGCGGCCAAAAGCGGTACAAAAGGGGGTGGTAATGGACGGAGCATCTGAACCAATCAAACACTCACCCCCAGTCAAAAGATCTGGGTTTAATCCATCGGAAGCTTGTTTCCGGTCCAGGAGCATCTGAACCAATCAAACACTCACACCCAGGCAAAAGATCTGGGTTTAATCCATCACCCTTCTTTAGCCCACCCTGCCTCCCCAGTCCAGACATGGCTATATGCAAATCAGTCTGACCCTGTGCCTCATGGGAACAGTCCAGCCCGAACTGCCAAGCCATGCCTTCCCTGGACCGGAAACAAGCTTCCGAGGACCGGTTTCTGGCATTCCAGCCGTCTTCAGCCCGGCTTGCTTGAATCCAGTGGCAAAGTGAGCAAGGGACTCACGTCTGAGCATACGCTGCCACACTTAAACAGTACAAAAGGGGGTGGTAATGGACGAGCATCTGAACCAATCAAACACTCACACCCAGTCAAAAGATCTGGGTTTAATCCATCACCGTTCTTTAGCCCACTCTGCCACCCCAGTTCAGACATGGCTATATGCAAATCAGTCTGACCCTGTGCCTCATGGGAACAGTCCAGCCCAAACTGCCAAGCCATGCCTTCCCTGGAACGGAAACAAGCTTCCGAGGACCGGTTTCTGGCATTCCAGCCGTCTTCAGCCCGACTTGCTTGAATCCAGTGGCAAAGTGAGCAAGGGACTCAAGTCTGAGCATACCCTGCCACACTTATGGCGGCCAAAAGCGGTACAAAAGGGGGGGGGGGGGGGGTGGTAATGGACGGAGCATCTGAACCAATCAAACACTCACACCCAGTCAAAAGATCTGGGTTTAATTCATCACCGTTCTTTAGCCCACTCTGCCATATAACACATGGCATTACATTTTATATGCTTTTACCACGCATACATTTACAACGAAATTCGTTGTAAATGCATGAATGGTAAAAGCATGTTTTTTTTAATGTTTGGATAAGGTAAGTATGGGTATAGGGGTATATGTTTTGGGGTACTGAGGTATATTTTCTGGGGTGTTTGGGTATTTTAAGGGTTCAGATATAGTTTTGGGTTATGGGGTACAGGGGTAGTTTTAGGGTTTAGGGATAGGTATGGGTTTTGGGGTACAGGGGTATTTTTAGGGTTCAGGGCTAGGTTTGGATTTTGGGTTATAGGAGTATTTTTAGGGTTCAGCTGTAGGTTTGTGTTTTCGGGTACAGGGGTATTTTAAGGGTTCAGGGCTAGGTTTGGGTTTTGGGGTACAGGGGTATTTTTAGGGTTCAGGGCTAGGTTTTGGATCTGGGGTACAGGGTTATTTTAGGGTTCAGGGGTAGGGTTGGGTTTTGGGGAACAGGGTTATTTTTATGGTTCAGGGCTCGGTTTGGGTTTTGGGGTACAGGGGTATTTTTAGGGTTCAGAGGTAGGTTTGGGTTTTGGGGTACTGGGGTATTTTAAGGGTTCAGGGCTAGGTTTAGGTTTTGGGGTACGGGGGTATTTTTAGGGTTCAGAGGTAGGTTTGGGATTTGGGGTACAGGGGTATTTTAAGGGTTCAGGGCTAGGTTTGGGGGTGCAGGGGTATTTTAGGGTTTAGGGGTAGGTTTGGTTTTGGGGTACAGGGGTATTTTTAGGGTTCAGGCTAGGTTTGGATTTTGGGGTATAGGAGTATTTTTAGGGTTCAGCGGTAGGTTTGGGTTTTCGGGTACAGGGGTATTTTAAGGGTTCAGGGCTAGGTTTGGGTTTTGGGGTACAGGGGTATTTTTAGGGTTCAGGGCTAGGTTTGGGTTTTGGGGTACAGGGGTATTTTAGGGTTCAGGGGTAGGTTTGGGTTTTGGGGAACAGGGTTATTTTTGTGGTTCAGGGCTAGGTTTGGGTTTTGGGGTACAGGGGTATTTTTAGGGTTCAGGGCTAAGTTTGGGTTATGGGGTACAGTGGTAGTTTTAGGGTTTAGGGATAGGTATGGGTTTTGGGGTACAGGAGTATTTTTAGGGTGCAGGGCTAGGTTTGGATTTTGGGATATAGGAGTATTTTTAGGGTTCAGGCCTAGGTTTGGGTTTTGGGGTACAGGGGTATTTTTAGGGTTCAGGGCTAGGATTGGGTTTTGGGGTATTTTTAGGGTTCAGGGCTAGGTTTGGGCTTTGGGGTACAGGGGTATTTTAGGGTTCAGGGGTAGGTTTGGGTTTTGGGGAACAGAGTTATTTTTATGGTTCAGGGCTAGGTTTGGGTTTTGGGGTACATGCGTATTTTTAGGGCTCAGAGGTAGGTTTCGGTGTTGGGGTACAGGGTTATTTTAAGGGTTCAGGGCTAGGTTTGGGCTTTGGGGTACAGGGGTATTTTAGGGTTCAGGGGTAGGTTTGGGTTTTGGGGTACAGGGGTATTTTTAGGGTTCAGGGGTAGGTTTGGGTTTTGGGGTACAGGGGTATTTTTAGGGTTCAGAGGTAGGTTTGGGTTTTGGGGTACAGGGGTATTTTAAGGGTTCAGGGCTAGGTTTGGGTTTTGGGGTACAGGGGTATTTTAGGGTTCAGGGCTCGGTTTGGGTTTTGAGGTACAGGGGTATTTTTGGGGTTCAGGGCTAGGTTTGGGTTTTGGGATACAGGGGTATTTTAGGGTTCAGGGGTAGGTTTGGATTTGGGGGTACAGGGGTATTTTTAGGGTTCAGGGGTAGGTTTGGGTTGTGGGGTACAGGGGTATTTTTAGGGTTCATGGGTAGGTTTGGGTTTTGGGGTGCAGGGGTATTTTTAGGGTTCAGAGGTAGGTTTGGGTTTTGGGGTACGGGGTATTTTAAGGGTTCAGGGCAAGGTTTGGGTTTTGGGGTACAGGGGTATTTTTAGGGTTCAGGCGTAGGTTTGGGTTTTGAGGTACAGGTGTATTTATATGGTTCAGGGCTAGGTTTGGGTTTTGGGGTACAGGGGTATTTTTAGGGTTTAGGGATAGGTTTGGGTTTTGGGGTACAGGGTATATTTATAGGGTTAAGATGGGCTAGTGTTTAAGGGTGTTGGGGTATTTTAAGGAGTACGGGTGGGTTATGATTATGGGGTGCAGGAGTATTTAAAGGGAGCAGGATGGGATTAGCACACGATAAAAGACATGGCATGAAGGGCGGAACGTACCCCATGCCCCCAGGGTTTGTCACGCCCCCAGCACACGCCCACAGCACAACGCAGACACTCCCACAAGGGACTACTTTGCTGGCACGGTTCTCCTACCTTTTAAATGTATATGGTGGGCGTTTGCATAGCCTATGTCCTTCTGCTGCAACTGCCCTTTCCAACGCTGTATTGGGTGTTGTGATTGGTGCTGTACTTTTTGAGTTTTCCCGCCTCAAAGGTTTAGGCTGTCTCTTTATATTATTAGTATGGATGGAAGAGGTACAGCACACTCAATATTGGTGCTATCATTCCATCATTCCTTATACACAGGCCATGTTCAACACAGTAATTGGAAGCTCTCCTCTCACAAATCTAGCTCCCATCATAGGAATGGGCATCTACGTTAACAGACAGGGATACCTGTTAACTTTTCAAGACACAAATGAGATGATGTTTGTGCAGCGTTGACAACTCTCACAGCAGATCATGAGGATTTTGGTGTTTGAATACCCATGAAGCATTTTTAGGAACACTACTTCCCTGTGAGATACAATAGACCAGTAATGGTGGCAAGAAATAGATATAAAGAGCACTTTACAAGGTAGTTGAGAGAGGTCTTCCCCAAATTTCTGTAACTACTCTTTTTGCTTAGCTCCAAATACACCGTAGTACTAAAACAGGTGAGTGTGATACTTTAAGTTGATAGTTATACAATCATTTTTTCCAGCTGTTTCAGACGATTTATTTGATGCAGGAGGTCTACCTTTAAATAATGCACAGAAAGAGTTTTCTGTAATTGTCACTGTCCTGTCCCACTGTATATAATTACCTATCCATACTGCGGGAAAGTATAGGGATGTCCTCAGCCATATGCACACGATCTAGCTATTCTGTGAACGTTTGAGAGAAATAAGAATAAATAATGTAACTTCAATATCTTATCTATCAAATTCTTTTTTAGTATTAATTCATGCACAGGCCAGAAGTAAATGAGTCATCTCTTGCAAGGACATTGGTAAATACACTGTGCTCCTCAATATGCAAGTGATTCCACGTTCCACGGTATCTGGATGCTGTGTACATAGCTGTGTGATCTAGATTTCAGCAAAACATGAGTGATCTTGATACTGGAGTCATATTAAGTGAAACATGCTTGAAGTTTAATACAACATTACTCTAGTCACCCCTTCCCCCCCCCACTAATTAAGTTTTAGTCAGCCACCATTCTTACCTTCTGTTTACCGGAGCAGCTGACTTTTCTCTGGTTCTGCAGGCCACGATGTGGCATTGAACTTCAGAACACAGAGGCTCCATCCCGGAGCCAAGCGCAAGTGGGTACGAGGTTCTGGCATGCAAGAGCCCAGTCAACACTGCAGTTTTGGCCCAATCTGAGATTATTTCTCCCTTATAATGTTCTCATGTTGAGCCAATGGGCTCAGGGGTAGGTTTGGGTTTTGGGGAACAGGGTTATTTTTATGGTTCAGGGCTAGGTTTGAGTTTTGGGGTACAGGTGTATTTTTAGAGCTCAGCGTTAGGTTTGGGATTGGGGGTACAGGGGTATTTTAAGGGTTCAGGGCTAGGTTTGGGTTTTGGGGTACAGGGGTATTTTTAGGGTTCAGAGGTAGGTTTGGGTTTTGGGGTACAGGGGTATTTTAAGGGTTCAAAGCTAGGTTTGGGTTTTGGGGTACAGGGGTATTTTGGGGTTCAGGGGTAGGTTTGGGTTTTGGGGTACAGGGGTATTTTTAGGGTTCGGGGCTAGGTTTGGGTTTTGGGGTACAGGGGTATTTTTAGGGTTCAGGGGTAGGTTTGGGTTTTGAGGTACAGGGGTATTTATAGGGTTCAGGGCTAGGTTTGGGTTTTGGGGTACATGGGTATTTTTAGGGTTTAAGGACAGGTTTGGGTTTTGGGGTACAGGGTATATTTATAGGGTTAAGATGAGTTAGTGTTTAAGGGTGTTGGGCTATTTTAAGGAGTACGGGTGGGTTATAATTATGGGGTGCAGGAGTATTTAAAGGGAGCAGGGTGGGATTAGCACACAATAAAAGACATGGCATGAAGGGCGGAACGTACCACACGCCCCCAGCGTTTGTCACGCCCCCAGCACACGCCCACAGCACAACGCAGACCCGCCCACAAGGGACTACTTTGCTGGCACGGTTCTTTTACCTTTTAAATGTATATGGTGGGCGTCTGCATAGCCTATATCCTTCTGCTGCAACTGCCCTTTCCAACGCTGTATTGGGTGTTGTGATTGGTGCTGTACTTTTTGAGTTTACCAGCCTCAAAGGTTTAGGCTGTCTCTTTATATTATTAGTACTAGCAGCCCGTCCCGACGTTGTCCGGGTATGAATTGCTGCCGGCCAGTAGTATATTGTTTTGTAGGATTTAGTTTTGATAGCATTTCTTATCTGTGACAGGCCTGTGAAACGCTCCGATTCACAGTGCAAGTCTGATGCACTTAAGAGTGTGCGTTCAGTAGTGTGTGCGAACTCGACAACATTGCATGAGCACAATTTACATTACAGAAGAACACATTCATTTGTGGTAGACACGGGGAGACAAAGCGATTTGCCTGGAATCACAGGATGTTGAGCTGATGCCGAGATTCGAACGTAGCTCCCCAGCTCTAAAGTTCGCAATTCTAGAACTTGTGGCGGGAGGTTTGTCTAAAAGTGTATGTCGGTGCTGGCCATCAATGAGAGAGACCTGTGCATTTTTCAAATCGGTGGTGAAAAAATACGAGTATGTTGCTGGAGATGTGAGCCGCCGTGCCACCAATGTACTTACCGGGGGAGGGTAAACACCCATTATTCCGCAACTTTCTTTCCGCATACCATCACTCCGCATACTTTCATTACGAAAGTACCATGACTCCGCAATGCCATTATAACACAGTGCATTACATTTTATATGCTTTTACCAGGCATACATTTACAACGAAATTCGTGGTAAATGCATGAATGGTAAAAGCATGTTTTTTTTAATGCTTGGATAAGGTAAGTATGGGTATAGGGGTATATGTTTTGGGGTACTGAGGTATATGTTTTGGGATGTTTGGGTATTTTAAGGGTTCAGGGCAAGGTTTGGATTTTGGGGTATAGGAATATTTTTAGGGTTCAGCGGTAGGTTTGAGTTTTCGGGCACAGGAGTATTTTAAGGGTAAGGGGTAGGTTTGTGTTTTGGAGTACAGGGGTATTTTTAGGGTTCAGGGCTAGGTTTGGGTTTTGGGGTACAGGGGTATTTTAGGGTTCAGGGGTAGGTTTGGGTTTTGCGGAACAGGGTTATTTTTATGGTTCAGGGCTAGGTTTGGGTTTTGGGGTACAGGGGTATTTTTAGGGTTCAGGGCTAGGTTTGGGTTATGGGTACAGGGGTAGTTTTAGGGTTTAGGGATAGGCATGGGTTTGGGGTACAGTGGTATTTTTAGGGTTCAGAGGTAGGTTTTGGTGTTGGGGTACAGGGGTATTTTAAGGGTTCAGGGCTAGGTTTGGGTTTTGGGGTACAGGGGTATTTTCAGGGTTCAGGGCTAGGTTTGGGTTTCGGGGTACAGGGGTATTTTAGGATTCAGGGGTAGGTTTGGGTTTTGAGGAACAGGGTTATTTTGAGGGTTCAGGGCTAGGTTTGGGTTTTGGGGTACAGGTGTATTTTTAGGGTTCAGAGGTAGGTTTGGGTTTTGGGGTACAGGGGTATTTTAAGGGTTCAGGGCTAGGTTTGGGTTTTGGGGTACAGGGTTATTTTAGGATTCAGGGGTATGTTTTGGTTTTGGGGTACAGGGGTATTTTTAGGGTTCAGGGCTAGGTTTGGATTTTGGGGTATAGGAGTATTTTTACGGTTCAGCGGTAGGTTTGGGTTTTTGGGTACAGGGGCTTTTTAAGGGTTCAGGGATAGGTTTGGGTTTTGGGGTACAGGGGTATTTTTAGGGTTCAGGGCTAGGTTTTGGTTTTGGGGTACAGGGGTATTTTAGGGTTCAGGGGTAGGTTTGGGTTTTGGGGAACAGGGTTATTTTTATGGTTCAGGGCTAGGTTTGGGTTTTGGGGTACAGGGGTATTTTTAGGGTTCAGGGCTAGGTTTGGGTTATGGGGTAAAGGGGTAGTTTCAGGGTTTAGGGATAGGTATGGGTTTTGGGGTACAGGGGTATGTTTAGGGTTCAGGGCTAGGTTTGGATTTTGGGGTATAGGAGAGTTTTTAGGGTTCAGTGGTAGGTTTGGGGTTTCGGGTACAGGGGTATTTTAAGGGTTCAGGGCTAGGTTTGGGTTTTGGGGTACAGGGGTATTTTAAGGGTTCAGGGCTAGGTTTGGGTTTTGGGGTACAGGGGTATTTTAGGGTTCAGGGGTAGGTTTGGGTTTTGGGGAACAGGGTTATTTTTAGGGTTCAGGGCTAGGTTTGGGTTATGGGGTACAGGCGTATTTTTAGGGTTCAGAGGTAGGTTTGGGTTTTGGGGTACAGGGGTATTTTAAAGGTTCAGGGCTAGGTTTGGGTTTTGGGGTACAGGGGTATTTTTAGGGTTCAGAGGTAGATTTGGGTTTTGGGGTACAGGGGTATTTTAAGGGTTCAGTGCTAGGTTTGGGTTTTGGGGTACAGGGGTATTTTAGGGTTCTGGGGTAGGTTTGGGTTTTGGGGTACAGGGTTTTTTTTAGGGTTCAGGGCTAGGTTTGGGTTTTGGGGTACAGGGGTATTTTTAGGGTTCAGGGGTAGGTTTGGGTTGTGAGGTACAGGGGTATTTATAGGGTTCAGGGCTAGGTTTGGGTTTTGGGGTACAGGGGTATTTTTAGGGTTTAGGGATAGGTTTGGGTTTTGGGGTACAGGGTATATTTATAGGGTTAAGATGGGTTAGTGTTTAAGGGTGTTGGGTTATTTTAAGGAGTACGGGTGGGTTATGATTATGGGGTGCAGGAGTATTTAAAGGGAGCAGGGTGGGATTAGCACACGATAAAAGACATGGCATGAAGGGCGGAACGTACCACACGTCCCCAGCGTTTGTCACGCCCCCAGCACACGCCCACAGCACAACGCAGACACGCCCACAAGGGACTACTTTGCTGGCACGGTTCTATTACCTTTTAAATGTATATGGTGGGCGTTTGCATAGCCTATGTCCTTCTGCAACTGCACTTTCCAAAGCTGTATTGGGTGTTGTGATTGGTGCTTTACTTTTTGAGTTTACCCACCTCAAAGGTTTAGGCTGTCTCTTTATATTATTAGTATGGATTATTATCATATGAAATACCACAAAAAGACCTGCATAGTTGCTCATAGCTGCACCCATACCAAAAAAACGTGAAGTGCACGATTGTCTCAACCTATTATAAAACTTATTTTGACTTGTACTTAAGTGGTTGTCTATTTACTTACTTTTATACTATTGCATAGCTTCCTCTGATGTGTCTGTAAAACTTACCTTTTGTCTCAAAGTTTTGTCCTGAATTTTGACCTTTTGTTCTGAATTTTTGTCCTGAATTTTGACAATCTGTCCTGAATTTTTACACTTACCGTCCTGAATTTGCACCCATGCCAGTTGTTCACCCTATCTGGCCCAGTGGACTTGGCTTAGCTAACCTGCCGATTTTGCAGCAACATTATGACAATGATGACATGGGGGACCTGACACTAATTGCAGTTAGAAAACAGTGGATGTGCGGGGGCCACTGTCAGGGTCACTCCTACTGAACTGCCTACACCGTTGATCTTTGAGCATGCTCTGCTGTATCTACGGCTGTCATGTGACCTATGCACAGATCATGAACCTGGCCTGTGGGGACAGTCGGAGTCCGCAGGATGCCCTGTCACCTGGACAATCAGGATGCAGCTGTAGAAGTAGGGGGCTTATAAAGGGCCGTAGAGGTTGGGGTGTCGGTCACTGCTTAGGGCGGCAGTTACTGACTGTCAGATTCTTCTGTGTACCCTTAAAAATTGTGGGTAACTAGGAGGCGTCATTGCATGATGAAATGGGACAACGCCAACTGAAGAAGGTCTACATGTAAACTGATCTACGTAGATAGGGACTGGTGAGACTGCATGAGGGGATGTGCCCCCTGCCCACCTAAAAGTGTTTCTAGCTATGGAGCATCTTAGGATCCTAGGCATCACCACAGTGCCCGAGAAACAAATAAACTGGTTGCGAGCGGTAGCTCAGACGTAGAATACTGTTTACTGTTTAAAGCTCCTCTACTCCATCGCTCATAGGAAAATACAAGGGGTGAAACCTGCTCTAGCCAATAGAATTGACCAGTATATGGTCTCAAAACCCGAGACGCATCAGACACACTCACCTGGAGCACAATCCACGGACGTGCCAATACAGAGTCTCACTGTTGCAGAACTCCTGGCGGTGATTCAGGACTTCCGTATCGCACTGGAAGGAAAGATGGGCACAATGGCTATGGAGATAAATCATCTACTTCTGGTTCAGAGGGAGGTCACAGAATGAACGATGGCGGTAGAAGATGTAGATGGTCTTAAAAAGGAGGTGATGTTACTGAGAGGTGTGGTGGAGGGGCTGGTGGAGGGCTGGTTGCAGCAAAATAAGCTCCACATGGTGGGCTTTCCAGAATGAGTAGGGGGCCTCTTTCTAGAACAATGGAAAGCTGAATAATTTCTTCACAGTGGAGAGGGTGTTGGCGCCAGCACCAAGCCCCGGAGCACCACGCGAGCCCTGATTGCTCGTCTTTTCAACTACCATGTCTATGAAGCTATCCTGAGACATGTGCGCACATGCAGTCCCCCCAGTTATGAGGACAAGCAAATCTTCATTTCTCCCAACTACACTTGCAAAGTTCAGACAATGTGAAATAACTTTGTCAGTGAAAAGGAGACTGAGAGACCTTAACATCAAGTACAGCCTGCTGTTCCCTGCTAAACTATGCATCCAACACAATGGCCAAGTACACTTGTGAGTCCCCAAGAGAGGTGACAGACGGTTGTACACACTGAGGGAGGATAATCCTGCTGAAACCCAGCGAAGATGTGAAACACAAGTGGGCACAGCTCAGCAGTCAGCCTATACTAGACGGACATCATCGGAGCCCTTTGAAAAGAAGGGGGATGCTGTTATGGAAAGCAAGTTCTTGTTTGTCCAGACCCCATCTTGAGATCGGAGGCCAGAGATCACTGGATCGAGACGCTTTCTCATAGATTCTGCTGGTACCCGATACATTGAGCGAGGGCAGTGATGCTAGCTAGGCTGCCGGTCTTCCGGGGTATGCCTGGTGTGATACCATTGGGAAGATATATACTTTGACCCCTCGTGGGTGATGACATCAAGCCATTGGTTACTCCCCTGTATGGTTTGCTTTTACTTCTGTCCTAGTTACTGAGGTGCTGCACAGGCCAGACGCACCTAACTGCGGATGGAGCCACAAACACGGAACTGTAATGTTGACTTTTTATATTTGATAGTGATGGGTAACACCAGAAATTGGTCAATATAGACTGGGGGGTCGCTGGAGGGTAGTGTGCCTGCCTGATGCTAGTAGCGGGGATTGAATGAGATCTGTTGGGTTTGACAGGTCCATGGCAAGGGACAACAGGGGGGGCCGTCATTTTCTGCCTGCTGAAAGCCTGATTGGTGCTTGCAGTTCAGAGGTGCCACAGCCGCTTGGCCAGAATATATGACGTAATCCCGCATACCATCAGTCCGCATGCCATCAATCCGCAAAAATAATCCCGCATGTACTATTAGGCCGCAAAATAAAAGAACGAAAACTTTTAGAACGAATATGCCTTTAGCACGCATGCCTTTACAACGAAAAGGCATGCATGTTAAAGGTATATTCGTTGTAAAAGTTTTAAAGGTAAGTAAAAGTACACTACCCTACCCTACACTACCATATACTCTAATGTAATACCCAGCACGACCCCCAAACACTACCATAAGGCACTTTACTTCCCTACACAAACACTACAACAGTACCTTAATACACTAACTCCAGCATGACCCTACACAAACACTACAATACTACACTAAACCACTCCACCCCCTAAACCCTAAAGCACTACCCCCAGCATGACCCTACACTACAACACTACCCAAACCCTAAACCACTACACCCCAGCATGACCCTACACTACACAAACACTACAACACTACCCTAAACCCTAAACCACTACACCCCAGCATGACCCTACACTACACAAACACTACAACACTACCCTAAACCCTGAAACACTACCCCTGCATGACCCTACACTACAATACTACCCAAAACCCTAAAACATTACACCCCAGCATGACCCTACACTACGCAAAACACTACAACACTACCCTAAACCCTAAAACACTACCCCCAGCATGACCCTACACTACGCAAACACTACAACACTACCCTAAACCCTAAAACACTACTCCCAGCATTACCCTACACTACGCAAACACTACAACACTACCCTAAACCCTAAAACACTACCCCCAGCATGACCCTACACTACGCAAACACTACAACACTACCCTAAACCCTAAAACACTACCCCCAGCATGATCCTACACTACACAAACACTACAACACTACCCTAAACCCTAAAACACTACCCCTGCATGACCCTACACTACAACACTACCCAAAACCCTAAAACACTACACCCCAGCATGACCCTACACTACGCAAACACTACAACACTACCCTAAATCCTAAAACACTACCCCCAGCATGACCCTACACTACACAAACACTACAACACTACCCTAAACCCTAAAACACTACCCCCAGCATGACCCTACACTACGCAAACATTACAACACTACCCTAAACCCTAAAACACTACCCCCAGCATGACCCTACACTACACAAACACTACAACACTCCCCTAAACCCTAAAACACTACCACCAGCATAACCCTACACTACGCAAACACTACAACACTACCCTAAACCCTAAAACACTACCCCCAGCATGACCCTACACTACACAAACACTACAACACTACCCTAAACCCTAAAACACTACCCCCAGCATGACCCTACACTACGCAAACACTACAACACAACCCTAAACCCTATAACACTTCCCCCAGCACGACCCTACACTAAACAACCACCACAACTCTACACTACACTAACACAACACTACACTACACAACACTACACTACACTACACAATCACTAACCCACTAACCTCTCTCGTCATCGTGGTTTTCACAACGCAAATGCATTTACCATACATGCCTTTAAAACGTAATTAATTGTAAAGGCATGCGTGTTAAATGCACATGCGTTTTGAAAAAATGCGGGATAATGGTATGCGAGGTCAATGACCTTGCGGGATAATGGTATGCGGACTGAGAGTCCGCGGTATAAAAAATGCGGGATAATGGCTGCAAACCGCTTGGCCTATCTAACACTTACTATGCACTACTTGCCTTTGTGGATTAAAGGGTGGGTGGGCGGAGAGGTTGTGGGGCGGTGATCGGCACCCTTCTGGCTGTTAGTTGTTCTGGGGGTAGTACTGTATGGTCTGCCTGTGGTGGGGGTGGTGGAGGGGGACTACTGGGATGTCGTTGAATTCTGTTTTCAATGTTTTTGTTTGTTTGGGGAAGACTGCTCTTGAGGCTCATATACCATTGACACTATTGTTGGTACCTTTGAGGGCCAGTGGGAGGGCCATGGGGACCGGCTCGATATGTCATGCTGGGCATTGGAGGTGACTACAAGTACCTCAGATGCAACGTTAGGTGGAAGAACAGCCCTGCAAAATGGCATAAGATTCTAGCATACCTTAAGCACTATAGGATATCAATTGCCTTCCTGCAGGAGACCCTCCTGTGGAGAGACTGTATCTCTGCACTCTGCCGGAGATGGAAGGGTCAAATATATGCCACCTCATATTTTGGATTTGCCAGAGGGCCCCTTATATGGGTGGCTCCTGGTGTTTCTTTCCAAAAACTTGGTGTGTGTGTCTGTGTGTGTGTGTGTGGACCCCGATAGGCGATACGTCATCCTGCATGGTACCCTGGATGTAAACAACTTCTGCATAGTAAATGTATACACCTCCAATATTGATATTGGGAGCTTTTATGGGGAGGTCGCGACAGCGACACAGGGGTTTCTACTGGCAGAACTAGTGCTTTTAGAGGACTGTAATTGTGTGCTGGACAGGGACATGGATAGATCCCCACGTCAGGGCACTAAGTCTCATCATATCTATACCCTGAAACAAATGATGAGAGGAGTGGGCTTGGGGGACATTTGCAGGTCTCAACGCCCGCAGAAGTGTACATATTCCTGTTTCAAACCTGCAGCAGATACCCGCAGCAGACTAGAATATTTCCTTATACAAGCAGAGGCCATACAGAGGGTATCAAATACAACCTACCTGGTCAGAAATGTTTCAGACCTCTCATCCCTGCTTTTGACTTACTCCCTCGCCAGATTGGGCACCTGAGTCCTTGTGGACAATGTGGGCTGAGTACCTTACTGACCCGGGCAATAGTGGATTGAAAGTAGACGCCCTTACCCGGGAGAGTACGCAATAAAGAGTGACAGAGTGGGACTCTATGAAGGTGGTACTTAGGGGTGAGGGCATGGCAACTTCCATGGGTGTCAGAACCACACTGGAGCGGGACTTAGCACTGCAGGAAGGTAGGCTAGTGTCCTTGGACAGTGCGCTGCCACATGACCCTACGGTGTGCCTGGCATGGGGTGATGCTAAGAAACCGGTGCTTTCCCTATGGGGCACTCTTGATAAACATACACTTCTTAACCAAAGACGACGTTTCCATATAGAAGGAGATAAGGCAGGCATGTTATTAGCTCGATTGGTCCAACAAGAACGCCACACTGACCCCATACTGTGGATCCGGGACCCAGTGGGATGAGAGGTTTACACACAGCAAGCTATCAATGAGGCTCTGTTACATCACTTATAGGTGGTGATGGGTCACCGAGCGCCACCCCAGTCTCCAAGGTGAGGGCCTATCTCGATCTGCTGCTGATGCCACGTCGGGAGGGTCCTGAACGGGTGGTTCTGGAAAGTCCTCTCACCAAACAGGAATATTGCAGTCCATAGACTCCTGAAAACGGTTAATGCCCCGGGTGGGGATGGACTGCCATCAGAACCCTATCAGATACTACCAGAGACAATGGCCAACAGACTGCCCACTGTATATCAGGAGGCCCTGGAACTAGGGGCGCTCCCTGACTCTGCGAGAGCCGCTGATTATGCTTCTACCCACACCGGGGAAGGACCCTTTAGATGCGAGCTCCTACCACCCTCTGTCCCTATTGAACGTAGGTAAATGCAATAAGAAGGGCCCCCACAATCCAAAGGGAAAGACCCCATAAAAGACTTTCGAGTGGCAACTAATTGCCTTTAAAGACCACTGCTCTTACATCAACTCTACATACAGACACCAACACAACTAACACTCATAACCCCAATCTTGAATGAGTGAGATGCCACAAAAATAACCAGATCATTGTATCTCAAAACTTTAATAAAAAATCAATCAGTATATCATATATCATTACAGCGAAGATCTGATGTACAGGTCCTTTAAAGTTGCTTCTGACTGATATTGAATGATGTTGAAATGTTAATTAAAACATATATAAACATTGTCTTGCCTCCCGGTTATGTTGGTGCTGCTCTGAATACAATTTCTTACATGTGGGCCATGTGGGCGCCGTTATACAAAGGCCTTACAGAACTGCAATGTTAGGCAACTGCAGAAAGTGAACACAAGTACTGGAAATGCTTCCAGAAGTATGTTGGAGCAAGTCGTTTACAAGAATGAGATATGTCCCCTAAAGAATGCTGCCCTCTCTGATAACTGGTGTCAAAACCAGATTATATATAATTTTCTCATAAAATATCTGTCTGATAGAGACATTACCCATCTGCTACTGTAACATAATTGCGCAAAATTCCGTATGTACATTAAGATAAACCTGATTCGAAATAGGATTTTATGGGACAATGTAAATACCTAATTTAACATGCCAATATTTTTGAGTAAATAGTGACTTTTAAGTTGTAACAAAAACAACTAACGATTAACGGTTAACGAAGGCCAATGTATGTTGCTTTCTTATGCCTGTCCGTCTATAGCCTGTCTATCCACTGAATGTAGAGCGCGCTCAGATTCCATCAATGACTTTGTGCTTTCTTTCAACTTGGAATGGTGATTAGAAGTGCAGCCCTGGCCAGTGTGACTTTACCCGTGTTTACCCAGACAGCGGGACCACACAACCGCTGCTAAGCTGTCTGGCAGGCTCCAGAGAGTGTTGTCACCTGGGGAAAATGTTAGCAGGGGCTCAAACAGAATAATAAACCCACTGCAGGGCTGGATTGGCCTTTAAGGCACGCTGGCAGTGCCGGAAGGGCTGGTCTGCCGGGTCAGTGTGTGGGCCGGTTTCTTTAGCTGTGTGTGGGCCTGTTTTACGGTCTGGTCGGCCAGTTGTCACTGTTGGTTTTCCTGATATTACCACAAACATTTCCTCCCCGAAAGCACATCATCGTGTAGTCTCCACACCTTGCAGAACACATGTACATCATGTATTTACAAGTTCAAAACTGCCTGATCTGCAAACGTAGGCCGCAGATTTGCTAATGGGGTTACTTTTATTTTGATGGCTGGGCCTGTTGTCTATCCCTGTCCGAATCTGACCTTCTTCTATGGTCCCGGTCTATCCCTCCAAATAGATTACCCCAAAATAACGACAGATGTAAACATGGTCCTTGGCTGCGAAAGGAATGTCTGACACGAGGGTGTCTTTTCACAGAGTTGGCCTGTGGGCTCCTTTCCTTCACAGTCGCAAACACGCACCAAGAAAACAAAGTACTTCCGGTGCCACTAACTCGGCTATAAGAGGTGTGTCAAATCTCATGCAGGCCGAGATTCACAAAGGTTTAGCGTTGGTTAGCGTTACTTTTTTTAACGCACATCAAGCACTTCAATACCTTATCAAGGGTAGTAAGCGCCATATAAAGTCCAAACTTGTTCCCCTCCGCTACCCCACTGTTGTATGCTGCTTGTGTGCGTGTCAGCACACAAGCTTCTAGAATGTAGAATGTCCCAACTCCGTTCTGAGTCAGTTGGAGCTGGACTGTCCTTGTGGGCAGTTGGTGGTTGTCAAAGCTGTTCTCTACCTGTTGAATAAACCTACCTATGAAGACTACGCTTGGTGTGGACCTCCTATCTTTACAACATACTGGCGACAGTGGGAGCAACCCTTAAGGAAAAACGAGTCTTCAGGTTAGAAGGAGAACAGCGTTCACGTGTGATCCAACTGGAAGTAAGACTTTTAATTTGTCATTGTGTGAATGCGCACTGATAGCGCCAGCGGCGGGTTAAAGAAAGCTCAAAGTGCTTTGATAGCACCAGCGGCAGTGTTAGACTAACATAAAATTTAAATATAGAGCGAGCGCAAACAAGCCTCCGTGTCCGTGTTCAGCGGCGGTTTACTGTCAGTGCACTTGATGGCACCCGCGGCTGGAATACTATGTTAAACCACACGGAAAGGGAAAAATTAACGTGAACATTTAAAAATAAAAGGTTGTGGCTTTTCAAGGCTACTCACTTGAAAGGCTCGAGCGCTTCGTAATTCTAACTGCGCAGTAGAACGTTGCTGTTCACCATTCTCTCTCTCTGCTGCACTGACGTAGGATCAGGTCTCCAGATAATCGTCAGTCTCAAAGAGCATTCTGGGAGTGACGCTTCACATCTTCTTTGTTTTTTCGGCCATTTTGGTTTGGGAGAGTTCGAGGAGTTCCTGAGCAGCATATTTATATTGTCAAAACGTGGTTTTTTGACGTTTTCAACAATCTCGAATTACACAACGGTGTAGTCACTAATAAGATATATATTAATCCACTTTAAGGGAAAAGTGAAATTTTTATTTTCCTTGTTTTTTTTTTTAAAAAAAAGGAAACTTATTTAATATCTTTGGTTTCAAAACTCCAACAGCCATGGCAAATATTATGGTTCAACCACATTTCTTACCAGCGGCAGGAGAGCCAAAAATGGATTGGGATTTGTGGTATCCCATGTTTCTGGCCTATGTCAGTGTTTTGGAGGAGGAAGGTTGTTCTGCCAAAAGGAAGTTAGACCTTTTACGTTTGTCTTTAGGTGGCCAAGGGCTTAAGGAGTTATCGGATTTGCCTCCCTTGGAAGACTCTAGCTCTGATACAGATGTTTTTGAAATTGCAGTAAAGCAACTTACCATTAGATTTGGGAAAAAAGTGAACACAGTAATGGAACGTTTTAAATTTTACTCTAGAGCGCAAAAGGAAAACGAATCCATAGAGAACTACATATCTGCTTTACGCGCTCTGGCTGGTTCCTGTGCCTTCGACACAATTAACTATGAACAGGTGCTTAGGGACCAGATCATGATGAAGACTAAGAGCAAGAAGATACAGGAAAGATTGTGGTTGGGAACGGAAACTTCACTTAAAGCTGTGGTTAACATAGCCAAAGGGATTGAACAGTCAGAGAAGTTTGTGTCTGAAATAAGAAGTCAGAGTCAGGGCATTTCTGTCAAGATCCAAGAATCTGTACCTGAAGTTTCTGTTGTCAAAGGTCAAGCATTTCAAAAGAAATCTGTTGTCCCCATTTTCAAAAGAGAAGGTTTCACGAGAGAAAACAGGTTTAATGAAGGTTTCATGAAAGAAAACAGGTTTAATAATAGACGCACTTTCATTATCTGTTATAGATGTGGGAGTTTTGACCATGTGGGGAATTTTAAAAGTTGTCCCGCTTTAAATAAGATTTGCGTAAAATGTAAAAAGACTGGTCATTTTGGAAAAATGTGTCGTTCACCCCAAAAAGTTAATTGTATTTCTGTAGATGAAGAGGATTTTGAAGCAGAATTTAGTGAGTTCAACTGTATTTCTTGTATATCCTCTGACGAATGCAAAAGCTTTCCTTCTGCTTTATTTTACATTGATGGAAAAGAGGTTTCCATGTTAGTAGATTCCTGTGCCTGGTACTCCATAATTGGGAAAGAAGTTTTTGAAGAATTGTGGCCTAATAGAGAATTCACATGTCCCGATATCAAACCTGGCAGCTATACAGGCCACAAGATTGAATTAATTGGTTTTTTTTGGGCAAAGGTTGAATTTAAAGACAGGTTCACTCAAGCTAAAATATATATCGCTAACAAAGGGGAGTCGCTCTTAGGCTGGCCCCATCAGAAAGAGATGGGCATATTATTAGATCCCAATGCCTCACCCCCTGTATATATTGACACGAGTATTCAATGGCCAGTTTGCATGGTGGCCCCGAGTGACAATGAATTTGTAGATAGCATCAAGAAGTAATTCCCTAAAGTATTTAATGAAAAGTTAGGCGAGTATTCCCAATTTAAACATAAAATCATTCTTAAGGACAACGCAGTACCTGTAAGGCATAGGGTAAGGAATGTACCCTTGGCCTATCGTGGCAAAATGAAAGGGATTCTTGATGACTTAGTCAAATCTAATATCATTGAACCTATCGAGTCTTCTCCTTGGGTTTCCCCCATTGTTCTGTCCTTAAAGGCCAATGGCGAGCTCCGCCTGTGTGTGGACCTTCGAAGCCTTAATAAAGAGATATGGTCTGACATGCATCCCTTACCCAAAATCAATGAGCTTATTTCCACCCTCTCTGGTGCAAGCGTTTTCTCTACATTAGATCTTGCAAGTGCATACCACCAGGTTGTCTTGCATGAGGATTCTAGAAATCTTACGGCTTTTGTAACCCCTGAAGGTATGTTTCGCTATTTACGGATGCCGTTTGGCCTGGCTAGTGCCGCATCGGTGTTTCAGCGCTTGATGAAGGAAGTGTTGAATGGATGTGATGGGGCTATCGCATTCCAGGACGACATCTTGGTTTTTGGCAGTGATGTAATAGAACATGATAAGAACCTCAAAGCTGTTTTAGGAGGGATACAATCAAAAGGTTTGACCCTCAAGTTTGCTAAGTGCAAGTTCAGACAGGAAAAGGTAGATTATTTGGGACATGAGATTTCCAAGGAAGGGATAAAACCTAAATTCGATCATATTTCCAGTATCTCAAAGGCCCCCCCTCCTACCAATAAGGACCAATTGTTTTCATTTCTTGGTTTAACTGAATATTTTAGCAAATTTGTAAAGAATTATGCTTCCAAAGTTGCTTCACTTCGACTGTTACTTAAAAAAAGTGAAACATTTGTATGGGGAAACGAACAGCAACTGCAATTTGATGTGTTAAAAAAGGAAATTTGTTCTGCTCCTTTCTTGAAACCGTTTGTTGTGGGTCAAGAATGTATTGTTTCAGTTGATGCATGCAATACTGGGTTGGGGGCAGTTCTGATGCAGAAAGGTTTGGGTGAAGAAAGTATTATCTCGTATGCTTCAAGGACGTTGAAAGGTGCTGAGTGTAACTATTCTACAATTGAGAAAGAGTTATTAGCATGTACCTGGGCAGCACAACATTTCCGACAATTTTTGTGGGGCACTAAATTTGTGCTTAGAACCGACCACAAGCCATTAGTGAGTATGTTGGCTGCAGGAGGTGGAAGGATTCTGACAGCCCGTTTGGCCAGGTTGGCGGCCAAACTACAGGAGTATCGATGCACTGTGGAATATATCCCCGGAAGACTAAATGTGCATGCTGACTGCATGTCCAGGTTAGCTTTACCTCATCAAGAGGTTGAACACTCTGATGAGTGTGACGTAGCCTACACCATGAAAGACATTAATGTGGATGATACAGAAGTCATCAGTGAAAATCTTTGGGAGGAAGCAATGTCAGAGGATAATACTTTGGGCTTGGTTAATTTCTTATCTTAAATGTGGTTGGCCTGAAGAAAGGAAGTTGTCGGGCGAAATAAGTTCCTACTTTAAAATAAGGATGAGCTCATGTGTTATAATAACATTATCACCAGGGGTGACAAAATCATTCCTCCTGTGTCAGTCAGGGAGAAATTAATGAAAATTGCTCACGAGGGTCACATGGGCATGTCCACCACCAAGAGGAGGTTAAGGGAGTACTATTGGTGGCCTTCTTTAGATGCCTTTGTGGATAGATGGGTCAGGAATTGCGTATCTTGTTCCAATAGTGACAAGAGTGTTAAACCTTTGTCCGCCTCGATCACTCCCATTGAGTATGCTGAAGGGCCTTGGAGAAGGCTAGGGATTGATATTATCGGTCCCTTAAACTTGCCTGGTTGCAGGGAGGTCTACGGTTTAGTTTTAATTGACTATTTTTCGAAATGGCCAGAGGTCAAAATTGTTGAAAGAATTACCTCCAGGCAGGTCATTGATTTCCTTAACAATGTTTTTAGTCGGGAGGGTCTTCCTTCTGAGGTTATTTCAGATAATGGAACGCAGTTTACTAGCATTGAGATTGAAACATTTTTTAAAGATCATGGCATATCTCACAAGAGGGTTTCCAATTATAATCCTCAGGCCAATGGCCAGACCGAGCGCTTTAATAGAGTGGTCAAAGAATCCATTCAGTTAGCGGTAAGGAATGATTTGAATTGGAAAAAAGCATTATGTGCCACCTTGCTTACATATCGCACTTCACCTAATTCGGTGACAGGGTGTTCCCCTTTCGAATTATTAAGAGGTCGCAAACCTGGATCTAAGTTGTTACCTTGGTGGTTGAAATCCAATGGCCCCATTGTGTCAGCTTCCAATGCCAAGGAAATGGGAGAACGGGTCAAGATTTATCAAGAGAAGATGGGTAAATGTTCTGTGAAAAGCGTTTCACGCCACAAGGTCAAAGTTGGCGACCTTGTGCGTGTGAAATTTGGAAGTTCGTCTGCCAGGAATTGGGCTAGGTGGTCGGATCCTGTTAGAGTGATTGAAGTGTTTAGTAAGGCTGTACGTGTTGAAGGGGGAAAAATTTGGAATTTCAGACGTGTTTCCGTTGTTAGATCTGACAAGTTGTTGATGAATGCTAGGAAATGTTTTTCTCATTCTTATGCTGAGGATAATGATCAATTGTTTTTAGATGATTTCAATACTATGCAAAATCCACAGGTGTCTCTGCCTATTAATTCTGATGTACCTGTTGTCACCACTCTTGGCCCGCAGGAGATTTTCAATGACTCTGATGGTTTAGTTGATGTCGTTGAATTGGGTCCTGTGGCTCAAGATGAGTCAGTGCAAAGAGCTGTAGACGTGGTACCAAGAAGGAGTGTTCGTACCTCGCGTCCACCTGCAAAAATGAAAGATTATGTTTGTTCTTAGTTTTTTTTTTGTTGTTGTTTTTTTTGTGTGTTTGGGGGGGAGGTGTGTTGTATTCTGCTTGTGTGCGTGTCAGCACGCAAGCTTCTAGAATGTAGAATGTCCCAACTCCGTTCTGAGTCAGTTGGAGCTGGACTGTCCTTGTGGGCAGTTGGTGGTTGTCAAAGCTGTTCTCTACCTGTTGAATAAACCTACCTATGAAGACTACGCTTCGTGTGGACCTCCTATCTTTACAACACCCACCAAAATCCTTCTGAATCCAAAATAACTGACTAACATATCCACCACTCAAATTACTTTCGTATTTTCACTAAACTAACTCGCCACTAATCATTTATAGGTTCCAGAGTAGCGTGCTACTCATCAAAAAAGCGCGACAACGCCTAAGCGCTATATAAATGCAATTACAATACAATACAGTACATCGGTTACATAGGTGGTACATTGGTGTTCCCATGCAACCATCCACGCGTTTAGACAAAAAACCCTATCTACTAACATTACTGGAGAGGGCTTAGCGCCAAAAATGAATGCTGCCGAAAAGCAAGTGTTAAAAGGAGAAATGTCATTCCGCCTTGCTTTTCTGACTTTGTATGTAAGTAGGAAAAGGTTTTAAGCTTGTCTAACCATAGTATTTTCTACAGGAAGCGTACCCTTACTGTAGACTCAGGCATGCACCTTAGCATTATGGCGCTAAGGTGTGTGCCTGGTGCATGGCAGCACAAAGCAGTACCGGCGCTATGGAGAGAGGAGGAGAGAGCCATATCTCTGTGAATATGGTCCTCTCCTCCTGTCTGATGATAGTGCTGGCGCTTTTCGTGCGTCAGTGCTTTCGATATCAAAAAAGAGAATGCTCATCCTGTAATGCAGAAGTACCCGCTTTAGAGATGATCTGAGGTTTATAACCTCTTTTCGAAAACCTGGACTGCATGTCCTTTATGCAGGTTTCAAATTCAAATTGAAAATAAGCAGAGAGTCAACCTTAACACCCAAAAATCCTACAGTGAACAAAAATCAACAACTTGTGAGACTTATCACAGACTTCAATGAACTAAGTCCTGTGGTACGGAAGAGTTTTCATAAACATTGGGGGATCCTTAGTGCTGACAGAACTCTAACAACCGCAATAGGAAGTCATCCCCAAATAACCTTTCGCAGAGGAAGGAATCTAAAAAACAGACTAAGCCCAACTGTGCCTAAAGACACAAAAACTTGTGATTGGCTGACCCAGAAATCAAAAGGTTTTTTCAAATGCGGAATGTGCTCAATGTGCAGATGGGCAAATCATGGAACCAAGACATTTTTGGATCACAGATCTAAAGTATACACAATCAAAACAAACATCAACTGCGACACAAAATTTACAGTGTACATTATTGAATGTGCCTGCAAAAGTAGATATGTGGGAAGCACAATCAGGGCACTCAGAGAGCGCATAAGAGAGCACGCAAGAGCATATGCCACCAAGGATCCAAGATACCCCATGGCTAAACATATGGCCTCATGTCCCTCACAAGGAATTACTAAGTCCTTCACCTTCTATGGCATTGATGTTGTACAAGCTACAGTAAGAGGAGGTAACAGGGAACTATGACTCAGAAGACAAGAGGCACTATGGATCATGCGTTTAGATACAACTAGAACCGGCCAGAACACTGATGATGAACTGCATTTCTTCTTGGGGTCAGACACCTAGGTTGATCCCTCATCGGACATTCTATTGTAAGCTTATTGGGGTCCAACATCTGGGTTGATCCCTTATCAGACACTCTATTCAAAAGAGAATGTACAAATGAACCTTTTAAGAGGATTGAATTTTGTTACCAATGATTCTAATGCACTAGTTATTCTCTACCAATATGTATAATTGCCATGTTAGGTTAAACATGTGAACCAATGTTAAGGGTATGACTATACAGACAGTGACGATCTATCCTTCCACAAGGAATCAATTCCTCAATGGATATCTTAGATTTTGAGGTTTCAAAATCCTTTTCCTCCCAGTTTTTAAACGGAGTTTGTTTTCAATTTTTGCCGATTTCTGCCCATCCCGAATTAAATGTTTTCAAATGTATCTATTGGACCTATATAATGGTCCTTTTCTCATTAAATATTCTAACTCACCTAACCACCTCAATCACGGGCAGCTGTGAATCAATCAAAAATTTTAACATGGTCCTTTTTCAACAGATAAAATAATCTTTTGTCACTAGAATCTTCCGTTTTCACTGGAACTTTCCTTTTACCATCTAAACATAACTTTCCCACTTGGAAATCCTGATGATAATAATTATTTCTGAATTCTGATTGAGGATTTCCTATAATATCACTCCTTTAGAATTTTCACCCGTGACAAACCCTGAATATCCCAACTAGATACTATACCAGTAATCGCTATAACATTGTTTACTGATATGATTCAATTAATCTTATTCTCCACGTTATAAATTGGAAATACCCTAATTAAAAGGATGGTCTTTTTTCATTTATCTCTGCTCTAACCTTACTTCACATAAATAATGGTTATTGGAAAAACCAACCGTAGTTAGAGGCTCGCCGACCACGTTCTGGGCCGTAGTGATAGTAACTCTTCCTTTTTTTGCCATTGATCTCTACCTGAGCAGTCTAGCGTTTCACACGACTGGCGCATTTAAAAGGGGCGGGAACAACTACTTTCGTTGTTCCCGCACTTGGAGACTGAAGCTATACAAGCTGATTCATGGGCTGAACACGGGTAAGAGTTCTGATGATCTCCGCGGAAATAACTTTTCATTGTGTACATATTCACAATGTAAGACCTATTACACAACAAAACCACCCGATAAGGACCGGGTTGGAATTATCACCGGCTCCCCGGTGAGTTCATTTAATTAGAGTACCATGAACTTCTTTTGTGCCCATTTTGCGTGTCGAATCAAGACACCAACAATCCCTTTATTTTCCCTTTTACAGACCACGCGCCTCGATCAATAAGATCAGGTAATTACCCAAATTTCCTCAATTGTAGTCTGTCTTTCGCAGTTGCCTCCACACTTATGATTCATTAGGATGTGTCGAACTGAATGGAATGGTCCGGTTGGAATTTCAGTTACCATTGATAGAATTCACTTTTCGATGCTCTAATTACCCCATGATGACGTGTGAGTTAGCATCATATGACTAACTAATGCATTTACGTAAACGCACTTATGCTGAATTCATATACTCACCTATACTTATATTTGGATGTACGTGTGACCATATTAATTTCTTAGCTTAGCCTGTGTGCCACCATTTTGTGTAACTCTCTGTGCCTGCGGGCTCTGCTCGCTCATGCCCCTCCCGCAGGAATACAGAAATATACTAAGACAGCAGTTTTCGTTTCTCGGCTCACTGTGGCCGAAACTAACAACTCGTGTTATCTGCAATGTTCTCATGCCCAGAGACGCCGAAGGCTGGCTCCCTGGCCTTGAGCAGAGATAATAATGTATCCCTCGCAGGTGCAGATGCCTGCTGTATGAGAGCATTGTTCACTGGTCTGGGGCTCAGTAGTTTTCCATTAGGGGCGTACCCCATTTACTGTGTTGCATTATAATGTATTGCTGTGATGCAGAGAGTCAGTCCTCTCGTTCGCACTCCTAGGAGTGAGGTCGGACAGGGCCCTCTCATATGAGTGTTGTTTGGCCTAATAAAGACTTTTGTTTTTACTTCTCCACTGTCCGGCTGACTTCCTATAAGGTAATTATAGGTGAGTGCTGTAAGTCACTCCAGTGGATTTGAGCCACGCTTATCAGATGGCGCCCGAATAGGGACCCCGCGATAAGGATCTTTCTCACCCGTAAGTGGGTAGCAGAAGACCGGGGACCCGCTGGTCGGCACGGTGGGCCCGGGATCCCATTTGATGCCGAGCTTGGTTCTCGCAGCGCTGCCCCACCCTGCTGATCGGGAGAGGTCCCGGTTCGGATCTTACGCCGGGGTCCAGAAGGCGGAACTTGAAGCTGACCGTGTTGGTCCTGGCAGCCGGAGGTGGAGAACGGTAGAGGTCGGTGCCGCATACGGAAGGTGAGTGGTCCACCTGTGATTGCTGCAGGAACGGGAGTGTTCCGGGAGACTAGAATGTCTCCGATGGTTTGAGGAGCCGGTGTGCTCCTGGGGCTAGTGTGCTCCGGGGAACTCAGAGTACGAGTTGGTGCTCTGACAGACTTGACGGGGGTTGGGGACGTATTTCGAGGTAATTGTTTGTGGCGATCCGACCGCATGGTACTGTGGTGAAGGCGTGGCTCATCGTGGGTAGACTCTGGCGCGCTTACTCTGAACTCCTAGTGTGGTGATTCAGTGGAGGTGTGATCCGGGTTTCCCGCGGTAAAGCGCGCAGCGATCCATAGTGCCGCACGGGTAGCGGATCCGGTCCCCGTCCTCAGAACAGTTAGCGTACTGTTCGGTCTGCGGTAGAGTCCAGGTTCCCCAGGACTTGGTCGACGGGCCTTGTCCAAGTTGGTAACACGTGTTTTGGAGATCTTGTATATGTGTACGTGGTTCGTCTATATGTTTGTATGTGAATGAATTTGAGTTGTGATTCGAGATAAAGTAAAGATGCCGTGTATTAGCAAGTTGCGATGTTTTGGATGCTGTTGTCGACCCTCAGATACTAGATTGGCCGAGAGTCAACCCGCACCTCCTGAAGGGACACCGAGTTTTGATATGTATGTTAAACATGGACTGGTCCCGATTTTGTTTGGTACCTTGTGGCATCGATACACTGCTGATAATGTGGATTTACAATAGCCTTTGACGGGTTCTTTTGATGAAGCTAAATTGGATTATTTGCAAGACAAACTGTTTGCTAGGCGTAGCCGCCAGAGTATGTTCGACTCTTTGCGAATGTGGCAGAAAGAGGTCCGGAAACGTAAGATGCGAGAGGAGAAAGAGGAGTATAAAAAGTCCACCCAGACTATGGCACAGAAAGCGAAGGAACAGGTGGGGAATGAGAATGCATTACGCATGGAGCGCGCAGATAGACTTTGTAGGTTGAAAGAAAATAAAAGTTACGTAGTACGAGAAGACGACCCAGATGAGATGGAGGACATTTTGAATGCCCGACCCCCGCCCCCTTATGCCCCGCAGCCATTGTACCCCTCCTTGCCACTTTCGGGCCCTAGTAGCGCCATTCCAGGTCCTTCAGCGAGTGCCCCCCAACAATCCCTGCCCTCGACACCCCTCGTTTCTCTACTCCAGCCCGCTTCACCTGCCCCCTCGCCATTTTCTTTAGCACTCCCTACTGTTTCAGCTAGCACCACCCCCAGTCAGGAGATGCTAACACCGAGCCGCGGCGCAGGTAGCGGATTGTTCTCACAGGTACGGAAGCTGCTTACACGTTCTACTGTAGGTTTGGATGAAAAAAGTTTGGTGGCTAACCAGGCATGTCAATGGGCTAGGAATAATATTTATTCATTCGAAGATATCTGGTCCACCATGAAAGATTTTGAGCCGTTAATGCAGCAGCACGCTTTGTGGCACATGGCTGGTGTATTGATACCGCTATGGGAGCAGGGATATGGAGGTGTGGCTCCGGCGGTTTTGCGGGATATACAGGCTGGAGCGTACAGAACTAACACGGGGGTCAAAGAAGTGATGAGTAGTCTGCGCGCGCTTTTGCAATACAGGAATGAATTACCCTCTGCCGGTACGCCCCATTTCCCAGGTCTCCACCCAATGCGAGAGGTGCACCCTATTTTTCATCCTGAGGTCCCCGAGTTGTTAGACCCAGTCACGAGGGCCGTTACAAGGAACAGAATTGATGCGCACTTTCAGGAGCAATGGGTGTACACGCCATGGAAGAGAAGTGAGGTGTTGTCATTGAAGGCTCAGCTGCCGGATTCTAGAAAGAATCCGACCGCCTACTACAAAGAGCTTACGGAAGCGGCGTCTTCTACTGTGATGACGTTGGCTGATGTTGAATTGTTTTTCGGGCTTTTGGTCCCGGTTGATGTGTGGCGACAAGTGAAAGGTACGGATCATACGGAGGAGCTGGGTGGTACATGGCAGGAGTTGAAGGATTGGGACAAGGAGCGTAAGCCAGGAGAGAAGCCGAAGGCTGAAATATTAGCTTTACCGGGGCGCATAATAAAGTATATGCACTCCCTCATTCCCCCGAAAAAGGTAGATTGGGACAAGTTGACGGCTTGCAAGCAGAAGAAAGATGAGGCGGTCTCTGATTTCTTTACGAGGTTTGAGGAAACGTTTATGGATTTTAGTGGGCAGGATGTGTCACAGGATGGGGGGTTACGGCTCTTCGTCAACAGGTT
Organism: Lissotriton vulgaris; assembly: GCF_964263255.1. Classification (NCBI taxonomy): domain Eukaryota; kingdom Metazoa; phylum Chordata; class Amphibia; order Caudata; family Salamandridae; genus Lissotriton; species Lissotriton vulgaris. The sequence goes on from NC_141693.1 coordinate 1,102,232,026, forward strand.
TGTCACAAACTTATTGCCTGAAATATCAGCCAGACTGCAAGCGTCGGAGAGCACGTGGACAACGTCCTCTCCTTCGGGAATACTAAGTATGGCACAATATTACGAACACAGGGAAAATGAGAACAAGGATAAGCAGGAGAAGAAGGCTAAAGATTTGAAGACGAGGGTTTTGTTGCAGCAAGTGGCGAGAGGCAGAGGAAGGGGTGCGGGGTTGAGCCGCGGAGGGGGATTTGGCAGAGGTGAGAGCAGGGACAGGCTGGGACCGAATCAGTGCGCGAAATGCAAGCAGGAGGGGCACTGGTGGAGGGATTGCCCGCTGCTTCAGGCGAGCGCTGGTGTAGGGCGCGGACGAGGAAGAGGTGGTGGGGATAATGAAAGACAGGTGGTACGATCGGATGGAGGCAGGAGGCCGGGTGGAAATTATTTTGACAATAATACCAATAGGCAGCAGTTACAGAACGATGGTGCCCAGTACTATAACGATGATTACTCAGTTGATGATTTGACAGGGTTTTCCCACAACTAGGACAGCGTAGGACAGAGCATGGGACCAGTACTTATGGAAGTTGATCAGAGGGGACCTTATGTCGAAGCCGACTTACTAGGGTCTCAACAGAAATTTCTAGTGGATACGGGTGCAATGAAAAGTTCAGTGGCTCGTTCTCGGGTCCCAGGGGCGGCTCTGTCTGGCAAGAATAACATATCCGTGGGTTTCGCGGGAACTCCGGTGATTAGCCCCATTTCTAAACCTCTCACGTTAACGATTGGTCCTTTTACTGTTGATTCGCCGTTTCTATTGACATCAAATTGTGGTGAAAATTTGTTGGGTTTAGATTTATTGAAAAGATTGCATGCCACTATCTATTGTTCTCCGGATGGCGTGTACCTTACTCTAGGCCCCAATGTTGCCCGCCCACTACAGTGCTTTTCAAAAGACGACCCGCTGCCACCTGAGTTTCGAGGCATACCCGACAGCTTGTGGGCTGTCAGTGATAATGATGTGGGGAGAATGGACATTGCCCCGGTGTCAATAAGAGTGAAGGTGGGAGCCAAATTGCCCAGAATTCCACAATACAAAATACCTAGAGAGGGTGAGAAGGCCTTGTTACAAATAATTCAAGATTTAATACAGTCTGGAGTAGTGGAAGAGACTGATTCGAATATATGTAACAGTCCTATTTTGCCTATACTTAAAAGACGATCACCTGATGCCACAGATAATACTCCTGATGTCTATAGATTCGTGATTGATTTGCGCCAAGTAAATAGAGTAGTGGAGCCACAGTACCCGGTGGTCTCGGACATCACTACGATATTGACAATGATTCCACCTTCGGCCAAATATTTCTCTGTCCTAGATTTGAAAAACGCCTTCTTCAGTATCCCAGTACATGAAGACAGCAGGTATCTTTTCGGATTCTCATTGGCTGGCCGTAGCTTCCGCTTCAAGAGAATTCCTCAGGGGTACACTGAGAGTCCTAGTATATATAGTCAGGCCCTGAAGGCACAATTGGATGATTTGGAACTTCCACCGGGCAACGTAATGTTGCAGTACGTGGATGATATCCTAATAGCTTCGGACGACGAGCAGGGTTGTCGGGATGCTACTGTAAAATTGTTACACCACTTGGCTAAGAGGGGGCATAAGGTGTCCCTTCCGAAATTTCAATACTGTCGAACGGAGGTCACCTACCTCGGTCACCTCCTTTCGAAAGTGGGGAGGAGATTGACGCCGGAGCGCATAAAAGCGATCACTAACATGCAGGTACCTAACACGCAGCGAGAGGTGCGCGCGTTCCTAGGCATAACATCGTATTGTCGTCAGTGGATACCTAACTATGCATTACTAACAAAACCCCTATTGTATCTGACTACCAAAGAAGTGCGCGAACCCCTACCCTGGACCCCCGCATGTCAGGAATCTTTTGAGTTACTAAAGACGTCTTTGTGTTCGGCGCCAGTTCTTGGAACACCTGATTACCAGAAGCCTTTTGTTCTTTACGTGCACGAGGCGGAAGGTTGCGCGTTGTCTGTCCTAACTCAGTGTTTCGGGGGGAAGCAGAGACCGTGTGCGTACTTCTCTGCAATGCTTGACAATGTGGCAAGAGCGCTGCCGAGTTGTCTGAGAGCCACGGCGGCTGCTGCGGTCTCTATAAGACAATCGGCAGGGCTCGTGCTGGGATCAGATCTCACAGTAATGGTACCGCATGCTGTGGACATTTTATTGAACAGGACACAGACGCAGCATTTAACAAGCGCTCGTCTGACGGGTTATGAGATGACCCTTTTTGCACCCCATGTGACAATTAAAAGGTGTGCCACATTGAACCCCGCCACCTTGTTACCTATCCCCACAGATACTGACACAAATGATGACGACATACATGACTGCTTGTATAGGACTGAGGAGGAGACAAAGGGGAGGGTGGATCTGACAGACAGACCCATGGAAGAACCAGACGGGGAACTGTATGTTGATGGATCCTGTTTTAAATTACCAGACGGGACATCGACAGCAGCATATGCAATAACGACATTACAGACGGTGGTAGAGACTTCTAGAATACCTTACAATTCTGCCCAGGCTGCCGAGATCATCGCCTTAATGAGAGCATGTGAGTTGAGTGAGGGGTTGGATGTTAACATTTACACCGATAGCCAATACGCCTTTGGCGTGGTTCATAATTATGGGCGACTTTGGGCAGAACGGGGATTCTTGACCTCCCATGGACAACGCATCCAACATGGTCCACTGATATTACGACTACTAACGGCACTGACTTTACCCAAAAGATTGGCTGTGATAAAATGTAGCGCACACAAGACAATAGTGGACGATGTCGGGCGAGGCAACGCTTTTGCCGACGAGACAGCAAAAGAGACTGCTAGAGAAAAATTACCACGAATGTTTGTGGCAGGGCCAGCACGATGGGTCCCAGATATTCACATGTTCGCAGACACGGTACAGAGTGTCAAGAACATACAGGGCAAGGCGACGGATGAGGAATTGAGAGCATGGAAGGATGGGCAGGGACGACTGGATGCGGATGAATGCTGGACAGATGTGACAGATAAGAGACGATGGATGTTACCGAATGCGTATGTCCTTCCAGTAGTGACGATGGCACACGGTCCTGCCCATGTGAGTGCGAAGGGCATTTGCAAGCTATTAGACCCGGTATGGAGCAATAAGAATATCTCTAAGATGGCCACCAATTTGGTTCGTCAGTGTATGGTGTGTTTGAGACACAATCCTGGAAAGGGTACCCCCGTCCCAACTGGAAATTTTGCACCCCCCTCTTTCCCTTTCGAGGTGATTCAGATGGATTACATCGAAATGGAAAGAGTCAACAACTTGAAGTACGTCCTTGTAGTCGTATGCGCCTTTAGTAGGTGGGTGGAGGCGTTCCCAACGAAAGACTGCACGGCTATGTCTACTGCAAAAATGTTGATAAAGGAGTATTTCTCCCGCTTCGGATTACCTAGGGTGATCTGGAGTGATAATGGCACGTCCTTTAATGCTGAATTAGTGAAGAATATATGCAAGGGTCTACACATCACCCAGAAGTTCCACTCAGCCTTGCATCCTCAGGCAGCAGGACTGGTGGAACGGTTTAACGGCACACTCAAGTTAAAAATGGCCAAAATATGTGAAAGTACAGGTCTCCGTTGGCCAGATGCATTTCCCTTAGCTTTGCTTTCCACAAGAGTCACTGTAAATGCAAAAATGGGCGTCTCCCCGCACGAGGTGGTATTTGGCCGCCCGGCCAATATCTGGGGAGTGCCCCGACCCAAATGCTTTTCAGAAGTTCCTTACCCTCTGTTGACAGACTATCTGTATGCTTTGACTAAAGATCTTCGTTCTATTCATCAGCAGGTAGCAGACACTCTGAAGCCGTTGCCGGAGGGGCCTGGACACACCATCCACCCAGGGGATTGGGTCGTGGTGCGACGATACCAGCGGAAGTCCTGTTTGGAGCCGAGATGGTCAGAGCCTCGTCAAGTGCTTCTCACCACGCGCACAGCACTGCGGATTGACGGCAGAAAGGTGTGGACCCATGCCTCTCATGTGAAGAGGGTCCCGCTCCCGTTGCCCTATGATCAATGGGTACAAGATGGCATCGCTGACCAGGAGTGTGAAAGTATTCCAAGATATGTTCCTTTCTCGGATGCTTCACTGATTGGAGAAGAGCACAGCGGAATTGAAAATACAGTGAGCTCTACCACTCCTTTTGTTGCTAGCAAAGAGATATCGGAAAGTTCAGCATCTGCCACTGATACACCTGCTTTGTTTTCTGATCCCGAAGTGCCAGGGAGCACTCGCTACAATTTCCGGCCCCGGAGAAAATAAGTACAGTGCTGGAAAATGATGGACTAAATACTGGAAGAAGGGCTTAGTGGACATTCTGAAAAAGAAGATTTAGTGGTAGGGATGGACTTGTAAGAGCCCTGGTGTTTAGCCGAAGATTGTGTTCTTTGAGACTAAAGAGTGGTGCGGGGCCCGAATTAAGTGCTTCCCTTATTTCAAAGTGCTGACAAACGACGTGGGAATAGGTATGAACGGTAAAAGCCTGCCTGTGAGGCTTTGAAGGACACAGGGAAGAAGATCCCTTTTTAAGGGTTGAAGAACCCCTCCGGCCGGTTGAGGATTGTCTGGGACTATTTTTTATTAGTTATAGTTTGATTTTTTTGATTTTTGTGTTGAAAAAGTATACAGAATGTATCCCTTTGGGCGGCCAATTCCTGATGAGGAGCAGCCCTTTGCAGCTCCCCCGAGACGTGAGCCTGATTCCCCCTGGTTGGCCCTTTCCCGAAGGGGAAAAATTGTGGTGGTCGTCATATTTTTAATTGCCCTTTTGGTGACTCTTGGAATATTGTTCTTCCTAGATAAACATTATCCCGTTCATTCATTTGCACCCACACCTACTGCTGTTCCGGAACACAATATGTTAACAGTTGAATATGGCGAAAGAATGATACGCACCAATTATAAAGATAATGTTTTTATTAAGACTTTGCATCATGCACATGCCACTACCAACATGACAGATTGCTGGGTTTGCGGGCTTTTGCCTTCTGCTGCTTATAAGAAAGATAGATTCCTTGCTCTTCCTTTGACTCCGGTAAATAGTTGTGTGGGATGGTACACCCTTATAGGTCTAGTCAAATATTTCCAACAGCCAGATTCCCTAACACCCCGACTACAGAATAGGGGGTGGACAATGACGATGCGAGTACGCCCTTTGCCTTCAGCTTCCCTTGGACGAATATACACTGACGGACGTTTTGACCAGACTTTTATAGAGACATGTGAGAAAAAGTTGGGCCGATTCTTGACACCTAATGATACTGATAGACTTAGGGATAGTTTTATGAAATTGAATGCCACTTTGTCTTATAGGCACCCACCTAAGAATAACGGCAGCTCCAAGTCTTTGATACCCCTTGCTGTGGTGGGTCCTCCTCCGTTTTTCTGTATAGAGGGAAGGGGTCCCATCAAGGTAGGAAATAGCTCTTGTAATGTGACCGCATTAATACGCCTGCCAGTTAGCCCCTCCTTGATTGCCCCACCCAGTGTCTATTTTGTATGCGGTGAAAATGGATACTTATGGTTGCCAGAGGGTTGGGGTGGGGTGTGCTACCTGGCTTATCTGATTCCTCCTGTATATGTGGCCCCCTCTGATTATCATAGAACTCATCGACGATTTCCCAGTCCTCAAGAGCAGCCTCGAGAGCAGCGTAAAAGGAGGGAACTTCAAGTAGAGGACGTTGATCAGACAGATACCTCGTATCAGCAATGGACTGATTTTTCTAAGGGTCTGCTTCCTTTCTGGGGTCCTATATTCAACAGTAGAGCTATTAGACGACTTTCTAGGGTAATGGAAAAGGTGGTTCTGGTTGAGGCTGACATTACGACTAACATCTCTGTTGAGGTTCAGGCTATGAGATTATTTACGATCCAGAATAGGATGGTCCTTGATGTCATACTAGCAGATAGGGGCGGGGCCTGTCGCGTCATCGGGACATCTTGCTGCGTTTATATCCCCGACTCTGCCCCGACTGTTAACTTGGCAGTGCAAAAATTGCATAGATTAGCGACTGAACTGCACCAAGATAATGGAACATGGTCTCTCCAAGGGTGGCTCTGGGGGGCCTTTTCTTCCTGGGGCTGGAAAATACTGATGGGATTGGTTGGAGTAGTGAGTGTAATTCTGTCATGCTGCCTTTGCATATATTGCCTCCCCCCATGTTGTTCAATGTGTGCTGCAAATATACGTCCGAAAAAGAAGTTGCATGGTCAATATACCACTTCTATGATTACTGAAATTCCTGCTGATGCAAGTTGGTTAATGTTTATTGCAGAAGATGTTCTCGAATGAAGTAATGTAGGCCTGCCCCTAGAATGTATGTCGGCACTACCTTTGGCAATTAAATGAGGCTATAGTTAGCCAATGATGCTAAAAGGAGGGTCTGATAGAATTCACTTTTCGATGCTCTAATTACCCCATGATGACGTGTGAGTTAGCATCATATGACTAACTAATGCATTTACGTAAACGCACTTATGCTGAATTCATATACTCACCTATACTTATATTTGGATGTACGTGTGACCATATTAATTTCTTAGCTTAGCCTGTGTGCCACCATTTTGTGTAACTCTCTGTGCCTGCGGGCTCTGCTCGCTCATGCCCCTCCCGCAGGAATACAGAAATATACTAAGACAGCAGTTTTCGTTTCTCGGCTCACTGTGGCCGAAACTAACAACTCGTGTTATCTGCAATGTTCTCATGCCCAGAGACGCCGAAGGCTGGCTCCCTGGCCTTGAGCAGAGATAATAATGTATCCCTCGCAGGTGCAGATGCCTGCTGTATGAGAGCATTGTTCACTGGTCTGGGGCTCAGTAGTTTTCCATTAGGGGCGTACCCCATTTACTGTGTTGCATTATAATGTATTGCTGTGATGCAGAGAGTCAGTCCTCTCGTTCGCACTCCTAGGAGTGAGGTCGGACAGGGCCCTCTCATATGAGTGTTGTTTGGCCTAATAAAGACTTTTGTTTTTACTTCTCCACTGTCCGGCTGACTTCCTATAAGGTAATTATAGGTGAGTGCTGTAAGTCACTCCAGTGGATTTGAGCCACGCTTATCACCATTAATGATTGTAGTTAATGACACGGCGTTATGTTTCGTTTTCACCATATGGCTAAGCTGAGCGGTACCTCTTTGACGTACATGTGAAGGGAGATGTTGAAAAAGTATGCTTAGAAAAAGGCTTGGAACTGATAATTACTTGGTTAGATTTACACTGTGCACGTTATTATTCAAGGGCTACCTGGGTATTTACGGAAGACAAATTGTGTGTGAGACTAAAGATTTTTTTGACTAAGCTCATTTTAAACCCTCTATAAATCAATGATAGTTATATGTATTCTCAAAAAACAGTTTCCATAGTGATAGTCTCTGTGTTAATAAAAAGCATTGATAGTCCCAATGTAAGTAGAAGTGGCTCAAACAACCTTTGGATTACCTTTAGATTACGTGGAACCATGTTTTTGTAAACTTCTTAAAAAAATGTGCTTTGGCTATTGCTTTGGCTATTTTGAGCGTTATTAGAAACCATTATACAGTATTCTACTAATAATTTTAGTACTAAATTATTTATACTCTGAGTAGCATTCAAGAAGAAATTGTATTTTTTCTAGTAAAGACATTCTATAGTATGACAATCATTTTGGTAATTCACCTCACAGCACACGTTTTGTTTATTGAAGATAGGAGCATATGCGCCGTATGTCACGTCACATTACTCCATTGCACAGATTTAGACTGATTAACAAACATGCGAAAATGTTCTTTTCAATTACAGTGCAAAAGTCACCATTTTTATATATTTTTTTTTATTCCCGCCCCTCCTGTGTTGGTTTCCACTTCACTGGTGTCCTTCTGGTCACACGTAATTTTTGTGTGCTTGTAATATCCGTTTTATGTTTTTCATTATATCTCATTATATCCTTTATATAGCCCTGAAGAGTCACAGCCACATGCTGTGATGAAACACGTGTAGGCTTAAGTGACTGGTACAGTGATTCCCGAGAGGTGGACACTGTTGATGAATAAAATCTTTTGAAAAATTCCCATTTGGTGTGATCTATCCCGAATGAATGAACACTTGATGATGAGAATATCATTTGAATACGTATAGTATACTCTGGTTCCCGGCATTCGAGCCAGTGTTGCTCCCACTCTCTTGAAATGTTAGCAGACCAATGTGGCCCAGCCTGTACACCCTATGTTTTGGTTCTGGCTAATGTACCCCCATTGAAACGAGCTTGTTAGACGGGAAATCTGAGGGTCGGCCGAGCCAGTGGGAAGAGGCCTCCAGACGAGGGCCCTCTCCTAAGATCGTACAGCCGAGCAACCACCCCCTACAGATGGACACCACACAAAGATAGGTTCTTAACACTTTTATCAGTATTCTTTGGCAGGTTATCGTACGATACAGAAGGAACGGGATTCTGGGATCCCCTTAAACTTAGTCTCTGTGGGAAGGGGGTAGCGGGACAGTCTTGGTACCGGTCTGGTACAGGGATATCTGGCGCACAGCTCTCAATCCTCGAGCTGGAGGGTTCTCTGGTATGGGCCGCAGCAGCGCCAGCAGGACTCCAAGGATGGTTCACGAAGATGAGCCGCGGCAGCGCCAGCAGGACTCCAAGGATGGTTCACGAAGATGAGCCGCGGCAGCGCCAGCAGGACTCCAAGGATGGTTCACGAAGATGAGCCGCGGCAGCGCCAGCAGGACTCCAAGGATGGTTCACGAAGATGAGCCGTGGCAGCGCCAGCAGGGCTCCAAGGATGGTTCACGAAGATGAGCCGCGGCAGCGCCAGCAGGACTCCAAAGGTGGTTGCAAGAAGATGAGTTTGTCTCGGTGTCTCTCGACTCCAGGATACAACTGCTGACCTGCTCCGGAGCTGCCCCAGTTATAGGTCTGGTGCCCTTTGATGTCCGGACCCTCGCGCTTGGAGGTCGGAGGGTCCGGGATGTGCGAGTCCAGACACCCAGCAGGGGGATGGAGCCAGCGCCCAGGGAGGCTGGGGGCGATCGAAACCAGGCGGATGGGGGACCGTCGAAACTCCTTCCTCCATTGAATCGTCAAGTGGTCTCTTTACCTCCTGGATGGATCGTGGTGCCCCGATGTCGGGGATTTGTTGGGTCTGTGGCTGGGGTCGGCCCGAGGCCACGAGGCCTGGTCGTGGAGGGTCCAAGATGGCGGCTGGGCCGGAGATGGTGGTCCGGGAATGGGTCCGGCCAGCCGAGGGGGTTGAGGAGAGGAGGTCGAGTTCCCCCGAGGAAGAGCTGGGGGCTGCCCGGAGGGGCGGCACTCGTGGAGGGTGGATGGTGCTGCTCTTGGCCGGGGAACAGGGGTCGAGGTAGTCCGGGGGGAATGGGGCCACGCCACGAGGCCAGGTCCAACACGCGTCCCCCCCAGCTGAAGGCAGGGAGAGTCACCCATCTCCTTGGGTACTCTCCTCGCCGAGGCGTAAGAAGCGGGACAGGCCGTCTGCGTTGGCGTGGTCGTTTCCTGGGCGATGCTCCACAGTGAAGTCCATCCCTTGCAGGGAGATGGACCAACGCAACAGCTTCGGATTCTCCCCTCGCATCTGCATCAGCCATTGCAGAGGTCGGTGGTCACTTTGCACCCGGGAGTGGGTGCCGAAGAGATAGGGCCGGAGCTTCTTGAGGGCCCACACCACGGTGAAGGCCTCCCGCTCGATGGTGCTCCAGCGCTGTTCTCGGGCCAGCAGAAGTCGGCTAATGAAGGCTACTGGCTGATCAATTCCCTCGGTATTGATCTGGGAGAGGACTGCTCCGACGCCGTGATCGGAGGCATCGGTCTGTACTATGAATTCCCGGCTGTAGTCGAGGGCTTGGAGCACGGGGGCGGTGCACATTGCCGTCTTGAGGGTCTCAAAGGCGGCCTGACACTCGGGTGTCCAGTGTACCTTCGGTGGGTGTTTCTTTGACGTGAGTTCTGTGAGAGGGCCCACAATGCTGCCGTAATCTTTCACGAAGCGCCGGTAATATCCCGTGAGCCCCAGGAAGGCTCGGACCTCTGTTTGGGTGATCGGGGGTTCCCAGGCCAGGATGGCGGCGATCTTGGGTTGGAGGGGGGCCACCTGGCCACTTCCCACCTGGTGCCCCAGGTAGGTCACGGACCCTTGGCCGATTTGGCACTTGCTGGCTTTTATTGTTAGTCCTGCCCGGCGGAGGGCGGCCAAGACCTCATGGAGGAGTTGGAGGTGTTCGGCCCAGTGGAGACTGTACACCGCAATATCGTCCAGGTAGGCGGCGCTGAAATCCTCGAGCCCCGCCAGCACCTTATTCACTAGTCTCTGGAACGTGGCGGGGGCGTTTTTCATCCCGAAGGGCATCACCCTGAAGTGGTAGTGGCCATCAGGGGTGGAGAAGGCGGAACGCTCCTGGGCGCCCGGGGTGAGGCCGATCTGCCAGTAGCCCGCTGTTAGGTCGAAGGTGCTCAGGTAGCGGGCGGCCCCCAGGCGGTCGATCAGTTCATCAGCCCGAGGGATGGGGTGAGTGTCTGTTTGGGTGACGGCGTTCAGGCCCAGGTAGTCCACACAAAACCTGAGTTCGGGGGCGATGCCAGGGGCGGCGGCCTTGGGGACCAGCACGACCGGGCTGGCCCATGGGCTGTCGGAGGGCTCGATCACTCCTAGAGCCAGCATCTTCGACACTTCCGACTGGATGCAGGCGCGTACCCGATCGGGAACTCGGTAGGCCCGGTGCCGGATAGGTGGGCTATCCCCGGTGTCGACATCGTGGAGGCACCATGGGGTGACCCCGGGTGTGAGAGAGAATAGATCGGCAAATTGTCGTAATAAGTCTTGGCAGCTTTGGCGTTGTGCTGGGGTCAGGGTGGAAGAGAGGTTGACTCCTTCCACGGAGCCGTCTTTTTCGAGAGTCTTCAGGAGGTCGGGTAGGGGCTCGGAGTCCTCTTCAGCCTCACTGTCGGTAGCCATCAGGAGGCTAAGTTCTGAGCGGACAAAGTGCGGCTTAAGACGGTTGGCATGGAGGACCCGGAGGGGGTTCCTGGGGACTCCATGTCCACCAGGTATGTGACAGGGCCCTTGCGCTCCACCACCTTGAAGGACCCCGTCCATTTGTCCTGGAGGGCGCATGGTTCGACAGGGGACATGACCCAGACCTGCTGTCCCGGCTCGAACTCAATGGACGAGGCGTTTTGATCATATGACCGTTTCATGTCTTCTTTGCTGGCTTCGAGGTTGGCCTTGGCAAGTTCCCTGAACCGCCGAGTTTGGTTCCGGAGGGTGAGGAGGTACCGGTACACATCAGGAGGAGCATTCTGGGTGGTCACCTCCCATCCTTCTTTGACCAGACTTAGGGGACCCCGGACGGGGTGCCCATACAATAGCTCGAAGGGGCTGAATCCCAGGGACTTCTGTGGGACCTCCCGGTAGGCAAATAGGAGGCAGGGCAGCAACATGTCCCATTGGCGTCGTAAGGGCTCTGCTAGGCCCATGATCATACCCTTGAGGGTGCGATTGAAGCGTTCCACCAGTCCGTTTCCTTGCGGGTGGTAGTGGGTCATAAATTTGTATGTGACCCCGCACTGTTGCCATAGGGACTTCATGTAGCGGGAGATGAAGTTCGTGCCTCGATCACTGACGACTTCTCGGGGGAAGCCCACCCGTGAGAAGATTCCCATCAGGGCCCGGCCCACCACGGGCGCTGTCACGGTCCGGAGACGTATGGCTTCGGGATAGCGGGTGGCGTGGTCCACCAGGACAAGTATGAACCGGTGACCTTGCGATGTCCGGGGCTCCAGGGGCCCCACAATGTCAATCCATACCCGCTCAAAGGACGTGTTGACGACGGGAAAGGGTTGCAGGGGGACTTTTAGTTTTCTTCCGCTCTTCCCGCTGGCCTGGCAGGTGGGGCAGGCTCGGCAGTGGTTGATCACATCGTTCCTCATCTTGGGCCAGTAGAAGTGGGTCACCAGGCGGCTGTAAGTTTTGTCCTGCCCCATGTGCCCGGCGAGAGGTACATCATGAGCCAGGTTTAGGAGGAAGTCTCTGAATCGGAGGGGGACTACCAGCACCCGGCTGGCCCCTAGCACGTCAATCTTCTGTTCGCTGTAGAGGAGCTCATTGTCCCAATAGACCCAGTGAGCCCCCGAGGCATCCCCTGCGCTCTGGGCTGCGGCTTGCTGTCGGATCCCCTCGAGGGAGGGACACGTTTTTTGTTCTTGGCGGAACTGTTCTTGAGTGGGGCCACCTTCCTGGCGCCACTGGGCCAGCTCCGGGAGGTCGCGGAGGGGGTCCGGTTCTTTGTCGTTGGGCCCCGGTGGACCGGGTTCAGGGGTGGTGTCTTCAGTGCTGACGGGCGGTGGAGGTTCGGGCCACTCGGGTTCTTCAGTGGAGGGGATGGCGCGGGCGGCCATGGACTGGGTCGTCGCACAGACCCATTCAGGGAGGCCAAGCATCCCCAGGTGCTCCCTCCGTTCAATGGCAGTCCAGGGGGAGCTCTCTAGGTCGTTCCCCAGGAGGCAGTCTACGGGGCATCGTCTCGGACGGTCACTTTCAGCATGCCCGACCCTCCCCCCCATTCAAAGGGGACGCGGGCCATCTGGCACAGGCTTTCAGAGTTATCCGCGGACCGTACTGGGCATAGCACATTGGGCAGGATTTGATCCGGGGTCACCAGATGGCAACGGACGGCCGTTACGCTGGCTCCCGTGTCGCGGAGGGCTTCGACCCGGTGTCCATTAATGGTGACCCACTGGCTGTACTTCTGTGTGTTGGCCGGGATGGGGGCCCGTGGGACCATTTCTCTTTCGCCTAGACATACCAGGGACATGGCTGCGGGTTCCCACTCGGTCTGGTATTGTTCACAGTCTTCGGCTTCTTCTTCGTCTTGTTCATCCCCCAGGGAGACGGCGGTGATCTGGCGGTTTTGCGGACCCGCGGGGTTGGATGGTTAGTTTCTCGGACTGTTGGGGTCATTGGCGTAATGACCGGGTGGCTGGCATTTGTGGCAGATAACGTTGGAGCGGGATCCCGGCCGTGCCGGAGGGCTTCCTCTCCCGGCCAGGGACGGGGGAGTGCTGGGGAGGGGCACCATGGCGGTGTTCCGTCCCCGGCCCTGGCCTCCTCCTCCTCCTCGCGGACGGTGGGATCCCTGGGAGGCTCGGCCTTGGTCTCCCGCCCAGTTCCAGGGGACCCGGGTGCTCTCCCATCGATCCGCTTCAATGGCGAGTTTCCGGGGCTCGGTCAGTTTGCTGTCAAGGAAATGCTGCCTTAGTTCCACGAAACAGTTATTGGAGAGGTGTTCCCATACGATGAGATCGAACAATTGTTCGTAGGTGGTGACCTGGCTGCCCTTGATCCACCCCTCTAAGGCTCTGCTAAAAAAGTTTACATATTCTACCCAGGTGGTACCGCGGATCCTTTTACAGTCTCGGAATCGCCGGTACATCTCGGGGGTGAGCCCATAGCGAGTGAGGAGGGCGGCTTTCATATGCTCGTACGAGGTCATCTCAGCGTCGGGGAGCTGTAGCAGGGCGTCTCTACCTTCGTTGACGAATCTCCCCCACAACCCGGCCCCCCAGTCTTTTTGCGGAACACGGTGGGAGGTCATGGCTACCTCGTAGGCCTTAAACCATTGCTGGATGTCATCGTTCTTATAGTACTCTCGGACGACATCTTTGGGGATGTGGACCTTGGTGTCCGTAGAGGGAGTGGAGCTCTGGTTCCCGGAGACGCCGGTGTCCTTGTTTAGCTTCCTAATTTCTAGTTCTTTCAAACCGCGCTTGTGCTCGTACGCGAGCTTCTTCTCCTCCAGCTCCCTCTGGCTTCTTTTCTCTTCCAGGTCTCCCTGTAATCGTAGTTGCTAAAGGGCTATCTTCTTTTCCGCTAGTTGCAGTTCCCCATCTAAGCGGAGTCTAGCCAGTTCCAACTCGTGGAGCCGGCTCCTCTCTCGTTCTCGGGCATCCTCGTGAGAGAGGCCCGTGTTTCTCTCCTTCTCGGGGGTTGCAATGTTCTCAGTGATTGCGATGCTTCCGGTTTGGGGTGGCGACGCTCCCGTCTCCACCCAAGTCTGCTGGGCCTGCTTGAGGTCGTCTTTGGTGCTTAGTCCCGTGGTAGCGATACCCAAGTCTATGCAGAATTGCTTCAATTCCTTGTGACTGTACTCTTCCAGTCGTTCCATCTGGAATTTTGCGGTTGGTCCGGTTTCTTTAGTCGTCATGGTCGCTGTGTGTTTTTCGTTTGTAGTGGGGCGAGTTACTCTCTGTACGATTTGCGTCGGCTCAAATCGCGCCGCTGGCCACCAATGTTAGACGGGAAATCTGAGGGTCGGCCGAGCCAGGGGGAGAGGCCTCCAGGCGAGGGCCCTCTCCTAAGATCGTACAGCCGAGCAACCACCCCCCTACAGATGGACACCACACAAAGATAGGTTCTTAACACTTTTATCAGTATTCTTTGGCAGGTTATCGTACGATACAGAAGGAACGGGATTCTGGGATCCCCTTAAACTTAGTCTCTGTGGGAAGGGGGTAGCGGGACAGTCTTGGTACCGGTCTGGTACAGGGATATCTGGCGCACAGCTCTCAATCCTCGAGCTGGAGGGTTCTCTGGTATGGGCCGCGGCAGTGCCAGCAGGACTCCAAGGATGGTTCAAGAAGATGAGCCGCGGCAGCGCCAGCAGGACTCCAAGGACGGTTCACGAAGATGAGCCGCGGCAGCGCCAGCAGGACTCCAAGGATGGTTCACGAAGATGAGCCGCGGCAGCGCCAGCAGGACTCCAAGAGTGGTTCACGAAGATGAGCCGCGGCAGCGCCAGCAGGACTCCAAGGATGGTTCACGAAGATGAGCCGCGGCAGTGCCAGCAGGACTCCAAGGATGGTTCACGAAAATGAGCCGCGGCAGCACCAGCAGGACTCCAAAGGGGGTTGCAAGAAGATGAGTTTATCTCGGTGTCTCTCGACTCCAGGATACAACTGCTGACCTGCTCCGGAGCTGCCCCAGTTATAGGTCTGGTGCCCTTTGATGTCCGGACCCTCGCACTTGGAGGTTGGAGGGTCCGGGATGTGCAAGTCCAGACACCCAGCAGGGGGATGGAGCCAGCGCCCAGGGAGGCTGGGGCGATCGAAACCAGGTGGATGGGGGACCGTCGAACTCCTTCCCCCATTGAATTGTCAAGTGGTCTCTTTACCCCCTGGTTGGATCGTGGTGCCTCGATGTCGGGGCTTTGCTGGGTCAGTGGCTGGGGTCGGCCAGAGGCCACGAGGCCTGGTCGTGGAGGGTCCAAGATGGCGGCTGGGCCGGAGACGGTGGTCCGGGAATGGGTCCGGGCCAGCCGAGGGGGTTGAGGAGAGGAGGTCGAGTTCCCCCGGGGAAGAGCTGGGGGCTGCCCGGAGGGGCGGCACTCGTGGAGGGTGGATGGTGCTCCTCTTGGCCGGGGAACAGGGGTCGAGGTAGTCCGGGACCCGCCATGCGGGGGGAATGGGGCCACGCCACAAGGCCAGGTCCAACAGAGCTGAAACCGAATTGTATAGTCAAATTAAAAACAAGGTGACCCAGTTGCGAGCTGGGCAATTTCCTAATCTTCACTACCAGTGGCTATTTGATAAAATAATTATTAGGAGAATAGGTTGAATCGGGAATAGCCCAAAGCCACGGATGGTGACTGCATCATTATCAACCTTGCCAATCCCTTGAGAGTAGGCTCTATTTTGAGAGAACTTTCATCTCTCCCTTTCTCCCCTGGAGCAATCTCTGTGCTTCCCCTTGGCTTCTTCTACAAACCCCGTAGGGGCGAGGGAGGGGCCAGTCATATGGTAAAAAAAATCCAAGGAGAGTGGCAAGCTATAAAATGGTCTAGTTGCAGAGCTGTAGCACCCCCTTGTGCAATCAATTTGAATCACTGAGTGGGCTGAATAAGCAAGATTGACTGGGATCCTGCTGGGCTGAACCTATCCTGGCCGGTGTGAATGACAGCAAAACCTTTAGACCGTTGAAAGTCCTGAGCTGGAATATAGAAGGTATCCAGAGCAAATTGGGGGACCCCGAATTAAATCCCATAACATCACTAACTTACAGGAGACGTGGGACACCAAAGAGGACTTCACTCTAGAAGGCTATGTGTGCTTTAGCATGAAGGGCACCCCATCCCCAAGTGGCTGAGCCAGAGGGGGCCTAGTTACACTAGGGAATTTGGGTTTGGTTTGCAATCCCAAGATTATTTGTACCAATTCCCCTCACTTTTTGGAAATCCTATTGAATTCGGACAATCATTTAACTAGTCTGTGTATTAACATTTATAATCCTATACATGGAAAAGAGAACTCAGAGACTCTGAAGGAAATGAGCAGGTTTTTAGATGTTCTTGTCTTTCTCCTCCCACCGAACAAGTTGAACTGAATGTGTCTGGGGACTTTAATTTACATTTGTGCTGGGATTGCTTCCTACATGACCCCTAAGAACAGGTTCATGTTAAGCATTCCACCCAGGGGAATATTCTAAATTATCTGTCTGCTAATTTTAATTTACTTCACTTTCTTTCTATGTGAGCATTTAAGCAGCTGGGAAGTGTCCCTCGTTTAAGAGTCAAAGAGCGGGGACCATTATTGATTATATTTTTGTATCTAGTGGGCTTTTTTCTCTTTTGTCTAGTTTTTCCCTGAAATGGAATCTGAACAGTGACCAACATCCCCTGATTGCCAGTTTTGCGTGGGAGAAGATGTCCTGGGGCATAAGTGTCCTATACAAAACGTTAGGGAGTTCCAAAGAGAGAGGGCATAGGATTAAATGGGATGATGTTATCCCTGGGTAATATAATTCTTATATGTTGTTGTCTTGCCAGGATGAGTTTAGACTTTACCTTGATAATGGCGCCTAGATATTGACATCCTTAGAGCCTGTAAGCACATCAAACAGACACTTTCCAACTCAAGCAACTCAACTCTCGATCAGCAGGTCCATCCAAGTCCTGTAGGTGGTTTGATAAAACCTGCACCAGGACAAACAAGGAGCTCTTCATATCACTCAAATGTATTCATCAAGATAGGGACGGGTTAACCATTGTAGATCAGCCTATAAAGCAGCTATTGCTTATAGAAAGCTGCAGCTCAAGAATGAGCTGTGGGAAGGGCTGTTAGCAGCCAGCACATCAAATGATAGCATCAAGATTTGCGTGGTTCTGAATCACCACTTTTTTAAGGAAGATCGGATCTGGGGGTCTCTGTCCCAGCTCAGGCTTGGATAAATCATTTAAGCCCTCTACGACTGTGAGGGATCCTAGCCTCTGCCCTACCCTATTAACAACACTGACATACTTACTATCCACTGGTCAGAAGCCAAAGAAGCAGTTTCATGCTTACCCCAAGGCAATGCCCCAGTTGCCAACGGGGTCCCGGGCGACTTGTTAAAATGGCTAGTGTATCCCTGGGTTCCTGTTTTAACTCTTCACATAAATGCGGCTATTAAATGTCCACACCCAGAGGTCTGGAAGAGGTCAGTTATAGTCGCTGTTTTCAAAAAGAGACAGAGCGACCCCCACATGCTATAGGTCAATTTCCCTGATGAACGTCGAAGTGAAGATTATAGGGAAAGTGGTTTAGGAGAGACTCACTACCTGGGCTAATGAGAAGGGAATCCTCTCCAACCTGTAATATGGGTTTAGAATTGGGCAAGGCATAGTCAAACATACCTTACATTTTCACTACCTGATATCTAAATATACCAGTGCGAAAGGGGGCTCTGTCCACTTGGCCTTTATGGACCGCAGATCAACCTTCGACTCTATTAACAGAGGTAGGACTGAGCTGGGGTCCTTTGGGATTGGACCAGGCACTAGTTTCTTTTATGAGAGACCTACATTGTGTCCTAACAGGGCTGGTTAGATATGGACCTGACAAGGAATGCTCCTACGCCTTTGAACTAAAAAAAGGCGTCTGTCGGGCTGCATTCTGGTGCATTTTTTATTTAATATGCACATAAATCGGCTAGAAGAGGTGCTCATCGATATTGGTTTTGATGTCCCCAAAGGTGGTAGAAGAGCGATTCAAGTACTTTTATATTCCAACAATGCGGTTTTAATTGGTTGTATAGCTAGGAGCCTCCTGAGAATTTTAGACACATTTATCAATTTTAATAACTTGGACTTATCCACACATTCTAAGAAATCCCATTTTATGGTAGTAGGCCCCAAGAACAGAAACTCTTGTTATCTCTGAACACAGGGTCAGGTTTGAACCAGAGTGGAACATTTCTCTTATCTGGGTCTGTTACTCAATTTGTGTCTCAGTTGGAAACCTCTACTTATGAAAAATGGAGGCACTCTACAAAGAGCCATCTCAATTTTATACGATTTTGCCAGACACATTAGGCAAAAGCCACCGAAATTTCTATTAGATGTATACAAGGCGAAATGCATCCCGATGACCACCTTTGGATGTGAAATTTGAGGGTATGGTAATATTAACCATGTCCAGATGATAGAAAATAAGTTTTTGAGAAAGCTACTGCCCGTTAGTCAAGAATCTCCGACTAAAATTATTCACAAAGAACTGGGCAAAGAACTGAGCATACCATGCACAAGTATGTCCTGGTCAAATCTGTCAGTGGGATAGAGCCCTATCTCCTTCTAAACATACCTAATAGGCAAAGTCGCTTCCTGACATTTTTTAGGTTGGACATTTTTCACCAGCTCTTTTTTGCGAATGGGGTTTGGTATAAACTATCTAATTTGCCTGTTTGAGGCTATGACAACATCTTGATTTGTGACACCATGCACTTGCATGCCTGACATTACTTGACATAAGTATATCAGGCCTTTCCTGATTGCTAAACACTTCAGTCAAATTAGACCTGCGTATCTCTTCTCACAGCTGCTAGCGACACCCAAATTGTGTTTTTTTTAATCTTAATTTCTTTCTGGTGTCTTTTCTGTAAGGGATTAACAATTGGGAACTAGCTCTTCCAGGATAATGTTGGCACTTTCAGTATTTGTTCAATTTGTATTTATTTGTTTTTATGTACTGATGTGTTTTCCAATTTTTTTGGGGATGTATTTTTGACTGATACATGCTTATTTTGATCAATTACTGTTGCTCAATGAGATGTATGCTTTTATGAATTTATCAAAAATGTAATACGCTTAATGAACCTATCTGAACAATTTGGCAATGTGGCATTTTTACAGCACATACCCCAAAATGCATTGTGTAAAAGGTAATCTGTAGAGTTCATAAAATAAATTCAATACTTCAAAGTCTTAGGAGACACCTGACTCCATACACTTAGGGGAGGCATTCTGTAAATATTTGTGTGGACAGCATTAGAACTGTACCAAGCCAATGGCTGCCTCAATCAAAGCAACAAGCTCCTTCAGAAGAGTCTAACTAACACATTTATTTTAGTCTGTTTAGAGTTGTTTGCACATGATTTGTCAAGATGAACTTGGTTTGCAACCCAGATCCAGTAGGAACGATGTACTCTCCTTAAACCTCATCAATGAAAAACTGAAAAGCAACAGGGGCATTACAGAGTCCGATAGGCATGACTTGATATTAATAGAGGCCATACTTTGTTCAAAATGCAGTCTTCCACTCGTCACCCTCTCTGACTCTGACGGGGCGGTATGCCCCACGCAAATCCAGCTTTGTATATATGGTTGCATTCTTAACTTGATGAAAAAGCCTGGTAATCAAGGATAACAGGTATCAGTTTTTGACTGGTATGTCATTCACTTCACAGTAGTCTATGCATGGGCATAGGTCTCCCTCCATTTTTGCTTCAAGGAAGATGGGAGACGAAACAGGGGACTTGGAATGGCGTATTAAACTATTTTAGGGGTATTTATCCAAGTAGAAATGAAAATGAGCATTTTCCTTATCAGTGAGGAAATAGAACCTACTGCATGGCAGTTTGACTCCTGGACTCAGGTCTACATGACATTCGAAAATGCAATGGGACGGTAAGGTATTGGCTCCCTTCTTGTCAAACAACGCTATCAAATCTGTGTATTCTTCGGGTATAGGTTACTGAATAATTGTACCAGTAACTGCTAATGGAGATGAATGGGCCTGGATAAACCAACTATGAGGTCTGCTTTAGTTGTGATAAAAAGAAAACACACAGTACCTGGAATGTAATACTATTTCTTTGATCACCTACGTGGGTTATGTGTGATAAGTCATGAAGACCCAGGAAGAGCCTGAACTGTGGAGCTTTGATTACACCTGGGAAGTGAAACAGGAATCTGCAGAGAAGATATGGGCCAAACTTTTATATGATGTAAAAACCAACAATAGCGCCAGATTTTGGCACACGGTTAACAACCTAGAGAATCCAAGGGCTCGTAAAATCAACTTGTACATATCAGAGGAATCCTGGGTAAATTACCTGCTGCATCATTTCAACAAAGACACAGGTGGATTTTCTCAAGACACTGAAATTATCAATCATAGTCTACAAGCCCAAAACCATGAAGATATGGCGGCCATTCTTCCGTACACAACCAAACAAATAAAGAACCGAATCATGAAGGGCAGGAAAGAGGGAGCCCCGGGACCCAACGGAATACCTCCAATTTTATACAAACTGGACCCGAATTACTGGGCAGAGCAACTAAGCGCCCTCTTCAAAAACATCTTAAAAGTAGGAAAAATCACAGATGGAAGGGATCAATTATTTCCCCTATCTATAAAAAAAAGGCAGCAGAAATCATGCAAAGAATTACAGGCTTATAGCATTAATCGATATAGACGCCAAACATTTCGCAGGCCTCATGCTGGAGGAACTAAATGAATGGGCCTCAAAGAAAGGCATAATCCTGATAAAACAGTCTGGCTTCCCAAAAAGCTTAGGGACAGAGACTAATATTCTAGCTCTTTCACTGTTAATAGATGCCACAATAAAAATTAAAAAGCCACTATTCGTCTGTTTTATTGACTACTCGTTAGCCTTCGACAATATAGATAGGGGAAACTATGGGACAAACTATCCGGTTGGGACATAGACCCGAAACGTCAGAACTAATTGATTTCACTTCACTCTGAAACATGGGTGCAAATAAAACTAGGATCAGACAACTGTTTGTCGAGGAAAATAAGGACTACATAGGGGGTGAAGCAGGGATGCTTTCTTACCCCGAATCTGTTTAACCTTTTTCTTTCCGACCTTTCGTCTGAGCTGAACACCTGTATCCATCATGACCCAAACCTGGGAGGTTTACCACTGTCAAACCTATTGTATGCGAATTATCTAATACTGATAAGCAGAACCCCAGTGTGGTTGCAACATCTTTATAAGTACCACAAGCAGGTTCTCAGATAAGAACAGGTTATCAATAAACTTAGAAAAATCGAAAGTGATGATACTCAATGGGAAGGACAAAAAACACTATCCTAAATGGGAACCGCAATATCAACAGCTGGAAGTGGTCAAAGAATACAAATACTTGGGAATAACGTTCGACAGAAGGGGATCGTTCGGACAACAAAAAGCATTGATTAAAACAAGAGGGATTACATTGGCAGTGGCATTAAAAAACCTCGAGCAAAAAATAGCAGGACCAAGTCTAACTCCCTTACTAGAAGTGCTCCAAGCAAAACTCCTACCCTCCATCACTTACTGCAGCGAAAGTATGAGAGGGAGAGATGAGTCAATCTTGGACAAAGTGATGTCAAAAACAATACGAATAATATTTATTCTCCCACAGTATACATCGCCAGCACAACTATGGTTAGAGTTTGGCCTCCAAAAACAGCAATTCGCTCAAAAAGGAGCGTACACCAAATGCTGGCACATGATAAAGGGAGCAGAGCAAGGCTCTCTGAAATCATTTTTATGGAAGGAGATAGAAAGGAAAAAAGAAAGTACCACAATGATATAGCTCCAAACGGCAATAAGATCTTTTGTACTACAAGATCTTTGGGAACTCAACTGGCTTCATAAAATCTTTAAGAAACTAGTAAACAAAACTGTTCAGCTATTATCTCTGGAGGAGGATAAGGCCACACTGACTAAGAGGGCCCACGGTTGGTTTGTGATTCCGAGTTATACAAGGTCTTAGCCACAAGCATATTTGGGAATAGGGTTCTCAAGAAAAGTGAAGGAGTCCTATTTAAAACTGAAGATGTGAATTCTACCTGTAAATCAGCATCAGCCGCATTGGGAACGTATAGAAACAAAAATAAACAGCAGAACCTGTGGCAATTTTAAAGAGGACGTCCTGCATATACTGTGCAGTTATTCAGCTTTAAATAATGAGAGAAGAATTTTTATGAAAACCACTGTGGAACCAAAGAAGAATACAAACATGCAGGCAAGCACTAATAGCCAGCTTTCACGAAAACGACACTCAACTAGCATGACGGCTAGTCTGATTTATGAATATAGCAAAAATCAGGTTAAATCTAACAACTAATTGACGATCCAATCAAAGTAGGCTATTATCAAAAGACAGATTAAGCTACACAAGCCAGAATTCCGAAACTCTGCCTAAAGTTTCATACCCGTACTCTATTACCAATGGAGCAAACCAGGGTTACACTTTAAGATATTGAGAGCGGATTTCGACAACAGTTTTACTGGAATGTTCTGGTTCATTTATTGTACTTTTAACCTTGCACAGAAATGAAATGTCATATGTGCTTTATTTAATTTTTATCATGTCTAATTGTAATTTATGAGTATTTTTAACTTAGACTGCTTTGAATGTGTTTTTCCTATTGCAAGAATTTTAACTAATCACACAATCATTTTTTTTTGTGGTTGTATTGAAGCTTTGATTACATCAAATGACATGTATTCCTGGTGACTGTTCATACAGGACTGTTGGACTTGGCCCGTCTGGCAGGTCCGCCCCTGAAGTTTTACGCTTGTTATATGTGACCTGGGAATGGAGATCTCACTTCTGAGTGTGTCTGTGGTGAGAGAGACCTGCCTCCCATAGGAATGCATGGGGAATGTATGTGGCTCTGGTAGTTCCTGATGCGTGGGGCATGTCGGGTCGAGTCTGGTGTGTGTGCGCTCGTGAGGTTGAGTGCTACAAGATGATGTATGCGGCATGTGTGTGACTAGAAGGGAAGTGCCACTTCTAGACCTTGGTGCGTGTGTGCAGTAGGTGTGTTGGCGCATGATTGGCTGAAGCCGGCTGGGCCTCCCCCCACCAGGCTGGCCCCACCCCCTAGGGTGCGTCCAGTGTCCCTGGCCTGGCCAGTAACATGAAATTCCTTATAACCAGTTCTGGCTGGTTCTCTCCCTGCCTGCCCCTTTGGAGACAAAGGAAGCTCCTGTATAAAAGGAGGGTGGGCCCTCTTCTCTCTCTCTTCTTCTTCCTGCTTGGGACCCTGCCTGGGTCGTGCTGCTGCTTGGGCTCAGGGAAGGGCGTGCCTCCCTGGGCCCTGCTCTGCTCCTGAACTACGGACTCCCTGAACTTCCTATGGATTCTGCTTTCCATGCCACTAGCCCTTGAGAGCGCTTCCCTGCGGTCCTAGCGCCCTGGGGCGCTTCATCTATGCTCCTAGCGCTCGGGAGCGCTCTCCTGCTGGCCTAGCGCCTTGGGGGCGCTTCATTCATGCCCTCGCGCTGGGAGCGCTATATTCAACAAGACCGGTGCCCACCCGGCGTCTGCCCCGTGCTACAGAGGCTCTACAACCCCCGCGAGTGCCTACCTCGCTTTATTTCCCTCCTGGCTGCCTTATCGAGGGAGCCGGGCCCTCGTCAATTTCCCCTGTGTTCACCGCCGCAGCCCGGGACCCCGCGTGAAGCCCGCCCCCGGGCCGCGCTCGGATTGGCGGCTGGCCCGATGATGTTTCCCCGGGCCGCGCTCTGATTGGCCGGCGGCCCGGGGAGCTGGAGATACCGAGAGACGAGCATGCAGGGAGCGGTGGGAGTCTACTCTGCGCCCCTGCGTCCCCCAAGACGACTGCCGCTTCCCCCCCCGGGGCCCCCCAGGAGCGAGAGGGCGCCCCGGAGAGCGAGAGAGACCGGCGCGCTCGCCGACCGGTGAGTGATGCAGGAGGGGAGGCGGGGCATCGGGCCACATTGCCGGTGGCCGCCCCTCCCCTCCCGCGTGTGCAGACATGTACGTAGAGGCCCGCGGGCCCCCCAGTAATGCCGGGTCCCCCGAGGGGGACCCCGCCTGGCCATACCTTGCCCCCCTGAGCCCCGAGAGGCTCCCTCTACATTTTTGGTCCCTGAGCCCCGAGGAGGCTCCACCACGTGTCCCTGGCCCTCCGAGCCCGCGAGGCTCCGCCCAGATACTCCCTGAGCCCCGGGAGGCTCCAGCTGCATCTGACCCCCGAGCCTCGAGGAGGCTCCAACGTGTCCTTGCCCCTGAGCCCCGAGGAGGCTCCACCACGTGTCCCTGACCCTGTCTGGGCCCCGAGAGGCCCCACCACGTGTCCCTGACCCTGCCGAGCCTGCGAGAGGCTCCCCCATTGCCCCCTGTCCCCCGAGCCTGCAGGGCTATGTCCAAGCCCCTCAGCGGCCCAGCACTTCGTGGGCTGCTGCCACGTTTTTTGTTTGCCCCGGGCCCCTTGCAGCCCATTCTGGACATCGAGACTCTAAGGCGCCCTTGCCCCAGGAAGGCCATCTGGCCTAGGGGGTGCTACTGACTAACATCAAAGTGATGCTGAGAATTATTACGTGTTGCCCTGCTGATGGGGGCCTCTGTTGTGTTATGTACCTTGCCATCCCTTTTGTATAACCTTGCCTCATGTATGTCTATACTGGTTAGAGTGAGTTCTATTGCTAGTCCTATGAGACCCCGGGCGTGACGTATTCTAATGCTAAGCTCCTGGTGATTATGTGTTCTAGGCCTAGTCCTAGGAAGCTCCCAGTTGTTATATGTTCTAGATGCCAACTCCATCATGTGCACCTTCCTGGCAGTGGCCCCTTGGCCCTGCCCTGTACCTTTTCCCTTGTAACCCCTGCCGTGCCTCGAGCCCATTGTAAAGTGTATGTTCCTATGTGTCCTTCTTGATACAAAGACTATTTTCATATATACTTGGTGTGGAGTTCCTTTTGTGGGAGGCCCGGGATGTTGTTGTTGGTGGGTGCGTGCGCAAATGCTTCACACATGTCCTCCGAGATAGGCCTGGCTGCTCGCTCCGCGTTACCTAGATGGGTGAGCAGGGGGTCGACTTTACATAGGAGTGGCGGTCTCTGACTGGCTGGGGTGCAAGTCCTGGCCGGCTGGGGGTCCCATTTCCTACACTGGTGGCTAGCGGTGGGATCCGGACTTGTGCTTGCGCAGTACCACAACGATAACTGGCCTCCCTACAAAACTCTGCATTGTAAATGGTCGCAAAGAAAGGAGATTATTGTTTTTAAGAGGTTACTTAAATGTCCGTTCTGTGAAAAATGTATTCTGGTACGCTATGAGTTAGGTGGCCCTAGCTCTGGAGGGTAGATCAACTCCCTAGTGCAATGTGTTTGTCTGGATTCACCAGAAGGGTGGGATCCAGTGGTGGCAGCGTAATTGTGTTCAATGTGTATGGTCCCTGTCCCTTCCCTGGAGTAATGATACCTGCGCCACATGGGTCAGGTCAGGTCAGGTTGCTAAAAATGTCTGTTCTGTAGAAATGTTTAATGATTAATAGAAATATCTGTTCTGTGGAAAGTTTTAAAGGTTACTTAAATGTCTATTCTGTGGAAAAAGTGTGCGTGTACACTGTTAGTTAGGTGCCCCTAGCTTGGGAGGGTAAATCATCTCCCTAGTACAATATGGTTTTCTGGATTCACCAGAAGGGTGGGATCCAGTGGTGACTGCGTAGTTGTGTTCAAATGTGTATGGTCCTTGTCCCTTCCCTAGAGTAATGGTACCTGTGCCCCAAGGGTCAGGTTGAGGAATCAGGGGCGGTAGAAAACTGTCCTACCAGTCTAGGGGACAGAGTGTGGATGAATGTTGAGGTGTGCTGAGTAATGGAGTGTAAGTTCTCTGGGATGGGGAGCTTGCGGAATCAACGATAATCCTGTCCTTCCTTACTCCGCTGAATGTGTTTATGCGTCAGGTGTTCCCCCCTTTCCCCGCGAAAATGTGTTTGACGCATCTTGTGCGCAAAATGTGTTTTTGGCGTCAGGTGTCGCCCTGGCTGAATTTATGTTGAGTTGTATCCCGGACAAGGAAGACCTGCTGGCGCTGCCGCGGCTTGCCTTGGGGAGAGCTGAACACTGAGACCTGCTGGCGCTGCCGTGGCTCATCTTGTTGTGTTTTAGGCGTCAGGTGTCGCCCTGGCTGAATTTATGTTGAGTTGTATCCCGGACAAGGAAGACCTGCTGGTGCTGCCGCGGCTTGCCTTAGGGAGAGCTGAACACTGAGACCTGCTGGCGCTGCCGCGGCTCATCTTGTTATGTTTTAGGCGTCAGGTGTCGCCCTGGCTGAATTTATGTTAGGTTGTATCCCGGACAAGGAAGACCTGCTGGCGCTGCCGCGGCTTGCCTTGGGGAGAGCTGAACACTGAGACCTGCTGGCGCTGCCGCGGCTCATCTTGTTGTGTTTTAGGCGTCAGGTGTCGCCCTGGCTGAATTTATGTTAAGTTGTATCCCGGACAAGGAAGACCTGCTGGCGCTGCCGCGGCTTGCCTTGGGGAGAGCTGAACGCTTAGTTCCCAGGTGGAAGACCAGTGGAGGGAGGAAATTCCAAGACTGGTAGGAGAATGTGTTCTGAGGGTGTTTCTCCTGGGAGAGCGCGGAACCTCCGAAGTAGAGGTAGGGTGGGGCATTCTTGCACGTGACCTCTGGCAAACCTGAGGGTGCGGACCCTAGGTGGAAGGAACAGTGGTAGTCGTGGCTACCCTGAGAAAGGGAGTGGAGAATGGCTATCGTGGGCCAGTGGTACCGCCCCCCACTTCGGATTAGCAGGGACCAGTGGTATCTGGATGGCTTAGGGCCTGGTCCTAGTCATGGACAACTAAGGAGTACCAGGTGGGTAGCCTGGTTGGGCCTATGTCTTCATTTTTTTTCATTTTTTTTTCATTTTTATTATTTTTAGTCTGTGTATGTCTAACGGTCCATGGGGCGTAGAACTGGAGGGTGTCCGGCAGTGCGGGCTGCGTCCATGTTCTATCGCCCTGCAGCAGGGAAGTCCATCACGGTAGTGATTGGTCTACCCTGCGTTTGGGCTGGGAGGGGCATGTGTTGGACTTGGCCCGTCTGGCAGGTCCGCCCCTGAAGTTTTGCGCTTGTTATATGTGACCTGGGAATGGAGATCCCACTTCTGAGTGTGTCTGTGGTGAGAGAGACCTGCCTCCCATAGGAATGCATAGGGAATGTATGTGGCTCTGGTAGTTCCTGATGCGTGGGGCATGTCGGGTCGAGTCTGGTATGTGTGCGCTCGTGAGGTTGAGTGCTACAAGATGATGTATGCGGCATGTGTGTGACTAGAAGGGAAGTGCCACTTCTAGACCTTGGTGCGTGTGTGCAGTAGGTGTGTTGGCGCATGAATGGCTGAAGCCGGCTGGGCCTCCCCCCACCAGGCTGGCTCCACCCCCTAGGGTGCGTCCAGTGTCCCTGGCCTGGCCAGTAACATGAAATTCCTTATAACCAGTTCTGGCTGGTTCTCTCCCTGCCTGCCCCTTTGGAGACAAAGGAAGCTCCTGTATAAAAGGAGGGTGGGCCCTCTTCTCTCTCTCTTCTTCTTCCTGCTTGGGACCCTGCCTGGGTCGTGCTGCTGCTTGGGCTCAGGGAAGGGCGTGCCTCCCTGGGCCCTGCTCTGCTCCTGAACTACGGACTCCCTGAACTTCCTATGGATTCTGCTTTCCATGCCACTAGCCCGTGAGAGCGCTTCCCTGCGGTCCTAGCGCCCTGGGGCGCTTCATCTATGCTCCTAGCGCTCGGGAGCGCTCTCCTGCTGGCCTAGCGCCTTGGGGGCGCTTCATTCATGCCCTCGCGCTGGGAGCGCTATATTCAACAAGACCGGTGCCCACCCGGCGTCTGCCCCGTGCTACAGAGGCTCTACAACCCCCGCGAGTGCCTACCTCGCTTTATTTCCCTCCTGGCTGCCTTATCGAGGGAGCCGGGCCCTCATCAATTTCCCCTGTGTTCACCGCCGCAGCCCGGGACCCCGCGTGAAGCCCGCCCCCGGGTCTCGCTCGGATTGGCAGCTGGCCCGATGACGTTTCCCCGGGCCGCACTCTGATTGGCCGGCGGCCCGGGGAGCTGGAGATACCGAGAGACGAGCATGCAGGGAGCGGCGGGAGTCTACTCCGCGCCCCTGCATCCCCCAAGACGACTGCCGCTTCCCCCCCCCCGGGGGCCCCCAGGAGCGAGAGGGCGCCCCGGAGAGCGAGAGAGACCGGCACGCTCGCCGACCGGTGAGTGATGCAGGAGGGGAGGCGGGGCATCGGGCCACATTGCCGGTGGCCGCCCCTCCCCTCCCGCGTGTGCAGACATGTACGTAGAGGCCAGCGGGCCCCCCAGTAATGCCGGGTCCCCCGAGGGGGACCCCGCCTGGCCATACCTTGCCCCCCCTGAGCCCCGAGAGGCACCCTCTACATTTTTGGTCCCTGAGCCCCGAGGAGGCTCCACCACGTGTCCCTGGCCCTCCGAGCCCGCGAGGCTCCGCCCAGATACTCCCTGAGCCCCGGGAGGCTCCAGCTGCATCTGACCCCCGAGCCCCGAGGAGGCTCCAACGTGTCCTTGCCCCTGAGCCCCGAGGAGGCTCCACCACGTGTCCCTGACCCTGCCTGGGCCCCGAGAGGCCCCACCACGTGTCCCTGACCCTGCCGAGCCTGCGAGAGGCTCCCCCATTGCCCCCTGTCCCCCCGAGCCTGCAGGGCTATGTCCAAGCCACTCAGCGGCCCAGCACTTCGTGGGCCGCTGCTACGTTTAGGTTTGCCCCGGGCCCCTTGCAGCCCATTCTGGACATCGAGACTCTAAGGCGCCCTTGCCCCAGGAAGGCCATCTGGCCTAGGGGGTGCTACTGACTAACATCAAAGTGATGCTGAGAATTATTACGTGTTGCCCTGCTGATGGGGGCCTCTGTTGTGTTATGTACCTTGCCATCCCTTTTGTATAACCTTGCCTCATGTATGTCTATACTGGTTAGAGTGAGTTCTATTGCTAGTCCTATGAGACCCCGGGGCGTGACGTATTCTAATGCTAAGCTCATGGTGATTATGTGTTCTAGTCCTAGTCCTAGGAAGCTCCCAGTTGTTATTTGTTCTAGATGCCAACTCCATCATGTGCACCTACCTGGCAGTGGCCCCTTGGCCCTGCCCTGTACCTTTTCCCTCGTAACCCCTGCCGTGCCTCGAGCCCATTGTAAAGTGTATGTTCCTATGTGTCCTTCTTAATACAAAGACTATTTTCATATATACTTGGTGTGGAGTTCCTTTTGTGGGAGGCCCGGGATGTTGTTGTTGGTGGGTGCGTGCGCAAATGCTTCACACATGTCCTCCGAGATAGGCCTGGCTGCTCGCGCCGCGTTACCTAGATGGGTGAGCAGGGGGTTGACTTTACATAGGAGTGGCGGTCTCTGACTGGCTGGGGTGCAAGTCCTGGCCGGCCGGGGGTCCCATTTCCTACAAGGACATATCCACTGGTTCAGTCCTGTTGCGAATAAGCCCCGATGTTATATCCTTCCCATCTAATACGTTCATGGTTTTGGGTTTGCGTTTCTCTATGGTATTGATATCTAGTGATAGCAGGTAATGGGTGTCTATGAAGTTCCTTATTGCCCCTGAGTAAATAAGCGTGTTTACTTGCCATGTCTTACTGGTCATAAAAACCTAGGTCACTGCCATTCTGACATGGTTGTGGAATATGCAGGGCAGAACTTTTGATGTCTGCTTGGATGATAAACCCAATAGGATGACCTCATCTCCTACCGAGCTTGGTCGCTTCCTGCCTGTTCCACACTGACCACAGGAAATGTGTAAGGGCTGTTTGGGCTGGGTTTCGTAGGTTTAACCTGGCCTTTTTTTGCATAGTGTCCATTCCTACCACAATATAAGTACAGGTTCTTCTTCTGCCTTTTTCCTTTTCCTCTTTAGCAGAAGGACCACTACAACCCCCTCCTTTATCTGCATTGGTTCTGCGGCTTCTGGATTTTTACTGGTTTCACTCTTCTAACTATAAGATACCTTGGTTCTCCACCCCTTCCTCTCCCCAATTTCCATTCCATTAAATGGTAGTTCAATTTGACCACTAAGTGTATGAATGCCCCTGTGTCTCCCAGTGGAACTGCCATCTGTGTTATCAGATCCTTTAAGTCCTCGTGTAAGTTGCAATAAAAAACTGATATTTTCTTGGTCTCAGGCCATTCAGCTTCGATTTGTAAGTGATTGAAGGTGGTTACATAATGAAGTAGGTCAGAACTACCCTGCTTAAACTAAGGAGCTCGTTATCTGTAGGCGGTATGAAGTTGAGGTGGGCAAACCTCCTCTGCATAGTGTCTTTACAGTTTACAAAGTTGCATAGAATAGGATCATCATATTCCACCATAGAATGGACCATTGGGGAGCGGCCCCGCCTATATAGAAAAGGATAAAGGCTACCTTGACGGAATTGTCTGTAAAGGCTATGGTGCGAGCCATAAAGTGCAGATGGCATTGATAAAAAATAAAAAAATTAAAAAACGTATTGCTGTCACCATAGAAGTGCTTAGGTGCAGTTAAAGGAATGGGGTGCAGTGTGATAATCTGAGTCGGTGTACCTTGGACTTGGGGACCAGCTCCCAAAAAATAATGCGTCTTACCACCACGTAAAACACTGGTTCCCTCAGCACGTCCTTCTGTTTAGGCTTGGCTGCTGGGTCCAGACCCCATGCACTGGTAGGACCAGCCAGGATCTGGGTTTGTAATGCTGTTATATCTTGTCATAGGCTCTAATTCTCTGCTTGGATGCTCGCCAACATGGTGGCAATATCCTGTAATAATGTCCGGGTTGGTCATATTGTCCGGGTGAGATCATCACCTTGGACTTCGCCTTCTGTCACATCACCGCAAACATTACCTTGAGCTCATGATGTGGCCTCACAGAGACAATGTGAACCAACTCTACAGTCCATTTCCTCTTACTTCAGTCAACCAATCAAGGTTGGTAAAGCACAACTACTCACCCGTGAGGATCTCAAGGCGCTGGGGTCACCCAAAAAGCCAGGTCTTGAGGTCCTTCCTGAACTGAGGCTATATGGGAGACTGCAGGAGGTGGAGGGTGTTCCAGGCTTTGGCTGCGAGGTAGGAGAAGGACTTTCCTCTCATTCTAGTCTTGCTGATATATGGGGCGGTGGCCAGTGAGACCTGGGCTGATCGGAAATATCTTTTCGATGCGTGGAAGGTGAGGAGGCTGTTGAGGTATGCAGGTCCAGTGTTGTGGTGTAACGGGCAGTGTATGATTTGTTGAGGAGTTTGAAGGTTATTCTTTTTTGGACTTGAAGCCAGAGGAGATCACGGAGGTGTTGGGTGATGTGACTATTACCGAAGATGTCGAGGAACAGTCTGGCTGCAGCGCTGTGGACAGTCTGGAGTTTGCAAAGGAGTTTCTTTTAGATTCCGGCTAGAGAGCGTTGCCATAGTCCAGTCTGCAGCTCATGAGTGTGTGCATGACAGTTTTCTTGAAATCGGTTGGGATCCATCTAAAGATCTTTCAAAGCATGCAGAGGGTGTTGAAGCAGGTTGATGAGTCAGCGTTGATCTGGTGGTTCATTGTGAGCGATGAGTCTAGTATGATGCTGAAGTTTCGAGAGTGGTCCGTCAGGGTGTGGGGATTTCAGAGGGTGGTGGGCCACCACGAGTCGTTCCATGCAGAGGAGGTGGAGCCAAGGATGAGGAATTCTGTCTTTTATGAGTTGAGTTTCAGTCAGCTGTTCTTCATCCAGGTGTTGATGGCTTTCATCCCTTCTTGGAAGTTGCGTCTGGTGATGTTGGGTTCATTGGTGAGGGAGAGGATCAGCTGGGTGTCGTTGGCATATGAGACGATGTTGAGCCCATAGTTCCTGACAATAGTTGTGAAGCTGGCCATGTAGACGTTGAAGAGGGTGGGTATAAGAGAGGAGCCCTTGGGCACTCTGCAATTGGTCTCTGTTGGTTACGAGAGGTAGGAAGGGAGTCTAAACCGGTGAGGAAAGTGCGGATCCAGTCGAGGGCCTTGCTGTGGATGCTGGCGTCATGGAGTCCGGTGGCTAGGGTGCAGTGGGAGAGGGTGTTGAATGCAGCCAAGAGGTCCAGGAGGAGGAGGGCCGCAGTTTCACCCTGGTTAAGGTGGGAGCAGATCTCGTCAGTGGCGGCAAGTAGGGCGGTCTTGGGACTGTGATTGTTTCGGAATCCAGATTAGGAGATGTACAGGATGTTCTTAGCTTTGATGACGTTTGCTAGCTCGGTGTTTATGACCTTTTCGATGACCTTGGCTGTGAAGGAAAGCAGTGAGATGGGCCTGAAGTTGATGAGCTCCGTCAGGTCCGCAGAGGGTTTCTTCAGGACGGGATTCACTTCAGGGTGTTACCAGTCATCGGGGAAGGTGGGGGTCTCAAAGGAGCAGTTGATTGTCTGCCATAGATCGGGTGCGATGGCAGAGGCGCATCTATGGAAGATGTGGTGGGGGCAGGGGTCTGAGAGTGCTCCGGAGTGGATGTTTTTCATGGTCTTCAATGTGTTTTTGTCATGAGTGGGATCCATTTCAGCTGGGTCCATTGGGTGGCATTGCATTAGGGGGGAGCTGGAGCAGTGAGGTTGTCTTGGTTGTCGAAGTTGTCGTAGATCATCTTTATCTTGTGGTGGAAGAAGGTGCTGAGTCTGTTGCAAAGATTTTGGGAGGGTGGGACATCTGTTGTTTCACTGCCAATTTCTTGATGAAGAGTTCTTTAGTGTTGTGTGCGTTGGTGAGGATTCTGTCTTGGAAGGATTTCTTCCTTGTGGATTTGATGAGTTGGTGGTGTGCGGTGGTAGCTGCTTTGAAGGCGGCGCTTGTTTCCAGGGTTTTGCTGTTCCTCCATGTCTTTTCGAGTTGTCTGCAGGAACGTCTGGATTCTTGGAGTGCATGGGTGAACCAGCTTTCTTTCCTGATGTATCTTACAGTGGCTTTCTTGAGGGGAACAGTTTGGTACAGTTTGTGATCCAGTGGTGGAGGTTGCGTGCTGCAGTGTTTGGAAGGATAATGTTAGAGACAGGAGAAGGTGAAGAGAAACAAAGATAATAAGAATCTGGTGTTTAAGCGTTAAAGAATGTACTTGGTCCAGGCTTCAACGGCAGACACACTCTGAAGATCCAATGCTGAAGCCCTGAGAGAAAAGCAGGAAGGAGCAGGAGGTGCTGACTAATCAGAATCAAGGAAACAAAAGTGATTGGGGAGCCAATCAATGGTAAGTACTGGGTGGCCTCTAAGCACCTTTTAAAGGTTTTTGGTTTTGTTTACAAGAGATGTTGCAAGCACAGCACAAGCGCCGTGCAGGCGAAACCTAAAATGGAACGGGCAGAGATCAGGTTGAATTTGATATTATTAGATCATTCCTCTTCTTGTTAGATTACATTTAGGACGGACCACTGTCCATAGTAGAACCTGCTCCTCATTTTATAATTCTGGCAGTCCCGGCTTGAGTCTTTTATATACAAAGTACCTCTGCTACAAGACTTCTGGCAAGAGCTCTGGATAATTTTTTCAGGTTGCTCACCAATAGATTGCTAGACCCTTCTAGGGTGATAGGGTGCACCCAAACTGATACTCCTTTTAACATGGCTAGCTACTGCCCCAATGAGCAGGTTATAACACTAATAACAAGTGGAACCAGCTAATTCTCGGTGTGGGGTACAGGTCTTCTTAACTTCATCCCAATGGAGAAGCTACCTACTGCCTCTTCCCATTAAACCCATGTAGTATGTCATGAGTGGGTACCTGATTCCCCTTGATTATATGTGGTGTGTATGAAAGACCTTGAGAACAAAAGAGGTGGGGTACTCATGCTGATATCCCGTAGATGTATGCAGCTCTGGGACATTGGAGAAGTGGTCCAAAGGGTTTATTCCTATGCATTGCTGCTCTACACTTTTTTCCCTCCATTTCCATTCTCCATGTAAAGTTAATTGTAAAACCAAGTGTCCATGGGTTCAGATCTACACCCTTTGAATCCCAAAAAGATCTACTTATCAAATCAGCAATCTCAAACGGCAAAAACTGTTAGACTGCAGAACTCTAGTGTCACCTTAACAACCAGCAGATGGACCTGCTTTGTCCTTAACACACCCAATGACGTAAATGATCTGGTGCCTGATGTATGTTGTTACATCGCATACCTTTACAATGCATTTTTTACACCGCAACATCCATTACAATACATTCAATTACAACGCATGCTATTACATCAAATTCTTTGAAACTACCTTTATAACGCATTCCACTACAATGCATACTGCATTTACAACGCATACCATTACAACGCATACCATTACATTGCATGTGCGGTAAGTATTGGATAGTGTAGGGGTAAAAATTACTATTCTAACTCCAGGGGGTGCAACAGTAGGGTAAGTGTTGGATAGTATAGGGGTAAAAATTACTATTCTAACTCCAGGGGGTGCAACAGTTGGGTAAGTATTGGATAGTGTAGGGGTAAAAATTACTATTCTAACTTCAGGGGGTGCAACAGTAGGGTAAGTATTGGATAGTGTAGGTATGCATTGTAATGGTATGCGTTGTAATGACTGCGTTGTAATGACATGCGTTGTAGTGGTATGCGTTGTAGTGACATGTGTTGTAATGGTTGTGTTGTAATAATAAGCGTTGTAATGGATGTTGCATTGTAAAAGTTTAGTTGCAAAGGTAGTGCGTTGTAAAAGTTGCGTTGTAAGTGTTGCTTCCCTCTGGTGCCGTATTACACTGAAGATGCATTTTCATTGTTTGCACCTGGTGCGTCTTTTAAAAGGTGCACCCAGCGTAAACAATTAAAATGCACCGTATCACTCTAAATGCGCTGCCCCCAGGGCATCTGCGAACTTGCGTGGCCCTGGGGGCAGTGCATTCCTATGAAAAACAGCGGCTGCTTTGAAGCCGCTCTGTGTTTTCACAGTGGAGGGGGCAACTCGGCTGCACTTTGAAGGGGAATTAAGGATCTCATTGGACCCCCTTTACCCTTCCAGAGGGTTGCTCTTTGGGGGCTCACTGACAATGTACCATCTTTTGGGTGGCACACCATCTATGCGCCTCCTGAGAGGTTCTTTGCCTCTGTGCCCACATCTGTAGTACCTTGCATATGCATACCCAATGGGATTCCCTTATTGGCATGGGGCCACGCCACCATGACAAATGAGATATCGCCCACTCAAGATAGTGTTGCCACTTTAAGTACGCATGTGCTATCTGTATTAGAGAAGGGGCCACACAAGCGTCTGCAGTCTGTAATACCAAAGTGCCCCGGTCGCGAGCAAAGTGGGCGCAAACACCTGTTGCACCCCCAGGGCACTTTCATAATACAGCCCCAGGTGCGATTGATCAAATTGGATTCTTCTGTTAATATCTGATCTACCACCATAATAAAGTGTCTCAGACCATCACCATGTAATGAACTTATCCCAAACACCAGGATGTGACAAATGCCTGGAAACAAGGTGTTGTGCTTCCTTTATTAAAGGAGGAAACTCGGCATAGCAATGTATTGGATAACTAATGCTATTGCCCTTCCTGGTCAAGACAGCAGAAAGAATAGTGGCTACCCAACGTTCTACTTTCGTGCGGTACAGTAATCTCCTGGACAACTATCAAATGCAGGTTCACCCAAGTGACTGATCGCCTTCCTGTACCTAATGTACTGACACTTGTAATGGGATCAGGGTGAGTCTGTGATGCGGGTCCTCTTGGTCCTCTCCATAGCCTTTGTTACATGGATAACCGTAGCACGATGGCACATATTGATGAGCTAGGAATCCAAGAAAGGGTGGCCAAATGGCTATGCTCCATTCTAAAAAAAGTGTTATCAATCTCGGAACCTCTTTTCTTTTCTATCGGCTAGTAGTACTGTGGAATTCCTCTAGGGTATGCTAACTCCAATCCTTTTTAACATTGATGTTAAACCCTTGATGAAATTGGCCAGGTCTTTCAGCCTCTATGTGGTATTGTACATAGACAGATGATAGGAAACTATTTGTTCATTTAGATCAAAATGCCTCTCTTTTCATGACTGGCTGCAACCTCTGACAACGCAGTTCAAGCATGGATGAGCACCGATTTCATACAATTTGCCAGGGAAAAAACTGAGGGGTATATTTACAAGGGCATTGCTCCACCAGAGCTTCACTTTGACGCTGTGCCCTGCTCCATAATTACAAGGGAGTGCTAAGCCACTTTGCGTGGCTTAACGCCGCCTTGTAAATATGTGGTACAAAAGGGGGTGGTGATGGACGGAGCATCTGAATCAATCAAACACTCACACCCAGTCAAAAGATCTGGGTTTAATCCATCACCGTTCTTTAGCCCACTCTGCCACCCCAGTTCAGACATGGCCATATGCAAATCAGTCTGACCCTGTGCCTCATGGGAACAGTCCAGCCCGAACTGCTAAGCCATGTCTTTCCTGGACCGGAAACAAGCTTCCGAGACCGGTTTCTGGCATTCCAGCCGTCTTCAGCCTGGCTTGCTTGAATCCAGTGGCAAAGTGAGCAAGGGAGTCACGTCTGAGCATACCCTGCCACACTTATGGCGGCCAAAAGCGGTAAAAAAGGGGGTGGTGATGGACGGAGCATCTGAATCAATCAAACACTCACACCCAGTCAAAAGATCTGGGTTTAATCCATCACCGTTCTTTAGTCCATCACCACCCCCTTTTGTACCGCCTTGTAAATATGGTACTTCTCAATGCAGTTTTCTGCGGCAATGGGGCATGCAATGGGTATTGCTGTGGGCGTTCTTTCCCAACACCCATTCCTTTTTGACACTGCTCCAGATTTACAAGGATCTGTCAATCTGAGGCAGCGCCAAAAATACTTTTATTTCTCCTCGTCTTTTGCTCTACGTGCGCTGCATTTTGCAACACACATAGAAGGAGCAAAACACCATTGATGATTGTTTTTGTGCAGGAAGGTATCACTTCCTGCAAAACAACTTTTATCCTTCCAACGCAGACACACTTGTGCCAAGGTGAAAGGGTGACTGTGCGGGTGTGGGCTTCTTTTTTTGCGCTGGCGCAGTGCTGAGTACAGGAATAGGCCGTATTGTTGTAAATACAGAGCATTCCTTTACTTAGAAAATTGCGCCGCTAGGCACATCAAAATTGCTTGCAGCGCCATGCTCCGCCATTTTCTTGTAAAGAGGCCCCTGAGTTTCTACTCATTGGAGAAATTACTTAAAGGTGTAACACTGCTTGCTAGCCTTATAATATGGGCTCTTCACCAGACAAATCTACACAGGTTAAATATTCAGAAATCCTCATTGCCAAAAACTTATCAATGAGGTTCAAAATCAACACAACCACTTATTCTTGTTTTCATTTTCTGAAACGATTAAGCAAAGTCCTCCCATTCGTATGAACGGATGACTGGCCATGATAAAGATATTTTTGCCTGTTACAGCCAAAAGAGACTACTCTAATGGACTATATTTGGGCCTCCAATTACTCTTTAAAAAGGTTCAAAGGCATCATTACATTGCAGTAAGAAATATTATGTAGTAAAGAAACATGACTATTACTCAGATGTTAGAAACAGTTTGCTATGTCTTCCCATAAAACTGCAGGCCTGATGCACATGGTGGTCTATGAGGTTAACAACTCGTGTTTTGCCGCAAGATTCAACAGCCGCAACAGCCAAAATGTGTTGCGATCGGAAGGGTCTCTTCTAATAAAGGTTGGGAGAATCAAGCAAATGAAAGCTGGTGGAAGGCCCATCTACCACTTCAGTCTTACTATCTGGAATAAATACCTGCTGTATTTTGCCGCATGAAATATCCCATTCAGTGAGGCTTTCAAAGCCTGTTTGTTTGTTTTTAACATTTTTGATGGACTGCATTGGTGTTTCTTCAGTATTTGGATTTGCCACCCAAATTGTCTTTTTTATTGAATGTGGAATATGCACATCTGTCTCAATCTTGCTCCAGTGGGAACAGTCCAGTCCGAAATGCCAGGCTTGGTCCTTCCTGAACGGGAAACACTTATAACCTAAAGTGTTCCTCCCTTTTTAGGGTTCATCGGTTGGGTATATTTTAGTTCCAGTGACACAGGGTACATGGGTCCCAGGTCTGTGCATACTCATTCCACTTAGGGCGCCACACTAAATCATACAAAAAAGACATGGATGGAATGCATGAATTAATCTCAGCTACTGGTAATTACTTGGGACACATCCCAGTCCATAATTATATTGCACACCATGTCACCTCAGATTGGACCCAGGGATATGCAAATCAGTCTGGACGCTGTTCCAATGGGAACCGTCCAGCTCAAACTGCCAGGCCAGGTCCTCCCTGAATTGGGACACAAGCAACTCAAGAACCAGTTTCACTTGTGTGTGGGCTTATCAGTCGGGAATAGATTGGCTCCAATGCCACAGTGACACAGGACCCATAACTGGGCTTATCCGTCCTACTTATGGTGTCATAATGAAGCATATAAAAAAGTATACAAAAAGGTATAGATAAAAGTAATGGATTGAAGGCTTGAATTAATCTGTGCTATAGGTAAATATTCAGGCCTCATTGCAGTCCATTGTTATTATGCACATCACGCCACCTCAGTTTGGACCCGGTCATATGTAAATTAGTCTTGACTCTGCTCCAGTGACAACAGTCCAGCCCGAACTGCCAGGCAACTTCCTCCCTGAACGGGAATACAAGCAACCCAGGACCAGTTTTGCCCTTGTTAGGGTTCATCACTTGGGTATATTTTGGTTCCAGTGGCACACAGTGTGCAAGACGCACATCTGGGCAAACCTGGCACACTTTGGGCGTCACATTGAAGCATACAACAAAGTGATGGATGAAATGCTTGAATTAATCTCAGCCAATGGTAATTACACTGGCAGCATCCCAGTCCTTTGTTATCTTGCACACCATGCCATCTCAGTTTGGACCCAGCCACATGCAAAACAGTCTTGCCCCTGCTCCAATTGGAACAGTTCAGTCCAAACTGCTGTGGTTTCTAGCTCCCATGATCAGTAATGTAGCTGCCAGATGACATCTCTTCAACACTTCAATTCCAGTAGAAGCGAAAACCCCCGGAGAATATCATCCTGTGCTTATAAGAGGTCTCTGATTTTAAAGTGAATTGACCAATCACAGTTCTTAAAAGTGTCAGTGGATATCAGTTGATGACCATATAGCCAGGCATTTAGCTCCACGCCTAAGTATTTATATTCCCTTTAAAGTGACACCTATCCTGGCCCATGCCGGGGTTTATATCATTCTTTATCAAATGAACCAGCATTGAGTGTTGTGGCTGTGTGACAAGCCTTCAGGAGCTCCTGAATTTACATGGGTATTAGTAGCTTTGAGCTCTGTTAAGATGTTATAAGTATTGAAGAAAGAGAACAATCCACATGTATATGTGACATATATGCCAAAGACTGCTGGATGCTGACATGAAAAGTCATTGGGAGTCTTCTCATGCCCAGTAATACTGCAATCTCCTTTTTAATTAATTAATTGTGGGTTTGTAATGCTAGAATCGACTCCCGAAGGAGTATCTCTGCGCAATAGAGCGCTGGGGAACCCGTCCTGGCTTTCCCTGTGAGATGGTCCCTACTGGATATCTCCAAGGTGAAACCAGGCATAGGGGGGAAAGGTCAGAGTGCCCTGGGGTTACATACCTCTTTCCTAAGGATTATCGTTTCATCCATACAGTAAAGACATTGTAAAGGCCGGACAGGCCTTTTATTCCTTTGTGCATGTCCGCAGGGCGCTGGAGCTCGTGGGTTGCACTGGGCCGTTCTGCTGCCCCTGTTACTTCCCCGGCTTTTGAGGTTAACAGCAGCAGGTGCAGGGGGGTTCAAGAGAGAGGGAGAAAGATCAGGAGGGAGGGAGAGAGAAAGCGACCAGAGAGGGGAAAGAAGGAGAGCTAGAAGATGGATGTATTGAAAAAGAGCGATAGCTTGACGAGAGGAAGGGAGCGAGGCTGGGTTGAGCATTTGTGCCAGGCTGCTTTCGGTTCCACAGTCCGGCCCTGGACTTTGTTGTACCCAAACAGTCTAGCTACTTTTAATAAAGGGAGTGTGCCCTTACTAGGAGGCAGTTTAGAAGAGGAGAAACCTGAAACTAAGCTGCCTTTGAGAGTCTACTCTGAACAGCCCCTTCTAAAGGCGCATGGTCCCAACTATGCACCAGCGTGCGAAGCACACAGCTGTTGTTGCTGGTGTGACTCCACAGGAACCAGTGCAAAAGGACTGGGGAAACGCATAAAACGCCACCTGTGTATGTTGTCAAGTTCTCAGATTCGCATGTCTTAGGGACCCTGTTTTAGTAGGATTTATGCCCCTCTCTAAACCCCTACTCTCTGGTACAGAAGGTCACAGCTCCACCCATCTATAATTTCCTAGCTAACCTCCCAATGTTGACCTCCGGTGACTACATAACCCACTTCCTCTGTGTTCAAATGTGATCACTTGTGGGAATCCGCTGGGGATGCCTGTTTAATGTCAGTTGTAAGCTTAGCTGCAGTGATTAAGAAGGGTTAGGATTGTTCGGCCAACTTTACCGCATTTTGTGGTTTTGGAATTGTTGCAACAACTACACTTTATCCAGCGAATTCTAGACATAAACAGTAGAGCATGCACATTTCTTCAATGATATTGTGACTATGGTTATGATTCCAGGATTTCGGTTTTTATTCGGCACTGTTTTATTGGTTGTTCTGGGGTTAATTATAGAATAAGTATTTTAATTTCTAATTATATCTGCTGATGGTGATGTCGGCATCCTCTGTTCTCTCCAAGGATCGCTGCGGTGGCAAACTAGTAGAAATTCTATACACCCGAACATTTCTAATTCATTCTTACAATATGTGAATATTCCTATCATGTGAAAAGCACTTAGATCCAGACCATTCGGAAAGAAAGGGACTTTCGATTAAATGGTGTCATGTCCCCAAAATCACAGTGTTGGGAAAGTAACATCAGGCATCACTTCAGGCCAATGGTGACATCACACGGAGTGACATGGCACTGATTTTTATCTAGGGACCCGCCATTGTATTTTTTTGTTAATGAACCTTGTTGAAAACTCAAAGCTGCGACATGTTACTATGCAGTGATTAGGAGTAGGCACAAATGAACAACTACTAAAACGAGCAAATGTCCATTTGAATTGAATTGAATTGAAAATTCCATTTATATAGCGCATAACCACCCAAAGGCCTCGCAGCGTTAATAGCAGTAGCTAGCCTGAGACACTATAGCTCAAGGCGGTCGCATGCACCAAAATAGGAGTAGGCATTGACACCCTTAGCCATCTTTAAGCGGCACTCCCATGTCAACCCGTTATCTATAATCATCAATTACTTATTTGGATTTTTAATAGTGTGCCATGTGTCAGCTCATGGGCGCTGCAGGATGCTAGCTAGGGTGGTCTCCTACATGGCGAGAACAGCCGACAGAGTCAATGGTACAACTCGGAGTCCAGTTGGATGCAGAGTGCATTACCTCTAAGCAGTATTCCACATCTCAGTTTTCAGAGGTTTCCGGAAATGGATATGACTAGGGCATTTCAGAGTCTGAGAACGTGGTTGCCCTCTGATATTCCTCCAGGTTTTTGTCATCTGAAGTCTTCTTGGTGAATTAGTTGCTAGTTGGCTTCCGTGGGGTTTGTGCACTGACCACATAACTATCCAATTAGCCAAGACCTTTGTTCCATAGGCGGGCTTTAACATTTTGGAACCTTTACAAGTTCGATTTTTTAGGAGCCAATTATAGACTACATTACATTAGTTTCAATTTCCCGCTAATACAGATACGTGTGATGACTTGTATGCAGGACCAGGCACACAGGGAGCTCAATTTTGGGGCATGAATTAATTATCCATATTCAATATAGCACACATATTTCTTACTTTCTGTGATAGGTTCAGAGTTCCCATGCATCCGGTCAATTCAGAGAATATATTTTCTAATTTTATCCTTCCTTTTCCACAAATTCAGATATTTGCCATCGAGATAAGTTTCTTCCATCATAATTCTTTTCTGCAGAAGAGATGGTTCCACAGAAACATACAGGCACATGCATCAAGGTAGGATTTTGCGAGTCCTTAATTACAATAATTAAGGAATCACAATTAAGGACTCGTAAAAACCTATGCATGTGGGAATCGCTATAAAAATAGCGATTCCTACACATTCCTTATTTGCGACTTGCAAATTGTGAGTCGCAAATAAGGAATGGCTTCCCATTCATTCCTACGGGCCTACAGTCCCATAGGAATGAATGGTAAATTGCATGCGCAATTTGCGAGTACCAATAGGTCCTCGCAAATTGCGTGTCAAAAGGACATCCTGTTGCATCCCTGAAATAGATCTGTGCACATATGTTGCGCACAGATATGCCCTAAGGGCATGTGTGTGCCCAACATGAAAATTTGAAAAATGTACAATAGTGCATTTTTCAAAGTTTTTGCAAATTACCATGAAGTTTAACTTCATGTTAATTTGCGCCCCCTATTAGCTATATCACTAATGTTTTTACTTTAATGCATTGCATTTAAGGAATCTCAATTTGAGATTCCTTAAATGCAATTGCAATTTAAGTAATCGCAATTTAGAGATTACTTAAATTGCGATTTTTTAAATTACGATTTTTGCATTTGGGATGATGCATCCCAAATGCAAAAATACCGGTCTCATAGGGGCAGATTCTGAAAATCTGCCCGTTTGCGATCGTTTTTTCTTTTGATGCATGTGCCTGATAGACCGCAGAGATGTGAAGCTTAACCATGTGGTTTGCTTCTTTCATATACAGATAGCAGAAGGTGTTTAGTGATGTTAGCTTGGCAGTATCATGTGGGTCTGAATTGTCCTGCGACAAGGCAGAATTGGCTGTTATTTTGCCATTTCTTTGAGGGCTTTCCATTTGTTTATTCAAGAGGGCAGTATTGATGGAATGTTTCATTGAGCTATGCTTAGAATATAATTGACGAAGCAGGCTGCAGGGCATGGTTCTGCCACTGCATTGGATGTTTTAATATTTGGGCTCAGCACAATAAGTGTGTTGTTCCTATTGGTTAGACAGCCCAGATAGAGGCATGCAAAGATAGTGTGTGGCTTCGTTTTTTTATGGATGATAAATTTTAAATGAAAGCAGAATATGAAAGATTAATCAAGGATATGTGTACATTAATTCTTGTTGAATTGAGGAATTAGGTCGTTTCGCGATGGTTTGTGAATATGATACATATTACTGTGGCACACATGATAATTCCTACACAGATTATTTTGTCAGACGTAGAGGAAAAGGTGATTAGGGGACTTTTAGATTCTGGGGTTTCTGGGTTTTCCAAGAATATCGGCCAAGTCTAACCTTAGTGACTCAGATCTATGTTGTAACTGTGATTTTGAACACACTTTTTTGTTGTTGTAGACTAGTACGAACTTAATGGGAGAGACATCTTTCTAGCATCTTTGAGAAACATATCTCATTAGATTGACCCATTGTCATACTAGGCCCTTCAGCGTCCCTATCCCCTCCCAAACACTGCGATAATGAATATTAACTTCTCGATCTACTACTCAATATTGCAGTCAAACAGATCCTAATAGACTGGATCTCTGCCTACCACAATTCTATTTTTTTTAGAAAACAATTTTATTAACATTTCGTGTATCATAACAGTACTTTTTTAGTACAATAGCCGTTCAAGGTGCATATACAAAGCGGAAACATTTTACATAAATTTCGATGCTTTTTGTAAACAGCGGATGCTGTTCCAACCCGGTTATTGAGATTAATAGGCAAACCATAACATCCTACAATCATTGTATGCAAAAGTATGTTCATTCACTGACGTCTGACCCTGACTCCACATTTCATTTTTATCCATGGAAAGCCTGGGTCCCGTATATTTGTAGCTCACATAACTCACAACGCCCCATGCAATCTTTTAACACGTAAAACACCAATACATGGAGCCCGTTAGATAGATTCAATGCTGAAGCATCTTCCATATAGGATGCTCACCACTTTTTCTTTAAGGTGAGACCTTTAGGGTCGCTTTCTGTGTGCTTGGTTCTCATTGCAATGTCCCCACACTCATCTTTTTCTCCTCAGACTAGATACATTTGCTGGTTTTCCTCTCATCTCATTCATTACGGGGTTATGTATTAGTCTTCACAATCATTATGGG
The DNA here is from genome assembly GCF_964263255.1 of Lissotriton vulgaris. Lineage (NCBI taxonomy): Eukaryota > Metazoa > Chordata > Amphibia > Caudata > Salamandridae > Lissotriton > Lissotriton vulgaris. Next base: position 1,102,276,312 of record NC_141693.1, read on the forward strand.
CTATATGGTTGTCCAGTGCTCTTATTGCCAACTAGTCATGTTACGTTTGTCAAACATCAAAGTTCTTACTATATCTTGAAGACAATGACAAGATCTTTATGTATGATAAGGTCTATTATTTTATTTTTGTCATACATTGTAAGCAAGTGCCCCTCTACCACATTCACACGCTGAAACCCCCTTCCTTTACAGCTTTTCTTCATTTCATGATTTACCACTTGCAAATCGTAATAAAAGGCTTTGAAATGAAAACAAAAGTTTGCTAAATCTGACAAGTTCCAATAATCAAGAAAAAGACCCCCTAGGAGACCCAACACCAGACAACATGACCACCCTCAAGCTCGCAACCCGAAAACACCACCAACTGATCCACACCATCAAGAAAACCGCATTCAAGGATCGACTGGGCAACAACACACACAGCAGCAAGGAACTCTTCAACATCGTCAAAGAGCTCTCCAATCCGAACGCCGGAAACAACGACATCACCCCATCACAAGACCTCTGCAACTCCCTTGCCTCCTACTTCCACAGCAAGATCGCTGACATACACAACAGCTTCAGCACACAACCGACGCACCCTATGACCACACCAACGACCCCCCCCACCACCCTCCGCGCCTGGACCCCGATCACCACCGAAGACACCATCCGCACGATGAACTCCATCAACTCCGGATCCCCAACCGACCCCTGCCCTCACCACGTCTATAACAAGGCGCCATCATCGCACCCCACCTGCGGGACATCATCAACACCTCCTTCAACACCGCTACCTTCCCAGAGAGCTGGAAGCACGCCGAACTCAGCGCTCTACTGAAGAAACCATCAGCGGATCCCACCGAACTCAAAAACTACCGCCCCATCTCGCTCCTCCCGTTTCCGGCCAAAGTCATTGAGAAGACCGTCAACAAGCAGCTTGCCACCTTCCTCGAGACAAACGGATCCCTCGACCTCTCGCAGTCCGGCTTCCGGGCCAACCACAGCACCGAGACCGCCCTCATCGCAGCCACCGATGACATCCGAGCCCTGCTCGACAACGGAGAAACTGCGGCCCTCATCCTCCTGGACCTCTCCGCGGCATTCGACACTGTCTGCCACCGCACCCTAGTGCAGCGCCTCAGCAACGTCAGAATCCAAGAGAAGGCACTAGAATGGATCATCTCCTTCCTCGCCGGAAGGACACAGAGAGTCCGCTCCCCCCGTTAAGATCAGAAGCCACCGAAGTCATCTGCGGCGTTCCCCAAGGCTCCTCGCTCAGCCCCACCCTCTTCAACGTCTACATTAGCCCCCTCTCGGCCATCGCACGCCAACACAACCTCAACATCATCTCCTACGCCGACGACACCCAGCTGATCCTCTCCCTCACCAACGACCCCGACACCGCCAGAGCCAACCTACACGAAGGGATGACAGACGTAGCCAAGTGGATGATGAACAGCCGCCTGAAACTGAACTCAGACAAGATGGAAGTCCTCATCCTGGGCTCTTCACCCTCCGCCTGGGACGACTCCTGGTGGCCCACCGCCTTGGGCAGCGCTCCCAAACCCACAGACCACGCACGCAACCTGGGCTTCATCCTGGACTCTTCCCTCTCCATGACCAGACAAGTCAACGCCGTCTCCTCGTCGTGCTTCAACATCCTGTGCATGCTACGTAAGATCTTCCGGTGGATCCCCACCGAAACCAGGAAGGCGGTCACCCAGGCCCTCGTCACCAGCCGACTGGACTACGGCAACTCCCTCTATGCCGGAACGACCGCCAAACTCCAGAGGAGACTCCAGCAGATCCAGAATGCTTCAGCAAGACTCATCCTCGATATCCCCCGACAGAGCCACATCTCCGGTCACCTGAGAGACCTGCACTGGCTCCCGGTCAACAAAAGAATCACCTTCCGTCTCCTCACCCACGCACACAAAGTTCTCCACAACCAAGGCCCAAGATACCTCAACAGCCGCCTCAACTTCTACACTCCGACACGCCAACTCCGATCGACCAGCCACGCCCTCGCGGCCGTCCCCCGCATCCGAAGAGCCACCACAGGAGGAAGGTCCTTCTCCTACCTGGCCGCCAAGACCTGGAACTCCCTCCCGACCCACCTCCGTCTGACCCAAGACCACCTCGCCTTCAGGAAGCAGCTCAAGACCTGGCTGTTCGAGCAGTAGCGGACCCCCCCTCCCCAAGCGCCTTGAGACCCTCCGGGTGAGTAGTGCGCTATACAAAATGCTTGATTGATTGATTGAGGACAGTGGATGTTACGAATTTAACCTCAGGGCTAGGAAAGATTTGTGTGCACGTGGTTTCTTTTGCTTGCTTTAGGAATCATCTCAAGAACATTTTGTTTTGATTTGATAGATGCTCCTCTGGCATCTGTTGACCTTCATAATCCTTCTATTAGGCCAACATGACAGTTCAATTGAATTTCAAATACTGTCAGAAGAATTGTATGTATTAATTTTTTTAACAAATTTTATTGAGTTTAAAACCTGCATCAAACATCAGGCCAGAAAGTGGCATCATACACTGCAGCTCTAGAGTTCGGAATCATCCAACTGCAAAACAAGGGATCCGGGTCCTTCAAACAGTCTACTAATGCCTCCCAGGACCTGACTACGTCTAGTGGGCCATGTGCCCATCTGGCCTCTTGGAGCAGCACTCCACTTTCATGCCCCACCCGCATCTCGAGGTCCCTATGCCAAACCGTGATACAAGGTACCCTGATAACCTTCCAATTTCTTGTAATTTCCCTCTTTGCCAAAATGAAGGCTAAGTCTTGGAACCTGCTAGTGACCTTGGTCTTGCTAGTGTGTGGGAACCAGCTCAATAAGCAATGCCACAGAGAGTGGGGTACCTCCCTCTGTAATCTCAGCAACCGTGTTGGTGACCTCTTCCCAATAGGCCACCTTCCATCAAGTCCGTACGGCATCTAATGGCTGCATCACGCCTTCGCTAATAGCCCTATACAAACAAGTAACAACTTTGAAAGTGCCCGAGGACGTGACTATGTATTGGCAGCTCCTTGAGGTGGTTTCGACATGCCCACACCCCAATGTCTTCTAAGGGCTGCTGTCACCACCCTGTGGAGCCAAAAGTCGAATTCCAAGTGAAAATCTTCAAATGGGAGAAGCTTCTCGGCTTGAAACAAGCCCCCCACCTGCATCACACCTACAACCACCCATTCCGCTAAGCCCTTTCATTCCTCCCCATGTGGCAGTGTTTTCAGAGTACTTAGGGGTATGTCAGGAGAATACTGGATTCATGTTTGTGTCTTTTGTAAGCATCTGGTCCAACAGCCCCGCAACATCCGGAATTCAGGGGTATCCTCAGAAACAGGAGGTCCTATTTTCAGGAGTATTCAGAACCGCTGCTGGAGCTCAGGTATAACCTGTCCCATTTCATGCCCTGGGCTTAGTCTACCCAACAACCACTGAGCGAGGCACTAGAGCTGCGCCGCAATGTGATATGTCCCAAACTCAGGGATTGCCTTGCCTCCCTTCCCTACAGGGCGCTGTAATATTGTCAGTTACTTTCATGCAGCATGTTCCACAGATAAAAGCAATAATGAGCGAGTCTAGCTCCCAGAATAGCACCAGAGGGATCCATACAGGTAGAACTACAAAACAGTACAAAAGATGGGGGGAGTGCCACCATCTTAAGAAGAGCGATGCTAACTGCTAGGGATAGGGGAAGCATCTTCCAGAAGTCAATTGACGCTCTAAGTGCGTGAACTGCCATCAATAATTGTATGTATTCATGTCCATTCAGAGAGAGTTGCCTTGATAAAGTGCTTGCAAGCGTGGGTATTTTGCCAGCTACTGTGTCAGCCATTTCTTTACCCCCTTGTTATGAAGAATTTAATGATGTTTTGATAAGCAAAAGCCAAATTGGTTGCTCCGACACAGAAGTTATGATTGCAAGATAGAATTAGAAACAGGAGCACAAAATTCCTTATAGTTGATTAAATGGATTTACAGAATCTGAGCCAGACCATCTAGTTGACAGCAGCAGACAGATTAGAGATGAACATTTGGCCTGTGTGTTTGTTATACCGCATATTCTCCTGCGTCTTCTTCATTTTTTTGTAAACATAAGGGGTGGTGAGTTGAGAACTTGTATAGATTTCAAAGCAATCAATAAAATTACAGTGATGAATCATTACTCTTTGCCATAATTAGTTGTTCTATCAGATTAGAAATGCTATGATATTTACGAAGTTGAATCCTAAGAGAGCTTATCATCCAATCAGTGTCCGAATAGAAAATGGCAGGCCATATTAAGTTTGTATTTTTTAAATACCAGGTCATGCCTTTTGAACTATATCATGCTCTTGTAGCATTTCATTATGTTATTATTGAGGAACTGAGCTGGTTTATGAATGTGATCTGTATTGTCTTTTTAGATTATATTTTGAATCTACTCTGACATCTTGGAAACTCTAATATCACATGATAAGGCAGGTTTGCCATGGTTAAATGAGCACCACCCATTTGCTAAAATGGATAATTGTTTTTCCTTCCACCTCTATGGTGTCTGTGCAGTACTTCATTACATCAGAGGACATTAAGATGGATGAAAAGGAAGTGGCAGCAGTAGTTCAATGGCCTACATCACCTTCAGTCAAGGCACTTCAGAGTTGTTTCAGCTTTGCCAATTTTAAGAGGAGTTCAAAAATTGTTAAGTTACTATGGAAGGAAGTAGTTTTTGTTCTGTCATAAGAAGCATTTCAAGCAAATTGTTTTTTGAAAGTATGCTTTTCTAGTGCCTCGGATTTGCAATATCCTAATGCAGAACTTTCTTTCAATGTTAAGACGGATGCTGTTTGTCATGCTATGTGAGTATTTTTTTTTATCTCAGATAAATGCAAACACTGGTCAGGTTCACCCATTAGTTTCCTTTACTAAGATATTCTTACCAAAAGAGTTAAATTATACAATCGCTGACAATGAATGTTTGGCCATAAGGAGCTCCTTGAAGAATGCAGACATAATTTTTTAGGAGCCAAACACTCCATAGAAGTGAATCGTGATCACAGAAAATTGCTGTTCCTAGCATTTGCAAGAGCACTTATCCATATGCAATTCAGATGCACTTTGTTTTCTTTTACTCTGATTTTGTAATACGCTACAGACCATGTCTTAAGAATGATATGGCTGATGCTTTATCATGCCAAGATCAATTGGAAGGTGAAAACCAGTTGACAGTAAACCCAAACTCCTGGGTATAGGCCTGCTAAATGTCTGCGCTTTATGTGTGCATGGTCTCTTTTGGACTTGGCCCTTTTGGCAGGTTCACCCCAAATCTTTTTGCATTCTCCTAGCCTTTTTCTGTAACCTGGTGTTGGTGATTTTAGGCCTCTGAGCACTTTATCACTGTGGTCGAGTGTAAAGTGCGTGCGCTCTCTGTGTTACATTGGTAAAGTTGGCCTGCCCTCGCATAGGAATGCATGGGGGATTCTCTGATAAAGTGTGTCCGTGGTAATTCCTGGTATGAGGGAGCGCAGGGTCGAGTTTAGTATGTATGAACTCGTGAGAATAAATGCTGCGCAATGGTGTGCGCAGATTTATTGTGACTATGGGAGAAATGCCACTTTTAGAAATTGGCATTTCTGTGTGCTATGTGTCTGCCTGCCTGATGTAAATTGCATGTCAGGCTTGTGAGTGACACGGGCTGGAGGTGTGGTTGGCTCCAGGAGGGGCAGGGTGAGTCAGCGCTGGGCTGTGTAGGACGCCTGGGCTGAAAGTGGTGGGAGGGATAATCCCCTGACTCTGAATAGGATGGTGCCTGCCCTGTATAATGCTGGCTCCGCCCCCTGTGGTGTGTCTGATGATGAGCCCCCACCTGACAAAGGGGAAGAGAAGCTTGCAAAACAAAGTGCTCCAATTCCCACTGAACCAGTTGCATCTGGTTCCCCCATGCCCTGCACTTTAGACAAAAAAAATGTTAATATAAATATAGGGGCTGTGACCCCATGAGGTTGGTCAGTCTGTACCTGTTCCTACACCTGCGGGGGCGTGCTGCTGCTGGTGCCCAGGAGGACCTGCCAGGAGGGCTGCCTCCCAGGGCACAGTATGGCCCCCTTGATTCCTAAGGACCTGAAGGACTGTCTGTTGCCCTAGTGCCTCATGAGTGCTATATTCCTAATTAGGAGGAGCATGTGGGCTTTTGCAGCACAGCGCGGCATGAGGAGGGAGAGGGAATCTCCGACGTAGGGATTCCCCTGAGTTGCGGAGGAGCGGGTGCTCACTCAGCATATCATATATATGCGGGTGCCCACCCTGCTTATGCATGCAGTAATAAAGCGGATGCCCACCCCGCTTTATAACTTAAATTGCGAGGGAGCCCAACCTCCATTGCTGCCACAAGGAAAGGGAGCCTCCGACGACCGTCGCAGCGGGACACGGGCGGAGCAACGGCCGGAAAAAGGAAGTGCGGGCGGAAGGGAGTACGGGAGCCTACCCCTCCTCCAAGAGCTCCAAAACGAAGTCCGGGTCCAAAGAGGGGGCCAAGTTTAAGTGGAGAGGTGGCGTCTGCTTGAGAAGTGCTCCCGTGTGCCGGTGGGAGCCCTGCATGCGTCCATGAAGCCCCGGGTCCCAGGAGGAGGCCTAGGTGAAGTGAGGAGAGGTGGCTGAGGCTGCCACTGGCAGCACGGGGCTCCCATGAGCGAGGGAAGCCCCGCGTGCAGGAGAAGCTGCGGCCGTGGCAAGAGAAGTCCCGGGTCCCAGGAGGGTCCCAGGAGGGGGCCCGGGTGAAAAGGAGAGCCTGCTCCGCAGCCCGGTGAGTGAGGTAGGCTGGGGGGGAGAGGAGATCGAGGCACAAGTGCTGGTGTCTACCTCCTGAGCGGCCCGCATGACTGATGGATGGACGCTCCATCGTGGGGCATGATTTGTTTTCAGAGCCCATGTGGCTCCAACAAGGGGGGCATCTAGTTGACGAGGGCCCAGAGGGGCCCGTGCCCCCCCAGTATAGCGAGGCACATTGTCGGTGCCTGAGTGGTCCCGTAAGAGAGCGGGCCACTCAACAAGGTGGCATCTTTGTTTTTAGAGCCCGTGTGGGTCCGAGGGCACAGAGGTGCCGGGCCCCCTCTTCACGAGTGATGTAACAGCTGCGCCACCGTAGCGGGCAGCTGCCACGTGGGAGCATTTTGCAGCACAGCGCGGCATGAGGAGGGAGAGGGAATCTCCGACGTAGGGATTCCCCTGAGTTGCGGAGGAGCGGGTGCTCACTCAGCATATCATATATATGCGGGTGCCCACCCTGCTTATGCATGCAGTAATAAAGCGGATGCCCACCCCGCTTTATAACTTAAATTGCGAGGGAGCCCAACCTCCATTGCCGCCACAAGGAAAGGGAGCCTCCGACGACCGTCGCAGCGGGACACGGGCGGAGCAACGGCCGGAAAAAGGAAGTGCGGGCGGAAGGGAGTACGGGAGCCTACCCCTCCTCCAAGAGCTCCAAAACGAAGTCCGGGTCCAAAGAGGGGGCCAAGTTTAAGTGGAGAGGTGGCGTCTGCTTGAGAAGTGCTCCTGTGTGCCGGTGGGAGCCCTGCATGCGTCCATGAAGCCCCGGGTCCCAGGAGGAGGCCTAGGTGAAGTGAGGAGAGGTGGCTGAGGCTGCCACTGGCAGCACGGGGCTCCCATGAGCGAGGGAAGCCCCGCGTGCAGGAGAAGCTGCGGCCGTGGCAAGAGAAGTCCCGGGTCCCAGGAGGGTCCCAGGAGGGGGCCCGGGTGAAAAGGAGAGCCTGCTCCGCAGCCCGGTGAGTGAGGTAGGCTGGGGGGGAGAGGAGATCGAGGCACAAGTGCTGGTGTCTACCTCCTGAGCGGCCCGCATGACAGATGGATGGACGCTCCATCGTCGGGCATGATTTGTTTTCAGAGCCCATGTGGCTCCAACAAGGGGGGCATCTAGTTGACGAGGGCCCAGAGGGGCCCGTGCCCCCCCAGTATAGCGAGGCACATTGTCGGTGCCTGAGTGGTCCCGTAAGAGAGCGGGCCACTCAACAAGGTGGCATCTTTGTTTTTAGAGCCCGTGTGGGTCCGAGGGCACAGAGGTGCCGGGCCCCCTCTTCACGAGTGATGTAACAGCTGCGCCACCGTAGCGGGCAGCTGCCACGTGGGAGCATTTGGTTGTAGGGCCCAGGGAGGGGTCCAGAGGGCCCTGAGGGGCCCATGCCCATTTGGCCACATAGGGGGGGCAGAAGACAATTCTTTACAGATGCGCAGCACTTAGTGCCAGCTGCTACGTTTAGGCCACAGTTCTGTGGTGGCAGGTTTTGAGAGATAGGAGTGAGATACACTCCTTTGCCCCAGTGCGACTGCGCACTTTGGATTCTGCTGCATTGTCAGCGCGCCCTGTCAGTGATTTATGTGATGTTAGGAAATGTGATTCTCTACTGTGATTCATGTCTCTTAATGCTTTCGGGGATGAGATTATGTGCATAATGTGATTATGCCAATGAGGTTATTTCCTACCGAGAGTTTTACCCCGAATGTGGGTTATGCTTAGGAAGTTAGGGTCTAATGCGTTTAGACTTATGAGATGATTGCCTAAGGTGTTTATGCTGGTGAGGTTGCCGCAGAATGTAATTCATGCCTAAATATGATACTGTGCATAATGTGTTTATGCTTGTGATGCCTAATGTCATGTTGTGATGTTTTGGGGTAGTACCTAATTGCGTAATGTGTTTATGCTTACGGGGTTACTGCATAGTGTGTTTATGCTGGTGAGGCCCATTGCGTAATGTGTTTATGCTGATGAGGTTTGGGCCTAGTGTGTTTATGTCTAATGTAATAAAGCTTAGGTCATTATGGTACCAGTAATTTTAATTTGCGATCTGAACATCATCTGCGCCAGCTTGTCACCTATGTACTACATGCACGGCGGCTATTCTAGGTCACCTATTTACTACGAGCACGGCAGCCATTTTAGGTATCATGGTCTCCCTGTCCACGATCGATCGCCAGCACGTCCCTCTGACCCAGCAAGCATCCTCCGCGCACCCTGACTCCCCCTCCCTCCTCCTCCTTATGAGCATGACCCTTCTGCATGACCCTGTCCTTGGGAGTCACGCCAACGCCTGACCAACACCTCCTCTCCTCCCATGAATGCCCCTCTGTTGATAAACCTCCCTCCTGCGCTGGATTGTCCACGCAGCATGAATACCACTCCATTGATGGCCCCTCACCCCGTGTCCGACTGTCCACACAGGTCCGAGGCCATTGCCTAAGCCGGGAGATATCATTTACTGCCCTTTATTGTATGAGGTCGCTCTCCTTCAAAGGACCCTCTATTGATCCAGGCCTCCCCACCCCCCTGTGATATGATCAGGCGCACACATCCTAAGACTCGACGGAACACTCAGCTGCGTGATGGCCCCCTCCTCTTATCAGCAGGTTGAGGACCTCTATTGTGAAGATATATGGGGGTGGGATTGACACTAGGATTACGGGGATGTCTTTTTCTTGCTTTACAAAGATCTGATTGTATTAAAGAAAGGTCACATGCCATAAACCGGTGTATAAGAGGCCAGGCCTCCGAGAGGCTGTTAGAGCACCTCGAGACGATACCTTGTTGTCTGATCTGATGTGTTCTGCTCCGTCGGAATAAACTTCTGTTTCCTGCCTTCTGGTCTCCGGCGCCTGCCTCATTGCTTGGTAAACTTGAATGGTACAAGGGCGGTTAGCGCCGGGCAAATCTTGAGAGAGGTCCTAGCCCTACCTTTTTCCACAATTGGCGCCCATTGTGGGGCCCATCAGCGACACGTGGATCCAGTGGGAGAGGTCCCGATGACAGAGTGAACGACTGCAACGATCGGGAAGAGCTCGTGTCCGATAGACCCTCGTCTGACAGCCGATCATCCGACCTTCACTAGTTCTGAACAGACCTCTCTCGAGTGATCTACGGTCCTGACTGGGAACCATCAGGAGTGCCGCGAACAACACGAAGGAGAGAGGACGATCGGGCGCTGGATCCAGAGGACAGGAAACCGTCCATGCGGTCCGGGTAAGGTCGTGTAAACACGACGAATTGAGGAAAATTGTTTTTGTTTGGATAATACTAGTATTACGCTTTGTTGAAACCCTCTGGAGATTCACTGTCTGCAAACGGGGAAAAACAAACAGGCTCTCTCTTTGCAAGCAGTGAAGGATAGGTAACGCAGACTTTTGTCCCCATTGTAATCCGTCGTGCCTATCTTCCTCCCCCACTGTTTCCCGAACTGTCGTTCGTGGATTATTGTCTGGAGATTCTTTGTCTGCAAACAGGGAAGAACAAGGCCTCTCTTTGCAGGTAGAGAAAGAGTGGGTAACGATAATTTTTCGTGCCCACTTATTCTCCCCACTGGATTGTTTGATTGGCCGATTATTCGGTATTGGTTCTTTTGAGGTATTCACGGCCTCCAAATAACGTAGAATAGAAATATTCTGTCTAGTCTTTGTCCGCCGTGATAAGATAGGTAGTGCAGACTTTTGTCCCCGTTGTAATCCGTCATGCCTGTCTTCTCCCCACTGGTTGGTAGCCTGTTTAGCCCGGACCGCTTATTAGAGATGAACCATCCAGCTCCACTGGAGGGCACCCCTAATAAGGACATGTTCACTAAGTATGGACTAGTCGCTATAGCTTACACTAAACTATGGCATAAATATACGAAAAAGAACCCTGAAAGTCAGTGGCCACTGATAGGTTCCTTTGACGAAAATAAAATAAAAACATTAGAAATAGCGCTCCAGAAGAATAAAACCACGCCCACTATGCTCGACAGTATCGGCATGTGGTGCAAAGAAACGGAACAACGAAAGAAAAGAGAAGAAGCAAAAATAGGGAAAGAATTACGAAAGGCAGCCCACCTAGCCGCGAAGCAACTAGAAGAAGAAATAAAAGAAAGAAAAGATACTATGCAAAACCAAGAATCAGGGTCGACAGGCCAATGTCCTGTTAGGACCCCCTCTGCGCTCTACCCTGAATTGCCCTCCAAACAACGGGCGAACGATGAGTTACTACTAGGTCCCCCAATCATCTACATGCCCCCTCCATATGCCCCCTGCCGACAAAGCTTTCACGCTCCGAGTGTGAGCGAAAGCGATTTCAGTGCTAGTGCACCAGCCCTCACGGCCTTTGCACCAGCCACATTAACAACCTCATCAGACGACCCCGAGCCTAGCAAACAATCACCAGCCAGACTAAATAGGTTGAGCAAAGATGAGCGGGGTGGGATCGACAAAATAGCAAAGACATTAGTAGAACGAAGGGAGAGCGAAGATTACACAATGAGCGTATATAATTCACATGCCGACAGCCACAGACGGCATTTCATCTTGCGATTTAGCTACTATACCCTGAACGCGTATGAAGATAGGTATCAGAGTAAGGGACCCGCTAAACTAACAACACTGTATAGGAAAATTGATGTTGGAGATGGGACTGAACGTGAGGCGACGGAGCTCTTCATGCAAATGCTTGAGGTCTTCCGCCACCTCGCGGAACAGAAACCAGAAGCCAAGGTTACGGTCCCCGAAACAACCTCGGCAGAAGTAGCCAATACTATGATGCCTATCAGAGAAGCGGCTCCTTACTGGATCCCGCCACGGGGCCAGGGAACGAGCGATGATATTAATAACGAAAATGCAAAGGGAAGGGTTGTGTACAATTGGGTTTACCAACCATGGGACCGACAAGATATCCTAACCTTTAAGCAAACCCTGCCCGACTTAAGAAAGAACCCGACAGCATTTTATACCGAATTAGGCACAGCCTTGGGTTCGACAATAATGACTTTAGCAGATATTGACTTGTTCTTTGGGCTATGTCTGCCGGCTGACGTGTGGAAGCAAATCCGGAAGGCTGACCACACGGATCTGTTTGGACATACCTGGGACCAACTCGGTAAACTAGATAGACAGCGAGAGCCGGGGAGTAAACCAGTGAAAGACATACTGGAACTCCCAGATAAAATAGTCCAGAAATTAAAAACACTGGTCCCGGAAAGAAAAGTAGACTGGTCGATAGTCACGGCCTGTCGACAGAAACCCCAGGAAGATGTGTCAGAATACTTCTCCCGATTTGAGACAGTGTTCTCCGACTACAGTGGCCAAGACATGACCACCGCAACCGGACAGCACCTGTTTGTGCAAAATTATGTAAAGGGACTAACACAAGAAGTCTCCCAAAAACTGCAGACGAGTGAGAGTAGTTGGGGGGCCTCCAAACCTGCAGCTATCCTTCAGATGGCTCAGTATTACGAGCACCAAAAGAATGAGAATGATAGGGCGTCCGAGAAAAAGAAGAAAGATTTAAAGGAAAGGGTAATGATAGCCCAGATACAGGGTATAGCGCTAGGACGGGAACATCAAAGGGGGAACTACCAATCAAACACCCCCAGAGATCTACCTCCTAAAGATCACACCCCAACATCCCACACTGGACGGAGAGACATTAGCAATGACCAATGCGCCTTCTGCAAAGGGTTCGGCCATTGGAAAACCCAGTGTCCGGTTCTGCTAGAGATGAATAGAAATAGGGATTCCAGGGATGTGGCAGGTGGTCCGAGGAATAGAGTACAGGGACGAGGGAACTCCAACGACACCAACAATGACAGATCAGGAAGACTGAACACATTTGACCGTCCCCGACAGAACCAATATCAGCTATCCGAAGGTGAAAATGCCCCCGATTTTGCATAGGACTGCCAGGGGCAAGGGAGGGATCCAGTCGAGCTCTGTGTTGACCAGCAAGGTCCTTATGTCACCGCTAAGGTCTTGGGTACAGAGTCTCCATTCTTGGTAGACACTGGGGCGACACGTAGTGTGTTATCAAAACGACTGATTCCAAGGGCACCCTTGTCTGGCTCACACATAACGTCGATAGGTTTCGATGGGACGCCCTCCACTAACCCCCTGTCCGTACCTATTACCTTTGACCTAGAAAACAACACTGCTGACGCAACATTCCTACTCTCCTCCAACTCCCCTGACGCCATTATGGGCATTGACTTACTGAAGCATTTTCGAGCTACCATTAGGTGTTCCCCAGATGGAATACGAGTCATCCTGTACGACAACCCAGACATGCCCAGGTCCCCTCCCCCGCGACACATGTGCTCCATAACTGACGCTGACCTGTCCTTGCTTGACACCCTGCCTCCGTACCTGTGGGCCAAAAATGACTCTGATGTGGGACGAATGATGATTGATCCTATTCACATAACTGTACGACAGGACGCTATGCTCCCGAAACTCCCGCAATATCGGATATCCCCAGAGGGTGAGAAGGCACTGGTAGCGATCATTCAGTCTCTGGTAGATGCAGGAGTGGTTGAAGAGGTGGTTAGTAACGTCTGCAACAGCCCAATCCTACCTATTGTTAAGAAGCAAGGTGAAGGAGATGAGAAAGCGTACCGCTTCATCATCGACTTGCGAGAGATTAACAAGGTAGTTGTACCCCAATATCCCGTAGTCTCTGATATCACCACCATTTTGACCCTCATCCCGTCCACCGCCACCACCTTCACTGTTATCGACCTTAAGAACGCGTTTTTCTCTATCCCCATCCATCCAGACAGCCGTTACCTCTTCGGCTTCACTTTAAAATCCCGCTCGTACCGATTTTGTAGAGCTCCCCAGGGGTACACTGAAAGTCCCAGCATTTACAGCCAGGCCCTCAAAAGACAGCTAGATGCCTTCCAGCTACCAGAGGGAGTGGTGTTGATCCAATATGTCGACGATATCCTTTTGGCGGCCGACACCACCCCGCTTGCAACAACAGCCACTGTCCAACTCCTACACTTCCTTGCAGAAAATGGCCATAAAGTCTCCAAAAAGAGGTTACAGTTCTGTCAGCCACAGGTGACTTACCTAGGCCATCTTCTGTCCAAAGAAGGGAGGAAACTTACCCCTGACCGAATCCAAACCATCCTAGACACCCCCATCCCAAAAACACAAAAACAGGTCCGCTCTTTGGTTGGCCTAACCTCTTTTTGCAGACAGTGGTTGCCTAATTATAGCCTCATTGTGAAACCATTACTTGCCCTGCTGACCAAAGATGTCCCCTCCCCGCTTCCTTGGACCACTGAGTGTCAAGCCTCCTTTAAGGAATTGCGGGATGCACTCTGCTCAGCACCCGTCCTCGGAACGCCGGATTACTCCAAACCCTTCTCCCTCTTCACCCACGAAAGGGAGGGATGCGCATTGTCTGTCCTGACTCAATCAATTGGCCCTAAGCAGCGCCCTTGTGCCTACTTCTCCGCCACTCTTGATCCTGTGGCCAGAGCCTTACCTGCCTGCCTTCGAGCAGTAGCTGCCGCTGCTGTCTCTATCCGTCAGAGCGAGGGAATTGTACTTTCCAACTCCCTCACTGTATTAGTGCCCCATGCAGTAGACACCCTTTTGAACCAGACAAAGACCCAACACCTGACTAGCGCACGACTGACAGGGTACGAGTTGACTCTGCTTGCACCCCACATCACACTAAAGAGATGCACGACTTTGAATCCTACCACATTGTTACCCCTGCCTGAAAACGACCCCGACGTTCCTCCCATACACGACTGTGTGACCCTCACAGACGAACAGACTAGGAGTAGGGTTGACCTCCGAGACACTGCTTTCACTGACCCCGATGGAGAGCTATGGGTGGACGGCTCATGCATCAAACTCCCAGATGGCACCACTTCAGCTGCCTATGCAGTCACGACAGCCCGAACAGTAGTTGAGACAGCCTGCATCACACAACGATCTGCCCAGGCAGCAGAGCTGATAGCCCTCACCCGAGCATGCATCATAGCCGCAGGGACCACCACGAACGTATATACGGACAGCCAGTATGCCTTCGGAGTGGTCCACCATTTTGGGCTCCTGTGGAGGGAGAGGGGATTCCTGACGTCCCACGGTACCCCAATCCTCCACGGAGATTTAGTCTCCGCTCTGATTGAGGCAGTTCCCCTCCCCAAACGATTAGCGGTGATCAAATGTCAGGCACACAAAAGAGTGACAGACTTAGTCGGACAAGGGAATGCATTAGCCGACATCACTGCACGAACCACAGCTGAGAATGGGACGGTGACACGCATATATGTGACCAGGTCACAAGCAGAAAAATGGAGTGACACAAGGGAAATGATCAGAGACATACAGTCGGCCAGCACCCCTCACGAACTAACTAAGTGGGCAAGGGTGGGTTTGAAGGACGAAGAGGGTTGCTGGCGAACGAAGGATGCAAACAAATGGTTGCTGCCCGACTCATACCTGATCCCCATACTGACAATGGCACATTCCCCCGCACACATAGGATCTGCACCCATGATCGAACTCATTTCCAAAGTCTGGCACAATGACAAAATCCCCGACTCAGCCAGACGCCTAGTTCAGCAGTGCCTTATCTGTCTGCAACACAACCCCGGGAAAGGAACTGTAGTACCCCGGGGAGGGTTTGGGACCCCCAATCACCCCTTTGAGGTCCTTCAGATGGACTACATCCAACTAGAGAGATGCCAAAACCTGAAGTATGTACTAGTCATCGTATGTGCCTTCAGCAAATGGGTGGAGGCCTATCCAACCCGTGACAACACTGCCATGACTACTGCCAAAGTACTACTGAAGGAATTCTTCCCTCGCTATGGCCTTTGCCGAATTTTATGGAGCGACAATGGCCCCCACTTCATAGCTGAGGTTATCCAGCTAATCCTAAAGGGGTTGGGGGTGAAGCAGCGGTTTCATGCGGTCTTCCACCCCCAATCCGCCGGTCTAGTGGAACGCCATAATGCCACACTGAAGCTGAAACTGGCAAAAATAGTGGCCACCACTGGACTTAACTGGCCGGATGCCCTCCCACTGGCCTTGTTATCGATGCGCTCCACTCCCACCAAGCACCATCTGACCCCCTACGAGGTCGTGTTTGGGCGACCGATGAATCTCTGGACTGCTCCCAAACCGACCTCCATTCATGACATCCCGGACGTCCTACTGTCTGATTATTTGTGCAAGTTAACTAAAACGTTGTCTGTCATTCATCAACAGGTGCAGCAAGCCATCCCCGATGCTTCCAGGGGCCCCGGCCATGACATCCAACCGGGAGATTTCGTGTTGATACGAAACTTCCAGCGAACCAAGAGTCTGGAACCTCGGTGGACGGGCCCCTGGCAAGTGCTGATCACCACCCGAACGGCACTCCGAGTGGAGGGGAAGAAGCACTGGCTGCACGCGCATCATTGCCGAAAGGTCTCTGCAAACCTGGCCACGACAGAAAACGTCAGCACCCAAGAAGAGCTCCTGAGCAAAGACCGACCGATATTGGACTGTTATCCCGATACTGAGGCACTCGAACTTGCAAAATTCTCTGATCCCACTGTGCCATCCAGAGAAGGGTATTTCCTGCGTCGAAAGGAGGGAGTTTCGGCTAAGTAGGCCACGGACTAAGTTAAATCTCAGAACGGTGACCTAAACACAATCAAGGGTTACCGGGAGAGAAGCTAAACGAAGTCTGTGGTTCTGCCCGCTACCGAGCCCCCTTGAAGGTGATGGAAGCGCCAGATAAGAAGATGATGGAAGCGCCAGATAAGAAGATGATGGAAGCAACAGGAAATACCCAGTATAGAAATCCAAAGACTGACAACTTGCACAAATCAAAGACAATCGCACTCCTCATTGTCTTCCTCTTCTGCCTCCTCCTCATGACCTCCTTCTGGATTCTGGAGGAAAGCACACCGGCTCATGAGGCATTGCTACCTACTGCACAGCCGACCCCCCTGAAAGAGCATCACCTAATCTCTCTGTCGCCTCAGCTCCGAGAAAGGCGCAGGGAATTCTGGAACAATTCCTTCGTGCAACTGTTGCACCAACACAACCTTGCTGCGAATGCTACGAACTGTTGGATCTGCGGGTTGCTCCCGCATGCCACTGGACACTCTATTCCCTTCATCCCTTCACCCTTCTCAGTTCACGGCTCTTGCCTCGCCTGGCTGATCCTCATGCAAGAGAGCCACAAGGACAACGCCACCTCCAGCCGGACAGTGTCACACTTCTACTCTGGGTTCTGGCTGAACAAAACAAGAAAGACTCCTACTGCCCTGTGTCCTGCGCTCGCCGGCGCCACCTTCCTCAAAGACATTCCAGCCAAGGAACGAGTCGAAGTACAGGTGCTCCACAATCCAGCCAGAACCACCTTCTCTCATCTGCAAAAACAAACTACCGCCACTCTGACTGTGGCCCTGTCTGTTATCAATGTCACCGGCCTTGTGTGCCTAGAAGGCCAGGGAACGAAACTGGTGGGTCACAGCGCCTGCCGAATCACCAGAACATTGGACTCAGCTGACCCCCCTTCCTTTGTTGCTTCTCCGAACATGTACTTTGTGTGTGGCACCAAAGCTTACACCTGGCTCCCGAGAGGTTGGAAGGGCGCATGTTACATTGCCTTCGTTCTTCCACCCACATATGTAGCCCCTGCCACCCATCACCGACAGAGGCGTGCAGATGACGTTGGACAAGCCGACTCCACCGGAGCACAGTTCCTAGATGCAGCAAAGGGACTTGTTCCTCTGTGGGGCCCAATGGCAAACAGCCGTGCTATCCGGCACCTGACCCAGGCAGTAGAAACAACGATCAACATCACTGCTGGTATCCTCGCCAACAACACTGCGGAACTTCAGGCGGTCCGCCTTGTGACCCTTCAAAATAGACTTGTCCTAGACGTGGTCCTAGCCGACCGAGGAGGAGCATGCCGCCTTATCGGATCCAGCTGCTGCACATACGTGCCTGACAACTCGCCTTCAGTCTACAAAGCCATTGAACACCTCCACAGACTTTCCTCAGAGGTTCACCAAGAACAAGAAGGATGGTCGCTTGGGAACTGGTTTTGGGACACTTTGAAGAATTGGGGTTGGAGGTTGTTTTCCTTCGTGCTGATACCTGTTGTGATCTTATGTGGGTGTTGTTTAGGTATCCAATGTCTGCCACCTTTGTGCGGCCTTGTTTCTAACTGTATGTGCCCAAAGACTTTGGACTTCCGAAATGAGCACATGAGTCCCCTCTATGAAGTAGAAATACGTGGCCTTATGGGGATAAATCCAAACTGACAAGTTGGCGAGATATGTTAAAAGGGAGGACTGTGGAATTTTAATTTGCGATCTGAACATCATCTGCGCCAGCTTGTCACCTATGTACTACATGCACGGCGGCTATTCTAGGTCACCTATTTACTACGAGCACGGCAGCCATTTTAGGTATCATGGTCTCCCTGTCCACGATCGATCGCCAGCACGTCCCTCTGACCCAGCAAGCATCCTCCGCGCACCCTGGCTCCCCCTCCCTCCTCCTCCTTATGAGCATGACCCTTCTGCATGACCCTGTCCTTGGGAGTCACGCCAACGCCTGACCAACACCTCCTCTCCTCCCATGAATGCCCCTCTGTTGATAAACCTCCCTCCTGCGCTGGATTGTCCACGCAGCATGAATACCACTCCATTGATGGCCCCTCACCCCGTGTCCGACTGTCCACACAGGTCCGAGGCCATTGCCTAAGCCGGGAGATATCATTTACTGCCCTTTATTGTATGAGGTCGCTCTCCTTCAAAGGACCCTCTATTGATCCAGGCCTCCCCACCCCCCTGTGATATGATCAGGCGCACACATCCTAAGACTCGACGGAACACTCAGCTGCGTGATGGCCCCCTCCTCTTATCAGCAGGTTGAGGACCTCTATTGTGAAGATATATGGGGGTGGGATTGACACTAGGATTACGGGGATGTCTTTTTCTTGCTTTACAAAGATCTGATTGTATTAAAGAAAGGTCACATGCCATAAACCGGTGTATAAGAGGCCAGGCCTCCGAGAGGCTGTTAGAGCACCTCGAGACGATACCTTGTTGTCTGATCTGATGTGTTCTGCTCCGTCGGAATAAACTTCTGTTTCCTGCCTTCTGGTCTCCGGCGCCTGCCTCATTGCTTGGTAAACTTGAATGGTACAAGGGCGGTTAGCGCCGGGCAAATCTTGAGAGAGGTCCTAGCCCTACCTTTTTCCACAATGGTTTACATTTTACTGACTTATGACCATGGCCCGATTGGCCTGGTCCTGTGTATAGTCCCCTGTGAATATTGCCTAGTGCCAGTTGGCACAGTGTAAAGGTGTGATTCTGATTCTAATATGTTATGAGAATACAAAGGCTATTTTTGATATAACCTTGTGTGGAGTTCCTTTTGTGGTGAGTCTTTTATGTTGTTGCTGTGTGCGTGCGCAAACGCTTTACACATTGCCTCTGGCGATACAAAAGGGGATGATGGACAGAGCGTTTGAGCAAATCAAACACTCACCCCATGTCAACTGATCTGGGTTTAATTCATCACCAATCTTTAGCTCACTCCACCACCCCAGTTCAGACATGGCCATATGCAAATCAGTCTGGCCCTGTGCCTCATGGGAATAGTCCAGCCGAACTACCAAACCATGTCTTCCCTGGACCGGAAGCAAGCATCCTGGGACCGGTTTCGGATTCATAATCCTCATCAGCCAGGCTATCTTGAATCCAGTGGTAGAGTGAGCAAGGGACCCACGTCTGGGCATACCCTGCCAACATAGTGCGACAAAGCGATACCAAAGGGGATGATGGATGGAGCTTTTGAGCAAATCAAACACTCAACCCCAGTCAACTGATCTGGGTTTAATCCATCACCATTCTTTAGCTCACTCCACCACCCCAGTTCAGACATGGCCATATGCAAATCAGTCTGACCCTGTGCCTCATGGGAACAGTCAAGCCCGAACTGCCAAGCCATGTCTTCCCTGGACCGGAAGCAAGCATCCTGGGACCGGTTTTCGATTCATAATCCTCATCTGCCAGCTATCTTGAATCCAGTGGTAGAGTGAGCAAGGAACCCTTGTCTGGGCACACCCTGTCAACTTAGGGAGAACAAAGAGATACCAAAGGGGATGATGGATGGAGCG
The DNA here is from genome assembly GCF_964263255.1 of Lissotriton vulgaris. NCBI lineage: Eukaryota > Metazoa > Chordata > Amphibia > Caudata > Salamandridae > Lissotriton > Lissotriton vulgaris. The sequence continues at coordinate 1,102,296,235 of NC_141693.1, forward strand.
TTTGAGCAAATCAAACACTCATCCCCAGTCAACTGATCTGGGTTTAATCCATCACCATTCTTTAGCTCACTCCACCACCCCAGTTCAGACATGGCCATATGAGATAAGCCTGACAGCTCGTGCCAAGCTACCAACGGGAGACCAGTGTTTATCTTCAGCTTGAAACTCCCTTGCCCTGACTAGAGTGGTGGTTTTTGCCTGGCTTTGGCATAAGCCTTATCCAAACATAAATCCCATTTCTAACAGTTTCACTCACAGTCTTGAGCACTGTGAACATAAGTATAACTGGAAAAAGTCTCACTGATAGTATTTGTTGGACTTGGCCCTTTTTCCCAAAGTTTTTCGCTTTTCACCCCCCTGTTTGAGGACGTCTCCCCCATGGTAGACAGTTGTATAGGCCATGTGTGGTGTGCGATGCCCTAAGAAATGTACTGCAATGGTGTGCGCATGTGTTAATCCCTCATTGTAGGAATGTACCCTGGTAACATGCTGCATTTAAAATGGATGCCATGGCTGTGTATGGTGCCACCTGACTGCAGTAGGTTAGCAGTCTAGATGTTCGGTTCCCAGCCATCCCAGCTTTTGGAGGGAAAGCCTGGCACCCAGGGTGCGCTACTCCTCCCCCTGAGCCAGTTAGAACCAGTTCCCCAGAGGCTTCTAGAAGCTTCTGACACTGTCTGGGAGGTGGGGTGAGGGGCGCATAAAAAAGGGGGCTGTGCCACCATGTGCTCAGACAGAGCAGGGACATGAATGTGAGGGGACCTGCTGCCAGGGGGGACCGCCACTTGGGTCTGTGTGCTGGACCCTGCACCCAACTAAAACCCCTCTGCTGTCCACAAGGCTAGTGGAAGCGCCACTGCAGGAGTACAGTCTGCTGTACAGGAGGAGTGCCACGCTACAGTGGAGGATGGAGCACCTGTAACTGCGCCGCGAAGGAGGTGAGGAGTGCTATAAGCCGAGAGATAGTGAAGAAAAGCGCTATCTCCTGTCCCAAGCTTGCCTGCTGACTAGTGCTTGGTGAATGCAGCGCTATATTCCCGGCACCAGAGGTGAGGAGCGGATTTCCGCAGCGCGCTACATTGATTCTGCCCAAGAAGAAGCCTGGACCCAACAGCACTGTGTGGCCCTGAAGTACTGTGTTAGTTAAAAGCGCTGTTGCCATCATCGCAGCTGCAAGAAGCTGCCTTTGTGTCCCAAAACCTGTGCTACAGAAGCACTGCCTGGCCTAGGAGAAACAGAAACAGAAGGCGGGAGGCCACACCGCACTTCTAGAATGCCTGAGTGTAAGCGCGTGTGAAGCACTGCTGAGGTACTCACCACCGCGGCCCCGGGGCCTCCTGAAGAGGCGTATGCCTGTTGGATCACCGCAGCGGGCCCAGTCCAGTCGCTGAGGGAGCGCTGCCCTGAGAGTGCCTGAGGTCCGTCATCACCGCCGCGGCCCAGCGCCAAGTGCATGGAGTTCCCGCTGCGGCCCCCGAAGCCTAGGGAGGGCCGCCGCGGTATTAGGAATGCCCGGTCTGGGCCTGCGAAGGCAGCGCAATCCACTGTCACGTGATGGGGGCGTCGGCCGCGTCACAGGCCACGCCCCCACCAGCCGCGCAGCCATTGGATCTGCGCTGTCATTGGCGGCTGCGGGCGGCCCCCGCGGAGATGCTTCCTGATTGGTCCCCGGCCGGAGAGGATGCCCGGAGGCAGGGGCTGGCTGGGAACACCGGCGAGAGCCCCCTGGCGGTGAATCCACCACGAGGGCCCCTCGAAGGGCCGAAGAATAAGGTAATCACCCATAGGGGGAGGGCGGTGGTCCCAGGAGCAAGCAGGGGCTGCTTTGGAACCTCGAGTGCACGGAGAGGCAGCCCCGCCCCTCCCCTCAGGGAACTGCCGTTGGGCCTGGTTGGCCCGGATCAACCTACCAAGACCCAGAAGAGTAAGTGGGGAACTGCGCTGGATAACGCTGGGCCGGCTCTACTTGTGAACATCCTGCAGTCTGAATTAGCCCTATGTACTGCTTTGGAGTGCACTAGGCATAGGAACTGCACCCGAGGTTACCCCAGATAGGGATTGCCCTACCTCAAGAGTGAACCTGCAGAGGATTGGTTATGGTGACATGTTGGTACTCTATGTATACTGTTGAAATGTTACCCTGAATAATGGCAGTATTGCCTTCTTTTGATCCAACCCATTTGATGGCTTTATTATTTGGATATGTTGTTGCCTAGCTTGCTCATACAGGACAGCAAGGTTTTTACAGTCCTATTGCCTGATGCTTGAGAAATGCTCCCTACTTGCAGTAATGCCTAGGGTGTATGTCCTGCTAAGAGGCTTTATGGCAGGTGTTCCTGCCTGATGCTAACGCTGACGCCTAATGAGTTTTCATGCCAAATGATAATGCTTTATGTTTTTCTATTACAGCCTTGCAACTGATGGACTTATCTTTGTCATTCATCCATTATCCTTTCCCAATGGTTCTGGCAACGGCCCGATTGGCCCTGCCCTGTAAATACTCCCCATTGTAAATATTGCCCTGGCGCCAGTTGGCGCAGTATAGTGATAATTGTGATTACCTGTGTAGGTTTAGTACAATACAAAAGTTATTATTTTTCACCAAAACTGGTGTTGTGTCTCTTTTTGTGGGGTGGCTTGTGTGTCGTCTGTGTGTACTTCGAGGATGCTTCACACATGTCTTCAGGAATTTGGCCTGCCCGCTCTGCACCATGCTACCCCATTTCTAACAGTATTCTTTATCATGAAGGATAACTTTGTGCTGTCTCATTTATGGTTTGGATCACTTTGTAAATAAATATCGCCAAGGAAAGCATCAGGCAAAGGACTTTAATACAACTTTGGCGGTCTTCCAATAGTGCCGCTACCACGCCGTCTAATGGAGGACCACCAAGGTTGTGGTGCTCCCGTCAACCAGATTACAAGTGTAATCCATGGCGGGTGGACAGTGCAGCAGCAGTCTGATGGCGGTGGGCCTTTAGTCTGATGGGAGTGTCTAACATGCAGACCCATGCTGTGAGAGCGCCGACTGCATGTCCCTGCATGATGTGGCATGCATGCCACACCGTGTATGAACTGGGGTGCAAATCCAGGGGGGCACAACAGGTGCCCCCCTGCAAGCAGCCTCAGGCCCAGGAGCACCAGGGGGCCTTAGTAGGGCCCTGTTAGTTGCCTCTATGCCACCCTTTTCATGGCGGGCTCACAGCCATGAAAAAGGGCAGTGGAAAGCCAACTCATAATATGCTCAGCATTGCCGCAGCGGCACCACCAGGATATTGCACCTTCCTGACCACTGCATGACCGCCGCTGGATCCTGGATCCCCAGCGGGCACAGCAGTTCTGTGGCGGCCTGACCTCCACACTTGTAATACTGCAGGAATACCTATAGTGTATGGTACAAAGTATAACCAGGGACTGGAAGTTAAATGCCAGTGATGGACTGCAGCACTTATTGTGCCACCCACTATTGTGTCCATGTAAATATGGCTTCAGGCCTACCACTGTAGCCTGACTGTAATAGTGCAAAACATGCACTGCAAAGTAGACCCCTTTCAATAGGTGAAAACCCTCCTTTTAATTATTAATAAGTCGCCCCTATGTAGATCATGTAGCTATCAAGGCAGGGTGCATTGTTTTAAAGTAGGACATGTAGAAATTTAAAGTTATCATGGCCTCACAGTGTCTAACCCACCATAATCTGTTTTTACTGTAAGAAGCTTGGCTGGCCCAAAGAGAAATTTGAGAAGCAATATTAAATATTAATTCGGTATTTCTGGAAAGGGACCAACTAGAAAAATAATTGAACAACTATTTTTCATTAGTTAATCAAAATCCACTTTGATTGTGAAGTTGGATTTTAATAAATATAAGACAAAGTAACTTTCAGAAAGTTACTCTTTACCTGCCTGAACTGTCAGAAGGCTAATTAACATAAACCTCTGCCAGCTCCCAGACAATAATTAGCCTTGAATAGGTGTGAATAGGTGTGACATGCCTCTTAGAGGCAAACGATAGGCTAACCTAACCTGCCAGGGGTGACTGCTGTGAACTTCCCAGATTATGCAGAATGGAAGCTGTGGACATAATCTTTGACGCTACACAGTCAAAGCCTGTGTGTGTGTCAAACGCTGTTCTACAGTTCTGCTAAGTTCACATATAACACTCATTGCAGCCTTGAAAGGGGAGATAACAGGATGCCAAGATAATTCTTGTGGATCCACTGTCTGATTGCTGAAGAACTCTTCTTTGTCCTACCAGACTTCTGACTCTAGGTTTGCTGTGGGAAACGGACCTGCTCTAACAGGATATAGTGTTAGATGTGGGATGACATGAATTATAGGCTGCTTCCTCTCGGGAGAGAAGAGAAAAGAAAATGGGACCACTCGAGACAGGAGGCAGCATCAATACAGTCTGCACTGCTAGAAGTCGTCAGAATTAAAAGCCAAAATCTGCAGCCACAAGAAAAAACAAAAGAAGGGAATAAACAAACTTTAGTCAAAGCTGACTATGGCATAAACTATCAAGTCAAGCTTTTCTGTTTCCATTTAACGTTCTTTGTGTAAAGTCTTGTACTCGCAAACAATCCATATATCCTCCACTGTAAGAAGTTGAAAGCACTCCTACAAACACGTGCAGATTTAAGCTACAAAGTAGCAAAGCAAAAAAAATATCTTCCTTATATAACGATAAACAATGTAAATATTTCTTCATCAGTGCACTGACCTCTGTTTTTCAGGTCGCGTAGTATAAAATATCTTTGACAAATTCTCTAGCCCTCCATCTGGAATCTGGTCTAAGAACAGGCTTCATTCACGGGCGTAAAGAATATTAGGGAAAAGAACCTGGGCAAAGTTTGTTGCAATTCTGAGTCACTCACCAGCTGGAAGACACACGTTTGTTATCGTGTTCAACGCAGGCACTAGCGTGTAAAAAACCTTCCCTTAACGCTCACGAAATGTAGAGATAATTTCCAAAGCGGCGAAAACAGACAGATTCCAGCACTGAGCAAGTTTTTCCTGTACTAGAAACAAAATTGGAGATACCAACAGAAGACACCGGAAGTGAAGGCGACATAGTCCAGAGGAGGGGGGAAACATCACTTACAACGCAACTTTTACAACGACATACCATTACAACGGAACTTTTACAACGCAAAGCCAGCCATAGATGTGGCACCTCCAGAAACGCACTTCAGAAAACTTTCTAGACCTGTGGAAGATCTAAAGAGCAAAAGACATAACATTGATGGACGGAATGCAGAACAAATCAAAACATTCACCCTCAGTCAAATGATCTGGGCTAAATCCATCATTCTTTTGCTCACCATGCCACCCCAGTTTAGACCTGGTGATATGCAAATCAGTCTTGTCCCTGTGTCTCATGGGAGCAGTTCAGCCCGAACTGCCAAACAATGGATTTAGGCCCGATCTCTGTACTGGGGTGAATGTATGACATTGCTCTGCGTTCTGTCCATCATTGTTCTTTTTGCGTTTGTCACCCCGAGTGGGACAGGTATGCCCAGACGTGGGCCCTGTGCTCTCCATGCCACTGGAGTCAAGTTATCCTGGCTGATGAGGGGTGAAACACTGTTAAAATCTAGTTTGCGACCTCAACATTATAGGCGCCATCTTGTCCCTTTTCAGGCTCATATGTGAGCGTAAGTAGCAGCCATTTTGGATGCCATGGCCTCTCTGCCCACTGCCGATAGCCAGCGCGTCTCTCTCTCTCTCTCCCTCTGACCTCGCAAGCATCCCCCGCATGCTGACAGCCTCCGCTCTCACATGCTTGGGCCATAAACCTCCCCTTCAGCGCGACCCTGCCTCGGAGCCACATCCCGTACCCAGCTAAACACCTCCCTCCCTCCCTTTCATGATCTCGTATCCTTTGATGAACCCCCTTTCCTCTGTGCCCGATTGTCCGGATCGATCCCAGGCCACCACCTGGGCCTGCGGATGCAGTTTATTGCCCCCTACAGTAGGAAGCTGCCCTCTTCAAAGGATCTACAACTGATCAAAGCCCCCACCCCATGAGATCCGATCAGCCGCACACATTCCGGGAACCGGCGGAATGTCCAGCTGCGCGACAGTCATCACCTACTGAGATCGGGGTGGGGACTTCTACTGTAAATGTGTGTGGGAACGGGATTGAAGCGGGGATTCCGAGGATGTCTTTCCGTACATCAAAGTATTTGCAAGAATGTGCCACATGTAATAAACTGCAATAAAGACCATAAACCTGTGTATAAGAGGCCAGGCCTCAGAGATGCGGTTAGAGCACCTCGAGAAGATACCCTGTTGTCTGATTTGACATGTTCTGCTCCGTCGGAATAAACTCCTGTTTCCTGCCTTCCAGTCTCCAGCGCCTGCCTCTTTGTTTGATAATTTCGAGTGGTATGAGAGGCGGCTAACGCCGGGCAATACTTAAAGGTTATCGGTCAAAATCGGCCCTACCTTTCACAACCCCAAAACCGTTCCTAGAATGCTTGTTTCCAGTCCAGGGAGGACCTGGCCTGGCAGTTCGGGCTGGAATGTTCCTATTGGGCACAGGGTCAAGACTGATTTACATATGGCTGGGTTCAAACTGGAATGGCATGGTGAGACAAAAAAAACAATGGATTTAGGCCCAGATCCCTGTACTAGGGTGAATGTATGACATTGTTCTGCATTCTGTCCATCAATTGTTATTTTTGCAAAGATCTAAAAAGGGCTGGACCTGCTATTTGTGACCTTAGAGGACCCCTGAAGGACTGGACCTGCTCTTTCTTTTATCTGGGACAAAAAAGTGGACTCCAAAGGTCAGTTGGCTGACCTCCTATGTGGCTGCAGGAAGAGAACAAGCTGGAAAGACCTTTCCTGGAAGTTCCCAGTTGACTAGTGGCAACTGGACATAGGCTGGATGCGTCTGTTAGCCGCCACCTGACACCCTTAGAATCGCAAAATGCCTCCCTTGAGGTCCTTACTGGATTTTATCATTTTGGTGCCATATTGTTAATAAAATGTTACTCTATTGTTCCAATTTGGCTTGAATTTTTTTTATTGTTCTTGCAATTTGACTTAATTATGTTTTGGTTCTGCATAAATACTTTACACATTGCGTAATGAAAGCCCATCTGCTCCATGCCATAGCTGGCATGGGGGACAATGTTAATTTAGGGACTTGTAGGGTTGACCTTGACTAGGGTTCTGATTGTTCCTTGAGCTAGGGCAGGAGCAGAAGCTAAATATTGTACCAGAAGCTTAGCACAAAAGAGTGTTTGTTGAGGAGAGAGATGAGTCTCTTTGCTGCTGAGGGGGAGATGGGGGTGGGAATGTGTGTGTTTATGTGTGTGTTCTATCTGTCTATTTACCCTTGTCACCTGGATCCAATCACTGCATCTGATGCTTCCTTAGCATAACAGGAGCTATTCTAGGCATAATTTGGAAATAATTGACCTGCTGTTTGTGTAATAATGGCATTGCCATAATGGCACCCTTCCAAGACAGCATTTATGGGCATCCTCAACATTAGTGAGACCATATCATGCTTAATAGTGACATTTTGTGCTTATTGTGGTCATCTGAGGCATGGTGATAGGGCCAACATAATGACGGTTTTCTTTGCATATCATTGACACCTTTGGCATGATGGTGCTACTCCTGGAATGATTTTGACCATCCTGAATATATTTGGCACAATATTATTCATTTTGGACATACTTTGGGTATCCTTGGCATGATGGTGCCCACCCCATTGTATAATCTTTGCTTTTTGTTGGGCATACTGGCACTTTAGTGCGCTTCCTCGGCTTATTACTGGCTGTCCTTGAAATTACAGATCTCACGACCAGTTTAATTATGGTCTTAGCAGAATAATGTTCAGTATTTGCATATTGTTTGCATCCTTAACTTTAGGAACACATTTGTGTAATGCAGTGGTGGCTGCCAGCTATCAGGACTGGTGCAGCAGGCAAACCGCTGTTGGGAACACAAAACATACACTACACACAAAATATACACAACAAAATAAGAAAGAAAAAAGGCACTTACCTCACCTCGCTTCTTACTACGGACCAGATCTTCATCTTTCCTGCAGCATGTGACCAGCAGACTTGCTTAACCAACCACAGCGCTGCTCTGCAGCACCAGGATTCGATTGAGCGTCCTGGCTGGATGCTCCTTCGGGAACTTTAATGCAAAAACAACAGTTGATGGACAGAATTCGGAACAATGTCATACATTCACCCCAGTACAGAGATATAGGCCTAAATCCATCGTTTTTTTGCTCACCACACCACCCCAGTTCAGCCATGGCCATATGCAAATCAGCCTTGACCCTGTGCCTCATGGGAACAGTCCAGCCCGAACTGCCAAGCCATGTCTTCCCTGGACAGGAATCAAGCATCCAAGGACCGGTTTCTGGCTATCAGCCGTCTTCACCCAGGATAGCTTGATTCCAGTGGCATGGAGAGCACGGGACTCACGTCTGAGCATACCCGTCTCACTCGGGGGGACAAATGCAAAAACAGCAATTGATGGACGGAATGTTGCACAATGGCAAAACATTATTTGTGGGCGCACTGCATCATTCAAGCAAAAGAGCGTAACAATATGTACTAGCCAAGCTTTTATAGTGCACTCCCTGTGAACCAACCCCCTTTTGTGCCTTGGTATTGTGGAACCTTTAACAGTACAAAGTCGCTTCCTTTAGGATATTGTACATGTACATTAATGTACTAACCTGCTCTTCTTACCTGTTATTTTGTGTTTGTTTAAACAAGCAGAGAGATAATAGTAGGGGGTGTCCAGGTGGATACAGCCTATGCACTTCAGGCAATTCAACACCTAATTTGGGTAGGTGGGGGTGTTATCTCGTACGTTGTTACTACTAGAACATACATGTACAAGATTCACTGTTATTGTTTTCTCCTCATAGTTTTCGTGTTGGGAAAATTTCAAAATGCCCTCTTCTCTCTCCTGCTATTACCACTTCTCTTTATTTTACAGGTAGAGTGTTATAGCTAGTCCTATTGTTTCAGTATATGTCCTAGTGTTTGATTTGGTTTTATGTATTAGGGGGGAACAGTGTATTTACCATGTTTTATGCTGTGTCTTCCTCAGATCTCCCTCCAAGCTGTCCCTAGCCTTTTCTTCCCTCGGCTGAGTACCCAATAGCCCGTGTGTACATATATTCCAGACTTGAAGCAGTCGAGAGGTGGACCTCATTGTAATTGTAATTGTGGTATACTTATAGAGCGCAGCCTGTCACCACCAAGGGCATCCTGGCGCTTTGAACCCTGATCTAACAGCAGCTTCAGCAACTAGCCTATCCTCGGGAATAGGTGGGTTCTCAACGCCTTTCTAAAGGCTGGGAGAGCCTCAAGGCTCCTGAGGGATAGTGGTAGAGAGTTCCAGAGTTTGGCCGCCGCTACTCTGAACGATCGGCCACCCATCCTCACTCTCTGGAAGCGCGGGACCACTAACAGCTTGGATGACGAGGAGCGTAGTGCTCGAGCTGGAAGATACCAAGCAAACATTCTCTGCAGCGGGATAGGTCCCAAGCCATGAATAGCTCTGAACACTATGCATGCGGCTTTGTAGCGAACACGAAGGTGAATCGGCAGCCAGTGGAGTTCCCGCAGTGCTGCTGTAGCCGAGCTGTAATAGGGGCGGGACAGAGCGAGTTTAGCCGCCAGATTCTGTACCCTTTGGAGCTTGCCCAGTAGTGTTACAGGGGCATCCAATAGTAGTGCGTTGCAGTAGTCGAGTCGACTTAGAATTGTGCTCTGCACTACTTCGGACCTGGCTTGCTCAGGAAGCAGAGGTAGAACCTTGCGCAACATCCGGATAAGCATCATGCACGTAGACGTGATCTTGTTTACGTGCAGGTCCAGCTGTAAATTGGGCCCAAAAGTGACCCCCAGATTACGCGCCGAATGTGTGGCAGACACCGTCTCAGAGAAGGACGGGGGCCAGAAGTCGTCTGGGAGGTTCCTGGGAATTCGATCACCGGAACAATGCAGAACCTCAGTTTTGGTACCGTTGAACTGTAACGAGTTCAAACGGAGCCAATCCGCTGTGGCCTGCATACATCGGTGAAAAGTCTCCAGTGGGACCGCATCCTGTCCCTCCAGCAAAAAGACCAGCTGGGTATCATCTGCATAATTAAATGCAGAGATCCCAAAGGATTTAATAAGCTGGACTAGTGGGCGGAGGTAAATGTTAAAGAGTATAGGGCTGATGGCTGAGCCCTGCGGTACTCCTTGTCCTACTCTCCGCTCCTCTGAGCTGAAGGGAGGGAGCGACACACGTTGTTGACGATTATCCAAGTAGGAAATTAGCCAGTCCCTAGCCTTGTCTTTAACTCCACACTCCTCCAGCCTCGCTATCAAGGTTGGATGGCTGACCGTGTCGAACGCGGCTGACATGTCGAGCAGCACAAGAAAGGCTGCCCGACCACTGTCGACTCGCGCCCGCAGATTGTCAAGCACGGTCACTAACGCGGATTCCGTCCCATGAGCTGGGCGGAAGCCGAATTGCGTCTCATCCAGCCAGGTGTTTTCTTCCAGGAAGCCGGATAGAGTGCGGGTAACCAACTTTTCCAAGATTTTCACTGGAAAAGGCAACAGAGAGATCGGCCGGTAATTGGAGAGACAGGCAGGGTCCAGCGTAGGTTTTTTTAAAAGCGGAGATACCACTGCCTTCTTCCAACAACCCGGTACAATCCCTGTTTCCAATGACTGGCAGCAGATGGAATGTAAAGGCTGGAAAAGTTCCTCCTGGAACAACCTCCAGAGTTTTGGCGGAAGAGGGTCAAGAGGCGAACCAGATGAGATCGTGAGGGCTAGGTTGCTAAACTCCTCCAAGGAAGGCAAAGGAAAGCTACTCAGTTGGGGTCGACTGGCTTCACTTGCCGGAGCTCCCAAACTGAGGGCCTGGTCCAAAAAGGGCAGGGGAGAACTGCTCATCCGGGGTCGACTGGCCTCAAGCGCCGGAGCTTCCAGACTGAGAGTTTGGTCCGCAGGAGGCAGAGAAGAGCTACTCAGCTGGGGTCGACTGGCCTTCGTCGCCGGGGCTCCCAGACTGAGGGCCCGGACCAAGGGGGGTGGGGGAGAGCTACTCAGCTGGGGTCGACTGGCCTCACTTGCCGGAGCTCCCAGACTGAGGACTTGGTCCGGGGAGGGCGAGGAGAAGCTACTCAGCTGGGGTCGACTGGCCTCCCTTGCCGGAGCTCCCAAACTAAGAGCCTGATCCACGGGGAAGAGGGGAGAGCCACTCAACTGGGGTCGACTGGCCTCGATTGCCGGAGCTCCCAAGTTGTATGCCTGGTCCTCTGGTCGGGGTCGACTGGTAGTTGAGGCTGGAGCTTCTAAACAGGGGTGAGAAATCCCCTGCAAGGGTCGACTAGCCATCAGCTCCGGAGCTCCCGAACCAGTAGGAGAATCGACTGGGTCCTGCAGACCCTCCAGGATTCTGCGGATTTTCTCCTCAAAGGCCTCGGCAATAGAATCACAGAGGTCCTGCGATGCAGGGACGGAACTGGCCACACATGTGGGATGGGCAAGGTCTCTGACAATTTTGAAAAGGGCCTGTGCCTTGTTAGGGGCATGAGTCAAGGTGGATTCAAGATAGGACGCTTTAGCCAACTTGATCTGAGCCTTGTAATTTTGTATGGCAGACCGGAACACAGTTTTCTCCGAGTCTAAGTATTGTTTCCTCCACGTCCTTTCGGCACGTTTGCAGTCGAGTTTGAGCTGACGAAGTTCGCTCGTATACCAAGGGCTAGCTCGATTCACCCTACCCCGTGACTTCCGAAGGGGTGCCAGCTTATCCAAGGAGCTCGAAATTGATTGACAGAAGCGAGCATAGCTCTCCTCGGCTGTAGTGCCAAGCTTAAAGTCCTTATCTAAGATGTTCGGCAGGGGGGAGGTTTTAAGAATACGGGACCAAGGTCTCTCTAATTTAGCTTGGGGTAGTCCAGCCTCTCGTGAGGTATGGTCCTCCAGCCAGAGAGAAAACAGGATCAAGAAGTGGTCTGTCCAATACTGGCACTTAATATCCTCTATCGAAACCCATGATGGGTCCGCGAATACCAAGTCCAGAATGTGACCCCTACGATGCGTGGTGGCATTCACCAACTGTTCCATCTTAATATCCATGCAGGCTTGGCTGAGGGAATAAAATACATTGTCCCTTGAGCCACCGGCCCACAGGTTAAAGTCACCAAGAATCAATAACTTGGAGTGAGAACTAGAGAGTTCGTAAATCAAGTCAATGAGGAGTGCCATAGTTGGTGCTGGTCCTGGGGGGCGATAACAAAGAACACCTGAGCACAGTTTCAGCTCCTGCTGTTTAACTGTAAAGCCCATCAGTTCAAAACCTGATACCTCACGAATCTTTAGCTGGGAGAGAGTAAGCGAATCTTTATAGATAAATCCGATTCCTCCTCCTCGGTTAAGCGGGCGAGGAGTATGACTGATTTTATAGCCCGAAGGGCAGGCTAGGCCCAACTCCACCTCACAGTCCTCCCGGGTCCACGTTTCTGTGAGAAAGAGGACGTCGAGATTTTCAGACTCAATAAGAAAGGCGATTTCCATGTGGTGCTTACAGAGAGATCTGACATTAAGCAATCCACAGGAGATTCGCTTGGTAGTTAGTGGTCTGGCCCCATTCTGACAGGGTCTGAGCCTCAGTAGGTCAGGCCGGGAATAGGTGATACGATGGGAGCTAGAGGGGCCAGAGGTAGCGGCCCTAAGCGCGTCCGTTGCGCGAACGGGCGCAAACGGGCTTACCTCTGGCGCACCTCCGGCGCGCCTACGACGCGCCCGCTGCGCGTCGATCCATCCATCCTAAAGTACTATTACGCTGAGCGGAGGACCGCCTACTAGCCTCTTGCCTTACGCAAGATGGCCGCGGAGTGCCTCGCCTCACAGCCCAACCCAAGATGTCGGACCCAGCTAAGCTGTCTGGCCTCGCCGAATGCGAGGAGATGAAGTTTTAAGTGCAGGTGAGCCTCCCAAACTTCCCCGGCCTGCGGACGCCGACAGGATTAAGTTACAGAGGGAATTCTAGCAAAAAGCGCTGATGAAAAGTATTAGGCGCTGACAGGTGAGCGTTAAAGCGCTGCGAAGTAAGCTACAAGCGCCACGAGATAAAACACGGCAAAAACACTTTTAAAAAGATAGGTAAAAGGCGCGGCAGCTAATGCGCTGAAAGCAAGGTTCTAACTGACCTTACCTCGGATTCCTTATGAAGCCCCTCAGAGTGCGGAGGACCGCCTACTAGCCTCTTGCCTTACGCAAGATGGCCGCGGAGTGCCTCGCCTCACAGCCCAACCCAAGATGTCGGACCCAGCTAAGCTGTCTGGCCTCGCCGAATGCGAGGAGATGAAGTTTTAAGTGCAGGTGAGCCTCCCAAACTTCCCCGGCCTGCGGACGCCGACAGGATTAAGTTACAGAGGGAATTCTAGCAAAAAGCGCTGATGAAAAGTATTAGGCGCTGACAGGTGAGCGTTAAAGCGCTGCGAAGTAAGCTACAAGCGCCACGAGATAAAACACGGCAAAAACACTTTTAAAAAGATAGGTAAAAGGCGCGGCAGCTAATGCGCTGAAAGCAAGGTTCTAACTGACCTTACCTCGGATTCCTTATGAAGCCCCTCAGAGTGCGGAGGACCGCCTACTAGCCTCTTGCCTTACGCAAGATGGCCGCGGAGTGCCTCGCCTCACAGCCCAACCCAAGATGTCGGACCCAGCTAAGCTGTCTGGCCTCGCCGAATGCGAGGAGATGAAGTTTTAAGTGCAGGTGAGCCTCCCAAACTTCCCCGGCCTGCGGACGCCGACAGGATTAAGTTACAGAGGGAATTCTAGCAAAAAGCGCTGATGAAAAGTATTAGGCGCTGACAGGTGAGCGTTAAAGCGCTGCGAAGTAAGCTACAAGCGCCACGAGATAAAACACGGCAAAAACACTTTTAAAAAGATAGGTAAAAGGCGCGGCAGCTAATGCGCTGAAAGCAAGGTTCTCATTGAGCATCAGCACAATCCTGAGCACGTCGGAAACATGACAGAAGCATTGGCCCACGAATTGTCAGTCTTCCCGATTGTGCTGATACAATGGATTGCCACTCCAGAGGGAATGATTGCGGCGTTAGCTCTAGTACCGACAGAGCTCACTGCCTTACGTACCAAAACTGCTGTCCTTCAAGCAAAGGTAGGCAGGATGGAAAGAAACCCCTTTGATGCTGGGGAACCATCTTACCTTGCACCACCTTCAGTGGTAGTCGAAGTGCCCTCACAGATACCGTTAGCCCCTGCTGAGCGGTTTTATGGGGACATACAGAAAGTGCAGGTTTTCATGACACAGGTTTTACTCCACTTCACATGTAAACCCAAGATGTTTGCAACCAATCAGGCCTGTGTGGTCTTTCTGATTTCACATTTGGTAGGAGAGGCAGCACAATGGTCAGTACCCATAGTGAAAAGAGACGATCCATTGCTGTACAAATGGGACGCGTTCAAAGAGGAATTTGAGAAAACCTTCGACCGTCAGGCCGACACTTTTTCGGTGGACAAGGAACTGCTAGAGCTCAAACAGAGAAGCTCTGACTTGATCGGATATATCAACAGCTTTCTAAGACTTGTGGCTGAAACAGACTGGCCTGAATCCAAACAAGCTGCTCTTTTTTATCAGGGGCTCAATTAGGAGTTGAAGGATGTGAATGTGAATGTGAATAGGCTTTTATAGAGCGCACTTACACTCCAGGGAGCATCTTGGCGCTAAACATCACTGTCCCGAGAAAGAAGAAGGGGGGATGCTGCTTAAGGTATATGTCATCGCCCAAGTAGACCCCCAACCTCTGACATGCACGGCTCTCATAGAGTTGACTATTCGACTGGAGCATAGGAAGAGGGAAAGAAAAGGAGAACACAAGCGTAAGGACAGATATTCTCCACATTACAACCGTGGAAGAACTTCTGAACCTGGAACATTGAAGCCCGAACCTGTGGAAATGCTTTGTGCAATGATCGATTCTGGAGCTACCGGTTGCTTCATGAATGAAACAGAAGCGCAGAGATTAGGAGTAGATCTCATTCGCAAAGGAACACCGGAACTGGTGTATGTGGTGGATGGCAAAGAGCTGAAAACTGGACCGATTTGTTATCCCACCCCAGAGTACGAGTTGATGCATGAAGAACAGCATCATGAGTGGTTATCGTTTAGCATCATCCAAGCACCTCAATATTGAGTGATTTTAGGCCTCCCATGGTTACAGAAACATGAACCTACCATGTAATAGTCCAACAAGGAATTAATGACGATAAGAAAATGGGGCGGTCACATTCCTCCTTTATTCAACTGTAAACTCGTTGAAATCCGAAATCAATACTGTATGGGTGCTATGGAGCTGTCATTCAAGAACGAACTTGTGAAAAACAGTTCGCGGAAGAATGGAACAAAACCCTTGAAGATATTAATGCTCAATTAGACAAATATACGAAAGAAATACACTAAAGGAAACAACGGAAATTCAAGCGGGATACCATAGATTATAAACTGGGAGAGGTCTACAGTTGGGCCAAGGCGTACGCCACTCGTAGACAGCAAAGACCTTTTGGTAATCGATCCACAGATGAAACATCGTCATCAGATGAATTTCAACTTAGAACACAGCAAAGAGGACCACCACCCAGGGAAAGTGACAATAGACCATCTACTTCAGGTACAGGAAATAGAGTGCATATTCCTTTTTTAGGGAGAAGCCAAGATACACCCGCATGACCAGGAGGGCGAAATTTAACAGGACAGATCTTCCAATAGCCAAATCCACTAGAGAATCTAGGGGCACATTACCAACAACTAGCAATAATTATCGCTATGTTGGTTTAGCGGCGATATTTTTATCGCCCAGCTGCGGCGATTTTTATCGCTTAGGATCCTTGCTATTATCAAGGTTTATCTCCTAAGCGATAAAAATCGTCCGAAATGCATGAATATCGCTGAAAAGTCTGCGATATTCATGCATTACCGAGCTAATGCTCTTAGCCATGTTATCCACCTACCATTGGATAACATGGCTAAGAACTGCTCAGGGGCAGGTGTTAGCTTTTGGAGATATTTGCGCTTAGCGCGAATATCTCTAAAAGTTGGTAATAGGAGATAGCGATGTTAGCGACGGTTTCCAGTCGCTAACATCTTGGCACGCCCACTTTGCATGTCATTAGTCATAAATATCACTGACATGCAAAGCGGGGCCCAAGATGGTCGCTATCTCCTACTAGCTGTCGCAAACTGGTGTTAGCGACAGCTAGCTCCGCTTTTAAAGCCAAAAAAGCGGAGATAAACCCCCTTGATAATATGCCCCCTAGTTATCAATATCTAAAAGACGGAATTGTCAACTTTCCAAACTAACACATTACAAAAGGGTTTATATGTTACCACGTATGAGTCCAACGAGCTAGAAACACAGATTTGTTTCTTTAAATTTATGAGAACTCCCCGTCTGAAACATTTTTTTACAGCCATGATAACACCTATACCAATTGAGGACAAAGGGACATTATTGGACCTTAAACCCAAGAGCACGTTTCAAGCACCTATGAGTCATAAGGGACTTGACTCATTTAAGACGGTAGTACAGAGGGAAATACCAGCCATATTCAAAACCAGTACAACCAGTAAACATAACCTAACATCTAAAGAGCGAAATGCCATCAATGATAACATTATGAGTTGTAAAGCAGACAAGGGTGGAGCATTAGTAATTCTGGACACGGAAATCTATTTAAACAGCGTTCAAAAACATGTCAATGAGACAACCATCTACATGAAGCTGAAATCAAATCCCACTCGAGAAATCACTAGAGTATTAACTATCATCATCAACAAGGCACTTAATATGGGAACCATCAGTGAACGAGACAAGAGATTTAAAAAAAAAAAATTCCAAGACCTTTATTGCGAAATCATGAATTGACACATCATAGAGCCTACAACCCCAAGGGCCGGCTGCGTTACGTACAGTTATCTAGTATCATTGTCAGAGTAACACAGCCCTTCAGCCGACATCCCGGAGGTCCGGCGGCGTGGTAAAGCTAGGTATGCACAGAGCAGTCAAATTCGTATTCCGGATAGTTTATAGGTCTATGGTTTTTCTTTTTTTTAAAACAAACGTTGTGGTTCAAAGCAGAGGAAATATTTATCTAAACAATCACAGTCAATAATCTCGCCATAGATCACATACAGCACAGCAGCAACCACAATCACAATCACTGAGGGGTGGTAGGCCTGGTCATTTCCATATCTGCTGATGGGGAAGTACACAATTCGCCCCTATAGGCATTCCAACGACCCCATTTCTTGTCCCAGACTCCGGGGCACCCCCTAGTCTTGTAAACCGATTTTTCAGACAGCATGCACATGTCCATTGCAGCTACCCATCTAATCAGGAGCGGTTTGTGTGGTGAGCCCCATTGCATGGCTATTTCACGCTTCAATAGGAGGAAGCTTAGGGCCGCCCATCGCTGTTCTATTGCAGTTAAATCTGTAGGGTCCCATATATTAAGAAGACCACATTTGGGGGTCAAAGGGACCGGTTTCCCTAGAGCATCAATCATTTTCTGGATGGCGCAGTTCCAAAGGTCTTGGACCCCAGGGCATTCCCACAGTATATGATAGAAGGTACCTGGTAGGCCACAATGTCAGAGGCAGAGGTCAGATGGGCGTCGGCCTATTCTGGCTAGAAGGGGATCAGACATGTATGTTCTGTGTAATATGTTTAGCTGTATTAATCTGAATCTATGGTTGATGGCTGACTCGCGTGGGGACATCAATGCTGACTGCCAGTCCACATCATCTAGGGTACCAACGTCAGTCTGCCATTTATCTCGCAGAAGGTGAAAAGTGTTTGGCATATTGTTGCACAATTTAGGGTATGTGTAGGATATCGCTTTGGCCTGAAGGGGTTCTGTCCTCGAGGGGTGAGGATTGTGGAAGAGAGGCGAGATCAGGGACGTTGGTGAGTATGGCGTGTTTAAATTGGAGGTATCTGAAAGTCTCGGATTGTGCCAGGTGGTATGTGTTTTGCAGCTCTTTGAATGTCAGTAGTTTGCCCTTGTGGAGCAAGTCGCCAATAGTGGATATGCCTAGTGTGTCCCATTTATCAAAGCCTCTGTAATGACAGAGGGTGCCTAGCTTGTATGAGGTCCAGAGCGGGGTGGACCGTGTGAGGGTGTTGGCCCACCCGAGTTGTTTGTTCGCACGGTGCCATATTGATAATGTGTGGGACATTGGGCCAATATATCGGGTACGGGAACGTTTGCCGTAAAGAGCCTCAAGGTAGCCGCCACGGCCTGTCTGATATTTTTCTAAGTGAAAGGCAGGGTTTGTGGGTGTGCCGTAGATCCACGAGTTAGTGGCGACCAATTGGGTTGCCCAATAGTAGAGACGGATATTGGGGAGGGCGATACCTCCATCATACCACCCTTGCGTGAGAGAGATGAGAGCAATGCGGGTAGAGCCGCCATCCCATAAAAGGAGGCGAAGGTCTCCTTCGATTAGGTTGAAATAAGAGTCAGCTATGGGGAATGGGCAATTTTGTAGGGCATAAAGGAATCGAAGGAGCGCAAGCATCTTAAATAGGGCAGCTCTACCTGGGAGAGAGAGGGGGAGCGTTCTCCAATGTGAGACGTCGGAATGGAGTCTCTGGAGCGGGCCTTTGAGGTTGCGTTCATGGAACAGTTGGGGGTCCGGAGTGACAAAGATTCCCAAATGTTTAAAACAGTCTTGGGCGATTTCGATGGAGTAGCCTCGCGGGAGAGGTGGGGGTGGACCATGGAGAACATAGAGCACTGATTTAGACCAATTAATAGAGAAGCCCGAGTATTTGCCAAAGTTGGTGACCACATGTAGCAGGCTGTTTAGGGAGGTCCTGGGGGAGGAGATATATACTAGGATGTCATCTGCGTATAATGAAATCTTATCGACCGTGTCAGCATTCCCTCGAAGACCTCGGATGGACTTGTCGGTTCTAATCCAGTGAGCTAGAGGTTCAAGAGTGAGGGTGAATAACAGGGGGGACAGAGGGCATCCTTGTCTTGTACCCCTGTGTAAAGGAAAGAGCCTGGACGTATGTCCGTTGACATATACCTGTCCCCAGAGATCAGTGTAAAGTAGTCAAACCCATTGTATAAATTGGGGGCCAAAGCCAAAGCGGATGAGTACCTTGAAGAGGTAAGACCATTCGATAGAATCGAAGGCAAGTGTTGCATCGAGGGAGAGGATAGCTGCGTCTTCTTGGAGGTATGGTATCCTACTCATGACATTGTGGACACGGCGGAGATTGAGCGCAGTGTTGCGGCCTGGCAAGAAGCCCGATTGATCTTCGTGTATTAGGGCGGGGAGAACTGCCATGAGTCTGGTGGCTAGGAGCTTGGCAAGGACTTTTACTTCAGTGTTAATGAGAGAGATAGGTTGGTAGGAGCTGCAGTCAGTAGCTGGTTTGTTGGGCTTACGAATAACCACGATCGAAGCCAATCGTTGATCCTGTGGCAAGCAGCCGACTTCGCGGCTTTCTTCGAACATTGCTTTAAGGTGCGGGAGGATCTCACCCACCATACCCTTCAGGATTTCAATTTGGACGCCGTTGGGGCCCATTGCCTTGCCTGATTGAATGGCGAACAAGGCGTTTCCAGCTTCCTCCGTCGTGAGGTCAGTCTCCAGCTCCTGCATCTCGGGCTCGGAGAGAGTAGGGAGCCTCATTTCAGAGAGGAGCAGTTTGGATTCTGCCGCGTTGTAGTGGGCTCTGACGACATAGACCCCTTCAAGGTGGGTGGCAAAGGCCTCCGCTATATCTCCCGGATCTGTGACAGTAGACTGATCTGGCAGGGTCAATTCTGGGATCCAACGGGAACCCTGCTCGCGTTTTTCAAGCCATGCGAGAATCTTGCCTGCTCTGTCTCCCACCTCGTAGACATGGTGACGGGTTTTCAAGAGCTTGGCTTGCGTCTTTTCAAGAGCCAGTGCTCTATATTCTATTTGTTTCGCCCGAAGGCGGGCCGTTATGTCGTCCATGGGGTTCGTGTTATGGAGGGATTCCAGGTTGATGAGGTCTGTTTCTACTTGTAACAAGTTTTCACTTTGTTTGTGGATATAACCGTTCTTGAGAGATAGCGCTTTGCCCTTGATTACTGCCTTGTATGCCTCCCATATTGTTATGGCCGAAGCCACGGATTCCACATTTTCGGCAAAGTAGTATCCGGTGTGTTCAAGTAAGCAATCTTGTATGTCAGGGATTTTTAAAAGCCAGGGTGTGAATATTATAGGGCCGCGTGTCTTTTGGCGGTGGTGTGTGAATTGCACAGTGAGTGGGGAGTGGTCGGAGATCCCTCTAGGAAGCCCCTCTGGATGGCGAAATAACTCTAAATCAGTTGTAGGTGAGAATAGGTAGTCTATGTGGGAGCTACTATTGTGAGCGTTGGAATAGTGTGTATAATAAGATGTGTGTGGGTGGGATAGGCGCCATAGGTCTTCGAGCCCCATTGTTTGTGTAAAGTCAGATAGGTCTGAGCTCGTCTTATGTGAAGGACGCGGGGGGTGTCGATCTATGGCATCATTCATCGTCATATTAAAATCGCCCCCAATAATCAGGGGTCCCTGCGGGAGATCAAGCATTAGGCGTTGTAGGGTCTGGAGTGCGGCAGTGCCTAGGGTTGGGGAGATGTAAACTGAAATGATATTTAGTGGCTTGCCTTCCCAGGTGGCCTCTACCACAGCAAAGCATCCGAGGGGATCGGCCCACGTTTTTGTGCATGTCAGGACCCCATTTCTTCGCACCAGAATACCGGTGCCCCTAGATCCAGAGGTGAAACCGGCGTGTACGAGTAATTTATAACCACCTCGGTGCAGCGCTTGCCACGCATTACCCATTAGGTGCGTTTCTTGGAGGAGAACCAGGTCTGGAGAATGGCGTTTAATATATTGCATGACCACCCCTCTTTTTATCCTATTGCCAAGACCGTTGACGTTCCACGTCATGATGACAAGTGACGTTGTTCAGGGGGGTGTCATGGCGGCCTAAAGAAGTGAGATTGTGCACGGATTTGTGGTTTGTGGTATATTGAGTGCTGTCTATAGAAAATGGCTCCAAGGGAGAGGGCTACCATGGGGCATTTGCGAAGCTGGGCATGGCCAAAGTCTAGGCAATAGATATACCGTGGTGACATATGGTGACACCTAGCTGGGCTAATAAGTGAGAAGTCGCTAGAGGTAGCGCGTGGGGTCCCGGCATGCTGCATGCCACGTTCCATGATCAAGAATTTTCTGCAAAGAATAAGAATGAACAAGAACAGACACAAAAGGTGTCTCTCCTGTAGCTTCCCAACTTTTCCTGTCCCTCCCAAACCCACCCCCCTTGATGTTTCCCCCTTAACAACCCCCCTCCCTGCGTCCCTGCCTGCGGACTTAAAACTATCCACTCCCCAACTAGGTAGAGTGCCTGTCGCCCCCCCGAACATTGATGATCAGTGTGGAGAGCCGAAGGTGCCCTCGTCAGCCAACAGCAGGATGGTGTCATCTAGTGCAAATAAAACCAACAATAGCATTCACATAGTAGAAGTCATTGATAATACCTAAACGTAGGCTAGTCCTGTACCCGGGGTCACATGGAAATCAGTACAATCGGGGGACATCGTCACAAAGCACCACTCAGCAAAATCATGCGATAATCAGCAATCAAATAGGAGTCAAGGCGTGATTGAGGTAAGAGGGGGACCGTGCTTCAGTCAAATAAGTCTCTGAAGAAGGGGTCCGATATGCACTTACCATCCAAGAGTAGAGTCTGAAGGTCAAAACGGAGAGCATACCAGTCTGAGGAGTAGTGGCTCAACTGTTCGATCCAGTTTTTTTTTTTTTGTAGGTCGTTACTCTTCCTGCACATTGTCCGTGAACAGGTCCTGACTTTCCGGCGGCACCACTTCGTCAGAGCGATCTGCGGATTTCTTGCGCCGATTTTGAGTGGAATTCGACTGACGCCACCCCTAGAGCCAGTCCCAAACATCAGCAGGAGATTCGAAAAACCAGGTCTTACCCTCCGCTTCAATGCGGAGTTTCGCAGGGAATAACATAGAGTATTTGAAGGACTGTGCACGGAGCGCCCTCTTCACTTCCAGGAAGCTGCGTCGATGGGCCTGAACTTTCACGGTGAAGTCCGGGAAGATCGTGATCTGCGCGTTGTCTATTCGTAAAGGTGGTCCCGCTCGTGCCGTTTGGAGGATGACATCACGGTCGCGGAAGTTGCGGAGGTCACGGGCCACGATGGGGCGGGGGGGAGCACCCAACTTCGGTCTGCCCCCCGGAACTCTATGGGCCCTTTCTATGGAAAAATAATTAGAGAGGTGTTTTGGTTGGAGGTGTTGCAAGACCAATTTCTCCACGAAGAGGTCGGTGGTCGGCTCCTCGAGGGGCTCGGGAACACCCAGGATGCGGAGGTTGTTGCGTCGGGTGTGTCCTTCGTAATCGTCAAGGAGCACCTCCATCTGGTGTTGCTGTTTCTGCAGTTAGGTCACCTGTTGCTGCAGCGTGGAGGTGTCATCGACGAGCGCCTGGGTTTTGATTTCAATGTCTTTCACCTTGGAATCCATTTTTCGGAGGTCGGCACATAGCAGTGTCACTTCAATGTTCGCCGAGTCAATGCGGGTTTTGAGTGAAGAGCGGACCCCCGCAATTACTTCCATGACATCGTCCAGTGTGGGAGAAGGCCTCACTTGTGGAGGGGGGGTTGTTGCTTTAAGGGTAGCATCCGGAGACGTATCCTTGGGTTCCCCCTTAGAACCCCATGATAGTTTATTGAGTTGCCTTTGATTTGAAGGCCGGTTGCCTTTATTGAAGGCCATCGCAAAATTGACCCTCGCAGGGGGTTGTAGAGGCGGATGATCGTGAGGCGCACTCGTTGGAGAAGGATTGGAGGGGGTTAGAAGGAGCCTCCCACCGGCGATACCAGGGGAGACAGAGAAGCGCACCTCGCGTTCTCACAATCCCAGTTCCAGAAGGGGTTCGTGATTTCCAAGGCCCAGGAGGAGGTGGCCCGTAGAGCTGGTTGTTGGTAAGGAGCCTGGGGTCAGGAGGAATCTCTCTCTGCAAAGTCGGTAGGTCGGATGTAGGCGATCAGCAAGTGTCTCATTGGGCACTTTGGAGGGCCTCCGAGAGGATCAAGCAACACATAGGCCAATCTCAGCCCCTGCCAGTCGTCCCCTGCAGTGCGCTCAGGCAGTAGTGTTAATGAATTGGGGGGGGCAGCGTCTGTTATGGAGCGTCTTGATAGGCCCCGGGAATTAAATTGCGGCGTCTATGTAGGCCCTTCAAATGCACTGACCTGTCTTGGTCGTGGCCTTCCAAGCCTGGGCAAGAGGCAGGCCGTCAGTTGTGGATCCAGTCCCAGGTGTCTCGATTTAGGGCAGAAAATGGTGAGTGAACCTGTGCTCAGTGAAGGTTTTCCGGTGGTAGGCCCGAGCCGGGGACTCGCCTAGATGTTGGCGCCGGGCGGGTGGGGGAGACCCGAATATGCCGTCTAGCTCCCCACCCGTGGGGGCCACTGGCGCGTTGATGGGCTTCAGCGATGGGGAATCGCCCCCTGCAGAATCGACCGTAGGGTGTGCAGGCGCCAAGGGTCTGATGAAGTCTGTGGCATCCCCGGAGTTTCACTCGGCTGTTCGGCGATGTGCGGCTGTCATCTTGGGCCGACGTGCTCCGGGCGCCGGGATTCAAGCGCGGCGGTTTCACTGCGTTAGCGGGCACCAGGGATCAGCCGGGGGCTCATGGATGGGCAGTGACCTATGCCCTGTCGACCCCGGGCCAGGCAGCAGCACAAGCGGAGATTGGAAGGTCGGTTTTGCTTTACGGGCTGAGGAGCCCCTTCACAGCACGTCCATACTCCTCGGCATCAAGCCACGCCCCCCGAGACAAGAGATTTTTAATCAAAGATAACCCAAGTACACCGTATCTGTATATGATCCCAAAAATACACAAATGTATGGACAAACCCCCCATTATGAGTACTAGAAACTCTATACATGAGCCAATCGTAAAGTACATAGATCGACACCTGCAACCTTGTGAACAAAAAATGTCAACCTATTTGCAAGACACAACTGATTTTCTAGTGAAACTTCAAAAGGTGACGGTGAGCAAGGAAGATGACAATAACATCTTGTGCACTATCGATGTCAAGTCGTTATACACTTCTATCCCAAATGATCTGGGCCTACAAGCCATGGAATTCTTTCTTCTTGAGAGTGAAAAAAATGAAGATTTAAAATTTGTTTTACTGGATTTAATGCATTTCACCTTATATCACAGTTACTTCATTTGACAAGACCAGTACTACACTCAACTGTCTGGTACATCGATGGGAAATTGTATAGCTCCTGTGTATGCCTATCTGTTTATGCAACATTTTGAACTTGACAACATGTTGTCTAAAACCATCTGGATGGAAAATCTTATTACCTATTACCGGTACATAGATGACATATTTCTAATTTGGAAAGCAATCTACTTCAGGCTATTAGTGAAATCAATAACATTGATGAACGCATCCAGTTCACACACACTCTGGACAGACAAAGGATTTTGTTTCTCGACGTAGACATTACTATACAAGACTACAAACTAGTGACATCCGTATTCACCAAGCCTACGGACCGTAATAATTTTTACACTTTCACAGTTTCCATCAGATGAGTTTGAAAAAACATCTACCATACTCTCAACTGCTTAGGGCAAGACAGATATCATCATCTGAAGATCTATATCACGAGAACAAAGATAAGATCTTTTTTTTTTTTGTCCTTATACATGGCATTATTCAAAGGCTGAGACTGGGTGCGTATTAACTGGGATGACCGGCTCTTCACCACTGCCCAGATAGCCAAGGCCTTATTAAACCATATATCTGGAAATATATGCGATCTGCCCCAAACTCCAGCAAAGTTTAATATGCCTTAATCATTGGACTTTACTATGTCACTTATCTTAAACCACGAAATCAGGAGAAAGTGCACTTACTCATCATCGTCTCCTAAAAGCATGTCCCAAATAGGTTTCCACATCTTAATACGTCTAGGTGAGCCTTTTATACAGTCTAGCGGTACAAAAGGGGGTGGTGATGGACGGAGCATCTGAACCAATCAAACACTCACACCCAGTCAACAGATCTGGGTTTAATCCATCACCGTTCTTTAGCCCACTCTGCCACCCCAGACGAACAAGTTACTTACCTTCGGTAACGATATATCTGTAAGAAACATTAGTTAGTATTAGATTCCTTACCTTAGAATATCCCCAGGCGTCAGTCTGGATCCGGAAACTTTTGCGTAGCAGTACCCCTGCGCGTCGGTAGGCGTCGTCTGCAGGCGTCCCCTGCGGCTCCGCGTCCGTCGTCGGCGTCGTGCGCCGTGATGACGTCGCTGGAGTATATAGACGCCGCCTCCGCGCGCTGACGTCAGTTCTTTGTACACAGCTTTTCCGCGCCAGAACACGCAGAGCCATGTGAGAACCAACACTGGTGCCATTTGAAACTAGGGCCCTGAAAGGGATGTCCTTAACCCTAGGTATCAGTTCGCAGAACGGGGAGGATGGGTGGGTTCGGTAAGGAATCTAATACTAACTAATGTTTCTTACAGATATATCGTTACCGAAGGTAAGTAACTTGTTCATCTGAAAGAAACACGTTAGTATTAGATTCCTTACCTTAGAATAGATACCCCAGCAATACCAACCCCGGTGGTGGGTCTGCGAACCAATACATTCCTACACCAGAAAGTCCTGGAGGACAGAACGGCCAAAGAAGCCATCCCTCCGGACTTGACTGTCCAGGCAGTAGTGCCTCGCAAAGGTGTGCAGCGAGGCCCACGTAGCCGCCTGGCAAATGTCCTGCAAGGGGACTCCCCGGCCCAGGGCAGTAGTAGCCGCCGTGGCCCGAGTGGAATGGGCCCTCAGCCCAACAGGAGGCTCCTTCCGAGCCAAAGAGTAGCACGCTTTGATGCACAGAACGACCCACCGAGAGATGGTCCGTTTATGTACCGCCCGTCCCTTTTTCGCACCCACGTAGCCAACAAACAGTTGGTCATCCACCCGGAACTGGCGTGTGCAATCCATATAAAATGAAAGCGCACGTTTTGGGTCCAGACGATGGAGCCGCTCTTCATCCTTTGAAGGATGCGGAGGCGGGAAGAAGGAGGGGAGGGTGATGGACTGCCCGATGTGAAAAGCAGAAACTACTTTGGGCAGGAAAGGTCTAGTCCTTAGAACCACCTTGTCAGGATGAATGGACAGGAAAGGAGGTTGGACAGAAAGAGCCTGGAGCTCACTCACTCTCCTGACAGAGGTGATGGCAACCAGGAAAGCCGTCTTTAAAGTCAGGAGACGGAGAGGACAAGAATGAAGGGGCTCAAAGGGAGCACACATCAAAAAGGTTAGAACCAGGTTCAAGTCCCACTGAGGCATCACAAACGGAACAGGTGGATACATGTGTGTGATGCCCTTCAAGAATCTCGTTACAATTGGGGACTTGAACAAAGAAGGCTGATCAGGAAGCCTTAGAAAGGCTGAAAGGGCTGAAAGGTAGCCCTTGATAGTGCCCAGAGCAGAGCCCTGCTGGGCAAGAGAGAGAAGAAACAGAAGAACCTCGGAAAGAGGGGCAGAAAGAGGATCCACAGCCTTTACTGTGCACCATGCCACAAATCTGTTCCACCGACAGGCGTATACCGACTTTGTGGAGGGACGCCTGGCTGCCAGAATTACATCACAGACTTCAGAAGGCAAGTCAAATGGCCTCAACTGCCGCTGCTCAATCTCCAAGCATGGAGGTGGAGACTGGACAGGTTCGGGTGGAGGACCGTCCCCTGCTGCTGCGACAGAAGGTCCTCCTGAAGGGGCAGGCGGATCGGGGGACCGAATGACATGCTGAGTAGCTCGGGATACCAGTACCTTCGAGCCCAGTCCGGAGCCACAAGGATAACTTGGGCCCGGTCGCGCCTGATCTTCTTCAGCACTCTGGGCAGAAGTGGTATAGGCGGAAAGGCGTATAACAGACCGCAACTCCACTCGCGCCGAAAGGCGTCGCCGTGCGAGTGCCGTCTTGGAAACTCCAACGCGCAGAACTGATGACATTGAGCATTCTCTTCTGTGGCGAATAGATCTAACCAAGGCTCTCCCCATTGCAGAAAGAGGCCTTGCGCCACGTCCGAGTTCAGACGCCATTCGTGATCCATCGAGCACCGACGGCTGAGTTCGTCCGCCCTGGCGTTCAGAGAACCTGCCAGTTGTTGAACCGTCAAAGTCACGCCCTGACGTTCCAGCCACTGCCAGAGGCACAGAGCATCCTGGCAAAGGGTCCACGACCTCACCCCGCCCTGTTTGTTGCAGTACCACATGGCGGTGGTGTTGTCTGTGAACACTTGCACCACACTCCCATTGACAAAGGGGAGGAATGCATTCAGTGCTAGACGAATCACCCGTAGCTCCAACAGGTTGATATGGAGCCGGGACTCCGCCGGAGACCAGATGCCTCTGATCTCCGCCTCTCCCAAGTGGCCTCCCCAGCCCTGGAGGGACGCGTCCGTCACGACAACGTGCTCTGGTTGGGGAAGGGAGAGGGATCTGCCTCTGACCCAATCGCGGTCCGTAAGCCACCACTGCAGTTGTCTCGCAGTGCCCTCCGAGATCAAGACGTGGTCGGACAAGTTGCCCTGATGCTGGGCCCACTGAAACTTCAGATCCCACTGCAGAGCCCGCATCCGCCACCGGGTGTGATGCACCAGAAGGATGCAGGAAGCCATCAGCCCCAGCAGCCGCAGCGTCACCCTGACCGAAACCCGGGATAGCGGCTGAAAGATGGGAATCAAAGCCTGTATATCCCGGACCCGCCGTTCCGGAGGATAAACCCGAAACTGCGCCGAGTCCAGAACCGCTCCGATGAAAAGGAGCTTTTGAGAGGGACACAGGTGTGATTTCGGCACATTGATGGAGAACCCCAGGTCGTGCAAGAGGTCTGCCGTCATCTAAAGATGGTGGACGACTGTCTGGGGCGAGTCCGCCTTCAACAACCAGGTAGGGGAAGACTGAAACCCCTAACCTGCGCAGATGGGCTGCGACCACCGCCAACACCTTTGTGAACACCCGTGGGGCGCTGGTAAGGCCGAAGGGGAGCACGATAAACTGAAAGTGCTCCTGGCCTACCGTGAACCGCAGGTAACGCCGGTGGGCCGGCAGGACGGGGATGTGAAAATACGCATCCTGCAAGTCCAACGCTACCATCCAGTCTTGCGGGTCTAGAGCAGCCAAGACCTGAGCTAATGTCAACATCTTGAACTTCTCCTTCCGGAGGAAGCCGTTGACGTTCCGTAGATCCAAGATAGGACGTAGGCCCCCTTTGTCCTTCTTGGGCACCAGAAAGTAGTGGGAATAGCAACCACGCCCTACTTCTGGCCCAGGAACGCGCTCGATGGCCCCCTTGGCCAAGAGGGCCGTAACTTCCTCCTGCAGAAGTGTCAAGTGGTCCCCCGACACACGGTGGTTCTGTTGTGGCATGGCTGGAGGAGTGGTCTCGAAGGGGAGGGAGTAGCCCCTTCGGACGAGTTGCAGCACCCACCTGTCCGATGTGATTGTGCGCCAGCGGGCGTGGTGATGGCAAACCCTGCCACCCACTGGCGTCACATGGGCCTGAAAGCACGGACTAGGAGGATTTGGAGGCAGATGCTGCGGGGGGAGGTGTGGCCTGACCTCGCCGTTGACCACGACCGCCTCCGCGGCGGTTTTCACGGCCGCCACCGCGTTGAAAAGTTTGTTGTGGCGCGTGGCTGGCAGCACGTGTGGGGACGCCCCTTCCTTGGCCACGAAAGGAGCGAAACGAATCCGTTTGCTGGCGCTGGGTCGAGAGACCCAAGGACTTGGCCGTGACCCTGGAGTCCTTGAAGCGTTCCAGCGCGTGGTCCGCCTTGTCACCAAACAGGCGACAGCCATCAAACGGCATATCCATCAAGGCATTCTGGACATCTGCCAAAAAGTTGGCGGATCTCAGCCAGGCGTGGCGACGAGTCGCCACCATCGTGGACATCGCTCTGCCCAGCGAGTCGGTCGTATCAAGACCACACCGTATGGAATATTTTGCTGCATCTCGGCCCTCAGCCACAGCCTTGCCGAGCTTCGCCCGCACCTCCATGGGGCATTCTGGCAGCAGTTCCGCAACCGTATCCCACACAGAGTGGGTGTAGCGGCCCAAGAGGCAAGCGGTGTTGCAAGACCGCAGTCCCAAACTCAGGGACGAGAAGACCTTCTTGCCATACTGGTCATACCTCTTAGATTCCCGGTTGGGCGGGGCCGACGGGAATGCGGTCTGGGAAGTCGAGGCCTGGATCACCAGACTCTCAGGGGTGGGATGGGTGGACAGGAACTTGGGGTCGTCCGGACAAGGACGGTGGCGTCTGGCCACGTTCCGATCAACAGGCGAACCTGAAGAGGGCCTGGACCACGTGCCCAACAGAACGTCTGACAAGGCTTCGTTAAACGGCAGCAGTGGCTCCTGTGGGCATGACTGCGGTTTGAAGACCTCAGTGAGGATGTTAGGCCTCACGGCAGTGACGGGGAGCTCAAGGTGTAAGGCCTTGGCAGCCCTCATCAACACCACTGAATAAGCAGCTCCCTCCTCCGATGCCACGGAAGGAGGAGAGACAAAGCCAGGGTTAGGAGAGTCGTCCAGACCACTGGCATCACCCAAATCACCTGTCCAGTCCACGTCGTACTGACACTCATGTGACAGAGGGTCCTCAGACCCCTCCCAACCTTCTCCGTACTCTACATCATCTCCATACTCGGAGGCAACAATGTAGACCGGCTCCTCGGGGTTCACAGGCCCCATCGGCGTCGAGCCCGGCGTCGAGCGACGCCGGTCCGACTCCGCGTCCGGATTCGGGGAGGGTATGGGGACGACGCCGCTCGGAGCCGGCACAGGGGAACCGGCGCTGCGCGGGGACGGCGTCGGGGGTAACCCCGATGGAATCGGCGCCGGAGAGGCCGGCAGACCAGCCGACGTCGATCCCGAAGGCCCCTGCGGCGCCGGGGTCGGAGCCGTCAGCGGCACCGGGGCCGGAGCACACGATGGCATCGAGTCAGGGACACCCGAACCGCTAGGGCCCCCAGACGGTAGCACTGGGCCCGAAGGCGCCGGAAGCCCCGTCGGAGAAGTGAGCGCCCTCATGGCCATGAGGAACGCCTCAATCTCCTCAGGCGTCGCACCTTGCCCAGGGACCGGAGGGTATGGAGCAGGCCGCGCCGGCGACTCTCGCGGAGCCGCGGGGTTGGGGTCACCCGAACCCCCGGCCGCATCGCGAGAGCGTCGGGGGGAGTCGGGGGTACGATGACGACGCCCCGACTTCTTGTGTTTCTTACCTGAAGAGCCCGACGAATGGTGACAACTTCCGGAGCGCCCGGCGCGGCTCCGCGACCACTCCCTCGAATGCTCCCTGGACCTCCGGCCGGACCGGGACCGCTCTCGACGCGGGGCCGACACCCGGAGCTCGAGTAGCTTGCGGGACCGCTCCCGTCTAGCCTTATTAGTCAGAGCCTGGCAATCGACGCAGGCGTCCACGTCGTGGTCGGGGCCCAGGCACCGGAGGCAGAGTCGGTGATGGTCCGTGACTGACATCGTGCGGTCACAACCGTCACAATTCTTGAAACCGGGCATCCTACCAGGCACCAAAAAGATATAGAAGTTAACAAACTTGGTCAAAAGACCGGAGTACTGCTCTTCGGATCTGCGCTTACTGGCAAGGAAAAAAGAAGAACTGACGTCAGCGCGCGGAGGCGCCGTCTATATACTCCAGCGACGTCATCACGGCGCACGACGCCAACGACGGACGCGGAGCCGCAGGGGACGCCTGCAGACGACGCCTACCGACGCGCACGGGTACTGCTACGCAAAAGTTTCCGGATCCAGACTGACGCCTGGGGATATTCTAAGGTAAGGAATCTAATACTAACGTGTTTCTTTCAGATTTGGCCATATGCAAATCAGTCTGACCCTGTGCCTCATGGGAACAGTCCAGCCTGAACTGCCAAGCCATGCCTTCCCTGGACCGGAAACAAGCTTCTGAGGACCGGTTTCTGGCATTTAAGCCGTCTTTTGCCCGGCTTGCTTGAATGCAGTGGCAAAGTGAGCAAGGTACTCAATCAAACCCATCTGAACCAATCAAACACTCACACCCAGTCAACCAATCTGAAATGCCAGAAACCAGTCCTCGGAAGCTTGTTTCCGGTCCAAGGAAGGCATGGCTTAGCAGTTCGGGCTGGACTGTTCCCATGAGGCACAGGGTCAGACTGATTTGCATATGACCATGTCTGAACTGGAGTGGCAGAGTGGGCTAAAGAACGGTGATGGATTAAACCCAGATCTGTTGACCTGGTGTGAGTGTTTGATTGGTTCAGATGCTCCATCCATCACCACCCCCTTTTGTACCGCTTTGTTCGCCATTAGTTGGCAGGGTATGCTCAGACGTGAGTCCCTTGCTCACTTTGCCACTAAATTCAAGCAAGTCGGGCTGAAGACGGCTGAAATGCCAGACACCGGTCCTCGGAAGCTTGTTTCCGGTCCAGGGAAGGCATGGCTTGGCAGTTCGGGCTGGACTGTTCCCATGAGGCACAGGGTCAGACTGATTTGCATATGGGACAGGAACAGACTAATTTACATATAGCCAGGTTCTGAGCTGGGATGGTGCAGTGAGCTAAAAAACGGTGATGGATCAAGCCCATCAGGATTCAAGCAAACCGGGCCGACGACGGCTGAAATGCCAGAAACCGGTCCCTGGAAGCTTGTCTCCTTTCTGGTGAAGAATTGGCTTGGTAGTTTGGTCTGCCCTGTTCCCATGATGCACTGGGCCAGGGACAGACTAATTTGCATATAGCCAGGTTCTGAGCTGGGATGGTGCAGTGAGCTAAATAACGGTGATGGATCAAGCCCTGATCTTTGGACTGGGTAAGAGTGGTCTGCTTAATTCAGACACTCTGTTCATCACCACCCCCTTTTCTGAATCATTTTTGGCCACTATAGGTGTGGCAGGGTACACTCAGACATGAGTCCCTTGCTCACTGCACCATCAGGATTCAAGCAAGCCGGGCCGGCGATGGCTGAAATGCCAGAAACCGGTCCCCGGAAGCTTGTCTCCTTTCTGGTGAAGAATTGGCTTGGTAGTTTGGTCTGCCCTGTTCCCATGATGCACTGGGCCAGGGACAGACTAATTTGCATATAGCCAGGTTCTGAGCTGGGATGGTGCAGTGAACTAAATAACGGTGATGGATCAAGCCCTGATCTTTGGACTGGGTAAGAGTGGTCTGCTTAATTCAGACACTCTGTTCATCACCACCCCCTTTTCTGAATCGATTTTGTGTTAGAGCACTGTTTGGGACTTTCCTAAGAATCTTTAGGCAAACATTCACCACGCATTTGTTTCTTAACACACAGCGACTTTTTGCTAGCTTGGACACATGGATATAGGTTCGCCCCTCTCGTGCACACGTACTAACTATTTTGAACGTTGAATTATTCTCTCGAGTTATTCTGAGCGCACGTGTTCCTCTCTAATGCTTCACTGATAAATTTTCACAAGCATAAAATATTTTTTATTTTATTTTTCCTCTGCTCAAATCTTGAATGAGCCACTTGGCATGAGCACTGATTTTTGATTCAGCATTATACTGCACACAAGTGTAAGTTTATTACCACCAGAGTGTCGCAGATGGACCCAGGGTCAATGGGCATTTTACTTTTTTTTGTCACAGGAAGGACCCCTTGAAGAAGGGCTGGACCCAAAATGCATCGGGGAATTACTTTTGTTACTTCTGTGAATTAAACAAAGTTTGTTCTTGAATGACAGAACATGTAAACGTATTCTGAGAAGAATTCATATGAAATTGATGGACATTTCACTATTGGAGTATGAAGATGAATAAACCAAAGTGAAACATACCGAATGGTATGGTTATTGTTATAAGCAGAATTCTCGCAAAGGGAGTGCTTTAAAGAGTACCTTCTTCCAGTGGTGAAGGATTTTACTTTCATACCAACAAGGAATTACACATGTGGTCCGAATATTGCCAAAGTCATTGCAACCTAACGCCTTTGGTTCCGTCCAAAGTGTAAGCCCTCTGTCATCACATTGCAACCGCTGCAGAGAAGGATATCGTCTTACCTACCTGTTACAGGGAATATGCTGATGTATTCAGGTCCGTTCGGGCAGAGGAACTCCCTCCCTACAGGGAATACAATTGTCGGATTGAGCTTCTACCAGGAGCGGTGGTTCCATGAGGAAGAGCCTATGCCCTCATGGAAACGGAAAACAAACACCTGAGACTATACTTGGATAAATATCTTGCCTTAGGATTCATCCGTCCTTTCAGGTCTCAACGGCATCTCCCCTGTTTTTCATACCAAAAGCTAATGGGGAGTTAAGGACTTGCATTGACTTCAGAGGCCTCAATGCGATCACCGTAAAAAATCAATATCCATTGCCCTTGATTTTTGTTCTTTGGAACAAGTAAAGACAGCGGTCATTTATACCAAACTTGACTTCAGGGGAGTGTACCATTTGGTTCGGATGCGTGGCGGCGACGAATGGAAAACAGCCTTCAAGATGCGGCATGGGCTGTTTGAGTCCCTCCTCATTCTGTTTGGGCTTTGCAACGCCCCCGCGGCCTTCAAGTTCTTCATGAACGACGTGCTCATAGACTATGTGGATCAATTTGTCGTTGTTTTCATCGATGATATCTTGGTATAGTCCTCCCGGGAAGAGGAACACATTAAGCATGTGGGTCAAGTCCTTCAAGTTCTACAGAAGCATTGCTTGTTCTGCAAGATAAACAAATGCGAGTTTCACGCAACCACCATAGAATTTCTAGGGGTAATGCTCACCCCTTCAGGGTAAGTAATGGCCAAGAGGAAAATCAAAGCAATCAAAGCCTTGTCCCTGGAACATAAAAGGCATCCAATGCTTTTTATAGGAGGTTAATCCATCAGTTCTCCAACATGGTAGCTCCAATCATGAAACTGTTAAGAAAGAACACGCCCTTCTTAAGGTCTTTAGAAGCACAGACCGCGTTTGAGGCACTCAAAAAAGCTTTCACGTCTGCCCTGATCCTCACGCACGCCAATCCGGAGATTCCATTTATCATGGAAGCAGATGCTTCTGAAGTGGCAGTGGGAGCAGTGTTATCCCAAAGACACAATACGACAGGCCAACTCCACCCGATAGCATTCATGTCCAGGAAATTGAAATCCGCAGAACAGAACTACACCATCGCCTAAAAGGAATTGTTGGCCATCAAGGACGCCTTTTCGGAATGGAGACACTGGCTGATGGGGGCTAAACACCAGGTGACTGTATATACAGATCACAACAATCTTCAGTTCATGAGAGCCGCTCCTCATCTCACTCCACGTCAGCTCCACTAGATGTTGTTCTTTGCTGAGTTCCATTTCATCGTCATCTTTTGCCCTGGCAAAGATAACAAGAAGGCAGACTCACTAACACGGCAAGAAACCCCGTCAATCAACAGACCTCGATCGAGGGAGCAATCATTGAACCCAAGAAAGTACTTTTCACAGTACAGACAGACGACTACCTGCGGAAGGTAAAACAATGTATTCAGACCTTTACTTGGAGGAATTGGCTAAAACATCATCCGAAATGGCAACTGAATCATGGACTGCCCATGAAGAGTCAGCAAGTGCTGGTCCCACCTCAGGAACTGAGAAAACTAGTGTTTCAGCGGTGCCATGATCTTTCCGGTGCAGGACATGCTGGTGGTAAAAAGACCATGGAGAGGGTGCTACGCCAGTTCTGGTGGCCCACCGTATGTCAGGATGTCCTGTTATGGGTGAAACGCTGTTCCACTTGTGCACAGATGAAAAATGATCATCGCAAGACCCAGGGTCTGCTACAACCGTTACCCACACCAAAGACCCTGTGGGAACGGATCTTAGTGGACTTCATAGTGGGTTTACCCCGGGATCAGGGGTGCACTGCAATCATAGTAGTCATTGATTACTTTACCAAAATGGGGCATTTTATAGCATGCACTCAGATGCCGTCTGCAGGGCAGTTAGCACGGTTCTTACTAACGAATGTGGTCCCGTTATACAGCCTTTCGAGAGTGATCATATCCGACAGTGGTACACAATTCACCACTCTCCTCTGGAAAATGTAGTGTTCCGAGTTGTGGATAGAGACCTCCCTTTCCATGAGCCTTCACCCTCAAACGGACGGCCAAACAGAGAGGCCTGAATCAAACACTGAAACTGTTTCTGCGATGTTACGTGGACCAGAACACAGAAGCATGGGTGGAATGGTTGTGGTTAGCGGAGATAGCTTACAATAGTAACACGCATAGTTCCACACAACACGCTTATTTTTTCAGCACCTATGGTTTCCATGCTCGCTTTATTCCTTTTATACTTCCCAGTCACAACACTAAGCTCCCAGAAGTGCACAAAAGAATGCATCAGATAAGGAAGACATTGCTTGCTACACAAAACAACCTGCGAGATGCTAAAGAACAGTACAAGAAACAGGCAGACAAACACCGTAGGCCTTGCCCGACTTATAAAAAGGGAGAGCTAGTCTGGTTATCGACAGGAACATCAGGTTCAAGAGGCATTGTGTATTCAACCCTAAAATACATAGGTCCTTATAAGGTGGTTAAACACATCAACCCGGTAGCTTTGAAACTGAGGTTGCCTACTCATTTCCGTATACACCATGTTTTTCATGTGTCTCTTTTAAAGCCATCTCACTGCCCAGTCAAAAAACTACCCGTTCCCATCTAGGTTCAACAAGATCCGGAATACGAGGTTAAGGGCATTCTGGATTCTAGAATAACCAGACATAAGTTGTGGTATCTAGTTTCTTGGAAGGGATATGGTCCGGAGGACGATTCGTGGGAGCCTGCAGAGGTGGTACATGCTGCATGTTTGGTGAGTGCTTTCCCGAATAAGCTGCGTGTCTGTCAGTGTTCTACGGGAGGGGGATGTATTGTCAGGACGCATCTACCTGGTGCACACTGACAGGCGTATATCGGCGATATCCGAGCAAAGAACTACAGTTCCCGGGTTTCCTTACGTGGGGGACGCCCCACGTGGACTGACGTCATGGCAGAATCCGGATATACTGGAGTGAGGGAGTCCGGTCACTGACGATTATTTTGCTCGATCCTGTTCTGACCACAGAGACATCTTCTCCGAAGACTGATGCGGTAAGGGTGTAGCACTGGTGTCTCCTTTTCCAAGGTTTAGTCTGCAGCATTCCTTTTGGTCCATGACCTGTGGTTACCCCGTTAGCGAGATTGATCGTACGGTCTCATGTGGAGTTGAGCTTGGAGACTCTGTGGGGTTACTTTCCTTGTGGGTAATATCCCCTGTTGGTGAGACCAACGGCTCCCGCGGTTTCATGCTGGGGATATTTCTTGTCACGAGGAACACTCTTTCGTGCCTGTTCTTCTGATCATAGCGCGCACTCTAAACTTCCAACAGAGAGGGAAGCGCATTGACCTATCGTTGATTTCTCCTAAGGAAAGCCTCCCTGATTACTGTATTTTACTGTGACTATTGGTATTCTGCTTCCTGAAAATCCCCGAACGCCTTATTACATTATTTGTGGGCGCACTGCATCATTCAAAGAAAAGAGCGTAAAAATATGTACTAACCAAGCTTTTTATAGTGCATGCCCGGTGATCCAACCCCTTTTGTGCCTTGGTATTGTGGAACCTTTAACAGTACAAAGTTGCTTCCTTTAGAATATAGTACATGTACGTTAATGTACTAACCTGCTCTTCTTACCTGTTATTTTGTGTTTGTTTAAACAAGGAGAGAGAGAATAGTAGGGAGTGTCCAGGTGGATACAGCCTATGCACTTCAAGCCATTCAACACCTAATTCGGGTAGTTGGGGGTGTTATCTCTTATGTTGTTACTACTAGAAGCTTGTTTCACATACATGTACAAGATTCACTGTTATTGTTTTCTCCTCATAGTTTTCGTGTTGGGAAAATTGCAAAACACCCTCTTCTCTCTCCTGGTACTATCACTTCTCTTTCTTTTACAGGTAGAGTGGTATAGCTTGTCCTACTGTTTCAGTATATGGCCGTGGTTCCCAAACTGTGCGCCGCGGCGCCCCTGTGCGCCGAATTGAGGAGCCAGGGGCGCCGTGGCACGATGTGGGAAAGTGAAGCAGCCAAGAAGCTAGAGTGAATGCCTTGGCTTGGCTTATATTTTATGTGTGATTTCTAACGTGCTCCGTTTTTACAGTAAACATAATGCTGGTGATACGAGTGTAAAACAAAGGTTGGGCAGAAGATCGGCATTCTGCCTAACCTTCGTTTTACACCTGTATCACCAGCATTATTTTTACTGTAAAAATGGAGCATGTTAGGAATTACACATAAAATATAAGCCAAGCCAAGGCCTTCTCTCAGAGAGAAGAACGCCTTGGTTTGGCTTATATTTTATGTCTGATTTCTAACGTGCTCCGTTGTTACAGTAAAAATAATACTGGTGAAATGCTAATCACAGTTTGGGAACCACGGCGGCTTAAAGGTGCCAAAAGGGGCATAAAGGTTAAAGTGGCGAGAGGAAAAGGCAAAAGCACAGAAAGGCAAAACTGCAAAAAGGTGAAAGGCAAATAGCAAGAGACAGAAATGAAAAAGAAGGCTAACATAGAGAAGCAGATGTGGGTCTCAGGTTTAGTGCAGCAGCAGCTGGGCTCAAAAGGGCGAGGCCGGGCTAGAGAGCCAAGGCACAGTTGAGGCAGGCAGACAGGGCCAGCAGGGCCAGGCAGCGCCTTTTCAATCAATGTTGAGCAAACAATCTTTGCTGTTTTCGTATATGCTAAACAAACTCACTTTTATAATCAACGTTAGATTGTTTCCAATCCTTGAAACAAAAGAAATGCTTTTTAACATTGCAGCAAGCATAGCTGTCACATCGACAGCCTGTAAAATGTAAGAATCAGTATTATTGTTGTATTTACGCCCCTTTGTGAAGTCAGCACCCGGTGCGGTGGCACCGGTTGCACCGCCCTTGAGCCGGCCCTGAGTGAAGGGTGTTAGAGCACTGTACATAACGCACACATTACACAGAGACTATCAATCATAGGTGTGCAAATCAGCATATAGGACATGTTACATAAGACAAAGGACAAACTCAATAACCCACGGACCTGTTTATGTTACATTCACTTTGTGATCTGCATGGTACATGTTCTGTGCAACAGGCATATCAACCATCTGCACTACCTAACCAAGAATAACAACTTCCTCGAATCAAAACTTCTATTAGACAAAACTCTGATCTTGCCTGCTAGATGCCAGGAACGGGGCAGCAGGTGCTTTTACGCATCATAAAAAAAATGTTTTCACCGGTAAAAAAATGGTGGGGAGCCATGGCAAACTGCCAATAAGGTCAAGGGAGCCACGGGTCAAAAAAGTTTGGGAACCACTGGTATATGGTATAGTGTTTGGTTTGGTTACATGTATTAGGGGGAACAGTGTATTTACCGTGTTTTTTGCTGTGCCTTCCTCAGATCTCCCTCCAAGCTGTCCCTACCCTTTCGTTCCCTCACTTGACTATCCCACTAGTCCGTGTGTACATAAATTCCGGACTTGGGGCAGTCGAGAGGTGGACCCTATTGAGAATCAGCACAATCCTGAGGACATCGGAAACTTTACAGCTTGGTCTCCAACCAGCTGTCTAAGACAGCTAGGTTGAGAGCTTCAAAGTGCACAAGTCACTTTGGGCGGGGCAAGACAGCCGTCCAAAGTGACATGCGCACTTTGGAGCATCCAGCCTGCCACTGCTTCTGTCCTCTGCTGGCAATCGGAAGTAGAGGACATGCCCTGTATGTCTCTGGGCTCGGGTTTTTGGCTTCTACAGCACACTCCACGGTAAAAAATAAAACGGCAATGAAATCTTTTAATTGCCATTTTATTTTTTTCTGTGCAGCTCACAGCGGTGACGAGGCAATGCCTCCCCGCCCAAGTGAAGAAACCGCCACTGCTGTCATATTTTTTACTATCGGCTGCATTTTGTGCACATTTTTATCATATTCAAAAAGGGGGGCAAAAGAGGGAAGAATAAGCCAGGGCGCCCTCCACGCAATATAATAAAAAATTTAAAAAAACTGGTTATGAAACACACAGCTGCATGAAAACTTCTAGAGGAATGTCACGTAACTTCTTCTTTATGTTTGCGACACAGAAATGTACATTTAATCATATTCCCCCCATTTGTGTCTGTTTTGTAAATGTAAAAACATTTAAGGAGGCAGGCCGGTGTACAAATAATGTTTGACAAGTGTTCAAATCAAAGAGGTGTTCAAAAGAGAACCAAAAAGTAAAGAGGGTCGAGGAAGTGCCTCACCTAAGCAACACCACGGGAGCAGTTGGCATGTATTCACCAATCAGCTCACTGTGTGTTCATTGGCACTTCCAAGGCTAAAAGGAAAAACAACTCGCAAAAATATATGTAAAAGAGAAGAAAGCAATGTGTCAAAAAGTGATATTTGCTATGTCCAAGTAATCAATCTCTTCAGGTTAAAACGGTCTAAACATGATACCTTTGTCTTAAATGAGTACAGATACGGCCAAAATTAAAATTATGAGCTGTGTATTTCCGTAACTTCATTTTAACTTTTTGCGAGTACCACACTGGCCCTACTCCTTTTACAGGGGGGTCTTTAGGGGTTGATTGTTTATGCATGCAGTGACCAAACTCAACCTGTTCTTTACTTATTAGTGGTGAGATGGAATTTGTCCCCCAAAAATCCATTCTGGCCAATTTGTGACATGTGGGAGATATGAACTGTCAAAAATCGATTCTGTTCATTGAATTTGAACTAGCACATTCACGTTATTACTCCATACAACTCGATGATAGGACAGAGCTCTGGTTTTCAGGCAAAGCATGTTTTCCAAGGAATGCGAGCTAACTAAAAGACCCGCTGCAACACTTTGCAAAGTTTGGAGGTGTGTTGGGGAGGAAGAGCCCATTTGTTAATGACAGGCACAGCCCTCTTTCACCCCCTCGCTTGCTTCCTACCCTTGGCCATAAACTCTTTGATGCAGGCCTGTGGTGGGCAGCTGCGGCCCTCCAGTGAGCGACGGCCCCTCCCCGGCACACGCAGAGCCGCCTGGCCCGGGACACAGTGGGAGGAGCAGCGCTGAGAGGACCGTGCTTTGCTGCTCGGCTGAAACCTGCGCGCGCGGGAGGGAGGGACTGTGCTGCCGGCTCGTGCGCCCATGGTCCTGGCCGCTGCCATGAAGCCGGCCCGGGAACCCAGCGAGAGCGAGCAGCCCGAGAGGGAGGCCAGGAACACTGGGGCCGTGCCCACCACCAGCTCCAGCGGCACCCTGGCCGCTCCGGCGGCGCCCGCAGGAGGGGCCCCCACCATGTCCCCTCACCACCAGCTCCTGCACAAGTAAGAGGCTGTGTACAGTGTGCGTGTGCGAGGCGAGGGGGCTGAGCCGAGGGAGGGGGGACGCAGCAATACATCTTATCGCAAAATGCCTCTCTGCGTGAAGGGCTATTTATTGTTCCCAAACATATCCCCTGAAGAACGGCATCCTTTCTGCCCAAATAAATATTCTCTCCGTCCAAATTTTGAATACCTCCGCGCTTGTGTGACGCGTATGTGTCGTCTCCCAAATATAATTCCGTAGCATCATGTTACTCTTTCGCCCCGGAATGCAGTAAGTCCTAGAATTTTTTTTTCTGTTTCCCTAGAAATGTCCTCCCCTGCAACGAAATACGTCTTCCTCAACAAAACACCCATTGAAGGGCCCATAATGACATTACTTCTTCTCAAACTTTTGTTCCATCTTTCTAAATTGCTATTCCATCCTCCTAAACATTGCTCTTTCTCATCAATACGTCAGTCATTCGCGAAATATTTTTCCTTCAAAAGTGTTACTTCTTTTTCTTCACAAAGTTCTGCCTTCTTCCCATCATGCCATCCCTCCCGCGTCTTTCACATATCAAACATTCATTGTGTAAATTGTGATCAAGTGCTAAATACTTTGTTAGTGGGAGTGTGGACCCTGTTGGGGGACTAGTGACACTCCACGTGCGCTGTAGAGGTGATGGCCTCGTTATGACACAGAAGGAAATGAAAGGCCTTACTGTCAAGGGTACAGGGAATTGTACTTGATATGAGCAAGGACATGCTTTCTGAAGTGTGTGCCTATGCGAGCATGTATGCGTACATGTGCGTGCATGCCCACGTGTTTCAAGACGAAAACATTCTGAATTACATTATTCCATTTCAAGTAGATGTATCTTGTTGGAAAGAAGGAAAGTCATTTTTGTTGTTTCGCTGTAAATTAGCCCTCCAAAGACACTGGTTTGTTAGATACTGCAAAACAATATAAGATATTATAATGAAAACATGAACACGTTTTAACATTCTGCTTTCGGGACCTTCTACGTAAACTGTGCAACCACTTTCTAGGGGAAGCAAGCACTGCGAAAAAAGAGAATTTGAATTTTATATACTTCTTGCTGCCAGTTCCCACACACTTATGCTCTTTGTGGGACAGTGTTGCTACTTGAAGCACGATCCGCTCCATTTCAGACAGAAAGAAACAGCACCAAAACTTTCAGCAGAAACAGAGCGTGCTCCACTGGTGTGGGTTTCCATACGCCCATACGCCCCCCCCCCCCCCCCCAAAATGTTTTTTTTTCCTCTAGCCAGGGCCTGGAAGAAGTTCCATATTTTAAAATGCAACATCCTCAGAAAACAGCCAATAAAAATTTAATATAGGTAAATAAATCAACATTTAAATGTGCATGTACCTTCTTTAAATCAAGGTGTGCATGTGCGTGTTAGGTGCAGCAATGTGCTGGTGATGTAAAGTGCAAAGTGACGCCGGGCAGCGATGTGATCAATCTGCGGATGCCTACCCGCGTCCATCGTGACGGATGTTTATTTAGCCTTATTTTTGAAGACGGGGGTGAGAGGGTGTTCCACATAGGCACCAACTTCAAAAGGCCACGATGGCAGAGTGGCTCACACCAGCAGGACAAATACTTCAGGGGCATAGAGCTGCTGACAGCAGTATGCAGTAACTATTCCATAGCCCAGCCTATTACTTTATTTTTCTATTTTTTTAAATAAAAATATGTAATGTTTGGGTTCTTGAAAAGCGTGAACGGAACCCATAAACTCAGTACGATTTTACGATTTGACCAGGATCACAGTTTGGTGAAGTAAAAAAATGCACGGTCGGTCGTCAGATCTTCGAGTTCCACTCTTTTTAAAATCAGCGACTAGACAACTTTTCAAATTTCAAAGTGGTTACAATCGTTATTTTTATTACCCATCTTCTCCCTTCTCATGAAACCAGACTATGTTTTCTCCCTATCGGGGCCCCGCAAAGTGGCATGCCCCCTGGTGTGAGTGAATGCAGCCTTTCTTTCCTTGCATTTGCTCCCTGACAACAGTGACATCTTAAAGCAGGTGCTTTTTATTGGGAGCAACAACAATCAAAGATGGAAGGAAGATAACTGTGTGGAGAAAGTGTTCTCAGCTCTTCACAAGTGACATTTAAAAGCCACGTGGCCCTCGGGCCCCGCTTCCCATGTGTACATCTACGGCCAGGCCGGTGCTTGGGGCCTGCAGAGTAGAGAAACCCCAAACTAAATGCACCGGGGACATAATGGCTATAGGGTAAACAACCCATCTGGACAATCCGACCACAATCACGGGTCCAGATTTAAAGAAAAATTAGCGATGGCCTAGAGTTGTAAGCTGATTCGTGATTGGTCAGTTACCTGTCGCTGTCAGGTTTCTCAGACGGTAAGGTAATCTAATGGCCTATTCAAAGTCTTCACGCCCAAATTAAAGAGCTGGTAAACTGCTTCAAACACAAGAAAGAATGTGTTTACAAAAGAGTTTACATATTTTTGGGTGGTTGTATATTTTTGCTTTCATTAGGAATGTAATTTTTATATTAACACAATCTTAAAAAACGTTCATGGGAGCTTAGATTTGAAGTTGCAATATACCCCTTTCAGAGGTGCCTCTTGCCGTCCAATAATGACCAGTGCGGCGCTAGGACACTTAGGGGCAGATTTATGAAGGGCTTGCGCCACGTTTACGCCGCCGTTGCGTGACGCAACGGCGCAGAAACGTGGCGCATCCCTGCGCCCTATTTACAACATGACGCATCTAGGAGATGCGTCACGTTGTACAGCACTGCGCCATGAGGAGGCGTTCCTGCGCAGGGGGGGCGTTCCTGCGCAGGAACGCCTCCTGAAAGTGGCTGAGTGAAATCTATGAGATTTCACTCAGTCACTTTCAGGGCAATGCTGCGTCAAAACCCTGCGCCTGCTTGAAGCAGGCGTAAGGCTTGAGGCAGCATTGAAAGAATAGGCCCCCCCAGAGCATTGCTGGAGCTGCGTCGCGCTTGCGACGCAACTCCAGCAATGCGTCACTTTTACGGCACAGATGCGTGACGCAACTGTGCCGTTTTTGCCCCATGGTGCGCCGCATCATAAATGCGGCGCACCATGGGTGGCGTAGCTGTGGCGCACTGTGGCGCATGTTAACTGGTGCATCCCTGGGGATGCGCCAGTTTACATAAATCTGCCCCTAAACTTTGAAACGAGCCTTTATTGAGAAGGAACGCCCTCTGATTAGTAACGCTCCCCTTCCAGGGTGATTTTATAAGGTGATTTTATTGCAATGCATAACACCGTTTTAACGCCGTGAAGCACCCAGACAGACAGACAGATAAGGAAATACGAGGGCGCTTTTCCATTGTGGAAAGGGCCAAGCAGCTCGAGTCTAACTTTTAATGCTAATTCCTCCCCGTAAGGTACTAAAGCGCCTCGAAAAAAGTGACGTTTCACGGTGTTTCCGATGGGGTTCCCTATTAAGCACACAAAACAGCGCACTCAGACAGTGTTGCTTGCACCTGTTGAGTTTTTCAATATACAAAATTAAAACTGTAAACCTGAGCAAAAATAGCAGACAAGACAAGTGCATTTCATAATAAATGTGTATCTTTAAAATGTTGAGGCTTGGTTTAAATTCGCACCTTAGGGGGAAAAATAAAACGAATTGATTGAGGCAGACTCTCGGTTTAATGAACTGTCAGTTGCTCGGCTGTGAAAAGTCCACCCTGGGTTAGTTTAATTTTCCACCAAGGGTGCGATTGCTCACTTTTTTGGAGTGTTATTGACTATTCGCCATTCCTCAGTGTGAGCTGCAACAGTCGGACATTACCACCCTTTCAACCCACCTTTGAGGATCCAGAATGAAGCCGCTGCGCCGCCTGTGCAGCGGGATGAGTGAATGCTTTGGGAAGAAGTTCACCCCCCATAGTACCCATCTCAGTAAACGAGGTAGGGAAACAAAACTGATATCGCAGAGTTAGAAGGGGCAAACGGGACAGGCGTATGGCTAAAGGTCACTGTGTCATCTAAGAGAGAATGTGAAGTGACGCACATTTTTCAAAGGATACCTAAAGTGATGGGAAATAATGATAGACCAAAG
Source organism: Lissotriton vulgaris (assembly GCF_964263255.1). Taxonomy (NCBI): domain Eukaryota; kingdom Metazoa; phylum Chordata; class Amphibia; order Caudata; family Salamandridae; genus Lissotriton; species Lissotriton vulgaris. The sequence continues at coordinate 1,102,340,790 of NC_141693.1, forward strand.
ATTAAAAAACCCCAGACTATTTTTTTCTGTCTGTAATGATAAAAGTTGATTAAGTGATTCGGTTTTTGTTCTAAGCCTTTGCACAAGTGCAACATGTTTATGTAATACCACGATCAACATACACGGCATACCCAAACGAGATAGAATGCGCCCTGGTAATGCAAGAGACGGCACCCAGCTTCAAGAATGTCACACTTTGATTCTATGGATTACAAAAAAAAAATGTGACTCAAAATCATGACCCAAACTTAAAGCTGATTCAGTTCAGTTTGCTGTCTCTGCGTTGGACAAAAACACCACAGGTACGAAACCCGTGGCCTCTTATTAATGACAACGGCAGGTCTTTTCGTGTTCGGTTCTCTTGTGATTCCTAGTGTTAGTAATACACTTGAGACATGGGTCACCTGTTACTAGTAGCGTATAGAGTTGCCCTCAAGTTTCTGCTCGATCGATATAGCCCAGACTAGGCCTCCTGTGGAGTCTTCTGCACATCACACCTAATGCAACACAACTAGACACCCACGGGCAGACAGTAAGACGTAAACATACGGCAACACCCTAACAACGAGAACCAGAATGGACTTCACCCACAGAGACAGGTTTGTAGCACCATTCATTTTTATCCAGAGAATTGGAAATACGGACAGAAGGCAGCCAGGCCTCTCCCATTGAGTTGATTTATAGTACATGGCGACACCCCAGCCCTGCCGTCTAATATTATGGCGACGTGGCGTCGAGTGCTAAATGCCCTACATAACCTTCTAGGGTTCTGACTTCTGACCATATTATTTTAAAACTACTCAACATATCGATGTGCACATTCATCTTTTCTGGAACATTTGCATCTTTTGTTTCTTTTGAGTGACACGCATACATATTCCACATTTACAAAATCACGATGTGCTGCAAGTTTGAAAAAAGGTGTAAACACACACACACACACACATACACATATGTCTTATGTTCATGTAAATTAAAATAACTATTAATGAGATGACAATTTTATAGGTAATTGTATCATTTGCATGCTGAAGAAAAAAAAGAGCTGATTTCAGTCGTTAATTATAGTCCCATTTGAGATATATATATATATCTATATATATCTATATATATATATATATATCTATATATATCTATATATATCTATATATATATATATATATATATATATATATATATATATATATATAAAAGGGGAACATAATTAACGAATAAAATCAGCTCATTGGTGTTATATATATTGTAAATATATAAATATATATGTCGTGCTCAAGGCTGCTGTGAGCAGTTGAAACGCGTAGACAGTCAATCTTTACTCTTTTAAATAAAGCATTTGCTGAACAATTTGCTGAGGAGTTCGCCTGTATCCTTTGCTTAGGAATTGGGATACATTGTTGCAAATATATATATATATATATATATATATATATATATATATATATATATATATATATATATATATATATGTATATATATATATATATATATGTATATATGTATGTATGTATATATATATATATATATATCAAAGAGGAGCATAGCTAACTACTCAACACCAGCCACGGCCTTTGGAGGGAGTACCGGTTAGGTAGAAAGGCTGGGCGGGGGAGGGGCAGGGTGTGGGGTTGGGGTGCTAAAAACCGGAATATGGATATTTGGAGGTAAGCAAACAATTTAATAAATATAACGAATTTCGTCATGCGCCCTGCATCGCAAAATGTGATGCACGGCTCACTATGAAAATTGTTTTATTAATTAAATTGTTTACTTACCTCCAATTATCCATATTCCGGTTTTTAGCACCCCCCACCCTACCCCTCCCCTGCCCCGCCTTTCTGCCCCATCGGTACTCCCTCCACGGGCAGCAGCTGCTCAGCACTAATTCTCATTGCTTTTCTTCAGCGTGCAAATTATACAATTACCTATGAATCGTATCCTTATTAATAGCTGTTTTCAATCACATATATATATAGACATTATCTATCTATCTATCTATCTATCTATCTATCTATCTATCTATCTATCTATCTATCTATCTATCTATCTAAATCTTTTCTCACTAGTAGTGGATCTTTTGAGCAGTTATATCACATGATTTACAATCTTTAAGAGTACTCTACAGAAATAACAATCTGCTTCTTCTGGAAGTCATAATAAACATCAGATGTTTTAATAATATAATGTCCCCACCCCACTGTTTACATTCCATCCTCCTTGTCATAGAACTACCAGACTGTCTCTTGCATCACGCACACAAAGTACATAATATCATATAAAGTATCACAAAAATGTAATAAAACATGCAACAATGTAAAATATGTACCATAGTTAAATCTAATCTACTCCAGATCCCTTCAACAGTACCAGAGGTACAACCAGTGAATAACTGATGCACCCGACAAACCAGTCGATCAGATTCAGGTGTGTTAGCACCAATCATAGTATACCGTGCTGCACGACAAACATAAAGAAGTCATATATCTAATTTTCAAAACTCCTGTAGATGGGTGTATGTCAACTCCATCATTAACGTTGTAAGGAGCTTCTGAAAAAATACCAGACAAACTGTGCATAAGATTTACAAAAGTTTGCTTTGAGCATTCGAAATGTACCAATGTGGGTGTTTTCAGAATGTTTCTAACTTTTCAGGAATTTCCAAAAAACATTCAGAAGTATTCCTTGGAAGCTCAGCTGTCACAGATTCACGAGTTGTCCCTTGCATATCCATTTACTGTGATTGTATATTTCCACATGTAAAAATGTGATATTAAATTTAATTTAAACGTTATACCTTTTGTTTCTTTTGGTGCAAATATTTTTCCCTGTGAAGAAACTCCTTCCCCATGCCTCTTTCAATTTTGGAGAGAGTTCCCTTTCCAAACCTTGCAAATGTGTTTACTTTTACCCTGTAAAGGATAACAGTTCTTAAGGTAGGAAACTATCTGCAAAAATTTGAATAACTGCTACATTGCAGGTGTTCACCAAGTTTTACACATATACTCACCCAAGGACGCTCACAAACTTGCTCGTAAAAGCAGAATTAACACCTAAGGACATAAGTTGGAGATTACAGTGGTCCCACACATTCTACTCCTGTATGGCTGATTGAACCTCATATGAGCTGCTTTGCAACTACAGACATGTAGCCAATCAGGCTACTGAGATTTAAAAATATGCATTTAACATTTAACGTTATTTTTTTGTAAGAGTTGTTTGTACTTGCTGTCACTTACTATTCATTAACATACTGCAGCCTGGTGTTTTCAATAAACATTGGGGCATATTTACAAGCACTTGCCCCCTTCCATGCATTACTCTCCGTGAAAGGGACGTTCCATGGGTGTTGCTGTGGGTACAAGTGGTGCAATGAGCAGAAATACTTTTATTTCTCCTCGTTTTTTCCTCATTCTATATGTGCTGCATTCTACCGCGCACATAGAAGGAAGAAAACTGCATCGATAACTGTTTTTGTGCAAGAAGGTGCCCCTTCTGGCACAAAAACAATCTGGCATCGCAGGCACACTTGCACCATGGTGTTGGCGCTAGGCATCCTATTGTGCTCCAGTGCAGTGGAAAGCACGGGGATCTGTTGTATTGTTGTAAATACGACACATCCCTGCATTTTCCTAATGACACAGCTCAGCGCAGCAAGATGGCTTGCAACGCTGCTCTGCGTCATTATCTTGTAAATATGCCCCATTGTTTTCAAACAAGTACTCGCAATTTAAGTGAAGGGAGAGTTTGAGGTCACTTCCTGAAAACTATCTGTGCTATAATTTCTGCTTCCCTATGATTTTAGTGAAATGACTACAATGTTAAGGTAGCAACAGGTGAGAAAGGACACAAGTAAAATTCGTGATTGCCTGGCAGTGATTCCTTTGGGCTTCCTTTAAGTCAGAGGAGGTGTTGCTTTAGAGTTTTTTGAGGCAGCTCTGTCCTTGGCTCAAGTACTGTATACAAGGTTAGATCAATGTTAAATTCACTTTATCAGTTGCACTAGAATAGTGAAGGCAAAGAGGTAGAGAATATACTGGATATAATGGAAATCCATATACTTGTACCAAGTATTTGTTTTGTGTTTTTATTGGCCATGCAAAGATTCGTGTTCACACATTAATGTCAAAGAAAGTCATTAAGAATCAATATTGTCCACAATGTTTGTTGAGTTGCACTTACATTTGCCAAGCCGCTGCTGCTGTAGTCATTCAACTTGTCAGTTTCAGCCTGGTTATTTATTAGAATAATGTGTGGTTCTTGTCCTAGCCAGTCACATTTTATATTTCTATGAACAGAATCGGTTGGTTGTTTAGAAGCCCAAGTCAGTTTGAAATACTTTCCCAAGTTATCTGATTGCAGCAGTGTTCAAGCAAATACTATGAAAACTCTTGAGAGGTGAAGAAAACTAACCTGACAGTGATTGAGCGGGTGTGGAAATTAATGCACGCCATCTTGGCTTTCACATGTGTCATGGGTATCGTTGTACCATCGCAGTTAAAAGGCTTTTCTTGTTTCTGAGATTCGCATACCTCAGAGTGGTCGAGGGATTTGAAGGCACTTCTGATATCGCGGATAAAATATCCACAAAATGAGTACAATTTTTTAAAGAACACTTGTCACACTTCTTAATAGATAAGCCGCTTAGTAGGCTGGGAAATTGAAAGCTTCCTTTCCAGAAAGTGGAAAATGCTTGCTTCAAATTCTGTCGGTGTTGTCAAAATTAGGAAAATTATATTTTTGGTTTGAATTCATTGCATGACATATCCTGTACTGTTATGTGAAAAGGAAAACAGGTTGTGGGTAATTTGAAATGGAGTTTTTTTCATGGTTCAGGAATAAATATAATGGAGTTGGGGATTTGAGCCCGCAGATGTTGCTGAAACTGACACTCATGTTTGTTTGACTGGTGAAGGATTCTTTCTTTTCTCAAATGTGAACGTTTTATCCCAATTTCTATTTTGAATTCAGAGCGCTAAGCATTACAAATCATTTCACTGTACAGGTCTGCTTAGTAAGTTTGGACAGAAAACCTAAAGTGGATGAGAGTGAACTCATCCGATGTCATTTGAACAGAATTTTTGTTTGTACTGAATGTGAAAAAACATGGACGCATCTGTTCCTACAGACAACCCGCTCCTCCTAAATCTGAAATGTTGCTCTTTATTCATGGGGTAGTAAAGTGATCTATGACTTTGAGACCTGATTTTCAAAATGAGGCCAAATCGTGTGACCTTGTGCAAATCAGTTTATTTGGTCTCGTGTTAATAAAAAAACACAAAAAAACTATGCTTTTACAACACATTCTACAAAATAAATAGTTTGAAAGTACTTAAATCTGATGTTATCACCCAACGTTATGGTTACTATCTTATTTACCTCAGAAGTATAAAAAATCTAGGTCACACCATGGGATTCTAACTGGCTCCTTTGTAGTTACACACATATCTTTGCAGTTAATGCCTTAGTCTACAGAGCTGTGGTAAGCGCTTCAACACTGGCTAACTATCGGTATTAACCACAGTATTGAAATTGTACTTTGAATCTTAATTGATGTTTGGGATTTGGAATAAGCCTCCACCAAGAAAAATAAAGATCTGGCTGATTTCTCTACTAGTTGTACACATCTGTAAATATCACCATACCCCATAAACATTTATATTTTAAATCAAGAGTGAAATATATTTTTTAATTGTTTTTTTCCTCTATAGGGAAAGCTGTATAGTAAAATGGACAGGTTTTGTCATGAATATATTTAAACTTAAATAACTTTTTTAAACGGACGCTCTTTTGATACTTGTGCTAGTAATAAAGCAAGCTTGTCTGAGAAGATATGTTAATCAGAATCTTTTCCTTAGCATGTACATTTGTACAATTGTAATTGTATCTGTAATGATATCTAGGTTGCTAAAGATTTCTTTCTGCCAGACTTACAATATTTCATTTGTCAAAGTGTAACAGTGTCATGTGGCTTGTCTTTTAGAAGGCTTACATATACTATTTAGTGTATTTTTAGCAGCTTTTTAATTTTTTTCGTAGGACATTGGCTATTGATACATAATTGCACTGTTGTGTACCTATGGCACAGTTCACAAAGTCGGTTTTATGTGCAATATTACCCACAAAGGTGTACAATTGCACATGGACAAGTCTTACTCCCTGGGAGACAAGTAGGTGTTTTTAGCTTAAAGATGGTCTGAACAGTTTGAAAACACCCAGTAAGTATTCACAAGACTGGGAGAGTTCATAGATTTACTCCTGTTGAGAGCTAGGATAAATGTATTTCCTGGATGGGAAGGTAACACATACAAAATGATTGTGGGGTGTAGGGAGTGGGTTTCTCCACTGGAAAAATATTTTCCCAGTGTAAAAAAATGAAAGTTCTAGTGCACAAATATTCACAACAAATATTAATGACGCACAGTTGTGCACTTTGTAAAACTGCGCAGGAGGAAAGCATTTTGCATAGCGGTTTACTCTTGAACACCTCTATAAATTTCTTAAATTAAAAAATCTGCACCCAAGTGAGATTGTAAAGCAGTGGGCACATGTTTCCACATTGCGTGAATCAGTCCCTGAGAGTGTAACCAGAATAAAAGGAATTTTTTATTTTATTTCAATACTATAGTAGTAGGCGGCAGGATTGGTTGTCGTAAAAATGATGGTAAACGTAAGTTCCAAATTTCTCAGTCATGTAACTTCATCTCAGCGCTTGCCGCATTCTCAGACTCAGGCGATCCAGACATCAGTCTCAAGGTTGAACGTCATTCAGATGACAGTGTTAATTAAGCACTTTTTAAACCCCTCCTACCCATTTATGAATTTGGCAGGAGGAACATGTTCATAAATAGCAGCCAATTAAAAGTGTATCTGTTTTAAATGTTATTGTTGATATCTATGTGGTACTTCAAAACCATCTATAAAATAAAAGTGCTCTTGCCAAACTGTAGAACATATTTACAATCAATTGGTGGTATCCGAGGATGGGGTGAGTACTTTCATTAGTACACAGTACTGCTTTTCCGCGGACACTTTTTTGACTGTGCACACAATATTGTGGAGAAAATGATTAGGGTTCAGGTGTCCACAATTTAGTGGGTGAGCGTTTCCCAGTTTTTTCATGTCTTACACAGAACTGTGCAGGTCATGAGAGGATGTTTCTCATTAACAGAATTATGATTGTAATGTAGAGAGCAATATACGCTTAGCACCATCCAGTAAGGGCCAAAATCAAAGACGGATGGCTGAAATTTAGGAGGTCACTTCTCAATGGTGTTTTATCCTGATAATGTTGTTAATTTTCTCCCTGTATATAGTTTGTAGTCTATTCTACAAGAGCAGTGTAGCTGTGGTTAAGCCACTAGCTAACTAACCAGATGATCTTAGTTTTTATCTAATATTTTTTGTCATTTGATCAAGTTGGTGACTTAGACATATTGGTTGTAGTGACTAGAAAATGGTAGGACGAAATATCTAAATATTGCAGCCAAAATAACGATGTCAAAAATATTTATAGGTAAGTGCCCCTAGGAGGTTTAGATTTACTATTTTAACTCCACATCTACATACCTTGAAGATATATGTGTGTGTGTACAGTCACTCTGAATTTGCTCACCTCAAATGTCTGCTTTTCTATCAACATTTTTAAGCATTGGATTAGCACAGTGTATCCACACCAAGATAGAAAGGAGCAGTCTTTTGCCATTTCTACAGCAAAGTCTTTAAGTGTAGGATTATCACAGTGCTATCCATGCCGAGCAGTAAAATGACAAAAGCTGTTTCCCAAAATATAATGAATTAAATATATATAATCCTACGCTTATTTGGTGTAGAAATGGCAAAAGACTTTACCCCTTTCTATTTTGGCGTGGATGGCACTGTGCTAATGTATATGTAATTTTTTACAGGGTACATATATGTGGCATGAAGTATAGAGAATCTATACATACTTAACTGTCGACGTTTCTATATTTCTGTCCTCAATATTATGGCTATGATATTAAGGTAGCATGAAATTCCATACTCGATATCCGGAACCACACCCTAGAAAAAAAAATAGTAAAATAACACAAAATAAGGCATAAGAATATGTATTTTTGGCTACATTTCTCTTTATATGCAGTAAATGAAATGCACACTACCACTTAAAAAGTCAGCAAAAGGCAACCATCCCTTGATATTGGCAATAGAGGCAAATAGCTGAACATATACTGACTGTGCATAGTCATTATAAATATCTAATGCAATATACTCAACAGTACACCCCAAAACAGATAAGACATGACAATATTTTGAAAAGATACAATTTGGATAATTTGGTAGAATGCAACATACACAAAATAAATGCGATTATTGGAAATGTGTTTCTTTATGAAAAATAAAAGATAAAATACTACCCTAAAACAGCAGAAGAGAAATGATGATCAATAGAAAATATATTTGGATCAAAACATGTTGCAGATGATCTATTGCAGGCATAAGCCAAGTGTTGTGAAAATGTTAAGAGGCTTTTGTCTGAAAGTGAAGCATTATGTTAATCATATATATTGTTATCTGTTTTATTTAATTACATGTGTAAAAGGGGAGTGAACAATCAAAGTATGAACACTTCATTGCACTGTCCGTGATCTCGACAAATTTGGATACCAAACCGAATGTCCTGTCCTGCACATTATAACCTGGGGTGACCACACCACCTTGGGAGGATATTCACTTTCAATTTACAGACTAACAGAAGAAAATAAAGTGGAGCTTTTTGATAATATGATTTAATTATTAAACAAGAAAACAAGACCTAACCGTAGCAACTATTTGAATTCGGATTCGATTAGAGAACATATAAAAGCACAAAAAGCCTTGAAGAAGTCTCGAGGAGATGAAAAGCGCTGCGTCGGCTATGATGGCTATGATTTTGTTCTGTGTTTTTAAATAATCGAATGAGACAGCATCTATCAAGTATAAAATAAAAGAAGAAGACAATTTGTCATAACAGAAGTCTCTAAAAATTCTTTTTTTTGGGGAGTTTATCTTTTTTTGATTATGAATGACAATTATTTTAATTTTGAGAATTACTAACTGTACCACAGTAGTTATGACATTCTAATATATGGGTATGTGCTGAGCTCTTTTGAATCTTGTATTTTTGGTTATCAAAAATTTGAGGGTACTAGAGAGGTCAGGTTCCCAGCTCTTGCACTGCCACTGTCTGCCCATACTCCACATAACTATATATGTACCTGTGCAGGTCTAGGGTGCCTTGACCTTTTTTCTTGTGTGTTTCACTTCATTGCACTTTGTTTATTTGTGGACAATATTTCGAGCACGTTCTATTACTGTATTCATATATGCAGTAGGAAAAACACAAAAACCGGTGACTGGTCGTGGCAGGATGGATAAGCCTCCTCTGATGCAAAGGACATGTCTACAGTGCTTTAGGCGCCTAGAATTTGAATAGGGCCCTTAGGAGTAGGTGGTTTATTTAGTTAAATTATCAAAATGATTGTTACCTTGGGGCAGGACCATGCAGTCCCGCCCCTGCTGCCTTGTGGTGACCAGCAGAACTAGGGACAGCTCCTGTACCTAAAGACTCGGCCAGGAACCTTGGAATCAGATGGGATAAAGACTTATCCCTTTCTGCCCATGTCCAGCACGTATCTGCGGCCTGCTTTGGCAAGATGAAAAATGATTAGAAAATTCATCGACTTCTTGCCAGAACAATCCTGTAAAACTGTAATGCATGCGTTAGTCATCTCGCATCTCGACTACGCCAATGGTCTCTACCTTGGCCTGCCTTGTGGCTTTATCCGCAGGCTACAGATAGTGCAAAACGCGGCCGCTAGATTGGTATGTAAGGTTCCCCTCCGCCAGCATATCTCCCCCACCTCAGACATCTTCATTGGCTCCCAGTGGCTAAGAGAGTGAAATTTAAGGCCCTTACGTTCGCTTTCTGGTCCTACCAGGGCAGAGGCCCATACTATCTGATGAAAGAGACTTCGCCCTTACCAGCATGGTAGATCGCTGAGGTCCAACAGTAAACGCTACCTCGCCATCCTCCGCTTTGCTAAAGCGAGGATGGGGGGCAGAACCTTTGCGGTGGGAACCTCAAAATGCTGGAATGACTTGCCTCTTCAACTACGTGCGACACACTCTGAACAGGAGTTCAAAAAGGCCTTGAAGACCTGTTGGTTTAGGCGCAGGGACACCTCAGTCGAGGTAGCTGTGTGCTCTACAAATGTCTTTGTTATTATTATTTACCACCATGGTTAGTATAATTGGAGAAAGATATATGGATCCGAAATATTAATGAGTTCAAATACATCCCTTTTAGCATAATATCTCGTCTAAGATATTAAAAATAATGTTGAAAATGTTGTTACAGATAAATGATGTTTTGTGTCCTAAATATTCTGAGGAGATCAATCTCTACTCAGCAATAGTTAATATTTCTACAAACATGATGTATATCAATGCTCTTAATAAAACAAGTAAAGCAATTACTAATAAGAGGGGAGCATACCATATAGAATAAGGGTTTTCACTGCAAATAAATCCTTTTGTATGACACTTCTTAAAACTCTTTCTCTTCCAGCCTTTCTTGATAGCCGCACGTTCTTTCAGTTGTACCTCAATCATATTACTACCCATAAAATTCCAAAAGCAAGCAAATTCCCTATTTAAAAAAATCCTATTCCTTGTATATTACCAAAGTCATTATGCTGAGTTAGGCAGGCGGTTAAAGGGATCAGTAGCAAATTAAAATCAATAAATGAGTGAGAACCTGAAGGTTGATGCGGAGAAAGTAAGATTCGTTTACAAAAGAGAGCTACAGCTATTGGCTGAAACACTGAAGCAGTCATTATGAATGGCCCAGTGTTTTGGCCAATAGTTATCAGACCAGGTAAAGTCTGACTTAGCTGGGTCAGCGTTTCTTGGGTCCGATAAATAACTACCAATTAGAAGCATGATTTCCAAAAAGGGGAATAGCATGGAGGTCGTGGGGCTTAATGCTTGATAATTGTCTGGCATTTTTCAACCCATAAATTTTGGCAGGTTTGATCTGCCAAAATGTATCAGGGGAAAACTGAGGGAGTGTGGTGTTAGCCGCCAAATTCCTAATTGTGATATGTGCAGTGGTAAGAGTTATGGTACATATTGCAATTAACAGGGCCACACCAGTGGTCATACCAAATATTGCACCTTACGGTGGTTGAAAGTTGTTCCTTAAACATTGCCATTTGAATCTTTTTTTCTACCAGTTGTTAACCAATTAATAGAATTGATTCTTAATTCCCTTTCACTGTTGTGTACAATGTATACATTACTTAAGTGATAATCATCTTCCTAAATTAACATGGATCCCTCATTGAAACATTTAAAGCAATAGAGGTATTACAAATATATTACCCAAGAAATTATATTTTTATTCACATTTTTCGATACCGCTGATGTGTTAACTTTCAGCCACATCAAAGTGCTCCAGTATATAGCTGCTTCAACAGGCTTCTACAGGTCTTAAATATATATTATTGTTATCTTCGGAGACGAAAGAGATTGTCTCTTATTGTGAAGCCTGAGCGGAAAGGGTGGGTACCTAGCAGGCAAGATTCTGAGGTAATATGGGGAGACTGTGTGTGGAGACTAATTCCTTTATGGAGGGGAGTGTCTACTGTCCCGCCAGGATTATGGGTCTCCCTCCTTTATTGTTTGACTTTTTATCACTGCAGTCATATCATGGATGTAGCCTCCTCACTTCGCCTGTTAATATTGATATCATTTTCAATGAAAAATGCCTCACCTTCCATGCTTTTTCTAGAATGTGTAGTACTGAGATATTGTTCAGTGTTGCATTTCCTACTTTTACACGTTTGAACATTACATGATACTAATGTGTGTGTCTTGTCCACAAACCCAACTTTTCACCTATTTTGGTCTAGAACCCCTTCAGATTGTCTATACCACAATCATGTGTAGAGTGGTCACCAGGGAGTAGATATTGATGTACTGGGATTATATGTGTGAAGAACACAAGAAGCCTCTTTTCAGCTGGACAAACCAAAAACATAAGACAAGCTCAGCTTTTTAAAAACAAAAATCCTAGAAGTTTATGAATGGTGCCAATTAATAGCAAGTTCAGTTTCCCAGCCATTCCATGAAGTACTTTTACTCATCAAACTGAGTAATAGTAGCTCATAGAAATCAATAAAGACCTACCTGATCCTTAAAATGTGATATGCCAGTCTCAACAAGATATACTGATATTGCTATGAAAATAGCAATTCTATTCCTCATACTGTCTTCCGTCTTCCTTTCCACCTTAGGAGCTGCTACCTGCCTGTTGCCACATGTTTGGAGCACACATCTGAACCTTGCGTATGATACCTTACGTTCTTCTCATACGCTACACTATTAGACTCTCCCAACCATTTATAAAAGTCTTAGAAGCTATTTTGTTTATAATCAGGGAGAGGAAATGCTATACAGATGCTTGAATATAATAGAATGTCTATTACAATAAGCACTTAGAAAGGGCAGTAGTGCAGTATGAAGTGCAGGATAAAAACAAGCTATTATATCTGGTAAAAACGTTGGTTTGACTTGTAGCTATTCAGTGCTATGAAGTAAGTGAAACATTTGCTTCAAGATTTTATCGAGGTGAACGATCATAAAATCTCGCTAATTACCGCTATATGATATATCTTTTGAGCTGGAAAAAAATCTTAATATTTTTAAATAGTAAATTGGATTTGGTGAATGACGTGTACATTGAATGAAGTAATTACAGAATTGTAATCATTGAAACAGATAGAGGTTCATGGGTTAACCCTGGGAAGAGCTGTTGGAAAACAAAAATCCCCTCCAGTGAAGGACAAAGAAAGTGCAGGATGAAAGGAATACATATCCGTGCAATCCTTGTAGAAAAACCAAGAAAGAATATATTTTAAGATAAATCACATTTGCATCTTTATAAAACATGTAACAGGAAACTTTGAAAAAATGACATTGCACACATAAACTGGTTCCTGAAAATGGTAAATGCCATTCATCGTGCATTTTTCAATAAAGAGTTTTATGTGAAATGGTTTCTCAGAACTGGTGTTGTATGAAACCGTTTTTCTATTAAATCCCACCCAGCATTAAATGTCTGATTGTTAAATACAGTAGGCAAGTGTCGTGTCTTCCTCGTAATAATGACAGACTACTTCTTTATGTATCTAAGAGCTTTATTCAACATGTGCTCTCAGGACCCCGTCCCTACTCTAACTGACTAGCCCATCCCCTGGATCCTCCTCTTCCCCCAGCCCACTAACTCCGCCCACCCAGCTACTAGAACGTTTACAATACCACAGCAAGGTATTGCAGTTTTCTCCAATCCTGTTGCAGCGCCACTGGGACCTTAGGATAAAAGTATTGGCTGTGAGCAAAGAAGACTTGGCAGCCACTAAAGACAAGTGTTATGCAATTTATGAATCAGGCCCAGACTGCCAAGTACTTTGGCTGTTTGGCTGTATTTAATGGAATGGTCCATTTTACTGCTGGAAAATTAAAATTAATATAATTGTCTGTGTCTGCTCTATTTCTCTTCTATTTCACATTCACAGAGAACGACTGTAAAATATGAATATTGATTTGGCTCGAAAAGACAGAAGAACCACTAACTGGCATAAAACATGAGGAAGCAACCAACAGGAGCCTTTGCAGGAGTGACATCTATACGCTGAAATTATCAATATATAAAAAAAGGGGGACAGGAGAGCACAGCAGTTCGACTTCAAATGCCGTTATTTTGTGAAGGAAACAAGCGTGGGAATGATTTCCATAACAAACAAAGATGTCTTTCACCAATAAGGAGTCAATTCAAAACGAACGCAAAGTTGGCAATGAAAGAACATCTGTGACCAATATATTGGCCAGCCATCTTGGCCAGCATCCCAGTGAGGGGATGCTCCGTTCACTGAGCAATTTAGAACACACTGGCAGGTTGGGCCGTCTGAGTTTTAGAGTGCCCTCACCATATTGTGCGTGTGCACATTTGTAAATTTGGACGTACAATGACATCAAACTATATGCACATTGGGAATTGTGGAATTAATCCATTAACTTTCTAAGGTGCCCACTGAAATTGTGGTGTGAGAGAATATAGATTTTTTTTCTGCTGAGGAAAATCGAACTGACATGGAAAATTATTGTCTTACGCTTATCATAAAATACATTTTTGTGTGTGCCTTAGCTCTGCACAGAAATTAATCAACATTTATGGATAGCAAAAACATAGATAAACACTTAGCCTTTGTTACTCTGTGCGCAGTGGTTTGCTTTGTTTACAGTATTACTATTGATCAATGATATTGCTCACTGTTAGGCTTTTTCTCTGGGACCAGTGCTACAGCGGCCAATCAGACATAATGATCATGACCACTAGAAGATGATGCATTCCAGCATTTTCATGGCTCAGCAAATCGCACAATGCCACCGCCAGTGCGGCCCACCGGGGGATTGCCCGGTGCCCGCAATGGCCAGTCCGTCCCTGACAGTGTAGTTATGGGACGATTTATATGGTTACACAATGTTTGTAAAGAATGGTTGGTCACAATCACACCTTGACCTGTAAATGTCAAATTGAAAGATTTGCGAAATCTCTCATCAGAATACTTTTGTATGAATCATAATAAATAATAAGTACTGTTCACGACTCCAGTGTTCAGGGGCAACTATAATTAAACAAAAGCAGGGGAAAATGTACTACAAACAATTGAGAGCATGCTTAGTAATGTGTAAAGGAAGCGGACAGTCTCTCAAATTTTGAAGTTTACATATAGTGTGGTAAGGTTATTAGTGATAACCTTACCAGCATACATGGGTCTGGAGTTATAGATGTTGATTGTCCAAACTGCACACATTTCGAGACATAGGATCCCTAAAGGGTGCAGGTTAGGTCAGTTGGGGGTGGGGGTGGGGGGGGGGGGGGGAGGTCACAACACTGTCTGTTCCAGAGAATTGGAAGGGGGACCTAAAGGCTCAAAGACATCCTCTTAGGCTGTTTAGGACTCTCTTGATGTTGCTACCTTTCATGCGAATCTGCCAATTACAGTTGAATTAAGAAAGGAATTCTCAAAAGTGATTGGCTAATGAAGGGGATATATTTTGTTCACCTTCTTGGTGGAGAAGTGTGGCTCAATGATTAGAGCGGCAGACCCTGATGCAGAGGTCTAGCCCGGGACCAGGGTTCAATTCCGTGCCTCGGCGGGTCTTGGGCTCAAAATTCTACGGACCTGATAATTCTCGCCTCAGTGCCTATTCCAATCATGGAGTCCCACTCTGCAACTCTGAGCAATAGCTTGCTTAATCTCCACAACGGCCCCCACAACGCTAAGGATGCCTGGCCTCCACCTTGGGGGTGCCCAGGAGTGGACGCCTCACAGGGAAAGCCAGGATGGGTTCCACAGCGGTATTCGTACAAGCGCCTTGAGACCCTTGTGGGTGAGTAGTGCGCTATACAAGTATCAATTTACATTCTTGAAAATCGTGATATTTAACCAAATCACGAGTTTCACACTGAAAAAAATCCACAGCTATGAGATGTGCCCGATCTCAAGAAGTGCTGTGGGGCACTCAAAAACTTGAAAAATTGGCGTAAAAATTTAAAAAAAACAGCAAGCTTACGGAGATTAAATTGCAGTTTTTAAGAAAATTACAAGCACAGGCCATTGTTTTATGAGAAGCAAAACAGGCAACATTTTGTGCAGAAAATCTCTATTTTCATTAATTTTGTAATTTCTCACTAAAAAGAAAAAAAATATAAAAAAACAGTTAAAAATACCGCAAAAAAACACTACACCCAGCCAAAGGATGTGCATAGCAAGGGGCTGCAGCCCGCATTGGCATCTATCAGCAGTTTGTACCATGCCTCTGGTTGGTCGTAGGGCCTATGGTCAGCTCCTGTGATGCACGGCTGGTTGTGTGCCCATGGCAGTTTGGGTGCTGGGCATAGCCAAGTCCAGGCTCTGTGGCCAACCTATGCTGCACACAGCCAAGGATGTGCACAGCAGGAACTGTCAGTCTAACGTGGGCTGGTTGCACGGTCTATTGGCAGGCCATTCCATAAGGGAAACACCTGTTATGCAAGTTGAAAGAGGATTGACAGTGGGGGCAGAACTCCTTGTACATCCTGTGACTATGTGACGGCGAGAGCACAGCCCCACGCAGTCTCGGGTTCAGCAAAATTGTTATGAACTCGTGAATTGGTTCCCTCACAGAAATTTTGGAGAGGTCCAAGGGTATGAGACATTACCTACCTAAACAAAAATAATAAACACCCAATGCGGGTAAGGATTGAAAAGTGGGGACCAACACCCTGATGAATGCCAGCGCCACCCATGAGGGGGTCTAATATTGGCAGAAACATGTTGTTAATGGCAGTGGGGCAATAGGGACCGTTACCTTCCCTTTATACCCCAGACATATATTTGTAACCCTTCCAGAGGTCCACAGACAGAATAAAAGTATTTTTGTTGACTCCTAGGTTGTCTTAACATTCTAGTACTGCATAATTTTGGTCCCGGTCTAGAAGGGATTAGACCCCCTTCTCTTTTCCTTTCTTTTTGTTACATCACGTTTTTTACGTGTTAAATGTGTATTCTCACATTTTTTCCTTTCTCTCTCTACCCTCACCACTAATCTTCGTCTTTTAAAATGACTACTCTCCTTCCAGTGTGTTGATCTGCATCTGGATGTATGATGCGGCCCAATGATGAAGCATGACACTGCAAAGTGTGTGAGGGCAGTATTAAGACATGTGATGTCTTCCCATTCTTTGTCCTAGGTTCAAGTAGATATGTTATTTACTGTGCCTGTATAGATCATTATATGATGGTGGTTCCGTGTCTGTTGTCTGATATTTCTTACAGATGAAAGCGGACCTTGCAGCACTTCTCTGTTGTGTGACTTTAATCCTATAGTAAGGGAGCCAGAGAAGGCTCAGTCCCTTGTCTCTTTTGGTGTGTGTTCCTATGCAAGGTGAAAGGCCATGCACGGAAAGGGTAGGCTGTCCATGACTAGCTGCCATCCTCTTCGGTGGGGTGCAACAGTTGTTGGCAGCCGGGACCAGTGCCCACTGTGCGCAGCGGGGTTGGCTGTTCACTGGGGGCTGGGGGCTGGGCACTGGCCCTGGACAGGTTCTCTGGCCAAGCCTCACTGTGCATGGCCAAAGGTCATGCACAGCAGTAGTTGGCAGCCTAACATCAGTCCCCAGTCCTCACAACCAAAGGCACAGTTTGAAGCTGAAAATAAAGTGAATTATAAATAAATTTAGAAATTAAGTGAAACAACCACAGTTAAAATCAAAACCACAGAAATGTGCATGTTATGCTTCAAAGTACATGCAAAGCAAACTCACACTGCCTGGGTAACCATGTTAGGTGTCATGGATCTGTGAATCCAAAAAGGTAAAGTGAATCCAGGGCAAGTGTCATGACCAGTTACCGCAAACCCAAGACAAGCTTCCTACATTTATGTATCATCTGTTTTGGATTTAGGCATGCAGATCCGGAACTGCAAACCTCCAAAATGGAAGCATGGCTTGGAAAAGATTGCTGAGGGTTAACGGCACCCATGCATAATGCTTGCTCTTGATTTACGTCTCCAAACTAGGATCCTCAAATTCAAAATAAATAAATAAAGGCCAAATGGCAAGCAGCCATAGGCCAATCTAATCTGTGGGGTGTTGGCCCATAGAGCTGCAGACCAGACTTTAAGACCCAGGTGTTGGTCACTCACAATGGATTGGGTGCTGTCCTGACTAAAGGTCAGTGCTCCACATCCAGTACACTCTTTACATGTTCAAAGGCTGTCTGCAGCTGGGGTTGGCTGTACATGCTGGGCTGGGAGCAGAGCCTGGCCTTCTGGGGTTGGCTGCCTGTATGATTTGGCTGCCTGCAGTCAGCTGGCTTGGCGGTGCAAGTTATGGTATGTGTTGTGTATGTTGGGTATCCATAGAAATGTTATTGATGCATTCTAATTTTGGTGAGCTGCCTTTCTGAAGGGTGTTAGATAGCGTGTCTTGTTATAGTGTCCTGTGGCTTGGTGAGATGTCTATGGATGGGAGTTGGGGCAATGTTGATGCACCATCTGGCTTGGTGAGATGCCTTGTCAAAGCTGTGATTTGGGGCGATGGAGAGTCATTCTAAGGTTTGAAGAGATGACTTGACTGAAGATGGGAGGGGGGCCAATGTTTGTTGAGGCGTTTAACTGTTTGGTGAGATGTCCTGCCTAAGGGTGAAAGTTGGGAAATGTTATTGTGGTGTCCTATGGTTTGATGAGATGTCTCAGCAAATGTTGGGAGGTGAGACACTGTTGTTGAGTCATCCTATGCCTTGGTGAAATGTCCTGGTTTAAGGGTGGGAGGTTGTGAGATGTTCCTAAGGTGCCCTAAGCACACCAAAACATTAGTAAAACACACATGTGTAAGGCCTGTTTCCAAAGTTTGTTGTCCTGTTTTGTAGACTGTACCTGCAAGACTCAAACAGCTGGGATACGACTGTCAAACCCTGGATACTAAAATATCAAAATTAAAGTAAATCAATCTCTCTTGGAGATTGCCTACATTGCCGGCGAGTGGGGTAATGGGTCGTTTGCACAGCAGAACACATGGCTGCTTTATGTGACTAACTTGAAGAGATCAAGTTCTTTTTAATTTTTATTTGAAACCCTAGACGGTGGCTACGAAGGGCTAGGCGCTGGGAACAGGTTGCCGGCTTAATTAAGAAGTGCAGCCGCTGGCTGACCATGTAAGCATGCATTTATGAAACCTCTGAGGGATTGCAATGCGCAGATGTGAGCCCTGGGTGGGCAGCACGGGTGAAGCCAGCTTGGCAATTAATTATCAGTCTTTTAGCATTTTTAATGGGAGCTGCAAAAAACAATGTTTAATTGGTTGCATGGGCCATGACAAACCTTGGCATTTCAACTAAATAACTGCAGCTTAGTTCGTTATGAAAACACTACTGGGCAACCCCAGGGGGCTCTTAAAATGCTGCATGCTCATTGTACTTATGGAGATATTCTCCATGGACGCACATTTGTCCTTGTTGGCATTCTGCTCAGTTGGGGTCAATTCTCAGGTATCTTTTTGATGAGAAGAAGTGAAAACATTGCATTCGAAGTTTTTAGACTTTTTGGAAGTTTAAACATTTTCTCAAATTAATATTTTGGAAGTAAATTACCTCTGTGATAATAGATATTGAAGTCAATAGCTCTTAACATTTAAGAGGCCCGGTCTAAGCACTAGGAATGAGTCTGGAGACCTAGGGAGACATTCAAGAAATAAATTGCTGGGGGCCGTTTGAGAATACTTTTGAGGCTATAAAGTTAAAAGTAAAATTTTAACACACAAAGCACTATTCAGGGAATTAATTCAATACCCAAGATGAACTTACTTACGCACATTAATGTATTCGTATCAGAAAAATCCACTTTGCGATTTCCAAGATTTGCTCACATGGAAATCCCACAAGTATGGTCTGCGTTGACAAATATAGTTGCAGGAGTAACTCAAAAATTAACCTTGTGGGCGGCGGGCCCAAAACTTGATTAAAATTAATGTGCCCCCTGGTCCCGCCACTCCCGGGGCTCCCAAGGGGCACTCGTTTTTAGCATGTTTTTGTTCTGCCACCCATGAGGAGACGGCGGCATTATTGTTTACTTGAATCTAGGGCCCGCCGCCCATGGGGCACGCGGCGGACCCAAGAAGAATTTTTTTTAATGCAGTTCTGGGCTACGAGACCCTCTTTCTGTTGGCCCAGTGGCGAGGCGGCCACTGGACCAATACAAGGAAAGTTGCATTCTTCGAACTTCGTGGGCACTTTGGGAAAAAGCGTGACTTTTTACAAAACTGCCAATTTCATGATTTCATGAGGAAATCCAGAAGGGTCTGTAGACTGTGCCTGATGAATACTAAGGAGCAGGGCACAGCAACAGCTTGTTTTGGAAGGCACCCTTCCCTTTTGGCTTTTGTTTGTGTGTATTCACCAACAATTTACTAGCAGTTTGGGAAAGCCTACTCATTTACTCCTGGTACAGGTAGGAGTAAACGTATTTAGGGTGGAAGTGCATATGAAGCACTGACAAAAAAAATCGGTGGGTTTAGGTGGGAAGAGATAAAAAAAAGTTTGAATGTAAAAATGTGTTTTAGCGTCACACGTCCCGTTGGAGTCTCCGTTCCCCCAGCTGCTGCCATGAATCAGTGTTAATGACCCATCAGCGGGAGGCGCCGCTTCCCACAATGTGTACAAACGGAAAGCCTCCCTTTGTGTAGGCGAGTGCCAGGGAGGCAGCTTCACACATACCTGCCAGATGTCATGTCCAGAACCTGCTGGGGGTCGGGCGGTATCAGGTGTGTATGCCTTCACTCTGTTTGTTGTGCAGCTGTTAGCATCACAGGTGGGCCTTGATTGCATCCACGTGCATGGAAGTCCAGAGAGCCCTTGGACGCAGCAGTGAGGAGCGTGCTTCCGGATATTGACGTACCAACGACTATTTTGACTACGCTTAGCGTGTTATTAGACCAGTTATCTAGGCTAAATTACCTCCTACCCAGATGCTACTAATTGGTTTCGCCTCATGAGAATATTGCAGTACCGGTGCTCTGATCTGCCTAGCTTTTGCAACTTTTAGAGTACACAGCTTCGTGGTAGTAGAGTAATATTTGCGTATCTTTCTGAACCTAAAGATATGGGCATTTGTAATTGGCAAAATGCCAGGAGTACATTCTGCCGACATGCAGTGGCACAGATGTTCACCAGGTGCAAAAACAGTAGAGGGTCCCTGAATATAATAACCAGGAGAGGGAGGCAGGGAAAAACACTAGAACAAGAACTAACCTTTCCTCGGTACCAACTCAGTATTTAGGTAATATATCTATCATACAATATCTATATTAACATTGTCCCAACACAACAGTTATTTCGAAAAACATTTTCTTATTTATTCATTGTATGGTCACAAAATTCATAACAAAAGGACATCATCATTATATACAATACATTCAATTCTATACAACACTATCTCCAAAAGCCCCACAAGAACAATAAGAACCGACAAAATATATCATTCATTCAATACATCATACCAGACATCCTAAACATTCATTCAAACCTATCAGTCACAACTCAACTACCATACCATGGAAAAAGCATTACACAAAAAAAATACGTAAAGTTATACACATAACAGAGCAACAAAAGAAAAGAAGCGCCGACGCGCGTTTCGAAAAAGGACCCGTGTCCACAGTTCCTTCGTCAGGGCGCCATTGATACCATTCTTGGTAGAAATAAATTCTTGATAGGCGTATTGATGGTTCTTTTTTCAATTTTTATAAAGTCACATCCAATGTAATTAAACAAAGGGGCTTAATTTTGAAGTGACATCCAGTATCATAATGTCATCATATGGTCCTTGGGTTCCCAGATATCTAAACACGCATAAATCTTCAATCTCAAAGGGTATTGTTCTAGTATACTCCTGTTACATAAGGATAGCAAGCCAGCAGTCATCAAGAAGATCTCAAGAGAGCATACGGAGCTGGACAACAGATTACTGAATGAAGGTACAGCAGTGGATATCCCAAAGACTATTTGTGTAACAGAGCTGGTCGCCTGGATGAAATCTCTCAAGATATAAAAAACTGGGTCCCAGTATACTCCTTCGTGATTTCAAAAAGGGCAACACCCCCGTAGCATACACCAACGCGAAACTAGCTACTGCTATTCTCCAACCGGCACGACGTCCACAGTTTGGCAGAACGGTGACCGACGTGGGCAAGGGTTTTTCAGATTGTGAGATTTGACCAGTCCTTCAATCCATGTAAAGCACGAATCCATCCGAATTCACGGCCCATATTTAGAGA
This sequence comes from Lissotriton vulgaris, assembly GCF_964263255.1. NCBI lineage: Eukaryota > Metazoa > Chordata > Amphibia > Caudata > Salamandridae > Lissotriton > Lissotriton vulgaris. Next base: position 1,102,362,682 of record NC_141693.1, read on the forward strand.
GCCAGAACTCTGCTCTTGGAAGTAAACATTCACTATACGGAACAAAAGCACTCTCCAAAAAATTGTAATGTCCAGTGTGTGTGGACTCTTATTCACCTGATGTAGTTCAGTTTAATTCTCAACATAATCATGGTAGAACATTGATACAGTCCAAAACACAATGGTCATAATCAACAAACGATGGTATGGATCACAATCTTATTTTATGTTGATTTATCCATAAGGAACACAGCCAACGCGTGTTTCGTCAACTTTTGACTTTTTCAAGGCTAAATAGGTGCTAGCGTGGTCGGTATAGTCCTGTATCTTCCAACAAACCGTCGTAATAGAACAGTCAAATAATTCCCTAGTGCCAAAGAAATCCTCTGTCATGAACCCGGGGAACTTCACATGTTATAGGTAACACAGGATCCGCATCCACTAAAAGTTGATGAAACACGTGTTGGCTATGTTCCTTCTGGATAAATCAACATGAAATAAGATTGTGAACCATATCATCGTTTGTGGATTACGACCATTGTGTTTTGGACTGTATCAATGTTCTACCATGATTATGTTGAGAATTAAACGGAACTATATCCAGCGAATACGAGTCCACACCTTCTGGACATTACAATTTTTTGGAGACTACTTTGGTTCCCTATAGTGACTATTCTACGTGTTAATTTTGAATAATGTATATGTCCAACCTTGGGTAGCAGGGTGCTTGAACCATTACAGAACCCCCACTTTCTATTTGTATCAGTTTCATGTTTGACTGTCTTTCCACATAAATATCTCAATCTATTACAGTATAATACGAGGTGTGATAATTCAGGCCACTACTATCCCCATCTTGGTAGCAAACATAGCAAAGTGGCAATGTTTGGATGAAAAGAATAGGCACTGAATTACCTGTGGGGCGCAAGACGGGGCAGTGTTCCAGCATTACCCAGAAAAAGGGCTCTCTTTGTACGTGCTAACTCTTAAAGATAGGTCCCCGGAGAGAGTTCAAAGCAGGGCAGCATGGAGAGGCCCTTCAAAACACGGTTATCTGTGCAGTAGGTCGCGGGTCATTGAGTGCCATTAGGCACCCATCAGGGGCGGCGCCTCCCTTAGGGTGGAGGAGTAGGGCGAGGGCGCAGGGCGAGAAGTAAAAAATAAAATGGTATTTTAAATACCATATTATTTTCTGCTTCTCACGCTGCAAGAAAGCAAGAGGCAGGGGTATGCCTGGTTGGGGGCGGGTGGGAGGATATGCATGGTTGGAGGCAGGCGGGTGGGCGGGTCTGGGTGGAGTGGCTTGCACCACTCTGAGCACGCTGACTGTTTGGTTGTCCCTCTGGGGTCGACCAAAGCAGTCATGCGCACTCTACATTTTCTCTATGTAGGCTGCATGTAGCCTACATAGAGAAAATGGCCTTCCTGCAGGTGCCCGGCTGAGCACTGTCCGGTGCTCCGCACAAATCACAAGGCTGCCATTGCAGCGTTGTGATTGACTTACAGGAGGGGAGGGAGCATGCCTGTTCCTGTTCAGGAGCAGGAAAATGAATACCCGGCCGGCCCAGGAGCAGAGGTGACGCGGGACCGGGATCAGGTAAGTTTTTTTTTTCTTTTTATTTTTCCCGAACCACCCACTCCGCGGTGACACCAGTGCAATAACCCCCACGTGACCCCCTCACCCGCGAGAATTGCGAACCGCGACCGGCACCCATGAGGTAGGTGCAGTTTATGTTATGTTATGTATGTATGCATGTGGTATTTGCATAGCTCAAATCAGGTCAAAAAGCAGCAGAGCGCTGCGCATGATCAAAGATAAGCATAAAGTCAAAAAGTAATAGGAGAGGAAGCTGAGTTTTGGGCAGTTAAAGTATTGTGATGGGCCCTTTTCAGACCCCTCACCCATGGTGCACATGTAGGGACAGCGAGGCTTCTGCCATACTGTCCATGTCTTGCCCGGTGCTTTGCTGGACTGGATACGGAATAAGGAAGATCTTCGACTACACTGCTGCATGAGGTTGCGTGCTGTCAGAGAGTGACCTCGTGGTAGGGGGCATTCAAACAGTGCACCACCTCTTGGATGGCACACAGTTCCTTCCTAAATCAAGAGTTTCTTTGCACGTGCACCTGTGTCTACAATATAGTGCAGCAGTACTCTACAGCCCCCCGAGAATGAGTTAGAAACCACTTTTCATTGTGTGGGCCTTAGCTTCGCACCCACGTAATGTGCATTGGAGAAAGAGAGGTGGGGTCCCACAAGCATCTGTGGCTCCTTCTGAAATATCAAAGAGACCCAGAGTGCAAAAAATGGTGTTTTGTCCCCTTTGATAATGCAGCTCCAGTGCACTCTTGTGAAGAGCTGCCCTCAGCGGCCTAAAAAAGTACAAGTAGATCTAATGCTGTAGAACTAAGAGAGCCCCATGGATCTTGTTCCAGAATCCTGCTATTGTGATTCTGACATGCTTATTATACCTTCAAGATTGTGTTTGAAGCATTGCCATTGGAGCTCCAGGGCACTTCACGGGCTATTCTTGTAGTTACGGGGTCTGATGGCTGGCAGACATACTTGTATCTAATCTGACTTGCCTTTTTCCACTCTTAAACCATAGCCTCTTGGTCTATATTAGCATATCTTACCTTAGATAAGTAATTTGACGTCATTAGTACTCTGCTTCTTGTACTCACCACACATCTTATAATACACCATGCAAAAATGTTTTAGGAGGAAAATTGTTCTGCAAAACATGTTTTTCCCGTGAAACCCCTGCTGAAGTTTGGTCAGTCCACACAGTAGGCTATGTCAGAAAGTGTAAAATTTGAACACTTACCCAGTTCTGATAGCCAGACGAAATCTTCGGCCACCCTGTTTACATTACACCCACAGACTTTCATCCTCGCAACACAGTAAATAAGAAGTATTAACTATTACTCCTCTTGGAAGCAAGTTTTATATTGAACTAAGCATCAGACATATTCTGCTGATTGGGCACAATAAGTTACAGTTTGTTGTCTCACCCAAATCCTTGTCAGACCTTTAACGATTCATCCATGTACAACCACTGGCTTCACTTCCCTGAAGTCAGAGAGGTTGTGAGTTGTGTACGAGTCACATAGTCAGCCCTAGCCGCGAAGGATTGGCGGGAGCTCTCCAGCCACAAGTGCTTTGAACAAGAGGGTCTAATGGAAAAAAACAATTTCCACATTTCTACGTTCAAAGACTATAGAAAAGGTGAGGCTAAAGTGAAAAGGTTTGTGCCCAGAAAAATACTGTAATAAGAAACGGAATGCCCACCACGGTTCCTGTGCCTGTTAGTATGCCATCGAAGTTCATGTGCCAGCAAATAAAATGCAATTAGAAAGGCTCCTATAGTATGGTACGGTGTTGTTACTGTATGTGCAGGGGGTCTCATTGTACATCTTGGTTCTGCACTGATATTCCGGGGGGATGCCAATACAATTGTGTTTCCGCTCAATGTGCCAGTGCTGTGTCTTTCATGTTAGGACACATCTTAAATATTTTAGGGGGCTTCCACATGTACAAGGATGCTGCCAGGTGCTTCAATATATCAAAGTGCTCCTTCGTATGTGAAGCTGCTGCTCAGCATGGCCTACCACTGCTTTATGATGTAATTAAAAAGATGCCGGTACTTCCATGTAGATTAAGTAAGTTACTTTATTTAAGTTAAGATGTTAGATAATAAGATAAAGCGATAACCCCATCAGGAGCAGCTGTCCTGCTGCTCAGCCCTCACCCAACTAACATTCACAAACCACTAACATTCCACCCATGCAACATTCCACAACACAGACATTCTAGCTGAGCAGCAGGAAGACTCAAGATACAACACTTTACATGCCCGCTGTATGAGAACACGGTCCAGCCTGACAGTGTGCCGACAACAACATCAGGGAGGCTAACAATAAGACGCCCATGAATATGCCAAAGCTCTATCAGACATGAAGGTAAAGCGGTTTAACTATGATGCTGCCCAGTTACATTAGGGCACTCTGTTACATTATTGTGTTCATCATAAAAAGATTTAGCTCGGTTTTGTCATAAACAGGACAATTGGTCACATGGTTAAGGGTGCCAGGTGATTCATGTAATCAGGGGAACCTTACACCAGTTTTTTTCCGTAACAAATCATTGTCATTTGGCAACTGAGTTCCGGTGTATGGTGAGCAGTGGGTCGGGAAATGGTGTCCGTGATGAGAAAAAGCCATGTAGTGACCTTACACAAGGGTTTTAGAAATGTTGCAAACCCTGGACAACGTTCAATTACTTTATTTACAGCCTATTTTACGTTTGCATTACATTCCATAGCCAAAAAACCTCCCGAAAAACAGCCTATCCCTACCCGAATTTGGATTGAGCCATTTCCGCTTGATGTCCTGGCTGTCTTGATGGGCATCACTCACAAAGTTCTGCTTTTAAATGAGTAATTTACAACTATTAAAAGGTACACTCGCGCATAGTCCTAATTTGTACATTTATATAAATCCATGTGATTTATCTGCGCATGAAACAAAAGATACATGCATGCATAACATTCACATAGCATAATGAATAGTTCCGTTTTACTAATGGCATAAGGGTAACAAAATTCATCAACTTCCAAAAGTAGGAGGCACTGCATTATGTAATCTCTTATATGCCGACGACCTGGCACTGTTCAGTCTCACCAGAGTGGGGCTACAAAGACTCCTTGATGCCTTAATGCAATACACGGCCAACAACCAGCTAGAAATTAACATTAAAAAAATCCATGGTTGTTCCGTTCGGCAAAAAACGCTACAGCGTCGGAGGCTGGACAATAGATAAAGAAAGCATCTCAATCGGCCAATCTTACAAATACTTAGGGGTCCATTTGGACTCCAGGGGCAGTTTCACCAAACAGAACACTGTGATTGCAGCCAAGGCTACAGCGTTAATGGTATCCTTGGCTAAGCTATCAAGGAGACTCTCAGGCCCCATCGTCTTGCCCTTACTGGAAGTGCTCAGAGCAAAGATCGGGCCCACACTTTCGTATGGCATAGAGATCTTTAAGGGTAAAATGAACAATACCTTAAATAAACTAACAACCAAACTTTACAAGAAATTGCTTCACCTGCCGAGTTCCTCCTCACCAGTACAGGTCAGACTAGAGCTGGGCTTAATTAACTATGAAACTTCCAACTTTGGCTCATATCTTAACCTGATCCACAAACTAAGACAGGCAGAAGCTGGTACCCTGGAATTCCTTGTCTGGAACGAAATCAGTGTGAGCAATCCGGGGGGATCATTCGGCCGCCTCCTAAATGACTACATCCAACAAATGTCTGCTGCGGATCTCTGGGCCCTTAATCCAAGCCAGACAGCTTTCAAAAACACAATTAAAAAAGGTATAAGACTGAAATCCCTGATCATGGACAAAGCTCTTCTTGCGAAATGTAGCCATGCCTGGGCAGTAGCCAACTCTTATAAACAATTATCCCCGGCCAATTACCTTTCGACAACATTTTCTTATCATCTAAAGTGATGCTTGATCGCCCTTAGACTGGGAGACTGGCGCTTCCTTCAAAATCTCCCAGTATGGCGTCAAAAAAGGGTTGATCCAACGTGCAGAGGGTGTGGGGCAGCAAATGAAACTTTTTTGCACGTGCTTTGTACATGCCCTTTCTTTATTCTCCAACGCAGGCGCCTACTTAGGCCAGAATGGAACAGGCTGGGAGTTCGGACTTGTAGGCACGCCATTATTGCTGCTCTGTCCCTAGAGAACATTGTTTTAAATATAAAATTGGCCAAATTTGTTCAGCAAGTTTATAGTCTTTTAGAAAAATTGGATAACTGTGTAGAATAATATGTACTTTAACCTCATCTGCATTGTCCGGGAGTGCTAATTTTTAAATTGACACGTTGCAGTAAGCACTGATAAGAAGGCCAAATTTTATTTTGTTTTTTCTTAATCCTTTTTAATCTGCAAAATTGTACTTAATGTGCTGGAAGAATCTTTTAAAGATATGTTTTTATATATCTAAAATAAAGAAATTATTATATACTTCATCAACTTCCATATTTCTCGGACGACCGGATTTTCCCTCTAAATATTTCTTTTCCACAAGTACTCCATCCAGTCCTCCCAATTGGCTTCCACCAGTTTCCATACAAATTACACTGGGTTAATTCGAGTGTAAATCGAGTTTGTGGATAATTGTGGCAAGGGAATAACTAAATGTTAATGAATGTTTAAAACATGCACCCCTTTCTGAGTGTTAACCTAATTTTCACGACTTTTTTTTCGCCACCCTATTGACACTTCCATTTCGGTACAGAGCTAAAATATCGATGTATAAATATCGACGTACATAAATATTGAGGTAAAAATATTGTGGGATAGAAATATCGATGGAAAAAATATTGTGGTCAAGAATATTGATTGTTAGGTAAATAATATCGATTGCAAAAATATTGAAGTGTTAAATATCATTAAAAATATAGTTATTAAAAATATCTAACTATTATTAATGTTATGTATTTTAGTATTTTGTATGAAAATTTTTTGTAATGTTAGTATATGTGTTAACATTTTAGTAGTTAATATTGTTTTTTTTAATACAATTTTGCGTTTTTAGTTCCGTAGCGGGTTGTGGGTTTAAAGGGGAATAGGGTGGGAAGTAATTTAATTTTATAGATTGTATTTATTATTTATAGTAGTTAATAATTTTTTTTTAATTGAATTTTGTGTTTTTATTTCTGAAGCGGGTTGTGTGTTTACAGGGGAATAGGGTGGAAAGTAATTTAATTATATGAAATGTATTCAGTAATTTATATTTATTTATAATTGTATACTTGTGATGTTATTGATTTAGATGTACATTAATTTATTAATAATTAGTTGTTAATTAATGTAAACTAATTAATTAATTATTAATTAATTATGGTAATTTAATTAATTGTAGGTGTGTTTTGTGGTGTTTATAGGTGTAAATGGTGGAAAGGAATGTATTTTTCATTGATGAATTATTAATTATTTGTTAATTAATTTGTATTCATTAATTAGTAATTATTAATTGTAATTGTGTAATTAATTGTAGGTGTGTGTTGTGGATAATATAGTGTTAAACAATGTGTAATTAATGAATGTTTAATATCTTGTTTAATAATATTATATTTTAATTTAAATATTATTTATGTTAATAATAGAAATGAAATTTTATAAAAATGTTGATTTTTTTTATTGGTGTTGTATCCACCCCTTTCCCCACTGTTGCACTCACTGGAGTGGGAATAGTAAATTTTACCCCTCCGCTATCCAACACTTTCCCTACTGTTGCACTCACTGGTGTGGGAATAGTAATTTTCACCTCTCCGCTATCCAATGTTTTCCCTACTGTTGCACTCACTGGAGTGGGAATAGTCATTTTTACCCCTCCGCTATCCAACACTTTCCCTACTGTTGCACTCACTGGTGTGGGAATAGTAATTTTTACCCCTCCGCCATCAAACGCTTTTCATACTGTTGCACTCACTGGAGTGGGAATAGTAGTTTTTGCCCCTCCGCTATCCAACAATTTCCCTACTGTTGCACTCACTGGAGTGGGAATGGAAATTTGTACCCCTCCGCTATCCAACACTTTCCTTACTGTTGCACTCACTGGAGTGGGAATAGTAATTTTTACCTCTCCGCTATCCAACACTTTCCCTACTGTTGCACTCACTGGAGTGGGAATAGAAATTTGTACCCCCTGCTATCCAGCACTTTCCCTACTGTTGCACTCACTGGAGTGGTAATAGTAATTTTTACCCCTCCGCTATCCAACACTTTCCCTACTGTTGCACTCACTGGAGTGGGAATAGTAATTTTTACACCTCCGCTATCCAACACTTTCCCTGCTGTTGCACTCACTGCAGTGGTAATAGTAATTTTTACCCCTCCGCTAACAGCACTTTCCCTGCTGTTGCACTCACTGGAGTGGGAATAGTAATTTTTACCCCTCCGCTATCCACATTTTTCCTGCTATTGTAATTATTGTGTTGTGAAATGTATGTTTTTTTTAAAATAGTTTAATGTGTTAATTAATTATAGGATGTTTTATTTTATTTAAAATTATTAATATATTTTATTTTTATATAATGTGAAAAGTTTATAAATTAAATAAAGATAATAGTTAATAAAAGTTATTTAGGTCAATATATGTATTTGTACACATTTTTATGTTTATATTTTTTTAACTTAAGTTTATTTGCTATATTTAGTTAAAATATATAACTAATGTAATTTATTTTGTTAAAAATATTAATATTATTTAATATATTTTGTTTAATTGATAAATATTTTTTAAGTCAATATTTTTTACATCTATATTTTTTACTTTGATATGTTTGATTCAATATTATAGTACTTACTTGTTTAAGTATGGGGAGACTATATTTTTGTATTCAATATTTTTCCATCAATATTTTTGTAAACTATATTTTTTCCATCGATATTTAAACATGGAACCTTCCATTTCTCCTTATAGTACGGCAAATGGGGATTTTAACAACTGTGTGCATCCCACACATCTGTACATTGTGCATATGCTGCATACATTTATGCATGCAAAGGATATGCATAGAATAATAATAACAATAAAAGAAGGGATAGTATTAATTAAAATAATGTCAATAATAATCATAATTGTTTTTATAGAGCGACTCAACAGGTGTTATTAATGCATATTTTAATGTTAGTTACCCTCACCTGAAAGATGGGGACTGCCTTATTATGTCTTTTCACCTTCGTTGTTTATCTGATGCCATTGTAGGATACCACTTTTTCCCGGTGTAAGTCTGTTTAACGGCCCAGCAGAATTGTGAATCAGGCTCATCCTCTCATTGAGTGAAGTTGGATAGGACCCCAGGGATCCTCTTCTTCTGGTTTCTAAGATACCAAGGCGGAGGGTTACTTTAACAGAGGCTTTCCCCTCCCAGGGAGAGCTGACGATATGGCGGGGACCAGGGCGTGACCGGCCCTTCCTACACTTCCGGGCAGGGTCAGCAGCAAATGGGCCGGGGCCGGCGCTGCCTCAGAAGTATTAGAGTGCTTCCAGGGCAGCATGGCTAAATCCCGCCTCTACTAAGGAGGGCTACATAGCTGCGAGCTGGTCTCTTGTTTCCTGCTCGCTGCTGGAGAGGACCTGGTCACATGCTCCTGGACGCCACAGGCCCCAGCAAGAACCATGCGCTGCCCGCAGCAAGTGGACCCCATCCTCACAGCTTTGCCCTGCCTGCAGTAATAAAGGCTTGGGAGCTTATGTATGTAATATCATGTTTATCTCCCTTTTTTCTATTCTCAGAAGTCATTGTTTTGCAGTCTATTGAATTGTCGCATTTATGCTGGGCGGGTGAGGTCAAGATTGGGGGCAAGGACACTTCGCCTCCTTTACGGCATCATTTTTTTATACCAAACTTAACATCTATGTCCCTGGACCCTCCAAGGGGTGCTGCCACTAAGTCGAAATGAGGTGGCAGGGGCGCAGGTCTTCTGGGCGGTCACTGACATGCAGTCCTTACCTATCAACCACCTGCGCAGGCGCATTTGGGCACAACCTAGCACTGGCCCTTGGGGGACATGAAACCTAGGTGCAGGGGGTGCCTGAGGTACGTTTCCTAAGGGCAGCAACCAGATATGGATGGGAGAGGGAAGGTGGAGCCCCCTCATAAGGAGGGCCCACATTCTATGTGACGGAGGAAGGGTCAAACGAAGGGACATATTGCCAGTCTTCATCTCACTCGAAATGGTTATGGAATATTTTGTTGGTTATACAGGAACAGACTAGTTACGGGTGGGTCACTTCCATGAACTAGAGTCTCTGTTAAGGCGAGGTATCACTTATAAACAAGATGTAAATTATGTGGTACCTTTTGATAAAATGTGATAAAAATGCTTTTTATTGTGTGAAAATAATAAATATGGCCCTAACCCAAATAAATAAGAACGGGCTCATTGGATTATTGTGATATCGGGGTGGTTAGGTAATGGTAAATACTCATGGGACATCTACAACCCCCTGGCCATACGGTGAGAGGGAGTGGGAAACACTAGTAGAGGGCTGATGGGGGTGAAATGAATCCAGTGGGAGAAGGCGAGGAATGAATTAAGCATTCCTCGCAGAGACTGGAGATTTCAAGGGAGGAATTGAAATATATTTATTTCGTTTGTGTTTTGTATAACCCCAGTCAGTTGAATACAGTTGACACTTCGTTGAATACCACTGACCTCTCCATTAATTAGATCACAAACAAACTGGCACAAAGAGGCAAATCTGTACAGAGAGACCCCCAGTCGGAGATTATCAGATACATTCATATAGAGAGAGAATAGAGACAAACAGGGGGGAAGAAGCAGAGGAAAAGGAGATGTAATTATAGAGAAGGAAATAAGTATGGATAGACAGCGAAAGAGTGATATATGTTTGTAGAGAGTAAGGATAGAGAGAGAGGGAGAAAGAGCATCTGCAGGTGAAAGTATGCTGGACACTGTCACCCTGCTGTCAACCAGGCTGACAGCTCAAAAGGACAGAAAGCAAAACAGTTGGCTGTGGCCAGATGTCCAGGGGACCTTCAGGCTTCAGTGAATATGACACAGCTGATGTGATGTGGGAGAAGGAGCGTCCTCCACTTCTGCTTCGGTAGATGCGGGGAGTATGGGCAAGTGAAAGAGAGATGGAGCGTGGTGTTCTCAATGAGTACCACGCCAAAACTCTTCACACTTGGACTCAGAACAATGTACAACACACACACTGTACAGCGAAGTGTGGTGCTGGGGCGGGTAAGCCCTTCGGAACCCAGGATAGCACTATATAAATCTACCAGTAGAATGCAAATGCTATTTTGCACAGGGCAGGTGGTAAATTGCCCGGGTGCCAGTGTAAAATTGCTTAGTCACTGGTCCAATGATGTAACCAGGCCACAACAGGTGAATTCTCAAATTACTCACAGGACCATGTACCATATTCTCTTACTTGCATATCTGGCTGCGTTTAACTGCACACGAAGCGTCAAGAATCCATTTATGCTATTATTATACATGCTGTGTTGTCAGTTTTGTCGCCTTCGCGTATACCGTCTATTTATTTATTTTATTTGTTTACATTTGTAATGCGCACAGCTACCCAACAAAGGGTTTCCCGGCGCGGCAGATCCCAATAGCAATGCGGTTACAGAAACTAGATGTTAAAGAGCCATGTTTTTAAGGCTTTTCTGAATTTGATGTAATTCGACTCAGACCGCAATGTATGTGGCATTGAATTCCAGAGCGAAGGTCCTAGGAATGAGAAGGACTTGCCACCCATGCGTGACAGCCTGGTCCTTGGAATTTCAAAATGATTTGCAGTGGAAGACCGAAGAGATCTGGAAGGACGGTAGGGGCGCACCAGGTTTTGCAGATATTTAGGAGCGGTGTTGGTGGAAATCCTGTGCATAAAACATAGAGATTTGAATTTAACTCGGTTTTCAATTTTTAGCCAGTGTAACTTCCTGATGTATTTAGTGGTTGGAGTAGAGATGGGAATTTTACAGAGAAGTCTGGCTGCTGCATTTTGCACTGATTGCAACCTGCGGACAGTAGCTTTGTTCGCCCCCAGGTACAAAACGTTGCCATAATCTAGCCTAGATGTTATTAGGGCATTGACAACTGTTTTCTTGGTGTTTTCAGGCAGCATCCAACAGATCTTTTTTAGCCATTTTAATATGGCAAAGCAGGTGGCTGAAGTCTTTACCGCTTGCTGATGTAAACTGAGTGAGTCGTCAATAATGACGCCCAGGTTGCGAGCATGAGTAACCGGGGTAGGGGGGGTGCCCATTTCAGTTGGCCAATGTTGGGGTCCCCAAAGTTCTTTATTTTTGCCCAACACGATTAACTCGGTTTTTTCGCCGTTAAGTTTTAGGAAGTTTTTTTGCATCCAGTCGGCGATTTTACAGAGTCCGAGTTGTAGGGTGGAGGAATTATCAGAATCTGCAGCTGATAAAGAAAAAAGCAGCTGGGAATCATCAGCGTAGGAAAACATTAAAAGCCCTGTTTCCTCCACTATTTTGGCCAGGGGGCTCATATACACGTTGAAAAGCAACGGGCTAAGAATAGAGCCCTGTGGAACTCCGTGTTTGAATGTCATGGTATCGGCGCAGGCAGTTTGTGAGAAGACCTGGAACGTGCGCTTTTCCAATAATGATCTAATCCAGTTGAGAGCTGCCCCACGGATGCCCAGGGAGTGGAGTGTTTGGGCGAGGACCGCATGCGACACGGTGTCGAATGCCGCGCTGAGGTCGAGCAGCACAAGTGCCACTGTTTCGCCCTTGTCCACCATGCGGCGGATATTTTCGGTTACCCCCAGCAAGGTAGTTTCTGTGGAAAAGCCTGCACGAAATCCCGACTGGTGGGATGGTAATAGGTCATGAGTGGTAATGAAATCAGTGAGGCAACGATGTACATGTTTCTCCAATATTTTTGCAAAGGTGGGCAGCAAGGATATTGGGCGGAAGTTAGCTGGCAAATTGGGGTCTGCTCCAGCTTTCTTCAAGAGCGGATGAATCATTGCATGCTTCCATTCACTGGGTACAAATTGTTCCAGTAACGAAGCATTGAGAAGATCAGTGATGGTAACCAAGACGTTGCTGTTAAGTTGCTTTAAGACTGAGCATGGCAATGGGTCTTTAGGTGAGCCAGATTTAATAGTTTTTAGCAGCCTTTGAACCATATCAGGGTTCAGCAAGGGCCAACTATCAAGTGTGACAGAAGATGCATTAACCGGAGTAGAGCAATCCGGAATGCCTGGAGCATTACCCGAGGTAGGTGATGCACAGTTTGGGGTAGCTTCAGTGGTTAACTTATATTTATTAGAAGCTTGATTAATGTCTTGGTGAATTTGGTCGACTTTATTTGTGAAGAAGGCAGCTAGTAGGTCACATTGAGTTTTATTAAGTTCAGGTGGGAGTTGAGACGTATTAGAGCCAGCCAGCTCTTTTACTAGTTTAAAAAGTGTTTTGGAGTGGTCTAAGGCATTTGTGATTTTTGTGCAGATGAATTCTGCTTTAGCCTTGCTACACTGCTTTTGATACGCTATTAACTGAATTTTGTATTTTTCCTTGATTACAGGTGAGTAACTCCTCCTCCATTGACGTTCAAGATTTTTACATCTAGTTTTTTCATTTTGTAAGATATCGTTGAACCAGGGTGCAGGAGAGCGGTGGGTGTTAGGTTTAAGCTTTGTTTTGGGCAGGGTGGAGTCAATGGCTGCAAGAAGCCAGTTTTGTACTGTGGAGGAAAGCTGTTGAACAGTGGTCTTAGTGCAAGGCCTATGTTCTTCCAGGAGGGTATTGAGACTGTCAATGTCAAGTTGTTTCCACTTTCTTATAAACTGGGTGGGTAGGGGAGTATTATCTTTATTTATTGGGTCGACCTGAAGGGCAAATTTAACCAAATAGTGGTCGGACCAGGGCAGAGGCTGGGCAGAATGCGTCACAATATTGTTAAGATTGGAAAAGCCCCATGTCTAGCCCCATGTCATCAGGACTACCTTTATCCAGTCTTGCCTTTTTATCCAAAAACAGGCTGAAACTTAATACTTTTAGTTTTGGTCTGCAATTTCAACTGTGCCCCTGCTTTCTCTAGCAGTTTATATGCAATGAGAGAGTGTAGGTGATGTCCCTTCGGCCATAGAGCATGTCAATTGTCCCCGAAATTCGGCATGCTTTGCATTTCTTTCTTAAGGTTATGAAAAACAACAGTTTACAACAGTGCATCATTGAAAATTCGCATGAAACTTTTGATAGAGAATCAATATTTTCCAATACTCAAAAATGTGGTAACACCAAAAGACATGTCAAAAACACCTTGTAACCAATGAATTAACAAAGAGCATGATTCATGTATTTGTGTATATGTGTATGCTAATATTAGATAATAAATACAATGTTTTCCAGACATTTTCGTATGTTCTAATGCCATGTTCTTCTCATATACAAGGGAGCTTGGATCTGAGAAGGATGCTTCGTAAAACTTTTGATTGATCTATATTTTTGCCACGGTCATTTCCCACCTGGTCTACGCCTTACCCACGATTTGTGCCCTTTTTCTGCAGCTTTTTTCCTGGTTGATTATTTATCCTTAAGATTATGCTAAACTCTTTCTCTGCTCTTTTGATGTCTTACTTCCCACCTCGTGTAAAACTCATGATTTCAAGAACTATCCATTGAGCCTTTCTTTCTGCCCTTTGTGGCTTTTTGCTCCTGCTGTAACTCGGTAAAAGCGACACATGACACCTTTCAAATGCACCTTCAGGCACGGCGGTAAAGTAGCTACGCAGAGGAGTCTCCTTTCCTTCGGGTTATCATGAAGGAAACCAAAAATCTTCACTGTGTCAATTCTTGACAGTCTCTCCTCATCTTTCTATAGTTTCTTACAAGTGTCTACCCGGGCCACTGTATTATGTTCTGTGTGTGAGTGAATAGCATCCCTGATCAATGCATGGATTTAAAAGACATTGACTGAGAAAGAATTAAAAAAAACACATGGAAGTGGCCTCACTGGTTCAGCAAAGGTACACTGGATAATGTTAAATAAATAAAACAAGCACTGAAAACCCATCGGACCGTTATCAATTGAATCTGGTTCACATATATTTCCTGTGAATATTGGTCACCATTTCCTTTATACTCTTTTTTTTATAACACCACACTACTTTATAATCCTAATGCTTTCAATTGTGAGACAGCCTTGGTAAAAGATTGCAAGCTTTCTAGGCAAATATCGAACCATGGCAGCTGATTAGAAGACGATACATGCTAAAGACGTGCACGACCAATCTAAAACCGTTAAAAAAACATGAGCTGATGAAATAGTGACGATAAGTACTTCAGAGTGCCTACCAAATGCCCCCAGATCTGACCTACTTCATAATATTTACTTGGAAATAGGGTCAGACCGAGGCTTCCATAGCAGAAGACCCTCAAACACTAAAGATGAGTGGAGACTCATTCAGTATACCAATGAATGACTCTGGATTGTTTTCAGTGATCCCTTTAATCTACATGAGGCCATCCATTGACTGCGAGTGGAACAAAATGGCATAGTAAGTTAAACCCCCACCGCTGAAATCTGATCTGATCAATATGTGACATATTTTAACCCTGACAAGGCTAACTTGGCCTTTCATCCTTCTGTGGACCATAAATTGAGTGCCATCAAATTGACTAAAAGTCATTCCTGTTATTTAATGTATTTTGTTACGCAACACTTGTGGTATTGTTTACGAGATGAAAACAAGTTATTGATAATGAATGCACGTGTTGACAAACGTTTGCTGCCACATCACTGCTCCCTCCTAATGAGGTTCCATGACATTGAACCGAGACATTAAAAATATGCTAGTAATCGTTTAACAAGGGAATTTTCCTGGAATTTTTGCCCTGTGCTGCACCTCTCAGATCATCAGACTGATATGTAGATTAGATTCCCTTAGCTATGATAAAAAGGCACAACGCTACTTCATAAGGTTCCATGTTAATCTGATTAACTCATTTGACAATTCTCTTTTTAGTTTGTATTCATAGCATAACTAACTTTCATGGGGTCCTCGAACACTGCTTGCTTCCATTAGTATGAGGAGTACGTGAAGACACTGATATTTCAGCATATCCTTACTCTGGGGGTACTTGTACATTTGTATGTATTTGCACTTGCATGGCGTGAACATATCTAGGGAGCCACAGATTGCTATACATTAGGGGGTGTTGCGCGATGATTCAGCATCATGTACTTCTGGTGGGGATTTAGATATCTGAATGAAACTATTACATTTCACATACTGACAATTACTTTTCACATATATATGTTTCGGCAAAGGGAGACTCCCAATTTTCATATTCCCATTGTAGACAAAGGAATACTTATTAATTTAAACCAATTGCTCGATTTTTGGGAAAATGCAAAGGCCGAGGCCACAATTCAAACCCATGTCTCCAGGTTCTGAAGTCGAAAGCTTTGTCCATTGAGAAAGACATGAAGGATCAGCGGGTTGGTTGTTATTTTTAAGCAGAAAACTTGCTCCTAGAAGTTTGCACCGATCTGCATCTCATGGATTTACTATACAGCTGACCAAATCTTAGTTTCCAGTGTGAAACATATAGATGATTGTGGTCCTATGTTTCGTGCATCAGCGTAGGTGATTGATCTCATTTTGGTTAAATTACATGTCTTCGTGGTGAAGTGGAAACAATACAAACAACATATTTGCTGGCACTCTGAGCTCTCTCCATGTGTTTTTCTTCCTATCAATATTCCATCCATATCACTTTACAGCACTACCGTTACTGCAGTCTTCCTGTCATGCCTGCCTCATCCATTCTCTCAGTGCACACATTTTTACTATTACGCACACTTGTCATCACCATCTGTATAGCATTTGGACATCCCTTCCCTTCATCGCTTTAGGTTCTGCTCAGCTTTTGGAGTGCTCTATCATATTTCCTCAAGTCGACCACTGCTGTTTTCGCCTGCGGGATGCCCAGCTTACCCATGTGCAACTTGGTGAAGCATACTGGGCCCAGCTGCCTTGTCTGTCTCTAATACGCCCAGCTCTTCTCACACTTCCACACTTCTAAGGCAACTATATTGGCTCAGAATTCTTCTCGTTTTGAATTTCGGCTTCTTGTCTGCAGAGCTATTTGTGGCCTTGCTCCTCATTAGCCCTTCTCTTGTCTCACTGCACTATTCTTCCTCTTTTCTTCACTAGCCAGTTATTGGTGTTTTTCTCCCTGCTTCTTTGTCTTTGCAGTGGTGCACGCTTTCTCCAGAACCAACTGCTGTTTCTCTGTGAGGAGAACTTGTTACAAGGACATTTCTGATACGCGCGGGGAGGAATCTGATCTAATCTACAGCACCATCATTTCTACTCCTCGACCTGAATCTGCATCCATCATGCAAAGCATCTTTAATGACATGGATTAAGGATTCCAGATTGTTCCATGCCATCAAGGGCAGAATTCATAAAGGCAGCTTTTTTTCTAAAACCCTGAGAAATGTAGTCTTTTTGCACAATTCTTTCAGTAATGATGAAGGACTATAACTTTCCGCATACAATACTTTAACAAATTAATCCCCGGGAAGGAACATGGTGTCTCTGTAATCTGGTTAACTAACGACCTGCCGCAGCTCTTCCTTCCATATGCTACTGGGCACGGTACGCCTTCTACTGCATGGTGCTGAAGTCCCACTCCCACTGACAACACCCATGTTTCTGCCTACATAGAGTCTTTAGGAGGACAAGGACATCAGCACATAGAGGGCCATGGCTGCTGGCTTATAGCAAGGTTCTCCACAGTACTTCCTTAGTGCACATTGCCTTCAATCAATCCATGAGGATTTGTAAAGCGCGGCATATCACTCAATAGGGTAGCCAGGTGCTTGCATGCCCAGGAGACTTATTCGAACAGCCAGGTCTTGAGGGCTATTTGGAGTTCCGGAAGTGAGGTGATGGTCCAGACGTGCGTGGGGAAGCTATTCCAGGTCTTTCCTGCGATGTGGGAGAAGGAGTGTCCTCCACTTCTGTTTCGGTAGATGCAGGGAGTATGGGCAAGTGAAAGGGAGGCAGAGCATAGTCTTCTTGGTGGTTTTGTGGAAGTTCAGGCGGTGGATAAAGTAGGCAGGACCTTGGTTGTGTAAAGCCTTGTGTGCGTGGGTCAGCAGCTTGAATTGGCATTTCTTCTGTATGGGGAGCCAGTGGAGTTGCCTGAGGTGGGGTGTGATGTGGGTTCTTCGGGGAAGGGCAAGGATGAGTCTGGCTGCAGTGTTCTGTATGGTCTAAAGTCTCTGTCAAAGGTCTGTGACGATTCCTATATAGAGGGTTTTGCCATAGTCCAGTCGGCTGGTGATGAAGGTTTGTGTCACAGTGTGTCTTGTGTAGGGGTGGCCACCTGAAGAGCTTATGTAGCATGCACAGAGTGAGTAAGCAGGTGTAGGGGATGATGTTGATCTGTGATTTCATGGTGAGCTTGTTAATGATGATTCTGAGATTTCTGGCATGGGTGAATGGAGTGGGTGCAGGACCTAGATCTGATGGCCACTAGGAGTCATTCCATGTGTTGCTGTGTAGCTGCCGTTGCCAAAGATCAGTATTTCCATCATGTCTGTGTTCAGCTGCAGGCAGTTGTTCAGTTGAGGCCTTAGGCCCCTTTGTAACCCCTTTTGTCATCACCTGTTTCTTAGCTGTAAATCAAGAAGTGTCCATGACGCAGGTGTTGGAAGCCGCAGATACGGAGGCATTTTTGGGGCGATGGATTGACCGTGTTATAGTAATTGTGCATTTGTTCAAAAAAGAGGACAGTCCATTAGGCGCTTTTTTTGCTGGTGTGTTCGATAGAGCAAACACATTTACCCCAGTCCCTACTGCTGCAAAGATTTTGCCAAAGGGCAAATATAAAAAAATGGATTTCAAAATATTTGGAGCATGTACCTAGCATATGTAGCACATAAACTTGCTAATAAATCAGTTCACTTGTGTATTAGAGATTCTGACATATACACGTTAATTTATGAACTGTAAAGAAAAAACAAAAATTGATATCCCACACATGCACACTAACACACACACACACACTCGACACTACATTGTTCGTCAACATTTCATCATACACCTGCCCATTACCACGCACACTGCCTATGAGGCAACATACTTCTCATTTTCCCCCATTATGGGCCCTTTCACCAGCCAAATATATTCACCTGTTTTTGCAGGCTGAGCTCTGTCTGGTTTTACTGTCAGTCCCTGGTGCAGTAAAGCTACACCACTTGGAACCCCGCCTACTGCTTTCAGCCGGTATGAGATTGCTATTCTACTCATAACCAGCTCCGAAAAGGTGATTCCTGGTATTCAGTGGCTCCTAATGGTAGCTAATGGAGTGGAGCATGAAAGTGATACACCGATTAGTCACGGTGAGCATGTAGCAGTGCCAAATATTCCCATCTGCCAGCTGCCGGGAGACCGATGCGTAGGATAAATTGAATCCATCATCATCTTATGTACGCCCTTTGAAGCGGCTTTACACTTCATTTTCAGCTCCACCAAGCCCAGTAGAACTCATCACTTCGAACAGCAGCCGACAAAACCAATTATTTCAGGCAGTAAAATAAGATAAATGAAGCAAAAAGGTCAGCGGGAATGCGGTTTTCTTCACGCTGTGTTCGAACTATAATCAGTACACAGAAGTACAAAACAAGCATTAGCAAAGCCAATAGGTCTCGCCAAAGCTAACACTATTGACATTGCCAATATATTTTAGCCATGGTGAACACCGGCGTGGCTTCTGCCATGCCTGTCTAAAAGGTAGTGTGGTAAAAGAGAGTGGCGTGTCATAAAGTACAGTGGAGTGTTAAGAAGTGGCTTGTCATAAAGTAGAGGGGAGTGTTAAGAAGTGGTATAGAGAGTTGCGAAGTGGTATAGAGTGGCGTAGAGAAGAGTTAAGTGGCGTGGAGTATCATGGAGTGGAGTGTTCTAGAGTGTTTTGGGGTGTTGTGGAGGGAGTAGAGTGAAGGGGTGCGGAGTGGAGTAGATTTGAGTAGTGTAGAGTGGAGTTGAGTGTCAGAGTGGAGTGATGTGTTGTAGAGTCGAGTGAGATAGCAATTCGTTGAGAGGTGTATAGTAGAGTGAAGTGGTATAAAGAGTGTTGCATAGAGTGGAGTAGAAGTTTGTGGAGTAGACTGACCTTGAGTGGAGAAGATTGTCATAGAATGGAGTGGCATTAAGTGTAGTAGTGTAGGAGAGTGGAATGGCATAGAGTGTAGTAGAGTAGAGTGGAGTGGCATAGAGTGTCAGAGTGAAGTGCCATTGAGTGGAGTAGAGTGGAGCACTGGAGTGAAGTAGAGTGGAGTAGTGTGTTGTGAAATGAAGTTGAGTAAAGTGGCAAGCAGTGGCATAGAGGGAGTTGCGTAGATTGTTGTAAAATTGAGTAGTGTCGTAGAGTGGAGTAGAGTGAGTGGAGTAGTGTTTAATGAAGTAGAGCGTCATAGAATGGAGTATTGTGGATTGGAGTGTCGTAGGGTGAAGTGGCCTAAAGTACGGTGGTGCAGAATAGATTGGCATAGAGTGCATTGGGTTTGAGAAAAGTAGTGTAGACTCCATTGGCAGTGCAGTGAACATGGTGCAGAGTAGATGGCAGTGGTTTTGAGTGCAATGGCATACAGAAGATTGTTTCAGAGTAGAGTTAAGTGGTGGGGAGTGGTGCAGGATAAAGTGGTGTGGTGAAGAGTAGAGTGCAGCGGTGTAGAGTAGAGTGGTGTAGGTTGACTGGTGTGGAGTGCAGTATTGCTGAATAGATTAGAATGGCATAGAGTAGAGTGATGAAGCAGAATAAAGTGGCGTAGAGTTCAGTGGCATAGAGTGCAGTGCATAGAGAGTAGTGGTGCAAAGTAGAGTGACATTGAGTCCATTGGCAGAGAGTGCAGTCTTGCAGAGTAGAGTGTCAGCATGCAGTGTCATAGAGTGCTCTGGCATAGAGTACAGTGGCATAGAGTGAAGTGGTACAGAGTACAGTGGTGCAGTGACGGAGAGTGCAGTGGTGCACAGTAGGGTGGGGTAGAGGGCACTGGTATACAGTAGAGTTGTGCAGAGTAGAATAGAGAGGCACATGGTGAAGAGAGGGAGAGTGCAGTGCCACAGAGTGCAGTGATGCACAGTAGATTAGAGTGGCGTAGGGTGCATTTGCGTGGTGTGCAGTAGCATGAGGTAGAGTTGTGCAGAGTAGAGTGTAGTGGCAAAAAGTGCAGTGACAGTAGAGTGGCGTAGAGTTCAGTGTTGCAAAGTAAGAGTGTTGTAGAGTGCAGTGTGTAGAGGAATGTAGAGTGCATTTGTGTAGAGGGCAATGGCGTAGAGGGGTGCAGATTAAAGTGACATAGGGTGCAATGCTGTAAAGTTGACTGGTGTAGAGTCCAGGGGCGTAGAGTGTATTGGGAGAAAAGTGGCGTATAGTGCAGCAGTAGTGTGGAGTGGCGTGACGTAGGGTAGGTTGCAGTGGAGTAGAGTGGAGTGGCACAGAGTGGAATGGTGCAGAGTGGAAGAGAGTGCCGTAGAGTGCAGAGACATAGAGTAGATTGTTTCAGAGTAAAGTAGTTTAGAGTGCAGTGGTATAGAGTAGAGTGTCATATAGTGCAGTGGTGCAGAGTTGATTAGAATGGAGTGGCGTAGAGAAGAGTGGTCAAGAGTGCAGTGGTGCATTGTAGAGTAGTGTGGGGTAGATTGCATTGGCATAAAATTGAGTAGTCTAAAGTAGAAAGGCATCGAGTGAAATGGCGTAGAGTGGAGTGGTGCAGAGTAGACACTGACGTAACGATACTTGAGGGGGCCTCCCTGCTAGTAGGTGGGGGGGCCCATCCGGGCAAAATCAGGAGCTCTGCAACCAGAGTGCTATGCTAAGGGGGCTCCCTGGAGATTGGGAGCCCCCCCGAACTGCCGGGGCTGCGGGACCTGTGTTACGCCCCTGAGGGTAGAGTGCAGCAGTGATGCACTGTGGAGTGGCGTAGTGTGGAATGGTGCAGAGTAGTGTGCAATGCTGTGGAGTTCTGCAGAGTAGAGTGGAGGGCGGTGAAGTGAAGTATGCATAGTGTGGTAGCGCATTACAACGATATACAACACTTCTTCAATTTAAATGATGATTACATTTGCACAGGCTTGCCGTTTTTCTGATTAAAGTATACAGCACACAAATGACAATGTGTGGAAATGTCATCACCTAGTGAATTGATTTGTTTCAAAAGTATTAAACTATTTGGTTCAACCCCACTTCAGAATTACATAAAAATGTGCTTCATTTGGGCTTTCCATATTCTGAAATATCTGCCCAGTTCATTTACATATATATATGTTTTGTGCTAGAATAAAAAGCACATGGTGCAGCACAGTCCCAACAGCCAGCATGATGAAGATGGAGCCTGACATCTGACCTCTGTCTTTGAATGCACAGCAAACGTGACAAGATAAGAACAAGATGTAAAGGCTTGTTTATGGAAACACACAAAATGTGATGAGAGGAATCCTTGCAATTTGTCTAACCATTGGCAATCACAGGGGTTAGCCATACCAGGTTTTAGGTCGCGCCTAGGCAGCCATGCTCTGTCTCTTTAGGCTTACAGCTCGCCCATCGCTTTAGATTTGTTACTTTGCGTGTTCCTCTAAAAGGCTTGCTTCCATGTGCTTAATCTGTGGCCTTTGTCCTTCGTTTTTAGGTCTCGCGACCTATCAATGCGCATTGAGCGGAGCGAGAATTCATGTCGGCAAAATCCTCTTCAAACCAAGGGCTTTCAGCCCCGCGGTTTTCTTGCAGTTCACGTGAATCACGTGAGCAAACATGCACGCGCATTCACGGCCAGGGCTTCTCCTCCCCTAATTATTCATGGCCGGCCGCAGGCCGGCCGTACTTTCAGTTTCCCGCTTCTCCTCCCCTAATCATTCATGGCCGGCCGCAGGCCGGCCGCTCACAGCACATCAAAGGGCTTCGCCCAGCAGGCGCTCTGCGGCTTCTCCTCCCCTATGCCCCCAGGCCGTGTTCCCTCCCCTGCTACCCCATCCTCACTCATCCCTCGCACCCCCTCCTCCTTCAGGCCCCCACCATTTGCTTTTGCTTTAAATTTCCCTTTCATAACCCTTTATGAATAATGAAAATTATAGTTCTTTTGCACCTGGTGACTTTCACTTTTGCAACGAAACCGAACGGCAGAATTCATATTGATTGGCAGCCGTGAACCTGCACAACTCACAGCATGCACGATTAATGTGGTAAAGCAATAATCGTGAAAAACAAAGCACACGGGATTCTGGACACAAATTCATATTGATTGGCAGCCGGGAACCTGCACAACTCACAGCATGCACGATTAATGTGGTAAAGTAATAATCGTGAAAAACAAAGCACACGGGATTCTGGACACAGCTTGTGTGACAAGGCTCCGACCTCGAGCACCAGCAGAGTTAGGAATAATAAATGATCACCCGCCAGCGGCCTCACTTCATGTGTAACGCTTATCACTGCTCCCTTCTCACTGCTCCCTCCCCCCTAATTGCTTTTTTTTTCACGGGCGCCAGGCCGTGAACTACTTCAAAGGGTTCGGCTTCTCCGCCCCCCTGGTGTTTCTGGCTTTTCTTCTCGCTCGCTAATCACCACCCCCTCCCTCTCCATATGGTCGCTCGATGCCTCGGCTCCTTTCATGCCTCAGACTTGTCTTTTTAAACTGCGCAACTGGTTTGTTGAAACTTTAGTGAGACCTTTCATTACCCGAACTAACCTGGATTTTCACAAACAGAATTAAAAGCATCCGGAAGGCATACACATTACCAGGTGAGTCCACATCATTAGAGACACCATGTTCTGATAAAAAGTTTGTTTTTATTAACAGTGCATACTGGTAGTGGAGGTTACGTGCACCTCAACTGGACTAATTTGATTGACGTTTCAGATCACAACTGTGTTGTAAAAGGAAAAGTGGGTTGCAGGGAGTGCTCGGGTAATCCCACATAATTCATGCTTACAGAACTTGTTGTGTCTTGCTCCCTCTCGCAGAGCATGGCCCTATTACTGGTAGCTTTCACTTTCATGTATTTCTGTTTGTTTCGGTGCACTATTTCTTTTCATTGGTTTCTGCCCATCATTACGGAAGGTTCCCTGTTCTTCCTTTGCAGTGATGTTGGTAAAGTTTTTCGTTTGTTTTTCTTTTTTGTTTATTTTATTTGAGTAGGGAATACGGCAGTGTCAAAACAACTTTTTGATTGTTTTGTGACTAAAAAGCGTTCACCCGAGAGGAACTTTGAAAATTGTTTTCTTTTTGCTGAGGCTCCATGCTCACTTCAGGTATGCGTTTTCGGTCTGAATTGCTTTCTGGCTAAAAGCACTCGCTCGCTGTGAGCTTGCCTTCCTAAATTGTTTATTTTTTTCTGACTGTTACAGCAAAATCTAAAGCTTGACGGTTTACATTGAATTTTTTCTGCAATACAGCATTTTCAAAACAACATTTTTATTGTTAAGTGACCAAAAAGCGCCCTTTGACTTGTGCTTTGAAATTTTTTTCTTTTTGCTAAGACTCCATGCTCAAGTTGGGTGTGCCTTTTTTAAATCAAATTTCTTTTTGTGTTAAAAGCACTCACTCGCTGTGAGCTTGTGTTCCTAAATTTTTTTTTCTGACTCCGTTACAGCAAGATTTAAACCTTGTTGAAAAAGCACGTTTACAATTGTAAATATTGAAAATATTATGTGCATGCTTCACCGTTGGTGGACAAACCAAGGAATATATGAAAGTTTGGTGTTGGTGAAGGTTTTTACATTTCGTTTGAAGGATCATACATCCACGTAGTTTAGTTGCATTTCGAACAAAAACAAATGTTTTAGATTGGAAACACATATTTACTGCAGTGATGACTATATTGGTTGCTTTCAACTTTTTCAACCTTTCAATGGACAAAAGCCTAAGCACTGGTTCCTTGAGAAAACCAACCTGCTAACCAAAGACTGCCTCTGAATACTCTGCCACGTCACAGCAGGGCTATCTCCATCCTGTAGCACCCCCAAAATATTTCCAAATAGGTGGGAACGCATTACAGTAAAGTGTGCTTAATCACTTGCCATGCGCTGCAAATTTTCGTGCTGTGGGGGCGATTTACATAGTGGGCAGGGTTTGGATTGTCCCCGGCCGTCGTCAGCACACGCCCACTGTGACGCATGATGGCCGGGGGCTGTTATGAGCATGCAAGGGGTTAACATAGACAAAAGGTTTGTTACCACACTTTAGTCACCTGCAACCTCCTGCTCCACCCCTCTCTATCAATTGCAATAACAAAAGGCCTGTCCCTTACGAAGTGTGACCTGCATCTTTTTCCCCTATGTGCGGTTACAGCACTGTTTTCATTTTTCATTGATTAATACATTTAAAGGAGCCATTTTTGTTTCTTAGGCTTTGTGAATTAACCTAGTATGTGAAGATGGCCACTACGTGTGTGTATGCATTGTGTCCACTTTTTGGGACCTGCGACCCAGGGTAAAGAAAAAGAAGTCGGAATAAAGACTTGTTATGATGTGACTTTGGAGGTGGAAGAGGTGCAGAGCCAACACAGGGATCTTTCTTTTGTTTTCATTATAAACATATATTATTCAAATGTAAGAAATTTCTCTCTTGAAAACACAAAAGTGTTCCTGTTTTAACTCCCCATTTGCTGTTACCTCTTTCACCACGAGGGTGCTGCTCCTTCCGTAGCGCTTTGATTTTCTTGTTTTCTAAAGAAACTAGTGCATTGTGTTGTTGTACTTTTAAAAAAATCATAACAAGATGTTCTGGGCAAATTACATAGAAATAATAAACACATAACATAACCAAAGGCATATGTTTTGAAACTATTGTCAAATATATGTGCACACAAGCATTTAATACACTATATCGCATATTGAAAGAAGACTTCATTTACCTTTCACGTCCCCTGTAGTTTGTCAAAATGGCCACTACTCAGGAGAACGCATTGTGTCCATTGTTGGGGACCTACGGTAAAGAAATTAAATAAAGCATTGGTTCAATGTCTTTGGAGGTGGAAGACGTGCAAAGCCAACTAAGGGATCTTTTGTTTCTTTTCATTATAAACATTTTTTATTTGAGCGTGAGAAGGTTCTCTCTTGTAAACACACGAGCGCTCGTGTTTTCATTCTCCTTTTCAGTTGCCTCTTCCCCCCCAAGGTTCCTGCTTCCGCCGTCACAGTAAAAATTAAGATCTTAGTAAAGCATACAATTACGTTATCCTATGGGATCATTTTGTATGAATAACAGGCTCTTTGTTTGTCGCCTCGTTATGGTAACAGTTTATCCTGTTTTGGGAATAAAGAAGCTGTGGACTAACAGACAGGCAGAAAGGCGACAATATTTCCACAAGCAGTCTCGTTTTAGATATACTTCCCCATTTGAAGATCTGTGGTTAGAGTTTTGCACCCCCACTGTGTTACCTTACCCTCATTGTGTCAGTAAAATAATCATTACTTTGAAGTCAAACAGTGTTCAAAAGACAGAATACTTTAACAGCATTCCGCTGTCAACCAAGGATTGCTCTGCTATGGGGATTTAATGCACCCACCATTCCATTTAGATGGATATGGTCACGTCTTCCTGGGAGGAGTGCACCTCCCTGAATCAGAGCCTACTAACTACAGAAAACCATCACATTCACAATAATAGACACATCCCACTCCATTCCAGACAACTGCACTCCTCACTACTCCACTAATACACCACTCTAAAATAATCAACCTCAACCCAATAACCCACTCACTTGTACAAACTACCATACACCACGCAAATCTGCAACACTCATAACAACTCACACAACATTCGCTTATCCACTTAATCTACACTACTCTTCTAAACTAAAAACTAAACCAAACCAGTCGGACTCACTCAAACCCACTTAACAAAATACAGAAAACACTATATCATAGTGCTTTTTAGATACATAGGTTATTATAAATACAACAGACATTCAAGTTCACATTTTATTTACAAACTTATAGCATCCATCATACATCACTTAATCATCAAGCCATTAAAGGTTATTTTATTGCCAAAAAAACACATACAATCTACACTTAGTATTCACCCACACTACTGTAAAATAAAGAAAAAAATCAAGCAAAGGCGAGACCTATTGGTTTTGCCAGTGGTTGTTTCTATCCTCTACCCCTTCATCCCCCTCCAAAAACATTAAATAAAAACCTAATTGAGACATTTTACTCCTAGGATTCATGTGCTCCGGCTGGGGAACTGAAGAGTAACAGCTCCTGTGTCCCACTGGAAATGAGGGACGAACACATGCCACCAGAAATTTATGAATTCTTATAAAGCATGCCCACAAATTCTGCTCTCCTCTCTGGTACTGATTAGTAAGTACTCACTCCCCCAACAACCACTGACTATTCCTCTATGCAATCTCAATCATGAGGGTCACAGAAAAGAGCTAGAGAAGTTAGTGAACTGATGGCAGAATGACGGCCGCGGCCTCCTCGCTCTTCTAATATTCTGATTTACTTGCATTCTTTAACTCCACCCTGGATGCTTCCATGCTACAATTAAGCACACCTCTTCGTAATCTTGTACAAGAATAGCCAGTTCTTGTATCTAAATTTGTAAAATAAAAAAGTCCTGTTGAAGGTAGATTATATATGTTTGCTGCTGTAATTTGTCTGGATTTTTTGTCAATCCCTTCTTAGGCACTGCCTTATTTCGACATCCATACTGTGAATTACATTAGCTAACGCAGTACAGTGTTTTTGATATTGTATTTTGTTTCTCATGTAAAGTAGTTCAGCTGAGCTCCTTGCCGCAGTCCCTGCTATAAGGCCTGTACTTCCTGCAGAATGTGTATTGAACAGTTGAGTGGTGTGTTAGCCTTCTTCTGACAAACTGAGTTCAGACAGTTGCTTTGTGGGCTTTAAAAAAACAAACACTACTCAAAAGTAGCAGATGTAATTAGGCACGCAGCATTTTGAAATATTGTATTATCATTAGCTTGACCCTATAACGAAGCTATGGTTTATTATTTTGGAAGCCTGAAGACAGCTGGATTAGGGAACCAGGACAAGAATGTTGCACCTTCTTTAAGCACAGCTACCATGTCACCCACGTTTATTTATTTAGCTGCATCGCTCATGCACGCAAGCCTGAGGCGACCTTCGTTAGAGCCCTCTGGGCAAAGGAGCACAGAAAATATACTCAGCGTCACTATCGATGGGAGACACAAAGAAGAGACGTGTGTAGGAGAGTAGAAACACGCGCCCTTTCTGTTCTTCCCATACTCTGGTCTAACCGATCTCTATGAGCAATACCAAAATGCGTGATTGAGAACATTCCAGAGAGCTTCTTGCCGCTGTTCGTTCTCACCAACCGACGCCGTTTGATTGGTTGTCGGTCGTCAGGGTCTCGTGCCAGCCTCTGGAGAGCGGTTCTCCCAGTCACCTTCCCACCGTCGCTTATAACATTGACGCATCCACGCAAGGTTGAAGTTTACGTTGCAGCCGGCGGTGGTGGCGTTGTTCCTCAGCCCTGGTGTAAGGACATGCCTCAGCATAGCAGTAGGTTTATTTTTACGTGCAAGTGGTGTCTTGCGGGGTGTAAATCACTAGCTCGCACGCGGTACACACTGCTCGGACTTATCTGGGGCCTGCAAGCCGTTGTATTAATAGAACTTGCTGCATTTTCTTTTTATAAAAACATGAAGAGCAGTTTGGTGTTAAAATGTCCAGTGCCTTTCTCTCTTGTCAGTCGGGCAGCCTCATCATGGGGCTAAAATTAGGGCTGAAGTCATTCACTTCTTACTCCTCTATTTTTAAACTTTTAGCACATGCATGTGCGCGTGAAGTATGCATCTGGGCTCCTGTTTACTTACCCATTTAAACATGCCTTTATTAAATAAATGGGGGGGTTCTTTTATATGTCCATACCAAGACGACACAACAAGCCTTCTCTTGCTTAGTCTCGAGACTACTGAACTAGAGCAGCCAGTGCTTAATTTGTAAAATAATAAGTACCAGGGCCCTCATCAGGAGGCCACAGCATCTTGCATCACTGATTGCCCCAGCCAGCACTTCACATAACAGTACACAACCATTAACCATCACACTGCTTACAAGTGTGACAATTCGGACTATTTAAGGGCTCCAAAGCTATACGAATGGTCTGGGCAGCAGGTTTGAGTTGTTTTAATGTATATTGAATTAATACACAACTGTTATTCTGCTCATCTCTAAATTACATAATGTGGCAGACTGTAATAAGTGCTGGTGCCGAGCACCCAAAACCACCGGCTCAAATTAAACACTGGAGAGCACCGAATACATAAGTACCAGCCCATCTTTCCTGGCATTCTGAAAAAATCTAGAAGCACAACTTTTCAGGTTCTTTCTGTTTCTAGGGTGTGTCCCTATCAGAAGCCAAGTATTAATTAGGCAAGTGGCACAGATATACAGTTTGGAAAGTTAATGTTAAGTGTTCTATATAACACACATGGTTCCCCAGTGGCTAGGGCTACATTCAATAAATAAAGAAAATTGTGTTGGACCTTAATCTAGAACTTAAATAATGCTCGTTTCTATAATCTGTGGTTATCGTGAAAAAAATGAGCACGCATCCTGACTGGAGTTGTGTTTGCAAAGTGCTGTGCACCAGGAGGAGCAGGCCCGACTTCAATGCTGGTGGCACCCAGTATAACAATCTTTTTGCCGCCCCACCCGACCCCATGACCTCCTTCTCAACTGATTCCCTCACTACCACCCTCCAACAGTGCCTCTCATCTCTTCTTAGCCCCCCTCTCCCATTCATTTATTTTTTAGCGCTACTCTTAATAGTATAGGTTGCCAGAGCACATTAAATCACACACATTATACAGAGACAATTAATCATACATGTTTAATTTAGTCTATGGGAAATATTACATAAAACAATTCATAACGTTCTAACCTATACCTTACAGTTTGAATTCAGCTCTTTGAAGACATTTCATAGGTCACTGTGCTTTATTAGGATTGTAATTTATGTACTGAAAGTAACAAAAAGATCTCTGTGACAAAAGCAGTAGCCCACTGAGCTATCCACATAAAATACAGCCTTGTGATCTGCATGGTACACGATCTTTGCAGCAGGTATATTAACCGTTTTCGCTACTTTATGATGTCAAACTGCCACTAGACAAAACTCAATCTCTCTCCAGGAATAAAGTTATTCACCAGAGGTATCTCGAAATTTGTACTGTTTCTTGAATATTGCTGGCACAGGAAGAACTCAGCAGCAGTTTATTTGAGCAACAATTAACTTGAGAGGACAAGAGATAAACAACTGTGAAAAAAGATATATATATATATATAAATATATCGAGTTCCAGTTCGAAAAATCTTTATTTCGATCACATGATCATAAAAGATATTCATAAAATCACAGAATAATTCAATTACAATTTAAAAACGCATTAAATAACAATAGTGATCAAAGTTAATTGAGGTGTGCCGAGAATCAAATCTATACTAAATCGCCAAGTCTCTTAATGTAGCGGTTTCGGGTATACCACATTGAAGTTAAAAATTTGGATAGTGCAAATACGGTAGTTGGGGCCAAATCTGACTTTAAAACTCTATAAGCGGGTAAAAAGGTTCTGAATCCCATGTTTTTGAGTAAAGGAACGAGCAAGTATTTCCTGCTCCTCTCATAGGCTCGGCAGAAAAAGATCACATGAACATCATTCTCCTTTGTGTGGGCACATGCGGGGCAATTTTCTGTGGTGGAGCAGGAAGACCATGTTGCTGTGAAAGATGCCAAGGAGAGGGTCCCATATCTTCATTGGAGGAATAGTTTCCTAGTTATTACCGGAGTCATAGCATCTAGGACACTTTCCAGTTGATAGGAGTCTTTGATTTTTATGAACTGGTTGGTCAGAGATCCATCACGGGTGCCATCAACAGTTTGTGAGAGCATTTGGTCGTAGTAGGCTCTCGATAGCACCTTTCTAGGGGTTCTATTACTTGTGTTGACTGGATCTAACCATAGTTCAGGGAGTCCAATTGCCTCAGAGGTTCTCTTAATGTAGTTTAGCCAAGGTGTTCTTATGGCATTCGGCAACATTAGGAATTCCTGTAGCTCAGCTCTGTAAGTGGAGAGATCTGGGCTGCTCCATAAGCGTCTCCAAAATGCTAGCGGTTTAAGCCCCAGCTCCTCCGTTATGGGCCGGAGGCTCATATCCAGCCTTAGAGGGAGAATTGGAGTGCTCAACGGAAGAGCTGTAATCTGCCTCAGGAACTTATTCTCAGTTGTCAATAGTTTTGGTGATGGAATGTGACCCCATAACTTGCCCCCATAGGTGACACCCCCCCCCCCGGGCCTGTGCCTTGTAAATTTGAATAACGGGAGTGAGTGACCGGTAGGGTGATTTGTTCGCTACTCTCATAATACCACCCGCCAACTGTGCCAGTTTGAAATTTGCTTTTAACTGGTGGGCCGACCACGTTAGGTTTTCGTTAAGGGTAATCCCTAGGTATTCAATTGTGTGTACCTGTTCCAGTTGGACTGTACCTAACATGGGGCTGGACGGTTGAGGGGTTTAGGGTTGAGAATCATGTATTTAGTTTTCTGAGGGTTGATTTCGAGTCCCCTTTCTGTGCAGAACTCCAGAAAGCCGTTCAAGGCACGTTGTATGCCCATCGGGGATTAAGACAGCAGCAGGGTGTCGTCTGCAAACATAATTGCAGGCACCCTGCTGCCAGTCAGTTTTGGGGCATCAGTGTTAGGAATCCTGTCCAGGTGAGCGATTACCCCGTTCACAAAGAGGCAGAACAGGGTCGGTGCAAGCACGCAACCCTGTCTTACTCCTCTGCGAACGGGGAACCTTCCGGTTAATTTACCACCTCGACCGCACCTAATGCGCGCGTAGTTGTTATGGTGTAGTCTCATCAGGATTGCCAAAATATCTCCCGGGACATTCATCTCCTCCATAACCTGCCATAATTTTGCTCTTGGCACCAAATCAAAGGTGACACGCAAGTCCACAAAAACTGTGTACAAGCTGCCGCCCTCGATTAATGCTGTCTTCCAGTACAATAGGTTCAGCCTAAAGATTTGGTCAATTGTGGACACCCCTTGCCTAAATCCCGCCTGGTAGGGAGTCAAGATATCCATCTCCTCCATCCAGTTCTGTAACCTATCCAAGATCAGTCTTCCAAAAAGCTTTTGGGATACGTCAATCAGACTGATCAGGCGATAATTGGCTAGGAGCAGAGGTGATCTCCTTTTAAAGATGGGAACCACCTCTGCTCCCAGCCAAGTATCTGGGACCTCCATCCCCCCAAGACAGCATTAAATATTAGCATGAGATATATATATATATATCCGCTCCAGAATGCATTCAAACCGGATCACTCGCAGACGGGTGCCTTTCGTGGTGATGCACCACTTAAATATCCAGCTCCGTTTCTTCCCAATTCTGAAAAGATTAACCCCTTCCCTGCTCATGACGAGCTCAGCTTGTCATGCAGTACACTGGTCGTGTGCTTATGACGAGCTGAGCTCGTCATGAACAATGGGAAAAAAGTAGACTCAACAGATAAGGAAAATCTCCCTAGCAGCGATGGTGTTAAGGCACTCGCGGGAAGAGTATAAAGCTGTTTATTTTCAACAGCAGACAAGCGCGTTTCGATATTCCTTCTTCAGTGTCTACTCCTAGCACTGACGGAGGCCATTTTAAACCTTGTCACATTGTCTGGCATGGACATAGAAAGCGGTTTAATCGCAACATAGTGAGTTAAATTCATTCTTTCAAATATTTACATATCGTTTAAGTTAATAAATTCATTATCTTGCCACTGTATGGACTGCGCTCATTTTGCAACTGATATCGCCATTACTGCATTTCATTGCGAACAATTCATTGTTGTCATTCACATCCTAAATTATATACCTTTAAATTCATGCATGTGACGATAATCTCTTTCTTTCTATTACCATTGATTTATTTCGTTTGTAAGCCCATTTTACGGTTGTTTTTCTGTGCAAGCGTAGTCTTGCGAGACCTCCCATATAGTTCATGATTTAGCTGTGGATCGGCAATTCTCACTATGTTACACTCATAATATTACATCCTTTAGCAAAAAGTTTTTGAGCAAAAGATTTTTCTTAATTTTCTAGCAAACCCTGATTTCTAACCTATAGTTACTTTTGTCTATTTGCCCAAGTGTACAGATACCTCCTCACTTCTATTAAGCCCTTTTGGGACTTTGGTATCGAGATCAATTATGTATCGAGACTCCAGTCTCCGCAGCTTTCGTGTCCTGTTCCCTCCACTGTGGCCTATCGGGACATGATCTATGGCAAAATATGGTAGTTGTTCCCTATTGCTATTGTGCTTTATTGCGAAGTGTTTGGCCACTGGGTAATTAAAATCTTTCTTTACTATAGCACGCTGGTGCTCTAGAATCCGCATTTTTACATTATTCACTGTACTGTCTATATATCTTAATCCACATGGACATGTAAGGCAATTCTAGGCGTAAGTTGTGTGACGTGAGAAATGTATTGATTTTCTTCTTCTCTTTTAGTCCAGGTATTATATAAGATGTTACCCTTTTGCTTTTACTACAAGCCTTGCATTTCCCGCAAGAATAAAAACCTAACATATCCTTAATCTTTCCAGTTTTTTCGGGGATATTCTGCAAAGGGCTATGTACAAGTTTGTCACGTTTTGATCTCGCTTTTCTAAAGGTGATTAGAGGGGCTTTAGGAACATCCTTTCCAATGATATTACCTGTTTTTAGAATGTGCCAACTTTTTTTCAATATGTTTCTTAAATGATTGGCATCATCTGAGAAGGTGGTATTTAAACTAAACTTCCCTCCTTCTTTCTCTTCCAATCTCCCGCTTTTCACCTTATCTAGCAAGAGCTTCTCTCTGGGGATTTTCTTTACTTTTGCAACAGTATTGTCTAGTATCTTTCTTCCATACCCTCTTTCTGAAAATCTACTTATGCAATCATTTGCTGCCTTTATAAAATCACATTCCCTGGAACAGTTTCTTTTTATTCTTAACAACTCTCCATATGGTATACTTTTTACCAGATTGGGGGGATGATTACTGTCAGCATGTAAAATAGAGTTACCAGCTGTAAGTTTTTTATACAGTTCGGTTTCTATATTTCCATGATTACCAAACACTCTTAAATCCAAATAGTTTACTGTTTGTGGACTGATGTCTGCAGTAAATTTCAAATTAGTGTGATTTAGTTGTTCGACAAATTCTTTAGCAGAAGTTGGCGACCCCCTCCAAACAAGGAAGAGGTCGTCAACATATCTGTACCAGACTATGATGTTGTCAGTCCATTTTGCATGCTCCCGGCTT
Organism: Lissotriton vulgaris; assembly: GCF_964263255.1. Taxonomy (NCBI): domain Eukaryota; kingdom Metazoa; phylum Chordata; class Amphibia; order Caudata; family Salamandridae; genus Lissotriton; species Lissotriton vulgaris. The sequence goes on from NC_141693.1 coordinate 1,102,396,563, forward strand.
CGGGATACCTGCTTCTCCCACCAGCCTACGAACAAGTTTGCATAGCTAGGGGCGAAGCAGGTACCCATAGCCGTCCCGGAGATTTGGCTGTACAGTTGCCACTCAAATAACAAGACGTTGTTAACTAGACAATATTCGATGAATTCTAATAGCATGTTGTTATGTTCAGCGAATTTCATCGGTCTTTTGTCCAGGAAGTGTTTGATAGCCTTAAATCCTTGCTGATGATTTATGCACGTGTAAAGGCTTGTAATGTCCAGTGCTATCAGTAGGTAAGTAGGTTCCCAAGTGACATCCTTGATCTTCTTGATGAAATCTTTTGTGTCCTTAATGTAAGATCTTAGTTGTAGGACTATTTGGAAAAGAAAATGGTCAATATAAATAGGAAGATTTTCCGCCAAACTCCCTATCGAGGAGACAATTGGTCTCCCCGGCGGGTTTTTGTCGTCCTTATGAATCTTGGGGAGTTGGTAGAATATTGGGATTGTCGTGTTGTTGTTGTTCAGGAAGAAGTATTCGTCAGTATCCAACATTGTTATAGTGTGCTATTTGTTGATCAGAGCTTGATATTCAAATATGCTCTCATCGTACTATCAAACATGGATGAACTTGATGATTGCCCACTAGGGCAGGGAACCTTAAAAAACATCTGAGTAGAAAATGACAGAAATTTGAATTCATTTCAAGGTTCGCTACCTACCCACGAACCGCCATCGCTAAGAGGCCAGAGCATAGTACGACACGGCAGCTGCTGAGTCAAAAAGAATTTTCATAATTGAATTTGCCCTGGCCCCTGGAAGGCAACGAGAGAGTAACATCGGTGTTCGCGAGGGAGCCAACTCCGGAGTTGAGCTGATAATGAAGCAGACGCGGAGTATGAAGAACCCTGAAGCAGCCCGATGTAAAGCAGTTTGTCTATAATAACTGGAGACGGAGTCGTATCGGAATACAAACTAAGAACAATATTTTGAGATGCAGCGATAAAAGGCGGCACAAGTTAGTGCCTTAATGTTTCGTAAATAGAAAATGGCAACAGTGAGAAGAGACAAGAGAGCACAAATGGCAAATTAAATTTTCGATCAATGCCAAGGAACCAATGTAACTACTACCAGCACAAATGAGGTGCAAACAACAGGGAAATCAGCAAAGAGACCTCTATGGGACAAGCTGTGGAAAGCTTTGAAGACAGAACAAAATGAATGGTGGGAAGCCTCCACCCTGCAAAAATATATTGATGTGTCCCGAGTCCCGAGAGGGCTGAGAACTTTTCCAAGCCAGCCTTTCATAACCCAGATCCGAAACTTGTAACAGGCTGGGCCGAGAATAACCACCAATGCTCCACCAACATGCTTAAGATGTTGGTGAAATTCGCGTCAAAGGATGTGGAAAGGCTGAACAAAGAAATTGACGATTATACTGAAGAACTGAAAGGTTTGATCAGCGATGACGAATTCAAGAAAGAGATGGAAAGAATGGAAACGAGCCTGAATAAAATAGAAAATGATATAAAAGTAAAAAAACAAAGAAAATTTCAAAGGGACTTGGTTGACTATCAAAGAGGCCAAATAATAACATTCGCAAGGAAATATGATAAAATCAGAGGTGCAATGCAAACGGTAGCAGTAGGAAATGCTGGCACAGCATGACAAACAGAAGAAATAGACAAACAAGGAATTAATGAAACATCAACTGAAGGCAGCGTAACAAGTGGGAGTGAGGTGTCCAGTATCCGATAATATTCTGGAGCAAAAACCAGTGTTTTAACAGAGTTCGACATAATCATGAAAGGAAAACAAACCAACAACAAAGAAACATTTCGAAATCAAGGAAGAGAAAACAGAGGAGGCAGAAACAAGAATGCATCAAGTTTGGGAGGATTAGGAAGCCCTGTGGGAACCAGAACAAGGGGCCAACTGAAGGCGAAATAATGGATACATTAACAGTCATCAACCTCTAACACAGAGAACTCAGCACCTCTGAGGTAGAACTTTTATCTATGGGTTTAAGTTTTTGTCCATCCAATGTTTTTAATTACACTTAAAGTCGAGTAGACTTGTTTTTCTTTACCAGAAAGTTGCGGATCAAAAAATGGTTCGCGACTAAAGTATCGGATAAAAGTGTGACATTGAAAGAAAAATCATGTGACATCAGTATAGCCGAGGCAGAGTTAGAATACTCCCTTAAAGTCTTAGCGGACGAAATAGATGAGACCAATTGTCCATTTGAAAATTCTGTGTCAGACAGAGTACCACTTGATATGAGTGCAAACAGCGGGTTTAAACCCAAGTCAACATTCCTCCCTCAAATTAAAAGCGATGTAATTGATGTTTTTGAGAAGGGCATGAATAAAGAACTCCAACACATCACGAAGAACAGAAAATATAAAGGTTGGGATAATACAACAGCTTCCCAGAGAAAGGTACTTCTAAATCTGAAAAAAGACAGCACGATAATAATAAAAAAATCCGACAAAGGAGGGAATGTAGTCGTGCAGTCGAAAACAAAATATATCAAGGAAGGCCTAAGACAGCTATCTGATACATCTAGATATAATAGAAGTAATCATATGGAATACGAACTTTCAGTCCAATCATTCCACACACAACTTTCGAAATGGAGGGAAAAGGGTCTCATTGAGAAAGAAGAATTTCAATTTTTAGAGTGTACATCGCCCAAAATCCCGGCTTTATATCTTTTACCGAAGATTCATAAAGACCACGAAAATCCACCAGGCAGACCAATTGTCTCCTCGATAGGCAGCTGCCTTGAAAACGCATCCAGGTATGCTGACTTTTTTCTGCAAACTCCAGTACAAAAGCTGCCGTCATATCTAAAAGACTCAGGAGACTTTTTGAAATTTCTAAAAACACTGGAATGGAAAGAAAATTATTCCCTCCTTTCCCTAGATGTAGTCGGACTTTACACCTGCATCCCTCACAAATTAGGTTTAGATGCATGTAAACATTTTTTATCCAAGATATCCATCTCATATTTTCACCACACACAGATGTTACTAGAAATAATGGAAATCTGCCTCACACAGAACTACTTCCTCTTTGATAGTAAGATCTATCGACAAGCCCTCGGTACTTCCATGTTCCATGACCTGTTTTGTCCAGTGCTTTGCGGGTCTCTTCTTGGGGTACTGGGAAGAGGAAATAGTATTTAGATCATCAATGTACAGGGAGAAAGTAGTGAAGTGAGTAAGGTACATTGATGATATTTTTGTAGTGTGGGATGGAACAGAACTCGAAGCACTGAATTTTGTAGAAACCTTAAATGCAAATGATTATTATCTGCAATTTACAAGTCACTGGGCAAATGACAGTTTGGAATTTCTTGACTTAAAATTGAGAATTGAAAATAACCATCTAGAAAGTACCCTGTTCAGGAAATCCACTGCAGGGAACGGTCTCTTGCATGCTCGTAGTTGCCATCAAAGCTCATTGATTGAAAGTATTCCGGTGAGAGAATTTCTCAGAGCCAAAAGAAACTGCAGTACTGCCCTATGTTCTGAAGCAGAAGAAAAGAGAATGACAGAAAGATTTCTAGCAAGGGGCTACTCACAGAAAATCTTAAATAGAGCAAAATTAACTGTCTCTAAAAGAACTAGGGAATCACTCTTAGCAGAGAGACCAAAGGACACTGGACTAAGAACTGAAAAAACTCGCTTCATCACCACCTATAGCAGTCAAGCTTTTATGGTAAAACAGAGCTTGAAAAAGTTATGGCCAGTATTAAAAACTGATCCCGAGATTGCAGATTACGTAGAAGCATTCCCACAAATAACTTTCAAAAGATCGAAATCACTGAAAGACCAGCTATGCAGTGCAGTAGAACCAGTAAAGGACAGAATAGCGGGAATACAAGGCTTTTATATCTGTAGAAATTGCAAAGCCTGCAAAAATAGTAGGAACTGCAAGGAAGTCAAGCTGTCGCCCAAAACACAACCTTTCAAAATACAAGAGCATACATCATGCAATACAGAATTTGCGGTGTATGCTCTTTTTTGCCCATGTGATAAAGCTTACATAGGTAGCACAATCCACAAAGCTAAAATCAGGATACTAGAACACCTAAGGGCAATAAAGAATGGAGATAAGGCATACCCCATTGCTAGACATTTCCAGAGCCATCACAATCAAAACACCAGTCTCCTTAGGTTCTGTGTGCTTGACATGGCCAGACATGATGAAAGAGGAGGGAACATAATTCAGAGATTGCGAAGATTAGAATCAAGATTTATTATAAGGTATCAAACAGTAGCTCCCATTGGTCACAACTGTGATGAGGAACTTGAAGTTTATCTGGGTTGAGATGCAGTAAAATATGAAAGTATGTATTGATGTAACCAACTGTATGTTTTTCGCTGTTTCATGAATTTTCATTGATTTGTCAAGGTCTTTTGAAATATATAATACTGTCGAAAGTTATATAAGCTAACGTGATTTGACCATTGAAAGTCTCTCCCAGAAATCGTTCAGAAATGAAGACACTTTGTCTCAAGTTTTTTAGTAAGATTTTAATCACTAGTGGTGTATGAAATACTTATGGGTTTTTGCATTTGTATATTTCTTTTAGAACACATCAGAAATTGCGGAAATGGAGTGATCATGATAATAATACAGTCCCCACCAGGATAGTTACTTGTCAATAATAACCCACAGTGATGACTAACTGCTGTTTGTTTATTGATTTAAGTTGAAGAAAAAGCTTAGAAAATGTATGTGAAGGCTATGAAACTGTGCGCCCACTAGGGCAGGATAACTCAAGGCAGTATAAATCAGTGCCTTTGAAAATGATCATTACTATCAAAAATGGATGAACTTGATGATTGCCAGACTAGGGCAGGAAACCTTAAAAAAACATCTGAGTAGATGTTTGTAATTACGATCACCAAGTAATGATGATGTACAAATAAGTGAAAAGTTGCAATGGTCATTAAAAATAGCTGTTCACGACAAAGATTTGTCAATAACATGCAAAGTGAAAATGCTCAATAAAGCTTTTGTATTGAAAGGTCATAGGCAAAAAAGATTACTGAGTGGTATACGGATGAATTACCAAATGAACTGTTTCAAATTATAATCCTGGGAAATATAAGAACTGTTAAGAGAAATGCCTCAGAAAACCGCAATTACAACCCTTTTTGTGTTTCTTTTGATTCACTTTTCACGTTATTATGGTTTTAGCAGCATAAGTCTGCTTTCTATTTTGTTTGTAACAACAAGTCACATGTTAATTTATAAACCTATCAGTGTCTAAACACTATTACTCGTGAACAAGGGAGTAGAATCCCCGAAACGTGTTGAGTTTCTAAAACGAATTAAAGGCCTTTTTTTGCAAAGAGGAGTTTGTGTGGTTTCTGCTGCTGAAAATGACAGAAATGTGAATTCATTTCAAGGTTCGCTACCTACCCACAAACCACCGTCGCTAAGAGGCTAGAGCATAGCGCGACCAGGCAGCTGCTGAGTCAAAAAGAATTTATATATATATATGACGATTCTTTGTGAAATTTTCAAAAATAGTGGGGCGCTCTTGTCTGCTCCTATCCTGAAAGTCTCGTGGTGATTTGTGAAGCGGGGCAGAGAAAAAAGGGGGGTCTCAAAACGTGTTTTCCCCATGCAATTTTCCATAGGAACCGTTCATTGCAGCTACAGCCCGAACTGCTGAACGGAATTAAACCAAATTTGGCAAAGAGGTAGTCCTTGGTTTAGACTCGTGCCTTTTGCTTAAATGGTGTAAATCAGTCAGTAGTTCCTGAAAAAATCACAATTAAAAGTACATATATATCTATGGCCGCTGTGGATCCGTTCATCCTGAGCGCACCCTAAGCGCACCGTCCCGATCATACGCTGAATGCTAATTGGCTGTCAAGTGGTTGTCAACATTCGAAACCAGGAAGTGTTTGCAGCCATTTTGTGCCTCGATAGAAGCGAGGGTCTAGAAATAAGTGGAACAAGTGTTCAAAACATATAAAGGGGGCAGGTTAGAAATATTTTGACCCTCTAGACCTGCTTCAGGGGTCCCACAAGGACCCCTAGGGCCCCCCCAATTTGTTTTTGTTTGTTGAAAAAACAGAGAAATATGCACAGGTTGCATGGATCCGCCGTAAAAAAAATTCAACGAAGCGCAGCCTTCTGTGCTTGTTTAAAAATTAGCTACCTGGGGGGGGGCCAAATCCCGGGGTCTAAAATATTAAATTTGATGGGGGTCCAGAGAGGCCCTGTAGCCTGTAGACCACCATTCCTCGGTGCTACAAAATAAACGGGTGGGGGGCTCAAAGGTACTCCCCCAGTAAAATTCTTCGGTAGGGAGGGCTAAAGGCCCTCTCCAGCCCCGGGGACCGCTACTCTTTGGGGCTTTCAAAAAAATGGGTGGGGGGCTCAAAGGTCCCTCTAAGCTCCGGGGATCATCACCCTCTGGGGCTTTTTAAATTGTGGGAGGGGGGTCATGTGGCCCCCATTCTGGAGTAGTGTAGGGCTTGGGGAACACCACTCCCCCGGATCGGTTCCTGCTGTATCTCGGGGTGCCTACCCCCGGGACACTGCTGTTTGGTATGGCAGGGCGGGAGTCGAGGTTCTGTAGAGGACTTTAGGTAAATATGACTATTTCTGTACAGCCAGCCCCTTTGAAACCTACCCCCAAACTGCTTACTGCCTGTTACCATAGTAACAGTTCGTGGAACACTGAATTGACCACACAGGTCACAAGTTCAGCACAAAATGTTGCTAATCCAAACAGCAAGTGTGCTTGACTTTTAAAATGTTTCCATAGGAACCGTTAATCCCAGCTACAGCCTCCAGTAAAGAGTTGGTAAAGATTTAGCCTCGATATTACACTTCTAGTTATAAACATCACTCTTTTCTTAGTAAAACTTTGAGCCCCGTCAGTTATTCTTTTACAAATTAAGGAGTATAATTTTATAGGCGTCTTTGTAAATATGCTCCCAAGTACTGTGTTAATGTCGCATGTGAATTAGGCGCGGAATTGTACAGATAAGTTTTGTAGTCTAGGAGACGGCCACCTTCCCGAGAATTATTCACTAATTGTTTGTGAAGTTCGAGGCAACTTAAGTACGGGAATTGTCATACTCAGGATCTTTATTTTAGTATGCAGGGTGTGCCTCGGCAGTCTCTGAAGCCTCGGTGGTGCTAGCCAGTGCCTTATTTGTTTTGTAATCAGATAGGCAGTACTTATGCTGTTATAAAGTGATACACTCATAGAACTCTTGTAGTTGTATAATTACTCAGAATTTATGTGCCTAAGAGTTACTTACATTATTTTTTGTAGGTGCACTTTAATGTTAAATAGTTTTGATTTTAAAATCTTCTCTAGGTAGATGATTATCACTGTAAATAATAGTCAAATGTTGTCAGAAAAATAAGACGTATACACTCAGTTAGTATTATTATTATTTTTTAATGATCCTTTATTAAAACAGAAATAAATAAATAGAGATGTAACTTTAATATAAAGGTATAATAAACTAAACGTGAGATGGACTCCAGTGTTAGCACCGTATGTAACCTGGAAAACCAAAATGAAACATAAGTCCTTAAAATTAGATCGATGTGATTGAATGAGGTGAGAGATTACATTATTATGGAATGCAAGATCGTTTATTCTCACATGCACACTCAGGGTAGTGCACCCCACCCCTCCTGCAGAATCACCCTCAACAGGAGTCTGTAGGGCAGCGCTGGTCATAGGCTTAGGCCTATCTTATGGTATAGATGGTATTTAAAATAAGACAGAGATGTGACTGAATGAGGTTAAAGATCATAAATTAACATAACACTTGGCAATATTGCTTATTCGCACGTGTGCAGCGTGCCTGATGCATCCCACCCCTCTCATAGGCTCGCGCTGAAGAGGTATCTGTAGGGAAGTGCCTGCTGGCTCAGATCTACAGTATGGCCCAGCAGGTCTTTAAAATGATTCAGACATGAGACAGAATGAGGTGAGAGATCACGTCATTATGCAGGAAAATATCATTTGTTTGCACCGCGTTCAATTGGAGGCCTTGTGCACCTAGGCCGCTCTACTTACCTTTTGCAAACACTGCATCTAGCAGAGGTTACATCTTGATTTCTGGTTTGGATCTACACTGCAGACAGTGTTAAATTCAGCCTTGAATTATTTATCTGCAGTGTGGACAGCAGGGTTCATAACTTGAAAAGAGAAAGAGAAACAGTGTGAGAGAGAGAAAGTAATACATGGAGCAGGAGAAGGAGTGTTGATACTGGAGAAAATCCACGCAGCTCACCTTTTTGCCACTGGTGTGTGTCCAACCGCCTGCCAGGTTATAGTGCACCCTCAAGTTTAGTGATCTGAAAGATAGTATACAATTAGTAATTGCAGAGTACATACAACTGCACATGTATATTTCTGCGTTACGCCTTTGCACACCCAGACTACTGCATTACATTAAATCACACTGCAAGGAGGTGTCTGTGCGCTCTTTTCCTCCCAGGGTGCTGTACCCTAGGCATTCCCACTGCATAGTGGTGAGTTCTCATTACTGCGCACCCAGACTGCTGCACCCCATTCACTCCCAGTGTCCGGAGGTGGTTGTACATTCCTACGCACTCAAGTTGCTGCACACTATCCAGTGACTTCTCGTTGCTTCTGAAACAAGCTTCTCTGCTCACCTGGTGCCATTGGCGTGTTTTAAAGAGGATCCACCACGTGTCGAAGCAACCTTCTTGCGCGTTGTTACAATGGCCAAGCATCATCACAGATTCCTTAAACGTTGAGCTTTGGAGGTTTTGGGGGGAGGAAGGCCAATTTGTGAAACAAAACCTGTTAGATAAAAAGGATGATAAGATTGTGCGTCATTTGCTCATCAAAGGAGACAGGAAGTGACTCTGAAAAGAATATTCGCAGCTCACCTTTCTGTCACCGGTGTGTCTTCCACCACGTACCGGGACATAGTGCACCCTGAAGCTTCACATCTAAAAGATAGTAAAAGAAAGATGTTATGATTGGTAATTGCCGCTATCTTAATGTGGAGTAGAATAACATCACCCTTTCACACACCTTCCCTCCCCCATTAAAAATACAACCATTTGTACGGTTCCAACTTGTTTAATGGACTTCGATTTAGGAACAATTAGTAGAGTAGTAATGTTTTCCATCTGGTTATAGAAAACAAGTGGTGCGCAGTCATACACGTGGTTTCAATCATCACGCCCGTGTCTGGGCACGATAATTGAAACCTCACGTGCTAATGGAGTCTATTACGCGCAGCAAGCACGTAATGGATACAAAATAGGCTATGGACAGGGCAATATGCCCCCCTCTGGCCAATTTAGAATAAGTCGCACTCAAGGAAGGAAACAGACACGCATAAGCATGTGCGATTCGTAGGTTAGGTTCATATCCCTGTTTTTTTAGATAGAAAATGCCTTGCGCTGCGTGAGCAGTGCTGTGCACTCCAACGAAGGCACAACCTATACTGCACACAGCAACTGAGGCACAAGTGTTAAGTGAATTGAAAAAGGAAAAGTTGTCAACATAAGATGGTAAAATTTAACTGTAGATAGTATAAAAATAAATACTCATCTACTTCTCTACGCATGTTGGAGCGACGGACATTTGACCGACTATAAAAACGTTCCTGCTATTGAAAAAAAAATACAAATGCAATAAGACAGGGTATATAGGACTGTGTACGCCTAAATTGCTGCGTCGCCTTTTTGTATCAAGTCTGCTGCATCCCATCTACTCCCTCCAGTACGCACCCAGGCCTCACTGCTCACCTTTTCGAGGACAGGGCACCTTCTACTTCATGCAGTCCCGTTCTGCCACCAAGAAGTCTCTCATTTGGTGCGGAGTCTTGATATCACTATGGCAAAGGACATACTCGTGTATCCATCATCATCGCAGGCTGCTAACCCGCTCAGTCCTTACGGTACCACTAACTCAGTAACCAAAGAGGCCACGCACGTAGTGGTGGGCACCCCTGTTCGGTGGTTCAGGCCTTCATAAGGCATCCGAACCACCAGGATGGGCAATCACAGCGCTTGCGATGGGAGCAACTCTAAAATGGCGTTGAGCATGTGCGCCTGGTCTTTTTTATTGGTAGGGCCACGTATTTTGTGACGCTGTGCTGGATGGGTGTGGTTTGGGTGTATACCAGCCATGAGGGAGTGTGTGTGCCGTTCTAACAACTAGACCTGTAACTAGCAGATCACTACAATGAAAATCGGGGCCATGTAGGGTTGTTGTGTTTTCCTGTAAGCGTAAATGGAGTGGGCTGGCCTGATGTATGCCAGTGCTGCGCAAGGCTGTAAACAATGACTCCGGAGCTATGGCGTGGCTCCGTTGTGAGCTATTTGAGAAATCAACTGATAAGGGTGTCCGTGTTGTATTGCTGCTGTCACCCGGGTCTTAACGCAAATGTGTCATTATGTCTGTGAAGTCCCACAACATGGCCAACATGGAAAGTACGGGGAATCACTGACCGTACATTCATCCATAGTTCCACAAATAAAAGATGGTGGACATGACGCATTTCTGCGAATATGAATGTTTGTTGTACATTCAGTGGAGTTTTGTAGATGTAGTAATACAGCACTATGAAAGCTTTAGGTTGCAGTTTTTCGCAAGTAAAGGGCAGCTAATATATATACGTATGTGGTCATTTGGATTTACTGTCGAACTTGGTGCTGGAAATCAGTGTTCGAGCCTCGGAGTCGCGTCCACATCCTGTTATTGTAGACAAATCACGTAATCTACGCGTGCCTGAAAATGTACTGTAAATACGGTGCCATGTAAATCGCTGACATACACACATGTATAAATTTACTATACACTTTGCTTGCAGTTTTGTAATGATGCAGTTTCTACGATCGTATTTGTAGAATGGCGAGAGAAAGTTATATAACCAAAGTTTTTGTTACTGCCAGAGGTAAGATGGTTGCATACGCTGTTTATAGTACAATATTATGTGGTAGGGCCCAGGGGTAGCATTTTACAAACATAATGAATACACAGACACAGATAGATAGTTCAAGTGGGTATGGGCACATGCGCTTGACTTTTTTATTACGTTGCTGTTGGTAACAAGTACAATAGTTATCATCATATGAAACACAGATATTCCATCATAAACGGTTTATGACTTCTGCTATACAAAGGTAGGAGCACTACATGTGAAATAATACACAGAAGATACTATCGTTAAGGGTTCATGAGTTGTGGTGCACTGAGGTGGAGCGGTTTGTGTGGAGCCTGCAATGATGCGTGGTCCAGGCAGACCGCACTGGTAAGAATGTCTTTTGACTACTGAATTTTGCCTTAATAAGGCCACATGGCGATTATTTATGGTGTACTAAGTTAGTGGCACGTCTGGTGCTCAGCGTGAGCTCACCCTGTGATGATGCATGGTCCGAACGGCTGCACTGGAAGCATTGTCTGTTGCCTACTGGACTGCATCATCTGTAATCCTGATTCAAATAAAAGACTAAACATATATGGAATACGTTGTAGAAATATGTAGGTTTCAGGGACATTATAGATCAAATTATGACCTGTGCTGTCTGCAGTGTAGACTGCCATTCAGTGTTCCTTTGGTCTTGCAGGGTGAATTTTGTTATTCAACTAAACCTATAACTGATATAGAAGAAGTTCTTGAAGGAAGGAAGGATACTAAAGGGATATTGTGTAGGTTTGAGGGACGTTATACTTAGTTTGGTACTGCACTCTGCAAATATTGAATCAAGAGTCTATTTAATTGTGAGCTCTGATGACCGCAGTGTAGGCAGGAGAAAGCGGTTAGCAAGAGCCCACGGCCAGGTGGCGTTGAGTAGAGCTGCACAGTATTGGTAAGTTAGCGTGTCTGCAACTAGCGATGATAAGTGGTGCACTGAGTTAGTGGCACCTGAAGCATCAATGTTCTGTGGAGCCTGCGATGATGCATGCTCCGGCCAAGTCGCACTGGTAGCAGTGCCTTTTGCCTACTGAATTCTGCCTTAATAAGGCTGCGTGGCGATGATTTATGGTGCACTGAGTTAGTAGTACCTTTGGCGCTCAGCGTGTACGTACCCTACGATGATTCGTGGTCGAGGCACAGTAATTGGACTAATGTCTTTTGTCTATTGAATCCTGCATAAATTCGATTTAAAAGTGATAGTATGCCTCATTGCTGACATAAAACTGTTCACTCATCTTAGCGATGATTTATGGTGCACTGACTTAGCAGTATCTTTGGCGCTGAGCTTGTACGTACCCTGCGATAATGCGTGGTCCAGGGGGGGCGCATTCGGACCAATGTCTTTTGTCTGTTGAACTCTGCCTGAATACGGCCATGTGGCGATGACTTATGGTGCACTGAGTTAGTAGTACCTTTGGCACTGAACGCGTGCATACCCTGCGATGATTCGTTGTTCGGGTGGGTCGCACTGGTACAATGTCTCTTGCCTACTGGAATGTGTCATGTGCAATCGCCATTCCACCTGAATCGTGAGCCCTCACAATGTAGATCAAAGGCAGTAGTCAGTACAGACATTGAGGAATGTTTTTTGTCACATCCTTTAACAAAATCTGAGGACATAGATTTCAATTGTCTCTGCCTTAAATAAAGCAAAGCAGTACAAAAGGGGGTGGTGATGGACGGAGCATCTGAACCAATCAAACACTCACACCCAGTCAACAGATCTGGGTTTAATCCATCACTGTTCTTTAGCCCACTCTGAATTTCTCTGAAGGCTGAATTTCATGCTGTCCGTAGTGTAGATCCAAAGCTGAATTCAAGTTGTGAACCCTGCAGACCACAGTGTAGATCGAAGGCAGTAGTCGACACAGAAATAGAGGAATGCTTTTTGTCACATCCTTTAACAAAATCTGAAGACATATAGTACAATTGTCTCTGCATTAAATAAAGCAAGGCTTGATTCAATGTTGTCCGTAGTGTAGATCCAAAGTTGAATTCAAGTTGTGAACCCTGCTGTCCGCAGTGTAGATCGAAGGCAGTAGTCAGCACAGACATCGAGGAATACTTTTTGTCACATCCTTTAACAAAATCTGAAGACATATAGCACAATTGTCTCTGCATTAAATAAAGCAAGGCTGAATCCCCTACTCTCCGTAGTGTATATGCAAAGATGAATTCAAGTTGTAAACCCTGCTGTCCGCAGTGTAGATGGAAGGCAGTAGTCGATACAGACATCGAGGAATGCTTTTTGTCACTTATTTTATCAAAATCTGAAGACATATAGTACAATTGTCTCTGCCTTAAAAAAAGAAAGGCTAAATTCAATGCTGTCCATAGTGTAGATCCAAAGCTGAATTCAAGTTGTGAACCCTGCTGTCCGCAGTGTCGATCGAAGGCAGAAGTCGATACAGACATAAGTCTGCGGTGCTGTGGTGCTGAGTTCACAATGGGACTGTATCGAGGAGGCACGTGATTATGGTGGCAGCCACGTGGCAGGGTGAGGACCTTCGCTGTGGCAGAGTCTTTTGTCTTTGCCAAGTGAACAACGCCCAAGGCGTAGCCTAATTATTTATACTCTTACGCTGGAGTTGTGTACGTTAGAACAGCCCACTCCGCTTCTGCTTCAAGGGGGGGGAACAACACAGCTACATCACCGAGATATTCCCCAGTGTCTGAGATAATATGGTTGCGTCCACTGTGCAGTACACTACAGGTATCAATACTATATCTACATACGGAAAAGTTTTTGGTTTGTATAGTGAGTTGTGTATAGCATATCACCGGTAGTCTTGGCACTGTGTAAATTATTGTTGATGTGCGAGTTCCCTCCCTAATACATAGTTGGTTGCCACATCTGTTACCACTCAGCTAGGGTGCTGTTGAGGGGATATATTATTTTGGTAAGGTCCGTTGTCCTGTTTTGCACTGCCTCTGAGGTAGTAGATGGGGAAAGGTCAGGAGGGGTGGCTGTAGTGGTGGTGGCGCTGGGTGTTGTGATTTTGTTGGGTGTCACAAGTGCATAATTAGTACCTCTATCACATATTCGTCTTTAAATATGGGTGTGAGTTGGATGTAATTCACACAGTACATAGTTGACGTCCTTACACTAGTTAAATATTGATTTTAATTTGTGGTAAGTGGAACTATCGCCTGTTTTTTTAGGTAGCATTGCAGATTTGGCTTGTTGTTGAAAATATTGGGAAGTGGTGTTTTTTTGTTTTTTTTTCTACGGGAATGCCTAGTTTGTATATTATTAACATTAGTTGTGGTTCTGGTTTGTGGCGATTTTGTTGGAGGAAGGAATCAATTGAAGAGTGGTAATATTTGCAGTTTTCACTAGGTTGAGAATGAGATGATAATTAAAAAAGATAGAAAAAGACAGATATTGTTAATGAACATTATAATTAGGAATAATCATTTAAAAAACCTTTGAAATTCACTGAAAAACATAGGTTTCAGGTGTGTTATAGTTAGGAATTATCATTTAAAAAAACCTTAGAAAGTCATTGAAAAAAACATAGGTTTCAGGGGTGTTATAGTTAGCTGGACATTTGACTCATACAAAACCATTGATATTCCTCCGTAATAGTTAGTTGCACTAGGTAGATAGTTATAGTTGTGACCTATTTTCCATAGAAAAAGCGTTTTTTTTTTCCAATAACTTTAGCGCCGGTTGACTAATGTCCGTGAAATTTTCAAAACTTGTGATCAGCTCAGGTCAGCTCCTGTCTTGAAAGTTTTGAGGTGATTCGCCAAGCGGGGGCTGAGAAAAAAGGGGGTCTCAAAACGTGTTGTCCCCATGTTACTTTCCATTGGAAACTTTAGACACAGCTACAGCCCAAACTGCTGAACGGAATTACACCAAATTTGGCAACAAGGTAGCCCTTGATTCAGAAAGAGTCCTTTTTAGGTCCCGGCTGCTGGACTGCGCACATGCGCAGTCTCGGTGGCGAGATTTTATGTTTTTGAGGAGCTTTGAGCATTGGGATTTAAGCCCGGCCCCTCTTTCCCATTGGCCGGAGTCACAGTTTATGCTAAACGGTGGCCAGCCATTGGGAAAGAGCTTTCGGTGACGTGGACTTTTCTCTTTCTCAGACGGCCCTCTTGGACGGGCTCGTCTGCCTTCCTTCTGCTGCAAAAGGTTTCTTATCTTTATGGGGCCATATGTTTCAAACACATGGCACCATAAAGACAAGAAATCGTTTTGTGACTCACGGAAGTGAAAGCGGACCGTGCTTGTTATTGTGTAGCATTTGTGTAGCGCACACTCTTCCATGAGTAGAGCTATGTCAGGGGTGTGCCGGCCCTTCCCCAAAGTTCTCATTCCAGATCAGAATCAGTAGGGGGAGCAGGAGCACGGCATGAAAGTCCGGATTTCATGCCATAAAGAGGCCGTGCCATGTCTGATGTTTAATCCACGGCCTCTGTAGGTAATCCTCCCCCATCTTCCACTCATTACCCGAATCCCGGCTTTTGGCCCCATCTCTTCACCCCCAACCCCCTCTCCCCCGTCGCCCCCACCTCTCCGCCCTGGGCTCCATGTGTGGTGGGCAGGTGAGGACTACTGCCTCCTTCACGGGGAGTGAGGACCTAACGGGTCAGAGTGGGGGCTGAGGCCGGGCATATAG
Organism: Lissotriton vulgaris; assembly: GCF_964263255.1. NCBI lineage: Eukaryota > Metazoa > Chordata > Amphibia > Caudata > Salamandridae > Lissotriton > Lissotriton vulgaris. Next base: position 1,102,412,130 of record NC_141693.1, read on the forward strand.
CCGCTGCGAGAGGAGGGACCGTATGTGACGTGAATGAATGAGTCAATGGTGAATGATGGTAATGGTATGTATTGTTTAGCATTTGTGTAGTGCACACTCTGCCTTGAGTAGCACTAAATTGCTAAAAGCCCCATCGCCCACTGAAAAGATCAAACAATAAATGTAATGTTTTCCCCTATAGCGCAGCCTTCTCTCAACTTCTTTCCATATTTTTCTGCAATGTTTCTTCAATGGATGAAGTTTTTCAGCATAAAAGGTAGGTGTGAGCGTTAGTAACATATTAAAAATCAGTTGTCATTATCATCCGACTCTCAAAAGGCAATTTTTGCAAGAAAAAAAAGTTTCATCAGCACTAAGTAGATTTCAGTAGGTGGGGGGAGGTTCATCGAGAACGCTGCTAAACAGATCTTCACTTCAGGCGTCTAAATGAATTATAGAACACAGGAACACGAAGGGCACAACATTATGATGTACACATTTGTATAGTGTTAATGCAGGATGCCTGGTAGTTAGTCAATTAAATCCTGGCTTCACATGAACTTTGTGTGATCTTGGGCATTTTGATTGACAGCCGCTTCACTTAAACACGCTCAAAGCAGATCAGCACTTAGTGACTGCTGGTTGAGAGGCCAACACTCTCTCTGCTCCTAAAACGCGGAGAACTGGGCACAAGAGTGTTCTGGGGGCACTTGCTGCTGTGCCACGGCAGGCCTGGCACAGAGCTGCTGTGCCCGCTGCACCTCAAAGGAAGGCCAGGGGTTAACCCACAATTCTACCTCTTGCTACCATTCAGGGTATCAGGTGTGAGCCCCACTCCTCGCCCCAGCCAGCCTACAAGCAGGGATCACTGGGAGAGCTGAGGGAGCCTTGTGTACCTGGGAACATGAGCTGAGCAGACGTCCCTCTGAGGAGCCGGGGTGAGGAGGGAGGAACTCTGGTGCAGAAGGAACACCTTTTACCTTCAAAAGTGTGACTACGGAGGACTTTCAACAACCCCAGCAAAACGGCTCTGAACCAGCAGGGGTCCGAAGAAATCAGCCAGGCTGGGGTCCTCGCCTGCTCCCAGGAGCCCAAGCTGGGCCCCTCTTTGCCCACAGCAGTGCACACATTAGAAGCATCTGAAGGTATACCATTTCACCTCTTGCTAACCACAGTTAAAATTCAATGATAGATCAGCAGTACGGAAATGGGCTGAAGCTCTGGCAAACTTAGGGAGCCCTATCTATCGGTCGTTCCAGAACAGATTGAAATCTAGACCGCAACAAAGGAGAAAAGCACAAAAGGCTGGACAGACCATCCGATACTCTACGCAAGCCGAGAGGGCTGGCGCAGCAGATGAGACACCCCATGAATCTTTGGGCTTGATTGTCACCCCAAAGCACTCTTGCTGCTCATCCAAACTCATGCATTCAACCCCAAAGCACTCTTGCTGCTCACCCAGACTCATGCATTCAACCTCAAAGCACTCTTGCTGCTCATCCAAACTCATGCATTCAACTGAAAGCACTCTTGCTGCTCATCCAAACTCATGCATTCAACTCATAGCACTCTTGCTGCTCATCCAAACTCATGCATTAAACTCAAAGCATTCTTGCTACTCATCCAGTCATGCATTCAACTCATAGCACTCTTGCTGCTCATCCAAACTCATGCATTCAACTCAAAGCACTAATTGCTGCTCATCCAAACTCATGCATTCAACTCTGAAGCGCTCTTGCTGCTCACCCAAACTCATGGGTTCAACCCCAAAGCACTCTTGCTGCTCATCCAAACTCAAGCATTCAACTCAAAGCACTCTTGCTGCTCGCCCAAACTCATGCGTTCAACCCCAAAGCACTCTTGCTGCTCATCCAAACTCATGCATTCAACTGAAAGCACTCTTGTTGCTCATCCAAACTCATGCATTCAACTCATAGCACTCTTGCTGCTCATCCAAACTCATGCATTCAATTCAAAGCATTCTTGCTACTCACCCAGTCATGCATTCAACTCAAAGCACTCTTGCTGCTCATCCAAACTCATGCATTCAACTCATAGCACTCTTGCTGCTCATCCAAACTCATGCATTCAACTCAAAGCACTCTTGCTACTCATCCAAACTCATGCATTCAACTCCGAAGCACTCTTGCTGCTCACCCAAATTCATGGGTTCAACCCCAAAGCACTCTTGCTGCTCATCCAAACTCAAGCATTCAACTCAAAGCACTCTTGCTGCTCGTCCAAACTCATGCGTTCAACCCCAAAGCACTCTTGCTGCTCGCCCAAACTCTTTCGTTCAACCCCATTAAAAATGCAAAAGGTCTCGCCTTTGATTAAGTTAAAGCCATTTGCTTAGCTATACAATATCATTAGCAAAGCAAATGGATTTAACTTAATCAAAGGCGAGACCTAATGCATTTTCAATGCTTGTTGTTAAATTGTGTAAATTCGTTCAGTAGTTCCTGAGAAATTCAAAAAATAAAAGTTGGAAAATCAATTTCCCATAGGAAATTTTAGCCAAGGCTACAGCCCAAACTGCTGAACGGAATTACACCAAATTTGGCAAAAAGGTAGTACTTGGTTCAGAAAGCAACCTTTTTTTTAAATGATGTAAATCCGTTCAGTAGTTGCTGAGAAATTTAAAAAAAAAAGTTTTGATATCTAGGGACGCGTTAGGTTTGTAAACCCTCCCGACCACAAGCTTAACTGTGAATGGCTGCCAACACTCCAAACCAGGAAGTGTTGGCAGCCATCTTGTGACTCAATAGAACCGAGTCACAAGAAAACAGTAAAACAAAGTTAAAGTGAAGAAAAGGGGGCAGGGGTGGGCATAGTTCGAGAAGTAGCGCTACGCGAAGCTACGCGAAGTGCACTTTGCACTACGTGAACTTCACGTAGCACTACGCGAGCTGCGTAGTAGCATGTTCGCACTGTGCAAGATGCATTTTCAATGATTGCACAGTGCGAACAAGCATCCGGCACTGTGCAATCATTGAAAACGGCATCTTGCACAGTGCGAGCTGTAGTTTTCTGCTGCTCAAGGAAATTTTTACTCAAGCGGCAGCTTTCTCACCGCGAACTGGTAGTTTCTCATCGTGAGCGGTTGCGAGCATGCGCAACCACTCGCAATGAGAAACCTGACCTCCCCGCGTTGAGAATCTCGCCGGGATGTAATTTTGCTAGCTCGCGGTCGCGAACATGACGTTGAGGACTGCGAACAAGCAAAAAATGGCCGCTGCACTACGCGTGTTCGCACTGTGCTACGTGCAGCTCGCGTAGTGCGAAGTTGCACAAACTTCGCAAACTAGGTGAGCATAGCGTAGTGCTTCGCCCAGGGTTAGTAGAAACAACCTGACCACCTAGGCCTGCTCAGGGGGTCCCACATGGACCCCCAAAATTTTTTTTTAAATTTTAAAAAATGTCCCAAAGAGCTGTGGGTGCCCGAAACCAAACAAAATTTGTTTTTTAAAGTAAGTGGGGGCTCCCCCACTTCATTTAAATGAGCCCCCAGGTGGGCCAGGATCCGGGGGTAATCGTATAATTATAGCGCCTCCTCTGGGCTATGTAAATTAGGTGTGGGAGGGCACATGCCCGCCCGCTGCCCTGGTGACCACCACCACCTTGAGGTTTTGAAAATAGAGGAGCGCTTGATGGCCCTGGGGATCGCCACCCCCAGGACCGGCTTCTGCAATGTCCCAGGGTGTCTACCCCCGGGATATTTGCTATGTTTGCTATGACAGGGCAGGAGCATGGCTTCCACCCTGTGATAGTAAACCCTGGTTTGCTTTGTTGAAGCAGGAGAAAGAACCTCCTCTTGCTTCAATAAAGGAAAGGAGAATTGCTTTTGGGCAAGGGAAGCTGCATGTTAGCAGCTCCCGTTGCCGAAAAGCAATGCCGGCAGCTGCAGGAGGCGGGGAGCCGGCGGGATCGTGGGGGCATTGGGGCTCCTCCCACGGTCCCCAATGAAGAGGCAAGGCCCCGGGGGATGGGGACCCCGGGGCCAGAAGTGGTCTGGGAGGGGGGCCATGCAGCCCTCCCCCCTTTAAAAAAAATAAAAATATGTAGATGTGGGCATGCCTCGGGGGATGGTGTCCCCAGTGCAAATATAAATTAATGAAAGTGAATGTTTTTTTTCCAAAAATGTTTTGAATTGCGACCCTAGAGCAGCTTTCAGCGCGGCGCCCTAGTATGAACATGAAGGGTGCACGGCTCTCAGCGTGTCCCCCTAGTGTGAACTATCAGCTCTCAGCACGACATTCGACTACTTCTCATGTGTTTAAAACACTGAGGGGCATATTGTCAAGGACATATCGCCAAATTAACTGCACTTTATCACAGCCAAAATGGTGATAAATTTAACACACTATCCACAAGCTGGTGCAAACAGCTCATATGACCAGTTTACCAACCATAGCAGCCTCAAAAAACATTGTCAGTGACCCCGGCAATATATCGCTAATGAGATGCAGAGAAGGCGTTCCCGTGCGAAAAGCAGCGAACACACCACTTTGCAACATTCTCAACGACCAGCAAGATCGGCGAAGAGAACACTAAACAGGCGATAAGATGCGTTAGCGCCAGGAAGTTTACACCTGCTCTGACCTCGTGTACAGTCGGACTAAAACCTGCAACATGAAAGGGAGCCCAACCACCCCCCACCACCATCCCCTTGTCCAATATCCCCCCTAACCCGACAAATAAATGTGACAGCTTCTGAGATCTGGAACGTAACAAATCGGCTAATGTTGCACAATTATAAGAATGAAGATGCATGTGAGGTTGGACAAATGAGAATCACAGTCATCTATTGATTTTTGTATAAAACATTTTATTTACACAAAACAACAAAATAAAAGTCCTCGACAATCTATGAATCACAGCCTGCAAGACAGAAAGCAAGATAAGATTGTGCGTCATGCGCCCATCAAAGCAGAGAGAGAGAGAGAAAGAGTGTGAGAGAGAGGAAGAGTGAGAGAGAGAAAGGAAGAGATGGAGAGATAGAGTGAGTGCAGACACTGCGGACAAAACCCTCACAGCTCACCTTTCCGCCACTGGTGTGTCTCCAACCACGGTCCATGACATACTGCAGCCCTCAAGCTCACTCATCTGAAACATAGTATGGAATCAGTAATGGCAGAGTACATACAACTGCACACGCCTTCATCGCTGTGCCGCCCCTGCGCACCCAGGCTGCTGCACCCCATCCACTTCCGCCGCCCAAAAGTGTCTGCCCGCCCCTGCGCACCAAGGCTGCTGCACCCCATCCACTCCCGCCGCCCAGAGGTGACTGCCTGCCGCTGCCAAACAAGCCTCTCTGCTCACCTTCTGCCACCGGCGTGTGTCCAAGAGGACCCACAACGTGCTCAAGCAACCTCCAAGGCCAGGACTCACGTCCTTGGCAGCCAGAAGGTAGCACATATGGTTCTGCTAACCCGCTCAGCTCTGGTGGCCACGTGGCGGTAGGCTAGGCCCGTATCGGGCAAAGTGCTTCCGCTGCCACCAACTCTGTGCACTTCAAGTCATGGGAGAGAATGGAAATGGCGTTGATCAGTGAGTGCGTATGTAGTAACTGGTATTGATGTATCTATGGTTTCGAAAATCGTAGTCTGTATTTTACAGTGGGTGTATCAAAGGTTATATTAGGGTGTGAGGAGGTGCATCAGATTATCACATGGATTATGTCATCAGTGATGTCATTTGAGATGTCATCAGTGATGCCATCAGTGATGTCACTGACCATGTCATGAGTGATGTAATATGTGACATCATCAGCAGTGCTTTGCAGGAGCACGAGTTATAGTTAGCTCTACTAACTATAACAGTCGAATTTCTCTGGTTCTGTATGAATAACTTGTCCAACTAACTATAACGTCCCTGTGGGCTGTATAGTGGAGCCGCTTTATCTCAAGTAAGGGGTTGTGCGAGGGGTAACCCAGACTACCACCATGTGTGCTCAGTGTGGAAAGAAAAGGTGCCCACCCTCACAAAACTACCCGTTCCCTCCCCGTGTAAAAGAAAGTCCCCGACGTACCTGCTCCAGCCACACTCCTCCTGGAGCGTGAAGGGGCAATGTGTGGTGTCGTTGGCCTCCTCGCGTAGGACCCTTCTCCTACGTATTCTCCTGGACCTTAGGACCTCCGGTTGCTTCGGAACCCAGCAGCAGCTCCTCCAGTCTTCTTCCTCGATCGGCTTCTCCAGTTTGGTTTCCGGCTTGCGCGCTTCATGGTTCTCGTTCCACCTCTTTAGCCTTGCTGATGGCTCCTGATAGGTGCAGAGGGTCTGACCTCCCGTCTCCTGACACGCCCACCAGCTGGTCCCAAGCAGAATTAAAAGGGCCAGGCCATTCCTGTATACGGAGGAGGGTTAAAGCGTCAATGTCTGGCTTGGCTTGTGGGATTCACTCTCCAGGGACACCGTGACAAAGTGACAGAGCAATCCAAGGCCAGAGGTTTTGTGGGGGGTATGGCTAGTGCAGTGCAATACAGTTGTCAAAGGCGCAACAAAGCAAAAATGTCCAATCAAGGTTTGTGTGTATAGGATGCCGTTATTAAAAAAAACTCATATCTAAAATATATTTACAATATATACAGAATTGAATCAAATGTAAAGTATCCACGACACAGTACTACACAATACCAAACACAATAACAAATGAAACACAATATGGTACAATGAGCCAGTGGGCCACTTCTAGGGAAATGCTACTCTCAAGTGGGGGCAGCGGACACCATCTTAAGTACGACACAATGCAGTACTGAAACCAGTCCCAATGGCTAAATAATATATAATGCTTACAAACAGTTCTAATGATTGCATAGCTCTATTATTTGGGAAGTTCTGATATACCTAGAACAGAAAAAAACACCAAAGTCAATCCAGGAAGTATGGATAAAATGTCATAAAGTTTGTAAATAGCTAATGTTTTGGAAACTTGATGAGTATGATCACTGTTACTCAAAGTGGGGGATCATACATCTGCTTAAACAGGATACTTTATATCTCTTTGAATATATACTTATGTTCAAAACCCTACATGTTCACAAACACTCAAATAGAACAGTAAAATGTAGCCCTACAACTATCTGCAGCCTGAAAGGAAGCTGAAAAGTAAGGAGACAACAGGGGCGGCTCCTCCACTAGGGCGGAGGAGCGCCGCCCCAATGCTTTCTCGCAGTGTGCTAAAGCTAAACCATGTTAATAACTTTTGGTTATTACCATTTTATGGTTCTTTGTGCATTGTCGGGCGGGTGGGTGGGTAGGGCAGGAGTGGTTTGCCCACTTCTGAGTGTGCAAAGACTGTTTGGTCGGTCCTCTTAGTCATGCGTTCTCTGCCCTCTGCCATTCTCCATGCATGCTGCATGGCAGGCTGCATGGAGAACATGCCATCCCCTACAGCCCCTAGTTAGGCGGCGGCCCAAACAATCAAAACGCTCCACTGGAGCGTTGTGATTGGCTATGGGGAGGGAGCGTGGCTGCCTGCTTCCTGTTCCTGTCCCTGTCGGAGGCAGGAGAGCAGGAGCAGTGCAGACACGGGACCCCGGGCGGCGGAAAGGTAGGTTTAAATCTTTTTATTTTTTTATTATTGACCCCGCCCTTCCCGCGCGACTCCGTGCCCGCCACTCCCCCCCCCCCCACCCACGATCCATGCCGGCTGCTTCTGGGACACAATGGGTCCGAGTTTTTTTCTTCGCACAACATTGCATCTGTGGAGGTATGCTAATCTCAGGCAGGAAAGGGTCACTGTCATGGGGCACACATTTTTCAGGGTGGCCTGTAAATATCTTTAAGCCCAGCTACCTTGTTTAGCAAAGATGTGCTGGACCAATACACATGACAGTTCAAAGGGAGCAATCGTAAAATGTATAAAATATTATAATGGCGGCAATCGGAAAATGTATAAAATATTAAACAGTGGGGCAAAGAAAGGCGTGCTTTCCAAATACGAGGGGCTCAGCAGGTGATCGAGAACATTGAGACACAAAATTTGTCAGGCTGCCTTCATCTTGTGATGAGGAATACAATGGGTGAAAGAAATTGGGAATACTAGTTGAGAGGGGTGGAAACCCCTCTTAAATAATAAACACAGACCTTGTCAGAGTGAACCACAAATGTCACTAAATAAACCTGTGCTTAATCATCTGGCAGCTCTGCAAAAACACACTCAGGCTTAACTTAGAGGCAATGTGTAATGTATTTATGCAACTCTCAAAACAGAAATAAATTGAAAATAAAACACAAGAACAACCCCAAACCAATCTAGAAAAATAAAATGTTTCTAAATTGTAAATTATAATAAATGATATGACATCATAATGGCGAAAGTCCAACGGGTAGAGTCAGGGTTATGAATTTTTTAAGTGTAATTTAAAATTAACACCAAAAACCACAAAGTCACAGTCTAATTTACTCATGCCTTAATATATATCCGCAGTCATATTTTTGTACCAAACCCTGCCAGACTCGTTCAATGCCTCCCTGATCTATTTGCATCATAGAAGCTTTACTACTTTTTTTGTGTATACTTTAATGACTGATAGACATAGAGTGCCTACTTCCTTCAAAGTTTTCAGTGATGTTTTGAGCACCAGTGTCCCACGTGTTTACGGTAGCAGATCATCTGTCAAGAGAACTTGACACTTCAGCTGTCCAACTTGCAGTACATGCCGGCGAGCAGCAATGTGTGCTTGAGGTGCTCTAGTGCACAATTCAGCGAGTCACTATTCCATAAATATATACGTACAAGAGCCTCACTTGCAATGCATGCTAGTGCAGCAATGAGCGCTCCAGGTGGAATAGTGCACCTTTCATCGAGCCAGTATTTCATAAACATAAACGTAAAAGTGCCACAAGTGATAGTGATACTTCTCTTGCAAGCAGAAGACTAAAACAACACTTCTGCACTGTGTGAGACGAAATTTGTTTCTAAAGGTTCTCTGGGAAGGTGAGTATGAGCAAGGGAAGGAGATTAAGTCTTACAGAGGACAATTGGACTCGATAGTCTTCGTTGATTGGATCTTGACAATGAGTTAAAAAAGGGTTGTTCTACTCAGCTGTGATTACAGATCCACAGGCTGCGTCCCCTGCCAGACGGGGACCTCAAAGCAGCCATGACAAAGGTTTTCATATCAGCCCACATTGCATCGTGTCTGCATGGTAAATGCCTGTTGCTCTGCAGGTGGTTTGAGGTCATTTGTGGATGAAGCAGAGAATTTTTTTACTGGCTATTCACTTTCAAAGCATCCAGTGGCAACTGGTGACATTTGAAAGTCGTGAGGCGTAAAATAATTGGTGTATGGCACTGCAGCGAGCAAGCCCGGACAAATTACAAGGGGTTTGGGGGGTTTCCCCCGAGAAAAGCCCGATTTATGAATCGGGCTGATCAATTTTTAACCATCTGAAGTGCAGGACAAAATAATTCTGCATGTTGTTTACTGAGATCTGTCGTAGTCTGGCCTGCAGATATAGTGAGTGTCAACATACCATAACTTTAATATTTTTATACTTTTTAGGAACCCTGTATTGATAAATGATACTAATGATAGCTTGCAAAGTTGTTACATTTACAGGAATCAGTGGCGGTCCATGTCATGGCGTTGAGTGTTTGTGAAACAAATGTCATTTATTGTCAGGCTTCTTTCCCATTCTACTAAGGTAATCTTTGAAACTTTTAGAGTGAATTCTGGACAGCCCTTCAGGATGACTTATTGACCACATTTAATATAGCCCTGAACTTCACTTATAATGAGGGTAAGGGCCTTTAACCACCGATACAGCATGCAGCATATGGGCTATAAGGCTATTAGAACATTCCACCCAGTAAGGGTGGAATGTTGTAAATGAAAGAGGGAGAAACAGAAATGCAAACATTAGAAGGCCTTATACCAGCCTTTATAAGCTCGGAGCCATTCCGTTGTCTTCAATGGAGCTTTCAACATTCAAATGTTCTAATATGATTTGAATAATTTATCATAAATTTTCTACGAGGTGTATGTTTTACCAAAGGAAAATTATGTGATCCCAAATGGCCACTTTAAACCACAATGTACAGCTGCAAGGCAAAACAGGGCCACTCGGCAATGACTCAGCTTCGATTTCTTCTAGTGGCCTACTTTCACATCATTTTCCTGACCCAGACGTTAACAGGTCTTTAGGAACCCCAAGAGATGAGAGACAAAAGTCAGGACTCCATCCCCCGAAGAGCTATGTTGACGATCGAAACACAAGGTTACCACTTGAGACTGATGTACGCATTAGGAAGGCAGGTAAAATGAGGAATTGTGGGATTGTATGGAGCTCTTGGAACCCCATTGGGTCAATTAAAATGTCAGGATAAAGCATGTATCATGAGATTCACCATTCTAGAGCAAGGGTCAGAAGCATTGCATATATGGATCACAAGAAATACATTTTGAGCATTTATCTGAAAGATCCTGAACAGAAATCTAAGTGAACGCAACATAGAATCAATTTTTTTCCCTAGAAATAATATGCACATCTGGCACAATAAGCCACTTAATCCTCCTAAGCACACATTCTCCATTGTTTCTTTTTGGAAATGCACAGGCTTTACTCCTATTCCAAGGGTTGCCCCTTAACAGACTACAATTCCATCTCATCTTCCGCCATGACATTCTATAACAAGCATTTACAATGCAATGGTTTCGCCTTTGGAAAAGTTAGAGCTATTGGCATTGTAAATGACAAATTTTGTATTTATGTGTTGGTTTTGAAAACAGATAAATTAGTGGCATTGTCATTTACATTGCCATTAGCTTAATCTGTCGCAAATGTGAGACCTATTGTACCCTACTGACGAGCTCAGCAGACAGCAATTACTACCACACACACACACACCCAGAGCCAGCCACACACACACACACACACACACCCAGAGCCACACACACACACACCCAGAGCCACACACACACACACCCAGAGCCACACACACCCAGAGCCACACACACCCAGAGCCACACGCACACACCGAGCCACACCCAGAGCCACACACACACACACACACACACACCGAGCCACACCCAGAGCTACACATACCCAGGGCCACACACACACACACACACACACACACACCCAGAGCCACACACACACCCACCCAGAGCCACACACACACACCCAGAGCCACACACACACACCCAGAGCCACACACACACACACACCCAGAGCTACACACACACACACCCAGAGACACACACACACACACACCCAGAGCCACACACACACCCAGAGCCACACACACACCCAGAGCCACACACACACACACACACACAGAGCCACACACACACACCCAGAGCCACACACACACACCCAGAGCCACACACACACACCCAGAGCCACACACACACAGAGCCACACACACACAGAGCCACACACACAGAGCCACACACACAGAGCCACACACACAGAGCAACACACAGCAGGGCTTGTCCTACCTTATACTTACAATGCACCCTGCCCTTGGGCCTACCATATGGGTGACTGATATGAAGAAAAGGGAAGGTTTAGGGACTGGCAAGTGGGTGCACTTGCCCAGTCAGCATGACAGTACCAGCCTGCACGAAGGCTCTGCAATGGCAGACCTCAGACACATTTTACAAGGCTGCTTCCGTGGGTGGCACAACCAGTGCTGCAAGCCCACCAGCAGCATTTGGATTTACACACCCTGGGCACTCCGTGCACTAGACTGGGGTCTTACAAGTAAACCAAATAGCCAAACATGGAACCACCGATTAGTACATCAACTTACAATAGGGAGCACTTTCACTGTGGCACTGAATAGCAGTGGCACAGTGCCCAAAGCATCTAATACCAGCAAAAATACATGGGGCAACAACAAAAATGGAAGGAAGACCCAGGCCAATGGTGCCAGGTCTAACAGGGCCTACGTGAAGATTCATGTTTTCAGTTTCTTCCTGAATTCAAGGACTGAGCTAGCAGCCCTAATATGAAGGTGGGAGTTTGTTCCAGGCTTTAGGAGCCAGGTACCAGAAGGGCGGACCGCCGATTCTAGCTCGTCGGATGCGAGACAGCAACAAGTAGAAGGTTGTCTGAGCAGATGTGTCTAGAGGCGGTGTGGAAGCTGCTGTGGCTATTCAGGTAAGAGGAGTCTAGATTATGCAGTGCTTTATATGTGTGTGTAATTTGAACAGTGCACTAGTGTGCATGGAAAGCCAGCTGAGGTCATTGAGGCGAGTGGAGTGTGGTTGAGTGAGCCTGGCTGCTGCATTCTGAATGATCTGGAGCAGTTTGGTCAGCTGGGTGGAGAATCTGACATACAGCGTGTTTCTTTAGACTAGATTGCTGTTGAGCGCCTGGATGGTAATCTGGTTGGGTGCCTGGGTGTAGAAGGAAAGCATCTGAAGATTTGGATACGGGTGTTGAGGGAAGTCTTGTGGAAGTAGGAAGAGGTAATCAGGTGACTGGACATTGGTTTGTTGACTACAATGATTCCCAGGTTCCTGGCCTAGCAGCACGGGATGGGTCCAAGTTCAGATAAGCAGGCTGGGGACAGAGTGGAGAATCCTTTCCGAAGAGCACTACCACTGTCTTATTGAGGGTGTTCACAGACAAGCTTGCAGGAAAATGAGTTTAGTAAAAAGCATGTAAACATGGGGAATAAATATAATTGCTACGTCAAAACAAAAAAGTGGATGCCCAGACTGAACATGTAACTCCACAGGTACATACCCTGGCACCACAACAACTCATGGCGTCACTAACGTGTGCATACATGTACATGTACAAAAGCATGAACGCAAACACTTCCTCCACTCATACTACTACAAACCATGGTGTTCTAGTAATGATTTTTTTTATGCTCATAGCACCGAAGCTTGGTGCTCACCAAGCCACAAATATGCAGTAAAATCTATTACCATTCACACAAGATCTATAATGTTGTGGTACGATGACATTTACCAGTCTGCTGTGTAAAGAAGAAAAAAGTGACACAGAGCAGGGAGAAATCAACGACAAAACAGCAAATAAGGTATACCAAACAGCTTGCTATGCCAAAAGCGCAAATGCTAAAACATAAGAGTGGGTTCAAGCGGTTTACAAAGATGAAGTCTGTATGAAGAACTACAGTATGTACATCAGAACTCACTCAGAGAAGGTAAACCCTCGCAAACAGAACAGCATACTCCAGCAGTATACAGAACAGAAACACATGGTGGTTATACAGCAGCCCAAAACAAGAACTGCATAGAAATACACCCATTCAAGTAACCCCAATAAAGGCCCGGAGTCACCTGGTCATGTGTAAAGATAAATGTGTGCATGCCCTGAACATGGGCGCCAACTTCTGTGGGGCCCAATCAATATTTCAGCTGATTAGCTCCACTTTGCAGCAGTTGAAAGCACATTAAAGGCTTGGGAACTGCTAAGGAACGAAACTTCATACATGATTGCTGTATTCTGCTCGGAGTCGGTCAGTTGCTGCTTCTCTGCAGCGTAAGTACATGAGCGGAGAATTTGCAGGATGCGCTATATAACATTAGTCAGAACCCAAGAGGGTCTCAGTGTATTAGGAAGTAATGTTTTATCAAGACTTACACTAGAATTTTAATCTATGCCTGTTTCCCACTTCGATAATTGATTGCTTTCAAGAATAAAGGCCTAAAGTCACAAACTGAAACGTGTTTCTAATACTTTGTAACAAAGTTATCACATGGCCTATTGTGAGATTCCCTGCCTTCAGGCAGTGCTGGCTTTTCATGTAGCAGCATTTCGTATTGCGGAACTTGTGTTTTTAACATTGTAAATGTGGACTGAAAAGTACAGCAATCAATACCTTAAGTAGTCACCTGTGCCATACAATCACTGTGTTGCTCTGTTTTTAAATGTTACAAAATGGTCCACTCCATTACCAATTTGGTTACTGCTTGAGCCACATGTAATACTAAATTAAAACCTTGTCCATCAGTTTCACTGGAGTACATTATTTCATTCTCATCAGGCATTTGACTTTAGTATACTGAAAATGTTTCAACGAGCTTCAGTAACAGGCAAAGCATGAACAGCAAGGGCAGGAGCACAGCAATATTTATTGACACTATACAAAGAATAGGAAAAGTGGTTAAGGCCAGACATTTTTTCCGGATCACACCGTGCTGATATTTGTATGCCTGCCATAGGTACAAATTAAGGTCTGAGACTGCAAACAAGTGCCTATTCTGTGGGCAGTTTGTAAAAGATGTGCTGTTTGCGTGAGTCTCCATGATCCTGCTGCCAGGAAGACCCACAATAAAATACATGAGCTGCCCAAAACACCTGAATTCTGCCTGCTTCTCAAGGTTTACTTGCAGTCAATTTATGCATTTTTTATACCGTAATTTTGCTTTGCATGTCAGTGATTTGAAAAATGGTCAGCTTTCACCCATATGGCAAATTAGTGGATTATTTCTCCCACCACAAATTCCGTAAATCGCTCCATAAAATCCATCATAGATTTCTTTAAAGCTCAAACCTGCACAACTCACTCGTGCAGACTTTCCAGGAGGTGGAAAACAAGAGAATATCATGTGAAATTGTAAATGTAACAATTGTTCTTTTTCCATAGAAAGAATATGGTTCCCCAGGGAAAAGCGCTTCACCTACGCCTCTGTTAGAGACAAGCGTCTTCCATTCACCCAAGAAAGTCACCTGTATCTGTCACTAGAGTAACCCTGTGTTAATGCACTGTGTGCAAGCCCACATGCTGAAGAAATCTAAAAATATACAAGCCTACATGTTTGCAAGTATTCGTCTATTTGTGGGGGGTAGGTAGATCATGCTAAAATTATCCAAACCTAGGCTATAACTAATATTCACAACATTGGAAAATCTGTCACCCTAGCTGAATAGTGGTGTGATATATATGAATGGAAAATACTTTTCCCACATCTAAATGCCATGCTGGTTTTAATGTTTTTGAAATATAGCCTGGAGCTAAGGAAGCGAGGGGCAGGGCAGTGTGTGAACTAAAGGGTCAAGAAGCTGCGAGGGCAGTGATTGATCAGAGACAAAAAGGAGCACAGGAGAAGGGGTAGTGTGTGAGGAGAAGGGACAGGGAGCTGTGAGGGCAGTGTGTGAGTGGTTGCGAGTGGAGACAGCATTAAGTCTTCAGATGGGGCCCAGAAGAGAGGCAGTGTATGAACGGGGGCAGTTTGTGAACAGAAATGGCAGAGAGGGCAACGAGTGTTCAGCGATGGCATGCAGCAGAGAAGGCACATAGCGCGAGCTCGACCCGCAGGTATCGGAGAGCATAAGTTACATAACACAAGGTCACACCCCCCCCTCCCCCTCCCCCTCTAATTCGATCCTGGCTCCCGCGGCGATAGCTCGGGCCACAACGCCACGTCCTGTACCATACTTCCCGTTTCCTACTGTTAAGTGCCAGAGATGCTCTCTCATTCAAAGTTGCAAGGGCATCAGCGCGTGCCGCACAAGAGGCATAAGGACAACACAGACACGGCAAGTGTGCTGTTTGTCCGGCCAAACGTCCGTATACAGCAGCACAGAAAGTACACAACACAATTAACAATTCAGAGGAAAGAAATGTCAAATATCATGATAAAATCGATAAACGTGCGTGGGAGTTACACCGCTGGCATTATTCTAAACCAAATAACAAAAAAAGTGTCGCTAAGAAACCAGCAACACTTTAGCGCGGGGAGCGATGTGTGAAATAAACAGTTGTGCGCACAACACAAATCATACTTTACTAACTTCATTAAAGCAGCAAACACGCACCGCTGAGCGTAGTGCAAGTTGTGCGTTGTGTGTAGTGAATGATGAGAGGCTGAGTCGCTGCAGCATGTAAGCAGGTGTGTATGAATGATGAGAGGCTGAGTCGCTGCAGCTTGTAAGCAGGCGTGTAGTGAATGATGAGAGGCTGAGTCGCTGCAGCTTGTAAGCAGGCGTGTAGTGAATGATGAGAGGCGGAGTCAGTGAGACAGAATTATTAATATCAGGGACCAGGGAGGGTTTTAGCAGAGAGGAGGGTGGACGGGACACACACGCACACATACACTCATTCACACCCATACATTTACACACGTGCACACACACACATCATTCACAACACTCCTTCCCAAAAATTCAAATATACACGCATGCACCAAACATAAAAAGAATCGATTCGCACTTACCTGCATCTCTCTGCCTCGGAAGTCCCAGGAGGGGGAGTCACAGCACGAAGGCCCAGTGTGTTGCCGTCAATCAACCCAGAAACTCGTACAATTTGATAGTAAGACGCTAGTGAAGCTACTGCAGGCACGTCTTTCATGGATATAACAAGCACCACGAGCACAGGGAGGGAGGGTGGCGGGAACGGGCACAGGACAGGGGGAGGGGGGGGGAGGGGGGCGGGAATGGACCCGAGCCGAGCTCCAGAAACAAATCCCTTTCACACGGGGAGGGGGGCGGAACGGACACATCCTGATGACGCGGCGAGGCTCGCAGGTATCGGAGAGCATAAGTTACATAACACAAGGTCACCCCCCCCCCCTCCCCCTCTAATTTGATCCTGGCTCCCGCGGCGATAGCTCGGGCCACAACGCCACGTCCTGTACCATACTTCCCGTTTCCTACTGTTAAGTGCCAGAGATGCTGAGCGTAGTGCAAGTTGTGCGTTGTGTGTAGTGAATGATGAGAGGCTGAGTCGCTGCAGCATGTAAGCAGCAGGGACCAGGGAGGGTTTTAGCAGAGAGGAGGGTGGACGGGACACACACGCACACATACACTCATTCACACCCATACATTTACACACGTGCACACACACACATCATTCACAACACTCCTTCCCAAAAATTCAAATATACACGCATGCACCAAACATAAAAAGAATCGATTCGCACTTACCTGCATCTCTCTGCCTCGGAAGTCCCAGGAGGGGGAGTCACAGCACGAAGGCCCAGTGTGTTGCCGTCAATCAACCCAGAAACTCGTACAATTTGATAGTAAGACGCTAGTGAAGCTACTGCAGGCACGTCTTTCATGGATATAACAAGCACCACGAGCACAGGGAGGGAGGGTGGCGGGAACGGGCACAGGACAGGGGGGGGGGGGAGGGGGGCGGGAATGGACCCGAGCCGAGCTCCAGAAACAAATCCCTTTCACACGGGGAGGGGGGCGGAACGGACACATCCTGATGACGCGGCGAGGCTCGCAGGTATCGGAGAGCATAAGTTACATAACACAAGGTCACCCCCCCCCCCCTCTAATTTGATCCTGGCTCCCGCGGCGATAGCTCGGGCCACAACGCCACGTCCTGTACCATACTTCCCGTTTCCTACTGTTAAGTGCCAGAGATGCTGAGCGTAGTGCAAGTTGTGCGTTGTGTGTAGTGAATGATGAGAGGCTGAGTCGCTGCAGCATGTAAGCAGGTGTGTATGAATGATGAGAGGCTGAGTCGCTGCAGCTTGTAAGCAGGCGTGTAGTGAATGATGAGAGGCTGAGTCGCTGCAGCTTGTAAGCAGGCGTGTAGTGAATGATGAGAGGCGGAGTCAGTGAGACAGAATTATTCATGTAAATTCCTATCCCAATAGACAGGCGCCGTCCTGAATTCCGCTCGAAGGCGTGCAGCTATGGACTAGTGCCTTGAAGTGTCAAGCACACCGCTTGCTTTCAGGTCCAAATAGGATTCTACAACAGCCTAGGGCAACAGTCTTCCCTACTACACTCCCTAGCCAGTATTTAGATCAGGGACCAGGGAGGGTTTTAGCAGAGAGGAGGGTGGACGGGACACACACGCACACATACACTCATTCACACCCATACATTTACACACGTGCACACACACACATCATTCACAACACTCCTTCCCAAAAATTCAAATATACACGCATGCACCAAACATAAAAAGAATCGATTCGCACTTACCTGCATCTCTGCCTCGGAAGTCCCAGGAGGGGGAGTCACAGCACGAAGGCCCAGTGTGTTGCCGTCAATCAACCCAGAAACTCGTACAATTTGATAGTAAGACGCTAGTGAAGCTACTGCAGGCACGTCTTTCATGGATATAACAAGCACCACGAGCACAGGGAGGGAGGGTGGCGGGAACGGGCACAGGACAGGGGGGGGGGGGGGGAGGGGGGCGGGAATGGACCCGAGCCGAGCTACAGAAACAAATCCCTTTCACACGGGGAGGGGGGCGGAACGGACACATCCTGATGACGCGGCGAGGCTCCAACCAACGGCGGCGCAGCTCACGGGGACAGGCCCACTGCAGCGGCCAATCAGAGCGCGCCTCTGCCGAAGAGCCTCCGAAAAGCCACCAATGCGGTCGCAGCCCCTTCGTGCCTCGGCCAAGGTGCCGAGCAGCTGCGGGATACCACAATTTGTGAGGACAGGGGGGGGGGGCGGGCGGGAGAGGACGAGGGGGGCGGGAAAGGACACGGACGTCGGGAGGGAGGAGGGAAACGTGGGGACGGCGGGAGGAGGCAGGACAGCAGCAAGCACGGCCGGCCGGACCAGACACGGGGGCGTTCCCGGCGTCCCGTGACGTCGGCAAAAGCCAAAGAATGTCGGGAACGCCCCCGTGTCTGGTCCGGCATTGACGGACAGGCCCCTCGTCCAATGGCTAGGCTCCGTTTACACGGGGAGGGGGGCGGAACGGACACATCCTGATGACGCGGCGAGGCTCCAACCAACGGCGGCGCAGCTCACGGGGACAGGCCCACTGCAGCGGCCAATCAGAGCGCGCCTCTGCCGAAGAGCCTCCGAAAAGCCACCAATGCGGTCGCAGCCCCTTCGTGCCTCGGCCAAGGTGCCGAGCAGCTGCGGGATACCACAATTTGTGAGGACAGGGGGGGGGGGCGGGCGGGAGAGGACGAGGGGGGCGGGAAAGGACACGGACGTCGGGAGGGAGGAGGGAAACGTGGGGACGGCGGGAGGAGGCAGGACAGCAGCAAGCACGGCCGGCCGGACCAGACACGGGGGCGTTCCCGGCGTCCCGTGACGTCGGCAAAAGCCAAAGAATGTCGGGAACGCCCCCGTGTCTGGTCCGGCATTGACGGACAGGCCCCTCGTCCAATGGCTAGGCTCCGTTTATGGAGCTAGCCAATCGGACGGGGGGGCGTCTTCCATAGTGCTTACTATACTCATTAGATTTCTCTGGAGGCGGAGCCTAATCGGCTCCGCTCACCAGCGAAACCTAAAAAGCATCATGTCTTCTTCCTGTGTCTACTCACTTTCTGCCACCATTTCCTTCTCTTCTTTCCACCGATGCTTCACTGTAGGGATAATTCTGCCAGCAGGGCTGCACTGAGGCCTTTTACATATTCACTCATTCATGGTTACAGATGTTCTACTTTCACTCAAACAGCACAGACACCTTTGTTGATTTCTGGCACTAGCATGTTGGTTTCCTCTAACGTCCTTCTATCTCTTCACCCGAATGGAGACACTCTTACACCTCACACGCCTGAGTCTCTCCTTGTGTGAGATGCGTTGTTTGTGGCCCTGAAGCTGGTGGAAGTTAACCTTTGTAGCCAGGTGGTGGAGGGAAATGCGGACCGCGTGTCACAATGGACATAAGACAATTACAGCATAACATGGTGTACCCAGTGTGTCGTGAGAACATTACAAAAAACAGAGGCACAACATGGCGTCAGACATTGGCCTAATACATTGATTCCCCTAAACACTGCAAACGCACACCGAGAAGAAAGCCAGCCCGCCACAGCTGGGGGACGCGGTGTTGGTTTTCACGATGTGTGTTTTTCTACAGAACAATGTTAAGTGCTGTGACCAAACCTTGGAATGCTCTGTTGTTTCACAGACCCATGTAGGCCTCTGCTGACAGTGGCAAGAGTAAAAAAAAAAACGGAAATACATAACATTGTCCAAAACAGCTCGTGTGCAACGTAATAAAAATTAGTTTCCCTGAAAAGCTGTTCTCCTGAAGAATGCTGGTTTTGCTATGTAATTGGACTGGTACAACAGAAACTTTACTGTAAAAACCAACTACAGCAGAGTGTGTGATGGTCGTCTGTGTTACACAGAGCTAGATATGTGCACATGGTTGTAGGGGGTGGACATGCCTGGGACTTAATATTTGTTATCAGACTTTAACTCCTAGTTAGAGAGAGAAAGGGAGAAGACGGAGGAAGAGAAAGGGATACAATGAAAAAAGACAGAAAGCAGGGATGAAAAAGATCTCTGAAGAGTGACATAAACGGATGGACTGTAGGGCGACAACCTTGGAATTTGGCAGCCCCAAAAGCAGGCTCCTAAGAAAGGTTTGGGCCTGACACCTATCATTTTTTAGATTGAGCCTGAGCAGCACATGCGCTGCTCTGCGAGGCACCATTTTTTTGTCAATTTAAAAAAATGCTTTATTTTGGAAAAGCGCCCCATACCGCACATTCACTTCAATGGCACCACACACCTCTCTTTAGACGTTTGAAATGCAATAGGTTTTGCATTTGCGAGAGTTTAAGCTATTGGGATTGTAAATGACAATGCCTTTTATTTATGTTTTAAAAACCAAAACACCTAAACGCAATCACTCTCACATAAATGCGAGACCTATTACATTGCAAATGCTTGTTATGAATTAAGCACTGGTGTTGCAGTGTTTGTCGTT
The DNA here is from genome assembly GCF_964263255.1 of Lissotriton vulgaris. Classification (NCBI taxonomy): domain Eukaryota; kingdom Metazoa; phylum Chordata; class Amphibia; order Caudata; family Salamandridae; genus Lissotriton; species Lissotriton vulgaris. Next base: position 1,102,432,693 of record NC_141693.1, read on the forward strand.
GAGGCAGCAATATAAGTCCAATGTTAGAGTACGTCAGGTCAGATACATATTGCCACAAGGTATGAGGCCATAAGTGCATTTTATACTTGTCAGGAGCGAGAGACATCTTGGGAAATCATGTATATAACCTATTGCTGTAGTCAGAATAGTAACCGAATTGTAGTCAGGGTCTTCACTAGCTCACTTCCCAAGCCTGCGATTTTGGATTAAATTGATAACATCTGATGACCCCAAAATTGCCTGTCTTAACAAAGATGAAATTATTACAAGTAAGCTTATTTGGGCTAAAGAGCTACAAAAAAACGAATTTCTTACGCAATCCTGTCAATGTCAGTAGGTTCAATATACTCCTCCCTATCGCAGAATCTAAAAGGGAGTAGCACTTCACCCTTTAAACGCAAATCCGTTGTACATCAAATCCTTAGGGAAATGAATAGGGTAAAAAAAAATTGTAAATTGATACTTGTATAGCGCACTACTCACCCGCAAGGGTCTCAAGACGCTTGTACGAATACCGCTGTGGAACCCATCCTGGCTTTCCCTGTGAGGCGCCCACTCCTGGGCACCCCCAAGGTGGAGGTCAGGCATCCTTAGCGTTGTGGGGGCCGTTGTGGAGATTAAGCAAGCTATTGCCCAGAGTTGCAGAGTGGGACCCCATGATTGGAATAGGCACCGAGGCGAGAATTATCAGGTCCATGGAATTTTTTGAGCCCAAGTCCCGCCGAGGTGGGGAATCGAACCCTGGCCCCGGGCCAGAACTCTGCATCAGGGTCTGTAGCTGGTTTGCAAGAGCAATACACTAATAAGCACATTGTTATATAGTGCTTTCATTTTTTATCTTTAGTATGCTTGCTTATAAAGCCAATCCTTTACAAAATGTACATAATATCAAGTATGTCGCTGTAAATGGTTATTTTCTATGAAATGTATGGATCTTACCTGTCCTTTGGCAAGATTTTTTAGGGTTTAAAATGATGCAAAATTTTGATGTGTATTCAGCTGAAAGTATTTTTAAATGTTGTATATATTATTTAAGAGACTTTTGTCATAAACAGAATAACCTATGCACTGAAACAAAAATGATTTGAAGTGCAGAGGACAATATTTCATAAAAATGTACTGTAGTTAACACTGATCAGAGTGGGGTAGCACTACATTTAGATGGTGCCCCAAACTATAGCCAATTTGTCCCATTTGAAAAAGAAGTCAAAAATCTTTTGCTACCTTCATTATCCTCGGTAAGCAAACATGATGCCAAATTTATTGTATCCTGTGTTTTTGACCGATGCTGACATTTCTGGCGTATGATCTTTACAGGTATCTGTGCTTTATTGTTTTCGGTAGAATCTCTTTGTATCAGCGCACAAGAGAACACGTAGGCCATTTTCCTAATGTCTCACATAGTATTGGTTAATGGAATAAAGTAATTTAGCTCCAGGAGTATTTTGAGTCATTTGGTATTTGGAACAAGCTGTAAGAGTAGGAGAAGTGATGGGTGGAGAAGCATCAAGAGATGAACTAAGGAAGTTGGGGCTTTTGTGTGAGCTGTGCTGTGAGAAGTTGGCCTGATATGCAGTGCTCACTATTCTAGTGATCACTATGTATCAGTCCAAATAACCCTTATTGATGATTGGTTGTAAGTCAACCGATAGACCAGCTATCCTAGTAGCATGGACAAGAGCAGTCTTCGGGCTAAACTCTAGAGGGCGTGTTAAGCCAGCTGTTATACCATCACATATACCCCTTGAACACCAAGTGAAAGGACACCACACAAGTGTTATGAAAATAAACAGTGTAATTATTTAGATCACAACAGCCCTGTCCTCTTTATGAGGACAGGGTACTAAGCACACACCAAAACTCTTACGAAAATACTTTAAGTTGCACAATTTACACAAATGCCCGAGGGGCACGGAAAACCATATACTATGGAAGTGGAATGCGAAATTACTAGCAGGTAAGTACTGTACTAATAGGCTTTGGAATCGCTAGGACTATGTTACTGAACCTTCAGATTACTAGTAGGAGGCCTAGGGGACTCGGGTGCAGAGTGTGCACTCTCACGCAGGATGCGGGACAAACTCTATGGGAGCTAGCAAAAGCAAAGTTAGGGTTCTCGGGCGAACCCGATAAGGTAGGTCGAAAACGACAGTGGATCTGGACCCTTGGATAGTGAGGCTATGCTGGGGCACCGAAATGCCGAAGTTACCTAGCCCAGGGGCTGCGGCTGCGTAGGTCTGCAAAGACGTCGGGAATCCTCGTTGACGAACCAGGAGCCTGAAGAAAGAGTTGCTGGCAGGCGACCAGTGAAGATTGTTCGAAGTGATCCAAGCCTGGATCGAAGATGGATAACACCTGAAAGCAGAGGGGACCAAGTTCTTGACCACTAGCCAGTGATCAGTTGGCACCAGGAGGGCACCGGATGGTAGTCACCTCGACCAGGTGAGTGGGCGACGCTGGGCTCTGCAGTCTCACGGACCAGGAGGCGTTGTCGGCGACCAGGATGGAGGTGCGAGCTGTCCCACGATGGTTGATGCTGTCGACGTCGCTGGACCCAGGATTGGGGCAACAAGTCTTGGCAAATTCAAGCCCACGCGGTGGACCTAAAATGGCATCTGGAGTGGACCAGGAGGGTCCGAGGTGCTCCTCTTTTGGAAGGGAGCAAGGGCCAGTCTGGAGCAACCAGACCAGCAGTGTTGTCATCGTTGATCGTCGTTGGGAAGGCCACAAGCCAGCGGGCTAGTAGCCAGACAACGCGGTGAGCAGCCAAAAAGCAGAAGGGCCCCACGCAGATCGTGGACCTGCTGGGGGGCTGGACTTCGGTGCTGGAGCTGCTCAGGGTCGGGGCTTCTCGGACCCAAAAGCACTCACCAGAGGATCCCTCGGCATCGTGCTGGATAGAAGTCGTGCAGTTCTGATGATGGCTGGTCCCTTGAGGTCTCGTCGCACCTACGGTTCTCAGCTTAGCTGGCAGAGGTAGGTAGAGGTCAGAGGTGCCGGGGAAGCCGGGTCTCGTCAAGCTGGTCAGTCGGATTCCGGAGGAAGGACGTGCAGCAAACCGCAGAGTTCTTTAGATGGTGCCTGCGGATGCAGGGTGACTACTCCTTAGCCACAAGGGAGAAATCTTGAGAAGAGTCGAGAGTTCCTTTCGTAGAAAGTAGTTTCTTGATTCAAAGATTATCTAATTTGGAAGGGTCCCCGCTCCTGCCTTTATCCTAAAGAAAGGGGTGGGTACGCGACTAGGTCCTGCCCTAGGGATGGGACCAGGAAGGGGGGTGGTTACACCCCTCTCCCATGCCGGACTTTCCCCAGGTCAGGGGCTGGTGTGCCCCTGGAACTGGTTCTAGCCGGCAGATGCGTAGTGAGCACCGGGGTGCCACTTGCAGTCACCTTCCTGTAAAGCCCTGCCTACCCAGGATACACAAAACCCTGTCTGGGATGGTGCTAGCACCGCCCCGACAGGAAACCCTTTGTCCAAGCTCCCCTCGCTGGAAGGACTCCCAGCTGCAGGGGGTCAGACTCGTGTCTGTGGTGGCAGCATCCATTTTGTGATGCTGAGGCTTGAGTTAACTTTAACCGGGGTTCACAGTTACATACATGTCGTGTCCCTCTAGAAGGGTGGAACGCTAACCCCGTCGCCAGAATTGGTGAGGGGTTAGTATTCCAATTCGTATGACACCTTACTCAACATGTTTTGATAAAGCGATACCAGAGATAGCATTTAACCGCGAGGATTATAATGCACTTAAGAGTATATGGTATGCGTTATCATAGAACAGCTATTAGGACTTGGTTCCGCAAGCTGCAAACGGGCTCAGCTCATGCCAGAGCACCATCTCACACGATTCCAAGCACTCTGCCTTCAGGATTGTCAAGGCCTGCCATAGGAGTGACTGATAGGAATCTGTGTGTCCATTTTTAGGGTTAGATATAGGTATACTATATCTAAAGCAAAGGGTAATTACACCACCTTGCCCCAGCTGTCGTGCAGCCAGTTGTGTCAGATTTAGATGGCCACCCAGGGGTGGCATAATACATGCTTCAGCCCCTGGTAGGCCCTGGGTACACCTATGCCCTGAGTTACAGGGTCTGATAAGGTGGCCCAGTACCAATTGGATAATGCACCTAAGGTACACATGTCAATTTAGTGAGAGAACAGCTAGGCTGTGGGTCTGATTAGCAGGCCCACAGCCAGAGAAAGTCGTAAACCAGTGAAACAAAAGCAAAACATCTGGGTGATCATAGGATTGCAGACCCTACTCTCCTACATGTGCCTCCAGTGCTTAATTTTGTGTGCGCTGTGCCCTCAGTGCTGAACTTTGTGTGAGCTGTGCCTCCAGTGCTTAACTTTGTGTGAGCTGTGCTTACAGTGTTTAACTTGTGAGCATAATAAGTGCCAGGGCTCAAGATAATTGTCCCTGTCAGTGCTGCCAAATACTTGTACCAGTGCAACCTATTGACCCTCATACTCCTATGTATGTGTCCGTTTGGACCATCTCATGTCACACAAAGCTGTAACAAGGGCCTGGTCGCACGCGAGGCACTGATTAAAGTAGATTTACATTGTTAACATTCTGTTGACGTGCTTTGTTGGAAGAATGTAAGGCCAGCACCACTATGTGGTAAACTGATAATTATGTGGCAGTGTTACAAAATGGCAACTGCACCTGCAAACACCAGTACAAATGAGGCACTGTGTACCTCCACAATGAAGCGCAAGGTGATCTCGTGAGCAGCAAGACATTTGGTGATGTTAGCAGAATGTTGATGGGATAACGACACACTGATGAGCTTAAGTGAGAGTTTGTATGGGAAAGGTGAATTGATAAGGGAAGAGTGGAGATGTTGAACAGGGTGAGAGTGAAGTAGTGTGGCTCACTGGTTAGAGGCGGCAGACCCTAGAGCAGAGGACGGCCCGGGACCAGGGTTCGATTCCCAGCGCGGCAGGTTTCTGGACCAGGGTCAGCGGACTCGATAATTCTCTCGCCTCGGTGCCCACTCTGATCAGCGATCACACTCGGCAACTCTGGGCATTAGCTTGCCTCATCTTCACTAACGGCCCCACCAGACCGCCGGGGATGCCTGGTCTCACCCTGGAGATACCCATTAAGGGACCATCTCTCAGGGAAGCCAGGAAGGGTTTCGCAGCGGTCGAAGCGCCTTGGGACCCTATGGGTAAGTAGTGCGCTATATAAATGCCAATACATACATACATACAGGGTAGAAGGTGACTATTTGCAGGTGGGGAATGTTAGTGATTGAGTTTGTGTAGGGTGGAGTGAATGGGGATGAAGCAACATGCTGAGAGCGCAGATGTGGAGCAGAAGCATTGATAAGTGCAATTAGCCAGCTTCTTTCAGTTCTGTTGATATGGTAGCCCAGTAACAGGTCCAGTACTATATACAACGAGTCCAGATAAAAACCCAGGTAGTCCCAAAGGGCAGTGACAGTCCTGGATCTGTCTGTATTATTCCATGTGGTCCATGGAATGTCCAAAAGAGAAGCTTAACTACCAAAGTAGGTCAGGACCTTACAGATTGGCAGCTTACAGGTGACATATAGTTAGCTTTCGGGAAGGTAGCTTACAGTCATTGATCAGGTTATAGGACACCGAAGTGCAACAGCATCATATTTGTTGTTTTTTATGAATCTATGGGTGTGGCCTTTAGACTGCAAAGTTCAAACATTTAAATCAATTTACACATGAAACAGTGGCAGAAATAAGCAGAGTCAGAGGGGGTAAGGCATCATTTCTTTAGAAGCTGAATATAGCAGAGATTTAATTCATCCTGAAAAGTGTGTGAGTGGTAAGTGGTGTGAAGTAATTAGAGTGGTTACATATTATGCAATTGATCATGTATTATGTTTCACTGGTGAGATTCTAATCCAAGTTGGATGCATGAGTCAGTTGGAGTGTGAAGCAGAAAGAGTAAAAGTGATTAACGGTCTAGTGTTGTAGCCGGAGGAAAGATTGTTAGGTGGCAACATTTTAAAATTTGGCCGCTTGTGTGATCTAGTGTTTTAGGGCCCAGGGTGAACAGAGAAGACAGATGGTAAATAGAGAGGTAGGGGCCCCATCTGAAAGGGACTTCAAAAGGTGACCCCTGGTTACAAGTTGGAATATCTCAGTATTTCCATATCTTTGATACAGAAATACAGCACAGTTGTTTCTGCACTCCTTGTAATGAGGGCCTAAGATAGTCAAATACTTTATTCAGCCTCCTAAAACCATAAAAGTTACAAGAATCATAACAACAGATAATTTTGCAAAAATAAAATTTCATCAATTGCTTTAAAATATTAAAAATAGTCTAAAATCCAGTAATTTCATAATAATATTGTTTTAAGGGGGTACAAAATCTCTTTTTTTGCGTGGTCACACCAGATTTTTCACCTCTTGCTGGACCCTATAATTTTGCTGGTTTTAAAACTCTGTGTATTTTACCTCTGCTAACCAGTAGTAAAGTTCCCATGTTCCCACTTTAAACATGTTTGAATTGGTATATTCCTACCTAGAAGTCCTTAGTATATGGTGCGAGGTGCACCCAGGAACTGGAAGTTAAATGCCACTTGTGGACTGCAGCACCTATTGCGCTATCCACTACAATGGCGCTGCAAACATGGCTTCAGGCCTCCCCTTGAAGCCTGACTGTAGCAGTGTGAAAACTGTAAATCAACCTATAAAAATAAACCCTTTTGACAGGTGAAAAACTTCAGTTAAAATAATAATATATCACTCCTATGTGGGCATTGCACAAGGTACAGTGTGTGGTATTTAAAGGTAGAACATGCAGAAATTACATGTTAATATGTCCTTACAGTGATTAGCACCTAAAAGCTATTTTCAATGTGGAAAGGCTGACTGGTCCGTAGCAAATTCCAGAGTGCAGATTAAAATCCTAATACTGTATCTTGCGATGGGACTAGCTAGAAAAACAATTAAACAACCATTTTTAGCAGTCATTAAAAATACAATTCAATGATGAAGTCAGATTTAAATAAATATTAAGGAAAAGTAACTTTTAGAAGACTAACTTTTCCTGGAGGATAATTTACATTTTCTCTCCCACCTCTGCAAGCCAGCAATTAATTAAATAGGTGTGAATAGTTGTGAAATGCCTTCCTGGAGCACATAATAGGCTAACCTGAATGGCCATAGATGACTCCCCTGAACTTTGATGTAGCGACAAGGAGACAAAAAGCTACAAGAGGTCTTTCCTGCAACTGCCCAGCTGACCAGTGGCAACTGGACCTGGACTGGACCCTGCTGTTGCCTTTGCCTGACACCTTGTGAGTCCTAAGTGCCTCAGCTGAGGTTCGAGTGGGGGGGGGGGGGAGTTGTTAGAAGTGTACTCCTGTGGTGGGTTTGACCAGCACGAACCTGATTGGTGTATCCAATCAATGCTTCATCACTGTCAGTCTCAAATTGTGCCTTGGACACGTCTACTGCGACCAGTGACTGTCGTTGGTGCTTTGTGCTTTTTGGTGATATTTCTACTTAAAACTTTAAAAAATCATATCTCCAGTTAGGTTCTTAGATGTTGGTGTTATTTAGTTTATTACATTTTACTGTATTTTTCTAATTTGGTTTGGGATTTTCATTGTATTTTATTTATCACTGTTGTGGTACTGCCTAAATACTTAATGCATTGCCCTAAGTTAAGCCAGTCTTCTCAGTGCCTTGGCTACCAGTGAGTTAAACTCAATGTCACACAAAGGGCCTAAGCCATTTTATCTGTAATGAAACATTTTTCTTGCATGGTACGTAAAGCTCCAGCAAGTGCATTATCCACCTAAGCCTTTGTGCTAGTAGTATACCCTTACAGTTGCTTGCTATGAATAGACAATTGCAGAGTATATTCACAGCCCTTAAAATATTTTAATATGCATTCGGTTTGGGACTAATTGAATGTTACGAAATTCTTCCCGATGTAATTTTCATTGGAATCATAATTTGATTAAAAAACAGAATGCTTATGTACCAGCAGATCTCGGCGGATTATAGATAGACCAGCGGCCGTCTCGTATTCTGCTTGACTGCAAATATGTTGTAAGCAGGGTTTTAAATCACCTTTAAGAGGGCTGCAAAAGACAAGTGTTATAAAATAAACCAGAACACTTTACAGAATCTGGGAATCCCAGGAATCTAAAGTGCTTTTCGTTTACACAAGCAGAGCGGCCTATCGTGGTTCTTGACTATGAATTTTAAAGTGGCTTCCAAGCTGTGCCAAGTCAAGTCGGCGCATTGTGTCTATTTTAACTCATGACCAGACAGAATATGCAGACGGTGCCTAAAAATACCAAATGGTCCCTGAGTCGGAATTAAAGCAAAATGATCTGTATGAGCACCTCTGGGATAATCTACATTTCTAAATTCTCCACAGCGCTAATGTAACACTTCCTGGCTTTATGGCATGACGCCATTTCAGTAGAGCCCTGCCTTACTGTGACCAGGCACAGTGTCATTGGTGGCTGACTACATGCACAGGTGTCCTGATTTGGAGAAATACTTTCTACCTAATGCAGTGTAATAAGGGAGTAGAACGTGCTTCTGTTTCTGAATTAGACTCACTGTCCCCTTTCCACTGTGAAATGTTTATAAGCTGGAGCGGCTCCTCCACTTGACTGGAGGAGCGCCACCACACTTAAATCCCCCCAAAGCCCCAAAGATGAAAAATAAAATGGTAATTTATTACCATTTTATTTTTTATCCCCTCACCCCGAGCCAATCATCAGGACGGGGGCAGGATCGCTGCTAAGTTACAGCACCATTTGGTATTGTATTGTTTAAAGCATGCATGTCTTTATGGCCGGCCGTCTTGAGACAACCAGCCACGCATTTGCACTTTAAATATCTCCCTGGGTTAGACAAAGCCACAGGCTCCAGAGCGCCGAGTGAAGCTGCTCCCACCAATCCTAGCACTGCTCTCTTGCTGGTGAGAGCAGTGCTTGGATTTATGAAGGGAGTTCCAGCATCCGGTTCCTGTGGGTGTTGGCGAAAGAAGAGTTCCAGAGCGAAGGACATTGCGTTTGGTAAGTTTTTTAATTTTTAATTTAAGTTTACACACGTGTGCCGCCCCCTTCATCCCCATAGATTCCAGCCACCACTGTGTATACGTATGTAATACAACCCTCAAGAGCTTTGCTGACTTCTTGTGGTGCAAAGAATACAGTTTAAAATTCTGTGCATTTTTGGAATAAACAGAATTGATCCATAAAATTATTTGCTCTTTGTAAAAAACTAAGTCACACACACACACACACCCACACAGTCAACAAACATACACAGATACAGTCACAATTAACACACAAACAAAGTCACATACAAGACACAGACAGTCATGTATGGGTGGACATTCAAATGGGGTGGATGTAATGGCAGTGAGATAACACACTTGTTAACACGCACATGTACCCACATGCAGACACACACACATTTAGGGTGCAGGTTTTTTTTTCTTCTTTTGAACAGATGATTTGCTCAGTTTCAAGGCCTACCTCCTTGTTGTGTAAACTGACGGCTGAGAAATAAAGTCACAGCTGTACTAACAATGGCTTATTCCAAAACTAAGTTCCTGGCCCACAGCACTGGGTGTGGGATAAGTATCCAGTTTGGGTCCATTTTAAGGTTTCGCCTAGGCAGCACTTGCGCTGTCTCTTCGAGACATGCTGTATTGAGGTATGGAACAGAAGCTCCCCCCATTTTTTCACTTGGCTCACGTTACGTCCTTTCTAAATGGTTGCTTTTGATTCGTGAATAGACTTAGTACTCCCTCCTTAGTACCGCCTTGTCTTCATTTGTAACCTCCCATGAGGACTGGACCTTTTACTGTGCTGTTACTTGGTGTGACTATTTACAATCTGTGAGCACTATTTCACTAATGAGTTAATCCTAGCTACTGTTGCAGGCAGCGAGGTACACCTTCATCTTAAACAATGGGGCTGTGCCTTTCTTTTCTCTGGCGCGGGTCGCCAAACTCTATTTTTCCAATTTTATATACTTTTAGTAGGCAGTGCAGCACAGGCGGCGTGCTGCACTGCTTACAAAAAATGTACAATATTTAAAAAAATAGAGGTCGAAGTTTGCGCCTTTCTTTGCATTGGCGAAGCTCACCAAACTTTTAACATTGTAAATTTTTTGTAAGCAGTGCAGCACGCCGCCTGTGCTGCACTGGTTACTAAAACATACAATATAGACAAAATAGAGCAATCTGTCTCGCCTTACTAAAAGGTTGAACTATTGGGGTTGCAATATTACCCCAACTTTCTCGTCGAAACCATACTCCACAAAAGCAGGGGTCCCTCAAGGTTCTATCATCTCGCCCATGCTTTTCAACATCTACATGAAGTCATTACCAGTACTGATCAATGAATTTCACCTCACGTGCTATAACTATGCAGATGACAGGCAAATACTTCTTCAACTGGAATGCCCCAAAGACATTGGAAAATCACCAATTTTCAGCTGTCTCAGAGCCGTGGATCAGTGGATGACTTGGAGCCATCTCAAATTGAATGCTTCAAAAACTGAAATGCTCACGTGTGGCGATTGGAAACATTACAACCCGCTTGCCGCATGGCCTAATGAACTAGGATCACTGCCTAAAGTATCAAAAGAAGAAAGAAACCTCAGAATGACCTTGGACTCCAAGCTGTCGATGAATGCCCACATGGATAAACTAGCAAGATCAAGCTTTGTCACTATAAAAACGCTGCAACAAATTTTCCCTCATTTGGGAATTCCACACAAGGTCCAATGTACCATCTCCCTTGTTCTGTCCAAACTCGATTACGCCAATAGCCTCTACCACAGATCACCTTTAACGACCATGAAAAGACTACAACGGATTCAGAACTCGGCTGCCAGACTACTCTTGCATATCAAACTGTGAGACCACATCTCCCCTGACTTGAAAGCCCTGCATTGGTTACCGGTCCTTCTTTGTTCAAGCAGCCAAACTATGGAACTCTTTACCCCCCAACACAAGGTCCACCGACAATCACCTTATCTTCAGAAAACTTCTCAAGATTTGGCTCTTCCCCACATAAGCACCATACGCAAACAGAAATTTACAGCACATCCCTCTGTATATAAGCATTTGTTTTCACTGTATATATGTACCTATCTTTGTGCATTACTTTGTATAAACATGTAAAATAATTATGTTGTTGAGAGAAAAAATAATAATAATAAATAAATAAATAAAAATCATCTTTGGTCTACATTTACATACACCCATTGTGCATCTATGTACCTTCCATGTACTTGGATCTGTGTCTGTTACTTTTCTTCTGAAAAAGCATATCCAATGTACTAACCTATTTCTCATGCCTCTATCAATATCTTTAATCTACATATACTTACCTCCTATATGTATTTATATACTTTCAATGTACTTATGGATCTATATATTCATCACTTTTTTCTAATTTAGCATTTCCAATACTTTACCCTATTTCTCAGCCAATACTTCGCTCAATATATTTTCTAGCCCAACCTTCTGACTCATCTCAAACTTCTTTCTACTACTCTTTCCAATGCACTACCCTATCTCTCATCCTATACATCTATCAATATATCCTCTATATCCACTCTCTCATTGATCCCTAACCCCCAGCCACTACTATGATTGCCAAAATAACCCTTTCTAGACTCTCTTCTACTCTACCCATCCTTGCATCATCTGAAACCTCTTTTTACTATACCGATCCCCTATACCGAACCTTTCTAAACTCTTCCCTCTGACTCTTCCCCTCCACAACTGCTTTTTACTCATCCAAAAGCCTCCTCCTACTGCTAAGTCCTAAAAAAAACCAACCAAAAAAACCTTCACTCTTTTATCCCTCCACTATCATTTACAATCAAAATTAACAGACTAACATGTTCACTTCTCAAATTCAACATTCAACTATACTAATTCACCACTAATCCTTTATTGGGTTCCAGAGTAGCGTGCTACTCGCCAACAAAGAGTCTCAACACCCCATCAGGGTTACAAATGCTATATAAATGCAAGCCATTTTCCTTTTCTACCCCTCCCCAACCGTTCTCAATCCAAATAAATGACTAACATATCCACCACTAAAATTACTCTCATGTTTCACCATAATAATTCAACACTAATCCTGATGGGATCCAGAGTAGCGTGCTACTTGCGCTTCAAACCCCCATCAGGGGTAGCACGCGCTATATAAATACAAACCTCTTTCCCTCTTCTATCCACCTACCTTTCTCTACCCAAATAACTGAATAACATATCCACTACTCAAATTACTTCATATTTTACTATACTAATTTTCAACACTAATCCTTTATGGGTTCCAAAGTGGCGTGCTACTCGCCAGGAAAGTGCTTCAACACCTATCAGGGGTAACAAGTGCTATATGAATGCAAACCATTCTTCCCCTTTTATCCCTCAGATATCCTTCTCACTCCAACTAACTGACTAATATCCATCACTGCAATTACTTCATATTTCACCATATTAATTCACCACTAATCCTTTATGGGCCTCCTGAATAGTGTGCGTCAACAAGCGCTATATAAATACAAACCTTTTCCTCCTCTATCCTTCTGCTATCATTCCAAATCAAAATAACTGACTAACCTATCCACCACTTAACATGTACTTGCATGTTTCACTATACTAATTCAACACTAATCCTCTATGGGTCCCGGAGTAGCGTGTTACTCGCCGAAAAAGTGCTTTGACGCATCGTCCGGGGTAGTAAGCGCTATATAAATGCAATTACAATACAATACAATACAATATGAATCCTATTACATTGCAAATGCTTGCTAGTTTTTTAGGTCTCGGCTAGCGTAGGCTGCGCATGCGCAGTCCCACTCGCGAGATCTTATGTCTCAGAGTAGCGAGTCTTGAACCCACCCCTCTTCTCCATTGCATGGCTGCCTAAACGGCGGCCAGCCATTGGAGAAGAGGGTTCTGTGACGTCATTTTTGGTAGCTAAGCCCAGTCTGTTTCGGATTGAGGGGCGTGTTTTTTTCGTTTCTTTCTCTCCTCGAAAAACACGCCCCCCAGTCTGCAAAGGACGGGGCTTAGCTTCCAAAAATGACGTTTAAAAATCACCATTGAAGTTGCGACTCCTGTGTGCAGTGTAGGCATGAGTGTGTGTGTACGGGACAATGGACCTTGCAGAACTAGGTACTGAACTGATTTGAGATTTTTTTCAACTTGTTTGCCATTGTTTTGATTCACCTTACCTGTTGTCCATCGTCTGTGTTAGTTGCTCACAATGTCTTATAAAGCATGATAACGAATAATAATGGCGGGATCACGCCTCATTTGCCCTAGTTCTTTTCCATATCTATAATTTTGTTACCCTTCTCCACTGCTTTTCCCAGAGAGCATATGCGGATGACTTTGTTTAACCACATGCGCGCTGCTCTGATTCCGCTAGAATGCTGACTTTTTAAAAAACGCACTTTACATGACGAGCTGGGCTCGTCATCAGTGTGCGAGGAGGCTACACCATGACGAGCCCAGCTCGTCATCAGCCTCGAAGGGGTTAACAGCTTGTCTTGCTGGGGGCTGGTGGGGGGGGGGGACAGGGGCTTGCTGGAAGAGTTTTGTTGACACTCTATTCACGTTTCTCATAGTTATTTATTTCAGAGTTGGGCTTTAACAACTGTCATGAATGGCTAAGAAGATGCGTTTTTTTAATGAGACCCAATCTGCTTTTTTGAGTTTATCCCGGAACTTCAGACTGTAGTACTGACGTTGTGTGAGCTCTTGCAAAGCTTTTCATTTCATGGCAGTCGATGCATTCGTTTGGTGATCTTTGTTTACGGCGAACAGGAGATAGGTCGGTTCTGTTAAGCAAGGAGCAGTTGTAAAGTCTTTTAACCTTTGCAGTGAAGCTTCCTCGTGTAAGGGAGCTTTGTGAAGCACTGATGGATGCCCGGGGAATATACGATTCCGTAAAATGCATCCTGGAGATGGAAGACAACCAGATACTCCCAGGAGATGGATTCCGGGGCATTAATATTCCAGCCCATTCAGACATTCACGCGGGGAGCCAATAACTCAGCTGGGCTCTAGCAGGCCTCGGATTTCACTATCCGCCGAGTAGCAGTTTCCAAGACGCGCCATTCCGCCTCTGCATCGATAGTTTGGGGGTCACCAATAAACGACAGGCCCGACCTAAGGGTGTGTTCCTTTGTTTCCAAAGTACCTTATTTAAAGGGTGGATATTTCAGGTCGGGGATGCTACGTTTCGACGGAGGCTCTTTATTGTAAATCTGGGGTCGGATAATCAGAATGTGTTTGATGTCACTCAGAGTGGTACCGAGTCATTTGCTAGAAACAGAACTTAAAGTAGTGGGTAGGAAGCCGTCTTTACTCCTATGAGGCCTATTGCGTGCGGACATGGTCATTACAAAGGTTTTAAAAGAGCGCCGACTCAGAAGATGTGATGCAGAAGGCATTATTTCGCTCCGGAGAGTTCTTGCAAATAATTTGAGGGTGGGAACTAACAATTTATACCCTTTCAGAGGGTCTCTCTGTGAAATGGCATCATTATTCAAATTGACCGCTTTGTGTGACCTTGGGCCGCTGTCTGAATGAGCTGGGGAGAAAGTTGCCTTCCAAGTTTTGTTTATTTTAGAAAATGGATGGTGCGCAATAGTGGTCAAATTTAAAGCTCGAAATGATCCTAATTTCGGGGTTCGCTAAAACAAACTGGAATATTGTGCCATTGAGCGGGCCCAATCCCCATGCTAGAGGGAGAGATTGCAAACTGCCCTTTTTCAGAACAAAAAAGACTTTGAAACCGTCCAGCACCGAGAGTTTGATAAATGACACCGCGGGGCAGCCATGCAAATGAGGGAGACATTGAGGACGCAACATTTTATGGATTACAATTCTACAGAGCTGTTGTAGTTTTATAATTTAGAAGATTACAAGTCACTTAGTCAGTTGTAGAAGAGCCATTCCAAAATTTGAAATAATTTGCAAAGTTGCAGGTACGGAAAGCAAGTGATAAAAGTGGCACTTTTTGCTAGCTCCTAGGAAAGAAATACACTTGCAAACTTGATTGCAAAACATTGCCAATATGTTCCTAAAAAGGCTTTCTTCCAGGAGCCGGGTTTCTCAGTAAGTGCATGAAATTAAAAAATAGAAGTGCAGGTAGCCTGTACCAGGGCCGCGCAGGAAAGCAGAGCTGGAAGGCAAGAGTGCCCGGGCCGCATTCAACAGCGTACTCCCGGAACACACACCCTCTGGAGCTCTGTGTGTGTGTGTGGGGCTCTGTCTGTGTGTGTGGGGCTCTGTGTGTGTGTGTGTGTGCAGTGCTTTAAATGGGTGGAAAAAGTGCAGGTACTCACTAAATTGAGCTATGACCAAAGGGGCGGGCAAGGAGGCGGGCTTAGGGGTGGAGCCAGGGGCGGGGCTACATGCCAAAATTTACGGAATCGGCGTGGTATGTAACTGTTGTTGCATAGTGTGGTAGTGCACTGTAATTCAGAGACTGCAAATTCTCCATTGTCATTACTACTAACTTTTCACAGACATAGTTTTACTTATACAAACTGTACAGTGCAGTGCACCAAGAATAATGTGTGGCATTAGGTACCAGCCAGTGACATATCCAATGTACCATGGGCCTGAGTGCAAGGAAGGAAATGGATCACTAACCCCTGTTTGATCTGTGAAATATAGCAATTTGTCCGATAGTATCGCCTGACATTCAACCTCCGTGGCAAGAGAAAACACAAAATTTAAAGGCATCTAATTGCTCTTTCATCTTAACTCGAGTGCGGGTATTTTAATAGATAGAAACAAATGTAAAATAAAAACAAATCTGCCTGACAGTAACAGATTGTAGCAATGGCATCGCTGAAAGTGGCGAGTCTTACTTACCTTTTTCTTTCCCCCTTTGTAGCAGGCAGAGTCAATAGGGATCAGAATGCCCCACGTCCTGAGAACTCTCAGTAGAAGAGCAAGTGAGCGATGCCGGGTCCCGAGCATATGCAGTCTCCACCAGGGCAGAGGCTTCCTCCAATCTAACCAGGGCTCCAGGGAGGGTTCTCAGGCCGTCTCCCCTCCTCCTCGCCCATTATGAGCTCATTGTCGTAGCTCAGCAAGGGGCAAATGAATCAGGTGAAAGACCCTAGTGGCAGGCAGGCTAAGGTGTTAAAATGCCCCACCTGGTGTCCTGCGTCCTCAGCGACGCTGTACGGAACGGGGTCCAAACTGCAGGAATCTGATTGCTGCTTCCTGGGTCCCGGATGGGGCTGGGTGCAGGAATACAGTCCTGGGCCCCCTGAGGATATCTGATACTCAGGCTCTGCACCTCACGTGCTCCTTGTCCGTGATCCCCACTGCTGTATGGCAAAGAAGGAAGGGAAAGCCATTGCAAACTGCATATATAAGGGCTTCCATTCCTTTCTGCCACACAGCTACGGGGTGGTGACTTCACACTGTTGCTAATAGAAAGATGATTGCCACTGCCAGTGTGAAATGCTAATCATGTGAGCATACACTGCAGGGTAGAAATGCTGTGCATGCTCTCATGATGACCATTTCTTTGGGATGATTGGAAAATCCCAGCATTCTGTAGTGAGTACCGGTACTCTCCCTGGGCATGTGGAAAGTTCCGGTACTCAGAGGGGGGAAAAAAAGAAGTGCCGGTACTCAGTACCGGCCGATTTAAAGCACTGTATGTGTGGGGCTCTGTGTGTGTGTGTGGGGCTCTGTGTGTGTGGGGGGGGGGATCTGTGTGTGTGTGTGGCTCTGTGTGTGTGGCTCTGTGTCTGTGTGGCTCTGTGTGTGTTTAATGTAAGGAGGTTTTTATATAGCACATCTATCACTTCAAGGAGCATCTTGGCGCTGAGAGAAAGCCAGGCAGAAGGAAACGGCGCTGGACTCAACTGCTCGTCAGGGAGGGCCTATCATTTCAGATTAGACCTTTGCATAGTGTGTCTGGCAGGCTATAGACCCAGGTTTTTAGCGACTTCCTAAAGACTGATTCGGAGGTAATTTGGCGAAGAGGCAGGGGTAGTCTGTTCCAGGCCTTTGAGCCAAAGACCGCCAGTGCCTTTCCACCCCTAGTTTTTAGCCTAAAGGTGGGGATGGTAAGCAGATTAGCGTTTGAGGATCTCAGATTACATGAGGGTAGATATCGCTCAAACATCCTCTGAAGGTATATGGGCCCTCTTGAGTGATAGGCCCTAAACGTGATCAGTAGGACTTTGAACAGCTCCCTCTTATGGATCGGTACCCAGTGGAGGGCATCCATGGCAGCTGTGGCCGATGTTCCCCTATGCCATCTCAACACCATTCTGGCTGCTGCATGCTGGACCATCTGCAGCTTGTTTAAAACCGCCATATTGGTCCCTGCATGTAGGCTGTTACAATAGTCTAGCCGAGATGTTATGAGTGCTACCGCCACCATTTTTTGAGCTGGGAGTGGTAATAGATCAAAAAAAATTCTCAGGCCCTTTATGATGCTAAAACAGGTTCCAGCCACGGCAAGGGCCTGTTGTTTAAAGGATAAGGTGGCATCGAACTTGAACCCTAAGTTTCTAGCTGCCTTAATAGTATTTGGGGGGACGGTGGCATCTTCGGGCCATCATTGTTTGGGACTGAAATGATTGTGTTGGCCATAGGGCAGAATTTCCGTTTTCTCTGATTTGCACCTCAGATGGTTATTGCTCATCCATTCAAAGGTTTGCTGTGAGGGAGCTTTTTAGGTTTTCTTCAGCCTCTGTTGTATCGTCATCCAGCACCAGGAAGCGCTGCGTATCATCCGCATACGAGATGGTGTTGATCTTGAAGGATGTTATCAGTGCAATCAGGGGGGCCATATATACATAAACAAGCATTGGAAATGCAATAGGTCTCGCAGTAGTAAAGTTTGAGCTATAGGTGTTATTTATTTTTTTGTTTTTTATTTATGTGTTGTTTTTTCTAAATAGCTAAATTAATAGCTTTCTTCTTTACAAAGCCAATAGTTATAATTTTTGTAAATGTGACACCTCTAGCATTTGTAAAGCAACATGTTTTGTATTAACGGGACTTATATGTGACTTATATGTATTGATATAAAAAAAAATCAATGGCTTTAAAAAAAAAAAAAAAAAATGCGTAAATAAAATGGATTTTATTTTATATTGCCAATAGCTTGAAGTTTATTAAATATATTTAGTGAAGATGCTGTGGTTGCGCTGAGTGAGGGTGAGTGAGGGTGAGTGAGGGTGAGGTGTTGAGGGTGAGTGAGGGTGAGGGTGAGTGAGGGTGAGGGTGAGTGAGGGTGAGGGTGAGTGAGGGTGAGGGTGAGTGAGGGGTTGAGCATGAGGGGTTGAGGGTGAGTGAGGGTGAGGGTGAGTGAGGGTGAGGGTGGGTGAGGGGTTGAGGGTGAGTGAGGGTGAGGGGTTGAGGGTGAGTGAGGATGAGTGAGAGTGAGGGGTTGAGGGTGAGGGGTTGAGGGTGAGTGAGGGTGAGGGTGAGGGTGAGGGGTTGAGGGTGAGTGAGGGTGAGGGTGAGTGAGGGTGAGGGTGAGTGAGGGTGGGGGTTGAGGGTGAGTGAGGGTGAGTGAGGGTGAGTGAGGGTGAGTGAGGGTGAGGGGTTGAGGGTGAGTGAGGGTGAGTGAGGGTGAGTGAGGGTGAGGGGTTGAGGGTGAGTGAGGGTGAGGGGTTGAGGGTGAGTGAGAGTGAGGGTGAGTGAGGGTGAGTGGTTGAGGGTGAGGGGTTGAGGGTGAGTGAGGGTGAGTGAGGGTGAGGGGTTGAGGGTGAGTGAGGGTGAGGGGTTGAGGGTGAGTGAGGGTGAAGACACACAAAGTAGTTCCTTCAGTGCCAGGGACTGCTATGGCAATGTGTGCTTTTTGTAACAAAAAAAATATGTATTGCTTTTACCCACTGTTTTCATGTATTCTTGAGGGTCCTGCAGCTCCCCAACAATAACGCTGTATAAAACCTGTGACAAAACAAAACAAGCATTGGCAAAGGCAGAAAGCTGGTGGCCAACGCCAGACCTGTTTTCTTTTCCAATGCTTGTTCGCGTTTCTTTCTGCAGTTTTCACTCCCTCCTCTCACGCTGGGCTCTTAGCACAAAATAGGAGAAGTTTGAGGGAGAAAGTGTTAGGTATTGGCTGGGAGGGTGGGATGGAATGTGAACCAATCAATCAATAAAAAAGGGCGACTTGGGAAGTGAACAGGAAGAGGAGGCACGAATGTGGACAAGAGATGGACAGTGACATGCAGAAGGGAGCTTCATTTGTGCCGGTGTTTGCCGGTGCTTTAGGACGGAAGAGAGAGAGATATAAAGTAAAGCACGTGGATGGCTCAAACATTGAGTGGTGGGATTAGACTGATAATGGGCAGGGGGGACACGGATAGGAGAGAAGGAGACATTTCAAGGCTTAGAAGGGCGAGAAACACAAATGTCGGTAACTGGGATGGACAGAAGGGAGAGCTGCGGTGAGTGAAAGCAGGGTCTGGCGCTCGCTCGTGGAACCGAAGAGTTCCCGGCCCCTGACACACCTCTTGGCGCGCCCTGGTTTGTAGCATTAAATCCAGGCATATTGTATTCTAGCCCCGCTTTCCTCGATCTTAACGGAGGCGTCGAAATCACAGCGCACGCAGCTCACTGAAGTGCCTCGGCTGGCTGTGGGCACTATGCGCGTGAGAGATGAAGCACCAGTCCAGCTCGGCCGTGCCGCGGGCCCCTATCTTAACTAAATCAACGGGGTCGGAGTTCGGATGACACAAACAGGAAGTAGCAGAGGAAGCCGTATTCTGTAACCTTTTATTTTAAACGACTGGGCCTATTTTTGGAAATCCAAGGAACAATCCCCAGAAGTACGGCAGCAGCGCGTCTTTAACAATACAAAGCGCTTTTTTACGGAGGGGGCACCTGGGGCGCTGAGGGGACTCGAGCTGAGTGGACCCTGGGGGGCGGGGGGCTGAGTGGAGGGCTTACAGGAGGAATGGAGGAAGGGGCCATGACAGGAAAGGACGGGCATGCGTCACAGTAAACAAAGGTTGTGATGCTTCTGTTGCTGTATTGTTTTGCAACTGCACGATGCGCGGAGCGAAATCTCCGGAAAACTCAATTTGGTGGGTGAATTGTACATGTTGGTGCTGAAAAATTCCTTTCTTAATCTTAGATGTAAGATATTTTTTCCGCGGGTGAAGTTTTGTGACTCAAACCAATGCAATAACAAGAGAAACACCGAGCACGGCGTCAGTGTTGGCATTGCTGGGGGGTAGTGGGTAAGTGGTGATTTAAAAAAAAATGCGACACGGCGGGCAGGGGAGGGGGCGGAGCGGGGAGAGGGAACAGACGGAGGGAAGGCCAGATAAGGGGAGGGGGGAGGAGAAATGTGACACGGCGGGCAGGGGAGGGGGCGGAGCGGGGAGAGGGAACAGACAGGGAAGGCAGATAAGGGGAGGGGGGAGGAGAAATGCGACACAGCGGGCAGGGGAGGGGGCGAGGGGGGAGGAGAAATGCGACGTGCGGATGAGGGAACTGATGTGCACGCGCTTTTAAGCTCAATGCGCATGCGCATTGAGCTTAAAAGTCACGGGCACTGCAAGGAATCACCACGATTCCTTGCAAGTTGGATAAAGAGTGGATAAGCCCCCATAGTCTCGCTTGCTCGATGCGCATGCGCATCGACAGGCGAGACCTAAAAAGCGTAGGGCTCAGGCAGGAGCCCTGCGGTACCCCTGAGGTAAGATGTTTTTCCTCTGAAATGAAATGGCCTAATGTGATCACTTTCCGCCTGTTTACCAGGAAGTTTTTAATCCAGCCCAGTACATTTCCTGCTATACCAGCAGTGGCTAGACGGTCTACAAGGATGGTATGCGAGACCGTATCGAAAGCCGCGGACAGGTCCAATAGCACCAGGATGGCTTTCTTTCCCTGGTCCATTGCGGCGCGCAGTGTTTCTGTGGTAAAAAGGAGAGCTGATTCTGTGGAATGTTGGGCCCTAAAACCTGCCTGATTTGGGTGCCAGGCGTTGTTTTCCTCCAGAAAGGTGGTTAACTGTTGGTTTACAAATTTCTCTGTTAATTTACAGAGAGTTGGAAGCAGCGATATAGGTCGTAAGTTCGAAAGAGTTGTAGGGTCCGCTAGCTGCTTTTTTGTAGGGGTTTTACCGCCGCTAATTTCCATTCTACCGGAATTGATGCCTGGTCAAGTGAGGAATTAATTATATTGTTTATGATGGGGTTGACAATATCCACCATGGACTGTAGGACCAGGGGCGGGCCTGATTTGATGGCCAGTATGGCTTCCAGTGTTTCCTCTAAATTAATCGGAGAGAACATATTCATGCTGGCAGAAACTGTCCCTGTCCCAGTGTCCCCTTTTTCATTCAGTAACATCGGGGGGGGGGTCTTTGATGAGGGTATGGATTTTTTCTTCGAAGAAGTCGGCTATGTTATTACAGAGCCTTTGGGAAAGGGGAATTTCTTTCTGCAGGGTTTTGGGGTTCATAAAAGTATTTACTAGCTTAAAAAATTCTTTTAGTTTGTTATTATTATTGTTTATGGCTTCCGTTTAATAATTCGTTTTTGCGGTTTTTATCAGGGTATGATACTGTCGCAGTGCGGTTTTATACATATTCAGGTCATTCCTCTCATAATTTCGGCGCCATCGTCGCTCTAGAGCCCTCACTTCCCCTTGCTTTTCTTTTAAGATCAAAGAGAACCAAGGTGTGGATGTCGTCTTATTCGGTGCTTCTATTCTTGGGGCTTTTCTGGGGGCAGTGGGACCTGTCTCCATGCAAGTTCGATTATCCAATCCCCAAACAACTGATTGTCTCTGATCGGGTCTCCTGTCAAGGAAGGCCTCTTTTCTAGGGCTTTATTCATAAAGTCAGGGTGTCCTATGATGTTCTTCCAGCAGGGTTCCCCTGTGGAGGCGCTATCGCCTTTACTGTACTCTTGCCCACTGGGCAGCCCTTAACTAGGAGTTCGAAAGGGATGAAATTATGGTCTGACCATGTTTGTATCAGGGGTAGTTTTACATTAAAAGTTTCTAGGTTAGAGCAGATGCAGTCAAGGATATGACCTGCCCTATGTGTAATATCTGTTGTGAGATGGGATAAGCCTAGGGCACTCATTATGTCCTTAAAACAAGTTGCTGCTGGGTCTGTGGGGGAGTCCAGGTGCAAGTTTATATCCCCCAAAAGCATAAAATTTGCCGACCTGAGAGCTAGGTAACTGAGTACTTCCCCAATACTCTCCAAAAACTCATTTTGCTGCCCTGGGGGTCGGTACATTAATGCTCCTGAAAAGGTGAACGAATCATGGACCTTTATCGAAAAGCCCATACTCTCTGCTGCTTTGAGGTCCGGAAGGTCGTATGTTAGACACTTCAGGGTGTCCCGATAAAGTATTGCAAGGCCTCCTCCACGTTGTTTTGGTCTGTTTTCCCTTAAGATAAGGTACCCAGGGGGGAGAGCGTTTGCAATATCCGGATTACACCAGGATTTCAACCATGTTTCCGTTATAAAGAGGCAGTCTAAATCCTCTCCCGTTAGAAGATCAAAGATGTGCAGAGCATGTTTGCTCATTGATATTGCATTAATGAGCCCGCCCCGTAAGACTTTCAAATGACTCTGTGTGTGTGTGTGTGGCTCTGTGTGTGTGTGTGGCTCTTTGTGTGTGGCTCTGTGTGTGGCTCTGTGTGTGTGTGTGTGTGTGTGTGTGTGTGTGGCTCTGTGTGTGGCTCTGTGTGTGTGTGTGTGTGGGGCTCTATTAATCAACTAGTCACTAAATAGAGAAAGGCTTCTGCAGGTACAAGTGAATTATCCAAAACGGCTGACAACTAGTATGACAGAGGAATTATCGAAAAGTTAAAGCTAACCCAGCAGGCTATTCCTGTAGAAGAGTTCGAATTTAGAGATGAAATTACCTGGTTTGAATCCACCATTGGAAAGCTGGTGGATACCTTAAAGAAAAAATGTAGGTCACGAATTTCAGGTTCTGGGAGCCATAGTACTAATAAAAATAGGAAAACCTGGTTTGACTATGAATGTCGGGTAGCTAAGGCCCAGATTAGACAGAAGGAAAGAAGACTACGGGTAAGGTTTAATGTGGAATTATATCAGTCGCTCCAGTATTTAAGGTTAAAATATAAAACCCTAATTCAGAATAAAAAAAGAACATTTAAAAATAAGTGTTGGGTAGAAATGTTGGAGGTAATTGAAACTAGAGATGCTAAAGGATTTTGGAAATTAGTGCAAGAAAGTGTGGGCAGGGAAGTAGGTTCCCTAGAATGTATGGT
This sequence comes from Lissotriton vulgaris, assembly GCF_964263255.1. Classification (NCBI taxonomy): domain Eukaryota; kingdom Metazoa; phylum Chordata; class Amphibia; order Caudata; family Salamandridae; genus Lissotriton; species Lissotriton vulgaris. The sequence goes on from NC_141693.1 coordinate 1,102,455,948, forward strand.
CCCGGAAGATCACTGGGCGGGCTACCTGGGAGAAATCTATGGGAAATGGCCAACGCAAGAAGAGCCCAGGATTCCAGTTTGGCCGCAGGTGAGGGATGACATAAAGGAATACTTCACCACAAGCTATATAAAGAAAATTATAACAAGTATGAATCTTACCTGTGCTGCAGGCCCAGATAACCTTCCGGCAGTGATAATAAAAACTAGGCCAGATTGGTGGGCTGAGTTCTTTGCAAAGATGTTTCAGGTAGTCTTGCGAACTGGAATTATACCAGAAAGTTGGAAGGGTGCAATCATAAGACCTATACATAAGAAGGGCGACTACAAAATACCGAAAAATTATAGGTTGATAAATCTCCTAGATGTAGGGGAAAAGGTCTTTGCCAAAGCCATATTGGGTTTATTAAAAGACTGGGCAGAGGAAAATCAGATTATACCCCCGGAACAGGGAGGGTTTAAAGCAGGGCACTCAACAATCGACCATTGTCTTGCTCTCTGGGCAATAGCGCGGAAGTCGACGGAAGTACGGGGAAGTTTGTTCTGCTGCTTCGTAGACTTCCAAGCAGCTTTCGATCTGGTGGATCGGGAACTGTTGTGGGAGGCCCTAACTAGTTTTGGTATTCCTAAAGATCTGCTATGTCTGATTCAATTGCTCAACTCTAAGAACTGGGCCCAGATAATTTTAGATATAGACGGTAGATTAACTGGGAGAATTGAGATTGGAAACGGGCTGCGGCAGGGGGGTGTATTGGAACCTCCGCTGTTTTACTTGTTCTTAGCAGATCTGCCAAAAAATTTGGGGAATATGATTGGAGCAAGCCCGAAACAAGATGGTAGGCACATTGCATGTTTGCTTTATGCCGACAATCTTGTGATCATGGATCAGACAGAAGTTGGCCTGCAAAGGAAACTGAATATATTTAATGATTACTGCTCCAGGAAAAAACTTTTAATCAAGATGGATAACTAAAACCCTGAGCTTTGGTAGAAGGAAAGCCGGGTTCACATGGGGGCTGGGGACAGAGAAAGTAGAATCAGTTACTGAATACAGGTACCTGGGGCTATGGTTTGAAAAAAGTATGAAATGGTCCACCCATCTAGAGGCATCAAAAGTAAGAACTTCTGCATCAATAAGTGGCTTGAAATTGTTTAGCAAAGCCTATGGTGAGATGTCAGACAGACCAGTTCTAAAAGCTTATTCGGCCATGGTACCTCGCAATTTCTGTACGGCGCCTTATTGCTATACCTGAGCGGCAAAGAGAGCTGGGATGTTGAGGAAGGTAAAAACCTAAAAAAATCTATTTATACTGCCTTTGTCAGCCATGGTCCAAGCAGTAAGACTAGAATTAGGACTTACTTCATGGGGCATTCTAGCTGGTATGGCCCTACTTTGATTCTGGCAACGTCTAGGAGTAGACGAAGACACCAAAATTTCACAATGGTGTAAAAACGAAATACGTAATAGCGAATTAAAATGGGCAAGAGAGACTAGGGCGATTATGATGAAGCTATGTCACACGATGGAGGTTAAATTGTGCCCTACGACCCTTATGATTAATATTGACCAGAAGATACTTAAGACTTTGGGGAAGGAATTATCCCATGCACAGGACCAAAATTACCTTGCAAATAAAATCTCAGTGCATTTTATGTTAGATGCATGGAAAAATGAGCAAAGCTTTCCCTAGATTGATAGGCTACCGGACTGCCGATTACGAAGTGAGGTTCTCAGGGTAAGAATTGGGGTGAATCCGTGTTATATGAATAATGTGGCAAAAAACGTAATGATCGATAAGACAGGAAGATGCACTTGTACCTTGGGCACCTCTTGTGACTTGTTACATATTTTACTAGATTGTCAGAAGTTTCTTGACTTACGAATTATGTTTTTAAAACCGATTGTTAGAAATATCAAAATAAATCTAGGGCCCAGTCTGTAACTTTAATGACTGAAATGATCCATCTAGATATTGCTGTTGCTATTGGGAAATTTATGCAAAGAGTGAAGGCATTCCTTCTTACCTTTTTTAAGGAGTTTTAGTAATAATTTAGCTCCAATCAGAGTTACTGGAGGGTTTTATATTGAATATGTTTTATGATATGTTTTAGTGTGTTAATGAAGTGTCATTTTTAAGAGAAAATGTTAATAGTATATGTTTTGTTTGTGGACCAACGGTCCAAATAAACGTGATTTTAAAACTGAAACTGAACTAGTCAATCTCTACTAACTATTAATCACTGCTAATACTCTCTACTACTCTCTAATGCTTACCTATTGCCATTGTAAATGACAATACCATATATTTATCGGTTTAAAAAAAAAATACATGAAAAAAATGACATTTGCAATGCCAATAGCTCTAACTTTAACAAAGACGAGACCATTGCATGGTAAATGCTTGTTCTCACTTGAAGCCAGCTGCCGCCGGCAAGCCTGCTTTCCCAGGGCTGCCATGCTTGTCTCCTTTGTGAGGCTAGTCTCGCCTTCCCTCCCTCCCACTCTCCAGTGGTGGGAGGGGACTGGACAGTTTTCGTGCTCTTTGTCAGCGATTTCAGCTGCAAAGCGCCGATTTGCCACTGGCGCAGCTTGCTGGTTAATAGCAGAAGATGGCCGTAGAGAACCTGGAGGGCAGTGAGGTGAGCCTAGACATCACGCTCCAATATGCACGTTATGCTCGGCAGTGCAGCTTTGAAAGAGGTGGTGCCCCGTGCCGTGTGTTGCTCTACTTGGGCACAACTTTCTCAATGTGTCTGCTATTTTATTGAATTTAAATTGTTACATTGTGTAACAACAACACCCCACTCAGCCTCGAGGAGCAGTGGCATGTGAACTGTCTGCTTTTGATTTGCTTCACGTCAGGGCCGGCCCTAGGCATGTGCAAAGTGTGCACCTGCACAGGGCCGCCAAACCCCAGGGGCCGCCACGATGACGAGGATCGGATCGGAAGGATCTGATAATCGTGGCAGTGGCGGCCCCTGGCAGGATTTGTGACGTGACTTCAAGCAGCCGGCAGCTGCAGCCAGGACTGGAGGAAAACAAAGAAAGCAACCTGCAGATTGTTTGTTTGACCCATGCCGCCAACGCCGTGGGTGTGTGCATTGCTGTGCAACTAAGTGCAATCTAACATTTCGGGACTCAGAAGGTGGTGCCTCCTGTACGCAGTGCGCACTGTCTCCTCCTCCGGCCAAGTCTGCGCCGCGCGCCTCTCTAGGCCCGGGTGCAGGAGCTGATTCATTCCCCCGCATGCGCATTTGGGCCTTCCAGTGCGCGTCACTGGCCTGCAGCAGCATTAAAAGTGACGACGACGAGCAGTGGCACGGTGTTGACCACCGGAGTTTGAGCCACAATCATTTAATTGTATTCCTAGGCAAGCCGCTGACGTAGCCCACCCTGTCTGCCGCCAACACAGCAGGTGAGTTTAATTGATTCCCCTAGTTGACTTTTATTTTTAATATTGTGTAAGTAGAGAGAGGTTAGTTACAGAATAGCAACTGGGACACGGACATTCACTTAATCCGATGCAATCCTTTCCCAGTCCTGCTGAAATGGTCTGAATGTTACCCCAGCAAATGGCGGGCCGGGCCGGGTGTAACTAACTGCCCTTAAAGAGCAAAGTTAAAGGGGTGGCGGATCACCTCCAAACTTGGAGTGGGTACGAGGGAGGGGGCGTACCACCATAAGAACATTTATTTTCCACTGTTCCAGCCTCATGAACTGAGGTGAGCCCGGAAAACATGTCACAGGCAGCACATTCCTAGTACAGCGCCTGGAAACCTCCACCTCGTGCATTTTGTTAAACATGCCACTAGGAACGTTTGCAGACTAGTTAAAGATTTGCATCTGTGTAGGTACTGGGGCGGTATTACTATTTTGTTAGCATTTGGACTAGTAATCGCAAGGTATTACTGCGTCTCACTTTCATACTTAAGAAGCCAGTTCATAGTTGGCAGGTGGTAATAAACTACAAGCTACAGAATGCAATGCGCTAGTGTCTGAAAGGTCAAGACTGACTGAAAATGATGCAGAGTAAAGTGGGTTCTTGGCAGCTACAAATTATTTCCTTCCTTCAGCATCAACAGTAGCACTAGTTTTAGGAAATGTTTTTTTTTTAAGGATGCTTTGCAGCGACCTCATTTTACTGCAGTAGAAATTATTTGGCCGTGTGGAAAACTATGTTGAGCACACAAGGAATGAAGAATATTCAGATTTGTATTTATTTATGTGTTCTACTCGGTGCAATGCTTTGCCTTGAATCATCTATTAATGCGGCGGCTGTAAAATAACTTTTACAGTCCTGGACTTTCATTCAGAAAACCACTGCATTGTCAGTGTTGTTATCTTCGTTTGATTCAAGTGAACAACTGGACTTACAAACTTCATAAGAATGATTTGTAAAAAAAAAGCTTTGGAGTGGAAACATGCTACCTTGTTAACAAGGAGGTATCTCATAACCCTACATAGCGCTTAGAGGCTGCATTGAGTTTGGCCATTGAAATGGGTCCATTCAGGGCCCTGTAGTCATGTCCTTAACTTTTCAGGAAAAAGTACTCACTGATTTCAGGAAAAAGTACTCACTGATTTCTGAACAGTGAGTGTAAAAGCGTTAAGGTAGCCATATTGTTCCTGCTTACATATTGCTCTTGCCTAGTGCGTAATTTAAATTGAGCTGCATCCAGGTGTTTATAGCTGGCAACAATTGGGTTGTAGTTAAAGTGGGGCAGTGTGGTGTTCAGTGTGGGAGAGGATGTGGCACTATGGCCAGAGCTGCTGAATTTGGAACTTGGGGACCAGGTTCAGCCTTAATAACCAGTCTGCCAAACCACTCTCCTAAGAGAGCACTATCTCATGCTAGACCATAGAAGGCTTCGCAAGGCATTAGAAGCCCCGGTGTCATAGCAACAGCAGGTGGACCCTACCATGGCATGTGTAGGTTAACTTTCAAGGCCTGTCCACCACAATCCATACTGAAGTTCACTTCCAGTCTTGTGGGTAGGCCTATGAAGCAGCAGACAATAGAACAACAGTAACCCTGTCACTGAGATCACAGGACCCTTGAGAACGGCCAGCTCTAGGGCGGGGTACGCGCTGGACGGGGGCTGGTCTGGCAAAATTTGCCAGGGCTGCTTTCAGTTCCCAGTCCGGCCCTGGGTGGGTCACGCTCCCGCGCCACTGCCAGGGAGAGTGCGTGAGAGGTGGTGCCACTGACTGTCGTCATCGTGTCTGGAGTGTGACTATGAGAATAAAGAACAATTACGCGGCCACCGACGATCATCAGAGAACACCTGTCCCGTGTCCGACTCCGAGTCTCCGGATTGCCAGGTAACTCAGTTTCATTGTTGAACATTAAAAGAAGGCGACTTCAGGCAGGATAGAATTGGTGCTCACTAGGCAGGTCTTACTTTCGTTCTTGGATCTGACTATGTTGGCAGGACAAACTTCATATCTACAGATGTTGGATTTGACTTTGTGGATCCTGGCTTGTTTGGCTCATTTATTGTTAAAATTATTTTCCCCTCATGAATTGTCCCTCAATGGACATAAAAGATTAACCATTGGTGTTGGCAGCAAGGTAAGCAGGGCCAGCCCTAGGCTGGGGACTGCGTGGTAATGGCATTTTGTTTGCTTTGATACTTGCACAAGTGCCACCAATGCACCATTGCCTTTGCCTACGCACGTAACGTTTGTTCTTGTGCTCGAGTGTCTACCATATATTGCTGTATTATACCTCCTCTAATTATACTTTGTTTTCTCTCGAGCAGGCTTCACTTTAAAATAGTTTATTGCAGGGGATTAGACTGTAGAAACCTAGATCTTGGTTTACCCAACAAATTCCAAAGCATTGTAGCTGTAAGATAACTTTGGGTGGTGAATACACTTGCTGGCGACTGGCGAGATCTGTGTGCAGTCTAGTTACAGGCCGGCCTCAGTCACTCATACAAAGTATAAAGAGACAGAGTTAAATGTGATGTCCCAGCTGCAAAGTGAAGCAAGCACCATGTTGGTCACAGATTTGTATTTTACGTAGGAAGCTCAGCGAGTTACTGCTTTCATCATTGCAGACATTCTTTAGTGAGATAGGCCTCAGGTTAAATACCACCTTGTAATATACCTGCTTAATGAATTATGAACCATCTTTAAGGAATGGCATGGATGGTAACTGCAAGGTATAAGTTTAGAAACAGTGCTTTTTGCTCAGTATTTCATTTTTCAAATTTTTCCCAAAAGTGTTCCTTTAGTAATAAAGAAGCATTAGTAGTAATTGCTTTTATACACTGTTATTAGTTTAATTGCTCGTGTAGATAATTCATCTAGCATTCAGACAGTGGATGTGAAGCTCTTACATTCAGGGATTGGAAAATTCAAAACCTGCCTTCAGTCATCTTTTAAGGACTTGTGTAACCTGCACACATGTCACTTTTTCCTCCTGTAATGCACCGTGTGCAACCTCATGTATTTTGTTTGCTCACAATTGTCACTTTTGCCAATTGTAACTTAACGTTTGCTTTTGTAATTTATTCACTTGTAATTTTCTCCTCATGTTTCATTACTTTCCTAGCAGCGCGCGTGCCATCATTTTCGCTTTTTTTTTCTAAACAGGAAGGTTTTTTTTTCAAGGGCCAACAACAATTAAAAGAATGATTTGAGCGGAAAGCTAGGGCTTATGGCAAGTGTAACAATGTGTGTGAATTATATGAGTGCACAAACCATAGATTGCTTAAAAACAACAAGAAAATGGCGCCTTGTTAGAACACCGCTGCTGGCATAGTTCCTTCGCCAAAACACATAACATTTCAGAGCCAACTGGATTAGGTCCTTTTTTGGGGGGGGAAGGCAGAGCAGATTTTTTGTAAGGACGAAAGGCTTCCTATCTTGGATCTCACTGGACGTGCTCCTTGTTGTTTTTGAAGCCCGCTGGGGTATTGGTACAGTGCCCTCTCACCAGTCTAAGGGAGACAGGCAGCTAGCTCTCCTCCTCCTAAATTGTATCATTCTGAGACGAATTCGGAAGGGTAGGAGCAGCCGCAGGTACTGGTCAATCATCTAACGACTTTTCTGGACATATTATTAAAACACCTTCCTGAGCTCCGCCCTGTCCGAACCCCCTCTTCCGGGGCCCCCACCTACGCTGCCTGCACAGGGCCACCATGAGCCTACGTGCCACTGAAAGGGAAGCACTTTAAGTGTCATACTGCCCTCTTAAGCAATATGTCCTGCATTCGCGCAATTTTCAATGAAACTGTCAGCGTTCTTTCTATAAACACTTACCGGTGTGAAAGTTACATTTGGATCTGCTTTTCAGTGTCTGGGCTACTACCCATTATAGGATACACTGCTGGTTATGTCACTCAGGAGTTTACCTAAGCAGTGTACAACTTAAGGGAGCATTTATAGAGGGGTACTTGCAATGTGTTTTGTCATTTTTGCTCCCCAAACGCAAAGACAGCAATTTTAAATTTGAATAAATCCAGCTTAGAGTAAAACAATTTGTGAAGACTGCTTGGACATAAGGCTGGGTGGATAGACAGGATCACACTATCGTAATGAAACCGTACTCATGCATGCACCCCGGGCAGTCAAGGGTGAAACGTCTGAGCCGTCCCACATAACAACCCTTCCTTATAGCTCTAAAGTGGTCATTGCGTGAGGTATTTTAATCTGGTATGCTGACTAGGCTTCGAATTCCCTAACATGGCTTCTGGTGTTAATTTTGTAGGTCAGCACAGACAGCATTGTAAAATGATTTTTATCTTACTTTGGCTAATTTAGCTGCCAATAGTGTTAAAAATCTCAAAAGTTTTTCATTTTTGACATATAATTACCCTATCCTGAGCGAATAGGGACTATTATACTGTTTTATTTTCAATTCATAAGAATAGAGCCTCTGTACACCCTTTGCAAGTGGCTTCTTCAGAGACAAGATGGACAACATTTGCACAGCGCAAGGATTTCTTGTTTGTGAATAAAATGGTGATTCAGTCATAGCTCAAAGAGAAGTTCACACTAATGACTCTTATGGGAACACATTCTAAAATTGTGATTGATTTGTCTTTTTATCCAGTGAATAAACAGACATGTCTAAAATGGGGTACCTTATACACATACCGCCATGTGTATAAAGAGCTCTGACATCAACAATGGTGTATTCCGCACTACATAAAACGTATAAAATAGATATAATTGTCCACCGCGCTTTTCACTTTCACTCCATATCAGTGGATGGTCCCAGTGGTAACTCCTCAGTCTTAGTTCTCTAGCCAGTGCTGCTAGCTGCTTCTCTGGTTCCAGTGGCAATTCCTCATTCTAAGTCCTCTAGACAGTGCTGCAGCTGTGTCTCTGGTCACAGTTGTAATTCTCCATTCCTAGTCCTCTAGCCAGTGCTGCTAGTTGCTTCTCTAGCCCCAGTGGTAATTCCTTAGTCTCAGTACTCTAGTCAGTGCTGTTAGCTGCTTCTCTGGTCCCAGTGATAATTCCTGATTTTTAGTCCTCCAAGCTAGTGCTGCTACCTGCTTCTCTGATCCCAGTGTTAATTCCTCTCCCCAGGTCCTCTTGACAGTGCTGCATTGGTGTCTCTTGTTACAGTGGTAATTCCCCATTCTTAGTCCTCTAGGTAGTGCTTCTTGCTGCTTCTCTGGTTCCAGTGGTATTTCCTCAGTCTAAGTCCTCTAGATAATGCTGCAGCTGTGTCTCTGGTCACAGTGGTAATTCCCCATTCTTAATACTCCAGCCAGTGCTGCTAGCTGCTTCTCTGGTCCCAGTGGTAAATCCTGAGTCTTAGTCCTCTAGCCAGTGCTGCTAGCTGCTTTTCTGGTCCCAGTGGTAATTCCTCATTCTTAGTCCTTTAGGCAGTGCTGCAGCTATGTCTCTGGTCACAGTGATAATTCCTCATTCTAACTCCTGTAGGCAGTGCTGCTAGCTACTTGTCTGGTCCTGTTGGTAATTCCTCATTCTAAGTCCTCTAGACAGGGCTGGTAGCTGCTTCTCTAAAATCAGTGGTAATTCCTCATTCTGAGTCCTCCAGACAGTGCTACAGCTATGTCTCTGGTCACAGTGGTAATTCCTAATTCTTACTCCTGTAGGCAGTGCTGCTAGCTACTTGTCTGGTCCTGTTGGTAATTCCTCATTTTAAGTCCTCTAGACAGTGCTGTTAGCTGCTTCTCTGGGCCCATCAGTAACTCCCCTATTCTAAATCCTCTAGGCAGTGCCGAGGCTGTCTCTCTGGTCCTAGTGGTAATTCCTCATTCTAAGTTCTCTAGACAGTTCTGCCACTGCTTCTCTGGTACCGCTGCTTCACTGGTAGCAGTGGTAATTTCTCATTCTAGGTCCTCTAGGCCAGGGGTCCCTAAACCGGTCCTGGAGGGCCGGATCCATGCAGTGCTTCAGCTCTGTCTCTGTTCATGCATTTACTACACCAAACCAAAAAAACATAGGTAAAACACATTGTCATTTACAATGCCAGTATCTCTGAACTCTAAAAAATGTGAGACCTATTGCATTGCAAATGCGTTTTAACTGTAAGTGCATTTTAGATAGATAAGTTGGTTTGTTGATCCCAAACCTCAAGAAACCAGTAAAATGGATATGTTACTTCATTTACAATGTGCCATAGAGAGTAGCTCTGAGGGCAGGCTGGACGAAGTAGCCTGCCCCATCGAGCTGTCTCAAAAGGCAGAGACGCTGCCCTTGCCAAGCAGACATCCTAACAGAACTCCACGTCAGGCAGACAGTGTGCAGAAAGGTCATGAAAGTGTTGGCAGCCTGTGAGACTCTGCTGGCTGCATGTGCTGCCTTAGGCTTGGGCGTCGTGAAATCCTAGTGTCCTGTAATAAGCACGCACAGCCATTTTTATTGGCTTTGGTATGCTATTCATTAGTTCACAGCCTCATGAGTCTCCTGCGCACTTAGACAGAATCATGAGGAGAGAATGCTGAGCATAGTGCAAAGCACTTGGATTTTGTAATCGATGCATGTTAGGAGAGGGACTGGCCAATCAGGAAAGCAAGAATTGTGTTTTAGTAGCTTCTAGTCTTAAATTATGCAAGCTCCCTCTTTGTTGAGCTTTTATAGGTAAAGCACACATTTCTTGGTTCTAGAATTTTTATAAAGTGATAAAAAAAGTCATTTAAAACGTTTTTATCAGGTGCAGGGTGCCATAATCGTCCACTGGTACAGAGGTCTTCCAACTATGGAAATACACTCTTATACATTATGAAATTTCATTTGGTGAATGTGATCATAGCAGATGTGGGGATCAGTGACTTGTGTATTTATAGTGCTACAAGGTCCCTGCCTGGAACAGAAAGCACCATGAACCTGCAAGTCATTATTTTGAAATTGTCTTATACACAAAGTAGATTGCTGCAAAATGATTTAGCATTTCCAGATAAAAACAAGTACGTTCAAGGTATATATTTTAGCAATAGGTAAACTGTACCTAGTGTGAACATTTTTATAACTGCCTACTAAAGGTGCACTTTCTAGAATTCAGCTTATAACACATTGACATTATCTACTTGTCACCATGAAGCTTCAAGTGACTCATTAACTGTTTCAGGATTATTGCTTTTCTAGCAAAAAATGATGGGAACTTCTTTTGTAAAATTAAAAAACCATGTGGGTTCCCATAGATCCCGTCCACTTCAACCGCTTTTTACAAGCAGCTATCCTTCAAGGTGAGTTGACAGGCTGAGAGGGTGGAGGCCAGTAGGGTCATGTTCAGACCTAGAGCTCCGATCTTTCGGGTACCTTAGGCCTCACAGTATTGGTCCAGGAGAAAGAGTAAAGTTGTGAGATCCCTGGATAGCATCAAAGAGATGGCCCAGAAAAAGGGATACTATATGGGGGGATAATAGTTTAGTTTACAAATGACAGATACAGTTTCCTTAGAGAGATGCCTTGAGGAAGGTAGGGAGTTGCTGGGGCTCTTGTGTTTCTTAAAGGGCCATTAGTGCAGCTGGTGCAGTGGCACTGGGGCCTGAGTAGTGAGCAAAAACGGGGTGGGAGACATCATCCTTGCTAGCATTAGGGGCATGGTCACCTTGGTGCACAGGGACATGGCCCAAGCAACACAGGGTGAGATACAGGACGTCCCCCCTTGTTTCTTTTAATTGAAAGGTTAGGCAGCTTGCTTTGGGCCTCAGGCCTTGGAGTGAATGCCCAGTGGATACGGCAGAGGACACAGCCTGCTTCAAAGGGCTGAAGGTCTCATTAGTCCTGCAGGAGTAGTGATACCAGGGCCCAGGCATTTGAAGGTCCAACTAAACCCCAGTTGTGGCTATTGTACTATGCTTCCTAGTTTGTATTAGAGCTCAGTCTTAATTTTGCTTTGGACCTTGGACCCATGGCCTAAAGGAGGTGAAAAGTGAAGCAGAGGAGATATCATAGCTGGGTTCCATAGAGATGATCGAAAGGAGGTGGGGCAATATGGGGACCCATGTTTTTAGCAAAGGACAAAGGAGGCTGCCTGCTTTGCAAGGTGGGAGTAGCTATCATTAGTGAAGCAGGAGCAGTGGCACTGGGACCCAGGACTGTCAGTGTCCACTGCATCATAATTATTACTGTCTGCCTTTAAAAAAGGGACACTTGGCGGCTTGTTTTCCTTACTATTGCAGGGCACCCTTGCTGGAAAGAGGTGACAACATATGGGAGCTAATTTTTATTGAAAGAGACAGAGGGGATATTTACAAGCCCTAACGCCATTAGAGCGTCACTTTTTCTGATGCTCTGGTGGCGCTGTGCCATTCCCCATATTTACAAGGTGGCGCTAAGCCACTTAACATGGTTTAATGCCACCTTGAAATTAAGCCTCTTTCCGCCACAGTCTGCTTCGGCAAAGTGGCAGGCAATGGGTGTTGCTGTGGGTGTCCCACCGAAACACCCATTGACAGCAACACCCATTGCGTTTTGATGCTACCCCAGATTTACAAGGCTGGGGCAGCACCAGAAACTAAGGCTAAGTAATACCTGGTCTTAAATTTGTGATACAAGGAGAAGAAGAAATTATTAATTTCTCCTAGTTTTTTGCTCTTCCTATGTGTGCTGCATTCTGCAAGAGCAAATTGCCATTATAAATTGTTTATGTGCAGGAAATGTCCATGCTTTTCTACTAATCCCCTCTAGAAAAAATAATTGGAGCAGGACTACAGAGTGTGAGGTGATGTCTAATAGCTGGTTACACCCTTTCCTGCATAACAAATCTTTTTGTATGCAACATTACAGGGGAACCAACAACAAACAGGTTCCTTTCTTAAAGGGTTTAATAAGTGCATGTGTTCCCTTTATCAATTTTCTGGCTGTGATCATCTAACTTGCTGTGATTGGGCTAATGGAGGCTGGAATAAATGTACTGCGGTGTTTGTTTTATATAGAACCTATTTCTACAGTAACTATTTTGGAGAGGATGTGGCTTACAGGCTAGAGCTGCCGTCTACGACGTTGGGGAACCAGGTTCCAGTCTGGCGGGAGGCTCAACCATCCTGTGGTTCTGGGCAAATCATTTAATCTCCCCATACCTAAAAAAAAAGAATGTGTCTGTCTGCAATGCAACTGGTGCTCATATATACCTTTGAGTTTGTGCTACATAAAACTGCAAATTTAAAAAAAAGTACATCTGTAGAAAAAAGATGTGCTTTCTATAGATTTCTTCCAGTTTTGGAGTACTTTCAGATATGTGCAGTTGGCAACCTGCAACAGACAAAGGTTTCCAAGAGAAATCCTACAAATCATTTGTGAATTTCTATATTTACTCACATGCAAAGCCACCTCTCCAAGGTTAAATATAACATAATGTACATTTATGTGCAGGTAAATGCTTTGGATGAGTACAAGTGTACTTTGCAGCTGTTTTCTCTAGTAGGAAAATATTATTTTCCTTGAAAAAAACTTCACCCTTGCTCTCTGACCAATTTTGGGATGTCACCTTCTCATTTCCAGCCTGAAAATCTATTTACTCCTGCCTTGAGAGGAGTACATTTTCGAATTGCTTCAGGTTGGCATTTAGGCTGTCAAATAGATTGTTTACACCAAGAATAATGAATGTTCCCGAATGTTCATCCCGCACTGAAACACGTACTCTCTGCCTCCAGGAGAACATTTACTCACTTGAAAAGACTTGTGTGAGGAGAAGTTGTTTGCAAGTTTAAAACCACGAGTCACAAACATAGGTTTACACTTGTAAAAAAAAAACTATAAGTTGGACCTACAGATGTAAATAGCTTGAAATTTGGGTCTATAATTCTTTCAAAGGGCACCACTTTTGCGAATCTTGAGCCTTAGCAAGTATACCCGTATGTTAAGCAGAAGATGCTCTTGGCTACCAATGATTTATCTGTCACTCGAGATATTCTTTTGTGTGCCCTTTCTGTTCTCTTTGTTGTTGATCGAAAGCCACCCTAGTAAATACATGTGCTAAAGATTTTGGGCCACTCTAAGATAAGGGCATCTTAAATAGCACGACCAAACTAAAATGAAGCGCATCATTGCTACTTTGCTTAGAGAAATAATTCTCAAACATGATTTAAAAGGAGGAATACCTTAGACTTCTTGGGAGCAGGAACAGTGTTCCAGTAAGAAAAATGCTCTAAAAATATTGTGCCGCATTCATTAGAAGACCCAAAATCCTATGGGACTGATTTAACATTTGGAGGATGGAGTGATGTCCATCAGGATGGAGGAGGACATTATCCCTGCCTTTGCTAGAGTACTCTATCTGACAAATCTAGAGAATGCCGCCGACCCTGCTGTCATGTCTGTACAATGAAAGGAACCTCTGTTATCACGGTTGCAGTGTGGTGTACAGCCGCCATCAGTTTTGTTTGACAGCTACACAGCAAACTACTGACTTTTTTTGTTTTTCAAAAACAACAAAAACCGAAAGTCTCCCACACCCTTGGACCTTTCTCCCAGTGTATGGTGGTCATTATTGCATTTTTCATGTGCTTTACCGCCAGATGTTGCCTAGCGGGCAGGGTACTCCGTTGTGTTTGTGACAGAGTATACTGTCCAACAAACTCTAAATCTGGCCCAATCGAATGAATAGACAAAAGCACACTGTTCCATGAATAACAATACCCAAATGCTTTCATAATGCAATGTCAGGAGGAGTAATGCCGCCGTAGTGGTATTATAGGATGAATACCCCTCGAACAATGAAGTGTCATAGTACTATGATAAAAAAAGTTACTCCTCTTAAATTTATCCTTATCTGACTGACTGTTTGACCCTGCAAATGGCATCCCTTGTTTGTTGTCTTCCCTCGGAATTGGGATGTTATGCTAGCTGCCAATTTGTGAGATGAAGAGTAGGCAATAGGGGCTAATAGGAAGTTTTAGGCTTAGAACCCAATAACCTGCAAACACTTGACTCTAATTTCTAAGAGTAGAGGCTTAGTATGGAGACTCCATATGAGGTCAGTAGAAGTTCAACTCTTCTTTTTGGTAGAATTTAAGAAGGCGATTCAGTGTTAAGGTCCTTCTTTCTAATGGACCGGGAGTCAACATGAAGCTCCCTATGGCTCTTAAAGGACATGGTTCAGGGTAGAAAATAAAATAAATGGCAGCTATTGAGCTTCTGATTGGTATCTGTTCACTAGATGACTTGGAGAGATCTAGGGTCGGGAGGAGGACATGGTTAAGATCTACGCATTTATAGACCCTAGAACATTGGGTGGAAAACCATGCTTTAAATTATTTTGTTTGTAATTTTAGGACCAGCAGGCCACTTCAGAGTATGCATTGACGTTGTAAGCATGCAGAAGCAGAAATACAATAGCAGAATTCAAGAAATACTGACAGCCAGCGATGACAGAGTGTACATGTTGAATCAATGGTGTATTTAGGGCTATGAGTTACTCCAAGACAACATGCTCCAAAACAGTCCTAATTACATACTGGAGCTTCACAGTAAGTCTTTTCCTGGCAGCTATTTTTGCAGTGGGTGGACATTTTAGGTGATTAAGTACAAAGTTTTTTAAATTTAATTTAAATATTTTTTGTTGGTATTTAAAAGTAAAACGTAAATATGCAATAACAATAGCTATACAACCTATATACAGAACATTATAAGATGTGTAATCCGATAGAAATCTATTTCTGAAAAATATAAACTTAGTTATACGAATTCTAATAATCAAGATTTTAAAACAGACAAATAAAGGGCAAGAGAAAAGATAGAAAGAAAAGGTATATAAAGAAAGGGAAACATGATATTGTGTTCATAGGCTCCAATTAACAATGTATATATGATAGTAATACAATCAATATACATGAGTAAAATTACAGCACATTTCTAGTTATTGAAATAATTACTGAATGGTAACCAGGAAACATCTTTCTTAATCTTCTCTTGAACAATATATGACCAGAATTATCAAATCTATGATTATCACATACTTTGTTACACTATGACATATGTGATGTCATAGATAAATACTTGTAACAAGACATAATCTGTTTACATTCTATCACAATAAATAAATTAACAATATGTTTGTTTTGATATCTAGTACAGTCATAAAAATGTAAAGAATCAAGCACAACGTTCTCTGGAGAAAACAGTACATTAGGCTAAAGGATTTCATTGCATTTAGACAATATTTTTTCCCAAACAGAACAGAAACATTTACATTTGAATAACATACAAAACAAAGTAGCTTTAACTTCTTTACACGACCAGCAGAATTCATGAACTTACATATAGAAGCAGTATATAAAGTTGTCTGCTTTAAATAAAAGACAAAGTCTGAGTACGGAGTGCAGATTTAGAGGTTTTAAAAATCTTTGTGCAAAGATGATTGCTCAGATGACTATCCCAAGAGACCTGCAAATCTTGGTCCTTAGGTTTCAGATTAGATTTTAATAATGTACTTTGTTTACATTTTTCATAAATGTTTGCTGCTTTGGGAATTTATTCACTCCAAATGTGATCAGACAATTGAGATTAGATTGTAAGGGTGTGACAAATATTTTTTAATAATACTACATTTAATCAAGAAAAAGCATTCCAAATAAGCCGATAGTCCTTATGAAATGTGGGGGAATAGAACATGTATATCGAATCATTTAAAAAGGTAAGCTTTCTTACTCCCTTCAGAAATTGTTTGAACCAAAGTAACCCTTAACTCACCACTTTGCCCAGCAAAATGGCTATTTTTCATTTTAAAATACTTATTATGCAAAATGAAGCAAATATCAATATTATTCTGTCAAGAGTAATCAGGGAATAATATTAGCTGCAATAATTTTGGGGATAATTTTAATGAGAGAATTTTTTTTTTATCAATTAGACATATGCAGTATTTCAGTAAATAAAACCCCATCCATAATTTTGTTTCTAATGTAACACAGGTTGGGGAAGGAACTTTCAAATATTTATGGTGTGAAGAATGCACTTGTCTAATAAAGAGCAGTGATACAATTTACAAGCTGTAACACGCACGCCACCATTAGTTTTATGGTTTTTAAGTTTAGATAGTGCCAGTCTTGGAGGTGTATTACTCAACAAAATTCTAGTACTTACAGAGTCAAGCTGCTTAAAATATAAAGTGGAATTTTAAAAGGGAGCATGGATAATGTGTAACAAATATTCAAAACGATAATCATTTTGATTGTATCTAATCAAGCTCACCATGATAAAAATAATGGGGACCAAGAAGTAAGATGAGAATTAATCTTCTCCTTCAAAGATGTAAAAGTATAATCATGTGTGTTTTTAACATTAGAAAGAAACCAAATACCCAGACATTTATTTTTTGTATGGACCTTCTAAAATGTGTATCTTCAAAAACATATTGAATTCAAGGTCTACTTAAAGTAAAAACTTTGGTTTTGATCAAATTAAGCTAATACCCTAAAAATTAAAATGAAAGCATCCTTTTTTAATTGAAATATCGAAGATATTTAAGTGAATTATCTGCATAGGTGGACACTTCAATTTCTAAAGAATCACATCTAAATATTTTAATAAAACGATTATGATGTAGCCTTTTTTAAAACGGTTTTAGATGTAGAAGCAATAACATGTTGAAAACTGAAGTAATATGGGGAAGAACCATTTGTTAAATAACATGCTTTATGGTGAATATATAGGATTTTGACAAAATGAATGCATTTTCTCCTAAAGCAAGCCATTTAAGGGTACTGAACATATCATTTCTGTTGATGTGTGAATAAAAGCCTCTAACACGCCTGGTAAAAAAGCAATGGAAGGAGAAGTGATTGTCAAGGCTAGAACAGTTATATTGGAGAATATTTTAGCATTATCTGTAGCTAGACTATCTTTAACAAAACCAGAATGATTTTACTATTCAAAATAAGGAAAAAATGATTCCAAACAAGTGATTTAGATTTTAGCATCCATTTTGCGTTCACTGTTAATCAAGGATATCTGGCTATAATTTTTGCAGTATCATTGATTTTTAACTGGTTCAGGTATAACTGAAATAGCAACCTCTAAGAAAGTCCCTTGCACTTGAAGTCAAATAAAAAAGAATGATATAATATCAAAAGATCTGAGGCAAAAAAGAGAAACAAATGATAAAATTACTAGAAAGACCACCAGGGACTACTAGTTTATATTTCTATAAAGAATGTATGACATGTAAAATACCTTCAGTTGAAATATAATTTTCAAACTCCAGGAACTTAACCTTGGATTTATCAACTGTAAGAATGGATGAAAAGAAATTATTAAAATCTTTCTGAGAAAGATCACAATCACTAGAATAAAAATGTGTATAATACTTTTTTAAGATGTAATGTCAATATTGGAAACAGCAACTGATTTATCATCCTCATTAATAATACAACTGTATAGTTTCCATTCTTTTTTAATTTTTTTGTAATTATCAACCAGTTTGCCTACTTTATTTTGATCACAATAAAACTTAGATTTAATATGCAATAAAGTATTACAAGCACTCTGAGTAACAATTTTACAGTGTGAATTTGGTTGCAATGAGATCATTAGGCAAATAATGTTTCCTAGTGGTGTAAAATATACGTTCTTACAATTTTATGTGCTGGATTAAGGTGAGATATTGATTATTAGATAGTGTTTTCATTTTAGTTACAAAGCAGTAGTAAAATATTGAAAAGCTACTTTAAAGGTATAACAATTTTTAACTATAGATGTGTCAGATGGGATATAAAATGTAAAACTTCATCACAAAAATACCAACATCATTAATGAATTTTGATTAGAAAGGAGATAGTTATTAATCACTTCCTGCCTATTTTGAACGAATTTCAGAAATTTCTAATTCATCAAAATCAGGAACATGGTGAGAAAGAAAAATAAAACCCATTTGAGCAGGGCTTTACTAACATAAAATAGTCAATGCAGGATAGGATTCAATGAACTGGGCCGTACTGCCATAATATATCCCGTGTGGGATAGGGTTCCATGAACACGAGAATAAAAAGAAAATTCAACCATATCTGAATTTTACAATCTCCAAATATCTGTCAAGGTTCTAGGATTCATATTAGATTTGTCAGGAATAAATCTGGATTTTCCATCTCTAAATGGATCAAAAAATATTATAACAAATTCCACCAAGTATTATCATTAGAAATAGTAACTAATTTCATTTTTATATTTGACTGAAACAAATAAGCAGAATCAGAAATGTTAAATAGCAAAAACCGAATGTTGGCAATATTAACATTAACTGAAACGTATCTTCACTCTGTATCATATTTCTAGGATACCATTTCTAGTGTAAGATCCGTATGTTTATAATTACAACACTAGCTTTGCACCATTTTGTAGAAGAATATAACACATCTCCCACCCGTTGGCGTTTGAGTTGCAAGGATTCCACATCTTTACAATGTGTTTCTTGCAAAAACACAATAACGGTATTCAACTTAATAGGCAATCATTTTTTGTCTTAAGAGGAATACCAGACCACAAAATTAACCATGGGCAATTAAACTAATCAGAATAGAGACACTGTATACAAAACCCTGTAGAAATAGCATAAAGATAAGGAATGATTAAGAGTATCAGTAGTAAAGAGAAGCAAGAGACAACATAACATTTGCAATATAAGAACCTGAGAAACAAATAGATAAGTAGATTTGAGAAGAATCAGTAAAGAGAAAAAAGATAGAGAATTGAATAAGAAGATAGAATAAGAATAGCAGTTCAAGTGAAAAGATTCCTAACTGGTAAAAAGAATGATAACAAATATAACTTCAGAACAAGCAAGGCCAATGGGGAAACAGAAAACAATATGCTAACAATATTTCACCCCCAAGATCGAATGTTAATAAGCAAATAGTACAAATTAAGAATGTTTTAAAGATTATATTCCCATTGTAGAAGAACAGTTCATACTGCTATATTCTCTGAGCTCTGAATCTTCAAATGACTGAGTAACCCCATTATCATGATCTTGAAAAAGCAAGGCTTACCAATGCCATCTTAGATTGCCCTAGCATAAGCCAGATACCATATAAAGAAACTCTTTCTCCCTGACATTAGCAGCATTAGAGAGAACCTGGGAAATGAAGAGCTGATGAACAGACCAATTAACTTTTTCTTCTCCTTAGCAGCTTTCACAACTTGAAGAAGATCTATTTTATAAGAAGTGCATAATCGTTTGTGCTCAGTCTATGGGCTCTTTGCATATTGAGTGAGGTGGAGGTTAGTAGCCCAATACATTCGGGGAGAAATATTTCCAAATAGTCATAAAGATTTGGACCCCCAACTGCTTTTGGCAATCCTTATAACAATAAGTTGTTATTTTGATTGTGATTTTCTAGATCTTCTGTCCCTATAAAATCATGTGGTTACTACTTTCCCTTATTTAATGATCCCAGATTGAGTAGAAATAACAAAAAGGGAAATGAAGTAGCACAAAAGTGCTTTTTTTAAGTGTAGGGCTAGCAAGAATGTGCTGCCTGACCCTCCCCAAAATATAAAATTATGACAAAAAATTGCGAGGCTGGTGGAGGGCGTGGCTTGGGCGCCGATGGCGATGGTCGCCTGAGAGCTCGGCTCCGGGGCTGAGCCCGTGATTATCCTGTAAATCGGAGGCTGCGGGGCACCCCAACCCCCGCATTTTGTTGATCGGCCCGACGGGGACCTGCCGGGGCCCTTGGCGCAGTCCGAACGTGTGGTGACCCGGCGGAAAATCGAAGTATGTGGAACTGCGGAGTGCGACCCAACATGGCGCCCGGACTTCATTGTCCCCTTGGCCGGGTCCATTAGACTGGAGAAGCATCACTAGCAGCGGCGCACCCTCTGCTCTTCCGTCTCCCAGTGATATGAGGGTCTGGATATCGGTCTGATTGGACTCTTTCAACGGGGATCGCTTAGATGGGCAGATGCCCTCGCTATAGTGGATCCCGGCACGCGGACGCCTGGAGGCCCCGACAGTAGCCCCACTCCCCACACCGCACTTGGCTGCTTTTTCCTGGCCGACCCACTTCCATGGGATGCGCAAACCTTTGGCGCCACAAATCATCCGGTGGAGTTGGTGACCCTCATTCCGGGACTTTATCAGCTACACGGGCCTGCCCGACCTGGCGCCGATTGTCTCCGCCTCCTCCTCGATGCCCTCAGACGACGTGGTGGTGGCGCGAGCCGAAGCTGAGAAGGTCCAACAGGCCCTGGAGACGGGGATCTCCGGCACTCGACCCGAGGACCAGCAACCGGGAGAGTCATAGCCGGCGCCCACACTCGGGGGCGCCTGCTCCTGGATCCGCACTGTGTGCTCCCGGCGACATGGGGAAACCTAGGGGAGCCAAGGGGACTACCCCAGCCGCCTCAGACTCGGAGTCCCAGGACAAAGAGGAACGTGTGGACCCGGAGAGTTCCGGTGGTGAACCAATGCAGCAGCAATTTGACCGCGTCTTGGAGGCGATTGCGACCACGCGCTCGGCCCTCCAGCAGGACATTGCCCAGGTGGCGACGAGCCTAGGCCTCCTTAGAGTGGATCACGGCAAACTTTCGGACAGGGTCAAGGAAGTGGAGAGCTCGGTGAAAACCTTGGAGCCGGCGCAGCGAACCTTGGCCGCAACTATGAAGGATGCCCTGTCCCGGATTACTGCCCTGGAGCAGCGAGCGGAGGATGCGGAAGGCCGTAACAGGCGAAACAACATTCGTATGGTGGGCCTGCCGGAGAAGATCGAGGATGGTGACATGGTGTCATACTTGGAAGCCTGGCTCCGAGACACGGTGGCCCCTGAGGGTCTATCCTCCTTTTACACCCTGGAGCGGGCTCATAGAGTCCCCGCGAGGCCACCACAACAGGGGCGTGCCCCGCGACCGGTGGTGGCACGGTTGTTGCACTTTCGAGACAGAGACCTCATCCTCAATGCCGCCAGACATAATGGTCCATTCAAAGTGGCGAACAGCCAGGTGAACATCTTCCCGGATTACACCTATGAAACCCAACGCAGACGGTTTTCCTTCTTGGCGGTCAAGCGCGAGCTCCGGAGTGAGGGCATCCAATACTCGCTCCTATTTCCTGCAAGGCTCCGCATAATTGTCGATGAAAAGACTCAATTCTTTGATACCCCGGAGGATGTCTGTAACTGGCTTGAACTCTATAGAGCAGGGAAAGATGGCTTCGGCTCCTCATCTCAGATGGCGGCGGAGCCGGAGCAGAGACGGCGGTCCAAAAGGATTCGGAGTCGCCGTGGCCGCTCAGGCGGACCCTCAACTGCGGAGACATCGACGGAGCGGAGGGGAGTGCTGGAGGTGTTATCTGCGCTGTCTGGCTCAAGGGACGGTGCCATTGAAGAGGAAGCGGACCCTGGTGACGAGGGGGTACCGAGGGACTCCGAGGAATCGGTGACTGATAGCGTCCACATGCTGGTGATCACACCGAAATCGGTGGAGGACCTTCTGGATGGACAGGGTTAACGGGGTGAGCTACTTCACTTTGGGTGGGGGCCCGACACGGGGGTGGCGGGTGCCGACGATTGATGCTGACTCCCGGGGAAGGGGGGGTGGGGTGCCTTGCTTTTGCCCCGAGGGTTTCTAGCACTGTTTTGGGCTTGCCTTAGTCCTGGTGGCCTGGGCATCGAGGGCCCACTGCCAACGCCCGGCCCGCACCTGGCCCTTAAGGCCTTCCTACGGTGGCGACCGCAGGATTAGTCGGGGACAGTGGGTTGTTGGAGGGTATGGTTTGGATGGGAACTAGATGGTGCTATTTGGGTCCTGTTCTGGGGAGGGTGGATGGGTGTTTGGTTCGAACTGGGGTTGTTAAGTTTTGGTTGGGGAAAATGGCCGCCATCAGTGCTGGGTTGATTGATGCTCTTTCTTTGTTGGGACCCAGATGGGGAGACTTTGCGCGAACGCTATGGGACAATGGCTGATGTTGCTAATCTGAAATGTATTACTTGGAACGTGCGGGGGCTTCACACCATGTCTAGGCGTCACAAAGTCCACGCTTATTTAGTGCGTAGGGGGGTACAAATGGCGCTGCTACAGGAGACCCATCTGAACAAGGTGGAAGGGGCGGCGCTACAGCGTAGGTGGAGGGGGCAGGTCTTTTGCACTTCGTACTAGAGCTGGGGTTCCCTTCCAGGTCACGAAAACAGTGATAGATCCAGAGGGGCGCTATGTGGCCATTTCGGGCACTTTGGGAGGAAGGGACCTAAACGTTTGCTGCGTGTACGCTCCCAATATAGACCAGACTGCCTTCCTTTCCAGGTTATCGGGCTCGTTGGCCCACTTCTTCTCCGGGCCCCTCCTGCTCGGAGGAGATTTCAACTCAGTAGTGGACGTGGACACTGACCGCTCGCATCCGCCCCTCCCTGATTCTCCCGTTCGCCGTGTGGCTAAGGGTCGTAGGGACTGGCAGACACACTGGGGTCTAACGGATATTTGGAGGGCGCAACACCCGACAACTAGGGACTATTCCTATTTCTCGGGCCTCCATGAGTTGCACGTTAGATTGGACTGATTTCTTGGCTCGCCTGAACTGGTTTCGGCAGCGGTCCGGTCTGAATATTTGGCCAGGACCATATCAGATCATAATCCCCTCCTGTTGGACCTTCGTTGGTTTCCCGGGGTGCCTGCAGTACCCACTTGGAAGTTACGGCCCGAGATCCTTGAGGACAGTGTTTTCAAAGCGGATTTAGGCGATAGGATCTCGGAGTACTTTGCGTCCAACTGAGGCACCGCGAGCTCGAGAGCGCTAGAGTGGGACGCTTTTAAGGTGGTGGTGAGGGGATACTGTATTTCTAAAAAGGTCGGCATGAGGCGAATTATCCTTGCTGACCTGGATACAGCGGACCGGAAACTCCGCGAGTTGGAACTCCGCCGCCCCGGGCGCCCTGAATTACAGGAACGCACAGCGGAGGCGAAGGAGGCGGTAGCGGCGGAGGTCGAACGGCTGCGATGTTTTGACTACAAGGCCTATACGGTTAGGTCCCTCGCAGAGGGGGATAGGTCGAGCGCGTTGCTGGCATGGCTAGCCAACCCTACGCGCCAGTCCTCATTGACGACGTCCATGCGCATGGCGGACGGGACTGCAGTACACACTCAACCTGAGATTCTGAGCTGCTACCTGCACTACTACGAACGTCTGTACCGCAGTCGCTCTGTCCGAGACCCTGACCTGCTTGCTAATTATCTACGGCCTCTGGAGCTCCAAACAGTGGAGCAGGACGTGGCGAAAGCCCTGGGGTCCGACATAGAACTGGGAGAGATCCGCAGCGCCATTAAAAAGATGGCGAGGAATAAGACCCCGGGCCTGGACGGCCTTCCTGTGGAGTTTTATGCAGCCTATGCTGATCTCCTAGCCCCAAGATTATTAATAGTATACAGAGAGGCGAAGAGGCTTGGGCGGCTCCCAGGCTCGATGTGCGAGGCCTTAGTGGTTCCCCTCCTCAAGCCCGGAAGGGACTCATCCGATCCGGGGTCTTACCGTCCCTTGTCAATGTTGACGGTTGACTATAAAATACTGAGCAGCATCTTGGCTTCGAGGCTGCTGGGGCACATGAGCTCTCTGGTACATGAGGACCAAGCTGGATTCATCCCCAGGCGTAACACGACCATGAACATTCGCAGGTTGTTCCGCTTGCTGGGAGAACCGCTCGTGGACGCCCCGTGCCCGGTAGTCTTATCGGTAGACTTAGAGAAGGCTTTTGACAGCCTGGAATGGGACTACCTATGCACTGTGTTACGGAGGTTCGGCCTCGGTGAGGGCTTCATCAGATGGACCACGGTCCTGTATGCCTCTGCATCGGCCAGGGTTCGGGCGGGCCCGCTAATTTCCTCACAATACCCGGTGGAGAGGGGCACGAGGCAGGGATGTTCGTTATCCCCGCTTCTCTTTGCGCTGGCGGTGGAGCCACTCGCGCTGCATCTCCGGTCGGGAACCCATTATACTGGCCTGTGGACTCCTTCGGGCCCACACTACATTTCGCTGTATGCAGACGACCTGCTGCTCTTCCTTGAAGACCCGTTTGCTGCCTTGCATGGAGCTGCGACGGCACTCACGGCGTTTGGGGAGGTCTCAGGCCTCCGGGTGAATTGGGCTAAGACCTGTCTTTTCCCGGTTCGCAAAGGCACCCCTAGCCCTACTCTCAGTAGGGAGATTAGATGGGAACCCGACTGCTTTAAGTACCTGGGGGTGTACGTCTATCATGAACCATCTGACCTCCTGGATGGGAACATTGCCCGCGGCACTCGAGCACTTCGGGGCAGTATGGACTTCTGGGCTACACTACCGCTCTCGGTGGCAGGGCGGATCGCTTTGCTCAAAATGGTGGCGCTTCCCCGGTTGCTGTATTATTTCCGGACGCTACCGATCTGGGTCCCACCGGCCACGTTTCGACTATTACGATCAATGATAGTCGGATTCCTCTGGGGCTCGGGCCGCCGAAGGGTGGCCCTCAAGACCCTGATGAGGCCGAAAGCCGAGGGTGGGCTTGCGGTGCCGGACTTTGAAAAGTATTATTTAGCGGCGCAGCTCCAGACCTTCACCCAGGAGATCGCCCGGGAATTCCGGAGCCCAGTAGACAGGATGGGTACGGGTATGGCCAGGCATGTTCTCTCTTTCATAGCGCTGCGACAACGTTTGGCCTTACAGGACTTGTCGCTTGAGGAGAGGACCGTCCGCCTGTGTTGGAACCGAGCTCACGCCCGGGGCCACCTGAGAATACCGTATGCGCCCGAAATACCTTTGGGGATGCTGACGGCTTTGCCCCATGGCGGTGATTGGTCACGGTTGGCGAACTGGGAGGACGCAGGCTTACAGTTGATAGGTGACCTCTACGAAGACGGGCGCTCTTGCCCTTTCAGGAGCTCATTGATCGCTTCGAGGTTCCTCGCGGCGACTTTCTGTTGCACTCGGCCCTAGTCCGAGCGATCCAGGCGCACTGGAAACGCGGGCAGGAGGAACCCCCTATATCTCCGGTGTGCCAATATGTCATGATGTCTGCGGGCACGGTGAAGGCGGTCACATGCCTCTACGGCAGACTGATCAATGAGGGGCTGGCTCCCCTCACTACTCTGAGAACCCGTTGGGAGGAGGACATTGGCAAGGAGATCCCGGAGACGACCTGGTCCCAACTGGTGCGGCGAGCCTGGAAGGGCACACGCCACGCCCGCTTTCAATTGGTCCACTACTACGTGCTCCATAGAGCATATCTGACCCCGGTAAAAATCAGGCGATATTTTGCTACGAGCTCGGCGGACTGCCCCAGATGCCCGGCGCAGGAGGCGGACCTTCTCCACATGTTGTGGTCCTGCCCGGGATTGTCCTCCTATTGGGTAGAAGTGGGGAAGACCCTGGAGGAGGTGACGGGGAGATCCTTATCGGTTGACGCGGCAGTGGGACTCCTGCACTGGTTCCCTCATACCCCCAAGAACAAAATTACTAGCAAGTTCATCGATCTGGGGCTTCTCCTTGCTAAACGAGAGGTGACCAGGAACTGGAAGGCACGGGCTGGTCCGTCAGGGAGCCGGTGGCACAGCGAACTTTTGAAGTGGGCGGCGGGAGAGAGCACACTGAGATACCAGCTAGCTAGGAGGCAGTGTAATGAGAAGGCACAGGAGGCAGCGCTAGAGTGGGAGACGTTAGTGCAGGCCCTCAGGGATTATTGCGCCCCCAGCGACTCTGAAAGTGAGGAAGCAGCTCGCCCCAAGTCCCGATAGACGATTGCACTTCTCAGTTCTGTTGCTTTCCCCATGGGTCCTATAGCAGATCCTGCTGCGGTTGTTACCGTGCACTGATGGCGGGGTTGGGTAGGGATTACTTTGGTTCATAGTGTTTTGAGGGTGGGGTTTTCTTTTTGGGTTTTATAGGCTTGTTTGGAAAAGCAGATGACGGACAGTAGATCATCCGGACGAGCTTCGCCTTCCTGCTGAGCCCCCATTGACTTTCGCCGCCCGACCGCAGGGTTGTGGGCTGAATGGCTGTGTACGAGAACTACTGCTGGGGGATGGAGGGTTGTGTTTCATTGATTTTGATTGTTCTATAATGCTGGTCGATTATGTAACGACTTACTGATTCCTGCAATAAAAACATATTTAAAAAAAAAATAATAATAATTGCGAGGCTGGGGAGCATGGGGGGGGGGGGACAAAAGAGGAGTGGATGGGGTTAAAGTAAAAAATAAAGATGGCCGGGAGGAGGAGGAAAAAAAGCAGCATTTGAGGAAGGGAGCAACATGGCGGGCGGAGTTAGAAATCCATGGGTGCGTGTAAAACATAGGTATGAGGAAAGAAGGACATGAAGGTGAGTTCAGCATGGAGCACAAGGTGTCAAAGAAAAAGCACACAAGGAAGACAGCTGGAAAACACATGCACTATGATAGAGTGCTTAAGGGAAAATAAAACAGTATTTCCCTAAAAGTGAGCAGTAGAAGGACACAAGCCTGCCATTAAGAGGATGACGAAGAGTTTATGCTCTGGGATGAGCAAACACGAGATGGAACAAGATGGAAACATAATCAATCAATCAGTAGACTTGCAGAGCACTATTTGTCACCCATGAGGGTATCCAGGTGCTGGCAGGATCTAGTGACTAGCCAAATAGCCAGGTTTTCAGGGACTTTCGGAACTCACGAAGAGATGGGGAGGTCCGTAGATAAGAAGGTAGCTTGTTCCATATCTTTGTTGCTAGGTAGGAGAAAGAGCAACCTCTACATGTGCTACATCGGATGTAGGGGTGGTGAAGGTTAGAGAAAGGGGTGCAGAGCGAGGTGTCTGGTGGGCTGATGGAAGTTCAGGCAGTGGTTCAAGTAGGCTGGTCTACAGCTGTCACTAGCTTTAATTGGCATCTTTCCTGTACAGGGAGCCAGTGGAATTTCCTTAGGTAGGGCATGATTTGTATTCATCTAGAGAGATACAGGGTGAATCTGGCTGCAGCATTCTGTATAGTCTGTAGACGGAGAGGTGAGCTGTGTTTCCTCCGTAGACAGCATTGTTTTAGTCCAGTCCGCTGAAGATGAGGGCCTGGGTGATGGTGTTACTTGAGCTGCTTTGGGGGCAGCCATTTGAATATCTTATGAAGTATGTAGAGGATGAAGAAGCAGGAGGAGACAGAGTTGACCTGAATCATCTTGGTTAGTACATTGTCCAGATGATGCCTAGTTCCTAGTGTGGTCTGTGGGATAGGAGTAGGGCCAAGTTCTGAAGGCACCAGGATGCGTTCCATGGGAACCTTTTGCTTCTGAAAATCAGTACCTCTGTTTTGTCCATGTTGAGCTTCAGGCAGTTGTCCTTCATCAAGTTGGTGACGTCTGTTATGCAGTTGTGGAAGTTGGTCTTGGTGGTGTCTTCAGAGAGGGAGAGGCTAAGTTGTACGTTGTCAGCATAGGATATGATGTTGAGTCCATGGATTTGGCATGCTGGCCAGAGATAGCATTGAAGTGTTGAAGCAGGAGGGGTGGAGCAAGGATCCTTCGGGTACTCCACAGATAACTTCCTTAGGTTCAGAGGTAAAGGCAGACTTTTTGTGTTCTTCCGGGGTGGAAAGATGTGATCCATTTGAGAGCGGGTTCTCAGATGCCTATGTTGTGCAGCCTTGTGACGAGTGTGTGGTGGGAGACCATATTGACGGCTGCTAAGAAGTCTATGAGGATCAGTGCGTGGTCTCTCCTCTGTTGAGTAGGGCTTGAATGCCGTTATTAACCGCAATGAGAGCTGTCTCTGTGCTGTTGTTACTGCAAAATCTGGATTGGGAGGAGTCGAGTAGGAGTTTTTATTCCAGGTGTAAGAGTTGTTGGTTGATGGCTTTTTCTAATACTTTGGCCAGGAACGGGAGCAGGGAGAATGTTCGGCAGTTATTGAGTTTGCTGGGCCAATAGTTTCTTTATTTGGGAGTTGACTTCTGTCTGTTTCCAGCCCTCGGGGAAAGTGGCAATGGAAATTGAGGTGTTGAACAAGGTATGCAGCTGATTCTGGCTTCGCCTAGGTTGACAATATGGTGAGGGCATGGATCGGTTGGAGCTCCTGAGTGGACTGAGTTCATGATGGAGGCGGTGTCCTGTGGGGCAAGCTGACTCCATTCAGTTGGTCAGACTGTGATGGTAGTGCAATGGCTATGTTGCTTGAAGAAGTCGTGGTGTTGGGCTGTGGTTTGAAGTTTTTGTAGATGTTGGTGATCTTGTCATGGAAAACTTTTGCAAGCTTGTCTTAGAGTTCCTGTGAGAGGCTAATGCTATTTGTTGCAGCTGAGGGGTTGGAGAATTTTTTGATGGTGTTGAAGAGTCCTTTGCTATTATTGAAGCTTGATTCGATGTGTGAGACTAATGCCTTTTTCTTCGATTCTCTCAACTGTCTGCAGTAGAGGTTGAGGGCAGTGTTGAAAGAGGTTTTGTCGGTCGTGTTCTTGCTGGTGAGCATCTCCTTTTCAGTTGCTTATAGACCCGTTTGGCGGTTCTGATGGCTTAATTTTACCAGCTAGCTTGCTTAGTGGGCCTTATGTAGGTGTTGTTGCCGATGGGAGAGACACTGTTGGCACAGTTGTTGATCCAATTGTTTGGAGGTGAAAATGGGGTCTATAGTGTGGGCTGCTGTGACATGAGGTTGTGGACGAGTTGGGTGAGTAAGATGTTGTTCATGCTGTAGAGGAGGGTGGTTGTGTTAATGTCATTGTGGTCATCGAAATGGAAGTTGAGGTTGCATAGGAACATTTTGTTGTTGGATTCCTTGGCGTGGGGGCAATAAAGTTGGCAATGAAGTTGCAGAAGGGTGGACACAGTCCTGGAAGACTGTAGGCGAGGGTGTCCTTGATGGTGGTTTTGCTGTTTTTTTGGAGTCGGAAGTTCAGGTGTTCCATGGTTGGGGTAATGTCATTTGTGGTGGTGCGTTAGATGGATTACCTGTGTATGATAGCGATCCCTCTGCCAGGCTTGTTAATGTGGGGGGGGGAGGTGATTTTGTATCCTGCGGGTATGTTATGTTATGTCAACAATTTCTGGAGTGCACAAATACCCATGGCTGTCTCGGCGCTATGGGCTTTAAAGGAAAGTGAAGAGAGGCCCCTTATTGCTCGAATAGCCAGGTTTTTACTTGTTTTCTGAAGGATAGTAGCATGGGGCTGGTCTTAATTTGTAGGGGTAGAGGGGTTCTATAGTTTATCCGTTGGCACTACAAATCTTCAGTCCCCCCCAGTTGACTTTGTTTGTTCAGGGAACGATCAGAAGGTTGGCATCTGCCGATCGCGCAGTGCTCTGCTGGGTGAGTATGCCCGAAAAGCTTTTTTCAGGTATTCAGGTCCTGTACTGTGAACTGCTTTGTAAGCAATGCATAGCACTTTAAATTTGGTTCTGCTTTTTATGGGCAGTGTAACTGGTGCACCACATTAGGAAATTGACTTGAACTTTGGAGTTCCTGTCAGTATCCTGGGGCTGCATTTTGTATCAGTTGCAGCCTGTTCAGAACATTTTCTTGAGCATTGATTAAAAGGCCATTGCAGTAATCGACTTTTGACATAACTAGGTAACTGGTGAGTGTTTTTCCAGTGCTAGTCAGGAGGAAAGGTAGCAATTTCTTTATCATCCTTAAGGTATAAAAGGACGAGGCGGCCACTGCTTTGACATGCTGTTTGAAGGATAGGCTCTCACCAAATATAACGCCCACGTTTCTGGCCTTCTTGACAGGGGTGGAGAGTGATTCCAGTTCAGCTGGTCACCAGATAGTAGACCATCCAGTGGCAAGGTTACCGAAGACCATTACATCGGTCTTGTCTGAATTTAATTTGAGGCAGTTGTTTGCCATCCCTGAGCTAATGGCCAGCATGCCATCATGAAAGCTAGCTGCCACTGCCTCCCCGTCTTTATGAACCACTAGCACCATTTGCGCGTCGTCGGCATAAGGGGTGAGGCACATTCGAAAGGTTTTAATTACTCGTGCTAAGTCCGTCACATATATGTTGAACAAAGTTGGACTTAGCGATGATCCCTGCGGTACTCCACAGGGGACAGAGAAGACGGATGAGTCATAATCACCCATACTGATTGACTGGGTCTGATTAAAGAGAAAGGAGGACAGAAGGGCCTTGGCCTTTCGTCCGACGCCTATAGCTGAGACACAGTTGATCAGGGTGGCTTGATCAACCGTGTCAAAAGCTACTGATAGATCTGGAAGCACAAGGACTGCAGCACCCCCTCTATCCAGCACCATTCTGATTTCATCTGATGCTTTGATGAGTGCAGTCTCCTTGCCATGTTCTTTCCTAAAGCCAAATTGGGTGCCATCTAACAGCTTGTTCTCTTCTATAAACTGCCCTAGCTGGATGTTCATGACTTTTTCAAAAATGTTCGCGTGCGATTGGCCTATCATTTTTGGTTGCTCCTGGGTTGAATGATGGCCTTTTTCCATATGAAAGGGTAGGTGCCTGAGCAAAGCATAGCATTACAAATGTTTGTTAAATTAGTACCCATCAGGTCCGGAATCATTTTTAAAACTGATGGGGGGAATGGGTAGGACGGGGATCCTGATTTGACTGTCTTAACCAGATCAATGACCTGTTCCACAGGCACTGGCCTGAATTCCTTGAAGCTAGGGGAATCTCTACTCCTATTGTTGTCATCTAGTTGGTTCAAGTCCCCCATATGCGTGTTAAAGTTTGAATAGATTTGGCCTACCTTGTCTTGAAAAAAGCTAGCTAAGAAGTCACAAAGTGATTGAGACGCCTCGTTAGTGGTATTTATCACTGGCCCTGCCAGGTTGGAAACTACCTGAAACAGTTGCTTAGTGGAATTTTGTGCTGTTTCTATTTTTATGGTATAATAATTACTTTTTTCTATGATTATAAGACGTTTATACTTTGTCAGTGCCGCTTTATAGTGTGTTTTTCCAAGTTTTCATGTTCTTGGCGCCAACGTCTTTCTTGATTTCTGTAGTGTTGTTTCTCCAATCTGGGCGCCTCGGTAAACCATGGTGCTGAAGGAGTCTTACTGCTTTTGGAGACTGCCTTGTAGGGTACTAATTTGATAAATGCATTTTGGAGCCATTCTGTGTAATTAGTGGAGGCTAGTTCAGGGTCTGGCACAGCCCCTGGTTGGGAATCTATTAGATATTGTCTAAGATGGGTTTGATTAATGCTACTCCAGGCCCTGAATTGTTTAGAGGAGGTGAAGCTGGTATGCATAGAGATGGGCTGTAGTATCCTGATGTCAAATAGTACTGAGCAATGGTCAGACCAGGTCAAGGGAAGAACCGTCCTTATGGAAATGTGATCACTGTTTGAGAACAGACCATCTAATGTATTGTATTGTATTGTAATTGCATTTATATAGAGCTTACTACCCCTGACGAGGCGTTGAAGCGCTTTTTCGGCAAGTAGCACGCTACTCCAGGACCCATAGAGGATTAGTGTTGAATTAGTATAGTGAAACATGCAAGTACATTTTAAGTGGGGGATAGGTTAGTCAGTTATTTGGATTTGGAATGATAGCAGAAGGATAGAGGAGGACAAAGGTTTGTATTTATTTAGCGCTTGACGCACGCTATTCAGGAAACCTACAAAGGATTAGTGGGGAATTAATATAGTGAAATATGAAGTAATTTCAGTGGTGGATATTAATCAGTTACTTGGAGTGAGAAGGATAGCAGAGGGATAAAAGGGGAAGAAAGATTTGCATTCATATAGCACTTGTTACCCCTGATGGGTGTTGAATCGCTTTTCTGGCGAGTAGCACGCAACTCCACAACCCATAAAGGATTACTGTTGAAAATTAGTATAGTAAAATTAAAAATTAAAAAATGAAGTATTTTGAGTAGTGGATATGTTATTCAGTTATTTGGGTAGTATATTAGTATAGTTTAATATGGAATTTGAGAAGTGAACATGTTAGTCTGTTAATTTCGATTGAAAAGGATAGTGGAGGGATAAAAGAGTGAATTTTTAAAAATATTTTAGGTCTTAGCAATAGGAGGAGGCTTTTGGATGAGTAAAAAAGAGTTTTGGAGGGGAGGACTCAGAGGAAAGAGTTTAGAAAGGTTTGTTTTAGGGGATTGGTATAGTAAAAGAGGTGTCAGATGATGCAAGGAGGGGTAGAGTAGGAGAGAGTCTAGAAAGGGTTATTTTGGCAATCATAGTAGTGGTATGGGATTTGGGATACATGAGTGAGTGGCTGTAGAGGATATATTGATAGATGTATAGGATGAGAGATAGAGTTGTGCATTGGAAGGAGTAGCAGAAGAAGATTGAGATGAGTCAGAAGGTTGGGCTAGAAGATATATTGAGCGAAGTATATAGGCTGAGAAATAGGGTAGTGCATTGGATATGCTTTTTCAGGAGAAAAGTAACAGACACACAGATCCAAGTACATGGAAGATACATAGATGCACAAAAGCCTAAAGCCTCTAATTCTGAGATGAGAGCTGTCGAATCTCTATCTATGAGGGCCTCCAGATGAAAGTTAAAATCCCCCAAAATTGTGAAATTGGATTCACCTGCCACAGATTCTAATAGGTTACCTATTACTGATGGAAAATCTCCCCTGGGGCTGGTGGACGATATAATAGGCTCCCCTTGAAAGACTGGTGTATAGAGGGCAATATATTAAAATTCAATGCCTCACAGACCGCAGTGGTAATCACCTCTGTCCTGACTGAAAACTCGTCTCGATAGATGAGTGCCAATCCTCCTCCTTTCTTCAGGATTCCATCAATATCTATATGCTGAGAAGCCATCAGGAGTGGCAATACAGAAATCTAGGCCAGCTAAGGTCAGCCCATGTTTCGGTAATAAATAGAAGATCCAAGTCATATTTATCAAATAAATCTGCTAGCTCATCTTTATGTTTAGGGAGAGAGCGTGCATTGATCAGGGCAGAGTAAATCTTGTCCTTCTTCTTGGGATTTTTGGAATTATCATATTGTTTCTCTGATCAATGGGATTTGTTGGTGTCCTGTCATAGGCCTCTAACCTGAACCCACAAGTAGGGCACCAATCTGTGTCTTTACTGAGAGAGATCTCCAGATTGAAATGAGGACAGACCATTTTACCGTAATTCCTATTACAGTGAATGGTCATTAATTGTTTGCTGGAGTATGATCTTACCCTCATCTGATTGAGCTGGACCAGGTCCAGGCAAGGACAGGCACAGATGGGCTTGCCTTTGGCGCGCCGACAGCACGCACCTGCTGCACGACTGCGCCATAGTGCTTATATGTGGTGTGAGAGGCGGGAAAGCCCATCCGATCAAGAAGGGCCTGACCACTAGGGCGCCCACCTCTCTAGACTACCGGAAGTGAGGATGTAGAAAGGTCGTCTCCGCTCCTCTCCCTCCACTCAGTCAGCCACTAAAAGCTGCGGTGGACCAGGGAGAGAGTGAGAGTGAAAGTGCAGGTACGTGGCAGTGATCAAATAAAATGTTTCAGAATGCCAGATAAAAAGTTAAAAAATCAATTATAAAGATGCAATTCCAAAGTACAAAGGCAGTAGCAGCAATTTACATTAAAACTTCATACAAGCGAAAGCATAAAAATGCTAAAGTAGCGCGAAGCCAACAGCACTAACCTTGCAGTGATGATGGCGTGCAAAGAAGTGGGGTTGAGCCAGGTCTCAGTGAAGAAGAGGGTGTCGAGTTGAGGCTGAAAATGAGTCTCAGATCTCGGTGGTGTGTAGTGAGCATATGTTGACAAGGGCACATGCAAGTTGGTGTTTTCTGTTCAGGTGGTGTCTTTGGTGTGTCAGGGTGGGGCTGATGGTGGGCTGGTTTTTGTGCAGTGGCTGGTGAAGGGGCAGTGGGTGCAGGTGAAAGGTCTTCGAGGGGCAGGAGGGCCAGGGGTCATGGTGCTGGACACGGTTGGACCAGTGGCGTAACGATAATTGAGGGGGGTCCCCTGCCAGGTACCTGGAATGGCCCCCTCCGGACTCTATTTGGAGATCTTAGGCCAAAGTGCAGTGCTGAGGGGGCCCCCTTGAGCTTGAGGGCCCCCCCGCACTGCGGGGGATGCGTGGTCCTGTGTTACGCCCCTGGGTTGGACGCAGACGGGCTTGGCAGCAACAAGAAATGACTGCTGTTTGGTAGGTGAGTCCTTAAAGCCATTGTCCCCAAAACAATCTTTTTAAAAAAAATGTTTTTGACTCCTCCTCTTCCTGTTGCCTTGAGACGGCCAAGGGCTTACTGGGCAGTCTCTTCAGCATCACACATGATCTCTTCCAGGACAGGCTGAAACTAGTCATTGGGGAGGAAGGAGAGGAGAAAATTCTAGGGCTGGGACAAGGAAGATTTGGACTCAGAGTAATTTAGATTTGCGTTAAGTCATGGGACATTATCACATTCTCTATCTTCGTCGCCAGGGGCGGCCTTAGGCATATGCAAGCTGTGCACCTTCACAGGGCTGCCAAACACCAGGGGCAACCAAGCCAATATATATCTTTAATATAATAATCCTCTGAGGATGGATACATATTTGCGTGGCAGCCACTGGCAGGGATTTGGCGGCCTTTGGCTCTGTTCCACTTCCAAACACCCTGCCCCCCCCCCTCTTCACTGGCCTCCGCACCTGCGTTTCCCCTGGGGCCCCCTACCTACGCTCCCTGCCCAGGGCCGCCATGAGCCTAGAGCTGCCCCTGTTCCTCCCTATAGTCTGTACTTAGTAGCAAATTTGACAGCACATCCCCTTTGACTCAAGATGGCCGCACATAACCCTTGTGGGCAGCTCGAGGCTGGAGGCAGCACGTCTATGAGCAGTCATGAGAAAAGGTGCAAACAGCCAGTTATGAAATTAGCAAAAGAAAGTTTGAATAATTTAAAAATCCGTAGTGAGACAGTAACATTGCAGTGGTTGGAGAGGAGCCTAGTTGCTTTGCAAACATCAGCATAAGGGTAGTCATTGCTGCCTCTAGACTCCCCATGACATGCCACAGTGTAATTTAGCTTTGGCCCCTGCCCATGAAACAGCATCTAAACTCTGCCTTTGTATTCCTCTTTGATAGCACTCTATCGTCATGTGCTCTTCCCCGATATCATGCTGTCACTCCGACTATAAACACTGCCCGGTCCGGTCGCCCGCAGCTGAGGACCACAGACAAAAATAGTAAAGAATGCGCGATGCCCCAGCCGGCTCCTCGGACGCCGGTTATCCAACCTCCCGTGTGACCTGTCAGGAGCGATACGGCCTGTCATCAACAACAACAAGAGGGGGAAAGAAAGCGGACTGACTGCATGCACTGTCGACCTGATAAAAGCCAGGCTGGAGGTCTGGCTGGGTGTCAGGACCTGCTGCATTTCTCGGAGAGCGTCGGCTGGGCATCAGTCCCACAGTTATCTCAGTCCAAGCGAGCGGCATCCCGAAGTCCATTAGCCCCTTGAATCAAAGGGAATCTGAAGAGGGACCCGGTTGAAATAGATGCTCCTTCCCTAAAGTGAGATACCGTAGTTTGTTTCATCATGTGGTCGGTTGCCTGCCTTTGCGCAAGAAAACACCACACTTGAAAGGCATGGTGATTTGAGCAGTGGCTGGGTGCTCCCACCCCTCACCACTGGAACTTGTGCTGCTTGTCGCCTTGGAAAAGCAGCTCCTAGCATTTGCCTGGACAGGGCTCCATCTTCAGTGCTTTTGAGGAGCAGAGTTCGAACTTTGTCTAGCCTAGTCAAGCTTCAGTGCCCGGTTGTTTTTACTGTTACAGTGTCTGATTCGTTATTTGCTGGTGCCCTGTCAGGCTATAGTTTCACAGCTGTTTTCAGGGTGCATGGCAAATGATTGGGTTTGGGTTCTTATCCGTGGTATCACTTAAGGCACGGAGAGCCCTTTTTGGGACTTGAAACTCTTTGTGGCATCATGTTTCTATTTAGAAGTCAACTGTGGAAGCTAAGGTCATCGCAATGCTTGGTACCTCTAATGAAAACATTATGCAATTACAGGGCTATTCAGACTTGCATGGCCCACACATTACATCTTTTCATCTCCTGCCTCTCACACACCGCAGGTATCCTGGTCTGAGCTGCTGCTTAGTCCTTGACGTTTGCCTGTGCACTGACACTATCATTCACATGTGAAGAAGCCTCGTGTGAGCCTCTGACTAACATGCAAATGATCCTTTCCCATCGTCAAAGACTTCTTGTTAACAGCCCTAATTCTCCTTTCCCCACGAGGGCTCCACAGGTCAGTAAGCCTCTGAGAGAGGAGACAGGAGAGAGCTAAGAGTTGAGAAGAGGAAAGGAAATGAGAGGAGGCAAACAGGGGTAGAGAGCAGCGATACTGTGAAAAAAGATGGAGGGTAGCGGGAGATCTAGATGGAAAAAAACTGAGGTCAGGAAGAGGAGAAAAGGAACCGAGAATAGGGAAAGAGTGTGCTGAGTATAACAAAGAAACAGGTGAGATGGGGTGATGGGTAGGTGGGGAAGAGAGAAAGACAAGAAGGAAAGAAAGGACAAAAGGAAAGAGCACGGCCAGTAGAGATAGACAAAAGGAGGCAAAACTAGGGCAAACAACAAGAATAAGAAGAAAGGGGTGAATGTGGGGATAGAGAGTAGAAGAAGGGAAATATGAGAGCAGTGAGGAGAGAAGACAGATAGAGAAGAGGCAGAGGAAAGAAGTACAGCGAAATAAGAAAAGAAGGGAAAAGAAGGAAAAACAAAGACCTGAAGGAAAGGGATGGTTAGGAGGCGAGGCAAAACGAGAGGGTGAAGAAAGAACTGATATTAGATTATCAAATGATGAAAAGGAGTAGAACGAGAAGGAAAATTCAAGTGGAGAGGCAGTGAGAGAAGTTCAAGTGATTTGCTAGGTGAGGGTAGATTCGTATCCCTAAAAACGTTCAGTGGGTCTGGGGAAGATTTAGTCACATGCCAGGTTCTGCCTGCCACACGTTTATTGACAGTAGGATGGCTCATTGAACAAAATGTCCCTTGATGACAAAATGGAGGGCTCTACAGGTTACGAGTTTGAATCCTCTGGTGAATCCTCCGGGCAGTCCATAAATTGGTTAATAGGGACATCTGTTAACAACCGTGTTTAGCCATGGCAGAAGTATGGTAGGCTGGGCTATATAAAAGAAGTTAGTATTACTCTTTGCTAGCTCACCCTCTTTTAGAAAATGGCCTTACAGGTGACTGACTTTTTTCTAGCTTTAAATGGCCTGCCAGAAAAAAGGACTGTTAGTTAAATTTCTATTTAGTGAGATTAAAGCAACGTATATCCACTGTCTTGATGTGTAGGCTATAGGTTTTTATTTTAAGGACCTTTTGATTTATTTATGTTGTTGGACATATGATGTTGAGGAATACAACTCCTTGTAAAGTTGCCTCAAGAGGATAAAAAAACCACATGATGTCACTTCCTTTAACGTCAGGTTGTATGAACCCCGGCTCTCGAACTTTCCTCTTTTTGCCCAGTATAGGATCTGATTCCTGCAGCCCAACATTGCTATGGGGACTGTGCCCAATGTAGACTGACTGTGTTTAAGTGCTAGGCAAAAATGTCCACTGCCTGATATCTACACATAATAGCTGCCATGTTACCTTTAAAGTGCACAGATGGCATTGCTATTGCCTCTTGGTTCTAAATACAGTCAAAAGATCTAGAAAGGGCTGCCCCAGCTAAAAGTGGGTCTAATGCTGGACATATCAGGTTATTGGGGCCTTCTGAAGAATCAGTACTCCTCTTAAACTTTAGGAATCAAAGATACTATGTTGGATTGGACCAAAAGGATACACCGCTTAAGTACCCCTTTCAATGGCAGAAGACAGAGAACAATAAGTTTTGGGTAAGTTGAAGCCTGCTAAATAGAGGTGTGCAAAATTATAATTTCACCAGCAGATTGAGAAGGCGATGAACCTCTCAAAATGTTTCCTGCTCCTGAAATGCACAACATAAAATATTTTGCGGTGATTTTTCCTGTAAAAAAGTTTTTGATGTTATGTTTTTTTAATCTGTTCTTACAAAGGAAGTAAGATGAACCAGGTGTTTTCCTCTGAGTATACGAGGGTGAATAAGAGACTACATATTTTTTTCTGGGATGACTAGGGTAGAACATTATTCTGCAAATAAGGTTAGGCAGAAGACACTGGATATTTTTAGAATGGGAATCTGTGAGACAGGTGGGGCTGGAGTTCCTTTCTATTATGTCGGGGGATATTTTGTAGGAGGCGAGTCACACCAGGTATTTTTGCTTTCCATATTGGAGGGAGCAGCCTAGGCTAAGTAGTTTTCTCTGGAATGGAGAAGACTAGGAGTGAATGGTATTTTTGCCTGGAAGTGGACCAGGCAAAAATGTTTATGGGCCTGATTCAGAAACTTTTTTTTACAAGCATTGGCAATGCTAATAGGTCTGGCTTTAAAGGAATATTGTATGGTAATGTGGAGCGTTACAAGTGGAAAGCATGGGGATAGATATGTACGTGCAGAAGCAAAGAACTGTAAAATAATATTGAGGTACATTAAAAAATCAAGTTGACAGTTGAACTGTCAAGCCAAACCTAAAAATCCATGTAGGTTAGTGACATCTGTGCTGCTTCCAAAGAAAAACACCAAAAATTATCTAGTCATCTAAGAGACTTTAATATCATTACAATAACACATTCGCACACACGCCCGCCTTGTATATGGAGCTCAACATAGGGAGAGTAGTGGAGGGTATTTAAGGATCTGTGTGGTTCTGGAGGGAATTGCCTCTGTCCCTTATGGGCAGCATCGCTATCACAAAAATGATCATCCTCTATGTGCTACAACATTCACTGTTTAAAATTCCCTGTCATTTAAAAAAAAATCCTGAATGGGTTTCTAATTGACCTTCTGGGAGGCACAAAGTGTAAACGTGTTCATCTCACTACATTGCAGAGAGTGTGGAATCGTGGGGGTCTGGATGCACCTTATCTGGAATTCTATTACATGGACACTCAGCTGTAGCATGCAATCTATTGGTTGAATGAGCATGATAATTGGTAAAAGCAGCTTCTTGCAGGTTCGCACAGGGAAAGGTCTCTACCGGAACTTCTGATGCTAGGCGCTAGGTTCCCCTCCACT
The DNA here is from genome assembly GCF_964263255.1 of Lissotriton vulgaris. Taxonomy (NCBI): domain Eukaryota; kingdom Metazoa; phylum Chordata; class Amphibia; order Caudata; family Salamandridae; genus Lissotriton; species Lissotriton vulgaris. The sequence goes on from NC_141693.1 coordinate 1,102,495,342, forward strand.
TACCCATCTATAATACAACATGTGGCGGCAGTATGGGAGACCACAATTAGAAAGGTAATAAGGGGTGCGCCTTATACTCCATACATGCCGCTATGGGCAGTACAGCCCTTCTGTGAAATTGAGAACTCAATGTTGGTACGGAGATGGAAGAAAGGAGGCTTCCAAACAGTGGAGGACCTATATGTCAGTGGTCAATTTATTACTCAGGAAACCGCAGAAACTGCTTTTGAATTGACTAGAAGGCAATTTTTGCAGTATGAAAAGATTGCTTGAGTGGCTCGGGAGGTATGGCTATCTTTTCCAGAGGAACCCCCCTACCACAAAAGTATTGCAAGTAATGAAGTATATGGCCCAGGGAGGGCAATTTATTTCTGACTTATACCGCGCAATCTGGCCACCTTCCCAAGTGAGGTCCTTCCTGTGCAGGCAAGGTGGAAAGAAATGGTGGGAGATCCCCTGATGGAGTAGGAAATGGTAAGAATACACGAGGGGGGTAGGAAAGTGAGTTTGAATGAGCGGTTTAAATTGATTTAATATAACTATGTACATCAGACCTACTTCACCCCAAAAACACTTAGCAAAATATACACAGACCGCTCCAGTGAAAGCCCCCGCTGTAAAGAACTGGAAGCAGAATTTATACACATGGTGTGGATGTGCCCAGATGTAACTGCATATTGGGAGGAAATAATATGGAAAATAAAAGATGCCATAGGGTCAGAGGTGCCCAGGGAATTCCGCACAGTGTTGCTAGGGTTGTTACCTACTCCCAAAAACAAGAACCGTAGCCAAAAAGTTCATACTTTCGGGGCTAGTGTTAGCAAAATGACGAATTGCCATAGCATGGTTGATGCCCACATCCCCCAGAGCTGAGGTATGGACGAAAGATGTATGTGAGTGGGCAACCGTGGAGAAGGGCTGCATGAAGCAGATCCCAAGAGATAATAAATTTGAAGATGACCATAGAGCATGGACAGCTTAACCCTTGGCCGTGGCGGTAATTCCGCCTCAGCGCTGGGGGGCAGGGGGATCGAGCGGCGCCGCCATGCTTGTGACGGAGCCACTCCGTCACGAGCCACGGGCGTGCTGTATTTATGCCGGAGTGGTTCCGTCATGGCTCCGCCCACTCACTAATTCGCCCGCACAGGCGGGGAATCAGTGCCGCGTGGGCGGAGCGGCTGCGGCGTGACGGAACCACTCCTTCATGAGCACCGCGCATCCGTGGCTCTTGATGGAGTGGTCCCATCACAAGCATGGCGGCGCCGTTCGACCCCCTTGCCCCCCAGCGCTGAGGCGGAATTACCGCCACGGCCAAGGGTTAAGCTGTCTATGCTCTATGGTCATCTTCAAATTTATTATCTCTTCGTCACTAGCACGGAACGAGTTAATAACAGATCTGAGAGGCCCCCAGATGCTTGAAACAACTGGAAAGGTGTAATTTGAGGAGGATAGTGGTGCTCTATTGTTTATATAGAAAAATGAGATGGACAAATGAGAATCAAAATCAACAAAGGAATAATAGTCACCCCCTAGATATAATAGGACTTGACTAATTTCCACTCAAGTACATGGAGAGAGGGAAGGGCAAGGATCGGGGAGTTTTGAAGGTTACAATGGCATATAATGTCAAAGACAGTTATTGGTGGAACAATGTAGAAATTTAATAATTCGGATGTCAAGGAAGGTGGGACTTTATCACATTGTCTCTTGTTTTCTGGAAGATATCAAAAGTGCGCTATGACTTATAAATGCCAATAAAATTATTAAAAAGAAAAAATGTGTGTGCTCCTGAAAGTTCAAACTCAGGCAGCCGAATAAATACACAAAAATGATCCCAGTTGTGTGGTGGGCAAGCACTTTTTTGTGGAAGCACACCACTTCTGCACAATCAAAACATGTACTCCTGGCTCCCAACATGGACTGAGCCAAAGCCCCTCTGCTGGTGATTCTCACATAATTTTCTGGCAACAGCTGCACTATCAAGCCAGACTATTCTGAGAAAGCAATTCATAGAGTGAGGCAAGGGTGAGAAGGTATTGCAAAGTAAGGCACCCAGCAGAAGTTGGTGAATACCCACTAACCTGTAAGCATGTGGGAATTCATATACTTCTCACAGGTACTTCTCATCATGGAGCCTCCCACAAATAAGTTTGGAGTAAGGGTATTGTGGGCAATGACTTGCTATAATGAAAAATAGAGTGAATACCCCTACATTCTTTTTGGTTTAGAAGGAAGAAAAGGTTTCTTAACGTGAAAAAAGGCTCTTGTGCAATTACACATATTTTAATCATTTAAATATTCTAGTTAGTGGAAATTCTCAATGTTTATATTTTAGAGTATTTCTGGGAACCTCTGACTATCGTATATTTGTAAGACTACTAAGATTGTTTTTAAATTCCTTATAAATCAGAAATATACACAAATGAAATAGTAAAGCATTGACTTTCACTTCAGAGCTTAGTGAATTGGAACCTGTGTGTGGGTAAAATATTTTGTTGTAGCCCATATGAAAGAATGATTTTGCACAATGGCAAACATGTAGGAAAAGTTTTGTGAAACAACATATAACACATTATGCTTATAAATCATTTTGAGGTTGTCACAAATATCTTGTCTGCCATGAATCCCACTTTAAAAAAGATGCGAACCAATTCCACACTGGTTTAGCTACTTGCATAATAAAAATTGGGAACATTATTTTGCCTCAAACGTAATCCCATTTTCTTATCATCGCTAAAGTAAAAACAACAAAAATAATGTGAAATCACTTTGTTTAATTTATTAACTTTTTACCGACACTGTTTGCCCAATTCCTTAGTATACAAGCAGTAAAAAGAATGTAAATTGATTTTCTCAGTTGCTCTAGTGCAAAGTTTCTATACTATAGCATTAATTTCCCTCCTGCTCAGAGGCGGCAGATAATCAGAAGATATCTTCAAGTAGATAGTTAGGGGCTCAGTCAGCACTCGTGCACTCTTTTTTATGATGGTTTTTAATCATTTCCCTAAACTTTTATCAATGTCAATTTCTTTAACCCCTTCCATGCTGGCACGTTTCCGCCCCTGTGCGGTAAACAAACGAACAGGGGCGGGCCATGACGAACCCCAGCCGTCATCAGCACACGAGCACTTTAGTGCATGACGGCTGGGGTTCGTCACCAGCATGGAAGGGGTTAAACATTTGTATGGTATCAGGTTAGTAACATTAGATGTTTTCCTCGAGGACAATATTGAGTGTCTTGGGTAACCTTTAAATTATTAATTTTGGGGGCAATTCATGATGCTTTCAAATTTATTTTTGAAAAAAAAAATTCGATGTAGTTAATTAATTATATGGATTCATATACCATGGATTTTGAGCCACGATTCATCAAATGTCATAAAGCATGGTGCAGTAATGGAATCAAGCGTTAGTGTGAGAGGGAAGATGAGTGTACAAGTAAGGGCAATGTGAGGGTAAAGGTGAGTCTAGGGATCAAGATAGTTTTCAGGAACATTCAAGGAGTAACAGTAAGAATTAAGGGTTATGATTAGCTTTAGATTCAGAGTTAGTGGTTCTGGTAACAGAAAGGCATTGCTAATTCCCCTGATGGAATAAAGGCAATGATGATGCAATGGAGTCGAGGTAATTTACTCATTAACAATATTTTTTAAACTAAAAATTCATCATTATCTTTCATATTTTACTAATTATGAGTTTTTTTTAGATGTGGGGTTATGTGTGGTCTGTTCTGAAGTATGCTGCAGTAAAACATAGTAAGTTATCAAGACAACTGGTATCAAAAGGCGTTCATCTGCCCGCCTCAAAAATGATTTGCATTTTTTGATACAATATTAATATACAATATCCAATTGATTTTAGGTATGAAAACAAACTGAATAGTTATACAATATGAATTAATATACTTTGAATGATGGCAACGAAACGACAATAAAAAAAATCATATTCAAATTTAGAGGACGAATGTTAAAGGGAAGTTCAAGATAAAGTGGAGCATTAGGAAAATACTTTAAAGCACAATATCATACAACCAATCCCAGATATTTTGAAATTCAATAACACGCCTCCTACTACTATATGAAATTAAGCATACGTGGGTCATATGTGCATTTCAGATATCAGGGAGTAGATTACTGAAATTGTGTAGTGTGGCATAAACTGAATGTGAGAACTGTCCTCTTTTATGTATGGTGCACAACTGTATGCTGAAGTAGGACTCCTGTAAAGAATCACAAAGTAAGAGTTGTATGTGGTAAAGCAAAAATCTTTTAAAATTGTTTTTAACAATTGGTGCAGCTCGAATTAGCAGCGCAAAAAGAACATCTTTCAATACAAAGAAAATAAGAAACCATTTTGCGCCTACAAAGACGGGTTATGTAGTCCCATTCATAGACTCCACAAACAGTTCTAATAATTTGTTTTTCTGATTCTTAAGAATAATCATATTGAGAGTCAGGAGCCGACCTCCCTAGCAGTTAATAAAAAAAAAGATTTTGCTGCTTTAAAAAGCAATCTAAAATTCCAGCATAGAATGCCAACTTTATACGAATTTCTGGACGGACCTCTTTGACCATGGCCCAGTGGGACAAAAACAGTGTTAAGCCGTGGTCCCCCTGTTCAGGATCTGCTGCTGATGTGGGAGCGAGTTGGGTAGGGATAGTTGGTAACCTGCTGAGCCAGGGAACTGCCTGGTGGTGGCAAAGGGTTATTGAGGGGAAATTCCATCCTTGAACGTGACATTGACTTTCACACTACAGCTCTGTATTGCCCAAAGATGTGCATTCACATACAAAGTAGACATTTTACAAATCGGTTTTTCTACTTTTATGTGATTCACAGAGTCTTAACCGTCGCGTTTTGCAGCCTGCAGAGTAATCAGGCTTAACTTCTTTCCCCACCTGAAAAATATTTTTCGATTTGGAGAAACCCTTTTATCTGCCCCTCTAGAAAATATTTAGTAGATAGAGATTACTTCACTACCATTTTGCACATTTGCGCACGACATTAACGGTGTGATTGCTATTTGTGTAAATTAGACCTGAAAGACATTGAACATGGTGATGAAAGCCTTAAAGTTACACATTTTAGGGTTTAACCAACAGTCTTAAAAAGCTGCCTCCTCCTCTTTTTTGACGCTGTAAATTAATACTTGTATAGCGCACTACTCACCCGCAAGGGTATCATGGCGCTTGTACGAATACCGCTGTGGAACCCATCCTGGCTTTCCCTGTGAGGCGTCCAATCCTGGGCACACCCAAGGTGGAGGCCAGGCATCCTTAGCGTTGTGGGGGCCGTTGTGGAGATTAAGAAAGCTATTGCCCAGAGTTGCAGAGTGGGACTCCATGATTGGAATAGGCACCGAGGCGAGAATTATCAGGTCCGTGGAATTTTGAGCCCAAGACCCACCGAGGCAGGGAATTGAACCCTGGTCCCGGGCTAGACCTCTGCATCAGGGTCTGCCTCTCTAATCATTGAGCCACACTTCTCCACTAAACGCTACCTCTGATCCTAACATTCCTGCCATTTGCGCCCATAAATATCTAAGTTGTACTTATCTGTACTAAATGTGTTGTGAATTGGTCCCTAATTCTCAGTGAGTAGGGAATATTATCATATCATTGCTACTTTTCACCTATTTTAATTGCCTGTTTAGAAAGTAAATGATAGCATGTTATTGATATCCTGCTATTTCAGATGACTGCAAAAGAGGAGAGGATTAGCATCCACTTCTGAAGGCTTTAAAGGGGAACAACTCTCACTTGACATAAGCTTGAAAATTTGAAACTCAGAAAACACATGTGCTTGGAGCAATAATATCCCTAGCGGATAGCACGCATCCATCAAATAGAACATGAATTGGTTAACTGTACTACCAGTCGGTCTGAAATTGAATATTATTCCACTGGACTCCTGCCTGCTCTCAGAGGCGGGTGATATCTTGCCTGGGGAACCTTAATGGGTTTGCCATGTCACCCGCCTGACTGCCTCTTCCAAAACTGCTTCCCACTTCGACTGCTGGGGCGATCCACAGACTTTCCAACGGCTCAATGACAGATAAGTGCAGTTTGCTACTAAGTGTCCTTGGATCCTGGCAGAAGGAGCTATTGCGAAAAGTTGCGATGCATTCTCATTTAGGCTCCTGGTTTTATAGTAGTGATGTTTTTGGACATTTCCACCTGTGTTTATCCATCTTTTGTTTTTGATAATATATTTATACATATTTATTTAGATTTGTTGTGGGAAAAAAATAAGCTGAAACTAGTATTTTTCCACATTTATTTAACCAATAGATGTACCTGACAGGTTCCAATGACATGAAGACCCAGTAATGATAAATAAATACAATGGTATGAAAACATATACATTTTATGATCAACCTTTTAAACATCTACAACTGTTTAAGCCTCATTAGGAATCTTTCTGTCATTTTTTTCTCCTTAACCTGCCAATTTGAACAGCTATTGGCATGTCAGTTATGTCTGTCAGCATTTAGAATCACTCACAAAAGAGCAAATTACTGTTTTTTTTCCATATTTAAAAATAAATACAGACAGGAAATTTAATCGTTTTCTGTCTGTATTTATCCTTAAAGATTAGTAAAAACAATGAACTCAGAGCCTTAATTATCATCCACATTGTATGCTTCAGCAACAGATAGGTGGCAAGATGAGTTGGAAAGAACACATCATGCTATTTTTTCTGTTTTGTTTCACCTCCAAACTTGAAAAACTACTCTAGAAATACCCCAATTTGTTTTTGGTAATGTATTACCATATTTTCTTTTACTGTGCTTTACTTTTCCCTACTAGAATATCCATTTTTAAGACAAGTGTATACATGAAAATATTCCTTGTTCTGCTTCCAATGTATCCTCTCACGTGTTTTCAAATTGTGATATGTAGTTTACCCACCAAAAAAGATAACAATTGGGTTTCAATATTTCGGAATCAGTGGAGTTAACTAGTCCAATAAACGTGAAAGCACATAAAGTTTTTCAGTTCAGATTATTTAACAGCTATCCTAGCTATCTAATTGTTTATAAAAAGGATATAAAGTTTCCAATATATCATTAACAGCTGTACCACTGCTCGTACTCTATGTGACTCATTGTAGTGAACTCAAACAGTGAATAGCCGAATTTAATACACAAGGAATTGAACCTTTTGCAGGAGAATGAGCACCACTTTATACAATAGATGCATGAAACCACTCAATTGATTTGCTCTTTAGGTTGTGATGTGCACCATGTGGTATGGAGTACTATTTAGAAGAAAACATGTTTAACTGCAATTTAGATTCTTCTACTCTCCAGAAATGGTGTTATTAATGTATGCCTGTCATTACTCTAGAAGGGACTCAATAAAAATAAATAATTGTGACGTTATTTCTGTGGCAGTGATTAGTTTCCACCAGGATGCTTTTTTCCCTCACAGAAACTATTTCAAGCTGCTTACACTTAGTTTACAAAATTCACAGCATCTTGAAATGTAACTTCTTTTGTCAGAATTATACATTTACATCTCCTTAATGAAACTTGCTTTTTTAGGAAGACTTGCAATGTTCTCTCCTAATATAGCCTTATAGCCCGCTGTAGGAGGCTACACCGGCTGTTAAAGGCCTTCTCCGGTGTTCGGCGAGGGCCTTTAACAAGGGAGTGGGACTTTAATGGCCAGTATAGCCCAGCTACGAAGGGCTATAAGGCTATTAGAACATTCTGACACCAGAGGGTAGAATGTTCTAACAAATAAAAGAAAGCCTTAAGGGAGCGCGAGGGGATTGGAATCCTCTCAGGCTCCATGAAGCCTTTGTTCACAGCCAGAGCTGTGAACAAAGAAACATTGGAATGTTGGAGCTCCAGGCTTATATAAGCCCGGAGCACTCCATTGTTTTCAATGGAGCTCCCAACATTCCAATAGAGGGTTTGATTGGTTCAGATGCTCCGCCCATCACCACCCCCTTTTGTACCGCTTTGTTCGCCATAAGTTGGCAGGGTATGCTCAGACGTGAGTCCCTTGCTCACTTTAGCACTGGATTCAAGCAAGCCTGGCTGAAGACGGCTGGAATGCCAGAAACCGGTCATAGGAAGCTTGTTTCCGGTCCAGGGAAGGCATGGCTTGGCAGTTCGGGCTGGACTGTTCCCATGAGGTACAGGGTCAGACTGATTTGCACATGGCCATGTCTGAACTGGGGTGGCAGAGTGGGCTAAAGAACGGTGATGGATTAAACCCAGATCTGTTGACTGGGTGTGAGTGTTTGATTGGTTCAGATGCTCCGTCCATCACCACCCTCTTTTGTACTGTTTTGTTCACCATAAGTTGGCAGGGTATGCTCAGACGTGAGTCCCTTGCTCACTTTGTCACTGGATTCAAGCAAGCCTGGCTGAAGACGGCTGGAATGTCAGAAACCTGTCCTAGGAAGCTTGTTTCCGGTCCAGAGAAGGCATGGCTTGGCAGTTCGGGCTGGACAGTTCCCATGAGGTACAGGGTCAGACTGATTTGCATATGCCATGTCTGAACTGGGGTGGCAGAGTGGGCTAAAGAACGGTGATGGATTAAATCCAGATCTGTTGACTGGGTGTGAGTGTTTGATTGGTTCAAATGCTCTGTCCAAGACCACCCTCTTTTGTACCACAGAGATAGGGGAGCACACGGACTCACCGGGATGGGGCGTACGGACAGGACACATCCTAAACTGTCTTTTGACCCAAAGAGACCTAAACCTGGCAGCCCTACTGCAGAGGGGGTGCAGGAGGAGCCGGAGCCTCTAGAAGAGTCGACGCAGCAAGATATCCACAGTCTGTTACTGACCATGGAAAAGCGCCTGCAGGGTGGGATTGCCTCACTTGGAACCAAGATCGACGCTCTCACCTATAGGATGGACTGTATGGTGGAGAGACTTGACAAACAGGCGGAACGGATAGACATGTCCCAACGCCGCATAACAGAGGTGGAGGAGGCACAGACTTCCCTGGATTCAGAACATAAGCTGCTGGGCAGAATGATACAGATGTTGCAGGACAAGACGGAGGACTTGGAGGCACGTTCCCAAAGATGTAATCTTCGCATTACGTGTCTCCCGAAAAACACACAGACCGGGAATATGGAGGTGTTCATCGAAAACCTACTAAATAAACTACTTTGGTATACGGCCTTCTCCGGAATGTTTGTAGTCGAGAGAGCTCACCGATCCCTGGGCCCACGGCCAAAACTGGGGGCGCCACCAAGACTGGTGATCGCTAAGCTGCTTAATTACAGGGATCGCAACGTGGCGTTGAAGCTAGCAAGAGAGAATCAGCCGTTGTGATACGAGGGATCAGTGCTATCTTTATTCCCGGATTTTACAGCCAAAGTACAGGAAACTCGGAGGCAATTTGCGCTGATGAAAAGTCAACATTGGGAGATGGGCACTGATTATGCAATGCTGTACCCCGCAAAGCTGAGGGTAAACAGGCAAGGGAAGTCTATGATCTTCACGAACCCCCAGGCCCTTCAGAAGGCCCTCAGAGAATGGCGTAGAGAAGGGCAGCGCTCACCGGACAGAGAGCAGCAGGATGGAGCGACGGGGGGCCCTATGGACGAGCTGGATTGACTGTGATGCTTGCCTAGGGGATGCCCGTTATGCCCCCCCCCCCTTTTTGTTTTTTTTCGGAGGGGGGTCAAGAGCAGTGAATGGAAAGATATGCTCTGTGTTTGATTTTCTGGTTTAACAGGATTGCTTATAATAAGTTCTGTGTTGCGGGGTGGGTGAGGGTGGAAGGGTTGGGAGTAGCACGAGACGATGATTTGATCACTACTGGGTCTTGGTTCTGAAGCCCCTTCCGGTATTATTCAGATGTATAGAAACTGAGAAAAGTACATTGCATGTGGACTCCTGTGGACGGAGGGGCCCGGATGCTAAAGCTGCTGCTTACCCTGTCGACAAAGGGATCCTGTGGGGGTAGACTTGGCTGTACCATGGGGTATGGGTCCTTGGGTGTGAGTGGTGGTTACACGCTTGACATCTTCGATCTGGGCGGGGAGGGGTGGGCGGCCACGAGACATCGCTTTGCATAGTGATTTTACTGCTGGTTACCTATGCCCCGCGTGAATTCCACTTATCTCGAAGGGGGTTTGTTCTTTCTATTGGTTTGAGCGTTGGTGGGATGGGTAGGGTAGCGAGGGAGACTTTGCAGGGGTGAGGGGCCTAGTTGGGGTTGGGCAGGCGTGGTAGGGTGCTGGGCGGGGGGAGGGGCGGCCTTTCGGGGTGCTGCTTGGGCTGGGGGGACAGTTTGTTGTTTTCGGGTTGGTTTATTGGGTTGTTTAGCACAGAACCGACAAGGTGTGACGAGCAGACTACTGTACAGGCCACACTGCTGAGACCTATACACCAATTGTATCGACCCGGATGACACCACCAGGGGAACCATTAGATACACTAACGCTGATAACTTGGAATGTCCGGGGTCTTAATGACCATAGGAAGGTTAGACGGGTCCTACAATATCTTTTAAGACATTGAGTCGACGTTGCACTCTTACATGAGATGCACCTCCACCCAAATAGCCCAGTTTTGCGATATAGGGGTTTTATGGGTAATGTACACGCGGCAGGATTTACATCGCATGCTAGGGGAGTTCTCACTTGGGATAACCCCAAAGCACTGCTGAAGGTTACCCCAATTGAGACAGACAGGGAGGGGCGATACACAATCACAAAATGCTGTGGGAATGGTATGGAGCTCTGTATCGTGAATACCTATGGCCCTAACTACAATCATCCAGCCTTTTACTTGGATTTAGCGGACAGAGTACTGGAGCACTCTGGGGACAGTGTTCTTTGGGGGGGGTGATTTTAATATGACAAGGCAACCCAACATAGACAGATCGGACGGCCCTGACCGCCGCCCCTCGGCTTCTGCTAGGGCGCCGGAAGCGGCAATGACACGACTGGACTTATGGGACGTGTGGAGACACCAACACCCTACTTTGGGGGGATACACGCATTACTCAGCACCACATAACATACATACCAGGATTGATTATTGGTTAGCCACTACTCATTTAATACATAAAGTTCAGGCTTTCACGATACTACCGCGCACATACTCATACCATTCTCCCTTGCTGTTGGCGATGTCGGCACCGGCGAAACGCATTCCACCATTCGCTTGGCATTTTCCTCCTTATTCTCTCCTAGACGGCTCCTTTAAGGAGGAACTGGCTGCGGCCATTGATATGTATTTTGATACCAACGTGGGCACTGTAGACTCGTTCCAGACAGTCTGGGAAGCCTTTAGGGTGTATATTAGGGGGGTTACTATCTTTAAACATGCGGGGGTCCTCAAATCGATCCGGGGCCAACTAGAGTCCCTGGAGAAAAAAACTTAAGGAGCTGGAGACTCTACGCCTGCGTGACGGTAGCGAGGTCCTTGCTCAGGACTTTGCCCACACTCTGCGAGAATATCTCGAGGAGGCCGACGCTGAAGTTAAACACTTAGGAAAGTACGCCACTGCTAGATCCTATGTTGAAGGGGACCGCCCCGGGTCGGTCCTTGCGCAGTTGGCTAAACAGCGAAGAAGCAGGTTGACGATACCGGATATGAGGCCCTCCCCGACAGACGAACCTCTATCCGAAGAGTAGGTTGCGGAACGCTTTTGCGAGTATTACGCAGTCCTCTATTCCTCCAGAGGTCCTGGAGGAACGTATACTTGATTATCTCTCCCATATTGAGCTGCCCTGGCTGTCTAACTTGCATCACAAATTTCCGGTACGTCTGATTGAGCGAGAGGAAATTGCATGGGCTCTATCTGCCATGAAGGCCGGGAGTGCACCGGGAAGTTACTCACCCTATCCGAAGACATGGTGGACTCTGGCACAATGCCGCCCACCATGCGCTAGGCAATATTGGTAGCTATTTTAAAACCGGGGAAGCCACAGGGGAACTGCGCCTCGTATCATCCTCTGTCGTTATTGAACGTGGATGCGAAGATATTTGCTAAATTGATCGCAAACCGTCTCAGTCCCATGGTAACCTCAGAGCAGCCACTCGCAATCTCACCTATAATCTTAGGACGGTGTTCGCGGCGTTTCAGCACACGCGCCCGGAAGTCCCAGCGGTCGCGGTCTTTCTCGACATGGAAAAGGCCTTTGACTCTGTCGAATGGCCTTTCCTGAGACATGTCCTAAGTCGAATGGGCCGTTTCTCCAGCTTTTAGATACACTGTACACCTCCTCTATAGCCCGCATATGGATTGGGTCGCTGACTACTGACCCCATACATATCAGCCGGGGCAAGAGGCAGGGATGCCCTCTTTCCCCGATCCTTTACGCACTTGTTGCAGAGCTGCTGGCATGTGCCCTACGTGAATATTTCGGACACAGGGGTATACGTTTTCCCACACACAATTTGATAGTGTCCACGTTCGCGGATGATACCCTCTTATATGTTCGGGATCCAGAGGTGCATCTAGTGGCGGTGCTCCGGGAGGTGGTCTTGTTCGGCTCGCTTTCGGGCAGCCACGTGGACTGGAGCAAATCACTTATGTCCCCTCACACCGGCTACGAGACGGTTTGGCCCTGAATACCCAATTCAGTAGACTACTGAAGCAGTGAGCTATCTAGGGATCCACCTGCATACGGACTCGGAGGTGGTTCTTCGAGAAAATTATGGTGTTGCCATCTCCAAACTGGAGGACGATATTGAAAAGTGGATCACCTTGCCATTGATGGGACGTATCTCACTTATGAAAATGATTGTTTTGCTGCACTTTTTATTTTTGTTTAGCAATATTCCCGTTTAGCTTGGGCTGGAAAATAGCCAAGAGTGGCGTGGAAAATTCTCATACGGCCGTATGCGGCAGGCTGCCTGAATGCCCCAGATCTTGAACTTTATTATCGGGCTGCGAAAAGTGCACACGTCTACCATTGGATACAAGACCCAGCGGACACCCCGCACATACGCATAGAGTCCATAGTTGCAGATCCTGTCCCCTTACCAGCATTGTTGGCTCATTCGTGGGACCACTAGACGGGTATACTGGACTCACTAAATACGGTCATTCATGCCTGGCACCATATGATGGATGTGCAGGCTAGCAGCCTGCTGCATGCTGCGGGGGATCCACTGGCCTGGTGTTCCTGGCTGACCCCGTGCAGGGACAGGGGGGTGCTGGCAGCTTTGGGCACATTGAATATATTCAACATGGGAGACCTATTCTCGGATGGTACCGCACGCACCTGGGGAGACATAGAGACAGAGGATGTTTCTCATACGCTGCTATCGTGCTTTCAGTTTCACAGGGTGAGACATGCGCTTAAGGATCTTCTGGGGGAGGACATGGCGGAACCTCCGGTGGTTACGGCATTTGCTTACCTCATTAACGCCAAAACCCCTGCTAAATTGATAACTAATTTGTACCGTATTGCCCTCTCAGAAAGGACGGCAGACTATACTAAACCTCGCCTGGCACGGCAGAATGACCTGACCATTGACTTGCCGGACGAAACATGGCAATACTGCTGCACTACTAGCACGAGAAGAATTTCACTTAACGGCTGTCACAGGCTGATACATTTTAAATTTCTAAACAGGGTTTATTATACCTCGGAACGGCTCAACAGATATGGTCTCCGGGTGAGTCCTAATTGCAAGAGATGCAGGGCACAGGTGGCAGATTTTTTGCATTTGGCATGGTCTTGCCTGGGCATTTCTTCCTTTTGGCGCAAAGTTTATGAGGAGATGAACAGGATCGCGGAACTAACCCTTTCACCGGATCCTTTGTTAGCAATCCTGCGCTACTCTAGGCATCTACAGAAGGAGCATAGAAGGATAGTTGACATGGCCTTTCTCATGGGCAGGAGATGCGTAGCGCACTCTTGGATGAGGGGACCGGTGCTGACACTGTCTCAATGGAACAATGAGATGGTATATTGCAGCACGCAAACTGAACTATACAGTAATGTATTACCACCACGTAATAGACCAAAGAACTTCTGGTCAATATTTCTAGACAAGAAGCCCACACGGGAGGTTTCGGACGAAGAGGATGCTGATACACATACACAGGGGATATGACTGGGGATACTTAAGCTATTGAGTGGGGCAGACGCCCTACATGCAACACACGACAGAAGGACAGATCATAACTGCAGAAACTGTCTGTTTTCGACTTGGACTGAGACTAATATTTGGGCCATTCTGACCACAGCGTGGCTTTTGATATCGTGCAATGTGAGCCTGTATTATTAGTGTGTACATGTAATGTTTTTACTTCATAGTCTACTTGCTTTGACTCTTGACGGATGTTTGTATTTCCCAATGTCGTCATTTGATGCCAATGTCTTTTGTGGTTGTTTCTTTTTGAAATGCCAATAAAAAAAATTAAAAAAGAAATATCAAAAAGTGCAAGGAATTTATCATTATGCCAACTGCTCAGAAATACATTAATTTCACTGTCTAGTCGATTACCACCACAATCCATTGATCATGTGCCAAGTTAGAGAAAACAGTAGTTCTTTTTTTCTGTTCCATATACAAATTAATTTTAACCAATGAGCTCCTATTTCATGTATCAAACTACGTTGTCAACATACCAAAATAGATAGTTTTCAATATAGGGCAACTTTGTGGTTACAGGCAGGTAATATGATGCAGATCCCCACGCCCCCCCAAAAGTCACCAGATGGAGCAACTGTTAAGTGCTTGTGGTTGGTTTTAACCCCCCACGGTTGCTCTGTGCTCATGACGAGCTGAGCTTGTCATGACCGCCGTGGCGCTCACACGCAGGGATAATTCCCCTGCTGTGCTGAACGTTCCATGAAAACGGGTGTGGTCATGACGAGCTCACCTCGCATGAGCACAGCGCCACTGTGCTGCATGACAAGCGGAGCTCGTCATGAGCATGGGGCGCTGCGCGCACCCACCCTCCCCCCAGCACAGCGGGGGAATTACCCCCGCGGCGAAGGGGTTAAGATCTGAGGCATTGGGAGAGAGTAATTAGGGGAGGTAATGTACAGCGAGGAGAAGGCAAGGGCAAGAGGGGAATGGAAAGGGAAGGAGCTAGACATCTGTGGGTGTGCTGACAGCGAAAGAAATTAAGACAAGACAGAGTTAGCAGCCATGACATATTGCTTGGGAGATACTATGGAGATACCATGGCAGTCCAGAGAGAAACAATGTGTGGAAGGGCAGGGCTTCCACTTCCCCACAGTGAGACTAAACTGAGTTAGACCCAAAACCTGTAGGATATGATTATATACGGTGTACTAATGTAATGTTCCAAATAAGATTCAGTTGCACTATTTCATATTTTTCTTTTGAGAGTTTGGAAAACAATGTATTGAGATTTTAAAACATGGAAAACACGTTGTTCTCCATATTTTCTTTGTCAAGTGTATATAATTTAACAGGTGTAATTTTACTAGAAAACGCTCTTCTGATTTTGTCATGAGCATCAGTAGAGTTCCTTCTTGTACTATTGTGCCCATAGTGGCACTAACGTGAAGTTATCGACTAAGCAGTAGAGGTGGAAGTGGCAGGAAGAGTCTTGCGCATGCGCTACTCCCCTTTTCTACTTGTTAGAAATATTGCTATGATTCAAAGTAATCACACACAGTTTGCCGTCCCAGCTCCACGTCTGCAGCCCGAACTAATCCACTATATTAGGCACTCCAGCTAGCAAAAGAGACAATACATATGTTATTTTCATCATGGAAACATGTCTTAGTATCAGGTACGTTTTTTTCTTAATAACAGGGAAATCAGCAGTAAAAACTGGCCCAGAAGACGTAAAATAGGCCCACAAACCGTCAACAAAAGCAGCAAACACACTGACCTTTCAGACCAGCTTCCAGGCACTACCTGATTGACCGATAGGCCAGTCCGACACTGCCCTTCCTGGGCAAACGGGTAACAGTTATTTGATAATTGTTTAACAATTTCCCATCATAATTCACTAACAAGAAATGTATAATTGATGGAAGCGTGTTATACGTTTCAGTTCCATGAGTGTATACTAAATCTAAGCCAAGAAGTCTGAAGACATAAACTTACATATATATATATTTAAAGTATTTGATAACATTGTTAAATATTTTGTGTGTTCTTTTAACGTCTGGCCACTGTCAGCTTTAAATGCCAAAGCCCATGCATGGTGGGGGTACAGGGCATCACTTCTAAATACATCCTGTTGCCGCAGCTGACATCACGTTGTCAGAACCTGCTTAATTCACATGGCCGACCCCAGGCTCAGTGGGTTCAGACGGAATGGTCAGTGGGTGTAAGATGTTGATGAACCCCATGCGCCCTGCCCAGTGCATACCGCACACAGCCTTAAGCCTTCGATCTTTGGTTATGGTAAAAGGTATAGCATTTAAATTCACAACCAAAAAAATGTCAGTTAATATTGAGTTTTGGTTGTGTTGATGTCAGTAGGTTGGCATAATCAAACAAAAGCAAAGTTGCCTCGAGGTGCTGTTTGTGACCAGTGGTTGATGTGCATTTAAAAATGTATGAGAACTGGGTTGCTGTGTGCAAAAGGGGTGGGGTGAGTGAGCTTGGGAGTGAGGTCAAAGGCATGGCTAACAAAACATAATATTCTTGAACTTTTTTTGGCTTTCACCTTCAGGAAACTATATATAAAATAAGGCACAGCTTAAATGAAAAAGAAATGCAAATTAAGTTAATCAGTGTGAAATGCACCATCGTACATTATGAAACCTCTATTTGGTAATGCACTGCAAAAGTCTGTGCCTGTAGCCAGATAGAAGCAGAACTGAATCCTGGTTGGTGCACTGGAGGAAAGTGAGTTGTGTATGTTTAGTGTTACCAGGTCCCAGTCAGAGACAGAAAGCACTATGAATACATAAGTCATTATTTTAAACTTACATTACACACAGTATAATATAGGCCACTTCAAAATGTGCAAAAAGGTTTAAAATAAAAGTGTTTCCAAAATATAGATTTTAGTAATACCCAGACTGTACATAGTGTGATTTGTTTTAGAACTGTCCTTTAAAAGCACACACTTCACAACTCATATGGTAGCTCTCTTGATATCCCACTCAAAAATAAGAAATCTTTCATTATGAAGCTGCAAGTGATTCCACCAATTAAAGCCCATCAAAACACCCTCTTTACATTTGTACATTAACCAGTTGTACACATTTACATTTCTTTCAGGCAAGCAGGCATCCTGGCAAGAAGGCAGGGGTGGCTCCTTCGTTTTGGCGGATGAGCATCGCATCACTGCTGGAAGCAGCAGATCAGAACATAAAATAAAATCATAATACAGCAATTAATAAAACTGCTATATTAACATTTTATTTTACCTGTAGGAGCTGGAGCTGTCAGCTGAGTTTTGGGGGGGTGACCATCAGCAGTAGGAGTAGTGGGCAGCGGGCACTGCTGTCAGTGCACATGGCGGTTTGGCTGGCCATCTCAGGACGGCCAAACCGACATGCACACTGACATCTCCCCAACCTGAGCTGCACTGCCGGGTTCGAGAACAGCAGGCCCAGGCTTCCAGTCCCCATTTGAAGCGGAAAACAAGCCTACTAAAGCCAATCCCAGCACTTCTTGAGAAGTGCTGGGATTAGCCGTAGGGGTGTCTGGGAGCCTGTGCTCATGGGGACTGCAGTTTCTGGAGCAGAGGAACACCAAGGCGAGGCGCTGAAGCAAAGCATCACAGAGGCGGTGGCCGGTAGCAGGAAGGTAAATGTACTTTTATTAATTTTTTTGTTGATTTTCCCCCACGCTGCCCTCCCTTCGATTTCGTATAGGCAGCAGCCGCCACTGCATAAAGGCTTGTTTGACTGTCTACCCCTCCCTCGGTCTTAACTGTCCTAGAATGGTTGTCTTTTCACAAAAAACAGGGGAACATTTTTTCTTAATTTGAAAAAGTATCGGCATGTCGGCCCCTCAGATCCTGTCCACTTGAGCCACGGTTCTTGACACAAAATCTAAAAACCTTGACTTTCCTCAGTTTTGGTAGCAACTCCAACCCATCACTGTTGTGACTGTAGTGTTCTCCGATTTCCGACGCGAGGTAGCTGTGCAGTCTACCCACGTCGGCAATGTTACACTAGCGCTGGCACGTATCGTCACGCGCCAGCTATAAATAAAAGGGGCGTGTCCCAGAAGAGTCAGTGGGGACTACGCAGCAATTGAATCCAGGTGTCCTGAGGATTAATTGCAGCCGCAGCGCTTATAGCACGCGCACTAGTGGCACCTCCCCACCACACTGGCGACGAGGGGCAGAAACGACCGCATGTAGTGCAGTTCACTTAACACCATTAGTGGCTGATTGGGGCAATCAGTGGGCCTTTGATCACGGCCCTGGGCCCGTGGTGTACAGCCCGAGTGTTCCTGGCCTTCTGTGTGAAAGTCTGTGGCAGTCAAGGCAGGCCCTGCAGCTCCTGAATGTGCTTTGGTGAGACAGAGGCCCCTGCACACGCAGTGGAAACATCATTTGGGTGTACCCCAGCATCAGGGAACAGGAGGAAGAACCCACGGGGAGGCCTTGAACATATAGGCCACAGGAGAGGACCCCGACGGCATCAACTTCACCCTCGGCCGGGCGGCTGCTGGTGTTCCCAGGAGGTAAGCGGTGCACGTGCACTGGCCTATAGGTCAATCAGGCGGTAGCTGAAGAGCGAGACAGCGAGGACATGGATGATGACACGGGAGACTACCCGGTTCACTATGTGTTCGCAGTTGATCAGCCACGAAAGACGAGACGATGACTTCCAAGGTGCAGAATTTTGATCCACCACCAGGAAGTGAGAGCCACTATTGACACTGGAGCATTGATCAAACTAATGGCTGCCAATATATACAATCAGCTAAGTCCACGCCCTCTCATTACGTGAGGCCAGGATCAGAGTATTTGCAAAGGGCCAGAAGACACCCATCCCGCTCCTGGGATGTTTCAAAACTGAACTGTAACACAAGGACCTCAAGACCCCCACCACAGTATACGTGACCAAAGAAGGAAGCGGCATGCTGATAAGTGGTCAATCACGGTACAAAAGGGGCTGGTGATGGACGGAGCATCTGAATCAATCAAGCACTCTCACCCATTCAAAAGATCTGGGTTTAATCCATCACCGTTCTTTAGCCCACTCTGCCTCCCCAGTTCAGACATGGCTATATGCAAATCAGTCTGACCCTGTGCCTCATGGGAACAGTCCAGCCCGAACTGCCAAGCCATGTCTTCCCTGGACCGGAAACAAGCTTCCGAGGACCGGTTTCTGGCATTCCAGCCGTCTTCAGCCCGGCTTGCTTGAATCCAGTGGCAAAGTGAGCAAGGGACTTGTCACGGTTAGCAGCAGACAAGTAATCCCAATGAAGAATACACAAGCCACTAACCTGAGGTGTCCAGCTAGCGGGGACCACGGCGAGATGATAGTCTTCCCTATACCCGATAGCACTGACCCTCCCCGTGTGACATACACACCGGAGACAGGTAGTCCTCCAGGTAAGGGGAAGGATAGTTGATCGGGGAAGGTTGTTGTGAAGACACCCCTCAAGGTCTGGTCTAAGACTTCGGATGACTTCAAGGCACAACAATTTCTGGAGACACAAGAACACTTGTTTAGCACTACAATCGGGCAAATACCATAAGTGTTACATATAGACATATAACCAAGTATTCACTCTCGGATAACCACCGCTTGTAATATCCTGAAGTCTGGGAAAAGATGAAGACTCAAGTTCAAGCGGATGGGTGGCTGTTAACTCACAGCTAGATCCACAGGAAGAAATAAGTTTCCGTAAATATCACCGAGTAGTTTGATTCACTACTGGTGGGAAGATGTGTTTAGTATCTGAATAGTACAACTATCCTCAGGGATGAACCGAAGGAAAAGTAGAAAACTACACTCTGATAGCACGGCCGTGCTAATTGTATGTATCTGAATTCTACTTACGGGAAATAACCAAAGTATCTTGGCGTCCTCAGCGGGAAGGCAAGCGTCCGCGCACTCTCGGCTCTCGGCGTCCTCAGCGGGAAGGCAAGCGTCCGCGCACTCTCGGCTCTCGGCGTCCTCAGCGGGAAGGCAAGCGTCCGCGCACCCTCGGCTCTCGAAATAGCTAGTTCCAAACACGATCATAAAACCGGAAGGTTTGACAAGCATCCGGTGATGGGACAAGAGTATTTTTATACACTCCCAGAGGGCGTGGACAGTTTCGCCAGGCCCCAGGGCTTTCTGGGAGATGTAGTGCTGCAGCGGTATTTCCTTACACTAGCTCTCCAGCTATGGGTAATCGCTACAGAACCCCCTCTCGAGGATCGCCGACCCGGCGGTCGACCTGGCTTCCCTGGATTCTGCAGATGAAATTGTGTCACCAATTCGGGGCAGTGGAGATTCTGCTCTGGTTCCCAAGTTCTCTCCTCAACCCCAAATCCCTTCCAACCAACCAAATACTGCACTCTGCCCCGATGGATACGTGAATCCAACAACTCCTCTACCTCGTATTCCTCCAATCCCTCTACCAACACAGGGGCAGGATGAACGGGTAATCTAGTGTCCAAAGGACAAGGCAGGAGCAGGGAGACGTGAAAAACAGGATGGATCCTCCAGTTCTGGGGAATCGACAATTTCAATGCCTCAGGGTTGATGACTTCCTCAACACTATAGGGACCAATGTATCTAGGTTTGAGTTTGTTAATACTCCGGAGATGAATGTTTTTAGTAGAAAGCCATACCTTGTCCCCCACCTGGTAGACCGGTTCTGGAGTGCGTTTCTTGTCGGCGTAGCGTTTCTGCGAGGCCTGAGCTTCCGCCAGGTGGCGTTTCGCATCTATCCTTACAGCCTGTAAAAGCGCATGATGTTCTTGAATACTGGGCAGGTTGGTTGATACTGGCCAATCGAATGGAAGTATGTTTGGATGATATCCAAGCAGGCAAAAGAAAGGGGAACAACCAAGGGTGGAATGGTCAGAGTTATTGTACGTGAATTCCGCTAGCCATAAGAGGGTGACCCAATCCGTCGAGTTTTGCAAAGTGAAGCAACGCAGATATTGCTCAATAGTTTGGTTGAGCCTCTCCGTTTTGCCATCTGTCTGCGGGTGGTAACTGGTAGAGAGCCTGACATCTATAGCTAACGATTCACAAAGGGCTTTCCAAAAACGGGATGTGAATTGAGCCCCTCTGTCGGTAATGAAGACTCTTGGAATGCCATGTGCCCTGATGAGATGCTGCAATATTAACATGGCTAGTTCCGCAGATGTGGGTAGACACTCCAAAGGTACAAAATGACCCATTTTGGTCAAGTGATCCACAATCACCAGTACGGTCGTTTTTCCTTGACATACAGGCATTTCCACGATGAAGTCCATTGAGACCGTATGCCACGGTTTAGGGGGTACTGGAATTGGACGTAGCAGACCTGTAGGTCGAATGTCTGACATAATATCGACAGACAGAATATCTACATACAAAAATATCGAAATCAAAAATATCGGAGTCATATCTTCATAAAGGTAAGTACAAAAATATCGAAAAATTAATATCGTAGTACAAAAATATCGAAATTAAAAATATCGTTTTTTTAAATGTATTAATAATAATGTAAAAATAATTTTAAAATACGTATAATTTTACAAATATAAAATAAAAATATTAAAACATAATTAAAAAATTAAAACTAATACATATACATTTAAAATAAATTAAAAACTTAATAATTTAATGTAATTTTTTTTTTTATTTCATTTAATTGATTTAATTTAAATTTATTATATTTTTACCCTGTACGACTGTACCCCAAAAACCCAAAACTGACCCTGAACCCTAAAAATACCCCTTTACCCAAAAACCCAAAACTGACCCTGAACCCTAAAAATACCCCTTTACCCAAAAACTGAAAACTGACCCTGAACCCTAAAAATACCCCTTTACCCAAAAACCCAAAACTGACCCTGAACCCTAAAAATACTCCTTTACCCAAAAACTGAAAACTGACCCTGAACCCAAAAAATACCCCTTTACCCAAAAACTGAAAACTGACCCTGAACCCTAAAAATACCCCTTTACCCAAAAACTGAAAACTGACCCTGAACCCTAAAAATACCCCTTTACCCAAAAACTGAAAACTGACCCTGAACCCTAAAAATACTCCTTTACCCAAAATTAATTAATATTATTTAATTACCAATTAATTATTAATTAACAATAACAATAAAGTAAATATATTAGCACATTAGCTGTAATTAATTAAATGTTATAATTAATATTATTTTTTCCCAATTAATTAATTAACAATAACAAAAAATTATATATATAAAAAAATTACTCTAATTAATGTAATTAACTAATTAATATTAATTAATTACCAATTAATTATTAATTAAAATATGTACAAAATTATATTAATTATTTAACTAATTAATATTAATTAATTACCAATTAATTATTAATTAAAAATATTTACAAACATATATTAATTAATTAATTATTATTAAATTACTTCCCACCCTATTCCCCTATAAACCCACAACCCGCTCTGATACTAAAATGCAAAATGTAAACAAATGTACAAATTTTCAAACATACATTACAAAACATGTTTAACAAACATATAAACAACATAATAAAATACATAACACTAAATTTTTTTTCGATATTAGTAAAATTCGATATTAGTAACATACATACCTTAAAAAAACGATATTCTGTCTGTCGATATTTTGGACATCGATATTCTGTACTGTCGAAATTAAAACATCGATATTATTGTATATCGATATTTTAATTTCGATATTTTGTCTGCCTACCCCGTAGGTCGGGTGTGTTTTGCTTTACCTTGGGTACACACTGAACAGTTCCTTACGTATTTCTTGACATCATTTCGTAAGGAAGGCCACCAGAATGATCGCTCTATGGTAGCGATAGTCTTGTACACCCCCCAATGTCCACCTAACACAGAGTCATGTGCCCAATTGAGCACCTGCATTTGTAACCCAGGGTCCGGCACAAACAAGGCCTGACAGTAATATAGGAGTTTGTCTGTTTGTGACCGCCATTGGGGTTCTTCTTGCAGCCATGTTTGGACATCGACATCCGTTAAAGCCACTCTTATATCCTCGATAAAGTCTGTGGAGGTGAGCAAAGCAATGGTGTTTTCTGGAAAGGATTTTTCAGGCAGGATGGATGATGGTTCCACGGGGACTTCTGACTGGGTCTCTTGAGTGTCTTGATTCCTGGAGAGGGCATCGGCTTTCCCATTTTGAGGGCCGGGACGATATTTGATAACAAAATCGTAATCAGAGAAAAAGAGAGTCCATCTCAATTGCCTAGGAGTGAGAGCCTTTGCTGTTTTTAAGAACAGCAAGTTCCGATGGTCCGTATAGATTTCTATGGTATGTCGAGCTCCTAGCAGGTAATGTCTCCATTCCTCACAACCCCTCTTGATGGCAAGCAGCTCTTTGTCAGTAATAGAATAATTGACTTCACTGGGACTGAGTTTCTTTGAGTAGAATGCCACCGGGTGGATTTGTCCTGTTTCAGGGTGGCGTTGCGAGAGCACCCCTCTCAAGGCATACTGTGAGGCATCGGTTTCCAAAATGAATGGAAGTTGGGAATCGGGATGTCGCAATATGGGGGCCTGGATGAATCTGTCTTTAAGAATACGGAAAGACTGTTCAGCTTCCTCACCCCACTTGAAAAGAACGTTTTTCCTTAACAGATTGGAAATGGGGTGGATGATTTTAGAGAAGTCCTTAATGAAACGTCTATAATAGTTCGCAAAGCCGAGGAAACTCTGTACCGATTTCACGTCTTTTGGGGTCTTCCAATTCGTGATGGCCTCAACCTTCCCACTTTCCATCTGAAAGCCATTGGCGTTGATCACGTACCCCAGGAAGGAGACTTCTGTTGCATGGAAGAGGCACTTTTCCAGTTTGGCGATCAGCTGGTGTTGTTGCAGACGACTCAGAACTTCCTTGACATGCTGTTCGTGTTCCTGGAGAGTACTGGAGTACACAAGGATGTCGTCGATGTACACCATACAGATGATATCCAGAAGGCCCCTGAGCACTTCGTCCATAAAAAATTGGAATGCCGCAGGGGCGTTGCATAAGCCAAAGGGCATGACATTATACTCGAATAAGCCGAACTTTGTTCGGAACGCGGTCTTCCACTCGTCGCCCTTCTTTACTCGGACCAGATGATAAGCCCCCTGAGATCTAACTTGGTGAAGTAACGAGCGCCCTTTATCTGGTCCATCATGACTGGAATCAATGGAAGGGAGTATCTATTCTTCACCGTGATGTTATTCAAGGCCCTGTAGTCGATGCAGGGTCTTAACTCTGCACAGTCCTTCTTCGGGATGAAGAATAGGGGCGAAGAAGCAGGTGACGTGGAATGGCTGATGAATCCAGTAGCTAGGTTCTCCTCAATGTAGTTCTGTAGATATGTGTTTTCATGTTCTGTCAAGGCATACACTCGACTACACGGAATAGCCGCACCAGGGAGGAGTTCGATGCAGCAATCGTAGACCCTGTGTGGGGGCAAACCGGTAGACTTCTGTTTGTCGAACCGGGAACGGAATTCATTATAAATCTCTGGTAGACTGGAAGTACTGCATAGGTGTTTCTCTGCACATGCTACAGCCAGGTGGCGAATACTAGGACGCTCTTCTTCTCCAGTTGACAAAGAAAAAGGGTGGTAACAATGTTCCATACAATAGGAAGAGGTTAATGCGACTGAGCGAGCAGACCAACTCACCACAGGATCGTGTAGCGTGAGCCATGGCATGCCTAATATCAGGCGAAACTGAGGAGCAGCAATCAAATCAAACTGGATATACTCCGTGTGTTCTCCGTGCTGCATTCGCAAAGGGATTGTGTGTTTGATAACAGGCCCAGAAGACAAGGTGGACCCATCCACAGCCTTCACATGTTCTGGTTCCTCCTTCTGTTCCCCCGATATCCCAAGGGAATCTGCGTAGTCAATGTCCATGTAATTTCCCGTGGCTCCTGAATCTAACAGCTCATCCATCTGCGTAACGTTATCTCTCGTTGTCCACAGGGACACCGGCAAGTTCATATGAGCAACAGCGGGCATCATCGTATTGGCAAGTAAGGTGGAGTTCATTGTTTGTTGTCGGTCCATCCCAGCGATCTCAACCTGGTTTGGACATTCTAGTTTTCCGACGTCTCTCTTGTTCCAAGAGCAGCCGATTTTCGTGGGGCGGAATTCCTCTCCGATTGTGGGGCTCTTGCTCTGCACTCTCGTATGAAGTGTCCCCCTTTGCCACAATACAGGCATAGTTTCATTTTCCGCCGTCGCTCTCATTCCTCAGGAGTCAAGGGACCTCGAATACCCCCGATCTGCATGGGCTCAGTACCATCAGAACTTTTGGCACTGTCTTCCTGTGGGATTTTGAATTTAGGATACCATCCACGTCCATCACCCCTGCTCCGATCTCATCTTCTCTCCAACAGCCTATGATCCAATTATACCGTTAGGTCGATGAGTTCTTCACAAGTCGCAGGCAGTTGGACTACCTGGGACAAGACGTCCTTCAATTCACTCCTCAGGCCTTGATAGAACAACGAGGTCCTTTTTTCTTGTGGCCAATCAGTTTCGGCTAAGAGCCGATTAAAAGAGGTGATGTACGACAATAAATCCTGTGACCCCTGTCTCAGTGTCAAGAGCTCCTTATCCAAGGATAACATGTGGGTCTTTCGATCAAATAGTTTCCTTAAGGCAGAACAGAAATCGGGGAACTGATGCAAAACGGGATCGTTCCTTTCCATTAAAGGGATAGTCCAGCTTGCAGCGTTTCCACTCATATACGACATCATGAATGCGGTTTTGGCCGCATCATCCTGAAACACAGAAGGTTTACACAAAAGGTGGAGGCGGCACTGGTTCAGGAATGTCTCAAATTTCTTGGGATCTCCGTAGAACCTCTCAGGGGGAGCCAAAGGAATCCCAGTGTTCTGAATGACGTGCACCGTCGGAGAATGGTCCGTGGAGGACGAAGGTATGGCGGAAGGAGAAAAGAACCCACCCCCGGCTGCCATAGGGGTCGTAGGCTGTGATATGGTTTGTACTGGAGGGGGAAGCGTGGCTTCTCTAATATAAGACCCTGCCCCGGGATTCTTTCGTGACATGCCAGCGACTTCTCTACGCATGGTGTTCATATCCTTTCTGAGCTCTTGGTTCTCAACTCGGGAAGCATGCACTTCTTGCTGTAGTAAGCTAAAATCCTCAAGCAACAAGGCCAAAGTCGCACTCGTATCCATGGCCCAGGCTAGTCTTCTTCCTTTGGCTTGTCAATCTGTCATGGTTAGCAGCGGACAAGTAATCCCAATGAAGAATACACAAGCCACTAACCTGAGGTGTCCAGCTAGCGGGGACCACGGCGAGATGATAGTCTTCCCTATACCCGATAGCACTGTCCCTCCCCGTGTGACATACACACCGGAGACAGGTGGTCCTCCAGGTAAGGGGAAGGATAGTTGATCGGGGAAGGTTGTTGTGAAGACACCTCTCAAGGTCTGGTCTAAGACTTCGGATGACTTCAAGACACAACAATTTCTGGAGACACAAGAACACTTGTTTAGCACTACAATCGGGCAAATACCATAAGTGTTACATATAGACATATAACCAAGTATTCACTTACGGATAACCACCGCTTGTAATATCCTGAAGTCTGGGAAAAGATGAAGACTCAAGCGGATGGGTGGCTGTTAACTCACAGCTAGATCCACAGGAAGAAATAAGTTTCCGTAAATATCACCGAGTAGTTTGATTCACTACTGGTGGGAAGATGTGTTTAGTATCTGAATAGTACAACTACCTCAGGGATGATCCGAAGGAAAAGTAGAAAACTACACTCTGATAGCACGGCCGTGCTAATTGTATGTATCTGAATTCTACTTACGGGAAATAACCAAAGTATCTTGGCGTCCTCAGCGGGAAGGCAAGCGTCCGCGCACTCTCGGCTCTCGGCGTCCTCAGCGGGAAGGCAAGCGTCCGCGCACCCTCGGCTCTCGGCGTCCTCAGCGGGAAGGCAAGCGTCCGCGCACTCTCGGCTCTCGGCGTCCTCAGCGGGAAGGCAAGCGTCCGCGCACCCTCGGCTCTCGAAATAGCTAGTTCCAAACACGATCATAAAACCAGAAGGATTGACAAGCATCCGGTGATGGGACAAGAGTGTTTTTATACACTCCCAGTGGGCGTGGACAGTTTCGCCAGGCCCCAGGGCTTTCTGGGAGATGTAGTGCTGCAGCGGTATTTCCTTACACTAGCTCTCCAGCTATGGGTAATCGCTACAGGACTCACGTCTGAGCATACCCTGCCACACTTATGGCGGCCAAAAGCGGTACAAAAGGGGGTGGTGATGGACGGAGCATCTGAATCAATCAAACACTCACACCCAGTCAAAACATAAGTGGTCAATCAGCCGAAGAACTGAAGCTATTATCATTTGCCATGGCGGTGGAAGAGGAAGAACTAGAGGCCATCATGGAGGAGTTTTCAGACGTCTTCAAAGGTATTTGATGCTTGAAAGGAAAAGAGGTCTCCCTCCATATTGATCCTTCAGTCCAACCGATGGCGCTGAGGCACAGGTGCATTGCGTTCCACCTGAGACAGAAGGTGGAAGAAGAGCTGGAGGCAAGGTATTATCGAGAAGTTCAGTGGGCCCACACTGTGGGTGTCCCCGATCGTAGTGGCAAGGAAACCGAAACAGTCAGGGCAAGTCTGCATCTGTGTTGACATGTGACTCCCAAACGATGCGATAAAAAGGGAACGTCACCTAACCCCCACCATTGACGACATATTGGGAGAACTGAACAGCGCAAGGTGGTTCTCGAAGATGGACCTCCGGTCCGGCTATCACCAACTACGACTACATCTGGACTCCCGATACATCACCACCTTCTCTACGCACGTAGGTCTCAGGAGATACCGACACCTCAATTTCGGGATTTCGAGTGCTGCGGAGGTGTTTTAAAACACTATCCGCGAAATCCTCAGCGGGCTCCCAGGGGTCCTAAACGTAAGTGATGTCTTACTCATCTATGCTTCCTCAATAGAAGACCCCCATCAGAGACTTCGTGGGGTTCTCCAGAGGATCAAAGAATCCGGACTAACTCTACATAAAGAAAAGTGCCAATTCCTAAAGAACAAGATCAGTTTTTTTGGCTAAACATTCTCGGACCATGGAGTGGCCCCAGACCCAGACAAGGTACGAGACATACAAGAAGCCCCAGCACCAACTAACATCTCAGAGATAAGAAGTTTCCTGGGAATGGTGAACTTTTGCGGGCACACTAAGTCAGCACTGTCGGCAGATACGACGCTGTCCGATCCACCAACGTCACGGTGGACGCCAGCCCACATGGGCTTGGAGCGGTACTCACTCAATTGCAAGGGAACGGAGAGTGGGCCCCAATAGCATACGCAAGTCGGTCCCTGACGGACACAGAACAGAGATACTCGCAAATCGAACGAGAAGCGATCGCCATCCACTGGGCCTGTCGAGATTTCCACATCTACGTCTATGGCCATCCCTTCACAATGTCCACAGACCACAAGCTCCTTATCCCCCTGTTTCAAGGATCAGCGTCCAAACCTCCGCCGAGGATTGAAAAGTGGATACTTCAACTGCAGGGATACGATTACCGATTGGAATACAAACCGGGCTCGTCCAACCCAGCGGATTACCTCTCGAGACACCCCAGGGCGACCACCAAAGCAGAAAAGGAGGATGCCGAAGACACTGAAGAATATGTCCGTTTTGTATCGGAAAGATCCCGACCACTGCCTATAAGTCTCGAGACCATTGTAGAAGCTACCCGGAGTGATGAATGCCTGCAACTGGCCGTAAGCACGGTCCAATCGAATAACTGGCACCCCATTCAATCCACCATGACCCGATGGACGCCACAAGCAAAGAGCGTTCTGGAATCAATTGTGCGAGTCAAAGATAAACTTTCGGTCGATAGCAGCGGTTGTCTGCTCCGAGGCCCACGGCTAGTGATTCCATCAAGTCTGGCTCAACAGGCAGTAGACCTTGCACACAGGGGACATCAAGGCATGGTAAAAACCAAGAGCCGACTGAGAGCCAAGGTGTGGTTCCCAGGAATGGACCCATTGGTGGAACAAACAGTCAGGGCATGCGCATGGTGCCAGGCAGCGGGCCAACCAGATCGCTCTCACCCAGTTATCACGGAAGAGAACCCTCAACGACCATGGGAGCGTGTGAGTGTAGATTTTGGACACCTTCCATATGGACGCTATGCTTTGGTAATCATCGATGATTACATAAAATACCCTGAGGTTAAGATCGTGGGAAGTCAGACAGCCACAGAGGTCCTCACCAAGTTTGAGAAGACCATCGCTACCCACGGAATATTCGAAGTGGTGAAGACAGACTACGGTCCACCTTTCCAGGGGCAAGAGTTTGCGGACTATCTCAAGGCCTGGGGGATCAAACACAGGAAAGTGACCCCGCACTGGTCTCAGGCAAAAGGGGAAGTAGAGAGGTTCATGCGTACTCTCAACAAAGTAATAAACATTGCGCATGCAGATGGATCATCGCTCGAGAGGGCCATTTGCAGCTTCCTGACGGAATACCGGTTGATGCCCCATCTCACAACGGAGGCAGCTCTGGGACCAGCAAGCATGGGCCGAATAGTGAGATGCACCATCCCACATCACCCAAGCTGGACTCCATCTCAGATTGACGCAGAAAAGACCCTAGCCAACAGCGCCAGCTCCAATGACCAGGCCAGTGCCAACCAACGGGCCCGGATGTCTGTCATTCAAGTACGAGACAGAGTCTATGTCAAGGACAGGTATCCAGGAAGCAAGTTTCGTCTTCCATTCGAACATAGGCTTTGGAAAATTGTCCGCTGGACCGGCACCATGATAACCGCCAGAAGAGGAGCGGAGAAGGTCACCCGCAACATCTCTTTCTTCAAAAAGGTGAATGCCGGGACTCCTGACCTGCAAGCATCAGAAAACATGGACGCCCGCCCACGTCAACCGGCTGAGGAGGAGGACCCAGACGGTGGTCACGAGCCGACTACCCCTGGAGATGAGATCCGATCAGACCTGGGCACCCCTTCCCTGCCGGGAACACCAGTTGCGAGTCCACCAAGCTTTCCTGCAAGATCCCAGGTGATCCAGGTTTATTTGAATTATTTTTCCTGTTAAAAGGCTCTGTTTCTCTAAAGTTAAGCCAAATCATATTAAATCGAAAAGCCTCGTGTCACACGATTACTATACTCTATTTATTGGTGTATGTAGCATACAATGCACCACCAGACCTAGGGAAATTCACTAAACCCGCACGTGGAATGTGTATTCACCTTTGAATAAAATAATCTCAAAGGTATTGTTCCTCGTCGTCACTTTCTCTGTTACCTTCTCCCGTACCCAGGGCATGATATTACAGTTTCACATAAAATATAACTTTCGACGGATTACATTTAATTAAAGGCTTGTTTAATCAGTTTTCCCTTTTTACACGTTTTGCTTTGGCGTTCTCGTGTTTTAGCGGTGGGAAGAAAGACCGGTAATGAATGTGTTATGTCTTTCACTTGTTATGAAAATTGAATACGACTAAATGCATCCTCTTTGCTGTTTACTTACTCAGCTGGAGAGTGACATGTGCCAGGCTGCCTGCAGGCTGACTGCAGCCACATGCACGGTGTGTATGTCATCACAGTAACACCCGCGCTCTGCTGTCTTCTCCATGTACTACACTGGGCGCACTGTGTAAGTCACAGAGGAGGCCTCTAGTTTAGAAAGCGAAAGGGCTCATTGTTTTCCTTATTGGCGAGTTTAAATTTCCATTCTTTATGAAAGGAGATCTTTAAAATCAATTGGAGAAAAAAGTCTGAAGAGGGATAAGTGCGCCCTTTTTAGCAGCAAAAACAGCCAAGTCTTAATGGATTAATTCTGAAAATGTAAAGCCCCTCGGATCAAAGCTGAAGAAAATGTAAATAAAGTACAATTTTAACTAGAGCAAATGAACTTCAGTCCCAAAAACTGCTAGAATAATTTGTGATTTCTGAAATAAAAATGCCCGTAATAATATATTTTACGTTTATTATTAATAAACGGTGTATTAGGCACTTTGCACCTGCAAGTGTGTGCTAAATTCGAACCGTGAGAGAGAATCCTTATAACAAGGGCTGGTGAGTATGGTCCAGGCGCTTTCCTCTCTAACCAGACTCGATGAATCTGAGACAGAATAAGCTTTGCCTTTTGATGTCAGTTAAGTAACTCTTCATGTGTGAGGCTGTGTTTACTAGTGCACATGTTCCAAGTAGCGTGGTGTTAGGCCACATTTATTTTTCACAAGCATTTTAAATTGCAGCGGTTCAAAAACCCATATTTTACAGGGACGGGTGAAATATGGAAAATATTTCAAGGTGCCCTGTAAATCCTTGTGAAGGACAGCCCTCAAAACCCTCTGCTAATTTTCAGTTATATAACACATACATGTTTACACTCACGTGTATGAAATCCAACACTCTGAAATGTAGGGTGGTTTAGTGCAAATGGTATGCAAAAATAAAACAAGGCCAATAGGAAGTGCAAATAAACTACACTTTTTCCAGAGAGCCTTTCAGGGGAAGCACAAGAGTCTATCAGCAATTTTCTATTGTCTTACCTTCTGAAATACATTTTTTGTGGCGAAATCCCTAAACATAGGAACTTATATATTATGTGCCAATAATTACATTCAAGGGATGTGGTAACATAATATTAAACTGCTCAGTTGAACGGTAAATGAATCGTGGATGGTAGCAAAACTCATTATTGGACATAATATACATGCATTTTACTCGTTATGTATATTTCATCTTAAATGTAATGAAGATTTTTTGGAGGGTTGCTCTTCGGTTGCAATCCGCAAATAGGAGGAATAATAATTATATATCCTGAAGGCGTGACAGAGTTTGTTTAAGGAATTGACAGAGGTAAATTCACGGTTTCGTTTTGGAATATGTAGCACCTGGGTGAGAAAGCTATGCTTACTTGTGGAATATTCACAGGTTAAACATTTTGATCTCGTTTTGGTGGCTTTGTGTGTGATGTAATTTGTATTAGAACAAAGAATGCTGCGAGCCCCATTTAATAAACGGCTGTGGCTCAGTGAAAATAACGTCTGTTTCTCTGCGTTTTATTAATTTAGAACATTTTGCCCCCAATGGGCAGAGTGTTATAATAGCTTATGGACCTGCTTGTTAAAGGACCTCTCTCTCAGTGTAGGCTTTTTCATGATTCTTAGGGCTATAACTTAGGTTCCGAGCCTTTACAACTGGTAAAACTGTTGGCAATTTGCTATAGTGTTATATGAATGTAGGGAGAATACCTAATGTGCGTGGAAAACCATTCATCTGTACTTAGAAAGCGTATAAGCTGTAAATAAGCCAGTGCTAAATAAAAAATAAAACTATAAACAATGTAATTTTAAATATTTTGCAGACATTGAGGCATATAGAACCAAGTTGTAGATATGCACTCTGTCTGCTTTCATGGGTCCGACAGACATTTTCAAAGGTCACAGTCAATATGCGTATGAATTTTGTGACGGGCTGGTGGGAGAAGAATTGCGTTGGTGTACTGTTCCCTTGTTTGCATTTTGTGTTGCTGCAGAACTGAAGAATTTGTTTCCTTGTGCACTTACAAGACATTTTTTGTTCTCGGATTCTTATGTAGGGTGTGTGTGCCACAAAATCTGACAAAAAGGTTTTTCACATTCAGACTTAGCTTAGTGTTTCATTTCTGCATTCCTATTATTCATATAACCGTTCAGCGTTTAGCAAACTGCACAGTTTGATTAATTTTTTAAAAGATTTTACTATGTCTTCGTTGCATACATTACATCAAACTAAAGTTAAAATGTATTTTATCGTTTGCTTCTTTTCGGCTCTTTGCAGACCATGTGGTGAAGTCATGGCCCACATATGCTGACATTCTGGGAAACAAATGTAGAGAAACCTCCATAAGAAAACATCCCCCTTTAGCAATTTATTCATATGAAAATATCCCTTTATATAAATGTATTTTACCATTAACAAATGTTATGGTATTTTAATGGACTTTGTCTGTCTTTAAGCTTTAAGGCGACAACAACCTGAACGTTAGAGTGCTATTACCTCACCACATACACACATCACTAAATCCATGCTGCTGTCTAGCAAATGCATGTGCACCCTCGACTGCTAATTCAGACATAGAGACAGCAACATGCAAGTTTATGAAGAAATGTTACAAGACCACGGACAGAGGTGTATCTTAACCAGCTTGTAGAATTCATTGTGTATTCAGTTAAGATAGTCCTAAATTGATGAACTTTTCAAGTGGGGAACTGTCAATGACACATCCTCCTCCCACCTCTGAACCTGAGTTTGGGAAAGGCAGTAAGTTCTATAAGGAGAGAGTGTAGCACCCTGCAAGGGCATCTACACTACACCAAGTTCTGCAGATATTTTGGTCCTTTGCATCAGATTGCTAAGGGTCAAAGATAAGTGCCCCCCAGTAGTCCTATAAGTGCTGGCAAACAGAGCTTATCACAAGTGCTGTTTCTCCTGGAGATTTCTGCCACTAAAAGCAGGTGAAATGCCGGGTAAAACACTGAGGAAATACTGTGGGAATGAGTGCGACAACACCGATATCTGCATGTTGTTTCCTAAAATCATATAACTGAGAGTATCTCTTCCCCCAGTGATACAAATGTCATCGGTGATGGTATTTCCGTGGAAGGGCAGAGGCGAAATAATGGGCTAAATTCTGCTGGACTAGAAATCCCGTTTTAGTGTGCAATGGTGAGGAATTTAAATGTCTTTCTATTTGCTAAACATATTGTTGCAGAAAGGACTGAGCTAGATCTCAGAGTTTCAACTTGAACATTGTTCCAGCTTCTCAAGCTAGCATTACTTCTGGGATTCAGTTATGCATAGACCTCTCGATTCCAGCTCGGAACAGTAAGGGACCACTGCTAGGAAGTTAGGGCCTAATTCACAAAGGGCCTGCTCACTCATGGAGGAGGCCCGCTGTCATGGGGGAGTCTCCACTCTCGGGTTGAATCTTCAACATGAGAATACTCATTGCTAAGTTTCCGCTCCAAGTGCAGACACTCCCCATGACTGCGGGGCCTTCCCTACAAGTGCAGAGGCCCTTTGTGAATGAGGTCCAAAGTGTTTATTTCTACACTCCCAATCAATAAGTCTTAATGTTCTTCATTTGATAATCCGAGGTTTATCTCTTCCCAGCTGGTGGCTCGCACCTTAATCCACTCACTGGATTTGTGTCACATTTTGCAGTTTTTACTTTTATTTAAAAGTTGTTTTATAGCGTGATTCAGAGCTTGGGGCACGCCCTCTTACCAAATAAAGATTTTCAACATTGAATTGATCTGAATAAAATCACATATGAAGAAAAATCACACTGAGAAACTAGGGAAAGAGCACATATTGATTATGTTGTAGTGTGGCGTTTGATGTGATAACATACCAAAACAGTGCTACCAAACATGAATAGTGTTGATGCTAACAGGTTAATGGAGCAAAATATAATCAGAAAATTAATGCTAAGACACAATGATCTAAGGATATAGTCAATACATTGCTAAGTAGTGTATTGGACGTATAGTGATAACTGAGAAATAGTGAGTTAGGCATCATGAGCATCTCTGGAGAAAGGCTTTACAACATGCAATGAGTCATAATATTAGTAGTATGTTGAAGGAGGTGAATCTAGTAGCATCTAGAAGGATTAAAAAAAGTAATAAAGAACCGAGGAGGAAAAGGATATACGTTCAAACGGAATCTTTAATACTTATTGTACAGGTACTTCATGTTAGCATGGTCGTATATCTGGGAGACAGGAGGTCAAATTTAAGAAGGTAAAGTTCACATAGGAAACAGAGGTATTTGATATAGATAAAATCAAAAAGAAGTTAGGGGATGTGAAGGCATTTTTAAGGAATATGTTATTAGACGTTCTTAAACATGATGAAAGAGTGGGTGTTTCTGACAACGTCAAGAATATAATTCCAAACTCTAGGTGCAATTTTCTTGAGATTCATGGGGTGTGATCTTATTGCTTGAAAAGTAGATTGTGAAGTGTAGTTGTTACATCTAGTTGTTATTTCATACGCTTTTGCATGTACTCCCGATAAACGCACAATTGTGGACTCTGCAGACTATATTACCTGGAGAGTATTAGTAAATATCACTATAGTGAAAGCACTAAACATTGTTTTAGTGAAGCAGAGCAAGAATAATCAGGTGGCCTTTAAGGGAACGAAGAGGAAATCTGCGTGTGAGTCCAAAAATATATTTGGTAGGCAAGAACCATATTTCTGCTAATCCCACTAACATAAATAGATGATTCCAATAAATGTGTTATCTTGGTAGTGTGCCAATGAAGAACTCTTCCTTTTTCTGCTCACGAAGCTGCCTAGGTATTAAAAAGTTCTGATGTTATTATCCATTAGCTAAATGAACCTTCCAGATAGTAATATTTTCAAATTAACTTTCAACAACAGACAGTTAATGTTGTGTACTCCCTTCACCCTTTGCTGAAAAACCTACCACTCTTGTAATAAAACTATTATTCTTCAAGTCCATTTTCACATACAATTAATGTTTTGGGGCCTTATTTAAAGTTTGGTGGATGGGATACTGCATCACAAAAGTGGAGGATACCTGTCTGTCGCATTACAAGTGCATAATAGCGAGTGGTACTCGTAGTACGGCAGATGGGATAACCATCACATTTTCACTGAGTATCCCGTCAGGCAAACTCTAGATATGGCTCGAAGTGTCTGATTCACCTTTGACCCCTTACAGTATTTCCAGCACGTTTCTGGCTGTCTCTTAACAGGAACCATTCCGTTGTAAAAATGATGTCATTCATCAAAGCATCAGTACTTGAATTAAAACAAATACTGTAAGATTTTGGGAAAAAATATCTATTGAAAAAAAATTGGGCTTTCTGTTAATTAATTCTATATTTTGCTTTATGGTAAATTGTCATAGGTCAGATTTACCCAGGTGACTTCTTGACACAGGGAGTAAAGAGACATACAGGGTCCTATTCCAGTGAATCCTACAAATTCAAGTCTTCAGCTCATTTTTGAGCTCCTCCATCGAAGCGCGCAAGAAAGACATAGCTAGCCGACATTCCAATTTTTGCACTTCTTCGCAGTTTAGTATTCTCAAGACTGTCATCGCTCACTGGGACTTTTTAGCGAGAAAATGGTTAACTTGAAATGGAGGGAGTGTTTTGACTTCTGAATCATAGGAAGGATAGTAAATTGGCTTTGATCTGAAATTGCTGTGCACAGCACTGAGATCAGTCAGTTTACTTTTAAATCACCTAGTGCTGTACGTCATACTACTGCAATCCAGGAATATGATCAGCGGCATGAAAATATGATCCAGCGAAATCCATCTTTAGCACTTTCAGGTGTCAAACGTCTCCTTATTTACAGTCTGGTTATTAAATGTCATTAATGTTACCTTGCCTTTAGTCCACTAACTCTGGCAATGTGTCTATTACCATACACATAAAAGATCTTGTCCAGCTGACTAGCAAGGGCATAAACCATGCTTACTCTTCCTTGGCTTTTAGGATGGTTTTAAACTTACATTATGTGATCTCTTCAACGTTACCATAGTTTTAAAACTAGGTTATTGTTACAGATTCCGCCATTTTCAAGGCCAGTGCCCTAAATGTCCTATTACTTACGGTAATCTTTATTACTCCGGGTCCCGTAGTCCTCGACACCTTCCATACAATTTGAGATGTTTACTATCTCTGATAGAAAAAAGAAAAAGAAGGAATGCTGGACCTACCCTCCCCCTCCCGCCGGGAGTACATGTCCCAGCATTCCCCTGAAATACCAAGCCAAAGGATGAAGGCCGGCAAACAGGGCGGGAGGGAGGGAAGTCATGAAGGTGTCGAGGACTACGGGACCCGGAGTAATGAAGATTACCGTAAGTAATAGGACATTACCCCCAGGTCCCTACGTCCTCGACACCTTCCATACAATTTGAGACATACCAAAGCAAACCCCGGCATTCAGCCCACAAAACACAACAAACAACCTGTACAGCAAAAACCAGGCATTTATTGAGCACAGAACAGAAATCATGGGCGAACACAACCCAACACCCCCAAAGCAAAACCGCCCTCATCACTCAGCAAATTGAGGAGACGGTAATGCCTGATGAAAGTATTGGACGATGCCCAAGTGGCCGCCCTACAAATCTCGGAAAGAGGGACACCCCGGATCTCAGCCCAGGAAGCCGCCACCCCCCTCGTAGATCGACCTTGAACACCCACAGGAGGAGGGGACCCAGAAAGAGAATAGGCCAAGGAAATGACCTGCTTCAGCCAGCGACCAATGGACACAGACGAAGCCTTACGCCCACGGCAAGCAGCCCCAAAAGAGACAAACAGGGAGTCAGTCAACCTGATAGCCGCCGTGCGCTCAAGATAAACACGCAAAGCCCGGCACACATCCAACAAGGACCAACAGGGCCCACCCGGGGAATCCAGAACAGAACCCAACTCAGGCAAGACCAACTCCTGGGACATGTGAAATTGAGAAGCGACCTTAGGTACGAAGGAGGAATCAAGGCGGAGCACCACCCTGCCCTCCGAAAAGGACAGGAAAGGCTCCCGAGACATCAAGGCCCCCAACTCGCCAAGGCGCCTGGCAGACGTGATGGCCACCAAGAATACAACCTT
This sequence comes from Lissotriton vulgaris, assembly GCF_964263255.1. Classification (NCBI taxonomy): domain Eukaryota; kingdom Metazoa; phylum Chordata; class Amphibia; order Caudata; family Salamandridae; genus Lissotriton; species Lissotriton vulgaris. Next base: position 1,102,533,054 of record NC_141693.1, read on the forward strand.
CAAGGTCACAAACTTCAAATCCACCTCCGACAAAGGTTCAAACGGAGGACCAATCAAGGCCCGAAGGACCAAGGGTAAATCCCACAGGGGAAAGGAAGGCCGGGAAACCGGACGAGAAAGAGAAAAACCGCGGAGCAGCCTGGAGACCAAGTCCTCATCATCAGAAAGATTACCCCACGGGGAACGAAAAGCCCGGACAGCCGCCCACTGGGCACGCAAGGTAGACACAGCCCAACCCTTCTCAAAACCTTCCCACAAAAACTGAAGCACCGCCTGCAAAGAACAGTGCAAAGGGGAAGGTCCAAGGCCGAACACCAACGACTGAAGTTACCCCAGTGGCGATCAAAGGACAGGAGAGTGGAAGGCCTACGGGAACCCTGGATGGCAGCAGCTAAATGCTCCGGGAACCCGCGCCGCCGCCACCCCTGCCTCTCAACCTCCACACCGACAGCCGCAAGCGGAGAAGAGACAGTGGCGGGGAGGACCGCAGGGGAGACGGGGACAGAGGGAGGAACCAAGGGCCCCGCACTGCCAGAAGACGAACCGTCGGAAACCAAGACCTCCGAGGCCAAAAGGGCAGAACCACAACCACCTCCCGATCCTCCAGACACAGACGGGACAGAAACCTGGGGATCAGCGCCAGGGGGGGAAAGGCATAGAGCAGGCGGGATGGCCAGGGAACCGACAGGGCATCCACCCCCCAACAACCCTCCTGCCGAAACCTGGAGCAGAAGCGTGAAAGCTGCGCATTCAGCCGGGAGGCAAAGAGGTCCAGAAAGGGACGCCCAAACTTCCCGCACACAAGCCGAAACGCAACCCGGGTGAGAGACAACTCCAGAGGAGCCGGAAAGCAGCAACTCAGGACATCCGCTGCACAGTTGTCCACTCCCTTGATATGAATCGCAGTCAGAGACAGCAGATGACCCTCCGCCCAACAAAACAAAGGAACCACCACTGCGTTCAAGGAAGCCGAACGAATCCCCCCTTGATGGTTGAGATAGGCCACCGACACCATATTGTCCGACCTCACCAGGACGTTCCTGCCCAGCAAACACACCCGAAAACCCATCACGGCACGGGACACAGCAGTCAACTCCCGCCAGTTGGAAGACCTGCGACTCTCCAGCCAGGACCAGCGACCCTGAAGGGACTGAGAACCCAAGGTCGCCCCCCACCCCAAAGCGCTGGCATCCGTCGTTAAAACCAGCGACGGAGACGGCTGCAAGGGGAGCCCCTGAGACAGATGGACCGGATCCGACCACCAAAGCAGTGCAGGCAGAACTACAGGAGACACTGGCACCAGACACTCCCAATCGCGGGACAACGGATCCCAGAGAGACAGAAGGTAACACCACATGGGGCGGAGGTGAAACCGAGCCCAAGCCACCGTAAAGACAGTCGCCGCCATCAGACCCATAAGACGCAACCAGAGGCGCACTCGAAAGGAACCCCCCCGCCTGGAATCTTCGAGCAAGGGACAACAGGGTCACAACCCGAGGATCCGGCAGGAACACACGGTTGAGGTCCGTGCGAAACCGAGCCCCAATGAACACCAGATCCTGCGAAGGAGTCAGGCGGCACTTCGGCAGATTGATCAGAAACCCGTGCCGCCTCAACTCTGAGCACACCAACTCCCTCGCCTCCAACAACAGGTCCCGAGAGGGAGCATGGATTAACCAATCGTCTAAATAGGGATACACCATCACCCCCCGGAGATGAAGCCAGGCAACCAAGGGGGCGACAACCTTCGTAAAAACCCTCTGGGCAGAGCGAAGGCCGAAGGGCAGAACCTGGAACTGAAAGTGGCACCCCTGAACACAAAATCTCAGGAACCGACGGGACCTGGGATGCACCGGGACATGGTAATAGGCGTCCTGCAGATCCAGGGTACACATGAAGTGACCCAGCAGAACCAAAGGAATGATCCGCTGCAAGGTCTCCATGCGGAAGGGAATCCGCAACACCCACCGGTTCATGACCCTCAAATCCAGGACCAGTCGGAAACCCCCGGTATTCTTGGGCACCAGAAAAATCAGGGAATAAAACCCGACCCCACCTCCGAAGGAGGAACGGCCTGAATGGCGCCCTTCCGAAGAAGATCCTCCACCCCTTGAACCAGGTGGGCCCTTCTGGACCGGCAAGCAGGCCAGGGAGTCGGGCGGAGGCCGGAATCTGGAGGGGGAACAGAAAACTCCACCTCGTAACCCTCCCGCAGAACATCCAAAATCCAAGCGTCTGAACATGACTGAACCCAGGCATCTAGGAAGAAGCGCAGCCGCCCTCCTACCAACAACCCGGGAACCACAGCCAAAGAGTCAGGAGCGAGGTTTCGGGGGAGGAGGAGACCTAGCCTTACGGTCCCGACCCCCGCCAGAAGAAAACCTCCCACGGCCCTTCCCAAACTTCCCACGAAAGGAAGGCCGAAAGAAAGATTTAGACTTAGTGGGGGCAGAAGAAGCAGAACCCTTAAAAGAAGAAGAATGTTTCTTTTCCTTAAACAGTTTGTGCAGTTTGGTCTCCAACTCCCCCACAAACAGCATAGAACCCTGAAAAGGCAAACGCAAGGCACAAGCCTTCTGCGCAGAGTCTGTCTTCCAGTCCTTAAGAACAAGACTGCGACGAGCCGCCACACAGGCCCCACCAGAAAGCGCAGCAGCTCGTACCACATCAAAAGACACATCGGACAGAAGTTCAACCTGCCGCTCAATGTGTTCAAGAAGACCTGAACAGTCCGTGGCATCGTCCATTGACTGGTACAGAGACTTAATGTCTGATAGCAGAGACTGCGACAAATAAGTACCATAAACACCGGCCCTCACGGCCAGATGAGAGCCAGAATAAACCTTCCTCAGAGCCCCGTCAGCCTTCTTATCCACAGGGTCCTTCAGCACAGCGTCCTCAGAAAAGGAAGTGCGAACCACCAAACTCGCAACAAACGAGTCAATGGGGATCGAATCAGGAAGATCCGTAGCAATATCCCGGAGGGGGTAAAGACGGGCCATAAATCGTGGAACCATAATGCGATCCGGATCCGCCCACTCCCTCTTCAGGACATCCCTAATAAAGGGATGAACAGGAACATCCACCGCTGCAGAACTCTGGAATTGGCGGAGCAAAGAACCCCCCGAAGTACTGGGAACAGCGTCATCAGCAAAGCCCATATTCTGCTTCACGTGCATCAGGATACCCGGAAGAGCGTCCTTTTCAATATACTTCCCCTTCAGCTCAGAGTCTCCAGCCCCAGCCGACTCGTCACCAGAAGAAGCAGAAGCACCCGAAGCCGCAGCAGGCACCTTGCGTCCGGCACCACCAGAACCCATTTCTGAAAGGGTCTCCCTGATCAAGCGCTTCAAGCGCGCATCCCCACCCCCACCACGGCGTCTGGACCGGGCAGGAGAAGGAGAACGTGAGACACTGGAAGAAGAAGAAGAAGAGGACCTCTCCCTGTGACGCCTCTTCCTCGAACTCTTCCCCATCCTGTACAGCAAGGAACAACACAGGAGGCAGTAGCAACCAGCAAAAAGCACAGGAAAGATACACCGCTACGCGGTACTCACCAGCTGCCCTCGTTTTATAATCGGGAAAAAAACGATCGGGCAGAAGCGCCTGACCATGTCCCAAACCGGAAGTCAGGCAGCGTCATCACAGGAAGGCATCTCCCAACCAGCCAGCCCAAGACGCGAAGGCGGCCGCGCCCCCTAACAAGCCCGGCAGGTAGGAGGGGCGGCCATCGGGCAGACGCGAGGCCCACGCGGTCCAACATCTCAGCGCGGCCCCGAGGAGCGTCAGAAGAAGCCCGCGCCACTCCCCCCAAGCCCGGCAGGGAGGGAGAGGCCATCCACGCCGCCGAGGACAACGAAGCCCCAGCGGAGGTAAGTTCGGCGCAGGAGCCGATTCCAAGCTCCACGCGCCACAGCAATCCCTGTCAGAATGACAGAAAAAAGAAACAGAGGGAATGCTGGGACATGTACCCTTATGTACTCCCTGCGGGAGGGGGAGGGTAGGTCCAGAATTCCTTCTTTTTCTTTTTTCTGTCAGAGATAGTAAACATCTCAAATTGTATGGAAGGTGTCGAGGACTACGGGACCTGGGGGTAATGATGAATTACTAGCAACCTCCCATAAGTGGGCATTAAGAAAACTGAAATATAGGTTGTGTTATAAAGTATGCACATCCCGAATTTAGTGCAGGTTCAAATCTGCACAAATTGAGTTGGTCTTTTTTCTTGAAAAGTTAAAAAGACCCCAAAATTACAATATGCCTGTAATATGTTTATTTTGTAATAGTTGTGTAATGCGAGTGGGTTGTCTCGCCAAACTGAAACTACAGAGTAGAATTTTATCAGACTCATAAGGCTTAAAGAAAGACACATTTCAGCTACTTTTGAGTGCTATCAAGAGGAGTGAAACCCAAATGTAAATTTGGGAGCTGATTTGAGTGAATCTGTCATGAACACATCACAGATAACTTACTGAATTTGGACTTCTATGCACACTGACATGAGCGCACAATAACCTTATAAATAACCACACACTGATTATAGCATTAGCGACTTATCAGTGGTATGGGTGTGTGATCCTGTATTTTCTAACTGTTCAACTAACCTACACCAAGCATACCACGCCTTCCAAGCATAGATTTCAGGGTCGAATTAAAAAAATTTTGTAAAGCATCAAATACTTTAAATCGACTTCACACGGGGGCCTGCTTTTTGGGTTTGAATATTTTACTCACATTTTAGAGTTGAAATGTAACAATGTGCATTGCCAGCTTTATATCTACAGGCTGCGAAATCTCACACCCAGTTCTCCTTTATAGTGGAGGCTATACACTAGTATGCTGAAACAAGCACTGGCGTTGCCAATAGGTCTCGCAGTAGGAAAGTTGGAGCTATTACAATTGCAAATAACAATGCCTAACCAATAGCTCCAACTTTCCTACTGCGAGACCTATTGTGCACTGCACAGTGTGGGTGAAAGTGGCACTGCGTGTGTGTGAGTGGCTTTGAGTGAGTTGCGTTGCGTGGGTGAGTGGCGTTGCATGTGTGAGTGTGTTGCGTGGGTAAGTGGTATTGCGTGTGTGAGTTGCGTTGCGTGGGTGAGAGTGGCGTTGCGTGTGTGAGAGTGGGCTTGTGTGGGTGTGAGTGGCGTTGTGTGTCTGAAAGTGGCACTGCGTGGGTGTGAGTGGATTTGCGTGTGTGAGTGGCGTTGCGTGTGTGAGTGGCGTTGCGTGTGTGAGTGGCGTTGCGGGTGTGAGTGGCGTTGCGGGTGAGAGTGGCATTGCGGGTGAGAGTGGTGTTGCGGGTGAGAGTGGCGTTGCGGGTGAGAGTGGCGTTGCGTGTGTGAGAGTGGGCTTGCGTGGGTGTGAGTGTCGTTGTGTGTCTGAAAGTGGTGCTGTGTGGGTGAGTGGCGCTGCGTGGGTGAGTGGCGCTGCGTGGGTGAGTGGCGCTGCGTAGGTGAGTGGCGTTGCGTGGGTGAGTGGCGTTGCGTGGGTGAGTGGCATTGCGTGGGTGAGTGGCGTTGCGTGGGCGAGTGGCGTTGCGTGGGCGAGTGGCGTTGCGTGGGTGAGTGGCGTTGCGTGGGTGAGTGGCGTTGCGTGGGTCAGTGGCGTTGCGTGGGCGAGTGGCATTACGTGTGCGAGTGGCGTTGCGTGTGTGAGTGGCGTTGCGTGTGTGAGTGGCGTTGCGTGGGTGAGTGGCATTGCGTGGGTGAGTGGCCGCAAAAGAGCCGAGACTATAAGACTATTGTGTAAACCTAAATATCGTGCCTTTAATCATTGCCCGATTTTTCTGTAACACCTCAAATAACGTGCTATGATTATGGAACCTCTTGAGTGCCAGAGACTGGCAGCATCGCAGTAGTACTTCTGTCTCAAGGAAACAGAAGTCTGGCCTTTTGGAGCGCACTGAGCCTCGCACGTGAAGGAGCGTTACATCTTTACAATCAGGTGAGACTTTAAGAGCACCTGAAGTGAGCAGCCGAAAGTGCGCGTGCACTGATCACTTCGAATGCGCCCCTAATTTCGATTCAAATACCTTGCCACGATTACACTTGCAGACGGCTTTCTTATGACTATCGAATTCCAGATGCCGTTTAAAAAGAACAGCTGGCAAATGAAAATGCATGTGCATTTAGGAGTTTAAGAAATTCCGCTCCTGCTCAAAAGCCGCGGCAGTGGCAGCCTCCTGTCGACGGTGCAGGCGGCTGGATCTCCCTCGGAGCCTTCCCATCATTTTGGTTACGTTTGTCCGCTCCGATTCAGCGCCTTCGGGTCTTTTTACGAGTAACTGACCCTGCCTAATCCATCTTTCAGGTAGGCAGGCGGAAAAGATATGTAATTAGTGGTCTGCGGGGAGGGGGAGAGAAGGGAAAAACAGAGCGAGAGGGGAGAACATGGAAATTGGTGGAGAGCTTAGTACAGAAACCGAGAAAAGAGTACGGAGAAGACAGACAACGAAACAAAGATGTGAAGAGGAGAGAACAAGAGGCAATCTAGACTACGTTGGAAGGAAAAATAAGTAAAGTGATGGAACAGCAGATGCAGACAAAGTGAGTGGAATCACAGGGGAGGAAAACAAAAAGGAGTGGGAAATAAACAGTCACGAGGATAAAAGGAACTGGCAAGAAGTCAAAGGAGGGGAAATTAGAGGCAAATAGAAGGAAAAAGATGCATGGGAGTAGAGACAAAGAGAAGGAAAACGATGCATGGGAGTGAAGAAAAGAATGAAGTGGTGAGAAGAGATTGAAGTGGTGAGAAGAGAGGGAAGTGATGAGAAGAGAGAAATGAGATACACAGATAAAAGTCGAGATAGGGAGATGCAAGAGAAAGCAGAGACGCAGAGGTGAAGAGATTGGGGTCAAAGGCGAGACGTGGAGGGGGAAAGAACTGGAGAGGGGAAACAGGCGTGGAGCTGGAGAGAGGCAACGGCAACAAGCATTGAATAAAAAAAATTAATAAAAACAAGCGTTGGCAAAGCAGGCAAGTCTTCCGTGCTGAAAGTGAAACCAGCCCTCGGCATTGCTGTGGTGGGGGAGGGTGGGGGGCGGGGGAGAGGCAAGCAGGGAACAAGTTAAACGAGGTCTGGCAGGGAACAGATGGCCTGGGCGTGAAGCGGTGGGCGGGGCAGCACTGGGGAAGTCTGTGGGAGGGTGATTGATGACTTTGATGTGGGGAGGGAGGAGAGCCTTTTGCGAGCCTGCAGGAGAAATGCTGCCGATGCGCGTGCATGTTTAATCACGTGGTTCACGTGAACTGCATGAAAACCGCGGGGCTGAAAGCCCGTGGTTTGAAGAAGATTTTCGCCACTTAACTTCTCGCTCCGCTCGATGCGCTTGCGCACATCGATAGGTCGCGAGACCTAAAAACGACATTTATAACATCCACAAAAGTAAAGAATTATAAAACCTCAAATTGCGAACTTGGTTAATTGATCTAAAAAACATTTTACCTGGAAATGGCCAGAATGCAGAAACAAGTCGCCATCCAGTGCCCGAGTTCAGAAGTTCATTCTTTTTAAATGTACAAAAAAATCGATTAGAATTCAAAACTGACATTTATTTTATTTACTTGTTTTATACACAAACCACCCTGCTTGACAAATGATGTGCACCAAAATAACACCCATTCTTTTATTTACTGATACATTCTCACTTTTCAATCAAACATTCCCCACTTTTGAAATAGGAACCCCTTTACTTGTATAAAACTGTCCTCTGCGTTTACGTATGAGTTGTTAGAGGCGATATAACAGTGTAGAAAATTCTGGAGCAAGGGTTTGGTATGTAGTTTTACTGTTATATTTATATACTTGACCTCTGCAGCAGAGCAGTAGCTCCAACGTTGTTTTAGGTACATAAGAATGCACTGAAGGATACTGCTTGTCACCCTCAGGCCGTGGTACCAGACATTTGTTACTAATTCGTTAACTTTTATTTCATCTAGCACTGTTTGCCCACGGCCTAGTTGTCCATTCCTTTGGTTTATCTAAATGAAACAAGGAGAGTAATACTTTTATTTGATTTATAATAAAATCATAAAAGGGTGGAGCTTACCACCATTTGGTCAATATTTACATCTTTAAAACAACACAAAATCAGCTTCAGGTCAAGATAAAACAAAAAGGATAGGAAAAGCAAAGAGAATATAAAATTACACAAGCTTTTCAGGAAGGTGGTCTAAGGTGAAAATTAAAACTTAGAAAGGTGTTATGAGTTGGATCAGGGGACACTTTTGTGACATGAAATTACACAGACTTTTCAAAAAGTGGTGTAAGGGGGAAAGTAAAACTTGGGGAAGCAAAGTGGGTTGGATCAGGGTACACTTTTATGACATGAAATGAAGTGCTATGGGATGGAAACAAGAGAGTCCGTTGGGAAAATAAAAGTGAGTCTATGGCCGGCTGTGTCCAGGCCTGTTATCCTGAGTTCTCTTTGGTTGCTGCCTTGTTTCCCAGCTCTTGAGCAGCATGCTCCAGAAATGTTATAGTGTTGCAAGATAGTTTTATCCAAGTCCCACTGAGGCATATGATGACAGCCGCCCTGCAGGTTCTCACCTGGGCGACTCTTAAGAGTGGTAGCAGAAGCACTTTCCTTAGTTTCTGAAGTGCAGGGCATATACATATTAGATGCAGTAATGACTCTGCGCCGTTGTTACAAAGGCGGCAGTCGGAAGTTGACCACTTTCCAGAATACGGGACATTATGGATGGCAAAGCTATGAAATTATTCATACAAAATAGATATAATTATGATATAGCTAACACACCATCTCCTGTGCTCCAATTTACAATTAGAGTATTCAAGAGGTCTAGTGCTTTTATGGTGCGTTAATGGATTATATATGGCTGAGGTAAAGCAGATTATTTCTTTATCAGTCGTAATGCTTTTTCGATAGTACGCACGTTGATATGGTTGATTTTGCAGGTCATGGCCACAGATCGAAGGTTGTTACAGTCCAGTCTGTACTTGATGTGAGTAATCCTACACACGTTGTCTTGCTCACTGAAACAGTTGTTTTGATTGTGTACTGCTCCTTGACTGTAGTAATAGTTTGCCGGGGTTATTATGATATTGGCCTTCTCCTTGCCTTCTACTCACTCCTCAGAGTCTGACTGCTTTACTAACATTGTGGACAGTTGGAAAACACTTAGGGAGATTGCGGTCGGCAGGGATTGCTCATAAAGCGAGCAGACAACACCAAAAAAGAATCCTTGACTTCCCGCACTGTCACTGAAGAGTATTTGGTGAACGTAAAATACTGCTATACAAATATTGATACTTTCTGCCGGGACTTTCTTTTTGGCTACAGACATAGGCGCAACTGCCCGCTCCGAGTCAGTATGCTACTTATGAAAATATTTGAGCTAATGATGTATGTGGTGAAACCCTCCTATAAACTAACTCCATGTCGTTCAAGCAATATTCATGTTAAAAAATGTGTCTTCAACCCAAAGATTATTAGTATAAAAATATATAGCACCGTCACAACATCCAAAAATGGACTGTTGAGAAAGTCACTTGAATGAGAAGGTGTGTTTATTGTATAACAGTGCCGCCTCATCGCCACAGTGGTAGTACACTGCATGAGCAATGTTGTGTTGTTCATTTGTAAAATATGATTCTGCAAACATTTTTCAAAACATAAGAGGAAAAGAGACTGTAAAATATTCACCCAGGAAGCTTACTGTTGAACATTGTGCAGAGCTAATATGGCTTCAGCTAACGCCAAATGCGAACGGCATAGTAGTCAGGAGCTAATATATTAATTATTGTTTGTCGCAATAGTTTTGTAAAAAGTGCCATCAACAGTAAGTCACTTACTCAATATGCATGCTGATATTTTTAAGGTTGTATAAATTTAATAAGCACATTTGTCCTTGACTTAGATAACTGTAGCATTCACTTTATTAAAAAAGTTTCAGTAACTAAAGTGCACATTTAATGAGGTTTCAAAATACTGGTGTATCCTCTGCAGGTGAAAATGTAAAAATTCACATGCAGCTTTTGTGTTAAATTATTTGTTGAGAAATGGGTTATTACTGTCCAATGATTTGAATTTAATATAGGGCAAAGTTTAATTTGAGCTCCTATTGTACTCAAAAACAACGTTAACTGTTTCAGAAAACTGCATGAAAAATGATTGAAACTTTGAAGTTGTAAAAAGAGAGGCAAGCTCTGAAACACTTTCAGGACACAGGCAGCTGAACAAGAACAGTGGAGTTTAAAAAAGGTCTGAAGAGGTTGTAACTAAAAAAAGAGATTTAGTTACTACTAATAAAATAAACAAAAGTTAAACATACTAAGGACAAACTAGGTTTCTTTTTCTGGAACCAAAGTGAACATGGGAGTATTTCCTGTGTTTCCATGCAGTCTTTACCATGGTAATTAGGTCGCAGCCCCTTTCTTAGCAAATCGAAGAACAGTAGATGTGGCAAGACAAGTTAGTATTCTGGTGCAATATTTGGCAGCAATTTTTATTATTCTGTTGTTGCATCCCGAGAGCTGGTCATGGGGAAAGGCTTTTTTAGAAAATCTAAGATTTTTTTTTTGATAATCAAATTGATTGGTTTTCTTAAACAAAAACGCATCGGTAGCAAATCAAGCACATTATTAAGGTGAAATACATTCGGAAAAAAGCCGACAAAAGCCGACAAAAACACATGAGGCTTTTTTTGGGTTTTGCCATACTAATATTTGATGAACCATTCAGCAACACTGATGTATATTTTTGCACTGTCACTTTAGAATTAGATTTTTTTTTATATAGGATGTTTCTGTACTTGAATTAATAGGGCTATAGGAACTAGAGTAGAAATTCGAATGTCCTTTTCTTAGCCCTCTATGTAATCTGTCAATTGTGCGGGTTCGAGCACTAGCACTTTAATATTGCTATAGCACTTTTGAAATTACAAATTAGCAGCTCATTGCAGTTTTCTTCTGCTCTTAATACGGAATTTGACGTATTAAATTAATTGCTTTCCTTTTACCACTTTGCACTAGCACTTTAAGATTGAATTAATTTATTTGATAGAAGCAATGTATAGGTCTGGTTTGTCTCATGTTTATTGTATAAAAAATTGTATCAAAAATCGAAAAATCAAATGTACCTATAACACCCTACTGTCTTGTTTAATAAAAAAAAACAAAACAAAAAAAAAACACATGAGGCTTAAGTGGAGTGAGTATGACATTTGCCCTGGTCCATCGAGGCCATCAAACACCCCCAAAAGCAAGCGTATTGGGTCGTGGGGAACCTCCCACCCAAGGGCCCTCTCCAGAACGGTGCCGAAGCGGGGCACTGCCAAACCACATGGTAAAAATCTGCTGGAGCATGACTGCAGCGCACACAGGCCAGAGAGGGTCGCATGTGGGCGCTGAAGAGGCGCGCCAGAGTGAGATATGCCATATGGAGGTAGTAGAGTTGGACGAGGCATAACTTGGAGGAGGTTGTCAAGGTCTTGGGGGCCATTAGGGCGTCTCTCCAATCTGCCTCCTCCTGGGGACCCAGCCACCCTTCCCAGCGGGCCCGGAGCCCATCCAGGAGCGCAGGGCCATTGTTCACCAGGGATCGGTAAATTCGCAACACCCATCCCCCTGCCCAGGTTCCCCATCATCACCTGGGTTTCCAAGGGGCTGAATTCCGGGAAAGCGGTGGGAGACGGAATGTGTGTGTGGAGGGCATACCTGAGTTGTAGGTATTTATAAAATTGGGAGGGGAGGAGGGAGTGGCATTGTTGTAGGTCTGCAAAAGATCTGATATGGTCCCCCGCCCAAACGTCTCCAAGTAACGAGATCCCATCGAGATCCCAGCGATGGAAGTCTTGGAGGGAAGAGACCTCCCTCAGCCAGGCTCCACTCCACAGGGGCGTCTGTTTGGTGGGTTTCCGTTCCCACTTTACCAGGTGGAGGGCTGTACACCATGCCATAAGCACTGTCCTAGTGACAAGGGACAGAGCCTGCGGCACAGGCCTAATATACAGGTATGCTTGGATCTGCGCAAAGTCCATTACCCTGAGTTCCACCTGGTATCCCGGGTGGGACCAACCACACGCAAACCAATCGTGGATCACGATGAGCCTCGTGGCCAGGTAGTAGAGGTCGAGATTAGTCACCCCCATGCCCCCGTCAAAAGGGGGGAATGCAGCAATGTGCTAGGGACAGTCACAGCCTCCCGCTTCCCCCTAAAAACCGGGTGAAGATGCCATCCAATTTTCGGAACCAGCTGCCTAGGAGGTGAGTGGTGGTATTTTGTAAGATGTAAAGGAAGCCGGGAGGACCATCATTTTAAAGAGGGCACTTCTGCCCAGGGGGTTGAGAGGGAGGAGTTGCCATTTCTTGAGGTCCGTCTTGGCCCTAGCGACCAAGGGGGCAATATTCAGAGCCCACTCGAGTTCCGGTAAGAGAATGACCCACACACCCAAATACTTGAAGGATTGCCTGCGGAGGGGAATAGTCGTTTGCCAGTCAAATACGCCCGGAGTGAATGCAGAGGGACCAGGGTGGATTTTGCCGGGTTGACGCGGAGGCCAGAGACCCGTTCAAAGGCAGAAAGGGCGTCCAGGCATCTGGGACCGGAGCTCTCTGTGTCCGCCAGAAAAAGGAGGACATCGTCTGCGTATAGGGCTATCTTATCAAGCGAGTACGATCCCAGGCCCAACCACGAATGAGGGGGTCCTGGCGGATAAGGGCAGCCAGGGGTTCCATCGCCAACACAAATAGAAGCAGCGAGAGCGTGCAGCCCTGACAGGTGCACCTCCAGATGGGGAACATCTCAGATAGCCCGCTGTTAATGAGGACATGTGCCCTAGGGTTACAGTAAAGGACCCGGATAAGGCATCGGAAAGGGAGGCCGAAACCCATCCTCTCCAACAAGTCCTCGAGATAGCTCCAGTCCACCATATCAAATGCTTTTTCAAAATCTATGAAAAGCAGCACCAAGTATGGGGTCAGGTGATGATGGTGGGCAAGGGCCAGGTGGAGGCGGCGTATGCAATGTTGGGTACCCCTGGCAGGCATGAAGCCGCATTGGTCGGGATGGACCAAGTCTTGCAGGTGTGGACGGAGCCGTTGGGCCACTGCAGTGGCGAAAATCTTTACCTCTGTATTAGTAAGAGAGATCGGGCGGTAGTCCGCACAGTCAAGGGAGGGCGGCTGTGTCTTTGGGAGGACCACAATAGTGGCCACATCAGTTTCGGGTGCGAAGGACCCTTCGTCTACTTCGTACTTAAACAGCTCCGTCAAATGGGGAACCAATTTGTCACGGTAGGTCGCGTAATACTCCTGGGGGTATCGGTCGGGTCCAGGTGTTTTGCCGGAGTGCAACAGTGAAATTGCCCCATGTATCTCTTCTGGGGTAAAGGGGTGGTCCAGAGTTTCCGAGATCGTCTGGGGAAGGCAGGGCAACCGGGTTCTGGTCTTGGCCAACTAATCCGCCAGGGAAGTCCGAAGAGGGCGGGCAGCATAGTGGGCTGCGTAGTATCCAACGAAAGTTTGGGCAATGGCATGGGACGTCAAGTGGTGGATCCCGGTTTCCGTCCGAATCTCAGGAATAATGCGGTTAACTTTGGGATAGGGTACTAGGTTATGAAGTAACTTGCCATTATCGCCCCAACCATAGATGCGTGCCATCGAAAATCGCCAGAGCATTTTAGCGGACTCCAGTGAGATCCGGAGAATCTCTTTGCGAACCAGTGTAATCTGCTGAGAGGAGTCGTCGCTGTCATCGGTCGTTTGGGCTTCCTCCAGCTGCACGAGCTGGGCATACTGCTCCACGAATTTCACGAGGACCAGGCCTCTGGCCACACCCCTGACCATGGCCTTGCCGGCCTCCCACAGTGTCCCCGGCGAGGGACCCGAACCTGCATTGGTTGAGAAATAGAGCCGCAGCTCCTGCCATGGATTCAACAAATGTGGCATCCTGCAGGAACCAGGCGTTCAGCCGCCAAGCCGCACGGGAGCCAGTAGTGGAGGTCCCGAGGCGGAGGGAGATGGGGGAATGGTCAGAGATACCCCTGGGCAATATAGCGGCCCCGGACATCAATTGACAATCCGTCGTGGGCAGCAGGAACAGGTCGATACGGGAGTGGGTGTGGTGGGCCGCCAAGGTGTGGATGTACTGTTCTTTACGGGGGTTCCATACCCTCCATACATCATAGAGACCTAGTGCAGAGGACCAATCAGACAGGCGTTTCCCAGAGGCAAGTCGGGGGGCCGATGGAATGCCTGACGCATCGCACAAATGTTGCAGGATGGCGTTAAAGTCGCCCCAAACAACCGTCAGCCCTGTGGGAAGGAGAAAATCTCCGGTGTGAGGCGGCGTAGGGTAACAGTCATGGTGGCGGGGGGAATGTATGTACACAGGAGGCTAAGAGGGTGACCTTTGATCGTACCCGTCATGACCACATAAAGGCCTTGCGTGTCCGTCTCAGCTCTGGTCAGGGTAAAGGGAAGCCCTCTCCAAATTAGTATGGCTACCCCCCTGGGGCCCTCCCTGTCAAACCCATAGTGGTCGAGGAAGTTGCATTGGGAACCCAAGAGGTGTGTTGCCTGTAGAGACAGGTTGTCAGGCGCCTGTTGGTGGGCACTACGAAGGACGGCAGTGCGTTTGATACGGTCAAGAAGGCCGTTAACATTCCATGAGAGGATGTGGAGGGTCCTATTGAAGGTGGAGGCCATCAAGATGGGTGGTGTGTAGAGGAACGGATGCACAAGCGAAGGTGTCTGGGTCCCAAGGGAGACAACCTCCAGAGGCCCGAGATAGTGGGTGGAAGGTGTGTGAACTGGTGATCTTCATGTCATCGGCGAAGGCATACATGTGAGTGCGGCTACCGATAAGATCAGGAAGCAGCAGCCGTAAGTGGTTAAACAACAAACGGTTGACAGACAATGGTCATTCCCCCCCCTCCCTCACCCCCCAACTCCCCCCACCCTACACTTCTGAAGAGGAAGCATCTGTCACCCTGAAAGAGAAAACAGATCAAACCAACAACCCCACAGTGAGGCTAACTGCTAAGCTAAAACGGTTAGTGAAACAGGAACATGGCAGAGATGGACCCCCCCCTCCATGTAGCCAGATAAGGTATGTCAACAGCTGTATTCATGGTAAGATAACATTGCAACCAGTACTGTAGACAAGTCCTGGGATTGAATTAGAAATTAGTTCACCAAACTCAGTGGAACAATAAAGCTGGATCTCCCCCGACGCAGGGATTTCAATGGCGGTCGCACTGCAGGAACTCCCGGAAAGTGAAATTCAGAGTTCACGTTGTGTGGCGCAGTTCAGGTGTTCTCTTCCTCACCAGATTCAAGGATCGCAGGGCTCCTAGACAGGTCAGAATCCGACACAGCCCGTCGCAGGGTTTCAGAGGGGCCTGGACACTGCCCAGGTCGATCAGCGAAGTAGTCGAGCTGGGGGAGGCGGACCTCCGAGTCAGAGCCCGGGAGGGTGAGTGCTGAGCCAGTGCAGCCGGCGAGCTGGACTCCCCTCCCCGACGGTCGTTCCTCCTGCGGGACCTGATCCGGCGCCGCTGGGGCTTAGGCATGAATGGGTGTGGCTGCAGGGGGACCCTCCGGATGGGAGAGAGAGCCGGCCCAGGCAGGAGGGGTCGCTCCTCCATGAGCCAGGCCGCTTGGGGAGTGTCAAAGAAGAATGTCTTGTCCTGGAAGATGACCTTGAGCCGGGCCAGGAAGAGGAGACCATAGCGAAGGCCCATGGCTCAGAGCTTTTGTTTGACTTCATCGTAGGAGCGGTGCTGAGTCTGCACTTCCATGGAGTAGTCCAGAAAAACCATAATTCTTGACTTCTGGAACTGCAGTGGACCATGCGCCCTGGTCGCCCCCAAGATAGCGTCCCTGTCCCGGAAATTGAAGACTCTCAGGATAATGGGTCGAGCAGGAGCTCCAGGCGGAGGCTTGGGAGCCAGAGAGCGGTGAGCCTGTTCCACAGCAAACCATGCCGAAAGTTTCTACTTGAGCATCCAGGAGAGCACCCAGGTTTCTATAAACGTGTCAGCATGGCCCTGCTCCACTCACTCAGGAAAACCTAGAGGGCGCAGGTTGTTCCTCCGCGCCCTATTTTTGGCATCTTTGGCCCTTCGATGGAGCTCCGAGGTCTGGGTCTGGAGGCGGGCCACCTGGATTTTAAGTTGGCCAATGTCGTCTTCTGCTGTGGAGATATGGGATTCCTACACCTTGATGCGCACCGTAGCTTTGCGCAGGTCCTGGCGGATAAGAGCCACGTCCACCCTCACCTCACCAATTTTGGTTTCCACAGAAGCCTGCGACGTGCTTAATCGCCTGGTGGTGGCGAGATTGCCCCAAGTGGCTCCAGATGTGACAGGTGTCCCCCCACCAGGATCCTGGTCCGATGTGGTAAATTGGTCCATTTTTGTTTGGGTTGGAGGAACAGGATTTTGTGGGGTGCAAGTTCTGCCCATCGTCCCCAAGGCAGAAGTCAGTCTAGCCCAGGCGGACTCGGATGCCGGTCCCGCAGAGGAGTGAAGGGGAGGGGCCCCCGACACCCAGACCGTCAATGCTCAGATCCGGACACCTAGGTCCACCCCCCCCCAATCCCCATCTGAAGCAGGAGGATGAAAGTGTCCCGGGCTTGCCCCTGGGGCCAGATGGAGCGGAACCCCCAGGGGGTGATCAGGCCAACCCGGGCGCCCGGTGCTGCGACAGTCCCCCAACCCCAATCCCACCAAGGAAGAAGAAGAGAGAGGGAGTAGGGTGGAGGTGTTAGAGTTGTTCCACCGCTTTGCCACACGACACGGTGGCCAATCCGCCTTCCGAACCCCACTCACCAGAGCAGGTTCTGAGTAGGCGGGAAGGAGGTCACACCCGACCCAGGCTCCCGGTGACCTGGCAGGGGCAGATGGACTGCCACGCCCACACGAGACCACAGAAATGGTCAGAGTCCAGTCCAGGGCAGCACAGTCAATTGTGCCAGGGAAAGCACAGCAGGGGGCACTAATCAGCTCAGAGGACGGGCCTGCGGTCAGCCGCGATGTAAAGTAACCAGTCCAGGGTCCCCAGAGGAGGGAGAGTACAGAGAAGCAGTGGAAGAGAGGGAGGGGGAGGGCGGGCCCTAGGTCACTTCCTCACCTCCCGCCACCCGATACAGTGGCCTGTCCCCAGCCCCCAAATCCCGCTCACCAACACTAGATAGAGCAAAGGGCACGTCCACATTTTTAAAGGCTGCGCCCTTATTCATGTGGATAGCCTCCACACCAGGCAATAATTTGTGGAAATTGTGCACAAAGGAATAGGTACAGCATACTTCTTATGCAATATATAAAAGCCCTAGTCCTGATGAGGCCCGCAAGTTAATGGGCTGAAACGCGTCGACAATCTTGGATATTGACACCCTATGAATTTATATTCATTGACCAATAATAATCAGCAGTGGCTAAAGAATAAGGATCAAATAAGGATCTCTCAAATACTGCGGTGATAAGGTGTATCTGTGTAATTAGGAATGCTCTTTAGATAATAGGAGATAGAGCATCCATCTAAACAGTAGGGGCTATAAGAAATAATGAGTGAATGTTTAACCTATTATTTCCGATGCTTTATAGATATTTGTGTATGTTGACTATATTTGTTTGTAAATAGTGTAATATATATGTTTATAATATATAAAAGAAAGTGAAGTAAAAAATGAATATACAAAATATTTGAAAATAAAATAAAGTTTCAAAAAAGGAAGACATATCCGGTGAATACAATTGACTTATTGAGGTAATGGCTGGTAACTGACATACTAGAATTGTACAGATTTATTCTAGAATAAGAAACAGGGTCAGATAGGTAATTTATAAACCTGCTTGAGCATTTTTTTGAGTGAATTGGTCCCATAGCATCATATTTTTGCTTGTGCATGTTTTTCCCAGATGCGTTTTGGATTATATAGGGAAATCCCCCCTGTTTTTCTATGATATTTAGGGCGGAGGCCCAACTCGGGGCAGCAGACCACACCCATCCGGCAGGTCCAATCACTCACCGGGAGAGCGGAGAAGCTCAGGCCGCAGGAAACTCTCAGGCTCGGCTTGGGCCCAGGCTGACTGCAGGACCCCTCCGCCACCATACGCCGCTGCCCGATCTCGGCGGCCGAGCCAGCCAGGTATGAGCGCCACCGGCCCTCAGGCCCAAGGGACAAAGCAGGCCGCAGGCCCAGGGGCGGTGCAGACCAGGTTCCTCGCCAGGCCTGACCCTAAAGCAACGACGGCCGAGCCCGGCCGCACCCCCGCTGGCTCCCTTGCGTAGGCCAGCACCCGGGCTCAGCAATCAGGAGGAGCCTCCGTCTCCGGCGTCTAGGGCAGAGGGCGGGCCGCGCTCCGCAGCCCCAAGCCACCTCGAACCGTCACCCCTCTTCACAATCAGCAGTATTGGCCAGCTGGTGGGCACCACCTTTCCGGCGCCGCAACCGGGTTCCCTGCAGGTTTCCAGCAGCTCCCAGATTACACAGTCCAGGGGAGAGCTGTGGGCGGGTCCACCATTTTCCGCGTGTGACAGCAGGTGAGGGGGCAGAATCGGGCTGGCAAGGCTTCAGTCCACCCGACAAGGGGCCCAAAGCACAGCAACGGTGACAGCAGGTCACTGAAAATGCTAATCCCGGTCAGATGGCAGCTGTCGGCGGCGGATGCCAGGCGGATAACGGAGGGGGAATAACGGAGGGGGTCCGGAGCACTCTCAGAGTACGACCGCCATCTTGACGCCTCAGGACGTGCCTCAAAAAATCTAATAATTTACAGACTAACGTAAATATGTACGTTTTGATGACTCAATGATTAACTGCTGGCTAATATATCATATACTGCCCTAGTTACATATTCACTGTCAGATGGCATGAATGCACAAATCGAGAGTCAAAGCCCTTGAGCAGTGTTAAAATAGTTTTGGGCCTATTTTAGCAAAAACTTCTATTTGGAGATTATCTCAAATCATGGCCATTCTCGTTTTGCCCAGGGTATTACTAACATTTTAGCTGGTAGCAAGTGTCTGTGCAAACAATGTGCAAAACAGAATTAATACATGTAAAAAAGTGCAAATCTGTGCAATTTAACCCTCAAGTTTTACAGTCTTGCTGTGACAGCATATGTGCTGCATGCGCTATCACTTGTGAGAGATATGACATTCAAGGGGCTTGCAGCCCTCCCACTGCTTACAAATTGTTGGTTTCATTGTCACTAATTTTTGCTGCAATGTAATTTCCCAGCGTGTGCTGACTTCACTTCCTCTACTTTCAGCTGAAGAATGAACCAAGTAGTGATTGATTCAGCTTAATTGCTGTCCTTCCACTGATCGCGATGTGACTGAGAACTACTTTATTTTTTCTTCTTCCCTGTCTACCTTGTTGAACTTTGCCATTTACAGCTAAGTTTTACTATACCACGTGTACTTCAAAGAAGCCCCTTTCTCTTTTGAAATGGATGCGTATTATGACGACAGATGTTAGCTGCCTTTATTGTGGTACAGATGTTATCTGCTTCCAAATATATTTTCAAAGTTCGCATTTACTGTTTTTATGTCATAGGACTTTTTGCAAAATGTCACATTTTATTTATTTTTCATGCATGGAGAGATTGACTGATTTCCTCTGAATCGCAGGAATGTTGTGCTGATACCTGAAAAGCATTGGCATAAGGCTTCAGGTATCATTCTTGAGACTATTAGCTCTGCCGTTGGCTTTTTTTCCATGCTATACAACATGGGTATTGCTGACTTTGGTAATGATGTGTAGCCATGCTGTATACCAGTGTTGCTGTTGTGCAGAATGGCTAAAAATAATAATAGGAAAACTGCACTATTTAAATTAGTTTGAGACACACTGCAAAGCATCTCATTGTGTAAAGCATGGCTACAAAACATTATGTAAGCCAATAGCTCTTATAGGTGAGAGCTTTCGGCTTGCCAATGCGTGTTGGTTATTTTAATACCAAGTCACACCCAAGGAGTTATTTTTTATTTTTAGGTACAACACACATGACATTACATAGCAAAATTAAGAAGTACAGTGCTTCAAGGGTGCATTATACAGTAAATAATTGATCACCTCGTCGACAGAACAAATTGGCTGTAATCTTAATTTGCGTTGCTGATACTACTTGCATTTCCTGGCTTCAACGAGTAATATGTGTTGTTGCTATTGCTATCACATTGCCTCATTACAGATCAGTTTGCATTTCTAAGTAGAACTTAAGTGCACAGAAATCTAATTCAGGTCTGCAAGTGACAGATCCTGGTTCAAGAATCTGAGACTGCTGTCAGGCACGGACAGGTAGTACCAGGCAGTGGGCATCTTCCCAGTGGGATGGGGTGGGGGGTGTTTTTACTGATGGGCCAGTTTTGTTGCTGGTGGCTGGCTGGGCATGTTTCCTGCCAGCAGTGCTTCAGCGCTGTACAAAGCAAAAAATACAAAACAAATGGATTTAAGACATGCTGGTTAGACCATGCTCGCATCAAACCCAATTGGCTTTTAATTTGATTAATTTCCGTCTCCTGAGGGTCTCCAGGAGCAGCGCTGACGTTCAGGTGGAGGGATGTTAGGTATTTGCTGTTGCTTGCATCAGAGAGTCCAGAAACAGTCATGCCCTTCTGCCACTGCCCTGATGATGATGCATTTAGTGAGGCTAGAGAGGGATCACCGACAGAATATCGACCTACAAAATATCGACCTACAGGAATATCGAGTCTAAAATATTGAGGGCAAGAATATCGACATCCTATCTACAACATGGTAAGTACAAAAAAATCGAAAAAATAATATAGATGTTAAAAATATCGATGTTAAAAATATCGTTTTTTTTTCTTTTAAAATATAAATGTAAAATAAAGTAAATAACATTAATAAATACTATTTACATACTTAAAAGTATCTAATAATGTTTAAAATAATAAATATTATATATATAATAATAATACATTAATTAAATATATACAGTAAATATATAATATATATGTACTGAACAATAAGTAGTAATAATTATTTTACTAATTTTTAAATTATCAAAATATATTCTAATTTACTAATACATTTACAAACATAATACAATAATGTAAAATGTAAAAAATAGTATTCATTAAATATATTTATAATATTTTTAACATTAATTATTTAAAACATTGGATAGCGTAAGGGTAATAATTACTATTCCCACTCCAGAGAGTGCAACAGTAGGGAAAGCGTTGGATAGTGTAGGAGTAAAAATTACTATTCCCACTCCAGAGAGTGCAACAGTAGGGAAAGCGTTGGTTAGCGTAGGGGTAAAAATTACTATTCCCACTCCAGAGTGTGCAACAGTAGGGAAAGGGTTGGATAGCGTAGAGGTAAAAATGACTATTCCCACTCCAGAGAGTGCAACAATAGGGAAAGCGTTGGATAGCGTAAGGGTAAAAATTACTATTCCCACTCCAGAGAGTGCAACAGTAGGGAAAGCGTTGGATAGCTTAGGAGTAAAAATTACCATTCCCACTCCAGAGAGTGCAACAGTAGGGAAAACGTTGGATAGCGTAGGGGTAAAAATTACTATTCCCACTCCAGAGAGTGCAACAGTAGGGAAAGCGTTGGATAGCGTAGAGGTAAAAATTACTATTCCCACTCCAGAGAGTGCAACAGTAGGGAAAGTGCTGGATAGCGTAAGGGTAAACATTACTATTCCCACTCCAGAGAGTGCAACAGTAGGGAAAGCGTTGGATAGCGTAGGGGTTAAATTAACATACTTATAAATAAAAGCTTTTTTTTGTAATAAGAATAAAAACTATTCAATAAATATAAACCATACACAATACCTATACATAATTCTTAACCCCTCCCCTGCTAATGACGGAACGGCTCCGTCATCAGCTACAGTTGGGCTGTGCTGATGACGGAGCGGTTCCGTCATGGCCCGGCCGCCGCGCCTGCGCGGCGCTGATTTCGCGCCTGCGCAGCAGTTTTAATGAGCGGGGCGGGTCATGACGGAACCGCTCCGTCACCAGCACAGCTCAACCGCGGCTGGTGACGGAGCGGTTCTGTCACCAGCATGCGGCCGCCGCGCGGCCGCCCCGCCCCTTTAGCGCTGCGGTGGAATAGCCGCCGCAGCGAAGGGGTTAAAGACATGATTATCAAAATATATTTAACCAAAAATATTTATTTTAAAATACCTTTTTATAATATTTCATTACCAATTAATAATTAATTATCAAATATATTATTAAAAAAACAAATAAATTAAAACCATTATTACTTAATTACATTTAAATTACTTCCCACCATATTCCCCTACAAACCCACCACCCGCTACAGAACACATTTATCTATTTATGAATTAATTCAAATTAATTACCAATTAATTAAAATTAATTA
Organism: Lissotriton vulgaris; assembly: GCF_964263255.1. Taxonomy (NCBI): domain Eukaryota; kingdom Metazoa; phylum Chordata; class Amphibia; order Caudata; family Salamandridae; genus Lissotriton; species Lissotriton vulgaris. The sequence goes on from NC_141693.1 coordinate 1,102,555,394, forward strand.
CAAATTAATTGAAATTAATTAGCAATTATTTACAAATAATTTATAAGTCCTACTAATTATTAATTAATTAAACATAATTAAATTACTTCCCACCCTATTCCCCTATAAACCCACAACCCGCTACAGAACATATATATCAATTAATCAATTAATTAAATTAAATTACCAATTAAAAACATTTTTACCAATTAATAAAAATTCTTTCATAATATGTACTAATTATTAATTAATTTTACATAATTAAATTACTTCCCACCCTATTCCCCTATGAACTCACAACCCGCTACAGAACATATTTATCAATTAATCAATTAATTAAAATTAATGTCCATTTAAATTAAATTAATTAGCAATTAATTAAAAATAATTTATAATTCCTACTAATTATTAATTAATTAAACATAATTAAATTACTTCCCACCCTATTCCCCTATAAACCCATAACCCGCTACAGAACATCTTTATCAATTAATCAATTAATTAAAATTAATTTCCATTTAATTTAAATTAATTAGAAATTAATTATAATTAATTTATAATTCCTACTAATAAATAAATAATTAAACATAATTAAATTACATCCCACCCTATTCCCCTATAAACCCACAACCCGCTCCGGTACTAAAACATATCATTTGCTTATAAATAAATGTTTTAATATATTAAATAATACACATATAATATTATTTATTTTAAATACTTAAGTAAAACATATAACACATGCATAATAAAAAACAAAAATATTATACAAATATCGATATTAGTGTCATCGAAATTAGTGACATCGATATATATGCTATCGATATTACTAACTTCGATATTACTTACATCGATATAAATAATTTCGATATTACCTACCTTAGGGTCGATATTCTGTCCATCGATATTCTTGACATCGATATTCTACACCTTCGAAATTTCAAACACGATATTATGGTAGGTCGATATTTCAAAATCGATATTTTGACTGTGTACCGCTAGAGAGAAGTCAGTTGGTGTTTGCTCCCTATATGTGGTCTAGGGTGTTATTATAGATGGAGTAGTATTTCATTCTTTGTTTTAGTTCAGTGCACACCCTAACTGTGTGTATTTAAGGGTGCTTTCATGTGATGATGAAGGAAAAAGAGGCACTGTGGAAAAAGTTATTGCCTAGGATCCTGAATGTGGGAAATTGGAAGCCGGATTGATGCAAGGTTTCCTGGCTTCACATTGTTTACTTTGCTCACTACATGGTTGTTTCTTTGGTTATCTCTTAAACTCTCCCATCTTAGATCAAAGTCTAATGCTTTATGCTTAAATCTCGAAGGCGCTAAATCAGTACACTGTGTTAAATATATCCGGGATATGCTTGTTTCACAAGTACTGCTTGTGATAGTGTTTGGGGTATAATGATCTTTTATTGCAGAAGCCAAAATGAAAACCAGAACACCACCATTAGTCAGTGCAATGAGACCATTTGACCCATGTAGTACGTAATTGTGATGAAATGTCATTCGTTCTTGAATTTATTAATAATGTTTAGTCATTTGCACTTCTTTTCCATATGATTTTGTGTGAGCCACTTTGAATACCACACACATTTATTTCCTTTATTCACTTGAGTAGATCTATTTCCATATACATTAATAGTTGTGCTTACTTCTTGTACCATGCATTGTCTGTCTAATACTGATTGTCTAACTACATGCGTTGATTTAAAGTGTGTGGAAGAATTTAGTGCAGTTTAACATTAAAAGTTCTTTAACAATTCCAGAAACCACTTCTGATATTTTGATTAATACTGATCGAAATTTGTATTTTAATACACTGTTCACATCTGGCAACTATCATGGTTGAGCATGGGGTGATTTAATTCGAATAGAAAGTAGTATAAATATATAAAACAAACATTGACATTTCTTGTAGTAGCAAAATTGCACTCACACTTGCATTCATTAAGCCACTAATGCATTTTTGCATTTATCCACACATCCACCAACAAAAAACACACACACAAACTCAGCAAGTATAAACATGAAACATTAAAATAATAAATGCAGAAATGTGGCAGGCATATGATTGCAATAAAAAATAAGTTGAGAATTAATCATGGTACGCTGATGATATTGGAATTGTATAGTACTTAGTCTGTTTACAGTGTAATAACAATCTACTATGAAAGACGAGAAAGACTGGCCTGTAGCCTTTATCACAGGCTTATCAATTTAAACAACTCAGGCCTACCATAGTGGGCAAAGCATTCCTACAAGGCAGCCATTGATCAGACAGTCATAAAACTAAAACATGTACTAGATTACATTTTGCAAAATAATATATAGCTACCCAAAAAGTTCCTAACAGGTAATTAGCACAGAGCAAATCTCCAAACTCCAAGGTTTGCCAGAGGGGAAATCAGCACCAAACCTCTAACCTACTACAGTAATCTGTGAGTTTTCACGTAATAGACTAACAACGTTTAATAATAATCTACAGTTAAGACATATTTTCTTTAACATCGTTTTCATAATAAATGAGTAGGGCCAACTGCCTTTGTCTTTATACTTGATAATAAACAGATAAGTTCGGCCCTCAGCATTGTCAAAAAATTACAAATATCTATATATATAATTACATTTGACAAAGCAATGTAGAACTTTAACAAGAATTATCACAAGGGAAACCCTCTACCTCCTAGAATTACTAAAGGGATTAAACAACACCCAGACACTTACCCAAAACAATCATCTGTGAGATTCCCTGTAATGAAATATCCGTCTACATGCTCTACAGCAGTGTGATAACAACACCTTTCACGTTAAAATGTCAGGGCATCTGCCTTTGTTGTGACGTTTCATAAAAAGAGAGCAGTCTTGATAACTGCCTTTGTACCATAACTAAGGCAAACACCTCAGCACATAAGTGCTCTTTTTCAAAGGAGGCGCGTGACGTCTGTCCAATCACACCTTATACAGAGGAAGATCTACATGAGGATGGAGAGTAACTACTCACTCAGTACTGCTTTGTAAAACTCCTTTTCTGAAGCTTGCATAAGGTCTGGCGATAGCTATGTTGTCAAGCCAGACTTAAAAGCGCCATTCATTCAACAATGTCTCGCTGCTGACACTACCACATTGTATTATTTCATCAATCCGATGCAGTTTGTTCCCCAGGATGTCAATCAAGTGGTTGACTTTTAAAAATATTGTTTAGCTTAAAAAATGACAATTCCAAACCACAGCACCGCAATGGCCTCTTGACATAAGTAGAGAAACAACTCGTGCAGTACTGCAGTTGCTTAACACAAAGGCAGTGTTATGCCTAACGCATTCACCCTCAGCAAGCCAGATTTATAGTAGCAAGTGTTGGACTCACAGATAGGGAAAGACAATAGAGAAACCGAGCAGCAAAACTAAATGGGTCACGAGGCTATTTCTGCACAGCTGTTACTCTTTTGGGGTCAAGTAGCTGACAGGTATGGCTTGCTACGTCTGTCATGATTGACAGTTTAAGCTTTACTCATCGGCATGCGCAGTTTCAACAGAGCAATCTCAGTGACTTCATCAACTTTAATGGAATCTGAGTGGGCAGGTGCAACAGATGTCCCCAGAGCCTGCCACGCGGGTCGGATTCGCAGTAGCATGGCCGCTGATAAGGTATCCTGGCCGTGTAATCCAGGGACGTGCCGTGGTATGATAGATGTGATATACGAGAGACCATGTAGCTGCTAAATTGATCCCAAGGGAGGATTTAATACAACCGATCAAGAAAGAAGGTCTAATGTTCTCTTTCATTTCCTAAACTTTCTAATAAGAGCAGTCCGTGGATGGGTTTGCAATATAATACTGGCGTGTTTCTCATCTTGTTTAAAAGGGAAATTATATAAAACACAACTTGCCTTTGAACTGATGGAATGTTCAAATTGTTGCTGCTATTTTAATGTAGATGGAATTATTTCACTTTGAAAGCAGAGCGTTTTTTAGCCTACTTGGTCTCATTTCTTGGGCAATGCTCCCGGGCTGCTCCACCGGGCTCTTTGACAACTATTTAAAATGGTTCCTTGAATGATTTTAGTGTCTGCAGCACAGCTCTTCTGACCACGAGAAGATGGGGCGAAGAGAGTATCGTAGCACCCTTACCAACTCCCCCGCCAGATGATGAGGCCCGGCCTGTCACTTGGTGGATCAAAAGCAGCCGGTCTAGTGGCATGAAGCTCCTACTGCTTTAACACAACACGGATGTGGCAGCATTTTGATGTAGTTGGAAACCACAAGAGCTAGATATGGAGGCTGGCCCCAATCAGACCTCCTGGCCCTTCCACCCTCCTATCTTTTTAGAATTTTGTACACATATTGTGCTGACATCTCAAAGGTCTGCCTGTGGCAAATAGTTTTAGGATACAAATGTGTCCTCTACATAGGCCAGTCATGGAGAGTAGAAGTGATCATGGTGACCTTTTCAACTTTCCTTCCTCTTCTTGCTGGGTTGGGGCAATCTTCTTGAAATCCTCCGACTCAATAGCTGCAATGCATCTGTGCCCCTTCCGCCACCACCTTGTCTCTGTGGGTGAATCTTCGTACTTCTTGGGGGGAGGGGTTGAATTCTTATGGAAAGGTTGGACTAACCTCGTGAGAATAAACAGTGGACAATAAAGCATGATTGAAGCAAAGAATTAAGAGCTAATAAGGAAAACCTCAACAACACCCCGACTTCTTCATCCAGGACACAGGTTAACTCCACATAGTGATATTTCTGCAAGCAACAGACATACAGCACTCAAATTATTGTTTTCATTGAATAAATATTTGTATAATGGTCTCTACCACTCGCAGATGCGTGGTCGACCCTCAATAAAGCTGGACATGTAAGTGAAGCAGGTGTTAATCTTCACTGAGGCCCTGTGCCCAAACCTCCCAGGCTGTCACATTCAGCTGCAGAAGTCTGTGTCGACCATGTCGTGTGCATGCAATTAAAGTGCAAAGAAGAGATCAGTGATCACCTCAAGAAAATATCAAATAGGACTGAGACAGGAACCACGTTCTCATTCTAGAGGGGTTCACATTCGGAAGAATGCATGAGTAAAGAAAATATCTTTAAAGGAGAAACCCTGTTCAGAACTGGCCTTTCTTAGGCAAGCTGCAAATGCTCTATTACTTACCGGTAATCTTCATTCGTCCGGGTCCAGTTGTCCTTGTCCCATTCATTACAAATTGGAGATAACCATCTCCCGACAGAAAAAAAGGCAAGAGGAATGCTGGGACCCAAATACTGCCCCTCGCACCGGGAGTACATAAGCAGTACTTACCCAGCATCCCACCTGTACAACCAAGCGCATACAGGAAGGCCGGCCACCCGGGTGGGAGGGAGGGGTGTATGAATGGGACGAGGACAACGGGACCCGGAGTAATGAAGATTACCGGTAAGTAATAGAGCATTACCCCCAGGTCCCTTATGTCCTCGTCCCATTCATTACAAAATCGAGAATACCAAAGCAGAAATCCAGCCTTCCGAATCCGCAAGCACACCCAGGAAACCACAACAAAGGCAGCCACCCAAGGGAGCACCGAGAAGGAGGAAAAGGGGGACCGCAGGAAGCAACGGGCCCGCAACCCAAAACAGGACAGCAGGGACCAAACCAGGACCGGAGACAACCAAGAAAAAAACAGAAGGCCAGGGCCCCAACAAGGATGCCGCCAACCAGAGAAACTGGAAACAGGGCAACCAGGGCCAAGACGCAAAGGACACAGTAAAGGAACCCACGGGACAAGGCCGCCAAGCCCAGAACCACCATGAAGGCTGACCGGACCCAGCAGCCACCCAGACACAGATCAACCCCGCCAAGGGGGCCCAGGAACCAGGAAAGAAAAAAACAGCACCCCCAGGGCCACCAAACGACAACCACCAAGCACCCAGCCCAGAGGGAAGAGCCGAAGGAAGAGCACAGGGGCCGAACAGGAGCGAGACCCCAACCAAACCAAAAGGACAGGAAAGGAGACAGAGACCCGAGACCCCAGGAGGCCAAAATCCCCACAGAGAAGGAGGCCGCAACCCAAACCAGGAAGGCCACAAACCCCAGAACAGAAAGGGCAGAGGAGGGCAACCCAAAAACCACAGGCCAGAGAAGCCCCCAGAAAGAACCAGCCGAAAGGCAACCAACAACGGGGAGGCCAACAAGGACCGGAAACCAAAAACAAGCAAACCAGCAAGGGAGGGGACAGGGCCACCAGCTACAGCACCCCAAAAACCCCCAACCCCAAAAAGGGAGGGAAAAGCTAGGCAAGGTTGGAGTCCAGGGCAACCGGGAATCCCCGGCAGCCCCCAAACCAGGAAACAACCAGGCACGAACCCACCGAACCACAGAGCCAGGAAGCCAGGACCAGAGCCAAGCAACCAGCCAAAGCAGGAGGACCCGCAGCCCAACCAACTCCCGGAATGAGCCCAAGCATCGCCCAGGCCGAAGCAAAAAAAGACCGGGAGGGACAGACACCCCCAGCACACCACCGCCAGACAACACAGAAGGCCGGAAAAAGAAACAGAGGAAACTGCCAAAGCGGAAACCGGAGGAAGCAGAGAAGGCAGAGGGCCAAGCAGCAGCAAAACCCCAGACAGCCCGCAGCCAGGAGGGAGGACCCCACAGAGGCAAGAGGAACACCACAGAACCGCTCCCCAACCAGAGAAGGGCAGGGGTGTGGAATTTAATAAAATATCTACTTGTCCATGGGATATTTAGCTTCATAAATCTACTTGTCATGTACAAAATCCACTTGTCCCTTTGGTGCCATGTAGTGCACCATCAAATAATGGCAGCATTCATTATAGAAGAGCTCTGATAATGGCCTCTCTGGTTATGTCATGCTCATAGTATAGAAGGATTTGAATACTAGTGATTTCCTTATTTTGCTTCTTTCCTGCAGATCTACCATTCATCCTTTCCTTCACCCACTGATATCTAGCATTTCACCTATACATTGGTTTCCATTCATTCTTTCATCAGCCTTTCACCATCCATCTGTCCATTCATATCCAAATCTACCCATCCATCCCCAAACATATCCAGCCATCCATCTCAGCCATCTGTCCATCCTTTCGCTCACCCATTCTTCTGCTCATCTATCAATTTTCCCTTTCACTCATCCATCCTTTCGCTTACTTATCCTTCCACCCTGCAACCCATCTATCTTTTCACCCTTTCCTTCATCAACACATCCATCCACCATCCCTGCCACTCATCCATCCTGTCACTCATTCAACCATCTATCAAGCAACTCATGCACTCACTCATCTATCCACCCTTTCACCCACACATCCATCCTTTCACTCACTCACTCTTACTCGTTAATTATGGGTCTTTGTCTGCTGAGCTGCAGGCAGAAGAGGCTCATCAAGAGCTCCACCCCCACTGTAGCTGCTAAAGCGAGTGGTTCACAATGCACTTGGGGCCAAACCTATCCTTCCAACTTTAAATCTATCATTCAAACTCATCCATCCCTCCTTCCTTCCTTTCACTCATCCCTCCATCCATCCTTTCGCTCATCCATCCATCCAATTTCACCCCCTCCATCCACCCTTTCACTCATTTCCGTCCACTCTTTCACTCATCGCTCCATCGAGCCATCCTTTTGCTCTTCCATCTTTCACCCCTCCATCCTCCTTTCTATTCATATCCACCCACCCTTTCACTCATTCCTCCATCCATCCTTTTGCTTGTCCGTCTTTCACCCCATCCATCTTCCTTTTCACTCATATCCATCCACCCTTTCACTCATCCCTCCATCCGCCATTTCACTTCAACTATCCACCCATCCATCTATCCATCCTTCCACCCATCAATCTATCCTTCCACCCATCAATCTATCCATCCTTCCACCGAGCCACCCACCATCAACCATTCATCCACTCTCTCTCATCTATCAATCCACCCTTTTATTCAACCATCCATCCTTTCACCCATCCATCCACTTTCATCCCAACCATTCATTCATCCTTTCACTCATCCATCCATTCTTTCACTCATCCATCCTTACATCCATCCTTTCACTCATCCTTCCTTACATCCATCCTGTCACTCATTCATCCATGAATATATCCATCCACCCTTTCATGTCAATTATGAACCTGTGTCTGGACCGGCAGAAAGAAGAGGCCCATTAAGAACTCCACAGCTGCTGTAGCTGCTACAGCAGCATGTTCAGATGACCCTGGTGCACGCACAAAGTGAAACGAGAGGCTCAGTGCAAGGAGAGAAATGAGGGTGCGCCTAAGAATTTCATGAATTCTCCATGGGGAAACTAATGAACTTTAATGTAAGCCCTGGATAAGGTAAAATATGAGAGGCCAAGGGGAGCGGGTCAGGGCAGTCAGAGGGGGCAGCAGAGGGGGGTGGGGCTGCATGACAAGGGAAAGCATGGGCTTTACTGTAGGCCCCGGAGGCAGGGCGAGGAGGGATCTTGGGCCGATTTGAGGCTCAAGGGTGAAGCACAGAATAAAAGGCAGGGGAGCACAAAGTTACAGTCAGAGCAGGAGCCGAGAGGCCCCTAAGGCAGCCTCTTACATTCCAGTGATGTGACTGTTCTGAAACTGTGTCTCGTGCTAGAGGAAAATGAAAGGAACAGAGGAGGGCCTGGAAGCCACACCGGAGCCTCGGGGAGAAAGCAAAAAGACTATTACTGGACAGTGACAGTGCTGTGGATGTTTTATATGGAGCTGCAACTTTGAGCTCAGCCCCATCATGTTGTTGTTCTGCTCTGGGGAAATTAAAGTGCAGGCCCCAGCTTTTGCAATGACCCTTTCACTGACAAACTGCTCAGAGCTCCTTATTATCGGTCTGTGACCAAAAGGGTTGAACAGCTGTGTGTTAGATTACCATAAAACTGTCTACTTGTCCTTCGGACAAGTTAGAAATTAGAACCTCTTGTCCTTGTAAGAAATCTAGATGTCTCAGGTGTAGGGAGATAGGAATTCCCCACCCCTGGAAGGGGGGTGGGGCACCCAAACAGACACACAACGGGAAGAGAGCCCGGGGAAGCGAGGGAATACAAGAGGGAGCCAGGACACCTGAACCAGGAAAAAACCCTGAACTTCCAGCAAAACACACCCCAAATCCGGCCGAAAAGCGACAGCACAGCCAGCCAGTCAAGGAGGCACAACCAGAGGCCACCCTGAACCGGCAGGAGGCCAGCAGAACCAGAGCAACAGGAGGCAACCCAGGACACGCCAACCCAGAAGCACCGAACACCAGGACCCCGCACAGGCCCAAACAGGGGAACCGCAACCCAGCAGGAAGCCAACGAAGAAGGAACATCAGGGCAAGAGGTAAACCCAAAGCCCACAGCATCCAACGGAAACCCCAGAACCAGGCAGAAAAACAGAAACCCAACGACAGGCGAACCAAGCCCGGGAAGAGAAGCACCTCCAGGAGCAGGCCCAGAAGGACCCACCAGGACACGGGCACAAACCGCAGAGCGCCCAGCCAGGACACACATAGAGAGCACAGGCAAGAACGTAGAGCCGAAAAAGGCGACCAACAGGCACCCAAAACCCGCAGGAGCGGGAAAGCCCCAGCAGACACCCAGCCTGGCACCCACGACAGGAACCACATGAGACCAGGACTCCTCTGGGAACAAACGCACCCAGAGCCTAAACGGACTCCCAACCGGGAGAACCGCAGAACAGAAGAGGGGAAACCGGAGCCACGCCAAGGACACAGCAGCAGCGAATGGCAGCCAGGCTCAAACAGCAGCAGCATGAAATCCAGGAACCAAAGGTGAACCGCCACCGGAATAATACCCCGGGGAGGGGGCAAAGGAAGGAAGAGCAGGCGCCCAACCACACCAGCCGTAGAAGCCCACACTAGGCACCCCCAGGCAGCCCCAACCAAGAACAAACCAGGCCCGACCAAACGGAACCCCAGAGACCAGAAGAGAGAAGGAACAGCTGCAGAACCAGGAGGGGCGGCCAGGAACACCGAAGCAAGCCCAATTCAAGCACAGTGAGAGCCAGGGCAGGAGCAACCAAAGACAGAAGCACCCAGTAAGGATGAGGCAAACAGCCGGAGACAGCACCAACCAGTCAGACCCCTGGAGCAACCATGCACACAGAAGGCCCCGGGACAAACACCTATAAACCCCAGGCCGGAGCAAAGGAGAACATAACTGCGCACAGGAGGCAGCACGAGCAACCCCGGAACACAGATACGCCAACCCACAGAATGGGGCGGAAGCTGGAAAAAACAAAAACACAAACCAGACCCACAGGCAGATCCATGCACCAACCCCGAACAACCCAGCAGAAGCCAGGAAGCTGAGGTGAACACCCAGCACACCCAAGCGGAGCAGAAGCCACAACCAAACAGGCCGCCCGCAGCGGAGGCAATGCCCCAGAGTAATGGCTGGCAGACAGAGGCAGCAAACAAAAAAGCGGGGGGGGGCAAAGAAGAGCAGGGCAGACCCCGGCAGGTCAACAGGAACACAGGGGAGCCAACAGAACAGCCAAATGAGCAGGAACAACGTCCCACCACCAGCCCGGGGGAAGGGAGCCAAGGAGGAGCCCGGAGCAGGGAGGGCCAGAAGCGTACCCCGACAGGCCCCATCAAAGGAAGCGAGAGGTGACCCCAGCCCGCAGAGCAAGCAGAGGCAGGAAGAATGCAAGCAAGCAGGCTTTAGGCCCTGGGACAAAACTAGCACCCCCACGAGCCAAAGCTGCCAAAGGGAGCAGCAGAGCCCACCACACCAGGACCCCTGCACAGCGCACAGCCCCCGGAGCACCTCAAAAGGAAGCACCCACAAAGCCAAAGAGCCCAGCGTGACAAGTCTGTGCCATGAGACGGTGACACTATCCCCCCCCTGCATACAAGGGAGGACAGGACAGCCGAGCAAGACCCCAACAGCAGAGAAAACGGGGCGCCCAGCCCCGCCACGGAGGGCCACAACCAGGGCAATCCCACGTCGCTGAAAAAAAAGCGATGGAAGGAACCAAAGCCTGCACACCAAAGGTCAAAACCTCACGGCAGGCAGGAATAGAGCCCGACCACTCGCACCATCAGGGGTCCGCCGAAGTGCATAGGAACCCCAAGCAACACCACCAGAGGGCACGCACGGGTAGTGCACCAACTCTGAGCCACGGCACTGAGGCATATGAGACACGACTCGGGCACACCAGCACCAAAGACAGACGCCCTTTCCTCCTGCAGCATAATCAAGCATCAAGCGGAAAGAGGCAGCAACGGCCACCACAGGCCGGGGAAGGAAGCACCCAAGAGGGTGCCACCAGACAACAAGGCCCCCACTGCCAGCGTGGAGGAAAGAAACAGGCATGATAAACTGCATTCCACTGTGGACAAAACACCAAGTGAGTTATGCAAGTGCGAGAACCACATGTGCAGTTTTTAGGATTCAGAAGCAGTGAAGGGAAGAAAAAACGACAAGTGGCACTCACCCGGAGCGGGGGGCGAACCTCAGGAACAAGGCCCCCACTCCAAACGCCAGCACACCAGGAGACCGGCAGGAGCCCATCAAACACGGCACGTCTCACTCGGCCAAGCTAGGGAAGACAAACCTGTGGCCCGGAAGAAACCGGGAAATCCAGCCCCAGCCGCGAAGGGCCGGGAGGCCATGCACAGCAAGCAGGACACCGGCTCCAACAGGGACTGACTCCCAGCAAGCCCGGCAGGCCAGGAGTCAGTCCAGGAAACCCCGCGCCCGCACAGCCAGGCGGGGGGAGAAGAGAAGCACTGCCACTCCAGCCCAGCAGGAGCAGCACCAGCACAGTCAAGTCCATTCTGTCGACAGACAGAAAAAAGAGAACAGGCAGGATGCTGGGTTAGTACTGCTTATGTACTCCCGGTGGAAGGGAAAGTAATAGGGTCCCAGCATTCCTTTTGTCTTTTTTTCTGTCAGGAGATGGTTATCTCCAGTTTGTAATGAATGGGACAAGGACATAAGGGACCTGGAGGCAATAGCCAATTCAAATTGTTCAGTTAAAGCAAGCTGTGGCGACCCAGAAAACAGAATTAAAGAAACCCAATGACTCTGAAAGATCGAGAAGAGGTGGAGTGGGCATCTGATAAGACGATGTGAATTGATTCTACAGTAGGGCAGTAATCGGGCTGCTGTAAAGCTGGAATAGGTGAAACATAGGCAGAACTGCTAGGCCACGTGAGATTTAGTTATTCTTTACTATGAGTTTAAGAAACTATCGGCCAGATTCATGAAACAAAAATTGTCTCGCAAAGGGCCAGATTCTGAGATTCTGGCCCTTTGCAAGCGCAATTTTTGTATTTGGGATTCATCATCCCAAATGCAAAAATCGCTATTATAGAATTCGCAAATTTGCGAGCAATTGCATTTAAGGAATCTCTATTTGAGATTCCATAAATGCAATTCATGATACATTTAAAAAATGCGAATTCGCAATTTTGGGCCGCTATTTAACGCGAAGTCAAACCTCGTGGTAAATAGCGGAAACTTAGAAAAATGCACTTAAGTGCATTTTTCTAAGTAGTATGTTACACATTTATGGGGTACAACAGGGTGTCCTTTGGACGAATGAATGGGGAGTTATTCCTTATTTGTGATTAGCAATTAGCTAATCGCAAATAAGGAAGCTGTAGGAATCGCAAAATAAATTGCGATTTGTACATGAATCCCGTTTTGCGAGTCTGTAATAGCGATTCCTTAATAATCGCTATTACTGACTCGCAAAACGGGACTTTGATGAATCTAGCTGTATATCTGTTTACTTTTAATAATACTAGAGACAGTACCTTTCTGGTTTTGCATATTGGAAAGATCTTTATACGATTTTCGTGGTCCCATTAAAACGTTTACTTTCCTCCTCGAATATGTATTGTACTAGAAAAATATCCTGTCGATATAAAATCTCTTCTACTGCATCCTTTGTCTTCTCTAAGTCTGAAAATAAACAATAAGATTACCTTACAGCAAGCACTGCGCAAAGACAATAGGTATGGGTTTCATGTGCTAACATATGCCGTTTTTTGCCGTTTGAGCAAGACACATGAGAGGTAGCCAGCAGGAGCAGGTACAGAGGACTACAATTGTAAAGCAGTACCTCATGCGCTTCAATGTAAGCCCTGTAATGGAGTTGGAATGAATCAATAGCATAAGGTGAGCGATAAATACTCCAACTGTCTGAGCAAAGAAATAATTGACAACGTTTCAGGCCAGTGGCTGAAAGAGGCTATTGGAAGAAAGCCAGTGGCTGAAAGGGTTGGACTCAAAAGTCTGAGCATTTTTCTTAGAAAAAGGTCTCTGGTTGTAGCGCTATCAAAACCCATACCTAAACAGCCATATGCCTTTCATTTCTTGATGTAAAGATTGTGCTGCATACCCTAGAAAAAATATATAATTTACAGTATACCATGTACAAATAGCCCGGTGTGATATTATTAGAGGAGGGTACAACATGATTAACCAAATTTTATGTGCCCTTTGCCTCACTACATCCAAACTCTTAAATCATCAAAGATCAGGTATAAGAAGTTCATCCTATCCTGGTATTTTCTTTGTTTTCAGGTACTTGTTTTAATTTCCCCTTACCGTAAAATGTGAGCAGAGCTAGCTCTTCAATAAGGTGTGGTATGGCAGCAGCCTTAGGGTTGCGCCTACTGGTGGTGCCAGATTATTGTGGAAGTCCAAGCAAATTGCCTTTTTAAGTGTGGGGGGGAGTTACTGAACAGCTAAATTTCAACTTCGCCTTTACTGCTGAAAATTCTCCCTTTGCAGCATGGCGGAAATAGTAGTTTTGCTCTTTCTTTGTCATTGTTTTGTTTTTCCTGTCACGCATTTGGTTTCAGGAAAAAAGTACGGGATGAACTCCTGACAATAGACATAAGGAGATATCTGCTGTGTCATGCAAGATAGGGTTAAAATAAACATAGAGGTTTAATATTTTTAGTGGAATGCATACAGTGTATTTTACCATCAATGGTAGTGGCGGCTTTATACTTATAGCTCTAGATGTGTAAATCAGCCTCCGTTATGGATTATTGCGATTCAAAAGGGCAATCATTACAGCTTGCAGAGTGGGAATCAACATGGCTGTTACATATATTACACGGTGACAGTTGTGTAAACTCTGTCTAAGGAGGGTAGTGTATCTTGCCAAAGACTACCCAGTCAGTTCCTGGAATCCTCACAGTGAACCTTTGACCGCTAGACCATACCTCTTTCCTTGAATTGTCCAATCTTGGATCCCGCGAGCGCTATTGGAGATCCTCCTTTGCCTTAGCTCCCCTATGCGCTGATGCTACAGGCATCTGTGGATCTTAGCCGCGAGCCAACATGGCAACACTCCTCTTCTGAATTAAACAATTATATCCACATGTCCATACACTTGGAAAAGGAGATCCTGAACCCGTGACAGCTGCTTTGATAAATGTCCCTACATAGAGCAGTGGAGTATGGCATTCCTCAAGCCCTGATAATCTGAAAATTATTCAAGCCAGATTGTCATGCCACAGGCCTCTGACACTGGAATGCCACATGGGGTCTGTACGCCGTTCCACTCAGCACACAAACGTCAGCAGTTTTGCAGCCACCTTGTGGGGGCCAACAATGTCAAACTAGACTTGGCGGTGTACTCTGCACGACACAGTAATGCTGTCTTTGCAGTAAAAAAACGTGCATGCCTTGGAGCAGAAAAGTGTTGCTAAATTCGCCCTCATGATATACTTACTCTCTGAGCAGATGCAGGAGCAGTTTACGTACTTTGACCTAAGACGAAAAGGAAATAGGCACAAAGAGTGTTCGCAAGTGTTTGATAAGTCCCAAGTCACTTTAAAGAGAGTCATTATCCCAAGAAGCTAATCACCTTAGAATCCAGTGCACGGCCAATCACCATTTAGACATGTTTAGTTGGCATGAATGCTTTAGTTCATTTTGTTGTAACTCGGTAATGGGAGACATTGAGCGTATTAACCCAGGATAGCAAAAGCTCTGAACTTCTCATCCCTGGCAAAGCTTCTTCTGAGCCAACAACACGGGGCAACCTAAACTAGCTCCCTGCTGTCTCAATGAGTGTCAGGTCTGACACCTATAGTAATCAGCATGTTGCTCTGGCCCGCCTCAAGATTATCAACAACCAACACTTCCTGGTTCAGTGTATGCAGGCAGCCCTCACTTTTACCAATTTACCACAGATGTGAAAGATCTGTATGAAGCCCTGAAAGAATTCTTATCCTCTACTGAATCGTGGCTGGCTCGACGCTCCATACACTGAATAGATTCAAAACGTCTCATCCTCAAGGGTAAACGGAAACGACCATCCTCCTCATCACTTATACTACTCCCGTCCTTGGGCAGTTTATCATTCTAAGTTTCAAAGTTAAAAAAACTCTCAATTCAGCCAAAGTCTCCCAAATCCGATCAGTGGTCAACGTGTCACACTACTATCTCGTCCTCTTCCAATGCTTGAGCCTTAAAATAGTCATGTGAAAAAAGCACTTGTAGTGTCAGCCAAAACTCCCAACTCTAAATGATCATCCAAATGGCACAGGCACATTGAAAAGCAGATGAGACAGACCAAGTCACTCACACTTTGAGGACACTCCGCTGTCCTCAGATGGAGTCCAACTGAGTTAAAAGCCCCTACACCTCCACACATTTGCATCCATGAACACTACCCTATGCAGTAACTTAAAGCTGATGACCCTGGACACTTGTGTATCTACAATAATCCGTGACATTTCACCATTCTGGGAACTGACGATGAAATGTCCTGCCAGTTAACATCTGTACCAGTGAAACTCAACTGGACTCGGGAAAGACAGCAATGAGATGCTTCCTTTCCAAAACCCCCTCACCACTACTCCACCCACTAGAACCTGCTTGTTTCTTCATTCAACCATATTCCCATCCCTTCATTCATGTCCCTAATCATCCATTCATACTTTAATCCATATATCAATTGTCTATTAAGGTATTCATTCACCCATCCCTTCAAGCAGTTATTTAGCCTGTGATCATTAAAGTGATCATATATCATATGTTGTATACTTTATTTCTCTGTTCGAGGAATATAATCTGAAGAGAGGGTTGAAGAGCTGATCACCCACCATCATGGAAAGTTTGGCAATGAAGAATCATAGGGTTGTTGAGGGACTCCTGGTCCCACAGATACTAAAACAGCAATTGTTAAGAGTGGTAGAAATAATAATATCATTTTTTCTAACATTCACACCGCTAAACGTAGGACTTCAACCTCTTCTTTTTTGATCAGCATGATTGAATTATTAATGAGCTTTAGAAATCATGGTTGCCATTAGCCAAGCTCTCTTGTTATTTTACGGAGCATGGAGTAATGGTTTGTCCGTAGTAAATAAAAGCAAACTAGTTAGTTCTAGCAGCTTTTTCACCCTTTTACAATTAAAGATTTTAAAAGGTATATTTTTAATATCCAGATTTTATTTCGTGATTAAAACTTGATGCAGCCTATAAATAGGCACTCCCAGTATCAGCAGATATGTGAACTGTGGTATAGAGAGATATCAAGCCCGGGATAACGTAAATTACTCAAACAGGTAGTACCACGAACCCTAAGGACTAGCTAATAAAACAGAGAATGCCAAGAGATAGTGAGGTGGATGGGACTTTTTCTATGCTCAAAATATAATGCCCACTCCTGGGGTCGGACTGGCACAAACCTTCTGTGACATCATCCAGGCATTTAAAGTTTGGGTTTTTAAGCACTTTCTAATGATATAATCTAGTTATTATAGAAGTGGACTCGTAATGGCATTAGTTATACTTAGAGATCTAAATGCATAGTAGCACGGGGATGCTGAAAGGGGAACTTATGACAGAATTAATTGTATTCCTCTGCCTTTTTGAATGTTGCACAAATGGTCTTTGTATGCAGTGAGTGGCCGACATCTATCGCTAAAAGTGAGAACTTGACCCAAGGTTACTTCAATTTTTTGCCATTATTAAAAGCGGATCAGTAATTTTTGGAACCTATCCTATTTTAGGCTCACCTGTTTGCAACAATAATTCAGTTCCTACTGAGGGCTGCAGACAATGTGTGTACCCCCCAATTAACTTGTGCATATATTTTTCAAGAAATTGGAAAAGCTCGTATTTCAACTATGTACACATGTCCCATTGTACCTTGGACCAAAGGGGGTCATGCAGTATCGTATAAGCAGATATCCCTACCTGCGTGCTCTCGGACCTTTATGCTTAAGGTGAAGAAGGGAGGACCACATCATTTCAGCCACCAGCCTCTAACCTTAATAAATACTCATAAATTGGGTATCACATGCATTATGCATTTGCAACAAAGGTAGAAATATAAGTGAGAATAATTGCTGGCGGTTCTTAAAAGGCCAGCACTATACATCGCAACAACACCACAGTGACATACATAAACTTTTCCAAAAACATCATAAGACATAAGAATAAGCTCAGATGAAGTTACAGCATCTCCAGATGAGGACAACAAACCACTTAAAGGATATGAAAAACTCCTTATCCCACACAGGGAAAATATTCATCAAGGTGCTCTGCGAGTTTGTTGCAGGTTGCATATGAAACATCTCATCAAGTCAGCAAGGAATTTTATTTTCTATTTTAAAAACTTTATTTCTCAGTTTATGTAACATATACAAAAACACCCAATTGGCATCGCTACAACACATGTATACAGTTCGACAACCTCATTATGGCACTTAAGGACGTAGGCATCATCCAGAGAGGTACGGACACATGAGGAACAACAGACTAGCAGGCAAATAAATAACATCGTGAGGAAGCAGCGAAGCACAGCACAACTCCTGGTGATAGATAACTCTAGTGTTCCCCCCTCCCTCACCCTCAGATCCCGACCCCACTGGCGAACACATCTCGCAACTTGCACCATCAGACTCGCTCTGGGAGGACCGCCCCCTCTCCGTCAGTCCCGAGGAAGTCAGCAAGGAATTTGATAGGGGTTTTGGAAAGCAGACATATGTGGGTGTGATCTTTTTTAATAATAGTTTGATCAGTGTAGTAAATGGTGACCGGTTAATTAAAGCATTACTTTAAATTATCCCAACAGTGTGAAGAGGGAGAGCCTCTCACCAACACATGTATCGCTGCCGAGTACTGCCATCAGCATGTTGAAAAAATGCATCAGAGTGGGCAGATGGTATTGATACTTTGAATTAGGGAGCAGTATTTGAGAAATAAGATTCAAAAGGTGGTATTTTACCTTTCAGGGGTTATAATAGTAGTATTTCTCATCTGGAAAGACACAAAAGTTGAAAAGCGAAATAGGTTTAATTAGTTCCTGAGTAAAAGAGAGTTGATGAACCACCTGGTGTTGTGTTATTGAATGTTCTCGGAAAACCATTAAGTGCATTGACGGTGTGGTATACAAAGAGCCAAATTTTTTACCTCTCAGAAACAGCTAACTAAAGTCTATTCCCTTCCAGTTCCCTGAGATGACTTCCTAAGCTGCCTAGGGTGTCTTTTCCTTGCAAAACTGGTGTTGATTTACAAGCGACAGCTGATTCTACGCACTTAGCGTGCAGAGTTATTGAATTTTTCTGACACATTTAATGTTGATGAATCTGATATGCCATGGAAGAACAATCCGTGTAAAGATGCAAATATCCTCTTCCTGTGCACTCAAATCGTGTAAAGCATGCTGATGTAAAATCAGGATGGACATGGTGCTCAAATGTGTGGGAAAATACTCAGTGACCACAGTTAGCATACGCAGGGTGTCTGCTTTCCTTGACCAATCAAATTGGTTGCTTCATGATGTGTTGTCATCAACACTTTCAAATCATCCACAGGAAGGTGAATAGTCCACTTACAAGATGGTTTCTGGTCATGCAGCGCCCCAAACTCCCTTGGACTTGTTAAGACATGAATCAGTAACATGGTTCAGAGGATTGTTGTACTTGCTGCGTGTGCTTTTCCCTTGGATCATTGCATTGTGTTTTTGTCTCCTCTGAGGAAGGGAGAAGTGTTGTACCTGCTGCTCAGCCAGTGTGAGTGTGGTGTGGATTTTTGGTGTGTGATGATGCTGTGGAATGTTGGATGAGTGAGGCTATCAATTGCAGTGTGGGCTGAGCTGCAGGAAGGCTGTTCCTGGTGGGACTCTTTGTACCTTTTACCTTGAACCTGCTACTTGAATAAATTCCTTCTTAAGTTACCCTGCAACTGGATCTTCGTTTCATTTACAACAAGGATCTTGGGACACAGCATAAAAGAAAACCTGAAATAACACCAAAGCTGTTCATCCTCACTTTATTCACACAGTCTGGCTGAACACAAACCACTGTGGAGCTCTTCTTTTCTTTCAAGTTGGTGAACCTTCTATTTTATGTTGCTGATTCTGTTGATTGCCCTGCTTCAAATACAAATGCTCCTTTATGCCAATATGAAGTTTCCAAGGAACCCACTGGTGACGCAGTGTGACAAGAACAGGAACACCTTGGGTGAGTTGTGTGATGCCAGCATTTGTGGTTTGAGGCAGGGGTGGCCCAGTGCAGTTGAGAGCCATGGGGTGGTGGGGATTTGACAGTCAACTACAAGGGAAAATTAAATAAATAATAATGTATCCCTCTTCATCTGTCAAAATCTCCCCCCAACCCGGCCCCACCTCCCCACCGCTCAACCTGCCCGGCCTGTGGCTGGATTGAGGTCTGGTCCTGGCGCAGCCGCTTTGTACTCTCGCTGGTTGTTGACAGATCCATCACTGGTCACTTATGCATCAGTGAAATCCTTTTTAAGAGTGCCAGAATGACACCTCAGTAAGATATTGGCTGTAACCTGCTGTGGCCACCAACTCTGGGTGAACCAAGCATGGTGAATGTCCTTCTTGCAGCCAGGTCAGTGTTCCTGCCCCTGAACAAAACTTCTGATCTTTTCTGGATCTGTGTAACAGACAAAGCACATCGCAATGTCATGCTTAACTCTTTGTTCACCAGGAAAGTGTTGTACACTCGTTGGTTGTTGACAGATCCAGCATTGATCACTTATGCATCAGTGAAATCCTTTTTAAGAGTGGCAGAATGACACCTTTGTAAGACATTGGCTGTAACCTGCTGTGGCCACCAACTCTGCGTGAATGTCCTTCTTTCAGCCAGGCCAGTGTTCCTGCCCCTGAACAAAACTTATGATCTTTTCTGTATCTGTGTAACAGACAAAGCACATCACAACGTCATGCTTAACTTTTTGTTCACCATGGAAGTGTGCGTGCTATATTCCAAGTGTGATTGAATTTTGACCACTATTCTCTGTCTTGTGGTCTTGCAGTTATTCTGCAACTCTTCCCGCTCGGTGAAGATCTGAGAGTCTTAGGGAGGTTTGATATTGACAGATTCAGTGTAGCCTCCCCTGGGATAATCCCTGGTTCACACAGAGGAGACCAATGAAGGTGACATAGTATCCCATGACACCAGGCTGTTCTGCACACCAATAATGACTGAAGAATGGCATCTGTGTATGTTTGTTCACTGGAAGCCCTCAATAACAGTCAACCAAAAATTATTTGGCACTGTTATGAATGTGTAAGGATTACTCTGTTACTATAAGTTGCAGAGATCATAATGAAGAGACATACATTGTACAGTGATGACTAGCTTGCCTTTGAAGGCAGGGAATCTGCTCACCCTCATCACAACATGCATATTCCAAGTGTTGGTTGATTTTAGTTGCGTTTCAATGCTATGGCCTAGTTTTTGACTTCCACAGTTCATTTCCACTTAACTGTTAGACATAGAATACTTATTTATGCAAACAGCAAAGCATATAACTGAAAATATTCTTCACCAATCCATACCTCTTTTCATTTCCATTACAGCTTTTCCCCAGGGAAGCTATGCTGGCATTTCGTGTAGTTTAATCAAGAATGAATATTCAAAGCAAATGTTTAAAAACACTGGGTCGGCTTAAGACTCTACAGTCCTACTGTAATCGTCTGTCCTCCCACATTGAGAATTTAATAAGCAATTATCAAATCTACGAAAATTATTCATAAATGTGGCTTGTATGAGCTGAAGAAGGCTTAGGAGAATCAAACGTGTGGTGCTCGAAACAAATATGAGGGGATGACAACTACTTTCAAATTCTGCCTGCAAATAAAAAATGCTGTCGTCCTTCTTTAAAAATGCAATCATTCACAGCAATGTTCTCTCAAGCCTAGTGAGAGAAAAAAATCATTTATAATAATCAGCCCAATTCACAAAGAAATATAGGAATCTTCTTATATAGAGTGACTCTTGCATTCAGGGCAAAATCCTGGCGTTCTTGGTATTAACAATCTATGCGACCAAGGTATCAAGTCTTAAATATTGTGTTACAAAAATACCCTACTAAGAATACTGACAACAAAATACTGTGATAGTAAATTTATGCAGGAAACTGTAGATTTACTATGCTTAGCTCCACATATGTGTACCTTTAATCTCTCTATCTATCTATCTATCTATCTATCTATCTATCTATCTATCTATCTATCTATCTATCTATCTATCTATCTATCTATCTATCTATCTATCTATATATCACTTAAAAAACCAGAGGTTTCAGGCCTTATATAGTTAGGAATTAGCATTTAAAAACCCATTGAAATTGCTCCTATATAGTTAGTTGTACTAACTATATTTCGCGCACCCGCAATCCACTTCTGATGATGTCACATATTACATCATTCATGACATCACTGATGACATCACTGATGACATCTCAAATGACATCACTGATGACATCACTGATGACATCTCATTTGACATCACTGATGACATCACTGATGACATCATCCAGTGACTGTGTGTTTCTGTAAAGTTTAAATATGTTTTACATATTGAAGAATGAGTGGATGTATAAGTGTCTGGATGAAGGATTTAGTAGGTGTGTGACTGACTGTATGAGTGAGTGATTAAATGTGTCTTACTAAATGCATGGGTTAGTGACTAAACTGTCTGAATGTGTGCATCAGTATGTCTGTTGTTGTGTAAGCTGCTGCATGTGTTGATCAGTAGCTATATGAGGGGCTATATGGGTTATTGATTGGTTGCCCAAGTATTTGAATGGGAGACTGAGTGTGTGTGCGGGTGGCTGGGAGGTGTGTGACTCTGTGCATAGATGTGTGAGCAGTTGATTCACTAGGTGTATGAGTTCAAGATTGCACGTGGAAACAGCTATATGGGCGGTTGACTGTGTGCATGGGTGTGTTGGTGAGTGAATGGATATCTCAGTGCTACATGTGCACGTAAGTACATATGTAAAACACAGTGCATGTGAGAGTTGGCATATATAAATGACTATACATGAGAGCCAGTGAATGTGCGAGTGGCTATATGGTCATTGTGTACTTGTATCAGTGATTGTATAAGAGAGTAAATATGTGTTAGTATATGTTTGAATAAGTAAGGTGTTGTGTGTATAACTGTATATTTGAGGAAATGGAATTGTGATTGATTCTTTGCATGACTGACTAGGTGTGTGAGTAACTCCATGGATGAGTGGCAGTGTGTGAGTGTCTGTATAGGTGTATGAGTGCATATGATAATGTTGTATTGATGAGTGACTCTATGTATGAGTGATTCTATGGGTGAATGAGTGAATGTGTGTGTAGACCTAGGAATCAGTGCGTATGTAGTAACTGGTATTGGTGTGTCAATGGTTTCAAGAATGGTAGTCTGTATTTAACACTGGGTGTATCAAAGGTTATATTAGAGTGTGAGGAGGTGCATCATATTATCACATGAATGATATCATCAGTGATGTGATCAGTGATGTCAAATGAGATGTCATCAGTGATGTCATCAGTGATGTCATTTGAGATGTCATCAGTGATGTCATCAGTGATGTCACTGACCATGTCATGAATGATGTACTATGTGACATCATCAGCAGTGGATTGCGGGTGCGCGAAATATAGTTAGAACAACTAACTATATAGGAGCAATTTCAATGGGTTTTTAAATGGTAATTCCTAACTATATAAGGCCTGAAACCTATGGTTTTTTAAGTGAATTTGCAAGGTTTTTTAAATGCTAATTGCTAACTATATAAGTCCTGAAACCTATGGTTTTTTAAGTGAATTCGCAAGGTTTTTTAAATGCTAATTCCTAACTATATAAAGCTGAAAACCTATGTTTTTTTCAGTGAATTTGCAAGGTTTTTTAAATGCTAATTCCTAACTATATCAGGCGTGAAACCTATATTTTTTTCCAATAAATTTCAAAGGTTTGGTAAATGCTAATTATATTAGCGGATAACGTTTATATATGTTATTATCCTTCTGGGACCACCTGAGCAGCCATCTTGTTTCTCAGGAGAAGTGAGGCACAGGAGAGCACAAAACAAGAGTGGAAAACGCGAAAAGGGGGCAGGAAGAGACCCCCTGACCCCCTAGCCCTTCTCAGGGGGTCCCAGAAGGACCAGCAAGTGCAAAAAAAAATGTTGTTTTTTTTTAAATCGCGGCGTGCGGTGCGCGTACCCCGCAATATTCTTTTTTTGTTTTTTGCCCTTGGGGGTCCTTTTGGGACCCCCTGGGAAGGGCTAGAGGGTTGTGGGGTCTCTACCCTGCCCCCTTTTTGTGTTTTCCACTCTTGTTTTGGGCTCTCTTGTGCCTCAGTTCTCCTGAAAAACAAGATGGTGGCCAACAGTTCCTGGTTTGGACAGTTTGGAATGCTTGCAGTCGACTGCCAGCCAATCAGAAACTCGCTCACGCACGTAAGGGTATGCGCACTTACGCGTACGGTACGCGTACACGTACGGTGCACGTATGATGAGCGCATATAGATATATAATTTGATCAAATTCAATTTTCTCAACAACTACTGGAGGGATTTTCACCAAACATAGAAAAGGCACTACTGCATACCTGTCCCTACCATTTTGCCAAGTTTGGTGTAATTCCGTTCAGCCGTTCGGGCTGTAGCCGTGTCTAAAGGTCCCATGGAAAATGCTATTTGAAAAATTTCAAATTCAATTTTCTCAAGAACTACTGGAGGGATTTTCACCAAACTTGGCAAAGGCACATCTGCATACCAGGCCCTACCATTTTGCCAAGTTTGGTGTAATTCCATTCAGCCGTTCGGGCTGTAGTCGTGTCTAAAGGTCCCTATGGAAATTAACATGGGGAAAACACGTTTTGGGACCCCCTTTCAGCCTCCGCTTGACGAATCCCCCCGGAACTTTCAGGGAAGGAGCGGAGCGGAGCTGGCCAAAATTCTGGAAAATTACACACAGATTCCTCAATCGGCGCCAAAGTTATTCCCAATAGAATGTTGAGCGCATATAGATATATAATTTGCTCAAATTCATTTTCTCAACAACTACTGGAGGGATTTTCACCAAATATAGAAAAGGCACTACTGCATACCTGTCCCTACCATTTTGCCAAGTTTGGTGTAATTCCGCTCAGCCGTTCGGGCTGTAGCCGTGTCTAAAGGGCCCATATTAAATGCCATTTGAAAAATTTCAAATTCAATTTTCTAAAGAACTACTGGAGGGATTTACACCAAACATACAAAAGGCACTGCTGCATACCAGTTCCTACCATTTTGCCAAATCTGGTATAAATCCGTTCAGCCGTTCGAGCCGTAGCCTTGTCAGAATGTCCCTATGGAAATTAACATGGGGAAAACACGTTTTGGGACCCCCCTTTTTTTCTCGGCCCCCGCTTGACGAATCCTCCCGAAACTTTCAGGGAGAGAGCGGAGCACAGCGAGGCAACTTTAAGGAAAATTACAGGCAGATCCCTCAATCGGCACCAAAGTTATTCCCAATAGAATGTTCGGAATATCCTATGGTAACTAGGTCCTAACTATATATACCTACTGGCGACTGCCAGTAGGTAATATATATATATATATATATATAACAACAAGCTTCCTGCACACCATCCAGGTTCAGAAAGGGTCGGGACACTCCGGGATGCTTCAAATTAATTTATTAATTTATTAAGCAACAAGGGTTACAAAAGCCTTCCTTTTGAACATTTTCTGCAGTCTCTGTGGCTTGTGTGTTCAACACATCAAGTGATTAAAGGTATCTACTAGCCCCTACAAGATGGCGGTAAAATCCAGGATGCACAGGACGCCAGTCCTATTTTGATTGTTACCACTGGGTGTATGTAAAGGGAAGTGTGCATTGCAAAAGTTACCGTGACCAAGCCTTACGGCGAAACGCGTCGGCTTTTGTAACCCTTGTTGCTTAATAAATTAATTTGAAGCATCCCGGAGTGTCCCGACCCTTTCTGAACCTGGATGGTGTGCAGGAAGCTTGTTGTTTTATTTCAAAAAACGCCGTGTTTTTTGGGAGTTAAAAACCATCATTGTTAAAAAACACTAGGACCGGCTGGTCCAGTATTAAAAAAACTCATAAGTCATTGAGTTGCTTATATTTTTCCTCCCAACTCTAGTTTCTCTCATTTGTTGTTTGTAATAACTGTTGTTTGTGATGAAACCATTATCATTTTTTTGTAATTTTGTTGTAAATGCTTGATGTCAAAATGTTTTCTAATGTGTAAATAATGTTTGTCTTTTAATGTTCGTAGAAAGTTTAATTAGCCTTGTAAATATTTGAATTCATTGTCTTTTTCTGCTATGAATTTTTTGAAAATTTGAAAAAGGTATAAAATAATCAACACAAAGTAATGTGGTCTAGGAAAGCAACAATAAATTGGTTTCTTACCCTTCAAAATACGTATTGAGTAATTGTGGTGCAGGCACTGTGTCCTGCTTGTTACAAGTCCTGTCTTTAGCATTGAGGGGAAGCAACCCATGACCCTACCAGGTAGGTCGTTCCCTCCCCCCAGGCTAGCACCGCCTGCATGTCCCTGCCCTAGTTGCCGCTGCTGAGGAAGTTCGAGGCCCTCCACCACCCGCAGGCTACCAACTGCGCCTCATCCCTGGTGGCCAGTGGTAGGCCGTAGGTAGGTTTGTTCATCCTCCGCTTTATTGCTTTCATTGTATTGCCTGTATTTTCATTGTTGTGTATGTGACTGATGTTGTCTGTCTTCCCTCGCTGCCCGTATGTGGTCTGTGCCCCTTTTTCTTCCCTCTGTTCCCCTTGCTGTCCCCGTGCTCTCTCTGCCCGGTCTTTCCTTCTGTACCCCTCCCTGCCCCCGTGTCCCTGCCCGGTTTTCCCTTCTGTTCCCCTCGCTGCCCCGTGCCTCTTTGCCCATTTTGCCTTCTGTTCTTAGCTGCCCCTGTATTTCTGTATTCTGTATTTTGCCCTTTTTGCCTTCTGTGCCACTCGTTTTTCCGTTTTGTGCCTCTTTTGCCTTCTGTGCCACTCGTTTTCCCCTCGGTTTTGTGCATCTTTTGCCTTCTGTTCCACGCGTTTTTGTGCCCTTCTGCCCTCTGTTCCACTCGTTTTTTTATGCCCGTCTGCCCTCTGTTCCACTCGTTTTTTTGTGCCCTTCTACCCTCTGTGCCACTTGTTTTTCCCTTGTTTTTTGTGCCCTTTCTGCCTTCTGGTCCACTAGTTTCTTGTGCAATTCTGCCCTCTGTTCCACTCGTTTTTTATGTCTTTCTGCCCTCTGTGCCACTTGTTTTTTCCCCCTTATTTTTGTGCCCCTTTTTCCTTCTGTTACCTTTGTTGTCCCTCACCGCCCTCCCTGCTGCGACTCCGCCCCCTGACTGCCCATTCGCTGCCCCCGCCTCCCAGCTGCTCCTCCCTCCCATCTCCCCATATATGCCGACCGCTGCGTGGCCGCGCAGCGGGTGTGCCACTGGTGCGCCGAAGGCGCGCCTAAGGCAAGTCTGTCTGCGTCCGTTCGCGCCTGGACCGAACCCAGCGCCAGAACCCCTCGCACCGGCACCCGCCACGACGCCAGCAATCTGCACGTTCTCAACTCCGGACGGAGCCACACCTGCTTCAAGGCCGCCCCGAAACGCACACACTGCCCCTTCACCTGCCGGAACTGCAGCTACACAAGCCTCAGAGCCAATGAACCACCCGCAAAGAAAGACCCCAACCACCTCCGATGCATACTACTGAACACCCACTCCACACGCAAGCATGCCGTCGAGCTCTGGGACCTGCTCAACACAACATCCCCGGACGTCGCCTTACTGACAGAGACCTGGTTTAACGACTCCTCCGCACCCGACATCGCCATAGCCATCCCAGACGGCTACAAGATCACCCGCAGAGACCACACCAACGGAGTCGGAGGAGGAATTGCCATTGTCCACAGTAACAGCATCAGGGTCTCTACTAGCACTGACGCTGCGCGCAGCACCGCTGAACACATGCATTTTCAGATCCACATAGACCCTAACTCCACCCTCAGAGGCAATCTCGTCTACCGACCCCGCCCCCAGTTCAGCGACTCTATCGCCGACTTGATCAGCACGCACGCCCTGACCTCCACCGACTACATCCTCCTCGGAGACCTTAACTTTCACCATGAGAACAACGACAACAACTCGACAACCCTGATCGATAACCACGCCAACCTCGGACTGAAGCAACTCGTCACAACACCCACCCACTCCGCTGGCCACACGCTCGACCCCGTCTTCTCCTCAAGCCTGCACGTCTCCGTCAGCCATACCACCAAACTCCTCTGGACCGACCACCGCTGCATCCACTTCGCCTTCCAGAAACACAGCACCGCACTCAACAGATCCCAGGCGGCTGCTGGAGCAAAATCGCCGAAGAGCAACTACACGCAAACCTCGCTCTCAGCCCACCCACCAAACCCTCCAACACTGACAACGCTGCCCACAGCCTCACACCCTCACCCCGTTGAAGAAACCCCCACAGAGACACCAGCAAGAGGGACAGCTGGTTCACCCCAGAACTCCTAGACTCCAAGCAAGCCTGCCGGAAACTAGAGAAGAAAGGGCACAGTAAACAAACTCCGGACAGCCCTGCAGCACACAAGGATGCCATCCCCAACCACCACCACCTCATCAGGGCGGCCAAGAGGACCTCCTTCAAAGACTGCCTCGACAACAACGGACACAATAGCAAGGAGCTCTTCAACATCGTCAAGGAACTCTCCAACCCCAGCTATAACACCGTCATCCCGCCGTCGCAAGTCCTGTGCGACTCCCTCGCCACCTTCTTCCACCGCAAGATAGCAGACATCAACGACAGCTTCAACACCCAGACAGTCCCAACAGACAGCAACACAACAGACCCTCCGCACACCATCAACCACAACCCACTGCTACCCTGGGCCAGCGTGAGCATCAATGACACCATCAAGACCATGCGCACAATCCACTCTGACTCTCCGTCAGACCCATTCCGGCACCACGTCTTCAACAGAGCAAGCAGCTCCATCGCACCCCATCTGTGCAACGTCATCAATCTCTCCCTCGAGACCGCGACCTTCCCAGAGATCTGGAAACACGCCGAGATCAACACCCTACTCAAAAAACCTAAGACAGACCCAAAGAGCTCGAGAACTTCCGGCCCATCTCTCTGCTTCCCTTCCCGGCCAAAAAAAACCGCCAACAGACAGCTAACCCGATACCTCGAAGAAAACAGAATCCTGGACCCTTCCTAGTCAGGGTTCCGCAGCAACCACATCACCGAGACTGCCCGCATTGCAGCCACCGACGACATCAGGACCCTGCTGGACCCTGCACACTACGCGCATGCCTCCACGCCGCAGGGATCCGAGACAAGGTTCTGGATTGGACCACCTCCTTCCTCTCCGGCAGAACCCAGAGCGACCGCCTTCCCCCATTCCGTTCCAAAGCCTCTGAGATCATCTGCGGCGTATCCCAGGGATCCTCCCTCAGCCCGACACTGTTCAACATTTACATGGCCCCGCTCGCACACGTAGCCCAACAGCACGAGCTCAACATAATCTCCTACGCCGACGACACTCAGCTGATCCTTTCCCTCACCAAGCCAACCTCTACGAGGGAATGAAGGGCGTCGCCGACTGGATGAGGACCAGCCGTCCGAAGCTGAACTCGGACAAGACGGAGGTCCTCATCCTCGGCTCCAACCCTTAAGCCTGGGACGACTCCTAATGGCCGACAGCATTGGAGGCCCGGCACTCACCGACCATGCACGCAGCCTGGGAATCATCCTCGACTCAACGCTCTCAATGACAAAGCAAGTCCACGCCGTCTCCTCCTCCTGCTACAACACCCTCCGCATGCTCCGCAAGATCTACAGATGGATCCTGACAGATACAAGAAAGACAGTCACCCAGGCCCTCGTCTGCAGCAGACTCGACTACAGAAACGCCCTCTACGCAGGAGCCCCGACCAAGCTCATCAAACGACTACAACGTATCCCGTACCACGCCACGGCCACATCACCCCCCACCTCAGAAACCTGCACTGGCTCCCCGTCGACAAGAGGATATGCTTCAAGCTCCTCACACAAGGCACTCCACAAGACCAGACCAGCCTACCTCAACAGACGGCTCTCCTTCTACATCCCCAACCGCCAGCTACCCTCCGCCGACCTCTCACTCGCCACCGTCCCGCGTATCTGAAGAACAACCACCAGTGGGAGATCCTTCTCCCACCTCGCCGCCAAGACATGGAACACCCTCCCACTGAGCCTACAACAGACCCAAGACCTGCTGACCTTCAGGAAGATACTCAAGACCAGGCTGTTCGATCAGTAGCACCCCCCCCTTTCCCACCCCCCTCCAGCGCCTTGAGACCCTCGCAGGTATGTAGTGCGCTTTACAAATGATTGATTGATTGATTTAATGACCCATGTCATGTGTCCTTTCTTAGTGTCGATGTATTTGGGGGTTAAATTCCAAACAAATGACCACTCCCTTAATTGCATATGATTAAGACTCATTGAGAGTTGAAACGCGATATGCTGATGTTGTATGCATTGCCATAATTAAAAAAGAACTGGCACTAAGGACTTGTTGGTGGGCCTGTTTTTCCCATTACCGAAGGGTAAAGTACATGTTTTCTTTTGGAAATATATATTTAAAAAAAACTCTGCCCTTCCCACTGCAAAAAAGGTTAAAGTGATATGAATTTACTTTACATTACAAATAAGCCCTAGAAATTCACAAAAAAAAGACAGGTTAATATAACGACCTAGTTGGATCGGGTAAAGATTTTAGCTTACTCTTAAAAAACCTAGAAATTCACTTAAAAACAAAGGTTAAAGTAATGTTAATGTTAGATGTTGTAATAATATAAAAAACTAACATTCAAAAACTGGAATAACACAAATGTACCAGTTATATTTACTGAGCTAACTATAACTTGTGCCTCTGTCACGCACTGCCTATGACCTCACAAATTGTATCACACATGAAATGTAAAAGACAGGACTAGGATCCATGCCTCCAAGTTCGATGGGCAGTAATTTGGCTGCTAGGCCATATGTCTCAAAAGTGACAATTTATGCAATATTGAATTTTTCAGAAGTCAATGCTTGTGTTTCAGAGTCATCAGCTGTCTTCCACGCAATTATTGTAAGGGCTCCTGTGGCGTATAAACTGGTGGCTTAGCTTTTGGTGATAGTGTTTCTGCTTCCTACATTAATGGGGGGAATCCAGTCTCGCATTCTCTACATAAGCTGAAAGCTTGGAACTGCCACAGTTGGTTGAGGGCGCTATGCCTTGCCATGCTGCCACAGAAACTGTTTTCAGCATAAGATTCTGCCCTTCAAACTCCTGCAGGCCGTCTGACCATAGCCTGACGTAGTATGGTGGAATATGTGAAAGTCAAAGCATCATTTTACGCTGAAGCTATTTCTCTCTTTGATTAGAATATGTAATTAAAATGATTTCAAGGTCCACTGCTATCAACATTCTCAAAGTGTTTCTATTTACATCAAATTATATGAATATTACAAACCACTGTTTGTTTCCATGACCAAGTTTCTGGGAGGGATAAGTTGGGGATGACACGATGGGTACAAGAATCCTGCGTAATGAAGTGGCATATCTAAGTAATTTTCTTTCTCTAGATATGTAGTGTATGTAACAGTATGATGACAAACAGAGTTAAATTAAATCTGCAAATGGTGGTGCAGATATTTTGGAAAAGTACTGTACTTGCACAACATGTAGGTGATTTCCATTCTTGGGTTTAAAAAGTTAACTGCAAAAAAAACATGGCCTACACATTTCATAAAATAAAAGTTTCACCTGTTAGCTGCTCAAAATTCCCTCTCATCCCTGCCTCTTTATGGTGCTTTCCCACGAGCGACCCTCTTTTCTGGACTGTGTACCTCAAAATAATTATCATCAACATTTGTAAATTTACGGGCACTTTACACATATTTTAGTTTCAGTGCTCCTTGTTTAACTTAATGTCCCCACTATTCATTAATTGCACACAATTTCGATATATATTGGCTTTTATTATTTGACCAAATAGTATGATTCCAGCTACTTCTTTTGACTAAGCAAAAATAGAGCAAATATAGTTTTATTTATTTATTCCCTATCGAAATCATCCTTACGGTACCGCAACCTCACTTGGGAAGGACAATCCCTGCGGGGTGACAGTACCTTCTCTCCCATGCCACTCTCTCATCCAGTTCCGCACATCCCAGGGTAGAACCCACCTTCCGCCTTTGGCTTTCCCTCCCAATCTAGGAGCAGACATGCAGAAGAGTAAGACTTTACTTAAGAGCCACATCCCGAGTCAGAAAGAGGAGTTTCCACAACTGCATCAGGAACGACATTTAACGCGTGATTACAGTAGCAGACTTACTTTATTTTTCCCTGATGAACTGACAACACATTCACAGTTCCCCTGAGTTTGTGCGTAACATATTTATCGGTTTACATATTATTTTGAAAATACAGAGGGAGGTAACACTTGAACTACCAGAGTCACTTCTATGTCTATGACCGGTATTTTCTTTACATGAAATTTACTCCAGATGTAAGGACGTAGGTAGTTTAAATATATCTCTTCTGTACTACAAAGAGTGATTATTTCAACTGTTTCTGTATTATGAGGAGAACACAAATATCGTGTATATTATTTCAGGGTCCGTTTATCTTTTCCTCACTGTGTTTTAATGTGTATGCACTGTCATGGTTCATATTAATTGAGGAGCTTCTATGTCTATGAAATGTTTTGGTTGCCAGGGTAACCAAGGGATAATGGTGGTCGTGTATTTAAACATTTCACTCACAGAACTTTTTATGCAGTGAACAAGGAGGTCCTGCACCCGAAATGCGTCTGACCTTGTTTGAATAAATTGCGTTCTGTGCCAGAGTTATTCACGGAGTTGGTGCCTGTTTGTGGAAAGACTGTCAGGAT
Source organism: Lissotriton vulgaris (assembly GCF_964263255.1). Lineage (NCBI taxonomy): Eukaryota > Metazoa > Chordata > Amphibia > Caudata > Salamandridae > Lissotriton > Lissotriton vulgaris. The sequence goes on from NC_141693.1 coordinate 1,102,587,564, forward strand.
GGAAATATATATATATATATATATATATATATATATATATATATATATATATATATATATATATATATATATATATATATATATATATATATATATACACACACACACACACAGACACGCACACACATTCTCATTGTAATGTATGTACGACACCCTCACGGTGATTAAGTAGGACACCTTGGCATGAAGTAAAGAAAATAAAATATACTTTTTTCCCTTAATAATTGTATTACTTTTCATGCATTGCAAATAAAGGCTTATATTACCTTTAATTAATTACAAATAAAGATAAATAAGCATTTATGCTGCAGACCTATTAATATCACTATTCCAATCTCAGTATAACCTTTGGTACGTACCTATATACTTGTAAGTAAAACTTTTTCAGCCACAATGTAACTTTGAACTAAATGCAGATGGAGCTCGTAACCGATGTTATTGGTCATTTTATGGAATAAAGCCTTTTGTCCTGAGTCCTGCTGAAGCTCTCAAGCGAGGCTATTTGAGGCAGCTCCTTTTAGGACACGCAGGTAATCCTATTAGTGGTCTGCCCTTGTGAGGTGAAACCTTTTGAGGTCAATCTGTTGAAGAGTGTCCATAAAAGTCCGTTTAAGGCGCCTCCCTGTGCCATCATTCCCATCAGCCCCAGCGTTCTAGGAACATTCCCACGAGCCCCTCACGTCCTCACGAGCCGTTGGATGCGTCGTCGCGTAGAGCGTCGATGCCGTCGAAGACGTGGGCAGAAAAATGTTTCGAGTTTGGAGCCAACGTTCCACGCCTCCCTTGGCGGTTGGATGTTCCGCAGGGATTATGCCCCATGCATTAGTAACATGAGACCAGGGACTTTTTTTTAACGATTTTCCCACTAACGTATGGTCTGCAGGGAGAGGGCCGAGTGTACTTCTTTAACCTCTTTACCGGCTGCTTGTTGACATGTGCTCGGTGAAGCCCCGCGCTGCTTCTCCTAGCAGGGTCCTGTAAAGGAGGCGGAAGAGGAGAGGAGGCTCCAAGAGACAGCCTGGAACGTAGTTAAAGGCCGTCAGGGTTCTGGAGATGGAAAGGAGACCTGCGAAACGTGCCCCTCTAGATAACAACGGTACTTCTAAAACATACATCACGACCTGTAGGTGCTTCTACACTGAGTCAGCCCACCGGAATTTGAGCTTGTGACATGCAGGATGCTCACAGAAGGTTTATTAGTCAATTCAGCAGTTGGATAAATAATATACTTTAAATTTGTAGAGAAGCCTTGTAGTCGTGAAAATTATGGACAAGAGGGTACATCTGGTTTCCTGAAAAGATCAAAACAACGTTTTGCAAGGAGAAGATTCTACTGATTTTTATGTTGTCCATTTTAGCTTTGCAACAGTCAGGAACATTGTCAGTCTGTTAGCTCTGCAGCAGATTGAGTTTGACAGCGGAACAGCTATCATGTGAAGGAGCCGTCTGTGACAAGTGGTGTCTGACAGCAGTGCCAAGGAGACTACATATGCCATGGGCTGCTTGCCAGCAGCAGGTTTACTTGAGCTGTGCCCACATGGGTCCTGTTACTTAGAGGGCACCTAACCTCACCAGACTTCATTTTACTCCTCAGGTCAGCCACTGAGGGCTGGAGCTAGGGATAAGCATGCCAGGTGCCACAGGGGCAGCAAACCCATTAGAGACCAGATGCGGCTCACGCCACCAGATTATGCGTCAGTGCACATAAAGGTGGTATGAACCTCTAAAATAGCCTACTTTGAGACTCACAGAAAGACAGCTCTAGAGCTAAGAAGGCAGAGGCTGGACAAACAGAGATGCATGTGACAGCTAGAACGCTCTATCAAGACACTGTAAATAAGTCGAAATGACAGAGAGAAATAGAGACTAATACATAGGTCCTCATAAAAATGTATTTACCAACTATTGAACAGTGTAGGTTGTTGATATCGTTGCACCAAATTTCTATCATACGCAAATGTAATTATTGTTTCCATCCTCTTGGATATTTAAGAGTCCTGTGTCATCTTCCACAGTCACATCAGTGAATCACTTTTGTTTAGTTGCCCTCAGTCATGTAGACTATTGCAACAGAGACAGAGATCATGTAGGTTCCCGCCTAAATGGTAAGCAAGCTCCATGGTGTGTGAAACTTTGCGGCCTGCCTCAACTATTGCTTGAGATAGGCCAGTATCTCCCTCTACTGGCTACCAGTCAAGCACAGAGTGAACTTCAAAAGCATCTCCCTCGAGCACTGGCCTAGCGTCTTTCAAAACTATGCTTCCTAAAATCTGGCCAAACAACCAAGGTTGGCTTCTTAGAATGGCTCATTCTCCTTCCATTGAGGTACAAGCCGCTGCATTCATTAAGCTACACCTTTGGAATCCCCTCCACAAGTGGGCAAGGTACTTCCCAATTGAATGCCAGTGGCCAGAAGGAAGAGGGAGGACAGTCAGTTGGGCTTGAGAGAGAAACAGAGTAGTATAGTCCAACCTTTCTTTCTTATATTGTTAGATGTTTTTCCTCTTCCATCCAGTATAAGCATCTCAGAATGTACGAGAAGGAAGAGGAGGCAGCATTTCAGTGGGTTGTGAGGGAGAAAGATGTTTATTTCATACCAGCCCCCTCGGTTGAGATCACTGGTAGTCAGTCCCTGTCTCTTTTGCGTTGGCACAATTAGTTGTCTATGTCTTTATTTATTTAGTGTTTTAAAGAGCGCAAACATGACCCGTTAGTGTATCGGAACTCTTTACAGAGATAACAAGTTGTTTACAAAGTGCAGGATAGGTGATAAAGCAAGCAATTACTATCATGCAAGGTGGTGGGGCAAAGTAAGGCTCTCTTAGCCAATTAACCATCAAGTAAAAGAACTGTCCGCCTGGTGACATTGGCTGTTGAAGGATCGAAGTAAATGAGGGGCACTACCAAGTTGTCGAAGAGCTTGATGTGTTTGTCATACGTAATTCAGCTCTAGCCCTCTCTAATAGACCCTAGACTCTGTATTCTGTCATAATTGTATTGGCTATTGTGAGGGTATAGAAATTGGCTGCTCTTAGCTGATAATAGATCAGGTGGGAGAGGGCAGGGTGGTCCAGCCAAACCTCAACCTCTTCCAGCCGGATAAAATTCTTTAGACTTGCTTACCTCCGAATTTCCTTTTAATAGGCGAGGAGGAGCACTGTGCCATTAGTGACTAGATAGTGAAACCCATCCCAGCCATATTGCTTCTAGGAAGCAAACAAAGCATCCTTATAGTGAGGCTACCTTGCTTGCCTTTGGGTCCAAAATTGGGAGGCTATAAGTTAATGCAATTGCAAGTATGTATGCATTTCATAAGCATAGTTGTGTGTTATTATTCCAAGAATTATCTTTATAAATGATTTTTATGCAAAAATGGTACTGAACTTAAAAATTCCCACAACCTTACCACCAGATAATTGATGGGTTATGGAGTTATTGTTGTGACTCCATGATGATCATTACAATGCACTACTTGCATTTATTTTATATCCCCATAAATGTACCCTGATTTTACCAAAGAACAACATGATGTTTGACAGTCTTAAATGTATTCTTATTGGCTTGCAATGCACCAAAGTACATGGACATTACAGAAAGCAACAAGGTTATATGAGGTGGGCCTAAGGTAGCATTCCCAATGCAGCAGTTCAGAGATTTTGTTCAGTATAAACTCAAAAATGGGCAAATCAATTTCTATCAAATTTATCAAATCTATATTTTAAGTGTGAATGTGTGGGCTAACAGCCTAGACCGCACAGGACATTGTAATTATCTGCCGTGCATTTCTTATCAAGTGCGAGACATCGTTTTATCACTCTAGACTTCCCTTATGGGGCAATCCAGGTCTTCCAGAAATCATTAATGATAAAGTTGGTAAACATCTATCTAGCCTGGGATTAAAAATTCTTGGGGACCTATAGGACCATAACGGATTCATGACATTCAAGCATTGAAGGTTGTATATAATCTTACAGAAGGGGTGCGGTTTAAGTACTATCAGATACGTGATTACTTTATACGCAGGCTGAACCTTAGAGCTATTTCAGATTCTGACATTTGGAACTGCTTATACGAGGTAAAGGATAAATCATTAATTAGTACTGGATATAAAAGTTTAAATTGCTATAGGATTGATGACTGTGTGAAACTAGCGGAGAAATGGAGTAAAGAATTGGGCACTGTTGTCACAGCCAATACTATCTCCACAGCTTTTAATAGCATTAGCAGATCAGTACATTCTTCTAATTTAAGGCTGTAACAATATAAAACAATATGTCAGCTATACAACACCCCGGAAAGAATAACAAAATGGTCCTCAAATTATACTAACAGTGATCGCACAAAGTGCCCAAAATTTGACCTAAGGGCAGCCGACTTGAAACATATGTTTTTTCCCTGTCCTGAACTAACAGAATTTTGGGAAGGAGTTACTAAAGTTCTCTCTCAGAAATGTGGGCGACCCTTCTCACTTACAGCTCTAGAAGTATTTGTGGGTAGGCAGAATTGGAACAACTGTCAGAAAGACTTGATAATTATTTTAATTGCTTGTGCTAGACTGACAAAAGCCGTGGTCTGGATATCGCGGAGCCCACCGACAGTTCTGGAGTGGTGGAGTCTGGTCAAGGACACATATGATATGTAATATGCATTGGCAAAAACAAGGGGGATTCAATCACTACGGAAACTGGAGAAATTCTGAGGATCGCTAATTTAATTTTTTCATTATTAGTATTTGGTGTCATAATTACTATGAATTGCTAAACTTATTTTTCTATTTCTATGAATTCTTTCTGCTTTTTAGGTCTCGCCTGTCGATGCGCATGCGCATCGAGCAAGCAAGACTATGGGGGCTTATCCACTCTTTATCCAACTTGCAAGGAATCGTGGCGATTCCTTGCAGTGCCCGTGACTTTTAAGCTCAATGCGCATGCGCATTGAGCTTAAAAGCGCGTGCACATGCCCCCAGCCGCCTGCCTTGCCTACTCTCCCGCCCCCTCACTTCTTGATTGCACGGCCGCTAGGCCGTGCCTCCCCTTCTCTCCTCCTCCTACTCTCCTCCCCTCGCCGTCTGTTCCCGCACTCCTCCCACACCCCCGCTCCGCCCCCTCCCCTGCCTGCCATGTCGCGTCGCATTTCTCCTCCCCCCTCCCCCCAGCCGCCTGCCTTGCCTTGCTCTTCATTCAATGCTATTTGTAAGGAAGACTGATTCCTATTACCCACATGCTAAAATGTTCCCATTTAAGCAGATCGGGGTGGATAGGTGTGGCTATGGGTCAGAAATGTGTTTTTGTCGAGCTCAGGGTGATTCTTTGATGACTCCTCGTTATTAGGATCCGTTGACAGTTCAAGTTACCAAGCTGTCATCCTCCCACTGTTTTCCTAGGTAAACATAGTGCATCTTACAAAATTAACTTTACACGTTAAGGAGTTCTTATTATACTGTTTCATTGTTTTAGTACTTCTGATTTCTGTTCCGATTTGCTTTTGCCGATTACAGCCACATAGTATCTTATCTGTAAGTGAAGTCGACGCCGCAATCTTCCAGCTGTCGTGTAGAACCCAAATTCATGCACAGCCCCCCTGTAGAGCTGAAAATGAATCGGCATAATGTAGTAACAGCTTGCACATTAGAGACTGGAGGAGATTTGTAGAACCTCGACAGTTTCACTGCAATATACTATTGGTCAGCTGCAATTGTCAAGTGTCCAATGCAGGAGTTCCGAGTAAGCGCAATTGCCGCCAGTCTCTAGTCCTATTAGGTAGACACATAGAACAGAGTTCTGTTTACAACTGAGTGTTTCTCTGTTTTCGAACATACATACACACCATTGAAACAGCTACACACTTAGACATGTATTTCTTGTTCGGCAATTCCTATTAAAGTAAGGGAGGGCCAAACCACTCCAAATCTGCGCGTTAATATTACACCCGTTTTTCTCGATATGAGTTTCAATGAAGTGAAACCGAGGTACGTCGAAAGGGGCACTGTGCTGCGCGACATTTATTTGAGAGTCCAGTTATTTGTATTGTCGGTGCCAGTCATACCTCTGTTTAGCCCATGTTCACGCTCTGCTAATTTTAGATGGATAGGGCAATAGAGACATAATTGAAAAGTCGTATTTTGCCCCAGATCACGCACTAGAATCAATTGGGCTCAACTGTCTGGTTCGCATCATGACGCACAGAAGGGTTTTTAGGCAAACTTTAGAGCCCACCGTTATCAAACTGGGGCCTTTACCAAATAATAGCAGGTAAATGCCATGAGGTTTGTCAGTGTGCCATATTTAATAATGAACGCGTAAGTATATTTACATTAAAAAAAAATTAAAAAAAGAATGTTTAAGCTCTTTGCTCCACAGCTGCCAATCTGCTTGTCTAGCCATCTTCCTATCGCTATGGCTGCCGCCTTCTGCCGTATATCCTATCTGCAGTGTACAATACGGGGACATCTTGCTGCTCACAACAATATATTGCATGGGTTCGTGTGCTAACAGTAACTAGTTAAAAATATATTGATCAGTGTTTTCTGCTTTCATTGATTTGTTAACTGAGTCCGCGAGTTCATCGCCCCACGCCCATGTTATTAGCAAAGTGCTGGAAAAGTTTGAATCCACTAGACCAACCGTTTTTCCGAGATGGGTCACTTTGGGTCACATAATACCCACTTTCTAGAGCGCTTAGAAACTATAGAAGTGCGTGTGCAGCAATTAGAAAAGGCAAGTAACATCTAAAACCAACTTATTTTGCATTGGCTTACTGGGGCATCAAAACGATTTGAGCCACACGTTTCAGCTGAAGATGAAATTCGAAATTCGAGCATTTTTCATATTTCATAGTTGAAAGCGAGGTATTGTGGCGCTGTTTGCTACTACAGGCAACTCAGGTCTCCTTTCAGGAAAAGTTCCATTATTACTTGGCACAAATTTTAGATGATTGATGCCTCTGACGTTGACCAATCATGTGCGACGAGAAAAGAGATTGGTTATGGACAGCATGACGCGATTGATAAGGCTGGGTCGATTGCTGACCAATGGTAGCATGGCATGCAAATATTTGGGCGGGGTTGGCCTGGGAAAATTGTTAGTATTCATCGCTGCCACTTGGTGGCCATTGTGGAGTACTGCACGCAGTATAGTATTTTTATTGTCTTCCTCGTTCGTGCAGATGTTTAACCCAAATGTGTATGTCGATGTATTTTTTTACTATGTGTGAATGGGAGAGCTAAGATGTGAACTGTGTGAAACCTAAAAATCATTTTTTTTAAGTAAACCACCCTCACCCTCACTCACCCTCAACCCCTCACCCTCACTCACCCTCAACCCCTCACCCTCAACCCCTCACCCTCACCCTCACTCACCCTCAACCCCTCACCCTCACTCACCCTCAACCCCTCACCCTCACTCACCCTCACTCACCCTCAACCCCTCACTCACCCTCACCCTCACTCACCCTCACTCACACTCACTCACCCTCACTCACCCTCCCTCACTCACCCTCAACCCCTCACCCTCACTCACCCTCACTCACCCTCACCCACCCTCACCCTCACTCACCCTCAACCCCTCACCCTCACTCACCCTCAACCCCTCACCCTCACTCACCCTCAACCCCTCACTCTCACTCATCCTCACTCACCCTCAACCCCTCACCCTCACTCACCCTCACCCACCCTCAACCCCTCACCCTCACTCACCCTCAACCCCTCACCCTCACTCACCCTCAACCCCTCACCCTCACTCACCCTCACTCACCCTCACTCACCCTCACTCACCCTCACTTACCCTCACTCACCCTCAACCCCTCACCCTCACTCACCCTCAACCCCTCACTCACCCTCACCCTCACTCACCCTCAACCCCTCACCCTCACTCACCCTCACTCACCCTCAACCCCTCACCCTCACTCACCCTCAACCCCTCACCCCTCACTCACCCTCAACCCCTCACCCTCACTCACCCTCAACCCCTCACCCTCACTCACCCTCACTCACCCTCAACCCCTCACCCTCACTCACCCTCACTCACTCTCACCCTCACTCACCCTCACTCACCCTCACCCTCACTCACCCTCAACCCCTCACCCTCACTCACCCTCAACCCCTCACCCACCCTCAACACCTCACCCTCAACCCCTCACTCTCACTCATCCTCACTCACCCTCAACCCCTCACCCTCACTCACCCTCACCCACCCTCAACCCCTCACCCTCACCCTCACTCACCCCCTCATCCTCACTCACCCTCACTCACCCTCAACCCCTCACCCTCACTCACTCACCCTCACTCACACTCACCCTCACTCACCCTCACTCACCCTCACCCTCACTCACCCTCACTCACCCTCACCTACCCTCAACACCTCATCCCCACTCACCCTCACTCACCCTCAACCCCTCACCCTCACTCACCCTGACCTTCACTCACCCTCACTCACCCTCAACCCCTCACCCTCAATCCCTCACTCACCCTCACCCTCACTCACCCTCAACCCCTCACCCTCACTCACCCTCAACCCCTCACCCACCCTCACCCACCCTCACCCTCACCCACCCTCACCCTCACTCACCCTCAACCCCTCACCCTCACTCACCCTCACTCACCCTCACTCACCCTCACTCACCCTCACCCACCCTCACTCACCCTCACTCACCCTCAACCCCTCACTCACCCTCAACCCCTCACCCTCACTCACCCTCAACCCCTCACTCACCCTCACCCTCACTCACCCTCACTCACCCTCACTCAGCGCAACCACAGCATCTTCACTAAATATATTTAATAAACTTTAAGCTATTGGCAATATAAAATAAAATCCATTTTATTTACGTATTAATTGTTTTTTAAAGCCATTGATTTTTTTTATATCAATACATATAAGTCACATATAAGTCCCGTTAATACAAAACATGTTGCTTTACAAATGCTAGAGGTGTCACATTTACAAAAATTATAACTATTGGCTTTGTAAAGAAGAAAGCTATTAATTTAGCTATTTAGAAAAAACAACACATAAATAAAAAACAAAAAAATAAATAACACCTATAGCTCAAACTTTACTACTGCGAGACCTATTGCATTTCCAATGCTTGTTCTTTCTCCTTCGATGCTTATGTGTATGTAACTTGTTATCTCTCATGTTGTCAATAAAAAAAGTAAAAAATAAAAAAATAACAGCCTAGAGCCTGTTAAAAGTGCAAACTAGTATTGGCTAATGCCTCAAACTACTGAATAAAAGAAACATGTATTAATAATAGCCAGTAAAAGGGCTGGGCTTTCTTCAGACTTTCTCCAGTTGGGGGTGCACAATGCAGCTACAGGTTTGTAAAGCTTTGCCAGCATTCTTAGAATTTCCCATTTAATTTAGTCCACAACATTGAAGAAGATGAAGGGTCCTAAATCAACTTTGAGTAGTGGGCCCCCAGTCTTGTAAGCAGCCTGGTAGGTTTGTGCGAGTACGTGGGAGGGTGTAAAGGCAGGATGGGTTTAATTAAAATAATAAAAAACTTACCTTCCCGGGTCCCGCTCCGCCTCAGCTCCTGGCCGGGTCTCGTGTTTGTCTGATCCTCTCCTGAACAGAAAGCGGCCACAGGCAGCCTTCCTCCCCTCCCCTAAGCTGATCACAACGCAGCAATGGCAGCGTTGTGATTGTTAGGGACGGCGCCCAGCCGGGGGCCTATGGGGAGGCCAATTCTCTATGTAGGCTGCATGCAGCCTACATAGAGAAAAGGCAGAGTGCGCATGACTTGTTTGGTCAGCCCCAGAGGGCCGACAGCAATGGGCAAGTCACTCCTCCCCGACCCAACCACCAGCCCGCCCCCAACCTTGCAGTGCAGTGCGAGAAGAAGAAACATAAAATGGTATTTAAAATACCATTTTATGTTTTGGCTTCTCGCACTGCATGAAAGCAGTAGGGCAAAGCTCCTCCGCCCTAATGGAGGAGCCACCCCTGGCTGCACATGCTTGTTACACAACACTAGGATTTCACAAAGCTCATGAGTCTAAGGGAGCACATGCAGACAGCCAAGTCTCACATGCTGCCAACACGCTTGTGACCTTTCTGCACACTATCTGCCTGACGTAAAATACCATTTTATGTGTCTGCTTCTTGCACTGCGAGAAAGCAGTGGGGCGACACGCCTCTGCCCTCATGGAGGAGTTTTATGTTGGGTTGTTCCTAGCTCTTTTCAATGAGTCTCTGACTTGTCTCTCAGGGTAGCTTCTAGCCTTGAGGTTAGACACCAAGGTGTCTAACCTCAGCAATTGATGTGCAATTGTGCCTAATTCGTAAAAACTGGCCGACTGGTAGATTGTCCCTTAGTGCTGTCACTGATCAGACATATAACATAACAGTTAGTGTTTATCAGGAACAATATCTCCACTACAGACTAATCCCTGTGGAGACACTATGCACTTACGGTTCCTAAAACTATCTACGATCCGTATTAACACACCCCTCTACAAGATGATCGCCAACGCGGCGTTACTCCCACCATGCCTAGTGGTACTACCACTCTTCTATGTTTCGTTTCACCACACACGTGACCAGTCACACGACTGGTTCTCAACACTACATCAAGACCCGCCGCCGACGTAGCTTCCTCATCCCGGTGTCGGCGGCAGGGTAGGTCGAACGCCTGAGAGCGTTACACATGCTGGTGAGTGATTGATTTTTTCTTCTCTCGAGTTAAGTGACCGAAGCTCTGGGCTCCCTCTGTGTGGGGTTTATCTACGGGGGATACCACTCTTGGTGTGCTGGGTTGGTGGTAGCGGCGTTCTGCCCTGCTCTGGGGTACTGACGGGACGTGTTCTGGCTTGCCGCGGCTGTGCACTCGGGGCGGGGGGGGGGGTTCGACGTCACCCGTGGCCCAGGTCACTTGGTTGGATCCTCGGTGGGGTGAGGCCACTTATTGGTTGACCTCACCTATGTGCATTTACCACCATCGTGGTTACACTTTGGCTATCACCTACTACTCACTCTGGCTCATTATGGTGGCTTGTTAACTGGAGCTCGACCCCTACTCCCTTTTCCTTTTTCTCCCATTAGGACCCAATCGGAGTCCTTTAAACCGCCGGCTACTGTAGCAAAAAATGTTTGCGGGCAGTATAGGTGAGTCCTACCATGTCCGGATTACCATTTCCACTGTTTTTAACTATTTTAGTGTTTCAACCTTGCGAATTGGTGACATGAACAGAGTATGTTTTGAATATTGAGTATACTCCACTTTTGATTCACACTTATTTCTCACTACGATTCTATGTGTGACATAGCATTTAAGTTAAGATCCTTTCACGAGCACTAACTTTGCTGGATAGTAAGGTTTGAATTGAAGACAATATGCTTATTAATGTATGATTTTAACATGTTCCCCCTACCTATTTTTGTCCCACCTTCAGGTCTACTATGAAAGTACGGGGTATGTAGATTTTACTTACCTTGTAGTGTAGAAAGTGTGAGGTTGATCCTGAAGAAGTGTCCCGATCAGTTTGACATTTGAGACACAAAACATGTCGATCACTTGAGAGCTGGGCACATACCACTAGACACTTTACGACTAGTTTTTGGCCCCTCTCCACCTTTTAATTAGGCAGTTTACCTTCAGAATAAAGTTTGGTTAGGACTAACTGACCTATTTTAACTCACATTTCCTTACATCTACACACACTAGGCCCTTTATCCCCACTGCACCCACCGGCAGGAACAGAAGATCCCTCGATAAAAGAGCCCCGGTTCCGGGTGCCCATCAGGTATTGTAGCGCCGACCTGACGAGGGGCAGGCTCAAATGATGGAGCATGACACCTAGCTTGCTGGGTGTGTGAGAGCCCTAGTTTCAACAAGGAGAATTCCCTCTCCTTCCCTCACACATTAGTGGTCCTCCAGTGACCCTACTACCTTTTCATGCTCCAACCTCTCTAACATACTATCACAGAGGAACTTCGTACCCATCTTCTAAACAGCCTCCTGGGGCATGTACGCTGGACCTCGGTAAACTAGCCCCCAGTCCCTCCTTTTGTTTAACACAACTGTTTAATTGGTTGCAATGTCTATATTTTAAAATATCTTATGGGGTTAAGGCACCTTCTTCAGGTATCTTTGTGTGCCAGCTAAATCTCAGGGGATAATAGTAATGTTAAGATAACTCTGGAGGATAGTGCATATGCTGGAGAGATCTGGGTTTTGCCTAGTCCTAGTTATGAATGATAGTAGAATTGAGGGTTAATCTGTCTCCTGCAAAGCACATTGTGTAGCACGCAGATGACAGATTTGTATTTTGGGTAAATGGGTTACTATTGAAGACCGAGATCAATTTGTTACTTGCTTTTCATTAACTGTAATCCTTCTAATATAGCACAGTGAGTTATGAAGGACATGTGGCTCCTACACCTTGTAACCCTTACTGTCTTATGCCATACATCCGTTCTATTGATGTACACACATGATTTATTGTCGATGTATAATCTGTATGTATGATGTAAAGCGCTCTGACATCCCACATTGGGATGAGTAGTGTTAAAGCGCTATAAAAGGTAAAAAAAATAATGGTATTTAACCCCTTCCATGCGGCCGCGATTTTCCCCGTGTGCGGCCGCCGGCAAAACACGGGCGGGCCATGACGAACCCCAGCCGTCATCAGCACACGAGCACCGTAGTGCATGACGGCTGGGGTCCGTCACCAGCATGGAAGGGGTTAAGTTATTTGTGGAAATACTGGGGTGACCAAAACAGCTGACATTCTTACAGTGTATGTATATCTCTTATATACAGGGACTGAACAAAGTCAAAATCATTTATTTCTTAAGTGCCTGTGAAGTGATAAGTTGTGTTTCCACGTTTCCCCTTCATTGCATCTAGGTATGAGACTCCTGATAGCTCCCAGCCAGGATACTCCAACAAAAAGAGGCCTTATGGCCGCTTAACTTGTTATTGGTGAAGCTGGAATCTGATATGCCTCCTCCCCACCTGCACATTGCTGCTCGGAACACAGCAGAAAACGTGCAGGCGCACCTGAAAGTGTCCTGTGTCAGAAAATACACCACAACGAGTTCAGCATATTTATGTGAACTCCGGGAGAAGTCAGGAAAGAATGTGGCACTACGCTAAAAGTGGCCAGCTTTGCAGCAGGGGTACAGGACATATACCCTCTGAAGATAGTGGGTAGGCGGAGTCTACCGGTGTCTACCCTCGACTCAAGCCCTGCAGACTGGCGACCTGAACGGAAGAAACAACGAGCAAATCAAAGTATTTTTTGTGCCAGGCTGTACTGGCAGGCCAGAACATGGCGTTGAAAAGTACGTGACATGGCTTATGTGGGGAAACTGCTTCACATCCACTCCTGAGCGCATCTCTGCCTTGCCACGACACCACAGTTTACTTCCAAGCGAGGCTTATGAACTTTATGGGTTGTGAGACGAACAGATTAAGCCAGTCAGTCAGTTGTAACGAATACATTCTTAATATCCATAGAACTATAAATCTGCTAATTTAAGGAAACGCTGTGTCTCACGGACATCAATCGTGTTAGTGGCAAGGCCATGTGGTGGATGTTCCACTCCACCGGGCCAAATAACCAAACGCTACAATACAAATGCTCAGAGCAAGTCTTGGCTCTAGATTAGCAATAATAAATATAATTTGTACGGGAATGCGAATGTAGTGTGAAAATGAAGAATGTCTGCTCGTTTCAGTTCCAGTTCATGCCATAGTTCATGATATCAGGGGCATAGCTTCGTCAGTAAGATTTTAGGGGTGTGTGTTTCAGATTTTCCCACAATGTCGCTGCCATATAATGCCGAAATACATTCTACGACAAGCAGAGCACATGAGAGGGAATAAAGGGGCAGTGGAAAGGGAGACAAATGTGAATTGGTAGGGGTACTAGCTGAGAGAAAACACAATATTTTGTAAAATAACCAACATTTTTGAAGACTTTCAAAGTTGAGAGGGAGAGAGTATGTGTGAGTTTTTGTCTGTGTTTATGTAAAAATGCTTGTGAAATACGACAGACACCTCACCATACCCGACTGAAAGCACCTGTACCCAACTATTTTCTAGAAAATATATGTATTAGGGGGTTTGTAACACCCCAAACACCCCCTCCACCAAAGCTAAGCCCCTGCAAGAGATAGCTATGAAAATAACGCAAACTTTACTGTTTCCAGTAAATTGAACACGTGCAAGCCAATGGGATCTGGAGAAGAACTCAACGCATAACTTCCCCAAAGCTGTGCTTCAAAAAAATGCTATTTTCACTGAACCCGATAGGTGTTAGTGGCACCTCCATGAAAGCTGCGGGAAAGCAGGAAAATAAAATTTACATGAAACGCACAGTAAACAATGAAGTGCAGGCCATAAGCAGAGGGGTGGGCATAAAAAAATCTTGAGAAGATGATAAGAAATGTATTTTTTATCATTATTGTGTTGTGTCTTCGCATTTTTTATGTAATGCCACTTTCTTGAAGAGCCTCACTAACTCCAACATAGCAGCTTTCTCTAATTCGCTCTGTGTTACTTTGCGCTATATGAGCAGAACAAGAGCCCGTTTTTAATCAATCCACCAGTATCCCACTCCAGGGCATTGAATTTCATAGCTATGCAGCTTTGTGGGTGCTTTTTAATCTGTGTCACGTGCCAACCCATGTGCCACACCAGCGAGGTTTGCACATACAACTCACAATGGCTTGGATCATATGTATCTGCATTAACATACCCTTCAAAGTGCATTTTAAAAGATATGCTCTCATCAAGTTTTCCTTACAGAATAGTGTAATTTCCAAAGGTAGAGGTGACTACCACTATGTTGCTGGCAGTAAGAGAGCCCCAAGCACGGCTGCTTGGGAAACCCTAACAACAGTCAACCAGAAGAATGTATCCTATAAGTTGGCTTGAGCGGTCGGCCTCGAAGCTAGGGAAATGGGTTTGAGTCTCGGCAGGGACGCTCAAAATCCTGTGATTCTGGGCAAACTACTTAATCTCCCCGTACCTAAGAAAATGTCCGTCTGTAACGCAACTGGTGCTCATGTAAAGTGCTCCGATACCTTCGGTAGAGTTTTCGCTATATAAAACAAAAACAAACAAACTAGATCTACTCAATGCTGCAGGCACAGGAAAGTCACCCATAGCATCAGCCCTCTTAGTGAGGTTGTAGATCACAAATTTCATTTTAGCTATTATATTAACTAGCATGGCCATCAGAGAGGCCTCTTGCTTCTTGAACCAATGAGCAAGTCTGAGAACTATACTGATGCTCAAATCTAACACTGTATGAAGCAGTAGAGGAAAAGCACTGGATTGCCCATAACATTTCTGGTAGCCAAAGTGTATGTATGTATGAGGTATTTGCATTGTGCTAACCTAGCCAGAAGACAATGGAGCACACTATACAGGGTCAAAGGGAAGCATAGAGTCAACAAGTGATAGGAGGGGTAGCTGGGTTCCGGGTGCAGAAGTGTTATTACTCTATGTATGTATTGGTAGAAATGTGTTACACGGTTCTGCTACTAACACTGAAAAGGCCCATTCTCCTTGAGGAATTCGTCATGAAGCTAACAGAGAAGTTCATGTTTCGCTGGGGGCAGATTTCGAAGTATGTGCTAGCAAGTACCAATTACATCTGTACTTCAGAAAGGTGGTGGGGCTCCTACATGGACTTCTCTATGCAAAATACCAAGGCGCTAGAATATGAGCATCCGAGTGATCAAAAGGGCTACAGTACTGTACATCTAAATGCCTAGCAAGAAAGGAAGTGTGTGGCCAAGGTTCAGTACTCAATGCAAGATAACAGCTCTGAGTACTGTTACCCTGCTGGGAAAGGCCAGGAAAGCTACATTTTTTTCTCCAGATTTCTCGAGAGAAAGAAGTAAAAATTCAGGACTGGTTCGGTGTGTGGCCTGAAAATAAATTACAAACAACAAACAAATTCTGGTTGGAGGCATGCAGCACTAGAAATACAAGCATTTGGAATGCAATAGGTCTCGCATTAGGAAAGTTTGAGCTATTGGTATTGTAAATGACAAATTTTGTATTTATTTTGTATTATTGTGTTGGTTTTGAAAATAGCTAAATTAATAGCTTTGTCATTTACAATGCCAATAGTTTTAACTTTCGCAAATGTGACACTTGTAATGCAATATGTGTTGTATTTACGTGACTTAGATGTATTGATATTACAAATAACAATGTCTTATTTTTTTAAATAATTAATACTTAACCCCTTAAGCGCTGCCGTCGGCCAACGGTCGTCACGAGCGCTACCTCTCCTGTGCTGCGTAGGACCGTTGGCCGACGGGCCAGCGCTCGTTATTCGAACGTTCAGCGCTGGGTGCTGAACATTCGAAGCAGCTAAGGTGTTAAATAAAAGTTATTGTAATTTAAAATGGCAATAGCTTACACTTTTGTAAATACATTTTGTGAAGATTATGTTCAGTGTATTTTATTGTGACGAAAATCCAAGAACAGAAGGGGTGTAGAGAGAGGGGTGTGTAGAGAGAGAGGGGTGTAGAGAGAGAGGGTTGTGTAGAGAGAGAGAGAGAGGGGTGTGTAGAGAGAGAGAGGGGTGTGTAGAGAGAGAGAGGGGTGTAGAGAGAGAGGGGTGTAGAGAGAGAGAGGGGTGTAGAGAGAGAGAGGGGTGTGTAAAGAGAGAGGGGTGTGTAGAGAGAGAGGTGTAGAGAGAGAGGTGTAGAGAGAGAGGGGTGTAAAGAGAGAGGGGTGTGTAGAGAGAGGGTGCGTAGAGAGAGAGAGAGAGAGGGATGTAGAGAGAGAGGTTTTTTTAAAATTCAAATCAAGTTTTCTTATTGCTATGATTTATGCTCGTGTTCTTATTTCCTGCTGGTTCCCTGGTGTTTGTTTGATTCTTACAGATACAGTATGGATTCCTTATCCATATGTAGGTGCGCTGCTCTAGGCAGGTAACATTGTGAGCTCTGCAGCACCCAACTAGAAGTCAAGCAAGTGCGGATGGGTCCGATAACTTAAGGATGTAGTTAGTCAAAATGAATCAACACACACAACCAACCACTTTAGGTGCAGTGTAGCCTACAATGCTTGTTGCACTTGACGTAAGGCGTTGTTAACAAGGAAGAAGTTAAGCACCCTCTTTTAACAGTATCTACAGAGTATGTACATATTTCCCGATTCCAAGGAAAAAAAACAGCTATAGGGATGAAAATCATTAAGGCAAAGGTGGGAGTGAGTTTTTAAGGACAGTAGTGTTGCACCAAAATGTACAGCAGTGGCAGGAGCCAGCGTGAAAATGATTTGTTTTTGTTGGAGGGTGGGTGGGGGGTGATCAGAAGGTGAACCCCACTGCCAGGCACTGCTCAGCACCTTTACAGGGCAGTAGTTTAACGCCACCAACCCACTGTTGCGACTTGCAGGACAAACGTGTCCACCTAGAACAATTTAGCACCTGAGTGGTTTTAAATCTGCAACTGACAGATATGTCCCAGCTGTGGGCGCAAGTTTGGGGGACCCACAAAAGGTTAAGTGGTCAAACAACCCTCGTGGGTGAGTTTCAGTAGGCTTGTGGTACCCCCTCCACACACTGCAGTGTATGCACATTCCAATGCCCCACTCCATCCACCACGTGCACTGAAAGCTGGTACAGTCTACATGGTATGGGAGCGAAACTAGTGTTTCACTAGTGCCTCCAGCCAAAGATCATATGAAAAATATGCCCCCAGAAGTCCGCTCTCAAATTAACGCAGTGTATTAAAAAAAAAGGCATGGTCATTTACAATGCCAATAGCTTAATGTCGCGTAAATGTGAGACCTTTTGGATTGCAAATGCTTGGTTTTTTTTGCAGAGGGCTAATTAATATGGACATGGCCTGCAAATTATACGTCATTCGAAAATATCATTTTGCAGAATTTGATCTGGATATTTCAGAACAACCAGATGGATCAAAAGCGCCTCGGTTCAGGGATGTGGGATCAGTGAGCTTTGCGACACAACCAACTGCACGAGCACGAAGACAACAGCAAAGCAAATCTGGCAGACTGGCCTTGGAGGTCTTTCCCAGGAGGTCACTGACTCTGCCCCAACCCTCCTGGCTCCTCCCCTTCCGGTTTTAAGTGTGAGCTCCACTTTCCTCCGGCAGCGCCCTGTCGGTCCCAGGGAGCTTGCTTGTGTTTGCTATGTGTGAGCCGCCGGAACAAACACTACTTTTTTCATCCCCGTCTTCATCTGTTCCTGCTCGATCAGTAATAAATCAGCAACATCACACTTTTATTAGTGCTTCTCACTTTCAAAGTCCAGCTCGCGCAGGAGGCTCATCATCATTCTGGGAATTCTGATTGGCAGGTATCCAGTTGTGATCTGCTGCTGGTGGCTGGAGCAGGGATCGGCCCGCTGGCGCTGCCTGCTGCTCTCTGCCCCGCTGTACCACTCATTAACTCCAGCACATCACAGATGCCTATATGGCACTGATTTCACCCACACGTACTAGCAGCCCTGCAGATATATCTGCATATATGGTATAGAACGAGAGCTGCAACATGTTCCCATATTGACAGGAAACAAGTAAATAGCCTTTCTACTCTTCAGTTTAACATATTGGGGCATTCTGGGAGTTGTAGTCTTCGATGAAGAATTAGTCCAATATCATGGCTGAAAGTAGTCACTTGTATAAGGGAAGCAGAGGCTGGGAGCATGCTGTCCACCCTTCAAGGCTACAAACCCAGGTATGGTTATCCCCGAATTTTGTAACTTTAGTACTTAAGTGCCATGATCCACCCCGCATTTCAATCCACAGCACGCTTAGTGGTCTATCCGTACTCCCTCCAAATAAAAAAAAATCTGCCGATCATAGGTCCCTTTTAATAACCTAGCAGACTCTTTAACATTGTGACTTTTGTTTGAACTATGGCATGTTGTCTTAACTTAGTACTATGGGTGTGGTTTTATACAGGTATTTGTAGACTATCACTACCGTCGCAAAAGGGAATAGTTGGGCAGCAAACATGCCAAGGGCGGGCATTTGTGACAATATCGCTCTATCCCGACAAGTTGTTGGCCATTAGCTACTTGCATGTTGTGACTTATAAATCCACATTTGGAAAATGTTTTAAAAAATCCACATTTGAATAAGAAAACTACAAAATGGGTACAAGGATACAAAACTGGGGTTCAGCTTGAAGTGTGTTGGAAGATAAACACTCTTGATATAAAGACTGTGCTTTCAAAGTAATCACAATGTAGATTCTTCAAATTTGTTTTAATTTATTGTTAAAACAAGTGATAATATTAACTACGTCTCATTTAAGGCTGGGGTGCAAGGATTTGAATCCAATGTTATCCCCTTGTTCAGCACTCTGCACGCACATTTTGTGTTGATACATTAATGGATGCACCTAGCATGGTTCTCCCGGTGCCAAAGTACACCCACAGTGCAGAGACAGATGGCAAACGACAGCAGTAAGACCTGCTGGTCGTTACCGTGAGGGAACCGGACGTTATTCCCAGGGAAACCGAAAGTGCCTGTATGTGTTTATTTTGTTATTTCAGAAACCCTTACAATGGAAGGTGATATCCAGGAGGTGACCTGTGTGTGCCGGAGTCTGTGTGAACGAGCCTCCCGTGCTGACTGAGACTTTTAGCTTCAATATTTGTGCCAGACAGGTGTATTAGCCACAATTTGGAGTTTAAAACCTGGCAGTCGTAGTACCAGCAACAGGCGCGCTCCGTTGTCCAAAGAATGGAGAAAGCCAGTGGTGTATATGACATACTGAGATAAATCCAGCGCTTGTATATTTCATTAAAATGCCTTTAAATTTGCCGGATTGTAAATAACGCGCTAGGCTTCCAGCTTCTGCCAGCCTCATGACATATCCGGAGCTTCGTTCGAAAGAGCAGTTTAATTAACTTACTTGTAGACATAATGTAAATGAGTGTCTGGTGATTTAAGGGGGCGGGGTGGCAAACAAACCAGAGGTTGCTGCTTCATGAAACAAGAAACAGAGAAGAATGAACAATAGAACAAGCCGTGAGCGTGCACATCCCGAAACCGAAAGTTCGGGAGCGTCACGCCTGTCGTGGGGCGGGACTTCCGTCTTCTGCGGGAAGCCCGCGCCCACGGAGTGGTTGGCCCAGAGGAGCAGTGGTGATGCGGGGCTCCCATGCCTGAGGGAGAGCCCGCGGTGGCTGCAGAAGTCAGGAGTGGCGGCTGAGGCCGCCGATGCGGTGAGTGGGGCTTGGTGGGGATGTGTGTGTGTGCACGCGTGTGTGTGTGTGTGCGTCTGTGCATGTGCAGGGGGGGCTGGCTGTGTGTGTGCGAGCCAAGCGAAAGCAGGGGCTGTGTGTGCGTGTGCATGTAAGCGCGTCTGCGCAGGCGCATCTCAGAAGCGCGTCCACAGACCCCAATCGGCGCGTGCCCCGGTCTGTACCACTTGGCTGGCAAGTCCATAACAATAGATCTAGCTGGTGACAGCGCTTTCGCGCTGCATCACCAGCGAGACCTAAAAAAACACTCTACAACATCAGGCAGTAAACCATTCGGCTGTCCTTGAGTCGCCTTCCGTGAAGCAGGGACAACACAAAGGCTTCATAAATATGGAATACGGAATGCAAAATTGAAGGAGGACGTGGGACGCCTGTATCATGGATGCCTAAAAACACCATAATTTATGGAAATGTGATAGGTGTGGTTTCAGGTACCGTGAAAGATTTGGAGGGCTGTTTAGTCCCCATTCCCACGTTCCGAAGTTTGGAGCTTGAATCATTGATATAGTATAGTGCAAGAGTGAAGGCCAATTTGCCCGGGCAATATTAACGTAAATATCACATGAATTCTAGCAGTATTGGCTTATAGAATTACAGACCCCCGATATTTATGGGAGCAACTGAATATAAAAAAATTGATCTTTTTTGCTGCTACATTCATAAATATGGGCCTAGTTTTCACCTGTCTCGGTGGACTCAAAGACTCAAGTGGAAGACAAAGACATTCTGGGGATCTAGAAGCAATGTGTCTAATAATTGTTTTTGTTTCCCTGTTGCCCTCCTCTTGTGTTATTCATGAAGAGTGAAGGGGAGGAATGTAGAATCTCATCTCTGCCCACATGACCTGGCCCTCTGCGGTCATGCGCATCTCAGCTTAATGTTAATGCAGTTTTAGGGAGATTATGAAGGAGGATTATTTGATTTGGTAAGCATGAAGGCGGTATACTTTTCCAATGGGAGTGCCATTTGTGCTTTCAACACCTGTCAATCTGAAATGTTTTACATACTAAGCTATTTATATATATTGGAACCTGCATCCCTAAAATGATCTCATTTACTAACCGGGGCTTTGGTGAGTAGCTGCTGACGTTGTTTTATTTTGGTAATACCCACGCAGTACAGACACAAAATATACACGTACCCGCACACTACCCTCACACAAACGCATGGACACTCACATGCACACGTGACTCCACAATGGCGCAAGACAAGGTAGCCTGCTTCGGCGAAGTACAGAGCCACTGTTTACTTTTTTTACCCAGATATTGTTATTGCCAACAACCGATATTTTTATGTGTGCAGTAAAAAACAGAATCCCAGATGATATCGCTGGCAGGCTCAGAACATTCATTCCTCTTGTGCCACAGGGAAAGGCAGCACATTTCACTATAGTGCATGTTTTTCTGTTTAACCACCCGAAAGTAGTCGAAGCGAATTCCGAATTATTAATCCTTTTCCCTTGTAAAGGCAGACATTTTATGGCTGCTGGCTGCGCGGCGTGCGCACAGTAGGCCAAACGGATTGGTAACACTGCGAGTGACAGCCTAGCCTGATGGCTGCGACAGGTGGGGTTCTGCTGTGTCTGCACCGTGCATGCAAGCATACGCACGAGGCTGCGGTGCTGCTGCTGTTAGGGGTAGGGCCCCCTGTTTGAAGCCAAGGCAGATTAGCAGAGGAAACAGGTCATCCAAAGCTGTCTGAGGTCCTAGGATGCGGCACTGACCACTCTACCCACGCTGACATCACCATGCAGACTACAGGAGGGGGCTCTCTAGGCGGTAATTATGTACACAGGAAAGTGAGTGCCAACAAGACGCCTCTACATGCGCGCGAATTTCTGCTTTTACTGTGATATATTGTACTTTAAGCACTCTAGTACAAGGTAGGAAACAAAGACTACTTCCTTTGTAAACTTAAACCCAACAGTTTTGTTTTAACGTCACCTTATAATCATAACTTAACCGTTAAGCAACAATCACATGATAAGGCAATTCACTCCTACATTAATTAAATTTATGTCACAACATTTTTCGGTCTGTCTACGGGTAGTGTAAGTCTAACAGAGCTGAAGTCAACACAATGAACAGTAGAACAAGCAACAATGTACACAGGGGCTCTTTGTGAAAGTCCCCTTCAGCAATTGGCTTGCACGGTGAAAACCTTTTACCAATTGATTGTCTGATATGTCCTTCTTAATTTGAATCCATTCACGGCCTTTTGCGGATGTTTCAATTTTCTGCCATGACATTTTGCCTTGGAAACTGAAGCTAAAGTAGTGACTCTCAAGACATTTCAGCATCTAGGGTCAGATGTACAACCAGTTCTTGTGTACGCAAACGGGTTTGTGACCCGTCTGCGCACTCAAAAACCTACATGGCCATGTACTAACACTATTTTGCAAGTCGTAAATGCGACTTGCAAAATAGTGTTTTGTGACTCGCTATTAGGAAGGGGCGTTCCCTTCTTAATAGCGACTCTCTAGCCATTTATGAATGTTTTGCAACCATAATTTCGGCCGCAAAACACCCGCAATTTACCGCCCTCTTCAAGAGGGTGGTAACGGAGTTGCAAATGGGAAGGTGTCCCCATGGGACCCCTTTCCCTATGTGACTGGTTCTAAAAATATTTTTTAAGGGCAGGCAGTGGTCCCAGGGACCACAACTTGCCCTTAAAAAATGAAACGAAAAAGTTTCATTTAAAAAAAAAAAATGCATCCCATTTTCCTTTAAGGAAAACGGGCTGCATTTAAAAAAAAAACCAACTGCTTTATTGACAAGCATGGGGTCGCAAATTGCGAGTGACTCAATATTCATGAGCCTCATATTTTGCGAAGCCATTGGGAATCGCAATCAGTGTATCTGACACTGTTGTACATTTTAAATAGCAACTCGATTTGCGACTCCCAATTGAGCGCAAATTCAAATTGGAATGGTCGTACATCTGGCCCTAACTGTCTGCAGTCACCAGGGACTCCAAAGGGGCCTGTGCAGAGTCACGTAGAGGCTAGCTGCTGCCTCTTAAAGAAGAAGTCCTTAAGTTGGCCTTGCATTTCTCTTTTTATGTGGTTTAGGCGGAAAACATCAACATCATGACACAGACGACATAGTTGAGGAGCTTCCCCTTTTTACCTTTATACTTCACCTACACATCACCATTCCTGTAAATACATGTTCCAGTCCACCAAAACATGTTTTGAAGTGCTTGTAAGGATGCTACACATGGTTTCACAATGCGGTGCTAAGTGGGCAACAAACTGCATCGGATTCCTCTTATTCCCTTTCTGCTTCATATACTATGCCACAAAGTCTTGGTTTGTTGTACAGTATTGCACTGCCTGCAAATTAGATTTGATTTTAAGAGAAATCCTCTAATCCATTTGCCATTTCGACATCATGATGGAGATGATGTCAACATAGATGCGGGAGCTCCTCTTTGCCCTATATAGCATCGCTACAGTGGCACTGCACCGTCCCTTTGTGCTTTCAGGGACTCATAGTCATCCAGTGGTGTTAGTCAACAATTCTTTTGGCGGTAAAACCATCATGACCCTACATCTAGAGCCCCTGGTTCTCAAAGATCGGTCACAGACCAGGTAAGCGATCCTAAGAGGTTTGGAAGCTGGTGCTCAAAGTGTCACCTCATCCTTGTGTCAGTGACCGCTGGCAGATTGAAGTACGTTGTCCAGGCAAAGCACTGGTTATATAATTGTTTTAGATAGCCTTGAAGTTATTGAACATAATGCCCTCTCATTGGGCAGTGCAAGACAACTAAGTCACTGTATACGAGTACCCCGCATCGCCATCCATCGTGGGTCACCATGCACCCATAAGCTGACTGTTGGCCTCCACGTGTAGTCCTTCAAAGTGGAAAGATGTTGCCCACTTAAAGGCACAAATACTGCAATTGTATGCTTTGTTTAAAAATGATGAGTAAGCAATCTAATAGTGATATCCTCATCAGAAAATACTTTTTTGCCCACAAAAGGTATTTCTTCATTTTATGTGACTTCTTCACTGTTCCATCAATCTTTATTGAGTGACATGCCCAATGCAAGTTTAGTTGAAAAGTAATTCAACTTTATATTATTCTCGAAACAAGCAGCCAGACCGATAAAATTCGGATCAAAAAGTAAATGCACAATATACTTCAGAGCAACTACTTCTTATGTTTCAGTGTTATGTTATCCAAGTTTAAAAAATGAAAGAGTAGTGTGTCTAAAATAGAAATGAGAAAGAAACACTTGGATAACTCCTGAAAGTTTTCACAACACAGACACATCATGGGCTGGAGCAGTGCAAGCTTCCTTGACACACAGCCTGCAGCAGTGAGGCAGTGCCGTAGGAATGGGGGTGCGGTCGGTGCAGGCCGACCCGGGTGTCATCACTGAGGGGGGTGACAAAATGGTGGAGAGCGTATGGATAAGGAAGGGGAGGGGGTGTTTCATTCCACCGGAGTCTGTCTCTGCAGTTTGTACTCGGAGGGTGGGGCGCAAACACTAAAAGTTTTCTGCGCCGGCCGGGTACCCCCTGACCTTGCTGCGCCGCTGCAGTGAGGGTGATGTGGAGAGAGGAAAGTGATCTGGAGACAGGAGAGTGAGGGAAAGAGAAACTGGAGGGTGAGAAGGAGGGATGAGGGTAAAGAGGGTGAGGCAGAAAAAGAAGGTGAAGTGGAGAGAGAGGAGGGTGAGTCAGAGAGAGAAGAGTGAGGCAGAGTGAAAAGAGGACGAGGTAGAGTGACAGAGGAAGGTGAGGCGCAGAGAAAAGGAGTGTGAGGCAGGGAGAATGGAGCTGGCACAACTCCCACAGTTGGTAGAGTAGGAAGCGGATTCCCCTGTGAGACCATGCAGCCTGCTCAGGGCTAGGTCTCAGACATCTGGGTGACACTGTACATCACTGCGGAAAAAGGTAGGTGAGTAGTCTCCATCAGTTCTAATTATATGGACATCTAGATAACCATCCCCACACACCCAAATAAAAACCAAAAAGCAAATGTCTTGCTCCTGTCCCACAGGCCCCAAGACTGCCTACTCTTTCACCGAACGCTAGGAGCCAGATCATCCTATATTCCTGGATCCCGCCCTTTAGTGAATTTAGGATATGCTTATAGGAAGCCTTTGTGGCTTCAGATACTTAATTCAGGTCATGCCGAAACTTTCATCCATCTGCTGTGCTTGCGCGACAATTTGCAGAGATGCTCGCCTTTGAAGCAACAGGATAGGATGCATCAAGCCGTGCTCTCCAGGCCTATACCAATATGTTATCTTAATGAACAGTCTTCCTTTATCTCTTGACTATTTCCTTGTACTGGTCCAGGTCCTTCTTACTAATAAGAATCCTTGTATCTATCTAATGAATAAATTGATACTTGTATAGCGCACTACTCACCCGTAAGGGTCTCAAGGCGCTTGAATGAGGTATCGACGACCATGGTCCTTTAGTGACATAAACACAGAACCAGAGAGCTGGTAAGTCTGATCATGGATTTGATGGGCTTCCTTCAGACTGCCTTCTTATTGCATAGATCTTGAGATGAGTCTTATCTGCTTCCAAGTAGGTTTCTTCTTTTGCACCTGACGTTCTAGATAAAAGGCCATATAGAAATCAGGCAATAGGGCTGGTTACTAGTCTAGATGATTCCAGCAAAAACGAGACACCCATGATTCAATGTGGAATGACTTTTAGCCTACCAACTAAACTTTATGTATGTCACAGGCAAATCAAGTAAGGCCTCCAGCGGAGAAAATGCCCTACTGAAATCAACATAAATTTAAGGGGTACGCCAAAACTAAGTTGTTTAACCTGACCTTTCATAAAATATCTTGACTCACCACTTTCCAAAATCTGGTCACACCTATTTTGAAACGTGATACCTATGGGGTTCAGCGTTTTAGTGGATATTTAAAACCAAGGGGTAGTAAAGGTATATTGACCTATGTGTAAATCCTTTCATAAAACAGTTTGGGAAATATGTATATTTTGTTGACACAAACAATTTCAAGAGAAATGTTGGGGCTGATTTATAAGCCTCTTGCGCTGCTGGTGAGTCACTTTTTGTGGTGCTCTGTTGGCGCAGGAGCCTGCTCCATGTTTACCAAGCAGCACTATTCCACTTATTTCGGCTTAATGCTGCCTTGCATATATTGTTCTCTGTTATGCAGTTTTCTGTGTTAAAGGGTCGTGCAAAGGCTGTTTCTAGGGGCGTTCCTAGCAACATCCTTGGCTTTTTGACACTGCCTCAGATTTACATGAAATCGTAACTCTGTGCAGCTCCAAAAATGAATGCCTTACTTAGGGAGGAGTAAGGGACACACAATCGGAAGAAATTTCTTCTAGTTTTTCCTTGTTCTATGTGTGCTGCATTCTGCAGCATACGTACAAAGAGGAAAACGCCTCTTGTGATTGTTTTTGTGTAGGAAGGTTTCCCTTCCTGCACAAAAATGATCATACCCGAAATGCATGCATCCTTGCACCATAGTGCAAATTTGCCTGCATTGGTGCACTGCAGCCTATTGGGTGCCAGTGCAGGGGGAAAGGACATGAATGCGCCATATCTGATGGATACAGCACATTCATGCCCTTTTCTTTTGCCGTAGGGCAGCGCAGTAGGAAGGCCTGCGGCCCTGCCCCAGGGCAAAAACTCATAAATGAGGCCTGTCATTTTCAGATAATTTGTAAGTGTATGGCCATAAAGGTGAAAATCATTGTTTCACGAGCAAGGGTCGGTTTTCAACTACCATGGGCGCATGAGCTTCGTCCCAGCCAAAAACCCCACTACTGCAATTTGAAATGTGATGGCGGCGTGGCGCTCCTTCTGTCGGTGGAGAGGGTATCTTATAACTACTTATACTGAATCTACTAAATCCTATTTGTCACAGCGCTGGTTTTCAAAATATGAAGGAGCTTAGAATTTCGATTCTATTTTTTATACTTTTAAAATGCAACACTGGCACTTTTAAGTGGGGTTGGTATTCTTTTAACGGACGGTACAGGAACATTTGGGTAACTCTCCTATTTTTGCCATAGTGCAATAACTATTTTTGTTGACAGAATGAACAAAGAAGGCAAGGACTGATTAGGCATGTATCCTGAACATCTCTTACCACCAGGAGCACTCATTTTGCCTCCTGATATTGCTCGCATAGATTTACATGCAATCTTAATCCATATAAACATACAGAGTGGCCTGTGGTTCTGTGCTCTTACCACCGCAGTGTGCTACTCACCAGCACCCTTTTAGAGGTGTGCACATCTTAAATCCCAGTTTCATCTGGTAAAATAGTGTGTAATCCTGTGTAGATAGTTTACAAAAGCAGTGGCAATTGCACTTGTAAACACAGGCACCATGTTGTAATGGTCTTTCTCCTTAGCTCTTGCAACAGAGGGCTAAGGTTTTTCTCAGACAGATTGAGAAAGGTAAGAAAGGCACCTGTACCTATTAGAGGATAGGAACCATTAATTATGTGCAGTATAAGTGCACTATCTTCTAAGTTAAATGCCACATATGTGTTTTGGTGTGTGTGCTTCAGTAGAGCTGCCAATGTCTTTAATTATGAAAAGGGGGTGGTGATGGACAGAGTATCTGAATTAAACAAGACACTCCTACCCAGTCTACAGATCAGGGCTTGATCCATCACCGTTTTTTAGCTCACTGCACCATCCCAGCTCAGAACCTGGCTACATGCAAATTAGCCTGTCCCTGGCCCAGTGTATCATGGGAACAGGGCAGACCAAACTACCAAGCCAATAATTTTACTGGAAAGGAAACAAGCTTCCAGGGACCGGTTTCTGGCATTACAGCCGTCTTCGGCCCGGCTTGCTTGAATCCTGATGGTACAGTGAGCAAGGGACTCATGTCTGAGCATACCCTTCCACGCTTATGGTGGACAAAATAATTATGAAAAGGGGGTGGTGATGGACAGAGTATCTGAATTAAACAAGACACTCCTACCCAGTCAACAGATCAGGGCTTGATCCATCACCGTTTTTTAGCTAACTGCACCATCCCAGCTCAGAACCTGGCTACATGCAAATTAGTCTGTCCCTGGCCCAGTGTATCATGGGAACAGGGCAGACCAAACTACCAAGCCAATTCTTTTACTGGAAAGGAAACAAGCTTCCGGGGTAAGAAAGGCACCTGTGCCTATTAGAGGATAGGAACCAATAATGATGTGCAGTATAAGTGCACTATCTTCTAAGTTAAATGGCACATATGTGTTTTGGTGTGTGTGCTTCAGTAGAGCTGCCAATGTCTTTAATTATGAAAAGGGGGTGGTGATGGACAGAGTATCTGAATTAAACAAGACACTCCTACCCAGTCAACAGATCAGGGCTTGATCCATCACCGTTTTTTAGCTCACTGCACCATCCCAGCTCAGACCTGGCTACATGCAAATTAGTCTGTCCCTGGCCCAGTGTATCATGGGAACAGGGCAGACCAAACTACCAAGCCAATTCATTTACTGGAAAGGAAACAAGCTTCCAGGGACCGGTTTCTGGCATTACAGCCGTCTTCGGCCCGGCTTGCTTGAATCCTGATGGTACAGTGAGCAAGGGACTCATGTCTGAGCATACCCTTCCACGCTTATGGTGGACAAAATAATTATGAAAAGGGGGTGGTGATGGACAGAGTATCTGAATTAAACAAGACACTCCTACCCAGTCAACAGATCAGGGCTTGATCCATCACCGTTTTTTAGCTAACTGCACCATCCCAGCTCAGAACCTGGCTACATGCAAATTAGTCTGTCCCTGGCCCAGTGTATCATGGGAACAGGGCAGACCAAACTACCAAGCCAATTCTTTTACTGGAAAGGAAACAAGCTTCCGGGGTAAGAAAGGCACCTGTGCCTATTAGAGGATAGGAACCAATAATGATGTGCAGTATAAGTGCACTATCTTTTAAGTTAAATGCCACATATGTGTTTTGGTGCGTGTGCTTCAGTAGAGCTGCCAATGTCTTTAGTCACACCTGAAACATCCAGGATAAGTGCAGTAATGGAGGTATAAACAGGGCCTGTGTCTTCATAGTCTTTGACAGTAGAGAAGGGTAAGCCACCAATGAAAATGCATCTTACATTCGCTGACAGCGTATGAGCTGTTTTCTGATTGGTCGGAGCAGCTGGTGACAAATGAGCAGTTAAACTGCAGCTCAAAATGTTAGCTAGTTTATGTTATGCTTTGATTTACAACACGTATGGCATGCAGGTGAGCTGTGGGTTTTCCTTAGGAAACAGTTCATAATTGATCAAAAAAGCAAAAATTACTTTTGGTTGATTTTGGAAAGCGACAAAATGTGCTTCTTGTGGTGATATGAACATTGACAATAACAGCCTAACCTGCCAGTATGAAAACTGTTTATATCTGTTTACACAGGCTTTGCTGAAACTGTTAATGTCTGCTTGCAGGATCGTTAAGAAAAGAGACAATATCTGGTTTCATGGGCTGAACTGCGAAGTCCGTCAATATTTACATTAATGTCTACATTCGCTACGTTCAAAAAGGCAATATCTGCTTTTCTGATCACTGGAAACCTAGCAATTTTTGTTTACCGGCATTGCAGATGTTGGCAATATTGATGTGGAAAATGATTACACATTTTCTGGACTATAAAAAAACTGTCTGCGCCTGCCTAGAGGGATGTTGTAGAAACTATCAACATCGGCCTTTATTGGCAAAGAGAAAATATATGGCAATGTGGTACGTGTAGTACCAGAGTCTGGCCAATGTGGGACTCGTCAATATCCACCTTTCTGTGAAATGAGGAAATTTCCTATATCTGGTTACAACGTTATCGTGTTACTTGGCACAGTCTGCTTACTGGAGCATTGAGAAATATCAATCTAAAGAGGTAATGTGAACACCAATATGTTATAACATGTTGTCACTTAACGTAATGGTTTGCCTTTTAACAACATGCAAATGATTGGAACTTGTGGCATGCGGATTAAATAGCGGTATGTGAAGCAGATGGTTGAAGCAGACTACTTACCTCACTGATATTACCCCCAGCTGCCTGTAGCTGCTCATAGTTCTCCTCAGCAAACACAATAATATTCAGAGGTGTCCCAGTGGTATTGCTACCTGTATATTGGTGAGAGTGTGTAGTCTTACGGCTAAAGCGGTCAACCACGAAGCTAGGGAACCGGGTTCAAGTCTCGGCAACGACGTTCAACACCCTGTGATTCTGGGCAAATCACTTCATCTCCCCCTGCCTAACCAAAATGAATGCATCCATGTGTAACGAAATTGGTGCTCATGTACCTGATATCTCCGGGTATAGTTCGTGCTATATAAAACTCTAAAACAAATATATATCCCTCGACTCTTTGATTGCCGAATAAACACTATTTTGGAAGAACTACGGGCTCGTCTGACTTCTCTGACCTGAATTCTGCTTTCGAATATATATATATATACATATATATATATATATATATATATATATATATATATATATATATATATATATTATTTTTTTTAAGTAAGAAGAAAAACACAAAGAGAGGGTTTGAAAGCCCATTCAGGGCACAATTGTGGGGATGCAGTACTGCCTAGATGTACTAACAACAGAGTTTCAAATGGAAAAGAATTGAACTAAACACTAGGCAGTAATCGACAGTTTTGCCATTTAACATATACCTGCATGCACTTTTGACAATGTAATTCATTGAACACCTTATGGTTTTTTAACATTTAGCACTGAGCACTTTACTGAATATTTACGCCATGAAATGTCATACTGTTACGCATTTGCACACTATAAGATGGCCGCCACACAATGTAAGAAATAACAACATACCGTCATTTGTGTTTATGAAATGTGGGCTTTAAATGGCGTTTGGTAACGAAACACGGGTGAACACTGACGAAGCCTCCGGGCGAAACGCGTCTGTTGTGGGGGTAGGGGCTTGAATAAACCTTTTTTTGATATTGAAGGCATGGTGTGCTGGTCGTTTGTCTAGCCGCAATTGGAGTGGACTGTTCGGAATATATATATATATATATATATATATATATATATATATATTGGATCACAGGCCTTTTTAGAACAATACACAAAACAGTTCTTTATGAACACATAACATGTGCCAATATTTGCTGACCTGTCATTGAGGTACTGTTCTCTTACTCACTCTGACATATTCTGTGCCTAGCACCCAAGAGCGAGATGTCACCTGTGGTCTGCTCTAGGTACCTCTCAGGGCATATTTATCAGAATAGTGGCGCACGACGGCACAACAGGTTACCTTGCTGTGCTGCCCTATGTCACAGCGAAAGGGTAGCAATGCACTTTATGTATCCACTACTGTGCATTTCTGTCCTCTCCCCCTGTGCTGGTGCAGTTTCAGCAGTCTAGCGCCAATGCAGGCACTCTTGTACCATGGTGCAAGGGTCCTGTGTTGTAGGCAGGATTTTTGTTTGTGCAGGAAGGGATACCTTCCTGCACAAAAACAAGTCCTCTAGGTGTCTGCTGCAGAATGTCCCTCACCTAGGGAAACATTCTCAGGTTTACTAGCTTTGGTAACTCTGGGAATGCATACAAAACCATAGGAACACCCACAGCAACACCCATGGAATGCCTCTCTTGTGCAGAGTTAGGCAACACAGCGATTTGCCCTGGATTTCCTTACTCCATATTTATGAAGCCATTCAATGTGGCTTCATAAATCTAACTTAGAGGTGTGTGTCACACAAGTACCACTGTGTGTGGTGCAAACATGGCGCAAGCCTCTCATAAATATGCCCCCTCATTTTTATCAAGCAGGGCAGCCACATGCAAATGGTGTACAGGGTAATTGCACACCCGCTACTTGTAACTTACCTGTTTCAGTAAAAAAGTCTTTCTTACATGAATTCTCAATAAACACACCCTCCCTCCAGGAAGCAGTTTTAGACAGTTCAGTTTACAGAGCTGTGCTACACAAATATATTCATTCATGCACTCATTTGTAGCACCTGATCTCAAGCTATACCACCTAAGGACACTGCAAGGTATGACAGTAAGAGGCAGGGTTGAAGGAAAGGTTTTTGTTGCAACCCTTTGAATGCTTATGTCATCTCACAACATTCATGTTGACATGTAAGCTCCAGGCTCATGGGGTGAAGACGGAGTTATTGCTTGCAACTATAAATAGACCAACCCTGCCCAGCAGCTCACACCCTGGCATAGTTTGTTAATATAAAGGTCAGATAGTATGGGGATAACAACATTCCCAGACCTGACTTCTGCCAGCAAGTACTCAACATCACTCCTTTAGAACTAAAAACCAATGCGTTGCCCAGGTCCACACGGAAGATGGTACCTTGGGAATCCAGTAGGCCCAATTGACGACTCTTCGACACCAGCAGGGATCACCTTCCTTCTGCTGTATCCATCTGGTTACAACCATTCTGGTGCTCTTCATGGAAACTGAGAATCACAAACAAGTTAGGAGACAATTTTGACCGCCTCAGAGAAAGTAACTGAGTGTGCGTATAAGCATTCATTTTTTAGGAGTCTGAAGAACAAAATGTCAACAAGAATGGACTGTTCCTCAAAATCTGAAGTAGCTAAACACATTCTATATCTAACACCTGATAGAAATGCAGCATTGTCCTTGGAATTTGGGAGAAGCAGGCATTAGGATGTAAAGTATATGTATTAGAGGTAAATAGAAGAGATTTCACTCTTTCAGTTGCCAATGGCCTACAGGCATTCACATGTCTAGGTTTGTGCACATCAGCACCATCCACATCCTTATGAGGACCGTATGCTGATGGCAACGGCAATGACATTGTAGACAGCGTTCTGTTAACATTCTTGCTGGCGTCCCTTCCATGCAGGACCTCAATTGAAAGCAACGACAGTCCAGGGCAAAACAGCTTTAAAAATGTCTCACACAAGTTGTGTCAGCACTCTCAGAGCACTGGAAACATTTCTTATGGAAATCCAATCCTTTATGCCAACCTTGACTTTTGGGGTCGTTATTCAAGACTTACAGATATGATAGCAGTTCCTCCATTTCACTATGTTATGTTATTTGGATTTTTTTAAGCGCACATAACATAACATGGCAGACCCGCTTCCACTGTCGATTTGATTCAATAAACATTATTCGGTTTGTACCATGTTAAAACCATAAAAGTCATGACAGATGTACGATATTAAGGTGTTAACACATATAAAATGTCATATAAGATAGGCTAGTTACTAAATTATAACTATATACAATGAATATTCATATTAAAAGCAACAACAGTCCTGTTTAAATGGAGCCTCCCATATTCAGGACGATGACACAAAGCTATTAGAATATGAACAAATAAAAAGCAAAATAGGGTAAAATCATATTACACATTGCACAATCAGAAATCATCCTCCATGGGGGACCATAGTCTAATAAGCCAAGACATTTTGCTTTCTATACTAGATAGTGTGTCCCTATTACGCAGCACCTTAGTGAGAAACATGGCTACCCGATGACAAACTAAACCATCCTTGAGCCCATACAAAAATGTAAAGGCTTCCTGATAGTAAAACATTGTTTCATTAATAAAAAACTGTTTTAGATATTGTTTTCTATATGACTGATAACATTTACAAACAAGCATTTGCAATGCAATGGTCTCGGCATCATTAAAGGTAGAGCTATTGGCATTGCTCATGACATTTTTTTTCTTTAAATCAAAAATAAAACTCTGCCCTCACCACTCTGCACTCACCACTCTGCACTCACCACCACTCTGCACTCACCACTCACCACTCACCACCACTCTGCACTCACCACCACTCTGCACTCACCACCACTCTGCACTCACCACTCTGCACTCACCACTCTGCACTCACCACTCTGCCCTCACCACTCTGCCCTCACCACTCTGCCCTCACCACTCTGCCCTCACCGCTCTGCACTCACCACCACTCTGCACTCACCACCACTCTGCACTCACCACCACTCTGCACTCACCACCACTCTGCACTCACCACTCTGCACTCACCACTCTGCATTCACCACTCTGCACTCACCACCACTCTGCCCTCACCACCACTCTGCATTCACCACCACTCTGCACTCACCACCACTCTGCACTCACCACCACTCTGCACTCACCACCACTCTGCACTCACCACCACTCTGCACCTCTGCACTCACCACCACTCTGCACTCACCACCACTCTGCACTCACCACCACTCTGCACTCACCACCACTCTGCACTCACCACCACTCTGCCCTCACCACTCTGCACTCACCACTCTGCACTCACCACTCTGCACTCACCACTCTGCACTCACCACTCTGCTGCACTCACCACTCTGCACCACTCACCACTCTGCACCACTCACCACTCTGCACCACTCACCACTCTGCACCACTCACCACTCTGCACTCACCACTCTGCTTGGTCTCTGTGGAAGTTTGTACTCCCTCTCAGACAGCACACAGCGTAAACTTATAGACACTGTTGGCTGATAAATCGGCATGGTGTGTATCACTTTCACCTACCGAATTAAGTGATTTCTATGGTCTTTTCTCTTTCTGTTGCACGAACCGGTGATACTAAGTGTCATCTTTCAACCTTCCGTGAAGTGAGGGGCGCTAGGTGATGGCCGCACTGTAGTGAGGCTCCCGCTGTACTCCGAGAAACACGCATCATAAACCCCATCCCGGCAGCAAAACTTGGACCCCCGACATCACCGATCGAAGCAGGATACTGGGCTGCATCTGTCCCCCGACATTGACGCCGATCAAAGATAGCGGAGGGAAGCGACGAGCAGCGGAGTCTGGTGGCGAGGTGAGGGGAGGATTGACTGGAGCGCCCGCCTGGGAACATCACGCGAGCCCGAGGAGGTGTAGGCCGTGCCACGAGGCAACCTGCGGCCTGGT
Organism: Lissotriton vulgaris; assembly: GCF_964263255.1. Classification (NCBI taxonomy): domain Eukaryota; kingdom Metazoa; phylum Chordata; class Amphibia; order Caudata; family Salamandridae; genus Lissotriton; species Lissotriton vulgaris. The sequence continues at coordinate 1,102,622,640 of NC_141693.1, forward strand.
GTGCCCATCGGGTGAAGTCGGAGCTGCTCGCTGAGGTTGGTGTTTCTCCCCCCCACCCCCCGTGGGGCACAGAGACCTACCCGCAAGCCCTGAAAGAACTGCCCAGGGTGCCGATTGCAAATTCGGCCCGAACTGGTAGATGGAGCACGAAGCTAGCTGAGGCCTACTCTGCAAAGGAAATGAGAAGTGGCGGCCGCTAGGCGTGTGGAGAGAGCCATAAAGCGAGGCAAGCTACCGCGAGTGGGTTGGGCATGGCGAGTGGTGGCACGAAATAAGGACCTGCTACAGGCCCCTGGGACCGGACATCAGCAGCGCAGCTTTGAACTCGCGGCCGCCCCGGAAGTCAGGCACGGTCGCCTGTGATGGGGGCGGGGCCACGTTCACACCGGAAGAGGAGGCAGGCGGAGTCGTAGCGTCTCGCGGCCCCGGGGCTCTACACTGCTCACAGGAGCCCCGGGGCCGCGCCAGCAGGAGGTTGGGCTCCGCGTGCTGAGGTAAGGTAAGTTCTGGAGCGCGATTGGTGCACTTGTGTGTGTGTATGCTCGTGTGTGTGTGTGTATGTATGTGTGCGACGGTGACGGCGGGGGAGGGGGAGGGGGGCCTCGGTGCACTTGTGTGTGTGCGCGCGTGTGTGTATGAGTCAGGGGTGGTGTCTCTGTATGTATGTATGTGCGTGCGTGCATGGGCGCGTGTGTGTGTGTATGCGCATGCGTGTGTGGTGCTTGCGCTTCCCAGGAGACAGCGCCTGGCCACAGCGCGCGTTCCAGTTACAAATCGCCTGGAAGGATGCGCGTGGCCAGGACTGTCTCCTGGGAATGATAGTCGCTGACAAAAGATCTCGGCGGAGACACGCTTCCGCGCGTTGACGCCGAGACCTAAAAAGTGCGATGTGCTAGGTCGATTGTTTCAATCTATTGTCACTGTGGCATTTTTGGTTTAAAGAGCCCCACCCTTCATTCTTTAGAAAAGAGACCCTTAGGTGAAAGATAAGGAGTCGAAATCGAGTTAAAAGAAATCTGTGCTGAGTATTATAGAATAGTGTAATATACTTTTTGCTCCCGGACTGAACATTCATTGCCAAGTATCTTATCACAGAGGCATTTGAATAATCCAACAGAACCCTTTCCTCGTGGCAAATTGTAAGGATGTGTCCCTTAAAGCATTCTTTATGGTAGCCAGAAATATCCTCTGTGTCGGCCCTAATGTCCCCATCTGTCTGACCAAGCCCTCCCAGAATGTGCCTTATATGCTTCAGCCAGGGGATTTTACTTGCCTTATCGAGACCCATACAGACTTTAATAATAGATCTAGTGAAGTGCGTCTCTGCTTTAAATAAAACCGAATGCCATAATAGTAGCAGTTTGGTTTTTAATAAGTCTAAAACAAACCCAACACCCAATGCGCAATGAAGGATAGCTTCTGATGTGGATTAGGGTACTGATTGGAATCTTCTTAGGAACTTTTTTTTCATGTATTTGTATCATTCCATTGTCCCCCACCCCTCAGACTCCTGCTCCATATGCTTCAGCTGAAATTGATTTGACATTATATACAATAAGCAGGTCTCTAATACTTATGCAACCTAGTTTAGAGACAAACCTTAAAAGGCCTTCATTGTCTCTTGCCATATTGGATATGCAGCTTTCCATATGAGGTTTCCATTCCCTTTAGAGGAGAACTGGATTCCTAGGTAATTAAACGTTTTTGTATTTAGCTCCCCTTAATAAAAAAAGGTGTTACCCTTTTCCCTTGTTTGCCACGACTAATGGAGAAGGTTTATTATATGTTTATTCCCCACCGGCTCTAGGCTTTTAAACTCAGGCAAGCACTGAATGTCCTGGTGATGATCCATTATTTATAACTGGATCGAAACGCCGTCGACATAATATGTGGTCTAAGCACTAGTTCACTATTATGTGCCTAAAAATCATGTGTTTCCCACATATGTGAAGCAATCAGATTGTAAAATCACCCCTTTTTGCTCCCGTTCCTTCCAAATGCCTGAAAATCCCTAGTTTAAATGTACTTTGTATTGTTTGTCTAGTACTGTGGATACAGGACTGTGTCCCACTGCTCTATTGTTGTTCTGTTTTATTTGTCCTATTTAATTATTGAATACATTTTGAAGTCCGGCTGGACTTCCTGTTCATTATAGTGCATATTGTGGCCTATAATTATTGCAAATTGTTATTTTCTTGTCAAGGACCGCTGTTTTTTGCTATGTTGATACCCTAGGTCCTTGCTTACCTAGAGGGTTCCCTTGTTCCTTAATAAGTGCAGTACTAGTGCTTGGCCATGTGCACTGCTGGATTTACTACAGAAGTGTAAAGGTGTAAGTTGCCAAAAAAGTGCAACTTGTGAATATCAAAAAGTAGTAAACGTACTCAAAAGTATAAATTTACTCAAAAGTTATCCACTTTTTAACTGTGAAAATGGAGGACTTGGGTAAAACCAGTGTGTCAGTGTGCTTAATTTCTTATTATGTTAGAAACAAATTCAACTGGCTTAGTTTGTGTAATAAGCCTTAATTATTCACGGTCCAGGTTTTCTCTGGTGAAATTCTATTACACATAAAATTAACCAGGTAACATCATACCGCACTATTGTTGCACCGAACAAGTGGTAATCACATGACATTTGGACAGACCAACAGATGCAAACACAACATAGTTTATGCATTGTTGGTCGATGCAAATGCCTTTGAATCGGTCATTCAAGTAAGTCATTACTGCACTAGTCTCTTAAAATTGCCCTGCAGTGGTTCAAGATTATGCAATCTGGCAATGCAGCAAATGTGTTTCCTTCATTTTTATCCTGGCTAAAAAAATCCTCAAGGAAGATAAACCAAAGGAAAAAAAGAATTCGCCCATTCCTTATTATCCAAGCAAAAACATTTCAAAAGTATTTATTTCCTAATATTTTCACAATATACAATGTATAAAAATAGATCTATTTTACACTTAATGGGTCTTGTGTACGTTTTGTTCTGGAACTCTGATTTAATAGTACATTTACGGCTGTGGAGGTATGTCATTTCTTTGTATATGTTCCCTTTCCCGACTGTGGGGGTCTCTGTAGTCATAAATGTAAGTTTGTGAATTCCAAAACAAACGTAAACTTACACAAAAGTGTAAGTTTATCTTTGTGAATCAGGCCCAATGCTACTATTATTGCAATAAAGACCTAGCTGTGTTTACACGAGAGGGCCATAAACACAGGTTAGTGCTCATATCTCAAGGCGCTCGCCAAGTCACATACAAGTGCAACTTGCCTCCACATCTTGTCACACCCCTTGACAGCCACTGTCACCATTGGGTCACATTTTTCGTGTCTCACTGTGTCAACACTTTTACAGCTGCGATGAAGAATCCTCACATTTGAATCTCATGCATTACTGTATTGCATTACAGTCAGAAAGGCTGTCTGCGCGCTTAAAGCAAATGTGTGGGGTAGGTCGCGCCTGCAGTGGTTAAAAACAGGCTAGCGTGGGGCAGCTGGTGTTCAAATAAGGGTAGGAGTAAATTAGTGGTAGCAGGCCCCCGTATCCACAGAGTCAAGGGAAAAGAGAGACCGGGGCTGCAGAAAGAGACAACAGCGGGTTTGCGCAAGGCGGTAAGTGGAAATAGGGTGTAGGTTAGTAGTAAATATGTACCCAGGCAGTGAGCATTAGGAAGCAGCAGAAAGGCGCTCCGTTCACTAAAAAAGCCATGAAGGAGCAGATATCAAGGGCCAGGAGTCCACATGAAGGACATTAGACTTACCCTGGCCGGAAGTGCTAAAGGTACAAGATTTCTGTATTGTGGGGTCCAGTGAAGCCGATGGGGCACCGGGGTGGCAAGAGTGAGTTTGTGCTCAGATGTGAAAACTTTAAACCCAATGATTGATGCCTATTAAGTCAGCAAACATGCCAAAGAGCGTAAGAGGCAAGTTGTTGCCAAATGCAGCATTAAGTAGTATTGTGGAAGTATACTGAGGTCTCTGGCAAAAAGCCATCAAAGACAACAGCTAAATTAAGGCTTCCAGGCAAGCAAAGGCGTCGGTGGAAGGATGAAAATAAAAGGCAGACGGGGGGAGGAGGCCACAAGGATGTGGCGCAGTGCTTCAGTGAGAAGCAATAGAGATGAGGGAAATAGACAAGCAACACAGAAGATGGAATAAAAGAGAGGAAGACGTACAGCGTAAGCAGGGCAACTGAGAGACAGCATAATGACAGAAACAAGGAAACTGATGTCAGAAACTTCAAATGCAACAGAAATGACCAAAACATCACCTAAGCAAGCAATGGGCAGTCTAAGAATTAAAGAGAAACATAACGGAACAAATCGCATCACCTGGCCGTCGGGAGGTAGGAAACAAGCCAACATACAGAATGGAACATGCAGGATGCAATAGACACAGACGGAACGACTTCCGCCCTGTCTGGTGTCAGCCGACGCTAGCCACATAACCAAAGAAAGTATTGACGTTACACTGCCGATGTGGGGCTCGGAGCAGAAAATGTCACTTGCTAATGTTAACTTCTAGGATGCCGTTTAGAAACACATACCGTAAAGCAGGTGGGTTTGCTCCTTCTGAGCTACGACATATTGCTTGCTCACATGTGTGCACACGAACATACTAAATTAAAACTTGCATCGTGCTGCACGTTGCAAATGTCATGTCAAATGTTTCTTCCCTTTTCTGATTTGCCTTTTCTCCATACCCTAGTATCCCTCCCACCCTCCCTTGGTGCTGTGACTGCGTCCCCCCTCCGGCCCCACTTAATGGAACTCTGCTCTTTTTTCTCCTTCTTTTTTGTTTCTTCACCAAGAGAAAATCTACTATGTGTATATATGTATATAGAGATAACTCTAATCACTAGTATATGCAGTAAACAATTGTACTCTCTACTATTCCTATGTGATTCTTAGAGTATATCCATTTGTATCTCTTCCTTGAGTGACTTCACTATTTGTAAATTTGCTAATTTTCTTTCTGTTTGTATCTCTTCCTTGTGTGACTTTACATGTTGTACATTTGCAATTTGTTCTGTTTGTATCTTTTATGTAACGCATGTAATCCTAAATCCTTATGTTTTGCAACTGGTTCTTATGCAAAGCGCTCTGACACCTTCGGGTAAAGTTCGCGCGATATAAAATCGCATTAAATAAATAAATAAAAGTGTGCTTGCTTCGTTAGGTCTTGTGCTCAGCATCCTAAGAGTACTGCAAACCAGGTCATTCATGTCCGTTTGTGATGGCTTACTGCCACTCAGTGACGAGTTGTGATATTAGCAGGCGATGGCTTTGACCATTTATTCATCAGATGAAAACGGGATGTCACCAAATCCAGAGCGTCCGCCTCGGTTCTCAAGGGAAGTTGGACCAGCCCGTCCTTTCGACCTGCCTGGCGAGGCCATCTCCTGAAGGGAGTATAAGCAACCTCAGACCAGTTTCGGCCATATTGTGTCTCCTCAGTTTGGGAGGGACAGTTCCCATGAAGGACAGGGTCAGAACTCATTTCTATAAGGCGGGCCTCTGTATAGAGAGGGACTTCTGGTTGCCAGGGGTTAGACTATTTGCAAGCATTTCTCATATCCCCGTTGTGTGTTGCATTCTTTCAGTGCTATTTCATTGTCTATATTGAAAGCTTTGTACATCATTATCATGACTACTGCTGGCGAGACCTTGCCCTCTCTTAAGTGTAACCTAAAAGCATCTCTGCTATCTAAGCCTACAGCGTCTCTATAAACTCAATGTCTGCCTGAGCCTGCAAGAAAGGGATAGCCAAGCCATGCTGTTATGAATGCATATGCTTGGATTTATAAACAAATGGTAGAGCCTGATTAATAAATGTAGTCGAATGTTGCCCTCTTATGGTCATATGTTATAACTGCAACAAAGTTTATGCTTGAGTTTTGTTTTCAATCACTCATGCGGAATAGGAATGTATTTAATTCTGTTGAATAATCCAGTTATTGGAGAGTTTGTGTCAATCACAGCCAAGCCTCATTTAAATGAAATACTTGCATGATCGCAGATGATGAATGAGTGATGCATTTCTGTGGTTGAAAGAAGCTTGTTTAAACGAGCCTTCAAAATGTCCAGATTGAAGTTTTGGTCTTGGACCCAGAAAAGTGCAAAACTTTGTCTTTGAAAAAGATGCACAGCATGCTCTCGGAAACGTAACACTTTTCATTTACGTTCCGTGCTCTCCAAATATCCTAGATCTCAGTGCTACACCCAGGGCTTAATTTGTAAAAAATAAAAAAAAATAAGCGCTAGGGCTCTGGTTAGGAGGTTACTGCAGCTTACTGATAGTAACACCACAACTACTAACCATTACACTTCTAGAGTGGGCCAATTCAGACTATTTCAGGCCCCTAAAGCTATAATAATGGCTAGAGTTATAAGTAATAGTAATTCTTAATATATATTGAATTCATAATTAACTGTTGTTGTGGTCATCTGAAATTAGCCTGACAGCGCAACCTTGTGGCAGGCTCACAGTCGCCGGTGTTAACAATTAACTGCCAGTGCCGGTCACCGGAAACTACCAGCTCAAATTTAGCACTGGCTGCAACAAATAATAAATTAAGTGAAGACAAATATATAATCTTTACACAATGTCAAGAGGTGCTAACTAGAGATTTACCTCTGCTTAGTTCCAGTAAGGCTATCCCTTATGAGACAGAGTAGAACAGAGATCTCATCCACGGACACTGATGTGAGGAGCAGTATAGTTCCATCGATTGGTGACTGATATATCATAGTTTAGCCTTGCTTCTACTAATGCTTTATAACTATAGGAGCTTGTTTTCTGAGGAGCATGTTCCTTTTAGGGCAAATTACGTATAGGGAGGCCCGCCACAGATGTCCATCAAGTGGTATATCCTGTTTTACATATGCTGTTTTTGAAACTTCTTTTTGTATTGCACAGAGACACAATGCAGAGCTTGCAATGCCATCACAGTGTGTGCGGATGAGGGCTTTTTAGGTCTCACCTGGACAGCCCATGCTTTGTCTCTTCAAGACATTTTGTTTACTATCAGTGGGCTTGGAGACTGTACATTAACCCCTCCCCTGCTGGAGACGGAACCGCTCCGTCATCAGCCGCGGTCGTGCAGTTCTGATGACAGAGCGGTTCCGTCACGGCACACTCGGCACACCTGCGCGGCGCAGATTCCGCGTCTGCGCGGCGCGGATTCCGCGCCTGCGCTGAGCGTTCTATTAAGCGGGCGGGGCCGTGACGGAACCACTCCATCATGAGCACAGCGCGACCGCGGCTGGTGACAGAGCGGTCCCGTCACCAGCATGGGCGCGCCGCGCGGCCCCCTTAGCGCTGCGGCAGAATAGCCGCCGCAGCAAAGGGGTTAATTACCATGGGTTGGCTTCATTGTCACTCTTATTTGCTTGCTGCTTATAGATCAGTTGCCATAGGCTCCCTTCCTCTTCATGTCAGTGGCGTAACGAAACTTGAGGGGGCCCACCTGCAAGGTCCATGGAGGGGCACCCCTCCGGATTCAACGTGCTCACAGGCCAGGGTACTGTGCTGTGTCGATCTCCTGGCGCTCGGGCCCCTATCCACTATGGTGGTTGAGGGAGTCTATGTTACACCACTGCTTCGTGTGTTTGTCTCTCCCCTGGAGCCTGGGCGCATTACTTGTGTCCTTCCACTGCTCATTCTTTTCGGTGCTACCTTTTCCTTTAAGTTTAAGCTCCTTGGTAGGGTGTGTTTTTTTAGTTTGCCCCCTCATGTACTTCTTCTCTCTTTGTGTTCCAGCCTCCTCTGTGTTGCTTGCCCCTTCTCTTTCACCTTTGATGTCTGTGATGTTGTTTTCCTCACCTGCCCACCCTCTTTTAATTGATATCCATGTTGTTGCTTGCTCCTAGCCAGTCCCTCCCTTCCTATGTTGCCCGCAGCCCCACCCTACCATCTTCCATTGTTTTGTTGCGTGCTACCTCTTGAGGATCATACCAAACCATGCAGTGTTTTTTTTGCCAGCACATTGCTTACAATTACTCTCATTTGCTTGCTTATTATTCAGTGGCTTCCCTTTCTCTTTTTTTGTTTGACCCTCCCATGGAGCATAACTTTTTTACCATCCTTTTGACTGGAGGATTTATATCCTTCAACTTCACAATCCACTACTGTTTTCTTTTTTCATTTAGCATTCTGTGGGAGTGCATGTTTTCTTACTCCTTCCCCCATCACATTCCCACCCCTCCTGCTGTCCGTGGTGCTCTCCAGACCCTTAGCCAATCTGTAAAATCACACCAACAGGTATATCTTTGAGTAAAGAACAGAACTTATTGAGTCCGTTTTATCGCCTGCAAAAAATCCAGGGCCTTGGAACATAAAGCCAGCACTTATGGTGCTGGGTGAGGGACAGCCTAATGCTCTCACTTAGCAGACTTTTGAGGCAGAAGGTGTACTTAACATGACTGAAAAGGAGTGTCTCTTTTTCTGGAGGCCAATACATCCGGTCCGGGGGCTGCTGCTTATCATCAGCTGACTCTATTTGTTTGATTTGTGAGTATTTTAAAGTCAAATTAGGCTTTCATGTGCATTTTCCTTTACATTCTGAAACTTCTCTATTCTTTCTAAATTCTGATCTGAGATTTATGCGTAAAAGTATTGGGGAAAAAAATTATGCTGTTTATAATATTATATATTTTTAGATATTTTGAGATACCTTAAAATTAGTGTTTGCTTTCCACCAGTCCTTTGGAATGTTTTTTCTTTTATTTTTTGCTGTAAAAACAAGCATTGTCAAAGCCAATAGCTTGCCATTCACAATATAAAGGTAGGACCAAATTACTTTACCAATGATTGTTCTTTGTTGGGAGAAGATCTATCACATTTGGAGCTAGGCTGGCTGGTGCTGTTTGTATGGGTGAGCGTGGCTATGAAAATCAAAGTATCCTTATTCTTCTACGTCTCAAGGTAGCTTTCTGTCTTAGTCCTAAATCTATGCCTTTGATTAAGGACTTTTGTGAAAGAATGTATCTAAATATTCAGCATTCACTTGTTGAGCCTAGGTTCAGTATATGATTATATTTGTATATCTTTGTGTTTCCTTGTAATTTATTTCACTTCTTTGAGCAAGCTTCTGATTTAATGCTCATCATGTGCCTGTTTTGTTGTTTCTCTGTCTTTGTACCCGCATATCACTGAAAACATCTGAAATGTATTGACTTAGGGTACATTTACAAATTCATAAACTTAGAACACAAGTGTCGGGTTCAGGTCATCCCAACACATGTAATGATATTAGTATGTTTTTGTTTGCTATTAGTAATTTGGAATGGTGCGCCCTCCTGGGGCTGTTGATGGTCGGCCCTGGTTTTGTACTCTATTGGTTAATTCTACTCCCTAAAGCACTTTTTTTAAATTTTACTTCCTTTATCAGCATTCCCAAGCATTACACTGTGCTGTCATTTCCCCATCTACAGCAGTGATCATGGTAGGTTCCTGCTTCTGATACCTACTAAGATGTGTTTTGAGCTGGGATCAGTGGATTTTTTAGGTCACGCCAGTTTGAGCATATGCATGCACTCTCCCTTACAAGAATTTTAAGTTGAGCAATGGGCATGGAGCCTGCCATTGCTTACCATATGTCGGCATCATTGTCACTCTTCTTTGTTTTCTTCTTATTGGGCAGCGCCTAGCTGGCGTCACTTCTTTTTTTCTGTGGTACATGGATCAAGCACAGATTGATTTTGTTTCATTAGTGTCCTTCCGCTGTCCATCCACTGCTTGTCCTGTCATTCAGGTACTATTTGTTTTAAACCTCCAACTCTCAATCTGTTTGATTGTATGCCTCCCTCCCCCATCTGTCTGTGTCCTACGTTCTATATTTTTGCTTTTAGCCCTTACACGAAACCTCTGTCTGTTTTGCTGTTAAAACAGTACGTTTTGCTTTTATTCCTGCCTCCCATTTTCCGTCTGTTTTGCTTTTAGGTCCTCCCTCTCACCCTCCATCCATTTAGCTTTATGCCCTTCACAAACGTCTCTAAAAATAGTTGAAGGTGCTCTGCAAGTTGGTTCAGGCGTGCCTCCAGCCTCATTTGTGTGGCAGTGGCTTCACAGCTTTCAAGGCGCTCTTAAAGGCGCTCTTAAAGGCACATTCACCTGCAATTCCAGAAGCCTAATGGAGGCAACTAACCCTGGAGACTGCTTTTAGTCCTCTGATCGTGGAGCCACTGGCAACTGATTATGAGTTTTTTAAAGGTGGACGCAAGCTGGTTCTTTGCCAAATGTTTACAGCCATTTCCTCCCCTTTGCTTTTTGGAAGCAGCAGGAAATAAATTATTTCTTTGTACTGTTTAGTTTATTTCCCTAATCACTTGCTGCTCTCCACTAACCACCCGCACTCCCTTCAACACCCTCACCTGACTGCCGAAGCCAATAGCTTGCTCATAGGCAGCACCGATTGGCTTTGCCAATGCTTTTTTAAATTTACAAACACAAATAAACAGGCAGACGATGCTCTGTCTAAGAAGTTTTTATAAAAATAAATGGCCAAGTGGTACATTTTATGAAACAGCTTCCATAGAAGTGGGTAAAGCCACATATTTTACAAGCAGTTCTGAAGGTGTGTTTCTGAAATAACACAATACTTCATGCTCTGTCACCAGAACCACTCTCACTTTGTTTAATAAATCGGTCTAAATTATCAACTTTACAGCAGTATTTTTCAAAGGAAATGGTAATATGCCACAGTTTTTTAAGACAATTCTAGTAATCATGGTATGTAATTTGTGATGGAATCCTATCATTTTTAGGTCGCAAGCCTACCAGACTGCACAGCTGTCTGGTTTGCAAATGCATCTTGGGGACATTCAGAAAATTGACCTAGGAATGCATTCTGCCTGCTGCTTACCATCATTGGCTTTGTGGTTTGTAATTCACATTTTCTGGCCTTCTGTTTGCTAGCTTTATTTGCTTTAGGTTGTCTAGCTCGGGTTCATACCTCCTGTTGCCCAAACCTTGTTGTATTCTTCCGCATACTCACTTTCTGTAAATAGTCCTTTAAATCTTGATATTATCTTGTCGCATTTGCTGTGCATTCAAAGACAAACGTCAAATATCATGCTGTGCTTTCCAGGGAGTTTGGTGTTAATTGTTCTTTCTTTGACTTCAAAGTGAGAGGATTTATGTGACAATCATGCTGGCTAGTGGAGGCTGCCTGAGTGAGGCTGTACATATGTTATTATTTTTAGCACAAAACAAAATGTCAATGTCTGTAAATGAACTGTGCTGAAGATCAGGTCAATACATTGGGTGATGACATTTCCACTCATTATTGTTTGTGCGCTGTATACTTTTATCAGTAAAACTGTATTTGACTGGAAATGTAATTGTAATTTCAATTGAAGATGTGTGGTCTATAATGGTATTACGCTAACATACCATGTGTCCTCCAGGTTACACCACTCCACTCTACTTTGCACTCCTCCACCCCACTGCACTCTACTCTGCACCACTCCACCCTACACCACTCCACTCCACACAGCGTCACTGCAATCTTCTCTGCACTACTCCACTCTATGCCTCTCTACACCACTTCACTCTAATGTATGCCAATGTAATTTACCACTTCACTTTACTCTGAAATAATCTACTCTGCCACCGCAGTTTACACCACTCTATTTCACTCTGCAACACTCCACACCACTGCTCTCTACGCCAATGTACTCTACACCGCTTTACTCAAAAACAAGATACTCTAATCCACTGCATACTAAGGTCAATCTACTCTATGCCACTTCATTTTGTGCCACTCTACTCCACTCTGCGCCACTCCACTCTACACCACTGCAATCAATGCTGCACAAGTCGACTCGCTGTCACTGTAGGCCACTGTGTTTTACGCCACTACGCTATGCCACTGCACTCTACCCTGCCCCACTGTACTCTACCCTGCACCACTCCTCTTCACTCTACTCTGAAACAATCTACTCTATGCCACTGCACTCTACTCCACTCTGTGCCACCCCACACTACTGCCACTTCACTCTATGCTATGCCACTCTACTCCAAAACCACTGCCCTCTATGCCAATTCACTACTCAAAACCAATGCACCGTTCACCACTGTACCCATGCCAACTACTTTGCACATGGCACTTTACTGCACTATACTCTATAACATTCTACTCAATGCCACTGCCCGCTACGTCAATCTACACGATTGCGCTCTATGTTACTGCACTCTACGCCACTCTATTCTACTCTGCGCCACTCTACTCTATGTCACTGCTCTCTCCACCACTCTACGACCCTACTCTGCATGACTGCACTCTACACCACTGCACACTATGCCACTCTACGCCACTGCACCATCCTACTCTATGCCAATGCACTCTACACCACTCTACTCTGCATCACTGTACTCTACCCTGCACCACTCCACTCTATTCTTCACCACTCCACTGTATGCCACATCATTCAATGACACTCTACTCTGCAACACAGCTCTCTGCGGCACTGAACTCTATGCCACTCCATTCCACATGGCTCCAGTCTGCGCAACTGTACTCTACACCAGTGCACTCAAAGCCACTCTAATCTACTCTGCACCACTGCACTCAATAACTCTCTACTCTATACCACAGCATTCTATGCTACTTCACTCTACTCTGGAACAATCAATTGTATGCTACTGCAGTCTATGCCACTCTATTCCACTATGCGCCAAACCACTCTACTTCACTCCACACTACGCCCCTCAGTTTTATGCATTTGCACTCTATGCCACTGCGCTCCACACCAATGCTATCTACACCACTTTACTCAAAACCAGTACACTCTGTGCTACTGCACTCTATGCTCTGCACCAAAGCACTGTTCGCCACTATACTCTGCTCTACAACACTGCACTCAATACCACTCTACATTACTGCAGTCTGTCCCTTTACTCTGCACCACTCTATGCCACTGCACTCTACAAGCATGCACTCTATGACACTATACTCTGCACTCTCTACCACTGAACTCTGTCACACTACTCTATGCCACTGTACTCTGCACCACTCTATGCCACTGTACTGCACTCTAACCCAATGCACTCCACGCCACTCTAATCTACTGTGCACAAAGGCACTCTATGATACTGCACTCTACACCAATCCAGTCTAGGCCACTCCACTCTGCAACACTGCACTGTGCACAACTACTCTATTTCACTCCTCTGTACCTTGCACAACTCCACACTACCCTCCACCACTCCACTGTACATTACATTACTCTTCTCTGAAACAATCTACTCTGGGCTATTGCACTCTACTCAACTCTGCTCCACTCCACAGTATACCACTACAATCAATGTTGTGCCCCTCTACTCAACACCACTCTACTCTATGCCACTGCGCATGACTCTGCACCACTATACTCTATCCTGTATAATTCCACTCTACTCTGAAACAATCTACTCTACGCCACTGCACTCTATGCCACTGCACTCAACTCCACCTTATTAAGCTCTACCCACTGCAGTCTATGCTATGCTACTGTACTCTAAACAACTGCACTCTACACCACTTTACTCAAAACCGACTCCGCTGCACCCACACCAACTACTTTGCACCACAGCACTTTACGCCACTATAATCTACAACATTTCACTCTATGCTGCTGCATGCTACATCACTCTACACCACTGCACTCTACGCCACTCTAATCTACTCTGCACCACTGTATTCTGTGTCACTGCTCCCTGCACCACTCTACTCTGCAATACTCTGCTATGCACCAGTCTATTCTGCAACACTCTACGTCCCTGCACTCTGAAATGCTACTCTGTATGACTGCATTCTGTGCACTGCACTCAATGTCACTGCACTTTACTATGCACCACTCAGCTCTATACCACTCTACTGCTCTCTACGCCACTGCACTTTACTCTGCACCACTCCACTCTATGCCACTTCACTCTACACCACTCCACTCTGCCCCACTCTACTCTGCCCCACTCTACTTCACTCTGCACCAATCCACTCTATGTCATTGTGCTCTTTACCACTGCAATCTACTCAGCTCCGCTCTACGCTACTGCACTCTACACTAGACTACGTCACTGCACTCTATGCTAATCTACTCTACACCACTATACTTTACATCACTTCACTCTAGGCCACTCTATTGCACTCCACTCTATGACACTCCACTCCACGATACTCTTCTCTATGGTGCTCTACCCCATTGAATTCTACTCCACTCCACTCTACAGCACTCCACAGCACTCCACTCCACACTATGCTATTCTATGACACTGCCCCTCTCTACAAATCTCTATGCAACTCTCTCTATACCACTTCATGCCACGTTACTCCACTATATTCTATGACACACTACTCCACTTTACATACTTCTGCTCTATGAAAGTCTACTCTGTTGTATGTCACTCTACTCTACAATAATCTATGCAACACCCTCTACACCACTTCACTCTTTTGTACACCACTCCACTACACTCTATGCCATGCCACTCTATAACACTCTACTCAACTCTGAATCTGTGCTCCACCCTACACCACTCAACTCTACGCTCTTCCACTCTACAACACTCTATTCCAATCACAAAACTCTACAACACTGTATGCTACTCCATGACACTCCACTTCACTCCTCTCCTCGCAACGCCACTAAACTCTACTGTACACCACTCGACACCACTCAATAACACTCTACTCTACTCCACTTTATGACACTCCACTCCACGACACTCTCCTTTACCCTACTAACTTTAAGCCATGCTGACCAGTAGCCACTCTCGTCTACAACATTGCTAAAACATATTGACAAAACCAATGGTTCTTGAATAGGCAAGACCTATTGGCTTTGTCAATGCTTGTTTCAAATGAATACACCTTCTCCCCTTACTTCAACCTTTCATTTTACTACCCCATCCTGCCCCTTCCATAAGGGCTCTCATCAGGCTGAGGTGACAGAGATGCTACTTGTAAGGGACTTGAAATGGCTAGACAGATCTTACATCCTCCCGTCTTTAACAGCACCCCCCCCTACACCCCAAGCCACCACCACCACCCAGATAGACCGGTCTTTCAGTAGGTTTGACCAATATAGGTTAAGGACAGTCTTATCTACATCATATTTTCAGGATATCCACTTAAGATAATTTTACATAACTTAAATGCAAATGGTATTCATTTACATATTCAGTCATTATGATTTTCAGGTATTGATTCTACTCCGCTGGACCTACATCTAACATCCCTGTTTTACTGATTGGGACATCCGGGCTACCGCTTACATTGAGGAGACCTTACAGTTTAATGTAATAGGTATATCCGTCAGGTCACACTGGCACTACAGGGTCAGGCTGCAAATAGTGAAAACATAAAATGCTGCCTGGTGTTTAAAAAATACCAACATAGAAGTCAGAACACACATTCTAAATCCTCGGAATGGCCTCTTAGCATTAAAAATAAGTGTCTCAAAATCAGCCTAATGTATCATTCGAATAACAACGTAAATATTTTGGAAATTCACTTATTTTTATCTCAAACTAAATTCAGTAAATACTCAAATACAACTATTTTGTATCCAAACTCTCCTTATTTATTTTTTTATTTATTTTTGGTAAATAAATGCATTCCTGTCATACCTTTCTACTTCCCAGGTATCAGGTATCACTCTATATGGCAGACAATGTTATTACATTCCTAAGTACCCATGTTATACGGCAGTCGTTGTTACCGTATGATCAGGTTATTCTTCATATGGTAGACAACGGCATTTTGTGCTGTGCTCTCCAATTATTTGGGAATCTTACTCCTCACGTGCCTGACCATCATATCCTGGTCACAATCAGCATGAGTCTGTCCAGGTACCTACCTCATCACAGTATTTTCCATCAGTCTCCTCACGTACACCTTCAAGTAAACGCCATTGATACCGATATGTTGTGGTGCAATGACATATACAAATCTTAGCCGTGATGTGCCCAGGTACCCTAAATATGGGGCATTCGGTGCTATCATATGATCAGGTTTTTCCCATCAGGCTCAAAAGCATGCTCCTGTGCACAGAGACACAGATGCACATATACAGAATCACACAAACACACACTCGCAGAGGTACACACTTTCATGTACTTACACAGGCAACTACGCAGGCATAGGATCACACGTCACACGTTTACATCCCTTTTGCCCCTCTCATTTACCTCACTGGTGGTACCCTTTTCACTCCAGGTGCTCAATGACCTTGCGTCATTTAGCTGGAGGTCAAGGGAGAGGGCCCAGCACCAAAGCTAATATTAGTTGCTGTGGCAAGCCAGAGGTTGTAGGGGGCAATGACGGACAGACAGCAGTGACAACCATTGTGTAAATAACAGCTTCCATTTTGTCCTACTAAAATGTCCACCTTCTCTGTCCTTGGTTGAGCCTGAGCCAAGGAGGACGTAGGCAGGCCTGGGGCTAGCTCTTTCATTTTGTATTATGAGAACTTTCACCATCCTCATTCGAGAGGAAGTGCCTGTCCTCATTTTTCCCATTCCAGTGCATGCACACTAGGGGTGCGGACGAAGGGCGACAGCTAAAAGTGCTATTGTTACACACACACGGTGTTCGTGCAGGTTCCACTAACTATGCTAATGCTTTCTACAGTTCATGGCTTGAGTTTCCTTAGTAAAGTGGCAGCTGGTCAGAATGTGTGGGTCTCTTCCTAAAAGGCCCTAATTTTTGTCCAGCTGCTATTGGCTAGAGCCTGGAGATGTCCGGGCCTCAAATTGTAAAGGTGAGCGGAGTGCTTCTATTCCATTTTTTTAAAGGAACAGAAGACTGTGGAGCAGTGGTCTCTTTTCTGTCATAAGAGCTCCTTATGTTAAATGTAAGTCATCAGGAGCTGCTAATATTATTAGTGTTGCTATAGTGACCACATTTGATATAATTACATTAGTGTCCACCATAGTCGAGATTACTACCAGCGATCCCCTCAGTTCATCTGGTATGCTTGCCAGCAGTAATGTATAAGACGTTTTGTAAATATGTAATGCCTCTATATAGGTAATACATAACAGCAATAACTCAATGCCTCTGGCACTAATTTAATAACACTTGTAAAACGTTTTCCCTATGCTACCTGATTTACTTCTCAAATATCAGCCTTAAGTATATGTTGTAAACTCACCCGTTTTTCTCCAAATATCAGCTTATGAGTTCTGAAAATAAGAACATTTTTGTCTCAAGTAAAACTACTCTTTTGGTATACATATATTAATTCAGCTAATTAAAAGCTCCTAATTGAGTAGTCTGGGCTGCACACAGGTGAGCTACTTGCAGATACCTGGAGAGCGGCCAGTAGGTTGCAAGGTACTCAATGGAATGGAGAAGGCCGCTCTAGAGCCATTTCATTAGATTTGGGGTTTATGCCTTCACCTCTTGGCAAATACCCAGCCAAACTGTTGCCAAAATGCATGACACATCACACACCAGTTTTGAGCATGTTGTGCCTTTAAGGTATTTTGACTAATCTGATTGGCTAAAGTAGTCCGTGAGGCACACACGAATTCTGCTAATCAGGTTGACTTGGACGCTGACCCATGAACCATAATGACAGCTTTGGCCTGTCCATTATACAAGCTTGTAATGCACCTGGTGCAATTAACCAACGGAAAGGGATACATTCCCTTTACAGAGAGCTGAGCATCACCATTTGGGTGCACCACTAATTCCACCTATAGAGGTTATGTTTCGCTCGCCCCTTCTCACATGAGTAGTGGTGACCTGAGCTTCGCTGGTGGCTGTTGACCGATGCTGCTACTGCGAAAAAGGAGGACTCTTCCCTTGGGTCATATTAAGAAGAAAACACACCTCATTTTCTGTCTGTATTTCTTTGTCATGGGGGCTTGTAGAGCACATTCCTAGCTTCAAAGCAAAGGAGCGCTGTTCCATGAAGATATTGATCAAGGCTTTCACTGAAAGCCTTGATCAAACCTCCAGGACCGGTCTCCAAACCGGTCCTGGAGGGCCGGATCCATGCCAGATTTTTTGGATATCCCCCTTGAGATACATGTAGTTATTTTAAAAATCTGGCATGGATCCGGCCCTCCAGGACCGGTTTGGAGACCCCTGCAAGTGGTCTAGGTCCCTCTGGGTCGCAGAACCCCCAGTAATTAAAAAATGACAGGATCTTATTGGACAATGTATTCATGTCCTTAACTAAACAGGTAAAAACACGAATCGATTTCTGAACAATGACTGTAAACAAACCACAAGGAAGTGGCACAGTCCTTATTTACGTTTCACATGGTAAACTTAATCTTGCATTTTTCAGGAGTGTGCAGGTTTTTCCTGTAGGTTTTTATTTTCACAGCATATTACTCTTGTATTGTACAGACTTTGAAATGAGTCGCTTTATGTGTCTGTGTGAGTGCAGGTTGTAGGTGGTGATTAAAAGCTCTGGGGTAAAGACTGAAGGAAGTGCCAGTTTCTCACAGTGCCTATCAGTGGGTCATCAAGGTGTTTAGAATACACCCTCATCCAATCCTTGACCTGATTGCGTAGAGCAATGGTCACGCGCCAGTATTAATGGTGATTCTATGTAAAAGTATTTGAGAGAGGTACTCAGATGTCAAAATATTGACGGTGAGACAGTGAAAGAAATTATAATTTTAGTCTACATCTTTCAAACAACACTCTTAATTACAAAGACCACTCCTCTCTGAAAGGGTTCCTAGTTACACTTCTAAGGCCTTGCTCTTTTTAGGGACCACACACTTTTTTTCATCCAACTTAAAGCCCTGGGAGCAATACATCCTATGGCGAACCACAGATGCTAGTGAGCAGAAGTGATGCAAAACAATAACAATGTTGTTTTTACTCACCTGAAGTGAGGAAGGGATGTATGACGTTACCACGCATACCATTACCACGCATACCATTACAACGCGGTATTTACAACGCATACCGTTACAACGCATAGCGCTTTGAGGTGCTGGATAGTGGTAAGTATAATTTTATATTCCAACTCCAGTCCCCGTGGATACTAGGGAAGGTGTTGGATATAAAATTAAACTTATTCCCTATCCTAGAGCGCCCCCCAGCGCAATGCGTTGTAATGGTATGCGTGGTAATGCCTGCGTTGTAAGTGTAGTGCGTGGTAAAAAATGCGTGGTAAACGTTGTATACCGTGAGGAAGTCATTAGGTCACTAAGATTGTCTATTCTTTTCCACAATTACAGGCTGTGATAATTACGGTGCTCCTGCATTGAATACTTAATTGAGGATTTTGTGTAGTACTCTTAAGGGGCGCACTGTCTCCACTCTGTCACCTAATGTGGGTCTCCCATGAATGCACCAAGACTGCACAACTTTGTGCCACTGAGGGAGACTCCTCACTTTTCGTACCTCTCCACTTCTTTATTCCGGTCTTATGTTTCACACAGACATAGTTTTTTTAATCCTTTTTTAATGACCCTTGCACAGGGATGATGAATGTAATGAGAAACTCGAATCTGATATTATGGGGCCTTTCACGACTAAGAAGCCACTACACTAGGATATTCAAGGAAGAAACCCTGCCTAATATTACTTCCATGTAGCGAGAGCAACAAAAGCGATTTTCGTGGCAATTTTCTTGTCACATTTTGCACTATTCTTCTTCACACATAGAAAAGAATGCGGCAGACAGTTTTATACTAAACCATGTCACATCCTTGGGATGAATGTGAATCGGGCCGGACTGGCCGTAGCGGGCCCTGGGCACCGGGCAATTCCCCGGTGCGCTGCACGGGTGGGGGGCTGGTTTGGGGCCCCTGGGGCCGTTTTTGTTACAGGGACGTTTTTGCAGCATAGCTGCAAAATCGGCCCTGTAACAAATCGGCCGAAAAGCGGCCCTGGCAAAGAGCTCGGCGGCACCCGCAAACCCCCTGGGGAGGGGCAGCCGAGCACTTTGCCAGGGCCGGTTTTGGTTCCCAGTCCGGCCCTGATGTGAATTCAGCAGCTAGATTAATTCTACTTTTGCAATTTTCATAAGGAATGGCACTAAACCTTTCCCCAATTATTAAACATGAAAGCTCCCCATGAGATTAAGGCCAAATTAGTCTGCCCTGTGCTTTACTAGTCCATCATCTACAATTATGTTAAATTGCTTTCTTTCATTCCTGCCCAATGCAGAACTTGATGCCATAGGATGGCCTACTGGCATCTGGCTGAACTGTTGAAGATGGCTTTTAGAACGTAGGCAATGGGAACGCGGGATTTTCTTGTGTTGACAGATATTTCAAACTGGCCACGAGGGGGAGGTGTTGCATATGTCTTGGGACTGACAGTTTCTGAAGGATTTCTCTCGCAACATGTCTGCTCTAACCAGAGCATACTTGTGAAAGAGTGAGTGCTGATGCCCAAAGCTCTGCTCAGAAACCAGCAGTCGGTAGGTGCGCTGAATACCAAGGTTGGTTGTCTTTATTCCACTATCAAACACTCCCTACCCCATTATCTCTCTCATGCTTCCTGGTTTCTTCCTTTCTGATTGTTGTGCCATCCTTCTCTTTAATTCGTCTTTCCGAATTGTGTGGCATAGTCACAACAGTATGGCCGAGCGCTGTGTTACGGTACAATTGGTAACACCGTGCTTCAACATTCTGAAAACGCAGGGATGCACCGTATTTACAATAATACGGCACACTCCTGGATTTTCCCTGTTACTGGTGTTATATTTAACTGCCTAGCGCCAATGCAGACATCCTTGCACCATAGTGTGAGGGTGCCTGCGTTGCAAGGAATGATTGTTTATGTGCAGGAAGGTGTACCTTCCTACTCATAAACAATCACTAACAGCAATTTATAACTTGCATCTCTTCATTATCTAATGATTGTTTATGTGCAGGAAGGGACAACTTCCTGCACATAAACAATCATTAATGGCGATTTGCTCTTTCTATGTGTGCTGCATCAAACGCCAAAAACAAGGAGAAATTAATCATTTCTCCTCATTGAGCAAGTTTAAGACCAGGTTTTCCCTGGTCTTAATTTTGGCTCTGCCCCTTATTTACGCCAGCCTTGTAAATAGGTGGCAGCGTCAAAAAGCAATGGGTGTTGCGGTGGAACACCCACTGCAACACCCAGTGCCTGCCCCTTTCTCGCTAAGTGTTGCATGAATGTGGCATTATTTACAAGGCAGCGTTAAGCCATGTTAAGCCGCTTAATGCCGCCTTAAAGGGGTTATTGCCACCAGAACATTAAAAAAAAGGCGTTCTTGTGGCGATAACCCCTTGTAAATATGCCCCTGTGTGTTTTCCTTCGCCCTCAGCAAATATCTGGTGTGGGAAAATTAATGCTGGTCACCAAAAAATAAGTGCTGTTGGCCCCACCAGCTCAGACTAAGCACTAGCGTAACCTTCATTGCTATTGGGCACTATTCCCAAACATTGTGCCAATTGTATAATTATGTGTGAAAAAATTAATTTCCAAAGGTGATGCTTGATATTTCAGGCGTACATAAGCGAAGCGCTTGGTGTAAAAAGTGTTATCTTGCCCCTATAAGGCAGGTTTCCTGGCTGACAGAAAAACTACACATTTGCAAGTGGTTGTTTTTCCACCCAAGCCATAAGTAGTGTTGGTGGGTGTTGGGGAGGGGTGGGGGGGGGGCATAATGGTGTTATAATTTGAGTGTCATGGAGGTGACATTGGCAATGTGATGAACGCCTACAATGTAGGTAGACCGAACTTTGAGGAATTCTGACAAACACCAGGAATGGAGGCTTCTTGTGTATAGTGTGTAGCCAGGCCCTTTTCCTGCCCCCCTTTCTATTGTTACCACAGAGCCTCAGTGTTGACTCTTTCACAGGATTGAGTCGTCTGTGTGCCATGCTGCGGAGGGCAGCATCTTTAGAATGTGTAATTGTGTCTGTCCTCTCTGTACTTTGTTGTGAGTAGTGGGGAGGGTGAGAGCTTCCCCTGCTCAGGCCTAGGCTACTCATGTTTAGTGGTTGTGAAACAATCGTGCACTCCTGCTCTTCAAGCTGCATCTGTTCTGTGTGTGTTGGCGTGGGAAAGGAAGGGAGTGCCCTGCCTGTGCTGGGGTAGGGAAGGTTGCAGAGCTGTTTGACATGCTGTGCCGCGCCTGTGTTAGTGAGGCTTAGTAAAGCCAAATGCCTTGCATCATCCACTTCACAACAATGACTGAGTAGTTCATTTATTTTCTGACTATTCTAAATGAAGTAGTGCCTGAAGAGCCCATACCAGTTATGGAAATTATACTGGCATCTCTGTGGGGCAGAAGGGGCTCCATTTGTCTCCCCCCATTCCAGCCCCCCTCCCCCCCCCGCAATCTCCGGGCCCCACCACCACAGTTGTTGAGTGCTGCCCCTTGCTCATTCGCAATAGCACAAACCTTAATATATCCGAGAACCTCTCGGTCCAAAAATGTAAACAGCAGTTGTTTGAGGCAATGCATGAGCCTGCGCTGGGAAACAAATAGCCTGTCTCTGAAGGGCAGCATGGGGTACTGGGCTGTTTGGGGATAATAGAAGTGTGGAGAAGGGTTAATGTAGCCTTGAACAGAACTTTGCTCTTGTTGGTTTAAGTTGTCGTTCTTAGACAAACGTCTGATTTGGATTTGGTGGTGTATGGACAGTTTTCAGAGTGGTGAACTATTCGAAAGACTGGAATTTTCACCATCATTTGTCCAGTTTGTGAATTTCTCTGTTGTTTGTGTGCAGCTTCTGTGTTCACCATGAGGCTTGGGGTGTGTGAATGATGTTTTCAGGGATGTGGGCGCATGAAGATGTGCTGAATGGCCATTTAAAGGATTGACAGATTCTAATAGCGAATTAGTGCCTTGTCCCGAAGGAATTGAGATGATTGCTGTAGATGGTTGATTGGTGTATTGCTATCCTTATTGGTATCGGCTATGGCTGGACCTTGTTAGATGATGTATGGTTTGAGATGGAGAAGGGGGATGCATGATGATTGGGTCAGTTCATGGGTCCATGTTCTAGTAGAGGATGATGGGTAGGGATGGGTGAGATGAGTATATCTATTGTGTTTACCCTTGGATGATGAATATGGTGGGATCTTGGGAGGAAATAAAGTCAACAAGGGCTTACAGTGCCCTTTGAAGGGCAACATCACCGAAGGAGCTAGAACCTTTGGGTAGATTTTGTTTAAATATCCCTGTTTAGCGAAATCATTTCTGAAATCTTTTTTTTTCTAACCATGGAGCCTGTAGAAGAGGTAGCAGGCGACTGAATTTCATGGAAAGAGTGTGGAAAGCCTTTTCAGGTTTTTGAAATAGGTGGTGCCTGGTTCGGTCAGGTGGTATCACGGGGTGGGGAAGCAACAGGATGGCAGGGGGAAGAAACATAGCAGGAGGGTGGAAGCAACACCGGGTGCACCTGGGAAGCAACATGGAGAGCGAGGGCGTGGGAGGTAACACGGAGGATGGAGGACACAGGGGAAGAAAATACAGGCAGAGCAACAGGTAGGGTGATTGAAGCAAATAAACAGGAGAGAGTGTAACATGGGGTTCAACTGCAGGGGAGATCGGCTCCAAGGCTGAAACTGCATAAAAGTAAAAGCATAAGTAAGAGCAGCTCGAAGAACATAATATTATGAAAATAAATGTGCTGGGGAAAAACAGCGAATATGAGGAACATGTACTCTCATTGAGCCGTTGTAGAAAAGCAAAAAAGTACCCAAACAGCAGGTGCTTGTGGAAGGATAAAAGGAGCCAATCAGAGGAAGATGGTAGAGAGGCTGCGCACCATGGGAGGGGCAAAAACTTGATGGATGAGCTAAAACAAATAAACCATTGAATAGAAAGGAAGAATGACAAAACAAAAAGTCAATTGAAAGACAATTGGCGAGTTGGTCTCGAGGTCAGTTAGCGACATGTGTCTTGCAACCAGAGAGGCAAGCTCCGACCTAAAAAAAAAATACAAGTCCCACAATGCAGCACGCTGGTGCCTGAAAAATCAGTAGTAGCTGAAAGTGTTATAAATGACAATGGGGCACTGTGTTGATGTTGGAATCTCCGTGCTAATAGGCAAACATACACACTCCTCTGAAACGAGTCTGGCTGAGAACTTTACTTCCCCCTCAGTGTGATAGTGCCTTTAAGGCTGGTGCCAAGATTTGCGAACGCGCTATGGTTTCGTTATTTGGGAAATGGTGCTGTGTTCAATTTCTGTAGCATAAAACCTATTAGGGCATCTGTTGTAGATTTATTATTGTACACGCCAGTACCACCCACAAACTGGCTTAACAGGGTCACAAGATTTACATGCACAGGGCGCACGAGCAGGCAGAGGCACAAGTGTTGATAATCACTCAAACTGAGAGGGCGAAGGACACCTTCGCCTGGACACAAATAGATGGGCACGTGATTCACGTACGCACGCAGGAAACAGACGCATGGGTTGAGACCCTGTGCCTGACCCCTGTGTGAAGTGTTATGTCTTCCTAAAGAAGAGAGAGGGGAAAGGCAGTCAAGAGAGCAGACATGGGCACTTACATTAGGTAGGGGATGTGCTCCCACTTCTGTGAACTGGGACTCCAAGTGTGCTGACGTTTATGCATTCTTCTGCTGCACAGAAGGCTCCTCACCTCTTCTAAGTGGCCCCCATGTCAAGGGGAAATGAATGAATAGACCATGGTCGCAACATCATCAGCAGACCCCCTGGTATGTCTGAAGGCAGTGGTATGATGGCAGGAACCCGCCCACTAACACCAAACATGTTTATGTGCGTGTTTTCCTCCTGCAGAAACAGTAGGTAAATGTGTATGTGAATGGTGCTGGTATTGTGGACCACATGCCGAATTGAACCAGGTTATTCCAAGTCCCCCATGAGTTCCCTCATTGCTGGTCCAGTAAGTGACGAAGCCTGCTAATTGTGCCATGGGAGAGATACCTCCTGGAATCTGGATCCAAGCCTGGTACCTCCTCATCTAGTTGACTGGCATCCGGTAATACACGCTCAATAAATGGTAACCTAGCAGGGTTGGATTGGGGTCACATTTCAGCACGGGGCTGCCAAAAGAAAAGTGGCCCACATTTGCAGATAGCAACCTTAAGTTAGGATAATGGAGCTAAATTATGACAAACATTTGTGGTAATAAAAGTAATTTGAAGCTTATAGGGCCAGTAATTAAATAGGAAATTAATATTCTAATGAGAAAAAATATACTTTAGAAACACAGAATTATCAAAAATACTAGGAACTCAACTGTAATTGAGTTTTTTTGTCCATACGTTTGCTGGGGATGTTTTGATTAATGTTTACTGGGGAACATGATATTGCACAGACCTAAATTGTCTGTTACATTCACAATGGGTTTTTATGATATTCATTTTTTTTCCAGTACTTAAGAGAGGCCCTCCAATGTTCAGAGACTGGTGACAGCTGCATCTGTCTTTTTTCTTTTACTTGTTGCTAGTATCATGAGAGCTTTGTGAGAAAGGGAATAATGCTAGTGTGTAATGCAAAAAGAAACAAAAAATAGTGCTTTCCTTCCATGCAGTTTTATATAGCATGAATCAGGCCCAGATTCATTGGAGCGCTTTAGATAGCATTACAGAGGGTCATATGTTTTTTGTTGGTTCATGTAGATTAAGTGATTTGCCCAGAATCACAGGATGTCGAACTGATGCTGTGACTTGAGTCTGGCTTTCCAGTTTCAATGTCAACTAAGGCCACAACCTGTCCCTGTTGACTGTAGCAATTGTTATCTGGCAGACAAAGGAGATTTATCTCCGCTGCTTGCATGGAGTGGAGGACAAAAATAAACTAAGGCCCTCCCTCACTTGCCCTCACCAACTCCCACCACCCGATGCTTCAGTCCACTCCCCTGTTGCAGGCCCCTGAAAAGTAGGTGCTAAAGGCTTCCTATCAACAGCTCCTTGCAGACTCTGTCACATCTGGAGGGAGGCATGCACTCTTCATGCTGGGACAGTCGAAGAGCAGCCCATTGTTATTCTACCTCTGACTAGGCCGCTGGCCTGACGTCACATGCATGGGGTCATGTTTGTTAAGGCTGTAACAACAACCTTTCACACCACCAGGGGTGGAGTCCTTAATGAAAAAAAAACGGCCCAACAACTGGCCTGAGCAAGAGGACCATAGGCTGTAACCTAGTTTGCATTGCATTTCTTTGTCCACTTCTCTGGCACTACTGGAATTATGCATTTTTTAAAAACCGCGGGGGAGATTTACTAAGATTTTGCGCCATGTCTGCGTCACAAAAATTATGCAAAACGGCGCAAAATCTTTTTTTTCTAATTTTCTTTCCAACGTTAAACTTGTTTAGCGCTGGAAATAACTTAAAAGTAATGCGAAGCAGTGCTGTGCGCTGCTTCGCATTGCTTTGTGCCATGGGGGCCTACCAAGGGTGATGCATGGGCACTGGGTAGAGCAGGCAGACCCTGAAGCAGAGGTCAGACCCGGGACCAGGGTTCGATTCCCGACGCGGCAGGGTCTTGAGCTCAAATGTCCACGGACTCGATAATTCTCGCTTCGGTGCCTGCTCTAGTCATGGGTTCACACTCTGCAACTCTGGGCATTAAGCTTGCTTAATCTCCACAACGGCCCCCCCCCCCCCGCGGCGGGATGCCTGGCTTTCACCTTGGGGATGCCCTGTAGGGGCTATCTCACAGGGAAAAGCCAGGACGTGTTCCCAAGGCAAGCGCGGAGATACCCCTTCGGGGGTCGATTCTGGCGCTATATAAGAAATGTAATAATAATAATAATAATAACCACCCAAGGTTTCTCACCCTAAACCCAATTTACCAAATACAGTAGATTGAGTTTAGCATGAGAAAACTGCGCCCTTTTAAACTAGGCGCAAAGAAGGAGAAATGCTTTCATTTCTCCTTCCTTTTCCGACTTTGCATGTGAGCTTCACTGTGCAGCATGTATGCAAAGTGGGAAAAGCATTGCATCGTGCCTAGCATAGTATTTTGTACAGGAAGGGTAGCCTTCCTGTACAAAACCTATGCTACACTCATGGAGACACTCTAGCGCTACCGCGCTAAGGTGTGCGCATGGTGCATGTCAGCTAAAATCAGCACCCGGGAAAGGGGAGGTGTGAGCTACATCTTTGAAAATGTGGCGCTCTCCTGCTCCCTCCCTGTCACGCAACGCAGCGCAGCCTCACCGGGGAATGCACCGTCTGGGTATTTTGTAAATCTCTCCCAATGTTGTTTGCAATGTATCTGTCAATGTATTATGCACATGACTGATACACATAAACTGTGTCTACTTCTGGATCTGTGAATTGCTCTCAATATATCTATGTGTACATTATCACTGTTCCCAGGAGCAAGCTTGGCATAAGGCAGGGAATTTTGCTTGCCACAAAGAAAGGCCGTCTTTCAATAATAGCCAGGGTTTAATAAGTATCTAATAAACTTCCTTTCAGTTGCTTTTTAAAATTGACGTTAAACTATTTTCAAGTTCAGTTCATGAAGCATTCACCTTTCGTTATGCAAATCGCACTTTTTGTGCCAAAGTACTACCCTTTTTACAAGTCCCATTTTAGCTTGAGAATTACAATTTACATGTATGAGAAGCTTTTTTATTTTAAATCTCCTATGAATATGTATTTTTTTCACCCGGGCATGGTGCTTTACCTCGTAAAGATGGGGCTAGCAACAAAAAAAGAGGGAATCATAATTTCTTTAATAAAATCCCGATCTTCCTAATATTTACAAAAATCCTACAACATTTAGATTTTGTGGGAAAATCAGAGGCTTACTTTATGCATTTTAACAGCCCTCGCAACATTCTATTCTGTGCTTGCTCCACAGGTTTAAAACGGAAATTTACAAATGTAGAGATCAGACCAATACACGGATATCAAAATATCCTCCAACCTAACTCCCACATTTAAAACTCTGGAAGTCAGTGCACCTCTGGGAAAGTGCACTCAATTAATCGAGACATCAATGTTGGCATTTCCATACCTCATTTGACTCCTCTAGAAAAAGCGTGTGATGGAACAGGTTGAAATGAATACACTAAACAAATCATTTATTGGTCTGCACCATGTGGGTGAACATCTCTTGCACTGTTTACGACACCTTACAACAAGTTCTCACTTAGTTAAATTAGATACTGTTTTAGTCATCTTGCAACATAAAAATTAGATTGTTTTTAAAATATAAGAATAAGACATCACTTTTTATAAAGTTTTGTCACAATAAAGGAAACTCCTCCAACCTCAATTTCTTATTGGAACAGTCCAAAATCCTGATGACTGCAACTCTTTAAAAAAAAATAGCAAACACTAAACAAGCATTGCAAAGCCAATAGGTCTGGCACGTGCAGGAGCTATTGGCTATGCCGATATGTTTTAGCCAAGTTGTACACCAGCTTGGCTGCTGTTCAGCATGGCTAAAATTTTGTGGGCTAAAGGACAGTGGAGTGGAGTGTCATAAAGTGGAGTGTTATGGAGTGATGTAGAGTTGAGTTGAGTGCTGTGGAGTTCCATAATGTACAGTGGTGTAGAGTGTTGTGGAGTGTCATGGAGGGAGTAGAGTATCATAGAGTGGAAGCGCATGGAGTGGAGTAGAGTTGAGTGGCGTGGAATAGAGTGGAGTGGTGTAGAGCAGACTGGAGTGGCGTGGAGGATATTGCGTAGAGTGGAGCAGAGGGTTTTAGAGTAGAGCGGAGTAGATAGTTGTAGAGTAGTGTCAGAAAGTGAAATTGAATAGAGTGGAGTAGAGTGTTGTAGAGTGGAGTGGCATAGAGTAAAGCAGTAGAGTGAAGTAGTGTGTCGTAGAATTGATGGGAGTATAGTGGCATCGAGTGGTGTAGACGGAGTTTGGTATGGTGTTGTAGAGTGGAGTAGAGTTTAATGGAGTAGAACGTCAAAGTGTAATATCATGGAGTGTCACAGAGTGTAATGTCATAGAGTGGACTAGAGTGAAGTGGTGTAAAATACAGTGGTGTTGATTAGATTGGAATACAGGGTTTTGGTTTTGAATAAAGTGGTGTAGAGTCCAGTGGCATAGAGTGCAGTAACATAGAGTGGTGCAGAGTAGATTGCAGTGGCGAAGACTGCAATGGTGTGGAGTGGAGTGGCATAGACTGGAGTAGACTGACGTAGAGTGCAGTGGCCTAGAGTAGATTGTTTCAGAGTAGAGTGAAGTAGCATGGAGTGGAGTGGTGTAGGGTAGAGTGGAGGGGTGGAGGTAGACTGCAGAAGTGTGGAGTGCAGTGGCATAGAGTAGAGTGCAGTTAAGTACAGTGGCGGAGAGTGCAGTCATGCAGAATAGACTGTTGTAGGGTGCAGTGTCATAGAGTGCAGTGTCTTATAGCAGATCAGTGCAGTGGCGAAGAGTACAGTTGTGCCTAGTAGAGTGACCTAGAGTGCACTGGATTTGAGTAGAGTGGTGTAGAGTAGAGAGGCGTAGAGTGAAGTGGCGTAGAGTGCAGTGTCATATAGTGCAGTGGTGCAGAGCACATTGGAGTGGCGTTGAGTGGACTGGAGTAGAGAGTAGTTGCGTTGAGTGCACTGGCATAGGGTGCAACAGAGTGGTGCAGAGTAGAGTGCAATGGCATAGAGTGCAGTGGCACAGAGTAGAGTGGCGTAGAGTTCAGTGGCAGAGAGTGTAGTGTTGCAGAGTAGAGTGTTGTAGACTGCGGTGGTGTAGAGTGGCATAGAGTGTATTAGTGTAGAGCAGTGGCGTAGTATGGTGCAAAGTAGACTATAGTGGCGTACGTGCAGTGTTGTAGAGTGTATTGGTTTTGAGTGAAATGGTGTAGAGTGCTTTGGCGTAAAGTGCAGTGGTGTAGAATAGAGTGCATAAACAATAATATGTGAAAATGTCATCACCTAGTGTATGAGTTTGTTTTGATCGTATAAAAATATGTTTCCAGCACACTTCAGAATTACCGAAAAATGTTCTTAATTTGTGTTTTCCATATTCTGGAATATATGCACAGTTCATTTACAGATATTTTGTTTAGGGTTAGGAAAGAAATACGATTGTACAGCTTTCAGTCTCGCATACCTCAAGTAGTCAGCATAATTGTCACAATCCTCTCACTTTGGAGTCAGAGAAAGAAAAGTAAACACTAAGGTCCCGCTAAAGATGGAGCCTGACATTTTACCTTTGTCTTTGAATGCACAGCAAATGTGACATGATAAGAACAAGATTTAAAGGCCTGTTTACATAAAACCTGTACTGGTGGAAGAATACAGTAAATAGGGTTTGTGCAAGGGAAGGGACGAACTCAAACTGGACAGCTTAAAACAAGTGGAGCCAGCAAAGACAAAGCAAGCAATTTGAGTTACAAACCACAAAGCCAATGGTAAGCAATAGCCGGAATGCATTCTCAGGGAAGCTTTCCGAATGGCCCCAAGATGTTGTTATCTGTGCTGTCCGGTAGGGTTTGACTTAAGCATAGCCCTCTTCAAAGAAATTTGTTTTTTCCATTAAGAAATTTAGTCTAGCCAATCTTTAAAAAAACATTAAACCTTATCAACAAACCTAAAAAACGACAAATTACTTTTGGGTGGTTTTTTCAGCCTAATATTCCCCATTCTTCCTCCACATAGTAGCGGATTGGAACATTATTTACTAACACGCTAGAGCTGACTGATAAACATTAATTGTTTTATAACATAAACCTTTCTCATATAAATGAGCTAAGAACTTAATTGAAAAAGCCTCCAAAGATCCATCTTTCAGTCCATGCACCCACCAATCCATGTTTTCTATATAATTCTTGGACCCAGAGCACTAGTTTCTGAGCAGCCCTGAAGTGCCCTCCAAAAGCCTGCAGGACTGCCAAGATCCCGAAACCTTACATTACCATGAGCTGAAGTTGACCTGAAAGAACCATCTTGTGTAGCTTTCCATGTACATCCATTAGCAATCCTGGAAACGAAGGAAAACAAAAATGGAATTTCCACCACATCTCTCCTGATCTGCATCAAAACTCTTACTATTTTTGCAAAAGGCTGGAGCATATAATATGTGTAACTGACAATACCACAAAATTGAGTCCACCCCAAATCCTCTGGATTTGATCTCTAATTGAAAAAAATCTCTCTCCTGAGCTATCAAATGTGAAGCGAAATCCACAGCTATTTGTCCCTGTCTGCTTTTCTCCCCTGTCAATTGCCCAACTTCCACTTACTTGAAACCCTAAGAAACTTGGAATTTAAATCCACCACTGTGTTGTATAAATTTGACAGAAGCTTTTACCTCTTGGAAACCTGATGCACAATGCAAACATTCAAAAACTCTTGTCCATTCTTCTGAATTCCTCAATGTCATCCCACCTAGCCAATTGATATACGGTACTGCATGTTGCCCATTCTCAGCGACAATGACCAGTTACTTTTCGGTATTACTACACTATTGACAGCTAAACTTCCAGCTATAATTTCTAAACAATTGATGTCTGTCTTTTTCTGATTGGTCCAAGAAAAAAGCCTGAATGTAAGCGGATAGCAAAGTTATCGCCCTTCTCAAAAAGTCAAACTGCCCTTCTTCAGCACCATTCTCAATTGTTCTTTAACTTACCTCACCTTCTCAACTGATAAGTGAAGAAGCCACACCACCATATGTATCATAAAAATAAAATCTAGAAAGTTTACCAGTTTTGTTGGCTACAATACCCATTTCTCCCGTTCACCCAAAAACCTAAAGCCTCTAACAACTGGATTGCCAAAACCAAATGTTACTCCAAATCCACTTTGTCCTGAGTTGTCAGAAGGCTGTTGCCTAAATAAATCCTTCTACTCCTAAAACCTACAGCAGAACTTGTGAGCTTGTTACGTACCTAGCAGCAGGTGTCAACCCAACCTGTAGGCAAATTCTCACATCATGTTTTCCAACTGAAATTACAGAAATCTTGCTGTGAAGAGTCATTCAAATCTAGACCAGCCATTTATTTATTTATTTATAGAGCGCAACATTCATCCATTAGGATATCCCGGCACTAGATAGCAGAACTCATGGTATGGGTGATATAAGGGTGTTGCTGGGTTGTCCAGTATTAAGTCTTAGGGAACAGATGAGTTTTGAGTTTCTTTCTGAATGCTGGGTAGTCAGCCATGAGGCGAATGAAGATCTTGTGGTAATTCATTCCAATGCTTAGCTGCCAGGTATGAGAAGGTATTGCCTCCTGCCTTTACTTTCTTTATGGGTCTTATCCTGGCTTGCGTTTGATAGCGTGGCCTTAAGCACCTCGTCTGTGCGTAAAATTCTATTTTGTTCTGTAGGATTAAAAGCCCGCGTTGGTGCAGGGCCTTGTGTGTGTGACTGAGCAGCTTAAATCTTGCTCTTTGGCGCATAGGTAACCAATGGTGCTGTTTCATACACTCAGACACTGAGCTGAATCTGCTTTTGTTGCACACCAGCTTGGCAGCAGCATTTTGTACCACCTGCAGGCGGGTGAAGAGGTAATCTGCCATGCCTACAAACGGAGCATAGCCATAATCCAATAATACGCAGAGCTTGTATGATTGTTCTTCTGCATTCCAGTGGGATCCAGGAAAATAGCCTTTTTAGGAGCTTCAAAATTGTCAAGCTTCTTCCACATAGGTCCCGCGCATGGTCCTGCATGGAAGAGTGTTATCAGTAAGGACGCCCAGATTCTTTGCACATTGCTTGGTTACTAGGGCATCTCCCAGTGTCTGGGGCCACCAAGTAGCATCCCAGATTAGGTTGGCTCCTCCAAAAAGCAGAATTTTTTGATTTTTCTGCATTTAATTTAAGGCAGTGTTCTGCCATCCAGATTGCCATCTCCGGGAGGCAGTTGTTCAATGTTAACCTAGTGTCCTCATACCTTTCTTCAATGGCTATCAACAACTGTGTGTCATCCGCATAGGAGCAGATGCTGAAACCCCATTTCTTACTGAGCTTTGCCAAAGATGACACATAGGCATTAAAGAGTGTGGGGCTCAGGGATTTTCCCTGTGGGACACCATAGCTGATGGATCTTGGTTTAGATGAGAACGTGCCCATTTGTACACTTTGTATTCTGTTACTTAAAAAAGATCTGAGCCACTGAAGGGCTTTGGCATGAATTCCTTTCTTACGAAGAATCTCCAGCAGAAGGTTATATGAGACCGTGTCAAACGCTGCCAACAGGTCCAGCAAGATCAGGGCGGCATCCTTCCCTTGATCAATTAGAGATCTTATGTTATCTAGTACGGCTAGGAGAGTTGCCTCTGTACTGTTGGTGGCTCTAAAGCCATTTTGAGAGGAGTCTAATAGTTTGTTAGACTCAAGATAGTTGGATAATTGTCTGTTGACCAACTTCTCCCTGACCTTAGAGAAATACGGGAGTTGAGAGATAGGCCGATAAGTTGCTGGATTTTGAACATCTGTTTCTGCTTTCTTTAACAAGGGAATCAGTATGGCCTGTTTCCATGTTTCTGGGAATAATTCAGTATCTAGTGATTTATAGCGTAGCTGAGTGACGTCTGGACATATTATGGACGTGATCCGAGCAAAAATAAAATTAGGGCAAGGGTCAAGGAGGGACCCAGACTTTAACTGCCCCCATTGCTTTTGTGACCTCTTCCTCTGTGAAGGAGGAGAAACTGCACATACAGGCTGATGCATCTAGATGGGAGGTTGGAAATTCCCAGTTGGTTTAGACTAACAGGGAGTTAGTACTAAATGAGGAATACGTTTTCCTAATTTTAGCAGAGAAGAACTTGCTGATCTTTTCGCAGCATTCGTCTGAGGGGGCAAGGTTTGGGACATGCTAGCTGGTTTGCAGAGCTCCCTTACTATTTTATACAGCTCTTTTGCTGAGTTACAACTCTCATTGATTCTCATTGCAAAATAGGTCTTCTTAGCCTTCTTAATAGCATTTTGTAAGTCCTCATTTCTGTCTTATATCTCAGTCTATCTATTTCTTTTATTTTTATCGGTTAGTGTATTAGGTTAGGTGCACACGGATCCAGTGTGTTAATGATCTCATTTTCGAGGCTAACTGCTCCCATATTAGCCAGAACGGCTCTTAGAGTCTCTAGATTCCTGAGGAGAATCTCCTCAAATCAACATCTCTTAGGGCAAGCATATATCTGCCTGTTTGAAATCATGCCAGACAACCCACTGGTTCACAAATCGCTCATATTCATAATTCTTGTTCTTCCTCCGTTGGTTTGGCTCCCTGGTTTTCTTTGGACTTGGCATTCGTAACTTTTGGACTGGAAACACGTGTGCGCCCCGCCATTTTGGGACCATCTCCTGTTGTCGCTCTTGTTCTTGGTCCACCATCTTGCAAAACTGCAGACATTCTACTGCCCTTCCTTGGTGCTGTGACTGCGTCCCCCCTTCGACCCCACTTAATGGAACTCTGCTCTCCTGGTTTTTTGGGTCTTGACATGAGAAAATCTACTATTTGTATATATATGTATATAGAGATAACTCTAACCACTAGTATATGTAGTAGACCTTTGTACTCTCTACCATTCCAATGTGACTCTTAGAGTTTATCCATTTGTATATCTTCCTTGAGTGACTTTACAACTTTTACATTTGCAAATTTTTTTTCTGTTTGTATCTCTTCCTTGTGTGACTCTACAACTTGTACATTTGCAATTCTTTTTCTGTTTCTATCTCTTCCTTGTGTGACTCTACAACTTGTACATTTGCAATTCTTTTTCTGTTTCTATCTCTTCCTTGTGTGACTTTACAACTTGTACATTTGCAATTTTTTCTGTTTGCATCTTTTATGTAACTCATATAATCCTAAATCCTAATGTATCGCAACTGGTTCTTATGTAAAGCGCTCTGACATCTTCAGGTAATGTTCACGCTATATAAAATCGCATTACATAAAATAAAAATAAAATAAAATAAAAAAAAGGGGAAGGGCTCCAAATCGCTCTTTCATTCAGTACTGCTGCAAGACACACTGGTTTTCCTTTCATGGTCACTTGTCTATTCCTTTTTAAACAGGGACATTCAGGTTATTGCATTGTTTAATAGTTGCCTTTATAGTGCTCCTTGCGGGTGAGGAGCTAGAGTGCTTGGCAGAGCATGTAGCTTGCAACTCTGTGGGAGTGCTGTGGATGGAACAGTGTGTGTTTTGTATTAACTTTATCGGTATTGTAGGTGCACTGTTCGAGGAATAGAGTTGTGGTCCCATCCTGTTGTTGTTGATGTATGAGTTAGAAGCGAAAAGGAGTGTAGGACATGACGCTTAAGCATAACAGACTCTGTCGCTGAAGCGGTCATGCAAGCATACACCCACTAATGATATCACAAACCCGAAATAGTGGTTCAGATCTGTACAGCATAGTCAAGTAGTACAGTAAGTTAAAGGTTTTTGCACAATTGTAAGAGAAGTCCAGTAATTTCACACATTTTCTGGACGGCTAGTTAATGCAAAAAGTATATTTAGGTTTCATTTTTAGTGAGCCTTAGCAGCTTAGGCATAGCAGTACCATAATTATAACAGACTGTCTGGGCAGGTCAGAGAAGACATGGATGTTTAATTGCATTTAAAGAAGTATAGGCTTACTAGAGTAAAACATAAAGTGTAGTACAGTGAGTTACAACTTTCCCAGTGGCCAGCGGTTCGTGAAAGCACAGTTACATTTCAAGTTTAGCAAGTCATAGCAGAGAAGAGTGGTAAGAGTAATGCAGTGTTTTAGAACTTTCCTCTGGTGCTTTCAGATAAATAATCCTGCCCACCCACCTGACATTTTGAGACCCATCTGTAAATGTCTGTTTTCAGGTGAGGGGACAAAATTAATTTAATTACTACAGTCAACTGTCCAGCATCTCAACCTACTCCAGGAAGTACTTACTGGAGGAGGTAACATTGAACCTGGTGGGCAGAGCTAAACACCCCCAGAAGCTGTGGGGCCGCCCTCATGGAAGAATCTTAAAGGGCCCGATTCACAAAGGTAAATTTAGACAAAAGAAGTAAATGCCCTTTGTGAAAACCGAAAGTCATAAGTCAGACTTTCGTCTAACTTTACCTTTGTGAATCGGGCCCAAAGTCTGTTTCTTCTCTTTCGGTCCTCAGGCTTTTAAACAACAACCCACAGAGATGTTGGGCGAGTGAGGCTAGTTTTTGTCATTGTGCGGATCAGATACCTTTAACATGTTATTGTAAATTCTGCTGATGTGCCCTTACCTAACGAAATGTGTTTATGTGAAATATAAATATTCATTAAGAAACTCGTAGAGTCTCCCCCATGGTCTTATGCTTGCTGTACAGTGCAGATACCTGGGAATGGTTGTAAGCTGAGTGTTCTTTAGATATCCAATAAGGGGCACTGAAATAAAATGCCTTGTCGCGGGTGATATTTCAACACCGATAAATCATTAGAGGAACCAGAAAACACAGGGCTTAACGGAAGATCCACAGGTCATTAGGGATAAAACACCCTTTGATTTTGAACTTCCACCTAAGGTAATCAAATCCCAGCAGCTTTAAAATGCAAAGCATGTTGTGAAAGTTTTATGGGCTGACAAGAGCTGTTACTAAATAAGGAAGGAACAAGACCTGCTGGGTCTCGAGGGAGCCAGCCAGTTGGACAGCCGTAAATTAGTTATCAAGGCAATCTGATGGGCTTCAGCATACACTTTTCAACACTTCTGAAAGAAAACAGGTCCCATGGTCTCACTCTGATCTTCTCACCGAGCGGAAACTGCTCCAATATTTCAGTATCAAAGCGGAGAAGGCATTCCTCCATGATAATGGTTCCCCATTTCTATCAACACACACGTATGCGCGTCAGTCGTGGTGATATCCGCGTATTAATAGAAATACTTTTTGGGTTCCTCTCCGTCAGTGCACCTACTCTGTCCTACACTGGTCAGGGCTCTCGATTTGCCTTCTGTAATGCAACATTACCCATTTTACGAGCTATGTGGCAGGTTGTAAACCAGATCCTGGAAGAGACGGTTGGTCATAATATTTGGTAAAAGACAGTGTGTGTTGCTTGGCATGACCTTCACATGAACTAGTCCTACGGATGTTCCCATCTATAAATTCCATTGCTTTTCATTGTGCTGCTGCTGTACCACAAACATGAGAACACAAAATGTTCACACACTCACCACAGTTTCTGTTGCTCGAGATACCTGTAAATTGGCTATTTTGCACCAGAATTTACTCCAATTGAACATTCTCTGATCTTTCTAGCACAGTCTAATTTGGATTGTTATTTCATAACTATTTTAATAATGTTAGGTTTGGGAACAGAGCAGGGTGGCACCTTGAAAGATGTGTGACGGCTATACCCACC
The DNA here is from genome assembly GCF_964263255.1 of Lissotriton vulgaris. Lineage (NCBI taxonomy): Eukaryota > Metazoa > Chordata > Amphibia > Caudata > Salamandridae > Lissotriton > Lissotriton vulgaris. The sequence goes on from NC_141693.1 coordinate 1,102,659,820, forward strand.
AACATTCCATTTCCCTACCTTATTTCATTTGCAAAAGAGAAAAACTTTGGAAGCGCTGTTATCTCGATGTACGATTGGCCATAAATGTGCGCACTATAATTTTGTAAAACTTGCATCAAATGACATTATGTGGGCTCCATACAGGTCATCCTGCATCCTGCACTTTCAGTGGTAAAAGGAAATATGTCGATGTCCTGTGAACCGGGGTCATGAAGTTGTCTAGGTTCCATGGGCCTCATTTATGAAAAGTGACGCATCGCTGCGTGAAAACAACGATGCGTCACTTTTCACTGCGCACTCCTTGCGACACCAATGATGCGTCATATTTAATGTATGACTCATCATGTCGCAAGGACTTACAGATACGTCAGTATTTCTGACGTATCTGTAAGCGCAAAAGTGACGCATTGCTGGAGTGTGTCACAAAAGTGACGCAATTCCAGCAATGCGTCCTTTCACATGGGGAAAGCCCCATGTGAAAGGGCTTGCGTCAGTCTTATGCCTGCTGTGAGGCAGGCGCAAGATTTTGACGCAACAGCATCCTAAAAGTGACGCAGTGAAATCTCATAGATTGCACTGCGTCACTATTACGAGGCTTTTTGCGGGGGAACGCCCCCTCTGCATACATTATACCTGACGCAGGTATAATGTGGCGCAGGGGTTTAAAAAGTGACGCATCTACCTAGATGCGTCACTTTTTAAATATGGCGCAACAAGGCGCATTTTTTACGCCGCTGGTGCGTCACAAAAAGTGACGCACCAGCGGCGCAAAACTGACGCAAGGCCTCATAAATAAGGGCCCATGTACTTAATTTGTAAATCTGACGCAACTCAACAAATGCTACACAAGAATCCAACAGAGTAACATGAGCATATTAACTGCACATCATATCATAGTATACACACATAGTATCACATTAACCACACATCATAATAAGAGTACATCATAGTTAGCCATAACAATAATTTAACACAATATATAATAGTAATACTATAGTACCACATAGTAACACAACATTATGGTATCATAACATAAAACGTGAAGTTCGGTAATGATAAGTTAGTGTCGCATTTTTTTTGTTATGCACAAATGTTCCCTGCATATGCTTTCTTGGTGCTGCAAAGTACAGAAGACCCAAACTGATTTAGTTTAATTTCAAGTCTTTTGGGCAAAATATGTCTTGTGAAGATGTATAAAGCTTAGATCGTTATAGTTAGAAGTTGGGTGGAATGGAATAGGAGTTGAGTTCTGAACCACTTGCAGTCATTGAAGATATTTTGAAAAACCCAGATAAAGGAAATTGCAGTAGTCCAACCTTCTCCATAGCAGATCAGTAATGAGAATGAACCTCTTTTAAGGTATTAGATAGGAAGCGTATGAGCGCTTAAAACAGGAAGGGTGACTACTGAACCCTGTGTAATAATAGACCAATCAGATTCCAAATTGATTTACCTTTTCCTCCAGTCAGCACCAACGAGTGACAATTCCCACACTCAAGAAACTAAAAAGTAGGACCCTACCGGTCCCCATACCAATAACACGGTATACCATTACATCAAACAAAAAAGAGCAAAATACCAAAATATAACGTAATAAAAAGACCCAGTAATGTAGCATTGTGTCGTACTGCATTGTAATTGGATTTGTATAGCGCTTGCTATCCCTGTTCATGCAAAAGATTAGTTGAGGGGAAGAAAAGATAAGCTGGAGGTGATTAGAAATTGTTAGATGGCGAGGATATGGCTTCAAAGAAGGAAAGGCTGTGATCTAGGTGTAATTCAAAGAGATGTAATAATAGAGAATAAGGCAGACAGACATGCAACCGTATGTAGGCTGCATTCAGAGAGAGTAAGGCTTGCAGAGGATGGAAGCTAAGGAGGGTGTCTTTTTTGCAAAACACAGAAGAGAGGACATCAATAGCTTTAAGTCAAGGTAAATTTTTCATTCAGGGTTTGGGAGCATAGGGGCATATGTATGAAAGTCCCTGCTTGCGATTCTCAAATAGCGTTTTTTTGAGAATCACTATTTGAGAATGGCAAAAAGGGATGTATGTAAAAAAAAGCGTTTTTTTTCTGATTTCTTAGTATTCCATAATTGCGATTAGCAAATTGCGGAATCGCAATTCAGGAATACTTTCCCATTCATTTCTATGGGCCAGGAGGCTCATAGGAATGAATGGGAAGTAATTCTCTACAAGTCCCAGAATTCAAAGAGGTTAAAAAGCAGGACTGGCTAAGGGTGACCATCAGGGCATGTAGAAGCTACAAAGGAACCATGTAACTCGACGGGATGGTGACAGGGACTGTAAGTGTGGTTATAGACACTCTGAGTCAGCGAAAGGCAACACATTTTTGCCTGCTTTTTTTCCCAAAAAATATAAATAATTTAGATTTGGAATTTGCAAATTTGGAATGGGAATACACATTTTTGTCATTAGTCTACTAGCAGCTACAACAACTGTCCTAAGGCAGAACATGCCATACTGTCTTTTAGAGTTAAGCATATATGTGGTTCAATAGTTCGTTGTCAACACGTCTGTACTTAACTGGCGAACCTAACAGATGATGTTTAAGACGGTCAAGCCCATGCTTCTGGTGGTGTGGAGTGACTCAACACGTTCCTAACATATAGGATTGCAAGCTCCCCACTGGTGCCCACAGTCAAGCAGCTGTATGAAGAGGGTTAGGTTTGTGAGAATAAAGCAAATTCCAACTGTCCGGGTAAATTAAGAAAGCCTAGAAAATCTAGTGATATTCCAAATGTATGGCAGATATATCGTTTTATTGTCGTAAATAAAATTAATCAGAGCTATCAAGGCTACTCGAGCACATGTATATGGTTGTTGGACTGAATAGATGAGCTACAGGAAATGTGGTACTTGTAGGCTGCAGGGATTTGGGTTCATAGGAGGTGAGGTTGTGATCCATGAAATGAGGTGTGGGCAATATGCAAAGTTACAATAATACGGAGAAAGGCGGGTGTGCGCCGTAGAGCGAGCTTCACTCGGACAGAGCAAGGCATGCAGAGAATGGAAGGTAACTGTTTTTGTTGTAATAAACCCTAAACGCAACTTTCTTCTATCATGAACAATGCATCAAACACAAAATAGAAACCGTTCGGGGCAAGTCAACAATCAGAGCCCAGTCGGTGTAGCTGGCAGGCCCTGACACTACTATGTTCCAGAAAGACGTAAAAGAAAGCATAGCTGGTTGTATGGAAAAGGCACTGAGCCTACATATTTGCCCCTGACCTCCAGCGCCTCTTTAAGGCCTCCCTGATTGACACCCACATGCCTTCGACGCATTCCTCGTAGCTTGCACTGCCCCTCCATGGTGGCAGCCACAGACAGGGCGAAGCATATGGCGTAAACATCAACTGAGATTGTCTTCCACTTTCTCTCGGCGTGTGCAACGCGTCCAGAACTGGTCCCTGGGGGACCTCCGTGACATTTGGGTGTCTGAACAGGGCGAGCTCGCCAGTAGTGGGGCGGCGTGCTGTGCTGTGCGAGGGGCCGCTTGATAATAGCCCATTTGCGGATAGCCTGGTACCCGGCTGTGGACATTTGCGTGCATCTATCCTACGTGTCTGGCCCGGATCCCGTTGGTCGCGTTGCCGTAGGGTCAGGGTGGTCATAATGCATACGGTGGCCTGGGAGTTTCGAAAAATAGGTAAGGCCACGTCTAATTTCTGAAAATGTGCAACGACTGCAGGCTGGATGGGATTTTTGAAACACGAGCAACTGAAAAGGAGGTAAGAATTGAAGTTCACGTGTTGAATCTTGAAGTGCTCCATGCACGCCGCGCGGTTTGTGGTGATGGTTAGGCGCAGGGGCAGGCGCTTCCTGTGCGCAGTGTGATCTCGGCACTTTCACCATTCTCAACTGAAGCAGCCCTCGGCAGCCGTGCAGGCTCCCGTACCCCGGCCCTTCTTACATTAGCGTAGTGAAGTCTGTTGGTTTATCCTGAATTTATTTGTAGTTTATTCTCCCGCATCATTTAGTTTGGTTCCATCTTTCCCTACTTCTGAAGTGTGCGTCACTCGCTCTCTTCTTTTATGCAATTGTCGTTCTCTTTATCTTGCGTGTTCCTATTAATGCGTTGTTGCCTTCGCTTTTCTTATTTCCAAGGTATTTATCGTTTCGGAATTATGCAGATAACGCTAGTCCTTTACATTCCCACGCATAGAGGCGCCACCAGCACTTAGTGTCGCACTGGCCGCATTCTTAGCTATCTGATTAAATAATGGAGGCGACGTTTATTTTGCTGCCCGGGTGTATTTCCTGTCCCAGTGTGACCTTGGGAGCAGATACAGAGGCCGGCAGGGATTTGCACGCGATTAACACTGATGACGTAACATCCCAAATGATACACCATTTTGGCAGCAACCTGGAAATGATGTTGCAATAGACACCGTTTGTGTTCTAAAAGGAAGCACAGCAGTGCAAGCAGATGGAGGGGAATATGCCTATTCCGGGGTTGTTTCTTAATTGACGGCAATCATTTGTTTTTTATAAAGATAGCAGGACCACTGGAATTATTCAATAAGCGGAACTGGCGTTTTGTACATGATTATGAAATTCACGTATAATTCATCATCTGCTGCATGCGTTGCAGTTGTCAACAATAACAAAAGTTTCATGCTCAAAATGATGCAAAAGTCGCTAAAAGCAAGGCAGCACAGGTAGTGCAGTGTTCTGCATGACGCCGTGCAGAAGTTGACTGGCCACCTTTCAGTTGATTGCTGTAGTGAGGTGTAAAACTGGTGGGAACAATGTAAAACTGCTGAACAAACAGCAATGGACTCAGAGGCATTGTGTCTGCTTAAAAGCTTAATTAAACACATCCTTACATGTTTAAATGTAATTTAAGCAGTTTGTAAATAACTATTTTTTCTTTCTCATAATTGTTTTTTTTATTATGCTATTCATGCATATCTCTGTTCCACTCTTGACGTTGTTCTCTGAGCACCAGTTATTTCGAGAGGCCACCGAGAGTATGGTAAAAATCACATGCGTTTTACTACTGACTTTTAGACTGACGCCTTCAATATCTTAGAATTCCACCTAAAAAGAGTTACATTGTTCAAATGTAATGGACAGTACTGAATTTCATTGGTTTTCTTTAATGGAAAGACATTCTTCTAAATGTACGATTATGGAGTAAAACCCAAAACTCAAGACCAGTTCTATAACGTAACTGGAATATGCAGAATAAAAAAAGGGCACCTTTTATCATGAAAAGTGTGAACACGCAGCCTTGTTTTCTGCTAAATTCATTAACAATGCTCAACATAAAAGCTGCCAACGTTGGTCGGATTCAGAAAGTTTCTAAAGACATGGCTATTCTCAAACTAAGCTACACCATCTCCATCCGAATCCCTTGGACAGTCCCCCGCACAGCGCATAGACGCCCTTGGGCATTTGTGCACTATATAAATCCCATAATCAAATCAAATCATAAAACAAGGCTACAGGTGCACACTTCGTGTGACACGCTGGGGCATATTCACAAGGAGCGAACGTCGCCACAGCATCATTTTTTTAATGCTTCTGCAGCTTTTTTTTTGTCGCCATGTTTGCAAAGTGACTCTAGAGCCATTTAGCGTCACTTTTTCACTGCTAGCGCCTAATTTTTTTTTTGCACAGATCCGCTAGCCGCAGTTTTAGTGTTTGACATTCAAGGTAGCCCATCTGGGGCTCTTCATGAATGTCCTTACAAAGTACCCTGGCAGTGCTCATGACGCCTTCATCTTCTGGCATTCCACCATCAATGAGCGCTTCCAGAATGGGAACTATAGGAATGGCTTACTGGTTGGTAAGTATTTCTCAAGCACATGACAGATCACATGGCTGTCAATTGGGGAGAGAAGTTGGCCTAACGGCTAGGGCGGTCGTCCTCGAATCTGGGGAACTGGGTTCGAGTTTCGGGAACGACGCAGAACATCCTGTGATTCTGGCCAAATCACTTAATCTCCCCTCGCCTAACAAAAAAACAAAAAGAATGTGTCCTCATGTAACGTAACTGGTGCTATGTAAAACGCCCTGATACCCGATTCGGGTCAAGTTTGCGCTATATAAAACTCCGTAAAATACAAAAAATACAAATAAATGATGTAGGAATACATTGACATATTAGTCTTGGGTTGATTGAGACAACGAATATGTAGTTGGTGTGGGCCTACATACTTGTGCCATACTACATGGCATATGCAAAACACAATCCTACAAGTCACACATGGCCAGACTACCTACACCACTATGGGCCACATGTACAAGGGAACTGTGCTGATGGAGCATCACTTTTCATGATGCTCTGGTGAAGCCGCTCCTCAAATCATATCAATGTTGTAATGTAAAATCTGTGTCTATGACATTGCATTACCTCATAGGTATGCAGCAAGGCAAGCTACAGCAAAGAGCTGCATGCATTCACCCGATGTTCGGGATGTGTACCATGGGCCTTGCGTTGGCCTTTCCCATACAACACCAATGAAGAATTCACTCACTTCCACACATCCCATGTTCAGGGACCCTGGGACAATGTGCAACTAGTGTGCCTCCCAAGGGGAGGTGACATGAGGATACATAATTACATGTCTCTTTGTCAGGTCCAATTTCTTTGTGTCCTGAATTCCGCAGGACACATAGAAGGAGGGAATTGCATACATTGTGTGTTTTTGGTGCTAGAATGTGTCCCTTAAAGCATGACGTCATGTGAGGACACTAAGCTGACACATGTGCACCATGGTGGTAAGGGATAGGGTGATGGCACTAGTCACTACCATGTGATTGTGTGTATGCTTTCAAACCGTGGATGTGCTGTATGTTAGGAAAAAGGCACATTCCACCCCTTCACTTTGGATGCATGCCAGTGCAGCCATATTGAATCCTTTGCTGCCCAGTGGCATCAGCTGCTAAATTAGGCCCTGTGTGTGCATTCAATACTGTCAAAGACCCTCACAAATGCATCACCTTGTAAAATGGTACCTCCAAACACCCTGTTGAAGCAAGGCAATCCCTGTCTCTAGTCTGTGTGTCCACATGTAAATCCATTGGTCATGGGGCTTAAATATATCCCAGACATGTGAAACCGAGAACTATGATCATATATGAACCTCACAAGATCATGTCTACCATGCTCGTAGATACAGCGCATTCCTGACCTTTCCCTTTGACATATGGTAGCACAGCTAGAAGGCTTGCGGCCTGCCCTTCCCCAACATATTATGAAAATTGCCCATGAGCATTCCCTTGATGTCATGTTTAACCATAGATGAGCCAGCATCCTACCCTTTGGCCTGCAGATAGTGCAGCAGAGCGCTGGGACATAGCTGCCTGAACTGCATGACATTACTTCAGTAAAATGTGGCAAAACGGAGGAGCACCAGTTCTTGTAAAGATACCCCACACTATTGTGTTCTTGGAGTTAGAAGTGACAGTATTAATAAAACAGTTTTATTCAGCATCTATGCAAGATAAAAGCATTTGTTGGTCAATACCATTTTTACCAGCATCGGGTGAATGTGTATACTGTTCTTTCTTCAGAAATGTTGGTATTATGCACAGCATTTGGAATCCGTTTTATAGTAATATGTGTTCAAATGACTAAATAGCTAGATAACACTGTTACAGAACATGATGCATAATGCCACATTATTTGTTTTCTCTTTCTGCATAAATTTACTCAGCAATGCCACATAATTTGTTCTCCAATTCCAGATGCCCATTATATAGTGTTTGCTACTTTGTAGTGTAATCAAGAACCATTGGCACTACCATTGACACCAGTAGTAATAATTTTGTCGACCATTAGGAAGGATTTGTGGCTGTGCAGCATACAAGTTGCAAAGAGACTTCTAGAGCACTTGCTCTAAGGCACAACTATCTCACATATTTTATATCTGGAAAACTGGTGAAGACAGTTCATAAATGTTCTTGGCTTGAAACGTCGTAAGCAGAAGACGCTCCTATGACATCTTGTGATGAAACGTTATTGCAATACTTCCTGTAGCACTACTTCCTGAGATAGAAATTCTTGCAGAACTATGCCATGTAGTGCTAATGCTATGCTTCATACTGCAATTGTTTTAGTGCTGAAACATGTCTGCAATGCCTGTGCAAAATGGTCTTCGATATTGTAGCTTGATCTTTAAACACGCTAGCTGCTAACCAAATTAGTTAATTTATTTTGAAGTTTGATGAAGCACTGCTTGTTTCATTTCAATTACACCAAAGTGCTTAGGAAATAACATACATTTTTTTTTTAAAAAAATGCACAGTGCCTGTATTGTAAAATACTGCCATTAAGATTTAAATGTGGTACGTAATTATAGCATGTTAAGTGCAAAGTCCATGCAATAACTACTGAGATTTAAACCGCAGGTATCATTGTTATAATTATTAACTGTTATAACATTTTTTGTGAATACTTGTAGAATGACTTAAAAAATGTAAATTTCAGAAAGTATATTGAAATCTAGCACTTCGGCTTTGTTTTCACATACTTTACCCTGAAACTACAGAGCTTCCCCTTTGTAAGACTCTGCTTTAGAAGGATGCAGGTTAAGCTGGCACTGCCCTAGGAAGGAAGTCATGAAAGAAAACCCTCCCCATGCGTTCGGGGAATAAAAGTGTAGCCTAAACATACCCTTCTGGAGGGCACCTGTTCTGTGGAATGGGCTGCACACAATGATCCCTTCATGGGCATGATGTGGTGTCAGGTGCCCGTGTCTTATCAAACAGCACACATGTTAAATAGACAAATGGTGGCCTCGAGGAGACATACACAGTAACAAATTAATGTTTTCAGTTTGATCGTCTAGGTCATTTGTGAACTGCTAAAACTGGCATGTAGACGGTGCAATAACCAATCCGAATTTAAAGAAGAGGGAAACACTAATATTAGTTTTAATCCTTTAAGAAGAAGTTATCAATTACACTAGAGGTTAATTACAGAGCTTAGAAAATGAAATCCTGGGTTCTAAGTGCTCCGTAAACAAACAGTATGTGTATTTTTTTGGACTTTTTCAGCAAACACAGCGAAGCTGTGGAACGCCCTACCGCCTGCCATTCAGTCGGCAACATCAGAGATTGGGTTCAGGAAGCAATTAAAAACTTGGCTCTCTACTCAAAAGATCTGATCGCCCGGCATTACTTACTGTTCGCTCTGAGCGGCTCACATAGCGCCGGGACACCTCCTGGCGAGGTAGCTGTTCGCGCTCTAGAAATTTCGGTATTATTATTATTATTATTATTATTATTATTATTATTATTATTATTATTATTATTAACATTCAGTATAATAATGTGTAGTATTGATTGAGGACTGATCAACATCTAAAACAACACAGTGTGCGAAGATAGCAAAGAAGAAGCCTTTATTATTGCAAAATTATTTCAACAGTAATAAGAAACAGTTCGAAATATTAATTAGTGTTTAAATGTAGAGTTACTAGCAATATTTGTATTGCTAATGTTAGACAGCTTTTGAATGCAGTTCACATTTAAGTTGCAATGTCATGCAATTTTTTGCTTTTTACTTTGGGGTTTGTTGAACCAGCCTGACTGAGATAGTGCGCCACATGCCACATTGAAGAAACCCTACACTTGATTGGCGATCATTTTTCAGTCTCTTTTTGTGATCCAAGGCATGCTGTGGGTTAAGTAAAGAGCACCTACTGCTGTGAGGTTCCAAATACAATACATCCAGTGAATATGTGCCAACACCCTTACTTGTCATGGCCATGTCTGCTGTAAGACCTAGCGCGCTTAACAATATGAGGCAAAATGTTAGGTTGTTATATTTTTTTGTTGTTCAAAAGGTTTTTATTGTATGTTTGAAAACAAAGCAAAGGAAAAAAAGCAATTGCGATAAGGGATTATAACAAGATACATAATGTTCCATACAACATGTGCATAGTTCGATGACCATCTGTAGATTCTTACATGAGAAAGAAACAAAATACATAGTACTGCAATAGTAATACAAAATATAAACGTATAAAAGAAACAGGAAGGAAGTTATAGAGTGGTTCACTGACGGCCTACCCCCTTTCTCATGCTCTTGGCGGGTCTCGTCTCCTGGTCTTGGACATTAGGTTAATATATATTACGATGTGTTTTTGTTTGAGGTTTTAGTCGTCTCTTTTTCTTACTTGCAACCAGAAAGGAGAACCACTCATAGAACGAAGCCGCAGAAACAATTCAATAGTATTTGTGAAATAATTGAATCTGCATACGCATGTATTATTTTAATGCCCATAAACAGAAATTGTAAAAACAAAAAAAAATACAAGACAACATTAGTAAAGAGGTTACATTTCCAGTCATATTGATAGTAGAATGTATTTGGCCTAAGATATTTAAGTATGGTACTAAACTGCCGTAAATAGTGCATTTCTAATTCTGGAAGTTATTCCCTTAAGGCTGTATGGTCGTTAGACAACTCACAACATACCCTCCTTTGTTCTTTCGTTCTTGTAAGGGGAAAATCAGTGTTCATATTTTATTTTGTTGGTTGCTTCAGTTATTCCCTATCCCAACTGCTTCTCCTACTGCAAAGTCAGAGCCTTTTGGAGAACCGACTAGGCATTAATATTAGACAAGCACTGGCGTTGCCAATAGGTCTCGCAGTAGGAAAGTTTGAGCTATTGGTTTTCTAAATGACATTTTATTTTTTTGTTTTGTGATTTACAATGCCCATACTTTTAACTTTTCGCATTAGGAAAGTTTGAGCGATTGATATTGTAAATGACACTTTTTTAATTTATGTGTTAATTTTGAAAATAGCAAAATTAATAGCTTTGTTAGTTACAATGTCAGTAGTTTTAACTTTCGCAAATGTGACACCTATAGCATTTGTAATGCAATGTGTGTTGTATTTACGTGACTTAGATGTATTGATATTACAAATAACAATGGCTTTTAATTTTGTAAATAATTAATACTTAAATAAAAGTTATTGTAATTTAAAATGGCAATAGCTTAAACGTTTGTAAATAAATTTTGTGAAGATTATGTTCAGTGTATTTTATTGTGACGGAAATCCAAGAACATTGCATTTGGAGAGTGGAGGTCCTGGGCAATTGCCCACTTCGCCCATGCCTTAAAACGTCTCAGTTATTATGATAAATCACTTCACTTCACTTCACTGCCCTGGTAATTCGCCTCCCAATCTAGAACCACAGATTTCTGAACGCAGTCTTCCTTCATGCAACTTAATCGTTCGACGGGAGGACCATTTTTGTTAGCAATTTTTGCGCCGTTGTATACTAAATAACCCCCACCGTCATTAGAAAGCCGACATGTAAATTAATAAGGGGGTTCTCACCACTCGCCAACACCATGGAAATACACTTTCTTCTCCTGCCTTTGCATGAGTAGGTTTATGTGCCTCGTCCAGGAAGGAAGGAAACAACCTGCAAAACGTGTGTGAATACCCACACACTGCACTTCATATGCCCACCCATGCCAACCGTAACCCTGAAATGAGCATGCAGATGACCCACAGTGATACCGCCTGGCTGCTGTACTGAGATATAGATGCGGGTACAAATGTTCGCAGTACCAGAGTCTGCCAATCAGAAGCCTGGCATCTGTGTGTTGAAAATATGTTTTTGTGCACACAAGCTGTTGGTTGTGCGTAAGCCTTGCCAGTCAACCAATATACAACCAAGTGGACAGCAATTGGGGCGGGGGAACAAACTTAACTCAAACAAGTCGAAGCAACTATGCGAGACCTATTGCATTTCCAATGCTTGTTTTATTGTTATTGCTCTGCCTTCCTCTTTCTTTCCCAGGCTCTTCATCTTTACCCGTTTCTTTTCATGGCCTTCTTCCCAGTCTCTCTCGTCCCATCTTTCCCTGTATTTCACAGACTGTCTCTTTCTCCTGCATTCCTCTAAATCTCAACCTCTGGCTTAGATTTTGCCGTTCTGTAGGTTTAAAATCACGTCAGTGTTGCTCAATTAACGATGTGTGTGGCACAGAAGACTCCGTTCGTGTTAGATATTAGCTACAGTGACGTCGAATGCACCAAGCCATTTCTCAAGTTTACAGCAACACTCTCTACAAGGTTCAACTGGAACTTAAAAGCGGCGTAGGGGGTGGCGTTTCAGCGCTGTGATGCTGTGACGAGGGGGGCGGGGGGCGGTGGGGGGTGTGAACATGTACAGCCTCGGGGGAAACAGAGGGGTACGATCTGAGGACAAAACTTCGTTGAATTTACCCTTTGAGGGAGAGAACAAGTGATATATATATACCAACGTGCCTAAAAATGCATTTATTTTTAGTTTTCCCTAGCGCCGACCGGGCCATTTCAAGCGTCTGAGCGCTTTACAAGTTTAAAACACGTTCTTGAGCATATCATCATAAGCATAGTGCTTCATTGTATTAAAAAAAACACTCTGGCGAATGTACATTCCAGCAATCCTATACCGATCAAGTGTGTGTTTTACGTTATAAACAATTTATTCGTAGGTTACATCGAATAACTGAATCCGAACGTTCTTAGTGTTTTATATAGAAATGATGGTCAGTGTTTCAGCTCATAGCTGTACCTGAATGAGTGGTCCATGTCCGTGTTATTGTTGAAAAGCTTTTACATGTTACATTTCTTTTTAAAAGCGGCGTAGGGGGTGGCGTTTCAGCGCTCCGACAGGCTGTACTTCCACGTTTGGATGCAGCGCTTAAGAAAGATTGTTATTTTTAAAATTTTAGTCAAATACAATAACAGATTAAGGCATACAAGCACATGAGTTATAATGGGCTGAACTCAGTGTGAGGAGGCATGAATTCAATAGAAAATAAGGAGATGCGACAATCGGAATAGGCAATTTGTAGAAATACAATAACAGATTAAGGCATACAAGCACATGAGTTATAATGGGCTGAACTCAGTGTGAGGAGGCATGAATTCAAAAGAAAATAAGGAGACGCGACAATCGGAAATCAAGTTCAATATTTTCATGCAGGATTTTAGGAACACCAAGTAGACTTTTGAGGTAGTATGCACTCTCAGGATGCACAACTGTTTGAAACAAGAGCGGCCGGGAAACTGAAAGTACGGCCGGCCAGCCATGATTAATTAGGGCAGGAGAAGCCGCAGAGCGCACGCTGGGCGAAGCCCTTTGATGTGCTGTGCGGCCGTGAAAAAATGCAATTAGGAGGGAGGGAGGGAGGCTGATGCGTGTGCTTGTTTGGTCACGTGATTCACGTGAACTCAAAGAAAACCGCACCAAAAAGCCCTTGGTTTGACGAGCATTTTGAGCACTTGAATTCTCGCTCCGCTCAATGCGCAGGCGCGCATTGATAGGTCGTGAGACCTAAATGTGTGTTTGCCGCCCCCTTGCGGCAAACGCATCGAGGAGCGGGGGGGTGCTACCTCCCTCCACCCCCCTTAGCTACACCACTGAGGGTTACAGAGTAGTTTAAAGGGGTTACGAGAAACCAGTGGCAGAAAATTAGGGCCCGTCGACAGATGCTGCAGTTTGATTCTATTGCTACACATATCAGAGGGAGTCATGGAGAATGTTTTTGTAAATGATTCACTCTCAGTTAGGTAACAACTAAAAAGACATTTTTGATCTGAAGATATATTTTCAAGGTCCTACCACTAGAATGGAATAACACTTCAATTGGATCACCCCAAATCCATTTCTCCTTCAAAAACTCTACGGCTCTCATCTACCACTGCACAGGATCACTCATGTTACAAAGCTGCCTCACTCTGTGGTGGTGTGCGTGCCTTACAAAGTAACATCTGCAGAGTTAAGCATTAAGTTGAACACACTGCTCACACATTTTCTTATGATATTGGGTGTCACGGTTGAGTAGAATACAGAATTCTGTAAAGGTAAACAGGAAGCAGGAAGTGGCGGGATTGTGTAGGTCTTTCCAAATTCAAAATAATCCCTTTATGATATTAAACACTGTCATATTTTCCCAGACAATAGGAAAATGCTCCACAAAACTCAGAATTAGGGATGGCTTGCTCCATTTGTATGGTGGCTTCAGATGGCAATTATGTGTTTGGGATGTGCATTACTTGCTCTGTCACCTATTTAAACACAACATATGTTCCCGTCAGGTCTGCCAATCCCATCTGTGCCATTTTAGAAGCAAACTCAGCAGTGAGATGAAGAACACCCTCTCATGTCTCCGGTTTTCAAAAATTTGTGTTTCTATTTTTTTTGTTGCCTTGAAATGTGTACATGTACTTGTTCAGGAGCATTACTTGAGCTGGCAGCCAATCTAAAACGCAGCATGGCATTTAAATAAAACAAGCATTTACAATGCAACAGTCTCGCCTTTGCAACAGTTAGAGCTATTGGCATTGTAAATGACAACATTTTTATTTATGTGCTGGTTTTGAAAACAGATAAATCAATGGCTTTGTCATTTACAATGCCAATAGCTTAATCTCTCGCAAATGCCACGCACAAACACGCAGACCCACCCACACACACACACAGAGCCCCACACACACACACAGAGCCCCCTCACACACACAGAGCCCCCTCACACACACAGAGCCCCCCACACACAGTCACACACACACAGAGCCCCATACACACAGAGCCCCCCCACACACATACAGAGCCCCACACACACACACAGATCCCCACACACACAGAGCCCCACGCACATACTGAGACCCACACACACACTGAGCCCCACACACACTCACAGAGAGCCCCCCCTCCACACACACAGAGCCCCCCACACACAAAGCCCCACACACAGAGCCCCTACACACACAGAGCCCCACACATACAGAGCCCCACACACCCAGAGCCACACACAGAGCCACACACACACACACGCACAGAGCCACACACACACAAATCGGTTGAAGCATGCGAAGGAGTAACAGATACTGAAGGGCAAATGAAAAACCTGCGTTAACCTAGCTGGTATTTAACAGCGATGCTTTAAATCTAGAGTTGTCAACTGGCGGACCATAGACCTTTCGTTAGATGGGTTACTACACTAGAAGCCGTGGGGAAAGGGGGGGGGCTGCTGTAGTGCCGTTTTTTAGGCGCAAATTAAAGTCCCCATGTGGCAAAATTTGAGCGGTCTGGAAAGTGCCAATGCGAGCCTGAGGGTTTGGCATGAGTAGGCTGGGCAAGCCCAGGTGCACAGTTAACAAGGAGAAAGTAATAAAACACGGTGCTCTCTAATCCTTAACTTTTACCCGCCCCAAAACAACACACTTCTATCTTAGAGTTCCCACGATCACTCACGTGTTACTTCTGAAAAATCGCCGCACCTCACGGCAAGGAGAGGGCGCACCCTCTGCGGCTTGTAGGGTTGACTCCTCTATCAAAGACGTTACCATTGCCTGGTAAAAAATCAGCGCTGTGCATTCCTCGGGGCAGCGTGCTTCGGCCTATCACCGAAAGGGTCCTACCTCAACCCCGGGCTGTTTAATACACGCGAAAACGGCTGCTGCACTGAGAACGAAAGAGAAAGCGAGCGTCTCTCTAAAATGACCATAGAGGAAGCAGATTCAGGTTTCATTTCCGGAGCCGTACATTTACTTCGATAACTTTGCCAAAGAGGTAAAGTAGAGCAATTCGGGCAACGATTGTTGCCCTCCGCTTGGATTACCTGTCAAGAGCATCAGAAGCCAATGTGCAATGTTGACGCCTCTGATGTCCGACGTTAATAAGATAAAACAGACCGATAATGGAGCTGGTCAAGGTTTCATTAGGAGTCTATTTACATGTATGCTTTCCATTCAAATACACTGGAAAGGCGCAGATCAGTGATTTCTCGACAATGAGCCCCATGGGTATGTCTGGTGCTTCAGGCAGCTAGCTAACCCGGGTAAATACCCAGTTTCAGGCACTGAACAAAAAAAAATGTTCACACACGACACACCCTGAAGTCCTGAGTGCAAAATGTGGTGCAAACCAGCTTCGAACGTGCAGTGCGTTCTCTGAAGCCAAACTGTGCTCGTGATCCGGTTTCTTGGGACTGCAGAACACAAACCCCTCTCTGCAGAAGGAACACTGACCACAGGTCAGCCCCGCCGTTTACAAGCAGGTGAGCATACAAAGCTCAATGTCTGAATTAACACCCATAAAAAGTCAACAAAACACCAGTTCATCTGAAAGTGCTTTTCAAGGAACTCGTACGGCCGGGTTTTGTCCTGTTCATTGTGGAGAAATTGAGAGGTTTCAGACACATTTAAGTTAAGCAGTGTCAGTCACGATGCGTCTGCAGAGGCTCAGTGTTTTGCACCAGGGTCACCATTTCTAGGTTTCATTCTTATTTATTCAAGGAGTTTCATATAGCACTAAAACATGGGACTTTGCAGCCTATTTGGAGCGCTATGAGGTGGACTCCGTGTAAGACTCAGTTAATTCCAAGCTCTGGTGACAGGGGCAGCGCCGACATTTTTTCCGACCTGGGGAATCTTGGAGATGTCTTGGGGGGGGCGCTATGCACCAGGAAGGAGGGTCTTCTTGATCCGTCACTGGTGGGCAAAAGGCATTGGTGGTTTTTTGGGTGCTTTATATAGCTCAAACTCGACCAAAGTTATCAGGGCACTTTACATGAGCACCAGTTGCGTTGGAGACTGACACATTCATTTTTGTTGGGCATGGGCAGAGCATCAGAAGCCAATGTGCAATGTTGACGCCTCTGATGTCCGACGTTAACAAGATGAAACAGACCGATAATAGAGCTGGTCAAGGTTTCATTAGGAGTCTATTTACATGTATGCTTTCCATTCAAATACACTGCATTGTGGGTGTTTTTGAAACACCAGCTGTCTGTTGAAGCAGGAAAGTTTTTTTTTAGAATATATGATATAACGAGGGCAGAGGCTTCACATTAAAACCGCAAATCTGGTGACAAGGCAAGCGGAGTAAAGGAATAATAAATTACTTTAATGACTTCCTAGCCAGCAAAGAAGTACGGGATTTTCCAACAAGCATTCGCCATGGCACAGCACACAGCCCTTTGTCTTTGAGCCCCGTCCCTTTCAGACTGGGTGCCGAGACTTCCTGCTGGGGTAAAAGGTTCCTTATCTTCTTTATGGGGCCATCTGGACCCATAAAGAAGATAAGAAACCTTTTACTTCAGCAGTAAGTCAAGGAACCCAATCTGAAAAGGACAGGGCTTAAAGAGAAAGAAGAACGTCACTAGGACTTCTTCTCCAATGGCTGGCCACCATTTAGGAGGCCAGCCAATGGAGAAGAGGGGCGGGGCTTAACCTCACTAGTGATGTTCTCTCTCATTAAATCTCACCAGCGAGACTGCGCAAGCGCAGCCATCGCAGGCTGAGACCTAAACAAAGTCAGTGTACGTCTGTAGCCCTTAAACGAAGTACAACCCTTGTTGCTCGACATGCAGAATGTGGTACCAAGGCACACATAAGGGTACATTCTTAGGTAGTTCAATTTCATTATTTTTCCTCCCCCTCCCCCTCCTTCCCCATATGTGTTAGTAGTCCACAGACTAATTTTCTAGGCTCAGGCCTCAGCACAGCCAAAATGGCACAAGCAGTCTGCTGCCTTGTAAACAATACTGCAGAATTTGATTCACTTATCATGGCTCTAATAATCAAGGCCATGGACTGTTGACACCATCTTATCTGCATTAAGTCCATGGCCTAGTTGTCAAGGACACTGACTGCTGGTGCAAATTTTTAGGTGTACCGAGTTCACTCCTAAGAAAACTAGCCCACATGCTAATGGCACAGTTTTTAAAGTGTTTTAATCCTAATTGTGGGGACGCTTGAACAATATCCCTTCACTAAGGTCTGTGAGTCAGGGTGTATTCATCTTGCCTGCTTTAGGGCCTTTAATATACCAAATCCATGAACAATTATTTCTGAGTAAAGTTCTACTTTCTTGCCAAGTTTGGCATAAATCCATTCAGCTGTTTTAGCAGTAGACACAAGCAACATTTCCTATAGGAGCTAATCTGAAAAAAAACCATCTTGTTTTGCCCCCCCCCACTCCACCCCCCATCCCCTCCCCCCCCCACCAGTTTTTTCCTGCTGCACAGAGCTGCACGAAAATTGGCATGCTGGACCTTAGCTGGCTATGTCAAGTGATTCCGAAATGTGGTGCATCCATGGGGTCAAACGTCATAGGCAAATTAAAAAAAAGTACATTTTCAATGGAAAGTGCAACTATACCACTACTACACAGCAGTGTTAAGTATGTGGCATAACATATAGAGCACAGAACTAGAGTAGACATATGAAGGAGAAAATATTGTGTATGCTACCAACAGCCTTATTTTTCAGCACCAAGGGCCTGATTACAAGTTTGGCAGTGCTGGACCGCCCTGCACCGCCAAACCCATGGTGAACCGCCCGCCATATTAAGTTTTGTCCTGGTCTGGCAGGCAGTTCTTTGGCATTTCCATGGCGGTGCCTATGAAATAGCACCTGAATGGGAACGTCAAAATTAGTACCTACACGGCATGGACTGCAGCAGTCCATGCCGTGCAGGTACTGCGGTGCATGCACACAGGGGTACCCAACATGTGCCCCCTGAGACAACAGGGGTCCCTGTAGGACCCCCTTTGTTTCCTCTCCATCATGGTTTTGATCTAGGTGGAACCTGATATGGAAACCGCGGCAGAGAGAAAACTCGTAATATGCTTGGCAGGACCGCTGCATATTACAACCTGAAGACCACTGCGCCACTACAATACATTTCTGATCCCTGGGGGTTGCGACGGTCCCAAAGCGTAATAGAGCGGTCAGAAGGCGACCTCACCCCAGAAAGTCTTGCGGTCCATAGACCGCCAGATTAGTAATTAGCCTCTAAGAAGTCTCTATCACTTTGACTTCTTAAAGAAAAAGTATTAGAATGAGAGTGATTTATTAATAATGTTTTTTATGCAATTTCATCTGTAAACATGTCAATGGTAGCCATTAAATGTATAAATACCCTGCAACATACACACTTCGATTTCCCCATAAAGATTTTGCAACAATACCGCAACATACTAGAAACTCAAAAAAAAATCAGAAGGAAATGTGTTTTTCTGTACCTAGTCATTACTTGCCTCCCTTTCATATCTCATTAGACAGGTCACTCGATGGGAGTCATGCATTCTGCAATGGCGTGCTCGGAATTCTTTCCCATAGATCTTCACTGGAGTAAGCCTACTAATAACTTGACCCTTGTTAGGGGGATTACATTAATGTCTGGGTTCACCATGTGTCCATATATATAGTAAATATCATGTGGTGTATGTTGACCATCTCTGGGCAAGCAGATGGCACCTGCTGTGTGATTCCCTTATTTTAGTCATGTGGTGCGTCTGGTATAGTCTTGAATTTTCATTTATGCCCATGTATTTGAACAAATGGAGATTATATTAAATTCATTAAATAACGAGCATTTGCAAAGTCAATTGGTCTGGGTTAATGTGCTATTGCATGCAGCATTAGCGAATGTGAGCGAGACACATGGGATAAAGCCAGAAGGAATGGACAGGGCCGGCAATTGTTGTTAAGTAGTTTCTCATGCAGTTCAATATAAGCACTCAAGAGGAGGTGGAAAGATACACACAAACAGCCAGTAGCATTAGGTGACTGATGAATACTTCACTGGGCTGAGCCAAGACTTGATTGACAGTGTTTCAAGCCAATGGCTGAAAGAGGCTGATGGAAAAAAGCCAATGTTTGAAAGGGAAGCACCCAAAGCAATATGCCTAGCTGCACTGTCAAGATCCAGACCTAAAAAATGAACTTCACTGTGAACGTTCAGATCAGACCATTGTGTCGGAGAGAGGCTACTGAGTAGGACAGTCAGTTACTTATGGAGCATTTCATAGCCAGGAACCTATTACCTTTCCACCCTTTTGAGGTTTGAATACAGTTAGATTAATCTACAACAAGGAGTAAATGGTAGTTTATTATTGTGGAGAAGTGTGGCTCACTGGTTAGAAGCGGCAGACCGTGAAGCAGAGGTCGGCCCGGGACCAGGGTTCAATTCCCGACGCGGCAGGGTCTTGGGTCAATGTCCGCGGACTCGATAATTCTCGCCTAGATGCCTACGCTAACCATGGGTCCCACTCTGCAACTCTGGGCAATAGCTTGCTTAATCTCCACAACGGCCCTAGCAGCGCCGGGGATGCCTGGCTTCACTTTGTGGGTGCCCTCTCACAGGGAAAAGCCAGGATGGGTTCCCCAGTGGTATACAACGCCAGGATGCCCCGAGTGATGGGGTAACAGTGCGCTTTACAAGTATACATACATTTACATTCAGTTAGTTAATACACAGTAGTCCACGTATCAGCTAGTCCTATATTAATTGGGACCGTCAATTTGGGGTAGGAGGTCTCAGGGATCAAAATAAGTGGTTAGGTGGCCAGAGATCCACATTACCAGTAGTCATAGACGAGGCTACTCTAAATGTGAGGTGGGTCTTTACTATAAAGTAGCACTTAAAATGCCTTTTTTTGTATTCCTAAAACGATGTGAGGCTGAAGCCGAGCCCTCTCGATTCTTCACTGTGCCCCAGGGCATGAGTGGATGTCAAGGTGTGTGGCTTTTGATCCTGCCTTGTTGTGGGTGATTAGTGGTATGAGGTCTAGCCAGCTTTATTACTTTGGTATGGCTTGTGCATAGTGCATAAAAAAGGGAGGTTTTGTATGATAATTTGTTTAGGCCTGACCTTATAACAGGTTTAGCTGTTTCACCAGCCTCTTGTAATCATAATAAAAATAAATAAATGGTGTCAGCCCTCTTCAAGCATTTTTCTTTTCAGCTGTTTTGCTTTTACCCACTGTAGCACACAGCAAGAGGCAATAGGTCAGCCCATTTCAACCACTGGGTCTCTTACTCTGTGACTGTCAGCATTTTGCCTAGTCACAGGGACTCATCTGTCTAAAAAGATTTCTTCAAAGCCTGATCTGGTGGGTGAATGCTATTCAATGTGATTATTCTTTTTTTATTATTTATCCTTTTGTAGGCCTCTCTGTGTGTTTAAATTATGTCGTCATGCAGCAATAATTCAAAAACAATAGTTCAAATAATGTGTTTTTTGCACTGGCGGGAATCATATTTTCTTGTGACGTGCGTTAAAACAAAAATGCATTTCTATACCTACTTCAAGTCACCTGCCTGCTAGAAAGCACCTAAACTCTTTTATTAAAAGCACACATAATTCTTCTTCCTTTTTACAACTGTACATTTGTATTGCTAGCATGTGAATGCAACACTTAGATGGTGACATGCTTATATTTTTTCATTTTTGTGGCATATGCTTGCAGTTGGCCTGATCTATTTATTGGCGTTCCAAAGCTTGATTTTCAGCATTTGGCTGGCTGACCCTCAGTCTGCCTGACTTTGTAGTTATTTCTGGCACTGGGTAATGCTCCCATTAGTTTCACTTAGTAGAAAAATATTTCTGAGCCTGGTTATTTGATAATTAGTTTTCCCAACTACTTTGTTTATTTGGGCCATTAAAGTGATGAAAAATTCTGGCTCACTTTTTATCTTTCTCTGTTGTACTTGGGTCGTGAAAGGGATGGCTGAGACATGAATGATAGTTCACTTTTCATCTTTGTGTGCTGTATACGAGGCCGCGAGGGCAATGGGCGAGTTAAAAACAATGAGAGCTCACTTTGTATCTTTTTGTGTTGTACGTTGGCCTGACCTCTATACCGATGGCCATTGAAAAGTGTTGGGACCACTGTCTACTCTTCCCACTTCCATGACCTCCATTGACACATTGCAAGAACTTCAGATTAGGTATTACATCCAGCAGAATGATCGTGAGGCCCTCTGTGGAGTTAGTGATGATGTGCTATCCCTGTTTTAAAGAAGTGGCGTTTGAGTTCTATTTTGGAAATGTTAGATTGTGGGAGTCTGATCTAGATAAGGGGTGCCAGGAAAAAAGCACCCCTTGTAAGGAGGAGTGGGGGATTTAAAGCAGGTCAGGTGGTGTGATGTTTGTGATGGAAATGGAGGACCAGGGTGGTAACATGATATGGCTGTCACAAGACAAAGTCAGGGTGGAGTTCCTGGACAGAGAAGGCTGTGTAAAGAAAGCTATGTGGTGATTTTAGAAGATATTGAGGGTGGGATGGCAAAGTTGAGTATTTTTCCAGAGGTTGAGAGGAGTACAGTGGACCCCTAGGAGGAGACTGTTGCCAAAAGACCAGCTGTTGAAGACTGTGCCAGTGCACCAACCCTGGTCTGCTAGAGTTGAAGTGAGACAGATTAAGCACATTTTGCTGATTGGTAGTGGGCAAAGGCAGTGGTCTGTATGATGGGATTGGAAATCTGCATTTCTCCATAAAAAAACAAGCATTTGCAATGCAATAGGTCTCGCATTTAAGCAAGTTTGAGCTATTGGCATTGTAAATGACAATGCCTTTTTTTATGTTTTGGTTTAAAAAAAATAAAATAAAAGGCTTTGCCATTTACAATGCCAATAGCTTAAACTCGCGTACATGTGAGACCTATTGCATTGCAAATGCTTGTTTTTAAAGTGATCAGGGACTTGGCTAAGTCAGCCAGTGACGTCAGGAAACGTGCAAGAGCTCCCGTTCCACAGGTACCTGCAATTGGTTTCCTAGGTGACCTTCACTTTTTTTACACAGGTCCTCAATTATTTTTGTTGTGTTAAACCGCCCACAAAATGTAACAATCACTGGAGATGTGACGTAGCGCTTAACTCTAGCGTCTGTTCTGCTTCTAAGCATTGCAATTTTGTCAGCTCGGGGAACGAAAGCAGATTGTGACAACTTGATAGGCTCTGGATCATAAAATGTGACCAAGGATGAAGCCTGAACTGGGGCCTCCTACATCCACGGCGTGCATTTTAAACACACTGGGTTCAATTTACACAGTCAATCTGGAGTGAGTAAACATGCTCCTGTTCTATCCTTTTACGTACTCTTACGTGCATTTCTTAATTAGCCCAAAGGTACGACTCCTTATCAGTAAAAGTGCACAGGGCACTGTTAAAATAATGAAAGATCTGTAGTCCATAGATGTATCCAGGAACATAGCGTTATTGTTCACTTAAGATCCTTAGAATAAGATGTTCTGTAGTTACAGGAAACAGACCCCACCAGGAGCAGTTCCACTGCTCAGCCCCTCATACCAACTGACATCTCCTTACTGTTCAACCCTCCCAACATTCCAATGACATCATCAAGGGCCAAGCAGTAGAGCAGGGGTAAGCATAGGGAGGATGCACAAGACAAGCTACATTACAACACATCCCCCTTTCATCAAAATCAACAAATGAATCATAAGCACACAAGCAATATAATTCACAAAAAGTAAATGTGCAAAGATGAAATAGCACAAGAGGAATGTCAAGAAGATTCAGAATAAAAGGTCAAATGACACAGCAATTCAACCTCCAAACCCTAAACCCTCTAACACTCGAAATACATTTATAAATAATTCCATAACCTAAGACCCACACAAAAGTCCTAAGGCAACTCGGGTATACCATACACAGAAACATATTGTATAGGGCAAATCACCTCCCTATTGGGGAAAACACCTCATAAAACACAGAAACATATTGTATAGGGGAAAACACCTCCCTATTGGGGAAAACACCTCCCAAAACACTGAAAACCTTGTATAGGGCAAATCACCTCCCTATTGGGGAAAAACACCACCCAAAAACCTTGAAAGAAACAATAGAGGCAGCATAGCTTATGTGGCAGGACTAGGGATACAACATACTCCCCCTACTACACACTAACCAAAAACTTATGTGGCCGGACTAGGGATACAACATACCCCCCTACTACACACCAACCAAAACCAATAACGATAAAGGCAGACATTGCCTATGGGGTGACAGACCTATGTCACCCACAACCAAAAGAAGCGGCAGGACTAGGGATTCACATATTCCCCCTACTGCGCACCAACCAAAACCAAAAGTGCAACATGTACAGCACATAATGCAGGACACACTTCCCCTTTTCCATATATAAACAACACTGTCCAATAAGCGTAAAAGCACAACAACTCCCAATACACTTCCAATATGAACTCAAATACACACAATAATGCCAAAACATGCGCACTCTCAAACAGGACAAGACAAGAGCATACAGTGAATGCTAAGCACAAACACACACTTAAAACATGCACTGATATGCTAAGTAAATCCTCGTCGCCAGTGTTAAAATAATGAAAGATCTGTAGTCCATAGATGTATCCAGGAACATAGCTTTATTGTTCACTTAAGATCCTTAGAATAAGATGTTCTGTAGTTACAGGAAACAGACCCCACCAGGAGCAGTTCCACTGCTCAGCCCCTCATACCAACTGACATCTCCTTACTGTTCAACCCTCCCAACATTCCAATGACATCATCAAGGGCCAAGCAGTAGAGCAGGGGTAAGCATAGGGAGGATGCACAAGACAAGCTACATTACAACACATCCCCCTTTCATCAAAATCAACAAATGAATCATAAGCACACAAGCAATATAATTCACAAAAAGTAAATGTGCAAAGATGAAATAGCACAAGAGGAATGTCAAGAAGATTCAGAATAAAAGGTCAAATGACACAGCAATTCAACCTCCAAACCCTAAACCCTCTAACACTCGAAATACATTTATAAATAATTCCATAACCTAAGACCCACACAAAAGTCCTAAGGCAACTCGGGTATACCATACACAGAAACATATTGTATAGGGCAAATCACCTCCCTATTGGGGAAAACACCTCATAAAACACGGAAACATATTGTATAGGGGAAAACACCTCCCTATTGGGGAAAACACCTCCCAAAACACTGAAAACCTTGTATAGGGCAAATCACCTCCCTATTGGGGAAAAACACCACCCAAAAACATTGAAAGAAACAATAGAGGCAGCATAGCTTATGTGGCAGGACTAGGGATACAACATACTCCCCCTACTACACACTAACCAAAAACTTATGTGGCAGGACTAGGGATACAACATACCCCCCTACTACACACCAACCAAAACCAATAACGATAAAGGCAGACATTGCCTATGGGGTGACAGACCTATGTCACCCACAACCAAAAGAAGCGGCAGGACTAGGGATTCACATATTCCCCCTACTGCGCACCAACCAAAACCAAAAGTGCAACATGTACAGCACATAATGCAGGACACACTTCCCCTTTTCCATATATAAACAACACTGTCCAATAAGAGTAAAAGCACAACAACTCCCAATACACTTCCAATATGACCCCAAATACACACAATAATGCCCAAACATGCGCACTCTCAAACAGGACAAGACAAGAGCATACAGTGAATGCTAAGCACAAACACACACTTAAAACATGCACTGATATGTTAAGCAGTGGCGTCACTAGGGGGGTGCGGGGGGTGCGGACCGCACCGGGTGACACCATCGACATGGGGTGACACCTGGCTAAAATGTAAAAGGTGGCTAATATATCTGGATATTTAATCGGTGGTTTTGTAGCAAAAGAAAGTATAGGAAATAATTCACAAAGTGGTTAAACGGCAAACGCATTTGCAACAGAGGACGCATGCAAGGGAAAGTGAGAGTGACACAGAAGGAGGAGAGTAAGCTAGAGAGCGCGCGCGAGAGAGATTGAGAGTGAGAGAGAGACAACAAGGGAAAGTCAGAGAGTGTCATAGAATAGCCAACAAAAAATAGGGGAAAGGCGAGAAAGGGGGCTTGAGGGAAGCAAAGCGAGTCATGGTTTAAAACCATGCGAGGTTCCTGTTATGTAACTGCTAGGGCGCACCACACCTCTTCCTATATCACCCCTAGCTCATGACCTTGGACTCTCTGGCTTGATTCAGACCTGTTTGGAAACCACCACGCTGCAGACCTTCAGTCATAGATCGAGGGGTGGGCGTGCAATGAAGTTCACCCCAAAAAGGGCTTCCTCTTCACTGCGCATTGTTAATTCACACGATTTGAATCCCAGCAAATCATGTTGAGGCTCAAGTTTACTGAAATGTTTTGCAACGCTGGGCAGCTGAGGTGCTTTTAGGAAAAGTAACTTGCCATCCTGTGGGAATCCAGATTCAGACACCATCAGAAGTGTGTTCACAAAAACGGATTTCCGGTTTGCGCTAAAAACTCAAACAGCTAATTGGTGCCGTGAGGGGGAGACACAATGAGTTACCGCACTGAATGGCGCTTCTTCCACATCTGTGCAAAAAATCGTTTTACCCATGTCCATCTGTTAGCTGCTCCCGCTTCTGTGGATACCAAATAAGGAGGCAGCCCCCTCGCCACCACCCCCCCCCCCTTCAAGATTGTTTTGTTGTGTTAAGGAGTTGAAGGGTGAACGTGTTCATTTGCCCTTAAAGAAGACATTTGCTTCTTGTGGGTGTACTGTCCTCTCGCAGACTGCATTGCAATTTACCGTCAGTTGTAATGCTAACCCAGTTTCCATTTGTGTTAATTTTTGTCTGGCTACTGGGAATGTGGGCTAGAGTAAAGGTACAGTAGTTACTTGCATATGGCACGTTGACTGAAGTGCGCATCACCTGGCAACACTTGTATTTGTTTCCCAAAATTACATTACATTTCATTTTATCAGTCTCGAATGTGCCAAAATTATATTTAAAATGCGACACCAAAAACAGCACCAATCAACATTATATGGACGTCCTATTAGGTTATGTTTTATTCAAATGTTAAAAATACCTTTGGTAAAATACAAAAAACACGTGCCTGAAGCAATGTCCCTGTATTTCCAGAGTTACATAAGGAGAGTATTGAAAAATCAGGCTAGTATTTTCACAATGCTTACCCTGGACGGACCTGTAAGATGCTGGGGTAGGATTCAGAAGATGTCATCTTGTAACTGTGAAGGAAAGGGGATGGTGTGGAGAGCTGAACAAGCCATGAAAGCTACAGTGATTAGCAAATTTTAAGGCTGAGGGTGGGTGGGAGTGGGAGGTGGGGGGGATTAGTCAGGAGATATGACAAGGCCTGTGTTGTAACTCAAAATGATGGCAGAAGAAGATGAAGGACCCCCTCCGTGGGTACTGCACAGATTAATTCATCTCCTCGAGGAGGTTGATCATGGATTCATGGGGTAAGTCGTGAGGGGGTGACACCATGAGTTACCCGCACTGGGTGACACCAATCCTAGTGACGCCTACATCCTCGTCGCCAGTGTTAAAATAATGAAAGATCTGTAGTCCATAGATGTAACCAGGAACATAGCTTTATTGTTCACTTAAGATCCTTAGAATAAGATGTTATGTAGTTACAGGAAACAGACCCCACCAGGAGCAGTTCCACTGCTCAGCCCCTCATACCAACTGACATCTCCTTACTGTTCAACCCTCCCAACATTCCAATGACATCATCAAGGGCCAAGCAGTGGAGCAGGGGTAAGCATAGGGAGGATGCACAACACAAGCTACATTACAACAGGCACATTGCCCTTTCCATTTGGACTAATTGTGCATTAATATCTCCTGACTATTGCTTGTGTAGAAGTTTTGGCGTCAATTCAGAAATACATATAAGAGTTAGTAAAAGAGTACTACAGAAGTGTGTTTTACCTACTCCTGCATGCCTTTGAGAATGGGTCCAGTATTATATCCCTCCAACAATATTTCAGGAGAGTGGAAGTAATGCTTTGCTATTATCCATCTGGTACGGATGGCTGGGATCCGCCAGGGGGCGAGGTGGAACAGTGTACCCCTATGGACATCTCACTTGTGTAGGGGCAAGTAGTTCTACATGGTCCAAATTGAGGCATGAGGGCTTCAGGTATCGGACTATACGTATGGTTTTTATCTAAACCCACGTGAGGCATATAGGTTCCAACTTTAAAGTAACCAAGGGAGATGTAAATGGCAAGTACAAAATATAAACAGATCCAACACACAAGATTTGACAAAAATAACTGACACCAAAATATAATAACAATATGTAACTAGACTTTTTTCGTATAATTTCTTGATATTTCCAGTAGTCCATTTAAAAGCAACTGGATGCTGCAGAAACCGTTTGTAGGTGATCAGCTGAAAGTTCCACAAAGGAATTGCCAGACCCAATCAATGCAGGTCACTGAGCCAAAGGGCCAGCTACCACTTCATCTGACACAGGTCTTCACTCGCGCCTGACAGGGTGGACCAGGGACTGGGGCCCACAGAAGTGGGGGCCTCTACAAATGCGGGAGTGCTTTGAACAAGTCTGCAGGCGAGCAGCCGTCAAAGCCCCTCCCCACGCCGAGCGTGTTGCGTCATGCGGAAAATGAATGGCACTGCACGTGCGGGCACGCCTCGCAACGTGTGCCCCAGTAAAAACTTAATATCAACAGAAAGATGGGGAACCGCTGCGCGTGACACATGTGAGCAAGCACTTTCATCAGCTCTAAAGGAATCCTCAGTCGCAGGGCCGGACCCTTATGTAACACCTTTTTACTGCACCTATAGTTCAATACAATTTTATGATCTCCTGAAACCAATGAACGCTTGATAATTTGAAATGTTGAAGACGAGTTACTTAGAGCTCCACACTAATCTGACATACGCACAAAACACACCGCACAAACACTTGACTCGCAAATAGGTTGCACAAACACGTACAACGGCATACAAACACAACAGGCATTCAAATAAACACATGCATGTGCACGCACGCAAATACACACACATAAAAATCCATGCAAGCACACATATGCTCATGAACAAACAAATTAGCATAACAATGCGCAAATAAACACAAACAGCCATATGTAAAAACAGCAGGCACCGCAATGGGCACCCATGCCTGCAAATACACACAGAGAAAGTAGCACAAAACTACACACGCGCACCTACATATAAAGTAGCATTACACTTAATACGCAAGCACAGAGGCACAAAATACAAACAACCACACAAAAATATGTACCTACTCACGCAAGTATCCAAAAATGCAGAAATATACACAAAAGCACATAAACATACAATCCATTATAAAAATGTGCAGACACAGAGCCATAAAACACAAACAACTACATATAAACAATGAAGTTACAGATAAACCACACATAGATTGTCCGCAAATACATCAATAAAACAAGCATTTGCAATGCAATAGGTCTCGCAGCATTAAATTTTGAGTTACTGGCATTGTCTCTGACAATGCTTTGCATAACTTTTTTGTTAATTTACAATTGGTATATAAACATTGTTTATGAGTGGTTAGCTGTTGCTAACAGACACCCTCACAGACCTAGAGCACTGCACGGCTCATATACTCGAATTTGCACTGAAATCGGAAGGCTGCAATGCTGATTGAATGCATAGGGCCCAGGGCCCATGCACTCCTGATGTGCAGTTGAGGCCTACATTACAGAGGGCCCCACAGTTCAGCACACGACTGCTTACTACGCCGTACTTAAATAGTCCCATCAAAGTATTCAATGCAGCGTTCATCTCTGCTGAGATCGTGTTTGGGTTACATTTCTGACCTCTTATTAAAGTCTATACACCCCCAAGGCCGCCTCGGTCAGGAGAACTCTAAGTAGAAACCTGATGTCCTTCTGTTGAAAGATTTTGCTCCCTGATATTTTGTTCTTCGTTTGTACACGATATATCTGCATCTGTGCAGAGCGCCCTGTCGTGAAAATGTGGCCTGCACTACAAATAAAAATACAAAATAAACTCAAAAGTAAATTGTCCTCATGTGAGCCTACCAGCCAACCCACCAAAGGAGGTCTGAAGGAAACAGGAGCAGAGAAATCTGGTTGGTGTGTAGGTTTACTGAGGATAGCAGACATCATAAAATCGTGCAACTAATACGTCAAAGACCATTTTTTAATATAAATGTATACACTTTTCCCACATGCTAAATTCTCACCTATCCTGCTTGCGTTGCCCTATTTCACCGGTAAAAAAGAGAAGAAAATTCCTAAATCACAAACCATTCCTTTTGCTCGGGGACCATGGTTGAAACAAGTTTGACCCTTTCGCCCTGAGTCGCCACCTTACACAACTCACCAAATTAAAACAAAGTGCCTGTTGCGTTCTACCTCACCACATACACAGGTTCCACACAAATATGTCTCCTCATACCTCCAGTCACAAATGAGTCTATGTGTCGATGTATATCACGTATTAATGAGTAGTATTGCCTGTACAACATGCTTGGTATTTAGAAAACACCGATAAGGTGATAAAGCCATCCGCGGATCACGGCAGGAATGAACCGGTTTATCAGCTTTTTATTAGAGAGCACCCCAAACATAATAAAAAAACACACACACAAAGGGTTTAACTCAACGTCAGTTCATGCAAGTCAATTCAATTTAACTTGACACCCCTCTTTATCTTGTCTGGACCCTACCTCCAAAGCGCTCCGAGGCAGCGCTTTACATACACCGTAAATAATTTAGAATTATATAAGACAATTCTGTACAGCAATGTGCATTCCTGCTTCGATCTGCATACCGAGTGTGTTGACTATAAACAACTTAGGACAGCAAGCCTCTTTCTTGTTTTTGGAAAATGTAGATGTTATTTAAAGTGTGAACAGATAACATGGAAAGCTACCTACGAGGCAGACAAGTGGGGGTGGAATAATGGTACTACGGCTCACGCATTCCCACAACACAGGCTTTTGTTTTTTACTAAATGAAACCAAGTTTGTATAAAATAAATTGGCGTTCCAGGGCAGTGGAAGAGGGTCTGTGCTGTCCGTTTCTTAATACTAGGCCCGATTCACTTATGTATATACGCATAAGTATGACTAAGTCTTGTAACGCTCCTAGCTTCAGAAGTTAAGTAGACACCGACTTTAGAAAATTAGCGAGTCGGTCTTCTTGTGCTTATGTTTTTGGCAGGGCTCCTGTTTCTACATGAATGTGTTGCAGAGAGGGGCCTGGATCTGGGAGCACTGGGTGAAATGCTCCTCCGAACCAGTAACCTGGTAACTGAAAGTGACACGGACGGGCAGGCACCTCTAATCCAGTAACCAGATTCAACTAGGCCTCAGCCAAGAGGAGGCCTAGTGCTTCTTGCGGGCCTGTCATCAACACACGCGCGAGCCCGGCAACCACCCACTTCCCCACGAATGACGGTTCCAACAAAGATTTAACCCACAGAAGTGCAACTAGTCACTTCGATGAATTATTTCATACAAACTGTGGGCTAAAAATATATATATATAAATATATATATATTTCCAATATTTGCACACAGGAAACAATTCTGAAGCAGTGTGTAGTCAGTATACTAAAGATGCATGCTATACACATGACTCCAAATTGAAAAAAAAAAACACAAAGGGATTCAATTACTCTTGCTGGAGGAGGAAATGCCATCACAACCCGTTCTTTGAGACACACAAAATGATCTTGTGACGTTTTGAGTGCCTGGCAATATATGGGGGGTAAAACATAATTAAATTACAAAGATATTGCAAATGTACTCAGGCTGGTACTTAACATCCAGCACTAATCTTATTTCCTCACATACGTTCACAGCGGAAAACAAAATTAAATGAATGTATTTAATAACAGGGCAGAACTACGACGTTATTGGATAGAAACTAAATAATGTTACCAGCTGCAGCGCGGGCTGCACAACTCTTACTGCGTTCACTCGTGGTGCCTTGGCGGGGCTTGCTGGGCTTGCTTGTGTGCTTCCCAGAGAGACAGGAGATTGGGAAACATGCGCGCGCGGCCGGCGCCGATCGCTGTCCAGAGCGTGCGCGTGACATCTCCTGTCTCCTGGGAAGCAGACCCGGCAACAATAGTATCGCGCTTGCGCGATGGCATATGGCTTCGCCATATGCATCCCAGGCGCGAGACCTAAACACAGCCACACAAATGCACATAAACATGCGAACTATCAGAACACGTGGTGTGCAAAAAGAGGCACAAACACAACACAAATAAACACAGCAGGCTAAGAAATAAGTATACGCATGCATGCAAGCATCCACACATATACCCTAGAACTCATGTGCAAGCACATGTACGCCCAGATACGCCCACTCATGCACACAGTCACAGGCAGTAGCACTCCTTGTGTAATCGCCTCTCCAGATGAACCGGGCAGTGAGAGGGGGCACCTGTTGTTGAAGTTTCAGACAGAGTCGGTGAACAGAGGGAAACCCGTGAGAAAGGGGAGCGAGGCTCCTGCTAAGACACGGAGCTTTAAGCGAAGGAGGAGGGACAGGGAAGTGTCCGCAGCTAGCACGTGGTGTGGGCGCAAGGCACACGGTACCTCCCTCCGTAGACTACATGCTGACAAGGCGCGAGTAGAGGGTGGGGACAGGAGATGTGCACGTGTACGGAGTGCACATCTCCTGTCCGTACGCATGCACATCTCCTGTCCCCCTTCTGCAGAGAAATCGACGACAATAGATCTTGCCAAGGTGATCAGCGCATGCGCTGCATTGCTAGGCGAGACCTAACAATTTGAAAGTTTTGGTCTTCGGGGGATTTTATATGTGTTTTTATGGTTCCATTTTCTTAAACCAGAAGAAAAGGGCATTTCTTTTGAAAAACCTTAGTTTCAACTGGCACATAATAGTATCTCTGAAAGGTCAAGTATTTCAATAAAGGATCACAAACAGAAGGAAAAGCCCACAAAGGGAAAACACCTATATGGACGTCTTATGAATCTTGTTTGAAGATTAGCACTGAAAAAAATTGCAAAGCACCAAACGACCCTTCAAAAATACAAAGGAGTAAAGAGTCAGGCTAAATTCAAGAAGTAGAATCCAACTGAAAGTTTCAGTTGCAAAAAACGTGGGACAAATTTGCAAGCAAGGGAACGGAAAACAAGATGATAAATAAGTGAAGAAAGGGGTTGGTGATACATCCTTCACATTTAGGTGGTTCTAACCGGTACTGAAAACACAGAAAAAATACCTTATTTCACCTTGGACTGGGACACTCAGACAGCATCCTATGGATAGACCTCCATCTTGAGAAGAGCATATTGTAATGTTTGACCATGCCCACATTTTGGAAATGATTGAGTTTCCTTGACATGCGAAGAAAATACCTAGGTTTGACATCTTTCGCTCAGCACTGTTTTTTCTCGATCCTGTCGCCACCATTCTTGCCATGTACTCTAGATAGCTCACGGAACGTCCCCCTGGACAGCCAGTGGAGACAATGGGGTGATTTCGGCTGCACAGGCACTAAGCCATGCGCTGAGTGAGGCATCTCAGAATGTGCTACACGAAATACGAACAATGCTTCTCCATCTTCACCTCGCAAGGGCTTCCAGTAACCTTTCTTCTCCATTCTTGGCAAAAATGCAACTGATTTTATGATGGGCTTGATTAAGGCATCTTGCTTCTGTTTCTTTTTCACCTTGTGGTTCTTTACTTTCTTCCCCTTTCTATTGTTCAGTGCTCATCCTAGTATTTGGCTTACTTGTTAGCACTGACAAACTTGAAAGAATAGAGTACTGCTGTGTAGGGAAAAAGCTTCATTTTCCCAGTGTCAGAGAACAAGTACAAGCATTGGCAAAGTCCAATACGTCTCTCTTACCGTTACATACAAACTAGAACATTTGGCATTTCCAATGCTTATTTATCGTAGTATGTAAGGTTTTTTTTGTGACAACTAGGTGGCACTGAAAGGCAGGAAACTGGTGTTTTAAACATGGACCAGTTTACAAAGCTGCGTTTGTAGACGGAAGAATGATAAATAGACTCATGGCATAACCAAACTCTCCTGTGGATGGATCAAACACAGAAATGGAGGAATGCAACTAATGGAAGCATGGCAACTGAGACTGAGACAAACACCATCCAATCTTGAGAAAGGATTGGCTCTGTGGAGTATGGTATACCATGTTATCTCCCGACGACAGCTGGATCTGGCTGTAGTGCGACCACAATAAAAAGTAAGATTAGGTTTAGAATCTATTTCTTTTTGCTTAACAGTAAATAACTTCATGAATAGATTACATTTTACTGAACTATTTTTAGTACATACATTACTTTTATTATCTGACATAATGGTGTTCTACCTGAATACTGTGTTTTACATTTTTCCTTCAAATATTTTGTAGCCAGAAAATTAACTACCACAACATTGTGAAGGAAAGTACATATAGTTAATATACTATGCTTCACTTCACTTTAATGTACCTTGAAGATATATATATCGTCGTGATATGTTGATGTGCATTAACAATAGTAAATCTACACTTTACATTTGTATTGCTAGCTTGTGAATGCCATTTTTAGGTGGTGACATGCTTTTTATGTTTTATAACACCTTATACATACACTTAACTTGGTACAGTGGAAGTCGACATTGTGGATTCACTATTTTAGTAGGACAATATTTTTGTACTCGATATTCTGACATACAACTATTGTAACTCTTATAAAGTTGTACAAGAGTTTGCATACGTAATTACTTAAATCAAAAGAAAATAGATACACAAAATATTTGATTTCACCACAAATGCTGTTAGGTTACAAAAACATCATATCTTAGGCGATCAGGCTGTGGTTTTCAACAGCAGGCTTAATTTGGAAGCACGTAGCACTTCCTGTTTATGTGTCTGCTGTTGTCTGTATGGCTAATGGATCCAATTTAGACTTCTCATCGCTCTCATAGCAGACATCTTTCTGCTAATCCACCGCACAGATCCTTCACCACGACAGACATCTGAACAACTACAAAGCTCACGTGGAAGGCATTCACAAAGCTCACAGCCGTGGACCTGGGCCAGAAGAGTTCAATACAACCGTCTACACTTAAAAAAGCACAACAGAGGTCTGTTGCATTCGATGTGCACAGAAATGCAACTCTGGAACCAGACGCTGTCATAACATTAATATTAGCAGTGGGAGGAGTCTCAGGTCCGAGGGAGTCATTCTGCTGTTCAGGGAGTCTGGAGTGAAAGCTGGACGGTCACAGGAGCAAAATATTTTAACCATGTGGGAGTCAGCACACAATTAGGTCGGTGCAGATTTAAGCTATTCTTTACAGTTTCCAAAAATGTGAACAGTTTAAAAATAACGTGCGGAGTTTAAAGTGTTTTAGGAACCACAAATAATCACCCTCCAAGCATGGTGAATACATTGGACATTTCTAATTTGCCAAAAAATATCTGTGGAAGTGTTTTAAGCAAAAATGTTTGTGCTAAGATTTACAAACATTGTTTGCGTTCAGAAATATGTAGTTTGCTAAGTGCAGAAGTAGTACATTTAGGAGACTGATCTGCTCCCCTCTGTCACAACGCTGAGATGGGCAATTTGCACATTAGCTGGTTTGTGAGTGGGTATGCCGTTTGTGGGGCGACCTATGTGTTAATAGTCGTATTGCAAATTATACGTTTGCAGGTGACAGGAAAAACAATCGGCCATAATGAATATTAAGTAGGCAGGTTGCAATTTGTAATCACCTAGAGATTGGCCGCAAATGTGGGCATAGTGGCTTGCAGGGGACAACAGACCTCCATCCCTGCATTTGTATTCCAAAATGCGAAGTTTCTTGATGCAGCCTGTGTACTTTAAAGGAACAGGCGCTGGTTATTAAAAAATGATTTACATTTGTTGCCCCCCTCGTGTCGTCTCCGTTGCCCACAAAGCCACCTGACACTGTTCCTGAAGCGTATCGTATTAGATACTTATCCTCTGAAGTGTTAGTATATGGTTGATGGTTTGTGACCGCAGTCATGGTTGCAAACCAATCACGTAGCTAGGCCTTATGCCTAATGGCGGCATCTGCGTTTGCGAGCAGAGCAAATGGAAGACCAGGGGGGCGCGGGGGGGGGGGGGGGGGGGGGGGGGGTTCGTGGGGGGGTGTTGATGATTCCTCCAGCCGCCGCCCCCAAAACTTGTGCTGCCCCACCTTGATTCGCCACTGTTGCAATACATACCATTGTGAATTATAAATAGGAGAGGATGGACCTGCCATGCCAATGAAGGGGCGGAGCGTGTCGTTAGCCTCCTGGGCTTAACAACACGCTCCGCCATTTTGCAAATGCAAGGCTGCACCATATTTACAAGAATGTGGTGCAGCCTTGCGTTTCCCCCTGCGATGCGCTAAGTACTCAGGCACCCTTGCACCAGAGTGCAAGGGTGTCTGTGTGCAGGGGAGGATTGGTTATGTATAGGAAGGTGTCCCTTCCTGCACATAAACAATCCTAAAATGTCATTTTGTAACTTTCATGTGTGCTGCTTCATACAGGATCCATGAAAGTTACAAAAAGTTACAAAATGGCATTTTTAAAAAAGGTTTGTGTATGTACAGGAACGGGTACCTCCCTGTACATAAACAAAACATGGCATTTTGCTTTTTCCATGTGTACTGCACAAGGCAGCACACATGGAAAAAGCCAAAATTAGGAGAATTAATGCATTTCTCCTCGTTTCGACAAATTAAGACCAGGATTTCCCTGGTCTTAATTTTGGCGCTGCCTCCTATGTACGCCACCCTTGTACATAGGGGGCAGCGTCGAATACAACAGGTGTTGCAGTGGAACGCCCACCACAACACCCACTGCACCCCCCTTTCACGCTAAACACAGCGTGAAAGGGTACCTTATGTACAAGGCAGCGTTAAGCCATGTTAAGTGGCGTAATGCTGCCTTGTACATAAGGCAAGGCCCCTTAATCTCCTCATGCCCATGGACAGTGCCTGGATACCCTCATGGATGATAAGCAGCGCAATTTAAATCTGCAAACTAAACTTAACTTCACTTCTAATTGCCAGTTGTTATAAACCACGAAACCCCATTTGCGAGGCTATTACGATTTGCAGAAGGGGTTATGTACATTTCAAAACACTCTTTTGCAGGTTGTGAATTAGAAAGATTGGAACTGCAAAATTGTTTGTATACTGGGTAGTTAGTTACTTATATTTTAACTTTGCTCTGGCATGCTATTTCTGATAATCTTTATGTTCAGAAGCAAGTACAGACTAGATGGGGGAAGAGCACATTCTTTGCCATGGACCACGTGAACGTTTCTGTAGACCTAAAACCTTAATTCTTTGAATTCCCAATAAATGTTGCCCTTAACATGCTAGTGTGGTATCGACATTTTTGGCAGCTTTTTCTGTGTCACTAAACCAATTAAACAATTATATTCAAGCCCCACCAAAAGTCCTGTGTGTTGAGTAGTGCTTATGGAAATGCTGGGGTGAAGTGTGAGGAACAGTAAAAACTTATGTTTTAAAAACTATATGGAGCCAAATGGTGAATTTGGTATTGCCTCATAGTACCTAAAGTATGCATGATTTAGACATGCACCTAATTTAGACATGGGTGCATATCTCCACATGTTGGTGCTTTTCAATTGAACATCAGTTTATTCACTGTGGGGACGAGTTGTGCCACTGAGCTCCAAGGTTTCCAGGGAGGTGTTGGCTGTGAGGTGGTGTGGACCAGGCCAAATGAACACTGGGAAGCCTGGTCTGGAATGGGGAGGGGGGGGGGGGTGCTGTGGCTTCCTGGAAGGGCCACTGTTCTGTCATCCCTTGTGCCTGTGGGGTTTGTCCCTGAGGTGAGTGGGCAGGGATGGAATTGGGCAGTAGTGTCAGTGGTAAGAGTGGGCAGCTGTATCATTGGTTTGGATGTTGCTGAGATTTCCTGTGGACACAGCAGCTCACTTCTGCCTGCTGCCCTGCTCCAGGTCCCCTTTATATCCTTTTCGGTGTCCATGTCTTTGATCTAAGCCCTGCACTCCCTGGTGCTGCTCAGGCCACACAAAGGTTGCCAGGCTGTAGGAAGACCTTAGAGGTCACCCCCACAAACCTTGAGTTATTGTGAGTGAGTGGGAAGGGACTGTAAACGCAGATAAAGTGTGGGCAGAGAGTTGGTATCAGTGGAGTAAGTGAGGAGGACCCGTTGAGAGGAACAGAGAGAAGGTGTAGAGCTTAGGAGTGGTAGATAGATCAGTGGCAGAAGTGCCAATAGAAGGTGTGAATGTATTGGTTATTCGAGAGCATGAGTGGGTTCCTGATGGCACTGTTAGATCAGGTATAGTTCTTTCTCCTAAATGTACTCATTTTTGGGGATGATTCGTGTGTGCCTTTCCCTGTATGATCAATTCACTCGCTTTAAACACTGACTGCGCTGTGATTATAAAGCTTTAAGATAGTACTTTAAGATGATTGATGCTTTCTATAGCAGGATAACGCATCATGTTTACATTCATCATGCTCCATTATCCTATTAAAACGCATCACAGACATTTTCTCTATTGATAAATTGATGGAGCATTATCAGTTTTTTTTAAACAATTACAATATTTTGATTCATTTGTTTTAAGTAAGGACTAACTCAAGTTATCCCCTTTCCTTGTCAAATGTTCTTGACGTAATGTTATAATCTGTAAACGTGTTTGGGAGGAGTGTCCTTCCATTCGATCACTCAGAGCTGATGTCTCTTATCCTCCTGTGCGTCAGAACACCTAAGAGTCATATCCTATAAATATAAATATTCCTCCTAGTACCTGTTCTATGTCAGTGCTACAGTAAGATTTAATCTCTTAAAATAACCAACGAGCATGTATTCTATTTTTAGGAAGAATTGTTGAATAAAACTGGGGGAACCCTTTCTCTCTAAGATGTAAACAGTTAGATTTGGTTGTTGGAATCCTTGGGTTCTGGTCGTGTTTCCAGACCTTTTCACGTGGTCCCTGCTCGGTCACTATCTCTCTCAATGCAGGCGTTAAATAAGATGTGACGTGTCTGTACTTAGCACCCGGCTCTGCAGTCATATGGTTTACTTCAAGAACGAAAGGTCAGCATCCATATAGAATCCACCCCTCGTCTCCTCCCCCGCTCATGTGGCAATAATTGTCAGAGCTCAGAGCCCCGCGCACAACCCACAGACTTCTATAGGTTAACATATTCTAGGATAGTTTAAATAGTTTTACAGAAACATTAACAACATTGACACATTGGTCCTCCATATAGAAACGTCTATCATGTACATGTTACTGCTGCCTTTTTGAAACAATGTCACCCATAATCTTTTCTTTTTCATTTTGCTTTTACACATAGAGATGAGGCCTGGTTTTTCAAAGAGTAAGTCTGCGTTTTTATAAAAAAAAACCTCAAAGAAAATATTTATCAGTGAAGGAACTACAACTTGAAATATATGAGGCTACCTAGCTAGCCATGACTAACAAATATGAGCAGAATGCATGGGCGAAGCACGGGACCCTGCAGCCCATGCAGCGCGGGGGCAACCCTTCAGGGGCTCCCAAACCCTTCAAAGGGACCTCATTCCGCCTAGGGTCAATGAATATCTGTAAGATATGGGAGACCCAGGAACCCCCTGTACATTGTACAAGGTCGCCCCATCATTTTACTCTATGCCACTGGCAGAGTGCTTGCCGAATGCCGGTAGGGTGAGTAAAGCGCTATGAGTCAAGGAGACTAGTATGAACCAGGGTCACTGCAGGAGGTGAGGTCACCAATAAGGCAGAATTACCAGAATGGCAAAACTACCTGCTTGAAGCAGTGTGGCAAGAATATGGTACGGCGACCAACACAAACTAGAATGAACAGTAGGAGTCGCTAGACCAGTATCACGCGGAGTAACCAGTAAGAAGCAGGATGACCATTCAGAGGATAACCTACCCACTAGGGATGCCAGTATGAAACAAGGTGGTCTTTATGGGCACAGCCGTGACAAAGCGGACGTGAAAAATTCTCTGGCATTGCCTGACATATATAACCTCAGGGTCATAACGTCACTGACCTCTGTGGAAACATGATCCCCAAGTCTATTTCAAAACATTCGCCTTCCATGTAAGCGTGTCCTTGAGCTACTTACAAGTGTCAATCACTTGAAATAATTCTTCTCAAGTGGCAACTTCTCTTCGCCACTTCACGTATTGACAACAACACACAGACCCACAGTTTGATGGAATAAAGAGCTTGGAAGACCCCTGAAGAGTGGTTTAAACTCTTTACTGTGCCAAAAAGGTCCTTCAAGTTACAGGCAATTTTAAAAATTACAGCATTAGTGCAGTGACATATGGTGTTAACAACTATGCAAATCATGAGAATGTTGATCAATTTCATATCTGCTCATGAAATTTAAAAAAATACCTTGCTCTCTGAGGAAAAGTTGCCATGGAAGTAAGAAAGCAAACGTGTATTGTTTCCTTTGTGGTCTTGCTTGACCATAGCTCATTTTCTAAGTTTACGTCCGCCCTGGGAACCTATCCCTAGCTCTGCACGTATTCCT
Organism: Lissotriton vulgaris; assembly: GCF_964263255.1. Lineage (NCBI taxonomy): Eukaryota > Metazoa > Chordata > Amphibia > Caudata > Salamandridae > Lissotriton > Lissotriton vulgaris. The sequence goes on from NC_141693.1 coordinate 1,102,699,939, forward strand.
CACTCCCCTGTGCACAACTAGATTGTCCAGACAAACTTCCTTACTTCTTCAGCTCAAAGGTTCAAATCATCAGGTTCTCCATCTCTTCCCTGTATGCCCAAACTACCCCTCTCTTACTATTCACCCTTCCCTGCCACACCTTTCCTGACGCCTCTCAGAAAGAAATCATGTCCTTTTCCTCCCCATCAACCGAAGCAGCTTAACTACTTCACACCTTACATTATCATAACTTTATTTAAAAGCTTATTATTAAAGGATCCTTTTCATATGTGTCAATAGCATTTGGGTACGTTCAAAACCTAAATGTAACTCAGTAACTTGTTACGGAATCGCGAAACAGGTTTGCTGACACATACAGAATTGCAAATTAGAGATCACAAATCATTGATAGGTTGCCAGTACCTTAAGGAGGTGGTAACCCACTTGCAGTTGTGAAGAGATCCCCTTCCTCTTTGCCAATGTTGTAAAAAACATTTTTTAGGAGTAACAGTGGACCTTGGGACCACTGCTTATTCGTAAATAAGGTTTTAGAAACTTTTCTTTGTCATTTTTTAAACGCAGCCCAGTTTCTTTTAAGGCGCCTAGGCTGCGTTAAAAAAAGATTGCCTTATTTAAAATAAATTTACAAAAGGGGGTGGTGATGAACAGAGTGTCTGAATTGAGCAGACCACTCTTACCCAGTCCAAGGATCAGGGCTTGATCCATCACCGTTATTTATCTCACTGCCCCATCCCAGCTCAGAACCTGGCTATATGCAAATCAGTCTGTCCCTGGCCCAGTGCATCATGGGAACAGGGCAGACTAAACTACCAAGCCAATTCTTTACCAGAAAGGAGACAAGCTACCGGGGACCGGTTTCTGGCATTTCAGCCTCTTCGGCCCGGCTTGCTTGAATCCTGATGGAGCAGTGAGAAAGGGACTCATGTCTGAGTATACCCTGCCACACCTATAGTGGCCAAAATCGATTTACAAAAGGGGGTGGTGATGAACAGAGTGTCTGAATTGAGCAGACCACTCTTACCCAGTCCAAGGATCAGGGCTTGATCCATCACCGTTATTTATCTCACTGCCCCATCCCAGCTCAGAACCTGGCTATATGCAAATCAGTCTGTCCCTGGCCCAGTGCATCATGGGAACAGGGCAGACTAAACTACCAAGCCAATTCTTTACCAGAAAGGAGACAAGCTACCGGGGACCGGTTTCTGGCATTTCAGCCTCTTCGGCCCGGCTTGCTTGAATCCTGATGGAGCAGTGAGAAAGGGACTCATGTCTGAGTATACCCTGCCACACCTATAGTGGCCAAAATCGATTTACAAAAGGGGGTGGTGATGAACAGAGTGTCTGAATTGAGCAGACCACTCTTACCCAGTCCAAGGATCAGGGCTTGATCCATCACCGTTATTTATCTCACTGCCCCATCCCAGCTCAGAACCTGGCTATATGCAAATCAGTCTGTCCCTGGCCCAGTGCATCATGGGAACAGGGCAGACTAAACTACCAAGCCAATTCTTTACCAGAAAGGAGACAAGCTACCGGGGACCGGTTTCTGGCATTTCAGCCTCTTCGGCCCGGCTTGCTTGAATCCTGATGGAGCAGTGAGAAAGGGACTCATGTCTGAGTATACCCTGCCACACCTATAGTGGCCAAAATCGATTTACAAAAGGGGGTGGTGATGAACAGAGTGTCTGAATTGAGCAGACCACTCTTACCCAGTCCAAGGATCAGGGCTTGATCCATCACCGTTATTTATCTCACTGCCCCATCCCAGCTCAGAACCTGGCTATATGCAAATCAGTCTGTCCCTGGCCCAGTGCATCATGGGAACAGGGCAGACTAAACTACCAAGCCAATTCTTTACCAGAAAGGAGACAAGCTACCGGGGACCGGTTTCTGGCATTTCAGCCTCTTCGGCCCGGCTTGCTTGAATCCTGATGGAGCAGTGAGAAAGGGACTCATGTCTGAGTATACCCTGCCACACCTATAGTGGCCAAAATCGATTTACAAAAGGGGGTGGTGATGAACAGAGTGTCTGAATTGAGCAGACCACTCTTACCCAGTCCAAGGATCAGGGCTTGATCCATCACCGTTATTTATCTCACTGCCCCATCCCAGCTCAGAACCTGGCTATATGCAAATCAGTCTGTCCCTGGCCCAGTGCATCATGGGAACAGGGCAGACTAAACTACCAAGCCAATTCTTTACCAGAAAGGAGACAAGCTACCGGGGACCGGTTTCTGGCATTTCAGCCTCTTCGGCCCGGAGCTTGTTTCCTTCCCAGTGTAAGAATTGGCTTTTGTAGTTTGGTTTGCCCTGTTCCCATCATGCACTGGGACAGGAACAGACTAATTTGCATACAGTCAGGTTCTGAAACTGGAATGGTGCAGTGAGCTAAAAAACGGTGTTGGATCTAGCCCTGATCTATTGACAGGGTGAGAGCTTTCTGTTTTATTCAGAGACTCTGTCCCTCACCACCCCTTGTTGTAATTATTTTTGTCCACCCTAAGCGTGGAAGGGTATTCTCAGATGTGAGACCCTTGCTCATTGCACCATCAGGATTCAAGCAAACCGGGCCGAAGACGGCTGTAATGCCAGAAACCGGTCCCCGGGAGCTTGTTTCCTTCCCAGTGTAAGAATTGGCTTTTGTAGTTTGGTTTGCCCTGTTCCCATCATGCACTGGGACAGGAACAGACTAATTTGCATACAGTCAGGTTCTGAAACTGGGATGGTGCAGTGAGCTAAAAAACGGTGTTGGATCTAGCCCTGATCTATTGACAGGGTGAGAGCTTTCTGTTTTATTCAGAGACTCTGTCCCTCACCACCCCTTGTTGTAATTATTTTTGTCCACCCTAAGCGTGGAAGGGTATTCTCAGATGTGAGACCCTTGCTCATTGCACCATCAGGATTCAAGCAAACCGGGCCGAAGACGGCTGTAATGCCAGAAACCGGTCCCCGGGAGCTTGTTTCCTTCCCAGTGTAAGAATTGGCTTTTGTAGTTTGGTTTGCCCTGTTCCCATCATGCACTGGGACAGGAACAGACTAATTTGCATACAGTCAGGTTCTGAAACTGGGATGGTGCAGTGAGCTAAAAAACGGTGTTGGATCTAGCCCTGATCTATTGACAGGGTGAGAGCTTTCTGTTTTATTCAGAGACTCTGTCCCTCACCACCCCTTGTTGCAATTATTTTTGTCCACCCTAAGCGTGGAAGGGTATTCTCAGATGTGAGACCCTTGCTCATTGCACCATCAGGATTCAAGCAAACCGGGCCGAAGACGGCTGTAATGCCAGAAACCGGTCCCCGGGAGCTTGTTTCCTTCCCAGTGTAAGAATTGGCTTTTGTAGTTTGGTTTGCCCTGTTCCCATCATGCACTGGGACAGGAACAGACTAATTTGCATACAGTCAGGTTCTGAAACTGGGATGGTGCAGTGAGCTAAAAAACGGTGTTGGATCTAGCCCTGATCTATTGACAGGGTGAGAGCTTTCTGTTTTATTCAGAGACTCTGTCCCTCACCACCCCTTGTTGTAATTATTTTTGTCCACCCTAAGCGTGGAAGGGTATTCTCAGATGTGAGACCCTTGCTCATTGCACCATCAGGATTCAAGCAAACCGGGCCGAAGACGGCTGTAATGCCAGAAACCGGTCCCCGGGAGCTTGTTTCCTTCCCAGTGTAAGAATTGGCTTTTGTAGTTTGGTTTGCCCTGTTCCCATCATGCACTGGGACAGGAACAGACTAATTTGCATACAGTCAGGTTCTGAAACTGGGATGGTGCAGTGAGCTAAAAAACGGTGTTGGATCTAGCCCTGATCTATTGACAGGGTGAGAGCTTTCTGTTTTATTCAGAGACTCTGTCCCTCACCACCCCTTGTTGTAATTATTTTTGTCCACCCTAAGCGTGGAAGGGTATTCTCAGATGTGAGACCCTTGCTCATTGCACCATCAGGATTCAAGCAAACCGGGCCGAAGACGGCTGTAATGCCAGAAACCGGTCCCCGGGAGCTTGTTTCCTTCCCAGTGTAAGAATTGGCTTTTGTAGTTTGGTTTGCCCTGTTCCCATCATGCACTGGGACAGGAACAGACTAATTTGCATACAGTCAGGTTCTGAAACTGGGATGGTGCAGTGAGCTAAAAAACGGTGTTGGATCTAGCCCTGATCTATTGACAGGGTGAGAGCTTTCTGTTTTATTCAGAGACTCTGTCCCTCACCACCCCTTGTTGTAATTATTTTTGTCCACCCTAAGCGTGGAAGGGTATTCTCAGATGTGAGACCCTTGCTCATTGCACCATCAGGATTCAAGCAAACCGGGCCGAAGACGGCTGTAATGCCAGAAACCGGTCCCCGGGAGCTTGTTTCCTTCCCAGTGTAAGAATTGGCTTTTGTAGTTTGGTTTGCCCTGTTCCCATCATGCACTGGGACAGGAACAGACTAATTTGCATACAGTCAGGTTCTGAAACTGGGATGGTGCAGTGAGCTAAAAAACGGTGTTGGATCTAGCCCTGATCTATTGACAGGGTGAGAGCTTTCTGTTTTATTCAGAGACTCTGTCCCTCACCACCCCTTGTTGTAATTATTTTTGTCCACCCTAAGCGTGGAAGGGTATTCTCAGATGTGAGACCCTTGCTCATTGCACCATCAGGATTCAAGCAAACCGGGCCGAAGACGGCTGTAATGCCAGAAACCGGTCCCCGGGAGCTTGTTTCCTTCCCAGTGTAAGAATTGGCTTTTGTAGTTTGGTTTGCCCTGTTCCCATCATGCACTGGGACAGGAACAGACTAATTTGCATACAGTCAGGTTCTGAAACTGGGATGGTGCAGTGAGCTAAAAAACGGTGTTGGATCTAGCCCTGATCTATTGACAGGGTGAGAGCTTTCTGTTTTATTCAGAGACTCTGTCCCTCACCACCCCTTGTTGTAATTATTTTTGTCCACCCTAAGCGTGGAAGGGTATTCTCAGATGTGAGACCCTTGCTCATTGCACCATCAGGATTCAAGCAAACCGGGCCGAAGACGGCTGTAATGCCAGAAACCGGTCCCCGGGAGCTTGTTTCCTTCCCAGTGTAAGAATTGGCTTTTGTAGTTTGGTTTGCCCTGTTCCCATCATGCACTGGGACAGGAACAGACTAATTTGCATACAGTCAGGTTCTGAAACTGGGATGGTGCAGTGAGCTAAAAAACGGTGTTGGATCTAGCCCTGATCTATTGACAGGGTGAGAGCTTTCTGTTTTATTCAGAGACTCTGTCCCTCACCACCCCTTGTTGTAATTATTTTTGTCCACCCTAAGCGTGGAAGGGTATTCTCAGATGTGAGACCCTTGCTCATTGCACCATCAGGATTCAAGCAAACCGGGCCGAAGACGGCTGTAATGCCAGAAACCGGTCCCCGGGAGCTTGTTTCCTTCCCAGTGTAAGAATTGGCTTTTGTAGTTTGGTTTGCCCTGTTCCCATCATGCACTGGGACAGGAACAGACTAATTTGCATACAGTCAGGTTCTGAAACTGGGATGGTGCAGTGAGCTAAAAAACGGTGTTGGATCTAGCCCTGATCTATTGACAGGGTGAGAGCTTTCTGTTTTATTCAGAGACTCTGTCCCTCACCACCCCTTGTTGTAATTATTTTTGTCCACCCTAAGCGTGGAAGGGTATTCTCAGATGTGAGACCCTTGCTCATTGCACCATCAGGATTCAAGCAAACCGGGCCGAAGACGGCTGTAATGCCAGAAACCGGTCCCCGGGAGCTTGTTTCCTTCCCAGTGTAAGAATTGGCTTTTGTAGTTTGGTTTGCCCTGTTCCCATCATGCACTGGGACAGGAACAGACTAATTTGCATACAGTCAGGTTCTGAAACTGGGATGGTGCAGTGAGCTAAAAAACGGTGTTGGATCTAGCCCTGATCTATTGACAGGGTGAGAGCTTTCTGTTTTATTCAGAGACTCTGTCCCTCACCACCCCTTGTTGTAATTATTTTTGTCCACCCTAAGCGTGGAAGGGTATTCTCAGATGTGAGACCCTTGCTCATTGCACCATCAGGATTCAAGCAAACCGGGCCGAAGACGGCTGTAATGCCAGAAACCGGTCCCCGGGAGCTTGTTTCCTTCCCAGTGTAAGAATTGGCTTTTGTAGTTTGGTTTGCCCTGTTCCCATCATGCACTGGGACAGGAACAGACTAATTTGCATACAGTCAGGTTCTGAAACTGGGATGGTGCAGTGAGCTAAAAAACGGTGTTGGATCTAGCCCTGATCTATTGACAGGGTGAGAGCTTTCTGTTTTATTCAGAGACTCTGTCCCTCACCACCCCTTGTTGTAATTATTTTTGTCCACCCTAAGCGTGGAAGGGTATTCTCAGATGTGAGACCCTTGCTCATTGCACCATCAGGATTCAAGCAAACCGGGCCGAAGACGGCTGTAATGCCAGAAACCGGTCCCCGGGAGCTTGTTTCCTTCCCAGTGTAAGAATTGGCTTTTGTAGTTTGGTTTGCCCTGTTCCCATCATGCACTGGGACAGGAACAGACTAATTTGCATACAGTCAGGTTCTGAAACTGGGATGGTGCAGTGAGCTAAAAAACGGTGTTGGATCTAGCCCTGATCTATTGACAGGGTGAGAGCTTTCTGTTTTATTCAGAGACTCTGTCCCTCACCACCCCTTGTTGTAATTATTTAAAATAAGGCACAGGCATGGTGGTCTGCTGCCCCAGCAGGCCACCACCCCTGTGATGGCAGTGATTCATAATGGGTTGCAATTTACGACCTTCTTCATAGCAATGAGGTAGGTCAAATTTCGACCCCTAACAAACCAGAATTTTGCTAACCAACATGTTTGAACATATGTTGGTGTGCAAAAAACAATTAGGGCCAGATGTACGAATCTTTTTAGCATGCGCAAATGTGTCTTAGACCCGTTTGCGCACGCTAAAAAGTATGGGCCCATGTACAAACAGTATTTTGCGACTCGCAAATAAATTGCAACTCGCAAAATACTGTTTTGCGACTAGTTATTAGGAAGGGGCATTCCCTTCCTAATAGTGACCGCAAAGCTATGTACCAATGTTCTACGACCGCAATTGTGGTTGCAAAACACTCGCAAATTACCTCCTACTTCAAGTAGGTGGTAATGCATTTGCAAATGGGAAGGGGTCCCTAGGGGGCCCCTTCCCCTTTGCAAATGCATGCAATACGATTTTTTAAGGGCAGGCAGTGGTCTCAGGGACCACTGCCTGCCCTTAAAAAATGAAACTAAAACGTTTCATTTTTTGTTTTTTAAATGCATTCTGTTTTCCTTTAAGGAAAACGGGCTGCATTTTTTTAAAAAAGCTGCTTTATTTAAAAGCAGTCCCAGACATGGTGGTCTGCTGAGCCCAGCAGGCCAACATCCTTGGGAGAGCCTGTCATTCCAAATGGGCTCGCAAATTGCGAGAGGCTCATTAATATTCATGAGCCTCACAATTTGCAACCCCTATTGGGAATTGCAAACAGTGTTAAACACACTGTTGTACATGCCAAATAGCGCCTCCCAAATGCGATGCAATTTGCGAGGCGCTATTTGCCAGTTTGTACATTTGGCCCTTAATTTGCGAAAAGTCGGTGCGCAAATTGCGACCACTTTTATGAATGCTTTGTACAAACATAAGGCCCTTGGTCCCAGTGCAATGACTTTTCCAAATGCAACATCTTCGAACTCTCGGACATCTACAGAACTAAACAGTAGGTGCTATATACTTGCTCATCTCGAGATAGTTTTCTCATAATATGTAACTCTAAACATCAGGGGTCTCATTTATGAGGCCTTGCGTCAGTTTTGCGCTGCTGATGCGTCACTTTTTGTGACGCATCGGTGGCATAAAACATGCGCCTTGTTGCGCCATATTTAAAAAGTGACGCATCTAGGTAGATGCGTCACTTTTTAAACCCCTGCGCCACATTATACCTGCGTCAGGTATAATGTATGCAGAGGGGGCGTTCCCCCGCAAAAAGCCTCGTAATAGTGACGCAGTGAAATCTATGAGATTTCACTGCGTCACTTTTAGGACGCTGTTGCGTCAAAATCTTGCGCCTGCCTCACAGCAGGCGTAAGACTGACGCAAGCCCTTTCACATGGGGCTTTCCCCATGTGAAAGGACGCATTGCTGGAGTTGCGTCACTTTTGTGACACACTCCAGCAATGCGTCACTTTTGCGCTTACAGATACGTCAGAAATACGTCAATACTGACGTATCTGTAACTCCTTGCGACATGATGCGTCATACATTAAATATGACGCATCATTGGTGTCGCAAGGAGTGCGCAGTGAAAAGTGACGCATCGCTGTTTTCATGCAGCGAAGCGTCACTTTTCATAAATGAGGCCCCAGGAGCTCACCCTCACTCACTCATTCCCGTACATCATGCTAAGCCAGCAGCCCTTCCACCTCCCTGCAAGTGAGCTCACCAACAAGACCATACGTCATTGTGCCTTTACCACATGAACCTTGGAAGCAGAACCGTATCCTTCAGCTTCTTCTATGACCACTTTGGAGAAAATGCTCAGAATACAACACATTACAAAAAACATTATTGACAAGCACAGCTTAATGGTGAATAAATGTCTGCCTGGGATACCTGCATTTGTGCATAGGCTACAGTTTCGTATGTTGCCTTTCCAGGCATTTACTGTGAAATGCTGTTTTTCTAATCGCACTGTCTCTCCCAAAGATACCCTCGACTACCCTCTCCCAGCCTAGCTCCCCAACCTGCAATCCATATACACAGACAGCATTAGAGTCTCAAACTGAGGCATCGCCTCACCTCTGCTCACTCTGTCCTTTTTTTGAATGCTGAGAATCCTTCTGATACTTTCTTCAGAGCCTTGTGGCTTAGTCTGAGGGTCTGTCAAAAACAGAAACAAGTTCCCAGTGATTCGCCAAAATCTCAGACAGTGGTAGGTTGCTGGTTTTCCAGGGGCATTGACACAATATGATGCGCTTTGTGGAGTTGGAGAAGATGTAGCTGCAGGCCTAGTGATTTCATAATGAAAATCCATGTTTGGATTCCAGTATTCCTGCTTAAGTGCCATGGCGAATAGAGCCATTTCCGTACATGAGGAGTGTTTGAGATTCTAGGATGGCCGGCGCAGAAACACACATGTAGACCCATTATGGAATGGAGAGTTATCAGGGCTTGATGTTCTTCTGGGGTTTTATTGCATAAAGTGGTCCAAAGCAGAAGCAGGTATTCATGCCTGTTTTTTAGGCCCTAGAGCATTTTGATATTACAGAAAGGGCCAGCGGATGTTTGCATGACCCCTTTGCAGTATAGATGATGCAGGTACACCGTCAGCTCCAGTGCAGTGTCAAGGGAGCATACCCCCAAATGCCTGAGTCCACAGACCTATCTACACGAGAGGATGCCTTGTACCTGTGATGCTGTATTACAGATGTGGGCACAAGGACAAACAAGCCATTGGGATGCCCGCTGAGTGTGCCCACCCAGGAAGTGGCTCATAGTCGGTGTATCCTGTAGGAACTTGAGATGTGGTCCTTGGGGCGGCCCAGACATCTTTCCACAACTTAGTGCAGTTACACGCTGGAGTCACTGCTTGAGCATACGTAGCCCTGTGATGTGCTAAAGGGTAAAAATGCAAAACTCGTGGCTACAACTAGTCACAACGTTATTGTGCAAAAAAACAGTTTTTGTGTGACACTGTGTTGCTGCCCGGCAAACAGCATCTTTCATTAAATTTGAACTTGGGGCCTTCCTCCTGTACACATTCCTTCACCGAGACCATTGCACCATTTTTGCATCAGTGCAAAATTCATGTAATAGGACCTCAAAAGGGGGGCAGCTGGCTGCACATTTCAAGGCATCTCCATCTGTTCCCAAGAGCAGCCGGGCGAGGGAATGCGTGGGAGGAAGGAGACTGCCATAAGGTTTCCCCTAAACAATCACATATTGCTGAAAAACATGGTGCAGATTAAAGTGCGACATTGAAGACGTTGTAAAATGGCGGGTAGGTACTCTCGGGCGAGGTTTGTCTTGCTTTGTGAATCTAAAAATCTATCTGAAACAGCTGTCTTAATGCAAAATATCCTGAAGTGAGTGATGCAAGTGGGGTCGTGTATGTGAGGGCTTAAATTGCAGTAGATGAAGTTGAGGCTTTTGCTTGAAGTGTTTAGCATCCAGGTGTTCAGCATTGTGTTAATTAAGCACGCTTCTGTTTCATTGCAGCGCTGCCAAGTTTCTGGAGGCCAACCCGTTCGCTGTCAGCACCCATTTAGGCGGAGGGACGTCGAACCCGCTGCTGCCTTCCCCGGCCAGCGTGCAGCTCGCTCAGTTACAAGCACAGCTTACGCTGCACAGGCTAAAATTGGCTCAGAACGCAGTCAATAGCAACACAGCAGCTGCCACCGTCCTGAATCAAGTTCTCTCCAAAGTGGCCATGTCTCAGCCTCTCTTTAATCCCTTGCGGAACGCGGCCATGATCAGCCCGCCACATGGGCACAGCGGAGCGCACCAGCTTGGACCCGGGCTGCCCAACCCTCGGTTCGCGTCAGGCGGAATACCCTTCCCTCCTCCGAGTGCGGGGATGGCTCCAATAGCCGCAGCGAGCATGGGGCAGGTTGGAAGCATGGCGAACAGCCAGACCTCTGTCGGAGTACACTCTTTTGGGAATGCCATGCCTCCTGCTCCCAACCAGCAGGCGGTAGTGATGGGTTTGCATAAGCCTGGACCCATGCCTCCTGTGGGGGGTTTCTATGACTACAAGCCCAACCTACCTGGCGCACCAGTGTATATAGTGGACACAGACCACCAGTGCGACTTCATGAATAACATTTCCCACTCAGGCTCTGTCGCAGGAGCGACTGCTGAAGGCCACTATGTGATGTCTGGACAACCTAAAGCTGACGGTCATCCTGGGTTTCAAAAGGACTTCTATCTGTCCAATTCCCATGGGCAGAATGCAGCCGTGGTGCATTCTTCAGGCTTCACCAGTGAATCGGGCATGAATGCGCATCAGCACGGGAGCCAGAAGCAACACCCAGCTTCAACGCTACATGGTACCGCAGCAACCAACCAGTGGGACAATGCACTCAACTTCTCGGGCCAAAACAAGCCGGATCACAGCTCTGTCATGTGGCCACCAACAAGCCAGCCATATGAAGTGAGGAATGATTTGTACAACCCGGAAGAGCCAACATCAGACACCAAATACAGCCCATCACCTTTCAATCAGTTCAACAACAACAAGCAGGGCTTCAGCAATTCCCAAGGGATGCAAAAGCAGGATCCAAACCAGCCAGGATCCATGGCGCAGCGCAGGCATCTACAGCCTCATGAGTTAAACGACTTCCACGGGATACCACCCCTGCACCTCCCTCATGTCTGCACCATCTGCGATAAGAAGGTCTTCAATCTAAAGGTAAGTGATGGATTCATTTAAAGTCATAAGGCATGTATATCTTAGTCTAAATATACCAAAGAAAGCAGATTGGTGCACTTTGCATAGATAGCCGCTGAATGTTAGTGCTACTGTGGAGTTTATGTTGCATTTAGCGAAAATAAATGGTGGTGTACGACTTCGATTTTATCTGAGGAAAGAAGTTCAAATAACAACAACAACTTTGTGTGCAATATTTAGACTATCTACCCAAAAATACTCAACTAGCAGCTATTTTTTTTTTAATTCTCGAGCTAATCATCTTTTCAGTCTGTTACAAACCCACCATAATGATTCACTCTCAACGAAAATGTTAAAATGAATGTATTAATTGTTGTTTAGTAAGTCGTGGCACACCACAGCAAATATTTACCTACTCCACACAGAACAGTAGTTATTTGTTTTTTGATAACATCTGTAAAGCATGAATCTACCCCAAAATGGCCAAAGAGAACTTTATTGCAAGAGGATTTGTAGCCACCATGTGAAGATTCATTGCCATGCAGGTATGTTGCGACCTGAGGAGGAACCGTGTGCGCCATTACATATGAGAGCGACAAACCTACGAAAGAAATGTCTCTTATTAGGGATGGGTCTCTGAAAAAGATTGTATTTAAGATGACGTCAGCCCAGTGAGTGTCTAGGAGGCTGACCTCTTATTAAGGAGCAGGTTTTTCACAGGAACGGTGTCATAATGGAATGCATTTGGTGAATGTATCTGTTATGATTGTAAAGCGGTCCCTCTCGTCATAATGTATGCCGATCACTTTGCAACAAAAAAAGCAACTGAGCATTTCAAAGAGAACATTTTTATTGTTGCAGAAACATCTCGACCATGGGGTGTTGTCCATAGGTCAGCGTGGCGAGTGGAATCTAGTTGAGAACAGATGACAAGCCCTGTTGTGACTGGGGGCGGGGAGGGGGAGGGGTGCAACATGCAAACAGGACAGTAGGAGGCAATACTGCTGCTTTTTCGCGCTCTGTTTCCACTTTGTTTATTTACATTACACAATGCACACATTTGCAGTTTCGAGCACAGGGAGATGTGCCCCGCGTCAGGGCATTTCAGACCTTATAAATGAAAGGGACTCGGCGTCCTGACCCCGATGATGTGCTCGGTACGCGGCTCTGGGCGCAGCTGTCCGCAGCCTGAGGATGGACGCAGCCCCGGGGCCTGCTGAGGCAGGGTTGGAGGGCGGCCATAGACATGAAGAGATCTAGGCTCAGGAAGTACTTGTTCTTGCCCTATTATGGCCTTGCACTGTGCCTGGCGTTACATTTTCTTTTTTCGTGTTTGTTGTGTGCCTCTTTTTTTGCTTCAGGGGGAGTGTAACTGTACTTAGCCACTGTTGTGGGTGGTGTTTAAGCACAAAAAACAGAGTAAGGGGGTGTCAAGATTCCATGGTGGATTGTTAGACTAGCCCCTCTGTGGGCAGCTTACCCTTCTGGGTACTGGACATCCCTAGAAAATGTGGCCCCAGGAATACTGCAGCAGGTGCTGTGAGGGCCTGCTGCAGAACGATAATGTTTGTATTTTACCACCAAAACGAGAGCTACCGTGGCCCCTTTCCCTGCTTGCACTGGAGCCCATGGCACCTCGCCTAGGCCACCGGTTAGCCCATTAGCAGTGGAAAACGAACATCTCACCAGACTTAACTCATCAGTCTGGGATTGTTTCCTAAGAAAAGGCAGCACTAGGAAACATATAGATTGAAATTGTTTTTGCCTTTTATATCTTTGAAGTCATCTAGTCCATTTTGAACCAAAGGCTTACTTCTGTGACTGACACAGTCTCTATTCATGTATTTTGTAGGAGTGAACACTTTAATTGACATCCTGCATAGATACCGGTGTTGTGGACAAATCTCAAACAGTGTCTTAACATCGGCAAGATGTGAGTTTGTGTTTCAGCGCATCACCTCTCAAAGTGCATGAAGATCTCACTTTGTGCTCTGTCAGCTATGAGATTGTGACTTCACTTTTTACTGCTCGTAGTTGTGCACTTGTGATAAAAAGGCAAACCTACAAGTACACATATGAGGAAGAAAAAGGATGGCAGGACCTATTCTTTAGGACCATGTAGCGGAGTGTTCCTCAACTGCAGAACGAATACCGGAACCACAACAAACCTTTTGGATTCTTGCCTCATGGTTGCATTTTTGGTTGAGATATTTGTAACAACAAAAGTGTTACATTTGGTGATAATAGTTCATCAAGGGATTTCAGCTTTGCTAGACCCCACTTCCCCAGGAGTTCCATCACATGCGATTTGTACTATGGAACAGAAGAGAAAGACTTTTCTCTTCAGCTAGGATGTTTGCGCGTTACCTGGGACACAAAATGCCTCGAAGAACAGAAGTATTGGGAATCAAGCAAGAAGAGATGTTAGAAAAGATAGTGATAGGGATATAGTGAGAAGCTCACGTGGATTGAGTGAGTATGTTAATGTGAGGGATCTAATTAGAGTTTGGCATAGCCACTTCCTCCATCCAGACCAAAACCTCTCTAGGCTTCTGTCTCCTCAGTCGGAGTGGATCCTGAGCCAAAGCTGGATAAGATGGGTTAGTCGGGATCATCAGTAATGGAATGCAGGTGGTGCCGTGCTGATGTTCCTAATATGCCAGGGGGCCCTTGAGCGCCACCTAGAAAGCATCCATTGCTTGTGGACACCACATCTGCTCCACCACTTCACCAGGGCTTTAGGGAATTTCTATGATTCTTCTGCACTTCTGATAAGACTGCATTTCTAATGCAAATAGCTAATCTTTAAGTATGTACAACAGAGAATTTGGGAAGCCCATAAGGATCACAGTAATCATTAGGATTACATTCCTTTGCATGTGCAAGCTCCACCTACAAGCGTGCAAGCTCCACCTACAAGCGTGCAAGCACCACCTATAAGTGTGCACATGGTTGAAAAGGCTTCCAACCTACAATGTCATCGAGTCAAAGAGTGAGTGATGTCACTTCTGCTACCAATGAGTTTTGGTGATTTAAAGTGTGGGTGATAGGGCAACAAAGTAGGAAGAGGCAATGAATCCAGAAGAGTAGCAGAATGATAGTTATGGCCAGATGCACAAAACCTAAAATATACATTATATCTGGGGGTTTCAAACTGGGGGGCGGGCCCCCCAGGGGGGCCTCAAGTGATCCCAGGGGGGATCTCAGTGTAAAAGTATAGCTGCTGTAAAATACAGAACAGCCTTTCAAACAGCCCGACTGCAAAAAAGCAAACAAAAACACTAGTGACTCCTTTGGTTGTGTACTTGAGAGGGCTAAGTAGGAACACGCTTTGGCATAGCCAATAGGTCTCGCCTTTTGGACCTTATAAGTGTGTAGCTTTGCAACACGGTATCCTGGGTGCTGTGCCACCAAGAACTGTAGAGCTGTACAAATAGTACACTGTTTATTATAGCGTGTGTGTGTTAGGGTGCGCAATTCCAGGGTGTGTGGCCAATTCCTGAAATCACCAAGAGCAACCCAATGAATAATGCATTGTTTACAGTCTGTGTATGGGTGCACCGAGCTCACAATACACTATTTACAGAATGTGTTTTGTGTATTCGGTGAGCACATGATGCTAATTGTGCAGGATTAGGCCAATAAACTTCCCGCAGGCTTAGAGTCTGCTAAATCTAATGGTAGCAGCAATATGACTTATCATCTAAGATACCAACAATCCTACTGAAAATACAAGTCACATAAGGCCATATGTGTGAAGGCAATTTTGTGATCGCAATCGCCGAAATTCGCTGAATTTTGGCATTTGCAATCACAAAATAGCTAAGTGATATGTATGTAAGCAAAACAGCCTAGCAAAATAAAAAATCGCAAATTTGCGTTTCCTTATTTTGCGATTGCATTAAGGAATCGCACATTGCATGTGTGCCACATGGCACTTTGAAAAAGCAAGGGGGAATTGGCCAGTAATGCAAGATTTCTTAGATAGTTCTGTGGACCACATGAGTTGATCTCATCGCAGAGTCTTAAAAGCTGGTCTAAAAGGTTCTAAAGTAGACGTTTCAACCCTGGAAAATCACTCTTAAAGTGTCAAAGCGGGTCTTCATCAGGACTGGGTAAAGGGGGGGGGGTGGTTTTGGTTTCGCCTGCACAGTGCTTGAGCTGTGCTTGCGATACCTGTCTCTATCTATCTATCTATCTATCTATCTATCTATCTATCTATCTATCTATCTATCTATCTATCTATCTATCTATCTATCTATCTATCTATCTATCTATCTATCTATCTATCTATCTATCTATTTATCTAAATCTTAAAAAGGGCTTACCTCCCGCCCTTGCTTTCCATTGGTTCCTGTGCTAGCCACTTACTTTTCCTCCATTTCTATTGGCTGTAGCATACTGTTTCCTGTTCTTCCTCATGTGTTTGTCTTTTTAGTCTCCCGTCACCTATTTACTGTTTTCATCCGCTTTTGAAGCAGAACTTTTTTGATGTTTTGCATGCACAGCGCTTGTGTGCATAGCTGAGAGCTCTCAACGCAGCCCCCCTCTCATGCGACTCAATGTCGTGCATTTATTCCGACGCATCATTTTCATGCCGGCTCTTCTTTTTGTCATGCTCACAGGTCCGGGGCAGCAATATCAGTCATCAAAGCTCCATTACACAATGCACGTACCACGTTACGTAGATTCAGAGTCTGCATATTAACAAACTAAAGTTATACATCTAGCTACTGTTATAGTTGCATGGTTAAGCAAAGTCACAAAATCCACTTTTTTCTGAAAGCCACGAGAACGGATGCAAATAACATCAAAATAAATACCTGAAAACATAAAGGGACTCAGCAAACCAAAAAGTAACCAGCCAGGACACTGAATGAAGTGTACCGAATAGTGGGAAGAACCTGTCCACACACTAAAGACACACATTGATGGTCAAATGAGAAACATCAAATGGCAGGCATTCAGTGCACCTTCAATCACAATATTTATACAGTCAGTGCTTGTGACAATAATATCCTCCATTCAGGAAAAATACCAGTTTTCAAGTCTGCGTTTGAAACATAAACTTTAAGATTACAACATTTGGAACCAAGTCCGAGATTACTGCAGTAATCAAGTGGAAAGCGCCACCTGAGAAACGTGTCATATCACTGCAACGGTCAGCACAGGGTTGCCATCATTTCCACCTATCTTGCAAGGCCTGCTCACAGTTGATGGTACTAAATTGTGACACATTAACACTCGAAGACATTGTGGAATGGAATGCAGTCAGTGAATCACAGCGAGTAACTGAACAACATTCGCTACACTCCTGTAAAAACAGGGTTAAGAAAGCATGCTGCTAGATTATAATCCGGATCAATGCACCAGCAAATGCATAAATAACATAGCATTCATTTATGTCCCTTTACTGTTCCCGAAAACTTGAAACCACCTGGTTTCTCCTAAAAATCAGTACCTATGCCCGATCGCTAAGCAAGAATGTTCCCCCTTGGAACAAGCTCTGATTGACTTCTCTAATTGTATGTCTTACATTCTTTACTCTTTTTTACAATTCTCTTCTAGAGGCAGGGTGAGAGCATTTCACAGCGCTTTGCAAGTTTAGTTCATGAGCTTGCTTGAGTATGGCATGCATATCAAAGGTGCTTGCCTGCTGCATGTTTTTTTTCTCTGTCTTCCGCCATTTACCTTATCTCCCGCATTATATTACCACCAGTTACTGCACAGTATATTGACTTTCTCAATGAACAAGTCAAAACACTTTTATTGAGTTACAGTAATATATATAGTACAACTGTTCACCAAGCTAAATCTTACAACAAAAAATTAATATAAATCCCAATGTTTGTTTGTTATTATTTTTAGTAGGCTTTTAACATGTCTTACATGTCTTAATTCTAGACATATACATTTCAAATATTAAGTCAACTTGAACGGACATTTATATTCTTCATCCTATCTTACATAGTAAACACAGCTGCTATATCATAATTATGTATTCCTGATCCACATCTCAACCTACAGTGCTCCTCAATTCTCAATTTGTCATATGTTCTACTTTCATTCTAAGTCTTCCAAGATTTAATACATGGTGGTCTAGTACTAGGGGTATCTGTTAACAACCTCAGAATTTCTGTCCATTCCACAATATCTTCTGCCACTTTCTCATTTCTCTGAGTGGCTGTAATTCACAGTTTCTCCTCCAATGCCCACTCTAACATATCCTCTTTTCATAGTTTCTGTTCTGGTGCTTTTTTGTTTTTTCAAAATATTGCAATCTGGTGTTTTGCCAGCATAGTTCCACGAGACACAAGTTTACATTTCAGCTTGTCATGTTTGTTCATAGGACACACACATAACACACAACTCTTAATTAATTGTTTTTTCTGGCAGTGACCCAGTTGATCTAAACAAACATTCCATCACATTCCTCTATCCTAGGGCATTACCATGCCTTATGCAAAAATCTAGCTACTAGTACTCACATGATGTTTATCTATCTTGATATATTCCAACATATTTTTGGGGTCAGGTATGTGCTTTGTCAATAATAGAAATTAGTTAATATAAACCTGCCATTTACCATTACCCGGCTACAGCCTTTTTTATCGATTCTACACCAGCTAATCTGTCCAGGCATGCCGACGAAAATAGTGTAGCGCAAGATTATACTCCCTGTCTGTCTTGTTTTAAGGCTTCATATATGTTTGTATTCGACCCCCAAAAGGTTTTAGTATTATTACCATTGTGTGAGTTATAGGTGGGGCTTCTGGAAAGGGATTCCATATTTCGCTTCCAATTCATGCTATATTGACATGTTGTAAAAACTGTCCCGTCCTTGCTCTGTACATGTCCTGTGCCTCTGTGAAAGTCATTAATCTGTTATTAATATATTTCATCCACAGTTTCACATCCTCTCTGCTTCCATTCAGTAACCAACATAACCTTTGCCATGTTATTGATTTGACTGGTAGCCAATAAAAAAATTTCTGGTGCAAATAGCGCTTGTCTTAAAACTATCCCCCCACTTTTTCTCTGTTAATTGTTTTTTGCTGAACTATATATGGGTATTCTTTTGTGGCATTATTTACCATCATAATATCTTCTTGCAGTGTGCCCTGAGGAGATGTCTCCCCCAGAAAGGATGTCTCCCAGTTTACCTGGTTATCAAACCAATTAGTTGCAGCTAGGGTGGCAGCATAATATAAGGATACGTCCCAGGGAACCTTTAGTGCATCGTGATTCACCCTGTTGCACCCTCCTCCCCAGACAGGTAATCCCATTAGGGAGCCTAGGGCCAGATGTACAAAGCTTTTTTGCATTTGCAAGTGGGGCAGATTCACAGAATGGGCCTGTTTGCAAACGCAAAAAGGCTTTTTAAAATGTACAAAGCCCTATTTGTGATTCAGTAACCTATTACTGAATTGCAAATTGGGTTTGCGATTCGGTATTAGTAAGGGGTGTGTTTAGGGAGTCCCTTCCTAATTCCAAATCGGAGTGGTATGTGTGAATGTTTTAGGACCAAAATGTTGTCGCAAAATATTCACATTTTACCACCTAACCCATAACCTATTCGCAAATTGGGAAGTTTCGGGACCACTTCCCCTTTGAGAATGTTTGTTAAAACATGTTTTTAGGTGCATCCCGTTTACCTTTAAGGAAAACAAGCTGCATTAAAAAAAAAAAGATTGCTTTATTGAAAAAGCAATCACAGACATGGTCATCTGCTGACCCCAGCAGCCCACCATCCCTGTGATTTTTGCGATTCCCAATGGGTCGGAAACCAAGGCCCACCTCATTAACATAAGGTCTATTTGCGACCCACTGAGAATCGCAAAATGTGTAAAACACACTTTTGTACATTGGTGTTTGCAATTACCAGATAGCGAATCACAAAAATTTGCCATTTGGTAATTACGATTACCTATGTACATGTGGCCCTTGGTTCATAAATGTTTTCATTGGTGTAGGCCGAGCATGGAACATTTAAAGACAGCAGTGTGGGAACACGATCTATGCTAGGAAAATTCTTCTCATAGCTGACAGTGGTAGGGTATTCTAAAAACTGACCAAACTACATAAATTGGTATAATACTCATACTTTCTTTATGTTGCTTATGTACATCATGAGTGATCCGAACACCTAAATATTAACACTATCAAATTCTTGTAGTATGCCCAGAGCCTGGAGTCTTTCAATGCCTTTTCCTCTAAGAGTCCCCAGTGCAAAACCAGAATTGCTTGCTAAGGATTGTTTATGTATAACGTTTGTCGTCTGTATACATGGACACAATGTTTCCCTTCCTGATACAAAAAGAATCATCCCAGCAACGCAGGCACCCTTGCACCATGGTGCAAATGTACCTGCATTGGTGCATGGCAGCCCATTGTGCCCCAGCTCAGGGGGAAGGACAGGAATGAGCCATATCTCATAGATACAGAGCAAACAAAAGGAGATGATGGACGGAGCACTGAATCTTTTTAGACACTCACCCCAGTCACAGATCTGGGTTGAATCCATCATCGTTCTTTAGCTCTATTTGCCACCCAAGTTTAGACACAGCTATATGCAAATCAGTCTTGACCCTGTGCCTCATGGGAACAGTCCAGTCCGAACTGCCAAGCCAGGTATTTCCTGATCCGGAAACAAGCATCCTGGGACCGGTTTCAGGGTAACACCCCTCATCAGCCAGGCTAGCTTGAATCCAGTGGCAAAGTGAGCAAGGGACCCACGTCTGGACATACCCTGCCAACTTAGGGCGAACAAAGCAAACACAAAGAGATGAGGGATGGCGCACTGAAACTTTTCAGACACTCACCCCCAGTTACAGATCTGGGTGGAATCCATCATCCTTCTTTAGCTCACTTCGCCACCCTAGTTCAGACCCAGATATAGGCAAATCAGTCTTGACCCTGAGCCTCATGGGAACTGTCCAGCCTGAACTGCCAAGCCAGGTCTTCCCTAAACCGAAAACAAGCATCCTGGGACCGGTTTGGGGTAACACCCCTCATCGGCCAGGCTAGCTTGAATTCAGTGGCAAAGTGAGCAAGGGACCATGTGTTGGGCATACCCTGCCAACTTAGGGCGAACAAAGCAAACACGAGATGATGGACGGGGCAAAACCTCCTAACTTAGTCCCTCTGTTTTTTGTCTAGCTTACCCATTGTTCAAAAACTATACAGTTACTGTTCCCTCATCTGTCTCCCCATGTGTTGTTGGTCTAAATTCTGTTTTTATTTATTTGTTTTCAGATGTGGTCACCACTTTCTTGCTTTCTTTTCTTCCTTTTTCTCTTCCATGTACACTTCGCTCACTCTCCCACATGTTTCTAGAACCAGTCCACTACATTCAATACAATTTCTAAAGCTTTGCATCTCATTCCCCACTCATAACATAGCTTTATCGCGCAGAAGTCAAATCTGTCAAATGAAACATTTGTCCATTGGCTGAACCAACTCAAGCACACATTTTTATATTTTACCACAACATACTTACTAATACCGTTTTACTTATTAGTGTTTGCTGCTTTTGGGTCGAGGGCTAACAAAGTAAAATACATAAGAAAAGAGGGGGCATATTATCAAGAAAGGTCATTACATTATCGCCGCTTTTATCGGCAGGAAACTGCTGATAAAGCAGCGATAATGGGCTTGATAATATGCTCTATGGAATTCCAATCGAAGCCCATGTTAGATGTGAAGACATCTAACATGGGCATCGATTGGAATTCCATAGAGCATATTATCAAGCCCATTATCGCTGCTTTATCAGCAGTTTCCTGCCGATAAAAGCGGCGATAATGTAACAACCTTTCTTGATAATATGCCCCTATATCCTTTGACTTTTCTGTAATAAAACATACATGCTCAATTCAATTAGAAATTTCGATGCGGTAGGTGGGTGTACTTCAAGTTACAGCTTTGAATGCTGAGTTTCCACCCTTTCGAGGCTTATACAATGAGTAACATTGTGTTTGATCATTGTAATAACTGCAATGCGCTGCATTTAAGTCATCTTAAAAACATTTATAGCTAGCCATATAAGAACATGTTTCTATTGACTAATTTTGTATTTTCTTTGTGCTTTATGAGAAGACAGCATTCCTTGATTTGAGCCGACCTTGTCCACGAACAGCTTCAGTTAGGATGGATGGATTCAGTGTCCATCTGCTGTGAATATGGTTCGGCCATGGTTTTCTGCTTTCCGTCTCCATGCTTGTTATTCGAGTCAAGGTCCATGACATGAAATGAAACCCTCCCTGCCTGCCACGTGCGGCTGGCAAGTCAGATGCCCCCGCACCTGTGCTTCGGCATCACAGCGGGGGTGTTGATTCATCCTGACTTATATTTGCAATTAACAGAGCCGCAAAGCTGGCATCCCCATTACTGAGTGACCTTGTAATGAATTAGTAGTGACATTATCACATTTTAGAGCGGAAGACTCGCCAAACACAATTGATGAATACACGAATGTATTGAAATGTGGGCTGGGCACGAGGAGGGTTCCATTTTGAAGTGCAATGCCGACCTGCTCTGCAGCAGAAATTAAACAAACAGTCAAGGCAGTGCTGACGGTGACCACAATTTAAAAGGCTGTTCACACAGCTTTATTTAATTGAGATTTGAGAATGTAGTATTCAGAAGTATCTTTCAAATTATGCATCCCACCAAAATATTACCAGGAGAATATCGTGAGATTCACTGTGCAGTAAACTACAATAGAAGTGTGCAAATTAACTTGGAGCTCCAGCAAAATCTTTTAAGAAATAAGAAATGCTTGCCTAAACAAGGGCCTCCATAACGTATGTAATCAAATAAATTGACGTCACTGTTAATGAACTTCAGTGCTTTCTGTGCATCAATATTTACCCAAAATGCACTCAATTATATTATCGACAAAAGGCACGCACACAACTATCTATGAACTGGTGTAATTTTCAGCTCAGATGTGTTACGAACAGTCCTTTAAGAAACAGAGTTAGCTTTTCCAAGTAGCAAAGCCTTTAAAAATCAACTTTGGGCAAAACAATGCCTTCATAGCCCATTTTTGACAAATATATTCCAAAAGGTTATGTACATATAAAGTTTGACGCTTAGGGGGTCATTAGGATGACAGGCGGACTTTGTCTGCCCGCCATCCTGTCGGTATGCGGGACTGCACGCCATAGGGGCGGGGGTCCCGTGAGGGGTACTAGGATGTGCCCGCCACAGTGGCGGGCACCTCCTGTATTTTTAGCATTGTGGCGGGCGGTGCTCTCTGCACCGCCCGCCACAATGCTAAAAATGCATTTCAGCATTTGCATTTACAAAGCGGCAGGCACCACGCAGTGCCTGACGATTTGTAAATGCAAATGAAGGGGGGTACCACAGGTACCCCCGTGTGCATCCCCCACCTCTCCTTTACTCTGGGGGCCCGCAGGGGGCCCCCAGAGTGAAGACCGCATGCCTTTCGGTGGCAGCATCGCCGCCGCGGAAAGGCACCTGTAAACAACCATCATAATATGGCTGGCGGTGTCTAATAGACACCGCCATCATATTATTCCTTTTCCGCCCTGGCCGCAAGGCAACCGGAGCGGAAAAGCGGCGGACGGTCTTTCCGTCCGCCGAGGTCCCCCCTGCCATACTAACATGGCGGGGGGGGAAACGAGTATGGATGTCGGGCGGATTGCCCCGGCCAGGCTGGCGGTGGCTACCGTCAGCCTGGCGGGGGCAATCCGCCCGACATCCTAATGGGCCCCCTGGTCTGGTACTTAGGGTCATATTTACTAACATTTCACGCAACTCAGCACATTAAGGGAAGTTGCTGTGCTGAGTTGACTGAAAGAGATACAACAGAACTGCACCATATTTACTAAAATATGGTCACTTCTGCTCTCTCTTTCATCATGTTGAAAGGATGCCTGCATTTGGGTCAGGATTGTTTTTGTTCTCGGTGTTTTACCTGCCTGGGGGGTAGGTGCACCATTTTGGAGCAAATCTATGTTTACAGATCTTTGTAAATATGAGTTTGTGTCAGAAAACATGGATGGATGAAAGGGAATGCCACACCAACCATGTTATGCCTACCTGATGCAAGTGATGCAAGGCACTGCAAGGCCGCGCAGTGGGCTGCCTTACACTACAGTTTCGTT
Organism: Lissotriton vulgaris; assembly: GCF_964263255.1. NCBI lineage: Eukaryota > Metazoa > Chordata > Amphibia > Caudata > Salamandridae > Lissotriton > Lissotriton vulgaris. Next base: position 1,102,723,438 of record NC_141693.1, read on the forward strand.
TTTACAAAGTCAGGCAAATCATTCTTTGAATGACTTTATAAATCCCGAAGTGGATTTTTCATGGGGCTTGCCCAAAACATGGGATGTAACCCTAAAGCATAATTTTAGTAAAGCTGGGCCTTAGTCTGGAAGGTAATTGAGGCTGTAATGAAGAATCTATGGTCATCTGGACTGCATTTGCATTTGGCAACATCCTCTTAACAACTAACTAAGGCCACTGTGTTTCTTGTTATTAAATCCGATGTGAAATGTAAATCTTTTTGGCTGATACACAGATATTTGTCGCTGTAAAATGTTAATAGAATCATGAGACATACGACAAAGTCAACTGTTAGGGGGGCTCCATAAATGAAAACTCACGGCTGTATAATATCAAGATAAGTGATATTTCCCACTTCCTCCCTACTCCATCAGCTAATAAATACTGATGGCTGCTTTCCAATTTTTCCCTGCCTTTTTTGACATCCACATTGTTTCCAGTTCAACTTTGTGAAGTCAATCGGTAAGTTTTTAATGTCCCTCAATATAGTACATCTGTGTCATAGCTCAAGCATATATGTACAAATCTTCAAACATTTTGAGATTCTGTACCATATCTTTCATGAAAACAAAGGAGTAGTCAGATATCAATTGTAGGTTAAACTACATCAAAATACTGTACATACATAGAAAGTCAAACAGAGGTACACAGGTTGTCTGTATCAAGTTCAATAACAAATGAATTCAAGTGTGAAGAGGACTACTCATTTGAAATCCCACTTTATAATTTAAGTTATTTTCAATTACAATGAAGTAAACAAAACAAGGGATCAGTGGGGTGCTTGAATTAATCTCAGCCCCTGCTGATTACTCGGGCCGCATTCCAGTCCATTGGTTGTTTTGTCCAGAATGCCACTTCAGATTGAGGGTGCTAAGGCCAATCCTGAAGCTACTGTCATGCATGAGAGCAGCTTCAGGATTGGCTTCAGGGGAGGGGAGCCTCTGCCTCCAGTGGAGCCACGAGAAGAGAAGACCGTTGATGCGGTGGACTGCAGGCAGCAGATGAGTTCTTTTTTTTTTTTTCTTCTTCTTTCTCGTCCCACCTACCCCCGCCCCTTTGTCCCCACCGCCAACCTGCCCTAACACCGGCCGCTACTGAACCTAAGTCCAGTATCGCCCAAGGTAGGGCTTTATGGTTGGATTCACTTTTGTTCCAGAGGGAACTGAGCACCGGGCCCACATCTTGGCATACCCAGCACACCTTAGGCGTTGCACTGAAGTAAACAAAAAGTGATGGGTGGGAAGATGGCATTATTTTAAGCCACTGGTATTTACTCTGGCTTGCATCTCAGTCCATACATTTGTTTGCCCACAATGCAAACTCAAATTAGACCCAGCCATATGGAAATCAGCCTGACTCCTGCTCCAATAGGAGCAGTGTGGCTCACTGGTTAGAGCAGGCAGACCCTGAAGCAGAGGTCAGACCCGGGACCAGGGTTCAATTCCCGACGCGGCAGGGTCTTGAGCTCAAATGTCCATGGACTCGATAATTCTCGCTTCGGTGCCTGACCTAATCATGGGTTCACACTCTGCAACTCTGGGCATTAAGCTTGCTTAATCTCCACAACGGCCCCCCCCGCGGCGGGATGCCTGGCTTTCACCTTGGGGATGCCCTGTAGGGGCTATCTCACAGGGAAAAGCCAGGATGGGTTCCCAAGGCAAGCACGGAGATACCCCTTCGGGGGTCGAATCTGGCGCTACATAAGAATATAATAATAATAATAATAATAAATCCAAACTGCCAAGCCAAAACCAGGTCCTCTCTAAACCAGAACACAAGCAACCCATGTTTGGTTTCACCCAAGTTGAAGCTCTTCAGCTGTGTGCGTCTGTTGCACCTAGTTTGTGACACTGAAGTAAACAAAAAAGTGATGGATGGGATATTTGTATTAATCTCAGCAACTGGTAATTACTTGGGGCCGCATTGAAGCTGATTGTTTTTTTGTCCATAGGGCCATTTTAGATTAGACGAAGTGTGATAGGTATGTGTAGACATGGCTCCAGTGCTCACTGTGCCATAGAACTCAAGCTACTCCCTGCTGATGAGCTCCGAATTAGATGAACCAAGTCTTGGGTTGCTTGCTTCAGTTCAGGATCAACTGTTGCCATGAGGAGCAGGGTCTATACTGATTTGCATAAGGTAGGCCTTTGTCTAGAATGGCATAGTTGGTGAAAAATGAGGGGCACGAATGTGGCCCAAGCAATTGCGAATGGCTCAGATTAATTCGAGCAATCCTTCTGTCACCTTGTTGTTGCTGATTTTGATAGCATGACAAGCTTAAATTGTTTTTTACAAGTAACCCACATCCTTAATAGTATCATTGATTACATTATTTGTAAATTATATAAATGAATGCTATAGTACTCAGAAATCAACATTTACTTGGCTTCAAGCTGTTTCTCAATAGACAATAGCTGTAAACAATCTGTTAAAGTGAAATCCTGTACGCAGGCATGGGCCAACATTGCAACATGTAATCTCATGGCTATCAAGACATCATTCTGGCATTATAGAAGATAACAGAATGGACCAAATAATTAAATATATATCTCATGAAGTCATGAATGAAACATGTGCAGTATTTTGAGGTGCAATTATTTCAACAATTTAGAATAAAAATGTCCCGGAGCAAAAGGTGACCAATAAAGGGAAAATAACATGTCTCTGCAAAGTAACAACATGACAAATGTAACTGGAATAGAAGAAGTAGTATTAAAATTAGTTTATTGTCATTTTGTAGTGTACAAAAATGCAATGTGAAATCATTTTAGAGTAGATACAATACAATCAGTATGTTAAACCATACGTCACACCTATGGCAAAAATTATGTATGTCCATGACAAACAAACTAACATTTCGAACTTCAGATCTTTTGGTTTCTGTGGTTTTTAGCACAAAGAGGCCACAGCAGTGGTGAATCCAGTACTTTATATATGGCATAAAGTATCCTCTGCACTACATTGTAAGAATATTGCAAAACTCCGAACTGTCACCAGAGAAACATGCAATGCCAAAGGCTGAGTTTGTTTATAGAACATAGAACTTTGATATAATTTGAAATTCACTTTTAAAGTAAGTCAAGGGTTTTTATTTCTTTGATGGCAACTCTATCCGTTTCCACAAATAACTTATGGCCTGATTACAATAGCGGTGAACCCGCCACTGGGAGCCTGCTGGTGGTGGGTTCACCGCCATTGTGCAGCCATTCGCTGCCCGCTAGATATAAATGGCGGGCGGAGGGCTGGCAGACGGGAAGCCCGTCGGTCACAGGTCCAACACAGGCAATCATTACGATTGCCTGGCGGACCTGTCCAGCATACCTAGAATGGTGGCGGGGCCTAGCAGGCACCGTCCACCACATTAAGATGCTGCATTCCGCCAGCCTTTGAATGGCGGTTGCTCCGCCATTCAAAGGTTGGCGGAGATTGACTTTGGGGGCCATTGCGGGCCCCCCTTGTGCAGGGGCAATGCAATTGTGCACTTGCAGCTCCTTGCACCAGGTGGCGGGCACCGCCTGGTACCTTCCAGGTAGTGCAGGGAAATGCACAACATGCATTTTTGTCATTGCGGCGGGTAAACATACACAATGCGACAGCCACAGTGGCGGTCGCATTATAATTGCATGTGTGGGACTGCCGCCATATGGCTGGGCGGTCCCAATTCCTGTGAAACTGGCGGACAGAGTCAAGTCCGTCCACCATCGTGATCACCCCCTTAGTTCTTGGCGCTTAATTCACAAAAACATAGGGCATAATTACGATGTCAGTAGAAAGTCTCCGTCTCCGTCCAGCATTCAGAAGCTTTCCGCCCTACATAGTAGGTTTCAGTCTGACTGCCGTATTAGGATGCCAGAAGTCGGAGTGAATTCTGCGGGAGGGATTTTGATGCACTTCTGACAGGCTCAAGGAGCCCATTGGTGCATTGGGAGGCACCATAATCCCCTAATGACGGCGGAGCCTGGCTCGGCTCCGCCGTTGGAGTTGTAATGCCACTTTCTGCCTAACCTTTCATGGCGGTCCACTCGCCATGAAAAGGCAGGCAGAAAGTGACGTTGGGGGCCCTCTAGCAGGGCATCATTCCCCATTGGCCTTCCCCTATGGGGCCTGGGAGGCACCTATGGGGCCTGGGACACATCTATGGCGCCCCTCAAAATCCCAAAAGACATACAATTGATGGACGGAACGCAGAACAAATCAAAACATTCACCCCCGGTCAAGAGATCTGAGTTAAATCCATCATTCATTTGCTCACCATGCCACCCCAGTTTAGACCTGGCCATATGCAAATCAATCTTGACCCTGTGCCTCATGGGAAGAGTCCTGCCTGAACTGCTAAACCAGGCCCTCCCTGGACCAGAAACAAGCATCCTAGGCCCCCCTAAATCCCTGCACCGTTGTTTCCAAGCATCCGTTTTGCTATGGCAGCTTGTGCTACATGCATTTTCCACCCGCCACGCACAAGCTGCCATTGAAAACTGGACGTTTCTGACCGCCCTATGAACAGTCACCTCCAAATTGTGAGATCAGAACCACCGACCTATGGTCAGGCAGATCCATACCGCTAAAGTCAAGCGTAACTAGGCCCATAGGTGCCTGTAAATGTATGTTTATGGCCGAAAAAAATCCATTTATGCAAGTCAATAATTCACAAGCGGGAAGAAATCTGCAGCAGTACATCCTGCAATAAGGGGTGGGAAGTGAGCGTTGCAAAGGTGTAGGTAATCTTGCAAGTATGCAGTCTCCCACAAAAATGTTCGTTTGTGGGCATTCACACTCCAATCCGACTCTTTCTCCTCTTGAAGCAGTCGGGACTGCCATTGACTGCAGAAACTTCTCTTCGTGGATGGGAAGGGAATGGATTCCCAGGCCTAGAGGACTCTGCCATGACAAATTATTTCTGACAATAGTACAGGTAGGTTTGATAAATATTACAGACATATACTCTAAAATATTAATTTGCAGTAATCAATAGTAACTAGCATTCATTGTGTGCCTTCTAAAAGCTTGATGTCTTTATTTAAAGAGCTATTTGTTGTTTATGCACTGCACTGTGCATTTACTTCCGAACCTACTTGGGGAAATATCGTCCTGAGTGAAGATTTGTATATAAATAGGTGTCGTGAAAACATATACAATAATGTGTCCAAAATATCTTTAAAGTTGGCTTGACAAGTAGAGTCCACACCTTTAGGGCAGTGATTCTTAACCTGTGGTCCAGGGACCCCTGGAGGTCTACAAAGTCAACTCAGGGGGTGTGTGATAATAGGGTATACAAATAAAGAAGCAAAATATAATTTAGAAAATTTAAAAACGTTCTGTAAATGCTAAGGTATTTGAAATAAAAGGCTAAAAAGTAAGTTAGTATCCTCAGATTGAATCTTGGGAGCAGTGTAAGTGCATCAAATATATTATAATATGGATGATGAGTGGCTTAAATTTAATTTAGAGAAGCTCCATTCTTCCCATTAAAATACAATTTGTGATTCTTCTTGCATATTTGTTAGTAAAGTTAATAAAATATTCCATCATTTGTACACTCTGTATTTTTTGTGTATTGTTTTGCACTTCAAATCATTTATAATGCTTAGGCCGAGGTCCCTGGCTACCAACAATAACTTAGTAGGGGGTCCCCGGATTCCAAAAATGATTCATTGCGGGTGCCCAGGTTCCGTTAAATGACTAAGTGGGGGTCCACATAAGTCTAAAGGTTAAGAACCACTGCTCTAGAGACTTCAAGATTACCCTTGGCTTCAAGTGCAGGATGGTCAGAATCAAATTTAAAACCTCATGAATGATTCCCAGGTTCTTCCAGGGCTGGCCCCATAACTTATTAAAGCCAAAATTAAGAAATATTAGCCAGCCAAAATCCCGTAGGTGCTCAGGGTATATCAGTGGCAGCCAGCGGCAAACAAACCTGGTGGGACGAATATTTAACCCACTTACACGCATTGGTAAAAAAACAGCAGTGCCCTTAGGCTCAGCGCCAAAGTTCTCAACTGTGGTCCGTTTTAAAGAGTTTTTATAACGGGGCCACGATTGTGAGCTCTGGAGTTGAGGTTGAAGGCACTGAGCATTTTTCCCATTGCCTGTTATTGAGTTTATTTAAGTTAAAATAAAGAAATAAAGATTTACTTACCCATCTCTGCACTGGGTGGCTCCTCCAGGACAGGCCGCAAGCTCCTAGAGCCTCGTCCAAATTCCCTCTATCAATCCTGGCGCTGCTTCTATTCTGCTCAGGCAGCATGAGAGCAGCACAAGGATTGACTGGAGTACCCCGTTCCAACTCACCTTCAGGCTCTGGAGGCCTGTGCTTGCTCTAAGACTGCTGGGGTTGGAGTGTTTAAAGTACGCATGTCAGGTTGGTCGTCGCACGACAGGCGGCCAAAGTGACATACGCGCTTTAAACTGATATGCACTGTGCCCCTGTTCCTCTCTCTGCTGCTGCTCCTGCCCTCTCAGACTCCGCTGCTTGCCACCATGAAAAATAAAATGGTGATACATTTGTTTTATTACCATTTTATTTTTCATATTTCCCTTCACTTTCAGCGGCAGTGCAATGCTCCTGTGCCCTCATGGAGGCACAGCCCCTGGGGATTAGTATTCCCGTGGAATGCAGTGTTTAAGGCTTTCCAATAAAGATGCCTTCTATTAAAAGCCTTTGTCTGTAAAAGGCTTCCCAGAAGAAATCTTTCTGGGTGGTATTACTTCAAATTTAAGGCAGCTTTGAAAACCTTACTATTTATTTTACCACCACTTAGTTCCTCTCCTCACTAGAAGAATTGTGCTGTGGATCAATAGGGATGAAATCAAACAAAAGAGAGGGGGGACCAGGAGCTAATTAAGGTCCTGTGCCCGTGCTCCGAATTCTAATGTCTAAAGTCATGCTTACACTCAGATAAGGTAAAGGATAAAGTGAGAGATCCCAAAGAAGGAAGAAAAAGCTAGGTCTGTTCTTGGACCCTTCCAAAGTCAAACAAAAGGGGGGGAGACACTTATTGTCTCTTGTTGCACTCACACACCCCGGAGGATGTCATGCTTCATCATCGGGTGGTGCTCCTCGTCGGGCCGGCGCTGCAATGCCCTACGGGTCCCCGAAGGATCGCTTCATCAGGGATCTTTTCAAAGAACAGCCGTATGATGAGTGCGGGTATGTAGAGAGGGTTCTTCTCTCAGTGATGGTGCTGGTTGGGTAGTGGCTAAAAATGGCTAGGGGATACCTAAGGGCAGTAATTTTATTAGTGATAGATGGTTTCCCCTGTCATATTAAAAAACTAAAAGGTTATGTGTTACCATACCGGTAATAATGTACCCTGGGTAACATAGAGTGTGGTCAGGTCGACATGTTTCGCTCTAGTGTGGTCAGGTAGATCCAGAGCGCTTCATCAGGACCAGTGTAGAGATAAATAATAATGATTGTGTAATGTAGAGAGTTCAAATGTGTGTCTAGGGGGTGACTGGCCCCCAATGCTATGCTGGAGGTGCACGCGGTTCATTACTCCTACTCAAGCTACCACAGTAACTAGACTATTAGTCTACTCTCCCAGTGAGACCTAAAGGCTGATGGAGCATTACTCCATGGGTGGCGGCGTAGGTATCACCATAGATTGACGGTGGTTTTGTGGAAGAAGAGGCGCTGCTCAGCACCTAGCCCCCATTCGCCGACCCGGATCTTAACAAGAACAGACCTAGCATTTGCTTCCTTCTTTAGGATCACTCACTTTACCCTTTACCTTAATTGAGTGTAAGCATGACTTCATAGCGCGCACTCCGATGGTTCAAGAGGGATGTGCATAGAGATGATTGAATCTATGTACAGGGCTGTATGCAATAACATTTGGTGGTATCCAAGTGCCATTGAAACAGATATATCAAACGTATCCCATCTACTAATTGCAAACCCTAAGAGGGTTACTATGGTGGAGTGGTCATTGTAGAATGGGCTTGGGTTTAAACAGGTCTCTCCTAAACCAGCTGGGGATCAGGGTGAGGAACAAATCAAACACAGGATTGACAGTGGGTAGTGATACTGGATGCAGGGAGAATGGTATTTGCAAAGATGGGTTCACTGTGTTCATGACCTGTTCTACCAGCAATGAACCATATGACTAATTCTTGTCCCCAGTTATTCTTGGACAGCATGTAGAAAAGATATTTAAGTTGTACTCAGGATAGTATTGAACAAGGAACTTGGAAGTTATCATTAGGTGGCTTGGCACACATCGCGTAACTAGTAGATGGGTAGCCATTACAGTTCTGTAAATAACACCGATCTCTTTATGAGTCATCCATACATTCATCCATCCATCCGGGATACATCGAATACAGCAGTCTTTGTAAGTACAAGACAAAATGCCACCAGAAAGCCAACTCCAAACCTATCAAACGTATCGACTGAAAAATATTTTCATATGTGTAGTTTAGTGTACCTTAGAATTAGGGGATGGCCATATATTTGTGATGGCTTTTTGTTGATTCTTAGGATTTAAGTTTCTTTTTTTTGTTTGATATGTTCATTAAGTTTTGTATATAATTAATAGTAGAACACTGTAAAACACATTATAAGCATAATCCATTGAGATTGTAATTGACCATGGTGGTATTACAGTGTGATCAGTACATGGGGTATGTCTCTCAGGAATCACTGACAGAATATTGACGTCAAAAATATTGGAGGCGAAATATTGATGTCAAGAATATTGAAGTCCTATCTACATTATGGTAAGTACAAAAATATCGAGAAAAAATATCGCAAAAAAAATGTTAAAAATATTGTTTTTTTAAAATGTTTACAAATAATGTAAAATAAAGTAAATAATACATATATTTAAATAAACATAGTTAAAAACCTGTTTAAAATGATAAGTTATACATAAGATATAAAAAATTTAACATATTTACAAATATTTATTGTAATAACTTGTAAATTGTTAAAAAAAATGTTTATAAATTATAAATCCATACACTTACAACAATAAAATATATAAAAATAGAAAAAATATATATATCATAAATATAAAAATGTTTTTAAATAAATTATACACGGCTTTAACTAAAACTGTAAATATTGGATAGCGTAGGGGTACAAATTAGTATTCCCACTCCAGAGAGTGCAAAAGTAGGGAAAGCATAGGATAGCATAGGGGTAAAAATTACGGTTGCAACTCCAGAGAGTGCAACAGCAGGAAAAGTGTTGGATAGCGTAGGAGTAAAAATTACTATTGCCACTCCAGAGAGTGCAACAGCAGGAAAAGTGTTGGATAGCGTAGGAGTAAAAATTACTATTGCCACTCCAGAGACTGCAACAGTAAGGAAAGTGTTGAATAGCGTAGTGGTAAAAATTACTATTCCCACTCCAGAAAGTGCAGCAGTAGGGAAAGTGTTGCTAGCGTGGGGGTAAAAAAAATTACTATTCCCACTCCAGAGTGCAACAGTAGGGAATATGTTGGATAGCGTAGGGGTTAAAATAACATATAAATAATTACAGTCATTTTTAAAAATAAATAATTATTTATTTATTAAATAACAATACATTAATTAACAATACCAATAAATAATAATAAAAAATAATTACCAATTAATAACTAATTAACAATTACACTATTGATAAATACAAACAAATAATAAGTATAAAAAATGAATGCCCGTATAATAATTTCATAACACATAATTAATTTCCAAAACTAAAAAATAATTATTCAAAACATATTTAGCAATTAATAATGTATTAATAATACATCATTGATAAATATCAATAAATAATAAGTAGTAAACATTAATTGCCAATTATTAATTAATGAAGAATACATCAGTTTTCAAAACAAAAAATATTAATTATAAAAAATGTATTACAAATTAATAATGAATTAATAATACATTAATTATCAATACTCAACAATAAAATAAATAATTACTTATTTAAAATTAAATTACTTCCCACCCTATTCCCCTATAAACTCACAACACACTTCAATAATTAATTAATACACTTAGGGGTCGATTCCGATTCGGGAAACAAATCCGTCCGACGATTCGTATTCGTAGCCGTTTCTGAACGAATCGTACAAATCCGTCCGAATCGCGTAGTATGATCCGTAGGTTAGAAATACGTCCAAATCCTTGCGAACCGTATGAAAAACAATGCTAAATCCGTACGACTTAGACTCGCACAGTGAACTGTGCGATTCGTAAACATGCCATCCATTACGATCCGAATCGGGTAATGAATACGTGATTCGTACGGAACACGTTGTGTATAGGCAAATCGTACAGAGAGCGGCACTATCACATACGCACTGTACCCCTAAACTCAAGGGGTATACGCACGGGGTGTATGCACCATACACCTACGACCTTGAGGTGTACGAACCTTACCCCTACGGTCCCTACACCGACGATCATGGGGTGTATGCACCGTACCCCTGAAATCCAGGGGTGAATGCACTGTACCCCTGCTATCATGGGGTGTACGCACCATACCCGGGGGGGGTCCGTATCGTACGCATTTCGAGGTGAAATCAGCTTTCACGGACGTTTTAAGCTCCTGTAGAAAAAGAGCCGTACGGAGTGTCGTCGATACGAATCGTACTTGCTGGGTTGTACAAAGCTGCTTCGATCCTTACGGATATTGCGTACTACGTGTTCTGAGTGCGAACCGTACGGATTATTGAGTCGTACCGTCCTTGATATGATTTGTACGGAGAACTGCATTGGGTGCACATCGTACTACATCGTACGTACGGGGACGATTTGGGATATGATTCGTATGGGAAAAATGATCCGTACGGTGATTCCGACTGGATTTTCCCAAATCGGAATCAACCCCTTAATATAATTACCAATTAATCAATTAATACAAATTAATTTCCAATTATTAAAAAAATAATTACCAATTAATAATCATTTAAAATACAATTAATTATCAAAACCAATAAATAAAAAATACTTAATTACAATTAAAATACTTCCCAACCTATTCCCCCATAAACCCACAACCCACTGGTGCTCTGCAAACTTTTGATCTTTTTTGATAGGCGCCTTGACACCTTCGGGTTTAGTTTGCGCGATACAAATTGCATAATAGTTGGGAGCGGACTAGGGAGGTTTGGAGTCGGGGCACATTCCTTTTTTAATGCATTTTACTATTTGCTGGTTATTATAAGTTGATAATCGATAAACAAGTTGGATGCCTTTGATATTTTGCATGCGCAAACACGTCACAATCCCGATTGCGCATGCAAAATAGGGTTGTACATCTGGCCCCAAGTTTTTAGTGAGCATCTGAACAAGCTGAAACTATTCATAGTCACAGTTCATTTGGTAGCGTTTCAGTATTTTCAAAGCAAATTGTAAAGTTTCTGCCACCTTGTTCTTGGTGGATTCTTTTTTAAATTTGTTTTGTGCTTAAAGCCGGGGAGATGCCATGAATTTCACAGAGAGCCATACACACTGGGCCATATGTAGGTAAATTCAATTTAGCGAGTCCTTAATAGCGATTTTTACCAAATCGGTATTAAGGACTTGCTAAATTGAATGTAGTTTGGAATCGCTGAAATATTAGCGATTCCTTAATATTCCTTAATAACGAATCGGTAATTGGGGTTCGTTATTAAGGCATACCTAGGCATTCATTCCTATAGGCTAGGAGGCCCATAGGAATGAATGGGAAGATATTCACTATTTGCGATTCGATATTACAGAATCGCAAATAGCGGGAGCTATTTCAAGGGTGCCAGGGTGTCCAAAGGACACCCTGTTGCATCCCTGAAATGTGCATGTGTGCACATGTGGCGCACATCCATGCCCTAAGGGCATGGATGTGTGCCACATGGCACTTTTAAAAAAGCAAAAAAGTGCTTTTTTAAAGGAAATCGCTACTTACCACCAACTTGAAGTTGGTGGTAATTAGCGATTCCTTAAGGCCGAAGTGCACTTTTTTTAGTGCTACTTACATTGCATTTAAGGAATCGGTATTTCTGATTCCTTAAATGCAAGAGCAAAATAAGGAATCCCAATTTTGCGATTCCTTATTTTGCAAGTAGGTTTAAACTCACCTACATTACTCTCAGCCAAATACCGGTCGGTAACGCAGAAATTCTGTGAATTTCTGCGTTACCGCTCAGTATTTGGCCACCTACATCTAGCCCACTATCTTTAATTGGAACCTTCATGGGAATCTAGTGTAATTGAAAAAGAAGAGGTACGGGTTTCGAAAATTTATGGGATATAAGTTTTAACTAAGCAGCATTATTTTTGGATAACCTGTAGCTTTTGTAGAACCGGATTGGGACGCCTACATAGAGTAAGTTACCATAGTTTAACCCTGATCTGATTAAAGTTGTAATTGCCCACATCTTCCTATTACGCGGCGGTGGCGATCCGCCAGACATTCTCCTTCACCCACATGCCATTTCCCCTCGCCATATTAGTATGGCGGGGGGACCCCGGCGGACGGAAAGACCGTCCTCCGGTTTGCCGCCAGTCACACAGGTGACCGGGCTGAAAAAGGGGTGCTAGACAACATCCATATTATGATGGTAGCTGGAAGCAGCCTTCCGACATGGAAATGCATGTGGTTTCCTCAGTTGGGGGCCCATTGCGGCCCACCAGGATGTTAAGGGGGTGGGGGGGCACATGGGGGTACCTATTGTACGCCCCCTGCACTGCATTTACATGGATGACGTTGCAGGCACAGCGTGGTGCCTGCCACATTGTGCATGCAAATGCGCACATGCCTTTTTTGTATTGCGGCAGGTGCTGGTAACCAGTGTGGCTGGGGCATCCTAATTGCCCATGCGGGACTGCCGCACCCTTATCGGGTGGTCCCATTTCCCGGGGCGATGGTAGGCGGAAAAAGTCCGCCCGCCATCATAATAGACCCCTTAGTTTTCACCAATTACTGTCAATCCAGTTCTAAATAAACTTTATTGAGTGATGAAGAGATTCACTGTGAGTTAAGGCACTGTGTACGTGGAAAAATATTGCTTCTCATCAGCATGCATATATAGGTTGAGACCCATTGGAAGAAACGATTTTTCATCGGGGCGGACATAGATATCATAAACAGATGGGGTGATAGCAGCAATACATTAGATATTCCATATTTTAATTGGAGTTTGCCATCAGTGTATTAACTTAACTTTACTGAGTGTAACTTCTCTGTCAAAAATTAGCCAAACCATTTTACGGCAGTACTTCATAATCCAGCTGTTCTGAGCCAATCGTGTATGATACTGTGGTATACTGTATTGAACACTGCTGACTTGTCCAGCAGTATCAGGGCATTCATTTTTCTCATTTCAGATTCTAATCTAAGATCGTCTTGTACAATCTTCCATATCGATTCAGTACTATGAGCTGATCTAAAAGCTATTTGATTATTTCCTAGTGTTGTCCTAGACTCTAAGGGGCCCATTAGGATGGCGGGCAGACTTTGTCCACCCGCCATCCTATTTTGAAATGGGACCGCCCGCCATAAGGGCGGGGGTCCTATGTCTGCCATTAAGATGCACCTGCCACAGTGGCGGGCGCATTCAGCATTCCTGTCATTGTGCACCGCCCGCCACAATGCCAGGAAGGCATGTTGTGCACTTCCATGCACAACATGGCAGGCACCGCTCAGTGCCTGTGCTGCTGTGCATGGAACTGCAGGGGGGTACCATAGGTACCCCCCATGTGAACCCCCCACCCCACAGAGTCCCTGGGGGCCCGCAACGGTCAACCACAAGCAATCCCCGACTGCCTTTCCATGGCGGCAATGCCGCCACAGAAAGGCATGTTTCCGCCCCATCCTAATATGGCTGGCGGTGTCTAACAGACACCGCCACCATATTAAACTCATTTCCGCCCGGTCAACTTGTTGACAGGGCAGAAAAGCTGCGGTTGGTCTTTCCGTCTGCCACGGTCCCTCCGCCATAGTAACATGGCGGGGGAAATGGGTGGCGGGTGGATCGCCAGAGATCCTAATGGGCCCCTAAGTTTGAAAAATCTAAATTTAGATACAATAACATCTATGGAGGTCTTTGACTTCATAGCTACCAGGCCTGATTTAGAGTTTGACGAATGTGTTAGTCTGTCAGAAAGGTGACGGATATCTGCCCGCCTTATTACAAGCTCATTCTATGCAGTGACACTTGCAGTAAGGCGGATGGGATATCTGTCATATTTGTGATGGAGTCCCCGTCTGCCAAACTCTAAATGCAGTCTTAAATTAGGTGTATTTTTGGCTTAAACCTACCCAAAAAAGGATTAACTCAAACACTGTTTAGCAGGCTGAATTTAAGCCAGACGTGCAGGGCACTGGGTTTACTATGATAGTGTAGAAATTCAGTCTCATCCACACAACACTGTGATCCATTTGGTCTAGAACAAAGTAGTTTTTCGTCACTGTGTTGATCATAGTAGAGCTACATTAATCTGCTCGGGCATTTTTCTGTGCATTTGCAAGGAAACTGATATATATGTCTTCTGCTTACTCCTACACAGGACTGGGAGCTTCACATTAAAGGCAAAATGCACATCCAAAATTGTATGCTTTACTCAGAAAAGTAAGTATTGACCTACATAGTTTCTACTACAATGTGCTAATGATTTGTCAAGTTGTGTTTTCCTGTGTTTTGATAATTGTTTCTTTCCTCTATTTTCAGCACAGGAATTAGGTGTATCGGAAACTCGTCTGAGGGAACATTGTGCTCCTCTCCAAATAACACTGCACCATATATTCCCCCAAATAATCAAGGTAAATTTGGTTCCTGGATTTATCTGAGCCTATCGTTTTTCAATGATCATTTGCTTTTTCCTGGGGTTCCTGGTACAATACACATATCCCAGGAGCCTTTCAAGTATTGAGCTGCATAAAGATCCCTTTGCCACATTCAACATGTTCTTCTTGATTTTATCGCCCGACATCTCTTGGTAGCCCAAAAAAAATCCAGAAGGTAATGGACTGGTCAATGATTCTGGAAAACTAGTGGGCAACGGTTTCTCTGCTATGGAACTTTTGAGTCTCCAGCCAGTCCCTGAATCCCGACATTCTCCTCTTGTCCACTAGTTCTCTTATGATCAGGAGACTATAGGCCTCATTTAGACATGGGCCGTAGTGCAGCTCTAATAAGTCACAACTCAATTGCACACAAACCTCAAGTGACCTCTGGATATCATGTTTATTGTCTTTTCTACACAGCAGAACTCTAAATGAAATGCAAAGCAAAATATATTGATTGATAAATTTGGTTTGGGAGTACTTGTATCACAAGCAGTCCATACAAAATATATGTGCTCACATATTCTTTTCTGTACAATTATTCCTTTAGATTATACATCAGCAATTGGTCCAGTCTACGTATCATCTGCCCCGCTCAATTCAGGTCCTGCTTTTTCATCTCCACTCCCAGGAGCAAAGGTAATCATGAAAAGACTTCACTCTAAAAGGCAGAGAAATTACATCTGAAATGGCTGAAAAAGGAGACATTGCCATTGTTTGTTTCCAAAGAAGTAATTTTGCCATCTTCTGCAGGGAATGTGATATGCCTGCTTGGACTTGGAGATGTACACAAACAAGCTATGGTAAAACCAATAGTTCTCAGCTACCAGAGCAATTGACTTTGTCAGTACTGCCGCATCATAACTTATTGTTGTGTTAAGTATATTTGTAAAGTACATTATCACCTGGAAGGTTATCTTGGTGCTGAGCAGGAATGGGTCTAGCCTCGCTTAGGGCAAAAGGGGCTAATCAAAGAGCCAGGTCTTCAGCTTCTTGAGGAACTCAAGAAGTGAGGAGGAGGATGCGATGTGTAGTGGTAGGTCGTTTCACGCTTTAGGAGCAATATAGGAGAAGGCCCGGACACCGGATCTGGCTCTCCGTTGCGAGAGATGTGTGCAAGTAGAAGTCAGCCAAGCTGAGATTTCTGGCTGGTTTGTGGAAGGAGATATGGCAATTGAAGTAGGCTGGGCCGGAGTTGTGTAGCACTCTGAAAGTGTGAGTGAGAAGTTTGAACTGTGCACGCTTGGATATGAGAGCCAGTGGAATTCGTTGAGGTGCGATTTAATGTGTATGCTGTCTAGAAGGTTGAGAGTGATTATGGTCTCCAAGTTCTGGATGGTTTGCAATTATCTAGTGAGTTGTTTGCTGGTTCCTGTGTAGAAAGTGTTCCCGTAGTCCAGCTTGCAATTGGCAAGTGAATCGGTGACAGTTTTGTTGGAGCTATTTGAAGATTCTCCTCAGCATATGGTAGCAGCAAGCTGTAACAGTGTTGACTTGGGCGATTATGTCTAAATTGCTGTCCATGACGATATGAGGTTCTTGGCGTGAGTGCGGGGGGTAGGTGTGGGTCCTAGTTCAGCCGTCACCAGAGGGCATCCCATGGTGATGTGTTCTTCCCAAAGATCATGACTTCTGTCTCGTCCGTGTTGAGTTTGAGACAGTTCGTCTTCATCCTGTCTGTGACTTTGGTCATGCAGGCGATAAATTTGCTCCAGGTATTAGGAGTCTTGTCTTAGTGGGAGAGTATGAGTTAAGTCCCGTCAGCGTAGAAAAGGACGTCAATGTTGTAGGTGCAGATGATAGTAGTAAGGGAAATCATGTATGCATTTAAGAGGTTTGGACTGAGTGAGAATTCTTGCGGTAAGTCACAGATATGTTTGTTGGTCTCCAAGGAACAGGGGTCAGGATGGCTGACTGTGTCCTATCAGTTAGGAAGAAGGAAATTCATCAAGTGCCAGGTCTTGGATTCAAAGCTTGTGTAGACGGTTGATGAGGATAGCGTAGGAGCACTGGTGTAACAAAACTTGAGGGGGCCTCCCTGCAAGGTCCATGAGGGGCCCGCTCCGGGCTCAATCAGGAGCTCTTTGGCCGGAGTGCTGTGCTGAGGGGGGCCCCTGGAGGTTGAGACCCCCCACACTGCGGGGGCTGCGGAGGCCTATGTTATGCCCCAGCGTGGGAGACTGTTCAAAGGCTGTCAAGAGGTCCAGGAGGATAAGGGCTGCTATTTCTCCTCTCTCCAGGATCATCTGGATGTTTTTTGAGGTGACGATGAGGGGTATCCAGTGCTGTGGCTCAGTCTGAAGCTGGGCTGTGTGTTGTTGAGGAGTTGGTCTTCACTGAGATGGTGGCTGAGATCTCTATTGATGAGATTCTCTATGACTTTGGCCGGGTATGGTAAAAAGGACATTGGTCTGTTTTTGATGAGCAAGAAGGGTCAGTGGAGGGATTCTTGAGCAGGAGAGGACTATGGCATGTTTTCAGGTGCCCAGGAAGTCATTGTTGAACCCCTCGTTGAGATGGCGAGTCAAGTAGGCAGGTCTGCTAGCTTTGGTTGAGGGACACATTTGCTGTTTATTTAGTGGGTCTTGCTGCAAAAGAATAGTGAGAGCTTGTTGCATAAGTCCTGTGAGGGGATGATGCTGTTGGACGAGGTCACTGGTAAGGTGAATTCTTTCACAATGATATAGTCTTCTATTCTGCTGTTGTTGCCCCATTAATATGGCCTGCTAGTGTGGCAAGTTTGGTGTTTCAGATTTCTTAGTGGTAACATCCCATGGTGGACTTGAAGTTGTGCGTGTCCGTGATGTCTTGGTTCATTCTGCTTCTGGGCTCCAGTTGTTTCAATGGTGCTTTGTCATTCTGAGTGTCTGCATGTTACACCTGTGTTGAGGTCTGGATCTAGGGCTTTGTTTTGCCTGAAAGTGGCAACGGTGTCCACGCAAGCGGGGATCCAGTTGTTGAATTTATTGATGGAGTAATGTCGGCTGATGTTGTTTTGTTGTTGGGCCAGTGGGTGGTGAGAGCTGTAGTCCAGTCATCCCTTGGGATATTCTTCCAGTTTCATCAGGCAGGACTGGCGGTGTTCAGTCTGTGTTGGTGTGAGACGGGAATGCTTAACTTGACATGGGCATGATCATTCCAGGTGATGGGTGTGGGCTTGTTGACTGAAATGTTGTAGAAAGAGGTGAAAATTGGGTCCAAGAGGTGACCGGTGGAATGTGTGGGTCATTTACGCATTTGGTGAGTCTAAGGTTTCAGAGATCATCTATTAGTTCTGTAGAGTTTGGGTCATTGTGGTCTTCCAGGTGGAAGTTGAAGTCTCCAAGAAGGATGAAGGCTCTGGAGTTGAGGAATATTGTAGAGATGTAGTCCGCAACAATGTTGGTGAAGTTGGTGCTTAATCCTGGTGGTCTGTAGATGAGGGTACCATGAAGGGTGAAGGTGAGTGGGATGTGAAGTGCGAATGTCAAGTGTGGATGGTGGAGCTTGGTGTCTGAGAAAGATGGTGGCGTTTTAAAAGATCTCCCAATGAGGCCATGACATCGGGTCGTCTCCCTGCCTGCAGAAGGGGTGCTATGAGTTCTGAAGGTGCGAGAGCTAGCCTGGAACTCTCCTGCTTTCCGGGGTATCACCTTGACCCAGATGTCAGTGGTAATCAACAACAAAACAGACTGCGTAACATATGGGTGGCAGCCGCACGGGAAGATCCCCACTATGCTACATTGAAGGCAGTGCCCCACACACCATCCCTGGCTAACAGCACAGGCAGAGACTGTGGGGCGCATGCTTAAGAATAATGCTGTGCCCTGAGTGGATACACAATATATAGTACCATAGCTTCTGCTTTTTGAGTCGGGGACACGGACACGGATGACACCACTGTGACACACCCAGCAGAGATTACCTCTCAGCAGAAGGACCCTGCAGGCCAGAGCTCTTGGGAGCAAGGCCTCACACGGAGAGCACCTGTGTGAGAAGGGACATGCTTTCCCCTCCTGCCCTAAGAAAAACTGCCTATTATCCCAAAAGATTACCTGGAGGCGGACTCGTTGGCGCCGGCACTAGACATTTGCCCTTTCCCCTCATATTGGCAGACAATAAAATTCCATGGGGCTCTATAAGACTTTGGATTTTGCACATCAAGGTGCATCAAGCAATGCTGTCTGCAACACCCCTACATGTACGGCAGTGAATACATATAGGGAAGCTCCAGCTTCTGCCCAGGGCACAGAAGGCTGCATAAGCCTTCATACTCAGGACTGACTTGCGACTAGGCAAATTAGTCAGATGATGATGGATGGTAGGGAACACATTAGAAGGACACTGGCCTACAGTCTGACAAAGTAAATATGAACAGATAAAACTTTCTTCAAGGACACACTCACTTTTCACCAATCTGTGACTTACCTATCTGCACCTGAAGGCTTTGGCACTAGAATGAACCTAAATACTGTCATACTCAGGGCCCTTACGAGCCCTCCAAACAGATAGCCTGGAGGTGAAAGCCACTGGACAAACAGCCTTCTCTAGTGATCATTGTATGGTGCACCACTGTTGACGCTGCCACAACTCCCGATTTCCATTGTACACCACCCATCACCAACCTTTATGGGAACACACTCTCCCAATGGTCTCTCACAATCTATAAGCCACCCAGACAACTCTTTTTTACAGAGACGGTGGCCAGAAAATAAGGCAAGGATGTTAGGGTCACAGAGACCCAACAAGACACAGCCTTTGAGGTCATTCTGAAAGATCTGGTGGTGCTTAGAACAACGCTCTCAGAGGTGGCAGATGACATCTCCAAAACCTCTGCAGATATCCAATCTGCCCATCAAGATATCACCTCCTTTCATAGCAAGCTGTCAGGAGTAGAGACCAGACTTTAACATATTGACCAGAGACTGGCCTCTACTATAGACTGGGAGAAAGACCACAGGTACCTCCAAAAGAAGATTGTGGAACTGGAGGAACACAACTGCGGAGACAATCTTCCATAAGAAACTGGAAGGGGACAATATGATGTGATTTCTTGCCTGCTTCATTCTCACCAAGATCCCCTTTGATCCTCCTCTGGAGTTTCAACGGGCCCCCAGAATTAAACCTTTATGCCAAACAAGTAAAGATGACCTCAGGCAAATTATAGCCTCCTTCCTACATCACTAACAAGCTTGGGCGGTGATTATGGAGTCCAGAAAGAGAGGCCTGTTTCTCTTTGAAGGCCACAAGATCTTCATTTTGCCATATTTCTCCCGTGAAACTATGGCCACCCGGAAAGAATTTCTACAATTGCGTCTCCTTCTCAAACACTTGGGCATTAGATATGACCTCCTAGATCCAGCGATAATACTTATAACTCATGATAATAAGACAGCAGAATTTTATGACCCTGGACATCTGAAGGGACAATTGGAGGTGCTGTCGGTTACAAGGATGAGCATTAGGAAAGAAACTGACACTCAAGACTCGAGACCTAAACTCTGCTAAAAGGACCCACCTCACATCTCTGCTGAGGAATGCCTTCCACTTGAAGAAGATCATCAAACAATGGATATATGACGGTACAACGCGTACCGTCACAACGCATACCTTTACAACGCGGCCGTGACAACGCAAGTCGTTACCACGACTTGCGTTGGGGGGGCGCGGATTTCGAATAGTTTAATTTACTATTCTAACACCAGTCCCCGTGGACCCTAGGGAAGGTGTTAGGATAGTAAATTAACTATTTTTAGACCTTGAGCGCCCTCCAGCGCAAGTCGTGGTAACGACTTGCGTTGTCACAGCCGCGGTGTAAAGGTACCGCGTTGTGAAAACATCGTTGTAAACGATGTTTACCTCAAACAATGGTCAGGGGGCCGCAATCTAGACATAATCTCAAAGATCCACATGTGTGGGAAAAAGCCCAATCCCGCTTGAAGCCTAGCTACTCTACATGCACCACTTACATTACTGAGGGCATCAGCACAGTCCTTTAATGGTAGGAGCACCTCTACACAAGCTCTTCATTTTGGTCCTCCCTGCTTTCACCTCTCCTCCTTTTCTCACTTTTACCATAGCTTATCCTGATTCCTGCATAGACCTCCAGCCAATGGAGATCCTCGGTGGACATGCCTTCACACCTTGCTGCACATCCCACCCTGACCTTAGTAGTCCTCACTAGTCCTCACTGTCCTTCACTTCTTGACCGATGGCTGTGAACACGACCTCCTCTTCAACCTTCACCGCCAGGACATCATAAATAGGGCTCCCGGTTTTCCGTTTAAACTGATTTTTACATATAAATACAGACGGAATTTTTTTTTTTTCCTTTGTCTGTATTTATATGTAAAAACTGGAAAATACTAACACAATTTGCACGCTGCTGTGCTCCAGCAGAGTTGCCTCGCACGCCCTCTTGCTGATTCTAGGGCTGTGGGGTCTTTTTAGGTTTCGACTGGGGAACGGAGCGTAAACTCCGCCCCCAGAGAAATCTCTAGTCTTCAGTAGGGACTCTTGGAATACGCCCTCTGTCCCATTGGCTAGCTCCATAAATGGAGGCTAGCCATTGGAACAGAGAGGCGTCCGTCATGGCCGGACCAGATTCGGGGGCGTTCCCGAGAATTTTTGGCTTTTGGCTACGTCAGCCAAAAGCCGGGAACGCCCCCGAATCTGCACGGCCTCCGCTCTCCCCCTTCCCTCCCACAGCAGATCCCCGCCTCCCGAGCCGCAGCTGATCCCGATGCAACACGGCCTCCGCTCTCCCCGCCTCCCTCTCCCCTCCCACTGCAGATCCCCGCCTCCCTCTCCCCTCCCACAGCAGATCCCCGCCTCCCGAGCCGCAGCCGGTCCCGATGCCGTTGTAACACGGCCTCCGCTCTCCCCCTTCCCTCCCACAGCAGATCCCCGCCTCCCCCTCCCCTCCCACAGCAGATCCCCGCCTCCCGAGCCGCAGCTGATCCCGATGCAACACGGCCTCCGCTCTCCCTGCCTCCCTCTCCCCTCCCACTGCAGATCCCCGCCTCCCTCTCCCCTCCCACAGCAGATCCCCGCCTCCCTCGTCTCCGGCCGGCCAGGCTCCCGGCTGTTGCTCTGGAGGCCTCCCTGGACATGGCAGCCCACATGGCCGCTCAGGAGGAGGCGATCCGCCTGCTGACCGGGGAGATCGGCCGTCTGACACAGCAAGAAGAAGCGGCCAGCAGCCCGGGACGGGAGCTGCAACACACAGGCAGCCACTGAGTACAGTCAGCCACTGCGAGGTAACACACAGGCAGCCACACACTTCTGGGGGGAAATGCTGTGCAAAGATTTGTGTATTTCACAACTCTACTGCTACCTTAGCACAACTGCAGGTCACTACAAATTGCATAGACAATTCTGCTGAGAGGGTCGAAGGGTGCTATTTCGTTCCCTTCTTGTAGAAGGGCCATTTATTGATGAGGGTAGGGGCTATAACAGGGCTCAAATTTGCTTTAAGCAAATGAAAGGCAGACAACCCTGGTCTTAAGAGGTCATTAAACGTGTCTTTAAGGCTGCCTTCATAATTAAGAAATATATTAATCCAATGCATCCCTTAAAAGTTGACAGGGCAAGCTCGTGCAGAAAGTCTGCTGGTGGCAGCAGATTGTAGGTTCGAATCCCGGAATCAGCTCTCCATGCTCCTTAGCTTGAGGTCTACACATTATTTACCGTTAATTGGGGTTATTTACGGCGTTTAGAATGAAGAACGGCGGTAGTAAGCGCTAAACACATTGTTATTATTATGCGTATCTCCAAGTTGCAGTTACAAAGTAACGTGTCATGTTTTTCGCCTGAATTAGTGTGAAGCTATGTAGCAGAATTGCCAATGGCGGCAATGTACTTTGATTTCTCCAGGCATTTTCTAAACGAATCCCTTGTTGCTGGTAAAATACCGTTCTAACGGTTCCACGGTTATGAGTTTGTCAAACGCGGTGTGCGAGCGCAGTTTGACAGAACTTGGATTACGTTTACGTACGATGCGTCATTTTGAGGCCTGGAGTCGAGGTTGAAGGGGCAGACACGGGTCTCCGCAGAGCTGCTGACAGAGCTCAGCGTGACTCGCCAGCCCCATAGCGCAGACTGCGTGTGTCGTCTGTGCAACCACACACGTACACCGGGACCTGCGTTTTATTTAGAGGTAAACAGGGAGTGTCCGCCCAAGAGGGCCGGGGAGCCCTGTTTAGGGCTTTGGGGTGAGGGGAGGCCCTGCTGTAGGCGGTCCCTAGCCCCAGTTGCACGCTTGCCTTATTCACACACTCCTGGAATGCTTTGTTCTCAGAGGAGGCCGCGGCGCAGGGCCCTGTGTTCATGTGTCCCCCCACCTCGCCATGATAACACATTGTAGTTGAGCCACTTGTCTTGCAGCGTGCCTGTTGTCACTGGCTATTGTTTGCGTGTGTGCCTGGCCTGGAATGCCAAAAATGCTCCTTTGTCCTCCGTGTCCTGTCATTACCTGGCAAGTCCCAACAGAGCAGGCTCGACCTGGGCTCGTCGTGTCTTCCAGGTTGGCACACTGCAAATTTGTGGCACCTGTAAAGTGGATAGACGCTGTAAAGCCACACCAGAGATGCCCAAAGACTTCAGGTCGGGCCCAGTTTCCGGTAAAATCGCGCCATTTTTGTCCAGTGGATGCACGTTACTGAAACGCAATTTCATTTAGTGCAAGCTGTGACACGAACTGCCGATAGGGATAGGCACGCTCAGTTTAGGCAATGTAGGATTTGAGTCATAGGTGAATAGAGTGACTTACCTTGGATTACCTAGTTTTATCACTTGGGAAAAGAGATGGGCGAGTCAGTGAAAGCTAGAGAGAGCCTGGAACCTAGAGCCCATAATGTGCCTTCTGCCTGCCTGCCTTCCTCTCTTTACCTAGGATGCGGCGTTGCAGCGAGAGCTGCCGACGTTAGAACTGGGGAGTCCGGTTCGAGTATTGGGTCCACTCACATTCCTGTGTTCTGAGCAAATCAGTAACATCCCCGTGCCTATAAACAAGGAATATGACCTTTCTAATGTAACTGGTGTTCATGTTCAACACTCAAAAGTGAGAAGAAACTCAAGACAAAACATAGCCTTAACTGTCATAAGGAAGGACAACAGCTGCTACTCATTTACTAGTTGATTTGTATAAAGTAAAACTAGAAAACATGCTTAAATTGCGGTTTCCCCGCTGTTAAATTGCAGGACTCTGGTACCAAAACTCCTTTTTTAGGTTTCGCCTGGCCAAAGGCTGCGCCCTTGTGCGGAGCTTTTCGGCGCAGGTGAAATCTTTTGTTTACCATATGTGCTTTAGGAACGTCCCCCGGCTCCCATTGGCTAGCTCCATAAATGGAGGCTAGCCATTGGGAGCCGGATCTGTCCGTCAAGGCCGGACCAGATTCGGGGGTGTTCCCGAGAATTTTTCGCTTTTGGCCCACGTCATGCGGCTGTGGGCGGTGCTTTTTTTTTGGTGGGGGGAGGTTTGTTTTGTTCATTTCTCCTGGAAGGCACGCAACGAGGGACGTCTGCCTGACATCGGCTATCAGGTAAGCGGCATATTTTACTCGTATTTCCCGTCCCCCCTCCCGCTGTCCGTGAGCCCGCCCCCCCTCCCGCTGTCCTTCCTTTCCCACCCTTCCCTCCCGCTGTCCGTTCCTTTCCCGCCCGCCCTCCCGCTGTCCGTGTTTTCCTTTTCTCTGCTCCTTTGTTCCTCTTTGTTTCGAAAACGAATGGCCTCTAGTGACCGTTCGAACTAACGAAAGCTACTAACCTTTATCTCTGTTGTCACGAGTGTTTTTCACTGCCTGTCTCCCCTTTCCCCCCACCCACCCCCGTTCTCTTCCTCTTGCTGTTCATTACACTTTTCCTCCCACGTCTTTTTCTACGCCCTTTCCCTCCATCTGTCTCTCTTTGCTCTCCCTTTCTCTTCGGGAATCCCCTCGCTTCGCTCCGGACAGGAGGATTGGGAGCATTCCTCGTATTAGCTTTCTGTTATATTACTTAGTGTGTGCTGTGTGATGTTAGGCTCTCTCACTGTGCCGTCTGCACGCCTCCACGCTAGCAGCGCACTTCCTAATAAGCCTTGTGCCACACACACACAGGCCCCTGTCCGGCCACCACTAGAGGCGGGAATGGGGTCTCATCCACTCTTCCATCTGCCCTGGGTCTGCCCCGAAAGGCTAGCAGCAGCCCTACACTACAAACCCTCTCTCTTGTCCTAGAGACTCGGGGCAGGGTTTTATTTTGGTCAGATTCCTTTTATTCTGTCAAAATGACAAAAGGGTATGAAAATGGAAAGGAAGCTCTGATATTTAGGATGGAAAGTAACTAATCATTTGAAAAATTACATTTTCAGCCCAAAAGAGATGGTGTCACATTTTTCTGTAGAAGTATTTTGGAGGATAGGAACACTTGTAGATAACTACTTTTATATGTACTTTTTTTTAGATTGGTACTAGTGTGTAAGATACTCGAATGAAGCAAAATTACCCCAAATGGGAGCCCCCAGGCCTCTGAGTTGGTCAATACTTCCTACCGGAGGCACCTCAGAGCAGGGACTGGCCCTGCCTGGCCTGGGCTCACCGAGGGTGCTGTTATTTTGCCTGTTGCTAGGGTGTGGACTGCACTTTTAAGAGCACATTCCTGGATCCTAATTGAGAATAAGTTGAAGAGAGGAGGTGGGGACAGGGGCGAGGAACTGTACAGTCAAACCTGGGTGCAAGAAGGGATCTTCGTGCTGTGACGGGAGGGGCTGGGGCAGTCCGGTGTATGAAGCAAATATTTTTTGGCCAGAGCATGGACCACCGGCTGGCTACAGTGCTGGGTAAGTGCAAGTGAGGAGAGGGGATTCTTATGTGTAAGGGAGGCACGTTGTCTGCGAGCTGATTCTTTCGCAATATGTGTGGTTGTAATAATGCAGGGTGGGTGGGAAAGAGCGGTGCCCCGAGAATCACACTGCTTGCCTGCCGCAGGCATTCTGAGCTCGAGGTGTCATTGTGGGTAAAATAAGGGTGTTATGGGAATTACTGGGCTTAGCTACCTATCGGGTATTGACAGGCAGGATGCAAACAATGTCTGAAAGTGCAGTGCAGCAAAGTGAGCTCTGGTGATTGTAGCACTGGCAGAGTGCATCCTGGGTCTGAGACGGTATTTGGGTTAACAAAGGACGTGTTGGGCATCTCGTGACGTTTTTGGGTTAGGAAGAGTGCATTTTGGGCCTGAAATGGAATACTGGGGTATGCCGATGAACATTGGGTGTGTGTAGTACATTTTAGGCATGAGGTCTAATTCTTAGTTACGAAAATCTCTCTATAATATGACATTCCTGGGACTTGTTGGGGTCCTTCCTTGTGGCAGTTGTGGTTTGTATGTGTAACAGAGCAGGGTTTGGACCGTATTCCTGCTGTGACAAATCACGTTTTGGGTATAATAGTGTGCATTTTCAAGTTGGCATCGGACATTCTAAGGCTAAACGGGAAGCATTTTAGTGGCAATGGAGCAGATTGTTGGCCTCTAACAAGGAGACACTGTGTTTGCACCAGGCATTGTGTGGAAGTGGATATTTTTTGTGTGAAAACAGCATTGAGGTTGTGACGTACACTCATTACTGGTGGCATTATGTGTCTAAAACAAAGAGATGGCGCTCCTGAAAGAGTGCCATGGATCGAAAGTAGAACATTGTTTCTGAGGGAGAGTCGCTGTGGGCCGAATGCGGAGCACATTGGCTCTAAAAGGGATGCCTTTTGTGTGTAAAGGAGAGACATTTTAGGTTAAAAAGATAGGGATGCCGGCACTTCTCAAGAGAAATGCAATACCTTTAATTGGAAAGTACCAGCACTTCTCAGAATTCAATCAATCAATCAATCAATCATAGCATTTGTAAAGCGCACTACATAACCGTGAGGGTCTCAAGGCGCTAAGGGGGGGTATGCTGCTACTGTTCGAAGGGCCAGGTCTTGAGAAGTGTTCTGAAGGTCAGAAGGTCTTGGGTCTGCCGTAGGCAGATGGGAGGGTGTTCCATGTCTTGGCGGTGAGGTGGGAGAATGATCTGCCGGTGGTCACTCTTCAGATGTGGGGGACAGTGGCGAGGGCGTGGTTTGCGGAGCTGGCGGGTGGGGGTGTAGAAGCTGAGTGACTAGGGAGTGCAGAGTGCAAGGGAGCGACTAGGGAGTGCAGAGTGACTAGGGAGTGCAGAGTGACTGCAGAGATTAAGCTAATGGCAATGTAAATAACAATGCCATTTATTTATCTGTTTTCAAAACCAACACATAAATACAAATTTTGTCATTTACAATGCCAATAGCTCTAACTTTTCCAAAGGCGAAACCATTGCATTGTAAATGCTTGTTTGCGCTTCTGTCCGCCTTTTGTAGCTGCCCCAGCTATGTCTGGGGCTCTGCTTCCCCCCAGGAGTGCGTCTGGCCAGCCATTTAAAAAAAAAGGCAAGTACGTGCTAATCCTGTTAATTGTTTTAGCGCTCAGTAAGTACCTGCACAATGGGGGTCGTAGCAGGAGGCACTGTGCCATGACCTCCCAGATGATCCAAGGCTGCCAGTGCCAGGAGGCCCTCATTGTTCTCAGTGCCCCACCTCGAGGTGAATCACTGTCTCACTGTCACACACACTGAATTCAGCCCCCCTCCCTTCCCTTGTCTCGGGCTGCGATCTCACTCTTTTACAGACATGCCTGGGGTGGACAGGGGGGAGTGGGCAACAAAGAGAAGAAACACAATCCTTGTATTTTCAGCCCGGGCTGCGCTGGAAGGCAGGGCTCAGTTGACTGACACACAGGGAAGCAGTGCTTAATTTGTAAAGTGATAAGTACCTGTGCCCAAAGTCTTCTTTAGCAGCCTGCCGCCCTCGATCTCGTATTGATTCAGTGATCTTGTATTGATTCAGTTCCTTGCCTCGCTAATTCATTAGCATCCTCTCCTTACTGTTTTAATTCACTTTGGCACGTTCATTTTCATCCTTGCTTTCCTCCTTTTGCACCGTTTCTCCCTCTCTTCCTCCTTCTTTCCTATATTGATGCTTTTCTCTATATTTCTTTATTCTTTTCTCTCTCGTTTGTGTAAATGTCTTATTATAATTAAAGTCCCTGTAAATGAGTGCTGGTGGGCCCACCTACAGCCGCCCGGCTCAAACTAAGCATTGAATCCAGCAGGTTCTAATGGTAAAGTGCCTTG
Source organism: Lissotriton vulgaris (assembly GCF_964263255.1). Taxonomy (NCBI): domain Eukaryota; kingdom Metazoa; phylum Chordata; class Amphibia; order Caudata; family Salamandridae; genus Lissotriton; species Lissotriton vulgaris. The sequence continues at coordinate 1,102,751,395 of NC_141693.1, forward strand.
CTGTCAAAACGCTCCTCCTGAGTTGTAAATCTGCATGCCCGTTATGTCCAGATTGTGTGATCCTGGGCAACCAGTCTTAACTTAAAGTGCCTCAGCTCTGTTCTCTTCCCACGCCAGCTCTTATAAGCAGATTAAGCCCCAGTATGAACACCTGACACTTGTCTTACAAAAGTCTCTTTCTGACATCTTTCTATTCCAAAACACGGCTTCAGGGGAGAGAAAAAAGGTTTAAAACGACAAATAATAAATACATAACTAAATAAAACAAGACAGAGTAGTTGCAAAGTTGCTAGATTGGTTTTATTCAAACCCAAACACATTAGCGCCACCTTACAGAGTTAGCCAGTCAAGCGCTACTTTTCTTTTCATGTCCTTAGCTTTCTGAATAATGAGTGTAAAAGCTTTAAGTTGTATTCCCTATGAGTGTTTAATTTTGCCAGAATATTGTTACTTTTTTCAGGCAGCAAATTACTCTTGTCTAGTGCATAGTTTGAATTGAGTTGCTTTAGGTGTTTATAGCGGGGCACAATTGGGTTGTACCTGAAGGGAGTATGAGTTTCTCTCAGTGGGGCAGGATGGTGTTCAGTGGGGGAGAGGATGTAGCACTCTGTACTGATGACAGAAACTGCAAGGCTCTGAGACAAATGGCTTGTGATAGCACTTTTAGGCGTATTTGGGACATTCTGCGAATGGCAAAGTTTTCCGATGAATGTATTGTGTTGGCCAATAACAACCGAATGCATGTGTGCATTGTTAATTTAAATAAATGTGGAAAAATACTAGCTGCAGCATTGCCTTCTGCTTGTGGCAAAAATAAATGTGGATAAATACAGATAAAATGCCCAAAAAATAAATATGGATAAATACAGACGGAAATGGCAATAAAATAAATACCATAAAACCGGGAGCCCTAATCATAAACATCTTACCAGTGTCCTTGGGACAACCACTTCCCATGGTCGGACCGCATCTCACATCCTTGGAGATGGTAGATCTTTTTCTTAAAAACGTTGTCGCCATTCCCTCAACTATCCTATATTGAGGATAACCCACTTGTTGCTCAGAACGGACCACACACGTAGAGCACACACACTCAAGGGCAAACTTGGTATGTGACCTACCATGTGTTGCAAAAATGTGTGCTCTGAACATCAGAACACATCACCAAGCTAGCATTCGATTGACTGTTTTCAAAATTGTTCCAAAAAGTTATTCAAAGATTGTATATTTTTCCGATATCCTGATCCACGTCGGTGGAACCTCATTGCTGGTGGTCTACTGAGGCGGGGACTGCCTTCAGCTTCCAAATCGGTGGTTCCTGTGCAGAGATACGTCGAGCTGAACTCCGCGCCGAGACTGCGCCATTGTCCCTCCTGATTTCGCCACTTCGCATGACTGGGATGCGTAGGGGCTGCCTGCTGTCCCTACTAGCGGAGTGATAGTGTCTCCAGCCTGAGCCTTCTGCACCCTGGGTTCTGCCCCCTCGGCCCTGCCTGTCCGTCGCTGCGGACCCGGGCTTGAGTGGCGCCTTGCCTTTGTTCCTCGGACCCATCATGGCGGGCAGAGGCGACTTGGACAGGACAGCGACCAAAGGTGGTCGAGGCAAGTCGCAAACACAACTGAATCGCATTGAGCGTTATGTGAACCTCAAATCGCCGCCTACATCGGGAGCCGTGTCTAAGGGCCCCCCTCCGACTAGCTCGCCGGATGGGTCAGACCCTACCCTTGGGGACATCATGGGTGCCATCACGAGTCACCGGGCTGATATGCAACAACGACTCGATACTCTGGATCACAAGGTCGATTCAATGGCCGTTGATATTACTCTTATAAGGGCCGACTTGGGCAAGACCAACGAGCGTGTGAAGGCGCTGGATATTAAGACCTCCAGCCTCACCTCTGATGTGACCGAGCTACAGACCGAGGTCCGCAACCTGCGGATGACTGCAGACCTATTCTCGAGGCGGCTGGAGGACTTTGAAGGGCGAGCCAGGCGGCAGAACGTCCGCATAGTCGGCGTACCGGAGGGGTCCGAGGAGGCTGCTACGGATCTGTTTGTCGAGGAATTGATCAAAACCCACCTAGCGCCCACTGGACTGAGTAACTTTTTCTCGGTGGAACGGGCCCATCGAGTGCCTGGTGGCCCGCCAAAGTCAGGATTGGCACCGCGACCGATTGTGGCGCGCCTCCTTAACTTCAGAGACCGGGACATGATCCTGCAAGCTTCTAGATCGCAGGGGCCACTCCACTACCAGAATGCGGAGGTGCACTTCTACCCCGATTTCACTAGGATGGTACAGCGCCAACGTCAGAGCTATGCGGGAGTGAAGAGGCGACTCAGGGAAATGGGTTACAAGTACTCTATGATGTTCCCCGCTAAACTTCGTGTTGAGCATAAGGGCCGTGCCCTCTTCTTTGACTTTCCCGATAACGTCAGTGAATGGTTGGACACAGTTTCTCTTCGGCGAGATGAACAGTATGATCAAGATGGAGGTGCCTCTGGTGGTGCGGAGCGGCAAGACTGAGCGTTGGGCTTAGGACATCCACGCCTTACATGACTGCCTAAGTTGGTATCTGCCACTTAACTTGACTCTCCTGTTGCTTACAATGGTGGGTGGCGGGACGTGTTCATGGTGCCTCCTTACTCCTCTGGGGTCTTTTCGTAGATAGTTAATGGGGCGACAGGCACACTGCTGGTTGGGAGGGCTTTTTAGTCTGATGCAGGGGTGCAGGGTGGGGGGTATGTTGGGACGAGTTACCTTGTTTGTTGGTTTTTTCTATCTTTCTATCTGGCAATGGGTCGATTATGCTCCTGAACTTTGTATGTTATCGGTGTCTTCTGGGACTGGGTGGGGCGGGCTGCGGGGTGATGGGGGGTAAAAAGCTAAGAATTCTCAGTTGGAATGTTAACGGGTTGGGTGACCGCGTTAAAAGAGGGGTGGTAATACAATTGATTAAACGTCACATGCCTGATGTCGTCCTCCTTCAAGAAACACACTTGGTGGGACATTCATGTAAAGCTTTGAATCGTAAAGGTTACAAAATGGTGGCCCATTCGGGGTTCTCTTCCGGCTCCCGGGGGGCGGGTATCCTTGTGCGCGCGTCTCTTCCCCTAGAGATAGATGTCACCTTGATTGATGACAGGGGACGTTACGCCGCCGTGGCGGGCAGATGGGAAGGGCGTTCCCTTTCGTTGCTTTCTGTATATGTCCCCCCGGGGTTGCAATCCAGTACTTTTCAGGACCTTGGTGGTGCCATTTTGTCTATGCCGGTTGGCCTGCTAATAGTGGGGGGTGACCTCAATTCGGTTTGCTCTGGTTCCCTCGACCGCCAGCCACCCCGTGACCTCCGCAGCTCGCAGATGTGGCTGCCCTCCTTTCTCGAGTCCATGGGCCTTGTTGATGGCTGGCGTCTTCTCCACCCGACGGACCGCCATTTTTCCTTTCTTTCGGGCGTGCATGGGAGCCTCTCCCGCATTAACTATGTTCTTACACTGGCATCGCACGCGTCGGCCGTCTCTGAGGCCCGCTATCTAGCGCGAGGCATCTCTGACCACTCACCCCTGTGGGTCTCCTTCGACTTTGGCGTAGCCTTGTCGGAGCGGCCGGCGGCGATTAACCCGTGGTACTTCCGCAACAAGAAGACGCGCTCCCTGTTGGCCAAGGCCATTGATCTCTATTTTGCCGAGAACGTGGGCTCGGTCGGGTCGGCCGTTACCCTGTGGGAGGCCTTTAAAACGGTGCTCAGAGGCGAGGCCCAAGCGCTCATTGCGGAGGCCCGACTGGCTAGGGATGCCGACTTGCTGAGTGTTGAGGAAGAGGTCTTGCGACTTGAGTCCCAACTGGGTCCCGAGCCGGACCCCTCGGTCTTGCATTCCCTCTCATTGAAGCAAGCGGAGTACCACGACCTGGCCACTAATGCCGCACTCACTCTGGCTAAAGAACAGCAGGGCCGTATTTATGATGTGGGAGACAAGGCCGGGAAATTACTGGCTTGGTTGGACAGAAAGGAGATGGCCAGGCAAGTGGTGCCCGAATTGCTAGGGGACGATGGTGTAGTCCTCACGGACCCGAGCGCCATTGTCGAGTCCTTTGCTGGCTACTTTCGTGAGGTCTATGACTCTAAGTCGGACTTCTCTGAGGCGGACTCGTCGGCCTTCCTTTCTGGCATAGAACTTCCCCGCCTTTCCGATGAAGAAAGCGCGGATTTAGATAGGGAGATTACCGCTGACGAGATTGCCTTGACGATCCGGTCACTGCGCGCTGGTAAGGCCTCGGGACCTAACGGCATCCCGGTCGAACTGTACAAAATTCGGCCGGAGGCGGTGTCCCCGCATCTGCGGAAAATGTTTTTGGAGTCCTTTGAAAAGGGCTGTCTCCCCCTGGATCAAAGGCTGGCCACCATCGTGGTCATCCACAAGGAGGGTAAGCCACGGGACGCTTGCCGATCGTACCGTCCCATCTCTCTCCTTAACGTGGAACCCAAGGTCCTTGCCAAACTACTCACCAATCGACTGATAGGTGTCATTGGCGACCTCATGCATCCCGACCAGTCGGGCTTCATCCCCCATCGTAATACCGCCCTCAACCTGCGTCGCCTTCACGGCGTTATGGCTAGAGCCCACACCCTTACGGAGCCAGCTATCCTTGCGTCTCTTGACGCCACAATGGCCTTCGACTCCCTCGAATGGCCGTATCTCTGGGCAGTGTTGTCCAAACTCGGGTTTGGGCCGGTCTTTGTAAGCTGGGTGAAGCTGCTATACGCTGAGCCGCTGGCTAACGTCACGGTCAATGGCCGCCTATCGGCGTCATTCCCCCTACATCGGGGTACCAGGCAGGGCTGCCCCCTGTATCCCCTACTTTTCGCCCTGGCCCTTGAGCCGCTCGCGGCCCTGCTGCGTTCGCATCCGGACTTACACGGTATTACTTGGGCCCCTGGCTTTGAGGACAGGGTTTCCTTGTACGCTGATGACATCCTGCTTTATTAAACCTCCCCTTGTAAGTCCCTCATTGTGGCCTGTGACGTACTTAGGCTTTTCGGACGCTACTCTGGCCTGATTATAAATTGGGCCAAGTCGTCCCTGTACGTCCTTCAGGGGGATACCCCACGTCTTCCCAGGGGCTGTAATATCCAGATTGCCGGCCACGGCTTCAAATACCTGGGCATTTACATTTCGGGCAACCCAAGGAAGCGGTACGACCATAATTTGCTCCCTCCTCTCCAGCGTCTACGGCGTGATGTGGACAGCTGGCGTAAGCTCCCGCTCTCTCTTCTTGGCCGTGCGGCGTTGTTTAAGATGGTGGCCCTGCCCAGGTTCTTATATGCCTTACAGAATGCCCAGGATCCGGTTCCGGCGCGCTATTTCCGCGAGCTTGAAGGTCTCCTGCGGACCCTTCTATGGGACGGGCGACCTCGTGTTGCTATTCACAAACTCACACTCCCATGGTATGACGGCGGCATCGCTCTTCCGGATGTACGCCGCTACTATTGGTCCTCGCAACTTGCCGCCCTTAACCATGGGTTCTACGGTCCTGCAGATAGCCCCGGCTATGCCATGGATAGATGGCTTTTGGGCGATGGCAACTATTATCGGGCCCTGTACTCGAGGTCCTTTGATCGACGGATGTCGGGTCCTACGCGGACGGCGGTTCACATTTGGCGGACGGTTACCAAGGCACAGGGCTGGCAGGGCAAGCTGACCAGATTCACCCCTCTGTTTGATTCGGATATTCTGGGTAGACTGTGGCACACCAAGGGTTTTGACAAGTGGGACCTCATTGGCATCAGCAGAGTCGAGGACATGCTTTCCAGAGGCACTATTAAGACCTTCCCCCAGCTGCAAACCGAATATCAGCTGGGCACGGTGGAGTTTTTCCGCTACGCCCAGCTGAGGCACGCGCTACTCTCGGCCACACCGCCGGACGGCGTCATTCCTGAGAGCTCCCCCCTGGAGGATAGAATATTGGATGGGCACATGCCTGACAGTGCGATCTCCCTTTCATACAAGAAACTGATAAATGTGCGCACCGATCTTCTCCTTGGTTTGCAGGATCAGTGGGTGGCGGATGGTCTAGAACTTGATGACGAGGACTGGCAGTGCGCAGTTTCCTCCCCTAAGGAGGTTGCAATCTCCTCTCGCCTCCGCCTGGTGCAGTTCAAGATCTTGCACCGGGTGTATGTGACAGGTCCCCGATTGGTGCGCATGGGATATTCGCCTGACGGACTCTGCCGCAGAGGCTGCGGAGCCCCCGCCACATTCCTCCACATCCTCTGGGAATGCCCAGCAATAGCCTCCTACTGGAGGAGGGTGCACCGTATTATGGGGGAAGTCACTGGTGTGATCGCCCATGCGGAAGCTCGGAGGTGTCTCCTTAACGTGTGGGAGCCTTCCGACCACAATGTGGCACAGACTAGGTGGGTGACCCTGGGGAACATGGTGGCCAAACGTGACATTGCGCAGAAATGGGGTGCGTCCACGGCCCCCCTGGTGGTACAATGGAAAGCCAATATGGATTGGTGTATGTTCAGGGAGAAAACGGTCTACGTGGCAAGAGGGAGACCTCGCACCTGGAATAAAGTATGGGGGGCCTGGAACGCATATAGAGGAGACGTGTGTTTGCCACCTGAACCTGTCTCACTGGATGAACACTTGTCGCCTTGACCTGTAACTCCAACTGAGCTTTAATATACGGTACACTCCTGTTGTCTCCCCTCCTCCTCCCCATTCTACATCCTCTCCTTGATGGTTGTTCCCCTACCTTCCTCCCATGCCCGTCCCTGACACCCTGACTCTCTCTGGACTCTATTGCCGTCTTTTCGCGCCCTCGGGCGCTCTTTATGTTCAGTTCTCAGTTAAATATAAAATTGACCTTCAATGATTATGCGCTGATCTTCTTGCACTAAATGCTCTCCTGTTACTCATGCTGCCTTGCCTCCGGGATGTCAGGCTAAATAGCTGTGTGCTCTGTTTTAATAAAGGTTTTCAAAAATAAAAATAAAAAAAAAAGATTGTATATTTTTTCATCATCACTTGTTTATTATAAGTTCATTGACTATTTATGTCATAGTCTTTTCATTATTTTTCTTCATTCATTTGTAGTTCAAATTTGAGCCCAATGCATTTCGGGCACACTGCCCTTCATCGGGGGACTTTATTGCATCTCCAAAGTACATGGTACATATGATCACTAATACATTAATTAAACAGATTGATGCCACTATACCACATGTGTATATGTGTGCCGTGTATAAACATTTAAAAATACAGTGACTTGTGACCAAAACGGTTGTGTTTATATCCGAGTGAAGACATGCGCCGCCTATGTGATCTAGTGTGCTTGTATTTATAATACTCTGTGCCATCGTTGTGATAAAACAGGAGAGTACTAATCAAAATGCTGAGCTGCGTTGGACGCTGAGTGTGCTTGTTCTAAAAGTAAATGAACGCAAAAAATAAACTTAGTACAAGCACAGATCTACTACGTGCGCAGATCGACTAAATGTAACGGGTGCCAGAGCTCGCTGCAGAGTCTTACCGATAATGTGAACTGGTCGCGGCTGTATTCGTGCGTGTCTTCCGGTATTCGCCACCGAAAGGCATGCGGTCTTCACTCTTTGGGCCCCCTGCGGACCCCCAGAGTGAAGGAGGGGTGGCGGGTGCACACATTTGCATACATGAAGCAGCAGGCACCGCGCGGTGCCTGCCACTTTGTGTATGCAAATACATGCATGCATTTCTGACATTGATATTGGTGTTTTCAGATTTGAGTAGTCTACCTTTCTTTTCTGGGTGTTCTTCTAGTTTGTGATTGCCTCTTTCTTTGGTTCCTATCCCACACCACTACTCTGCCTTGATACAATTAGGTATGTTGTGGCCTTACAATTGCTGATACATGTACCATTTATTGTATTCATGATTACTTCTACAGCCTTGAGGAAGTCACGGTGGTGACGAAATGTGTGTTGGCTGTTTTCGATGTTCTACATGACAAGGACTGAATTTCTAAGCACATCATAAAATAATTTTTCGTGAATGCTTTGATACTTGATGTAGTGCCAATGATTACGTTTTTTGATATTTATCAGCAAATAAATCATTTCAATGAATGATCAATTTTTGCTCTCTTAGATGATTCCTGTAGCAGGCGATATCTCCCCCCGTCATGGTGTTTCCTTGTTTTAGAGACTCGTATACAAAATTGTACATATAAATGATTAGAATGCCGGGGTTCCCATTTTTGTATACATTGTACAAGTCACTTGGTGCGTTGTGTTACTGATGCTCTGGGTAGTAGGGTATCTTACTCTGAGGGGCACCTACTATACGTTTGCTGATTAGTATGACTATGTTAAACCGATCACAGGGATTGTGTTCAGCTTCAGGGGTATTGGAAGCAGGTCCTGGACGAGGTTGATGCACATTTTGACACTGAGATCCCACGGTTCCCTTCTTATGTATTACTAGGTTTGCCGAATCCTATCACATATACGGTGCGCTCCCGCAGGGGCCGACTAATAGCTATTGCCCTGGGTTCAGCTATTCAGAATATTCTCTTAAATTAGTGCACTGCACATGTTCCCACATTTCAAGGCTGGCTCCATCGTATGTGGCATGTGTTGGGCATGGAGAAGCTTTCTTCAACGTTGGCGGGGAGGACGCTAAATACTCTGAGCTGTGGCAGCCCTTCCTGTCCTTGCTAGCCTCGGAGTTCCGGGAGGTTACCTGTCCTCGCTATCTGCGCTTACTGCGTTTGTCTGATGTGGAACAGCCAGGGAAGGGTTAATGGGTCAGGGCCCTTGATAGAGGGGGGTAGTGGACTTGGAACTTGGGTGGTGGGTGGGAGTTGGGGGGAGTGGGTGGGCGTTGGGGGGTTTTGGTTGCTTTTGGTTTTCCTTATACTTGATATAGATTGTTCGCATCTACAGTGCGCTCATTCCTGGAATTTGCTCTATAGCGTGATATGGATCTGCTTGCTTATTACCTGAGCTTTCTACCTTACAATGTAATGAGGGTTTGGGGCCATATGGTCATGTGTTGTTTATGCATGCGTCATAATCTGCCAATAAAGAGATGTAACACCTTCAGTGCGGCGCAAATTTTTGCGCTGTGCTGAAGGTTCTATTGAGCGGGCGGGGCCATGATGGAACGGTTCCGTCATAAGCACTGCGGAACCGGCGCTCATGACGGAACCGCTCCGTCATGAGCACCGAAGGGGTTAATACTAAACCGATCACAATATACCAGTGTCTGATAATGTTTTTTTGAAGTGCAACAGTATATCCACCGCTACCTTGTGCGGCCCTCCCTCTACAACAAGCATTTACAATGCAATTGGTCTTGGCTTTGGGACTTTATATGTATTTAGTTATGTTGCACATTAGCCTGGGTGCTGAAACATTTACTGTTCTTTAAAATGGAGGGAAAGTAAGCCCCAAACTGCGTGACACACTAGGAATGGGAACACATGGAGAGAAATATTGCATTTCAGCGGGAAATGGTATACTCAAAAACTCTGTTTTTAATTCAAAATCAGGGCCTTCGGTGGTCATATCACTGAAAATACAAGATTTGAAAAAATTATTTTTGTCTATGGGTGCTCGTTTAAGACTATTTCTATGGACTGGAATCTAGAGATTGCTAAAGTGATTCTGGTATTTTACTGACCTCTACTGGTCGTTTTCTATCAAGAAAGTTAAATTGGGCAGTAGAACAGAAAGAAAAGTCCCTAAGCGGAAGCAGACAAGTCCTAGAGCTGATTACGGAGCCCACAAAATACATACACATATAAGTATATACTAAAGTATATATAAGAGGTCTCAAATGCTCGACCTAAAAATTGAGAGAGTGAAAGTGGATGAACTAGAAAACGGCACATATGAGCAGAAAACGATTGATAGTGAGGATACACAAACAGCACAAATGAGCAACTCCACCTTAACGGAGGAGGCGCAGCTGCAGAATGTAAAATATGGTATTAACATTTCTGGCTGGCATTTGCACCCCTATACCGTGACATTATATAGGGAATAAAATGTGCATCCTTGAATTACAGGCTCACTACGATTCTGGGACTGTTTCTACACAAATATTGCAGGTGGAATTTTGAGTGAAAGCACATGCGTAGTTACTGGATGGAAATCCACCCCAGGTCAGCTTGTGATCGTGCAGTTTGGTATGGCCAATCTGCATGGCTCGTAATCGGGCCCTGAGAGTTCTGTTTGCACACTTAGAACCCGGAGTGACCTCTGCAGGCTTAGTGGCCGCAGCAACTGAACCAACACACTGATCCAGTGAGCTGTTGTGCTGCTTCGCAAGTATATAATTCAAACGGTAGTTACTCTTTCCACAGCAGTGCTCTGGGACTGGTTAAATTACTATTCTGAACCCTAGTTAGACACAAACCCAGCTTCAATCCTGAAATATTAAATCTAGAGTGTTTATCACAAATCTTTGATATACTGTAATGCACAATAACATATTATGTTTAATCATTTGTTACGTGATTGGTTTCACAAAAAAGTGCTTTCGCTAAACAAAAACTTTTAAACTGAATGATTTTGACCGCATGTTTTAATCCGTTATATTTTCGCCAATACTATTCTACCAAGGCAGGTTTTATGCATTTATTTACCTCTGTCACGAGGAGCGTCGTAATATTTTCTGTGAACAGTAGCACTCTGCGTTCTAGTCCGCCCAGCTTTCCTCACTTACTAAAGCTGTCCACAGTGAGAGAAACGCCTGAGAATGATCTGCCCTGCCATATCCACAATAATCCATGGATTAGAATTCCGTCGCTCCTGGTCGCCATAACAGTGGAGGGCCGGCGGAGGGGGCGGGGCAGTATTCAGCATTCGAGAAGAGGGATTTGTCTTCTCTAGTTTAATTTTCGCCAACCCCTCCTGGCAGTGGCACCCTTAAATTGCCATATCTTTTAACGGTAGTGTTCACTTTCCAGTAAGCCGCGGTCATTTCTCTGAGCAGCGGGGAGCGGCGCTTGGCACCTCGTGGGACCATAAACACAGTAATCAGGTTTCTGGAACAGTCTGGGCACGCTGTGTCAGTGCTGTAAATAGGCCCGAGCGTCTGGGACAAGGCACATAGAAATGTAACGTACTACCCGGCCATGCTCGATTCCATTCAACTCTAGTGTATCCTGCTCACAGATAGAAGATAGTGCTTCACCCGTGCGTGTCACTGATATGCTCACTTCCTATCCTCAGGGGACCTGCTGCGTCCAGCTTGGAAAACCAAGAAAGGGAATGGAACAAAAACACTGACAAAGTAGGGAAAGCTGTGTGTATTTATGCTCTCTGGCACATCAGAGACTGTCCTTCGAATATATTTGGGGATCCAAATGCCACTGGGCTGAGAGGTTCAGCCAATAGACCAAAGGGAGGCATTCTGTAACTTAGGCCTAACAATTTCTCACCCAGGGCATCACGAATCATGGTGAGGGATGGAATGCTTCAATTAATCTCAGCTACTGTCAGTCCCTCCAGCTGCATCCTAATCCATTGTTTTTTCACCCACTGTGCTACATCAGTTTGGACCCAGCCATATGGAAATCAGTCTTGACCCTGCTCCCGTGGGAACAGACCAGCCGGAGCTGCCAGGCCAGGTCCACCCTGGATCGGAACACAAGCACCAAGGACCCGTTTCTCCCTTATTAGGGCTCGTCTGCCAGATATAGTTTGTTTCCACAGTTGGCACAGTGAGCACGGGACCCATGACCAACCATAACCACCACACTTAAGACAACAAAATGAAAGTGATGGATTGGGAGTTTGAATTGATTTCAGCCACTTTGCCTATGCAGATGAACTGCACTTGCTCTCTCACACACTCCTGCATATGCAAGAAAAGATGTTTCACTTCAGCATGTCACTCATGGCTGCTATCATTGTCCTCTGAAATTATGACGACTTGTTTTAAAGTTCTTCATGAACATTTAATTAAATTGATATTATAATTTAAATATTTTCTGTTGAAAGCATTTGCTTAAATATTTTAGACTCTTCCCTTTATAGTCGAAAGTTGGTCCCTAATGCCACAGGAGAATTTAATACAATGCTAACACAAAGGGGCTTATATGATGTGGTTTGACTGACATTGGCGGCACCTTGGTGGCGGTCCCACCTACATCTGACTGCCGCATTACAATAGGGTCGGTCCAACCGCATGTGTGAGGGCCCAACCTCTGAGGCTCAGACGGGATCAAGGATCCCATCGACCCTGCGGTCAGAATCTAATCACTACAATGAGCTTGGTGCCTGCTGAGGCACCGCCATAGGGATTAGAATGGCCCTTTCTGAAAGCCTTCCAATGGCGGACGGACTTTGGGGGCCCCTAGCAGGGTCCTCGTCCCTCCACGGCCTCCACTGTGAGGTCAGGGGGCATCGCAGGTGCCCCCACAAAGATCCATGACCCATGTAGCAGGAACCATCAGGTGTCTGCCACAGGGTGCAGGGATGTTTAAAAACATGCCTTTTGGCATTGGGGCTTGTGCTGCAACCCTTTTCTGGGCTGCAGCACATGCCTCAATGCCAAAAGGCATGTTTCCGAGCTCCTCCAAGGCAGTCGTATCCTTATTAGTCAGTAGAGACTACCGACTACCTGCCGGCAAGTCCGTTTACCACAACTATGGCGGTTGGACGCTCATCCGAGCGGCATCCTAATTAGGGCCATAGTTCTCACTACTGATCTGTGCCCATCATAATTGATCTTTCCAGTACGAGGAATGCAGCACCCTGCTCAAAGACAGCAGAGTGAATGCCCTTATTCAGTATGGGCAACTTCAACATTCAGGCGTTTGTGTCCTCACAGCAGTGCTTTCTTTTAATCGGGCAAAATTTACTTGGAATTTGTTTCAGTACCAAAACACAGGTTTATTTTATTTTTAAGGACAGGTTTTTCTAGATTTTCCCAGGATGGACTCAATCAACCATTCTTTTCAGCCTCATTAACCCTTTCGATGCTGATGACGAGCTCAGCTCGTCATGATGCACAGTTGAGCTGTGCTGATGACGAGCTGAGCTCGTCATGAATACATACTAAGAGCAATTTCCAGCACAGGGGGGGAAAACACCTAGCAGCCAAGGTGTTAAGATTCCCTTGCTCTTTTTATGCTTATTGGCACTTGCACCTAATAATATTATGAATACCTATAGCCGTTCTCCTTATGCAAAAGAAACAATTGATGGACGGAATCCTGGACAATGCAAACATTCACTCCCAGTCACAAGCATCTGGGTTTAATCCATCATTCTTTTGCTCACTACACCACACCAGTTTGAATCTAGCCATATACAAATCAGCCTTGACCCTGTTCCTTATGGGAACAGTCCAGCCAAACTGCCAAGCCAGGTCCTCCCTGGACCGGAAATAAGCATCCTGGGACCGGTTTCAGTGCATCACCCTTCATCAGCCAGGCTAGCTTGAATCAAGTGGTGTAGTGAGCAGGGGACCCACGTCTGGGCATACCCTTCCCACTTAGGGCGACTATGCAAAAGCATAGCCTTCCTACTTATGCTCATATGGAGGTTCGAAGGGGAAGCTAAGGGTAGCAACTGCTACTCATTGATAGACTGCTTGAAATGTAAAAACAGAAGTGCAGGTACTTTGTACCAGAGTACCTGCTTGTTTTTGAGAAGTGCTGGTACTGTCCAATTAAAAGTATTGCAGTTCTCTTGAGAAGTGCCGTACTCTCCCTCTCAAAATAAAAAAGTGCAGGTACTGCGTAGTGCTAGGCATAAAAATGATGGACGGAACCCTTCATCAACCAGGCTAGCTTGAATCCAGTGGCACAGAGAGCAAGGGACCCAAGTCTGGGCATACCGATCCCAATTAGGGTGAAAAGTGCTACGCAAGCAAATGATGGACGGAATGCTGAATGAATCAAACATTCACCCCCACTCAAGCGATCTGGGTTACATCCATCTTTCTTTTATTCACCATGCCACCCCAGTTTAGACCCAGACATATGCAAATCAGTTTTAACCCTGTCCCTCATGGGAACAGTCCAGACCGAACTGCCTAGCCAGGTCCTCCCTGGACCGGAAACAAGCATCCTGGGACCGGTTTCTGGGTATTACCCTTCATCAGCCAGACTAGCTTGAATCCAGTGGCACAGTGAGCAAGGGACATTGCAGCACACACAATGTAATTTGTTTTATTTATTTAGTTATGTACTTACCTCTGTTTGTCCGTATGCCGGAGTTTACTACCTACCACCCTGCCCCCTTCCCCCTCCCCCTAACACCACAGCACTCAATCCAGGAGCCGCTACTGCTAGGAACTGAAATAGTTGCCATACTTGGTTGTTTGTCAGTTATATCACTGACATGTGTGCAGCTTCAGCTGCAACTGGTTGGTGCTAAAATCTGCTTTCATATATTTTGTGCACCCGTATTTGGGCATTGAATGTTGGATTTTCCAGTTTTGGTGTTCTATTGTCCTTCATCTATTTTTAGACATGTTTTCTTGCATGCACATAATTTCCTTTCTTATATTTCTTTTCAGCCCTTGGCATTGCATTATAACACACAGGCTAGGTTTTTTTCACGTTTCTTCCTAGGCTTCTTCACAGCCAGTGAGCAATGATTATCTGTGCCTAATGTAGTCTTTTATCATATAGTCTTCTCTTTCTACACAACAATAACATTAGATACCAGTATTTCTCTTGTTGTCATTTCTTTGGGTTCATGTGAATCTCAGTTTCTAATCACAGACTTATTTTCTGTCATCATTCAGATATCAAACGTTGTGTTTTTGATTTTAATATTGAGTTTCATTTCCTCTATTTTACATGCCTAGTCATTTAGTACCTGGTTATATACAATGACTTCCAAATAATTACTGATGAATTAGGGACAAAGTCTTTCTTCATGTGTCACCTATGATTTTGGTAATTCCAAATTTCCAGAAATGGTTTGATATTTTGATGAAAGGTGCTAGTAGTTACATTCTTATTGAAGTGCCATATTTATCATACTGTAATGTCATACTTAGAAGAATGAATCATGGACATAGCAATCCAACTCCTGACACACATGATGTGGTATTGTGTGTATTCTATGCATTTGTTAAAGAAACTAATGATTACATTCTTTTGGTTGAAAGAAATTAATTTTGTATGTCCTTCAAATGGATAATTTCCAATTTACGATTTAATCCTTTTGGTTGAGGGGTACCTAGACATTTGATCCAAAGTGTTCACATTGTAATAAGACTTTGGATCAGTTGCTGCCTTCCTTCATCAGCAGTACCATTTCCAGATCTGAGGTGTACATCCTGCTCTTACTTTCATACTGTGTAATCCCTAGTTTAATTTGTCTTTCTGTTTTAATCACACAGCCTAATCTGCACAGGCTCTTTAGATAGTAAAAACAAAACCTTGGATTATACATTGTTCTGTCTTTCAGTATTATTTAATCAGCAGTTTGTGGATGTAAAACGTTAATACCTTTTAGGATATTTTTTAAATGTCCATAGTTAAGACAAAGAAATCAAACACTACATCTTTTGTCTGTATCTTTTTTTTATTGTTACAGGTATTTATTATCATGCTTTTTAGGTCGAACACTCAAGACCTTTTGTATATACTTTAGTATATACTTATATATTAGTATATACTTATAAGTGTATGTACTTTGTGGGCTCTGGAGATCAGCCCTTGGATTTGTCTGCTTCTGCTTAGGTTTTTTTTTTCTGTTCAACTGCCTCTATTTAACAGTCCTAATAAAAAAAGCCCAGTAGAGGACAGTAAAATACCAGAATTGCTTTCTGCTGAAGACTTTCTTTTTTTAATTTTTCTGGCAGCCGCCCCTATTTAACTTTCCTGATAGAAAATGACCAGCAGAGGTGAGTAAAATACCCGAATCACATTAGCATTCTGTAGATTCCAGTCCATAGAAATTGTCTTCAGCGAGCACCCGTAGACTATAGTATTCTTTTCAAATCTTGTATTTTCAGTGATATGACCACTGAAGGCCCTGATTTCCTGCTGAAAGGCAATATTTCTCTCCATGTGTTCCCATACCTGGTGTGTCATGCAGTTCAGTGCTTACTTTCCACCATGTTAAAGAACAGTAGATGTTTCAGCACCCAGGGTAATGTGCTGCATAGCTAAATACCTATAAGGTCCTAAAGGAGACACCAATTGCATTGCAAATGTGTGTTATATTTCGGCTATGACAATAAGCAAATAATGGATTTAGTTGAAACAGTTCTGTGAGTCTATCATTGGCCTCTACTATTTTTCAATTTTAGTTAATATCCTGTTAGATTCTTTGACTTTATCTCAAATATTTTGTAAGAATCATTGCTGTTTTATTTGTGACTTTTGTTTTTTTTTCCTCAACAGAGTGTTTTTATCTAGTTAGTTAGTCAATCCATGCTTCTACTGTTTTAATTCCTTCCATACTATACCCCTTTCTAGAAATTTGTCTTTGTGTTTGACGTTTTCTTCTGCAAACTCATTGTCACTTGTCGTTATTCTTTTTAGTCTAATCAGTTGCCATTAAGGTAAATTTGTTCTCAAAGACTAGTTGTGTAATAAAGTTCAGAATTATTTCGTACATTGGGCATGGAAGGGAGTATGCTTAGCAATATAATTGTGTTTGTTTTACAATAAGGAGCAAGTTAAAAGAAATGTGAAAGATAATGGATGGCAAATGCATAATCCTGGTAATTGTTAAATGGTTATTTTAAAACTCATGAGATTACATTGTGATAAATGTCCTGACAACTAAGAAGCCTCCTACAAGGTAAGCATGGCAAGTTTAATAAGTATGGGACAGTATAATATTTATATCGAGAGTGGGTGACCACCAATAATAGGCTTTTAAAAAGATGCACAATGTGTTGTATTTTGCATTGACAAAAATAACATTAATATTCATAATTACAGAAAATATTGTGCCTTGTTTGTTTGTGTTACAAGTTAATTGTTCGGCCCCCTCAGTAAAAGCCATATAATATGGAAATTCACTGGGGCTTATAGCAAAAATTCAATGGCCAACTTTAGGCTCTAAGACAAAATATAAAGCACAGGGTCAAGACTGATTTGCATATGGCCGGGTCCTAACTGGGGTGGAATGGTGAGCAAAAGAATAATGGATTTAACCCAGATCTCTTGAATATATGATTTATTCAGCATTTCGTCTATCATTTGTTTGTGTAGCACTTTTCACCCTAAGTGGGATGGCTATGGCCAGACGTGGGTCCCTTGCTCACTGTGCCACTGGATTCAAGCTAGCCTGGTAATACCTAGAAACTGGTCCTAGGATGCTTGTTTCCGGTCCAGGGAGGACCTAGCTTGGCAGTTCGATCTGGCCTGTTCCCATGAGGCACAGGATCAAGACTGATGCGTATTTGTAATATTTCACCTTGCCGGTTATTAGGCCAGTAAGCCCTTGTAGGTTCTTGCAGTATTAATGAGCAATTCTCTATGATCCAAAGCAGTTCTAATGCAAGGCTATGCAGTTCGTAATGTAAGAATCAGGCACTTCGTAATGTCAAAATAATGCAGTTTGTTATTCAACTATCAGGCAGTTTGTAATGCAAGAATAATGCAATGCATAATGCAACAATCAGGCAGTTCGTAATGGAACAATAATGCAATACGTAATGCAACAATCAGGCAGTTCGTATTGCAAAAATAATGCAATGCGTAATGCAACAATAATGTACTCCGGCACCAACCCCGGTGCTCTCGACGGTCGATACGCTACTCTTACTGAATCGCGATCACCTTCTGCCAAAATGTGCCCCCAACACGGGTATGGTGGAAAACAAAGTGCAGCTCCACACTCCAGCCTTGGTGCTGCCACTCCTCGGCAAGTACGGGCCACGATACGAGCTTAAGCGGGGGCTCGCGCTGCGAGAATGGGAAAGGCCAAAGGCGTTTCTCCACGAGCCTGCCCCCCGCCCCAGGCAGCAACACATGCACGCTCGCTGAGTGTTGCCTGGGGGGGGTGCGACTTGCTCTCCTGTCCTCTCCTCGCGACTTGGGCCTCCAATGCGACTACATAGATTTTGGCAGTGGAACTCGGTCCCCCGACGGGGATGATTCAAGGACCCTCCATGGCAAAGGCAAGCTCGGGCCTGGCGGCACAGCTCCTCTGGGGATGCCGGTCCGGGCGAGGGCAATGGCGAAGATCCCAGGGCTGCAACAGGGCACACGCACACAGCGTCGCTGGGACTCACTTGAGCTCCGGGTGTGCCCGGTCACATGGCAATCCTTACAAAGGTCTCAGGCTTCATGAAGCACACACACCCAGCATGGCTGAGACTCCCTTGAGTTCCAGGTGCACACGATCACGGGCAATCCTCACCAAGGTCTCTGTCTGCACAAAGCACATGCACACAGCGTCGCTGAGACTCACTTGGACTCCTGGCGCCCACAATCACAGGGCAATTCATACATGGGGTCTCAGGCTGCAAAAAGCACACACACCCAGCGTCGCTGAGACTCACTTGAGTTCCGGGTGCACACGATCACAGGGCAATCCTTACGAGGGTCTAAGGCTGAAAAAAGCACACAACACAGCATCGCTGAGACACAACTGGAAACTTTTGTGTTCCTGAGTTTCCACAACAGGGAGCCAGCTCTCCTCGGGCCCTTGGGGATAAGTTACTTCAGGACACAGCACACAGTAAAGTCCTTTCAAGCAGGAGGACACAGCACACAGCAAAGTCGCTTAAGCCTCTCCTTGGTTAAATCAGCAAACTGCAGGTCAGCCCCAGAACACACAGCAAGGGTCAGTCCTTTCCTTCAGTCTCTTTAGCTGTTTCGTTCTTGGCAGAGTTTCCTCTTGACCATGAAGTAGTTTCAATCCTTAACAGTCTTGATTAGTTCCATTCCAAAGTCCAGGGGTTTCAGCTCTCCTAGTTATACCCCTAAACGTCTTTAAAGTCTTTGTGTTCAGGGGGGCACTGACCCCTGTCCAAACCAGTTCTGGGTGTCTCCCTGGCAGTGACACCTTTTCCTTTGATAGTGGGGTCTGGATCCTTAATCACTCCGCGGGAGATGAAGCCATTGTTTTATGGCAGCAGCCCAGGCCTCTTCACCACCAGGGTCTACTCCTCTCCCCTACACTTCAGATGCAGGTCAGCCTGTTGATGTCTCACCTCCTCCCCTGGCTCAAGACATTCCCCAGAGCCTATCACATTCAAATCCAGGCAGTCAATTCACAATCAGGCAGAGACACACAGAAATGTTAAAACACAAAAACCCAGCCACTTCTAAAAGAGTGGTTTCTAAATACACAATGCAAAAACCACCTTCACAAAAAGATGTGCTATTAAACTGTGAGTTCAGGCACACTAAACTTCACATCTCCATCTTAAGCCTATGGGAAGATAGGCTGGAAACATATTACATAGGCAATATGGCCTTGCAACAGTGAAGAAACGAAATGGAGAGTATTTCTCTGTCAGGACATGTTACACACCTTAGTACGTGTCTTACCTTTCACATACACTGCACCCTGCCAAGTGGGGTACCTTGGTCCTACCATAGGGGTGTCTGATGTGCATAAAAAGGAAAGGGTAAGGCCTGGCAAGTGGGTTGTCAGGACAACATGGCAGTTTAACAAACTGCACGCAGGCACTGCACTTGTGTGGGTAGCACAATTAGTGCTGAAGGACCCTAGTAGCATTTGCATTACCAGCCCTGGCACACACAGTGCACTTTACAAGGGGTTTTACTAGTAAGGCAAACATACCAATCATGGACAACCAATTACCATAACACTTTATACAGGGAGCACTTGCACTTTGACACTGATCAGCAGTGGCAAAGTGCCCAAAGCATCTACGTTGGCAACACCATGTCAGAAAAAAGGTCGAGGGGGAAGGCAAACAGTTTAGGGAACTTTAGCCAAAAAGGATCTAGTCACACAAATAGAATATATGTTTACCTACTGTTTACACTTATATTTACCCAAATGTTTACACTTTTTACACCCACCTTGTCATTGTTCTTTGAAGAAGATCATACAAACAACAAAATGAAAAATATAGAAAATCTCTATTCTCATGAATAAAATATAGATTTACCCATCAACCCGGCTCTGCTTTTTGCAGCACTTAATCAACCAATTTTTGTAGCCTCATAGTTCAGGTGATGTGCAATAGTGGAAGGCACCTACAGGCACAGTGTGGGCAACTACCAGGTCATTTTGCCCTTGGCCCAGGGGTCAGCCATTGAATTCGGGTTTTTGTGGGGAGTTTTATTTAGCGCAAACTCGACCCAAAGGTATCAGAGAGCTTTTCATGAGTACCAGTTGCATCACAGTTGGATACATTTAGGTGATTTGCCCAGAATAACAGGATGTTGAGTGTCCTTGCCGATCCTCAAGCCCGGTTCCCCAGCTTTGAGGCCGATCGCTCTAGTGCGGTTCTGAAATCAGTTGGCAAACATACAGAAATAACATAATGAATAATCATTGACGGATCATGTAAGGGGTATGTCACTTTGACATGACCTCAACATGGATCAATTATTGGTGTGTACACTTGCTGTACTAGTTGGCGTGGACTTTAATTACACAAGATAAATGTATTATGGTAAAAAGAAGTAGTGCAGAAATATAGTAGGTGGTTTGTTTGCGTAGCTTTCTTCATGACTGAGTGTGGCTACTTCAAAGGGCTGTTACAACGAGCGGATCCTTCAAAAAGCTCCTTTATTGGCGCTAATAAAATGCTGATTGATTTTCATTCCCTTTTTAGTTTCCACAAAGAAAGCCTGTTCCAAGTCGAGTTGTTCACATCTGCAATCTTCCAGAGGGAAGCTGTACAGAAACTGATGTCATCAACCTAGGAATTCCTTTTGGAAAAGTCACCAACTACATCCTCATGAAGTCTACAAATCAGGTACTTTATTTTTTCCTTTTGAGACTGTTTGAGTAACCTTATGTACACATTTTGAGAGAATATATTCTAAGGGCCTCATTATGAGTTTGGCGGTCCTTCAGCGCCACACCTGTGCAGTCCGAAGGAGGACTGCCAAATCCGTGGTGCGCCCGACGGATTAGGATTATAATCCATGGCAGGCGGGCAGTACCGCAGTGGTCTCAACAGTGGGCTGTTAATCTCATAGGAGAGCCTAACATGCAGCCCACCACTGTGACAGCACCTGCAGCACATTCCTGAAAGGTATGACAAGCATGCCAAAGTGTGCAGGAGCAGGATTGCAATTCCAGGGGGGCACAACATGTACACCCCTGCATGCACCCCCAGGCCCAGCAAGTACCTTTAACCCACACAACTATATTAGCATTATTCTCATTACCCTTACACTCGGTGCAGACGGAGCTTAACCCGCTGTGCTAACTTCTCAGGATCTGAACCTGGTAGACGCAACTTACTCAAAGAACTCTACAGGAGCCCCATTAATCCAATGACATTTCTGACCAGGATTTCAGAATATACCCTCGTATTACACCAATGTATCTACTGCAAACACTCAACACAAGACAAGAGGCTCAAGGGCTGGCTCGCCAGTTGTCTTCAGGTCTGCATCGGAAGCACTGTGTAAGCATACCCAGTTCTGTCACGCATGATGGCCCCCCATGGCTCTGGGCAAGAGGCATTAACTCCCTCCTCTGCTCCCTGCACACGACACCCTGATGTCCCCTGCGACACCACATGACTCGGGCTGGTAGCCTGCTGCAGGCCACAGTCCAGGCATAGGGACATCAAGAATAGGCACAGGCAGACAGCAGCTAGAACACTTGCTTGGCACTTCAGACAACAAACTCTTGATGCCTGAGGGTCTTGGTCTGCCACTGAAAACTTCACCTCTCATGTCCTCCTTTAGTAAGGGGGTCCTTACCTATATGCAAAACCCCTCCTCGCTGACCATTTTAAGCCCCAGGCAGACCTTTGAATCCTTTCATCTTTGGCAAATTATTAAGTCTGGCTAGAGACAGCTTTTTTGTGAGTCAATTTATGTAAATGGTGCATTTTTAAAAAGCAAACTAACAAAAAGCTCACTTCCCCAAAAAAAGCAAATCGAAACGTATGCTCAGCTGCATATTTTCTATATATAATTGCATTAAGGGTTCAGTACCTTATGTGCCTAATAGAGGTCCCTGTACAACTCTACAGGGGCACTTAATAGCCCGCGGTACTGCGCCCTTTCCTTGCCTAGTGGAATTATTTTTAATTACTTATGCTACTGCTGGGATATTTTTTAACAAAATAGCATTTGCAATGCCAATAGGTCAAAGTTTAATTAATGTGAGGCCTATTGCATTGCAAATGCTTGTTTTCTTTTCTTTCTCTATCCTCTTTTTATTTTATTTAGCCTACCTTGTGTGTTAAAACTGCGGGCCTGATTTAAAGCTGGGTGGATAGGTACTCTGTCACAAACAAGCCAGATAGCCCGTCTGCCACCTTATTACCAGGGCTATAGGATTTAATGCACTTGTAATAAGACTGATGAGATAGCTGTCATATTTATGATGGAGTAATCTGTCTGTCAAATCCTAAATCAGGCTCTCTGCCATCAGGTTACAGTAATTCATATCCAATAGTACATTTGTTTTGTGGCAATACAAATCACATGGTCATATCAGGTGCATTAACTATAAAAAAAAGGTTGTCTATATCTAATGTAAATACACCCATGAGTTAGGAAACACCTGAATTGATCTATTACATTTATATGTAACAACTATTTTTTTAATTTTAAAATGTTATTTTTGGTGTTTGCCTTGTAAAATGGAACCACTGCACCAGTTTGCCAAGGCCAGAAAAGTTGTATGTTTCAATGATTGTTCTGTATGAAGCCCAGTCTTTTACCCTCCCTTCACGCCACCCTGCCCAATCCTCTTTCAATTGCGGTCTGAAATTCTGTTTTCTTGTTACAGGCTTTTCTTGAGATGGCGTATTCTGAGGCAGCGCAGGCCATGGTGCAGTTCTACAAGGAGACACCTGCTATGATAAATGATGAAAAACTACTTATTCGCATTTCGAAAAGATACAGGGAGCTTCAGCTAAAGGTAACTTCTTGGTTAATAAGTTCGTGCCATTTTCATTTGTTCTACATTATCCTGTGCTACTACAGGAGTTTGCTGCTTTGTTACGCATCCTTCTAAATCAGTATTAAGTGGCAAAGACACATATAGCTATTCCTGTCTGTCTTCAAAGAGGGTAAAGGACGTTCAGAAACCCTTTGGCATTTTATATTTCTGCGTTGGTTTGGTTGTATTTTTTACGCTCACCTTGGGTGTGTCTTTTGGCTTTATTTTTTATGCTAACTATCTTGAGTTTTGTGGCACCAAAACAAAGGCCCTTATTTTGGCTTTTGAAGGAGGCCTGCCATCTTGTCAAGTCATGGCCTTCGCCGGCCTGGTGGGTGACTGCCTGCCTGCTGGGGATATCTCTCTGCAGAGTAATGACGTTGTAGAGTGGGTGTATGGTTAAATTAGCAAACGTTTCTGAGAAAACAAACTCTCAAAGCAAGAGTTTGTTTTCTGTGGACACGTTGCACAGGGAGCCTTTCCCCTGCATGTAGGCGCCATTTCACATTGCCCCTTCCCTTTTCCACTATGTTTTGAATTGCATCCACCGGCAGGAATTAATAATGCCGCCCATCCCTACCTCACTAATATGCAGTGACCATCACTGTTGCCCAGCATCCTGTAGCAAATGGACCACTGAGTCGGCGATTACTGCTGATAGAGCCAGCATAGGCTCCACTAGTGGTATCCCAGCAGTCCCCCACTCTAAGTAGAGTTGGTGAATTCTAGGTTTGGTAAGGTGGGAGAACTGATGGCCCCTTACCTCACCAATCTGTAAATAAGGTCACCATTCTGGTTTGTGGGGAATACCTCACTTTTTGAACCTTAAGTGTTAGCCAGATGTGTTAGGTTCTTACCCCATGATAATGGTCAGGTCAATGTGCAGCTGGATGAAGACTAACACTGCTCCATCAAACATGTTCAGGTTTTAAATCCTTCATTCAAAAACCCAGGGCCTTCCTAAAATACAGCTGTGCTCCTGGCCAGCATCATTATAATCTCAAGGGTGTCCCTGTGCTTAGAATAAAGTAATGGTTTGTTTTTGGATTTCTCCAGTATTTGATTAATTTCCCGCAGCTGCTCCTATGTGTCACAGGTCAGTCAGTGATGGTGGATTGTGGCTAATCACCAGCAAAACATGTTTTGCAGCTGCATGGCATCCAGTCAGCCAAAACATTCACGATAAAGCTTTGTGCATAGTTCACAACCACCTTTGCTTGTGAACTATTTTGTCTTGTGTATTTCAGTGCTGTAATTGCCAAAGCCTTTCGTACATACGGTTTTGCAGCATAAATCTTTACTAAATTCACATGCTGTGCATTATTCTGCCATCTAGCGGTTGAGCCTGGAATTCTTCTCTATTTGGTAGTCCTTCATCTATTTTTGTTGTTGCTCCGGGTCGACGGACCCCCCCATTTGCTGTATCATGGGATAAGAATTTCCTCTACCATTTCGAGAATGCCCATACAGGGGGATCCCAGTGCGGCTTATTGGAGAAACTCCATTCCAGTTCTGCTGGAATTGCCACCACAAATACTCGGAGAAGGATAACCACATGTTCTGCACAAAGACCATTGAAGCAACAGCTGTAACATCTGCTCTGTGTCACGTCGAAGACGCTGAGGGTGAGAGAGAGGCTGAACCAAGCACGTCATACCATGTAGGGACAGCAGATGACTCCATCCCTAAGAGACATGGATCTGTCGAGCGATAAAGAGGAAAAGGCGGCAGAAAGTGCCATGGGTGAAACACGCCAACTTGAGGAATGTCATTGTCGAAGCCATGGTGTAAAACTTTATTGTTTAGTTAATTAAAACCATAACATTGTCGAAGCCCAGGCAACTAAGAAGATCAAGAGACTGGAGGTAAGAGAGTCATCGACCCTGAAGAAATTGCCTTAGTCCTCAAAATCAGACACAACGGCGTCACAGGGAGCCTCAGCGTCAAAACACTCCCCAACAGCAGGCATGCCCCAGAACAGAGAACCCCTCAGATTCCTCAAAAGGGACACCACAGGAGGAAGATCTCCTGAAAAAAACCAGTCATCAAAAGATCGATTGGGGAAAGATGCTTTGACGTCGAAAAAGGAGAGGTCGGGAGAAGAACACAAAAGCTCAACTGAGACTTCTTTAAAGGAATCTTTGACATCGAAGAGAAAGATGACAATGGTCCTCGATACCGAACAAAGCGCAGCAGAAATCAAGAAAGAAGAAGAGGCGTCTCAAGGCCAAAATGGTTACCCTTCTCAAAAAGAAAAAGGAATTTGAAGAGTCTCTAAAAGGATTTTGAATTCCGCCGAAGATTTTAATACCAAAGGGTTAGGGCAAAAAAGAGTTAGAACAGATCGAGCCTCCTTTAACTCCAGAGCCACAGGAGGAGGAAGAGGAGCTCTTCTACTAAGAGGAAGATGAAAAAATGGGAGGAATGTTCCAAGGTGCTGAGGAATCAGAGTATACAGAATCTCAGTGGCAAGACCTTGAGATAGACTCCTCAGAACAGGGGGTAGATATTATCCGTCGAGGCCTTCATCTCCGGATGACATTGGCATGTAAAATTAGGTGATTAAGAAGGCTGTGGACAAGCTTTGAGTGGAGCTGGAACAGGAAAGGCCATAGTCTTGTTTCCTGCTGGAAACACTTTTACCAACACAAGCCAGGAACCAATTCCTACCAATGCTCCCTCACGTCCAGGACCAGGGAAGAGAATCTTTCAAAGAACCTGCCCCTTTTAGAGGTGTGACTCCAAAGGCAGAGAAAAAATGCAAGTATTCATCCACAGACTCAGCATACATCAAGTGTACTGTGCCGGCGGATTTGATCATCACCTCTGCAGCATGGATGTGGGCCAACATCCCATCTAGATCAGTCCCACCTCCAGACAAGGAGAGCCAGAGGATGAACCTCATTGTTCGAAAATTTGAGTGCAGTACTGCAAACCAGTGAGGCATCACAAATTCCAATACCCTCCTACATCACCATGCCTACCAGCACTGGAAGTAGATGGCAGAACTAATGAAGCACCTGCCTGAACAGTACGGAAAGAGAGCTGCACGCCTACCAGAAGAAGGCAAAAACATCACCAACACATGCCTCAGACACATCCAGCCTCCAGATGATGATGGGCATCACCCTACGCCATCACTAATGGCTGCGAATTTGGAGGTTCAATCTTGCGGTACAGGTGAACATACTAAATACCTCATTCAATGGTGAACAGTTGTTTGGGAGCATGGTCGATGACACCTTGAATCAGCTCAAGAAAGACAATTAAACTATTCGGTGGGTATATGTCATGGAGGGGGGGTTATGGGAGGCGGGTGGGAATGGGGGAGGGTGTTTGGGCGCGGGAGTAACCATCTGTACCACATTGGTTGTTTGGTTGAAATGCAAATAAAACATTTTTTTTAAAAAGAAAGACAATAAAACTACGACATCAATGGGAACATTGCAGTTTCGAGGAGGTATGCAAAGGGGATGAGTACCATTGCGTAGGCCTACGGGGAGAGACAGGTTCCAGTCAGGAACATCCCACCTGACTTTCCAGGAAAACAATCATACATCTACACCCCAGCAGAGTTGACAATACCAGCAACAATAAAGGCAGTCCTTTTGTGGAAGAACACGGGGAAGGGGACAATCGCATAGGGGAAGCACAACCCCCACCAGCAAGTGACTTCACAAGAGTCTGCAACCGCTCACAAACAACACCAGTGAGAAGCATATATAGAGAGCTCGACCTCTTAAACACAACACCAGTGGGAGGCAGAATAAAAGCTTCCTTCAAGAGTGGAGGAAGATAATGAATCCTGAATGTAATACAGAATGGATATTGCTTTGAATTAGAAAAAATGCTTTAAAACAAAGGAACCCAAAAAGAAGGTGCATTTGAAAAAAAAATATTGCCTTCTCAAGGATACAGAAAAATTGCTGCAGAAAAGAGCAATACAAAGAGTGCTAAAAGCAGAAATAAAAAAAGGGAAATTACTCAACTTATTCCCAATTCCAAAGGTAGATGGATCTCTACAACCAATTCTAGAACTCAGGTTCATAAACAAGTTTATAAAGACTCAAAGATTCAAGATGACAACTTTGCAGGAGGTCATACCACAATTTCAAAAAGGGGATTACATGGCAACTATAGACTTAAAAGATACCTGCTTGCACATCCCAATGAATTTGAAACACAAAAAATATCTCAGGTTTGTGGTGAACAAAACACACTCCCAGCTCACAGTACTGGCATGTGCACAAAGAGTATTTACAAAGTGTTGTGCTGCAGTAGCAGCACACTTAAGAAGACAAGGCATACATGTCTATCCTTACCTAGACGGCTGGCTAGTAAGAGCAAACTCCCACAATAAGTACTAGGAACATATTGAGCAAGTAATGAGAATTGTATTCACTGTGGGATTCTTAATAAACAAAGAAAAGTCATCACCAGTACTAGAGCAGGAAAAATTGTTTCTTGGATGAAGAATCCACTCAATCCAAGGGAAGGTGTACCCCAATGAAAGGAGAATATAATCATTACTGCTGAAAACTCCCCTGTACCAGAAGGGTCAACCTCTGACAATGGCTTTAAAGCCACACAACAGGGAGTTGGGAATACCTAGTGGTTGTCACTCAAAAAGTACAAGAGGAGATGGTGTGGTGGATCAGATCACATATAACACAGGGAAAGAACTTTGCACAACCAACTTTAGCAGTGACAATTACAGCAAATGCCTATCAAATGGGTTGCGGAGCTCATATGGGCTTGCTCAAAGTGTGAGGAGTCTTGAGGGGAAAAGATGCAGTAAAACACATCAATATCTTGGAACTAAAATCAGTGTTCTTAGCCTTAAAAGCTTATTAGAATGAGCTTTTAGGAAAATCAATATTGAGCCAAACAGATAACAAAAACCACAAAGTTTTACATCAACAAGCAAGTAGGAACACAATCCCTTGTATTATCAAGACTAGCCCAAGACCTGTGGAAGTGGGCCATACAGAGGAAGATGGAAATAATTGCTGTTCATCTCCCAGGAAAGGACAATATAGAAGCAGTCAGGCTGAGCAGACAAGTGTCAAGCTCACACGAATGGCAACTGAATCAGAAAGTACTCAAAATGATCTTTTGGAGGTGGAGAACTCCAACAATAGATCTACTTACCAATGAATGCAAAAAATGCCAAAATGTTGCTTTCAGATAGCCACATCACCAATCCCTGGTTGAATGGACTGTTGATAAACTGGTCAGGGACCTTTGCTTACTCTTTTCATCTGATGCCACTTTTTCACAAAGTGATCAGCAAATGCAGGGAAAGCAAAATGGCACTCATACTAATTGTCCTACAGTGAGCGAGGCAAACAGGGTTCTCAGAACTGATAAAAATATCACAAGGAAACATTCATGGATTACCAATAAAACAAGACCTACTGTCAATATAAGAAGAAAAGGTACTTCACCCAGAACCAGAGTCTATGAGCCTGGCTCCTGAAGACTTAGAATTCGATCATTTAAAGCTGTCAGAAAACAAAATGGCTGTTTTAAGAGAAGTAGGAAAGCCAACAACAAGAAACTTTTGTAGAGCAAAATTGAAAAAATACTTTATGGTGTGTTAAAAATGTATTATTAAGAAAAAACACAAATGACGCAACAGTCTTGAGATACCTAACACACCTCATAGACTGAAAGTTTACATATGCATCGTTGAAGGTACGCTTAGCAGCAATAGTGGCCCTCAAAAAGGGTCACATGGGAAGAAGCTTTTTACAGCCCCAATAATAAAAAAGATTCTCAGAAGGGGCAAAGAAGATTGCACCACCAAGAAAGGTACCAGCTACCACTTGGAATTTAAATATAGTACTCACACAATTAATGAAGGCACCCTTTGAACCGTTGCACAAGGCCACATTACAAGTGCTCACCTTCAAGGCAGCATTTCTGGTGGCCATAACGTCTTTGCGCAGGGTAGTGAAATACAAACATTCAAACTTCAAGAACCATACTTTTAGGTTCACAAGGACAGGATCATCATGAGGACAGACCCACAGATCTTACCAAAGATATTTCACATTTCTGCATTAATCAAGCAATACAAATTCCATGTTTCTTTCCAAAAAAACAAAGACGCACGCATAGGGAACACTACACACGTTGGACGCAAGACGTATCAAAATGTACTACATTGAAAAGTCGAAAATAAACAGCAAGCCAATGCAACTATTTGTCTAATTTGTGAAGAAGTATCTTGGAAACCCAGTAACTAAGGGCATAATTGTAAAATGGAACACGTACACACTTCAGCTGTGCCACAGAAATGCGGGGGAGAAAATCAACTGATCCCCAAAAGCACATTCAACAAAGAAGAAAGGAGCAATCATTGTGTTTGTAGAAAATGCCCCCTTACAGAAAATATGTATGGCAGCAATGTGGTGATTGCTTAATGTTCACAAAACACTACTGTATAGACATTCAACTGAACAAGAAAGCTCAAGAGGTCTTACACCTTCTGTTTACAAATCAAAAATCATCATCAGCCCAACCACCACAACACCACTACAAAATCCATGCACAGCATTTGAATCCAGAAAAGAATCACGCTACAAAACATGTAGTGGGAGAGTTACTAATATTTTGCACCGTGTTTGCATCACATAAGTGATACAAATTTGTGCAAAATAATTTTTTCCCAATTTACTGTCCACCAAGAAACTAGCGCTGGAAAAAATGGTAAAAATAAGGCAAAGCAATGCATAGCACTGCTTTACACCACTTTGCGCCATGGTGGCGTACCAAGGGCGGTGCATGTGTGTCCCATGCAATCACCCAAGGCTTCTCACGCTAAACCCAATTTACTAAATTACATGGATTGGGTTTAGCTTAAGAAAACTGTGCCCTTTTCAAGAAGGCACAAGAAAGGAGAAATGCCTTCATTTCTCCTTCCTTTTCCCACTTTGTATGTGGTCTGTAAAGTGCAGCACACATGCAAAGTAGGAACATGATTACAGTTAAGTCTGTGCATAGTATTTTATGTTGGAAGGGTTCCTTCCAGTACAAAAGCTATACTAGAGTCACAGAGACACCCTTGCACCACGGCGCAAATGTGTCTCTGTGGCGTACAGCAGCTGATTTCAGTGGCGCTAGTGAGGGGGAAGGCTTGTGCCTTATTTTAGTAAATAGGGCACTCTACTCCTCTCTCCTTTTCATGTAGTGCACCACAGCATTTCCGGCTGCTGCAGTGCCTAATGTGAAAAAATAGTAAATGTGCCCCGTAGTTTCTTACCTGTAGGTGTAGTTCTGCAGCTTGGATTCACAAGCAACCCATCCACCTGCACCAAGAAGATGGTAGTAGAGAACAACCAGGGGGGGGATGAAGATAGTGTCCAAAGGTGGGAGCTTCCGGAAGAAGGCGTATGATGTCACAGGATACATCATTGACGCTCAGCAACAACAAAATCAAAAAATGGAAGAAGGACTACAAAATATTGGAAAATTCCGGGCAAAACCACTAGATGATGTAACAATGCACAGCATGTGAATCCAGAAAATTCTTCAAGGTGTAAAACTACACACACAGGTCAGCAACTATAGATTTTTTAGGTCTTCTAAGAACCTTGAGGTTCTCACATATCAATAGAAGTGGCCTTGACTTATGGTTACAAATCTGTCATGGCTGATTTTACTTTTGTCAGAATCCCATCACAAATTTTGAGAAAGAGAAGCATAGCTGATCATAAAGGGAAATAACCTTTTCAACACAATCTTTATCACCCATGATTTTTACCATGTGCTCTTTACCACACAGGTAAGTACCACACAGGTAAGCACATGGTATAGGTTTTTCCTTTACCATGCAGGTAACATATTTTTTAATAACATCCTTTTGTACTTTATTTTAAAAGCAAAATTGGTCAAAGGTTGCAGGTAAAGGTAAAGTGAGGTAAGGATGATTTTGGGGTAAAGGGGCGAGTAGAGGTAAAGGGAGATAAGGGTGCTTTTAAGGTTTAGGGATGGGTAGAGGTAATGATCGGTGAAGGTAATTTTTGGGGTTTAGTGGTGGGTGGAGGTAAATGGAGGTAAATGTAATTATAGTGTTTGGATGATCAGAGGTAAAGGGAAGTATGCTAGTTTTAGGATTAAGGGGTGAGTAGAGGTAAAGAGTGGAAAAAGGAATTTTAGGGTTTGGGGATGGGTAGAGATAAGGCTAATGTTAAGGTTTGGGGTCAGTGCAGGTAAAGAGAGGTAAAGATAATTTTAGGGCTAAGGGAAGGGTAAAGTTGAAGGGAGGAAACGTTTTTTAAACTATTTTTTATTTGAAACAACAAAAAAAACTGAAATTCATGAAATTCACCAATGATAGTTTTCTGTGCTAACTAAAATTGCACCCCCACCATACACTGTTGTGACCTCACATATTACATCTTTCATGACGTGTTAAATGACATCATTGATGAAATCACTGATGACATCTCAAATGACATAGTCACTAATATTGACAAATCGCTAAAGTTTGGGATCCACTTATCCTTGTTAAACAGGATAAAGGCTGAGCACACTTAATATGGGTTGCAGAGGTATGTTTGGAAGTGAGTAGAGGCTTAAAGCCAAAGCCTGTTCCAAAAATCTGAAAGAAAGGCCAAACCTCCTGTTCAGAATAGATAATCCACCAGTGGGTATGTGGGCATGTATCCATATTAAAAAGTTGTAATGCAGTGCTATAGACAAATTCTATATCTTGCTGCCCATATAGGCTAGCGCTTCAGTGCCCCATATTAGGCTAGTAAGCCGTATACAAATACTTCTAAACAATACAATACAATACAACACAATTCTGTGGTACTCAGTTTCTAAGGCTATCTTTTGGAGTCATGATTCATTATAATTCTTACAGTCTTTCCTGTTACCATCGTCATCGGTGTCTTTGGCAAAAAGCTATCATTCTCAGTTAAGCAGCATCACTTAGGGGGGCACTAGTTAGATATTTACACCAAGAATGCCATGAGTTTAACGTGAAAGTGGAACCTGCTTGCGATATGATGAATTAGCTTCTTTTTCCTAGTTCTAATCAACTGCCTCTTGCATCTGTTTTTCTAGGGAAACCAGCTCAACCTTTCATATTGACATTACAGACTCGCAGCTGCCATTGCTGACTAGACCTAGAATGTGCCCACCCGAAAATATTCATAGTATTAATACATTTTTTTTCAGCAGATCCAGATTGACATGATTACATTAGGGACACATGAATCAGATACCTAACCTGAAAAAAATGCAAAAACCATAGCAAAAATATATCCCTTTGTACTTTTCAGACTCACTTTTGTAAAGTGAGTTCCAAAAATGAATATCTGAAATATTCATGCACCTCCTCGTTCATACCAGTATAATTTCTTCCCATTGTTATGTTATGTGTATTTGTAAGGCACACTATCACCCACAAGGGTATCCTGGCATTGAGTATGTGTGTGTGTGCCTAGCCCAAAGCCAGGTCTTCAGCTTCTTGGAGAATTCAAGAAGAGAGGAGGAGGTTCTGATGTGGACAGGGCTGGCTTTAGGGTGGTGTGATCTTTGCCCCCGAACCAGGGCTGACTTCTGGGGGCGCTGTGTTGTCGAATATATAGTGGATTTAAAAGCACCTGCTTCAGCATTCCTTTCCAACAGCAATTTTTAAGCAACAATCAAAATGTCGAGATAACTCTAGTGATTAATGAACCTGCTGAGGAGCAATCGAGTTTTGTCTAGTGACAGTTTTGACTCATCATAAAGTAGCCAGAGG
This sequence comes from Lissotriton vulgaris, assembly GCF_964263255.1. Taxonomy (NCBI): domain Eukaryota; kingdom Metazoa; phylum Chordata; class Amphibia; order Caudata; family Salamandridae; genus Lissotriton; species Lissotriton vulgaris. The sequence continues at coordinate 1,102,784,183 of NC_141693.1, forward strand.
GTCAATATGCCCGCTGCAAAGCACGTGTACTGTGCAAACCACAGACGTGCATATAATAAAAACATTTCAGTGGGTTACTGCTATTGTTGGAGAGATCATTTTGTTATTAGCAGTTTATAAATTAAAATCCTAATATAGACCAGTGAGGTATTAACTGTCATCTAAGAGCTTTGTGGAAACTGTACGGTATAGGTTAGAGCGTTATGATTTTTTCCCCAGTGTTTCATTATCCTAATGTAGCAAAAAGGGTTCATTTGATTAAAAATCAATTCATATTAGTAAAGACAACCCCCTAGTGGTACGGTTTAAATTCTGAGTTTGTGCTTCTCCAGATCAAGCACTCTTAAAATAAACTGCCTACAAGTGTGGATGGCATGTGATTACTAGACGTTGTAGTCCTCTTTCTTATGTAACATTTTCTATAGACTGATTTGCAAATGTGTGATTTCTTGTCTCTGGGTAACATGTCTGTGATGAAAACTGCTCTGACGCCCTACACTGGCATGAGTAGCTCTATGAAACAGAAGAAAAGCATGATTGAGAAAGTGGTTATGGAGAGTTAAGGGTCACTGTTAAAGGGTGGTATTAGGGAATCCCGGGAAAAGGAGGTCATTGGGCACACCAACAAATATATTTGCACTGGGCACCACTAACGCTAAAGCTGGCCCTGGATGTGCAGAGGAGGTCGTTCGAAGCTTTAGGAGCGATGTAAGAGAACACTCGTTTCCTGATCTGGTTCTATGTATGTGTGGGATGTTGGCAAGTAGGAGTCCTGCAGATGTCTGATTCATTGATAAGCATAAACACGTCCACTAGCTGACACTCGTTTTATTGATCTAATTTTCTGCGGCATGTAAATTGCTGAAATGAAAGTGTGATGTATCAACATGGTGGCACTCAAGCCTATTTCAGGGATCTGAGAACATGTATCTTCTTGCTTTTGCATTGTTGAATTCTCAGACTAAGAATGTATTCCTGCATGTGAAATTCTAGGTGACAACTTGCAGTACAAGTGAGTACCGTATTTCATATCAAGCTTAATTTAGTATCATTAAGCTTTTTATATTTCCTTCTGACACTTTCTGAGAATGCGAGCTACACGTTTTTCGTTCTGGTTCAATACAGTGGAAGGATGATCGTGAAAATGTATAGTAGTTACAAATGATAATGGAAATAACTTGACGTAAATGCCAATCCTTTCACTGTAGTTTGCATGCAAAAAGACAGATTACAACAATAAAGCAGAATTTTCTCTTCCATTTAGAAACCAGGGAAGGCTGTTGATGCGATTATCTATGGCATGCACTCGCAGAGGGAGAGAGATATTTTCAAGGACTCAGACAAGTGAGTAATTTGTAAAATGTAATACCATTGCCTCAAAAAAACACCACAATAAATTAAAGAGCAATGTAAGCACATTGGACAAACGTAAAATTACTTAAAAACGAGTCAGAATTTGCTTTCCAGGTAGTTTCTGCTACGTTGAGGTCTTAAAGATGAATTTCACATCAGTGGCAGCGTGCACATTTTATGAATGGTACTAATGATGGAATAATATGGTGTCCCAGAGTGTAATAAACAAATCTGTGACAATTTGTAGAAAGGGACTTTGCAAAATCTACATCTGAACACCTGAAACAAGAGAGTGGGTACATGTGTCTATTGGATGCATTGAGGTGTGAGTAATATTTTAATTCCCCCATGCAACTAAGCTGAATTTAACACAATATTAAAACGTAATGATAGGTTCTTGTAAACTTGAAAAAAAAGATTAATCTTCAGCGCATTTAAAGAGTCTACTCAGGGAACATCCTTTATGACACAACTATTACCCCGCACTACCATTACAACGCGGGGATTACAACGAAAGTCGTTACGACGAATTTCGCTGGAGGGCGCTGTTGGATATGGAATAGTTTAATTTGCTTTCCAACACCTTCCTTACTATCCAAGGGGACTGGAGTTGGAATAGAAAATTAAACTATTCCACTATCCAGTGCCCCCCAACGCAAGTTGTTGTAACGACTTGCATTGTAATCCCAGCGTTGTAATGGCATGCGGGGTAAAAGCATGCATTGTACTGACATACAACGTCTACTCATTACATCACACAGCATATGCCAAGTAAAATCACACATTACTACATTACTAGACATTTGTTTTATCGCGAGCATTTACATGAGTGGTTTTTAAAGAAATAAATATGCTTTTAATTTAATTCCTGCACAGATTGATGTGTTTAAGTGTAAATATCTAAGAAAGACAGGCATTAGATTAAAACCAAACACGCATACTTTGATCTTTGATAATGTTACACTATTTCCGAGTTCTATCTCTGGATAACGAGAATGAGTTGTAAATTGCCAGATTTGATAATTTCTAATAAATTCCTCTAATCGCGCCCCAGTTATTTCTCGCCCTTGGCAGCCCTCCTCCGTCTGGTTGTCTTGAACAAGCAGACTACCCCTGCTGCCACATCTACTACAGATTGATGGAGCCCCGATTTGCACTTCAATGCCTCTCACCCCTCTCCCGAGATCTCCTGGCTGCCACAGCTGACATCATTGGCGCATAACGGCGTAAATGTTTTATTATTTTCCCGTTTTGATGAGTGAAACTGATATACGATCAGACTGAGCAGAGTCTGACACTGGAAACAACAAATTTCTGGCAGAAACATCATCTATTTGTTATTTCACCTCTATTGCACAGACATGTCGCACTAAAATAATACATCTCTGTACCTTTATATCCTTTAAATTTAGATTGAAATCGGGACCGGGATACTCGGAAATGTGCACAGAATCAAAACAAGCCCGCGAAATCTCTTCGAGGAGCGGGCGCCGCCAGAAACCAGGGTCCCGCGAGTGGTGCGAGCGGGCAAGGCTGGGAGGAGCATGCGCTATTGCAAAGCGTGCAATGGGAGCGTGTAAGGAGACGCCATGTGCGCGCACATCTCCTGTCCGTGCGTGCCACCTCCTGTCTCCCTTCGGGACAGAAAGCGGCAGCAATAGAAGCTCGCTAGGCGAAGCAGCGCAAGCGCTGCGTTTGCTAGCGAGACCTAAAAATGGCACTCTAATGTAGGGGAATTATGGACCTGAAGTACAAAGGCATTTTGTAGTTACACTTCATGTGATTCGTAAAATCACAGGGTTTGCAACAGAAAAATACCTTTTGACTTTTTACAAGAGCCCTTTTCCAAGTTGGAAAAGTCGAATTGCAAATATGAGGGGGCGTGAAAGGTAAGTACCATACCTATCCGCAACTCACGAAGGAATGCATTTGTGGTTTGTGATCACACCTCAAAGGCAGTAGTATCTCATTTGAAAAGGGAAAGCTGTCCCATGGAATTACTTCTCCTTTTGTAGTCGTGAGTGTGACCTTGGGGGGGGGGCAGGCAGTGACCCAGAAGACAGCTGCCTGTTCTCCCCATTGTCTTCCCAAACAGGGAAATCTTTTTTTTAAAACAGCTGCAGTCCCATTAATGGACAAAGGGTGCTTACAAAAATGTTTCTGGTTGGGAATGCAAGTGGAGGAATGGAGGTCTGCTGTAACTTCTAGACCTCCATCACTGCAGTTGGAGGCAATAACAGGGTGTCTCAACCTTCAATTAGCCCAATTGTTACTCATCCGGCAGGTGTGAACATACAAATTGCTATGTGACCGGTTAGTGCATACGTTGCATATTTTTCATCACAAATTGCATTCCGATTCGCAAACTAGTTGGTGTGCAGAGTGGAAATCGCACTCTGGTGTTTTTCTATGTATGTTATTTTCTTTTAGGTAGGTGGTGCCATATAGGTTAACCCTCCAGGGCAGAGGGTGTAAAGATAATGAAATGTGTTGTTTCCCACTCTATTAATAGATTCCACTTTGTTTTCAAAATAAAAGTTCATTGAATCTTCATGTAAGAGTTGATTTCTTTATTTTTCATATACGTTTATCTTTATATTATTGTATTCATAATATGGCAATCTTATTTATATGGTCAGCCCAATGCATTTCGGGCGGGTGCCCGAAATGGCTTAAGGGGACTTAATTTCTGAAAGCAATCAAGTAAAGCATAATTTAGCAATGGATTCGCTTGACTTCCATTAGCATGAATAGAACATGCATTCTTGTTAACACAAAAGTGAATGGGTGGCAGTGACTGGTGCTCACAGGTACAAGTGATTCTTAACTGTGCATTTAAAAACATGAGACTAGAAACTTAATGTGATCATGCAAAACCGGACAGTGAATTTGAGAATATGAAGATAAATTTATATGAAAAATAAAGAAATCAACTCTTACATGAATATTCAATGACTTTAGTATTGAAAACAAAGTGGAATCTATTAATAGAGTGCCTATTGGAGACGTTATTCCTACGGGAAACAACGCATTTCGAAGGGAATAGTAAATCAGGCCCCTAATACCTGGGCGCATGTGGGTGAGCATTGGTTGAACTGTTCCGATTTTATGAAAGTCATGATTTCCTGAGAAAGAGCAAGGGAGTAGATTGCATGAGGACTTCATCCGGAAGAACACGCCAGGTCTTGTTATGCTTTTCGCTTGAGTCTTCAATCATTTATCCACAGTTCTGTGATAGCCTTTTAGGACTGCTGAAAGGGCTTTTAGGTTACACACATGCCCTTTCTCATTAGTGATATCAGGTAGTCATCTCAGGGAGTCCAACAGAACAAGATACTCTGAGGTGCAATGCAAGAAGTACTGAACTATAACCATAATCTTAATCAAGATAATTGAGCATTCTGGATACTGAAGTCTTAAAATACTGGGACCTTGGTGTGTAGGCCAGTGGTAAATCCAGATTGTTTCCTTTTAGCTCTGTCTATATTTCATCCTGAGCTATGAGTTTAATAACACAATCAGCATTAGCATTCACCTTCCCACGGTATTGTTTATTGCATGTTCATTTAACAATTACATTTAATCTATTGTATGTGCTATGCATTATAATGTATGAAAGATGGATGGAGTTACGTACATAAACTGACCATGGAGTTTCAACATTATGGGCCTGATTATGACGCGGTTAGGTAAGCATTCCCACCTAGGGCCTGATTACGATGTAGTTAGGAAGGCCTCCTAAAGGCATTTGCTCCTTCCGAATCAGATCGAGAACGTGTCTTCCAGACCGAGGGCTCAATTACGATGCGGTTAGGAACATATGCTCCTATTGAAGTCAATGGGAGTCCAACCAAATCATATCTGAAAGAATCCGGATGCATCGTACTCGGTCGGCCGAACTCTCCCGATCCGAGTGGGTTGGAAACCATTTCCAAACCATTTCAGTCGGGAAGCTTTCCAAACTGCATCAGAATAGGGCCCTAAATATCATTATGTCAGAGCCTGTACTGACCTCTTTTTCTTATCAGCTATTAAATATCAATGCTTAAGACAGTCATTACCTGTTTAAAGTTGGGATATAGGAGGGGTGGAGACATTAATTGTGCATCAGGTTCAAAGGTACAGATGCTCAAATGCATCAGGGTGCCCATGAACCCTGAAAATTCCTGTGTTTTGCTACCCAACCACAGTCGGTAGATCAATTTCCTTCTTGCACTAGGGCTAATGTCGCCCCACTTACTTAGCCTTTCTTTGTGTATGTTCAATAGTGCTTTTACACGAGCACAGTGTTTACATTTGTGTTTTTTGTAGCATATACAGGACTGAAAGGACAAGGTCTCGGAGCCCGGTCAGCCGTTCCCTGTCTCCACCATCCCACAACACAAGCTTCACTTCCTGCAGTTCATCACACAGTCCTCTAGTCACGTCGAGAGCAGAATGGGGAAATGGACGAGAGCCAAGGGATCAGCCAATGTACTCTAGGCGAGAGGAGGAGAGAGAAGCTGGTCCTCGAAGGGACAACGGGGATGTGAGACGGGATAGGACAGACTTATGGGTCCATGAGAGGAAACATTACCCACGTCAGCTGGACAAGCAGGAGGTGGATGACCGAATGGAAGGATCCAGAGGGTATCGGGAAAAACACTCAAAGCACTGCTCTCCAGGAGGTCTACACTCGTCTTCTGGACATAAAAACAGGGACGATGAATATCACAGGAAGGAACCCAGGCCGAAATCTGACAAGTATTCAAAGCAACATCCCCATGATGCCTTGATAAAGGCAAAAAGGAAAGAAGAGGGGCGGTTGAGAGAAGGGAAGGGTTCTCATAGTGAGGATCCAGGCAAGGATAGCTCCTCTGATCACAGGTCTAGTAAAATATCTGAAAGTTCACGACAAAAACACAGCAGTGAGAAAACCAAGAGCAAGAAAGAAGATAAAGACCAAGATGGGAAAGAGGATTCAAATGAAGAAGGAGCAGCGGAAGAAAAAGAGATCAGTGAGGTAATTTTTGAACATAAACTTTTGACCATAAAAAAGCACCATATTCATAAAGCTAAAATAAAACTTCTATGAGTTTTTATTGAATGTTAGAAAAGTAAGAGTCAGAAAAACTGTATGTGCACGGCAGGAATCAGTAATATTCATGTGATGACCAGCTCTGTTACTAGACATGAACTTGGCAGGCTTGCTGAATCACTATTGAAGTGGTGTGATATAGGATTTCATATAAAAGACATGATGACATAAGGTAAACCAATCGAGAATATTGAGAAAAGCAGCGTTCATAGATGAGCAGCATGAAGCATACATGAGGAACAGTGATATGCAAAGCTGATGAATATGCCTTTTTCTTCTAGGCGTTTTACTGTTCAACACAAAGTGGTCTAAGGCTCCATCCATGACCTCTCGGACCTGAAAACTGTATTTTTGAAAATGAGGCAAACACTTTTAAAAAGTTAATCTCTTTCAAATGGTGTTTGCGTTGTCAAGGACACATTTTAGACCCTTTTTTCCAGGTATATTGCCAGCCCTGAGTGACCCAGGAGACATGAATATATAGAATCTCCGGAATGCATTTGCATCTTCCACACTTGAGATGTCGGTATCTGATCAAATGCGATCACAAACCACTGATACTTTACTCTGAATTGCAGAGTAACTCCCTTTCACTGCCCCTCCTATTTGCAAATCGCTGAACAGACTAAACTAATTTTGGAGCATTCGTAAATACATCAGTGTGCCATGGACACAAACTTGCATTGATGGCCCCCATAGCACACGAAAAGATGCACCTCTTCTCCCCCACTACACTAAGGGCCTAATTAAGAATCTGGAGGTCCACTGACCGCCAGACTTGTGGTGAGGTGCTGGTGACTTCCTACTGCCACAGTACGATACTGGCGGTTGTGTCACCCTGGGACCGCCAACGCTGCCAGGGAACTGCCATTCCCAGGCGGTGGCGCAGTGGTCTTGAGGCAGTAATATGCTTGGCAGTACCGCCACAGTTCCGCCAAGCATATTACGACTTTCCTCACTGCCACTGATTTCCTGGAGGTCTTTTCTCCATGAAAAGAGTGGCATTGAGGAAAGAAAGGGGGCCCTACAGAGCCCCCTTGTGCTTTATTCCATGTGGATGTAAACAGGAGGGCACAACTTGTGCCTGCCTGTGTGCATGCACCCACAATTCCAGCATGGATAGAACTTCACAGTCCACCCCGTACTGGAACTTCCTTTGATGTTTCCATTGCAGTGCCTATTTTATAGGCATCACTATGGGAATGCCAAAAAATCTGCCGCCAATGATTAAAAAAAGTCATATTACGGTGGGTGGTTCTCACATAGGTAAGGCAGTGCAGCTGCAGGGTGGTCCCACTGCTGCAGCACCAAACTCGTACTCAGTCCCTAAGGCCCTGATTACATGACTGCAGAGCATGTGGAATTCCACCTTGCACAATTTTATGTTGGCCATGGTGCCCGCACCTGAATTTCTTTGGATACAGGAAGACTAGACCCGAATTTACAAACCAGCAATTTCAGTTGATAAAATTGCTTTGGGAAAGGGCTGCACCTCCATCCTCTCAGGCATGGCTCCCCGCTGCCAAGCAGCATCTTTCCATTCCTCCACACACCCATTTGTGCCCCACCCCAGACTGGAGCGTTTGCAGGCATTTACCCCCTGCTCAGAGGAAAATGTCTGTGTCGTACCTCATGGAAATGCACATTCTACACAAATACTGACCAAGAAAGACAGTTCTGCACTACTATTACCCATTCATTGGGGTCTGACTGGGGTCTGACTACAAACTGCAGAAATTCCTTTCAGATTTTACCAGCAGCCATCGAAATTCCTGCTGCACATAATCTCCATGGAATTCCATGTGACTTGTAATTGTGCCCTAGGTATTTTTATTACATTACTCAGGTAGGCTTTGCCTATGATTTTCATGGCATGGCCAAGGCAGAAGAGCTCACTGCCGATTGATCATGATTTGGACAGACACTTGTGATATGTTCCTATGACATGCACATCAACAACTTGATTAAGAGTCTGGCGGTCCTCCGACTGTCAGAATCATGGTGGGGTGGCAGTGGAAGTCTTCTGTCCGCCAAAGTGTGACCCTGGCGGTCATGCCGCCCTGGGACTGCTGACACCGCCAGGGAACCATTGTTCCCTGGCAAGGGCGCAGCAGTAAATAAGCATCAATATGCTTTGCTAAACATATTACGACTTTCCTCACCGCACTGATTTCATGGAGGTCTTTCCTCCTTCAAAACAGTGGCGCTGAGGAAAGAAATGGGTCCCTGCAGGGCCCTCTTGTGTCTTACTCCTGGTGGATGCACACAGGAGGGCACAACACATGCTCCCCTGTGTGCATGCACCCCCAGTTCACAGTCCACTTCACAGTCCATGCCAATCAATCAATCGGGGTACTTGTAAAGCGAGCTACATACCCGTGAGGGTCTCAAGGGGCTGAGGGGAGGGTGGGGGGGTGGGGTGCTGCTACTGTTCGAAGAGCCAGGTCTTAAGGAGTCTTCTGAAGGCGAGTAGGTCTTGGGTCTGGCGTAGGTGGGTTGGGAGGGTGTTCCAGGTTTTGGCAGCGAGGTAAGAGAAGGATCTGCCGCCGGCGGTCGTACGTTGGATGCGGGGGACATCTGCGAGGGCGAGGCTGGCGGAGCGGAGCTGGCGGGTGGGGGTGTAGAAGCTGAGTCTGCTGTTCAGGTAGGCTGGTCCGGCGTTGTGGAGTGCTTTGTGTGCGTGAGTGAGGAGCTTGAAGGTGATCCTCTTGTTGATGGGGAGCCAGTGCAGGTCTCTCAGGAGGGGGGTGATGTGGCTGCGGCGGGGGGCGTTGACGATCAGTCGGGCGGAGGCGTTTTGGATGCGTTGTAGCCACAATTGGTGTTTGGCTGGGATTCCTGCGTAGAGTGCGTTGCCGTAGTCCAGTCTGCTGCTGACGAGGGCCTGTGTCACTATTCTTCTTGTTTCGGTCTGGATCCATTTGTAGATCCGGCGGAGCAAGCGTAGGGTGTTGTAGCAGGAGGAGGAGACGGCGTTGACTTGTTTAGACATGGAGAGGGAGGAGTCGAGGATGAATCCTAGGTTGCGTGCGTGGTCGGTTGGTGTCTGTGCCGTCCCTAGAGCGGTCGGCCACCAGGAGTCATCCAAGGCTGAGGGGGTGGGTCCGAGGACCTCCGTCTTGTCCGAGTTCAGTTTCAGACGGCTGCTCGTCATCCAGTCGGCGATGGCCTTCATGCCCTCGTGAATGTTGGTTTTGGCGGTGTGGGGGTCCTTGGTGAGGGAGAGGATGAGCTGGGTGTCGTCGGCGTAGGAGATGATGTTGAGGTTGTGGTGGCGGGCCACTTGTGCGAGGGGGGCCAGGTAGATGTTGAACAGTGTCGGGCTGAGGGATGAGCCCTGTGGGACGCCGCAGATGATGTCGGTGGCTTCTGACCGGAAACGTGGGAGGCGGACACTCTTGGTTCTGCCGGAGAGGAAGGACGTGGTCCAGTCAAGGGCCTTCTCTTGGATTCCGGCTTCTTGGAGGCATGTCTTTAGGGTGTGGTGGCAGACCATGTCAAATGCGGCTGACAAGTCCAGGAGGATGAGGGCTGATGTTTCGCCGTTGTCCAGTTGGCGTATGATGTCATCTGTGCCGTAACTTTCTTTGTCGTTCCCATTGCGGTGCCTATTTTTTAGGCACTGCCTTGGGAATACCAAAGAATTGCCCTCCAAAGACTAAAACATTCATTGTACGGCAGGAGGTCCTCACGCGGGTTTAGCGGTCCCGCCGCTGAACTGTCAAACTTGTAATCGTGCTCTAAGTGTTCAAGTTGAATAACATTAGTGCTCAATTATAAATGTTTATTATCATAATGCCAATGAGGCTCTCTATTTGATATTGCATGCGGTTGTCTAACACACCCACCAGAACTTGTGTAAATATTTTAGCAAATCCTAAATTATTTTCCACTTTTGCATACATTTTGAATTACTCTCTGTATATGGATATCATTCTCTTGCATATATATGTTGCCATTGCGAAAATTCAGTTTACAACTGCACATTCGTTATTTATGTATGGAAGCAGAAAGGAGAAGAGAGAATGGAAGAAATGTTGAGGACACTCATGTCAGATAAATATATAGGAGGTTTGATCTGCTAGAATTCAATAGGTAGAAGTAGATGAGACTTGGAAGACATGATGGGTATGCTGAGAATTGCACTCATAACTTCAAATGGATGGTCCTGGAGACTGCTCATACCTTTTCACCCCACACATGTTACAGTGAATCTCACAGAGAGTTAATTGGCAGCAAGGTGACCGCTACTTCTACAAATATACATTTCTTGCAGTGGCTGAACACTCTTTTTATCAGAACATTCTGTGAAGAATTCTTCCCCCTGTTGATGGATGTGAAGTAGTGCTTTATTTTGGAAAAGTAAAAAATGCAATGAAAGACATTGAAGAAGAGCTTGATCTCATGACAATAAACATCGTAAGTGTTTCATGCCTCGATATGAAATGGGCAGAGCAAATAGACTATGCGCTATTCAGTAACCACTACCACCAATAAAATAATGTTTGTTACAGAAGTGGAAAATACCTGGCAGCCAGTTTAACCTCTGTTAAAGATGCTGCTGGCCGTAAATGCTTTGCCTACAAAGTTAATCAGTATTATTGCCGCATTCCACATGTTTTAGAAAAACTATTGCATGAACTTAATAAACACCCAAAATAAGAACAGTCCTGAGTTGTTATTAAAAAGTGAAAACACTGAAACATTTTTACTGTATTGTAGAAAACGTAACAAGATTTTGCAACAGGTCTCATTCTATCACAGTTTACTGACATAATATCGAAACCATAAATACCGCAATGCAAAAATATGTGTCGAAAATATTGATCATAAAAAGATCATTTTTCTATACGTATAAAGGTTTTTACACTAATAAAGGAAAAATATATACAAAATATTATTTTTAAAAATAAATATATATATATATATATATATATATATATATATATATATATATATATATATAGTTAAAAAAGCTAAATATTTTAACATGACACATTATTATAATGTAAATTTAATGTGTTTAAATAATATTTAATAACATATATAAACATATAATTATTTAAACACATACACATATATATGTATGTGTGCATGTTTATGTACACATATATATAATGTAAAACTATTCCTAAAAGTGTTCATTTTCATTTATATTATGATTTTCAATTTTTTATATATAATATATTGTTAATGTTTTCTCCAGTTTATTTGTGATAGTATATATATATATATATATATATATATATATATATATATATATATATATATATATATATATATTAAAAACTATAACAAATAAACTGGAGAAAACTAAAAACTATGAAAATGTAATTATACATAAAAAAGTAAACATAGAAAAAAATAAGTTTTACTAAAAATATCGTAAAAATAACATACATTTCTATATATAAGTTTTTTGTATTAAATGCACAAACAGATATTAATATATATTTAAACAATATTAACAAAACTATTAAATGTTAGTAATAATTAAACTATTCCCATTCCAATTTGTGCAACAGTAGGAAAAACATTAGGCTCAGAAGGGATAAAATCTACTATGCCCTCTCTAGTCAGTGAAGTAGTAGGGGAAGTACTTAACTTCAAACAACTACCATCTTTTAATACATGTATTAATTAAACAAAAATATAAACTATTAATATAAATATTATATATATATTCATATATACATATATACTTATATATATACATTTAAAACAATTACATAATTATAATTGGTTTGATCAGTAATATCAAATAAAAGTGGCATTAATTGAATATTTTATTAAATTCCCACACTATAATCGCACATACATAACAGCTCAAATTTCAAATATAAGTAAAATAAAAAATGAAAACACAATTAACAATTAATAAAATAATAAATAAATAGTGGTTAATTATTATTTGAATATCTTCCCACCCTATCCCCTAAAACCACTATATTTATTAAATAATTTACATAATAATATATAAATTACATATCTTAATTAAACCTAATAATTAATTGAAATGTAATATTTATCTTATTAACTTCCCACCCTATACTCCTACAAATCTGCACCTTAAATATTACTTAAAAAATATAATAATTACGAAATGTACATAAATAGCAATTCAATAATGAATAATGAATTAATAATTAATCAATTATTACATAATGAACTTCCCAATCTATACTTCTACAAACCCAACAACTCACACCTAAAATATAACTTCAAAAATATAATAATTACTTTACATAATATTTATCTTTTAAATAATTATTAAAACATAATTAATTACCATAGTTTACTTTTCCCACTATACCCCTAAAAACCAACAACCCGCACCTAAAATATAACTTTAGAAAACAATAATTACACAATTTACATATTTAAATATCGATTAAATAATGAATAATAAACGAATAAATAATTACTAATACATTATTACTTAATTAACTTCCCACCCTACACCTCAAAAAACAACCTATACCTAAAATATAACTTGCTAAAATAATATTTACCTAATGAATTAATAAATCAATAATTAATATTGATTAAAAAGGTATTATTTATTAATTATACCTAAATAGCTTCCCAATCTGTACCTCTACACACCTCACAACCCGCTGCAACACTATAAATTGCTATAAATTGCTATTAACAGTTAAATGAAAATGATAAATAACTCAAAATTACAAACTATATTTAAAAACGTTAACAACAATTATACAAACAGTATGTAACATATACAAAAATATATATTATTTATTACACATGAAGATAATTAAAAAACGCTATCTATATATTTTTGTAAACAATATTAACAAGAATCATATTCTTGAAAACAATATTACTTATCTTAAAAAATCTATTTTTCTGCATCACCATATTTCTGTGCTACGATATTAAAAACTCGATTTTTGTATCGCTCTACATTTATGACTCAATACTTAGTCTATCACTGCCCCTCCAATAGACAAAGAGTTTCTGACCAAACGATTTTTTTAATTTTTATTGACTGACATAAGTCTTTATTCTTATCACCATTCATGTAGCTGCTGGAAGCAACGCCAGTCACATGAAATGAGTACCTTGCATTCAAGTTTGTGTACTGCCCTGTAGACAATAGTAAATAGAAACAATTTTTCCCAAAAGTCCATAAGGTGTATGTTTTGGGTAAATATCATAAATGTAGGTCCGCCGTTTTGAAAACGTTGTAAGAAATGCAATGTTGCTGGAATCTTGAGATAAATGTACTACATTTCTTGACATTCATTTCAGGTTGAAAAACAAGAGCAAAGCATTCAGAAGCGTGCTACGTCAAACCGGAAGCGGAAAGAATCGGAAGGGCCTGAAATGAAAACCTCAAGTAAAATTCAGGTCAGTCACTGGAGACATAGCACCCTTCTTAGGGCCTTATTATGACTATGGTGGTGTGGCAGAGGGTCGCCATGCCAGCGCCTCGCTGCCACAACACCAAAGCCATAATGAGACCGCACGCCGGATTCTAACTGGAATCCAGGTCGGGATGTCGTGCAGCAGCTGGCCCACGGAGGTGCAGTGCTAAGGCTCATACATGAGCCTAAGCAAGGCATCGCAATGTGAACGCCATTGCACGTTCCTGCAGGGCATAGACTGTCAAGTCCATGCCCTGCAGGAAGTGAGGGTGCATGCATACAAGGGGCCAAACAGTGTGCCCCCCTACATGCATCCCCTGGCGCAGAGGCAACATGGAGCCCTGTACGACCCCCTTTGTTTCCTCATTGCCACACTTTTCCTGGTAGACTCACCGGCATGAAAACTGTGGTGAAACCCCTAGTAAGAAGATGGTTTGACCAAAGAATATAATAGTGATTGGCCCCCTCTTGTATCAGCATTGTGGCTGCAAGTGGCCTGGACTGAACACCTTACATTTGGACAAGTCTGTGATATTCCACAGTTATGTATCCTTTCCCAGTAGAATAAACATCATCAAGAATCAAAAATATCTACCTGAGGAGCCAGCAGCACAGTGGTGAAGTCTGTAAATGTTTGGAATACGAATGCATCAAGCAATTATGAAATCAACAGCCCATTATTCTAACGCCATCTCTTGATTGCTTGCCATTCACAACTCATGTTAGATGTCCTTTGCTCGTGACTCTTGCTGGCATGGAATGTTGTGATGTAGTTATATCCATTAGGGAATTTTAAAGAAAGAACGCACAGCTGTGGACGAGTGTTTCAATGTGGCTAATGGTACTACATTGCTCAAGGGTGAGTGATTTTATGGAGGAGTTGGAGACCCAGATTAATTTTTAAGGAATAAACTAAAGAACCTCATACTCTTCACTAATGTGAGAGCAGTGTTTAGTCTTTGACAACTTGACACAGAGACTTAAAGTACAGTCACCTTTTATTTACAGGCCCTGGGTAAAGCCAATACGTTTTTACTAGGAGCTTACAAGTAAATTAAATTTGCCTAGTGGGTGGTTGTAAGCCAGTGTTACCATGTTTTAGGGCGAAAGCACTATAACATTTGTAAGCAGTGTGCATAGTCCCACGGCCAGCAAAAACAAAGTCAGCAAAAACAGTACGATTGAAGGCAAAAAGTTAGGGAAACCTCGCCAAAGATGTCAGGTCCAACAAACTGAAAGTAAGAACATTTTCTCAGTGTCAGAGGTGGTGGCCCACTTTAATTATTTAGATAGAGGACAAATCTGTGATCCGTATCTGTATGTATACATTATTTTCATTTTGCTATCTTAAAAAAACTTCCTTTCCTTCCTTCCCATCCTTCCTCCCTCTTGCTCATTCCAAAGCCTTCTGACAACTATGAACTCCCAAACCCTCCATCTCAAACTTTCACCCCTCCTTTTTTTAGCCATGCCACCCAACTAATAGATCGATAAACCAAAACTGGGTATGGGTTCCCAGACAGTAAGGCCAAACCCTGCCTTAACTATGGATCCAACACAAAATGCCAATACTGTCAGATATTTTAAATACACTTGCTTTTTGCCTGCATATGGACAAGACTATATGCAAGAAGGAATTTATCACATCAGAATAAATCAATTCAAATCTGCATTTTATTTGCACAAATTATTAGTTTTCTTGTTTTTTTCAGAATCTTTTTCTTTTTAAGAAGGCTTTATGAAGCACATTACAAATACACAATACAAAACATCATCATGTCAAAGAGTCACCTGTATATATCATTCACACCAGAAAAAACCTTACAGTCATACTATGAACTCATTCACACACCTAACACTCTAAAAGGTAAAGGAACACAATTTATGTACAATTATCAGCAGTATATGGAAAAGAAACCATAGATGTACAATTTCATATGAATCACTTTGATGTACAAATTAGTTTAATCCTCTTATGGTTTCCACGAGATAAACGTGTTATCAAGAACAAAGGGGGGGGGGTCTACGCGTTTCGAACTCCAAGTTTGAGGAGTTCTCGTCAGGACCAATAGCTCTCTAAATGTTGCAACATGTGCCTCATATATTCCCCAGTATTCGCGGAGCGGGACCACTCGGTAAGGAATGTTGTTTGTCCTTAGTTCGGGTGAATCAATGTAGACACCGGAAAAAGTTGGCTTTGTTTTAATCAAATGGCCACGGGGCGTCGGTTTTGTCCAATGCGGGGAGCCGACCTCTATGTTAGTTCGAGCGCCGAATTAGTTGCGTCTTATAGATCGCTGGGTTCTCCGGTCGAGTCCCGTCCTCCGGTCTGTCAACTAATAAGCACACACGACCACTATTTACAAAACTTCACTACTTTCTCTTTTAAATCCATGCCTATCATTCTATCTCCACTCCAAACTCCTCTTTTCAAATCCATCCCTATACTTCTATTCCTACTCCAAACTCTCCTAAACACACAAGAAACCAAGAGCAAAAACCTAGTACAACTAATGCTCAAGAAAAATAAATGAATCATACTAACCTACTAAGTAGTGATCTTGGGTTTCCAGAGAAGCATGCGCCTCACTGAAAAAGTGGTTCAATGCCTTGTCAGGGGTTGGAAGTGCCATATAAATACATTTACAATTAATGTGGTTGCCATCTTGAAACCACATATGTCCTGTATTTTTGAGTAATGGCTGTTCTATTATGCATACAAAATGAATAATGATCTAAATGCCTCCTCAATTTCAAACAGAGGTCATATGTTGGTTTCAAGTAAGCCTTTGGAAGAAGATTTCAACATTACAATACAGTCCCTGCTCAATAGTATTATTCAATACTTTTCAAAGATGGCTCCTAGAATTGAACAAATAAAGCACTGCCGCTGTATTACAGTCAGTGTGGCATAGGCATGTCTCTGCTGGTAGAATTGATTTCTCATTTTGATTGGAACATCCACAGGCCTCGAGTTAGGCATTGACAGTTATGTGTTATATTTGGCGATGTATCTCACAGATTGAGTGGTTATTTTTTTTGAGGCACGTGGGCATCTTGAGATGTTCAAACAGATTGTTGAAGCACTGAATTCAAATCCAAATAAAAAAAATATCTTTAATTATTAGCGCTATTAAATTAAATCCCTCCCCGGTTCTTTGTTGGTATGGAACAGGGTCTGGGTTTTTCAGATACTTAGCTGTTTAGCAAATGTGATTACTTTGATACACGCACCTCTGAAAAATGTGAAAGTTGAAAGAAGGCGTAATGGGATAAACTTCTAATTTTTGAAGGAGCCATACATTGCTATGTTTACATATATTTGTTGTCTATATCCATATGTGGCTAGTTGACTATGGTGCTCATTTACACTACTGCCACTAGAAAAGGACCAGGTCTCAAAAGAGGCAGATCATTGATTGGGTGATGATATCCCTCCACTCAAAAGCAATGATAATAAATAGCATATTACTCAAATCTGATCTTCTTGTATGATTTATTACATGCTATTTGTTCTTGGGTTGAGGTTATTAACAACAGCATCTAACCAAAAGCAAAACACAAGGGATCCTTGCAGTATGATATGATATAGTCAAATATGACTGCTCAGGACCATGACATTTAAACACAATGTCCCAGAATGGACATTCCAGTGCAGTAATCTGCTAAGTGGTCTATGAACATGGGAACTACCATAAAGGGACCTGCAGAGCTGTTCAAAGCTGCCATCCAAATGAAAACCATAAACTGTGTGCCACTCTTTCTCACACTTCTTGATATATTACTCTTAAAAGCACTGTAACCCATAACAAGATAACTGCAACTGAGTGAGTGGTCTTCACATCTGACATGGAATATCCCATACAGGATGAAAACAAACACACACTTGCAACCACACTCCCTAACAGTGAAGTA
Organism: Lissotriton vulgaris; assembly: GCF_964263255.1. NCBI lineage: Eukaryota > Metazoa > Chordata > Amphibia > Caudata > Salamandridae > Lissotriton > Lissotriton vulgaris. The sequence goes on from NC_141693.1 coordinate 1,102,801,916, forward strand.
TGCTACCCATAGAGGCAAGCACTTCAGAACCCCACATAGGTTTAGTAATCACAATATAAATGTTGGAATATAATGTAAAACAATCAATTCCCATTAAATGATCCACATGTTGCCCTTTGTAAAGTGACTATAATATAGGATCTGTGAGGCAGTAAGCATGACTTACTCACTTATCCATATAAAAACATGCAGCTTGTCATTAAACTTTGATAAATATGTGACTCCATTGCTTTTAGTCTAGTTAATTCCAAAAATATGTTTTATTGTGCCAAAATGAGCTCTATTCCTTGTTGATTTCAATGCTATTACACTAATCCTAACTAAAGCAGTGTGCCTGGAGTGATAAAATGCCTCTGTCACTTTTCAACTCTGTAGCTCTTTATTTAGCACCTTGCTTCTCTAATTGAATTATTAGCGTGCATTACATTTGAATTCTAAGTAAGTCTAATCAATTGAAAACAGGCTTTATAACTTCCAAACTGGGTCAAATTATCAGACAATTCATTCTACAGAATGAATTTCATCATCCCTCTACATAAACAACTTAACAATTGAGCCAAAATGTAAATTCATTTTGTGATATTCCTTGCCCTTTTTAGAAGTATCCCTTGAACCCCTCGAGCTTCACACCTTTCAGGACAAGAGCTAGTGATATGATGAGGAAGCTATCAATATCTGTTGAGGTCGAAAGCTGATCTCATAAGCTAGTACTGTAATGCCTCATAACCTTGATGTTCTGCATAACGTTTGAAGGGATGACATAACTCATACAAATTTGAGAATATTAAAATGTGTAGGAGTTGCATATTAAACAAAAAAAAATTGGCCTTATAGTACTATCTCTCTAACTCCTGGTAACATCATTCAACCCAGATATTGTCAAACCCTTTCAATATATTACTTTAAGGCTTTGCAGACAAGTGAATATTTTAGGAGTTACCTGATAGTGTGTACATGGCAGAGGGCGACTGGACATTCTGAAGAGCTGAAATCATCATTTCAATTCAGTGTAGTTGGCATATGTAAAGACTTCCACTGGCCTTTGAGCAAATGCTTATTCATATGTTCTTTTGCTATCCCTTTTCTACTTTCAACAGGAAGAAAGCTGTGAAAGTGAGGCTGAGGGTGAAACGTGGTATCCATCTAACATGGAAGAACTCGTAACAGTAGATGAAGTTGGTGAAGAAGATTTTATAATAGAGCCTGATATCACTGAGTTTGAAGAAATAGTGTCGGTAGAATCAAAGGACAACAATGGATGTTTAGCAAGTTCTCCCCTTAGAACATGTAAGGAAGAAACTGAGAATACATGCATTCAGTTCAAAAATACAGACTGCAACTCTGCCTGTGATGAAACCACAATGGAAACGAGTTTGAGAGCAACTAAAGAAACTGAGAGACTTTCGAGCAGCTGTTTTGATAAAGTCAGAGACGAAATGAATGTAAAGGAAAACGATAAGCAGAAGCCAACTGAAGGCCTAGAAGAGGCAAGTCAAGGTGAAGCCGGTCCCTGTGATGAACAGTCCAAGTTAGAAGAAAGTTGCCCAGAAGAACAATTCCACCCAGAGGATCAGTGCACTTCATCCGATGATCCTGCTGAAGATGTAATTGATGTTCCTGACAAGAGCACAAGTGAGATAAATCAGATGGAATCACAGGAAGACTGTAGTATGAACACCAGTGAAGATGAGAGTCCCGAAAACAAAGATGGTCAGGAAAATCAAGTGCCAGGTAAATATTTACAAATTTGCTCTCTGGAATAGTAAAACTGTGGGATCAATTGTGGGTAAATTTGAATAAGATTTGAATTCATGACATTTGAGAGTACGTTACAAAAATAGATATATTCCTGCTAGTCGGTACCTTGGTATTTGTAACTCTTCCAAAATACTTGAACTAGTTTTGCAGAAAAAGGATGGCTAGGGACGAAAATGTTAAAGAAATAGGTTAAACAGATGCTGAGGTATCTCAGCACGCTTTAATGTGTGTGTCACTGTTCTACAGGTATGTAATAGAATGAGAGGGCGTACCAAGGAAACTGAGACATGCTAAGAACATTAAAAAGTCACTTTGATGATTCTACAACACATTTAGTCATATCAATGAATACATTCAGTTACAATAGATGGCAGCCCTTTGCCCACCAGGGCTCTAAGCTATAGAACGACCTTCCGCTAACCCTGAGAACCTGTATTTCGCGGACTTTTTTTTTTTTTTTTTTAAATTAAATTTGTACTTTATTACACCTTCAAATTGTGCACACAGCCTTCATCGCCTACAACCCGGAGGCCGGCGGCAACAGTAGTTCACACCCAGGTCATTAAGTAGAGGTCACACACATAGCCACGACGCCAACCACCCGGAGGCCTGTTGGCGCAACAGTAGGAGAGGAAGAAATGTGAGACAATATCGAGTTATTAAAGCAATTGATGACTGACCACAATATAACAGAACAAAATCAGACCAGCAGCGTTGGTGATGTCACTCCATATCGCAGTTCTGTGTGCACAGGAAATACAGTCTGTATATACATAATAAGCCAACCACCTGATGACCGGAGGATAAAGTCCCCCTGGTAGGGGGAGATGAGAAGGTGTAGTAAACCACTAAAAACCCACCCAAGAACAAGACCCCCACCCTGCAAACTAGCCAGACTACCTATACCGTGACCACTCGCCCACCCCCACCCATTACCACGTCTACGGTCGAACTCAGGACCCATAGCTACTGACTCAAGGACCCAATGGAGCGGAGCAAAGTACTAGAGGGACTATGCGAACCACCACCCAGAACAGCCGTCATAAGTATCCACCCAGCACACTGCACAGACAAGACGTAGGTGGGATCCCCCACCCACCTTCGGGAAGTGAACATTCAACCATCATTCTCATCAGAGTCAACCATCGACACCCCACCTTCCTGCAGCTCATCCAACACCTCCCCCTCAGAATCCTACTCACTGCCCCCTTGCGCGCTCTGGAATTCCTTAAATAACCCCCAGAAGTTCTTGGGGCGACTTTTCGGGGGAAGCAGTTCACTGTACACCTCTGACTGCGTACAACAGTAAAGCAAATCGGCCTCCCAGCACTTCTTAGTAGGAACTGGCCCCCTCATCCAGCACAACGCAACCAAGCGCTTGGCCGTCAGCAACGCTGCATCAGCAAGCCGCCTCAATGCCACGGGCAGCGGTTTAGAGAAACCCAGCAATGCCAGCGCCGGGCAGGGTAACACCTCTGCGCCCAGGAAAGAGCTAAGTTCCGCGAAGACCTCTCCCCAAAACTTATGGATGCTAGGACAAGTCCAGGCCATATGTAGAAAATCAGCCACAGGGAAATGGCAGCGCTCACATTCCGCTGAATCCCGCAGCCCATACCGATGTAGCCTATCCGGCGTGTAATATACCCGCTGCAGGTACTTAAAGTGAATCAGGCGGTGCCTACTGTTGAGTGAAATTTTCCGAGTGTTAGCGCAGCAATAACGCCACATCTCGTCTGTGATCGGGGATTGAAGGTCAGCCTGCCAGGCCAATCGGGCCCTGGAGGGGGGGCACCGCCGATGCCCATCACCAAGTTTCTTAAGAGCAGTGATCAACTTACGGGAAGAGGGGGTCTTAATCACATACGTGAGCTCAGGCACTTCCTGCGGTTCCGCCAGCTCCGGGCCCAATGAAACCAGTGCCGCTCTACGAACCCTGTGGTACTGGAAGCTATGTAATAGCGTCGCCCCAGGGCAGGACTGGAGGGCCTGCTGCGACGTCTTCATAGTGCCATTTAGGAAGAGATCTCCCATCTTGTCCATGCCCAACTCCCGCAACGCTTTCAGGACGCCTTTCTCCGTCAGCGGGGCTAACCATGCTGCCCACTCCACTTGCAGTAAGGGTGAGTACAACAGTGCACTCTCGCGAGAGCGAACCATTGCATGCCAAGCGTGATTTGTGGCAGCAATCGAATCCAAGTTACCGACCCTCCGATCGGCTGGATAGCAGATCGTGGCCGGGAGAGGGATGGGGTCCGCAAAGAGGTGTTCCAATTTCACATGCGGGATGCCAGGATCCCCGTGAATCCATGTATGAAGATGTGCCCCCTGTGCTATCCTGTAGTACCGTTCCAGGTCCGGAGCCCCCAGACCACCTTGCTCATAAGGAAGAAGGAGCGTCTACCATTGAACCCTTGGCTGTTTACCCCCCCATGCGAGTCGGATTAGCGTTTGGGTAAGCTGTCGAAAAAAGGCCTTAGAGAGGACCACAGGTATATTTGTGAAGAGAAAGAGGAATCTGGGGAGCACCACCATTTTCATGAGCGCTATCCTACCCATAAGGGACAACGGGAGCCTGCACCACACCTCCACATCATCCACCAGTTTGGAATAGGCAACCCCGTAATTTTCCCGTATCAGGACCTCAGGGTCAGTGTGAACGCGGATCCCTAAATAACGTATGGAGTCCGTGGTCCATTGCAATGGGTACTCCGAGTCGAATGGGAGCGTTACCGGAGTCAAAGGCAGCGCCACCGATTTATTCCAATTGACTCGAAGGCCCGACAGGGCCCCGAACCTCACTACTTCCCGCAATACCGCCGAGAGATTCACTTCCGGGTCACGGACATACAGCAGACTGTCATCCACGTAAGTCGAGATACCAATCTGGTACGATGGAAAGTTGATTCCCTCGAACCTGTGATATTCTCTTATAGCACAGGCCAGGGGCTCCGCCACCATGGCGTACAGCAGCGGGGAGAGGGGACAGCCCTGCCGAGTGCCCCTACTGATCTCGATCGGGGCAGTGACCAAATTCCCTATCTTTAGACGCGCAGTGGGTTTGTAGTACAGTGCCCCCAGCATCTGCAGAAATGTTTCTCCGAGCCCATACTTACGGAGGACTCTGAGCATGAACGACCACTCGACAGAGTCAAAGGCCTTCTCCATGTCCAGGAAAATGGCCACAGCCTTATTCTCCTGTCGGACATGCTGAATAGTGCCCAACACCGTGCGGATGTTATAAGTCAGGTTACGCGTCGGGACAAACCCGGATTGTCGCCAGCACCTTCGCATATAGTTTCGCGTCCACGTTGATCAACGATAGCGGCCTGTAAGAGCCACATTCGTTGGGGGGTTTGCCTGGCTTCGGGATGGTTATGAGCAGCGCCTCCCTCATAGATTTCATCATGCTGCCTTGCTGACAGATATCGTCAAAAAGGAGCATCAGGTACGGGACCAGTTTATCCTGAAAGGCCTTGTAAAAAGCCACCGTGAGGCCATCCGACCCAGGAGCGCTACCTGACCTCATGCCCTCAAGCACCTCCGTTATTTCCTCTTTCTGGAACGGAGCCATTAGGAACTCTCTTTGCCAGTCGGCCAAGAAGGGCATTCGTATGTAACTCAAGTAGTCATCGATTTCCGCCTCAAGGTTGCCAGGTTTCGACGAGTACAGTACCGTATAATAAGTATGGAATTCCGCCAGGACATCCTTCTCCTCCGTCACCACGCCACCAGTAGCCGTCACCAACTCCTCGATCACTAAAGGCGGTCTGCTGTTGCGCATCAGTTTGGCAAGTAGAGAGCCGGGGCGGTCTCGTTCCCCATACGCACGCGCTGTGGCGTATTTACCCATATGTTTTATTTCCCTGTCTGCTTTCTCATGGAATTCTTCTAACAGGGGTTTAAGTTTGTCCGTGACTTCAGCAGAACCCGTATCTCCGGCCTGCCGTTCCAGATCAGCCAGCTGTGTTTCAAGCAGTTTCAGCCGTTGCCTAATAGCCTTGAGCACCCCCGAGTGTTTAGCCATCGTCATCCCTCTGATATATACTTTAAATGCATCCCAGAGCACCTGGACACTATCTACCGACCCCACATTTGTCGAGAAAAACACCTCTATGTCCTCAGCTAGTTCCCCTCTGAAGGCGTCATCTAGGAGGGAATATGGGGGGAATCTCCAGGTAAACGGGGGAATCCTCCTAGCCGGGGCAACCAGGAGCAAAAGCAGAGGCGAATGATCAGACAGTGTGCGAGGGAACACAGTGCACCCCTTCACCGAGTCAAGCAAGGACCGGGAAACAAACCAATAATCAATCCTCGTATGGAGGTTATGGTAGGCTGAGTAATGGGTGAACCCGCCCTGCCCTGAGTGCCTATGGCGCCATACATCCAGCAGGTCAAGCTTCACTAATTCCGTCAACAGGAGCAGTGCCGAGGCAGCCGGGGACCTGGGGGGACCCGCCGACCTGTCTAATTCTGGGTTCAAAACTAAATTGAAGCCCCCCCCCCCCACATCATCCTAGAGCCCACATACAGCCTACAGCTATCTGCCAGCGAGGCAAAGAAAACAGGAGAATCATAGTTGGGGCCATACACATTCACTAGCAGCAGATCATGTCCTTTCCCCACACAACGAGCAATAGCATACCGACCCTCCGGATCTACCGCTACCTGCTGAAGCGACAACTGAGACTTAGGGTTAGCCCAGGTGATCACACCCCTCGCATGCGTGGTGAACCCTGCAGCAACACATGTAGTCCCAAGACCCCTCATCTGCAACATAGGACTGGACAAAGGCAGGTGGGTTTCCTGCAGTAAGGTGATATCAATCTGGTGTCTCTGCAAGTAGGCCAGAACCTTCCTGAATTTGTGAAAGTCATTGAGCCCTCTCACATTCCATGATAGTAATCGCAGAGTGCCTGGGCCGCATTCCGACCCTAGTGATTCAACATTCGCCAGTGTAAGACAGAGAACTGATCAGAGTAGAGCAGATGGTACAGTGGACACACCTCAGTAGTTGGCTTAAACAGACCCCCCCCCCCCAACAGTCCCCGAACTTCCCACAATACATACGCAGCAATAAAAAAACAGTACAAACGTCTAACCACCCACAGCCGACCAACCCCAACCCGGTCAGACAGAGCACGACTCTACCCGCCCTGCACCCCCCCCAACACAACACACTACAAACCCAAAGACCCTCAAGAGAGTCAGGAGCCGAAAGCGTAGAGGCAGAGGTTCCCAGCCAGACAGCGATGCAATTAAGCAAGAACCAGATACTTCAGTAGCCCCCCCACCCAACCCCCTAGTGTCCTTCGGCACCTCCCCCCAGCCCCAGCAAATGCAGAGTGACAAATGACAAGCCCCCAGACATGGGGCAGCACCCCCCAAAAACGAGAGTCAAGCAGTCAACCATAGCAACATCATATCTCCGCCGCAGAACCTAAGCAGCAAGAACCACACCCCACAAAGTCAAATAAGTAGGTTCATAGGACCTGCCGTTGTAGCGCGACATGCACTGGAGACCTAGGCAAGCCGAGTATAGGGACGTAGGGCGGATCACCCCTGGCCGTCCATAGAGGCGGCTTCCTCCTCATCTTCACGTTGACCCCTCGGGCTGTTGCGTTGTTCCTTGGCCCATTCCTTGAGAGACTTTTTCAGGTCCGCCGGGTCCGTGAAAAAATGCGAATGCCCCTGCTTATTGATCCTAAGTCTCGCCGGGTACAACATGGCGTAGTCCAACCTCAAGTCTCTCATCTGTTTTTTGTAAGGGGCAAAGCGCTTTCTTTCCTCCTGCACTCTCGCCGTGAAGTCAGGGTAAAGGGAGATGTTCATGCCCTCAAACTGTAGCTCCCCTTTCTCCCTTGCCAGCCGAAGTGCCAAGTCGCGGTCCCTGTAGTTTAAGAGTTTTGCGATGATCGGCCGCGGTGGAAGGCCAGTTGCGGCTTCGGTCCCAGAGTGTGATGGGCCCTTTCGACGATAAACATAGGGGAGAAGACGTCCTCCCCTAGCAGCGTGCGGAGTAACTTCTCGACAAACAACTCCATCTTGCCAGTATTGGTGGACTCCGCCACTCCCGTGATGCAGACGTTGGAGCGCCGCGAACGCGCTTCCAGGTCCTCCGTCTTGTCTTGTATGACTTGGAGCGGGCGGCTGAACTGCTTTCGATCTTTATCCCATTCCGTCTGGGCCTCCTCCGCCTCCGTCAGCCGTCGCTCCGCCATATCCAGCCGCTCAGCATGTTTGTCCACCCTCTCAGACATGCGGTCCATCCGGAAGGAGAGAGCGTCTATTTTCGTGCCGATCGCCGCCATACTATCTTGTAAGCCCTTCTCCATGGTGCAGAGCATTTCGCGGATGTCCGCACACAGTGAGCTATCAGCAGTTGCAGGCTGCGTTGAGGTCTCCGGAGGCGCCCCTTCAGCTCCCTTCGGTTTCCGCTGGTCGAACGATAGTTTCGGCTGGTTCCTATCTCCTTTTCCCATAGTGTCGCTTCTGGGTCGAAGGCAAGGCAGCCCAGTCAGTGCCGGCGTGGCGTAATGGGGGTGCCTGGGGAGCGTACTCCGTCGGGCAGGTTGTTGCGTAGTAGAAAATGAAGCCAAAATGGCGGCTCCAGGCAGCTAGTTCCGGGCGGGCCCAGTGGTTAACGAAGCCCGCCACCAGGCGCGCACAGCTGTGCGGATCACACTGACGCCAAGGGAATAGTACCAACACACTCCAGCACACTTCCCGGCCACTGTGCCCCGTCTGCCCCCGAGGCGTCCCAGCCGGAGATGTCCTCCGCCAAATGTCTTCGGGAGGATATAGTTTCCCGCCGCAGAGGTCCCGGGCCTCGCCGGCGCGCTTCCAAGCCACAGCTGTCGGGCCACAGTTTTCGCACCTCCGTTAGCAGTGCGACCACGTCCACTCTCCAAAGCACAGGCGAAAGTCACTCAGCAGAAACCACAGGATAGTCGCCGATCCGGTAGACCGAGTCCACACCAGCACCTCACGCCGCACGTAGCGTGACGCAGGCGGGGCAGCCCCTCAGGATAGTCCGTGGATTGCGGCCTGGTCCGCCACTCCGACCTCCGCCAGCCAGCGGAGCGAAACCACGACCGATTTCGACCGGGGAAGGTGCTCCCACTAGCACCGGGGGCAGTTGAAGCGATACCCACAAATTCCAGGGCCAGTCAGGTGCCAAAAGGATGGTTTTGTCGAATATTAAAGGGGCTCAGGTGAGGAGCTCAGCGCTCACACGTCTTTCATGGACGCCGGCAAGCTCCGCCCCCCTTCGCTGACTGTTTTATTGAAATAACTGAAGACTTGGTTGTTCTGAGTTAGTGGCATGTGACTGCACCCTTTCCATCTCCAAGTGCCAGGAAACCCAGCGTGGGTAGCTGTTTGTGCTATACAAGCCTAATTAATAATAATAATAATAAGAAGAAGAATGATAATAATAATAAGAATACAATTCTAGATATAAGCCCAACATATTTTACTTGTTAAGAAAAACAAATGACTGGTTTGTATATCTTCAGTATCTTCACGGTCCCCTTCCACTTTCCTGTGAGCCACTGCTAGTGCGGTGTCTGCTCCAGGTCATGTATTCGATAGGCACTTTTGTAAATGCCAACTAAGTAGTTGCAGTCGCTCCCCCAGCTGCCTGCACACGACAGCCCTAGTTACAGGTTGAATAATAAAAGAGACATCATGAGGGAAGAAAGTTTGAGTAAATTCAATTAGAGGTTAGGGTGTGTGTGTGTGTGTGTGTGTATGTATATATATATATATATATATATATATATATATAGAGAGAGAGAGAGAGAGAGAGAGACATAGACAGACAGATAGATAGATAGATAGATAGATAGATAGATAGATAGATAGATAGATAGATAGATAGATAGATAGATAGATAGATAGATAGATAGATAGATAGATCGACAGATAGCTAAATAGACAGACAGATAGATTGTTTTAATGTAGAAAGCCATGGACTGCTAGCAATTCAGTCTGTGTATTTCGGTCTCCAAGTCGTCATCTTGTTGAGTCAGGATAACTCGGTAACATGAGTCCAGCACATGTTCTGGCTTCCAGACAGCGTTGGCAGACGAGGCAAAGTCTGGGACACACACACAGCCAGTTTAATAGTGAGACTGAGTGTGTAAGCAAGTCTGCTCGGCTCTCTAAAACATTCCTACCCAGTACCCAGAGCGCGCACATCTAAGCTACGTTTTCTTTTTGTTTTAGTACCGCGTTATGAAGTGAATAAAAGTTCACATGAACTTATGGCTTTGGAATACGTTTATGTCTATTAACGTCCGTGCACATTTTTAGAAGCTTATTTCAACTGCAATTCAACGTGAATGAATTTAGCTGGCTGTCTATAATGGAATAAAAGTGCCATTATTATGAGCGTAAGAGCAAAATAATAGTACGCACATAGCTTATACATTACTGCTAAAGCTGGTTACCTCTGGTTCTGACCTCAGCTAGCTAAAATTCAAAGTTGCCAATGAAGGTTCTAAAATGATTGGTCACGATTAATCCAGCTAGTGGTTAGGCAGGCATTCCCTAGACTTAAAAGCTTGACTCGAATTAAAATATATTTTTAAATTGTGGTTGGAATCGGTCGGCCAATGGGCAGTTATCTTTGATAACTGCAAGAACTACTTTTTTCACCACTAACAAGTTGTGATATTCTCTCCCAGCAGCCTCTGTTGATGTTTTTTTAAACAAAATTGTCTTCTTGAATCTTGGTGGAATTCCATATTACCCGCACAGTAATTTACTCCTGGTGAATTGCATTCCCTAAATCATAGATTATTTCAACACTTTGTTTTATTTCCTCTATTTTCTTACCATCTTTTAGACTTGAATCGGCCCTAACAGAGTGACACCAGCTGCTACCCATATTGAACTTTCTACTTTCACCCACTTGCTGAGACAGAGGCATTGGTATTTATTTAAAGGATTCATCACCTTCGCACCCTCTCTGCTGTAAACTCTTGTCCGCCCACCATTCAACATATCACCGTCACTATACTTGTTCCACATAGTTTTAATCTATGGCTAACCTGTCTCACCGGAGCAGTGGAAACCTGCTTCTAGGGCCCTGCTTCAAAATTCTACTCTACACTTCCTTCTTCATTCCTACGATTCCCAGCGGCATTATTCTCGATCTAAATCATAAATTAATCAAATACCACTTACTCTTTACACTCTTTAGAGCTCATCCTTATTTCATATTTACTGTTACACCCCCATACAATTAACTCATCTCTCTCGCACCATTCTCTGACCCACATTGACATTCGCCAATGCTTTACCCATTGTCAAAAGCAATACCCCCATGCCCAAAGGCTAAATTTCTCAAACATCTACAAAATAGGTAATAAACTTTTACCTCTCTTTCATTTCACCACTTTGACAACAAGCATCCTCCAGCTTGCTATGAACTTTCTCTACTCCATTCAAACCTTACTAACACTGGGATTTTATTGATTTCACTGTAATGTTAAAATGTCTTCCATGTTCATTTTTGTTATGGTTTTAATTAACTAAACAATAAAGTTTTACACTGGGATACACCCCAACCCAATTTACACATTTCAACGACACCTTCAAAACAAAGATGCACACGTTTCTCTGCACGTGAAGGAAGTAGTGCACCTCTGAAAACCTACATGTCTTTCAAAGGACCCTTTTTACCTTAGTAATGGCACTCAATTTAATCCAATCGGTATACTAAATGAATCTCATTTCCTCACTCCACACCATACAGCACCTGTCCCACACAATCGGCTTTCACATCTCCCTTTTGCCTCACTACTACCTACTCCAGTGACTTTAGATCTTATGTTTCCTCAAGCATCCCCACCATAATGCTCACCTACACTCACTCACCCATCCTAAACCCTCAACTAAATATATTCAAATTTATTTTCTCTACCTTGCCCGCAGAAATGGCCATCAGATCTGTATCATTTTTTTTAACTGCGACAATCTTATTGGTAATCATTTGTAATATTGAGTAGTGTACAAACAAAGAGAAAATAAAAGTTATGTAGACACTGAGTAGTTGTACCCGATTTTCTTACATATGGTGGGACCAGATTCCACGTCCTAGATTTACTTAGGACCCCCTGGCCGATGGTATTTATTGTCTGCTAAAGAAGTGTAGCAGGGAGCACGATAAAGCCAATTATACATTTTCCCTCCCCATCTGACTAAAGGACCATAGACTCTGGATTCAGGATTTGCTAAAATATTACAAGTCTAAAAATAACAGAATATAGAAACACCTCAGTATCAGGATATAAAGGTACATGAATACTAATACAGCGCCAAGCCTACCAAATATAGTTCATTCGGCACAATAAGTACAAAATAATGAACTCCAAAATCAGAACACAACTAAGTATATACACTGTGTCCAAATCCCTTTTCATTTGTATTTCAGGTATTAAAGAATAATCTGTCCCTACCCTACTTCTAGAGAGACATCCCTACCTAGCTTCCCAGTTGAATTCCCCTCAAAGGTGTCAGCACGTGTTGACTTCCTAAAAAGTACACTTATGTTATATGGGTCAAGTAGCGTAAAGCCACTGAGCTTGTTCTAAGATGCTCCCTTATCTCAGTCCAAAGCAGAAGTCTGTTGTAACCTGTACTATATTTATCTGGTTGCTTTCTTACTTTCTACACCACAACTTTACTCAACTGTGTGAAATGCAGGAATGAAAGTACGCTGAGATGAAGTTGTATCCTAAAGGTAGATTTATTCTTGGATACAATCACGACAGGAAAATTAGATATTAAGATGGTTGTAGTAGTATCAGCAGTATCTGCCCCACCAGGAGCAGCATCCCTGCTACCTACTCAGCCCACATACAGCAACTGACTATTCCACTCAAGCATACACACAGGGAACATTCTGTGACATCACTTAGACTGGCAGAGCAGCAGAGTACAGAAAACAGAGAGGACTAGACAAATGAGAGCAGGATATCATACACCTCCCTCCCTAATGAAGACATTAACAAATAAAAAGGCAAGAGTTATGGAAGTGAGAACAAATAAGTAAAGAGGAAGGAAAAACAGGTCGAAAGACACAGCACACACACACACCCTTTCAACAGTAGAGATATGTGTGCAATAAAGAAAGAAACACATTAAACATAAAAGGAAATGGGTTTGAGCCCTCAGAAGTGTCCCAACACCCAGAACAACAAAATGCATTGCGCACAACTGTAAATGCAAACATGGAGCCAAAAAACACACATAATGTGGATTGAGTATCAGTATAAGAAGAACCCGTCACCACTCAGAATAGTGCTTCAAACAGCACAAAGTAAATGCTAGCATGGAGAGAAAATGCACACTAAATGTGGTTTGAGTAACATAAATGTAGTACAGGTTACAACAAAGTCCTACAACTCTGTCCCTGTGCCTAAGACAAAAAGACAAAGTTACACCCCTAAGAGATCACATGGTAAGCTATTCCGGGAACACCTTCTTTGAGTAAATTTCCACAGACTCCAATTAATTTGAGTTCTCTCCGACAACCTTGGTTCCTAGGTTTCACCAGGCACAAAAGGTGTCCTCCCTTCTCTCAATTCTCTCAGTTCAAGTTCTTCAAAGACATTCCTCTCCTCCCATGTTTCTTCCTAAATCTAAAATAACGAGGTTGGATTCCTGCACCTGCAGTAGGGGCGAAAGGAAACTTTCTACACATACATGAATTCTAATTAACTTATAACTTGAGAGCAAACAAGGAGAAACAAAACTTAAGAAAAACAAAAGTTAGGCCAACAATTGGTTAACCTAAGAACATTCCTTAATGTGCACCTGTTACACAAGCCTATATGAATCATTTATAAACAGTGAATACATTTGTATTGCCCAATATTCATAATGCACATGCATGATTACATGATTTCTCTAAACACATGCGAAACCCTAATCATTCCTGTAAATACCATTACAATTTAATTCTACTGTCTTAATATGAAGATTTAAGCTTCATTTTAATAACACAAATTACAGCAAAACAACAGAATATATGCAAGTACAGTTCGCACATGAATATAATGCACACTTGCAATTTTAAGAGCGTCAAACGCTCTATCACATCTGGCTACCAAAACCACCTTGCTTCTAATATAATCACTGTACAGCTTGTGACACAGCTGATCATCAAACTAGACTTGCAACCCATGCCTCCTTACGCATCTGGAGCAAAGGACTGAGTCTGAATCTTGTACAGCCCTCTCTCTACGCCAGTTCTCTACTACATCTATGCCAGTCAGTGTCCCTTAGAGCTTTGTTCTGGGAACTGCTCTAGTTATCCTTTACATCCATTTTGCTCAGCTAATCAATAACATGTATAATTTACTTTCCTGCACAATCAATCAATCAAACAGAGTACTTGTAAAGCGCGCTACTTACCCGTGAGGGTATCAGGGCGCTATGGGGAGAGGGGGGTGCTGCTACTGCTCGAAGAGCCAGGTCTTGAGGAGTCTTCTGAAGGCGAGTAGGTCTTGGGTCTGCCGTATGTGGGTAGGGAGGGTGTTCCAGGTCTTGGCAGCGAGGTAGGAGAAGGATCTGCTGCCGGAGGTCGTTCGTTGGATGCGGGGGACAGCGGCGAGGGCGAGGCTGGCGGAGCGGAGCTGGCTGGTGGGGGTGTGGAAGCTGAGTCTGCTGTTCAGATAGGCTGCTCCGACGTTGTGAAGTGCTTTGTGTGCGTGGGTGAGGAGCTTGAAGGTGATCCTCCTGTCGATGAGGAGCCAGTGTATGTCTCTCAGGTGGTGGGTGATGTGGCTACGGCGGGGGACGTTGGCGATCAGTCGGACAGAGGCGTTTTGGATGCGTTGTAGTCGTCGTAGGTGTTTGGCTGGGATTCCTGCATAGAGTGTGTTGCCATAGTCCAGTCTGCCGCTGACGAGGGCCTGTGTCACCGTTCTTCTTGTTTCGGTCGGGATCCACTTCTAGATCCTGCGGAGCATGCGGAGGGTGTTGTAGCAGGAGTAGACGGCGTTGACCTGCTTAGACATGGAGAGGGAGGAGTCGAGGATGAATCCTAGATTGCGTACATGGTCGGTGGGTGTTGGTGCTGTTTCCAGTGTGGTCGGACACCAGGAGTCGTCCCAGGCTGGGGGGGTGGGTCTGAGGATGAGGACCTCCGTCTTGTCCGAGTTCAGCTTCAGATGGCTGCTCCTCATCCACTCGGCGACGGCCTTCATTCCCTCTTGGAGGTTGGTTTTGGTGGTGTGTGGGTCCTTGGTGAGGGAGAGGAGGACCTGGGTGTCATCAGCGTAGGAGATGATGTTGAGGTTGTGATGGCGGGCCACTTGTGCGAGGGGGGCCATGTAGAAATTGAACAGCGTTAGACTGAGGGATGAACCCCTGTTACTTTCACACAAATCCACTGACAACCTTCCCCTCATTAAGGAATCTTGGTGTACAGTGGAATTGTATAATATTATTTATACTGCGCATTAATAACTAAAGTGTTGTCCCAAAGCACTGTCTAATAGTTGTACGTTTGGGGGACTGTATAATTGTAATTTAGCCAATTAATCAAATGATAAGTGTCTAATTTAAGGCCAATGGGGTGCTCAAGCCGTGACTCTGTGGATCTGGTGCTGCACATTGGCAAGTCATGATGACATGTTTATGATTGATCAGTAACAGTTAAGGGGTACCATGCCTTGTATGCCCCTTTGTTAGAGTGTCTCTTTACATTCAGACCTATGGTGGAATTATTGGGTGTCGGTGATGCATGCATACACGTGCTCTAGTCATGCCACTGCAGACCTGTTGTGTTTTCCCGTTCTTCACATCTTCTAGGTCGGTGCATTGGATTTTGGCCTATTGGTAGAGCCTTTGTTGTAACGTTTTTTTGTATCAATGGTTGGGAGCAAGAGGGCATGTAAGCTAGGAACAGCCAAAACTTCAAATGTCTTAATAATTCTAGGTGATTAGCAAGGTTTCCATTACAAGCTGGGAAAATTGCAGAGCATGGCCATCTGTTTTGCAAAGGTGGTCTCACTGATCCAGGACTTTCTGAACCTGGGACTGTTAAGAAGTGGAGCCAGCCTTGATCTGAAGGCTATTCTTGGTTGGTAGGGCATTGTTTGTGTTACATTCAAATGAGGCCAGAACCTGTGTTTTCTTGAAGTGCTGTGCACAAGACCTTAAATGGTATGTGCTTGGCTACTGGGATCCAGAGAAGAGCTTCAAGGGTGAGGGCATGTGACGGTGGCTACAGACGTGAAGTCTTGATGGTAGCATTTTGAAAAAAACACTGTGGTCTGCATAGGATAATGCCTTACGTCTTATTTTATAGTGCATTAACATAGTTATTGCATGCGAGAACTAAAGCAATACTAGCTCATACTCTGTGGAAAAACCAAAGGAAAGGAAAGGCCTTCACAGAGAAAAGAAGGTTTAAGTAGCCTGGTGTACCTGAGATACAAGAGAGAGGTCCCTTTCCATGATAGCTAAAGTAGGATACTAAACATGTTTGTCTCTTCCACTGACTCAGGTACCAGTCACCAGTTAGTTTACATTAGAAGGCTACATCCATTTCTTACACTCTAGGCTGCCAAACAAAAATCAATACTCTAGCAGTGACTGAAGTTGGACTTTCCATTCTGTCACTTTCTCTACAAAATAATCTGACTGGATTATGAAAGCTGTTTACTTTACTATCAGGATTCATATGTGAAAGATCAAGAGGCTCTCTCAGGGGTGTGAAGAAAAGTGCACCCACACCCTAGAGGTGTCATTCTTCCCCTGACTGGACATGGGTACAGATGAGATGCTGTCAATGTGATAGAGATGCAAAACAAAATAGAGGGGAGTATTTCTATTGACTGCGGGGAAGAACCAAAAGGAACAAGAAAACACAAAGTACAAAGGGAATTAAAAGCAACAGGTACCCTGGGAAATAGGCAAATTGTTACAACCTCCAGTAACAATGTGGACCCCAACATTCCCATCCCTTGAGGTCTCATTGCCCTCCGTATAACATGTCCAAAAGAGTAGGATCACTTCGGGCAGTGTCAAGAAACTATGGCATTAACAAAAATGCATACCATTCAGAAATTGGGTGCATGAAATAATGTCAAGTTACTTCTCTGGATTAAAGGACTGGTCAACCAAGTTAAATTTTATAACTGAAGTAACTATCTAGTTCAGACCAGTCAGACTCTGGTTATTGTCGAAGGGCGCACAGAAATAAAAGTTTAGGGATAATTAGGTTGAATTGGGAATCCAGGCTATTAAGCTGTGGTATCGAACAGCCGCTTGAAAGACCTCGGACTCTAGTGTGAATGAGTTTTTATAAGCTTCCCTTAGTGTGCATAGGTAAGAAAATATCGCATAGTAAGCACAGATATCATGGACATGGGGCAGCTTGCATAGAACCTAAAAAAATAACAAAGTGACAGAAGAAATGCTTGAATTAGTATCAACCAATGATGATTACTTGAACTATATTGCAGTGGGTCACTTTTACCCGCTGTGCCATTCCGGACAGAGATCAGCTATATGCATATCAGTCTAGTACCTACAAAAAGGTGTCACGGTAGACGTACAACTCTGCTGTTATAGTGTATCCATTGCAATAACTACAGTTGTACATTTCAGGGTAACATTATCAACACCAATAAATTAATGTAGCCAGCGTCCCAAGTTATACACATGATGAGATCTCAGCTGCTATTCAATATCAACATCAGTTTCAACAGATTCTGTAAATCTCTTTGAGTGTTTAATTTCTGTTGTGCTGTTTTTTGTCTTTCACAAAGCAAATTCAGGATACCAGGAAATACAATCGCCCAAATATCGAGAAGTGGAATCCAAACAAGAGCATTCTCTACCTTCATGGGAGCAAGAAGATGTGTTCAGTGAACTTAGTATCCCCTTAGGTATGTATGGTTCAATTTCCTCCATAGTTCCAACATCTGCTCTGTACCTCTCCCTTCTTCCTTTTATCTTGTTCTGATTTCAAATACCTATGTTTTAAAAGTAAGTTCTGCAGGACTGAGCAGATCCCAGATTCTTAAAGCGATTTTCCCTTCTTTGCTTCAGTATGAATCAACTTTTCCCATCTCATCAAGACAGTAGTAAAAATCGGTAGCATTAAGGACACATGCTAATCCAGCAGGTCATCAGTCTAACCTGGGCATCTGCATCACAGAACAACAGTCTCTCACAGAGCCAACTAGGGTGTGTGGTATTTGTTGATGCACATTCTTTCCTTACACAATTTCCCTGAGTCTCTCCCTCTCTTCCTTGTGCTCAGATTAAGACGTGAAATCCCATTGGCGGCTCTGCCTTTCATTTTATTCTCCGTTATGACAAATGGTAATTCCGCCTAATCAAATGTGGGATTATTTTTTGAGAACTGGACACTTTTGATAGCTGTGGTTTTTGTATCTCAGTCCCTATTTGTTCTGGGGTTTTCCTTGTTGTATGGGACTGGGTAATGTTTTGTCCCTTAAATCCTACCCCAACCTCCCTGGTATCCATATTTAAGCTACCAGGAGTGAATTTATTGATATGTCTGTGGAATCTAGTGTATGTGGTTGAAGGGAGCACTGAGGTGGGGTATGCAGGTGTCTCCATTTTAGTACTTTACCTGTATGCTTGAGTATGAAGCAGGCCTGCATGGGGCCTTCTGCTTTCAGTGGGTGTGCTCGGAAATGAAAGATTACCTCATGTTTCAGAAACCCAGTGGTTCAATCCGTGATGAACCTAGTCATATTATGCACCATTTTGTTTTTTCTGTTTCCTGGTAGTCAGGTTTTGTGGGGTGCTGCCAGCCATGCCTTTAAGAAGTAGGTGCTTGAGGACAGCGGGGAACTGTGAATGGTTGCAGTATCAGGAAGAGGTCCTGTATTGTGTTTGGATGGGTGTGTATAATCACCAAGTACAATACCATCTTTCTACATTTGTGGCACAACACTACGGGCATCCAAGATTCTGGATCATGCCAAGAAATCGAGATGCATGTGGAACATAGGTTGAAGCATTGTTGTGGATCGCATAGAATCTGCATGACGAGTCTAGAATATCTTTTGTAATTGCAGTAGATGAAAACACATCTGTGTGGTTTTTGACAGCTGTGTGGTGATAAGAAATTGTCCCTATGGCAAGGGGGACAGCAAATGCTGTAGAAGTCCCTCTACAAATGTCATATGGTCTGCCTGGGCTGAATGTTTGATTCATTCAGCAGCCTGTCCATCATTTGTTGGGTAGCACTTTGTGCCCCAAGTGTGCCACTGGATTCAGGCTAGCCTGGCGGATGAGGGGGGATACCCCAAAACCGGTCCTAGGATGCTTGTTTCTGATCCGGGGGGGGGGCTGGCGCGGCTGGACTGTTCCCATGAGAAGCAGGGTCAAGACTGATTTGCATATGTCTGGGTCTGGGATTTGACCCACGTCTCTTAACTGGGGGTGAATGTTTGATTTGAATATGCCTCCTTTTCACGCATGCCATCACCTCGCAGGCAATGTATAATTTACTATTCCAACTCCAGTCTGTCCGGACAGTAGGGAAGGTGTTGGTTTTTAAATCCAACATCTTCTCCCCCCTCATTGGTACAACTTGCGGGGTAACGGTATGCGTTTTTACAACGCAGTCATTGTAACGACCTCATCGTAATTGCATGCGGGGTGATGGCTTTGTTGTGAGGGCTGTTTACCATTTGATTCATTCAGCATTCCGTTCATCATTTGTTTGCATAGTCCCTGGGGTGTCACATGTTGCTTTGCCCATGGGCAGTTTTGTTACACCGCTGGATTGTCTGCTGAGTCTCTGGATGAACCGAGTGGTCTGGTATCGTAGGCTGTTGATATTGCCATTTATGAGTTTAAATCTCAGTAGACATTCTTGGTAGATTCAGTCATGGTTTCTTAGCCTTTATATTAATCTTTTTTTCCTGATAGACTCTCCTCCTTCTCACGGGGTTTCAATTTAGTGTGTGCACCAGTCATAGTTACATGGCAATGAGATAAGGCACTTCTTGGCTACAGGTATTTTCACCGCAGCTATCCTGCCCAGCCACGAAAGAGCATCTCTCTTCCTTATTTGTAAGTCATGATGTGCTGTTGCTAGTAGGTCAGCATAGTTGGATGCAGCTATCTTTTGCTAAGTGGGGCACATTTAAGTTAATATAGAGCATCCAATGCTTTGCACAAAGAAAGGGGAACTGAAACTCTAAGTGGGGCCTGTCCTGGTGCGGTACCATGAGGTTTAGGATATGGGATATCTGGCTATTAATCTTAAAGCATAGAGCATTATTTTATGTTCCTGATGGCTGATAAGTATCTGGCCATTTCTCCATATTCGTTTTGCAAAGGGCTCCATATATAGGGTGAACAGGAAGGGAGAGAGGGGGAAGCTTTATTGGGTGCTGCTGGGTGCCTGTGAGGTTAGCCCAATAACTTGCACCCGAGCGATGGGCTTGGAGTACCTACATCACACCCATTTCCAAAAGCATTCCCCAAAACCCCCTGCATCCTGGACATGCCATAGGGCCAATGCACTCTATCAAACGCCTTTTGTGCATCGATAGATAGAAGGACTGAGGATATGCGGGAATGAGATGCCTTATTCAGGAGGCATAGGAGTTTAGTGTTGTCCCTGCATCCTCGCTCCGGTATAAAGCACGCTTTGTCCAGATTTATAAGGCTTTGCATATACCGGCCAAGGCGTACAACCAGGGTGCCTTTGAATGGTTTGGCATCTACATTGAGGTGAGAGATCAGGCGGTATGAGGAACATTTCACAGTGTCTTTCCCCCGAGTGAGTATCACAGTGATTACCTCCTCTTTCATAGGATCAGTAAGGGTGTCCGGGTCACCAAGGTAGTTGTAGAGGCAGGTAAGAATGGGAGCCAGGTGGGTCCCAAAGATCTTGTAGCTGCTAAGTGTAAAGCCATCTGGAGCAGAAGCCTTACCAGTGTTGGGACGGTGTATGGCCATGAGGACTTCGCCTGAAGGGATGTCCGCTTCCAGCAAAAGTGACTCTAGTGGTAGCAGGGGTTGAATGGGTGCATCAGAAAGGTACCCTGCAATGTCAGGTGCAGAAGGCGATTCAGCCAAAAAGAGAATTACTTAAAAGCGCTCAAAGGCACTTGCAGTGTCTCTATCTGTGGAAGCTATACCCCCTCCTCTGGGTAAATCTCTGCTATTCGGGTCTTATGTGTCTGGCCCGCAGCTTGTGGGAAAGAAGTCTGCCAGCCTTATTACCCCAGTGTACAATTTTTGTTTTGTGTGGAGAAAGGCATATTCAGCTTGTCCATGTATAGCGCTTTGAGCTGTTTCTTGGCCAGGGTCAGCTGTCGTCGCACTCTATGGGCACCAGATTACCTTTGGGACCTCTCGATGTCCCGTAAGCTATCCTTTAGGGAGGTGCGCTTCTCTCCCCTTAATTGATTGAGGCGCAATTAAAAAGCTAAAAACGTGCCATGCAGGTACACTTTTAATGTCTCCCACAATAGGGAAATAGAAATCTCCGTGGAGTCGTTATCACTGAGGAAGTTTTGCTGTACCTTTCCAACTTCAGTCACTGTAGCATAGCATAGCATAGCATAGTATGTTAGGTGTCGGTTATTAAGGTACCACAGGCGGTGTGGGGTGTTCAATCCCGGAACCTGGAAGGAGAACGTAATGGGAGAGTGATCGGAAAGCCTGAGACACCAATCCGCACCTGCACATCGGCTGCAATAGCTATGTGGGAGACCAGGAAGTAATCAATAGGGGAATATGTTTGATTGGGGCAGTGTAGAAGGTAAAGTCCCTGTCAGTTGGCTGCTGCAAAAGCCAGGCGTCGATTAACTTTGATTCAGATTCAGTTAGCCAATGCAGCCCCTCTTGTGTAAAGGCCCCAGTTTGTCCCACTCTTTTGGGGATCTGTCTACATCAGTAAGGGTCACAAGATGATAGTCTTCCCTTACTACCAACTCAAAGTCTGGGTATGAGGCCACAAGGCCCAGGCCCTTGAGTATAAATTGCTCCTGCCGTTCGTTTGGTACATAGAGAGTGACCAGTATGAAAATGTAGAAGGGTAGGGAGATGTGTACTGAGAGAAGTCTCCCTGATATCTCTGCTTGTGTGCTGTCTTACTTGGACTAAAGATAAGTACTGATGGACAAACCAAAGGGATTTGCACTTTCTCCAGTCGTCTTCAGAAGGTGTGACCCCGGGCGGAGCCAAATGTATCGAGAGCATGAGCAGCAACAAGTCTTGGTACAACCAGATCTTGTTCCTTAAAATAGTTTTGGGGAGTGGTAGCGAGCCGCCACCATGATCACCTCCTTCTGCCTGTAGTGGTGGATACAGTTGAGAATATCCTGCGTGGAGTCAAATGCAGCGGGCCACCTCCCCACTTTGTCAGTGCAGTCTAGAACTACCTCTCCAGGTCCGGGAGGATATGGCGAAAGAGTTGAGTAATGTATCCTTCCAGGTCCCTTGAGTCTAAATCAGGATGGGGACACCTCTGATCCTGATACTGGAATGGCATGAGCATTTCTCCAAACCTTCAAGATGTACATGTAGTTTGTTTTTTTAATCCTAATATTCCAGAAGCTTGCATCAATAGGTGTCCAGTTCCTCTTCCCTGGTGCTGCTGCTGGTTTCCAGGGTGGCCACCCTGTGCCCTATCTCTGGCATATCCCATTTGACGTCCTTAATTTCTGACGCAACATGTAGGGCCCCTATATCGTCCCTTATTGAGACAAACAAGGATTCCATGAATGCGCGGGTGGTAGGGGCATCAACATCCTCTAGTTCTGGGGGTGCGTGTCTCCCATGGATGGCGTTTCTCGGGGAGCGGGTCCGGTGTTTAGGAAGCATCATTAGAAAGTATGCCTTTCAGGGTTGAGTCTTTCCGGGACCGCTGGGGTGCGATTGTGGCCAGAGAGTCGTGGCCTAAGGTGGTGTCCAGGTGGTGGTTTTAACAGCACTTGTCATTTAAAAGAGCACTCTTTGTGGAGGCCGGTCGCTCCTATTTCAGGATTATGTTGCTGTCAGTCTTGGGGTTGAGCTCAGAGAAGTCTGTGGTGCAACAGGTGGACAGCACCAGTCTCCGTGTCACAGCCGTGACTGAATGAGATGCGAGCAGTCAATCCAGTGCAGTTTACATAGGCCCAGAACAGTGATTGCTGTCCCCCAACTCTCAAGGGGGGTGCGGTGTGCTTTGGTCCGCAAGCTGCTCTCTTCCCAGAGGTTGCATGGGAAGAACCCAGTTGTTTCCCAGTGGGTGCCCCGCACCGGCAGGCAATGTGTGTTGTGGGTAGCTGTTGTGTTTCCGTGCAGCCAGCAGCCATCTGGCCATCTTCCACTAAAGGGGTGGGTTGCACCCCACAATCTTCTTTCAGCGCCCCCATTTCGCTGGTGTCATACCCTCCACAGTGGGCTTGATGGAGGCAACCTGTGCTGTGTCTCTGGACCGGGAAGCTAAACACAGGGGCCATGCCTCAATGGTATCATGTGGAAGTGCAGCTCCCCTATCCACGGGGACTCATAAATGTCAGTCTCTACCCAGGTCGGCAACCAGGTGGTGGTGAGAGCAGGTGCTTTGCACTGACCTAAATGTCTCCGCAGCAGGCGCCATCTTGAGGTTCACCGCGGGCCTGCAATTCCCGGCTCTCCTAATCAGTGTATGCAGTCCAGGAAATGGATGTGCCTCCTTGTTCTTTGCACACCTTCCTCCACGAGCAGCCAGACGCTGGGCATTCGCTGGTCGTGCTGGAGCACAGACGACCGAGCTTGGCACAGATTCTCCTATTCAGCTTCCATCTTGACAACACCTCTTTCTGTGTTTTAAACTTCACTCTGTAGCCGTATCATCGCTAAGCCCGCCCCCCTTCCCCTCCTGTCATCATGAGTCTGGTGGAGAGGCCCAGAGGGCTGACCTGCGCACTGGAGTGTTCATGTAAACACGAAAAACGTGTTTACATGATCACTGCTAAATTAAATTATTACAACTTTAAAAATGTAATTTAGCAATGGGACCATGACAGTTGACAGGTGTCAGTGATACACCATCAAGCCACTAAGGAGGAATTGCCGCTGTCTATGAGAGTACTTGTGTTTTCCAGCTGTCTCCTTCTTCCCCCAGCACTTTTCTTCCAAGCGCCCATCTCCCTGCATTCCAAGTTTTTACCTTGTGTACTTCTCCTCTCCCTCTCACTACAGTTTGTTCTCACCCTTGTGTGCTTCTCTCTGCTCCACATGTTGCTGTCATTTTCGTGTGCTACTTACTCTATTGTGTGATTGTTGCCCACACCCTCCAACAGGTGTTCTTCTATCCCCCACATGTCTGCGCTCTGTGTTTTTTTCCTCCATGTGTGCTTTTTTCTGTACCACCTCTGTTGCTCTCTCCCTCGTCCAATCTTTCCTCTCCTCACCTCCACCTGCCCCCATTCGTTCCTCCATTACCAACAACACTCTTGCAGTTCTTTTCTAAAAAAAAGTGTGCTTTCACCCTACATAAATGCTAATTTTTTTATTTACAGATCTAATTGGTGTCTACCATCTTGGAATGGTAAATAATAAGTGGAAGCAAATGGCGCCCACTTCATTCCGCTGGCACACACACATATATGCTGATGCATGCAAGTGCATATGCCATTGCACAGGTAGACAGCTCAAGGAATGATGCGACTGGCAGTTGCGTCGCTGCCCCTTTTTTGTTTTCTAATGATGCTCCACACAATCAGGAAAAAGCAGGCACTGTAGAGCATTACCAAAAGACATTGACAAAGACAATAGATCTCAAAGGCAAGACTTATTGGTTTTTCCAGTGCTTGTTTTAAAGTTGACTCTAATGTCATGATCGTGTCGAAAATGAACATCTGCAAGTGGCCTCATGGAGCTTGGATGAATTTATGTCAAAATCTCTGAACAGCCAATGTTTTACAGCATGCACTCAATAACTAATGTTTTATTAATAAGTGTAATTATTTTAACAGGTGTGGAATTTGTAGTGCCCAGGACCGGATTTTACTGCAAGCTATGCGGTCTCTTCTACACAAGCGAAGAGACAGCCAAGACAACTCACTGCCGAAGTACGGTTCATTACAAGAATCTTCAGGTAAGACGCCTGCTCTCTTTCATGGACATTATGTGGTATGAATCCATCACTAATTTGGCAGCATGTGTTGATACATAGATGTTTGTGTTAATGTTGTGTTTAGAAGGCAGAGCACTCATGACTTTGGAAACACTAACTCATCTTTTTCCATTATGCTTTCTTTGCGCGTCTCAAAGCGACAATTATGCACAAAAGTTAACTCTTCCGGAATATCTACCAACTATCTGCTTGCAGCCGAAGGCTCAACTTCTAAGTTATATTTTTCATTAAGAAATGGAAGGTCAGTGGTATGTTTTAGGTGGCAGTCTACCAGACAGCACAAATGTCTGGTTTCCTAGAAACGTCTTGGAGACTTTCAGAAAGTTGACCTAGGAATGCATTCCGCCTGTTGATTACTATTCACTTTGTGTTTTATAACTTACATTTTCTTGCTTTCTATTTGCTTGCTTTATTTGCTTTAGGCTCTCCAGGTTCAGTTTGTCCCTCCTGTTGCCGAAACTGTGTTACGGTATTCTTCCATAAACTCCCTTTCTGTAAACAGACCTTTAAATCTTCTTCTTATCTTGTCTCTTGTGCTGTGCAATCAAAGACCGAGGTCAAATGTCAGGAGTTGTCTTTAGGGGATGCTTGTTTACTTTTCTTTCTCTGACTTCAAAGTGAGAGAATTTATGTGACAATCTTGCTGGATACTTTCGTTAGGAAAGAGGTTTTTTCTAGTACACAACAACATTTAAATGAACTGTGTAAGTATTTCAGAATTAGGAACACAAATGATGCACATCCTTCGTTATTTCTGAAGTGTGTTTAAAACAAATACTTTAAGGTGATAAAAAAAATGTTTACACTAGATGATGCAATTTCCACTTACTTTTGATTGTGCACTGTATAATTTTATTAGTAAAAGTGTATGTTTGAGCAAATTTTATGTGTTGTCTGTAATTGCAGTGCGCTACCATACCTTGCATACTCCACTCTACGTTACTCATAGGTATTCTCTTAGAAGCGGACAGGGACTTCCTCTAGCAATTCCAAGGTGCTCCTCTAGGGGCTAGTGTTGTCAAGCAGCCTTAGGCTTATCAGAGAGGAGTGTTGGACAACTGCAAAATACACACTCTGTCAATGAGGCACACAACTTAATAAGGAGCCACACCAATTTAGAAAAATAACACATATCTTTATATATATTTAGGCCACAGAATCAATACGATCAGGTAAGTATGTTTCGAGAGAGAATTGGAACTTTGCAAGAGAAATACTTAGCGCATTTTTCATAAATGGCAATGTTAACATATATAGGGTAAGCAAGTACTGCATTCAGGTATAGTATGGCTACTTACGAGACCAATCACCTGGTCTTAAGGTGAGTATAGGGCAAGGTCCAGGGCATCACCGGCAGGTCACCTCCTGCCGCACTAGGGTGGCCGGGTGCAGTGGTGCAATACAGCGTTGGATGCCCAATGTTAGTTGATGGAGATTGGTCTATGTGAAAAGAGGATGCAGGTCTGGACTGGAAGGCCAGTCGGGCTGACCCAACCAGAGGGTTCAAGTCTTGCGATGCTAGGGGATGTGGGGACACCTGTGGTCTTCTTCTCCTCCGGCTGGTTGCAGAGGATATTTGAGGTGTCGGGTTTCTTCATCCGGGAGCACTTGCAGTTGAGGGGTCTTGTAGGAAAGTGCCCTTTCTGCATGGTTGCCCCCTAACGTCTTATCAGATATCTGATGCAATTTGACTGAGTGCCCTGGGTCCCTGCCAAACAGGATCACAGGGCCTGTGTTCTTTCCCTAACCTGTACCTGTTTCCACAATTGGCACAACTCTGGTCTATCTGTAGGTCCCTTGTAAGGGGTACCTATGGTTCTAAGGGCATGGTAGCCAGGGAAAGGCCTCTGAAGTCTACAGGATGTATTATGTCAACCTCAGAGACCACTCACCACAAACATGCACCACTGCTATTGTAGCCTGCGTGTGGTGGTGCAGCTAAAAGTGAAAAGTCGACATGGCACACATCCCTTGGTGCCATGCCTGCCCAGCACTCCATGAGGCATAGGTAAGTCACACTTAAGGCAAGGATGCCCTATACCTCATGTGAGGATCTATGTGCCTGGGCAGACAGGTCCCTATAATATCTAAGGCCATTATTAGATATTATATATCCCCAGTAAATCCATCCTGAGTATATGATCTAGAAACTGGTCATTATGAGTTTCCTCACACCATAATGGCTTTACTGAATCCTTGGTATCAAACATTTCAGAATAATAAACCTACACCGATTCCAGTGTCAGATGTATTATTCTATGCACTCAGGGGTCCCTTCTCGAGGGGAACCCTGAACCAAACCAACCACTGGTGGGTTCCTGACTGGTCAACACCAGCCTCCCACCACGAGACAGGTTTCTGAACCCCTGGGGTGGGAGCCTTTGCTCCCTGGACACAGGAACAAAACCTTCCCTGAGCCGAGGTGTTCACACCTCCCCGAGGTCAGGAACAGCCATCTGTGGCAGGGAAGCGTCAAAAGCCTTGCCACCTTTGCAACACGACCCCCAGCCTTTCCTGCTATCAGGAGCAGGCCCCCCTCCTGTCTCACCCCCCTTTTCACCGGGAAGACAGGTGGGAAAAGTCAGGACAGCCCAGAATGTGTGTCCACCTCTGCCAACCCCACCCCTCAGGTGAGGGAGGTGAGGTGAAGCCACTCTTCAGTGCCCGCCATCTTGCAGATAGGAAGCACCCTCAATTCAGGTCTAGGGATTGTATCCACTCACCCACGTGGGGTGAGCACACTAAGGCCGTATTCACCCTAAGGACAGTAGCCCATTGGTTACTACCTCGAGATCTCTAACAAAACCAGCCATGTACCCATAATTCAGAATCGATGACCTAAGAAGACTGGAACTCGAAGACATTGCAGCACTGAAGACTCCAGGCCCAAATGGCTTGGCCGGCCTGCCTACTGCTCCGGATTCCCCTGCAAAGAAAAAGATGGCTCCAAAAAGAATCAGCAACCTCCAGACTAGGTGAGGACTGATCCCCTGCCTCAACAAAGGCTCGAGACTCCCGAGGACAGCGGCCATGGCCATAAAAGAAGATCAAGCCCCTGCGGAACAAAGAAATCCTGCTCTGGGACTTACCTATGCACCCACCTTTCATGACCCATTTCCAGAGGGTCCACTGGTCCTGAAGTTGTCCCCCATCAGTCCTGACCTCCAATCCATTGAGGGGTGTAACACCCAAGGTCCAGTGTCGACGCCTGCACCCTTTTTACGATGAACCCCTCGACTGTGACCTTCTCGGTCAGGAGAAACCCGACGTCCAAAGACACCCTTGCAACCTCCGGCCCGGCATCTTGGTAACCTGAACCAACAGTTCCCTGATGTTGCCTGGCATCTCAACTTCCTCCCCTGGCTGTTGGCTCCATAGAAGTGACCACCTGGTTTGAGTCTGCAGCCTGAAACCGGGTAACCTGGGTAACATTAGCCGCACGACGCTGTGAGCACCCTGAACCTGGCTGCCTCTGTGCTGCTGGTGGTGTGGTTTTGGTGCTGCCTTGGGCCCCCTTTGTACTTACCTTGGTTCTACACCCTCCCCCGCAAACTCAGGTAACAAAACTGTTTACTCACCTGCAAACTCAACACTGATTTTTCCTGCATAGGATTGCATGGTTGGTTTTCTCTGAAAAAATGTTTTAAGTGCTGACCCTGTCTTGAACTGCAACAAAGTAGCTTAGTGTAATCAAATTAGTTAACCTGCTTACTGATGTACGACTATGCCCAAACTGTGTGATTGGTTTGTTTAACACAAAGTTTGAAAAACAACTAAAAAGTAATCTAAAATAATTGCAACTATGTTAAAGAGTGTCCAACCCATTTTCTCTACGACAAAGAAACTTGTATGCTTCTACAAAACCAGTACACACTGCATCTTGAAAAATATAATTGTATTGAAAGTATCACTTACTTGCTACAAAGTAAATCTTAGTTCTATCAATGAAAATACAAAGTAACAACTTTATATTCAAGCAGTTGGTCTGAATTCAGTCTTTGAGTGTGTGACATCATTTCTTGCCTGAGTGTGAACAACACATTCTTAACACTACCCTCTGATTAGCCTGACTGCTCAACCACACTACCACAAAAGAAAGTAAGGTATTATCTACTTTAGCCTCTGCTATACCTCTGGGGATCAACTGGACTCTGTGCATACTGTGCACGCTATACCTTACTTTGGTATAGTATATTCAGAGCCAGCTTCCTCCAGGGCTTGCACACAGAGGCTGCAGGCAATTTTGGGGAGTTCACAAGGGGTAAAACCGAAGTGGACTGTATCTCCTGAGGGCTTGGGTACCACGCTCACACCATTGGCCCACTTCGACTCGGGCTGAGGGGCTCTGGTGTACTGGTGCTTGCCGGTGTCAGGTTTTGGTGAGTCTGGAGTCCTTGCAGGTTCTTCTAGGGGTGCCTACAGGTTGCAGCACCAGAGTCCCTGGTTCTTTGTTGAAAGCAAGCAGTCCTCCCAGGCTTTGGAAGGCACAATTGCTTGCAGGACGAGATGGCTCTGGCACAATTCAATGGGAACAGCAGACAGGCCAGCAGGACTGGGGCCAAATCAGTTGCTCCTTATTCTGTCTTTTCTTTCCTAGCTCTACAGTGTCCTTTTTTGTAGGTCTGCAAGATCTCCTTTTCTGGTTCCAGGGGCTACCCTAAATACTGGATTTAGGGGAGTTAGGGGAGACCACTGGGGTCACTGAGCAGCCTATTTGACCACTTCCTATGGGTCGCTGGACACTTTGAAGCTCCCCTGTGTTGGAACACTTTGAAGCTTCCCTGACTGCATGTCATCCTGTGGGAGCAGGTGTAAACACCCTCTGTCAAAGCAGGCTTTGTTTCTCACGTCCTGAGAGCTAAGACCTTCACCCTTTGGGGTCAGAAATACATCTCTGGTGGCATACTGGCAAATACCAGTCAGTCGGCACACCAGCAGCTGGTCGGTTTTCAGGAGGTATCTCTAAGTTGCCCTCTGGGTGTATATATTAATGAATCCAACATTGGAATCAGTGTGCGCTGTTTATTAATGCAAGATGTTTGATACCAAACATCTCTGTTTTCAGTGAAGCCATCATGTGGCTAGGAAACTAATGTTAACCGGTGTCCAGTACATGCACTTAGAATGGCTTCCCTGGTCACTTGTACTGGCAGCAATTGAACTGACCAGTACAGGGACATATCTGCTCATGCTGGTATGCTCACACACACATGTTGTATAGTGCACCCCGCCTTAGGGCTGTAAGATCTGCAGTAGGTGTGACTTACCTGCACTGCATGCAGTTTCTGCAGGCATGGCACACAGGGATGTGTGTCATGTCATACTTTCACTTTTGTCTGCACCAAGACACACAGCCTGCAGTGGCAGTTTGCAGGAGCTTAGTGAGGGGTCCACTAGAGTCACACAATGTGTGATACAGCCCTTAGGGACCCTCTTTAGTACTTCAGGCCCTAGATTCCGGAGTACCATTTACTAGGGACTTACAGAGGGTACTAAAAGCATTACTAATTGGGGTACAATTGCACAGTTTTGGGAAAGAGATCTGTTGACCTGGTAAACAGGAACCCAGAGCTCTTCCAGTCAAAATCATATCAAATTCCAGGCAAAACATGGGGGTGACCATTTCAAAAAGACACTTTCCTACAATTACACTCTATGCCACCCTTGCGCAAATGCACTCTACCCTGCACTACTCCACTCTATGCCACTTCACTCTACTCGGAAACAATCTACTCTATGCCACTGCACTCTACGCCACTCTATTCCACTCTGCACCACTCCACTCTATGCCACTGAACTCTATACCACTCTACTCCTAACCACTGTACTCTACACCAATGCACACTTCACAACTGCATTCTACTATCACTGCACTCAATGCTACTGCACTCTGCTCTGCATCACTGTACTCTACGCCACTGCTCTCTAAGCCACTCTATTCCACTGCACTCTGACACTAATCTGCAACACTGCACTCTACGCCACTAAACGCTATGCCACTATACTCTGCACTAATCCACGTTATGCTACTCCACCATACGCCATTGCACTCTATGCCACTGCACTGAACGGCACTATACTCTTTTTACACCACTCAGTGATATCCTACTCTGCACCACTCTACTCTACTGAACTCTATGCCACTCAACTCTACTCTGCGCCACTGCCCTCTACATCTCTGTGCTACTTCACCATCCACCACTCTACGCCACTGTACTCTACTTTGCACCACTGTACTCTGCACTCCACTGTGCCATTCCCTTCTGCACCACTGCACTCTATGATGCACCACTCTAATCTACACCACTTCATTCTACAACACTGTATTATATGCCATGGAATTCAATGCCACTGCACGCTTCGCCACTATACTCTACGCCATTCTACGCCAATGCACTCTACACCAGTCCACTCCACCATGTGCTATTCCCAGAGCACAAGTCCTATAAAAAGAAGTGGGGGGACTAACTAAGTTAGGCAGTCACCAAGTGTGCCATCATAGTGCACGACGTCTCTCTGCGTGACTTTGTACGTGACCTCACCGGAAGTGACATCACAAGAAGTGACATCAGATAGCAAGACCTCACACATATGTTCATGAGATCTATCATGAGTGCTTTTTAAGTGCGTTATGAGATTTAACAAATGAGATTTGGCGTTCAGGTTGTGTTGCAATCCTGACGCAAAATCTGGACCTCAACTTATATATTTTTTTTTAACAAGCCCTGCCACAAAGAAACTGGCAACAGGGAGAATCCTGGTAGTAGATCTGTTCTGCTTAATTGGTTGCAAAGTCTACATTTTAAAATATTTTATGGGGTTAAGGCATCTGCTGCAGAGGTGACCAGTAAATCTCAAGGAATAATAATGGTGAGATTTAACCTATTTGTTGGAGAGATCTGTGTTCTGTGTAGTCCCAGATACGAATAAAAGTAGTTTAGAAGATTAATGTGTGTCCTGTAAAGCACATCATGTAACATGTAGATGAAATGTTTTCATTTTATGTAGATAGGTAAGTGGGTTACTGCTTTGAACACAAATATCCTTTTGTTACTGCAGTTCATAAATTGTAATCCTTCTAATATAGCACAGCGAGCTATGAAGGACATGAGACTCCTACACCATGTAATGCATCTTATACATTGATATGCACACTTACATGAGTTATTGTTAATGGATAATATTTATGTTATGTAAAGTGCTTTAACACCCTACACAGTGATGAACAGTGCTATAAAAGAAATAAAATATTGCTCTTTAAATTATTAAGTGTGTGAATACTGGGACAGACCAACACATGTGACATTCTTACAGTGCATGGACTTGTGTACAGGGACTGAACAAAGTAAAAAGCGACACCACATGCCTCTTTTAAGTACTTGTGAAGAGATAGTAAGCTATGTGCTCTTGTTCCCCCTCTATTGTATTTGAGGTTCCACAGCGCCTCCAATCGGGATACTCAATCAAAAGGAGGCCTGATGGCCTCTTAACCTTGGCCCAGCTGGAGGTGACAAAAAGGCCGAACGTCGCCTGCATGTTGCTGCTGAGAATGGAAAGCAGACTGTGTGTGCAGGCACTGCTGAACATGTCCCGGTGTCTGAAAATTAAACCGGGACAAGTTCAGTATATTTGTGAGTGGCCAATCTTCTTGGCAGGGTGGACCTTTGAAAATAGTGGGTGGGCGCTGTGTATCCGCGTGTACCCCCGACTTGTGCCCTGGCTATTCCAGTGTATGGCACTCTATGCAACTCCACACTATGCTACTCCAATACATGACACTCCACTCTTCAACACTCTACTCCACTTTTTGCCATTCGACTCTATTACACTCCACACAACTCTCCTTTATGCCACTAACTTTTAGCCATGCAAAACAGGAGCCATGCTGGTGTACAACACTGCTAAAACATATTGGCAAAGCTAAAAGCTCTTGCATAGGCAAGACCTATTGACTTTGTCAATGCTAGCTTGGCTCTGGGAACATATCCTCTTACACACACATTGCGGCCCTGTTTGATGACTGATATTGACATGGTCAACTCATTTACCAATGCTTTTTTAATTTTGTAAAGCAAATGCAAACCTCGAGCATAAGAAACATAAGAAGGGCGAGTGGCCAGTCTAGCAGATGGACCTCAGGCAAAGCACAAGGTTGGTGAACCTTGACATGCATGGCTTGAGGAAGAGGAACTCAGCCAGGGTAGGGGATTCAGTGGTACTCCCTTAAGGCCGTGACCATCG
This sequence comes from Lissotriton vulgaris, assembly GCF_964263255.1. Taxonomy (NCBI): domain Eukaryota; kingdom Metazoa; phylum Chordata; class Amphibia; order Caudata; family Salamandridae; genus Lissotriton; species Lissotriton vulgaris. The sequence continues at coordinate 1,102,835,037 of NC_141693.1, forward strand.
TGATGGTCACGCGTGGCCCTTTCTGACCCTGCAACCCTTCTCGCTACTATAGCAGGACAAGTATGCAGTTACTCATTACGGCTGTAGGGAGACAGCTAATGTTACTGAGCCCAGTGGACAGATGGATCCATTTAAAGGTTTGAAGTAGCTGACGTTTACTTGGCCAGGGGCCATGGCCGAAGCAAGATGGCCGGTGCATAAGTCACCCGGGAAACCTGCACGATCGCTCCATTCTTTAATTGACACTTGTACAGCTGTCTAGAACCGAATGCCGCCTCCACAGCCCGTAAGTCAACTCCCAGTGTGCAGCGGGCTTCCTTAGGGATAAAAAGAATAAAATGCTGCAGAGACTGAGTGCAGAAGTATCAAAGTCTACCTAAACAGCGCCAATCTAATGACACTGCTTAGTTAGATTCATGTAAAAGGTGTGATTATGCATGTGTGTGAGACTTGGGAGTACCTAGCGAGCACAGATGTCTTTCTGAAGGATTCACTCTGTATTTGACTGGATGCCGTCTTATGGGATTCTGTGTTCATGTGCCCTGAAGTGATCCCGTGACTGTCCTGTGTTATCAGAGGGCCCTATAAACAAGAACGTCTAATCTGTTGACAAACTGTGCTGTCTTACATCGCCCAAAATAATGGTGATCGAGAAGCAGGACCTTGGCATTACTGGGAATTCAGGCTCACGTGGGTTGCAGAGGTCAGACGCGTGTGCACTACGACAAGATAGCAGGTAGTCACTTGAGGAGTGAGTCACTCTGGCACTGAGCCAATTTGTCTCAGAAGAGGAAACTATTCCTGTTAACGTTAGTAATGTAAGTGGAAGGTCATATAACCAGAGTGTATATAGAGGTGAAGGGGATAGGATCATATGGCCATGGGGATATCATGACACCATCCAGCAACTTCCTCAATGGGTCTTTAAACCCAAGCAGCCATCACCAACAAAGGGAAATTCTGGAGTGACTGTTGTTGGTTATTGTTGGCTGTGCAGACAGGCTAAAGAACTGTTATGTTCTCTTTGCTGGATGCCTTTTAACAGATATCCTTTTCCGGACAATAGCCGTCACTGCCAGGTAGGCAGATGTTTTTTGAGTGACGTCACCCTGGCTGTGCCTGCCTCTAACGCTAGCCGGGATGAACTCACAGAGAGGAAACACTGCTCTGGATTTAATAGGGGCGGCTGCCTAGAAGCATAACCACTGGAGGGCCAGGCTAACTGAAGGTCCAGTTCTCAAAAAAGTGAATACATTTCAGATTTGTTTTTTAATTCAGAGCGGATTCAATTAGAACTTACGGGATGCAGTGACAATCACAAGTTCCTATGAGTCCTCTCAGACTTATTTAGTAAGTTCCTAATTATGCCCATGCGGATACTTTTTTGCCGGTGTAACTGGGCATAGTATAGAAGTAGGCATGCATAAAATGTAATGCATTAGATAAACTGTCCTCAAGACTTTTTATTACCACTGAAAATATATTTTTGTCTATGGAGAAATGTAGTTTCAAGTACTTCCAATAATGTTGTAAGTATCCACACCATTACCTACTAGACCTTTCAAAGTTTGTAAATGCCCTTTAACACCCAACTTTGTTGGTAAATGGTCTTAATATCGATTCCAAAATATCAAGTAACCTAAATATCGAGTCCAAAATATAGAATGGACAAAATATCGACTGGACAGAATATAGACATCCAAAATATCGTTTTGAAGGTAAGTACTGTAATATCGAAATTAAAAATATAGACAGTCAAACTATCATAGTACATAATATAGGTGATTAAAAATTTCAACTTTTAAATAATATCTAATTTTTTTAAGTGTTTTATATGTTAGTTTATGTGTGAAAAGTGTATATTTATTTGTAATTTATTGTAAGTAATTAATTTTATGTTATTTAATTTTTGCGTATTTTAATTCTGTAGCGGGTTGTGGGTTTATATGGGAATAGGGTGGGAAGTAATTTAATTATAATTAATTAAATATGTTAATTAATTAATTGGTATTTATTTTGAAGAAATTGTTAATTAATTTTTAATTGTTAATTAATTAATTGTAAATTGATAATTAATTTTTATTAATTGATTATTGATAATTATGTGAATAATATTATTTTATTTTCTGTAGCGGGTTGTGGGTTTATAGGGGAATAGGGTGGGAAGTAATTTAATTAAATATGTTAATTAATTAACTAATTGGTATTTATTTTGAATATATTGTCAATTAATTTTTAATTGGTAATTATTTAATTGTTAATTGATTATTATTTTTTATTAATTGATTAATTGGTAATTATGTGAATAATATTTTATTTTTAGTAGTGGGTTGTGGGTTTATAGGGGAATAGGGTGGGAAGTAATTTAATTATAATTAATTAAACATGTTCATTAATTAATTGGTATTTTTTTTAATTAATTGTCAATTAATTTTTATTTGGTAATTAATTAATTGTTAATTGATAATTAATTTTCATTAATTAATTGATAATTATGTGAATAATACTGTATTCTTAGTAGCGGGTTGTGGGTTTATAGGGGAATAGGGTGGGAAGTAATTTAATATAATTAATTAAACATGTTCATTAATTAATTGGTATTTATTTGGAATAAATTGTTAATTAATTTTTAATTGGTAATTAAATAATTCTTAATTGGTCATTAAAATGTATTAATTGATTAATTTATAATTATGTGATTTATATTGATTTATTTTCACTAGAGTGGGGATATCAAAATTTACCCCTATGCTATCTAACACTTTCCCTACTGTTGCACTCTCTGGAGTGGGAATAGTAATTTTTACCCCTACGCTATCCAATACTTTCCCTACTGTTTCACTCACTGGAGTGGGAATAGTAATTTTTACCCCTACGCTATCCAACGCCTTCCCTACTGTTGCACTCTCTGGAGTGGGAATAGTAATTTTTACCCCTATGCTATCCAATGCGTTCCCTACTGTTGCACTCGCTGGAGTGGGAATAGTCATTTTTACCCCTACGCTATCCAACACTTTCCATACTGTTGCACTCACTGGATTTGGAATAGTAATTTTTACCCCTACGCTATCCAACGCTTTCCCTCTTGTTGCACTCTCTGGAGTGGGAATAGTAATTTTTACCCCTACGCTATCCAAAGCTTTCCCTACTGTTGCACTCGATGGACAGGGAATAGTAATTTTTACCCCTACGCTATCCAACGCTTTCCCTAATGTTGCACTCACTGGAGTGGTTATAGTAATTTTTACCCCTACGCTATCCAACGCTTTATCTACTGTTGCACTCTCTGGAGTGGGAATAGTAATTTTTACCCTTATGCTATCCAACGCTTTCCCTACTGTTGCAGTCTCTGGAGTGGGAATAGTAATTTTTACCCCTACGCTATCCTACAGTAATAATATTGTGTATTTTTAATGAATGTTATGTTTATTTATTTATATATGTTTTAACAGATATGATTGTATTTTTTTTTATAAGTTACATTAATTTTTTAATAATTTAAGGTAATTTAAGTATTTTTAAGTATATTTTAGCTATTGATTTTTAATATTTTTTTAATTTTACATTATTTTTAACAAATTCGATATTTTTACAATGTAAATATATATAAACGATATTTTGGACTCGATATTTTGGTACTTACCTGTTTGTAGATAGGACTTCGATATTTTGTCCGTCGATATTTTGGCGTCGATATTTTGGGTAGTCTATATTGTGTCCGTCGATATTTAGTCAGTGATCTAACTTTGTTTGTGTGCACAAACGTCCTGTTGAGTTGCTATCCTGAAATATAGAAGGATGGAATACAATGCCATTGTAGAGTCTTTTTGTTGATAATACACAGAATATGATAGGTTACAAGTAGACCCAACTAGAAGCATATAATATTGCATGCTCAGTCCAGGCGTTTCTCATAACTAACACCAAAAGAACACTGTATCATCAGTATTATGCATCCAAGTAGGACCCCACATACCACCCGTCTTTTCCATATATCTCCTACTCCACAAAAACACACATAACAAAATTGTGGAACCAATGCCCACCCAACATAGAAGCAAAAAAACTAAAAGACATTCTACTGACCTATAATAAAAATAGACAACACAGATGACCATAAGACTCTACACCTCTACTTCTCTCAAACGGTTAAACAGTGAACAGAGATGATCACACTCACACACCCAAAACTGCAAACATCCTACTGCCACCCCCACAATCAAATAACACTTGTACGCCAGATGAGTATGAATGGATAGTAGAGAAAATTATACTAATAATTCATTACCATAGCACACCACCAAACTATAATGTTACCAGTCACACACCAAACAATCAACAGGAATAGGAATCTTTCATTATTCATATGCAAGATGTTTCTTTCATTTCTCTTACTCATCCTTTTCGAGGTCTTCATGTGCTTTTGCTGCAGATGTTTTTAACTCCCAAACTCATCTGCATCAGATTTCTTTCCATTCTAACATACTCAATATAGGGTCTATTGTGAGTAAGGCAATGGTTTCCTTCATCCCTTGTATCGGAGTTCTCTTTCTATCACCCCCACCATAAAATTCACAAACTTCTAACACACTTGCGTGAGCGACACGCCTTGAAATCTACAAACCTCTATACTTCTGGTGAGATTCTGTGCCTGTTACACCATGCGTTCTGTGCAGACTCCATTTTAGCATTTCAAAAACTCCCACAGCAGTAGTGGGATCCAGTGCCCGGTGTACTACGCATTCTGAGCACATAAAGTCTTGCCTAGAACATGGAATACTTGCAAATATTGGATCCCTACTGCACACCTTTCTGTGTGTTTGATCAAATGATCAAAATATCAACGATTGCTTGCGTGCGGATGAGCCCTATGTCCTTTGGACTTCCCAATAAATAGTGTGAATGTCTTATGTGTTCTCAATCCAATCCATGTAGCCCCCTGTACACACTGTTGTATGCTGTAGTTTTTCTACATTCAGATTATGAAATTGTGTGATGAATAAACTCAGGTTCTAGAACGACCAGGAATTCTAGTCTACAAGTATGTATTTGAGATTGAATGAATTTGCAAGCTGTTGCAACATATACAGTGCACACTGGGGACTATACTGTTAGAGGACATGTAGCTCATACACACTAGTATATGGAAACACGCATCTACATAAAGACCTTCTTTATGTTAGCAAAAAGTAATACACTTTCTATAAATGACAGCCAGCATCCTAAGTTATACTGTATGGCTATTATGTCTGCAACTCCATCGAAATGAAAAATGACTCTGAAAGTATGAGCAAATATAAATATTATTTCATAGCTTTCTTATATTCTCCACATTGTTAAAAATAAAGAGCCAGCTAGATGATGCATGTTAGTAGACTAGTAAAGCCCAGGGCACTATGTGTACTTGAGAAGTAGGTTTTTTATGCAGAATGCAAGTTTTTCTTCCAGTAGTCTCTTTCAATACATTAAACGCATGAAGTTAGAAGAGAAAGAGAACAATGTAGCAATGATCCTAGCTGTTGGTTGCTAAAACAATCTGTGATCTGGTCCTTCCACTGAAGCAGCAATCCACATTTGTATCACGTAGACTGCTCTTCCAAGGTCTTCTTACTGAGTCAATCCAACATCCAGATAGGCACTCTCAAGTCACCTGTGGCCATAGACGCAGAGCAGGCTATTCAGCATGAACCACAGAGAGACACTCATCTGAACAGGTAAGCCCACTGTCCATCCAGGGACCCACAAAGAGAGACTCCGCACCACGTCAATGTGAAACAGTGGCGGTTGTACCAGATGGGGATGGGCGCAAGAATGCACTTGCTGTGCTTACGCTGTGACACACGGAGCACCAGTGAGCCATCACAGCCCATGCCAAGTATAGAACTCCCTTATATGAGTGCCCGAGAAGGACCCACAATACAGCACAAGCATTCTTTTCAGCCAGCACCTCCTCGCAGAGCATGAGCGACCAGCACTTCAAATTTAAACATGGTGACTGGTACTATAGTTGGGTTTGCAAGTTGACCAATAACTTGTCAATCCCACAACAAGTGTCACAAGCATTAAAAAAATAGTCGGATAGCCCCAAAACAGTAACTTAAGGCATAAGTGCAGAGAAAACCGTCAGAAAGCCACAACATTCTTCGTCTCCTCTTATAAGAAATATTTTTTTTATTATGGGGTCAATCAGAGCTGATGTCAGCTTTTCAAACCTATGAGAAGTAGATAGTCTCCAGTACCGCTTCCTGACCTATTGTACTCCAGTCATTTCATCAGTAGGAGGCGTTCTGCAAACCTCAGCTGCAAAAGCTCTCACACTTCACGTTTTTTGGTTGAATGCAGGCTAATGATCATCCCTCTCGTGCACTTCTAGGACGAGACCAGGAATTCTTTTTTCAGCACTATTTTGCCGGCAGGTCACACATGTTCACCGTCAGCCACCTTTCTTGCATTAATGTTTCTTTCTACTCTTCCTTTTTTTTCTTTGTTTTGTCATCTTGGCCTTTTCTTCTTATTGTTACATATCTTCTCTCAATGTTCTCTTCTTTTACACATCAATTCTTTAAATGTGTTACCCTTGTTGAGTTGGTAACCTGTAACATATTCAGACTGGCTACAATGTTATAACTTGGTGTATTCATAGAGAATGCACAGAAAAAGATAAGTTTCAAGTATATGATGAAAGACCCCAGCAGGAGCACATGATGTTGCATGCTAAACCCTGGTCTATCAGCTGACACTCAAAGAACAGCAGGCTATGCTCCTCGGCATCTTCAGTATGATGCACACCAGAAGGACACCACATTTGCCACAGTATTCCCACCATGAAATCTCCACTCCCTGACACCGGCAGAAGATTTATTCAAACATACATGTACGTGTATGTCATTTACAAGCATATGTGCTGGAGGCAAGGGTGCTGCAGCACCGCCAAAATACCAAGCTGGAGTTTAGAAGATTAATGAACAATACAGGTGCCTTTAATTTTGTTTCATTTTAACACATTCGCTGTATGTTTAAAGACAGTTAAATGTCAGGCTATGTCTACTGACATATTGCTGCTTATTCTTTTAACATGGAGCTTGGTGTTTACTTTACTTATTCTTACTGCAAAGTTAGAGGATTTTGGAAAAGTAACAACCTCACAATCTCTTGTGAGGTTACAAGGAGTGGGAAAGAAAAAAATGTAGGATATCCAGTTTTTTTCTAACACACAAGAACATTTACATTTCTGTAGATGAACTATTCAAATATTTCAAAATATATCAGCAGGTCAGAAAGTATAAAATAAGCAAGTTTTTCTTTTAATTCGAAATTGTGATGAAAACAAAGATTTTAATAGGATCTAAACAAGAAACTTGGTGATGTGCTAATGATAAATATTTGCTGACATCCTATTTCTACACATTATCGTTTGTGTGTTATATAGTTTTATCTTTAAACCTGCATGTAAGTTTGAATGTTGTCATAATTTCAGTGGAAAATGGTATTTCTGTAAATGACAGTGTGCTACTAGGCCTTTTTTGTAATGTATTTGTGACAATCTGCTTTAAAATGCACCACCGGCCACTTACCACACCCTTACCACTCTCCTGCTGCATGGACATGGTTCATTTGCATTTGTTCTTTTTTTTCACAACCACTATAACTTCAGTGATGTTACATTGATGGCAGCGCCCCCACTCTGAAAATTGTTACAGCACCATTGTTTACAAATGCAAACGCACAATTTGAAGTACAGACTCACAAAAATTATTCAATGCATTTTACTTCCCTATGATTCTGTGTAATTCAAAAGGTCCTGAGGTAGAAAAAAATATGGGGAGACATTGACTGCTCTTTACAGGGTTTATTGGCCTCCTGCTTTACCTATCTGATGAGGAGAAGAGGCCAGGTGGTAAAAAAAAGTGAACTCATATATAATTATTGTACCTCAATCATACAGAATAAATCAGTTATTTACATGGAGTCAAAATAATGATGTGCAGCCTATGTTTTTCCTGTATTTTGCTGGAAAAGCGCAACAATGCTTTGCAACTTTTGATCATCGCTGAGTAGTTGAGCATGTCTTAAAAAAATATAGCTCATACTATTTCTTATTCCGGGGTTAGAGTGTCAGGTGCTTTCGGTTGACTAATGTGACTTACAAAAGGAAAACAGACCTATTACCAATGCTTTTTGTCTACCAGATCCTTGCCCGCCTGCAGCTCAACTCAAGAAAACACACTATATGGGGGAGGAGAAAGTAAAAAATGGCAGAAAAGAGAAGCAGGGATGATGGGGGCACCCTGATAAAAAAATGCAAAGAAGGGCACAGAGTGGACCCCCCTCACCCTTGTTCGCTCCCGAATAGCACACAAAACAGAAAGTGTCCCCATTGCAATAGAAGAGAAAATGGGGAAAGAGGTAACAATGGGAGGAAACAAAAAAAAAGCACATTTGAGTGAGGAGAACAATATGTAAAGCCCCTTGTCGTTTTATAAAATAACTGCTTATGATATTGTCTTGGGGAACTTACACATCAGGAGAAATCTTATAAATCATGCTATCCTAATATTTAAGGTTTCAGAAATGTTATTGTTCCACAGATGTAGAAGATGCTGCAACTTACCAATTATCCACCCAGAGAGAGGAAGACTGATAAATAGTATATTAATTATAAGTATTCTTCTTAAGCTCATTGCTTGCCTATAGGATATTTTTGCCAGTGCATTTCATTTGGGAGTTTTCTTTTGCAGACCTTGCTTAGATTGGTAGTTCATTCCATTAAAACAAGCATTTGCAATGCAATTTGGGACCGTATATGTATTTAGCTATGCAGCACATTAGCCTGGGTGCTGAAACATCTACTGTTCTTTAACATGGAGGGAAAGTAAGCACCAAACTGCGTGACACGCCAGATATGGGAACGCATGGAGAGAAATATTGCCTTTCAGCGGGAAATGGTATAGTCCAAAGCTCTGTTTTTAATATAAAATCAGGGCCTTTGGTTGTCATATCTCTGAAAATACAAGATTTAAAAAAAAATATTGTCCACGGGTGCTCGTGGAAGACAATTTCTATGGACTGGAATCTTGAGAATGCTAAATTGATTATGGTATTTTACTAACATCTGCTGGTCTTTTTCTATCAAGAAGTTAAATAGAGGCAGATGAACAGAACAAAAAAAGTCCCTAAGCGGAAGCAGACAAGTCTAGGGCTGTTATCCAGAGCCCACATAGTATATACACATATTAGTATATAATATGTATATACTCGAATGCTCAACCTAAAAACTATGGGTCTGTTTAGAGCCAATAAAAAACATAAAGACTGTCTCAAAGTTGCATAAATATCAGTCGAGTAATATATTCGATATTATATGGCAATGTGTCTTTTCCCTTTCCTCAGCTCCATATCACTTCGATGCTGATGACGAGCTCAGCTCGTCATCAGCCACGGGGGCGTGTGCGGATGACTAGCTGAGCTCGTCATGTAACGCAGCTTTTGTAAAAAAAGCCGGCCAGCGCAAAAATGACCGCCGCAACGATGCGGTTAAAGGACGGGCAGAACCGCCCTATTCCATTTCCCAGAGCCATGCATCGGGAAGAGGAGACATTTTGTGAACTCTAAAAAATCATCCAGATGGAATTACCCTCCTACCATTCCCCAAAACCTACACAAGGCTAATTCACTGAAACATACCACACATATTTTGTGATTTAGTGTAAAGGCAAATCAAATTGGCCAAAATGTTGAAGCATCAAACATCCATGGAACATTCTGTCCTGGGTCAGGGGTGGAAAGCTTACCTCTTTTCCGCTCACTGTAGGAGTGGAGTCCCTTGTGGGTTCCATCTGATCTGCTAATGGGACGAATATTTGCCCTAACCAAGATCAGTATCGAAGGATGAGGGAGCTAGCATCTAGCACGCCAGATTAAAGATTCCATTGCAGATAATGATAAAAGCTCAGATGAGTGCCCAACATTTGTGTCACAACACCAAGGCTAGGAAAATCTCAATTATAATGACACAATCTTAATCTACATTAAATAGTATTAGCAGAAAGGTGGAATTTGTTCTTTTGTACGTTAAGATGGTGAAGCTGGTACTCTGTTTTTGGCACGTTGGGGGCAGTGGCATGAAAGCAGAATCAGCGACGTAACGCAAAATGATGAGCCCCGCAGAATGGGCTCAAGGGGGGCACCCTACACTGCAGAGGCATGCTTGGTAAGGCAGAGTGGATTTTCCGAGCGTTTAATTATTTCATAATCTATGCCATTGCACACATACTACAACGCATGCAGTAGTGTGGCTTAGAGGGTGAGTGAGCCCCCTTCAAAACAAGAGAACCTGGGGGTCACCTGCACTTACGCCCCTGAGGGGAACTGGGTCTTTGGCCTCTTGCGAGCTTGAAGGTTGAACTGCGTCTTTGGCATGCATGGGGGTGAAGAGAAGTTGCAGTTTTGGACAGTTGGTCATAACAGGAATTGAAGCATTTATCTCTAAATGCTCCCATGTGCCTTTCGATTGTATTTGAATATTGCGCTGTAACCTAGTTTTAAATGCAATCCGTAGGTATCGACGCAATGTGGTTGACTTTTTTTTGGCTTCTGCTTATCATTGCCAATTACTTCAAATGAAATTCTTTCTCTGATAATGCTTTCACAGGTCCTTCTCTTTTCTACCAGGAAATTCCATGTGTATATTTCTTTTGCATGCTCTTCAGTTGGATGTCTTTCAACTCATTTTAAAAGAATTCCCTCTGTTGTTCCCTCTCATTGTAATTTATGGTTTCTGAACTGAAAAGTCTATAGGTGCTTCGAGCTTGTTTTTAGCAAGTAATGAACTGAAATAGAATCAAATTAAGTGACTTCCCTATAACCACACAATGTGTAGCATAAAGGTTGCAAATATGGAGGTTGCCTCTTGGTTCCAAAAACTGCATGCAGGAGGACCCTAGGTTTCATGAGATACATATTTTATGTCACATTGTTGTTATCTTTCTTGTTATAATATGTCAACTGTGAATCCTTCTATCAATGCTATGTATTGTAAAGTGCTTTGATACTCTTGGGTCTAGCCAGCGCTACATAAAGCTCTCAAATAAATAAATTAAACTGAATACCAGTTCATTTGATGCATGTTTTTTAAAATATATGGGCTGCTGGTATTAGTTCACCATTATCTGACATCAGGTTAGTATATGCAAGAACCTAGTACTGTGTTTTGAGGAGAATCAAAAGCCCCCTCCTACCCGGAATAGAAACCACCAGACACAGAAAAATCAAGAGAGAGTTGTCTACTGGAGCATTCTTCCATCTTGGACGGTACCTTAACATGTATTTCTTGTTTGTTGCAGAAATATCTATCCCAGCTGGCAGAGGAAACACTTAAACTTAGTGAAAACGACAGCAGTGTGACACAGGAAGATGCTGGGATTGTTCCGCAGTTTGAGAAGAAAAAGCTTTGACAACAATGAACATTGGTAGGGAGGAAGAACCCGCGAATGGCCAGGAACAGAGCGGAGACGTGCTGGCTCCCCCATACGATGCAACTGATGTCAGCCTTCACCACCCCATCAGGATGGAAATAATTCAAGCGCTAGTATAGCGCAATGAAGTAGCCACTATTCCTTCACCTCTCGAACTGCTTCAAAGACCACATTATAAACTGAATATGAGCTTCACAAATTTGAAGGACTGCAGGAAGCACAGGATTCCTCTCTTTTTTGTCATCACGCAAAATCGCTCTTAAATTATATGTTTTTTAAATCTCAGGGACTTTCAAATTTATTATTTATATACAATGTATGTTGTAAACCTCTTTGATATATCACATAAAGCCATTGTGTATTGAGAAAAAGCAGCCAGATTGGGCCTTCCCTTTGGCCAAAATCAGCCACTGAGCATCTATCAAAGCCAAGGAAGATATCCTACCATTTCAAAAGATGGACTTGGGTCCTCCGTTATCAGTGCCTTACTCTGAAGTACCTCAACACATCCAACAGAACACAATACATCAACAACCTTCACAGTGTTTTCAAAAGAAAGGTTCAGAAAAGTGAATATCTAAAGTTTTAAGGCTGAACATCTTGCATCTTCAGTTGGGTGGATCATTGATGCCAGCAGACCAAGAGTCAATGGGCCAACACTATCTTTAGCGGCTCTTCAAGTCAGTTCTCAGCTCCCACCAAATAAGAAGCAGAAGTAGCCTGACTTAGCTCTTAAAACCATCTTCAATCTTCTGTGGCCTGTGTTTTAATTTATAAAAGTGTGAAGAAATTGACTTTCAAATCTTGGAAACCACGTTGTATGTTTATAAATGGAATTTAGGCATGGTTGGAAACTACAACTTTTCTTTACACATATTACCTCTGATACCAAACACGAAGTTTTCCTTCAGTGTGATGCTCCAGGCTAGGAACATCAACAGACCTCAACCGGTCCACTGTGTTTTCTGTAACCAAATTTGAGTTGTCTTTAGTTGAAAAAGAAGAGAGATCCTCACAAAATATTTTATATTATTTATTTTCTGGAAACGATTACTGACATTCAATATGATATTAATGGAAATAGATTTCCTCTCTTAGACTACAATTAGTCCTGCCGAGTGATGGACATAGCCATCTATAGGGTGTTTGTTGTACACTTATCTCTTTATCATTTTTGGTACAAATGTTAGGTCAAGGAAAATGCAAACCGAAATGTGCCATTTGAATTCTGTACAAATGCCGCAAAACTGTAAATTCTGGTTTTTACATATCTTGCTCTTCAGCAGCAGGTGAGGTGCTTGGTGGGAAGATCCGTTGGAAAATGGTAGAATGAGGACTGCGATTATGTCAGAAGCGTTGCCAATGTCCACATTAGACTGTAGGGTAAGATTACCTGTAGCAGCAAGCACAAAGGCACTCTTTGCTTTCACAGCATGTATTTAGATCTTTACAGAATCTGAAATTGTTGTGGTATGTGTGGAAGACATCCAAGAAATGGTATTACATCTACAATGATCAAAGCACCCAAATCTGCATTATCATTATACAAAAATAATAATAAAATCCATAGTTGTATAACAGAATTTTTCATATGCTGCTTTTTGACAGGACAATTTATGTAGTGCTGTACAATGTATCCTAATATAAATGTATTCAGAATTATGACACTTAAAAATATATAAATCTTATCAAAACTTCACTCACATGACTTTCTAGGTTTGCGGTAGGCTTGAACACTCGCTATCTGTCAAGCCAGCGATATTCAGGGATTTTGTATTCTCTTTATACAATTATTGAGGCTGTGATTTGTGGAATTATACTTGAACTGGACCAGATATTCTATTTATTAATCTTATTAAACCAAGCTAATTTAAGTTTTAGCTTTTAAAGAAGACATGAATTGTTAGAACATGTTAAATTATGTCACCACTGTGATACAAGGTTCTGTAACTCATCGCAAAGTATTTAACATTTTTGTTTCATAAAATATTGATTTTAATAAAGAGGATTTGAAAGTGCACTGTTCCTTTCTCTGTGATTGCTGAGGCTGTTGCCTGTGGCTCCCAGTCATACCTCTTTGTCATGGAGTGTAGGTTTTCGCTTGAGCTCTCTAGTTCTCTTCTTTGTTTGGCCTAATGTTACTTGTCCTTTATTTTTGTTTCTTCTCATTTATACTTTGATGCGCCTGGAAACTTGATCATAATCAGTGCATAAATTGCCTCCAACGACAAAACAATTGAAGCCAAAAGTCAGTTATTCTTTATTTTCATGGAGGTGCATAGAAATAGGCGGAGAACACACCATTCACTGTATTGGCAACCTGTCTTCTATTTCAATAAACAACAGTGAAAAAATACAAGAATTGAATATATATTTATTCATGCCTCTAAATATAATGCAGAAAGTGCTAAGACAGCAGCAGTGACTACAGTTGGTGTTGCAGATGGTAGGATATTGGATTCAAAAGGTCGGCTTTGAAATGAAATGTATATGTTCTTAGCATGTGAAGCAGGATATTCGCATGCTCTGCATAGTCTTACCATGTAGTGTTGGGTGCGGCTGAATGCAACTTGTTTTTCTTCAAAGAAGTTGACGTCACAAGAACTCGTGTGACTCCGTCCTTGGTCCACAATGCACCAGTACACTTGCTCCACCTCAGATTGTTTTTTCTTCCCAACATCAGGCTTGACCGGTGGGGAATTCTACTCCAAGGTCGATGTATTAACAATCCAGTTCTTATTCTGGCAACAGCTCTTCCCTTCAACTGTGACAAAAAGAATGCTACTCTGGCATAGAATCTATCTGCCTGCAATACCTGGATTTCTGATCTGACAGTCGCTGAAGGGTACATTTTGACACATCTTGGCCTCCAGTTACCATTCTCAATAAGTCTTGTTAGCTCATCGACGCTTCTTGGAGAACGCACCTAGAGCAAGTGTATGGAAAATACACCCTCCTTCCAGTTGAAGTGCTGTGCTGGTTAGAACATGAAATACCCCTAGATTAACCATCATAAACTCTGGGCCATATTATCAAGAAAGGGTGATACATTATCGCCGCTTTTATCGGCAGGAAACTGCCGCTAAAGTGGCGAAAATGGGCTTGATAATATGCCCTTGTGAATTCCCATAGAAGCCCTGGTTAACACCAGAACCTGGGCTTCTATGGAAATTCAAGGAAGGGGCACTGCAGAACCGGTGGGTTCAAGTCAGAAGCCACCATACCAACAGCACCCACAGTCCTTTCAGGTCCACCAGCAACTTAAGACCTTAAACCCTCCCATGCTCATGACGAGCTCAGCTCGTCATGAGCCACGGTTCTCGTGTGCTCATGACGAGCTGAGCTCGCCATGACCTTTAGAACGCTTGCACGCTGGACAAATTCCCCTGCTGTGCGAGCGTCCTAAAGAAACAGGTGTGGTCATGACGAGCTCAGCTCATCATGAGCACACGAGCACTGTGCTGCATGACGAGCTGAGCTCGTCATGAGCACGGGGGCGCTGTGCGCGTCCTCCCTCCCCCCAGCACAGCGGGGGAATGTGCCCAGCATAGAAGGGGTTAAAGAGAGGCCTCTACAGGGGGAATGGATGTAGAAAGGGCAGTGGTGGTTACAAGAGAGACTTCTCTGGTACAAAACAGAGACACCTCTTTGCTTCACCCTGACCTTATCACATGTGCTGGGGTGTCACATGTCCTAGCTTAGCGGGAAAGACTAAGACTAATGGGTACTCTCCCTTGTGTGGGAAAGACTACTGACTCAAATTCCACACAACCCCTTCCAACATCCTGCCATGCCATGACATACTGAGTTCACACCACCTTCATTTTCTGAAGAAACACATTCATGCACTCTAAACAAAGGGTGCAATAGAATGATTACTTGCATTTCAACATGGCAGAGGGGTGTACTCACTTTACTTTTGGATACCCAAAAAGGGCAATTCTCTATGGCTAATCCTCAAACTCCAGCTATTGAACAGTTTCATCTTCTCTAAACACTTTCACATGGTCACTTTATAAGACATCATTCCACTGCCACCACAAGGTGATTTCATACTAGATCTGAAAGAATTCAGATACCTCAGTCTTCCAGAAGAATGCATGGTTATTCTAGGGGAAGCACGAAAGCCCACTACTTGCACCTGTTATGCTTCTAAGTATAACATCTTAATGTATTACTGCATCTCTAAACAGTTAGATCTCTTTAAGGTTTCTGTGCTTGAGACTGTTTCTTTAATCCTACAATCACACAAGGCAGGTCTTGCCTGCACTTATTTATGATTACACTTAACCGCAGTTGCACATACCTTCAAAACAGACAACACTCCTCTTTGTTTAAAATCCCAGTCAATAAGGCCTTTATGGGCGGTCTAGCAGAGCGTAATGATTCAAAAGACACCTCCTAAACCTTGGTGGAACTTCAAGGTGGTCCACAAATGACTCTCTAGACTTTACACTCATGTGAACTACACTTTGTGTCTTGAAGGTTGGCTTGTCAAATTGCTATCTAATCCTAATTGCAATCACCTCCCTCAGATGCTTTAGTGCTCTCCAAGTTCATACCATCCCGGTTCACAAAGATATGGTAGTTTCAACCACAAACTTCTTCTCTAAATTGTTATACCCTTCCCCGTAAACAAGACCTTTGAGCTGCATGTCTACTTCCCACAACCAAACAGGGTAGCAAAAAGGGCAGCAAAAAGGGCTTTTCACACTACGGATGTTAAAAGATCTCTTATGTACAACATTGATAGACCCAAGGCTTAAATAAAGTCTACCAAACTTTTTGTAGCCTTCACTAAATTTTCATATTGCGAAGTAGATAGTTGAGTGTATCCAGGCTTGATGTGCCAAGGCCATGTGTGCACTCCCAGTGCACACTTGGTAACCTTTAGGGTACTGCCTCAGTGACTGGATGATGTCGGCAGTGATGTCATTTGCTATGTCAATTATGTCATCAATTATGTCATTTAGCATGTCATGAGGGATATAATATGTCAGGTTAAAAGCAGCATAGAATGGAGACACACTCTATACTTAGTTCACTAAACTTAACTGGTGAATTTCAGTGGTTTTTCAATTATAAAATGTTAGTGTTTTTTTCATTTGAAACACCTAAATATGTCTTCTTATTGAATTTTCTCCAGTGGTTGCAAAGCTTGTGTTTCACAAAAAGAGGTCTGTGAATTGTTTCCCATAATTCACAATGATGAATTTGCAGGATATTTATCTTCCTGAAACAAAAAAGTTAAACACAGCAATTCGTTTTTTTCTTCTAGTGCTGGTAAAAAAAAACACTTTCACAATGACAGTTCTGCTCTTAGACAAACAATCAGCACACCAAACAAGCTCAGCCTTGCAGGGCAGGCTCATCCTTAATTGCAAAGAAAGATGACCAGAGTAATACATTTACAGAAAAACTATGACAGAGAACATTTTCCACAAGTATTTTAGGTGCGGCCAATAAAAGAACTCATAACATGTTATTTCAAGATTAGAGGGTTCAAAATAAAGAGATTAAAACACCAAGAGCGGATTGGGAGGACGTACTACAAGGAAAAGTTGAAGGTTATGTTTCAGAGTACGAGTCAGGTTTATAGTAGGGGTTAAGTTCAAGGTACAGTATAGGGCTAGGCTGAGGGAAATGGATAGGGCAGGATTTAGACTAACGGGTCAATTACTATCCCGTTCGGACGGTCTCTGATTCGGATTCGGGTTTTCCAAATCCGATTTGGAACCCTTGTTGCCGACCAAATTGTACAGAGTTCCCAACAGCTGACTACGATGCACGTAAACCCAGTAGGGCTCTCCGAATCGGTACCGAAAGGCATTCGGATAGGTTAAATCTTTCATATGCGAATCATACAGCTCTATGGACTCATTTTTCAAGCGAGCGATTACGATGGCCTCTTCATCCGGGGCCCTCTGAATCGGGCCCGAGGGGGTACCCAATGGACCTTCCTTTACAACCAAGCACAGTGTGGCAGGAACCATGGGGTGCCTGCCACAGGGTGCAAGGTTATCCCCAGCCACCCCATACTTCAATTGGAGCCTATGTTCTCCTCCAGAATATAGGCTCCCATTGAAGTCAATGGGAGTCCGACTTAATCTTATCCATATGCTCGCTCGTTCGGACTCACCCGATCCGAGTTGTCCGGAAAGCATTCTGGGACCGATTCAGTAGAAATGCTTTCTGGACAAGATTGTAATCGGCCCCTCAGGTGGTAAAGGGAAATCCTATGATTTGTAGAGGAAACTGGCAATATCTTGTGACGGGCAAGGAAGAGTATGTAACAGGAAGATTTGGAATTCCACATTTTTCCCTGACCCCAAAACTGAGGGGCATATTATCAAGGGGGTTTATCTCCGCTTTTTTGGCTTTAAAAGCCAAGAAAGCGGAGATAAAATGATCTCCCTATTACCTAGCTGTCGCTAACACCAGTTAGCGACAGCTAGTAGGAGATAGGGACCATCTTGGGCCCCACTTTGCATGTCAGTGATATTTATCACTAATGACATGCAAAGTGGGCGTGCCAAGATGTTAGCGACTGAAAACAGTCACTAACATCGCTATCTCCTATTACCAACTTTTGGAGATATTCGCGCTAAGCGCAAATATCTCCAAAAGCTAACACCTGCCCTGAGCAGTTCTTAGCCATGTTATCCAATGGGAGGTGGATAACATGGCTGTCCTTCACATCTAACAGGGGCTTCAATTGGAATTCCATAGAGCATATTATCAAGCCCATTATCGACGTTTTAGCTGCAGGTTTCTGCCGCTAAAGCGGCAAATATTTTATCGCCTGCCTTGATAATGTGCCCCTAAGTTTCTACTCGCTTTCCTCTGAATTCATAAACGCACATTAATTTACAGTACATGGAATCTTGGGAATACTCCGAGGGATAGGTCAGGATGTCTCCGGGAAATAAACGCTCACCGCTGACACATGCGGTCATCTGGAGGAGACATTTTTACATCTTGGCAAAGCAGCCCCAGCCTTCTGAGCCCAGTAAACTGAGCAGTGTTAAATCGGATAATAGTTAACACCTTTCATTTCCAAAAATCTGGTTATATTAAAAGATGAGATACAAAAACATCAGCTCTATCTCAAAGAGAAAAAGTTACAAAAAATACGAAGAGATGAGAGGGACTATCAGAACGGCAGGGTCTATACCTTTGCTCGAAAATTTGATAATGTTAAGACGACAGGACATATGAATAAAGATGCAAGGTCAATGACCACCAAGACCCCGAGTATATCAGAGGCATCAAGTATCAATAGCATTACAAGTGCAGAGTCTTTGGGTCTATCAGAACCAACTCCAAGTACTAGTATGGATCCATTTTTTTTAGAGCTACAGAGGTTCCACAAAGGAACAAGCAAGCTCTACAAAAAGAGCGATTCATAAAAAAACAAGGAGGGGCAAATGCAGAAAGGGACCCAAATACAAAGGTGGGAATGACAACAAGATCAGCAGCACGCAACCAGCAACCATAGATTGTACTGATGTTGACAATGACCAAGATAATATCAATGTGATCAATTTGTCTGACTATGATTTGTCTAGAACTGAAATAAATCTTCTAAGCAGAGGTCTTGGGTTTTGTCCATATGCTTATCCCGATTTTACATCATTTCATGTGAGTTGTTTTAAATTTACAAAAAAATTAAAATTGCATACATTTTTTTCGGGAAAATAAACATATATGTCTGAACATCACAGAATTAGACACATTAGGACAAACCCACTCAATCAAAGACATTAAAGCTGTACACTTACTGATGACAATGGGGGATCAGGACACATCTCTGTCATTGGAAAGTCTGGCATCTGAACTCAATCTTGATACATTTGATGGCTCAGATAGTGGGCTAAAGTCCAAGTCCAGATTTACACCACAATTACCCAGTAACAACTCTATAGATCTTTTTCAGGAATTAGTACATGAAGACTTATATCATTTGAAGACAAATTTAAAATCACATACCATAGAGACAAGTACAACCTTTCCCATGATGAGTGCGGTGCCTTGAAAAAATTAGTCAGTAATACCTCCCTTGTCATACGTGAGGCTGACAAGGGAGGTAATATAGTTCTCATAAATAAGGTGGACTATATCCAAGAGATAGATAGGCAACTAGCTGATCAAACCAGATACACACCATTACCCGGGAATCCAATGAGACCAACAATCACATTAATTGAGACACGACTAAAACATTGGAAAGGTAAAGGACTCATCTCGGAAACAGAATTTAGATACCTATTCAATGACACTCCCACCAATCCATGTATATATGTGCTTCCCAAAGTACACAAACAGGGTAGGTTCCCTCCCGGAAGGCCAATAATTTCTGGGATAAATTCACCAACAGAACAAATATCGGAATACATAGATATGTATTTGCAGCCATATGAAGTGAATCTACCCTCATATATAAAGGACACTCGTGATGTCTTAAGTAAGATATCTGATGTGGAATGGACAGAAGGCAATCTATTGGTTACAATGGATGTGTGTTCTTTATATACTTGCATACCAGGGGAAATGGGTCTCAATGCAATTGAACACTTTCTGGACAGTCGTCCAATTGAATGTTATGAGCACACAGTCATGCTACTCGACTTGATAAATCTGGTCCTAGATAATAACATCTTTCTACATAATGGTCAGTGGTATCGCCAAAAAAGGGGCGTGGCGATGGGGGCTACATTTTCCCCATCCTACGCCAATCTGTACATGGGGTTATTTGAACTGATACACATTTGGCGTAACTGCCCGGAACATCTACTGGAACACATCCTTTATTTTGGGAGATATATTGACGACATTCTTCTCTTTTGGGCAGGATCTAAACAGGAACTAGACCTATTCCATATATTTGTCAATACTAATAGTTATAACCTAGCCTTTACCATGGAGTCAAGCACCAAAATGGTCAACTTTTTAGATCTCACAATCATGGTGGATAAGAACAGGTTGATGACTTTACCATATAGGAAACAAACAGCATGCAATGCCGCATTGCACGCAAAGAGTGCACATCCACCATCACAAATAAATGCCATACCATTCGGCGAGATGCTACGCATCAAGCGAAACTGTAGTGTGGAGTCAGCTCTGGAGAGAGAACTTGATAATGTGGAACACAGATTTATGAAGAGAGGCTACCCTCCTGCCAGTATTAAATTAGCCAGACAAAAAGTGAATCAGATCAAAAGATCTACTCTACTGACCAGCCAAAACGGTAGAACAAAAAGAAAAAAAATCAGGAAATTGAATTTCCTTGCACCGTATTCCTGTGCCAGTACGGATGTATTCAAAATATTGAAGAAGCATTGGCATCTTCTGACCCATGACTCAGATCTCAATACTGTAGTTGGCAAAAAAACAATGATTACACATGCGTGGGGTAAAACACTCAGACAACATCTGTGCCCGAGTTTTGTGCCACCTTTAAGAAAAGAGAATTGGCTACGGAGAACACAAAATAGTTTTTACCGCTGTGGAAATTGCAACATATGTTGCTTTTGGCTACACAAAAAAACTGAGTTCAAGTACAACACAGAAAAGACATACTATATCAATAGTTTTATAAATTGCAACACGAAGTTTGTGATTTACTGTATTGTGTGTATGTGCGGAAAGATATATATAGGGAGCACCATCAGACCCCTTAAAGATAGAATTCAGGAACACATACGCGCTATCAGAAATAACAATGCACGATACCCACTGGCAGCACATTTCAACAACATGCAAAATCCTAATGATTTACACAAGCTTGGAATGCATGGCATAGAAAGTATTAATATGGGGCCAAGAGGTGGGGATCTAGTATCATGTCTACGTAAGACAGAAATCCTTTGGATTATCAGGTTACGTGCAGTAGAACATGGCATTAACATCACAAAGGACCTTCATGAATTCTTATAACTGGCACAGACCTGTAATGATAAGTTAGCAAATGAGAGTCGTCATTGGTTAAATGTGGATGTAAAGTTGTAAAAGATAAGACCTCCTTGCACTTAGTGGCATGGGCAAGAATTTATAACTCACTGTAATATCATGTGATCTCAATTGTATAAATGAAGCGTTGATAAGAATCTAAATTATGTACAAAAGTGAATTTGACACTGCCTGTAAAGATTTGTTCTCTCAATCTTTGTAATTTGGAGAATAATCCTCTCCTATTTAGACTGTATCAGTGGACAAGGGATCCTATGGATCCGCGAACTATGCTGGTGGAATAGATGCAAAATCGAATGCATTTAGACTTAGTCGGTCCTATTATGAACATACTGTATAAAGAAATATTTTTCTTTTCCTTTTTCTTCATATATGAATATAGATAACATAGTGTAGGGACGTTTCGTTTTTATCTTGATAAGGGACATGACTCCTGGCATTTTTATGGCAACTTAGATAGTACTATGTAGTGAAATGAATTTTTATTGCTAATTACGTTTCCGACTGGTTTTAAAATGACTCACTCGAACTGTGTCTAATCCCTCGCATAAAGTAGGGAATTTGTGAATACTAAGCAGTATATGACATCCATACCTTAGGCGTAATGATCAACAACATATTTACAAATGGCCACTGTGTTTTATGGCACACAGACAAGTAGTGAATAAACATACACTGCAAGTCCGCTCTTTATTTTTAAAAACAAACAAGGGTGTCGCGATTTTAAAATAAACCGCCGGGAAACGCGAGGCTCGATTGAAATACGCGAACGAACTCACCGAGGACAGACCATGGGCAACAACTCATAAATATAAGGTGAGATTGTTACGAAGCAATGAAATCACGAGTTTACCGAAGGGTGACTCAACACTGCGTTTCCACAATATGCGAGACAGCACGTATACGCTGTAACCCCATCCAACTTACACGGATGGATTTTGGGGCAAATAAGCATTAATTGGGCTAACGCGTTTATCTACACTTTTTTTGTCTCCCTTTTCCATGACCAAAAAATGATGGTTGCCTTCTGAACACCGGTCGGCAGACTCTGGGATCTATCACAATCCTATTGAATTTGTTGCCATCATGATGAGGTTCGGCCAACAAGCCTGAATGGACTTCACTATTTGACACCATTACTAATGTTTTTCCGGTAAGGCCCTTCTTAAACTAAATAGGGCAATATTGCCAACACGTTGGCAAGCATAAAGAGCAGTTTTTTTATGGTAATTTTATTAATGTTTTGAAATTAACTATCTAATCTAAAAACATGTCTCATTATATACATTAAAAGTCATCACTCGGCAACTCCATTGTGGATATTCCATAGACTACTAATATATGAACAGTGGTTCATGGCTTAAAATACGAAATATCCTCAGTGACCTGTGGGCTAGCACTCAATGAATACAGAGACAGCTTAATGGATAAACGAGATTGAACATATCCATGATTATTATTGATTCAAAAGGACAAACATTATGGTATTACCATTTCTTACAGAATATTATTTGAAGCCTGAACAGTTAATACTGACCTACGAATGTGCCCCATCATTTGCGCAAAATTGGATTATTCTATATTACTAAGGGACACAATAACCAAGGGAACTATTTCCACTACTTCCAGGTCATAAGAGACAAGACTAAGGTGAGAAATATCACTAGATTGTGCGCATGTGAACTGCACTAGGTGATGGATATGGTGTATATATTTATACGCAGGTCACAAAACATAAACAACGAGACTTAGAACACTTTTTTTGAAAATGTATTAGGCTCTTCTTCTTTCACCTTTATTCTTTCCACCAACATAAACAGCCGGTCTCTGGGAGACACTATCCACAAGGGTGTCTTGCATATATATAAACAAAAAATATTTTGTCTTATGAGTAACAACTTAGCTGATTTGTTACTATCACAAGAGATTTTGCATGCCAATAAGTGGTTAAATGTTTCAATATGATTGAAACTTATACAGTGTCTGATGGACATGTATGAACATCTTCCTTGCAGCCTTGAGAAAGCCCTGTGGGCGAAACGCGCGTCGGCTGTTACTTGGATTATCGTGAAATTGTGGAAATTAAAAAACAGACTTCAAGACAGAAGCTTTGACTGGACTATTTAATTGGTTCTATTGAGATTCTTATGGACTTTTTGGATACAGGGCGTTGAAAAATCATTGATCTGTGTGTAACAATATCTATGCGCCCTCCCATGTGAAAATATTGATGTTGGTGTAGCTTGGGTATTCTGTATTCTCTTATATGACCTGGATTCGGCTGAATCCAAGGACTAATTGACACTTTGGTGGGTAGGTGTCACATACCCTTTAAACACCCTGGCCTTGGTTGCCGTGGATACTATTAGACTATCTTATCATAACTGGCATCACTCTGAAGAAGTGCGGTTTAATTCAAGCAAACCCATAATCTTTGTGTATACCTTTCATTCCCAGCGCTTAGAAACAGCAGAGGTGCAGTGGAAAGCACTACATGAAAACAAGCTGTTATTCATATTGAGTTCAGAGGAAAGGCATAGGCGTCGAAGCACAGCACCTTGTATGTAAAACCGATATAATGCTGGATTCAGTGGAAAACAAACTTTAAAGGACAAACCTTACAAGAAAAAGTGTCTCTCTTTTATTCGGTGAATTGCAGCTGTGCCCGGCGAAGGTCAGGTGAAGAACAGTGAAAGGGTCTATTCTGGGCGGATGCTGTGGGGCGCATCACATTACTGATAATAAGAACATGGGGCGAGGTACAGAAGATGTGCACGCGGGGACTGCCTTTACTGGCAGCGAAAAAAGAAGTCCACAGAGTATCACGCCGCCAGTAAAGGGGTTAAATACGCGCATGCACATCTTCTGTCTCGTTTGTCTCCCCAAGTGCACGCTGGAATCGTATCGATTCCAAAAGACCTCTCATGGCAGAGCAGCGCATGCGCTACTTTTCGCTAGGCCGAGACCTAAAAAAGGTGAAGGGAATTGGTCATGAAAGGGATTTATTTATTTCACATATTTATATAGGATAATAAAAAGGTCATGCACTCGTCTTGAGGAAACATCAACATTGTTTTCCTGGCGATACAATCACTGGCCATTAACCCGTAAGCACCATCTTATTGACTGAATATGTAGAATATACTTGATTTTTCGTTTTAGGGTTCACAAGCAAGACATTTTTAATTTACGATTTTACTGCTCACTGGCTGTATTTATTTATAGCGGTTCACTGTCACACTGTTGTTTGATTAAATACGCATGATATTGCGTAGGCTTGAATCATTGGAGACACGCTTGAGAGATAGACTTTCACTGTTGCTAAGACTAGTTGTTTTAGTTTTTTGTTATATATGATGTCTGAGTGTGGGTCCTCATCATATACATTGATTTACAGATTCCCCTGATGAAGTGCCTGATGGCACGAAATGCATTGGGACCTTGTGAAATATTAAATAATGGATATGAATTGAATGTGATGTACAACATAACAATTTGAAATCTAAGAAGATGGAATAAATATACCATTTGCAATACAGACCGGATGGTGTTATTTGATTGAATACAAAGATTGGATTAGATTTATCACATTGTAAATATCGAAGCTGCGATCTCAACCCTTAGTTGCGCCCAGAGGGTCGCCCCTTAATTTGAAGGGACGCAGTGGTGACTACATATTTATATAGCACATGGTCACCAAAGGCATAGTTGTGCTTTACATGGCAACAATAAATAGGACTCAAGATCTTGCATAAAACTAGAATCAGAAAGCAGGGAGTAGGAAGGCAAATACGAGGGGTAAAGAGATGCAATATAAGAGAGTGAGTGAACAATGAGATGTAATCTGGGCCAGGGCTGATCGTAGGAATAGGAGGTGTTATAGTGGGGAGAGGATGGATACAGGAAGGAGGAAGGGGGAGAATTGAGCCAGGGAACGATAGAAGAGGAAGGAAGAAATAAACAGAAAAAAGTGAAGAAGAGAGGATATGGGTGGAAAGAATGGATGAATATGGACAAATAGCGCATGTCAGAAAGGTCAGGTCCAACAGTGGAAACCGGAACAAGACTGTTCATTGCAGAATTATTGATTCAGGTACTGTCTAAACAGAAAGGATAGAAGGGTTGGGGCAATCTTGATTTCATTAGGCAGGACGTTTCAGAAGGCTGAGGCTGCTCCTGAGAAAGACTGCTGTGAAGTTCAGAATAAGGGCATTTCTAGAGGTAGGACTAAGGGGCATATTTGCCAGGGAAGTAGCTGAGTGAGGAATTCGCCTTCCTGGCTTAATGCCTCACTCCACCACTTTAGAAACGCAGGGCTGTGCCATATTTACAAGAATATGGTGCAGTCCTGCATTTCCCCCTGCGCTGGCACTACACTTAGCAGCCTAACGCCAATGCAGGCACACTTGTACCATAGTGGAAGGGTGTCTGCGTTTAGAGGACGACTGTTTATGTGCAAGGTGTCCCTTCCTGCACATAAACAATCTTTAAATGCTGTTTTGTAACTTCTATGTGTGCTGCTTAATGCATAGAGGTTGTTAACAGCATTTAAAAAAAATAATTGTTTATGTACAGGAAGGGGGACCTTCCTGTACAAAAACAATCATTGGACTTTTGCTGTATCCATGTGTGCTGCCCAATGCAGCACAAATTAAAACAGCAAAAACGAGGAGAAATCGAACATTTCTCCTCGTTGCACCTGGGTTAGTACAAGTTTTCCCTGGTCGTAATTTATGTAAATAGAAGGAAGCGTAAAAATCAATTGGTGTTGCGGTGGAACGCCCACAGCAACACCCATTAACCTCAACTTTCAAGCAAAACAGAGTGTGAAAGGGAGCGTTATTTACAAGGCAGCGTTAAGCCGCATTAAGTGGCTTAACTCTGCCTTGTAAATAAAGCTAAGCCCTATCACCACAAGAACGTCGTAAAAAAAGACGTTAATTTGGCCACAGGAGCTTGTAAATATTCCTGTAAATTTCCTAGTTCCACCTAAGGTTTTGAGTAGGTTGGTCAGGGTGCATTTCGAATCATTTGCTTTGAAGGCCAAGAAACCTAGCTTGCAACAACAGGAAGACAGTGCTCTCTTATGAGTACTGAGGAGATGTGGTTGAATTTCTTGGCAGAGGTTTTAGCTGCAGCGTAACAGACAGCTTTCCTACTATAAGCATCTGCAACAGTTTTAACATCTAAAGATGGAAATTTGAGCTTTCTATTTATGCATGGAGGCCATGATTGGAGATGTGTCTAATGTTTTCCCAGGAGAGGATACCTATATTGCAAAAGTAGGGATGAAATCCAGAAATTTGGGTTGAATGTTTTTATTTTATTTATTTTAGGGAGATTAGAATGACGTCAGTCTTTTTTGGCGTAAAAGTGTGAACATTCTTTTTCATCCAGGTTTGGATTCGAGTTGGACAGCAGTGTTTGGACAAAATTTGAGTTGTAAATATCGGGAGTCAGAAATATCGGAAATAAAATATTGTGATACAAAAATATTGTAACGCAAAGATATTGTTTTTTAGGCAAATGATATAATTGTGGGTTTTTTTTTTGGTTTTTTTTTAGGGGCATTGCAAGCGGCCAAGATGGCAGCCACATAGATTTGAGCTCTGGCACTGGCCCCGGTATAATCCAACACCACCTGATGCTGTGAACCCGCCCATAATGGTAGTGACAGAGGTGCATTTACCTGTTACTCCTTGGGCTGTGCAAATCTATACGCGTCCCCGCGGAGCCCTTTCCTGGAGAACTTGCTAGTCTAGCATCCAGGCCTCGTTGACTCAGTCATGAGGGCTGAGCCAGAGAGGGACAGGAGAACATGGGCAAGTGCCAGACAGCGGCCAACTCAGCAATTCAGAGGCTGTGAGAGGAGGTGTCGCACTGTTGACGAAGTGCCATCATGGAGGAGAGGGTCAAGAGACGGCAACAGCCAAGCACTATAGCAGCAGGGAGCAGTTGTCTGCGTGAGCGCCCCATGCATGGTCTGGCCTGGCCAGACATGAGGGAGATCCTCCCAGATTGAGACAACTGAGCTGTTGAGGTCAGGGCGGCGGAGTCAGCGGCATTGACAAGGCTGTGTGAAACACAGCAGCCACAGTCATGCTGGGGGCAGGCATCGGTTCGTCACTGAGCCCAAAGCCCAAGTGCAGAGGATCTACGTAGCAGCACAATGGGGCTGTCCCCGTGAGTGGGGCTTAGAGGCGAAGCAGGAGCAGGTCGGCAGAGTCAGCGGCATTGACAAGGCTGTGTGAAGCGCAGCAGCCACAGTCATGCTGGGGGCAGGCATTGGTTCGTCCCTGAGCCCAAGGCCCAAGTGCAGAGGATCTACGTAGCAGCACAATTGTGCTGTCTCCCGAGAGTGGGGCTGAGAAGTGGAGCAGGTGTGAGGGCCATAATTCAGGGGCCCAGAGTGGCTAAGAGGGGCACCTAGGTACAATGGTGAAGAGTGGTACTCCTTGAGGGTGTCAGCCCTGGAGATGAGGACCAAGCGGTGATCCCCCGGAGGTGGCGAAATTGGCTCAGAAGCCTGGTGCAGGTGAAACAGTGGAGACTTTAGAGGCAGAGGGGAGGCTATCTAATGTGGAGGACACTATCAAGACTTCCCAGGCCTCAATAACAGCCCTTCAGCACAGAGTAGGCCTCATGGAGACCAGAGCTGGGGACGATGAAGACAGGTCTTGGCGTAACAATGTCCGTGTGGTGGGAATCCCAGTGGGGGCTGAGGGCCCTCAACCCATCACCTTTATCGCAGACTGGCTCTGCTCTTGGATCTTAACAGATATGTTACCAAACTGTTTTGTGGTGGAGCATGCACATAGGTCCCTGGCTGCCAGGCTGCCCCCGGGGGTCCCCCAGAAAAATGTAATTGCTCGGATACTAAACTTTGTGAACAAGGATGTTGTGCTCCAGGAAGCCTGGAGGCTGGGCGAGTTGCACTATGGAAGGGCCAAGGTCATGCCTGACCATACTCTTAAGGTCCAGCAGCAGTGCTGCACTTTCCTGACTGTGAAGGATAAACTTCGGGCTATGCAGATCACGTATATGCTGCGATTCGGACGAGCCTCAAGGTGATCCACAACAACTGCACACTGTTCTATTGCACCCTAGAGAGTGCCTGGGCCTGGGTTGAGGCGTGCCCGGTCCTCCTGCCAACAGAGCATGGGTCGCCCTCTAACCCCCAGTAGGGACTCGGTTGACAGCCCCGGGAGGCAATTGCCTATGCGCAGAAGGAAGAACAGATGGTGGAATAGGTCGGTGGAGGTGACTCCCTACTATCCAAAGCACATGAGATTGGCATCCGTGGAGTGCTCCAAAGGACCTGACAGAGACAGAGAACAGTACGACTACTCGAAGCACACTTATGGCAGATATGGCGAACACAGTGTGCTGAAAACTCGTAAGCAACTGGGGACTATAGGAGACTCACCCCCTATGTGTGTTTGGTTTGTTTGGGGAGCTTTAGTTATGCGTTTACAAAGGCGAAAGATGCTTCCCAGAAAGGAAGTGTAAGGTGGGTGTTTAGCTCTTGCTGGTTGCTGGGACCAAAAAGAGTTGTTGTTTGATTCACAAATGTGTAATCTTGTTTCACATGTCAAAAAGGTCAAAAAGTTTTATTGCATAATTAATTAAAATTATTACAATTTCACATGTTCGAGATGCTGGGCCTCACCTAGGGCTCGGTGTCAACCACGATTGTTGTAGAGACAGTGGCAGGTCCATTAGTCGACTTTACGATCATCAACTGGAATGTAAATGGCTTTAACAACAAAAATAAGAGGGGGCAGTGATGGCATATGTCATGGGGATACCGCCCTGCGGTTCTCATGCTTCAACAAATACACCTTCTGGGGGCAAACTACTCCTTTCTGGTGCAGTTCGCTATACAAGGATCTATCATTCAGATTACACAAGGGGGTCTAGGGTAGTGTCCATTTTGCTGAAAAAATAAATTTCTACTAATAGTGCAAGAGGTGCATATTGATCGACTGGGGACTCTGGAGGGGCTTGCTTGGATGTTGGATAATGGACCCGGAGCTGTACATGACCTCTGCCCTGGGTATAGTTCGTTCTATGCATCTTCCATCTTGGGTTGAGGCGCTGGGGTTGGCGGATGCTTGGCAGCTGCAGCACAGGGCCGAGCGACAATTCACATAATAATTCCATCCCCATGGCTCCTCCTCCCACCTAGATTGTTTTCTTCTCCCATCCTCAGACTTTGGGTGGTCCTGTATCCTCACATGGAGTTTCTTGGATCACTCCCCGATGTTGCTGGCAGTTGCGGTAGATGTCAGGATGAGTGGAGTTTTGTTGTGAATAAAAGCCTGGTAATTCCAGGATGGAGGTTTCACAGATGAAATCCGGGAAACCATCACTAACTATTTTGACCTTAATAAAGAAACTTCCTACTTCCCCACTTTTCCCTGGGAAGTGTTCAATGCGGGTCTTTAATTCATAGGTGGGCGCACTGAGTGCAGGAAGGGGGAGGAGGGGCTGCTCCTCCCAGAGCCAAGGTCGAGGGCCTCGAGCGGATAATGCAGGTCTCCCTCGTCCCCTTCTATGCAGCACCGTATGGACCAGGCTTGCCTGTCATTTTGTCACAAGCGCTTGGATTCTGTGAAGTTGAACTGGCTCTGCTATCATTTAGTGTTTCACATCCTACTAAGGAAAATGAAAAGTGGTAATATTATTAATGGACATCGCACCTACCAAAGGAAATAATATTTACTCAAGTCAGCAAACTACACATCCCATAATGCATCCTAAAGAAACTGCACTGAGTCAAGCTTCTGGGAGGGATGAGTAGAAATAAAAGATGCCAAAAATTAAAGCAAAGTGAGTTTGTGATGCCATTTGTTCAAGCAAGCCCCATGAGGAAGAGGCGTGTCAACCTCGAAACGCATCGGGGAAATCTACAATTAATGGCTGAAACGCGAGGAGAGCAGCAATAGAAGGCCGGCTGGTGCGAGCGACGTCGAGTGATCCTTCAAATGCTTGGGGCACTTTGGTGATTCATGTACATGTATATATATATATATATATATATATATATATATATATATATATATATATATATATATATATATATATATATATATATATATATATCCAAAAAAGGTTGCCCTTAATAAGGAAAGCCAACACAGTTGAAGGTAACTTCCTTACTTTATTGCAGGTCGAGACACAGCGCATTTACTCCTCCACATTGCGCCAAACGTTTCGGGCCAACACGCCCTTGTTCACTGGCATTGAACACAGCCACTGCAGGTGAGCCAAACTTTATCCTCCTGCCCCGCCCTGGTGGGATTTCGAATTGTCTTATGGGAGAGGTTGGCGCAATGTGGAGGAGTAAATGCGCTGTGTCTCGACCTGCAATAAAGTAAGGAAGTTACCTTCAACTGTGTTGGCTTTCCTTATTAAGGGCAACCTTTTTTGGAAATTGAGTGCGGCGATGCCTTCGCCGTTGGAAAGCCCCGCCGTGTAATGTACGGACTGTGGCTCTCGAACCCCGGGAGTCATGTGGAGTTGAAGGACTGGTGTTGCAGGGGTGCAATTGGAGGGACATCGCTGCTTTCCTCCATGTTACCCACTTGGGGAAAGGATTTTATTGCACACAACACGACTGCAGGAACTATTCCAGGACGTGCACAAACTACCTCTCCCATAAGACAATTCGAAATCCCACCAGGGCGGGGCAGGAGGATAAAGTTTGGCTCACCTGCAGTGGCTGTGTTCAATGCCAGTGAACAAGGGCGTGTTGGCCCGAAACGTTTGGCGCAATGTGGAGGAGTAAATGCGCTGTGTCTCGACCTGCAATAAAGTAAGGAAGTTACCTTCAACTGTGTTGGCTTTCCTTATTAAGGGCAACCTTTTTTGGAAATTGAGTGCGGCGATGCCTTCGCCGTTGGAAAGCCCCGCCGTGTAATGTACGGACTGTGGCTCTCGAACCCCGGGAGTCATGTGGAGTTGAAGGACTGGTGTTGCAGGGGTGCAATTGGAGGGACATCGCTGCTTTCCTCCATGTTACCCACTTGGGGAAAGGATTTTATTGCACACAACACGACTGCAGGAACTATTCCAGGACGTGCACAAACTACCTCTCCCATAAGACAATTCGAAATCCCACCAGGGCGGGGCAGGAGGATAAAGTTTGGCTCACCTGCAGTGGCTGTGTTCAATGCCAGTGAACAAGGGCGTGTTGGCCCGAAACGTTTGGCGCAATGTGGAGGAGTAAATGCGCTGTGTCTCGACCTGCAATAAAGTAAGGAAGTTACCTTCAACTGTGTTGGCTTTCCTTATTAAGGGCAACCTTTTTTGGAAATTGAGTGCGGCGATGCCTTCGCCGTTGGAAAGCCCCGCCGTGTAATGTACGGACTGTGGCTCTCGAACCCCGGGAGTCATGTGGAGTTGAAGGACTGGTGTTGCAGGGGTGCAATTGGAGGGACATCGCTACTTTCCTCCATGTTACCCACTTGGGGAAAGGATTTTATTGCACACAACACGACTGCAGGAACTATTCCAGGACGTGCACAAACTACCTCTCCCATAAGACAATTCGAAATCCCACCAGGGCGGGGCAGGAGGATAAAGTTTGGCTCACCTGCAGTGGCTGTGTTCAATGCCAGTGAACAAGGGCGTGTTGGCCCGAAACGTTTGGCGCAATGTGGAGGAGTAAATGCGCTGTGTCTCGACCTGCAATAAAGTAAGGAAGTTACCTTCAACTGTGTTGGCTTTCCTTATTAAGGGCAACCTTTTTTGGAAATTGAGTGCGGCGATGCCTTCGCCGTTGGAAAGCCCCGCCGTGTAATGTACGGACTGTGGCTCTCGAACCCCGGGAGTCATGTGGAGTTGAAGGACTGGTGTTGCAGGGGTGCAATTGGAGGGACATCGCTGCTTTCCTCCATGTTACCCACTTGGGGAAAGGATTTTATTGCACACAACACGACTGCAGGAACTATTCCAGGACGTGCACAAACTACCTCTCCCATAAGACAATTCGAAATCCCACCAGGGCGGGGCAGGAGGATAAAGTTTGGCTCACCTGCAGTGGCTGTGTTCAATGCCAGTGAACAAGGGCGTGTTGGCCCGAAACGTTTGGCGCAATGTGGAGGAGTAAATGCGCTGTGTCTCGACCTGCAATAAAGTAAGGAAGTTACCTTCAACTGTGTTGGCTTTCCTTATTAAGGGCAACCTTTTTTGGATATATATATATATATATACATATACATATATGTAGATAGGTATGTATGTATATCTTTATATAGGATAAATATTACCTACTGGCGGTCACCAGTAGGTAGTTATAATTACGCTGTAGTTCCCAAAGGGACAGGGTTTCTTCATTTGCCAATAACTTTAGCATTGTTTGATGAATCCTCACGAAATATTCAAAACTAATGTGCCAGTTGCTTCAACTGATTTCTTGAAAATTTCTTGGTGATCCGTCAAGCGGGGGCCAAGAAAAAAGACAGGTCCCAAAATGCTTTTTCTTTATGTTAATTTCCTTAAGAAACTTTAGACCCAGCTACAGCCCGAACTGCTGAACCGAATTACACCAAATTTGGCAGAAAGGTAGCTGTTGGTCCAGAACGCACCTTTTTTGCTAAATGGTGTAAATCCGTTAGGTAGTTGTGGAGTTATTTAAAGATTTTTCAGATATACAACAGCGGAGTCGATCCGTGACCCCTCCCGATTCCGTGCCTGAGATTTGATTGGCTGCCAACACTTCAAATCAGGTGTTGGTTGAACCAAGTCACAAGAAAACACTTTTTAAAAAAAGAAAAGGGGACAGGGTAGAAACACCTGGACTCCCTAGGCCTCTGGTGGGGGGGTCCCACTGCCAAAAAAGCATTTGAAAAATATAATTTAGCTGGAGTCACGCTGGATCCACGACCCCCCTGTGAGAAGTTGGCCTGATATGTGATGTCCACTATTCTAGTGGGCACCCTCTATCAGTCCAAGCAACCCTTATGGTGATGGTTGTAAAGTCAACCTTATAGACCAGCTATCCTAGTGGTATCATGGACAAAGCAGTCTTAGGCTAATACTTCAGATAGCATGTGAAGCCAATTGTTTTACCAATAATAACCCCTTGAATACCAAATGAAAGGGCACCACACAGGGTATATATCAAATATATATGTATTTATTACTAACACAACCCCTCTGCACTCTTTATGAGGTCAGAGTTCGAGATACAGCACAAGTGACTCAATAAGCATACTGTTAGACGGAGACCCGGAGGGTCGGCCGAGTACAGGGGGAGAGGCCTCCGGTGAAGGCCGTCTCCGGCGATCGTACAGACAAGTAACTTCCCCCCCACAGATGGACACCACACAAGGATGAGTTCTGCACACTTTATATAAGAATCTTGAGGCAAGGTGATAAACGATACAGCGGAATCAGGACACGAGGATCCTGCCAATTCTAGTCTCTGTAGGGAAAAGGGGTAGCGGGACAGTCTTAGTACCGGTCCGGTACGGGAGCAGCAAGAGGTGAAGCTCCCAATCCTCGAGCTTGGGGGGTCCGCAAATATGGGCCGCGGCAGCGCCAGCAGGCTACGAAGATGGTTCGAGGTGATGAGGG
The DNA here is from genome assembly GCF_964263255.1 of Lissotriton vulgaris. Taxonomy (NCBI): domain Eukaryota; kingdom Metazoa; phylum Chordata; class Amphibia; order Caudata; family Salamandridae; genus Lissotriton; species Lissotriton vulgaris. Next base: position 1,102,869,065 of record NC_141693.1, read on the forward strand.
TCGCCACAGCGCCAGCAGGCTACGAAGATGGTTTGAGGTGATGAGGGCCGCGGCAGCGCCAGCAGGCTAGGAAGATGGTTCACAACGAGGAGGGCCGCGGCAGCGCCAGCAGGCTACGAAGATGGTTCACGACGAGGAAGGCCGCGGCAGCGCCAGCAGGCCACGACGATGGTTCACGTTGAAGAGGGCCGCGGCAGCGCCAGCAGGCTTCGAGGATGGTTCACAAGAAAGGGCCGCGGCAGCGCCAGCAGGCCTCCAAGGATGAGTTTGTCTCAGTGTCTCTCGACTCCAGGATACAACTGCCTTCCTGCTCTGGAGCTGCCCCAGTTATAGGTCTGGTCTCCTTTGATGTCCGGACCCTCGCACTTGGAGGTCGGGAGGTCCGGGATGAGGGAGTCCAGACACCCAGCAGGGGGGTGGAGCCAGCGCCCGGGGAGGCCTGGGGCGATCGACACCTGGCGGAGGGGAGCCATTGACACTCCTTCTCCCATTGACCTGCCAAGTGGCCTCTCCACCTCCTGGGTGGAGGGTGGTGCCTCGATGTCGGGACCTGGCCAGGCCCAGGGTTGGGGTTGAGCCGAGGCCACGCGGCCTTGTCGTGTAGTGTCCAATGATGGCGGCCGGGCCGGGGCAGTGGTGCTGACGGGGGCCCAGGCCAGCCGATACTGGGGTGTTCGGGAGCTGGAGTTCCGTTGTGGACGGGTCGTGGGTTGCCCCAGTGGGTTGCTGGGATGGTTCTTGTCTTGGATACAGGGAGAGCAGGGGTCCGGGCCCCGTCATGCGGGGAGGGAGCGGGCCTTCCACGAGGCCTGTCCAACATGCGTCCCCCCCAGCTGAAGGCAGGGAGAGTCACCCATCCTCTTGGGTACTCTCCTCGCCGAGGCGGAAGAAGCGTGACAGGCCGTCTGCGTTGGTGTGGTCCTGGCCTGGACGATGCTCCACAGTGAAGTCCATCCCCTGCAGGGAGATGGACCAGCGCAACAGTTTTGGGTTCTCTCCCCGCATCTGCATCAGCCATTGCAGGGGTCGGTGATCTGTTTGTACCCTGAAGTGGGTACCGAAGAGATAGGGCCGGAGCTTCTTGAGGGCCCATACTACGGCGAAGGCCTCCCGCTCGATGGTGCTCCAGCGCTGTTCTCGGGCCAGCAGGCGTCGGCTGATGAAGGCCACTGGCTGATCGACTCCCTCGGTGTTGAGTTGAGAGAGGACAGCCCCAATGCCATGATCTGAGGCGTCCGTCTGCACTATGAATTCCCGGCTGTAGTCGGGGGCCTGGAGCACGGGGGCGGTGCACATGGCGGCCTTCAATTTCTCAAAGGCCGCTTGACAGTCCGGAGTCCAGTTGACTGTTTTGGGGTTTTTCTTGGATGTGAGTTCTGTGAGGGGCCCCACAATGCTGCCATAGTCTTTTACAAACCGCCGGTAGTACCCGGTGAGCCCCAAGAAGGCTCGGACCTCGGTTTGGGTGACAGGGGGTTGCCAGGCCTGGATGGCAGCGATCTTCAGCTGGAGGGGGGCCACCAGACCGCTCCCCACTTGGTGTCCCAGGTAGGTCACGGACCCTTGGCCAATCTGGCATTTGCTGGCTTTGATGGTGAGCCCGGCCTGCCGGAGGGCATGCAGGACCTCCTGGAGGTGGTGGAGGTGGTCTGCCCAGTGGCGACTGTACACAGCAATGTCGTCCAGATAGGCGGCGCTGAATTCTTCGAGGCCCGCCAGTACCTGGTTCACGAGTCTCTGGAAGGTAGCTGGGGCGTTTTTCATGCCGAATGGCATCACCTTGAAGTGGTAGTGGCCATCCGGGGTAGAGAAGGCGGATCGCTCTTGGGCCCCTGGGGTGAGGCCGATCTGCCAGTAGCCCGCTGTTAGATCAAAGATGCTCAGGTAGCGGGCGGCCCCCATGCGATCAATCAGCTCATCCGCCCGGGGGATGGGGTGAGCGTCGGTTCTGGTAACGGCGTTCAGGCCCCGATAGTCCACACAGAACCGGAGCTCGGGGGCAACGCCCGGGGCGGCAGCCTTGGGGACCAGCACGACTGGGCTGGCCCAGGGGCTGTCAGAGGGCTCAATCACTCCCAGAGCCAGCATTTTGGAGACTTCTGTCTGGATGCAGGCGCGCACTCGATCCGGCACTTGGTACGCCCTGTGTCGAATAGGGGGGCTATCCCCGGTGTGTACGTCGTGAAGGCACCATGGGGTGACCCCGGGGATGAGGGAGAACAGGTCGGCGAATTGGAGCAGGAGGTCTCGACAGTCTTGACGTTGCTCTGGGGATAAGGCATCGGAGAGTCTGACCCCTTCCACGGAGCTGTCCGTCTCGAGCGTTATCAGCAGGTCAGGAAGGGGCTCGGAGTCTTCTTCAGTCCCACTATCGGTAGCCATCAGGAGGCTGAGTTCCGAGCGTACGAAGTGGGGTTTGAGTCTGTTGCCGTGGAGGACCCGTAGGGGGTTCCGGGGAGACTCCATGTTGATCAGGTAGATGGCTGGACCCTTGCGCTCTACCACCTTGAAGGGCCCCGTCCATTTGTCCTGTAGGGCGCAGGGTTCAACCGGGGACATCACCCAGACCTGTTGTCCCGGCTCGAACTCGATGGAGGAGGCATGCTGATCATACCATCTCTTCATGTCCTCCTGACTGGCTTCAAGGTTAGCCTTGGCGAGTTCCCTGAATCGTCGGGTCTGGTTGCGGAGGGTCAGGAGATACTTGTATACATCCGGAGGAGTCTTCTGGGGGGCCACCTCCCACCCTTCTTTCATCAGGCTGAGGGGACCCCGGACGGGGTGTCCATACAGGAGTTCGAATGGGCTGAAACCCAGGGATTTCTGGGGGACTTCTCGGTATGCGAACAGGAGGCACGGGAGCAGCACATCCCATTGGCGACGTAGGTGTTCTTCCAGGCCCATGATCATCCCCTTGAGGGTGCGGTTAAACCGCTCGACCAGCCCATTTCCTTGCGGGTGATAGGGGGTCGTGAATATGTAGGTGACCCCGCACTGTTGCCAGAGGGACTTCATGTATTTAGAGATGAAGTTCGTGCCCCTGTCGCTGACGACTTCCCGGGGGAAGCCCACCCGAGAGAAGATCCCCATCAGGGCTCGGCCTACCACGGGCGCTGTCACGGTCCGAAGAGGAATGGCCTCGGGATAGCGGGTGGCGTGGTCCACCAGGACCAGGATGAACCGGTGTCCTTGTGCTGTTCGGGGCTCCAGGGGCCCCACAATGTCTATTCCCACCCGTTCAAACGGGGTGGTGACAATGGGGAAAGGCTGCAAGGGTGCTTTGATCTTTCGGCCGCTCTTCCCGCTGGCCTGGCAGGTTGGGCAGGCCCGGCAGTGGTTTGTTACATCATTCCGCATTTTGGGCCAGTAGAAGTGGGTCACCAGGCGGCTGTACGTTTTGTCTTGCCCCAGGTGTCCGGCAAGAGGCACATCGTGTGCTAGGTTCAAGAGGAAGTCTCTGAAGCGGAGGGGGACCACCAGCACCCGGCTGGCCCCCAGCTCAGCAATCTTTTGCTCACTGTAGAGCAGGTCATTGTCCCAATAAATCCAGTGGGCCCCCGAGGTGTCTTCTGTGCTCTGGGCGAGGGCTTGCTGCTGGAGTCCCTCGAGAGAGGGACAGGTTCTCTGCCCCTGTCGGAATTGTTCCTGAGTGGGGCCACCCTCTTGACGCCACTGGGCCAGCTCGGGAAGGTCCCGGAGCCGATCAAGTCCTTCTTCGCTGTGCTCCGGAGAACTGGCTTCCAGGGTTGCTCCCTCTTGGACGATCGGGGGAGGGGGCTCTGGCCATTCTGGTTCTTCAGGACTGGGGATGGTGCGGGCAGCCATGGACCGGGTCGTTACGCAGACCCATTCAGGGAGGCCCAGCATCCCCAGGTGCTCTCTTCGCTCGACGGCCGACCAGGGAGTACTTTCGAGGTCGTTCCCCAGGAGGCAGTCCATGGGGGCATTGTCGCGGACAGTCACTTTTAGCATTCCGGATACCCCTCCCCACTCGAAGGGGACGCAGGCCATCCGACACAGGCTTTCGGAGTTATCGGCCGACCGTACTGGGCAAAGGATATTTGGTAAGATCTGGTCCGGGGTCACCAGATGGCAGCGGACTGCGGTCACACTGGCCCCGGTGTCACGGAGGGCTTCAGCCCGGTGCCCATTAATGTTGACCCACTGGCTGTACTTCTGCGTGTTGGCGGGAAGGGGTGCTCGCGGGATCAGGTCTCTTTCCCCTAGGCAGACCAGGGACATGGCGGCTGGCTCCCACTCGGGCTGGTCTGGCTCGTACTCTTCGGTGTCTTCTTGTGTTTGCTCTTCTCCCAGGGCGGCGGCAGCGACCTGGCGGGGCATGGGGCTCTGGTTTTTCGGGCAGTTGGGATCATTGGCGTAGTGGCCGGGTCGCTGGCATCGATGGCAGGTAACTTTGGCGCGGAACCCTGGTCGCGTCGGAGGGCTTCCTCTTCCGGCCGGGGGCGGGGTGTTGCTGGTGGGAGCCACCGGGACGGTGTCTCTGCCCCGACCCTGGCCTCCTCCTCCCCCTCGGGGGCGATGGGGCCCTTGGGAGGCTCGGTTCTGTTCGCTGGGCCAGTTTCGGGGAACTCGGGTGCTCTCCCATCGGTCTGCCTCGATGGCGAGTTGCCGGGGTTCAGTCAGTTTACTGTCAAGGAGGTGCTGCCTGAGCTCGATGAAGCAGTTATTAGAGAGGTGTTCCCACACAATAAGGTCAAAGAGCTTCTCGTAAGTGGTCACCTTGCTGCCCTTGATCCACCCCTCGAAGGCTCGGCTAAAGAAGTTCACGTACTCCACCCAAGTCGTACCCGGGATCCGTTTGCAGTCGCGGAACCTCTGGCGGTACATCTCGGGCGTGAGTCTGTATCGAGTGAGGAGGGCGGCTTTCATGTGGTCGTAGGACGTCATCTGATGGTCCGGGAGTTGCAGCAGGGCATCTCGCCCTTCGTTGACAAACCTCCCCCATAACCCGGCTCCCCAGTCGCTCTGGGGGATCCGGTGGGAGGTCATGGCTACTTCGTAGGCTTTGAACCATTGCTGGATATCATCGTTCCGGTAATATTCTCTGACGACATCCTTGGGGATGTGGACCTTGGGGTCCGTAGTGACAGGGGGGCTCGGGTGCCCGGGGACCCCGAGATCTTTGTTCTACCTCCGAATCTCTAGTTCCTTCAAGTTGCGCTCATGCTCGTTGGCTAGTTTTTTCTCTTCCAGCTCTCTCTGCCTCTGTTTCTCTTCTCGCTCCTCTCGGAGCCGTAAGTGTTCTAAAGTTATTTTTTGTTCCGCCAACTTGAGTTCTCCATCTAAGCGAAGTCGAGCCAGTGCCAATTCGTAGAGCCGGCTCTTCTCCCGTTCTCGGGCCTCCTCTGGTGAGAGACCCGGTCTTCTTTCTTCTGTCAGAGCGGTGCTTGTTTCGGTGGTCTCGAGGCTTTGGTCTTGGGGTACGGCCGTACCCATCTCCGCCCAAGAATCCAAGGCGTGTTTGAAGTCATCTTTCGTGCTCAGTCCTGTGGTAGCAATGCCCAGTTCTATGCAGAATTGTTTTAGTTCTCTGTGGCTGTATTCTTCTAGTTTTTCCATCAGGAATTTTTCCGTTGTTCCACTCTCTTTTGTCGTCATGGTGGCTGTGTGTCGTGGGGTGAGTTACTTTCTGTACGATTATGCATAGGCTCGGATCGCGCCGCTGGCCACCAATGTTAGACGGAGACCCGGAGGGTCGGCCGAGTACAGGGGGAGAGGCCTCCGGTGATGCCGTCTCCGGCGATCATACAGACAAGTAACTTCCCCCCCACAGATGGACACCACACAAGGATGAGTTCTGCACACTTTATATAAGAATCTTGAGGCAAGGTGATAGACGATACAGCGGAATCAGGACACGAGGATCCTGCCAATTCTAGTCTCTGTAGGGAAAAGGGGTAGCGGGACAGTCTTAGTACCGGTCCGGTACGGGAGCAGCAAGAGGTGAAGCTCCCAATCCTCGAGCTTGGGGGGTCCGCAAAGATGGGCCGCGGCAGCGCCAGCAGGCTACGAAGATGGTTCGAGGTGATGAGGGCCACGGCAGCGCCAGCAGGCTACGAAGATGGTTCGAGGTGATGAGGGCCGCGGCAGCGCCAGCAGGCTAGGAAGATGGTTCACAACGAGGAGGGCCGCGGCAGCGCCAGCAGGCTACGAAGATGGTTCACGACGAGGAAGGCCGCGGCAGCGCCAGCAGGCCACGACGATGGTTCACGTTGAAGAGGGCCGCGGCAGCGCCAGCAGGCTTCGAGGATGGTTCACAAGAAAGGGCCGCGGCAGCGCCAGCAGGCCTCCAAGGATGAGTTCGTCTCGGTGTCTCTCGACTCCAGGATACAACTGCCTTCCTGCTCTGGAGCTGCCCCAGTTATAGGTCTGGTCTCCTTTGATGTCCGGACCCTCGCACTTGGAGGTCGGGAGGTCCAGGATGAGGGAGTCCAGACACCCAGCAGGGGGGTGGAGCCAGCGCCCGGGGAGGCCGGGGGCGATCGACACCTGGCGGAGGGGAGCCATTGACACTCCTTCTCCCATTGACCTGCCAAGTGGCCTCTTCACCTCCTGGGTGGAGGGTGGTGCCTCGATGTCGGGACCTGGCCAGGCCCAGGGTTGGGGTCGAGCCGAGGCCACGCGGCCTTGTCGTGTAGTGTCCAAAGATGGCGGCCGGGCCGGGGCAGTGGTGCTGACTGGGGCCCGGGCCAGCCGATACTGGGGTGTTCGGCAGCTGGAGTTCCGTTGTGGACGGGTCGTGGGTTGCCCCGGTGGGTTGCCGGGATGGTTCTTGTCTTGGATACAGGGAGAGCAGGGGTCCGGGCCCCGCATTGCGGGGAGGGAGCGGGCCTTCCACGAGGCCTGTCCAACACATACTATAAGTTGCACAAATACAATTCTGCCCTTGGGGCCTCACGAACCATATACTAAGTAAGTGGTATATGAACTACTTCAGAACAGGTGAATAGGCCTAGGGCCTAGGGATTCCCTGGACTACACTGAACAACCACAGATTAGGAAGTAGGAGTCTCACAGGATGCGTGTGCAGGATCACTGAAATATTATCGACGGGCACATTATCGACTTACCAAAATATCGTTGACAAATTATCGACGACAAAAATATCGACTTACTATACTTATTACACAAACTACAAAAATATCGAGTAAAAAATATCGAGTACTAACTATATCGAATACATAAATATCGCTTTAAAAAATATCGACTACAATTATATCGTTGGACATGAAATTAGCCCTAACACTACAAAAATATCGACTACAAAAATATAGACTACCACAATATCGTTAAAAAAAAAATATCGAGTTCATGTTTGCACACTTTTCTTTCTAAAATACCATCTTTATCATCAATAAAAGTCATTTCTCACTAAAAAAAACTTTTCACATATAATACCTGTTTCTTACATAAAATTACTATTAATCCACATTTGCTATACATTCTATTACATGCATTTTATCATTTTCTATTATTCTTTGCATTTAACTAACATTTTCATTACTTATTTTCACATATAAATATATTTCATTTAAACACGAACCTGCTTTAATGCGGGAATAACCACATACCACCATTCTCACATCAACAAACACTCCAATTAACTTAAAAAAATTCAAACTAGCCTATACTATGCTTCCTTACATCCTACAACCAATCAAATCAAAGCACACATAACACATATACTATAAAAGGGATACATGCATTCTACCATTTGTTGCTGCTACCTCTCTGGAAAGTAGATGCCAACACTTTGAAGATTTTGTTGCAGAATAAACATCTTTAAAGATCCAGCTCACTAGCTAATTAATCAAGTAAGTAACACAGCATTTTTGTAGAAAACTAAATTAGAAGTGCACTATTTTCCTTACATCTCCTAAGTCTTACACTTATTTTATTTTCATGTCTTCCTACTTTTCTGATAGAAACTACTCCAACACAATTCCTATTACATGGTCATATTTCTTCACGTGCAAAATCAGATAGTAAGTATATAATAATTCTCTGTTACACACCAACTGCTGTTTTTAAACACTAATTTACAAGAGTATTTATTTTTCATTAACATTATATTTACAGATATACTGAAATTGTGCTATTTCTACAGCAAAAACGATAAAACTACCCTAATTACACATGTAAGTATAGATGTGTTTGTTATAAAACGGCCAATTTCATTAATGCACATTTTTAAACAACATATCTTGCTTTTTACATCTTCCCTATAGATCATTTGAAAGATCCAAGATCAACTATAGCAAAACACAAGAATACCCTTCAGAAAAATGTAAGTATAATTGTTATTTGCTAAAATGTGGGCACAAAAAACGCTAACTATATTCTTAACACCATTTTATTTATTTTGAATTGCCTCTACAGATATTCAGAAAACATCATACATCTATTCTACATATCATATGAAAACATCCTACACAAAATATACCAATATAGAAGAATAGCCTTGTAAAAAATGTAAGTATATTTGTCATTTCTCTAAAACTGCCGAAAATAATACAGACTATGTTCTTAACAACATCTTATCTATTTTATATTTCCTCTACAGATATTCTGAATACATCATACAGCTATTCTACCTACAACAAAGAAAACGACATATTTAGAAGTTAGTATACGTTTAAATCTGTTACATTTCCAAACGGTTCAGTATTAAAATTATAATATTTTGCTTTTATTTCTTCTATCTACTCTACAGATCATACCTGTACTAAATTGATGAACTCCAGCAATTACTACTATTCTACTATTTAAACAAGTAAGTTTATGTAATGTGTACATCAAATGCACTAGTAGACAAAAATGACAACTGCTTTTGAGTAGGAAATACGTTTGTTATATATAAACATTAACGTTGCTTTTCTATATTTTCATACCAACAGCAAATAAAGACATACATACAAGAACATCATTCGAAAGACATTTCTGCTTCTGTGACTACTACTTTGATTAACTGTAAGTATAAATGCATCACTAATGATGTTAGCACCACATAAGTAAAAAAATGTGTACTGATTTTGTTTCTTTCTACTCTTTCCTAGAACAAGTAAATCAAAATGACTGAAGGTGCAGAATTTGTCATGTCTCAGAAAAATAAATTACTATTATGCTACATGGGTTATGTGTATAATCAGGAGAGACAAAGTGGTAGAAAGGTTTTTTGGAAGTGTACAAAATATTACTCCAACAAATGTTATGGGAGGGCCACTACCGAGGAAAGTAATGTGCTATTTACTAGAGAACATAATCATCCCCCAAATGTCACAGAAATTGAAATTAGAGATGCTTTAGAAAGTATTAAAAGTGCTAGCACACAAAGTGACAAACCCACCACACAAATACTTAAAGAAGAACTGGTAAAAATCCCTGCCCATGCTTCAGGGCAACTACCCTCTATTGACTCCCTGAAACGCACAATTGCACGCACCAAACGACTCACTAGCACAACCCAACCCAACCCAACTTGTTTTGAAGAAATTATTATTTCACCCGAAATGGCCATCACACACAATAAAGATAAATTTATTCTTTTTGATAATGAAAGCAGTACAAACAGAATAATTATGTTTGCAACTGCAAGTAATTTACGCAAAATCCAACAGTGTCCCCAATGGATGATGGATGGAACATTTAAACCCTGCCCAAAACCTTTTTACCAACTGTATTCCATCCACGGTTTATACCATCATTCTAACATACCTTTCATTTACGGTTTGCTACCCAACAAACAGCAAACAACTTACACCGAAATTTTAAATGTTCTCAAAACGGAAATCAATAATTATTTTCCCGAAAAAATAATTATTGATTTCGAATTAGCTATGATAAATAGCATTTTGAGAACATTTCCCCACACAGCAATCCAGGGTTGCTATTATCATTTTAATCAGAGTATATGGAGGCATCTCCAAAAGTCTACTTTAAGTGTACTATACTCTACAGATAGCACCTTTGCCTATCAAGTTAAAAAGTTAATAGCCCTGGCCTACGTCCCTGTTACAGATGTTGCTGAACATTACAATTTATTAATTGACAGCGCATATTATAAGAGGAATGAGGATAAACTAACACCATTGCTAGACTATTTTGAAGACACTTGGGTGGGAAGGTTGCACAGATCAGGACATCGACGCCAGCCCAAATTCCAAATCCCTTGGTGGAATGTCTATCTCAGTACTTTAAACCAAGAGGCTAAAACCAACAACAGTGTTGAAGGGTGGCATAATGCTTTCCAAGCAACTACAAACAGAGGCAAACCCACATTCCACAACCTTCTAGAAGCTTTGAAAAAAGAACAAAGCTATCAGGAACTAAGAATGGAACAATCAGTGTCACAAATAGGGCCCAAACTCACTAAACAAACACAACAAATGTTCCGACTACTTCAAAGTCAAGTCACATTATACCCTACAACTAGAGGTTTAGAATACCTGGCAATAATAGCAAAAAGTCTACTATAAAAATGTCAAGTAAATATACGAATGTCTTCTTACAATACTAATAAAATTCACATGTCATAAACATATATAATGAATTATAAATAAAACATATTTGTTTGACAAACTTTTAAAATTTATGTAAAAAAATTCGTAACAAATATGCAATGTTTATAATTTTTTATAACATACACATAACATTAGAAATCGACATTTCCCACCCGATCAAAATTTTAAAATAAATACTTACAATTTGTGGCCTTGAGAGACGCAATCAAGGAAAAATCAATCCATACAATCCAATCCAATATCTTACTATTCCAATATGGGAAACCCTCAAAAACCCGAAAATAAATTGTAAAACGTAAAAAAACGCTCCAGGAAATCCCGAAAACAGTAGTGTGTACACGTTAGGATTTAAAGTTATATACACACTATTTTAAAAAAACGGTCACGCATATCAATGTATCAATCCGATTCGAAACCCTCCAAAAAACCCGAAAAAGGTTTAAAAAGTGAAAAAAACGCTCCTGGCAAACACGAAAAATAGGAGATAAAAGTCAAAATATAAGCATAATAACTTAAACATTTGTTTCTCCGTTAAAAAACACGCTTCCTTCCATGTAGTTTTCATGCGAGGAACCGAAACCTGTAAAATAACATACATAACGAAAGCCACCCACAAATACCCCCTTCACATTTGTAAATATACTAACAATTAACATTAACCATGTAAGAAGACATTTCCGAACACTTAAAATTAGACTTGAAGGAAAAAAAGCACGACACATCTATAACGGAGACTTTTCACCCAAACGCTACTTAAACTATTAATACATACACCAAAAACACACTACAGAGTTCGATTATACCCTCAAACATGACCACTTACTTATAATTTGTAGTTAAAAATAACCTTACCTCTCTCCACGCGAAGCAACTCCCAACCGCGAGCTTCTCCAGTCCTGAATGGAGCGCAATAACCTTACGCGGTAAAAAAGTAGTCCCCTTAACCCATTTGTGTAAAAGGATAATAGAATAAACAATGTCAAATGTAAAATATATAATACATACACATGTATAATGTAACAAATTAATACACTATACTCATGACATTTTTCCTTTATTAACAAAAAATAATATATTTAATATAAATTAATATATAATATGTATTATATATTAATAATATTAAATAATTATGTAAAACTTTGAATAAAAGATGTAAATATTTAGTTATTCAGTATATTTATATGAATAATTTTGTGTATAATTTTAATAAAACATTATAAATGTTTATGGGAATAATTAATAATGATAAATAATATAACTTATTTATTGTTATTAATATAACAAGTAGAACCATTTAGTATATAAAGAATGGCCTGAAAAAAGTATCTATTTTATCTGTGAATGTATATATTTTTGTTAATAATAAATGAATGTTTATGTTTATTAATTAATAATAATAATAATAATTAATAAAATAATTATTATTTTTATTAATTATTAAAAAAAGTTATATAATTATTTCTAACTATAACAAAATTATATAATTGCTTTACTAATATTTGATAAATACCAGATATTATAATTAAACATATTGTTTCCCTATACAATTATAAACTTTACAACCAAATCGATTTATATGTTTTATGTAAAAACAACATTGTGTAAAATATACACCAAGAAAATTTTTTTTTGTATTTCAATTTATCCTAACAAATGTAATAATAGTTATGTTACTTGTTAAAAAGAAATATGTATTATATATTTTATTATATAAATATTTAATATTAACATTATTAAATATTAATGTAAGAAATATATAACAAATCATTGTTTAATGTATTTCTATATAAATACTTTAAATTGTAAGTGACTGATGGGAATATGTTAAATTTACTGAAAGAATCTAGTAATCCAAATTATTTTTTACATTTACCACATGTATATAAATGTAAAGATGTTATTGTGTGAATAATAAAAGTCAAAAAAATGTGATGTTATATTTGTTTGTGATTTTATTGTAGTACACAATAAAAAAATTAAAAATTGTTTAATAAACTTATTTGAAAACATCTATGTTGCATTAATTTTTATTATTAAAATACAGTAATGAACAAATGTATACAAATGTGCTGCACACTGACCAATTTTATATGTATTGTTACTACTCCAGTCAATCTAAAATCATAGAAGCTGCAGGACACTAGCAAAAATTATTTTACTATTCCTACTACACTCAAGGTAATACCATAAAATGTGGTGGAGACTAACCAATGTATTTTTATTAATCCTACTCCAGTGTAGGTAATATTACTGATGGTGCTGGACACCAACCAATTAATAATTAGAATTCCAACTCCACTCTAGCTACTGTCTGGAAACATGCTAATACATAAATTGTTTTGATCTAAATAAAGGGCACTAATGAAAAGTTATAATAATAGCTATTTTCGTGTAATAAATTTAATTTATCACTGTTAAGTTAAACTATACATCAGCACTCTAAAATACCCAAAACTGTCCCAAAACACTAAAAAGACCCCTTCACCCTAAAGGCCAAAACTGACCCAGAACACTACAAATACCCCTTTATCAACAAACTGAAAACTGACCCTGAACCCTACAAATACCCCTTACCCACAAACTGAAAACTGACCCTGAACCCTACAAATACCCCTTTACCCACAAACTGAAAACTGACCCTGAACCCTACAAATACCCCTTTACCCACAAACTGAAAACTGACCCTGAACCCTATAAATACCCCTTTACCCACAAACTAAAAACTGACCCAGAACCCTACAAATACTCCTTTATCCACAAACTGAAAACTGACCCTGAACCCTACAAATACCCCTTTACCCACAAACTGAAAACTGACCCTGAACCCTACAAATACCCCTACACCCACAAACTGAAAACTGACCCTGAACCCTACAAATATTCCTTTCCCAACAAACTGAAAACTGACCCTGAACCCTACAAATACCCCTTTACCCACAAACTGAAAACTGACCCTGAACCCTACAAATACCCCTACACCCACAAACTGAAAACTGACCCTGAACCCTACAAATACTCCTTTCCCAACAAACTGAAAACTGACCCTGAACCCTACAAATACCCCTTTACCCACAAACTGAAAACTGACCCTGAACCCTACAAATACCCCTTTACCCACAAACTGAAAACTGACCCTGAACCCTACAAATAGCCCTTCACCCACAAACTGAAAACTGACCCTGAACCCTACAAATACTCCTTTTCCCACAAACTGAAAACTGACCCTGAACCCTACAAATACCCCTTTACCCACAAACTGAAAACTGACCCTGAACCCTACAAATACCCCTACACCCACAAACTGTAAACTGACCCTGAACCTCCAAAAAACTCCTTTACCCACAAACTGAAAACTGACCCTGAACCCTACAAATACCCCTTTACCCACAAACTGAAAACTGACCCTGAACTCTACAAATAGCCCTTTACACAAGAACTGAAAACTGACCCTCAACCTCAAAAATACCCATTTACCCACAAACGTAAAAATTTCCCAAATCCCACTAAATACACCTTTACTCACGACTAGAAAAATGACCCAGAACCCTAAAAAATTAACCTATGACAAAAACTATGAAACTGAGCCAGAACACTATAAATAATAATGAACACAACATTAAACATAAATATATAAAAAAAAACAAATTATTTTAAAAAAACTATTATAAAATATATTATCACATTAGCTATAATAATAATTTAGATTAATTAATATTGTTTAATTCCAATTAATTAATTAACATCAACATAAATTAACACTTTACATTAAAATGTATCCAATTAATGTAATTAAGTCATTATTATAAATTAATTACCAATTAATTTATTTAAATGATATGCAATATATTAATTACATCATTAACTAATTATAATTAATGTGTTAGCAATTAATAAATGTAAATAATATACTAATTCTTAATACAATAAATCACTAATTATTATTAATTAATAACCAATGTATCAATTAAAATCATATACAAATTAATTATTAAAAATAATAATTATTAATAATCAATTACTCAATTAATCAATTAAATTATATGCTAATTAATCAATTAAACAATTAACTAATTAATATTAATTAATTACCAATTAAAATCTAATTAAAACAATTACCAAACATATATTGACTAATTAATTATTATTAAATTACTTCCCACCCTATTCCCCTATAAACCCACAACCCGCTCCTAAACATTAGGTACTATTTATTTATATATTATATATATATTATTTTATAAAATCAATATTTTCTAACATTTTCTCGATATTTTTTACTTTCACTATATTTCGATATTTTGTCTAGTCGATATTTTTGAGTCGATATTTTTGTATTCGATATTTTTGGGTCATTTTTGCAGTCGATATTTTTTTCAACGATATTCCTATAGTCGATATTTTGTTAATGTCGATATTTTTCCGTCGATATTTTGTCAATTCGATATTATGTAGTCGATATTATGTCCAGTTACCGCGTGTGCAGTGTCTAAACACACACGCAGGTTCTCATAGACTTTCAATGGGAACGTAACGTTAACAAAGTAGTTGATTTCGGACACTTCTGGGTGGACTACGGGAAAACCCAGTTAAAGTAGGACACTTGGATTGTTATTACCCACAGGAGCACTGGAGTACTTGAGTTACCTCACCCAGGGAAGCCGGGTGCATAGAAGCCGGGTGCATAGGTGTTCTTTCGTGTCGGGTTTCGTCGTCAAATCCTATGGAGAACTGCACAAAGATGCTGCAGGCAACCAAGAGGAAGATGTCCGGTTGGATCCAAGGGTGGATCGAAGCAGTGAAGAACCTGAAAGCAGAGGGGACAGAGTCTGGGTCACTAGCCAGTGACCAGGAAGGAACCAGGCGATGTCGAGCTGCGAACAGGTGAAGAAGTGAAGCTTGTCTCTGCAGCCACGTGGACCAAGAAGCGTCGACGACAACCAGGAGCTGGATACGGACTGTGCCACAAAGGATCTCGCTGTTGGCGGTGTCGGCTTCCGGATTGGAGTCAACAAGCCTTGGCAAAGGCAACCCACGCAGGAAGGGAAGATCAGCTTCTGTTCAGACCAGCAAGGTTTGGGGAGCTTCCCCTTTACAATAAAGCAGGAGCAAGCCCGGAGCAACCAGGCAAGCAGTGTGGTTTTGTAAAGATTTCTTCAGGAGGGCCACTAGCCAGCGGGCTAGCAACCACGAAGACGCGTCGAGGAGAAATGCAAGAGCAGGCCCCACGCGGTACTCGTGGAGTGTGGAGGGCTGAGCTTCGGTGCACTTACGGCTTGGGGTTGGGGTTTCTCAAGTCCCAATGCACAACTTCGAGGATGCCTCAGAAGCTGCACCGTTAGCAAAAAGCAGGTACTGCAGGTAGTCCGGTCCCACGTCTCTCCTGTCCGCCACGGGTCTCAGCTCTGCTGTGGATGTGAGTCGGGTCAGAGAAGTCTGGAAGTCCAGAGGCTGCGTCACTAAGTCTTCGGGCTCCGGCGGGAGCGTCGACAAAGCAAACTGGCAAGTCACTGATGGTGCCTGTTTACACAGAGTGGTCACTCCTTGACCACAAGGGAGATTCTTCAGTTTTCTAGTTGCAGTAGAATGTTGAAGGTCCAGAGTTTTGTTTCAGAGTTTCAGTTCAGGATAATCTAAAGTCTCTAGACTCAGCTCCTAGCTTTATACCAATCTAAGGTCCCTCCTATGGGTGGAACCTGGGAAGGGGGTGGTTACACCCCTTTCCCATTTATCCAGTTTCACGCCTGAGCTGGGGCTGGAGTGCCCCAGCAACTGGTTTGACCCGGGCTATGCATGGAGCACCTTGTGTGCCACAGGCAGTGTCTCATTTAATTCAACCAACCCTGCCCCAATACACTATAGCCTGTCTGGGGAGGTGCTAGCACCTCCCAAGGCAGGAAATCTATTGTCCAGGCCTCCCTCGCTGGAAGGGCTCCCAGCTGCAGGAGGTCAGACTTGTGTCTGTGGCAGCAGCATCCATTTTGTGATTCTGAGGCTCTGTTTAACTTTAACCGGGTAAAGCTACAACTACATTTCTTTCTCCCTCTAGAAGGGTGGAATGCTACCCCAGTCACGAGAACTGGCGAGGGGGTAGTATTCCAAAGTGTATGACACCTTACACAACTTGTTTCGATAAAGCCAAACCAAAGTTAGCATTAACCGCGAGGATTATAATGCACTTAAGAGTGCATGGTATGGCTATATCATAGAACAGCTATAAGGACATGGTTCCAAAAGCTGCAGACAGGCTCAGCTCATGCTAGAGCACCATCTCACATAAAACTAAGCACTCTGCCTTCAGGATTATCAAGGCCTGCCATAGGAATGACCTATAGGCATATGTGTCTATATGTAATGGTAGGTATAGGGATACTATACCTAAGCAAGGGGTGTTTACACGACCTTGCCCCAGCTGAGTGATCAGCTAGTTGTGTCAATTTGGATGGCCAGCCAGGGGTGGCATAATTCATCCTGCAGACCCTGGTAGGCCTTGGATGCACCTATGCCCTGGGTACCTATGGTCTCACAAGGTGACCCAATATCCAATTGGAGATGTACCTATAGTTCATGGAGTCCATTTTACAGTGAGAGCAGATTGCCTGGGGCCCTGATTAGCAGGATCCCAGGCCAACTAAGTCAAAAACCAGCTAAACACTAGGCAAAAAGTTGGGCTAACCATTTAGTCAGATATCCACCTTCCTGCACCCACAACTCCTGCTGACATTTAAAAAAAATGAAGTGCAGTCTCCCACACTTAAATATAAGCTCCCGGGTGGGCCCGGTCCCGGGTACAAGTTTATATAGTAATGCGGTGGTTGCCGGGGACCACCACCTCCCTGAAACTAATTATTAAAGAAGGGCGGGAAGGCCCTATGGCCTCCCCCGCAGTCCTGGGGGCAGCCACCTTCCCAGAGCTAATTGAGAAAAATGCAGGGGCCATGCACCCCTGCAGCTTCGGGTACTGCCATTTCCCATGGGCTAAATTAAATAATAATGCATGGGGGCTCCAGTCCCCCCACGCAGCCTTGGCCGCCGCCACCTCCCCAGGGCACATTTTTCAAATTAAATATGGGTGCCACATGTCCCCCGCAGCCCCGGGGACCAACACCTGCATGGGGAGCCCTAGATGTCCCTGGGGGCCACTAACCCTCAGAGCTGGCTCCAGCAATGTCCTTGGGTGCACACCCCGGGACATTGCAGTTTGCTATGGTTTGGAAGGAGGCCCGCTCTCACCAAGCCATAGGAAACACTCTGCTTTCAGCAAGTGACAGAAGAAAATGCTCTAGCTTGCTGAAAGCAGAGACCGTATGTTTCCCTGCCCCCAGTCAAGTGAGTAGGGAAACAGACAAATTGCTTTGGTATCCAGGGAGCTGCATGTCAGCAGCTCACTTGGCCTCAAAGCAATGCTGTCTCCTACAGGAGGCGGGGAGCGGGCAGCGACCGTGGGAGCCTTCAGGCTCCCCCCATGGTCCCCAACATTGAAAATGCAGAGTGGTGGAGAAAGGGGGCGTGGCCACCAAATACTTCTTAGCAAACCTACTTTGTGGGACTTGCTGGGGGTAACAGGAGGGGTAGTTGGCCCCAAGCACCCTCGATAGCCAAGGGACTTCATCCCCCTACTAGTAGTGCACCAGGGGGTGTTTTTGTAGAGTAGCAGAGAAAGGGGGTGTGGCCTCCTACCAGGTCTCAACAATCCTGCTGTGTGGGACTTACCGGAGGTAACAGGAGGGGTAGTTGGCCCCCAATTACATCCTTGGGGGGCAACTACCCCTCCTGTTACCTCAAGTAGGTCCCACACAGCAGGATTGCTAAGAGGTCTTTGTAGGCCAAGTCCCCTTTCACCACCACTCTGCAAACACGGCTCTTAGTGCACTACTGGTTGGGACATTGGGGGCCAAGAAGCAGGCACGGCCCATGCCGGGCGTCATACTGGGCGTCAGGCAGGGGAGGGTCAGGGTGGGGGGTTGTAAAATGCAGGATATGGACCATTAGAGGTAAATACCGAAAAGAAAAAAAACAAATTTCGTTGCCCACGATTCATCGCCAAATGTGATGCAGCATGGGCAACGAAATTCATTTTTTTTTTCCGATACTTACCTCTAATGGTCCATATCCCGCATTTTACAACCCCCCACCCTGACCCTCCCCTGCCTGACGTCACCGCCCCAGTTTAACGCCCGGCACGGGCCGTGCCTGCCAAGAAGCCCTCTTGGTACCTCCTGTAAGCCATACACAGCGAGATTCCTGAGAGCTGGTCAGAGGCTACTAAGTAAAAACAACATAAAAATTCACTTGAAAAAACCAAAGGGTACAAGGACGTTATAGTTAGGAATTAGCATTTAAAAAAACTCACAAATTCACTGAAAAAAACAGAGGTTACAGGGATGTTATAGGTAGAAAATGGAATTACAAAAATCTCAGAAATTCACAGAAAAAACTAAAGTTACAAGGATGCATGGGCACACACGCATTACTATATAAACTAGCCCTGTGACCTGGCCCACCCAGGGCCTATAGTTAACACAGCGCAGGAGACCGTGCTTCGTTTTTTTTTATTTCGCCGAGAGTTGTGAAACCAGCGCAACTCCCGACAGACTTCTTTTTTTATGTGTTTTCGGCCCTGAGGATCCCTGTGGGATACTCACCCTAAGAGTCCTAGGGGGTCAGGGTGTGTCTACCCTGCCCCCTTTTCTTTTTTTTAAAAACTTTTTTCTTGTGACTCTGTTTAACCAAGTTGCAAGACGTCTGCCAACACTTCCTGGTGTAAAGTGTTGGCAACCAATCAGATCTCAGGCACAAGATCCGGAGGGGTCGGGGATCCACTGGGCCCCCAGTTGTATATCTGAAAAGCATTTACATATCTCCACAACTACTGAATGGATTTACACCTTCTAACAAAAAGGGCGCTTTCTGGACAAACATCTACCTTTCTGCCAATTTTGGTGTAATTCCGGGCAGTAGCTGTGTCTAAATTTTCCTATGAAATCAACGTGGAGAAAAAGCATTTTGGGACCCCAGCTTTTTCTCGGCCAGGCTTGATGGATCACTACGAAATTTTCAAGACAGCAGCTGACATGACTGGCAAATTCGTTTTGAAAATTTTGAGAGGATTCGTCAAACGACGCCAAAGTTATTGGCAAATGAAAAAACGCTCTTCCTATGGAAACTGCATTCTAACTTGTGACCACCAGTAGGTATATATATATATATATATATATATATATATATATATATATATATATATATATATATTGGCAAATGAAAAAACGCTCTTCCTATGGAAACTGCATTCTAACTTGTGACCACCAGTAGGTTTTATATATATATATATATATATATATATATATATATATATCTTCACCAGACTCCCACCAACGCAGGAAATGGAGTCGCACACACACGGCTTGACAAACAGGTACTTTATTTTCTTTTGGGTGCAATACCTGACGCGTTTCGTCCACCATTGGACTTTTTCAAAGGTCACCCCTTACACCATCGCTGCTATCAGTTCCACAAGCATTTGCCAAAATTTCTTTGATTGACCCCCAGTGGTCAAGACCTCCAATGGTCATTCCGTAGTTCAAGGCATGCTGGATTTTGTAGTCCTTTTAACAGCTGTAGTTTCTGCCCTCCATTAGGCGGTGTTTTCAATGTTTGTTCCGTTTAAAAGTGTCTGTCTGTTTCGTGTGCTGTGGCAAACCACTTTAAAGTTCACCTTCAGAGTCATACCGGTGCCGGTCACCGGTGGCAACCGCTTTCCCTATGCGTGCGTCACGACCAGAAAAAAAGGGTTCAAGTCGGGAAAGCCTCTGGCGCGCTTGCTGACTGTGCGTCCTCCCGCGGCAGAACCACGCCGCCGAATATCTTCACCAGACTCCCACCAACGCAGGAAATGGAGTCGCACACACACGGCTTGACAAACAGGTACTTTATTTTCTTTTGGGTGCAATACCTGACGCGTTTCGTCCACCATTGGACTTTTTCAAAGGTCACCCCTTACACCATCGCTGCTATCAGTTCCACAAGCATTTGCCAAAATTTCTTTGATTGACCCCCAGTGGTCAAGACCTCCAATGGTCATTCCGTAGTTCAAGGCATGCTGGATTTTGTAGTCCTTTTAACAGCTGTAGTTTCTGCCCTCCATTAGGCGGTGTTTTCAATGTTTGTTCCTTTTAAAAGTGTCTGTCTGTTTCGTGTGCTGTGGCAAACCACTTTAAAGTTCACCTTCAGAGTCATACCGGTGCCGGTCACCGGTGGCAACCGCTTTCCCTATGCGTGCGTCACGACCAGAAAAAAAGGGTTCAAGTCGGGAAAGCCTCTGGCGCGCTTGCTGACTGTGCGTCCTCCCGCGGCAGAACCACGCCGCCGAATATCTTCACCAGACTCCCACCAACGCAGGAAATGGAGTCGCACACACATGGCTTGACAAACAGGTACTTTATTTTCTTTTGGGTGCAATACCTGACGCGTTTCGTCCACCATTGGACTTTTTCAAAGGTCACCCCTTACATCATCGCTGCTATCAGTTCCACAAGCATTTGCCAAAATTTCTTTGATTGACCCCCAGTGGTCAAGACCTCCAATGGTCATTCCGTAGTTCAAGGCATGCTGGATTTTGTAGTCCTTTTAACAGCTGTAGTTTCTGCCCTCCATTAGGCGGTGTTTTCAATGTTTGTTCCGTTTAAAAGTGTCTGTCTGTTTCGTGTGCTGTGGCAAACCACTTTAAAGTTCACCTTCAGAGTCATACCGGTGCCGGTCACCGGTGGCAACCGCTTTCCCTATGCGTGCGTCACGACCAGAAAAAAAGGGTTCAAGTCGGGAAAGCCTCTGGCGCGCTTGCTGACTGTGCGTCCTCCCGCGGCAGAACCACGCCGCCGAATATCTTCACCAGACTCCCACCAACGCAGGAAATGGAGTCGCACACACACGGCTTGACAAACAGGTACTTTATTTTCTTTTGGGTGCAATACCTGACGATATACATATATGCACAACTGTCCTTGCGCTGGCGTGCAAGAAGACCCCTGCACTCCAAAAGATTTTTCAATGAAGTTTATTAGGCTAACGGGTGTAGACCTGCACCATCTTTGTCTAAGCCATAGTACCAGTAGTTAAAGTGCCCTATTTTCTGTAAAAGACAAGTCAGTGACATGGGTAAACATGGAAAACAGACTTGTGGGAACTCAAACAATAAAAGGGCTTTACACAAAGGAAAAAAGACTGATTTTAGGTATGTTCATTATAACGGTTTGATTTGCAATACACAAATTATATTTAAAGACATTGTGTCATTTCGACATTTTATCATTTCCTTTATGTACCAAACATATTAGTACATTTAAAAAATAACACAAGTATGTATTATTTACATCAGGTCAAATACCCCCTGCTCAGTGCCGTGGGGGAATCGTATCCACACATTTCTGCGGAAATAACGCAGTTACTGTCAAGGCCAATTCGCATTCATTTACTTCTAGTCCCAATGCCAACTGAAGTAAGCCTCCAAACACGACCAATCTGTTTATTTCTTAAATGTCTAAATGTCAAATTAGATACGCTCAATTGGTAATCAAAACTCTCACTGCATGTACATGTATATGTATATTACAACACCCCTAAGACGATGTCATGTGGCATGACCCAAATGGTAACACCACCACGCCTGTAACTGATACAATCCAGTGCATTCTAAAAGGGTATTTTTGTATCCCACGATATTGTCCCAAGAATACACATTAAGAAAACACCCTTGAATAATAGTGAAATGCTGAAATAGTAATGAATAAGAAAAAAAGAAGAAACAAAACACTACTTTAAATGTGCCATTCTTCAAGATACAGTTTGCCTTAATATATACAACTCCGAATTCCGTTATTAGTATAACGGAAGAATTGAGTCACACTGACAAATAGAAGTGGTAACAGCAACTGGTGCTCATGTAAAGTGCTCTGATACCTTCGGTTGAAGTTCGCACTATATGAAACTCCAGACAAAACGCACCCAATGTGTTTCAGTCCCCTGGACCTTGATCAGGGGTCACTGCCGGCAAGTCCTACAAAACTTTTTACAAGGCATCATTAGCACCAGCACTAGGGGAAACACAGGGGTGCACCGTGTTTTAGTAAATACCGCGCATAACTGCATTTTAAAGATGTCAGAGCGCTGCGCTACCAATTTTGTCGTAACACCGCACTTTGACATTTTGTTGTTAATATCTCTAATGACTTTTATAGCACTGGCCATGATCTTCAGCATTCAAAGCCTAGATCCTATTGCAACGAAACAGAAAAACACTTTATGAATGAACCATTGAATATAGACCTTCGCACGCAGCTTGGGAAAAAACAGACATACTCCTGCAAACATTTGAAGGAATCCATTTCCACTACTTGCGTAATAGTCAACAATTTTACATCAGGGCAAAAACTGTCCCAACTGATATTACCCTGTTTATCTTGCGTTTGGATAAAAAAAGGAGCAAATGCTTCCTGCACCACTCTTGATATTTGAAAAAAGTGACACAGACTAAGAAAAAAATGGTTTGTTTAATTAAAACAACAAAAAGTGCAAAGCAAGTTTGCTCTATTTTACGCAAGAAATGTTTTTCATTGGCCAGGGTTTCATTATTAAAACCGCGAAATTACACATGACAATGTTTTAGATGCTATTAACGATCAAATACTTTTGAATTAGTCCAAAACATTTTGCAAACTGGAATGGGGAGATATATGGTTGCTACAATTATCCTATTGTAAAAGGAGCATAAATGTTGCAAAATGAGTTCCTCTGTTTCTTGCATCAGTGCAAAGCTTACAGCTTAATATATTCCTGATAGGTTCATTGGGAAAGTTATATTCGATGTCATTGGGAAAAGTATATGTAAAGGCAATAGACCTAAAAGGGTGAGTTTTATGACTGTATGCCAGATGGTTGCCTTGTGGGAGTTGTTAATGGTGATAACAGTATGATGGCAGATCAGATCTGTTTGTTATGAAAGGTTATGCTAGAGGCAGTAGGGCTGACATATTTATTGTGAAATAAATATGTTCAACCCAATAGGCTTTATAGGGTAGGTTGTTATTACACTGTGTATACACTATCCACAATACCACTCCAAGATAGCCGGCAGCTGCTATGTTTAATTCTTCACTTTTTTTTTAACAGAGTTTTATATAGCGCGAACTTGAGCCGAATCGGGTATCAGAGCGCATTACATAGCACCAGTTGCATTACATGAGAATTGTAACTTCTTTCTATAAATTACAAGCACCTGCTTGCCATCATCAGACAGCTGCATTTTTGTGTGTTTTATTCAGCTTTTAGGCGAAGTGGGCAAAAGGTTTATGACGCTTTATCAGGGCCTTAATCAATAATACAGACCTATTACGGAATTACAGTAATCCAACTGAAACCTCACTCAATATGTTACGATTGGTGTAGTTCACGTATATATACAGTAGAGGGTGCCCATTACATGTTTAAATATTACTTTCAGCACGCAGCGCAAACAGGCAGAGTCACAGTGCTGCCATGAAACGGTGTCATTGAGTGAGTGAATTAGTAGTACAACGCTGTCTGGTGCTTTTTACACACCAAAAATGTGAAACGTATGGATGTTTTCTGCAGGCTACTTAAAGTTTATGCCGTAGATTGTTCGTGATATCAATATCTTATTCTCTGGTAGCTTCCAGCTCAGTGGTACTGTACAATCCGGTACTGTACAATCCGATACATCTACAGCTGGGAAAGACGTTCAACAAAAACAGCGGCGCCCGTCAGAAAGTCTCTTACTAGCAGAGAAGAAGTTTCATTTAAAAAAAAAACAATCCGACTTCGAGAAAATGCTAATTTACACCGCAAGCCCCAGCATAAAAGTTTAATTTTTTGTAAATGTAATAAGTTTCTGAATTTCTTTTTGACCGGAGTGGCTCAATGCAGAGCTCTCTTCTTTCAATGGTAGTGTTACATTTCCATTGCTTAATTTGTGGCAGTGGCAGTGGCTACTGGCAGCATCGGAGTGGGACAAAAAATTGGCCCAGGCACCACAATAAAAGAGGCCACCATTAGCAGGTCATATAAAGAAAAATGCGGGCAACATTTGGAAATCAAGCTCCTTTTGGTCTTGTAAACATAGGTTACATGGCTATTTTACAAGATATGTGTGAAAACATGCATATGCTTTTGCTGCTGCCAATGTTTGTGGTAATATCTGGGAAATCAACAGAAAAAGCGTCCCACCTGACCATAGAATAGGCCCACAAACTAGTAAAAAAAAACAGCCCTCACGCTTATACATCAGACCAGGCACCGCCTGATCGCCATATAGGCCAGTACAACAATGGTTACAGGGGATGAGTACTAACACTCCATTTTGGAAAGGAAACTAGGGGCATATTATCAAGGGGGTTTATCTCCGCTTTTTTGGCTTTAAAAGCCAAGAAAGCGGAGATAAAATTATCTCCCTATTACCTAGCTGTCGCTAACACCAGTTAGCGACAGCTAGTAGGAGATAGCGACCATCTTGGGCCCCGCTTTGCATGTCAGTGAAATTTATCACTAATGACATGCAAAGTGGGTGTGCCAAGATGTTAGCGACTGGAAACAGTCGCTAACATCGCTATCTCCTATTACCAACTTTTGGAGATATTTGCGCTAAGTGCAAATATCTCCAAAAGCTAACACCTGCCCTGAGCAGTTCTTAGCCATGTTATCCAATGGGAGGTGGATAACATGGCTAAGAGCATTAGCTCGGTAATGCATGAATATTGCTGACTTTTCAGCGATATTCATGCATTTCGGACGATTTTTATCGCTTAGGAGATAAACCTTGATAATAGCAAGGTTCCTAAGCGATAAAAATCGCCGCAGCACGGTGATAAAAATATTGCCGCTAAGCCAACATAGCGATAATTATCGCTAGTTGTTGGTAATATGCCCCTAAGTTTTTGAATGATCAATCAGTCTGAAGGGTAGCTCCTTTGTAAGGCTTGCCTCTTTTAAAATAAATAGATCTTTACAGGTCTTTTTGGACAATTCCCAGTCAGAGATTCATACCCTCCATTCAGGAGTTCCGCACTAAACCCCTTATTATTCAACCTTTATGTGCGTCCATTGTCAGACGGACCGGGAGGGTCGGCCGAGGACAAGGGGAGAGGTCTCCGGGGAGAGCCGTCTCCAGCGATCGTACAGACGAGTAACTTCCCCCCCACAGATGGGCACCACACAAAGATAAGGTTTAACGTTCTTTATATGCAATCTTTAAGTACGGTAGAATGGTACAAGGAGGTCTGGACTCAGGGGTCCCCTCGAGTTTAGTCTCTTGGATGGGAAGGGGGTAGCGGGACAGTCTTGTTACCAATCTGGTAGATGTGATGGTACGATGGATAGCTCACAATCCTCGAGCTCAGCGTTCTAGATGGTCGGGCCGCGGCAGAGCCAGCAGGTCCCGAGATGATCGAAGGAGACGACGGTCCGCGGCGGTGCCAGCAGGTCCCGGTGAAGATGGTAGTTACAACGGTCCGCGGCAGTGCCAGCAGGTCCCGGCGAGGTTGAAGGATTCAGAAGGTTGCGGCAGCGCCAGCAGGCAGGACAATAGTTCGCAAGGCAGGACTACGGCAGCACCAGTAGTCCGTCAAGGATGAGTTCGTCGCGGTGTCTCTCGACTCCAGGATACAACTGCCTTCCTGCTCTGGAGCTGCCCCAGTTATAGGTCTGGCGCCCTTTGATGTCCGGACCCTCGCACTTGGAGGTCGGGAGGTCCGGGATGAGGGAGTCCAGACACCCAGCAGGGGGGTGGAGCCAGCGCCCGGGGGAGCTGGGTGCGATCGGCACCTGGCGGGGGAGAGCTATCGACACTTCTTTCTCCCATTGACCTGCCAAGTGGGCCGTTCACCTCCTGGGTGGATGGTGGTGCCGGGATGTCGGGGCCTGGCCAGGCCCAGGGTTAGGGTCGATCTGAGGCCACGCGGCCTCTTGGTGCAGTGTCCAAGATGGCGGCCGGGCCGGCCGAGGGAGCTGGAGGGGATTCGGCCCCATGATATAGAGATGTCCGGGGGCAGGAGTCCCGCATGAGACGGGGTGCGGGTTGCTTCTGTGGGTAACATCTGGAGGACCGGGGCTCGGGCCCTGTCATGTGGGGAGGAGGCAAGCCCTTCACGTGGCCAGTCCAACATGCGTCCCCCCCAGCTGAAGGCGGGGAGAGTCACCCATCCTCTTGGGGACTCTCCTCGTCGAGGCGGAAAAAGCGTGACAGGCCATCTGCGTTGGCGTGGTCTTGGCCAGGTCGATGTTCCACAGTGAAGTCCATCCCCTGCAGGGAGATGGACCAACGCAATAGTTTTGGGTTTTCCCCCCGCATCTGCATTAGCCACTGCAGGGGCCGATGATCTGTCTGCACCCGGAAGTGGGTACTGAAGAGATAAGGCCGGAGCTTTTTGAGGGCCCACACCACTGCGAAGGCCTCCCTCTCGATGGTGCTCCAGCGTTGTTCTCGGGCCAGGAGACGTCTGCTGATGAAGGCCACTGGTTGGTCAAGTCCTTCGGGGTTCAACTGGGAGAGGACTGCCCCAATGCCATGGTCGGAGGCATCCGTTTGGACGATGAATTCCCGACTGTAGTCGGGGGCCTAGAGCACAGGGGCAGTGCACATGGCGGCCTTCAGTTTCTCGAAGGCCACTTGACAGTCTGGGGTCCAGTTGACCTTCTTTGGGTGGTTTTTGGAGGTGAGTTCCGTGAGGGGCCCCACAATGCTGCCATAGTCCCTCACGAACCGCCGGTAGTAGCCTGTGAGCCCCAAGAAGGCGCGGACCTCGGTCTGCGTGATGGGGGGCTGCCAGGACTGGATGGCAGCGATCTTGAGTTGAAGAGGGGCTACCAGGCCGCTTCCCACCTGGTGTCCGAGATAAGTCACGGACCCCTGACCAATTTGGCATTTGCTGGCCTTGATCCTGAGGCCAGCCCGTTGGAGAGCCTGCAGGACCTCTCGGAGGTGGTGGAGGTGGTCGGACCAGTGGCGGCTGTACACAGCGATATCGTCCAGGTAGGCGGCGCTGAATTCCTCGAGTCCCGCCAAGACCTGGTTCACCAGTCGCTGAAACGTAGCTGGGGCATTCTTCATGCCGAATGGCATGACCTTGAAGTGGTAGTGGCCATCAGGGGTGGAAAAGGCGGATCGTTCTTGAGCCCGGGGTGTGAGGCCGATCTGCCAGTAGCCCGCTGTCAGGTCGAAGATGCTGAGGTAGCGGGCAGCTCCCATGCGGTCGATCAGTTCATCCGCTCGGGGGATGGGATGAGCGTCGGTTCTGGTGACAGCGTTCAGGCCCCGGTAGTCGACGCAGAACCGGAGCTCAGGAGTGGTGCCGGGGGCGGCAGCTTTGGGGACCAGTACCACTGGGCTGGCCCAGGGGCTGTCTGAGGGCTCGATGACCCCGAGCGTGAGCATCTTGGACACCTCCTCTTGGATGCAGGCCCATACCCGATCTGGTACGCGGTATGCCCGATGTCGGATAGGGGGACTGTCCCCAGTGTCCACGTCGTGCAAGCACCAGGGGGTGACCCCTGGGGTGAGGGAAAACAGGGCCGCAAACTGCAGCAGGAGGTCCCGGCAGCCTTGGCGCTGTTCCGGGGTGAGGGCTTCTGAGAGTCGGACCCCGTCTACGGAACCATCTTTCTCTCGGGTCTTTAGGAGATCAGGGAGGGGCTCGGAGTCTTCTTCTGTTCCGCTGTCTGTAGCCATCAGGAGGCTGAGCTCCGAGCGCACAAAGTGGGGTTTGAGTCTATTGGCGTGGAGGACCCGGAGGGGGTTCCGTGCAGATTCCATATCGATGAGATAGGTGACGGGGCTCTTGCGCTCGACCACTTTGAAGGGCCCCGTCCACTTGTCCTGTAAGGCACATGGTTCAGTGGGGGACATCACCCACACTTGTTGGCCAGGTTCGAATTCGATGGAGGAGGCATTTTGATCGTACCACTTCTTCATGTCCTCCTGACTGGCCTCAAGGTTCGCTTTCGCCATTTCTCTGAGTCGCCTGGTCTGATTGCGTAGGGTCAGGAGGTACTTGAAGACATCTGGAGGGGTCTTTAGGGGGGGCATCTCCCAACCTTCTTTGACTAGGCTGAGGGGCCCCCGCACAGGGTGTCCGTGTAAGAGCTCGAACGGGCTGAAGCCGAGGGACTTCTGGGGGACTTCTCGATATGCGAAGAGGAGGCACGGCAGGAGCACGTCCCACTGGCGACGGAGGGGCTCTTCCAACCCCCCAATCATCCCTTTGAGCGTGCGGTTGAACCGCTCGACTAGTCCGTTTCCTTGAGGGTGATAGGGGGTCGTGAATCGGTAGGTGACCCCGCACTGTTGCCAGAGGGATTTCATATATTTTGAAATAAAGTTTGTGCCTCGGTCGCTGACGACTTCTCGGGGGAAGCCCACCCGGGAGAAAATCCCCATCAAGGCCCGGCCGACCACCGGGGCTGTCACAGTTCGCAGGGGAACAGCCTCGGGGTAGCGGGTGGTGTGGTCCACCAGTACCAAGATGAACCGATGTCCTTGGGCTGTACGGGGGTCCAGGGGCCCCACAATGTCTATTCCCACCCTCTCGAATGGGGTGGTGACAACTGGGAAGGGTTGCAGAGGTGCTTTAAGTTTGCGGCCGCTCTTCCCGCTGGCCTGGCACGTGGGGCAGGAACGGCAGTGGTTAAGGACGTCGTTTCTCATCTTGGGCCAGAAAAAGTGGGTCACCAGGCGACTGTAGGTTTTGTCTTGACCCAGGTGTCCAGCCAGGGGGACATCGTGGGCCAAGTTTAGCAAGAAGTCTCTAAAGCGGATGGGCACCACTAGCACTCGCCTGGCCCCTAACTCCACGATTCTCTGTTCACTGTACAACAGGTCGTTGTCCCAATAGATCCAATGGGCCCCAGAGGTGTCCCCTGCGCTCTGGGCGAGGGCTTGCTGGCGGAGTCCCTCGAGGGAGGGACAGGTCTTCTGCTCTTGACGGAACTGTTCCTGGGTGGGCCCCCCTTCCTGCCGCCACTGAGCCAGGCCGGGAAGGTCCTGGGGCTGAGCGAGCCCTTCGGGAGTTTGCCCTGGGGGGTCGGTCTGGTCGGTGTCTTCTACTGGAGCGACCGGGGGAGGAGGTGCTGGCCATTCGGGTTCTTCGGGTCGGGGGATGGTACGGGCAGCCATGGCCCGGGTGGTTACGCACGCCCAGTCCGGGAGGCCCAACATCCCCAGGTGCTCTCTTCTCTCTACGGCGGCCCACGGGGAACTCTCAAGATCATTCCCCAGGAGACAGTCCACGGGGGCATCATCTCGGACCATCACCTTCAACATGCCGGAGACTCCTCCCCATTCAAAGGGGACGCAGGCCATCCGACAGAGACTCTCCGAATTGTCGGCTGAACGGACGGGGCAGAGAATGTTCGGCAGGATCTGTTCTGGGGTCACCAGGTGACAGCGGACTGCCGTCACACTGGCCCCTGTGTCACGTAGGGCTTCGGCCCTGCGCCCATTAATGTTCACCCATTGACTATATTTTCTGGTGTTGGCGGGTAGGGGAGCCCGCGGAGCCATGTCTCTTCCCCCTAGGCACGCTAGAACCATGGCGGCCGGTTCCCATTCTTGTTGTTCTTGCTCGCATTCCTCCTGTTCTTCGGAGATTTGTTCTCCCCCCAGGGCGGCGGCAGCTACCTGGCAGGGTCTCGGAGTCTGGTTCTGTGGACAGTTCGGGTCATTTGCGTAGTGGCCGACTCGCTGGCATCGGTGACACGTGACATTGGCTCGGTACCCCAGGCGCACTGGGGGGTTGCCCCGGTTGGCCGGGGGCGGTGTGTTGGCAGCGGGGGCGGCCGGGGCGGTGTCTCTTCCTCGTCCCTGGCCTCCTCCTCCTCCTCGGGGACGGTGCTGACCGTGGTTGTTCCAGTGCTGTTCGTGCGGCCCGCTCCGGCCTACTCGGGTGATCTCCCACCGGTCAGCCTCGGAGGCGAGCTGCCGTGGGTCCGTCAATTTACTGTCGAGGAGGTGCTGCCTGAGCTCTACGAAGCAGTTGTTAGAGAGGTGTTCCCACACCATGAGATTAAAAAGTTGCTCGTAGGTCGTTACCTGGCTTCCCTTGATCCAACCCTCGAAGGCTCGGCTGAAATAGTTTACATATTCCACCCAAGTTGTACCCGGGATCCGGGTGCAGTCTCGGAACCGCTGGCGGTACATTTCGGGTGTGAGCCCATATCGGGTGAGGAGGGCAGCCTTCATGTGGTCATAGGAGGTCATCAGATGGTCTGGGAGCTGTAACAGGGCATCGCGGCCTTCATTGACGAACCTCCCCCATAGACCGGCTCCCCAGTCACTTCGATCGATCCGGTGGGAGGTCATGGCGATCTCGTAGGCCTTGAACCACTGTTGTATGTCGTCATCTCGGAAATACTCTCGAACGACATCCTTGGGGATGTGTACTTTCTTTTCTGTCGCTCCTGGGGTGCGCGGTTGCTCGGGCACCCCCAATGCTTTGTTCTGCTTCTATTTCTGCTAGTTTGCGCTTGTGGTCATACGCTAGTCTCTTTTCTTCGAGTTCTCTTTGTCTCTGTTTTTCTTCCCGTTCTTCTCGGAGCCGCAGATGTTCTAGGTTCAGTTTTTGTTCGGCTAATTTGAGTTCACCTTCCATTTTGAGCCGGGCCATTTCTAACTCATGTAGTCTGTTTTTTTCTCTGTCTTGGATCTCTTCCTGCGAGAGACCCGTTCTTCGCTCCTCGGGAGCCGTGGTGTTCCTCTCTGATGCTGCAACATTTTGGTCCGGGGGTCTGACGGCCCCGGTTTCTGCCCACGACTCAATGGCGTGTTTAAAATCGTCATTAGTACTCAGACTGGTGGTAGCAATGCCTAGTTCAATGCAGAATTGTTTCAGCTCACGATGGCTGTATTCTTCCAATTTCTCCATCTGGAATTTCTCGGTGGATCCGCTTTCTTTGGTTGTCATTGTGGTTTCGTCGTGGGGTGAGCTACTCTCTGTACGATTACGCCTTGATTCGGATCGCGCCGCTGGCCACCAATGTTAGACGGACCGGGAGGGTCGGCCGAGGACAAGGGGAGAGGTCTCCGGGGAGAGCCGTCTCCAGCGATCGTACAGACGAGTAACTTCCCCCCCACAGATGGGCACCACACAAAGATAAGGTTTAACGTTCTTTATATGCAATCTTTAAGTACGGTAGAATGGTACAAGGAGGTCTGGACTCAGGGGTCCCCTCGAGTTTAGTCTCTTGGATGGGAAGGGGGTAGCGGGACAGTCTTGTTACCAATTTGGTAGATGTGATGGTACGATGGATAGCTCACAATCCTCGAGCTCGGCGTTCTAGATGGTCGGGCCGCGGCAGAGCCAGCAGGTCCCGAGATGATCGAAGGAGACGACGGTCCGCGGCGGTGCCAGCAGGTCCCGGTGAAGATGGTAGTTACAACGGTCCGCGGCAGTGCCAGCAGGTCCCGGCGAGGTTGAAGGATTCAGAAGGTTGCGGCAGCGCCAGCAGGCAGGACAATAGTTCGCAAGGCAGGACTACGGCAGCGCCAGTAGTCCGTCAAGGATGAGTTCGTCGCGGTGTCTCTCGACTCCAGGATACAACTGCCTTCCTGCTCTGGAGCTGCCCCAGTTATAGGTCTGGCGCCCTTTGATGTCCGGACGTCCGGACCCTCGCACTTGGAGGTCGGGAGGTCCGGGATGAGGGAGTCCAGACACCCAGCAGGGGGGTGGAGCCAGCGCCCGGGGGAGCTGGGTGCGATCGGCACCTGGCGGGGGAGAGCCATCGACACTTCTTTCTCCCATTGACCTGCCAAGTGGGCCGTTCACCTCCTGGGTGGATGGTGGGGCCGGGATGTCGGGGCCTGGCCAGGCCCAGGGTTAGGGTCGATCTGAGGCCACGCGGCCTCGTGGTGCAGTGTCCAAGATGGCGGCCGGGCCGGCCGAGGGAGCTGGAAGGGATTCGGCCCCATGATATAGAGATGTCCGGGGGCAGGAGTCCCGCATGAGACGGGGTGCGGGTTGCTTCTGTGGGTAACATCTGGAGGACCGGGGCTCGGGCCCTGTCATGTGGGGAGGAGGCAAGCCCTTCACGTGGCCTGTCCAACACAGACGTTGTGAAGACTTGTGGTCTTACACTCTACTCGGATGCTGATGACACTCAAATTACTTTCTAACTGACCTCCCATCCGTTGACACCGCTAAATCAATCAAATATGGTCTCTAGCGGATCCCCACTTGGATGGATGGTGTAGTGGCCCAGAGGCAGTTAGCATTCCAGTGCGGCAAGCTGCTTAAACTGAACATAGACAAAACGGAGGTCCTGATCATGGGGAAAAATCCACATCTTTGGGGGCATGGAGCACTCGCCGCCCTCCTTAAGCTCTGTCCCCTCATCCTTCTACAAAAGTAAAAAGGCTAGGCTTCTGGCTAGATGAATACTTGTCTATGCGTGCCCAAGCAGCTGCAGTTGCTTCATCCTGCTTTGCATTTATGAAGTGGATGAAAACAATCAGCTGGATCATTCCTCTTTAACAATGAGGGCGCTTATTCAGACGCTCATTCTTTCCAGACTGGACTATGGTAACGTCTTGTACCTGGCTGCGGATAAGGAAGCTATCCTCCGCCTTCAAGTTTTTACAAAACAGGAGGAGGAGCTACGCCGCGAACCAAGATGGCCGCATAAGCTCCCGGCTCCGCCGACCTCCGCCGGCGGCTCGTCTATCCTGATGTTCATCCTCTACCCACGCCCTATGCCTGGATGTATGAAGGTTACCTGATGCCAACGGTGCTGTCCCGGACTTCCTACCTTATTCAGCGACGGAGTTATGTCGTGTCCCATTTTCGGCCTACTCCTGGGCTGCCGCCGGGACCTCGATTTCTGAACTGTCCGAGCGGGAACTGATCAACATCGGCTGTGGGACCGAGATTGTGGCCGGTCTACCGGATTTGAATAATTCTTTCCACTTTCGACTTGTGACCTCGTTGATGGATGGTGCCGGAGAAGAGACATCGTGACGTGCCGCGATCCTCCTGCGCTGTGGCTGGGGGCTGTGTGCCTGACCCTCGTTTCCCGGTCCGGGGGCTGACGGGCTGCACCCACGGCCGGTGACTTTGTTGAGCGTGTCAGTTCGGGGCGCCCCTTTTGTTGAGATCGCTAAATGTGTGCCTGGAGCCCGGCGAGGTGGGCTGGAGATTGTGTCCCCCTCCGTCCTTTGGGCCCCGGGATGGAGGGGATGGATAGCGCACATTCCTTGAGTTCTGTAATGGCAGCGATTGGGGCGCTCCGCTCACAATTCACCGCCACACACTGACGCTGCAACACCTGAACAGCAGTTTGTGGTCCAGTCGAGCGATTTGACCCGCCATCTTAAGGTGCCCGAGCGGCAGCCCGACTTCGCTCCTTTGGGAGTCGGCCTCACTTCTCCTCTACCCGCTACAGTGCCTGGTCTTTCCTTCACGTTTCCTATCCGATGGAGTATTGTCGCTGGAGGTTCTGATCGTCCATGCCGAGTCTCAGGGTCCTGTCGAAGGGGACTGCCATTTTTCTTCGTCCCGGCCCGTCTGCATAACGGAGGCCGCCATTTTGTGTCCGGACTTTGTTCCATCTTCAGTGCCTCGGACTGCCATGTACGCTTTGTCTGCCTCTGGTTGGCTGTGGCTTGGTTGGCGCGTGCTCCGGAACGGATTCGCACTGGTCAGGGCTGATTCCGACTTTGAGTTGTTCTTGCTCCTTGCCATTGCTTTGGACCACCTGAGACGCTCCTTCTGATCGCATTTGTTGTGACTTTGGCGATAGATCTCCCTGTGATACTTGCAGGGTTGACTTCTACTTTCCTGGGATTGCTCAGTTCACTTTTGCCGGGATTGCACCGAGTATCTCACCGGACCTGGGGTGGGGTTTTTTTTTATTGGTGACTGTCCTCCCCGTGATAATGCCGAATGTTTGCTTTGATTGATGATGATTGCGCCTCGGGGAGGTCACTGCCGGCGGGGGGTACCGGGTGTCCGGGAGTGTGTCTGTTTCTCTCCTCCTCCACTTCTTGTACTTTTTCCCTTCTGTGGGGCAGTTTCGGGGCGACAGTTAGTGGGTTAGGCCGTAGCCATTACAGGGGTGCAGGGTGGCGGGTGCGGGGGGGGTTTGTTACTTTAGTTTGTTTTGTTCTATGGTCCCTATCGCTCTTTTCCAGCTTTGGGAGGGTACTTTCCTCTTTAGTAGGGTTGGCTGTCTCTTGGTCTTGCACCTTTTTTCTTTTTCTGGCATCTTCACAAGTCTCTGTTTCTCTGTTCTTGGGGGGTGGGCTCTCTGGGGTGATACTTAGAAATGTTGCTTTCTGTAATATTGCTTACTGTCCAGTCTTACCGCCGCGGCTGCCTAGATTGCATAGTTGCTGTAGTCATCGCCTATCTCCGAATGTAAATGGGGTACGTCCCCCTCGTCTCTTTTGTGTATTTCTCATGTAAGGTGTGATGTCCTTGTTGTCGCAGCCCCTACTCTTCTTCTAAAATTTAAAAATGAAAACCTCATATCCTGTGTTGCGAGCCCCACAGCCACGTCTGGTGTACCTTGCGATGTCCTGATTGCTGATTGGCCTAAGTTTCTCCTGCTCCTATTGATTGTCTTTGCGGCCGGCCATGGTGGTTGTGGGCCTGCGCATGTATCTCCTTATTTTTTGAATAAAGGTTTTCAAAAAAAAAGAAATTTTACAAAACACTGCGGCTAGGTTCCTTACTTGCTCCTCAAGAAGGACCACGGCCTCCTCCATTCTGTGGCAGCTACAAACCCATAGAAAAAAGAATACAATTCAAAGCCCTGTGCTTCATGTTTAAAACCAAGGCAGGGTTTGCCCCTAAATATATACACTATCGGGTTTCCATGTAGATATTTCCCGAAACTTGAGTTCCGCTAGCCAGGGATAATTCTGGACACCTAGAATACACAGGGCACGGGCGGGGCCACTCATTCGCATATCTAGGTCCTAAACTGTAGAATGCCTTGCCTCAGCACATGAGAGGGTGCACATCACTGATGTAGTTCCGCAAATTCCTAAAAACCTGGCTTTTTTAATGCAGGGTCGTTTAGCTTGCCTCTGTTGTGCTTAGTGCCAGGAAACCCGATGGGCAACTGTGCGCTTTACAAATGGCAAATAATAATAATAATAATGATCAGACTGTGACACAGAGCAAGAGGGAGAATGGAAGAAGAAGAGAAACAAAGGTAAAAAATTGGCAAAGGTAAGAAAGCAGGAGTGAAGATGACCTGCAAGAGTGAGATAAGCAGGTTGTGTGACAAGTTCGAAGACAGCCAAAAGGTGGAATCAGTACTGAGCAGCCTTGGTATTCTGCAGGATCTACGTTCCTCAGCGGCGGTGCGGGTACCTAATTAAAACTGCGGGCCCCGTGCACTATTTTTAGATCGCAGCCTACCAAACAACTGTCTGGTTTGCTAAAGACTTCTTGTGGACTTTCAGGAAGTTGACCTAGGAAGGTATTCCACCCGTTGATTCCCATTGGCTTTGTGATTTGTAACTCCCATGTTCTTCCTTTCTATTTGATGGCTTTATTTGCTTTAGGCTCTCCAGGTTCAGTTTGTCCCTCTCATTGCCTAAACTGTGTTTACTGTATTCTTTCACAAACTCCCTTTCTGTAAACAGGCCTTTGAGCCCTGTTCTTATCTTCTCACATGTGCTGTGAATTCAGACTGAGGTCAAATGTCAGGTGCTGTCTTCGGAGGGCACTTGTTTACTTTTTTTTCTCTGACTTCAAAGAGATATGATTTATGTGACAGTCTTGCTGTATACTGGGAGTAGGAAAGGGGGTTTTCCTAGCACACAACATTTAAATGAGCTGTGTAAGTATTTCAGATTATATAAGAATTAAGAACGCAAATGAAACACATTTTTGTTATTCCTGAAGTGTATCGGAAACAAATACTTTATTATCATCAAAACAAATCATTGCACTATGTGATGCAATTCCCACATACTTTGGTTTGTGCACTGTACAGTTTTATTAGTAAAACTGTATGTCTGTGCAATTTAAATGGTCATTTCAATTGAAAATGTGTTGTCCGTAATGGCAGTGCACTACCATTCGATGTTTACTCTGCTCTACTCCACTCCACTCTAGTTAGCATCACTCCACTTTACACCACTCCACACCACTGCACTCTCCACCACTCCACTCTATGCCACTTCACTCTATGCCACTCCATGCTACACCTCTCTTCTCTACCTTGTACCATTCTACTCAACACCATTGCACTCTTTGTCGCTGCACTCGACACCACTGCAGTGTAGGCTGCACCAATCTAATCTGCACAACTCCACTCAATGGCACTGTACTCTGTGCCACTCTGCAACACTGCACTCTACACCACTGAACTCTATGCAAATACACTCTAAGCCAATGCACTTTACTCTGCACTACACAATTCTATGCCCCTGCACTCTACGCCAATCCACTATTGACGACTCAAATCTACCCGGCACCACTCCTCTCTACGCATTATTCCAGATAAGATGTGCATGTCCCAGGTTAGTCCAACTTTCTTTAAATCTCTACTTTCAGCTTATTTATAGCCTTCAGCTTACTCTAAATCTTTAAATGGGTCCCATAGAGTGGCTCCATCTTAACAGGAGCCAGACATATTTTAAAAAATCCTCATACCACAGTATCAAGCAGAGTATAACTCACATAGCGAACTAGAGTGTATTCTTCAAGAATGTGAGACGCGTGAGATTTAAATTTTTTTCGCCAGTCACATCAATCACTTAGAGGAGTTTGACAAGAAGGACAGGACTGGAAAAGGCAGAAATGAGGAAAAAAAGCAGAGCACTCCCCACTAGCGTCCTGAAGAGTCTTTACAGCTCAGGACATCCCATGTGTGAGAAGGGAGGGCTGCAATTAAGAAGTCATTAAACCTCAAAGGATAGAATGCTCAACAATCTTGTGTGGCTATCCATTCTGCGAAGCAATCCGAGAATGCTGAGGGGGTTACAGATGGAATAGTTCTGCTTTAAATGGGCAGTGAAGATGTACTTTTAATTCCCCTCTCACCTACGTTCTCACGCCAATCCACATATGAGGACTTGGTGAATCCCCCAAAAAGTGATAGCAGCACTTCAGTATGATTTCGGAGAAAAATGAAGAAACCAGTTCTCCCTTTAGCAAGTAGGAGAGGATAAGTCATCCATACTTCAAAGATATTAATCCGGTCACACACACCAAGAACTGTAAAGCTAATACCACAAGCTGAAGATACTTCACCTGTGACTCTGACCACAAGCCCCCAATAGGCCAGTCATACAACCTGGGTCCATCATTTCAAAATCCTCTGTGGCAACAACTGCAACAATCACAAACAATTCTCAAACTATGATAACAGCATTTCTACCAGAACATCAGCCAATGTTGAAAAGTTGAAAAAAATGTGCAGGCGAAAAACACTCTGAAGCACTCATCAAGATGTAGTCTTTCCCTCAGAACAATAAATCCAGCTGAATTTCTGCATCTCAAAATTCTGGGTGTCTCTAGACTCAAAAACGCCAAACCCGGAGACTCCTACCCTGTCTGCACTGCTGCAGGCGAACGGGCTATGGGCAGCATCATAGCATAGCCTCTGTCTAACCCCTGCAGCAGTATAGGCAGAGCTAATAATGCTGTCCCAAGACATGCACATGCCTGCTGCCCGGTTCCAGTGCCCCGCTGCTGCAACCCCCACTGGCCCTCCCACCGACACTTTAGCAGAAAATGTTTGAATTTTCCCTCAAAATCGGGGAAAACTGCAGATAAAAGGATCTGATATTACAGAGTCGTAGCAATTATTCCCCTTTTCTTGGAGAGAAACTCATACCTGCCAGAATGTGGTGTGGGGACACCTGCTGGAATTACAAATGCGGCCTCTCCTGTATCCAAACACCAAATTCTACAATACTCATAATAATTCCCTGGGTGTGGTGTCTCCAGTGTAAGAAATTGGATTATTATTTGAGGTGGGTGGGTGGCTGTCCACCTGAAGGAACAATCACACCCCTTGTCAGAGTGAACACGTCACTAAATTAACCTGAGCTCAACCCCCTAGAAGCTATAGCACAGAGCATACAGGCTTAACTTAGGGCAATGTGTAGATATCTTATGCAGTATCAAAATAGTAATAATGTCAAAATGTGACACAATAAAAATCTCAACCGGAAATTGAAAAATAGAATAAAATGCAATAAAGTAAACTACACCGAAATAACCAAAAAATAATAAATGGAACTGGAAATATGCATGTTTAAAGTTTTAAGTAAGAATAGCGCCAAGAAGCATGAAGTGGCAATGATAGTCAATATTCACGGTAGACCAGGACCTACGCACAATTGGACGCTAATCAATATGGAGAGCGGGTCAGATATACCAACCAGGACCTATGGGAAGGCACCTACAGTCTCACATGGTGTCAGGCAGAGACCAAAGAGCCGAGTCCAATTCAGATCCATTTCCCACTGATCAGCTGACTGGGTAGTTGCAGGAAAAAGCTCTTGTAGCTTTTTTTGCATCCCTGTAGCTTAAACAGGAAGTCAGCCTTATGACACTTGGAGCCCACTTTTTGTCCTAGGCATAAAAGAGAGCAGTTCCAGACCTTCAGGACCCTTCTTAGGACACAGACAGCAGGGCGAGTCCTCATCAGTTCTTCCTCAGGTCCAGAAAGTGTTCTGAATTAGAAGCTAGCAATGGTTTATGATTCCTAGGCATGCCCTCACTAATAGGTAACATTTCTTGGGGCCCACCCTTCCCACTTTGGGCATTTTCCAGCCAGCAAAAGTCTTCTGTCAAACTAAACGTGGGCTCTGATGGATGTGTGTGTTTGTGTGTGGGGGGGTTTACTAGGGTAATTCTAGTCTCCTCCCACATATAACACTGAAATCAAGTTTGGGACAGTCACTATACCCACAAAAAAACAACAGACAGTCTGGTAAAACAAAAGTTGGGGTTTCCGGCAACCAGACAGTAGATACACAAGAATTGATTTGGCATTCTGTTTCTCTATCTTTCAAGTGCTCCCCCAGTGTTATATGTAAAACCCAGCAGAACTGTCAAGTATGATTTGATACTGTAATGTCAAAACATATGGTCCCTACCTCCCCCCTGTATATTCTGGGAGGCTCAAAGCATTCATCTCTGCCCATTTAGATCAACCCATTGTTTGCACCTGGGAGGCACTTTGCACCTTTTTCACACCTATTCAAATGTTACTTATTGACAGATAGAAGTGGAAGAGTACATGCAAATTTATCTTCGAGGAACTTCAGGCAGCGAAACGGTAATGTTCTAAATATTACGTTTCTTTAATATATATTAAAGATCTGATGTCACCATTGAAAGTTGTTTGATTCGTTTTCTAGCTAGTCCCATTTCTGAAATACAATGTTAGAATGTATCTATACTGTAGGTTTCTACATAGGAGAGGCAGGCCTGCCATAGGGAAAAATTGCTTTTGGGTGCCAGTCATTGTAAGGACATGTTAACAATACATTTCTGCATGCCCTACTTTTAAATACCATGCACCCTGCCTTGTGGTGACAAGGCCTACATAGAGGTAAATTATTCATATTTAAAATGGAGGGTTTGTTCATGTAGGAATCTAATATGAAAAGCTATGTAAATATAAGTTGGGGTGACAAGAAGTATAAGCCAGGATAATTGTGAGAGTATGTTGCATTGTATTATGAATAAGCATTTATGTAATTTGACTAATTGGATGAGTTTAATATTTCTTGCAATGTAAACATGTTTATTATTGTAATGGATTTAATTAACCGAACAATAATCTTCCTTTGAACCTATCAAAAGGCTTTATTTTGACAAGTCAAATTGCAGTTATTATACTGCTACAGTGATAGGCCTGAAGCCATGTTTTACACTGCAACTGTAGTGGATGGCATATTAGGTGCTGCAGTCCACTAGTGACATTTAAGTTACAGGGCCTGGCTACATTTTGTATCATATACTAGGGACTTATATGTCAGTTAATTATGCCAATTAGAAATATGCCTATTCCACCATGTTTAAAGGTGGAACACATGCCTTTTACTACTAGCTAGCAGGGGTAAAGGGCACAGATTTCGAAATCAGCAATAATATTGAGTTGAGCAAAAGATGAAAAATCTGGAGTTGGCCACGTGGAACAGGTGAATTTCCTAAATACAGTCTTTCATTCACATCTATGGAAAGATGGGGAAATTTGGTTGAAATAAAAAGAAATGACAAAAATTTCAGACCCAAAATTAGAGGCCAAAATTGGAAGTGAAGATCAATGGAAAGCACTACGAAACAAGGTTTAAAAATTGTTTAAGGACATTGTTGGGCCGGGAGATGGTGTGGTCTCAGGATTTAAGAAGATTACCACCCACTCCTAGTTTATCTGGCATTTGCTCTATTATTGGCTTTTAGTTGAGTAATCTATATGAATGTTTGTGGTGTAGAAGAGCTAGGGAATGAAGTACGTCTAGGATGAAACTAATCACCAGCCCAGCTTGAACTTAGGAAGTTCGGTCATATGTCCCGTACAACATCGCCACCTAAATCTCCATCTGCCAATGAGGTGCCAGCCAACAATCCAGGTGACC
Source organism: Lissotriton vulgaris (assembly GCF_964263255.1). Lineage (NCBI taxonomy): Eukaryota > Metazoa > Chordata > Amphibia > Caudata > Salamandridae > Lissotriton > Lissotriton vulgaris. The sequence continues at coordinate 1,102,910,210 of NC_141693.1, forward strand.
AGGGGCGTAACGTATATCATTGCTGCCCCTGCTATGCAGGGGGGCCCTTGGCCCTTCAAAGGGGCCCCATTTTGCCCAAGACCAATGGAAATATGTCACTTATGAGAGACTAAAGGGCCCCTCTTAACATTCTGCAGGAGGGCCCCATCATTTTGTGTTACACCACTGCAGGCGACCCTTTCAATGTGACCGCATGTGTGTTCCGGCGAATATTCACAGCACCGTCAGTTGACTTCTAAACAAAACTTTAAGCCCTGGTACTTATTATATTACAAATTCAGGACTGGTTTGTTCCTTAAGTAGGGTGGGGTCTGATGAGACCCTAGGACACGCCCATAATCTTCTTATTTCGCTTACATCAACAATATCTTACCCAACCTACTAATGCCATATCATCTCTTCCTCACTTACCTGTTGCTCTCTCCTGCCTGTCAGCTCTTATTTTCATCAAAGGTTTCAGGAATCTGAAAAGCCCTTGCTCTACTCCTCTGTATTTCACCTTCTCTCTGCGACACTCCAGCTGCACCACTTACCCTCCCTGTCAAACATTTTTCTAACCCCTCTAATAAAACTGCTCTGCTAACCCTGTATGTTATCCAGTCCAGAGTGCCAATTGTGTTTGTCTTGCTTGGCTTTGCTCTTAGAGCACTCTCTTTCCAGCTGTATCTATCCACAGTGCTTTATATCAGCGATGGTCTTGCCTTCAATTAAGAATTTACTGTTGAACCTTCACTTCCTGTCAGTTATCACCTAGTCTCCCATTTCTCCATTGTTCTTACTGGTCTTGAACTGCCTGGCTTCTTTCTCGCCACTCAAAATGTGCTTCTTCCCCTTCATTAAGTCTTCCAGCGTTTGTACTCTTTTTATTCTAGCCTTTTTCACATGGTCTATTTCATCGCATCTACCCAACATAAGCCTCCAACATACATCATTATATTTCCAGGAGTGTTTGATACTGCAGGATTTGATACCATTGGCCACTTCCTACCACTGTTGACACTTTTAGTTCTTGGCAAAATAAGAGCTGTATGCGAATGGTTCCCTTATTATCTCTCTTGTCGTTTTCCTTACTCTCCATCTCAGCATCCCTTAATGGTCAGTGTCCCACAATAAGCAGCCTTTGCCAGTTCTTGTATTATCTTTATACTAATGGTACTTAGGGCCAGATGCACAAAGCTTTTTTCAGCTCGCAAATGACCCGATTCGGGCCACTTGCGACCCGAAAAAAAAGGATTTTTAAATGTACAAAACCCTATTTGCGACTTGGTAAACTAGTACCGAATTGCAAAAATGCACATTTGTGAATGTGAGCACCAACAATTTTTAAGAGCAGGCAGTGGTCGCATTTACCACTGCCTACTCTCAAAAAATTAAAAGGAACCTTTTCATTTTTCTTTGTAAATGCACGGGCTGCATTTCAAAATAAAAAACTGCTTTATTTAAAAAGCAGTCACATACATGGTGGTCTGCTGATCCCAGCAGGCCACCATCCCTGTGAGTGCTGGCAGGGCCAGACTAGGAATCCAAAGCAGCCCTGGCAATTTGGTAGGACCAGCTCCCCCCAGTGGGGTGAGGCAGTGTGGGTGCAAGTGTGAAGCACTGCTACTTTTGCTGCTATGGACCGATATTGCAGCAGTAACAAGAAACATCCCCCACTGCTGCAGAGCCAGACCCCACCCTTGCAGGCTCCCGGAAAATGGCCTAATGCCCACAACGGCCAGTCCGGAACTGAGTACCGACCAGTTCCAATGGGTCGCAAATTGTGACCTGCCTCATAAATTTAAATGAGGTAGGCCCCTTGCGACTCATTAGAAATTCCAAACGGTGTAAAACACACTTTTGTACATGCCGTTTATGATTTCCTAATGGCAAATCGGAATAAGTCACTATTAGGAAATCGCAAACAGAAGTCTATTTACTTCTGGCCCTTAATTCTGACCACTGGATATCTCTCCACTCACACTTGAACTCGTGCAACACAGGAATCATTTATTCTGTGCCATCTTTGCACCTGTCTCTCTTCTCTGTCCCATCTATCCTCCACCAGCCAGAAGTATCAGTGTATACTTTTACTTCTCTAAGCACAAGGACTCCTTCATGACATCTGCAACTACAGCTGCCAGGTACCAATTACTAAAAATATGTAAAATGTTTTCATGCACACACAACCAATTCACTCATGGTTGTATTAGTCCTACACAAAGTTGATTTATTCTCCATCTTTCAAGAGGAACGTCCCCTAAAATACTATATCCCAGTTGATTTAACAACAAGGACCTCTCCAGGCTTGTCTACTACCTCACAATATGGCATTTGGTGATCTGGCTCCCATCATAAATATGGAGCAATACAGAATTTTGATCATATTCTTCAAAGAATCAATGGTTCCTCTTTAAACTACCTCTATGAAGCCCTCAGTCATTATGCTCCTACTAGAAACCTAGCTTGGCCAGTCAAGACCTCCTAGCACCCACAGCTGCATCCAAAGCACAGAATTAATATCCCACCTTTCTTCCCGCACATGTGCACTGGAACCTTGTACCTTCTGCCTTGCAGTCAATCTCCCTATTCGAGAATCCTCCTATGAGTTGTTTATGTGAATATATATAAATATAAACACTGTCTTGTTATTGGAATCACACAGCAGCCTTCATACCTGTCAACGCCCGTGTATGTTCTCACTAGAACCAGTACCGATACTGACCGGTGCACCGCCATCTTGTCGCTATGAAGTGTCTCTTGTCGAAATGCTCAGTAAATAAATAAATACATAAATAGCTGCCACAGAAGGAAATTAGAAATGTTCAAGTGAATGTCTGAAGCGAAAGAAAGTCTTCATCTCTCACCCACTAAATGTAAATGACAGTCTGTCCGGACTCTGGGGCATATTACCAAGACACTCGAAATGAAATTATCGCCGCTTTTGCGGCCTTTTTCGCCCGCAAAACGGAGATAATTTCATCGCCCTATTAGCAAGCTGTCGATAACATCAGGTAGCGACAGCTTTTAAGTGATAGCGAGTGGTTTAGGGCCGGCTTTGCATGTCAGCGATATTTATCGCTAATGACAAGCAAAGTGGGCGTACCCAACCTGTTAGCGACTGAAAGCAGTCGCTAACATCGCTATCGCCTATTATCAACGCAGGCGTAGCGATTAAAATATTTGCGTTAAGCACGAATATCGCCAAATCCTAACACCTGCTGAGACCACTTCTTAGCCTGTATATCCAATGGGAGGTGGATATTCGGTTTAAGTCCCTATTAGCGATAATGCTTGAATATCGCTGAATTTCCAGCGATATTCACGCATTTCACCGCTATCTCCGGATAATTTATCGCTTTGGAGATAAACGTTGCTAATAGCACGTTATCTCTGAGATAAAATCCGGCGATGCGCGCCGATAAAAAAAATGTCGCTAAGCTTATTTAGCGATAAATATTTCTAGTTGTTGATAATATGCCCCCCTCTTTCTATGTCTGCCTCGCCTGTCCCCTTGTTGACCCCTCCTTCTTGCTGAGCTCTTTCAGGTGTGTGTGTGTTTGAAGGTTGAACTGCTTCTGTAATGCTCTATCTACCCATCCTGTTTGAAGGGAGTCGGTAGTGGTGTACAAGTCGAGCGTGAAGGGTGCTGGCACTGTTGCGGGCCTTGCTCTACTTTTTCTGTGTGCTTGTCGATTTGTTTAGGCGTCTAACGAAAAGCTTACATATCACTTTGCTATTGCTTCAGAGCACTCACTTTAAGAATACAGAAACACCAATATTATGTGTTGCAAGTATGCACTTGGATGGTGTACTGTGTCACTAAAGTGAGGATGAGGGGGCTTATTTATGAAACCTGTTGCATCATTGCGACAAAACAGTGATGCACCAGTTTTCACTGCGCCCTCCTTGCGACACGATGAAGGCACCATATTTTTTGTACGGTGCTCCATGTCGCAAGATAAGATACGTCAGGAATCCTGACGTATCTGTCAGCGTAAAAATCACGCATTGCTGGAGTTGTCGCAAGCATGACGCAACTTCATCAACGCGTGGGGGAGACCTATCTTTAATGCACTGCGTCACCCTTACGCCTGCCATGAGGCAGACGTAAGGTTTTGACGCAATGGAGTCCTAGAAGTGGGGCACTGAAATCTTATAGATTTCAATCCGCCACTTCTACTAGGCTTTGATGCGGGGGAACGCCCACCCTGCATACATTATACCTGACACAGGTATAATGCGGCACAGGGGTTTACAAAGTGACGCATCTGCCTCGGTGCGTCACCTTCTAAATAAGGCGCAACGTGGTGCATTGTTTACGCCGTGGCTGCCTCACAAAAAGTGAACCAACGGTGGCCCAAAAGTGTCGCCAGGGCACATAAATAAGGCCCAAGCTTTTTTGCACTGGGGTTAGGGGAGGTGCGTGTGTATATAGCCTGCAATGCTGATTTCTGGCCTTCTCGGCCTGTCTGTGAAGGAAGCTTGACCTCCTGCCACCCAGGCAGTGCTTGCTCTGGGAAGGCTGAAACATGATTAACTAATGCACAGGTTGTATCAATTTTCTGCTTGGAATAGATACCTCTGGGGCTCGATCCTGGCCTGTGTTGTGTAACACACACCTTTTACTACAACAGCCTGAGCTGGAATCCCATGAGGATCCTGGCACTGCTGTTAACTGTGCTGCCTCTGCTTTGTGTGACTGAGGGCACCTGCTGCTGGCGGTATTTCCGCAGCCTGTCTGTGAATGACAAAGTGCACAGCTACCTCCAACAGAGGTGTCCCAGTGCTGGGGGCCGTCGGTCAGAAAGATTAAGCAAGCTATTGCCCAGAGTCACATGGTGCTGAACTAACCTGCCGCCGGAGCCGGTGATCGAACAGTGAACCCTGTGGTCCAGAATCAGGTACCCTGGCCGCTGCGCCACACCTCTTCCACTTACTCTTCTTTTGTACAAAGCTAGCATGCATCTCTCTGTCTCCAAGGGCTGCTTGTACTTTTGCTGCCCAGTGTGCACCGCTTCTGTTTGTTAATGCAAACATGCACTACCACTGGCTAGAATTGACATTTTTTTTGTTTTTTGGCATTTTTTGTAATGGATGAGGAGGGGATGAGACATTGGTGAAATATCTGATGCCAGGTGTTGATGGTGTGATTTGAAATCCACAAACTGAGCCAGACTTATGCCCATATGGCACTGCCTTGTGAAGGATTACTTTAAAATGTTTAGCAGTAGTTTTCTTCTGTGGCCTAAGAAGCAAGAGGAGTGTCTCAGGTCTTAACCTCCTGATTTGCTATATATTTTATTTCGACTTCACTGGTATTTATGGATGGCTTTCAATTATTTATTGAGGAGGCTAAAAATAACTTTCTTATATTTCTAGTTATTTGTAGACACATCAACAGAAACCTACAAGCCTCACGCACAATTACAACCTATGCCATAGCATGAAAAAATACATTATAATATGATGGAATTCCTGAAACTACCTTACCTAACTAAAGTAAATTTAGCAACAAAGCTAAACTTCATTTCCCAGCTTTCTGTAGTGTCTGCTCAAAAAAATGCTTATTTTCAGTGGGTCTGGCATCGTACATAATTTAGGAATAGCGGGCAAAATGTATCCCTACATGAAAGACATTTTCAAATTGTAAACAAAATGGGTGCTTTGTCAAGATAAAAACAAATACAGTGCTCTGTAGAGACTGCCCATATCTTGAACACTGATGAACCATTTGGCTTAATACTGATAAAATACTAAATTTACATAAATATTTTCGTTACAAAAGAAATACAAACCCATGTTTTAACAACATCTCCTTACTCGCATTATTTACCATAACCAAATTTGTAACTGAGGCTAAACCACTGTGAAACACCCTGACTTACCAAAGGTTCTCACACATATTACCATAAATTTATGTATGAAGAGGGTTGAGCAGCAGGCTTCCTACAGATCTTGAATCTGCCTTCTCTTTCATTGGAAAGTTTAGAGCTGGGCCTATCAGAAGCATGCAACACACTAGACACATGCCAATACCAAGAGTAACAAACGTGCCAACATAACACAAAACGACACAGGTCTTTAACACCACCTCACTCTCTACACAAGAGCGCCCCAATTAGGCCTTTTCCTGTCATAGATCCTTGTACCTATCAAATTTACATTTCATTTGTAGCCAATCTCAAACACAGTAATATATAGAAATTGTCCACATGTGAACTCCGGATTCTGGGTATAATTCTGTTCACAGCAGGTGTAAATGGGAGCTGGGATCTATGTGAGGCATAAGTGGGGGCAGGCAATGAGCAGAGTGACTGGGGTCAGCGTAGGCTGTCCCCACCATGCTCCCATGCCCCCCCTGTGCCCCAGGAGAAGGGCAGAAAGCGCTTATCCTCCTAGTTTCTGCCTGGTCCACATGGGATTGTACCTGAGGGATTTTATGGTCAGTAAAATCATGTCAGACATTCCCACAACCAGTAACCCCACCTGTAGCCTTGGCTTATATAGACACACTAAGAACAGCCTGAAGAATATTTCCCTACCATGCAATTATCTCTGTTCTTTCCTCATCTAATATATGCCTTAATCAATTCAGGGCCAAACCCTGAGGCCTCAACCTCTGCGGGCACTCATGCGGCTACTGGCATGAAACTGCCACGAGTCGGTGGTTTGACCGCAGCAACTGGACATTAGACTGCAGCAAACCAAGGTACAGTCATCGGTCATAGGAGAGAAACATAGCGAGATTACACATAGGAATTTAGCGTATAATTTTGTTAAATATATGGATATTTTTAATTGTTAACATTTTCATTTCCTCTGAATTATATTTCAAATAGTTAAAGAGATAGGCAGCCTACCACTTAAATCTCACAGGAAGTTCACAAGGAGTGGTATGTCTGATTTCAACATATAGGAATTCTATTATTATTGTAGTTGATGTTACGTTTAAATTGCAGAAATACACTTTTGTAATATTTTGTGGCACCAAAAACGTTAACCGCTCTGCTGACATTGCAGTTTCACTTCCTCCCTTTACAAGAGAGAAGCTCTGAAAAGAATAAAAACAATGTTGGTGTGAATAAACATTTGGGAATATCACGCCTCACAGCTAAGATTTGGGCTCCCATGTTATTTACAAATCTCAGTTGAGAGTGAAAATATCAATCTTTGCTAAATTAAGAGCCAACTTCAAAAACCATAAATAAAGTGAAAGTACATAGCAGAGCGGGGATTATTATCCTATCTGCGTTTGGCAATGCCTGTGAAATTGTGATTTTTACAATAGGAGTCAGGGTACCATTCAGATAGCAGTAACCAAATCTCTCTCCTGGGTATCTATGAAATCCCAGTATGGTTATCGCGGTCCCCCTAGGACACATTTTTGTAATTTTGGGTTAAATAAACGCAATTTCACCCTCAAGATAACTAATGTAGGAAAGTGCGCCTTTTTGCATGGTTACCCCCTAACATACCTGATGCTAGCTTGACTGAGTGTGTGCTGGGTCCCTGCCAATCAGGTTCCCAGGGCCTGTGTTCTTTCCCAAAATGGTACCTTTGTTTCCACAATTAGCATACCTTTGGGTCACATGTAAGTCCCTTGAAAAAGGTAACCCTGGTGCCAAAAGGCCTTGCGACCAGAGAAGGCGTCTAAGGGCTGCAGCAATTATTATGCATCCTGAGAGACACATCACCTTAGTACACACACATACTGCCATTGCTGACTGCGTGTTTTGGTGCAGACCAAAGTGAAGAGTCGACATGGCACACATCCCGGTGAGCCATGTCCACAAACGCTCCCTGTGGCATGGGAAAGTCATCCCTCTAGCAGGCCTCATACCCATAAGGCAGGGTGAACCATATCACAGGTGAGGGCATAGCTGCATGAGCAATATGCCCCTACAGTGTCTGTGCCATTCACAGACATTGTAAGTGCATTGAAGCCATTTTGAGTACACCAGCAGCCTCCCCACCTAGGAGTGCCAAAGCAACAGTGTCCCAGCATCCCCCCACTATTCAATTTACCTCTCCAGTCATGGGATTGATTCAGCCAAACTTCAGAATCAAGCCTGCAGTCCTTTTGCCCAACCGAGGAACTCCATTGGTTTCAAGGGGGCTCCTGACACCTCCTTTGCACTCTGCACCGGCCGCCTCTGTGCTGCTGGTGGTGTAGTTCCTGTGCTGTTTGGTGGCTTCACCAGTGCTGATCTTAACCCCCAGAGCCTGAGTCCCTGAACCGCAGGTACTTACCTGTAACCGGTGCCTCTTCAAGGTGCCCCCAACCTCAATAGGTTAACTTTGGGACTAATGACTGATGCACTCAGCCGCTTTAGTGTCGCTGGTGGTGCAGACCCTGGCCCACGTGTTGACCAAAACCCCCGTAGACTGAACTCCAGAGCCGCTGAGTGTGTGTTCCTGCCTTGTATGAGTATGTATTTAATACCAAAAAAGGGAGTGGCTCTAATCAGTAAGGCTGAGCCCAATATAACCTCATAACAAAAGAAAATGCCAATACTGATAATTATTCAAATTTGACTTATCTCAAAAATGTATACCTCATACACATTTGAAAGCTCATTAGTAGCTTTTATTCAAAAGTGTTTTCAATTATCTTGTAACCAAAATATTTTTTACACAATTAAGTTCCAGGAAAAACACCACAAAAACTTGCATATAAATAATTTGGGGGACAAAGGAATTAATAAATACTCACACAATCACTCTCACATACAATCCTCATTTCACATACTTCACACACTCCACCCACAAATTCCATACATACATCACAAAACTAGGAGTGAACCTATGGGGTAGCACACGGTCTGCCAATCAAAGAATCAAAAAATAAGATTTTCTGTTCGATAGATAATGAATATCTTCCAATATACAATTTCAAACATATAATTCTCTTTTACATATATACATATATATTCAATGTAGCAAAAACCAATTATTTAGCAATATAAAACATTTTGGCAGCACCGACAGTCTACGCGTTTCGAATCCCTGTAGTCGTTGGGACTCTCATCAGGACCATAGATATCTGAAAAAATAAAAAGAACACAAATGGTATCCTATTCTCTAAAAAGGATCATATTCTCTAAAAAGAACCAAGTGCAAACCACTATTCTACAACTCCAGTTTACCAGTCTCATGTATATCATAAGATGTAGTTTTTTGTGTCTTCAATCCCCTGAAAGTTCTGTAAATGAAAGGAGGGAGAAATAGAAAGAAAATATATAGTACCAGAACTATCAATAATCCGTTCATTAATCTCATCACAAATGACATCCACAACAACATGTAGAAATCTTACCTACAATGACCTTGTCAACTGTATGCCCCACGAGAGGGTTTTGGATTATATGAACCGCTTAATCACCACCTGATAAGTCAAAACAAAATGTGGTTTATGAACCCCTGTTAACGATTATACAATCTCAAAAGGCAGCACAACCAACACTGGTGAAATGGGCGGTCCGCCCCTTACCTCCTTTCGCCCGTCGGCAAGGAGTCTTTGGAACAAGACCCTTCAGTTGAAATTTTTTTTTGATGGTCACCGTTCTGGAAAAAAGAATATACGCCATGTATCAACGCCTAATCCCATTTCTAGTCATAATGTCTAGGATATAGAAATCCATGTTACCGAGTGTAATCATAATCCAAATGAGTCCTTACCAGATATGAATCAAATCACGAAGTGGAGATCCATCGTATTTCTGCGTTCTTCGGTGTACCGAGTGCGCTCAGGAAGTGATGTTGTACGAGCCATCTGCCGCTGGGATTTGTAGTTTAGTCAGTAGTTTTGCCCCTGCGCATAGAAGTCCATCGTGAGGGGCTTCCTTTTGTTTATATTTCTAATCCACAAATAACTTTAGGGTGTTCTGATTTGCAAGAGACCCATTTGTTATAAATAAAAAGGTGATCATAAGAATTTCTTCGTCCAGAGGCCGGCACTTCTTATCGGTGTCCTCATTACGTGCCTTATGGACGTTGAAGTTTGGCACGCTTATTGGTCCGCGCGTATGAAAATCTGCGATATTGGGAGAGTTTATGTTGTACTTAAATACGTTTGGTTGGTTATTCTTACAACATGGGCATACTTTTAATGGGGCACTTTGCGGAAGGCTTGTTTTTTCATTTCTAATCGGAGCCTCCGTTTTCAGTGGTAATATACGGATGGATCCAGATCCTACCTGTCATGAGTGCAGTCTTAAATTCTTATTCATGAAAAAACTGGTAATCGTTAGCGGTGTCCTTGTCAAAAGGCCTCATGGGGGTTGGAATTTACCCCACATGTTGGACCGCCGATATGAAGTATAAAGATGCTTTTAATGGAAGTGGTGGGAACATAAGCAGCAGTTTATCATGGAGTGGTATGGAGAGCAATACCCCATAAGTCTGTCTCTGGTTGATTTCTCCTCTTATAATGTCGGGATATATTCCCCTTTTCCGATGCAGGTTGATAATTTATAAATCTCAGAAATCTCATTTAGACCTGACACGGGCGTGTCAAATTTTACAATTAGAAATGCCTCCCTTTTTGCCAGTTTTTGATCCAAGTCGCTACCCCTTGGCTCCCTTTCAACTTTCAAGATGACTGTCCATTTCAAATCATTTATTTTATGTGGCTTATTTTTCCAATGATTTACAAGAGGGGCAGTTTCGACATTTGTTTTTATTCGCGATTTATGCTGGGAAATTCTCTGTCTAATTTCTTGATTGGTTTTCCCAATACACAGTAGCCCGCAGGGGCATGTAACCCCATAGACTACGTATTTGGATTTACAGTTACTGAATGAATCGTGTTTCCAGGAGATTCCATGGTGTTGAAATAAAGAACCTTCAACTGTCAGGTCGCAGAAGACACATGTCCAACATTTATGGTGACCTACTATGGGCGACAATCCCATCAATTGCCTATAAGTCGGTTTTGGAGTAGGTTGAATTGCTAATCTCACAACATGGTTTGCGACGCTGCTATCCTTTTTAAACGCAAAAAGTGGTTGCGATGGAAACCGTACATCCAGATTTTTTATTAGATGCCAATTTTGGGTGACAACCTTTTTTAACTTATTCGAATTAGGGCAGAAAGTTGTTCTTCACACTTGACGTTCATTCGTAGTTTTTTTTCGACGTTCCAAGAGAGATTCTCTTGGTGTCCAGCGTGCCCGCTTCATTGCATTCTTGACCAGTTTCCTTGGGTATCCACGATCTAGTAATTTTCAGAAAGTTTATTAGCTTGGAACCGAAAATCATCATTGTGGAAACAGTTTCTTCGAATTCTTAGAAACTGCCCATATGGGAGATTATCGCGCAAACTTCTGAGATGGTTGCTGGCATGTAGTAAAGCTTTATTTCTGTCCGTAGATTTGACATATAAGGTTGTTCTTAAACCACTTTCCATTGGATATACTTCCAAATCTAGAAAAGAAATCTTATTAGCAGAATGTTGAATGCTGAATTTTATGTCCGCAGTTCTCGTGTTTAACCATTCGTGGAAGAGCAGCAGTTGTTCTTCTCCACCCGTCCACACCATAAAAACATTGTCAATAAACCGCAGCCATGTAGTGATGTACTGCGAAAATGGATTGTTGTTGTAAACAAATGACTCCTCGTACATTGACATTAAAAGTACTGCCAATTCTGGGGCGAAAGGACACCCCATGGCGACTCCCTTTATTTGATAAAAGAAGTCGCTGCCAAATGTAAAGGAATTCTTTTTAAGGACGAAGGCTGCCAAATCGATAATGAATTGGGTTGGCACTTGGACTGGCCTTGATCTTGTATCCATGAAATATGTAAGCACTGCCACTGCTTCATCCTGCGGAATTTGGGTGTATAAAGATGTTACATCTAATGTGACCAACAGGTCTTTCCTTTGATCAAATCCCACTGTTTCCAATTTGTTTATAAAATCTGTAGTATCTTGTAGATATGAAGCAACATCCTTCATAAACTCCTTCAAAAAATGGTCCACGTACTTAGAAATTGGCTCCAGTAAGGATTCACCACCGGAGACTATTGGTCTCCCCAATGGATTTTTCTCACATTTGTGTACCTTCGGCAATATATAAAATATTGGTGTTCTCGGGTGCTTATTTTGCAGAAAATTAAACTCCTTGGGCCCAAGGAAACCTAATTCAAATCTGTCTTGTATCATCAAGAACAATTGGTTTTGTAATTCAAGTGTAGGATCTTTAGTAATCTTTCTATGACAGATTGGGTCATTGAGATGTTTCATTATTTCTGCTGTATAGTCGCTGGTTCCCCACACGACTATCGAGCCCCCTTTATCTGCTTGTTTGATTACCACTGTAGGGTCATTTTTCAGTGTGGTCAGAGCTTCTCTCTGTTCTTTCGTAATATTACGTTTAACAGAATAATTCTTTTTTTCCATCTCAGCAATGACAGATACAACTGTTTTCTCAAATGTGATTACCTCCTTTGGTATTTTATTTCCTGGTGGGCAGAAAGATGATTTATTCCGTAGACCTGTAATCTCAAGTGGTGGATCACTTTGACTAGTCATAAAGAACGTTGCAAGTCTGATTTTGTGGCAGAATTCAATAAATTCAGTCTTTAATTTGACAAAATCTGTTCTTTTCGATGGAACGAATGATAATCCTTTTGCCAGGATGCTTTCTGCTGCCGCGGTTAACGTTCTATTGGATAAATAAAAAATGGGAGACACCTCTAGTTTTTGTAATGATGTTTCCTCGTGGTCATTTCCCATGGTTGATTGTATCTCACTCTGCTCCTTGTTCTGGGTTGGCCTCTTCCTAAAAAAGAATTGGAAGAGGAACCCCGTTGTTGCTGTTGATACCACTTTCGATTTCGGTTCCCACGATTGTCGCTATTATCTGTTTCTCCTCCATATGATGAAGAGGTATCCGAGAAGGAAATAAATTGATTGCGTGACCTCCCTTGGTTGTCTTGTAGGAATCTACGTGAATCAGTCCTTGTGTAAAAATCCTCCTGGAAGAATGGATATACACTATGCAAGGAAAAGTTTTTTTTATCCTTATCAAATTGATTTGTTTTTTGCCTGATCGTATAATCTTTGAATTCCTGGATTTCTTTTTCCACTTTATCCAATAAGGATTTTAAGTCTGTGATTGTTTTATTATTCTTAATGTCAAGTTCCAATGCCTCAATTTCATCTAATTCCTTTTGTGAGATTCTCAAAGTTGTCTCAACAGTAAGGACCATGCGGTCCCTACTGCATTTTGTTTCTAATAAACTGAAGCCTTTTTTGAAAATAGGGTCATCTGTGAATCTTACCGGGATGTTACGTATCTGAAGGCCCCCTGGAATAGTGCCTTCTCTCAGTTGTTGCAAAAGAAAGTGGCCGTGTAGGTCTGTCCTTATTTGTTTTTTCTTTAGACGTATGAGTTTATCGTATTCATTCTGAGTTGTTGCTGACGTGCTCAGTGAAGCTGAAGCGAAAATCGGTGGTGCACTCAGTAATTTTTTTATATGCTCTTCACTATAGGCAAATGTATCCTTCTCTGACATTCTATGCCTTGTCCTCAAAAAGCGTTACACACCAAATCACTTAACAAACTATGTTCCAAGCAAGCAAAAAGAAAAGAAAAAAAGAAAAAAGAGTGATAGAGAAGGAGTGAAAAATCAAGTCCCTCACACCAATAAAACCTTGAGTTAGTCCAAGGTTCCCCACTAATCCGGGTCCAAACCCAACCTCGCGGGAACAGCGCCCGCTACAATAACTAATACCAAACAAGCATTTACAATGCAATGGTTTTGCCTTTGTTAAAGTTAGAGCTATTGGCATTGCTCTTGACATTATTTTTATTTATGTTTTTTTTAACATAAATAAATGGCATTGTCATTTACAATGCCACTAGATTTATCTCTCGCAAATGACACACACAAACACACACAGAGCCCCCCCACACAGAGCCCCCCACACACACAGCAACACAGAGCCCCCCACACACACAGCCACACAAAGCCCCACACACACACAGCCACACAAAGCCCCCCACACACACAGCCACTGTAGCATTCTTAGTAACACAATCACTGTCTCTGTAACTATCTACTGTAGACACAGTCACTGACACAGTATCAATCGAACATAGTAACACTGCCACAGACAGTAAAACAATCTTAGTAACACAGTCACTGATTAACATTTAACCCAGACACACTGACTCAGTAACAACCGTAGTTATGTACAATGTCTAGCAATGTTACACTGTGACAGTCACTGAAGCAATATCAATTGTTTATGGTAAAACGTCCTCAGATACTAAAACAATCTTAGTAACACAGTCACTGACTCTAACATTTAACCCAGACACACTTACTCAGTAACAACCGTAGAACCGTAGTTATATAAAATTATCTAACAATGCTTCACAGTGACAGTTACTGACACAATACCAATTGTGCACAGTAACACTGCCACAGGCACTGTAACAATCTTGAAACTGTAAATGTACAGGCACCATACGAAGGGGACAACGTCACGGACATTAAAAGATAGCAGAGGTGGTCTTGTGCACAGACCCCGTGAGACACCTCACTGAGACACAGGCTCACCACAGGGACGCACACTCACTACAGGATAGACACACACTCACTGCAGGATAGATGCACACTCACTGCAGGATAGATGCACACTCACTGCAGGATAGACGCACACTCACTGCAGGACAGATACACACTCACTGCAGGACAGGCACACACTCACTGCAGGATAGGCACACACTCACTGCAGGATATACACACCCTCACTGCAGAATAGACACACATTCACTGCAGGATAGGCACGCACTCACCCGCTCACCAGGACACACACACACTCTGGGTGCAGTGACACACACCCGCTCACCAGAACACACACACACACACTGTCGGTGCAGTGACACACACCCGCTCACCAGGACACACTCTCGGTGCAGTGACACACACCCGCTCACCAGGACACACACACCACACACACACTCTGGGTGCAGTGACATACACCCCCTCTCAGCAGGACACGCATGCCCTCGGTGCAGGGACACACACCCACTCACCAGGGCGCACACTCTCAGTGCAGTGACAAACACCCGCTCACCAGGACACACTCTCGGTGCAGTGACAGACACCCGCTCACCAGGACACACACTCTCGGTGCAGTGACAGACACCCGCTCACCAGGACACACACGCTCATAAAAGTGCAAAGGGTTCTTACGAAGTTGGCCGTCAGTCGGGGGGCGTCGGTGATGTACTCCAAGGCGTGGGCTCCTCCGAGGCTGAGGCAGAGCAAGGTCAGGAGGGCGCCGAGGGCTCGCCCCATGGGCAGGGTCAGAGGTCAGCCCCCCTGGAGCATGGCTGGAGCCGGGCATCCGCTCCAGGGGCTGCGCACAGCCTCACCTGTCAGGGGCAAGAGGGGGCATCGGGCAGCCCAGGGCGTCCAGGTCTAACAATGCTTCACAGTGACAGTTACTGACACAATACCAATTGTGCACAGTAACACTGCCTCAGGCACTGTAACAATCTTGAAACTGTAAATGTACAGGCACCATACGAAGGGGACAACGTCACGGACATTAAAAGATAGCAGAGGTGGTCTTGTGCACAGACCCCGTGAGACACCTCACTGAGACACAGGCTCACCACAGGGACGCACACTCACTACAGGATAGACACACACTCACTGCAGGATAGATGCACACTCACTGCAGGATAGACACACACTCACTGCAGGGCAGACACACACTCACTGCAGGACAGGCACACACTCACTGCAGGATAGGCACACACTCACTGCAGGATATACACACCCTCACTGCAGAATAGACACACATTCACTGCAGGATAGGCACGCACTCACCCGCTCACCAGGACACACACACACTCTGGGTGCAGTGACACACACCCGCTCACCAGAACACACACACACTGTCGGTGCAGTGACACACACCCGCTCACCAGGACACACTCTCGGTGCAGTGACACACACCCGCTCACCAGGACACACACACACTCTGGGTGCAGTGACATACACCCCCTCTCAGCAGGACACGCATGCCCTCGGTGCAGTGACACACACCCACTCACCAGGGCACACACTCTCAGTGCAGTGACACACACCCGCTCACCAGGACACACACTCTCGGTGCAGTGACAGACACCCGCTCACCAGGACACACACTCTCGGTGCAGTGACAGACACCCGCTCACCAGGACACACACGCTCGTAAAAGTGCAAAGGGTTCTTACGAAGTTGGCCTTCAGTCGGGGGCGTCGGTGATGTACTCCAAGGCGTGGGCTCCACCGAGGCTGAGGCAGAGCAGGGTCAGGAGGGCGCCGAGGGCTCGCCCCATGGGCAGGGTCAGAGGTCAGCCCCCCTGACGCATGGCTGGAGCCGGGCATCCGCTCCAGGGGCTGCGCACAGCCTCACCTGTCAGGGGCAAGAGGGGGCATCGGGCAGCCCAGGGCGTCCAGGTAGGGCAGAGAGGGCTGCCGCTCCCGGGGCTGGCACCGGTGGGCACAGCGCGGCTGTTGCTCCTGGGTGCTGCTGGCACCGGTGGGCACAGGGCGGGTGCTTCTGGCACAGGTGGGCGGGTGTTTGTTCCTCCGGTTAGCTCATGTGGTTTCTGTGGCTCCTGCTTGGGACGACGCTGGCTGCGGCTCGGTGCCCCTCCCTCGGCTCTCACCTGCTGGCAGAGCACCCTCCGTGGGTCCCTCCCTCCCGGACAGACTCCTCCCTCGCCAGCCTACATTCAGACTCGGACTGCGGCGTCCCAAACACCCCGGGCCGCCTCGGAGCGGAGCTCACTTCTGGCTGACATGCACAAGAGGCTCCCCCCAGAGGACGCCGGTGTACATTTGTAATATAGAAAGTAATGCTTAGCCGCACATGTGGCACAAACCTGCCCCTTATAAAGTCCACTCGGCCAAATGGGACTCTTCCCACAAGCATAAAAAAAACAAATTCCAAAATAAAACCAACAAGCAATTGAAACACATAGTTCACCCTTGGAAAGGAGACGTCAGCATTCTCCCTGGGACAATACCTTATTTTCTGAGAACAGAGTTGTTTTGCTTTGTGCAAATACGCAGGGGAAAAAAAACGAAATTAATGAGGCCGGATGGTAAATAGCAGAGAGCAGGGGTGAGTGGTAAATGGTGACAGCTCTTAAAACATTGCTGAAATTCCCACAAACAGCTGTTAGATACAGAAACCACTTATTCTCCTCCCGGCTCATACATCACATGGCTTTCCTTGTGCTGTCATAAAAATGCAGGAGGATGTAAATGCCTGAGCGGGTCATTCATCTTGCACGTAGTAAACACGCAAACGTTACTAACCCCGCCGCTCGGCCTGCCGCCATGCTTCACTCTGAATGAAAGGTTTGTCACGAACAGGAAGACGCGGCCCGTCTAGTGCCGAGCGAAATAAATAAGGGCAAATTAATACCGCAGCGATGAAAGATGTGGCGGGCTATTGATTGCAGGAAGCGGCCAAACAGCGTTCTAGTCTCCTTGCATTGCACAAAGTCATATTTATAAAGGAAACGTCGACAGTTTTAAAACGTATGTCCCTTAGAGTGAAAAAAAAAACAGTCGACAAGGCATTTATTCAGTTTATTTATGTACGTGGTTTGTCACGCCACGCTACAGAGTTGATTGTCTTGTCTAGAGATGCGAAGTTATCCTTCGTCGGAGCGGGCTGAGGAGAAACGATGGCGTGCGTCACGTGTGCGCATTCACAGTTCTGTCTGGTGGAAGAGTAGCCTACACATTTGTTATTACGCATTTGTGGAAGAAATGATTAGTGCTCCTCTGTGGTTTGGAATGAGAACAGGGGCGCCAGAGTATGGGTATGTATAGAGCGGAATCGAAAAAATGCTACAAGCTGCTTTTTGTTGTCTCATCTTTTCGATGGTGGGTACCTTTCACTCTAGTTGGCTGGTTTGATTGAGTGTGGGGCAAAAGTTAATGACAACTGCACACTGACAGCGGAGAGGGGGGGGAGCGGGAACAGACACACACGGACACACTGACAGCGGAGGGGAAGGGAGCGGGAACAGACACACACGGACACACTGACAGCGGAGGGGGGGGGAGCGGGAACAGACACACACGGACACACTGACAGCGGAGGGGGGGGGAGCGGGAACAGACACACACGGACACACTGACAGCGGAGGGGGGGAGCGGGAACAGACACACACGGACATAAGGCAAAAAAAAACAAAGCACTCACGCAAGCAGGAAGGCGGGTGCCGGCTGATGCCGGACCAGATTTGGGGGCGTTCCCGAGAAGAGGCTTTCGGCTGACGTAGCCAAAAGCCAAAAATTCTCAGGAAAGCCCCCGAATCTGGTCCGAGATTGACGGACGGAGCCCTCTCCCAATGGCTAGCCTCCATTTATGGAGCTAGCCAATGGGAGGAGAGGGCGTATACCCGACCCACACACACAACTCAAAAGGTTTTTTGGCGCATGCGTACTTCGTACGCATCGCCAGTCAAAACCTAAAAAGGGAGTTGCTCTAATCAGTAAGGCTGAGCCCAATATAATCTCATAACAAAAGAAAATGACAATACTGATAATTATTCAAACTTGACTTATCTCAAAAATGTATACCTCATACACATTTGAAAGCTCATTAGTAGCTTTTATTCAAACGTTTTTTCAATTATCTCGTAACCAAAAGATTTTTTACACAATTAAGTGCCAGGAAAAAACACCACAAAAACTTGCATAGAAATAATTTGGGGGACAAGGGAATTGATAAATACTCACACAATCACTCTCACATACAATCCTCATTTCACATACTTCACACACTCCACCCACAAATTCCATACATACACCACAAAAATATGAGTGAACCTATGGGGTAGCACACGGTCTGCCAATCAAAGAATCAAAAAATGTCAAGTCAAGTCAAGTCATGGAATTTGTATAGCGCACTACATACCCATAGGGTTTCAAGGCGCTTAGGAAGGGGAGGAGGATTACTTGTCAAATATCCATGTTTTAAGATTTTCTGTTCGATAGATAATGAATATCTTCCAATATACAATTTCAAACATATAATTCTCTTTTACATATATATTCAATGAGGCAAAGACCAATTCTTTAGCAACATAAAATATTTTGGCAGCACCGACAGTCTATGCGTTTCGAATCCCTGTAGTCGTTGCGACTCTCATCAGGGCCATAGATATCTGAAAAAATGAAAAGAACACAAATGGTATCCTATTCTCTAAAAAGGATCCTATTCTCTAAAAAGAACCAAGTGCAAACCACTATTCTACAACTCCAGCTTACCAGTCTCATGTATATCATAAGATGTAGTTATTTGTGTCTTCAATCCCCTGAAAGAACTATCAATAATCCGTTCATTAATCTTAACTACAATGACCTTGTCAACTGTTTGCCCCACGAGAGGGTTTTGGATTATATGAACGGCTTAATCACCACCTGATAAGTCAAAACAAAATGTTGTTTATGAACCCTTGTTAACGGTTATACAATCTCAAAAGGCAGCACGACCAACACTGGTGAAATGGTGACATGGGTGGGCACTACTAATGAGCTTTCAAATGTGGAGGAGGTATTTATTTCCTTCTCGGATACCTCTTCATCATCTGGTGGAGAAACAGATAATAGCGACAATTGTGCGAACCGAAATCGAAAGTGGAATCAACCGCAACAACGGGGTTCCGCTTCCAATTCTTTTTTAGGAAGAGGCCAACCCAGAACAAGGAGCAGAGTGAGATACAATCAACCGTGGGAAATAACCAAGAGGAAACATCATTACAAAAACTAGAGGTGTCTCCCATTTTTAATTTATCCAATAGAACGTTAACCGCGGCAGAAGAAAGAAAACAGTCAGTTTGTCAATAGAAAAGGTAATGGTTCAGTAAGTATAAACTGTGCATATGTTCAGTTGATCACTGCTCAGCCCTCACTTTGTAGAATGCATTACCTTGTTAATCGTGACAAGGGCCCCACTAAAATCAGGTCAAAAGGTGTGACCAGTTGTTATAACTGATTTTCACTTGGTATCCTTTTCTTGAAACTTTGAATCAACAAGACTAATAAACTTGATAAATCTGGTGGTTTAAATATTGGGTGTTCACAGTTCAAGCAATGAATAAGGGCTTGCCGACATGTGCACATTTTTAGTTGTTTAAGGGTTCCAGAATCATCTGTTTGCATTCATCAATAAGCACAGGGCAAATGCATAATATGTGTGAGGTGGATTCTCATCGATAGTCACAAGGCCTACATTCAGTGGTATCCTGTAGTCCAATCCAAGATGGTGCTAGATCTGTAGCTGGAAACATACTAAACCAAAGTCACTTCATTTGAATTTTATGTGCATACAGTAATGTTTTCAAAGTTAAATTTGTTTGAAACCAATATCATATGCATTGATGACCATCCAGGTATGAGACTACATGCTAACTAGTTACGCGACACCCAGCGTTTAGGAAATCGGTTAATCCTGGTTCTTCCCTTCCAACTAAGTTGCAGGATTTAACGGAGCAGCCCCCGCTCACACTTTATAAACGTATTTTATCTTATCTTATCTTTACACAAGGCAGATTCGTCATCTATATGTAAAATTATTTATCATAATTTGTTGGTGATTTTGTTTTAACAAAACGATACTTGTTGTCAAATCCCACTATTCCTTTGTAAACAATGTTTTCAGAGCATATATAAAATACTCTCACAATGGGTTTGTATTGGCAGGTCTCATTTTTTCAAATTCCGTTCAGAAGTGGTGATTTAATGACAGAGCTGGTGTGTTCTTCAATCTGAGACACAGCGTAAGAAACCATGCTTGATATTTCAGGAATTGCCTCAACAGACCATATTCGAAATGTAACTCTTGGTATGTTATAATCATGTCTGATAGTGGTGGCAATAGTTTCCAGGGCTAAAACAAAAAGTAAAGATAATAGGGAACAGCCTTGCTGAGTACTTCTTTCAATGTGGATTGGTGCTGATGTGACTCAGTTAGCATCAATTAGTGAGGTTGTCTCCTGATATAAGACACTAAGGGGTATATTCACAAGAACTCGTGATAACTACCGCAAGAGTAGCGTAACGCAACTTTCAACATCGTAGCCTATCACAGGAAAACAACTCAGTGACAACGTGAAATTCACAACATGGCGGTAGCATGCGATAGTCTTCCGAAACCGCGGCCAATGTCCGCCATACAACCACCTCGATGGAGACAAAAACACAAACCACAACACCTAAAAACCTGTGATGGGCCAAAGCACGATGAGGAAATCAGCGATAAGGAGCACCAGGCCCGCAACACACTCCTGGCAGGTGGGAAAATCACCATAATAGTAGAAAAAACACCCAAACACAAACTGACCAACACCCTAGCACCATGGAGGGAGCAGGGGCAGTGGATGAGCGCAACCCCACAAGCACCCCGGACGACCAGCCCGGGACCTCGGAGACAGGGAAGGGCAAGAACAAGAGGAAGAGGAAGATGAAGTTCAGTCCGCAGGCAAACAGGATCATAGTCACGTAGGTGATGGAACACTGAGGGATAGAAAATAGATTTCCCATGCATTAGGAGTATCTGACCTATATTATGTTAGTATGATGCATCTATACGTACCCTCTTTCGCTTACAAATATATATATATATATATGTATCTATATGCGCTTGCAAGGGGCAAAACGTTTATTCGCTCCTTGCGTATATATTGCTTACAGAGTAGACCGAGAACCATACATATGCCATTTTCCGAGCCTATGCTCGAACACGGGCTGTGATCATGTGTTAGTCTCCGGCAGTTGTCAGGCCCCAGTTCATCTGAATTACTGGGAGCAGCTGAACATAGGCTGTCTACTCGACTGTCCTGAGACTCAAGGTCGCATCTGGCTTTGGGTGTGATAAGCGCATTCCTGGAGGCTCCGTGCCTTCACTCCCGGGCAACAAAACAAAAGGGAGTCTCCCCTCCTGACCTTCACAGTAATAAATAGTTACGTTTTGAACTAATCATGTGTGCTATATATGGTCCTTTCCTGGCGCTTGAGGGCCAACTGGTGTTTTTCCTTTTACAGTGATTATATGTGTTGAACTGAAAAGTATATAACCTCATGTTTGAATGCAAGCCAACAGTCTTCTCCGCGCACCTGATGGGTGAGGGTTGGAGAGGCTCCTCTATAGAGTTTTTGTTGCTTAATAAATGATTGAACTTTCTTCACTGCCAACTGACTGATTATTTGGTAATGGGATTGAGGCTATTGGTAGGTATAGCCCTTTATGTTATTTTTATGGTACTTCAACACCATCAACAACTGTTTGTCACCTCCAACGTGTCATTGGGTACCAAAACTGGGATATGGCAGGACATTGTGACAAGGTGAATGCTGTCGGTGAGCACAAGAGGATAATGTACGAGGTCAAGAGTCGATGGAATGACATGAAGCGGCGGACCAAGGAGAAACTCTCCGCCAACCAGAAGGCAGCAACGCAGACTGGAGGTGGGGGCCCAGCGCCACAACTCGTGCTGGATAGCATGGAGGAGCTGGTGTCGACAATCATCAGTGTGGAGACTGTGGCCGGAGTCGGGGGAGCGGAAATTTGGAGATGGGCACAATGGCACACATGCACAATCAAGCAGACCCACAATGACTCTGGGTCCTCGCCCAGATCAACAGACTGTCACAATGTACAACGCCATGCTGTTTGAATGTCAACATGTACCATGCGGCTACATACATGTGGACACATTGTAATACACCATCTCCCCTTCCCATCGCAGGGGCACCATCAACACCTCATGCAGAGCAGTCCCAGTCACTCTTCACTGATGAAGAGGAGGATAATACCAGCATCAACACCCAAACCATCCAAGACACCATTGACCTCATCCGCCATTCAGCTCCAGGATCAGGGCAGCCCAGCTACATCGAGGAGACCCCACCTACTACCCAAAGCACCCAGCAGGAGGCACCCACAGCCCCAGCACTCTCCCAAGACCCTCATGAACAACACATGGCCTTCCAACACTGTGTGCTGGAGTGCAAGAGGGACACTGCAGAGCAGGTGCGGTTGGGCTTCAGCATTATGGCAACCGAACTTGATGCCATCCTTGGGTGTTTAGGCCCGATCCATGGTCTCCAACAAGCCCTGACTGCCATCGCTGGAGTCATGACGCAAAGAGAAGAACACATGTCTGCTCAGAGTGGCTATAGTGATACCAGCCGTGAGCTGGCACACATGCGGAGGCTCATGGAGGACATGGTGCGGATGGAGGTGGGAAGGATGGCAGCCACCGCTGCACATCAGCGGAATGTAGCTGGGATCTACCATGCCTTGCAGATCCTCATCATGGCATTGCTGCCACAAGGCATGTCAATGATGAATGCTGCTGCTCCCACACCATCCACATCTCCGCCCCCTGGTGTGTCTCTGCCTCCCAGTGTGGCAGGCCTAACCACTCCAGCACCTGATGTGTCAGTGGCACACAGTGCGGCCGAAAATCCACCTCCAACCTTGATGTGTCAGTGGCACACAGTGCCGCAGCCGGTACAGCAACACCCACAGGTGGGCCAGAGAACACATCCGGGGACGAGGATGTGGATGTGCCTGTGATCAGAAGGACTCAGTAGCATTCATTTCCGCCACCTGGCCTGTTTCTGCTTGGTCCCGCACATGGCCTCATGACCTTCCACTGACCACAGATTCACTCAGATGCACTCACATTGGACAGCGACATGGACTGCCACATCCTGTTTGATGACCAATGACACGGTGACCAGACTGCGGTCTGTACCCTTCCTCTTCCGCATGACTTGTCATCCCAGGATGGACTCTGGCTGGTCCTCCACGGGCCCATGTTGTGTAGTGTGCTCGGCATTGCCCTGTACCGCTCCAGCTGCAGAACTGCGCTGGATGTGCAATAAACATCCAGTGACGCACTGCTGTGTCATGTCTTTCATCATTCAAGTATGTATGTGTGGATGAATGTAGGGACAGTGATTTCCCTAGCGTCAATGATGCTCAGCCTGTGGGATGTCAGTCAGAGAGTGCTGTATAGCATTTGTGTAACGGTTCCTGTGGACACCACAACAGGGACACACACATTAGCCACTTCCTTGTCCGGGCATGGGCTGAACAATGCCCAGTGCCCGCACATCATTTCTGTAAGCCCTGTGCTGTTCCAGCGCATGGCAGGAGAGACCATTCCGCTCACGCTCCGAGGGGGGGCTTCATTGCTACCCGTCGCAGGTGTACTCGCTGGTTGTGTGCAGGTCACTGGTCTAGTAGTCAGCATATCACAGCCACTCCCTAAGGGTAGGTTTGCAAGCACACCACACTCATCCAGCACAGGTGTCACAGGCCATGTGACCCCGCAAATATAAGGGCCGATGACATCACATACCCCTCTGCCAGTGGGGACTGGATGATGGACCTGAGGCCTTGAGGCTGGCACAGGCACCCCATCACGGGA
This sequence comes from Lissotriton vulgaris, assembly GCF_964263255.1. Taxonomy (NCBI): domain Eukaryota; kingdom Metazoa; phylum Chordata; class Amphibia; order Caudata; family Salamandridae; genus Lissotriton; species Lissotriton vulgaris. Next base: position 1,102,934,661 of record NC_141693.1, read on the forward strand.
CGGTGACTTTGGGTGCACTGAGTCATTGGCACCTTAAGCTGCTGAGCGGATGTGCAGTCTGCGATGATGCCCCGTCCCGGCGGTCCGGACTGCTCAGGATTTGTGTGCCTTGCTGGACCGCAGTGTAGGCCAAGCTAGCGGACTGCATTGGCCTACCGCCACGTGGCCTCGATTCCGGGTTCACAGAGTTAGAGGTACCCATTGGGCTGAGCGGGTTTGCAGCCTGCGATGGTGCCTGGTGCCCTGGTATGTCCTATGCCATGGAGTAATCAAGACCCAGCACCAGATGTGAGACCTAGTGGCCTGCGCAGGGTGGCTGCATAGTGGAGGGTGCCATGTCCGCGGGCACCAGGCTTGGGGCTTGCAGCAGCACGTGGTGGGACATCCTGTCTACATGCCGGTGGCTGAAGGTGAGCAGTGAGGCCTGGGTGTGCATGGGTGGGCATGCTCCGATGTGCGGCGGGAGTGGCTAGGGTGCCTCTGCCTGGGTGTGCATGTGCAGGCGGGTGATGTTGTCTTGTACATGTGTGTGTACTGTGCCAGTCATGTATCTGGACTCTGATTCAGATGATGGCTCTAGTGTACTGCTATGCATACCGGCAAATAGTTAAAGACACAGCGGTGGCAGCAGGTGAGCAGTGTGGCCTGGGTGCGCTGGGTGCACTCTCTCTCTCTCTCTCATCCTCTCTCTTCTTCTCTCTCTCTCTCTCTCTCTCTCTCCCCCTCTCTTCTTCTCTCTCTCTCGCTCCTCCTCTCTTCTCTCTCTCTCCTTTGCTCTCTCTATCTCCTTTGATGTACGTAGGACACACCTTCTCATCTTTTTTTTTGTCTTGCAGGCTGTGACCTACAGATTGTGTCGAGGGGAGCCGCCATGTGTCTTCATTTCATTTCTGTGTTAATTTCAATAAAGTTTCATTGTTTGCTTCAAACGTGAATGTATGATACTCATTTCTGTGACGACACATGCATGTCACCAGTTGTGATTGTGCGACATCAGGTGGATTATTTCGTACATGGTTAGGTGTAGCTGATGTGGAATGTCTTTGGTCGGGGGTGCCAGGGAGGAGTTGTTCGGGGGTGGTGTCGGTTGGTGTTGTGGCCCTCTTGGGTGTCTGTGCTGCATGTTCAGTTGCTCCATGGCATCTGTTTGTCTTCAGGTGTGGCTGTGGGCTGGGCTCTCTTTTGTGGTGCAGGCTGTGGTCCGACTTTTCACCAGGTCAGAGCAGGTGCTGATTTCCTGCTGCTAGCGCGCCTTATCATGTGTTTTGTGTTTTTATCGCAGATCTGGCTGGTCATTGTGATTGTTGAGGTGTGGTGTTTTTGCGGCTTTTTGCACGGGAATGCCTTTTATGCATCTCATTAGCGATAGTTGCGGTGGTCCTCTGTGGTGATTTGTTTTGCGGCTGCTATCGCGGGTTAACTGGTAATGTGTGCTATTAACACCAGCTTGTGAATGAGGAGGTACATTTATTTGGCTGCAATAAAGTGCTGTTAATTCTCCTTGTGAATATACCCCTAAGTGTGTCAAAAAAGTGTCACCAAGATTATACATTTTCAAAAGCATGAAAAGGTAGTTCTAAATAATACTATAAAATATGTTTTCGGTGCCTAAACTAAGGAGTACGTTCAATAATTGACTTGTTGCATTGCTGAATATAGGCTGCTGTCAAAGAATGGTGCTTTAGCCATGTCTGCATTTGAAGAAACAAAGTTTACTTTATCAATTAGCTTTATAACTAGATATTGCAATCTTTTCCCCTAAATTGTAGTTAACATTTTATAGCCAGGATTTATTAGTGAGATATGCTGGTAGTCTGATACAGCATTCAGATCTTTGTCATCTTTGTCATCTTTGTGGACGACGATTATTTATGACTGATCCATAGTGGAAAAGGCTTATTTGTGATGCTGTCATTCTGCAATTGCATACAAGGGGAGTGATTTCAGAATGAAAAAAATGAATTCATTAAGTGTACCATTCATATCAGCTTTTGTTTACTAGCTGTTATCTCTTAATGACATTTTCATCAAAAACGCTCTTTTCGCTCGATGGAGCTGATTATTTCCAGAACCAGTTAAACTTAGCAGTGGTATGAGTTTTAAAAATGATGATCCATTCTCTTTTCTAGTGTGCTATAAGAAATTGTGGAACAGAATTTGTGAAATGATATGGTTACAGATCCATTCTCTTGAAGAGTTCATCAATGAACGGATTTGGAGCCCTGACATGACCATCATTAAAAAAAAAAAAGGATTGAGAAATTGTTTAGAAAACATAAACACAAATGCTACTTGAAATATAAATGAAACAATACTGTTGAAGAAAATAGGGGGGAAAGGGGTGTCCTGCTATCCTTGAACTACATGAAGGGGTACTAGAGAATATGGTAATATATTATTGACTTAAAAAATAATATATTTGCCACATACTGGTCTTCTGTTGAACTCTGGTAGTTGGCTTTTTACCTGTTGAAATTGCCGGCTGCCTGCTAATTCCACCTCTGGAAAACGTCAGACCTCAGAGGCAAAAATGCCAACAAGCAAATAAAAACATTTAAGATTTTTCACTGAGAGTAAAACAAACAACTAGAACTTACCAGATGGTGGCAGGAGAAAATAATAACAGAAGAAAACAAGGGTCACATGAAACCTGCAGGAGCAAGCATCTCCTTTAATACACTTCAAAGATAGCTCATCTAGAGCAGGAAGTAGTTAGTAACCAGAAGTAGTATTTATCCATGATGGATAGGGAATTACTAAACAACTTAAATTTCTCAGAAAAAAAACGTTTTCCCAAAGAAATACCCAGCAAAGATTACTAAAATATAAATAGCAAGGATCAGGATTATATATTCATTCATATCTCTAACAAAACCAAGAGAAACTGGAGTGAGGCCAAAATCTGTGACATATTCAGTCCAGTTCCTATGCAGGAAGCTGTCTCAAGGCATTAGAGAAATGTGGCCAGTCAAAGTCAAGCACAACCCACATGATACCAAATCTGCCCCGTAGAAGGAATCGGTACTTCCTTGTGAAAACATCACTCCAGAGCTGGCAAAACCAAGGAACAAAACACCTGACTGAGCAGTATTGAAGAATGTCGAGAACACAGCTTGTGAGCAAAGTAATGACGAATGGGGCCAATTACGATGTCGATGGGACAGACACCAACGTTCTGTGTCAGTTTCACCGACATCTACAATGGTGGTCAGACCGCCTCATTACGATGCAGTCAGTCAGACTGTGTTACCCCAGGGACCGACTGACAGCTTCTGAAGTCGGTCAGAACGCATTCCCCACAATGGAGGCAGTGATTTCCCAGGCACCGCTGTGGGGATTATGATCCACCTTTCTGCCAGCCATTTCACATCAGTTCTTCCGGCGTGAAAAGGCAGGCAGAAAGGGTTTTTGGGGCTCCTAGTGGGACCCCTGTCCCCCCCTGTGGTGGCCCCCTAAACATCCCTGCATGATGTGGAAGGCACCGCATGGTGCCTGTCATAGAGTGCAGGAATGTTTACAAACATGGCTTTTGGCAGTGGGGCGTATACTGTGGCCCAACCGGCTCCACAGCGGTCAGATCAAAATTTGGCGGGCAGGACTGCCAAATATCTGTCGCCGGTCCCATTCCCAGAATGTTGGTAGTCGGACGCTAGCCCGACCTCCATCATAATCAGCCCCCATGTTTCTCCCAACCACATTTCTTCTAGGAACAGTGGCAGTAATAGATTGTCATTCTGAACAGGTAATTTCAGGCTTGATATAGCAGCTCAACTTCAAAACATGTGTCTGATGTGGAAGTTTAAACAACCAAATAATGCTAAATGTGCTGAAGTAAGTCAAAAGGAATGTTTACTACATTAAAATGGATGTCTCAAAGAAGGATTGAAAATACTTTTTCTGTCTGTAAAATAATTTTGATGGCCTTTTAGTGTGTCTACAGAGTGTAGTGTGTTTTTGTAATACTATATTGCAACAGCAATGGATATCTGATGTAGAAAGTAACATCCAGAAGTATCAGCCAGTCTATTACTCACTATCCATTATTGTAAAAATAAAATATCTTTATGCAGACAAAAAATAACATGCAGTGGATGGATTCAACTTTCCAGAGTCTCCTAAATTAAGAGGACATTTTCTTAAAACATATGGTAATACCATTCGATAATTCGCACTCAAAAATATGACTATAAAAATCACAATTTTGACTAATAATTTTAAAACACATTTACTTTCTTAAATGCAGTTATGACAGGCAGGAGACCTTACAGAATAAAAAAAAACACAAGCATTTTGAAATCTGCAACCATGAATTTGACACTGTCTGGAACAACCCAGATAGCAAAATTTGGATGAAGGAAATTCTCTGGAAAAACTGATTTAGTCAAGGAGTCATGTATGTAACCAGATTACGTAATCATTCCCCTAAAAAAGCTAACCAAACACATAACCAATGATGTCGAAAAATTCCTGAATCTCAAAACCGCTTGTAGCAAGATTGCCAGCCTTGACTGTCGTTGCTTCAGAACCTTCTGCTCTTTTCAAGGCTGTGATTTCCTCCGCTAATTAATGTCTAGACCTGCAATTATAAAATATTCGAGGCATGGGAAAAGGAGTCCGATGTAAACTTACAGTCTGAAATGTGCACAATTTTTCTAAGAATTCGTGAAGAGTTAGCCCTAGTCTTCAAATTCCTCTTCTATTCCCAACAATGGTCATAAGGTATTACCTGACTCCACTCAAATTTCATGATCTCTATCTTAAATACAATTGGATTGTTGGAGATATTGTCGATACAATACTGGCTATATTCTTTTGTCTAATGCCCCTTGCCCAGATTGTTGGGTAGAAATAAATCTAGACTAGATTTGATCACAAATTCCCTCTTAATTTGCAAATGGTGGCCATCATCCTCAATAATTTTCCCCACCTCACCATATCCCCCCAACAATTTACCAGCCGTCAAGCTCTCAAACATTCTCACCATTGCAAACATTAGCAATCAGAAAATCTGAAAATACAGGGGCATATTATCAAGGGGGTTTATCTCTGCTTTTTTGGCTTTAAAAGCCAAGAAAGCGGAGATAAAATTATCTCCCTATTACCTAGCTGTCGCTTACACCAGTTAGCGACAGCTAGTAGGAGATAGCGACCATCTTGGGCACCGCTTTGCATGTCAGTGAAATTTATCACTAATGACATGCAAAGTGGGCGTGCCAAGATGTTAGCGACTGGAAACAGTCGCTAACATCGCTGTTTCCTATTACCAACTTTTGGAGATATTCGCGCTCAGCGCGAATATCTCCAAAAGCTAACACCTGCCCCATAGCAGTTCTTAGCCATGTAATCCAATGGTAGGTGGATAACATGGCTAAGAGCATTAGCTCGGTAATGCATGAATATCGCTGACTTTTCAGCGATATTCATGCATTTCGGCCAATTTGTATCCCTTAGGAGATAAACCTTGATAATAGCAAGGTTTCTAAGCGATAAAAATCGCCGCAGCACGGCGATAAAAATATTGCCGCTAAGCCAACATAGCGATAATTATCACTAGTTGTTGGTAATATGCCCCACAGAGACCAGCTGTCCATAGAAAGCTTGCTTTCAGACATCATAATCCATGCCTTCTTAAAAAGATTGACTTACAACCTACAATGTAAGACCAATAATTCCACAAAGTTTAAAACAACCTTTTGGATGTAAATGAATTATTTCACCATTTTATACTTTGCTATTGATATCTTCCACTTTTCATTTTTCTCACTGTCTACTACCCCTTCATTAGATTACTCTTACTGCAGATACTCAAAATGTTCCTACTCATTGTATTAATGTTGAGCTGTAGATCAGGCTGAAGGTAACTTAATGTAACATTTGCATATGCCTTGTTGTTCTTTATATTTATACCTAAAAAAGAACAAAAAAAGAAAACGGACAGGGTTGTTCATGGCCCCTACTGTAAGAGTGGTGAACACTGCAAATGCCCACTACTATCCCTCAGCTGGCCAATATGACAACTGCATGTTTAACCATTTCCTCGGGCAGGCGTGGCAACAGCACTTCTTTTTCTTTATCAGACTTTGACCCACAAAAGGGGGAAGAGAATATTGGGAAAACAGTGACAAAGAAAGAAACCAGACATGAAGAAAAAAAACTGAAAGTGTGATATAAGGGACAGGGAGTGCCAGGTGGTAGGTGGAAGAGGAATGAGTTGGAATCCAGGCTACACAGTCTTGGTATTTGCCACCCCTCCACATTCAATAGCCCCGGCTTCGTAGCAAACCTTTGGGTGCTGGCACTTACTCTTTTACAAATTAAACACTGGGGGGAAGCATGAAAGCCAGCTAATCTAGCTCTGGTGTCCTACCAGAGTCTTTGTGTGAACGTTGGTTGTGAGAAAGTCACCAAAGACCATTTATTATGATATTTTACTGATTACTAGAATGACGCAACTACTAATACTTTGTATTTTTGCTCAGTGGCATGAAAACTATGGTCTGTGGTAAAAGTGGTTCCCACTGGATGTTGCTCCAAGGGTAGCCCATGGCATTCTCCTGACTCCTGTTATTGTGGAGGATGTAGTCTGAAGGGCTCAGGTTCCCCACACATTGATGCTCCATAGGGATTGCACCCTTCCAGGGCAAATGTACATTGTTGAGTGCCACTGCTGGGTTATTGGAATAGAAATCTGGGTTGTGCACTCTCAACCTGACACAGGACATCTATACATTCATGCCTTATAGCTAGACAGTCACATGGGCTCTTTAGGAGTGCTGCTCTGGCAGGCACTCCTGCTCTTCTACTGTCATTGTTGAGTGAGAGGCATTCTGGTCACGTGGTTAGAATTTCTTATCCAGGGTCTGGATGTTAGGACCAGCCACGAGAATTCCTACGAGATCTTAGTGCTTGGTTTGGTGTGTCCGGTTTGCAGTGTTGTAGTCTATGGTGTGAGTCTTAGTCACTCTGAGCGCACCCATCCTGCACTCATAGAGGACCCCCCTATGTCCTTTGTACCCAGTTACAGGGCATCCTTTCCCAGTTCTCTCGATTCCTGCAATGTGTGCCACCCACTAGATATCAGGTTTCAGGTATCTAGTTCATCAGTTACTTATCACTTAGGCCACCTAGCTCACAGCAGGGTTGATTAGCCCTCTTATTTCTTGCTTGGGACTCCTTTCTGAACACATAGGGAGGCAATGTTGGACATACTTTGAGATACTTAGGTAAGGAGTGGTGGCAATTATTGCCACTGTTAATCACTGACTTCCTGGGAGGTTACGACAGGGGATGGCAAGAGCAAGCTAGGTAATAATAAGGTGTCCTGGTACATCCGAGCCATAGACTGGGCTATGATGGCCTTGGCCATTTTGTATGGGTGGGCAGGCCAGCATTAAATATAGCCATCCGTCCCTGCTCCCTAAGAGGAGTAGGGTTACGTTACATCCTCCACATCTCTCGACCCACTGACAGCAAGTCTACTCCTTACAAGCTGGATGGGTCCCACACTTCCATTACCATGTGGAGATAGTATAGTCACTGGATGAGCCAAAACCAGCTCAAATTGAACCCTGGAAAGACGGAGCTCCTTCTTCCAGGCAAGAGCTCCATCCATTGGGGTCCACATTTCTGGCCCACAGGGCTTGGCCCTCCCCCCGCCCCTGTGGCATCCGTAAAGAGTCTGGGAGTCATCATCGACTCCCAACTCTCACTCAAGGCCCAGGTGGGGGCGGTGGTCTCCTCCTGTATGCACCAGCTCCGCAGGATCAGGAAGGTCGCTTATCTCCTGTCCCCCGAAGTTTTGCTCCAAGTCATCCTGGCCTTGGTCCTCTCCCGCTTGGACTTCTCAAATTCCTTATATTATGGTCTGCCCAAAACCTTGCTCTATAGGCTGCAGATCGCTCAGAACCAAGCGGCGCGACTGGTCTTCAGGATTCCAAAATGGCAGTCGGCCAAGCCTCTCCTTGCCAAACTGCACTGGCTCCCAGTCAATCTTAGGGCAGCCTTTAAGATCGGCTGCTTAGTATTCAAGTCCCTGACTGGTCCCTCCCCTAGGTTTCTGAAATCTCTTATCACTCCGTACTGCCCCCGCGTAATCTCAGATCCTCCCATCTTCATCTCCTGGCCACCCCCTCCTTCAAACTCGCGAGGGTTGGAGGTCGGAGCTTCTCACATCTTGCTCCTACTCTTTGGAACTCTTTTCCCCTTTCTCTCAAATCTGTCAACTCACTCATCCTTTTCCGCAAATCTCTCAAAACTTGGCTTTTCTCCCAATCTGGTTAATCTTTAATCTGCTACCTCACTGAATGCCAATCAGCGCCAGGAAACTCACGGTGACAGTGCGCTTTAGAAGAACCTCCTAACATAACATAACATATAGTGCATACCTTATACTGCAGTACTAAAATGTTGCATCCACCACTTCAACCTAACCACTACGTCACAGGGTAAGACTAGATAATCAGATGAAGCGTTATGAATAATAAATATATGTTTACCATCTTAAATTAGTGGTAGGCGATGTAGGTTATGCTCATTTTTATAGGTCGATATTATCAGCCTCAATAAAGTGTCATGCAACAACTGAGCTGAATGGCTGCCATTTAGCAGAAAGATAATTCAGTGCCATGCATAGATTGACTAAGATGGGCCTAGCTGCAGGCAAATGAGGCTGCATAGGCTATATCTAGGTTGGGAATATATGTTGTTGGGCATTGTAAATTGCATTACATGATTAGGCAAGTGTTAACTCTCAGTGCCAATTAATGGACACATCAAAGATGCAATATCCATAAATTTTATTTAATAAATTCGCCTACAATGATTCAAGCATCATTACAAGTAATAGCTCAATAACCTTTAATGCTATCATGTTTCATATCCTTTTAGACCTTCCTATGCACACAATCAAATCAAAAGCGTTTGTGTGTCATTATCACGCCTTTTATATAAAATATATTTAATTATTATGTTATAAAATGACTTACAAAAATGTATATGTTTACTAGATAATCATGCCAAATTGTCAAATACTATTCAAAGTATTTTTTTAATTAACTCATAGATATTAATATTCTCTTTAAAAGTTAAATGTTTTATTTACTCATGTGTTCTATGAAGTAGAATTTGAGGTGTGTCCAAAATTCATAAAAGATGCCTAAAACCTATGTCATGAGTTGTGAAAATGTCCAAGGCTTAACAAATGTTGGTAGGTGGTACAGATAATGGTCCTGAGTCACAAAAATGATGTAAAAGTACTTTTACATTACATTTTGAACTCACCCACATTCCCATCAGTACACATGGAAAGCCGTGCCAGATGCAGGTTTACAGGTGTACTTCATGGAATGTCCTGTACCAACACATCTCATAAATTCCTAATCCCCATATCTGGAAATTTACAAAGTGTAGGTTTAAGCAAGGAGAATTGAGTCTGTAAATCCAATTCTATTATATTTAATCTGTACACGGAAAACATTTCCTCTTAGAGAAATAAGGGGGCGATCTCTTCTCCTTTCCATTGTGAAGGGAAGTTACTCCAGCCCTTGGTTGCACTACATTTACGATCATTTCCAGGCAGATCAGAACAGATAAGCGAATGACTATAAATATAAATGTCTGCGTATTGCTGAACTTGCAAGACTAACTAAGTCTTGTGAAGCCCCCTAGCCACCCCTTAAAGGTGACTTACTACTGCAGATTCTCTTCTCTTACATGGTGGAAAAGGCTGGAGTACTGAATCAATGTATGCCTGACAGGAATCCTTTTGTGAATTTCCGGCAGGCGGGAATAGAGATATTTTTAGCCATAATCATAAACTTTCCAGTGAAAATAGTTTTTTGAATCAGGCACATTATGTAATATACATTTATAGCGAAAAGATCTACATATGATTCCATTTTCTTTACATGATTAGACAAGAATAGACATGACCAAAAAAGTGTTGCCTCAAGCATTGATAACCACATTAAAGCAGGTACTAAAAACGGATTGACACAGCAGTGTTGATATTCTCCTAAATCGTCTTTACATGTGGACTACTAACAACCAATCATTTGGTTGGAGTTGGGCAGTTAACATCTGAGGGGGTGGCGGTTGCACACGACTGTGACCGCAGTTGGAAAGTAGGCAGGTTTGGGTCCAACCAGTCCTCAATACTGTTTTACTCAACACCTTGCTGCTGCCTCCCAACAGTGGCCAAATGGGCCAACTCTGGTCAGCACTGGTCTCCTGTCATAAGAGCGACTGTTCCATCAGCTGCAATTTCCAACGCCTGGAGGATGCTGACTCGGGTGCTAACAGTGGGGTTTCAGTGAAGCATAGGGTTTAGCATGGTGGGGCATCTTTGCATCACTGCCACACAATGCTTACTTGCCCTATTGTCAGGGGACACCAATTAGTGTAATGATGTACTCGCGTTGATCAGAAGTATTCGTCTAATTTTTCCCTGCCAGGGCCGGTGGCCTCAACATTACACTCCTTTAAGGAGGAACAGAAGACAAGACAACGGACTCAAGAAGCTGTCAGAGGGAGGGACTCTGAATCAATCCCAGGAAAGTAGGGTAGTTAAAGAAAGATGATGGTCCATGAATATTATCCCCCAGGATTTAATGTGTAGAGTGAGAATTGCAAAAATCACCATTTAAAACAGCACTAAAAATAACAGAGCAATGAGATCCAATCAGAGTAGGCAGGGGATAGAAAGTGGCAGGTCCCAGCAGACAATATACACAGCTCAGAACGATTGTAGGGAGTTGGGAAAAAGAAATTAGATAGGGTAGACTCATCGGCAATTGTCTTTTGCAGCAACACAAGAGCAGTTGTGAAAAGCAAGAGAGAGGTTGTACACTGCCTACTGTGCATGTGCTGCATCTAAAATGGCCATATTATAGCCCTGGAAAGTGGAAGAAAAAGTGATGAAAAAAGGCCTTCAAGAAGAAAGGGAAAAAGACCAACTTTGACCAGGTGGGCCCAAAAAAGATCCCTTTAAGAACATCTTAGTTATAAAGGAAAAGAACCACTGACAGTCGAAGAAGATTGCTCATTCCCACCTTGGCATTTGGTCCAATAAAGAGTTGCAGAGAATTTGTTCCATTCTTTTGAGACCTAGATCACACCTACAATACATCTCCTCCATGTTAAAACACTTTGAAAGATGGAAACTCGCGCATCGGCCCATCACACCTTTTGCAGGGTACTGCTGTCATGTTGTGTTACACTGTTGCTTCTTCATTTAATACATTAGTTCATTGAGCTGCAATATCTTAGCAGCAGCCAATGCTCACGCTGAGATCCTGCTGTCAAAATTGGATGTAAACTTTGACTGTGAAACAAGAAACGGAAAAGCACAGCTTATTGTTTACTTGTATATAAAGTAATTAATCCTTTGCTACTGACAATCCAAAAAAGGATTACGTGTTACTGTAGAAAAGTAACGCTTGTGGCTCAATGTGTTCAAACATGGCGGGTTTCCCCAGACAGGCAATCTGTCGGACTTCTACTGTGTCAGATCTCATTCTTTGAGAACCGGCAGAACAGGATATGCGGGTGATAATTATGCACTGCAAGATTAATTAATGCCTGGGCTTGACTGCACCTTAAAAACAGAGCTGACATGTAGGGAGCTCTTGGTAACAAGACCAGCTAACTACTTATGACAACATATGAAAAGAGAGCAACCTGCTTCATGGGTGCAAGGCCATATTTTTCTCTCTGACACAAACTTTGATGTTTGCACAACAGGAAATTGATAAACAACTCACATCTGTTTCTCACTACATTCAAAAGAATGGATTGGTGCAGTTCCAAAATCAAAATCACTATATAGTTTGATCCCTAGGGACAATTGAAGATCACCAATGCGTTGGTGTAAGTGTACAACTATACACTGTGCGATGACTGCACAATATGCACAAATCATCTGTACATAATGTTTTTTCTCATTTTTTACAGGCACATTTGCTAACTAGCTTCTTGCCAGAAAAACGTACATGCAAGCCCCATAGAGGTCCCATGGCACCACATCAGCTCCCCGTCCTTGACTAAGCCTTTGGAAAAACAAAGACGATGGGAGTGACACAGGAGTAATGAGTCCTAGGTTTCAAGGTAAGGATGGACAGAGTATAGGACAAAGAAAGAGAAAAGGCTATAAAAGCAGAGAAACCGTTCCAAACAATGGTGGACACGGTGACCCCACTACCCTGTGGAGTTCCCTTGTTGTGTGTTACTATAGTCAATCTGGTTGAGTGTGCACAGGCTACTCCAGCACTTGCCGTTGTTGGGTGCCAACTTCTGAACAGATAAATCAAGAAGCCAAATTTGTGATGTGATGCACCACCCGATATTGGGATGAATGATATTCAATCAATCAATGAGTCATATGGTGTTAAGGTCTTGAATAATCCTTTATTTTCACAAAATTGCCAGCCAACGCATTTCGTTCATGAGAATGAACTTCTTCAGGGAATGAGTCCAAATTCCCAAGTGAGGAAATGGCGGTGGAAATTGTATTCCGAGCTGCACAGGCAATTTTGTGAAAATAAAGGATTATTCAAGATCTTAACACCATATAACTCATCGATTGATTGAATACCATTCATCCCAATATCGAGTGGTGCACCACTCCACAAATGTGGCTTAAGGCTATAAAAGCACTACTGCGATTACGCTCCAGCAGACACTGAATCAAGGCCCAGAGAGCCACCCATTAGAGGGACTTGCAGACAAACGGCAAGTACCACCCACCACAGCGGACCTGAGGCTAGAAGAGCACCTGAAGTGTCCACTTGCCACGAGAAGGGCACGAGGGAAGAAGCATTTGTACAGGAGGGCTGTGGCCTACCATGTGTGTACCCAGGTAGACCCCGGCCGGACAGCATAGGGGAAGAATTAAATGGGGTGAGGGGAACAGCTACATCCTATAAGTAACATTTTGCATGGCATGTAGCTGTTATATCCTTATTTAACATCTGCTAGGGAGGATAACAGGGAGCATCTAATCCCAGGTATAAGGTAAACAAGCATTGGCACACCCAATAGGTCTCGCCTTTGGAACCTTATAAGTGTTTAGCAATGCAGTACATTATCCCCCACTGGCATGCCACACACTCTTAACATCTTATCACTACTCTATTTGCATCACATGTTAGAAGAAGTCACTTGTGTGAGCACACAAACACACACACAAGCCTGTGTACAAAGAAATGACAATTTCTGAAAGACTTGGTGGACTCAGCCAAAGTAAAGGGCTGCGAATTCAGCACTATTGGAACCGTGTTGTCAGTGCAGGCACAAAAAAAAGCTGTGAAAATAGCACTATTTGCATCATGTGTTTAGGGCACTCACACATGCAGGCTGTAAACATTACATTTTCAAAAATAGAGAGAGGTAGAGAGAGAGAGAGAGGTGGAGAGAGAGGTAGAGAGTGAGAGGTAGAGAGAGCTAGAGAGAGAGGTAGAGAGAGAGAGAGGTAGAGAGATGTAGAGAGAGGTAGAGCGAGTTAGAGAAAGGTAGAGAGAGGTAGAGAGGTGTAGAGAGAGAGAGGTAGAGAGAGGTAGAGAGGTAGAGAGGTAGCGAGGTAGGGAGGTAGAGAGAGTGGTAGAGAGAGAGGAAGAGAGAGAGGTAGAGACCAAGAGAGAGGTATAGAGAGACAGGTATAGAGAGAGAGAGAGAGAGAGAGAGAGAGAGAGAGAGAATGGTAGAGAGAGGTAGTGAGGTGTAGAGAGGTAGCGAGGTAGAGAGAGAGGTAGAGAGAAAGGTAGAGAGAGGGAGGTGGAGAGAGAGGTAATATATATATATATATATATATATATATATATATATATATATATATATATATATATATATATATATATATATGTGTGTATATATATATAAGCACCGGAGTCCATGGCAATTGCCCAAACTCCAAGTCATCTCTGAGTAACGAGCACACCCGGGTACTATACCTGCACTAGAAGTAACAATTTCAAGTCACGTTAGCACTCCCGCACTTAGCACTCCCGCACTGAAACTTTTACCCAGAGAACCTGTGTTGCACCTTAGACTTGTGTTAAACTTTTACAATGCATTGTTCGACATGTCTTAACCTTGTAACCCATGTAACCCATGCTGCCCGACCGTGATTGTATACCCCGGTATTGTATACGGTGGATCCCCACCGAGACCAGGAAGACGGTCACCCAGGCCCTCGTCACCAGCCGACTGGACTACGGCAACGCCCTCTACGCCGGAACCACCGCCAAGCTCCAGAAGAGACTTCAGCGGATCCAGAACACCTCAGCCAGACTCATCCTCGACATCCCACGACACAGCCACATCTCTGGACATCTGAGAGACCTGCATTGGCTCCCCGTCAACAAAAGAATCACCTTCCGTCTCCTCACCCACGCACACAAAGCCCTACACGATCAAGGCCCGAGCTACCTCAACAACCGCATCAACTTCTATGCTCCCAAACGCCATCTCCGATCAGCCAGTCACGCTCTCGCCGCCGTCCCCCGCATCCGAAGAACGACAACAGGAGGAAGGTCCTTCTCCTACCTGGCCGCCAAGACCTGGAACTCCCTCCCTCCCGACCTGCGCCTGACCCAAGACCACCTCTCTTCAGGAAGAAGCTCAAGACCTGGCTGTTCAAGCAGTAGCAGCATCCCCCCCCCCCCCACCAAGCGCCTTGAGACCCTCCGGGTAAGTAGTGCGCTCTACAAATGTCTTTGATTGATTGATTGAATGTACTCTAAACATTATCCTTCCCAATCTTGGAAGTAGTCATTGCAGGAGGGGATTGCAAAACAGCTACTCCTCTGTTCAATTGCCGTAGTTTTTACAAAACGAGTCAAATTAACAAAGGTGGTCTACTATACAGGTACTAACCTTTATGTGTTAATTTGATTGCGGAAATAAGGGGGGGTCCCCGTCCCGTCCTCGTCCGTACTCGAACGGGCTCAAACGGGCCTGCCCTTGGCCCGGGCTTCGTCTGGCGCGTGCCGACGCGTGTCCCGAGAAGCGGGGGCCGCGAGCATTGATGTAGGCGCAGGCAGGCACAGGTGCGGGTAATTACGGGGCTCCTGGTCCTTGGAGTCCCGTGTCCCATGTAGGCAGACAGTCAGTGCGAGCAAAATCCAACCTCGAGCGGCTCCCGCGAGCAGTGATGTAGGAGCAGGCAGGCACAGGTGCGGGTAATTACGGGGCTCCTGGTCCTTGGAGTCCCGTGTCCCCTGTAGGCAGACAGTCAGTGCGAGCAAAATCCAACCTCGAGCGGCTCCCGCGAGCAGTGATGTAGGCGCAGGCAGGCACAAGTGCAGGTAATTACGGGGCTCCTGGTCCTTGGAGTCCCGTGTCCCGTGTAGGCAGACAGTCAGTAAATGTAAATGTATTGCGACTTATATAGCGCACATATCACCTGAAGGCATCAAGGCGCTTGCCTTGGGAACCCGTCTTGGCTTTTTCCCTGTGAGATAACCCCTACTGGGCATCCCCAAGGTGAAAGCCAGGCATCCCGCAGCGGGTGGTCCGCCGTAGTGGAGATTAAGCAAGCTATTGCCCAGAGTTGCAGCGTGGGACCCCATGATTAGAGTAGGCACTGAGGTGAGAATTATCGAGTCCGTGGACATTTTTGGGCTCAGGACCCTGCCGCGTCGGGAATTGAACCCTGGTCCCGGGCCAGACCTCTGCATCAGGGTCTGCCGCTCTAATCAGTGAGCCACACTCCTCCACCTCAGTGCAAGCAAAATCCAACCTCGAAGACACAGGACCCGGCTTCGAGGTAAGACTTCCTTTTTTTAAATATTTACAACACCCGCTCACACACACATCCCCGCATCCACGCCACATTCAATTCTCTTTCCAATATATACCACCTCACAGCTGTCCAGCCACCCCCCAGCACTTCTTAATGGCAGATGCTGTGCGCCCATGCACAGCTGGCGTACCACTCGTGTGCCAAAGCCACATATGTGGTTGCGATGCATGCCATAACATTGCATTCCATTCCAATGAAAACTAATACTAGGCACATTGCAACAGTAGAGTAGCTGTTGCATAGGGGAGTCATTAATATTACTATTCCCGCTTCAGTGAGTGCAACCCAAAACTAACCTTTGCACCCCAAACCCAACATGAACACTGGAATTCCCTTTTGAGCCTCCATAACACACCCAAAAATCAAATTTGATCTAAATGCACACCCCAATTTTCCTATTTTACCCCAAAACACACCCAAATTTTCATATTTTACATCCAAAACCCACCCCCACTCGAAAAACTTTCAATTACCCCATTACTAATCACACAATGCTTTGTAATCAAATGCGATGTAAAGGCACCTGCGCTGTCGAAGTTACGTTGTTAATGATGTACTGCCTGCGTTGTAATGGCCATCTCCAGTGCCAAAGGCAACCCATAGGCTACTCAGTTTGCATCCGTCTGCCCCTGGGCCACGCTCCGCACCAAGGAGCCTTCCTCTTTGACACTCCACCACTACGATGCCTGCACCCTCCTCGCCATCAATCCTGGACGCCACCTCGCCCGCCAGGACCAACCTCTGCTCCAGACCGGATATCGCCATTGCCATCACTGATGGTTGCAGTATCACCCGCAAATCCCCCGACCATCAAGGAGGATGCATTGCCATCACCTACAGAAGCACACTACGACTGACCACGCACTCTAATGACCCAAGTGTGCCCATGGACCACCTCCACTCCCAGATCCGGACCGGGCCCAAGCACATCCTCTGTGGCAGCCTTATGTGCAGGCCCCCAGGGCCATGGCCCCGTTCTCCAATACCATTGTAGACCTCATTGCACCCCAAGGTCTCTCATCCACCGACGACATCCTACTCGTTGAACTCAAGTTCCACCTGGACAACCCCAGTGACCAGGACACCAGCCGCTCCTGGGGAAGGTCCCCTACATCAGACGCACGCAGCACGTCACCTCAACAAGCCACATTGGACACACTGTTCGAGCACGTCACCTCCGCCAGCGGGAGCTTCAACTACAGCCACAAAACCAGACTCTCCTGGACAGACCATCATTGGTAAGATCACCTCTTCACCTTGCGCACTGGACATCACCGCCATCATCGCACCCCCTCGCAGCTAGATCAAGGCCACCGAAGAACGTCTCGTCAACTGCCTCCGCACCAACACTCCACCAATGCTTCCAAACGATGACACCGTAGCGCGCATACACCTCCGATGGGTCTCCAACAGCGCTGACATTCGGGCACCCCTCATGAACGGCACTGCGTCAGTACCTTCCGCCTGCCTGATGGCAGGTGTGACGGTGACGCAGTGCCACAGGGATAGGCTGGCCCCATGCATTGATGGAGTTGCGTCATGGTTGTGACACAACTATAGCATCTAAAATGTAACGTTTTGATTGGTCTGAACACCATGGTTCAGCCCTCAGATAGGGAATAGGACTTTGGACATGTTCTCCACCCAGGCTTTTATGCAGCCTGGGTGGAGAGCACGCAAAGTGCTCATTACATTTTGGCCGGCTCGAGACGGCTGGCCAAAATCTCATGTACACTAAGAAGTGCCTACCACTCCTCCCTAGCATCTAAAAAGCTCAAAACACCTCACCCCCAAACAACTGAGCCAGTATGTTTAAATAAAATGAATATGATGTTGAGTTGTTATCATTTTATTTTTCCCTTTTTAATTGCTCACTCATTGAGTAGAGGGGCAACACTCCTCTGCCTTAGCGGTGGAGACGACACTGGTCTGTTGCCTGGTTTGGGATTTTTTTAAGTTTTCTCTTACTAGTACTTTTGGCTTCCCAAGTCTGCATCGTAGCTATGATACGTACTCTATTAATGTAATATTTTCATCTTGCTGTTCGTCCCAGGTTACTTTAATCATTTATGGCAAAGCTCCAGGTTTCCGACCAAAGAGTAATTTGAAGGAAGAAAACCCCAAGCTAGTTTGCATTTGGCAGTTAATTGCAAATAGTGTCAAGGATGCCTTTTTCTTCCCCTAATTTCACATACTTTTTAGTGTCCTCTTCAGAGTGGAGTCATATTGGTCCACAAAGCCGTCCGTCCTCAAATGATAAGCGAAGGGACATTACAGTTTAATCCCTAGTTCTTGACAAACCTTTTACATCAACCTAGAAGCAAAGGGGGTGCCTTGAGTGGTAAGTATTTCATTAGGAAATCCTATTCTGGAAAAGACCTCAATATCGGCAGTAGCTATTTACTTGGTTCCTGTTTGATTAAGCGGGACAGCCTCAAGAAACTGTGGGGCACAACCAACGATAACTAAAATATATGTATAGCTTTTACTGATAGGCACTAAAGGTCCACGATGTCCATTGCAACTCTCATATATGGAATGTCAATGTAAGACATTTGTTGTCAGGGAACTTTCAGAGGCGGATAAGGATCTACCATTTGAGAGGTGGGACATTTCAGGCACCTAATAGGTTTGTATTTTAAGAGGAAGAGAACTTGTTCCTGAAAGGTCATGGGAACAAATAATTGTCGATATGCCTTAGAACCAATTTTAAGATATAACAGCCCAACCATTATTAATAAAATATGGTCCTACTTCTGCACCTATTTCGTCTACTTTAGTTTGTTCAAAGGCAGCTCACAACCAAGGCCCTGCTTACTTCAACAGAAGCATCCAGCTCTAGTCACTGGCCAAACACCTCCTCTCTGCCATTCTGCTGAGCCTTTTCCTACCTTGCTCCCAGAACCCAAAATGAACTCCCCCATCACACCAGAGCCTCCAGCCCCATCTTTGAATTCAGGAAGAAACTAAATACCAGGCTCTTCCACTAGGCCCCAGAAAGGCCAGTACCCCCGCTCACAGGCACTAAAATAACCTTTTGGGTGATATGTGCACCCGACAAATAGCAAAACGTAAAGTAACAAAACATATCATAAAAGCCGATTTGTAGATTCAAATCATTCCTTGGAGCCAGCTTAAACTCCTTACATTTTCACTACATATCTTAAGTTAGACAATTAAGAAACTCTTGTAGTCATTCCTACTTTCGGGGCATATTATCGAGGAAGAGCGATAAACATTGCTAAGCGCATTTATCGAGTTTCTGTCTATCGCCGTCTATCGCTGAATGACATTGCCGTGTTAATGGCGTATTATCAATGTTTTGTGAACAGGCGATATAATTCCAGCGATAGACAACGAAAAACAGAAACATCACCTGAAATCCAGCGATGATTATGGAGATGCTTGCTGATAGGGGAGTGTGGTCGAAACATTGCACTCCACCTCCCATTATCAGCATAGCTAAGTAAAAGAAAAAGCAGGCGTTAACTTCATGAAATAACCGCCGTTAGCACGTTTTTCTACATCGCTGGGGCCACATTGTTAATAATGCGAAGGTCTGTCTGCCACGTAAATCATGCAAAACCAACAGTTGATGGACAGAATGCAGAACAATGTCATACATTCACCCCAGTACAGAGATCTGGGCCTAAATCCATCGTTTTTTTGCTCACCCCATGCCATTCCAGTTTGAACCCAGCCATATGCAAATCAGTTTTGACCCTGTGCCCCATGGGAACAGTCCAGCCCAAACTGCCAAGCCAGGTCCTCTCTGGACTGAAAACAAGCATCCTAGGACCGGTTTATGGCTTTCAGCCCTCATCAGCCAGTCAAGCTTGATTCCAGTGGCATGGAGAGCCGTCCATCACTTGTAAATGTAAATGTAGTATACTTGTAAAGCGCACAGCTGCCCCAGCAATGGGGCGTCCCGGCGCTGTATAACGCTGTGGAACCCTTCCTGGCTCTCCCTGTGAGATACCCCTCCTGGGCACCCCCAAGGTGAAGCCAGGCATCCCGGTGTTGTTGGGGCTGTTGTGGAGATTAAGCAAGCTATTGCCCAGAGTTGCAGCGTGGGACCCATGATTAGAGTAGGCGCCGAGGCGAGAATTATCGAGTCCGCGGACATTGAGCCCAAGACCCTGCCGCATCGGGACTTGAACCCTGGTCCCGGGCCTGATCTCTGCTTCAGAGTCTGCCGCTCTAACCAGAGTGTGGCTCACTCTAACTAGTGAGCCACACTTCACACTTGTGCATCTTTTGCTTTCTCGCCCTAAATGCGCCAGGTATGCCCAGTTGTGGGTCCTGGGCTCACTGTGCCACTAGAATCAAGCTATCCTGGCTGAAGGGGGGTGAAACCCCAAAACCGGTCCTAGGATGCCTGTGTCCTGTCCAGGAAGGACCTGGCTTGGCAGTTCGGACTGGACTGTTCCCATGAGGTACAGGGTCAACACTGATTTGCATATGGCCAGGTCTAAACCGGGGTGGCATGGTGAGCAAAAGAATGATGGATTTAACCCAGATCTCTTGACTGGGGGTGAATGTTTTAATTTGTTCTGCATTCCGTCCATCACTTGTGTGTCTTTTGCTTTCTCGCCCTAAGCGTGCCAGGTATGCCCTGACATGGGTCCTGAGCTCACTGTGCCACTGGAATCAAGCTATCCTGGCTGAAGAGGGGTGAAACCCCGAAACCGGTCCTAGGATGCTTGTTTCCTGTCCAGGGAGGACCTGACTTGGCAATTCCGGCTGGACTGTTTCCATGAGGCACAGGGTGAAGACTGATTTGCATATGGCCAGGTCTACACTGGGGTGGCATGGTGCGCAAAAGAATGATGTATTTAACCCAGATCTCTTGACTGGAGGTGAATGTTTTGATTTGTTCTGCATTCAGTCCATCACTTGTGTGTCTTTTGCTTTCTCGACATAAATCATGCAGACATTGGGAGGAATGCCCATTTTGCCTGTTATTAGCGATAATAATCGTTATCATGCAAAATGGAGAGAAAACGGCTACTGAATCAAGGAAACACGCGTGTCCTTGAAAACAGTGACATGTTTATTTCGTGCGCTTTTCGGCCGAAATCGGCTGCTAAAGCAGCGAAAATGGGCCTTAGTTCTTTCCCACTCAACTCATCTTGAGCATATGGGCCACTTTCATACAATCACAGATCATCATCGGTTAACTGTCTAGTAAGAAAAGAACTGAATTGATGAGTATCAGTACCAATAATAATTTCTTCTCACAAGTCAGAAACAGCTGCCAATTCTGATAGCACCTGTATGTTAACTTATCTGTTTGTTTTTAAGCCTATGCTGGGCTAATAGGTATTCTTTTGACCAGGAAGCAGAGGGAAAGACAGCCACAGGACATCCAGAGATCCACCCACCGGAGGAATGCAGAAAAACGCCAAGCACCACTCACGAGAGCAGAAACTAGGACAGAAGAGTGTCTGGAAGCCCCCACTTTCCAACGAGACAGGCACGAGGGATAAAGAATGATCCCGCCTCAAAGCATACCGATCCAGCCATGGTCTCTGAGCCTGACAGTAGAGGGGTAGACCAAAAAGGGGTGGGTAGGGCAATCACATCCCACAAGTAATATTTTCTTTGGCATAGAACTGTTGTCATCCTATGTAACCTCAGATGGGGAGGATAACAGGGAGCCTCAAACACCGGGTATAAAAAAAACTATCCTCTGAGAGGAAAGGGGCGAGGTAGGTGGGAGAACTATGAAGGTAACCATGAAAGAAGAAAGAAAATAAATGTGACAGAAAGAAACAGGGGAATATTTAAGGAATGGGTTGAGTAAATAAAGAAAACCACAAAGAGACAAGAAAGCCTAGAGAGGGAGTATTTTATTTCCACGGAAACCAAGAGTTACACAGAAAAGACATTTAGGGCACATTATAGAGAAAAGGGAAAACCAAGAAGATTGGCAGGAATAAAAAACAAAAATACATTTCTTTTTTATTATTTTTATTGACACCTACTTTTTCTGAGAGTCTTGGTAGACGAGGTTTAATCTATTGTGCCACAACAACAAAAAAAGGTTCAATAAATGTTCTCTACCTTTGGTCTACTGGGCCAGTTTAATGTGAGCTAACCCAATCCTGCCCTCCTGTGAATATTTAGGTGAGACTTCTACTTTGTAGGTGTAAAGTTTCCTCCTTCAGATTATTGGTTCAAGAAGTACTAGCCGCTAATTTGAACCACTGTGGGGGTGGTGACTCAGTGAAAATGATAGGCTGCTCCTCATATTCGATGATCATAATTTGTATACCCTGCACCATGTGGCGGGACTCTAAAATGGAATGCTTATAACTAGAGTACAAAAATAAGTTAATTGAAAGGAATACAACTAGAACTACTATGACTCTAGTTGATTCAGGTTGAACAGTAAGAGATATGCCTTCATCTTTGATAAATTACATTATGAAATTAACGAGCTGTCCCCTACTCCACAAAGCCCATATTGATCAATTTCAGAGTACTACAAATGCAAGATGTCACAATTTTTCCACTATCTACCATGAGTTGAGCTGAAGGGTGAACCTCAAAAGATTCAACAGAGTGTGATCAGTGGCAAATCTTGATGTAGGTATTTAAATTATGGGGACAAGTACTAGTGAATATATATTTTAGGTACTCATTCTTTGTGCGTATATAGTTTTCAGAATGTACAAGTTCAATATAAAAGTATAGAGAGACTGTTATACAGAAATGTTGCTAAGGAATATCCGTTCCCAAACACTGTTAAGGACAGAAAATACTATGGCAAGTTACTTAAGGTATCTTGTTGCCTTGTAGATCTCAACTGAATCCTGAAAACAACCTTGATCAACAGGAGTGACGAGTCAGAGGAATGATCGCGGAAGTCTGTGTTTTCTCTCTACATTCCGTTACTATTTGTCTGTTTGTGCGATTGGTCCTTTTATACCTGTGTGTGTGTGTGTGTGTGTGGTCACTGGTGGAGAGGGTGAGAGATGGAAGAGATGGATTCTGTGCATAAGGTAAGGACAATTGCCTTTAAGGTTAACCTGGAAGATGGAGAAAGGAGGTAATGATGCATATACAAATGAGAAAACAAAGTTTCAAAGCCTATGAAAGACAAGTCGGGAAACATTATGTATTCATGTGTATAAAGGTACCTTGTTGAGGACACATGTCCTGGTCAAGTTCTCTTTCCAACTCATAACCACTAGTTATTCCAAGTAGGATGGGCCTTCTGATGGTCTCAAGTCAGTTGTCCTGTGGTAGGCTACCAACCAGAAGAGGCTTTCTCATGGTAGAGCTGGCTGAAACTCTACCATAGAAATTTGGGTGATTTCCCCAACTTTAAATAAGCTGGGGAAACAGCAAGTTTGGTATGGCATGAAAACCACTGATTTACAGAAGTTCTCAAAACCTAACAGATTCTAAGCAAAGCCCAGTACCAGTTATTAGTGTTATTTGGCATGCAGTTGGGGGAGCTTTTATGCATTAACCAAGAATGTGAATTATTAACAATGGGTAGAATAATATTTTGCACCTGAATTCACATTCATATATTAAAATGATATTATTTTTGTTGAAACAATTTGCTATGACTTGTTAAAGTATGTTTTACTAATTAGGACTCAATGCTATCTTGTTCAGAATGGATGTCTCATCATGTTGATGGGTTATTTATGTTTCTGCTGTATGTAGCCAAAGAAGAAGACTCTCTAGCACCGGTTCACTATTGTAACATGTTTTCAAGGATCTTCAGCTTGTATGCAATATTACATCATTTACAATGGTTCACTGTTGTTTATGTAACTAGATTGTTCTAACACCTCCATATAGTATTAGGTCATTAGAGCGGAATCAATATTCAAAGTAGTGGGTTAGTGTATTGGAAGTGACACCATGTATAGAAATAGTTACAACTGTACCCCAATAACCATGACACCCCAAAATTTCAGATCACCATGATTTACCTCAGATGGTTCCAGTCTGAGTTGGGGGTGTGGCTAATGAGCCAATGGCGACGGACACGTGAGCTCGGAGTTCTGCGCCGGCCCAGCTCAGTATCCTGTTTCGAACGCTGCTGCCTCGGATACGGGGGCATGTACTTGGCCCCACCGAGACTGGGGGAGCCTGGACCTGATTTGACACTGGACAGCGCACCTGGGGAGAGACGCTGTCCGTGTGAAGCGGCTGGGGAAGCGCCGGTGTAGAATCCGCAAGATGGCTCCGATCATTGCCCAGGAGTGATTGTTGTGTCGACTGCAGAGAGAGCCCACACTGTCTCGGCACCTGTTGGCCTGGCCTCTCGAGCGCTGGGAGGGGCTCTGCTGGCTGGAAGCTGCCTGCAGGGGGCAATTGAGAGGAGCGCTACCTGCTGAGATTTCCCGGTGTGTGGATTTGAGTGATGCGACGGGACCTGCCAGTGCATCGTAGCGTCTCTGGGAGCTGAATTGGGGCAGCTCCCTGTGCCGGCACCAGAGCCGTGCTCCTTTGCAAGGCATCGGGGGGGCCCTCGCCTTGACCCACGGCCAGCAAGATATCAGTTGCCTGTTGGACCGGCTGGCATTGAGGCCGCCCCCATTTTCCAGCTGTTGCAACGGGTGGCGGTCTACCGGTGGGGCGCTACTGGAGCGTCTGGCCTCATCCCTGTGGAGTTGTGGGGTAGGCTCCCGCTGGCTGGCACAGACTGGAGACGCGGCGAAGCTCAGTGCCCTGATTCGAGTGAGTACAGCTGTGCCTGCTGGGGGTGAGAGACCTATGCCTGGGATTGCTTGCCCCAGGGCCTGCACCCTGTCCTGTTGTTGGAGGACCCGTCAGCGGGGCTCCCACGTCCTGTGACCCCGTGGTCTGAAGCGGAGTGTGACTGGACTCTGTTTGCTGCTGCCGAGACCCTGGACCGATTGGGAGAGCACTGCGTGGGACACAGGGAGGCCCGGGCTCTGGTCTTCCCGGTGTTGGTACGCTTCGATCCTCATCGAGTGAGCACTGGGACACGCGCCCTCGTAGTGAATTGTGACTCTGCTCTTGGCCTTGCATGTGTCAGCGGGACACCGGGATCGGGACCCGCAGACCTCATAGTCATTCGGCAGAGGCGAACGATGAGTGCTGTTTTCCCCCTGATGTATGACACGACCACTTGCATTCGTTTCATGGACTACATAGGTGGTCACTACTGTCCCTCAGTGACTGGCTGGTGGCTCAGTACCCCTGGGGACATGGGGAAACTGAGAGGCAAGCAGACGGGAGTTTCCCAGGACCCTGATGACTCGGCATCAGATCGCAGATGACAAGATTCCCTTGAACCCCCGGCGGACACTCTAGTCCAGCAACAGTTGGCCCAGATTTTGCAGGCAATAGTGGACACTAAAGATACCCTACACCAGGACATTGCTAATGTTGTGGTGGGGCTCGTACTCTTCAGGGCGGAGCATACTAAGCTGGCTGACCGGGTTAAACAAACGGATGCCTCCTTGGAGGCATGGCGCCGGTGCAGCAATCCCTCACGGCTCAGCTAGGGGATATCACCCACAGGGTTCACTCCTGGAGAAGAGAGCTGAGGATGCTGAAGGGCGCAATTGAAGAAATAATATACGGGTGCTGGGCCTGCCGGCAGGAGTGGAGGGTACTAGCATGATTGACTACCTGGAGGACTGGCTTTGTGACGCAGTGGCACCTGCTGGATTTACTCAGTTTTACACCCTGGTGAGGGCCCACAGGGTACCTGCCCGTCCTCTGGCACCGAGGTGCCTCCTCGGCCGGTGGTCGCCCGTCTGCTCCATTAGAAGGACAAGGATTTCCTACTGCAGAAAGCACGCTCTTCAGGGCCCCATCCAGTAGACAATTGTAAAGTGTACATTTTCCCATATTATATGCTGAAAGTCCAGTGCCGCTGTACGTCTTTCTTGGCGATCAGGAGGGCTTTGCAGTACTCCTTGATGTTTCCGGCACGACTATGGATAGTCTTAGATGGCAAGACTCACTTTTGTGATGATCCCAAGGAGGCGTAGGACTGGATTGAATCCTACATAACTGGCTGTGGATCAGCGGAGCAACAGAGCAACAAAACGAACCTGATATGGGGGATCTGCGTCCGCGAAGGTCGCGGCGAACAATGCGTCGACGCACTGTCCTGCAGGGGCCTAGCGGACCCCAGACAGAAAAAGAGAGGTCGGACACACTGTGGGCTGTGTTGGAGCTCTTACAGGATTGCCAACTGTCGTCTGGAGCGGACACTGGATCGGAGAAGGTGTCGGATGGCTCTGCATCTGATGAGTCCAATGCTGACAGTGTCAAATTACCACATGTAACCCCAGGAACAGCTGATGGAATTATTTGAATGATCTATTGCTTTGTTTTAATTTTGCCTCGCTCTTTCTCTTCCTCTTTTTCTGTGGCTTGACCGCTTCTTTGACCTGCTGATACTGCAATGACATTTCTTGAGCTGATGTGCTGTTGAGGGGGTGGGGGGATTTGTGTCAGTTGTGGTTCGCCCTCAGATGCGGGGCATTCTGTATTGTTTGGGGCATGGTGCTGCCCTGTTAGTGGTACCATAGCATGATAACGCCGGTTCACAGCTGCCACCCACCTTGATCCACTGTAGTCACTAGAAGGTATTGTGTGTTTAGATAGTTTGGATGGGGACTAGTGTTTTAGTGCCTGTTCTAGTGTGAGGGAGTTGAGGGTTTTCTTTTTCTTTGTCTTGGGATGTTCGAGGGCCCCTACGTGCCACATTTGGCTCTCCACCTGGGTTCTGTACAATGTTAAATCATGGGGTAACTACTTGAACTGAAATGTTTATCATGGAAAATTCAGGGGCATGCATACAATGGTGCAGCAGTACAAGATAAATGCTTGCTTAGTGCGTACAAGGGTTCAAATTGCTTTCCTCCAGGAGACGCATATTACACACCATGAGGGCCTCGCCCCGCAGCGTAAATGGAGGGGTCATATTTTCTACACAAAGTATTTTGCTTTTGCATAGGGAGTGTTGATCTGGGTTAGGGCGGGGGTGCCTTTCCAGCCGGTGCAACAGCTAGCAGACATGGAGGGGAGATATGTGGTCGTTGCGGGTCGCCTCAATGGCAGGGATATGGTGCTGAGTAGTATTTATGCACCCAACATGGAATAACCGGCCTTTTTTACTCAACTGTACGGGAAATTGGCGTCTTATGTGACTGGCTCAGTGATTATGGGTGGGGATTTCAACTCTATCCATGATATTTCCTTGGATAGATTGCATCCGCCTCTCCCAGACGCACCTATCCATAAGGTCTTTAAGGCCAGAAAGGATTGGCAACTTCGGTGGGGATTGGTTGGCAGCTGGCGGGCACTCCACCTGGGGGAGCACGATTATTCTTACTTCTCAGCGCTACACGAGCTCCATGTTAGGCTAGATGCGATACTGTGTTCCCCAGACATACATGCTGTAGTTCAACATAGTGAATACCTCACCAGAACATTGTCAGATCATAATCCGCTACTTCTACGGTTCCAGTGGTCCCAGGCGCGCCTCACAATCCCAACTTGGTGCTTAAACCCAGAGCTCCTAGAAGATCAGACCTTTCGGGAAGTGGCGGGTGCTGGTATTACCCAATATTTCCACGAGAATGTGGGCATGGCATCTTCGACTGCCGTGGAGTGGGGTACCTTTAAGGCTGTGTTAAGGGGTCACTTTATTGCTAACATGACGGGGGTGCGTAAGACACTACTGCAAGATATAGAGATTGCGGATCAGCGCTTGCGCTAAGCGGAACATGCCTGGCCCGAGCAACCTAGCGGGCAGCAGGACTTACTGGAGGCGAGGGAGGAGGTCGCTGTGCAGGTTGAACGGCTGCACTGTTTTGCTTATAAAACATATATAGCGCACGCACGCACAGAACATGATAAATCCGGTGTGTTGTTGGTTTGGTTAGTCAACCCCGCCCAACGGGGGACGGTTATTTTGGAACTGTGTAGCCCGACATGGGAACTTTGCTACACCCAGCAGGGGATTAATGATCAGTTCCTTGCTTATTATACAGATCGGTATCGGAGTAGGGTGACGCTGACTTATGAAGCCCTTGGGGAGTTTTTATCTATGGCTGACCTTTCACGCCTTGATAGGGCGTCTGATTTCGGATGCTTTTACTATGAGCCGCAGGACGCGGCAGGGATGTCCACTCTCCCCTCTACTGTTTGCCCTGGCCATAAAACCGCTTTGGCCCAGGCCCGGACGGGCAGTGCTACCCGAGGCTCAGTGTGTGTGGCTGTATTCATTACATTTTGCTATATGCCGATGACCTGCTCATGTTTTTAGCAAATGCGACTGACGCCCTCATTGGAGCTAAGCGTTTCTCCAGGATCTTGAGGCTGTTGCGGGACTTAAGGTGAATTGGACGAAGTCTTGCCTGTTCTCCACTGCCCCATCGGATGGGGACTCTTTATTTACTGACGTGTGCAATGGGAGTATTATTGTTTGACATAACTTGGGACCCGCATTTATCATACGCAGGCCGACTTACTGGAAGGCAATGTGGGTCGGTCCCTCCGGAGCCTTAAATGTACCCTGGGATTTTGGGGGGCCTTACCCCTCTTGGTAGCAGGCCATGTGGCCTGTCATAAAATGGTGGCTCTCCCCCGGTTGCTGTATTATTTTCAAACCCTGCCACTCTGGTTACCCGCATCGCTTTTTAAAGAACTTCAATCAATGACCAAAGGTTTTCTCTGGGCGACTGTCAGGCGACGGATGGTGCTGAAAACTCTAATGATGCCAAAGGCTGATGATGGCCTGGAGGTGCTTGACTTTGAGACATACTATCTGGCAGCCCTGTTATAGTGGCTTACTCAGGCAGTGGCGCTGGAATTTCGGGGACCGGCCGAGTGGGATGGAGGACAGGTGCCAGGTCAGGTGCTGTCTTGTATTCTTTTATGGCTGCCACTACAGCTCCAGATGCTAACTGATGAGTTGTGAACCTTTCGGCATTGCTGGAATAGAAGGGTGCAGATTGTGCGTACCTATGCTCCAGAGATCGTGTTAGCCATGTGTACTGCACTCCTGCATGGGGGCAATTGCGCCGCGTTGACTGACTGGGGGAGAAGGGTCTCCATACGTTAGGGGAATTATATGAGGATGGTGCCCTCCTTTTTTTCGATACATTGCAGAACAGATATGACCTCCCTCAGGGGGATTTTCTGCTTCACTCAGCTCTGGTCTCGGCCATCCAACGGCACTGGAGGGAGGGGCTGTCTGAACCATGGCCTAGCAGTACTTTGGAACGGCGGCAGGGACCTTTAAAGCCGTTTCCTGCCTATATAGGCGTATGACCAGCGAGGCGCTGACATCGTTGCGGGAACTGCAGCAGAAATGGGAGGAGGATGTAGGCAAAGAAATCCCTGAGAAGGTGTGGGCAGAATTGGTTGAGAGGACGTGGAAAAGTACTAGAAATGTTTGTTTCCAACTAGTGCACTTTTTTATACTGCATAGGGCGTACCTCACCCCGGCCAAAATTAACATATACTTCAACACGGACACAGCGCTATGGCCACGATGTAACACAGAGGGTGCGGATTTCCGCCATATGATGTGGGACTTCCCCCAGCTTGGGACGTATTGGGGGGAAGTGGTTTCGCTATTGTGTGACATAACTGAGAGGGAGATAGAACCTGCTATAGGCCCTTGCTTGCTACACTGGTTTCCCCACACATACAAGACCAAGGTCACTATCAGACTTTTGAATTTGCGTCTTCTTCTGGCCAAAAGAGATATTACGGCACACTGGAAGTCTAGGTGGGGCCCCAGCGTTGGAAAGCTGACCTCCTTAAATGGGCAGGATGTGAGGGCCCAGTGGGATTGCAGCTAGCTAGCTGAGCGAAAGGCGACAAAGCTTTGGAAGCTGCGAGGGCCAGGGAAGCAATAGTGATCTTACTGAAAGCCCCGGGCGCTGATCTTGATGCGGACTCTGCGGCTGGCGACCCGGCAGTTTCACCCAGACCAATGTTTCATACCTGGCTGTCTGTACCTATCATATCCCTAATTGTACCTGCCTGTGTTGTTGCAGGGTTCCTTGGTATACATCCCATGTTACCTTTTTTATGAACATTTGTGCCCTATCTTGATGCTCTTACAACGATTGCTTTGTGAACACACCCGGGGAGGGGGGAGGGGTAAGAGGGTGGGGGGGTTTAGGATTGTTTACTTTTTGCCTGTTCTGCGGCTACAGTATTGCTCTTATGTCTCACGTCTAGGTATGCCCAGACGTGGGTCCCTTGCTCACTTTGCCACTGGATTCAAGCTAGCCTAGCTGATGACTGCTGATTAGCCAGAAACCGGTCCCAGGATGCTTGTTTCCGGTCCAGGGAAGACATGGCTTGGCAGTTCGGGCTGGACTGTTCCCATGAGGCACAGGATCAGACTGATTTGCATATGGCCATGTGGGGTGGGGGAGTGAGCTAAAGAATGATGATGGATTAAACCCAGATCAGTTGACTGGGGGTGGGTGCTTGCAATGTTTAACACTCCATCTGTCATCCCCTTTGGTTTTGCTTATCTGGGTGAATGACACACAAATCTGTTATCTGCGAATATGTAACTTGCATTTGGTTGCGAACAGAGACTGTCATTGACTAGGGGGCTCCTGTTAGCCTTTGTAACCTGAGTATGTTTAGATGCGTCTGTTTGGAAATAATAAAAATATATTTAAAATAAGTAAATGGTTCCAGTCTGAGTTTATCTTTTGCTAAAGGCACCCTCCTCAACGTCAATTTAGCAATGTAGCATAATAAATTATAAATACCATATAATACCTGAGTTTGAGACCCAGGGAAAAGTTAAAGGGTTTTATTACAGAAAATTCCCAAAAATCAATCGGTACAGAATAAACGCCATGAAGGCTGGAATATAGAGCTAGACAGGGTAGTCAATATCAGAAAATTCTAAGTGCTAAATAACTAGAAAATCATAAGAAAATTGAGCAACATCCCCAGAAGGTAATTGTAAAATTCTGGCTCCCCTCCAAAATAAAGGGGTTCTTATACGCAATTCTTGCTTAACAAAGCAGAATTGTGCATTTATCATGGCAGGATCAGAAGTACCCACTTCCCTGACAAATCAAAAGGTTCTACCTCACCTTCTAAGTTTTTTAAGCACTATCTCTCTCTGAGATAATTTCCAGGTCATCCATGTTTATTTCCACCCGTATATGTTCAAACTCATATGTAACATTTGAACAATGACTATTCATAATATACCCAGCAACGAAACTACAGCAGAAAGGCCTTGATAACTTAGAACAATAGGAACACTAGAAAGATAATTCAGAGCATGGTCGTAAAACTCAATGATATCAGCTTGTCTTCATTCTGCAGAGCTTGCAAAGAGAGAAGATAGGCAGGGAGACCAGACGGGAGGGGGTGCATAGAGGTGTGAGTAAATGACAGAGCAGGATCCATTTTATCCGAAAGGGAGTTTTCATAAAAATGTGGCTTTACTAAATTATTTTAATAAACACACTTCTATTTGTCACAATAAACTTGGTTTAACTGCAAACATATTATATCAGCATTTGCATATTTTATCCAACATAAAAATCTTCATTAATCAATATACATTTTCTATTAAAACTATAACACCATAAAAATGCTACCACAGTGCTTAGGTGGTAGGGATGTATGACAATTTTAAAGTCTGTATTCACATTTTTTGAAAATGTATTTCTGTGCTTACCCCATAGTAACTTTACAGTTTAATACTTCTCTATGGACAAATATGCAATATAAACCCTTTGGGGTGAGTCGGATCTTTTGGGTGTCTCCTCGGTATGCTGTCCAATTTCTTACCGATTTTGCTGCACATTTTGGATTTAGCATTGCTCTGATATTGTCCATCTTCTGTATATCTCTGAATTGATGGCCTTTATGGTGGCTAAATTATATTTTGCATTCTATTATTTTTATTGTACCTTATCAGGGCCGGTCCTAGGCATGGGCGGTATGGGCAGAGGATGTATGTCGTTACAACGCATACTTTTACTCCGCATACCATTACAACGCGGTATTTACAACGCATACCGCTACAACGCATAGCGCTTTGGGGTGCTGGATAGTGGTAAGTATAATTTACTATTCTAACTCCAGAGTCCGTGGACCCTAGGGAAGGTGTTGGATAGTAAATTAAACTTACCTCTTATCCTAGAGCGCCCCCCCAGCGCCATGCGTTGTAACGGTATGCGTTGTAATGCCTGCGTTGTAGTGGTAGTGCGGAGTAAAAAATGCGTTGTAACAGGTGCATACCATGGGCAGATGCCCAGGGCCTCGCGCTCAGGGGGCCCCGCCGCCGGCCCCGCAGAGTAGACCACAGAGCAGGGGGCCCGATATGAAATGCGGGAAAAGCGCTGCGCGCACTCGCGCAGGCTGTAAGGCACTTAGAGGGGCCTCACATCTTCTCTTTCGCCCGGGGCCTCAGATGGCCTAGGACCGGCTCTGTACCTTATGGATTTTTGTAACACACTTTAATGGTTTTCTAAACGCCACCCTAGAACTCATTGAGTCAGTTTTTTTCTTGATTGACTGTATTTTGATATTATGATTTGTACCTTGTCTCTGGGACACATTGGGTCATGAAACTGAGGTTAACATCATCGCCGATCCACCCAGCTGTTAGCTGTACTTTTGAGGTATAGGATTTTAGGGATACAGTGCACCTACACAGATGATACAACAATACCCCTTCCCCTATTCACTATGGAGGTTTTTTGGAAGATCTGGCAGCTACGGAGATGGATACTGCATTGCCAAAGACTCCTCATAAAGAATCACCCACATAGAAGCATGGCCAGTGGAGAGGGCTCATCCCTCATTAGGCTGAGCACACAGGTGCTTTCACTTGCCTCATAAAATGCTTCTGAACCTGGAGTCAGTGCTTAAGAGAAATTTTCAAAGTTTGTTTACTCTGTATATTAAGGCAGGTGCTGTTCTCTTGCTGGAGTTGTGTTTTCAAAACTATTTTCAAGTAGTTGCCTTTCCTCTTTGTTAGTGGCTTCAGAATAACTGCTTCTGCCAAAGCAAAATCTAAGAAAGAGGGTGCTTAATTCTTGTATATGATGACACTGAACGGCTTTCACGCAGTGTTCACTTCTTTGACCTCTACTGTCTGGTCACTACAACAGAATCAGAAGTGAAGTAATCAACTTCAAATACATCAATGTGGGCCTCCTATTAAATAAACAGCAGAAGCAATATTCATTGGCGGTATGCCTGCTTGATTCCGGTAGGATTATTTTCTCTACTATATAGTATCATGTTCCTTGATGGATGCTACTTGTTCCATCTTCTGCTCTGTATTTCACCTCACACAGTTCCTTTCAATCATTGCACACATACAGTGTCAAAACACAGGGGCACATTATAAAAATACATTTTGTAGTATGTTTCCTAGTGCAAAAACACTACAAACACTACAAACTTATATTCAGAATCCTTCAAGCTGAGGTCTTTGTCTCTTCTGTCTTTTATGTGCGAGGATCTCCACCTTGACTACAGAGATATTCGCACATGTACACTTGTGCTTTAGTTGAAAATGTAGGAGAGACAGGGGGAGTAGTAGAAAAATGGGGAATACATACTAATACCTGGGAGAGGCTTAGAGAGCGGTAAGGAGGGGCTACAGCGTGATATGCACCCACCCACAAAATAAAAACATTTCTTTTCACAAACTGTACATCTAAAGTTACTACAGCCAAAAATACCAAAAACAGTAGTAAACGTGCTCCAGCCCTTACCTGGAGTAAGTCCATTACCACATATGCCAACCTCTGGTACTCCAATACCCTACAATGGAAAATAATGGCGGCATGGACTTAAACTAGCAAACAATGCTAAAACAAAATGCCATATATAAATATATATAATTGTATTATGACATATTTTAATAAACTCTTTCATTAAAAATTATTAATTTCAATCTAAAAACGGATTCAATTAGCAATCTATACATATTTTATAATTATTATTGTTTTTTAGTGTTTTATAGAGCGCAAACTTGACCCGTTAGGGTATCAGAGCGCTTTACAGAGTCAAAGAGTCATACAACAGGCATGATAAAACAAGAGTATACTGTACATTGGGCAGGAGGGGTGCTGCTTACAAGAGGCATGGGAGTATACAAGGATAGTCAATATTACAGTTGCTGAGGACAGGCCCCCGGTTTCTTGGTGGGGCGAGGTCGAAGGAGGATGGCAATAGTCTCTGAGGTGGTTGTGGGACGGGGTTAGCCAAGTAATTTACCCATGAGGAAGGACTTAGCCTCCTTTTTGAAGCGTTCCAGAGAGGGGATTCTTCTGATGGCAGGTGGGAAAGAGTTCCATATCCTTGGTGTAGCCCCAGTGAAAGCCCGATTATAGGTTTTTTTCCCCCGAAAGCGTGCAGGCTGGAGAAGGAGGGCATTGGCCGATCGTGAGTTTCTGCTACCTCCGGATATCACAGGTTTCTGTGTAAGATACGCAGGGGAGTTTGAGTGTAGGGCCTTGTGCGTGATGCATGCCAGCTTGAGTTGAATTCTGGCCTCGAGAGGAAGCCAGTTCAACGCTTTCAGATGAGGAGTGATGTGATCAAATTTCCAAGTGCTGGTGAGTAGCCTGGCGGCTGCATTGCGGCAGGCTTTTAAGGGTGTTAGGGAGATCTTGGGTGCACCAGAGAGGGTGGAGGAGCCATATTCCAGCCTAGAGATGACTAGTGCTTGGACTGCAAGTTTTAGGTCGGGAGCATCAAGAAAGAGTTTCAGTTTCCATAGGTAGCTCAGGTGGAATCTGGCAGATTTGGCCATTGAGTTGATGTGGTCTCGCATGTTTAGGTTGTAATCCAAGGTTATTCCCAGAGATTTGGAAGAGTCCACAATGGCCGGGGAACAATTTAGGGCTGAGTTTTCTTTGCATTGAGTTTAAGTTGGTTGGAGGAGAGCCATTGGACGGTCAGCTTCAGGGCCTCATTCAGGGAGAGAATCTCCTTGAGAGATGATATTTTTATGTAGATCTGAGTGTCGTCGGCGTACATATGGTAGGAGATAGTTGTGGTGCGAAGGACTTTGCTAAGGGGTTCTAAATAAAGGTTGAAAAGGGTGGGGGATAACGTTGATCCTTGAGGGACTCTGACTGTGACCAAGGAGGGAGCGAACAGGTTACCATTGATTAGGAATCTCTGAGACCGGTTTTGGAGGAAGGATCTAAACCAGTCAAGGACAGGGCCATCTAATTCCATCCTAAATTTGAGGCGTTCAAGTAACTTCACGTGGTGGACCGTGTCGAAGGCCGAGGATAGATCTAGGAGGATTAAGAGACATGTTTTGTCTTGGTAAATGGCTTGTAGGGCATCATCGACGATGTGGAGCATGGTGGTTTCAGTGCTGTGCCCAGGACGGGAACCAGGTTGGCAGTCATCGAGTAGGTGGAAGTTGTTGATGTGGTGACTTAGCTGCAGCTGCACACACTTCTCCAGCACTTTAGCTAAGAGAGGAATGTTGGAAATCGGTCTGAAATTGTCTGGGGAGGCTGCATCCAGCGACGGCCTTTTCAGAATGGGAAAGACCTGGCCCGCTTTCAGAGAGTCAGGGATTGATCCCTGCCGGAGAGAGGCGTTAATTATCGCAGTCCAGCTAGGAATAATGGATTGGGTGGCAGTAGTCAGACAGTTTGAGGGCAGCAGGTTGTTGAAATGGAAATTAAATGGTATGCCACCACGGAAAGGCATGCAGAGTCTGCTTGAGGGGCCCGTTGCGGGCCCCCATGGACTCCGGGGGGGTGGGGTGCCCATGGAGTTACCTATGGTACACCCCTGCCTTTCAACGCACAACGTTGCAGGCACTCTGCGGTGTCTGTCACTTTGTGCTTTGAAAAGCACAACATGTGTTTTTAGCATTGCGGCGGACGGTGCTTTCAGCACCGCCCGATGCAATGTTAAAAATACGGGATGCGCCTGCCACTGTGGCGGGCGCATCCTATTGCCCCCACGGGACTCCCACTCTTATGGCGGGCGGTCCATTTTAGCGTGAGAATGGCGGGCGGACAAAGTCCGTCTGCCATCCTAAGGATGCCCTAAGTATTTTCTATTACATAATAAATCAATACAAACATTTTACTTTAGCTGGGTTTTTAAAAAAACCTTAAAAATACTTTTTGATTAAATTAATATA
This sequence comes from Lissotriton vulgaris, assembly GCF_964263255.1. Taxonomy (NCBI): domain Eukaryota; kingdom Metazoa; phylum Chordata; class Amphibia; order Caudata; family Salamandridae; genus Lissotriton; species Lissotriton vulgaris. The sequence continues at coordinate 1,102,970,600 of NC_141693.1, forward strand.
TTTAAATTAATAAAATATTTAATTCAAGACTAAGTTTTTGTTCTACATTTCAGGTAAATAGATACAATTACTTTGCATTCATTTTTAACATAAAATTATTCTTAGTTACTTTAATAAGCTTCTTGCAATTTCCCTATACTTTTGCATAAGGAAATCTGTGCCCCAATGGTGGAGCTCTCCACCTACGTGTGAAAAGTTTAAAGTACTAATTTATATTCATACTTTTGACTCCACCTCCTGGGACTAGGGATGTAGAAAGATATACCTACACGTTCTAGTAAATGTACACTCATAAATGGTGAATAGCCCAAAGCAGTAAATTTACTACAAAGTGTAAGAGAAAATGTATATGTATATATTTACCCACATGTGAATTTCCTTTTGTTAGCAGCCCCCATTGCTGTCTTAGCATTTACACCCCCATAAGTAAATATGAACATATATTTACGTAAGAATTTGGTACATTAAAAGATAGTAAGCACTTGTTTCATTTGTATAGGTTTCTTACAGCTTTCAATGAAATAAGATCAATAGATTTGTCTAACGTGGGACATACATAATTGGCTATATGACAGCAAGATGTGGATACTATTTATTTTCCATGCTGTACAAGTGTTTATGAGTTTTTGTCCAAAAACCAGTGATTGAATTCACCATTCCTTAGGAAAGATGTGCGATAGCCATGGAGTGTTTAAAAGCAGTGTAAATCTGGAAACCATCAGCTAGACACCGGCTGTGTGCCGTTTGTGCGGAGGGTCGAATCCAGTGAGCGCCATTGCCCGCCTTCTTCCTTGATCCACTTCCGCCCTGACGCATTCAGCGCAGGTCAGCGGTCTAGCGGTTTTGGACCTCGAGTATTTAATGGGGCCAAACGCGGGACACAGTTGACAGACGCGGCGTTTTCAGGCTGCCAATGTGTTGCTAATTACTCCTAGCTGACTACTAGCTTTTAACGCGGCTCCTCCGCAATTATTATTGTGTCTTGTGTTTTTTAACGTTGTGTGATTTTATCATTGCTAATTGCACTTTCTTGGCTCCTTTGAGCAACCTACCTGTAAATTCCGCTCCAGACCCCGTTCCGCCCCGGCTGTGTGCCGTTTGTGCGGAGGGTCGAATCCAGTGAGCGCCATTGCCCGCCTTCTTCCTTGATCCACTTCCGCCCTGACGCATTCAGCGCAGGTCAGCGGTCTAGCGGTTTTACGTCCCTTATTCATATTATGACTGTGTGGCGGAAGCGCAGCGGACGAGCGCAGCGGGAGCGCCGACGTCGCGCCGAAGTCAAGCCAAAGTCCTGCCCGTCTGCGCCCGTCCGCGCACGATTGCGCCCTGCGGCCTTCCGCCCTGCCGAAAAAGTCTCATACTCTTCACAGGACCTCCATACCCTCAATCACAATGTCCCCTTGCCGCCTGACGCCATCAGAAGGGCCCAGGCGTGTGGCATTGCCCGGGCTTCAGCTCTTCCCCAGCCCCGTTGTACCTCCCCTTCTGTACCTCTTATAACTCCTCCTTTAACACCTGTGTCTCACACTTTATCCATTCATTATTTAAATACGCGCTCCCTGGCGAGACACCAACTGGAGATCTATCGTCTACTAGACGACACTGAGACAGATATTCTGTTCCTATCTGAGACTTGGCTGACCGAGGACTCAGCACCCGATATTTTAGCTGCTATCCCTAACGGGTACTATATACTACATGTTGACCGCCCCAGGGGGCAAACTGGTGGCGGAGTCGCCGCTATCATTCGCAAGGAATTTGTTTTTTCTACCCTGGACTGTACTCCTATTCCTGATACCCAGACTCTGGTGATACAGCTTCGCTCTGTCACCACTTCCCTCACCTGTGTGCTCATGTACAGACCTCCCTCCTACATGCCTTCTTTCTCCCAGTCAGTTGGGGACATGGTCTCCCAGCTTCTTATTAATCACTCTAGGGTTCTTATCCTGGGCGATTTTAATTACTGGCCTAATGATCCCCAAGAAAGCAGACTGTCTGAACGTTTCACTGAAACCCTCAGCAGTCTGAATTGCCAGCAACTGATCTCCAGTCCTACCCACTGTAAGGGACACATACTCGATCAAGTCTGGTCGGCCAATCTTGATATCGACCCTCCTTTGATTGTTCCATGTACCTGGTCAGATCATTATATTATTTCTTTCTCAGTTGATCTGCCCAGTTTTCACCGTCCTCCTCGTCCTACGAACATTAGGGCTCGCAACTGGAAAAATGCCAACCTGCCAAAACTTCTTTCCCTCTTGGCAGCCTCAGCCCCTGTAGACCCTGATTCAGTAACCCACCAAGCCTCCTCCCTCGAACACTGGCTGAAGGAAGCAGCCGATTCAATAGCCCCCCTAAAGACCATAAAAGTCCAACGCCCCCACGATGCCCAGCGCTGGTTTAATGACCAGCTTAAATCTGATAAACTTGCCCTTCGCCAAGCTGAACGTCGATGGCGCCACAAGTATGACCCTTTACTCAAGACAGAGTTTATCTCCTTATTGAGTAAATATAAATCATCGATACTTGAGGCAAAGACTCACTATTTCTCTACAAAAATCCTGGAGTCGGCCTCCAAAACAAAAGACATTTTCTCAATCGTCAATGAGCTCTCCCTCCCTGACCGCATCACTCTTCCACTGGCACCTACTCAGGCTTTGTGTGATGAGCTCAATGCCTTCTTCCTAGAAAAAATTTCCATCATTAAAACTAACATCTCTCCTCCCTCCCCCTCCAAATCGTTCCCTCTCCCTCCTGCTAACCCTCAGGTATTCTCTTCTTTTCCTCCTATCTCTACTTCTGACCTTCATAACCTTCTTCATAAGGTCTGTTCCGGATCTCCCAGGGACTGTTGCCCCCCTCATATCCTGAAGGAAATTTTCGTGGCCTGTCCCGGTCCTGCTTTGGCCCTCCTCAACACCTCTTTATCATCTGGAGTTGTTCCAGAGGCCTTTAAGCAGGCCGTGGTATTACCCATTTTAAAGAAACCCGGCGCTGATCCACTAGTGCTCAGTAATTACAGGCCCATATCTCTCCTCCCTTTTTTGGGCAAGATATTAGAGACCTATGTTACCGGGTGCCTGAGTTCGTTCGTGGAGACTTCTCTATTCCTGGATCCCCAGCAGGCTGGCTTTCGCCCTCTCCACTCCACCGAGATGGTGATTGCGGCTGTCTTGGACACCCTCAGAGCGGGCGCTGATGACAACCTCTCCCAAGCCCTGATTTTGTTAGACCTTTCGGCGGCGTTTGACACGGTCGATCATGCTATCCTGGTCGACCGTGTCAGAAACGCCGGCATCCAGGGTATTGCGTTGGACTGGGTGCGGTCTTTCTTGCAAGGCCGCTCGCAGGCAGTCCATCTGTCTACTTTCACTGCTCCCTTTCTCTCTCTCACATGTGGTGTCCCCCAAGGTTCTGCTCTCTCTCCCCTTCTTTTTAATTTATACATGCAACCACTTATGGTCTCCCTTCGTCACTCCCCAGCAACTATTTTCAATTATGCTGATGACCTTCAGTTGGTCTTTCCCTTGGACACTTTACCCTCTTCCCGATATAAGTTTCAAACCACCATGTTGTTGATCTCAGATTGGATGGCTCACAGCCAGCTCAAGCTGAATCCATCAAAAACGGAACTCGTCCTGCTGGGTGGCCCTTCTAATCCTTGGAACGACACTTATTGGCCTCCTTCCCTTGGCATCCCTCCCAGCCCGGTCAAGACCGTGAAAAGCCTTGGAGTGGTTATCTCTGAGGATTTATCCATGAAACCCCAGATCTCGGCTGTGACATCATCCTGTTTTTTTCAACTGCGCAGGATCCGTAAGATCTGTCGTTTTCTCACCAGAGAGGCACTCATTCTAGTCTTACTGGCTCTGGTTATCTCCAGGATTGATTTTGCTAATCTCCTGTACGTGGGGATTCCTGCTTATCAGCTCCACAAACTTCAGCTGATCCAGAATCAGGCGGCCCGCTTGGTGTATCACCAACCTAAACACCAGCATGTTTCTCCTCTTCTGAGGAATCTTCACTGGCTCCCAGTGGCCCAACGGTGCTCCTTTAAACTTGGTTGCACCGTCTTTAAATCTCTCCACGATCGCGCCCCTGAATTTGTGTCTTCTAAACTGAAAAGATATCTTCCCACCCGTAATCTAAGATCATCTGCTGATAATCTTCTCTGCATTCCATCTTCCCGCCGGAAGCGGCATGGCGGCCCGCGCCTTTCTTCTCTCGGCCCCATCTTTTGGAATTCCCTTCCTTCTTCCTTTCGTCATTGCCCTACCTACGAGTCATTTAGGAGAACCTTAAAAACTTTTCTTTTCAAAGCTGGAACAGTGTGATCTCCTGGCCCTGGTTTGTTATGTCTGTCATGAGCGCCAAGAAACCGTTTCGGTGTACGTGCGCGTTATAAGTTATTTAACATAACATAACATAACATAGATTCATCATAGTCCCGTTTTGCGAGTCTTTAATAGAGATTATTATGGAATCGCTATTAAGGACTTGCAAAACGGGATTCATGTAGGAAAGGCTAAATAAATTGCGATTCCTACACATTCATTATTTGCGAATAGCAAATTGCTAATCGCAAATAAGGAATAACCCCCCATTCATTCCTATGGGCCTAAAGGCCCATAGGAATGAATGGGGAGTTATTCCTTATTTGCTATTAGCTATTTGCTAATCGCAAATAAGGATGCGATTTCAAGGGTGCCAGGGGTGTCCAAAGGACACCCTGTAGCACCCCTGAAATGTAATCTACATTGGTGTTGCCCACACACATGTCCAAAGTTTTCGCTATTTACCACGAGGTTTGACCTCATGGTAAATAGCGGCCAGAAATAGCGAATTCGCAAATTAAAATTTTTTAATGAATTGCCTTTAAGGAATCTCAAATAGAGATTCCTTAAATGTAATTCCTCGCAAATATGCGATTTCGCAATTACCGATTTTTGCATTTGGGATGATGAATCCCAAATGCAAAAATTGCGCTCGCAAAGGGCCAGATTCGCAGAATCTGGCCCTTTGCGAGCCGATTTTTCTTTCATGAAACTACCTGCAGGTTGTTTCTCTGGGTCAACAAGAGTAGTTTCCATGGATGTGCCAGTCTCTTGTTGGGATGAATTCAATGAAACATTCAGTGTGTCCATGAATCTGCTGTTCTCTGTGAGGTCACTAGCTCCTGAACCCGACGCCCCTTATTCAATGTTTAAATAAAGCTATGTATGTTACATAGATTAATCATGCGCCTGACTTCCATTCTTTTTATGTTATTTATGGATGGAATGCTGGCTACGTTTTAAAAAGTCTTCTTTGCCAGGCCAAGTGCCCAATTAGCCCGCAGAGATGAGATTTCTGGAGATTGAACACACTTTGAACTCTGAAACTGGAGAACACATTTCTTTCACCAGTTGCACCAGTTAATGACAGCTATCAAATAACTGATGACTGAAGCTGCACGTGTCTGAATGCAGTGCCAAATATCCAATTAGAGTGTTCTGCATAACTTGAACCTGAGTAATTGCTGCGCGTGGTCAGCTGATGCTGCTCTCTGTGTGGTGTGTCAGTCATAGGGGAGCAGAGCTGTGTGCGCTGGCAGATTGAGTACGCATGCGCAGTCATACCTGCGATTAGGACAGCAGAGTCAGACCTCAGTTATATTCGAAGAGCTTCTGTCAGGAATATAATAGCCATACAGAGAAGAACTGTCTGCCATATTGCGCTATCCTACTTGTGTGTGGGCACTGCAGCCAGCAGCAATGTGTGGTTTATGGACTGTAGTTTCTATTTTCCTATTTTAAGTATGTGCTCCTAAGTCCAAACATGGCTGGTGGCACCGTTGACCAAAAGGTCATGATTAGGCCCAGGTAAACTTTTAATTATACCTAAGTTTTTCTCGTAATTTTGGGAATTTCACATTACACTTGTTACATGAAGTTTTCGAAATCAAACCATTACTCCAAGTCATTAAATAATTATGAACAGGAGCACGGGAACAACCCCAACGACCAGAACACAAGCTGCTGTAGTTTGGAGCACTTGTGTTTTTAGCACTATTTTGTAGCACAAAATAGTTCCTTGCTTCGCTAAAATATAGCGCAAAATGCCAAATTTGTATTTCTCGCAATTTCATGCCAATTTTCTGAAATGTAACAAATTTACGCAAGAGAAAATGACGAGAATTTCGCATACCCCTAGTCAGAATTTGTTGAGGGTGTTACAGCTCAAATTGGGCTACATGACAGCTGTGAAGACGTACCACAGAGTACTTCATAAGTGCATTATTTGCAAATTCGAAGTACGAGTCCAAACTCTGTTTAACTGAATGATTGATCCCAAAGTGACCACTTCAGCGTTAGAACGTCAAGTGCTATGAAATAATTTTGGAAATGTGTAACAGTCAATCACAGGGAAAGAGGTGTGGCAAAAGCTGCATTGAAGGGAAAAAACAGTGCACAAAGGAGTGTCGTAGAAGCAAGTGGTAGGGCGGTGATCCCCTACACCCACACAATTTTATACAGTGCATAACAGCACATGATGATTGCATCTGGTACAGTATCAAAAACAATTGCGTTGGATTTTAAGAAGACTCACCCATAAATACTTTTTTGCCCCGTTTACAATAAGTAAGCTCTATACACAATAACTACCACAAAAGCTGGCTTCATGACACTGTGTACTCGTTCATCATATGATTGTTCTATATATTTGCATAGCTCACAAGACGGCTCCTGTAGGATGGCATATGCAATAGAGCACTATGCCACCCACTCAAGGAGCACAGAGAAGTTCTAGGATGGCATAGCAGCCTTCTGTGCTTTTCACTGTTGCGGGGGTTCCAGGACTCAAAGACCCACCTTGCAAAGCGGCTCGCACACACGCCGCCATCGTCAGCTTCATGCGCCAGGAGGCACTTAGAAGTCAATCAGGGTTCCTGCAGCGTGGGAACCCATTTCTGCAGCCTTCTGTGATTTTCACCACTGCAGAGGTCCAGGACTCAAAGACCAACCTTGCAAAGCGGCTCGCATGCGCACCGCCATCGTCAGCCAATCAGGGCTTTCGCGGCCGGACTTGGTTGGGCTTGGCCACCCCCTTTGGCTCCCACTTGCAATCTGGAGCTCTTTAATGCTGCCAGTACAACACACTTACTTGGGGCCACAGGCATTGTGGTTGGATTCGTCCACGATCTTGGCCCGCGCACAGTGGAGCTCAAATGCGGTTCAGGCCTCGGAGTAGGCTGGGCTGGGTCACCCCCTTAACATCTTTGACCTATGGATGCTAGCTGTTGAACCATAAGGGGCAAGAAAATGTCTTCAGCAAATGAAGAGGTAACTGGGTCTACTTTAGATACCTTTTTGGCCAGAGAAACCTCAGTTTTAGAGAAAGAAATTGCCCTTACAGAAAAGAGCCTCTCGTTTGGTTTAGGTGTTGCGCAATCAAACTAACCAGGGGGATGCAACCACCACAGTTGGGGGTGCCCCTATAGAACCTTCTGCGGCTGCAAGATTTCCCCACGGAACACACAGAGCTTGCTACTACACATACGGGGAAACTAATAGTCCCGAACTCTGTTAATGGGAAACGAAAAAGAGGCAACGCAACATTACCTCCTAAATGTCCTGCTAAAAAGATCAGATAGGTCGCCACACCTTTGAATTCATCCTGCTTGAACAGTCAGCAACCCACAGTCTATGCTCTTCCCCCAAACTGGAATGCACTTCTGAAAAACTTTAAACAACTCTTTCAACATATTTATGCGCGTTTAGATTCCATAGATTGTATTTTACAAGGTTTATCTCAAACTAAGCTGGTACAACAACTGGAGGTAGACCATGGGGTTATTTCAGCCACCTCTAGCGCTTTGCCCCAACCCATTGTTACTTCTGAAGTTTGTACAACTCCTAATATTAATAACCGTGAAATCAATAGTCTGAGTTCTAATTGTTATAATACTATTCAAGGTTGTGCGTAAGAAAATTTTATGCCTATCCCAATCTCGACGGGTCACCTTGGTGTAGTCAATGAGATGTCATCTAGCAGGGCTACACATGTAAGTCTTGATCCCAGGTGTAGTTTACCCCAGGCGACCTTACAAGACTCAAGGAATAAAGGGCAATTGCAACACTTGGGTGCACATGGATCAAAATTCAGGAAAGCAAGTCCTTATTAGCCGGGACCAGGGGCCACTACCCCTGCTCGTCCCAACTCTCAGCCCATCAAATACAGCTCCAGTTCACTTTTCGAACTTAGAGGAAAGGTTCTCACACCTTGCCTCTCCAGTTGGAACCCGGCTGGGAAACGTTTCTCCTGCACTCACTGCGCATATCAGTCCCACCCGGACACCCCCCCTCCTGAAACTCAACGCCACATATTCCTGATAAATTGTAGGTAACTCCCTAAACACTCCGTAGAGATCGCGCTACTTTTAGAGGATCTCAAACCTGACGCGCTGTTTCTCACTGAAACTTGGCTCCATCCCGAGTCTGACCCCGATGTCATTCAAGCATTACCCGGAGAATACCTTATCCTCCGCGAAGATCGCTCAACCGGAAGAGGCGGAGGATTCGCAGTCATATATAAAGAATGCTACAACTGCCGCAGCTTCCCCAACCCTATAGCCAACTGTGAAAGCCTCTCCTTCTCCCTAGACCTCTCACACACCTTCACTTTTTCTGGTACTCTTATATACCGCCCTCCGGGGAACATGGGATAATTCCTTGACAGTCTGCCACCCTTCATAGCCAATAGAGCCTGTAGCCTCCCTCACTACACCATCTTAGGGGATCTCAATATTCATCTTGACAACCCCTTGGATCATGCAGCTACAGAACTAACTGCTAGTCTTGAGGCACTTCAACTCGTATTAAAACCAACCCACTCCAGGGGCCATCTCCTTGATCCCATCTTTAGCAACTGTAAGAACCTCACAGCTGGCACACCTTCACCCCTTCCAAGGACAGATCACTTCTTGATACCCATCTCCCTGACCATCCCTAATCTGTCTCCCCCTCCACCTACAGCACCTCGGAGAGACCGTACCTGGTCGAAATTTAGCCACACACAATGGACAACTACCCTAGAAACCACCGTTCCTCCGTGCAACCCCGACCCCATCTCTAGTAATGAGAATTATAATAGATGGATCACACAGTCTTTGGATTCAATACTACTGTTAAATCACATTGAACCCAAACACAGGTCCAGGACTGCACCCTGGTACTCTGTGGAACTACGACAAATGAAACGCCAATGCAAAAAACTTGAAAAGAAATGGCGCTTAGACTACTCACCGTCAGGGAAAACTGCTTATCGAACGGCCTTATTATCATACAAAAATGAAATAAGAAGCACGCAATCCACTTTCTTCGAAAACAAAATAAATGCATCAGCCTCAAAACCCAAAGAAATATACCAAATCGCTAAAACCCTGCTTAAAATCCCAGAAAAACCCTTAGATCCCCACAATGCCCAATTGCACTGTAATAACTTAGCCGAGTACTTTAACACAAAAATTCATACCATCTATTCCTCCTTCCCCCTCGCCACCAACCCTCAATCCTTTTGGAAACCCTTCCTCCTATGGACCCCACCACTCTCCTATCCTTCATGTCGCAGATCAAATCAGGCTCTCCTAATGACCCAGCACCCGCTCACGTCCTGCAGATTCCTTCTCCTCAAATTCTCCCCATTATTCTGGATGTGATCAATGCCTCCCTCACCACAGGCATTGTCCCCCCCAGCTGGAAACAAGCTATGGTCAAAGCCCTCCTAAAAAAAGCAAACCTCAATCAGGAAAACCAAGGAAACTTTCGTCCCATCTCCCTACCACCCAGGATAAGCAAAATCGCAGAAAAACACGTTAATAACACTCTGACAGAGTTCCTCGAAACGAATAACTTATTAGACCTCTCACAGACTGGGTTCCGTCCCATGCACGGACTGAGACCGCTCTCCTCTCCGTGACAGAGGAAGCAAGGATGATTACGGATCAAGGGGGCACTGCGGCCATCATACTCCTGGACCTCAGTGCCGCCTTTGATACTGTGAACCACAACACCCTTCTACGGAGGCTCTCTGACCTGGGGCTAGCGACTAAAGCTAGGACATGCAAAACAGATATGTGGTGGTAGTGTTTCTCAAGAATGAGAAAACGTCCGCACATATGTATGATACAATACTCTAAACACGTATACGTGTATTGTCACTTGTAAACAGTTTCTAATGTGAGGTGCACTATTGTCCTGTCAAACACCCACCACCAGGAGTGTTAAATTAGCAAAAAAATGAATTTTTCACTAATATTGAATATCAAAAAGAAAACAGGCATTGATCATGCACCCTCACAGAATATATAATGATCCGAGTACTAATCACAAATTTATAAAGTACAGTTCATTGATAGGAGAAAGGTTTCCAAAATACGGATCCAGAGTCAAGCGTTAGACTTCAAATCTTTTATTTTATATTCATTAAAATTATTTCCAGCTTGTCCTGCCGACACGTGTTTCGTCTCTTTGGAGACTTTTTCAAGGCCAAGAAGACGGAAATAGTGCACTGGTATTAAGCATCACGAGTCTTGTTATAAGGAAATGTGGATGAATCCAAGTTCTACGGTCACATCAGAAAGAACAATCCTAGAGTCAATGTATAATGAGCACACAATCTTCATGATCCGGTTCACCGGTGTATAATCTTAAAGGGTATGTACTGACATCCAGAACAGTGGTCAAAAGTTAGGAAGAATAAACTTAGTTAATAACACGTCATACTTCGTGAAGGTGGATTCAATATTCTTAACTTTATATGTTGACCATGATAAGTCACTCATATGTCGTGGCGTCACCCTGGCACCTTCACCGCTGCCAGCTAGGACATGGCTTGAGTCCTTTCTATCAGACCGTTCTTTTCAAGTATTCGAGGGCAATGTCACCTCCCCCAGCAAACCACTTAACTGCGGTGTCCCACAGAGCTCCTCCCTGAGCCCTACGCTTTTTAACGTGTACATGAGCCCCCTAGCTGAGGTCATTCGCCCCTTCGAAGTAAAAATCATCTCTTACGCAGACGATACTCAGTTAGTGGTGGCTCTGAATCACCCCCAGTCCCAGGCTAGTGACCTGAGGGGCTGCTTAGAGGCCGTCTTCTCTTGGATGATCTCGTCCTGTCTCAAGTTAAATAGAGACAAGACGGAGTTGATGGTGTTAGGCAATTCCCCTGAAAACCCCGTTGACTCCATATGGCCAATCTCTCTCGGACCGGCACCCATAGCAAAGGATACTATCAAGAGCCTTGGAATCTGGCTGGACAAGGGGCATACCCTCCACCCCCAGGCAGTCAAACTCTCAGCTGCCTGCTTTGGCTTACTCAGACTCATCCGAAAAATCCTTCCCCTCCTCGCATTCAAGGCAAGTCAGATTATGATTCAGGGCCTAATCCTTTCCCGGCTGGACTTCGGAAATGCTCTCTACTTGGGAGCCCCCCAATCCACTCTAAACAAGCTACAGGTGATCCAGAATTGTGCTGCACGCACCCTTCTCCGGATCCCCCGCCGCCTCCCCGTAAGATCTGAACTAAGAGACCTCCACTGGCTACCCATAAGGAAGAGAATCGAATTTAAGAGCATGTGCATTGTCCACCGTGCATTCTGGCGAAGGGGGGCCACCATCAATCACTCGCTTGTCACCCCCTACATCCCAAACAGGCAGCTTAGGTCCGCCCATGCCTTCCAAGTCTTAACACCTAGGATTCGGAGGGCGAGGTACGGGGGTCGAGCGTTCTCTTTTAACTCGGCAGGACTCTGGAACTCCCTACCCCTTCCTCTTCGGTCAGAGCCTAATCATCTATCCTTTCGTAAAAAGTTAAAAACCCTACTATTCAGCAAATAAGTCAGCTCACGTCCCTCATTCACACACGTTAGTCCACAGTGCTAGGATGCCTCAGGGTAGCTATCGCGCTCTATAAAAACTAATTCCATTCCATAAATAAGGAATCGCAAATAAGGAATTGTTTTTCGGGATGCATGTACAGATTCGATAATTTTTAGCAATTCAGTAAAAATCGCTAAAAAAGTCAGAATAAACGATAGCGAATCCTTAAAATAAAAATTAGCTATTACCGAAATCAGTATTAGCGATTTCAGTAATAGCTAATTCGGAAATAGCGAATTCGGAAAAAAACGTGTCGCTCCCGAAGCAGGCTGATGACATCACAACCAGGAAGTCATCCAGCCCATGCTTCATTCAGTGTCCTGAGGAGCGCAGAGGAGGAGGCAGAGGACAGAAGCTGGCCTGAGAGACTTCACCCTTTCAACCCAGCTACACAAGACCTAGCCAGGATGGACAACAATGCTGCAAAGACAACTGCCACACCCAGGAAGAGGAAGAGAAAGTTCTCTGATAGGGAACTGGAACATCTGATAGAGGGGGTGAGCAGCAACCATGACAAACTTTTTGGAAAGTTGTCCCTGAAGGTGCCAGAAGCTGAGAGGCGCAAAATATGGCTGCGCATCAAGGAGAAGGCAAATGCTGTGGGAGTCACGCACCACAGCATTGACGACCTGAAGAAAAGGTGGAACAATCTCAGGAAACGTGCCAAAGAGCACATAGCGGAAAGGGTGAAGGAAGCAGCAGGCACAGGAGGGGAGCCATCCAAAGTACACGCCAACACAGCCCTGAAGGACCTCGTTGAGGGGACTATTGAGCCTGAGGCAGTCATGGGAGTCATCCAAATGGACACTACCGGCGCAGCAACCACACAACAAGGTAAGATGCATGCCTGCGCTAATACACTGCGTATTGTATACCCATGCACATCCCCCCAGGCTAATCCCAGTGTGCAGGAAGAAGTTCATTACACATATACCCTCACGTACAAATAGCATCATGAGAGTTGTAGTCATGTTAGCCAAGTGTACATGGATAATCACCAATGCGCAAGAAATTACACCAGCAGTAGGGGTCCGACAGTGTGTCTAAATATGTAATTTATTATGTGAAAAGTAGGCTAATTGATAAACAGATAGAGTAAAAAAATAAAATAACAATGCACTGTTTCACACACAGATGCATCTCCGGTGGACTCAGATGACAGTGAGCGCCTCATCCTTTCGGAGACACCGGCAGAGACAGATGGAGAGACTATGCAGGACCGTCAATCCACACCACCACCACCACCAACAACACCACCACTACCACCAAAACGTAGGGCACATGTCCCCGCACTGCAGGTAATGGAAACAGAGTCTAGCCCAGCACCCACAAGAGTTCCCAGCCAGACATGTGTTACTCCGCCAGCTCCAACACCAGCACGTGGCCAAGTCAGACAGCGGCGCAGGTCCATGGGCAGTATTGTGGTGAAATCCGAACAGGCTCCAAATGTCTATGATGGGGTAGAGTCCCAAATGCTACTTGTTCAGCGCCTTCAGGGGAGACATATGGTACAATAAACCTGCGGATCTCCAAACTGGGCAAACACATGAGCACGATGACAGAATGTGTGCGTGACTTAACCACAGTTGTAGCAGAGGGGAATCAAGAAATTAACAAGACACTACAGGAGCTCACCCGTGCCGTCCTAGCATGACAACGCAGTGAGCGCAGGAGGCATCGGCAGAGCTTGCTTCGTTCTTCTGCATAAACTAGGGCCATCACCAAGCTCTGCAACATTACTGGTGTCTTGTCACGCCGCTCCGTGTCACTGCAGATAGATCTAGGACATTACTGTGGAGATGTTGCGAAGGCCTTAGGCCAAGTGACCACTGCTGTGGAACATCTGCAGTCTGGTACATTGAGTGCCAGCAACTTGGAAGGGGAGGAGGGTAGTGAGGCGGCATGGAGAATGAATAGCGTGTCACCCCGAGTGGGATGGGTATGCTCAGACGTGAGTCCCATGCACTCCACACCACTGGATTCAAGCAAGCCGGGCTGAAGTCGGCTGGAATGCCAGAAACCGGTCCTCGGAAGATTGTTTCCGGTCCAGGGAAGGAATGGCTTGGCAGTTCGGGCTGGACTGTTCTCATGAGGCACAGGGTCAGACTGATTTGCATATGGCCATGTCTGAACTGGGGTGGTGTGGAGTGCAAAAAAACGATGGATTTAGGCCCAGATCTCTGTACTGGGGTGAATGTATGACATTGTTCTGCATTCTGTCCATCACCTGTGGTTTTTGCGTTTGTCACCCCGAGTGGGATGGGTATGCTCAGACGTGAGTCCCATGCACTCCACACCACTGGATTCAAGCAAGCCGGGCTGAAGATGGCTGGAATGCCAGAAACTGGTCCTTGGAAGCTTGTTTCCGGTATAGGGAAGGCATGGCTTGGCAGTTCGGGCTGGACTGTTCCCATGAGGCACAGGGTCAGACTGATTTGCATATGGTGATGTCTGAACTGGGGTGGTGTGGAGTGCAAAACAACTATGGATTTAGGCCCAGATCTCTGTACTGGGGTGAATGTATGACATTGTTCTGCATTCTGTCCATCACCTGTGGTTTTTGCACAAGTCAGACAGCGGTGCATGTCCTTGGGCAGTATTGTGGTGAAATCCGAACAGGCTTCAAATGTCTATGATGGGGTAGAGTCCCAAATGCCACATGTTCAGCGCCTTCAGGGGAGACATATGGTACAATAAACCTGCGGATCTCCAAACTGGGCAAACACATGAGCACGATGACAGACTGTGTGCGTGACTTAACCACAGTTGTAGCAGAGGGGAATCAAGAAATTAACAAGACACTACAGGAGCTCACCCGTGCCGTCCTAGCATGACAACGCAGTGAGCGCAGGAGGCATCGGCAGAGCTTGCTTCGTTCGTCTGCATATACTAGGGCAATCACTAAGCTCTGCAACAGCACTGGTGTCTTGTCACGCCGCTCCGTGTCACTGCAGATAGATCTAGGACATTACTGCGGAGATTTTGCGAAGGCCTTATGCCAAGTGACCACTGCTGTGGAACATCTACAGTCTGGTACATTGAGTGCCAGCAACTTGGAAGGGGAGGAGGGTAGTGAGGCGGCATGGAGCATGAGTAGCGTGTCCGTGCGGGAGACCAGTAGCAGGAGGCGCAGTTCGCGCAGCTCAACAGCCATAGGCACACATCCTGGTGATGTAGAGGAGCCATGCGACAGGAGGCTGGGGGTACGTAACAAGAGGCGCTAGATATGCAGTTCCACCTATTTGTCCATGGTGGTGTAACCATGGGCCACTTAAATATTGTGATTGCACTTACGTGCTGTTAACGGTTTTATTTCATTTGACAAAGTATTCAATCACCGTCATGTTTCCTAAATCTGAATTTATTTTTCACATGTGCTCATGTGAATAAAACATTTGCACTCAACAATATTTTGTGATGGCTCATTCTTACTTGGCTCTGAAGTGATGTTGTGTAATGTATGTCCGCCTCCTCTGACCTTCAGCTGTGTTTGGCACTTGTGACTGTCGGTGTTGTGCGGGTGGTTGGTCATCCCGATCGTTGTCATTTCCGTCCATCACAATTGGTATCCTCTTTCTGCTTGCAATGTTGTGCAGCATGGCACATACTGTTACACTCCTGCAGCAGGTCTCAGGGTGATATTGCAATGCACCACCAGTCTTATGTAAGATCCTGAAGCGACTTTTCAGGATCCCGAATGTTCTCTCAACCACATTTCCGGTGCTAATATGTGCCGCTTGGAACCGTTGCTCCTGTGGTGTTGCTGAGTTGAGGTAGGGGGTGAGGATATATTCCTGCAAGTCGTAAGCACTGTCACCTACAGGGGGGAAGCAAAGGCTTGGCGGCAGTAATGCAATTACATATGTGATAATGATGTAATGAATAGGTATATGTATGTACCAAGTAGGTGTCCCTCTCCAAATTCACAGTTGAGCAGATGTCTGTGGATGCCACCGTGTCGGAATATATATGAGTCGTGTGTGCTCCCTGGAAATTGTGCCACTATGTCCATAATTATGTGCTTGGCATTGCACACGACCTGCACGTTAATCGAGTGAATGGACTTCCTGTTACGGAAGATGTACTTGTTGGCTGAGGGGGGACAGATAGGGACATGCGTGCAGTCAATGCATCCTATGACATGGGGGAATTGGGCCACCTGGTAGAAGTCCTGTTTGGTCTGGTTCAACTGCTGCGGGGTTCTGAGGAAGGTGATGTGGGTATGTATCAATGTCAGCATGGCATCAATAAATGTACGGAAGAAGCGTGAAAGTGTGCTTTGTTAGACACCTCACGCTACTGCTATGACCCCCTGGAAACTTCCAGATGCCAGTAGGTGCAGGCTGCATAGGACCTGGTCGTGCACAGGAATGGCATTGGTCCTACGGGTTTGGTGCTGCAGTAGTGGTTCCAGGTCAGCAATTAGGCGCATTATCATGGCACGATTCAGACGGTACTTGTCATATACTTCATCCTCATTTTGGCCCAGCAATGTAATGCGCACTCTGAATACCCTCTCCTGGATCCTCCTCCTGTGCTGTGCTGCTGCATTTATTCTCATCCTCCTTGCAAGCACGTAGAGGGCTGCCATTTTGAAAATGTACAGGGTCTCCTGTATCATTTTTGAAGGGTTTCAGATTCATTACACCTGTGACAGAAGATCTTTTTTTTTGTGTGTTTCATCAACTTTACCTCCTGGTTGAGATTCCCCTTATTCTGCTCATGCTAAATAGCGATTTTGATGATTTTCGGTATTAGCAAATTGTGATGCATTCATTTGCGATTCTTTATTTGCTAATCGCTATTGGCAAGCACAATTGTTATTTTTGCTAAATTCGATTATTTAATTTGCGATTCGGTAATTTACCAGGGGTTTTTTTGCGATTATTTTTTTTTTAGCTATTGGGGTTGATGCATTGAAACATGTTTTTGGGCGCTCGCTAACGGCCTATTTTACTGATTCGCAAATTTTGCGAGGACAATTTTGCTTGATGCAAAGGGCAGATACTTAGTTCACAGGTCAAGACAAATGAACCATCTGCGCAGGTACATAACAGGCCAAACCAACAACAAATGAATCTTCCTCCTTCTGCTTGCCCTTTTGTTGTAATTTTAGTGAATGTGCCTTTATTGCGCCCACATTTAAATGAATCTCCCATCCAACTGATGGACAAGGCCCAACATTGGCTGAACCAAAACTCAGAAATGGGGTATTTGATACAAAATCATTTGCTAATGGCCAGAAGAACACAATGGTTAGGCACTGATATAAAATCAATAAACTACGACTGTGTAATTAAAAATGTTGATAACGAACGCCTGGTGAGAGTTTTACTTGGAAGCCTACCGGTCGTCCCCTCTCTCCATTCTCAGATCTATGCAGTTTCTCTTGGTTTCTTTTACAGACCTGCCCTAGCATGTGCAAATAACAGTTTTCAATCTGCAAGACCCAGTCTTAGGCACTCAAATGTGGCTCCCGCTCTGCTTGCCTTATCTAACAGGTACTCAACGTTGGAAGATATGGAGGCCTGTATTTAACTGCCCCCTAAACAAATGGTCTCTGGACAGGTTTCTGTAGAACGGGCTTACTTTGCTGGTCCTGATATAGTAAATAGCACCGCCCCAAACCAACCTAATGATATTCTATCTATCTCTCCAGTAATGACGGCCCACCTTTCACATGACTCCAGCAGTTTCTATTGTGGAATATAGCGGGATACAAATCCAAAAAAGATCATCCAAACTGGCATAAAGTGTTCCTAACTTCAGATATAATTTGTTTTTAGGAAACTTGGGCAGAACAGCCTGTGTTTGTAGATGGTTATCGTTCGTATGTTACCCCAGCAGTCCTGTCAATTGCTGGCAGATCTAAGGGGGGGTTTACTTACCCTTATTGCAAACACGCTCAAATTAGGTAAAGTGAAGGTCATTAACAAATCACCTCACTTTCACGTAATCTTGGCTAAAGCCCCTGGGAAAGTTGATCTGTAAATGATTAATTTTTGTAATAACAATTTTAAGAATTCTGCATTTGATAGATGGGTTAGGTGAAATATTGGAAGCGCTATTAACACATCACCCACAAACCCCTTTTTAGGTCTCGCACGTGCGAACGGGATCGCGAAAGCGATCCGTCGCTGCAAGACTTATTGTGATCATTTCAGTTTTCAAGGACTCAAGGGGAACAGACAAGAGACAAGAGATGTGAACGCGCAGATCTTCGACTTGGATTAGGTCGCGCGCGTCAACTGTGAAGAGCATGTCAGTTTCAGTTTTACACGAGCAGTTCTACATTTTGTTAATTTGTTGCAGTTTTAAAGGCTGGTTTGTGAAGAACATGTCAGTTTCAGTTTCCCCTTGCCAACTGCGTGCAAACAGCTTCTGCATACAATTTTTTTTAATGGTTTTTTAAAATATAATGTGCGTGTTTTAATACAAGTGTGTTGAAAAGTGGGTGTTTTCGATAATTAGTCCGTAAAAAAGTGTTTGTGTTTAACTACAATAATAATGTGTGTGTTTTCAATACAATGAGCATGTTAGGAAGTGTTTGTGCTGTACAGTGGAGTGCTGCGTTGTAGAGTGCAGCGCTGTATAGTGGGGTGGTGTGTTGTAGAGTGGACTAGTGTGCTTTGTGGAGTAGTGCATTGTAGAGTGGAGCACTGCGCTGTAGAGTAGAGCGCTGCACTGTAGAGTGGAGCGCTGCGCTGTAGAGTGGAGCGCTGTAGAGTGGAGCGCTGCGCTGTAGAGTGAATCCGGCACTGTAGAGTGGATGCTGCGCTGTAGAGTGAATGCTGCGCTGTAGAGTGGAGCGCTGCGCTGTAGAGCAGAATGCTGCGTTGTGTAGTGTTGCGCTGTAGAGTGGAGCGCTGCGCTGTAGAGTGGAGTGTTGCGCTGTAGAGGGGAGTGTTGCGCTGGAGAGTGGCGCGCTGCGCTGGAGAGTGGCGCGCTGCGCTGCAGACTGGACCGCTGTGCTGTAGAGTGAGTGCTGCTTTGTAGAGTGGAATGCTGCGCTGTACAGTGGTGTGCTAAATTGGGAAGGTCTGCTCTGTAAAGTGGAGTGTTGTGTTGTGCTGCGCTGTAGAGTGGAGTGTTGCGCTGTAGAGTGGAGTGTTGCGCTGTAGAGTGGAGTGTTGCGCTGTAGAGTGGACTGTTGCGCTGTAGAGTGGCGTGTTGCGCTGTAGAGTGGTGTGTTGCGCTGTAGAGTGGCGTGTTGCGCTGTGGAGTGGCGTGCTGCACTGAAGAGTGGCGTGCTGCGCTGTAGAGTGGTGTGCTGCGCTGTAGAGTGGAGCACTGCGCTGTGGAGTGGAGCGCTGTAGAGTGGAGCACTGCACTGTAGAGTGGAGCGCTGCACTGTAGAGTGGAGCGCTCAGCTGTAGAGTGGAGCGCTGCGCTGTAGAGTGGAGCGCTGCACTGTAGAGTGGAGCGCTGCGCTGCGCTGCAGAGTGGAGCGCTGCGCTGCAGAGTGGAGCGCTGCGCTGCAGAGTGGAGCGCTGCGCTGTAGAGTGGAGCGCTGCGCTGTAGAGTGGAGCTCTGTAGAGTGGAGCACTGCGCTGTAGAGTGGAGCGCTGCGCTGTAGAGTGGAGCGCTGTAGAGTGGAGCACTGCGCTGTAGAGTGAATGCTG
Source organism: Lissotriton vulgaris (assembly GCF_964263255.1). Classification (NCBI taxonomy): domain Eukaryota; kingdom Metazoa; phylum Chordata; class Amphibia; order Caudata; family Salamandridae; genus Lissotriton; species Lissotriton vulgaris. Next base: position 1,102,990,140 of record NC_141693.1, read on the forward strand.
TACTGTAGAGTGAATGCTGCACTGTAGAGTGTAGCTCTGCGCTGTACAGCAGTATTCTGCGTTGTCTAGTGTTGCGCTATAGAGTGGAGCGCTGCGCTGTAGAGTGGAGCGCTGCGCTGTAGAGTGGAGCGCTGCGCTGTAGAGTGGAGTGCTATTCTGGGGAGTTCTGTGCTGTAGAGTGGAGTGCTGCGTTGTATAGTGCTGCACTGTAGAGTGGAGCGCTGCGCTGTAGAGTGGAGCGCTGCGCTGTAGAGTGCTGCGCTGTTGAGTGGAGCGCTGCGCTGTAGAGTGGAGCGCTGCGCTGTAGAGTGGAGTGCTATACTGGGAAGTTCTGTGCTGTAGAGTGGACTGCTGCGTTGTAGAGTGGACTGCTGCGTTGTAGAGTGGACTGCTGCATTGTAGAGTGGAGTGTTGTGTTGTAGAGTGGAGTGTTGCGCTGTAGAGTGGAGTGTTGCGCTGTAGAGTGGAGTGTTGTGCTGTAGAGTGGAGTGTTGCGCTGTAGAGTGGAGTGTTGCGCTGTAGAGTGGAGCGCTGCGCTGTAGAGTAGAGCGCTGTAGAGTGGAGCGCTGCGCTGTAGAGTGGAGCGCTGCGCTGTAGAGTGGAGCGCTGCGCTGTAGAGTGGAGCGCTGCGCTGTAGAGTGGAGCGCTGCGCTGTAGAGTGGAGCGCTGCGCTGTAGAGTGGAGCGCTGCACTGTAGAGTGAATGCTGCGCTGTAGAGTGAATGCTGCGCTGTAGAGTGGAGCGCTGCGCTGTAGAGCAGAATGCTGCTTTGTGTAGTGTTGTGCTGTAGAGTGGAGTGCTGAGCTGTAGAGTGGAGCGCTGCACTGTAGAGTGAAGCGCTGCGCTGTAGAGTGGAGCGTTGCGCTGTAGAGTGGAGCGTTGCGCTGTAGAGTGGAGTGTTGCGCTGTAGAGTGGCGCGCTGCGCTGTAGAGTGAGTGCTGCTCTGTAGAGTGGAATGCTGCGCTGTACAGTGGTGTGCTAAATTGGGAAGGTCTGCGCTGTAAAGTGTAGTGTTGTGTTGTGTAGTGCTGCGCTGTAGAGTGGAGCACTGCGCTGTGGCGCGCTGCGCTGTAGAGTGACGCGCTGTGCTGCAGACTGGAACGCTGCGCTGTAGAGTGGAGTGTTGCGCTGTAGAGTGGAGTGTTGCGCTGTAGAGTGGAGTGTTCGCTGTAGAGTGGAGTGTTGCGCTGTAGAGTGGAGTGTTGCGCTGTAGAGTGGCGTGCTGCGCTGTAGAGGAGCGCTGCGCTGTGGAGTGGAGCGCTATAGAGTGGAGCACTGCACTGTAGAGTGGAGCGCTGCGCTGTAGAGTGGAGCGCTGCGCTGTAAAGTGAATGCTGCACTGTAGAGTGAATGCTGCGCTGTAGAGTGGAGCGCTGCGCTGTAAAGCAGAATGCTGCGTTGTGTAGTGTTGCGCTGTAGAGTGGAGCGCTGCGCTGTAGAGTGGAGCACTGCGCAGTAGAGTGGAGCGCTGCGCTGTAGAGTGGAGCGCTGCGCTGTAGAGTGGAGCGCTGCGCAGTAGAGTGGAGCGTTGCGCTGTAGAGTGGAGCGTTGCGCTGTAGAGTGGAGCGTTGCGCTGTAGAGTGGAGCGTTGCGCTGTAGAGTGGAGTGCTGCTCTGTAGAGTGGAATGCTGCGCTGTACAGTGGTGTGCTAAATTGGGAAGGTCTGCGCTGTAAAGTGGAGTGTTGTGTTGTGTAGTGCTGTGCTGTCGAGTGGAGCACTGCGCTGTGGCGCGATGCGCTGTAGAGTGGCGCGCTGTGCTGCAGACTGGAACGCTGCGCTGTAGAGTGGAGTGTTGCGCTGTAGAGTGGAGTGTTGCGCAGTAGAGTGGAGTGGTGCGCTGTAAAGTGGAGTGTTGCGCTGTAGAGCAGCGTGCTGCGCTGTAGAGTGGAGCGCTGCGCTGTGGAGTGGAGCGCTATAGAGTGGAGCGCTGCGCTATAGAGTGGAGCGCTGCGCTGTAGAGTGGAGCGCTGCGCTGTGGAGCGCTGCGCTGTAGAGTGGAGCGCTGCGCTGTAGAGTGGAGCGCTGTAGAGTGGAGCGCTGCGCTGTAGAGTGAATGCTGCACTGTAGAGTGAATGCTGCGCTGCAGAGTGGAGCGCTGCGCTGTAGAGCAGAATGCTGCGTTGTGTAGTGTTGCGCTGTAGAGTGGAGCGCTGCGCTGTAGAGTGGAGCGCTGCGCTGTAGAGTGGAGCGCTGCTCTGTAGAGTGGAGCGCTGCGCTGTAGAGTGGAGTGTTGCACTGGAGAGTGGCGCGCTGCGCTGTAGAGTGGCGCGCTGCGCTGCAGACTGGACCACTGCGCTGTAGAGTGGAGGGCTGCGCTATATAGTGAGTGCTGCTCTGTAGAGTGGAATGCTGCGCTGTACAGTGGTGTGCTAAATTGGGAAGGTCTGCGCTGTAAAGTGGAGTGTTGTGTTGTGTAGTGCTGCGCTGTAGAATGGCAAACAAAACAGGTGATGGACCGAATGTGGATCAATGTCACACATTCACCCCAGTCCAAAGATCTGGGCCCAAATCCATCGTTTTTTTGCACTCCACACCACCCTGGGTTAGACAATGGCGATATGCAAATCAGCTCTGCCCCTGTGCCCCATGGGTACAGTCCAGTCCGAACTACAAAAGCCATGTCCTTCCCAGAACGGAATCAAGCATCCGAGGACCGGACCGGTTTCGAGGTAACACCTCTCATCAGCCCGGCTAGCTTGACTCCAGTGGTGTGGAGTGCCTGGGACCCACGTCTGAGCATCCCCAGCGCACTTATGGCGGCAATTGCAAACAAAACAGGTGATGGACCGAATGTGGATCAATGTCACACATTCACCCCAGTCCAAAGATCTGGGCCCAAATCCATGGTTTTTTTGCACTCCACACCACCCTGGGTTAGACAATGGCGATATGCAAATCAGCTCTGACCCTGTGCCCCATGGGTACAGTCCAGTCCGAACTACAAAAGCCATGTCCTTCCCAGAACGGAATCAAGCATCCGAGGACCGGACCGGTTTCGAGGTAACACCTCTCATCATCCCGGCTAGCTTGACTCCAGTGGTGTGGAGTGCCTGGGACCCACGTCTGAGCATCCCCAGCGCACTTATGGCGGCAATTGCAAACAAAACCGGTGATGGACCGAATGTGGATCAATGTCACACATTCACCCCATTCCAAAGATCTGGGCCCAAATCCATTGTTTTTTTGCACTCCACACCACCCTGGGTTAGACAATGGCGATATGCAAATCAGCTCTGACCCTGTGCCCCATGGGTACAGTCCAGTCCGAACTACAAAAGCCATGTCCTTCCCAGAACGGAATCAAGCATCCGAGGACCGGACCGGTTTTGAGGTAACACCTCTCCTCAGCCCGGCTAGCTTGACTCCAGTGGTGTGGAGTGCCTGGGACCCACGTCTGAGCATCCCCAGCGCACTTATGGCGGCAATTGCAAACAAAACAGGTGATGGACCGAATGTGGATCAATGTCACACATTCACCCCAGTCCAAAGATCTGGGCCCAAATCCATCGTTTTTTTGCACTCCACACCACCCTGGGTTAGACAATGGCGATATGCAAATCAGCTCTGACCCTGTGCCCCATGGGTACAGTCCAGTCCGAACTACAAAAGCCATGTCCTTCCCAGAATGGAATCAAGCATCCGAGGACCGGACCGGTTTCGAGGTAACACCTCTCATCAGCCCGGCTAGCTTGACTCCAGTGGTGTGGAGTGCCTGGGACCCACGTCTGAGCATCCCCAGCGCACTTATGGCGGCAATTGCAAACAAAACAGGTGATGGACCGAATGTGGATCAATGTCACACATTCACCCCAGTCCAAAGATCTGGGCCCAAATCCATCGTTTTTTTGCACTCCACACCACCCTGGGTTAGACAATGGCGATATGCAAATCAGCTCTGACCCTGTGCCCCATGGGTACAGTCCAGTCCGAACTACAAAAGCCATGTCCTTCCCAGAAGGGAATCAAGCATCCGAGGACCGGACTGGTTTCGAGGTAACACCTCTCATCAGCCCGGCTAGCTTAACTCCAGTGGTGTGGAGTGCCTGGGACCCACGTCTGAGCATCCCCAGCGCACTTATGGCGGCAATTGCAAACAAAACAGGTGATGGACCGAATGTGGATCAATGTCACACATTCACCCCAGTCCAAAGATCTGGGCCCAAATCCATCGTTTTTTTGCACTCCACACCACCCTGGGTTAGACAATGGCGATATGCAAATCAGCTCTGACCCTGTGCCCCATGGGTACAGTCCAGTCCGAACTACAAAAGCCATGTCCTTCCCAGAACGGAATCAAGCATCCGAGGACCGGACCGGTTTTGAGGTAACACCTCTCCTCAGCCCGGCTAGCTTGACTCCAGTGGTGTGGAGTGCCTGGGACCCACGTCTGAGCATCCCCAGCGCACTTATGGCGGCAATTGCAAACAAAACAGGTGATGGACCGAATGTGGATCAATGTCACACATTCACCCCAGTCCAAAGATCTGGGCCCAAATCCATCGTTTTTTTGCACTCCACACCACCCTGGGTTAGACAATGGCGATATGCAAATCAGCTCTGACCCTGTGCCCCATGGGTACAGTCCAGTCCGAACTACAAAAGCCATGTCCTTCCCAGAATGGAATCAAGCATCCGAGGACCGGACCGGTTTCGAGGTAACACCTCTCATCAGCCCGGCTAGCTTGACTCCAGTGGTGTGGAGTGCCTGGGACCCACGTCTGAGCATCCCCAGCGCACTTATGGTGGCAATTGCAAACAAAACAGGTGATGGACCGAATGTGGATCAATGTCACACATTCACCCCAGTCCAAAGATCTGGGCCCAAATCCATCGTTTTTTTGCACTCCACACCACCCTGGGTTAGACAATGGCGATATGCAAATCAGCTCTGACCCTGTGCCCCATGGGTACAGTCCAGTCCGAACTACAAAAGCCATGTCCTTCCCAGAAGGGAATCAAGCATCCGAGGACCGGACTGGTTTCGAGGTAACACCTCTCATCAGCCCGGCAAGCTTAACTCCAGTGGTGTGGAGTGCCTGGGACCCACGTCTGAGCATCCCCAGCGCACTTATGGCGGCAATTGCAAACAAAACAGGTGATGGACCGAATGTGGATCAATGTCACACATTCACCCCAGTCCAAAGATCTGGGCCCAAATCCATCGTTTTTTTGCACTCCACACCACCCTGGGTTAGACAATGGCGATATGCAAATCAGCTCTGACCCTGTGCCCCATGGGTACAGTCCAGTCCGAACTACAAAAGCCATGTCCTTCCCAGAACGGAATCAAGCATCCGAGGACCGGACCGGTTTCGAGGTAACACCTCTCATCAGCCCGGCTAGCTTGACTCTAGTGGTGTGGAGTGCCTGGGACCCACGTCTGAGCATCCCCAGCGCACTTATGGCGGCAATTGCAAACAAAACAGGTGATGGACCGAATGTGGATCAATGTCGCACATTCACCCCAGTCCAAAGATCTGGGCCCAAATCCATCGTTTTTTTGCACTCCACACCACCCTGGGTTAGACAATGGCGATATGCAAATCAGCTCTGACCCTGTGCCCCATGGGTACAGTCCAGTCCGAACTACAAAAGTCATGTCCTTCCCAGAACGGAATCAAGCATCCGAGGACCGGACCGGTTTCGAGGTAACACCTCTCATCAGCCCGGCTAGCTTGACTCCAGTGGTGTGGAGTGCCTGGGACCCACGTCTGAGCATCCCCAGCGCACTTATGGCGGCAATTGCAAACAAAACAGGTGATGGACCGAATGTGGATCAATGTCACACATTCACCCCAGTCCAAAGATCTGGGCCCAAATCCATCGTTTTTTTGCACTCCACACCACCCTGGGTTAGACAATGGCGATATGCAAATCAGCTCTGACCCTGTGCCCCAGGGGTACAGTCCAGTCCGAACTACAAAAGCCATGTCCTTCCCAGAACGGAATCAAGCATCCGAGGACCGGACAGGTTTCGAGGTAACACCTCTCATCAGCCCGGCTAGCTTGACTCCAGTGGTGTGGAGTGCCTGGGACCCACGTCTGAGCATCCCCAGCGCACTTATGGCGGCAATTGCAAACAAAACAGGTGATGGACCGAATGTGGATCAATGTCACACATTCACCCCAGTCCAAAGATCTGGGCCCAAATCCATCATTTTTTTGTCCTCCACACCACCCTGGGTTAGACAATGGCGATATGCAAATCAGCTCTGACCCTGTGCCCACTGTAGAGTGGAGCGCTGCGCTGTAGAGTGGAGCGCTGCGCTGTAGAGTGGAGCGCTGCGCTGTAGAGTGGAGTGTTGCGCTGTAGAGTGGAGCGTTGTGCTGTAGAGTGGAGTGTTGCGCTGTAGAGTGGAGCGTTGCGCTGTAGAGTGGAGCGCTGCGCTGTAGAGTGGAGCGCTGTAGAGTGGAGCGCTGCGCTGTAGAGTGGAGCGCTGCAGAGTGAATGCTGCACTGTAGAGTGAATGCTGCACTGTAGAGTGGAGCGCTGCACTGTACAGCAGAATGCTGCGTTGTCTAGTGTTGCGCTGTAGAGTGGAGCACTGCGCTGTAAAGTGGAGCGCTGCGCTGTAGAGTGGAGCGCTGCGCTGTAGAGTGGAGCGCTGCGCTGTAGAGTGGAGTGCTGCGCTGTAGAGTGGAGTGCTATACTGGGGAGTTCTGTGCTGTAGAGTGGAGTGATGCGTTGTGTATTGCTGCGCTGTAGAGTGGAGCGCTGCACTGTAGAGTGGAGCGCTGTGCTATAGAGTGGTGCGCTGCGCTGCGCTGTAGAGTGGAGCGCTGCGCTGTAGAGTGGAGTGCTATACTGGGAAGTTCTGTGCTGTAGAGTGGACTGCTGCGTTGTAGAGTGGAGTGTTGCGCTGTAGAGTGGAGTGTTGCACTGTAGAGTGGAGTGTTGCATTGTAGAGTGGAGCGCTGCGCTGTGGCGCGCTGCGCCGTAGAGTGGCGCGCTGTGCTGCGGACTGGAACGCTGCGCTGTACAGTGGTGTGCTAAATTGGGAAGGTCTGCGCTGTAAAGTGGAGTGTTGTGTTGTGTAGTGCTGCGCTGTAGAGTGGAGCACTGCGCTGTGGCGCGCTGCGCCGTAGAGTGGCGCGCTGTGCTGCGGACTGGAACGCTGCGCTGTACAGTGGTGTGCTAAATTTGGAATGTCTGCGCTGTAAAGTGGAGTGTTGTGTAGTGCTGCGCTGTAGAGTGGAGCACTGTGCTGTAGAATGGAGCACTGCGCTGTACAGTGGAGCACTGCAATGTAGAGTGGAGCAGTTCGCTGTAGAGTGGAGCACTGTACTGTAGAGTGGAGTGCTGCATTGTATAGTGCTGCGCTGTAGAGTGGAGTGCTGGGCTATGAAGTGCTACACTGTAGACTGGGGTGCTGCGTTTTGTAATGCTGCGCTGCAGAGTGGAGCGTTGCGCTGTAGAGTGAATGCTGCGCTGTAGAGTGAATGCTGCACTGTAGAGTGAATGCTGCGCTGTAGAGTGGAGCACTGCGCTGTACAGCAGAATGCTGCGTTGTGTCGTGTTGCGTTGTAGAGTGCGATGGGTAAAATTGCCTCCAAAGGAGTTTGTTATCTTTGGTTGAGTTGACTTAATTATGGAACTGAGTTGAATGCAGGTAACTTAATTATCCTGAACAAAATTAATTCCAGTTAAAAAAACACATTCATACACTTATAACTGATTAAACATGACAATCTTTGGGCGCATTCAGAGTAGCTATCAAGGCTTTCTTCTTTAGGCTCGCTCCTCGCAAAAGTGTCAGAGGGGGCCACAGTCAATGATGCGTTCGACAAGGACAAATCTGTTCAAAGCATCCGCGTATAAGGAATGTATCCGCCGTAACTCTGCAAGCAACTTTTTCTGCTTGCAGAGTTACGGCGGATACATTCCTTATACGCGGATGCTTTGAACAGATTTGTCCTTGTCGAACGCATCATTGACTGTGGCCCCCTCTGACACTTTTGAGAGGAGCGAGCCTAAAGAAGAAAGCCTTGATAGCTACTCTGAATGCGCCCAAAGATTGTTCCATTGATTCATTTATACGTTCCGAAATTTTCCCTGCGTCCCCCGTGCAAGCGAGTACAAGATTCGACCTAAGAAGTTTTAAAGCAAACCTTTATGTCTTGAAATAGATACAATGCTTCTGCTCTACATAGCGCTTCTCTCCTAATACACGGAACTAAACTATCGTTTGAAGGGAGTTACAATATTTACTATCTACTGTCCTGATGATGGTCTTGAAGAGTTGCCCATAAAGACCGAAACGTCGACTCTCAGCTTTATCCAAAAGGAATTTCTTTTAATCTGCATTTTGGATAGGCGGCTAACAGGCCTTACAGAGATCTTGATTTATTTTCAGACATATATCCTGTATTCCTGTTTTGCATATTTTCTTTTGCATTGTATATTTCCCTTTGTGACCTAATTTTGATAAAATTCACTTTTTTGCCTATACACATGTCTATTTGTCTTTGTCTCACTGTAAAGCATTGTCATGTTTAATCAGTTATAAGTGTATGAATGTGTTTTTTTAAATCAACTGGAATTAATTTTGTCCAGGATAATTAAGTTACCTGCATTCAACTCAGTTCCATAATTAAGTCAACTCAACCAAAGATAACAAACTCCTTTGGAGGCAATTTTACCCATCCCATTATATTTTTACCCAAGCCCCCAAAGGTTTACTGGGTTGCTCACTCTATTTACCATAGCGTTGTAGAGTGGAGCGCTGCGCTGTAGAGTGGTGCGCTGCTCTGTAGAGTGGAGCGTTGCGCTGTAGAGTGGAGTGCTATACTGGGAAGTTCTGCGCTGTAGAGTGGACTGCTGCGTTGTAGAGTGGAGCGCTGCGCTGTGAAGTGGAGCGCTGTAGAGTGGAGCACTGTGCTGTAGAGTGGAGCGCTGTGCTGTAAAGTGGAGCGCTGCGCTGTAGAGTGGAGCGCTGCGCTGTAGAGTGAATGCTGCACTGTAGAGTGAATGCTGCGCTGTAGAGTGGAGCGCTGCGCTGTAGAGCAGAATGCTGCGTTGTGTAGTGTTGCGCTGTAGAGTGGAGCGCTGCGCTGTAGAGTGGAGCGCTGCGCTGTAGAGTGGAGCGTTGCGCTGTAGCACTCTGCACTCAGCAACAATCTGCACTTTGTGTTCAGTGGCAATTTGCACCTTGCATTCAGTAACAATCTGCTGTCTGCGCTTAACAACAATATGCACTGTGCATTTAACATTGTACACTTAATAGCGATCTGCACCCTGCACTCATTAACAATTTGCACTTTGCACTCAGAAACAATCTGTGCCCTGCACTTAGCAGCAAACTGCTCTCTGCACTTAACAATAGGCACTCTGCACTTAACAACAATGTGCATTTTGCATTCAATACCAGTCTGCAGTTTACACTACTATGTACTTTGCCCTTAACAATACATATCGCTCTATTACATACAACTCAACAGCAGACATCCACTACAACACATACCATTCTATTACAGCATACACCATACTACAAGCTAATTCTTGAGACAATAAAAAAGCTTTCTAAAACAACAATACGTTTGTTAAGTAAGGCACATATAGCTTCAATGAAGGGCAAATGCTTAAACAATTGTAAGGCATACAGCTATTTACATCGAGATGGCACTTCCCTGTTGTTGCAAAATATGTTTTTGCTTAGACATTTAGTTTCGTTCTTAGCCGTGCTTACACATTCAGTTTCATTTTCAGTCATGCATGGACAGCTGGCTTCAATTTGGACACACGAAACTGTTTCAAACGACAACATTTGCCCATTTAGATGCTATATATTCGTAGAAACTTTCTTATAACATAAAAGCCATTTTAGCACAAACAAAGCGTTTTTAAACTGCGTACATGTAACTCAGACATTATTAATTTTTCTTTAAAAGGACTTAGAACATTAGGTCTGTTTTAAATAGCCTTTAAAAATAACTACAATTCTTCTGAACAAAAAATGTTAAGTTATCATTCTCTTTATGTGTTGCAGTTTACGCTTTCACGGCTGCAAAATACATAAAGAAACACAAAATAAAAGCTCAAACAACTGAAAGGTATATTAGCAATTCCATCCTATTCATTAAGTGCTTTTGCAATCTCACTTAAACAAAATAACTTCACATTCTCATTATTATTCTGTATTGCAGTCTATGACCACACAGTTTTTAAATCACAAACAGTCTTACAAACCAACTAATGCTCAAATTAATATGCCATATTGTTAGAAAAGTACAATTCATTTACACGTTATTAATACTTATTACGTATACACTGTTCTATAACTAATCTACATTGCACATTCCTTTACAGTGTGCGCGCATCTTACTACAGCATGCGCCCTCACAGCGTGCACCTCTAGACAGTGTGCACCACTTTATAGTGCAAATTTCCTACAATGCCCACCCCTCTACAATGCGCACCTTACTACAAGACTTATTCCTCTACAGCGTACATCCTGTCACAGTGCACAGCCTTGTACAGTGCGCAACATTATAGCACGTACCCCTTTGCAGTGTGCACCTCTCTACAGCTTAGGCGCTTCTACAGCATGCACTACTCTACAGCGCATGCCCTTCTACACTGCATGCCTTTTGAAGCGTATGGTGTTTTACAGCGTGTACTACTGTACAGTGCACAACGCCTGCAACACCTACTCCTCTACAGCAGGCACCTTACTACATTGCGCATCTCTCTACACCATACATCCCATTACAGCGCACATCCCGGTACAATGCACATTCCTGTACAGCGTGTAACACTATAGCGTGCATCACTGTACAGCGCACAGCCCTTTACAGCACAGACGCCTCTACTACCACTGTAAAATGCACACTCCTGTACAGCATGACACACTTCAGCATGTACCCCTCTATAGCACAGACGTCTCTACAGGGCGCATTTCTTTGCAGCATGCACCCTTCTACAGGGTGCACTTGGGTACTGCATGCATCTTTATACTGCATGCGCCTCTATACTGCGCGCGCCCCTTTACAGTGTACATTGCTCTAAAGCACACGCCATTGTACAGTGCACACCACTCTACAACGCATAGTATTGTACATCGCACATTTTCTACAGTGCACAGCATTCTACAATGGACACCACTCTAGAACGCGCACCACTCTACAAAATGCGCACCTGTAGAATGCATAGCACTCTACAACGCACAGCACTCTACAATGCACACTTTAAAGCGCACATTGTTCTACGACGCACCTAATTGTACAATGAGCACTACTCTACAACATACACTACTCTACAACACACACCTATTTACAGCGCACACCACTCTAGCATGCACACTAATCTACAGCACATATCACTTTACAATGCATACCAATCTAAAGCACATATTATTTTACAGCGCATATCGCTCTGCAACATGCAGTCCTCTACAACACATAGCCCTTTACAGCGCACAATGCTGTACAGTGCACATCCCTGTATAGTGCATAAACTTCTACAGCATATAGCCTTTTACAGCGCATACCATTGTACAATGCATGTTGTACTACAGTACACGTCGTTTTACAGCGCACGCTCCTCTACAACGCATGCTCCTTTACAGCGCATGCCCCTTGACAGCGCATGCCTAATTACAGCACATGCCCGTTTACAAAACATGCCCTTCTACAGCACACATTGTTTTGCAGTGCATACTACTATACAGTACATACAATTCAATAGCACATACTGCTCTACAGTATGCAACACTACAGTGCAAAACATTCTACAGTGTGCAACATTTTACGCACATATCAATCTACAAAGCACTACTCTACAACGTACACCGCTCTACAGCACATTCTACTGTACAGCATACATCACTCTATAATACACATCACTCTATAACATACAGTACTTTACAGTACATATTACTGTACAATGCACCACAGCTCATGGTACAAAGAGCCAAAGGTTTGGGTGCCGGTCAGGTATTGCAGCGCCGACCTGACAAGGGGCAGGCTCATATGATGAAGCATGACACCTAGCTTTGGGTGTGTAAGAGCCCTAGTTACGATAAGGGAATCCCCCCTCCCTTGTCCCTGCAAACACGAAGTGGTCCAGTTGGACTCACTATGCTTTGGCCCCTCTTGGTCCTCTACCAACCACACACAGAGGAACTTCTTACTCTCTTTGCTTACTAGTCATTTTGGGGCTTGTACATGGACGTCGTTAAACACGCCCCCCAGTCCCTCCTTTTGTTGAATAAATTATTAAAGAGATATCCCTCAACAACATAGGTAGCTGCTTATTCAGTATACCCAAAGACATGCCGCGCACTGCTCCAAGCATACGTGCCCGTGTTTCTAAAACTAAAATGCTGTAAAATATGTGTGTGACGTGCAGCCTCACATACAGACAGTTGCACACTGTACTATCTATGTAATGTGCTTAGTGCAGCAATACAGATATAAATACATAAGGAAGTCAGCCACACAAACTGAAAATCGTTCCCTTATTAGTTATATGTATCATGTGTTAGATTCAGAGCTAACAGTGCACTATTAATGCATTTTTTTTAACATAACTGTCCCTTCCATACCTGGTCAGGGGTAGTAACGGCTATGTGTGTGTGTGTGTATATATATATATATATATATATATATATATATATATATATATATATATATATATATACTTACAATTAAAAGCACACACTTACTTTACAGCTCAGTTGTTAACTCTTTGCACTGATGCTCAAAAACAATAAATATTTGCCACAAACCTTGGAGTGATTTGATCAATAAATGCCAATTTCCCAATACCCAGCTCCCACCCACCCTTTACACTTGCAGATTAGCCTTAACAATTGCAGATTAACTTGTTGTAGTGTACATTTGAATTTCTTTCAGTGTTCCCATACAACAGCACTCAACCTCTACACAGCACATTCAAAGCACGGCAGCGAGAACATTACTTAAGTTGCAAAAGTGTATAAGTGTTAGGAGTTGCAGCTCGCCTCAGTTCTGCAGTAAAACCGGTTAGCTGAGCTTGAATCTGGAATTATTCTCAGGGTCTGAAGATATCATGGAGGTGATTTATCTCAGCCTTTCATCATTTTGTGTTCCACACATTCCGCTCAGTATAGTGTCAGAAAAATGGGTTCATTTCAGATCCCTGTGTGCAAGCAGCTGTTAGGAGCGCACTTGTGCGTGCTCGGAGTTCACTAGTCTATTCTGAACAATCTGCATCTGTTCACGCCAGAAGTGCGTGAGTGTTTTCGGCATTACCCCCTGGCTGATAACTGAATCCATGTGAGTCTGTCATGACTAGGAAAAGTGGACGGCAGTCAGACATGTTTGAACTGGAAACAAACCACCAGTCTCTGTGCCCTTTCATCATTCAGAACTCTTGTTCCGCACACCCTTTGTTCCATTGTCCTTACCCTTCTGCCCTCTTTCGTACTGTTTCCTCCCTGTGTTTTTCTCTGCGCTATTCGCTTCTCTTAGCCCTTTATGCTTCAGTTCTCTGTGCCCCTCTACACCCTTGGATTCTCCTGACCTCTGTAACCTTCTATTCTGAGCGTCCTTGTACCTCTTCCTGCACCATGCGATGCTCTGGGTCTCTGGGCCCTTCAGTTCTCCTAGCCCCTGCAGCTTCCGTCTTGGGACCCTTTGGGCCTCTCTCCCTGGGGCCTCCAGTTCTGTCTCCCCCCTGTACTCTCTGTTTCTCTGTGCCCACGACCCATTCGTCTCACTCTCTCTCTTTCCTTGCATCCTCTGGTACGCTAGGCCCCTCCTCCACCCTTGGCCTTGGGTTCTCTCACCCCCTCCCTCTGGTTCCTCTGCATCTTGCAGTTCTCTTACTTGAGCCTTCGGATCTTCAGTCCCTCTCTTTCTCTGTGGCCCCACTCCCTTCAGTACAGTGGGCCTATGCAGCTTTCGCCCCCCCCCCCCCTACCCCTACAACTTTTGGTTCCATTTGCTCTCTTTCAAGTTTTCTAAACACCTCCACCCTTCGGTTCTCTGCTTCTTGCACCCTTCGGTTCTCTGGCCCCTCCACCCTTCGGTTCTCTGCTCCTTGCACCCTTCGGTTCTCTGGCCCCTCCACCCTTCGGTTCTCTGCTCCTTGCACCCTTCGGTTCTCTGGCCCCTCCACCCTTCGGTTTTCCTCACCACTGGGCCCTTCAGTTCTCTTGGACCCTGCACTCTTTAGATCTCGGGGCCCTTGCGGCTTTCGGTTCTCTCTCTCTCCCAGCACCATGCGCTTCTTTGGGCCTCTGAACCTTTCAGCTCTCTTCTCCTGCACCCATCGGTCCTGGGACCTGTTATGGCTGTCTGTCTATCTCTGCTCCCGCCGGCCCTGGGGTCCCTTCTTGCACCCTATGGTTCTGTGGCCCTCCTGTACCCTACGGTTCACTCTCTCTTCGCCTCTCTCAGCGCATCCACTCTTCCGTTCTATCGCTCTCCTTGCAACCTTTGGTTCTCACCCCCTGCATCTTTTGCTTATCTTGCTACATATTTCGGTTCTCACGTCCATTTGGGTCTATAATAATAAGAAATAAATGGGGTCTCTCTTTTTCTCTCTTTACATCCTTCGGTTCTCTGGGACTCGGAGTCCCTCCGTTCCAGGAGTCCCGTCGCAGCCGGCAAGAGGGGGTAAAGGGGGGGAGGGAGCTTGGCGTGAGTGTTAAGGGAGCAACAGTAATGTAAATAAAATTTCAACTAAACTTACCTTAACACCTTCCTCCCACTGCGTCCTTCAGATCACGTGCCACCGCTCCTGCTGCTCCTGGCTGGGTCTGCCTTAACCTAGGCAGCCTCCCTCCCGCCCCCCTAAGTCACACTCACTGCATGTGGGGGGCGTGGGGCCCCTCAAGAGATTCATTCCCGGTCTGATCTGGGCGGCCCGAGGAGGGGCCCAGTCCTGAGTTAGAAATGGCATCTGTTACGCCAGGGCCCGGGCGTGCGCATGCGCACCAACCATTTCATTAATGAAGAGGCCATGGCATGAGCGCACTGAAGAGGCTTGGTTGCTACCTTTGCTGAGTGAGGGGCACCCTGAAGCGCGAGGCCCCTGGGGGCCCCCCGCACTGCGGGGGCCTGTGTTACGCCCCTGTGGAGAAGGGGCAAAGTCAGCCACTGTCCGATGGCAGAACACCGAGGGACATATTCAGAAAGGCATATTGGAATATATGAAGCAGGTACTTACTTTTACATGCCATTGTAAACTGAAAAGATTAAAAAAAATAATAATGATACACACTTGGTGCACATAAAAAGCTCTGCACTCTGTGTGTGCACTTTCACTAATATGGAATTGGACGTTTGGGGCCGTTTCACAAAAGTGCAATAGCATGTGAAAGAGCATTCGTGCATTACTACTTCCTGGCCTCATAAATGCCTTTGTAAACAGACTTCTCTATCCTGTAGTATGGGCCTCCCAACAGCCTACACCGAAAATCAATTGGTGCTGGGGTGCGTGCAGGGCGGCTGGGGCCTCTCAAAGTATAAAGTCCACTCTGTCGAGCAACTGTTGGATGAAAAGTCCCATGCACAACCAGAAAGAAGCATCTCTTATTAGGGCTCCAAAAGTTAACGTTAAAAATCTTTATTCATGCCATTTTCACTTCATTCTTTTTCTTGAAATTATCAATATCAGGATTTCCGTCCTTTTACCGCATTCTTTCCATTTAACAATAATTTCAGCTCTAGCTCCTCCCCAGACTCTTGACAGGCATCCCTTCCACAGAAGTTTAAGTGAGTCATGCATTAAACTGAGGCAACGCCCTCCACAGACTTTTACATCACTCATATTAAAGAAGCATTTGCAATGCAATAGATCTCGCGTTTACGCAAGTTTAAGCCATTGGCATTGTAAATGACAATGCCTTTTATGTTTTAAAACCAAAACATAAATAAAAAGCATTGTCATTTATAATGCCAATAGCATAAACTAGTGTAAATACGAGACCTATCCTATCCATCCATCCATCCCCTCCACTCCACTCCATCCATCCATCCATCCATCCCCCCACTCCATCCATCCATCCATCCCCTCCACTCCATCCATCCATCAATCCACCCATCCATCCATCCCCACTCCATCGCTATCATCTTGCAAATCCTCTTTATACACCAATACAGACTTTGTTAAAAATGTAATGCAACACATTGTCATATACAATGCCAATAACTCAAACTTTAATGCTGCGAGACCTATTGCATTGCAAATGCTTGTTAGGTCTCGGAACTGCGAACAGATTGCGAAGCAATCTGTCGTTCCGATACTCTATTGCAATCATTCTGGCTTTCAAGGAGTCAAGGGAGACAGACAAGTGAGGTGCACGCGCAACCTTGGAACTGGGATCAGGTCGCGCGCGCTTCCTGTCTCCCATGGCTCCTTGGAAGCAGACTCACACGCACGCACACACATACAGCCCCCCCCCCTCGCCGCACATACACATACACACACTCACACACACACATACAGAACATCCCCCCCTCGCCGCAGCGCATGCGCACGCACACACAGAGACACCCCCCCCCTTCCTACCTCGTCTCGGCGTGTCTTTGCGCTCCATGGTGACGTTCGCCAAATGAGGGTGAGCACTGGACAGACTGTCTTGCACAAGGACGGGCAGGTGCACAGTCGTCAACAGGCCCCCAACAAGTCACCGAGCGCCTAAGGAGGGGCACCCTCTTTCAACAGGACACACCTGCTTGCCCCAGTCGCGTGCCGTCCCTGCCTCTCAGATTGCGTGCCAGTGCTCGCGCGCAGCCGCCGTTCACGGCTGCGCGCGCCCCCCGCAGCTGAAGCAGCAGGCCTAAGGTCGCCGGTACGTAGGGAGAAGCGGGTTGCTTTGCTAAATAGTATGGGGACCCGGGCAGTGGTTATGTGTGTCGTGGCTGTGACCTCGCATCCTCCTCTGGAAGGAAGTGAGGTCGGATATTCAAAAAGTTGCTGGACCCGACTCAAGTGAGTGGTGTGCTCTTCACGTCCTAGCATCGGGCAGCATTACCGGCAGCAGTAACAAGGCATTCTGGTGACAACCAACACGTCTGATTGCAAGTAGGTTCCATGCACACGTACACCACCACTGCCATGCACACACAGACACCACCACTGCCATGCACACACGCACACCACCACTGCCATGCACACACAGACACCACCACTGCCATGCACACACGCACACCACCACTGCCATGCACACACGGACACCACCACTGCCATGCACACACGGACACCACCACTGCCATGCACACGTACACCACCACTGCCATGCACACGCAGACACCACCACTGCCATGCACACAGACACCACCACTGCCATGCACACAGACACCACCACTGCCATGCACACACGCACACCACCACTGCCATGCACACACGCACACCACCACTGCCATGCACACACAGACACCACCACTGCCATGCACACACGGACACCACCACTGCCATGCACACACGCACACCACCACTGCCATGCACACACGGACACCACCACTGCCATGCACACACGGACACCACCACTGCCATGCACACACAGACACCACCACTGCCATGCACACACGCACACCACCACTGCCATGCACACACGCACACCACCACTGCCATGCACACACAGACACCACCAGCTGAGTGCAGAGTGCTGAGTAGTGAGTAGTGAGTTTCCAGAGTGCAGAGTAGTGAGTGCAGAGTAGTGAGTGCAGAGTAGTGAGTGCAGAGTAGTGAGTGCAGAGTAGTGAGTAGTGAGTGCAGAGTAGTGAGTGCAGAGTAGTGAGTGCAGAGTAGTGAGTGCAGAGTAGTGAGTAGTGAGTGCAGAGTAGTGAGTAGTGAGTGCACAGTAGTGAGTAGTGAGTGCAGAGTAGTGAGTAGTGAGTGCAGAGTAGTGAGTAGTGAGTGCAGAGTAGTGAGTGCAAAGTAGTGAGTGCAGAGTAGTGAGTGGTGAGTGCACAGTAGTGAGTGCAGAGTAGTGAGTGCACAGCAGTGAGTGCAGAGTAGTGAGTGGTGAGTGCAGAGTAGTGAGTGGTGAGTAGTGAGTGCACAGTAGTGAGTAGTGAGTGCACAGTAGTGAGTAGTGAGTGCAGAGTAGTGAGTAGTGAGTGCAGAGTAGTGAGTGCAGAGTAGTGAGTGCAGAGTAGTGAGTAGTGAGTGCAGAGTAGTGAGTAGTGAGTGCACAGTAGTGAGTGCACCGTAGTGAGTAGTGAGTGCACAGTAGTGAGTGCAGAGTAGTGAGTAGTGAGTGCAGAGTAGTGAGTAGTGAGTGCAGAGTAGTGAGTGCAGAGTAGTGAGTGCAGAGTAGTGAGTGCAGAGTAGTGAGTAGTGAGTCCAGAGTATTGAGTGCAGAGTAGTGAGTGCAGAGTAGTGAGTGCAGAGTAGTGAGTAGTGAGTGCACAGTAGTGAGTGCAGAGTAGTGAGTAGTGAGTGCACAGTAGTGAGTAGTGAGTGCAGAGTAGTGAGTGCAGAGTAGTGAGTAGTGAGTGCAGAGTAGTGAGTAGTGAGTGCAGAGTAGTGAGTAGTGAGTGCAGAGTAGTGAGTGCAGAGTAGTGAGTGCAGCGTAGTGAGTGCAGCGTAGTGAGTGCAGAGTAGTGAGTAGTGAGTGCACAGTAGTGAGTGCAGAGTAGTGAGTAGTGAGTGCACAGTAGTGAGTGCAGAGTAGTGAGTAGTGAGTGCATAGTAGTGAGTAGTGAGTGCAGAGTAGTGAGTGCACAGTAGTGAGTATTGAGTGCACAGTAGTGAGTAGTGAGTACAGAGTAGTGAGTAGTGAGTGCAGAGTAGTGAGTGCAGAGTAGTGAGTGCACAGTAGTGAGTGCAGACTAGTGAGTAGTGAGTGCAGAGTAGTGAGTAGTGAGTGCAGAGTAGTGAGTGCAGAGTAGTGAGTAGTGAGTGCAGAGTAGTGAGTAGTGAGTGCAGAGTAGTGAGTGCAGAGTAGTGAGTGCAGAGTAGTGAGTGAGTGCAGAGTAGTGAGTGAGTGCAGAGTAGTGAGTAGTGAGTGCAGTGAGTAGTGACTGCAGAGTAGTGAGTAGTGAGTGCACAGTAGTGAGTGAGTGCACAGTAGTGAGTAGTGAGTGTACAGTAGTGAGTAGTGAGTGCACAGTAGTGAGTAATGAGTGCAGAGTAGTGAGTAGTGAGTGCACAGTAGTGAGTGAGTGCAGAGGAGTGAGTGCACAGTAGTGAGTGAGTGCAGAGTAGTGAGTGAGTGCAGAGTAGTGAGTAGTGAGTGCACAGTAGGGAGTGAGTGTACAGTAGTGAGTGAGTGCACAGTAGTGAGTGAGTGCACAGTAGTGAGTGCACAGTAGTGAGTGAGTGCGCAGTAGTGAGTAGTGAGTGCACAGTAGTGAGTGAGTGCACAGTAGTGAGTGAGTGCACAGTAGTGAGTGAGTGCACAGTAGTGAGTAGTGAGTGCACAGTAGTGAGTAGTGAGTGCACAGTAGTGAGTGAGTGCACAGTAGTGAGTAGTGAGTGCACAGTAGTGAGTGAGTGCACAGTAGTGAGTAGTGAGTGCACCGTAGTGAGTAGTGAGTGCACAGTAGTGAGTGCACAGTAGTGAGTAGTGAGTGCACAGTAGTCGGTGCACAGTAGTGAGTGCACAGTAGTGAGTATTGAGTGCACAGTAGTGAGTAGTGAGTGCAGAGTAGTGAGTAGTGAGTGCAGAGTAGTGAGTAGTGAGTGCAGAGTAGTGAGTAGTGAGTGCAAAGTAGTGAGTGCACAGTAGTGAGTAGTGAGTGCAGAGCAGTGAGTGCAGAGTAGTGAGTAGTGAGTGCAGAGCAGTGAGTGCAGAGCAGTGAGTGCAGAGCAGTGAGTGCAGAGCAGTGAGTGCAGAGTAGTGAGTGTGCAGGGTGAACAATTCCAATCCATACCACATAATTCCATTACACACCACATGCATACACTCCATAACACATGGCTAAAAGACATTGCCATTTACAATGCCATTAGCTCTAACTCAAATAAATCCGAGACCTATTGCATTTCCAATGCTTGTTTTAAAACTGGGCTGGGGATTGTAATACGCACTGTTGTCTCAAATTGGATCAGCGTATTTGCGGTGTTACTGTCTAAAATGATTTGCTGCTTACCCACTTTTTTGTATCATAATTATGGTAATATTTTAAACAATTTTTTACAGAGCTGGGACTGAAAAATAACAAATCCATGTCAGCAAACAACAGGCCAACTCCTCCCTACTTTCTAACGCAATGGGGCTGCTTCGACAATTGACTTTATATTCACTCAGTCCAACAATATGAGTAGTATTAAGTCTGCTACGGTAGAGACAACAGAGTTTAGTGACCATGCTTTCCTTACCTTTAATTTGTATGGTTTTCTCATGCTAAAATAAGACCTCTATGTACCCCAAAACCGAGATTGAGCAAGAAAATGGATTTGCACTTAAATGGAACAAAATTGATACAACCCACTTCCTCCCGAAGGTCGTAAAGAAGGTTTTAGTTGAGATTGAAGCATGTTTAGACCCTAACACTGATAATGAACAGGTAGTAATATCATTTAGCAAAATGTTAACAACTACAAAATCTAATCTTACATGTTCACCGAAGAGCACTACTCCATCTACGAAAAGGTTGTTGTTTGAAATCCTCTAGAGCCCTTCGTACAGCCCTAATATCAAATCCTAGAAATAAAGATTTAATAAGGTAACTCCAAGCTGACTATAAGATAGCTAGATCGGTGAGGAAAAGGGAGTTATGGGATCAAGCTTGGGAAAAACTGGGAGAGGCATTGAGAAGTAAAGATAGTAAGGCATTCTGGCGGGTAGTAAATACCCACTTCCTACAGGAAGAGGGGGGCCCTCTGTTGACACCCATATAGATGAATCCTCCTAGCTCTCTCACTTTCGGTGTATCTTTAATGTAGATAAGGACACAGCTACAATCCTTTCGGAAGAAAGTCCTCTGAGGGATGGAATTCTCCATAGAGGAAATTGATCTTGCACTCCCCCAATCGCCAGCCCTAAAGGCTGCAGGGCCGAATGGGGTCGCTCTGGATATTTTTTTTACACATAAAGATTTATGGATCCCGCTTTTGACACAAGTTTCTAATGCAGTTTCTAAAATGGGACCTCCAGTATCCTGGAAACAATCGGTGATCATTCCTATATATAAAAAAAGGAGACCTCATAAATCCAGCATATTATTGCCCAATTTCTCTGCTGGTTAGCATTGCCCAAATTAATGGGCAAATTGCTCCTAAATAGGTTGGAGGAATAGGCATTCTCCAACAATATCTTAGCAGAGACACAATACGGTTTTAGAAAGGTGAGGGGGACGATTGACCAAGGGCTCAATTTGGCCTTACTCGCAGCAAAGTATGTCCGTACAAAGAAGGGCCAGTTCTATATGGCTTTTGTGGATTTGTCTGCGCCCTTTGACTGCATGGGCTCTTTTGGAGTCGATGGGCATGGATAAATCCATAATACTTTTTTTCAGGGACTATACAGAGAGGCCGGGGAGTAGTTAGATTTGGGAAACAGGGGGGAATGTACAGAGACTTTCAAAATTGAAAAGGGGCTGCGACAGGTCTGCAGCACCCTTTCTGTTCTCCCTAAAAATGCAAATCCAGTACTTGTATAGCGCACAAATCACCCCCAAAGGGGTATCTCTGCGCTGGGGGCCATTGGAAAGATTAAGCAAGCTATTGCCCAGAGTCGCATGGTGCTGGGCAGACACCCTGCCGCCGGAGCCGGGGATCGAACCGTGATCCCCAGCGTCAGTCGCCCTGGCCGCGGCGCCACAACTCTTCCCTTCCCTATATACCAACAAATGCAACAAATTCTTGACTGCAGGGTGCTTGGAGGCGGTACTTTGCTGCCAGCTTTATTCTAAGCAGAGATGCGGTCTTGATGGCCAGGACACCTATGGCACTACAGCACCTGATTAATTCCTTTTCATCTTTTATGGCCGAATTGGGTCTGTTGGTCAAAAGATCAAAAACTTTTATATTATCAGCAGGAATGGAAAGGAAAACGTCTATTTTATTCAACTTAGATGGAGATTCTCAGGAATGCGTAGAGTCCTTTATGTATTTAGGGATCTTCTTTGACTCTAAACTTGACTTGTCCACCATGGTTGCTAATAGAATAAATATGCTGCAAAAAACCATAGTAGCACAGTGAAAATTTGCCTCCAAATAAGGTAAAAAATCGATTAGGGAAATGACAGAAATATCCAGGTAAATTCTGTCGCCATAGCTACTTATGGCGCAGAAATCTGGGGCACAGCTGACGAGGGCACTTTGCCGTAAGTGGAGGATAAGTTTGTTAAAAAGCTTCTTTCAGTTAACCCAGGCTGCTCAAATAAGATTGCTCACAATAAACTAGGTCTCCCTTTTTTCACTGATGTAGTTAAACTGGCCCGCTGCTTTTATGGTTGGGCATATGGAAAAGGTACTCAATTGGGTTGAATCAAGCTATAATTAGAGATATTACCAACCTTGACCGAGACAATAGTATTCCCTGGCTTGTATATGTTAGGAAGTCCTTTAAAGATCTGGGTTTGGCTCACCTAGTGAGTGTATGTTCTCTGCTAAGAATAAGTTAAAAGAGGCTTTTTTGACCAAATGTGAGTCCGAAAGATGGTTATGAAACCAAAGAAAAATTACAGTTCTACATTACCATACGATGCCCAGAGTAGGCACGGCCCACGATTCATATCTCTCTTTTGTGACCAACAATATGCATCGATATAGGATGAGGCTAAACTTTTTCTCCCTCATGGTAGGATACCCAGCAATGGAACATTCACTAAGAAACCTAACACTTTGTCCCTGTGAAGGCCTGTCCACCCAATCAATGCCACACATTCTATTCTTTTGTGGCTTTTATAAGATGGAAAGGAAACAGTGCATCCTCCCTCTGTTAAAAAACTGACCCTACACTCTTATTTCTTAGCTCTTACAGTTATGTATTCCTTTGAAACACCCTATATGTGTTTCAAGATAGCAAATCTCTTATATTTAGTCCTTTGGACTATGAGAAGATCTACAGATAGGGGTGTTGTTTTATGTGATTATTTTTATCAATCGTCCTAAATTTTTAATACTTCTTTTAATTAAACTGCTGAAATATGTCATATATGCTAAAAAGAAACTGTTCAAGAGAATGAAATGCATATACCAGGGCGAATTACTTATACATTGATTGTTGTAAATATTCCTTTTATAACATATAGCTGCTAGCTCCCGAAATGCGGATGCACTTAAAATAAGTTATTTTTAAAAGGAAAATGTATAATATTAATTAGTACCTGTCTCGAATTATCCTTTGATACATTTGTATTGTGCTATTTATTTGTACTTTTATGCATTTACTAAATGTAAAATAAAGCTATTTGATTGATTGATTGCATAGCCATGATAATCTATGAGTTTAACAATGATTTAGTTTGGCAACCTATCTGTTATGTGCACATAATTGGCTTGTCCTTCACATTACTGACATGTTGTTTTTGCCTCCCTAATGCAATTTGCCACAAAACTAGTAGCATTCAGCTATGGTATATTGAATTTGCAGCAGGAGTACTTTACAATCCGTACACACCACATATGAGTTTGCAATGGCAACCAAAGACGGTTAGCTCTGCTGATCAATAAAGTTATTAATTTGTTAATTTTATATGAGCCTTGTCTCTAAACATAAAACTGTATTATAATGTAGGTACACATAAAGATGCATCCTGTGTGAGAGTCTATTTTAATGATATTTCAATGGCCAATCCATACAGGACTATTACCGACAGGAGTAGCCCCTTGAACCTGGTAACAGCTTGACTCCCCCTTATTTTTCTGTCACTATCCCACATTCAATACACCTACAAGGAAGACATAAAGTAAGTGAGAATTGGGTCCCCTGGGTCCTGAGGAATGCCCCCTGACTGTCTGACACCTACTTGTGAGGCAGAAACATGTTGAGCACAACATTAGGATGAGAGAGGTTTCCTAAATTACTGCAGCCACATCCCTCTTTAGTTGTTAATCTTGTACTAGTGGAGTGAAGATAAGCCCTCGCACACCAATTGGTGTCATGCTTTATCATAGGGCTGTTCCTCACGCCAATTACATCAGTCACCGGAGTAGACTATAATCCTGTATGACAGTGGAGTTCCTAAAGATATTCGGAAAATTGAGGGCCTATAATGAATCAGTGTGGTGGGTATTACCAAACAAGTTGATGGAGGAGAAAGTCTCTATACTACCTCAAATATAGAGAAAGGAAGAAGTTAAAAATACTTTATTCTGAACAAAAAAACGTGTTATACACATCCTCATATGGTATAATTCAAAATAAAGGAGGGTGATTCAACCCTTTGAAGCAGCTAACACACTTAAACCCCTACCTTACCTTACTAAGAGGTTCTGTGGGCTTTCTGTGGTTCCATGTTATAAGTTAATATGTACTCAGTTACATATTGATAAAGTCAGAACAGAACAGTGGTAGAATCTTGACACAACTTCAGAATGCCACACATGTTTCTGATGTTGTCAGAGAGAACAAAACGCCACTGCACAGTTCTCGGTTTACTGTGAACTTGCAGACATCATTTTATAGGTTTCAATTTATATCCTTAGATTTCACGCAGCAGCTGCCACACATCATCCTGTGAGATCTTCTGCCTCCACCTTCATAATTTGCTCTAACCACACCTCCCGTGAACATATCACTTGTCTCTTCATACAACTGTTCACCATTTCAAAAACCATTATATGTATATATATAAAATTTGATATTTTGTACAACTATATTTTTACATCGATATGTTTTACTTCTATATTTTTAACTTCAATATTTTGTCAGTGAACCAGCACGTTTTGCCCTAAGTGGGATGGGTATGCCCAGACATGAGTCCCTTGCTCGCTGAGCCACTGGATTCAAGCTAGCCTGACTGATGAGGCATAATATCCTGAATCCAGTCCCAGGATGCTTGTTTCCAGTCCAGGAAGGACTTTGCCTCGCTGTTAGGCTGGACTGTTCCCATGAGGAGTAGGGTCAAGACGGATTTGTATATGGCTGGGTCCAAAGTGGGGTGGTGTAGTGAGCAAAAGAACAATAGACTTAACCCAGATCTCTTGACTGGGGGCTGAATGTTTGATTGATTCAGAATTCTGTCATTTATGGTGAAATGTCCAACTGGGAGTTATGCTGACAAGCACACAGGACTACTCATCATGGAAAACTATGTTAGAGGCAGCTCAAGTAAGGAGTCACATTCCACTGTTAGACATTGTGAGAAATGTGGAAGGCAACACGGTTCCCCAAGTATTTTACCACAGGAAGTGCAGGTGCCTCTTTACTATGAAGAGAGATTTACAGACTATTATGCGAAAATCTGAAACAAGTGTCAGTGATGATGCTGGAACAAGAAAGTGCACGAATAAACACTGAAACAAAAGAAGATCATTAAAGTCAAACGTGTTTGCTGAAGAATGTATATTTTGTAGCAAGATAAAATGCTACAAGGGAACATAAACATGTGAGAAATTAATCATGGGCATGGACCTTAGAGTTGACAAAAGGCTTTGAGAGTGTGAAACCATTAATTGTGATTCAAAGATCTTTTCAGTTTGTAGTAGGGACACATTGGCTGGAGAAGCCTATTATCATGCATCTTGTTATAGAAACTATACAAGGGTTGAAGCAAAGGAGGAAGATCATGCAGCTAGCATTCAAACCGATAATCACAGCAACAATATGAGAGGTTAAGCATACAATGAATTATTTCAATACATTAGAACTTCAAGCAAAGACGGAATATGTGTGGTGACTCTCATTGAAAGGATTGAAACCCTTTTCACATTCAGAGGAATACAGGGAATAGACGAATCAACCAAGAAGCATAATAGAAGAAAACGTGACTTCGAGTTTGGTGACAGCCTCCACTTATTCCCAGAAAACCAAGGAAAATTATTGGCCCAGCCTGATAGTGTCATGCTACGGGACGTTGTAAGAGAAAAACAGTTTGAAAAGAGAATGATCAGTTTAATAGATTAAAGTAGCAGACATGAACAAGATCACTGATCAAACATCATCATGCATAAGAGCAATTATTAAAGCAAACTTGACACCAATACCATGGCCATATCATCCATTAGATGTTGATGAAGATTCATTTACAGTGCCTAATTACCATAAACGGTTCCTATTAAGACTTCTGACTGGAGAACCAGAAAACACAAAGCTGTCCAAAAGTGTCACCTTACTTATGCAATCATTCAGTCAGGACAATATATATGCAGTAACAAATGGCCAGCATAATTCCCACAATCAATTGTTTCTCCCATACACTTTAAAAACACTGACAGGCAATGTTGAAATCAATCACACTATAAACAGACATGGTCATGGGGCTTCATACTCACAACTGTAAGAAATGATACCGCCTCATGTCTTCAGAAACTTGCTGCTACCTTAAATTAGCAGATTGTAGCCAATATTCAGCCTCATGTCTTCACTAACTTAGCAAGGGATAACATTGATAGGCTGGTAGAGACTTTTACTGGTAAGAGGCCAGCTCATCAAATCAACGGTATAGCTGTGTAGCCCAAATTGTTTGGACTACAATCTTTTAGAGTTCCTCTCCCAAGCATTGAGAAAACAAAAGCAAAGAACATTGAC
This sequence comes from Lissotriton vulgaris, assembly GCF_964263255.1. NCBI lineage: Eukaryota > Metazoa > Chordata > Amphibia > Caudata > Salamandridae > Lissotriton > Lissotriton vulgaris. Next base: position 1,103,016,714 of record NC_141693.1, read on the forward strand.
CACCACAAACACTGAAGAATTGTTCAAGAATGTTTCTGGTCAATGAGTTGGTTCTCGGCCATTGATGACAAGTACCAAAGTCATGCTGGAATGTGTTGCCCAGTTGGAGCTTGCCAATTATGAAGCAGCTAAAGTAAGATATGTCTTCTGAATGATCCACAGACATCTAGTACAATTGGGAGAGAGTGGAAGTTGGAAAACACGAAGGAGCAGAGCAAATGTTATTGGAATGGATGGAGAGACAGCCAAAACCTCAAAGTGTGTTAGATCTTCTAGCTTGCAACTGCATAAGGAACTGCAAACTGCCAACATGTGTCTGCTGTCTGAATGACTTCAAGTGAACTGACGTGCAGACTTCACACCTGCGAAAATCAAACGGACGCAGAGAATGATTACACCTATTCAGAAGAACATGATGATGACAGCAAATGTGAATGCTAAAATTATGTTTACCTTCACCCATAACATAGATTGCCTATGTAAGATGTAACAACTATTATTTGAAATTAAAATTGGAAAATTATGCATATAATCTATATTAATAAATGAGGGATGCAATGAAGTTTTATTGTTATTCGTTTTGACCTACTTTATTATTATTAAAATTAATAATCACAACCATTTTTAAATAATATTGACTTCAACCAATCTGGTGAAATTAGATTTATTTTCCACATATTATGTTGAATCTGTATGCTATTTATCAAAAATATGAAAACTATTTTTTTTTTTCGACTATGGTTGCTTATCAGACAAAAGGCAGAGAGTGATTATTTGCTATCACATATTTTTCATCTCTAAGCATCCATACCTTGAAAAAAAACATGTTAGAACCAGTGCTTAGTTTGTAAAAAAAAAGTGCCCTGCCCTCGTCAGAAGGTGCAGGTTCCGGCAATTAAGTGCCAGTGCCGAGCACCGGAAACCACGGCTCAAACTAAGCACTGGTTAGAACCCATCCCCCAAGTGGTACCAGTGGCCTACATTTGGGGTCCTGGCTCATGGACTAGTGAACTTGGAGAGACTGCTCCCTTGGTACACTTTTGTAAGTCTCAGTAGACAAGCTGATTGCAGGTGAAGCATCCTCTCATCTCTTTTCATATATTTTAGAAGTCTCTGCAACCATATATTTGCTAAACCTTTTACTATTTTTGGCAGGAAGCAACATCACTTCCTCTGGTTGTGCAGTCAATAGAATAACAACTTAGTCCTGAACACTGACGAGCCCTTTGGTACCACTTTTTTCAGAAGTACTAACCTGAAGAACGCTTGTAACATCTGTGAAAAGGACAAAACATTGATTTTTGGGCAGTGTAATGACACAGGCACAAGGTAAGAATGCAGGGATCTGTGTGTGGCTAGATTATTTGAGGAAGCACGCTTCTTTAGGTCTAGGAGACTGTATAGTCAATAGATAATAATAGATAATAATTACTTTTAAATAACACAGTTAGCACAAGCTACTCCATTATTTGATTGTATTGCAACATTTTTATATTTCTTACTTTCAATCAAGCCTCTTTTAATATGTTTACCATAAAAAGTATATGCTATCAGTTTAAGAACAAGTCCAGATTTTGGAAAGCATTCTGCATTAAAAACTGCCGTACCAGAGTTTTTGCAATGACAAGATGGTCTAGACCTTTTAGGCACTAGAAAGAGGCAGATTTACAAGAAAGTGACACATCTGTGTAGGTGCATCACTTTCCCTGCGCCATCCTGAGAAACCCTTGCGCCACCATGGATTTGCCGTATTTACAATACAGCGCACAATGGTTCCAAGGATTGACAGATGCTTCAGAAATTTTGACGTAAAAGTGTCGCAAGCACGACGTAACTCCAGCAATGCATATTGGGGCCTATCCTGATTGTGCTGCGTCACTCCTTATGCCTGCTTCAAGCAGGCAAAAGGTTTTGACGCAGTGGCATCCTAGAAGTGGCGCAGTGGAATCTTGTATTGTATTTTTCACGGCGTCACTTTTACAAGGTTTTGCTACTTGGGAACGCCCACCCTGCACACATTATACCTCGCGCAGGTATAATGAGATGCAGGGCTTTACAACATGACGCATCTCCCTAGATACATCACGTTGTAAATGGGCCGCATATTTACGGCACCCCTGCGTCACAAAAAGTGCAAAAATGACGCAAGGTGCTTGTAAATCTGCCCCAAAATGTTTATCTATATTAGATCACAAATCGCCAATAGGTAACTTAAATATTGTGAGGATCGTCCATGTCAGCGTTATTAGCATAAACATGCCACTCACATGGATATATAAAGTTCTTGATACCTATTCCTTCAGAATAATTAGTTTCCATTCTGAACTGTGTATTTCCTCTGTTCCAGCCATGGGAATTCTGTTTTCTTTTGCTGACTTAAAATATTTGTGACCTGGAAATATATTTGAGGGACTTCATTCAACTTAGTGCTTGTGCTATATCAATACTGGCTACTGGTAGCCTGGCTTCGTTTCATTTCGATGACCTTGCAGTGGGTTTTGCGAGTTTTCATGAAGGCAGTGATCTCATCAACAGGCACTGTTCACCGTTTCTCAGTCTGCTTTCATTTGTGTCTCTTTGCACTGTTATTCATTATTGATGAATATTCACAGCAGGCATGTTTTGTGCTGAATCAATAAAACCGCATCCTCCGTTGTACATCAGTTGATATTTTTGCAACTCAAAACATTGGCTTGTCAATAGATAAAGTCCTAGGATGGCTTCCCTTTTCATATATGCTACTATTAAATACAACAGAAGTTTCAAAAGAGGGTCCAAGGGATATGGAGTTTAAAGATCCACACCTGGTTTTATCCCCAGCTCCAACTACATGTATAACATAAGAAACACAGGGGGTCTGTTAGCTTACTATCAAAGCTACACTATCAATACTGAGTCGACTAGATCTCAACATATGTAAATCACGAAGATAGTGAAAAAATGAACAAATGAATATAGAGGAGTGGACTCAAACTGCAAAGAAGATCGGTACATTATAGAATATTCATAAGTGGCTGACCAGTCCAAAACCGATGATATAGGGTTTCCATCAAAAGAGACTTAATATCAGTCATATCATCTGGCCAAACCCTGGTATGTGAAAGGCTAGTCCCCTGATCATAGGGACTGAACCGCACAGTGTCGATATCTTAGGATTAGGTCCACCAACATTACTGAAACATCCGTAATGACTGATCTTTGATGGTTAAAAAAAAGGTGCAATAAAACAAAAAATGTGACTTAAAATAGGATGGAATGCCCTCCCTTGTACAACTTTATTCTATGGACGTGACATGCCTCCTAATTAAAAACAGAACAGTGCAAAAAAGCACTGGATTCACTATAGCGCAAGTGAGTCGGAAGGTGACAATATATGGTTCTTACAGGTTGTACCGTATTGAACCATTCCATTTAAGTTTATTACAAAAAAAAGATTTTGCGTTGGTTTTATGGTGAAGGTGGTGAACCCTACCCTTTTTTCACTAGTAAGAGTGCAACCAGCATAAGAACAGAGGCCCTGATGAATGCCGTGGGATTAGACAACCATTAGGCAGAAACATGTTGGCCCATTTACAGGCAGATATTTGTTACTGTTTTTTTGCACTGTTCTGTTTTTAATTAGGAGGCATGTCACGTCCATAGAATAAAGTTGTACAAGGGAGGGTATTCCATCCTATTTTAAGTCACATTTTTTGTTTTGTTGCACCTTTTTTCTAACCATCAAAGATCAGTCATTACGGATGTTTCAGTAATGTTGGTGGACCTAATCCTAAGATATCGACACTGTGCGGTTCAGTCCCTATGATCAGGGGACTAGCCTTTCACATACCAGGGTTTGGCCAGATGATATGACTGATCATTAAGTCTCTTTTGATGGAAACCTTATATCATCGGTTTTGGACTGCTCAGCCACTTATGAATATTCTATAATGTACCGATCTTCTTTGCAGTTTGAGTCCACTCCTCTATATTCATTTGTTCATTTTTTCACTATCTTCGTGATTTACATATGTTGAGATCTAGTCGACTCAGTATTGATAGTGTAGCTTTGATAGTAAGCTAACAGACCCCCTGTGTTTCTTATGTTATACATATATGCTACTATGACAGATTTATACAAAGTCATCCACAAATTAAAACAGGTTTTTTAAAGACTTTGCCGCCACACTCAACAATATGTTACATCTAATCACACAATCCTCTGTAGAAACAGAAATTTATGCAGGTAAATGATGTAAATTTCTATAAATATGTGCACAGCTTAGCTATGTATCATTAAACTACCCTGTAATCAAAAATATTTACAGCCCTGTACCCTCCTTCATTCTTGCAACTGTACCATTTCTCATCAGCGGATGTTAACTCGCAGTTGGAGTGCAAAGTCGTAGCTCTACTGCTATCTCTGCTTAGGTTACTACCTTCTTCATGTGAATGGCCCATCCAGGTGCCCATTCAGACCTCAAGACAATGGAAGAATTTATAGATAAGCAATTTCAGGTTGTTAGTCAAGCATAAAGCGCCACTCACGGTTATTTGGTTGCTCTGGACTGGGGTAAAATCACAATTTCAAGCTGACTGTGATGCAGTGCAGTAGGGGTGGGCGGACAACTCCGTTCCGCCCACGGAATGTGCAGAGTTTTGCCCGTTCGCGAAGTAGGTGGAACAGGCAAATTTCCACACCCTCGGAGCGGAGCGGAGTTGGCCTCCAGCCTGCACTATTAAAACATTATAAGTAAGAATTTAAAACACATTTTCAGCTGTGTCCCCGGGCTTCCCTCCTACTCCATTGCAACTTCTTCTTGAAAACTGCGCATTTGAGGGTGCCCGTGCATGCACAGTTTTCCAGGAGAAGGCGCGATGGAGAAGGAGGGAAGCCCGGGGACACCACTGATAAGGTAAGGTGTTTTAAATTCTTATTTATAATGTTTTAATAATGCGAGCGGGAGGCGGGTGGCGCATAGCAGAGCTATGTGGAGTGTGGGGAGATTGGTTCTGTCTCCATGGCATTCCGCGTATCCCCGCTGCGCCCACTACGCCCACCCCTAAAGTGAAGCCTGGATACAGGGACCAGGTTAGTCCAGCTGAAAAGTTCCCTTCTCAGGTCCTAGTGCAAACATTTCTTTATGCATAAGAGAAGGCATCGGGCAGGAGGCTTTAAGCGCAAAGAGGAGGTCCAGTATCATAGACAGTTGCTGCTGTGAAATGAAGAGCCGGTCATCGCAGGAGCTTTTCATTGGTGGTCTCTGCAGGCTGTTGTTGCTGCAGTGCAAAGTGCAGGTCTTGCGTTCTCAGTCCGAGCAGGCAGTCACTATTGCCCCACAGAGCAGCCCTCACTGAAGCTTTGCGTTGGCGGTCATCACGAGTGGCAGAGTCTTGGTGCAATCTGGCCTGTTTGTAGTCCTGAGGAGCCCATACTTCAGGATTTTCAATTGCTTCTTCAAGAGAAGCTCTCACGCCAGGTAACGGTTAAAGACCTTGGGGGGCACGTCTTGGGAATCTGGACTCACTCCAGCAGAGGCCAGCAGCAGTGCTCAGGCAGGTCTAGGCAGGTCCAGTTGGTGCTGGCGAGCTGACCATTTGAGTCACTCTGGATAGCCTGGGATGAAGGCAAGCAGGACCAATCAATCTTCTTCAAATAACAGGGCTGTCCCTCATGCAGCAGGGCAGTAGTTCAGGGAGCAGGACATGCATTCTTCTGAATCATCCAGGGGTCCCGGAGTGTTCCGAAGAGTGGTTCTGAAGAACCTAGATTTATATCTGGCACCAGCTTTTGTGTGCTTAGTGCCTGGCTGGCCCCCAAAACAGGCTATGGTCAGTTCTTTACCTTCCCAATATGTAAACCTGTAATTCACATATTCATTATTTATTATTTATATGTCCACATGCTATCTTAAATTTAGTGAAATGAGTGATCCAAGTGTTTTCTATTAACTAGAATGTGTTAATATTCAAAATGTGTATTTTAAACTTTTGACGCGAGTCGATATGGGCCTACATGCTGGATTGTATGTCAGTCCACGGAAGATTCAGATTATGCCTCTCTTTATTTACTGAAGCGAAAGCAGTAGCCAATTAAACTTTAAACAGCATAACCCCGGAAGAACTGCCCCTCCATGTATGCACCAATCACATTACCCCCATAGGTATAAATGTTTCTTTGCTGCAGCAGCAGCGAGTTAAGTACATGCAACATTGCTTTCATTAAATTGCTTATGGATATTGTTATTGAGTTATTGTTAATGCTTTATGACAATTATTTGCATGCTTATTGAAAGTCTTTGACACCGGGCTTGGTAGTATATTAATTACTTACTAGCATCGGTGGCTATCTGTGGAGTGGGACAGATGTGATCTGTGCACTCGAGGAGGCAGTCCTCTTTCTATTGCTACAGTCTACGCTCATGCACAAGTAGCCGGATCAGCATTTTCTCTACCGATCGGCTCCTCCCTGAATACCCATTTTCAGGGATCAGTTAACAGGGCCTTGATAAAAGCCTTGCAACCCTTTACTAAACCCTGAAAGTTTTATGGGAAACATGCTTTTAATGCCTCATTGGGTGAATCCATATTCCATTTTCTGCTGAAATCTTACTGCGCCCTCCTCGGCCTGGTTGCCCCCACGCTCCCCGCCTGCTGCCTGCCTCCTACCTGCTGCCTGCCTGCTGACGCCTCTCCGATCCGGCGCCCCAGCCGCTGCAGGGCCGCTCGAACTCGGCTCCCCAGCGCCCCAGCCGCTGCAGGGCCGCCCGCCTAGATTTTCGCGCCGGTTCTTGCCGCGCCCCCGCCCCCGCCTGCCGATTGGCCCACGCGCTCCCCGCCTCCCAGCGGACCCTCCCTCCCGGCTCCCTTCTTAAGGGGACCCTGACCTCGGATCAGGAGCGACCACTGCGCCCTCCTCGGCCTGGTTGCCCCCACGCTCCCCGCCTGCTGCCTGCCTCCTACCTGCTGCCTGCCTGCTGACGCCGCTCCGATCCGGCGCCCCAGCCGCCGCAGGGCCGCTCGAACTCGGCTCCCCAGCACCCCAGCCGCCGCAGGGCCGCCCGCCTAGATTTTTGCGCCGGTTCTTGCCGCGACCCCGCCCGCCCACCTGCCGATTGGCCCACGCGCTCCCCGCCTCCCAGCGGACCCTCCCTCCCGGCTCCCTTCTTAAGGGGACCCTGACCTCGGATCAGGAGCGACCACTGCGCCCTCCTCGGCCTGGTTGCCCCCACGCTCCCCGCCTGCTGCCTGCCTCCTACCTGCTGCCTGCCTGCTGACGCCGCTCCGATCCGGCGCCCCAGCCGCCGCAGGGCCGCTCAAACTCGGCTCCCCAGCGCCCCAGCCGCCGCAGAGCCGCCCGCCTAGATTTTCGCGCCGGTTCTTGCAGCGACCCCGCCCCCCCGCCTGCCGATTGGCCCACGTGCTCCCCGCCTCCCAGTGGACCCTCCCTCCCGGCTCCCTTCTTATGACGCCCCCGGAGCGACCGCGCAGCGGACGCGCGCAGCGGGAGCACCGACTGAGCGCCAAAGGTGCGCCAACGGTAAGCCCGTCTGTGCCCGTCCGGGCCTGGACGGCGCCCAGTGCCAGGACCCCTGGCCCCCACCGACGGAAGACGACCCGACTGTCCTACAACGCCACCGAACTCATCGCACTCAACACCGGCGGGATCCCTGGATGCTACCGAGCCACTCCGAGGCGCACCCACGGACCCTTCAGCTGCCACGCCTGCAAGTTCACCTGCATCCGGACCTGCCCCGCACCAGCACCCGCCAAGCAGAACTCTAGCAGCAACCACCTCAAGTGCATCCTGCTCAACACCCGCTCCGTCCACAGGCACGCCATCGAACTCTGGAACCTCCTCGACACCACAGCTCCTGACGTCGCCTTCCTCACGGAAACCTGGATGAACGACTCCTCAGCACCCGACATCGCCATCGCCATCCCAGAGGGATACAAGATCACCCGAAGAGACCGCGTCAAACAGACGGGAGGAGGCATCGCCATCATCCACAGGGACACCATCCACATCTCGACCAACACCGACGACACCCTGAAAACCGCCGAACACCTACACTTCCAGATCCGCACCGACCCGAAGACCACCCTCAGAGGCACCCTGATCTACCGACCCCCGGGACCACGCACACAATTCAGCGAGGACATCGCCGACTTCATCAGCCCGCATGCCCTCCCCTCCGCTGACTACATCCTCCTGGGGGACCTCAACTTCCACCTGGAGAACAACAACGACCGCAACACCATCACCCTGCTCGACAACCTCGCCAACCTCGGACTCAAGCAGCTGGTGTCCACCCCCACCCACCTCGCCGGACACACACTTGACGCCGTCTTCTCATCCAGCAAAGACATCGCCTTCAGCCACGCCACTGGACTCCACTAGACGGACCATAGCTGCGTCCACTTCACCTTCAGAAAAACGACGATCCACCACCACCAGCAACCGGTTGCTCGAAGAAGCTGGAACAAGATCACTGCCGACCAGCTCGCCGCTTCCCTGAGCCAGCACCCCCCACGCCAGCTCAGCGAACTCCAGCCAGGCCGCGACAACCTTACGAAGTGGATCAACAACTGCACGCACGAACTCGCCCCACTGAGGACCCCGCCCAGCAGACCCGGCAGCAAGAAGGCCCCATGGTTCACCGACGAACTCAAGAGCTCCAAGAAGAACTGCCGAGCCCTCGAGAAAGCCTGGAGAAGGGAACCAACACCGGACAACATGACCGCCCTCAAGCTTGCCACCCGGAAGCACCACCAACTGATCCGCACCACCAAGAAAACTGCATTCAAGGACCGGCTGGACAACAACGCACACAATTGCAAGGAACTCTTCAACATCGTCAAAGAGCTCTCCAACCCCAACGCCGGAAACAACGACATCACCCCATCGCAAGACCTCTGCAATTCCCTCGCCTCCTACTTCCACAACAAGATCGCGGACATACACAACAGCTTCAGCACTCAACCGACGCACGCCACAACCGAACCACCGCCCCCCACCACCACCCTCAGCGCCTGGACTCCGATTAGCACCGAAGACACCATCCGCATGATGAACTCCATCCACTCCGGATCTCCGACCGACCCCTGCCCTCACCACGTCTTCAACAAGGCCGACGCTGTCATTGCACCCCACCTGCGGGACATCATTAACACCTCCTTCGACACCGCCACCTTCCCGGAGAGCTGGAAGCACGCCAAACTCAGCGCCCTACTAAAGAAACCTACAGCGGACCCCACCGAACTCAAGAATTACCGCCCCATCTCGCTCCTCCCGTTCCCAGCCAAAGTCATCGAGAAGACCGTCAACAAACAGCTGGCCGCCTTCCTCGAGACGAATGGATCCCTCGACCCCTCACAGTCTGGCTTCCGAGCCAACCACAGCACCGAGACCGCCCTCATCGCTGCCACCGATGACATCCGAGCCCTGATGAACAACGGAGAAACAGTGGCCCTCATCCTCCTAGACCTCTCCGCGGCATTCAACACTGTCTGCCACCGCACCCTAGTGCAGCGCCTCAGCAACGTCGGAATCCAGGAGAAGGCACTGGAATGGATCATGTCCTTCCTCGACGGAAGAACACAGAGAGTCCGTCTACCACCGTACAAGTCAGAGGCCACCGAAGTCATCTGCGGCGTCCCTCAAGGATCCTCGCTGAGCCCCACCCTCTTCAACGTCTACATGAGCCCCCTCGCGGCCATCGCACGCCAACACAACCTCAACATCATCTCCTACGCTGACGACACCCAGCTGATCCTCTCCCTGACCAACGACCCCGCCGCCGCCAGAGCCTAACTTCACGAAGGGATGAAAGACGTAGCCGAGTGGATGACGACCAGCCGCCTGAAACTGAACTCAGACAAGACGGAAGTCCTCATCCTGGGTTCCTCGCCCTCCGCCTGGGACGACTCCTGGTGGCCCCCCGCCCTGGGCAGCGCACCCAAACCGGCAGACCACGCACGCAACCTGGGCTTCATCTTGGACTCCTCCCTCACCATGACCAGACAAGTCAACGCCGTCTCCTCGTCATGCTTCAACATCCTGCGCATGCTACGGAAGATCTTCCGGTGGATCCCCACCGAGACCAGGAAGACGGTCACCCAGGCCCTCGTCACCAGCCGACTGGACTACGGCAACGCCCTCTACGCCGGAACCACCGCCAAGCTCCAGAAGAGACTCCAGCGGATCCAGAACGCCTCAGCCAGACTCATCCTCGACATCCCACGACACAGCCACATCTCCGGACATCTGAGAGACATGCATTGGCTCCCCGTCAGCAAAAGAATCACCTTCCGCCTCCTCACCCACGCACACAAAGCCCTACACGATCAAGGCCCGAGCTACCTCAACAACCGCATCAACTTCTACGCTCCCAAACGACATCTCCGATCAGCCAGCCACGCCCTCGCCGCCGTCCCCCGCATCCGAAGAACGACAACAGGAGAAAGGTCCTTCTCCTACCTGGCCGCCAAGACCTGGAACTCCCTCCCGACCGACCTGCGCCTGACCCAAGACCACCTCTCCTTCAGGAAGAAGCTCAAGACCTGGCTATTCGAGCAGTAGCAGCACTCCGCCCCCCCAAGCGCCTTGAGACCCTCCGGGTAAGTAGTGCACTCTATAAATGTCTGTGATTGATTGATTGATTGATTGATTGATCCCAAGTGGCATCTACTGTCCTCAAGGACCAGGTCTATGGCGGCTCCCTCCCTTCTGGGCCTTCTGGTAATTCTTCCCTCTCAAACCCAGGGGAGGTGGAGGAGTCTTCTCCTGCTGCATCGGACACATCTGAGTCTGATCAAGACACCGAGGTGCCTAATAGAGCAACAAAGTGCAAATTCAAAACTGACAATGTGAGCACTAAAACCCTTAATAAAAACCTACTATTTGATCCTAAAAACATCATTCATTCAGGCGATTTGTCCGGGTCCCCTCCACTACAGAGCGCTTCAGAGGCTGAAGATCATGCACTTGAGCAAAGGGTTGAGCTACGTCGAGCAGATTCCGCTATCCACTGAGGCCAGGGCAGAAATATCCTTGTGGTTGGATCACATGGACTCATTTAATAGCAGGGCCATCTTCACATCAGTCCCGGAGGTGGTGATAGAATCACGCCAGTTGATAGGGTTGGGGAGCCCGGTGTGGCTCGATGGAGACGGGGGAAAATGGTCCCCGGAGGAACTGACATATAAATTGCCTAGAACTACTAGCAGGTTCTTTTGCGCTATGCACACTCTCGCCACACAAAGCTAGTTGTTGTTATCTACTGTGGATGGACAATGTTTCGGCAGTGAGATACAGCAACCGTCTGTGTGGACAAGGTCTCGCATGTTAGTGGGAATAGCCAAGGATTTCTGGCACTATTGTCAATTACACCACATCTCAGTGACCGCAGAGTACATTTCGTTAAGCTCCAATGTGGTGGCAGACTGGAACTCACGATTTCTACGCAATTCCAGCGATTAGAGATTACATCTCAGAATATGAGAATAGAACAAAAGAGAGTCCTGTCTCCCGTTGCGGTTGGTCGACCGTTCGAGTCGACGGAATCCCATTGAAGGACGATTTACTATTACTTAAAGGAACTCCCACCAACAGTCACTCGCTCGCCGCTTACGGAGCCGTAACTACTGCACATCGCCCCACCAACAGCCTCGCTCGCTGCTTATGGAGCTGTAACTACTGCACATCACCTTGGCGGAACTATCTTAACTGCTCTCCGGAACCCGTACCGAAAGCCTCATACCTGTCCCTTGGATTCTAGCAAGCATACACTCCCATCAGAGAGCAGACTGAAAACCCTTCAGGACTACATCAACCAATATGAATGGAATTAGAGAGCGTTATCCACCTTGTCCATAGGACTTCCGGCCACGAGTATCTGTTCCCTAAATACTAGGATTCCTATATAGCCCATTCTTGTTAAGTTTGAAAATCTCTACTCTCCAAACGAATTATGCCAGTAACCCCCATGCTTCGACACACATCATATTTTATACCTGTTCCCCTCCCAGTAAACAACCCCTAGCCCTGACGAAGGTGTGGCCCCATTGGCCAGTCACCGAAACGCGCGTCGGCTTGCGTTTTCCAGGAATACGGCATACTGACCTATATTCATCAGGACTCCTCTATATGTCACCTGCCTCCTGGAATAACATTCTGACTTATGCAACAAATTGACCATCTTTGTGTTGCAAACACCAGGACTATATGAATGAATGAAAGTTGAATGAAAGAATACTAGGTTGAGTGAATTGGAATAAGTAAGCTTGAGAGTATGAATGCAGTGTGGTATGTTACTGGGTAGGCTATGCCATAGGATGAACTTTCCTCTTTTTTATCCTTCCCTTTATCATGTGTGTTTTGATGTTCTAAATATAATGTGGATTTAAATAATGTAATCAATGTTTGTACCTTTTGCTACATTAAATCAAAGAAGACAAAAAATAAAAAAAATATATATATTCCAAAAAACCTTCTTTGAGTATATCTGGATTGACCTGTTTCTTGTTATGTGCAATGCTGGCTCCTAGATAAATCACCCCTTTTTTATATTGATTGGAGCCCATTTCTGGGACCACTATATCATAGGGCAGGGTTGCTCTCTTTTGTTCTATTCTCAGTTTCTTTCCCCCCACAGCCTGCCCACATCCTTAAAACCCATCGGGGAACCCCCTTCTTTCACTATACATCTCAGAATATTCCAACACTTGGACAAAAAGTGGGGTCCATGCTCGATAGACCTGTTTGCATCCAGACTAAACACCCAACTTCCACAATTTTACAGTTGGTGTCCGAATCCTCAAGCGATCAACTCGGACGCATTCCTTCAATCATGGACATATTTCACGCCTTTCCCCCGTTCATCATGATCCAGATAGTATTTGCACAGGTCCACAGACAGAAAGCGGAATTGATTTTGATCTCCCCGTGTTGGAGGACACAAGCATGGTTTCCAGTGGTGTTAACCTTGGCATGTGCTCCTCCAATACGTCTGATCACGTTCCCAGGGATACTTTTGGACCCTCTGAGTCTGCCTCATCCGGTAGTGATACAGGAACAGTGATCCCACATGGCGTGGAGACTTTCAGGAGACGTTGGCAAATGCCAGGAGTTTCGCAAGAGGCAATGTTTTTCCTATCACAGTCTTAGGCACCCTCTATGCACAAACGAAATGAATCAGCTTGGTGTAGGTGGGTTGGTTGGTGTTCTGAACGACAGGGGGATCCCGTGGGATCCAGAATCCATATGAATATTAACTTCCTTTTGGAATGGACAATCAAGGTAATGCCTATCGGACTATCAATAATTTCCGACCTGCGATATCTTCTGGACACCCCCATGTGGATGGTAAACCAGTGGAGTAATACCCTCTAGTATGTAAGATAGTCAGGGGCATTAGGTTGGTGAATCCTCTGAAATCTAGATACTGCACGTTGTGGGATGTAGATGTGGTACTTCGTTTTATCAGGAACTGGCCAGCGAATGAAGGCCTATCTCGCAAACAATTGTAGGCGAAACTTACATTGCTGCTATGTTTAATCTCCAGCAGACGTGTTTCTGAAATACGGACACTGGATATTGCAGGCAGAGTGTTTACTCCCTCAGGAGTTTCCTTTACAATTTCTAAAAGAACCAAAACAAATTCAAAATGTGTTTCATATCCTTCTTTCCCACACCACAGCAAAGCATGTGTGGTGCAATGCTTAAAGTCGTATGAAGACTGTACTAGAGAATTCAGAAATTATGTAGCAGGACAAGTAATAATCTCGTTGCACCTTTTCACCCAGTCACTTCAGCAACTTTGACCAGGTGGGTTACTTGGATGTTAAGTCAGGCAGGTATCAATACTGCTGCCTTTGTAGCTCATTCTGTAAGGGGAGCTATAGCTTCTGAAGCATTTTCTACTGGTTCTCCTTTAAAGAACATTATGACTGCGGTGGATTGGTCTTCTGATTCAACTTTTAAGACGTTTTATCACAAGCCGATTACTGATGTGGCATATACAGTGGTGGCTCAACTTTAAACTCGCATAATCTGAAGCCTCCGTGGACTGACATAGAATTTAAAGAAATTCTAGCTGACGCATCAAACATTTTCAATTCTATTGAGTACACGAAGGCGAGGAGTATTCCACCCTAGATATGAATTGCAAAACATGTGTTAATGGTTATTCATAACTACAAATGATATATGGTTTAAGATATGTCTAGAATAATCTTGGGTTTTCCCGCCCGTTTGAATTCATTGAAGTGTATTCAGATATGTTACGTCTTATGTTCTCTTTTAAGGGCATCAGAACAAGGTGACTTGAAGAGTCGGGAAGAAAATTTGTCATAGTCAAGTGAAAGAAGATCTTCGTTGAAGTTATGGTTCGGGTCGATGGAGTTAGTCGACGGAGTTTGAGTTCAATGGTTCAAGTCGATGGACTGAGTTAATGGTTCGTGAAGAAAGAGGATGGACGATGGTTTCCTGGACAATTATACCTATGGGGGGTAATGTGATTGGTGCATACACGAAGGGGCAGCCCTTTCGGGGTTTATGTTGTTTAAAGTTTAATTTGCTGCTGTTTTTGCTTCAGTAAAGAAAGAGAAGCATAATCCTCGCCTCCATCTCCTTAATAGAATTAAAAATTCTCGATGCGTCAGCCCAAATTAATTTTATTCCATCTTGAAAATCAAAAACGTTGTATTGCTGTTTTTTTAGCATAGCTCTCTTTTTTATTTCAGGCAAACCAAGTGCCTCAATCCGTGTTTCAATCAAATGTACTATTTTTTGGTAGCTTACTGTGTGAAGTTCATGTTTCTTGCAATGAATTGATTGGAAGATGATTCTCAGTGCCTGCAAAGGATGGGAGATAGAGGAATTGAAAAGTCTTTTATGTGGTGAACACTATGATGGAAGAAACTTGCATTGTATTATGAGTGAGAAGGAGGCCAACACTAAGTACAGCAAGAACATTGATTTTTTATTGGTTCTCAGTTAGTGGGAACGTATGCAATTTTTCACTTTGACATAATTTCATGTTTTAATTGTGTGAAGGTGAGTTAGTTAGATAGAAGGCTTGGCCTGTCCACCTCTGTAGGCAGACGTCTCTTTCTTCTATTTTGAGACCCAATGATCAGTATATTTCTGCTCACAGACGTACTTTCTACAGCAAGTTCATTTATTTTTTTCTTGATTGGAAACTTAAATTGGTTCTAGTGCGATGTTCTATTTGCTGGCACCTGCTGCTTCCAAATTTCCCTAAATACTCACAACCTTAGCTTAGCATTACAGAGTTTCCCTTCATGGGAACGGAATTATCTTATTTTGCATATGCTGTCTTTAATAACATTTATGTGCATTTGCTGATTTGAATAACCTGGATTATATTAATACATGTTGTATTCAGGTGACTACTGATTTATGTTAAATTGATTCAATTTGCAACTTTACCAATATGTCAATAAACCTTCATGGTTTGCAAAAGTTCACTTCTCTGGCGTTCCTGCGGGGCAAATTCTTCATGACTGTCATTGATGTATTGCTGGATGTATGATTTTAGCCTCAGTTCAAGATAAAGGTCAGTGGCTTCGATTTTGCGTCAAGCTTGTTTGTTGCAGACACCAGCCTTTACTCTCATTCTATCATAATCACGTCAGGGTATAGGTCCTCCCACTCTATCCCACCAAGAAGACCCTCTCCCAGCTGCACCCAGGACCCATCGTTCACTGTCTGGGCTTAATACACATTCCTGATGTGTGAAGCATTAACATGCACAGGCAGATAGAAACTCTCCGTAATGCCTCAGATACTTTAGGCAGGAACATACCAACTTTTTAAAAGTGCCATTTTCAACTTATTAATCTAAAATCCGACTTTACCATTAAAGAGGATTTTAAATAACAGTTAATTTACGTATAAACATAATTTCTCTATCTGCTCCTATTCTGAAGTTAGCACGTATTAATTTGAATAATGTAACCAGTGTTAGCCTATGGGAGTGATAGGCCTTACAATAGTAAATATGACTTTAGAAGTTTTTCATTGTCAGGACGTGGAAAACTTAAACACATATGCCCTTCTTTTTAAATGCCTTGCACCCTATGAGTCTTTAGGGCATAACCTATTAGTATTAAAAAGAAAGGTTTAGGCCTGGCAACAGGTTTATTTTGTCAAGTCAAAAGGGCAGGTTAAAATTGCACTACAGGCTGCAGTGGCAGGCCTGAGACAAGTTTTAAAAAGGCTACATTAGTTGGTTGGCACAATGAACGCTGCTACCCACTATTAACATTTAATTTCTAATCCCTTGATACATTTAGTACCATATACCAGGGATTAACATGTTAATTAAGTGTATCAATGAGGTGTAGGCCAATTCTACCCGGTCTTCAAAGGAGAGTACACTCCCTTTAAACCTGGTTAGCAGGGAAAAAATACACAGATTCCTAAAAGTCAACAAAACCAAGTTCAGAAAAATAAGACAAAAATCTGGGGTGACCCTGCAGAAAGGGCCAGGTCCAACATAGTGCTCCTGGACAAAACAGTTGTGCAGTCAGTATTTGGTTCATTCCTTCATGTGGCATTGGTTAGAAGAACAAAAGTGTGCAACATTGTCCGTTCCTTAGTTTGGATGGTCATAAGTAGATGTTATCACTGAAGTTGTTTCTGGGATCAAGTAGTTATCATGACCACTTGGTGCATCATAGAGTGAGGTGTGGCAGTTTGGGGGCATCCTGTGTGTTTTGAATTTCCCAGTAATCACATGGCATGTCTCTGGACAGCGAGGCAGATGGAGATAAAATGTTTTAACTATTTCTGGTATCCTAGTAGTCCTAGTTGCTCTCATTCATCCATGCATCTCACCAATGCACAATCTGTTACAAAGACCAGGTCTCCTAGTAACCTGGGGTATCACCTGAATGCCATATGTCAGACTGAGGCACTCTATTACCCGAAGGTGGCAACTGCAGCACATGAAGGAGGGAGAGGTGAAGGGGTGCCCAATATAAATAATTCCAGTACCAGCCCAACCTTGGCTAACATGAACCCACTTCCAACACTAACTAGCTGCTCCCTGAGGTTCCTTGCTGCACTTGTGTTGCTGACTCGACTCCAGGTCAGGGCATTTGCACTTGGAGAACCCTTTGATTAAAGCACAAGCTCATCCAAATGTGTTGTCAGTCTCATGCTCCTCACCTACATATGCAAGAAGTCACTCACAGGTCACTAGGTGGAATTTGGAGTCCATCAGGGAGAGATAGTCATCTCCCAGCCTGTACTGTCTGGGGAGAGAGATGTTCTCTATAGTCTGATTATATGGATTCATGCTGTGTATTCACATGTCCTACTCCGCCTATGTGCTGAGTGAAAGTCTAACAGACTGAAAGAGAGGAACCCTGAAAGAGAGTGACTGGTGCACAGGAATTTGCTTAATTTTTATACGGTAGCATACATGCTTTGCCATTCTTCTCTCCAAATCCAGATTCGGTTCTTGACATTTAAGAGTAGTGGCCGTAAAAGTTCTGGATGAGTGCCTGGTGGTGAGCGAGTGTAACAAGCGAGCCCGACTGCCATAAGGGAGGTTCAGGGGAGGTTTTCTCCCCAAGACAAGTTTGAAAAAAGAGTGGGTAAACGGTGCCTTTTTAAGCAAATTTGAGAAAGTGTAGTTATGACATTAATAAAGAGAGTTCATATGATAATGACAGAGATAGCTTTTCATTCAGTATAACTTCAGAACTTCATAACAGACGTTGAGATAACAATTCTGAGTACCTCAAGGATTTCTTTATTTATTGATATATCTTTATAAATTAACTCTACTGAAGAAATACACATCATTGTGATTTTTCAGTCTGGATACAATAAGACAGCAAGGAAACAACATTTTATTTTATTTTATTGCTTGCATTCCTGAAAGCGCCTAGAGCAAACCAGTTTATGTAGGCTGCAAGCCATTTGTCAGGCCATAACGACAGCACAGAGCACACAGGGCTGAGGGCTTAAGTCAAGAGTCAAACTGGCTGTAAACTGTTGGGGAAGAAAATTATCAGCAGCCTGGGTCCATTGTGAAAATATGATTTACATGGAAACGGAACGTGAGCCTGCAAGCATTACCAATCCTCCTACAGAGAGAGACACAGGTTGCGGCTGATCTTCCTCTACAGTCCACAGACTGCTCTTTCTGTGGTTGGCTGCACAAATTATATACAAAGTTGTTCTCTTTTTAGGTCGACCCTAGGTAGCACATACGTTGTCTCTCGAGACATGCTATATTCTGTGTGTACAAAAGGGGGGGACTTACAGCCGCCTCCACCTTTTGATTGGCTTATGTCAGTGTCCTTTCAAAAACTTTGCTTCTTAGTGGATAATGGTTCATGCTTGTCCCACCTTTTTCTCAATTGTTGGCTCCCATTGAATATTGCCACAGGACTTCACCTCTTCGACTTGTGTCATAGTATTTCGTGTCTTTGGAACTTTTTTGACATTCAGACCAAGTAGTTCCCACTTAGCGCGGCACCCGATTCACGACTGCCACATTTAAATGAAATCCAGTACTTCCCTCAAGTGTTTGTTGTGGCTCACACTTCACAGATGCAGTGAGAGGGAAGTGAGCTTTTCATATCTGATGGTACGCTCTGCTCTCTTGGTTTATTTCACAATGTTAGCACCTTGTGATAAGGCGGAAGAGAAGAGCTGACAGCATAACCGGTGTCTATGCATCACCCGCTGCTGGGATTAGCACTAATCTATCCTGTGATCATTGGGCAGGCTTCTGAACCCTGTTCGATGTCAGAATCAGCTCACTAATGATTGACAATTAAAATGTTGCTGGCTAGCTCTTAGCAGCACACAGTTTTCAAAAGCCCTGTCGTCGTGTCGCCCGGCTTCATCTTGCTCCCTCACCCGCCCCATCCTTGCTTCATCTGACTCTCCCGCCTTCCTGTTGTTTCTTCCCCGCCCCCTTGACTAAAGCGGTGTCTTTATTGTTCATGAACTAGCGCACATTTGAGGTTTTTGTCCTCTCCACCTAAAACTATTTTTGACGAAACTTTCTCCAAAATATCCACAGAATATTAGACTGCCATCGACCAATCCGAAGGTGTGAATGGCTGACTAATTACAGAGAGGACCATCCCCTTCCCATCCATACCCAATCACAGAGTAGCTTTCCTGGCATCCATCCAATCATGGCTACAACGCCCTAACCTTCTATGTGTCAGGTAGGAGACTGCCATTTACTGTTGCTGTGGTAGTTGAGTAGCGTGACGAGCATATGGAACATTTGTGGTGGATGTTTGTACATTTATCCACATTTACTTCTTTTTCGAATTATTTCAGCTACACTGAGAAAGTTGGCTGCCTTCTGTGTCAACAGGGCTTCCTGCAGCAATGGACTATCGAGCAATAAACAGACCATGCTGATGACTTAAGCGTAAAAGGCAGTTTATTAGGACCAGGCTGCACAACATGATCAATAATCAAATAACAACAAATAACCAACAACAAACCCCAACGTCAACTCTGAATCCATTCACTCCCTTCACCCACTCCAAACTCACCTCTCATTCCACTCCATGGCCCGTCGTTCCGTTCTTCATCCATTTCTTCAGATCACTCATAGCATCCTCCCCGGTATCACCTGGCATTACACTCATGCCTCCAGCCCCCCCATCATTCACTCTTCCCCACCCGAGGGATGGGTGTGCCCGCTAGTGACTCCCCCACCGCTCCCAAGTACCGCCAACCATGCAGCCCGTCCTAAACTGGTACGCTCTGCCAACCCTACTCCCGAACCCTAGTAACTGTAGGGTGGGTGGGTGGCCTTTCCTAACTTGTCCCTCCTGATGATGCCAGAATGCAGGAAGAGGAAGTCACCTTCTTCCCCTGAATTCTTATACCTACCCCCAAACCCCACCCCCTGACCCCAGCCTGGCCCTCCCTGCGCGAAAGACCCCGGGGGAAGACTAGTCTGCGACCTTGCTTCCCCGGGGGCCTACCATCGCGCAATAAACAGACCACACTGATGTCTTAAGCTTAAAAGGCAATTTATTAGGACCAGGCTGCACAACATGATCAATAACCAAATAACAACAAATAACCAATAACAAACCCCAACATCAACTCTTCATCCATTCACTCCCTTCACCCACTCCAAACTCCCCTCTCATTCCACTCCATGACTCGTTCAGTTCATCATCTATTTTTTCAGATCTTTCCTAGCATCCTCCCCGGTAACACCTGGCATTATACTCATGCCTCCGGCCTCCCCATCATTCACTCTTCCCCCCCCCCCCTGAGGGATGGGTGCACCCGCTAGTGACTCCCCCACTCCTCCCAAGTACCACCAAACAGGGAACCCCCTTTAGGGCAGTTACCTGCCCACCCTCCCTGGGTTCAAACTGTGCATCTTTCGCCCAACCTACTCCTGTGACACCAAGTAGCCTTGTTCCACAACTTACCGACCACGTCTCTCAACTCCATCATGTAGTATGCATTCCCCAGTCTCGAAAGATGCACACCGTCATCCCTAAAAAGTAGTGGTTCCTCCAGTCACAGTCCAGTATGAGCAATCACTTTCATGCCCTTTTCCCTGCAAAAAATCCTCATTGCTCTGTTTAGCTTTCTTCGTGCCTTTTCAACAGCCCCATGATTAATTGCCCCCTTCCAGATTCTCTGAGGAACAAATTACACCCATGCAATGCAGGTCCCAGCCAGTCTTTGTTTCAATACCTCCAATTGTCTTTGCATCAGCTGTAAGAGCGCCAAACCCCACAGCCGAATTAAATCGTTCTCACCCAAATGAATTATTAACAGATCAGGGCATCCTTTCTGGGGGACCATCTTCGCGAGCCAGGGCAATAGTGCCCCCCATTGCATCCCCCCTTTTCCCCACCAATGCACCTCATGATGTTGTCCTTTGGTCCCAGGTTACGGCCGTACTCCTGTTGCTCTGCATACTTGGAGGCCCAATGCACAAACTGTTGGACCCGGCCCTTTGGGCAGGTTCACCCCAAGACTTTTTGCTTTTTCCTAGCCTGTTTCTGTGACCTGGTGGTGGTAATTTTAGGCCTCTGCGCACTTTTTCACTGTGGTACAGTGTAAAGTGCTTGAGCTCTCTGTGTATGTGTGGTGAGTGACCTGCCCTCCCATAGGAATGAATTGGGAATATGTATGCCCATGGTAGTTCTTGATGTGTGGGGAGTGCAGGGGCGAGTTTGGTATGAGAGAACTCGTGAGACTGAATGCTGCGAAATGGTATATGCGGCATTATTGTGTCTAGTCTAGAAGTGCCACTTTTAGAAGTTGGCATATTTGTGTAATTTGTGTCTGGCGTGTGATTGGCTGGTGAGCCTGGTCTAGGAGTGCCTGGGCCTGCTTGTGGATTGACTGTCTGGTTTGAGGATGACAGGGGCTGGAGAGCCCAGGAGGTTGTCTGAGTCAGCCCATGGATGAAAGGCAGCATCTGCTGCCAGGGAGGTGGGAGGAGATGGCACCTGATAGTGAAGGGCTGTGCCTGCCTGACCACAATGCTGGCTCCACCCCCCGCTGGGCGACTGTCACCTCTGTCCCTGATACTGAAGGGACTTCCCTATAACCAGTTCTAGCTGGTTCTCACACTGCCTACACAAAGACTTAAAAGACTTTTCTGAGTATAAGAAGGGGCTGTGTCCCCTTCCAAAAGGTTCTTGTTTCTGACTTGAATCTACCAGGGGCGGGCGCTGCCCAGCCCCTGGATGCCTGGAGGACTTCTGGGGGACCCCTCTGCCTTGCCTGGGCTGATGGGGGGGACTTTGATTTGCTTGGGATCCTTTGGACCTTCTTCCTATCCCCCCAGGACTTTGCTGGAACCTTATCTGTCCTTAGCGCCTGGGAGCGCTTTAATTTTGCTGCTTCTACATTCTAAATCACCGTCGCTGCACGGGACGAAGCACCGAAGGGGCCGCGCTAGGATTGGCCCGCTGTTGGGGGCTCGTCCCGGTGGGCCGCGCTGCCATTGGCTGGCCGGTCTGGGATTGTTTGGTGATGCTTCCCCGGGCCGCGCTGTGATTGGCTGCCGGCCCGGGGAAGGAGGAAGAATTATGGCGGCGGCTGCTGCGGGGCTCCTGGGACCGAGAGGGAGCCCCGAGAGAAGAGGAGCATGGTGGCTGGTTGTCGGGCCCCCGTGTGCTGGAGGGAGCCCCGGGAAGAGAAGAGGCTGAGAGGAAGTTGTTCCCGCTTCCCCCTGCCTGGGGGAAGCCTTTTCTTGCTTTACCGGTCTCCCGTGTGGAGAGGGAGACCGGTGACGCTGCGGCCACGAGGGAGATGGCACAGGGAGAGCCCCGCAGCTGTAGTGAGCCGAGGCAAAGGGGGCGCGAGGCTGCCCCCACCGCGAGCAGCAGATGTCTTCCGCCTGCCCAGAGGAGAGCCGCCCCAGCATCTGTGAAGCCGGTGAGTGGGGCCCGAAGTGTTGAATCGGGGAAGTGGGCGTCGGGGCACATTGCCGATGCCCACCCCCCCAGGTGGCTCAAGCTTCCTTTTGGAGGGGGGCTGAGAGGCCCCAGCGGGGCCTCAGAGTTTAGAGCCCCAGAGGCTCTGGGGGCTTATTTGGTTTTAGAGCCGGAGAGAAGCTCATGGGCATTTTTACTTGCTGAGAGCCTGAGAGAGGCTCTGGGGGCATGCTTTGTTCTTTGGAGCCCCGAGAGGCTCCCGCTCCTATTTTTTGATTCGCGAGCCCAGCGAGGCTCGAGGTGCCATGGCTTGCAGAGCCTGAGGGCTCCATGGTGCATTTATAGTTTCAGAGCCTGTGTGGCTCCAACGTTTGGGACCTGTGCGATGCCCAGAGCCTGTGTGGCTCCAGCGTGGCGCAGTTTGCGCCTAAGGGTCAGTGAGGACCCTGTCGCAGTTTGGACTCCCAGCTGCCCAGCAATTAGTGGGCAGCTGCATCGTTTAGGTCTTGTGGGATTCCAGGTGCCCAGCAAGTAGTGGGCACCTGCTACGTTTAGGCTTGTGCTTGGACTGGCGCTGCATGGCAGCGCACCCTGACATTGAGACTCAGGGCGTCCTAGCCTCAACAAGGCCAGTTGGCCTAGGGACTGCCACAGGTGGTGGCTTATGCGATTTTTGCGCTATTGTATTGTTCTGGCACCTCTGAATGTGTAGGTTTATGCATCATGTGTCTTCCTTTTCCCTGCGCTGCACCTCTGAATGTTTTAGGCATCATGTGTCTTCTTGCGCTGCACCCCTGAATGTATTTTTTTGCATCATGTGCTCTGTCCTGAACACCGCTGAATGTGTAGGTTTATGCATCATGTGTTTCCCTTGTCTTACACCTCTGAATGTATTTTTATGCATCATGTGTCTTTCTTTCCTGCGCTGCACCTCTGAATGTTTTAGGCATCATGTGTCTTCTTGCGCTGCACCTCTGAATGTATTTTATTGCATCATGTGCTTTGTTCTTAACACCGCTGAATGTGTAGGTTTATGCATCATGTGTTTACTACTCCTCTGAAGGTATAATTATGCATCATGGGTAATGTGTTCTTTCCTAGACCCCTAAACGCTGTGTGATACTTAGGTGGTTGTCCTTACACCTCTGAATGTTTTAGGCATCATGTGTTTTTCCTTTATTACTCCTCTGAATGTGTTTCATGCATCATGGGTAATGTGTTCTTGTTTATACCCCTAAATGTATTTTATTCTTAGGTGGTTGTTCTTTTAGTACAGGTGGTCCTAGTGGGGTCCTGGTACCTGTTCCCAGTAGTTACTGGATGTGATTTATAACTGTTATGTTGTGCTACAGTGATTTTATATCCTTTTATTCTAATTTCTGACAAGTATTTCTATTTCTAAAAGTGCTATTTCTGATTCTGACAGTGACCCATGTGGCCCTGTCCTGTACATAATCCCTTGTGAATATTGCCCGTGCCAGTTGGCATAATGTACATGTGTGACTTCTATCTGATGTGCTTTTACAATACAAAAGTTATTTTATAATAACCTTGTGTGGAGTTCCTTTTGTGGTGTGCCTAGTATGTTGTTGCTGTTGTGTGCTGGCGCAAATGCTTTGCACATTGCCTCCGAGTTTAGCCTTACTGCTCGTGCCAAGCTACCAAGGGGGTGAGCAGGGGTTATCTTGGCGTGTGACTTCCTTGCCCTGACTAGAATGGTGGTTTCTGCCTAGCTTTGGCGTCAGCCTTAGCCAACATGAAATAGCCAGTTCTAACACAAACCAATGCCCATAATCCATGTGACCGTCTTGGCCCCCGGGCCACCCACGCAACCTACGGTGAGAAAAAGGCATTAGTAACACATCCAGAAATACCTCACACCCATTCCCCCGCTGCCCCCCTGCAGGCAACGCGCAAAGCACCTTTATCTATGGACATATCGCTCACAATACCTAGATTTTCACCTCCCAATCTGCTGAATCCTGTCCCAAGACAATCCCAGACATGCTGGCGCCGTCGCCGCCCCAATACGGAAGGAATGTCCCAAAACCTGCTGGGTTCAAACCCAAATGCTTCAATGCCATGAGCAAAACCACCAATAACTGCGCCGCCGTCACCTTCGCCCCAGACGCATTACAAAAAATTTCCCCACTCGTGATCCTTGTGGTCAGTAGAAAGTTCTGCCATTCAGCCACCGGGCACACACACCCTCAACCATTCTCACAAAACTAAACCCACTTTCCTCTCCCCAACTGATCTGTCTTTGACTGCCCCAACCAAATCCCCAGGCGACCCGCATCCAACCTGATCTCCTCGTACCTCCTTCCATTCACTTTCTTCGTTCCCAACAAGTCAGAGACCCGAAAGGCCCCAAAAGAAATCCATACCATGCATAAACAGAAAACCACAACCTCAAAACCGTCGTACTAGCACAGCGGCAAAGTCTCAACCAGTCTGACCAGTAAGTAAACGTAATTGCTTCCCTTAACGCCCCTCTCCCCCCTCCGGGCCCCAACCTCAAGTACCCTACCTATAATCACATCTTTTGTAGGGTCAAATCCAAAAAACAAACAACAGTAAAAGCACACTCACGCCAATTTCCCCGCAATCGTCGCGGACTACAGCCCTTTGTCAATGCAATGTAATGGGGAACATCTATTACGACGCGGTGTTTACACCGCACTACCATTACAATGCTGGTTTTACAACGCAAGTCGTTACCACGACTTGCGCTGGAGGGCGCTCTAGGGTAAGGAATAGTAGATTTGCTATTCCAACACCTTCCCTACTGTACGTAGGCTGGTGTTGGAATAGTAAATCTTACTATTCCTAAGTCCAGCACCCTACAGCGCAAGTTGTGGTAACAACTTGCGTTGTAAAACCAGCATTGTAATGGTAGTGCGGTGTAAACACTGCGTTGTATTGACATACAACCGAATGTAATACAAACTGCAACACTCCTCGTTCCACAATTGAGCGGTCTCCAAACGACGACTCCCCGCGCCATCCCATTAAGGATCCAAACTCCGCCCATGTCAGTCTGTAGGTCCGTCTCATGGTATCAGCTCTCCACCAGGCCTATGACACTCACTCCCCCAAGGGACAAATGCCGTCCGGCAGCTCTGTCTTGAACTGATCTGCTCTTGGTGCCAATCGCTGGAACCGTTGCCACTGCGAACGAGACAAAGCATCCGCAATGTCATTATTTGCCCCAGGTACATGCTTGGCTCGAAAAACCACAAACAATCTCAGACATTTCAGCATGAAGCTCCGCAACAAACACAGCACTCTCGAACCCCTTGCACTCTGTCGGTTGACCAACTCGACCACGGACATGTTGTCCACATGGAACAGCACTGACCTATTCTGAAACTTGGATCCCCACACCTCCAGTGCCACCAGCAATGGAAAAAATTCCATAAACGCAATGCTCCTCCCCTGCTTCACCCAGTGAGCCGGCCAGACCTCAGCGCACCACCTGCCATCCCAAAAGATCCCAAAACGCGCTGCCCCGGTTGCATCAGAGTAAATTTGGACTTGCCAAACCATTCTGTCGTCTTCAAAATCCATTGACACCCCATTGAAATCAGTCAAGAAAGTCAGCCATGTCCTCAAATCGCCAGGACTCCCATGGAGATCCGGACCCTGTGGTGTGGTAAAACTGCACCCGACATGACCATGCCGAGCCATCTGCAGAAGGTCCGTCCAGCCCTCACCACCCTGCATGCAAAGTTCAGGAAACCCAGCAGCTGTTGCACAACCCTCAATGCAATCCTCTTTTCCCCAATCGCCCACAAAAAGCATGTCTGTATTTCCGTCACTTTCGCGTCAGGGAGTCTAGCTATCCATTGAATGGAATCCAGCTCAATTTCATGGAACGTCAGCCTACAGCTGGGCCTATGCGTTTACTCAGGTGGCAAGGGGACTCCGAACCGTTTACTCAGGTGCCAAGGGGACTCCGAACCACTGCGACATCTCCTAAAATTGCGACAAAACCCTGCCACAATCCCCAGACCGTGCCTTCCCCAAAAAGAGAAAGTCATCCAGGTAGTGAGTAACATCCCGATGCCCGCTGATCTGTGTAAAGGCCCACTGCAAGAATGTGCTAAACATCTCGAACAGCGTGCAGGAAATCGCACACCCCCTGGGCAAAACCTTATCCACATAGATGGTCCCCGCAAACTGCATCCCCAGTAGAGAGAAATCCGCAGGGTGTATAGGCAGAAGGCGGAAGGCAGATTTCACATCACACTTCGCCATTTAGCCCCTGGTCCACACACCCTCACTAGGCGGATCGCATTTCCACCAAGGCATAAAGCACCCTCGAGTCTGCTTCAGCGATGAAATCATTCACAGACTGCCCTTCCGGCCATGAGAGGTGATGGATCATGCAAAACTCACCCTGTTCCTTCTTGGGCACAACTCCCAGTGGGGAGATGATCAAGTCGTCAACTGGCCAGTCGACAAATGGGCCTGCTATCCTGCCTCATCCACCTCCTTCTGCAGCATGACCGCCTCCACCCCTGGCAATTCCTTGGCTGATTTTAGATTGTCCACCCATCTCCGCACCCTAGGACCCTGATAGCCTACCCGAAACCCTTCTGTGAAACCCCACTGAATCTTCAAAGCCGCCTCCCTGTCCGGTAACAAGAGAGCTACGGGGCCATCGCATCTATCTTAACTGGTGTAGGCACCCTTCTGCCCAAGCTGTCTCCTTCCCTTCATGGCCCGCCACTGCTCTGAAGGCGTGGACAAGGTAAAACGTTGGGTAAGTGCATGCTGTCCCCCACACTTGGAGCACTCATGCTTGAACTTGCAGGAGTACCGGGAGCAATAGCCCCTGTTGTAAATCCAGCATGCACCTGAAGTGCAGGTGCCTGGCTTAGCAGGCGGACCTGTGCTTCCTGTACTGGCGGAAGACCCTCCTGCCCCGCTATCGGCGGGCCACGGCGGAAAGGACTGGTAAGTGACTGGCAGACCGCTGGCTGTGTGCATAGATGCCGACTAATGCGTGGACGCCATCCACTGCATCCACAACTCTTGATCAACCTACTCCCAAGGTTTGTCAGGATTTAGGCTAATCTGGGCCAGGAACTCCTCATCATAGCTCAGCCAAGCAAACCCTCCAAAATGCATCTGGGCTTTTCTGATGATATCCATATACTTCAACAGTGCTATAGCCCTGTCCAGGTGTTTCTCCCAATAAATGCTAGCGTAAGTGAGAGACACTGAAGTCCGGTTTTCCATGTTCCCTGGAACCCTGGGTCTCCTCGTTAGTTCCCATTCCTCCTCCTTAGAGCCCTTCTACGCTTGACCTCCCTGTGCAATAATTTAAACACGATCACATATTCATGTTTCCAAATTCTGTTCCTAGACTTCTCCAACAAATGTGACCCCAGTGGCATAGCCAACCCCATGTAAGGCAATTTCTTTTGGTGTTTGTCCTCGGCCTTTTCACCTTCTCCTTCCCTTCTGTCTTGTCATTCTGAACCCCTGCCGTCGACATAGTCTTACCTGTCCTTTCTGGCTTGTCACCCCCACTGGAGCCACCCTGAGGTAGTACCACCACATCCCTCACAGACCCATCACCCACACCCACCAACCGGCAGGCCTTATTCTTCCCTTTTTTGGCCCACCGTCCCAAGCTGCCCATCATGCCCCCTCACCTGTCAAGGCCATCTGCGCCTCTCCCAACTGTCCTTTAGAGCTGCCGGCTTTGGTAGTTTCAGCTTTCGCCTTGCCCTTCGTCGTCTTTGGCCCCTGTAAAACACCAACTCCACTGTTGCTCTTCACCCCCGTCCTGTCGTCGTCATCCCTTACATCCCCTTCTTCCATCTCCTCACTCTATGTGTCATAGTCCAAATCCACCACAAGCTTATCCTCCACAGGCATCCACAGTACCTACCACACCCTTACTTGACTTCACACCCACACCGCACCCCTTCGCCACACACGACGCCGTTGCCCGCTCCCGCACTAGAGGGAAGGCCGCCGCTGACCCCCCTGCTGCTTCAAGCTGGCGTCCTAAGGCCGTCTTGCGCCCCGCCGTGCCACCCACAACTCTGCTGACCTCTGCCAGCTTGGATCCCCCCGACCCCCATGTCGCTCCAACCTGGGCTGGCTCTGGCACCAATGGGCCTCAAAGCCATCCTGGCTCTCCCTGTCTTAGGCTGTGGCCCCACCTTGCTACCTTCCCATTCCCACCTGCCCTTAGCCACTCTCTCCCTCTCCTCTTGTTCTGCCAACCGTTCCTCCTCCGAGGTGGGCATTGGGGGCCCACTGCCTCCTCCTCCCAAACCGCCTCACCTCTGGCCGCATTCAATTCCACCCAGCGCGCCTACGTCTCCTGCACCAGAAGGCACTGTTCCCATATCCTATCCTCCAAAGGCATGGCCTCCCACCTGGGATGTAGGGCTCCCACTCTCTGCATGTGCACCCAGGGGGCCACCCCAACCAAGTGTATAGTGCCCCCCTCCCCCCAACCTCCTCAACTGCCCTGGGAAATTCAACAACGCCCCCAACTGCGCAGGGGTGCTCGCACGGGACCCTCTGGAAAGGACAATGGGAGCGTCCTCTCATTGAACCCTTATCTCCGCAGGACCAAAATACCCCACTCTACTCGCAAATCACCCCCGGGGCTCAACTTCCCCTCCCTTTACATGCAGCCTCCGTGCCTGGCAGAGGCCCAGCTCCCTCCCCTTCTCCCCTGCAACGACTTCAGGCCTGGCACCCAGCACAACAGCGAGTCCCTGGGCCGCCTCTGCCTCTACAAGCCCTCCTACCTCCCGCTTGCTCACATCCAGACGCGGAGGCAGGCTATTGCGCTGGCCTCTGCGCGCCGCTTCTTTTTTCACTGTGCCCCGACCCCTTCCAGACGCATCTCTCCTGGGCGGTGGTGGCTCCTCCATACACGCCACCACTGCCGTCGCAACGCCTGAAGAGGCCGCCCTCGGGCCTGAGCTAGCCTCACCCACGCCTCCACCAGAACGCCAGGCCAGAGGCGATCCTCCCGGCCTGCTCGTCCCAGCACCCTCAAGGCCTCCCTCACCTGCTCCCCCGTGACGTCCGACATCGCGCCCACAGCTCGAACCGTCACACGCTTCTGCTCCAAAAGCACCACCGACCAGTGGGCCCTCACAAACGTCTTCCGAATTTCTGGCCCGAAACTACCTAGACCCTACACCAGTGGTTCCCAAACTTTTTTGACTCGTGGCTCCCTTGACCTACTTGGTTGCCGATGCACTCAAGACGATGTATGCAATGTTAGGTAACAATATACAACAAAATAGTAACAAAATGACAGAAGTATTAGAACAAAAACTCTCATGAGGAGTAAATCTTGGAGTCTTTAATGTCGTATACAGCCAGCCGACACGTGTTTCATCGCACTCGCGATTCCTCAGGGCTGAAATGAACAGAAAGTTGACAATGGAGCATGTATCTCGCAAGAGTACAATATACATTAAGACCTGGATACATGGCCTTTGCATGCTCAGTTTTTGCTTCTATTCCAGTGAGTGTACAAAAAATACATCTATGGTTCCTGAGTGCCACCCCAACACGTCCGTGTCGCAAGTGTGAGAATTACCACTATTATCACTAACCGTGCAGTTTAATAGTGAATTTGTGTGCTAATACGTAGGTATAGTTGAGAGATTTCTCTTAGGAGACAGAGTCTCTGGCTAAAAAGTGATCTATCTGTGTACGACCCAGTCATACTACATGCTCAGTGAATCTGTGAATAGTGTAGAAACTCTGACCCTAAGCGTGTGTACGTCACATACCTAGATGGCTGTGTTCCGGTTAGAAAGGTCTAGTTATTCAACATGGAGAAAAAGAAAAAACGAAAACAGGAAAAATCTCATCACTAATTATCATATTTCAATTACTTAGGCAAGAAAAGTCACAGTAGTGAGGATGTGAGGTAAAGTAAATCGAAGCTCACCGCTCAGCTGGTGATAATTCCGACCCAGCCGGGCCCTTGACCGAAGACACTCGGTATGAGTATGCGAAGAGAAGTAAGATTCTGTAACCAGATTAAGTAACCTGAGTCACTACGAGCAAGTTGGCATCTTATTATTTCATAAATACAGCCAATTCACAGACCTAGTATTTCTAACATAAAGTCACCCGACTTAAGAAATAAATAGCGCACTTAGACCGATCACATAATCAACATTGTTCATGTCTGGATGAGATCTGCACCTCCCCCTGTTTCACCGGTAAGGTCATTCACGTATTCACCCTAAGTTCGGTTATCATGAAGCATGAAAGTTCAATATACACTTACATTTACTTGTATGCATTAATAGTCTCAGGCTTGAAGGTCACAATCTATTGCTGATTCCAAATGTCGCCCACGACGAACAGGGTATTGTTCTGTAAAAATTATGGGCCACAATGATCATTCGTTCTGATACATTACGTATAATTCAAGGATTTGTCTTGGGTGCAACATAGTGTTGTCTTACCTATTTAGTGGAGAAATGTTTCTTATGCCGAGTATGGCTCAGATGTGTTTTGGTGCCTCAAGCTGAAAAGACACCAGAATTGAAATTGGAGTTACGCTCCTGGAGTATTATTACTACTGGTTTACATAGCTGGATATAGAAGCGTAGGCCAGTTCATTTGAAACAGCTTACCTCGATAAAGCGGCGAAGCGGCGTGTAGCGCGTCCGGACCCTCAGGCAGTGTTCCTGTTTGGACACGTGACCGGGTCTCCAAGGACGTTAAAAAGCGTCTCTACGTAACGCAAACGATTGACTAGACCGTTAGCTTCCTTCTCATTAACCTCCATGTTGGATTCCCAATAGAACCCTCGGGCTCATTAATCATAATACGGACTTATTGTTAGCTGATTAGACAGTTGAGATATTATGGTCACACCGTCGAGCAACAATATATAAACATAATATTCATCCGCAAGGAGAGGACCGAATTCGGCAAAAGCCTAAATATGAAGGTTATATTCATGCAATATGTTGATTACGTAGTCGGTGAAGTGCGGTATGCGTAATAGCGAAATTAATTCATTCCATTAAAATATTTTCGGTCGATAAACGTTTGGGAACAACTTTTTTATAGCAACTTAGCTAAACTAAGAAAGGAAGACATAGATAGTCCTCCGGGTGAGCTTAATCGTGAGCACCGTGCATGGACATCAACAAACTACCGGTGCCTGTCCCAGTCACACGTGGGTATCTCAGTACCAATATACATAAGCAGTACAGTTTCAATTATCTCTTATATATATACATGAGTTCATTTCCGATTACCAAGTGTGAAACATTACACAAGCAAAAGCTAGTTAGAACAGAGTACAGGAGAGTTCTCCTGGCATGAGGGAATAGCACAATCATAGTGATACATTAAGTACAATATCGATTAGTATGCATTGTGATATGTTACAGTCCCATATTCATAGTTTACATTCTATAGGTCAATTCCCCAGGAAATATTGCATCTCGTGGTCATAATTAAGTCCCCGTTCCACAGACTTAAGACGCATAATCCAGGTTGCCTCTGTGCGTCTAAGTCTCAATTCACGGTTGCCCCCTCTGACATCTTGGGGGACTGTATCTATGCCAAAGAATTTAACCACTTTGTTAGTCCTGTCTTTTTGGCAAGAGGCTATATGTAGGGCCACCGGATATTTAGGATCACAATTCAATATTGCCCTTATATGTTCCATCATTCTCTCTTTTAGTGTTCTGATGGTGCTCCCTACATAAAACTTCCCACATTCACATTCTATGATATAAATCACAAATGTAGTGGTGCAATTAATGTTACTCTTAATGATGAAGGAAACACCATCTGGACCCATGAATTCGGTTATGCCATGTTTAGCCCATTTACACATGCTGCAAAATCCACATTTGTAAAAGCCTAGGCTGTGTTGTGTCATCCAAGTTGTTAGTTTGGTATCTCTAGGTACCGTGGGACTCAATTTGCTTCTTAGTGTGTTGCCTCTTCTGAATGAAATTTGAGGTCTATCTGTAATACAATTGGTGAGAGCTCTTTCTGATCTCAATAAACCCCAATGTTTGGTCAGGCTTTTCCGTAAAGCGTCATGGAGTGAATTGTAGTCAGTCACCATTCTGATCTGTTCCCTTCCAGAAGTGGTAGGTTTATGTGTGGAGGTAAGAGTGTGTATTCTCTTGACTTTTTTAACTCTTTTCTCGGCTTTCCCAATAATCTTGTTTGAGTAACCTCTGTTATAAAATCTTTCCTTCATGCTAGTCAAACACCTCCCAAACTCACCGTCCTCACTACAGTTCCTTTTTGCTCTTAGAAACTCGCCATAGGGTATGGCGTTTATTTGATGTGGGGGATGTGAGCTCGAGGCATGCAAGACTGCATTGCATGCAGTGGATTTCCTGAAAAGTCTACTGTGTAGACAGTTTGATGATACATAGAACTCAATGTCCAGAAATTCAATATTAGTCTTACTCCAATTCATCGTGAATCGGATTTCCCAAGTGTTGTCATTAAGATATCTAAAGAAATCTTTTAAAAGCTCCTCAGAGCCAGACCAGATTAGGATGCAATCGTCAATATAACGACCCCAAAAGATAATGGAGTCGATATATTGGGCACCCTTCTTGCTCCAGATGAGGTCGGATTCCAATGCGCCCATGAATAAGTTGGCAAACGAGGGTGATATTTTTGAGCCCATGGCCACTCCCTTCTTCTGACAGTACCAGTTTCTGTCAAACATAAAAAAGTTGTTTTTGAGTATCAGTTCAATCATTGTAGATAACATTACAGTGTGTTGCCATAGTGTGGCAGGTCTATTGTGAAGAAACTTGTTCACTGTCTGTATGCCTAGATCTAAATTAATACTGGTATACAGTGAAACTACATCTAATGTGACAAGTAGAGATCCCTCTTGCCACTGGATGTCTGCTAGGGTGCTCAAAATATGTTTACTGTCCTGTATGTAGGAAGGCAGGTTTCTGACAAGGGGACCTAAAAAAAGATCCACATATTCAGCTATTCTTTCGGTGGGGCCCCCAATGCCAGAAACAATTGGTCTCCCTGGTGGAAAAGGGAGTATTTTGTGGACTTTCCGAAGAGTATATAGCCATGGATAAGTTGGTCTGAACACTTTGAGATATAGAAATTCTTCCTCGTTTAGTAACCCAGATTGTTTCCATTTCAATAATTGTGAATTAATCTCCAGTGTTAAAGGACCCATGGGGTTATATGTCAGGCGTTCGTAGCAGGACTCATCCAGTAGTTGCTGTGAGATTTCGTGGTGATAGTCTACACGGTCCATTATCACTACGTTGCCCCCTTTGTCTGCTTCCCTGATTGTGATGGTGTTGTCATTCATGAGTGTGGTTAGTGCATGTCTTTCCCCATAGGTGAGGTTATCTTTATATTTGAACATCCTGTCCTTTCGATGACGATTCAGGTTATCCAGATCCTCTACCACACGTTTGTGAAAAGTGTCTATTGCATTGCCACCAGGTAGTGTGGGAATCCATTTGGATTTTGATTTCAAACCACTGACAATGCTAAAATCAGATTCTATGTCTAATTCCTCCAATAATTGGTCCATATCTAGAGGAGAATCCTCCATATCAGTCAGTGACAACAGAAGGTGGGTTGTATGCACATCTTTTATTGACAATGAATCAGAAGTACTCTGAACAGGTGTAATTCTCATTTCTCTCTCACTTTTTTCTGACCCAAAGAAATGCTTTTTCAATGTTAGATTCTGAATAAACTTAAAAAGATCAATCTTTAGCTTGCAGATATCTCCAGTAGCATATGGGTTAAAGTTTAATCCCTTGCTTAAGAGAGAAATCATATCTGGAGTGAGAATTAGTTTAGAGAGGTTGATAACCTGTACACCCTGATTCTGTACGTTTACTGATTCTTGTTGGCTCCTGATCTCAGTTTCCTTCGATAGTCTTCTGAACTTGCTGCCCCTCCCTCGCCTTGTTTTGGCTCGGACTGGTTTCTTGGGGGCACGTATCTGTTGCCCTTCCTTATGCGTAAAACCTCTTGAAAAAAAGCAGGCATGTTTTGTCTGTCTTGATTATCTGAGTCCCCCCCAGTGGTATCGACAGAATTTAGAGAGGTATTACTTGAAGACAAGGAGGCAGGTTCTGAGTTAGTTTTATTCCTATTGTCAGTTTTGGAGCTATTCGGGATCAGAGAGTCATATTTTTTATCAAAAGTAAAGATTCTACCACGTGTGTAATCCAACTCATCCCTTCTCAGTTGTCGGGCTTTCCTGTTTTTAATATCCGATTGGTGTTTCAATAGGATTTCATCCAAAATGGTATAATTCTTAACTGTTGGTTCGGGCAGATTCAGATCCTTAATTTCTTGTTCCAAAGTTGCTATATCTGCTTGCAATTTGGTAACTTTGCGTTCTGAGCTAACAATCAATATCTCCATAAGAGTAATGGAGTTGTTAGTAAGAGATTCCTCCCATTTTACCATGAGATCCGCATCTAGGTCATCATAGGTGGGGAATATCTGGCGTCTTAACCCTCTAGGAATGCGTTTCAATCTTAGGTATTGTTTTAAGGTCACCCCATCCCACCATTTTGAATTTTCCAATTTCTTTAATCTCTCCAATTTCAGAAATTTGTCTTTAAGACCCTCTATGCGAGGGGGATTGGTGCTGGTAGAAGCAGATTGAGTGGACATACCTTTGGCTAATTTGTCAAATAACTCTTCTGCCGCTTTGGTACGATCCATATTAAGGATGGCTATAATTCCCTATCTAGGGGTATTCTAGATAACGCGGGATGGCGAAGAAATCAAATTGTGCGTGGCAGCTACCCTTAACTGATAATTTACTGTGGATTTCTAAAGGCTTTTGATCAGTTACGCTCCGGGTGCACTGCCCGTTTGTATGCACACCAGTACAGAATTACTATTTATTAGGTGCAAATCGGCGAGTGGAGAAACCCTTAACCACTCAATTTGAGTAGATGAAAACTACCCCTAAATCAACAAACTTGGTTGCCGATGCACTCAAGACGATGTATGCAATGTTAAGTAACAATATACAACAAAATAGTAACAAAATGACAGAAGTATTAGAACAAAAACTCTCATGAGGAGTAAATCTTGGAGTCTTTAATGTTGTATACAGCCAGCCGACACGTGTTTCATCGCACTCGCGATTCCTCAGGGCTGAAATGAACAGAAAGTTGACAATGGAGCATGTATCTCGCAAGAGTACAATATACATTAAGACCTGGATACATGGCCTTTGCATGCTCAGTTTTTGCTTCTATTCCAGTGAGTGTACAAAAAATACATCTATGGTTCCTGAGTGCCACCCCAACACGTCCGTGTCGCAAGTGTGAGAATTACCACTATTATCACTAACCGTGCAGTTTAATAGTGAATTTGTGTGCTAATACGTAGGTATAGTTGAGAGATTTCTCTTAGGAGACAGAGCCTCTGGCTAAAAAGTGATCTATCTGTGTACGACCCAGTCATACTACATGCTCAGTGAATCTGTGAATAGTGTAGAAACTCTGACCCTAAGCGTGTGTACGTCACATACCTAGATGGCTGTGTTCCGGTTAGAAAGGTCTAGTTATTCAACATGGAGAAAAAGAAAAAACGAAAACAGGAAAAATCTCATCACTAATTATCATATTTCAATTACTTAGGCAAGAAAAGTCACAGTAGTGAGGATGTGAGGTAAAGTAAATCGAAGCTCACCGCTCAGCTGGTGATAATTCCGACCCAGCCGGGCCCTTGACCGAAGACACTCGGTATGAGTATGCAAAGAGAAGTAAGATTCTGTAACCAGATTAAGTAACCTGAGTCACTACGAGCAAGTTGGCATCTTATTATTTCATAAATACAGCCAATTCACGGACCTAGTATTTCTAACATAAAGTCACCCGACTTAAGAAATAAATAGCGCACTTAGACCGATCACACAATCGACATTGTTCATGTCTGGATGAGATCTGCACCTCCCCCTGTTACACCGGTAAGGTGATTCACGTATTCACCCTAAGTTCGGTTATCATGAAGCATGAAAGTTCAATATACACTTACATTTACTTGTATGCATTAATAGTCTCAGGCTTGAAGGTCACAATCTATTGCTGATTCCAAATGTCGCCCACGACGAACAGGGTATTGTTCTGTAAAAATTATGGGCCACAATGATCATTCGTTCTGATACATTACGTATAATTCAAGGATTTGTCTTGGGTGCAACATAGTGTTGTCTTACCTATTTAGTGGAGAAATTTTTCTTATGCCGAGTATGGCTCAGATGTGTTTTGGCGCCTCAAGCTGAAAAGACACCAGAATTGAAATTGGAGTTACGCTCCTGGAGTATTATTACTACTGGTTTACCTAGCTGGATATAGAAGCGTAGGCCAGTTCATTTGAAACAGCTTACCTCGATAAAGCGGAGAAGCGGCGTGTAGCGCGTCCGGACCCTCAGGCAGTGTTCCTGTTTGGACACGTGACCGGGTCTCCAAGGACGTTAAAAAGCGTCTCTACGTAACGCAAACGATTGACTAGACCGTTAGCTTCCTTCTCATTAACCTCCATGTTGGATTCCCAATAGAACCCTCGGGCTCATTAATCATAATACGGACTTATTGTTAGCTGATTAGACAGTTGAGATATTATGGTCACACCGTCGAGCAACAATATATAAACATAATATTCATCCGCAAGGAGAGGACTGAATTCGGCAAAAGCCTAAATATGAAGGTTATATTCATGCAATATGTTGATTACGTAGTCGGTGAAGTGCGGTATGCGTAATAGCGAAATTAATTCATTCCATTAAAATATTTTCGGTTGATAAACGTTTGGGAACAACTTTTTTATAGCAACTTAGCTAAACTAAGAAAGGAAGACATAGATAGTCCTCCGGGTGAGCTTAATCGTGAGCACCGTGCATGGACATCAACAAACTACCGGTGCCTGTCCCAGTCACACGTGGGTATCTCAGTACCAATATACATAAGCAGTACAGTTTCAATTATCTCTTATATATATACATGAGTTCATTTCCGATTACCAAGTGTGAAACATTACACAAGCAAAAGCTAGTTAGAACAGAGTACAGGAGAGTTCTCCTGGCATGAGGGAATAGCACAATCATAGTGATACATTAAGTACAATATCGATTAGTATGCATTGTGATATGTTACAGTCCCATATTCATAGTTTACATTCTATAGGTCAATTCCCCAGGAAATATTGCATCTCGTGGTCATAATTAAGTCCCCGTTCCACAGACTTAAGACGCATAATCCAGGTTGCCTCTGTGCGTCTAAGTCTCAATTCACGGTTGCCCCCTCTGACATCTTGGGGGGCTGTATCTATGCCAAAGAATTTAACCACTTTGTTAGTCCTGTCTCTTTGGCAAGAGGCTATATGTAGGGCCACAGGATATTTAGGATCACAATTCAATATTGCCCTTATATGTTCCATCATTCTCTCTTTTAGTGTTCTGATGGTGCTCCCTACATAAAACTTCCCACATTCACATTCTATGATATAAATCACAAATTTAGTGGTGCAATTAATGTTACTCTTAATGATGAAGGAAACACCATCTGGACCCATGAATTCGGTTATGCCATGTTTAGCCCATTTACACATGCTGCAAAATCCACATTTGTAAAAGCCTAGGCTGTGTTGTGTCATCCAAGTTGTTAGTTTGGTATCTCTAGG
The DNA here is from genome assembly GCF_964263255.1 of Lissotriton vulgaris. Lineage (NCBI taxonomy): Eukaryota > Metazoa > Chordata > Amphibia > Caudata > Salamandridae > Lissotriton > Lissotriton vulgaris. The sequence goes on from NC_141693.1 coordinate 1,103,054,811, forward strand.
TACCGTGGGACTCAATTTGCTTCTTAGTGTGTTGCCTCTTCTGAATGAAATTTGAGGTCTATCTGTAATACAATTGGTGAGAGCTCTTTCTGATCTCAATAAACCCCAATGTTTGGTCAGGCTTTTTCGTAAAGCGTCATGGAGTGAATTGTAGTCAGTCACCATTCTGATCTGTTCCCTTCCAGAAGTGGTAGGTTTATGTGTGGAGGTAAGAGTGTGTATTCTCTTGACTTTTTTAACTCTTTTCTCGGCTTTCCCAATAATCTTGTTTGAGTAACCTCTGTTATAAAATCTTTCCTTCATGCTAGTCAAACACCTCCCGAACTCACCGTCCTCACTACAGTTCCTTTTTGCCCTTAGAAACTCGCCATAGGGTATGGCGTTTATTTGATGTGGGGGATGTGAGCTCGAGGCATGCAAGACTGCATTGCATGCAGTGGATTTCCTGAAAAGTCTACTGTGTAGACAGTTTGATGATACATAGAACTCAATGTCCAGAAATTCAATATTAGTCTTACTCCAACTAACAATAAGTCCGTATTATGATTAATGAGCCCGAGGGTTCTATTGCGAATCCAACATGGAGGTTAATGAGAAGGAAGCTAACGGTCTAGTCAATCGTTTGCGTTACGTAGAGACGCTTTTTAACGTCCTTGGAGACCCGGTCACGTGTCCAAACAGGAACACTGCCTGAGGGTCCGGACGCGCTACACGCCGCTTCTCCGCTTTATCGAGGTAAGCTGTTTCAAATGAACTGGCCTACGCTTCTATATCCAGCTATGTAAACCAGTAGTAATAATACTCCAGGAGCGTAACTCCAATTTCAATTCTGGTGTCTTTTCAGCTTGAGGCGCCAAAACACATCTGAGCCATACTCGGCATAAGAAAAATTTCTCCACTAAATAGGTAAGACAACACTATGTTGCACCCAAGACAAATCCTTGAATTATACGTAATGTATCAGAACGAATGATCATTGTGGCCCATAATTTTTACAGAACAATACCCTGTTCGTCGTGGGCGACATTTGGAATCAGCAATAGATTGTGACCTTCAAGCCTGAGACTATTAATGCATACAAGTAAATGTAAGTGTATATTGAACTTTCATGCTTCATGATAACCGAACTTAGGGTGAATACGTGAATCACCTTACCGGTGTAACAGGGGGAGGTGCAGATCTCATCCAGACATGAACAATGTCGATTGTGTGATCGGTCTAAGTGCGCTTTTTATTTCTTAAGTCTGGTGACTTTATGTTAGAAATACTAGGTCTGTGAATTGGCTGTATTTATGAAATAATAAGATGCCAACTTGCTCGTAGTGACTCAGGTTACTTAATCTGGTTACAGAATCTTACTTCTCTTCGCATACTCATACCGAGTGTCTTCGGTCAAGGGCCCGGCTGGGTCGGAATTATCACCAGCTGAGCGGTGAGCTTCGATTTACTTTACCTCACATCCTCACTACTGTGACTTTTCTTGCCTAAGTAATTGAAATATGATAATTAGTGATGAGATTTTTCCTGTTTTCGTTTTTTCTTTTTCTCCATGTTGAATAACTAGACCTTTCTAACCGGAACACAGCCATCTAGGTATGTGACGTACACACGCTTAGTGTCAGAGTTTCTACACTATTCACAGATTCACTGAGCATGTAGTATGACTGGGTCGTACACAGATAGATCACTTTTTAGCCAGAGACTCTGTCTCCTAAGAGAAATCTCTCAACTATACCTACGTATTAGCACACAAATTCACTATTAAACTGCACGGTTAGTGATAATAGTGGTAATTCTCACACTTGCGACACGGACGTGTTGGGGTGGCACTCAGGAACCATAGATGTATTTTTTGCACACTCACTGGAATAGAAGCAAAAACTGAGCATGCAAAGGCCATGTATCCAGGTCTTAATGTATATTGTACTCTTGCGAGATACATGCTCCATTGTCAACTTTCTGTTCATTTCAGCCCTGAGGAATCGCGAGTGCGATGAAACACGTGTCGGCTGGCTGTATACGACATTAAAGACTCCAAGATTTACTCCTCATGAGAGTTTTTGTTCTAATACTTCTGTCATTTTGTTACAATTTTGTTGTATATTGTTACTTAACATTGCATACATCGTCTTGAGTGCATCGGCAACCAAGTTTGTTGATTTAGGGGTAGTTTTCATCTACTCAAATTGAGTGGTTAAGGGTTTCTCCACTCGCCGATTTGCACCTAATAAATAGTAATTCTGTAATGGTGTGCGTACAAACGGGCAGTGCACCCGGAGCGTAACTGATCAAAAGCCTTTAGAAATCCACAGTAAATTATCAGTTAAGGGTAGCCGCCACGCACAATTTGATTTCTTCGCCATCCCGCGTTATCTAGAATACCCCTAGATAGGGAATTATAGCCATCCTTAATATGGATCGTACCAAAGTGGCAGAAGAGTTATTTGACAAATTAGCCAAAGGGATGTCCACTCAATCTGCTTCTACCAGCACCAATCCCCCTCGCATAGAGGGTCTTAAAGACAAATTTCTGAAATTGGAGAGATTAAAGAAATTGGAAAATTCAAAATGGTGGGATGGGGTGACCTTAAAACAATACCTAAGATTGAAACGTATTCCTAGAGGGTTAAGAGGCCAGATATTCCCCACCTATGACGACCTAGATGCGGATCTCATGGTAAAATGGGAGGAATCTCTTACTAACAACTCCATTACTCTTATGGAGATATTGATTGTTAGCTCAGAACGCAAAGTTACCAAATTGCAAGCAGATATAGCAACTTTGGAACAAGAAATTAAGGATCTGAATCTCCCCGAACCAACAGTTAAGAATTATACCATTTTGGATGAAATCCTATTGAAACACCAATCGGATATTAAAAACAGGAAAGCCCGACAACTGAGAAGGGATGAGTTGGATTACACACGTGGTAGAATCTTTACTTTTGATAAAAAATATGACTCTCTGATCCCGAATAGCTCCAAAACTGGCAATAGGAATAAAACTAACTCAGAACCTGCCTCCTTGTCTTCAAGTAATACCTCTCTAAATTCTGTCAATACCACTGGGGGGGACTCAGATAATCAAGACAGACAAAACATGCCTGCTTTTTTTCAAGAGGTTTTACGCATAAGGAATGGCAACAGATACGTGCCCCCAAGAAACCAGTCCGAGCCAAAACAAGGCGAGGGAGGGGCAGCAAGTTCAGAAGACTATCGAAGGAAACTGAGATCAGGAGCCAACAAGAATCAGTAAACGTAGAGAATCAGGGTGTACAGGTTATCAACCTCTCTAAGCTAATTCTCACTCCAGATATGATTTCTCTCTTAAGCAAGGGATTAAACTTTAACCCATATGCTACTGGAGATATCTGCAAGCTAAAGATTGATCTTTTTAAGTTTATTCAGAATCTAAAATTGAAAAAGCATTTCTTTGGGTCAGAAAAAAGTGAGAGAGAAATGAGAATTACACCTGTTCAGAGTACTTCTGATTCATTGTCAATAAAAGATGTGCATACAACCCACCTTCTGTTGTCACTGACTGATATGGAGGATTCTCCTCTAGATATGGACCAATTATTGGAGGAATTAGACATAGAATCTGTTTTTAGCATTGTCAGTGGTTTGAAATCAAAATCCAAATGGATTCCCACACTACCTGGTGGCAATGCAATAGACACTTTTCACAAACGTGTGGTAGAGGATCTGGATAACCTGAATCGTCATCGAAAGGACAGGATGTTCAAATATAAAGATAACCTCACCTATGGGGAAAGACATGCACTAACCACACTCATGAATGACAACACCATCACAATCAGGGAAGCAGACAAAGGGGGCAACGTAGTGATAATGGACCGTGTAGACTATCACCACGAAATCTCACAGCAACTACTGGATGAGTCCTGCTACGAACACCTGACATATAACCCCATGGGTCCTTTAACACTGGAGATTAATTCACAATTATTGAAATGGAAACAATCTGGGTTACTAAACGAAGAAGAATTTCTATATCTCAAAGTGTTCAGACCAACTTATCCATGGCTATATACTCTTCCGAAAGTCCACAAAAAACTCCCTTTTCCACCAGGGAGACCAATTGTTTCTGGCATTGGGGGCCCCACCGAAAGAATAGCTGAATATGTGGATCTTTTTTTAGGTCCCCTTGTCAGAAACCTGCCTTCCTACATACAGGACAGTAAACATATTTTGAGCACCCTAGCAGACATCCAGTGGCAAGAGGGATCTCTACTTGTCACATTAGATGTAGTTTCACTGTATACCAGTATTAATTTAGATCTAGGCATACAGACAGTGAACAAGTTTCTTCACAATAGACCTGCCACACTATGGCAACACACTGTAATGTTATCTACAATGATTGAACTGATACTCAAAAACAACTTTTTTATGTTTGACAGAAACTGGTACTGTCAGAAGAAGGGAGTGGCCATGGGCTCAAAAATATCACCCTCGTTTGCCAACTTATTCATGGGCGCATTGGAATCCGACCTCATCTGGAGCAAGAAGGGTGCCCAATATATCGACTCCATTATCTTTTGGGGTCGTTATATTGACGATTGCATCCTAATCTGGTCTGGCTCTGAGGAGCTTTTAAAAGATTTCTTTAGATATCTTAATGACAACACTTGGGAAATCTGATTCACGATGAATTGGAGTAAGACTAATATTGAATTTCTGGACATTGAGTTCTATGTATCATCAAACTGTCTACACAGTAGACTTTTCAGGAAATCCACTGCATGCAATGCAGTCTTGCATGCCTCGAGCTCACATCCCCCACATCAAATAAACGCCATACCCTATGGCGAGTTTCTAAGGGCAAAAAGGAACTGTAGTGAGGACGGTGAGTTCGGGAGGTGTTTGACTAGCATGAAGGAAAGATTTTATAACAGAGGTTACTCAAACAAGATTATTGGGAAAGCCGAGAAAAGAGTTAAAAAAGTCAAGAGAATACACACTCTTACCTCCACACATAAACCTACCACTTCTGGAAGGGAACAGATCAGAATGGTGACTGACTACAATTCACTCCATGACGCTTTACGGAAAAGCCTGACCAAACATTGGGGTTTATTGAGATCAGAAAGAGCTCTCACCAATTGTATTACAGATAGACCTCAAATTTCATTCAGAAGAGGCAACACACTAAGAAGCAAATTGAGTCCCACGGTACCTAGAGATACCAAACTAACAACTTGGATGACACAACACAGCCTAGGCTTTTACAAATGTGGATTTTGCAGCATGTGTAAATGGGCTAAACATGGCATAACCGAATTCATGGGTCCAGATGGTGTTTCCTTCATCATTAAGAGTAACATTAATTGCACCACTAAATTTGTGATTTATATCATAGAATGTGAATGTGGGAAGTTTTATGTAGGGAGCACCATCAGAACACTAAAAGAGAGAATGATGGAACATATAAGGGCAATATTGAATTGTGATCCTAAATATCCGGTGGCCCTACATATAGCCTCTTGCCAAAGAGACAGGACTAACAAAGTGGTTAAATTCTTTGGCATAGATACAGTCCCCCAAGATGTCAGAGGGGGCAACCGTGAATTGAGACTTAGACGCACAGAGGCAACCTGGATTATGCGTCTTAAGTCTGTGGAACGGGGACTTAATTATGACCACGAGATGCAATATTTCCTGGGGAATTGACCTATAGAATGTAAACTATGAATATGGGACTGTAACATATCACAATGCATACTAATCGATATTGTACTTAATGTATCACTATGATTGTGCTATTCCCTCATGCCAGGAGAACTCTCCTGTACTCTGTTCTAACTAGCTTTTGCTTGTGTAATGTTTCACACTTGGTAATCGGAAATGAACTCATGTATATATATAAGAGATAATTGAAACTGTACTGCTTATGTATATTGGTACTGAGATACCCACGTGTGACTGGGACAGGCACCGGTAGTTTGTTGATGTCCATGCACGGTGCTCACGATTAAGCTCACCCGGAGGACTATCTATGTCTTCCTTTCTTAGTTTAGCTAAGTTGCTATAAAAAAGTTGTTCCCAAACGTTTATCTACCGAAAATATTTTAATGGAATGAATTAATTTCGCTATTACGCATACCGCACTTCACCGACTACGTAATCAACATATTGCATGAATATAACCTTCATATTTAGGCTTTTGCCGAATTCGGTCCTCTCCTTGCGGATGAATATTATGTTTATATATTGTTGCTCGACGGTGTGACCATAATATCTCAACTGTCTAATCAGCTAACAGTAAGTCCGTATTATGATTAATGAGCCCGAGGGTTCTATTGGGAATCCAACATGGAGGTTAATGAGAAGGAAGCTAACGGTCTAGTCAATCGTTTGCGTTACGTAGAGACGCTTTTTAACGTCCTTGGAGACCCGGTCACGTGTCCAAACAGGAACACTGCCTGAGGGTCCGGACGCGCTACACGCCGCTTCTCCGCTTTATCGAGGTAAGCTTTTCAAATGAACTGGCCTACGCTTCTATATCCAGCTATGTAAACCAGTAGTAATAATACTCCAGGAGCGTAACTCCAATTTCAATTCTGGTGTCTTTTCAGCTTGAGGCGCCAAAACACATCTGAGCCATACTCGGCATAAGAAAAATTTCTCCACTAAATAGGTAAGACAACACTATGTTGCACCCAAGACAAATCCTTGAATTATACGTAATGTATCAGAACGAATGATCATTGTGGCCCATAATTTTTACAGAACAATACCCTGTTCGTCGTGGGCGACATTTGGAATCAGCAATAGATTGTGACCTTCAAGCCTGAGACTATTAATGCATACAAGTAAATGTAAGTGTATATTGAACTTTCATGCTTCATGATAACCGAACTTAGGGTGAATACGTGAATCACCTTACCGGTGTAACAGGGGGAGGTGCAGATCTCATCCAGACATGAACAATGTCGATTGTGTGATCGGTCTAAGTGCGCTATTTATTTCTTAAGTCGGGTGACTTTATGTTAGAAATACTAGGTCTGTGAATTGGCTGTATTTATGAAATAATAAGATGCCAACTTGCTCGTAGTGACTCAGGTTACTTAATCTGGTTACAGAATCTTACTTCTCTTCGCATACTCATACCGAGTGTCTTCGGTCAAGGGCCCGGCTGGGTCGGAATTATCACCAGCTGAGCGGTGAGCTTCGATTTACTTTACCTCACATCCTCACTACTGTGACTTTTCTTGCCTAAGTAATTGAAATATGATAATTAGTGATGAGATTTTTCCTGTTTTCGTTTTTTCTTTTTCTCCATGTTGAATAACTAGACCTTTCTAACCGGAACACAGCCATCTAGGTATGTGACGTACACACGCTTAGGGTCAGAGTTTCTACACTATTCACAGATTCACTGAGCATGTAGTATGACTGGGTCATACACAGATAGATCACTTTTTAGCCAGAGACTCTGTCTCCTAAGACAAATCTCTCCACTATACCTACGTATTAGCACACAAATTCACTATTAAACTGCACGGTTAATGATAATAGTGGTAATTCTCACACTTGCGACACGGACGTGTTGGGGTGGCACTCAGGAACCATAGATGTATTTTTTGTACACTCACTGGAATAGAAGCAAAAACTGAGCATGCAAAGGCCATGTATCCAGGTCTTAATGTATATTGTACTCTTGCGAGATACATGCTCCATTGTCAACTTTCTGTTCATTTCAGCCCTGAGGAATCGCGAGTGCGATGAAACACGTGTCGGCTGGCTGTATACGACATTAAAGACTCCAAGATTTACTCCTTATGAGAGTTTTTGTTCTAATACTTCTGTCATTTTGTTACTATTTTGTTGTATATTGTTACTTAACATTGCATACATCGTCTTGAGTGTATCGGCAACCAAGTTTGTTGATTTAGGGTTAGTTTTCATCTACTCAAATTAAGTGGTTAAGGGTTTCTCCACTCGCCGATTTGCACCTAATAAATAGTAATTCTGTACTGGTGTGCGTACAAACGGGCAGTGCACCTGGAGCGTAACTGATCAAAAGCCTTTAGAAATCCACAGTAAATTATCAGTTAAGGGTAGCCGCCACGCACAATTTGATTTCTTCGCCATCCCGCGTTATCTAGAATACCCCTAGATAGGGAATTATAGCCATCCTTAATATGGATCGTACCAAAGTGGCAGAAGAGTTATTTGACAAATTAGCCAAAGGGATGTCCACTCAATCTGCTTCTACCAGCACCAATCCCCCTCGCATAGAGGGTCTTAAAGACAAATTTCTGAAATTGGAGAGATTAAAGAAATTGGAAAATTAAAATGGTGGGATGGGGTGACCTTAAAACAATACCTAAGATTGAAACGTATTCCTAGAGGGTTAAGAGGCCAGATATTCCCCACCTATGACGACCTAGATGCGGATCTCATGGTAAAATGGGAGAAATCTCTTACTAACAACTCCATTACTCTTATGGAGATATTGATTGTTAGCTCAGAACGCAAAGTTACCAAATTGCAAGCAGATATAGCAACTTTGGAACAAGAAATTAAGGATCTGAATCTGCCCGAACCAACAGTTAAGAATTATACCATTTTGGATGAAATCCTATTGAAACACCAATCGGATATTAAAAACAGGAAAGCCCGACAACTGAGAAGGGATGAGTTGGATTACACACGTGGTAGAATCTTTACTTTTGATAAAAAATATGACTCTCTGATCCCGAATAGCTCCAAAACTGACAATAGGAATAAAACTAACTCAGAACCTGCCTCCTTGTCTTCAAGTAATACCTCTCTAAATTCTGTCAATACCACTGGGGGGGACTCAGATAATCAAGACAGACAAAACATGCCTGCTTTTTTTCAAGAGGTTTTACGCATAAGGAAGGGCAACAGATACGTGCCCCCAAGAAACCAGTCCGAGCCAAAACAAGGCGAGGGAGGGGCAGCAAGTTCAGAAGACTATCGAAGGAAACTGAGATCAGGAGCCAACAAGAATCAGTAAACGTAGAGAATCAGGGTGTACAGGTTATCAACCTCTCTAAACTAATTCTCACTCCAGATATGATTTCTCTCTTAAGCAAGGGATTAAACTTTAACCCATATGCTACTGGAGATATCTGCAAGCTAAAGATTGATCTTTTTAAGTTTATTCGGAATCTAAAATTGAAAAAGCATTTCTTTGGGTCAGAAAAAAGTGAGAGAGAAATGAGAATTACACCTGTTCAGAGTACTTCTGATTCATTGTCAATAAAAGATGTGCATACAACCCACCTTCTGTTGTCACTGACTGATATGGAGGATTCTCCTCTAGATATGGACCAATTATTGGAGGAATTAGACATAGAATCTGATTTTAGCATTGTCAGTGGTTTGAAATCAAAATCCAAATGGATTCCCACGCTACCTGGTGGCAATGCAATAGACACCTTTCACAAACGTGTGGTAGAGGATCTGGATAACCTGAATCGTCATCGAAAGGACAGGATGTTCAAATATAAAGATAACCTCACCTATGGGGAAAGACATGCACTAACCACACTCATGAATGACAACACCATCACAATCAGGGAAGCAGACAAAGGGGGCAACGTAGTGATAATGGACCGTGTAGACTATCACCACGAAATCTCACAGCAACTACTGGATGAGTCCTGCTACGAACGCCTGACATATAACCCCATGGGTCCTTTAACACTGGAGATTAATTCACAATTATTGAAATGGAAACAATCTGGGTTACTAAACGAGGAAGAATTTCTATATCTCAAAGTGTTCAGACCAACTTATCCATGGCTATATACTCTTCCGAAAGTCCACAAAAACTCCCTTTTCCACCAGGGAGACCAATTGTTTCTGGCATTGGGGGCCCCACCGAAAGAATAGCTGAATATGTGGATCTTTTTTTAGGTCCCCTTGTCAGAAACCTGCCTTCCTACATACAGGACAGTAAACATATTTTGAGCACCCTAGCAGACATCCAGTGGCAAGAGGGATCTCTACTTGTCACATTAGATGTAGTTTCACTGTATACCAGTATTAATTTAGATCTAGGCATACAGACAGTGAACAAGTTTCTTCACAATAGACCTGCCACACTATGGCAACACACTGTAATGTTATCTACAATGATTGAACTGATACTCAAAAACAACTTTTTTATGTTTGACAGAAACTGGTACTGTCAGAAGAAGGGAGTGGCCATGGGCTCAAAAATATCACCCTCGTTTGCCAACTTATTCATGGGCACATTGGAATCCGACCTCATCTGGAGCAAGAAGGGTGCCCAATATATCGACTCCATTATCTTTTGGGGTCGTTATATTGACGATTGCATCCTAATCTGGTCTGGCTCTGAGGAGCTTTTAAAAGATTTCTTTAGATATCTTAATGACAACACTTGGGAAATCCGATTCACGATGAATTGGAGTAAGACTAATATTGAATTTCTGGACATTGAGTTCTATGTATCATCAAACTGTCTACACAGTAGACTTTTCAGGAAATCCACTGCATGCAATGCAGTCTTGCATGCCTCGAGCTCACATCCCCCACATCAAATAAACGCCATACCCTATGGCGAGTTTCTAAGGGCAAAAAGGAACTGTAGTGAGGACGGTGAGTTCGGGAGGTGTTTGACTAGCATGAAGGAAAGATTTTATAACAGAGGTTACTCAAACAAGATTATTGGGAAAGCCGAGAAAAGAGTTAAAAAAGTCAAGAGAATACACACTCTTACCTCCACACATAAACCTACCACTTCTGGAAGGGAACAGATCAGAATGGTGACTGACTACAATTCACTCCATGGCGCTTTACGGAAAAGCCTGACCAAACATTGGGGTTTATTGAGATCAGAAAGAGCTCTCACCAATTGTATTACAGATAGACCTCAAATTTCATTCAGAAGAGGCAACACACTAAGAAGCAAATTGAGTCCCACGGTACCTAGAGATACCAAACTAACAACTTGGATGACACAACACAGCCTAGGCTTTTACAAATGTGGATTTTGCAGCATGTGTAAATGGCCTAAACATGGCATAACCGAATTCATGGGTCCAGATGGTGTTTCCTTCATCATTAAGAGTAACATTAATTGCACCACTAAATTTGTGATTTATATCATAGAATGTGAATGTGGGAAGTTTTATGTAGGGAGCACCATCAGAACACTAAAAGAGAGAATGATGGAACATATAAGGGCAATATTGAATTGTGATCCTAAATATCCGGTGGCCCTACATATAGCCTCTTGCCAAAGAGACAGGACTAACAAAGTGGTTAAATTCTTTGGCATAGATACAGTCCCCCAAGATGTCAGAGGGGGCAACCGTGAATTGAGACTTAGACGCACAGAGGCAACCTGGATTATGCGTCTTAAGTCTGTGGAACAGGGACTTAATTATGACCACGAGATGCAATATTTCCTGGGGAATTGACCTATAGAATGTAAACTATGAATATGGGACTGTAACATATCACAATGCATACTAATCGATATTGTACTTAATGTATCACTATGATTGTGCTATTCCCTCATGCCTGGAGAACTCTCCTGTACTCTGTTCTAACTAGCTTTTGCTTGTGTAATGTTTCACACTTGGTAATCGGAAATGAACTCATGTATACATATAAGAGATAATTGAAACTGTACTGCTTATGTATATTGGTAATGAGATACCCACGTGTGACTGGGACAGGCACCGGTAGTTTGTTGATGTCCATGCACGGTGCTCACGATTAAGCTCACCCGGAGGACTATCTATGTCTTCCTTTCTTAGTTTAGCTAAGTTGCTATAAAAAAGTTGTTCCCAAACGTTTATCGACCGAAAATATTTTAATGGAATGAATTAATTTCGCTATTACGCATACCGCACTTCACCGACTACGTAATCAACATATTGCATGAATATAACCTTCATATTTAGGCTTTTGCCGAATTCGGTCCTCTCCTTGCGGATGAATATTATGTTTATATATTGTTGCTCGACGGTGTGACCATAATATCTCAACTGTCTAATCAGCTAACAATAAGTCTGTATTATGATTAATGAGCCCGAGGGTTCTATTGGGAATCCAACATGGAGGTTAATGAGAAGGAAACTAACGGTCTAGTCAATCGTTTGCGTTACGTAGAGACGCTTTTTAACGTCCTTGGAGACCCGGTCACGTGTCCAAACAGGAACACTGCCTGAGGGTCCGGACGCGCTACACGCCGCTTCTCCGCTTTATCGAGGTAAGCTGTTTCAAATGAACTGGCCTACACTTCTATATCCAGCTATGTAAACCAGTAGTAATAATACTCCAGGAGCGTAACTCCAATTTCAATTCTGGTGTCTTTTCAGCTTGAGGCGCCAAAACACATCTGAGCCATACTCGTCATAAGAAAAATGTCTCCACTAAATAGGTAAGACAACACTATGTTGCACCCAAGACAAATCCTTGAATTATATGTAATGTATCAGAACGAATGATCATTGTGGCCCATAATTTTTACAGAACAATACCCTGTTCGTCGTGGGCGACATTTGGAATCAGCAATAGATTGTGACCTTCAAGCCTGAGACTATTAATGCATACAAGTAAATGTAAGTGTATATTGAACTTTCATGCTTCATGATAACCGAACTTAGGGTGAATACGTGAATCACCTTACCGGTGTAACAGGGGGGAGGTGCAGATCTCATCCAGACATGAACAATGTCGATTGTGTGATCGGTCTAAGTGCGCTATTTATTTCTTAAGTCGGGTGACTTCATGTTAGAAATACTAGGTCTGTGAATTGGCTGTATTTATGAAATAATAAGATGCCAACTTGCTCGTAGTGACTCAGGTTACTTAATCTGGTTACGGAATCTTACTTCTCTTCGCATACTCATACCGAGTGTCTTCGGTCAAGGGCCCGGCTGGGTCGGAATTATCACCAGCTGAGCGGTGAGCTTCGATTTACTTTACCTCACATCCTCACTACTGTGACTTTTCTTGCCTAAGTAATTGAAATATGATAATTAGTGATGAGATTTTTCCTGTTTTCGTTTTTTCTTTTTCTCCATGTTGAATAACTAGACCTTTCTAACCGGAACACAGCCATCTAGGTATGTGACGCACACACGCTTAGGGTCAGAGTTTCTACACTATTCACAGATTCACTGAGCATGTAGTATGACTGGGTCGTACACAGATAGATCACTTTTTAGCCAGAGACTCTGTCTCCTAAGAGAAATCTCTCAACTATACCTACGTATTAGCACACAAATTCACTATTAAACTGCACGGTTAGTGATAATAGTGGTAAATCTCACACTTGCGACACGGACGTGTTGGGGTGGCACTCAGGAACCATAGATGTATTTTTTGTACACTCACTGGAATTGAAGCAAAAACTGAGCATGCAAAGGCCATGTATCCAGGTCTTAATGTATATTGTACTCTTGCGAGATACATGCTCCATTGTCAACTTTCTGTTCATTTCAGCCCTGAGGAATCGCGAGTGCGATGAAACACATGTCGGCTGGCTGTATACGACATTAAAGACTCCAAGATTTACTCCTCATGAGAGTTTTTGTTCTAATACTTCTGTCATTTTGTTACTATTTTGTTGTATATTGTTACTTAACATTGCATACATCGTCTTGAGTGCATCAGCAACCAAGTTTGTTGATTTAGGGGTAGTTTTCATCTACTCAAATTGAGTGGTTAAGGGTTTCTCCACTCGCCGATTTGCACCTAATAAATAGTAATTCTGTACTGGTGTGCGTACAAACGGGCAGTGCACCCGGAGCGTAACTGATCAAAAGCCTTTAGAAATCCACTCCCTTGACCTAATTGGCAGTTGGCCATGGCTCCCCACCATTTTTCTTACCCGCGCACCGGGGTGCCACGGTGCACCCTTTGGGAACCACTTGCCTACATGAAGAATCAAGCCTAGACGTGATGAAGGATTCAGAGAGTAGCCATCACTATCATAAAACTCTATTTGCAATCACAAATATCTTATAAAGTACATCTCAATGCATACAACACCATCATAGAGTAGCTTAAAGCACTCCAGCTAAAAGTAACCAGTCTAGAGAGACTCAAGGAGCTCTGTGGCATTACAAGAAGTTTACGTGGGATGGGCTCTGATCATGGGCCTCCGCAGATATGTTTCGGGGGGAGGGGGCACATTTTTAACTTCATCACCATCCCCCTTGCACCCTTCTCCCCTCTGCCTTACACCCTTCTCGCCCTCCCCTTGCACCCTTCTCCCCCGCCCCCTTGCAACGATCTCCCTCTCCCCCTTATACCCTACTCCACCTTCGCCTTTCACCCTTTTTTACCTTGCACCGTTTTCCCCTCTGCCTTGCACCCTTCTTCCCTCTGCCTTGCACCATTCTCCCCTCTGCCTTGCACCATTTTCCCCTCTGCCTTGCACCCTTCTCCTCTCTGCCTTGCACCCTTCTCCCCTCTGCCTTGCACCATTCTCCCCTCTGCCTCGCACCATTCTCCCCTCTGCCTTGCACCCTTCTCCCCTCTCCATTGCACCCTTCTCTCTGCCTTGCACCCTTCTCCCCTCTGCCTTGCACCATTCTCCCCTCTGCCTTGCACCATTATCCCCTCTGCCTTGCACCCTTCTCCCTCTCTGCCTGGAACCATTTTCCCCTCTACCTTGCACCCTTCTCCCCTCTCCATTGCACCCTTCTCCCCTCTGCCTTGCACCCTTCTCCCCACTCCATTGCACCCTTCTATCTGCCTTGCACCCTTCTCCCCTCTGCCTTGCACATTCTCCCCTCTGCCTTGCACCATTCTCCCCTCTGCCTTGCACCATTCTCCCCTCTGCCGTGCACCATTCTCCCCTCTGCCTTGCACCCTTCTCCCCTCTCCATTGCACCCTTCTCCCCTCTCCATTGCACCCTTCTCCCCTCTGCCTTGCACCCTTCTCCCCTCTGTACCCACCCACCCAACGCTCTCCACCAGGCCCCTGAACCTTCACCCACCCAACGCTCTCCACCAGGCCTCTGACCCTGTACCCACCAAACGCCCTCCACCAGGCCTCTGATCCTGTACCCACCCAACGCTCTCCACCAGGCCCCTCACTCTGCACCTACCCACCCAACGCTCTCCACCAGGTCCCTGACCCCGCACCCACCCACCCAACGCTCTCCACCAGGCCGCTGACCCTGTACCCACCCAACGCTCTCCACCAGGCCTCTGACCCTGCACCCTGCACCCAGCCACCCAACGCTCTCCACCAGACCTCTGACCCTGCACCCACCTACACAACGCTGTCCACCAGGCCCCTGCCCCCAGACACCTGACCCTGCAGCCACCCACCCAACGGTCTCCACCAGGCCCCTATCCCTGCACCCATCCAAAGCTCTCCACCAGGCCCCTGACCCTGCACCCACCCAACGGTCTCCACCAGGCCCCTGACCATGTACCCACCCACCCAACACCCTCCACCAGGCCCATGACCCTGCACCCACCCACCCAACACCCTCCACCAGGCCCCTGACCCTGCACCCACACACCCAACCCTCTCCACCAGGCCCCTGAACCTGCACCCACCCAACGGTCTCCACCAGACCCCTGACCATGTACCCACCCACCCAACACCCTCCACCAGGCCCCTGACCCTGCACCCACCCACCCAACACTTTCCACCAGGCTCTTGACCCTGCACCCACCCACCCAATGCCTACTGTGGACCCGGCGCATTCAGACAAGACAGGCTCTCCTTGCAGACAAATAGGGCAACAGCAGCCTCAGAGACTCACAGAGTGACAAGAAGAGTTCAAAATTGTGTCTAGTGGAAGTTTTGGCTCATCGTTAAGTAGGGCGGAGGGTTAATGTACCTGCTTCAAAGAACGTGTACCTTGAGGATCATAGAACTGAGTGAACTATGAGTAGCACTATAAAAACTATACATGATTTTTCCACATTTGTCTAATTACTTTGTGAATACAAATAACAATAAAGAATGCTTACAAACTGTGACAACATGCGTGCCTTTCTCAATGTTTCACTTTAAAAGTATCTGATCATATAAATGGGCGTACGGTCTCATGCAACAGGCGATTTCTAAAGGGTCACTGGAAAGACCACAAGGTTGTCCCTGTCCCCCCCAGAAATTTAGTGTCTCCTACGCCCCTGCTGAAAGAACTGCACTGGGGGCAGAGAAACAGGACAGGCAGCGCAATCGGGCTCACAGAAAAGGACAGGCTACTCCACCGGGGTACAGAAAATAACAGGCTGCTCCACAGGGTCCCAGAAGCAGGACAGTCATCTACATAGGGGCTCAGAGAAACAGGACAGGCTGCTGCACCGGGCTCAGAGAAACAGTCCAGATAGGAGCGAGAAGAAAACACCAGGAGATGCGTGCCCTGGGGCAATGTCTGCCACGTGTGAGAGCTAAAGGCTTTCTCCATCAATCAGTAATTGAGATGTAAAGTGACCTGGCAGCACAAAGGAGGGGAGGAAATGCGGCTGCATTTTCAACAACCCAAATCCTGAGCCGCGCCGCGGCGCCCCTGGCTTCTAATCACGGCGCACCAGGGCGCCGCGGCGCACACTTTGGGAACCACAGCCCTACACCTTTCCTTACTCCCTTTCCTAACTTGTCCCTCCCGATCATGCCAGAATGCAGGAAGAGGAAGTTACCCCAAACCCCACCCCCTGACCACAGCCTTGCCCTCCCTGCATGAAAGGCCCCGGTGGTTGGGAGGGCATTTCGATGGACACAGGAGATTGATGTCTCTGTCAATTCTTGGTGCTTGAGGTTAGAGCAAGGGTTTGCTGGCAGAAGCCACTCGAAAGCTCAGTCTCTGTCTCAGGCTTTCAGTCACTCAGCCACATTCACTTAACATTGCTCCTACACCACAAGGAAGTGGCTAGTGTGGCCTTCATAATAATGAGGAAAGAGTTTTCCTCGCATTCTTTACGAGTGTGTTTGAAAAACAGTATAATTGTTGCCAATTTGTTTGTAAAATGTGCATTGAAATTGGAAATGGGATTTCTAAAATCATTACCTCAAATGTTAAATAAAAGGTAAGTTTGATCTTAACTTATTTAAAACATTTCTTCAGTGACGTATACAGGAGGTCTGCCTCCAAAGCGTTTTAGGTGCTTCGACCCCTTCTACAATTTAGTTTTCAGGTCAAGACTGGGCAGCGCATGTGCTGCTCTGAGAGGAATGGTATTGATTTGAAGCTCCGCCCACTTTCCACCCATATTTTTCATTGGCTTGTGTTGTTGTTCTTTGTAAATGCTGGCTTCCAATTCTTCAATTGCCTCGTTAGTCCCTCCTTAGTACCGCCTTGTCTTCATTTGTAACTTCCATGAGGACTGGCCCTTTTACTTCAGTTGTTACATGGTACCTCTTATTTATTCTGTAAGGACTATTTTTTGAAGTGTATCTCATACTGCAGGAGGGTTTATACGCAGGTGTGACCACCAGCTTGTTTACGCACATTGTGCGTGGGTTCTGGCCACGGTGAGGACAGGGGGACGGTACTGGTCTGTTTTTTGCGGGGTCCTACTTTACGTTTTTCTGGGGGTGTACAGCGCCTCAAAGCAACAGGAGCGGGCGCTGGCATTGCAATGCCCCCTTATGCCACTGCCAGTCTTGTTAACTGTGTCCATAGCTCTGCTTAGCATTAGCTTATTTGATTTCAAGTTTCTTGTGCCTAGTTAGCCGCAAAACAACCTCGAGGCCCTGTAGGAAAGGCAACAAGCGTAAAGTTCTTTCATGCATGCTGCAGCATTTCTCTGACACGGATCCCATGTCAGCGTTGTACTCGAAGCCTGTGGTTAACAATTCCAGCATTTATGTACACAGCACACACAAGCCTGAGAAATGCTGTCACTGGCTCGGCTGGGACAGTCCATGTGCTTCGGCCATAGCTCTGGGCGAGGAGACAACATCCCGCTCACGTGCTGATAGAATGCTGACTTTCCACAGGCCAGACTGTAGCCAGGCTTTCACAATAAACAACAAAAAAACAGAAACCTCTACTTGGCGAATTCAAGTTTTAAGAGGTGTATATTAGATACTAAAACAGCCGATCACCAGTTTCTGCTTTCATCTTATCTCCAAACCTAGTGGAACTGAGATGGGTTCTGCAACAGGTTTATGCTGACTTTTTCCCGTATGATCTTAAATCCTACTCATAGATCACCTAAAATCGTATAGGCAAGCAAGCATTTCCAATGCAATAGGTCTCGCATTTGCCCGATTTTGAGCTATTGGCATTGTAAATGACAATGCCTTTTATTTATGTGTTTAAATAACTTGCAATAATAAAAGGCATTGTCATTGACAATGTGAGACCTATTGAATTGCAAATGCTTGTTATATAAGGGGTGGCAGGGAAACCAACTCAAGGCATAGTTTTGGACATTTGAGATCCCATCCAACTCCTTGAATTGCTTGGTGGCTTGCCTTGTTTTGTTTGCTGCTCAATCTGTTGTGTCTATGGACAAGAACTACCCAGTGTCCATTTTCTCTACACAATGTCCCAAGGCCGCATTGTGATTTGTTTTTGTTTTACTCTTCCTGACAATAATTTGTATCCTAATTGCGAGAAATTGTCGTATTGGATGTCCTCTGGAAAGTATTATACGGGAAGGCGAAGAGAGGGGAGTTTGCAGATCTGTATCTTATAGCTGATGGTAGAGAAGAGGCACAAGAGAAGCCTTTTTGTGGGTGCATCATCGTCACTAAAGTTAACAACAAGCCAGATAAGCTACATGGAACTGGCTAAGGAATTGAGAGCACCCTTCTGGTGTGGCAATGTAGGTAGTTCTGTTGTTTTTTCATGCCAAACACCTATCTGCATGAAGAAATGCATCTCCCCACCCTCTCCAAATGGCCCACATTTCAACTGAGATCGTGACTGGGAGGGTATGCTAAATAAAGCTCCAAAAACTGTAGCCTATTTTGCCCTTTTTAAAATTCAGAATGGGAACATAAAACCTATTGCAAACAAAGGAAGACAAAACTCCTATAAGACAGCGAGTAAATGTTTTTCCAAAAACGTATTACAAACGTTAGGTTTCTTTTTGTTTGCTCTCAGTAGTCTGCTTAACATTTCATTGATGTTCCTGTTCAAATAAGCTGCACAGGATGCTCCATATTTAACAGAGTTCTTATAAACTGGCCCCTATGACAGCGCACTTTTGCAGCAGCGACAAAGCACCTTGTTTACAGAGTAGCCTAATAAATGATAGCTGACAATGTCCCACTTTGATAACTGTGTCTAATGTTTCTCACTCTGCACCTCCTATAAACGCCCCCTCTGATAGCTTTGTCTGATGTCGTTTCTCACATGTCATCACCTATAAATGGCCACTGATGTCCTAAGTTCACCCACTCTAACTAACAGTGCTCCTGCCAAGCCATAGCAAACTGCAATGTCCTGGGGGTGGCCACCACGGCACATTGCTGGAGCCGACCCTGGGGCGTGGCGGTACTCAGGGCCATGTAGGGCTCATGGGGTGGTGGCGGTGGCGGTCCCTGGAGATTTGAATACTCTCACGAGCGCGGAAGCCCATGATTGTTTTGTGTTTCTTTGCTACAAACTTACAAATATCGCAATTTGGTGCCGATTTTTTTTTTTAATGCTTTTTGCCCATGATTTGGGAGTCAGGGTATTCCTACCCTGCCTCCTTTTTCTATTTTCAATTTTTGTTTTTTGGGGACTCGTGAAGCCGAGTCCCAAGATGGCTGCCAAACTTTCTGTTTGAAGGCCTGGCAGCCAATCAGAGCGGTGCATTTCTCTGCACAAGCTTGTCTTTTTTCACAAAGTCTTCTTAAATTTATGAAAAACTACTGAACAGATTTCCACCAAAAAGCACAATCTGTGAAACAACATCTACCTTTCTGGCAAATTTAGTCAAATTCCGTCCAGCAGTTCCGGCTGTAGGTTTGACAACACGTTCCTATGGGAATTAACATTAGAAACACACCTCTTTTTCGCGCTCGTATTACTCAGTCCCCACTGCAGAGATCACTCTCAAACTTGCCATAAGACACATAACCTACTTTGACTCTTTTTTTGGAAACTTTCATGAACATTGGTCAAACGACGCCAAAGTTATTGGCAAGGCAAAAAATGCTTTCCCTATGGAAACTATGTCTTAACTATAACCACCTACTAGAGGCTGCCAGTAGGATATATATAAATATATATATACAAGCGTCTGCGTTTGGTGTCATCAGCGGGAAGCGAGGGGAACCTGCTCAAATCCGACATGAATACAAGGGCTTCACATCGAGCAAAGCGACAGGAATGCTGTTACAAATTATAAATAACAAGAACAAAAAACAATCATTGGTGCATTATGGAACATGGAGTTCACGCTGCTTCCGTTCTTGTGTCCTATTGGAGGAACTGCCGCTTTGAACTGATTGAAGCCCCGCCAATGAGGTGCTTAGAAGTATGTCAAATTTGGGGGCTGAGCAGAGGACTAACTAGAGGCTTGGCACTGAAGAAGGTACAATTAACCGAAATGCAGTTGCCGAAATAAAGCCATCATGTTGACTTGTCCCGAAGTGCTCCGTGTGTTTACTGTGCTAGCGAGGCAAGAAGGTTTCACCCACCTGACGGAGGCACCCGCTGCTGTGTTCAAACGACCGGTGAATGGAGTTGTGGATATAAATTGGTATGTTTGAACCCCCGCTAAACCAGCGATTGGTGTCGGAAGGCGCAGACTAGTCAAGCCTGGGGTGCTCCGTTCATAGGAGGGTCACCCACAAGCGTCTGCGTTTGGTGTCATCAGCGGGAAGCAGGGGGAACCTGCTCAAATCCGTCATGAATACAAGGGCTTCACATCGAGCAAAGCGACAAGAATGCTGTTACAAATTATAAATAACAAGAACGAAAAACAATCATTGGTGCATTATGGAACATGGAGTTCACGCTGCTTCCGTTCTTGTGTCCTATGGGAGGAACTGCCGCTTTGAACTGATTGAAGCCCCGCCAATGAGGTGCTTAGAAGTATGTCAAATTTGGGGGCTGAGCAGAGGACTAACTGGAGGCTTGGCACTGAAGAAGGTACAATTAACCGAAATGCATTTGCCGAAATAAAGCCATCATGTTGACTTGTCCCGAAGTGCTCCGTGTGTTTACTGTGCTAGCGAGGCAAGAAGGTTTCACCCACCTGACGGAAGCACCCGCTGCTGTGTTCGAACGACCGGTGAATGGAGTTGTGGATATAAATTGGTATGTTTGAACCCCCGCTAAACCAGCGCTTGGTGTCGGAAGGCGCAGACTAGTCAAGCCTGGGGTGCTCCGTTCATAGGAGGGTCACCCACAAGCGTCTGCGTTTGGTGTCATCAGCGGGAAGCGAGGGGAACCTGCTCAAATCAGACATGAAGACAAGGGCTTCACATTGAGCAAAGCGACAGGAATGCTGTTACAAATGATAAATAACAAGAACGAAAAACAATCATTGGTGCATTATGGAACATGGAGTTCACGCTGCTTCCGTTCTTGTGTCCTATTGGTGGAACTGCCGCTTTGAATTGATTGAAGCCCCGCCAATGAGGTGCTTAGAAGTATGTCAAATTTGGGGGCTGAGCAGAGGACTAACTAGAGGCTTGGCACTGAAGAAGGTACAATTAACCGAAATGCATTTGCCGAAATAAAGCCATCATGTTGACTTGTCCCGAAGTGCTCCGTGTGTTTACTGTGCTAGCGAGGCAAGAAGGTTTCACCCACCTGACGGAGGCACCCGCTGCTGTGTTCGAACGACCGGTGAATGGAGTTGTGGATATAAATTGGTATGTTTGAACCCCCGCTAAACCAGCGGTTGGTGTCGGAAGGCGCAGACTAGTCAAGCCTGGGGTGCTCCGTTCATAGGAGGGTCACCCACAAGCGTCTGCGTTTGGTGTCATCAACGGGAAGCGAGGGGAACCTGCTCAAATCCGACATGAATACAAGGGCTTCACATCGAGCAAAGCGACATGAATGCTGTTACAAATTCTAAATAACAAGAACGAAAAACAATCATTGGTGCATTATGGAACATGGAGTTCACGCTGCTTCCGTTCTTGTGTCCTATTGGAGGAACTGCCGCTTTGAACTGATTGAAGCCCCGCCAATGAGGTGCTTAGAAGTATGTCAAATTTGGGGGCTGAGCAGAGGACTAACTAGAGGCTTGGCACTGAAGAAGGTACAATTAACCAAAATGCATTTGCCGAAATAAAGCCATCATGTTGACTTGTCCCGAAGTGCTCCGTGTGTTTACTGTGCTAGCGAGGCAAGAAGGTTTCACCCACCTGACGGAGGCACCCGCTGCTGTGTTCGAACGACCGGTGAATGGAGTTGTGGATATATATACGTAAAGAAATCATCCGGCACTCTCACGCAGGTATCGTAGGTTTCAGGCTTATTTTTATTAAGTTACATCAACGCGTTTCGGGAGTCAAGCTCCCTTGATCACGTTTAGGTATACATATATAAAAAATAATTCTTTTTCAGAAAGACACACATTCACTGGATGATGTCATCAGTGATGTCATTTGAGATGTCATCGGTGATGTCATGAGTGATGTCACTGACCATGTCATGAGTGATGTGACATGTGACGTCATCAGCAGTGCATTGCGGGCTCGCGAGTTATAGTTAGCTGAACTAACTATAACAGGGACATTTGAATGGTTTTGTATGAGTGAAATGTCCAGCTAACTATAACATGTATCAAACCTATGTTTTTTTCAATGAATTTCTAAGGTTTTTTTAAATGCTAATTCATAACTATAACATGTGTGAAACCTATGGTTTTTTCAATGAATTTCTAAAGTTTTTTAAATGCTAATTCCTAACTATAACATGTGTGAAACCTATGGTTTTTTCAGTGAATTTCTAAGGTTTTTTAAATGCTAATTCCTAACTATAACGTGGCTGAAACCTATGTTTTTTTCAGTGAATTTCAAAGGTTTTGTAAATGATAATTTTTAAATGTATTAATTGTTATATTTTTTATACTGATTTACTACATTGTTTTAAACTATTTATTTTTAGATTTTTTTTTTATTACATTACATATTTTCTTTTTTAAAGACCTTTATTCTGGAATTAAGAGAACACAGCTTTGGCCTACAACCCGTGGGGCCGGCCGCCAATTCTTCCACATATGCAACAACAATCAGGTTACACGGCCCAGGCATCAACCCTCCAGGCCTGCCCCCGCTTTACATAGCATTAAGTCTGTAAGGCATGTGTTTGTTACGGAGTGGAATAGGTCCAATTTTATGTTTTATAATGTTCAACGGTCTAGTTCAAAATGTAAATCATTTCGCTCCATCTAGAAACAGTCACAGTCACAAGTTGCCGTAATACCAATCCGCCTCAGCACCAGAAATACATCTGTATGTCATGCATCTCTCATAGTCATAGCTGGTTTTAAAACAATTCAATCTATTTCTTCTGAGCTGACCTGCGGGGCATATGGAGGCTCGCATATGTTTCTCCTAAAGTCGTTCCATTTGGACCATATCTCCCCCCACTTACGGGGGCACCCTCTTGTCACGTATACAGTTTTTTCTTGCAGCATGCACCAATCCATGTCGCTTTGCCATTCCATCAGTTTTGGTGGGTTGGGGGCTGCCCACAATCTAGCAATGTTCCTCTTTGCCACCATTTGCCCCAGTGTCACCCATAGTTTCCCTTTTGGAGACAGGTCTGTGGGTTCCCAAATGTTCAGGAGACATCTCTTAGCCTCCGGACGGATCTCAACTTCCCAAACCTCCTGCATACACATCACCACTCTCCTCCAATACCTCTGTATCTTCGGGCAGTCCCACAGTATGTGAAAGAAAGTGCCCGTCCCCCCACAACCCCTTCTGCAGAGCCCCTCTCCGTCCCTCCCCATCGCCTGGAGTCTAGTACATGAGATATAGACCCTGTGGAGAATTTTAAGTTGGATTAGTCGCAGTCGGGCCGAGATCGCCACCTCCCTAGGGGAGGCAAGAACATATAGCCATTCTTCCTCATCGATCTCTAGCCCGTCAGCGACCCATTTCTCTTTAAGGGGAAGAAGCGTGTCAGGGGGATTATTAATCAATTTCTTGTACGTGAGGGAGATGGCGTGGTCAGGGATGTACCCGTCTAATAACCTATCTTCTAATGGGGAATTTTGGGGCAATATAGTTTCCGGAGGGATGTGTGTCTGCAGGGAGTGTCGCACTTGCATGTATCTGAAGTGTTCAGTAGGGGCTAGATCATATGTTTCTTGCAGTTGGGCAAATGAGCGAATGCCCGTAGGGCCCCAAAGGTCTCTAACTTGTGAGATGCCTATCAGATCCCAGTTACGGAACCCCTTGGTGAGTCTCAGGTTGCCCAGTTTTTCAGAGGCCCAGAGTGGAGTTGCCATAGTGAGGACCTCTGCCCACCCCAACTTTTTCTGAGCAATATGCCACACCTGTACTGAGTGCCGAGTTGGTCCCGTGAGGTGGTGTTTGCCCGGCTTGGAGTAGAGTGCGACCTCGTAGTTCTCCCCAGGAAGGAGCCACCTATCCATCCCGTATCCCGGATCACTTCCGTCACCATATGTCCCCTGGTTGATCGCCGCGAGGTGAGCGGCCCAATAATATTTACGGATGTCTAGGAGGGCGATTCCACCATCATACCACCCCAGTGTGAGTTTACGCAGTGCAATTCTAGGCATCTCCGCCCACAGCAGATCACGCTGCGACGTTTCAACTGCTGCGAAATACGAGTTGGGAACTAGGTCGGGATAGTTTTGCAAAGCATATAGAAATCTTGGCAATGCCATCATCTTAAAGAGGGCCGCTCGGCCCAGCAGTGATAATGGAAGTTGCTGCCAAATTTTAGCGTCCCGTTGAAGCCGTCGTAGAGGTGGCATGAGATTTCTCTCGTACAGCAGAGTCTTGTCTGTGGACGCAAAGACTCCATTCCGCTATCGTAATGGGACAGGTGTCAGGGAGCTCGGGGGGGTCTCCATGGAGCACATAGAGGTGGGATTTACCCCAATTGATCCGAAAGCCGGAGTTTCTGCCGAAGCCTGCGAAGATGTCTAGCGCCGCCACGATAGACCTGCGCAGTCTGGAGAGGTACAGGAGGATGTCATCGGCATTAAGGGAGATTTTATCCTCCCATCCGTCCGTCCAGGCTATGCCTTTGAGGTTGACATCTTGTCTAATCCAGGCCGCAAGCGGTTCCAGGGAAAGCGCGAATAGGAGAGGAGAGAGGGGGCATCCCTGTCTAGTCCCCCTCTGCAGGCCGAAGACCTCCGACGCCCTACCATTAACCACCACCTGGGCCAGCGGTGCAGTGTAGAGGAGGCGGATCCACTTTATAAATTTTGGCCCAAAGCCCAATTTGCGGAGTACCACTATCATGTACGGCCACTCCAGAGTGTCAAACGCCATGGTGGCGTCAAGAGAGACCACAACCGCATCTTCCTGCAGCTTGTGCCGTTGCCCAAGCACCCTGTTGAGGCGCCTAATGTTGAGTGCGGTGTTACGGTGTGGCATGAACCCGGATTGGTCGTTATGGACTAATGTAGACAGGACCGGCTGCAGGCGGTTCGCCAGCGTTTTGGCCAGAATTTTGGCTCTGCATTGAGCAGTGAGATTGGTCTGTATGAAGCACAGGACTCTTTAGGTTTCCCTTCTTTGTGTATAGCCACTATTGTCGCTAGGCGCTGGTCCCGTGGCAACAGGCCCTCCTCATTACTTTTTTCGAACATACGCTTTAGGTGTTTAGCGAGGGCATCTGGCTTGATCTTGTAGGGCTCTATTGGGAGGCCGTTAGGTCCCATAGCCATGCCTGGGCGGAGGTCAACGATAGCGCGTTGCAGCTCAGCATCTGTGAGCGGGCTCTCCAGGGTGTTCCGTTCTTCCTCCGACAGGCAAGGCATTTGGATGTTCGCCAGCTGGTCTACTGAGTCTTCTTCTAGACGATCAGACTCCCGGCTGTATACCTGTTTATAGTGTCTTGCAAATTCAGCCACTATCTCCCGGGGTTCAGTTACCATAGTCCCAGATACCGTTCTGATTTCCAGCACCACCCTGCTGGCCAGTTGTTTCTTGTCAATCCATGCTATAAGTTTCCCAGCATGTCCCCTTGGTCGTATAGCCTTCCCATCTTGTGTCTGGCCACTATTTGGGCCTCCTGTGTAACTAATTCCTTGTATTCTGCCGTTTTCAGCCGCAGCCTGTGCTGGGCCCCGGCTGACCCAGTTTCCTGCACTTCCTTTTCTAGCCTCTCAAGGTCTGCCTCCACTGTGGTGACCTGCTGTTCTTTCTCCTTCCACTTACCTGCAATGGCTGACAACGCCTCCCCCCTAATCACAGGTTTAAAGGCCTCCCATAGGGTAACTGGGGAGTCCACCGACCCCAAGTTGATGTCGAAGTAGTGGGTAATCAAGTTGGTGAGCTGCTTCCTAATCTTCTCATTCTTTAAGTGCCAGGCGCTTATCGGTGCAATGCAGCCCTCTTTCCGAGACCCAAACATGAGGTGCGTGAAAACCGGCGCGTGGTCAGAAGGTGTGTAGCTTCCTGCACCGTTATGTCGTGGTGCAGCAGGGTGAGAATGTAATCGAGGCGTGAGAATGATCGATGGGGTCCAGAGAAGAAGGTGAAGTTCGTGTCAGTTGGATGCAGCAGCCGCCAGATATCCGTGAGCCCGAAGGCATCCAGGAAGTTCGCCAGCCACTGCTGTCCTTGTAGTATGTCCCTGGGGGGATGTCTATCCAGGGTACCTGACACCACTGCGTTATAATTGCCCCCCAGTATCATTTGACCATCAGGGAGGGAGAATATCAATTTACCCAGTTCTTCGTATGCTCGAGTGTGGAGGCCCGGTGGGATGTATATAGAGAGCAGGTTAATGTGGTAGCCTTTCCATCTGCCAGACACTGCCGCGAAGCGACCCTGGTGGTCCGTTACAGTGCGGTCTATGTGTTAAAGGCCAGTGAGCGGTGCAACAGAATTCCCACACCCCTGGAGCCGGAAGTGAAGCCGGAGTGAACTGCAAGTGTGTATCCCCACCGGTTGAGGGCCAGACATGCGTTTCCCATTAGATGTGTTTCCTGCAGCATTACCGCATCCGGCCGGTGCCTTTTAATGAATTGCAGGACTATGGTACGTTTGAGCTTGTCCCCTAACCCGTTAACATTCCAGCTCAGAACTTTTAGACTCTTTTCCCATTTCTTAGCCATAACCGTTGCTATGTGAGACGATGTGTACCTGTACTCTGGTGCCTGATCCGATCCTGAAAGTGTGAACTACTTGTGACCGTGAAACTTCCCCAACTCCCCTACCCTCCCAACATCCCCGCCAACATGTGCGATTCATGCAGACTTTGAACAGCATTACCGTTGTAAAGCCCTCTTGTTCCTCCCCCCCAACTTGCTGCATTGTAACCACCCTTCCCCGCACAACAGTCCCCCCCTCCCTGCCCCCTGCTCTGTGGGTCCTCGAACTACCCACCACCCCAATTAGCAGAGCGCCTGTCGCCCAACCCCCACCCCCGGAAGAGAGGAAAGCCCTCCCCAAGGAACTTCTTGTGGGAAATGTGGCTGGCATTCTCCCCCTTCGCCAACCCATGTTGCCCCTGTAAGTCATTTACACATGTTTGAAGCACAAAGAAATACTGGTTTGAGGTCCCCGAGTCTCGTGTCAGCTATGTAAGCCACCCAATGACAACAACCCCCATTGTTACACTGAATGCAGTATACGTTACTGTTCGAAGATCAACGGCAGCAATGTTTGTGTCATCATCCGACTGCATTGTCTCGGGCTGAATCCCAACGGGGGCTGTTTGACCTGGAGCGCCAAGACCTCTGGCTCTGGTCGTCTCCGTCCTGTCTCACAGCCGCTGAACCAGGGGAGGAAGTCCCGGGTTCTCTCCAGTTGGTGCTGTCCCTTTCTACCTGGGCCTCCGGCGCTGCGTTGTCCAACCACTCCTGGGCTGCAGCTGGTGTGGTGAAGAAGTAGGATTTACCTCCAGAAAGAACTTTCAGCTTAGCTAGGAAGAACATCATATATTTGAGTCCTCGCTCACGGAGTGCCGCCTTGATCCCTTGGAATGAGCGTCGTTCCTGTTGGACTTGCAAGGTGAGGTCAGGGAAGAATCGGATCGTCGCCCCTTCGTAGTGCAAGTCTCCTTGTTGTCTGGCGACTTGGAGGATCGCGTCGCGGTCTCTATAATTAAGCACTTTAGCAATAATTGTTCTCGGCAAGGCCCCTGGTTTTGGCTTGGGGATCGGGGCTCGGTGGGCCCGTTCAATGGTGAAGATGTTCGACAGTCTCTTGGGCTTTAGGTGTTGCAGGATAAGGTCCTCTAGAAACAACTCCATGCTGTCTCCCTCCAATCCCTGCGGCACACCTACCACGCGGATGTTACTTCTTCGGGCCTTCCCCTCCTGATCCTCAAGCTTCATCACCATTTTCTGGTGTTGGTGAATGAGCTCGTTCACCCTGTCCTCCAGTCGTTTTTCAGAGGCCTGTAGTGTCTTTATGGCCCCTTCGTTAGTCTTGGACCTCTCAGTGGTTTTCCCCAGGTCTTCGCGTAATAAGTTCACCTCAATAGAGATCTTGTCAATCTTCGTCTCGAGGTTGCCTCCCAATGTCTGGATGGCGGCCATGATGGAGTTCAGGGACGGTTCTGCCTGCTGCTTACCGTCCTTTGCCGCCACAGCAGGCTGTTGCTCCGTACGAGTCACTGCATATTGGTCCATCTTGTTAGTTTGGGTCCCTGTTCCTCCTTTGGGGGGCCGCATGATGAAGCCGAGCACTTCGAGGATGGGTTGTGTCTGTCGTCAGCGACAGCGGCTATCCGCGGGCCCGTGTCAGCTCAGCATGCGGTCCGGGAGCGGCCGTGAAACACCGGAGCCAAGCGTCCGCCACGGGATACTGGTCTTGGTCGTGATCCACTCTTCACACCGGTCGGGAGGGCAGGCCCCAGCGCTGGCCAGTGTCCCTCGGTGCTTCAGTCCCCAGTTACTAAGAGGCCCCGCGGGGCCGAGTGCGGCACCACAGTCACAATTTTAACATTCAGCAGGGCGCCTCTCATTCATGACAGCAGAGTAGGGTCTTATACTTTCCCTCGGGCCCCAAGAAAACCGCAGGTGGCCAGATGAGCACAGTCTGCTGCACACTCACCTCATGGGCGCCACCCGCGCCTTTACTGCTGTACACCGGCATTGCTCGCTGTAAGTGCCACAGACCTGGGCCTCGATTTTGATGGCCGGCGGCGCTCGTGCTTCACGCCCAGGAGAGGCCCTCCACCAAGTTGCCGACTCCTGCGGTCCGTTTCCGCCGCCCCCTGTGCCTGTCTTGTAGTGCTTGTGTGGGTAACGCCTGGGGCTAAATAGATCAGGGGACCCACTCTATCCTCCCAGCGCCTCACTACACCGGCGCAGTCTTGGGATCAGATACGGGTATTCTCGGTCGGCACCCCCGCTTCTGGGGCCTCGCCTTTCACGCCAAATATGCGCGGGATTCGGCGGTAGTAGGCCCGCCGGATCAGTGTCTTCACAAGTTTATTAAGGCCTGTGCAGCTCGTGCGGTGTTCAATTTGCCGCCAGGCACCTACTGTCTCTGTGGGGCCTCGCTGTCGGGCCGCCCCTATGCATACTCAGGCCGTGTGTCTTTGTGCCCTGCAGGGGTGCCTCCGCTCTTTTCCGGGCAACGATGGGGCTCCGCCTATCCCCCCAGCAGCTCCGGTGGCGCCCCAGGCCGTCCACTAGCCTTACCACACCGCCGGGCCCACTCGTGTCACTGCTGGCTCGGAAGGCGCCTCACCAACATGGGCTGATGTCCTCCAGTGCTCCGGTGCACTCACCCGGCCCCGCAGCCGCCTCCGATGGCAGGAGTCCTTTCTCGCCGCGCCGACCTCAGGTTCTCCGCACCGAATTTAGTCCCCGGCTCCGGCCGTTACTTTAGGCCGCGATGTACACAGCGGCGGATCTCGGCATTAGCAGGGAGTTACGCGATGCAAGCAGGCTTTCCATACAGCGGGGACGTTCCGGTTTCCTGTGTGTCACTTTTACGCCGTTTTCGGGCAGGATAAATGTCCGGATTTACTGGGGAGATTTGCTGGACCACGGAGCACTCCTAAGATGCGGCCATCTTAGCTGGACGCTGTGAAATGTTTTTGACATTACATATTTTTAATATAAATTGAAAAAACTATTTGTTTAAAAATATTAAAATTGTAATATATATATATTTTTTATTTTATATATATTTTATACAGCAGCCAATGATATCCTATGGAAGGAAATTCAAGTTACTGTAAGTATGGTTAGAATTACTTTTCAGGATCAGTAGTGGGCTGAAAGATGCAGCACTGAGGTCTCTCCTGATAACAGGTGAGTACATTGGAATTCGTAGTTCGCCTGATTTTAGAGGAATTTTTTTAAGTTCCAAAACTCCACACTTAGAAGAATCTCCAAGTGAAACCAGTCAATGTTAGCCTATGGAAGGAAATTTAAGTTACTGTAAGTATGGTTAGAATTAGTTTTCAGGATCAGTAGTGGGCTGAATGATGCAGCACTGAGGTCTCTCCTGATAACAGGTGAGTAAATTGGAATTCGTAGTTCGCCTGATTTTAGAGGAATATTTTGCTCAATAGTGAAGGAAGGAAGGGAGGTGACATGTGTGCAAACACGCCCTGTGGCGCGTTTTAAGTTGGGGAATTCATTCTTCTTCAATCCTGAGAGGTGTTCAGAGGCAACGCCCTCTTTTTACAATACTTTGCAGCCCAGCTCCGTGGCGATTACTGGAGGTACCTGGTGAACTAGTTGCTCGGACGGTACGCGTACGGTACAACTTCGCAAATATATCTATGATTTTACTTTTGATTTTCTAAGGAACTACTGAACGGATTTACACCATTTAACAAAAAGCGTAATCTGCAAAACAAACTCTACCTTTTTGCCAAATTTGGTGTAATTCCGTTCAGCAGTTCGTGCTGTAGCCTCACTTAATGGTCCCTATGGAAAATTACATGGGGAAAACCCGTTTCGGGACCCCCTTTTTTCTCGGCCCCCACTTGACAAATCACCCCGAATCTTTTAGGGAAGGAGCGGAGCAGGCCATCTTCTTTGAGAATTTCGCAACGATTCCAAATAGAATGTTGCAGATTTCCTATGGAAACTAGGTCTTAACTATAACTACCTACTGGCGACCGCCAGTAGGTAATATATATATATCCCCTCCCATGCTTCTGTCAGCCAACGGCCGTCGCGTGCACTACCTTTGTAGTCACACCGTTGTCCGACGCGGCCCCGCCCACTGCACTAAACCACCGCACTGCGGCAGAATTGCCACTGCAGTTAAGCGGCTAATCTACTCTGTACTACTCTACTCTATGCCAGTGCAGTCTATGCCAATCTACTGTACTCTGCACCATTCTACACTACTGTACACTATGCCACTCTACTCTGCACTACACCACTGCACTGTATGTCACTGCACTCTACTCTGCACCACTCTATGCCATTACACTGTACCCCACTCTACTTTATTCTGCATGACGCTACTCTACGCCACTGCACATGACGTCACTGCACTCTACACCACTGCACTTGATGCCACTGCACTCTAACCCATTCGACACCAGTGCACTCTATGCCACTACACTCTACGCCACTGCACTCTATGTTGCTCTACTCTATGTCACTGCACTTTACGCCACTCTACTCTGCACCACTCTACTCTGTGCCACTGCACGCTACGTTACTGCACTTTCCATCACTGTACTCTACACCACTGCATTCTACTCTACATCACTGAACTATACGCCACTGCACTGTACACCTCTACTCTGTACCACAGAGCTCTATGGAGCTGCACTCTACACCACTGCACTCTATGGCACTCTAATCTACGCTGTACTACTCTTCTCTATGCCACTGCAGTCTAAGCAACTCTACTGTACTCTGCACCACTCTAAGCTACTGCACCCTATGCCTTTGCACTCTACACTACTGCACTCTGCTCTACACTATGCTACTGCACTCTACACCACTGCACAGTACATCACTGCACTCTACTCTGCTTCACTCTATGCCATTGAACTTCACTCTATGCCATTACACTGTACCCCACTCTACTTTACTCTGCATGACGCTACTCTACGCCACTGCACTCGACGTCACTGCACTCTACACCACTGCACTTGATGCCACTGCACTCTAACCCATTCGACACCAGTGCACTCTATGCCACTACACTCTACGCCACTGCACTCTATGTTGCTCTACTCTATGTCACTGCACTTTACGCCACTCTACTCTGCACCACTCTACTCTGTGCCACTGCACGCTACGTTACTGCACTTTCCATCACTGTACTC
This sequence comes from Lissotriton vulgaris, assembly GCF_964263255.1. Lineage (NCBI taxonomy): Eukaryota > Metazoa > Chordata > Amphibia > Caudata > Salamandridae > Lissotriton > Lissotriton vulgaris. The sequence continues at coordinate 1,103,087,129 of NC_141693.1, forward strand.
TACACCACTGCATTCTACTCTACATCACTGAACTATACGCCACTGCACTGTACACCTATACTCTGTACCACAGAGCTCTATGGAGCTGCACTCTACACCACTGCACTCTATGGCACTCTAATCTACGCTGTACTACTCTTCTCTATGCCACTGCAGTCTAAGCAACTCTACTGTACTCTGCACCACTCTAAGCCACTGCACCCTATGCCTTTGCACTCTACACTACTGCACTCTGCTCTACACTATGCTACTGCACTCTACACCACTGCACAGTACATCACTGCACTCTACTCTGCACCACTCTATGCCATTGAACTGCACTCTACTCTGCATCACTGCACGCCATTGCACTCTACGCCACTGCACTTTATGTGCTGCACTTTGCTACACTCTACTCTATGCCACTACACTCTACTCTGCACCACTCTACTCTAGACCACTGCACTCTACTTAACACCACTCCATGCCACTGCACTTAATTCCACTGCCCCCTACAACACTCAACACTGCACCACTCGACTCTATACCAATTAATGTTATGCCCAAACCACTCTACTCAAGGCCACTGCATTCTACACCACTGCACACTGCATTCAAACGAGCCAGTGTGTAGCTTATCTGGAGGCCTGGGTATAACAATGCATCGACATTTGATTTCCTCTAGAGGTTGGTGAAATAAAACCTTTATCTGCACAGTCGCTAGAATTCAGGAACTTTGCTTCGGCAAAGCTGGGTAGTTTTTCCCTACTTCACCCACAAGCAGCATGGATAACTGGACTGCTTTCTGGCCGCCGCATGCACCAATGTGAGGCAAGACATGCGGAGGCTGGGAAAAGGTATGGTATGTCATGGGACGCAGGTGTCGGGGACAGGTACTGGGTGTTGGAGCGGTCTACAACCCCCATAATAGTGTGCAGAGGAGCTCGCGATATGGGTTGTCAAGGATTGGGACGGTAATAGGGGCAGAGTGTGGGGCAGGCAAGGGACTAGCGGTGCGGTTCTCACGGGGGACAGACAGCTACTACCAAGTAGTGCCAGACCACCACTGCCAGACTGACCGGTGAAGCTGGTTATCTTTAAAAAAAAATTGTAAACTTTCCAGTTTCCAAAGTTCATTAAAAAAATTTAATAGCGAAGCTGTACGTTTTGTGTCTTTCTAACTTCGCGCACCCCTAGTTTTCACTAGAAGCACTTACAGGTCTCCAAATTTATGAAGAATGATTGGTAGCTCACAAAAAGTAGAACTACACTGCCCTACATATTTACATATAAAAGATGCGCATTTAAAAAGAAAATGAAATAAGCTTAGTCAGTAGAGAAAAAAACACAGATTTCAAAACTTTGAGCAGTAAGTGAACTGCAGTTTTGTCAAACCATTATAAAAGCATAAAAACAATAGCGATAAATGAAAATAAATTTAAAAAACACTGGAACTTTGCTGGGAACAGACATCAATAGAGCCAAGGTCATACATTCTTCATGAAGAAATTATGTTACTGCTTTTGAATTAACACCAGATAATGGAACCCTTCGTTACAAAACAGCAAAGCACTATCATTGTCGTGTTAACATGGTTTCTATAAAATTGCTTCTACTGCACCGTGTGACCTTCTGCTAAAATCCTATAGTTCAAATGTCACATGTCTACAACTTTAATGATTTCGCAGCTTGCTCTCACAGTTGAAAATTGGCTATCAAATATAAAAATATTAGTATTAAGAAGACAGATGCTAAAATCGATGAGAATAGCTGCCAACTGGTCCCATGCTGCCAGGGGCATCTTTAAGCATTACTGACTTTTCTAATCAAACTCTCGTTGCCTGCTGGGACTTATTTCTCTCTTGCAAGTGCAAGAATGGGCCTAAAAGCCCATGCATGCAAATGACTGCTGGATAAAAATAAGATAGGATTAAGGGCGCTTGCGGTGGCATGGGCCACTTGACAACTCTGCCTAAGCATTCTTTTCCCCAGCCACCGATAACATGTCTATCTATAATTCACATTCAAAACACAGCAATATGATGAATGAGAGAGGAGAACTGGGAAGTCTGCAAGGAGAAGGAAGAACGGGCGAGGTACATACCCTTGTTAGAAAAGAAGACAAATAAGAAGAAGCATTGGCAACGCCAATGGCTCCTGCCCATGAGAGTTATTGGCTTTGGTAATGTTTTGTAGCCATGCTGTCATGGACGTCGATTCACCAAAATGTCAGGGGTAGCGAAAGTGACATCACATGCCTTTTGACCTATTGACCTCTCAGGAAGTGACATCACTTGACTTTTGATCCTGTCAGTTTCACAGAAAGTAATGTTACTCAATTATTGACCCTGGTGTCATTAACAAAAGTGACATTACAGAACTTGATAAAAATACATCCTACAATATGTGATATTGAAAAACAAAAAAAGTCTATTAAAGTAGTTAAAATTGTGCTTTAGTTGTCAGCAAAATTCACTAGGCTGTTGTGATGATGTTCTAACGGCGCTCCCACAAAATGCCAGCAGCTTAGACTAGGAGAATAGCTATCACAGACCAGGAGAACACTCATAATAGACCAAGAGAAGAGCGATCATAGAACAGGTTCAACCATCATTCTTTTATCAATAGCTTCAAATGCGCAGACATCGGCTCATACTCTGGCCTCCGCCTCCATATGTCATGTAATTTGCCTAATCAAAGAAGAAGGGTGGCTGGGCCCGAGGGGAAGGAGGGTAGGCAGGGCCACACAATATGAAACAGAAGTATTTGCCTATGCCTCCATGCTATTTCAAAGTACACACTGGTTTATGTACAAGTAAACCACACACTGTTAGTTTACAAAAAACAATTTATGTTTTTCAATTTTGTACTTAGTTTACAGAAACAATTCGTAAAAAAGAGTCAGAACTAAGACCACTATCAACCGCACGTCTTAGCCATGCAAAATTACAAAATATTTACTGTACATGTGAAAAAAACCAAACATATGATGAATAAATAAGAAAACAGTGATTTTAAACATTTACAACATTAACATGAGTACATGGACCATACAATCTTGTGCATTACTGAAAAAAGGTGCTTTCACAAACACTTTGAAACACAGGGAGAAGGTAAAACACAACTTTCTATGCAATTACACTCCCAAGTCCTGAGCCCGAACTAATCAACTATTTATCAGGAACATTGCCAGTGTCAGCAAAAAATAACAATGACCAACTGGCCAAACACAACAAAAGGGGATGCCGACGCGTTTCGAATCCTGATTAGCGACTTGCAGAATTCTCGTCAGGGCAGACTGAATCTAGTCCATGGGAACTGTTAAAACGAAAAACAAAAGGGGTATTTACTATCTAGCAGGTCCTCTTCCCACTACTCTCCGAACAGTGAGTTTGTAAAATTCATACCTTGTGTAAATCCTGCCCACTGTTAATCCTGTTAAGGTGGGAATGTCGTCTATGCACAGGTGGCCTACGCTGCAACAGAGTAATAGGGGGGTAAGTGCCTTCGCAGGTCCACGGGGGGTGAGAAATTGCTTAAAACAAGAGGTTTCTAATGCTCATTTACCTGTCTTAAACCTGGACGTTAAGCCACGTCTTCGCCACGTGTGGTGAAGTTCTTATGTTTTTCTGAAATAAGGTAACAAGATACGACTTAGAACCCTGCTCGCTCAATACCACGCTAGTTGCGTGTACATTATGAGACTAAAAAACATTTGCACTTACTTAAACACCGATCTGCGGTGGCCTTAATGGGGGTTCCGTTTTCAAGGCTGCTTATCTCCGCACTGGGAGCAGTTAGAAAAGTTTTTCTGTAAGGGTGAGGAAGGGGGATTGTATTACCGCGTTGCCGCTTCAGTGCTTTAAATGTAACCAATGGCAACAACAGCGCTAATCGCGTGTGGGTGATTTTCAGAAAAAGGACTTACATAGATACCGGTCCGCGGTGCCCTTAGTGGGGGTTCCAATTTTAAGTCCGTATTTCACCACATCGAGGCCAGTAACTGTGGGGTAGGAAGGAGGGAAACTTGTTACCGCGTTGTTCTTTCTTAAAACCATTATGTTGCAATTTTAAAATGACCACTCCCGTGCTTACCGCAAATTATGTAGAAAATCGCCGATCAGTGCACTCGCTCCACCACGACAAACCTAGGGGTATGAGTGTCCCTGGGCGTCGCCGGTCTTGAGGCTCAAAACATATGGTTGCAAAGGGAGCCAATCAGACTGCTGGCCAGGCACTGATGTATTATGGGACATGTAGTCTCAAAAAAATGTTCAGAAGTTTACAAGTCCATTCTGGTGCATTATGGGACTTGTAGTGGCCGCCAACAGGCGAGAAGTATTTTATGCCCTATTTATTTCGCTGAGGCTGTTTAGACCCTTATTAACGCTGTCAAATTTTAGAATTAAGTACGCTTCCTTGCGCAACAGCATTGTCTCCACATCTTGGAAGTGTTTGGGGTCAATCCATGCCAGTGTGGTCCATTTAAAGTCATTCTCAGAGTGGCCATGAGACATAAAATGGTCCACCATTGGGGCAGTCTGGACTTTTTTCTTAAGCCGGGAGCGATGTTGGGTAATCCGGACATTAATGGGCTGATTTGTTTTGCCTATATATACTCTGCTACATGGGCAAACCACCGCATAGACGACATTCCGAGTCTTACAATTCGTGAAGCAGTCATGCTTCCATCTAATGCCATTATGTACAAAGGTGTCACCCTCAATGGTGCTTGAACATGAAACACAATTGCCACATTTGTGGTGTCCACATATGGGTTTCAATTTCCACTGAGTGACGAGGTCGCTTTTAGGTGCTGTGATGTGACTATCTGCTTTGATGAGGTGTTGCCCTATACTTCTGTTCTTGCGCATGGCGAAGATAGGCTTAGATAGGGGGTGCTCCAAAGTCTCAAGGAGATGCCAGTTGTTTCGAATTATATTTTTGAATTGATTCGTGTGTTGGCCAAATGTGGTCACACAAACCAATTGATCCAGGTCTTTCTTTTCTTTCTTTTCAAGGAGTGTATCTCTTGGGGTGAATTTGGCCCTGTTTTTCGAGTGCTTGAGCAATTTTTTTGGGTAACCCCTCTCTGCCATCTCACTGCAGAATCTATTTGCATGGGAGTCAAAATCACAGAGATTAGTACAATTTCGCCGTATCCTCAGCAGTTGCCCGAAAGGCAAATTGTTTTTCAGAGATTGAGGATGCGAACTGCTATAGTGCAGGATGGTATTCCGGTCAGTTTCCTTCTTGTGCAAGGAGGTAATCAACTTACCCTCGCAGGAGCCTACAGTGACGTCCAGGAAAGTCATTTCTTTTGGACTGTGGTTAAGAGTGAATTGAATGTCTGGATGCCTGGAGTTCAACCATAAATGGAACTGCTCGAGGTCCGCCTGGCTCCCCTGCCACAGGAGCCAGACGTCATCGATATATCTAAGCCACTGAGTGATGTGTCCAGAAAAGGGATTGTCATTATGGACAAATCGCTCCTCATATTGTGCCATGTACAGCACGGCCAACTCCGGTGCATAGGGACAACCCATGGCTGTCCCTTTGACTTGAACAAAAAAACAATTTTCGAACTTAAAATAATTACTACGAAGAGTGATCTCAGCTAGTGCCACAATGAAGTTGGTGGGCACCCGGTGTGGTCTGTCCCTTTGTTCTAAATACAATTCAATGACCTCTAGCGCCTCGTCTTGCGGTATTTGTGTATAGAGCGAAGCCACATCTAGAGTCACCATCAGCTCGGTCTGGTCATTGAATGCACGTCCCTCAATTTGTTTAATGAAGGCTGTTGTGTCACCGAGATGCGATCGGACTTTTGCAATACATGGTTTTAGAAAGAAATCAATGTATTTCGATAATGGTTCAAGCACCGAATCGCAGCCCGAGACGATGGGTCTGCCCGGGGGTACCCTTTCGTTCTTATGAATCTTCGGTAAGAAGTATAGAATCGGAGTTCGAGGCAATTTTTTATTCAGGAATTCATACTCTTTGGGTCCTAGAAAACCTGTCTCGAGACCCTCCTTGGTGATTCTGGATATTTTGTCCTGGATTACATGGACAGGGTCTTCCTTTGAGGGTCTATACCATTCCCTATTGTTGACATGTGTTTGCCCTTCGGCAAGGTACATGGGCCGTGGCCAAAGGACCACCGCCCCGCCCTTATCGGCTTGTTTTATCACTATTGAAGTGTCAGATTTCAGATCACCAATTGCTTGTTGTATACCCTTGCCGATGTTGTTCTTTACGAAGCCAGTTTTCCTCTCAAGTTTAGTAAGGGAAGAGAGTACAGCTTGCTCAAAGGCTATGACCTGTTTGGGAATGTTCATAGTAGGAGTGAAACGTGATTTCACCCTAAGTCCAGTAGTTTCCTGTGCGGACGTCATTTCGGCTCCAGCGAAGAAAGTTTTTAACCTTATCTTGCGGCAAAAGTCAAGTGCTTCTAATTTTAGTTTAGTGAAATCCGTTCTTTTTGTTGGAACGAATTTGAGACCAAGATTAAGAAGCATTTTTTCCTCCCTGGACAATTCCTTGTCAGATAGGTTCACTATGGTGGACAAATTTAGTTGTTGTTGTAGTTTTTGTTGCGTGTTCGCATTTGCCAAGGTTGTTTGAAACGAGGTCGCGATTGGCCGCCCCTGGATAAAAAAGGAGCCGACCCACGAGTGGCGCCTCGTTTATTAAAAGTAGACTGTCTGGAGTCTGGGGAAGAGTCGGAAGAAGTGGTGTCTGAGAAAGTCAAGAATCTATTTTTCGATCTGCCTTGGAAAGTATTTAGGGCCCCTCGTGACTCTCCAGAGGTGTAAAAATCTTCTTTTAAGAAGGGGTAAACCCGTTCCAGCTGGAAGGATTTAGAGTCTTTGTCAAATTGGGCTGCTTTCGTATTCAATGAGTAATCTTTGAACGTGGCGATCTCCTTTTCAATTTTGTCAAGGAGTGCCTTAGCTTCAGACGTAGTCTGGTTATCATTAATTGTTTTGATCAACTCATCAATTTCCTTCTCTTCCTGACTGCAAATGCGTTGGGCGGTTTCAATGGTATGCACCATTAAATCCCTGCTGCACTTTGTATTAATTTGGCTGAACCCTTTCTTGTACTCAGTATCTTCAATGAAAATCACGGGGATGTTCTTAACCTGAAGGCCCCAAGGGATGGTGCCCGCTTTTAAATGCCTTAGTAGGAAGTGGCCGTGAAGTTCTGTTCGAATATGCTTCTTTTGAAGCCTGATGAGTTTATCCGCCTCGTTTTGCTGTTTTGCTGAGGCGCTCAAGGTGATTGAAGAGAATGGTGAGGACGCTATTAATTGATCAATATGGCTTTCCGTGAAGGACAGCGTGTCTTTGTCTGCCATAATCAGCAAGAGTGGACACTCTTGCAAGGCAATGAATGCTACCAAAGTTTAAAGACACTTACTAAGTGTCGTTCCCAAGCCACTCGGGCAGTTGCCCGCTCAAATAATCAAAGAAGAAGGGTGGCTGGGCCCGAGGGGAAGGAGGGTAGGCAGGGCCACACAATATGAAACAGAAGTATTTGCCTATGCCTCCATGCTATTTCAAAGTACACACTGGTTTATGTACAAGTAAACCACACACTGTTAGTTTACAAAAAACAATTTATGTTTTTCAATTTTGTACTTAGTTTACAGAAACAATTCGTAAAAAAGAGTCAGAACTAAGACCACTATCAACCGCACGTCTTAGCCATGCAAAATTACAAAATATTTACTGTACATGTGAAAAAAACCAAACATATGATGAATAAATAAGAAAACAGTGATTTTAAACATTTACAACATTAACATGAGTACATGGACCATACAATCTTGTGCATTACTGAAAAAAGGTGCTTTCACAAACACTTTGAAACACAGGGAGAAGGTAAAACACAACTTTCTATGCAATTACACTCCCAAGTCCTGAGCCCGAACTAATCAACTATTTATCAGGAACATTGCCAGTGTCAGCAAAAAATAACAATGACCAACTGGCCAAACACAACAAAAGGGGATGCCGACGCGTTTCGAATCCTGATTAGCGACTTGCAGAATTCTCGTCAGGGCAGACTGAATCTAGTCCATGGGAACTGTTAAAACGAAAAACAAAAGGGGTATTTACTATCTAGCAGGTCCTCTTCCCACTACTCTCCGAACAGTGAGTTTGTAAAATTCATACCTTGTGTAAATCCTGCCCACTGTTAATCCTGTTAAGGTGGGAATGTCGTCTATGCACAGGTGGCCTACGCTGCAACAGAGTAATAGGGGGGTAAGTGCCTTCGCAGGTCCACGGGGGGTGAGAAATTGCTTAAAACAAGAGGTTTCTAATGCTCATTTACCTGTCTTAAACCTGGACGTTAAGCCACGTCTTCGCCACGTGTGGTGAAGTTCTTATGTTTTTCTGAAATAAGGTAACAAGATACGACTTAGAACCCTGCTCGCTCAATACCACGCTAGTTGCGTGTACATTATGAGACTAAAAAACATTTGCACTTACTTAAACACCGATCTGCGGTGGCCTTAATGGGGGTTCCGTTTTCAAGGCTGCTTATCTCCGCACTGGGAGCAGTTAGAAAAGTTTTTCTGTAAGGGTGAGGAAGGGGGATTGTATTACCGCGTTGCCGCTTCAGTGCTTTAAATGTAACCAATGGCAACAACAGCGCTAATCGCGTGTGGGTGATTTTCAGAAAAAGGACTTACATAGATACCGGTCCGCGGTGCCCTTAGTGGGGGTTCCAATTTTAAGTCCGTATTTCACCACATCGAGGCCAGTAACTGTGGGGTAGGAAGGAGGGAAACTTGTTACCGCGTTGTTCTTTCTTAAAACCATTATGTTGCAATTTTAAAATGACCACTCCCGTGCTTACCGCAAATTATGTAGAAAATCGCCGATCAGTGCACTCGCTCCACCACGACAAACCTAGGGGTATGAGTGTCCCTGGGCGTCGCCGGTCTTGAGGCTCAAAACATATGGTTGCAAAGGGAGCCAATCAGACTGCTGGCCAGGCACTGATGTATTATGGGACATGTAGTCTCAAAAAAATGTTCAGAAGTTTACAAGTCCATTCTGGTGCATTATGGGACTTGTAGTGGCCGCCAACAGGCGAGAAGTATTTTATGCCCTATTTATTTCGCTGAGGCTGTTTAGACCCTTATTAACGCTGTCAAATTTTAGAATTAAGTACGCTTCCTTGCGCAACAGCATTGTCTCCACATCTTGGAAGTGTTTGGGGTCAATCCATGCCAGTGTGGTCCATTTAAAGTCATTCTCAGAGTGGCCATGAGACATAAAATGGTCCACCATTGGGGCAGTCTGGACTTTTTTCTTAAGCCGGGAGCGATGTTGGGTAATCCGGACATTAATGGGCTGATTTGTTTTGCCTATATATACTCTGCTACATGGGCAAACCACCGCATAGACGACATTCCGAGTCTTACAATTCGTGAAGCAGTCATGCTTCCATCTAATGCCATTATGTACAAAGGTGTCACCCTCAATGGTGCTTGAACATGAAACACAATTGCCACATTTGTGGTGTCCACATATGGGTTTCAATTTCCACTGAGTGACGAGGTCGCTTTTAGGTGCTGTGATGTGACTATCTGCTTTGATGAGGTGTTGCCCTATACTTCTGTTCTTGCGCATGGCGAAGATAGGCTTAGATAGGGGGTGCTCCAAAGTCTCAAGGAGATGCCAGTTGTTTCGAATTATATTTTTGAATTGATTCGTGTGTTGGCCAAATGTGGTCACACAAACCAATTGATCCAGGTCTTTCTTTTCTTTCTTTTCAAGGAGTGTATCTCTTGGGGTGAATTTGGCCCTGTTTTTCGAGTGCTTGAGCAATTTTTTTGGGTAACCCCTCTCTGCCATCTCACTGCAGAATCTATTTGCATGGGAGTCAAAATCACAGAGATTAGTACAATTTCGCCGTATCCTCAGCAGTTGCCCGAAAGGCAAATTGTTTTTCAGAGATTGAGGATGCGAACTGCTATAGTGCAGGATGGTATTCCGGTCAGTTTCCTTCTTGTGCAAGGAGGTAATCAACTTACCCTCGCAGGAGCCTACAGTGACGTCCAGGAAAGTCATTTCTTTTGGACTGTGGTTAAGAGTGAATTGAATGTCTGGATGCCTGGAGTTCAACCATAAATGGAACTGCTCGAGGTCCGCCTGGCTCCCCTGCCACAGGAGCCAGACGTCATCGATATATCTAAGCCACTGAGTGATGTGTCCAGAAAAGGGATTGTCATTATGGACAAATCGCTCCTCATATTGTGCCATGTACAGCACGGCCAACTCCGGTGCATAGGGACAACCCATGGCTGTCCCTTTGACTTGAACAAAAAAACAATTTTCGAACTTAAAATAATTACTACGAAGAGTGATCTCAGCTAGTGCCACAATGAAGTTGGTGGGCACCCGGTGTGGTCTGTCCCTTTGTTCTAAATACAATTCAATGACCTCTAGCGCCTCGTCTTGCGGTATTTGTGTATAGAGCGAAGCCACATCTAGAGTCACCATCAGCTCGGTCTGGTCATTGAATGCACGTCCCTCAATTTGTTTAATGAAGGCTGTTGTGTCACCGAGATGCGATCGGACTTTTGCAATACATGGTTTTAGAAAGAAATCAATGTATTTCGATAATGGTTCAAGCACCGAATCGCAGCCCGAGACGATGGGTCTGCCCGGGGGTACCCTTTCGTTCTTATGAATCTTCGGTAAGAAGTATAGAATCGGAGTTCGAGGCAATTTTTTATTCAGGAATTCATACTCTTTGGGTCCTAGAAAACCTGTCTCGAGACCCTCCTTGGTGATTCTGGATATTTTGTCCTGGATTACATGGACAGGGTCTTCCTTTGAGGGTCTATACCATTCCCTATTGTTGACATGTGTTTGCCCTTCGGCAAGGTACATGGGCCGTGGCCAAAGGACCACCGCCCCGCCCTTATCGGCTTGTTTTATCACTATTGAAGTGTCAGATTTCAGATCACCAATTGCTTGTTGTATACCCTTGCCGATGTTGTTCTTTACGAAGCCAGTTTTCCTCTCAAGTTTAGTAAGGGAAGAGAGTACAGCTTGCTCAAAGGCTATGACCTGTTTGGGAATGTTCATAGTAGGAGTGAAACGTGATTTCACCCTAAGTCCAGTAGTTTCCTGTGCGGACGTCATTTCGGCTCCAGCGAAGAAAGTTTTTAACCTTATCTTGCGGCAAAAGTCAAGTGCTTCTAATTTTAGTTTAGTGAAATCCGTTCTTTTTGTTGGAACGAATTTGAGACCAAGATTAAGAAGCATTTTTTCCTCCCTGGACAATTCCTTGTCAGATAGGTTCACTATGGTGGACAAATTTAGTTGTTGTTGTAGTTTTTGTTGCGTGTTCGCATTTGCCAAGGTTGTTTGAAACGAGGTCGCGATTGGCCGCCCCTGGATAAAAAAGGAGCCGACCCACGAGTGGCGCCTCGTTTATTAAAAGTAGACTGTCTGGAGTCTGGGGAAGAGTCGGAAGAAGTGGTGTCTGAGAAAGTCAAGAATCTATTTTTCGATCTGCCTTGGAAAGTATTTAGGGCCCCTCGTGACTCTCCAGAGGTGTAAAAATCTTCTTTTAAGAAGGGGTAAACCCGTTCCAGCTGGAAGGATTTAGAGTCTTTGTCAAATTGGGCTGCTTTCGTATTCAATGAGTAATCTTTGAACGTGGCGATCTCCTTTTCAATTTTGTCAAGGAGTGCCTTAGCTTCAGACGTAGTCTGGTTATCATTAATTGTTTTGATCAACTCATCAATTTCCTTCTCTTCCTGACTGCAAATGCGTTGGGCGGTTTCAATGGTATGCACCATTAAATCCCTGCTGCACTTTGTATTAATTTGGCTGAACCCTTTCTTGTACTCAGTATCTTCAATGAAAATCACGGGGATGTTCTTAACCTGAAGTAAATCCTGCCCACTGTTAATCCTGTTAAGGTGGGAATGTCGTCTATGCACAGGTGGCCTACGCTGCAACAGAGTAATAGGGGGGTAAGTGCCTTCGCAGGTCCACGGGGGGTGAGAAATTGCTTAAAACAAGAGGTTTCTAATGCTCATTTACCTGTCTTAAACCTGGACGTTAAGCCACGTCTTCGCCACGTGTGGTGAAGTTCTTATGTTTTTCTGAAATAAGGTAACAAGATACGACTTAGAACCCTGCATAGACGACATTCCCACCTTAACAGGATTAACAGTGGGCAGGATTTACACAAGGTATGAATTTTACAAACTCACTGTTCGGAGAGTAGTGGGAAGAGGACCTGCTAGATAGTAAATACCCCTTTTGTTTTTCGTTTTAACAGTTCCCATGGACTAGATTCAGTCTGCCCTGACGAGAATTCTGCAAGTCGCTAATCAGGATTCGGAACGCGTCGGCATCCCCTTTTGTTGTGTTTGGCCAGTTGGTCATTGTTATTTTTTGCTGACACTGGCAATGTTCCTGATAAATAGTTGATTAGTTCGGGCTCAGGACTTGGGAGTGTAATTGCATAGAAAGTTGTGTTTTACCTTCTCCCTGTGTTTCAAAGTGTTTGTGAAAGCACCTTTTTTCAGTAATGCACAAGATTGTATGGTCCATGTACTCATGTTAATGTTGTAAATGTTTAAAATCACTGTTTTCTTATTTATTCATCATATGTTTGGTTTTTTTCACATGTACAGTAAATATTTTGTAATTTTGCATGGCTAAGACGTGCGGTTGATAGTGGTCTTAGTTCTGACTCTTTTTTACGAATTGTTTCTGTAAACTAAGTACAAAATTGAAAAACATAAATTGTTTTTTGTAAACTAACAGTGTGTGGTTTACTTGTACATAAACCAGTGTGTACTTTGAAATAGCATGGAGGCATAGGCAAATACTTCTGTTTCATATTGTGTGGCCCTGCCTACCCTCCTTCCCCTCGGGCCCAGCCACCCTTCTTCTTTGATTATTTGAGCGGGCAACTGCCCGAGTGGCTTGGGAACGACACTTAGTAAGTGTCTTTAAACTTTGGTAGCATTCATTGCCTTGCAAGAGTGTCCACTCTTGCTGATTATGGCAGACAAAGACACGCTGTCCTTCACGGAAAGCCATATTGATCAATTAATAGCGTCCTCACCATTCTCTTCAATCACCTTGAGCGCCTCAGCAAAACAGCAAAACGAGGCGGATAAACTCATCAGGCTTCAAAAGAAGCATATTCGAACAGAACTTCACGGCCACTTCCTACTAAGGCATTTAAAAGCGGGCACCATCCCTTGGGGCCTTCAGGTTAAGAACATCCCCGTGATTTTCATTGAAGATACTGAGTACAAGAAAGGGTTCAGCCAAATTAATACAAAGTGCAGCAGGGATTTAATGGTGCATACCATTGAAACCGCCCAACGCATTTGCAGTCAGGAAGAGAAGGAAATTGATGAGTTGATCAAAACAATTAATGATAACCAGACTACGTCTGAAGCTAAGGCACTCCTTGACAAAATTGAAAAGGAGATCGCCACGTTCAAAGATTACTCATTGAATACGAAAGCAGCCCAATTTGACAAAGACTCTAAATCCTTCCAGCTGGAACGGGTTTACCCCTTCTTAAAAGAAGATTTTTACACCTCTGGAGAGTCACGAGGGGCCCTAAATACTTTCCAAGGCAGATCGAAAAATAGATTCTTGACTTTCTCAGACACCACTTCTTCCGACTCTTCCCCAGACTCCAGACAGTCTACTTTTAATAAACGAGGCGCCACTCGTGGGTCGGCTCCTTTTTTATCCAGGGGCGGCCAATCGCGACCTCGTTTCAAACAACCTTGGCAAATGCGAACACGCAACAAAAACTACAACAACAACTAAATTTGTCCACCATAGTGAACCTATCTGACAAGGAATTGTCCAGGGAGGAAAAAATGCTTCTTAATCTTGGTCTCAAATTCGTTCCAACAAAAAGAACGGATTTCACTAAACTAAAATTAGAAGCACTTGACTTTTGCCGCAAGATAAGGTTAAAAACTTTCTTCGCTGGAGCCGAAATGACGTCCGCACAGGAAACTACTGGACTTAGGGTGAAATCACGTTTCACTCCTACTATGAACATTCCCAAACAGGTCATAGCCTTTGAGCAAGCTGTACTCTCTTCCCTTACTAAACTTGAGAGGAAAACTGGCTTCGTAAAGAACAACATCGGCAAGGGTATACAACAAGCAATTGGTGATCTGAAATCTGACACTTCAATAGTGATAAAACAAGCCGATAAGGGCGGGGCGGTGGTCCTTTGGCCACGGCCCATGTACCTTGCCGAAGGGCAAACACATGTCAACAATAGGGAATGGTATAGACCCTCAAAGGAAGACCCTGTCCATGTAATCCAGGACAAAATATCCAGAATCACCAAGGAGGGTCTCGAGACAGGTTTTCTAGGACCCAAAGAGTATGAATTCCTGAATAAAAAATTGCCTCGAACTCCGATTCTATACTTCTTACCGAAGATTCATAAGAACGAAAGGGTACCCCCGGGCAGACCCATCGTCTCGGGCTGCGATTCGGTGCTTGAACCATTATCGAAATACATTGATTTCTTTCTAAAACCATGTATTGCAAAAGTCCGATCGCATCTCGGTGACACAACAGCCTTCATTAAACAAATTGAGGGACGTGCATTCAATGACCAGACCGAGCTGATGGTGACTCTAGATGTGGCTTCGCTCTATACACAAATACCGCAAGACGAGGCGCTAGAGGTCATTGAATTGTATTTAGAACAAAGGGACAGACCACACCGGGTGCCCACCAACTTCATTGTGGCACTAGCTGAGATCACTCTTCGTAGTAATTATTTTAAGTTCGAAAATTGTTTTTTTGTTCAAGTCAAAGGGACAGCCATGGGTTGTCCCTATGCACCGGAGTTGGCCGTGCTGTACATGGCACAATATGAGGAGCGATTTGTCCATAATGACAATCCCTTTTCTGGACACATCACTCAGTGGCTTAGATATATCGATGACGTCTGGCTCCTGTGGCAGGGGAGCCAGGCGGACCTCGAGCAGTTCCATTTATGGTTGAACTCCAGGCATCCAGACATTCAATTCACTCTTAACCACAGTCCAAAAGAAATGACTTTCCTGGACGTCACTGTAGGCTCCTGCGAGGGTAAGTTGATTACCTCCTTGCACAAGAAGGAAACTGACCGGAATACCATCCTGCACTATAGCAGTTCGCATCCTCAATCTCTGAAAAACAATTTGCCTTTCGGGCAACTGCTGAGGATACGGCGAAATTGTACTAATCTCTGTGATTTTGACTCCCATGCAAATAGATTCTGCAGTGAGATGGCAGAGAGGGGTTACCCAAAAAAATTGCTCAAGCACTCGAAAAACAGGGCCAAATTCACCCCAAGAGATACACTCCTTGAAAAGAAAGAAAAGAAAGACCTGGATCAATTGGTTTGTGTGACCACATTTGGCCAACACACGAATCAATTCAAAAATATAATTCGAAACAACTGGCATCTCCTTGAGACTTTGGAGCACCCCCTATCTAAGCCTATCTTCGCCATGCGCAAGAACAGAAGTATAGGGCAACACCTCATCAAAGCAGATAGTCACATCACAGCACCTAAAAGCGACCTCGTCACTCAGTGGAAATTGAAACCCATATGTGGACACCACAAATGTGGCAATTGTGTTTCATGTTCAAGCACCATTGAGGGTGACACCTTTGTACATAATGGCATTAGATGGAAGCATGACTGCTTCACGAATTGTAAGACTCGGAATGTCGTCTATGCGGTGGTTTGCCCATGTAGCAGAGTATATATAGGCAAAACAAATCAGCCCATTAATGTCCGGATTACCCAACATCGCTCCCGGCTTAAGAAAAAAGTCCAGACTGCCCCAATGGTGGACCATTTTATGTCTCATGGCCACTCTGAGAATGACTTTAAATGGACCACACTGGCATGGATTGACCCCAAACACTTCCAAGATGTGGAGACAATGCTGTTGCGCAAGGAAGCGTACTTAATTCTAAAATTTGACAGCGTTAATAAGGGTCTAAACAGCCTCAGCGAAATAAATAGGGCATAAAATACTTCTCGCCTGTTGGCGGCCACTACAAGTCCCATAATGCACCAGAATGGACTTGTAAACTTCTGAACATTTTTTTGAGACTACATGTCCCATAATACATCAGTGCCTGGCCAGCAGTCTGATTGGCTCCCTTTGCAACCATATGTTTTGAGCCTCAAGACCGGCGACGCCCAGGGACACTCATACCCCTAGGTTTGTCGTGGTGGAGCGAGTGCACTGATCGGCGA
This sequence comes from Lissotriton vulgaris, assembly GCF_964263255.1. Classification (NCBI taxonomy): domain Eukaryota; kingdom Metazoa; phylum Chordata; class Amphibia; order Caudata; family Salamandridae; genus Lissotriton; species Lissotriton vulgaris. The sequence goes on from NC_141693.1 coordinate 1,103,103,404, forward strand.
TTTTCTACATAATTTGCGGTAAGCACGGGAGTGGTCATTTTAAAATTGCAACATAATGGTTTTAAGAAAGAACAACGCGGTAACAAGTTTCCCTCCTTCCTACCCCACAGTTACTGGCCTCGATGTGGTGAAATACGGACTTAAAATTGGAACCCCCACTAAGGGCACCGCGGACCGGTATCTATGTAAGTCCTTTTTCTGAAAATCACCCACACGCGATTAGCGCTGTTGTTGCCATTGGTTACATTTAAAGCACTGAAGCGGCAACGCGGTAATACAATCCCCCTTCCTCACCCTTACAGAAAAACTTTTCTAACTGCTCCCAGTGCGGAGATAAGCAGCCTTGAAAACGGAACCCCCATTAAGGCCACCGCAGATCGGTGTTTAAGTAAGTGCAAATGTTTTTTAGTCTCATAATGTACACGCAACTAGCGTGGTATTGAGCGAGCAGGGTTCTAAGTCGTATCTTGTTACCTTATTTCAGAAAAACATAAGAACTTCACCACACGTGGCGAAGACGTGGCTTAACGTCCAGGTTTAAGACAGGTAAATGAGCATTAGAAACCTCTTGTTTTAAGCAATTTCTCACCCCCCGTGGACCTGCGAAGGCACTTACCCCCCTATTACTCTGTTGCAGCGTAGGCCACCTGTGCATAGACGACATTCCCACCTTAACAGGATTAACAGTGGGCAGGATTTACACAAGGTATGAATTTTACAAACTCACTGTTCGGAGAGTAGTGGGAAGAGGACCTGCTAGATAGTAAATACCCCTTTTGTTTTTCGTTTTAACAGTTCCCATGGACTAGATTCAGTCTGCCCTGACGAGAATTCTGCAAGTCGCTAATCAGGATTCGAAACGCGTCGGCATCCCCTTTTGTTGTGTTTGGCCAGTTGGTCATTGTTATTTTTTGCTGACACTGGCAATGTTCCTGATAAATAGTTGATTAGTTCGGGCTCAGGACTTGGGAGTGTAATTGCATAGAAAGTTGTGTTTTACCTTCTCCCTGTGTTTCAAAGTGTTTGTGAAAGCACCTTTTTTCAGTAATGCACAAGATTGTATGGTCCATGTACTCATGTTAATGTTGTAAATGTTTAAAATCACTGTTTTCTTATTTATTCATCATATGTTTGGTTTTTTTCACATGTACAGTAAATATTTTGTAATTTTGCATGGCTAAGACGTGCGGTTGATAGTGGTCTTAGTTCTGACTCTTTTTTACGAATTGTTTCTGTAAACTAAGTACAAAATTGAAAAACATAAATTGTTTTTTGTAAACTAACAGTGTGTGGTTTACTTGTACATAAACCAGTGTGTACTTTGAAATAGCATGGAGGCATAGGCAAATACTTCTGTTTCATGTAATTTGCCTAGGCATACCATAACACGCCTAGACATATTCTTAAATACCAAAATACAGCCTCAACAGCCCAGGAAGAATCAATGGGCCTGTGCTAACTCATAATAACATAACCATTAATCAAAGGCTGACCCTGGTTGGTACTTATGTGTACGCTCTCCTGATAGGAGCTAATCTGCACACAGAATGCCTTCGCTGAGCCTAAAGAGCAAATATACCCACCAAAAACCGCAGTCACTCTGTCCACACATAGTTTAGAATCATTTGGCTTTTCTCTAGTCAAATCTGACTTTGTGAACAAGAAATGTGGGTGCCTATTCTGGGATTAGCTTTTTAGATTAATCCCTTATTTGTGTACAATACCTTTACCTTTGAATCCCAAAAATGTATTTTAAAAATAAGTTGATATTTTCAAGATAATCACTTTATTTTATGTGCATATTAAAAAACAGGCACAGAGTGGGCCTTCCTGGACCTACTTTGGACATCCATCGCATACAGGAATCATGTTAGCCTTATATACACTCCAGTTGATATCTTAAACTAAATCGTCTCTTGGAACTTTTTTAACAGGTAGTACATAACAGAATCCATTTTTACAATGTTAAACCAGTGACACCACAGTGTGTGCAGGTAGACATGTCGCACTGGAGTGCAGCTAGTGCTTTAGTACCTTTTTTCATTAAGTCACCTGTGTGCATGTTCTTCCTAAATCTCATGTGTGGGTATAGGACCCACTCACCTATGTGCACCTAGCCACATCTTGCCTGTGTGCACCTAGACACATCTCCCTTTTGTGCATCTTGCACCTTTTACCTGTTTGCAAACATTCATATCACCTGCATCCACGTAGTAGCGATCATCTGTGTGCATTCAAGAGCCTCTTATTTTGTTGCGCCCCTGTCACTTCGGCTGTGTGCACCATGCCTTTCAACAGAACCACCCCAGCTTCTCAGACTTAAACTGGAGAGCTTGAGATTTTGGTGGAACCTGTATGCCTGTAGTTCCTTTTCATCTCTGTGCACATACCCCCTCTCAAATGTGGGCTTTTAACCATTCTCATATGTGTGCATGTAGCCATATAACTTGCATGCACCAATGTTTCTCTGACCAGTTTGCAACTACCACTCCAGCATATGCCCCCTCATCTATTTGCATACAAGGCCTACGACTAGGTGCACCTAGCCACCTCTCACACGCAGGCACACAGGTCCCCAGTCAAAATTATGCACCTGCGGCTCATTATTAGGTAGGTGGAAAGCATACCCATATCTGTGGCCTGCAGTCCTTCCTCAACTTTGGACACTCAGCCCCACTCACATTTTACACATATTCTATATAGCACCTAGACTGCAGCTTGCAGCCGCTGGCAGGCTGCTTGCAACTTCTGGAGAGAGTGACCTTGTTTTTGTGTCTCACTCCAAATGGTATATCTGCCAAATAGTGAGTGTGTAAATGAGTGTTTTTCAATGTGTGCTTTGCTGCGTGTTTAAGGAATGAATTTCAATTTCAATTTTATTGATATATGATTTGGAACTCGATTGAGGTCCACATAAAAAACACAGAGCATAAAAAACAGCAATTGCAAATACAAAAAGCCCATATAATACACTCTGTTAACACCGAAACTAAGTACAAGAGTCATATCCATTAGTACAATTCTAAAAAACCTTAAAAAAAGTTAAAAATTCTGTAACAAAACATTTCACGGGGGGGTTATGAATAGCATCTACTAAAGAGTTGGCAGGCAAAATACTTAATTTTAAACAAATTGGTCTCACCCACTTTCGGCGGTGAGCCAATAAGGCAGGGCATACGAAAAGAACGTGGGCAGTATCCTGGATCGAATTAGTACACAAATTACATTTGTCGGAAGAACCATACCATCTAGCTAATAATTTATTTAAAGGGAGGAGATCCTGCCTCAGGAGGAACCAAAAACGTCGTAAGCCATGAGGAAGGTTCCAAGAGGCATAAGGTTGCATACGTTTAAGTAAACAGGAATTAATAACAGAAGATGCACCTTTCTTTAAAATAAGGGAATCTCTATCCCTTCTGAAACTTAAATTCCATGTTGCCAGTTTTAAGGTGGACTTTAGCTGATGTGTAGAAAGCAAAAAGAGAGTTGATTCTTCCAATTCAAGTAGTGTAACAGCCCTTCTAAAATTCTTTATAAGTGGGGAATATTCTTTTTGGGGGCCCAGTAAATCTTTTTGGATGAGGTATCTTAAAGTGGCCAGTTTTCCCTTTGCCAGGCAAGAGACCCAGCGTATTACTCCCACTAGGCCCTGTACCCAACTGCCTCGTAATCCAAATTCAAGCCTAAGAGATGCCACCGTACAAGCATTGTTGACCGTAATTAGATATCTCAAGAGTCTGCCCTCGACAGTATCCAAAAAACCCAATTGCCCTAAATCAAGAAGTTCAATGCCGTAAAGCAGTGAGGCTGGAATTTTTGCCCGGAAAGCCTCTAGCAAGTGAGCAAAATGTCTTTTGCCTGTGGCTTTATATAGTGCACTTAATCCTTTACCCTGTGTCATGGCCTTCCGAGTGTTATTATCTATGTGGGCCTTATCGCTCAAGTTACCACATACTATCTTCCCTAGGAAAACATAGGATTTTACGATTTCCAGCTTGTGACCACCTAGAGACCAGTTGAAATTCCCAGATTTCGTTTTTTTCTTTCCCATCATACACATTACTTTTCTTTTAGAGATATTAATCTTCAGATGATGGGACTTGGCAAATACATGCAGTGCCTGCAGACGGTTATTTAGTCCTTTTGGGGTAAGGTCTAGTAGTAGTATATCATCTGCGTACATCAAGCATGTGATAGGTTTGTCCCCCAGAAGAGGGGCAATGCCTGCGCTTAAGGATAAGGCCTGGGGGAGATCACACACATAAAGGGAAAACAATAGTGGGGCCAATAGACAGCCCTGTTTAAGACCATTGGCCGAGGAAATTGCTTGGGATAGGCCTCTCTTCCCTCCTAATAATACTCTGCACCAGGTATCAGAGTGGAGGTCCTGAACTAAGTCTATGAGCCGGGCTGGCATACCTAAAGCCAAAAGTTTCCTCCACAGCAAAGGGCGATCAACTTTTTCGAAAGCTGTGGAGAAGTCAATAAAGGCTGCATAGACTCTCCCCCCTCTGACCCTGATATATTTATCGGATATTACTTGCAGAGCTGTTAAGTTATCCATGGTGCCATGGTTCTTTCTAAAGCCCGTCTGCTCTAAGGGAAGTATATTGGTCTGGTCCACCCAATCATTGATTAATTTCAAAAGACATTTTGCAAAAACTTTGCCAATTGCGTCCAGTAGAGTAGTTTTGGGGAGACAACCGGTCACCCTTTTTAAAAAGGGGAACCAAAATACTCCCCTTCCAAGATGGAAGAACCTTTCCGCTCAAAAAGCAAATGTTAAACACCGGGCAAAGCAATTTGCTCCATTTTATACTATTTAGCTTTAAAACTGAAATTGGGAGTTCGTCCGGTCCCATTGCCCCGGAAGAGCGCATTTCCTTAATAGCCAATTCAATAGCCTTTTCCGAGAGTGGGACCAAAGGCTGACTTTCCTCACTAAAATTTATGCAGGGGACCACTGTTCCATTACTTGCATAAAGGGCTGTAACATAGTCCACCCATGTTTGCTCTTCAATGGGAATTGGAAGCGACTTTGTTCTGGCCCCACAACCCTCGCCTATGAGGGACCAAAATTGTTTAATTTGTCCATTAAAGGCGGCCTCTCTTAGTTTTATCCAGATAGTATCCTCCCCCTCTTTTCGTAATTTGGCCTGTAACCTTCTCCTCCTTCTTTTTAATAGGGCTATTCTGCACGCTCCTTCAGACGATTTACATAGATATTGATCCCTTACTAACTTATTTATTTCTATGTTAAGCAGTCGAAGGGGACTGAAGGGTATTGTGGTATATATTTTCTTATTTGGATTTTTTGCGACAGAAATCACCACCTTCATAAAGTCAGAAAAACACACAATTTCTGAACCATGCCAATTAGCAAGGTCATTTATTGCTACATCAAGGATGCTCTCTAAGCCTCTTAGAGCCTTTGTATTCCAATAGCATCTCCCGGATTTAGCACCAAAACTTACCAAATCACTGTTAAGTGACCACTGGTCTGATTTGGGGGGATTTATTTTCACAGAAATAGATAGTAATTTGTGGTCGCTAAAAAGGATTTCAATAACCCTAAGATCCTTCAGTAGGGCAAAGGTAGAAATCTCCACTATTACATAATCTAATATAGAGTCACCCTGATTAGATTTATGGGTGAAATTTGCAGGAGTATCAGAGGGGAGCCTTCCATTCGCAATGATCCCATCCATCTCAGAGAGATCTTCCAGAAGTATCTTCCCTCGCTTATTTGTTTTAATGTTCTCAGGGAAGAAAGCTTGGGGAATCTGCTGTGATTCTTCTTTGTATTTATCTCGAAACAGGCTCATGCTCAGATTAGAAATTTTACAATTCAAGTCCCCCACCAGAACTATATAAGGCGAGGGAGTTTTCTCCCTAATACTCTGTAAATAGGCAAAGACCTTTTTTAGAATTGGGTTAGAACTAGCATCAGGGGGAATATATGCGTTGATCAGAACTAAGGGTTTTAAGACTTCAACATTGTCAAAACTGAACAACGTTACAGCCTGAAAGAGATTACAGGGATCCAGATAATGAGAGAAATTCAATTTTATCCGGTTGGACAATAAACAGGCAATACCCCCGCTGGCGTGGCCTCTACTGGAGGGGGAAGCACAACCTTCCAGTACAAAATAATCCCTTCCTACCAACATTTTCTCCGAGCACCACGTCTCTTGGAGACAGATCACACTGGCTTCTAAGGACATGAGGAATTGAATTTACTCGGGGCTATTCTTCAACCCGGCGGCGTTCCATGATAATATCGATATGTTGCCGCTAAAGATGAGAATGGGGCAATTTCCTCGAGAGAACACCGGGTAGCCAGTTCCATCGGAGTCTCAAGTCCACAGCATTATCCTGGGGAGGGGGCATAGGAGGGTTAGTGTATGACACAAGGCGGAGATCTTTAGATATACAGATTTTCAGATCATCAAAACCTCCAGACCGCTCTGTATTGCCAGAGGCTGCCTGCAGAAGTGAGAAGGGAGAACCTAGAGATTTAAAGGTTTTAAAAGGTCGACCACAGAGGATATTTCCCCAAAAGGGCATAACATCGATCCCTCTGCTCTGAAAATCTTCTGACCGTTGCAGGATTAGGTTTACTACTAATTTAGAGTAAAACTTTACCCTTGTTTGAGTTCCAACCTCTGTTTTCAGAATCAGTACTTTATCTATGTCTGCAGATTGTATTAATTTCAAACTTACGGATTCCTGAAAACATTTAAGGAGTAATGATCTATTTAAGGTGCAGTCAGCGTCAAATAGAGGGAAGAAATCGAGGATAAGGGTATCAATACTTTCCTCTTTAGGCATTTCAGGGGGTTTCTTAAAGACCACTACTCCCTCCCCCTTATCAGAATAAGGTCTGGCTAGAGGATTGAGAACTGTTAAAGCAGGGCCAGTAAATTTAATCTCATTCCCCTGAGGTACTGGGCTAGATGGACCCCCTTTTTCAGTATTGTGCTCACCAGAAGAGCAAAAAGGGTTGAGAAGGGAAATGGCGGGAATAGGTAGTGAGGGGACCGGCCTTTGTACTAAGGGGATTGAAGTGTCTACAACTCTTTGTACATCCCCACTTTCATCTTTTAGTACCAATAGGGAAACCTGGTGTGACTCTTTTTTAATGGACAAATCCAGATGATCTCCAAAAAGGATTTTTCTCCGCCTATTTCTTTCTATTCTTCTAATTAATTTCCTCTTTTTCCTCCCGTTCTTTTTAACTTTCCCTAATTTACCCTTTTTTCTATTGTTTTCTAGTTCTGATGCTTCTTTATCTTCCTCACCCCTCTGCATAATAAAAATCGTGAAAAGTTCTTTGTCTTCCTTTGTAGCGGTTTCATACAGGACCTCTACTACTGGGTCAAGATCAACTATACAGTTGGAGGTCAGAGCTCTCAGTGGGGGGACTAGATTTTCCCTGTCACAAGGTAGTTGAGATGTATTAAGAGCCCCATTCTCTATCTTAGGATCTTTCTGCACTACAGGGTCATTCTGCACTACAGGATCTTGCCGACTTGCTTCCTTCTCCTGTCGGTTGCTCAATAAAACCTTTAATATTTGAGTTACTGTTTCCAGTACACAATCAGAGCCCCCGACAATTTTTTCTAATAATAATAAAATGGAAGAAAGTAATTGTTCAAGAGAGGAAAGGGAGTCAGAAACAGGTTTATCTAACCTAATCGGATGAATAGCGTCAATACCTGTTATATTGAGATTGGGGCTCATCGAAGTGTTTGACTGGGAGATATTCGAGGGGGTACTGCTATAAAGATGGAGGCCAGGGGGAGCAGATACTACTGGGGTCTTTATAAGGCAAAGAGCCTTACCAGTATCATCCTCAATATATCTCCGGCAAAGCTCCATATCTAGATCAGAAGAGACTAAATCATTATTTCGCACTCCTCTTGGAAGGGAAGAGCTAAATGAATGTTTTAGGGGAGACTCGCTGGGGTTAGGAAAAGGAACATGTACTATAGCCCCCACTGCTTTAGAGATAGCTTCTGGCTGGGTTTGAAGAGGAGGAAGGGATTGTATATTTTTATCCCCTAAAGTTAACAGAGAGGGAGACACACAATTGTCTGAAGAGGGGAGACTTTCTGCTACTTGAACTAATGTGGTAGCTCCCTTTGTTTTGTTGTTCTGTTCTACCAAACCCTTAGTACTTAACCCCAACAAGGTAGTGTGGTCTTTTACCAAAAGGTCTTTTTCAACCATGTCGTCGGGCGTGGCCCCCACAGATGTGGCTCTATTCTTACCCCTTTCCCAAAGGTTAAATAACTGGCAAGTACCCTTTAGTTGTGTAACATGGCTATCCTTATTTCGGAGTGGATTCGATTTAGTTTTGGAACACGATCTTCCCACTAGTATTTTCCCAGACCTTAACTTTTTGGCCGTCATTTCAAAGGCCAAAGGGGAACACAGGGGAGCACTGAAAACTATAACGGAATACTATAATACACACAATTACAACCACAAACAAACTAAGAATAAAACACAAACATAAAAAGATAAATCTTTGAAAGGGGATGGGCACAGCACAGCCTACTTCAGCCTCTGAGGGCCTCAGAGGGCCCGCCCTTTGCCCGGGCTTCGCCCCGTGCTCCGTCCTACGCGCGTCCCACGTGCGCGTGGCTTGGAACAACTAAGAAGGGGAAGTGGGAGGGGCGGGAAGAGGACCAGCTGCGGCAGGTTGAGCAACGCACTGCCCGCTGGTCCTCGCAGTCCCGCAGGTGTCCAGTAACAGGTCTCAATCGCCTCCTTATCTGTCCGGTCCAAAGGCACCCACACACGAGCGGAACCCGCAAAGCGGGTGCCGCGAGATGCAGGCGAATACCCGGCAGCAGGAACAACAACAGAATAAGCTCGCTAGGCAATGGCACAAACACCCCTCAGCATGACGGCAAATCCAGGGAGGTAGAGTCCCACAGCAGTTTTGAAGAGTCAGGGGTGGGGCGGGAAGAGGACCAGCTGCGGCAGGTTGAGCAACGCACTGCCCGCTGGTCCTCGCAGTCGCGCAGGTGTCCAGTAACAGGTCTCAATCGCCTCCTTATCTGTCCGGTCCAAAGGCACCCACACACGAGCGGCTCCCACGAAGCGGGGGCCGCGAGATGCAGGCGAATACCCGGCAGCAGGAACAACAACAGAATAAGCTCGCTAGGCAATGGCACAAACACCCCTCAGCAAGACGGCAAATCAGGAATGAATATTGTTCTACCTATGATAGAATATGTTTGTGTGCGTATGTGTTTTAGGAACGTGTGACTACTTGTGTGTGTTAACAATGTGTTCTTGTCTGTGACCATGTTAGATATGAGTGCCTAACATAGTCACAGTTATTCACATTTTCTTAATGCATACAACCTGGCACACATTCCTAATGCACATCCACCCACACAAATATATTATAACATAGGTACAACCAACACATTAATCAAGCATTTCAGCAAAGCACATGTTAAAAAACACATAGTTACACGCTCACAGTTTAACAGCTATACCAGCTGCCAAGATTTCAGTATGAATATGTGTGACATTTCTGCTTGCAGTATACCTCTGTGTGACATTTGCATACTATGTGTGTGACACCTTGAGTGACACTATATCACAGGCTATTGAACACAAAACTATGCAGGTTCATAATTTTTAATGGTGGTATATGTAGTTCGGTTTTCACAATGAAATTAGCAAAACTTAAAGTACCAGAATACAATACAAAAAATGCGACCAGGTGAACTAGTCACGCCTGTTGTTGTCCAAGTTGACTGGCTTGCTGGGGTAGCCTAAGTTGTTCTTTGTGAAGAAAAATAACAGACATTTTTTAGCCATTCCTGTCTTGAACTCAGAATGGATGTCTTTCATGATGCCTGGTGTCTGAAGAAAGGGTCAGTCAAGGTCAAACCTATTGTATTTGTAAGTGCTAGTTGTGGAGATGCTGTCACACTTTAACTTTTTGTGGTGGCGACCATGCAGGGAGAGCTTTCCAGTTTTTTACGTCTCGCCTACGGAGCGCACATGCGCTGCATAGGAGGGCCTTTTGCTGTCACTCTGCTCATTTTCAAGCACCCACTCGTGTTTGTGGCAGCATCCACCTTACGGGAGTTGCAGGGGCGCGAACCCAAGCACGAGGGCAGTGCTTGAAAATGAGCAGACTGAGCGCGCATGCACGCACCACTCCCGAGCTTGTTTAGGTTGAGCCTCGTTTACCCCCCTGCTCCCTGTATACCCGCTCCGCCCTCATTCCCCCCACCCTCCCTCCTCCCAGTGCTCGTTAAGTATGCAGAATCTGCACTGCAACTTTTTAATTTACTTTCCTTCCTGCCAGCAGCATGTAATATGACTTCACATGTATCATGACTAGCAATACCAGATTTCCCTTTCGCAACAAGGTAGTCCTAGAATCGGCTGGAATTTTATTTTAGAGGAAGGAGTTCTTCGTCTACCTTCGCTGACGGGTGCCACCCCATGCTGGAATGTTTCCCTGCTTTTCCTGCAGATATATCCTTGTTTAGTGTGGTAATGCTTCATGGTCCCTAATGCAAGCAAAGCTTCATTTGTATCTTGAGCACGCATAGGAAAAACAGACAGGGATGCAGTAATGTTTTCACTTTCCTTATCTTTTGAAACCAAATTGTGTGGTATAACAATGTGAAAAAGTCACTAATCTTCACATTTCAAAAATACATCATTGCACTAACATTAGTTACAAGATTCCTCTTCTCATTGGGGAGAGGTTAGTACGTATCTAGAATCTCTGATCATCAGTGTGTTTTAAATATTTATATGTATATACAGTCACAAAACATGCCTTGTTTCTCCACTATCTTCATGACCTAGTTGCACACTCTGACCTTCAGCATGCACACCCCTGCAGACATGCTCCTAGCTTCTCCATATTTTGAGCATGTTGTATAATAAAATACACAACAGCAGCGCCATAAACCGGGGTCAAACAATAAGGAAGTTTTAATTGGCACCCGAGCATGGGCCATTGATTGGGAAGCTACGGCCTGCTGCTCATCCCATGTGAAACCTGGAAGACACAAGCAGACCTGACTGGGGCTCCCTCGACCTGACTTTAAAAATGAAAATTGATTTATTTGGGGACTGGGACGCGGACGCCCTAACCCATTAAGCTACACCCCTGCATTCAGGCACTGACTTCAGTGTCCCCCCTGCAAAACCTTGGGCTCTGGCTGGCAGAAAGATATAGTAGTTCCCCAGGGAAGATTAATATAGACCTCCTTGTATAGAATCCCAGACTATCTTGTAACTGGGGTTCTCTTCTCCCTGACGTAAATGGGCGAGGCGCTGAGCTTGGCCATGAGCGGAAAAGACCATTCTAATTTTGGAGCCCATTAGCCATTGCACGCTATGAATGGCTTCCTTCCTATCCATGGGGCTCTGCCTTCCTTAGAAGCACATCGGTGTGCTGCAGAACCAGCACTACTTCCAGCACCACTACGATGTCCTTCTCTGTCCAGTGACCACAATACTTCCACTGTGCCTTCCAAGCTAAGACCCACACACAGGTCGGTTCAAACCCAGTTTGACTAGAGAAAAATAAGGATGTGGCATACCGGCTAGAGTTGCCGATTTTGGATTTGGGGAACAAGTTCGAGTTTCAGCGTCGGTTCAACAGCCTCTGATTCTGGGCAAATCACTTAAGCTCCCCAATCCTACCGAAAATGAATGTGTCCTTGTGTAACGTAACTGGTGGTCATGTAAAGTGCTTCAATATCTTCGGTCGAGCTTGCGCTATATAAAACTGCAAAAAAAAGCAGAGGCAATTCACTGCGCGACCTGGAGATAACAACCTTGTCAGCCTGAAGACCCAGGATATGCATTCTGAAATGGCGGTCATTCAGGAGTATGGTACAGAGACTCGCTCTAAGGAGACAGGGCTAAGCTTTCAAACCTCCACTTTTTTGCTAAAGGATTTGAGAGAGGCCCTGTTGTATGCGTGTGGTATGATGGGATATGACCGGGCACTTCTTGTTGAATCTAAAGAAACACTGTCTGACCTTTGGTGACCAATCATCTATTGTACATCTGTCTTTCTGTGCATCTGTTCCTGAAGGACCATATATAACTTGCCACAACTCACTGCTCTGGAGCCCACATCTTTGGTATTGTAGGATGACTTCTACAACTCTCTATGAAGCAGCCCACACCATATGAATTCACACATGACATGCTTCAGTATGCTCCATCACTTTGCTCTGTTTATGTACTCTGCATAAGGCTTGTTGGCCTTGATTGGCATAGAGTTTATGCACTGTGCAACATATCTTCTCCTGAGTGGGGACCCCTTGGATAGTTTTTGTGGCAAGACTGACTCCTGGCTGTATGTACTGCCTTTTGGGAGCTGCTGTCGATCCATCGACTGAATCAGTCTTGGCAACCACCTTCCACCCTTTTACTTTGGGAAAAAGTCTGGACCCACACACCAGTTCGGCCCGGTGAAAGGCCAGCATCATAACTTAGTTCACATTTTCTGTTTTTCCAGTGCTGCGAAATCATACGAATGACAATAGCGCTATGCTATGCTACGCCAAGCATTGGCATAGCCAATAGGTCTTGCCTTTGGGATCTTATAAGTATTTAGTTATGCAGCACAATATCGTTGGTGCAACAACATTAACTGTTGCATGGGTAAACACTTATAAGGTCCCAAAGACAAGACCTATTGGCTATGCCAATGCTTGTTTTTTTACGTGGGTAGCCTAACAAAGGTTTTAGTATTATAGAAATAAAAAACTAGCCAATTTTTCATGGTTAAAAAGTTACTGTATTATTATTATTATCTTAATGTTGAAACTTTATAATTGACAAGACTTTAAAACAGCATCATTTGCATCAGTTGCAAATAATTTGATGTGGCATCATTTAGTCTGAAAATAGAAGAAAAACCCCTACGCAACTAAAGGTCTATGGCGTTTAACAGACCATATTAACACACTGATACAGTACACTTGGTGTAGACATAGCTAGTAGTTAAAAATTCATATCTTTAATTCAATATAGTTCTGTTAAAAATCATAGACCTTTAGTTGCCTAGGGGTTTTTCTTCTAGTTGCATATTTGCCCTGCCCTAGGAATTTCAAGCTTTTGCAGGGGGTCCTTGTTAATTACAGTGATCGTTTAGTCTGAAACCATAAAAATTGAAGTTTGTTGAAGCAAAGACCTACATTTCCACTGCAGTAGAGCTTTTAGGACTGAGATTTAGCAAATACACTGAAAATTCTAGCACCTCGGATTCTCAAAACTCAACTTTTCGGAGTGTCACAAAGAAAAGGAGCTTCCAAACCTCCGAACGAACAAACTGTTATGAGCAACTTGTCAAACTGTTTTATAATTTCATAACATAAACCATATGCTTGAGTCAATTAGATCCAACTAGGAAATCATGCTGCATTATTTCCTTTCACGTTTCCTTGCAAGATGTTGACATGAGTGTTTCCCTTGCAGCAGCAGTTGCTAACTATCTGCTTGCCCTCTAATAAGCACATAAAGTGGCCCATAATATTTGACAGATTGTTATCACTGCACGACAGAGTTAATCTGTGCGTCGCGGGGGCTCACGTGCCATGTCAATGCTGAGCAGCGCTGGTGCCATGTCGGGTACAGCTGCTGGCTGCTCTGGGTACCCAGGTCTGCTGTTCAAGTATGCTGTGTGTCACTTTAAATTAATTATTTTAATTCAGTACTGAATACACCATCGGGGAAGGTAGGGGTGTTTCCTCTTACTTCTTGAGAACATGGGGGCATATTATCAAGTGGCAGCGATAATTATCGCTTGCCGCGCTTAGCTTGAGATTTTTCATCGCCGGCTATCGCTGGAAATTATCACCATGCTAGCGCAGTATTAACAATGCATAGCGCAATGGCAATAATTATTCCAGCGATAGCGATGTTTTCCATGGAACATCGCTGGTTTTCCAGCGATGTTCCATGGTAAACGGCGATAACCTTGCTGATAAGACCCTGTGGTCGTATCAGCATAATCCACCCCCCAATGTAAAGTATAGGTAAGTCAGCATTTTAGTAGATGTTAGTTTTTGCCAAAAACTAACATCTGCTAAAATGCGTTGGCCTCCTTGTAAATATTGCGATGTGCACATCAGCGATAATTTACAAGCAGTACTGTCCAGAGACGCCCACTTTGCATCTCATTAGAGATGCAAAGCGAGGCGTCGGGAAAACGGGTACTAACATGCACTAATTTTTTTTTTTTTTTTTTTAAATATATTTTTATTGCAGGAATTAGAAGATCAATACAATTACGACCAGCATTGTATCATAAGCAATATTAACAGAATAAAGCCCTCCGGCCCCCCCCCCGTACAGTCCATACACAGCCATCCGGCCCACAACCCTGGGGTCGGGCGGCGAAATGTGATGGGGGGTCAGTAGGATGCTGGAGCTGGTCCGGATAATGCACTGTCCGTCATCTGCTTTTCCAAACAAACCTAAAACCTCCAAAGGAACCCCCCCCTCCCCTTACACGTCTACTAACTAAGAGAAACCCCCCCCCCTCCCCACCACCAGCGCCAGGGAGCTATCAGCATAGGATCTGCTATTGGACCCACGGGGAAAGCAATAGGACTATCAGTACTAACGTTCACCGGGACTCGGGGCGAGTCGCTGTTTCATTTTCAGAGTCGCTGGGGGCACAATAATCCCTGAGGGCCTGCACCAACATCTCCCACTCCAACGCGGCCTCCTGCGCCTTCTCATTACCCTGCCTCCAAGCCAGTTGATAACGCAGCGCGCTCTCTCCCGCCGCCCACTTCAATAGCTCACTGTGCCATCTGCTACCCGCCGGACCAGCTCGTGCCTTCCAGTTCCTGGTCACCTCTCGTTTAGCAAGTAGGAGCCCTAGGTCGATAAATTTACTAGAAATTTTATTCCTGGGGGTATGGGGGAACCAGTGAAGGAGCCCCACCGCCGCATCTAATGATAGGAGTCTCCCTGTCACCTCCTCCAAGGTCGTCGCTACCTCCTGCCAGTAGGACGTCAGCCCTGGACAGGCCCACAACATGTGTAGGAGGTCCGCCTCCTGAGCCGGACATCTAGGGCATTCCGCCGAAGCCGTGGCAAAATATCGCCTAATTTTCACCGGGGTCAGGTACGCTCGATGAAGAACATAATAGTGGACCAGCTGGAAACGGGCGTTACGTGTGCCCTTCCAGGCTCGTCTCACCAACTGGGACCAGGTCGTCTCCGGGATCTCCCTACCAATGTCCTCCTCCCAGCGTATCCTCAAAGTGGTGAGAGGAGCCAATCCCTCGCTGACCAACCTGCCGTAGAGGCAAGTGACCGCCTTCACCGTACCCGCCGACATCATTACGTACTGGCACACCTGAGATAAGTGGGGTTCCTCCTGCCCGCTCTTCCAGTGTGCCTGGGTCGCCCGCACAATGGCCGAGTGCAGCAGAAAGTCACCCCGGGGGATCCCGAAGCGGTCAATGAGATCCTGAAAGGACAAGAGCGCCCCGTCTTCGTACAGATCACCAACGAGCTGTAAACCGGAATCCTCCCAGGCCGCCAAACGTGACCAATCCCCTCCGTGGGGGAGGGCCGTCAACATCCCCAACGGTATTTCAGGTGCATATGGTGTTCTCAGTTGGCCTCGGGCGTGAGCCCGATTCCAACACAGGCGGACAGTTCGCTCCTCCATCGACAGGTCCCGCAGGACTAAACGTTGTCGCAGCGCTATAAAGGAGAGAACATGCCTAGCCATACCCGTCCCCCTTCTTTCTTCCGGGCCCCGGAATTCCCTGGCGATCTCCTGGGTGAAGGTCTGGAGCTGCGCCGCCAGATAATACTTTTCAAAGTCCGGCACAGCGAGCCCCCCCTCGTCTTTCGGCCTCATCAAGGTGTTGAGGGCTACCCGCCGTCGGCCCGATCCCCAGAGGAATCCGACCACCATAGAGCGCAACTGACGAAACGTGGCCGGCGGGACCCAGATCGGTAGAGTCCGGAAGTAGTATAATAACCGGGGAAGCGCCACCATTTTGAGCAGGGCGATACGTCCCGCCACCGAAAGCGGCAGCGTGGCCCAAAAGTCCATGCAACCTCGAAGTGCTCGAATGCAGCGGGCAATGTTCCCATCTAGGAGGTCGGGTTGGTCGTGGTAAACAAATACCCCAAGGTACTTAAAGCAGTCGGGCTCCCATCTAATCTCCCTACTTAATGTAGGGGCGGGGGTACCCCTGCGTACCGGAAAAAGACAGGTCTTGGACCAATTCACTCGGAGGCCCGAAACCTCTCCGAACTCCGTGAGCGCCAACTCCGCTCCGCGTAAAGCGTCGATCGGGTCCTCTAGGAAGAGCAACAGGTCGTCCGCATATAGCGAGACGTAATGCGGGCCCGTGGACGACCACAAGCCCGTATAGTGGGCTCCCGATCGAAGGTGCAGTGCCAGCGGCTCGACCGCCAGCGCAAAAAGAAGGGGGGACAATGAGCACCCTTGCCGCGTGCCTCGTTCTACCTGATACCGCGATGAAATCAATGGGCCCGCTCGGACCCTGGCCGAAGCAGAGGCATAAAGAACCGCGGTCCATCTAACAAATCCCTCCCCGAGGCCGAATCTCCGTAACACCGTGCAGAGGTAGTCCCACTCCAGGCTATCAAATGCCTTCTCTAGGTCCACCGACAAGACAACCGGGGACGGGGCATCCACAAATGGTTCCCCTAGCAATCGGAACAACCTACGAATATTCATAGTCGTGTTCCGCCGTGGGATGAAACCGGCCTGATCCTCATGCACCAGGGAACTCATGTGTCCCAACAACCTCGATGCCAAGATGCTGCTCAGAATTTTGTAGTCCACTGTCAACATCAACAGGGGACGGTAGGATCCCGGGTCTGATGAGTCCCGGCCCGGCTTGAGGAGAGGAACCACCAACGCCTCACACATCGAGCTCGGGAGTCGCCCCAGCCTCTTCGCCTCCTTGTAGACCACCAATAATCGAGGGGCCAGGAGGTCAGCGTAAGCTGCATAGAACTCCACTGGTAAGCCATCCAGGCCCGGGGTCTTGTTTCTCGCCATCCGTTTAATGGCCCCGCGGATCTCCCCTAATTCAATGTTGGATCCCAGGGTTTTCGCCACGTCCTGCTCTACTGTGCGGAGCTCTAGTGGGCGAAGATAATCATCAAGTCGGACAGGGTCGCGCGCGGAGCGGCTGCGGTATAAACATTCATAGTAATGCCGGAAGCAACTAAGAATCTCCGGTTGGGTGCATACCTCGGTTCCGTCCGTCCCACGCATACTTGTCGTCGTTTGGGACTGGCGCGTAGGGTTGGCCAGCCACGCCAACAACGCACTCGACCTGTCACCCTCCGCGATGGACCGAACCGTATAGGCCTTGTAATCAAAACAGCGGAGCCGTTCGACCTCTGCCGCTACTTTTTCCCTCGCCTCCGCCGTTTGTGCTTGCAATTCCGGGTGTCCGGGGCGGCGAATTTCAAGCTCGCGGAGTTCCCGGTCCGCTGTGTCTAATTCAGCCAGGATGACACGCCTCATGCCCACCTTCTTAGAGATACAGTACCCCCTCACCACTACCTTAAAAGCATCCCATTCTAATGCCCTAGTACTCGCGGAGCCGCCGTTGGATGCAAAATAATCCGATATTCTCTCCCCCAGATCCGCTTTGAAGACACTGTCTTCGAGGATCTCGGGTCGCAATTTCCAGGTGGGCACCGCCGGTGTCCCGGGAAACCAGCGAAGGTCCAGCAGGAGGGGGTTATGGTCCGAGATGGTCCTAGCTAAGTACTCCGATCGGACCGCTGCCGAAACCAGTTCGGGCGATCCAAGAAAGCCATCCAGTCTGACATGTAACTCATGGAGTCTCGAGAAATATGAATAATCCCTGGACGCTGGGTGATGCGCCCTCCAAATGTCCGTCAAACCCCAACGGGTTTGCCAATCCTGACGACCCTTAGCCGTGCGACGGACCGGGGAATCGGGAAGCGGGGGATGCGAGCGGTCTATGTCCACATCCACTACGGAGTTAAAGTCCCCCCCAAGCAGGAGGGGCCCTGAGAAGAAGTGGGCCAACGAGCCCGATAACCTGGAAAGGAAGGCAGTCTGGTCCATATTAGGAGCGTATACACAGCAAACGTTCAGGTCCCTCCCCCCTAGAGTGCCCGAGATGGCCACGAAACGCCCCTCTGGATCTAACACTGTCCTCGTGACTTGGAAGGGGACCCCTGCCCTGATCCATATTAGCGCCCCCCTGGCGTAAGCGGAGTACGACGTGGAAAAGACCTGCCCCCGCCATCTACGCTGAAGCGCCGCCCCTTCCGCCTTGTTCAGATGAGTTTCCTGCAGCAGCGCCATTTGCACCCCCCTACGCACTAAATAAGCGTGGACCTTGTGGCGCCTGGACATAGTGTGGAGCCCCCTTACGTTCCAAGTAACACATTTCAAGTTTGCAACATCAGCCATTGTCCCAAATTGTTCTTGCACAGTCCCCCCATCCAGGTCCCCACAAAGAAAAGACATCAACCCTCCCAGCGCTGATGGCGGCCATTTTCCCCAACCAAAACCAACCGACCCAAAAACAAGCCAAACCCCCACCCACCCACCCCAGGACAGGACCCAAACTGCACCACCTAGTTCCCATCCAAACCTCGTCTTCCATCAACCCCAAGAACCCCCACTAATCCCACGGTCGCCACCGTAGGAAGGCCTTATGGGCCAGGTGCGGGCTGGGCGGAGGCAGTGGGCCCTCGTCGCTCAGGCCACCAGGACTATAACAAGCCCCAAACAGTGCCAAAAACTTCTCGGGGCATGAGCAGAGGCCCCCCAACCCCATTTCCTTTTTTTTTGTCAGCCTTAAAGGACGGCAACCGCCTCCCCCTTGCCGGGCCCCCACCCAAAACAAGTCAGCATACCCCGTTACCCTTGTCCATCCAAAAGGTCCTCCACCGATTTCGGAGTGATCACCGGTGTATGGGTGCTATCGGCCACTGAGTCCTCCGAGTCCGATGGTGCTCCCTCTGCACCTGGGTTTTCATCCTCCTCGATGGCTTCATCCCGTGCCCCCGACAACTCCGACAGTACTTCCAGCACTCCCCTCCGCTCCGATGACGTCTCCGCCGTCGAGAGCCCTCCTGTGCGGCCGCGGCGATTTCTGACCCTCTTGGATCGCCGCCTTTGTTCCGGCTCGTCTGCTTGTTGGTACGAGGAGCCAAAGCCATCTTTCCCCGTCCTGTAGAGCTCGAGCCAGACACAGACATCCTCCGGGGTGTCGAAGAACTGGGTTTTGTCATCTACAATGATGCGGAGCCTTGCAGGGTAGAGGAGTGAATACTGAATGCCCTCGCTCCTGAGCTCGCGCTTAACCGCTAGGAAGGAGAACCGCTTGCGTTGAGTCTCGTAGGTGTAATCTGGGAAGATGTTCACCTGACTGTTCGCTACCTTGAACGGGCCATTGTGTCTGGCTGCATTGAGGATTAAGTCCCTGTCTCGAAAATGCAGCAGCCGCGCTACCACCGGTCTCGGGGTGCGTCCCTGTTGTAGGGGCCGTGCTGGGACTCTGTGGGCACGCTCCAAAGTGTAGAAGGAGGACAGTCCTTCCGGGACCACCGTGTCCCGGAGCCAGGTCTCCAAGTATGTGACCATGTCGCCATCCTCGATCTTTTCCGGCAGACCCACCACTCGGATGTTATTCCTTCTGTTGCGGCCTTCTGCATCCTCCGCCCTTTGTTCCAGGGTCGCAATTCGGGATAGGGCGTCCTTCATCGTCGCAGCCAAGGTTCGCTGCGCCGGCTCCAAAGTTTTCACCGTGCTCTCCACCTCCTTGACCCGGTCTGAAAGTTTTCCATGGTCAGCTCTGAGGAGGCCCAGGCTCGTCGCCACCTGAGCAATGTCCTGCTGGAGGGCCGATCTCGTGGTCTCTATCGCCTCTAGGACACGGTCGAACTGGTGTTGCATCGGCGCGCCACCAGAACTTTTGGGGTCTCCATGCTCCTCTTTGTCCTGGGCTTCAGAGTCCGAGGCGGTCTGGGTGGATCCCTTGGCTCCTCTAGGTTTCCCCATGCCTCCAGGGGCACTCTGCGAGGGTCCCGGAGTAGGCGTCTCCACGTGCAGGTGACGACCACGACCTTCCCGGGTACTTGTCCTCAATTCGGGTGCGGGCGACCTCCTTCTCCAGGGCCTGAGGAGACTCCGCCGCTTCGGCTCACGCCAACGCCATGGGGCGTCCGGGGGAACCGATGAGGGGGCGGAGACAACCGTCGTCGGGTCGGGCAGGCCCGCTCACCCACTATGGCCCCGGGGTGAGGGCCACCAACTCCCTCGGATGATCTGTGGCGCCAGAGTGTCGTGCCTCCCATGGAAGTGCACTGGCCAGGAAGGCGAAGCTAGTTGCGGAGTCGCGAGGCGGGCCACCGCTTGAATCACAGGGCGTCCGCTCCCGGTGCCCTCTATAGCGTGGGCATCCGCCCGGCCATCCAACCGAGTGCAAATCCGTTGCAAAAAGTCCAATCCAGTAATTGTCCAGTGCTCGGGACAGCCGGGGATGGCGAAGACGGGCGCTAGTCACTGCCCGCGCCACCTCTCCAAGTCAATGGGTTCGACCCGGGGGACAAAGGGGTCCGGGCGCCATGTTGGGTCTCACTCCGCAACTCCGCAAACTTCGGTTTTACTCCGGGGCAATCCTCGTCCAAGCTCCACTAGGGGTCCCGGCAGGTCATCGTCAGCACGCTCAGCAGAATGCGGGGTCTGGGGCGCCCCGCAGCCTCCGATTTTCAGGATAATCCCGGGCTTAGTCCCGGAGCCGAGCTCTCAGGCGACCATCGCCATCGGCGCCCAAGCCACGCCCCCGTACTAACATGCACTAATGCATGTTAGCGGATCTATGATGTTACAACGCGTTATTTTACAACGCATGCTGTAACATCGCAACTTTTACAACGCAGATTCCATTACAACGGATGTCATTACAACGCAGGATATTACATAGCAGATGGTATTACAACGCATACCATTACATCGTAAGTATAGGTAAGTATAATTTATTTTAAAAAATTAAATTAAGTTAATTTTATTAATTTTATTTTACTAATATAATTAAAATAATTTAAAAAATGTAATTAATATAATTTATTTAAATAAGTTTAATTTAATTTTAAATAGGAATTAATGTAATTTAATTAAATTAATATAATTTTATTAATTTAATTTAATAAATGTAATAATAGTAATTAATTAAATATAATTAATTAAATTAAATTAATATAATTGTATTAATCTTATCTTTATTTAAATAAGTTTAATTTAATTTTAAATAGGAATTAATGTAATTTAATTAAAATAATATAATTTTATTAATTTAATTTAATAAATTTAATAATAGTAATTATTTAAATTTAATTAATTTAATTTAATAAATATAATTGTATTAATCTTAAAATTGTAATTAATTTCATTTAATAAATTTAATTAATTTTAATTTAATTAATTATTTTAATTTAATTAAAGTCGTACTTTAAAAAAAATAAACCCTAAAAATACCCCTGAACCCCAAAACCCAAACCCAGCCCTAAAACCTAAAAATACCCCTGTACCCCAAAACCCAAACCCAGCCCTAAAACCTTAAAACACCCCTGTACCCCAAAACCCAAACCCTGCCCTAAAACCTAAAAACACCCCTGTACCCCAAAACCCAAACCCTGCCCTGAAACCTAAAAAAAACCCCTGTACCCCAAAACCCAAACCCTGCCCTGAAACCTAAAAACATCCCTGTACCCCAAAACCCAAACCCTGCCCTGAAACCTAAAAACACCCCTGTACCCCAAAACCCAAACCCTGCCCTGAAACCTAAAAACACCCCTGTACCCCAAAACCCAAACCCTGCCCTGAAACCTAAAAACACCCCTGTACCCCAAAACCCAAACCCTGCCCTAAAACCTAAAAATACCCCTGTACCCCAAAACCCAAACCCTGCCCTAAAACCTAAAAACACCCCTGTACCCCCAAACCCTGCCCTAAAACCTAAAAACACCCCTGTACCCCAAAACCCAAACCCTGCCCTGAAACCTAAAAATACCCCTGTACCCCAAAACCCAAACCCTGCCCTGAAACCTAAAAATACCCCTGTACCCCAAAACCCAAACCCTGCCCTGAAACCTAAAAACACCCCTGTACCCCAAAACCCAACCCCTGCCCTGAAACCTAAAAACACCCCTGTACCCCAAAACCCAAACCCTGCCCTAAAACCTAAAAATACCCAAACACCCCAAAACATATACCTCAGTACCCCAAAACATATACTCCTATACTCATACTTATTTTAAAAATTACTTAAATTAATATAATTAATTTATATTAAAAAACATAAATAAATATATTTATTAATAATTAATATTAATTAAATTAATTAAATAAAATTAAATAAAATAAAAAAAGAAAATTAAATACTTACCAATACTTACGATGTAATGGTATGCGTTGTAATACCATCTGCTATGTAATATCCTGCGTTGTAATGTTATCCGTTGTAATGGAACCTGCGTTGTAAAAGCTGCGTTGTAACAGCATTACGACGTAAAAGTTGCGTTGTAACAGTAACGCACCATGTTAGCACCCACTTGTAAATAGAGCGATAGTTTTATCTCCGCTTTTTTGGCTTTTAAAGCCAAAAAAGCGGAGATAAGGCCCTTGTTGAGATGCCCCATAGTGAATACCCTGTGGGTTCACCTGGTTCATGTGAGTGCCAGTTTCATAAAGCAAACTCAGGACACAGGGATTTAATTGGTGATTTCATTGCTGCAGTCTGACAGGGACATTCGGATTCAGCTCTACTCCTGTTCAGTCTGGGCAGCATTTCCCCTCACTAGAGCAGTGTCAGAGTCTAAGGATTAATTTGGGCGAGCTGTGTAGTTTACATCTACATTAAACCAATCAGAGGGAGGCCCGGAGGTCCAGACCAACCGGCCTCTAGGTGCAGACAAAAACACAAGTTTTGCAATGACGGTGTCTCGCCAGTAATCAGGACACAACCTGTAATGTCGATGAAAGCTCCGGGAGCGCTCCTGTGTGTCACTGCATGGTGAGATAATGGCACAGCCTGCACTGAAGCGCACTGAACGTGCACTTCCATGCAATCAGTTTAATTACATGATAATATGGGAAGCTTGCGGTAATGCGCAGAAACCGTGCCAATGCATTACGTTAACTCTTAATGCTTGGCAGGGCTGCATCCTGAGTGAGACATCCAAACAAGGTCTCTCTCTTGCTAGGAGTTGCAAGCAGCCTGCCAGGGCCGCAAGCTGCAGTTGCGACCCCTGGTGGCCCCTAAATGACGTCCATTCATGCTGCACAGCAGAGCAGATGCTTTGCAGTGCAAATACAAATTTAAAAAATCACTATGATGCAGCCAGGACTAATGCACTTATTCTTAAAGTGCATTAGAGTTGGATGTATCATAGTCCTTTTTAGGTCGAGCCTGTGCAGTGCATGCACTGCTCTGCGAGGCAGGCCGTATTTGAGTAAAGATGTGAAGCTCCACCCACTCTCTGTCCATATTTTTCATTTGTTTGTGTCATTGTCCTTTTTAAATACTGTCTTCTGATTAGTTGATAGGCTTGTTAGTCCCTCCTTAGTACCGCCTTGTCTTCATTTGTAACCTCCCATGAGGACTGTCCCTTTTACTTTGATTGTTACAGAGTATGCCTTACTTAGACTGTAAGCACTATTTCCTTTATTGAGTTTCTTCTACTGCAGGCACAGCATGCTTTCCAGCAACATTCGCTTTCCAAGCAGCCCGGGAAAATGGCTGCTGCTTCTTTGAAATTAAATAGGTCTCGCATTTATAAGAGTTTGAGCTATCGGCATTGTAAATGACAATGCCTTTTATCTATGTGTTAATTATCAAAACAGATAAATAAAAGGCATTGTCATTTTCAATTCCAATAGCTTAAATTCTCGCAAATGCGAGACCTATTGCATTGAAAATGCTTGTTTAGGTCGAGCATGGGCAGCGCATGCGCGGTTTTGCGAGGCATGCTGCATTGAGGTAGGAACTTGAAGCTCTGCCCACTCTCCGCCCACATTTATTTTTCATTGGCTAGTGTAATTGTCCACTGTAAACTGTGGTTGTTCATTGCTCAAAAGGCTTAGTGGTCCCTCCTTAGAACCGCATTGTCTCAGTTTGTAACCTTCCATGGCGACACACGCTGTTACATGTGTTGTTACGCAGTAGATTTTAATTACAGCCTCCAAGCACTATTTTCTCAAATAGCTTTGTCCTGCCTGCTATTGCAGGCAGGGCACGCTCACTCCTAACGCTTTAAAAAAAATTATTGTAGAAAGCATTAGCAATGCAATAGGTCTTGCATTTGCGAGTGTTTAAGCTATTGGCATTGTAAATGACAATGCCCTTTATTTATCTTTTTTTTAAATGACACATAAATAAAAGGCATTGTCATTTAAAATGCCAATAGCTCAAACTCTCATAAATGCGCAACCTATTTCATTGCAAATAGTTAGCAGTATTGACTCCCTGCTAGAGCCCCTGAGCAAGTACGTTGATTGTTTCCTAAGCCCACTAGTCAGTGGGTTGAAATCCTATGTCAGGATTTGAACTTGGGGAGATATTGTTTTGTCCTGATGAAGGTGGCGGTCGAATTATAGTACCCACCAAAACGCGTCAATGCTTTGATGATAAAGGCCACTCTAGATCCTTAAGAACAATATCTACACTGAACAAAGGATAAAAGGAACAGTTATTTTTATCTGTAATAAGTTATCTATGTCTGATTGGTGTGGTGCTTTCAAGACTAGAAATAATGATCTTGCTTGTTCTCCCACAATATATTATTAGGTCTTTCCTCAATATATGTTTTTAAGAATTGTTTTTATATGAATTGTAGCTGCTCATCTAGGGTTTGCTTGATTTTTTTGCCCTGTCTTTTAGAAATTGTCGAATTATTTCTGATGTATAACATTTATATGTTTTTTAATGTATGGATAATAAATTTGTAATGTTCAACTGTCCCATTGTTGATTTGTTTTGAGAATTGCGGGCTACATACTGTCTATGTTTTGGTGATAAAATATTCCTCTTTGTTTATTAATGTAGTGTTGTTTTTATGACCTTGGTCTATTTAGTGCCCTACTCCTTTGGTGTAATAGGGCCCCTCTCTCTTTCTTGAACTACTTCAAAAGAGAACATGTTCTTTCATTCTTACATAACAGTTCTTCTACAAGGTTGGATGTCCCTATGAATTCACAGGTTATGAAACTGTTTTCAGTTTAAAGTAATTCCTTAAGAAATCGCAGTGCTCAAAAGGACATCCATCCAAAGGTTGTGTTTCTTGCAAACATGTTAAATATGTGAAATTGAGAAAAAGCTATTTTTGTGGTTTTGATGTTGCTCATTCAAGCTGTTTTCCGTGTAGAGGTTTAGACGTGGTGAGACTGGTTAGTTAAGATATTCCATTAAAGATAGATATAGGCAAAAGAGCAAAGTTTAAAGAAGGCAAGCAATTTCCACTTTATGTAACTCAATGATATTATAGAAAATATAAAGTCTGTTTACAAATATTTACTAATGACTGCACATTCCATTCACATAGTCTCCCCTCCACCTTCTCTCTGAAGAACCAGGCTTCTAAGGTAATTGAACTTGCAATTGTGTTAAGAAAAGAAGGGCATGTATAAAAGAGATGGGTTTAAAAGTAAGCTCTGAGGAATCTTAACCTTTCCATGAGGCAGGAGTCATCATCATAATCTCTGGTCAGAAGGTCATTGTCTCCATTCTGCAGAATGATAAGAAGCCAGACTGGTAGTTGTGCAGGAGATGGTTAGCACTGATGTGGTCTTTGAGTTCAACATAGACTGTTTTTTCAATGATCTTGCCAATGAAGAGTAACTGAGTGATGTGCTAGGTTTCTATTTAATTAGAAAAATCAATTGGGGAAGTGTAGAGGAGATGATAGAATCACCCTCCTGAGCTAGACTTGTAAACTATGGGATTCTATCATTGTGAGTGGTGACTAATTTTATAAGTTTTTATATATTTCTCTAAACTCGTGAATACACTGCAATGTGAAAGTTAGGCCTCTCTGCGGGTGGCAGAATGAGGGCACTGTGAGTTTTTAAAATACCCCTCACACACTATGAATCCCATAGTGTCATTCTCCCATCATTAGGGTCTTCCCGTCCCTCTACGGGGCGGGGCGTGCTTCGACCTATGAGTGACGCAGGAGTGCTCCCGCGTCACTCGTAAGACAAAGCAAGGCCTCTCTGACTTGCTCTAATTCCAGGTTGGTTTGGTTAGTATTTATCCAACCTAAAGTTGTAATACTGTGCCTGGAATGGTAAAAGGCATTTGTAATTCTTCATTTCAGCTTGGATGGCGCTCGCTAGTCCTGGGCTCCAAAACTTTGCTGCAAACATGGCTAAAGGCTTTGTTACTTTCAAGTTCTGTGTGGATGGAACTGTGGTAATACTATGCGTAAAACCTCTGCTAGAAAAATGGATGTTTGAGGTAAGCAGACATAGAGTGGAAATGAAATCCAAAACTGTAACTTGCATGTCTCCACCAATTTGAATGGATTGGGAGGTATACACTTTTGAGTAATTTACATTTTGAGGATATTTACTACTTTTTAGCTATTCACAAAACTGGAGTGTAAATATATATCCAAAAGGGTAACTTACACTGGGATATTGTGACTTGCCAAAAGCAGTAAACTTACCCAAAAATGTAACTTATTCAAAAGTGTTAAATTACCTTATTGAACCAGGCCGACAACGTGACAGCCCGGAGGAGAATACACTATCGTTCCAGGGTGAAGCACACATTTTTAGGTCGAGGCTAGGCAGCTCGCATGAGCTTAGGGTGACCAACCGTCCGTAAATTTCACGGACCATCCGTAAATTGGACCTCACGTCCATTGTCTATGAGGATCCTTTTTGCGGACGCCTTTTGTCCGTAAAAAGCGCTGTTCCCTGTGAGAGGCCTCTGCTCCCTGATGGGGCGCCTCGCACTCCACCTCGGAGCACAAGAGCAGCCCCACCCCCCCATTGTCATTCTGTATGAGTCTGTTGCCACATACAGAATGACAATAGGCCCGTCTGAAGTGTTACTGCATGGTGGGCCTCCTCCTGCCTTAGTCTAGGGCAGCGTATTTTGTTAGATGATAGGAATGTGCAAACACGCAAATGTGGTCACAGAATCCAGTTCATTCAAAGCAGCTGGTGAAACAAGTTGAAAAGAAGAAGCTCGGGATAGAGGGCTTTCAGTCTCATCATTTTAGAAAAGTACAGTTTAAATATTATTTTCAACAAAGCCATGGTTGCAGCATTTTTATTTTATGCATCTAACAGCCATTGACAAAGCCAATAGTTCTGGCTTGTTGTAGGTGTAACATTACTTGTTTTTTATCTGGATACAATGACAGAAGAGACAAAATACCAGTCTGGCGGCACACTATGCTAAACACAGATTTTTAGCTTAGATGTTTTAAGCCCCGCTCTTAATTACATCGAATACCCCCTTTTGAGAGACCCTCCCCCTTTTTTCATCCCGCTTAAAGCCTTGGAAACAACACCATGTCACAGTCACCTCACGTCCTAGCACTGTGCATCATGCATGACTCATGCATTCCACTTTTCAGATTGCCTGTGTGCAGGGGCATAGTGAACACTCCCCCACCCTACCCCTTGCTTTAGGAACTACAGGGAGGGTGACATTCTTGATGAGCCTCTTCTGTCTGGAACTCTGCAGACAAAGGCTCAGCTCATAATTAATATGAAAACGTGGGCGAGTAAGTAAGTGAAAGGATGGCTGGATGGATTGCTGAATGGATGATTGAAAGAGTGAATAGATGGATAATTAGCGAAAGGATGGATAGATGAGTGAAAGGGTGGATGATCGGTGAGTGAATGGGTGGATGGATGAGTAAAAGGATGGATGAGTGATAGGGTCAATGGATGGATTCATAAGTGGATGAATATAAGGATGGGTGGATGGATGGAAGGATGGATGACTAAGTGAAAGGGTCAATGGAGAGAGAAAGGGAGGATGGGTGGATAGCTGAAAAGGTGAATGGGTGGAAGGATGAGTGCCTGGATGAGTAAATGAAAGGATAGCTGGATGGGTGAAAGGATAAATGGCTGGATGGAAGAGTGGATGGATTAGTGTACGGATGGATAGGGTGAAAAGGTGGGTGAATGGATGAGTGAAATGATGTCTGGAAGGATACACAATGGATCGGTTTGCAAATGTATGAATATGTTAGGATATAAATGGGATTACTTATATACTATGCGCAACCTCCTTTGATGTGTCTGTAAAACCTACCTTTTGTCCCGAAATTTTGTCCTGAATTTTGACCCCCTGTCCTGAATTTTTGTCCTGAATTTTGACCCTTTGTCCTGAATTTTTACACTCACTGTCCTGAATTTGCACCCATGACAGTTGGTCATCCTACATGAGCTGTCTGAAAGCCCTGTAGTAATTAGTAGACCAAGTGTATTCCCGCCTGCTACCTGGCATTGGGTCACTCGGGTATCACTCTGCTGTCCTGGCTTGTTACTGGGTGGCGCTCGGAAACATCACTTCAGTTTTAAGGCAAGGAGCACCGACCAACTACAGCTTAGTTGCTCTGTAGGTCTGTGTCTGCTTAGTGTAGGGACTACTTTGTTTTATTTAATTGCTGGGGCGCACACTTCTCAGGTCGCCATGCCCATAAGTTTACTATGCACGGGCACCGTGTTTTATATTGTAGCTCGCTTTCATTAGCACTTTCTTATTACCATGTTGCCCTCTTCCTGGGCCACCATGCGTCTAACTTAGGTGCAGGGGCGCCATGCTGTCTTTCAGCAAGGCCCGCTTTCAGTTTTTTCCAAGAAGCCAACCGTTCAAGGACAAAGGGCTGTTTAACATGGAATGTAAGAGCGCCGTGGCTAGCTTATAGAAGGAATACCTCCAATCTTGAAAACCTACCTCTGGCAACGCCAGTAAATCACACAGAAAGGGCAAACACGTAGAAGAACTTAGTGAGCAGCATCAACTGAACCTGAATTTCTAACAGCTGTCTATGCTGTCTTGTTTTTTTGTCACTGCATCTTCAAGAATCCTCATGCCTTAAAGACATGCACCTTTAATTTCCTTTTGCAGTAGTCAGAAATTACCATCTGTTGTAATCCGGTCGCAGCTGCTGCAAAGGGGTGCTCTGCTGCTTTTTAAGTACAGGTGCAC
This sequence comes from Lissotriton vulgaris, assembly GCF_964263255.1. Classification (NCBI taxonomy): domain Eukaryota; kingdom Metazoa; phylum Chordata; class Amphibia; order Caudata; family Salamandridae; genus Lissotriton; species Lissotriton vulgaris. Next base: position 1,103,132,641 of record NC_141693.1, read on the forward strand.
TCTGTAGTCAATTGCACATGCCGTCATGGTAGGTTAATGTTGCTAAATACTATCCTTTTCATGCTAATTTGTGCGTCCCCCTTTGCTTTCCCACAACTCCACCCTTGTTAGTCATTCCAAACAAAAAAGGTTATTTTTAACTGCACTAATTTTTGTTTTTTTGGGCACTTAATTGTTAGATTTATGCTCAACTTCTTTTCTGCATAGAGCGACACGTACTTGCAATTACACAGTAAATAAGTCAAGCTGAGTCCGTTTTCTGAAGTCAAGGATTTTTCTGACCCTGCGAGGCTGCTCTCCTGGTCTGTTTTGTTTCGTCAGCTACCTGCTACACCATCGGACTTGCAGTTCTGTTGTACTTTGTGGCTGGTGTAGTTCATATCTACCAATATTAGGTGTTGACACAGCACTTTTCCACTCTTTCCTTGGGAGATAAAAAATATCGATACCTTGCTTAATTGGTCACAAGAAAGTTCCTCAATTATTTGCTTTAAAGGCAATTTTATGGTAGTGCATTCAAGAACAGATCCAAGTAGCCAGTGATTTAAGTTTTTTCACGTCAACATTATATCTATCAGCCCTTAAAGGATAGGGGGGCATATTACCAAGGGCCTTATCACCGCTTTAGCTGGAATTCTTCCAGCTAAAGCGGCGATAATTTTATCGCCCTGTTACCTAGCTGTCGCTAACACCAGTTAGCGACAGCTAGTAGGAGATAGCGATCATCTTGGGGCCCGCTTTGCATGTTAGCGATATTTATCGCTAATGACATGCAAAGTGGGCGTGCCAAGATGTTAGCGACTGTAAACAGTCGCTAACATCGCTATCTCCTATTACCTACAATGCCGTACTTTTGGAAATATTCGCACTAAGCGCGAATATCTCCAAAAGCTAACGCCTGCCCAGAGCAGTTCTTAGCCATGTTATCCAATGGTAGGTGGATGACATGGCTAAGAGCATTAGCTCGGTAATGCATGAATATCCCTGACTTTTCAGCGATATTCATGCATTTTGGCCGATTTTTATTGCTTTTGAGATAAACCTTGAAATAGCAAGGTTTATCTGCGATAAAAATCGGCGGAGCTCAGCGATAATAATATTGCCGCTAACCGTGTTAAGCGATAATTATCGCTTAATCTTGGTAATATGCCCAACAGTTCTTCTGAGTCTCTGTGCCTCATAATTCCAGTCTTAGTATGAAATGTCGGTTTTCTTTGTTTATCACCCCATAAATATCTAAAATATAGTAAAATCTATTAACTAACTGCATTATTATAATCGTAACATAGCAGTCTCAATGAGTAATTAAAACCACGTGGCAATTTTGTTCCTTTCCTGCTGTCTTTAATCAGCATGTAATAAAGTTCAGACGTGGTGTTTATTTACATTCTTGGTGACTTAAATGGCTCTGCAACATAGTACTTTTAATACTAATGTCAACTGTTTATCAATTGTAGATATTGTAGATAGGATGTAGCCTTACGGCTAGAGGGTCGACTTCGAAGCTGGGGAACCGTGTTTGAGTCTCAGCAACGACGCTCAACATCCTGTGATTCTGGGCAAATCACTTAATCTCCCCGTGCCTACCAAAATGAATGTGTCCTTATGTAACAAAACTAGTGCTCATGTAAAGCGCTCTGATACCCGATGTCTCCGGTCTAGTTCGCGCTATACAAAACTCTAAAAATATAATTAAAAAAAAAGGTATTTTTACATCAAAAACATTGTCATTATTTCAGCTTAGGAGTTAGATTGCAGCCTGATTTTGTGTTGTTACTTATATATTTCCTATTTTTTATACAGTCATTGAGGCAACACACCGATTTTTTTTATTTTGCTAATGCTTTGTTTATTTTATAGATGCAGCATAAGTGTATTTTTTGTATTTCCCTATAATGCACTAATTATGACCTTTAATAGCAAAGTGATCTGCGTGTCATTCGGTCCCATAAGTGTGTCAACCATTTGTGCTGCATTATATGCAGAATCCTTATGGTGACTAACTTTTAGATAACCACTTGTGTTAAGCTTGGAAGTTTTTCTTTGTGTTGGCCTCGGTTAAGCTGAACTACAGCAAACCTTCGCCAGGACAAACCTCCTTCCTAAGGGTCACTCAAGTTTCATGTCTATGAGTGCAGAAGCTCACATCGCTGAAAGGCCGCTTCCGCTGTGTCTCACATGGTCATGTGTTGGCCTGGTGTTTTGAGTGCAAGAGCTCTCAGTTGGCTGACTATTGCATATCAAGCCTCTTTTGCTGCACCCTGTCTAGCTAGCTGCTTGTAACATAATGCTCTCAATTTTAGCGTGCATATAATATTCAGGTAGTTCTTTTATATGTGCTCTTCCGATTGTCTCCTGCAGTGCTGTAATTGCATATCTCAAATTATCCCTCCACTGCAAACAATAAATATAATTAAAAAACAGTGTCATTTACAATACCAAAAGTTCCAAATTTTAATAATGTGAGACCTATTTATTTATGTATTTATTATCTATGTGATGTGATTTTATAAAGCGTGAACATTACCCAAAGGTGTCAGAGCGATTTACAAAAGAACCAGTTCCGTTACATAAGGACTTTGGATTACATGAGTTGCAAAAGAGATACAAACAGAAAAAAAAATGGAAATGTACAAGTTGTAAAGTCACTCAAGGAAGAGATACAAACAGACAATTTTTTTCAAATGTACAAGTTGTAAAGTCACTCAACGAAGAGATACAAACGGATAAACTCACATAGGAACGGTCTACTACGTGTACAAGTGGTTAGAGTATTATATATATACAAATAGTAAATTCACTCAGGATTACATTTTAACAGTGATTAGGCTTGGACAATTATATATTACATATTTACATGACAGGAAATTCTTGCTATGTTCAGCCAGGTGTTCAGGTGGTGTTGCACACAAGGGTGGTGGTCTTGGGTCTGGGGGGATCCCCGAGTTGGAGATGTCCATAGGGGTAGAAGGCCGGAAGGTGGTGTGGGAAGCAGCATTGCATTGCAAATGCTTGTTTTTTAATGTTGCGCTCGAAGCAGGTGATAAAACTTGACAACTAAAAAGGGAAATGAAAACAAACGCATCAAACAAGGCCCACGCGGGCCCAAACAAACCTGTCTGAACAAGAACCGGCATGGCTGGCTGTGCAGGGAAGGGAAGTCACTGAGCAAGCGGTGTTCATTGTGAACGGAACAAATGTTTGCAGGGCAGTGGCCCGGGCAGTTCATATCCCCTTGGCACTTGCGCCATGCAGGGGCAGCATTCATCTGCAAGAACAGCTGGCCATTCCTGTAAGCCACGAAACAGACGAGCTTCGAGTGTTAGGAGAGGGATAGGGAAAGAGAGCTCCGGCTGAGCTTTACAGCAACCTTCATTAACGGAGATTGAAAAGAACTGTTTACGTCGAATACGAGAGTCTCCCGTCGGGATTGGAGCAAAGGGGCGATGTGCGAGCGCGAGCACAGCCAGGCACCAAAGCGAGGCCTGGCGAGGAGCTGGGCAGCTCGAAATGGAACGAGGCCACATTCAAATGTGAACTTGATTGTAGAGAATAATTGTCAATATGGATGCATATTATTGAACTGTAAAGAAATATTTTGATGGAAAGACAGTAAATCGTTGAAACGCAAATGACTCCTTAAACAATACCCACAAATAAATATTGCTTGGTACATTTGTCCATAATAATACAAGGAGTTTTGGATACGTTGTCAGAGAAAAAAACACATGTAGAAATGCTATGGTTGAATAAAATACTTAACCCAAATTCCACCATTTATGTTCCTCAGCACCGATATTCCTTTTTGAATCGGCCACAAACATCTAAAAGTGGAAAAATAGGAAGGAGCGAGCCGGAGTGAACAGAAGGGCCATAGATGTAAAGTATTCCTCAAGCAGTTCAATGCAAGCAGCGGAAGGATTCACCCAACCAACCAATAGCCTTAGTTAAGAGATTAGTAGTCCACTGGGCTGAGCGAAGACATGATTGACACAGTTTCAAGCTAATAAATCAACGAGGTGATCCAAAGTATGCTCTATAAATGTATTGTTGTATATAGGTCGGCTTGAAAACTGTGCCGTCAAAACATAGAGCCAATGACCTATCCTGAAGCATTCTTGATTTTAAGAACCCAACATCATGGGGCTTTCATGGTTCACAAATGAAAGACGAAAACACATATAAATATTTGTTATTATGGTACTATAGCATTTAGTGTGTGATGTACAAGTTGTATGAGTGCATTAATGAGTGAATGTAGTCGAGTCAGCAGCATGTACATGTGTGAAGATTTGTTTAATAGTTGCCACGTGGATTAGTAACAGTTGGGCGCCTGTGTGTGGATGATAAGGAGGTTGGAAATGTGATTTTGCTGGTTATTTTGTAGTAACGTAGCCTTCAAATGAAACTATTCTCAGATTTTACTTGTCTGGAATCCACATCTTCACATGTGACGAGGATACAGGAACTAGTGTCCCACTGTCACCAGCCTCAATTGTGAGTTCAGTTATGGGCCATGTTTAGACGGCGGGATCAATAGCTACATTAACTGCTTTAGTTTGGTATTCAGTGGTGGAATTGTGTCTGCTCTGGGGCTTTCTCCTGCTTAAAGGCCATATAGTGTAAACCTCATTTTGCTTTGGTGCACACCATTTATTTCACTGTGTCTTCTGCTATGCATTGTGTCAACAGACTAACCACGAAGGACTTTCCATGTGTGCAAACCTGTTAGCCTTTTGTGGGTGACTTCCCACTGTGCCTTTATGGGCATGCCGCCGCCTTTGCTTACTTCAATATGTCAATGTTTTTGTTGTTGTCCAGAATCGAGATGATGCACCTTCAGGTAACAAAGAGTGTGTCTCTGCATTACCATTCTTCACATGCAGTTTGCATATGTGTGTGTTAGAATATGTGCTATTTTGTCAACTTTCATTTAGACTTTTGGAGGCCTTATTATGAATTGCATGGAATGCCACAGCCATTATAAGTTGGTTTAGCTAGGATTAGCTAAATTAGGTATCTAGGATTTATCCAGCGATCAGGAAAGGTTTCTGTTGAAGAACCTCCATGGAAGGGAAAAAAACACATTTGGTCCCTAGGTGGGTATCACACATTCAATGTAATATCCACTGAATCCAATAATCTTCTGACAATCTATGTCATCAGAATCATTTAATGAAGGTGAATATTGAAATGGGCCTGCACAGAAATTGTATATGACACTGGGTAGCAAGGTGTTTTTATTCAGTGATGGTTTCTCAAATTGTTTTATTTTGCTTGGGCCCTTGGCCGTGGCATTCAGTTTTTGCTACGTCTAATCAGCCTGTCAAAGAACCTTTACTGTGACGTTCAGTAACACCTGCTACATTTAATTCTTGAAAGAACTGAAATGAGCAGCATTCCCCCTTCTTGAAGGAAAGTCTATGAACAATATTTCCGAGTGTTACTGGTCTTTTGGTCTCTTTATTTTAATTCACAATATGTGATCTGTGTCTCTTTCGCCACGTTTTCCACCTTCCCCTCAGACCTGGCTTTTTCAGCGGGTTTATCCCCAGACCTTTTGCTTTTGGACCTCCTGTTTTTTAGGCCATTTTTGTTGGTTTTATGGCTCTGGGCACTTTACCACTGCTGATCAGTGCTACAGTGCATATGCTCTCTGTGTAAATTGTTATTATGGTTTGGTGTTTTCATGGTTGGATTATTTGACTTACTACTAAGTCCCTAGTATAGTGCCCTGTATGTGCCCAGAGCCTGTGAGTCAAATGCTGGTAGTGGGCCTGCAGCACTGATTTTGCCACCCACACAAGCGTGATTGCAATTGGTTCTCAGACCTGTCCCTGCAGTGTCTGTGCGCAGTTTTGTACTGCCATGTCGACCTGGCAAGTGCACCCGCTTGCCAGGCCCTAACCTGCCCCTTTTATTACATATGAGCCACCCCTAAGGTAGGCCTAAGGTACCCCTGTGGGCGGGGTGCAGTGTAAGTGTATTGTTGGGTTTATAAGGGAGTAGGGCTGGAAGTATTTTATTATATATTTTATAATTGTTTATAAATATTTTATTTGATAAATTACAATTGGTTAATTAGATTAGTATTTATGTAAAATATTCGGTTGTTTATATTACTTGTTATATAATTTAAAAATAGTAAATATTTTAATATGTTTATTGAAATACAATTTTGGAGGGATAAGGAATAGTAAATCTGAACCCTCAAAGTGAGGGTAGAGTCGGACTAGTAAACCTGACCTCTTTAAAAATCCCTACTGTTGCTTATAATGGAGGGAAAGTAGTAAATCTTACCCCTCCAACAGCCAGCACTTTCCCTACTGTTGCTTATATTGGAGTGGTCCGATATACTATTCCCACTCCAATATCCCATACTTTCTTCACTGTTGCCTAGATTGGGGTGGAATAATAAATATGCCCACTGCAAAGTCCAACACTTTCCATACTGTTGCTTAGGTAAAATATCCTCCTTGTAAAGGCATAGGAAGACCTTATGAAGGGTTGTTTGACTTTTTTCACAATCACCATGCAGTCAGGAAGAAAAATCAGATGCCATAGTTGATGCATTTAGGAGCCAAGTGGTTAAGGTTGGTGGTGTGAGGTCATGAAAAAAGATCATGGCTTTGGACCTGACCAACAGGAACTGTCAGCACTGCAGCTTCAAGTGTGGTTCCAGTGTCAGGTGATAAAGATTTATGAATTACCGCTGCCTTGCCCACAAATGGGCTATTAGAATCATGCTAGCTCCTTCTTCTTCCTCAATGAGGGGTATCATAGAAAAAGCATAAAGTGTCTGCTGTGGCAAAGATGCCTATGCTTGGCCAACTACAACATCTAAATATGCATACAAGCATATCATCATTGAGAACTCTTTTTCTATCTTTGGACATGCACCCACCTAGTGCATCCCCGAGGGGGACAAGGAGAAGCAGGTATGAGTTGTCTGCCAAACATGGCAGTAGCGGTGTGATAAGTGAGGTTCTGACGGAAGAGCGGCTAGGGGCCACAAAGAGACCATCGCAATTGCACTGGCGGTGGGCCCAGTGCAAATCCAGCCTAGAGGACGTAACCTCCTTGAGAACAGTGTAGACTGGGCACCTCCGCTGCTGACAAGGGGGAATCCCCGCCCCAGAGCCCTGAGTGGGGCCCACCACTAGTATAGGCACTCTTTGCTGCACTGTTGCACCCCAGCTTAAGTAAAGCCCTTGGGGATAGGAAGGGACACACCGCACTGCTGAGGGTGATTAAAAAAGTATATCCTCCAGCAAGACAACCATCAGGGTGCGCCGAACGGGATGCTCGGATGGGCTTCTATCTAAAGAATCACGGTCATACATTTTGGAGGCAGCGTGGACAAGTGCAATGGTGCACTCAGGGCCTTCAATTCTACTATAGACTTAAATTCCCAGGGGCAGATTTACAATTCCTGGCGCATTCTTGAAAATCAGCAGGGATGTGCCAGGAAACTTGCGACACGCATCACAATCCTTGCACCACCACGGTTGCGCCGCATTTACAATGCGGCGCATCATGGTGCAAGGAAATGCAGATGTGTGTCACATCTGGCGGCATAAGGTTGGCGCAGTACTGGAGTCGTGTCGCGGGTGCAACACAACTCCAGCACTGTTCCAACCCAGCCAATCTGCAACATGGTGCGTCAAGCTTTACGCCTGCTTCAAGCAGGCGTAAGGTTTTGACGTATCTTGTAGATTTCACTCAGGCACTTTTCTGAGGCGTTCCTGCGCCGGAACGGCCACATGAAACCTGATGCAGGTTTCATGTGGCGCAGGGCTTTACAACGTGACGCATCTCCCTAGATGCGTCACGTTGTAAATCCGTCACAGCATGGCCCTAGCTTTACGCCGCTGCATCATCACAGAAGTGACGCTCGGGGCTTGTAAATCTGCCCCTCAGTATTCCTAGTGCAGCATCTATCTTGGGCGGCACTAAAGCTAAATATATGCCATGCCTGGCTGCACGCACTTTTTGTTTCAGAGCAGTTCAGCGGAGGGGACCTATGCCTTGGGGTCACCCTGATTCATCAGTGAGGCCTGGTCGCAGGCTGTAGTTTTCTCTGAGGACGTCAGCACCCAAGCACCCAGGAAAGCTGGCGGGTCCTTGATTTCCCCTCAGATCAAACAGAGTAGGAGCGTGGACTGAGCATTTAGTTAACTTTCCAGATTCTCTTTGAAAAAAATGTGGAGTGAATAGAACTTGATGCGCTTAGTAAATTCAGAAAAGCAAGGTCTGAGTTGAAAGAACTCTACACTCCAGGGCTATAAAAGGCGTGACGAAAATCACTGCTGCAGAAGAAACCAATCTTTTGAAGAAGAGGGCGTTAAAAAGGTAGCAGATGAGGCAGAGAATTACTTTCATATAGCGTTAAGCAATGCTTGTGGTTTCTGCTGGGTGCTGTTAAGAGCAGGGCCAAAACCCATCCTGCTCTTCATCCAGCAGTGACAAGAAGTTAGGAAAGTAGAACAATACGATAATTGCTAAATAATGTATTTGTTACAGTCAAAGTGTGAAATCCCGGTATTGTATAGAATGCCTAGGTAATGTATAGAATGCCTGATGGTTTAGAGGCAAACTAGGAAATATAAGTTTTTTGTGAAAATGTTACATACTTTTCCTAGGCATTCTATACAATTCCTAGGCATTATACAGAATGACCAGTACCATTTACGCAAAGTGTTAAAAGGGCACAAGATGAGAAGCCATTATATATTAATACGCATTTGAAACTGAAAGAACAAAACTACGAAATAAAGCACAGGGTATTCTTACCGGAAAACAATGAAAGCAGAACTGAGACTGAAGTACTTGTTACACTAAGAAAGGCCGGAGTAACACGAGGAATTGTACTCACTTTTATTCTTCACACAAAAACACCTTATATTGTGGCACTTTGATCTTGTACATACATTTCATGACTTAAAGAAGAATGCGAACAGAATATTGTTACCGGTGAAACACAAAGCAGAACTGGCATGACCTACTTGTTGCAGCAGGGAAGGCTAGAGTGACATTTTGAATTGCACTTAATTTTCTTTTTCACACAAAGGCACCTCATATTCTGGCATTTCGTCTTGCACATACACCTGACAAATCCTTGGCCGCTTCCTGTGGACTGAGAAGTAGCTGCAGATTGGAGAGGTATTTCGTGGTCAGGAACGTCTTCAATTCTCATTAAGTTCTTTGGACATACGGTGAATTGTAATCTGGCGTAAAGTTGCTTCAAGATTCCTTATGCAGTTCCAAGTCGGTAAAAGCCATCTTCCGTCACGTTCATAACAACTGCCAAGAGATTGCGTGAGTCACCCCGCCCTTTGTCGACGTTGGGAATCGGAAGTCGCACAGTGGCACCCAAAGGCACAGGAGGATTTTTTTTTGTCAGAATCCCTTTTCATTTTTTTAGCCTGAATCTCAAGGTTCGATTTCGATTCCATTTTACTGTGGATAGCTTTCTCAATATTGAAGCAAACATTGCACAAAATGCTAACACCATAACCTTCTACTTTGTCGCCGTCATCGTCTTTAGGAGAATGTCCACAGATGGCATGAACGTTTCGGCCACACTTTCGACATGTATGAGCACCGCTGGTTTCTTTTAAGCAGACCCAACAGATAGCGGAAGAAGAAGGATTTTCGGTAACCACGGAAATGGAAGACTCTTCGATAACCATGGCTTCATCACTGTTTTGGTTTCCTCCATCATGGATTGCATTCTCAGCTATGTCTTCTGCAGGGAGCTGTGCCCCTTTGCATTGATTCATCTCGTCTTTCTTCCTGATGTTGTGTTGTTTGTACGCTCTCTATTATTTTTTTGTGCTCTTCCTCAGTCTCTACATCTTGTAAAACGTCATCAGGCAGGGACGACCTCGAGAAACCTACTCTAGCTTTGCAGTCAAACAGAGCTTCGTATGGTGACCTCTTAATCCCAGAATGAAAAGCTCTGTTCTTCATAAGTTGGACGAATCGAAATCCCTCACTCCAGCAGCTAGTTTTTTCATCTTGTATCCAAGCACACAGCATATTTTCAATGTCCTGATTAGCTCTTTCGACGCTCCCCTGACTTTGTGAGTGGCGCGGCTTACCATGGACGATCTTCATGGTGGGTCAATACTCCTTTAGGCTGCTTACCACATTGTTTGCAAATTCCCTGCCGTTATCGGACTGTAGAAACGTTGGAGCACCAAGCAACGTAAATATGTTGACGAGCTTGTAGGCTACTTCTTCCGCTCTCTTTGATTTCAGAGCCCTGAGAACTACAAACTTAGTGAGATGGTCTTGGTACACCATTATAAACTTGTACTCTCTGTCAGGATGGGACTGAAAATCGGTGAGATCGACCTGACAACGGGAGTTGAATTGAGAAAAAAACATTGGCTTGACCACAACACCTTTTTTAACACCTTTTTGCTTCTTCTGGCAAGGCTCACAAAGGTGAATTTACAGCTCAATATCATGACGGGTAATGTTCTTATACTTGGGTGAAAGTTCTTTCAACATCCTGTCCCATCGTCCATGACCGATAGCCAAATGGGCCTTACGGAGTACGTCAAATAACTCGGAGTCCGCGACGTAAAACTGAATAGCACTCGTACCTTCTTTAACAGGATAGATCAACTTAGTCGTATTCTCGACCATCATCACTTCATAGTGTTTCAATAGCCAATAGTCCTGTGGTTCCTTCTTAATGGTCGTCTTAGCCTTTTTCACATCGTCCAATAACTTTTGGTAACTGGTTTCGGTTAGGAAAATACAGTTTTTAGCAGCATTGGCTCTTACTTGAGATAATTCATCGCAGAACCGTCGTTGCATGTCAGCATGGCGTGATTCCTGTCTTGGCACTACACTCCCTTCCGACATGGTGATACAAGAACCACAGGAAAGGATGATGGCAGAGCGTCTGTGGAACCTCAGCCGGATGCTATACACGACCTCTGACCCTGCTTGCGGGCAGGTCACTCCCCACACCACCGCACGGCTGCCACCTGCTCTTTGCCTGGTTACTTGTGCTGTCTCTGCCCCTCGCTTGCTGGCAACTTGTGCTGTCTCTGCCCCTCGCTTGCTGATAACCTGTGCTGTCTCTTCCCCGCTCTTGCTGATAACTTGTGCTGTCTCTGGGATTAGGTCTATTATATACTTTGCCGGCAGACAATCCGGCAAAGTATACAATGCCTAGGCAATGTATAAAATATCAATCATTTCATACTTGGACGTTCGATTTTCAGGCATTCTATACATTACCTAGCCATTCTATAGAATGCTGGATTTCACACATTGCCGGGCGGGAATAAAATGGCAGGATTAGGCGTATTATATACTTTGTCGGCAGACAATCCGGCAAAGTATACAATGCCTAGGCAATGTATAAAATATCAATCATTTCATACTTTGACATTCGATTTTCAGGCATTTTCAGTCATTCTAAACATTACCTAGGCATTCTATAGAATGCGGGATTTCACACTTTGACTGTAACATATTAAATAAATAACAATTGTGAGACATTGGTTAGTAATCACTCACGCTTTTTGTGTCCTTGTGCAGATTTCGTTCCCTGCCCCTTCTTTTCCTAAAAAGTTTCCCTTTGTTCCAGCCACATCGAAACTGTTTCTTCTGGGAAATGTCAGTGACAGGCCCCAACAGCACTGTGTGACCTCAGATAAGGGAAGCGGATGTGATGGTGCAGTTGGGTATCTGGTAATGGGAATGTACTGGTATCTTTTATTTGCATGCCTGTAGCAGGTAAGATAAAAATTCCATTTCTTTTCTAATTTTATTGTGGTCGATGTGGCATCCAAAGAGAGGTGGGCCAGAACAAGGAAGAATGATTATTTTCTAATGAGTATCTGGTTTCAGAACAGATAGCCTAGTCCAAGATGCATGCTTCATCACGTCCATGGAAGCAACCATGAGCGGTGAGATCAGTCAGCACTGGTAACTTGGCTTAACAGCAGTGCTCCTTCATTCACTAGTTACAGGAACTCATGTCTGTCTTTCATCGGAAGGCCATCTGTCCACTGTATCCCACTGTCAAGATTCCACTGAAGACATAGACCCACTGAGAGTCCCAGCTGTCACTGAGCTTCCCTGGGGGGAGGGGGGGGGGAGGATTGGGTGACTCAAATAATTTCAAGAGAAAGAAGAGGAAAACAGAGAATGGAGAGAGAGGCTATCATAAGGCAGTATCGAAAAACCCAGGATGGAATGGCGTCTGCTTGTAGTCTGGTACGTTAACTCATTCCCAGGTGGAATCTGGTGTGAAAGAATGAGAAGCAGGTCAGTGGATAGGAACACCATAATATATCAGGTACAGTGAGGCGTTGCACACAATGGGTTCATAATGCGTAGGGGGCGAGGGTGGCGGATACGAGGATACCAGCACTGGTCCCCAGAGCACACAGAAGAAGGAGACTCATGAACAGCAGCAAACATATAGTAACAACAGGGAACAAGGACAAACCAGAGGTGGACTAGGTATGAGCTAACCCAAAGGATACAGGGAATGGGAAAGCAAGTACATGAACTATCCACCAGCAGAGAACCAATACAACTGAGAATCATTGCCTGACAAAGAGACTTGAGTGTAATGGTTTTAAATGTGCTCTACCACTAATGTGGAAGAGGGTTCCTGATCTAGGACGTTCCCACAGATGCCGTAGTGAGCAGTTAAGGTATCCCCACTTGCACAGCCTACCAGAGTTTCCAACCCCTTCCTTCCCTGTCTGAACTAGGTAATTCTAAGGTTGATGCAGTGGTTTCAACAGTGATGAGGGGATTGTTTATGAGAGGGTCTCGACTGGTCCCAACTTGAGTATATGCCCCATGACCCTTTCCCACTTCATTCTACACATCTCTAGACAGGAGTGGTGACAAACTTGCTGCATTACATTTCTTAGCTGATATCCCATAAAAAATATTTTCCCACTACATCCATTTCCCTCTCTCTTTGTCTGGATGAACAGGGGCAGCAGACATGTAAATAAATCTTTCCTTAACTATCCTCACTATAACTGAATCTGAAGGTTTGTGCAACTTCAGAATATTGGGAGCCTGATGTGGGGCCTTGCACCAAGTGGCTTTTTATAGTAGTTTTTGACATCTTCTGAAAGATTTCCATGACAGATTCTAAAAGAACATGACAAGTAATTCGTGGCTTTGATTGAAGAGTATTGAAAATCAGCATGAAGCTAATGTGTGGAACTTCCTACAGGATATTGAGCCAAAACCTCATGGAACATCATCGACTGGAGTGACTCTCCGGAGAACCAGGAGAAAAAGATGGATTGCAATACTGCTTCGAATGTAAAGAAGATGAGTCCGTGTCGGACCAAAGTGGATGAGATCTTCCTCAAATTCTAGATGCATGGTTCCTTTGTCTGTACAGAGTATGAGAGCTGTGCAGCTTTGGGACGGAGAATGGACTCAATGGGGAGGAAGAAATAGTTTTATGCTTGATTGGAGAAGGAGTTTTTCTAGGAAACCACTATCATTTATTTCAAAATAACTGGGCGATGTCACTGCAAAAGCAACGGTAAACTAGGAAAAAACTGTAGGATGAATAAATGGACCTAGCAAAAAGAAAGCAGATTTTAATTTTCATTGCGTAAATACCAGTTGCATGCTTAGAAGGACGTTGTTAAAAGTTGTTCGATTTCTGAAATAAGGAAGGGAATGTCTAACAGTACCACGTTAGTGAAAATGATGATCATTATAATAAAAATAACAACAACAACCATAATATTAATATTATTTATGTAATTCATGGCACAATTGAAATGGTTTATAGGTGCTTACATAATAGATATTAATATTACCCACCTCAACAGTAATTCGTTTATAAATCTTGTAAAGGTAGATGGATGTTTCGGCCTTGCCATTATTCAAAGCTGTGTAACCCAGCAGAACACAGAGTAATCTTAAAGTTAATTACCAGAGATCTATTTGGGGCACACCAGTAGGTGAGGGGGGGGAAGCACTGACACAGACAACCGAAAGTGTGTGAAAAAGGCCGCTTTATTGGAATCAGGTGCACCTACAACAAATTCCCACCTGGCCTGTGCCGAACAAAACTACTGCTCACTTAATAACAACTGCCTGAGAGCCCCCCCACCCCCACCCCTAAATTTAACCCCAAACATTGCAACTGTAATACAACCACATCCGCTCAGCAACCTGCCCCTCTACTGAATGCCCCAATGACCTCCATGACCTCACCCCCGCTACCATACAGTCCCAGGCCTCCAGCAAAACCACCCTATCTCCTTAGGACAGCACCACTCGAAAGTCGCTTACGACTTTCGACCCCCCCCTAGGACTCCTGCCTCCTGGGATACCTGAGGACCCCCAACGCCCCATCCAAAGCCTCCTTCAGCTGGACTATATACAGCTCCATGCCATACCTGGACAGGTGAACCCCATCCTCCCGGAAAAAATAGATCGCACCATAGCGCAATTCCGGGTGCTCCATCCTCCCCACCCCCTCCCTGGCACAAAATTCACGCATCTCCCGATTGATCTTCCTCCGTGCCCTGTCTATGGCTCCTGGGCGCTCAGCCCCCCTCCACACCTGCCTGGGAATAAACTCCGACCAGATAATATGGCAACCCGCCCATTGCTTCTTGATTTCCCTCAGGTCCCGCTTCATTTGTTTGAGTAGCGCCAACCCCTTGCACTGCACCAAATCGTTCTCGCCCAGGTGGATCACTACCACATCCGGGCACACCCCCCTCTCACCACTGTGTTCAACAAGGGCAATAACTCATGCCAACGCCTACCCCCTTTACCCCTCCAATGACACCTGTACAACCCTGCATCCAATCCCAAGTTGAGTGTCCGATGCCTGTCCCACTCCGCCTGTTCTGCCCTCTTGATGAATGAATGTCCCACAATATATACATTCAGAACAGCCACCTCCGGCCCCGCCACAGCACCTGCAAAGACACACATATCAAAATCGGGAATCACTGTGACGACAACCCTTCCGCCTCCCTCAACCGCACATACGACCTGTAACAATCGACCCAGCCTCTGTATCTCTTCCTTACCCCAACCCCTCCGTGCCGCCTCCGTTGCCGCCCCGATCCGAAAGGAATGCGTCCCGAAAGCCAGGGGATCCTCACCCATGTACCGCAGGGCGTGCCGCAGAACCCCCAAAGCCTGAGACGCCGTCACTCCGTCCCCCCCACCCCGACCAAAAACCTCCCCCTCCTTCTCGCCACCGTCTGCCATCAACTTCCTGCCCCACGCCGCCGGGCACACCCCCTCCCGGCCGCCCGGTCCCAGTACCACCCAAGTTCCAACCCCCCGCTGGTCCGTTTTCGAGCGTCGCAAACGCACCGCCACCTCCTGATCTCGCACCTCCACATCCCCCCACAACACCCCCCGCCTCCCCTTCGCACCCAGCAACTCCGACACTCGGAACGCCCCAAAGAAAAGCCATGACATCAAGGTGGAGAAACGCACCGCCTCGCCGCCATCCCTGCACACCTCCGGGAGCGCGCCAATCACTCCTTCCAGCAAGTCCACCGTGATGGGACGGCACAGCCGCACCTTCGCGCCCCTCTCCCTTGCCCACCCCTCCATCAGCCGGGTCCCCAGCTCCCCCGCCGACGGAGGGTAACCCCACCACAACTTCCCCATGAACGCCACCGCCGACAACTTGCCCGCAATCGACACCCGCGACAAACCTCTATCCATGAGCGCCAGCATGAATCTTACCACCTGTTCCTCGCGCCGCCACCGGTCCCCGTCCCGCACCGCACCTGACTGCAGGAATTCCTCCCATGCTAGCTCGTACGCCTTCCACGTGGACGCTGCCACCAACGTCTTCACCAACTGAAAGACCCGGCCTCGCCCACGGACCACAGATCCTCTGGCACTGGTGTCCTGACTTCCTCCGCCGCCGTGGCTAGCCCATGGAACCTCTCCCACTGTGAACGAGGCAAGGCATCAGCAATGTCATTGTCCACTCCCGGAACGTGGCGCACCTGAAACAGTATGTCATTCTCCAAGCAGCGCAAGACAAATACCCTCATCAATTTCAGCACCTGCGGATCCCGAGCCGACTGCCTGTTCACCACTTGCACGACGGCCATGTTGTCCACACGAAACAGCACCCGCTTGTGCGCCAACGCCCCTGCCCACACCGTGACCGCCACCACCAAAGGGAACAACTCCAAGAACGCAATGCTCCTCCCGCCCGCCTGCCAATGTTCGGGCCACTGTTCCGCACGCCATTTCCCCTCGCAGTACAGCCCGAATCCTCCGCCGCCCGCCGCATCCGAGTACATGGTGAGGTCCCACTCCCAGTCCTCCGCCGGCGCCATGGGTACACCATTGAACCGCTCTAAGAACGCCCGCCACATGCGCAGATCCTCCTTCATACCCGCCGACAGGCGCACATGGTGATGAGGCAACGGCAAACCCGACAACACCAAACCCAAACGCCGGCAAAACGTTCGGCCCGCCCGCACCACGCAGCACGCAAAATTCAAATGCCCCAACAACACCTGCACCTCCCGCACTGTCACCTTCCTCCTTGCCAACATGCCATCCACCAAAGCCAACATTGCCAACCTCTTGTCTTCCGGTAGGCGTGCTTCCATGGCGACCGAGTCGAGCTCGATACCGAGAAAGGACAACACCGTGCTGGGACCGCACGTCTTCTCTGGCGCCAGGGGAACCCCAAAGTCCCCCATCAACCCAGCCAAACCATCCAGCAGCCGCTGACAGTCCTCCGCACCGGGCCGCCCCACCAGGAAAAAGTCATCCAGATAGTGCGTCACTGACTCCGAGCCTGTGCGCCTGGAAAAAACCCACCGTATGAATGAGCTGAAACGCTTAAACAGTGCGCATGAAATGGAACACCCCATAGGCAGCGCCTTATCCACAAAGATGAGACCTTGGAACTGGATCCTCAGCAACTGGTGATCCGCCGGGTGCACCGGAAGGAGTCGGAAGGCCGACTTGACGTCGCATTTCGCCATCTGCGCGACCCGTCCCGCCGTCGCAACAAGCCGCCGCGCCACGTCCACGATGAGTAAGTCACCGACGCCAACTCCGCCGAAATGTAGGCATTGACCGACTCCCCCTCCGGCCAGGACAAGTGCTGTATCAGTCGGAACTGCCCCTCCTCCTTCTTGGGCACCACCCCGATGTGAGAAATGATCAAGCCCGGCATCGGCACACCGTGAAGGGGCCCGCCATCCGACCCTCTCTGACCTCTTTGAACAGTTTCTCCCTCACCATGCCCTTGTGTGCGTTTACCGATTTCAGATTGTCCGCCCAGCGAGCAATCCGAGGGCCCTCGTACCCCAGCCGAAAACCCTCCCGGAAACCTCGACTCAGCACTGCAGCATCCTCCGCCCTCGGATACGCCGCCAACCAGGGCTCCATCCGCTCTATCCTAACCGGCGTACAAGCCTTTGCCCAGAGCCCCGGCTCCCCCCCCTTCTACCCCCTCCCCCCACCCTGGCCCCATCTGGCAGGAGCACCTCCCTGCGTGGGCAGCTGCCCCGGTGAGCCCCCGGGCCCCCAACAACGCAGCACTGGATGGTTGTGTCCGCACGACGAGCAATCGTGCCGGAACCGGCAAGCCGCCCGCCCGCAGGCCCCCCTATTAAAGTCCCAGCAGGCCCCGACTGCGGCTTGGCTGCCGGAGGCTCCCTGCCCCACCCCCCCGCGGGTGGGGCGGGCCACAAAGGGGGGGAGACGCCAGCGGCAAACCGCTTGCCGTGTAGATGGTGCGGCCAAACTTGGCCCCTCCCATCGTCTGCTGGTACAGGTCCGAATCCAGCTCCCCCCATTGCGCTTCCGGGTCCCCCGCCATGCGCGCCTGGAATTCCTCGTCGTAGGGAGACCACGCATACCCGCCGAAGGTTACCTGCACCCTCTGCACAACATCCATGTATTTAAACAGCGCGACGCACCGGTCCGGGAACTTCTCGCAATACACGCTCGCGTATATGAGGAACGCTGCTGACCAGTTGTCCAGCGTCAGGGGCACCTTTGGGCGCCTCGCTAACTCCTGCTCTTCCTCCTTTGACCCTTCCTTAGACGTCAACTCCCTGTGCAGCAGCTTCAAGATATCAATGTATTCCCCCTTCCAAATCTTTTCCTTCGTCTCCGCCGAAAGGTGGGCACCCAGCGGCTTGGTCAGCCCCATGTACGGCAACTTCCGCACCGGAACCACACAACTCTCTTTTCCACCCCCCGCCGCCTCCTTTTCTCCCGCCGCCGCTGCCCCGCTGCCCGCGCCGGATGCCTCCCCGCCCGGCGCCGCGCCGTCCGTGCCAACCCCCGCGTCCTGCACATACCGTCCCCGCACCAGCCGCCACCATCGCCCCCCGACCCCACTGAAACCTGCACACAACGCCTCTTGGCACTCCCGGCACCATCACCTGTCTTACCTGGCGTCAAGGTCGGCGTCCTTGCTGGATCCCGCCGCCTAACCAGTTGAGCTGAGGGGGCCGTCACTCTGGGCGCTTCCTGCCTTGCTGGCACCTGCAATACACTTCCAACAACGTTACCAGCCCCCCCGACCTCCCGAATCTCTCCTTCCTCCTCCGACTCACCATCAGCCGGCTCCACACCACCCCGGCCCCCCACTTGGGGTTTCAGTCGGCTCAGACCCGCTCTCTCACGACACACCCGCATCAGATCCATCGAATCCACACTCGCCCTCCCATCCACCGCACTCGCATGCAACTCAGAGATATTTGTATCCATCCTCACTCCCCTACCCCCGGCGGCCGTAAAGACCCTTCGGGGAGGGGCCTGTGGAGACGCATCCCGCCTCCACTCGCCGATTTCCTGATTCAGGTCCCTTTCTGAAGCTTGGCCGCCCGCACCAAACAGAGCCGGCCCATCCACTCGGTGGGTGGGAGCCGCATGCTGCTCCCCCGAGCGCCTTGCCCACAGCTCCTGCCAAGGAAAAAAGGTGGAGTCCAGCATGCCAGGGTAAAAACAGCCCCCTTCGCCCCCCCACGCGCTGCCCCCTCCCCCACTCCCCCACCCCAGAGCCACTCCCCTCCCCCAACCCGCCGAATGACCTCCGCGACGGGATCCCCCCGCCTCCCAGGTCCCAACCCCCTCCCTCCGCCCATCCCCCAGGACCGCCCCACCCCCCGAAACCCCAACTCGGCCCCACCCACCCCCCTCGCCCCACACCTCCGGCCCCCCCCAGGCCGCGCCTCCGCTCCCTTCCCACTCCCCGAAACTCACCCCATACCCGCCAGACCCCCTCCTACTCCCTGACTCGCCCCCACTACCTCCACCGACCCACCCGACCATCCCCGACACACCCCTCCCTCCCGCCGCACCGCCACCTCCGCGCTCGCCCCCCAGCGCCTCCGGACCGTCGCGCTCCCCCACCCGGCCCCTCCCTTCACCCCTCCCCCGCTGCCCCAGCGACGCCAACCCCCACCACCCCCCTTCCTCCGCCGATGACGAACTCCAGTCCAGCTCCGTGTCCTCCCCCCCGTGCACCCCCCGCCTCCTCCTCCCCCTCCAAATCGGTCTCCTCAATGAGCAGTGGCGAAGCCGCCCCCCCCGGCCCCCCGGCCACTCCCCCCACCAGCCCCCTCTGCTCCTCGCCTCCACTACCTCCTTCCACCACCACTGGCCCCTCCCCGCCAACTGCCCCCGGCTCCCCTCCTCCCCTGCCCCCACCCTCCCCAGGCAACACCACCAGGGCCCCCCCTCCTCCACCACACCCCCCTGTACCCCCATCTCCACCCCTCCTCCTCAACGACAGCCTCGCGGGCCCCCCCCCGTCCCCCCTCAACTACAGCCTCGCGGGCCTACCCCTCCTCCACAAACACCAAGGGCCGCTTCCTCCCTCTCTGCCCGGCCTTCTTAGCGCCTCCTCTTTCTTCTGGCCTCCACCCCTCCCTTCCCCGCCGCCCCCTCCCACCCCGCTGAATCGATCGTGACTACGGCGGGTCGCACGCCGCCACAGCTGCTGCGGCGCCGTTGGCAGCGCGCCGCGGCGGCCTTACCTTGAGGTCGGGCCGCACGATGTCCATGCGGCCCGCCTCGCCCAAGAGCCTCAACGCCTCCATCACCCGCGGTCCGTGTGCGCCGTCATCCCGTCGTGCGAAGTCACCGCCTCTCACCGCGCACTATCAAGCTCGTAGCCCGCCCACTCCACACACCAAGCAACGATATGCGACAGCGCACCACCCGAAACCGCTGCAACAAGCACCGTTAGAACCGGTATAACCCAATAAAGGCACACAAAATTCCTGTGACCTGGCTGCTGTGTCACCGCACCACAAACAGTGTGCAGTGACACAAAATGGCCGGTTAAGTAGCCACCCGGTCCAAAAGGAGCCCAAACCGCCCAACCAGCCCAAAAACGCCCGCTACGGCGAGCCCCTGGTGACAGACTTCCCCCCCCCCCCCCCCCTCCCCTGGTGCCCCAAACTTCCCCGGGGGGGCGAGCCTCCCGCTGGTCGGCCGCCCCCCCAAATCCCCATTCAGAAAACCAGAAAGAATAAAGTAAAGTGCATGTTATAGTGCCTGAGGCCCCACTGAAAACAGTAAGGGGGTACTTTGTAAGAGAAACTATTTCAAAACCCACTAAACAGCAATAGAAGAGTTTGAGTTGAAATTAACAAAACAAAAGATTTAGAACATGATTGAAACTTGGATTCTCTGACAATTGGTTGAAATCTAAAACGTCCTTTGAATACCTTTTTCTGTCATTCCATAAAGCCCTGAACAAGTCTCTTCGTGAGGCGAAAAGCGTCGGCTATGGTCTTCTGATTTTTAAATGATGAACTCAATAAAGAAAAATCCTTTTAAGAAATCAACATCTGGGATCTGGACATCTTCTTGTGTGCACACTGCTTCTTTAATACTGATATTGGTTGTTACAATTGTTGAATAGTGCCGAACCCTTTTGTGTGTACTGATTGAAAATTAACTGAGTTGGAAACTACAGGGAAGAGAGTTCAGAATGTAATGGCTAAAAAACTTAAATAAGACCCATACAATTTCTATGAGATTCGAACAACATTAAGGTTGTGACAACCAGACCAGCTAAACTGTAGATGTATTATTGTTTTATTTGAAAGAAATCCAGTTTGGGAACGGATCAGTTTGTTCAAACAATGGTGGCTCCAAAGATGAACTTTGCTCCCTGTGAGTTGGTGCCAACCCCCAAGGTCAGCATTCAGATGGGCATAACACAATAAGTGTGTGCATTGGGGATGTGGGGTAAACTTCAATCCAGTCTAAAAGAAATTCCTTTTAACCCCTTGTATGCTGATGACGAACCCCAGCCGTCATGCACTACGGTACTCGTGTGCTGATGACGGCTGGGGTTCGTCATGGCCCGCCCCTGTTCATTTGTTTACCGCACAGCGGCGGAAACGGGCCAGCAGCGAAGGGGTTAAACTGGCCAAATAGCAGGGGAGAATAAACTGTCAATATTTTGCTATTTCTCATCTACCATCCTAACGACAAAGGAAAAGAGTGCAGTACGCAGCAACCAGAGGGTCATGGGAACATTGGCGAGATATGGGGGGGATTATGAGAAATGTACACAATCAGGCTCTCATCGTGGATTACCACCGCTCCACGGGTTGAATTCTTCCGCAACCTGTATACACAAAAAAGTTTATGAACAAAGAAAACCCAGGGGATACCAATCACTGGGAGCAAATAGTAGAAAATGCAAAAACATAACCAGTGCTCATCGCCTATTGCACTGTATGTCTAGATCTGTGAGCCGAGCTCGCCGTTCTTTCCTAATAGTCCTATTTACTGAAAAAGTCTTAACACGCTCACTGATGCTGTGAACCACTCCAGTATCTACATTAACATTGGGGATGCTTAACAAAACTGGTACACCCTCCCTGGAGAACTGTGGCCAACTCTCTCGCTCTCTAATAGCCGGGTCCCCCTGCACCCAGTAGACTCTCAGCGCAGTTGACAATCCTCCCATGCACCCGGACCCCAAGCTTTCCACTTGACCTTCTGGCCTCTGACAGCACCACATTGTAAATGTGTGGATAATGAATGTTGGCATCTTTGTCTCATTTGCCCCCTCATGCTTCAGCATCACTTCGAAGCGTACCCACACAAACGCCATGTACCAGATTTTCTGCCGTGCGCGGTGTTTCTCAAATAATGTCAAAGACATGTAAAAATAATAAACATAACCTCTAAAAAATAATGCCCCTGGTATTTATTGAACTGATAACGTTATGCACTGAATGTCAACTATGTTTTCAACTGCATCATTTTGGATTAAAAAAAACACAGATATATGCATTCAGGTTTATATCTGCGGTGCTTACTATGTTCTCCAGGGGCATGTGTGTCTAGCAGGAGAAACAGCAAGGGGACTATTGTCTAGGGATTATATTGTAATGCCCAAAAGCCTTTTAATTCCACCGGGATGTTGAAATGACAAGTCAAGTTAGTTCTGCATGACCTACTTTGGACCACGTGACAGCCTTACATTGTGAAACATTTTTCCTTGGCATGGAGTATCTCGCTGAGAGTTCACTTGTTCAGCTTATGTTGAGTGAATAAGAAGCAAGCTGTTGAAAACATGACCAATGAGAGGCTGCAGCCTGGTGCACAAGTTCAGCTTGGAAACTATCAACTGAGAAGGCAACCAGCCACACAGCTAAAGACACTCAAACAAGCAAGTAAAAGAAGCGATGTGTCCTGCAGGGTCAACATCTGCATGGAGGACAGCAAGCACAAGCACAAGCTGCAACAATGGAGCCAGCCATGCAGGAGACAGGATCACACGACCTCTGGCTCGCTGGATTTCAGTCACATCATAACAGCACCCGCCGTCGAGCCACAGGGACAGCGGCGCAGATAAAGGAGAGATGTTGTCATACCACTGCCAGGAGACAAAATAGACTTTATCTCATGATGGAAATATTCGCAAAAAACATAATTCTCTGTCGGCCAGTTATCGGCGGCCAGCCTCCCACAACCGACCTCTGCCCTGTTTGGAAGATACAAGCTGTTTGAGCGGTCCTTGGGCTCACTGGTCTCAACACGTTTCAACTCCCTCCATTTGCATCTCAGCCTTTCCGATGGGTGAACTTCGGAAAAGGCCTGGAAAGCCTGAAGACTTAACTCTTCCGCGAAGAATATGGCCAAGATTTGGCAGGATCGAGCCATTTTGTAATTATACAGTTTTAGTCCACATGCTTTCATTGTTGTCCACAACTCCTGCTCTTCCCAACAAAGCAAACGCTATTCAAAAAGACTAACCATAATGAAAAAAACTAAAGTAGTTTGCATTTTCCGTGCCAGTTAAGTGCAACCCCGTGCATCGTTTATCCAAACACCTTTGCTATTTACAAAAAACTGACTGAAGTAAAGAAATCAAAAATACTGTCTAAAAAATGCATCATGGTTCGTGTGGTTGATGGGTAACATTTTGAGGTTACGCCTCAAATGTGCAAACATTCTTTGCTCGTGCTGGATGGATTTCATTTTTACTCTATTTAATTTAGTCATTGGCGTTCAGACACAGCGATGTCCTTATATTTGTGCACTTGTAATTTACAACATGGAACCATTGTGACTTCAGTGGATACTGTTTAATCTTTAACAACTTGCTCCAGAGTCCTGGTTACCCAGGGCTTTAATGCTTGTAAGACGCTGCTCCATTGCACTTCACTCTTGCTGCAGCTAGCGAATTTCCCTTTTTGCCTTTCAGTCACAGTTCTGCTAGGGCCCTCAGGTACACCTATGAAATGCTCCCATGGCTCGAAGGTCGGCTTGTGGCTAGTCCCCGGTCCATGTGACCAATATACAGCCAAGGGCGCGTAGGAGACACTATATTTCTGGGTGGTGGACTCGTGCAGCCTTGGGGAGGGGAGAGCTGAGCCAGGATTCTGACATGGCTCTAAGAGCTAAAGAACGACCAGAGCCAATAAACAACTTAAATCTACCAAAACAGTTCATGAAAAAAATGATACAGTCTTTAAAATGTAAAAAACATATTTGTAAACATTTCCCAGTGTCTAAAAAGATTAATCTAAATAATGGAGTGGCATTTATTGAAAGTAATATTGCTTTTTACATGAAATATTCAAGAATTGCCCATGTCCTAACAACTTTGCTATGAGTTACCCACGTGCGTCAAGTTGATGTGTTCTCTATTTATATAGCCTACATTATTATGAAATGTTGCACAAAAGTGGTTTATCGTGTCGTTTAGTTGATAGATGCCGCCATGTAATAAAGTCACAATCTCTATCAGCTTCATTTAGTTTGGAAGTACCAAAACAGTAAGTAGGTAAGAGATACAACAAACTAAAAATCAGAAGCTGATTTATAAAATAGAGTGTATTCTTATCTTAATTAATACACTAAATCGACAAAATTCTTTTGAGAGGAAGCAGAGATTTGATTTTTCAAAGGCATGTAAAATACTTGAACTTTATCTACTGGATGCACTCAATTGTTGCAAGTAGTAAGTAGCCAATGGGCTAAAATGCCTGTCAGAATCTTCTTGGACTAGCATGACAGGGTTGGGGCCAGTTACAAGGATCGCTCAGGTACAAGTGGACAGGTTACCTTTATTACCAATTTCAGCAGTCCTAGGGTCCTCAGTGCGCATTTCTCCCTTAAAGTGATACAGACAAGAAGTGGTCCTGATGCTGGGGATGAAGGATGCTGAGGATGCTGTAATGTTGAAGATGCTGAAGGGGAAAAGTGAGTTCTCCTGTGGCCACCCTGGGGTTCACAAACTTCAGGGGATGTCTCCAACCTCAGGCTCGATGTCCATGTTGCAGCAGAGGAGTCCAGTGCATGTCTGTTGCCACTGGTCAACTTATATCCCAGTTATAACAGGTTCAAGGGTTGCTTACAAGTAAGCAAATCATTTACTTTGGAGAACCAGAATCAACTTCAACTTCAGCTATGGGTTCCACAGGCTTGAGGTTACCTTGGGAAGATCTGGAATCCGTCACCCAGCAAGCACTATGTCATCCGGCGGCAGGTAGGTTTTCCTGGCAGTTTTGCATTCTGCAGTTGCAGGTTTCTTTATTTTTTGTTGGCCGTGAAGTGTGACAGAAGGCTAGCTTCCTCGCCCTTGGAGTAACTTCTTCCATCCTTTTCCATGAGTGTGCACAGGAGGGGCAGTTCTCTTTGTGGGCCCCTTGGGTGCAGCCTCTCTTTGCCTGCCTCCACAAATGTTCGGGCAGGCGAGGGTGTGATCGCCATTCGCTTCACTCAAGCAGTAGCCTCTTTGAAGCTGGGCCATCTGTGGTCTCTGTGACCGTTGTCACCCGGTAGTCATCTTACTGGAGAAGGTCAGACTACCTCCCTTCAGAAATTAGCTCTTTTCCCTGTTCCTGGGAGTGTTTCACACTTACTATCATGTGAGAAGCATGTTGTCTTGTGTGACTAGTCCTGCAGGTAGTCAGGAAAGTCTACCGAAGCACTGGGCAGCAGAGAGTTGACTTTTCTAAAGTCACCTTTCTATTAAAAGTTATCTTAAATCTGATCTCAGCAATGAACCAGGGTTAATGTAACATTTAATTTGATACCTTGGAGTAATATCTTGGGTGGTCCGATATGGATGTTAGCACTTAGCACGGTGGTTAGTGAAACTCCATGTTAGCTGATGGGAACACCAGTCTTGCTACAAAGGAAACAGCGGGGCCCAGTGCATTACAGGGTCGAAAAGCAGCAGCATCAGTCCAAAATCATGTGGGAGTGATCATAGAAAAAAATTGTCCTTTCCTACAGATGTAAAGCAAAACTATTTGATATTGCCCATTTATCTGATGTTATTGTAGAGCACAATTCTGTACTGAATTACTTTGATGTGCTCTCAAACTAGATAGTTAAGGAAACTGATACATAGTGAAGTAAAGCAATGGACCATGAGATGAAACAATTTAGGGCATCATTACGATGTCAAGCGGACTTACGTTCCCCTGACACCGTAGCAAACTGGAACTACTAGACCATAGGTGGGCAGTTTCAACCGCACAATTTGGAAGCGACCGCAGCTTGTGCGGCGGGCGAAAAGGGTCAGCACAAGCTGCCTTTGTAAAATGAATAGGCCGGCATGGAAAGGCTGCTGCAAAGTGCCATCATAATCCAGACTGCAGAGCCAAGGCTGGCCCATTATGGGAATATGATGGCTTCCGAAGCTCCAACAGGCTCCATGAGTCCGTCAAAGGCACAGCGGAATCCCCCCACTGGTTTCCCTCTGACTGCGGCATTGTAATTCGACGGTCGAAGGGAAACCATCGATGTCGTGCGGAGAGCCTCCAACAAGCTGTCGGATGGCCAGGGCCGGACTGGCATTTGCGGGCACCGGGCATTTCCCCGGTGGGCTGGAGGGGTGGGGGCCGGTTTTGTGGCCGCAGGGGGCCGCTTTTCTTACAGAGTGCCGATTTTGTAAAATCGGCCCTCTGTAAGAAAAGCGGTAGAAGTGCTTTGCGGTTAACAACCCTCTCCCCTCCCGTTACCAGGGCCGGTGCAGATGCAACCTGCCAGGGCTGGTTGCTGGTCTCAGTCCGGGCCTTCGGATGGCTTTCCGCTTGATATCGAATTCAGGCCCCATGTTGTGTGGGGAAGGGGGATTTGAATTCATGAATGCCTATTGTGCAGTTCATAGACTGCAGGGCAACAACCTTCTCCCTTCCGTTTAACACCAAAGGTTGGTGCTTTGTGTTCAGTTACTGTATATGTAGTTCAATAAATAAACTTATCACACCTTAAATCAAAGAGGCACGGTAAACAAAAATATTCATGTGCCTAGCCGTGCGATTTAAAGGCGTGCTTTTCTGTTTGGAATGTTTCCACAAATACTGAAGATCAAACATCATGACAGAACATGGCTGTCTGAAAACAATCTGCACTTCACAAGCATCTCCTTTTAAGAGCTGTAACCTAAGGAGCAAACTCCTCGGGGGCCGTGAGACCTCTTTGTTTTGCTAATTATTTAATTGCAGTCATTGAAGTGTTGATTCTCTACCAGAATCGTTTTTTTTCAAGCCAGGTGAGTCAGCAGTAACATTAGCATTAACTAGTATCTCCTGCCTTCCTTTACTCTGCTCCTGGCTTGCAAAAAAGAATGATTTTTTGGAGCGGTTTAACACCTCAGTGACCACAATAATGAACAAATCAGAGGTAAAACAACCCCCACAGAGTTTGTTCCTCAGGTTACAGCACGTCAAGGAGACAGGCGATGTGCAGCATGGTCCTATTTATTTATGTATTTATTTATTTGCAGAGTTTTATATAGCGCTGGCTAGACCCGGAGGTATCAGAGCGCTTTACATGACGATCAGTGAATTACAAATTACAAAACAATGACATCAGTTACAGGAGCCATGTATAACATAGGAGAAAAACTGTGGAAAACAATACCATGAGTTAGGGATACTGCTTCTGTCTTCAACTGTTTATTCTTCAGTTGCTACTTCAAAATATGTGGGGATATTTTCCCCTACGTCCCCGGCTCCAAAATCTGCGGAGGATAAATGCAGCTTGTCCCCCATGGTTCCTATGCCCATGTTAAGACAGTTCATACAAGGTGTATCAGGCTGGATGTGGACAGCATGGCAACAGAACGATTCTGGGGATGACTTTAGCAAACAAGTACAGGGAAATGATTTATTTTCGAGCATCACCAAGGGAAAGAGTGCCATACTTTAGTCTCAAAATCCTATCCCACTCTGGTTTCCACACAGAACTCCGCAATCTCTGATCCTTGCATAGTGTTGACTAACTGAGCCCACAGCATCTGGGGATCACGGTTCGATCCCCAGGGCCGGCGGCAGATTAGCCCAGCACCATGTGACTCTGGGCAATAGCTTGCTTAATCTTCCCGACGGCCCCCAGCGCCTAGAGACCCTTACAGGTGATTGTGCGCTTTACAAATGTGGATTATTATTATTATTATTATTTTCTCCTCATCGGCATCACCCTTGTCCCCAGGCCAACCACTATCACGCATCAAGCTCTCACCATTTCTGGAAGGTCCTTTCTGTATGCAGGGGTAAGCAACTGTGGCGCTAGCAAAATACATATCTCGTCATCCACCACAGTACATTACAATTGTAGTCAAACTCCTACCCCCAACACCCCTCCTAAACATCTGAGAGAGAGACCCACAGTGCTGCACGAAGACCTGAACCGAGGGCCTTGATTGCTGACTCTGTACATGCATGTGTTGTACGTGTGTGGCTGCAATCTTGCTTCAAGTGGTGCCTCTGATTAGATCTTGTATGTGTGCCATTCATGCTGCCTGCCTAAGCCATGCAGCTTCACACCCATTTGTTTACACTCATCATTGACAAGAGGCAAGCACTGATGGCAGAGTTAAATGGTTAGAACACTGGTGATATTTAATTGTTGGCAGCCTGATGTGAGCT
The DNA here is from genome assembly GCF_964263255.1 of Lissotriton vulgaris. Classification (NCBI taxonomy): domain Eukaryota; kingdom Metazoa; phylum Chordata; class Amphibia; order Caudata; family Salamandridae; genus Lissotriton; species Lissotriton vulgaris. The sequence continues at coordinate 1,103,161,035 of NC_141693.1, forward strand.
GGCTCAGGGTGGTGTACACTGGCGTCCTGACAACCATGTCATGTGAACCTCTCACATTTTTTCACTATCTGTAATAGCTGCCATGCTTCCTTGATCCTTCATAACATTTCTTTTTGACCACCTCCGGTCAAGTCTTCTCGAGCTTGCCCAGAAATGGTTTGCCAAGATTGTAGCGTGTACATGAAAGTAGTTAGACATGTTTCACTGTCTACATTCAAAAGGCATTCCAATGTTATAAGGTGATCTTATGGAAAGTGATGTGTGGAGCTAATATCCGTTTTATCAGCGTGTTTCTGCCTCTGGCCCTTTAGTGGTAGGCATAGAGAAAGGCCTCATGTGCAGAAACCACATTTGGAATAATTTGGCTATGGTGCCTCTACGGATGGATTGGTAGTCCGTGACTGTCCACAGCTACAGCCACCCATCGGTAGCATCCTTACCAATGGCAGGTTTCGTCGGGGTGGTAACTCACAGAGTTCACCACTTCATGAGGGTTGAAAGACATGTGGACTGGCTTCAATGCCTAGGACGGGAAACATCAGTTTCCTGGGCTTTGCCTTGCACCAATGTTGGATACCTGTGCCAGCCTTGTAAGACAGATCAGTTGTGCTTCAAACTCCATGAAGATGTTGTATAGGATGCACGGCGTGGTAGATCACTACATGGTCCAATGACTACAATGTCTCATAAATAATGTATATGATCTACCATAAATAATGTATGGTATACAGTTCAGACCTAAAAAAGAAGAGTGCACGCTGCTCCACAAGAAAATTGATTGTCTCCACGTGTGAAAGAATGCATTGGTTATGGACTGGAGTAGTTAAGTGCTATCACCAAAAGTGAGCAGACAAATCTAGAGTTTGAGCAAACGGTGTCGACCTGAAGAATGAGATATTTGTCTAGATCCATGCTCCCAATTGTTGCATATTGTTTTGAGAGAAAATGTTGAAGAACTACTGGCACTCAAGATTCGGTGTAATGTGGGAAATGAACCAAATGAACCATAGGAAGAAGCCGCTGGGAAGAAATGAAGTTGATTAACACGAACAATCAATGCTGACAACCTACAATGGCTGGATTGGAGCAAACTACCACATTTGCTCCAATCCGAAAGGGCCCAGGCTCATTTGCATGTGCATCTGGAACATCAATGGCCTGGCCAGCAAAGCAACAGACCCACAGCTCCTAAATTAATTTCAGTCTTTTGATTTTATACTTCTCCAAGAATCCTGGGAGGAACAAGCTATAGAGTTACAGGGGTTCATGTCCCAACAGGTCCCCGTGCAGAATGGGGCAGATACGGCGACTGATTGGGTGTGTTGATAATATACGGGAATCATCAAAACACTAAAGATAGACATAACGGCACCTAGCGAAATACAAGCAATGAGTACAACAATCAGGTTTAACGAAGAAGAATGGCCAATCATAATCATAAAGGTTTATCGACACCTGAGGCACAAAATCAAGGGCGTCAAGCAACTGATCAGAGAACTATTGAGTATCTCAGAAGAAGGTCATACAGACAACATTATATTAGCAGGGGATCTTAATCTTCACCTTTTGTGCACCACAAGCGATGATGACCTGCTATGCGACCTAACTGAGGATTGGAAAGCTCCAACCAAGGGCCCAAGTCAACTAAACAAACAAACCAGGCTATCCACACACCTTCAATGGGAACTTGAACATCTCAACTTGCGGGAACTGAACGGACGCTTCCAAGAGGACAACCCCCCCAGCACCTACATTTTACTCATCAACAACTACATCACACCTTGATTATACATTCGTACATTTGTCCCACTCCCCTTGTTCCACAAATCTCTTCCTAACACCTGGGTGAAATCGAACAGAGTGATCATCTACCACAAGAAGTCATATTCAAAGCCAAGGCCATAGCCGTGATCCCAGCTATAAAAACAGCCGGTACAGAATACATCACCAAGTACAAACAGATTAAGTGCACCCTTTCGTGGAGCATTTCTCCATACGGTATACACCGCTTTAGATGTTGTGGATGACCCCTATTAGAGTGGAGTATACTATTACATGCAGTGGGCTTCCAATGTATCTTAGTGCACATTCTCTGGTATTTAATGAACACTTCCACATCTAGGAATATGGCATGATATATATCTATATATATGTGTGTATATATATCTATATATATGTGTGTATATATCTATATATATATATATATATATATATATATATATATATATATATATATATATATATATATATATATATATATATATTGAAACGCAATATATATAGGCTCTCCGGTTTAGGGTTTAAACCTATGATAACTGATAAAACCCCACTGAAAGGGAAATAGCCCCCACCAGTGTAAACATATAAACACTGAAAAATCACCTTTACAACCACAAACTGAATGCCATTCAAAGAAAGGAAAAGACAAGTGAAAGAGTAATTTTGTTTACTTCCTGAAGGGGCCAATACAATGTTTTTGAAGCTATCTGCAAGAAAGACTGGGCTAACATTATTCTGCTTGAGTTTTGTTGTTTAGGGATGCCACTAAAATATTGTTTCTTCCTTTTGTTTTTTTTCTTCAGTTTTGTGGTCTTTGGTCTAAAGATGCAGGGTTTAGAAGCATGCTTTAGGTCTTGTTTAATTATTTTATAAACTGCAGAGAATCAGGAAATATTAAAATCACATTTGATATTTTGGCTGCATTTGATTCTTTCACTGATAGGTGAAATGGCTGGCTTCATAAGAATCTTTCCCAATATTTGCCATCATATTTACACACAGACAATATGTAAAAACCCTTGATACATCAGTCCCCAGTTTCTAGTGAGTCAGTATTGATAGCAGGTGAATTGCCAACACCTCAGGCTGTAAAAAGAAGAGGGAATGTGTCAAAAGGCACAATTTTTCAGAATTCTTCTGGTGCCCCCCCAAACAATGAGGATTCGACAGCTGAATTATGCTGCATGTGTATCAGCTCTATTTCGGCATATGCCTTTTTCATTCCAATAAGTTCAACAACTTCAAGATTTCGTGCACTCACCATCCAGGGCTCTGAATTGAGAAAATCACCTTTTTACGTCCCAATAACTTTCCTGGTCATGCCCCAAGGTTTAGCATTGACAGCATTTATTGTGCATTTGGAAATCTTTTGATCACAGCCAACAGTGTTGGGAAGTGGGTGAAGTCAGCATTATCCATTTGATCTTTGAATGGCACAAGCTTACTTTCAAATAAGTAAATAACATTCATCATGGAGCACAGAAGCTATTGTTTGCCTTGCAGCATCAAATTGAGAGCACTGAAGTATGTGAATAGATCTGAGAGAAAATGGAGCATTATAAGCCATTTCACATCCTTTATTCTGGGAATGATAGACCTCTACTGTTTACAAAGTGATAACTTTCAGGAAGCAAAGCAATAAACCACTCCAGAACTCTCCCTTTGTTTAGCCATCACACGTCAGTGTGCATCAAGGGGTCTGTATATTCAGCTTCGAATCCTGCAGCATTGCATTAAAAAGTCGATTGTTAAGGGATTTGGCATGAATTACAATTTTTACTGTAAGTTGTAGGACATTATTCAGTTCTCACTGCTTTAATTTTACTCACAAAACTTCTTGGTGAATAATACAGTGGTAGTCTATCACAGTCTGTCCGGGCAGCTTCTTTTTAAGCAGAGATACATACCCTCTATCATGGTCTACCATGGCAGGAGCCCCATCTGTTGTGATACTGACAAAAGTGTTTAATGTACGATATGTGTTTCAAAGTAGTTGTAGCTGCTGTCCAGTATATATTTTCCTCTTGTGTCCCCTTGCAGTGGTAGAATACACAGTAGCTCTTCTTTGGGATGAAGCGATTGGTTCAAATACTTCACCCAACTAATAACTGGGCCTATATTTGTGGAATCATCCAGGGCAATGATGAAGAATGACGACACTCTGACTGCTCTGATCACCTTCTTTCGGACATTTTTACCCACTGCCTCTATTCTGAGTGCACAAGTGGAGTCCGATAGCTGTAATGTGCCAATTTCCCCATAACATGCTGGCATTATTACTATAGTTTTCAAATAACATTTCTGCTTCTTATAGTAAACATTTCTTTACCAGCTCTGTCTGAGTTCATTGTTTCTTATGATGGGCAAGCAAGTCGCATATTTCGAACAATGCTTCTGTAACAGCCTCAAATTCCTTCATCTGGCAAAGGAAGAGCTTCTGCTGGGAAAGAAGTATTACTTCAATGATACCACTGTTGCAGAACTCAGTTTTGAGTGAAAAGGGTAGTTCTCTGTATATCCTGAGAGTCGAAATCTGTAGTACCATTTTAGGTTATGTTTCTTAAGAACATTTACAAAGAGGTGGCTTTCTTTTTTGGACATTCAACCAACAAGTAGACTTCTTACCATGCTGCTTGGAATGCCCTGTGTTCGCTCTGTATGGATTTGGTTGCTTGCAAGGCTTGCTAACTTGACTGTAGGCCTTTGCAGAGCTCTGCCGCTATTTTGTTACTGTGCAATAAGTAACAAGGACCAGGAATGAGATTTTCTGTCTCATGACCTATGGACCGATACCGCCTCAAAACTGATGGACCAACACCGTCTCACGAGCGATGGACCAACACAGCCTCACGACCGAAGGTCCGATAATGTCTCATAACAAAAGAACTGGCACCTCAGCTCACAACAAAAGGACCGACAACACATTTTGCTACAGACTTCTGTGAGCAACGCCAAACCAATGTTATTTGTTTACACATACAAAGTGATGTGTAAAAAGTGAGGTATGCCCATTGCAGTTAAACATTTAATTGCTAACACATTCCCAGAGAAGCATGGTATAGAAACAAATTTTCGCAATTATGATTGCAACTTGCCAGGTATCATAGTTTGATTGCTAAAAGGTACCCCGCTTGGCCACATCTAGTTTTGACTGCCCATTACAGAAGTGAAAGCAGCAAACACAGCATAGAATTGTAATGCAGCAAAAAATAGTGATAAAGATGCCAACCGATGGTAATTAATTGGTGGGTTGAAGGTCCCTTTTTGAATATTTTCTTTTTCTTTAGTGCACTAGGTCACCAAGCAACAGTAATCAACTGTGCAAGAAAATAATACCAGAAAACCAAACAAATGCAGCAGCATTTTCTAGTGGTGATAAATAAGGATACAAGACAAGCATTTCTGCTTTTTTTGTTTTTTTAAATGCAACGGTTAAACATTTACATACATACATACACATATATACATATATCTCTTATCGTAGCAATATTTCAGCAGATGTATTTCTGATCCACACACTTTCACAGAGAAGCACACTTATTTGACATACCTGATCATTGCTCTCTATGTGCGCTGCAGAGACAGTCTAAGGATTGGATGAACCTGTTTTCTGTACCCATTTATGACACACTGATAAATAGCATAAAAAGTTTGCTTTGTCTTAGGCCTGAAAGGCACAGTTCTCAACTGCGCCTTGGTATAAACACCTGTGCATGACCTGTACAAACACAGATACGGAGGCATCTCTTCTTGCAGTACAGCACACTAGAGTAATATATTGCATGAAAATAACTACAAAAACACAATATCTTATATAAACAGATATACCACTCTTTCCTTGGCCCTTTCCCTTGTTATGTTATGTTATGTTAAATTGCTTTTATAAGGCGCACAGCTATCCAAAAAGGGTTTCCCAGCGCCAGCCACAGAATGAGACAGAGCCTGGAATTATTGGTTAAATAGCCATGTTTTTAAATTCTTGCGCAAAAAACGTACGTAATTTGTTTCCAAGCTGTTGGAACTGGGGTCACCAGCTCCCCGAGGGTAGCATGGCACAAGCGGGTAGGCATCCGAAAGCTTATGTGTAAAGCGACCATACAGGACACGCATCCCCTGAGACAGTAAAATGGGCACGCAATGAGTGACACCACTCCAGTTAGTTTGTATAAAAATTAGATAACTTTTATATAGAGCAGAGTCAGGGTAATCAAAAATTACAGTATCAATTACTTATTAGTTTTCCTTCAGAATACATATGTTTCAACACTTTGTAATAAATACTCAGAGGAATAAATATTAAATATCAGATAAATATTGAATATTACATAATATTAAGTATAGATAACCACAGGCCTGACCTTAGCCTTGCTTCTTGTCAGCACCTGTAAGGAATACATCACAAAGGCAACCAAATGACATTGCATCTTATTAGTTCTGTAGGCAAATTACCCATTTCTCACCAAACAAGGGTGAGCGTTCCACAGCAATAAACATGTAAATAAATAACTGTAGGCTTCCAGTAAATACGGCACTAAATGGGAGAAAATATTTCATTAAGAATAAACATCCCCTTGTGCAAGATTAGCCATTTTAAGAATCACTCCCAGCAAGAATGAGCATTAAGCAGTTCCATAGTAGAAGTAGAACTTTTCATTAGTTATTCACCAACATTTCATCCAGGAGGTAACCACTTCTCTGAGCAGAAGTAAACATTTAATAACAGGTAAACCCGGCATAAGGTCTAGGCTGAGCGGGACCCTAGGTGAAATATGGAAAATCCCCGAGTTTGGGCCTAGCCATCGCTAATACTCTCCATCCTGGTACTGTAGGCATTCTATTACATCCTCTAATCAGGGGTTAACCTTTTATGAATTGAGGCCTATAAACTGTGGGCCTTGGGACCTCTAAAACAGTCCAATACCAGGGTAAACACCCCCTTAATCTAGTAGGGACCTTTCATTAGGAATTATCCTGTTCGCAGGTGAGAACAACATTTCATGTAGAGCCATTCATATTCTTAATAGCAATACCTTATTTCAATAAAGGTTAAAACATTCAATTAGCAGAAGTAACCATTTCCTTAATCAGGAATAAACAGGTCATTAGAACCCAGGCCCCATTAGCAATTTTGCGCAGCAAGTTCCTCGAATCGGCAGGGCCTGTAATAAGGTTTTCCTAGCTCCTGCAGCTTAAAAATAACAGCCCCTTATGCAGGACTAAACATTTCATTTATCCAGAATAACATTCTCCTCAAGCAGGGATCAACCTTCCATTAAATATATGTAAACCCTGTGCCTAAGAATCAGTAAGACAATGGCACATGAGCAGGAATTCTCAGGTTGGAACAAAACCTTTCATTAGACAGGCACAATTAACCAATTCCTTGCTCAGCAGTTCTTGACGCAGGAGTAAAACATTTCAGTATCCAAGAGTATCCCTGTTGGTAGGTAGAAGTTAGAACACTGGGGCAGGAGTAGAAAACATACCATTAGAGATTAGGTATCATCTCATCAGGCGAAGCCAACATTTCATTAGGCCAGACTAACCATTTCCTGAGGCAAAAATGAACTTTTCACTGTGTAGGGGTAAACATTTCATTGAGAGTCAGGAGGAAACAGATACAAGCCCTCCCTTCTCCTCACTTAGCACTTGCCTACAGCAGTGTCATCCTTGGGACCTGCTTAGGGGCAGGTTTGAACTCAGACCCCACAACACGGGGTTAACTCCAATAAGTTCAGGCCCCGAATGCAGCTCTGGCCCAGTTCAGGATGGCTTAACTAGATGAATAGGGCCAACGGGGCCCTAGCAACAGTCACCCCAGGGTGGGGCGGCCTCAGCCCCTCCGTCCGCCCACCCGGGGTATTACCTCTTACTTCGGCCCACCCGGGCCCTTGTGTAGGCTTCTGGAGGGGTAGAGGGCCGGTCAAGGGAGGCCCGCACTCTTCTTGGGGGCCTCTCGGTAGCCCCTCGGAGTCTCCCATGGGCCGGGTGCCAATAGCAGCGCTGCAAGGGCGGGGGCGCGGTCGATGACGCTGCGCCCCGGTCACGTGATGTGGGAGGCAAGCCTCAGGCCCAGCGCGGCCTAGCCGATGATCCCTGCGGCCTCCCCAAGGCTCCGGGGGCCGCTGGGGGAACTGAACACAGTCGGGCCGGTCTGAGGAGGCTTCTCGGGCCTAGCACGGCCCACTGCACACAGTGGCGGTGATATCGGCGGCGGCCCTCTCCTGGTGCCGGGGGCCGCCGGGCAGGTGATGACGGGGCAGGAAGGCTCTGCGGTCTCCCACCCAGTTGCGGTGAGTCGGGCAGCCGCTTCCAAGGCAGAGCGGCGTGGGACAAGGGTTATCGCCTCGGGGCCCACACGTGGGGAGAAGCGGCGCTTCGCACTTATAGCACCTCGGGGGTCACAGCGCTCACCGGAGCAAAAAGGCTTCAGGCAGCCCAGTGCTAGCAGGGCTTCGTGGAGCTTCAAGGGCGGTTACAGCAGTCCTGGCAACATCGCTGGTAGCACAGCGCTTCCCCAGGCAGTAACCTCCTCCAAAACCTCAGCGCTCCTCACGGGGACAGCAGGAGAGCGCTGGGTAGGCAGGATGGCACTTGATACGTATAGCGCTTCGGGGGCAATCAACAGGTTAACAGGCTACAGCGCTTGGGCAGCTTCTTTCATAGCACCTCAGGTCCTCCACGCCAGGGCACAAAGCAGAGCAGCACTCGGTCATTCCGGCGCTGGGGTAGTTACAGCAGTAGGGCTTCACAGGTAGTTTATTTCAGTGGGAGGCAGTTCACAGTTCAACCAGGACAGGCCACATGACAGTGGGAGATCAGCAAAGGGGTCCCAGGTGACGTCAGAGAGCGCGGGGGGGGTGTCTCAGCGCAGATACCTGGTTGATCCCTTGATAGTCCTGTGAGAAGAAAAGTTTCTTCTTGGCGCTTCAGGTTTCTTGCGCCCTTGTAAATACCAGTTTCTTGGTTCCTTAAAGGGGGGGTTGAATGGATGGCTGGTATCAAATCTCCTCAGCCGGTCACCTCAGATGGACTCTGGGTTCCCCTCCCGTCGGGCTAGATCAGGGGGTAAGTTCAGGATTCCTCAACACTTGGAAGGCAACACCTAAGCCCTGTCACTCCCAGTATCATAGGTCCCTGACTAGGCCCCACTGCCTAAAACTCCTGCGTAGGTTCTCCCCCAGGTCTGTGCTCCCTCAATATGACAGGAAAGTTTCCTTCCCTTTCCTTATATAGTGCCAGTTGACAGTTGGGAGTGGCAGTTGGTGTCACCTCACCTGTTCCAGAAGGTTCCAGGATGTTCTAGGAGGTTCCACCATTCTGGCTAAGGGCAGGCTGGCAGGCTAGTATTGATACATTGTTTGAGGGTTCCAGCCAGCTCCTAGCTACTAGAATGCGCCCACAAAGACCGCGCTGCAGTAGCAGGGGTCAGTGGCAGCCATGTGAGGGGAAGAAAGCACCTGCACCTTAACATTAGTTTGACATTACACAGGGCTTTCTCCACTACACAAGGCCTATACACTTTTGTTACTATAGGGGGCACCCTAAATTAAAGGACTAAAAAGCAAAACATTTCTGGGAAAAGGGCCAAGTCCTACACAAGCGAAGAGATACCGGCAAATTATTCCACAAGGTGGGACCGAGAAAGGCAAAGGAGCGACCTCCCATCCGCGAGAGCCTAATCCTGGGAACAAAAAATTTTCCCTGACCGGCGGAACTCAGTTGCCGTGAAGGATAATAAAGTTGGGCCAGGGTCTGCAGGTACAAGGGAGCTGTGCCGGCTTTGATCTTAAATAAAAGGCTCAATATTTTAAACGTAACACGATTTTCCACTTTCAGCCAGTGGAGCTTGTGTAAGTAGCTGGTGGTGGAGGTGAATTTGAGAATTCATCATAATAATGTTGCTGCCGCGTTTTGTACTGCCTGTAGCTTCCGTACTATATATTTGTTGGCCCCTAGATAGAGAACGTTGCCATAGTCCTTTCTCGAGGTCACAAGTGCCTGGACCACCGTTTTCTGGGTGGAGCAAGGAAGCATCCAGACAACTTTTCTCAGCCACTTCAACATAGTGAAGTGAGTTTACAATGGGGTATACCCTAAGAACTCCCTGACCTGGGTCAGTAAAGGTAAGTATGTATAAAGTGGTCAGGGTCTATTAATTACAACCAAGAATTCATCTTAGGAACCTATACATAAATGAATTGTTTCAGGATTCCTTCAGAGTAGTACATAAAAAGTATTTATTTACTCAAACATTATAGTAGTCAAGGTGTTTGAAAAGAAACCAAAATAAGTACCACAAGTAATACAGAACGCAAGACACCAATTACTTCATTGGAACAAGCAAAACCAATACGGGCATAAATCTCCATAAACTTGGTCTCAACATTTCCTTGTGGGTTCAATTGACATATATTATCAGTACGATAAACATTTTATATGCGCTCAAAAAGTGATAGGAAAGGGAGACAGTTTAGGTAGGATGGGTGTGGTTGGGTAGTGGTGAGGACTGGGTAAAGGATGTTGTGACTATACTCAATCACAGTGATATACAGTGCAACCTTTACAGACTAATTTTGTTCGTTAGTTCCATATAACTCTTTAGCATAGGATCTGTATGTATCCACGGGTTGCTTCTTGTGCTAAGAGGGTAAGTATAATCCGGTCTACGTTTCGACCCCTGGATTAAGGGTTGATTGCAGCCTCATTCTGGGGTCTTCTTCAGGACTTTAAAAATACAGGAGCGCTTGATGTTGGGCCGTCAAGTGGCCTATTAAAGTTGGACCATCATCGGTTCCTCTGGAGTTAAAAATGACTGGGACATCCGGGGCTTTCCAGTCTGTCCATGTCCAATTTCATATCCATTTGTATTGCTCCTTCAGATGTGTTATTTCTTCCGTGCTTTGTAAAAGCAAGTCTATTCAGCAACGCTGCCCGGCCGCGAGTGAGCCAGGCCGGGCAGCGTTGCTGAATAGACTTGCTTTTACAAAGCACGCAAGAAATAACACATCTGAAGGAGCAATACAAATGGATATGAAATTGGACATGGACAGACTGGAAAGCCCCGGATGTCCCAGTCATTTTTAACTCCAGAGGAACCGATGATGGTCCAACTTTAATAGGCCACTTGACGGCCCAACATCAAGCGCTCCTGTATTTTTAAAGTCCTGAAGAAGACCCCAGAATGAGGCTGCAATCAACCCTTAATCCAGGGGTCGAAACGTAGACCGGATTATACTTACCCTCTTAGCACAGGAAGCAACCCGTGGATACATACAGATCGTATGCTAAAGAGTTATATGGAACTAATGAACAAAATTAGTCTGTAAAGGTTGCACTGTATATCACTGTGATTGAGTATAGTCACAACATCCTTTACCCAGTCCTCACCACTACCCAACCACACCCATCCTACCTAAACTGTCTCCCTTTCTGTTGGAATTAGGTAGCCTGGCCTAGGGCAAGACTAGCATATCAGAGGCACAGTGTAAAGGTTGCAGACCACCCAAAAGTAATTCCACGCAATAGCACTCAAAAAGAAAAACACTACACCAAAATTGTGTGAAAATACGTACTGCTTTATATAAAAATAATATACTCTCTGTTCTCAAATATAAATAGCTCAGAACATTTCCAGACACTTTAGTATCAGCAATTATATTACTAAGCTGCTAAGCAATTAATCACTCAAATTGTCAGTACTCTTTTTAAACTGCAAAGCAATTTACCACCTATTTGTCACATCACAGTACATCTGCTATTAAATCAGTAATAACCACCAGCATTTATAGAATAGATAGATCATTTAACCAAAAAATTGGCAGGTAGCTCTTATTCTTCCTTTTACTCAGTTAAGCATTTACTGTGCTCCGCTTACTTTATATCAATTCTAAACACAGCATTACATTAACATTTGGCCAGACAGCACCTGAATCACCTAAATCAGTAATAGCACTTTCAGAGGTATTAAATTAATCATCAACATTGACAGTGCAGTGAATCAGACTCCAGAAGTCACTGGATATGGTTAATATGCAGTACCAGTAACTTCCTCTTTCTAGCCCACAGTCAAAGAGGGTTTCCTCAGGTTCCCCACCACTTTATGAATTACAGTAGAGGAGAAAAACAACAACCATTAATGGATCATCAATTGATTACAGGCTCTAGCGCCACCTTCCCCCTTCAGATGACCTCCTTACTGTAGCGTGGAGACGATGTTGTCCCAGTCTCCACGCGTCGCTGTCACTTTAAGGCTCCTTCGAGGTCCCACCGGCCTCACTCCACTCCCTCACGCCGAGCCAGCTGCTTGTTTGATGCTGGGGCGGGGGAATGGTGAAGCGCACACGTCAGAAGCTCCTTTCCACCACTCGATTCCTTGATGCTGGGGCAGAGGAATAATAAAGAGCGCACTTTCAAGGCCCCCTTTCCGCTCGCGCCAGCTCCTTCCTGAGGCGCTTGAGCGAAGGGGGAAAACGAAGCCTCACACTCCCTGGCCGGGGACGCGCTACTCACGGGGACATGCGCAATGCGCTCCTCGCTCCTCAGCGGCTGCTCCCGCCTTCACTGATCTGGCTCCGCCTCACGGAGCCCGGCGGCGCCACGAAGCATGCGCGAGGGATCAGTGTCTCACCGCTTGAGACCGCGCTGTGTTTCCGACGCTGCTCTCTCCTCCCAGCACACTTTAAAAGCTGCCAAAGACTTCCCCGGCTCCGCTCCTCACCTCAGGGCACACGATTTCAGCACCAAAACGGCGCCGCTCGCCCTGCACCAGATTGGGGGGTTGGAAGGCAGGACAGCCCGTTTCCTCCTGGCTTCTGCTACTCTCCTCAGTGGCGCTCCACCACAGCAGGTGAGAGATAACGCTCCAGGGGTTTACGAATTAGGGGACAGTCTAGGACAATTTACCAGTCTCTGGACTCTTTATGCTGGGCAGAGGACTGCACACCGCAGCGCTGCAGTCTCCTTCTCCTGAAGCTGTCCCTGTATAATTTTAGACAAGGGGCCAGCTAGGCGCCCAGGGTCTCCAGTAACTTCCCACAGCGGGGCCAGGACAAGTAACCAACAGGGGAGTAGTGGGTTGGACCAATAAGGCAGTTTCCCAGTCCAGGAAGTCAACCCTAAGTCTAACCTCTTCCCACCCTCAGCTACCACCTGTCCTCCAGCTGACTTCCACAGGTAGACAAAATGGCTGCCCCGCATTCCGCCTTATATAGGCTGCCCTTCAGTGGTCCAGAATGGACCAGAAGGTTCTGGAATGCCCTATGTTAGGCTATGGCCAAGTTCTGTTGGTGACAGTTGGGGCAGTTGGTGGCCACCATTTTAGGTGGTGCCAACTTTCCTGTCAGAACAGGCCTCTGGGCCTGAGGTAAAAGATTATGAGGGGGAGAGAGAACACCTATCCCCCTGGCCAACACCTACAAAAAGTCAGTAGACACAAAAATTAATAAGGGTATGAGGGGCAAAAAGGGGACAAAATAAATAACAATTAGGGACTTCGCCAAAAAGCCAGACAGGTCTAACACGCGTCCCCCCCAGCTGAAAGTGGGGAGAACTACCCAACCCCTTGGGATTCCTCATCACTAAGGCGGAAATACCTGGAGAGACCGTCTGCATTGGCGTGGTCCACTCCAGGCCGATGTTCCACCCGGAAGTCCATTCCCTGTAGGGAGATGGACCACCTCAACAACTTGGGATTTTCCCCCTTCATTTGCATCAGCCAACGAAGGGGTCGGTGGTCCGTCTGAACCAGGAAGTGCGAGCCAAAGAGGTATGGCCGCAGCTTCTTCAGAGCCCACACCACCGCAAAAGCTTCCCTCTCAATGGCACTCCACTTCTGTTCCCGGGGAAGCAATCTCCTGGATAAGAAGACTACGGGTTGATCCAGGCCCTCTTCATTCAGTTGCGATAACACTGCCCCAATGCCATGTTCTGATGCATCTGTTTGGACAATGAACTCCTTGGAGAAGTCTGGGGCCCTCAGGACCGGTGCCGCACACATTGCCTGTTTCAACTTTTCAAAGGCTTGCTGACAAGCCTTTGTCCAAACTACCCGTCGAGGTTGTTTCTTGGAGGTGAGCTCTGTGAGGGGCGCTACAATAGTGCCATACCCCTTCACAAAGCGACGGTAGTATCCTGTGAGGCCCAGGAAAGCTCGGACCTCAGTCTGTGTCTTGGGGGGTTCCCAGGCCATGATTGCCTCAATCTTCGCCTGCAGGGGCTGCACAGTCCCCCTACCCACCAAGTGTCCAAGATACACAACCGACCCCTGCCCAATCTGGCATTTGCTGGCTTTGATGGTCAATCCAGCTTGTCTCAGGGCCTGGAGAACGGCCTGCAAATGCTGCAGATGGTCCTCCCAACTGCTACTGAAGACAGCAATGTCATCCAAGTAAGCAGCAGAGAAACTCTCCATTCCAGAGAGGACCTGGTTCACCAGCCGCTGAAATGTGGCAGGGGCGTTCTTGAGCCCAAAGGGCATCACACAGAACTGGTAGTGTCCCTCAGGCGTGGAGAAGGCTGACCTTTCCCTTGCTCCATCTGTCAAGGAGATCTGCCAGTACCCTGAAGTAAGGTCAAAGGTACTTAGATATTGGGCAGCTCCTAGCCGGTCAATCAATTCATCCGCCCTAGGGATCGGATGAGCATCAGTCCTTGTCACTGAATTCAGTCCTCGGTAATCCACACAGAACCTCAGTTCAGGTGCGGTGCCTGGGGGTGCGGCTTTTGGCACGAGCACCACCGGACTGGACCAAGGGCTGTTGGAAGGTTCAATTACTCCCAGCTCTAGCATCTTGGCAACTTCTCCATGGATGCTAGCCTTCACCTTGTCAGACAGCCGGTAGGTCTTGGACTTCACTGGTGGGCTGTCTCCTGTGTCCACATCATGGGTACACAGGTGGGTCCTTCCCGGGACAAGGGAGAACAACGAAGAGTACTGCTCCAGGATCTGGCGGCAGTCCTCCCGTTGCTCAGGAGTTAGAGTAGGAGAGAGAATCACTCCCTCCACTGACCCATCCTTCTCTTGGGACGAAAAGAGATCTGGGAGAGGTTCGCTTTCCGCTTCCTCTTCCCCGTCAGTCACCATCATCAGCATGACCTCGGGCCTCTCATGGTGGGGCTTGAGTCGGTTGGCATGCAGCACCCGTAGGGGCTGTCGAGGGGTCTTAAGGTCCACCAGGTATGTGGCCTTACCCTTCTTCTCCAACACCTCAAAGGGGCCTGTCCAGCGATCCTGGAGGGCGCTAAGCTCTCCAGGCTCCATCACCCACACTTTCTGTCCAGGCTCCAATTCCACCTGGTGAGCATTGTGGTCATACCACTCCTTCATGACTGCCTGGCTGGCCTCCAAGTTGTCAGAAGCTTGCTTCCACAACTTCGCCATTTGGCTCCTGAAGGCCAGCATGTAGCTCACCACATCCTGGGGGGGTTTCCTGGGAGATTTCTCCCAACCATCCTTCACCAGGCTGAGAGGACCGCGTACAGGGTGCCCATACAGAAGCTCAAAGGGGCTGAAGCCCACTCCCTTCTGGGGCACTTCCCTGTAGGAAAAGAGTAAACAGGGTAGGAGGACATCCCATTTCCTCCGCAGGCTCTCGGGCAGACTTCTGATCATGCCCTTCAAGGTCTTATTAAACCTCTCAACCAGTCCATTCGACTGGGGGTGATAAGGAGTGGTGAACCGGTAGGTCACTCCACACTCCTTCCACATTGCCCGCATGTAAGCTGACAGGAAGTTGGTCCCCCTGTCGGACACAACTTCCTTGGGAAATCCCACTCGGGTAAAGATTCCCATTAGGGCTCTTGCCACTACAGGTGCAGTGACTGTCCTCAGAGGTATTGCCTCTGGGTACCGTGTGGCATGATCCACCAGTACCAGGATAAACCTGTGACCAGCTGCTGTTGGTGGATCCAAAGGCCCTACAATGTCGATGCCCACCCTCTCAAAGGGGGTGCTAACGACTGGAAGTGGTTCCAGGGGAGCTTTTAGCTTCACCCCTGTTTTCCCACTGGCCTGGCAGGTTACACATGTTCTACAGTATGTGTTGGACGCCACTTTCATCTGAGGCCAGTAAAAGTGGAGGACAAGCCGTGCAAAGGTCTTATCCTGGCCTAAGTGTCCTGCCAGGGGTATGGCATGAGCCAATTCCAAAAGAAAGGCTCGGTACTGTTGCGGGACTACCAAGGCCCTCGATGAACCCGGCGAGGGTACCTTGGGTTCACTGTAGAGGAGTCCATCCTCCCAGTAAATATGGTAATGTCCCGTAACATCACCTGCTGCTTGGGCTTCAGCCTGTCGCCTCAGTCCCTCAAGGGTGGGGCACTCCCTCTGCCCCTTACAGAATTCCTCTCTGGTAGGACCTCCCTCCACATGCCACTCCGCAGGGATGGGTAAATCCTCCAGAGAGTCTACTTCCCCCTCCACGGACTCCTGGTCCACCACCGCAGGTGGCCGATCTGTCTCATGGGGTGTGGAAGCCGGAGCAAGCTTTCTCTGTCTCCGGGTCTGTCCCTTCTTAGCAGCGGGTTGGGCCATTGTTCCAGGCTCCAACCCAGGCGAACTCCCTCTCCGGGCAGTCGCAGACCGTGTGCTGACACAGGCCCAGTCAGGTGTACCCAGCATCGCAGAATGCGTCCGGTATTCCACCTCTCTCCAAGTGTTGTGTTCCATGTCATTCCCCAACAGACAATCGACTGGCACGGCAGGGCTTACGGCAACTCGAAGTGAACCTGCAACCCCCTCCCACTCAAAGGGAACCTCAGCCACTGGATAGTGGCCCATTCTGCCGTCAGCCATCGCGGCGGGGTGGAGTACATTAGGAACAACCTGCTCTGGGGACACCAGCTGACTTCTCACCATAGTCATACTGGCTCCTGTATCCCTCAGAGCCTCCCCTCTCTGGCCATTGATGGTAACCCATTGCCCATACTTTGTAGTATTTGGGGGCACCTGGATCTTTGGCACCATCTCCCGCTCTCCCGGGGACACTAAGGTGACACCCGCCCACTCACCCCCCTTATCTAAGGGCAACTCCTCCCCGAGCGCTACACTAGCTACTCCCGGTGACTTTCCTCCGGTGGGAGGGGGTGGTCTCTTTGGGCATCTGACATCTCCCTTATAATGTCCAACGCCACCGCATTCAAAACAGTGGAGAACCCTGGGCTGCTGGCTTTGGCCAGGATGAGGGTTCCGGGGCGGGTTTGCCCTAGGGGTGAAACCTGCTCCCTTCCCTTGGAAGTTATTTTGGGGACCTTTAGAGAACTCTTTCTTTTTCTCCCCCCCCTCCTTCTTCTGGGGGGCGCCCTGTCCGGCTTTTTGAGATTCCCCTCCAGTCCCCTTGGAGGACACCCGGGTACTTGTCCAGATGTCCGCCTCCTCTGCAAGCTTCCAGGGATTGGTCAGCTTGCTGTCTACCAGGTGTTGGCGCAGCTCGGGAAAACATTTCTCGAGGAGGTGTTCTCTCAAAAACAGATCGTACAGCCCCTCATAATCTTTTACCTCACTGCCCTTGACCCAACCCTCTAAGGCCTTTCTGGCGTAATCAAGGAAGTCCACCCAGTTCTGAGTGCTCATCTTGTGGCTCCCCCTGAACTTCTGTCGGTACCTTTCTGGGGTGAGCCCGAACTTCCTCAACAACGCCAGCTTCATGGTGGGGTAGTTTGTCTGTTCCTCTGGATGCAGGGCCAGCAAGGTGTCCCGACCAGCAGGAGGCATGTACTTGTACAAACTACCCCCCCAGTGCTTCTCCTGCACTCCATGAACCTTCAGAGAAACCTCATAAGCGGCCAGCCACTTAGCTACATCGTCCCCCTGACTGAAGCTCGCTATCAGGTCCTTTGGTATATAGGGTTTGGTCTCCCTGGCTGACTCCTTTGGTTCGCTGCCACCATTCCTATCAGGAGAGGACCCCCGTCGCAGACTTTGGAGCTCCAGTTCCTTCAGTCTAAACTCGTGGACCATCCTCCTCTCCTCTTTCTCCTGCTCCAACTTAGCCAACTCCCACCTTAACTGTCTTTTCTCCCTCCTATCGGTGAGCTCGGCTTCCGTTAGGCTCCTCCCAGAGATGCTACTGCCCTTTCTGGAGTAGGACACTGGTCCGGTGAGTAAGTTTTCCCCCTCATGGCGGAATAACTCTTCTACCTCCCCCACCGTGTCCTGGTCGACCTCTTCATCCTCCTCCTTCGTCCCTTGGTGTGCCTCCACCCAGGCCCTAAGGCTAGTCTGGAGCTCCCCCTTCCTGGCACCATGTTTGAAAAAGACCCCCATTTGTTGGCAGAACATTTTCAATTGGGACACGGAATAGACTTCCAGGTTTTCCACAGCGAACTCCATTGTGAGTCAGGCAAACCTGGATACACACCAGAAATTTCAGAGGGGCAAGGGCAACCTAAAGCCAACTCCACCCACCACCAGGAATAAATTTAGAAAAAACAAAAAGACTAATTGGGAGGGCCGCAAGGAGAAAACTCCTGGTGTAGGTTGGGTGTATTACGTCAAATTACTAGTAAGTAGCTGCAACCAAGTCCGCAATCCCACCGCTAGGCACCAATATGTTGGAATTAGGTAGCCTGGCCTAGGGCAAGACTAGCATATCAGAGGCACAGTGTAAAGGTTGCAGACCACCCAAAAGTAATTCCACGCAATAGCACTCAAAAAGAAAAACACTACACCAAAATTGTGTGAAAATACGTACTGCTTTATATAAAAATAATATACTCTCTGTTCTCAAATATAAATAGCTCAGAACATTTCCAGACACTTTAGTATCAGCAATTATATTACTAAGCTGCTAAGCAATTAATCACTCAAATTGTCAGTACTCTTTTTAAACTGCAAAGCAATTTACCACCTATTTGTCACATCACAGTACATCTGCTATTAAATCAGTAATAACCACCAGCATTTATAGAATAGATAGATCATTTAACCAAAAAATTGGCAGGTAGCTCTTATTCTTCCTTTTACTCAGTTAAGCATTTACTGTGCTCCGCTTACTTTATATCAATTCTAAACACAGCATTACATTAACATTTGGCCAGACAGCACCTGAATCACCTAAATCAGTAATAGCACTTTCAGAGGTATTAAATTAATCATCAACATTGACAGTGCAGTGAATCAGACTCCAGAAGTCACTGGATATGGTTAATATGCAGTACCAGTAACTTCCTCTTTCTAGCCCACAGTCAAAGAGGGTTTCCTCAGGTTCCCCACCACTTTATCAATTACAGTAGAGGAGAAAAACAACAACCATTAATGGATCATCAATTGATTACAGGCTCTAGCGCCACCTTCCCCCTTCAGATGACCTCTTTACTGTAGCGTGGAGACGATGTTGTCCCAGTCTCCACGCGTCGCTGTCACTTTAAGGCTCCTTCGAGGTCCCACCGGCCTCACTCCACTCCCTCCCGCCGAGCCAGCTGCTTGTTTGATGCTGGGGCGGGGGAATGGTGAAGCGCACACGTCAGAAGCTCCTTTCCACCACTCGATTCCTTGATGCTGGGGCAGAGGAATAATAAAGAGCGCACTTTCAAGGCCCCCTTTCCGCTCGCGCCAGCTCCTTCCTGAGGCGCTTGAGCGAAGGGGGAAAACGAAGCCTCACACTCCCTGGCCGGGGACGCGCTACTCACGGGGACATGCGCAATGCGCTCCTCGCTCCTCAGCGGCTGCTCCCGCCTTCACTGATCTGGCTCCGCCTCACGGAGCCCGGCGGCGCCACGAAGCATGCGCGAGGGATCAGTGTCTCACCGCTTGAGACCGCGCTGTGTTTCCAACGCTGCTCTCTCCTCCCAGCACACTTTAAAAGCTGCCAAAGACTTCCCCGGCTCCGCTCCTCACCTCAGGGCACACGATTTCAGCACCAAAACGGCGCCGCTCGCCCTGCACCAGATTGGGGGGTTGGAAGGCAGGACAGCCCGTTTCCTCCTGGCTTCTGCTACTCTCCTCAGTGGCGCTCCACCACAGCAGGTGAGAGATAACGCTCCAGGGGTTTACGAATTAGGGGACAGTCTAGGACAATTTACCAGTCTCTGGACTCTTTATGCTGGGCAGAGGACTGCACACCGCAGCGCTGCAGTCTCCTTCTCCTGAAGCTGTCCCTGTATAATTTTAGACAAGGGGCCAGCTAGGCGCCCAGGGTCTCCAGTAACTTCCCACAGCGGGGCCAGGACAAGTAACCAACAGGGGAGTAGTGGGTTGGACCAATAAGGCAGTTTCCCAGTCCAGGAAGTCAACCCTAAGTCTAACCTCTTCCCACCCTCAGCTACCACCTGTCCTCCAGCTGACTTCCACAGGTAGACAAAATGGCTGCCCCGCATTCCGCCTTATATAGGCTGCCCTTCAGTGGTCCAGAATGGACCAGAAGGTTCTGGAATGCCCTATGTTAGGCTATGGCCAAGTTCTGTTGGTGACAGTTGGGGCAGTTGGTGGCCACCATTTTAGGTGGTGCCAACTTTCCTGTCAGAACAGGCCTCTGGGCCTGAGGTAAAAGATTATGAGGGGGAGAGAGAACACCTATCCCCCTGGCCAACACCTACAAAAAGTCAGTAGACACAAAAATTAATAAGGGTATGAGGGGCAAAAAGGGGACAAAATAAATAACAATTAGGAGGGACTTCGCCAAAAAGCCAGACAGGTCTAACACTTTCCTATCACTTTTTGAGCGCATATAAAATGTTTATCGTACTGATAATATATGTCAATTGAACCCACAAGGAAATGTTGAGACCAAGTTTATGGAGATTTATGCCCGTATTGGTTTTGCTTGTTCCAATGAAGTAATTGGTGTCTTGCGTTCTGTATTACTTGTGGTACTTATTTTGGTTTCTTTTCAAACACCTTGACTACTATAATGTTTGAGTAAATAAATACTTTTTATGTACTACTCTGAAGGAATCCTGAAACAATTCATTTATGTATAGGTTCCTAAGATGAATTCTTGGTTGTAATTAATAGACCCTGACCACTTTATACATACTTAACTTCAACATAGTGAAGCAGGTAGCTGCCACTTTTACTACTTGCTGTTTCATGGACAGCCGATCATCAACAATGAAGCCCAAGTTACAGACTTGTTGAGAGGGCTGAGGTACAATACCCAATTCAGTGGACCAGTGACGGGGGCCCAATAGTTCTTTGTTATTTCCAAAGACAAGGACCTCGGTCTTGTCGCCATTAAGTTTAAGCATGTTTGTTTGCATCCATGTTGCCACTTTCCTTAAGCCGTCTTGATGAGCTGATGAACCGGCCATCCTCTGAGAAGAAAGAAATGAAATGAATTTGTACTTGTAAAGCACACTTATACCCCAACCGGGGTTTCCTGGCGCTGTACGCATACCACTGTGGAACCCTTCCTGGCTTTTCCCTGTGAAATGTCAAATTCTGGAGATTAAGCAAGCTATTGCCTAGAGTTGCAGAGTGGGACCCATGATTAGAATAGGCACAGAGGCGAGAATTATCAGGTATGAGGAAATTGAGCCCAAGACCCGCCGAGGCGGGAATTGAACCCTGGTCCTAGGCCAGACCTCTGCATCAGGTTCTGCCGCTCTAACCATTGAGCCACACTTCTCCACTTCTCCAAAGAGAAGAGATAATATGGGTATCATCTGCGTAAGAGAAGAGAGTTAGCCCAGCCTCTTCTACAATAGTAATCAATGGTTTAACATAAATATTAAAAAGTAGTGGGCTAAGAATAGATCCCTGAGGGACTCCACAGTCAGATGAGTAAAGTTCTGATGTGGCATCAGCAGAACATTTTTTAAACGTGCGGTTGGTCAAAAAAGATATCAGCCATTTCAGCGCTCCCTTCTTGAAGAGACGCCCATTGGCTCAACATGAGAACATTATAAGGGAGAAATAATCTCAGATTGGGCCAAAACTGCAGTGTTGACTGGGCTCTTGCATGCCAGAACCTCGTACCCACTTGCTCTTGGCTCCGGGATGGAGCCTCTGTGTTCTGAAGTTTAATGCCACATTGTGGCCTGCAGAACCAGAGAAAAGTCAGCTGCTCCGGTAAACAGAAGGTAAGAATGGTGGATGACTAAAACTTAATTAGTGGGGGGGAGGGGTGACTAGGGTAATGTTGTATTAAACTTCAAGCATGTTTCACTTAATATGACCCCAGTATCAAGATCACTCATGTTTTGCTGAAATCTAGATCACACAGCTATGTACAAAGAATCTAGATGCTTTGGTACGTGGAATCACTTGCATGTTGAGGAGCACAGTTTATTTACCAATGTCCTTGCAAGAGATGACTCATTTACTACTGGCCTGTGCATGAATTAATACTAAAAAAGAATTTGATAGATAAGATATTGAAGTTACATTATTTATTCTTATTTCTCTCAAACTTTCACAGAATAGCTAGATCGTGTGCATATGGCTGAGGACTTCCCTACCCTTTCCCGCAGTATGGATAGGTAATTATATACAGTGGGACAGGACAGTGACAATTACAGAAAACTCTTTCTGTGCATTATTTAAAGGTAGACCTCCTGCATCAAGTAAATCGTCTGAAACAGCTGGAAAAAAATTATTGTATAACTATCAAATTAAAGTATCACACTCACCAGTTTTAGTACTACGGTGTATTTGGAGCTAAGCAAAAATGATGCAAGCACTGAGTTTCCCCGGGCAAAGACCACTTACTTTGAGCTTGTGGTAACTTCCCAATCAAAACGGAAAGGGGCAAGACATACAATAGAGATATCTCACTTGTGTTTTATCTATTTTATCTATTTCAATTCTCCTTGTACCTTGTACCTATGTATGTTAAAGCATTTTGCTACTGCCTGTACTATATGCCCGGAAGGCTTGCGTTTCAGAGGCATGTTCTAAATCTGTGGAATTATGTTCTGCTCTTGCATATGCTATACATGTAAGGGGAGTCTGCTCTGCTACAGAGGCAGTATTGGCTCTTTTTGAACAACAATGAATGCTGACACCTGTGCTGCATTTGAGTTTGAGTTTAAAATATTTATAGAGCGCACGTTCACCTGGCGGTTTCATGGCGCATGTTGGGTACACAGTCAAAATATCAAGTTGTTAAAGTCGACTAGCACTAATATCGAGTATAAAAAATCGAAGGTAAGAAATGTCGATGTTTGTAATATCGTAGTACTAAATATCGTTTTTTGTGTTTATAAATAATATCGAGTTCAGTAATGTCGAGAGAACAAATATCAAAAAGTTAAAATATCGACATGTCAAAAAGTGTTTTTAAAATGTTTGTAAAATACTAAGTGTTAATTTTTGCAAATGTCTCCATAGACATTGGTTAAAATGGAAGTAACATCCTTGTATGGATGTGTGTGGATATGTTTTAAGAATGGAATTGATCATTGCTTGTTCGAAGTCTATTATAATTTTTAGTGGAAAGAAGTCTGATGTTTCTTCTTTTATTTTGTTCAATATTTCTGTGTAAGTAGATATTTGTTTGTTTGGTAACAAACAATAGATGAATGGGATACAGGTATTATGGTATTGCCCATGTATGGTGTATAATTGATAGAATGGTTTAGGGCATATGGTAAAAGTGCCATCCATCATCCATGTTTGACTTTAATTTTTTAAGGTTGTTGTCTGTAGCAAACATTATTATCCTTTTATCTTTGCTGTTATTATCGTAGAAGATAAAAGGTTTTAGCTTGATGCTTTTATAGTTTTTACTGGTCTGTTGAAAGAAAGTAAACAATATTTTAGGCAATGTATATATGTGTATTTTGGTTACACATTTGGTAGGGTATTACCTTTCATAATGAAAAAGTTAAGCTTATTTATTTTAAAATAAATAACAGTTTCAGAAACCAAATTTATACATTTTAATAAAGTCAAGTACTAACATTGTCGATTTTTGAAAGCTAAATATTAGTATATGTGTTTGCATTGTATACTTACCAAGTGGTAATTCTTAGTTGTTGAATGTAGATTGTTGGATGATAAATTGCAGATTTTCGTTTTTCAGTTATCTGTTGGAAAATAAAAATGTATGAGTAATAATTAGTTCAGTATTTATAATAGAAGTTACATTTTAAAAAAAAAGAATTTCACTTGTTTTGTCTTTTAAACCTGTGTTTACTAATTTATAAATATTAGACAGTGAAGTCTGATTTATTACATGTTTTTATCATTTTACCTATTTATTAAGGTTTTTTCAGTGTAAAAAAACGATTTTTCATATACTTACGTTATAATCAGGTTGTAGTACTTTTGATGAAAATGTTCATCTGTTTTTTATAGTAGAATCTGTTGTGGGAAACAGTAGAGATAGAAGGAAATAATTAGTTATAAACTTTTGACTATGAGTAGTAGGTTACATTAGATAAAACATTTCATTCTGAGCTATAAGATTACTTACTTTTTGTAGTTTGTAGTCTTTTCCTTCACAGAAGAATCTTTAAGGTAGTCGAAAATTTGGCAGTATATCTTGAAGCTGAATATTTTCTGCTGGTTTTAGGGTATTATTTTAACGTCTTTATATAGGGTATGTTTAATTAGTGTTTGTTTGTGATTGGTCACATACCTTGAGATGTGTTTGTATTGGTTAGTTTGAATTTTTTTAAGGTAATGAATTAAGTTAGTTGTTTGTTAAATGTTTATACAGAGGAGTAGTGTATTAGTAAGTATATTACTAATACTTTATATAATTTGTATAGGTTGTAAAATAAGATTAATATTTGTTAAAAAAAAGTCTATATATTAAATGTGTGTGTATACATTTTATTTATTGATGTTGTAATTATTAATAATTGTTTTTGAGAGATATATTTATATAAATGTATTTTGTATGTTAAAATATATTTCAATGGGTGTATTTTTAATAGTGTTTAATGTGTAGTGTTTAGAAAAAATGTATTTATTCATTTAGTGCTGTCGATATTTAGAGATAGTCGAAATATGTGCTGTCGATATTAGTGTAATCGATATAATTGTTATGTCCTATATTTAATTATAAATGTCGATATTTTGTATTTCGATAAATGTGCTATTGAAATTTGTGTAGTCAATGTTTTTGTATATAGAATTTGTGTGATCGATGTTTTAGTGGTTTTTTAAATAAGTATAGGGTGTCGATGTAATTGTAATCGATGTTTGAGACTCGATATTTGTGTAGGTCGATTTTAGTGAAATCGATAATTTGTCAGTGATTCGTTCTTTGATTACAAGGAAGGCATATAATGCCTTGTACCACTGCTGCTAGAATGTGTCTTTTCTGTAGGAGACTGAGACTTGCACTGTGGTTGCACATCTCTGAGTACAGTACCCTTTGCTACAGCAGTATTATGCCTGGTCCATGCTTGTGTGTGAAGACCTGGGGAAGACCTCTCTCAACTACCTTGTAAAGTGCTCTTTATATCTATTTCTAGCCAACATTACTGGTCTATTGTATCTCACAGGGAAGTAGTGTTCCTAAAAATGCTTCATGGGTATTCAAACACCAAAATCCTCATGATCTGCTGTGAGAGTTGTCAACGCTGCACAAACATCATCTCATTTGTGTCTTAAAAAGTTAACAGGTATCCCTGTCTGTTCCTCTGATGGGAGCTAGATTTGTGAGAGGAGAGCTTCCAATTACTGTGTTGAACATGACCTGTGTATAAGGAATGATGGAATGATAGCACCAATACTGAGTGTGCTGTACCTCTTCTATGTATAAGAAAGTTAACATTGCTGTTTTCTGTGCTGTGTTGTACTAGTTTTGTGTGTAAGATTTCTTGAAGGCAATCCGCCAATCTTAAGGCAAATTAGATTTCATCCCACATCTACTATGTTTAAAGTTGCTGGCTGCACGTGTTTCGAATTTAGTGATTTGCCAGAAAGAGCTTCACATGCTGCCCTTCTAAAGCCATCTTTAAGTCATGTCACTTCTAGCTAATGTATTGGTCAGTGACGCTGTACAAACCAACCAACGTATTTCTTTTTACCGTGAGCAAGGGAGCAGGGGCTTGAAGTGACAGGCCTTTGATCCCATCACCACCACGCCAACAGTGGATATGCAAGGCTTATAGTACTGCACTGCATGAGCAGACCCTCCCCCAAAAACAAGTATAAAAGGCTTCTGAGGCCATCACCAATTTCCTAGGGAGGTTGGGGGTATAAAACCCTGATGGGTGTGGGCACTTTTCTGCACACTGTATATCGGCTGTGCTCCTAGATACCTTATGAAGAGAGTGTATATTATGTGACACACAGTAGCACAATGAAAGTTGGCATGTCTGGCTTTAGATTACTACACTGTTATGGGATTTGTAACGCACATGGCTACTCAGAAGAGTGTCCCAGCGCAAACCTGGTGGGAGGAAGGCAGAGAGAAAATGCTAGATAAAGAGTAGTTACAGAAATGTGGGGAAGACCTCTCTCAACTACCTTGTAAAGTGCTCTTTATATCTATTTCTGGCCAACATTACTGGTCTATTATATCTCACAGGGAAGTAGTGTTCCTAAAAATGCTTCATGGGTATTCAAACACCAAAATCCTCATGATCTGCTTTGAGAGTTGTCAACGCTGCACAAACATCATCTCATTTGTGTCTTGAAAAGTTAACAGGTATCCCTGTCTGTTAACTTAGATGCCCATCTCACTGATGGGAACTAGATTTCTCCGACAATTATGAAATTATCCAACAACCAAAGGTGCGTTCCTCTTATGGGAACTAGCCATGATAACGTAGCACATAGCCCTGCCAAATGCCACGCATCTGGAGTTAGGATAATGCATTTTATTGCTGGTAACCACATCACTGCACTCAAATGCACAGTCTCACATTTGCAGCTCTTCTCTGCACCCGATGGAAATGCTGAAAATGCTCTCTGCATAGGAGTGCAATTCTCATTGAGCGCTATCATACTGCTATTATGTGCTCTGGCAGAGAGGCCCCTGGGCCAAGGAGAGGTTACACTGCCATGGATATGCATACAATTTGGACTTGTCTTCTAATCACTCAAATCTTACTCTTGAATTCTTCCTCTACCCGCATACAAAATCTCTTTCCTGTTCCTTGCAAATGGGTAAAGAGACATAGCTTGCTCTCACTTCACTACTAACCTGCATTTATTCCTTTCAGCTGAAGCTTCAGAGGAAACGCTTATTCAGGTGAACACATTTGCCTATATGTGCAGCAGACTAAAGCAGCCTGCGGTGTGCAGTTAGTCCTGAGCAGCGACATGACAGCAGGGGTTATTTTCTCCTATATTGGGCATGTGAGCACAGCAGCAGTCATGTAAAAAAGAGCCAGGAGGTCAAAACAGACAAGCAGCACAGAGCTCAGAGCGACTCTTGATGAGTGCATTTCCATTTTTAGCTAGCAAAATATGTATTTGTGTGCAATTACAGATGTTCAATATTGTATTCTACAACTTACTGTGTGTCTGTTGTATCATTTTTCAAAGAGCAACATGCTTGGTGCTTTTTGTCATTAAACCACTTCCATGTTTTCAGGTTTGAAAGTGTGACACCAACTAGTATTGCTGACTTTTAATCCAAAAACAATTTGCATGCTGGGACAGCGTACAACATACCATTACTAAGATAAGCAAAACTATCTGTTCCATAAGGGTAAGCGTTGTTGGTAAAAAAGTTAGGACTGGTAAGTATTACACTTGACGTGGGGGCTCAAATCACGTAAAACAGATTATTTTTCATTACTTTAAAAACAGGGAGCAGTGATGGTGCTCGAGTGAGGTCACCTGGCCACCAGTGCATGCTGGGAGAAACCCTTGGCGATGCTCGGCGCTCGGCAGACCCTGTGCAACGAGGAGAGAGCAAGCTGCAGGCAGCGGAACGAGCTGTGTGATCTGCCCAATATCAGCGCTTCAAGCCGCGAGATAGCAATACAGCGGCGGATTAAGAGATTATTGTAAGGATCAATACACAGGTAGTTGGTTAAAACGGGTTTATTAGCCCAACAGGGAGGCAAGTCGTCCACGTCCAAGAACAGCAAAACCAACTGAACTACATCATGAATTCCAGAGTAACATGGCTGCATTCTCTCTTGAGAATGCACATATTTAAAGACATAGATACAACACATCTCCCTTATAATAATAATGACAATGAAAAGGAAAAGAACAAAGAGCAAAAAGAAAACTTGAAAAGAAAGAAATTATACGGTACAGTAATCTTGGAGATACAAAGGTGGTCTCCTGATTCTAGGGTTCATCCCACGAGATGAAACACACGCATCTTGAGAAGATGATGGGCAACCAACTCCATCACGAGGAGTAGAATAATCTTGAGAAAATGATGGGCAACCAACACCATCACGAGGAGTAGAATGTTCCCTAACAGCATTATCCCCCTCCACACACCTCGACAAACGTGACATGCTCCACACATCACCCCCCTCAAGCATGACTACATTCTTCATGACTTTTGCAATGCGCCTTGGCCCAAAGAACTTGGACACACCCTTAGGGGACCAAAGGCCTTTTTTGACAAAAACCAAATCGCCCACTTTCCAAAAAGGATCTTTCACACCCTTCAAAGCATCATATCTGCGCTTGTAACCATCCTGATAATCACTTAATCTGGGATTGTTGAGTACTACACCTCTGTCTTTAATAGACAACCACAAAGGATTGAGCTTTGAACCAGCCACACGTCCCCTAAGTTTCTCAAAAGGTGAAATACCTGTCACACTGTTTGGGGTGTTCCTGTGCGCCCACAGTTTCTCCCTGAGAATGGGTTTCAGGGGAAGTCCTCTCTCTAAAGCAGTCTGAGCACATGCTCTAATCAGTCTATTCATACTTTCCACTAAACCATTCGCCTGTGGAGCATAGAGGGCAGTCCTATGATGGGAGATGGAGAGGTCTTTAAGGAAAACAGACATCTCTTGGGAGGTGAATTGGACACCATTATCGGAAACCAAAGTCTCCGGAATCCCTTCACAGGTAAAGGCATCCTTAAGAAATTCAATGATATTCCTACTCAAAACAGTTCCCATATAGGCAGCAGACAACCACTTAGAAGTGTAATCTACAAGGACAACGACCAATCTTTCAGCGAGTCCCAGATTCACGAAAGGTCCAACTATATCAATGGCAACCTTGGACCAAGGTCGTTCAGGAATGGCAATGGGAGAAAGCGGAGCGGTGCACACCTTCCTTGATTTATCGTTACTGGCACAAATGTGGCAGTCTTTAATGACAGCTTCAACCTCACGGTCCAACTCAGGCCACCAGTAGGATTCTCTCACCCTTGCTTTGGTGAGACTGCGACCTAAATGTCCCTCATGGGCTAGGTTGATTATCTTTTCTCTCATACCAGAAGGAGGAATTAATCTGTCACCTCTAAATAATTCACCCTGAACAATGTTCAACTCGTCCCTAATGTTCCAAAAACCTTTGGCAGAATCAGGAACTTCCCTCAAGACAGGCCAACCATTGACCGTAGCTTCCAAGATAAAATCTCTAGCAGGACCATCAGAAAAACACCCTTTCCATTCTACTTCATTTAAAGCAGACTCTCTCACCCAGGAAACAATGGGAACATCCAGGTCATACGTGACCAACTTATCGACAGGCAACCTAGAAAGAAAATCAGCGGGAACGTTCTTGGGACCAGGTAAGTATTCAACACAAAAATTGTATTCCATGAGACCCTCAACCCATCTCTTAATTCTGGGGGTAGTACATTCGACATTCCTACACGAGAACAACTGCACTAGGGGTTTGTGATCAGATCTCACTACAAACGGTAGGCCCCACAGATAGAATCTGAAGTGTTTGATGGCCCAAAAGCAAGCCAAAGCCTCGCGCTCAATGACAGAATAGCGCTCCTCCGCACCCTTCAAGGAACGTGACGCGAAACCGATAACTTTCTCTGAACCATCTACGAGCTGGGCCAAAACAGCCCCCAAACCACGTAAGCTGGCATCGGTGGATAAAATGGTCTTTTTGCGCACATCAAAATGCCCCAAGGTAGGCATCTTAGCAATCACTGACTTGACTGTGTCAAAAGCAATTGAACAATCTTGGTTCCAATCAAAAACGGCACCCTTCTTAAGGAGAAGTCTAATGGGTTGCATAACGCTGGCAAAGTTGGGAATAAACTTGGAGTAATACTCCGATAATCCATTAAAAGACTTGACTTGATCCTTATTAGAAGGAGGTTGAGCTTTGAGAATGGCCTCAGCAAGATCAAACTTAGGACTGATGCCTTCCCCAGATATGTTGTGCCCCAAATAAGATACAGACCTAACCCTGAATTTGCATTTCTCTTGTTTAAGAGTCAGACCGGCATCCTTGAGCCTGGACAAAACAGCAAAAAGGGTAACATCATGTCTGTTTGCATCAACACCGTGGACTAAAATGTCATCCTGGAAAAAGAGGACACAATCAATACCAGAAAGAACATTTTTCATGATTCTCTGAAAACAAGCGGCAGCGCTGCCTAACCCAAAAGGCATCCTAATGAATCTATATGCACCGATGGGAGTGACAAAAGAAGTGAGATGCCTCGACTCTTCATGTAAAAGAACCTGGTGGTAGGCAGCCGACAAATCCATAACGCTAAACAAAGTGGCACCACCTAACTTGGTCAAAATCTCATTAGGTAAAGGCTGCCTGTCTACCCAGATAGAACTGTTTAAACTCCTGAGGTCCACACACATCCTAATTTTGGTACCCTTGTCCTTAGGTGCCAAAACAATCGGCGCAAGCCATTCCGAGGATTCTATCTCCTCAACAACACCAAGCTTCAATAACCTGTCTATCTCAACTTGCAAAGGTTGCAACATAAGGTTAGGCACCTTCCTAACTTTGTGCACCACAGGCTTGGCACTACTTTTCTAAATTATCCTGTGTTTGAAACCTTTGAGTAACCCCAGATCTTCAGTAAAAACTTCAGGGAATTTCACAAGAACATCTGAAAAATCACCCCCTTCAGAAACCAACATAACTTGTTCGGGTGCATTGGGATTCAAAGTGATCCCCAGATTTCTTTGGTGACGCCAACCAAGGAGGTTATCTCCCCTCTTAGCAATATAAACCTTACCAACAGTTTCCCTGCCTTTGAAAGTAATGGTTTGGATGGAATATCCCAATACTTCAATCTTTTGTTTAGCATACGCTGGGTTCATTATCACCTGCTGGGCTCATCGTCGCCAGTATTGTAAGGATCAATACACAGGTAGTTGGTTAAAACGGGTTTATTAGCCCAACAGGGAGGCAAGTCATCCACGTCCAAGAACAGCAAAACCAACTGAACTACATCATGAATTCCAGAGTGACATGGCTGCATTCTCTCTTGAGATTGCACATATTTAAAGACATAGATACAACAGAGATCGCGCGGAACTGAGCTGGAGCCAAGCTGCAGGGGGAAGAACTGAGTTACCAACTCCCCGGCACGGACGCTTTACCCCTACCGATCGAGGTGCCTCGCAGAGAAGCTCTTTTGCAACCTGTTAAACCACTATCCATTCTGCCAGCATAAGCTGATCAGCGCCGCTTTTTCAGCGCTAGCGACCGTCGGAGGCAATTCTCCCGAGCTGAGGCAGAGGTCTGGCCGGATAACCCGCCGATATTGGGACCTTCTAACTGCTGGCAAAATGACCACGAGGGGGCAAAAATCCAAGACCAAAGCAACAGCGCCACAAACGGAGGGGGAGAAGGAGAGCGAAAAGTCTACCCAGCAGCAGAGAGAGACTTGGGGGCTATCGGAAAGACTGCCAAGACTAATTCTGCTATGGGTGCAGGCAGCTCCCCCTCCATTAGCCTTCATTTTCCTGTGGTCAAGCCGGCTAATTCAATCAACTTGGAGGGGGGGGTTGTTGGAACCGATAAGATCACACCCACTTCTAACCCCCATGTACCCTCTCCTGATCCTGAAATATTCACCCCAAGTGGGGCGCAGGCAACACCCTTAGTTATTAGGGAGAGTGATAACTGGCCTATGGAAACCGGCCCTAACGAAACCTCAAGCTTGAACCCTGGTCAGGTGTCCGGCGAGGGAGAAGATATCAGCGCGGTGCTTATACAGCCTCCAGGCTCTGAACCCAACACCGAAAATATTTACTCGGTCACTGACGGATCACTCTCGGAATCAGGCTCTTGCAGAGAGGAGACATCATCTGCAGAAGGGCAGTCAGAAGATAACGAGTCTGAGAAAGAAAGCCTTCCTAATAAAGCTCCCGAACCCTATACCGTATTAAGGATAAGACACTCCAGGCGAAAACTAAACCAGCTGAAGGGAGCTCATCACATTTCACCGAGTTTACTTGTTCCTAGTGATGACCACCGAACCTCCAGCGCATCTAATGCATCCAATACCACACCACTCCAGAAGGATGACGCTGAAAGTGCTGGGGATGGCAAAAATCCTACCTTGGTATCCATACTAAATTCAATCAAGGCATTCCAGGAAGAGGTACGGGCTGACAATCTGACAGCTAAGACTGCTTCCAAAAAACTCCAAAGCGGGGTGAGAAAACTCAATAAGGCTTGCACAGACATTGGCGATAGGCTAACTATGGTTGAAACCAGGACTGAGATTCTAGAAGGGGAGGTCACGGAGGCAAAGGAACAAAGGATCTCACACGAGGCATGCCCGGTAGACCTAATGACTAAGCTGGAGGACCAAGAAAATCGGCAGCGCCGCAAAACCTGCGACTTCTAGGAATTCCAGAGGGAGTTGAGGGGGAGGACCCTAGAGGCTACATAGTAAAGCTCTTGCAAGCTGCGTTTCCCTCAGAAACTGCCTGGAACTGGGACCTAGAAATCCAGCGAGCGCACAGGTTCCCCTTCAACTTGAAGCATAAAAGGGGCGATGGCAACCTCAACGATAAACCTAGGGTCTTCCTCGTATTCTTCGGAAACTTTCTTTTGAGACAATTGGTCTATGATAAAGTGAGACCCAATGCACAGAAAGACGCTAATGGGGTCAAATTTTTCGCTAAACCGGATTTCTGCCATGCAACGGTGGAGCGCAGATGGAGACTAAGGCAACTGATAACCCCGTTCCAACAATTAAGCGCCCAGGTCTATTTAATGAACCCTGCCAGATTAAAAGTAATTATTGAAGGAAAAACGAGGGTCTTTCTATCTGAAATCAAAGCCGAAGGGCCAGGGGTCCTAGATTGGGTATCAGGGGAGCTAGCCTACTGGCAAACGCCCATAATATTGTGCAGTGATCTGAATTTAAATCTACCTGTGGGCTGGAGCTTGAAAAGGACTGGAGATATCTGGGGAGGAAGCCAAGGGTGTTTCAATCTCTACTGAATTTAATAGAGACTCATGGCTTGCGGGATGTCTGGTCTGAGCTAAGATCTAAACAGGAGGGGTTCACTTTTTTCTCAGCTCCTCATGTAAAACTCACAAGAATAGATTACTTCTTTATCTCTTCGATCACTGGTTAGCTCTTCTAGTATAGACATAATACCCAGATTTATGTCAGACCACAATCCACTAATATTGCATCTGGATGGCCTAAAATTTGAAAACAAGAGTACAACCTGGTCCTTTGAGAAAGCACTGTGGATAGAGGAGTTCTTGGAGATAAACTTAGACTCCGCTCCCTTGATCGTGGTTCGGGACGCTTTCAAGTCCGGGGTCAGGGGGGAGACTCTATGCTTTTCTGTCAGGAGAAACAAAGCTGAGAGGATACAGATTCAGGAATTACAGGAGAAACTAGGGGTAGAAGAAACAAGGCTAGTGCAGGCAATAAAAGCAGGAGGGATTGTGGATGAAATCCAACATGCAGTCACTGTTATAAAAGCCGAAATTGCCTCAATTTTTGCTGAAAGAACTGCGTCCAAATGGGCAGCAACCAAAGGGAAACTGTATGAATGTGGGGAACATATTGGACATCAATTGGCACTAACGATTAGACAACAAACGACTTTAAATACAATAGCGGAAATTAAGACAATCACGGGGGGGCTGACTAAGGATCCCACTGAAATACTTAAGGCTTTCAAAGAGTACTATAGTAAACTGTACACAGAGGAGGATGTCAGGCCCGTAGGTGATCAGAGCTTGAATGCTGCAGGCTATTTAGACTCTATAGATACACCTAAATTAAATTCAATTGAACAAGAGCAGCTAGAATTCCCTCCCACCTGGGAGGAGATACATAACGCAATCAAAAGTCTTCCAGACGGAAAGGCGGCCGGCCTTGACTCTATCCGTGCTGAGTTCTATAAAATCTTTGAAAGTCAGATTAAGGAGATATTCTCTTTAGTAGTAGGGTCAATATTCGGAGGCACGTCACCACCTGCTTCTTGGTCACTTGCGAAAATTATCATCATTGCTAAAAAGGAAAAATCACCTCTAGAAATGGCATCCTATAGCCCAATCACTCTAATTAATACTGACTCAAAAATATTCTCCAAAATATTAGCCAACAGGATCTCACAAAACATCCAAAAATTGGTCTCTAACTGGCAGCATGGGTACCACAGAACATGTCAGGAGGGCAATTATGTTAATGGATGCAGCAAAGGTAACAGGGGACCCGATTGCTTTAATACTATTAGATGCTGAGAAAGCATTCGATCTGGTCTCCTGGTTATTTTTGTGGGAGATAATAAAAAGGTCAGGCTTTGGCCCGATTATGATACAGGCAATTCAGGTATTATACCAAACACCCAGGGCCTAAATCATGATCAATGGAAATTTGACCAATTCAATTACCATCACTCGGGGTACCCAGCAGGGCTGCCCATGTTCCCCTCTGCTGTTTGCACTCTACATAAACCCAGTTATTACAAAAATTTTAGCAAACCCAGAGATTAGGCCGGATGTCAGGCAAGGGATAGAAACTAAAATCATGGCATACGCTGACGACCTGGCAATAATTACACCCGATCCCGAGAAGTCCATCAGGGCCCTGGAATATGAGACACAGAAATTTGGAGAGATATCAGGCTACTCACTAAACAGAACAAAAACCCAGATAATTATAAATGAAAACATAAGCTGGTCCAGGCCCCTAGTAGTTGCAAAAGCCAAGTATTTGGGGGTAAGCATCACTGCAAATCTAGACGCAATAGTGGGTAACAACCTGAACCCACTTGTCAAGGATACTAAAAAAGTATTAAAAAGAATTGATAATTTACACCTAACAATAGTCGGCCGGAGGAACGTAATAAAGATGACTTACTCTCCAAAATTACTATACTATACTTTCTTAGAACTATCCCTCTGGAATTCAGTGATGCTGTCCTTCACCTATTTGAGCAAATTTTCAGCCAGTTCATATGGTCTTACTCTAATATAAGAAGGTCTTACAAATGGCTATCTTTACCAAAAGAAAGAGGGGTTTGGGCGCTACCGAATCTTAAACTCTACTATTGGGCTGTCGCTTTGTAGTATAGCCCTTCGTTACTGCTCGATTACGACATACAGTCCACCTCAGATCTTCCGTCTCCTTAAATAGCTTTAATTGGAGTGAATGCTCGAGGAATACTATGGAGACAACTCAAATTCGGCTACTTTAACCGGGTGCGGTTCAAGTCTTTAATAAATATTTACCGAGTTTTTTACAAACTGGTAGGACTAGGTAGACTAAATTACTACACTCCAATTAAAGATAATGCAATACTTTCTGTAATTTTTAAAGGATCATATCTTTATAA
Source organism: Lissotriton vulgaris (assembly GCF_964263255.1). Taxonomy (NCBI): domain Eukaryota; kingdom Metazoa; phylum Chordata; class Amphibia; order Caudata; family Salamandridae; genus Lissotriton; species Lissotriton vulgaris. Next base: position 1,103,196,387 of record NC_141693.1, read on the forward strand.
ATGGTACAACGCTGGGGTTATCAAATTGGGCGATCTGATTAATCAGGAAGGGGTTCGGACCTTTCAGGACATTAAAATACGGTTTCAGATAGAAGAGAGCCTATTATTTCAATACTATGCGATTAAAAGTTTCTTGGAACACAAGACCGGTGGACCAGCTGGATTCAAGAAAAATGACATCATGGATAGACTGCGCTCAAATAATCCGCCTAGGATAGGAACTATCTACTCCAGTTTTAATGATAAAATGCCCGATGATTTAGAAAGGATTGGGCTGAAGTGGCAAACAAAACTGAATATCGAGTCAAATATTTTCACCAGGGGGAGGAGCCAAGCTCGCGACCGTGATGGCCGCAATGTAGCTCGGCTCCGTTAGCCTTCCTGCCCAACACATATATCCTGACATGCATCCTGCTCCGAGACGACATACTCGGAAAGACGAAGGAAAGCTTGTACTCACCAGCTGTCCCGGGGGCTCCTGCGAGCGGCGGATCCGAAGTTACGCCCCTGCTTGATCTGAGGCCTTCGCGGTGCAGAGACCGGGGACTTGCCTGTGGAGGTCAGCCGGCGAGATGGTGTCGACGGCGGCCCCTGGTGGAGAGGAGAGGTTGGCCGGGAGAGGCTGTGGTGCGGTTATGCCGATGGCAACGGATCGGGCCCGGTCCAGCGGCCGGAGGGACCCGTGGTGAGGTGCGGCACGCCGTGGATGGGGGAAGACCGTGTAGTAGGCTCCCACCTTTGTTGCCTTGTCCGGCCATCTTGAAGCTTTGCGCCCGGAGTCGGCGTGCGGCGCCCGCGGGGCGGTGGCGCTGGCGGTCCCCCTTTCTGTGGCTCTCCTTTCTGCACCCAGATTGCCACTCCTGGGGCTCGAGGGGGCTCCCGCGGTGGCCTTGCTTGAGAGCCCACTCCAGAAGTTGAGGCACACGAGGACGCGACTGGATCTGCAAGATACAGTATCAGGGAAGAGGGTTAACCCAAATAAGTCACTGGGACCTGGGTGTACAGCATTAAGAGGAAAGGGGTCCCAGTTACGGAGGGGTTCGAGTAATCACAATCAATTTATTAAATCAAATGAAACAAAATGCATCTATAATGTTTTATTCACATTATAGGAAAAACAACAAATATAATGTCAAGCAATGCGGTTGCATTAGTGCCCCTGGGGGTAAGGAGGACGTGAAGTCGTGAAGGAGGTGTAGGTAGGGAATAGTGACAATAAAAACACGTATATATCAGACGTTGGTACAGATTCAATGAAAGATATATAACAAAACGGTCACAGTTCAAACCAATATTTCATAGTACACATGCCCCATTGTCCATAATATACAGGAATAGTGGGTAAGGAGAGGCTGTGTCATAAACCGGGGAGTGTGTCGACGTTTCGACCCCAAGTAAGGCAGGAATCAATGAAGTCCTTGCATGAGGGTCTTCATCAGGACGAAGGAAGGGAGGGGCTAACAACCTATTTAAAGGAGTAATTAAATCATATTATTATAATGGTCATTAGAAAAATGTCTTAATCAAAAGAAGAATTAAGGGGTGGACACACCGAGTGTTGAAGCATACCTGAATAAATCAGTGCTTCCTGGTCATTGGTCAGGATAGGTCCGATGAGAAGAACTCAATCCTAAGGAAGATGCCAACAATGTGTAAAAACTATATTGTGACACATCATCGTAACGGAAATGATTAAATCAAACTTACTTATTATATTAAATCCGGTATCCCGACTTGATAGGGAAGATGGATCCGGACACTGGGCAAAGGAGACCACTCTACGTATCTACATAAAAGGGAAAGCATATTCAGCCTTGGCCAGGATGTACTCACTACGGGAAAGAGGTCAGTCAGTGGGGCAGCTTACCATTTAGCGTAGAGAAATTTCAGAGTGTCCCCGTTTCAATGGATTACGTCCGCATAAATCAGGAGTCGTAATCTAAGTAAAGGATAAAGAGGGAAGTTGAGAATACTGTGGTGCTCAGAGTCATCAGTATTGAAACTACTTGTTAAAGACCGATGATCGGCGGGCTTACCGATGGATGATTAATCCAGCGTCTCTAGCGGGAGCCTCGAGGTGAATGCCGAGCTTCCTGAAACGCTCGTGGTCATGGTAACAAGATTGTCAAGTGAGCAATGAATAGGGAAGAAAGACTATATTGGTCTAGAATTTCCAGAGTGTAGGCCATCTGGATTACTGATCAATGATTAAAAATTTGAACTGTTGGTATAGTATAGGTAAAGGGTCGGTCATAATTATACTGTTCCGTACTTGGGAAAAGCCAGTTTGAGTATCGAGTATACCACGCACTATTTGTGGTTAGTCGGAATCATAAGGTAAACAGACTCGAGGTCTGTGGTCATTAGGATATACCTATAGTAGTTCCGAAGCAATTATGAGAGGGCCAATTCAGATTCACAGGGCGTACCTATCACATGATGGTAAAGGCCATGTTGTTGCAAGAGGAATTGTTAAACCATTGAAAAGCATAGTAACAACCAGTTATTATCCATTCCCGAAATTACAATATCCAACACACATGTACTGCGTACCTATCACAAGATGGTAAAGGCAGTGTCAGTCGGTCAGAGATATAATGAATGATAGAGGTTGACATATTACATTACCCACTGCAGGTAGATTCACAGGTGTACCTGTCGCAAGACGGTAAAGACCTGAAATTGGTGAATATCAGTGTATGAATCAACAAAGTAGAGTAGATTATTATGGCAGAGTTGTCAATTGAGAGAAGGAACTGTCATGTTAATTTAAGCCTGATTGTATGGAGTCAAAGACAAACATCCATTTTAGTTCACGGATATTAAGGATAGTGGTGATATTCCCACCCCGGGGTCCTAGAGTGGCTTTCTCAATTATAACCCATTTCAGACTCTCTGGTGGGTGTGACGCTGATCTAAAGTGGTCTACAAGGGGTGCCCCTGCCACTTCACATCTGATTCTGCTCATGTGTTGCAAAATGCGTTGTTTAATCTTTTGCTGGGTCTGGCCAATATACACGAGATTGCATGGGCAGACGATGGCATAGATCACGGCTGAGGTATTGCAGTTGGTTAATGTTTTCAGCTGGATTCTGCGTTGGTTATGCTGAAATTCTTTAGTCTGTACAGTGGTGTCGCAAGCTTTGCAATGGCCGCATTTGAAGTGGCCTATGACTGGTTGAAGATTCCAGAGTGATCTGATGGTGGGTTCCTCCTTGGCGGGGAGAAGAGAGCGCACAACATAGTCCTTGACACTTTTTGATTTTTTGAAGGCATGGAGAGGGTTGTCGGGATGTTTTATGTCATCCGAGATCAGTTGCCAGTGACGGTTGACGATTTTCTTGATTTGGTTGCTCTTAGTAGAGAATGTAGTCAAGCACACAATGCGTTCCGCTTGATTTGTGGTGGAGTCTTTTTCTTTCAAGAGTTCCTCCCGAGGGTAGAACCAGGCTCTTTTTCGGGCTTTGGTGACCAATCTTCTAGGATATCCACGTGCTTTCAAACGATCAGATAGATCTTCCGATTGTTGTAGATAATGTTCTTTATTGGAACAGTTCCTACGTATGCATAGGAACTGACCAAACGGGAGATTGTCCCTTAGTGCCCGGGGATGGTGACTGTTATACTGAAGTAGGGAGTTCCTTTCCGTTGATTTTCTGTAGAGTGTTGTTAAGAGTTGACCTTGATGGTGGTATATGGTGATGTCTAAAAAGTCTATACTTTGATTGTCAGATTTAGTGGTGAACTGTAGATGGGGTAATTGTTGGTTCAGCCAAGTGTGAAAGTTTGTTAACGTTGTTGAATCACCATCCCAGATTAGAAGGGTGTCGTCGATATAACGAACCCATAGGTGTAAATGGTCTCAGAAAGGATTCTGATTGTTCAGTATTGTACTGTCTTCAAAAGCCGCCATATATAGAATGGCTACATCTGGGGCAAAGGGAGCCCCCATCGCCACTCCTTGGGTCTGCAAGAAAAATTTATTTTTGAATGTAAAGAAGTTTTTTGTCATGGCAATCCGTAGTAGAGCTATAATGTCAAGGACTATGTTGTGCGCTCTCTTCTCCCCGCCAAGGAGGAACCCACCATCAGATCACTCTGGAATCTTCAACCAGTCATAGGCCACTTCAAATGCAGCCATTGCAAAGCTTGCGACACCACTGTACAGACTAAAGAATTTCAGCATAACCAACGCAGAATCCAGCTGAAAACATTAACCAACTGCAATACCTCAGCCGTGATCTATGCCATCGTCTGCCCATGCAATCCCGTGTATATTGGCCAGACCCAGCAAAAGATTAAACAACGCATTTTGCAACACATGAGCAGAATCAGATGTGAAGTGGCAGGGGCACCCCTTGTAGACCACTTTAGATCAGCGTCACACCCACCAGAGAGTCTGAAATGGGTTATAATTGAGAAAGCCACTCTAGAACCCCGGGGTGGGAATATCACCGCTATCCTTAATATCCGTGAACTAAAATAGATGTTTTTCTTTGACTCCATACAATCAGGCTTAAATGAACATGACAGTTCCTTCTCTCAATTGACAACTCTGCCATAATAATCTACTCTACTTTGTTGATTCATACACTGATATTCACCAATTTCAGGTCTTTACCGTCTTGCGACAGGTACACCTGTGAATCTACCTGCAGTGGGTAATGCAATATGTCAACCTCTATCATTAATTGCATCTCTGACCGACTGACACTGCCTTTACCATCTTGTGATAGGTACGCAGTACATGTGTGTTGGATATTGTAATTTCGGGAATGGATAATAACTGGTTGTTACTATGCTTTTCAATGGTTTAACAATTCCTCTTGCAACAACATGGCTTTACCATCATGTGATAGGTACGCCCTGTGAATCTGAATTGGCCCTCTCATAATTGCTTCGGAACTACTATAGGTATATCCTAATGACCACAGACCTCGAATCTGTTTACCTTATGATTCCGACTAACCACAAATAGTGCGTGGTATACTCGATACTCAAACTGGCTTTTCCCAAGTACGGAACAGTATAATTATGACCGACCCTTTACCTATACTATACCAACAGTTCAAACTTTTAATCATTGATCAGTAATCCAGATGGCCTACACTCTGGTAATTCTAGACCAATATAGTCTTTCTTCCCTATTCATTGCTCACGTGACAATCTTGTTACCATGACCACGAGCGTTTCAGGAAGCTCGGCATTCACCTCGAGGCTCCCGCTAGAGACGCTGGATTAATCATCCATCGGTAAGCCCGCCGATCATCGGTCTTTAACAAGTAGTTTCAATACTGATGACTCTGAGCACCACAGTATTCTCAACTTCCCTCTTTATCCTTTACTTAGATTACGACTCCTGATTTATGCGGACGTAATCCATTGAAACGGGGACACTCTGAAATTTCTCTACGCTAAATAATAAGCTGCCCCACTGACTGACCTCTTTCCCGTAGTGAGTACATCCTGGCCAAGGCTTAATATGCTTTCCCTTTTATGTAGATACGTAGAGTGGTCTCCTTTGCCCAGTGTCCGGATCCATCTTCCCTATCAAGTCGGGATACCGGATTTAATATAATAAGTAAGTTTGGTTTAATCATTTCCGTTACGATGATGTGTCACAATATAGTTTTTACACATTGTTGGCATCTTCCTTAGGATTGAGTTCTTCTCATCGGACCTATCCTGACCAATGACCAGGAAGCACTGATTTATTCAGGTATGCTTCAACACTCGGTGTGTCCACCTCTTAATTCTTCTTTTGATTAAGACATTTTTCTAATGACCATTATAATAATATGATTTAATTACTCCTTTAAATAGGTTGTTAGCCCCTCCCTTCCTTCGTCCTGATGAAGACCCTCATGCAAGGACTTCATTGATTCCTGCCTTACTTGGGGTCGAAACGTCGACACACTCCCCGGTTTATGACACAGCCTCTCCTTACCCACTATTCCTGTATATTATGGACAATGGGGCATGTGTACTATGAAATATTGGTTTGAACTGTGACCGTTTTGTTATATATCTTTCATTGAATCTGTACCAACGTCTGATATATACGTGTTTTTATTGTCACTATTCCCTACCTACACCTCCTTCACGACTTCGCGTCCTCCTTACCCCCAGGGGCACTAATGCAACCGCATTGCTTGACATTATATTTGTTGTTTTTTCCTATAATGTGAATAAAACATTATAGATGCATTTTGTTTCATTTGATTTAATAAATTGATTGTTGTGAGAAGGTGGCCTGATATGCAGTGCTCACTATTCTAGTGAACACTATGTATCAGTCCAGCAACCCTTATTGATGATTGGTTGTAAGTCAACCTTATAGACCAGCTATCCTAGTAGCGTGGATACGAGCAGTCTAAGGCTAAAGACTCGAGAGGGCGTGTTAAGCCAGCTGTTTACCACACATATACCCCTTGAACACCAAGTGAAAGGACACCACACAAGTGTTATGAAAATAAACAGTTATTTATTAAGAATCACAACAGCGCTGTACTCTTTATGAGGACAGGGTACTAAGCACAAACCAAAACTCTTACAAAAATACTTAAGTTAGCACAGTATATACAAATGCCCGAGGGGCACGGAAAACCATATACTCTGAAAGTGGAATGTGAAATTACTAGCAGGTAAGTACAGTACTAATAGCTTTTGGAATCGCTAGGACTTGACTAGGGAATCGTTAGATTACTTCTAGGAGACCCAGGGGACTCGGGTGCAGTGTGTACACTCTCACGCGAGATGCGGACAAAAGTCTATGGTAGCTAGAAATTGCAAAGTTAGTGTTCTCGGGCGAACCCGACCTGGTAGGGAGAAAACGACAGTGGATCCTGACCCTTGGATAGTGAGGCTATGCTGGGGCACCGAAATGCCGAAGTTACCTAGCCCAGGGGCTGCAGCTGCATAGGTCTGAAAAGACGTCGGGAATCCTCGTAGACGGACCAGGAGCCGGAAGAAAAGATGCTGGCCGGTGACCAGTGAAGAGAGTTCAGTTGGATCCAAGCCTGGATCTTGAAGATAGATGACACCTGAAAGCAGAGGGGACCAAGTTCGAGACTACTAGCCAGTAGTCAGTGGGCACCAGGAGGGCACCGGATGGTAGCCACCTCGACAAGGTGGGTGGGTGACGCTGTGCTCGGAGATCTCACGGACCAGGAGGCGTTGTCGGCGACCAGGATGGAGGATCGAGCTGTCCTACGAAGATAGAAGCTGTCGGCGTCGCTGGACCCAGGATTGGGCAACAAAGCCTTGGCAAAATCAAGCCCACGCGGTGGACCTAAAATGGCGTCTGGAGTGGACCAGGAGGGTCCGGGGTGCCTCTCTTGAAGAAGGAAGCAAGGGCCAGTCTGGAGCAACCAGACCAGCAGCAGTGATGTCGTCGGGCGTCGTTCAGAAGGCCACAAGCCAGCCGGCTAGTAGCCAAACAACGCGGTGCACAGCAAACAGCAGAAGGGCCCCACGCAGATCGTGGAGATGCAGGGAGGCTGATCTTGGATGCTGGAGCTGCGCAGGGTTGGGGCTTCTCGGACCCCAAAGCACTCACCAGTGGAGGACACGGTGGGATTGCAGTAAAGATGTTGTGCAGTCTTGGCGATCGTCGGTCCCTCGAGGTCTCGTCGCACTCACGGTTCTCAGCTTTGCTGTAGAGGTGAGTAGAGGTCAGAGGTGCCAGGGAAGCCGGGTCTCGTCGAGCTGGGTCGTCGGATTCGTGATGAAGGACTTGCAGCAGACCGCAGTGTTTCTTTAGGATGGTGCCTGCGGATGCAGGGTGACTACTCCTTAGCCACAAGGGAGAATCTTGATGAAGAAATCTTGATGTCCTTTCGAAGAAAGTCGTGTCTTGATTCCAAAGATGATCTAATTTGAACAGGGGGCCCGCTCCCATCTTTATACTAAAAAAGGGGGCTGACCCGGTGACTAGGTCCTGCCTATGGGTGGGACCAGGAGGGGGGTGGTTACACCCCTCTGCCATGCCGGACTTTCCCCAGGCCAGGGGCTGGTGTGCCCCTGGAACTGGTTCTGACCGGCCTATGCGTAGTGAGCACCGGGGTGCCACTCAGCAGTCACCTTCCTGAAAAGCCCTGCCTACCCAGGATACACAAAACCATGTCTGGGACGGTGCTAGCACCGCCCCTGACAGGAAACCCTTTGTCCAGGCTCCCCTCGCTGGAAGGACTCCCAGCTGCAGGGGGTCAGACTCGTGTCTGTGGTGGCAGCATCCATTTTGTGGAGCTGAGGCTTGAGTTAACTTTAACCGGGGTTCACAGTTACATACATGTCGTGTCCCTCTAGAAGGGTGGAATGCTAACCCCGTCGCCAGAATTGGCGAGGGGTTAGTATTCCAATTCGTATGACACCTTACTCGACATGTTTTGATAAAGCAATACCAAAGTTAGCATTTAACCGCGAGGATTATAATGCACTTAAGAGTATATGGTATGCGATATCATGGAACAGCTATTAGGACTTGGTTCCGCAAGCTGCAGACAGGCTCGGCTCATGCCAGAGCACCATCTCACACGATTCCAAGCACTCTGCCTTCAGGATTGTCAAGGCCTGCCATAGGAGTGACTGATAGGAATCTGTGTGTCCATTTTAGGGTTAGGTATAGGTATACTACACCTACAGCAAAGGGTGATTACACGACTTTGCCCCAGCTGTCATGCAGCCAGTTGTGTCAAATTTAGGAGGCCAGCCAGGGGTGGCATAATACATGCTGCAGCCCCTGGCAGCCCTGGGTACACCTATGCCCTGAGTTACAGGGTCTGATAAGGTGGCCCAGTACCAATTGGTAAATGCACCTACGGTACATGTTGTAATTTAGAAAGAGAACAGCCAGGCTGTGGGTCTGATTGGCAGGCCCACAGCCAGAGAAAGTCGTAAACCAGTGAAACAAAAGCAAAAAATCTGGGTGATCATAGGATTGCAGACCCTACTCTCCTACATGACCCCCCCCCCCCCAAACTTTGGGACAATAAGCTAACCTTGACCAGGTGAGTCTTCTTGTTCTAAGTGGAAATATCTGGAGAGCCCATCGGCATTGCCATGATCAGTACCAGGTCTATGTTCCACTGTAAAGTCCATCCCCTGTAGGGAAATGGACCACCTAAGCAGTTTGGGGTTTTCACCCTTCATCTGATTTAGCCACAAGAGGGGCTTATGGTCGGTCTGAATTTTGAAGTGAGTGCCAAACAAGTATGGCCTCAGCTTCTTCAGGGCCCAAACCACAGCAAAGGCCTCCCTCTCAATAGCTGACCAATTCTTCTCTCTGGGGGTCAGCCTTCTGCTTATAAAAGCAATGGGCTGGTCTTGACCATCAAAATTCAGTTGAGAAAGAACAGCTCCCACACCCAACTCAGAAGCATCTGTTTGGACAATGAATGGTTTGGAGTAGTCTGGACTCTTAAGGATAGGTGCTGTGCACATGGCCTGCTTTAGGTCATCGAATGCTTTTTGACAGCCTGCTGTCCACTGAACCTTTTTGGCATTTTCTTACTTGTCAGTTCATTTAATGGTGTCACAATGGAACCATAGTTCCTGACAAACTTTCTGTAGTATCCAGTCAGGCCCAAGAAAGCTCGAACCTGAGTCTGGGTGGTTGGAGGAGCCCAGTCCCTGATTGACTGTATTTTGCTCTCCAGTGGCTGAACCTGGCCTCCACCTACAAGGTGGCCCAGGTATACAACCTGTGTCTGCCCTATCTGGCACTTGGTGGCCTTGATAGTGAGGCCTGCTGCTTGCAGAGCCTCTAACACTTTCCTCAGGTGGACCAGGTGATCCTCCCAGGTGGAGCTAAAGACAGCAATATCATCTAGATATGCTGCACAGAAGTCATCCATCCCAGTAAGGACTTGATTCACCAACCTTTGGAAGGTGGCAGGTGCATTTTTCAGACCAAAGGGCATTACCACAAATTGATAATGCCCACCAGGGGTTGAAAATGCTGTCTTGGGCTTGGCATCCTCAGCTAACCTGATTTGCCAATACCCAGCTGTTAAGTCAAATGTACTTAAGTAGTTGGCAGAAGCCAATCTATCTATAAGTTCATCTGCCCTGGGTATTGGGTGGGCATCAGTCTTAGTGACTGCATTGAGACCCCTGTAGTCTACGCAAAACCTCATCTCTCTCTTACCATCTTGGGTGTGAGGCTTTGGCACTAGAACTACTGGACTAGCCCAAGGGCTATCTGAGGGTTCAATGACTCCCAACTCCAACATTTTCTGCACTTCAGTTTTTATGCAGTCTCTAACATGATCAGGCTGCCTGTAGATTTTACTCTTGACTGGCAGGCTGTCACCAGTGTCAACCTCATGGGTGCACCAATTGGTCTGACTGGGAACATATGTCTGAAAGACTGAAGAACCTGTTTGCAGTCTTTCTGCTGATGTTCAGAGAGGCTGCCACAAAAGACAACACCATCTACTGACCCATCATCAGGATTCTGAGTGAGCAGGTCTGGGAGAGGGTCACTCTCTTCCTCCTGTCCCTCATCTATGGCCATGAGCAAGCTCATGTCCTTCCTGTCGACATATGCTTTGAGCCTGTTGACATGGAGTACCCTGTGGGGACTCCTGGGAGTTCCAAGGTCCACCAGGTAGGTGACCTCTCCCTTTTGCTCAAGAATTGTGTGGGGCCCAGACCATTTGTCTTTGAGTGCTGCTGGGGCCACTGGCTCCAGCACCCACACCTTCTGTCCAGGCTGGTAAACAGTCAGGACAGCCTTTTGGTCATGCCAAGCTTTTTGAAGTTCTTGACTGGCCTTAAGGTTTTCAGATGCCTTCTCCATATACTCAGCCATCCTGGAGCGGAGACCAAGTACATAGTCCACTATGTTGGTTGCAGGCTTTTTGAGAGGTCTCTCCCATCCTTCCTTCACCAAACACAGGGGGCCTCTCACAGGATGCCCATACAAAAGTTCAAAAGGGCTGTAGCCAACCCCCTTTTGTGGGACCTCTCTGTAAGCAAACAGAAGGCAGGGAATCAGGACATCCCATCTACGCCTGAGCTTTTCAGGTAGTCCATGAATCATCCCTTTTAGGGTCCTGTTGAACCTTTCAACAAGCCCATTGCATTGTGGATGATAGGGTGTAGTGAATTTGTAATTGACACCACATTCCTTCCACATAGCAGTTAAGTAGCTTGACATGAAGTTTGCACCTCTGTCAGAGACAACCTCCTTAGGGAAGCCCACTCTGGAGAACACTCCAACTAGGGCCCTTGCCACCACAGGTGCTGTGGTGGTCCTAAGTGGAATAGCTTCAGGATACCTGGTGGCATGATCCACTACCACCAGTATAAACTTGTGCCCTGATGCTGTCTGGGGTTCCATTGGACCAACAATGTCAATCCCCACTCTTTCAAAGGGCACCCCCACCACAGGCATTGGTATAAGGGGGGCCTTTGTTGTGCCACCTGACTTACCACTGGCTTGGCAAGTGACACAGGAGCGACAAAACTCCTTGGTCTCCTCATTCATGTGAGGCCAGTGAAAGTGTGAGACAAGCCTGTCCCAAGTCTTTGTCTGGCCTAAGTGACCTGCTAAGGGAATCTCATGGGCCAAGGTAAGTAGGAAACCTCTCTGAGACAAGGGTACAACCAGCCTCCTGGTCATGCCAGGCTTGGGGTCTCTTGACTCAGTGTACAGGAGTCCATCTTCCCAGTATACCTTGTGGGTACCTGTGGCGTTCCCAGCAGCCTCAGCAGCAGCCTGCTGTCTGAGGGGTTCAGGAGAAGGGCAGTCTAACTGGTCCTTCCCCAGGTCTTCCCTTGAGGGTCCCCCTGAACCCAAGAATTCAACTTGATCAAGTTCAAACTCTCTAGGCTCAGTTTCCCTCAATTCCTGTAGGTCAGCCTCCTCTGAGACTTGATCCACAACCTGGGGCAAGGGGGAAGGCACAGCCTTAACCCTACTGCTCTTTTTCTTGGAAGGTGTCTGGTCCATTGTTCCAGGATCCAGCACCTGTTCAGTGGGGCATTTCCTGACCTGTGACCTGGTCACAGCAAACACATGTGCTGGCAAGCCTAACATTTCCATGTGAGTCCTCTGCTCCACCTCTGTCCATTGTGATGACTCCAAATCATTGCCCAACAAACAATCCACTGGGAGGTCTGAACTAACTACAACCTTCTTCTGGCCAGTTACCCCTACCCAGGAGAAAGCTACAATTGCCATACTGTGAGTGGTAGTGACATTGCTTGCATTGGTCACCAGGAATTCTGTACCTGGCATGATCTGTCCAGGGTCCACAAAGTTAGGTGTCACCATTGTGACACTGGCACAAGTGTCCCTATAGGCCTGAGCCATTTTTCCATTAATGAAAGGTGTCTGTCTGTATTTGCCTAAAGTATTGGGACTTATGTCAGGGGACATATCCATATCCCCTGTACTGACAAGGACAGCCTGAGTGAGTGTACCAACTAAGTTGTCACACCCCTCAGATCCCAGGGTTAACCCTACTAAACCCTTGGGAGGTGCACTACCACTGCTGACTGTACTAGGGGGCACAGGTGCCTTAGGGGCTGCAGTGGCAGGAGTCTGCCCTCCTCCTTTCTTGGTGCACTCACTAAACCAGTGAGTTTTACTTTTGCAGTATTGGCACCACCTTTTAGATTGGCCTTCTTTCTTCTTTTGGGGAGCCTGACCCCCACCCTCTTTGGGTTATTGGGGACCTGTCGAAGACTTCTGGTCATTTTGTTCCCCCTTAGAATCTTTACCCTTCTGGTCTGCTTTCTTCTGACCACCTTGATTCTGGCCCTGGTTCTGTTTAACTCTTGTTCTAACCCATCTGTCTGCCTTCTTTCCCAATTCTTGGGGAGAGGTCAGATCTGAGTCAACAAGATGCTGATGCAACAACTGGTTCTGACAATTGTTTAAAATTTGTTCTCTCATCATCAAATTGTACAATCATTTATAATCAGTAACCTTACTGCCCAGCAACCAGCCCTCAAAAGCCTTAGTGGCACAATCTACAAAGTCAGCCCAATCTTGAGACTGAGTTTTCTGGGTATCCCTGAACAGCACTCTGTACTGCTCAGTGGTTAGGCCAAACCCATCAACCAGTGTATTTTTCAAGACTTGGTAATCATTAGCATCCTCTACCCTTGTGGTGAGGAGCTTGTCTCTACCTTTACCTTCAAAGGAGAGCCACAAGATAGCTGCCCACTGACTCTGGGGAACACCTTGCACAGTGCAGGCCCTCTCCAAAGCAGTAATCCATTTGTGGATGTCATCCCCTTGTTTAAAGGGGGGCACTATCTTACCTAGGTGTTTTGTATCAAAACTCCTTTCCCTATTGCTAGGTACAATGCTGCCACCAGTGGGGACTGCCCCACTTAACTGTTGCTCTCTAGCAAAGGCAAGCCTCTCTTTGGCCAGGGCAAGTTCTTCCCTTTCAATCCTCAGATTGGCTGCCTTTTCTTTAGCTGCATACACTCTCCTCTGGGGAGATGTCATCCCCCTCTGAGAGGAGTGTTGAGAGCCATTGGTGTGAAGGGATCTGCCAGAGCCTCTGGATAGAGACCTAGCTCGTCCATTCCCAATGTTAAGCTGACCTGAGAGTGTCCCCAGGGCTCCCCTAGTACCAAGCTCATGTCTGCTTAAGTTGGACCTGGTTAGTCTGCTGACTTCTACCTGTCCCTTATCTGCCTCATCCCCTGACACCAAATCCTCATCCTCATCATCAGCATCATCTGCCTCCTGAAGGGGAGGGTCATGGCTATCATAGGGACCCTGTAAGGAGGGCATATTGCCATCTGGATTAGAAGGGTCTGGGTTACCAGCCCTCCTTGCATCATAAGTCTCTAAGAGACCAATCAGAAAGGCAGTTGTGGGGTTAGCCCCCTGCTTAATCTTCCTAGAGGTACATACTTGTCGTAACTCATGGAAGCTAAGCACAGTATATCTTGAAGGGATGACCTGTGGAGGGTCAACTGACACAAGGGGAGACTCAGTGTTTCCTCCTTTGTCCGACATACTGTTTCTAGTGTGGTGTAAGTGATGCACCTACCTACACTATGTGTTACCTACTGATCCCTTGCTAAGAGTTGCAGCCAAGGTGTGCTAGGCCTTGAGGAGCTACAACAGCTGGTTCAGTAGAACTCAGAGTATTCTAAGCTTTAGTTATATGTACCTAACAGTACTTATGTGATCTTTCAACAAGATATTCTTAGGATACGTGTGGTAAAACAACAGCAAGCTCAAATCCCAACCGCTGCTCACCAATGTGAGAAGGTGGCCTGATATGCAGTGCTCACTATTCTAGTGAACACTATGTATCAGTCCAGCAACCCTTATTGATGATTGGTTGTAAGTCAACCTTATAGACCAGCTATCCTAGTAGCGTGGATACGAGCAGTCTAAGGCTAAAGACTCGAGAGGGCGTGTTAAGCCAGCTGTTTACCACACATATACCCCTTGAACACCAAGTGAAAGGACACCACACAAGTGTTATGAAAATAAACAGTTATTTATTAAGAATCACAACAGCCCTGTACTCTTTATGAGGACAGGGTACTAAGCACAAACCAAAACTCTTACAAAAATACTTAAGTTAGCACAGTATATACAAATGCCCGAGGGGCACGGAAAACCATATACTCTGAAAGTGGAATGTGAAATTACTAGCAGGTAAGTACAGTACTAATAGCTTTTGGAATCGCTAGGACTTGACTAGGGAATCGTTAGATTACTTCTAGGAGACCCAGGGGACTCGGGTGCAGTGTGTGCACTCTCACGCGAGATGCGGACAAAAGTCTATGGTAGCTAGAAATTGCAAAGTTAGTGTTCTCGGGCGAACCCGACCTGGTAGGGAGAAAACGACAGTGGATCCTGACCCTTGGATAGTGAGGCTATGCTGGGGCACCGAAATGCCGAAGTTACCTAGCCCAGGGGCTGCAGCTGCATAGGTCTGAAAAGACGTCGGGAATCCTCGTAGACGGACCAGGAGCCGGAAGAAAAGATGCTGGCCGGTGACCAGTGAAGAGAGTTCAGTTGGATCCAAGCCTGGATCTTGAAGATAGATGACACCTGAAAGCAGAGGGGACCAAGTTCGAGACTACTAGCCAGTAGTCAGTGGGCACCAGGAGGGCACCGGATGGTAGCCACCTCGACAAGGTGGGTGGGTGACGCTGTGCTCGGAGATCTCACGGACCAGGAGGCGTTGTCGGCGACCAGGATGGAGGATCGAGCTGTCCCACGAAGATAGAAGCTGTCGGCGTCGCTGGACCCAGGATTGGGCAACAAAGCCTTGGCAAAATCAAGCCCACGCGGTGGACCTAAAATGGCGTCTGGAGTGGACCAGGAGGGTCCGGGGTGCCTCTCTTGAAGAAGGAAGCAAGGGCCAGTCTGGAGCAACCAGACCAGCAGCAGTGATGTCGTCGGGCGTCGTTCAGAAGGCCACAAGCCAGCCGGCTAGTAGCCAAACAACGCGGTGCACAGCAAACAGCAGAAGGGCCCCACGCAGATCGTGGAGATGCAGGGAGGCTGATCTTGGATGCTGGAGCTGCGCAGGGTTGGGGCTTCTCGGACCCCAAAGCACTCACCAGTGGAGGACACGGTGGGCTTGCAGTAAAGATGTCGTGCAGTCTTGGCGATCGTCGGTCCCTCGAGGTCTCGTCGCACTCACGGTTCTCAGCTTTGCTGTAGAGGTGAGTAGAGGTCAGAGGTGCCAGGGAAGCCGGGTCTCGTCGAGCTGGGTCGTCGGATTCGTGATGAAGGACTTGCAGCAGACCGCAGTGTTTCTTTAGGATGGTGCCTGCGGATGCAGGGTGACTACTCCTTAGCCACAAGGGAGAATCTTGATGAAGAAATCTTGATGTCCTTTCGAAGAAAGTCGTGTCTTGATTCCAAAGATGATCTAATTTGAACAGGGGGCCCGCTCCCATCTTTATACTAAAAAAGGGGGCTGACCCGGTGACTAGGTCCTGCCTATGGGTGGGACCAGGAGGGGGGTGGTTACACCCCTCTGCCATGCCGGACTTTCCCCAGGCCAGGGGCTGGTGTGCCCCTGGAACTGGTTCTGACCGGCCTATGCGTAGTGAGCACCGGGGTGCCACTCAGCAGTCACCTTCCTGAAAAGCCCTGCCTACCCAGGATACACAAAACCATGTCTGGGACGGTGCTAGCACCGCCCCTGACAGGAAACCCTTTGTCCAGGCTCCCCTCGCTGGAAGGACTCCCAGCTGCAGGGGGTCAGACTCGTGTCTGTGGTGGCAGCATCCATTTTGTGGAGCTGAGGCTTGAGTTAACTTTAACCGGGGTTCACAGTTACATACATGTCGTGTCCCTCTAGAAGGGTGGAATGCTAACCCCGTCGCCAGAATTGGCGAGGGGTTAGTATTCCAATTCGTATGACACCTTACTCGACATGTTTTGATAAAGCAATACCAAAGTTAGCATTTAACCGCGAGGATTATAATGCACTTAAGAGTATATGGTATGCGATATCATGGAGCAGCTATTAGGACTTGGTTCCGCAAGCTGCAGACAGGCTCAGCTCATGCCAGAGCACCATCTCACACGATTCCAAGCACTCTGCCTTCAGGATTGTCAAGGCCTGCCATAGGAGTGACTGATAGGAATCTGTGTGTCCATTTTAGGGTTAGGTATAGGTATACTACACCTACAGCAAAGGGTGATTACACGACTTTGCCCCAGCTGTCATGCAGCCAGTTGTGTCAAATTTAGGAGGCCAGCCAGGGGTGGCATAATACATGCTGCAGCCCCTGGCAGCCCTGGGTACACCTATGCCCTGAGTTACAGGGTCTGATAAGGTGGCCCAGTACCAATTGGTAAATGCACCTAGGGTACATGTTGTAATTTAGAAAGAGAACAGCCAGGCTGTGGGTCTGATTGGCAGGCCCACAGCCAGAGAAAGTCGTAAACCAGTGAAACAAAAGCAAAAAATCTGGGTGATCATAGGATTGCAGACCCTACTCTCCTACAATTGTGATTACTCGAACCCCTCCGTAACTGGGACCTGAAGTAATCTGACACAATAGTTGCAGAGGAAGTAGTTTATTCAGATCCACAGGACACAGCTTGTACAACCACTTGTAGGTAAGGTTCAACAGCAAATGATCAACCACCACACAGAGAATGTAGAATGCACATGACAAGTATAACTATTCTAAGAAGGCAGTGACATACTGTTAAAGGGATACTACACACCTCCCCCCCTTTAAAAAAACAAAAAGAAACATAACCAAAACAAGAGAAATAAAAGGAATCCACAAGGAGAAATTAGTGTACAAAATCACGTAATTTAACAGGAGTAGACCTGATGCGAGTACTTCTTCTTAGGGGAACATCAGGAGATTGAACAGCATGGGGAGAAGCAGAACTGCCAGGAGAAAACTGTTCAGAGTGAACAGCAACATTGGGAGAAAGAGGAACAATGTTGGGAAATAGGACATCATTGTTACTCGAGGAAGGTTGAACATCACTGCAAAAGGTATCTAACAAGGCAGGATGGCAGTCATCGGAAGAGTGATCAGGAATGAGAAGCTTTGAAGAGGGTAGAGAGTTCATTAGCACATTAGGTTTTCTACACAGAGAAACCCTGCGAAAGTTCCACACCTTGCCACCATCCACTCTGACAGCCTTACTAAAGACTTCGGTGACTTTACACGGGTCGGACCATTTGTTCCACCTAGAACCACAAGATCTACCAAACTTAACACGCACCAAATCACCAATTTTGATACCAGGTTTAGAAAGGCGAGTGGAGTTACATCTCATCTTCTCTTGATGTTTCAACACCTTGTCTCTAACCAAAGAAGGATCAGCACTAGGCGAGGAAGGAATCTTTACTTTCATCCACCAAGGTAGAAGTTTGGAACCAGGTTTGCGACCTTTCAACAGCTCAAAGGGAGAAAACCCCGTGACTGAATTGGGGGAAGTGCGATAAGAAAGAAGAGAAGCACGAAGAGACTTCCTCCAATCCAATTTACTTTTAATAGCAAGTTGTAATGACTCTTTAATGACCCTGTTAAAGCGCTCAGTAAGACCATTGGCTTGAGGGTTATAGTTAGACACCCTTTTGTGAACAACTCCGCACCTGTCCAAGAAGGACGAAAATTCACTACTAATGAATTGCGGGCCGTTGTCAGAGACCAACTCAGCTGGGATTCCTTCCCTGCAGAAGATTTCATCAAGAAATTCAACCACCTGAGAGGAACCGGTCTTGTCCACAACCTTGATCTCTGGCCACTTGGAGAAGTAATCAATCAAGACTAAAATAAAGACAACCTTATTATCAGACAAATCCAAAGGGCCAACAATGTCAATTCCAAGTTTTTTCCAAGGACACATGGAATACTCAATAGGTGAAACATCAGATTTGGCAGCAAGAGGTTTAGCGGATTTATCGCTACTGGAGCAAGGGGAACAGGAACTGACCCATTTATCTACCATCCTGTCAATGCCAGGCCACCAATAGAATTCACGTATGCGTCTTTTGGTGTTAGACATGCCCATGTGGCCTTCATGAGCCATAGAAATTATTTTTTCACGTAAACTAGAAGGAGGAACTATTTTATCACACCTAGTTACAAAACCCTGGTCAAACATGAGTTCTTCCTTTATTTTGCTGAAAGAAAGAATATCGCCAGAAAGTTTCCTCTCTTCAGGCCACCCGTGCTTCAGGAAATCCACCACATTGGATAAAGGAACATCCTTAGACATGGCGTCACGCCAATTCGACTCAGAGATAATGCTAGACGTAGAATTGCATCTGGAATCATTCACATCATCAACAGTTAAGGCAACATCCACATCACAAGTGGAGTTCGTGGCAACTAAGGAAATACACGGCAGCCTGGACATACAGTCAGCATGGACGTTTAAACGACCAGGGACATATTCTACCACACATTGAAACTCTTGTAACTTAGCAGCCAGGCGTGCCAAACGTGCAGTTAAAGTGCGACCACCGCCGGCAGTCAACATGCTTATCAGTGGTTTGTGGTCTGTACGCAAACGAAATCTTGTTCCCCAAATAAATTGCCTGAAGTGTTCAACAGCCCATGTGCACGCCAACAGTTCCTTCTCTATAGTGGAATAGTTGAATTCCGCTCCACGAAGGGTGCGGGAAGCATAGGAAACAACATATTCTTCACCTTGGCACTTTTGCATTAACACCGAACCAAGCCCCACATTGCTTGCGTCCACACACACAATGCACTCTCTACCCAAATCAAAAGGTCTCAAGAAAGGGGCGTTAATAATCTCCTTTTTAAGTAACTCAAAGGCAGTTTGGTGTACATCTTTCCAAACGAATTTTGCATCTTTTTTTAATAGCAATCTCAAAACATGAACTTTGGAGGAATAATCTGAAACAAATTTGCTATAAAACTCGGTAAGACCGAGAAAGGACACCAATTGTTCTTTGTTGTTGGGCGAAGGCGCCTTGGTTATACTCAAAACGTGATTGAGTTTAGGTTTGATACCCTGAGCGGAGATTTCGTGACCCAAATACTCCACAGTGCTCTGTCTAAATTTGCACTTAGAGAGCTTCAAAGTGAGGCCCTTAGCTTTAACAGACAGTAGTACTTTATCTAAATTCTTATCATGGTCCTCATGGTCTTTTCCATATATCAAGATATCGTCTTGGAAGGCAATGGCATTGTTACACCCTTCCAAAACTTCTTTCATGAGGCGTTGAAAAACCGACGCTGCGCTGGCTAAGCCAAATGGCATGCGACGGAACTGGAACATGCCCTCAGGGGTTATGAAAGTAGTGAGGAATTTAGAATCTTCATGAAGGAGAACCTGGTGATAAGCACTGGCTAAATCTAGGGTTGAGAAAACGCAAGCACCAGAGAGAGTGGAAATTAGCTCATGAATGTTGGGTAAGGGATGTCTATCTACCCAAATTTCAGTGTTCAGGCTACGGAGGTCTACACAGAGACGAAGCTCCCCATTGCTTTTAATTGACAAAACTACTGGGGAAACCCAGGGGGAAGACTCGGTGGGTTCAATGATACCCCGAGTCACCAGGTCGGAAAGAATGGTTTTTAGTTTATCACGATATGCCAATGGGACATTCCTGACCCTGTGTCGAACTGGTGTTGCGTTTTCTTTCAAGATGATTTTGTGTTTGAAATTTACAAATTCACCTAAGACGTCAGAAAAAATCTCAGGAAATTTGTTCTTGACTGACACAATGAATTCATCCTCAGCAGGGGATACAATATATACAGGTGGGGAAGCATTGGGATCTAATTTGATTTTCAACTCATGTTGGTGTGGCCAACTTAGAAGAGAGGCACCCTTGGAAGAAACATACACTTTCCCTTTGATACTATTGCCTTTAAATCCTATATCAGCCCACATGTATCCTAACAGATCAATTTTTCGACCAGTGTATCCGCCTGGAGAAATATCAGACGGTAGTAAGCATGAGGAATTCCAATGCCTATTGAAAATGTCGCTACCAATTATGCTGTACCAAGCACATGAATCTATGAGCATAGTGATTTCTATACCATTAATAAAAACTTTATCCTTGGGAAAACCTGGACAAGCAGAATCACCAACACATAGTAGAGTGTTGATTTCTTGAACTTCCTCAGAGACTTCGTAGTCAAGATCAGTTAACAAATTCACTTTCTGTGGAGATCTACACATTTTACTAAAGTGTCCCGTTTTTTTGCATTTAACACAGACTTTATTCCACGCTGGACAACCTTTATAATTGCCAACGTGGTCATTGGCACCGCACCTATAACAGATAATAGGATTTTTCTTACCAGGGGCTCTGTTGTCTCTAGGAAAATACCTAGTCTGAGGAAAGGGAAATTTTTTCTGGTTATGGAACTCCTTCACTAAAGCTACTTCTGGGATTATTACTTTACTCTTAACATCGTGACTTCTGATCTCAGTTACAAAGAGTTCTGATTGTTCAATCCCTTTGGCTATATTAATAACAGCATTTAAAGAAGACTCGGTGCCCATCCACAACCGTTCTTGTATTTTTTTGCTCTTGGTTTTCATCATCAACTGGTCTCTCAATACTTGCTCGAAATTAATAGTTTCAAATGCACATGAAGCAGCTAAAGTTCTTAACACAGCTACATAATTTTCGATTGACTCATCGTCTTTCTGAGCACGGGAATAAAATTTGAATCTTTCCATAACTACGTTAATTCTCCTACCAAATCTGGTGGCTAGCTGTTTTACAACGATCTCAAAAATGTTAAAATCACCTGCCCCATCGATGGGAGGCAAGTTCTCTAACTCCTTAAGGCCTGCGCCACCTAAACAATTCTTTAATAAGGCTAGTTTTCTCTTAGGTGAGCAACCATCCTCCTCTACTACATCCACGTATGCCAGGAATGTGGGATACCACAGGTCCCATTCTACCTTAGGATCCCCAGCAGTGGGTAAAAAATGAGAGGGGGCAGCAATGTTATTAGACATTTCTAGAGAAAATGAGGGAAACCTGCAGAGAAGAAAACAATTAACACTGGAAATACAAGTACACACTGAAAATAATAAATTAATAAAATAAACGTAGTCACCGTGGTCAACTTCGTTTCTTGAGAATAGCGACAGAGGTAGTAACCATAGTCAATAGTGTTCCTTCAGGCGTTAAAATAAGAAAAGGATAATAAAAAAAAATAATCCAGCAGTTCATAAAATGTAATCCAGCAGTTCACACAATGTAGATGTAGGCTGAATGGTTTCAAAAGGAGAAAAAAAAACTGTCGATTTTCTCATGTGCGAAGGCTGAAAGCACACGATGAAATGTTAGTGCGAAGTAATTGACAAAAATGGTCGCTGTGCGACCTCTGACCTTTGCGTGGTTGAAGCGTGAGGCTGCTGCGTTCAGCGCGTCGTGTCGAATGTTGACACACAGCAGACGCGGAAGAGAAGTCAGCGCGAAGATGGAGCTCCACGCGAAGCTGGCAGAAGAGCACACGCAGCAGAATGTTGACACGCGTTTGAAGGAAAACAGGTCAGCGCTTTAACTCCTTCGTTTCTCGACAACCCCCAAACGCCAAAAAAAAAAATAAGTAAAAGTTAATGTAGGTTAACGCGGCTTGAATAAATTGTCAAGACTGGAAGTAGCAATAAATAATACACAATGACTGATGACAGGAAACACGTAGTTGCACACTGCCGCGGGTGCGATCAAAGCACTTGATAAATTACTGCCGCTGGTGCCATCATATTGCACATAAACAGGAAATAACAGAGGTAAAAGAGAAATACCTTTAAAACGTGTGAACGCTGGTCCTTGGATTTTTCTTCTTTTTTTTCAATGTAAGGGTAAAAAAAAAAAATGGTACTTCTTGCATTAGTCAGAGGGTGAGTCCTTCTTCATCCCAGTCGTCGCCAGTTTGTGAAGTAATCTGACACAATAGTTGCAGAGGAAGTAGTTTATTCAGATCCACAGGACACAGCTTGTACAACCACTTGTAGGTAAGGTTCAACAGCAAATGATCAACCACCACACAGAGAATGTAGAATGCACATGACAAGTATAACTATTCTAAGAAGGCAGTGACATACTGTTAAAGGGATACTACAGGACCCCTTTCCTCTTAATGGATCTGCAAGATGGCGGCCTGCGCCCTGAGTCACGGGCTGAACCAGGGTGGCGAATTTGTACCGCTGAAGTGTACGGGGGTCTGGTCGTGTGAGCGAGAGCCCACGCTTGGTGATGTTCTTGACGCCTTAAAGACTTTACATGCGACCTTGGCCCCCGACGCCCGGGTGCTGGAGAGAGGGACGGCCGCCATTGCTGTCCGGCCATCCCTCATGGATGCGGCTCGACTCCGAGTGTGTGCTGTTTTGTCCCCATCTGTTGCCGTGAGGAGTGCTGTCACTGTGCATCGGCAAGAGTATACGCCAGTGGCCCCGGATCCCGGGGTCACCCTGACTGTGGCGGGTGCGGGCGTGGGCACCACGTCGGGCCCGTTCCTGCTCGACTAATCGGGGAACAACGTAGATTGCCGATTCGAACTGCCTCAGCGAGACCTCCGTGTTATCCTGCGGGGACGACTCCACTTTCCTGGGAGGTGAGACTGTACCTACACTGTTTGTTGTTCCCGTTGTCGTTGCTGAAACGTCTAGACTGCCGCAAAAAGTTCTTGCTTGGCCGCTGGTTGCTGGAGTCCTCTGGTTTGCTCCCATGGTCTGCACTGCTTCGACCATACGGCCTCTCCACTTTGCTTTGTTTGCTGCCCACTACTCTACCATGCGCTGTAGCGATGGCTAGGAAAGGACAGGGGTGAGCCGGTTCTGGACCCGGAGGACTAATGGTTGGTGGATGGAGATGAGGAGTGCCCTCAACCATGATACTATGGACGATTCCTTCGAAGATTTATGATAACCCGAGACTACGTTGATTTCGTTCTGGTGCTGCATTAATGTGTGTGATGGCGGGGGGTAGGGGCCGAATTGTTCGATCAATGGCTTTCCTCTCCCCTGGTTCTTTCTCCTTTTTGTCTCTTTTATTTCCTTTTCTCTCTCTCTAACTTTTCCTATATTTCGGGTCTCTTATTTAGGGCGATAGGCACGCTGCTGGGGGGGTAGGCCGTAGCCTTCTGCAGGGGTGCAGGGTGGGGTGGGTGGGTTGGGTTCTTTTTCTGACCGTTCTTTTGTTTCTACGGCTCTTTTGTGTCCGTTTCTTAGGACGCCGTGGCTGTGCTTGTTTCCCACGGTGCGATTGCTTGTGGGGAGAGGGTGAGGTATTCTTACTTTATATGGTATTGATTGTACAGTTATCCTGACTTGAACGCCCCACCCCCAATAACGTGGTCCCCAGTTACTTTGCTCGCCCTTATCGCTGTGGGGAGGCGTACAGCAGCACGGCGTTCCTTCTTCTCTCCCTTTTTTTAGCGTTCCCCCTTTTTCTTATCTTCTGGGTCAGTATAGAGAATGACTTTAACTCCTTTTGCCGTTCTGATTATTCAGTCATGTATAAGAACAATAATTTGGTGGTCTATGTGCACGTGGTGGGCTATGATGGTATTGATTGGAAATATGGGCATCTATATCCTGATTGCTGTAGACTATTACTGATAACCGTTTTTACTGAAGCCTTAATGTTTTGCTGCTTGATTGGTGGCCCGCTATGAGCACTCGGATGATTAAACTGCAACTGATCCTGCTATAATTTCTACTATAAAATTAACCTTCTTTGATCCTACATTTGACGGTCACACTCAGCTCCTTTACGATTGAACTACTTGTTTGCAATATACTGGGTGACTGCCGTGAAACCTCTTTAATGATCTACGTGCTTTTCAGTTTGTTTCGTGGCCGGCCTAATTGGTTGTAGGCCCGTATTTGTATGCTACTATTTGCACAATAAAGGTTTTCAAAAATTAAAAAAAATATATATATATATTTTCACCAATGCTCATGATCTGTCCCAAAACTTTTTACTTTCCACTAAACTGCAGGCACAGTTTTATAAAACGGCTTTTTTCTTATACATTACACCGGGCAGGATTGCTAAATGGGGGAATAGGGCGGGGACTGTATGCCCTCGATGTCAAGAATATGCAGCAGATCAGACGCATATGTTTGCCACCTGTACAAAACTTAATCCACTCATTCAGCAAATTCAATTCTTTTGTAGGGGCGGTTTTATAGCAAAGGATACAATTCACCCCTGCTGAATTACTGCTAGGGTATGACGGCAACACTAGACCAGGGAGACCATTTATCTTTGTAGCTATGACTATTTACAGAATCTGTATCGCAACACACTCAAAAGACCCTAACCCGCCCTCATTCACACAGTGGCAGGCCAGACTACTGGCGACTTATAAAGGTAATTTATGCAAAAAGAGGGAAAAAGGCTAGGAAGAAGGGCCTCGTGCTCTGGGAACAGCTAGAGAAATGGGCAGATGGTACACAAAGCTGAATTAAGCCGTATGCTGGCAAAAATTTTCTTTTCTTCTACCTGCTTTGGAGCATTATGTAGTAGCTTGGCATTAGGAAATGTTTGCTTTTCTCCTTGTCTGTTCTTTCTTTTCTTACTCACTACCTTTAAACTTACTCCCGCTCATTGTTTGTAAACATAAGAGGGAACAATTGTAAGCAAATGTTGCGAGTTGGTGCCGGGGGGGGGGGTGTCTTGTCAGAAGTGGAGCAAAAGTATAATCTGTATTTTGTATATCAAAAAAAAAATCCATACAGGATTGGTATGGGATTTACATTGCAGTTCATTCCTGCATTTGTTCATTCTTCCCAATAAATGAAAGTATGTTTAAAAAATATTTGTAATGCTCTCCATTTGAGTGATGTTTGCTGGTCGTATACTTGTTGACTGGCAGGTTGAATGGTGTGCCATCATAGTACCTATTTATGATGCAGTAGCACGGTTGTTTGATCCCTTCCTGTAGAGAGTAGCTTATAAACTGGAGGTGTCAGTTTCAAAATCTAGTAGGACCTACTCTGCCTATTATCAATAGTAAGAGCTTGTGCATGTTGTGTTTCAAATAAAAATGTGCACTAGTAATAGTGTGCAGAGCAATTAAACTACACTTGAATTCACATGTTCCTACTGACATTCTGTCACCATTCTGTCTGTCCGCCCATCCGTCTGCCAATCCATATCCAAACCTGTTCATCCATCTTCAAACCTATCCATTAAACCTATCCATCCAGCCACCATTTTATTGTCATCCATACTTATCCATCCCCACTTTCATCCATCCATTCATCCTTTCAATCATCATCCATCCCCCTTTCACTCTTTTAAAGAGTGCAGACACACAAACACAAATTTGTGTGAAGGTTTATTAAGTATACAGGAACAACCCCTGAACGCCTCCTCATCTAGCAGCAATCGACCCAGCATCTGTCGCCAAACTTCCAGAAAATTAGAAAGCTCGCAACCATCACAGAACACATTAGCCTGCATGGTTGCTAAGATACAACACATCTCCCTGTTCTAATAACAAAAGAATATGGAAACAGTAAAAAAGTGCACAAGATAAAAATAAATACAAAACAAAAAAAACAATAAACAGTATTCAATAAGAAGATAATAGAACAGACATGTTATAAAAAGAAATGAGGCTTCATAAGAAACCAACTAAACAAAAGTTAATAACACACATAGTCATTATGCCACATGGGCCTCCTCCTGACCCGAGATTCCAACTCTTTCACAGCGCACTTTTCATTACCACCAACCTCTTTCACAATAGACTTTTCATTACCACCAACCACCCCTTCCCTTAAACTAGCCCTCGATTCCTTTATCCACAAGTCACGTTCAAGTGCCTTATATAAAGTAACCCTGCATATATTCCACCTTTTTCCATCAGACAGCCACACATTGTTGCCTAGCTACCTTAGTTACACACTTAGGCACCGACCATTTTGACACCTTCTGAGTACGCAAACTATTGATCCTTACCCAATCACCCCCACAAATACTCTCCTTCCCTTTTTAGGTTTCGACCTGGCCGGAGCACTGTGAAGCAGTGCTCCGCCCAGGCGAAAGCTTTTGTTTACAGTATGGGGGACTTGAATCCGCCCCTTCTTCCATTGGCTAGCTCCATAAATGGAGGCTAGCCATTGGAAGAGAGTGGCTGTCAATCATTCTTTCCCCCTCGGAACGCGATTCGGGGGCGTTTCCGTGTCTTTTTTTAAGTCCCGCCCTCTCCTCTTCCCATTGGCTGGAATTTTACCTTCCAGCCAATGGGAAGGGGAGACCACGAAAAACACGCCCCCGAATCCCTACACGCACTCCCATCCCGCCCCCATCCATTCATTCCCCTGTCCTCGCCCTCCCTCTCTCCCTTGGCCTTGTTTCTTTTATTTCATTCAGCGATCCATTTGTTTATCCCCCGCCCTCCTTCCCGTTGTCCGTGCCTCCTCCCTCCCACTCCACTCGCAGAGGAAGCACTTTTTAGGCCTACAGGAAGCACGAGGGATCGCAGTTCTCAGGTAATTTAAAACGGTAACTGGTGGCGTTTGTAAAACACCATACCGGCGTGATTTATGGCCAAGGAAACAAAAGATAACCCTTAAGGGCGTCCCCGTGTTGCTGGGGAATCCAACATGCTGTGCTGAGAATTAAGGGAGGCCAGCTCCGTTGCGCCTGCCCCAGAGCCGAGGAAGACAGGCAGAATTAACAAGATAGCCATTCTTAGAGCCAGGCAGAAGCATACCCGACCAAGAAAGTACCGCCTATCGGGGCGCAGCCATTACCGTGTGCCCACACGGAACCAGAGATGCGCCTCGTCCCCTCCGCTGCAATTGCGGTGAGACTGCGAGTCCAGTGAGGGCTCGAGACAAGGGAACGCTCCACGGCCCCACGTGCCAGGTGCCCCGAGATTGTTGGCATCAGTGGCGAAGGCTCGCTGTAGGGGTCAGTTCACAGTGGAGACCAGACCAGTGAAGGTCGCGGGGCGAACAGAGGGAGGGGCGGGCGAGGCGAACAGGGGGCAGGGGGTAAGGGACCTTGATGGAGGAAACGGCTCAGGAGAGAGAAGAATACAGGGGCTTGGGGAGTAAGAAGAGGTGAAGAGAAGAGAGCAGAGGGATAAGGGTCGTCAGTTGGGAGAAAGAGAAGAAGGGGTCGAAGATGAGTGAGGGGCAGGAACGCACGAGGCACGGAGGGGCGGGGCTAAAGAGGCACGGAGATGGGAGAGGGAAAGGCGGGTGGCACTGAGACCTGTGTAGCTCCCAATAGTGCAGCAGGTGCAGTGACACCAGGCCCCATGTATGCCAGTTACGGCAGCACTGGGGCCCGCTGTCTCCCCGCTCAAGTCAATGGACAGGAAGTCGAAGGACACCACAGGGCCACCAGAATGGGGAATAACTATATTTGGAATTTGTGGCTTTTCAGTGACGTGCACAGAGTCTCGGCTCCTAAACTCCTGGCTCTGAAGGCAGACACCATGTGATCTTGTGCCTGGGGCAGAAGAGCCTTGCGAAAGAGTCCCTGCGGTTTCACAAGAAATAACACCGCTTGCACCCCACCCCTCGAGTGCCTGCTTCTGTAGCAGGGAGTCCAGTACCCCGGGCCCCTGCACGGATCAGACCCCTGGAAGGGCCCCCCAGCAGCATTGCTTCTGTAGCAGGGAGTTCAGCACCCCGGGCCCCTGCACGGACCAGACCCCTGGAAGAGCCCCCCAGCAGCCTTGCTTCTGTAGCAGGGAGTCCAGCACCCCGGGTCCCTGCACTGACCAGACCCCTGGGAGGGCCCCCCAGCAGCCGGCCTCTCCCCAGCCGCAGACACCGCTCTGAAGGGACCCCGGCTGCCTCAGCAGGGAGACTTCCTACTCTGCAAGACTTGTGGTCACAGAAAGAACAGAAAACAACAGAAAAACAGAAGAGGGCGTGAGCTGTGAGAGGAGGCGGATCCCCGCATCCACAGCTCATGGGGGTCAGGGGCGACCCCCCAGCATCCGCAGCTCATCTGGGGCGCTGTCCCCTGGGGGGGGGAGGGCAGGCGTAGCCTGCAGAAGGGGTAGGCACTTGTTTCTGTAGAATTAAATCCCGGCTGCGTGCATGCAGGCTGTGACCCTCGGCACTTCCGACTCTCACTCTTGCCCACTTCTTCAAGTGTTCTCTCATCTCTTGCAGTGTTGGAAATGAGCAGCAGTTCTCCCAGCTGCCCAGGAGGCTTCCGGGCTGTGCGACGACAACTACCGGCCTCTGCCCATGACAGCACAGTAAGTTATTGTGTGTGCCGAATATAGCCATGTATTTGTGTGTTGTGCATGGTAGGTCTTCGTGTGGAGAGCCTGAACGCCCCCCGCCCCCGCCTTTGTTGTTCTGTGTAGGGGACACTGCGAGGTAGAGCCTCGAAGGAGGCCCACGCCTTGAAACTTGCAGCACTTCAGGATAACTACCATAATGGGCGTAGGGGCCCATGAGCCCTACGATAGGTTTGCAATACAGTGATATCTGGTGATTAGTGGACACCTGGCGGGCGCGGACACCTGCCTCTCTTATCGTGCAGTGCGCTATGTGTGTGCGTGCGTGCTTGCCAGCCTTGTAGGTAAAGACGCCAGCATTGTCCTGACAGTCCCTGCTGTATGTTTGTCTCTCTTCTGCCCTATTCACCCGGCCTCGGCCCTTCACCTTCTTCTTTGTGCTCTCTTGTCAGGTAAATAGTGCCCTCGTGGTTTGGAAACTATTGCTTTCTTTTCCGAAGACAAAGGGAACTCGCAGCGGCTAGAGTGGTGTTATGTTGTGGGCTTGTTTTTAATTATTATTATTTCTTTACAAAACGCTGAACATTTATTAATTTAGTAGGTCTGGGTTGGTAGAACCGCTATCTGTTTGGCCTGTAGTAACCACGTTTTCAGTGCAGCAACCTTTGTAAATCGCGTTTCTCTCTGTCGCACTTTTGATCTCCCCTCACCGTAATTCCGTATCTTCTGCCTCCCGTCCTCATGTTTCTCCACCCTCCCGCTCCCCGATGTGCCCCGTTTAGCTTGTGTCTCCCATCCGTGCCCCAGTGTTGTTTGTGCCCCATGTTCTTTTCCCCAACCGCTTTAAAATCCCCGCCATGGTCCCCCGTTTTGCTTCCGGCCCTCTTTCTCCCTGTTACTTCAGTGCCCTAAGTTGCTTCGGTCCCTTCCAGCTCCCCCCTGTTGCTTCCGCCCCTCATCTTGTGCCCCAGTATGGCTCCCCTTCAGTTTTTTCCCTTCCACCCGTTTTAAAAAATATAAAGTATTTTCCGTTTCAGTTACTGATCCAGCTCGGAACGGAAACTAAAAATAATAGAAAATAAGCCACTGACCAAAAACTTAAAAAAAAATTATATAGCCACAAGGCGCAGCATCTGTGATGCTATGCCTCACGGCGCACACACATTTGCGCAAAGTTGATAGGCCTCAAAGGTGCGACCTATTGGCTTTGCCAATGCGTGTTTATTGTTTTAGACAAAGCCTGGAACTGATTGTTGGTGTTCATGACTTATTTGGAGCCGCGGGGCTATGGCCTTCGGCTGCTGACTTCTCACACCTGTAGCTGAAAGTGTTCAGTTTCGGGTTTGTACTTTAGTTGTCCGTCACCTCTGCAAGAAAGGTAAAGGTGGCCCAATTTTCCCCACCTGTTTAACAAGACCACTCAATTTCCGATTTTGTACTTACTGAGGAACTGCTGATTGCTCACGTTATTAAGGCCTTTTGGTCTGATCGGATAATATTATTCACAGTCCGTTAGGAGACCACTTTATTCCATCATGTAGAAAGCTTATTCTTATCCTGGGCTTTTCACTGTGGTTTGGAAATTTGCCAATAGTATCACTGAAAACAATTTGCTCATCCTCGGGTCAATTGTCTTTGTTTTATTTATTAGGTCTTCACTTGATTTTCCTCTCTGGGGGTTGGCGTTTATTGTTCCTTAGAAGACTTCCTTTTCAACAGGCATATTACTGTGTACATTTTGATAGCTCTGATTCGGTTACAGTGTCTGCATTTTTTTAATGTCCCAATGTTCCTGATCCCGTTTTTTTCACCAATCTCTTCTTGTTTGGGATAGCGCAGTCGCTCTGTGGCTCTGTGTGTGTGTGGCTCTGCGTGTGGCTCTGCAGGTATGTATGTGTGTGGGACTCTGTGGGTCTGTGTGTTTGTATGTGGCATTTGCGAGAGATTAAGCTATTGGCATTGTAAATGACATTGCCATTTATTTATCTGTTTTGAAAACCAACACATAAATAAAAATGTTGTCATTTACAATGCCAATAGCTCTAACTTTTTCAAAGGCGAAACCGTTGCATTGTAAATGCTTGTTTAATTTGTCATTGTGCCTCCTTACATATTTGATTCAGAAAAGGGGGTGGTGATGAACAGAGTGTCTGAATTAAGCAGACCACTCTTACCGAGTCCAAAGATCAGGGCTTGATCCATCACCGTTTTTTTAGCTCACTGCACCATCCCAGCTCAGAACTTGGCTATATGCAAATTAGTCTGACCCTGGCCCAGTGCATCATGGGAACACATTCAGACCAAACTACCAAGCCAATTCTTATACTGGGAAGAAAACAAGCTACCGGGGACCGGTTTCTGGCATTTCAGCCGTCTTCGACCCGGCTTGCTTGAATCCTGATGGTGCAATGAGCAAGGGACTCACATCTGAGTATACCCTTCCACGCTTATGGTGGACAAAAATGATTCAGAAAAGGGGGTGGTGATGAACAGAGTGTCTGAATTAAGCAGACCACTCTTACCCAGTCCAAAGATCAGGGCTTGATCCATCACCGTTTTTTAGCTCACTGCACCATCCCAGCTCAGAACTTGGCTATATGCAAATTAGTCTGACCCTGGCCCAGTGCATCATGGGAACAGGGCAGACCAAACTACAAGCCAATTCTTAAACTGGGAAGGAAACAAGCTACCGGGGACCGGTTTCTGGCATTTCAGCCGTCTTCGGCCCGGCTTGCTTGAATCCTGATGGTGCAATGAGCAAGGGACTCACATCTGAGTATACCCTTCCAGGCTTATGGTGGACAAAAATGATTCAGAAAAGGGGGTGGTGATGAACAGAGTGTCTGAATTAAGCAGACCACTCTTACCCAGTCCAAAGATCAGGGCTTGATCCATCACCAATTTTTAGCTCACTGCACCATCCCAGCTCAGAACTTGGCTATATGCAAATTAGTCTGACCCTGGCCCAGTGCATCATGGGAACAGGGCAGACCAAACTACCAAGCCAATTCTTATACTGGGAAGGAAACAAGCTACTGGGGACCGGTCTCTGGCTTTTCAGCCGTCTTCGGCCCGGCTTGCTTGAATCCTGATGGTGCAATGAGCAAGGGACTCACATCTGAGTATAACCTTCCACGCTTATGTTGGACAAAAATGATTCAGAAAAGGGGGTGGTGATGAACAGAGTGTCTGAATTAAGCAGACCACTCTTACCCAGTCCAAAGATCAGGGCTTGATCCATCACCGTTTTTTAGCTCACTGCACCATCCCAGCTCAGAACTTGGCTATATGCAAATTAGTCTGACCCTGGCCCAGTGCATCATGGGAACAGGGCAGACCAAACTACCAAGCCAATTCTTATACTGGGAAGGAAACAAGCTACCGGGGACCGGTTTCTGGCATTTTAGCCGTCTTCGGCCCGGCTTGCTTGAATCCTGATGGTGCAATGAGCAAGGGACTCACATCTGAGTATACCCTTCCACGCTTATGGTGGACAAAAATGATTCAGAAAAGGGGGTGGTGATGAACAGAGTGTCTGAATTAAGCAGACCACTCTTACCCAGTCCAAAGATCAGGGCTTGATCCATCACCGTTTTTTTAGCTCACTGCACCATCCCAGCTCAGAACTTGGCTATATGCAAATTAGTCTGACCCTGGCCCAGTGCATCATGGGAACAGGGCAGACCAAACTACCAAGCCAATTCTTATACTGGGAAGGAAACAAGCTACCGGGGACCGGTTTATGGCATTTCAGCCGTCTTCGGCCCGGCTTGCTTGAATCCTGATGGTGCAATGGGCAAGGGACTCACATCTGAGTATACCCTTCCACGCTTATGGTGGACAAAAATGATTCAGAAAAGGGGGTGGTGATGAACAGAGTGTCTGAATTAAGCAGACCACTCTTACCCAGTCCAAAGATCAGGGCTTGATCCATCACCGTTTTTTAGCTCACTGCACCATCCCAGCTCAGAACTTGGCTATATGCAAATTAGTCTGACCCTGGCCCAGTGCATCATGGGAACAGGGCAGACCAAACTACCAAGCCAATTCTTATACTGGGAAGGAAACAAGTTACCGGGGACCGGTTTCTGGCATTTCAGCCGTCTTCGGCCCGGCTTGCTTGAATCCTGATGGTGCAATGAGCAAGGGACTCACATCTGAGTATACCCTTCCACGCTTATGGTGGACAAAAATGATTCAGAAAAGGGGGTGGTGATGAACAGAGTGTCTGAATTAAGCAGACCACTCTTACCCAGTCCAAAGATCAGGGCTTGATCCATCACCGTTTTTTAGCTCACTGCACCATCCCAGCTCAGAACTTGGCTATATGCAAATTAGTCTGACCCTGGCCCAGTGCATCATGGGAACAGGGCAGACCAAACTACCAAGCCAATTCTTATACTGGGAAGGAAACAAGCTACCGGGGACCGGTTTCTGGCATTTCAGCCGTCATCGGCCCGGCTTGCTTGAATCCTGATGGTGCAATGAGCAAGGGACTCACATCTGAGTATACCCTTCCACGCTTATGGTGGACAAAAATGATTCAGAAAAGGGGGTGGTGATGAACAGAGTGTCTGAATTAAGCAGACCACTCTTACCCAGTCCAAAGATCAGGGCTTGATCCATCACCGTTTTTTAGCTCACTGCACCATCCCAGCTCAGAACTTGGCTATATGCAAATTAGTCTGACCCTGGCCCAGTGCATCATGGGAACAGGGCAGACCAAACTACCAAGCCAATTCTTATACTGGGAAGGAAACAAGTTACCGGGGACCGGTTTCTGGCATTTCAGCCGTCTTCGGCCCGGCTTGCTTGAATCCTGATGGTGCAATGAGCAAGGGACTCACATCTGAGTATACCCTTCCACGCTTATGGTGGACAAAAATGATTCAGAAAAGGGGGTGGTGATGAACAG
This sequence comes from Lissotriton vulgaris, assembly GCF_964263255.1. Classification (NCBI taxonomy): domain Eukaryota; kingdom Metazoa; phylum Chordata; class Amphibia; order Caudata; family Salamandridae; genus Lissotriton; species Lissotriton vulgaris. Next base: position 1,103,229,949 of record NC_141693.1, read on the forward strand.
AGTGTCTGAATTAAGCAGACCACTCTTACCCAGTCCAAAGATCAGGGCTTGATCCATCACCGTTTTTTAGCTCACTGCACCATCCCAGCTCAGAACTTGGCTATATGCAAATTAGTCTGACCCTGGCCCAGTGCATCATGGGAACAGGGCAGACCAAACTACCAAGCCAATTCTTATACTGGGAAGGAAACAAGCTACCGGGGACCGGTTTCTGGCATTTTAGCCGTCTTCGGCCCGGCTTGCTTGAATCCTGATGGTGCAATGAGCAAGGGACTCACATCTGAGTATACCCTTCCACGCTTATGGTGGACAAAAATGATTCAGAAAAGGGGGTGGTGATGAACAGAGTGTCTGAATTAAGCAGACCACTCTTACCCAGTCCAAAGATCAGGGCTTGATCCATCACCGTTTTTTTAGCTCACTGCACCATCCCAGCTCAGAACTTGGCTATATGCAAATTAGTCTGACCCTGGCCCAGTGCATCATGGGAACAGGGCAGACCAAACTACCAAGCCAATTCTTATACTGGGAAGGAAACAAGCTACCGGGGACCGGTTTATGGCATTTCAGCCGTCTTCGGCCCGGCTTGCTTGAATCCTGATGGTGCAATGGGCAAGGGACTCACATCTGAGTATACCCTTCCACGCTTATGGTGGACAAAAATGATTCAGAAAAGGGGGTGGTGATGAACAGAGTGTCTGAATTAAGCAGACCACTCTTACCCAGTCCAAAGATCAGGGCTTGATCCATCACCGTTTTTTAGCTCACTGCACCATCCCAGCTCAGAACTTGGCTATATGCAAATTAGTCTGACCCTGGCCCAGTGCATCATGGGAACAGGGCAGACCAAACTACCAAGCCAATTCTTATACTGGGAAGGAAACAAGTTACCGGGGACCGGTTTCTGGCATTTCAGCCGTCTTCGGCCCGGCTTGCTTGAATCCTGATGGTGCAATGAGCAAGGGACTCACATCTGAGTATACCCTTCCACGCTTATGGTGGACAAAAATGATTCAGAAAAGGGGGTGGTGATGAACAGAGTGTCTGAATTAAGCAGACCACTCTTACCCAGTCCAAAGATCAGGGCTTGATCCATCACCGTTTTTTAGCTCACTGCACCATCCCAGCTCAGAACTTGGCTATATGCAAATTAGTCTGACCCTGGCCCAGTGCATCATGGGAACAGGGCAGACCAAACTACCAAGCCAATTCTTATACTGGGAAGGAAACAAGCTACCGGGGACCGGTTTCTGGCATTTCAGCCGTCATCGGCCCGGCTTGCTTGAATCCTGATGGTGCAATGAGCAAGGGACTCACATCTGAGTATACCCTTCCACGCTTATGGTGGACAAAAATGATTCAGAAAAGGGGGTGGTGATGAACAGAGTGTCTGAATTAAGCAGACCACTCTTACCCAGTCCAAAGATCAGGGCTTGATCCATCACCGTTTTTTAGCTCACTGCACCATCCCAGCTCAGAACTTGGCTATATGCAAATTAGTCTGACCCTGGCCCAGTGCATCATGGGAACAGGGCAGACCAAACTACCAAGCCAATTCTTATACTGGGAAGGAAACAAGTTACCGGGGACCGGTTTCTGGCATTTCAGCCGTCTTCGGCCCGGCTTGCTTGAATCCTGATGGTGCAATGAGCAAGGGACTCACATCTGAGTATACCCTTCCACGCTTATGGTGGACAAAAATGATTCAGAAAAGGGGGTGGTGATGAACAGAGTGTCTGAATTAAGCAGACCACTCTTACCCAGTCCAAAGATCAGGGCTTGATCCATCACCGTTTTTTAGCTCACTGCACCATCCCAGCTCAGAACTTGGCTATATGCAAATTAGTCTGACCCTGGCCCAGTGCATCATGGGAACAGGGCAGACCAAACTACCAAGCCAATTCTTATACTGGGAAGGAAACAAGCTACCGGGGACCGGTTTCTGGCATTTCAGCCGTCATCGGCCCGGCTTGCTTGAATCCTGATGGTGCAATGAGCAAGGGACTCACATCTGAGTATACCCTTCCACGCTTATGGTGGACAAAAATGATTCAGAAAAGGGGGTGGTGATGAACAGAGTGTCTGAATTAAGCAGACCACTCTTACCCAGTCCAAAGATCAGGGCTTGATCCATCACCGTTTTTTAGCCCACTGCACCATCCCAGCTCAGAACTTGGCTATATGCAAATTAGTCTGACCCTGGCCCAGTGCATCATGGGAACAGGGCAGACCAAACTACCAAGCCAATTCTTATACTGGGAAGGAAACAAGCTACCGGGGACCGGTTTCTGGCATTTCAGCCGTCTTCGGCCCGGCTTGCTTGAATCCTGATGGTGCAATGAGCAAGGGACTCACATCTAAGTATACCCTTCCACGCTTATGGTGGACAAAAATGATTCAGAAAAGGGGGTGGTGATGAACAGTCTGAATTAAGCAGACCACTCTTACCCAGTCCAAAGATCAGGGCTTGATCCATCACCGTTTTTTAGCTCACTGCACCATCCCAGCTCAGAACTTGGCTATATGCAAATTAGTCTGACCCTGGCCCAGTGCATCATGGGAACAGGACAGACCAAACTACCACGCCAATTCTTATACTGGGAAGGAAACAAGCTACCGGGGACCGGTTTCTGGCATTTCAGCCGTCTTCGGCCCGGCTTGCTTGAATCCTGATGGTGCAATGAGCAAGGGACTCACATCTGAGTATACCCTTCCACGCTTATGGTGGACAAAAATGATTCAGAAAAGGGGGTGGTCATGAACCGAGTGTCTGAATTAAGCAGACCACTCTTACCCAGTCCAAAGATCAGGGCTTGATCCATCACCGTTTTTTAGCTCACTGCACCATCCCAGCTCAGAACTTGGCTATATGCAAATTAGTCTGACCCTGGCCCAGTGCATCATGGGAACAGGGCAGACCAAACTATCAAGCCAATTCTTATACTGGGAAGGAAACAAGCTACCGGGGACCGGTTTCTGGCATTTCAGCCGTCTTCGGCCCGGCTTGCTTGAATCCTGATGGTGCAATGAGCAAGGGACTCACATCTGAGTATACCCTTCCACGCTTATGGTGGACAAAAATGATTCAGAAAAGGGGGTGGCGATGAACAGAGTGTCTGAATTAAGCAGACCACTCTTACCCAGTCCAAAGATCAGGGCTTGATCCATCACCGTTTTTTAGCTCACTGCACCATCCCAGCTCAGAACTTGGCTATATGCAAATTAGCCTGACCCTGGCCGAGTGCATCATGGGAACAGGGCAGACCAAACTACCAAGCCAATTCTTATACTGGGAAGGAAACAAGCTACCGGGGACCGGTTTCTGGCATTTCAGCCGTCTTCGGCCCGGCTTGCTTGAATCCTGACATATTTGGCTTGATGTTTTAGAACCCTGTCCACCAAATTATCCTTGACCACTTGATGTATGTGTCCCTTGAGCATCCATACTGGAGAAACTCTTGTTCCTGGCTGCCTATCCTTCAAAAGTATGAACGGAGTTTCCATGGTGACAGAGTGCGGTGTCATGAGGTAACTCCACAACATTTCTTTTACAGCCTCCTTGCAATCACCGCCACTACTCTCACTCAATTGAACGCACTCCTTCAACACCTGGTTGAACCTCTCAACCAGGCCATTCTCCATGGGGTTATAACCTGCTGTTTTATGGTGCATCATGCCCATCTTGGATGAATAGGTTTTAAAATCCTCCGCCATAAATTGGGACCCATTGTCAGTTACTAATGTATCAGGACACCCTTCCCTACGAAAAAATTTGATCACAAAACTCAATGACATTGGTTGCCTTTACTTCACCAGAAAACGCCACTTCAGGCCACTTAGAATAACAATCAATCACCACAATGGAAAACTTATTGGATATTCCTTTAGCAGAAAAAGGTCCGCAAATATCCATGGCTACTCTTTCCCATTCTTTTACTGGGAAACTCAGTAGGAGCAATGGTAGATTTAACTCGATGGGACTTTTCGCTACACATAAAATCTATGCAACCACGTACACACTCCTCTACTTCTTTGTCCATACTAGCCTACCAAAGTTCACCTTCGCTCTTCTCTTCATCCCTGACATCCCATTATGCCCTTCATGTAATAACTTGAGCAACCTGGACCGTGAGTTTTCAGGGACCTCTAATCTGTCACCCCTCCGCACCACCCCATCCTCAACAGAAAGCTCCGTCCACACAGTCAAGAATTCGCCAAATTTCCTTTTTTAAATTATATTGGGTTGAGATGGATAGTATAATTTGTTTAATAACTCCTTCATGGTGGTATCTCCCCTTACCGCTGACTTCCGCTCATCCACTGAGATGGCTCCCTCCCACGACCCAGATACACTGGCCACTACACACTCATTGTTGGTTTCGTCCTCATCATCTACACACTGTAATGGCAACCACAACAAGCAGTCAGCATTAATATTGCGGATACCTGGCACATAATTCAAAGTAAAGTCATATCCTTGTACCCTGTACAACCACTTGGGAATCCTGGGTGTAGCTTTCCCGACGCTGTTGGTGGTGAATAAATCTATATGGGGTCTATAATCTGATCTGACCTCAAAATTAGTACCCCAGACATACGTGGTAAAATGGTCAATGCCCCACCAGCACGCTAGGGCCTCCTTCTCAATAGCAAAATATATAGATTCAGCACCTTTCAATGTGCGAGATGCAAACGCTACCACACGTTCTTGACCCTAATTTTTTTGCATTAAAACAGCCCCTAACCCGTATGCACTTGCATCCACTGCCACTATAGATTGGTCAAATGGGTTGAAGGGTCTCAGTGCAACTGCTTTCACAATTTGCTCTTTGATAGCCTCAAAAGCTATCTGGCACTCATCTGACCAAACAAATTTACTTCCTTTCTTCATTAAAACTCTTAAACTGTGCACCTTGTCAGCAAAATGTTGAACAAATTTAGAATAAAATTCTGCTAGCCCCGGAAACAATCACAATTGATCCTTGTCTTAAGGTGATGGTGCATCAGCAATAGCGTCCAACAATGTATTTTTAGGTTTAACACCTGCCTTTGACAATGTGTGTCCTAGATAGTCTATTTGTTCCACACCAAATTTACATTTGTGCACCCCCACTGTTAGACCTGCATGTTGCAATTTACTTAATGTTTCATCTGATAACATGTCATGTTCATCCTGGTTTGAACCCCACAACAGCACATAGTCCTGAAACACAAAAACTTTAGACAGGTTCTTCAATATCTTACACATCACCCTCTTGAAAACATTCGGAAGACATTTGTACAAATCGGAATGCACCTTCTGGTGTTATGAAAGGGGTAAGGTGTAAGTGGATTTGGTGGTATGCACTTGAAAGATCAATCAATGAAAAATATGCTGCGTTGGTGACGGATGACACCATTTCATTGATAAGTGGCAGGGGGTAAGGATCAACTAAAATATCACAATTAAGATCTTTTAAATCAATGTACATGCGCAAATTTCCATCAGATTTGCGCACCAAAACGATGGGGCTACTCCATTCCAATGACTCAATTGGATCAATAACTTGCGCTTCTCATAACCTCTGCGCCTCCTTCCTTAATTGCTCTCTAAGTGCAAATGGAACATTCCTTGCTTTGTGTACACATGGAACATTATTGGCTTTCAAGACAATGAGATTTTCAAATTTGGTCAACCAGCCAAGTTCCTTTCTGAACAATTAAGGATATTTGACACTCCATTTGGCTTTCTCAGCATCCTCAGTTACTAGCACTTGTTGGGGATGATTAGGGTCTAACACAATGCCTAACATTTTCTGTTCACTCCACCCTAACAAAGATGTGCCCTTCTCCACTACATACACCTTGCACATTCTTTGTCCTTAAACGATAATTTGCAATTAAAGAATCCTAACAAGGGCAATTTGACTCCACAATAAACCACAGGTTGAATGTCGGGTTGATCTAATTTGCATTTGCCAACTTTCACCCACACATCTTTATCAATGATGGTATAAGGAGAGCATGAATAAGCCCAGACCAAGATCTTAATACCATTAATACCTAGTGTACACCTTGGTGGGTTGTAACCTTCCTTAACTTCATTAATGGTATCCACACCCAGACTAATATTTCAACTTCATCAGATGAGCCCTCTTCACTGTGGTCCGTTATTGCATGTACTGATGATTTTTCATTGTTTGACAACCCTGCTTTGCACATGTGTGCAAAATGACCCACCTTTTTGCATTTATAACATTTCTCCTTGGACGCTACACATTTGTCAAAATCAGCAGTATGTCTTGTGCTACCACAACTAAAACAAAACTATTGTGCTTGAATAATTCTTAACGCTCTTGTCACTTTTCTTAATAGAGTTTTTTTCCACCACACTAACCTTGGCAGACTCACCCTTACCACCTTTTTCCATAACATGGTCTGATTTTAATTCTTTAACATATCTAGATGTGTTTTCTATGCGCCAAACTATTTCTATTGTTTTTTGAAAAGATGGATCTTTCAATTCAAACAACCTTTCTTGAATTTTAATGCTGCTTGTTCTATTGATAAACTGTTCCCTAAATAATTCTTCCCATAAGTCTTTGAACCTACATGTTGATGCAAATGTTCTAAGAACCAAAATATATTGTTGAACAAATTTGCAAGGCTGTTGTGCTCTAGAGAAAAATGTGTGTCTCTCAACCACTATACTAACCTTCTTACCAAAGTTTTCCTCCAAAGCTTTTACCACCTCTACATATTCATCTGAACTGTCCTCATATGTGTCCTCAACTGTATCACCTTTTCCACCCTCATGATTGATAGGAACTCTGAAATATATTGGTAATGTTTTCAGCACTTTTCTGCCCTCAATGCCTAGATTGTGTTTCAGCAAAGCTACCTTACGGGAATCTAATAAATCTTCTCCACCAATTGCCTAAAGATTGCAAATGATTCCAACCAATCTTCCCAAGGCATTATAGGTTCACTTGGATTTTGTAGGAATTTAGGTGGAGCTCCAATGGTTGCTAAATCCATCGCTAGATAAGAAAATACAAACACACACTCACAAGTACTACTACTGCCTTTGAGTGATGCTCCTGACTAGTGCCCAACACCCTCAACACTTATTGTTGTTTTTCAGGCACATAATTACATTACACAATGTATAATTATGTCCAAATGACAAGTTAAAATTAATTAAATTGTCACCGTAATCATAAGTTGCAGACACTGTCCAGGCTTGAGTACTCTTGTTAAGTCAGAGGTGCACGCGATCACCGATACCGTGCATATATGCGCCTCCGTTCCCCTTTCCGTCTTGAGCGGTGTGACTCACACTGTACTGCGCGTTACTAGCAATATGTTGCTTGCGATGCCTTCCTCTGCCGTTGCCGTGCCTCAACTCTTCCACATTTCTGTGCTCAGCGTACACACGTCATCAAGTGTGCGACATTGCCATGACGCTGATTCCTGATGCCTCACAAAGACGTCGCAATACTGATACTGCGCTCCCCTACAACAATGGGTGGTCGCGGTCCAGGGTCCCAGCACACACAGTTGCCACGCGAAACACCGGACAAAAAGACGGCAACAGATACGTTTAAAAGATAACAATGCCGCAGTTACTCACAGCCACCGCTGCTTCCCACTACACTGAATCTAGCGGACCCTTTCAGCTTCAATATGCTTACTGTACCCCAGCCGCGGCCGGCAGTAGGAGTACCTGCAGGGCGGTGACGTGGGGAGGGGGAGGGGCATGGTGGGGGGTAGTAATGTATGGATTACGGAGTTTTACAGGTAAGTAAACATTTAAATAAAATAGACGAATTTCGTTGAGTGCACTGCATCACCAAATGCGATGCAGTGCGCGCAATGAAATTCATTTCATTTATTTAAATGTTTACTTACCTGTAAAACTCTGTATTCCATACATTACTACCCCCCACCCTGAACCTCCCCCTCCCCACGTCACCGCCATGCAGGTACTCCCACTGCTGGCCACGACTGCTGTCCCCCCTCTTCAAGGATACATAATTTGTGCCAGCACGATCGTAGCACTTCTGCTCCGTTGCTGGTACACGCGTGACACTTTGTTAGTCTTCTGAAGGAAACACTCCAGCACTTCTTGCTCTCTGGCACTTCTTGCACCTCAGCCCTTGGCGAATTCCACGAAGTATATCACACGTTCTGACAGGACATCCTCCAGCTAGACTGATACGGCTTCCACACAGGATTTCGCAATTCCATTCACAATTAGAAATTCAGGGGTTGTTAGTTCCAGCGTTGGTTCCAGCAATCAATCAATCAGGAAATTTGTAAAGCGCACTACTTTCCCGTGAGGGTCTCAAGGTGCTGGGGGCAGGGGGGAAGTGCTGCTACTGCTCGAAGAGCCAGGTCTTGAGGAGTCTTCTGAATGTAAGCAGGTCCTGGGTCTGCCTTAGGGGGCTGGGTAGGGTGTTCCAGGTCTTGGCGGCGAGGTGGGAGAACGATCTGCCGCCGGATGTTGCTCTTCGGATGCGGGGGATTCTGGCGAGGGTGAGGTCGACGGAGCAGAGCTGGCGGTTGGGGGTGTAGAAGCTGAGTCATCTGTTAAGGTATGCTGGTCCGTGTTGTGGAGCGCCTTGTGTGCGTGGATGAGGAGCTGGAAGGTGATCCTCTTGTTGACGGGGAGCCAGTGCAGGTCTCTCAGGTGGGGTGTGATGTGGCTGTGGCAAGGGATGTTGAGGATCAGGCGTGCAGAGGCATTCTGAATGAGTTGGAGATGTTTCAGGAGTTTGGCCGGGGCTCCTGCTTAAAGGGAGTTTCCGTAGTCCAATCTGCTGCTGACGAGGGCCTGGGTGACTGTTCTTCTTGTCTCTGTGGGGATCCACCTGAAGATCTTACGGAACATGCGGAGGGTGTTGAAGCAGGAGGAAGAGACGGCCTTGACCTGCTTTGTCATGGAGAGGGTCGAATCGAGGAAGAACCCTAGGTTGCATGCGTGGTCGGTGGGTGTTAGAGCTGTTCCCAGTGCGGTCAGTCACCAGGAGTCATCCCAGACCCAGGGGGTGGATCCGAGAATGAGGACTTCCGTCTTGTCCTAGTTCAGCTTCAGTCAGCTGGTCTTCATCCACTCGGCGACAGCTTTCATTCCTTCGTGGAGGTTGGTTTTGGCGGTGTGGGGTCCTTGGTGAGGGAGAAGATCAGCTGGGTGTCGTCAGCGTAGGAGATGATGTTTAGGTCGTGTAGTCGGGCGACGTGGGCGAACGGTGCCATGTAGATGTTGAACAGTGTTGGGCTGAGGGATGAGCCCTGGGGTATGCCGCAGATGATCTCTGTGGCTTCGGAGTGGAAAGGGTGGAGGCGGACGCTGCCGGAGAGGAAGGAGGTGGTCCAGTCCCCTTCTCTTGGATCCCAGCATCGTGAAGGCGTGTGCGTAGGGTGCAGTGGCAGACCATATTGAAGGCGGCTGACAGGTCGAGGAGAATGAGGGCTGCGGTTTCTCAGTTGTCTAGCAGGATTCTGATGTCATCAGTGGCGGTGATGAGTTTGGTTTCGGTGCTGTGGTTACTGCGGAACCCGGACTGGGATGGGTTCAGGATACTGTTTTTCTTGAGGTAGCAGGTTAGATGTCTGTTGACGGTCTTCTTGATAACCTTGGCCGGGAACGGAAGCAGGGAGATGGGCCGGTAGTTCTTGAGGTCCTTGGGGTCAGCCTTGGGTTTCTTGAGTAAGGTGTTGATCTCGGCGTGCTTCAGCTCTCCGGGAAGGTTGCTGTCTCGAGGGAGATGTTGATGGCTTTCTGGAGATGGGATGCGACGCTGGTGCTGGCTTTGTTAAAGATGGGGTGTGGGCAAGGTCTGACGGAGATCCGGAGTGGATGGTGATCATGATTTTGATGGTGTCGTCGTCGTTTATGTTGTACCAGGAGAGCAGGGGGTCATTGCGGCTGGTGGCCGTGGGGGTGGAGGTCTTGGTGGTTTTCCGGGCAGTCGTGGCGTTGAAGCTGTCGTGGATCTCTGCGATCTTGCGATGGAAGAAGATGGCAAGGGAGTCGCAGAGGTCTTACGAGGGTGTAATGTCGTTGGTGTTGGAGCTGGGGTTTGAGAGTTCCTTCACGATGTTGAAAAGCTCTTTGCTGTTGTGTGCATTGTTATCTAGGTGGTCTTTGAAGGAGGCTCTTTTGACGGATCTGATGAGGTGATGGTGTCTACGGGAAGGGTTCTTGTGGGCTGCATAGCTGTCCGGTGTCCGTTCACGGTCCAGGGCTTGGGGATCACTAACTTAGTACAAATCCCCCCCGTCCTGTCTTATATACCTCAGCCTCTAACCCAACTCACCTTAGACTCTCCGGGACAGATCTGAAGTGAGCAGAAGCACTCCGTGTTCCTCCCTCACCAGATATTCCCGGGAATTCTTAAAGTTCCTGGGAAGTCTTGAGGCCCTCCTTCGATGCTTATTGTAACGGAGCCCCGAGCCGAACCATGGCTAGCCCGCCACTCTTCACAGGAGCCGTGCCGGAGGTCCGTACCAGAGCAGCAGTGAAGGGAAAACACCCCACAAATCACGCCGCATTCAATCAGCTCAGTCGGGCGTCCCATGTATACGCCGATGCGACTGACTGACCCTAAGATGGCCACCCCCAAGGGACTACAGCCTATCCTGTAATCGTTATTCAGCCCCTGTTGCGCACCAGAGCACGGGACGGTAAGTGCGATTTTCCTCCACTAGGCAATAGAGCAAAGGAGGTTCAACGATATGATGAAAGAAGCGTCTAGTCAACCGGCTGGGAGAGCAAACCCGAACCGATAATGCCTGTCCCCATGATGGCCGCCTGGAAGTGACTGCAGCCTTCGTTCCACTGCCTACAGCCCCTGATGTTCTTCGAATCACGCCTTTGGGGAGTGTGAGCTGCCTCCGCTTATTAATTGGGCAGAGGAGGCTTATTTTTGGTAAATAAGGTGCGACCTTTAAATTGGGTGGAGGAGCAGTTCTCTATCGTTTTTGCCTGCCCCTAAGATGGCCGCCCTTGAGTGACTGCAACCCCTCCCCCACTGCCTGCAGCCCCTGATGCCCACTGAAGTACTCCCTCTGCCTCAGGATAAATCTGCTAAGGAGGCTCTCAGCTATTTCTGGAAAATTAGGAACGACCTTTGAATCGACTTAAAGAACAGTTCTCTATGGATACTGCCTTCCCCAAAGATGGCCGCTATAGAGTGATTCCAACCCCAGATTGCACTGCCTACAACCCCGATGCTCACTCAATCACTTCCTCTGCCTCAAGGTTAATGTGCAAAGGAAGCTCAGATCTTCAAAATAGTCGCTCAATCATAAAAAAGGCGCACTCGAGTGAACTCAACCTCCCCTCTCACTGCCTGCAGCCCCCGATGCTCACTGGAACACTTGCTCTTCCTCTTCCCATCTCCCTCTTAACACCTGCCACGTCGCGTCCATGGGGTGAGCACCCCCGCAGCCCAGTCTTACACACTAACGTCCCCTCTCCGCAGAACAAGACATCACAAATCCACTGTCACCTACCCACTCCGTCACGCGCCGCGGCCTCTACCTTAATCCAGCCCCTCTGACCCTATCCCAGCAAGACTCCCCGTGTGCTACTCCACCTCCCAGAGCACCCACCCTCCTACAGAGTGTACAGCCCCCCCGGGTGACTCTTCCTGATCAAGGGAAATCCCACTCCATAGCAGAAGTACGGCCCTTTACTCTAGGAAAAGCAATAATGTCTCCGAGCACTCAAATTTACACCAACCCCTCTATTTCATCCCTCATGAAACCGCAAGGCACAAACTCCTTCGCTATTATCTTCCCCCGAACCTCTCCCCAAATGCGAAAAGAAACTTTAAACATAGACTAATCAAACAACACCCAGATACTTTATTCACAGACACTTACCACTGCCCCTCCATAGGGCTGATAAAGATGGGTCTCATCTTTCACTCAGATAACCCGGATAACTGGATCAACACACTTAGAACGCAACTCCGCATCACCAAAATGACAACCACCTCAAACAGCTGCAAACTGTCAACCTCTCTCATGAATCACTCATCTAGGAAGGGGAACACTTCAGTGCCCATTTACTCAAATGGCACAATCCTGATACAGGCTAACAATGAGAACATAGAGGCCTTTGACTCCCTCTTCCCTACACTCCGAACCGCCCATTTCCACAAACCTCGTCCTGTCTCGGTCCAACTCCCTTCCCCGGACAACCTGTCCCTCCAGATAGAGCAAACATTTATTCCCAATCCCCTGGTACTCCCCTCCCGAACCTCTACGTGCGCCAGCGCCCCTGCAAAGCACATTCCTCTACCCAGAGACGACCATCCAACCCAACCACCCACCCAGTCGCACCAGCAGGAACACGCAAACCTTACACCATGGGCTCTGGCCTCAGACCGTCATAGTACCCCTGTAGAACTCACGTCCCCCGCTCACTATGCCTCCCCTGCAGAAACCACGAGGCCGATCTCCCAACACGACCCTTGGCACCCCCCAACAAGGGCCGAAAAGAGAGGCACCATTACAATACAAACAGCAAATGACACGAACAGCAAAAACAACTTTACTCAGGCCAGCCCCCTACACCTCACAAAGGTCCTAACCCAGCCCCCATCTCCCCAGCTCCGGAAAACATGGCACACCGTCTGACCTTCTTAGAAAGTCAGCTAGGAATAATTTTTCTGGGCCTAAACGAAATTCTAGCCAACCTCAATTAATCCCGAAAACCCCAGCAACATCAACCTTGGTCTCCTTCTCTGTCCAACTCTAACCTTCCAAAACACCAGATAGGACCTTCAACCACCCGCGAGACACAGTTACAGCGTCCCACTAAGTCTGACGTAAAGACCTTGTTACCAAGTCACACAAAATCCATAGCGCCGGCTCCACAGAAACAAAATCTCCCAAGTAAGGAGGTTGAGACCCAGACACGCAGACTGTCTAGCATCATAGCTGCAACATCTGTAGAGACCCAGACACGTAGACTCACCAGACCGATAGCAGCAATGTCTGAAGAAGAAGCAGCAGCTCTAGCCGCCACTTGCAACCCACCTCCCACAACCTCCCAAAACTCTAAAATTCAAGTAATCACAGGTGTCAGAAGAAACTTCCCCCCAACAAAACCCCCCAGACCCCCACCCCTCCTCACCTCCATTCCTAGGGACCCTCTGGGTAACAGTCTCAGCAAATCAGGGTTCTCCATCAACTGTATGCTCGTCAATTGCAGATCAGCCACTAAAAACGCAACAGAATTAGCCGAAGCCATCCTCTCTCAAGACATTGACATTGCATTTATCACGGAGACTTGGCTAAATGAGATCTCCCCCCCATGCCTAGATAGGCTTGTGCCTCCTGGTTTCACTCTCATAAACAAAGATAGGAAAGATCAACGTGGTGGAGGTATAGCTATCATTCACAAGGATCACATCGACATCATGGAAATGGACGTATGTAACAACAACTTCTTTGAATGCCTTACTGTTAACATCAAAACTAAGGCCAACAATCCAATAATCTGTCAACTTCTCTACCACCCTCCAGGTAAGAATTCCACATTTGGGGAGCACTTCTCCGACCTGATTTCACATTGCGCACTCGGAGACGCCAACAACCTACTCCTGGGTGATCTGAACCTACATTGGAACGAATCGAACAACACGCTAATTCAATCCCTAAGCAATCTTCTATGTGACAACAATCTATTCCAACACTGTACAGAAGAAATTCACAACAAAGGAGCCACCTTGGATGCCATCATCGCTCACCGAGATGCCATCACAATCGACTACACTCTTCCTGTGGACTGGTCGGACCACCACATGATCCTATTCCATATCACCCAAAAAGTGCTATTCCGGCCTCCCACACAAGGCCCACCCAAATGGTCTAGAAATCTTATCAAGTTTCCTCTGGACGTCATGGAAGAAAGGCTAAGTACGCTACTCCCCAGCGGCACCGAGCTTCTCTCTACAACAGATCTCACCTCGCTCTACAACTCGAACATGGGGGACCTGCTAGATCAACTAGGTTCCTTGAAGAAAAAAAAAGCAGTTTCATCCCTTCCAGATCATGGTTTGACTCAGACATAAACAAAGAAGGGAGACTATTAAGAGCCTCTGAAAGATGCTGGAGGAATAATCCTTCCAATTTCCATCGCGATCAACTCAGATCAGTCCGGAAGAAGTACAACATCCACATCAAGGAGAGAAAATCCGCGTTCTTCCGCTCCGCACTGTACAATACAAAGAACAGACCCAAGAAGCTCTTTAATATCATCAGAAAACAAACATCCAAACCAGCCAAGTCCACTGTTCATGTATCCAAAGATTTTTGCGAAAACTTCGCCAACTTCTTCAATGATAAGATCTCCAAGATAGAGCTCTCTCTGGTCCATAACAGCTCCCTTCTCAATAGCTGCACGACTGGATCCCTTGACACCACTCTCTCATCCCACACCATACCCTGGCTACTCTTCCACCCCATTCCTGAAGCCGAGATAATCAACTTGAGCTCCAACTTAAAGCCCTCCGCGCACGTCTTGGACCCTTTACCTACGCAACTGACCAAAAAACTAAAATGCGCCCTAGCGCCACTTTGGTGCAAGATCATAAACAGTTCCCTCAATAGCGGAAGCGTCCCCGACTGCCTCAAAGTGAGTCAAGTCACCCCTCTGCTGAAAAAACCTGGCCTAGACACGTCAGATCTGAACAACTTCAGGCCTATCTCCAACCTCCCTCTTCTTTCCAAAATGTTTAAAAAATGTGTACTACAACAACTAACGCAACACTTGGAGAGTATCAACTTTCTTGACTCCCATCAATCTGACTTCAGGAAAGGCTGCAGCACAGAAACCGCGATCCTCAACATCATCGACGACATGCACAAATCTCTGGACTCAGATCAATGCTGCCTCCTCATTCTCTTCAACCTATCGGCTGCATTTGATACGGTTGACCACAAACTTCTCATCAAAGCTCTGCAAGAAAGGGCAGGGCTTGAAGAGATAGTCCTCAAATGGTTCTCCTCTTTCCTACACAACCCCTCCCAGAGAATGAAAATCAACAACTTTTAATCGGACCTGCACCCAATCAACAGGGGAGTTCCTCAAGGGTCAGTGCTCTCCTCTCAACTATTCAACATCTACATGCAACCCCTCACCACCCTACTAAACAAGCATTTACAATGCAATGGTCTCGGCATTATTAAAGGTAGAGCTATTGGCATTGCTCATGACATTTTTTTTTAAACATAAATAAATGGTATTGTCATTTACAATGGCAATAGGTGAGCATTAGAGAGTAGTTGAGAGTATTCGCGGACACAGAGCCACACACAGAAAGCCACACACACACACAAACAGCGAGCCACACACACACACACACAGAGCCCCACACACACACACACAAACAAACGCACAGAGCCCCCCCACACACACAGAGCCCCCCACACACACAGAGTCCCACACACAGAGCCCCACACACAGAGCCCCACACATACACAAACAGAGCCCCACACACACAGAGCCCCCCCACACACACACACAGAGCCCCCCATCCCACACACAGAGCCCCCACACACACACATAGAGCCCCACACACACACACATAGAGCCCCACACACATACAGAGCCTCACACATACACACAGAGCCCCACACACACAGAGCCCCACACACAGAGCCCCACACACACAGAGCGAGCCCCCCACACACACACAGAGCCCCACCCACACACACAGAGCCCCCCCACACACACACACACACACACACAGCCCCCCACACACAGAGAGCCACACACACACAGAGAGCCACACACACACACAGAGGGCCACACACACACAGAGAGCCACACACACACAGAGCCACACACACACAGAGCTACACACACACACACAGAGCCCCACAAAGAGAGCACCACACACACACACACACACACACAGAGCCCCACACACTTTTCTTCAGCCATAAATGCTTTCTAGGAGCTGCTTGTCGAGAAAAAAAAGTATATTTTGGTGAGATCAAAAGCCTGTATTGCCACCATCCCTTTACATGACTTTCTGTAATGTTTTAGTCCGAGGTGTATCTTTAGAATCCAAGCCATTCTCACATTAATCAATGATAAACATCGATCAGACAGTGGTCATGCCGGAGTGCTCTTGCGTGAGAGGGAAGCAAGTGTAGAGAAATCATGTCATCCAAGAGTTTTGTGTGGTGCTTTCTTTAGCCACAGTTCCAGAACTCATCTTAAAAAAAAAAAACAAGTCTGATCAAACCCCCATTTTGTTTGGGATATCATTCCAACAAGAAACATTACGTAGTAGTTGTCAAAAGTGAACACGTGTAGATGTATACATAAATAGAAGAGGTAGGATGGGGATGGCGAGGGGGAGCAACATACGTTTGCCCTGGGTAACATTGTAGTGGGGTGAAGACGTGCATCATTAGAATAGTTATGGGCATGCCTCGTTAATAATGATGACAGTCTACTATAACAACCTACTATAGACTCCTGCAGAAACTGTACACTTCACTCTCTCTACGTCATGCTACATAAGTCACTTCTGCCATTAATATTGATTTACACGGTAACCTCATACCTTCGGTATGAGGTGCACCGTTGCACTACAACCACTAGGTGGCAGCATTGGCTCATCTGGGCCTGCTTTCCCTATCCTCGGTAGTTCTGCTACACTGCAGGCTTTGGGTACTTTCGCTTTCGGCGGCCTGTGTACCGGGCTCGCCCAGGCCCGTCCCCGGACTCCCGACCGCCTCACATGCAGTTTTCCCGAGCGGGCACATCCCCAAACGGCCGCGCTGCCATGGAGCTGCCTCTCTCCCAGCGGTGAGTCCTTTCGTTATCTCAGGACGTGCAGGGGGTCTAACGCCGCTCCTATCAGCTGCGGACGGGTGATTTCTGCCCTCGTGGTGTGCGTCTCTAGTCCTGGCCTCACTTCCCTCCACCCGGCTCACTGTTCACTTACCGTGTGGGTGGGGGGGGTAAATCGCGGCTCTCTGAGGCTGCTTCCTTTCATTTGGGGGCACTGTTGTCGATCGGGGGTGGGCTCCGCTGTAGTTCTCAGCGCCCGGCAGCTCTCCACACGCTGCCGATCGCTCACCGCTTCCCTATTCCAGGCTGGGCAGCGTCTCTTTCTGCAGCGGGTGGGCTCCGCGTATTGCTCAGTCATCAGGGGACGCTTCAGGCAGGCCGCGGGTGGGCTCCGCTGGCCCTGCTTCATGTCAAGTTCATTTTCGGTCGCATCACGCCCATAGGGACAGGGTGCGGGAATGGAGACACGGACAGCGGGAGGGGTACGGGAACGGAGACACGGACAGCGGAAGGGGGGATGGTAACAAAGACACGGACAGCGGGAGGGGGGCAGGATACAACCACGCGGGACTGGGACGCGGGGGTCTTCAGAGAGGACCGGGAGCGGCAACACTACGTCCATCCCGGCAACAGAGACGTCAGCAATGACGAAAAACATCCCTGTAAAAAAAAAAAAGTAAACGCCCACCTCCTAATGACGAACAAAAAGGGGTGGGGCTTAAAAAAAGCAAGAAACGCCCACGAATCTGCTCCAGCCCTGAGTGACACACATCTCTTCCAATGGCTAGCCTTCATTTATGAAGCTAGCCAATGGAAGAGAAGGCGGGTTCAAGCCCCAGTACTGGGGAAACATAAGATCTCTGCGCTGCGCGACACTGCTGCGCAGTGTACGCTAGGCCGAGCCCTAAAAAAGCCAACATTCCCTTCCATCTGTATTCAGACGATACGCAGATCTACTTGGAAATCTCATCTGCGAAGGACATTCAAAGACTCAACGGCATACTAAAGGAAGTTCAATTCTGGTTGACAAGCAATCGCCTAAAACTGAACCCTAACAAAACTGAACTACTCCTCATTCTAACAAAGCAGAGAACCCCCAAATGGTAGATTGGATAAAAACCATTGATACGCTCAATGGAAACCTCACCCTGACAGACTTGGTTAAATCACTAGGCATCACGCTAGACCCAAAACTGGACATGACCAAACATATAAAAAACTCAGCCAAGAGCGCCTTCCACAGCCTAAGGTTATTGAACAGAATTAAACCTTTCATCCCTCCCTAAGGTCTCAAACAAGCCACCCAATCATTGGTGCTGTGAAGACTAGACTATGGTAATGCAGCCCTCAAAGGATTTCCAAAAGCATATCTTGCCCCCCTCAAAACGACCCTCAATGCGGCTACCAGAATGGTCACTGGACTCAAGAAATTTGAGCACATCTCACCGGCACTAAGGGAACTCAATTGGCTCCCAGTCGAAATGCGGGCTAATTTCAGAACAGCTTGTCTTACCCACAAAGCCCTACACACCGGCAAACCCGAATACCTGGTGGCCAAACTCAAAAAAGCAGGACAAAACAGGAACCCCAGAAGCTCAAACACCCTTCTAATCATTCCACTGAAAGCTCGTAAGCAAAAAACAGTGCCAGATCATTTGCAGGAAACGCACCCAAAATATGGAACTCTATTCCTCCCCACATCAGAACTAACCCCTCCTTTACGAACTTCAAAAGCCAGCTCAAACTCTTGTTCCTCGACCGATCCTTAGTGAACCGATAGGTCTTGTTGGAGCGCTAACTATTGACTCAACACTCTGCCTTGCTTATACGTCAGCTAGCCCATATCCTTTTCTCTGGCATTGTATCTTCTCAGTTTCTGTATTTCGGGATTGTACGCATCATTGTATTTGTGCTTAACATGTCCGGTAATTGTTGTAAAGCACTCCGATACCCACCAGTCAGACCAGCCCTATATAAAACTCTGAAAATAAAAAAAAATTTAAAAATCCTTATTGACCGCAAGTAGTCACCTTCACTTCACATCACATGCTCCATCCATTTACCCTTTCACTCATCCATCCATCCTTTCACTCTCATCCATCCCACCCTTTCTCTCAACATCCACCCACCCTTTTACTCATCCATCCTTTCATTCATTCTTCCATGGATCTATCCATCCATTCACTGCCTCACTTCCCCACCCTTTATCATTATGTGTAATTGGCAGCCGAACTGCGGACAGAAGAGGCCCATCAAGAACACTATCCCTGCTGTAGCTGCTAAAACAGGGTCTAGCATCCTGCTACAAAGAACCACAGACACAGGTTCTTACATCTCAGAGCTTTATTTCTATGCAACTTGTCTCAACCCTGTCCCTACTCTAACTGCCCTCATCCTGTCCTGTCCTGACTCCTCCTCTTCCCCTCAGCCCACCTAGCTCCGCCCACCCCAGCTACTGGACTGTCAACTATATTACACAGGGGGTTGACTATTCCCCTGGCTAAGGGCATAGGACTGAGCAATGGTTTAACTCATAAAAGTTGTGATTTGTTGGAGCAATGATCATACCATGCTGACTTTAAAGAGTTTGCACTTTATGGTGCGAGAAAACTGTATATAAACCCTCGCCAGAGGCGTTTTCCAGAGTCCTAGGGATGCTGTCAGATTTTACACTGATTTTGCTGGGTATTTGATACTTAGTCTGGTTCCGATTTTGCCTTTTATTCTATATTGTTCTCCTTCCTGAGATCCTTTATAGCAGTGACTTTAAGCATTTAATTAGGATTATTGCTGAATTTGCATTTTACTATTTCTGTATTCTACTTTTCAATTTGTAATAAATGTTCATGGTTTTCTAAATGTCGCTCTACAGCGTACTGTGGGAGTCGGTCCTTTCCTTATTGACTGCATTTTGAGATGCTGTTTTGAAACTTGTCTCTGGGACACATTGCCTCATGATTTGAGGTTAACACAGTCGCCAATCCACCCAAAATCTGGAGGTGCTATTGAAATTTTTAGGGTTCAGCGCACCCACACCATTATAGGTCATGAGGTCAATAAAACAAGCATCATTTATAACATTGTAATTCCTTCTATGAGACAGAAAGAGGTGTGCGTGTTGGGGGATAAAAGGGGAGGCAAGATAGGTGATAAGTCCCGAAGCATTCTTGTGTTCTTTGTACATCTCTTTCAGTTCATCTTGGCTTTTCAGTATTGTGTACTTCACATAGTGAGTCTTTTAAAAGCTGTTTGTAAACCAACACTACACAAAAGGGGATAATAGCAATTTCTAGACCATTATATTGCATATATGGGTAATTTCTGTAAACTTTGTTATCACAGGTAAATAAATGTTTTGTTCTACTTCTGAATAAGTGTCACTCACAAGGCATTGCAATTTCTCACATAAGCACCCTGAAAATACGAAACTGTCACACAAATGGAAACTAAGAACCTGGCAGCTATGAGCACATAAAGCTCACATACTACGCACAAAGCTAAGCGTACGTCAACAAAATGCTAAGGCGGCGCAGGCGCACGCAATGAACTATGCGCATGCTTGAAACAAACTGAAGAAATGCCACCGCCGTGTCACATACGTGCGCACGTCACTGTCGCAGCGGCGGCCGCGCTCACGCAGTCGCCTCAGAGGGAGGGCCCTGGGAGTCGAGCCGCACACCGACCCTAGGCCCCTCCTCACCACCCTCGCTGCCCCCTTCCCGATTGGACTACTCTCACCCGCCCACACATCCTCTCACCCAATCCCCGGGTGGCTCGGCAGCGTTACAGGGTGGAAGCTGGACAAAATAAATACGGCCTTCAAAACAAAAACAAACCAAGCGGAAGGGAGGAGAGACGCAGGCTGAGAGTGGAGCCTGGGCGAGAGCGGTACGTGCTGAGGGTTGGGGGTGCTGTGAGAGGAGTGGACGGGAGGCGGATTCTAAGCGAATATTCTAGAATCCTGCGGTTGGGGTGGGAACTGGGGGTAAGTCGTGAGGGAGCAGCAGTTGCGCACTCAGGAAATGGCTGCAGCGCCTCAGCGTGGACGAGAGCGTGCAGCCTGCGCAGTGTTTTGCTATGCCTAATGAGAATTTGAACTGTCAAAGCATCTGCGAGCTCCTTGTCTCCCTCCATGTCTGTGGCACGTGGACATATCCTGTGCACCCGATTACTGAATCTCTGAATGAGTGCTTGGAGGCAGGAGATTTTGGTATTAACTGTGACCACGTAGCCTGTAGTTTGGATGTATCTGATCTGGACTCTCTGAGCCTTAGTTCAAGGAGTTTGTCGTTATTGAGAGGACTCGCGGTCTTCAGATCTCTCTGAAAACAGACACTAAGCACGGGTAGATGTCAGTGGTCTGGTTTGGTGTTAGAAGTGCATTAAAACAAAGTATGGGAACTGTAATCCTGAGTGCAGTTGGAACAAGGTCAGTGAGCGTGGGTCCGGATCACAGTAGCAACTAAAAAAACAAACAAAATAATCTATTTTGTTGGTCGTTCACCTTCAGGTAACTGCATATAAAATATTGCATACTTTAAAAGAAGTGCAAGTTAAACTACTCGGGGTGAGATGTACTCATTTACCTAACAAACCCTCTATTGGGTAATGTGATCAGCTCACATGTGTAACAGAGAGTCACAGAATTAAATTCTGGTTGGTGCAGTCGCAAATATTGGCTGGAGTCAATTTAGTGTTATGAGGTCCCAGCCTGTGACAGAAAGCTCTGTGAACTTGCAAGTTATTACGCACAGTATAAGATGAGCTGCACAAAAGGGGCAACGTTATCTAAGTTTAAGATTTTTAAAAAGTGCTCCCTAAATCTAGTTCTTGGAAATATCCAGACTGTACCTAGTGTAAACTATTTTTTTATAACTGTCCATTAAAAGCATGCACTCCACATCTCAGCTGGTCAAATTACTATTCGCTTTCAAAAAGAATACATCTTTGCCATCACAAAGCTTCATTTGCAGATTAACCAATTGTGCACATCTACTTTTCTTTCGGGCACCAGGCACCCTGGCAAGTAGACTTGTTTCCTGTTTAGGTGCCTTTCCCTCCCTCTGCTTCATAGCACAGGAGATTTCCTCCCTTCCACTCCAGCTGGGGCATCTCAACGGTCGATATGGTCTTGAAAAAGATCAGAAAGTACCAGGCCCCAGTGGCCTCCCAGGGTCATTATTTAGAGAAGACACAGTTCTGGGCCACACTGCTTGCCTGTTGTATGGCAAATACAGACTACACGGAGATGTCCTGGACTCTTGGAAGGTTTCCCTCTTGCAGCTCGTCTTAAAGTAGGACAACAACACCGACCCCAAAAACAACATGCTTATAGCGCTCCTGGACATAGAGAAGAAAGCCTACGCTAATATACTCCTGCAGGAGCAAACTGGGCCTCTGCTGAGGGCATGTAGCCTTTTTAGGTCTTGCCTGAGCCAATGCGCTTGCGCATTGCTCCGGCGAGATTATAGTAAGCGGAAAAGGAAAGTCTACCAAAACTACTGCGGATCGTTTTACAGTTCATGTGATCTATGCACGTGTACACTATCGCCAGCCACATAACACACCACCATTGTCTGTGCCTACACCACCATTGTCTGTGCCTCGGCATCAGACTTCAAAGGCTGCAGCTCCCCCGCCCCCACCACCCACAGCAATGCCGAGAGCTTGTTTCTGGACGAAAGTGAAAGCCTACCGTGCTTGTTTACAGTAGCCTTGCTCTTCAAATGCTGTTGCTGTGTTGCCATCTCTCTAGGGACACTCAGCTTGAAAACTCTTGACGTGCTAGCTGCAATGCTACATCCGCTATGCTTTTCCTCTAGACACATTGATCCCTCGCAGACTGTGCTGACTCTGCCCCTCCTGATTCTGAAACTGACCAATGCAGTCACCACCAGTCTCTTCTCTCTGTCTTATGATGTCTGCCCTGTCGCCATTTACTTCGGACCCTCACACCCCATCCGCCCCATCACCCCCATCACCCTCTCACCCTCACTCACCCTCACCCCTCATACCCCCACACACCCTCACACACCACATCACTCAGGGACACCACCACATCACTCAGGGACACCACCACATCACTCGGAGACACCACCACATCACTCGGAGACACCACCACATCACTCGGAGACACCACCACATCACTCGGGGACACCACCACATCACTCGGGGACACCACCACATCACTCGGGGACACCACCACATCACTCGGTGACACCACCACATCACCCAGGGGCACCATCACATCACTCAAGGGCACCTCTCGGGGGCACCACCACATCACTCAGGGACACTACCACATCACTCAGGGACACTACCACATCACTCAGGGGCACCTCCACATCACTCAGGGGCACCTCCACATCACTCAGGGGCACCTCCGCATCACTCAGGGGCACCACTGCATCACTCAGGGGCACCACTGCATCACACAGGGGCACCACTGCATCACACGGGGGCACCACTGCATCACACGGGGGCACCACTGCATCACTCGGGGACACCACTGCATCACTCGGGGACACCACTGCATCACTCGGGGACACCACTGCATCACTCGGGGACACCACTGCATCACTCGGGGACACCACCACATCTCTCTAATACACCACCACATCACTCAGCCCAACCACATCATCACTCAGCACCACAACAGCACTGTCCTTGCTTGCTACCAACACGAATGCTATTCATTTATATATTCATTTATATATTTTCATTTCAAAGCCAACACATATTAAAAAAATGTGTCATTTACAATACCAATAGCTCACACTTTCCTAATGCGAGACCTTTTACATTGCAAATGCTTGTTACCAAAAGATTCAGTTAAGGATGATCAGCAGCAGACACCATTGTCACCTTTTCTTATCTAGCCCATTTGGCTGTCACTCATAATCTGTGATTTATGGGCACTACCCGAAAGAAAGGGTTAAGAAATGGAGGCCGGGTTCACAGAGGCTCGACTGTGTACTAAACTACAACTATCCTGGGATATTATTGAGTGAAGCTGGCAAACCGACCATGCATCTACAAAATATGAAGAACAAAGGAAAGATGGTCACACATGCCCTCTGTGAACTAAATAACACCCTTGACTGTCTAATGATCATGGTCATCAGTAGCGTGCTCACGGCTAAACTTCGGCCATCTGTAAACTACGTACAACAAGCCTTATTCGGTATGCTGGCTGCTGAACATGATGAGCTACAATGCACGGGGTACAAGAAAGTGTTTCAACTCCCTCCTACACAAGAAACATTTTGATTAGACTCTAATTTGAATGGCCGCCTTGGCTAAACACTTTTAACAGACAACTGCTTCACTCGAGAATACGATGAAGGCAGTAATAAGTCAAACTTTGAAAGCAAGAACAATCCCTGGTCCATTGATCTTAAAGCCGCAGTGGAAACCCTGCACCTCTCAGAGGAGAACTGGGCCCCAGATACAACCTCCTTCACAGCTATCATATCGGCGATAAAAAAGCAGCTGCAACTCTGTGCACATGAAATGGGCCTTAAAACGCTATAAGTTAGGAACCTACACACTTCCCTAATGGCTCCCCAAATAAATCAGCCATGCAAACCATACCTTTACCTGGCATTAGGAAAATGTGGTTAAAAACACATACTATGGGCCAGACTGGTGACATTTCCAATCAAGGAACTGAACCCGGCCTAGAAATCTCTCTAACATATTACACGTTGCAGACTGTGTGATTACAGAAGGGAATTGCTGGGTAATATAATATTTTGTTGCCCGGCACTGCACTTTGCCCGCCGCACATTTGCGAGGTTTCTTCAGATTGGCACCTGCGTTGTTAACGAGGCTCAACACTTCTTATCCTCCCTGAAAGAAGGGCGGAGAGGGGCAAACTCGGGAAATTTATATACCAAGCCCGTCTATTGTTAAAGGGCAAGCAGTCGGAGGCCCCGCCCAACGACTGGCTATTACACTGCCCGGTAGCAAGGAGCAGTCAGTCAAGTGTGCAATTGACTGTGCTCCAGCCATTTAAGTATTGGGTCTCTGGCTGCACATTGGAACACTTTGATCCTCGCACTTGGAAATGTTTGTGCTTTGAAATACCCTGTGTTGCTGCATGGAAAGTTTTTATTCCTTTTACCACTTTATGAACTAACTGATTTAAAAAAAGAAAATATTAAGAAAACTGTATGCAGCACTTAACTGTTATCTTCTTAATAGTTTTTGGTAGGAATTAACTTATTTCGAGCATGTTTTTATAACAACCATCTACTTATCCTATGCTGTTTGCACACTTTTAATGGTTTTAAGAAATCCTACAGCAAAGTACTTATTTACATTGCATCTCAACTTTTGAAACTAACTTTCCCGCATAGGCTGTCTTTGAACATAAATTTGGGAACAGTTTTGGTCAAAAAAAAATGCATGTACCTGTTGAGCTCCTCAGAACCAACCCACTTCCACCTCTGGGCTTAGTTGGCTAATGCATGCATCCACTCACAACTTGTTTGACTAAGAGAGGTCACACACTCAAATTCTTGCAAGATCACAGAACGTTTCGTCCTTCCGAGATAGATCAGACTCAAATTCCTGCATGATCAAAGAGCCTTTCGTCCTTCCGAGAGTGATAAAATTAGTACTGGAGTTGGGTAACAAGAAACATCTGTTATTCAGTGGCAAGTTACCCGAAGGGGTAAATGTGGACTATACAAATACATGTGCTATGCAGTGGTTGAAATAAAAAAAAGAAAGTGCAGGTACTCGGCATCAAAAAGTTGCACCTGATTGCTACTAAAAGTGCTACGCTCTCATTTAAAGCATTGCACCCGTTCTGAGAGGTACTGGTACTCTCCCTTTCTAATCAAAGAAGTGCAGATACATGGTACCTGCAAATTTTTTACATTGGTCCTCTGTACTCTGATGTCACTGAACATAGTGGTGGAGCCACACGCGTCCCAAAAATGGAATCTTCCTGATTAAAAATTTGGTGTAGGAAACGCTGGATTTCAGAGGCACGATTAGCCTGTGCAATGTCCAGGTTATTGTTTCTTACATGGGGCCATATGTATCAAGCCTTTTTCGAATCGCAAAGGCCGAAATTCGCAGAATTTCGGCCTTTGCGAATCGCAAACGGCCTTTTTGCATGTTTTGGGATGTATGAAACATTCGCAAAATGAGGAATAGCAAAGATTTGCGATTTCCTTATTTTGCCATAGCATTTAAGGAATCGCAATTTTGCGATTCCATAAATACTATGTATGTAGCATTTTTAGGCTGCCAATTATGGTTAAGAATTCGCAAATTACCACCAACTTGTAGTTGATGGTAATTTGCGAATTCTTCAAAAAATGCACAATTTGGCATTTTTTAAGGTGGCATGTGATGCACACACATGCCCATAGGGCATGTATGTGCGCCATATGCACACTCATGTGCATTTCAGGGGTGCAGCAGGGTGTCTTTGAGACACCCCTGCACCCTTGAAATAATTCTCAAATTGCGATTAGCAAATTGCGATTTCGCAATTTGAGAATTATTTCGCAATCATTCCTATGGGCCTCCTGGCCCATAGGAATGCATTGAAATTTTTTCCTTAATTGCGAATTCGCAAAATAAGAATTCGCAAATAAGGAAGATTAAGGAATCGCTAAAAAAAAAGCACATTTCTTCATACATACCATTTTGCGATTCCTAAATAGCGATTCCTTAAAAATCGCTATTTAGGAATCGCAAAAGGGTTTGTTGAAACATATGGCCCTAGGCCTCTTGTAAGTTCGTATGAGGGAAGGTGATGCACGTGATGCATCCGAGGTAATTAAATGGATTCATATAGCTAGGAGGCTTTTGTTATGTGAATTTTAAATTTGTCCGTATGTGTTACCCTATGTTTATGCCCAGACTGGACTCCCTTTTGGCATCATCTGAGTATTCGGTCTGTCGATGTGCAGTCCGATCCTGTAAGCCCGTGGCAAGTTTCTTAAACACATTTAGGTGCCAGAAATGAATAACAAATCCTTTTTTTTAACCGCTAATAACACTGTTTATAACTAGGGCCGTATTTTAGTGTCTGAGATTTATTGGGGCTGGGAGATCCCCCGGTGAGGCAGCGTGCTGGGCAGTGGTGTTGTGGGAGTGGGTTTGGTGGGTAGGGGGGGACGAATCCGCCCGAGCAGCACAAGTTTTGGAGGTGGCGGTCTGGCACCAGGTTGGGTAGTGGGCGATAGAAGTTGACTCGCGATTTCCCAACACGCATGCAGTGTATCCCTCTAAGGATGGTATGTGTGTGCAGGGCTCTAAGTGGGCCGGGTCTCACCCATGCTGAGCACCAGCAGTTTTCTAAAGGGGGGCCTCGAAACAGGTCTCTATCGAGCTCTATTTTGTGCCTGGCACATGCGGCCCGTTTTTTACATGGAAAGCAGTGACATAAGGCACATCGATGTGTGCGTGCTCACTTCTCACTAGTGGAGAAGTTACGTCACGCCAGGTGAGTGTTGTAGGGGAAGGGAAATCCCTAAAGAGTCATTTTCTCTAGATTTCCCTTCTCTTTTTGAAACTCAGGTGCAGCAACATTATCCTGGTGTCACCAGGGCTTTAAATCGAAGCGTCTTCAATATTAAATACAAGACATAGTTGCTGCTTATTTATCTTATGCAACTAACAACCACTGACAAAGGCAATAGTTCTGACTTGTGGTAGGTATGAAGTTACTTGTTGTATCCTACATCTGGATGAAATGAGAGAAACAGCAAAACACCAGTCGGGCAGCAGACTGTGCTAAACACAGATTTTTAGCTTATGTGTTTTTAAGCCATGCCCTTAAGTATATTGGCCACGCCCCTTTGAGAGACCCCCCCCCCCTTGTTTATCCCACTTAACGCCCTGTGTGTGTGTGTGTTTGGGGGGGGTGGAGTTGGAGTGAGCGGGGGCTCGGAGTTTTAGGGGAGTGGGTAGACTGGCGGATGGTATTCTGCAAAATAATGACTATTATAAGGGCTTTAAGTGGGATGAAAAAACTGGTTGGTCTCTCAAAGGGTGTGGCAAATGTTATTAAGGGAATGGCTTAAAAACACGTAAGCTAAAAATCTGTGCTTATCATAGTGTTACCGGTCTGGTATTTTACTGTTTGTCATTGCATCCAGATATATAATACAACAAGTAACATACCTACAAGTCTTGTATATAATATTGAAAAAGCTTCCACTTAAAGCCCTGGTGACACCACGACAATGTTGCTGCTCCTGAGTTTCAAAAAGAGAAGGGCGATCTGGAGAGAAAATTACTCTCTTTAAAGGATTTACCTTCCCCTACAATGTTCATCTGGCATGACGTCATGCCATAACTTCTCCACTAGTGAGAAGTGAGCAGTGTGAGCATGCACACATGATGTGCCTGCTGTCGCTGCAGGTCAGGGCACAAAACAGACTATCCTTTTTACTTTACAAACGAAAAAATTATACATTACATTTGTGAGAGATGCTGTTTATTCACATCCTCATCAAAGCACATATATGCAAAATTTCTTCAATCGATATAAACATTGTGCCCGGAGATAAAAGGGAGGGGGAAATAGTGGGGAAGGTGAAGAAGGGGGGAAGGTAAGTGATTTTGTGTGGATTAAAGTTGTGTAGACAGTTTAAAGGGTTCAATGTGGTCAAAAAATAAATAGTTGACGTCACAGAAGCATATCATTTTGCCACATAAAAACAGTTGTTTGACCAATGCCCATATAATAAAACACAGTATCAATAATCTTTTGTTCTTGGGTAGGCAAAAGTACAAAAGTCGAAGGTTTGCAAAATAGCAAAAGATGATCAGGATTTGCACAAAACTTTGGGGGCATTCATTTCTACCTGGCCGAGAAGAACTCCGCATTGCTGGTCCCCTCGCCGCCGCATTCAACAATCTTTAGCGGCCGCCGAGGAGGGGACAGCAGGACTTCATCTACCAGGCTCCTTTGCGGTCCCTGATCGGCGGAACGCCGCCACGTCAGCCTTGCGCCCGGAGGCGCTTTAAATCACGGACCTTCCCGGCAGAGCGGGTGTTTGCACAAAACTTTGGGGGCATTCATTTCTACCTGGCCGAGAAGAACTCCGCATTTCCCGCATTGCTGGTCTTGCCGCCGCATTCCACAATCTTTAGCAGCCGCCGAGGAGGGGACAGCAGGACTTCATCTACCAGGCTCCTTTGCGGTCCCTGATCGGCGGAACGCCGCCACATCAGCCTTGCGCCTGGAGGCGCTTTAAATCGCGGACCTTCCCGGCAGAGCGGGAGCCGCGCCGGGCTAAGCCCGGGCAAAGGGCGGGCCCTCTGAGGCCCTCAGAGGCCGAAGTAGGCTGGGCCCACTTATTTTTATATTCGTTTGTTCTATTATATTGTTTGTTTCCTCTTTTTGGCATAGACCTTGACTCTTTTTTTGGACAATTTCAGCTCCATATAGTTTTTTATGCTTAAACTTTTATAGTGTTATTTTATTTATTTACTAGCCAGTATTTTGTATTGTACTTGGCTTCTCCCTGTTTTAAAATAAACATGACCGCTAAAAAGCTTCGTTCAGGGAGACTCTTGGTAGGAAGGTCTTGTGCAAAGACTAAATCTAACCCACTTCTAAACAAGGATGTCCAAAACCTGCAACTAAAGGGCCAGTGTCAGTTATTCCATTTATGGGAACAGTCTAAAGATAAGAATACGACAACGGGGGCTGGCTCGGAGCAACTTACTGCAAATAAGGATATTGGTGTTGTCTCTTCCCCTGAGGGGACGCCTAGGCTGACACTGGAGGGTCCGAATAAGGAAAATAATGTATCTGAGAACTCACAGGTTTGTGAGGGAATTAATCCAACACAATTTACTGCTTCCCATAACGCTAAGTCGCCCGCTCTCAGAGCTGAGCGTGTGCAGCAGCATAATAGTTCTTCAAAGTCTGGGATCAACTTGATACATGAACTAGCAGGTGGTTCCCACCCAAGGGAAGTAGGTAACTGCTAGATATTGATTTAGAGCTTTGTGGGCGGTACTTAGTAGATGGATCTTTGAAACTATTTGAGGCCACTAAGACCCCGTTTGTCTCTACTCCGTCAGGCCTTCAACTCTATGTTAGTAGTACCCCTTCTGTTAAATCCCAAGACATTTCCTTGCAGTCCAACATCTCAAAGAGTCCCGAGCTGATTATATCACATATTCATCCAACTTCCTCCCCCTGTCCAGATAGACCTGACAATCCCATTTCCGAGTCCCTGATCACTTTAGAACATCTGCTGTCCTTTATATTATTGTTGTTGGGTACATTTGTGGGTAGTTCTGACTATGTCCTGGAAACAGTTACCCAGATACTGAAGGTCCTATTAAATAAATCTTTGGAAAAGGTACCCTGTTTAGATCCTCATGTCGGTTTGCTAGGACCCAAATCCAGTACTGATATCTTTCCAGGAACTAAGCCCTTGGACTCCTTTCATAATTCAGCCCAGAATTCCCCGGCTGTTTCCGTTAGAAATGAGCTACTATCAGCCCCTAAATCTTCTGCTTATAATTGTATTGTGGACTCTGATCTTGAAGTTGTAGAGGAAACTGGTGAAGCAGCTGATTTAAAACCTGATAAAGAGCTCTTCCCTATTTTTGTCCAAGAGACTAAGGAGAAGGGGGAAAAAGTAAAAATGGAAAAGTCTAAAAGGATTAGAGGAAAAAAAAGGAAACCTATCCGCAGATATAGAAAAAAGAGGCATAGACAAATAATTTTTGGGGATTTGCAAGACTCTCATATTAAGAGTGATGAAAATAACTCTCTGCCCATTACTGCTGTGATTGAAGATGGAAATCTGAGGCAGGGTTCAAATACGCAAATAGACGACGTTCCAGTTCCCCCCTTAGAGTACAATGACATCATCTCCAGTTGCACGAATCCCAATTTAGGAAGTCCTAATATAGGTTTGGGGAGGTCAATGAATCTTATTCCGATAGTGAAGATGATAAAACCTGCTCCTAGCGTAGCATCTGCCCTTAATCCAACGGCTTCCTCTTTTTATGCCTCGGTAGAAGGTGCAGTATGCTCTAAAAAATCCTCGGTAAATCTCACAGAGGAAAGTGTAGACACGCTGACGTTAGACTTCCTCCCTCTCTTTGATCCTGACTTAATACTGAATAGAAATTTGCTTCTTAAATGCTTCAAAGAGATGGAGAGTTTGAAGTTAATCCAATCTAATGACATTGATTTGGTCTCTATTTTGAGAGTTGAGGCTGGGTCGTGCATCAGGGTAAGGTTCTATTCCAAACTTATTGTGAACCTTATTCTGAAGCAGGCTGAGAGCTTTCAGAGTAGTGGGATTGACGTATTGCCTCTTTTCTCCAACTATAGAGACGGCTCCTCAGATAGATCTCTGGGCTCGAGACAAGCCGGTCCTCCTATCATTTTTGAGGACTTAAAGATCTGCATTTCTAAATCTAAACGGCTAGTGGCACATGTAACTCCTCCTTCTTTATCCACAAACAGTAATAAAGCAGAGGACAGTCAGCAATGGAATTGGTTGCCTGGTGCTCTATCAAGTAAATCAACTGACAGCCCGAAACTATTTTCTAATCTTTAGCAGCAGCTTAAAAATTCTCTCTTGGAACGCTGCTGGAATCAATAACAGTCCCGAAAAGTTGCAGTATCTCTATTCCCTGAAGGCTAGTGTGATCTGCGTTCAAGAGACGTGGTGTGTGGACAAAATGATTGTGGGGAGGGATTATTTTGTCCTGGAAGGAGGGGCTTCCCCCTCTAAGAGAGGGCACGCTAAAGGGGGAATTGCGTGCCTTCTCTCTAATCGGATAACGTGGAATTATTCCCACCACTTAGATCCTAGCAACCTTTTCCAGGCAGTGACACTGTTTAGTCTTGACAATGTGGAAAAGAAGAACCCCCTGGTAATAATAAATGCTTATATCCCCCCCGATGATTGTTTTAATATAGTATTAAAACAAGTCTTTGCTTTTATTAAACAAATCAAGGATACAGTTCCCACCCCCCATGTAATTTTATTGGGAGATCTTAACTGCAAAGTCTCAAACTCAAGCTTGGATCTATTTAGAAACAAGTTCAAAGAGGAATCCTTCCAGATTCCACAAGCTCTTTTCCCAGTTAAAATCAGAACAAATAAGAGAGGGAAACTGCTTATGGAAGAACTGTCCGAAACAGAGGGTATTATAGCAAATGGAAGGCTTCCTTCCGATACACCGGCAAACTTTACTCACAAATCCAATCAAAGTGAGTCGATCTTGGATTACGTAATCATTGAACATTGCTTCTTTTACCTCCTGAAAGATCTGACGGTCTCTCAGACTTTATTCAGTGACCATAAGGTGATCACTATAACCCTCTCCATACACCCTCCCAATGCTGACCCTTGGTCCCTTAATGGTGACTCGGTCAACTTTAGTAATAAAACAGGAAGATGTTTTTGGAATTCAAAAGCCATGAAGGGCCTGGAGCACATCCTGGAAAAAACAGTAAAAGATCTTTATAACTGGCAAGGGGCTGCATTACTTCATTTTGAGGACTTTATGAAGGAGGTTACTTTAGCCGCTAGAAAATCCAATCTAACTACAAAAAAGACCATACTCCCCAGATCAAACATCCTCCTAAATAAGGAAATAAATAAGCTGTTGAGGGAACAATATTTGTCCAGATCCCCCGAAAGATAGCGCAAAATAGTCCTCTTAAAAAGGAGGCGTAGGGCCAAGATTAAAATAAAAAAAAGAAAAAGAGGATTCTTTATGGATCAATTTGCGAGAGGCCGTAGTCCACGGTCACGCAAGGTTATTCTGGTCTCTAATTGGGGAGGGTTGTGGGATCCTGTAATGATAGTTTTTTCAGAAGGGAAATCTATTGGAAAATTACTATCGAACTGGCCATAAAGGAACTGCGCCCTTCTGGTGCAATGGGGCCTGATGAGCTCCCGGTATCCGTCTTGAAACAGGACTCAGTCGCCTGGAGCAAAATTATTTTTCTCATATTTAGGTTTTGCTTCATGAGTAAAACTATTCCCTTGTCCTGGAAAGGGAGCATATTGGTGCCTTTGTTTAAGAAGGGCGACAGGAATGTACCCAAGAATTATCGCCAAATCGCCCTGCTCGACGCAATTGGTAAAGTCTTCTCTAAATGTCTCCTATACTCGATAGGAGTCACATATTACCCTTTGAACAGACAGGCTTTCGTAAGGGACATGGCACCCTGGACAACCTTTCCACACTTCAGAGAATCTCTGATAAATATGTAAGGGTTCGTGGGGGAAGAGTCTTTGCGGCGTTTATAGATTTCTCCACAGCGTTTGATAAAGTGGATCGGCCCTTGCTGTGGAGAAAGTTATCTGCCCTAGGCATGCCCCCTCTCCTGTTAGATTTGGTTCAGGCTCTCCACTCAGACACATGGTGCCAAGTCCTTCAAGGAGGGGAAAGGGGGTTGTCTCAAGTCATTCCTACTATCAACGGACTAAAGCAGGGCTGTCTTTTGGCTCCTCTGCTTTTTTCCCTGTACATTTCAGATCTCCCTATGTCTTTATCTGCTTGTGATGGTATTGCCCCAATATTGGGGGGAACTCCAATCTCCTGTTTGCTATATGCGGACGATATCCTTATATTGGACTTAACGCCCAAAGGGTTAAATAATCGCCTGCACGCTCTGCACCTTTTTGCAGACTCCCACTACTTGAAGATAAACGCAGCTAAAAGTAAAATTATGTGTATCTCAGGGAGGAAAAATTCAAAATATGAGAACTTTGGTTGGTCAGTAGGAGGTCATAAGCTAGAGGTGGTAAAGTCTTATGTCTTTCTGGGGAAAATAATATCTGATAACCTAAGTGACAAGGCCCACATTGATAATAATACCCGGAAGGCCCTGTCTCAGGGTAAAAGCTTGAGCGCATTATACTCTGCCACTGGGAGAAGACATTTCTCTTACTCGCTAGAGGTTTTTCGGGCGAAAATCCCGTCATCCCTCTTGTACGGAATTGAAATAATTGATCTAGGGCAATGGGGTTTTTTACACATCGCAGAAGGAAAAATTCTGCGGTTTTTAGCCTCTACTAACACCGCCTGCACAGTGGCAGCCCTGAGACTTGAATTTGGCATCCGTAGTAGTTGGGTGCAGGGCTTGGCAGGGTTAATGCGTTGGGTAGCCAGTCTGGCTAGAGGGGAAGTGGGGACTCTGAGACACCTGATGAAGAATGAATTGCTGGGCACCCAGAGGGAGTTTTCCTTAATTGTAAAGAATTTTAGAAGGGCTGTTGCCTTCCTACAATTGGAGGAGAGTACGCTTTTTACTCTGTCTGCCGGCCAGTTAAAATCACTTTTGAAACAAGCCTCGTGGGATCTCAGTTTTAGGTTCGACAGGGAGTCCATTCTTGCAAAGAAGGGAGTCTCTCCTCTTACTGATACTTACGTATTAAAACATATGCAACCCAATGTCGCCTGGAACCTATCCCACGGCATACAGCGGTTTTGGCTTCTCCTGAGGCAGGATCTGCTACCCTTAAATAATCTTATGGCTAAGTGGTATGGTTGTTCGGCAATTTGTAATTTTTGTAATTTGTTTACCCAGGACTGTATACACGTTCTCTTTATATGTCCTGTACTTCGATCATTTCCGCGTAAGTGGCTGAGACAAATATGCTTGAAATTAAACATTCTTACTGCCAACGCCTTCTTACACGCTTTATATAATCCCCCCCAATGAAATGTTCTGTTTTAGTATTTTTAACTTTTTAAAAAGTTTTTTAGATATTTATTAGATGGTCTTATTAACTATATTGTGCTGATTATCTTGTATTTTGGTAAAATTTGTAAATGTCTTTTGCATTTGAACGAGTACTTTGTATTGTGTATCTTTTTATGTGGACCTCTTTGGAGTTCCAAAACATAATAAAATAAACTTGAAACTTGATCAGTATTTGAAGCAAATGCAACAGTGTTTCTGTAGTCTTGTGTCTTTGTCTTGCCATTTAAGTGATAGTGTAGTGGCTTAAGGTTTACATACTCCTTCATAATTACTAGTTGAGACCAATCGTGTGACCCACTGTGGGCCACATGATGTTCCTCTTTGCAGGAAGCTAGAAGTGAGCTTTGTGCGGAAGTTGATTACTTGTATATGAGATGCTTGTTTGCTACACCTGAGTTAAGCAGCCTTTAAACTAACCTTAAAACGTTTAACTTTATTATAATTTTTTTATATACTTTTTGTGCTGCCACTTGACGGTGGCCATGTTGTAGCATGATATGACTTTTTTATTTAGAAAATTGTATTTGCAATTTCAGTTCTCACCATGATGTAACAGAAACTCTCTATGGTATTGGCACACTTATAGTATGTGGGAGAGGTCCATACTGACCGCATGAATGCAGCCTTGGTCTAATGTCGTTTTCCACTCGCATTATTGTATGTTTTTGAGCCATGCTCTAGTGTGTACATTTGTGGTTTGTTGGCTAGACACTATAGGCATACCATCTGTGCACTCCAGGAAGTGGGGTTTCGTCTCCTGCATCAAAGAGGCTGTGACTAGAGCATGGTTGTGTTCATTGGGCCCTGTGATGGAGTCTCTCTTGGGTAACATAGAACATGCTACTTAGGACTTGTTCTCAAGCATGTATTGGAACTACCAAGCGTGGTGAGCTTCATTTTTGAGTCTCGCCAACTAGACAGCTTTTAACTATCTAATAAGCAAAAGCTGTTTGTGGCCCGTACCAAAAACCTATAGTGGGCTAAGACCCCACCCACTGCTTACCGTTGGTTGTCTTTATTGTCACTTATTTGCTTGCTTTGAGTTGCTTTGCCTTCCTTGTTTTTTATTTGCCCTTCCCCTAGACAATAGTCTCTTTACCATCCTTTTAATTGGCCACTTGTATC
Source organism: Lissotriton vulgaris (assembly GCF_964263255.1). Taxonomy (NCBI): domain Eukaryota; kingdom Metazoa; phylum Chordata; class Amphibia; order Caudata; family Salamandridae; genus Lissotriton; species Lissotriton vulgaris. The sequence continues at coordinate 1,103,265,606 of NC_141693.1, forward strand.
CTTCCACTGCTCACATTTTGGGTATTATATTTGTTCTATATGCATGCCATGAGAGTGCATGTTATTTCAGCATCTCTCCCTCATGCAGCTTCCTCGCCACCAAATACCCACACCCCATCTCTGAGTTGCTCCCTCCACTTGCTTGCTCCTTCATTTTTTTTATTTTATTTAATTGGTTCACGGCATAAATACATCGTCCTAAATCAAAATACATATGGAGAATGGCTTACTTCATCCAAAACAAAAACTATAAGATCATTTATATACAAAACATCCATAATGATAATTATAACCTCATTAAGATTAGATGGCATTCTCAGTCTTCATAGTAATCTGAAAAAGCCCCCCAGATTTTCAGTCCGATTTGTTTTTGTTTTTTTTTTCCTTTTCCTAGACCCAGAAACAGAAAAAAGACCCCACTCTAATTTATATAAATTATACATTCGTGCTCGCCATTGCTGAAATAGCGGTGGATTTTCCTGAAGCCACTCTGTAGCAATACATATTTGTGCAACAGTCATTGTAAAAAAAATAAAATGACGAAAACAATATAGTCTATCAGCAGGGTTATCATTAGGAATTTTCCCCAGCACCAGCATAGAGGGAGTGATCGTCAGGCGAACATTAAGCACTAAAGACATGAATTTTTCAATATCTTCTATAAACCCCGCCAATCTGGGACGAGAAAAAAAAATGTGTAAACTATCTGCATGATCGGCTTTACACCGAAAGCATTTTCCATCAAAACCCTCTCCCCATTTTGACATTCGTTGTGGTGTATAATATAAATCAAATAGAGTTTTGAAAAACTGTGCCTTTAGATTAGCCGACATTAAAACTTCTTTGGAGAGCAAGATGAGATCTTCCACATCCAGCTCAGTAACCCCTAAGGCAGAGTTCTTCAAACTGTGGGGCGCGCCCCCTTGGGGGGGCGCAACACCATCCCAGGGGGGGCGCGCCACTCCTCTCTAATCCCTTTCTTCCCTGCGTCCATTGCAACTCTTCGTGGAGTACTCCGGTATGGTTAGAGGAAAGAGGGAGGGGAAATCGACGGGGCACTACCTGCCCGTTCTTTTGTCTGGGTAATTCTCCCAGGAGGGGGTTAATTCACGGAGTTAACAGCTTCAGCTGCAGTGGGAGGCAAGGAGTCATCTCTGCTAAAACCGAAAGCAAACAAACAGACACGCTTTCGGTTTTAGCAGAGGAGACCCTGCAGCTGAAGCATTTCAGCTCTAAATTAACCCCCTCTAGGGAGAGTTAGATAACAGAGGCACAGCAAGTGCTCCATGGACCCATGTGACTCTTAGAGTATATCCATTTGAATCTCTTCCTTGAGTGACTTTACTACTTGTACATTTGCAATTTTTCTTTCTGTTTGTTTCTCTTCCTTGTGTGACTTTACATCTTGTACATTGGCAATTTTTTCTGTTTGTATCTTTTACGTAACGCATGTAATCCTAAATCCTTATGTTTTGCAACTGGTTCTTATGTAAAGTGCTCTGACACCTTTGGGTAACGTTTGCGCTATATAGAATCTCATTAAATAAATAAAAAATAAATAAATTAGCTGGGTAGCTAACAAAAGGTAGAATTGAGGTGCAGTAACTCTTCCTTGTGTGACTTTACATCTTGTACATTGGCAATTTTTTCTGTTTGTATCTTTTACGTAACGCATGTAATCCTAAATCCTTATGTTTTGCAACTGGTTCTTATGTAAAGCGCTCTGACACCTTTGGGTAAAGTTCGCGCTATATAGAATCACACTAAATAAATAAAAAATAGATTAGCTGGGTAGCTAACAAAAGGTAGAATTGAGGTGCAGTAACCAGCAGATTTAACACAGGTTCAGAGACCAATGCTACCAATGCAGCTGCTACACCACTGGGAGCTACACTCATGTAAGATAAATTTAAAAAAAGCCGTACATATCCCCGAAAGTCAAGATGTACATTCGAAAAGGAATGTGAACACCTGTATTAGATGGAAGAGAAAGTCAAATATTTGCAAATTGGTAGTTTCGGTTAACAGTGCATTCCTGGATATCAAAATCCAAAAATAACTGCCAGAACTAGGAAATAAGAGGCAGAACAATCATTTCTTAAATTGTGACAACAAACAAACAAATAAATACATACATCCATGCTGTTGCCCACATTTGTTTAGGTGGCTACTGCTGTATGTTGTAAATGGCGTGTTTCTATCATTCACTTTTAATGTGCAAGATTCTATTACAGACATTTTGCAGACAAAATGTGTATGTATCATGCAACATCCATGTAAAAAGTTTATTTTAGATCAATACATGACCTCACATATGAGAAATGGAAGAGTGTGACAGATTATTTGTAGTAATATTATTGAACTGCTTTTGTGTTACTGTAACGCCCTGAACGTCTCAGGATCGTTTAACAGACACGATAATGAGGACGCAACCAATTGTGAAGGGTTAGTTATTTTAATGAAGGCAAAAATAATACAAAGAGTAAACAAAAGTTATAGTCACTGGAATCCTCCAGGCTAAGTACGTTACCAGCCCACAGCACGGATGGTCCTAACCGTCCTCTGCATATACGCCGATCCCGGCGTATGCCAACAGAGGGCAGAAATGAAATGGCCGACAATGCCAATCGGTAGGCTGTGAGGGGCACGAAGAGTGTTGGGGAGAATCGAGGAGTCAGGGAAACACCCAGCCGGGGTCTCTACCTGAAGGGAGCAGCCGCTCAACCTCTTCCTCAGACTGCACCGGGACGCGGAGTCACCTCCTGGTGATGCGTCACCGATACCCCAATCAAAAGCAAGAAGACTGAACCGAGAGCAGCCGCTCGATCGATCCTGTGGACGTCCGAGTCTGTAACGCGGCAAACACCTCCTGGTGTGCGTTACAGCTGGCAGTCCCTGTATCTCTGGTCGGGCTGGGAGTTACGACTCCAACCAGCAAAAGCGCCACTGCGCTTTGACTCAGCCGAGTCAAAAAGCGAAGCTCAATGGTTGACCGGTAGAGCTTCCGGGTCCTTCACAGGTGACGATGGGGCAAGACACGGCCCAGGGAGTAACGACTCGACCTACCTCCGTTCTTGCCTTACTGGAGCACCACTCTGGAACACTGCTCTTCACGAAGCAGGTACGTCGGTGTAAACACAATATCCGACAGCGTTGTACCTCCCGGTTCCTCCCTTTATAGGGCGTGTTTTCCTTGAGTTATGTAACAGCTCTCCTGTTTACATAAGGGCGTGTTTTCCTTGAGTTATGTAACAGCTCTCCTGTTTACATAAGGGCGGGTTTTCCTTGAGTTATGTAACAGCTCTCCTGTTTACATTACCTCTCAACCGCTAAGCATCCTGGGAGATGTAGTCCGTTTTCGCTGGTTACCGTTTTCCTCCCCTCACATGACCGGAATTCTTGACAGTACATCCTCCCTCTCAGCGGCTCCCCACGGGGCCAGCGCTGGCAGGAAAACGCCGATGGAACAAGGAGACCAAGCGCGGAGCATGAACCCCTTCAGCCGGTTCCCATGATTGCTCCTCCGGGCCATAGCCTTTCCACGCAACCAGGTACCACAGCTTCCCCCTGCGCCATTTGGACGCCCGTATGCCCGACACTTCATACTCCACCTCCGACTCCACGCATACCGGCCTAGGTGTCCCAGACGGCTTGGAGGGTGCTGGTTTGAGCAATGATACATGAAAGACAGGGTGTATCCGCAATGACTGGGGCAAGCACACCTTCACGTTCACGGGACCCATACACTTGGTAATTCGATAGGGGCCCATGTACTTGGGATGGAACACACTGTTCTTTCGAAACCTCATGTTTCTTGTGGATATCCAGACGTAGTCTCCAGTGCGGTACAGTGGCCCGGGCCTTCTCTTCCTGTCTGCTGCAGCCTTGTATCTTCTCTTGGCCTCTATTAGGACAGCCCTTGAGCGCATCAACATGTCTTTTATGTGTGCCACCCTGTCCGCTGTGGCGGGAATCCTGTCCTCTCTGAACGGATGTAGAAATGGCAAGAACCTGGGATGTTGGCCATAGTTGCTATAGAACGGAGATGACTGTGTGGAGCTGTGAGTGGCGTTGTTGTAGGCTATCTCTGCAACCCATAGCAAGTCGACCCATTCTTCCCTGCCCTGGTCCACAAAACATCGCAGATACTGTTTGAGCGTTTGGTTCAGGCGCTCGGTTTGGCCGTCCGTTTGAGGGTGGTAGCTGGTGGACAGGGCGGTCTTAACATGCAGCGCAGTGCACCAAGTCTTCCAGAATTGCGCAGTAAACTGCGACCCCCGGTCCGACACAATCACCCCAGGTAATCCATGCAGTCGTACCACATTCTTTAGGAGTAGTGACGCCAATTCCCCGGCCGTAGGGACTCTCTTGCAGGGGATGAAGTGCCCCATTTTCGTCAAGTAATCCACCACCACCAGTATTGCCGTCATCCCCTGGTCTACCGGTAGGCCCACCACGAAGTCCAGTGATATGCTATCCCATGGTCTATCCGGGGTTGGAAGTGGATGTAAGAGCCCTTGGGTTCGGCCATGGTCGGCCTTCATGGTAGCACACGTAGGACACTCCTGTCCCCACCTCCTGACATCCACTCTCATGGTTGGCCACCAGAAATGCCGTCCCATGCTAGCCACCGTTTTTTCAAAGCCCAAATGACCTGCGCATGGAGAGTCATGGCACCAGATGAATGCTTGTTTCCTTAGCCTAGGCGTGGGTATCAATAGGCACCTGCCCTTCAGGGGTATCCCGTCCTTCAGCTGCCATTCTCTGTGACTGAGGAGCCACCTCCGCCATGCGAATGACCTGATCCCTCTCTTTATTCCCCTCAGGAAAGTATCCGGTTGGATAACCCCCAATACCATCCTCGGGGAAATGATGGAATGCTCGGTCGCAGGCAATGGTTCCTTAACTGCAGATTGACGGGACAGGGCGTCCGCCTTCCGGTTTTCCGTCCCCGGCGATATGTGATGCGGAAGTTGAACCCCGCAAAGAAGATCATCCACCGCAGCTGCCTGGGAGAAAGGTGTCTTGTGGCCGTCATGAACTGTAGGTTCCGATGGTCCGTGTACACCAATACCACATGTCTTGCCCCCATCAACCAATGCCTGCATTCGGTGAAGGCATCCTTGATTGCGAGAAGCTCCTTCTCCGCAATATGGTAGTTGCGTTCGGCGTCGTTGAGTTTGCGGGACATGTACGCAACGGGATGAAGCACCCCTGTGTCATGGTTGCGTTGGGACAAGATAGCCCCCAGCGCCACATCCGATGCGTCCGCTTCCACCACGTAGGGGAGATCCGGATCGGGGTGAGCCAACACCGGCGCCTTACCAAAGGCGCTTTTCAGGGCCTCAAAGGCTGTGTTCGCTTCAGGGGACCAGACAAACTCCTGGGACTTCCTCAGTAGCTGTGTGATTGGGGCCACCAATCCTGAAAATCCATCTATAAACCGCCTGTAAAAGTTGGCGAAGCCAATGAAACTTTGGACGTCCTTCACGCTTTGGGGCACCGGCCATTCTTTCACCGCCTTGATCTTTCGTTCTGCCATCTCCTATCCCTCTGGACTCAGCATCACTCCGAGGAATTCCACGGATGTGACGTGGAAGTCACACTTGCTGAGTTTACAAAACAGCATGTTTTCCCTCAGCTTTTGGAGCACAGCTTTGACGTGGTGTACGTGCTCCTCCACACTGGATGAATAGATGAGGATGTCGTCGATATATACGACCACGTAGATATCCAACTCCTCTCTGAATACCTCATTCAGAAAGTACTGAAAGGCTGCCGGGGCGTTGCACAGACCGAACGGCATGACGAGGTACTCAAAAAGGCCGAACCTGGTCTTAAAGGCGGTCTTCCACTCGTCTCCGTCCCTCGTGCGTACCAGATGGTATGCCCCTTTCAAATCCAACTTGGTGTAGATACGAGCTTTCTTGACCTGTTCCAGAAGTACACTGATGAGAGGCAAGGGGTACCGTTTTTTTTTTTTTTTTATGGTTATCGCATTCAATGCCCTAAAGTCCACACAGGCTCTCAGCTCCCCGTTAGCCTTCGGGATGAAGAAGAGTGGCGAGGCGGCCGGAGACTTGGACGGGCGGATGAATCCTAGCTTGAGGAGTTTATCCAGGTACCCCCGGAGATGCACGTTTTCAGGCTCCGTCAGGGCATACAGCCTGCCGCTGGGAACGCTGGCCCCTGGCACCAGTCCGATCTGGCAGTCAAACTGTCTATGTGGTGGTAGCACTTCCGCCTTCACCTCATCAAATACATCCTCAAAACTGTGATAAGCCTGGGGGAGAGCCACATCTTTTTCTGCCGCTGTAGCCACCGCCTGACTCCCGCTCTCATCTGCGTCAAGGGATTCCGTTTGTATTCCACAATGCAGGGTGCAATACGGTGATGTCATTTCGATGCGATGTGTTGGCCAATCCACAGAGGGGTTGTGTTTCTGTAGCCACGGCAATCCCAATATGACGCCATATTGGGGCGCTCGGATGATGTTAAAATCGATTTGTTCCAAATGGTTCCTCCCATATCTCATCGGAAGGACCCCCGTGTGCTGCCCGATGGGCCCCGTCACCAATCGCCTTCCGTCTACAGCATAGACGTCTTCGGGTACAGCTTTGGGAAGAAGCACTAGCCCTAGCCTGCATGCCTCGTTGTGGTCCATAAACATGCCAGTGGCCCCTGAATCCACCATGGCCACAACGGGTATCCACTGGTCATGCACTCCCACGTGCACCGTGAGAAACAGGTGTCGTTGTCCCTTAGTGACCGAGTTGGAAAGTGAAGGGATGGATGAGTGACTCCGAGATGCCCCTTCTTTGCTCTGGGAGTCCTCTAGTTTTCCGCCGGTATGTCCACCACGGCTGTTACCGACCGGTTGGCCCGATAACGTGACGTCTTCGGTTTGGCAGGGCATTCACGTACGTAGTGGCCTTTTTTGCCACAATATAGGCACAATCCTTGTTTACGGCGTGACTCTTTCTCCGTGGCTGTGAGGCTCGCTCGTATTGCGCCGATGTCCATGGGTTCTCCCTTGGATGCGGTGGAAGTTTCAGGACTTCCCACCGTCACATAGGATGGAAGGGATTTTCCTTTTCTCCCATGATCCCCCTTTCTTTCACTTAGCCTATGTTCCAGCCGTAATACCAGGTTGATAAGGCCCTCACATGTCTTGGGTTGAGGGTCAATATGAGCCACAGCGTCCTTGAGCTCATCGCACAGCCCTTGATGGAAGAGCGCCGTCTGTTTAGCAACAGGCCACTTGGTTTCCGCAACCAGCCTTCGGAACGCGTTGAGATACTGCACCAGGTCGTTGGATCCCTGTCTCAACTCAAGCATTTCACGGTCCGCCGTGTACGAGTCAGCCCTTCTGTCGAATACCTTCAGGAATTCCTCGCGAAAAGCACCCCAATCACATAAGATGGGGTCGTCCCTGCTCACCAGAGGTACGGCCCATTGTGCCGCGTTTCCAGCCAAATAGGAAATAAGGACAGCCACACGAGCCTGACTCGTGGGGAACGCCTTTGGTTTGCACGATAAATGTAGCGCCACTTGTGTGAGGAATACCTGCACTGTGTTAGGATCCCCACTGCACCTCTCTGGTGTTGCCAAGGGGATGGCTACCGGCATTTCCACTACTACCGCAGGGGTCTGGTTCGTGAGGGAGGTGCTGGGCGTGAGCGGGTCCAATTGGATAGCATCCAGTCTGGCTTTTACATCGGCTGTTTCTTGCCTAGAGGCAGCCAATTCAACTTGCACGGTCGCTAAAGCAGCCAGCACATCATCAAGTGTTGCCATGTCTGTTATCGACCGGGAGACAGTTAGTGTTATTAAGGTCGGATATTTTGTAACGCCCTGAACGTCTCAGGATCGTTTAACAGACACGATAATGAGGACGCAACCAATTGTGAAGGGTTAGTTATTTTAATGAAGGCAAAAATAATACAAAGAGTAAACAAAAGTTATAGTCACTGGAATCCTCCAGGCTAAGTACGTTACCAGCCCACAGCACGGATGGTCCTAACCGTCCTCTGCATATACGCCGATCCCGGCGTATGCCAACAGAGGGCAGAAATGAAATGGCCGACAATGCCAATCGGTAGGCTGTGAGGGGCACGAAGAGTGTTGGGGAGAATCGAGGAGTCAGGGAAACACCCAGCCGGGGTCTCTACCTGAAGGGAGCAGCCGCTCAACCTCTTCCTCAGACTGCACCGGGACGCGGAGTCACCTCCTGGTGATGCGTCACCGATACCCCAATCAAAAGCAAGAAGACTGAACCGAGAGCAGCCGCTCGATCGATCCTGTGGACGTCCGAGTCTGTAACGCGGCAAACACCTCCTGGTGTGCGTTACAGCTGGCAGTCCCTGTATCTCTGGTCGGGCTGGGAGTTACGACTCCAACCAGCAAAAGCGCCACTGCACTTTGACTCCGCCGAGTCAAAAAGCGAAGCTCAATGGTTGACCGGTAGAGCTTCCGGGTCCTTCACAGGTGACGATGGGGCAAGACACGGCCCAGGGAGTAACGACTTGACCTACCTCCATTCTTGCCTTACTGGACCACCACTCCGGAACACTGCTCTTCACGAAGCAGGTACGTCGGTGTAAACACAATATCCGACAGCGTTGTACCTCCCGGTTCCTCCCTTTATAGGGCGTGTTTTCCTTGAGTTATGTAACAGCTCTCCTGTTTACATAAGGGCGTGTTTTCCTTGAGTTATGTAACAGCTCTCCTGTTTACATAAGGGCGTGTTTTCCTTGAGTTATGTAACAGCTCTCCTGTTTACATAACCTCTCAACCGCTAAGCATCCTGGGAGATGTAGTCCGTTTTCGCTGGTTACCGTTTTCCTCCCCTCGCATGACAGGAATTCTTGACAGTTACATACTGAAAACACACATCACTAACCCTGAATATCCAATGTACACACATTTAGTATGTGACCAAAGAAGGCATGAAAGAGATGAGTCTGGATCATAAAATCAAAGCTGGTCTGAACAGGGACCCCGAAAATACATTTGACCCACAGGCCCCAAAATCCTTAAAACGTCCCTGAAAGTTTATTTTAAAATTGCACAGGCTGGCGTGCAAAATGCAAGCCAGCCGTGTGTTGTTTAAACAGCCTGCAAATTGCTAAATATGGTTATGAATAACAAGTATGTATTCATTTGTAATGTGACTTTTCTGTCTTTGTTCCCTTTTATTATCAGTCATGGATCATTCATGCAGCTCTAGAAAACAATGAAAAATTATTTCTATTTATATTTGCTGTTCAAAGTCTGCACAGACAAGTCCTGAAAATTCAGCTTTAGGTGACTGCTTGTTTTTCTACCATCTGTGACAATAAAATAATGAGTTGGCAACCCTAATTATAACACTGGAAGTTTGTTGAGGGATCAGCACGTTATTTATTTCCTCCACCCTGATCCCTGGTTACTGCCATATTAGCAATGGTTTAACACATTTGAAACCTATGCTGCCGTCAATAACATGCTGAGTTACTTCAAGTGTCTGGGAATGCACCCTGCATTCAGACCACTCACTCCTCCTTCTCACCCTTCACTTTCACCCTCACCCAGCACTCACACTGATCCCGATGCACTCACACCATTCACCCACTTACCCTCCACTCACAGTGATCACTCTGCACTCACAGCGATCACAGTGCGCTCACACTGATCACCATGCACTCACACCATTCACCCGCTCACCCCACCCTCACACTGATCACCATGCACTCACATCATTCACCCACTTACCCTCCACTCACAGTGATCACTCTGCACTCACAATGCACTTGCGCTATTCACCCTGTACCTCACCCGGCAGTCACAAGAGCACACTACTCAACCTGCACTTCTGACACTTCACTCACCTGTCCACCTCACTGCTCCATCTGCAATCTCACTCCAATAAGCCCACCACTAACCATACATTCATTTGACCCACTCTGTACTAACATGTACACCCAAATTCATATGGTCACCTCACTCACCCCTGTACGGAATGTGCGCATGGCGGTCAATTCCAGAAGTTTCTGTCAGGTGGTGGGGGGGCCCAACATCTGAAAAAATTAAGCTGGGGGCTCAACCTACAAAAGTTTGAAGACCTCTGCCCTAAGGTATTGGCCCATTTTACCCTTATTTTCTCAAGATCATCTGGTTTTTCCTCCACAAGCATTCTATACAGAGTACCAATTTTCACCTGGCGACCTATTCCCTCAACAACTTGGTGCTTTTGTAAACTTAGTGTTTGTCTAATGAGAAAATCCCTAATTTGTAAAAATTTAAAAAAATAGCTTCTGGGTACCCCAAACTGATCACTTAATTCCACAAATGATTTACACTTGCCATCCGCCAGATAAAATTCCCCAACCATATCACCCCCTTTTTTTGCCATTTTAGGGCCATTCCATCCAAAAATATAGTAGGCAATAACCTTGATGCGGTAAAGGGAGTGTAATACGCCAACTTCTCAATTCCAATTGTACGAGTCGGCCATCTCCAAGTCTTATAAGCTCCTATTAATACCTTGAATCGGGTTCGCTTGTAATAACTACCATCAATTTCAATAAAAAAACTTTGTCTTGCATGTGGCCCCAACAAAATCTCAAATATTGATGGGTGATTGTACGTGAGTTCCGTTGATTCCCCTATAGTTAACACTCTCATTCTTAATAAGAAACTATATAGTAAAGAAAAAAATCTGGTACCCCTAACCCTCCCCTTTCAAATGGTAGCATCAAAAATTTCATGGCCCGTCTTGGTTTCCCGGGGCTCCAAATAAATTTTCCACATAGAGATTGTAAAGCCTGTAACTTGGATTTTGGATATTCCAAGGGTATTGACCTAAACAAATATAACACTTTGGGTAAAACCTTCATTTTTATAACGTTAGTCCGTCCAATGATAGTCAAATATAGACGTTCCCATCTCTCAAGAGAAATCTTAATTTTATCATATACATTATTCCAATTCACGTCAATCAATTCGGTCATATTGGTCTTGATCAATATCCCAAGGTAAGTAACCTCCCCCACCACTCTCTCATCCTCCCAAGTTAAGGCTTCCGAACATAAAATCTGAGTATTCGATGCATTAAGTTTATAGCCAGTTATGGTTCCAAATTCTTTCGCAAGCCTCTCAATCTCTAATATAGCAGTGTCTGGCCTATCTGTAACCACCGCGATATCGTCCGCATAAGCGAACACAGAAAAACAAAAATCAGATACTATGAAGGGAGGGATTAAGGGATTTTGACTTAATTGTTCTACAAACGGGTTAATGTACAAAGCAAATAATAACGGAGAGCATGGACAGCCTTGGCGAGTCCCTCTAGTGATGTTTAAAGAGTCAGAGAGCGCTCCTAAGGCCGACATTTTAGCAGTTGGCTTAACATATAAAGATTTAATTCCCTTAATATATTTCTGGCCAAAACTCATTTTAGCCATTAATTTCCACAAATAGTCCCAACACACCCGGTCAAACGCTTTTTCTGCGTCTAACAGAAAAAGCGCTAACTTCTGTTTATTTACTGCCGCAATATCGAACAACGTAATTACTTGGTTGTTGTGGTCCACAGTTCCTCCTTTAGGGATAAAACCATGTTGGTGTCGAGAAACTAAAGATGATACGACTTTGGATAATCGGTTGGCCAGAATCTTTGAATAGATCTTATTATCCACATTCAATAAAGATATTGAACGGTAAGATTCAACATTATCCGCAGGTTTACCTTTTTTACAGAAGACGCAATAGTTGCATCAGACCATGTACTTGGGGGATTTCCCTGCTGTGCTTCCAGTATTACATGAAGCATTTCATCCTTTAGAATATTGAAGAAAATTTTATATACTTCAGCAGGTATTCTATCTGGACCAGCGGCCTTACCAACTGCCAGACTCTTCACTCCTATTTCTAGCTCTACCATAGTTATCGGTAGATCCAATTCATCTGCCATTAGGGGATCTAAAACTTTCAACCCTGCCTCCAATCTGGCGCACCACTGCGTATTTGTATCTAAACTTTCATCCTTTGAATAAAGTTCAGCGTAAAAACTTTGGAATATTTTAAGAATAAATTCCGGCTCTGAGTGCTATTTACCCTGAGCGTCTTTCATTGAATTGATATACCGAGCTGTCTGCTTCATTCGTAGTCTTACCGCCAGTCTTTTACCTATTTTTTTCCCCAAATTCATAACTTTGCATTTTGGATGTTAAAAATCTCCTTGCGATTTCTGTGTCCCAAAAGCCAAGAATATTAGCTCTAGCCTTTGCCACCTCATTTTCAACCTCCCAAAGCTCTTTTCTACCCTGGACGACTTCCCTAGTTAACCGAATCTCTGCATTAGCCAACAACTCATATAGTTTATCAAGTTCTTTTTTAAATCAATTACGTTGCCAAGATGAGAAACTAATGCACTCTCCCCGGAACCCCGCTTTAAAAGTATCCCGCACTATACCAGTATTGGCCGTACCATGATTATTAATAAAAAAAGATTGGATCCATCTTTTCATATGTATATTAAATTCTTCATTCAACCCCAATTTCCGATCATAAAAAAAAGTAGGTGGTTCTAACCTCTTCATTTGCCTCTGTATTTCAATCATTATGGGAGAATGATCGGAGGTAATTCTGGGATAAATTCTAATTTTAGTCCCTTCCAACAAGTTTTCTGGGGCAAAAAAATAATCTAGTCTAACTAATTTTTTATGGGGATGTGAATAAAAAGTAAATCCATTATCCCCCTCGCGAAGCTTTCCCCATACATCAATTAAGCCTTGATCTTGTAGTAAATTAACAAGAGCTTTATACACTCGGTTTCCGGCCTTTATAATTTCCATACCTATCCTGTAATGCATTATTCAACAAATTTATATTCATATCCCCACAAATCACTATAGGCTGTGGAAAATTAACTAACTCCAAATTAATTTCAATCAACGGGGCAGGGTCATACAAGTTAGCCCCATAAACAGTAGCCAAAGTTACCTGCCTGCCCCCAATTTTACACTCTACAATAGCCCAACGCCCATTTTTATCCACAGCCTTCCGACCAACAATTGTAGTATTATCTTTAATTAGTATAGCTACCCCCCTTATCATACTAGTCTGTCTAGAAGCAGCAACTAATGTAAAGCCCAAATCTTTTAGCACCTCCCTTTTTGACCACGGAATGTGAGTTTCCTGTACACATACAACATCCGGTTGTATATATTTCAATTCTGCAGCTATTTTCTGTCTTTTCATCGGATTATTCAGTCCAGATACATTCGTTGAACAAATTCTTAACCCTTTTCCCGCCATTTTAGTTTTAAATGTCCAACCATAACTATCCCATTCTGTCTACCACCCTTTCTCCCAAAAAAAACAGAAATAAGTAATGCAGAACCCTTCTTTTCAAGTAACCTTTTAACCACATTTTTTCCATGTATTTTGCCGTGAACTCTTCCCCCCCCCCCCTTTTTTACACCCCCCCTGTGAAGCCTTTCCCCACCCAACCTCCCTCTTCCGACTCACCCACCCTTCCCCACCCTGCCCTTCTCCCTTAATAGAGGCTTTAGGACTTATGGTCCTGTGATGCGAGTTTGCCCCAGTAACCCCCTACCGTCCCCCCTACAGAGTTTTACCATTGTTCTTAACAAACATAATCCCCCTATTCTGATAAACTCCTGAGCAAACTTATATATCAAAATTAAGCATACAACAATTCTGTTCAATATCTCTCTGCAATTACAATTACAATATCATCAAAAATTCTTTGGCAGCGATTTCAGTCATAAAGAATCTAGTGCGATCCTTATGGATGACTTTAAGCTTAGCAGGAAACATTAAATATGCCTGCGCACCTTTTCCTTGAAATTGAGATATGAGCTGTCTTAACTGCCATCGTGTCTCAACAGATTGTTTGCAGAGATCAGGTCTTACAAAAAATTCACAACCAAGAGCCTTGCATTTTTTGTCAGGACGCGCTTTCATAAATAATTCCTCCCGAGCCTGAAAGCTATTGAAAGCCACTATTATAGCTTTCGGTTTCTGATCCCGTGAATTAACTCTGAAAGGGAATCTGTGGGCCCTTTCCACCTCCCGATACCAATCCCATTTCTCAACCTCTAGCAATGCTTCTTTCAAAAGTGACACTATAAAACCTCGAGTGTCAGACCCTTCTTTCCCCTCCACAATCTGCAAAAATCTAAAGTTATTTCTGCGGGATCTATTCTCAATGTCTACAAGCTTCCAGTTTACAGAAAATTCACAGAAACCTGTGGTATGGGGAGCACTGTTCACACATTCACAATTACGTGTTAAAAATTTTTTCTGTTTCCTATCTATATATCTTTCATCAATTTAAAGCATTGTACTCAAAAGCAATTAATATACATGTAGTATTCACAAGCTGTATTGACAGTCATACAGATCGGACTGAGAACATGAAAAAACAACAACAAAACGAATCCTTTTCAAACAATGCTTTGTGTTACATTTCTTCAAAATGGTTTTATTCTTCTTTTTCATCAATGAAAATTAGGATTTCTCAAATATCTTATGAAGCCATGTCCCAATGCATTTCGGTATGCACCTTCTTCAGGGGAATGTGCTACAAATAACATAAAGATCTATCACATATATATCTAAAGAAAACTGTTTACAATATAATATGACACTTAGTTTACATGAACAGAAACCATAGGATCTTAATAAAATGTGCCTACGTTCCTTGTGCAAAATGACCATGCTCAACAAAGTTCACATGCCACCTGTTAATCAAAAACACGGTGTGCAACCAATACTGTCATCACCTCCTATTCACTACATGCAAATGTGAACCAACGTGCGTGATAAATAAAACCAGGTGTGCTCCCTTGTACTCCACAAATTCAAGAAGTGCCTCATGCACTCTTACCTTCACTAACAGCTGCACGAAATGAAATACCAAACTCTCCTTGTTCTAAAAAGTAACAACACCACAGAGAACCTCATTATACTGTCCCCAATCCAAAGCGTGAAATTAGCCTAATTCAAAACGACCAATACTCACACGGTCCTATTTAGACCCCACGTTCTAATGCTTGCCAATATATTCCAATAAACTCGCGTTTTTCCTCTGAAAGGTAAAAACAGGAAAACTCCTTAGTGTTACATTCTATTTTGCAAGGGTGTTGCTGCAGTAAACCTGCCAGATATATCTCACCTCTTGCATGAAGTTTTCTTCGTGGTTCTGGGGCTCTTCCGTGTCACTCTCCCTGCTCGGTCAAGCTGTGTTGAAAACGCCGATCCATGGCGTCTAGCGTCATAACGTGTTAAACATAAAAAACGGACTGCGCACTATCTCATCCCCATCCAAAATGGCGGTTGCGTTTTTATTCCTCGGCATAACTAAAACAGGAGCCTCTCTACCTTAATATACCAACTGGTGCATAATCTGCCTAAAAAACGTAACAAACATAAAAGGTGCCTCTTGTGCCCTTAATCCAGTATTATTGGTGAGATTTATTGAGCATAGGTAACTCCATGATTTTTATGAACAGGTACGTAAAAAAATACATAAAAGATTGCAAAATTACAAATAACAGCACTCACATCGCAATACTCAATTTACAAAAAGTGAACCATTTCAATCTTATCATTTAGCCCAAAGGGGGTCAGCGTCCTAAGGGACTTGATCCAATATGTCTCTCTTTGCGCCAGCAACTTCAAAGTGTCAACATGTGTGTGTGTACCACCAACCTCTCTAGTACAGTGTATTTCAATTGCGGTATCGTATGTCCCCTCTCATGCCAATGCGCTGCCAGACATGATTTCATGTTTTTTGTGCGTATCATACTCTTGTGCTCGGTCATCCGAACCTTCACCTTCCTTGCAGTGCGTCCAACATAAACAAGTCCACATGGACACTTAATTGCATATATTAGACCACTTGAATTGCAATCTGATGTGTGTCTCAAGGTTATCTTTTTACCTGTATGCGGGTGCGCAAAAGTGTTTCCTACCAATACATTGCCACAATGACCACAGTTTTGGCACTTCATCATGCCTTTTTGACCTAGACCCGTTTGTTTCACCTTGCCTTTTTTCAAAATTTCTTTGATATTCCTTGATCTGAAATGAGCGAACAGGGGTTTATCTGGAAATATCTGTCTGAAATCAGGTTCTTGCTCAATAATTTCCCATCTCCTCATGATGCATTTCTTTATCGCCTCTGAGGCTGTGGAGAATTTTAACACATAAACTTCTCTCCTGTTTTTGCTTCTTGCTCTCTTCTCTAGCATAGTGGATCTTGGCATGGATTTAACTTTGTTTTCAGCTTGGTCAAGGACTATGTCCGGGTACCCCCTTGCTGCATACTCTGTGCGCATTCTCTTAATTGTTTCTATCCCTTGATCCTCATCTGAGCAAATTCTTCTTGCCCAAATGAATTGCGACAATGGAAGGTGTCTCTTTAGAGATTGTGAGTGAAAACTCTCAAAATGTAGAGCATTATTCCTGTCTGTCGTCTTCTTGAATACACTTGTTCGCTCATTCCAGATGTTTGAGAAATCCTAATTTTCATTGATGAAAAAGAAGAATAAAACCATTTTGAAGAAATGTAACACAAAGCATTGTTTGAAAAGGATTCGTTTTGTTGTTGTTTTTTCATGTTCTCAGTCCGATCTGTATGACTGTCAATACAGCTTGTGAATACTACATGTATATTAATTGCTTTTGAGTACAATGCTTTAAATTGATGAAAGATATATAGATAGGAAACAGAAACATTTTTTAACACGTAATTGTGAATGTGTGAACAGTGCTCCCCATACCACAGGTTTCTGTGAATTTTCTGTAATTTGGATCAACTTGGCTAGGGGCTAGTCAAGATATGGGTTAGCACCATATATTACATTTTGATAAAATTCTGATTAAGGTGATTAGATTGGAGTGCTTGTCGCATAACATTGTTTGAATACAAGCTTCCAGTTGACATCTTCCTTAGTGGCCATATGCGTTTCTATAGTCTTTCGTTGTTGAGCCACCTCATCTTCTAATGAAGAAATGCGTGATTCGGCCTCTGTAGCCCCGGTCAAAAATTCTGAATGTGATTTTACCAGCCTCCTCACGGAATTCTGCAACTTTTTACAAGAATTCTGCACCCTCAAACTGTCCTCACGCGTTTCCTCTCTATGCTGCATCATGGTTTGATAAATCAATCCCAGGGAAATGTCCTCCAATTCTAAATCCAAATCAGTGGGCACAGCCTCAGCATTTAAAGTCTCTTCAGGTTTCTCTTGGCCTCTTGTATCCAAGCGCAGCCTGCGAACAGTACCAAGCTCTGTCCCATCTTTCTCCATTACTTCATTCAAACTACTGTGCGCACTTCCTTCCTCTAAGCATCCATCCTCCATGCTCATATGTGTAGCATATAGTTCCGCTAAATCCTCAGAGGAGGACATAGAGTGTTCCGAGAGGGAAAAAAAATCAGCCGAATCAGTCTCTCCCCCAGTAGGTATTACTGAATCAACGTTGCTTAATGAATCCAACCTAGTCTCTATTGGGGTTTCCACTTCATCCCCCCCTTTCTGCATAGAAGAAGTAGTGAGAGCACTATCATCAGACTGAGGGCAGCTATTAGGCACAATTAAAGATGAAGGTAAAGCCAATGATGTTTCCTCTGAGATGGTAACGCTGTTTAAGCTCTCAGCTGTACTCGTCTCTTTTCTGTTCACAATTTGTCCTAAGCCAGGGGCGGAGACAGGGGTTAAAGCTGGAATTACTGGAGCTGACACCGTCTTTTGTACACCCTCTGCTCCTGACCCCTCGACCACTTTTTGTATCTTTAACTTCCCTGCATCCTTAGCTTTGGTTACTGAAAACATCTCCGGTATTTTCTTGTGCGTACCGACAGCCTCCCCCTCCCTGTCCGATAGCACTTCAAACTCTGCATTATTACTCACAGTGGGAGGCGGTATAGCGGTTGTGGCTGAAACCGATGCTGTTCTTGATGTTGAAGTAATTAATAATGTAGTTAATGGCAGCACCGTCTCTGCTCCATTTAAATTCTCAGTGGCAGCCCCCCTGGCCCCGGGCTCTCCTACCCTTTGGCCCCATCTCTGCAACCGACACTGCAAACAACGCCGACCGGTGACTGCCCGGCTCGCCACCGCTCTCTGAACTGCCTTGCTTCACTCGCAGGCGGCGCGCGTAACAGGTGTGCTGAATCCAAAGCCGGGTCAGGTGCTGCCAGAAAGACGCCCAGCGGCCGGCGTGCGTCGAGTCCGGGTCAGTAACTCCGCCACAGCTTGTATCAGTCATGGAAAGGTGAAAGATACATTTTAATCACTTCCGACTGCTAGAGAACTTAACGGCTCTGTATGGCTGTTCGCTTTTGCTTCGCTCAGGTCCGTTTTCACCGTAAATCCATCGACCCTGGGAGGTCCGGCAGGAGCAGCAAACTCAAGCGTCCAACGCGGACACCATCTTGCCTCCCCGCTTGCTTGCTCCTTCATGTGTTGCTTTTTACCACCTGCCCCCATCACATAATACTTCATGTTGCTCCCTACTCTCCCCAGCCCTTCTTTGCTTCGTCCTACTTGGCTTTCTTCATATGTTTTCTAAACCTCCTCCTCCCCCCCCCACCCCCGTCTATTGTGCCAGTGGTCCCCTGTGCCTGCTCTTTGTTGTGCCCCTCCCACCCTCTCCTTTGCTTTTCAGAAGCGAATAAAAACAAAAAGGCATCAGTGTCTAAACCACATCTAGAGAAAGGGAAGGCCACTGCATTGGGTCTCAATACTTCTGAAATTGTCATAAGTTAACTCTGCAAAATTCCTCTCACTTTCAGAATGTAGGGCGTAAGGCAGATGCCCATGCTGGTGCACTGCAGAGACTATACTCTTCCACTGGGAATAGACATTTCCAACCCTTATTAGAGGTTTTTCACACGAAAAGTCCTCCTATTTTATCCTACGCCCTCGAATATATATGCATTAAAACTTGGCATTCAGTAGAAGTAAGAGAACGGAATCTTTTGTGTAAATTGCTAAAAAGTAATCCAGCAGTCCCAGTTCAAGCACTTCGGCTCGAGTTATCTTTAATAAACATAGATACTTTGATGGCGGACTACTGTTTGTGCACCTAACGCTACTTTCAATTACAGCAGGGGTCCTTAAGTAATGCCTCTGTAGATCAGATCCTAAGGAGGGGAGAGGTTGGGCGTGCGCCAAGTATTGAAGTTCATAAAGTCAACATTACTTTTTAAAGTAAGCTTGCTTTAAAACTTACTATTGACTTTCAGGACTTCATTACTTGGTGCACGCCCAACCCCTCCCCTCGAGTTATCTTTAGTTAGTTCTTACGCTAGAGCTATATCTAATATAAGATGGCCATATAATCTTGTTCATGACAACTCTAGATCTTTAAGGAACATTTTAAAATTGGAGGTTTTTAGAGGTCGGTCGTCGCAGTACACTTTTAACAAGAATCTTAGTATAGCTCTTAAATTGTCTCACCTCACAGTACCACTCTTAGAATCTTGAACTCCAGCACATTTGAAGCTTTTCTTAAAGAATTTGACTCCAAGAATAAGCTTCAATCTGGCTGTGGAACACTGCTCCAAACTAATATATTACGTACAATTTGTCCAAAGGATAGAATACAAAACTCCAGAGGGATACATACATCTTTCATTAGAACATAGGGTCCGGCACTGTATTCTTTTATTGCAGTTAGGAATCCTCCCATTAAAAGTACATACATCCAAATGGAATAACCCAGAAAATTCAACCGGAATCTGTGATTTGTGCAAAGAAGTGCAGGATCTACTTCACATATTGTAAGTTTGTCCAAATCCGATCCTCGTAGAGGCCCGGCGCCGGTACATAAAGCCAATTTGCTTTAGATATAATGTCTCCTCTGCACAATGTTTAAGTATTATATGCAAATCGCCACCTGATGAATTTGTTTGTTACAACTGGTCAGAATCTTAAAGAGTTTTCTAAAGTGTATTATAGTTGTTTTAAATTAATGTGTTCTGTATTTGTTGACCTCAGTTGAGGTCTAAATCAAATTAAAATCTTGAATCACCCCCCGCCTCCCCAGTCCATTGTGCCATTGGCCCCCTGTGCCTGCTCTTTGTTGTGCTCCTCTCACCCGCTCCTTTGCTTCTCAGAAGAGCATCAAAACAAAAAGGCGCCCGTGTCTAAACCACATCATGAGAAAAGGAAGGCCACTGCATTGGGTCTCAAAACTTCTGAAATTGTCATAAGTTAACAAGATTGATTTAGAAACACATAAATACAAAGTCCAACAAAAAAAACATTGCAATGGTTTGTCCTAGGAAACCTAAATGAAACCAATGTACTTAGCAGAAGTTTTTACTATTTGTATCTCAGACCATCTTGTGAGTTTACTTCCATATTGATTTATATAAGTTTGAGTTTCGAAAAAATGCTAAAACCTATTTGTTTAGCATGAAAGATACTTTCTTGAAATAGTTGGAGCAGGCTGCCTTGAGTTTTACTCTCTTATAAACAAGAAAGTAATGACCCCATCAGAGGTTACTTCTCTTTTGTCTAATTTGGAGATAATTGGGTATTTGAGTGAAACCGTGGCGTAAAACGGAAGTCTAGATTAATTTCCCTCTTGCATTGGGTAACAATAAAGATTATTATTGATGAAAATGACGAAGGATGTTACTTGTTTAGAAATAAGCTTTCTGCGAAATGCTTAAATTAACAGAAGTGCAAGAAACCCATAGTCTCAAAAATAACAAATTATATAGTGATAAGCAGAATGATTGAGAAAATGAAATTGTTTGGCAACTATCATATACATTGTGCTTTGATAAATTTAATCGCATCCCAAACAGTTGTTACCAAGACCAACAATAGCCTACCTTTCTTGCGAAAGCCGGTAAGTGCTTCATCTCTGACGTAGGAGTCAGATACTTACAGAACGTTCTTCCTAGATACTTTCGTACTTATATTCTCTTATGGTCCACATAGAGAACCCTGTTCCATTAGAGAGGTCAGTACTTTGAGGGATTTATTTATTTATGAAGTTTACAAGGGAACATTTATATGAATATTTAGGTGGATTGCTTCAACTGCTGGTACGTGATTTACCCTCTTTCGTAAGACACAAGGAAGATCAAGTCAAGTGATTTTATATTTGAACCAGAATCAACATTTGTTACATTATACATTTGCAGCATATATATATATATATATATATATATATATATATATATATATATATATATATATATATATATATATATAATCAAAACAGGATCAAGATTAGAACATATAGCAAACAATTCACTTTTACGTGCTACTAATCCTCTGTTTTTAATTCCTTCCCATATCAAGAAATGACTTTGAACAAGGCTTGCAGTAGAATTAGTGATGTAAAAAGTTATTAGATGATCAAAACACTTTTGTCTGTAACTACAACATATCTGCAGAAATGTTATTTATTAAAATATTTAGTCACCTTTGCACTTAAAGAAGAAACTAGGCTTAACATGTATGTTACTTTGAAAACCATGTTTCTCTTAACCCCACGGGTGCGGGTTTCAGCCAGTGGCCGACACCTGCACTATCTCCACATCTGAGGTGCCATTATTATTGGGAGACCTGATGAAATACTGGGGGGAAGAAAGATTGAGGCTCCCAGCAGATTCCAGAACTTTCCATCACAGAAATGTGAGGTAAATGAGTGTGTGTGTGTGTGTGTTTTCTTGTGTTTTTATTTGGGTCAAAGTATGAGGTTTGCAAGGATTTGGGGTAATCAAAAATCTTGTGAGATCCTCTCAAGTTTCCCCACCCTGGATTCCCCCATGTGTCTAGTTTTACAAAAATGTGCAAGTTTGATGGGTTTCAAAATCCATAGCTACCCATTTTACAGAAAAGGGGTCCGTTTTGAGTGGTAAAATGCAGGAGCACTATGCCTACCCACACAAGTGAGGTACCGTTTTTATCGGAAGACATGTGGGAGCATAACATAGTGGAACATTTGTTATTACCATTTGGCTTTCGCTCCATTTGTGCCTCCTAAATTCAAGCCAGTAAGAAAAAAGACATTTTGGAAAATATCCTCTAAATCATATGATAATAATTTTACTAATAAGTTTTCCTTGATACCCATTTTTAACTTGACATATTTCACTATATGAATTTGTATATGCTCAGTACACCGTGAAAAAACATTATTAGTTCTGGGCACCTTGGGCTCTTGGAGAATCTACAAATACTATACAACCCTAAAACCAGAAGAGTCTAGCAGACGTAATGGTATATTGCTTTTGTGAATGAGCTATCTGGACAAAAATTTACAGATGAAAACATTGTAACAAATGGCCGTTTTTCCTACTCATTTTTGTAACTCACATTTTTTGTCTCTCTATTTGCAGGCTTTATTTGCTTTAGGCTCTCCAGGTTCAGTTCATCCCTCCTGTTGCCTAAAGCATGTTTACTGTATTCTTCCGTAAACGCCCTTTCAGCAAACAGGCATTTAAATCTTGTTCTTAACTTGTACATTTGCTATGCATTCAAAGACCGAGGTCAAATATCAAGCACATTCTTCAGAGGGCACCTATTTACTTTTATTTCTCTGACTTCATAGTGAAAAGATTTATGTGACAATCTTGGTGGATGCTGGGTATTGGAAAGAGGTTTTTTCTAGCACACAATAACTGTTAAATAAACTAAGTATTTCTGAATATATTCGAATTAGGAGCACAAATGAAGCACATTTTGTATTACTTCTGAAATGTATTTGAAATAAATACTTTAATATGATCAAAACAAATCATTACACCAGGTGACGCAATTTCCACAGATTTACGTTTGAGCACTGTATAGTTTTACTAGTAAAACTGTATGCCTGCGCAAATGTAGTAATCATTTCAATCTAAAATGTGTTGTCTATAATGGCAGTGCGCTACCATACCATGCACACTCTGCTCTACGCCACTCCACCCTACTCTGCACCAATCCACACCACTGCACTTTACTCTGCATCAGTCCACTTTAGACCACTCCACGCCACTGCACAACTCGCGCCATTCCACTCTACGCCACTGCACTCTATGCCGCTTCACACTATGCCTCTCTACTCTGTACCACTTTACTCTATGCCTGTGCACTTTTTGACACTCTATTCTACACCAGTGGACTCTTCGACACTGCACTCTACACCACTCCACTGTAGTCCACACCAATCTACTCTGCACTGCTCCACTCTACGCCACTGTACTCTATGCCACTCCGCAAGACTGCACTCTACGCCAATGCACTCTACGCCAATGCACTTTACTCTGTAACACTCAACACTGTGCTCCTGCACTCAACTCCAATCCACTGTACGCTACTCTAATCTACTTTGCACCACTGCACTCTATGCCACTGCACTTTACACCACTTTTCTGTATGCCCTTACACTCTATGCCACTCTACGGTTTTGCAATCAATCCTGCACCACTCCTCTCTATGCCACTTCACTCTAAAACAACCTATATACTGTATGCTACTGCACTCTGCCACTCTACTCTTAACCACTGCACTCTACGCCAATGCGCTCTACACAACTGCACTGTATGCCCCTGCACTCTACTCTGAATCACTGTACTCTACGCCACTGCTCTCTCCGCTGCACTACTCTTCCCCACTGCACTCTTTGGCACTATACTCTACTCAATGCCACTGCACTCTAAGCCACTCGACTCTACTCTGTGCCACTGCCCTCTGCATCACTCTTCGCTTGTCCACTGTGTGCCACTGAACTCTACTTTTTCTTTATTTTTTTGGAAACGCCTTGAGGGATATACACTTATGAGCCCTGGCTGAATTCGTAATTTTGTCTACTTTCCAGAAATCTATAGCTTTCCTGGATCACCCTGAATTTCACACTAGGTTCCACCTCAAACTTGAGGGAGGTTGAGGCCACAAAAAAAGAGGCAAAATGCGAAAATTGTGGTCAAAAAGCCGTTTTTTTAAAACTGTTCATTGGTGCCATTTGTTTAGGTAAAAAAAACAGACACTTTTATCCGCAACGCATTTTTGCTATTTTTCCCCCAAAGCTCATAATTTAGCTGTATTTTGCCTATTTCCTCAGTCCCTTCCTGAGGATGTTGGAAAAAAGGACCCAAATTTGGCGTGGGTACCTTGTGTAGAAAAAAAAGTGAAGGAGTCCTAAGCACCAGTTACCCCAAATAAACAACCAGCATTTGTAATGCAATAGGTCTTGCATTTACGCAAGTTTAAGCTATTGCCATTGTAAAGGACAATGCCTTTTATGTATGTTTTTAAAAACCAAAACTTAAAAAAGGCATTGTCATTTACAATGCCAATAGCTCAAACTCGCGTAAATGCGAGACCTATTGCATTGCAAATGCTTGTTTTGGTACGCACGGGGAGATTAAGTGATTTTCATAGAATAACAGGATGTGTAGTTGACCCGAGGCTCCAACCTTGGTTTCCCAGCTCCAAAGTCTGCATTCTAGCTGTGAGACCACATTTAGGATGCCAAGAGAACTCGAAGTCTTAACAAATGCTCAATTATAAAAACAAATCATCTATTAGGGGGCGGTGGGAATCTTGTCATCAATCAACTCAAGTATGCATCTTGTCAATTCACTCACCACCTCCTTGGCTCGAACATTGAAGGGCGGCTCTTCCTGAAGAGTTCATCTTTACTGCTGTTGTCCAGGGCCTTGTTTCTTGTCTTCACTGTTTTGACACTAGCTTTGAAGAGCAGGGTGATATCCACGGCCATATCTGCCTCTTTAAGAACCATAGAGCATAAAGTTTCCACGAATACGAGAGTCTCGTATCCCCTGCTACTCACTAGTTCCACTTTCAGTAGTCAATGGTCACGTTGGATTGAGTCTTGAACGTCACCATTCCACGACGGCGCCGAGGCGTTTGCAAACTGTCAAACATTACACTGAGTGACGGTGGTTCTACCTGGCGTCCCAAGCAAGTGGCCATCTTAAAAATATAACCGCGACGTAGCTGTGAGCAGAAATTCAGTTTAAATATGTAAATGTTACTAAAACAGTCTTAGGATCTTTAAGGGTATCCGGTTTTCATAAAATGTTATTTGAAATGAGTAAGAAAAATGATTGGCCAACTGCAGACCTAATGTATTTATCACGCCGTCACTTATTATCAATCTTGGTGCTGTACCTTTTTCGCCTACCCCAATAACAAATGAGTTGATAAACTGTAGCGCTCAGCATTACTCCGCTTGTAGTGTGTTGTACATGTGAACTGTGATCTTATGCATAGTTTAGCCAGATTTGCTTATAGCATTTAAGAAAGGTGTGCATTGCTCTCACTTTATTCAATCTGTTACTGTGCCCGTGTCCCAGCGCCAGCTCGCACTTCCCGGTCCTGTTGTTTATCTCCCCTTCCATTTTGTTGTGCCTGCAGCCCGTCCCTCCCCCTTCGCTCCCGCCTCCCACCTCCCCCTCCCACCCACGAGATACCAGGGACGTCTCAGCTGTTGAACCTTTGTGACTTGCCTGACTCCGTGTGAGGCGGCCGCTCCACCCTCCCTCCTGGATTCATAGCGCTGCTTGTGGTATCGTAGCGCTGCTCCCAAACCTCTGGCATCATTGTTATTTAACTAATTGGATCTGCACTAGCTCTATATCGTAGCGCTCAGCATTACTCCGCTTGTAGTGTGTTGTACATGTGAACTGTGATCTTACGCATAGTTTAGCCAGATTTGCTTATAGCATTTAAGAAAGGTGTGCATTGCTCTCACTTTATTCAATCTGTTACTGTGCCCGTGTCCCAGCGCCAGCTCGCACTTCCCGGTCCTGTTGTTTATCTCCCCTTCCATTTTGTTGTGCCTGCAGCCCGTCCCTCCCCCTTCGCTCCCGCCTCCCACCTCCCCCTCCCACGCTCCGCCCCCTCCACCATCCATATATGACTAATGCATCAGCGCGCAGCGTTCACGCGCAGCGACCGCGCCCAATCCGCGCCGAAGGTGCGCCAAAGGTAAGCCCGTCTACGCCCGTCCGCGCCTGGTCCGCGCCCAGCGCCAGACCCCCTGCCCCTCGCGCTGCCCAGCCCTCCCGCATTACCTACGATGCCGCCACCCTCCTAGCCCTTAACCCCGGTCGCGCCCCCACCTGCGTCCAAGCCGCTCCTGGACACACCCATGGACCATTCTCTTGCTACTCCTGCATATTCAGCGGCACCGACAACATCTCCGCTACGACCACACCACAGATTCCCGACCCCAACCACCTACAATGCATCCTTCTCAACACCCGCTCGGTGCACAGGCACACCATTGACCTATGGAACCTACTAGACACCATCTCTCCAGACGTCGCCTTCCTAACGGAAACATGGATGAACGCTTCCTCCGCCCCAGACATCACCATCGCCATCCCGGAAGACTATAAGATCACACGCAAAGACCGTACCAGCCACACAGGAGGAGGCATCGCTATCGTCCATAAGAAATCAATCCGCATCTCAACCAGCTCTGACACCAACCTCGCCAACTCCGAACACCTCCACTTCCAAATACACATCGACCCCAAGACCACACTCAGAGGCACCCTCCTTTACAGACCACCAGGACCCCGCGCTAAATTCAGTGAAGACATCACGGACTTCATCACTCCACACGCGCTCCCCTCCAAAGAATACATCCTTCTGGGAGACCTCAACTTTCACCTCGAAAAGATCAACGACCGCAACACCACCACCCTCTTGGACAACCTCGCCAACCTCGGACTTAAACAACTAGTCACTTCCCCCACCCACATCGCAGGTCACACACTCGACCCCATCTTCACCTCCAGCAATCATGTCTCCTTCAGCCACACTACGGATCTCCTCTGGACTGACCACAGCTGCGTTCACTTCACCTACAACAAGCCAAAACCCACTAACCACCTCCAACCAACTCTGCAAAGAAACTGGAACAAGATCACCACCGACCAGATCTCCGCATCGCTCCTTCGAAACACCCCAGCCCACTCTTCTAACCCAGACCAAGCCGCCGCCAACTTCACCCTATGGTTATCCAACACCGCCGACACCTTAGCACCACTGAAAAAACGTCAAAGCAAACCTGACAACAAGAAGGCCTCATGGTTCAACGATCTTAAGAAGTCCAAGAAACTCTGCCGCTCCCTTGAAAAGGCCTGGAAAAAAGACCCAACCACTAGCACCAAGGACGCCTTCAAAAACGCCACCCGCACTCACCACCAACTAATCCGAAAGGCCAAGAAAACAGCATTCAAGGATCGACTTGACAACAACGCCCACAACAGCAAGGAACTCTTCAACATCGTCAAGGAATTCTCCAACCCCTCAGCCAACTCCAACGACATCACCCCCTCTCAAGCCCTCTGCGACTCCCTAGCCTCATTCTTCCACAACAAAATTGCAAACATCCACAACAGCTTCGACAACCAACCCGGAGACCAACCCACCCAACCATTTGCTGAACACTCTCCCCCCATGAACACCCTCAACGACTGGAACCCAATCTCTACTGAGGACACAATCCGCCTGATGAATTCCATCCACTCAGGCTCCCCCACAGACCCATGTCCTCATCACATCTTCAACAAAGCAGACTCCGTCATAGCACCGCACCTACGAGACGTCATCAACTGCTCCTTCAACTCCGCCACCTTCCCGGAAAGCTGGAAACACGCTGAACTCACCGCCCTTCTGAAAAAACCCACAGCGGACCCCACCGAACTCAAAAATTACCGCCCCATTTCGCTCCTTCCATTCCCGGCCAAAGTCAACGAGAAAGCCGTCAACAACCAGCTCGCCGCTTTCCTCGAAGCCAACAAATCCCTCGACCCCTCACAATCTGGCTTCCGAGCAAAACACAGCACTGAGACCGCCCTCATCGCAGCAACAGACGACATTCGTAGGCTATTGGACAATGGAGACACAGTCGCCCTCATCCTCCTCGACCTCTCGGCAGCATTCGACACAGTTTGTCACAGCACCCTGTTACAACGCCTCAATAACATCGGAATACAAGGAAAAGCACTTGAATGGATCACCTCGTTCCTCACCGGAAGAACCCAGAGAGTCCGCCTCCCACCATTCAAGTCCGAGGCCACTGAAGTCATCTGTGGCGTACCTCAAGGATCCTCACTCAGCCCCACCCTCTTCAACGTCTACATGAGCCCCCTCGCGGCCATCGCCCGCCAACACAACCTCAACATCATCTCTTACGCGGATGACACTCAACTAATCCTTTCTCTCACCAATGACCCCAGCACTGCCAAAACTAACCTACACGAAGGAATGAAAGAAGTTGCCGAATGGATGAAACAAAGCCGTCTGAAACTGAACTCAGACAAAACAGAAGTCCTCATCTTAGGTACATCCCCCTCTGCATGGGACGACTCTAGGTGGCCGGAAGCCCTTGGAAAAGCACCCATCCCGACAGACCACGCACGGAACCTAGGCGTCATCCTGGATTCTTCACTCTCAATGAACAAACAAGTCAGCGCCGTTACCTCATCCTGCTTCAACATTCTTCGCATGCTCAGAAAAACATTTCGCTGGATCCCCACCGAAACAAGGAAAACAGTCACCCATGCTCTAGTCACGAGCCGTCTGGACTACGGAAACACCCTCTACGCAGGTACGTCCGCTAAACTCCAGAAGAAACTCCAACGAATCCAAAACGCCTCAGCCAGGATCATATTAGACATCCCGCGCAACGAACACATCTCTGGTCACCTGAAAGACCTCCACTGGCTACCCGTCAATAAGAGAATCACCTTCCGACTGCTAACCCACGCACACAAATCACTCTACGACATCGGACCAGAATGCCTCAACTCACGACTATCCTTCTACACCCCCTCCCGCCAACTTCGCTCTTCCAGCCAAGCCCTCGCCACTGTACCTCGCATCAACAAGACCACCATGGGAGGCAGATCATTCTCTTACCTGGCTGCTAAAACATGGAACTCACTCCCCGCTTACCTTCGCCTCACCCAGAACCACCTAGCATTCAGAAAGCAACTTAAAACGTGGATATTTGACAAGTAATCCTCCTCCCATTTCTAAGCGCCTTGAGACCCTCTGGGTAGGTAGTGCGCTATATAAATTCTCTGACTTGACTTGACTTGAAAAAAATAAATTCTGATAAGTGTAAGTTTATGTTGTTGTATGAGGAAGAAGCTTTCTAGTGTCCTCTTTCAAGTAAGGTTTTTGCGTGTAGAGACCACGCCCCTACGCTAACGCCAGATAATGACCCCCCCCTCCCCCCCTGCGATGCAGCCACATTGAAGAGTTTTGCCCACAACTGACATGGCTATTACCTTCAGAAACGCCCCCAGGCCCGATAGGCTAAAGTTGCTCTCCTGCAGGGCTCCAGTGTTTTCTGTTGACAGTGGTAGCAACACCGTGTACTGCAGCGAGCTCTTCGGGGCGATGGGCACGGAGAGTAGTGCTCTTCGAGGCTGCACCTTGCAGGAGCCCTCCTGGACCTTGCCCTCCGGCCTCTTCATCCACCCGGCACTGCTGCGGGACGGGCAGTTATGCACAGTTTTACATCTACCAGCCCAACAATCTGAACAAGGTTCACAAGGCAGCACAGGTACCGAGGGGGGTCAGACTGATCTTTAAACACGAGATTTGAAATCACAGCCTATCCCAGAGAGATTTAAGATTATGGTTACCCTGGATTCCTACATAGGGTGACTTGGAGTGAATGATAATACAGAAGAATATTTTCTCGTAGCTAATAGATGGGAGAACACCCTAGAAGGGCCTGTTAGAGTAGACCAGAGAAATCAAATCCCGAGCGTAAGTAAATTACAGGAGTCAGATGGGATATGGTGTAGTAGATCCAGTTGTGCCAAATAGAATTTGTACATTAGATCATATACAGGTAGCTGAAAATAAGGTGAATTCTGCTGCTTAAATGAATGTACCATCCAATTTCCAGGGTGGAGCTTGAATGAACTGAAATGGTCTCAATAGCACTTGATTACCTGTCCCGAATTCCATATGCAGGGAACTATGTCAGTTGGAAACCATTTGTGATTGGTGAACACGAAATATTCACAAAATTTTCCCAGACTATCAACTAGGGTACATGTTTTCATGTGGAGGTAATATGGTGTCGTTTGTATGTGTGTAGACGATGCAAAAATCTGAAATGTGAAAAGAATACGCTTGGGGGAAAAAAAGATCTTGATATGCTTAAGCTCTGAAATGTATCCCATGCTCCACTAGTGTTCAAGTTCGTTTTAGCATTGAATTTAGGAATGCAGAGCATAGGAAAAAAGCGTACAACACGGGCTAGTTTTATACTGGTCTGCCTTTTTGTAGAATTAATAGGAACACTTGTGCCTGTTACTCACATCGAGGAGAGAAGGCTCCAGTTAAATATGGCAGCTGATCAACACAAAAATAAGGGAGCTCTTGTGTCCCAGAAGCGGGCGCAACGCTTATCGACATGAGCTCCAATTAAACTTACGGCGTTGGTAACTTTGCCCTCTGCAAGTCGCAGAGACGCCTTGCGTGTGCACATCTCCTGTCCGGCATGTGTCTGCCTTGTGTGAAGCCATAGAGACGCCCTGCGTGTGCACATCTCCTTGGCATGTGTCTGCCTTACGCCGTGCGTGTGCACATCTTTTGTCCGGCATGTGTCTGCCTTGTGTGCAGTCAACAGTAGGTCTTGCCAAGGTGGGCACCGCATGCGTTGCGTCGCTAGGCGAGACCTAAAAAGGGTCTCCACATTGAGGGGGGTGGAGGCTGTAGTTAGGGGGTTACAATTAAAAAAGCTATATTGGGGATATTGTCGATCCCTGCATTCTGCCTTCTGGAATGCTCAAAATTTGCTGGCTCGTACTTGCCTCTATCATGTTCCAAAAATGGTAGTTGGAACCCGTCAGTTTATGTGGATAAATGCAAGGAATTTGGTTGTAGTGCTGACAAAGATGTGAAATTATGCATTTAATTATAACCATATGTTTGTACATTTATTTATACACTGCTGTCAAGAATCTATGTGTGCAGTACCACTAAGGACCGTACGTTCTGGATGCAAGAACACTTTGGAGCAATAAAAACATGGGGATATCAAATATTCCATGTCTCCCCTCTGCAACGGATTACATTTCACAGAATAAAATATGTGAGAGGTGGAGGTAGATCATGCTACCCATGCATTAAAAATGCTGAATGGATATTTGTTTAAGATCAGTAAACCTGAGACATAACCAGGACCACCAGTTTCATTGCTTTTTTTCCCTTTCTTTGGTCTGACTGGACACCAAAGCTGTTGTCTAACAATATGGTATCAGCAGAGAATCAAGAATGACTATTGGGAGAATGGTTAGGCCCTGCCTACATATTGATTCCACCAAGTACAGCATTTCATTGGGCATAGTTGTGCTCTTTTGCTAAAATAGTGCTTGCGTTGCACTCCTATTAGCTCCTCAAGGGTTTCTTCTCCTATAACATGTCCACCACATTAACATTGAAGGTGTCCCTCAGTAATGCAGCAGTTCATTAGCTTTGAGGAGTTTCCCTTTAGCTAAGATTACTGCTTCTTTGTAACTGGTTCATTAATTTATTGTATCCTTTTTCAGTAGCTTGCCTCTGTATACTAGAGGGCCTGGATATCATGGCTGGTGTGGGCTGTGACAGAATCCGCTCAGTTGCTCTCATGGTCTATGTGGGCTAATGCACACAGCCTATAGCTGCCTAGCTGGTAAGTGCCTGGGCAGCCTATGCCACTCCAGCTGCTGCACATAGAGAGCCAGGGCCTTTTCAGTACAAGCTGGGTGTCCTTTGCTTCCCCTCCCTCACACAGAGAAAATTAGGTGGCTGATTAAGATCAGTAAACTTGAGACATAACCAGGACCACCAGTTTCATTGCTTTTTTTCCCTTTCTTTGGTCTGACTGGACATCAAAGCTGTTGTCTAACAATATGGTATCAGCAGAGAATCAAGAATGACTATTGGGAGAATGGTTAGGCACTGCCTACATATTGATTCCCACAGGAGGTGGCTGCGGAGCTTAAAGAAAGCCCCTTGGCTGCACAAAGCCACGCACACCCTTACCCCTGATAGTGAGGTGCTTTTTACTTGGGTGTCCAGTGACCCTCCTATTGTTTTTGGAGTGTGTTTATTGGTGGAAACGCCTCTTCTCTTCTACTCCTGGTAGGCGCTCTTGTCAGTAGCAGAAAGACCGCTGCGTCATATGAATGCATGATTTCATTTCCCACAAATGTATGATTTCAGTTCCCACAAATGTAAACAATGTAAAAAAATTAGAAGGATTGTTTGGTAGAGAGGCTGATTGGGTGGAGCAGCAGCACCAGGAGCCAAAGAATGCACCACAACTTGAGCTGCAGCTCTGTTGCCTAAGTAGACATCTCTCCTTTCAGACATTTACTGCTTGCAAACCTGGGACCTACTGAGTTGGGCTGGCCGGCTATGGGCCACAGCTGTACCTGTAGAGGATGTCTCCTGATTCATTCAAGCTGCCAGATCCCTCAAGTCCCTCTCCATTTCATTTTCATTTCAGTTTATATTTTTGAAAAGCAAGCAATTGCCAGAGGCGTCAACGCGCTAAGCATTCCTGCTGGATAAAATGAAGGGATCAGCTAATAATGAACTGAAAAAAGCCAAGTCTTTAACATTTTTCTGAAGTAGATATAGTGAATTGAGACCTTAATGCAATTGTTTGAGTTCACAAAGTGGAGGCTAAAAACGAAAAGCGTCTACTGCCCTGGGAAACAAGTGGTGGAATGTCAACCTACGGTCCATCGCGTCAGTACTGTACCTCTAGAATACAAACCCCTTTTCTCCAGTGTGCCATGGAAAATCCTCTTACCTCCTACCACCGTCAACTACTGCTATCTCCAGTACTAGTCTCGCCCATCCCAAAGTACCAGTCACTACCACTGAAACATGTCTTCTGCAGTAGCTGTGTAGTGGTGGCGAGATGTGCCTGTATGAGTGCAGGTTAGGGCACATTAAAGGTTTTTACTGGTAAGAACTGGTAGGAATGTAAGAAATCTTGTGAAGTGTTTTTTTAAATACATTGAAGAATTGAAGAATTTGGATTCTCTATCATTTTGGTATATTCTTTGTAAGCCAGTCATCCAAAAATAAGGGTCATGTTTTATTAAAAGAAGATTGCTACCCGTTTCTCCTGAAATAAAATGTGTGGTATAATGTAAAATGCAGCATAGGATGTTAAAAAGATGCTTTGCACGCTTCCAGTAAAGCTCGTAAAAACATTCACTTGTGACAGGATTTGAGTGAAGCCTGTTGTAATCTTGGGAGGTATATTTGTAATTCAGGGTGTGAATAACAGGGGAAAAAATGGCGGAAACTCTTTGTGGCTTGTAAAAGTTTGAGGTGCCTACCATTCTGGTCTAGAATTTCAAAAACAGATGGATGATCTGGACTCCCCACAGACCTAAGCATAAATGAACAGTCGTAGATGGACTACATTGTTTAATTTTATGGGCTAAGTATGTAATTTATCCATCAAAACACAATGAGGCAAAATGCTCTATGGAGAGGAAATGAAAAAGCGAAGGCACGTAACTAACGCGCCTAAACTTATGCACTGCTTTAAGTTGGGAACCTTTCCGTTTTCCAATGTATCATTTTCATCCATATTTAATCGAAACTTTAACAGTGTAATCACAAATTTCATCCGACTTCTCTAAGTAGAAACCACAGAGACAACGAAATTCCATTTTGATGTTTATTAAACATTTTCAAATGCTGCTGCTTTCCAATCCAGGCTTTTAAACCGCAGCACGTGTAATTAAATAAACTTCAATGTAGACCCAGTTCATACAACCCAATGCATTTCGAGCCGTTGGCACTTCATCAGGGGTTTCTGTAAAATACAATGAGATCAGATGTACAATTTGCGCAAAAACCAAAGTGCCAATTAAACAACATCAAAGTGCTCTAAACAATGCCTTTCTCCCACCCCAAAGTGATATGCAAACTTTTTGCCCACATATTTTCACACACTATCATATTGCCACCCACTACTGAAGCCTCCCAACGTATACACCCCAAAAATATCCTAAACTTCACCCTAAAAAAACTCTCTTATTTGTGCCCACTGTTTGTCTGAAAAAAAACCTGTTTGTCTGTAATTTATCCATCAAAACACAATGAGGCCAAAATGCTCTATGGAGAGGAAAGCCATTAATTCGGGAACATGGAACAGATACGGACAAGATAGCAGTGGAGCTGTGAGAAACGGGCAGACCCAATGCCCATCAAAGTCTGTATTGGGTCAAGAGACGGTATTCCTACTTTGTTGCGTTGAGCAGTGGCCTGAGTTAGCACTTTCCACAATGGAAAAGTTTTGACCAGGCCCTGGGTTAGTGCTGTAGCTGGCACTGGGGTGGAAGCACCTGACCTTGGGCTCCGTTCTCTGGTTCACCATGTCACTGAGAGCCCAAGACCCAATCTTGCAGGCCTGAGAGTGTGTCTAATTTGCTAAGCTCTGACCAGGCTCTTGAGAACTCCAGCCCCACTGGGGTGGTAGCCCCCGGCATTGGGGTCTTTTCTCTGACCTTCCATCTCTTAAAGTGTTCAGAAAAAGGACCATCAGATTTGGGGAGGTCTACCCTGCCTGACTGGGTTACGAAGCTCTGCCGGGGACAAAGATGAGAGCTCCAGCTGGTGTGGGGATCTGCTCTCCGGTTCAATACTTCTCAGAGTGCTCAGGACGGGTTCCTGCGGGCCCGGGAATGTCACCACTGTCTGTAGGCAGGACCTGAAAAATGGGGAAGGAAATTCCTGTGCAATCTCATGATGGAAGGCAAGTTGTAACTGCAAACCGATTACAATATTGAATGTAACCTGTTAATTGACCACAGGCTAGTTTCTTTGGTGATTTCTCACCGGAAGATCCTTTCGTGTTTCCACTCCCCCCGTTTCTATCCCAGGAACGACCTATTGAGCAGGGGGTACCTCGGGGTTCGGCGCTCAACCCCACTTTGTTCAATCTTTATGTTCAGCCACTGGCTGCGGTCGCCAAGCAATGGGAACTCTCAATGGTCTCATATGCGGACGACACGCAGCTTGTCGTTGCCTTGGCGGATGGTTCTACTCTGAGCGCCTCCAGGTTTAAGAATGGTCTGACGGCCGTGGCGAACTGGATGACTGCTAATTACTTGCAGTTAAATGCGAGTAAGACAGAAGTAATACAGAAGTTCTGCTAGGGGGCAAGAACGCCAATCTTTGGGGTGAACAGCGGTGGTTGAACGCATTAGGCAAAATCCCGGACCCCAAGACGGAATTAAAAAATCTAGGGGTGTTGATAGATTCCTCTATTAGCTTTTGCACCCATACTAAAAAAACGACAGGGACGTGTTTTGGGCTCTTAGACCCATTTTAAAATTCTTTGACCCTCCTACCCGCCAGCTGATAGTACAATCGACTATCCTCTCCCGCCTGGATTATGCTAGCTCCTTGCTTCTGGGGGCTAATTAAGCAGAGATTAGGAGGATGCAGCATATACAAAATGCGGCAGCTAGAACTCTGGTAGGACTTCCACGTTTCCATCCTATTGCCAATACCATTCGCAAACTTCACTGGCTCCCTGTGGCAGAGCGGATCCCATTTAAAGTTCTTTGTCTCTCTTTTGAGATCCTAAAGCTCGCCACTCCACAGATGCTCTGTACGCTATTGACCCCGTATGCACCTCTGCGAGCACTGCGCTCCTTAGGTCAGCACTTGGTAGCGGTCCCGCGGGTGAAACGTTCCCGGATGGGTGGCCGCTAGTTCTGCTATCTTGCAGCTAAACTGTGGAACTCTTTGCAGATCCAAATACGTGGCTTAGAGGATCTGCTGACTTTTAGAAAGGCCATTAAGACCTATCTTTTCCCTTCAAAGTAAGCTCAGGCGACTTTTATGTTTAGTTTTGTTGTGCTTCCTGTTGGGGCAGCCTGCCCTTCTTGCAAGTGACAGCGCTGGGACGCCCCTTGGCTGGGGCAGCTGAGCGCTATATAAAACCATATAACATAACATAACATAACATTTGGATAGAGTAAATTGTAATGTAAAGGCAACAACATTACTGGCATCAAAAAACACTAACTATGAAAGGTTTGTGTTTATGTAATTATATAGACTGCGGTAGGATTCCCTACCAATAATTTAATTAGATAGCATCTAAACTGTAAAAATGTTCCTTACTAACAATGGACACTTCCTAGGCTAACTATTAATTTTGTACATGTCTTTACTATGAAATAAGAGAAAGTGCAGTGTTTTGCTTTCATTGGGGTAAAAGGGAGTAACCTGGTCAGTATGTTGGTGTATGCTGACAATCTTGTCTTATTTAATGCAACCTAGTTAGCCTACAGAGGTTGTTGAATGAAGTAGCCATTTTTTAAAATACATTTTTAAGAATTTGTATTTATATAAAAAGACCAACCTTCCATAACAATCTTACCATGAAGCTACAGGTTTTCCAATAGTCCGCCTGTTCAATTGAAACCTGCCCCTTTCCCTAACAGACATCTCCTCCTGCATACTTGACACCTTGTCCTGTGTTTTCATAGTAAACCCTACTTGCAGCTAACATTCGAATCCTGTTTCTCTCGTACCGCATTCACAAGACCCTTCTTCCATCGTACATTCATTTCCCCAGATGGATGACAATTTTAGCAAAACAAATTCGAGGCCTGCAATCTTGACGGGCTATGCTAGGAAGACCTATTGAGTAGAGGTCTAATAAAGGTCTCCAAATCCCATTAGTAGTTGGGTATTTTCCCTTCATGGCAGTGATCGGATTTTGCATAGCCATTATTTTCACAGTCTCGATATCAGAAGGTTCAACCTTCCTCCAGTTAAAGGTGATATCCATCTTTTCTGCTCTCACGCAATGTTTGAAAATGACTTGTGCTGTCTGGGTCCACTCACAGAGTGATGGTTCTAGGATAATTCAGTATGGAGTAATCCACAACTTTCTTTATGGTGTTGAAAACCTTTTTTTTTCAGAAAAAGCGGACATGGGAATCTCCATCAAACATGGAACATATCTCCATCCCTTCCTTTTTAGCCATATCCTCTCCTGCAATTTGGATTATTTAGCCCATGTTGTGTAATCACGAGTGGGTTTAGTGCTAGTCCCAAATCTCATAATGTACTTATCCGTTATGAATACACTTTAACATTTCTTTTTTAACAATACTTCATACCCATTTTCAGTCTTTGTTTCCCAGTATCTTAACCATCGCTCTTTCCCACTTTTTCATATATTCAACAGGTACGCAGCTACTGTAACTTTAAGAAGTTTATATACATCCTGGAAATAATCTCCTTTGTACCATCCGTGACAAATGGACATTTTTCAAAATAGTTTTGATCCTTTGATGCCAACTTTTTCAGTGTTGGTTGTAAAACCCTGTGAAAGTTGTACATAGCTTAGCCACTTTCTCCCTTGGTGTCCCACTTAAATTTTATCTTGTATCTAACAGAGTTCTTTTTCTCTGTTACCTGGTACATGTTGAAAATCATCCAGGACATCTCCCCTCCTGCATTTGTCATTTGGTCCTGTGGCATGAATTAGTCTGCATTTAAGTGAATCTGATGTTATTAACACTTTTGTTTATTGGCATTTCAAAGATTACAGCAATACAGCACAATAGTAACACTGCATCAGTATCTTAGT
Source organism: Lissotriton vulgaris (assembly GCF_964263255.1). Taxonomy (NCBI): domain Eukaryota; kingdom Metazoa; phylum Chordata; class Amphibia; order Caudata; family Salamandridae; genus Lissotriton; species Lissotriton vulgaris. The sequence continues at coordinate 1,103,303,253 of NC_141693.1, forward strand.
TCACATGTATCAGACCACAGTATGGGGCTCACAGTTCAAACTGGAGCAAATGATCTCCCACAATGGACGGGGTTATGGTTGTGCACTTTGGGGCAGTCCAGATACCACAAGATAATAATAATAAACATTTTTGATAGAAACTATAACCTTGACCTTGCATGCCTAAGTCTTGATATAAAGTATAGGAGCAATATCAGTTGCAGGAAAGCGAAGAGGGTCAAATCCAATGGGGTGGGTGGGACTGGAGAAGCCATGCAGGAAGTAAGAAAAAATGTAGGCACTTTGGGTCCAGGCCAGCCTGCCTAGAACATCCCCCCCGTCCAATGGCACATTCGACCTTCGTCGCCAGGGTCTGTGCACCCTCAAGCTCCGGCTCACATTCATGGCCAGGACTTGACCCCACAGCCTTGTCCTCATTTCGATCCTCCGCCAAGTCAACTGCTGCCCTAGGGGATTCCCATTCATCAACCACTTCCCTCCAGAGCCGTGCAATAGGTTTGCGAGAGGCACCCTTTGCTTCCTACCTCCATAGCACCCTTTCGTTAGCCCGTGCCCAGGATGTGAATCCGTCATCCAAGTTTCCTACTTTGGGAGTTCCGAGCTGTGGTCTGTTTGTCAGCACTGTATTTGTTTATTTGTTTATATAACTGCTGTAATAATCACAAACCTACTATCATACAAGCCTTTTTTCACACAACACTTAATATAGCTTGGTTTAGCCCCTTAAAAAAGCTTAATTGGAAGTGCCTGCAAACACAATATGCAGAGAAGTGTATCCGTTTTAGGTCTCTCCTGAGAAATGCGCTGTTGCTCACAAGACATTTTTAACTTCAAAGTGCTTGGAGCCAGCCCTTAGCTTACCATTCATTCGCTTAATTATCACTTTTTTATTTGCTGACTCCAGATTGGCCAGCACCTGCTGGATTCACTGTCTCATCCTTCTATTCTCCCTTCCATGAATCATTGACCAGATACTGATTGCTTCTTTCAGATTAGTATCCTTGTGCTGTTACTCCTAGAATGTAGTTTTTAGTTGTTGTTGCTGTCCCCACTCTTTCATTAGTATGTGTACCACGACCAACACCACCATCCTGCCCTAACCAACACCTACCATAACGCCCACCGTTCTCTACCACCACCCTTTCATCACCTCCTTACAACTACTATAACCCCCACCCTAACCACCAACACCGCTCTAAGGAGCCTACATCACGCTTCCAAAACCCTTCCCTACCCTAAACACCGCCTTCACCACCAGCCTTACCCATCATCCCATCATCCCATCATCACCACTATTCACCACCCTCACCAGCACTACCGTCACTTCCCTACCCTAACCACTGCCATCCTTTCGCTCAGAATGACTGTCAATTCCTGTAGCAGCTCTTCATTTTTTTAAAAAACTTTTTTTATTAAGCAGTTTGTTAAGAGCCAAAGATCAATCCTAAGCAATGACATATATGCTGAAGGGCCACTCGCAGGAAGCCTACACAACAACAGAACACACTGTGTGACCCGGCCCTATTCCCTGGAGCGATCACTGACATATTGGGGTGGGTTACGGTCCCGCCGTCCGAGCCTTTTGTGTAGTAATACCCCCCTACCGTGCTTGATCGTTGGTGCCCCTGCGTTGTTTCCATGGACCCCACCCAGATTTTTAAAAATTTGAGTGAGTAGCCCTGGGAGCAGTATGTTGCATGTTCTGCTAGTTGGCACCAATCCACGTCCTCCCTCCAGTCTCTAGCCATTGGGGGCAAGTTTTCACCCCAAAGTCTGGCTAAATTGTGCTTTGCCACCCCTGCAGCCATGTTGAGCCAGGTATGCACGTGTCATGGCCACTTCTCCTTCCCTGATACACCCCGTAGCAGCCATCTGCCTCGAGCGGGACAGGTGAGGCTGTCACTTCCCAAATTTTATATTTTTATTTTTATTTTTATTTTACAGAGTTTTATATAGCGGGAACTTGACCCAAATCGGGCATCAGAGCGCTTTACATACCACCAGTTGCATTACATAAGGACACATTAATTTTTTTGTCAGGCACGGGAAGATGAAGTGATTTGCTCAGAATCACAGGATATTCAGCGTCATTGCCGAGACTTGAACCCAGTTCCTCAGATTCGAGGTCGACCACCCTAGCCGTTAGGCCAATTCCTCTCCTCTTACCTCTGTTATTTATGCCCAGAAGCTTTGGATCAGTGGACAGGTCCAGAGTGTGTGGTAGAACGTGCCCATGCTGCCACAACCCCTAGGGCACTCAGCTGAGTCACTGCGGCCCATCTTATATACTCTGGACCTAGAAAGGTAGGACCTATGTGGTATCCGAAGCTGAACCAAGCAGAACCGTGCTCATATGGCAATCTCTCTGGGGCTCTGCAGTGCCTCATTCCTCTCCTTATCGTCTCGGAGACCCACATCAGCCTTCCAAGCCTCTCTAAGTGAGGCAAGACAGTCCGGCATGTTGGTTATTATCTTTCTGTATTTTAGGGAGACTGTGTTGGTGGGCATAGGGTCTAGAATCAGCCAGCCTTTCATGGGGGAGTAATCTGGGATGAGCTCCCCCATTTGTAAATGGCATTTCAGGACATGCTGTAGCTGTCAGCATCGGAAAATCTCTCCCTGCGCCAGCTCGTATTCTGATTGCAGCACATCGAATGCTACCAGTGTGCCTTCTCTACAGACATCCCCAGTTTGCCTCGTGTGTGGGTGCACAACTTTTTAACCTCCCCAGGCTATCGCTCTCCTAGATTGGGATCTCCGCTTTCATTTTATTACTCCATTCCACACACTTATTGGATGCTTTCCACGCCCGCAGTCCCGCCTGGGTGTGGGGTGGGAGCGAACCCCTCCCGGCTCTGCCATATAGGAGAGCCGGGTTATCCCTGATTCCCGTGGCTAACCACCGTAAATGCCGGTTCAGTCCATTCCCCGAATACCCAGTTGTTCACCACCACCACCAGCTGGGAGGCCTATTAGTAGGCTTGAAGATCTGGGACTGCCAGACCGCAGTCCTAGATGTCACGCTGCAGTTTCACCAAAGAGATTCAGGCCGCCTTGGTCTTCTGGAAGGGTCCCAGCAGGGGTGTGGAATGTATTAAAATATCTACTAGTCCATGCTGTAGGTTGCTTCAGAAATCTACTTGTCCTGTAACAAAATCCACTTGTCCCTTTGGTGTCATGTAGTGCGGCAACATATTATGGCAGCAATCTCATTATATAAGAGCTCTTATATAGTCTCTCTGACTATGCCAGAGCTCATACCATAGTAGTGTTTGAATACTAGCAGATCTACATACTGGGACTGAAGGTAGTGGTAAGCAATAGTTCCAGGTTGGAATGCCCTTTTGAGTCTGTGCAAATCTACTAACTTGCATGTTTTAAGGGTTTTGCTGGAAGAACCTCTCAGTGCCTTATAGCAGTTGTTCCGCAAAATGTCTGTCTGTTAAATGCCATTCTGCCAGCCGGTGTGGCAGGACATTTCCTACTATCTGCCCCTTGAACCAAGTGGCCACCGGAGAGTGGTCGGATATACCCTTGCCAGGTGGTGAGTGTCTTGGAAGCGCCCCACATCTCTTCTGAAAGTAAGTAGATAGTCGAGTCTGAACAGGCTGACATGGCGTGCCGATAGGTGTGTGTCTGGGCTCTCCATAGGTCAACCCACCTTTGCGCCTCCACAAAGTTACTTAGGGGAGTTCCTCTCTTCATATCTACCTTCCACAGTCATCTATTCTCGAGAAGTGGAGATGACATAATTCATATCACCTCCAAGTATCAGTAATCCCATTGGCAGCTCGAGGAGCAACGCCTCATTGTAATCCTGGTGGGTGTATACTGAACTCAGTCAGTGTTTTCCCATCCCATTTCCCCGCCTGGAATATGAATCTTCCTAGCAGGTCCCTCCATGTTTTACTTGGAGTATATGCCGCAGCTAATCTGAGGAGGATCCCTACTACCCGAGACCCTGAGGAGTATCCTGTGTGTGCCACTAAGGTAAAACCCCATCTGTCTAGGGCCTTATGGTAGTGTCCCTGCATGTGGGTTTCCTGCAGAAGGACTAGGTCAGGCTTGTGTCTTTTAATAAACAACATGCGCTTTATCTTGGACCCCAAGCCATTGACATTCCAGGTTATGATTTTAAGCGCGTGTTGTTTATATGCTCCCATCTACCAATTTCGCATGTGTTGCATCTGATTCGGCTCAGATTGGCTGATGGCTGTACAGGAATTTTCCACCCTCCCCCCTTGAAGCACTGAGTCTCGTACAACTGCTGCTAACAAATCAAAATTTTCCCTCAACTTCCTTGTATGTAGGTATGTATGTAACTGAGCTTGTAAAGCGCCAGGTTACACTAGCCAGTGTGTCCCCGCGCTGTACCGCTGAGGAACCCATCCTGGTCTGTTCCTGTGAGGCGCCCACTCCTGGGCACCCCAAGGTGAAGCCAGGCATCCTTAGCGATTAGGGCCGGTGTGGAGATTAAGCAAGCTATTGCCCAGAGTTGCAGAGTGGGACCCATGATTAGAGTAGGCACCGTGGTGACAATTATCCGGTCCGCGGACATTGAGCCCAAGACCCTGCTGCGATTGGAATTAAACCCTGGTCCTGGGTCAGATATCTGCATCAGGGGCTGCTGCTCTAACCAGTGAGCCACACTTCTCCAACCCTTCTTCACCCTACAACCCTGCACTGAGGGACTAGAACTTCCCAACACCCCAATTTGCTGAGGGACTGCCACCCTTAACTGTAAACTAACCATATTAGGGGGTTGGCTGCCCTAACATTTCGTCTCAGCAGAGGATGTGATTCTTCTGACCTTTTGGGTGTCTGGGTTCCTGCATGCGCCACCCGTCCAGCCAGTCCCAGGCCTTTGCTGGGTAGTGGAAGAACCAGGATTTCCCTTCCGCCAGGACTTTTAGTTTGGCAGGGAATAGCATTATGTATTTTAGGTCCTTTCCTCTGAGTGATCTCTTGACTTCCTCAAAGCTCCTCCTCTGTTTCTGATTCTAGTAGGTAAGGTTAGGGAAGTAATAAATTGTGAAATTTCATATTCAAGGTCTTCTTGCGCCCGGGTTGCCTTCAGGATGACGTTGCGGAAGTTGAAAATCTTGGCTTTGATGGTGCGCGTGGGCCCCTGGTCTCGGCTGCGGGATCAACACCCTCTGTGCCCTTTCGACTGAGAAGAACTTCGATAGGCGTTTCGGTCTTCCACGCATAGGTCAACGCTTTGGGCTTCCACTCTTTCAGGCACCCCTTTTATGGGTACGTTATTATGCCTGGACCTCCCTTCCTGGTCCTCGACTCCTGCTTCCAGTGCCTCTTACTGCTTAGTTAGTTTGCACACTTGTTCCTCTAGGGACCCTAAGAGGTTTGAAGCTCTCAGATGTTGGTTTCCGCCGTTTGTACCTTGTCGGACATCTTCTGGATACCTGCTCTAAGGAGCCCCACTCCGAAGGTGACCGAGTCTATTTTGGATTACAGGGACGATTAAAGGCTTTGTATCGCTGTCATGATTGCCCTTGGGAGGATTTCCCCGAGGCTGCTGGATCTGCGGGCAGGGTCTCTGCCTCTTGGTAAGGTCTGGGGACCGTGTACTTATCCATCTTGTTTGCTTGCTGTGGTAAGTGTCCCTTAGGTTTCACCATGTCCTTCAGTCTTCTGCTTCTGTTTGGATTGTGATCGAGTCCCACCATCATCAGACGTCAGACGTCGCTACTCCCTATGTCCTCTCAGACTCTCAGACTGGTAAATCGGTGCAGCAATGAGTGCCCCTGGGTAGTTGAGGGCCACAAGGGAGGTCACCACAGCGGCAATAGCAGGCTGGTGACCCTGTGGCAGGGGGTCCACGCCTGTAGCTGAGGAAGCAGCAGTACTCATTTCACTGGAAGAGACATTGATTTCAAGATTTTTAACCAGCGCTCCGCCGTACAAAGCGCAGAGGCGCGCTTTTAACGCCCAAACATTTCCTGTTCTAATTTCATCTCCGGATTCCAGGACGCTTACCTGCTCACTCCTCCTGAGTGCACCGGCGGCCGGCTGAGCGCTGATCGCTTCGGCGGGCTCTCAGCGGCCGGGGGCGCCATCTTGGGCTGGGTTGCTCGAGTGAGGCGAGGCCAGTGACATCATCGCCACACTCCCCGAGTTCCGCCCCTACTTAGGAGTGCCGATTCCATCCAACTCTCTGCAATAGCAGGCTGGTGACCCTGTGGCAGGGGGCCCACGCCTGTAGCTGAGGAAGCAGCAGTACTCATTTCACTGGAAGAGACATTGATTTCAAGATTTTTAACCAGCGCTCCGCCGTACAAAGCGCAGAGGCGCGCTTTTAACCCCTGAACATTTCCTGTTCTAATTTCATCTCCGGATTCCAGGACGCTTACCTGCTCACTCCTCCTGAGTGCACCGGCGGCCGGCTGAGCGCTGATCGCTTCGGCGGGCTCTCCGTGGCCGGGGGCGCCATCTTGGGCTGGGTTGCTCGGGTGAGGCGAGGCCAGTGACATCATCGCCACACCCCCGAGTTCCGCCCCTACTTAAACGGTCCATCATGCGTCAGCGCAGCGGACGAGCGCAGCGGGCGCGACGAAGTCGCGCCGGAGTTGCGCCTGAGTTAAGCCCGTCTGCGCCCGTCCGCGGGTGACCGGGACCCGGGCCCACCCCCCTGGCCAATTTCTCAGGTACTCGTCTTTTGAACTTCAAGGCCTGCGCTCTCACATACCCCATGGATCTTGCCTGTACTCACTACCCTTACATACATTGAAACGCATTCAACAGCTAGGACTCTCCTCCTTCCCCTTTCCAGTGGACGACGCTCAGCCTCTTTTACCATCTATTCCTGAGCTTCGACCTGCATCTACTGTAACTCACAATCTGTGTTGTTACTATCTCAACACCCAGTCCTTGATTAAAAACCAAGTCGACATCTTTCTATTCCTGAAGGAGGCAAAACCTGACATCCTTTTACTTACCGAAACTTGGTTAACCCCTCACTCCCTTCCCGATATTCTTGTAGCACTTCCCTCAGAATATTATATTCTGACAGCCAATCGCACATCCGGGAAGGCGGGAGGCGGTGTAGCAGCTATTATCCTTAAATCCCTCCACTTCAGGGAATTACCCTCTGTGACCCTTCCGGACACAGAGAATCTGGTGATCAAGCTCGATACTGAAAGTGGGGCCCTTATCCTGGTCTTGATATACCACCCTCCCCAATACATGGCCAACTATCCATCTCTTTTGGCAGAGCAGTTGGCTTCACACGTAGTCAGCTACTCTAAAACCATCTTAATTGGGGACCTAAACTACTGGTTCGACAGCATAGACACAGATACCCAAGCTGCTGAACTAAAAGACCTGCTCACAGACCTTAATCTAACCCAGCACATTCACTCACCTACCCACCATAAAGGTCATAGTCTCGACCAAATCTGGACGCACAACCTACCACTACCTAACCCTGTTATCAGTCCATGTATTTGGTCGGATCACTTCGTCATTCAGTTCACGTTGGAAATACGAGGGAATGTCAAGACCAGATCATGCATGGGCAAAGAATTCCGTAAATGGAAATCTATGGATCTTCCTGGATTCATTGACGTTTTAAGTAAATGTCTACCTCTGCCGCATGATGACCTGGACTCTGGCGAGAGATCTCTGTCAAACTGGCTACGCCACGCAGCTGACCTTTCAGCCCCCCTTGTACTGGTCTCCAGTATTAGAGGGAACGACGCCCATAAATGGTTTACCCAAGAATTGAAAAATCTTAAATTAGGGGTACGACAAAAGGAACGGAAGTGGAGAGCAAACTACTCTCCACAAGATACAGAAGTGTATTGCGCTGCTAGGAAGGAGTTCCAAAAAATTCTGCACCAACACAAAACCAATTACTTCTCCCAAAAATTTTTACCCTCTTCCAACAAAACTAAAGATATATTTAACATAGTTAATGAGCTCTGCGACGATGATAGGACAGCCCCCTCAATAGTTCCTACTCAGAAGTTGTGTGACTCTCTGAATGAATACTTCAGAGAGAAAATTGTAATAATAAAACGCAACATTGCAAGCTCTCCTACATCATCTCCCTTAGATGATATTTTTAATAATCCCGCCACGTTAGATGCCTTCCCTGCCATAGACTCTAAAACCTTTTCCGCTCTCCTAGCACGTGTCAAGTCTGGTTCACCCGACGACATCTGCCCACCCCACATTTTTACAGAAATAGGGCAATCTATCCCTCAGGGGATCCTTCCTCTGCTAAATGATTCACTTGATCCATCAAACTATCGTCCGATATCCTTGCTACCATTCCTCTCAAAACTTCTGGAGGCACATGCTGCTAGCTGTCTCTCTAGCTTTGTTGAATCCACTGGATATCTGGAACCTAATCAAGCTGGGTTTCGACCGGGGCACTCCACCGAGATGGTGACACTGGCGGTCCAGAATGTACTCAGATGCAATGCGGACAAGGATATTCATCAAGCACTAGTACTTCTTGACCTGTCGGCCGCGTTTGACACGGTCGACCACACCATCTTGGTCGACCGTGTCGAGCAGGCGGGCCCCAGAGGCTCGGCCTTGAGATGGCTGAAGTCATTTATCTCGGGTCGTACCCAGGCAGTGAGACTAGGAACCTTTACAGCCCCTAAAATTAAAAATGAATGCGAAGTCCCTCAGGGATCGTCCTTGTCCCCACTTTTATTTAATTTGTATTTACGACCCCTGTTGTTTTCACTAAGAAAGTTTAAAGCTTTAATTTTTAACTATGCTGACGACTTGCAATTGATCTTCCGTCTGGACTCCCCTGGCGCTGCCACCCAATTTCGGGAGGCCATGGTCCACATCCAGAGATGGGTGAGTCTAAATCACCTGAAACTCAACCCAGGCAAAACTGAATTGATTTTGCCTGGGAAGAGTGAACTGTACTGGGGGCCACATTTATGGCCTCCAGAAATGGGAAATCCTCCAGCCAAGTCCCAAACAGTAAAAAGCCTAGGGATTACTTTTAATGAAGACCTCTCTCTTAAAAGTCAGGTGGGGACGGTGGTATCCAAGTTTTTTTCAACTCCGTAAGATCAGGAAGATTGCCCACCTGTTAACCTACTCTGCTCTGATCCAAGTCATCATCGCTCTCGTGCTGTCCCGCCTGCACTACTCCAACAGTTTGTATTTGGGTCTTCCAGCCGGGCAGCTCAAGAGACTACAACTGGTTCAAAACCAAGCGGCCAGGTTGATTTGCAAGATACCCAAGTGGCAGTCCATCAGGCCGGGTCTGGCCGGTCTCCACTGGTTGCCAGTAGCACAGAGAGCAACCTTAGGGCTCTACAAGGCAAGGGCCCTGGATTTATTAGCAGCCTGCTTGTCAGGTACACCCCCTCACGCGCTCTTCGCTCGGGTCACAAGAACTTGTTAGTTGTGCCTCAAATTAGGAAACAACGCCAGGGAGGCGGTTCTTTTCACTTTCTAGCCTCCTCCCTATGGAATTCTCTGCCACTGACACTGAGACTCCATGAAGACCTTTTGGTTTTCAGACAAGCTTTCAAAACTTGGCTTTTTAGGCAAGCCTACCCATAGTTAACTTCTGCCTCTTTTTGTTGTTGTGTTATGTCTCTGCAAATCTTCCAATAGCGCCATGAAGCCTACGGGTGTACGTGTGCTCAATAAATTCTATTTAACATAACATAACATAACCCAGTAGCTCCTGGTTGTCCGGCGCAGGCCTCAGCCCCAGGTACCTGCCGAGTAAGCCCCGTCACCTCAGTCCTCTGTTGCAATTCCTGGTGTCTTCGTGCCCTCTTACAGCCTGGGGGACGAATGTTGCGGCTATACTGTAGTCGCTTGTTCTGGCTCAGGCGCCCCCCCCCTCTCCTCAGGCACCGGAGCGGTCAAGCCGCGCGGTGGAGGGCTTAACCTCCATGCTTTGCCACTAGGAGACAGGTCGTTAGGGATTTGGCCCTCTAGCGTGCTCACACCATAGGGTGTCTACGCCGCAGTTTCACTTCCGCCTCCTTATGTATGATCCTGCTCCCGTATGACGATCAGGATGCCCAGGGACTATTCCTTGCTGCTGCTGAGATTTGCCCCATGTGGGAGTGGGTGTCCGGGCCTCAAGCCCAGTGGCTGCTTGCCCTACTGCAGCCAAGGGGGATGAGTGTTGATGTGCCACCGGGGTCGTCCGTGCCAACTCAGGATCCCCCTAATCAACCGGTACCAGAGAATGTAAGCGATGCAGCGGGCACACTCACCCACCCGGCGCTGCCGACTTTTCAAGACCCAATGGGTGCTCATCCACAAGCAGGCCTGTCTCGAAGATGGCCGATACTGCAGGCCTGCTCCTGCCCTGCAGAGTCTGATCGGGCACTCGCATGGCTGCGGAGAGGCCCGAAATCGGATAGGTTTTGGCAGTGGTCGTTCCCCTGTGTGTTGTCTCCCCCTCGTCCACCAGCACCGGAGATTGCAATTGGTGCAGCGGGCGCACTTACCTTCTCTGCGCCGTCAACTTTTCAGGGCCCTCCGGGATCTCCTTCATGAGCGGGCCTGCCTCAGAGCAGGCCGCAGCCGCAGGCTTGCTCTCGCCTCGCCAAGTCCGTTCGGGCCCCTGTGCGACATCCGAAAGACCCTGGCCGGATCAATCTTGGCCGTGGTGGGTCCTCTGTATGTGGGGTCACCTCTGAGTTCTTATGGAGCAGAATGTGGAAACGGATGGTGTGTGCCGCTGGCTCACCGGAGCTCCGCTGCTGTGCAGCCATTGTTGGCGTCCGGCCGAAGTACTCCCAGCTCTTCTTTTTTAACCACTATTTCAACTCATTACCTGATTGTTGTGGCGTATGTTTACTTTTTGTTTACTCTCAAATAACTTGCTTGAAACTATGCATCTAGTTATCAAGTAAAGCTAAGTCATAGCAAAGATTAAGAAACTTTTACATGCTGTCTATAGAGGTCTATTGACCTTATCTATAGGAATCAATTTGTGAGATTTGATAAGGAACTGTATGGTAGGATGTTGCTGTGAACCCTAGGGCAAGTGCTCACTTGGTGAATTCAAATTTGCATAAACTTATTTTATAGTATTGTGCATGTAATTGCTGTGCAGTGGGAATAAGGAAGCGTAGTGTTAGGTGCATTATGTGGAATGCTTGTCCCTCCCATGGAGCAGGGCCATTACCTGTGTCCCTCTGCCTACTTTTCAGACAAGCATTCACTTTGGCTGCTGCCGCCAGGAGGATCATGAGGAGGGTCGCCGGCGGAGCCTTCCAAGGCAGAGTTAGTGGCGCCGGCGAGGGTGCCGCATGGCTCTAGGCAGCAAGCCTGTGGAATTCTGATCTCGGAATGTCTCAGCACCTCGTTCCCCCGCAGCAAGCCACATGGTAAGGTCTACCGCATTCGGCATGCAGTTAACTGGGGCGCCAGTGTACAGCGGAAGTGGCTAAACTAGAGCTTGGTTCGGCTTGCGGCCCTGGTGTTCTACCTTTACCCGCTGCTGGCTGTCCTTTGCCCCTCATTCTCCCTCCGTAGAGAGTTTAACCAATGTTCAGAGGCGACACCGACGCTGAGACAACAGAGAAGGAGCAGCCGCGGCTGCATCCCAAGGCCGTGCTTTCAGGGGGGCCTGAGGTAATTCTGCAAGGTTGCTGCTACCGAGCACAACCGTTGCCGTCTGCACACTGGGTTCCGGACTAGTGGGCTGTGGCCCATGGCAGGGGTCGGGCTAGTCCGTGGACAGCTAAAGTTCACAGGCAGCCCATAGACAGTTGAACCTGAAGCACTGCCCCGCACCCAGTCAATTTAACTTGCCTCGTTTGCCTGCTTGTCTGCCCTGCAGGAGCTAGAAGTGTGGCTCTGGAGCAGGGCTGGGAGTTCGGTAGCCTGGAGCAGTGAGTGCACCACAAACAAACCCATGTAGTGCAGCAGGAGCAGCAGAAGGGGCTACAATGAATAATAGGACAAGTAACGCAGGAATTCTGGGGCTGCAGAGTCTGTGTGGGAGAGCTGTAGGGGTGTGTCCCCTCCGCTTTCATCTCTCTGCCTTCTCCATTTGAGGCTCAGCACCAAGTACTTAGCATCAAATATTTAATTTCTTACAGCAGCAGTAGACACAGTGCGGATCTGTGGGGCTGTGAAAGGTAACTTTGCGAAAAGGAACACAGTGGAGACTCAAGATTTGCACATAGTCAGTCCTGGAATATAGGGCACACAGACTAGTGATAAACCTAGCTGTAATAAGCTCATCCAGGGTTATGTTTGTTTATCACGGCCTGATGAGGTTACATTACACCCTAAAGATGAGATAAGGAAGGTTAAGGAGCTGTGCACCAGCTGACCCTAAAAACAAAACCGTGAGGCTGTGCATGGGTAGGTGGTATATTTGAGAAGAAACGTAAATCGTAAAATGGTAAACAAATACTGTCGACCATCAAAAGCCTCCAACACCCAAAGGTAGCAAAGGGGCCTTGTGTTGCTGGACAGGAACAATTTTGGCCCCAAGGGTTAGACAGCTCCTTTAAATCCTCAACAATATCAGAATTCTTTACAACATTATCTGGGGACAATGTAAAACACCCTGATTATAATATTGGCAAGGATAAAGGCAGTCCCACGGGGCAACCCAAAGCAGAGAGGACCATGAGGAGACTGCAACAAAACCCATGCTAGGATTTCAGCCAATCCCGTTGTCTCTAGCAGTACTGTTTTTAAAAAGACCGATAATCCCATCTCCCATCCAGGATCAAGTGGACCCGGAAGGGCAGGTCAAGGATGTACATGCGTGGGATTTTGTTTATCAGCAAACAAACCTTTTGTTAATTCCTCTGTAACAGCAGTCCCAGAAGCTTTCAATTAGGGATGCACCCGCCAGCTGTTTAACACCCCCTGCACAAGCTTGCAGTAACGGATGGGCAAATTCAACAACAAGGAAATCCCAAGACTCGTTCCAGAATCCTGGGAGGGCAGTGCATTCCAGATCCCAGACTCTGAATCCAGGATGTGGATTCAATTTAAGGACGAAACAAATTTCACGATGTGCTCGTGTAAAGAAGGGATTGACAAACGGATGCCGTTCCCACCTGTCCTAGAAGAAATTCTGGCAGAAATAAAAGTATCTTCAGTCAAACAACCTTAATGACTTGGACAATATATCTGCGCCGGGAAGTCCAGAGGAGTCCAATCTAACAAGTGTTGAGGGCCTGAGCTCTCCCCACGAGTAGATGAGTGGAACTGTTTGTTGTGTCAGCATCAGGAGATTAACGCCGTAAGTTGACCATTGACCCGAATCCTGGCCTGTGGCCCTACATATGGGGCCATGATCCTCGTGATCATCTTCGGACCCAGCCCAAACTTTTGCAGGACCGCCCGAAGGAAGGTTCAGTCCACCCGGTCAAAGGCCTTCTCCACATCCAGCGACAGAAGGCAGGCCGGGATTTTCCAGTGATGTACTTTCCCTGCAAGGTTCGCAAGCTTACGCACGTTGTCTGCTCCCTGCCGGTTGCGGATGAAGCCGGCCTTGTCCGGGTCCACGAGCCCCGGCATATAAGGATCTAGGCGTTTTGCGAGAAGCTTAGTATAGATTTTGAGATCAGTGTTCAGTAAAGCTATGGGGCGGTAGAATGCATACAGCGTGAGGTCCTTCCCAGGCGTCGGTATCAACGCAATCTCCGCCATACCCATGTCGGAAGACGGCCTTTTGATATCCGTGAAAGAGTTGAACAACCTCAGAAGGTAAGGTCGAAGCTGTGACTGGAATGTGCGATAAAAGGACCGGGGTAGGCCATCCGGCCCCGGAGTTTTCCCCAAAGGAAGGTTCCTCACGGCTGCCGTTATCTCCTCCTCGATGATGGTGTCCTCCAGAGTCTTCGCACACAATGGATGCATTGGCATCCCCTCATAGCTAGTTAGGACGGCCGCAACCGCGTCTGTAGAGGGAGATTCCCTCTGATACAGGCCGGCATAATAGCACCGAAATGCCTCGCGCTTGTATCTCTCTGAAATAGCCCTATTCCCATCCGGGAGCTGGACATTGGCTATGTGGTCCCTGGCCGCACGCGCTCCTAGTCACCCCGCCAGCAGGCGGCCCACCTTATCTCCTCCCTCAAAATATCGCTGATTCAGCGCCAGCCTTGTTGGTGCGTAAAAACCTGAGCTGCCCTCTCAGGTTGGCGAGCCGCCTCCTGGACTCTAGTGAAGAATGCTCCCGATCTTTTAGCTCAGCACGCTTTTTCATTCGCCAAGCTGTCCTCCAGTTTACAAGCCTCGTGCCTCCGCGCGATTGATAGAGAGGGGATGTGCGAGAGTACGAGCGGTGTGCGTGAGAGTAAAATGAGTAGTCCCTCAACCCCCGGCCAGTGGTAGCGCAACGCGTCTATCAGCCGCAGCTCTGTTATCTGTGGTCCTTCATCAACTGGAGAGTTTTGTTGAAACTTCCAATGCTCTTCGTCCAGCCCAATCTGGTTTCAGGGCGACCTATAGCACTGAGACTGCGCTGGTGGAGATGACGGAGTCTATCCGGGAATGTTTGGACGGAGGCGGCAGAGCGGTCCTGATTCTATTGGACCTCTCTGCCGCGTTCGATACCGTTCCCTACGAGCTCCTCCTCGCCAGGCTGTCTGCTATTGGTTTTGGTGGGGGTGTTCTGGCCTGGTTGTCCTCATTTCTATTGGATAGGACACAGCAGGTCTGGATGCCGCCCCACGCCTCGGTGCCTAAACCACTCCTCACGGGGGTCCCTCAGGGATCTACTCTTAGTCCCCTACTGTTCAACATTTACATCACCCCCTTGGTTTATCTAGCGGAACAGTATGGGGCTAAGATTATAGGATACTCAGCTGCTGTTTACCTGACCAGACGACAATCTGGATACTACAGCAGTTCATCTGTGTTTGTCCTCAGTTTTTCGCTGGTTAACCATGGCTCAGCTGAAATGCAATGAGGACAAATCCGAGGTGCTCTTTTATGGTTCCCCCCCCCACCACCACCCCCCCCCCTCCTGTTCAGGAATACGTAGTGGCCCCCGAACATTCCCAGCCCCAAAGAGATGGGGGGCCCGCGAAAAATCTTTGCATCTGGTTTGGGGGTGACCTAAGATTCGAGGACCATATAAAGAAGCTCTCGGGAACCTGCTTTGCCACGTTGAGAATGCTTCGCAAATTCTTCCCATTGCTCCCTAGGGATGCCAAGGAGACTGTTGCTCGGGCTCTCATACTGGCAAGGCTGGACTATGCGAATGCCCTGTTTAGTGGCATTCCGGCATACCTGGTTAAACGCCTGCAAATCATCCAGAATGCTGCTGTTCGTCTCCTATTTAACGTCCCAAGATGGAAGAGTGTGCGCTCTGATTTGCGTACTCTTCATTGGCTGCCTGTATCACAGCGCATCCTGTTTAAATCCTTGGTGCTCGCGTTTCGAGCAATCCACGATCAAGGCCCGGTATATTTGAGAAAGAGATTTGCCTTCTATGCCCCCGCCCGAACCCTCAGATCATCTACTCTGTTTAAAATGTCTTTTCCCCGCTTTAAGCGAGCCAGACTAGGCGGTCAGTCGATTGCTGTGGTCGCGGCTCGGGCCTCGGCCCTCTTCATCTGCGCTCCATGCAATCTGTTGCTCAATTCAAGAAAAACCTGAAAACCCATTTGTTCAGGATTGTAACTTAAGATGTTTTCTTGTTTTTCCTTTCTCTGCCTTCTCCCATTCGCGCCAGGATACTCCCAAGTAATGGAGCGCGTTACAAAATGGTTTATACATACATACATACATACATACATACAATATAGCAGGCTAGCTCACAAAAGTAGCGCCTATGAGAGAGAAAAGGATCTGCCGTTTGATGTGAGCTCCAATCTAACTGGAAAGGTCATAGTAAGGGATTAACAGGAACCATGGCTAATGTCATTACGCTTGGATGGCTGGTCGCAGCATGTGTTGAGTCTATTATCTGAAAGAAACCCGTTAGTTTTAGATTCCTTACCTTAGAATGACTCTCAGGCGTCAGACTGGATCCGTAAAGTATTTTCGTCAGCAGTAACTCTGCGTGTCGGAAGGCGGTGTCGATCGGCTCCGCATCCGTCGTCGTGGTCGCAGCAGCTACTTAGACGCCACCCTCGCACGCTGACGTCAGTTTTTCCTTTTTCCGCGCCAGCCAGCGCAGATCCAGGAAGAGTTGTACCTCAGTAATTGTTTGACTACGTTTTTCTCGACTTTTGTTGAATTCTTCTTTCGATCCTTCGACTCCGAGCAGGTGCATGAGGGATTCTCGGGTTTAGGGCATGCAGTTCCTATAACCGGCTGATGTTGGTTATGGATCTGCACCGCGTGTGCCTCTTTTGCCTGGAGCGCAACCACGACCCCAAGTCGTGCTACGACTGTCAGATGTTGACGCCGAAGGCTTTGCGGGAGCGGTCCCGAAAGCTGCTTGAACGCCGACAGTCTGCTCCGTGCCGTTCGAGGTCCCGATCAGGTGGGAGGTCGCAGAGCCATCGCCATTCCGACAAGTCATCGAATTCTTCGCACTCAGGGTCGGGTAAGTCAAATCATAAGAGGAAGTCGGAGAAGCATGTTAACTCTTCGACTTCTCCTTGTCGGTTGGCCGATACGACGAGGCCTGCGGGTGGTGCGGCTCCGCTCGCAGAGCCCGACGGGTCGACTTCGAGTTTCACTCCCTTTCTGGGACCCGGAGAGACCCCCGCCCAGCTTCGTATGTTCTACGAGGCGATGCATGCCATCTTTAGGCGGACCGACCCCGCCGGCGTGCCTCGGGCCCCACGAACTCTGTTGGAGGGACTAGGTCTTTGCCACCGGCAGCTCCGGCCTCGGCGCCTCAGGCCTGGATCCGGATCGGTGGCGCAGGTTGACCCCATTACACATCCACCGGCGGCGCTTCCACTGGCACCACTACCACGTTCGGCGCCGGTCTGCTCCCCGGCTGACGTCGGCGCCGGCCTCCATCCCGACATGGACACTGAGCCGGACCGGTGTTGGCTGACGCCGGATCCGGCGCTGATGGGTACCTTTGTCCCTGTGTTCCACCCTGGCCCTTTTCAGCCTGATTGGCAGCCAGAGGAGGGTGAGGAGGACTGGAAGGGATCAGGTGACCCTTTAACATACCAGCTAGATACTGAGCAGGACTGGAGAGAGGACCTCGTGTATGCCAGTGGTCTTGACACTTCCCCGACCTTGGCATGTTGTCTCCTCCTACCGGGGCTACGGAGGAGGGAGCGTCATACACTGTGGTGTTGCATAGGGCGGGCGAGGCTCTCAACCTCGAGCTTCCTACGGTGGCGGTCAGGACTAACCTCCTGACTGAGGTGCTTTCCTCTCCCAACACCCCACCCCTGAGAGCTTGGTGGTCCAAGCCTTCACCTCCAAAAGCGCCTTCCGTACCGCTCCACCGGAAAGGGAATCGAAGAAGCTGGACCATCTTGGCAAGAAATGTTTCTCTTCCGCCAGCTTAGGACTGCGGTCCATAAACACCACCTGTCTCTTGGGCCAATATCCGGCCTCCGTGACCGGAGGAGGCTCGAATAGTGCTCTCCCAGGCTGTTGCTGTTGGGAGAGATGCAGCAAAGTTTACAATACGTTGTGGGCTGGACACCGTGACTCTCTGGGCAGGACCATTTCAACGTCAGTAGCGCTTTGCCGCTACGCCTGGATGAGGTTCACTGGCTTTTCGTGGGAAGTCCAGAACACCTTGATGGACATGCTCTTTGATGGCCGTCGCCTTTTTGGCGACAAAGCAGACAACGCCCTAGAGCGCTTCAGGGACTCACAGGCAACGGCCAAGTCCTTGGGCCTCTACACCCGCCCGGCGCAGTCTGCTTTTCGCCCCTTTTGTGGCAACGGAAGGGGTGCCCCGCCACGTCCCACCCATGGCCACAGACCGCAGCAAGTTACCCAGCCTTTGCGCTGCCGGGGATGTGGAAACAGCCGGTGAGGTTCTGGGGGCCACCGGGCGGGCCAGTCCACCAGACCCCCATCCCCCCCCGGTTTTGCAGCAGCCTCCAAACCTAGTCTGACCTTTCAGGCCCATCAAACGCCAGTTGACGGCAGGATTCACCATCACCTCTCCCACTGGCGCACCATCATTCGGACAGGTGGGTTTTGCAAATAGTCCGGAGGGGCTACTCCCTCCCCTTCGAGATTACCCCTCCACCCATGCCACCGCGATACCACCGCATGTCTGAGGATCATCTGGCCCCTCTCCAGCAGGAAGTTACGGCTCTCTTGGCCAAGGGAGCCATCAAGCGCGTTCCTGTCCCAGAAGTAGGTTGTGGTTGTTATTCCCACTACTTTCTCGTTCCGAAGAAGGACAAGGGCCTGCTTCCTATCTTGGATCTCAGGGATGTCAATCGCTTCCTCCAGAAGGAGACGTTCAAAATGTTAACGCTTGCTCAGTTCTTGTCCGCCCTTGACTCGCAAGACTGGATGGTAGCGTTGGACTTCAGGACGCTTATTTTCACATCTCCGTCATGCCGGCCCACTGGCGTTACCTGCGGTTCACGGTGGGCCCGAGCATTTTCAGTTTACCGTGCTCCCCTTTGGCCTTACCAGCGCCCCTTGGGTGTTCTCGAAAGTGAAGGCGGTGGTAGCAGCTCATCTGCGCAGATCAGGGGTGTCAGTCTTCCCCTATCTCGAGGAGTAGCTGTTGAAGGTGGGTTCGCCCCAAGCAGTCCTCTCCCACCTCCAGACTACAGCCGACCTCCTGCATATGCTGGGGTTCTCCATCAATGTGCCGAAGTCTCACCTGATTCCCTCTCAGAAGGTCCTCTTCATCGGAGCGGTTCTAGACATGGCGCGGTTTCGGGTCTATCCTCCCGAACAGTGAGTCCAAGATATTCGGGCTATGATTCCGATCTTTCAGCCTCTATTCCGGGTTTCGGTCATAATGGCTCTGAGGCTGCTGGGCCTCATGGCCTCCTGTATTCTACTGATAGATCATGCCAGATGGCATATGCGGGCTCTGTACTAGGACCTGAAGTTCCAGTGGGTGCAGCATCAGGGGAATCTGTCCGACTGTGTCCTGATCTCAGAGGGCACTGCTCGACAACTGCAGTGGTGGCTTACGAACCAGGATTGGGTCAATGGCAGATCTCTCTCCCTTCCCCAACCAGACCACACTGTGGTGTCGGATGCCTCCCTTCTGGGATGGGGCGGCCACATGGAAGAGGCGGAGATCAGAGGCCTCTGGTCTCTGACAGAGTCTGGGCTTCACATCAACCTTCTGGAGCTCTGGGCGATTCGCCTTGCACTGAAGGCATTCCTTCCGTCTGTCAGGGGAAGAGTAGTACAGGTGTTCATGGACAACACCACTGCCATGTGGTATTGCAACAAACAGGGCGGGTTAGGGTCGGGGACCCTATGCCAGGAAGCCCTCCGCCTCTGGACATGGCTGGAACATCAAGGCATTTCCTTGGTGGTTCAACACTTGGGAGGTTCTCTGAACGCCAGGGTGGACAAATTCAGCCTCAGGTGCATGATGGATCACTAATGGCGTCTTCACTCGGTGCACAGTCTCTTTCAACAGTGAGGAGAGCATTTCTTTCAACAGTGAGGAGAGCCTTGGTTAAATCTATTCACCACCGAAGAAAACGCGCAATGTCAGCAATTCTGCGCGTTGGAATTTCCAAGGCAGCACTCACATGGTGACGCTTTTTGACGAGAGTGGGGTTGCGGTCTGTTGTACGCCTTTCTGTCTACAACACTTCTGCCCAGAGTGCTGAAGAAGATCAAGGGCGACTGAGCCCAAGTCATTCTTGTGGGCCCGGATTGGGCACGAAGAGTCTGCTATCCTGAGCTGCTCAACATGGCCATCGATCCTCCGATCAGACTGCCTCTTCAGGAGGATCTTCTGTCACAGCAGCAGGGGACGATCCTCTACCCGAACCTGTCCAGTCTACACCTCCTTGCGACCTGCCTACTGAAGTCTGTGACGTAATCTTGGCAGACATACGTCCCTCCACAAAGACGGTATAGGCCTGCAGGTGGAATACATTTGTGGCATGGTGCACAGCAAAGGCTGTGGATCCCTTTTCTGCCCCTCTCTCTGAAGTATTTTTGTTCCTTCTCTCTTTAGCCCAGCAGGGTGCTGCCCTGGGCACTACCAAAGGCTACAACCAAATCTGCCTTACTTCAGCTGCCAGATCAGCTTTCTCGTTTCAAGTCCCTGGTAGTCCCGGGTAGTCCCTGGTGGTCCCTGGTAGTCAACCGTTTCTTAAAAGGCTAAACACATCTTTTTCCTCTAATCCCTTTCGTTATGCCTCAGTGGGACTTGAATCTTGTGCTCACTTATTTGATGTGTGCTCCCTTTGAGCCGCTTCACAGCTGTCCTTTACGTCTCTTAACTCTTAAGACTGCTTTTCTGGTAGCCATCACCTTTGCTAGAAGGGTGAGTGAGCTCCAGGACCTTTCTTCGAATCCTCCTTTCTTGTTGGTTCTCAGGACCTGTCCATTCCTTTCTTCCTCAGGTAGTCCCTGCCTTTCACATCGGGCAGATCCTTACTTACTTTCCGCCTCCGCATCCTTCAAAGGAAGAAGAGAGGCTCCACCGTCTGGACCCAAAACGTGCACTCTCCTATCTGGACCGCACAAAGCAGTTCCGGGTGGATGAACTACTTTTTGTTGGTTACTTGGGTGCAAAAAAGGGTCGGGCCGTACACAAACGCACCATTTCTAGGTGGGTTGTCATGTGTATTAAGGCTTGTTACTCTCTAGCTGAACAAGCATTTGCACTGCAATAGGTCGCGCATTAGGAAAGTTTGAGGTATTGGTGTTGTAAATGACAATGTTTTTATTTATGTTCTGGTTTTGAAAATGGCGAAATTAATAGCTTTGTCATTTACAATGCCAATAGTTTTAACTTTCACAAACGTGACACCTATAACATTTGTAATGCAATATGTGTTGTATTTACATGACCTAGATGTATTAATATTACAAATAACAATGGCTTTTATTTTTTTTAATAATTAATACTTGCATAAAAGTTATTGTAATTTATAATGGCAATAGCTTCAACTTTTGTAAATAACTTTTGGGAAGATTATGTTCAGTGTATTTTATTGTGATGACAATCCAAGAACAGAAGTGAAATATTAACATCTTTTTGAGACATTTGTAATAAAGCTTGAAACATTGAGAGAACATATTTGAACCAGTTTTTGTTAAATGGTTGCACAGATTGATGCTGTGGTGGCGTTCAGCGATGCTGTGGTGGCGCATAGTGATGTTGTGGTGCCCCTGAGTGATGCTCTGGTAGTGCTGAGTGATGCTGTGGTGATGCAATAGATAGAGTGAGTGCGATAGATAGATAAAGGGAGGGCGATAGATAAAGGGAGGGTGATAGATAAAGGGAGGGCGATAGATAGAGGGAGGGCGATAGATAGATAGAGGGAGGGCGATAGATAGAGGGAGGGCGATAGATAGAGGGAGGGCGATAGATAGAGGGAGGGCGATAGATAGAGGGAGGGCGATAGATAGAGGGAGGGTGATAGATAGATAAAGTGAGGGCGATAGATAGATAGAGGGCGATAGATAGACATAGAGTGAGGGCGATAGATAGACATAGAGTGAGGGAGATAGATAAGAGTTTGATAGATAGGCAGATAGAGTAAGGGAGATAGAGTGAGGGCGATAGATAGACAGAGGTGTAGAGAGAGGGGTGTAGAGTGAGAGGTGTAGAGCGAGAGAGGGGTGTAGAGCGAGAGAGGGGTGTAGAGCGAGAGAGGGGTGTAGAGAGAGAGGGGTGTAGAGAGAGAGGGGTGTAGAGAGAGAGGGGTGTAGAGAGAGAGGGGTGTAGAGCGAGAGAGGGGTGTAGAGCGAGAGAGAGAGAGGGGTGTAGAGAGAGAGGGGTGTAGAGAGAGAGGGGTGTAGAGAGAGAGGGGTGTAGAGAGAGAGGGGTGTAGAGAGAGAGAGAGAGAGGGGTGTAGAGAGAGAGGGGTGTAGAGAGAGAGGGGTGTAGAGAGAGGGGGGTGTAGAGAGAGGGGGGTGTAGAGAGGGGGTGTAGAGAGAGGGGTGTATAGAGATGGGGGTGTAGAGAGAGAGGGTTGTAGCGAGAGAGGGTTGTAGCGAGAGAGGGTTGTAGCGAGAGAGGGTTGTAGCGAGAGAGGGTTGTAGCGAGAGAGAGGTGTAGAGAGAGAGGGGTGTAGAGAGAGAGAGAGGGGTGTAGAGAGAGAGAGAGGGGTGTAGAGAGAGAGAGAGGGGTGTAGAGAGAGAGAGAGGGGTGTAGAGAGAGAGAGAGGGGTGGAGAGAGAGGGGTGTAGAGAGAGAGAGAGGGGTGTAGAGAGAGAGAGGGGTGTAGAGAGAGAGAGGGGTGTAGTGAGAGAGAGGGGTGTAGTGAGAGAGAGGGGTGTAGAGAGAGAGAGAGGGGTGTGTAGAGAGAGGGGTGTAGAGAGAGAGAGAGGGGTGTAGAGAGAGAGAGAGGGGTGTAGAGAGAGAGAGCGAGAGGGGTGTAGAGAGAGAGAGGGGTGTTGAGAGAGAGAGGGGTGTAGAGAGAGAGAGAGAGGGGTGGAGAGAGAGGGGTGGAGAGAGAGGGGTGTAGAGAGAGAGAGAGGGGTGTAGAGAGAGAGAGAGGGGTGTAGAGAGAGAGAGAGGGGTGTAGAGAGAGAGAGCGAGAGGGGTGTAGAGAGAGAGAGGGGTGTAGAGAGAGAGAGGGGTGTAGAGAGAGAGAGGGGTGTAGTGAGAGAGAGGGGTGTAGAGAGAGAGAGGGGTGTAGAGAGAGAGAGGGGTGTGTAGAGAGAGAGGGGTTTGGAGAGAGAGGGGTTTGTAGAGAGAGGGGTTTGTAGAGAGAGGGGTTTGTAGAGAGAGCGGTTTGTAGAGAGCGGTTTGTAGAGAGAGCAGTTTGTAGAGAGAGCGGTTTGTAGACCGAGCGGGGGTGTAGAGCGAGAGAGGTGTGGAGAGAGGGGGTGTAGATAGGTGGGTGTAGAGAGGTGGGTGTAGAGAGGTGGGTGTAGAGAGAGAGGTGGGTGTAGAGAGGTGGGTGTAGAGAGGTGGGGGTGTAGAGAGGTGGGGGTGTAGAGAGGTGGGGGTGTAGAGAGGGGGGGTGTAGAGAGGGGGGTGTAGAGAGGGGGGGTGTAGAGAGGGGGGGTGTAGAGAGGGGGGGTGTAGAGAGAGAGGGGTGTAGAGAGAGAGGGGTGTAGAGAGAGAGGGGTGTAGAGAGAGGGGGGTGTAGAGAGAGAGGGGTGTAGAGAGAGAGAGGGGTGTAGAGAGAGAGGGGTGTAGAGAGTGGTATAGAGAGAGAGTGGTGTGGAGAGAGGTGGGTGTAGAGAGGTGGGTGTAGAGAGGTGGGTGTAGAGAGGTGGGTGTAGAGAGAGGGGCGTGTAGAGAGAGAGAGGGGTGTAGAGAGAGGGGTGTAATGAGAGAGAGGGGTGTGTAGAGCAAGAGAGGTGTGGAGAGAGGGGGTGTATAGAGGAGGGTGTAGAGAGAGGGGTGTAGAGAGAGAGGGGTGTAGAGAGAGAGGGGTGTAGAGAGAGAGGGGTGTGGAGAGAGAGGGGTGTGGAGAGAGAGGGGTGTGGAGAGAGAGGGGTGTGGCGAGAAAGGGGTGTAGAGAGGGGTGTAAAGAGCGAGGGGTGTGTAGAGAGAGAGAGGTGTAGAGAGAGAGGGGTGTAGAGAGTGGTGTAGAGAGAGAGAGGGGTGTGTAGAGAGAGAGAGGTGTGGAGAGAGAGGGGTGGAGAGAGAGAGGGTATAGAAAGAGAGGTGTGTGGAGAGAGGGGACATAGAGAGGAGAGTGTAGAGAGAGGGGTGTAGAGAGAGGTGTAGAGAGAGGTGTAGAGTGAGAGGTGTAGAGTGAGAGGTGTAGAGAGAGGTGTAGAAGGGGGTGTAGAGAGAGGGGGTGTAGAGAGAGGGGTGTAGAGAGAGGGGGGTGTAGAGAGAGGGGGGTGTAGAGAGAGAGGGGTATAGAGAGGGGGGTGTAGAGAGGGTGGTGTAGAGAGGGGGGGTGTAGAGCAGGAGGGCTGTAGAGCGAGAGGGGTGTAGAGCGAGAGGGGTGTAGAGCGAGAGGGGTGTAGAGCGAGAGGGGGGTGTAGAGCAAGAGGGGGGTGTAGAGAGGGGGGTGTAGAGAGAGGGGGGTGTAGAGCGAGAGGGGTGTAGAGCGAGAGGGGTGTAGAGCGAGAGGGGTGTAGAGCGAGAGGGGTGTAGAGAGAGAGAGGGGTGTGTAGAGAGAGGGGGGTGTAGAGAGTGGGGGGTGTAGCGAGAAGGGTATAGAGAGGGGGGTGTAGAGAGAGAGAGGGGTGTAGAGAGAGATGGGTGTAGAGAGAGGGGTGTAGAGTGGTGTAGCGAGAGAGAGGGGTGTGTGTAGAGAGAGAGAGAGGTCTGGAGAGAGAGGGGTGGAGAGAGAGAGAGGGGTATAGAAAGAGAGGGGTGTGGAGAGAGGGGACATAGAGAGGAGGGTGTAGAGAGGAGGGTGTAGAGAGGGGTGTAGAGAGAGAGGTGTAGAGAGAGAGGTGTAGAGAGAGAGGTGTAGAGAGGGGTGTGTAGAGAGAGGGGGGTGTAGAGAGTGGGGGGTGTAGCGAGAAGGGTATAGAGAGGGGGGTGTAGAGAGAGAGAGGGGTGTAGAGAGAGATGGGTGTAGAGAGAGGGGTGTAGAGAGAGAGGGGTGTAGAGTGGTGTAGCGAGAGAGAGGGGTGTGTGTAGAGAGAGAGAGAGGTCTGGAGAGAGAGGGGTGGAGAGAGAGAGAGGGGTATAGAAAGAGAGGGGTGTGGAGAGAGGGGACATAGAGAGGAGGGTGTAGAGAGGAGGGTGTAGAGAGGGGTGTAGAGAGAGAGAGGTGTAGAGAGAGAGGTGTAGAGAGAGAGGTGTAGAGAGGGGGTGTAGAGAGAGAGGGGTGTAGAGAGAGGGGCGTAGAGAGAGAGAGAGGGGCGTAGAGAGAGAGAGGGGCATAGAGAGAGAGAGGGGCATAGAGAGAGAGAGGGGCATAGAGAGAGAGAGGTGTAGAGAGAGAGAGAGGGGTGTAGAGAGAGAGAGGGGTGTAGAGAGAGAGAGGGGTGTAGAGAGAGAGAGGGGTGTAGAGAGAGAGGGGGGTGTAGAGAGAGAGGGGGGTGTAGAGAGAGAGGGGGTGTAGAGAGGGGGTGTAGAGAGAGAGAGAGGGGTGTAGAGAGAGAGAGAGAGGGGTGTAGAGAGAGAGAGGGGTGTAGAGAGAGAGAGGGGTGTAGATAGGAGGGGTGTAGAGAGAGAGAGGGGTGTAGAGCGAGTTTGTTCATCCTACTCTCAAGTCCTGTTCCTTCTGTTATTGAAATACAACAATCCATTACTCAGTGAAATGATTTATTTATCAGACTGACCGTTTGCATGAAGTGTTTTAATGACTCTAAATGTCCGGTGTATGATATACGATTTCACACAATTGTTCTGCGTTACGCAATTCTACATTGTGCTAATAAGTACTCAATTCGTAAAACAATATAGTCACATCTCGAATCTGCTACCATTAGATTAATAAAAGCAAAAAAAATTATATTTTTGTTGAACGATTACAATATTGTTTTGCTTAGACAACTCAGCGTTGTCTAGTCTAAGAAATGCGGTCACGGCGAAGTTGGGAGCAGGGAGTATGAACAAAACAAAAGGTCCTGGGGCACTTAAAGACAGTGCATCATGGCCTAGATTTGCTCCGGAGGCGGAAATAGAAACCCAAGGTCTACTCAGCACAAAGTGGAGCCGGTGAGACAGAACTCACGGGCAGGAAAAATCAAAGGGCATTCAACACGGAGGAACAGTACAGAGGGGTTGGGGCCTGAGAGTCGTGTTTGCCTCCATGTGCATCACAGGGGCAAGAAGGAGTATTGTATTTTATACAGAAATCACTACTGCAGTTTCGTCTTGCAGCATGCTTATTATTAATGAACTTCGGAAAGATGAAAGGCTGAGTTGGCCCCACAGAGGAGCAAACTTGTAGCACGACGAGGTGTTTCCATGAATCTCTCTAATTTACACGTCAGCTGACGACTAGGTAGAGAACTTGAAAGGCTGGCGAACATTCAGAGCAAACATGCATGAGTGTCTCTGGCCCAGCCCTTCCAACCACAACAAGATAGGAAGACATCCAGCAGAAAGGTGGGTGCCTTGAAGATACATGCGTATGTAAATCCCACATCGTGACTGTATAAGTGTATCCGGTATATCTGACCTTGAAGGTGATCAAAAGTGATGGGTGCAGAGAGCCAAGAAAAAAATAAAGAAAAACGTGCTTAAAGAAAAAAATGACGTAGTGGTGCCATAAAGGGGAATCCTGCAAATGGAAATCAAGAGCCTTAACAGAGATGACAGGAATTGAAAACAAACGTGGATAGAATGAAACGAGGGATTCCATCAGTCATGTAAAATATGCCCTCAGAGAGAAAGTGGCTTCATGCCGTAAAAAATAAATTAGCTGACTTGCGTGCATATCAAGATAGTGAATATCAAGTGAGCGTGATCTAGTCATTGAGCATACGTTGGAGGGTGAAAATAGTGTCCACAATTGCAGTATACTCACTTGCAGAAAACACGTAGCTTATTTCCGAGTTCACCAGATGCCTTCATTTAGATGAAGTGTCATTGTCAATGAAAGAGGGCAGGGTCAGAGACCGCGAGCGGTATTTTGAGCTGATGTGTGTAAACGGGGCAATCATGTGAGAACAGTGTGATATATATCCAGGCATACCTCAGCAGAATCAGGCTTGTTGTAAAGATCCTAATCTTTCCGTTTGCAGCATCTGTGAGATGCAGAGCTTTAAGTTGAGGAAAACAAGACGTCAGCGCTTCACGTGAAATGGATCCAAAAAAAACAAGAAGTGGGCAAAAAATAAAGACTAGGCAGGGCCTGCAGCCGTGAATAAGTGACGGCGGGGCAGCTGAAGCCTTTGATGTGGCAAATGCTGCTGGCCGGGGGAAGCCTGTGGGGAAATGCGAGGCGCGGCCGTGAATAAGTGACGACGGGGGGCGGGACAGCTGAAGCCTTTGATGTGGCAAATGCTGCTGGCAGGGGAAAGCCTGTGGGGAAATGCAAGCTCGTGCACGAAGGAGCTTGTGGTCACGTGATTTCACGTGAACTGTTGAGAATCCTCCTCAAAAAAAGTCAGCTTTGTGGATGGACAGCTATAGGTCTCTCTGCGAGACCTAAAAAGGAGCCTCCAGTCGGGCTACATGCTCATTCCACCAGGGCGACAGCAGCCATTACTGCCTTGGGAAGGGGAGTGCCTCTAAATGACATCTGCCAGGCAGCCACGTGGGCATCGCTGCACACGTTCACCAAGTACTACTGCATGGTAAGCCAAGTCTGGAGAGACGGCTTCTTTGGACGTTCTGTTCTCAAGGATTTTCTGGTGTGATCTTGGTTCGCAGACCCACCACTGGGGTTGGTATTGCTGGAGTACCTGTTCTAAGGTAAGGAATCTATAATTAACGTGTTTCTTTCAGATGCACAAGTTACTTACCTTCGGTAACGATATATCTGTAGGAAACATTAGTTAGTTATAGATTCCTTACCGCCCCACCCATCCTCCCCATCTGCGAACTGATTTCTAGGGTTATGGACATACCCATCAGGGCCCTAGTTTTGTGCACCATTGGTCAGTGTTTGCCTGGCTCTGTTTCTGGCGCGGAAAATTGTTTGCAAAACTGTCGTCAGCACGCGAGGGTGGCATCTAAGTAGCTGCCGGACGTCATCCTGGCGACCACGACGACTGATGCGGAGCCGAACGACACCACCTTCCGACGTGCAGAGGTACTGCAAACGAAAACTTTCCGTATCCAGTTTGACGCCTGGGGGTAATTCTAAGGTAAAGAATCTATAACTGACTAATGTTTCTTACAGATATATCGCTGCCGAAGGTAAGTAACTTGTGCGATACTAGTAAACATCTATGTCAATTCGAGAGACTAATCTATGGTAGTGGACAAATTGACCGACCACCTCCTAGGTGCTAAAAAGGGCTTGCATGGCAGCTAACCTTTTAATTGCCGGAGACTCCAATTCAAATCTATTTCAGCTCCCAGTTGAGGATCTTGATGACAGTCGAGTATATGTTTATGGCCCCTTACGAGATTTACCTGATCAAAGTGTTTCACTTTATGACAAGTAAAATTGGGGGAAAACATTGCTGAGAGCTTGTGATCTGGCAGGCCTAATAACACTGAATGGCAGACTCCTGGGCGATATTCCTCAATTTGAACAGGTCGTCGGAAAACTGTTTCCTACTTAGTTTATATCATGGTAAATTACAGTCTATGTAGCCAAATCATGAGACTTTAACCAATGTATTGAGAGTGACCATCAGCATCCAATAAAAAATTATGACACAAAACATCTGGATCAGAGCCAATCTGAGTGCACTTGGCCCAGCTAGAACTCTGCTAGTAGAAGCAATTACAGAAAATCTAAAACGTCTCAAGTGGAATGCAGACAGCATCCAAAAATTGGTGGCTGCTGCTGTGGAGGCCTTTGTAGCCGCCTCAGTTTGCAAGCCAAACCCAATAAAGAGGCCTGGCAAATTTTACAGTTAACCCTATATAAAAGTGCAGGGACCAACTTAAAACTAGACCTCTATACACCGGGGGCGATTCACCTTATTAGACCTCGGATTTATAGAACACTACGGCATCTGCAACACTGTTCGCACAACCCACCTTTACAAAAAAAATATGAGATGGACAGAGAAGGTTTAAAAGAGAGATATGTTCCATTAAGAAAAGAAAGCATGAATCCTTATAGGTCAAGTTCCTAAAAGCAAAATGACCCAAAAAGGTTCTGGAAGCTAATAAACGAGATCGAAATAGGCCAGAGGGCAGCAAACCATGTGAACATAAGTGAGGATGCTTTGGGGAAGTACCTCAAGAGACACTTTCAGAGACCCTTTCAGAGAGCACAGATAGCTCAATTCCTACTGAGTCAACTTTAGGTGAACCTCTCATTGAAAATGACATCCTTGCTGAAACAGATCCATTGTAATATTCTACAGCGATCGTAATTAAAGTTCTTGAACTTCCATTCCAATTGTACACCTAGCCCAAACGGTATTCCCCAAGCATTTTTTAAAAAAAACTATCAACCTGGGTGAAACCTAAGGTGATGATCAATACAATCTTGGCCTCCACCAGGAGTATACCAAAAAGCTGGCGAGGCTTGATTATACATCCTGTTTTTAAGGTGGCGGGTCAGCATCATCACCAAGCAGCTACCAGTTGATAGAGTTGCTTGAATTAGATCTCAAAATACTTTTCAACCCTGTTGCTACATGATATATCCAAGTGGCCATTAGATGCTGGAAGACTGCCCTGATTCAGACTGGATTCACAAAGAATCAAGGGACTCTATTCAGTCTAACGGTAGTGGGACTGATGGTGAATTAGCAAGTGACGCCCTCATGCAATTGTTTGTGTTTTGTGGACTTTAAGGTAAGGTGGCCTTTGACCTTGTGCCACCTGGAAATCCGTGTGGAAAACTACAGTACTGGGTTATTCTGCAAAACATGTTGAAGGCAATAAAGGCTGCTATACACAGAGACGTGTTAGGAGCAGGGATGGGGATGGGAGTCACCTGTCTAGGGAAGTGTGAACTTCAGTAGGTCTGAATTGGGTGCGTTGCAGAGGGGTGTGAGGGGTGCGTGTATCACTCCTGTTTAATCTGTACATTTCAGATCGATCACCTGCTCTTGATGAGGTGGTGTCCCATACCCTAAGCCTTGGTGGATTGCCTATGTTTAACATCTTTCTGCATATGATCTGCTTTTATAAGTAACCTGCAAGTAGGATTACAAAGATTGATTAATCGGCTTGCTGAGTATATGGATGATCACCTGCTCGAGGTCATTCTTAAGAAGACCAAAGTAATCTCCCTAAACCGGTGCATCATTGAGGTGGGAAACTGGCTGCCAAAAGGGTCTCTGATAGAAGAAACAGCCACATATACAAATGTGGGCATCAAGTTGGATTCGAGGGCGTTCTATGCCCCACAAAAGGAGGCCATAAAAGTGAAAGCAAATGCTCTAAACTCTGCCTTCCTAGCCATAGCCAAAACCCTAGGGGGGGGCATAATCTTAAACCACTTATTATGATGATCAAATAAAAACTGAACTCAACCCTATCACATGGAAGCAATATAATGTTAGGCCATGATGCAACCTTCCGGGATAAATTTATAGTACAGACTTCTAAACAAATCCTTTGCCTCCCAAAGTCCGCAACGCCTGGTCAAGTTAGACTTGAATTTTCCTTTGCAAAGCAATCCTTAATTAGACATGGTGCCTTCTTAAAATGTTGCCTCAAAATGAGGAATGCCATTAAAGACACTATGGCTCATGTATGGTCTGAAATAAATCTGCAAAGAGTGAAAGGATATTACAAAAAGTATTTGCAGGATGGTATCAAAAGTTGGGCCTCGGTGATCTATGGTGATTGGATACAAGTGAAGAAAACGGCAAATAAATGTATTCAGCTGAAAAGTCACTGGAGGAAAAAATGGCCTTAGCCAGGTGAGCATGGTGCAAAACTCCTATGACGTCCAACATGAGCAGCTTTATTTTGAAGCAGCGTACTCTGTTAACATCAAGAGAAAGTTAATGGTGATGAGATTAGGGCTGCTTCCCACCCTGGATTATATACCTAAATAGCAGGTTGAAGTCCTTTACCCGCATTTACTTGCCCTGCTACGTACAGAAATGTATCTCTTTAGGAATAAGAACCTGTAGAACTGCAGTCATAGAGTCCCTAAAGTAGGCTGTGTGTGATAGCCCGTGCGATATTTGCACTGACACCTTTTTCTTGCTTTTAACATTGCTGATTTTAGCCTTTTTCTGCGCCGTGTTCTCTTTTAAAATTGAAATAGTATTTTGTTGTTGTGTGTTATATTTTTTGCTCATTTGCACTTAGTATAGCTTTTCTTACTCCGCTTACACGCACTTTAAAAATGTTGCCATTTCACTCGCTATTTGAGCGAGACTCTTATCCTCCCCGGGTTCCACCGCATCGCCATCTTGGGTGTGGGTGACCTCGGGCTTTCTAGAGGGCGTTTTACTGGATGGTGGGCTAGTGTTCGATTGGGGGTTTACCGCACCTGCTTGCCTAATCTGCCTATTTAAACTCTGCAAAGCAAGCGCGCGGGTGAAATAGTAGGCTGTGTGTGAGAGCTCATGCGATATTTGCACTGACACCTTTTTCTTGCTTTTAACATTGCTGATTTAAGCTTTTTTCTGTGCCGTGTTCTCTCTTTTTTAAAATTGAAATTGTATTTTGTTGTGTTAAATTTTTTGCTCATTTGCACTTAGTATAGCTTTTCTTACTCCGCTTACCCGCACTTTAAAAATGTTGCCATTTCACTTGCTATTTGTGCGAGACTCTTATCCTCCCCGGGTTCCACCGCATCGCCATCTTGGGTGTGGGTGACCTCGGGCTTTCTAGAGGGCGTTTTACTGGAAGGTGGGCTAGTGTTCGATTGGGGGTTTACCGTACCTGCTTGCCTATTTAAACTTGGCAATGCAAGCACGCAGCGGGCGCGCCGTTGGCGCGCCAGAGGCAAGCCCGTCTGCGCCCGTCAGCGTCCCGGAGGCTGCCAGCGCCGGCATCGCTGCCGGTTCTAACGCTAGGGGCCCCATTCCTCAGGTGATTAGCTACGATACAGGCCTTCTTAGATCTTCGGAAAGAGGAGACTGTTGTCGCTGCCCTCTCATCCCTGACGTTTACAATGATGCGACCAGCATTGTTGCCTGCACACGCTGTGGCTGGAAACCTCTGGTAACACTCTCTAGCTCCGGCTCCAGGATCCCTTCCATTTTAGAGCCGCCTACTACTTGGAAGCTAGGTACAGCCAAGCGCTTAGATTTCCCCTGTTTGCTACTTAACGCACGCTCGGTGAGCAAACATGCTCTTGATATTTGTTATTTGATCACAGAGCTAAAACCCTTGTGTATGTTCTTGACTGAGACATGGCTCGGTGATGTATCCGTCGCCATTCCCCAAAATTATCTTACTTTCAGGAAGGGCCGTGGGCAGGGGAGGAGGATTAGCAATTGTGGTAGACGCGCGCTACTCCTGTTCCATCATTCCTACAGATGAGGTATCGGGAGCGGAAACACTTGGTTTCCCTCTTTCTTTTTCCCCTCACCATTCCTGTGCTGGTCTTTTGGTCTACAGACCGTCGGGCTCTAGCGGCCCTTTCTTCGAAGATCTTCATAGTCATTTCTCCTTTGTCTATAAAATACAAACATTGTCTGCTCCTTGGTGACTTCAACATTCATATGGATGTAGAGAGGATGCAGACTCAGTAAAATTGTGTGACGTCACGAATCCTCTTGCCCTCACGCCTTTTCTTTTTTCTGCTACGCATAACAGAGGACACACTATAGACCAAATCTTTTCCACTAAACACGTTACTATCTCATCCCCTCTCCCTTTGATCTGGACTCACCACTTTTTGATTAAATTCAATATCCTGAATTCAGGCAACACTCCCCCTCCTGCTCCTTGCTCTCAACCTAAGGCCACTCGTTCATATCATCGTGTCACACCGGAAATGCTAGCGGACTCACTCATCGCTCATCCCTGCGGCTAACAGGCAGTCTAGAGGAGGACATTGTCCTCTTCCAGGCTTGGCTCACGCAACACTTGGACGAACTTGCACCTCTCTCCTCTCGCTCCCCCATGAGTTCTTGCGCTTCTGCGCCATGGTTTACTTCTGCACTGCACGAAAGCGGAAGACAATGCAAGATAGCAGAAAGAGAATGGCGTAAATACTATAGCCCATTATCTAAAAGCTCCTGAAAGTCTACCACAGTGATATCATGAGCGCAAAAAAAACATATTTCGCCACGAGAATAGAGTCGGCCACAAATTCCAGTAGGGAAAAATTTACGATAGTTAGGGAATTTACATCGCCAAAGACCTTAACATCCAAACTTCCCGCCTCAGAAACTTGGACTAACCAGTTGGCCACTTTTTTCGTGGACAAAATGAAAACTATACAGGCATCATTTCGGAGGCAGGACGCATCTAGGGATTCTGTGTCCACTCCTTCTGTTTCTCTCGTGCCCCTGGTAAGCTACTTTCTTTCGGAGTTTCCGACTCTGTCCCCTCCCGCTTCCCTGGAATTATTGCTGAAGGTAAAATGGGGCTCGCCCTCTGATCCCTGTCCTGCAAATTTATTAGCTAAGATCGCCCATATTATTAATCCCATCATTAACCCAGTTTTGAATTCTTCTTTGGAGTCAGAGGTGGTTCCTAGCATGTGGAAAACAGTTCATATTCTTCCACTATTAAAGAAGCCTAGCCTGGACCCGAGCATCCATTGTAATTTCAGACCTATCTCTCTTCTGCCTGCCTTAGCGAAGATAGTGCAAAAGCATGTACATGGAACATTATCGCCTTTCTAGAGGAGAGGAATATCTTTCATAATAGTCAATCAAGGTTTCTTTCCAATCTGAGTACTGAGACAGCCCTGTTGGAGGTTACTGAATCCATTAAAGAGGTACTCGATATCGGAGGGAAGGCCATGCTGTTCTTACTCGACCTCTCGGCAGCATTTGATACCGTCCCTCACAACCGTCTTCTTGCTAGTCTACAGGAGATTGGTCTTAGAGGGACGGTATTTGACTGGTTTAAATCGTTTCTATCAGGTTGCCAGCAATCGATCTGGGCCCCTCCTTTCTCAGCCGCCATTCCTCCTTTGGAGGTTGGAGTCCCACAGGGATCCATTCTCAGTCCGACTCTTTTCAATATTTATATGTCCCCTTTGGCTACACTAGTTGAGGCGCACGGCGCCCAAATTGTATCCCATGCTGACGATACGCAGCTTCTTTTTACCTGCGACAAAAATTCAAACTTTCCGGGCGATCAAATCAAAGGCTGCCTATCTGCAGTTTTTGCCTGGTTCCAACTGAATCAGCTTAGGTGCAATTCAGACAAATCGGAGGTTATTTTCTTTGGAAGTCCACCAGACGATAATTGGAAAACCTGATGGCCCGCCGACATGTTCCCCCCTTCGTCTGCCACTGAGTCGGCCAAAAACTCAGGGGTAAAAATTGATTGCAGCCTCGATTTTAAATCGCACATCCTTACAGTTGCTGGTCAGTGCTATGGCTTTTTATAATGTCTCAAAAAATTCCTTCCACTTTTTTCCTTCTCACAAAAGGATTATTGTGCAAGCTCTCATAGGATCTCGGCTGGACTATGCAAACATACTTTTCCTCGGTCTGCCGGAGTATCTAATCACTCGCCTCTAGCTGGTCCAAAATTCGGCTGCCAGGGCAATTTATGGCCTGAGTTGCAGTTCAAAGACCTCTGGTCTGCTGAGATCTTTGCACTGGCTCCCGGTGCGAAAACGTAACTGGTTTAAGACACTGACCACTGCCTTCAAATCCTTACATGGAATTGGAGCAACTTCCTTGAGGAAAAGGGTGCACTTTTACTAACCTGTCCGGTCCTTGCGATCTGCGTCTCTGGCCTTTGCCTCTGTTCCTAAAGTCAAGCGAGCACGTATTGGCGGGCGCTCTTACAGACTTTTGGCCCCCCAACTGTGGAACAAGCTGCCAGTACATCGCAGACAGCTAAACAACCTGCTCTCCTTTAGGAGGGAGCTTAAGACCTGGTTATTTTCACAGTAATCTAGGGCTCTTCTCTCAGTCTGACTAGGTTTCTGAGCGCCGGGACACTCTGTTTGAGTAGCTGAGCGCTATACAAAACTCCCATAACATAACATAAACCCGCAAGCAATACCGTTTGACATTTTCAAAAACCTGATAAAGGCAAAGGAACTTCCTGAACATGGTTATTGAACTGTTCAAGACAGGAATTGTTGCAAACGGGATAGTGCTGGTCTGCGTGAATGGCCTCTGCCAGCCAGGCTGCTAGAGGGCGTACTATGTGCGAGAGTGGTTGAAGTTTTACTCATTGTATCCCGGCTGGCAATGTCAAAAGAGTTCCAAGGAAGCTCTAGAACAATGACTTTCAGATCATATAGGTTGATGGATCATGATATTTGATACTGGTATTTTATCGCTTATGTCCTGATTGTGAAGTCTAAAAGGGTATGGGTCTGCTGGGGTCCAGGTTGGGGAACTGGCAGCACTTTGTACATTTTGTGGATGTTAACATTGTTCCGCCGCATCATGCACTTTATTGCACAACCCACAAGTGGCCACACTTTGGGTGATGTTGCCACGTCGTGGTGTTGAGGCACTGTCTGTACTATTTTTTGTTGTATTGGGGAAGAGGTAGCATCACTGTGCTACACATCTCCCCATTCTGGCGAGATGTGTAGCACAGTTTACATGCCTTTTGCTTATTACCAGCTGCTATGGTCTGATTGATGCACTTTAGTCTACGCTCTAGCCTGATTATTCTAATTTATTTGTTTTACGTCTTGATAATGAAATTTAAAAGGACATGGGTTTGTTGTTCATGCTGAAGAACTGGTAGCACTTAAAATGTCTGTGGGTATTAGTGCACTTTATTGCTCAACCCAATTGTGGCAATATCTCAGATGATATTGCCTTATTTGTGGTGATGTGGCACCCTACTCAAAATCTGCTCTAATATTAGCGGAACAGTACTATTCTTTTAAGCGCTGGGGTTCTCCCTTTTGAGAGGTTACAATGGGATTGCATTTTACTCGCTGCTATGGCCTGATTGATGCACTGAGTTTGTGCCCTTAATGGGCTTTTATACTTTTTAATGTACTACTTTGGTAATTTATTATACTGAATGTTTCCATGGTTATGGTTTTTATTAATTAATAAACTAAACTGAAAAAGTAATGATAGTAATAATGTTTTGCTATTGTCAGAAACCTGTCTAATTGACACTTTAGTTGTGGATGTTTAGATGACTCCACAAGATTTTCAGCTTTATTATCAAAACGGATTAGACAACACAATGGGAGGTGGGGTAGGTAACCTACTGTCAAAAAGTATCATTTTTACTGTTCAACCTTTGAGTGCCATCGGAGGTGCGGAACTATTTTTGGTGGAGGGAGGTAATGTAGTCTTTATAGATTATGTTTTGTTTTCTAATGTGTCATTAAGCAATTCTATTTCTCATTGTTCTTGGTCTGGCCACCAGCTTATTAGATTGTGGTTATTACTTGAGAAAAAATGGACTTCCAACAGAAGTAGGATCCCTTGTTGTGAAGGGAATAAAGTCAACATTTCTGAAGTGGCTGATTTTTCTCAAGGAGATTAGTTGTAAACCGAATTCAGTTGAGTCTCAATGTTGGCTTTTTCTAAATTAGTTATTGATAGAAGAAGACCAGTATGCCCCAGAGATCTATAAATGTATGCTAACTTTTTAAAAACTTCTTCCATTGTATTTCCATGAGCTAGCACAGGCCGAAATAAAAGTCTGCTAGTTGGAACATGATTGGAGGACCTCATGTAATGATCATGGGTATTAGGAATTTTTTGGATCCCAGCAGATTTCAGAACATTCCCATGCTGAAATCTGAGGAAACTACACAGTTACCCAGAATGTCCTGCAAGCATCAAACTTTGACTAAGAAAAATAGTGTGATCCATGTAATTCAGACTATGCCTGGTTTAGCTGGTTTGCCTGGGTGGGAACTGAGATCTGGCTCAAATACCGCAGCTACCCACATCTCCAAAATCAGTCTATTTTCATCATCAAAACTTGATGTCTCCACATTGCGTTTTGGTGCTTTTCATGGGCAATGGGACCAGTCACACGAGGGAACTTTGTCTTTATCAGTAGAAGCTTCGGGGCAAATAATATTACAAGATATGTTATTTTCAATTGAACGTCTCTCCCTTTTTGGCTCGTAAATGTAAGCCTTTGTGCAAGAAAACATTATTTCGCAAAATGCCCTCTGAATCGCCTGAAGATATGGGTAACCACATTTGGCACTATACAAAACAACGCTCTTCCTAAGTGCAGTAATTTTTGGCACCTGTCAGAAATGTAATGGTTTCCTTTATATTCATATTTCATTCATTACATTTGGAATTGAATTATTAATTGCTACATGAACAGTACACAGTGAAATATCATAAGCTGCAGCTCAGTTGTTGGTTCTGGTTATCACACATTTTTTGACAACCAAAAATACTATATATCCCTGTGACCAAAAGAGTCTGATGGAAGTAAGTGTCACTTTTGTAAATCGGCCATCGAGGTGAAAAAGTTGCCTATGCAAGCGTTTTCACTTATTCACACATTTTTTTTGGAGTAATTTATTTTCTTAAAACCATGAACGATCTACACAAGTTAATTTTTGCTGTATTTCAAAATCTTTTCTTTTTTTCCCCCCACAGCTCTGCTTGTTCCTGAAAGCTGGCAACAGGCTGTCTTGGCACACCAAACTTTTTGTTGATGGCATTTTTAGCAAAAAAAAAGAAAATGCATACTTACACAACTCGTCGTCTTCTTTTTTTTTTGTGTGTGTGTGTGTGTGTACTTTTATATATTTTTGCTATTTTCTCATTTCGCTCTAGGGAAACTCCCCAAACCTGGGTACCGCCCTTTTAAAATCTTTGACAAGACACAAGGTTGGCCTTTGTACCTTTTTGTGGAAAGCGAAGCAGTTGCAAAAGTGCTTAAATCACAAAAAAGATTCCTCACTGGGGAGTAGCAGAGTGGCTAAATGGTTATATTTTTTTCTTTTTTTAACTCTGGGGGGGAACAAATATATATTTTTGTAGTGTATGCCTTTCAACAACCAGAATCTATGAACTGATCTTACTCTGTTTTCATTAATATCTATATATTGTGATCCAAAAATTGTACTATGAGATACATACTGTATCGTTGACCTTTCTTGAGAGTGTACGCATAAGTTGACCTTCACAAACCTCACATGCCAACAGTATATGGTGACTAGGGGCTTGAGTTTGAAACTCTGGCAGCACAGCCTCAGTGGATAGCTAGTTAGTTAGGTGTTACAGAATCTCTACATGTTCAGTATGTGTGAGACTGTAGAATGTGACTAATCATTAACACAGTCATTTGCAAAGCAACCCAGTGGTTTATATGTTCTTCAATTGCTGGACACAGCTATGATTCTCCTCGGGGCAAGTTCCGTGCAGTGCAAGAACAAACTTGGCATATGCACTTGAATTACTACGAATGAGCTTGCCTGGATTTGAAAAGATAGCGAAGTTGGTGGACAAAACAAAATGGTTGAAGGTGGAAATGTTGAAGTTGGGGAACTATCTGATGGAGTTGCAGTGCATGATACCCGCATCTGCAAAAGGCCCTACCCCCTACTACCAGGGAAGTTCCAAACTTTCGATTCTTTGTTGTGACAGTAAGCAACGTGATGCTAGTCAACCACATGTGAGTAATGTATTTTTTGATTTGTATGAGGGAAAGCGAGCAGTGTCCCAACTGTATCACTCTTTTTAGAACATTATTACATTTACCCTGGAACCAAGGAGAGAGGCTTCCATAAAGAGTCTGGATGGGGACATAATGGACGCAGATTGGGAACCATTGGTGGGTTATTCACAGGTAGTGGCTAGAAATGCTAGATATAATGTGTTCCAATATAACATTTCACACTGCACGTATTTGACACTCGACCGCTTTCACAAATGTTTCCAAAGGTCTCATACACATGTCTAAGATGTCAGACAGAAAGAGCAACACTTCATACACATGCTGTTGTCCTGTCCCCCTTTAACAGGGTTTTGTACCGAAGTAACAGAATTTACCGGGCACCTACCATGTATTTGGTAACGCGAATACAGACCCTGGGGCCTATTAACAAAGATAAACATATGTGTGAGCAAATCTGCACGTGCATGTTTACTTTTACACAAGTCACTTTGCACTTGCGAACGGTGAGTAGCCAAATGTAGTAAAATGACTCAGAATTGTAGACTTGCCAATCCCTGAAACTGGGGGTGCAGCCAGAGTTACAAGTATAAAGTGACTTCAGCCAAAAAGGAGCAGTTTTCTAAGTTTAGCACCACACTTGGCCTGTACTTACACATTTCCTTGTGCATTACCATAGGGAGATCTCCAACCAGTGGTGGTGCATATCTCTCTGTGGAGAAGTGAAGGGAAATGCAAACATGTTTATTAAACTTGAAGAAAAATTGGTAAAAATAGTTTTATATTAATGTAAATTAATTTTATAGATTCATTTTACATGCAGAATTTAATAAAGGAAACGTTAAAGCATTAGTAATTTAAATTTAATTATTTTGAATATATATACTAGGTTTACCACCAAAATATATTTTATTATGCATTGCTTATTATGAAGTGAGAATTATTGAAAAGTAATTGGAATCTATTTTAATAAAATATGAATATTTAATATAACCAGAATGTGAAACATTTTTAGTACTCCCATTTTTTTTTTAAACCAGTTTATTTATATTTTTAACTATTGTAAAAAAAGTTTTTAACAATTTTACGCCGTTTTATATAGCTCGAACTTGACCCGAAGGTATCGGGTATCAGAGCCCTTTACAAAGCACCAGTTGCGTTACATGAGGACACATTTATTTTTTTGTTAGGCACGGGGAGATGAACTGATTTGCCCAGAATCACAGTTTGTTCAGCGTCGTTGCCGAGACTCTAACCCAGTCCCCCTGAATCGAGGTTGACCGCCCTAGCCGTTAGGCCAATTCTTGTAAATCATTTCATGAAATTCATTTCCTATGGGGTTTTATTTCTACCTATATTGTAGGACATTGGTGTTCCAGTGGTTATCCATGTGTGGTGCTGGACTTACTCCAGCTATTTCAACGAAACATTAGTCCCTTACGTGTGAAGGAACACAAACATTGATCCATAGAGATAAAATAGGGTCTATGTTAGATGTTCAAAGGGACAATCAAATACATTTATTGAGTTAAAATAACACATCAGTAGAGTAGGAAAAAAAAAAGGATACGTTTAGAAACTTGTAGGCTCGGACATTTCTCCATGTGACTACAATAAAAATATACTGGCCATGTCACATATACTGTTAAATAATTGTGCTCACATGAACAATTAAATAACAATTTGAGTTATGGTGCTATGGTGGGTGATGTTTTGATTCCTTAAGTAGATGTAGAGATCATCATCATCCGGATGTAAGCAATTGGGTCTGGGACAAAAATGCCTGCGAAAAAACCATCAGAGGTGGTCTTGTAGGTTAGAAAAGGTTGGTGCCATTGAAACAGTTGTAGACTTACTCCAGCTGGAAACTGATGTATATTTACGAATGTTTTGGGCCCTTTGTGTCATTGGCAACTTTAGAAGTACAGTTTGTGAATTCCATGAGTGCACTTTTTCTGGATAGGTGCATGCCCCTCCCAAACCCCTACTTATCCCTTCCCCTTTAGTAGTAATTTTACCAATTTCCAGCCACGCCTCCCTGTCCCTCCCACATTTACTACTAAAACTTGTACTTGCATGTGTGGAGACTCCGCAGCCAGGTCGGAGATCTACAAACAGAAACAAATAGCAGAGGCTGGGAAAGAACTTCCGCATGTGTTTCTGTGAATTGCATTTTGTAATAGAACAATTGTAATACAACTAAACATAATATAAAATGCAGTTTGTGAATAGGCCCCTTTGTTTGCTAGGTGTAATAAATAATAACACTCAAAAAGAAGACATTTGAATATAGATTTGATGATCCAGCCTTAGCATTGGTAAAAAGACTTTAATTGGGCTGCAGAAACGAGTAAGTAAATGGGCAGAACCGGAAGCTGTCGCTATTAATGCGAAAAATTAACCCAGGGGTGGGTCAAATATGAAACCACGATACATGATTCTTGTGAAGTTAGCTAGAAAAGATAACTGACGTCCT
This sequence comes from Lissotriton vulgaris, assembly GCF_964263255.1. Classification (NCBI taxonomy): domain Eukaryota; kingdom Metazoa; phylum Chordata; class Amphibia; order Caudata; family Salamandridae; genus Lissotriton; species Lissotriton vulgaris. The sequence continues at coordinate 1,103,343,943 of NC_141693.1, forward strand.
GTACAGTAGACCCACATAAAATATGGTATGTGAAGGCCTAGCATACGTTTCTGCAGTCTAACCCATGATATACGTGTTCTATAAATATTAGTTTGCCACTGATGCTACCTGTTGGTAAGCCATGCCGTGTGTAACTTATTTGCATGTCTGTGATCACTTCTTTCTCTTATATTGATTACTTCTGGGGGTTTTGAGTGGATAAATGTCTCTCAGCATTTTAAATCTTTTCAAATGGCATTGGTTATTGTTCTAATTCTCTGCACTCCGGAAACCCTGAACAGAATTTTCGAAGATTAACTAAATGTCAGAATATAAAGGGAAATGCTGGCCAAGGCAAAATGTACTTTTTCACCGGATTCAGCCATTATTTTTTTTTTCCATAGTTTCGGACGCTCATGTCATGCTAAGTAGATCTTCAGCTTCATGCTCCAGCTGATTGAGTGCAGCAGATGACCCTTCCCCCAGCACCATAAAAGACTGTGTGTCAAGGCTTGTGCGTTATGTGCAAGGTTTGAGATAAAATAAGAACAGCCCTTAAAGTGTGCTCTTAGTCAAACCCCAGCAAAAATATCATTGCTTTCTGCTTTGCTTTTACAGACCTGCTTGGAGAGGTGAGAACCAACACAGCAGGGGTAGGGGGTATAGCTGGGCATATGCATTTTCCATGCACCAACATGGCCGTCCTCCCCTTCTGAGGCTCACCTGGAACAAACTTGTGTTTCCAAAACTGAGCTATGGTGGCTTCTAGAGGAATGGAACTGAAATTTAAGCACATTCAGTTTGTGTGTGTGTTTGTTTGTTTGTTTGTTTTTCTCCAATGGGGTGAATGTGCCTCAACAGATACATTCTACACCTTTTTCAAGAGTGTTAAGGTTAATTACTGCTATTGTGAAGTACTGTGGGGCTGCTAACTGGATGATGGGGGATCATGGAAACGAATGCGAATTTATGAAAGAGGACCGGCATTTGATTACTGTAGCTACAGGTAAGTAAGTATTTATTTTCTTTTTTCTGGGTACACTTTAAACATTTAAACAATTTTTTTTCAATCTATAACGATTCTAAAATGTGGCCCGCCACATCTCAGACAGGGGGAGGGGAATTGGGGCTTTCTGTTGCAACCAAACTGACACTACACACAACTGTGCTACTGCCACAACTATAAATATTAAATATTTAAATGGATGGCTGGATTGCCCATGCTTGAGAGTATCACCAACCCCTGTTAACATTACATCCATTGTTATATGAATGTTGCCCCCTTGTGATTTGATACAAAAACCCCTCAATATGGCCCATCCATTGAGTTAGATAAGTACAATCATATAAAATATGCGTGAAATCAGCCTTCTCCATTCCACACCTAAAGCACTTCCCATGTTTTGACCCCCCCCCCCATTTTATCATCCTCACAGGTGTATGATACAAATTAAATAAGGTCTTGAAATGTTGGGCTTTCAAGTTGGCTGACTCAAACATTTTCCGGCACTACCCTAAATCATGTTTTTTTAAAGTAGCTTGGCTCCAAAAATGTAAATAAACTATTTCTACAGGGGTGTGGAATTTATTAAAATATCTACTTGTCCATGGGGCAGGTTGCTTCATAAATCTACTTGTCCTGTAACAAAATCCGCTAGTCTCTTTGGTGCCATGCAGTGTGACGACAAAGTATGGCAGCAATCTTATTATATAAGAGCTCTTGTATAGCCTCTCTGATTATGCTAGGGCTCATATCACGAAAGCCAAATAGCTGCACTTAATGCAAGGACATATAACAAGGGTTCACTTTTGAGACTTTCTTTAAAAATTTGGCCCCAAATTTGGTCTGGCGTTAACCATGTCCTTTGTGTATATTAAAATTCTCTAATCTCTTCTCTCAGTTTTGTTTAGTGTCAGTAACTAATGCCATAACAAGTCACGCATTGCCAAAACTAAAAAGCTGACTGCCCATTTCAGACCTACTGGCTTTGCCAATGCTTGTTTATTTGTATGTTTCCCATAATCTTATTGAAACTGGTTAAACTGATTTCTCAATAGGAATATTTTTGGGAAATACTAGCATGCATCAACACATTTTACTAAATGACGCTGCAAAGAAACAGTACCTGAAATTTTACAGTAGTTTAGCAAAAACAAATTTCTACTTTCATTTTTTTAGGAACACTTTATATTGAAAGCAAAGAATCATTAGTCTTGCTTTCAAACTTCTGCAAATATTTGCATCTAATTAGAAAGCATTCTGAGGGCATTATGAAATTTGAAACCATATGTACACATTTTTATACTGGAACCACTGTCACTAGTGCAGTCAGAACTTACATTTACTTACAGCGCTCACCTTAATAATAAAGGCTTTCAATTAATGAACCATAAACACAAGTTTGAACAGCATTAACATATGCACACAAATATTAACTTAACTGCAGACAGTGCCCTTCCCTGATCCTTAATGTGATACTGCAAACTGGCAGCCAAAGGGTTTGTGCTGCAGGGGGTTGGGCCTACTTGTCCCAAGGACAAAATACACAATAAAACTTGTTGCCCTTGACCCCAAACAATATGTCCTGGGCGTCGGGCTATAGGAATTCCACATCCCACAGATGCTGTTAGGGTCAGCTACTAGAATCTAGTAGCTGACCCTAACAGCATCTGATATATTGATGGTGTTTCCACCAGTGTGCCCACTTCCTCCCCTGTTAGCTATATCCTCATATTTGGAAGGAGACACACATAATAGTACAATGTGAGATTAGGTACGGCCCAACCCCCTGGTCACGTGGTAACATCATAAAGTTCAATGCCCGCCAAGCTTTCCTTTGCCCCCACAAAAACTTATCACCTATAGATTGTAATTTCTTTAGTTGTGATTGAGTCAACTCTATGGTACTGCCCTAAAATAATACATGCAAACAAAACAGGTGATGGACCGAATGTGGATCAATGTCACACATTCACCCCAGTCCGAAGATCTGGGCCCAAATCCATCGTTTTTTTGCACTCCACACCACCCTGGGTTAGACAATGGCGATATGCAAATCAGCTCTGACCCTGTGCCCCATGGGAACAGTCCAGTCCGAACTACAAAAGCCATGTCCTTCCCAGAACGGAATCAAGCATCCGAGGACCGGACCGGTTTCGAGGTAACACCTCTCATCAGCCCGGCTAGCTTGACTCCAGTGGTGTGGAGTGCCTGGGACCCACGTCTGAGCATCCCCAGCGCACTTAGGGCGGAATTTGCAAACAAAACAGGTGATGGACCGAATGTGGATCAATGTCACACATTCACCCCAGTCCGAAGATCTGGGCCCAAATCCATCGTTTTTTTGCACTCCACACCACCCTGGGTTAGACAATGGCGATATGCAAATCAGCTCTGACCCTGACCCCAAACAATATGTCCTGGGCGTCGGGCTATAGGAATTCCACATCCCACAGATGCTGTTAGGGTCAGCTACTAGAATCTAGTAGCTGACCCTAACAGCATCTGATATATTGATGGTGTTTCCACCAGTGTGCCCACTTCCTCCCCTGTTAGCAATATCCTCATATTTGGAAGGAGACACACATAATAGTACAATGTGAGATTAGGTACGGCCCAACCCCCTGGTCACGTGGTAACATCATAAAGTTCAATGCCCGCCAAGCTTTCCTTTGCCCCCACAAAAACTTATCACCTATAGATTGTAATTTCTTTAGTTGTGATTGAGTCAACTCTATGGTACTGCCCTAAAATAATACATAACTTTGGGGAGGATACTCCTCTTGAGTGCATTGTACCTCCCCACCAGTGAGAGATGCAAGCACTCCAACCGATCCAGTTGTTGTTGAATCCCGGCAACTATACCTCCCCGATTAACCTATATTAATTCCTGCAAAGACATCCTAACTTTAATACCCAAATACATAGCTTCCTCAGTTACCCAAGCATCTCAGGGGCATGCCTCTTTCGTGCAGACAATCTGAGTTTTCGTTGGGTTTAATTTATACCCTCATACCTCCCCAAATAAATAAGCCAAGCACTCTATCTCTAAAACCACTTGCTCTGGGTCTGAAGTTGCAACTGCAATAGTCTGGGTCCGGTTTGAGGGTGGTGTCGCAGGTTTCCAGAGGGTGCCTGGCGTTGAGGGCGGTGTGCCAATTACGCTACCACCCCCTCCCGTGACCCATGGTACAGATCGATTTAACCTTACAAGTGCAGTAACCTAAAGTCTGGAAGCCTCCTAAACCAGGAGTAAACAGAAAGGAGCAAGCTCCTCCTGATGCACATTTTTTCACCTTTATATTTTAACTTTCGCGTCCCTGGGTCAGGGTGAGCCTTAGGGTGCTCATACCGCCAGGGTTTATTTCACTATTTTGGTCCTGACGAATGCCTGGTAAAATCACACCGTTTGTAGGCAGAAACATGTTGACTGATATTTAAATCATTTGGAAATAACCAATCAATTAATTTTGGACCAGTTTCCAACACTCAATTTTTATTCATGTCCTAGTGATCAAGTAATAAAATTAAACAATTTTTTGGTACACTTAAGACATTTTTACTATAATTCCTTCACCACCACTAAAATAGTTTCACTGCACGCCTGAACTCGCAAATAACCTGCTCCGCAGTAGACCTGGCGTCGTAGCACACTGGAGAGGCACTCGGCCTCTTCAGTGGGGCCCGATGATGAAGCATGTCACCAACCAGGTTGGTGAGTGAGGGCTTTCCTAACTGACCTAAGTGAGGCCAGTTTCTATCTTCCATTTTTGCTCCTATTGTGGTTCTTTGTGTACTAAGGGGCACTCTTCTTTTGTTTGAAAAAAAAAGTTGCAACTACAATCTCATCTGCATAGGCTAAAAACCGCCCCTGGTATTGCCCACAGGTCATAGAGCTGATCTTATTACTCTTTTCCAACATTACTGGAAACTGGTTAATATACAGGGCAAATAACAACGGGCAGCAGGGACACCCCTGTGTTATCCCCCTACTTATATACACAGCTGCGATTCCTTGCCCATTAGACGGATCCTATCTGTCAGTGATTTGTACATAGTTTGAATAGCCCTGATATAATCTGGGCGAAACTCCATCTGAACGCATGCAGCCCATAAAAAAGGCCAGCAGTACTGGTCAAACGCTTTTTGGTCTAGTTGCTACGATTTTTGCATATACTTTTCCATTTGCATTTAACAAATAAATTGTTATATAGGACCCTGACAAGTTCGAAGGGTTATCTTTCTTTCTAAAAACGAATATGTTGGCCGCGTCCCATGATGGTGGCGGGTTCCCAGACTGAGCCTCTTGGAGTGTAACCAGCTAATCAAGTATCTCCTGCTCCTCTTGCCTTAAGCCTACAAGCTCTAGTTGATAGCATGCTCATTACTTTCATTCTGCGTATACACCACTTTATAAAAAGCGTGACATACTCCCAAAATGCCCTCCATAGTTTCTTTTCTATTCCCAGCAGGATCAACCAATGCAGTTATTTTCTGTAGAGATTGTTTGGCTCGTAACCTTTGTGCTAGACAGCGCCCTGTAGCTTCACCGTATTCATACCTTTCCTCCTAATAAACCTTATATTGGTTTGCGCTTTCCTTACTCCACACCCTATTAATTTTAACTTCTACTCCCCTCCTTATTCCCTGCATAAGTTCCTGCTCCGCTTCCCTTAGATCATCCAAAAGCCCCTGTATCAAAATCTGTTGTTGCTTCTGCATAACCAATCCATAACCGAGCGTCTCACCTCTCAATCCGGCCTTCAGAGCATCCCATACCAGGGCACTAGAGGTAGACCCTCTATTAATATTAAAAAATTGCTTAACCCAGGTTTTCATGTGATGACAAACAGGCTATCCAATAGGAGTTTCCTATTGAAAGTAAAGGCTCTGCCCAACTTCTTTAGACTGATAGTAAAAACATCCAATAACCGTGGATCGTGATCCGCCGTAATCCTGGGCTACACCTGCATTTTTGCCCCCGCAATGAGTAGCTTAGACGTAAAGACAAAATCAAGCCTAACTAATTTGCGGTGAGAATATGAATAGAAAGTATACCCAGGGTCCGGATAATTTAAAAGGTTGACCACACATCTACCAATCTGTGATCACCTATAAACTGTTGTAATGCTTTAAACACCCTGGGTTTCCGACCCTCATATTTATTAATATTTGACTCATACTCCTGACCTTTCACATGGATGTTAAAATCCCCACATAGAACCAACGGGGTAGCCCACAAGGCCAATTCAACACTTAACCCTTCCAATAGTGCTGCTTCATCGAAATTTGATCCATATACTGTGCATATTACCACCTTGGTGCCCACTACTAAACATTCTGCGATAGCCCACCTACCAAAATTGTCTACCAATTTCCTCCCAGTCCCGTCGATTCCTTGTCGGGCCAAAGTAGCCACACCCCTATTTGTAGTAGTCTGTCGGGATGACGCAATTAATGTAAATCCAAGCTCTTTTAACACCATACGTTTGCCCGAGGGTATATGTGTCTCCTATAGACACAAGATATCCGGTTTCATTATTCGTAAGTCAGCCTTTACCCGTTGCTATTTTTTAATATTATTCAGACCACACACATTGAACGAACAGATACGTAGCCCACAAGTTATCTTTTTACCTGTCATACCTTGCGAAACTACCTAACCACCTACATGTCATTTCTTCAAAATAATCTATAATGGTCATAATGACCATATTGCCCTCGTTCTGGATTGAATTTTTAAAAAAAATTTTAACACCTCCTCCACACACCACCACCTGCCCCTCCCACATGGACCCCACACACCCCAAACCTTGTGCCACCCCCTGACCCCCCCACCCAACCACTTCCCTTCCCCCAATACTCTGGCGATAGGGCCAATGGCCCTTGCGATGGGGAGTTGGCTTTCTACCCGGTGTGACCCCCCCTTAAGCAAACAATCTTATCTTCATCATACAGAAGATCAACACAGTCAGAGAAATTAAATACATTATTGAAAACATATCAAATTCTGCTATCCCTGGTCACTCCCTCAACTAAATACTCTCTTTATATCTCCCTCAGAAGAAGAAGAAATAAGGATAAATATCCTCATAGTGCCCCTAAAACACCATAATTTCACTGACCCATCATTCGTCATTGCGATCACAAAACCAATATAAGGAAATCAAGCTGGCATAACCTATAGAGCCCCTACTAACATTTAAACTTGAATAGACAAGAGGAATTCTTTAGCTTGTCCCTCTGATGTGGAGAAACATGTTTGCTCCTTTCACATTATTTTCAATGTGGCCGGATTCAACAGAAAGGCTTGCACCCCCTGCCTTGAAATGGAGGAATTAATTGGCGTAATTGCCACCTTCTTTCTACCGTGTAGTGGAAAACATCAGGCCTGACAAAAAATTGTGTGCCCTTCCCTGCCCTCTTCCTATCAGGCCGTGCAAGATCATAAACCGTCTGACGTGCTAGGAAGTTATTCAAACAAATCAAAATCGCCCTTGGCCGAAGGGTGGTCTGTCCCACTTTGGGTGTCTCTTGTTTAAATGGAAGCCTGTGTGCCCTTTGTACTTCACTGTCCCAGTTCCACATCGAAAGTTAAGGGAAGGCCTCTGAAAAGAGTTCCACCACAAATTTACGGACATCCTGGCCCTCAATTCCCTCTGGGATCCCTAATATTCTCAAATTGTTCCGCTGTAATCTGTTCTTTAAATCAATAAGCTTTAGTTGCATATCTTCCTTATGTGAACAGATAGCTTCTGTAGTCGCTTTATGGGCCACCATTTCATCCTGAAGTGTCTAAATCCACACCTCTGCTTCATTAATTTTATCTGTAAACTCACTGCAGGCTTTAGCAATCCTCCATCCAGTATTCTGTAGTTTCAGTCGGGCAGTGTGTGTCTTTTTAAATTCTCTGTTCGAGTCTCAACCCTATGGTCTAAAATACTTTAATAGATGGATCCCAGCGAGATTTCTTCAACCTGCTTTTCTAGTACCTTTCCTATGGTATGACTGGTAACTCTTTCTCCTTCAGGTGACCGCTCTAACGAAGAAGAAAAGTCCCACAATGCCCTATTCCCTTCGACTAATTGCTGCCCTTTTTCCTTAATCACACTTTTTTTGCGCACCATCAGTAGTTCAGTTTTTCATAGTCCATATTTACACTATTCTGGTCACTACCAGTACTCAATATTGATCCATCATAAGATCGCAACTTCGAGCCTAACCTGCCTTCTTCATCTGAACTGTCTGAGGCATCCTACATAGAAAAACATTCTCTCCTGAGTCAATCTCTTTACCAGACCCCCCTATAGACTCCTCCAGGGTTAACCATATCCATTACTCCAAATGCCATAGCGCCCATAAAGTCAGCACTTTCCGCAACTTTTTCTTCCGCCCTTTCATTTATACCTATTAGTGTTTGATTACATTCTGCTGCTGCCCCCAACTCTTTAGCATCCACCCCGCTTTCTACCATGTCCTGTGCAGCTTCTTAATTGCTTTTGACATAGTCCTCCAACATCTGCTACCCCTGGGATGTAATATCTGCTACAGCTCTGCCCAGATTAGCTAATGTTCCTTCCAGCATTTTCCCATCACCCTCTTTAGATGTGGAGCAATAACCTTCTTTGTACTCCAAAATATCTGGTGAACTTTTTTATTGTGTATTCCCTGCTCCTCCTTGGGGTAAGTTTTCCATACTGCCCGGTACTCCATCTGATGTCCTACGCTGAAAAATGTGCCCAGTAGCAGCACCTCTGCTCACAGAAGCTGCATCCACCATTACGCGGGTCTTCTCTCGTCTTGCCGATTTGGTAGGCATTCGGCTTCACCTGAGCCTGGACAGCCCCACCTCTCGCAAGAGCCGGGCTCACCGCCTCTAATACGTTCCTCTTAGTGCAACGCCGTTAATTATTTTCTCTGAAGCCGCCGCCGAAAACACAGCCTTACTCCAAACGCTGCATCAACTTCAAAAAACCTTCCTCAGACGCCACCAGTGAGTTTATTACTTCCCTAAGTTATTGAGCTCCTTTTCCACCATCTTTCCGAATATTTGTTCTGGTGCTAACCAGGAGGGGGGGGGGGAGAGCCAGTAGTTAGCTGCTCACTCGTCCGACCCAGCGGATGCCATATTGGCTGCTGGGTATACTCTTTGCATTGAATATCAAGTCATTCATTGAAGGATATAATTCTACCTCCTGTCAAGAGCAAATGACTAGCTCTGTTTAGATATCCTTCACAATAAAGTTAACACCTAAGAAGATTGCATGTGTCCTAAAGAGATGCCACAAATTTATGAAGCGCCATCCATCAGTATGAACTCAAGTTACACCATGTAGGCCTTTGATAAACTGAAGCAAAGGGTTCCCACCACAGAGCATATTATACAGACTCCGGCATTTCATAAGCAAGGGTAGTCTTTTTTTTTTTTTTGGTACCACTTTAGGGACCCACTTCGCCCTTAAATCCCTTAAAATACTTACGGAGTGAATTCAGTGATGATTTTAGGCTTTCGATAGGCACTTGTTGTGAATACATACTCTTGCTTAAGGCTTCCACTTTGATACATTTGTGGTACATAATTGTGGCTGTAAATTGTGTATTTAATTTTAATGTATATTTTTTGTAGACTTCAAAGGCGTGGACCAAATCCTGAGCATACTTGAATTTCTCAAACAATGGAAATAGAAAGTCAGACTACAACTAATTCTGTAGGTATGTATACTCGTGAACACTTTGTAAACTGCCTATATTGATCTTTTGTCTTTCTCGAGGTTCCACCTCTGCTTAGGAAATATTTTAATTATTTTTTATGCATTGCTGAATGTATTCTAATTCTGCTATTTAACTCTTGCTTTTTGTCTATGCATATATTTAATTTTTCTAAATTCAAAAACTGAACTAGAGGCAGTTTATTTAAAAAAAGATTCCTATGTATTGTTTGAATACCATGGGTCAGGAGCAGTACTTAATTTGTTTTAAATGAGCCCAGAATCTCCACGAGTATACCACAGCCGAGATTAGTTGCCAGTGCCTCCGGAATGGACAAAATATTCTAGATGAGGCTTGTTGCCAGACTCTCCTCTCTGACCTCAATCAAACAAATCCTTGCACAGCCACATCTCACACTTGCTCTCTCCCCCTAACCTTACTATCTCCCTAGATCTGCCTTAAAGGCCATACTTCTCGTTCTCTCTGTCTCACTCTTACAATTTTCCTAGACTGCACCCCATGTGCACATACTCCCTCCACTCCGCTCTTTTCTTAGTCTTCCCATTCCTCTCTCCCCCCTCCACTCCTATCTACATCTTTCTCGCCATCTGACCAGCGCTGCACCCCATCTGCACACATCAACACACTTTGAACTTCTAGAAGACCAGTTTCAGTATCTCTGCAGCTTATCACCCATCCAACACTGTCCTCTGTTGCCCCAATTTTAACATCTCCACAAACAGCTCCATGTCTCAACGTGTTCTATATGTTCTCCTCAACATTTATATTTGCTGCCTCCTTCTTTTCCTTCTGCTTATTTGCACATCTTTACTTACTATATACCATCTTCTGCTGTATATGTGGCTATCTGCTGACTACCCTTCAATACACATTTCCTATTCTCTCCTGCAATGGTTCCCAAACCTTTGACTCCTGAGGACCCCGATTGAGTCACCACTGGAATCAAGGGACCCCTAAGCAATTTGCATGATTTAAATTTAATTAAAACAGTAATTTCAAATTAATAAACACACGTGTGCACACTAAACAAATACTCGAATTACTGAGGATTTTAGTATTTTATATTGAAACAATTGCAAAAGTCGAAGATTGGTGCTGCATCTCTCTGACTGACTTTTAAATGGTTGGTTTTATTTCGCAGCAGGAGGCTCCTGCTTCTGCCAGGGGTGGACTGGAACCCAAAGAAACCCTGGCAGATGTTTTCAGACCAGTACCCATAGGGTGCAAAGCAAGTGCAGTGAGTGAGCCTGACCACTACAAAGGGGGCTTTATGAGTCTCTCCCTCCAAGATAATTTAGGAAACAAGGGTCCATTCTACAACACATTTATCATTATATATTGAATTGTATTAGCTTTTAAAAAATAGTAAATGATGACCTTACTATGCACCAGGATACGACAATCTTTATTGGGTTTCTTCAATGATTCCCTCACTATCACCCTCCAACAGTGCCTCTCATCTCTCCATAGCCCCACTGTCACATGTATTTCATTTTCACACACATATAGAGACAATTAATCATATGTGTAAGTCCGTGTATAGAACATTTTAAATAAGGCAAAGAAGGCTACAGGGTGTAGGATTCACATTCATCCATCCATCATCCATTGTGCTTGTTCTGGAGAACCGCAAACTCAGGATTCAGAACATAAAGTGGTTAGTATTGACTTTAATAAAAAAAATGTATTTCTACTCAAATAAACCTTTTTAGCAGCATCAGGATAATGAAAGAGTGGGAAAAACATAACTTACTAACTTGTACCATCCAGTTGGCAAGCAGCTCTTTGATGACAGTTTATAGGTCACTGTGCTAGATTACAATTGTAACTTATGAACTGCGCAGTAACAAAAGAATCTCGGTGAGAAAGGCAGTAACCCAATGAGCTATGCACATAAAAAACAGGTTTTTTTTAGATGCATGCTACACTTTTTTTGCAGTAGGCAAATTAACCCTCTGTGCTACCTTAGATCACTCAAATCTGCCACTGGACAAAACTCTAATCTCTCTCCAGCAGGTACGTTAATCACTGGTGTTATCTGTACACTTTATTTGTTGCCCGGAAAACTGCTAATTATACAAGAAATTTTGCAGAACGGACCCCCTGGGAATGTGTCACGGACCCCTGGGGGTCCGTGGAGCACAGTTTGGGAAACACTGCTCTACCCCCATCTTATCTCCACAGATTGCCTTCGAATTCCACACCATGCCTTTTTATCCTAGTATCACCAACTAGCCCAGATTGCCTCCTGACCAAAACGTTTCCTCTCTTCACCTCCAGATTACCACATCCCACAATTGGCCCCTCTTTTCTTGGGTAGCTTGGATAGTTTTTTCTCATGTTTCTTGCCACCCACCTGCCCATACTTAGCCTCCTCCCATGCTTCAGATAAGGTGTGCAAAATGCCTATTTGGCTGCCTTCTTGAGGCATTAAGATGAGAGAATTGCTACTAGATTGCTCATTAGTATATCACAGTGCAAGTATGTCTTGGACAGAGAGAGGGTTACCATGACTAAATGTAACACGAGCCATGGTTAATGTGATAATTAAAATAGAATTTTGAGTATTGCATGGAAAACATGAAGTAGATGCCTGTGTTCTGCTTGATACGTAAGTAAAGTTTCCATTTTGGCATTGCAGTTTGTAACTTTTTTTCACCATTAAATCTTAACTGTGAATCACTGACAAACAGGCAAGTTGACCCCAATACTGAATATCCGGGTGTGCTGATGTATAGAATTGTTGAAGAATATGTAATTTTCTTTCTTGAATAACTGAATGAATTACAAGTCCTTTGTGTGGTATCATAACCGTATTAAGCTGGATTTGCTAGCTTTGATAATATATTGAAATGGACTTGTAGAGGTCAATATCATTGGTGGCACACGATGACGACAACCTCCTTAAGCCTATTTTAGGTCTTACTACTTTGCAAATTAAATGTAGAGAATATGTTCATACTTGTAAAGTTAACGTTCAACTCCATATTTTCATTTCTCATTACTAAGATTGTAATGACATACTTCATTTCTGAGTATGTAGTGTGTTCTCTACTTGATGAACCTCATCATTCCACTTTTTCTAAACAGCCTATCATGAGTATTTAAATTTAAACAAACTGTAGTATGTGTTTCATGTATGTTTTGTTGGGGTGGAGCATGGTGACAAGTTATTAGACTGCTTAATTACTCAGTATGATGTAATTTAAAAATCCCACGGTGTGCAGAATCTGAGGTCAGTAGCACAATGTTGTGGTCGTAGAATGGTCATATTTCAGTAAGTTTAGAATAATTGGTAGTAAGAAATACCGCCTAGTGCATCAAGGTGCTAACTAATACTACTGTTTATACGTTACACAACATACAGTAGTAGAGGCATTGCTGTATTTCCATAACAAATCCGTAGACAAATTATTTTTAGTAATTATCTCAAAGATCTGTTAGAGACTTCTATCTTTAGATTCCATACCTTAGAATTATCCCCAAGCGTCAGTCTGAATTCTTGAGCAGTACCCCTTTGTATCGGTAGGTGACAACATTTGGCTCTGTGTTGGCGGCGTTCACGCTGAAAGTGATTTGGGGGGGGGGGGGGGGCTATATAGGTACATCAGTTTTATTTTTGTACCAGTCAGCACAGATCTGGAAGAGCTAACCCAGTCACTTTTTTGTTTTTGTTTTTTACTTTTTATTATCCTTTCATTGTCAGGAATTCACACACACCAATTAACATCAATCGTCTCCATTGGTAATAAATCAGTACATTACACGGTTCACTGCATACATGACAGGTTATCGTGGTACATTTCTAGTTGCTTAGCAGATGACATCTATCACCATCCTCCCCCCCCCCCCACCCCCACCACCACATTTGAGTTGTATTATAAACTTAACTTAAGTTCTCCTCCAAGTTCAAAGGCTGTCTTCAGGGGTTGATGAGGCATGCGGAGGTTCACAAATATTTTCCTGGGATTCATTTCACTTCCCCCATATTCTGGACCATTTTTTGGGACATCCCCTGTGAGTATAAACCGCTCTTTCAGCTACCATAGCGGTATCCATGTCATTTTCCCAGTGCATCTGTGTGGGCAGTACCCCGGATCCCCAGTTCTTGGCTATATTTCGCTTAGCAATTGCCAACCCAGTCACTTTTTGACTGTGCTTTATTCAAAAGTTTTGTCAAAGACTTTTTAAGAAATCCTTTCTCCTGGTGTGCAGAAGTATGTCACCCAAAAAACAATGTTTTTAAACCCTATGGTGCCTTTCACTGGCAGATGTCTTTGACAGACTCACACATGCTTTGTTTATGGTGCTTGGAGCAGGACACAACTTGAAGGCCTCCTGGGACTGCTTCTCCTTGGTTGAAGGCCCTGAGATAAACTTCCGTAAAGGCCCTCGCCACCTTACAACTCCGTAAATCTCTCAGGCGGAAGGTTTCAGGACCGCTTGTGGAGCCACTCCAGATGATCGTCGTTCCAGTCAATCATCTGGTAAGTCCCAAAAGCACTGGTGCAAGGATTCTGCTCCTAGAACAGAACTATACTTGGAACCATAGAACATCAGTATGTAGGGACTGGGTCACCATACCACCTCAGAACATATGGGTCCGAATCCGACTAGCTATATGCACCCCAGAACACAACACTCCGACCCTCTGAGAAATCGAGGTAACAGGACACACCCTTTTGCTCTCTAATTTGTACTTGTCCTCCATAAGATAACCAAAAGACATGAAGGAAGTTTAGAATAATTATTTAAACTATAAATACTGCTATATAATCCATATAACTTGAAAAGCACTGTCATTTTATAGGACAGAGTAACCTATACCCCCCTCCCTTGCTAATGAGGCTAAATGATTATAGATTTAAGATATCTGAGATTACTGGTGGACCCCGTATCTAGCATACACAGGTGAATGCTCTACATCTGAGCAGACGCATTGCTCTTCTCTCCGAACTCTCGTTCCATGGGTATTCTCTCTGATCATGTGCTCATCTATATGATAGGACCGGTTTGCTCATAAACAATATCTGCATTCTTGTGTTATGTCTATGTGCAAGTGTCTGGCCAGAAAGAATAACAAGGGACATTGTTGTTTGACCTTGTCTATGATCTTCAGACTAATTCCCAGGAAAAGAACAAAACGCGAAAACATATGCAGGTTCCGTATGAATGTACAATGCGTCACAGAAGCAAAATGTGTTTATATAGTATTGTGTGCAAAGGAAAATGAGGCCTCCAATGATCAGAGTTAGGCTAACCTAGTGAAAACTAAAATGGGCCATGCAGGAAACTCACAACCGCTCGAGAAGTCAAAGCATTCTTTGACTTCTCTGCACCAGCCTAAGCCCATGGACGAGGAGCTGCAACAGCACTGCTGTAGACCTCACTCTTCAGCAAAGCCTGTGCTTGAGTCCTCTTAATGTCGGCCCCCCATCTCAAGGAGTGTTATGAAGTCATGCATCTCATAATTGGGCAGTCTGACCTCTTGAGCACCTTCGGGCCCGCTGGTGTGGAAGGGGACCCTTCTGGATTCCCCTGGCAGGTTCCCCATTGGCACCAGTCGGGCCCCATGGATCCGGTGTTGGATCCGGAGTGATTCCGCCTGTGAAACTGCAACGTTTCACAATGCCTGCTCCAGTGTTGTTATTTCCTTCCCGGCAATGCTGATGCCATCCTCATTCCTGATTCCGTTATGGAGCTGGATTGGTGTCGCCCAACGTCATCTCTGCCGGTGGCCAGTACCATGCCTTCAGAGGCGGAGCCAATGCCTTTTTATTTTGAATGGCCTAGCGAGGGAAACAAATACATAGAGGTTGAGGGCCCTAAATCATTCCACTCCCCTCTAGATGAACCAGAGGACAACGGGTGTAAGGAATTAGCGAATGCTAGTGAGTCAGGCACCTCACCTTTCACTGGCTTGGTCTCACCTCCTACTGTGACTATCGGGTAGGGAGCCTCCTTTGCAATGATGTTGCAGAGGACAGCTGAGGTGCTGGACGTTCAGTTGCCCTCTGTAGCAGTCAAGACAAACGTCTTAACGGAGATGCTTCAGAAGGGAGTTGCCCCTCCAAACCTCTACTCTCTTTAAATGAAGCCCTTACGGATGTCTCACTCTGGGTTTGATCCAAACCCTGCACAGGGGCTTCTGTGCACAGGACAAAAGCCTGCTGCCATCTCCCCGTTCCTGGGATCTCAGTTGCTTCAACCAGCATCCCACCCCAGAAAGCTTGGTGGTCCAATCCTCGACCTCCTGAAATCAGCCCAGGCACTTTCCCTACTCCTCCACTGGTTAGTGAATCTAAAATGCTGGGCACCTTTTGATAAGAGGATCTGCTCTTCCACCAGGCTAGCACTGTGGGCGGTTAACACGTGCTCTTTTTCGGAAGATACACCCACACTGTGTTGGACTCGGTTGCACAAGTGCTGCCCCTGGTCTCTGAGGGGGCTCGATCGAGCCATGCTCTCTAAAGCTGTTGCAGATGGGCAAGTTGCCTATCTTTGAACTCCAATAAAAAATTATGACACACAAAATTCACCATTGAATGAGGGCTGAGTTACAAGGCAGAGCGATGGCGTCATCTGTGGCACTCTGACGCCACCTCTGGTTGAAAATCATTGGCTTTTCAGTGGATGTCCAATCGTCCCTTATGGACATGCCCTTTGGTTTCTGCCTTTTTATCTAAAGGCAGGCTCAGCGCTTGAGTGATTTGTAGACAGCAGGGCTTCGGCCAGTCCTTTTGGGCAAGTCCTTTCCCACCCTCCCACCCAGCCACCACGGCCACCAGGCTTCCCAGCCTTTTCATGGCCGCAGGTGCTGTTCCTACAAACCACGTGGGACCACCAGCCAGAGGTGACCTAGTCTACTTCCTAACGTCTGTCTCTCCCAAACCTCTTTAGTTTGCCCTAATACCAGCATGGCCACCAAGTGGGAGGCAGGATTCCACATCACCTACCCCACTGGCAGTTCATAGCCACAGACAAGTGGGTTCTTCAAATCATCCAGAGGGGTTACTCCATCCCCTTTCTGGAGACCCCCACACCCATGCCTCCTCCTCATGGCTGGTCGAGGGAGGACCATCTCTTCTTGCTCTGCCAGGAAGTACTAGTTGTTTTGACCAAAGGCGCCATTGAGAGGGTACCAGCATCGGAAGTTGGTTGTGGTTGCTATTCCTGCTACTTTTTGGTGCCGAAAAAGGACACAGGCTTCCATCCTATTTTAGACCTGCACCATCTTAACTTCTTCCTGGAGGAGAAGTTCAAGATGCCCACACTAGTTCAGGTCCTGTGTGCCCTCAACCCTGGAGACTGGATGGCAGTGCTGGACTTGCAAGACACCTATTTTTACATCCTTGTCTTGCCTGCCCACAGACATTACTTGCAGTTCTTGGTGGGCCACGAGCACTTTGTTTGCTGTGCTCCCCCTTGGCCTTGCCAGCACCCCTTAGTATTCACCAAGGTGATGTCCATGGTTTCAGCACATCTGTGGAAGTCTAGGGTTTCAGTCTATCCTTCCCACAACGATTGGCTGAAGGCATGCTGGCCCCAGTAAGTTGTCTTCCATCTCCAGGCTACTGTGTACCTCCTGCATTCTCTTGGGTTCACTATCAATGAGCCAAAGTCACACCTGACTCCTTCTCGGATGCACCTTTTTTAGGTTTTGCCTAGCGGAAGCTGCGCTCTGCGCAGCTTTTCCGCGCAGGCGAAATCCTGTTGAGAACTGTAGTGTGGCTTTTGTTCGGCCCTCGTCCTTGATTGGCTGGCTCCGTAAACGGAGCCTTGCCATTGGACGAGGGGCCTGTCCGTCAATGCCGGACCAGACACGGGGGCGTTCCCGACATTCTTTGGCTTTTGCCGACGTCACGGGACGCCGGGAACGCCCCCGTGTCTGGTCCGGCATTGCCGGCACTACTGCATCCTACCACTTTGCCCTCTTGCGCACTAATGAGGATTTATGGCGAGTCCACTAGTCCTTAGTATTGGGAAACCCTTTCCCCATTCGTTCAATAGCAGAAACCGCCGCCGTGGCTTCGACAGCGCGACCAGAGCCAGTGGGCTCGTCAGGAGGGCCGCGCTGCCATTGGGTGGCCCAGGGAGAGTTGCCGCGCAGCCATTGGCTGTTCCCCGGAAGCAGAGGTCCGGCCCGCCGCCTGGTTGTGGGCGGGGCCGGGAGGACGTGTTGTTCCGCTTCCCCCTGCCTGGGGGAAGCCTTTGCGGGAGTTGCCGGTCTCCCGTGCCCAGAGGGAGACCGGGGAAGAGGAGAGGTCGCGTCGCCGCTGCTGGGGGCTCCCGGCGCCCCGGAGGAGAAGTGGATCGGGAGCCTGGCGGCTCCACTCGGGAGGACGACGGCGGAAGGAGAAGGCGGTGCTTCATTATGAGGAGGAGACCCGCCGCCGAGCCGCCGCCCAGCAGAGAGGCCGCCGCCCGGAGGAGCCCGCCCAAGAGAGCCCGGTGAGTCTGAAGGGCTGGGGAGGGCTCCGTGCGGCTGCTGTTGGTGCCGGAGAGCGGCACATGGGCGGGAGTGGAGGTAGGGCGGCCCGTGGGTGAGCATTAACAGTTGGCTCCTTCTTGTGGCTTTAATATGAGCTAGACATCTTAGGTGAAAGCTGCACCCGCCCGGAGGCGAAAGATCGGCAGCATCAGCCAACAGTGCACCACTCTTGCACCGGTCGGTGCTTGCTGCGTTTGGGTGTCACTTAACTCCGTCCAGGCTGCCAGGCACAGGAGAGAGGCCGCACGGCAAGTGTCACTCGATTCTCAGCATACGTGAAAGCTGCACCCGCCCGGAGGCGAAAGATCGGCAGCATCAGTCAAGTGCACCACTCTTGCACCGGTCGGTGCTTGCTGCGTTTTGGGGTTTCCTAATCTCTTCCTTCTGTGACACACCAAAGACTCACCTTTAAAGTCGGTGCAGATGAACCAGTCCAAGAGTTTTACAATGCATTCTGGAACTTGTTGGCATCGTTGTCGAGGTTTTCATCAGAGCACAGGTACCCGAATGCAAAGAAAACCCCCAAAGACAAGATCAGCAACTTCCTTATGGGCTCGGAAACTCGAACATTCTCTACCGCAGGTGCTTCCCCTCAAGCCACGAATTTCCATCCAACCCCCTCCTCTTATGTCAATGTTTGCTCCCCCCCACCCCCTTTAGCAGGTCTTATGTCTTTCCTCCCACTGATCTTTCCCTGATTCCCTCCCCTTTTACCACTGCCCCTTACCCTTAATCGCACTGTGCATTCCCCCGCTACTCACAGCACACCAGCCCCTCCCGTGTACCCCACTCCCCTGGTTCTTTATCTTTCTTCACCATCCCTCCCTCATTTTCATTCACCTCCCAACTCCCTCCCCAATAGCGCCTCTCACCTTCCCCTGGCCACGCCTCACTCTCTGGGGCGCAGTGTGTGCTCCCCGGGACACCAACTCTAGTCCATCAGGTGCAATCCGCTCTCCGCCCTACAAATTCCAATATATGCCCTCTCCCAGCCTTTGGTACTGTATGTGTCCCGCCCCCCGCGTACAGAACGCTCAAGAATCCCGGTTCCGCGCGCGTGTAGCTTATCCAGACCAGAAGGTTGCTTTGCATCCTGGGACTTGCAGTCCCATTTATTCCAGAATGCACAGGTGCAAAAACACTAACGGGTCACATCCTCGGCACCCATAGAACGGGTAAATCTGAGCACTCGCTAAGGATGTGCTGGCTCGTGCCCTCAGGTAGCCTCTGTGCACCTCTTACTCGGAGGTGCAGGGTGTACTCTCCTCTTACCTAGACTGACTTAGTTACTCTTCTCTCAGTCCCCACGGGTAAGGCTGAGCCTCCCTCTGGTAAGACAGCCCCTATACCCCCCATGTACGAACTGTGCCCCCAAGTAGCCTCTGTTAAACCCAGTGCTCGAAATGGAAAAATAGATGTGTTCTGTGTGTCTGTTCCCGCTCCCCCCCCCCCCCCCCGCTGTCAGTGTGTGGCCGTTCCCGCCCCCTCCCGCTGCATTACAGCATTTACGCCTGCGGTTTCAGTAATTATCAGTTGTAATGCCTGTTGATAATTGAAGTGCCTACGAAGCCATCAGTATGATATTGAACTCTGCAGCCGCACTAAAAATGTACTTTTTAACTCCCCGCGCGAGTCCACCCCCCCCCCCCCCGCAAGTCCCGTCGTCCCCCACCCCCAAGTCCCGCCCCCCCCCCCGCGCGAGCCCCCCCTCGACCAGGTGTGTGTGGGTAAATACCCCCCCCCCCCCCGCGGACGGGATTCTGTGCTTTAGTTGATGGGGTGAACCAGCCGTGCGTGTCTTTCCTGGTTAGTTGAAGCAATCTGGTTAATTTGAGTAGGCGAAACTTCTTGGGTGTCTGTGCTGGGTGGGCGACACTTCTTGGGTGTCTGTGCTTGGTGGGCGACACTTCTTGGGTGTCTGTCTGTGCTTGGTGGGCGACATTTCTTGGGTGTCTGTGCTGAGTGACTGCAACCCTGTAGAAGCTTGGACTGAGGGATGGGCGAGCACTTCCCTCTGGGTCACTGCAGACACTGTTTCCAGCCCTACACTCTTGTGTGGTAGCATCGTGCAATCTCAGAGTTGGCGTCTTCTTTTGATTTCACTGGTCTAATTGGGCTAAACCAAGGATTTGTAGGCGAAGCGGTCAGGGCCGGGAGTAGCGTCATAATGGTCTGGACTAGGGCTGGGTGGTTGGATACTGTTAGCATTTTGGGGGGCAAGGCTGGTGAGTGTCTGTGCTGGGAGGGTCACTGACTGTGCACTGTGTGCAGGCTTGCCTCTTTGTGTGCCGGGCTGTGTGGGTAAATCCCGTGTGAGTGGCGGTGCTAAGAACCTCTTACATGGGCTCCAGGCAGCCGCCCGCAGATCACCATAGTTTAAAACACAGCTATTCTGTTGCACTGTCATAGTCAATGCTTTATTGTTTACGTTAATAAAAACCATAACAGTATCATCATGACAGAGAAACGGTCAAACAATTTGCAGGCATTTAAAATATTTAAAAAGACGTAACTATTTTTCCTTTAAGAAAAAAAACACAGTTCATATCATGTTGCACTATTGATGCGGCCCCGTCACCCCTCAAAGCAGGTGGACACGGCCCCACACCCGGGCCTGGAGGAGACCCGCAGGGGGCGCACCCGTCTCTGGATGTGACTAGGGTCGATTTCGGTGGGACGTGTACATTGTCCACCCCTGAGAGTCTTGGAAGGGCAGTGACCACCGCTCTGTGCAGGTGTTATACGTGAGAGGCTGTCTCTGACACGGCCCTGCTGGTCTGGAGGGCCCCTCTCTGATGCTCGCGAGGGAGTCTCCCTCGTGGGGATTTGTCCTCCGGGTGTAACAATCATTTCTCCAAGTGTCTCTCTGTCGCTCTTGCTGGTTTGAAGTGTCCCTCTCCGGGTGGGGGGGGGGGGGACGCCTTTCAGTGGCTCTCACTTGTGTGGCAGTCTCCCTTTGTTGGGCTGTCACTGGAGTGAGCATTCTTTTGGTACTGTGGGAGTACCTCTCTCGGGGTCTCTTTGGGTACCTTGGGAAGTCCCATCTGGGGCTGTCACTGGAGCGGGGAGTCCCTCGTTGTGGCTCTCACCGGTGTGGGAGTTTCCCTGGAGTGCTGCCGTGGAGAGGGGGTGTCTCTGGATTCTGTGGGAGGGCCCCTTCTGGTGTCCCGCTGGGTGGGGAGTGGCCTGTGTGAATGGCTCGGCTCATGGGCGGAGAATGTGGCCGCTCTGTTTTGTGGTTACAGGCTTAGACCTCGGACAGTCCCGAGAGTGTAACCCCCAGGGCTTTTTCTTCGAGGCCTGCAGCTGAGGGACAGAGGGTCTGGAGAGAGGGTTCGACCATCACCGAGGGACTCCACCCCCCCCCCCCCGAGTCGTAAGGATCGGAATGACTGAGCCCAACTCGATGATTCAATCTCGAGAGATGTAGCCAAAAGCAAAGTCACCCCGGCTGCTATGACTGAAAATGCTGCAAGTTACATGTGAGGAATGAAGCTGGAAAACTTTTGGATAAAGTGAGTTTGTCCGCATATTTCTAGGTCTTTTGATATGCGGTTCATTGTAGGTAACTGGGGTCAAGGCGTTGTATGAGGGCGAGCTGGCCGATGCCCGACGTGTGCTCGATGAGACTGCTTCTTAATATTCGTGTATACTTTACGTGGATTTTTCGTGTGGAAATGGACGGGTGTCACTGGGTGGGTACTTGGGCTCAACTGTGCAGATGCAGAGCGTAATATTTCAAATCGATCCAGTATCTTTGCATTTACATAATGTCTTTTCTAGGTATGGTGACTTGAAACTAAAATAAACGTGATCCGAATTAAGGGTCTGTATACATTTTGTGGCTCAAGATAATTGGGCTGTCAGCTTGTGGGTGTCTTTTGCACGTGTGTGCCCCTGTTGTCTGCTTGTGCCTCTGTGTGCCCCTGTTGTCTGCTTGTGCCTCTGTGTGCCTCTGTTGCCTGCTTGTGCCTCTGTGTGCCCCTGTTGCCTGCATGTGCCTCTGTGTGCCCCTGCTTGTGCCTCTGTGTGCCCCTGTTGTCTGCTTGTGCCTCTGTGTGCCCCTGTTGTCTGCTTGTGCCTCTGTGTGCCCCTGTTGCCTGCTTGTGCCTCTGTGTGCCCCTGTTGCCTGCTTGTGCCTCTGTGTGCCCCTGCTTGTGCCTCTGTGTGCCCCTGTTGCCTGCTTGTGCCTCTGTGTGCCCCTGTTGCCTGCTTGTGCCTCTGTGTGCCCCTGTTGCCTGCTTGTGCCTCTGTGTGCCCCTGTTGCCTGCTTGTGCCTCTGTGTGCCCCTGTTGCCTGCTTGTGCCTCTGTGTGCCCCTGTTGCCTGCTTGTGCCTCTGTGTGCCCCTGTTGCCTGCTTGTGCCTCTGTGTGCCCCTGTTGCCTGCTTGTGCCTCCGTCTGCCCCTGTTGCCTGCTTGTGCCTCCGTCTGCCCCTGTTGCCTGCTTGTGCTGTTGGTGTGTGTGGAGGGCTCTGTGTGGCTGTGTGTGTGGAGGGCTCTGTGTGGCTGTGTGTGTGGGGGGCTCTGTGTGGCTGTGTGTGCGGGGCTCTGTGTGGGGGTGTGTGTGGGGCGGCTCTGTGTGTGAGAGAGAGAGATTTGTTTAAATACCAGGATAATTGCCGGCAGCAGCACCCTTGCCGTGTAATGCCTTGTACTACATCTGTGTTAGCAGTCGCCTCAGGCTGTTGTTTTTTTTTATGCAGGGGACGGGATTTGATCATGCCCATTACGCCGTATTGCTTTTCAAAGGCAACTGTTGCAGAGCCAAGTGGGCTGTTGAAAATTGTGTTTTCTCCACCTGCCCCTGTTGCCTGCTTGTGCCTCCGTTTTCGTGCCCCTGTTGCCTGCTTGTGCCCCTGTTGCCCGCTTGTGCCTCCTTGTGCCCCTGTTGCCTGCTTGTGCCTCTGTGTGCCCCTGTTGTCTGCTTGTGCCTCTGCGTGCCCCTGTTGCCTGCTTGTGCCTCTGTGGGCCCCTGTTGCCTGCTTGTGCCTCTGTGGGCCCCTGTTGCCTGCTTGTGCCTCTGTGTGCCCCTGTTGCCTGCTTGTGCCTCCGTCTGCCCCTGTTGCCTGCTTGTGCCTCCGTCTGCCCCTGTTGCCTGCTTGTGCTGTGTTGGTGTGTGTGGAGGGCTCTGTGTGGCTGTGTGTGTAGGAAGCTTTGTGTGGCTGTGTGTGTGGAGGGCTCTGTGTGGCTGTGTGTGTGGGGGGCTCTGTGTGGCTGTGTGTGTGGGGGGCTGTGTGTGCGGGGCTCTGTGTGGGGGTGTGTGTGGGGCGGCTCTGTGTGTGTTTGTGTGTGTCATTTGCGATAGATAAAGCTAGTGGCATTGTAAATGACAATGCCATTTATTTATGTTAAAAAAACATAAATAAAAATAATGTCAAGAGCAATGCCAATAGCTCTAACTTTAACAAAGGCAAAACCATTGCATTGTAAATGCTTGTTTAATCAGATCTGTTGTGGACATAGTGCTGTTACGCGCCTATCCTCCCAAATGGCGAGACCAGGATATTCAGGCTTTGATTCCATTGTGTCAGCATCTCTCTTGGATTTCGTTGAGAGTGATCCTGAGGCAGTTGGGACACATGGCCTCCTGTATCCTGCTGATAACACATGCCTATTGGCATATGCAGGCTCTGCTATGGGACCGAAGTCCCATTGGCCACAGCATCGGGGAAATATCTCGGACATGGTCCAGATGCTGAAGGGATGTGCAAAAAACCTTCAGTGGTGGCTGATGAACCGCGATTGGGTCAGCAGCAGACCCCTGTCCCTTCCCCACCCAGAGATGACTGTAGTTATAGATGTGCCACTCATGGGTTTTGCAGACATCTGGGAGAGGTGGAGATCAGAAGACTGATCTCCGGCATAGTCCCAGGTCCACATCAACCTGCTGGAGCTGCGGGCGGTCCAACTGGCTTTAAAAGCCTTTTTTACTTTGATAGAGGGAAGGCTAGTTCAGGTGTTCACGGACAACACCGCTGCCATGTGGTACTGCAACAAACAGGGCGCTACGGGGTCGCGGACTCTGTGTCAAGAGGCCCTGCATCTCTCAACATGGCTTGAATGCCAGGGCAATTTCCTGGTAGTTCATCACCTGGCAGACTTTCCAAACTCTAGAGCAGAGAAACTCCGCTATCAATGCCTAACCAATCACGAATGGTGGCTATATCTGAAGGTGGTACAAGGCCTCCTCTGAGATTAGGGAGAACCTTGGTTAGATCTGATCACCCCTGCAGAGAACAGTCAAGGCTAGCTGCTCTACATGCTGGAGTTTTCAAGGTGTCTCTCGCTCAGATGCTTTCTGTCTCAAGTAGAGCTCAGGCCTCCTGTACGCATTTCTGCTGATACTACTCCTGCCCAGTTTTCTCAAGAAGATCGGGTACGACTGGGCCCAAGTAATTCTTGTAGTAGTGGATTGGGCACAGAGAGTTTGGCATCTCGAACTCCTGAGCTTATGCATCGGTCCTCCAACCAGATGGCCTTCGAACCTGTACACCACAGCTTCCCAAACTTTTCATGTTGGTGACATTCATCATTTTGCGTCACGGTAATGTGAGCGAGCGTAGCGAGCGACCCCCGAACCACCTAATTTGAGAAAGCAGGAAGGTTAATAAAGCAATTGTGAATCTGTTCTACCAAAGACAGTGACTGGCAAAAAAGGTTAGATTTGTGCCTGAAACAAGAATATAATCATGCACACATTGACACATGCCCTAGTGATTTCCGGCACAAAAAGGGCAGGTGCACACACTGCCAACCCTTTAAACAAGTTGGATGAGAAATGTACAAACCAGATCTAGAACAAAAAGAAACCTTTGGAAAAAATCTACCTGGCCAACATTGTGGCATGTGACGATGATCACAGACAAGCCACTTCACACTAAAAGGGGTAAAGCCCATTTTGGAAAACTGAGACCAATTTATAGGATAGTTTGCTCTCATATCTCAAAAATGACATATGAGAGCAAATTAGTGAAAGGAAATGTTGAAAAAAGAGAAAAGTGTCAGAAAAAGAAAGGGAGATCGGAGTGAGCAAAGGAGATCGTGAAGAACCAGAATAAGGATGGCAGGGAAAGAACAAAGAAGTGGACGATGGAGAGAAACCTGAAGACTAGTGATAGATATGAGAGGAGGGATATAGAATGAACAGAAAGAGCAACAAAGAAGAGAGTTTAGGTTTAGGACGAACGAGGATTGAAAAATGAGAGGGAGGGAGGCGATGAGAATGAGTGAAAGGCACGAGGGGAAGAGACATGAAGCGATAGGAAGGAGACCAGGTGAAAGAAGGTCAGATGAGTGAGGCTGGAGATAGGGAGAAGAGCAGTGCTTAATTTAAACCAGTGGTTCCCACCCCTTTCCTCCCTTATCCCCCCCACCCCGCCCTACTGCTGCTACCAGGTAGCAGCCTCAACTGCTTCTTTGTTTACAGAGCCCTAAAATGCGATAAAAAGCAGAAATATAAAGTTACGATTTCTCATATCCCAGATACAAAACAGCTATCTTCTTTTCATCAAGGCAAATTGTGCAGGCCACATTCCATATTTGGCAACCCCATTCTTAAAAAAAAAAACACCGACCATCCCTTGCCTGTCTGCTTTTCTAAGAATGAGCAAACAAAACAGACAATTGTGCATCAGGCAGATTATTAACATTTAACACTAGAACGCTGAGCTTCCACCTGTGGCTTTTTTAAAATGTAAACATGATTACAGACTACTTCCCAGAAAGCTTTCTGAAGGTCGGACCCTTTAAAACCCTTTAAAACTCCTAAATACCCCTTACCCTCACCCACCCATGACCCCTAAACGCCCCTCATAACCCCTACCACACTGAAACCTTACTCGTCCCACCACCTGAACCCTTAAACCGCCCCCCTTTTAATGGCATAAAGTTTCCTGCCCAACTATACTGCGCAATGTGTTATCAGGGAATATGTGATGTATACATTCACTCCACCCCTCTATTTAGCACACATTGGAAGTTTCCATAATCCCCAAGTGAGCATATTCTCTGTGGATCCTTAATGCTCCTTAACACTAGGTGTTTTGGTAAGCAAGGTGTTAAAACAAAGCTGTATTCTGTTAGAATGTAGTTTTGGTGATGTGAAGTGTATGTGACTGGTATTTGCCTTTTGCATTTGTTGAAACTGGAATGGGTATGAGTAAAGGGGATGGGGACTGTGCGTTTCTGGTTTTAGTGCTCTAAAATCAATGATTGACGTGAGCTGTTGTGAGGTGAGCATGAGAATCGTGGATGAACGGGTTTGTGTAGTGTTGAGTTGTGCAGAGTAATTATAATTGTGAGAGGTGAGGGTAGGAAGGTCTGATCTTTTCTGGTGGTAAGGCTGGTTATGGTGTTAGATGAAGATTGTTGGTGAGTGGTAATATGTGTGGAATTTCTTGGCGAGTGGGAAATTGTGTGTTGTGGATAAGGGAATAGGAAGGGTTCAGGTAGTATTCTGTATCAGATCACACTTTTCACCTGTTCAACTCTGCAGGTAAGTCCTAATTTAAACAACCTGAAATTTTATCACACACTTTAGAATTCATCTGTAAACACGCCAAAAACGAATGCTAAGCTGGCTCAAATATAATTGAACACAAACAAAACAAATGAAGCAGCCTCAAAACTTAAACTAGGCTTGCGTTTAACTCTTTGGTCCTTTTGTCACTTTACTACAGTGGTGAAAGCAAGCCTGAATCATGCAGGCACATACAGCAAATTCATAGAATAGAATTGCACAGCAAAAAAGCTACCTGCTTTTACCAACTTTGCTCTGGTCTTACTCTCTGTGCTGCTCAGTGCCCAGAGACATTATAGGGGAACCAAAGGAAAACGGCTATCTTAGTTTCTCTTTCTGAAACTTAAGGGGCAGTGCATGCTGGGAGGGAAAGAGGTGTCAAGTGAGGTTATGATAAGCCATACATCTGTTTCAAGAAGGCGGCCGCTAAAATAACACTTTTCCACTATCTATGATGCTTTAATACATTTCTGATTCTCAACTTTGCTCCCACGGTTTTCAAATTAGTATTCCAATATCCGTCTTAATGTTTTTATACTTCGCTACAATCAATCGGGCACATCGGAAGCTTTTGGGGGACCCAGGTTACATAGGTTCTGCAGGGTCCCTCTCTGTTTTTACGGCAGCATACACACCTCGTTCAAAGTAAAAAATGTAATTGGGCACATTTTGAGGCAGCCTCAGCAGACGATTAAACCTTACCATCTACTCGCCGCCGTGCCTCCTTGTCACCGGGCTACCACTCGTGTGAAAAACGTACCGAGCGCCGGAAATGGACTGTGCATTTGACGCGCGCAGCAAAGGGAAGAAGCTGCGCACACACACCTAATGGTCCCTCGCCTTCCTCCGTGTACTGCGTCACTGATGGCCGCAGTACCGTCCTGCTCAATCATAGAACAGAGCGGTACAAAAGGGGGTGGTGATGGACGGATCATCTGAACCAATCAAACACTCACACCCAGTCAAGAGATCTGGGTTTAAGCCATCACCGTTCTTTAGCCCACTCTGCCACTACAGTTCAGACATGGCCATATGCAAATCAGTCTGACCCTGTGCCTCATGTGAACAGTCCAGCCCGAACTGCCAAGCCATGCCTTCCCTGGACCGGAATCAAGCTTCCGAGGACCGGTTTCTGGCATTCCAGCCGTCTTCAGCCCGGCCTGCTTGAATCCAGTGGCAAAGTGAGCAAGGGACTCCCGTCTGAGCATACCCTGCCAACTTATGGCGAACAAAGCGGTACAAAAGGGGGTGGTGATGGACGGAGCATCTGAACCAATCAAACACTCACACCCAGTCAAGAGATCTGGGTTTAATCCATCACCGTTCTTTAGCCTACTCTGCCACCCCAGTTCAGACATGGCCATATGCAAATCAGTTTGTCCCTGTGCCTCATGGGAACAGTCCAGCCCGAACTGCCAAGCCATGCCTTCCCTGGACCTGAATCAAGCTTCCGAGGACCGGTTTCTGGCATTCCAGCCGTCTTCAGCCCGGCTTGCTTGAATCCAGTGGCAAAGTGTGAGTGTTTGATTGGTTCAGATGCTCTGTCCATCACCACCCCCTTTTGTACCACTTTGTTCGCCATAAGTTGGCAGGGTATGCTCAGACGTGAGTCCCTTGCTCACTTTGCCTCTGGATTCAAGCAAGCATGGCTGAAGAGAGCTGTAATGCCAGAAACCGGTCCTAGGAAGCTTGAATCCGGTCCAGGGAAGGCATGGCTTGGCAGTTCGGGCTGGACTGTTCCCATGAGGCACAGGGTCAAACTGATTTGCATATGGCCATGTCTGAACTGGGGTGGCAGAGTTGGCTAAAGAACGGTGATGGATTAAACCCAGATCTCTTGACTGGGTGTGAGTGTTTGATTGGTTCAGGTGCTCCTTCCATCACCACCCCCTTTTCTACCACAATCATAGAACAGAGCGCGTGTCCTCATCGTTGCGCGACGCACAAAAGCATGGCAGGCGACACAGTAGTGTGTCGCGCCGCAGAGTTTGGAAAGCTCGGCTGTACACACTTTTCCTTCATGCGTGGAGATTGAGCAGCGGCAGTTGACAGCCTTCTACCATTCTCCCGAAGTCTGTGACTTTATTCTGGAAGCCAGATGTCCCTCTACTAAGATTCTATAAGCCTGCCATTTGGGATATTTTTGTAACCTGCTGTGCATCCATGAACATTGACACTCTTTCGGCACCCTTTAGTGCTTTCTCTGACCCAGCTGTGCACGGTTAAAATGTACTTGACATCCATCTCTGCTTTCCTGCTGTTGCTGGACCATCCTGCTTTGTTCAAGCCAGCTGTTATGACTTGATTTCTTAAGGGATTACCAAAATGTGTTTTCCCCCAAGACCATTCATCATACTTTAATGGGACTTTAATCTGTTCTTAACCTTCGTCATGTATGCTCCCTTCACGCCACTGCACGATTGCCCACTTTGATTACTAAGCATCAAACCTGCTTATCTGGTGGCCTTCGTATCGATGAGCAGCGTCGGCAAACTGTTGGCCCTCTGTGTACTTTCTTTATATCACATTCTATCCAGATAAACTGATTCTGAGAACCCAGGCCTACTTCCTTTTGAAGGTGGTAATCCCCTTTCATATTGGCCATAATTTCACCTTTCCTAATTCTTTACTCTGCCTTATCCTTCTAAAGAAGAGTAGGGACTCCATTGTCTGGACCCAAAAAGAATTGTTATTAAGCATTGATTGAACCAGAAGTTCTGGGTGGATGATCAAGTGTTCATTGGGTATGTTGGGGAAAAGAAAGGCAAGGCTATGCAGAAACAGACCATCTCACGATGGACTGTGCTCTGCATAAAAATCTGCAGTGCATTGGCCAGGAACCAACCCCCCTGAGGGCTTGTGCACTCAGTACACCAGAGCCAAGGCTACGACCACTGTTTTATCTTGTGAATTCCTTGTCCTGGATATCTCCCAGGCAGCAAAGTGGGCATTGTTACATACGATCACTAAGCACTACTGCCTCGATGGTCAGGTCCGTCAAGCTGGACAGTTTGATAATTTGGTCCTACAGGACTTTTTTGGTCTAATCAGTTCGCAGACCCACCCCCCGGCTCCCCTAATATTGCTTGGGTATCTATTCTAAGGTAAGGAATCTGTGGCTAGAAGCTGGTATAAGCTGAACAGATAATGCCTTATCTGGTATTATCTGGTAGAGACTCTAGCTGCAGACTCCTCACCGACCCTCCTATCCTCCTCACTCTGTGAATAGATTTCTGCCCAGGGCTTCCCTCTTGAGGTCCGTAGTGATGCACACCAGTCCATCTACATTCTTTGTGTCCCTGCACTTCTGGCGTGGAAAGGTAGTGAAAAGAAACGGATGTCAGTGTGGTGGTGTTGAGCCTACATAGGCACTGCGTATGTCACTTCTGGCACGGCTGACTCTGAGTTGAACGACAACGCCAACCGGCTTGTAGGGGTACTGCTCAAGAATTTCCATGTACAGTCTGATGTTTGGGGATAATTCTAAGGGAAGGAATCTGTGGCTAGATAGTCTCTTCACCAGATAAGGCGTTACTGAAGGTAAGTATCTAGTTATTTAATGCTTATCAGGTCTTCTCATTCATATATTGCTTTTATAATAGTGTTTCAACACCCAGAGGTGACATGTGTTTTGATGTTGGATTGCTTTTTCAAGGTGTAAACTTGATGTTCCAGGTTGTAATCTAGTCTACTACGTATTTCTTTGGATGATTGAAAATAGTTATATGTTGTCTAAAAATAAAGTGCCTAGACTTTCATCTTAAAACATTGTGCCAGAGCACTGTAATGCTCCAACTCTGTTGGTGTTACCAACAGTTTCTCACCAATTCTTATATCTTTAAGACAAATTGTAGGTCTCCTCTTACAGTCGGCTTTAGCTGCTGTTGGCAGCATCTAATTTCTACAATACAATATGCAGAGCGGGCTTTAAGTAACCTCTTGCTCATATGCGGATGGCTTTATCTATCACCGCTTCTTGGGCCACATGTACAACCATTTCATTTTCCGACTTGCCAATTGTGATGTTGCAAAATGAAATGTACAACAGTGTCTCAGACACGGCGATACCCAAATAGGTCACAAGGGTCCTGCCTCATTAATATTCATGAGGCAGGTTACAATTTGCGACCCATTGGGAATGGACAGCACTCGTAGGGATAATGTCCTGCTGGAGTCTGAAGACCGTCAAGTCTGTGACTGCTTTTTAAATAAAGCAGTTTGAAGAAAAAAATGCATCATGTTTTTCCTAAAGGAAAACAGGATGCATTTATAAAAGGAAAATGAAACATTTCTGTTTCATTTTTAGGTCTCGCTGAGCCAGTGCATGCTTTGCTCTGAGAGACAATTAGTATTGGGGTTTTCAAAGTTCTACCCCAGAGGCTTTGCTGGCCTCAAGCTTGCAGTCACGCTCGCTTGCACGCGCGCAGCTGCCATCTGCCTCCCTTCCAGCGCGAACACATTCACTTTTTCCTGCCACCACTCTCGTCCTTTTTAAAAATGTTATTTTAGCGCCCGCTCACACAACTCCCTCCACCTCTCTCCCTGCCACTACTCGCTTGCTTTTGTTTATTTTATTTAATCGCGCACACAACTCCCTCCGCGTCTCTCCCGCTGTGCAATAATTTTAAAACCTGGCAATGCGGGGGATTTAACCCGGGGCCTCAGACCTCTGAATCATGCGCTCTATCACTGAGCTACCCCCACTAACCGTTTGTGAGTTAGCACACAGAGCAAGTCTCTCTGCACTCATGAGAGTTCGCATTGGACCTGCTTTCGCCGTTTAAGTGCGACTATTCCCACACCATGCCAGCCTTTGCGGAATTACACAGAGGCTGTACTGTACCCCTACCCCTTGTTTTAACTGTATTAGAGGAAGTTCCGGAAAGACTTGTTTTCTATTGTTGCACATGACTCTGTCACATAGTCCACCCGTGGAAAATCTATTCTCGTAACACCTTACTTAAAAATGTTATTAATAAAAATGGTTAATTGCATCGGCAACAGATCTTTGCGGACATTCGGTCCCAGACCATGCTTCAAAATAACAATCCATATAGAAAAAACATGAAGCATCTTCTAATGTAATGCAAAAAATCATTGTTATACATCATCAGTGGGACTACCACCAGTCACAAGTATAGTTCTGTGTCATCTACAACTTCAGTTTCAAATTAAAGCCCTGCCAGTGCACAACGAAACCCCACACCGTCTTTGATGGTTAATTCCTCGACTCATTGGGATATATATGACATCACTTAACGAGTTGTAGTCAAATATGTCGCAAGATTCCCTTGAGTGTCCCAAAGCTGATGCGATTGTTTGTTTGTTTGTTTTTTTTGTTTTTTTTGCACTTAGTATCCCCTTTTACAATTCAAATACCTGATTGTCTTTTCACAGGGAACGATTGGAAAAGCATTTATTGCCTGAAAATTAATTGATAATTGGGCAATTGCTGCCCAGATATTTTTTCATCACTATAGAAATGGGCAAACTTCTCCACAGAGGCGTTCAACAAGGCCCTAGGCCTGGGCTGGCCCCCAGGGGATCTGGGGATTGAGTCAGCTTGTGAGGCTCTGGACAGGTGCATTACTGAGGCACTGGACAGCACTGCGCCATGGTCAAGCAATGCGCCAAGGAGACAGACTAAATCTGCCCCATGGTTCGGTGCCGAACTCCGGGGTAAGAAAGCGGAATGCTAACACCTGGAGAGACAATGGAGGAGAGGCTTTTCTGAGAAAGATAGGAATGAATACAAAATTTGTCTTAAGGAATACTATGCCTTAATTAGAAGAACCCGGAAGTCCTATTACAGCAGTAGGATAGCGAGAGCAGACAATTCGGTGAAAGAACATTTCTCCGTTTATACAGAAATCTCCTACCTCTCTAGCACTGCTGCAGCCATGACGGTGTCGGAGGAATCCTGCAATCGGGTGGCAGAGTCTTTGCGCACAAGGTAGAGAGGATCTACTATTCGTTCCCGGACGTGGCCAGAGAAGGCTGCAAGGGATGGGAAACTTCTACCAATATAAAAGGCATGGAATGCCTCAAAACCTTTTAGTGTCCCATCTCGGGAGGCCCTATGCACAATAGCTGACAACATCATATCAGGCTCCCAATAAAGATTCTGCATCCCTCAGAGGCAGTGTGGAGACTCTAGAGCCCTATATTATACACTTACTAGAGCTCTCCTTTGACTCGGGGAAGGTACTAAAAACTTGGAAGGAGGCGGTGGTGCCCCCCTGAAAAAAAGCCTAATATTAGCATGGAACAATTAGAGAACCTGCGCCCCATCTCACTCCTGACGTACTTCGCCAAGATCGCGTAGAAGGCTGTCAATAATCAGCTGACAGTCCATGTTGAGGCTAATAGGTTGCTCCACCCCACCCAATCTGGCTTCCGTGCACTCCATTCGACCGAGTCAGTGCTTCTGTTATGGACGGAGACCTTCTGGAAGTATGCGGACGAAGGCCAGACGGCGGCACCGATCCCGTTATGTTATGTTATGTTATGTTATATTTATTTTTATATAGCGCACGGCTACTCAAAAAGAGTGTCCCGGCGCTTTTAATAATGAGACCAGCAGCGGGATAACACAACACAGTAATAAAAACAAAGTGGAAAGCAGAAAACAGAAAAAAAACAGAAAAAAACCTAGCGGGCAAACAGCCAGGTTTTTAGGCCTTTTGTAAACGCGAGTAGACTAGTAGCTCCCCGGAGTGCCACCGGCAAGGTGTTCCACAGCTGTGGCGCCAGCAGTCCAAAGGAGCGGCCTCCAATGCGAGCTCTCTTTACACGCGGCACAACCGCCAGAAACAGAGATTCTGATCTGAGGGAGCGAGCCGGTTGGTAGAAGGTGAGTCTCCTCTGGAGATACTGAGCTCCCACAGCATGAAGAGCTTTGTAAGCCAAAGTTAATGCCTTGAAAGCAATCCGTTTACGGATCGGCAGCCAATGTAAGGTCTGCAAAAGGCCAGCAGCACTGGCTCGCCTGTTTAGGCCAAAAATGGCCCTCACGGCCGCGTTCTGCACAACTTGAAGCCGCTTCAGCAGATACTCTGGCAGGCCCAGATAGAGGACGTTGGAGTAGTCCAATCTAGAGCCTATCAGAGCCTGCACAGTCAGCTTCCTGTGTTCCTCAGACAGAAGAGGCAGAAACCTCCGCAGCATCTTAAGGAGGCCGAAGCATGTGCCTGTCACACCAAGGATCTGGGATCTCAACGTCAAACCCTTGTCCATCTTGATCCCCAGGTTTTTAGCTACTTGGGATGAACAAGACAGAGGGAACATGTTACTAGGCCACCAAGCATGCCAGTCTGGCTCCGCAGCACACCCGAAAAAGAGTACCTCGGACTTATCGGAATTGCACTTGAAGCTGTTCAGCTGGAACCATTGGATCCCGTTGGATCTTAGTGCGGCATTCGACACTGTGGCCCATCACAGGCTACTATGGTGTCTAAAAAGGGGAGTGGTGGGTAAAGCATGGGACTGGCTAGAGTCCTTTCTATCAGATCGCAGTTCTCAAGTGGCACAGGGACCCTTCCGGTCCAAAGACATCAGCCTGAAACGGGGTACCACAAGGGTCCAGTCTCAGCCCAACCCTTTTTAATTTGTGTTGCACCAGTAGCAGAGATCACGGAAAAATTTGGGGTGGAAGTCGTGTCCTACGCAGACGACACACAACTGGTTGTGGCTTTGACACAGCCAAAGGAGCAGGTCGCCATTAATTTTAGTTTGGGTCTGCAGGAACTAGCGGCTTGAATGGCAAATAACTGCCTTAAATTGAATGGAAATATGACGGAGGTACTGATTGTGGGGAAGGCTCCATCAGTGTGGACCTCGGCATGGTGGCCTCCAGCACTGGACCCTCTACCCATTCCCAGCGATCAAGTGAGGAATCTGTGGGTATGGCTTGATAATAAAATCTCGTTCGAGCACCACACCAAACGGGTGGCAGGCACCTGCTTTGGCATTCTGAGGATCCTCAGCAAGACACTGGACTTACTGCCACTGACAGCCAGAAAGACCTTGGTCCATGCCTTAATAACATTTAGGCTGGACTATGGGAATGTCCTCTATTTAGGAGCCAGTGCCAAGTGCACTCAGAGGTTGCAGCGCATACGAAATGCGGCTGCCCGCCTGGTCTTGATGTTGCCCAAGAGAGCTCCTTCTAAGAGAGCACTGAAAACACTACATTGGCTTCCGATCAGGGAACGGGTGACATTCAAAGCACTCTGTGTTGGCCACCGAATCTTACAGGGGAAAGGACCCACATACCTCCATAACCTACTAACCCCGTACCACCCTACCCGACAGCTGAGATCTAGTGGGACGGGCAGGTTCAGGTTCCGAAATTTGGCAGAGTGAGAATGGGAGGACAGTCCTTCCATGTTCTGGCAGCTCAGCAGTGGAATAGACTTGCTCTGAGGCTCCAGCTGGAGACGTCAGAGCTGGTATTCCGTAGGGAGCTGAAAACTCACTTGTTTGCCAAAGATTAGGGCTAGGCTAGTCTCTGGCCGGGTGGGAAGAAATAGCAGTTGAGTGGCTCTGGTTTGGCCGTTCTATAGCACAGGGACACACTAGTACAGTGTAGCCAGGCGCTTTACAAATGTTATTATTATTATTATTATTAGTAGCAGGTGCACTGCATTTTTTAGATCTATGCTACCGCTCAGCATAGGCTCTGAGATTACATTACCTTGAGATAAGTCTTGATTCCGGTCTGCACTACCAAAAGATGAGCCAAGATTAAATCAAGGAGGTGATTGGGATAGAAGTGGCTCTACAACAGTGATGTATTGTTGATGGATTTCAGCTAAAGAATTTAAAGCACATACCCATTCTCACAGTTCTTGTTGCAAAACGTTATTTCCCCAAAATTCTTATTTTATTTATATATGACACAACTCTGAAATGATAAGCTCCATCTTTTTTTTATTTTGATTTTAGTATAGCAATCTTTCATTGACTTGATTGTCTTCTTTTTGCACAGCCTTTTCTATGGAAATAACGCTCAATATAGCTCAAGCTATGGCTTTGTCTAAATGCTTCTTCAGTCTTCACCAGCAGAGAGCAAGAGAGACGTGGAACCTTATAAGTGTTTAGTTATCCAGCACAATATCCTTGGTTAAACATCAAGTGTTACATAGCTAAACACTTATAAGTCCCAAAGGCGAGACCTATTGGTGATGCCAGTGCTTGTTTAAGAGTAGGCAGAGGTCCGTAGGATCACTGCCTGCTCTTATAAAACGTTTTCGCTGCCAGCCAGAAAGGACTCCGCTGACGTCACCGACGCCCATAATAGGCCCACGCCGGCGTGATGACATCAGTTCCTTTTTTTCCGCGTCGTTGACGCTAACGGTTTCGGGAATCTCAGTAGCCAACTGGTGACTTTGTTTCCTTTATATTTGCTTTTTGCTTCATTGTTTCTTGACTCTTCGCGATGTCGACAAAGAAGACCGGCTTCAAGCCCTGCAGGGAGTGCGGGAAGATGATGTCCATAACGGATCCGCATGATGACTGCATCTGGTGCTTGAGCTCTGATCACGATGTGGATGGATGGATGTTCATCTTGTCGGAGGATGAACCCGAAGGCCCTTAGAGAAAGAGAGACCAAACTCCTGGTAGCGAAGCTGAAGGCTGGCAAGGGAAAATCTTCGAGGTCTCGTTCTCGTAGGGTGAGGTCGAGGTCGAGATCGAAGTCTAGATCCAGATCTCGAGAGGAGTCGACTTCAAAGTCACCTTCAGACCATGCATCGAAGTCGAGGAGGAGACATAAGAAGAAGAGGCAAGAGTCCGAACGTCATTCTGGTAAGGAGTCGGGCTCGAGGTCGCCGAAGAAGATACGTTCGAAGGTGGTCACGCTTGAAGTCTCTGATCATGAAGGTGAAGCCTCACCTGCAGAGTCGCGGGTTCAGTCGGCGGCTCGGAGTTCGAATCAGTCTCCGGCGCCGTCCCCGGCCCGGGAAGAGGAAGAAGTTCAAGTGGATGCGGATTCTGCGCCTGTCGAAGAGCCGACTCCGAACCTTCCACAAGATCAGCCTGAGCGTTTTCAGCCACCCTTCCGAACCCCAGGCCAGGACCCATCAGCGTTTTTAAACGCAATGTATGGCGTCTTTACAAGGGCGTGGTACCCCTCTGGTGCACCTTCGGGTCCCACGGGCCTTCAATTTAGGAGTTCCTCACTCCTATCCTCCTGCTCCATTCATGCCCTATATGCCGGCTCTGACACCGCATTGGCAATTCCCGGCTCCGCCGAGGTAGTCGACGCCGGTTCCGGCATCTCCCGCTCCAGATCGACCTCGAGAGCATCCCACTGGGCCTTCGAATTCGATACCGGCGTCGGTCCCGACTCCGT
Organism: Lissotriton vulgaris; assembly: GCF_964263255.1. Lineage (NCBI taxonomy): Eukaryota > Metazoa > Chordata > Amphibia > Caudata > Salamandridae > Lissotriton > Lissotriton vulgaris. The sequence continues at coordinate 1,103,381,015 of NC_141693.1, forward strand.
TGGGGTCGTTGGAGGATTCGACTGCGAAGGAGAGGTCCAGAAGGGAGGCACAACACCTTTTGGAGGAGCAAAGGTATATAGAATCACATCTTGGTATGGAGGAAGGTGAGCTGGAGGAGGACTGTTTTTTTTTTTCTTTCTTTTTTTTGAAAACCTTTATTGTGCAAGTTAAAGCGTACAAATACGGGCCTACAACCAATCAGGCCGGCCACAACACAATATAGGCGCACGAAATCAGAGTTGAGATTCTCCAGCAGTTTCTCAGCAGTGTATGAACAATCATCCAACAGTAAGGGACCCAATACAACCGCTAGGAGCAGGATAAGAGAAGGTTAATTTTATGATATAATGGGAAGCATAGCAGGATCAATTGCAACTGTTGACATCTGGAGTGCTATGGGGGGCAGTTGGGAAAACGGCAGTACAAAGGAGCAGTGAGAATCGGAAGTAAAAGCAGCAATTGGCAAAGGCAACACGTAGTTTCCCCGTTTCGAATCGGTACCCACCGCTGCCCACCGTCTACCCGTCACCACTCGAATATGTGCTGGTGCAAATCAAGGAAGTCAGAGCAGCAATACAAAGCTATCCACTATACTAACCCAAAGAAAGGGGAAAAAAGAGAAAAAGGGTAAACAAAGGGATGAGGAAAACAATAAAGAAAGAACGCATCGCCACAGTACGCACCCCACGGTGAGTAGAGCACACAATACTAGAGACCCACAGTCAGACGAGGCAAGTAAGACGTGTAAAAGTGCTATCATTAACATTAACGCGAAGAAGTCATGTCCTACAATGCCAGCCAACACCCCATGGGGTACGCGCGCGGACACAGCGTCTCGATAAAGTGATACAAAAGAGCCATAGAACTAAGAAAAAACGAACAATATAAAGACCCCACCCCACCCACACGACCCTGCACCCCTGCAGAAGGCTACGGCCTACCCCCCCGGCAGCGTGCCTGTCGCCCTAAGTAGAACCCGAAATACAGAAGAATCAGAAAGTAAGAAAAGAGCACTACAGACAAAAAGAGGAAATAAAGAGGGAAGAAAAAACCAGTGGGAGAGGCGATGTGCAGTCAAACATTCGGCTCCCACCCCCCGCCTTAGCACAATTCGAAATCACATTGAAACAGAATCGACACAGACTCAAACATCAGGAACATGAAAAGGAATTGGTCATACTGTTTCGGCTGCGAGCAGTCCTCGTCTCCATACATTAATTAGCAGACAGCCGAGTCAAGCCTATCTCACCCCTGTCCTGTCCTGATCACTACTGTAGTACAAAATAAAGGAGAATACAGCAAGCAGTTAGACATGGAGTGTACATAGGATCGAAACAAGGCAGGCCAAGGATGCAAATCAGGGGATCCCAGTCTCGAGCAGCAATGCAAACTATGGCGGCAGCGGCCCAAACTGGCGAAGAGCCACGGCAGGAGCAGCAAACCGCGTAGGTGCAGTCCAGCCGACCAAAGAGGGGAGGTGTCCCCCACGGAACAACCGTGGGACCCCACCAAAGCAGTTCGAGTCAGACAGCCGCTGAGTACTCCGGCCAGACTGCCCTGGACGAACCCCGGCGTGGGGCCCTCACCCACGTCCGCCACAGTCCACACCTCCTGGAGACTGGAGGCAACAGACGTATGAACTCTCAGATGAACGGCAGTCGCATTCCCTGAAACAGCCGTGGGAGACAAGTCAGCACACTCCCTCAGTCGGGCCGCATACATGGGGGGTGGCCCAACAAGCCCGGCGGCCGAACCTTTATCTTGCAGAGCTGCGTCAAAGGCCATGGTCACGCGCCAGGAACACAGGGCTGCGAAGACATCGCCAATCGTGGGTTCTCTCCCACAATCTTCAGCCATCGTGCTGGTCGACAGGCCACATTCGCCGCCCCCAACCGGTCCGAGACCCGGGGCGCCGGCCGCCATTTTGTCGATGCTGCAAGGAAGCTCCATTCCTCAACCCCGGACCTGGCCGTCAAACAAGGCCCAGGGGAGTCTCGCCGGGTCCCGCCAATGGCAATCTTGGTGCAGAAAGATGGGCCACCAAGACACCAGGGGCAGCCGGCGCCACCGTCCCAAGGACGCCGCCCGCCGAGTCGGGGCGAGGGGCTTCAAGATGGCCGGACAGGACAACAAAGGGGGGACAAGCCTCCTGTACTGTCAACCCCCGTCCGAGGCAGGCCGCGCCCCGCAGCTGAGCCCCCGGTCAGTCGCCACCGGTTCAACCGCACAATGGCCTCTTCAGCCGACTCCCCTCCTACACCGGGGGTCGGCGTCGATACCCCGCTCCAGCCGACCGTCGTGGGCGAGTCCCTGGCCTGCACGCCACGGAGGCTCCAGAGTAAACAAGGGCACAGCTCGAGATCCGCGGCACCCAGGAGCTCCCGGGACAAACGGTGAGTGCAAGCAGCCTTTCACCTTTCCATATTTCGTTGAGTGCGTCTCCTCGGGGCAGGATAAAGAACAGGATTTACGATTCAGGCAGGAAGGTTGACGGAGCCGAGCTACAGTGCGGCCATAACGGTCGCGAGCTAGGCTCCTCCCCGAGGAGGACTGTTTTAAGGATCTGGCTGACGCTGGTAGCTTGGATTTCTCACCAGAGTGGGAATTGCTTTCAGGCTCAGATGCACCCTCAAAGGACATCCAGCCCTATCATGTGGTGATGAGGAAGGCGGCAGAACTTCTGCAATTGACTTTACCAACGGTAGAGTTTAAGTCCAATCTTCTAACAGAAGTTTTACATTCACCTAGCTCTGTGGTGGAACCATTACTACCGTTTAATGATGCCTTAACGGAACCTATTATGGAGGTGTGGAAAAAACCACTGTCCGCTCCTGCAGTATCTAAGAGTGTGGCTAGAAGATACAGGGTTGCACTTGAAGACCCTGCTTTTCTGACGTCTCATCCATCGTCTGAGAGTCTAGTCATTCAAGCTGCATGTTCCAAAAAGAACGTGAGTGCCTTTCCACAAGTGCCCGGTGATAAAGAGGCAAAGAAACAGGATCAGATGGCTAAAAAGACCTTCTCCTCTGCAAGTATGGCGTTGAAGTCAACTAATGCCACTTGCCTTATGGGGAGGTATGTGCATGCCCTTAAGGATACTATGCGTACATTAGCTCCTAAGATCCCTGATGCCAACAGAAAGGATTTTGAGGAGGTTTTATCAGATGCACAAGCTGCGGCACGCCAAGTGATACAGAGTGGTCTGGACACTGCAGACTCGGTGGCACGTATCATGGGCACAGCGGTTGCCACTAGGAGATCGGCTTGGCTGAAATCTTCAGACTTTTCGGCAGATGTTCAGGCGGCCTTGCTGGATCTGCCGTTTAATGAATCTGGTCTCTTTGGCAAGAAAGCTGATTCGGCCTTGGAGAGATTTAAAGAAAGTAGAGCTACTGCTAAATCTTTAGATCTCCAGATCAGAGGTTCTTCGGCCAGGAGGTTCAGAGGTTTTGGACACTCTTCCTTTCGGAATTACCAACAAGGTGAGCAGCAGCAGCAGCAACAGCAGCAACAGCAGCAGCAGAATACCTTGTACAGATCTTACAGGGGAAAGCAAAGAGCTCGTCCTCGTGGACGTCAGGCCTCTTCCTCCTCCACCTCCTCCATTCCCCCAGCCTCCGAAAAGCAGCCCTAGATCCGCCATTCGGGATCATGCGGGTCCGGTGGGGGTCGGCTTACCCACTTTCTACGGGATTGGGAATCGGTTACATCAGATCTTTGGGTTCTCAATCTCGTAGAAAATGGGTATGCCCTACCCTTTCGGGACTTCCCTCCCAATTACCCTCCTTGCCAAGGTTTTTGCACAGAGGAACATCTGTTGCTTCTACAGGAGGAAGTGCAGACTCTATTAAGAAAGGGTGCGATAGAGGTGGTCCCAGAGCAGGAAAGGGGTCAGGGATGCTACTCCCGGTATTTCCTGATTCCCAAGAAGGATGGCAGACTTCGTCCAATCCTGGATCTCAGGATCTTGAATCTCTTTCTGAAACAAGAGACATTCAAGATGCTCACCCTTTCTCAGGTTCTTCAAGCGCTGCTGGAAGAAGACTGGATGGTGTCGCTAGACTTACAGGATGCGTATTTTCACATCCCAATCCTGAAGTTGCACAGGAAGTATCTCCGTTTTACGGTGGGGTCGCAACACTAACAGTTTGCGGTCCTTCCTTTTGGAATTACTACTGCGCCTCGAGTCTTCACCAAGGTGATGGCGGTGGTGGCAGCACATCTCAGAAGGTCGGGGATTCCAGTATTCCCCTATTTGTACGACTGGCTAATCAAAGCAGAGTCGTCGGAGAGAGTTCTCCAGCATCTGCAGGAGACAACCCAGTTCATAGGTGCTGTACTGGACACAACTGTATGTCCTGCATTCCCTCCTCCTCAAAGGATTCAAGACATTCAGGAAATTATTCCTTTATTTTTCAATGGAGCAGTCGTTCCAGTCCTGAAGGTCCTTCGTCTGCTCGGTCTGATGGCTTCATGCATTCTGTTGGTCAACCATGCACGCTGGTACATGAGGGCACTCCAGTGGTGCCTCCGCAGGCAGTGGTATCAGCACAATGGAGATCTCAGGGAGTCAGTGAGGATCTCCAGAGAAGCTGCAGCGGATCTGTCTTGGTGGGGCATGGAAGTCAACCTGTCTCAAGGGAAGCCTTTTCATCTGCCTCCTCCGGGGGCCACAGTAATAACGGATGCATCCACTCTAGGGTGGGGTGCTCACCTGGTGGACCTAGAGGACAAGGGTCTCTGGTCTCCAGAGGAAAGGTTACTTTATATCAACCTTCGTTTGGCGCTCAAGGCCTTCCTCCCTTCCCTTCGTGGCCATCAGTCCAAGTCCTGACGGACAACACGACCCCGATGTGGTATATCAACAAGCAGGGAGGAGTGGGGTCGCAGTGACTCAGCAGGGAGGCTCTGCGGCTCTGGTCCTGGATTCAGGACCATCAGATTTGTCTGGTGGCAAATCATCTGGCCGGAGTTCTGAACGTTCGTGCAGACACTCTGTCGGCAATTCTCGGCCGACCACGAGTGAAGGCCCCATCCAGAGGTAGTTCAAGACATCTTTCAGATGTGGGGAACTCCTCGGGTGGACCTGTTCGCCACTCACGAGAATGCTCACTGCCCAGCTTTTTGCAGTCTCCAGTATCCGATGCAAGGAGCCTTGGGGGACGCTTTTCAGTTGAGTTGGGGAAGACCACTCCTTTTTGCGTTTCCCCCCATACCTTTGATTCCTCGGGTTCTGAGGAAGATTCGCCAAGACCGGGCCCAAGTCATATTGGTCGCCCCGGATTGGCCAAGAAGGGTGTGGAACACAGATCTTCTCTACCTCTCCGCTCACCCGCCGCTCCGTCTCCCTCTCAGGGCAGACCTTCTCTCTCAGATGGAGGGGCAGGTTCTACACCCCCACCTCCAGACATTACACCTTCATGCCTGTAGATTGAACGGGGCAACCTGAATTCCTTTTCTCTTCCATACGATGTGGTGGATGTCATTTTATCGGCTAGGCGTGACTCCACTAAATCCATTTATTCCTACAGATGGTCTAAATTTGTGACCTGGTGTGGAGAGAAGTCTGTAGACCCTTTGAAAGCCCATTTATCCGATATTCTCAAATTTGCTCTCTCTCTGGCGCAGCAAGGGCTGGCTGTTGCCACGGTCGAGGGTTATCTCTCGGCCTTGTCGGCATTTCTATGTTTGCCGGACCAGCCGTCCCTTTTCAAATCTCCTATAGTCTTAAGATTTTTGAAGGGTCTAACAAATAAATTCCCTCCTACTCCCTTTATTGTACCTCAGTGGGACTTAAATCTTGTTTTAACATACTTGATGGGTGCTCCCTTTGAGCCCTTACACAAGTGTCCTATGAGGCTTTTGACTTTTAAGACAGTCTTCCTCGTTGCTATTACCTCGGCAAGGAGGGTAAGTGAGCTTCAAGCTCTTAGTTCCAAGCCCCCATTCTTGACCAATCATGCTAAACGAATTGTTCTTAGGACCAGGGCTGCTTTTCTCCCTAAGGTGGTGACTCCCTTCCACCTAGGGCAATCCATTACCCTCCCTACCTTTTATCCTCCACCACACCCTTCCAAGGAGGAGGAGAGGTTACACCGTCTGGACCCTAGGAGGGCGGTGAGCTTTTACCTGGACAGAACTAAAGACTGTCGTGTGGATGACCAGCTCTTAATTGGGTTCGCTGGCTGCAAAAAAGGAAGAGCTATTCATAAAAGAACTCTTTCAAGATGGATCATCCTCTGTATAAAGATCTGCTACTCTTTGGCCGGTAAGGAGCCTCCAGAGGGTATAAGGGCTCATTCTACAAGAGCTAAGTCGTCAACCTCTTCCTTGTCTAGAGGTGTTCCTGTAGAGGATATTTGTAGGGTCGCAACTTGGTCCTCCCTCCACACTTTCGCGAAGCATTACTGCTTGGATACCGAAGTGAGGAGGGACGGCCACTTTGCGCGCTCTGTCCTCCAGGACTTTCTGGTTTAGGAGAGTGGACACCCCCCTCCGGGAGTGGGGACTGCTGTGGGACTCTATTCACAAGGTGAGGAATCCACAAGGCAGCTGTATCTATCAGAAGAACAAGTTACTTACCTTCTGTAACGCTTTTTCTGGTAGATACAGTATCTGCCAGTGGATTCCTCACTGACCCACCCGCCTCCCCGGTGTCCACTCTTCTATACCAGAGAAACTGTATTGTTTTTGTTTTATGGTTAAAAGAAAATTTGTCATTTCAAATGTTTTCTTACATTTGCTTCACACTGCTTGTGTGCTACCTTGACTTTCGCGTACTGTGTATACTATGTATGTCTCTACTGTCATGGGTCCGTCTGTGTGCCTCGAAGGCACGGGAAAAAGGGCGGAACTGATGTCATCACTCCGGCGTAGGCCTGTTATGGGCGTCGGTGACGTCAGCGGAGTCGCGTGCGGTGCCGTGTGTCTATGAGGTCCAAGTCGGCGCGAGGCTACGAAAAGAATTTCCGAATGTTGCTGACGCAAGGGGATATTCACAAGGTGAGGAATCCACAGGCAGATACTTTTATCTACCAGAAAAAGCGTTACAGAAGGTACGTAACTTGTTCTTCACGTAGCTCCGTCGGTTGAGTGCCTACTGCTGCAGGGGGTGGAGGGGCAGGGGTGTATTTGTGATGTTGAGGCAGTCTTGAAAGTTGCAAAATGATGCAAGTCATCATACGGGCGGTGGCGATGCGCCCGTTATAGTAATCACCCCCTTAATATACATAACTTCCTCCTATTTTATTTTTCTTCAAAAGACTCCTTTTCTAGGAAATCTCAATTAGGATTTTATTCACAATTATGTATTTCTGTTAACATGCTGTTTGCAAAATTAAATGTATTTCTGTTGTAGTTTTCATACTTTTTTGAGACTGTGCTTTGTAACGGACTCTATTTGTCATCTATAACATGCAGAATTTAAAGTTATCTGTTATATTTTTTATTTTTTTTCCACTATCTTGATTTTGTGCGAGATGTGTAATAAATCTGCTGTGAATTGATTTTTTCAGGGTACTGGGTGTCAGTACATTGTGGCTAAAATTTACTTTTGACAGTGTGCAATATGTTTTTCAACTGTATGCAGTTGAAGGCACTTGAACTTTGATCCCTAGGTTCAAAGTCCGCACCTTTCTCCCTTTATTTTTCCGGGTTTTTTTTCATCTTAGTTCTATCGTATACTGTTTCTTTGCTAAAATAAAACTTATTTCTACTCTAGTTTATATATATATATATATATATATATATATATATATATATATATATATATATATATATATATATATTTATACATTTATATATCAGGCAATGATTTATGGACAGTTTTTTCATCCTCTATGCTGTGACTTGCACGGAAATAAACTAAGATGAAACCTTCATGATGTGTGGCTCTTCCAATTGGGGAGACTCGTTTGTTGGATGTGTACGGCCCTTTCCTGGCCGCGGAAGAGCCCTGCCACGAAAGTGAGTGTGGACCAGCTACAGGCATTTAAACTGCAGCGCAAAGGACATGAATGGTGTTTGGTGCAAGTAAATATTGGCAGCATAAAGCTAATGGAACACTTGACAACCCACTGTGGATATACTGTAACTTTGATTCAGGCACAGCAACGAAGCAGCTCACATGAGCAATGTTTTGGCACTACAAAGACCATCAGGCTCGAGGGGAGCCAACGCCCACTGAGGCAGGTGGTCTGAGTTATTTGTAGCGCAGATGCCGAGCGCAGTGTTGAACTCTAAGCCTCTGATGAAGTGCTCGAAGGAGCGTGAAACGCGTCAGGCAATGATTTATGGACAGTTTTTTCATCCTCTATGCTGTGACTTGCACGTAAATAAACTAAGATGAAACCTTCATGATGTGTGGCTCTTCCAATTGGGGAAACTCGTTTGTTGGATATATATATATATATATATATATATATATATATATATATATATATATATATATATATATATATATATATATATATATATATATATTATACATTTATATATATATTCTTCTGCGCAATGTTAGTTTGTGCGTGCTGTATAAGGTGAGTGTTCTGTAATGTGCTGTTTGTTTTTTAGAACATCCAGTACTAAAAGTCTTCTGTGTTATAGTTACGATTTAGGTTACACTATATTTCTTTCCTTCGTGGAGTCATAACTATGCTGTTACATAATGTTTACACTTTAATACCTAAAACAAATTTGTGGTGCATGTAGTTTTTGCTACCCACGCTGTATATCTGCTGTAAGTTTTTTCTTTTTTTTTTTTTAACTACGTACTGGGTGTAAATGTGCGCTCACCTATTTATAGAAACAAATTTAGACTTTAAACTACTGCTTAATTTCAGCTGGGGTTTTCCTGTACACACCACAGCACTTAATAAGTAACACATGCTCTTATAATGCAAAAATCATCCAAAAGTATTGATTGAAGTGCTTTTAAATATCACCACTTAAATCCATAATAAATGTACATACCCACAAAGTAAATAAAGTATTTTCCCAGGATCACAGGATATTGGGGCCATGGCAAAACTTAAATTTTAATCCCCAACCTCAAATTCGTCACCTTTCTCCCTCACGCCACATGCACTCCACAATGACCTTTCACTCACACATTCTGTTCCTGCCCTCGCGCATCAAAGCACCTCTTTCAGTCTGGGCATGCACCACAGCTCTTCACCCGGTCTGTTCCTCTGGTCTGGCTGCCCAGCTCCTTCACCGGTCTGCCCGCGTGCCACAGCTCCCCTTCCAACCTCAGAGCCCCTTCTCTGCCCCGACATGTAAGTGTCCACGTGCCCCACTTCCTCACCCAGCCTGTCCGTGTGCCCCACTTCCTCACCCAGCCTGCCCGTGTGCTCACCTCCTCACCCACCCTGTCCTTGTGCCCATCCTCCTCACCCAGCCTGTCTGTGTGCCCTCTCTTCTAATCCAGCCTGTCCATGTGCTATAGCTCCTCATCCAACCTCGGTGCCCCTTCTTTTCCCTGACATCTTAGCTAAGTGCCCACGTGCCCTAGGTCTTCATCCAACCTGTCCACATGCTGTCGCTTCTAATCCAGCCTGTCCATGTACCCCAGCTCCTCATCCAGCCAGTCCATGTACCCCAGCTCCACCCCCAGCATGTCCGTGTACTCCAGCTCCTCACATAGCCTGTCTGTGTACCCCTGCTCTACCTCCAGCCTGTCTGTATGCCCCAGCTCCTCATTAAGCCTGTCCATGTGCCCCACCTTCTCACAAAGCCTGTCTGTGTACCCCAGCACCTCACCCAGCCTGTCCATGTTCCCCAGCTCCTCACCCAGCCTGTCCGTGTACCAGCTCCTCACTGAGCCTGTCTGTGTACCCCAGCTCCTCATCCAGACTGACCATGTACTAGGCCCGGCTCTAGCATGTTTTCTTTGGGAGGGCCGTAAAGAAGCTTCCTCATCCACTTTGCCATGTGCCACAACGTTGCATAGTGCCGTGTGCTGTTGAGTGCTGTGTGCTGTTGAGGGCAGAGTGCTGTTGAGGGCAGAGTGCTGTTGAGGGCAGAGTGCTATTCAATCAATCAATCAATTATGACATTTGTATAGCGCGCTACTCACCCGGAGGGGTCTCAAGGCGCTGGGGGAGAGGGGTACGATACTGCTCGAAAAGCCAGGTCTTGAGTTGCTTCCTGAAGGAGAGGTGGTCCTGGGTTAGCCGAAGGTGGATTGGGAGGTAGTTCCATGTCTTGGCTGCCAGGTAGGAGAAGGATCTTCCTCCGGCGGTGGCTCTGCGGATGCGTGGGACGGCGGAGAGGGCGAGGCTGGTCGACCACAGCTGGTGGGTGGGCGTGTAGATGGTCAGGCGGTTGTTGAGATACTTGGGGCCCAAGTCGTGGAGAGCCTTGTGTGCGTGGGTGAGGAGTCTGAACGTGATCCTCTTGATGACGGGGAGCAAGTGCAGGTCTCTCAGGTGTCCGGAGATGTGACTGTGGCGGGAGATGTCCAGGACGAGCCGTGCGGAGGCGTTCCGGATGCGTTGGAGTCTTTTCTGAAGTTTGGCTGTGGTTCCGGCGTAGAGGGTGTTTCCGTAGTCCAGTCGGCTGGTGACGAGTGCCTGGATGACCGTCTTCCTGGTTTCGGTGGGGATCCATCGGAAGATCTTTCGAAGCATGCGCAGGGTGTTGAAGCACGATGATGAGACGGTGTTAACTTGTCTGGTCATCGAGAGGGAGGAGTCCAGGATGAAGCCCAGGTTATGTGCGTGGTCCGTTGGCTCGGGAGTGGTGCCCAGGGCAGGGGCCACCAGGAGTCGTCCCAGGCGGAGGGCGATGATCCCAGGATGAGGACTTCCGTCTTGTCTGAGTTCAGTTTCAGGTGGCTGTTCTTCATCCACTCGGCGACGTCTTTCATCCCTTCGTGTAGGTTGGTTGTGGCGGTGGCTGGGTCGTTGGTGAGGGAGAGGATCAGTTGGGTGTTGTCGGCGTAGGAGATGATGTTGGGGTTGTGTTGGCATGTGATGGCTGCGAGGGGGCTCTTGTAGACGTTGAAGAGGGTGGGGCTGAGCGAAGATCCCTGTGGTATGCCGCAGATGACTTCGGTGGCCTCGGATCTGAACGGGGGGAGGCGAACTCTCTGGGTTCTTCCGGCGAGGAATGAGATGATCCACTCCAGTTCCTTCTCTTGGGATTCCGATGTTGCTGAGGCGCTGCACTAGGGTGCGGTGGCAGACACTCAATTCAATTCAATTCAATTCAAAGCTTTATTCGGCAATTTGCCATCAAGCCAGCAAGTAAAAATACATTATACATTAAACAAAATTACATCAATTAGAAGAATAAAGTGCAAGTTGTTGTACAATCCTCATGCAAAGTCCTAGTTATTTACATTCACATTAGTTTGTTTACAATTCATAAGAGGGACATATACATTTTACATACAAGGGAGTTTACAGACCTCTAGTTAAAAACACTTATATAAAAAAGTTTTAAATAATTTAAAAGCCAGAGTTAAAAAACTTAGTATCTATGTTTTAAAACCATACTTTTTCCTTATCAAGCAGATACTAAAAAGAAATCGACTGACTCCAAAAGTTATCAGTCTAGTGGACAAGGATCTGAGTAATCTTTCTGCCTCTTTATATGAGCGTATACCCAAATTTTTACAAAGGGGTTTGATCCATTTTGTACGTTGAGCTTTGTACAATGGACAAAAAAAGAGGATGTGTGCCTCATCTTCCCTTTGCTTCAGGTCGCACAGTTTACAAAGTGTATCATCTCTGTTAGGGTTAGGATTCCCCCACCGGGACGTGTTGGCATTTATTTGGAGAACCCCGTACCTATATTGGAGATACATGGTTTTAGCCAGGGGTGGTTCCACCTCGTCCATAAATTGCTCAAATATGGGGATGTCCTTGAATTGCAGAAACTCAATTGATAATGAACCTGTAACACGATTATGTATATTGGAATTCATATAGTACCAAAAGGCGGATTTTACCTGATCTTTACAATTAGGTTGCATGGATGTTGGGTTTTTCCAAAAGTGTGAAAGGCCCAATTTAGTGAGCCATGCAGATATATGTCTCAGCCACTGAATTGAATTGTAAGTATCCAATTCCATGATTTCCAGCAGACCCGCTCTATAGTCTGCGAGTTCCGGGGTTGTCCAGATTCTTACCCAGTAAATCAGTGGCCTCAACCAGCATAGATAGTCTGTACGTTTAAAGTTCATGTCTAGAAAAACAGGTGCTAAAGGTGTTCGTGTTGGTAGCCTTAACAACCTCCTGCAGAACGTATTCTCCACAGTATGGAATGTTTGTTTAACATACGGCCCCCAAATCTCGGCCCCATATAGGGCCGCGGATTGTCCTTTAGCTTTGAACACTTCAATCGCGGGTGATATAGCTTTTGAAGTACTCCTTCCATGGATTTTCAGAATGGGAAAGGAGTTCTGTTTTAATATCAATCTACTTTTTTCTAGCTGATTTGACCAAGACATTTTACTATCAAACCTAATGCCCAGGTAATCAAATGATTCCACATATTCAAGTTTTATATTATTTAAGGCCAGATTTTTCTTAAAGGATTTTGGAGGGTTAATGGCCATGTATTTGGTTTTACTTGAATTGATTTCTAACCCCTTCTTTTCACAATAACTATAAAATTGATTTACTAAATTTTGTAAACCTTTGGGAGTTTGAGATATTAAAATCGTGTCGTCTGCAAAGAGCAGCGCTGTGACAGCCTCATTACATAATTTAGGGGAGTCGTGGTTACACTGTGCCAAAAAAGGGGGGATATCATTTACAAATAAAGAAAAGAGAGTCGGGGCCAGCACGCACCCTTGTCGCACCCCCCCTCTGACTGGGATAGCTTGAGTAAGTTCGCCATTTCTTCCCCATCTTATTTTTGCAAAATTGTCTGTGTGGAGTTTTATGAGGTTAGACAATAATTCGTCAGGGACACCCATTTGCCCTAAGGTATTCCATAACAGTGAGCGGGGGACCAGATCAAACGCTGAGCGTAGATCCATGAACGCAACGTATATGCTGCATTTTTTAATCTGGACATACTTCCAACAAATGCACATGAACCTATGTACCTGATCTACAGTACTTGTCCTAATTCTAAAACCTGCTTGGTATTTTGAGAGGATTTTAGTTTCCTCAATCCAATCTAAAAGGCGATTTAAAATGTGTCTGGCAAAGATTTTTTGTAAAATATCTATTAAACTTATAGGTCTGTAGTTGCCAGGGTTGTAGCGATCTCCCTTTTTGTATATGGTTACTATTTCCGCCCCCTTCCATGACTCGGGGATCGGAGTGCCTAGCAAAATAGAATTGCACAAAAAGTTTATGTAGGGGCACCATACTTCTATATTATGAATAAATAGGTCGCCCGGTAGTTTATCCGGACCCGGCGCCTTACCTGCCTTAACTGCCTTAATAGCACACAATGTTTCCTCTGTGGTAAATTTTTCCGGCTTAAAGTGAAAAGGACTGAATCCAAAGCAAGGATCTTCAGAGGGCACCTCAGTTGCATCATATAATTTTGCAAAGTGGTCGTACCAAATTTTTCCATCTAAGAAAAAGTCTCTATTGGAGCTCCCTGTTTTATTGTTTTTGGATATTAGGCTCCAAAAGGTGCATTGATCATGCGACCTGGCAGCATTTAAGAGGTCATCCCAAATTGAATCGTCCCACTCTTTTTTCGCTCTCGAGAGAAGGTTCTTATATTCAGTTCTACACTCTTTAACCTTCTTTTGATCTTTAGATTTTACGGCCTTAATAAGATTACCTTTGGCCAGGCGACACTGGTTGTTATACCATGGTGTCTCCAGTTCCAATTGCCGTTTAATTTTACTGTCCCTGTTGTTGCAGGGTTTGCTCAAGAGGGGGATTAACTCTTCTATTAATTGATAGTGCATTGTGAGCACTTCGTGGGATCCCATAGCCAACTTATTATATGAGGAGATAGTGTTTGAAAAAATATTGTAGATACCTATGAGTGTGTCCTCTTTTGCCAAGATATGCGGCCACTTTATTGCTCTCCTATTGTTAGAAACTTCAACCTCACCCACGTCATTATTCGGTTCCGTACCACTATCTAATGGTTGGAATAGTGCCGGAAGTAGCCCTAACTCAAGGGGGAAGTGGTCGCTTTCTGGTCTATTCACAACAGAAAAAGTCAGCAACAAATACCATAGGTTAATAGTAATCAATACATAGTCAATAAGTGACTTTGCATTCCCTTTGTTGTAAGTGAAGTTAGATGGCCTATCCGGATCCAATCTACCATTACATGCTCTTAAGTTGTGAGATATCGTCAGCTCGTATATCTGCATAACTGCCACCGAGCTTTTGACTGCTTTTACACTATCTAGCCGGGGAATATTGTTGGCCCTATCCTCGTTTTCAAGGATATTTTCTAACCCCAGGACGGGCTCAAACTGACAGTTGAAGTCCCCGCCTATAATTATATTAGGGTCCTGCTCCAGGGTATTCAAAAACATATTTAACTGTTCCACAACCAGTGATTCCTTTTTTCGAGGATTGGGTCTATTATAAATGTTTAACAAATAAATGTCCCCAATATCCTTCGTGGTGATCTTTACCCCAAGCAAATCTTTAGAACCAATATTACAGGGTGATATAATAACATCCAAACATACTTTTATCCAAATTATCAGGCCCCCTGATGGTCTGCCTCTCACAGAAGCAATGGCCCCACAATGGTACGCTTTGTATCCAAGTCTATGCACCATGTTAATTGCCCATGTTTCTTGTAGGAGAATAATGTCATACTCTTCCAGAAATGAACTCCAATTCCTATCGCATAAGTTCCTGGATACCCCTGCTATGTTCCATGACAAGATTTTTAAATCACGGTTAGATTTACATGACACTGGGATGCTGGGGCAATTATTACCTGTACCCAGGATAGAGGATATTGCCCCTACGTTGGAATCATCAGAGGTCTCATGGGAAAGTGTCAAGCCCTGCGAGTCGTTAGGTGCCACTATCGACCTAACTGTATCTGGTGCATGGCCACTGTTCATTATAGCCTCTCCTTGGTGGTCTTTGGAGGGGCTAGTGGACAGAGCTATGACCGGTCTGGTTTCCACGTTATCCGATGAGGGGAGCATTATTCCAGTATTTACAATTGGTTTTAAACAGGGGTTCTCTTTGGTACCATACAGGGAGGGCGAAATTTCATGTGTGCCACTTTTTCCTTCTTGTCAGTAGCCCCACCATGACCAATTTTTATCCCCTTCCATGGTACCTGGAAACATTCTTCCTACTGGAGTTGGAGGATCAAAAAATGAATATTTATTATTCATCGGGCCTAACCGAGATTGATCTCTATTATCTTGGGGCCGCTGCATGGGGTAAAAGTAGCTGAGGTCGTAAGTGCCAATTCCTAGATAACCACCTCGTTGGTTCTGGCTATACACAAGTTGAGCCACCGAGGGGTCCTTAAAATTGACTAGAATACAATCACCTGCTATGTCTTTCTGCCTTGTTCCCAACCAGCTAATTCTTCGGACTTGGATAACCTGACAATTGACAGAGTATGGCAAGGGTCTATTTTCTTTGAGCCAGAACAGCGTCTTATTTTTCAGCTCATCGTATGACTCCCTTTTGTTGGGTTTCAGGGGAGGGACCCCGGTAAGCACAACTACGTACGGTTGGCATCCCGGAGGAAGGTGTGCATTAGGGGTCTTTTTCATTGCTGGTTTGTCTCCGTCGTTATCAGTTACTTTAGCATTATTGTCCGAGCCACAGTTAGTAGAACAGGTAGTAGTTTTAGTCCCGACATCCAACTTAGGTGGAGCCGGGGCTTGAGGTGTGGTGGTTGTGTTAGCCAAGTTTACTTTCCGAGGTGCAGGTTTCGGCGGGACAACCAACTGGGTACCTCCTTTGTTTGAGTGTGCTTTGGCAGGTTCCGATTGTCCTTTCCTTGGATCATTAATGAGTCTATTCGGCTGGGTCCCACGGTCACTCCTAGGTTGTCGGGGATGTTGTGTTTGTTTAGAAGCTGTCGGGCTAGGTTCCACCCTTGTAGTCTCACCGCCAATCTTAGAATGTAATTTCACCAAAGATTTTAGGGCGAAAAAGTTATCTAAGGATGTTTGTTCAAATTTATCCAGACGTTCTGTTAGCCCTTTTAATTTTTCGAGGACTGGCGAAAGCAGGGTTGTCATGAGTTCTTGCATCTGGTCAAACAACGGGTTTTTGGCAGGTGAATTCTTTGGACAGTCCAAAGTCTGCTTTTGACCAGGTGTGGCGTTATGGTCCACCCCCGCTTGTGAAATATTTACTTCTGGCCTCATGGTTATATTTTCTTGCTCTACAAGTTTGCAGGAGGTGCCTCCATTTGTGTAGTTCCTGCGAATTCTTTTAAGTGTTTTAAGTCTATAGGCTTTTCTCGGGGAAACCACTCTCTTCCTTTTGACAGCTGGTCGACTATTTTTTGGCGACGGTGTTATGGGAACTGACACTGGAGGTGAATCGTGCACCAAAATTACAGGTAATGAAGGTGGATCAAGTGTTTTGTTGATCAAACAATTGTTTGTGCCAGTACCTACTTGGGTGCTGCCTGTAGGTGCAGGGTCCGAGATAATGTCAAAAGCGCCGTTATCATGACTTGAGTCAACAACACAAGGTTGTAAAAAACCTGTTGGAGCAGATAATAATGGTTCAGCTGGAGTGGTATTAACCGGAGATGTAGCATTGACTAGTGGTCCTAGTGAGGAACGTTTATGAGCCAAGTATTCCCTTGATAGTCTGCGTTCTGCCAGGATAATTTCCTTTTCTACTACAGACACAGCACGGGTGATGAAATTATCCATTGTACATAGGGTCGAGTTTCCCCCTCGTCTGGAGCTTCTACCTGAACGGGTGGTCATTGGCGAAAATGAAGACATGCGTGATTACAGTAAACTTTTATAACGTCCGCCGCCAACAATTAACAAGTTTACCTTAGTTGTTGGGGAGGTGGCCCGACCCGGCCCCTGCTGGCCCCGGACGGCCACAGACGGCCCGCCCTTTGCCCGGGCTTCGCCCGGCGTCCCGCTTGCGTCCCGCAAGACGGTCTCTCCTCTGATCTTGTAGAGTGGCGGTGGGGCGGGGCACGCAGGGGGGTGCTGACCGATGACTCGTGGTCGTGCAGGGACTCCTGGGAAAGCGAGTCCCTGCGGCGCTTACCCCTGAAGCCTCCTCTGTTGCAGCTCTCCCTCGGCAGCCAGGCAGGTTGGGTTCTACGTTGGTGGGTCCTCCCACAAGCGAAGCGGCTCCCGCGCAGCGGGAGCGGCGAGCAGTCCACAGGGGTCACAGGCAGTCTGGCAAGATCCCGCGTCTCAGGAAGCGCCGGATAATAGGGTCACAAACACGCTGGTTCCTGCTTCTCTTTTGGCTGTTTGCCGGTGGGGCGGGGCACGCAGGGGGGCGCTGACCGATGACTCGTGGTCGTGCAGGGACTCCTGGGAAAGCGAGTCCCTGCGGCGCTTACCCCTGAAGCCTCCTCTGTTGCAGCTCTCCCTCGGCAGCCAGGCAGGTTGGGTTCTACGTTGGTGGGTCCTCCCACAAGCGAAGCGGCTCCCGCGCAGCGGGAGCGGCGAGCAGTCCACAGGGGTCACAGGCAGTCTGGCGAGATCCCGCGTCTCAGGAAGCGCCGGATAATAGGGTCACAAACACGCTGGTTCCTGCTTCTCTTTTGGCTGTTTGCCGGTGGGGCGGGGCACGCAGGGGGGCGCTGACCGATGACTCGTGGTCGTGCAGGGACTCCTGGGAAAGCGAGTCCCTGCGGCGCTTACCCCTGAAGCCTCCTCTGTTGCAGCTCTCCCTCGGCAGCCAGGCAGGTTGGGTTCTACGTTGGTGGGTCCTCCCACAAGCGAAGCGGCTCCCGCGCAGCGGGAGCGGCGAGCAGTCCACAGGGGTCACAGGCAGTCTGGCGAGATCCCGCGTCTCAGGAAGCGCCGGATAATAGGGTCACGACACTGTCGAACGCTGCGGAGAGGTCCAGGAGGATGAGGGACGCTGTTTCCCCGTTATCGAGCAGGGATCGGATGTCGTCAGTGGCTGCGATGAGGGCGGTCTCGGTGCATTGGTTGGCTCGGAAGCCGGACTGCGAGTGGTCGAGGGATCCGTTCGTCTTGAGGAAGGCTGCAAGCTGTCTGTTGACTGTCTTCTCGATGACTTTGGCAGGAAAAGGGATGAGCGAGATGGGGCGGAAGTTCTTGAGGTCGGAGGGGTCCGCTGTTGGTTTCTTCAGGAGGGTGCTGATCTCAGCGTGCTTCCAGCTTTCCGGGAAGGTGGCGGTGTTGAAGGAGGCGTTGATGATGTCCCGGAGTTGGGGTGCGATGATGGAGTCGGCCTTGTTGAAGACGTGGTGGGGGCAGGGGTCGGTTGGGGATCCGGAGTGGATGGTGTTCATCGTGTGGGTGGTGTCTTCGGTGCTGACCGGGGTCCAGGCGTGGAGGGTGGTGGTGGGGGGCGTTGGTTCGGTGATTGGGTGCGAGGTTGGTTCGCCGAAGCTGTTGTGTATTTCGGTGATCTTGCGGTGGAAGAACGAGGAGAGTGAGTCGCAGAGTCGCAGAGGTCTTGCGAGGGAGTGATGTCGTTGTTACTGGCGCTGGGGTTGGAGAGCTCTTTGACAATGTTGAAGAGTTCCTTGCTGTTGTGGGCGTTGTTGTCCAGACGTTCTTTGAATGCTGTCTTCTTGGTGGTGCAGATCAGCTGGTGGTGTTTGCGGGTGGCGTGCTTGAGGGCAGTCATGTTGTCTGGTCTGGTCGTTGCGCCATGTTTTCTCGAGGGTGTGGCAGTTCTTCTTGTAGTTCTTGAGTTCATCGGTGAACCAAGAGGCTTTCTTGCTGCCGTGTCTGCTGGGAGGGGTCTTCAATGGTGCGAGGTCATCTGCGCTGTTGGTGATCCACTGTGTGAGGTTGCTGGCTGCTTTGTTGGGGTTCGTTGTGCTGGTGGGAGGGTTCCGGCTGAGGGAGGTGGTGATCTGGTCGGCGGTGATCTTGTTCCAGTTCCTGCGAGGGACCTGTTGCGGGTGGTGATGGGTCGCGGTTCTTCTGAAGCTGAAGTGGATGCAGCTGTGGTCAGTCCAATGTAGTACGGTGGAGTGGCTGAAGGAGAAGTGCTTGCTGGAGGAGAAGACCGGGTCGAGCGTGTTGCCGGCGTAGTGGATGGGGGTGTTTACCAGTTGCTTGAGACCGAGGTTGGTGAGGTTGTCCAGCAGGGTGGTGGTGTTGCTGTCTTTGTTGTTCTCCAGGTGGAAGTTGAGGTCCCCTAGGAGGATGTAGTCAGGGGAGGGGAGGGCGTGCGGGCTGATGAAGTCTGCAATGTCTTCGCTGAATTGTGTGCGTGGTCCCGGGGGTCTGTAGATGAGGGTGCCTCTGAGTGTGGTCTTGGGGTTGGTGTGTATCTGGAAGTGGAGGTGTTCGGCGGTGGTGAAGGTGTCGTCGGAACTGGTCGTGATGCGGATGGTGTTCTTGTGTATGATGGCGATGCCTCCTCCAGTCTGGTTGACGCGGTCCCTCCGGATGATCTTGTATCCATCCGCGATGGCGATGTTGGGCGCTGAGGAGGCGTTCATCCAGGTTTCCGTCAGTAAGGCGACGTCTGGTGATGTTGTGTCGAGCAGGTTCCAGAGTTCTACGGCGTGTCTGTGGACGGAGCGGGTGTTGAGCAGGATGCGCTTGAGGTGGTTGCTGCTGGTGCTCGGCTTGGCGGGTGCGGTGCAGGTCCGGAGGCAGGTGAACTTGCAGGTTTTGCAGGTGAAGGGTCCGTGTGTGCCTTTTGGGGTGGCTTGGTAGCAGGCGGAGGTTTGGTCGGCGTTGAGTGCGTTGAGGGTGGCGGCGTCGTAGGTCCGTCGTGTGGTCTGGCGTCGGCGGGGGCCAGGGGTCCTTGCGCTGGGCGGGCGCAGACAGGCTTGCCTTTGGCGCGCCTTCGGAGCGCAATCGGCGCGCCTGCTGCGCGTCCGCGCGGTCTCCATTAAGGCGAAGTGGGAGGGAGGAACAGCTGGGAGGCGGGAGCGGGGAGGATACAGAAAGAAAAGGAGGCGGGCCGCGATGTCACGGCGGCGGGAAGCGGGGAGCGGGGGGTCACACCAGGGGAGCTTACGAACCAAAAGAAAACAGAGGAACAGTTTACCAAAGACATGTACTAGGCCCGGCTCTAGCATGTTTTCTTTGGGAGGGCCGTAAAGAAGCTTCCTCATCCACTATGCCATGTGCCACAACGTTGCAGAGTGCTGTGTGCTGTTGAGGGCAGAGTGCTGTTGAGGGCAGAGTGCTGTTGAGGGCAGAGTGCTGTTGAGGGCAGAGTGCTGTTGAGGGCAGAGTGCTGTTGAGGGCAGAGTGCTGTTGAGGGCAGAGTGCTGTTGAGGGCTGTGTGCTGTTGAGGGCAGAGTGTTGTGCGCTGTTGAGGGCAGAGTGCTGTGTGCTGTTGAGGGCAGAGTGCTGTGTGCTGTTGAGGGCAGAGTGCTGTGTGCTGTTGAGGGCAGAGTGCTGTGTGCTGTTGAGGGCAGAGTGCTGTGTGCTGCTGAGTGCTGTGTGCTGCTGAGTGCTGTTGAGGGCAGAGTGCTGTGTGCTGTTGAGGGCAGAGTGCTGTTGAGGGCAGAGTGCTGTTGAGGGCAGAGTGCTGTTGAGGGCAGAGTGCTGTTGAGGGCAGAGTGCTGTTGAGGTCAGAGTGCTGTTGAGGGCAGAGTGCTGTTGAGGGCAGAGTGCTGTTGAGTGTTAAGGACAGAGGGCAGAGTGCTGTTGAGGGCAGAGGGCAGAGTGCTGTTGAGGGCAGTGGGCAGAGTGCTGTTGAGGACAGAGGGCAGAGTGCTGTTGAGGACAGAGGGCAGAGTGCTGTTGAGGGCAGAGGGCAGAGTGCTGTAGAGGGCAGAGTGCTGTTGAGGGCAGTGGGCAGAGTGCTGTTGAGGGCAGTGGGCAAAGTGCTGTTGAGGGCAGAGTGCTGTTGAGGGCAGAGTGCTGTTGAGGGCAGAGTGCTGTTGAGGGCAGAGTGCTGTTGAGGGCAGAGTGCTGTGTGCTGTTGAGGGCAGAGTGCTGTGTGCTGTTGAGGGCAGGGTGCTGTGTGCTGTTGAGGGCAGAGGGCAGAGTGCTGTTGAGGGCAGAGTGCTGTTGAGGGCAGAGTGCTGTTGAGGGCAGAGTGCTGTTGAGGGCAGAGTGCTGTGTGCTGTTGAGGGCAGAGTGCTGTGTGCTGTTGAGGGCAGAGTGCTGTGTGCTGTTGAGGGCAGAGTGCTGTGTGCTGTTGAGGGCAGGGTGCTGTGTGCTGTTGAGGGCAGAGTGCTGTGTGCTGTTGAGGGCAGAGTGCTGTGTGCTGTTGAGGGCAGAGTTCTGTGTGCTGTTGAGGGCAGAGTGCTTTTGAGGGCAGAGTGCAGAGTGACTGTTCCAGAGAGAGCAGGGTATGCTTGTGAGCTTACACTGTGCACTGACACACAGGAGCTAACACAAATAACAGCTGAACACATGTCTTGTTACACAAGGTTCCAAAACACAAAGGTAGGTTACACTATGCTTAATTCTACAAAACTCACGCTATATACGGCAGAAAAATAGCACAAGGCGAGGATAATGAAATTCAACAGTACTGTGAAAGCATGGCTTACATTACAAAGTCTTGTAGTTGCCCAATGTAAATGACAATGCCATTTATTTAACGATTAAGCTATTGGCAATGTAAATGACAATGCCATTTATTTATGATTTAAAGAAAATGCCAGTAGCTCTACCTTTAATGATGCCGAGACCATTGCATTGTAAATGCTTGTTTCCTTTTAAACATTTTCGCCTTCTCTCTTCCACATTTATCCTAATTTCTCCCCACTCTAGCCCATGCTTACTCCTATTTAGTCTGCCTATTAGCCACTTTCTCCACACTTTCTCTCCTTCTCCCATTCTCCTCCTTTTCCCTTATCTGTTTTACGCCCTACCTCTCTTAGACTTCTCTCCCTAGGACACATTTCACAGTGAAATTAACTGTATTTAAATTAGTCCTCACTTTTAGCCACTTTATACCGAAAAAATCACGCAAAATTATTGAAAGTAATTTTAAATAACACCTCTTAATACTATAATACATTTTCTCACACACAAAATACATACATATTCTGTCTGTTTGGTTAAATAATGTTTTCTTTCATATTTAATGTACAACTTGGATGGCCTTTTAAGTCAACAGTGCACACATGGCATTCTTTTTTGTTTTCAAAACCCGAGCCATTAAGCATCCTGTTTCCCACTTGCATCTGAAGGCCTTTTGATAAATATCAGCATCACCATCTTTTCTATAAGGATAGTAAAAAGAAAATGTACTTAACCACGTGCTGTTTCATTTCACAGTTTTTGTTGTGAACTTTCAGCCGATGGGCCAAATTATTTACTTGCTGGATACATTAACATCCTGCTTTCAAAACACAATTGCACTTTACTATAGGTTTCTGCAAAATGTTTGTACTATCCATACTGCAAATATGTTTATTTAACCCAAAAATGTACACTCTTTTTAAACATCACTTAACCCGTTGCATGCGCCCGTGGGCCATTGGCCGACGGGAGCACTACCTCCCTAGTGCTGCCGTCAGCCAACGGCCGACGGAGCCCCGCCCACCTAATAGAACGCCCGCACCATGGCGCTAAGGACATAATACTTTTTCATACATACAAATAAATTACAGGATTTTCCCAAACACACATGCTGTTAGGCCACGCCACGTTTGTTGTTGTAGGCTGCACAACATGTGTTTTGCTTGTGCAACCCGTGACGCTGCAGAGTAGATATTTTTTTAATATTTAGAGCTGTGTAACATGCAGTTTGTTTTAAACAATTTTAGCCTTTAAATTAGTGCTCCATTTGAGCCGGGGTTTTGTGGTGCATACCACAGCAATTAATTATTAACACCTGCTTTTATAGCTAAAAAATCACCCAAACATAGTAGAGTGGATTCAAATAGCAGCAGTTATGGCCATAACATATGTTTTTACATATAAGGAAACTCATTTATTTGCCCAGGATCATATGATGTTGGGGCCACGGCAATACTCAAACTAATCCCCAGCTTTAAAGTTGGCACCTTTCTCCCTTTATTTTTGCCACAGTTATTTTCGTCCTAGTTCTGTAATATACTGTTCATTTGCTAAAATAAAACGTATTTCTACTGTGTGTGTGGTGTGTGTGTGTGTGTGTGTGTGTGTATGTGTGTGTGTGTGTGTATGTATATATATATATTGACACAATTTTTGGGCGTGCTGTATAATGTGCGTGTTCTGTAATATGCGGTTTGTCTTTTATAACACGCAGTACTAAAAGTCCTCTGTTTAATACTAACCATTTAGGGGACACTATATATTGCTTTTCTTTGCAGTGTTTCATAAATATGCAGTTACATTATTTTTACACTTTAATTCCTATAACATATTTATGTTGCAAATCCTTATGAATCTTTTAGCCACATATGGTACTGCAGCACAGCTTGAAAAAGAAGCATTTGCAATGCAATAGGTCTCGCATTTGTTAAAGTTAGAGCTATTGGGGTTAAGCACTATGCAAATATAATTACTCCACTGCAAATAAAAAATTAAAAATTAAAAAACATTGGCATTTTCAACACCAACAGCTGTAACTTTAACAAATGCAAGACCTATTGCATTGCAAATGCTTGTTCGTCAGTGAAAAGGACTAATAAGGTAGTGTGTGCTTTTTGAAACGAAAAATATTTTTGGAGCAGAAGTAGCTGTAGATAAACATGCTCTGTATCCTCTTGCCTTCTAGAGCGCTGACTGTTTTAGCTTGTTTTTCTACGAAGAAGTATTTTGAGTCACAATGTCCCGGTGGCACCTCTCTGGTCATGAATATACTCGGACACAGACTCCATTGGTAAAATGTTTTTCTTCACCATCAGATGTGGATGTTTATTAATGCTGCTTCTAGTCTTGACACGTTTGAGGCTGACTGTTGCGGCAATGAGGTTGCTGCCTTTCCTTCTCGATGCCAAGAAGACGTTTACCGTTCCTTTGACTTTCTCTGCTCCAACAGCCAAGGACATAGTCATCAAGCAGCATCCTGGGCCTGAATGCACCCCCACCTTTCACGGCAACAAAAATGATGACGTGCAGAAGGTAATGGGACAGCTGGCTTTTCAAAAGATGCCCTCATTGCCCCTCCAAGTACAGCAAAATGTACAGCTCATCCTCTAAGATGCCCATCATCTTTGGTGAGGCGGACCCGCTCTGTGTCGAAGAAGAAGAATTTGGCACCTGACATTTTGGCCCTCCTACCCTTTCCAGAGATTGTTGTATCAGACTCTTTGGCCTCCTTGGAGTCTAAGGAAGAAGTTCAAGAGGAGAAAGACTTCCGACAATGTTCCATCTACCTCCGTCTACTCCGGGCCTCATCTGAGGACCATGTTGAGACCTGCGAGTACGGTCAACACCCAAACCTCTTCTGTGACACATAAGCAGCTGCATGTTGAAGCAGAGCACTGCCCCTCCAGGGTTCGGACGTCGAGCCCCATGCTCTGGTGCACCACAGCCCTTGGGCTCCGGTTGGCACTAAAGCCAGGCATCTGAGCTGAGAGGGATCCATCTACAAGCGTCAAACACCTAGCGAATCAGGAGTCCTAGACCATGTGTCGGCGTTGAAGTCTCAAAGCTGACACCGTTGAGGCCAATACCACCGTCTGCACCAAAAATGCCGTTGACTCCAAGGCCTTCTGCAGCCAACTTCAAGGAGAGGCATGTCCTCAAAGCTCCTGCAGGAGCTGGATGAAAGGCAGCGGCTCATCCATACACAGGCAAGATCTCTGCTTCAGAAAATACTTTGCCTAAAAAGCCCAGACTCGCCTCTGGGAATGCTCCTCTACCACCACTGCCCACCAAAAGACATAAGGACAAGGCTGTTGACGCCCCTCCTACTGACAAGGAGAGTATGCGAACATAGCAATGCTGCTGGCATGAGTGTAGCAATTGGTGCCGCCATACACTGGTGCTATGCCAATTTAGTAGCCCTCCTGTCTCATGGAACAGTGGGAAGAGAAGGAGCCCTACTCTAAGCTCTCACCGACCAATACCATAAGAGGGTGGGAGGAAATGGTAGATGAAGGAAAAGCCATTTCCAACACCATCATCAGGTGTACCTTGGATTCAGGGAAGCGAATACCTCTGTGATTCTCTGCCAACACTCCTGGCTCTATGTGTCTGGCTGCAAGCTGGAGGTCCAACAAACTCTAGTCAAGGTGCTCTTTAACAGGGAATGCCTGTTTGGCCCTCAAGTTGATAAGATGTTGGAAAAAATAAAGTGCACCAACACAGCTAAGGCCATGGGTGCGCTTCATGCTCCTTCCTCCAGGAGCTCCTTCAAAGGCAGCAAACGAGGGAGGGTCCAACACCACTCCCTCAGAACCAACCCAATTCTATCAATGACAACAACAAGGTTACCATCAACAGGACGGTAGCGGTTACACATGAGCCGCCTTGAGAGGTAACCGCGCCAAAGGTCAGGCAGAGGCACTACAACTAAGAGAAGCCTCTAACCCAAGAACTGACTGTTCGAGGCATATGAGCTGCAGATCGTACACTATGCATTAGATCGACACCTGGTGTTAGGCTCGGATGATTGCAGGTTGTTGTCTTCTTGGAGAAGTCATTGTAGTCACGATATATGTGACTCCTCCCTTGGACAATACTGCGCACAGGCATCGGCTCCATCCTTAGATTGTTTTTTTTTTCCGCCACTGGGTTCGGATGAAAGTTTCTCCGCTCCGGCTAGAAAAAATTTTCCAGCAACTTCGAAGCGCAAAACTTCCACAAACTACCTTCGACATTGAAGACAAGGCTTTTCGACGACATAACTTCCATTCCGGTCATCGAAGTGGGCCGTTAGGCCTATCGACGCCGTGCGGCCTACACCACATGGAAAGAACTCCATTCAAGAAAGGCCCGAAATGCCAGGCAAAATTCCCGCATAGCGATCATCACGAGGTTTGCAAACAACGCCTTCAGGTGCTTCGGCACCGAGCAAACCACACGTGCCGATTCCACCGCCTCCAACGGCACCGAGGCCAAAAGACTCTTCGGCACCGAAACCAAAAGACTCATCGGCTCTGAAAGATACTTCGACGCCAAAAGTGAAAGACCCTTCGGTACCGAAATCAAAAGATCCTTCGGCACCGCAGACTAAAGTAGTACCGAAAGAAGCTCCGGCTCCGAAGCCGTCGACTTCCAAAGATAAAGACGGAAAGTCAGCTTCCACTCTGAAGACTACCGCTCCCGTGACAACACCCGCAAGGCCGGATTCCGAGGTTCCGAAGCCCTCGGACACGCCTGTCAAGCCGAAATCAACACCTTCGACACCAAGAACTTTGCGACAGGACACTGTAACACCTCTGTCTGAACCGAAAAAATCGACGCCGAAGATGGTTGTATAGGAAGAAGAGGAAGAATTGTTCAGACCAGATCCTAAACAAAAGAGGATCTACATAAACCCAAAGACTGGACATGTGGGTGCTATTCCTCATTAGAAGAGACCAACAGAAACCCCACCTACACCTGTGGTTCCTGCCAAAAAGAAGGACTGTGCAACTTCCCCTATGCACCCTCCCTCTCCTGCATCTCCTTCGTCTCCTATCCCTCCTTACATTTCACCTCAAATCTCTCCTGTATCCTCACATTCACCACAAACTGATGAGGAGGATGACTTAGGTGGTGGGGAGGATCCGAATGCGACCCAAATACATATCCTTTATGTTGGACCTAGATTACCCAAGTCTACATAAGGTAGCTTGGCACAGTAGTGGCTACAGCTAACTCAAGGCGTTGGTTAAGTACTTACAAGTCTCACTCACAGTAACTCAGTGAGGAACCACTAAAATAAAGACACAACACCACTGTTTGGAAAAATACCGTTACCTTTTATAAAAATAATATGCTTTTGTTGTTATACTTTTTAGTCAGGGATAAAAGACAATCAAGTTACACCTTGTACATGAAATTCAGATCACACTTCAATATGTTTCCTGGTCAGAATTTGAGAATCAAAGGTACATTTAAGGTCTGTAGTTATTCAGGTCACAATACACTTCACTAATAAATTTACAGAAAGGAAAATGCAGTCTGACAGTGCAATACGTTTTTAAAAACTCATTAGCAGGTACATTACCCCACAGCTCTTAAGCACTGCTCAACTCAACAGAATGACCTGGTTGTAGATCTTCACAGCATTACCCACCAGTAATGTGACTAAAAGGGAAGACACAATAATATTAGCAAGGTACCCCTCACTCTAATTTAAAGGCACACCTATCTAGTAGAGGATCTACTTCTTCAATTATCAATAAACTGCAAGGGTTTTTACCCAGGAACCCTGTGGTTCCCTACACAACTTCCTTCTCTTTCCTCCGTGCCACTTATGGGATGTTTTAATCAGAATTAGGCAGTACACTAGCCCGCTTTCTCCAGTCAGGCTTCCCTGGACAGTTCAGTTTATGGTCTTAGTCGCAGCCCCACTGTCCTGTCTCCTTCACCCGGTGCTGCTGCCTCCCGTCCCCACACTACCCGGCTTACTTGAAGGGTTGTGGGCGTGTCGCGGGTGTTTCCTCTACTCGCGCTGGAGCCTGGCAGCAGACGGCTGTTGGGGAAGGTCGAGGGAGGCTTTCCTGGCCCCAAGGCTCCTTAACGCAACGTCCGCTGTGGCGCTTCTGCCTCCTCAGAAGGGGGGACGAATACCTGAAGCTCCGACGCGGTCGGCTTCCTTGTTGACGCGACCGGCTCTCCTCAGGCGGCACTACTCCGCCGGGCATGCGCGGAAGCGCTCGCTCTTCTCCCGCCTCCGCACTCACTCCAAGGAAGGACGCTGCTCTTCCTGTGACGCTGCTCTCCCGGGCCTGCCCGATCCTAGGCCCCTCCTGCCTCCACAGAAGCGTTCGCGCTCAAGGCATGCGCGGCAGCGCTTCCTTCTCGGATTGACGCGGCTGGTGCCCCCGGGGTCCCACAGCCGATCGCAGCAGCGCCGCTGCTCCTGGTCAGTCACTTCTCACTCCGGCCTCTCAGGAAGGATGTGCACACACGGCGCCCTCACTCCTCAGGTCGCTAGGGTGCCACAGACACCCGCCTTCACTACAGCTGCTCTACAGCACCGGTAAGCGCAGCGCTGGGTGTGGGAAGTCAGGGATACCCTCAGTTAAGGGTGTCCTGAGAGGATTCACTGGGGCTCCAATATAGAAGGGTCTTCTTCCTCAAGTAGCTTAATGTTCTTATCAGCAATTGTTGTTTTGAGAGAGGGATCGGTCAAAGGTTGAAGGGGGAACAATCCTCTGAAGAAACTGTCAGCCTCAGAGACAAACTAGCTGCTCTCAGTGTGTCCACCTCCTCTCACCACTGCCTCACTCCTCTACTCTGGGGTCAGCACAAAATGGCTGCTGGTCACTGGCCTTATATAGGGTGGCCTGAGACCTGCAGAAGTCTCTAGTTAATTCCAGAAAGTTCCCTAATGTTATCCTATGGACCTGTCCTCCAGTAGTGTCCGTTATGGCAGTTGGTGGACACCATTTTAGGTCTCTGGAGATCCCTAAAGTTTCAAGGGGGCTGACTAGGCCTCACAAGTTATGAGGGAAAAATGGCGTCATCGCCAAGGAACACCTAGCCCCCTGACAGCATTAAAAATTCCTGATGGACATGTGTAAAAATAAAAATAGAAACTCTGGGAGGCTAAGGGGGACAAAAATAAATAATAATGGTTAGAGTATCCCCAGAAGCAGACAGGTCTAACACTTTAGATGAGGATGTCTATACTTTTCCACCACATAATGTGCCTGATATCACGGATCCACAGATATACCCATCAAAGCCCTCTCCTCCAGAGGACAGCATTGGCTTTAATCACCTCTTACACAGAGCTGCTATCTACCACAATGTTACAATGCACTCTGATGACATTGAGGAGGATTTTCTGTTAGATACTTTTGAGCCATCACACAGATCCACTCACTTTCTTCCCATGATCAAAGGAGTCATTAAGCGTGCCCCAGAAATATTCAAAGATCCTGTACGTGCGAGGGTTCTGAATCCAAGGATAGAAAATAAATATAGGCCTGCACCCTCTGACCCAACCTATATTAAGGGACATCCTTGGTGGTGTCCAATGCAAGAAAAAGAGCGAATTCACAGACTTCTAGTGAAACGCCCCCACCTGACAAGGAATCCAAAGTTCTTGATGCATCAGGTAAAAGGATTGCTGCACAAGCTACAAATATATGGTGCATTGCGAATACACAAGCCCTTCTCTCACGTTATGACAGGGCTCATTACGACCAATTAGAGACCCTAATACAGCACCTTTCAGATCAATATAAAGATCAGGCAACTGAGCTCATTCAAGAAGGCAAATTAATTTCAAATGCCTCAATAAAATGTGCACTAGATATCGCAGACACAGCTGCTAGAGCTGTAAACACTAGCGGGATAAAAACTTAGTTTATTCACATAACCCGGTCCTGATGATGACCTGAAATTGTACAGGTCAAAATGCCGTCGACCCTTCAGCGCAATTGTCGGTGTTACTGTGGTCTCCTTAAACAGTTGAATCCCTTTCTGTAAAATTATCTGCTAACTGTTTTCGTGACCTCCAACTTAATTGTAGTATGCTGTTTACGCTGTTTCTTCACCTCGCCTTGTGTCACTGTGTCCAAGACTATGGAAGGGAAGTGCCTTCCCAGTGTGTTCTTGCGGTTGGAGAGTTTGCCATTTATTGCAGTATTATCCTTGTACCTGTGTTTGGTATTCTTTTGTAACATACACACGCCACTTTTCTCTTGTTACACACTGTTTGCTACCTCTCACATTTTGTTTGCTTTTGATACTTGCACAAGTGCCACCATTGCCTACGTAACGTTTGTTCTTGTGCTTGAGTGTCTGCCTTAGATTGCAGTATTTTACCTCTAGTTGTACTTTGTTTTCTCTTGTAACCTGCACACATGTCACTTTTTCCTCCTGTAATGTACCGTTTGCTACCTCATGTATTTTGTCTGCTCACATTTGTCACTTTTGCCTCATGTAACTTAACGTTTGCTTTTGTAATTTTTTCACTAGTATTTTCTCTTCATGTATCATTACTGTTCCTTTTGTGAAGCGCTCTGACGCCTTCGGGTAAAGTCTGCGCTATATAAAAACGCATAAATAAATATGACACCTACAGTTGGGTTATCAATGCATATATTGTAAGTGCTAATATAATATTGATTTGTTCCTCTTATTTACATCTGCCTTACTAAATGATCACTGACTGAGACTTTGTTTCTTGTTTATATACAAGAAACAAAGAAGTGGGTTAACGGGCCTTCTCCCTTTCTTTGTTTTCGGCATGGTAAGAGGTCCGCACTACCAATTCAAAGTGTTACCCTTCTGAGTCATCACGGTCCTAAGAATTTTAACCAAATATCTAGCAGTGGTAGCTGCCCATCTCAGAAGGGGAGGAACTAGTGTCTTCCCCTACCCAGACAACTGGCTGATGTTGTGTTATGTATAAAGCGCACGATCCCCTGCTAGGGTATCCTGGCGCTGATCAGGAGTGGGTGCCTAGATCACCCTATGATAGATTGGGTAATTGAAAAGTCAGGTGTTCAGCTTCTTGTGGAACTCCAGAAGGGAGCAGGAGGCTCTGATGAGGAGTGGGAAGCCTTTCCATGCTTTAAGAGTAATGTGAGAGAATGCTCGATCTCTTGATCTGGTTCTGTATATGAGTGGGATGTGTGCAAGTATGAGTCATGTGGACAAGCAGTGTCTGGGTGGTTGGTGGTAGGAGATGTGACTGTTCAGGAAGTGGAGCCTGAGATTTTTTTCTGATGGATACATCTGCCTATGAATTCCTCACCTTATGAATTTCCCCTGCGCCAGCATTCTGCAGAAATTTTTCCTAGCTCTCCGCGCCGACGAGGTCATCACAATGCCATGGCTCCACACGCGACTCCGCATGATGTCACCGGAGCCATAAGAAGACCATGTCGACCTGATGACGTGCGTTCCCTTTTTTCCTCGCTGTCGACGCTAACAGATTTTCTAGGACTCTCCATACTTTCTGCTTGAAACTTTGTTTCTTGTGTGTTACTGATTGTGATTTTGCCATGTCTGTTCAGAGGAAGTCTGGTTTCAAGCCCTGTAAGGAATGCGGAGGTCATATGTTAATCACTGACCCGCATGATGACTGTCTTTGGTGTTTATCATCAGATCTCGACGTCGAGGGCTGTTCTTCTTGCAGGAAAATGAACCTGAAGGCATTGAAGGAAAAAGAAGCCAAGCTTTACATGTCTAAAGTAAGAAAGGAGAAGAGGGGTCGAAAGCGATTGAAGTTGAGGTCGTCGACTTCGCATGGCTCAAAGAGAAGACACAACAAGATGGGGAGACATGGGCGTCGACGCCGTTGGTCGGAGCCTCGAGCTTCGAAGTCACCTTCTCTGGCTCCTTGGCATTGTGTTAAGGACTTTGTCTCACCTTAACCATCAGAGTCACCGCAGGCGATTCCGGACCGTTCACCTTATATGGGTACTCTGGCGCCAGCTCCCTCGTCTGGAGGCTCTCCGGCTCCGGATGGTTCATCGAATCCGGTCGATGATGAGACGCCTGCTGCTCCTGTGGCTCTGCCTGTGACCCCAGTGTTTCCGACTCCGGATGTTCCTCGATCGGAAGTCGAACCGACGCAGTATCCTTCGTTCCCGGCTCCGGGTTCTCATTCCCCTCTGGTGCACCTTTGGGTCCCATGGGTCCATTGGTGTTTAATTTGGGTGTGCCTCAACATTACCCTCAGGCCCCCTTTGTGCCATATATGCTGATGGCGCCGTCATGGCAAATGACGGCGCCGAGGATGTCGACGCCATATGGGCAGTCCCCGGCTCCTTCTGGCGTGCCTTCTTCACAGATTCATTTGACGCAGGTTGCTGTTACGGATACGTCTTTGACGCCGCTCCCGGAGCTGTGGACGCCACAATTTTTTTTAATACCTTCAAGGTGTGTGCTAGGAATATGAAATGAGTGCAGGAGCCAATGAAGTTCCCTGATGGGTAGTGTGATGTGAGTTTTGCGTGGGCGGTTGAGGATGAGTCTGGCTGCTGAGTTCTGGGTGGTTTGTTGTCTTCTAGTGAGTTGCTTGGTGATCCTGGCGTAAAGGGTCTTCCTGTAGTCAAACTTGCTGGTGACGAGGGTGCGAGTGATAGTTTCTTTTAGTGTTACATGGGAACCATTTGAAGATCTTCCTCAGCATCCTCTGGATGTGGAAGCAGGATTCAGTTACCATGTTGACTTCTGCGGTCATGTCCTGTCTGTTGATGATTATTCTGAGGTTTCTGGCGTGGGTGTGGTTAAGGGTCAGAGTTCGGCTGGTCACCAGTTTGAGTCCCAGGGTGAGTCTTTTTTTTGTGTTTTTTTTTTTGTCGAAGAGCACTACTGCTGTCTTGGTGTTGAGCTTGAGACAGTTGTTTTTCATCCAGTTAGTGACTCCAATCATACATGTGCTGAACTTGTTTCTGTGTTGGGGGTCATGTCCGAGCAGGAGATTATGGGTTTGGTGTCATTGGCATAGGAGAGGATGTTGATATCCTGTGCGTAGATGACGTTGGCCAAAGGGTTCATGTATGTGTTGCAGACAGTGGGTTTGAGTGATGAACCTTGAGGCACTCCGCAGATTAATTTGCAGATTTCTGAGGAGTAAGGGGCCAGGCTGACAGCTTGTGTTCTAAGAAGGAGCGGATCTAGTGGAGAACAGTTCCTTGGATGCCAATCTTGGGCAGGTGTCTGATTAGGATGGGTTCAAGACAGTGTCAAATGCTGCTGAGAGGTCCAGGAGAATGAGGGCTGCCATGTTTACTCTGTCAGGGATCATGCAGATGGTGTCTGTGGCGGCGAGTAGTGATGTGTTTTTTTTCTTTTTAATAATGTGGTTGGGCCAGAGCCTGGACTGAGTATCGCAGAGGAGCTGGTGGTTGCTGAGGTAGTTATGAGGCATTGGTTGATTAGTATCTTTATGACCCTTGCTGGGATAGGTAGGACGAAGATTAGAGATGGGTCTGGAGTTAGAAAGTGTGACTGGGTCTATGAATGGTTTCTTGAGCAGGTGCAGGACTGTGCCATATTTTCAGGTGTTCCGGAATGTGGCTGAATCGATGGAGTTGTGGAGGGTGAGAGTTAGTGCTTCGTTGGTAGCAGTGATTTTGACTGTGTTGATGGTGGGCCATGAGGTCAGGGTTCATTTTCCGGCCACAATGGGAAGTTGAGATGTAACAGTGATGGGGTCCGGTTGCTGTGAATGGAGGTGATTTTGTTAGGTAAATTCCGAGCTTGATGCAATAGTCTTGTGAAGGGGTGATTTTACTGAAGGCATCAGGAGGCACAGTGAAATCTTGGATGATGGCAAAGATTTTCTTGCTGCTGTTAGTGCTGGCATCGATTAAATCTGCAAGATCAGTGTGGTCTTGGGTTTCCATATCCTTTGGTGGTAGCATCTTTGGGATGATTTGAAGATGTCTTAATCTCTGCTGTCTTGACTTGTTCTCCATTTGTCCCGAGTTGCTTGCAGTGGTTTTTTGTTTTGTTGGCTGTGACATTTCGTCAGCCTGAGTTCCACTGTCTAGCAAGTGGCCTGTGATCAGGATATTGGGGTTGAGATGCGCTTATGGGTAGTCCGTGTGTCAGCGCATGCGGTGATCCAGCTGTTCTTGATGGTATTCGACAAGTAGCTGGTGTGCTTGGGCCGGTGCACAGAGGATAAGGAAGTTCAATCCTCTTTTTGATGATTTCCAGGAGCAGCGGACGGTTTTGGTGGTAGGTCTCTGGTGGTGCGGGATTGGGTATGCTGACGATGACTATGGCGTTGTCTGTCCACGTCATAGTTTCTGGCTTGTCGACTGTGATGTTGATTGAGGAGAAAATTGGGTCCAATTGGTATCTGGCAGCAGTGGTGGTGGGTTTGGTAATTTTGCTGTGTGAGGCCAAGGAAGTTGAGCTTTTCTAGAAAGGCCATAGAGTTTGGATCCGTGAGGCTTTCTAGGTGAATGTTAAGGTCTCTGAGGCGGATGAATGTGCTGGCATTGATCAAGAGTGCAAGCATGCAAGACTGCCTATCCCACACCCAATATGCACTCTCTACTACACACGTTGGTGTTTACAGTCAACGCCACAAAGCCCCACCTCAAGCCACTTCAGGTCCAAACCTTCCTGGGCTCAGTTGTAAACGCAGTCTTGGGCAAAGTTTACCTGAGCAACAAAAATGTGGCAGCATTTGAGCAACAACTATTACTTTTTCAGTGACTACGTCCTCTCAGAGTTTGAAATGTAATTTGCCTCCTGGATATGATGGCCTCATGCATAGCCATGGTTCTTCAGACAAGGATTCATATGCAAAGCTACAGCAGCAGAGGTACATCGGCTTCACGCTGACTTCTACAGCGCGGGGACACACCAGTAGGTGTAACCAGGCGCTTTACAAACTCAATTTACTTACTTACTTACCTGGGACAAGAGTGTCTTTCAGGTCAATGGTCACAAACAGAGGGCCACTGGTAGATCTAGTGTTGATAAGGACCAGCACCCATCTCTCTCTGCAGTCGTGAGTTGCGGGGAAGGCACTTCACAAACCCAGGTCCAGAGGGGGCCATCACAATGGATGCGTCACTTGCTGAGTTGGGGGACCCTTCAATAACAGAACATTGGCCACCTCATCAATGTAGTCTCCACATCAACCATCTAGAACCTTTAGCCATTCATTGGACCCTCAAAGCTTCTCTCCTGGATATTCAGGCAAGGTGGTTCTAGTTCCGACCGACAGCTTGACTACCATGTTATACCTACAAAAGCAAGGTGGATTATTCTCCCTTCATTTGTCAGCACTAGCTCAACACATTTGGCATTGGGGAGTCCACCACCAAGTACTCCCCCTGTTAGATTATTTTCCAGGATGGACAATGACTTTGCAGATATTCTGAGAAGGATGCAGTAAGAATTCCACGAATGGTAAAGCTACCCTCAAGTCCTTCTCCCTTAATTTTGTTGGTCGGGCACCCCTGACTTAGACCTTTTTGCCACATGTTAAATTGCAAAATGCCCAAGCTTGCCACCAGGTTTCCATTCCTCCAGTGTATGGGTAATGCTCTGTGGATGAACTGGTCCAGAATCTTGTCCGCAGAGGAAGAAAAGTGATGCAAACATCCCTCTCCTTCATCTTGGTTGCTCCCACTTGGGCCTGGCAACCGTGGTACTCTACACTTTTAGAGATATCCATTGTGCCACACCAGAAGCTCTCCAACAGACTGGACCTTTTAACACAAAGCCAATGCAGGGTCAGACACCGGGACGCCCAGCAGCTCAGCCTAGCTATCTGGCTCCTGAGGACCTAGAGTTTGGTTGCCTTAACTTACTTCAAGAGTGCATGAATATACTCAAGGAAACCCATATCTATCACACACACCTTCTATGCAGCTAAGTGGAAAAGGTTTTCCCACTACTGTACCCCGAGACACAAACCCTCCTAAGC
Organism: Lissotriton vulgaris; assembly: GCF_964263255.1. Taxonomy (NCBI): domain Eukaryota; kingdom Metazoa; phylum Chordata; class Amphibia; order Caudata; family Salamandridae; genus Lissotriton; species Lissotriton vulgaris. The sequence continues at coordinate 1,103,416,493 of NC_141693.1, forward strand.
CTACAGTACAAGACATCATTTGTTATTATCTACATTTGTAAAAGCCGGGTTTACAACACCATTCAACTGCACCTAGCTGCTATTGCTACATACATGCAGAACAGAGAACAGTCCTCACTCTTAAACATCTCTTTATGGAAGACCTTAAACCTGTTGTCCCACCTAGGGTACCATCTGCCTCAGTCTAGAATATCAGTATGGCGCTCGCCAGACTCATGTAACCCCCCTTAGAACCACAGCATTCTTGTTCTTTACATTTTCTTTCCTGAAAGGCCGCCTTTCTGGTAGCCATAACATCACTTAGGCGTATTAGTGAGCAACAGGCCTTCAAACTACAAGAACCTTTCTTCCAGGTTCATAATAATAGGGTGGTTCTTCGGACCAGCCCCGGGTTCCTGCCTAAGGTGGTCTCCCTATTTCACCTTATACAAACAATTGAGCTACCGGTCTTTCCACAGTCTGACTCAGTAGCTAAGAGAGCACTTCACACACTTGATGTCACGCGTGGTCTCTTGTATCATATAAACAGGACCAAACCTTTCCTTAAAGCACAGCTAATTTCTGTTGTCTTTTCTCATCCTCATAAAGGACACCCCATTTCTAAAGCAGGTGTGGCCAGGTGGGTTGTTAAATGTATGTAGATCTGTTACTTCAAAGTCAAAAGGTACCTAGGTTTCCACAACGGCCCACACTCCACTGCCAGCAGGGCGTCAATGTGGTCTTTCTTGGCAGCATACCCCTAGCTGAGACCTGTACAACTGCCACATGGTCCACACCACATAGCTTCAGAAAGTATTATTGTGTGGATATCCTTGCGAAGCAACACGTTAGACACCCCATAGGGGAGTACTACTGCTTTACATCGAGGTAGAACATGTGTATCTACAGCCGCACATCCTATGAACTGATTGTTACTGACCCTGTATGTTTGTTGCATGTAGTGCTGTAGATTCACTTGATGCCACACTCTTACGTTGCAGACAGTGTTTGCTACAGATATCTTCAACCTTCAGAATTGTTTATACTACATGCATGGCCACAGATCTACCCTACTCGCTACTCCATACCTAGGCACCTGCTGTGCGAAAAACAATCTAACTATTTATTCAGTGCCCCTGCACATTCACAATCCGAGGAGGAGCCGTCACCAAGACCTCGTAACTCAAAATATTAAAACAAGTTGCAACTGTGCAAGCCCAACGCTAGACCTAAGGAGTATGCAGAACATGTGAATGTACAGCATTGAATGCAACAAACAGATACTTACTGGCTAAGTCACCTAATCCTTTTGCTTTTAGCCTTTTTTTTTAAATATTAGAATTACGAGGGCCCAACAGCTTCCCCTGCTATAAGGTTTTGCAAAAAACATGCCAAAACCAGTATTAGAAAGCCAAAAAGTTTTTCTTAACAATGCAGCAGACATTGCATATGCACAAAAAACTTGGTGTCCTAAGGATAACACTCTGCTAGGTGTAATATTGCAAGTTACAATGAGGAATGGTAAAAAAAAAAATACGATCTTTACATGTAGGTGTGGGGGCGCACATCAATTCCGCACACAACCATTACCGCGTCCGATCTCAGCTCCTTCCATTCAACTCTCACTCAGCTCAGTATCATTCAGATCACTCAATGAATTATCAGAATTGAGGGAAGAGTTAGAGTTCCCACCATTCAGTTAGGTCAGCCTGAAGCTTATCGTCTTTACGATGTAATGTTATGGCCACTATGTATTTAGCCAGGACCATTATCAGCTGCAGCAGTCTGTGGGCTATTTTCAGTTTCTTGGGTTTTCGTATATAGCCCAACAGGCAATGTATTGGCTCCTCTCTTAAGGGGAGGCCTGTGCTTGCGCTCACATTTGCCACAGCTCGGGGTCAGAACTGCCACAGCTCAGGACATGCCCAAGCCAGGTGCAGAAAATCTGCCCACTCTGTTCCACATCTAAGGGACGTGTCAGCGTGGTTTTGCGAGATACTCCGTATTTTCACCAGTGTAAGGTAGGTGGGGTGTATACAATTATAGTGTTTTAGGTGGAGTGTAAAAAATTATAGTGTATTAGCTTGAACTTTGCGTAACAAGAGACTGCGTGTGTAAGCATGCATATGACTGTCAAAGCCTTGTCATCAATCCGTTCATTTAGGTCCCCCTCCCATGCCACTCTTGACCGCAGGATCGGGGTAGTTGAATCTAGCCTCATGGCTTTGTATAGGAGAGATCATCCTGTGCCCGGATCCACATGTAAGCAACAAGTCCTGTATGTGTGTCGGTTGTGGGATATCCGGGTACTCGGGCAAACATCCCTCTCCTTCATGGCAATCTCCAAAATCCCATATAGTGAAGGTAATGACCCTTACCTAGATCGAAGTTGTCACAGGCTTGTTCATGTGTTATAAACGTTTTGCTCGGGTAGAGGTCCACCAGAACGTCACATTCCCTGTCCTTCCAAGTCTGGGAAGACTTGTGTGCGCTCATATCTCTAATGGGGGCTAATTTCCATATGGGGTGTTCCCTGTAAAAGGGCGCATGTCTCAGTATTTTTTCCACGTACTCTTACCGTATATTCAGTTTAGCGTTCTATATATGGCTGGTCCTCACTGACCTCCTTACCCTGCATCAGCCCTACTGGGAGTTTATCTGAGTGCACTCGGTCAGCAAGGAGTCATTTTTAGGGCTCGCAAGCGAAGCGAGTGAAAAGCACTTTTACTAGGGTTTCAAAAATGGACCTTGAAATTCCACACAGCTCGTGCATGTGCATTTCTAAGTCCATTTTGATTGGGCTTTGCATGTGTGCTGTTTTATAACAGAACACGCAATAGGCCATAGGCGGTCGCGTCGCTCAGCCTATGGCCTATTGATGCCAGAAACCGGTCCCCGGGAGCTTGTTTCCTTCCCAGTGTAAGAATTGGCTTTTGTAGTTTGGTTTGTCCAGTTCCCATCATGCACTGGGACAGGAACAGACTAATTTGCATACAGCCAGGTTCTGAAACTGGGATGGTGCAGTGAGCTAAAAAACGGTGTTGGATCTAGCCCTGATCTCTTGACTGGGTGAGAGCTTTCTGCTTAATTCAGAGACTCTGTCCCTCACCACCCCTTGTTGTAAATATTTTTGTCCACCCTAAGCGTGGAAGGGTATTCTCAGATGTGAGACCCTTGCTCATTGCACCATCAGGATTCAAGCAAACCGGGCCGAAGACGGCTGTAATGCCAGAAACCGGTCCCCGGGAGCTTGTTTCCTTCCCAGTGTAAGAATTGGCTTTTGTAGTTTGGTTTGTCCTGTTCCCATCATGCACTGGGACAGGAACAGACTAATTTGCATACAGCCAGGTTCTGAAACTGGGATGGTGCAGTGAGCTAAAAAACGGTGTTGGATCTAGCCCTGATCTCTTGAATGGGTGAGAGCTTTCTGCTTAATTCAGAGACTCTGTCCCTCACCACCCCTTGTTGTAAATATGGCCTATTGGTGTCTGTTACGCGCACCAAAGCCCATATGTCTTCAATTATGGTGGCCAGACTCAGCCGCCATAATTGAAGACCCATGCTCGCAGTGGCGCGTGCGCGGCACCACTCATGGGCTTTTTTTTTTTTTTTTTTTTTTTTTTATCCATTTCACGGCCGAAGCAACTAAAGGCTGTTCTTTCTTGTTCTGTAAGAGCTGCTCAGTTAAGTACTGAGCCCTGTTAGTTGCTGTAGCGCCCATTTTACAGAGGGAGCGGCCTGTGAAGCGTTTAGTTGCCGTTTTTATGACGCCTAAGAACTAGGCGCTAGGCAGAGCTGTAACGTCCCGGCTGCCCGCCCCCTGACAGCGATGAGACTGCCATTGCCCGCGATCCAAACAGCGGTTTATCCCCTCATCCTCCAGGTGTTCCACATTCATCATCCATGGCATGCGCCATTGTTTCAAATATTACCTTGGTGAAACTTTTTCACCAGGATACAATAAATACTTTTAGAAACCGTTCCCGCTGTCCCTGCCCTGGGAGGAGAGAATGTGTACAGCCAAATGTCCCCTTGTAGTGCCCAAAGCGCTTAATGCTCTCTTGCTGCGCTTAAAACGCCTAACGTCACAATAGGTTCATAGGGTCTCCGGGAGGGGGCGTTGTGTGTGTGAGGGTGCGTGTGTGCTTTGTATGTGTGCGTGTTTTATGTGTGTGAGCATGCATGCGTTTGTGTGTGGTTTGTATGAGTGTGTGAGCGTGTTTGTCTCTGTGTGCCTGTGTGTGTGTTCTGTGTTTGTGCGCGCGCGCAGCACGTGATCCACATATGGAAATTAGTTTTTTTTAGGTCTCGCCTGTCTAATAATTAATAACCATTAGGACAATAATGAGGGTGCCGGCCACCGCTGGACCGATCTGCAGACTCGTCTTTTCCACTTTCATAAAAACAATGGTTTGACTTTGAAGAAAATTACTTTTTTTTCAAAAGTGAAATCCAGCTGCAGCCCCCCATCCAGTACCCCCCTCTTTTTTCTCTTTCTTTTAATACTCTGCGTTCTATCATGCACGCCTTGGTACAGGACAATTAAGCAGTGGGCTTAGCCAGCGATGGAAATTTATTGCTATCAAATCCATATTTCTATTTCCCTGCTGAATAGTAACCTATTTGAATATAATTAAAGGTTTTCATTAGAGACGAGACGGGCCCTGGCGCGCAGTTCCTGGGGAGATTCACAAATACGCGCTTGTTTTCTTCTCCATGTGTGACTGATTTATGACTCTCAGCACTCTTTGCAGTCCATTAGGGCAAATGTGTGTCCGACACCCTGAGACTGTGACATACTGCGATCACTCTCTACGTATATCACACTTATAAGTTGTCTATAATTGCGTACCACATGCCTGCCCCTTCCTTCAAAAACTGTTTTCTGCTACAAAAAAAGCGTGTTTATTCCACTTGTTGCCACTGTAAATGTCCACCCGGATTGTACAGCACACTGAAACCCGGTGGAGTGAGGCTCACTCCCCAAATAGTGGGGCAATTATACTAAGAAAATTTGATAAATGTATTTCTGGACCCTGAGGAGATCTAGGGTAGCATAGTATCAAAGTGTTTTTTGGCAAATCTGTAAATCGCTAAGTAGTCTGGTATATGTTTATCGCACTATACAATGACACAATTCGGCTGTTCTTTTTGCACCAGCAACATAATTAATTGCTTTGCATATAAAATGAAGGTTAACATTTTGCTGCAACGAAAATATTGCAGAGTTAGAACTATTTGGAAAGATTGTTCTTTGTACGCAAGTTGCAAACTTAATCGAGGGGTACATTAAATGCAGACTACTAGTGTGTATTCCTACAGGGCCAACTCAACGTTTCATGCTTGATAAAATCAGTGCCCTTGATGTGGGTAATTGGAATAACAGGTTGTATATGCAGTGCCTCATACTATAGTTCTGCAGAATCTAAGGAAAGTAAATGACAGGTTTTAATATTATACATATAAATATTCATTTACCGACCGGATGGAAGCCCATGACTTGCTATATTGGTGTTTGTGACTTTTAGATCACTGCAGATATCATGCAGACTCGTCTTTTCCACTTTCATAAAAACAATGGTTTGACTTTGAAGAAAATTACTTTTTTTTCAAAAGTGAAATCCAGCTGCAGCCCCCCATCCAGTACCCCCCTCTTTTTTCTCTTTCTTTTAATACTCTGCGTTCTATCATGCACGCCTTGGTACAGGACAATTAAGCAGTGGGCTTAGCCAGCGATGGAAATTTATTGCTATCAAATCCATATTTCTATTTCCCTGCTGAATAGTAACCTATTTGAATATAATTAAAGGTTTTCATTAGAGACGAGACGGGCCCTGGCGCGCAGTTCCTGGGGAGATTCACAAATACGCGCTTGTTTTCTTCTCCATGTGTGACTGATTTATGACTCTCAGCACTCTTTGCAGTCCATTAGGGCAAATGTGTGTCCGACACCCTGAGACTGTGACATACTGCGATCACTCTCTACGTATATCACACTTATAAGTTGTCTATAATTGCGTACCACATGCCTGCCCCTTCCTTCAAAAACTGTTTTCTGCTACAAAAAAAGCGTGTTTATTCCACTTGTTGCCACTGTAAATGTCCACCCGGATTGTACAGCACACTGAAACCCGGTGGAGTGAGGCTCACTCCCCAAATAGTGGGGCAATTATACTAAGAAAATTTGATAAATGTATTTCTGGACCCTGAGGAGATCTAGGGTAGCATAGTATCAAAGTGTTTTTTGGCAAATCTGTAAATCGCTAAGTAGTCTGGTATATGTTTATCGCACTATACAATGACACAATTCGGCTGTTCTTTTTGCACCAGCAACATAATTAATTGCTTTGCATATACAATGAAGGTTAACATTTTGCTGCAACGAAAATATTGCAGAGTTAGAACTATTTGGAAAGATTGTTCTTTGTACGCAAGTTGCAAACTTAATCGAGGGGTACATTAAATGCAGACTACTAGTGTGTATTCCTACAGGGCCAACTCAACGTTTCATGCTTGATAAAATCAGTGCCCTTGATGTGGGTAATTGGAATAACAGGTTGTATATGCAGTGCTTCATACTATAGTTCTGCAGAATCTAAGGAAAGTAAATGACAGGTTTTAATATTATACATATAAATATTCATTTACCGACCGGATGGAAGCCCATGACTTGCTATATTGGTGTTTGTGACTTTTAGATCACTGCAGATATCATAAGGGACCATTTAAATCACTAAGCTACCCTGTAAGCATAATACTACAAGCATTGGCAATGCAAATAGGTCCGGCTTTAAAGGAGTTTTATGTGATGGTAATGTGAAGCGTTACAAATAAATAGCATAGAAGTTGACCCTTGCTGGTAGGTCGCTCCCCCACCACACAGCTCCGCCTGTGTGTCCTGACCCTGCCCCAGCTGCCGCTGCTGTAGAAGCTGAGGCCCTCCTCCACCCACAGGCTACCACCTGCGCCTCATCCCTGGTGGCCAGTGGTAGGCCTTAGGTTTGTATCACTGTCGCTGTCTGTCTTTCTTCCCTGTACTGCCCATACTGTCTTCTGGTGTCTGTGACCGCCATTGCCTGTCTCCCCCCTGTGCCTGCATTCTTATCTGTGCCCGTTTTCTTGCCTCTGTTCCCTGATTTTGCTCGTTTTCTTGCCTTCTGTTCCCTTATTGTGCTCGTTTCTTGCCTTCTGCTGCCCCTCGCTGCCCCTGATTTGTGCCCGTTTTCTTGCCTTCTGCTCCCCTAATTGTGCTAGTTTTCTTGCCTTCTGCTCCCCTAATTGTGCTCGTTTTTTTTCTTGCCTCCTGGTCCCTGATTGTGCTTGTTTCTTGCCATCTGCTCCCCCTCGCTGCCCCTGATTTGTGCCCGTTTTCTTGCCTTCTGCTCCCCTGATTGTGCTTGTTTTCTTGCCTTCTGCTCCCCTAATTGTGCTAATTTTTCCTATCTCTGCCCCTTGATTGTGCTTGTTTTTTAGGTGTCGCTGGCGTCGCAGCGCCAAGCGCTGTCGCCAGCGATACTTATTGTCGCTGTGTCTGCAGCGAAGTAGGACAGGAGAGGTGCACGAGCTTACCAAAGCCATTGCAGACAATGGCAGTGACCGCGTGCTTTAGTAGACACGCGCTGTGAACGTGCACGATTTAGGAGACACGCCCTGTGAATGCACGCGTCTCTTCTCGCGCTCTCTCACACTTTCACTTTCACAGCGCGTGTCTCCTAAAGCGCGCGATCACAGCCATTGTCTGCAATTGGCAATGCGTGCCCGGACTCAGATAACACCCCCTAACCTGCCTCCACTACTCGGCAGTAGAACTTGTTTTCAGTGAGCCGCGAGGGGCTTGGTGTACAAGTGTCACTAAAGTACAGAGCGAACATGTTCTAGTAGATCGATTGAAGAGCTTGTTTTAAAAGGGGTGGCCAGCCTCCTCACGTTGTACCTGATGAACGCAATCTTTAGCCTCAGTCTGAGCTCTATTTCCAATACTATTCAGCAACACCCTGGGCAGGGGAGTGGGAGAGACCCTCGTCCTCCGTCCGCAGCCGCAAGTAAGCTTGTAGCAGCTTGTAGCAGCTCCCAAGTGTCACGAGGTCAGGTCTGGATAGTTATGAGGTCCCAGCTGGCCGACAGCTACCATGGCAGAACGCAGCGTCTTTAAGCCAGTCCTCTCTGTGTGGAACTTGGCATCGGCCCCAGCACAACGCTATGCATTGTTTAGCTAACAGAAGAAGCATGGCAGTTAGTTTTATGCTTCCTGCAGGCACATTCTTCACGTACCCTAGCAGCGCAGGTATAGGAGCGCATTCTATACACAATTCTAACATCTCCTCTATTGCATCAAAAATGATTACCCAGTATTGATTAATGTTCCGGCATTCCCAGGCTCGGTGTAGAAAGGTCGTGCCGGGGGATCAGCATCGCAGACAACATGGTTAGTCTATCAGACCTATTCTGTGGAGCCATTCAGGTGACCTGTACAGTTCGTGTTGAAATTTAAAATGGACAAGGCAAAGATGATAGTTAAGGGACTGAGCTCTTTCCTGCACGCAGCAGTAGGTCCTGCATGATCGATGTGCCAAGCAGAGCTTCCCATTCGTGCCGCTCTTTCAGGAAGCATATTGGCACTGTGCGCTGCATGTCCGAGGATAACCTTGTGATCAGCCTGCGGGGGGGGAAGGGTTCTTTAGAAAGCTCTCTAGTGCCTGGAACGTGGGTTGCGCAGCTGGGAAGGAGATGAAGCACCTGCGCAGTACGGCCGGTAGCTGGTAGTAAGTAATTCTCTCTAATTTATTCAGCCCAAAGACCTGTTGCTGGTTGCTGAAAAGTTATTTAAGGGCTCTGAGAGTTTGTCAGTGAGCTCACACACAACCCCTCTTACACACCCCCACACCCTCCACACACCCCCACCCCCACACACAACCCCACACACACACACACCCCACACACACAACCCCCCACACACACAACCCCCCACACACACAACCCCCCACACACACAACCCCCCCACACACACAACCCCCCCACACACACAACCCCCCCACACACACAACCCCCCACACACACAACCCCCCCACACCCAACCCCCCCACACCCCCAACCCCCCCACACACCCAACCCCCCCACACACCCAACCCCCCACACACAACCCCCCCACACACAACCCCCCAAACACAACCCCCCGACACACAACCCCCCCCACACACACAACCTCCCACACACAACCACACACACACACCCACCCACCCAAACACACCCGCACACACACACCCGCCCGCACACAAGCACACACACAACCCCACTCAACCACACACACACACAACCCCAAACACAAACGCACCCACAAACGCACCCACAAACGCACACACAACCCCACACACACAACCCCACACACACAACCCCACACACACAACCCCACACACACACACACAACCCCACACACACACACACAACCACACACACACACACACGACCACACACAACCACACACACAACCACACACACAACCACACACACACAACCACACACACACAACCACACACACACAACCACACACAACAACCACACACACACAACCACACACAACAACCACACACAACAACCACACACACAACCACCACACTCACAACCATCTATCTATCCCACTCACACTATCTACCTATTGCCCTCACTCTATCGTCCTCACTCTATCTATCCTCCTTACTCTATCGCCCTCACTCTATCTATCTATCGCCCTCACTCTATCTATCGCCCTCACTCTATCTATCGCCCTCACTCTATCTATCGCCCTCACTCTATCTATCGCCCTCACTCTTATCTATCGCCCTCACTCTTATCTATCGCCCTCACTCTTATCTATCGCCCTCACTCTTATCTATCGCCCTCACTCTTATCTATCGCCCTCACTCTTATCTATCGCCCTCACTCTTATCTATCGCCCTAACTCTTATCTATCGCCCTAACTCTTATTTATCGCCCTCACTCACTCTATCTATCGCTCTCACTCTATCTATCGCTCTCACTCTATCTATCGCCCTCACTCTATCGCCCTCACTCTTATCTATCGCCCTCACTCTTATCTATCGCCCTCACTCTTATCTATCGCCCTCACTCTTATCTATCGCCCTCACTCTTATCTATCGCCCTCACTCTTATCTATCGCCCTCACTCTTATCTATCGCCCTCACTCTTATCTATCGCCCTCACTCTTATCTATCGCCCTCACTCTTATCTATCGCCCTCACTCTTATCTATCGCCCTAACTCTTATCTATCGCCCTAACTCTTATTTATCGCCCTCACTCACTCTATCTATCGCTCTCACTCTATCTATCGCTCTCACTCTATCTATCGCTCTCACTCTATCTATCGCTCTCACTCTATCTACCGCTCTCACTCTATCGCCCTCACTCTATCTATCTATCGGCCTCACTCTATCTATCTATCGGCCTCACTCTATCTATCGCCCTCACTATCTATTGCCCTCACTCTTTCTATCTATCGCCCTCACTCTTTCTATCTATCGTCCTCACTCTTTCTATCTATCGCCCTCACTCTTTCTATCTATCGCCCTCACTCTTTCTATCTATTGCCCTCACTCTATCTATTGCCCTCACTCTACCTATCGCCCTCACTCTACCTATCGCCCTCACTCTACCTATCGCCCTCACTCTACCTATCGCCCTCACTCTACCTATCGCCCTCACTCTACCTATCGCCCTCACTCTATCTATCGCCCTTACTCTTTATCTATCTATTGCACTCACTCTATCGCATCAGCACAGCATCACTCCGCACCACCACAGCATCACTCAGGGGCACTACAACATCACTATGCGCTACCAGAGCATCACTGAACGCCACAGCATCACTCGTCGCAACCACAACATCACTCAGCGCCACCACAGCATCCATCTGTGCAACCATTCAACAACAGGTTCAAATATGTTCTCTCAATGTTTCAAGCTTTATTACAAATGTCACAAAAATGTTAATATTTCACTTCTGTTTTTGGATTTTCGTCACAATAAAATACACTGAACATAATCTTCACAAAAGTTATTTACAAAAGTTTAAGCTATTGCCATTATAAATTAAAATAACTTTATTTAAGTATTAATAATTAAAAAAATAAAAGCAATTGTTATTTGTAATATCAATACATCTAAGTCACGTAAATACAACACATATTGCATTACAATTGCTATAGGTGTCACATTTGCGAAAGTTAGAACTATTGGCATTGTAAATGACAACTTTATTAAATTCGCTATTTTCAAAACCAACACATAAATAAAAAATTTGTCATTTACAATACCAATAGTTAAAACTTTCCTAATGCGAGACCTATTGCATTGCAAATGCTTGTTCCCAATTGTCTCTTTCTTACATCCATCGGGAACCATATTGAAGCTGGGTAGAAAAGTCGTATAGGTCAATGCATGGGGCTTCAAACCCCCCCCCCCCCCCCTCAAAATATCTGCGTATCAGCTTGTTCAGCGCTACCCTACTGCATCTTTGCACCCATAGTAAAGAGACGAGGACAGTGTTCATTTGTTTGAAGATTCGAGTTGGGTTCGGACAAAGTGAATTCTGGAGCGCATGAGACATCAAGAAAGCATCACCATTTTTGATACTGCGAGTCTGCCCATTAATGAAAACGGTACAGCATTCCGGAAGGTCACAGAGCGTCTCAGGGCGTCTATGACCCTGTCCACATTCAGCGCTATTAACTGGGCATTGTCTAGTGTTATCTGGATGCCAAGGTACCGGAAATGTGCTCGCTCTCAGCTCATTTCCAGGTTTGGGAAACCTTCTAAGGGCAATGTGGCCATGCTCGCCAGGAGAAAAATCAGGGATTTATGTTGGTTAAGTTGCAGTCCAGAGACCTCACTGAATTGTTCCATATGCTGCAGGAGCCTAGGTAGGGCATCCTGTGGGGACGCTTCATAAAAAAGGGCATCATCCGTGTAGATGGAGATCACATGAGTCATGTCTCCCACCCAGATACCCCACTGCCCCATTTCCGCCAGGTGTTCAACGACCAGGGCAAAGAGGAGGGGTGAGAGCGGGCATCACGGATGCGTGCCTCGGCCCAAGACACATTCTTCCGCTCTCAAGCCTTTCCCACACATACTTGTGGTTCTGTGTACAGTATTTTCACCCAGCGGCGTAAATGGAGCCCAAACCCTATTGCTTTAAGGATCTCCAGCAGGTAACCCCAGTCATCTGCATCAAAGGCTTTGCCAGGTCTATTGACTTGAGTGCAAGTTCTTCGTCTCAGTGTTTCACTTCTTGCATAATGTGGGTTAGTCGACGGAGGTTCATGCCAGTGTGGCAGCCAGGAATAAAGCCATATTGGTCTTTGTGTATAAGGTGTGGCATATGCGGTCCAAGGCGAGAATCAAGGAGTTTGCACTATATTTTCTTGTCCGTGTTGATCATGATAATTTGGTGGTAGGAGGAAGGATTGCAGCTGTCCCCGCCTGGTTTCAGCACCATACACATTTCGCCTCTCCTCATGGTGGGAGGGAGGATTCCTTCATCAAAGGCCTCCTCTTAAACCTGCATCAGTGCATGAGTCAGCGTCCGAGAATTTCTGGTAGAACTCAGGCAGGAACTCATCGCCCCCTAGGGCCTTGGCCCATGGCAACAGTAATAATGCTGCTCATATTTCCTCCATTGTCAATTGAGCTTCAAGCTCCTCTGAGGCCTGTGCATGGAGGTGCGTCAAGTTTGTGGCTCGCATTTATGAGATGTATCTGTCTTCCTTCACTGCCGGGTCCGCAGTGTACACTGTCTGGAGATGCCGCTGCATCTCTTGCAGGATTTCAGCCTTGGTGTGTTCTACCTCGCCTGTAGGCATATGAAGAGCAATAATCTGGACAGAGGAGGATCCACACCAGGAGTCATCCACATTTGTCACCCTCTTTATATAAGTGCTATCGATACTGACCAATTGTATACTTGTCTTGCCTGTCCCAAATGTCGCTTATGTGCGCTCGTATTCCCCATTCTCGGCTTGTTTCGGTCAGATCAGCCCAGTCCTGGGCCTGAGCCCCAGCTAGTGCCGCTTCCTCTACCTCAAGGTCCCGTTGTAGTTGCCTACGGACCCCGCATGTCAGACCCACACAGGTCCCTCGTGTCACAGCTTTCAGTGCCTCCTATTTTGTGGCTCTAGAAATGCTCGACTCTTCCTAGATAATTATCATAGGGCCATTTAAGAGTCGCAATATGTTCTCCCTTCCAACCGGGTCTTCTAGGATGTCTGACTCCATCCGCCACGTTCTAGGCCATGCAACTAACCATAGAGTGGTCGTAGAGGAATCGGTCTGATGGTTTACCTCAACGCTTAGGTTCGTCTCCGCTGCCAAAACCACAACCCTGTCCAGCCTACTGTGTGTGTTATGTGTGGAGGAATAGCAAGTGTACAACTTCTTAGTCTGGTGTCTGTCCTTCCCTATGGCTTGTACTCCCAGGTTCCCCATTATCTACTGGAGTCTCAGTCATTCATGGCTTAGTGCCTGGTCGAGGAGGGTGCCTGTCTAGGTTAGGGTCTAATATACAATTGAAGTCTCCCGTTCAGAGACTCGGGCATCTAGGTCCAAGGTTCATACTTCTGGTACGGACTATTAAAATTCTGGGTCATCCACATTTTAAGCATATATGTTCAGGATAACTATGTCTTGACCATCTAGTTTAGCCCTAAGCAACCATTGATGTCTGCTTCCATGTATTGCAATGCAAACTAGAAAACCCGGGGCTACCCGTATCAGCATGCCCCTTGCCTAAGTAAAGTAGGAGAAATGAGATATCTGGCCCCTCCATTTTCTCTCTTATGTATGCGCCCCCAAGTTGTCAAGATGGGTTTCTTGTATAGGCCACATATACGTGGTGACTCCAGAGGACCAACAGTACCCTGTCACGTTTGATGCATGTGCCCAACCCCCTTACATTCCAGCTGATGAACTTCGTCCCCATTGTTGTAGAAATCTCTGCCAATTTACTTTCAGACCCTTTTTCGTGCACACCAATCATACCCATCAGATGCTGCGTAAAACAACTGACTACATATAATGAAAATAGCCCCCTGAACCCTCTCCCACGGGCATTGACGTGCAACAGTGCATAGGGCTATGCCCTCCCCACACTTGTGCCTGGATGTGCACAGCATCCCCTGAAGCCCAACCGGGGCAATTGAACTTCCGAGTGAGTCAGGCCACCCGGCCTAGCCCAGCCATTGCAACAATGTAAGATATCCAGCCAGAGCCCCAATGTTTGAGCCCTAGGCTCCTCAGAATTTCGAAGAACTCAGTTTCAATTCTTAGTTCAGCGATTTCCCCATTCCACTGATCGGTTAACACGGGCTCCTGACACCGCCCAAAGATGCTCCTCCCCCTGCCCCTATCCTCCTGCCACACCCAAACTCATCGCTGATCACTCAGTGTTTCAAAATTGAGTGGACAGTGGTGAGTTTGTTCAAGACTGCCCCCAATAGGTAGACATTGTCCACCCAAGGTTCTTGTTTTCATCCAGCATCCTCTGTGAGCAGGGCTGAATCCAGGATGGTTTCGGGAACCACTTCACTCATCAGAGTGAGTGTTTCAGAGACATTCTATGGGTCAGTCCTAGGTTCTGCCATATGGGGGTAGGGGACACCCAGGTCTATGGATTCCACTTGCATGGTACAATCTTTCCCCAGCATGATCCTCTGTTGATTTGGTGGGTCTCCTTCAGTGAGCTTGTCCCTGTGTCTGTTGCTTCGAGGACCTTGATCCGGTTGGGTTCCCCAACCCCTCGACCAACATGTCGCTCCCGGTGGGGGGAAGGGCGTCTCCTCGAATCTCCAGCCACTCCCAGGCCTCCTTGGCGGTTTCAAAGAAGTGGACCTTACCATGTGCGATTACCTTAAGCTTGGCAGGGTAAAGCAACATGTCATGGAGCTTCTGCTTCCCTCCTAAGAAGGTTTGTTGCTGCTCCTGAACCGGTCTGGTCTAATCAGGGCATATAGCAACTTTATTATTCTCATAGCACAAGTTTGGTGCCTCTTTTGCTGCTTGCCGGATACAGTCCCGGTCTTGATCATTTAGAATTTTAGCGATTATTTCCCGGGGTGGGGGGGAGCCCCCGGGGGCAGAGGGGGAACAAGGATCTATGCACTCTCTCCACTACAAATATGTCCGAGAGGCCATTTGGGCAGGGCTTGGTGCTTATTCAACATTGCAGGAAGATTTCAGTCCTGCCCTCCTCGACGCTCTCAGGGATCTCAAGGACTCTGATATTGCTACGTCACGTGCAGCCCCCTGCCTGCTTGTTCCTGCTCATAGGTTCCCTGGCCTATAAATTCGGGTTAGACTATTCTATTGCAGCAGGACCAAGATTAATTTCCATATAGTTGATTCCTGTCTGAGGTGGCATGGTGGACGAAAAAAAATAAAGGAATGAATTGCTATCCTGAGTAAATATCAGTGGCTGAAGTTAAGTCAAGGAATCTATCCATCATTTTTCCCTCCCTTTATAAATAACACAATCATCATAAGGCTTATTGCAAATTATGCGAAATGCAAAACCAGCAGTTTGGTGCTATATTTCTTAGCGAAATGCATCCTCTCCTCCATTTTGGACGCAAGAATGCATTCCAAAAGTAAATGCAGAAAAAACTCCAGTGCTACAAACAGTAGCCACTCCGGTGCGGGTCATTTGTATTGTTCTTGCGCACTCGTTCTACATTTTTGCTTCAAATGGCATAGAATTATGTGGTGTAATACTGTGATTTCTGGAATGTTGCGTAACTTGAAAATATGAAAGATTACACTGACGTAACTGAAATTTTGACGTGGCCAAGTTTTAAACATCTTGAAAGCAAGCCCCTGTAGGCAAATGAAAACACTGCTCCATATTCTAAAACTTAGGCCTTGCATGCGCTGTTGCTTGCAAAACATGTTGTTTTCTTACAGGGGACTTACCATTGGTTGGCTACATTATTACTGTAACTTCCTTCCGTCTCTTTAGTCAATATGTGCTGGCTTCACTTCTTTGTGTGTTTGTCGCTCACCTGGAGCACGGCGCAAGTACTTATTCATTGCTTAGGGTCCTTCCACTGCTCACGCTTTTGGAACTGCTTTTTAGGTTTCGCCTGTTGAAAGCTGGGCAAGCAGCGTTTCGCGCAGGCGAAATCTTTTGAGTTACAGTATGGCTGTTTGTCCCGCCCCTGTTTCCCATTGGCTAGCTCCATAAATGGAGGCTAGCCATTGGAAAACAGAGGCGTCCGTCATTCTGCGAGGTGACTCGTGGGCGTTCCTGAGATTTTTTCTCATCCGGCCCCTTTTATCACGTCAGTGCAGCGGTGGCCGGGGTTTATTTTTTGGGTCGTCAAGGTTTGTTTTCGTCGTTTCTCTTAAGATGGCGGCCAGGCAGTAGCTTGTTTGTACAGGTCAGGACATTATTATGTTCGTGCCGTTAACCCGCCCCCCTCCCGCTGTCCGTTTGCCCGTTCCCGACATTATTATTCTTGTGCCGGTAACCTGCCCCCCTCCCGCTGTCCGTTTGCCCGTTCCCGACATTATTATGTTCGTGCCGTTAACCCGCCCCCCTCCCGCTGTCCGTTTGCCCGTTCCCGACATTATTATGTTCGTGACGTTAACCTGCCCCCCTCCCGCTGTCCGTTTGCCCGTTCCCGCCCCCCACTCCCTCCCGCTGTCCGTGTTTAATGCTTGTTTGTTGTTGTTGCCATTCTGGTCACTCTCTGATGGGACGGGGGTGGCCTCAGGCCCGATTGCGTGAAATGTCGGGTTTTTTTAGCCGGCGAGGTCTTTCAGACCCGAGATGTCACTTCTTGAAAGGACTCTTGGGCGCAGGCTTCGAGGTGCGGACCCAGGCCCCCTGCTTGCACGCTTTACGCCGCTTGCTGTCAGCATCGCCGAGCCACAGATGTAAAAGCAGAGTGTCCAGGGTGGATTAGGTGCGCACAGGACACAGATTGTAGCTTTGGAGTCTCCGGCATTATGGGACCGACCTTTATGGCTTTTATCGATATCTAGCACTTCATTTATTTGCTCCTTACATGGGAATGTTGTACGTCGTTTGGTAAATTAAAACAATCATTTCTGAGCACGGAATTCTCTTTCTGGAAATAACCACGGCTCGGCTCTATAAGTGAAAGCCGAGCGTGCCCTCTGGAGCTGGGGGCCTGCTCCCCATTACCAGTGGCTGCTGGTGAGTGTTGGCTCGTGCTGTAATTGTTGTGCTGGGACAGGCAGCCGCAGGGCAGAGCGGGCAGCGTGTGTTTGAAGTGGGAGGCGGCGTGCTACGACATGTCGAGCCAAGGACTTCCAGCCTCTAGACAGGAACCCAAACTATCAGGGCCCCAAATCAATACGAGCTCCGCCCCTTTCCTCTTGCGAGGCACACACTGGATTGTAAGTTACGCTATATACACACACACACACACACACACACACACACACACACACACACACACACACACACACTCACTCACTCGTTCCTCAGTTAATTTATTTTACATCTTTAAAATATTTTCTCACACTTCTGTCCAACAGTCAGTTTGTCTTAAGCTCTTTCCGCTAACCTTTCTAAACATACCTCAGGTAAGGGGCATGTATTGTGTACATACTTGTTTATTACGCTGTTGCTTAGCTGGGCGAGAAAGTGTTTGAGCTCAGGCAGCTGCCAAAAGACAGCCGAACCTCTGTTACGAGACGGCCGTCCAGGGTATTGACTTTGTGTCATTTCGTAATTCTATTCGTCGTAATTGAAGTGCCAGTGCCCTGTTAGCCAGTTGGACACTCAGAAGTGACGTACAGCGGGTTTACGTGGGAGGTAAGGGTAACGACACCACTGCTACGCTTATGTTAAGAATATTAGCAAGAAAAGACATACTAGTAGCCTGTTTTCCAAGACTCAGTGTCGGCACCCTTTGGCCTGGACGCGATGACTCTCTGTGGTTTGCAGTAAGACGTGCTCCTCATTGCGGGGATTACTGAAGGCTGCCCGCCTGCTCTGCACAGCCCAGTGCAGGGGTGGAGTTCGCCGTCTTTCATGCAATACATTTATGAAAAAATGAGACCGGGAGCATCAATGTCTATTTAAAGATGAACCAAGCACCAGGTCTCATAGCGCTTACACCCTGCCCACATGCTTGGGATAACTTTCTAGAAGTGGCTGGGCTGATGGGACAGAGCGAGGGTGCCTTGTTGCCACCTTAAAGTGACCGAAATGCTAATTGCTCAGCTAAATTCTCGATTTTCATAGCACACAAAATATGTGAAGGTTAAAAAAAGTCAGACAAGATATAGGCAGCAAGATACAGGCAGACCCCATTGCGTTCTGCAGGCGTAATAGCTCGTACACTATGGCAGTCTCTGGGTGTGTGTGGCTCTGGGTGTGTGTGGCTCTGGGTGTGTGTGTGTGTGGCTCTTGGTGTGTGTGTGTGTGTGTGTGTGTGTGTGTGTGTGTGTGTGTGTGGCTCTGGGTGGGTGTGTGTGGCTGGCTCTGGGTGTGTGTGGCTGGCTCTGGGTGTGTGTGTGGCTCTGGGTGTGTGTGTGTGGTACTAATTGCTGTCTGCTGAGCTCGTCCGTAGGGTACAATAGGTCTCACATTTGCGAGTGATTAAGCTAATGGCAATGTAAATGACAATTCCATTGATTTATCTGTTTTCAAAACCAACACATAAATACACATTTTGTCATTTACAATGCCAATAGCTCTAACTTTTCCAAAGGAGAAACCATTGCATTGTAAATGCTTGTTTATCAGAGTTGCAGAACTCCTTTAGAGTGGTTGTTTCCAGTCTGCCTCTCTCCTTGCCTCGCCCGCCATCCTGCTCCACTGCCTGCCCCATCCCACTCCGCATTCTTTCTTGCCTGAGTCGTTGTTTTGCCTAGTCAACCTCCCAGTGTGCTTTGATTTGCCCCCACCCTCCCTGCCTGCTGTCTTTGTTGCTTTGCCAGCACGTCCCTTTCAGCTGTCTGTGTTGCTTTGCCCTTACTCGTTCGCATTGCCCCTAGGACCTGCCCAAAAAACGCTATGACGAGTACACTGCTAGCCGCTTCATAGCGCGTTTTCACCTCTTCCATTTGCCCTCTATTTTGACTGTCTCCCGTCCTCCATTTTGCCTGCTGCTCTGTCCTTACACCACTAATAAAAAAGAAAAAGCATTGGCAAAGCCAATTGGTCTCTCCTATGCAAGAATTATTGCCTTTGTTGAAACCTATAGGCTTTCTTTTTTTTTAAGCGTGTTAATAGTTCCACCAAAATGAATTCCTTTTTTACTTACATTTTTTACTTTTGTTCATGTAGAACCCGATAATCTGAGTGACTCGCTTTTTTCTGGGGATGAAGAACATGCTGGAGCAGAGGAAATAAAGAATGAAATCAATGGCAATTGGCCAGTATCTTCATTAACAGAAGCTCGACTTCATGCCAAAGCAAAGAGACGTTTAAGAAAGAATTCCTCCCGGGATTCTGGGAGAGGTGACTCAGTCAGTGACCCTGGAGATGGCATCCGACTCGGAGCAGGAACACCGACCAGTCCAAAGCAGAAGCTCTTAGATAGAAAGTCCCGCTCTGGAAAAGGACGAGGACTGCCAAAGAAGGGTAAGCTGCCCCATGTATCAGTCCTACATTTTATTTACATTTTTAATAAGATTATGAAGCGTCTTCGCATAATTCATTTGTATCGCGCAGTCCATACCCAAGCATGATTGCTCATCACTACCCATAAAATAAATGATTGTCCCCTAAATGGGTACCATTAAAATGCACTGTGCTATTGTGAGAATAATTCCATAGTTCATATGGAGCGTGGTTTTGTATGTTGTCATGCCCTGAATGGGAGTGAAGCATCTACGCGTAATGCATTGTATATACTATTGTACAGTGCATCCACAAGCAAGATTGCTCGCCATTGCTGATTAAATAAATGATTGGGCCCTGAATGGGCTATATACTGTGCACTGTGCTGAAGTAAATAAGTCATGGCAGTGTAGCTTCATATAGTATCACGCACTGAATGGGCTATAGTTACCACGGGGTATCAATTCAATTGTAATAATCATAATTGAAACAAAAAATGTCTGTAAAAATGAATACAAATACAGGTTAAGGAGACATCAAATGTCAAGTTCTGGCAAGAAAATACGTCGATATATATTAACCCCCCATGTGAACCAATAGTTCCTCACTACTATTCACGCCTTGTGGGAATTTTGTCAATTTAAGTCCATTATATAACTGGATTCCATCCTTCGCAATTTTAGAGTTCAGTCCCCACCTCTACAGTTATTGGGTTAGAAAAATCTTAATAGATCTCTATTTGTTTTATGGTTCTCACTGAAATTCCTGGCCACTGGATAGAATTCATCTTCTTTGGCAATAGCTCTCATGTGCTCCAAGATGCGTATATGAAGCTAGGCTGCACATGACCTATTTACATCAGCACGGTACATGGACCATTCAGGACGCAATTATTTATTTTATGGGTAGTGGTGAGCAATTATGCTTGGGGATGAACTGCGCAATACAAATGAATTATGTGAAGACGCTTCATTATCTGTATTTCACAGACTCTTTCAAAATACATTTCCAAGAACTCACCCCTGCGAGTGTCTTTCCTTGTTTTGAAGAGTATATATATATATATATATATATATATATATATATATATATATATATATATATATATATATATATATATATGTGTATGTGTATGTGTATATGTATGTGTATATATATATATGTGTATATATATATATATATATATATATATATATATATAAATATATATATATTTGAACTCCTAATGTCGATTTTCTTTCTAATGATGGCATAATTAGAAGACATTACTTAATTTAAAGTAAACATCTAGAAACTAACTACTAGCGAATGCGTGGTTACTGTATGACGTTTTAACCACATTTCGAAATGGTAATTTTCCATGCTAGTTAGATGAACTAGTGTCAACTGTTGCATTTGTAATCTATTATGCTTCATAAGGATATGTAGCTTCAGAACTGCGCAATCACAAGTGTTGCATGTATTTAAAGTGCATTGCAGTGTCTGTATGATTTTTCCTCTGCACGTGTAGATTCACAAATGTGTGCTCTGTGGGAATGCGCGTATGAAAGTGATGCAAAGCCTTTTCGTCACTGTTAGACCTGTCTGGCCTTTGGCGTAGCCCCTCCTAATAATTATTTATTTTGTCCCCTTTTTGCCCCTGACACCCTTTTTATCTTTTTGTGTCCACTAGATTTTTATGGTGTTGTCCTGGGGGATAGATGCTCTTTTGCCCTCATAGTCTGTTACCTCAGGCCCAGGTGCCTTTTCTGACTGGAATTCACCCAGATCTACAAAATGGTGGATACTAACTGCCATAACTGCCATCCTCTGAGAAATCCCCATAGGAGAACATAGAGCCCTTCCAGAACCTTCTGGACCCTACTGGACCCTGTGTGGCCAGTCTATAAAAGGCAGAATGTCAGGCGACCATTTTGTGCAGTGATCAGGAGGTACTGTGGAACCTGGACATAGGAGGAGTGAGGAAAAGTTAGTAGAGGAGAGACGCACTGAGCTAAGGGAGATCGTTCTAAAGTTCGACTGCCTGCTTCAATGACGTTCTCCCATTACTACTGGAGCCAGCCCTTCTAACCAGGAGAACTTTCAGTTAGTCTACAGGTGCCCAAAGTGCTTAGAGGCCTCTCGAAATAAGTAAGAGGAGCGAGGCGCAAGGTACCTTGGTAACGTGAACCCACTTCCAGTCAGAGGAAGTGAAGGCGTTGGATCCAGGTGCCTGCCAGACCCACCATCTGCGCTGCGGTGTGTCATTGCGTGGAGCGCTACTTTTGTGGTGACTGACGTCGTGTTGACGAAAGCAAGAACCCCACTAAGGCTGTCGAGCGGGCGGAGAAGCCGGCTCTGGCGGACTGACCAGCTGTGTTGCCGGTAACCAAGAAACGCCACAAGCAGCGTGGAGACGCGTCAGAGGGTGGAGCGGAGGTGCGGCTAAGAAAGGCGGACTTAGCCGCGATCCAGGAAGAGGCCGGGCGCCGTGGAGGAAGAGGCGGAGTGAAGGAGGAGCCTTTGTCGGAAGGAGCCGGTGAAAGAAGAGATCCGGCAGCTTCGACGAGAGCGGTGAGGAGTATCAAACCTCCAAACTTGAACCCCCAACCCCCCTCCTCCCCTGGCTCGCTGAACTGTAGCGGGGGTAGAGGTCGAGACTACAGCCCAGCGGGGACAAAGCCGACGGGGACAGTGGGCAACGGCCAGTTCGCGGAGGCACCAAGTAAGCATGGAAAGTGGGAGTAAACGGGCCCCTTACTTAGTTGTTCTCACGCACGAAGTTCCTCTGGAGCGTGAGGAGACCTGGGGTGCTAGCCAAGTAATCCCTTGAGTAAGAGCTACGCTTGACTGGGGCTTTTCCCCGTTTAAAGGAACAGAGCTGAATTGGGGACTCCAGTTACCTGTGATGCAGGGAGTAGTGGAAGGCCTGTAGGAATCCCCATTGCTCTCTCTCTTCCTAAAAGTGAATCACTGGGCTAAATGTTTTAAAAGTGAATAACAGGTTCCCTGTTCTAACTGAATTCCGTGAAAATTCACCTGAGGTGATTGTGAAATGTACAAAATATATAACCAATGAAAGGAGATGAGATCTTAACCTGATTCATGTTATTGGGGGTTTTAGGAACTGTTTAGTTATCGCTATAAGTACCTACTGACAGAAAAAAGCTTAAAACTTTCATTCTAGTTACATGTGTACAGGTTATATTCGGAGTGAGCCACTGTTTATCCTTCAATAGGTGCATAGTACTGTTATAAAGGAGGGGTGAAACTTGTACTGAACTCTTATGAAAATGTACTAAGGGGAATAGTATGAACTTGTAAAGTGTTACCTAATACGCAAAGTGAGAAGGAATATAAGGAGAAATATTGGTGTAAAAAGGAAGAAAATACATAGTGAAACAAATCTATTTTTATAAATTAATCCATATTTTTCCAAAACCATGGTGTAGTGTCGTTTTTGAGTGGAATTGCCTTGAGTTACTGCTGGGTGGTGTGCAAACTTCACACTTGTGTTTCTGGAATCTGACTGTCTTACCCTAGGCCAGGCTACCCTAAGTGGCTTCGCAACCCTGAGTCCAACATATTGGTGTCTAGCGGTGGGATGAGAACTGTGGTTGCGACTACTCTGCAGTAACTAAGTGTAATCCACTAACCTACACCTGGAGTTTTCTCCTGGCGGACTTCCTAATTTTTACTTTTGCTTTTTCCAAATTCATTCCTGGTGGTGGGGTGGAGGTAGCTTCAGATTGCCCCCTTGTTAAACTACTCTTTTTGTGTGCTTGTCCCTAAATTGCCTTTAGCAAAATGGAATTTGCATAGGAAGAACTGGATACTTATTCTGTGGCCCAGCTTAAGGACTTTTGCCAACAAATGGTAGTGTTCTTTAAGCGTGGTGCCAAGAAGGGGGAACTCCAGACCAGTTTGAGGGCTTGGGTGGAAGCACATAGAGAAGGGAAGGAGGAGGATGAGGGGACAGACCGGGACACGGTCATAGAGGTAGAGGGATTGTTCCATCCTGAGGTGGGAAACCTACTCCCAGGACCAATGACCTACTCTAGGAGGGGCAGTAGTGTCTCCGGAGTAAGCTTGACCGAAGCGTAACTCACTGACAGGAGGGGAAAAAAGGCAACTGAAATGGGAGTTGGCCAGGCTAGAACAGGAGAGGGAAGAATGGAGGATGGCTCATGAAGTTAAACTAAAGGAGCTAGAACTCCAGGCCCTGCAACTAGGACCCTCTCCTACTCCAAATGGTGGCAGCGAAACCAAAGAACCAACCAGGGAGTCCAGACCCTACCTGCCTAAGGACATAGTTGCCAGCTATAGTCAGGGGGACAATATAGCCAAATGGCTGGCTGCCTATGAGGTCTCCCTAAGGGCCCATGAGATCCAGGAGAAGCACTGGGGGGGGGGGGGGGGGGGGGGGGTTGTACAAATATATTCCACCTACTGGTCGGGACACCTTGTTAGCCTTAGAACCAGAGGAGCAGACCAACTACCCCACCATGAAGTTAGCATTGATCAGGAAGTTTGGGCTAACCCTGGAAAAGTATCGCCAAAAGTTCAGGGGGAGCCACAAGTTAAGCACCCAGAACTGGGTGGATTTCCTGGACTATGCGAGGAAGGCGTTGGAGGGCTGGGTACAGGGCAGTGAGGTGAAGGACTATGAGGGGTTGTATGACCTTTTTCTTAAAGAGCATCTACTCGAGAAATGCTTTCCCAAGCTGCGCCAACACCTGGTGGACAGCAAGCTGACCAACCCCCGGAAGCTTGCGGAGGAGGCGGACATCTGGGCAAGTACCCGGGTGTCCTCAAAGGGGACTGGAGGGGATTCCCAAAGGGCCGGACAGGGCGCCTCTCAGAAGAAGGAGGGGGAGATGAAAAGCGGGAAGTTCTCTAAAGGTCCCCAAAACAGTTTCCAGGGAAAGGGAACAGGTTTCACCCCTAAGGCTAACCCGCCCAGAAATCCTCATCCTGGCCAGAGGCAGCAGCCAAGGGTTGTCCACTGCTTCGAGTGTGGTGGTGTGGGACATTATAAAGGAGATGTCAAATGCCCAAAGAGACCACCCCCTCCCACCGGAGGAAAAGCCCCGGGAGTAGCTGGTGTAGTGCTCGGGTAGGAGTTGCCCTTAGATAAGGGGGGTGAGTGGGCGGGTGTCACCTTAGTGTCCCTGGGAGAACGGGAGATGGTTCCTAAGATCCAGGTGCCCCCAAATACTACCAAGTATGGGCAATGGATCACCATCAGTGGCCAGAGAGGGGAGGCTCTGAGAGATACAGGATCCAGTATGACTATGGTGAGAAGTCAACTGGTGTCTCCAGAGCAGGTGATTCCCAATGTACTCCACCCCGCCGCGATGGATGACGGCAGAATGAGCCACTACCCTGTGGCCGAGGTTCCCTTTGAGTGAGAAGGGGTTGCAGGTTCACTTCGAGTTGCCGTAAGCCCTGCCGTTCAAAAACTACCTCTGAGCACAGATGGAATACGGAAAGGGTCGCCCTCCACTCTCATTCTATACTACAACTAAAGACCCAAACCAATGGCGTGAAGAAATATCAGTGACTCAGAAGAAGGGGGTCAAAATATCCTGCTCCCAACTAATCTCTTACATACATTATAAGGAGGTAATGCACTGTTCTCCGCCCACTTTAAAAGACCTGTTCTCTCGGACAGCACCACAGAACACCACAAATAGTGACCACTACCAGACGCTGGTCACAAAAGTCCACACCCAATGTTGGACAACGCTCAGAAATAGAGGAAAAAATGTGAGAGAAACAAGTGACCCCTCACGGAAACACCACCAGCGGGGTAACTGGTATGTAATTTCCAGACAGACCCATGTCTCATCATCGGTAGTCACTTGCTTCTCAAAAGAAAATAAGGAGAAAGAAAAGAGGTGTCCAAAACAAACAACTTAAATTGTGACTGACAGTGGAGAGCAGAACAATCTGCTGGTGACAAACACACACAAATATAACTGAGTGCCTAAAAACACACATCACACAACAGTCCCTTAACCAACTTTATTCATAGGGATGTGATAGTGTGCTGAATAAATTAAAAAGGCTGGTAGCTATTCATGCATACCATTACCTAGTGCCAGTGCCGACATGTTTCACTGCTTATAGTGCGTTTTAAGCAGTTTCATCAGGGCTGCACTCAAATGCTGCCACTCCACCTTTGGACACTAGTTCTGTAAAGCACTGTCAGGAGAGAACAGGTGGGGAAACACAATTAAAACCATATAGACCCTAGGTTAGCAAACACATATGGAAAATGAAAGTATGATGATGTGTGGGGAGTATTACCAGGAGACAGCCAAGTTAGTCATACCCGCCGCTCCGATTTCAACAAGGTAACTGGGTACTCCAAACGTAAGTAGATCCCTTATCCCTTAGTCTTAAGTTTTCTGTGTGAAAAAAGAGAGTATACAACAGCATGTATCATGTAGTTTACACACAGCCTAAGGATATGCCATGTAACACAGCGTGAATACTCCCTAGAGCTCCTTTCTTGGGTAAAAACAACACACCCACTTCTCAGTCCGTTTTGGCATAGGTACTATTCAAGCCCACCAGCACTGCATCATCAGTGGGTAAATACAACCTATACACTTAGTTGCCGAGCGTTGCATATAGCTCTAGCTACCTATGTGCAGTTCCACAGACCACACCTCATTTGTATGTTTATTGGGAGGCTATTCGTTGCCCCACGACAGAGCTGCCACCATTTGCCCGATCATACTCAAGCCCCGCAATCACTACTGCTGGTATGGAGGCACGAGTGTAATCTAGTAACATCCGAAATCACCCACACTCTGTTGTCACGCGGGACCGGAGTAACACCCAGGGCCCCCCAAAAAGTACTTCCCTGAAAACCGCCTCCCGTGTCGCCAGCTCTCCTCACCCTGACAGTCAAAGGAGGACGCCTTTCCTCAGCTGTGCCGGTAGCCGGTGCGGCTCGCCAGGAAATGCGGAAATGTGGCGAGGCCCCGCCCCTAGTGTAGCGGCACGTGACCCCAGTGTCGGGAACGGCGGCCATCTTAGTCTAGTCAAAGGACATGACTAGAAGCCTAAGTGTGGAACTAGAAGGGATGTGTAATGAAATATCGGCTACGCCCCCCCCCCTGAGTATGTCACTATCATCATTGGTGCAATGGTATTTATATATAAAACAGGAATATATAAAGCATGTGTAGTGGAAAGAAACATTTAAATTTAATGGGACAACCCACTCAAGTTACAGCAAGGGTTAGAAGAGTTGAAAGAGAGGTAAACACTGGGCAAAACACAGATCTGCTGGGTCTACCAAGAACCCCTTGTAGTGTGTCATTGAACTGTTGAAAAAACGTTGAAAAAACAAAGGCATAGGCATACCCCCAGTGATAATCTCCACCATGTTATATGGATAGGGTACAATCCCTACAGCTAAACTGTGTCTAACAGCCGCCCTGCCTGACATCTGAATATAGAAACAACTAAACACACGGACACAGGGCACTGATTAAGACCCATCACAATCTCGATATCTTTCAGTGAGCTTCACCTGGTACAGAATTTAGAAAACGCCCACTAGGGATATTACAGTGTAAAGCTCTCCCCACCCAATCCTGGGAGGGGCATGATGTGCCTGCTACGGGAAACTTGGGTCAAGAGACCCAAATGGCTAAGAGTACCAGTCATAGTTTGACCTTATTCCATTCTATAATCTCGTTAAGCCCAATCCGGTCAGTTTTTTCATTGTGAATCCAGCTGGCTTCTTTTGCCAGCAGGATCCCGTCGATGTTATGATTTTTTCAAGCACTGTCCACTGGAAGGTGTGTTTCTCAGTGAAACAGTGTTGGACTAGCTTAGTTGTCAATTTGCCAGCTCTTATGGTGCTCAGATGTTCTTGCACTCGCACTTTGATTTTTCGAGATGTGAGACCTATGTAGTGTAAACCACACTGGCAGGTCAACCTGTACACAACTTGTGTCGAATTGCAGTTACTGAACTGATTGTGGAACCATTCCTTTCCCGATGTCAGTGTCACACTTGTGCTCTTCTTAGTCAGTGGACATACTGAGCATGTCCCACATGGGAAATGACCCTTGGGTACTGTGGAAGTGGTATTCGTTTGTGTAGTGGGGGCCCTTGAGTGTACAAGTTTGTCTTTCAAGTTGGTGGCCCTCTTGAAGGCAAATCTCGGTGGTGGCATGTGAAAATCGCTGTTGGACAGAATTGACCAATGCTTCCGGATGGACTGTCGGATTTTGGTGGCCATAGGGTCATACGTCATAACGACAGGAACACATTCATCTCTCTGTTTGACTGCCTTCTCCAAAAGGGCGCTCCTAGGTGTGTTTAGCGCTCTCTTTTTTGCTTGTTTTACAATTTTAGTGGGGTAGTTCCTGTTGGCCAACTTAGACGCCAGTTCTTCGGATTGTGCAAGGAAGGTGTTGGTCGAGGAGCAGTTGCGTCTATATCTCAGAAATTGCCCCACGGGCAAATTATCCCTCAGCGCCCTAGGGTGAAAGGAGTTGTAAGAAAGTAAAGAATTCCTATCTGTAGGCTTCTGATGTACACAGGTATTGATTGTGCTGTTGCTGTATTCAATGTCCAAATCAAGGTACACTGCCTTGTGCCTGTCATAGGTCCAAGTGAACTTAAGATTCACATCTTGTACATTCAGCCAATTAAGGAATTCAAGGAGATGTTCCTCTGTACCTGACCAGATGCAGAGCACGTCATCTATATATCTCTTCCAGAGTCGGAGGTGGCTCTGGAAGGGGTTGTTATTATGATAGATGACGTGCTCCTCGAACTGCCCAACATAGATGCAGGCTATGCTGGGGGCCATAGTGGCCCCCATAGAAGTCCCGGATATCTGGAGATAAAGCTGGTCTTTATAGCCAAAGTAATTCCTTGTGAGGGCTAACTCAATGCATTGTAATACAAATGTCTGAGTGGTGTCATAGAACCATTCCTGGCTCCCCAGGGCGCGGGCTGCCCGCCCCGTCCTGGGGTATGCAGGTGTACAAAGATTCGATGTCGATTGCGACAAAGAATTCACTCACTGGGTCATATTGAATGTCCTCAAGGGTGTTCAGGATGTCAGTCGTATCCTTGACAAATGATCTTTGGTTGACCACAGATTCTCTAAGGAAAAAGTCTGCATATTGGGATGGCGGTTCTAATACTGATTGTATACCCGCCACAATCGGGCGTCCAGGGGGTGGACGCGCAGGTTTGTGGATTTTTGGGAGTATGTAAAAAGACGGAGTCCTGGGGTTGGTATTCACCAGAAACTCCGCCTCTTTAACGGAAATCCATTTCTTTTCCTTAGCTGCTCCCACCATGTCGCGGATGATTTTAGACAGTTCTTCTACAGGATCCTTGTTGAGAGGTAGATAATTGGTTCTGACACTAAGAAGGCATAGTACTTCAGCCTCATAGTCGATCGTATTGAGAAGGACGATTGCCCGCCCTTGTCAGCCGGCTTTATGGTCAGCATCTGATTGTTTTGGAGGCTTTTGACTGCTTGCCAGTCTTCCTTTGTCATATTCTTGTGGTGGAACTGTTTCTGCGTCTGTTCTATTCTCTCTATGTCCTGTAGGACAAGAGATTCAAAAACCACTACTTCTGGGCCAACCGCTGAGGATGGTGGACAAAAAGAAGAAGGTTTCCTCAAGTTGGAATCGTAGGTGGTATTCTCTGGCAGTTTGTTGTCCTTAAAAAAAATTTTCAACTTGATTTTCCTCATTGTTTCATGGAACTCAATCCTACATTTGAAGGCATCGTGGGTTGGGGTAGGAATGAACCCCAAACCTTTATTGAGTACTCTTTTTTTCGTTCTCTGTAAGGGCATAATCAGAAAGATTAACTACAATATTTCCCCTCATTTCTGAGTCCTGCCTCTGCTGCGAGTCAGCCTGGGTGAGAACGTTTGCCATTGTTGGCGCTGCTGGTTTGGCTGGTTGGAGTGGTTTCCTCTGCCTCTTCCACCGCCTTGACCTCCCCCGCGCCGTCTTTGTCTTCCTCCAAAGGACTGTGGTTCCTGTGGCGTCGTGTAATACTCGTCCTTCACATAGCGAAATGCCCATTCATGCGAAAATCTCTCTAGGTTGCGAGTGAGGCCCTTCAGTTTCTGGGTGACCATATAATTTCTGTATTCAGAAAGATCGTCCTGGATGCTTTGTAGTTGTTCCTTAGTATCAAGTAGGGTGGTATCTCTCTGTGTGGCTTCTTCCAGCTCAAGAATCTCCTTCAAAAGCTCCTCACTCAGTCGCTTGGCCGTGCTGATAATTAAAATCAACCAGTCCCTGGTACACTTATTAGCAATAAAACTCCAGTCACGCCTGAACCTACTGTCGTAAAGGAAAATGCGGGGTTCTATTCTCACCAGAAGACTGGCTGGGGCTGCTCCTGCAGTATAATATTCAGTCATAAGCGCCCCGTGAAGTGCAATCCTAACCTGTCTCTTTTTAAGAGTACTCAGCTTCTCCCATTCTTCCCTAGCTGTGGTAGTACCCAGCAGAGGGTTAACTGGTAACAGTGAGGGTCCTGCTAAGATAGACGCTATCTGTTCCTCTGTGAAGGCTAAACAGTTCTTATCCATTGAAATGGGGAAGCAGAAAATCAAAGCGCCTTAATGCTTGAGTGGCAAATGATCACAAATCACCACACATACACCAAAAATTATCAAACAAGTGTAGCAGTTTGCCAACATACGGGGTCCACATGTAAAATCAAATTAAAACCGATCCACCAGGTCGGGGGATACTATGCTCTCACGGCTGAGCCGCCGTACATAACATTCAAAAACTACCTCGGAGCACAGAGGGAATACGGAAAGGGTCGCCCTCCACTCTCAATCTATACTACAACTAAAGACCCAAACCAATGGCGTGAAGAAATATCAGTGACTCAGAAGAAGGGGGGTCAAAATATCCTGCTCCCAACTAATCTCTTACATACATTATAAGGAGGTAATGCACTGTTCTCCGCCCACGTTAAAAGACCTGTTCTCCCGGACAGCACCACAGAACACCACAAATAGTGACCACTACCAGACGCTGGTCACAAAAGTCCACACCCAATGTTGGACTACGCTCATAAATAGAGGAAAAAATGTGGGAGAAACAAGTGACCCCTCACGGAAACACCACCAACGGGGTAACTGGTATGTAATTTCCAGACAGGCCCCTGTCTCATCATCGGTAGTCACTTGCTTCTCAAAAGAAAATAAGGAGTAAGAAAAGAGGTGTCCAAAACAAACAACATAAATTGTGACTGACAGTGGAGAGCAGAACAATCTGCTGGTGACAAACACACACAAATATAACTGAGTGCCTAAAAACACACATCACACCAGTCCCTTAACCAACTTTATTCATAGGGAGGTGATAGTGTGGTGAATAAATTAAAAAGGCTGGTAGCTATTCATGCATACCATTACCTAGTGCCAGTGCCGACATGTTTCACTGCTTATAGAACGTTTTAAGCAGTTTCATCAGGGCTGCACTCAAATGCTGCCACTCCACCTTTGGACACTAGTTCTGTAAAGCACTGTCAGAAGAGAACAGGTGGGGAAACACAATTAAAACCATATAGACCCTAGGTTAGCAAACACATATGGAAAATGAAAGTATGATGATGTGTGGGGAGTATTACCAGGAGACAGTCAAGTTAGTCATACCCGCCGCTCCGATTTCAACAAGGTAACAGGGTACTCCAAACGTAAGTAGATCCCTTATCCCTTAGTCTTAAGTTTTCTGTGTGAAAAAAGAGAGTATACATCA
Organism: Lissotriton vulgaris; assembly: GCF_964263255.1. NCBI lineage: Eukaryota > Metazoa > Chordata > Amphibia > Caudata > Salamandridae > Lissotriton > Lissotriton vulgaris. The sequence continues at coordinate 1,103,447,817 of NC_141693.1, forward strand.
GCATGTATCATGTAGTTTACACACAGCCTAAGGATATGCCATGTAACACAGCGTGAATACTCCCTAGATCACCTTTCTTGGGTAAAAACAACACACCCACTTCTCAGTCCGTTTTGGCATAGGTATTATTCAAGCTCACCAGCACTGCATCATCAGTGGGTAAATACAACCTATACACTTAGTTGCCGTGCCAGTTGATTGTCTGCTGGGGAATGACATGGAGCACAATGCTTGGAGAGAGGTGGAATACCGGACGCATTCAGAGATGCTGGGTACATCTGACTGGGCCTGTGTAAGCACAAGGTCTGCGACTGCCCGGAGAGGGAGTTCACCCAGGTTGGAGCCTGGAACAATGGCCCAACGCGCTGCCAAAAAGGGACAGACCCGAAGACGGGAGAACCCTGCTTCGGCTTCCACACCCCATGTGACAGATCGGCCACCTGCGGTGGTGGACCAGGAGTCCTGGGAGGGGGAAGTAGTCTCCCTGGAGGACCTACCCATCCCTGCTGAGTGGCATGTGGAGGGAGGGCCTACCAAGGAGGAGTTCTGTAAGGGCCAGAAGGAGTGCCCTACCCTTGAGGGACTGAGGCGACAGGCCGAAGCCCAGGCAGCAGGGAACGTTGCGGGACACTACCACATTTACTGGGAGGACGGGTTCCTCTACAATGAACCCAAGGTACCCTTACCTGGTTCATCAAGGGCCTTGGTAGTCCCGCAACGGTACCAAGCCTTTCTGCTGGAATTGGCTCACGAAATACCCTTGTCAGGACACTTAGGTCAGGACAAGACCTTTGCTCGGCTTGTCCCCCACTTTTACTGGCCTCAGATGAAAGTGGCGTCTGACACCTACTGTCCGACATGTGTCTCCTGCCAAGCCAGTGGGAAAACAGGGGTGAAGCTGAACGCTCCCCTGGAACCACTACCTGTTGTTAGCACCCCCTTTGAAAGGGTGGGCATCGACATTGTGGGGCCATTGGATCCACCAACAACGGCTGGTCACAGGTTTATCCTGGTTCTGGTGGATCATGCCACACGGTACCCAGAGGCAATTCCTCTGAGGACTGTCACTGCACCTGTGGTGGCTAGGGCCTTGATGGGGATCTTTACCCGAGTGGGTTTCCCCAAAGAAGTTGTGTCCGACAGGGGGACCAACTTTGTCAGCATACATGCGGGCAATGTGGAAGGAGTGTGGAGTGACCTATCGGTTCACCACTCCTTATCACCCCCAGTCAAATGGACTGGTAGAAAGGTTCAACAAGACCTTGAAGGGCATGATCAGAAGTCTACCTGAAAGCCTGCGGAGGAAGTGGGACGTCCTCCTACCCTGTTTGCTATTTTCCTACAGGGAAGTGCCACAGAAGGGAGTGGGCTTCAGCCCCTTTGAGCTTCTGTATGGGCACGCTGTATGCGGTCCTCTCAGCTTGGTGAAGGATGGATGGGAAAAGTCTCCCAGGAAGCCTCCCCAGGATGTGGTGAGCTACATGCTGGCCTTCAGGAGCCAAATGGCAAAGTTGTGGAAGCAAGCTTCTGACAACTTGGAGGCCAGACAGGCAGTAATGAAGGAGTGGTATGACCACAACGCTCACCCAGTGGAGTTGGAGCCTGGCCAGAAAGTGTGGGTGATGGAGCCTGGAGAGCTAAGTGCCCTCCAGGATCGCTGGACAGGCCCCTTTGAGGTGTTAGAAAAGAAGGGGAAGGCCACATACCTGGAGGACCTTAAGACCACTCGACAGCCCCTACGGGTGCTACATGCTAACCGCCGCAAACCCCACCATGAGAGGCCCGAGGTCATCTTGATGATGGTGACTGATGGGGGAGAGGAAGCGGAAAGCGAACCTCTCCCAGACTTGTTCTCGTCTCAGGAAAAGGATGGGTCGGTGGAGGGAGTGATTCTCTCCCCATCCCTAACTCCTGAACAGCGAGAGGACTGCCGCCAGATACTGCAGCAGTACTCTACGTAGTTCTCCCTTGTCCCGGGAAGGACTCGCATGTGTACCCATAATGTGGACACAGGGGACAGCCCACCAGTGAAGTCAAAGACCTACCGGCTGTCAGACAAGGTGAAGGCTAGCATCCATGGTGAGGTTACCAAGGTGCTGGAGCTAGGAGTTATAGAACCTTCCAGTAGCCCCTGGTCCAGTCCGGTGGTTCTAGTGCCAAAAGCAGCTCCACCAGGCACCACTCCAGAACTGAGGTTCTGTGTGGATTACCGGGGACTGAACTCAGTTACCAAAACTGATGCTCATCCGATCCCTAGGGCGGATGAATTAATTGACCGGCTAGGAGCTGCCCAATATCTAAGTACCTTTGACCTCACTTCAGGATACTGGCAGATCTCCCTGACAGATGGAGCAAAGGAAAGGTCAGTCTTCTCCATGCCTGAGGGACACTTCCAATTTTGTGTGATGCCCTTTGGGCTCAAGAATGCCCCTGCCACTTTCCAGCAGCTGGTGAATCAGGTCCTCTCCGGAATGGAGGATTTCTCCGTGGCTTACCTGGATGACATTGCTGTCTTCAGCAGCAGTTGGGAGGACCATTTGCAGCATTTGCAAGCCGTTCTCCAGGCCCTGAAACCAGCTGGCTTGACAATCAATGCCAGCAAATGTCAGATTGGGCAGGGGTCGGTTGTGTACCTTGGACACTTGATGGGTAGGGGAATAGTGCAGCCCCTCCAGGCGAAGATTGAGGTAATCATGGCCTGGGAACCCCCCAAGACCCAGACTGAGGTCCGAGCTTTCCTGGGCCTCACAGGTTACTACCGTCGCTTTGTGAAGGGGTATGGCACTATTGTAGCGCCCCTCACAGAGCTTACCTCTAAGAAACAACCTCGACGGGTAGTTTGGACAGAGGCTTGTTGCGTCCATACCTGTTTGGCTCGCTCTTCATAGTTCAGACTGACCACCGTCCCCTTGGTTGGCTGATGCAAATGAAGGGGGGAAATCCCAAGTTGTTGAGATGGTCCATCTCCCTACAGGGAATGGACTTCCGGGTAGAACATCGGCCTGGAGTGGACCACGCCAATGCAGACGGTCTCTCTAGGTATTTCCGCCTTAGTGATGAGGACTCCCAAGGGGTTGGGTAGCTCTCCCCACTTTCAGCTGGGGGGGACGCGTGTTAGACCTGTCTGGCCTTTGGCGTAGCCCCTCCTAATAATTATTTATTTTGTCCCCTTTTTGCCCCTCATACCCTTTTTATCTTTTTGTGTCCACTAGATTTTTATGGTGTTGTCCTGGGGGATAGATGCTCTTTTGCCCTCATAGTCTTTTACCTCAGGCCCAGGTGCCTTTTCTGACTGGAATTCACCCAGATCTACAAAATGGTGGATTCTAACTGCCATAACTGCCATCCTCTGAGAAATCCCCATAGGATAACATAGAGCCCTTCCAGAACCTTCTAGACCCTACGGGACCCTGTGTGGCCAGTCTATAAAAGGCAGAATGTCAGGCAACCATTTTGTGCAGTGATCAGGAGGTACTGTGGAAGCTGGACATAGGAGGAGTGAGGAAAAGTTAGTAGAGGAGAGACGCACTGAGCTAAGGGAGATCGTTCTAAAGTTCGACTGCCTGCTTCAATGACGTTCTCCCATTACTACTGGAGCCAGCCCTTCTAACCAGGAGAACTTTCAGTTAGTCTACAGGTGCCCAAAGCGCTTAGAGGCCTCTCGAAATAAGTAAGAGGAGCGAGGCGCAAGGTACCTTGGTAACGTGAACCCACTTCCAGTCAGAGGATGTGAAGGCGTTGGATCCAGGTGCCGGCCAGACCCACCATCTGCGCTGCGGTGTGTCATTGCGTGGAGTGCTACTTTTGTGGTGACTGACGTCGTGTTGACGGAAGCAAGAACCCCACCAAGGCTGTCGAGCGAGCGGAGAAGCCGGCTCTGGCGGACTGACCAGCTGTGTTGCCGGTAACCAAGAGACGCCACAAGCAGCGTATAGACGCTTCAGAGGGCGGAGCGGAGGTGCGGCTAAGAAAGACGGACTCGGCCGCGATCCAGGAAGAGGCCGGGCGCCGTGGAGGAAGAGGCGGAGTGAAGGAGGAGCCTTTGTCGGAAGGAGCCGGTGAAAGAAGAGATCCGGCAGCTTCGACGAGAGCGGTGAGGAGTATCGAACCTCCAAACTCGAACCCCCCCTGCCCCCCCCCCCACCCCGGCTCACTGAACTGTAGCGGGGGTAGAGATCGAGACTACAGCCCAGCGGGGACGGAGCCAACGGGGACAGTGGGTAACGGCCAGTTCGCGGAGCCACCAAGTAAGCAGGGAAAGTGGGAGTAAACGGGCCCCTTGCTTAGTTGTTCTCACGCACGAAGTTCCTCTGGAGCGTGAGGAGACCTGGGGCGCTAGCCAAGTAATCCCTTGAGTAAGAGCTACGCTTGACTGGGGCTTTTCCCCGTTTAAAGGAACAGAGCTGAATTGGGGACTCCAGTTACCTGTGATGCAGGGAGTAGTGGAAGGCCTGTAGGAATCCCCATTGCTCTCTCTCTACCTAAAAGTGAATCACTGGGCTTAATGTTTTAAAAGTGAATAACAGGTTCCCTGTTCTAACTGAATTCCGTGAAAATTCACCTGAGGTGATAGTGAAATGTACAAAATATATAACCAATGAAAGGAGATGAGATCTTAACCTGATTCATGTTATTGGCGGTTTTAGGAACTGTTTAGTTCTCGCTAAAAGTACCTACTGACAGAGAAAAGCTTAAAACCTTCATTCTAGTTAAATGTGTACAGGTTATATTCGGAGTGAGCCACTGTTTATCCTTCAATAGGTGCATAGTACTGTTATAAAGGAGGGGTGAAACTTGTACTGAACTCTTATGAAAATGTACTAAGGGGAATAGTATGAACTTGTAAAGTGTTACCTAATACGCAAAGTGAGAAGGAATATAAGGAGAAATATTGGTGTAAAAAGGAAGAAAATACATAGTGAAACAAATCTATTTTTATAAATTAATCCATATTTTTCCAAAACATTGGTGTAGTGTCGTTTTTGAGTGGAATTGCCTTGAGTTACTGCTGGGTGGTGTGCAAACTTCACACTTGTGTTTCTGGAATCTGACTGTCTTACCCTAGGCCAGGCTACCCTAAGTGGCTTAGCAACCCTGAGTCCAACAGTCACATTCTTCATTACTAGAGCAATATGGCTTTTATGATTTAACTCTTTCTGTTACATTTGCGATACACATAGTATCACCTAGAACTATCATAGCAAGTTTCAGAGCAGACCGATGTCACAGGACTGAAAGAATAACAAAAAAACACGCTTACCCCTAGAACTCCCTCACACCCCTGCAATCCCCCCTCCCCTCCCCCCCCCCCCCCCCTCCTCCCAGCAATAGAGCCTGGGCTAGTAATAGGACTTTGGCAATGTCGTTTTATGTAAAGTGACAGAGGTCTTCTGGAATAAGATGGTGAACAGGTATCAAGGACAAGTTAATTCTCTGTATCCCCGGGAGACAATCCTAATTAGTGGAGCTCAATCTGTCTCAAATGCCTCAGGTCTGTGCTCTCGGGCAGTGTGGTTTTCTCCTTGGTGGGTTTTTCCCTCCGTTAATGCAGGCAGTCTCTAAGCGCCTGGACTGTGTGCCTCCCTCAGTGTAGTAGAATCGCATGTAAAGCAGTTATGATGGGGACTGTCCGTTTACCTCTCAAGGATTTGTGCGATCTACAACCTGCTAATTGCAGGCCAAGGAGAATTATCCCCAGATGCCTCTGGATCTGTTCATACAAAGCCAAGTCTATCTTTTTCATACCTCCTTCCAATACCAATGTAACGTGGGACAGTTCCAAAGTATATGGTTAGGGTGTCAGTAGCTCAACTACTCCCCCAACATATCTGATTTTTATTTATCCTGTTATTGCGATTTTTTTTTTTTCTGAAGTATGTTACTAACACATGAGGATTCTGCTGTGGGTTTCTCTTAAGTTTTACGCTATAGACAAAGATGCGGAGTTTGTCATTGAAGCGTTCCTAAATTCTAGGGAATATATCCCCGCAAAGTTCCCTGTCTCCTCCTCACCCCCCACACACTCTCCTTGTCTCTGTCCAGGTGGTTTCTCTATGGAGACTGGGGCTAATAGTTGTTTATATAGGGCAGATGTTACTTTGCATTCATGAGCCCTGTCCTTCAATAATGTTTTCGAAAGATGTAAGTGGGTGGGCAGCTATATTTTTCATTGTGTTTTTTTTTTTTTTTTTTTTAACTTTTATTCAAAAAAGGAGATACATGCGCAGGCCCACAACCATCATGGCCGGCCGCAAAGACAATCAATGAAAACAGGAGAAACTGAAGCCAATCAGTAAACAGGATATATCAAGATATACCAGATGCGGTTGTGGGGCTCGCAAACAGGATATGAGGTTTTCATTTTTAAATTTTAGAAAAACAGTAGGGGCTGCAACAACAAGGACATCACACCTCACAGGATAGGAGCACAAAGGAGACGATTGGGACTTACCCCAATTACAGTCGGATATAGGCTATAACTAAAGCGACTATGCAATCCGGACAGCCACGGCGATAGTACTGGACAGTACACCACAATACAATAATCCACATTTCTAAAAATCACCCCAGAGAGCCTACCCCCCAAGAACAGAAAAACAGAGGCTTGTCGAGAAGCCGAAAAAAGAAAAAAAAGGTGCAAGACCAAGAGACAGCCAACCCTACGAAAGAGGAAAGAACCCTCCCAAAGCCGGAAAAGAGCGATAGGGACCATAGAACAAAACAAACTAAAATAACAAAACCCCCCCCACACCCGCCACCCTGCACCCCTGTAACGGCTACGGCCTAACCCACTACCAGCGTGCCTGTCGCCCCGGAACTGCTCCACAGAAGGGAAAATATAAGAAGAAGTGGAGGAGGAGAAAATCAAACAAGCCCCCGTACACCTGATACCCCCCGCCGGCGGTGACCCCCCCCATAGCACAATCATCAATAAAGCAAAAACAGTCAGCAGTATCACGGGGGGGACAGTCACCAGGAAACCCCCCCCCCTCCTCCTACCCCCGGCCCGGTAAGGTATTCGGTGCAGTCCCGGCAAAAGTAAACGGAGCAACCGCAGGGAAATAGAGGTCAACCCTGCAAGCCTCACGAGGAGATCTATCGCCAAAGTCATAACAGTTGCAAACCAAGGGAGCGTCACAGATGGTCCAAAGCAGTGGCGAGGAGCAAGAAAACCTCAAAGTCAAAGTCAGCCCTGACCAGTGCGAATCCGTTCCGGAGCACATCCCGACCAAGCCACATCCGACCAGAGGCAGTCAAAGCGTCCATGGCGGACCAAGGCAGTGAAGGTGGAGCAAAGTCCGGTCTCAAAATGGCGGCATCTGTTATGCAGACGGGCCGGAACAAAGGAAAATGGCGATCCCCTTCGACGGGGCCCTGAGACTCGGCAATGAAGAACAGGACATCCAGCGACGACACACCATCGGATAGGAGACGTAGAGGGAAGACCATGTGCTGTAGCAGATGAAGGAAAGGTGAGGCCGACTCTCAAAGGAGCAAAGTCGGGCTGCCGCTCGGGCCCCTTCAGATGGAGGGTCAAATCGCTCGTCTGGATCGCAGATTTCTGTACAGGTGCTGCAGCATCCGTGGCCGGTCGCGAGCAGACACCATCCTGTTTCGCCGCCAGGGAGACACATGCGCCGGTGAATTGCGAGCGGAGCGCCCCAATCGCCGCCATTACGGATCTCAATGAATGTGCGCCATCCATCCCCTCCATCCCGAGGTCCAGAGGACGGAGGGGGACACAATCTCCAGCCCACATCGCCGGGCTCAGGGCACACATTTGGCGATCGCAACAACAAGGCGCCCCGAACTGGCACACTCAGGACAGACACCGGCCGTGGGTGCAGCTCGTCAGCACCCGGACCAGGAAACGAGGGTCAGGCACACAACCCACGGCCGCGATGCAGGAGGATCGCAGCACGTCACAGTGTCTCTTCTCCGGCACCATCCATCAACGAGGACAAGAGTCCAGAGCGGAAATAATTATTCAGACCTGGAAGACCGGCCACAATCGCGGTCCCACAGCCGATGTTGATCAGGTCCCTCTCGGGTGTTTCAAAAATCGAGGTCCCGGTGGCAGCCCGGGAGTAGGCCAGAAATGGGACACGAGATAACTTCGTCGCTGAATAAGATAGAAAATCCGGGAAAGCACCGTTGGCATCAGTCAACCTTCATACATCCAGGCACAGGGCGTGGGTAGAGGATAAACGACAGGATAGACGGGTCGCCGGCAGAGGTCGGCAGAGCCGGGAGCTTATGCGGCCATCTTAGTTTGCGGCGTAGCTCCTCCTCCATATATTTTTCATTGTTGGGAGGGGACTTCAGTGCTTTACCTACAAGCATAAAAACCTCAAATGATTTTATGTGGCTATTTTGAAGCCAAGCCCACTATAACACAGCTTTTCTCCCTCCGAATTTAGGTAATTTTGCATCACCATATCTTGGGAGAAGTTGGAGTTAAAGAATATGGGAATAAACTGAAATGTGTGGAATGTTAGGTTCAGGCTCTTGCGTAACTTGTTCAGGCTCTTGCGTAATATGTCCCACACTGCCAACGTCACCCTGGAAAAATATAATCCCCAGCTTTTTTAAGGAAGACTTAATTAAGACTCAACTTAGGGACTGGCCACAGAAGAGTAGCTCCTGTAAAGAAATGCATGAAGCAGGGCTCCTTAGTTGTCTTGATTTTCTCCCATTCCACAAATATTGAAGATGGGTAGCTTGTTAATATCCCAGCATATGTGAAACTGTAAGCCCTTCCTATATTATCGGCTGGTATAAAATCATCTTTGCTGGCCTGAGTCTTCCCCTGCCATTTGAAATTGTATATTAAGGATTGAAGGATTTGCAGTAGTATTCCCGTAACAGCTAAGGATATCGTTTGAAATAAATATAAAATATTTGGTAAGATTGTAATTTTTTTATAGACACTTTGCCTATCAATGAAAAGTATTTCATCTGCCATTACCTTATATGTTGTTTTATTTTATTCAGAAGCCGAGCATAATTAAGTGTTAAGATCTGTAATATAGTGTGCTTAACTATATTCCAGGATAAATAATTGCCTCAGCACCCCACGCCAAGTTAATCATCCTCTTTGGATGGTCAATTTTCTGATCAAGTGGATTAAGGAGAAGGGCCTCAGAATTAGCAATATTAATCTTAAAGCCAGCAATAACCCTGTACTTTACTTGCTCTACAACAAGGATGGCAGAGATGCCAGTGGGTCCACCATGTAACCCATCATGCCTTCTAGAAAATTTGTGAGTTGAACAGTTTCTTTGCCCTGAAGGAAGTGACCTGTTTAGGGCAACCAAGTTACTAATGACCACCTCTGAACCTTTCATACCAAATGAAGAATCAGTCAAACAGTTGAGAATACAATCCAATAACTGTTTATTCACATACACTGAGTGGAGCCCCAGCTGTACAGTCCCTAGGAGTGCTACAGAGGGTACTGAAATCAGCAACCATAGAGATACATTATGTACGTTTCATACACGTGCAAAAACACGCCCACAGTGGAATTTTACAGACAGATGCAACTAAACAGTGGAATACCAAAAAAGGTTTCAGCTCTCGTTATCTTACACAAACTAGCACAGTCCAAGATTGTTTCACCCTGGGCTTGCCACCAGACAAGTTGACTCATTACTGAAACAGAACTGAACATTTCAGAAACGCAACTTAGAAGGGGGCATGTCTCAGAAATGGATGAGATCAGTTTCAAACAGCCTAAAATGGCGCCTGACAAGAAAATGGTGCTGCAAATGCTAACTTACATAGGGCACTGCATGAGCATAAACGGGTCTATTCTAAGAGACCCTCCTTTTGGCATGAGCTGAAACATTTTCAACAATAGCAGAGAAAAAAAACATTGAAAGTGATAATAAAATAGCACAATAGGGTAAAGTTATGAGCACTCAATACCACCAGCATCAGAAAGTGAAAAAGCAAGGAGGGAGGAATTCTCAAAGATACCCTCATCAATATTTATCAGATCATCAACATCTTTCTGAAGCATTATAGCCGCATTTGTGTCATGAAATGATATCTTCTTTTTGGGTGTGAAAACAGTGGTACAATAGGAACAGCAAAAGGGAAGACCCTGAACGTGAACACAGCAAAGCATCAATACCACAATAAGATAAATCACTTTTTCAAGAACCCTGCCCCAACTGCCAAAAAGGGACCAACTCCAATTCCCACTTTCCATTCCCTTTCAAGAATGGCTGAAATGTGTTTGGTAATATTATTTTCCATATTCTTGATCCCAACCACACACTGATGAGCATAAACCACCAATCTTAGCTAGAATAAAGTCCACTGCATATCTAGTCTGTTTCGAATATATCCGCATACTCTCCACCGGAGTGATGATGTCGTGCAAAGCTGCCACTGTAGCATTAGGTAGAATTTGCCACTTATATCCAAAGTATTCTCTAGCTTTCTAACCCCTTGTAATGGAAGTACCACCTAATGTGAAAATAGAGTAAAGGATCTGTCCAGAGATGATACCATGTAATTATTGACCTCTATATCGGTACTTTCTCACTTTTAACCCATCTTATTTGAGGCTTGGCATATTTACAGGGCACACCCAAGGGCTACATCGTCTGTACCATTTTAGACATTGGAAAAAATCCCATTAGACAGGAATCAAAACCCTGGGTGTGCGTAAATCGGCCCCTTGTAATCCACTGATCATACCTGGAGTTCATTCCAAAAGTACTTGGATCCTTTATTCACTAATGGGACGGTATGTATGTACAACACCATTCCTGAGCAATTTATATACAATTAAGTATCCATACTGTTCACTATAGGGCAACAAGCAGGGTAATAACCAGCCTCTCTAGGGACTGTCAATTCCTTGTAATGCCAACCCACCAATGTTACGTTCTGTTCTTCCATATAAGAATGATCACAATATATATTGTTATCACAACCTGGAAAACACACTCCCAGTAGCTTTCTATGGTATAGACATTGCCCCGGATAACTAAAACCAAATACTCCTTTCACTTCTGTAAACTGAAGTGGCCGAGTATATGTATAAATTATGAAAGACAATGGATATGCAGTCCATAGACTGGTGACAAATTGGTGTGGTAACAAGCAGGACCCTCATCGAAGAACCTCGTGTGCATTTCTAAGAATACATTTCTCAGGGCAATTCCTTTATTTTGTCTCTGGGAAATTACCTTACCCTTACTGCATAAAGACATGCTTTGGGCGTCTTCCACAACCCATACAATATTATTATCATCAGAATCAAAAGAACAACACATTTTATTTTACTTTTCCTTGACCACATCATGTTACGTTGTACAGTAACCATTGGCTGCTCCTCCTCAGCAACCTATCTACCAAAAAGATGCATAGTGAATTCAAAAGAAGGGAAATGCAAGAAAATATAAAAGTTCCCAGTGTCTGCTATAGCCTCACTGGCACAGGCTCCTATTGTCCATCAATAAGTTGGCACTCTTGAGCACCGGCGGTGGCGCTCGCTATGTCCTAAGCTCTTCTCCTAATCTATCCCACGTCGATAAAAGTGGTATACTTTGACAATATACCTTTTCTCTAACTAATGTTCAAACAACAAAGGCAAAGTAAATGTAGAATTTTTCATTTATTTCAATTATTCATTGGTACTGTTCTTCAGTACTACCTATCTTATACAGTCCGTCCCCAATCTTTTTTCTTCTTAGAGTCAGCAGCCCTCAGCTGAGGACGCAAATTGTACCTGGCAGCCCCAGGCACTGTATGATCAATGAACAAAGGCTCCTGGATAGCTCGTATTTTTGGTGGAACAGTCTTGTTCAAAACACCGCCGTTCTCCTTGTCTGTTTGTGTCCAGGTCAGTTGAGCATCACTAAAGGAGACAAACCTGGGCACTTGCTCACATTCAGCGCCCATACCCTCCTCGACCACTGGTCATATGGCAATGGCAAAGGAATCCTCTGGCAATGGGTGGCATGCACCCAGTTTTTCTGACGAGCAACCTTTTCAGCCGTCCGTGTCACCAACAGACCCTACTCTGGACCCTTCCAGTGGGGCTCCAGACTTTTCTTCCTCTGGAAGTTCCACAGCAACACAAAATCACCAGGGTGAATGTCATGGCCGGGCCCCTCACGTATAGGAGGTCGGGATTCCTTTACCTGTTGGTGTATAGAACGTAAACTTTCTGTTAAGTGGCCAAGATAATCAAGCAACACAGGATATTCAATATCAGAATATTTACATGGACATGGGACGCCCCATACATTTGCTGGGTGTCCAAACAGGACCATATAAGGTGACAATCCTGTTCTAGAATGAGCTGTAGTTCTTGTTGACTGAAGAGCTAATGGTAGAAGAGCATCTGGCCATTTCAACCCAGTCTTCTCTTGAATTTTTGCCAATTTCAGTTTGAGAGTACCCATGTACTTCTCAACTAAACCCGCTGACTGCAGATGATTGGCAGCATGACATTTCTGTTTAATATGTAAACCTTCATAAATGAATGTAATCACTTTCCCATTAAAATGAGAGCCGTTGTCACTCCGGATAATTCGGGACAAGCCGAATCGACGAAAGTACTCTTTAAGGAGTACCTTCGCAGTTGTAATGGCCGTATTGTCTTTAGTGGGGTTAGCCTCAACCCATTTGCTGAACGCACATATGACCACTAAAACATACTTAAGATTATTGCATCGTTCTAACTCAATATAATCCATTTGGATGACTTCAAACTGAAAAGTAGGAGATGCAAAATTACCAGGTGGTGTAGGTGTACCTTTCCCTGGATTATGAATCACAGTGTTTCACCAAATGTGCAGCTGTCTTAGACATGTTATCGTTATGCCATACAGGGGCTAACAATTTACAAATGCCTTTCGCACTGATATGTGCTGGACCATGGGCCATAGTAACCACAGGAAGTACATATGTATTGGGCAACATCCATTTCTTTTTTCCAGATTTATCAATCCAACATCCTTTCTCATTTAACTGTGCTGTACTTTCCTGCCATTTCGCTGATTCCTCTATTGTGGCTTCGCTTTGTATCTCCTTTACACTCTCAACTGTATTTTTAAACATAGCAGGAACCCACCTAACTGTACCTGCATCAAACCTTCTTTTCATTTTAGTTCGGGCCGTTTCCTTGGCTACCTGATCCACAAATGCATTTCCTCTACCCACGTCATCCATAACATTTCTATGGGTGCTGAATTTTAATATTGCCAATTTCTTGGGGAGTGTTAAAGGAGACAAAAGCCGCAATATAAGGTGCCCATGTTGGATTTTAGTACCATGAGAGGTAATAAACCTATGCCTGACCCCGAATGCGTACTGGCTGTCTGTAAAGACGTTGACAACCAGTTCTTCACTCAATTCACAACTTCGAATAAAGGCAGCAAGCTCGGCAGTTTGAGCAGAGTGATAAGGGACTCAGTCAGTCAGTCAAAATAGCTTTATTAGAGATAAAACTCATAAAAGCAAGACAAGTTATCCATAGTTCAGACAAGATTACATAAATCTGAATTAAAAAAAATGACATAATTAAAATAGTGAATAGAACGTATCAAAAACAAGGAGCAAATGGAAGAAGTAAAAATCCAATTTCATACAATATTCTAAATAGGATCATTTGATATATAGTTAAAAAGTAGTAAAATCAATTGGGAAATAGTCGATACATGGTCAAAGACCTCAATTATATACATTATTCAGAAACAATCAATTGACTTCGAATTTAATTCTGCCGTAGCACCCATACCCATCTCAAGTATTTGGCTACTGCTTTTAAAATAAATGGCATGTTGCTGGTATATATCAGCCTTTCCGCTACAGAACTTCTGTTAGTACCCAGTAACTTGCACATTGGTGTAAGCCAAACACGCCTCGGGTTGCATAGACTGGGCAGATAAAAAGATGTACAAGAGTTTCCGTATGGTTCCCACAGGCCGGGCAGATGTTGGTACTTGCATCAGACCATCTAAAGGTCAATGCTTTCAGGGGCAGAGAACCAGCTCTAAGCTGAAAATAGAGCTTCCTATCCGCAGGCTTAGTAATAGTATCCCAATAAGATTCAAATTTGGGCGCAAGTTTTGCCCCTAAAAAGACCCCCGCCATAGTGTATGAGTCAGTGTCGCTCCATGCCTGGAACGCAATTTGTTCCCAATATGTTTCCTTCAAGATTTTCTCGGACGGGAATGAGACTTCCGCAGGGCTATCCCAGAGCATATGCATTCTCTGAGCTACCAGACTATTTCTTAGGTGACCAAGCCAGTGAATCTTATGGAAAGAGTCAGATTTTATAACACCTATAAACCCCGCAGCATATGTGGAGTGCTCAGGTGTCGACCATAGCCTACACCAATATAAAATAGGGCATTGCCTGGCGATATCAACAATAGCTTTCCTGCCCAAATCATATCTTAGTGGCAATAGGGGTGTGCTCTGGGGGAGTCTAGTAATATTACGAAAAAGCTTATTTTCAGAGAGTGCCAATGGTGCCATGTGAGGGTGGGCGTTCGGCGGGCCGGAAAAGCAGGCGAGGAGGCCGTATATAGTGGGCTATACTGTAGGTTTATTTAACAGGAAGGCAGATGGAATGTCACAGAACAAGAAAAACAAGGGGGTGTCTGGATTCGCTCTTCACTCCGGGTCTTGGGTGTAGTCCTGGGTCTCGGATACTTCACCGACAGCTCCGATGCAGGGGAGGTCCACGGAGGGCGGTAAGAGAGGAGAAACAAAAGGACCGTTAGTCTTATCCTTGGTTTCCGAGGCTATATACCGAACACCGTCACCCGGGAAGTGATAAAAGGGGGGAGAAGAGATATCGTGGGGAAAGGAAGACACAGGAAGGCAGGAACGGAGGGGGGTTGATAGAAAGGGTGTCGGGGAGGGGGTGCGAGGAAGAAGTAAACGGTCGTCACTCAAACAGTGCGTGTGCTATATATTGATATTTACAGTGCAGGGGTCATGACTGCTAAAGAGAAGGGTTATTTACAGGGCTTTACAGGAACTCCTAGTGAGTGGGGTTTAGCGAAGGCTTAAGACACTCACAAGTGAGTTACGGCCGCTCTTCAGCCACCTCCTGTGGGCTCCACCACTCTTCCGTCCACTCCTCGTCGTCACCCGTCAGTTCTCCTTCTCCAGCGCCAGTCTGAGCCTCCTGCCACGATACTCCGACCCTGTTCTCTTCTCGTGTCCTGGTTTTATCCTGTGCTGACTCTGCCCCGAGGGCGGGACTTCCGGGGTCGGAGGGATATACTTCCTCCGGGCACGTTGTTCTGGTTGGTCCC
Source organism: Lissotriton vulgaris (assembly GCF_964263255.1). NCBI lineage: Eukaryota > Metazoa > Chordata > Amphibia > Caudata > Salamandridae > Lissotriton > Lissotriton vulgaris. The sequence goes on from NC_141693.1 coordinate 1,103,463,110, forward strand.
TAGGGAAGAGAGAAGGGCGGGGATGCGTTGGTTATGGCTGGCCTGCCGATTCCTGTATGTCTCATGGTGTCTGGCTTGTACGTTCGTAATCCCGGTGGAAAGGACGGAGGTAGGTGCGGGGGAGGGCGGCCTCCGTTGAGGGGCGGCGGGGCCGCCTCACATACCCTTCCCCTAGCTGTCCTTCTTGTACAGGATGGAGTATGAGGGTAGCGTGAAAGGAAATCGGCGTTGCCCTGGTCACTCCCCTTTCGATGTAGTGTTTTGAAATGGAATGGCTGAAGGGAAAGAAACCAGCGGAGGACCCGGTCGTTCTGGCCTTTGTTCCGAGCCATCCACTCCAAGGGAGCATGGTCAGTGTAAAGGATAAAGTCTCTGCCCTCCAAGTAATATCGCAGGTTGTCGATGGCCCACTTCATGGCCAGGGCTTCCTTTTCCACCACCGCATAATGTTTTTCTCGAGGAAACAGTTTGCGACTCACGTAGAGGATGGGTCGTTCGTTCCCTAAGGCATCCTTCTGGGACAGTACGGCCCCAAACCATGCTCGGAGGCATCTGTTTGCAGAATAAAAGGCAAGGAGTAGTCCGGGGGTACCAATACAGGGCTGGAGGTCAAGGCATCTTTCAGGTCCGTGAATGCATTCCAGGCTTCGGGAGAGGGGTTCCGTAACATCTCATCTGAGCGGTTCGTTTTCTTCAGGAGATCCGTCAAAGCGGCGGCTCTCTGAGAGAAATTAGGCACGAACCGCCGATAATACCCTAGAAGTCCTAAGAATGCTCGGAGGTCTCTTTTTGTTTGGGGAAAGGACAGGGACTGGATAGCTACGGTTTTACTTTCCTGGGGTCTTATCAAACCCTCCCCCAGTAGATATCCCAGGTATTTGACCGTTTTGGCCGCCAGAGTGGTTTTGGCAGGGTTGATGGCGAAACCAAAGGAGCCTAGGGAAGAGACAACATCACAGAGCTGCTTCACATGTTGGGGCCAGCTATCGCTAAATATGACGATATCGTCCAGATAGGCGCCTGCGTAGAGTGCATGGGGCCTCAGGGCATGATTCATAGCCCTCTGAAATGTGGCGGGTGCGCCATGAAGACCAAAGGGCATGACAAGGAATTGGTATAACCCCTCCGGGGTGGAGAAGGCTGTCTTTTTTTTGTCTTGTTCCCGGAGAGGTATCTGCCAATACCCTTTGCAAAGATCTAGGGTTGAAATATACTTTGCTTTCCCTATCCTTTCAATCATTTCATCCACCCGGGGCAAGGGATAGGTGTCAAAAGTGGACACTTTATTAACCTCCCGAAAATCTATGCAGAAGCGGACCGACCCATCGGGTTTTGGGACAAGGACGATAGGGGAGTTCCAGTCACTGACTGAAGGCTCTATTATACCCATCTTTAGCATGTCGTCTATCTCCTGCTTTATCACTGCCCGACGGGCCTCGGGGACTCTATAGGGTCTTAATCGGACTATTTTTCCTGGTTCGGTTTCGATGGTATGCTCCGTGACACTGGTTCGACCAGGAGAAGAAGAGAAGACCCCATTAAGAGGCCCTAGGGCTTTGCGTAGTTCTTGGGCTTGTATAGGATGCAGGTCAGGGTCAACACACGGGTCAAAAGGAAAGACCAAGGGGTTGTTGGTTCCTGAGAACACCGGACGAGGGCCCTCCCACTTTTTAAGCAGATTCACGTGGAATATCTGGGAGGTACCGCGTGTGGCGTCTAATTCCACCTCATAGGTAACTGGCGTCACCTGCCGGAGAATGGTGTACGGACCTTGCCACCTCCCCAAGAGCTTCTGGTCGGACGAGGGCAACATGAGTAGGACTAGATCGTTGTCAGCAAATGCCCGGGGACGAGTGCCCTTGTCATATATCTTCTTCTGGCTGGTTTGGGCACTCTCAAGATTCTGCCGGACTATGTTCCGGATCATGGCTAGGTGAGTTTTTAGGTTTTCCATATATTCCGGGAGTGGCCGTGTTCGATCCGGCTCTGCTTCCCAGGCCTCTTGGGCCATGTCTAGAAGGGTACGAGGAGGACGGCCATACAGGAGCTCATAAGGGGAGTAGCCCGTGCTGCTCTGCTTCTTACAGCGTATGGCGAACAGAGCTAAGGGCAGAATGTCCTCCCATCTTTTGGCTTCTAAGCCCAAGAGTTTTTTTAGTGTCTGTTTTATGGTGGCATTGTAACGCTCTACCAAACCATCCGTTTGCGGATGGTATGCGGAGGTACGGATTTGCTTTATTCCCAGCTCAGCACAGACCCGTTTCATAAGAGCTGAAACAAAGGGGGTACCCTGATCAGTCAGGATTTCCCGGGGAAACCCAACCCGAGAGAACAGGGCGATCAGGGCTTTCGCTATAGTCTGGGTAGTAGGTTGACGTAGGGGAATGGCTTCTGGGAAGCGGGTGGCATAGTCAACTATCACCAAAGCATAGCGACACCCACTGCGGGAGGGCAGGAGGGGCCCTATGATATCCATACCTATCCTGCTGAAGGGGACATCAATGAGAGGAAGGGGTTGCAATGGTACTCTCGGGGGTCTATGACGACTGTTTTTCTGACAGACCACACATTCGCGACAGTAGGTTTTGATCATCTGATATACTCCCGGCCAATAAAACTTCTCTAAGACTGCTTGACTGGTCTTCTCATCTCCAAAATGGCCTCCTAAAAGATGGCTATGAGCAAGGAAGAGGACTTTGTCTTGGAAGGGACCGGGAATGAGCAACTGTGCGGTCTGTTGGGTCCCCCTCCCCGGTACAGCAACCCATTTCTCTTGAAAAAATAAGGACCTACTTGTAAGGGGTCTTCGTGGTCAAGGGCCCTTCCCCAAGCTTCCTGTAGGAGCGGGTCCTCCTGTTGTGCCGCCCTGAACTCTCTATCGGTCTGCCATGGGTGTTCCTCTGTTAACGCGGGGTATGCACTGACGTACTCCGTCTTCTCCTTTCTCTTCTGGCTCTTGGGTTTAGGTGGTTTGGGCGGTCTATCCGGAGGAGTTTGTCCCGGATATGGAGCGTCCTTCCACCACTGGGTCAGGGACTCAGACGTGTCATGAAGGAGCGTAGGTAATCCCGGATAATCACTACCTAGAATAGCCTGCTCAGGTAGTGCGGGGACAAGACCTACGGTTAGGTTCGTTCCGGGGTCCCTCTTATGTTGGACTTGCACTTGAGTAGTAGGGTACCACTTGGTGTCTCCATGTACACATTGGATGGCTACTACTCCCGTAGGGTTACGGACAGGTTGGGCCAGATCTTGTGGTCTTATTACGCTCTGGCGACACCCGGAGTCAGCAAGGGCCATGAGTCTCTGTCCGTTCACAGTCACCGGACAGTGGAACGGCGGGGGAGTAGACCCGGGAGGGTTGCACAGGTTGTTCCTTACAAAGCCAATGTCCATGGGTTCCTCTTTCTGGGGACACATCCGGGCGATGTGGCCGAACCCACCACAGGAGTAACACTGGGGTCCAGGGGGGCCGGAACAGGACCGGAGGGCCCAAAAGGGGAGATGGTTCCGGTCTTCGCACCAGTTGGGGCCGAGGAGGACGTGTGGTCATAGGGTTCGTATTCCTGGTTGAATGTTCCTCTTTTCCCCGCTTGAGCTCGTGAGCCCTGCTGTAGGCGGAGGCTATCTCTATAGCAGTTTCGAGAGTGAGCCTGGAGTGTTGCCTCACCCAGCGCTGGGTGGCCGGGTGCAAGGAGTTCAGAAATTGCTCCAGATAAATTTTCTCTAGGATATTGTCTTTGGTAGCCGTCTCGGGTCGGAGCCATCTGTTGGCGAGATCCCTGATTCGAAAGGAGAGGGCCCTTGGGTTTTCCTGGGGCCTCTCCTTGGCTTGTCGCAATTTCACTCTATAGGTGTCGTCATCAATGCCAAGGCGTTCTAGGATACACCGTTTGATGTCCGCATAAGGGGTGGTGCCTTGTATGTTGGCCTGCTGGTAGGCCGCCTGCAAATCGCCGGTCAAAAGGGGACCCAAGTATTGACCCCAACGATCCACAGGCCAATTGGCGGCTTGGGCTAGCCTTTCAAAATTGGTGAAAAAGTAGTCCGGGTCCTCTCCCGGGACGTACTTCTGCAGGACAACTGACGGGAATGATGTGACTGGCCTTGGTTGTCCCAGGGCAGTTGTCAGCTTTTCCATTGTTTGTTCATGGGTCGCCCCCTGGCCCTTTAGGACGTCGTGGAGCTGTCCCCTGTCGTTTTCAGCGGTCTTTAGGAATTGCTCCATAAGCTTGCCAAACTGCTCCTGGGATTCCGCCATCTGTTTAACCACGGCCTCCATGCTTCCAGCTGATCCCACTTCTGACACCAGATGTGAGGGTGGGCGTTCGGCGGGCCGGAAAAGCAGGCGAGGAGGCCGTATATAGTGGGCTATACTGTAGGTTTATTTAACAGGAAGGCAGATGGAATGTCACAGAACAAGAAAAACAAGGGGGTGTCTGGATTCGCTCTTCACTCCGGGTCTTGGGTGTAGTCCTGGGTCTCGGATACTTCACCGACAGCTCCGATGCAGGGGAGGTCCACGGAGGGCGGTAAGAGAGGAGAAACAAAAGGACCGTTAGTCTTATCCTTGGTTTCCGAGGCTATATACCGAACACCGTCACCCGGGAAGTGATAAAAGGGGGGAGAAGAGATATTGTGGGGAAAGGAAGACACGGGAAGGCAGGAACGGAGGGGGGTTGATAGAAAGGGTGTCGGGGAGGGGGTGCGAGGAAGAAGTAAACGGTCGTCACTCAAACAGTGCGTGTGCTATATATTGATATTTACAGTGCAGGGGTCGTGACTGCTAAAGAGAAGGGTTATTTACAGGACTTTACAGGATTTCCTAGTGAGTGGGGTTTAGCGAAGGCTTAAGACACTCACCCGGTCCGCCGTAACTCTCCAAGTGAGTTACGGCCGCTCTTCAGCCACCTCCTGTGGGCTCCACCACTCTTCCGTCCACTCCTCGTCGTCACCCGTCAGTTCTCCTTCTCCAGCGCCAGTCTGAGCCTCCTGCCACGATACTCCGACCCTGTTCTCTTCTCGTGTCCTGGTTTTATCCTGTGCTGACTCTGCCCCGAGGGCGGGACTTCTGGGGTCGGAGGGATATACTTCCTCCGGGCACGTTGTTCTGGTTGGTCCCTGGGGAAGAGAGAAGGGCGGGGATGCGTTGGTTATGGCTGGCCTGCCGATTCCTGTATGTCTCATAGTGTCTGGCTTGCACGTTCGTAATCCCGGTGGAAAGGACGGAGGTAGGTGCGGGGGAGGGCGGCCTCCGTTGAGGGGCGGCGGGGCCGCCTCACATGCCAACTTCTCAAAGCCCCGTAATTATGCGCCACAGAGCACAGAGCTAACCGCTTTGGATTCATAGACTTGCAAAACAGGCTGGATTGGTTTAGTCAACAACTTTCTATGCTCCAAGTTGAGAGCTCCCGCAATTTGACGATGCTTGAGAGCAGGTATGTCTATATGATGTTCCCATTTAAGATCCTTCCCTAAATGAACACCCAGGTAAGTAAAAGCCTTGACCAGTTCGAGCGGTTTCCCATTCATGAAAACTTTCCCCTTAAAAGTAAGATGCGGATTAAAAGTCATCATTTTAGTTTTGGCCACGTTAACTTCTAGGCCGCGCGCGGAACAAAACTCTTCAAAAATTACTAAGGCGCGCTGGAGGCCACTTGGGGTTTTGGAAATAAGTAGCATGTCATCCGCAAACATTAAAATCTGAACCATAACACCAGCTAACGAAGGGGCATCTGTGCTCACTGGTGACAAACAATCAACTATACGATTAATGTACAAAGAGAACAGAGTTGGGGGCCAGGGCGCAGCCGTGCCTCACACCACGCTGAACCGGAAATTGGGCGGTGACCCTGCTATGACCTCCCCATTAAGTTTTTGCATGATTGGCCTCGTGCAGCCGCATCACCATAGTTAAAATCTCCGCAGAGAGACCTAATTGCTTTAATGTCACACATAACTGTGAATGGGGAACAAGGTCAAAGGCTGCACGCAGGTCGACAAAGGAAGGGACTTGTGATGTTTCCACCACTGTGCGCAAAGTAGTAATAGCGTAGGCTGCAGTAGGTGTGCCGTCTGGCAATTTAAAACAGGAGCCATCGACCTATAGTTCCCCTTGAGGGTCAGATAGGAGAACATCATTCAGGTCTTCCCGTCCTTTCGTCTGTTCTTCTGTCTGGAAAATACAGTCATGTTTGTAAACTGCTTCATTCTCAGAAGGTAGGGGTAGTAACATGGCTGGATTCAGAGTGGCACATCTTTTGATTGTAATATGTTTAGCAAACAATGTCAATTCATAGCCAGTAAGACGTGCACTGGTAAGGTGCTGTGTCTTTATCCTATTCAAAAGCGTATTCACAGCACGGGGTACCATAACTGTGGGGTCTGTATCAAGTACGAGTCCAGCCGATTGTCTAATTGAAGTGATCACTGCCGTGACCGCTCTGACAGCTCGGGAGGGCTTTTGCGAGGGGGTCAATCACAGCAGAAAAATTAGCACAAGGCTTCGGTTTATCCCCAAATTTCTGTGTTAAGACAGAAAGTGCGCAACCAGCCATCTCATGAACGTAAAGCATAAACTGTTTCATTTAGGGGGGTGTGCCAAGCACTGGAGCCGGGCAAAGCTCAAAAGATTGTTGACATTCCGGCGTCCAAGGCAAAGGCTCATGCACTGCTTTAGTTGTTAATGTAAGCAAAGGTTTGATTAATAAAGAATAATAAGGGATCCTCTGGCGACAGTAGGAAGTAATGACTATAAAAGCGCGTACATCTTTTTGAGTCTGTGGAATGGGCATTTTAGCAATAATACTGATGTTCTCAGGGGTCAACCTCCTACCCTCCTTCAACAGCAGGTGACCTAAGTAAGTAACCTCCTGTTGACAATACTGAAATTTCAAAAGAGAAACCTAATGTCGATGATGTACCAAATGCAAGAATTATTTCACTGTACTGTCTTTGCAACCGTGTTCCGTATCAGAGGCAATCAACAGATCATCCGCATACTGCACCAATACATTCCCTGGGGAAAACAATAGTGAATCCAACTGACTCTTTTATACCCGACTATAGATACTAGGACTCTCTATATAGCCTTGAAGAGCGCGACAGAACCGAAAGCTTCTGCCGGCCAGTGTGAATCCAAACAAATACCTGCTATCTGGGTGTATGGGAATACTAAAAAATGCATTTTTCAAATCAGTAACAGAAAAGAAAGTAGCAGTAAATGGAACCATTGTTAAAAGTGTTGTAAAATCATGAACCACCGGAAATTGCAGGACTACTATCTTATTAACCTCACGCAAATCAATCACAAAGCGATAAACATCTTCAATAACATCAGAGGAAGCCAAGGGTGTCCTCTTAAGGACTTGAAGAATGGGACTATTACAAATGTTGGCAGACTTTTCTTCAACCACTTCCTTGCGTATAAAATCCTGAATAATCTGGAGAAGAGTCAGTTATCCTGCCTGCAGTATTTTATACTGAGCAATGCGGGGCGAATTAGCATTATCTTTAACTTGTATAGAAACTGGTGGTATATGCAACACACCCACTTCTGTATCACCTGTGGCCCATAATGTGGGTGGTACTTGAGCAAATTCAGTTTGAAGGGGTGCATCCTGAGACACACTGTCTAGTACTCCCATCTGGACCCATGGTAATATAAACACCAGCAGGAGAGCAGTATATAGTAGCATGCAAATTTGTCAACAAGTCCAAACGCATCAAAGTTTCACCACAATTAGATGTTAACAGAAATGGAGATTCCACAGTTAAAGAACCAACAGTAAGTGCAAGGGGTCGTGAAATGGGGCTGGCAACCGGTTCACCTGAACACCTACCGAAACACTATTTTGCCAGAAAGGCTGGCCCAAGGACCGTATGTCGAGAAACAGAACTCTTTGTCGCACCTGTGTCCACCAAAAATTCCTTAGTCGAGCCTTGCAAATCCCCTGTGATATAAGGACCATGCTGTTTTACAGGTATCTGAACTAGTCCCTCACCCTGTCCCTAGCAGTAAGACATATCTGTCACTTCATCAATATCATAGTCATCATGATAATACTGCCCATCTCTGGGGTCATCAAAATAAGTGTCGGAGCGTCCCACAGGAGCCGCAGCATTCTGATTTCTGTCTTTCCCACGGCCTCTACCACTAGAACCCCGTCCTCTAGGGGACATACCCTTCTGTAAAAGCACTGGCTACGCCAATGTCCTTCCTCCTTACAATATGCACACTGATTCTGATAGATACATCTGCCAGTGGATTCCTCACCTTGTGAATATCCCCTTGCATCAGCAACTTTCGGAAATTCTTTCGTAGATTCGCGCCGACGTGGGCGACGTCATAGAGGCACGGCATCGCGTGTGACTCCGCTGACGTCACCGACACCATATTAGGCCCACGCCGGTGTGATTACATCAGTTCCTTTTTTCCGCGTCGTCGACGCTAACGGTTTTCAAGGGATCGTCCGTAGCTATTGCTGTAACCTTGTTACTTTGTTATAATTGTGCTTCATTGTCTTCTCTCTCGACATGTCTTCGAAGAAGACCGGGTTTAAAGCTTTTGGGGAATGTGGAAAAACCATGTCCATTACGGATCCACATGAATGCTGCGTATGGTGTCTAAGCTCCGACCATGACGTCGAAGACTGCCAGTCTTGTAAGAAGATAACACCTAAGACCCTCCAGGAGAGAGAAACCAAGATTCTCGTGGTGAAACTTAAAGGCAGAAAAGTTTGAGGCCGCAAACTCGGCGTTCGAGGTCAAGGTCTCGTTCGAGGTCGCGCTCTGACTCGTCCTCGGCCCATGCTTCGAGATCTTCAAAAAAGAAACACAAGAAGAGAACCCATGAGTCCCGGCATCACTCGAGGAAGGACTCTGGTTCAAAGCCGAAGTCACAGGTGAAGTTGGTTGAGAAGGTTGTGGTGTCTTCGGCTTCGGAAGAGCAGGACGCCGAGGGTGAAGTGTCTCATGCGAATTCGCCAGGTTCACTGAGGCAGATAACGAATCCATCTCCGTCCCATCCTTCAGGTCGGGAGGATGAAGGTGAGGAGGAGGTGGTTGGTGAGGGAGAGGCTCCGCTGCCCGAGTGTCCGTCGACTCCGGTGCACCAGCCCGAAGAGTAGGTCGACGTCTTATCGACTCCGCGCCCTCAAGAGCAGCCCAGGGGTTCGTACCCAGCCTTCCCGGCTCCAGGTCAGGATCCGATGCAGTTCCTGAATGCAATGTTCGGGATATACTTCAGGGCTATGTACCCCACTGGGGTTCCTGCTTCTCCCACGGGTCCGATGGTGTTTAGTCTGGGTGTTCCCCAGTCCTATGCTCCTGCTCCCTTTATGCCGGCTCCAGCGCCGCATTGGCATTTTCCGACGCCGGCGAGGCCTTCGGCTCAGAAGCCATCGACGCCAAAGCCGTCAACGCAGAATCCATCAACTCCGGTGCCAAACCCTGATCGACCTCGTCTGAAACTACCTCGTCCGACGTCGGTATCGGCGCCGACACCGGCTCCGACGGAGTCGAGAGTGGATCCGTCGGCATCGTATGTGAAGCACAGGTCGAGGCGTGCAGCCCAGAGGCTTATGGAGGAAGAGAGATTTTGTGAGGAAAATTTGGAGGAGGGTGAGCTGCAGGAGTCTGAGAACCCATTTGATGACCTGACGGTGACTAGTGGCCTTGAACTGTCCCCTGAGTGGGATTTAGCCTCCGTGTCGGATGCACCCTCTAAAGATGTGGCTCCTTACCATGTCGTGATAAGGAAGGCGGCAAACTTATTGAACGTTACCCTGCCTACTGCTGAGTTTAAGTCAAACCTTCTCACAGAGGTCCTTCACTCACCATCTTCAGTGATTGAACCAATACTGCCATTTAATGATGCCCTGGCAGAGCCAATTTTAGAAGTTTGGAAGAAACCTTTGTCAGCTTCTGCAGTATCTAGGGCTGTTGCCAGGAGATATAGAGTTGCTCCTGATGACCCGGAATTTTTGTCCACTCACCCTCTGCCTGAGAGCTTTGTGGTGCAGGCAGCCTGTTCGAAGAGATCAACGGGAGCTTTTCCACAGGTTCCTGCAGAAAAGGAGTGGAGGAAACAGGATCAGGCTGCTAAAAAGGTTTTCTCATCCGCCAGCATGGCGTTGAAGTCCACAAACGCGACCTGCCTGATGGGGCGTTATATCCACGCCCTGATGGATACTGTAAAACAGTTGGTGCCAAAGATACCGGAGGATGATAGAAATGACTTCCAGGAGGTAATCTCGGACACTCAGGCTGCAGCAAGGCAGGTGATGTAGAGTGGTTTGGACACAGCAGATTCTGTGGCGAGGGTCATGGGCTCTTCGGTGGCTACGAGGAGAGCTGCATGGCTAAAATAGTCTGAGTTTTCAACAGATGTCCTGTCTGCATTAATGGATCTACCATTCGACGGATCTGGTTTGTTTGGCAAAAAGGCAGATGCTGCTTTAGAACGTTTTTAAAGACAGCAGGGCGATGGCTAAGTCGTTGGGCCTTCAGACCAGGGGCACCTTTGGGAAATGATTTAGAGGGTTTGGCAGATCTTCTTTTCGTTCCTACAAGTCAACTCAGTAACAGCCCCAGCAGCAGCAAAACACACTGTACAAGAGGGAGGAGCTTCGCTGCCAACCAAGATGGCCGCGTGAGCTCGGAGCTCCGAAGACCTCCCGATCTCCCGCAATAATCCTGCTGTCTATCCTGTCCCACGATGGTGGGTATCGGTTGCTGAGCCGGGCCCGATGCGGCACCCGCAATCGGATTGAAAATCGGACACTCCTGACTCGAGTTGTGTCGATGTTCCCGGAGGCGCCTCAGCGTAGTTGATGCCAGGGTGTCTCGCAGCGGTGTCCCCACGGAGCTCCTCCCGGCCAGCGGCCCTCACGCCCGAGGGACGTTCCTGAGTGCCGATCGCCTTGCTGGCGGCTTTCGACCCTGAACACTGCACTTTGCCTTGTGTGCATCGGGAGAACTCAGCTGGACTCCTTCGCCCCTGGTGTCCCATCCCCCCCTGTCCCGTGGCTGCCAACATGGCGGGCAAGGGTGGCTCGGATGTGGGCAAGACGCAACGGCTCAATCGGAGGCCGACCCAATCCCAGTCTACTATTCCCGAGCGCTTTTCCCAGTCTAAGGGATCGCCGGTGCAGGCGGTACATTCAAAAGACCCGAGACGGGATGAATCACCGGACGACTCCGACATAACGCTCAGGGACGTCATGGGAGCGATATCGGGGGTGAAGATGGAGATGCACTCGCTTCGTGAGGAGCTGTCCAGCAAGGTCGATTCCCTGAAAATCGACCTGAACCTTATCAGGACGGACCTTGGGAAGACGAACGACCGGGTAAAATCTTTGGACCTCAAAACTTCCAGCCTGGTCACGGATGTCTCGGACATACAGACGGAGGTGCGCGCCTTGAAACAGGCTAATGGCGTACTGGCGCGACGGCTGGACGAGTTCGAAGGCCGCGCGCGTCGCCAGAATGTCCGTATCACCGGAGTGCCGGAGAAAGCCGAGGAGGACTCTGCTGAACTTTTTGTGGAAGATTTGGTGGTCAAGAACTTGCAACCGGGAGGCCTGAGTAAGTTCTTCTCGGTGGAGAGGGCCCACAGGATTCCCGGTGGGCCGCCCAAGTCGGGTGTGACCCCGCGCCCCATCATTGCGCGGCTGTTTAACTATAGAGACAGGGATGCTATCCTACAGGCATCGAGGACGATGGGCCCGCTCCACTTCCAGAACTCAGAAGTGAACTTTTTCCCGGACTTCACTCAGGCTGTTCAGAAACAGCGGCAGAGCTTCGCAGGAGTGAAACGGAGACTCAGGGATATGGGCCTGCGGTACTCTATGCTATACCCTGCTAAGCTTCGCGTTGAGCGCGACCACCGGACTTTCTTTTTTGAATTCCCTGAGGATGCGGGACACTGGCTCGACACCCTGCCCCAGGAACGACCTGAAGCTACCGACCAGACGGAGGACGCCACCGGAGGTGCTGCTGCACAGGAGTGACTTTCTGCTCATTTGTCTCCCGAGACACGGGACGCCGTGAGGTGCTTCGACTTTCGACAACTGTTGTACATATTGACTCATTCTGCTATTGATATGGGGGGTGACGGGAGGGGATGGGATGCCTCCTTTCTCCTTCGTGGGCTTTCTGTAGGTTAGTTTTGGGGGCGACAGGCACACTGCTAGTTGGGGTGGATCTTAATTTGATGCAGGGGTGCAGGGTGGGGGGTAGTTGGGATGTGTGGTCTTTCTCCATTTTCCTTTCTTGGCTGAGGTGTTCCTACTGTGTAGTATTGTTGCACTGGGTACTGAAACGGGGGGTTGGGGGAGGGTCGCGAATGGTCCTTGACGATGGGGGGTAAACTGCTTCATTTGCTTAGCTGGAATGTTAACGGGTTGGGGGATCGTATCAAGAGAGGTGTAGTGTTGCAAATGCTTAAACGGTGTTCTCCTGATGTAGTACTATTGCAAGAGACCCACTTGGTGGGTCACGCATGTAAGGCCCTGGACAGACGGGGTTACAAAATGGTGGCTCACGCAGGTTTCTCCTCGGGCTCCAGGGGGGTGGGCATCATGGTGCGTGCGTCCCTCCCGTTGGAGGTGGAGTCTGTGCTGACTGATGATAGAGGCAGATATGTGGCTTTGGTGGGTAGGTGGGAGGGCCGCACGCTGGTTTTGGTTTCGGTTTACGTCCCCCCGGGGTTGCAGGAGACTACGTTCAGGGATTTGGGAGGCGCCATCTTAGGACTCCCCGAAGGCCTGGTGCTGGTGGGTGGGGACTTCAATTGTGTTGTCTCAGGGGAACTGGACCGCTTTCCTCCCAGGGATCTTCGCCCTTCCCAATCCTGGATGTCTGATTTTGTGTGTTCCATGGGGATGGTTGACTGTTGGCGTCTGCTCCACCCTACACAGCGACAGTACTCCTTTCTCTCGGGCGCACATGGTAGCTTCTCCAGGTTGGACTACGTCCTGGCGCCGGCGGCCCAGGCGCAGTCCGTTTCCTCCGCACGCCTCCTGGCCCGAGGTATTTCAGATCACTCTCCGGTCTGGATCTCCTTCGACTTCCAGATTCCGGCATCCTCGCGGGTCGCCCCTATTAACCCGTGGTACTTTCGCGATCCGAAAACCCGTTCTCTCCTGGTCAAGGCTATGGATCGATATTTCGTGGAGAACACTGGATCTGTGACTTCGGCCGTCTCCTTGTGGGAGGCCTTTAAAACCGTGCTTCGTGGTGAGGCTTTCTCACTGATTGCTGAAGCGCGCCGCCGCCGCGATGAAAACGTGGTAAGGTTGGAATCTGAGCTCGCGGACCTTAGTGCCCAGCTGGAGCTTGGCTCGTCGCCTGAATTGGTCCATGCCCTCTCTCTCAAGCAGTCTGAACTTCGGGCCACCGCTACTGATGCAGCGAAGGCCTTGAGCAGGGAACAGCAGGGACGGATTTATGATGCCGGCGATAAGGCTGGTAAGCTCTTGGCCTGGCTCGATAAGCGGGCATTGGCGTCCCGGGTAGTCCCGGAATTAGTGGGTGCGGACGGCATAACCTTGACGGACCCGGCGGCTATAGCTGAGTCCTTCGCTGACTATTTTGAGCAGGTGTATACCTCCGCAACCTCTCTCCCGATGTCCGCGTCAGTCGCCTACTTGGACGATATTGACCTTCCTTGCTTATCTGACCCTGAACGGGAGGATATGGACCGAGACCTGTCGGACGATGAGATCGCCCTGGCGATTCGCTCGCTGCGATCGGGTAAAGCACCGGGCCCGAATGGAATCCCGGTGGAACTGTATAAGCTCAGGGCTGACGCGCTGGCTGCACCGTTGCGTAAGATGTTTCTTGAGGCCCGTGTGCAGGGAGAACTTCCACCCGACCAGAGGCTAGCCACCATAGTGGTAATCCACAAGGAAGGAAAGCCGCGGGACCTGCCCCGATCGTACAGACCCATTTCATTGTTAAACGCTGAACCCAAGATCTTGGCTAAAGTGTTGGCCAACCGGCTGGTGGGCGTGATCTCGGACTTAGTGCACCCGGACCAGTCCGGGTTCATCCCGCACCGGAACACGGCGCTTAACCTGAGGAGGCTCCACGCAGCTTTGGCACGTGCCCACTTGCTTCGCGATCCGGCGGTGGTGGCTTCCCTTGACGCTACTATGGCCTTTGACTCCCTCGAATGGGATTACTTGTGGGCAGTCCTAGCTAAGCTGGGCTTCGGGCCTTCGTACATTGGATGGGTCCGATTGCTGTACTCTGCTCCGCTGGCCAACGTGGCCGTCAACGGCAGGCTTTCGGCATCTTTTGCGCTACACAGAGGTACCAGACAAGGCTGCCCGCTCTCTCCACTTCTGTTTGCGCTGGCACTGGAACCCCTGGCGGCCAAGATTAGAATGCACCCAAATGTTTCCGGGATTGCGTGGTCGCCTGGCTTTGAGGATCGAGTGTCGCTGTACGCGGACGACATCCTCCTTTATCTTACCTCTCCTTGTCGATCGCTCATTGTGGTTTTTGACCTGCTGGGAGTCTTCGGGTCGTTTTCGGGGTTGGTCATCAACTGGTCCAAATCCTACCTATACACGATATGTGGGGACACCCCGCGCCTCCCCCGTGGGTGCTCAATCCAGGTGGCCGAGCAGGGCTTCCGGTACTTGGGCATCTACGTGTCGCTTGACCCCCGGGCCCGATACGCGCGCAACCTCCTGCCACCGCTGGAGCGCCTACGGAGAGATGTTGCATTGTGGAAGAAACTGCCCATCTCTTTGATGGGCAGGGCGGCCCTGTTTAAGATGATGGCGCTACCCCGCTTCCTGTACGCCCTGCAGAATTCACAGGACCCGATCCCTACTAAGTACTTCGGCGAGATTGAATCCTTGCAACGGGCACTGCTGTGGGACGGTCGGCCGAGAATATCGTTGTCCAAATTGACCATCCCTAGCTACGACGGTGGCATTGCGCTGCCGGATATGCGGAGGTACTATTGGGCGTCCCAGCTCGCGGCGGTCAACCACGGCTTATATGGTCCAGCGGTTAGTCCGGGCTATGCTATGGACCGATGGTTAGTGGGCGATGGCAACTACTATAGGGCTCTTTACTCCAAGACACTGGATCGTCGGTTGACGGGCCCCGCCAAGAACATGGTGCACGTGTGGCGTACGGTGACAGACACTCTCGGTTGGAAGGATAGGGTCACACTAGCCACTCCCCTGTACGATTCCGACGTGCTGGGGAAGCTGTGGAAGACCAAAGGCTTTGATCGGTGGGACACCATCGGTATATCTAAAGTTGGTGACATGGTAGTGCGGGGCGGCATTAAAACATTTGCTTCGCTGCAACAGGAGTACCAGCTGGCGCCGACGGAATTTTTCCGGCACGCCCAGCTAAGCCATGCCCTCTCCCCTCACGTCGCAAACGGCGAAGCCATCCCCGAGTCTTCGCCCCTGGAGGATCGGGTGCTGGACGGCCACATGCCAGACGGCGCCATTTCCCTGACTTATAAGAAGTTGATCAACGTGAGGGTGGATTTGCTTGAGCGATTGCGGACGCACTGGGTGAATGATGGTATAGAGATGGATGACGAGGAATGGCAGTCGGCGGCTTCGTCCCCCAGGGAGGTGGCAATATCGGCGCGGTTCCGCTTGGTCCAGCTGAAAATTCTCCACAGGGTGTATGTTACCGGCCCCAGGCTCATCCACATGGGGCTTTCTACGGATGGCCTGTGTCGGCGGGGTTGCGGTTCACTCGCCACCTTCCTACACATTATCTGGGAGTGTCCCGGTGTGGCCCGGTACTGGATGCGTGTGCATGAGGTGATGGAGGAGGTGACGGGCGTGGCCCTGCCAGCTGAGGCGCGACGTTGCCTCCTCAACGTGTGGTGCCCGAATGACTACAGTGTGGCCCAAACCCGGTGGGTGACTTTGGGGAATATGGTGGCCAAGAGGGACATTGCCCAGAAGTGGGGCGCGCCTGCTCCCCCGTCCCTCAGTCGTTGGATGGAAAGTATGGACTGGTGTATGGTGAGAGAGAAGACGGTGTATGTTGCCAGGGGCAAGCCGAAAATGTGGAGGGCCGTGTGGGGTGCCTGGAACTCTTATCGGGGTGACTTGTGTGAACCCCCGCTTGAGCCTGAGGTGGACGCCTCACCCTCCCCTTAGAGAACTACCCTTCCCGTACTTCTGGTTGTGACATCCTGTACCGTTTTACCCCCCCCCAGCTCATCGTGTTACATCTTGTGCTGATCTGGATGTGTGGCCCCTGACCCCCCCCCCCCCCCAAAAGTGCCCTTACGTTAGGTCTGCGCTGTCCTCGGCCACTTCTCTCTTTCTTTCTCTGTTCCTTACCTATTGGTGCTTCGGCACCTAGTTCTTCAGTGGCCTCTTGGGGCCCTACTCCTCTAATTTTATTTAGTAGTTCTCTATTGTAAAATTAAACCTGATTAATCCTATGTGCTGTTTTGTACATGACTTATATGCCACTTCAATGCTGCCTGGCCTCCGGGATGTATGGCTGAATAGCGGTGTACTATTTTGGTCAATAAAGGTTTTTCAAAAAAAAAAAAAAAAAAAAAAAAAAAACACACTGTACAAGGCGTACAGGGGCAGACAGAGAGCTCGTCCCAGAGGTCGTCAAGTCGCCTCCTCTTCTTCTTCCTCTTCCCCTTCCCAGCCCCCTGCCAACGCAGCAAAGCAGCCCTAGATCCGCCATTCTGGGTCATGCAGGCCCAGTGGGGGGCCGGCTTACCCATTTCCTACGAGATTGGGAATTGATTACATTGGATCTTTGGGTTCTCAATCTCGTGGAAAATGGGTATGCTCTTCCCTTTCGGGAGTTTCCCCCAAATTACCCTCCTTGCCAGGGTTATTGTTCGGAGGACCACCTGCTTCTCCTGCAGGAAGAAGTCCTGGCGCTGTTCAGAAAAGGTGCGATAGAGGTGGTTCCGGAGCAGGAAAGGGGTCAGGGATGCTACTCCCGGTATTTTCTGATCCCCAAGAAGGATGGCAGGCTTCGGCCAATCCTGGATCTCAGGATCTTGAACTTGTATCTGAAGCAGGAGAAGTTCAAGATGCTCACCCTTGCTCAGGTTCTTCAGGCGCTGATGGAAGAAGACTGGATGGTGTCAATCGATTTGTAGGATGCGTATTTTCATATTCCCATCTTGAAGTCGCACAGAAAGTATCTCCGTTTCTTGGTTGGGTCGCAACACTACCAGTTTGCGGTCCTTTCATTTGGTCTTACTACTGCGCCTCGAGTCTTCACCAAGGTGATGGCAGTGGTGGCAGCGCATCTCAGGAGGTCGGGGTACCTGTATTCCCGTATCTGGACGACTGGCTGATCAAAGCAGAGTCGCCGGAGAAGGTGCTCCATCACCTGCAGGAGACAACTCAGTTGTTGCAATGGTTGGGTTTTTCGATAAATGTACCCAAATCTCACCTTGTGCCCTCCCAGCGCAACCTGTTCATAAGTGCGGTACTGGACGCTACTGTATGCTGTGCATTCCCTCCTCCTCAAAGGATTCGCGACATACAAGAAATTATTCCTTTGTTTTTCAATGGAGCGGTCGTTCCAGTCCTGAAGGTCCTTCGCTTGCTCGGTCTGATGGCTTCTTGCATTCTGCTGGTCAACCATGCACGCTGGCACATGAGGGCACTCCAGTGGTGCCTCCGCAGGCAGTGGTATCAACACAACGGAGATCTCAGGGAGTCAGTGAGGATCTCCAGAGAAACTGCAGCGGATCTGACTTGGTGAAGTGTGGAAGGCAATCTGTCACAATGAAAGCCTTTTCATCTACCTCCATCTGTGGCCACAGTGATAACGGATGCATCCACTCTAGGGTGGGGTGCTCATCTGGGGGATCTGAAGATAAAAGGTCTTTGGTCTCCAGAGGAAAGGTTGCTTCACATCAACCTTCTAGAGTTTCGGGCGATACGTTTGGCACTCAAGGCCTTCCTCCGTTCCCTTCGCGGTCAGTCAGTTCAAGTTCTGACTGACAACACGACTGCGATGTGGTATGTCAACAAGCAGGGAGGAGTGGGGTCGCAGTGTCTCTGCAGAGAGGCGCTGTTTCTCTGGTCCTGGGTTCAGGACCATCAGATTTGTCTGATGGCAAATCTGGCCGGAGTTCTGAATGTTCGTGCAGACACTCTGTCGGCAGTTCTCCGCCAACCACGAGTGGAGGCTCCATCCAGAGGTAGTTCGTCAGGTCTTTCGGACTTGGGGAACTCCTCTGGTGGATCTGTTCGCCACTCACGAGAATGCTCACTGTCCGTCATTCTGCAGCCTCCAGTTTCCGATGCAGGGAGCCTTGGGGGACGCTTTTCAGTTGAGTTGGGACTCGCAACTTCTTTACGCGTTTCCTCCCATACCCTTGATTCCTCGGGTTCTAAGGAAGGTTCGCCAAGACCGGGCCCAAGTTATATTGATCGCCCCGGATTGGCCAAGAAGAGTGTGGTACACAGATCTTCTCCACCTCTCCTCGTGTTCGCCGCTCCGTCTCCCTCACAGGGCAGATCTCTTCTCACAGATGGAGGGGCAGGTTCTACACCCCCACCTCCAGACCTTACACCTTCATGCCTGGAGATTGAACGGGGCAACCTGAGTTCCTTTTCTCTCCCACACGATGTGGTGGATGTCATTTTGTCAGCCAGGTGTGACTCCACTAAGTCCATTTATTCCTATAGATGGTCTAGGTTTGTTGCTTGGTGTGGGCAGAAGTCCTTTGACCCTTTAAAGGCTCGTTTGTCCAATATTCTTCAATTTGCTCTTTCCTTGGCCCAGCAGGGTTTTACGGTGCAACTATTAAGGGTTATTTGTCGGCCTTATCGGCTTTCCTTTGTTTGCCAGACCAGCCCTCTTTGTTTATGTCACCTATCGTTTTACGGTTCATCAAGGGCCTTACCAATAAATTTCCTCCAACTCCTTTTATTGTGCCTCAGTGGGACTTGAACCTTGTACTCACTTTCCTGATGGGTTCGCCTTTAGAGCCATTACGCAAGTGTCCCTTGAGGCTTTTGTCTTTCAAGACTGTTTTTCTGATAGCAATTACCTCGGCAAGGAGGGTAAGTGAGCTTCAATCTCTTAGTTCAAAGCCCCTGTTTTTATCCATTCATGCTGATCGAATGGTTCTCAGGACCAGGGCTGCTTTTCTGCCGAAGGTGGTAACTCCTTTCCACGTGGGGCAGTTCGTTACCCTCCCTACCTTTTTATCCTCCCCCTCACCCTTCCAAGGAGGAGGAGAGACTTCACCGCCTAGACCCTAAGAGGGCGGTGAGCTTTTACCTGGACAGGACGAGAGAGTTCAGGTCGGATGACCAACTGTTTGTTGGATTTGTGGCTGCATGAAGGGGAAGGCTGTGCACAAGCACACACTATCAAGATGGATAATTTTATGCATCAAGATCTGCTACTCCCTGGCAGGTAAGGAACCTCCAGAGCAGTGTTCTTCAATCTGTGGGGTGCGCCCCCCTGGGGGGCGCAACACCATCCCAGGGGGGGCGCGCACTCCACTCCAATCTGACCTTTGTTCTGTGCCTCCGTGCAAGTCTTCTTGGAGAACTCCAGTATGTGGAAGGGGTGGGGAGGGGAGATCGATGGGGCACGAGGTGCCCGTTCCTTTGTATTGCTAACACTCCCAGGAGGGGGTTAATTCACAGAGCTGACCGCTTCAGCTGCAGTGGGAGGCAAGGAGTCTCCTCTGCTAAAACCGAAAGCAAACAGACACACTTTCAGTTTTAACAGAGGAGACCCCTTGCCTCCCATTGCAGCTGAAGCTGTCCTCTCTGTGAATTAACCCCCTCCTGGGAGAGTTAGCTCTTCCCAGAACGGAGACAAAGTTTCTGTTGTGCTGGCTCCGGCTGCTGTTGGGGGAGAGGCTGCCTGGATTAGCTTTGATGAATTGACTGTCTTGTGTGGGGGGTGGCTGTCAATCCTGAATGTGTTGCTTTGGTGTTTGATTCTTTGGCTCACTGTGCAATGTGGTGGCTTATAATATCTGCTGAATCTCCATTATATATTGATATTGAGGGGGTGATTGGCTCTCCTTTCTCCCAAGTCACATTGTTGCTGGACCATTACATTGCTATCCCCGAATTTCTGTGCCCTACTGCCACAACTCCTCAAGTGTGGTACAATATTGCTCCCTACTTGGACACCTGAACAACCTTCTCACTCTAACATTCAATATGCAGATACAGTTATGTTGAAAGGCTCTGGGGCCCTCCCATATCAGTCTCTTCTGGCTGGTGGAGAATTCACTACCAATCCCATTGTAATTAGATGGGTCACTTAAGTCGTATAGCAGTTTAACAGGAATAGGGCTATGCTAACAAATATCCATAGGACATCTGGCTTGGCACTGCCCCTTTCTGCATTCTTTCTTGGGATCACTTCCCTTGTTTAAGTAGTAGCTGTACAAGTTAATGCTTAACCTCTCAACTTAGGTGTTTTGAGCTGTGTAATAAGCCTCTGTCATTTCACCACACCCACTCACAAACCTGCAGTTTACTAAACACTCTTATTGTATTGAATGTTATTCACTAAATATCCCCGGAAAGTGCGTGTGGCGCTCGAGTCCAGAAATTTCTGTCAGGTGGTGGGGGGGGGGGGGGCCACATCTAAAAAAATTCAGCTGGGGGGGCTCAACCTTCAAAAGTTTGAAGACCTCTGCTCCAGAGGGTATAGGGGCTCATTCCACTAGAGCTAAGTCTGCAACATCTGCTTTGGCTAGAGGTGTGCCTGTAGAGGACATTTGCAGAGCCGCGACTTGGGCCTCCCTCCACACTTTCGCGAAGCATTACTGCTTGGATTCCGAAGTGAGGGGGGGCGGCCGCTTTGCGCGCTCTGTCCTCCAGGATTCCTTGGTATAGCGGAGTGGACACCCTCCTCCGGGAGTGGGGACTGCTGTGGGAATCTATTCACAAGGTGAGGAATCCACTGGCAGATGTATCTATCAGAAGAACAAGTTACTTACCTTCGGTAACGCTTTTTCTGGTAGATACAGTATCTGCCTGTGGATTCCTCACTGACCCACCCGGCTCCCCGTTGTCCACTCTTCTATACCAGAGTAATTAAATATATATATATATATATATATATATATATATATATATATATATATATATATATCCGCTCACCCTGCAACACGCAGCAATAAGCCTCCCCATAAACTCAGTTCCCAGAACCTAGAGGTCAGATCATGCTAATTTGGCCAACTTTAAGCCTGATCACAATCTGCAGCCGCTGCACGTCTGCGTAGCCGAGTGCATTAAATAGGCACCCGGGAACAGTCCACAAAAGCTGGACTACTCACATTCCAAGATAGCGCCAGAAAATGTCCCAGCCGAACAGAGTAAAGATGGCGCTCCGCTCGGTGCAATAATGTGCAAATGTGCAAATGCGCAATTACCAGCAAATAGCAGCAAAGTTAAAACCGCAATAACAGCAAAGTTAAAACTTTAAAATAGTTAAGACACTATTGGAAGAGATTTATCTCTCCCCCCCCCTCTCTCCCCCCCCCCCCCCTCCCTTTTACAATGGAGCATCCGTTCACTCTGCAACAAGCAGCAGTGAGCCTCCCGGTAAACTCAGTTCTCATAACCTAGAGGTCAGATCACGCTAATCTAGCCAACTGTAAGCCTGACCAGTCTGCAGCTGCTTGATCGGCTCACACCCTTCACTCACTCATCCTTCTCACTGAGTTCCTCCTACCACTTCACAGTCAAATGGAACAGTGTGTTCTCATAGACTACTCTCTGACTTCTCTCTTTCTCTGGCACAGCATTCATAAACAAATGTTTGAGGCATGTGTGCTGTAGATACATGTGCTTTGCATAAGTCTGTCATCTAATGTTTTGCTCAGATGATTACAAGTTGTTTGTTCTAAGAAGCTTCTTCGATTCATGAGATTGTGTGACTCCACCTGTTGGTAATATTGCGCATGGGCATTGACTCCAATGTTAGATAGTTTTTTTCTGGCAATTGTTTCGGATGTAATCTCTTGCGCTCCGGTTCAAAATCCTTTTCAGGGTCTCTTCGGTTCGTCAAAATATCCATCTTGTCTCAATCGCATAGTTACACTGGGTTCCAAGCAATTTGTTAGTTTTCTTATTTTTTTTGGCTCGCCTCCAGGGCCTACGCCTGGCTGGGCCTCTTTGATGGATTTTATTGGACAATGCGCTGCTAAGGGAACGCACTCTGTTCCGTTTCTGTCTGAAGTGCCATTCCAAGTGCCCGCACACTGACCAACAGTCAGTTTGCAACCTATGCCTCTTGCCAGATCATCTAGAGGGCACCTTTGAGGCCTGCAAATCATTCCACTCCAAAAAGACACTTTGGGATCAACGTCACCTTTGACGTTTTCGGTCAACTGCACCATGGCCGCACCATCTGATTTATACATTAGTGGACAATTAACCCCGTACTCCCTAGTAGTGGCTAATGCAAGGAAAAGGGTAAACTCCTAAAGAACTGGTGACACATCTCACCCAGATAAGTAGTCAAAATGTATTGACGCCTCCGGAAAAAGGATAGCAGCACAGTCTGCTAATCATTGGCATATTGCCAACAGCAAAGCTCTTTTAGCTTGTTACACAGTGCTCAGTGGGGTGAAATGGAGGGGCTCAGCTAACATCTCTCAGAAGAACACAGGAAAAGAGTTTGCAAAATAGTAAATGAGGGGAAGTTAATCACCGATAACTCCATTAAATGGGTACTAGACTCCGGACACTGCAGCTAGAGGCATAAACACCAGGCTTCTTTTACGTTGACATTCTTGGCTCTGTGTCTCTGGATTTCAACCTGAGTAACAGCAGTCAATTCTTAATCTCCCTTTCGACCAAGAGCAACTCTTTGGCACTCAGGTAGGCACAGCCCTTGAAAAAATAAAAAAGCACATTGATGTTGCAAAATCAATGGGAGCCCTACCTACTCTCACCTACTCTAACCTACTGTGGGTCCTTTTGTCAGCCCAGTTTCAAACAGGGTGCTAGGTCTGCCTCCACAGACACCACAGGGTCCTATTGCAATTCAAGGACAATCATCCACTGCTAAAAACGTTTACAGGGGCGTATACAGAGGAAACCACTTTAAAGGATGCATTCGAGGAAATACCTGGACTTCAAATACAAACGCCAAACAGTGACTTCCTCACCATTCCCCCCCAACATTTAACACGTGTCTGGGACTTCTTAAAATATTTCTACCAACATGTAAACCTATCACTATAGACCAATGGGTGTTAGACATTATCCAACATGTTTATTGTCTGGAGCTCATCACAATTCCTCCAAATAGTCCACCTCGTACACACAAACTATCCATACTACATCAATCTCTCCTCAAAGAGGAGATATCCGCTCTCTTGCTCAAAGGAGCTATAGAACCAGTCCCGCAACATGAAACTAAATAAAGAAACTACACCAGATTCCCCTAGTCCAGTGGTGCATAAGGGCTTTTAGTGTCCGGTAGTGAACTGCTTCTCCTTAAAATCCTTGAGCGTGAGCCTCACCATCCCACAGGGTACCTCCACCTTGGTGCACGCTGCAGCATCTGACCCCCGGGTACTTGCCTTGGGCCACGGCTTGGAGTTTGAGTCATGGTAGTCAGGCCCTTAGCCACGCTCTCCTGTGCCCCTGGGGCCTACTTTCCTGCTCCTGAGTCCCATGCTCATTGCGTCTCTGTTCCTCCTGCTTCTGCGCAATTCTCGCTGGTTGTGTCGACCGTGCTCCCTCCGTCAACCCGATCATTCTCGCTCTTTGGATTCCTCCTGCAGTCGCATCTTGCTTCATGCGGTCTCCTCCTTCCACCCCTCGAACACTGTTCTAGAATGCCTCTTAAATTCCGGCTCTTGCTTACAAGTGGGTGTGGCCAGCCTGGCCACTAAAACACTACCTGCAGTGGCCGTAAGGTAAAGTAGCGGCCATGACTGGGTTCTCACCGGTCAACACAGTCCCAGAACTACACAGTCTTACCAACATCTAATCTTGCCTGCCCTCAGGGAAACTGGAGTGCCAGTGGGCCATCAGGTTTTGAAGGTCATGAATGTGGTTTGCCTGGAGAATAAGGCCCTGTCCAGACAGAAGTGACAAATGTTAATTGCAGTATCCACGAGTACTTTGGAATGAGTTCCTGTCATCATTGTGTTGGAGAACAACACTACAGCCTACCTCTAGAGCAGGCGTCTCCAGCGAGTAGCTTATGAGCTACTGGTAGCTCTCCCGCTACCTGTGAGTAGCTCTACTATGTGCAGTCCAGCCTAGTACTATAGAAGCTTTCAGTTGGTTGAAATATTATATGCATATCAAAAATAAAAGACCTGTACTTGAGACACAAATCTGTATGTTTTCAGAGCTTGGTTTACTCGTATTATCACCTTGTTGCCAGAGGGATTGGGGGAAACCTTGCCTAATGCCCTGATGTGTTCACTACTATCAGTCTTGAATAAGGGTGGTCACTGTTTCATCACTAATATTAGAAGCTAGGGATGAGTCTCATTGAACAGAAGTAGCTCTCATTACCGAAAAGGTTGGACATTCCTGCACTAGAGGTTCCAAGTCATTGTTGTGAAGGGATTTCCCCTGGGAGGTCCACTTGTCCCCTAACCAAATTCCTCCTCACACTGCCATTAAGACTTGAATGTGGAAAAATCGCCAGAGAATCTATTCATGTTGGTATTGAGAGAAATTTCTGTATTCGAAAACCTTGCAGGTGATAATGCAAGATTTCAGTGAAATTAGGTTGCATCTAAAACAAGGTGGAGGGGAGGAATGCAAGTGCACTGAGGTCTGCTGATCTGACCTCTGTGCTAGTGCCCTAACCCTAAAGTATAGGTAGAATCCGCTGTAATCCATTGGAGATGGCTAACCTACCTGTCGGCCACTAGTAAATGATACCCTGACACTAAGGGCATGAACCAGTGCCACTCAAGGGTGGCACTGGTTGTGCCACCCTGGAGGGTCCCCCCAGTAAAACGCGCCCCCCCCACCCCCCCAGTCTCCCGCTGCAGACTGGCAGAGCAGTCGTGCACTGCTAGTCTGACTTTGCCATTGAAAGCAATAGCAAACCAACTACTTTACCTGGGCATCTGTGTAAGTCACCCCTCTGGCAGAGCTACCGAGTCCTAAGGCAGGGTTCAACGTATGGCGCGAGGACATGTCGCTTATCCAGTATTAGGGTATCTTTTATAGATTCACATGCCTGAATCATCCCCCGTCGTCGAGATGGGAGTCCCACTTTCAAATATTCAAGCAGTGCTAAATAAGCTTCATAGGCTATAATGGCCTTAGGCCATGTAAATAGTAGCCTCTCTATGTCCTTTTTAAAAAAGGACCTTATGTTGTAACCCAGCCAATCAGCTGCTGGCACCCTCTAGAACACTCTCAGCAGAAGCAGGCTCTCTTCCGATTTTCACCGCACGTCGTGTGAAAGGGAGTCTCGCTAAGTGCTACTTAGTTTTCTAAAACCTTCACAAATCTTGGCATGTCAGACAAAAAAGGCCTTTTCCGCCCATGTAAAACCTGTGGTAAGAAAAGAGTCCATGTGGATCATCCACATAAGTAGTGTATTTACTGCCTTTATCCAGGGCATGAGGTGAGAAAATGCAAGATCTGCCGCACCTTTTCACTTAAAACCCTCAAAGACAGAGATGGAAGGTTGTCATTGTGGCTTCAGACCACTAAACACCAGTCGCCTTCTTCAGATGAGGAAGGTGAGAGACCCTCTACATCACATAAGAGCCCCAGATCTAAGGACAGGTCCTCAGTCGAAGGTAGGAAACATCATAAGCCTTCCCAGGACTCCAAGGCTTCTAAAAAAGAGAAGAGCGCTAAATACTCTCAGCGTTATCTGTACCTTCTACGCCTTCCAGGAATGAAAGAGATCATCCTAGAGTCTCCTCTTCAGATCCTGTGGGGCGGACATCTCTCAAAAAATTGTTGCAGACGCTCCCTCACTCATCGACGACAGTGAGTGCTACATCGACGCCCTCATCAACTTTTACAGTGACGACAATGGCAATCCAGGCTCCAATACTGTCTACTAGAATCTCCGCAGCGACGACAAGGACCCCTTCATAGTCTAAGACCGTCGACGCTCCCTCGTCGACTAAGATACTATCGTTAGCGAAGAACGACTGACTGCTCTTCCATTGACGACGACACTGTTGATGATGTTACCGCCTATGCCACAATCATCGTCAACGACAACATCGATAATTACATTTTCTTTTCCTGTTGTGTCTGCACCCTCGACGAGGATTACTCGGGTTACCAGAGTGACCAAGACGTTCCACCGCCAGCCATACAAGAACCTAGTAAAGTTTTCCCCTTACTCCGTCACTTCTGCTGGAGGTCTATGTAGAAGACTATTAAGACGATGATGACGATTATGGTCTTTATGGTGTCGCTCGCAGCCTATCTGAGCTTCACGTGAAGTGTCAGGATGAGGAAGATGAAGACTACCATGACGAGTCGCAGTACTACCAACAGGGGCATATGGCTCCATGTTACTGTTACCACAGTTGCCATTCATATGGCTTTTAGACCGAGCCGCACCCCAGGGACATGGCCCATCTGCCACCATCACTGATACAGGATCTACAGGCTATGTTGGCGGTTTGCCGGCAGCGGTTCACGCCACAACAGGATCAGTCAGACAGACCAGTACCTCAAATAGATCCTCCAGGTACGTTCATGAAGAACGACTGACTGCTCTTCCATTGACGACAACACTGTTGATGTTACCGTTGATGCCACCATCATCGTCGACGACACCTTCGACAAGTACATTTTCTTTTCCTGCTGTGTCTGCACCCTCAACGCCACCGTCGCCGAGGATTACTCAGGTTAGCAGAGTGACCAAGAATTTCCACTGCCAGCCATGCAAGAACCTGGTAAAGTTTCCCCCTTACTCCCGTCACATCTGCTGGAGGTCTATGTAGAAGATTACAAAGAGGATGATAACGATTATGGTCTTTATGGTGTCGCTCACAGCCTATCTGAGCTTCACGTGAAGTGTCAGGATGAGGAAGATGAAGACTACCATGACGAGTCACAGTACTACCAACAGGGGAATATGGCTCCACGTTACTGTTACCACAGATACCATTCATATGGTTTTCAGACAGAGCCACGCTCCAAGGTCATGGCCCATCTGCCACTATCACTGATACAGGATCTACAGGCTATGTTGGCGGATTACCGGCAGCGGTTCTCGCAGCAACACGATCAGTCAGACAGACCGGTACCTCAAATAGATCCTCCAGGTACGTCAGCCGCTCAACGGCCACTCACACCTGTGAGTGTTCCTGGTCCAGGACCAACCAACCCTGGTACTCTAGATGCTCCCTCTTTGGACGGGATAGAGAGAAAGGTGGGCTGCAGATTCCAATCTTTGCTCCTGATTCTTGGGACGGTTATGTTATTCCAGTTCCCTCACCTCCTCTGCATCTCCCATCAGATTCTCCTCTGTAGGATATTGGAGGGTATCATACTCTAATGCAGAGGGCAGCCAACAGGTTTCTTCTGCCTATTACAGTCAAACAGACAGTTTTTTTTTATATAACTTTAAGGAAGACACAAGAAAATTGGTACGCTCCATACCAATTATCGATTGGCAGTAAGACAGCAAGATAATGAAGACACCATCATTCATACCTCTGGTGCTACCAAGTATTGAGAAGCAGTATAGGGCGCAAGAAGATTCTCCATCTTGCCTCATTGGACACCCCAAGCTGGACTCAGTGATTTCTCAAGCGGCACAAAGACGTTCCAAAAATCCTGCTACTCCGATTACCACTCCTCCTAATAAGGATGGACATTTTAGGGAAATGTTTCTCTTCTATGGCGATAGTTACAATTAGGGCAGCGAAGGCGTTAGCCATTATCGGCCGATACTACCGCCAAATGTGGCTAGACATGGCAGGTTTAATAGACCTTCTATCTGAAGACAAGAGGCACAAAAAATACTAGTTGAAGGGAAGCGTGCAGCCTCAGAAACCATTGACTGTGCACTTGATGTGGCCAATACTGGATATAGACAACTGGCGGGAGCTACTGTGCTCAGGTGGCTGGGATGGCAGAAAGCAACCACCTTTAGGCATTAGTTGCAGACAAAAGTTTTGGAGATGGCTTTCGACTGTGAGTCCCTGTTCGTAAAGTACATTAATGAGGCACTGATGGCAATTAAGAATGACACGGACACCGCAAAATCGTTGGGCACATTGCAATATAGAAAAGTGTAACTGCAACACATGTTGGATGGAATGCTGAATAATTCAAACATTCTCCCCCAGTCAAGAGATCTGGGTTAAATCTATTGTTCTTTTGCCCACTGAACCACCCCAGTTTGACCCAGCCATATGCAAATCAGTCTTGACCCTGTGCCTCATGGGAGCAGCCCAGACCAAACTGCCAGGCCAGGTCCTCATCCTGGTACCGGATTCGGGGTATGTCACTCTTCATCAGCCAAGCTAGCTTGAATCCAGTGGCACAGTGAGCAAGGGACCCACGTCTGAGCATACCCATCCCACTTAGGGTGAAAAGTGTAACTGCAACAAATGATGGATGGAATGCTGAATGATTCAAACATTCTCCCCCCAGTCAAGAGATCTGGGATAAAACCATCGTTCTTTTGCCCACTGTGCCACCCGTTTTGGCCCAGCCATATGAAAACTGAACTGGAGTGAATGTATGACATTGTTCAGCATTCTGTCCATCAATTGTTCTTTTTGCAATATAGAAAGGTGCCCTTCAGAGGTGCTAGGGGAAGATAATTTGCCCCTTACAAGGGAGTTTACCAGAGGGCCATCAGCCATACCAGTCACAATACTGACCATCCAACAATCCTCCATCTTACCGTCTGTCATCTACAGCTGGTTTCTCTTGCCAGGGAGGCGGTAAACAAATCCCTCAACAAGGTTGTGACTCAAGCAGGCAGCAAAGATCACGCCAGGGTACCAGCTTCCCTCCCCTCCCAAACTGTGGGTAAGAAGATTTCCAGCTATGTCTACCAGTGGCATGAAATAAAAACGATCTCTGGGGGCTGTACCACCACCAATGGTCACGTTCTGGAATACATTCAGCGCCCACCGACTACTCCACCCAAGGGTCCCCCCCTCGATTTCACTTATCACGCAAAGAGGCTTCGGTCATACTCGCCAAAGGAGCGATAGAGGAAGTCCGATGTCGCAAAAGGGAAACATACGTTCAGAATGGTAACTCTTTCCGATATCCTAGGCCGCCTCAACGAAGGAGACCTCATGACCTTGCTCGACATTGAAGATTCATATTTTCATATCCCGATTCCTCCAAAACAGCAGAAATTCTTAAGGTTCTCGGTGGCTGGTACCCACTACCAATACAAAGTACTTCCGTTTGGTCTCAAATCGGCGCCAAGGATCTTCACCAAGTGCCTGCCGCCCGTAGCAACAGCCCTGAGATCTCAGGGGCTCCAAGTATTCCCTATCTCAATGACTGGCTGCTCAAAGCATCAACAGCCAGTTAAGTTACAAGCACCTGCCTTCACATGTTCAAGACTTTGGGACTTACTGTAAACAAAGAGAAATCTTTGTTTATCCAAATCCAGTCCTATCTTTCCTGGGAGCGTCCATAGATACCATTCAATGCAAAGCCTTCCTGTCGAAGGAAAGACAGATCCGTTTGCAAAGACTTGCGAAGAGCATATCGAGAGAAAGGTCAGTCTCGGTGCAAATGTACAAGTCACTCCTGGGGATGTGTTTTTCAGCAATAGATCTGATGCCACTAGCCAGACTGAGAATGAGGCCTCTTCAAGAGGAGCTACAAAAACAATATCAACAGGCTTTGGGATCCTTCGAGGATGTAATACAGTTTACAACATGAATGGTAGATGCACAGCGATGGTGATTTCATGCACCGAATTTTGTAAAGGCCTTACTTTCCTCCAAATTATCCCAGACTTCATACTTACAATGGACGCCTCCATGGACGGCTGGGCAGGTCACCTGCCAGAGTTACAGATTCAGGGCAAATGGTCCTATGTACAGAAACATCAGCACCTGAATAGGCTAGAGCTCAAAGCCATCTTCTATCTCTTCAGGCTTTCTTACTGAGGATAGCAGGCTCCTCTGTGCTGGTCCATATGGGCAATACGGCCAGCATGTATTACGTCAACAAACAAGGTGGAACCAAGTCAATTACGCTATCTCAAGAAGCGCAGGAGCTATGGGAATGGACGACACAACATGGGATCTCACTAAAGGCTGAGCATGTCAGAGGTCTGCACAATACTCTGGTAAACATGTTGAGCAGAATGCAGACCAGCTGTCATGATAAGGTGTTTCAAAGGTGGGGAAAACCAGTGTCTGACCTCTTCCTAATGACGGAGAATGCCAAATGCCAATATTATGCCAGCCGATTCCCTCTACCAGGGTCGAGGGGGAATGCCCTTTTTAATGCAATGGTCGGGGATATATGCTTACGCTTTTTCCTCCCATCCCGTTAATTCCCAGGGTATTGACCAAGATGAAGACAGAATGCTGTCATCTGGTCCTGATAGTGCCACGATGGCCCAGGCAGTACTGGTTCCCGGAACTACTCTTACTGTCCAAGTCCATACACCTTGAGCCAGTCCCATCTCTGCTGGCGAGAGAGAAGGGCCAAGTGAATCATCCAGACCAGCAATCTCTTCATTTGCACGCATGGCTCCTGGGTTCCTAGAATTCAGGGACTTGGATATCTCGCAGGAGTGCAGGGAAGTTATTGCTAAATCCCAAGTGGATAGCACTAACGAGACATACCTCCTAAAATAGAAGCAATTCTGTTTCTGGTGCCAATGAAACAATCTTCACCTGCTTCAAGTGCCTCCTGAATAGATTTTGCCATATCTCCTCTATTTGGCGAAGTCAGGACTCAGTTTCTCTTCAGTGAAGGTTCACCTGGCTGCGATTTCCCGTTATAGGAAGTCTCCTCAAGTTCCTTCTCTCTGTGCCTCTTTTCTTATAAAACAATTCATGAGAGGCCTCTTCCATGCATTTTCCCCAGTGCGTGTGCCTCCTCCTGGATGGAAGCTTAACTTAGTCCTTGCATAATTAATGAGGCAGCTGTTTGAACCAATTCACAAAGCAGAGCTCAAGTTTCTCACCTGGAAGGTGGCTCTCCTACTGGCTTTCACTTCTGCAAGGAGGGTTAACGAGATTCAAGCTTTTACAATCAAGCAACCTTTGCTGCATTTCACTGATAACTATGTAGCTATGGGGAAGAACCCGACTTTTATCCCAAAAGCCTCGACACAGTTCCACCTCAACGAACCAGTGCAACTTCAATCCTTTTTTCCAAACGCATCTAGTCCAGCAGAATGGACTTTGCACATGTTGGATTTCAAGAGGTGTTTAAAATTTTCTTTTTGCCAGCTGTCCAGAGTTTGAAATAGTATCTACATGGTTACAAATGTCACTTTTCTATTTCGGTATCTTAAAGGGTTATGATTTACATGTCTCCCTCCATCCAACGACAGTACACATTTGGGTACTGCTTGCTATTCTGATTCAGGCATGTGAATCTATGAAAGGTACCCCAATACTGGATAAGAAAATAAGTTATTTACCTGTATCTGCGGTTATGCAGTATTGGTATCTTGCATAGATTCATATGCAACCCACCCTCATCCCCGTAGAGGTAGTTCTCTTTAAGTTTTGGGATTCTTACTTCCCACTTGTGCTTAGAAAATCTGAAGAGAACCTGCCTCTGCTGAGAGTGTCTTAGAGGGTGCTGGCAGCTGAATGGCTGGGTTCCAACATTAGGTCCTTTTTAGGTCTCGCTGATACTGCATCCGAAGGATGCGTCCAGCTGGAGACGTATAGCCGCCCGTCTGGGGGAATTAGGGACAAGAGGGTGTTACGAGCTTTTCTGCCGGATTTGGGTGTGCGAACGCGCACGTTTCGTCCCGCGCCGCGCCGTGCACATCCCTCCGATGTCTTGAAGTTGGCACACATGCGCGTGCATATACACACACAGACAGACACTCGCTCACACCCCCCCCCCCCCCCCCAGTCATCGGCCTCTTTTAAGCACACACACACGCATACACACACGCATACACACAGACTCCGAGACACATACACACACGCACGCTCACACACATACACAGCCCCCGCCACCGCACACACACATGCCCCCGCCCCCTCGCAGCTCAGCAACAAGGCGAAGCCCCACTCACCGGCTTCCTTGGTGCGGCGGCTCTCCTCTCATCGGCAGCTGCAGGGCTCCTCTATGCCGGTTACCACGGGCTCTCCCTCACTCCTGGGAGCCTCGTGGAAGGCGCCGGTGCAGGACTCTTCCTCCCTCCTTCTCAGGGCGAGTGCACCGGGCGCAGGGTAGGCTCCTGCCTGCTCCGGTGCTCAAAACAGCCGCAGCTCTTCCGTGGGAGGCGGGGTAGGCTCCCGCCCTCCTACTTCCGGTTTGCTCCGGGGGTGTGTCGCATGACATCCTGATCCTGCTGGCTCCGAAAGCGGGAGTTTATTCTTCAGGAACTTAAGGCGCCAAGGTGGCCGCAAATTATGGGGCAGTGGCGCTTTTGCTCGCACGTGATGGCCCGGCCACACACTGCTCAGTGCTGTAGGACATTATAATCAGGCCGCCGCAGCATTCATTCTTCAGTTAGAATTTCCGAGCTGGCAGAGGGAATAAGTGCAGTGGACGGGTTAATGGAGAGCCATGACTGACCGGCGTCCCTGTCGGTTTACAGCGCCGGCTGCCAGGACTCCGTGAGGACAGCAGCAGCAGCCTGGACAGAAGTCTGCCCTAGGGGTAGGTCACTCGTGGCATGAGCACCCAGCAGCCCAATTGCAGTGCGAGTCACCAACGTGCCAATCACGCTTCTGGGTGAAAACCATCACTGTAAGTAGACAGTAGTTTCAGCCACTTACCACCCTGTTTGTCGGTGTTAACCACCAGTGTCACACACTTCGCAGATTGGCCTCAGATAGACAGAATGACGCCGGGCGGCATGTTTGTTTTTCATTGCAGCGCCGCCATCCGCAGTCTTTGTGCCATCTGACCCGACCCTTACAGTGTTGTGGGGAGGGTCATGATGGAGGGTATTGGTTTGCAGCCTGCTGGGCCCATGCCTTCCTAAGCCCCCACAGATTTACCTCAGATTGTTGTAAAAAAACGCTTCACAACTCTTGCCCTCCGATCACATATTGTTTCAGGAACGGGGGCACAGCGTTTGTTTATTCTCCCGATCCCGGGCCTTTTTCGGTTAGCAGACAGTACAAGCGTTTTAGTGTGACCTTGACCAGCCCAAGCTGTCAACAGCCCCAGTCGAGGCTTGTGACATATGTACTGTAGAACCTGGGAGACAATACAACCCAGCGTGAGGATGTGGCCAGCCAGCAGCAACAATTTGGTTTGGAGCAGTGATAAATGTGCAGCGTGCTCACTGGCAGATGGCAGCTAGGTTTTTCAGAGATCGCAAAACTGCTGTCATTAATTTAGGTAATGGGTATCAATTGTGAAACTGAATTGAACTACCAAACTAGTGTAACATTTTTTTACAACAAAATGTATTTCTAACTTTTGCAGCGTGAATCTTTCTGGATTCACTATGCTGTGCATTATTCCGCGATCTGGTGGTTGGGTCCGGATTCGTAGTCTTTTTTTCTCTTTTTTTGTAGCCCAGGTGGGCGTCGACGTCCCACCATTTAGTGCACCTTCGTGACGTCGGCACGCTTCCTGCGGAAGCTCCCACCCCTGGGCGCCATCTTCAGATTCTTTTTTCCGCCGTTGGGTCTGGATCGTCGCATGAAGCTCCGGAGAAGTTTCAGGAGAAAAGAAGGAAATACACCAAGTTTTTGAGGAAAAAGGACCGAGGGAAGTCGGAGAAGAAGACCTCCTAGAGCCAGAACGAAGAAAGAGGAGAAAACCTTGTGATACTCGACGGCCAAGGAGAAAGCGCGTGCAGGGGGCCCCCTGAGCGAGCACATGGACAACACCCCATTCAAGTTCTGCCGTAATTGCCACCACAAGTACGCGCAGAAGGACCAGCATCCGGTCTGCAACCTCTGCCTGCCGATCGACCACTCCAGCGAGGATTGCAACGCCTGTTCAATCTTCACGCCGAAGACTCTGAGAGTTCGAGAGAGACAGAGGGTGGCCCACCACACGATGCAAGGGAAAGGGACCACGCCGAGCCTCTACCAGCTGGGTGCCTCCTCCGACGAAGAGGAGAACATCGCCGAGGGACCAGATGACTTCACGGTCGTAGAGACCGATGTGAGACCTTCAAAAAAGGTAGGAGAGTCTACGACCCCGAAAACCCAGACAGGGCCGAGAAAGCCTGAGGGACGAAAGTTTCGACGTCCGAAGCCGCATCCTCCGAAAGGCCCAGCGGATCCTTCGAAAAGGACTCCCAGATGGCAAAGACCAGCGAAAAGCAAAGGTTGTCGAAGCAGGCCCTCGAGAAGGGACCCTCGAGCGAGAAGACGCTCAAAACGGCCTCGACGTCGAAGGTACCGTCGAAGAGACCTGCCGAAAAGCTCAACACCGAGCAAGCGGCAGAGATGGAGAAAAAGAGAAGAAGGCTCGAGGCCGAAATGGAGAGTATGCTCCAGAGGAAGAGAGCCTTCGAGGAAACAATGAAGAACTATACGATTCCCTCGAAGACCTACTCGACTCCCTCGAAGACCGCTGCGACCGCCGAAGAGGTAGAGGTGCAGGACGACTTCGAAGCCGAGGAGCCGCCGAAAACTCCAAACCCCACAGATGAGGGAGAAGAGGAGGACTTCTACCGCTCGGAAGGAGATTACTTCCGCGAGAGCTACTACTCAGAATCCTCGGCGTCGCTAGAGGAAGAATGGCAGGATCTCGAGGCCGATAACCCAGAGGAACCTGTGGAGACATACCCTTTGAGGCCTTCGCCGCCAGACGACATCGGGGCTTACTATGAGGTCGTTAAGAAGGCTGCATCAGTCTACAATGTGAAGTTGGAGGAGGAACAGACAAAGGCTGACTTCCTGCTAGAGACTTTGCTCCCCTCACAGACGAAAAGCAGCTTCCTGCCCATGCTGAAGAGCGTCACGGCCCAAGGGACTGAAGCCTTCAAGGAACCGGCCACATGCAGGTCAGTGACCCCGAGGACGGAGAAGAAATACAAGTTCTCCTCCGAGGACCCCCCTTATATCCAGGGCACGGTGGCAGCTGACTCCATAATCGCGGCAACGGCCAGAAGAAGGGCCAACGTGCCAACCACATCTGGGCCACCACCTGATAAGGAAAGCAGGAGGATGGACCTCACTGGAAGGAAAATTTAAAGAAATGCTGCTATGCATTGGAGAATGGCAAACTCCAATGCACTCCTGAATAGACACCAATATCAGCACTGGGATGAGATGAGCCAGTTGCTGAAACACATGCCTGAGGAGTACAGGCAGAGGGCAGCCCACCTCGTGGAGGGGGGAAAGGACATAGCAAACGCATGCCTGAAGACAGCCTTTGATGGGGCAGAAACATCTAGCAGGCTGATGGCCATAGGCGTCACTGAGAGAAGGCAAGCCTGGCTCAGAATATCAGGTTTCAAGGCAGAAGTGCAAAATAACATCCTGAACACCCCCTTCAACGGGGAGACGCTGTTCGGGGCATCAGTAGATGACAAACTGGCTCAGCTGAAGAAGGACAATGAGACAGCCAAATCGATGGGAGCCCTACAATTCAGGGGGATGTGGAGAGGCACCCCCACAAGGAGACCAAATGGTAGAGGGGGAAACCAGCAATCACATTCGCAACAGTCGCACCACCATGGTCAACAGAGTGACAACCAATGGCACCAGGGTCAACAGAGGCAGAATTGGAACTCCCAGAATAGGGGCCAGTCCTTTCGAGGGAGAGGAAACGGACGGGGCCAGAGACGGAGAGGTCGTGATCAACCCCCCCAAAAGTGACTCCGTGAAAAAGGAGGCGCTCACCCACCCAAAGCCTCAGGGGGGAGAGCACCAACAGCTAAGGGGAGGCTCACACGGACACGGCTCAAGAGAACACACAACACCAGTAGGGGGAAGGTTGAGATTGTTTCTACACGAATGGTGAAAAATAACCACAGACAAGTGGATACTAAACATTATACAGCACGGATACTGCATAGAGTTGGAAAAATATCCACCAAGCAGAAAGCCAAAGACAAGGGGTCACAAGGGCAAAGAACTGCAGTTGCTCCAAGAGGAAGCTCAAGCACTGCTCCTCAAAGAGGCCATAGAACAAGTCCCGCACAGAGAACGGAACAAGGGGGTGTACTCTAACTACTTCCTAGTACCAAAGGCGGACGAAAGCCTAAGACCCATCTTGGACCTACGGTTCCTGAACACCTACGTAAAAACTCAAAAGTTCAAGATGACTTCCCTGCAAGAGGTCATCCCACAAATAAGGCCCGGGGACTACTTGTCCACTATAGACCTAAAAGACGCATACCTCCACATCCCCATGAACAGGAAACACAAACACATGTTAAGATTCAAGGTGAACAAAGACCACTACCAGTTCACAACCCTGGCTTTCGGGCTCAAGTCAGCGCCAAGGGTCTTTACCAAATGCCTCGCGGCGGTGGCCGCACACCTACGAAGGGAGGGTATACACGTGTACCCCTACCTGGATGACTGGCTCATGAAAGCAAGCTCTTACACGAGATGCAAAGCTCACGCAGAACAGGTCACAAGAACGCTCACGAACCTGGGCTTCTCCATCCACTGGAGAAAGTGCTCCATGGACCCAGAACAAGTGAAAATTTTCCTGGGAGCCCTGATCAACACGGTCGAATGCAGAGTGGCACCCAGCGAGAAGAGAACACTCAGCCTGCTGAGGGAGAAACGTCACTACCAGAAGGGGCAAGTTCTGACAGTGAGGACGGTGAGCAAGATCTTGGGGATGATGGCGTCATGCATCCACCTGGTCCCCAATGTTCGGCTAAAGATGAGACCACTACAGGAGTGGCTGCAACAGCAATGGTCACAAGCAGAAGGAAGTTGGGAAGATCTAGTGGTTGTTACGCACAATGTGCAGGAGGAGATGAAATGGTGGATGAAGGAGAATATAACGATGGGGAAGCCTCTAACGCCACCGGACCCAACTGTGACCATCACCACAGACGCATCCCAGAAAGGATGGGGCGCACACATGAACAGGCTCAGAGTGAGGGGTCTGTGGAACCCAGGAGATGCAGTCAAGCACATCAACTACCTGGAACTGAAAACCGTGTTGCTGGCCCTCAAGGCCTTCCAAAAGCACCTTTACAACAAAAGGGTGATGATACAGACAGACAACACCACAACGATGTTTTACATCAACAAGCAAGGGGGGACTCAGTCATTCCCTCTGTCGAGCTTGGCTCAAGAAATATGGAGATGGGCGATCCCACTCAGGATAGACCTGCTTGCCATACACCTGCCAGGGAAGGACAATGTGGAAGCGGATTGGCTCAGCAGGCAAGCATCGGTGTCCCACGAATGGGAACTGAACAACCAAGAGACAGAGAACCTGTTCAGGAGGTGGGGCACACCAACAATAGACCTGTTTGCAACACGCCAGAATGCAAAATGCCAACACTTTGCATCGAGGGAACAGGAACCAATGTCCCATGGGAATGCCCTATGGATAAGCTGGTCAAAGAAATTTGCCTACGCTTTTCCACCAACGGCACTGATCCCCAGAGTCCTGAACAAGTGCAGGTCGAGCAACATGACTCTCATCCTGGTGGCTCCCCAATGGGCGAGGCAGACTTGGTACTCTCAGATTATGGAGATGTCGCAGGGCAGAGCACACAAGTTCCCAAAAAGAAGAGACCTTCTCTCCATGGAAGGGGGACAAGTTCTACACCCAGAACCAGAAAGCCTCTGCCTGTCAGCGTGGCTCCTGAGGACTTAGAGTTTGCACATCTAAAACTACCAGAGAGCACACTTCGGGTGCTGAGAGAAGCAAGGAGGCCCAGCACGCGGAAGTGCTATGGGGAGAAATGGAAGAGGTTCACGCAGTGGTGCCACAGGAAAAACCTGGAGAGAAAACTGACTAGAGAGCCTACAGTACTCAGATACCTCACGCACCTGATCAAGGCTAAACTAAGCTCGTCCTCGCTGAGGGTTCACCTGGCAGCGATTGTGGCATACACAAGAGGAGAAACAGGACGAAGTTTCTTCACTTCCAGGGTAGTGAAAAGGTTCTTGGAAGGAGCGAAGAGAATAGCGCCACCCAGGAGGATGCCGCCGCCGGCATGGAACTTGAACGTCGTACTGACGGAACTCATGGAGCCACCGGTTGAACCCATCCATAAAGCGTCACTACAAATGCTGACAATGAAGACAGCCTTTCTAGTAGCAATAACATCGCTACGCAGAGTGAGCGAGCTACAAGCTTTGACGCTGCAAGAACCGTACATACAAATACACAGTGACAGGGTCGTGATGAGGACAGACCGGCATTTCATGCCCAAGGTAGTATCTAAATTCCACATGAACCAAAGTAGACAGATACCTAGCTTCTTCCAGAAGCCCACGTCAAACGCAGAGAAGGCGCTCCACACTCTGGACGCAAGGCGGGCTGTAATGCACTATATAGAAAGGACGAAAGAACACAGGAAGACGAAACAATTCTTTGTGCCTTCGCAAGGAGTCTCCTGGGTAGACCAGTGACTAAGAACACCATAGCAAGATGGATTGCCAAAACAATACAGCTCTGCCACATGCAAGCTGGTGTAGAGCTCACGGAGGGGCCACAAGCCCACTCAACCAGAAAGAAAGGGGCTACGATCGCCTTCCTGGCAAACACGCCCATCCAAGACATATGCCTGGCGGCAACATGGGCTTCAGTGCACACTTTCACTAAACACTATTGCGTAGATGTGCAGATGAACAAGGAAGCACAAGTGGGCCAAAGAGTGCTTCAACATATCTTTAACAACCAACGCTCATCTTCCACCCAGCCGCCACATGAGTGACAAAACCGCTACGAAATCTATGCACAGCATAGTGAATCCAGAAAGATTCCCGCTGCAAAACGAATAGTTTCTTACCTGTCGGTGTAGTTTTGAAGCTTGAAGATCTTTCTGGATTCACTAGCGAACCCACCCACCTCCGCCAGAAAGATGAGGCTGGAGAAGGTGGAAGGACATGGAATAAGATAAGAGCGTTTAACAAAGACAAGTATACGTGAAGAAGTTTACGTTGAAGGAAAGTTTGATACACATAGCCATGGATTCACCACAAAAGAGAAAAGAAAAAAGAATCCGAAGATGGCGCCTAGGGGTGGGAGCTTCCGCAGGAAGCGTGCCGACGTCACGAAGGTGCACCAAATGGTGGGACGTCGACGCCTACCTGGGCTACAAAAAAAAAAAAAAAGAGAGAGAAAAAAGACTACGAATCCGGACCCAACCACCAGATCGCGGAATAATGCACAGCATAGTGAATCCAGAAAGATCTTCAAGCTGCAAAACTACACCGACAGGTAAGAAACTATTCGTTACAGATCAAAAGGGTATATACAGGCAGACACTGAGATAAGACAGCTGTTATTTGGTATAGATTACCAGCTGAATTTTATTAGATGCTACTAAAAGATTTTACAGGAAGGTATGGTATGGTATGGTTGGAAAGGGTCAGGGCAACTTCACAAATCACGTCAGGTGTGAGTGGTGTATTTAATCATTCACATTGAGATGAACGTTGAGTGTTAAGTGGAACGCGGTTTCTTGACAGTGCCATTAGGACTCCTTTACTCTGCTGGATTCCTGGTCGCTGGAGCGAAGCCTGCATCTCCTAATCTTGGAGCAACGTGCCTACATTGATTTCCTGCAAAGCGCTAGCTGACAGCGCTGGTGAAAAACTGCTCGCGTTTCCCGCTGCGCGGGAAACACTCGTGTGAGGAGTGAAGGCGACGGGCGGCGGCTGGTCAGTGTGAAACTACAAAGCCCACAAACCCATCGGGGCCAAGAACAACTCCCCGCCACGCCCCCCTCACCTGGCTACAATTGTGCAGAGGGTCTGCTGTGGAGCGGAGAACTCCTTTACTCTGCTGGATTCCTGGTCGCTGGAGCGAAGCCTGCATCTCCTAATCTTGGAGCAACGTGCCTACATTGATTTCCTGCAAAGCGCTAGCTGACAGCGCTGGTGAAAAACTGTTCGCGTTTCCCGCTGCGCGGGAAACACTCGTGTGAGGAGTGAAGGCGACGGGCGGCGGCTGGTCAGTGGTAAACTACAAAGCCCACAAACCCATCGGGGCCAAGAACAACTCCCCGCCACGCCCCCCTCACCTGGCTACAATTGTGCAGAGGGTCCGCGCATCGCGGGACGCGCGCGGGCGACGCCGGGCTAAGCCCGGGCAAAGGGCGGGCCCTCAGTGACCGAGGTAGGCCGGGCCGGGCCCGCTCTCTTATATTTTATATTTTACATTGCTATCATCTATCCGCTTCTGTGTCCATCTGAGTGGGAGGATATTCCGATGCGAGAACTGTGATAGCTACACT
Source organism: Lissotriton vulgaris (assembly GCF_964263255.1). NCBI lineage: Eukaryota > Metazoa > Chordata > Amphibia > Caudata > Salamandridae > Lissotriton > Lissotriton vulgaris. The sequence continues at coordinate 1,103,503,574 of NC_141693.1, forward strand.
GCACCCTGGTCTTACCTGCTTTGCCTGGGTCGGTCCTAATTCCAGACTTTTATACGTTTATCTATTTTTATATTATTGTGGAAAATGTCTAAAACTTTACGATCAGGAAAGGTAGTGGGAGAAAAACCTGCCCGGAAAGTAACTACCATTCGGACAAGAAACAAGTCAGTAAACTACCCACCTTTGAAAGGTCAATGTCCGTTATCTGAACTCTGGGATTTGTCTGGTATAAAAAAACCTCAAGGTACAACTTTACATAATCCAGATATTAAAGCTCCGGAAGTACGCTTACCAGCTACCCCTGAGGTTCGATCTCCCCTGGTTCAGCAGGGGGCTCCCCAAACAATGGTAGGAGGGTCTTCCACCCGGGATCCTACAGATGGGAAGCCGAGGATTATAAGTGAGCCAGTGCACACACCATCGATCCATGAGGTATTCCTGAATGACAGGCCGGAGGTTGACTTGTCTGCATCATTCACTGATTTGGAACTATGGGGTCGCTACGTAAGCCCCGCAAAAATGGAATCCCTGGAGAAATGTAAAGCTCAGGGGGGCGCCACCCCATCAGGGTTAATGCTGTACAGTAGCACCCCGTCGCTAAACAGACATGAATTATCTGACTTACTAAACTCCTCCAAGAGCCCTGACCTCAATCTCCTAGATAATATCTGCACTGCGGAAGCACGAGAAAAGCCGATCTCGGAGTCCATGATCGCGCTGGAACAACTTCTTGCTTCTATCTTGCAGCTTTTGGGGAAATTTGTTGGCAGCTCTGACTGTATCCTTGAATCAGTTACTCAAATCCTAAAGTTACTGCTGCAGAAAATGCCGGATTTGAGTATGCCCTCCCCCCGCGAGCTTGGACTATCTGTACCCGAGGGGAACGGTATTGCTATTAGAAGTGAACTAGTCAAGAAAAATGAAGAGCCTGATATGGTGCCTCTTAAGGAGAAGCCTCATACCGCAGCATCAAACTGTATCAAGAATATAGTCCTGGAGATAGAGGAGGAGGATAAGGTTCTGCCTGGCCTCAAAACGGCTCAGGAGTTATTTCCTATCTTTGTCCCGGATGGCGAAAAAGATCTCCCGGCCAATAAACTTGAGGTCAATGAAGAAAAAAGAAAACATGGTAAACAAAAAAGTACCAAAGCCACTAAGAGGAAGCCAATTCGAAAATATAGGAAAAAGAAGCAACGGAGGATCATCTTCCAAAAATGCACAGAGGCAAGGGTGAATGAAACAAGGAATGGGGAATCCTTATCTACTTCCTTAAAAGTGGACATGGATGTGAACTTAACCACTTCAACCTCAGTGGAGGAGGAAAATGAACAAGACAGCCTGCCCTCTCAGGAAGATCTTCCACAAATTGGGGGCTCTCCCCCAGGCTCACCTTTTCGGAGTGCACAGGGAGGCTTAATTCCCCATCCATCCGGGAATTTAAACCCTTTTGCCCCCCCCTTTGTGGTAACAATTGACTCTGAAAATTCTTGCCCTCTGGCTCTTCCCGTAAGTAGGCCAAAGGCCCCCGTGGATGTGCGTGTACTAGATTTTGTTCCATTATTTGATACTGACCTCTTGTTAAATAGAGCCTGGCTTCTTAAGCGTTTCAGTGAAGTCGAATGTCTCTATCACATTCAGTCTAGAGACATAGACCTGGTGACTCTGCTGGGTGGAAGTCGGGTTTCGAGTATTCGGGTGAAATTTTATTCCCCCATTATATCAAATCTGATATTAGAGCAGGCTGAAAATTTTCAACGCTTGGGTATTGATATTCTCCCTATTTCTACCCTTGGCAAACCAAACGCTTCTGATAAACAGGGGTTGAGGGGCGGTGAGCAAAATGGGGTTTCCTCTCCTCTGAGAGACCTGAAAATTTGGGTATCCAGAGGAAAACGTTCTGTATCGCACGTGAAGCCTCTTCCACTAGTTGAGAATTCCACACTCAATGATGACAATAACCGGTGGAATTGGCTTCATAGTGCATTATCAACAAAAAATAAGGATAACCCCAAATTGTTCCAACATCTTTAACCCAGCCTTAAACATAATTTCCTGGAACGCGGCCGGTTTCCATAGCAGCCCGGAGAAAATGACCCTATTATCCACTCTGGAGGCTGATATATTGTGTATCCAGGAAACATGGTGCATAGACAGGTTAATGCCATTAAAAGATTATTATGTTTTGGAAATACCGGCTGCGCCCTCTAAGAAAGGGCATGCTAGGGGGGGCCTCGCCTGTTTACTGTCAAATAAGTTTCAATGGAGATTTTCCCATTACATTGATTCCAGTAGACTTTTCCACACAATAACTTTAGAAAATATATTTTTTGATAATGCACAATACCCTTTGGTAATTTTTAATGTGTATATTCTGCCTGAGGAATGCTTTAATGACAACTTGCAGCGGGTTCTCCAGTATATGGATAAGATAAAAAATTCACCTCCTTTTCCCACAATTTTACTTATTGGTGATTTGAATTGTAAAGTATCAAATGCTAGTCTAAAACTCTTCAGGGATAAAGCACTTTTCCCGGAAGATTTAAAGACAAATAAAAGGGGGAAGATCCTGTTAAAAGAACTAGCGATCGGGGATGGTATCATCTTAAACGGAAGATTTCCATCTGACGTCCCCGCAAATTATACCCATAAATCCCCCTTTGGGTCATCAATTTTGGACTACGCCATCGCCAGTTATGGTCTGTTTCCCCAGATTCTTGACTTACAGATCATCCCCACGACCCTGAGCGACCATAGTATATTATTAATATCAATCTCACTAAACTCTTTGAATACGGCACCCTGGTCGCTAAATGGCAAGGAGGTCACCTTCCACCCAACAACCGGAAGATGCTTCTGGAATTATGCTGCCATTAATGGAGTACAGGAACTACTGACCGATACCCTTAAGGAAATAGAAGAGTGGAACGGAAATGAAATAGTTTGTTTTGAGGAATTCATGTTAAAGATTCTTTTGAATGCTAAAAAAACTGTCCCCCCTAGGAAAAAAGGAGAGGTAGTCCCTCTGACTCTCCGTAATTTAAATAGGGATTTAAACAAACTGATCCGTGCACAGTACGTTGAAAGGGTACCAGAACGAGGGAAAAATATTGCTAGGTTAAGAAGAAAGAGAAGCAGACTCAAGCTAAAAATCAAACGGGACAGGGAGGATGAAGTATGGATCAAACTAAGGGAATCTGCTGCATATGGCAACATTAAAGACTTTTGGGCAATAATCGGGAAAGGATGTGGTACACGCCACGCCCCTATTCCCATAGCTATACCTGAGGATATATGGTCCTCTCATATCCGGGAATTATATGCAGGGAATGGGACCACAAGTACGGATAACATCATGTATGCCACCCCTGATGACTCGGTCTTCTTTCCCTCTGAGAAGGAAATCGAGTTGGCTATAAAAAATATGCGTTCCTCTGGGGCCATGGGACCGGATGACAAATATGTCCAGGTGAGAGGGGGTGTCGTATACGCCGCCTTCATTGATTTCTCCACAGCGTTCGATAAAGTAGATCGGGGAACGCTGTGGAGAAAATTGGCGTTACTGGGCGTCCCTACTCCCCTGTTGGAATTGGTGCGGGCTCTGCACACTGAGACCTGGTGCAGGGTCTTAATGGGGGGTGAGAGGGGACTTTCGGCCAAAATACCATCCCAGAATGGCCTTAAACAGGGCTGCTTATTGGCGCCCCTGTTGTTCTCCCTATATACTACTGACCTCCCTGCTGTTGTGTCCCACAGTGAGGGGATCGCACCGTTGATAGGAGGGGTGCCAATCGCCTGCCTGATGTATGCCGACGATGTGTTATTGCTTGACTTAACTCCCGTAGGTCTGGCAAATCGGCTTCAGGCTCTTCAGGATTTTGCTGGGGAGCATCATATGAAGATTAATACCAATAAAAGTAAGGTGATGTGTATAGCTGGCAGGAAGAAATGCCGCTCGACAAATTTTGGTTGGGCCATTGGAGCTCATAGACTGGAGGTCGTAACTTACACATTTTTAGGGAAAATAGTCTCGGCCAACATGAGCGAGAATCCCCATATAGAGCATTGCTCTCGCAAAGCTCTTGCCCATGGCAATGGATTAAAGTCCCTATACCTGGCAACGGGGAAAAGACATTTCTCTAGCCTTCTTGAAGTATTTAGAGCTAAAATCCCCGCAACCATCTTGTACGGTATAGAAATAATAGAGATAAAACTTTGGGACTTTTGCCACAAGATCGAGGGAAAACTCCTAAGATCCCTCTCGACTTTAAACAATGCCTGTCCTCTGGCCGCCTGCAGGTTGGATTTTGGACTCAGAAGTGCCTGGGTTCAGGGGCTGTGTGCCTTAATAAGGTGGGTAGCCAGTTTGGCCAGAGCAAGAGAGGGAACCCTGCGAGCTTTACTCAAAAATGAACTATTGGGCAATTTTAAGGAATTCTCTAAACTTGTTAGTAATTTTAGAAGGGCTGTCAAAATCCTTAGACTGGATGAAAGTGCGCTCTTCTCCTACTCTCCCATGCTGTTAAAGCAGGTCCTTAAGGAGGCTTCGTGGGAGTATTGTTTTTTATCTGATAAAAAAACAATCGGAGATAAAAGGAATGTGGAGCCACTCATCTCTTCCTATAGATTGAAACAGCCTCAACCGTATGCCCTGTGGAATTTACCACACGGGATTCGTAGGTTTTGGTTTTTGTTACGGTACGACTTAATCCCCCTTAATGTGCTGCTATCCAAATGGCATGGTACTTCACCGTTGTGCAATTTATGTAAATTGAATAACCAGGACTGTATGCATGTACTACTGATTTGTCCTATGTTACGTAGCTTGCGCAATCGATGGCTTAAAGTAATTTGTCTACGCCTCAGCATTGTCACTTTACAAGATTTCCTGAATGCACTTTATTGCCCACCGAATGAAATGTTTTGTGCTCATGTTTTTAACTTTTTTAAAGGATTTTTAGCTATTTATTAATGTTTCTGGAAGATTGTGCCGACCCGGCCTCGTGGGACTGAGGGTCTGCAGTGTTGATGTTACGGTTCGAATATCATGTTTTTATTACTCTTGCACTTGTGATGATTTCTGTTGCTTTGTTTGTACATGTTTTATGTGGCCCTCTTTGAGAGCCAAAACATAATAAATAAAATTTGATTTGATTTGATTTAGTGTATTTAATCCAGGTACCACACTGCACTTATTAAAAAAATGTTTTTTCGTTTTGTACCATACATTTTCTTAAACCACTGCTCTTTATAAGGTATCACTAAAGGTGTTGCACAGGATATGTGAAAATCACTTATACCTGTCTTGAAAACATAGAAATGTTACTCGTGTGTACTAAAAACTTGGCAGCTATGTTTGGGCCGCGCTGGTGATAGTCGGGTGACACTAGTCAGTGGGGACGGAGATAGTGTCACTCACAGTCATTGAAATATCCCTCATAATTCCACTGAAATTATGAATATGTCACACATAGCAATCTGAAACCTTGGCAGCTATGGCGCTAGGCAGGTGAATACAGCGCTCCCAAGCGCTATAAAAGTTGCCGCTTCAGAGCCCCCACATCGTAAAAATCTCACCACACACTGGAAGGGAGCAGGCTCTGGGGTCATCGGTCTAAAGCACTTTTCTGGTAAAAAGATTATTCTTATATTTTAGCAAATGCTTGTTTAAAAAGGACATAGATAGGCTACTATTTACATGGCCTAAGGCCATTATAGCCTATGAAGCTTTTATAGCTATTTACTGTGGGACTCCCATCTCGACGACAGGGAATGATTCAGGCATGTGAATTTATGAAAGATAACTATACTGGATAACCACAGTTACTTGTATGTAACTTATTTACTCACTTGTCCTGACAATAAACGCACAGTTTTACTGTGTAAAAGTACTTAGTAGCCCAATAGGCAGGTACAGGATTACACACTGATTCCTCAGCTGTGCTAACTCCAGAGCAGTGCGACCAAAATCGGCACTCCAAGGTATCCAACAATACTTTGCATTAAGGTTGACTTGTATCTCAAGTCTAAATTAATGTAATGTGTTGCGGTGTGCAGATTTTAAAAAGCTACCACTCTGTTGCCTTTAAAACTCCTGTGCCTTCCTGGACACACATGGAGCCTGTTCCACCAGACAGCTTTCCACCCTCCTGAAGAGACGTGCCAACGACTCTCAGGAAGGAGAACAAAGAAGGATTGCAGACCAGGGAGAGAGGTGTTACCTCTCTCCTGTGGGAAGCCACTTAGGTGCTAGCCCCAAAAGGCAGGCTTCAAAGGAATAGCCGCCTTTGAAGGTCAGATGTGTCACACTAGGGAGAAGGGCTGGCCATTGGTTAGGCAGACAGGCTGGCATGGGAAGCAGAGAGGGGAAACCAGTTACCTAACTGGTTTCCCCAGCGGTTTGTAGCCCTGATGTAGCCACGCCCCGTGGGTGGGCTAGTGAGGTCTGAACACAGAGAGAGCGGTTTCTCCATCTTGGAAGTGGGCAGAATGATGCATCCTAGGATAGCCAGATGCTGTGCTCCTCAGTAAGTAGTCACATGGTGAGAGGGAACCTGGTAGGCCACTGCCTACCAACCGCATCCTGCCCTAAGGGCGCTCTCCAAGCATAATGGTGGCACTCAGACCATGACTGACGTGGAAGAAGGACCAAAGAAGGACTGCCCTACTGCACCGAGGGACCAGCAAGAGAGGCTGCATTGTCGAAGTCTGCTTTGGTTGGCTAGCACACAGAGGATCTGTGCCTGCTGTGTCCTGCTGAAGGAAGAGCTGTCTTGAGAGGCAAGCCAAGTCAAGAGACTCCAAAGGCCTGCCGACTGGCCTCCAGGTCGCAGCACATGGACAAGCCAGATGAAGAAACCTGAAGTTGAAAGGCCAAAATCTTTGAGTCGCTATCCCCGCTGACATGCAGCACCAAGGCTAATGCAGAGTTACACTCTAGTTCGCGGAACCCAGGAGTTATGTCAGAGAGTTGCTTCGACCCTCAGAAGGCGAATTATTGACCCGGGAAGGTTTGGCTTGTGATCGCGACAAGGGGCAACAGGTAGGCCAGAGGCGACTGGTCTTCTGCTAGACTAAAGGGGATTTTTTTGGTCATCGCTCTGCAACCAGGACCCCCTCACCATTTTCATGGACCAAGAAATCCCTGCAGGAAGACCACCCGTCGACCGCTTCGCATCCACAGCTTCCTTAGAGCATCCACAGCCTCATTAGAGCATCTACTTAAAAAAAACATATATATATATATTGATTTTTAACGATTTAAATTTACAGTCAAAGAAATCATGAATACACAGTTTGGATCGATTACTGGGCAATAGCATGTGATGCAAGGCTAAAAATATAGCAACAGTTCCTCTGAAATAGAGCATGAGGCTTGAATCCATTGTTATATGCATGTATATACGAAGGTTCACTTCTGACTAAACAACACCCATCAACAATGGGCCAGGCACCATAATCATCAAGGCCCTGTCTCCGATCTTCTCAGGAGTAAATCCACTCCCTCCTCCTCCTCACCCAATTCCAAGCCATCATATTTTATCTGCGGCTCCCATATCTTTCGGAATTTCTGGGGGCAACCCATTGCCTTATAGGTCACCTCCTCCGCAACCATGTAGAGATCCATACATGTTCTCCATCCCTTGAGTGTAGGGAGTCGGTGGGCACCCCAGCATTTGGCTATGTCTCTCTTAGCCACCACCAGCCCGAGGTTGGCCAGCAGGAGTTTGACGCGGCAGGTCTATATCCGTAGGGATCCCCAATATGAGGAATTTGACATCTAACCCAAGTTGGGCTGCAAGTGCATTGTTTAGTTCCTTCACCATCCTACTCAAGTAAATTTGAACGCTACGGCACTCCCAGAGGGTGTGTATGTATGTACCTCGTTCTGTGTGGCATTTGAGGCAATCCAGATTATCTGCTCTCCCCATAGAGTGTTGTCATGCTCTATCAAAGTCGGTTCTGTGTAGAGTTTTATACTGTATGAGCTGTTGTCTCAGTTTATTCTCTACTTCGTGTGGGTGCATAAGGACAGCCTCCCAGTTAATGTCTTCCAGTGGACCGGTGGTGAGTTCCCATTTGGCTCGAAGCGGGACGAGTTTGTCAGGCATGTTATTAATTAGTGTTTTATATGTCGGTGAGATGGCTTGGGTCAGAATCTCCTCCTGTAAAAGTCTGCCTTCTAGCGGTGCATACTCAGGCAGTGTCTCTGTGTCTAGTCCCTCCGCTTGCCAGGTGTTTCAGTCTCAGATAGGCACAGGCTTGGGTGTCGCAAAGCTGTTATGTGGCCTGAAGGGAGGCAAATGAAGCCAAGGAACCCGCCTCCAGAATATCTCCTACTTTGGATATACCTATTTGATCCTGTTTAAAGCCTCTTAATTTTCTAATCTCAGCCAGTCTAGTACCCTCCCATCTAGGGGGTTCCTGTGTTGGCTTCATGTCCCATTTAATTTGCTTCTCAGCACTTTGCCCCGCCTCCAGCACTCTCTCCGTAGAGCATGTTTGGCGTCCTTCATCCCTTCCATCAGGACCACTCCCTAGGAGTCCATTGCAACGCGGATAAAGTGCCTGGAACTGCTGGAGAAATGCTTCTTCTGTGGAGGTAACAGTTTCTAAAAACCTTGCTGGGCCCCTTGACTAGATCCTCGCCTAGAGTTTGTCGCGCAAGTAATTCTAAAAAACTGCATCGACACCTACTACGTTTTCCTTGAAAAGCTTCCAGGTATCCAATTAGTTGAATTTGCCAAGGCATGTTCACATTTAAGGAAACATGCTTTAAATTATGATTGCTTGTGCTGTTAGAATGTTTTACACTTGTTCCTGTCCATCAGCCTTTCTCAGTGCCACAGCTACCTAGGGTTGAGCTGAGGGTTTGACAGACAAAGCCTATTGGTCCTTAAGAGGTTGGGAAGTGCATGACATGGTGAGGTTAAACAACCACACCATATAATACACCCCATTTCCTCACAATGAGGCAATTCCCTAAGAGAGTGAGATATGAGGGCTACTAAAAGGATGTTATTGATTTTTTTGGCGTGTGGTTACCTGCAAGCTTCTCTGGCAGAACACAATATCGATAAAGCATTATGAGAACTGTAACTCCTGGGAAGGAGCAATGGCCGACTTTGTGAAGGCAGCAACAAAACCCAACCATTGAATGAAGGAGATATGGTTGGTATGTGAAGGATTTTCCCAAACAAAATCCCTCCTTGAGAATATTGTTGAGAGATGGAGAGTTGCGCTCCAAGCATGAAAACTAGCCAAGAGGCTGAGAAAAGGCTGAATGGAATGTAGATAAAGTGCTAAAGTCTAATCTTCAGGATGAACTGCTGTAGAGGTTGGTGAACAAGGGATAAGGTTGGCATCCTAGAGGTTGGGCCTGGCAAGCCAGCTTCTCTCCCAATAACATTACTTCATGGTCTACAAATGCTCTCTTCTTTGAATAGGGAATAGACAACCAGTCTGTTGCGGTCCTACTGGTGGATGCAGGTGTCTTCTCTCGAGTCTTCGAGAGAGACTGTTTTCTGGCTTACTCAGTATAAAGCGAGTCATGATTAAGGTATTAGATAGCAACAGCGATTCTGACTGTGGTCCAACTCGGCACCAGACCATTGAATTTGTTTGGAAGGTATATGGCATGAACCTAGTGATTTAATGGTATTTTGTACTGTAGGATGGTATTGTAGAGATAGATTTTGATTTTAACTTGTTTGTTGTTTATTACAAAGGCATATCTTCCTGCTGAAGGGATGTAACATTAATCTTGATACACACATAGGTCTAACTGTGTGCCAAAAGCAAGAAAACCAACTTGTCTGTATTTTACAACAATATGTTTAAAAAGCTATTGCAATAAACATCATATGAATTGTTTTCCTGTTTACTTTCTGGTTTTAGGGAAACAGCTTGACACCCGTATAAGTAAAATGACACCCTTGGGTCGCTGGTCTTGGACCTCCTGCTGTTACAGGAGTTCTTGTTCAGGAGGGAAGAATATTTGAGGATAGGGTAAAAGAGTTGTGGGGAGGGGTACTCGAGAAAGTTTACTCTGTAGGCTGTAATATATTGGAGAGCCTAAGGCTCAGAGACTCTGCAGGCCCATCTTAGTTCTAAAGGAACAGCCTGTCTCTTACCTTCAGAGTAGAAGCAAGGTCTGTAGGAGATTACATATGCAGCACAGCTGTGAGTATTGAAGGTGCCACATGATTATTGATCAACTTTTTTTGTGCAAAGAATGCAAGACTATGGGGTGCTCGCAAACAACATTTTGACCTCCATGGAAACTGCCCATAGGAGCCCCCAGACCTTAGATAAAAATCGGTTAGGAAAAACCGGATGCATGTTATGTTGACCTGCTGAAAAGACTTAATGGGCTATGAGATTTAGAAAACCACTTGAGAAATAGGTTTCCAAAAAGCACGCATTCCAGTACGGAGCCCTTCTCAGTGGATGTTAGATCCTCATTTTTATAATGTTGCTCATTCTGGATTAGAAATGGCAGTATTAGGATTAAGAGGCAGAGAGCATTCTGCTTCAACCAGGGCAGGGCATTGAGATCCAATGGCATCTGGTAAGGGGAGGATGATTCTACAAAGTTTAGGACTTAGACAACATCCAGTAATTTGTAATGGGATGTCTTAACTCTCTTGTCCATGGCCTGGTCGGACTCGAATAAAAAAACAATATAATTTTAGTATCCAGTTCTGTGGACCTGAGGACCATTGAGAACCAACTGTGAATTATCCAGAAGTAAACCTTAGATTTTACATAGATAAATTAAGTAAACCACAATTAAACCAATTATGGCAAAACAATGCAAGGACACAGATCTTTCTATTAGTTGAGCTACAAGAAAGAAGCCAAAGTCTTGTCTGCACTGCCTTGTAGAAACTTGCTTTGTTTGATGTCATCAACACTAGGTCTTTTATCGGTTCATTTTAATGTTGCTGTTGGCTGAGTTGGCAGAAGTACTGTGTAATGTTGGCCTCTGCCATTTGTGCATCAAAACCACCATTCATTTAAAGCATTTCACCTGTTTCATTATTTTTTCTTAGAACCTGGCAAAGATTAGTAAACTTTAAAGTTACTCTTTTATATTGTTGGGCTTATGAGGGGTAAGAGAGGCCGTGTATAACATTGTCAAAGAAATATGTTTTGAGGTTGGCAGATTTTTATGAAAGAAACAATAGATAAGTGCAGTGATGTAGGTAGTTCCAAAGTTGGATTGTTTAAATGTTTGTGTACACTGATGTTATGTTTCCTGTGAAACCTTTGACCAGGTGGTGCTGGAGGAAAAGGTGTGTGGGGTACACCTGGACAAGTTTATGATGTGGAGGAAGTTGATATCAAAGATCCTAATTATGATGAAGACCAGGTAAGAACCCTAAATAAAAATCTGTTCTCATTGGCTAGGGTAAAAAGCCAACTAGTCGGCTTCTTTTCAGTGTTACATTTTTTTGAGGGGTACTCCGAACTGTAGATTTCTTACCTTTTACAATATCCCCAGGTGCCAGACTTGATCTGGAAGATTTAACAGAAGAGCTTCTGTAAGCCTGTAAATGGAAGGACGATTCTCTGAATAACATACGGAGAGAATCTTGATTTATTTAAAGACAACAGAGGCTAACATTATGAAATAACCTTTTTTTGCTGCCCCACATGCAGCCCTTTAAAGAACGTGTTATATATATATATATATATATATATATATATATATATATATATATATGAATGTATGTCTGTCTGTTTGTGCTTTATGCATTACTACAACATTCATCCGATCGGCATGAAACTTTGGGAAGTTGTTGAGTACACTCCCGCAAAGGTTTCTGGCAAAATAAAACAGAAAAATTGTTAAATATCGGCCCCCCGGTACCCCGAGGCCCTCATAAGCTTTCCAATACTGAACGTTTTCAGTTTCTGGCGCGACTCGCTTTTGCAATGACCATCAACAAAGCACAAGGACAATCGCTGCAAGTGTGTGGACTAGATTTGGAGAATCCGTGCTTCTCACATGGACAACTGTATGTGACCAGCTCAAGCGTCGGAAAACCTTCTGATTTATTCGTGTACGCACCAGACGGAAAAACCAAAATTACCATGTATCCACAAGCACTCGAATAAATAAACGGAATTAAAACAACACTTTAAAATGTTTTCCATATTAAAATGAATAAGTTTCAATAAAAATGACACAAAGTAAATTGAATGTTATCATAACAAGTTTCCTTAAATTTCCTTTCTTCTGAGATCGCAGCAACGCACGACGGGTAAGCTAGTCATGAATAAAACATTCCATTCAGAACTTTAAAACCACAATAACATAATTGTAACTAGGCATCATCCTCTTAGACCTGCAAAGAAAACCGTGAAATCCGCTTATTTGACCTCTTCAACCTTAATTGCACTTGACAAGGAGAAGAGTTTCAAAGTGACAAATTCTCTGCAAAAAATGCAAATAATCAGGTGATACCAACTGGTAAAGAGTTAGTGACGTCATCATAGCTTTGCTAACAAGAACTATATAGTAAATAATGACAAACATTTTATAAAATATATTAACCCACCAGGGTGTGGTGGGTGGGATAATGTTAGCCTTCTTTTTCTTAAAATCAAGATCTTCTCTGTATGTTAATTGGAGAATCGCCATTTCAGTACAAGACGGAATGCTACAATTATGCATGTTTAACGCTTTTCAACGCCACACTGCTCACATGCTCCATAGACCTAAGGTAAAAGCTTGCAAAGGTGGAGGCATTTGACCAGTCTGCTGCCTTCAATATATCAGAAAGTTAACCTCCAGACCAATACACATTGCTGGCCATCACACCGCGGAATGAGTGCGCTCCAAATTTGGACAAATCTACTCCCTCGTCCAACATAAATGTTCTTACACATCTTGACACCGCCTTATTGGGTTTCACAAAAGATATTATATTATTAATTGATCCTCACCATCTGTTCTAACATCAATCGTGCTATGTTCATACGCTTTTATGAAATTTACAACACTCCAGTTTCTTACAGTCAGGAAAATAAGTGCACTCCATCCGGAGAAGAGTATCTATTACAGATCTCGAACACCTTAACATCGGATACTCTTCAAAAAGATATTAGGCATTGTAAAGTTGCTAATTTGATAGATAGCAGTTTTCTGAAAAGATGAGGATTATCAGGCCATAGAACAAAAGGTCGAAAATAAGGTCGAAAATAAGGTTAACATTCCATAAAAACTCATATCTAGCTCTGGGAGAGCGTCTTAGTCTTATTCCCTTCATTACCCTGCGGAATAAAAGGTCACTACCAATTGAATATTAATTTTTTTGTGAGTGGCCTGCTGAGATGCCTGATCTGTAAAGGTTAACTGTTCTATAACATAAACCTGATCTAAATAAACTGCGAGGTAGTTCGCTATATCTACTACAGGACCTTCCATGGGATCCAAATCCATGGGATCCAAATCCCTTTCCAGGCACCAACTTCACCCCTTCCTCCACATGCCTGTGTATCTCTTCCTTGTTCCAGGTTCCCACAACTCATCCAGGAGGCTTTTACCCTCTCCGGAAAGAGGATGTTTTCCCCTTCTTGTCCTAGGAGAAGACCTAAGCTCCCCGGGATCAAACGTGGAAAGTCAACTTCTAGTTCCATACCTCCTGCAAACCACACTTGGGTATTCCAAAATGTAGTAATTAATACTTCATCGCTCAGTTTGTACCTTCAATAATACCATGTGAATTAATACAAACGGAAGGAACGCATAACAATTCTTTTTTGTTCCAGATTTGGAGCAGAGCATCCACTGCCAAGGCGTTGGGGGTCTGGTCTCCGACTGTAATAACCACTGTACCTGAAAAGTCAGTCTGCTGGCAAACAGATACACCTGAAATGGACCCCACAGGTTCTGAACCTTCTCAAAGAACATTGGGTTCAGCTTCCAGTCACTTGAATCCATTTAAAAACATTGAATTCCAGTCTTCTCTTATGTCCTGATGCCCAGGAATAAACTCTGCCTTCAACAGGATTTTTTTATTCCAACAGAAATACCAAATCTTCTAGGCCAGGTCTGCAAGTATCTTGCATCCCCAAGCAATTTATATGAGAGACCGCGGTAAAATTGTCTTATCTGATGAGAGCAACATTTATTTAGAGGGGGTTTGAACCTCATGAAAGCATTCAAAGGCGCCATAATTTCTAAATAGTTTGTGAAGCGGGAGTTCTTCCTGAGACCACTTCCCCAATTTCTTCTATTTGTCCTAGTTTCGCACCCCAGTCCAGATTGCTTGCATCTGACTCCACTGCATGATCCGGGGTAATCCCAAATATTGCCTTGCTGCTCCAGCTGTCTAAGTTGTTCCACCACCATAGGAGGTCTTCTCGAGTCTCCTGTGACAAGGGGATTCTGTCTGAGTACCACAGAACTTTCCACAACCCCAAAGATGTCAGTCTCTCTAAATCCCTCTAATGCAGTGGGCCTAGGGAAACTACTTGAATGGAAGAGGACAGAAAAACAACCACTTTTGCTAGGTGGACGAAAAGTCACCACGTTTTTTGATTAAAAAAAAATAAGCTACCTCCCTCTTTATTTTGGACTGTTTCTTTAGTGATAACTGTAGTTAAGCTGTGATGGTATCTACCTGAAACCCTAGGAATTCTAGATTTTGTGTAGGGGTCATTACAGACTTTTCGGCATTGCTAATCAATCCTAACCCTTCCAGGAGATCCACTGACCATTTCATGTGGTTTAGCAATTCTTCCTGATTTTGTGACATCAGTAGCATATTGTCTAGATAAAACACTAATCGTACACCCCTTCATTCAAAAAGGTGAGCACTGGTATTAGAACATTGGTGAAGCACCAATGGGCTGAAGAGAGGCGAAAGGGGAGACCGCGAAACTGGTAGACTATCCCTTTCCAAGTGAACCTTAGATATTTTTCTGAATGCTGGTCCATAGGCATAGTGAAGTAAGGGGCACATGCATCAATTTAGGCTTTTGCGATTCCTTAATTGCGATTATTAAGGAATTGCAAAAGCCAATGCATGTGGGAATCCCTATAAAATTTGCGATTCTCAAACATTCCTTAATTGCGAGTCGCAAATTGCGAGTCACAATTAAGGAATGAATGGGGAATTGCATGCTCAATTTGCGAGTACCCAATAGGTACTCGCAAATCGCGCATGCAATTTCAAGAGTATCAAACTGACACCCTGTTGCACCTCCTGAAATCGATCTGTGCACACATGTTGTGCACACACATACCCCAAGGGCATGTGTGTGTGTGTGTAACCTACAACTTTAAAGAATGCACTTTAGTGCATTTTTCAAGGTTTTTGCAAATCACCATCAAGTTCAAATTGATGGTAATTTGCGACCCCTTTTAGCGAAATCGCTATTTGCGATTTCATCATGCATCGCATTTTGCGATTCCTTAAATGCAATCGCAATAAATTGCGATTTCTTAAATTGCGAGAGCCTTACAGTTTGATGCATCGCAGAAGCCCTTTTTGCGGGCGCAAACGAACGATTTTAGCCAATCGCACCGTTTGTGCTCGCAAAAAAGGTTGGTGCTTGTCCCTGTATGCATCTTTGAGATCTAGTTTCACAGACCAGTCCTTCCTTTTTAGAATGTCCCTTAAAAGGTGGATACCCTCTATTTTAAATGCCTGTAGACTAGAAACCTATTAAGTTCTTTCAAATATTACAAGACTCCAGCCTTTGTCTTTTTTCTTCACCAAGATCATGCTCACAAAACTTGTCTTGGGTTTGACATTGCATATAGCTTCCTTGAGCACCATCTGACTCACCTCTGAATGTACTAGAGCTGTCTGTTCGTGATCTAAGATTAACTCTGTGGTTGACACACCTGATAAGGTGCTTCCTTAAATTCTATCTTAAACCCTTTTATAGTATCCATAACCCAACAATCATTTGTTATTAATGGCCAATTTTTGCTGAAAATCGCAGTCTTAACCTAACTTTTGAACAGGAAAAACCAACTGGAAATAAGACTCTTACCTTTATGTCCAGGTCCCTGGAATCTCTGCTACCACCTCATGTGCGAGTGTTTCGAGTGGGAGAAGGAATTATTGTTTCCACCGAAGTATCTTCCTGTAACGGGAAGTCAGTAATGGGCTGGGCACGAGGTTTAGGCAAAGCGGGTTTTATTTTCATTTACAGTTTCTTTTGTCTGAGTGACAGTCTTTCCTTGGCGAATTCGGCTCGATCCGTGGTGCCTATTGGGACAGGTGCTGTACAGAAGTCCGTCTCGCCCGGGGATGGGGCTTCTCGCGTGGGGCGGCTCTCGTGATGTCCGGAAAGGAAACAAACAAAAGAAATGGACTGATTACTTTTCCGTCCTCGTAACTTTTTACCCAAGGGTAACCGGGGAAGTGAGGGACACCTCTAGTGTGACGCTTTACCGCTGCTGTGAGTCGTGGTGAGGGGGGTTATTATAGGGTCCAGGAAGATGCGGGAACACTAGGGAGCAAGGTGTTTTATTAACGCGGGAATACACCCCGACGTCCCACCCAACTTGCAAACTTGTCCCGTACCTGTCTGAGCCACACTCCTCCCTCGGGAGTGTGGCACGGCGCAGCGCGGTCCCGTTGGCCTCCTGGCTCGTCTGCTTCGCCTTGTAGCGCGTCTACTGCTCCTTGGGGCACGTCTGCTTCTCTTCCTAGCTCGGCGTCCTCGGGTCCACACACTCGCAGTTTCACCTTCGCTTCCTCTTCCGTCCTCCGTTCTCCTCCTCCTGTGATGTCACACACTGCTTCAGTGATATCCTGGTTCTTATCCAATGCCGCGAAGCATACGTCATGGTGGGAGGGGCCTTCGTCCGGGTCATACGACCAGTTAAAGGGGCCGTTCTGATTTCCTCCCGTGAATGAGCGCCAGGAACTCTGTTCGTCCTGTGGGGAAGGAGTAAGGGAATCCTCGTCAATATGAGTCGATCAGTCCGTTTCATTGTTGTTCCCTTGTGTACTGGGCACCTTGTTACACTTCCTTAACTACTTTGACCTTCTTGGTAATATATGGACCTATGCTGTCTGCGGCTGACAGCCAGTCCTATCCTGTCAGCCCTTCCCAAACCTCTTCTGCCAAACATGCATCTCATTTTCGTCTGAGCTTTACTAAAACCCGAAAAGGTCGAGACATACTTCCCTAGTATCTTAATAAAGTTTTCTCAAGAGTAGGCCATTCGGGTCACCCTGAATATCCTTGTTAGCAAGGTCTCCCAGTTTTGGATTCATTCTCATTAATATTGCTCTCCTGAGTTCTGCGGTTAGCCCTGCATTGGCTTTACAAAGGAGGCATAGGCTCATTGACTCCACCCTCGCTCGGAAGAGTCCACGGGGGAGCCCTTAGGAGAGGCTTTTTCTGCCAAGTCTAACATTCTAGCAAGTGGTCCTAAAGTATCCAGTACTCTGTTTTGGCAGTGCTTAATGCAGCGCTCAAGTCCTTTTCTTGGGTTCCTTTCTGTTTTAAATAGAAATGTTCAGGGTCTAAATTAGGTATTCTCCCTGATTTGTTATCTAGGAAGGGTTCTGGGGCATTCAGCTCTCATTAGGTGTCTTTTTCAAGGGTTTGCGGATCTAGAACTTTATGAAGTTTTCCACGCCGTCCCATGGACCACCAATCTGACCCTCTTGGGTGTGTAATACTGGTATAGATAAACATCTCTATGCCTGCCGGGTCTTTAATAGGCTTAGGATTACAGGGCTGGTTCAAGTCATCATCAAGGAGGTCTTTAGCTAGGGTTTCTCAGGGGTAAAACACATTTGTCTGCATCATCGTCAAAATTCAATGAAAAAGGATACTCTTCATTATCAGTTTGAAAACTGAGGTTTTATGCGCCATGAAGGCCACTCGATCTTCTTGTGCCGCAAGGGACACCTGAGCTATTTGCTAATATGGCTACTCTTGCCAGTTTTGCCGCTGTGGACACCCAGGTCATCCGTAGCTCACAGGCTGCCCAGGGATTGATCCTGTTCTTTTGAAGCGCACAGGCTACCGTGAGGCTCATCACTCTAGTGTTTTGTCTTTTTTAAGACCTTACCTCCTTCTTGGTAAAGGGTTTTCCTTCTCTGAATGGATAACTGAGTCCTTTTCAGTAGGATAATTCCTTTTTCTTTTATTAAAAACTGCTTCCACTGCCTCTTTTAAGAAGGACTTGAATTATTTTGCAAAAAAACTAATTAGCACATTTTTATTAACATGGTGGAAGGTAATTTTTCAGGGGTATTATATTGGTTTTTAAATCCTCCCCCTTTTTTTGAGGAGCTTAATATATTATCTCTTTTGTTTCCAGCGTCAAGTAATGAATCTCTGCCGTTATTCTCTTGCGCTGTGCGTAGTCATGGTAACCCACATGTAAGGTATTTTTTTGGCTTAGTCCTTTTTCTGTGGTAAAGTGTGTTCGAGGCATGAGGGCTGCTGAATTCATATCTGTGCATAGATCGCCGCCTAGTGTTGGGTCCGGATGATTGCACATTGTTGTCCTGGAAGAGTCTTCGAAGTATCACGAGATAGGTGGCTCCTCCCCTGGACTATAGTGCGCATGGGCATCCTCTCCATCCCCAGATTGTTTTTTTCCGCCATTGGGTTCGGATGTCTAATCTCTTACTCCAGTTACTTAACTTGTACTCTTCTGTTCCTAAGGCCAAAAGGCCTTCTTAGCGTCGGTATTGTATCGTTCGGTGCCTGGCCCTTTCGGTTCTTCGATCGGCGTCGAAAAAAGATTCTCTCGACCACTCAGGCCCAGACTACATCGACGATGGAACGTACCCTGTTTAAGCGGTGTCCTGTGTGTAATTCCAAATATTCAAACTTAGATGTGCACCCAGTGTGCAACCCTGAGGCAGTCGGCCCAACAGTCGGCTCCAGGACCTGCGAACATCTTCGATGCCGGGGACGAGGAACTCTTCCAAGATGAGGATGACGCAGAAGATGACGTTCCCGAAGAAATGTCGGAACCGGCGTCGGAACATGACTCCAATTTCGAAGTGGACGAGCCAGACGAGGAGTTCGGCCACGACCAAGATGTCGTCGAGGTAGGGGACGACGATCAGGCCCTTGCGGCCGTTGATGACAACTCCGGTGGTGAACCGAGTCCGCCCGCAGCTCCAGGGCCTATCATTAACATTCAGCCCGCTCCGGCTCCGGTCGAGGCATCGCCGAAAGGCCTTAGCCAAGATCCGTCCTTTCGGTCTACAGCCCCGCGTCATAGCCAGGCTAAGACCCTTTCGAAGGAGCCATCGGTCGATTCTGTGAAATCGAAACCGAAACAGACAAAGGAGAAATCGAAACCGAAACTGCTCAAGATGGTGGTCGGTTCGACGCCCGCCTCAAAGGTTGTCGTCAATCCTTCGACGCCGAAGATACCCGTCGGCGCCGACACTGGGACTCCGAAGCAGGGCCCTGCCACCAAGACCGTCGCCTCGAAGGCCTCGGCGCCGGTGCCTGCGTCCACTACCAAACATAGCGAGAAGGGCAAGGGACTTCCTGTCGGGAATGGTCTACAGCCACCCCTCTCGGGACTCAAGCCTGGGCTGGCGAAGAGGGTCGAAGCCACGGCCAAGGACGCCCCGAAATTATCGTCAACGCCGAAAGTCGGAGGCGCACCCCGCACGGAGGTCGATTCGA
The DNA here is from genome assembly GCF_964263255.1 of Lissotriton vulgaris. Classification (NCBI taxonomy): domain Eukaryota; kingdom Metazoa; phylum Chordata; class Amphibia; order Caudata; family Salamandridae; genus Lissotriton; species Lissotriton vulgaris. Next base: position 1,103,523,212 of record NC_141693.1, read on the forward strand.
CGCGCTCGAACGAGCGGCCTACTCAAGCGTCGAAGAAACACGAAGCCGGCACTTCTGCTTCGAAGCAGGCTGAATCGATGCCACTTAAGTTTGGCCTTCCGCCCACTGCACGTCCAAAGACTCAAGAGGCTTCCAAGGTGACGAAGGTGTCCTCACATGCACAGGTCGTCTATCATGAACCTTCTTACGACAACCAGACAAAACTGTTTATTGACTCGGAGTCGGGCAGGCTTACCGTCCACAAGCGGAAGATCGCGCCTGAACATCCTTTGGAGGGTTACAAAATTCCCCTCAAAAAGAAGATGGTCTCCACCACCTCTCCGGTTCTTGTTGAACCTCTTCAGGACTACTCGCACCATACTGTTCATTCTCCTACACAAAGTGAGGAAGACTTAACTGTAGACTACAGCCAAATGGGCTTCACTTACAATACTAACACTGATCAGGATGTCTCCAATCAATGGTCAGGGGCAGCGGATCAAGGCGATGACCCTGATGACCCCCATACCGCCCCGGACTCTCAGTCCTACAATGTCAAACAATCTCCAACTGAGGACACCGCAGTGTTCAATGCATTGATAGAGCGCGCAGCACTCAATCAGGACGTCGAAATGCATGCTGAGCCAATGGATGAGGACTTCTTATTCGACACCTTCTCCACGTCTGAACGCTCCACCAAAACACTGCCCATGCTTAAGGGGGCCCTCAAACATGCCACCGCCATTTTCAAGGAGCCAACAAAAGCCAGGGTTATCAATCCACGGATCGACAAGAAATACAGGCCTGCTCCAGTGGACCCCACCTACATCAAAGGTCAGCTCCCCTTGGACTCCCTTGTGGTTGCTAACGCGCGCAAAAGGGCTAACTCTCAATCAACGGGAGACTCTCCCCCTCCGGACAAAGAGTCCAAAATCTTTGAGGCATCGGGGAAGCGGGTGGCGGTGCAGGCCGCTAACACTTGGAGAATAGCCAATACACAGGCCCTGTTGGCTAGGTACGACAGGGCGCACTACGACACCCTGGAACAATTAATGCAGCACATGCCTGATATGTACAGAGAGGCTGCGGAAATGGTTATACAAGAGGGTAAACTGATCTCCAATGCGTCCATCAAGTGCGCACTGGACGCAGCGGACACAGCAAGAGCAATCAATACTAGCGTGATGCTGCGACGCCACGCATGGCTGCGCATCTCTGGGTTTAAACCTGAGATCCAAACTACTCTTCCTAATCAGCCGGTTAATCCGGACTTCCTGTTTGGACCCGATGTTGACACAACACTCGAAAAAAGACACTGAGACTGCAAAGTCCATGGGGGCTCTCCAGTCACAGCAGTTTCGGAGCGGTTCCTTTCGTCGCTCCGGTAACAGGGGAGCAACGAGAGGACAAGCTCTACAGCACTCCCAGTATGCCAAAGGCAACACGCAATCTGCATACACTAAAAACACCAGAGGTGGATACCGTGGGAACAGCGCCAAAGGGAGATGCCGTGGCAATAACAACGCCAGGTCCTCCACTCCTAACAAACAGTGACTTCTTGTCACTGCCCCCCGACCATCTAACACCTGTCGGGGGGAGACTTCAGCAGTTCCTGCCACTCTGGGAAAACACCACAACAGACAGGTGGGTGAGACAACTTATCCGTTACGGCTATTGTCTAGAACTGACCTCCACCCCCCCCCCCCCCAACATACCCCCAAGAAACCGTCCTATGTCCCCAGAGCACTCGCACTTATTGCAGCAGAAGTTCTCTCCATGCTGCAAAAAGTAGCCATAGAACTGGTGCCTGCCGAAGAAAAGGGAGCAGGGGTGTACTCCCTGTACTTCTTGATTCCAAAAAAGGACGGGTCCCCAAGGCCCATTCTAGACCTCAGACCCCTCAACCAATACATCCTCTCAGAGCACTTTCAAATGCTAACTTTACAACAAGTCCTGCCGCTGCTCCGTCAGGGCGACTTCCTAGCCACCCTGGACCTCAAGGATGCGTATTTCCACATTCCCATTCACCCAAGCCACAAAACGTATCTCAGGTTCACAGTCAACAGTCAGCATTACCAATTCAAAGTCCTGCCATTCGGGGTCACTACCGCTCCCAGGGTTTTCACCAAGTGCTTGGCAACTGTGGCAGCGCACTTGCGCAGGGAAGGTATTCACGTGTATCCCTACCTGGACGACTGGCTCGTCCAGGCAAGGTCTGCCGTACAGTGCGGCCACGACATGTTGCGGACCATTCACCTCCTTCACAGTCTAGGGTTCTCTCTCAACTACGCAAAGTCTCACCTGCAGCCAGCCCAGGTCCAGCAGTACCTGGGGGCGTCAATAAACACCCAGTGGGCCACGGCGCAGCCGGCTGCAGCCAGGGTCAACAGCATGCAAGCGCTCATCCGGAGGTTTCAACCTCAGCACTCCCTCCCAGCACAGGTTTTCATGCAACTGATCGGCATGATGGCATCCTGCATATTCATAGTCCCGCACGCGAGGCTGCACATGCGACCCCTCCAAGAATGCTTAGCCCGTCAGTGGAACCAGGCTCATGGACATCTAAAAGACATAGTGTTGGTGACCGGTCGTGCTTACAACTCTCTGCATTGGTGGAAACCACAAAACCTTTGCAGGGGACGACCGTTCCAGGAGCCTGTCCCACAAATAGTGCTGACGACGGACGCATCTCTCCAGGGTTGGGGGCGCATGTCCTCCACTACACGGTGCAGGGGCTATGGACTGCACAACAGCAGAGGATGCATATCAATGTGTTGGAACTCATGGCGATCTTCATGGCACTGAGAGCATTCAAGTTGCACCTGTGCAACAAGGTCGTGTTAGTCCGGACGGACAACATGACCGCCATGTATTACATCCAGAAGCAGGGGGCACGCACTCCCCGCAGCTGTCTCACCTAGCCCAGAGCATATGGAAGTGGGCCATTCAGAGGAACATCTTCCTCATGGCGGAGCATCTCCCAGGTGTCAACAACCAGATGGCGGACCTGCTCAGCAGGCACAGTCATCAGATGCACGAGTGGGAGATCCACCCGTCGGTTCTCCATCCGTACTTCCAGCAGTGGGGTCATCCAGACATCGACCTGTTCGCCACAAGCGAGAACGCAAAATGCCCAAACTTCGCCGCCAGGTTCCCACACCCGCAGTCTCAGGGCAATGCGATATGGATGAACTGGTCAGGCAGATTTGCGTACGCTTTTCCGCCAGCCCCCCTCATACCTCTGGTGGCGCGCAAACTGCGACAGCACTCCATGACACTCATCCTGGTTGCTCCAACGTGGGCACGGCAAGCTTGGTACACCACGTTCCTGGAACTTTCAGTGGTGCCTCACCAGCGGCTGCACCTCACTCCCAGCCTCCTCACGCAGAGCCATGGCGACATTCAGCACCCAGATCCACAACAGCTGAACCTTGCGATTTGGCTCCTGAGGTCATAGAGTTTGGATACCTGAACTTGCCTCCTGAGTGTATGGACATCATCAAAGAGGCGAGGCGACCAACTACCAGGGCCTGCTATGGGGCCAAATGGAAGCGGTTTGTTATTTACTGCTCCAACAATAACATTAACCCGTTGGACGCATCTACGCAAAACATCATATGTTACTTGTTGCATCTGTACCGATGCAACCTGGCATACAGTTCTATCAGGATCCATCTCGCAGCCATAGCCGCTTACCTTCAAAACAGGCAACACCTTTCCGTTTTTAGGGTACCTGCCATTAAAGCCTTCTTGGAAGGCCTTAAAAGAGTGATCCCCCCCAGACACCCCCCTTCACCAGTCTGGAACTTAAATATCGTTCTCATCAGACTCATGGGGCCACCCTTTGAGCCACTCCATTCCTGTGACATCCAGTTCTTCACCTGGAAGGTGGCCTTCCTAATAGCTATTACATCCCTGCGGAGGGTCAGTGAGCTGCAAGCCCTCACAATTCAGGAACCCTACCTGCAAATCCATGCGAATAGAGTGGTGCTTCGCACCAACCCTAAATTCATGCCAAAAGTGGTTTCGCAGTTCCCCATCAATCAAAATATAGAACTGCCCGTTTTCTTTCCTAACCCATATTCGGTGGCAGACAGAGCACTGCACACCTTAGATGTCAAAAGAGCTCTCCTGTATTACATCGACAGGACAAAACACTTTCGAAAGACTAAACAGCTATTCGTTGCATTCTCTCCACAACATAAAGGCAACCCTATCTCCAAATCAGGTATAGCCAGGTGGATTGTTAAATGTATCCAGATATGTTATCAGAAAGCTAAACGCACACTAACAGTTCCCCCTAGAGCGCATTCCACACACAAATTGGGGGCCTCCATGGCTTTCCTGGGTAATATTCTTCTAGAAGACATATGTAGAGCAGCCACATGGACCACTATACATACATTCACCAAACACTACTGCGTAGATGTACACTCCAAACAGCAAGCTGCTATAGGTCAGGCTGTTCTCAGGACTCTTTCAGACTGCTGCAGCTGGCACGGGCACCCCCAAGTAAGGAGGAAACTGCTATTTATTCTATGCACAGATATGAATTCAGCAACCCTCATGCCTCGAACGGAATATGCTACTTACCAGTATGCATCTGTTCTTGGCATGAAGGTCTGCTGACATTCATATCGCCCGCCCTCCTCCCCGGTGCCTGTCGCAGCTGCAGCTCTCAGAAGCATTTTCAGGCATGGTCATCATTTTCAGTATTGCACTCCATCTCTGCCACAATGGCGAAAAACAATCTGGGGATGGAGAGGATGCCCATGCGCACTGTAGTCCAGGGGAGGATCCACCTATCTCGTGATACTTCGAAGACTCTTCCAGGACAACAATGTGCAATCATCCGGACCCAACACTAGGAGGCGATCTATGCACAGATATGAATGTCAGCAGCCCTTCATGCCAAGAACAGATGCATACTGGTAAGTAGCATATTCCTTTCCCTTTCTGTGCGTCATCGCATGCAAGAAGGGTCGGCCTGGTCCTCCTCAGATCCGAGCAATCTTTGTTTGAGATTGGGGTGGGAGTCGTGCAATGCCTCTTGTGACATCCATCCCCCTTTAGCTGTCCTCGATTCCCACGGCTAGTTAGTAATCAAGCTGGGCATAGTACAGGCTGCGTAGAGAACGTTTTTGTCTCTGCGGCCTGCCTCGGACGCCATTCGAGGGTAGCCCGGTATCTCTGCTGCCTGGCACAGCGTGACCTGTGTTCTGCAGCCCTGGATGGGCCGGATCACTGTAAGTACAGCATGCTTGCAAAGCAGGCCATTGCTTTACATTTTTTCTTTACAATACTTTAAATACTCTGCTAATTGGCAATTGAACAAGAAACCCAACCAGAAATTGGAAGGGTGGACACACCATAAACAGCACCACTTACCTGTTACCGTAAGTGAAAGGCTGCCAAGTTAAAGGTCAAGCCAAGTGAAATTATACAATGTAAATCATAAAGCTCAGAGTCAAAGAAAACTATACTTCACTGTAGAGGAGCAGCAAATAAGAGGACGATGCCTAATTAGCATGACGTTATATGTTGTTTTAAAGTTCCTAATGGAATGTTTTTTTAATGATGTAACATATGTTCTTTCTGGTGAAGAATTGGCTTGGTAGTTTGGTCTGCCCTGTTCCCATCATGCACTGGGACAGGAACAGACTAATTTGCATATAGCCAGGTTCTGAGCTGGGATGGTGCAGTGAGCTAAAAAAACGGTGATGGATCAAGCCCTGATCTCTTGACTGGGTAGGAGTATTATGCATCATTCAGAAACTCTGTCCATCACCTTTTCCAAAATTGTAACATATGTTCTTTAAAGGGCTGCATGTGGGGTAGCAATAAACGTTTGTTGCATAATGGTAGCCTCTGGCGTTGTTATGAAATCATGTGGCTCTGTGCTGACTTTGTGCTCCGGAAATGACAAACTGAAATGAGTGCACATGATGTCCTGTCTGACACCAAGATCCATGCTGGTCCCTGCAATACCAGTACAGTCCTATCTGACTCTGGACGGAATCCATCTCTGCCTTGGTGGAGGTCACATCTCAATTTAGTACTGGCGGCTGCGCACCCTGTCCAGGTCTATTCAGATTAAGATAGAATCGTACCTTTATCCCAGAACCGCACCAAGTTCTCCAACAACTTGCCTTTGGGTATGGAAGGGTGATGTGGGTGAAGAATTCTTTCCCCAATATTATGAGGGTGACCATTTTTTTTCTGGACAAGATGCCAGTGAATTGGACACTTCCCCAGACACTGAGTTGAGTTCTCTCACTGGACCACCAATGGAGAGTGTGCCTTCGCTGTGGTGATGAGACGCTTAGGGGAGGATCTAAACATTCAGCTGCCTAGTATGGTGGATTAAAACCAATGTTTTCACAAAGTACAGCCTGGACAAACCTCATTGGAGCTTTTTAAGGAGGTCCTGAACCTGTCTCTGTACTCTAGTGAACAAGCAGGTTGGCAGATGCCACAGGCCGGCGCCAGGCATCCCTAATTTTCTCATACAGCACTCTACACCAGAGTTTGGTGGTTCTAACTTTCACCAGTAGGGTGAATCCATACTCGTTCCCCAAGACTCCTGACTGAGTGGTAACAACTTGGGACTTTTTTTGAGGTTGATGATTTCCTCAGCCAGCTTAAAGCTCTGTTTGATTCATGGCAGCTGCTTGCTGTGGAGGTACACCCATTCCTTTTGGGACGTTGTTGGTGGTATCTTGCCTGCAGTCCTTGAAATTTCGAGGCAGTTTGGCGCAAACCATTCAAGATGGTCAAGATGTGGCTACATATATTATCTTCTCTGGTCAGAAAACCCCTGACTGCTTGGGCAGAGCAGTCTCACTAGCTTGATGCTTCCATGGCATGCTTTGATGCGATCCACAGGCATGTCTCTAGATGTGCAAGCCTCTTTAATGGACATGCCAGTTGATAGTTGTTTCTGTTTGGCAAGAAGGCTGATTCGGGATTGGAATACTTTTGAATAAAGCTGGGCCATAGCACATCCCCTGGCCTTTCTACCCTTACAAAACAGTTGTCTTATCAGTTTTGCCTCTTTTAAGGCACTCATGCGATCAAAAAGTTCCTTGAAGGGTATCAAAATAGAACATTCAAAAGTTTTGTCCTCCAGAATGTCACATGAGGATACACTTTGCCATTCCTTTCTAGCCCACTGCACCTCCCTCATAAACGTCTTTCAGAGGTGCACTTGTCCATCCTGTGCATCCAGAAGGGCAGGCTTCATTGATGAAAAGAGCCTTCGAGAGGGGTACGTCCCAGGAAGTTTGGACTGCCTGTAAATACCCTCTTGCTGAAGAAGGACTGAGCCCTTTGTGCCATTTTAGATTTCTTCCCTTTGAATTGCTTCATTTGGAAGGTCAATCTCCAGATGATCATGCTAGCCTAGGTTCGTTCTCCCCTGGATCTAGGTGGCTGGATGGTGGCTTTAGACCTGCAGGACGCTTACTTTTCATATACCCGTCCTACAGTGCAACAGACCATTTTCTGTGCTACCCTTTGGCGTCACTGCGCCACTCTGGTATTCAAGAAAGTGATGGCAGTAATCTCAACACATCTCCTGAGGTCGGGGTGCTACTAGTGTTCCCCTACCTTGATGGCTGTCTCTTTAAGGTGAACTTATCACAGGCAGTAATAGACAATCCCCAGATGGTAAACCTCCTGACATCATTGGGATTCATGATCGATGTGCCAAAGTTGCCCGACTCGTTTGCAGAGGGTCTCCTTGATTGGAGTCATCCCGGGTAGGGTGCAGTTACTGACCTTTCGTCCTCCGCAATGATTCCAGGACATTCAGACTATGATCTCAATATTTCACCCTCTGTCTTGAGTCTTGGTGAGAGTGGCTGTAAGGCCACTGGGCCTCTTGGCATCCTGCTAGTTGATTATGCAGGGTGTCATATAGGGGGCTCTGCAGTGTAACCTGAAATTTCAGTGGGTCCAGCACCAGGACAACCTATCTGATTCCACCCAGGTATGGAGAAGACTGCAAAAGACATGCAGTGTTGGCTCAGCTGCAATTGAAACGGTAGCAGGCCCCATTTCACTTCCCCCCCCAGGGAGGTCATCTGGGAAAGGTGGAGATCAGAGGACTCTGATATGGAGAAGAGCCTCCACTAGAGACCAGTCTATTGGTGTTGCAGGTGATTTTTCTAGCACTGAAAGCCTTCCTACTGTCCAATTAACAGAGGCTGGTTCAGGTTCTAAAGCACAATTCCACTGTCATGTGGTACTGAAACAAGGAAGGCAGGGTGGGGTCCTGGTTCTTGTGCCAGGAACTACTTTGCCTCTTGTGCTGGCTGGAAGTAGAGGGTATTTCCATGGTCGGGACCCACATGGTTGGATCTTTGAACCGCATGGCAGACAAGCCAACCGGCAGCGCCAGACGTATCATGAATGTCAGTTATACTCTAAGTTGGCACTGGGTATCTTGCAGCATTGTGGAACACTGGTTAGATCTTTATTGGCACCGAAGAGATCAAGCAATGTCGAAATCTTGTGCGTTGCAATTTCCAAGAAAGCTGTCTGTCAGAGGTGCACTCCAAATAGAGTAGACCGCAAGACTCCTCAACACCTTTCCATCACTACCTCTCTTGCCTAAAGTTCTAAAGATCATCAGGAGCAACCAGGGCCAAGTGGTCCTAATTGCTTCGGATTGGGCAAGGAGAGTGTGGTTCATGGAATATCTGGGCATGAGCATCTGTTCTCTGATCAGGACTTCCTGTCACAGAAACAGGGCAATGTCCTGAACGTACACAACCTGCGCCTTTATGCTTGGAGATTGAGTAGCAGCAGTTGACTGCATTCCATCTTCCGCCTGAAGTTGTGCATGTCATGCTGGCTGCTAGACGTCTTACTAACTCTGTATACGCTGGATGCACGTTTGTAGCCTGGTGTGGCACCGGCAATACAGATCTATAGCAGGTCAAACTTTCAGAGGCTAGAATGTCCAAATTAATTTGCTTTTTTATTTAAAATAGAAGTGCAAATTATAAAATTATTTAATTGTTTAATACAAAATCTTTCACACACCAAAAAACGCTTACAATCTTATTCCACCCTGCTTTTATTGACCCTGTGCTGCTGCCCTGGGTCAATAAAAGGAGGACGGGCAGGAGAGAGAGGTTTTTAATCTCTCTCTTGCCTTTCAATGCAAATATGAGCTTCCTGACTTCAAGAACCACGAGGGAAAGCAAGCCAGATCAGGCCCGTAGTAAAAAGAGAAAATAAGACTTCTGGAGGCTGAGACACATCAGGTATGAGTGTCCTGACCTCATTTTCGCAGTCTTTCACTTGGTCCCCATCCTCAACCTACTTCTCTTCCAGGGGATCCTCATGAATAGTCATGAGCACTGAATATTCCCGCCCACGTGCGGGACCCCGGAAACAATATAAAAATATATATGTAAAAACACATATATCTAGCTCCACATATATCTACATACGTATATTATTTTTCTCATACCAATGCAGCCCCAAAAAAAGGCTAATACAATGTAAAACCTTGTACATGTACTGCAATTATAAAGGAAACAAAGAACACATTAAATCAAATATCCTTTGAATTTTGTGTTTTAATGAGTAAAACCACTCATAACTCCTAAAAATTGCTCATAGAAAGACAATGTTAGCCTCAGGCTGCATTGAAAAGCAATAACATAGAAAATGAAAGAATTTTCAACAAAAAACTGACACTGTGCCTTTAAGGCAGCCCTTACCCCAGGCTTCCCATCATGCCTCAGGGGTGACAGTGAGGTCAGTTGTTCTTTCCGGCTCCTTCCGTCAGGACCCTGGTTAACCGCTCCCACCTTTTTCTGACTTTCTGTCAGAATTACTTGGTGTTTTCTTCAATTTTTTTATCTTACTCGACAGGTTTTTACCCTAGAGAGATAGTTCTACCTTTTTTGGGCTCAAAAAAGGTTATTTTTTTGTCAAAATGCCTAAGGCTTTTTTTGACACCTGCCCTGCCTGTGAGCATAAGAAGGCTTGGTCAGATACACATCCAGTGTGTATTCGCTGTCTACCTGACTCTCATGAGGTAGCATCTTGTGTCCACTGCCAGTCCTTGTCATCCAGAACTATCAAGGACAGAGAAAGAAGCAGAATTTATGGACTTTCTGAGAGAGGTAGGTCTCCAAAGAGACTTAAGAAGCAGTCGACGTCGAAAAAAGTCCCGACCTGCTCTCCTTCGGCGTCTGGATCGGCGTCGAGGTCTCCAACGACGAAGAAAGTGAAGTCTTCAGCATCGAAAGTCAAGAAATCTCCGCTGCCGTCAACCGGGCAACGTGCAGCGTCGAGAGAGAGGTCACCGTTGAAGCAGGGCGGCTCAACGTCGAGACCTCCGTCGTCGAAGGCTCAGGAAGAGTCTTTGACGTCGAAGCCGTCGCCTAGTCATCTGCGCTCGGCGTCGAGACAGCCTCCGTCGACGTCTGGCTATCGACGCTTGACGTCAAGGCATCCTCCGTCGTCGCCAGGTCATCGCCGATCGACGTCGAAGCAACCTCTGTCGTCGCCAGGTCATCGGCGATCGACGTCGAAGCATCCTCCGTCGTCGCCAGGTCATCGGCGATCGACGTTGAGGAATTCTCCGTCCACGACCCATCGGCACTCGACGTCGAGGCATTCATCGTCGTCGAAGGACCATGGTAGTTCGACGTCGAAGCTTCCTCCGTCGGCGTCACACCATCGACGCTCGACGTAGAGGCATTCACAAGCGTCAGCCGGACACTCGCCGTCGAGAGGTGAACAAAGTTCAACGTTGGAAAAGCCTTTATGGACTTCACCTCCTCGGAAGTCGACGTCGAGGCATGGGACTCCAGTGGTTCAGCCTCAACCAGTAGCACAGCAGTCTCTGAGGTCTTCTGGATCCGCTTCAGCTGCGGAGGATGACCAGGGCTCGCAAGTGAGTGACAGTCACGCTGCCAAGAGGAAGAGGTCTCCAGAGCAGAGGGACTCTCGCAGTCGCTCCAGGTCTGCGGCTGGCTCAGGTTCAGACTCTGGCCCGGATTTAATTATTTATAAGTCGGGCAGCGAGGAATCCAGTCATTCGCAAAGGGATGCAACGCCTCCATCACACTCTCCAGTGAAAGATTCAGCTCCAAAGTCGCCTACTATCAGGCTTTCACCAAGATGGTACAGGCCACTTCATCACTGGGCTAAGGACAAGGAAACAGCGTATCGGATGCAGCAACCGCTCTCTAAGCCTAGAGAACGGTCACGATTTCCGGTGAGACAAAGAGAAAGATCACGCTTTCCAGTTCGCCAGAGGGAAAGATCACGCTCCCCAGTTCGCCAGAGGGAAAGATCACGCTCCCCTGTTCGCCAGAGAGAAAGATCACGCTCCAGGGTGCGAACCAGCAGGCGTAGATCACGATCAAGGAGCACAAGGAGAGAGCGAAGAACTCCTTCTACTTCTTCTTCCTCAACCCGCTCTCACAGAAACTACTCTCCTACCCTAACAGACTCTCCTTCAATGAGGGTATCTCCGATTGATGATATCTTCTCTTTTCAGGACATACTTGGTAGGGGAGCTCTTAAGCTGGGAGTTACCTTAAAAGCTCCGCAGATCAAGACCTCAGTAATTTTCGAAACACTACAGCATAGGTTTGCACCCAAACCTCTTCTGCCTTTGGTGCCGGGGATTATAGATCCAGTTATGGACGTCTTTTTAACCCCAGCGACGGTCAATGCGGCTCCGGCAAGGATCCTTAAAAAGTACAAATCTCCAGAGGACGACCCGCTATTCCTCAGAGCTGATCCTCCCCTGGACTCAGTGATTATCGCGGCGGCGAAGAAGTCCAATGCAGTCGCCTCATCCTCCACTGTGCCTCCAGATAAGGACAGTAAGATGCAAGATGGCGTCTTGCATCTTCCTGGTTCCGAATGCCAGACTTCAAATGCGTCCTCTTCAGCAGGATCTGGAGGACAAGTGGGATCAACAATCGGCTCGCTGGGACGATCACATCACCATCTCAGACGCAGCTCGAGCTTCTATTCCGTGGTGGACAAAAGCTCAGAATATGCAGGTGGGAGTCCTGTTCCACCAACCTCCCCCTGTTCAGACGCTGATCACGGACGCTTCCTTTCTGGGCTTGGGAGCACACATGGGCCCACTGCAGGTGCATGGTCAGTGTTCACACAAGGAAAGAACTTACCATATCAACATGCTCGAGCTGAGAGCAGTCCATCTAGCTCTCAAAGCGTTCCTCCCCTCAATCCAAGAGGCATCCGTGCTAGTACAGACGGACAACACCACCACAATGTACTATTTGAACAAGCAGGGGGGAACGCGCTCCCGGACGTTGTCGTTGGAAGCGCAGAGGATCTGGCATTGGCTTCTAGCTCGCAGGCTGTCTGTCACGGCGGTTCACCTTCCAGGAGAGCAAAACGTGAGGGCAGACGCTCTAAGCCGTCATTTCGACGACAAGGAAGACTGGGTTCTTCACGACGAAGTGGTAGAGGAACTTTTTCAATCCTGGGGTCGTCCCGCCATAAACCTGTTCGCGGACGACCAAAACGCCAAATGCCGAAGCTTCGCCTCCAGGTTCCACCGGCCAGGCTCGAAAGGGAATGCTCTTTTTATCGACTGGTCAAACAAATTTGTGTACGCCTTTCCACCTTTCCCGTCGATTCCGAAGGTGGTGAGCAAGCTAACACACTCGTGCACAACAATGATTCTGATTGCTCCCGATTGGCCGAGGCAGTGGTGGTACCGGACCTGCCTCGCCTGTCAGTGACTCCTCACAAGAGGCTACCATGCAGGCCGGACCTGTTGTCCAAGATGGACGGGAGGATCTACCATCCCAACCTTCCGTCACTGAGCTTGGCAGCATGGCTCCTGAAGTCATTCAATACGGCCATCTAGGTTTGCCAGAGGACTGCATGTGCATTCTGAAAGAGGCAAGGCGTCCTTCCACCAGACATTCGTATGCATGCAAGTGGAAGAGATTCTATATGTGGTGTATACATAATAGTCATGATCCGATCAAATGTCAAGAAGAAGCAGTTCTTCCTTATTTGTTGTATCTGGCTAAAGCAGGTTTAAAATTTAATTCCATCAAGGTGCACCTAGCGGCCATAACGGCTTATAGGCGGTCACCTTCTCAAACCTCTTTTTTCCAGCTAACATCTGTCAAGGACTTCCTGCAAGGGTTGAAAAAAGTATACCCTCAGTGCGTCCTCCTTCTCCACCCTGGGATTTGAACCTGGTGCTATCAAAGTTAATGGGTCCTCCTTTTGAACCCATTCACAAAGCTACTTTACAACTGTAGGAAGGTGGATATCTGACTATGGTTACCCCCAACTTTTTGCCTGGTGTTTTGCGGTTTTTCAAGTTAGTTGACCTGGGACCCTGCTATTCAGGGCCCCAGGCCTACTGCTCTCTCTGTAAAATGGATTCCATGTACCTTAGGTACATATCTAATTGGATACTGAGTCACCTTATCAGTCCCTGTACAGTGTACCTTAGGTACCCAGGGCATAGGTGTTCCCAGGGCCTACCAGGGGCTGCAGCATGTATTATGCCACCCCTGGCTGGCCATCTAAACCTGACACAACTGGCTGCACGACAGCTGGGGCAAGGTGGTGTAATCACCCTTTGCTTTAGATATAGTATTCCTATATCTAATCCTAAAAATGTACACATATATTCCTATCAGTCACTCCTATGGCAGGCCTTAACAATCCTGAAGGCAGAGTGCTTGGAATTATGTGAGATGGTGCTCTGGCATGAGCTGAGCCCGTTTGCAGCTTGCGGAACCAAGTCCTAATAGCTGTTCCATGATAACGCGTACCATATACTCTTAAGTGCATTATAATCCTCGCGGTTATTTGCCAACTTTGGTATCGCTTTATCAAAACATGTCGAGTAAGGTGTAATACGAATTGGAATACTAACCCCTCGCCAATTCTGGCGACGGGGTTAGCATTCCACCCTTCTAGAGGGACACGACATGTATGTAACTGTGAACCCCTGTTAAAGTTAACTCGAGCCTCAGCATCACAAAATGGATGCTGCCACCACAGACACAAGTCTGACCTCCTGCTGCTGGGAGTCCTTCCAGCGAGGAGAGCTTGGACAAAGGGTTTCCTGTCAGGGGCGGTGCTAGCACCATCCCCGACAGGGTTTTGTGTATCCCAGGTAGGCAGGGCTGAGAGGAAGGTGACTGCAAGTGGCACCCCGGTGCTCACTATGCATCTGCCGGTTTGAACCAGTTCCGGGGGCACACCAGCCCCTAAGCTGGGGAAAGTCCGGACAAGGGAGAGGGGTGTAACCACCCCCCTCCTGGGCCCACCCATGGACAGGACCTAGTCGCGTGCCAGCCCCTTTCTTTAGTATAAAGGTAGGAGCGGGCCCCCTTCCCAAATTGGATAATTCTGAATCTTGACTACTTTCCACGAAAGAACTCCTGAACATTTCTGAAGACTCTCCCTTGTAGCTAAGGGGTAGCCACCCGGCACCAGCGAGCACCATCTAAGTGCATGCGGTTTGCTGCACGTCCATCCTCCGGATCAAGACTGCCCAGCTCGATAAGACCCGGATTCCCTGGCATCTCTGACCTCTACCTGCATCATCAGCCCAGCTGAGATTCGTGGGTGTGACGAGACCTGAAGGGACCGGCCATCTTCTAAACTGCACGACGCTTATCCAGCACGACCGCCGAGGGATCCTCGAGTGAGTGCTTTGGGGTTTGAGAAGCCCTAACCCTGAGCAGCTCCAGCACCGAAGTCCAGCCCCCCAGCATCCACGAGATCTGCGTGGGGGCCCTTCTGCTCTTTGCTGCTCACCGCATTGTCCGGTCACTTGCCTGCTGGCTAGTGGCCCTCCTGACGACGAACCACGACGATTACACCGCTGGTCTGGTTGCTCCAGACTGGCCCTTGCTCCCTTCCAAGAGAGGAGCACCCCGGACCCTCCTGGTCCACTCCAGACGCCATCTTGACTCCACCGCGTGGGCTTGCCTTTGCCAAGGTTTGTTGCCCCAATCCTGGGTCCAGCATCGCCGACAGCAGACACCTTCGTGGGACAGCTCGCACCTCCATCCTGGTCGCCGACAACGCCTCCTGGTCCGAGAGACAGCAGAGTCCAGCGTCGCCCACTCACCTGGTCGAGGTGACTTCATCCGGTGCCATCCTGGTGCCCACCTAATCACTGGCTAGTGATTAAGAACTGAGTCCCCTCTGCTTTCAGGTCGTCTCCATCACCGATCCAGGCTTGGATCACATCGAACATCATCACTGGTCGCCTGCCAGCAACTTCTTCTTTCAGGCTCCATAGACTGTAACGAGGATTCCCGACGTCTTTTGAACCCTATGCCGCCGCAGCCCCTGGGCTAGGTAACTTGAGCATTTCGGTGCTCCAACGTAGGTTCACTATCTAAGTGTCCAGATCCTTTTTTGTTTTCAGCCTATCTAGTTGGATTCGTCCGATAACACTAACTTTGTGAATACTAGTATCCATAGACTTTGTCCCACATCCCGCGTGAGAGTGCACACTCTGCACCCGATCCCCCTAGGCCTCCTGCTCCTAACCTGAAGGTTCAGTAGTGTAGTCCTAGCGATCCTAAAGCCTCTGGATCTTGTTACTTACCTGCTAGTATTTCGCATTCCACTTTTAGAGTATATGGTTTTTCGTGCCCCTCGGGCATGTGTGTAAATTGTGCGACTTAAAGTATTTTCTTAAGAGTTTTGTTGTGTGCTTAGCTCCCTGACTCATAAAGAATTCAGGGTAGACTTGTTATAAATAAATATCCTTTTATTTTCATAACAACTTGTGTGGTGTCCTTTCACTTGGTGTTCAAGGGGTATATGTGATGGTATAACAGCTGGCTTAACACACCCTCTAGAGTTTAGCCTAAAGACTGCTCTTGTCCATGCTACTAGGATAGCTGGTCTATAAGGTTGACTTACAACCAATCATCAATAAGGGTTGTTTGGAATGATACACAGTGATCACTAGAATAGTGAGCACTACATATTAGGCCAAATTCTCACAACAACATCTTTCATGGAAAGCGGCTTTTTTGGTGGCTATCCTGTCCGCTCGCAGAGTGAGCGAGATTCAAGCCCTCTGTGCATCAGAACCATTTGAATAGGGTGGTGCTGCGGACGCATCCATTTTTTCTGCCTAAAGTGGTGTCAGATTTTCATGCAGATCGGACCATTTCTCTGCCCACTTTTTTTCCCAACCCCTCTACTCCAGCTGGGAGGGCTCTGCATTCTTTAGACCTGAAAAGGGTTTTAAAATTCTATCTTGACAGGTCTAAAGTGAGTCGTCATTCTGATCATCTTTTCGTTAACTATGGATCGATCAGGACAGGCCATGCTGCCTCAAAACGTTCCATTTCCAGATGGATCGTTTCATGTATTAAACTTGCTTACCAGCTAGCGCAAAAGCCCCTGGGGTTTTCTCCCAAGGTGCATTCCACCAGGGGAAGAGCTGCGACTGCGGCTTTTCTCAATAATGTGCCCATGTCTGAGATCTGTAAGGCGGCGACTTGGCGGTCCGTCCATACATTTACCAGACTGTGATGGGGCTACTGGAGTGAGAGGAATGGAGTCCGAGACTTTGATAAACGATCTCAAAGAGGGCTTTATTTTCATATATGCTCTCCTCCTCCTGCTTGTAAGTCTCTCTCTTGTGAACTCTGCTGGGTCCGTCTTCTGACTGCCAATGGACTCCAGAGTGAGGAAGGTGGTAGGTCCGCTCCGTTAGAATGGAAGAGAAGAACACAGAAAAAAATAGAGGGGATTTAGTTCCTTGTCTGGGGCTTGTATTATAGGACCGGGGGTGAGGGAAACCACGTGCTCTTGTGTATTTACAGTAACACTGGAGTGCTCTAGTGCTCGTGCTGGGTAGAGGTCAGGGGACTGTACAGATATCTACAAATACTATCTCTAGTCTTTAGGTGGTACACGCCGACGCACCCAACCCGCTAGCTTGCCCCATACCTCTGATAGCCACACTCCTCCCGCTGGGCAATGCGTGGGACCGGTAGCCTCCTGGCTTGTTGCTTTCGCCTGGGCTCGTCTCCTCGTCTTCTCCTTCTCCGTCCGGCTTCCGCTGTAAACACCTTCTCTCTTCGCCTGCACCTCCGTCCTCCAGGGAAACGCTGTCCGCTCTGTTCCGGGTTCCTCCTTCTTTTGGCCCGGCTGCTTCGCTGACATAGAGGGGAGGAGTCTCGTCGCCTTGGGAGAACGATTTAAAGGAGCCGCGTCCGTCGTGACTACAATCCCAATGGTGTTTGTCTGCTTCGTAGTTCCACTCTTCCTGTAGGTACGGGGAGTTGTGCTGCTGAGAGGAGAGACAAACTGGTGACAAAGGGGGCAGCATACCACCAGTCCCGGACATTGTCCACACCGGCCCCGTCACATCGACATTACTGTCTTGATTCTGACACAAGGGCAGATAGCCAAGTAGGCCAAGCCTCCTTGCGGAATCTGTTTAACAGCCAGTCTGGGCTGCGATGTTGGGTCTTTTAAGGTAGAAGATGTACTTCTCATTTACCTGCAGGTGGTTGTTGGGCTTGCTATTCTATTCAGTGCTTATGACTATTAATGAGGATCCCCTGGAAGAGAAGGATAAGTTACTTACCTGTAATCCTAGTTCTCTTCCAGGGGTATCCTCATCAAAGTCATAAACAACCCACCCGCCTCCCCAGGTAAATGAGAGCTGTACGTTTTTTACAATTGTATTTAGCCCTGACATCAGGGTTATGCAAAGAACAACTGACCTAACTGTCACCCCTGAGGCATGATGGGAAGCCTGGGGTCAGGGCTGCCTTAAAGGCACAGTGCCAGTTTTTTGTTGAAAATGCTTTCATTTTCTATGTTATTGCTTTTCAATGCAGCCTGAGGCTAACCATGTCTTTCTATGAGCATTTTTCAGGAGTTATGAGTGGCTTTACTCATTAAAACACAAAATTGAAAGGATATTTGATTTAATGTGTTCTTTGTTTCCTTTATAATTGCAGTACATGTACAAGGTTTTACATTGTGTTAGCCTTTTTTTGGGGCTGCATTGGTATGAGAAAAATAATATATGTATGTACATATATGTGGAGCTAGATATATGTGTTTTTACATATATATTTTTATAATGTTTCCGGGGTCCAGCACGTGGGCGGGAATATTCAGTGCTTATGACTTTGATGAGGATACCCCTGGAAGAGAACTAGGATTACAGGTGAGTAATTTATCCTTTTGGAACATTAGCAACTCTCTCTCTCTCTCTCTCTCACTCTCACACCTTTCACAAGCCTAGAAGCTATATGTAGACTTTCAGTATGAGGGCTTTGAATGTAACCTACACCTGTCAGTTCACCTGTCTATCCTCCCTTCTACGTGGGGGTGTGACCCTCCACCACTTTTCTCCAACCTGCTGTGGGTGATAGAGGTTGTGTGTGTGTTTGTGTAGCATGTCTTGGTGCACATGGGTGACTTTGTTCAAAGGTATATTCAAGTTTTCTTCTGTGTATTCATTGATGTCTATGCTTCTTGTCTTCATATCTCTGATCTATGTTAGTGTGTGAATGAATGTTTGTGCATGTGCAGTACAACAGCCAGACAGATTGGCATAGTCTGTTCTTGTTTTTCTTCTTACCAAAGGGGCAGAAATGTTTTTCCTCAACTATATTTAACTGTCCCCAGGCAAAAGTGTAAATAACGCTTGTCCTACTGTTCATGAGTAGTTGCTTACTTTTTGTTTTGTGTACAGTATTCTCAGAACACTATTGTATAGACTGACCTTTTACATCTTTCTTTCAAGTAGCAAGTGGTTTGCAACATCCTGTGCTTTAGTGGAGTTTATTGTTTGCAAGCTGTTAAACTGTGCAGTTCAGCAGTCTGGTAGGACTTAAACTGTGATATACCTGTATTAGTACTTACTTTGTCTTTAATTTTACAGGAAAGCTGTGTCTATGAGACCACTGTCTTGCCTTTGGATGAAAAAGCATTTGAAAAAACCGTAACTCCAATTGTGCAGGAATACTTTGAGCATGGAGACTCTAATGAAGTTGCAGTACGTGTACAATTATGTTAAAAATATTGACAATTGTGTTGACATAGTGTTTTTTGCGTCCAACATGAATTTGTAAGATCTTTAATTTGTTGCTTTATAAAAATTGGCTCCTCAAACATTTTAATGTTCGTAATAGATGACCGATTTATTCCTTCTTGTGACTTCGGAATATCTTCAAACATTATACCTGGAAACACTGCATTGTGTGTGTTAACCAACAGTAAGCTGAGACAGATCCTCAAGCATTGAAAAAGAGAAGTAAATGAAAGTCAGACTTCAAGGTTAAAAGAAGTCTTTTTACTTCAGCCACCGGTCTGACTAGATGAAGCACCACATTATTTGCTTGAGACTGTTTCCTCATCTTGTGATTCAGATACAGTTTCACAAACATTTTCCCATTTTCTTTTGCGCATCCAGCTCCTCCTGTCTGTTTCCAGTCAGGATTAACACTGGTGATTGTGGCAGAGGAATGCTTTTTTTCTCTCCCTGAGATTGCATTTAAATCGACCATTCAGGCGAGTGGCCTACGGAGATGTAATAAGTTCCTTCTCTTGCTTCAATTCATTCTGACCACTCACAGTACGTTTTTTTACAGCAGACCATGATGGATCATCAACTTAACCTGTGGAGTAATTTTGTTTGATGTGGGTATTTTTCGCATTTTTATGGGAAATTCTAGGGCTATAGCACAAACCTCCTATCCTCCTACCCTCAATCGTAGGGTTATAAAAGATGATAAACAGTGCAAATAGGCCGTAGCATGTAAGATAAGCTCCCTCTTTAGATTATGGAAGACCATTCTAAACAGACCGTATACTTTTACAAATTGTGGATACTTTGAGATTCACCATCATGGGTTAGGGTTTGCTGTCCTTTACGAAGTCCTGCTAATGTTATTCCGAGGAAAATCTTATCCAGGTATTTATTATGCCTCCTGTCCCCGTTGCCTTCTGTATTCAGGTTCTCCCCCAACCCCAAAAAAGCCTTTGAGTAAGACCTCTTAAACTGTAGTTAAGGAGGTAAGGACCCTTAAATTGGTTCCTCAATATATCTATCAGTAGACATCATCTTTGTTGACTTGAAACCAGAGTACATAAACTAACATAGGTTGAGCAGTAAATGGGATACCTGTCATTGGGGAAAATAGTAGACTTAAAGCATGAGTTCACATTTCAGGTTTATATCGCAGATTTAGAGTTTGAGGCATAGGGAAATAGAAGAATCAGAGAATTTCAGTTAATGGTCTAATGCTAACACTGGGATTAAAGCTGACTACCTATGTTTCCAAAGTAAGCAAATTAGCTATTTAGCTAAATTCTTTGCAAGGCCTGCATAACACTGGTGACATATTCTTCGAGTGGATTTTGTTCTTTAAAACAAGGCCGAGATTGAATCTTGGTTACTCAGTCCAAGACGTGGAATTCAGCAAATGTTCCTATATGTTTCAATGTTTAAGTTTTCCCTCCATATTCGTTGCTGCGCGCAGACTTCCATTAGTCGGAATTGGAGTTACAGGCCAGTAACTTGTCTCATAATTAAAAATATAGAATGTCTTTTTGTTGTGGGTATTTTTCTATAGATATGCTGGTATTGTCACCTTTGGACATTAGGAAACTGCTAAATCGCTCCAGTTGCATATTCTCAGACCCCTTACATTTTGTGAGACTGATTAATAGTGATTGTCATAACCTGAATGTTCAATAAATTCACATTAATAAACTATAAGGAAATGCACCCATGGCATAAACATAGCATCATGTGGGCTGTAGCGTAGCTTTTACATGGCCAATATCGATCAGTAACGTTAAGGTAGTGGCTACAGGTGTCACATTTTAACCCTGAATGGCTGTAGACAGCAAATTAAAGTCTGCACATGTCAAAGTCTACAGTTTGACATGTGGAAAGGCCAACTTTCAACATAGGTTAAGTTGTGCCTTGAAGCCCACAGACCTGGGTTTTTAATCATGTGAAAGTGGAACATGTTAAATATAGACCATGACCTGTTCTTGCAGTCATACGATTAAAGATGCTATTTCCCTGCATGGACTCGGTAGCTTGTCCCTATTTGTAAATGCCTAGTTTTTCCTTTTTTGCCCTAGGACAGCTTATGGAGCAGTTACAGAGATCATCTATGCGCTGTTGGAATATTTATTTAAAAAAAAAAAATTAACATTGAACATAGATTTCTTTTTTTTGTATCCATGCTCTTAAGAGGACTTTTCATAAATATTCTTCCTGAAGGATTGCCAATCGTTAAATCATTTACACTTGGCTCTCTCGCTTCTAGTGACTTATAGATCTCTGACAGCAAGTCAAGTGGAGCTTACCTACTGGGTTGTTGTTTTGGGATGCGGGGTGAGTGACCTTGGGTCAGCATAAAGGATTGGCCCGGACAACTATCAGAAGTACATGGTTATACAGACCAGGTCTCTGGTGTGAGGCTTGCCTTTGATAATGAGCTGCGCCCAGGCAAGTTATTTCTTGTCCCTGTGGATCTGTTCTCTAAGAATAGTTCTACTTTAAGCAGAGTATCATGTGCCAAAAATAAAGGTAAATATTTTGGGAACTGGAGAAAAAATAATTTCGCTTTCGGGAAGAAAAATAGTTCCAATGTTTTTTAGAAGTTCTGTTTATCAAAACTGAAGGCCGAATTCAAAGTTCAGGGAACGCTGTGTGCTCGCTATTTAAAAAATGATTCTTGTTGTTAGGAGAGAACATTAACTCAGATAGGCTGGTAAAAAATGTGTCTACAACAGTAGGTGAAAGTTGGGCCAAATCCGAAAAAGTGGAAATAGTGCATATGTGCGATGCATTGTCATCATCAGTGTTTAGATCAGCAATGGTCACGGAAGGTTGTACCTCTGTGCCGCTTTCATCTCGTACCTCACCGCCACCTAATCGTAATGGTGAGGTCTCAATGAATGCCGCCATCAGAATTGGTAGCCGCTGGGGACAACACGTTACTGAACCAAGCAAAGTATCGACATCCATAGGTACTGATGATGGAAGTGTGAGACAGACGCCTAACACGCATTCTTCTCCGCATAGCAGGCATCGTAGAACAGGTAAGATACAATCTTGCCAGATTGGTCTGAATGAAAGAAACCAGATAGTATTCAGATCTCTTAGCCGAGCCAAGCCGAGGACTTTAGTGATCCGTTCTCGGTATTGCATTGCTAGGATCGGGTCTTCCATTGTAGCCTGAGTTTTGTCTGTGACTTGACTTGTCATATCGGAGCAGAAGGAACAAAAATAAGATTCCTGCTACGAGTCCCAAGTTGAACACAGAATGCACAAAAATTCGGGAAGATGCCAAGAACTGCTTCGAAGGGTGCTAACAGTCCCGAAAAAATTGTCTTAAATACATGTGCGATGCCACTGGTATCTGACATGTTTAAGATTTGACTTAACATTTCTACGAAATGTACGGGGCAATTTGTTGATAATAATGCATGTATCTCTGCTGCTGTCCTTGCAACTTGCAGATCATATGTTTCTCTAGACGAGGTTAAAGGCACAGTTGTTTGTAAAAGAATAGACTTCATTCTGCTTAAAGTATCAATTCGAATAGAAGAGATATTCAAAGAAGGCCATATTGCCGCCTCCATGTCTGGTTTGCTGTTTGGATTCAATACTTGCATACAACAAGTAACCATGGAAGTAACGCTCATGAGATGGGCTTTTCCTGGCACCATGCCACAACAGCTGTGGTCACTTATTAGAATGTAGCTGCCATTGGAAAGCTGTCTGAAAAAAGGCTCTATCTGTGTAGCAGGGGTGCCGTGCAGGTGACATGAAAGGTTATTTGAAGAACCTTCGCAGGCTCCATGCAAGTTAATTCCTTGACACAGAAGTGTACCGCTTCGTGATTTTTTTACAGTTGTTACCACTAAGAAATACTTCTTTCTTGCCCCACTCCAACATCTATGTGTATAAGGCAAATTCCAGGTTGACTTAATGTATCCTTTACCCAACCTTTCATACAGGCCTGCTGGTATATACTTTTGGTAGTATTGAAACTGAAAAGTTGTTATCGGGATTGTAATCGTCCCATGGATTATCCACTCAATGACCGGTCGTTCTGACATTGTCAATGGTAATTTTTCTAGTTTTTCAATGCTCAGTACCGTATAGTCTGCCCCTCTTTGTTCCAAAGAGATTTGTTTATCAGTAAGGTTAAAGATAGAAAATAATGACATTGTGTTGATTAGACGCCATGGCACGTTGCCTGAACGCAGATTTTGTAACGTCCAGCCTAACTGTACAATAGATCGTAATTGCGACTGGCCATGTTGTAACATTAGCATATCCTGTTCTATTATATCAATAGCAGATGATACAATGCTGTCTAATGAATACATTCTGGAGGACAGAGTCGTTAACCCATTGTCCACTACAGAAAGTGATTTTTCCAAATTAATACGACCAATTTCTCGTATTTTTTCAGCAGTTTCAATTTGTGTTACTTTCCAAGCTTCGTTGTAAGCTGGGTATATACCGGCATATAAGAATCATTTTTTACGCTGTTTGCGAGGTCCCAGTAAGAAATCTCGCAAGTCAGCACCTTCTTTAAGTAAAGTTAAGTGTTGCTTAATTTCGGGTAGTGTGGATTTCTGTAGCCACTCGAGGCATAGTTTTCCTACAGTGTATGTTGCAATTATCCCTGAATGTTGTCTCTGGGAATATCTTGATCTGGCCTATTCTGTTTGAACCCCTGTATTTTGTTCAGGAATCTATCTTGACAGTTATTAGTGTCTTTGGGCCAGATCAACCATTTTCTCCGATCGGGATTTGTTCTGTTTTTGTTTTAACCACTTGGACGCTAAGGGAATCAGGTCCATTTAATGAGAATTCCATTGAAATGAATGGGCAGTGCATGACGAGTTACCCTTGTCATTAGCATAATATAGGACACATCTAACCCCTCATCTGTAGTGTTGTTTCCATCAGGCATAGGCTTTGGTATAGACTGGTTGTTTAAATCTTTTATCTTGGCTAGACCAAGACAGGTTGTTTGTTGAATGGTGTCATTCAGGAGCATTATTTGTTCTGGAATCATGCAGGCTCTGAATGATGATTCTAAACTTTGTACCTGCCAATCTTTGGTACCCCAGACAGTTTTTGTCTAAATGTTGTTTTTCCAAAATTCTAAACCAAATGTAGACATTTTTTCATAAAATGTTTCAGAATAAATCAGTTTAGTGTTTGTCAACATGTTTTTCATTCCTGTTTTATTCACAATTTTAAAATAAAACGTTTCTGGATCAGTGATATTAAACCCTGAGAACTATGGGAATTTCTCATAAAATGTTTTCGAACTGCCTTTTGGTGGAGTTGGGCAATGTTCCCACTGATTATAACTGAACACATTTCTAGGATTAGCTGATTTATGCAAATAATGATGCCCAAAATGATTGAAGCAATACATTTATTCATAATTCGATGAACCCTGTAAATAATCATGTTCTGTAAATGTTGCTGACATTTCTAAATCTGACATCATATTATTATTTTCAAAGTCCCGATCATCAGAGAAAGTACTGGGTGATACAAAGTCACTTAAAGAAATCTTGAACTGGTGTGGATATTTCAAGAGTTCAACCGGGCCATAGATTTCGTAATCAGTATTGTCCCATGCTACACCACCAGGTATAGGAATGGCTGTGATGTTCACTGATGATAGTTCTCTTTTTTCAACGTGAGAGGATCTAGAACCAAGTTGATGTTCTGACTTGCTGTGTCCATTGTACTGTATTTTCCATCAATCATTCTTCCCAAGCTTAAAACTAAGATGAGCCAGAGCTGGAGAAAAAGTACACCTAACACAATCCACAGTTCAATCCACGGTGAAATCAGATATGTTTCTCCAAGTTGATGAAGAGTTCTGTAATCTTGTCTTTGAAAGTTTTGTTTGCTGGCTTGTCTTCATGTTCACTTGGATCATCAGAAAAGTAATCGAAATTGATGAAGTAGCCAGATGAAGTTCTGTCAATTGTTTGGATGGCATCAGGATTGTTATTAATCTTTGTAGTTGCTTCTTCCTTTTTCATTTTTTTTTTAAAGTAATTTTTATTGTAGACACTCATTCCGCAGGCCAATATTCATACATATACAGTATCAATCAGGGTGCTGTAGTCCGGTATACCATCTTCCAATTTACACAGCCTGCAGGCCCACATCCCGAGGGCCGGGCGGCGACAAAATCTCAGCTCCCACATGCCCGGTGTCACTTCCATAAGAGTATCGTCTCGCAGTAAGGTGTGTGCGTCTACTTTTAGGTCCTAAGCTAAGTAATCATAAAACACCCCCCAACTCCCCCCTTCTTCCTTTTTCATATTAGCATAGTCTGAGGCTACATCATTGTAGACATGCGTTTCTTGACGAACTGTTGCAATTTGGGTTTCAAGAGGCACAAGTTCCATGGCTTTGTTGTATAGTCCTTTTTTATTCACTGCAGGTTTATCAAATGTGATTAGTCTTTCAGTTTGAACCTCTTGGATTGTAGCAAGGTTTGGTCTTCTGCTACTTCTTGGGAGTCCACTTGACCTACTACTTATTATTGGCCACATGGTTGTGGTTTTACCAGGTCGATTGATACAACTCGGTTCTCTTTTTTACCAGTAAAGGGCAGTAGTACGACTGATCTTGTTCCGCTGATAGCTAAGACAGGTACTGCTTTTCTGTAAGAAGGCCCAAATTCCTTCTTCACCGCGATCTTTTCTCTGACCAGATCACAAATCTTTGGAATCCAGACAGGTCTTGCTGGGACAGGTGGTTTCTCTTCAGTGGCCGTTGGCTTTAGCTTTGTGTTACTTAGACTTCTTCTTGTTTCATTCAAGTCCTGTGAAACAGCCAAACGATCGTTGATATCAAAACCTTTTTGTTTCACCACTGAAGTCTGACAATTGAGGTCTTCGATAATCATTCTTGTACCAAACAAAAGTTCATACGGAGTGATTCCACCCAGAGAATTTCTTGGCAGATTGTTAAGACTACGTTGGACACTTATTAGATGTTTTACCCACCCATCACCCGAACCTAATACCCTCGCTGTTATAGATTGCTTTATGTCACGTTTTTTTCTCTCCACTACCGCATTTCCCTCAGGTTGGAATGGACTAGAGTACCGCAATGCAATGCCCATGCTGGATCAGTATCTTCTGTGTGCCACAAACCCTGAAGGAGGAGGGCAGGCTTTACCAGTCGGAACCTGTGAGGAAATGGGGTATATTATGTGGTGTGGTTATGTGACCTCACGTGTAATACAGTATTAACCCTCTTTAAGACTAATCAGATTTTGTTTGGTAAACCGTAGCTCACCCCTAGTTAGTTGTGATTCTGAGAAGTCGGGCTTACACAAAGGAACAAGTGTAAAACATTTAAATAGCACCAAAACTGTTGCAGAGGAAAGAAACGGGACACTGAAGAAATGTAACACCAATTTATTTAAATAACATTTGTGAACTTTTAGACACCAAAGATCCACCACAGGATTCAGGAAATATAGATTTACCAAGGTATAGTAAATCACAACTTGTCACTTCACGGTGAACAAACATTGGCAAATTCACCAAATCTAACACCTACATTTTTCTTGAAAAAGTTTCTAAGTGGTAATGCGGTTGCTTGGAGTTACTTTGGGTGACCAACTCTGGCAGGTAGTCAGTCAAGATAACTAATAAGGTCAACAAGAAAAGCAGCCTCCAGTTCAGTTCAAGTGTCAGTGATCCCTTGCCATGGACCTCTCTTGGAGTGTTGTTGATGCAAGGGATACAAGATGCTCAAGGATGCTGAAAATGCTCTGCGGTCGGCTGGAGTCATCCCGGGACTACTCCTCGGTCCACTAACCTGGTGAGGCATCTTGGCCACAGGGGTCAAAATCCCATGAAGTCCTTTCGAGCTTGGCAGAAGTCTAGTCTATACTGGGCTACCAGTCGGTCGATACAGCCATTTCAGGGTTTTTCTTCTTTTGTGTTGTATTGTATTGTTTTGTAATTGCATTTATAAAGCGCTTACTACCCCTGACAAGGCGTTGAAGCGCTTTTTCGGCGAGTAGCACGCTACTCCGGAACCCATAGAGGATTAGTGTTGAATTAGTATAGTGAAACACGCAAGTACATTTTAAGTGGTGGATAGGTGAGTCAGTTATTTGGATTTGGAATGATAGCCAAAGGATAGAGGAGGACAAAGGTTTGTATTTACATAGCGCTTGTTGACGCATGCTATTCAGGAAGCCTACAAAGGATTAGTGGTGAATTAATATGGTGAAATATGAAGTAATTTCAGTGTTGGATATTAGTCAGTTACTTGGAGTGAGAAGGATAGCAGAGGGATAAAAGGGGAAGAAAGATTTGCATTCATATAACACTTGTTACCCCTGATGTGTGTTGAAGCGCTTTTCTGGCGAGTAGCACGCCACTCCAGAACCCTTAAAGGATTACTGTTGAAAATTAGTGTTAGACCTGGCACCTTGGCGTGAGTCTCCCGTCCACTTTTTGCTGATGTGCCTCAGATGTTTTGCTGGTGTTAGCTGCTCAGGGCACTGCGCCACGGCCAATCCGTGCCGCAGTGCAAGTGCTCCCAATGCAAAGTATACCTGTAATTGATTTCCATGATTGGTTCATTGGATTTACGGTCAGTCCCTGTAAAGTGCACCATGAGTGCCAGGGCTTGTAAATACCAATACTGCCAGTGGGCCTGCAGCGCTGGTTGCGCCACCCACAGAAGCAGCCCTTTAAAATGTGTCTAAGATCTGCCATTGCAGAACTTGCGTGCAGTCTGGTCCTGTCATGCTAACTGCACATGTACACCTACTTGCCAGTCCCTAAACCTTCCCTTAACTTCATGTTAGTCACCCCTATGGTAGGCCCAAGGGCAGTGTGCATTGTAAGCATAAGGTAGGACAAGCCCTGATGTGTGTGGCATGTCCTAATAGTGAATTACAGCCATTTTCGTTTTTTCACGATTGTAAGGCAACCTACTCTCCATAGGCCAGAATGGGCTGCTGGAATTATTACACTCTATAATCCCAGCAGACTCGGAGAGCATGGTAGAAAGTCAAGTTTAGTATGCCTGAACTCAGAATAATAAAAAACTTGCTTTTAGTAAAGTTTATTTTAATATCCTGTGTTTGCAAATGCTACTTTTAGAAAGTTAGCATTTGCTGGCCTAACCATTTCATCCCGCCTCTGTCAGGATGTGTATCTGCTGTCGTGGTTTTGTGAGTGACAGGGCTGGGTATGATAGGTGGTGAATGGAGGAATTACACCAGGATGGGTGGGGGGAGTGCCCCTTGACTCTGAATAGGGCTGTGCTCTGCCACCACAATGCTGGCTCCACCTCCTGGGGAGCGACTGATGACTCTGCCCTGCACCACGCCTAGGAAGAGGGAGGACTGTAAACAGAGTGCTCCTGAGTGAACTTGTCATCACAATGCCGGCTCCACCTCCTGCGGAGCATCTGCTGTCCTTGCCCCACACACTGAAAGAAGAAGCCAGGGGCTGCACAACAAAGTGCTCCAGAGCTGAATTGGACTATGCAAAGGCCCCCCTGGCCTGAGAAGACAAAAGAAACTGGGTATAAGAAGAGGAGCCCTGCTCCTAACAAACTCGATCCCGCTTGTGAACCAAGACGACCCCTCTGCCTGAGGAGAAGGAACCAAGGAAGCTGACGGAAGAAGACTGTCCCTATCCTGGGGGACTGGCCAACAGTGGGAACCTTGCTGCCAAAGGAGAGGAAGAAACTCTGCCTAAAGACTTTGCTTTTATTTTTACTTGCTACAAAAAACTTGTGCTTCCAAGCTAATCTCCAAGGGCCTGGAAGTGAGCTGGCCCCCTGACCTGAGCCCCAGGACCATTGGGCTCTTCCCCCACCTTCACTGAAGAGTTGCTGAATTGCCTGTGTCCCCGTCGCTGGAGTCGTCGCTGAATGCGCCTCGAGGACCTGCCCTTTAACCATCCCGTGCTGTGCCGCCTGACTCCGTGTGGCCCCGCTCCTCCTCGAGCTGCAGTCCTCACCGTAGCATGATTGGGCCGCCTCGCACTGTGCTATCCTTTTTCCCCCCTCAAGCCGCATTGCCACTGCCTTCACGCCGCCCCGGGCCAGCCAGCTCGTACCCTGCAAAGTACGGCTTGCACTCTCCAGCCCCCGAAGCCGCCCCGCACCTAAGGATTACAAGTACGGCTCGTACTTGACACGAACGTGCCGTCCGCCGCTTCGGTACACAAAGGTATGCCAGATACGCCTAAAGCGGATCAGATTACACTGTGTCTTCCGTACGCCGCATACGCTAGAAGCGTACACAATCGCACCAGCCTGCAAGCGTCCCTCGAAGTACGTCTCGTACGCTAGAAGCGTACAAAACTGCACTAGCCTTTGCTCCTCAACCTTACGAGATGTACCGCCTGGTTCCTTCGGCAGTACGCCTTGCACCAGTCTGCAACATCCCCTGAGAAGGTACGGCGTGCCCGCCAGCCTCCCTTTGCCCCCCAGTACGGGGCGTACCTGTGCCGCATTGAGAGCCGCCCTGTGCATTTGAAACCGCACAAGCCGCTCCGTGCAGCCTTTCTGCTTTGGGAGCACCTGAGTGCCACGAAGGATCGCCTGCGCCCCGGACCCTCCGCTGCGCCTCCTCGAGGTCCCGCCTAGACGCACCGCACCGCAGCGCCTCCCTACTGCCGGATCTCCAAGGAAGGCCCCGCCGAGGGACGTCTTCTCTCTCCCTGCATCTTTTCTCCAAGAAACAAGGTACATTTGTGCATCACACCCCCGGGGGCCCGCAGTGGACCAGAGGGTCCGTTTTTATTTCTAACAAGCCTCCTGCCTGTCTATAAGTAGAGAGCCCCCGTGAGACAGGACTGCGCAAAAAGCTATTTACAAGAGCAGTCCAATCTAAAAGAAAGTACTGTGGCCATTTTAAACAAAACAGGATTTTCATTTTTTCACTATTGTAAGGCTACCTACTCTCCACAGGCCAGAATGGGCTGCTGGAATTATTACACTCTATAATCCCAGCAGACTCACAGAGCATGCTAGAAAGTTAAGTTTAGTATGCCTGAACTCAGAATAATAAAATACTTCTTTTAGTAAAGTTTATTTTAATATCCTGTGTTTGTAAATGCTACTTTTAGAAAGTTAGCATTTGCTGACCTAACCATTTCAGCCCACCTCTGCCAGGATGTGCATCTGCTGTCTGGGTTTTGTGAGTGACAGGGCTGGGGATGACAGGTGGTGAATGGAGGAATTACACCTGGATGGGTGGGGGGAGTGCCCCTTGACTCTGAATAGGAGTGTGCTCTGCCACCACAATGCTGGCTCCACCTCCTGGGGAGCGACTGATGACTCTGCCCTGCATCTAGCCCAGGAAGAGGGAGGCCTGTCAACAGAGTGCTCCTGACTGAACTTGTCATCACAATGCTGGCTCCACCTCCTGCGGAGCGTCTGCTATCCTTGCCCCACACACTGAAAGAAGAAGCCAGGGGCTGCACAACAAAGTGCTCCAGAGCTGAATAGGACTATGCAAAGGCCCCCCCAGGCCTGAGAAGACAAAGAAACTGGGTATAAGAAGAGGAGCACTGCTCCTAACAAACTTGATCCTGCTTGTGAACCAAGATGACCCCTCTGCCTGAGGAGAAGGAACCAAGGAAGCTGAAGGAAGAAGGCTGTCCCTATCCTGGGGGACTGGCCAACAGTGGAAACCTTGCTGCCAAAAGAGAGGAAGAAACTCTGCTGAAAGACTTTGCTTTTATTTTTACTTGTTACAAAAACTTGTGCTTCCAAGGTAATCTTTAAGGGCCTGGAAGCGAGCTGGCCCCCTGACCTGAGCCCCAGGACAATTGGCCTCTTCCCCCGCCTTCACTGGATAGTTGCTGAATTGCCTGTGTCCCCGCCACTGGAGCAGTCGCTGAATGCGCCTCGAAGACCTGCCCTTTAACAAGCCCGTGCTGTGCCGCCTGACTCCGTGTGGCCCCGCTCCTCCTCGAGCCGTAGTCCTCACCGCAGCCTTATTGGGCCGCCTCGCACTGTGCTATCCTTTTTCCCCCCTTGAGCTGCATTGCCACTGCCTTCACGCCGCCCCGGGCAAGCCAGCTCGTACCCTGCAAAGTACGGCCCGCGCTCTCCAGCCACCGAAGCCGTTCCGCACCTAAGGATTACAAGTACGGCTCGTACTGGACACGAACGTGCCGTCCGCCGCTTCGGGACACGAAGGTATGCCAAATACGCCTGAAGCGTATCAGATTGCACTGTGCCTGCCGTGCGCCGCATACGCTCGAAGCGTACACATTCGCACCAGCCTGCAAGCGTCCCTCGAAGTACGTCTCGTACGCTAGAAGCGTACAGAACTGCACCAGTCTTTGCTCCTCAACCTTACAAGACGTTCCGCCTGGTTCCTTCAGCAGTACGCCTCGCCCCAGTCTGCAGTGTCCCCTGAGAAGAAACAGCGCGCGCGCCCCCTGAGTGCCCGCCAGCCTCCCTTTGCCCCCCAGTACAGGGGCGTACCTGTGCCGTATTGAGAGCCGCCCTGTGCATTTGAAACCGCACAAGCCGCTCCATGCTGCCTTTCTACTTTGGGAGCACCTGAGCGCCACAAAGGATCGCCTGCGCCCCGGACCCTCCACTGTGCCCCCTCGAGGTCCCGCCTAGAAGCCCCACACCGCGGCGCCTCCCTACTGCCGGATCTCCAAGGAAGGCCCCGCCGAGGGACGTCTTCTCTCGCCCTGCATCTTTTCTCCAAGAAACAAGGTACATTTGTGCATCACAACCCCGGGGGCCCGCAGTGGACCAGAGGGTCCGTTTTTATTTCTAACAAATCTAAAAGAAAGTATTGTGGGCATTTTAAACAAAACGTGATTCATGATCCAAAGACACTTTTGACAGAAAACACCTGTTCCAATTTAAAGAAAAGTATTGAGTGCATCCTAAACCCAATGTTATTTATGGTCTTGTGATAATCCTGCAAATCTACTATTTTTACATAAAGTACCAGTATTTTTATACAATCTACAGCCTGGTGTCCTTTTGTAGGGGGTCTGTATTTTTGCTGTGTATGATCATAAATGCTTAACTAACTTAGCGCTCTGGAGATTAGCCTTGACTGCTCGCGCCACGCAACCTAGAGGGTGAGCAGGAGTAAATCCTTTTTTTTTGTTGTTTTTTTTTAAATTTTTGTAAACCTTTATTGTGCATCAAGAAAGAACAAATACGGGCCCACAACCATCAGGCCGGCCACAAATACGCATGAAGCAACAGTGCATGCAGGTCGGCGACACAGCAATACATCATTATCATCGGCAAGTATTTAAGAGTTACACTGTAAAGCACCGTATCACCATGTCCCAGGATCAATGAAGGTTAATTTTAAATTTTTTCTTGCAACTATTAAATTCAATACGTACTGTTTCTGAATCATAAAAGAAATAATAAGTCAAGAAGGCAGAGTCCGTGCAGGTGGAACATGACTGTGATTACAATTCACCACACGATCTAATAACCCAACAATCAAGTCCCCACCCAGGTGGCATGGCAGCTAGCAGTGACTACAGCAAGGGTATCAGTCCTAACATCCCACCCAACGACCGCCGCCACCCATCCCCTAGTATGCCTAGACACGGACCAAGACTGAAGAAAGGAGAAACAAAAGTGAAGAAGGAAAAAATAAGGCACCATAGAACCGAAACTAAAACTAAAATACTAACCCCCCACCCTACACGCATGCAGAGGCTACGGCCTACCCAGAGCAGTGTGTCTGTCGCCCAATAAACCCGAAATATAGCGAGAAGAAGAAAGAAGTAAGAAAGGAAAAAAAAAAACTATAATATCCGAGATACAGAGAGTGAGAAAAGAGCGTTCTAATCTTCAACTCTCAGAAAAGTCGGGAGGAGGTCACTTTCACATACTCCCGGTCACCATTAGCCGCCTAAGCATCCCCGCCCCAATTATCGTCAGCACAACTGAAATAGCAAGCAGAACTGCAGATGGGGAGAGGCATTTCTAATTGTGCAAGCAAAGCAGACAAAGAGCAGTCCCAACCTAGTCCCCGCCCGCCAATGCGTCCATTCCATTAAATGAGACCTAGCCCTGGCCCGATCTGGGACGTCCCCCCGTGCCCGCCCCTCTTGAGAAGCCAACAACTTCGAAGAGAAGGAGAAAGCCCGCCCCAGCAAGAACAAAGAAACAAAATGTCCACACTCGGTAATGAAGAAGTGTCCGAGGACAAAATAGATGTCGCCAGTCCCAGACAGAGTCAACACATAAGTGGAGCTGCGTGTTAAAAGCAATAACACTAAACAGTGCGGGAGATATCGACGTCTCCAATAAGTAGGCACATTCGAACATGATAGTCCGATGTTGCAGCAGCGGCCCCTTGAACTCCGTGGGCAAGGTTGTGCTCCGCGTCAGGGAGAGAGACATTGTATCAGTACCAGGGCGGGTAGAATGTACCTCTCTCTCTATGTCGTCGCGAAGCTGCTGGTCAATTACACACTTCCCCGGCAACAATGTTTCCCAGACAGGGATCAGCGGAGGCTGTTCAATAGAGCAAGGAGAGAGGACGGGCAAATTATAGTCCGATCCAGATACACAGCCATCCAGCTTCTCCCCCAGTAGTCGCGAGCTCGCACACCACTCATCCCTCAGTCGAGTAAGAGCCAGGAGAACAGAGGCGAGGGTAAATGGCGATTGATCCTCCATTGCCTCCGTGTTACGAGACGCTTCAGCCAGGTCCGCTCCCCAACCGGGTGTAAGATGGGTACG
Organism: Lissotriton vulgaris; assembly: GCF_964263255.1. Classification (NCBI taxonomy): domain Eukaryota; kingdom Metazoa; phylum Chordata; class Amphibia; order Caudata; family Salamandridae; genus Lissotriton; species Lissotriton vulgaris. Next base: position 1,103,556,975 of record NC_141693.1, read on the forward strand.
TCGGGCAGGAGCCAGGGCGCCGTCCGCCATTACTGTAGATGAGCCAGCCGTCGTGATCCCGCCGTCGGGGCAACCAGTGATTACAGGCAAAGTCGGCGTTATGAGGAGACGGACAGCTCCTTCGGGGCAGGACAGGTCCACAGTCGTAGGCTGCATACAGTGGGGGGCTCTTCTCCGATCGGCACAGGCAGAGGCGAGGCAATGAAGGAGCCTCGGCTGCCGGGGCGCTTCCGATGCTGGAAAAAGCAAGGAGCGGCTAACCTTCAGCGTTCCACAGAAGGAAGCGGCAATTCAGACTCCCAGTCGGCCAGCAGTGCCATTCACATAGGCGCCCGGTGTAAAGGCCATAGATCCATTCGGCCAGCACAGGATGGCAGCACCGCTCCAAAGTAATCGGCCCCCGCAGCCGCGGCAGTCACAGGCGGCGCTTTGTATCGCAGGTCCCGGGTCCAGGGCTAGGGAAGGCGTCTGCGTGCTTCTCGACGATATCTCAGGTCGTCGGGCAGGTAGGACCACCGGAGGGACACCAATGGAGTCAGGAAGCTTTCCCAAACATCCCGCTGGTACACAAGAGCAGGATAGTGAACAGGATAGCTATGCGGGAAACAAAGGCTCGGGGAGCCGGGAGGTTACACGTCCGTCTCCGCGGCCATCTTGGCTCCTCCCAGCAGGAGTTATTCTTAAGGGGTGATTCCCTTGCCCTGACTAGAGGAGAGGGTCCCTGTTTGTCACAAGTGCATACCTGTGCCAACCAGAGACCCCCAATTCTAACAATTAGTATAATAAAAAATATGAAGTAATTGGAGTAGTGGATCTGTTATTCAGTTATTTGGGTAGTGTATTAGTATAGTTTAATATGGAATTTGAGAAGTGAACATGTTTGTCTGTTAATTTCGATTGAAAAGGATAGTGGAGGGATAAGAGTGAAGGATTTTTTTTATTTTTTAGGTCTTTTCAGTAGGTGGAGGCTTTTGGATGAGTAGAAAGGAGTTTTGGAGGGGAGGACTCAGAGGGAAGAGTTTAGAAAGGTTTATTTTAGGGGATCGGTATGGTAAGAGGTGTCAGATGATGCAAGGAGGGGTAGAGCAGGAGAGAGTCTAGAATGGGTTATTTTGGCAATCATAGTAGTGGTATGGGGTTTGGGATAAATGAGAGAGTGGGTGTAGAGGATATATTGATAGATGTATAGGATGACAGATAGGGTAGTGCATTGGAAGGAGTAGTAGTAGAAGAAGTTTGAGATTAATCAGAAGGTTGGGCTAGAAGATGTATTGCATTGGAAATTATAAATTAGAAGAAAGTGTTACATATATAGATCCATAATTACATTGAAAGTATATAGATACATAAAGGAGGTAAGTATATATAGATTAAAGATATTGATAGTCACAGGATGAGAAATAGGGTAGTGCATTGGATATGCTTTTTCAGGAGAAAAGTAACAGACTCACAGATCCAAGTACATGGATGCACAATGGAAGTATGTACATGTAGACCAAAGATGATTTTTATTTATTTATTATTATTTTTTTCTCTCAACAACAATTATTTTACATGTTTATACAAAGTAATACACAAAGATAGGTACATATCTATAGTGAAAACAAATGCTTGTATACAGTGGGATATGCTGTAAATTTCTGTTTGCATGTGGTGCTTATGTGGGGAAGAGCCAAATCTTGAGTAGTTTTTTGAAGATAAGGTGGATCTTATGCTGGGGGGTAAAGAGTTCCATAGTTTGGCTGCTTGAACAGAGAAGGATGTGCCACCCATGGTTTTTTTCTTGTATGGTGTGATTTTGAGGAGAGATGCTCCTTTAGAAAGGAGGTTTCTTTGTTGAATGTGTTTGGTGATTTTATTCCTGATGAAGAGTGGTCCCATTCCATGTATTGCTTTGTGAGCGATGCAAAGCAGCTTGAACGTGGATCTTCTGGCAACCGGTAACCAATGAAGGGCTTTCAAGGAAGGGGAGTTGTGGTCTCGCGGTTTGATATGCAAGAGTAGTCTGGCAGCCGAGTTCTGAATCCGTTGTAGTCTTTTCATGGTTGTTAAAGGTGATCCGTGGTAGAGGCTATTGGCGTTATCCAGTTTGGACAGAGCAAGGGAGATGGTAGCTTGGACCTTGTGTGGAAATCCCATATGAGGGAAACTCGTGGCAGCGTTTTTATAGTAGCAAAGCTTGATTTTGCTAGTTTATCCACTTGGGCATTCATCGACAGCTTGGAGTTCATGGTCATTCCGAGGTTTCTTACTTCCTGATACTTTAGGCAGTGATCCCAGTTCATCAGGCCATGCGGCAAGCGGGTTGTAATGTTTCCAATCGCCACACGTGAGTATTTCAGTTTTTGAAGCATTCAATTTGAGATGGCTCTAGGTCATCCATTGATCCACGGCTCTGAGACAGCTGAAAATTGGTGATTTTCCAATGTCTTTGGGGCATTCCAGTTGAAGGAGTATTTGCGTGTCATCTGCATAGTTATAGCACATGAGGTGAAATTTATTGATCAGTACTGGTAATGACTTCATGTAGATGTTGAAAAGCATGGGGAAGATGATAGAACCTTGAGGGACCCCTGCTTTTGTGGAGTACGGTTTGGACGAGAAAGGTTGGGTATGGATGACATTAGTTCTGTTTCGAAGGTAGGAACAGTTCTCTCTATGCCAGCTTCATAGAGTTTTTGTTTCACAGTGTCATGGTCAACCGTGTCAAAGGCAGCTGAGAGGTCCAAGAGGAGTAGGTGACCCAGCTGGGTCCAGCAGATTCTGGCACAACTTTGGAGCTTCGAGACTTGGTTCTTTAGGCTGCACGGTGGGGGTGTAGCAACAAGCCGTAGACCTCTACTACCAACTCACCAGACATGCTGCTTCAGGTTTTGCGGTACTGTGCTGCGAACAGGAGATCAACCAACTGACCCTTGGAGTCTCTTGTTTCTGGCTGGGCTCAGAAGTTGATGTCTCCACAAACAGGACAGAGCAGACACAGTGCTTTCCTTTAGCCCGAAGGTGAAGTAGGTGCAGTCCAACTTCGGCGCAGCCTTCTCTTCGCTGGTCCTTGGTGCAGTTGGGGAGTTCTTCTTCAGTCTTCTTTTCCAGTCAATGAAATCAGAGTGCCAGGGATGCCATTCTTATGCTTAATGAACATGCTTAGGAGAGGTTGCAGTCACTAGCCAATAAGCTGCTAGTTCCTCTCCCTCCTGATGACTTCTGCCTGTGAAGTGTATCATCTAGCTATCCCAGAAGACTCTATCCTGCCCACTTTCAACATGGCAGAACCCCTGAGCCCAACCTAGCAGTGTGGCTCCCAATGGGGCTACATACACCCTTAGAAACCAATTTGACAGCAGTTGTGCCGGCCTGTCTGCCTAAACAATAAAACAGCCCCCACTCCCAAGTATATGCTATTTGTCCTTCAAAGGCGGCTTCCCCATCGCTGTTTGGGCAACAAAGTGTGGCTTCCTGTCAGGGAGAGAACGCCTCTTACCCTGCAGGCTACTATTGTGGCCTTTCCAAGAAGTCGTTTACACATCTCAGAAAACTGTCTGAGGACAAGCCCCATGTTAAACTGAAGTCTGACGCAGGAAACTATAAACAATATACCATAAACCTGTGCATTTGTAAAGCGAACAGCTACCTCCGGAGAGGTATCCCGGCGCTGGGGGCCCTCGGGAAGATTAAGCGAGCTATTGCCCAGAGTCACATGGTGCTGGGCTAACCTGCCGCCAGCATCGGGGTTCGAACCATGAAACTGTGGTCCGGAGTCAGGCACCCTGGCCGCTGCGCCACACCACTTCCACAGATTTGCAACTTTATAAAAATTGCACATAACAGATTACATTAATTTCGACTTGGGCATCAAGCTGGGCTTAATGTAACATGTTTTTTGATACCTTAGAGTACCAACTTTGGTCACTGCATCATTCAGGACCAGCTTTTTCTAGAAAAGCAATCATTCTGCCTGTTGGACATGGGGTTACCAGTCTACATAGGGTAGCTTGGCACGAAGCAGGAAGGTCTAACCCAAAGGCAAAAGTGTTAGGCTTGTGTCACACCTTTACAGGAACTCAGCGTCCATCCATTCAAAAATAACACTACACCAGTCTAGGAAAATACGGTCACTTTTATAAAAGTTTTCTTTATACTCTCTTATTTCTTCTAACTGTTTTGTCACTACTCACATTAAGTATTTCTTCCCCAATCAATTCAACAGTACATTGTTTCTTAACTCAATGGGGTCACCACGGGCAATATGAATTCTATAATAAAGGTATTTCCTTAGGTAAATTGTCTTAGCACTTTAAGAAGCAGAGTCTGTCACCTACGAAGGAACAAGGGGTTATTCACCTGGTCCAGATGGAGAATTAACTACTACAACCCACTTAATTAGATTGATTCAGGTGTTTAACAAAGGGATGCCAGAGTCTTCTTCCTCTCTTTCCCCCCCTAAAGGAGAAAGTCTAAGCAACAAACACAGACAATATCAACATTGTAAGGGTTTATTTGTCTCCCTTTCTTCCCCCCCTAAAGGAGAAAAGTTAAGCAATAATCACAGACAATATCAACGTTGTAAGGGTTCATTGTCTCATTCCGCTTTGTCACCCTTCTCTACTTTAATTGTTCCCTTTAGCACGAGTTCCAGTGGCCAGTTCAGTGCCTCCAGTAATCAAATGAGGGGGAGGGTCTCCCTTCCAGGACCTTCCAATGTTAATCCCCGGACCCTCACAGCCCTCAGTTCCCTCCTTACTTGAGGTAAATAGATTTCATCTCCACCGCCTCTGTCAGCTGAGGGTGGACAGAGGTTTTAAACAGCCTCTATCTGCTCCCAGCAGCGCCTCTCCCGCAGGTCAAGCCGATCGATCACAAGGCTGACACTGTGGGGCGGACGCGTGTGAAGAATGGAGGCGGTGGTAGCGTCTCTCACCGCCCTTCGTTAAGCCGTCTCCGTCGTATTCTGGATGAGCGGCTCCAATGAGCAGGCGCGGGTGATCAGTGGCTCTTCTCCGGTCCTGCTCGTACGCGGCAGGTCTCCTGTCGCTACACCGGGCCTGCGCAGAACCGCGCCGGCACAATTCTCCCGGCCACTCACGCCGCCCTACTTTTCCTCAGAGCGGCCAACGGCTTCCTAGTGACTCCTTCCCCTCCTTCACATCCAGAGAATGCCGCCGCCCCGGAGTACGGAACCAATCTCAGGGCTGAGAGACAGGCAGAATACTCCACAGGGGTCCTGCTACCCTCCACCAGGTCTCTCACGTGGGAAAACGATCACACGTTAGCGCTCTTAAGCACAGGTGAGGGGGGAACAGTTGGGAAAGACCGTGGATTAACTATGGATGAAAAAGAAAGGAGGGGGGAATCAAATCCGCACTTTCTGTCCTCTCTCTTATCGTGGCAGGGCTTTCAAAAGTTCGAGTAGATGTTCACTCACTGGACAACGGGACAGAACTACCTCTCAGTTCAGTCTCCTAAAGTCACTCCAATTCCCCTCAGGCCAGAGGACAGTCTTTCTTGACTCAGGAGTGTCAGGCACCAACGCTATTCTACTCTGGGCTGTGCTGAAAGTCCTATACCCTCACCCACGCAACAACCCTGCGGCCTGAATTGGTTATCACAGACCAGACAGAATAGTCCCGTGAGCGCGGGAAAGGAAGGGGACAGCGGGGAAGGAGATCTGAAACGAAAAACACAGAGTATTTAGAATAACACCCCCTCCCTAACAACCACTGGACTCCTATCTATAATAGATGCTATACAAAAGACTTCTCTAGGTTACTCTCCTACCTGTGAGGGAAAACAGAAGGTCTTTATATATAAATACAGGAGAGAGTGGCAAGGGTACTATCCGGGGCGGCAACCAACTGAAACAAACAATACATAGAATGAGATGAAGCTAGTTACAGGGTGTTTACACAACAGTTCTAGACCTCACCTACCACTTCAGTTCAGTGTTCTGTCTTGTGTTGCTCTAATTCCCTTGATTAGAAACCCCCCTGTGGTTTCTCTCCTGCACTTAAGAAACGAGAACAAAGCAAAACGTGATCGGCAAACAAATAATATAAATGACACAATGGTTTCTTCACCCTTGTTTCATGTTTTCACACGCATTGAGGTTTTAACTTTCATGACACTTGCAGAGTCTTTGTAGACCTTCGTGAGTCCAGAATGCACCCTAAGTAATTGTTTTGAGCCCAAAACTACTTCAATCAGGAGAGCGCGTTTCTTACACCACCAGTACTTTGCAAATGCTAGCTCTAATCCTGAGCAATACACACATAAGAAACTGTTCATACACGAGACTCTTTTCCCCGCTTGAGAATGTGAAGGACTGGGTTCTGCTAAGACCCAGCGGTGCCAGGGATAACACCTAAAACCTTCGTGGGTAACCTGTTCCGTCGTACAAATGACAGAGACACAGGACACTTCCTTCGGCGTCAAAGATTTGAGGTTTATTACTGCAGGGATCACAGAAGTCACAAGAAGTACAACGTGTGTAGGTTCGAGGAGACTGCTTCGAATTGCTACTGTGGGTCGCTCCTTTTATACAGTTTTTCCTCATAGGTTAACATGGTACACAAAGGTTTACAACTCGGTTCCCAACATAAAGACCATAAGGGGTTACTTTCATGTATTCAAGGCCCGGAACATAAGTACGGAAACGTTTGGTGGTTCCCAACTGTAAAAACCCATCTTCCCACCATTAGTACATTCCAATCAGCAGTAAACCGAGCGAGGAAGGGACAGAAACAGGTGCAGAGGAAGACAGAAACACTGGGGAGATCGGAAAGGGTGTAAAAGGGGTGGTATCGGGAAACACGAGCTGCAGGCATCAAAGGGACGTGCCTAATGAGATGCACAACTAAGACAATAGACCGGCACGGAAAGATGAGCCTCGAGCGGGGCCATCTGCCTTACAGTGTCATCCCCCTCATCATAAAGACACTTTCAAAGGAAACATGTCTTCCGCAAGAGTTTGGGAATCCCAGGGTCGCGAAGCGGACAGCGTACGTTCGCTGGCTACTTGAGGGCAAGAGACAAAATGGATGCCGCATCTAAGATGGAACCCGTGGGCTCGGATGTAGAAACCCACGAAACAAACGAACGGTTTAGGCTAGCACAGCGAAAACGCGTACACCCACTAAACTCGTCATTTGCGGTTCATAGATACCAGACTCTACCATATTCGTGCGAGTCGAAAACACCACTTACGATCGTCACGGAACCTCAGACGCTCCTTTTGCCCTCATGTAGGCAAGCACTAGTCGGAATCATACTCGATATTCATCAGACCATCCAGATGCTGCTGCAACATAATTCTATCCATCAGAGTTCCTTTGGTAACAGGCGGCTGTCTTATACACGTCGTAGCACAGAGGCCACATAAGGCAGGACCACACTGCACACAAAGGCAACACGTGAACAGGAATGCTACAACAGCCCCGATGATCATCAGAATTTTCCAACCCCAAGTCGACATAAGGCCCCAAAACCACCCAAGTAGCGTCCAATCCCCTACATCCACGTGTATGGACTCAGATCTTATGCAACTTCGAAATGGCTTGATAGACAGTTGGAGCGTTATCTGGAATGAAAATACAGCAGCTCGAATCGATCACCTTACATACTCCACCTCGATCTGCTAAAACAACGTCTAAAACCATACGGTTTTGTAACGTCATAAGCCTATCCGCCTGAAGTTCTGCTGTAATGTTGCCAAGGGCACTGGCAGTGATATTAGCTGTCGATTCCACCACTCGGGTCAACTGTCTCAGGTTCCTACTATTGACCATAGGTCCCCAAAACGGAAAGAAACCCTTGAAAAAGTCTCCTGCCTCTTGACCGGCAGTGTCCTCTTCGCTAATCACGCCCCTCACAATTCGAGTCTTGTGGTAATCGGAGGCGACTGTAAAAGTCGGTGGCAACAAATTTGCAATGTAACATGTGCCCGCAAAGTCAGAGGGCAACCATGTGTACGCACGATCATGACAAACAAAGTACGTACCATTGGCAGTCAGAAACACAGGGGAAGAGAGCATCGGTAAGACATACGTCTCGGAGCAAGCACTCTCTCCAAGATGTGCTCTCGGTCTTCGGCCACGACCTTTTAGACAGAAATTACCAAGGTGGGGTACGATCCATATTGGAGACGAGCTTTTAAGCTGTCTTTCACCCACGAGCGCACTATACTCAGCCTCACTCAGATCCCTATAGGCTCGCACCTCTTCCTCTGGGATGAGCGACGGCTCATAGATATCCCTATCTAAATCAGCGATCGCTATAGCCAAAGGCTTGTGGTACGGACCGGGACCAAAGTGCGGAGGACGTGGCTCTCGATTGGGGTAGGAATCTAGTGCACTTCGAAACATTGTTTGGAATGCTCGAGCTGAACCCTGGGAACTATAAGGAAGGACCAAGTACGGAATCCCCTTATCGGTGGTATGTGGCATCAACCCACACACCCAGCAATTGGTAGTGTTAACCACCAACTGATGTTGATGAAGGAGCTGAATGAAGGAATTGTTCATGAATTCCGCACGTCTGGCCTGCTCGTGTTGGGGTAAGATGTGGAAGGAATGAGGAGAAACAGTGGAGGTAGTTTTAGGTTCAGGAGAAGGGGTAGGTGAGGCAGAAGGCGAGAACGTCAATATCAGGTAATACACCCCACCCACCAATAGCGAAGAAACAGTTAGGAACAGAAGGAACACTTGAAACATGAAGCATTTGGTACGAGTGATTTGCTGCAACTTGAATCTTTGGGCCTGAGCTTTTTCCAAATCCATCAGCTTAGAGAACGACATCCTCTAAAACCGTCCACAACGTCTCTTGACGCACTTCGTTCTGTGTAGCAGTAGTCAATCCCCAGGAGTTCCCAGGAACCGGCGGCCTTCGACCTAGTGTCAAGACCTACTAACCAGAAGGAAGTACACGCGCGGCCCTACGGTTCACCCGGATGCAAGGTATTCTATTTACAAATATATACAAAATCTCCTAGCTGTGGAAGCAAAACACATGTGTGGAAACAAACTCACAATATTTACAAAAAACAAAATCATACGAGTGTGTTCAGACTGAATGGTGTCAATGGGGTAATGTGGATGTCAAAAGGGGGAAGCAAAGGCTTATTTTTATTAGTCCTTGGGATTGGATCGCAGAAAGTATCGTCTTCTCCCGGGACGTGTCTGTTCATCAAACAACTGATCCGATGGTGGGACAGAGTTCTGCTGATCAGTCAATTGTTCAGATCTTGAGTTTCTCGATGGTAAGGGCTCAACAATGTCGTTCTGCTGCACTGAGGGTTCTCCAACAGGCTGAGCGTCGCTAAAGGGGACGAAGGTCTGTGCAGTTTCTGTTTCCGATGAAGCAATGCCTTTCCTCACCCACGAGTCTGCCGATAAAGGTATAGGTACCTTTTTGGTGTGGGTGGCGTGCACCCAATGTTTACGTCCTTCCAAACGAACAGCAGTCCTCGTGGCGAGTAACACCTGGTAGGGTCCAGTAAAGCGGGGTTCAAGATTTCGTTTCCTTCCGAAATTGCGGGTTACCACCCAGTCTCCGGGCTGGAGCTGGTGGCCTGGACCCTCCGTCTGCGTCGGCAGTGCTTCAAAGACCTGTTAGTGAATTAACCTCAGTTTAGCAGTCAGATCATACAGATAATCGATCAACATTGGGTACTCAAGATCAGAAAACACACTCGGTCTAGGGACCCCCCCAAACATTCGCAGGACGGCCGAACACTATTTCGTAGGGACTGAGCCCTACTCGGAAGTGTACAGTCGCCCTAGTTGACAGAAGAGCTAGTGGCAAAGCGTCAGGCCACGAAAGACCAGTCGTAGCTTGAATCTTCGCCAACTTCAATTTGAGCGTGCCATTGTACCCTTCAACCAAACCCGCTGACTGAGGATGATTGGCACTATGGAATTTTTGAGTAATTCCAAGGCCCTTACACACACTCTACATCACACTCCCCACAAACTCACTTCCGTTATCAGACCATACAATCCGTGGCATTCCATACTGAGGAAAGTATTCCTTCAGTAGGATTTTCGCAGTGGACAAAGCAGTGTTATCTTTGAGAGAGTAGGCTTCAATCCATCGGGAGAATGCGCAAACCACAACTAAAACGTACTTCAGATTATTGCATCGCTCCATATGGATGAAGTCTAGCTGAATTACTTCAAAGGGACATGAAGGGGGAGCAAAATGGCCAGGAGGTGTAGGGGTTCCTTTTCCAGGGTTGTACATCATACATATCATACAATTCTTAACCAATCTCTCAGCACATTTAGTGATACCGTCATTCTTCCATACAGGGGACAACAACTTGCAGATACCTTTCGCACTAATATGTGCTAACCCGTGTGCCATCGTCACAACAGCTAGTACATATGCATCTGGCAACATCCATCTCTTATGCTCCGACAAATCAATCCAACAACCATTCGCATCCAACTTTCCCGTACTCTCTTTCCACTTCGTCTTTTCAGTCTCGGTGGCCTCGTTCTGAATCGCTTTCACACTCTCAATAGTGTCCTCACACATACTAGTTTCTGTAGGCCACCTTACCGATCTCGTCACATACATTCTCGTGCTAAGGTTCCGGGCAGTCTCCTTAGCAGTCTCATCCGCAAACGCATTCCCACGGCCAACATCATCCGTCACCTTACGATGTGCACTACATTTAACAATCGCCACCTGCTCAGGCAAAGTCAGTGCATCCAAAAGATCATTCACAAGCTGTCCATGCTGAATCTTAGTACCATGCGACGTCATAAAACCTCTCTCTCGCCACAATCGTCCAAAACTATGTGCGACGCCAAAAGCATATTGGCTGTCGGTAAACACATTCACACGTTTCCCTTTCGTCAACACACACGCTCTAGTCAGGGCAATCAGCTCTGCCACCTGGGCAGAATTCTGATTCAATCTCGCAGCTTCCACAACCGTACTCAATGTCACTACAGCATACGCAGTCGTTACATCACCATTCGGCAACTTAAAACACGACCCATCCACATACAAAGTCCCGTCGGGATTTTCCAAAGGAGTGTTTTTCAGGTCCACACAACCCTTTGTTTCCTCCTCAGTTCGTAAGTAACAATCGTGAAGTGCTACTTCATCTGATTCCGTTCTAATTGGCAACAAAGTCGCCGGGTTCAGGACATTACAGCGTTTTATTTGAATATGACTTGCCAAAAGCGTCAACTCATAACCAGACAACCTTGCACTCGTCAAGTGCTGAGTTTTTGTATGATTCAAGAGAGTGTCAACTGCATGCGGAACCATCACCGTAAGCATATTATCCATGACCAATCCTGCAGATTGTCGGATGGACACCGCAGCTGCCGCTGTTGCCCTCAGACAACTCGGCAATGCTCTTGCTACTGGGTCCAAGGTCGAGGAAAAATATGCACATGGACGCTGCTTACCGCCGAATTGTTGCGTCAAAACACTCAACGCACAACCTTCCCTCTCGTGAACGTATAGTGTAAACGGCTTACTGTAGTCAGGGGTACCTAACACAGGAGCCGAACACAACGCGTCACGCAGTTCAGAAAAACTTTTCTGACATTCTTCCGTCCATGGCAAAGGAGTTGGAACATCCTTACACGTAAGAGCCACCAATGGTTTCGCTAGCAATAAAAAATTTGGAATCCATTGCCTGCAGTATGACGTGATACCTAAAAAGGCACGCACATCTCTCTGAGTTGTTGGCACAGTCATTCGGGCAATCGCTGCAATTCTCTCTGGGGTCAACCTTCTTCCCTCCTTTGACAATAAGTGACCTAGATAGGTTACTTCTTGACAACAATATTGTAATTTAGAAGGTGACACCTTGTGATGTAAGTCACAGAGATGTTGCAACAACGATACCGTAGCAATTCTGCAAATGTCCTGAGTGTCTGCAGCCACCAAAAAGTCATCGACATATTGGATTAAGGCCGCACCGGCCGGCAACACAAACGCATCAAGTTGACTCTTCAAGGCTTGACTGTATATCGATGGGCTTTCACAGTAGCCCTGAGGTGCACGTTTAAACCTGAAGCTGCGGCCACCAAGAGAGAAACCGAAAAGGTCTCTACTCTCCTCAGCAATCGGAATGCTGAAAAACGCATTTTTCAGATCGATCACCGAGAACCAAGATGCAGAGGCTGGAATCAGAGTTAGTAGAGCCGTGATGTCAGGCACCACCGGGAACTGAGGAATCACAATTTTATTCACCTCCCGTAAATCGATAACAAAACGATAAACAGGTGGTTTTGATGGATCAGTGCGCTTCAAAATGGGCAGTACAGGGCTATTGCACACGTTTCCCCGAGTCTCCTCAATAACGTCTTTCTCGATCAAATCGTAGATGATAGCTAACAGTGCCCGTTCACCATCAAGGGAGATACGATACTGGGGAATACGTGGCAAGCGCACATTAGATTTCAAGTGAACAACATAAGGGGAGATGTCAAGCAGGCCCACGTCATTGGGACCTGTCGCCCACAAAGATGCAGGAAGAGAACTCAATTCCGGTGGAAGCTTATCGATGGATAAGTACATAGGAGAGACAACTCTCTCACCCAACGTAAGCTTTACTCCCGCAGGAGAACAATACAAAGTCGCATACAGACGTTTTAGCAAATCCAGACCCAAAAGATTTTCATCACAACCAGTGGTCAAAATCAGCGGAGCTTTCAGCTCACGAGGCCCAATTGTAAGGGGCAAAGGGCACGAAACCGGATTGCTAACAGGGGCGCCAGAGAATCCAACGGAAACATTTGTTAAGCCAGACAAAGGTGCGCCAGGGAGTTTCGAATGCATGATGGAACTTTTCGCTGCACCAGTGTCCAACAGAAAAGGCTCAACGACGCCCGAGGTGGCAACTGCGACGTAAGGCCCTCTCTGATCGACCGGAACTGATACTACTCCCTCTCTTTGTCTATGGCTGTCCTAGTAATTACCATCGTCGATATTGTGATCAACGTAATAATCGTCTACATTGTACTGAGCAGATCTACTTTGTGATGATTCACGCTGATCAAAACAGTTGTTAGAATCGGAAGAATTATTGGAACGATCAGTCTGAACACCACGACCTCTACCACGTGATGCTTGTTGGGGGCCGCTACGACCTCCTCTAGATGAATTACCACTATTTCGATCACGCAAGACCGGACAATCGAATTTCAGATGACCCTCGTTCCTGCAATAGGCACACTGATTGTACCCCAATGAAGATCTGTCAAAAGAGGAGTAATTTCGAGATTGCGATCTATTCGACTGAGGCTGCGATCGATTCCGCTGTTGCGAATCGTTCTGATTCGAACGTGGAGGATACGCTTGCTGTAACAACACTTTCGTTTTGAGCTCTTTCGTCTTTTTATCAGCACGGTCATTCTCTTCTTACTCTCTGTTCTCATAATATTGTGCCGTAGCCAATATTTGAGCAGAAGTAGAAACAGCCCACGCCCTTTCTGAATTACGCAATTTGTTGCTTAAGTCAGGCAGCAAATTCGAGACAAACTTATCCACAAACAATCGCTGACCTCCTTCAGTACCCATATCCTGACTACTATGATCGATGAATGCCTCCTCAAATCTCGTAAAGAAATCAGAGACACTCTCGTCCTTCTTCTGTTTACAGGCGGACAGTTTGTCCCAATTCACCTTCATAGCTGGCATAAGCGTTTTCATAAAAGTAATAATTCTCTGGGGTAAAGCTGTAATTAACTGTTCAGGTTTAGCCCCACCAACTTGCAAGGCATCCGCCGCTATAAGAGCAGCCCAATCACCACCCAGCTCATTTGCATGATTTTCTTGACGAATCTTTGCCCAAACAGGTTGCGGAACTACGTTACCAAACAACATATCAATGTCGGCAAGGTTCATAACCGTAGCATCCACAAGCTGTGACAATTCTTTATAGTACCCTGCAGGATTTTTGCGAGGGTCAGGCAAAGATTGCTTTACCTGCAAAACTTCTGATCGTTTCCACGGAAGGTGTATCCATACTCTCTGGAAGTATGGGGGAATAATGGGATTAGCATTAGGATCGCCAGGCATCCACACCGGTGGAACCTCACGCATGGGGTACTGACCTGGCGCTCCTAACGGTCCCTCAATGTCTTCTACGAACAATGCTTGAGGCATCATAGAGGGACGAAAAGACAGCAATTGCTCGACAGCACGTCGAACATTGCTACCCACTACCATTCCGCTCGAGAACTGAAGCTGGAGGTCAGTTAGAGCAGACATTGTTTCTGCAGATGCATCAACTGCTATTTGGCCTCGCAAAACCTTACACATTTCCTCAAACACGAATCTCTGTGTCGGTATATTGAACTGAGAGAACGTGTCGAGCACTACACGTGGCGGATTCCTAAAGGGATATTTCATCCAAGCCATCGCCATATCATATAGACAGTCACGTTCCCTACTACCGGGAAGTTGACTTCGCCTTTGAGGACCATCGGTACCAGCGGTCTCAAGAATCGGTCCAAGAGAATTGAAGAAGTTAGCAGCAACAGAAGGGACACGTCGTCCAGTAGACTGGGTAGTAGAGTAACTCAATGGGGTAACGAGAGAAGTACCAGAAACCGAGGGAACAGCAGGAGAAACCAGAACAGTAGAGGCAGCGGGAGCAGGAGTATGAGGAAGTACAAGCGGAGGAGCAGTAGGGACGGGAGCAGGTAGAGGAGCGGGAACAGCTGGAAGTACAGGAACAGGAATAGGTTGGGGAACAGGGACAGGGGGAACCACAGGAGCAGTGGTACCCTGTACATACGGATGTGGTGACTTCAAGAGATAAGACATTAAAGGGTCCTCTGTACCTTCCTCCTTTTTATCTGTATCCGCCGGTAAAGCAGGATAGCACTTATCTACAGACATACGCTGCAATCTATCGAAAACTTCCTTTTCCTTTTCCTCCTTATCTCGCAGGAACTGCTCTGCGTTTCTTACCGTAGTCACAATTCCTTCTCTCTTATTACGTTTAATTTCTTTGATTTCTTTCTGTTTGGCTTCTTTGCGCCGAAAGGAATCAAACATGGCCGGCCTTGATTTTTTTTGAAACAATTTGGCTTCGAGATTATCTAGAATCGGGGTCTCAAAACTACCATGAGGGGGCCAACTAAGGGCACCATCCTTTTTAGTATAGCGAACCCAAAACTCATTGAATGTAATTGGACCTAACCCATGCTTACTGTCAATTCATAATTTGGAGTTCCAATCGGAGGTATCGGACGCGAGTCCTCCAATCGGGAATCCGAACCACAACGTCTAAAACAACTGAACAAAGTACTGCGGCCAGGCATCTTGCACACTAACCGAGTTTCACAAACTTCAAGGGTTATAGGATTAACAATGTCCCTGCAAAGAGCAAAAACCCTCGGTTTTTGGTGACTGCAGACGTCAAATATCACAACAAAGAACCAAGTACTAAGAACCACAAATGTAATGGAACCATGCAACAACTAAGCACCCACGACTAAGGACTCTGGGAGCGACCCACAAATACTTAACTCAAAGATCGATGGCGTCACCAGGAAGGCCCGTCTATCGTCTCGCTGTACCAAGGTCTACGCCAGGCGCCAAAACAGGTCTACAGTCAGGGCAGCAGTCCGTCGCAGCCGTCAGGAGGCGGGGAACTTCGCGGAAAAAGTCGTCGGGCCACTTGTTTCGACAACAGGATCGATGAAGCGGGGTGCACCCTCCCTCGGAGATTTCACACGAAGTTCCTCACGATCGTCGGGCTTGGACCGGTACCACTGATGCAGCCCCACGTTGGGCGCCAACTGAAGGACTGGGTTCTGCTAAGACCCAGCGGTGCCAGGGATAACACCTAAAACCTTCGTGGGTAACCTGTTCCGGCGTACAAATGACAGAGACACGGGACACTTCCTTCGGCGTCAAAGATTCGAGGTTTATTACTGCAGGGAACACAGAAGTCACAAGAAGTACAACGTGTGTAGGTTCGAGGAGACTGCTTCGAATTGCTACTGTGGGTCGCTCCTTTTATACAGTTTTTCCTCATAGGTTAACATGGTACACAAAGGTTTACAACTCGGTTCCCATCATAAAGACCATAAGGGGTTACTTTCATGTATTCAAGGCCCGGAACAGAAGTACGGAAACGTTTGGTGGTTCCCAACTGTAAAAACCCATCTTCCCACCATTAGTACATTCCAATCAGCAGTAAACAGAGCGAGGAAGGGACAGAAACAGGTGCAGAGAAAGACAGAAACAGTGGGGAGATCGGAAAGGGTGTAAAAGGGGTGGTATCGGGAAACACGAGCTGCAGGCATCAAAGGGACGTGCCTAATGAGATGCACAACTAAGACAATAGACCGGCACGGAAAGATGAGCCTCGAGCGGGGCCATCAGCGTCCGTTCGCTGGCTACTTGAGGGCAAGAGACAAAATGGATGCCGCATCTAAGATGGAACCCGTGGGCTCGGATGTAGAAACCCACGAAACAAACGAACGGTTTAGGCTAGCACAGCGAAAACGCATACACCCACTAAACTCGTCATTTGCGGTTCATAGATACCAGACTCGACCATATTCGTGCGAGTCGAAAACACCACTTACGATCGTCACGGAACCTCAAATGCAGCTGCTCTTCTCTATCGTTGGGGAAAAAGATAAACGTAGACACGCAGTCACCCGTCCGGGTAACTTCAACACCAGTTTGCTCCAAGGGAGCAGTTACTCACGATTTGCGCCGTCCAAAAGTTCGTCAACAAACCTCCTTACTCCTTCGGAACAAATTATCGGCACAGACTGCAGCCGCCGTGATGTTTTATTTCCGGGTAGGGCGTGTCTTCCGGTGAAGCGTCCCGTAACCGCTATCCCTTCTAGGTAGTGTAGTTCTGCATCAAAAAAAGGAAGCAATATACCACGCATTATGCGGACAGCGGCCCGCTGCATCCTACTCATGACAGGGAGGACCTTCTGTCCAGGGACAACAGGAACGCAATTTAGCAGGGTCATGTCTGCAGAAAAGTGGGGTGGTGATAGCAGTAAGGAGGCAACCCTTAAAAAGTAGTCAACCCTCTGAATGTCCTACCCCACCTAGCGCCACAGCCCGCACTTCAGCTGACGCTCTGTATGACAAAATGGGCGCCCTACAGCTGGCCTTTTATACCCCTAGCCTCAAGTGTCCAGAACAGGCCAGACGGTTCTAGATTCCCCATATGAGTCTATGGCCCAGACCCTGAGGTAATCAGTTGTGGCAGTTACCGGCCACCATTTTGTAGGACTAAATTTTCATGTTAACAGTTGGGCTTCTAGGCCTAAGAAAAATTATAGGCTCAAGGAGTACCTAACCCCTAGGACAACACCTAAAAATTCCAGTGGACATGAAAAACAAAGGTTAGGAGGCAGAAAGGGGACAAAAATAAATAAATAAGTAGGAGGCACCACCCAAAGGTCTGACAGGTCTAACACGCGTCCCTGCCCACCAAATGCCTAGGAACACCACCAACCCCTGCCCGATCTGACATTTACTGGCCTTGATTGTCAAGCCAGCCTGTTTCAGGGCCTGGAGAACAGCTTGTAAGTGACACAAATGCTCCTTCCAACTGCTGCTGAAGACGGCAATGTCATCCAGATAAGCAGCGGAGAAGGCCTCCATCCCTGAGAGGACCTGGTTCACCAGCCGCTGAAAGGTGGCAGGGGCGTTCTTGAGCCCAAAGGGCACTACGCAGAACTGGTAGTGGCCCTCAGGCGTGGAGAAGGCTGACCTTTCCTTTGCTCCATCTGTAAGGGAGATCTGCCAGTACCCTAAAGTGAGGTCAAAGGTACTCAAGTATTGGGCAGCTCCCAGCCGGTCAATAAGTTAATCCGCCCTAGGGATCGGATGTGCATCAGTGTTGGTCACTGAATTTAGTCCCCGGTAATCCACACAGAACCTTAGTTCTGGTGTGGTGCCCTGTGGGGCAGCTTTTGGTACCAGAACCACCGGTCTGACCAGGGGCTACTAGAAGGTTCAATTACTCCTAGCTCCAGCATCTTAGTGACTTCACTGTGGATGCTAGCCTTCACCTTGTCGGACAGCCGGTAGGTCTTAGACTTCACAGGTGGGCTGTCTCCTGTGTCCACATCATGGGTACATAGGTGGGTCCTTCCCGGGACAAGGGAGAACAGCGAGGAGTACTGCTCCAAGACCTGGTGGCAGTCCTCTCGCTGCTCAGGAGTTAGGGATGGGGAGAGGATCACCCCCTCCACCGACCCATCCTTTTCTTGAGACGAGAAAAGATCCGGGAGAGGCTCGCTTTCCGCTTCCTCAACTCCATCAATCACCATCATTAAGATGACCTCGGGCCTCTCATGGTGGTGTTTGAGACGATTGGCATGAAGCACCCGTAGGGGCTGTCTAGGTAGGTGGCCTTACCCTTTTTCTCCATCACCTCAAAGGGGCCTGTCCAGCGATCCTGTAGGGCACTTAGCTCTCCAGGTTCCATCACCCACACCTTCTGGCCAGGCTCCAATTCCACCAGGTGAGCATTGTGGTCATACCACTCCTTCATTACTGCTTGGCTGGCTTCCAAGTTGTCAGAAGCTTGCTTCCACAACTTAGCCATTTGGCTCCGGAAGGCCAGCATATAGCTCACCACATCCTGGGGAAGCTTCCTGGGAGTCTTTTCCCATCCGTCTTTCACCAGGCTGAGAGGTCCGTGCACAGGATGCCCATTCAAAAGCTCGAATGGGCTGAAGCACACTCCCTTCTGTTTCACTTCCCTGAAGGAAAACAACAGACAGGGCAGGGGGACGTCCCATTTCCTCCGCAGGCTCTCAGGCAGACTTCTTATCATGCCTTTCAAGGTCTTGTTGAATCTTTCCACCAGACCATTAGTCAGTGGTAAACCGGTAGGTAACTCCACACTCCTTCCACAAAGCCCGCATGTAAGCTGACATGAAGTTGGTCCCCCTGTCGGACACAACTTCTTTGGGGAAACCCACTCGGGTAAAGATCCCCATCAGGGCCCTAGCCACTGCAGGTGCAGTAATGGTCCTCCGAGGAATTGCCTCTGGGTACCGTGTGGCGTGATCCACCAGAACCAGGATAAATCTGTGACCAGCTGTAGTTGGTGGATCCAATGGCCCCACAATGTCGAAGCCCACCCTTTCAAAGGAGGTGCTAATGACAGGAAGTGGTTCCAGGGGAGCTTTCATCTTCACCCCTGTTTTTCTATTGGCTTGGCAAGACACTCATGTCCGGCAGTAAGTGTCGGACGCCACCTTCATCTGAGGCCAGTAAAAGTGGGGAACAAGCCGGGCAAAGGTCTTGTCCTGTCCTAAGTGTCCTGCCAAGGGTATCTCATGAGCCAACTCTAGAAGAAAGGCTCCGTAACGTTGAGGGACAACCAAGGCCCGTACTGAACGTGCACGTGTGCCTTAGGTTCACTGTAGAGGTGTCCATCCTCCCAGTAAATATGGTAACTCCCAGTAACGCTCCCTGCTGCCTGGGCTTCAGCCTGTCGCCTCAGTCCCTCAAGGGTAGCGCACTCCTTCTGGCCCTTACAAAACTCTTCCCTGGTAGGCCTTCCTTCCACATGCCACTCGGCAGGGATAGGTAGGTTCTCCAGGGAGTCAACATCCCCCTCCGCGGACTCCGGGTCCACCACCGCAGGTGGCCTGTCTGTCTCATGGGGCGTGGATGCCGAGGCAGGCTTCTCCTATCCTCTGTTCTTTCCCTTTTTGGCAGCTGGCTGTGCCTTTATTCCAGGCTCCAGCCCAAGCGAACTCCCCCTCTGGGTAGTCGCGGACCTTGTACTAGCACAGGCCCAGTCAGGTGTACCCAGCATCTCAGAATGAGTCCGGTATTCCACCTCCTTCCAAGCATTGTGCTCCATATCATTCCCCAACAGACAATCAACTGGCACGGCAGGGCTTACGGCAACTCGAAGTGAACCTGCAACCTCTTCCCACTCAAATGGAACCTCGGCCACGGGGTAGTGGCCCAATCTGCCGTCAGCCATCGCGGCGGGGTGGAGTACATGTGGAATCACCTGCTCTGGAGACACCAGTTAACTCCTTACCATAGTCGTACTGGCTCCTGTGTCTCTCAGAGCCTCCCCTCTTTGGCCATTGATGGTGACCCACTGCCCATACTTTGTAGTATTTGAGGGCACCTGGATCTTAGGAACCATCTCCCGATCTCCCAGGGACACTAAGGTGACACCCGCCCACTCACCTCCCTTATCTAAGGGCAACTCCTCCCCGAGCACTACACTAGCTACTCCCGGGGCTTTTCCTCCAGTGGGAGGGGGTGGTCTCTTGGGCACTTGACATCTCCCTTATAGTGTCCAACACCACCACACTCAAAGCAGTGGACAACCCTTGGCTGCTGACTTTGGCCATGATGAGGGTTTCTGGGCGGGTTAGCCTTAGGGGTGAATCCTGTTCCCTTTCCCTGGAAACTGTTTTGGGGGCCTTTTGAGAACTCCCTCTTTTTATCTCCCCCCTCTTTCCTCTGGGGGGGCGCCCTGTCCGATCCTTTGGGAATCCCTCCAGTCCCCTTTGACGACACCCGGGTACTAGCCCAGATGTCCGCCTCCTCAGCAAGCTTCCGGGGGCTGGTCAGCTTGCTGTCCACCAGGTGTTGTCGCAGCTCGGGAAAACGTTTCTCGAGTAGGTGCTCCTTGAGGATAAGGTCATACAACCCCTCGTAGTCCCCCACCTCGCTGCCCTGTAACCAACCTTCTAATGCCTTCTTTGCGTAGTCCAAGAAATCCACCCAATTCTGTGTGCTTAGTTTATGGCTGCTCCTAAATTTCTGCCGATATTTTTCTGGAGACAGCCCAAACTTTTTGATCAGCGCCACTTTCATGGTGGGGTAGTGGGTCTTCTCTCCCTGCTCTAGGGCCAAAAGTGTATCCCTACCTGCAGGAGGCATGTATTTATACAAGCCACCCCCCCAGTGTTTTTCCAGTATCCCATGGGCTCTTAAGGAGACCTCATAGGCAGCCAGCCACTTGGCAATGTCATCCCCTGCGCTGTAGCTGGCGACTACGTCCCTTGGTAAATAGGGCCTGGGTTCCCTGGTTGGATCTTTGGTCTCGCTGCCACCATCAGGAGTAACGGGAGTCCCTACTTGCAGGGCCTTAAAGTCTAACTCTCTGAGACTCAACTCATGAGCCAGCCTCCTCTCCTCCCTCTCCTTCTCTAATTTTGCCAACTCCCATTTTAACTGCCTCTCCTCCCTCCTGTCCGCTAGCTCGGCTTCAGTTAGGCTCCTCACAGACACACTGCTGCCCTCCCTTGAGAGTGTTCTGGGACCTGTCAGTAGGTTCTCCCCCTCAGGTCGGTACAATACATCTACCGCGATGACAGTGTCCCGGTCGGCCTCTTCCTCCTCCTTCCCATCGGGGTGAGCTGCCTCCCACGCTCTCAAGCTGGTCTGGAGTTCCCCCTTTTTAGCACCACGCATGAAAAACACTCCCTTACTCTGACAAAATTCCCTAAGTTGGGCCGTAGTGTAGGTCTCCAACTCCTCTAAAGCAAATTCCATCTTGTCAGTAGGGACTCAAACAACCACTTGGAAGTTAAAAGGAAGGCCGTTAAGTAAGGGCTACCTCGACCCACCACCAGGAGTAAATTTGGAAATTCAAAAGTTTAATTAGGGAGTCCGCTTGGAGAAAACTCCAGGTGTAGGTCTGTGGAGTACACTAGGCTACTGCTAAGTGGACGCAAGCACAAGCTCTATCCCACCGCTGAACACCAATTATGTTGGACCTGGGGTTACCAGTCTACATAGGGTAGCTTGGCACGAAGCAGGAAGGTCTAACCCAAAGGCAAAAGTGTTAGGCTTGCATCACACATTTATAGGAACTCAGCGTCCGTCCATTCAAAAATAACACTACACCAGTCTAGGAAAATACGGTTCACTTTTATAAAAGTTTTCTTTATACTCTCTCTTATTTCTTCTAACTGTTTTGTCACTATTTCCTTAGGTAAATTGTCTTAGCACTTTAAGAAGCAGAGTCTGTCACCTACGAAGGAACAAGGGGTTATTCACCTGGGTCCAGATTTAACTACTACAACCCACTTAATTAGATTGATTCGGGTGTTTAACAAAGGGATGCTTCTTCCTCTCTTTCCCCCCTAAAGGAGAAAAGTTAAACAACAAACACAGACAATATCAACATTGTAAGGGTTCATTTGTCTCCCTCTCTTCCCCTACTAAAGGAGAAAAGTTAAGCAATAATCACAGACCATATCAACGTTGTAAGGAAACTGGTCTGCAATAAAGGCAAGCGAGACTCAGCATCCGCATGCCTCAGGAAACTCCACTGGCTACCAATGCGCCAGAGGGCTACTTTCAAAATACTCTGCCACGCGCACAGAGCTCTTAATAAAACTGGCCCCACTATCCTCCAAGGGAAAATTGAATTCTACACCCCCAACAGGAATTTAAGATCGAACCAACTGGCTCTGGCTAAACCCAAGCGCATTTACAAGGCAAGGACCGGCGGACGTGCCTTCTCTTATCTGGCCGCCAAAAGGTGGAATGAGTTACCTGTAGAACTCAGACACACCACAAACTACCCTCAATTCCGAAAAAAAACTAAAAACTCACCTTTTCCCTAAAAACGAACTCCCGCACAGTCCTCAGCAGTCTCCTCTGTTTACAGCGCCGTGATATCCCCCGGGATGAGTGTCGCGCTTTACAAATACCATAAATAAATAAATAAGGGTTCATTTGTCTCATTCCGCTTTGTCACCCTTCTCTACTTTAATTCAATCAATCAATCAATCAAAGCATTTATATAGCGCGCTACTCACCCAGGGGGTCTCAAGGCACTTGGGGGGGAGGTCCGCTACTGCTCGAACAGCCAGGTCTTGAGCTGCTTCCTGAAAGCGAGGTGGTCTTGAGTCCAGCGGAGGTGGGTCGGGAGGGACTTCCACGTCTTGGCGGCCAGGTAGGAGAAGGACCTTCCTCCTGTGGTGGCTCTTCGGATGCGGGGGACGGCGGCGAGGGCGTGGTTGGTCGAACGGAGCTGGCGTGTGGGAGTGTAGAAGCTGAGGCGGTTGTTGAGGTATCTTTGGCCTTGGTTGTGTAGGGCTTTGTGTGCGTGGGTGAGGAGTCGGAACGTGATTCTCTTGTTGACCCTTTAGCACGAGTTCCAGTGGCCAGTTCAGTGCCTCCAGTAATCAAATGAGGGTGAGGGTCTCCCTTCCAGGACCTTCCAATGTTAATCCCCGGACCCTCACAGCCCCCAGTTCCCTCCTTACTTGAGGTAAATAGATTTCATCTCCGCCGCCTCTGTCAGCTGAGGGTGGACAGAGGTTTTAAACAGCCCCTATCTGCTCCCAGCAGCGCCTCTCCCGCAGGTCAAGCCGATCGATCACAAGGCTGACACCGTGGTGCGGACGTGTGGGAAGAATGGAGGCGGTGGTAGCGTCTCTCTCACCGCCCTTCGTTAAGCCGTCTCCGTCGTCTTCTGGATGAGCGGCTCCAATGAGCAGGTGCGGGAGATCAGTGGCTCTTCTCCGGTCCTGCTCGTACGCGGCAGGTCTCCTGTTGCCACTCCGCCCCCTCCCAGGGATCAGCGGTCGCTACACAGGGCCTGCGCAGAACCGCGCCAGCACAATTCTCCAGGCCACTAACTCCGCCCTACTTTTCCTCAGAGCGCCCAACGGCTTCCTAGTGTCTCTGCCACTAACTCCTTCCCCTCCTTCACATCCAGAGAATGCCGCAGCCCTGGAGTACGGAACCAATCTCAGGGCTGAGAGACAGGCAGAATACTCAACGGGGGTTCCGCTACCCTCCACCAGGTCTCTCACGTGGGAAAACGATCACACGTTCTCGCTCTTAAGCACAGGTGAGGGGGGAACAGTTGGGAAAGACCGTGGATTAACTATGGATGAAAAAGAAAGGAGGGGGGAATCAAATCTGCACTTTCTGTCCTCTCTCTTATCGTGGCAAGGCTTTCAAAAGTTCGAGTAGATGTTCACTCACTGGACAACGGGACAGAACTACCTCAGTTCAGTCTCCTAAAGTCACTCCAATTCCCCTCAGGCCAGAGGACAGTCTTTCTTGACTCCGGAGGACCTTCTGTCCAGGGACAACAGGAACGCAATTTAGCAGGGTCAGGTCTGCAGAGAAGGGGGTGGTGATAGCAGTAAGGAGGCAACCCTTAAAAAGTAGTCAACCCTCTGAATGTCCTACCCCACCTAGCGCCACAGCCCGCACTCCAGCTGACTCTCTGAATTACAAAATGGCCGCCCTACTGCTGGCCTTTTATACCCCTAGCCTCAAGTGTCCAGAACAGGCCAGAAGGTTCTAGATTCCCCATATGAGTCTATGACCCAGTCCCTGAGGTAATCAGTAGTGGCAGTTACCGGCCACCATTTTGTAGGACTAAATTTTCATGTTAACAGTTGGGCTTCTAGGCCTAAGAAAAATTATAGGGTCAAGGAGTACCTAACCCCTAGGACAACACCAAAAAATTCCAGTGGACATGAAAAACAAAGGTTAGGAGGCAGAAAGGGGACAAAAATAAATAAGTAGGAGGGACCACCCAAAGGGCTGACCGGTCTAACACTGCCTATCTTTTTTGCTTCGCCTCATCTCTCTAAAAAGGAAGAAACATTCCATTGTCTGATCCCAAGAGAGCGCTCAGCTTTTACATTGATTTTACCAAGGAACTTTAGGTGGACATTCAACTATTTGCGGGGTTCTATGGGGGAAAAGAATGGCAGGTAGGTGCAGAAACTGACCTTGTTTCAATTGATAGCTCTGCATTAGGATCTGCTATTTAATGGCAAAGAGGCAGCACCCAAAGGGCTACAGCCTTATTTGACTAGAGTTAAAGCTGCTTTGGCATGCAATTTGCCTGTCCTACATATTTGTCAGGCGACTGTATGGGTATCCCTGTACTCAAAGCACTGCTGCCTCAACAGTCCGGTCCATTGTGATGGGCATTTTGCCTGTTGGTCCTGCAGAACTTGTTAGTTTGAGCCATACAACAGAAACACCACCTTAGAATCTGCTTTCGTATCCAGTCATAAGTTGAGGAATCGTGATTAGAAGTATCCATCAAAACAAGTTACTTACCTTCGGTAACACTTTCTGGTGAATACTCTCTCTAATTGCAGATTCCTCACTACTGTCCCCTCTGGGCTGTCTGTGGTATGGGCTGTCTGTAGTATGGGCTCACCTGTCAAAAAAAAGTCTCAATCTAGGCATCTGCCCACTGGTTCTTTTCATTCGCTGATAGCTACAGCGTGTGAGGGTGCGGATTATTTCATGAAAGAAACTAATGTCTTTGGCGGTACTTAAATGTGGCTCCGTTCATTACTTTCGGGTTGAAGAATGGTGTTAATGCTGAGGCGCATGGTGCCACCTGCTTGCCCCCAGTAGCCCTGCTTTGAAATTTCTAGGTGCACTCTGACAGCTGGGGATATATTTACAAGTTGAGGTATCAGCGATCAGATAGAGTATCCGCCAGAAAGAGCATTACCAAAGGTAAGTAACTTGTTCGACCGGTACACCAGACTTCTCACTTCAAATAGACTTTGTTATCTCAAAGGTCCCTCTTTGGTCTTACATTAGTGCTTCATACAATACAGAGATGTAGGATCTCCCATTTAGGAATGGTGTATTCGAAAGGGTCAGCTGAACGTGTTGCATACGTTGCAGGCGTACATGATGTAGTGGCAGGAGAAGTGAACAGAGAAAATTACTTTCTATACATACCTTTGAGGTATTGAACTGATTTATGTTGGTGTCCGATCATTCAGACATATAAGGAACCAATGGGCAGATATACTATTTACTACTTATAAAGTACTGGTCACAATTTGCAACCAGTATTTTTGAGTCCAGTAATTATTTTCCCAAACCATTATATGTGGTATTAGGTTAGTTCGTAATAAACAGAATTGCATTGTGTCGCAGTCTGACCTACCTAATTAATATTCATTTAGTAGATCACAAATTGCGATGCAATCTGATTGGCCACAATCAGAGAGATGGTGGCCTTCAAAGAAAGGTAGGCCACCATGTCTGTAACTCATTTTCAATAATCTAAACAGTTGTTTCAAATGCAGCCAGCTATAAAAAATAAATTACTTATGTGAATGGTTTACCTCCTCTTTTGAGATGTCAGTACATTTTCAATGTTGCGAAGCCAGAAATTGGTTGCAGAAACTTGATACATAAGATGCCGATTTGGTATTTAGAAGGGACACTCGCAACACGCTGCAGAACCAGTATCTATTCAGAAGTTTTTACTGCTCATGTCTCCCTTCAAAAAGAAGAGGAATTTTATCCAGTGGTAGGCCTTGAGATAAAAACCAAAATTTGGAATTATGACCAGAGGGTACCAAAACCCCTCCAACTGAGTAACAACGCACATATTTCTATAGCAGCCTTGCATTGGACTTTCCCTAAAGTTCACCCATGGTTTACTACAATCATACAGGTATGTGCTGAGTGAATACAAATGGTATTGGCCAACTACAACGTGAGTAAACAACATCTCTGAGAATGGGCAAGTGGAGCCAGACAAAATAAATAAATGAAGTAGACATCCTACGTATATTAGACCCAAGTAGGTGGAGTGCTTCTTTTGTTGCTTGGCTTATGTTAGGTCTTGAAATTGAGGGGCTATATGGCAGGGTGGTGTTGGCAGGTAGGGGAGGTTAAATGTGGACAGTAGTTGAATATTCTTGTTTACCAGTAAGGAGCTTCATGGTAGAACACATTTTAGAGTGTGGATCAGTTACACTAATTGAAATACAGCAAGGTGGACTGGGGAATAAATGATAGGTAAATGTATACCTGTATCCATGTTGAGCTAATACAGTAAAAGGAACAAAGCAGAGAAGGTGCTCAAGAGGGCTGTCCTGAAATTCAGAGACATGAATAGGTGAAAAAAAGCTTATCTAAATAGTTGAGCAACTCAGACATATTACAGTCTTGTGAAAGGAAATCTTGGCTGTTTTGGAATTTCATGCTTCTGTCTGGAAACCGCAACATCTCACTAGAACAGTAAATGCATTGTGCCTTACTCTAGTCAGGTGGTCAAGCTCAGTGATGATGATGATGGAGGACTTTATCTGTATTTAAAGGACGATCCAGTCTGCATGGAAGAAACCTGTGTGCTTGGATAAGCAGATGGTGTTAGGGTCAAACCCACCACTTCAGTCAGTTCGATGCAATGGGAATGAGACATTATACTTTTTGATGGTATCGCAGGAACATTTGGCAGCAAGCGAAACTGAGGAAAATGCATAAATTAATATCTAACACTAGTCTGTCAAAAATATACTCCACTTGGAGCAATTTTCAGGGAAGCTGGTTGAGGCATTTTTTATATTTGCGTTGGTGCTACACAACTAGGTGACTGGGACAGCCCTGTAAAGGGATGATCTTGGATTTTCTATTTGATCAAAGGCATTGATGACGCTTGACCTAGCCAGGAAGGTCTCTTTAAAGGAAAAGACATAGAACAATCTTGTGCTGATTTCATAGTTTTGTGGATGGACTGATTGAAAGTAATTTTCCCCTCCATATGATCAATAAAAATGTGATCGAGGCATGTGAGCTGTATATCACATGCTTTGCATACTCCCACCATCTAGTGTTGGATCCGTAGGTTTGCAAATTGTTTTTCTTCAAAGAAGTCTTTCCAATCACAAGGTAAGATAACTCATCATTTCAGTGATAGTGTGCATGGGAATCGACTTCATTGTTAGATTGTTTTTTTCCGCCATCAGGTTCGGACATGAACTGCTGCGCTCCGGTTCGAAACCATTCTACAGGTTCCCCTCAGTGCGCAATCCACTATACCCGAGTCGGTATTGTTTTGTATGCGTATCCCACTTCTGCGCATACCGTATTGGTCGAGGAAAATTTCAGTTTCGATCACAATACTCGTGGAAGGCCGTCGGCCTAACCGCGTCGGTCCACCTCGCAGTCGATGGAACGGACTCCATTCAAATTCTGCCCTTGGTGACATGTAAAATAACCGGGCACCGGCGCGCGCAGTTTGCAACTTGTGCTTATCTCCAAAGCACAATTAACAAGACTGCTACACGCGCAGATAATATTGATCCAAGAAAACTCTCCTCGATCGTCTGGCTCGACATCGTGAAATGCAATGCCAAAACATCGAATACACGCCGGACATCTTCGGTGAAGGATCCGAGCAAGAAAAATCGATGCACAAGGGGCCGAATGGAAACAGAAGAGCAGCCCTTAATGATTCCTGAATCAGACTCCGAGATGAAAGAGGCATACCGCACGGCCAAGGTCCTGTGAGTACCAAACACTCCTTACCCTGAAATCCAACTCAAACTAAGCAAAAGGCTTCGGGCCTGCCTCCGGGCCACGGTCGGCACAGAGAAGATGTTTCTAACTCCACGCCTCCTCGCTCTGCACCTAAACTCGTTGTGAAGCCTTCCAGCTCGGGATCGAGCCGAAACCTTCAAGCTCAAAGCTGAAGACTGCTTCAGAGACGAAACCCTCGAAGCTGAAATTCTAAACGGCTTCAGAGCCCAAACCTTCCGCGCGGAAAAGTAATTCCATCTCGCACTGAAGTCGTCGGCGCCAAACCCGAAAAATGCTCCTTCCAAGCCGCAGGATTCGATTCTCGACTTACCACCCCCCAAATCGGATCCTAAACAAAAGGAACTTTACATTAACCCTGAAACAGGACATCTTCTTACCAAACTGCCTCACAAACGCAAACCTGAGTCAGAGGACATACAATATAAGATTCCTTTAATAATCGGTCTAACCCTTCTCATCTTCCTCTTCCACCACGTTTCCCTACACCTTCACCGCCTTCTCCAGTATTGGAACATTTACTTTTCACACCACACAATTATCCACCCTCACAGCATGATGATGATGATGATGATGATGAAGATATTTATTTACCTGTAGATTCCTGGAAAGACTACACTATTGATCCACCTACAGATAATGACCCAGACCTTTACCCTGCAAAGCCTTCCCAGCCTGACGACAATGTAGGTTATTTGAAGTTGCTTGCTAGAGCTGCATAATATCACGGGGTACAACTACACAAAGAATCCCTAGAAGAAGATTTCTTGTTCGAAACTTGGAGTAGTATGCACAGATCTAGTCAGACAACCCTATGCTCAAAGGCATGATGAGACATGCCGATAATATCTTCAAAGACCCTGTTCATGTACGCATTCTGACTCCAGAATAGATAAAGTATAAGCCTGCGCCCTCTGATCCAGTCTTCATTAAGGGACAGTTACCTCTAGACTCACTTGTTGTCTCCAATGCCCGTAAATGAGCTAATTCACAAACCTCTGGGGATGCCCCCCACCCCTGCGGACAAAGAGTCAAACTTAATAATTGCCTCTGGAAAACGAATAGCTGCCCTGACGGCGAATCATTTGCGTCTCGCCAACCCCCAGGCCCTCTTAGCCAGGTATGATAGAGCGCACTGGGACGAAATGGAGCAATTGCTCCAATATCTCCCTGATGAGCACAAAGCTAAAGCACAGGATTTAACAGAAGAAAGAAAGCTTATCTTCAATTCCTCTATAAGATGTGCATTAGATGCTGCCGACACTGCAGCTCGAGAAATTAACACTAGTGTGTTACCTGTGAGACACGCCTGGTTAAGGATTTCCTGTTTCAAACCTGAAGTCCAGCAATTCATCTTGAACACTTCATTTGAGAAAGAGCATTTTTCGGGCCAGAAGTTTATCAGGCTTTATGGAAAATGAAAAAAGACACTAAGGTAGCAAAGTCAATGGGAGCTCTACAGTCCCCTTCAAATCGGGGGCTCCTTTCGTCGCTCCTTTTATGGTGGGGGGGTCTAAGACCACATCTTCAGACACCAATGTTTCCTCCTATACAGGAAACAATCAACCTTCCTCCACAAGAGGTTTCTTTAGAGGAGGATATAGAGAAAACAACGGCAAGGGTAGAGGAAAGGGGTTCATACCCAGTAACTCCCCCTCCTCTAACAAGCAGTGACGTACCTACCCTTCCCCCGATCATTTAACACCTGTCTGGAGACGTCTTCTACAATTCCTCCCCATTTGTCAATCTATAACAGACAAATGGGTGTTAGGAATTATCCAACATGGTTATTGCCTGGAGCTTATCACCAATCCTCCAAACATTCCACCTCGTTCTCACAAACTGTCACCAGAACATTTGCACCTCCTCAAACATGATGCCCAGTCTCTCTTGCTAAAAAGGAGCCATAGAGCCGGTACCATTACAATATCAAGGGTCCAGCATTTACTCCCTATATTTTCTAATTCCCAAAAAGGACAGCTCGTTGAGACCTATTCTAGACCTCAGAGAACTAAACCACTACCATAATGTCAGAACATTTCAACATGGTGACACTTCAATAAGTGACCCCACTTTTACAACAGGACGACTACTCTAGACTTAAAGGACGCATATTTCCACATTCCAATTCACCCTGCTCATCGCAAATATCTCAGATTTGTGATAGCGAGTCAAAATTACCAATTCAAAGTACTACCCTTTGGAGTCACCACTGCTCCCGGAGTATTTACTAAATGCTTGGCAGTAGTCACAGCTCGTCTGGGGAAACAGTGTGTTCGAGGCATATGAGCTGTAGATCATATGCTGTACATAGATTGCCATCTAGTGTTTGGTCCGGATGTTTGCACTTTGTTTTTCTCAGAAGAAGTCTTTCCAGTCACAAGGTAGGTGACTCCTCCTTTCGGTGATCCTGCCCATGGGCATCAACTCCATTGTTAGATTGTTTTTTTACTCCATCGGTTTCGGACTTCTATCGTTGCACTCCAGATCGGCACCGTTCCTTCGGTTCCCCTCGGCGTGCAAGATACTCACCCTCGACTATTGTTTTCGTTTGCGTCTCCCTTTCTACTGCGCGTCATAATTACTTAAAATATTCTTTTGAATGGACAGTTTGTGGAAGGCTGTGTCAGGACGACCTGCAGTCGATGGAACAAACTCCCTTCAAATTCTGCCCGCTGTGTCACGCGAAATACCCGTGCACCGACTCACACGAAGTGTGTAATCTGCGTTTGTCCCCCGAACTCAGAGAACAAGACTGCGTCGCATGCCAGGCTTTACACTCCATGAAGACACTGCGACCATCCGGCTCGACTTCGCAACATGCTGAGCCAGCACACAAGTTCCATTCCAGACATCTTCGGTCACCAATCCGACAAAAAGGCCGGCGAGGCCTTGGGAACCGAGGAGGAGCAGGAGTCGGTCTCCATCTCCGAAATCGTCTCCGAACAAGAGGAGGACATCCCACATGGTCAACATACCGGGAGTACAGCACACCCCTCGTCCAAAGAGACAATTCCAATTTAAAAAAGTCTCCGTTCCAACCTGCGCCCTCAGGCCCCACTCTGCACCGAGATCATGCTTCTGACGCCCGCCCTCTAGCTCGGCACCAAAGCCTACCAAAAAGCATTCCGGCTCCGAAAGGACGCTCTCCAAACCGAGTTCTGAGCCCAGACCCGTCTGGATCGAAACACAAATTCGGCGCGACCCGCACCATTCGGCCCATCGAAAAAACCATCAGAACCAAAGACATCATCAGTTTCAACTCCGGCACCGAAAATTTTGGCGCCAAAGCAGACAGCAATGCAGAGACAACTACAGAGTCCAGTTTCGATGTCCCAATTGAAAAAAACGGATCAGAAACAAAAGATTTTGCATATCCATCCGCAGACTGGCCATATCAACACTAAAGTGACTCTCAAAAGAAGGGCTGAAGCAGAAGAAGAAGATCACATCCCTCTAAAGAAGGGATTTGTTAGAACTAACCCATCCTCTTCCACCTATTCTTCCTTCCTTACCACCTTCCCCTCCGCTTCAACCAATTTCACCTGAACATTCACCACCACATACACCTGACAACCAGGATGATGATCAGGATAGGGATGATGATCAGCCATTAGAAGACCCATGGGACAATTATAACACCAATTCGCCCATGGACAATGATCTCCGACCTGTACCTTACCAAACACTCTCCAGGTGGTAGTTTAGGCTACATTGAGTTACTGGGTAGAGCCGCCAACTACCATGGAGTGCAGCTACTTAAGAAGTCATTAGAAGAGGATATCCTCTTTGAAGCCGTCACTACCACACAGAAGTCATCACATACACTACCCATGCTTAAAGATATCGTCCGGCATGTAGATGACATTTTTAATGACCCAGTTAGAGCTTATTCACATTTCATTTTACACAGTGCGGCAGTTGGTGATTGTACAGTTTAAATTGTTCAGTCCTCGCTTCTGTTTAGCCAGAAGCGAGGACTGGACTACCCTGCTTTAGTCTGCAACCCACAGCGAACTTTACACCCCATACTGAACTTTACACCTCTGAGGTGGCACTATGATAAATGACCAGGATCTAATCTCCATTCGGACAATTTAAACTGTACAATCACCAAATGCTGCACTGTTTAAAATGAAATGTGAATAATTGCTCCTAAATTGTATATACCTCAAAAGTTTTTTAATTAATATCACTAGGGCACGTTGGTCACCTGCGCCGTCTTTTTAAACTACACTGGTGTTCACTCACTGTTCAATTTCCCGGTCCGTTCTCACCATTCCAAGATGGCTGCCATACCCGTGCGCGCACTTAGTTATGCCTCACGCACCCTTTCAAGGCACGTGATCCGAGCTCTCGATCACCTGATTCGAGGACCAAGGCTTAAACAGTTCGGCTGCGCTTTGACCACCAGGCTAATCTGGCAGCAAGAGAACAACAGCGTATCTACGCTCCCTAAAGCCCGTAATTCCTGACATCGTTCAGATTCCCGGTAAGTGCCCTCGTCGCCACGACCGTGGCTTCCCGCTATCAATCCACTCAGACCATCCCTTTTGGTAACTACCCCCAATTTTCTCTCTCTTCATGCAGCGGATCTCCTATTAACTCAAGACCGCATGCAACACCGAGTAATCTCATACCGAGCTACCACACGACCCCAAAACGCTGGTGACCGCCTATCGTCCTGGTGGGTCCTCCGTTACCACTACAATCGGCGATTATCGCATGAAGTGTCCTCACTGGACCAACAAACCCCTCTCTTGCCCCAACAGCATTATCCTCCGCACAACGAACTGAGCCTCGTAAACCGAGCCCTCCTATTGATTATACCTCTGATCCGAGGTAAGCTATACAGCCCCCAAGGCACTATTAACGCCGAATACCATCACCATTGTCCGCCTATAAATTCACGCCTATGTCTCCCTGGTAATTTCACAGCTCTGCGGGCATAATGTCCCTACATAGTTGCCTGTTGCCCCCGCCGAGCTCTCGCCACTGCATGCATACAGCCTCCTCCGCTAGCCGCACAATCCACCGGCTCATCACGGACCATTTTTGACGGATTATTAAGAACCGCACCCTCTTGCAAGGCTAGCTGCCTATCTGTCATTATTAAGTTCCGTTACTCGTCTACACGCCGTCCACGGTGTAAAACACTGATTGCTACTCATCTAACAGTATGCTGTGCCTTGCGATTCCGATCCATGTAAATTGCACGTTCTGATTCACCCGTGCACACGCCTTCTACCAGGTCAAACACCAATAGGTTCACTGCGGTTCCGATTCATGTAAATGTGTATAAACCATTTGAAATGCTGACTTCTCAAATCCTGTTTTTTTTTTTTTAAAAACCTTACTGTTCTTTTTTTCTTCCCTGTTTTCTCCCCAAACAGGCGTATTATTTATACCAGGCAATATAATTTTGTTTAGTCCCGATGAGGATCCTTTCTAATCAGAGCAATGGATCGAAACGTCGACTCTTTTAAGTAGACTTACATTCATCTGCTATGTATTATTGTGTATGTACTACTCTGAAGAACACTCCCAACACTGATTTAAAAAGTGTCCAGATTGCTCACTTTCTTTGCCTGTGAAAACTCTCTCACTGTATTACTTCCTTTCCTTCCACTGTTTCCCCTTACTAGTACGTCACAGGACTGTGCCCCACTTTAAGAATTGCTGCCTTTGTATTCAATCTTACGGTTTGATTTCATTTAAAAATAAATTCCTGTTCCGGCTGGACATGGAAAAATATATAGTAACTTATTGTGTTCTATATTTCATTTGTTTATATCTCTAAATGTGCTTAGGACCTTTGTTTCCTTCAATTGACTTATACCCTTGGTCCTTAGCTACCTTTGGGTCCCCCTTGTTTCTTTAAAAAGCTACTGGGAATTATGTCATCCTGCATCATGATCATTCCCAATGCCAGGCTGCATATGCGTCCACTTCAAGAATGCTTAGGCAGTCAGTGGAACAAGTCGCAAGGTCTATCGACCGATCTAGTGTTGGTAAGCGGCCGTACTCCTCACTCTCTGCAGTGGTGGAACACACCAAATGTATCAAAGGGACGGCCGTTCATAGACCCGGTTCCACAGATAGTACTGACAGTAGACACATCCCTCACTGGCTATGGAGCTCATCTAGAACAGCACAAAGTGCAAGGCTTGTGGAGTCAACAACAGAAGTTGTCCACATCAATCACCTAGCGCTGCTTGCAACATTCCTAGCACTCAAAGCAATTCAAACTCACCTAGAGGGCAAAGCTGTCCTAATTCATACTGACAACATGCCAGACATGTATTACATACAAAAACAGGGGGCAGCACACTCTCCAACTGTCCCACTTAGCCCAAGACACCTGGAGGTGGGCTGTTCACCACAAAATGTATCTCCTAGCGGAACACCTCCCAGGAGTCGGCAAACAGATTGCCGATCTCCTCAGCAGGCGGAGATCGCATATATACGAATTGGAACTCCACTCTCAGGTCCTCCTTCTATACTTTCAACGTTGGGGAGTCCCTCACATAGACCTGTTCGTCACATACCAAAACGCAAAATGCCCAAACTTTGCATCTGCGTATCCACACCCATTGTCCAAAGGCAATGCACTATGGATTAATCGGTCATGGATATTTGCTTATGCTTTTCCGCCTCTCCCTCTCATTCCATGAGAGGTTTGGAAACTCAACCAAGCGTTCCTGACACTAATCCTAGTTTCTCCCATGTGGACATGACACGTCAGCCTTGGTTCACAACCCTGTTGGAACTCCCTGTAGCTCTTGACCAGAAACTACTTCTGACACCCAATCGTCTCACACAGAGCCATGGAGACATAAGACATCCCCGGTCAAATCAAACCTGGCGATCCGGCTCCTGAAGTCTTAGAGTTTGGCTATCCTAATCTACCGCCAGACTGCATGAATATTATCAAAGAGGCTGGACGCCCTACCACAAGATGTGGATGTGGTTTGTCCTATACTGTAATAACAACCACATGAACCCACTTGAAGCTTCTGTACAAAACATTATATGTTATCTGTTACATCTACAACGTTCCAATTTAGCGTACACATCCATACAATTACATTTGGCTGCAATGGCTGCATACCCCCAGAATAGACAACATCTATCTCTTTTTAGAGTGCCTGTTATCAAATTCTTTATAGAGGGACTTGAGTCATTCCCCCGAGACGTTCACATGCACCAGTGTGGAATCTCAACATTGTTCTCACCAGACTAATGGGTCCACCCTTTGAGCTATTGCACAAATGTGAACTGCAATTTCTCACATGGAAAGTTGCTTTCCTTGTTGCTATCACATCACTCAGAAGAGTGGGTGAGCTTCAGGCATTCACTATAGAAGGTGCACCAAAATAAATTGGTTCTTCGGACTAATCCTAAATTCCTACCTAAAGTAATTTCTGCTTTTGGTATCAATCAATCTGTTGAGTTACCGGTGTTCTTCCCTCAACCAGATTCAGTGGCAGAACGTGCCCTACACACATTGGATGTGAGGAGAGCATTGCTCATTGCTTTATTACATAGAAGGGAGAAAACCTTTCCGTGACACAAATCAACTTTTTGTCGCTTTTGCTCCGCCACACAAAGGCAATCCCATATCAGAATCAGGTATTGCAAGGTGGATAGTCAAGTGCACTAATGTTAACAGTTCCCCCTAGAGCACACTCTACACGCAAACTGGGAGCTTCTATGGCATGCTTAGGGAATATACCCATAGATTACATATGCAAAGCTGCAACATGGTGTACACCTTACACATTCACAAAACACTATTGTGTAGATGTGTTGGCAAAACAACAAGCTGTAATGGGTTAGGCAGTTGTATGTACACTATTTCAGACCACTGCACAGATCCAGGTTAGCCACTGCTTTGGGAGATAACTGCTATATAGTCTATGCACAGCATATGATTTAAAGCTCATATGCCTCAAACAGAAAATGCTACTTACCCAGTATGTATCTGTTCTTGGCATATAGAGATATAGAGTCATATGCACCCACCTTCCTCCCCGGGTACCTATACCTGTTGCAGTAATATCTTATTTAGATAGATGCATTCATGGACATCTCCTTTTACTACTTTTTCTAACTCCATTATCACCCTTTGCTGGAAAACCATCTAACAATGGAGTCGATGCCCATGCGCACTATGACCGAAAGGAGGAGTCCCCTACCTTGTGATTGGAAATACTTCTTCGAAGAAAAACAAAGTGCAAACATCTGGACCCAACACTTGTTGGCGATCTATGCACAGCATATAACTCTACAGCTCTATATGCCGAGAACAGATAGATACTGGGCAAGTAGCATTTTCCTTACATCGCATGCGCTACTACGCATGCAATTACAAAGCGGTTGTTACATCGCCAAAGGCTCTATCCTCTCCCAATGCAGCCATAATTAACAGTAATCAGTCTCTTCTCACTCAGTATAAGCGCAACCACTCATTACCAGCCAGAGTCTTCATGCAACTGCTGGGAATTATAGCGTCTTGCATCATAATCGTACCACATGCAAGACTTCATGTGCGTCCCCTTCAAGAATGCTTAGCAAGTCAGTGTAACCAGTCGCAGGGTCAATTAACTGATCTACTGTTGGTAGATGGCAGCACCCATCGCTCTCTGCAGTGGTGGAACCCACAAAATGTATCCAAAGGGCGGCCCTTCATGGACCCTCTTACACAGACAGTGCTAACAGCAGACGCATCGCTCAGTGGTTGGGGTGCTCACTTAGAGGATCACACAATCCAAGGGTTATGGAGTGTAAAGCACAAATGTCTTCATATAAATCACCTAGAGCTACTAGCAGTGTTTCTAGCGCTCAAGGCCTTTCAAACTCACCTCATAGGCAAACCTGTCTTAGTCCGCAAGGAAAACATGACAGCTATGTACTATATACAAAAACGGGGGGACACACTCTCTCCAACTGTCACACCTAGCACAAGCCATTTGGAAATGGGCAGTACACCTCAAGATTTACCTCCTGGCAGAACACCTTTCATAAGTAAACAATCAGATTGCAGACCTTCTCAGCAGACAGAAGCAGCAAATCCACGAGTTGCAACTTCATCCTCAGGTTCTCCTCTTTCAGGAATGGGGATTTCCTCAGCTAGACCAGTTCGCCACAGCAGAAAACGCATCTACTGCTGCATACTTACAAAACAGACAACACTACTCTCAATTCAGAGTACCAGTGATTAAAGCCTTTATGGAAGGGTAAAAAAGAGTCATACCACCAAGAGTCCCGCCTGCACCAGTGTGGAACCTAAACATATTCCTTACAAGCCTAATGGGTCCACCATTCGAACCAATGCATCGGTGCCAATTACAATTCCTCTTATGGAAGGTTACTTTCCTCATCGCAATAACTTCACTGAGGAGGGTTGGTGAACTCCAGGCATTAACTATACGAGTGCCTTTCTTTCAGCTTCGTAGAGACAAAGTGGTTCTTCACACCAATCCTAAATTTCTCCCTAAATGAGTTTCTGCCTTTTTCATATCAATCAATCGGTTGAGTTACCTGTGTTCTTTCCTCAACCTGATTCTGTAGCAGAATGAGCTCTACACACCCTTGATGTTAGAGGAGTTCTACTATATTACATTGAAAGCACAAAAGAATTTCGCAAAACAAAGCAACTTTTTGTTGCTTTTTCTCCACCATTCAAAGGCAATCCCATATCTAAATCTGGCATTGCAAGATGGATTGTAAACTGTATCCAGACATGTTATCAGAATGCAAAAAGAACTTTGCTAATACCCCCTAGAGAGCATTCCATACGCAAAATAGGGGCTTCTATGGCCTTCTTAGAGAATATTCCCCTAGCTGACATCTGTAAGGCAGAAACATGGTCTACAGACAACTACAAAAACTACAGGTTAGCCACCACTTTGGGAGTGTACTGCTGTATAGTCTATGCAAATCATGTGATCCACAGCTCACATGCCTTGAACGGATAATGTTACTTACCCAGTAAGCATCTGTTCTTGGCTTGTAGAGCTGTAGATTCACATGCGCCTCCCCGGTGTCCTGTAGTTGTTGCAGTTTCTCAGTTTATATACATACGCATGGACATCTCTATTCTACACTTACTAACTCCATTTTCACCCTCAGCAGGAAAACAACCTAACAATGGAGTGAATGCCCATACACACTATTAGCTCGTGACTGGAAATACGTCTTTGAAGAAAAATAACTTGCAAACATCTGGACCCCACACTAGATGGCAGGAGTATGTAAAGCATGTGAATCTACAGCTCTACATGCCAAGAACAGATGCTTACTGGGTAAGTAATATTATCCTTTCCTGTTCTCTCTACGTTATTAAACATCTAGAATCCCTGAGTGCTCTGTAATATCCACAGAGAGTAAAGGGCACTAGTTGCTTTTATATAAATGTACAGCCTCTGGCTTATCTCATACCCCTCCCCCTCCCCCAAACAGAATGAGTCTTCTTAATGTTTATTGGGGTGGGGGGGGATTAAAGATTTGAGGCGCTCTGTGGCTTTTTTTTTTTAAAGGCAGAGATCGCTAGTCGGGTTGCGTCTCTGAAAGAAGGAATTGAGATTCCAGTAGCCTGTACTTCAGTTAGACCTTCCTCTCCACTGTATTTAGGAAGTGAGAGTTGGTCAAAAAGATGTGAATAGTGGAATAAGATAGGCCTTCATTCACAGAACCAACTGTTCTGAAGAAAGCACCTGGCAAGCAACACTCCAAGAAAGCCAGTTATTCACTGCCGCCCTACACGAGTACAGACGCAACTGTAGATGACTCGAGTGGAGATGGGGAAACAAAAACCCCAGAAGCCCGTGCAGCCTTCAAGGCCGCCATTCCTGCACACCACATCCTCCTCAAACCACAAAGAAAATGGCCACCCAAGAAAGAATCAACGCCAAAGCACATAACAGCAAAGAACTCTATGCCATTATTAAGGAGTTCACCAAACCCAACAGCGAAACCACAGAGGTCCCACCATCCTAAGACCTCTGCAACAAACTTCTCCCACCCCAAGATCAAACAGATCTATGACCGCTTCGACACCCAAGAGCTGCCAATCATTCCCTCCACCACTGCACGCGACGCCGGCGCCCCCCAACAGATCCTGCTGAACTGGACCCCCTCACCATGGAAAACACACTCCAGACCATGAAGAGCTTTCACTCCGGAGCCCCCTCTTTCCCTTGCCCGCACCACATCTTCCAAAGAGCTGCCATCGCCCCTGAACTACGCTACTCTATCAGCTGCTCCATCGAGACTGCCACTTTCCCTGATGACTGGAAACACACTGAGCTAAACCCCATGTGTGATGACGTCCTGGCATCAGGACTAAACTATGGGTTATAAGTAGCACTAAGGTGAAACAACACGATAGGGCATGCCAACTTTGTTACAATATATTAACTTGTATTACGCTTGGTCGCAAGAGATTCTGACACACTAATCAGTAGGAATGTGGACCATCACTGAGTGTGTTTTGGGACAGAATCATATACTCATGTTCTGCTTACTTTTGTGAGTACTGAGGTCCTAATAGAGAAATTAATACAGTTACGGGCACAATATCCAACTAACAAAAACATACTAAAGGTCTCGTTAGCAAATTGGTCACACAGTGATCAATATGGTATGGACACAGAGATCATTATAAGAGCATTTGGGTTCTATAGATGTTGAGGTCACTTCTCCATGTATATAATGATGAGCGGATGGTTTATATTGATCTTGTAGCCCTGATTAAGTCAGAGGTTTATGCACCTAATGACGAAAAACGTGTTGGCTACTGAAGTTACCAGAGTGACTACGAAGTGTATTAAGAACATCAAATGAAATGTGAAGAAGAAAGAAAATAAAAAACGAAGAACAAAGAAACTTTTGTACGCATATATTCCAGTTTTGAACATTTGGCTGCTCAGGGGTTACAATAATCCAAAGTTATTGAGGTTTTCCTTATCAAGTTGAGTGTTGTTGGTGCCTCTTTTCCCCTTGGAGAACCGTGCTTTTTTTTTTTAGATTAAGTTGGGAATACTCTAGGTTTGCGCTAGTTTTTAACCTTGCCACAGTAGGTTACGATCTGTTTGTTACATTGCTTACCCAAATGGAAGGCAATTCAGTCTGCTGGGGAGAATCCATGTCCCATTGCCAAGCCAAAATGGCTAAAATCACATTACCTGAGTGCACTACATTTTCAGGTCCACTAATGAGGCCTGAACCTTGTCTACAAATTAGCACTTGATACTAGAGTATGACCCCTCGACTTATAGTCTCAACAGCGAACACCTGCAGTACATTAAGTACCTAGATTTGTGTTTAGATGACACCTGGCTAGCTCTGCGCTGAGGAAGAATGAGATGAGGGAAGCCGGAGTCCTCTTTTGGGAATGCAGGTTAAGGTGTTGTTACGAAACATGGAGGTCTTGCTCTTTTGCCTGGATTGAGTGTACCCAGAAGCTACATAGCCAGCATCTATGTGTCACCTTCAGGCAGAAACTCTCCTTGAACGTTCCGAAGAGCTTTTTTATTTTGTCCATATGCTTTGCAGGCTTGTGCCATAAACATCATGTTCATCCTTCCAAAAACTTTTTTTACCCTGAAGTAAGACATCTGATGGAGAGAATCGACATGGTGTGAGAAGCAGGTTTGGAGAGCAAATACATTGACTGATAATGCAGGGAGTGATGGTTTAGTGGGGGAGAAAGCAATTGTCTTTCATACAAAAAAGGTGTCTTAACCAAGCAAACTTCAGAGATATCAGAGAAAAAGTAAAAGACACACACAAGAGTTTGTAGTCCTGTATCTTGAAGGCTTCTGTTTTCGGGGATCTTCCTCCGTGGCCACAGAAACAAAAACTGTATGACCCTGCATTGCTTAATAATGCTAGCAACTTCTGCAGTTCTTAAACGTAATAGTTAGTGTCAGATTTCACTTTGCAGCCTTTAACCGTTCCCTTTTATTCCTCCCTCTTTAAAAAAAAGTGAATACAGATGTGTTTTCTGGCAAATTAAAGCCAAGAGATAGAAACGTTGGCTAGACAGAGTGATTGTTCTGGAGAACAAAGACTACAGAGAAGTATATTTTCCATTTTGCAAATTAACCAACAAATTATGCATACTTCTTTTTCATTCCACTTTGTGACTATCCTTTGTTTTATCTGTTAAAGGAGATGCTGAGAGATTTAAATATTGGAGAAATGAAGTGTGGCTTACCGATGTTGGCAGTTTCTTTGGCACTAGAAGGGAAGGCGAGCCACAGGGAGATGACCTCCAAGCTTCTCTCAGACCTTTGTGGGACAGTACTGAGCCCCCAGGATGTAGAAACCTCTTTTGACAAGCTACTTCAGGAGCTTCCAGAATTGGTCTTGGATACGCCCACAGCACCCAAGGTTTGTTACTTTGGCCAAGTTGTGGTTTATTAACAAATAGAGAAAAGGGATAGAGAAGACTTGATGGTCAATGAGAAATTTGCAAGTCTTGTTTGAAGGCACTCACTAAAAAAGCTGACAGAACATCACTAGCTGTAGTAGATGATTAAATGATAGATGTTTATCTGTAAATGTTGCTTTTGAGTTACTAAAGATTTCTTGTCAAATATCTGTATTGTGTGTGAGAGATTACTTTCTAATTGGATGGTCTACATTAAGCCAGCTTCATGCCAATCTCTAGCTTCATCCTTTACCTTTAAAACATTTTCTTAATAGTTAAAATGGCTAATGGGTTAATTTCATGTGTTACTTTTACACTCACCATTTGGTTACATCCAGTAGATTTCTTTGTCATTAAAATAAACTATATCGAAGTATTGTTTTTTTTGTCTTTCTTTCTCAACAGTTTGTGGGCCAGTTCATTGCTAGGGCTGTTGGAGATGAAATTTTGAGCAGGGATTATATTGATCGTTACAAAGGAACTGTGGATTGTGTACATGCACGGTAAGTTGTAATTGCCTGTAGGGATTAGCATTGATTCCTCCACTTGGGCGTCATGAGCAGTTTTGTACTAAAAGAGGATTGGGGATTGGGGACTAGAGGGAGGAAGGGGTGGGACAAAGATATTAAGATTTTGCTTTCCAGCCCTAAAACTAATGTTTTTGGCACTTTTGTATGTTACGAAAAGCATGAGTGCAGGAATTGCTATCAAAGAGGTAAACAAAAAAGTGATCAGTGGAATGCATCAATCCATCTCAGTCACCGGTAATTACTCAAGCTGCATTCCAGTCCATTGTTATTTTGCACACCATGCCACTTCAGTTTGGACCCAGCCATATCTAAATCAGTCTTGACTCTGCTCTAACGGGAACAGTCCATCCCAAACTGCCAAGTCAGGTATTCCCCAAACCGGAATGTGAGCAACCAAAGAAATACTACCAAAGCCTTCATTTTTGCCTATAACTGGGAGCAGAGCTATGCCTTAGTACAAAGCACCTGCAAGAGTTCAGCCAGCGAATAGTCAACTACTTGGATAGGACAATGCAGAGCACACAGTCGCAATTGCTATCAGCCCCTGTCTTTACTTCCAACTCTTGTATATCTCACTGTACTCATTCTTCCACAGACTCCTGAATGTTATCTGCCTGTCAAGGCTTGGTGTTCCAGCCTCTTAGCTGAGAAAGCAAAGCTACAGCCCGCAGTAGTATGTGGTACCACACTATGATGCCTGTTGGGTTCTAAATGCACAGCCCTGTCGTCTAGCCCATGGGAACCTAGAATCCTATTTACATCTGGAACAAATAACATTTAAAGCAATGTGCTGGCGACCTAGATAGATGTTTTTGGGGCCGCTGTTCTGGGACTGTCTAAGTGTTTTTAGACGTATGTTGTATGTGAGGTGCTTCTGATTTGCTGGAGGAGGTGTGAAGAGCTCTGAAGCCTTCTTGTTGGGCTTTGCTGGTTTTGTTGCAAGCTGAGCAGTGGTATTCTTCACTTGTGTTTTGAGTAATAGAAGCATGAGTATTTTCAGTGTAGCGACTTTAAGGGTATGGATTGAACCGCCTGCCCTCCAGCCCTTCCCCCCAGCAGCGCCTGTGTTTTTTTTTATAATTTCCCAATCTACTATGATACTTGTTTCATTGACATCTAAAATATAAAAGGCAGGCTGTGTTGGATAAGCTATTTTCTGAATCTGTGCCTCATTCTCATTGAAGTCCGGAGTATGCTTTAGTTAGGATTTACATTGTGTACGGCTTTGCGTGGCACACAGTCTGCCATTACTTTGGTTTTGTATTGCTGTCTGTTGTCTCTTTAATGTCACTTCTTTTGACGTCTTGGCATTTTCAATGTGTTAATTAGAACCCTACTTTTTGAACTGGTGTCTTGTTGTCACAAATGCAGTTGTTCATGTCAAAATATATTTGCTCTTTCAGTCCGTTCCACCATCAGGTCTGATGTTAGTCAACCTAGGCCTTTGATGATGTTGAAGGGCGACTTTTATTGGGGTGTGGCTAAG
Organism: Lissotriton vulgaris; assembly: GCF_964263255.1. Taxonomy (NCBI): domain Eukaryota; kingdom Metazoa; phylum Chordata; class Amphibia; order Caudata; family Salamandridae; genus Lissotriton; species Lissotriton vulgaris. The sequence goes on from NC_141693.1 coordinate 1,103,600,704, forward strand.
GACGTTGGGAGACTGGTTTAGGAAGGAGACAAAGTGGGATGCTTGATGAATATGAGTGATAGAAAATTGCAGATGTAGTATCTAGCCTTAACTCCTCTGAAAGATCTGCATACAGCATATGCTGTGTCTGAACATTCTGGGTACAAGGAGGGAAGAGAAATCAGTGAATGGCTTCACTCTGTTTTTAGAGATGGAACACCGTCCTGCTTATCATAAGGGAGGCTGCTGATGGAGTCTGATTTATCCTGAGTACAACAGTGTCTCCTTTTGCCTAACTGTCCCAGCTCTTGTACATGAATACTTGAAAACGATACACTGGTATCTGCTCGAGGTGACCGCAGTACACTAATTCCAATCTCAAGTGTGTTCTGATAACATGCAAATCCATCTCTAGCTGAAGATAAGCACATCATGGACACATCTTCAGACACAGTGTCGGACGTATATTCGGCTTTCCATTTATTTTTATTTTTATAAAAAGCTTTATAGGGCAATGATGGCGGTACACAGAGCAATGCAGATAGAAAAGTGTGGATTCATTATGCCGTTTGTATTGATATCATAGAGGCAGGCAAGCAAACAATTAATATTATCTGTGTGTAATAGATCAGTCAGAAATTAGCTATATACATCTATATTTACATATTTAGAATGGGGAATATATCGAAATCACTTGTAACTATTTGCAATAGACAGCATGTCTTCGCTTTCAATACAATTGTCAGTAGCTTGTACATGGCCAATTTTTGAAAAGCTACAACCAGTTTTGTGGCAATATCAAGACATGAGTGTATGCCTGGATAGGTTGTATACAGTTATGGTGTCAAAGCTTAAAACCTTGAAGGGTTAGGCAAAGGAATCTTTCCAAAAGAACATTCTGCTGAGTAGTAGTAAGTTAATGAGTGTCTTGGCAGTGTTGAAATGGATGATGGTATGCGCGGTAGTTGGTAACATGCTGCAGTTACTGTCTTGATGGTGAAAGATTCCATAAGCATGGATAGATCGAAGAGTAGTCTGTGGTTTCTCGAACAGGATATATACTTGAGGGAGTCATAGGGGCAGATTGAATTTAAGAGAGCAATGGGTACCAATGAAGAGCATATAGTGCCTCAGTTGTAGAGGATTTTGCAGTTCCAGATGGCAGTGAGATGGTTAGATGCATTGGACTCAGAGCTAGTGAAAAAGTAGGAAATAAGAAAAAGGCTTTGATCTGATCAGTGTAAAGTTCAAGGTGATAATGTGGTAGTGTAGAATGTGCATAGGAGAGCGTGTCGAATAGATCCCTAAGGAATGCCCACAGGAAGTGTAGTGAGTGCTAATGTCTTAGTCGCACTCAGGCCAGAATGGTATAAAGCGACCCATTTCTGTTGCAGGCCTTCAATTCCAAGTGCATTGAGGGAGGATTGTAGAGAGATATGGTCTGTAGTTTTAAATGTGTCAGAAAGATGTAGGGGTATGAAGATAGAAGAAAGGCAATTGTGAGCAGTGAGTGAGGTGTACAGAGACCAAACTGGAGGGGGGTAAATAGCTTGCTAGAGGATAGAGTGAGTATGTGATAGTTGAAGACTTGTTTGAATGTTCTGAAGATAAAGGGGAGTTCAGATTCTGACCAACAGTTGGGGGAGAACGGACTAGTCTGTGGGCCTGGTTCACAAAAGTAAAATTAGACCTGAAGTATAAGTTTAGACCTGAACTCTAAAGTTAGACTTCAGGCCTAACATTCACTTTTGTGACTTGGGGCCCATATTGTTATTTGTTTTTTAATTTTAAAAGGCAGAACCTTAGTTGATTTGAAACGTGTAAATGTTGAATGTGGGTGAATAGTGGGTAATAAAGAAGTCAAGCAGAGGATCTGAATGTAAGCACAATTAGTTTGTCTTGGAGATGAAATAATTAAAATGTGTGCTAGATGGCATCTTGTTTGCTAACCTGATTTTGTCAAATTACCTTAAGGACTGGGAGAGGTTATTGGCAAAGAAGAAATCTAGGTATCTGATAGAGTGTAACTTCTCCTTCCACTCGCAGATAAATGCCACAAACATAACCCTCCATCTGATAATTCTTGGTTAAAGGCTTTCTCTTTCTCAAAGCAGCCTCTTTGTACACCTCATTAGAGTACTGGGTAATTTTTTGTTTTACTGTAATAATATCTGTTTGGGAGTTTTAAGAATAGAAACTGAAAAATTAAAAGTGATTCAAAACTAAAATGGCAGGCTTTGGTTTAGTCTGATGCAAACTAACCATTTTATTCCCAATTTGAAGTCTCCAAACTTGCTCAAAATGTGTTAGCTGCAAGTTCTACAGACGAGGACGGTAAGTGGCAATGGATGGGAAGCTGTTTCTGTGGAAGTTGACGTTTGCTGTAACTACATAAGTTACATTCCATTCTTCCTGCCCTAACACAGTAGCACAATCTCACTTTAACCCGCCAATCTAGTAGTTATATATTTCTAACCACTAGGCCAAAGTGAAGCAAAGCAAATACAGAGAATCACACCTGGTGCGAGGCTTCTACTTAGAAAAATCGTGACACCTGGTGGAAGACTTCTGCTTTAAAAAATCTTGACTACTGGTCTGAGACCATTGCACAGCCTAACAGTATTCTTGAGTGAAGCCTAAAAATCGGAAATGTAAGGGAGCCTTTCCCTCCTTAACCAAATCTTCTGGTCTATCACCCTTCTCGTGTGTGATAAAAATCCTTTAGTAATCATCCTCCCAAAGAAAGTGATTGGTGGAATAGAATGTCTGTGGCCAATCGTCTAGGCTGTAGGTCTTACTAGGCCTATCCCTTCGAGGAAGAAAGTCTGAAAATTTCATGTCTCTTCACTGCTGCTGATATATGTAGTTCTCCTATTTAAGCAGTCATGGGTGGCAGTCTTAGTGTACCCATTTCTCTAGTTCCCTAATTTAATCTGCTCCAGGCACTGCCTATATCTACCACGGTTCCTAGTACGATTGCAAGATCAATTTGTTTTTTCCCATGTTAGTTCTTTGATCCACTCCAAATTGTCATTGAATTGCATTGCATTAGAGTACTCATACAGGTATTTTTTCTTATTCCTTTAATTTCATAGGTTAGTATTTTCTCTCAATCCTGTGCTACACTGCTACAAAATACAACGTGTGCCAATTGTGGGGGCCACAAATAGAACTTAATGCTGGATCATAACTGAGGAATTACACATTGGTGCGTATGTGAGCTGTGTTGTTGGAGATTACTCAAGGGGCAATTGTCAAGTGTCTGTGGGCCGCAGGCTGTTCTGTGTAAGTCATTGATGTCCTGTGCTATGTACTGTGGTTGATGTTCTCTGCCTGAGAAGCTTTTTCCTATAACATCTTCTTTCATGTTGCCTGACCTTAAAATGGCTGCCACCTAAGATTCATATCTCTAACACTAGTCTTGCCTGACCCTAAGATGGCCGCATGGAGGAAAGGTTTATCTAACCAGGGCCGAGATCTATCCGGAAGATACTCTCCCTTTCAGCCAATACTTTCAACCATTAAAATCTAAGGAGTAGCAAGCTCAACTACCAGGTGCCAACGTCACATTGTTCCTCTCTAAAGCGTATTGCTTGCAACACAATCCGACTCACGCAGTTTGTACATCATGGGTGAAAAGGAGGCAAAAAACCTCAAGAGACAAAGCAGACCCACCAAATCCTGATTCACCCACAAAAGGTAAAAAAAGACATTAATGCTACAATGGACACACTACTCAATAAATTAGCAGAAGTACAAGACTTGGCTAAGTCTACAAAAGAAGAAATTTCAGCGATCAGACAGGACCTCAGAGACACCAACTCCAGGCTAACCGAAACGGAGGCCAGGATAAGCCACCTAGAAGATACTGTGACAAAAGTTTGCAAATCCCTTAAAAATCTATCAACCGCAAGAGATTCCCTAACTAGGAGGTTGTCTGAGCTTGAAGCAGAAATCTGAGAGGAAACCTACGCATTTTTGGAATACCGGAGGGCTCGGAAGATACCTCTAGTTCTTGCATCTCCTTCCTTGAATCCTGGTTCTCACAAGCAACTAACCTAACCTTCCACCAGCCACTTGAATTTGACAGAGCTCACAGGGTTCCCTCCAGAATCACTCCAAACCAAAAAGGTCCTAGACCAATCGTATGCAAGCCCCTACGTTTGCAACATTTCGAACAGATCTTGGCCTTTATGCGTAAAAACAACCATATCCTATGGAAATGGAGGGATGTGGGTCCGACTTCAATTTGGTTATTTTTATGTATTGTTATCACATTTTGCTTACTTTTGTCTATATGTCATTATTTTCTTTGCTCAAGTGCCAATTTCCATTACATAACTATGGCTCCATTTGTCAAACCGAAAATGTACTCCAGCTCTCATTCGTCTACCAATAGGGACCAATGTGTAGCACAACACATCTGTTTGGGCCAAATGCGCTGGCCTCCCGGGTACTTGTGGTACATATGGCGCACGTGGTTCAATGGTTACGTAAGACTCTCTATTAGTGCTCATGCCAAATGTGTAGTTGATATTCCACGATCTTATATCCCTACATACGTCCTATACTCGCTGACAGCTCACATAGGACGAAAGCTTAGTGACCTCAAAAGCAGCAGTGACACTAACCTACCTTGGATCACATTTATGAAACACCCATGATGTCACACACCTCGATCAAAACCCCCTTAGGGACCTCTATGCTGGATAACTTGAAAATACTCTCGCTTAACGTTAAAGGTCTTAACCATCTGGTTAAACGGAGAAAGATCTTGGATTATCTCCAGAGACAGAAAGGGGATGTTGTTATTTTACAAGAAAAAAAGATCGATGACAAACAATTCAATACACTTAGAAATAGATTTTACAATGAAGTTGTAGGTCTGAAGCAGTAGGTAAGAAAAACAGTGTTCTGACCCTTATAGCAATGAATCAAACATTGAGATAGGGCATACACGGCTGACACTTATGGAAGATGGGTCACAGCCAAATTGATTAAGGACAACACGGAGTTCTTTATTTCCAATGTCTACGCCTCCAACACTAATGATCTGGACTTCTGGAACAACCTAACTAAGCAGCCTGAAACTATCCCAGATTTGGCTATGCATATCCTAGCGGGAGACTTTAATCTACCTTTTGACCCGGCTTTAGACAGAGATTCACGGTGCACTTATCGCAGCAACAAATCCCAAAAAACCTTTACTAACCTCTGCTTAAGTTTTAATTTGCTGGACTCTTGGAGATTACAAAACCCCACAGGTAGGGAGTACACTTTGTATTCACCACCTCACAATTCCTACACACGTATTGACTATCTTTTTATCTCAAGTAATGCCACCTCTAGAATCGTGGAGACGTCAATAGAACCCAGGGTGGTATCAGATCACTCCTGTATCACTCTCCATATCCAACGTAAAACCGTCCATTCCTCAGTCTATCTGGAGACTGAATGATGAAGTGTTGGAACAGGAACAACATAGGAAACTCATAGTAAATGCAATCCAATCTTACCTTCTGCGCAATAAAAGGAACAACACATCTGACCTAAATCGCTGGGAGGCTCTAAAATGTGCTATCAGGTGTGAAATTATTAAAATCAGATCAGCAGTAATAAGGAATACAACAAGGCCCTTGACGTATTAGAGAAGGAGATCTCAGCCCTAGAAAGTAAGCACATTGCATCTAGAGACAAATTAATAATGAATGATTTGGTGAACAAAAAATATGAATATAATAAAACATTAAGCAATAGAGCTGGGGTTTGGATAAATAGGCAAAAGAAATTCAGGCTATGTGAATCAAATAAAGCGGGTAAAATTGTGGATATCTTTAAACGCTTTTATAACACCTTATATTCTAAAAACAAAGATGTAGATAATGCTATAATTCAGGATTATCTAGACGAGTGTGACCTGCCAGCTCTCTCAGAATCTGAGCAATCAGAACTTAATAGCCCAATAACCGCCCTGGAAATTGAAAAATCAATTAAATCACTTAAATGTGGGAAGGCACCTGGTCCCGATGGGTTCAGCGTGAAATTCTAAAAGTGTTTTCCCTCGCTTTTAACTCTGCCACTCTTACACTTATTCCATGAATTCAGTGAGGCAGGTAAAGTCACAGGAACACTGGCTGAAGCCATCATTGCAGTTCTACCTAAGGAAGGGAAAGACCCAACCCTTCCCAAAAATTACAGGCCGATCTCCCTCATCAACATAGATTGTAAGCTTTTTGCAATTATTCTAGCGAACTGTCTACAGAAATTCCTGCCCAAATTATTCACCCCTCACAGGTTGGTTTTTTAAAGAATAGACTTCGCAGCGATTATAGCAGGATCTTAGCCCATGTACTGGAGAAGGCAAAACTTACTAAATCACCTACAGTAGCCATAACGCTCGATGCCGAAAAGGCTTTTGATAAGGTTGATAGGACATACTTAGAAGCGGTACTGAATAAGTTTGGGCTTGGAGAAAACTTCACGCTATGGTAATGTCGTCGTATTTCAGCCCCTCGGCTAGGGTCTGGGCAGGAGGCTCGATCTCACCATCCTTCCAGTTGCAACAAGGAACCAGACAGGGTTGCCCCCTTTCTCCCTCACTATTTTTACTTGCGATCAAACCATTCTTATACCAAAGTAGGAGCAATGATCATATCTCAGGGGTCCACTTTAATGACTGTACGGTCAAGATCACCGCTTACGCCGATGACGTTTTAGTAGTTTCGGAAGAGGCTGATAAAGCCATTACTGCTCGCATATCCTCAATTGAAAGTTTCTCTAGTGTATCCGGCTATAAACTAAACAAAGATAAAACTGAAGTAAAACCCCTAAATAACCGCAGTAACAAAGAGATTATTGGGGATTCCGGCCTGACATGGCAACCAAAATGTTTTAAGTATCTGGGCCTTGACTTTGAGAAGGACGTGATCTCTACCCCTCACACTAACGAAAACTTAGTCTTCAAACAGATCTCCACATTACTGGAAGGGTGGTCCCCTAAATATCTTTCATGGTGGGGCAGAGCCGAAACGCTGAAAATGATGGTGACGCCTCTGGTGAATTATCTAGCTAGCATGCTACCGATGACTTTCTCCTGATTTTTTAAACAAGGTTGATAAGCTCTTCAATACATTCCACTGGCATGGGAAGAAACCCAGAATATCACTGACTAAGCTACAGCTATCTAAAGAAAAAGGCGGTCTGGGTCTCCCTAACTTCAGGAATTATCAAACCGTATTTCTATGAAAGCAAGAAGCCAATTGGTTGAGCGCACACCCATACTATACACCAGTTTGGCTAGATATAGAGAAGTCACTCATTGATAAAATGCCTTTATCTCCCATCTTCATCACTCTCGATATGTTCTCCTCAACACCAGACGAACCCTACTGAGATTAGACCTCCTACATAAATTAAGAGTGAATAAGTCTAAGATAGCTTCTTTATGGCGGAATCCCTCTCTAAGGATTGAAGGCAACATGCTCTACTGGGAGCTCTAGTCTCAGAAAGGTATAAACTTAGTGAAAGATCTTTATAAGGGCCCCCACCCATTACCCTTCTCAATTCTCCAGAGCCAACACAATCTAACCCCAGTGGATTTTTACGACTTTCTAAAATTGAAAGCTCTCCTCTCAGCACGCTACATCAAACCCTGTGACCCTCGCTCACTTCTCATCTCTCACAAATCTTGAAAGCGGGCCACACTGTATCCAGAATATACAAACTCCTTCTACCTAACCCTAGGAAGTCGCAAATATGTAATGAAGCCAAATGGGAGTCAGAACCCAACTCCACCAATACTTTGTTTGAATATGATAAAATATATAACACGGCCTTCCTGAATAAAATATCCCCTATTCTGCCTCAAACTAAGTATATGTTACTCAATAGGTCATACTGGACTCCTGAGAAACATTTTAAACTGCGCCTACGGGATACTCCGACATGCTCGAACTGTAACTCTGCTATTGGAGACCTCGCTCATATGCGCTTCACCTGCCCCACCCTGCAGCTGTACTGGGATAACATTTCTAAATGTATAGATCACATAATCAACATCAAACCCCCCCCCCCCCCCCGCCCCCCAGAAACCCCCCAGGGAATTTTCATATATCTTATTAGGCGCCCTAGACACAGCATTAGTCAATGATAATGACCGACATCTGATGGACTTCTTGCTCACCTTAGCCTGCAAAGTCATATTATGCAAATGAAAGAATGCTAAGAATCCTTTAGAATTTGGCAAGAGTAGCTGTCCTTAAGAGGTGCAGACAACCCGGCTCTCCATACCTCCCCATGGCGTAAGAATAACCGGAAGCTCTGGAAGTCCCTACGCGCCTCATCATTCTCATTTGACCCCTCATGAACCCGTCCTATTGTGATGGTATCTGTAACTTCATTGTAACTTCACTGTATTGTATGTAACCACGCTACTTATTTATATGGTCACTTGTAACCGATCTAGTCGTCCACTGCTGTTTTCTCATCATGTGGCCTTCATACAGACACTGGGCATAATCAACAGGCACCTTAGTACGCCAACATGCATGCAATAATGAACTTGTACGTATTATTTGAGTCGGACCCATTTCATTTTCTTTCTTTCGTCTCAATTCCTTTATTTCCGTTATTTCATGTATGTATTTTATTTGTATTTGTATTTCTCAATACAAATGACTTGAATTAAAAATAAATCCAGATTCATATATTGCCGACAGAACAGCACTTTGCTTTGCCAAAGAAATAGAGCAAAATGGCTTGCCGCTTGCGTTTTACTTACTTATTATAGGGCACGTGAGTTTCATGGTGCTGTCCAATTGCTGGCTGTTAATATTATGCTATGATACAAACCATACAGACATACAACAAACAATATTATCACCAGGTAGTTTTGCAACTGGCTCAGTGTGTTATTTATCTTTTTAAGAAGATTTTAGTTAAAGGAGACTGACAATGGCAGTTAATGAGGCTGAGATCTGACCATTGTACAAGCTACTGCAACTCTCAACTCTATATAATAAATCATGCAATTAAATCTCGGGTTACAATTTTGGCTTATGTCATGTTCTTTAACATGCTACTTATGCTAACAATATGCACACTTGTTACTGAAAAGATTTACCACAAAAGAAACCAAAAGCTATTCCACATTATGCTTAATCTAGTGTTAAAACTGAAGTGCATGCAGGTCTGAGTTGAGCTAATTGTCTTCCCGAGTTGCTATAGTTTGTTTCTTCGAAATGAAGCCTATTGGGAACTTAGGACACAAACTATCCTAAGTTATTAATTCTCCCTTTGTAAAAGCCTAGTTCATTATAAAAGCAAAGCTAGCTTCAATGATTGGTCAAAGTTGACCCTCTTCATTGGAAGAGGGTCAACTTTGACCAATTATTAAAGCTGGCTTTTTCAGCTTCCTAATTGTGCAATGTGTTGATTGTCCAAATTTGAGAAGATCAGAATTGCAGTATGTAATCTTAGTTATGGGCATTGTTAGGTCTGGCCTACTAGTTGCTAGACTTATTGTTGCCTTTCAGTGGGCTTAGAGCCAGCCCATTGCTTACCATTGTTTAGCTTCATTGTCACACATTTACTTGCTTCTTATTCGTTAGCATGTGTGGGATTTCCTTCCTCTTCTTGTTTTTGTCCCTCCCTTAGAGTATGGATGCATTATTTGTGTCCTTGCGCTGCTCCCTTTTCAGCTGCTACCTCTTTGGTTTTGTTTAAGCACTTTACAAAAGTGCATGTGTTTTCCAATTGGCTCCCTCATGTACTTCTTCCCCTCTGAAGCCCTTTCATGTTGCTCTTTCTGCCCTTGTGCTTCACATCTACTGTCTACTGTGATACCCTTGAGTTCTTATCCCGTATTGCTTTTTTGCTCAGTGATTCTGCCCCAGCTCCAAGTTGTGCTCGCTTTCATTTGCAACCCCAGCAATCCTCCTATTTGCTACTGCCCACCTACTCCCTTTGTGTTACTCCGCCCCACCCTCCTGTTGCTTTCCCAGTCCTTTGTAATTCTGCCTACCACACCCTAGGTGTGCTTCCCCCTTCTCCTTCACCCCCCTCCCCCAAGTGTGTGCTTCTTTTTTTCTTTTTAATTATGGACCCAACACGGATTGGCAAACACAAAGCAACAAAAGGTTACATCATTTTGTAGCTCGATCAACAACGAAAGAGTGATTGCCCAAGTATTGGAACCTTCATAGATTCCCATGCTCTGTATCATTCCCCCGTCGACGGAATGGGAGCCTCAGTAAACAAAACATACCATAGCAGTAGGTACAAAAGAGAAAGAAAGGCCTAGGCCTCATCTCATTTTGTAGCATATCCACCTCTTTTTGTAAAAGAGACTAAAAAACTGCAACAACCAATTAGAGTAGCCTCGCCCCATAGAACCCTCCTGAGAGAGCCTCAGATTTTCTACCACGCGTTGTGCTAAGGGAGTGTCCTCTGAGCTCTGCTCAGTTTTCTTTCTACAACTTGAATTTCAACTTATTTCTTCAAAATGTCGGATAAAGAAAAGGTCTTGTTCAAGGCTTGTGCTACCTGCTCAAAGAAGAGGCTTTATGTGGAAGACAAGCATAAGGATTGTATTTACTGCTTGTACCCAGACCACAAAGCCACTGATTGCAAGATCTGCAGGACCTTCTCCACTAAAACATTGAGGGATAGAGAAGGAAGACTTCTGACTTGGCTGAGGAAGATGAAGTCTAGGAAGGAGGTGGTTTCCAGCGACAGCGAGGATTCTTCTTCAGCTTCCTCTTCATGAAGATCTAAAAAGAGGGGTAGGTCTTCCCCTTCAACATCAGCTGAACCACCTTCTAAGGCCTCCCAAAAGACCTCTGATAGGTCTAGTATGTCTAGTCTCCGAACATCTCCTCACCGAGGTGCAAAGGAGAAAGAGGGATCGGCATCTGAGGTGGTTTCTACTCAGAAAGGATCGCAAGGCCTTCTGTTCTCTCTCTGCCACCTGGGAAAGTAAAAGGTTTCACAAAGCCTGTTTCCCTACCTCAGGAATCGAAATCTGAGAAGAAGACCCGCTCGTCGGCGGTGACATCCTCGGGTACATCGACGACGGCTAAAATCCATCATATGGCTATTTCTACCTCGTCGACGGGACCGTGGACGACGGCAGCCTCGACGATGGCTTTGACAACGGCTGGAGTTTCAATCTCTTCGTCGTTGACGAGATTGGTATCCTCAACGTCGACTATGATGACGCCGACCGTGGTGTCGACGACTACGAGAACTACGTCAACGATGGCGATGACGATGTCTTCTTTGATATTGGTGACGAACTCGTCGACGATGCCGTCGGCGATTTCTCCGACGACGATGACTCTATCTCCGACGACCGTGCTCTAGTCGACAACGACTCCATCACCAGCGACGACGATCCCGTTGACGGTATAAAAAGTTGAAATTTCAATAAAAAGACGCCAGATTACACCAGACATGACATTGCCACAAAAGCTAACGCCTTTTCCTCCAGCCTTACTAGTAGAGGAGGACTATTCAGAGGATGATGATGATGATGATGGTCCATATGGGGATGCTTACAGCCCAACTCAACTCCAGGTCAAATACCAGGACTCGGATTCGGATGACTATTACGAACAACAGCGGCAGCCTCCTCCTAGGGAGCGAATGCAGGACTAATCTCAGCAGGGGATGGTCTCTATACCCTACTCATTGATAAATGACCTGCAAATTATGTTAATGGATTATAGGAGAAGATTTCCTTCCCAATCCTCCGAAGTGACACAGCCGCCTCCTCAACCACTGCCACCTTCTTCATCAGCTACTGCAGTTCAACCAAGGGAACAAGAACCTGCAGAAGAGAGACAGACTATCACCACAGGTCAGGCGTATGGTGATAATGATGACGATTCCTCTGATGATGGACAGGATATGACAGAGATGCTGGATCCAAATAGAGAGTGGGATAAATACGTTATTCCAGATCCACCCTCTCCTTCACCGGATTCTGTAGATTCCCCTCCAGCAGACATTGGAGGTTTCCATGACCTCATAGAAAGAGCTTCTAAAAGGTTTGGCCTTCCGGTACCAATGGTTCAATCGGACTGCTTCTTCTATGATTTCAAAGAACCATTCAGGAAATCCATCCGCTCTATTCCCATCATAGAGCATGTGTGGCCTCAGGGTGTGAAAGTCATGCAATCTCCAGCTACTGTGATTCCGGTTCTACCGCCACTGGAGAAGAAGTACAAGGCCCCTGATGGTAGTCCCGCTTGCCTGGTTGGCCAACCGAGGCTGGACTCTGTGATCTCCCAGGCGGCGCAAAGGAAATCGAAGAACCCATCAGCTCCTCTGGCTTTTCCACCGGATAAGGAGGGTAGACGCCTTCACAATGTGGGTAAAAGATTCTCTTCAATGTCAAGTGTCCTGGTTCGTGCCTCCAATGCACTTGCAATTTTGGGACGAAATGATCACCAAATGTGGTGCGATGTGTCTCCGTTTGTGGATCAGCTACCGTAGAGTGCTAAGGCGGATGCAAGGAAGATTTTAGAGGAAGGGGAGCGATCTTCCTCAGAGATAATTGACTGCGCCATGGACATCGCCACAACTGCTTTTCATGCCTTGGCAGGTTCGGCTGTCCTAAGAAGACCAGGTTAGCTAAGGGCTACCTGGTTTCGCCCTGAGTTACAGAATAAAATTCTAGATTTGCCCTTTGATGGGGATATGCTTTTTGGGAAGCATATAGATGACTCCTTACAAGATATCAAAAAGGACACTGAGACAGCCAAGTCCTTCGGCACTCTGGAATATCGTAAGGTACCTTTCCGAGGGGCAAAAGGCAAGAATTTCTCCAGCTACAGAGGAGGATACCAGCAGCGCTACTCCTCATATTCTCAATCTTCACAAACCTACAAGCCCGAATACTATGAGACAGGGCCAATCAGCATCTTTCTCTCGCCAGCCGGTAAGAGGTCGACAGGGTCGCCAGGAGAGAGATTCATCCAAACGGCAATAGCTGCCTCTTGGCTCTGTCTACTGTTCCTTCCCCTCCGGAAACATCAGAGGGGGGCAGGATTTCTCATTGTCTACGCAGCTGGATGGTCATAACATCAGATCGGTGGGTCCTAAATATAATTTGGTTTGGTCACACATCGGAATTTCAACAACTCCCACCTTCAAATGCTCCTCAATCAGCTAGGTCTACGACTCAACAGGGACAAATCTGTTCTTCAACCAGCCAGGTCAGCCAGGTTCCTAGGCTCCATTCTTTATACAAGTTGCTGCAAGGCTTTCCCTCGGAAGAAAGACAGAAAAGACTTATTCTTTCGGCTCGTCTCCTACAAAAGAAACGGTCTCTATTGGTCCGTCTGTACAAGTCACTCCTAGGATCGATTTCATCTTGCATACCCTTAATTCCGCACTGCAGATTTCGGATGCGTCTGCTGCAGGAGCAGCTAGACAAACAATGATGCCAGGCAGAAGGCACATTCGATGACAGAATATCAGTGACCCCATTAATGAGGAAAGCAGCCGACTGGTGGACGGTGAAAGACAATATCTCAAAGGCTCTCACCTTCCAAATTGCTCCATCTCCCATGGTTATAACCACGGACGCCTCGCTTGAGGGCTGGGGGGCAGTATTGCAGGATCTTCAAGTGAGCGGTCATTGGATGCCCGAGCAGCGCACTTCCCACATCAATCTTCTGGAACTCAAGGCCATTCAGTTAGTTTTGCAAGCCTTCCTTCCAAGAATTCGGAATTCCACGGTGCTGGTACGTACAGACAACACAACGGCCATGCACTATATAAACAAGCAAGGCGGGACAAGATCTCAGCTTCTTTCAAGGGAAGCCCAAAGAATATGGAACTGGGCAATTCTCCACCGGGTTTCTCTTTCGGTAGAACACCTCCCAGGGATGCTCAACATGACAGCGGAAGCCTTGAGCCATCTAAGATCAATGTGTCACTAGTGGGAGTTGGATCAAAACACTCTTGACGAGGTCTTTGACTGTTGGGGCACTCCGACCATAGACCTGTTTGCGAGTCCAGAAAACAGAAAATGCCAATCCTACGCAAGCAGGGATCACCATCACAATTCTCTGGGGAATGCTCTGTCGATAGCCTTGAAAAGCGCATTTGTTTATTCCTTTCCTCCAATACCCCTGATTCCGAGGCTAATCAGGAAACTCAAAGCGGAACTCTGCAGAATGATTTTAATCGCACCAGCGTGGCCTCGCCAGTTCTGGTTCACCGAGCTTCTCCTTCTCTCTCAAGATCAGCCAATTCACCTGCAGCCCATCCAGTCTCTATTGACAATGTCTCAGGGTCAAGTGCTGCATCTAGACCCGAGCTCACTCCAATTGACAGCGTGGCTCCTGAGTACCAAGAAATCCAGGATTTGAATATCACTCAGGAGTGTAAGGACATACTGTCTCAATCCCGGGCTCCAAGTACAAATATGACTTATCGTGCCAAATGGGAAACTTTTCTGCATATGGTGTCAGCGGGAGAATCTCCATCCGTACACTTCTGCTCCTCACCAGGTTTTACCTTACATTCTTTCAGAATTCAGACGAACAGCTTCAGGTCCTTTTCTGTGGTCTGCAAGGATTATCAAACAATTCCTAAAGGGTCTCTTCAGAGTTTTTCCTCCAGTCCGGCCTCCACCTCCTGTTTGGCAACTCAATTTGGTTCTCATGAGACCTCCATTTGAGCCTATTAACAGAGTGGATCTTAAATCCCTTTCATGGAAGGTGTGTCAGGTCCTTGATCCTCAGAATCGTACGATGCTTAAATGGGTTCCACCTCCCGACAGCCCCACGGTCTGAATAAAACAGACACTATGGAGTGATCAGACGAGGGAAGGGAAGGATGGGGACAGCAGGGAGGGAGACCTGTAACGAGAACAAGGCACTATGAGACAAACACTTACAGCACAGTTATAGATAAGTTTTGCGCTACACTGTTCATAAGATATCGAGCATTGTATTGGTAAGTGCAATACCTGTAAAGGAAAATAACGTAACAATGCCTGGCAGCCAGGAGTCCAGAGGAATGCAGCCAATTGTAACCTGTGAGAATAACAGGATATCAGTACCAATTCCTAAAGTTCCATAAATACTGAATTCATGAAATATCTCCAAACATACCCAGTGGGCTGATAAAGGTCTCTTCAACAGGGGGGAAGGTGTATGGAGCTGGACAGGCAAAAGCTCAACCAACCTCTGCTGCGTGATACAAAATAAATAAGGATAGTTATAATTCCAGCATTGCTCCAGTATTATAACCCAAATCTCCCTGGTTATTAGCACCATAGAAGTATCCAATCATAGAGGAACATAAGGTGTGCTCCAAATCAGGTGTTTAGCGATTATACCAGCATACATAACCAACAACTTGCTGGTTAGTTCGTTTACCAACGATAGAATCCTTATCATTTAGGAAAAGTAAATGTTGTGTACATCAGTGGCTCATAAACAAGAACTCTCCCGTAAGCACTAAGATCAAGTGTCTCTCCCGGGAAAATGAACCATTGAATAAGCAGATAACCTTCTTAAGACACAGAATGTTGCTTATCAACCTTTAACCACAAAGCTGACCTAAGTTAGTAAGTTATACTAACTTCCAGCAGTCCCGCAAGAACCTGTGAATCGGTTCCGCCAACAGGACTGGGACTTAAACTAGAAATGCTGCAATCGACAACCAGCCCGATATCGGAGGAAGCCAGTCGCATGCGATAACAACAGCAGTCCCGCAAGAACCTAAGGAATGTTCGGCCCATGGGACTGCTACAGCGGTAAAACAGGAACGAATGCAAGAATCCACAGAACAATGGTGTACTGAAGGAAGAGTCTATAATTAGAACAAGGAAAGAGAAATGGTGGTGCGAAGCACCCCTACCAATCCTCACTCGGCGGCGGTCTAAGAATCAACGGCCCCGCTCTGTGTTCCGGCAACAGACTTGAGCAGAGGCGCGCTGACGTCAGACACGCCTCTGCCCATTGCCTCATGGGAAGTGTAGTTTCTTCCTTCGCCTTCCCCGTTCCCGCGATTCATGGCTTAGGGCAGTGTTCTTGGTCGGCCCCCGCCATGGGTTGCTACAAGGTGGCTCTTCTCTTGGCTCTAACTTCAGCTAGATGGATAGGTGAGCTCCAAGCGCTTACTATTATGGAACCATTTTTACAGTTCAAGAAGGACACTCTAATCCTGAAAACAAATCCGAAATTAATTCTGAAGGTCCCTTCGGATTTCCATTTGAACGAACCAGTGGTTCTGAAATCTTTTTTCCCTCGACCATCGTCTCCAGCAGGAAAGTCTCTACATTCTTTAGATGTCCAAAGATGTTTAACATTTTATCTAGAGCAAACAAGAAGTTTCAGGATGTCCTCATAGCTCATCGTTGCTTACAGTGCACCGCGGAAAGGGTTTCCGCTTTCAAAACGGAGCATTTCAAGGTGGAATTCCAGTGCAATTCACTTTTGTCACCAGGAAGCGGGCAAGCCGTTAGACAGAGATCAGTCTCATCCTCTTCAGCTCTCTTCACTGGGGTCCCTATCGGGGACATTTGTAGAGCGGCTACGTGGAGTAGTGCCCACACATTCACAAAGCATTACTACTTGGACTCTGCCACAAGAAGCGAAGCTGCAGTTGGACAAGCAGTCCTGAGAAATCTTTTCCAATGAGAGTTGAGCTTTCCCTACTATCCCTCCTTCCTATGATTGCACATTTTGTAAAAGATAATGTTTCCTATTTGTTATAACAAGGTATAGTTGCTTCCTACGAAAGGCAGTTTTCTAAGATGTGTTGATACTCTTGTAACAAAATGTGCTCTTATTGCTCACTACTAGATACTCTGATACAAAGCATGGGAAGTTCCAATACTGGGGCAAGAAAACACGTTACTTACCTGTAACTTTGGTTCCCCGGTATTGGTAACTTTAATAGATTCCCATGTGCCCACCCTCCTCCCCTGGGAAAGCTCAGCCTCTTGCAAATGTGGTTCGGTTACACAACGGCTACGACAATCTGAGGCTCTGAGGCTCTCTCAGAAGGGTTCTATGGGGTGAGGCTCCTCTGATTGGTTGTTGCAGTTTTTTGGTCTCTTTTACAAAAAGAGGTGGTTATGCTACAAAATGACTACTGCTATGGTATTTTTTGTTTACCGAGGCTCCTATTCCGACAATGGGGGAATTATACAAAGCATTGGAATCTATGAAAGTTACCAATACTGGGGAACCAAAGTTACAGGTAAGTAACTTGCTTTCTTCCGAATGATTGTTATGAGCAGAGCAAAAAGAGTCATATGTGTTTTTAAAAAGAACCCTCTTTCACCCGAGGCTCATGCAGGCTTGGTGTTTGTCTACAAAATGATGCAGCTAATCACCTCATAGGCTTTTGATTTCTTTTTAGGTCTCCGCTGGCGTGGGCTGCGCACATGCGCAGTCTCGCTGGTGAGATTTTATGATTTAGAGGGGATTTCAGTAACGGGCTGCAAGCCCCGCCCCTCTTTCCCATTGGACGGCGTCACCATTTATGCTGAACAGTGGCCAGCCATTGGGAAAGAGCATTCTGTGACATAGACTTTTCTCTTTTTCTGCCGTCCCACTTGGACGGCCAGGCCTGCTTTCCTTCGGAAGTAAAAGTTTTCTTATCTTTTTGGGGCCAAACACATGGCCCCATAAAGATAATAAATGTTTTACTTCAGGAGGAAAGTAGGTGAGGAGGTCTAAGTGGGACGGCAGAAAAAGAGAAAAGTATAAGTCATGGCTAGCGCTTGTTTATCCAGCACTCGCCCCCTCCTCTCGCCCATCCTCCTGCTGCCTCCTTTTAGCGTGTTCCTTGCGCTTGTTCTTTCTAAAAGCGTGCCTGTCTCTGTATAATTATTAGTTGACAGGCTTGAGTAACGTATGCCTATCGCTGAAGCGTACGTAATATTCTATTTAATTTAAACACTTTGAGGAGCGTGCCCGTCGCTGTATAAATCATAGCAGACAGGCGTGACTAAAGCGTGCCTATCGCTGACAAACTATATTGACTTCCCGCAATATAGCCACCGTAGAAGGTGCGTAGACGTGATGAGGAAACAACCACCTCCGCACAATCCTCAAGAATCCATTCACTCACAAGCGCTTCCAGCGTCATTGAACATGCGCCCTGCCTCGAGCGTTGCCACCTTCGCCTCGAGCACTGCTGGACTTGCGCACAGTTTGAATAGCTCATGCATAGGCCAGAACTGCTGCCACAACAATTTAAAAGGTAAGTACAAACATGGTTTGACAGTGCCTCTTGTACGGCGAGTACTTGGCAGTATGTAGTCCTCTTTGCTCCTAAATTCATGACGATTTCCGCTTACTCTGCGGTTTTCGTCCTCCACAGTGCCGCAGTTAGTCGGCTCATCTTCTGTGTATAACTGATTCATACCTGTGGGTACACAGTACCAGTGTGTCTCCCGCTTGTCGCCATTTCTGTAAAGATGGGGCTCACCAGGAAAGTATTGAAAGTACTTTATTCCATTTAACGGCACGGTACAACGAAACAGGTGCTGAGCCTCCGACAAGCCCCCTAGTAACTGTCTAACATCCCACGTCATGCATCCCCACATTCAACCTGCATTCCAAACACTCCAGTATTGCACTAAGCCATATCCTCTAAATATGCAATGGATGTTTTAGCATGACTTAGCAAGAAGTCTCGCCATTCCAAAGGATTTTTCTTGGGTTATTCATCTTGGTTACAGGCACTATACCATCAGTAAGGCACCTTAGCTTCTTTGCATTTCATCTTGCCACTGAAGGACCATCCGATGCTCGTGTGATGCGCGCAACTGCCTCTAGGTTGAGTGCGCTCTATATTAAACTGCAAAGAAAAATCCAAAGGAAGAGTAACAGAGCATATATACTTGCAAAAACAACAGTTGATAGACAGAATGCAGAACAATGTCATACATTCACCCCAGTACAGAGATCTGGGCCTAAATCCATCGTTATTTTGCTCACCATGCCATTCCCGTTTGAACCCAGCCATATGCAAATCATTCTTGACCCTGTGCCTCATGGGAACAGTCCAGACTGAACTGCCAAGCCAGGTCCTCCCTGGACCGGAAACAAGCATCCTAGGACCGCTTTCGGGGTTTCACCCCTCTTTAGCCAGGATAGCTTGATTCCAATTGGCATGGAGAGCACAGGACCCACGTCTAGGCATACCCATCCCAATTGGGGTGACAAATGCAAAACAAGCATTGGCATAGCCAATAGGTCTCGCCTTTGGGACCTTATAAATGTTTAGTTATCCAGCACAATATCCTTGGTGCAACAACATCAAGTGTTGCATGGCTAAACACTTATAAGGTCCCAAAGCCGAGACCTATTGGCTGTGCCAATGCTTGTTTTAAAAGCCATGCTGCACAGCATTGGGAATGCTGTATTGCTTGACCAATTGACAAAGCAAATAGTTTCAAAGGTGAGACTTATTTGCTTTGCCAGTGCTTGTTTGATTTTGTTCTGTTGATCTAAATGTGCTTTAGTTTTAAGTTGCTGAGCTTTAGTTTTATGTTGCTGTACAGAGAACACCAGAACTTGTGCCAAAAAATGTTTCCATTAGTAATTCCCCCTTTTATCAGTCTATTCCTAAGGAAAATGTGTTTACATGTTGTGTGGACATTTCTGAAACTCCTTTTCAAAAACCTTTTTTCACTAGAGCTGCTTTAGACCGGGCAACTGTGTTGCTGAGTTTGACCATTGGTGGAAAGAAACGCATAGACCATGTATGGGGATCAGGAGGCGGCCAACAACCAGTCAAAAATCTTGTAAAAGAGGTAAATTATTTAGAACAACTATGCTCAAATGTATGCTTGAATTAATAGTATCATGATAATTATTAGCACTGGAAGAGTTTACCTGGTTTTGTAGTGTGCACCTAATATATTTACTCTTCTAAGATGCAGTTGATTCTTAGAGTTGTAAGGACATGCCGTTTTCCTAATGTCAGTAACCCAGTTGGACTAAGCCCATAAACCTGAACTACTTTAAATCTGATTCCCTTAGGAGTCCCCTTTTAGCTTCATCCATGTATTGACCGTACATTTCAAAATTAGACTTTTTTTCTGTGAAATCTAGTTCTTTAAGTTTGTGTTTTACCACAGACTCTTGCAGATGATTTACATGCAAATGTTGATATGAATACGTTTTTGGAAGGGCATCATTTGGTAGGCAAATTACATTACTTCGTTAAGCATGCAGGTGCGCATTCAATACTCTTGTTGCGTTTTACCTGTAAATCATAGTATTTGTAATTTAGAATTACAATTTCTTTCTTTCAACCACATCTTAAACACAATTGTTTATGTATTTTGTCACAGCAGAAAACAAATGCATTGCTAATCTGTGTTGGTCTTTCTTTCCATCTAGGATCTTTACTACTCTTTCACACATTAAACATAGTTTGTCTTCTGCTTCCACTACTTCTGCATTACTACCACATAATTCCTTTTTAAATGTGCCTGCCGCAGAGTTGGTGTGGGATTTGAGGATATCAGCTAGTTGATTAGTTGGGTCAGCCACCCATCGATTTGAAGTCAATAAAATTTAACAGAACCATGCTTTCCTTTAATACTTTTAAGTGTTGATAGTTGAATACTGCATAAATATCAGTTGATGTTTTATTTTTTATTATTAATATGACTTGCTAAATTTAATTTACACCAAGAGGGGTTATGAACTTGTATTTTATCTATATTGGATTGGATAGCAGCCTACCTTGAATCAGCATGTTGAATGATAATGTTCTGCATCATAGCATCTCGGTTGCTAGTCTAAAACATTAGAGTACGTCCTCACTGCATGTAGGGACTCTGAAACTTTTTTCATCAAACATATATATATATATATATATATAATCAATAAAGAGGATGAAGAGACGAACGATCAAATGTTGCAGATATGCTTCTACAAAGGTAAGATTTTTGAGTTTTAGTAATACCAAAAGAAAAATCTATCTGAGAACTACGTTGTTGTACCTACTTCTCAAATTACTCTGTAACAGGTTTCATGTTTAAGTAGTGAGGAAAGGTGTAGCATGACAGACTTACATTCTAAAACTTAGTGTTCTGTTTAAGAATTCCACAGGCTTCCACTATCTTCGATGCCTGGTATTCGCAGTTGCCTTAGTCTTTTTAAAAAGTTTTTATTAAATTGTGGGGAATCTGGAACGTTCTCTTTTCACACTTGTATTTTTCTCATGAATTTCTCTTCACTTTACCTTGACATCTTTGATATCCAGCAATCGTAGTAGTGGTTTTCTTATTCTCAAGGGGTTTTTTCCCGTCCAAATGCCTTCCCTGTTTGTGAAGTGTTGTGGCAGGAAGAAGGCTGCCATATACCCACTCAAAATATGTATGGAGTGCTTACCATCTTTCCAAAAGGTCTAAAAAGACCCTTAAGGATAGGGAGGGAATAACACTTTTTGGTAAACAAGAATATTTGAGGGCAAAGGAGTTGAAAAAAGGCAGAGAAGCACTCTAGGTAACCTTTGGTTTCCACTATGATGGAACCCCAGACTACTTTCACAGGGAGAGGGCTAGGAAAAAAGGATAGGAAAGAGGGGAAACAAGAAGACTCTGTATTGTAATTTCCATCTGCATCATTCACGGTCGAAGACTTTGACGTCTCCTAACGCCTCGTCTATGACCTATTCCCCTTGGAGAACAGGTTTAACGTGACAATACCACTAATCCACACAAGTTGGGGTGGTTAAGCAGGTATGCTGCAAGTGGTTTCCAAATATCTGATGGTTTCGACACAGTTGGCAGTTCCTCAGCATATAATAAAAAATTGTCTCTGCAGTATACAGCGTCTTGTATCCAATTCGTCAGGGTTTAGGTTTGCTTACTGTCCCAATGCATAACCACCTTGGTTTTTGCCAAAAGCAACAGTATGGCAGTTCATTTCTTTTTCATCGATTTCACAGGTATATGCAATCCTAATAAACATAATTGTGGTGTGCATGCAAACGTACACAAGATCAATATACCCAAATGATGAGTCACTATTTCCCAATTTTTTTTATCTTATCACAATTCCACGCTAGGTGTCCAAAGACTGCCTGATCAGCTCCGCAGCTCTTACATCGCGCATTGTCCCGTAGTTCATATTTATGTAATTTGGTTGGAGTGTGGTAGGCTTGATGAATGTACTTGTAATGAATAATACGGAGGGTACCATTAGGTGTGAGCAGTGTAATAAGTGCACAACATGATGCCCAGTCATCATCTGTCAGGGGGGTGTCTAAAAGTTTGTTCCAGTTGTCCCAGGCCTTATGTGTTTGTGTCCCATTTCCGCTTGAACTAGCTTCTTTAGTCTCAAGGTTATGTTAGTGTGAGTAGGTGTGGCTATCAACGTCTGCAATGGCTGTATCGTTGGAGGCTCCGCTGGGAATGTGGGGTACAGTTCCTTAATGGCTGCCCTTATTCTGTGATAAATAAATCTGAATAGCAGTGTCTGGTTGCTAATGTAGGACAGGTCGTCTAGTGTGATGAAGGTACCATCGGGGTATAAATTACTCATCTGTTTGATGCATATTTGTTCTAGGATTTTCATGCAGTTTTTTTCTTGTGTGACTGACAGCGCAGGGTAATGAGCCAGTGGTAGATTTGGGACATAAATCGGGGCTTTGCCCGCTTTTTGACTAATGTTATGCCAAACATCCGATGTCGTCCGCACCGTGTTTATTTCTCGCGCCGATAGGTGTTGTCGAGTAAGTGTGAGTATACTTTGCAGTGGTAATTGGATCTGCATCACCATCCTCCACTGCTAAATGTGGCAGATATCTCACCGGGTGGTACCAATAGTACGCGTATTGTGCCTGTGCGCATAAATAATATAAGTGGATATCCGGGACTGTGAAACCTCCTGAGTCATACGGAAGTGTCATGGTTTGGAGGCTTATGCGGGCTTGCTTCCCGGTCCATTTCAGCCTGCTGAAATCCGAGCATATCCGTTTAAAAATAGGAGCTGGTGGTTTTATTCGTATATTAATAAAAAGATATAGCAGTTTGGGTAACAGCACCATCTTTATTAGTGATATTCTATCAGCGAGTGATAAAGGCAGTGTGATCCATCTGGTTATTTGCGTTTCTATGTGGTCTATTGAGGTTTCATAATTATATCTTCGTACTAATTCCGCATCTCGGTGCACCCAGATACCTAAGTACTTGATTGGATCTTCATGCCAAAAAAGTGGAAATTCCATTTGTGGTGCTTTAGTGTGTGCTGTTAGTGGTATAACAGCCGATTTACTCCAGTTGATGTGTAGTCCCGAGATGTGGCCATACTTTATATACTCACGTAGTATAGGAGAGAGGGTCTCTTCTGGATTACGTAGGTATAGCACCATATCATCTGCATATAATGATAGGATAATAGGTCTCAGACTGACCCGCAGTGCTGCATGTGCGTGTTTCTGACAGATTTTACAGGCTAACGGTTCCAAAGCAATGGAGAAAAGTATTGAAGACAGCGAGCAGCCCTGTCTGGTACAGCGCTGTGTTACTAATGTGTCCGATATATGCCTATTTACCTTGATGCGGGCAGTGGGTTTGTTATATATTAGGGCAATCCAGTTGATGAGCATAGGTGGTAAGCCTATTGCTTGTAGTATCGCAAACAGATAAGGCCGTTCAACAGATTCGAAGGCCTTAGCTGCATCTAGAAGCACCGCCACGGCCTGCAACTCCGGAATCAGCTGATGTAGAAGAGCAAATATGGTGCGTAAGTTATGTGCTGTGGCATGAGTGGCTGCAGTATTGTGGCTAGTATCTTAGCGTCATTGTTTATCAACGATAGGGGTCTATAAGATTCCGCCTTGTCTGGTCTCTTGTCTGACTTTAAGAGAGCCACTATAAGCGCTTCACGTAGCGTTAGGGGCTTAATTTTGTTATAAGCTTCATCATACATCTCTAGCAAAGGTGGGATGAGTAGATCTGGATATGCTTTATAGAATTCAGCAGTATATCCGTCTAGCCGGGCGATTTACATTAGGTAGCGATTTGATTGTTGTCAGTACCTCTTCCTCCAATATAGGTTGAGCGAGGTATTCAAGGTGTGTGTCAGATAGCCATACCAAGGCAATATCTTCGATGTATTTTAAAATGTTGGCCTCATGTGCTGTGTGTTGCGACTTATAAAAATCACTGCATGTTTCTACAAATGTGTTAAGTATGCCCTGGGTATCGTAGTGTAGTTGTCCGCCGTCATTCTCTACCTGAGTAACTGTATGCTGTTTGTGTTCTGAGCGTAACTTTTGAGCTAGTACTCCCAGTTTGCGCACTACCTGGTGTCGGGAGATGTATTTTATTTCATCATCTGCTAGCGCATTATATCTATTCAGTTCTTCCCGTAGTTCACTATGGGTGAGTGCACTGTGGGACTTGTTATACTCTTCTTCTAGGCGTGGTATGCGATCATCACACATATTCAGTTGTTTTCTGATATCCTTCAGGATACCAGCATTCGTACTTATACAGACACCCCTCAGCGTGGATTTAAAAGCTTCTTATAAGGTACCTGCACTTTCAACTGATTTTCCATTGTTAACAAAATAATCTTCTATCGCCATTTGTATTGTGTCTTTAATTGTTAAATGTTAATTGATATTTGTATAGCGCTAAATCACCGTCGGGTCTCTTAGCGCTAGGGAGGAAGTAGGTTAGGCAGCTAGACGACACTAGGGTCCAACGTGAGATTAAGCTGTATTTAGTGATTCCCTGAACAGGATAGTTTTAAGCTATTTCCTGAACTGAAGCAGGGAGGGTTCCTTTCGGAGGTGCTCGGGTAGCGGGTTTTAGAGCTGGGGGGCTAAGATAGAGAAGGCTCGACCTCCCTTCGATGCAATCTTATACCGAGGGCAGGATAGCCGACAGGCCTGGGATGACCGTAGTGTGCGGCCCGGCACATAGGTCTCAAGGCGTTCCTTTATGTAAGATGGGGCCTGCGGGGGAGCCTGTTTTAATCCGATTCATAAGTCGGGAAAGGGAGACAGGGTCCAATTTGGGGAAACTGGTAAGCATTTGAACTGGGGCGGCTTCCTGAGGTAGGGGAGCGGAGCTATAATTAATCGAGATATTGTCAATGTCAGAAAGAATATCAATCACTTTCTGCAAAAAAAAGGCTTGGAAAGTGTTGCAATCAATGCAGTCATCTTCTGATTTCTGCTCTGATTTTTGGCTGAGTTCCTTTAGGATTCTGAAGGTCTCTTTCTGTCTGTTTGCAGCTGTAGTGATTCTGATCTCATAATATTCAGCTTTAGTGGTAGAGATGTGTTTTTTGTATAGGTTGAGTTGTCTTACAGATTTCTTGCTCAGCTGGGTCATAAGTTTTACGCTATCGTCTCTCTGTGTGGCGGAGCTTTATCTTTATATTGCTTAGCGATTGATTGTACCAGGGAGCCCCTTTTCCCTTATCTTTGATCCTTTCCCTTCTCTCTGGTGCTACGTGATCAATGGCTGCACATAGGCTGTTCGTAAGGGTTTCACATTCCTGATCCAAGTTTCCCTTTCTAGTCTTGGGGAGGGGAGAGGGGGGGACCTGAGGAGCGTATCCACTAGAACTGTAGGTTCAATTGATTTCCATTTCTGTGTCATTTTCCATTTGTGAGGAGGTTTTTGGAAGGTGGGTGTCTGTCGGTATCCAGCAGCAGATAAGATAGTGATCACACCACACACAGGGACTGATATCTATAAGACTAGACCGCGGTTGGGAAGTCCAGACGAGGTGGGTAACGGCGGAGAATGCAGAGCAAACAAAAGGCTAGAGAGGTATTTAAAAGTGATTTCTTAGTTTTAAAAAGGAGCGCTGTCAACAAACATAATCACGTCATTTTTTAAAAGAAACAGTCACAAATGCGAGCGCATGTGAGGTCAGGCAGCCGCCTACTCACCGAAATCCCTTTATAGATGGGAACTAGGAGCGCAGTGGCATTGAATCGCCACACAAATGGTGGGCGTATGTAAGTCAGAATTGTTAATGCCAGTAGGACAGGTTTGTGGTCAGGGTGGTGTGTTATGTCTTTAGCCCATGTGGATGCTTGGCTTGTGAGAAGCCAGTAATCCAGTCTCGACCAACTGGTTTTTGCAGTTGAGAAATGGGTGCTATCCTGAGTTGGGGGTTGCGCATGCGCATGCGCCATACGTCAAGCATGCGGAATTCCGTCATGCCATTGAGAATAATTGAGGCTGCACACGTGTGATGTTCTGTAGTATTATGGGATCTGTCCATCATGTCATCCAGCGCTACATTCATGTCTCCTCCCCATATCAGTTCCATATCTGGTAGAGCGCGTATCTGCGTTCAGAGGTGCATAAAGAAGTCAGGATCGTCATTGTTCGGACCATACACATTAATGATGCCTATTTTTGTTCCCCTTAGGACACCTGTGACAATGACATATCTACAGTGAGGATCAATAAGCGTCTGGTGTAAAGGAAACTTGTACCCTTACGTATAATTGTAGTGACCCCCTCGAGCATATGAGGAATATGTAGCAGATACTGCCATCTCTGCCCATCTGTTGCCTATTTTATCTGTCTTGTGCTTGAGTAGATGTGTTTCCTGAAGCAGCGAGATTTCAGTATGATGCTTGTCAAGATAGGCAAAGACTTGCCTAATCTTTTTGGGATTGTTAAGGCCCCTTACATTCCACGTTATGGTTTGCAAGGGTGTGGCTTTAGCCTTCGAATATGGGCTTGACATTACCAATTGTTTCTTTTGGTACTTAAGTTGCGTGCTTTGACCATAATCAGTGTATGCTCATGTGTACTACCCTGGAACGCGTGACTCAATTGTGCGCATGAACATGGCGTCCTGGCAAGCATACACTGTCAGTGTAATAACATCCCACTCAGTACCTCCCCCCACCAACTCCGCCATCCCAAATATGGCAAAGGCAAGTCCCCATAACTGCTAACAGTTCTGCTCCCTCAGTTCCTTCCCCAGGTCATCCACTAAATCCAAAAACAAAGGTTGTGGTATACACGGGGGCGGCGGCCACCAGCTGACTACCACATCCGAGAATCGGCTGGGGGACCACGCCACAAGCATATAATAATATAAACATCTTGAGATATCATGTAACAACCACGATCTAAAAGTCAAGCATTCGTGTCAGACGTAGTAGGAATATGGCAGTAAAACAGTAGAGTACATGATGAGTAATCATATAACCACACTTTCATATCCTGTGGCATACCGAAGTTCGCAGGATAACTTACAGAAAGTCTAGGAGTTCTGTGAGTTCGCTATATCCACCTCTTGATAGTAAACACCATGTCCATTTGGTTTCTCTTTTATTCTACATCAGAAGTGGGATCCTGTTCAGCGTTCATTCCCCTTGGAGATTTACGACGCAGGGTCTGTGGGTGCTTCAGCTGCAAATATTTTAGAACTTCCTTAGGGTCGTTGCAAATCGTATTTTTGCCGTCTTCCGTGATTTTCAGACAAGCGGGATATAACATAGCATAGGAGATGTTCATACCTCACAATATTTTTCTTCACTTCAAGAAATTTATTTTGTGCTTCTTGTACTTGTGATGTGAAGTCCGGATAGAGGGAAATATTCATTCCTTCTTGGTTTAGTGTTCCAAGCTCCTGAGTTTACGAAGGGCCGCATCCCTGTCGCTGTAATTTAGTATCTTGGGGATTATGGGACGAGTGGAGCAAGAGATTTGTGAGCTGGCTCTACAATGAACACATCAGAGAATGTTTCTCTGCCAAGGAGATTGATTAAGAGTGTTTGTGTACCGTTCCATGTTCCCTGTTCCCTGTTCGTGTCGATTCTGCCACTCCCATTATGCGCAGGTTGCAGCGGAGCGACCCAGTTTCCAAGTCTTCTGTTTTCGCCAAAAGAAACTGTATTGTTTTATCAGCTTTTGTTTGTTTCAGTTTGATTTGATATTGCAAATCTTCTCATTCTGATATTCGGTGTTCTGCCATGTCTATGCGTTCTGTATGTTTGTCCAGCCTTTTTGACATGCGGTCAACTCGATAGGTCAAGGAGTCTATTTTCCCATCAATGTTAGATAGAGTTGACTGTATTGTGGCGAACATTGACTGGAAATCCACTGTTGATTCAGATCCTGACGCAGTTGTGTTTCAGTGATTCTGTGATGGTGCCTCATTTCCCGTGTCTCCCGTCTTCCGGTGTTGTTTGAAATGTAACTTAGGCTGGTTTTTAGCCGGTTTCCCCATTGCTGTAGCTCGCTCGGAGTAGTTTTATTGATTAGTCGGTTCAATTGCAGCAGTACAGGCTTCAATACAGCTACGAGCACACGAGGGCACGACGCAGCGTGAAGGCCAAAGGCTATGTTACGGTGTGTGTTCAAGGGCCGTCTGCCTCTAGCTTGGTACCTCAGCACACTCCCTGCATCAGTAGTACAGGCAAGGGGCAGTTCCGTAGTTTTTTCCGTTGGTTTCGCAAAGTGTGCAGCTGTTGTGGTGTAGGCGTGACACCATCTGGGAAGTTGCTCATATGCCCATCAGCAATGGCTTCTTCTCCATATCCCAAAGCGATCTCGCAGAGAAATCAACGACCAGGGTATGGACTGTTGCAAACTGGAGAAGAAGCGCAGGGCCACGTGCAAGGTGCCTTGTAGTTGCTCGTTGGATAGAGCGCTCGCAGTATGGGCGTTTAATGGGTCCACTGTAATTTAATGGGCATGCTGCTTCGGTTTTATGCTTTCCAATATGTCTCTGCGCTCCATGCGGGGTGTGCTATGCACAGCTGGTTATTCCAACTGGGACTGCTCTTTCACCGCACCACGTCCCCACCATCCAGTGTACCATCCAATCTGTTTCAAACGGTCACCTGCACGCCCTACGTTGATGGCGCTGCTCCCCCTGTGGTCGCTGTCCGGGCCTCTCACCTCAAAAGCGACAGTGCTGGCGTGCAGGCTCAAAGCAGTCGTGTTTCTTGGTCCTGCCGCCCCAGGCGTGTGCCAGCTTTATTTAATATTGCCACCACTATTTCGCGCTAGTCGACACAAGCAGTGCGCTTCGGGGTGATGGGGGGTGCACTTGTATGCCATCCCAGCAGGCGCCTCTTACCGGGTGTTCCAGCGCCGTATCTCTCCAGGGCCTTCACTCTTCTGATCACGCGTCGGGCCGCACCTCGCCTCCAACGCGGCACCAGTACCCACCAGGGCGTCACAAGGCCAGCACAGTTAGGCGAGGCAGCAGTCGGCCGTCAGCGACCACCAGTGTCCGCAGCCCATCGCCGCCCACATTCTGCAGGTTGGTCACAGCAGCGGCCACGTTCTCAGGCCGGCTCCGCACAGCCGCGCCCCGGGCTTGGGTGCCGAGAGCGTCGCGACGTAAGCAGCTTCAGGCTCCCAGGTGCCGCCCAGCAGGGATCTCCGTCTCGTCCTGAAATGACCCAGAGCTCTGCAAATCAAATCGGCGCGTGCAGACCCCTTGCCAGTGGTTTCAGTAACACTGTCCCTCCGTTTTGTGGCCAAAACCTCAGGTTAATACCCAGGATATAATTGCAGGATTGTGGCGTGGTTGGGAGAGCTCGCCTTTGGCGCGGCCATTTCCAAGCACGGCTAGCTCCGCCCCCCAATAGCCATTGCACCTTTAATGTAGTTGGAAACCCTAGTGCATATATCCTAAGTAGCCAAAGAATATAGATAATAAAAACCTTCAATATAAGGACAGGGCCTAATTTTTTTTTTAATCGGGGCTAAAAATCTTCCTCTTGGTTCCTTATAAAGGGGGCAGAATAGCATAAAGTGCACAGTGCTCTGAGCTGCCAAATTATCACAGGGACATGGCTCCAATTTATCTTCCCACCCTGATTGTGACAGCAATGTCTATGCTATCCTCTACGGATTGGGGTCATCAATAGTCTTTTAATGAATTTGTTTTCCATAACTTGTAGCTGACGGCTGGTATGGTATCCCCACACTCCTGCACTATATGTTACAACAGGCACATATTTGGTTTTATACAGTGTAACCAGTTCAGTCACTGGATTAAAGCCCAGCAAAGCGGAAAAGCCCCTTAACTACCCTGCCCGCTTGTTGCACCCTTGCAGTAACGAGCAGATCCCAACTCAACCTATTATTAAAAGCATTCCCTAAATAATTAAAATTGTTCAGTTTATCAATTCTTTTGTCTCCCACCACGTATTTCCTTGTTTTTGTCATTTTAGGGCCAAACCATGATATACGATTTTATAAAATTCACTTATAGATCAAGATTCAACATAAAATCTGGGAATGCATTAAGAAGTTTTTGGAGGCGGGACCTGTGTGCCACGAATGCACGGACAATCAATTTCTTTATCTATTAAAAAGGGCTCTAACCTATTGCTGTAAATTAAAAAAAGAAAGGGGGCCAAGATACATTCCTGCCGGACACCTTCCGTGGAAGACATGGGCCTAGTTTTTTCCCCTTAGGGGCCATATCTTATAACAACAGAGGTCGATGCATGGAGCCTAGGAAGAAGAGAAATGAAAGCCTCATCCACTCCCATATTCCCAATAAGGGCCCACACATTCTCCCGATTTACAGTGTAAAAAGCACTGTACAAGTCCATGAAGGCCAGGTGGATAGAACCCTTTATGACCTTTGTGTACTTGCTCATAATCAGTGACAAGTTCCTTCTCCTGAAACCATACTGTGTTCTTGCCATCCCTCCAGTGCCTGTTGCCCAGGTTTCAAGTCGGTGAAGGATGACCTTCCCCAGCAGCTTTGCTGTGGTGTCAATAAGGGAGATTGGCCTGTAACAGGCAGGGTCACTTTGATTACCTTTCTTAAATACAGGGACAACAGTCTCTCTCCAGGATACTGGGATAGGGCCAGTCACCACTGCTTTAAAAATATTAGTCAACAATGGAGCCCATAGCTGGGGATTACTTTTAAAAAGATCTAAAAGGTCCCCATCGGATCTGGCGCTTTCATGCATACTCCGTTAGCTGAGGCTTCCTCAACTTCTGCCACTGAGATAGATACGCTTAGCCTGGAAGCCAAGGTCAAATTTAAGGGCAAATCTCCACTTAAAGCCTCGGAATGGCGGCCATAAGGATTAAATATAGCCGAGAAATGAGTGTTCGAGGCATATGAGCTGCAGATTACACACTGTGCATAGATCGCCACCTAGTGTTGGGCCCGGATCTTTGCAGTAGTTTTGGTCCTGAAAAGTCTTTAGAAGTCACGGGATGGGTGACTCCTCCTTTGGACAATAGTGCGCATGGGCATCGGCTCCATCCGCAGATTGTTTTGTTCCGCCACCGGGCTCGGATGTGTTTCCTGCGCTCCGCGTTGGAACCGATTTTCCTTCGGTGCGCAATCCTCACCAGCTTTGACCGTATTGTTTCGAACGCGTATCCAATCGACGCTACTCTTCAAATCGAAGTCTTTGATTCCGGTCATCGACGAAGGCCTTCGGACCTACCTAGGCCTCACTTCCAGCTCATGGAAAAGACGCCATTTAAAAAGTGGCCTCAATGTGGGTCGAAGTTTCCCCACACCGATCTCCATGAGATGTGCAACCTTTGCCTCTCACCGGAGCACGAGGCCAGAGACTGTTCCGCTTGTGCCTCTTTCCGCTCCAAGAAGACTCTCCGGGACCGACGAGCTCGAAGAACAATGGCTCGTCAGCTTTGATCCCAGACGACATCTTCGAAGAGGGCGTCGACGTCCCAGAGCAACAGCAAGAACATGGCGTTGACAGTAACTCAGAGGCCGAAGATTCAGACGTCGAGGACATCACTCCGGCACAGAGGGTCGTAAGTAATAATGTCGACCGACCCTTTCTCGAGACCTTCTAAAAAGGCTACGGTCACACTCTCGCCCTCGGGCCTGTGTGCACACCGAGACACTGCTTCCCATGCCCCGACTTCGAGCTTGGCAAAGAAGCCTAATAAGCCTTTAGGGGACTTGGGCTCGAGTCAACCTACCCATACTGCTGGCGCACACCTACCGGCACCGAAAAAGAAAGCTTTGTCTTCCTCCATGCCAGCTGCTTCCACATCTAAGCACTCGGCGCCGAAGACTAGCACTGGCTCCTCTGCACCAAAACCACACTCTGAGCCGAGTAAAAAATTACCATCTGACTCCGAAGCTTCGCAGCCGAAAAAACCATTGCAGCCGAAAAAACCATTGGAGCCGAAAAAACCATTGGAATTGGAGCCGAAAAAACCATTGGAGCCGAAAAAACCATTGGAGCCGAAAAAACCATCGGCGCCGAAAAAACCATCGGCGCCGAAAAAACCATCGGCGCCGAAAAAACGATCGGCGCCGAAAAAACCATCGGAGCCGAAAAAACCATCGGATCCGAAAAAAAACATCGGACCCGAAAAAAACATGGGAACCGAGAAAACCATTGGAGCCCAAAAAGACAAATGTTCCCCAAGCTAAAGACACTGATAGAGAACATGTTTCAAAGCCGAAAGATCCACACAGCTCGGCGCCGAAAAAGCCCTCTGCACCAAAGGATCTACCTCCCACAGAAGACTTATTCCATCCAGACACTACACAGAAGACTCTGGTTAAAGAAGCAAAAACTGGTCGACTAACTCTTAGTTGTAAAAAACGACCATTCGACACGCCTGCACCTGCTCCTTATCCAAAGAAAAAGGACATTGCAACCTCTACTTTAAGGATACCTTCTCCTCCTCCTCCACCTCATATCCCTTCACCACCTCCTCCCCTACCACATCACCCCCCTACACCTTCTCCTACTTCGTTAGCAGACGATGATGACAGGGATGACACCTCTGATGACACAGGGGGTGGTGCAGATAGTGAGCCACCAGATCCTTCTAGCCCTCCTGGCTCACCGGACCCTTGGGATGATTATAGCAACCCCAATTTCCATAACGTCCCAAAAGACATATATCCCTCCAGGCCTTCCCCACAAGAGGACACTATGGGATTTAACCAACTAGTACATAGGGCTGGCCAATATCATGGGGTTGACCTACATACTGACCCAGTAGAAGACTACTTCCTTCTGGATACCTTTGACAACTCACAAAGGTCCACTTCCATTTTACTCATGCTTAAAGGTGTTATTAAGCACTCCAGTCAAGTCAGAATTTATATAGCGCGCTACATACCCAGAGGGTCTCAAGGCGCTTGAGGAAGGGGGGGAAGGTTTACTTATCGAATATCCAGGTTTTAAGCTGTTTTCTGAAGGCTAGGTGGTTTTGAGTAAGGCGGAGGTGGATGGGAAGGGAATTCCAGGTTTTGGCCGCTAAGTAGGAGAAGGATCTTCCCCCCATGGTGGCTTTGTGGATGCGCGGAACAGCGGCGAGGGCTTGGTTGGACGAACGCAGCTGGCGGGTGAGGGTGTAAAAGGAGAGGCGCGTGTTGAAACAATCAGGTCCAAGTTCGTATAGGGCTTTGTGTGCGTGGGTGAGGAGACGGAACGTTATCCTCTTGTTGACGGGGAGCCAGTGAAGGTCTTTCAGGTGAACGGAAATGTGGTCTGTGCGGGGGATGTCTAGTATGAGTCTGGCTGAAGCATTTTGGATGCGTTGGAGTTTTTTCTGCAGTTTTGCGGTGGTACCGGCGTAAAGGGTGTTTCCGTAGTCCAGACGACTTGTAACCAGTGCGTGGGTGACCGTTTTTTCTTGTTTCGGTGGGGATCCAGCGAAATGTTTTTTTGAGCATGCGTAGGATGTTGAAGCATGATGATGAGACGGCGTTGACTTGTCTGGTCATCGAGAGTGAGGAGTCCAGGATGATGCCCAGGTTCCGTGCATTGTCCGTCGGTATGGGGGCTTTTCCTAGGGCCGTTGGCCACCAAGAGTCGTCCCAGGCGGAAGGGGATGCACCTAAGATGAGGACTTCCGTTTTGTCCGAGTTCAGTTTCAGACGGCTGTGCTTCATCCACTCGGCTACTTCTTTCATCCCTTCATGTAGGTTGGTTTTGGCGGTGATTGGGTCTTTGGTGAGTGAGAGGATCAGCTGAGTGTCATCAGCGTAGGAGATGATGTTGAGGTTGTGTTGACGTGCGATGGTTGCGAGGGGGCTCATGTAGACGTTGAAGAGGGTGGGGCTGAGTGATGATCCTTGCGGGACGCCGCAGAAGACTTCGGTGGCCTCTGACTTAAAAGGGGGGAGGCGGACTCTCTGAGTTCTTCCAGCGAGGAACGAGATGATCCAGTCCAATGCTTTTCCTTGAATTCCGATGTTTCTGAGGCGTTGTATCAGGGTGCTATGGCAGACTGTGTCGAAGGCTGCAGAGAGGTCAAGGAGGATGAGGGCGACTGTGTCTCCGTTGTCCAGTGGTGTTCGAATGTCGTCTGTTGCTGCGATGAGGGCGGTCTCGGTGCTGTGTTTGGCTCGGAAGCCAGACTGTGAGGAGTCAAGGGATTTTTTTTTGTTTTGGAGGAAGGCGGCGAGCTGATTGTTGATGGCTTTCTCAATGACTTTGGCAGGGAATGGGAGGAGCGAGATGGGGCGGTAGTTTTTGAGTTCGGTGGGGTCAGCTGTGGGTTTCTTCAGAAGGGCGCTGAGTTCGGCGTGTTTCCAGCTTTCTGGGAATGTGGCGGAGTTGAGGGAGCAGTTGATGACGTCTCGGAGATGGGGTGCGATAATGGAGTCTGCTTTGTTGAAGATGTGATGGGGGCATAGGTCTGTAGGGGATCCTGAGTGGATGGAGTTCATCAGGCGAATGGTGTCTTCTGTGGTGATTGGGTTCCAGTCGAAAAGGTTATTCGGAGGAGGTACAGGTTCGGAGGTGAGTGGGGTGGACTGGTTTACGGGTTGGTTGTCAAAGCTGTTATGAATGTCGGCGATTTTGTCATGGAAGAATGAGGCGAGGGAGTCGCAGAGGACTTGAGAGGGGATGATGTCGTTTGAGCTGGCGGTGGGGTTGGTGAATTCTTTGATGATGTTGAAAAGTTCCTTGCTGTTGTGGGGGTTGTTGTCTAGTCGGTCTTTGAGTGCTGATTTCTTGGCTGTCCGGATTAGTTGGTGGTGTTTGCGGGTGGCGTTTTTGAAGGCGGCTTGGGTGATAGTGTTTGGGTCTTTTTTCCAAGTTTTCTCAAAGGAACGAATGAGCTTCTTGGATTTCTTACGGTCATCGTTGAACCAGGGGGCGTTCAAGCAAGGAAGCAAGATTTGATGTTTTTTCAAGGGTGCTAGTTTGTCGGCGGTTTGGGTTAACCATTGTGTGAGGTTGATGGCGGCTTAGTTAGGGTTCGTTGAATAGGTAGGGGGTTTTTGAAGAAGCGATGTGGAGATCTGGTTGATGGTGATTTTGTTCCAATTTCTTCGCAGAGTTGGTTTAGGTTGGTTGTGGATCGTGGTCTTATTGTAAATGAAGTGGATGCAACTGTGGTCCGTCCAGTGGAGGGGTGTGGTGTGCGTGAAGGAGATATGCTTGCTGGAAGTGAAGATAGGGTCGAGTGTGTGTCCTGCATAGTGTGTGGGGGTGTTAACAAGTTGTTTGAGTCCGAGATTGGCGAGATTGTCCAGAAGAGTGGTAGTGTTACTGTCGTTGCTCTTTTCCAGATGGAAATTGAGGTCTCCCAGTAGAATGTATTCTTCCGAGGGGAGGGCGTGTGGGGGTCATGAAGTCAGTGATGTCTTCGCTGAATTTTGTACGGGGTCCTGGTGGCCTGTAGAGGAGGGTGCCTCTGAGTGTGGTCTTGGGGTCGGTGTGGATCTGGAAGTGAAGGTGTTCGGCGATAGCTGGTTGAGACGCGGATGGTGTTCTTGTGGACGATGGCGATGCCTCCTCCTGTTTAGATGGTGCGGTCCTTACGGATGATCTTGTAGCCGTCCGGGATGGCTATGGTGATGTCTGGAGCTGAAGAGGCATTCATCCAGGTTTCTGTTAGGAAGGCGATGTCCGGAGAAATGGTGTCGAGTAGATTCTAAAGGTCGATGGCGTGTTTGTGAATCGAGCAGGTGTTGAGAAGGATGCATTTAAGGTGGTTGGTGTTGGATCTCTGTTTGGTGTTTGTGGGTTTGGTGTGGGTCTTGATGCAGGTGAATTTGCAGGAGTGGCAGGTGAAGGGTCCATGGGTGTGTCCTGTGCTGCTTGGGCGCAGTTAGGGAGTCGGCCGGGGTTAAGTTCTAAGAGGGTGGAGGCGTCGTATGTAATGCGGGAGGGGTGGGTGATGCGGGGACCAGGGGTTCTGGCACTGGGCGCGGTCCAGGCGCGGACGGGCGTAGACGGGCTTACCTTTGGCGCGCCTTCGGCGCGCATGGGGCGCGACCGCTGTGCGTGGACGCTGCACTTAGATGCATCTGTCATAAATGGAGGGGGGGGGCGGAGCGTGGGAGGGGCAGCAGGGAGGCGGTAGCGTGGGGGGAGGGACGGGCTGGAGGCACAACAAAATGGCAGCAACAAAAACAACAACAACAAACACGACGATATTGGGGGTAAATAGTGTCAAATACTGCCGTGGGCACAGTAAGGTAGCCTCAGGGGGCAATGCAGGCAATACGAGCGGTAGAGCGCCAGGAGCACACACAGGCACAGACAATTAATACAGTAATGCGAGGCGCAGGTAAGCACAAATTAACTTAAGGTAAGCACTCGCCAGAGGTCTTTAAAGATCCAGTTAGGGCTCGAATCATCAACCCCCGAATTGAGAAAAAAATATAAGGCTGCCCCTTCAGATCCAGCCTACATTAAAGGGCCTGCCCCATTAGACTCCATTGTAATCTCTAATACATGCAAAAGAGCAAATTCACAAACATCAGGCGAGGCTCCCACACCAGATAAAGAGTCTAAGCTCCTAGACGCATCAGGTTAAAGAACAGCGTCACAGGCAGGAAACATTTGGCGTTTTGCCAATACTCAAGCATTACTGGCAAGATACGACAGAGCACATTATGATGAGGTAGAATCAATAATGCAGCACCTTCCAGATAAATACAAAGACAGGGCACATGAGCTTATACAACAGGGTAAAAACATCACGAATACCTCTAATCGTTGTGCACTAGATGCAGCAGATACTGCTTCAAGGGCAATTAACACCAGTTTCCTATTGCGTAGACATGTTTAGTTAATTTCAGGTTTCACATCTGAAGTACAAAGTGCCATACCCAACCAACCCTTTGATAAGCAACACTTATATGGGCCTAATGTGGACTTATCTCTTGAAAAAATTAAAAAAGATACCAACACCGCTAAATCTATAGGAGTCTTGCAATCGCAAGCTTCCAGGCGCTCCTTTTGCCGCTCATCTTACAGAAGCACCACCAGGGGATACTCCACAGACAGTCTCTCTACTTCGTACAAAGCCCCTACACAATTCACCTATAGTAGGGGCTACCAAAGAGGTGGTTACAGAGGTAACGACAATAAGGGCAAAGGCAAAACCAACAACTCCCGCTCTGCCTCCACCCCTGCTCAATGACTTCCCTCCCCTTCCCCCAACACATTTAAATCCAGTTGGGGAAGACTACAACAATTCCTGCCAGTCTGGACCAACATCACATCAGACAGGTGGGTGCAACAAATAATTCAGTCCGGTTACTGTCTCGAACTAACATCTACCCCCAAACATACCACCCAAACAGCGTCCAAAGTCACAAGAACATCTGACACTACCCAGGCTAGAGGTAACATCCCTCCTACAAAAAAAACGCAATAGAACCAGTTCCATTGCATCAGCAAAACAGAGGAGTTTACTCCCTGTACTTTCTAATTCCAAATATGGACGGATCTCTAAGGCCCGTTCTCCACCTCAGACCACTGAACCTGTACATACAATCAGACCACTTCCATATGGTCACACTCCAGCAGGTTCTTTCTCTCCTTTTACAAAACGACTTCCTTGCCACTATAGATCTCAAGGATGCATATTTCCACATTCCCATTCACACAGCTCACAGAAAGTACCTCAGATTTGTGCTAGACAGTCAGCACTATCAATTCAAAGTACTCCCATTCGGGGACACAACAGCACCAAGAGTGTTTACCAAGTGCCTTGCAGTATTGGCAGCTCACTTAAGAAGACTGCACAATCACGTCTTCCCATATCTCGACGACTGGCTCGTACAGTCAGTGTGTGCAACACACTCACACCACCATCCAATTACTCCACACAGTAAACCACACCAAGTCCCAACTGCAACCGTCCCACGCACAACAATATCTGGGTGCCACAGTAAACACCTCCACAGCGCTAGCTTATCCCTCTCCTGCCGGGATAACAAATATGCAAGCTCTTCTAACCAAATTCCAACCGCAACACTCTCTTCCAGCTCGAGTGTTCATGCAACTCATAGGAATAATGGCCTCTTGCATATTCATAGTGCTATATGCAAGACAACAGATGCATCCTCTTCAAGAGTGCCTAGCACGACAAAGGAACCAGGCTCAGAGTCAATTAACATACCTAGTGTTGGTAGACGGTCGAACGCACTGCTCTCTGCAATGGTGGAACACCAAAAACCTTTCCAAAGGGCGAACTTCCTAGAACCAGTTCCTCAAATAGTCATGACAGCGGACTCATCGCTCTCCGGCTGGGGAGCCCATCTCCTGCAGCACACCATGCAAGGAAGGTGGACACAGCAACAAAAGTTACTCCACTTCAGCCACCTGGAGTTACTCGCTATTTTTCTAGCCCTAAAAGCATTCCAAAAGCACATATCGGGCAAAGCGGTCTTAATGTGCACAGACAATATGACAGCCATGTACTACATAAACAAACAAGGAGGGACACACACTCTGCAACTTTCTCAGTTAGCGCAGCAGATATGGAGATGGGCAATACCTCAGAACATCTTCCTCTTAGCCCAACATGTTCCAGGGGTACAAAACACCATGGCCGATCTGTTAAGCCGACAAACACAACAGATCCACGAGTGGGAACTTCATCCACAAGTTCTTCAACCGTCCTATCAAATGTGGGGACATCAGATAGACCTCTTTGCCACCCACGAAAACGCCAAAACTTTGCCGCCACCCGCTGTCCAAAGGCAATGCGATATGGATGAACTGGTCCGGCAAATTTGCGTACGCTTTTTCACCTCTCCCACTGCTTCCACTAGTGGTGCGCAAACTTCAGGAACATTCCCTCACTCTCATTCTAGTTGCTCCAACTTGGGCCAGACAATCGTGGTACACCACACTGCTCCAACTTTCTGTGGTACCGTGCCAAAAGCTATACCTGTCTCCACGTTTCCTAACCCAGTACCATGGAGAGATCAGACACCTGGATTCAGCTCAGCTCAACCTAGCGATCTGGCTCCTGAAGTCCTAGAGTTCGGTTATCTTAACCTATCTCCTGACTGTATGAACCTCATTCAAGAAGCTAGACGTCCCACCACTAGGGCATGTTAGGAAGCATTTTGTAATATACTGCCATACCAACGACATCAATCCTCTAGATGTGTCTATTCAACACATCATAGAATACTTATTACACCTCCAAAGATGTATCCAACCATGACTGAACTGGGGTGGCAGAGTGGGCTAAAGAACGGTGATGGATTAAACCCAGATCTGTTGACTGGGTGTGAGTGTTTGATTGGTTCAGATGCTCTGTCCATCACCACCCCCATTTGTACCGCTTTGTTCGCCATCAGTTGGCAGGGTATGCTCAGACGTGAGTCCCTTGCTCACTTTGCCACTGGATTCAAGCAAGCCTGGCTGAAGACAGCTGTAATGCCAGAAACCGGTCCTAGGAAGCTTGAATCCGGTCCAGGGAAGGCATGGCTTGGCATTTAGGGCTGGACTGTTCCCATGAGGCACAGGGTCAGACTGATTTGCATATGGCCATGTCTGAACGGGGGTGGCAGAGTGGGCTAAAGAACGGTGATGGATTAAACCCAGATCTGTTGACTGGGTGTGAGTGTTTGATTGGTTCAGATGCTCCGTCCATCTCCAACCCCTTTTGTACCGCTCTAATATAATTTAGCCATACCTCATCAATCAGTTTGGAACAAATTCCTGCTATGTTCCATGAAATACATTTTAGTGGAGCCTTTATGTGACCCTGGTTTACCAATACCACAGGTTCGTTGTCCGTAGGTTGTTAAACTCAGGTAGGAGACATGTGCGGCTCCTGACTAGTAGTAGTGACATTTGGAGCCTTTATGTGACCCTGTTTTACCAATCCCACAGGTTCGCCGTCCGTATATTGCTCAACTACAGTAGGAGACTGGTGCAGCTCCTGGCTAGTAGTAGTGACAATCGAAGTCAGGTTATTGTGTGGTGAATAGACTACGGGTTTATCTCCGCTCTCCCTACTAGTAATTAATCTAGAGGAGGGGATTTGAGTGATTCCACCGAGCCCCTGTTACTGTGTTCATCTATATAAGTTCCTCTCCCTTGAGCATTACAGTGCAAACCCAATCCAATCATTGCAACCGATTGACTAGAACACCCATGTAGTCAGTCAATTTCAGACAACCCGAAAAGGACATCAAACCGGTTAGAGTGAATGAATGAGGGTTAAGAAACAAAACCCGCGCACACAGATTAGGTACAAACAAGTAGAGTGTTACTATACCCGGCAGGGTAACCTATTAGTAGGAGGATAACGGCGTAGTAGTTCCGTTAAAACAGTTCAAATCACACTGTAAAGAGGAGACTCCAACTTTCAGCATATCTATGCCATCAACAAATCCATGGTCCAAATTGTGGAGTAAAAGAAATTCTTCACAGCACACCACATGGGTACGTGTGGTGTCCAAGTTCTGGGTAGAATCACCCTCGATTTAACTTGCCTGAATTCCCATTGGTGTGACGATCTAATAAAAGGAAATATACATCAAAGAACCTACGTTGGACATTTGTTACTGTGAATCATATATAGTAGCACTCTACTTGTTTGTACCTAATCTGTGTGCGCGGGATTTTGTTTCTTAATTCTTAGATGTGAATTCTCACATTTAAATTGAGGGGTTCTTGGGGTCTCCCCTCCCTGCCAGCACCAGTGATTGTTGTACATTTCACTTGATATACACGCTAATACTGTTTGAGCGCCATTATTTCCCGTATACTTAATACCCTTTTTCTGTTGTGAATGAATGAGGGTGGCTGTATAAAGGGATGTGAATTTGAGTCCATCCATACGGACTGTTTTCTTGCAGTAAATTCATGATATGGAGGATTAAAGAAAGCCCAAAGGGTGGATCCCTGTGGAATCACCTGGAAAATCTCTAAAATGTGAAGGGCAAAGCAAACGCACCATGCATTACTAAAATTATGCACAACACAATCCCCTTCCCCATGTTTGATTGTATGACCTAGCCAGCTCACTCGCCTAGCCATTATAATTTTTTCAGACCAATTTAACTTTGGCGAAAATTTCTTATAGGACCAGTGAGCCGATTTATTAATATGGCTTTGGCAAGTGTCTTGCTGGCCAGGGGCCAGACAGAGGACTCTCTTTAAAATCACAGTATATGGTGTGCATTCCGGGGGTAAGTTTAGAACTTCCTTTGCAACCCTCCCGCTTTTTAGATCGTGCACTAGGCCAATTGCATTTGA
This sequence comes from Lissotriton vulgaris, assembly GCF_964263255.1. NCBI lineage: Eukaryota > Metazoa > Chordata > Amphibia > Caudata > Salamandridae > Lissotriton > Lissotriton vulgaris. Next base: position 1,103,642,116 of record NC_141693.1, read on the forward strand.
CATTCCATGTAAAGGTCTACCCCTATCTATCTTGGCCGATCTTGAATGATTTGTAACCCCCTGACCAGGGTTTTCAATGTTCCTGCGGGGGTTCCCAGCAAAAGTGGAGTCCTGTGCTGTAGAGGCCAAAAGGTTATTACAAACACTATGAGGAAAGGACTCTGTACTAGGGGCATGGCCATTTACTGTTGATGATATGCTTAAAGGGGTTAGGTGGTTCGTTGAGACTCTAGGGATTGCCTCATGTTGTTTAAAATGTAAGTTTCTTGAACAAGAAACGTTATCCAGCTGTTTATCAGTTCCCGTCGTATTTCCTAGTCCCGACAACACTTGAGCAAGATGGTCTTCGATACAGACTAGTCTAGAAAGAATGGCTGCCAGGGCCTCATATACAATCCTACTAAATCCTACAGTGCATTTGTTGCACTGCTTCTCCCTCCACCTTAACCGAGTCCTAGATGTGTTTCTGACTAGGTGAGTTTGTTTGGTACTCTTGACCCTCAGTGAATGTCCTATTATTTTACTATCACCCCACCAGATCTGTTCATTTCCGTTTCCCTCAGGGAGCAGATAGCGGCACAGTAGCTTTCGTCGCTGGACAAATTGTAGAATCGGCTCCTTCATTGTGGTGGTATGTTACATCCTGACTCGAAATAATTACAGTAGGGGATAAAGAAGGTAGTGGTCTCTGTGTAGAAACAGATTCTGGTGTAGTTACTTGAGGATCAATTGGGACAGGTGTGATTGGGCAAGGAGCTAATGAGAGTCTTCACTCCGTGATTTCTATTTTCTTTGTTATCGCCCCTACTGCCTTTTGAAGATAGCTGTCCAAAGTTGTGTCCATTGTCTTTGAAGTGGGGGTGGGTTTTCGTTTTCCCATGGTACAAATTGACTTAACAGTATTTTTAAAAATTGTGGGAGCGGGGTCTGAAGCAATATTTAAATGTTTGGACCCAGATGCTTCCCCTCAGTGCATCATTGCTGATTTTGAGGAATTGGGTACCATCATAAAAAGCTCCCTTACTATCACCAAAGGTATATCGAAGAAGGCAGCCACGGGTTGGTTTGATAGTGCTTGCACTAAATCCCTTCAAGAACTTAGGCGGGCTCTTTCTAAACAACCCAGAGACAGGGAGGCCATTACACACCTCAGGTCAACATACAAAAAGCATCTTACCTGTAGAAAACAAGATCTAAGGGAGCTTGCCTGGGATAACTTGACTAAAGCAGCAGTACTGCGTGACAGTAAGCTCTTTTGGAACACGGTCAATAGCCCCTTTCTCGTAAAGGAAGATTTCCCTATACTATCAGCCCAGGTCAGTGAGGAAAACTGGGTACAATATTTAACAGAACTTTTTGACCCGGCCGGCGAGGATTGTGCTAGCTCTTCTACCACCCCTTTTGAACCTAAGCTACTCCTGGGGATTACCCTCCAAGAAGTTGAAATTGCCATTAGTAAGAGCAAAGGGGGGAAGGCACCGGGACCAGATGGGGTCCCGGTTGACCTGTATAAATCCAACCAGGCACTTTGGAGCCCGCTCCTGACTCAGGTGTTTAACGCATCAGTCAGGGATAGTACACCATCTACTTGCAGCGAATCCATAATCCTACCGATCTATAAGAAGGGAGATAGGGCGGTAGTTCTTAGCCTCTCCTCTATCTCCCTTCTGGATTCCTCACTTAAGATCATGAGCAGGGTCCTACTAGTGCGCTTGGAGGATTGGGCAGAGGACAATAAAATCCGGGAAGCGCCGCTTACAACGGATATATCGCATCGCGCTGACATTGCATCGCGGCGATTACATCGTGGATGACATCGCATGTCAACACGACGCATGCAAGTGCATCGCATTGCCATAGACATCGTTAACGATTACATCGTGAATATACAAGGGAAGCAGCATTACATCACATCGTTAACGATTACATCGTGAATATACAAGGGAAGCAGCATTACATCGTGCATCGGGAGGAGCATTTGTTTATTTAAGACATATTTATTTAAAAACATATTAGATACCGGGAATTACGAGGGAAGCAGCATTTGTTTATTTAAGAGTGGCACATCGTGAATATACGAGTGGCAAAAATATATCATATACCGGGAAGCAGCATTTGTGCATTTGTAGACAATTACATCGTGTGTTTATTTAAAAGACTTGTGTTGCAAACAAGGGAAGCAGCATTTGTTTATTTAAGAGACGAAGGCTCGAGCCTCCATTATTTAAGAGACGAAGGTTCGAGCCTCCAATCATCCACTCGCATATGCGACCAGAATCTGATTTTGAACGCAACTTCTTTATTAAAGTACATTGAAGCTCAATACAAATATTAGTCAGGAGATCATATTTTATACACATCTGATGGGTGGATGGATGGGTGGGTGGCTGGGTGGATGGATGGATTGGGCGGCTGGGTGGGATTGGTGGATGGATGGGTGGGTGCGATGCGTGTGGGTGGATGGATGGGCAGGCGGGTGGGATTGGTGGATGGGTGTGTGGGGTGGATGGATGGGTGGATGGATGGGCGGGGGGCTGGGATTGGTGGATGGGTGGGTGGGGTGGATGGATGGATGGGATGGGATGGGTGGGTGGATGGGGCGGGTGGGTGGGATGGGATGGGTGGATGGGGCGGGTGGGTGGGATGGGTGGATGGGTGGGTGGGGTGGATGGATGGATGGGTGGGTGGGTGGATGGATGTTGTGGGGTGTATGGATGGGCGGGTGGGTTGGGATTGCTGGATGGATGGGGTGGATGGATGGATGGATGGATGGATGGATGGATGGGCGGGTGTGAGGGGTGGGTGGATGGATGGATGGATGGGCGGGTGGGAGGGGTGGGTGGATGCATGGATGGATGGATGGATGGGTGGGTGGGTGGATGGATGGATGGGCGGGTGGGTGGGATTGGTGGATGGGTGGGTGGGGTGGATGGATGGATGGGCGTGTGGGTTTGTATCTTTTATGTAACCTGTCTAATGCAACGCAAAGTTCTTCTGTTTTGATGCTGGTTCTTATGTAAAGCGCTCTGACACCTTGGGGTAAAGTTCACGCTATTTAAAATCGCATAACACTTTAACAAAAAAAACAGGCAGGAGGCCTCACAAAAACGAGGGAAACAGAGGGCTGGGGTGCACGAAAAACGAAGGAAACATTAGGTAGGAGGGCACACAAAAACAATGGAAACAGAGGGCTGGGGTGCACGAAAAACGAAGGAAACTTTAGGCAGAAGGGCACACAAAAACGAAGGAAACAATAATGTTTTTAAAACGTACATTCAAATTTGCTTAGGCTCCTGCTTCTAAATGTTACACAATGAATTTATTTTTACTGTAGTACAGATACAACAATGGCAATTTGTGGTTAACAAGAAAAATTATTAATGCAGCCCAACAGATGACCTCCAGCGCCGTACCACCTGTGGGGAAATTATTCGTACTTCCTCCCCCATGGGCACCTGAACCCCAGTGTCTGGGAGGAGTGGTGGTGAAGCCTAGCTCCCCTGGATGATGGAAGCCCCCCCCCTATACGGAGAGAACAGCCAGCCCCCGGGTGAAAACCAAAATGGTTGGTGTAACGCCGGGCCGGTGGTGACCAGCTCGGCCCGGCAGCCGGAGAGAATAGCCCATAGTGAGCATTGTTGAGCAGTGTAGGAAGTGTGTCCCCCCACCCCCCTTTGTAAAGTGGACGGCGGGGAGGGGCGAGGCTGGTACCGAGGTCCTCCTAACTTGGCAGCAACACTGAAGTACCAGCAGTGGTCACACAGCCCCGCACGGGGGGTGCAGAACAGCAATCTCGGCAATCGGGCACTAGCTTAATATGTGTAAAGCTAAAGCGTGAGCAAATAAAAAATAAATGTGGGCCGCACGCTCTCAGTATGCCAAGCCTCTCAAACCATGCAGGAAGTGGCCTTCCCTCCAACCAGTAAACAATACTGTGCAGGGCTCCGTGCAACACATGGCGGAGTGCATGTTGCGGTACATTATTTCATGGTTTTTCTGAAATGTTGATAATCCGGCGCAAACGCCAGGCTGGAACTGAAAAAATCTTGCCCCTTGCAGCTTTTCTAGTGTGATCACTATATTTAATGCACCGCTATATTTTGCTGCAAAATAAGGCCTGGTGACAGTGAGCAGGGATATCAATCTGAGTAATGGAAGATACAGTTCACGGCGGGCAACACAATATATACCCCCAACAACCCATTGGCTACAGCGCATTGGAACGTGCGGGCTAAACCATCGCGTTGTCATGTCGCGCGATGTAAGGTCGCCGATGTGACGCGCGATCCTATTGCATGGCCGCATTTGCGTTGAAACGTCGTGCGATGCAAAAATGCCCGATGTGAGTGCAATTGCGATGTAGTGACGGCGATGTAAATTACCGCGATGCGATTAAGTGCGATGGATTGTCATACAATCCTAGCAGAATCTCAATATGGCTTCCGCAAGGGTCGTGGGACAATAGAGCAGTGTATCAATCTCGACCTCATTATAGGGAAATACACCAAAGCGAAACAGGGCTCATTATTTCTCTGTTTCTCTGACCTCTCAAGTGCCTTTGATCTGGTGGATCATTCCTTGTTATGGTCCACTCTATTGGAAATGGGAGCCCAGCCAGCAATAATATACTTCCTGGCCAGACTTTATAATAAACTTTCAGCCCAGATCCGCCTTGGCCAGGCAGGGGAATCTACCAAGAAAATCAGGGTTAAACCAGGCATAAGGCAAGGCTGTGTGTTGGCCCCGTTACTTTTTTCCCTTTTTATAAATTCTATGGAGTCCGAATTGAAGAGGGTAAAAGCAGATTCTCCACAGATTGATGGCCACCCCGTCCCGGTTCTGCTATATGCAGATGAAACTGTCCTTCTCTCGAGAACTCCGAATGGACTCCAAAATCTCATGTATTATTTTTATGATTTCATTCAGGAGAGAAAACTAAAAATTAATAACTCTAAGACTTTCATTATGGCTTGTGGGAAACAGATGAAACTTTCTAAACCATTCCATTTTAATGACCATAGAATTGAGGTAGTGGACAAATTTTGTTATCTTGGCATAACTTTTAATAGTAGAGGGACATGGGCAACTGAGATTTTAAACTTGAAGGCCAAGATGGGCAAGAGCTCCTCAGGAGTATTCCGCTTCGCATCTAAATTAGGTAGTCGTCGCATCCTTGATATGTTAAACATCTACAGGCATAGATGTGCATCTATTGCCCTATACGGCTCGGGTGTATGGGGCTACTGCAACCATGGAGATCTGCAAGTTACAGAGAACAAGTTCCTTAAAAGACTCCTGTGCCTCCCCTCCTCGGCATCCACCGAACTGAGTCATAGAGAGGTGGGTCTGGACTATCTCACAGATTTAATGGGCTTGAGACCCCTTATGGTTTGGAGGTCAATTTGGGCAAAGGACAAGACAGGATTTACCAGGCAAATTATCTTAGACTGTCTCCGGTTGGACAATGCCCGTAAGATCCCCTGGTTAAAATATGTTCTAACATCTTACAATGAAATTTTTAATCTGGGCATTTTTGATGACCCTTTGAGCGCTGTCATTGTACCTAAACAGGAGGTTAAAAAAAAATTTCTGGGGACCAAATCTAATTTGCGTAGTGTCCAATGTAGCCACTTTTCAACCCATGTTTTCTACCATTCTAACATGATGGTTGTTCCGGGCATGCCTATGTATTTAAAAGCCATCACTAAACAATCACATCAGTTTGTTCTCACTAGGTTGCGATTAGGCATTGCCCATAACCTGGTGGCTTTACCACAGATGAAAATTTATAGCCCAACTCCATGCCCCTGTGATGGCACAACCAAGCAAAGCACACTGCACTTTATGCTTATCTGTCCTCTATACCTGCACATTTGTTTACTTTATCTTAAACCTGTTTTTAAGAAATATTCTGTCTCCACTACTGCTCAAGCCATGAAACTACTATTTGCACTTGATACTTTGGATATCTGTTTTTTTACCGCTACCTTTATTTTAAAAGCTGTGTCCCATAGGAAAAGTCTGGTGTTCTAAGTCTGATTTATTTGTTAATTGTTGACTGTGTGGCCGACATATTTGTCTCCAATTGAGCTGCTTCATTTATTGTAATTTATGACACTTGTTGTGTATTTTATCCTGTATTTTTAACACTGTATGCTTTTATGATTGTTATAAATAATCGAATAAAGCTTTGAAAAAAAAAAGATTTAACAGTAAACAACAATAACAAGCATTTCCAATGCAATAGGTCTCGCATTAGGAAAGTTAGCTATTGGTCTTGTAAATGACAAATTTTTTATTTATGTGTTGGTTTTGAAAATAGCTAAATTAATAGCTTTGTCATTTACAATGCCAATAGTTGTAACTTTCGCAAATGTGACACCTATAGCATTTGTAATGCAACATGTTTTGTATTTACGTGACTTAGATTTATTGATATTACAAATAACAATGGCTTTTATTTTTTTTAAATAATTAATACTGACATAAAAGTGATTGTAATTTATAATGGCAATAGCTTAAACTTTTGTAAATAACTTTTGTGAAGATTATGTTCAGTGTATTTTATTGTGACGAAAATCCAAGAACAGAAGTGAAATATTAACATCTTTTTGTGACATTTGTAATAAAGCTTGAAACATTGAGAGAACATATTTGAACCAGTTGTTGTTGAATGATTGGACAGATTGATGCTGTGATGGCATGAAGTGATGTTGTGGTGGCACTGAGTGATTCTGTGGTGGTGCTGAGTGGTGCTGTGGTGGTGCTGAGTGGTGCTGACTGGTGCTGTGGTGGTGCTGAGTGATGCTGTGGTAGTGCTGAGTGGTGCTGTGGTGGTGCTGAGTGGTGCTGTGGTGGTGCTGTGGTGATGCTGTGGTAGTGCTGAGTGATGCTGTGGTGGTGCTGAGTGGTGGTGTGGTGGTGCTGTGGTGGTGCTGTGGTGATGCTGAGTGGTGCTGTTGTGATGCTGAGTGGTGCTGTGGTGGTGCTGAGTGGTGCTGTGGTGGTGCTGAGTGGTGCTGTGGTGGTGCTGAGTGGTGCTGTGGTGGTGCTGTGGTGGTGCTGACTGATGCTGTGGTGGTGCTGAGTGATGCTGTGGTAGTGCTGAGTGATGCTGTGGTGGCGTTGAGTGCATAATTTTGCCTTTTCTTGCTGCAAAATTTTGTCATCCCTGATGCATAATTTTGGTTGTTCCGTGTTGCATTATTCCAATTGGCCCTCATCACAAGTTCCCTTCAGAAATTGGCATGTAAACATGCAGCTTTTCGGCTAGATCTTTGAAAGTTGTATTGTAGATTTCGTTGTGCAGCAATATTTAACGTTATCTCACCCAGGAACATTACTTATGAAGTAACAATGCGAAAGAAATTGGATGAATCCAACCCTTCCAACACGACAGTGACGATTCGGGGGAAGGTCCATCTCTCTATCAGAGTACCGGGAGGAGGGCAGTGACATGCCAACGCTAATTGTGATGTGCTTATTTATGTTGCTCTTAACATTGCAGTGGGGTTCGTAATTGTCAACTGCCCATTCGGAGTAGAGAAGAAAATAGAGGTGGATGGTAGAATAATCAAGATATGGTGTAGGAGGTGAATTAAAGATGGAAAGGGGTTTCACAACTTCACACAATTTACTCAAAGAGAAATGAATGAAATCGTAGCTTCCTCTGGGCCTTCACCGTCCCCCACTCCGAACAAAGGGGTAATTAACACGTCATTGTCCTCCGGTAAAACAAGTTCTGGCTGAGTGAGACCCCTCACAGGAAAGAGGTAATTAGGAGAAACGGGTGACTCTAGGGAAAAGCGATGTCCGCAAAGAACAGAGGTGTCAATAATACGGAGGCGACTCGAGGTAAGAGTCAATGTAGAGCGAAACCTGTAGGACTCGGCAAAAAATGTGCTCTAGCACCCAGAAATAGGAAAAACATACTGGCAGAACCCTAGCCCCTTCCCGGAACGGCGAGTCGGAATCAAGTGAGTGTAATCAAAAGAAACCCCAAGCAAGGAATGAATGGAGTACACCTACACCCTCCGCCCCCACCCCTCCCAGGCCAGGAAGTAAAATCAATGCTGTGCGCCCCTTTCACAGAACAAAGCGGGATCAAATGCATGCCCCCACCACCACAATGTGCTTGAAAATCTATAGCCTTTAAACAAAATGTTATTAATATTGTCTTTTAAAGTGAATACTCAGCAAGTTTTTTGTATATATTGTTAGGACTATATGCGGATCACTATTGTTGAAATAAGCTAATACTATCTGATCTGCATCAGGACAGGGTGAGCAAAATGTAGCCGTCTCTCACTCTGCCCCATTTACGAGGTCTACGAACGGACTGCACACCCCGTACCATGTGACATCATATAAGTAAACACAGAAGTCGCACACGTGTTTACTGGTCAAGAGGCATACTGCTCAAATCTGTGGGCTGCAGCCTGTATCCTATGCCAGACTGTGGGGGCGGTTCCACGCCACGACCAGCGTAATGTTTTGAGTTTGCTGTTGCCCTGCCTGACATCAGTTGGAGAGGATACTCTCGGGCTGGGATAACCCTCCCTCCTATGTTTTCAGTTGAAACGTATGCGGCTATGATTTTTTTTGGATAAAATAAGTAATGAAAAAAAAATTGTGAGACCTATTGCATTGCAATGCCTGCATGGGGCTAGAGAAGGCATTTGTACGCCATTGCTTAACGCCGCAAAACAAACCATCTGGTCACCAATGGGGCAAATCCTGCTATAGCAAACGCAAACAACGCAGCTATTTGCAGGGTCCTAGCCACAAAACAATCAAAGGGAGGACGGATGATACGTATGCAGAGGCCGCGTGAAACGGCATGCTCTCCATGTGTGAAAGCATTTTTTAGGTGTCCCGTGTGCGCCGTCTGATCTTTGAAACACTCTGATGCGCTTCTATTGAACACACTGGGACCGCGCAACACGTACGGAAGACAACGGGCGCAGTCCTAAGCCTGCAGAGTCCGGAGTGGGGTGGGGCGAGGCAGATTCAGACGCGCGCCTTGGGATTGGGTCACGCGCGTGAGCTGTTAAGCAGTGGGCGGGGGAGCGGAGCCCTTTGAAGTGAAGCTCTCCGAGGGAAAAGAGTGTGCTTGTGTTCACGTGAACTGTCGAAAATCCGCCCGATGGTTTGAGAACTTATTATGCCCACTAAAATTCTCCCCTATCCATTCCTTGCGGAATGGGATAGGCGAGCCCTAAAAAGGTAAAAGCAAAACTAAAAGTGGTTTATCTTCATGCAGTTTTGTAGGATTGGATCCTGATGAAATAGATCAATAAACCAAGAGAGTTGGCCCAGCCCAGCCTTGTCCTGCGTCGGACAGGCGCAGACGGTCCCACCCTTGGCCCGGGCGCACCCGCGACGTCCCACGCTGGTGTGCGTGCCCGAGGCCGCCTTTACGCGCCCCTGGCGCAAAGGAAATGACGGTGGCGCCTCCTGGCGCTTTGGTGTGTGGGGAATGGAGTCACCGGATAGCAGGAGTAGGCGAGTGGCAGGCAATGGCAGAATCAGCAATTGCAGGCTATACCTTTTTATCTTCCGGTTTCTTTGATGTCAACAGTCCTCTTAAAGAACTGAAATTGTCAAGCGACAATTATCCTGTTTGCTTCAGATTGGCCAACACAGTCATGGTACCTTGACCAGCTGCACTTGTCATAGTAGCAACACAGTAGGTTGTAAAGCAAACCGGATTTCCTCAACTGATTAAAAGGGTGAGATGGGCAGCACAGAGTTTCTCTGCAGAGACTCCATACCATCCCAATGATGGAGTGGAGCCTCATATAAGCGCCACCCCTGTCTGCTGATGTCAGTTCCTTTCTTCACAAATCCAGAGTTCTGCTTCCAACTTTGCTGGTCTTCCGACCGCTTCCAAATTTTTCTACAGTGTGCTAGGGAAGATATCTCCCCCGAAGATGACCGGATTATTATTGTGCCAAAATTGCAGGAAACTGATGTCTGTTTTGGTCTGCACATTGCGTCTGTTACTTCGATTCCAGTCACGTTTCAGTTGGTATGATAAATATGCGTTCGTGCACTCACAGGCGATCAGGATTCGAAACTGCATCACCGAACACAAGGTCATGGACGAAATAAAGACCCCACTTCAAGTTGCAGTGATCTCCCGTTCCTGCTCTAAGTTTTCTGGTAAGTTGGAAACGCACCATGAGCTTAAGAGAGGTAAGAGGGAACTTCAGCCCATCGCACCAATCTAAATCTGGAGAGAAGGTGCAAGGGCATCAGTTGGAAGATTATACCGCTAAGTATCTTCTGACTTCGATTCAGGCTAACAGGTCCTGCTGTGTCCGAAGTTCCTGGGTTGTCGTCGACCCACAGCTAATAGCAGGCTTTTAAAAGCCCATTCTGAAATGTTTTACATGCTCTGGTGGTTCCTTCTGGTGTGCGGTCAGATCCCTCAGAATTTCAGGAGTCCCCAGTCGGCCTTCAGCCAACATGCTCTCCCTGTCATCAGGGGCTCTCTCTTGACCTGCTGTAATTTGAGACTGGGGGCCTGGTGTTGCTCTGGCATTCTCGCATTGGTCCCCTGCCTCGACAGGCCTGCCTGGCCCGAAGCATTGTCATCCCCTGCTGGGCCATGGTCTTTAGGTTATGAGGAGGGAGGGTGTGAATATGCAGGGGCCTCCATTGGGGGGAGGGGGTGTGAGGGAGGACGTGGTATTATGGCCGAAGTGCCATTCTCACCTCAGACTATGGTGGCCTGGGAGGGGGTAGGAGAAGCGGCCAGGTGTTGTCACCACATCCGCTGTGTCTTTTAGGTCTTGTTGGGATTTGGCATTAAGGTCAGTCCTGCAGCGCTGCACAAAACGTGTGCCTACAAAAGTACAGAAAGCACTGAGTGGACCAATGTCAGTGCTGTAAATGAGAATTTACAAGAAGACTTAAAATAAATGAACAGTTCAATACATGAAGATGTCAGCGAGGCCTAAAGTAAGTGCACTAATTTGGCAAAACTATATGGGCCCCCGATTGGGGGTAACTGAATAAAGCTGAATTAAGTAGAGTATTATATCATGAACTGAACATCACCTGAAAACCGTTAGCAAAAAGGCAAGCTTCGTAGATCTGATGATCAGAGGCTCCTTTGCTGTCAGACAGGACAGATGTTATGAAGCAATAGAAAGGGATTCCTGAACCAGTGTTACTCTAGAATTTTTACAATATTTAATTTTGCAAACATTTCTCAAAAAAAGTAGTCTAATGAGACTAACCAGATGGTGATCAATGAAAGGGACGATCCGGGAATGTGGGCCACTTTTTTGGTAAGTGCCCGGGCCAAATTGTGATGCCAATCCTACCCTGTACATACTGCTTTGCTATCGTAGCGGAACTCCCAATTCGACTGGGAATGATTCAAGAATGTGAATCTATGATAGCTGCCAATACTGGAGAACTACAGTTACAGGTACATAACTTATTTTCTTCTGCATCATAAAAATCTTTATTGAAGCGCTAAATGACCCTCCCACGCCCCCACCCCCAACTTTCTATCCTGGTCCTACAGTATAAACAAACATTATAATATTCCTCTTACCTGCTATTTATAAATTTAAAAAGAACAAGTCTTGAGGTAACTGCCAGTACAAGGAGTTATGGATAGTGGAAAACCTCGGAGTTTGAAAGGGACAGGGCGCTTTTCCAACTCTGTGAACGTATTAGGCTGCACTTTTCCTCTTTGCTTAGAAATGTTATGTAGCAGTTTACATTGTAGGTGCTGCAATGTAGTTTGAGATGGGTTTTTTCTTTTGGTATCGCAAACAATCGAAGACTGAGAAAATCTTACCAGTCATTAACTATAGAAAATGTGCAGTAACATTTTGACAAGTTGGACTTTTCATGCTCTTTATGTATATCAATAGATATGATTTTGAGAAGTGTTCTAGGATCACCACACACAGCAGAGAATGTTTCTAAAGTTTTTAACCTCAATGATGATTCCTATGATGCAGGCCAAAGACTACAAATAACCGGTTCTTCCCAGTGTAATTCTGGCTGTGGCACTTGGTTTTAAGCCTCTGTTTTGAGCCGACTGCCTGCACATTTTGTGCCTTAATTGATACAGACCATTTGCTATGACCAAATACGACATGCTGGAATGTGAAGCCACAATGCCTGTGAGAGGGAATACTGGCTAAGTTGGCTTCTTTATACTTCTGCTATTAAAGAGGCCTTTTTTCCTTCTCTCCTGAGCAGATTGACATGCTATTAAAAGAGTACCTGCTCTCTGGAGATGTGACGGAAGCCGAAAGGTGCCTGCAGGAGTTGGAAGTGCCTCATTTTCACCATGAACTCGTATATGAAGTAAGACCATGCATATGTTATGTTGTCTGTTGCTTCTCCCATAATGTCTTGAACTAAGTGAGTACTCTCGCAATTTAAGTCTAAATAATACCTTCACAATTTCATATGAATTGCATATCGGCATTTGAGAATGTCTCCAACCGCGACTCATTCTTATCTGTGCTAGACTGTGCCTGGACACCAAATGCATCTGTGGTTTAAAAAAAATAATCATATCAGCCGTGCACTGCACTGAGAACATTTCGATAAATCGTAGCTGCATGGTCCATTTTATAGCAGTTTTGTAATAGAAGAAGCAGTACTATCTATCTATTTGCCACGAAGCCTTTTGAGATATTAATGTATTATTCCCTACCAGCGAGAGCCTTGTTTTCACCTTGGAGATAAGGATACCCAACAACCCTCAAGAGTTTAGGAAGTTCAAGTATGTGCTCTTCTTCCGTGTTGTCTGACAGCAGTCTGCTTAGCATTTTGGGCTTCCATAATGGGCATGCAGGTGTATGTACACACATTAGGTGTTGTGTGTGTGTGTGTGTGTGTGTGTATGCACATTCTTAAGTTTTTTTTCTGTATGTATTTGAATAACAATTTCCTATGTTATGCTTAATGTTACTTTTTGCACCTTAAACCTTGCTCCGCTTTAGAAACAATTAAGGTCATCTGGAAGTTTAATTTCTATACTTTCTTGGCTCCAGTTCAGTCTTGAGTAACTGAATCAGCTCTACTGCATTTGTTATCTTTAATTTATCTTTTATCTTTTCTTTTTTCTTCTTGAAAATCTTTTTCTTATTGTACAGCGTGGGAGATTCATTAAGTTTAATAAGGATCCCATGATACCGAAATAAAATATATTTGCACTTTAACGATAACAACGAGGACAGTTTAGCTTGACAAAAAAATCCACAATCTCACGTTCTTCTCCCCGGTAAAGACATGAAACTGAACTGATTCTACCTGTCATAGGTCAGACCCGGGACCAGGGTTCAATTCCCGACGCGGCAGGGTCTTGAGCCCAATTGTCCACGGACTCGATAATTCTCGGTTCGGTGCCCACTCTAATCACGGGTTCACACTATGCAACTCTGGGCATTAAGCTTGCTTAATCTCCACAACGGCCCCCGCGGCGGGATGCCTGGCTTTCACCTTGGGGATGCCCATTGCGGGTTATCTCACAGGGAAAAGCCAGGACGGGTTCCCAATGCAAGCGCCGAGATGCCCTAGGGTAAGTTGAGCGCTATATAAGAACACACATACATACATACATACATACATACATACATACATACATACATTGCATTAGTTTGAGTCCTGATGAAACAGCACACTGACTTGATATGAGTGTATCATGCCCCTTGTTTTTATGAGCGGTCTTCTCATCTGACTTCTAGTATTACAGTTTTGAAACAGTTTTTGAGATTTTTCTACTTTTCTTAATGACTCCCCAATTTATGGATTGCAAAAAAGCAGGTATTAAAATTAAGACAATGGGTGTTTCAGATGCTCATTATAGGTTTCCTTTAACCACAAAGTAAATGGAGTCAGGCAGTGTGGATCCACACTTTAAAGTAAGGGTCCCTAAACTTACTCTTTCATGGCTCTTCCATTGCGATTGCAGGCACGATGAAGGCAGCTGACACATTCAACCTGTCTAAGAAGTGAAGGATGCCTTAACCTCCCGTAGGCATTTTTAATTCCCTTTCAGATATGCAGCCTAGACTTTGAGATGGTTTCGATTTGATCATATTCATTGACCACCTCTTGTTCAGCCCATGTTGTTTTGTCTCTGAAATGCTAGTCTTCAATATGATGTCAAACATCAAGAATGCTTTTGTTGTTGTCATCATTCATACTAGAGGACTCCATTCATCTTGAATCCGCTTTTTAGGTCGAGCCTAGACGCAAGCAATGCGAAGCATTGCTTAGTCTGCTCGACAACTATTGTCACCCTTTTCTGGGAATGTGGACACGAGATGGGCACGAGCGCAGATTTCACCTCGTGGGCGCGCACGGCGCCGTGCCCATCTCCTGCCTCAGATTCCCATGCACAAACACACACACAGCCACACTCACACATGCGCACATACACAGACACACACAGACACAGGCACACACACACTGTATACACACACGCACCCCCCCTTAAACAGACACACGCGCACCCAGACAGACACACGCACAGACACACTCGAACACACGCGCGTTCCCCCCCCACCCCCTCCCCCTCCACTCACCGTTCTCTTTCCGCATGTCCCTCGGCAGCCAGCATTCAGCGTGCAGGGTTCCAGGGCGTTCTCACTGCAGTTCCTTCCTGTTTCTTTGCAGGCCCCGCCCACGTCCCAACAAAGGCTGCCTGACTTCCGCTAGCACTCTGTGGCATCATTGAAACCTTTCAGATACGGAGCGGGGCTTCTAGGGCACAGCTGCTTACCTTTTACAAAGTGCTCGGCCTAACACGGCATGCGTCCTCCAACTTAAATAGGAGCTCCCTATTGATTGGCTGGGACTGTCCTTGGTCACTATTGGTTAGTAAACAGCCAATCGCTTAAGCGTTTCCATAGTAACTAAAACGCAAAACTCTCGTTCTGTCTTGCTTTTAAGAGTATGTCCGTGTCGAGAAACTTTATTGATATGCAAACATGCTAATTAGAATTATATAGCCATGTTTCATATGTCTCGCAATTTAAATATAATTAATGCACCTATTTTATCTTGTGCGAAACGCTCACGCTACTTTGAGCAGGAAGCGATCCCTCCAGTGATGTACTGGATAACGCACCCTTACATCTAGATGTGGCATATAAGCATGCGGTAGTGGTTGCTTAATATCAAGTTTACCAGTTTCACTCTTGGACCCCTCTTGCTCGCGTTTTAGTTACGGGGCCTTACTTAACATCCTGCTAATTGGTCATATTAAGATGCTGATCGCGCTACTCTGAACAGGAAGTGATATCTCGAATATTAAGCTGGGCAAGACACCCTTTCCTATAGAAGCGGCATATGATAGTAATAACTTGATATCAAGGTTGCCGGTTAATACTTAGAAGCACTCACAGCGCTTTGGAACTGCGCAACTAGTAGAAAGCTAGTTTTTTTACAACAGTAAGTAGGATATGAATTTGGATACAAGATGTCTCATACACTGAGTTCAAAACCTCTGTCAAAATGCACACTCTATAATACAAACAGCGCTAGCTATCACAGTTTTACCTTTCTTAGTGCTTGAAAACACTGGCAATATTACCTCATTTAACTATATTGATTTTATCAAGCTCTGAAATAAAAATGGCTCAGATGGTCTTCTGAGCTGTAGGTCTCTTAAGCACATCTGTGCCCTGGAGACAACTACAGCCGGTAGGAGTATTCTGCATCATTCAGAAACTCTGTCCATCACCTTTTCCAAAATTGATTTTATCCACACTAAGTGTGGGAGGGTATACTCAGACGTGAGTCCCTAGCTCATTGCACCATCAGGATTCAAGCAAGCCGGGCCGACGACGGCTGAAATGCCAGAAACCGGTCCCCGGAAGCTTGTCTCCTTCCCAGTATAAGAATTGGCTTGGTAGTTTGGTTTGCCCTGTTCCCATCATGCACTGGGACAGGAACAGACTAATTTGCATATAGCCAGATTCTGAGCTGGGATGGTGCAGTGAGCTAAAAAACGGTGATGGATCAAGCCCTGATCTCTTGACTGGGTAGGAGTATTCTGCATCATTCAGAAACTCTGTCCATCACCTTTTCCAAAATTGACATCTACAGCCAGGCCTGGGAGACATCTGAAGGGACAGTTCCTGATATCTGCCAGGTCGCAGAGAAGCACTCACAGCGCTTTGAAACTGCGCAACTAGTAGAAAGCACGTTTTTTACAACAGTAAGTAGGATATGAATTTGGATACAAGATGTCTCATACACGGAGTTCAAAACCTCTGTCAAAATGCACACGCTATAATACAAACAGCGCTAGCTATCACAGTTTTACCTTTCTTAGCGCTCAAACACTGGCAATATTACCTAATTTAACTGTATGGATTTTATCGAGCTCTGAAATATAAATGACTCATATGGTCTTCTGAGCTGTATGTCTCTTGAGCACATCTGTGCCCTGGAGACATCTGAAGGGACAGTTCCTGATATCTGGTAGGTCTCAGATTTAGTGGGCAGCAGTGTGCGGGCGGTGTGCTTTCTGAACAGCAGAATAAAATTTAAGTTTCCAGGTCACAGCACCAAAAACATGTGGAGTATCGGCCAGGAATGATGCTCCTCTGAACCAGAGCATACACATGCTACATAATTACACTGCGCTCAATACAACATACACTCCAAATACCACTCAGTGCCACATAGTTACACGCCACATAATTACACTGCACTCAATGCAACATACACTCCAAATACGACTCAGTGCCACATAATTACACGCCACATAATTACACTGCACTCAATGCAATATACACTCCAAATACCACTCAATGCCACATAATTATATGCTACATAATTACACTTCACTCAACGCAACATACAATCCAAATACCACTCAGTACCACATAATTACACACCACATAAGAACACTCTACTGAATGCAACACACACTCCACACAATACCACTCAGTGCCACATAAGTATATGCTACCTAATTACAATGCAACATACACTCCAAAAATACCACTCAGTGCCACTTAATTACATGCCACACAATTACACTCTACAGAATACAAGATACACTCCTCATAATACCACTCAGTGCCACTTAATTACATGCCACACAATTACACTCTACAGAATACAAGATACACTCCAAAAATACCACTCAGTGCCACTTAATTACATGCCACACAATTACACTCTACAGAATACAAGATACACTCCTCATAATACCACTCAGTGCCACATAATTATATGCTACATAATTACACTGTGCTCAACGCAACATACACGCCAAATACCACTCAGTGCCACATAATTACACGCCACATAATTTATCTATCTATCTATCGCCCTCACTCTATCTATCTATCTATCTATCGCTCTCACTCTATCTATCTATCTATCATCGCCCTCACTCTATCTATCTATCATCGCCCTCACTCTATCTACCTATCTATCTATCGCCCTCACTCTATCACCCTCACTCTTATCTCTCTATCTGTCTGTATGTCTGTCTGTCTGTCTATCTATCTGCATATCTATCTATCTGTATATCTATCTATCTGTATATCTATCTATCTATCTATCTATCTATTGCCCTCACTCTATCGCCCTCCCTCTATCTATCGCCCTCACTCTATCTATCTATCACACTCACTCTATCTATCGCATCACCACAGCATCACTCAGCACCACCACAGCATCACCACAGCATCACTCAGGGGCACCACAACATCACAATGCGCTACCACAGCATCACTGAACGGTACAGCGTCACTCAGCACCACCACAGCATCAATCTATGCAACCATTCAACAACAACTGGTTCAAATATGTTCTCTCAATGTTTCGAGCTGTATTACAAATGTCACAAAAAGATGTTAATATTTCACTTCTGTTCTTGTATTTTCGTCACAATAAAATACAATGAATATAATCTTCACAAAAATGATTTACAAAAGTTTAAGCTATTGCCATTATGAATTACAATAACTTTTATTTAAGTATTAATTATTAAAAAAATTAAAAGCCATTGTTATTTGTAATATCAATACATTGAAGTCACGTAAATACAACAAATATTACATTACAAATGCTATAGGTGTCACATTTGCAATAGTTATAACTATTGGCATTGTAAATGACAAAGCTATTAATTTCGCTATTTTCAAAACCAACACATAAATAAAAAATGTGTCATTTACAATACCAATAGCTCAAACTTTCCTAATGCGAGGCCTATTGCATTGCAAATTCTTGTTCTGGTTTGGGGTTTACCTGCAGCACAGGCAAGAGCAGAAAACAGTGAAGATAAACTTAGAAGTTTTTCAGAATGGGCTTTGCGAGACCACCTCTGCTTCTCTCTACTTCTTGCAATGAATTATGTTGGTTACCAACTGCTTTCTGCTACCATTCTGCTTCCTTGACAAGTCATCAATCAAGCGAGCAGGTTTGTTGTATTACAATTGGAATAAATTCTCTTTAAGTGTGTGCCTGCCCATCTTTAGGGCAATCGTTTCATATAATTATCCATACTAATATAATAAAGAGAGAGCCCAAACCTTTGAGGCGGATAATCTCAGGAACCACAGCACCAATCACAACACCAAATACAGCGTTGGAAAGGGCAGTTGCAGCAGAATAACATAGGCTATGCAGACGCCCACCATATACATTTAAAAGGTAAAAGAACCGTGCCAGCAAAGTAGTCCCTTGTGGGCGTGTGCGCGATGTGCTGTGGGCGTGTGCGCGATGTGCTGTGGGCGTGTGCTGGGGGCCTGACAAACGCTGGGGGCGTGTGGTAGGTTTCGCCCTTCATGCCATGTCTCATATCGTGTGTTGTGGGCGTGTGCTGGGGGCGTGGGCGTGTGCGGGGCGTGGAATTACGGGGAAAAAAAGCGAGCGTTGTGCCCAATATTTCATTGTTTTTTCTTCCCAGGTTCTACACATTCCCGCTCCGGGTTTGCTTGCCCCGCGCTCCCTAAAAACTAATTCCGCCCTGCTCCCTTTAAATACCCCTGCACCCCATAATCATAACCCACCCTTACTCCTTAAAATAACCCAACACCCTTAAACACTAACCCATCTTAACCCTATAAATATACCCTGTACCCCAAAACCCAAACCTATCCCTAAACCCTAAAAATACCCCTGTACCCCAAACATAGCCCTGAACCCTATAAATACCCCTGTACCTCAAAACCCAAACCTACCCCTGAACCCTAAAAATACCCCTGTACCCCAAAACCCAAACCTAGCCCTGAACCCTAAAAATACCCCTGTACCCCAAAACCTAAACCTAGCCCTGAACCCTAAAAATAACCCTGTACCCCAAAACCAAAACCTACCCCTGAACCCTAAAATACCCCTGTACCCTAAAAACCCAAACCTAGCCCTGAACCCTAAAAATACCCCTGTACCCCAAAACCCAAACATAGCCCTGAACCCTTAAAATACCCCTGTACCCCAAAACCCAAACCTACCCCTGAACCCTAAAAATACCCCTATACCCCAAATCCCAAACCTAGCCCTGAACCCTAAAAATACCCCTGTACCCCAAAACCCAAATCTAGCCCTGAACTCTAAAAATACCCCTGTACCCCAAAACCCATACCTATCCCTAAACCCTAAAACTACCCCTGTACCCCATAACCCAAAACGATATCGGAACCCTTAAAATACCCAAACACCCCAAAACATATACCTCAGTACCCCAAAACATATACCCCTATACCCATACTTACCTTAACCAAACATTAAAAAAAAACATGCTTTTACCATTCATGCGTTTACAACGAAATTCGTTGTAAATGTATGCGTGGTAAAAGCATATAAAATATAATGCCATGCGTTATAATGGCATTGCGGAGTCATGGTACTTTCGTAATTAAAGTATGCGGAGTGATGGTATGCGGAAAGAACGTCGCGGAATAATGGGTGTTTACCCTCCCCCGGTAAGTACATTGGTGGCACGGCGGCCCACATCTCCAGCAGCATACTCCTATTTTTTCACCACCCATTTGAAAAATGCACAGGTCTCTCTCATTGATGGCCAGCACAGACATACACTTTTACACACACCTCCCGCCACAAGTTCTAGAATTGCAAACTTTAGAGCTGGGGAGCTACGTTCGAATCTCGGCATCAGCTCAACATCCTGTGATTCCAGGCAAATCGCTTTGTCTCCCCATGCCTACCACAAATGAATGTGTTCTTCTGTAATGTAATTTGTGCTCATGCCATGTTGTCGAGTTTGCGCTATATAACATTGCAAGGAAAAATAAAGTAGGGAAACTCGAGTTCACACACTACTGAACGCACACTCTTAAGTGCATCAGCAGTGCACTGTGAATCGGAGCGATTCACAGGCCTGTCACAGATAAGAAATGCTATCAAAACGAAATCCTACAAAACAATATACTACAGGCCGGCAGCAATTCATACCCGGACAACGTTGGGACGGGCTGCTAGTATATATATATATATATATATATATCATGTGACTCCTCCTCAAGAGAAAGGAACTTCATTTGTACCCACCACCTCCACAGACCACCTGGAATTAGAAGTGAGTTTTTTTAAATTAATGCGAAAACTCAAACTACGACATTTTTTTGACAACGTTGTACCAGAACGTCCACAGCATGACAAAGATCAACTACTGGGACTACGTCCACAGAGTTCATTTCAAGCCCCAACTAGTCATAAAACACTTGACCTCTTTGAAAATCTAGTCAAGCAGGATCTCATGAAAATCAAACATACTAAACCCAAAACCAAAAACATAACACAAAAAGATTGGGATACATTGAACAGAATGGCAAAGAACAACAGAATCACCTTCACCAAAGCTGATAAAGGGGGAGCTATCGTTATCATGAACACATCAATGTACAACGACAAAATCACTGAACATGTGATGGACATGGCAACCTACAAGAAATTGGAATTCAACCCTACCACGGAATATTCCAACACCCTAAGAAACATCATCGACCAGGCACACAAACAAGGGAGCATTACAGACAGGACAAAAAACTTCCTCACTACCACCAACCCGAGGAGTCCAATACTCAAAATGGTACCTAAGATTCATAAAAACCTTACAAACCCCCCTATGAGACCCATAGTCTCCACTCGAGGCAGTCTACACCAACCGATCGGTCAATTGATCGACAGATATCTACAACCTTCAGTTCAAACCATGGATACATACATCAAAGACACAACACAGTTTCTACTTAAACTACAACAAATTAAACTCTACCCCACGGAAAAAGTAATCTTATGTACAGCGGATGTTTGTAGCCTATACACGAGCATACCCCACGATAGGGGGATAGAAGCCTTGGAATCAGCTCTTCTAAACACTGATCTAGACCAGGATTTTCAACTGTTCCTAATGGAACTTATGCATTTCACCCTATACCACAGCTACTTCAAAACTCAAGATCACTGGTACCAACAACTCACCGGGATGGCCATGGGCAATTCGGCCGCACCCGTGTATGCGAATCTGTTCATGCATTGGTATGAAACACAGCACATTCTCAAGAACACAAATTGGACTAACCATCTAAAGATGCTAATCCGATACATTGACGATTACTTCATTATATGGTCTGACACAGAAGACTCACTGAGAACGGAACTCACCAAATTCAACAACATTGACCAGAGGATTCAACTTACCTGGGACATCTCAACAACGTCGGTTAACTTCCTGGATGTGAAGGTTGCAGTAACACCGAATGGATTTATCACAGACCTTTACGTAAAACCCACCAACAGGAACAATCTACTTCTACACTCTAGCTTCCATGAACCCAATCTGATACGCAACTTACCATATTCACAAATGGCGAGAGTTAAAAGGATCACCTCGGACACAACAACACTCAAACAAAGACTTACAGAGATGTCACAAAAATTCACGAACAGAGGTTACCCCAAGACCCTAATCGAGGAAACCAAATTGAGAATCGACAAACAGGATAGACCTAAACTTTTAACACCAACTATGAAAACAGAGCAAACACGGATAGTAGTGGTCTCAAAATACTCCACGAGCAGTAGAAAATACAAACAGACCATCATGAGACATTGGGCTATACTCAATATGGAACCAGATTTCAGAAATGCATTTATTCAACCACCGATATTTGCATATACCAGGGCTAAAAACTTGGGAGAAATTCTTCAGCAAAAACCAGAAGAAAATATCACCTACACAGGAACCAAACCTTGTCTAAATTGCGGCAACTGCAACAATATAATCAAAGGGAATACCATCAACCATCCAAGTCAAGGTTACGCCATTAAACTCAAAGTGAACGCAACCTGCGACACTGCCAACTTAATCTATGGGATCAAGTGCCCATGTGGGAAAATGTATATCGGGAAAACCGAACGACGTATTAAAGTCCGTCTCACTGAACACAAATCCAACATCCGATTGAGAAACTCAAAGTCAGCATTATCAGCTCATTTTGTTGAGAAATCCCACAACGTTTCTCAAATCAAGTTCATCGTTCTTGAGACTGTAACTAAACAAGAAGGAAGAGACAATAACAAATTCCTACTAAGAAGGGAAAATTATTGGATTCAGAAACTATCAACCCAGAATCCCACAGGATTGAACGAAAGAATAGAATTTGCATGTTATCTGTAAAGTATTTGCTCTGAACATCGAATTGATTGTTAATGTGTATGTTCCCTATACTATTGACACATAACACTCCCCCCCCCACATTACATTTAGATTCCAAGTTCTGATCGTATTGAACTCCACATACCACTCCTTAACCCTTTTGCACCAGAACTAGGAACACAGATCTTACAATGTCGGTTAATCCATTTTTTTCACCCCCGTTTTTACAGTTTTTCTATGGCTCGCCATACAATCTAAATTCCGATTCGAGCCTTTTTTCACACAGAACCCCCCGTTTATTGTTTATCTTTCCCACGAACCAGGACTTCCTCAGTCTGTTTACTCTCCTGATCACACGTGACCAACCATGTGATCACCGTTTTTCGAATGAAACTGACGCGGGAAGCCTCTGCTTCCACCGGCGTTTTACAGGAGACGATCACCGGCCGAACAAACCCGTTTCAGACTCCTTCCAGGTTAGTGGTTACAACCCCACTTCCACCAGACGCGAGCATTACGGAGCACCGCACGCCCAGAGGCGCTGACGGTTCTTTGTTTATCTTTCCCTCCGCAGATCACGCGATTCCCCCTGATCAACAGGCATGTAAGTGCAAGTTAAATCCAACGGTTCATTTAACCACGCAAACTGGTAATCTCGGCATTCTACATATATTTTTTTAACACCATGTATAAATGCCATCCAATATGACTTTTTCACGTAATTACCTTGGATACCAATGTTGCCATACCCAGCCTTATTTGTACCGATTTTTAAAATATGCACTCCTCACCACACATAAACGTTACTCACCATGACTTGTTCTTGTAACCATCATGTTATGCTGATACATTTTGCATTTTGTTTTGCATCGTTTTCGTATACATTCACCTCTAGGTCTCAGATTAATCTATGTTATTATTGTTATTTTTAGTGTCAATTCCCTGACGAAGGGCTTGTCATCAATGCCCGAAATGCATTGGACCCACATAAATGACAGTGCCTGAGTTCTGCAAATGACTACCACGATCTGTAATGAACTTCGAAACGATTTATTGAACTGAATCTCCAAACATGGAATTTTGAATTAAGAAACATAATAAAAGATTAACATCAAAACATTGAATGAAAGTCGTTTTCTTACTATAAGGAAAGACAAACAATGATGAGTGCCAAACATGGGATGCAACTAGAGTACCTCTAGTCTCACGTTCTTAACTCCTCCTCAAATTTCTCAGCGTCTCAGGCACAGCACAGCCTCGCACACCAGCAAACAAAGGGAGACGGACCACAACGAATCAGCATCAGTGAATTTATTGATGCACAGAGAGCAGCTACGCGTTTCTGGCAAGTTATGCCCTTGATCACGCTGAAACATGCACAACAGACAAAATGCTTTTTTTATGCAGTGTTAAAGGGAACACCCCCTCACAATGACGTGATGCATCATGTGATGAATAAACAGTGAAAACATACTGCCACTTGTAGCTAATGCAATAGAATCAGCACATACAAATATTTCCGGATAAATCCAGGATTCATGCGTGTATACTGCAATGGTGTAAATAGTCTAATTATACACATACGTCAATAAGTTTTATATATATATATAAATATAACTGCTCATTCATACCAACCACAAACACCATTTGTTACAATTTTCCAAACCTTTTGGAAGAAGTGGATTCGTTGAGCAAGGCTGCCTTTGAATAGACTGTCTTCGGAGGTAAAGATGTGTGCTAAGTAATGTGCTTCCTCTTTGAGAAACATGAGGGGACTAAACTCCTCAGATGTTTTTGGATGCTCCATTCTAGGGAAGATTTTACAGCAATGCTCATTCTCCAGGAAGCATCCTCCACATCGGCAGTTCCTAAATGTAGTCAGACATTATGAAATCATTGTTTTTAGTTTTAAGGGTGTTAACTAAATGTACTGGTGGTGCGAGCAGAATTAGTGTGTACGTTATTTCTATCTATTCCTGGATGACAGTTGACTGGTTTAGAAGAGAGCATTCTTTTCCATTCCAGGATCAGGCCAAGCAGTCCAGGAATCATTATCATTTTGCACAGAGTCCATCTCCACCCACCAAGCACTTTGACTTTTCTAGGTGCAACCCTAACTTTCAAATCAGCAAAACCTTATTCCACTTATGAGCGGGCAGATGCATTTATGAAAATGATTCCCCTTAAAATATGTCAGTCTGACAGTGAGGATTGATGACAGCACAATGAGGAGGGGTAAGCCGGAATACGCAGGCCTTTGAAACAATCTCTGATGCACATTCAAATTTATCACAATACGTAAAGGGGCTAAACGCACAACAAAAGGAAGAGAAAATAGAAGTATATCATGTCTCAAGAACCAGACATATTTTCGTGCTTGAAATGCACTATTTAACAGAAGACCAACATTGCATGAAATACATAAAAAAATGTATCCCAGTACAGTTCTGGGTGAGGGACATCATGCAAATTACAGGAGGGGTACTCTTACGTAAATTGGGTTTAAAAATGGGGTTCAAGAAGGCAAATCAGTAAAGGGCCACCCCCGAATACAGGTATGAAATACAGTGTGGATGCCAAAATGCAAATTGATCAATGAATGCACCCCTAATTGAAGGTAAGTCCATTTCCTTGGTACAGTCTTGGATGATGTGTTAGATACCGTCACGTAGAAGGTGATTGGGGGGGGGGGGGTGACATAAACAAGGTGTGGGCCCTGCAGTTAGAGGCTGTAGGAGAAGGAGCAACCATAACAATGTCTAAAGGACTAAAAGGGAAATTTAGATAACTCAGACTAGAGATACTGGGCCTACACTTCGCACAGAGGAGAGATGATTCGTTTTCATGCACCATGCACCCCCATAGATTATCTGTTTGACTGTCGATCATGAGGCTTAAAGGGGTGAAAGTATGAGTTTTCCATATCAGGCCTTGACAAAAAGAAATAAAGAAATCACGTAAAAAGGGTTGGCGATGGACATAAATACACAACACAGGAATCTTGGAAGTTCAGCATGGGACTTTTTATCAGTCCAGCACTCGGAGCTGAAATGGAGGGGCCCCAGATAGCCTTGATAACAAGCATTTGCAATGCAATAGGTCTTGCATTTACAAGAGTTTAAGCTATTGTCATTTACAATGGCAATAGCTTGAACACTTGTAAAGGCGAGATCTATTTCACTTCAAAGTCACGGCGGCCACTGTCTAGAGCTGCTTGAAAGTGTAAGCGCGCATGGCGCTCTGAATGTAAGAAAAGCACATTGTGCCTGCAGTAGGAGAAATGCAATAAACAAAATTGTGCTTACAGACTAAATAAGACTACCGTATGGCAACAGAAGTAAAAGGGCCACTCGCCACGGGAGGTTACAAATGAAGACAAGGCTGTACTTAGGAGAGACTAACCAGCCCAATAATGAATCAGAAGTCAACATTTACGAAGGACTTAGACACAAGCCAATTAAAGATATAGGCATACAGTGGGCGGGACTTGAAGTACATACTCCAGTACAGCATGCCTCGCAGGGCTGCGCATGCTCTGCCCAGGCTCAACCTAAAAAACTGCTCTGCTTCAACTGAAGCTCATTGATACTTATTAGATGAGACAAGCCCCCTCCCTCATCTACATGTTGGTTTTTACGAGGCTTTGAAATAATTATTTCACGTGACCTACCCTTTTCCGCTTTATAAAGAATTCCTGCTGAACATCTGGGGGTAGGTAGCAGTCATCAAGACCTGCATGAGCTCTTTATATCCAAGGCGCGCTGACCATGGGAGTTAAATTACTGGGCTCATTACTTCACCAACATAGTGTCATCCTGAGTAAATTACTTTTCCTGTACGTATTCAGTGCCTGAATTCCTTAGAAACAGACTGAATATTGTAGGTGCTACAATACAGATGCACAATGGTTAGTATTTTACTAGACTAATACCCTTGTTTGCACATCAGTTTTCCTGTGACAACTGATCTGTGAATACATGGTGGTTGTAGAAAGCTTGGAGGGTGTTTTATTAAGATTTGTTTTCTTCTGTAAAACACACCAAACAAAAAGACCCAACATGTGCAGGCACAGAGTGCGAGTCATTCTCTAGAGTAAAAGGAATGTACTTGTTCATGTACATATGTAGTGCTGGAGCTTAGTGTGGGTAAATTGGAGAAAGCAACCATTGCATGTGGGTACCGTGCCATTGTTCAAATAGTGAAACCGTGTACATTGCATGAATTGTATATAAATGTAGCATCACTATGAGATTAGCATTTGCAATTCAAATTGATGCAGCTTTTATGTCCTAGTGCACAAAGGCACATACAAAAGTGCATACCTCTGTATCAGCACATAAAAGACAGACTTTGTATCGCCATGCTTGTTGTATATTTTTGATACATTTTAGTATAACGTAAATCCTCTCTTTCAGGCAGTTGTCATGGTTTTAGAAGCAAGTGGAGATACTACATATAAAATGATGCTCAAATTATTGGAATCACTTTGGAAATCTGCGGTCATCACTTTAGACCAAATGAAAAGAGTAAGTCTGCCATCTTCTGGTATAACAGTAATATGCTGATCTGAAATTACTCACAAGACAGTAGATATTTCAATGAAATGCCCTTTTTTTTAATTACACACGATCAGTATGAATACAGAATTGGAACTTAGCAAGCACACTGATTTATTTGTATTGGTTTTTGTTGAAAAAAAGTGAATAGGTTAATCTCCAAAACTGGTTGTTTAAAGCAATTGCAGTATCTCAATTTAGCCTGCATCTGTAAGAATAAGAAATACACAGAAATTGAAAAATATGACTCACTCGTCCCACATTTCTCTTTATCCCACTGAACACACCTGTGCAGTGTCAGCCTAGGATCATGTAACTATCTGAAATCTTGCCCGGGCCCTGAGCATTGTCAAGATTACACTTTGTTTACATACAATACACCATGTGTAGGGGGCAAGAGGGCAAAGAGCTATTTATGTAAATAGGTCGAACCCTCTCAGGCGGGGGTGTCGAAGTTAGTGCTAAATAGCCCACTGCCCCAAGTGATTTCAATATATTATTAAATTTGAGATGTCCTCTGTAGGAAAGTGTCCACATTCTTTCCATATTTTGGTGACTAGTCTTTCTATAACTAAAATGTTCCAGAAATTTGCATGCCACACTGAAAGAGGAAGACCTCTTTTTCTTCCACCATGTTGCAGTGGAAAGCTCTGCCACACTAAGATGCTGCCAGATTAGAGTGTGATTTGTCAAGGCAGAACTCTTGTGGCCTCAACCCAACAACAACAACACTCCAGGACTTACAGACCAGGAAGCAGAAGCAGGCCGAATATGCTGTCTGCACATTGCCAACTGCACATTCAGCAAACGCAGGCCCATGCAACACATGTGAGGTACGCTGGTTCTATCTTGTCATTCCACTGCACAGTAGTCCACCTTTCTAAGTGCCTCTAGCATATCTTTCCAAAAGGGGATAATGGCCAGGCACAGCCATCATATGTGTAGAGTCCTCTCATCGCTCACATCCCCTCCAACAGTTATGGCTAGTCCCAGTGATCATTCGTTGGAGCCTATATGGGGTATAATACCAGGGGTACATTATTTTGTAGTGGACCTCTCTATTCAGCACTCACAGCATGTTTTTATAAGTATGTTCCTATAGTGTTTCACACTCCATATCATTAATTACTCCATTAAGACTTTCCTCCAGCTCTGTTTGTATATGCCCAAGCAAGAGGAGTTTGTTTCCTAAAGGATTTATGATTTTTATATAAACTCCCTTAGGTGTCTTTCTCAAATGCCATGTCATGCAGCTACTACATGCAAAGACTGGTGCATCACACAATGACTAATATCATGTAGTGCAGGAGCTTTGATTTGTCAATGCCAAAATCTGTTTTATAGTGAGGGCGATAGGTAGTGCACAAGTGAAATGGCCCCACAACCGTGAGGCTCTCGTGGCACTGTCTCATAATCCGAGTAATTATCCTTTCCCGGAGGCTCTTTGCCCGATCTACTGTACCGGAGTATTGCACTGGATCCGGTGACCCTGCGGAGCAAGTTTGGAGGCTCCTGACCAGGGAAGCTGGCTGCTGTGAATCCTCCGCAGTGCCTGCGGTGGAGGGGCTGTGTACGTCTGGTCCTCACTGCGGGCTGAGAGAATTACGCTAGAACCGCGACACCCATGTGGCGTCCGGGCCAAGCGGCTGTGAGGACTGCGAGCTGCACGATCCTGAAGCGGCGGCGGTGAGTGAGCGCAAGAACGTCAACCTGACTGCTCGTTGCTCCTCCGTACCCTTGCAGGGTGGAGGCTGACGGCCTAAAATAGACTCTTTATACTGCTCCAATCAGGACTTACAGACCAGGAAGCAGAAGCAGGCCGAATATACTGTCTGCACATTGCCAACTGCACATTCAGCAAACGCAGGCCCATGCAACACATGTGAGGTACGCTGGTTCTATCTTGTCAATGTACAAATAAGTGCTGCTTTGCAGGATCCCACACCTTGGCTCCTATTCCCAAGCCTGCTCCCATTGGCACTGCTGTACATGGCGCGTGCACGTTGAGTGACACATCTGATGAGGCATCCATCTTATCAGCAAGTCTGGTTGAAAGGAATCTGTCCACTGTCGTGCACGGATTAAAGCTAGGCTGCTCACCTGTGGGCGCAAAGGGGTGGCATGTACTCCTAAGAACTGCTAGTGGCATAACACAGATGACTCAACTGCTGAACACTTAACCGAGCACTGCACGCTGCTGCGGCCCCCCCTTCGACATTGTCCTTTCATTAGGAGGGTGAAATAGAGCAGCCACATAGACACTCAGGCCTGCCCGCGATCTGCTTTAAAGCGGAAAGCTCAAGGGTGCAGGATCAATGCGGAGAGGCTGACATCACATCCCCTCTCTCACTGGAGCCCTTGGTGCTTTATGGTGGGTGCTCGTGATACTCCCGGACATTCCTTGCCTCAGCACAGGCAGGACTTCCCGTAAGGCACTGCACATGAATTGATAAAAAGTGATTACTGCCTACCCGCATTGCTGGCCCCTTCTGATATCCAATTGCATCACAGCTGGAGGTAAAAAGACATTGGTATTTGCTCTTACTGTGCCTTTTCTGCAGGCCCTATTGTATGCTCCTCTTTCCACTCTTCTCCCTGCACCTCAACGCTTGGGTTCATACGTTGCTTGCCACAAGACGCCGACTTGTAAAGTCAACTACATTCTGCAAGATGGGCAAGAAAGACGCGAAACAGACAAGATTAACATTCCTGGCAAAAAAAGGCACCCGTACTTAGCAGGAAGATCCAGATCATGCCCAGGAAGAACCACCACTGGAGACAGGGCAGCCACAGGATCCGGGCATGAAGGAATTACTCATTGCCATGCGGCAGAGCCTCACATCCATAGAAGGCAAAATGGATGTGATGAACGCCCGAATGGACGCAATAGTCAACAAACTAGACGAACATGAGAAGCGCATAAAAGAGACTGAGCGCTGCATTTCTGATGCAGAAGACAGTACAGCACAACTGCAAAAACAAGCGGCACAGATGGATAAACTTTCATTGCTGCCAAAAATGAAGACCTTGAAGCGCGCAGCCGCCGCTACAACATCCGCGTGATTGGCATCCCGGAGAGCACCAATACAGGTCGGATGGAGGAGTACATTGCGCTGCGGCTTCGAGAAACGATTGGCGTTGATGTCTTGTCTTCCCAGTTCATAGTAGAAAGGGTACATCGGTCCTTGGGCCCTAGACCGCCACCTGGGGGCACACTGCGCCCTATATTCGCACAGTTACTCAACTACCGCGACCGTAAGCAATATAACGCTGCAAGTCTGTGGAGGATTTCGACAGGTTATATTTTAAAAGTTTCATTTTGCACCTCGTATTCAGGGGTGAATATGCTGTCATTTTAACTGAATGCATATTTGTTATTTCTTTTTGCTGCAGCTGCTGCAGCTGGAACGCGAACGCGGTGCCCGGCCATTTGAGCGGACCCGCTTGAAGAGTAGTGCTCTAGTTGCTGACCTCACTTCGCTCCCTCCCTCACTCTCCATAAATACCGGGATGCAACGACCGCGCAGCAAAGTCCGTCTGCGCCCGTCCGCGCCCAAAAATATGCCCAGCGCCAGAACCCCTGCCCTTTTTACACAATACTTTTATTCGCCAGACCAACTCTTACAGTTTTAACTCTGGTACTGTGCACCTCATAAAGCACCTTTGGGTTCTACCTCTCTCGCAACCTTCTGCTGCAATCTATGTGGTTGGGTGGCGGAGGCGACGACCATTATTCATGACGCACAAACATTTAACAACTCTACTATCAACAACATCTGGCATGAGAATAATGTTGGTCAAGCGGTACAAACTTCGTTAACCACAACTAATAACTCGAAGTCTATCAGGTGTATCCTACTCAATACTAAATCTATGGTGAAACATACATTTTATTTAGAATGTCTTATTCAAGTAGAGGACCCAGATGTTGTTTTTCTTACTGAAACGTGGGCAACTGAAAACAGTGACCCTAATTGGCATTTAGCCGTACCCAAAGGATATGTAGTTGCCAGTATTGATAGAACAGGGGAAAAGGGTGGAGGAATTGTGCTAATTTATCGCTCCTTCTATACAGTCATGATCTCCTCTGAGTCCTTAACTGGCGCTGAAGCAATGTCTTTTCTGTTAAAATCCAACAACATAGAAACCTTTTCCGGTCTATTAATTTATAGACCCCCGGCCCAAGACCCCCGTTCTCAGTTTCCCTTCAGACATATTTTGAGTCCTGTTAAGACTCTGACTATTTCCCCATTTTAGGAGATTTTAATCTTCATTTGGAAGATAATATTTCGAATACTACCCGCTTTCTAGATATACTTGCTATTTTTGATTTAAAACAAATTGTCTGTGAGCCTACGCATATAGCAGGACATACACTTGATGGCATCTGTACCAATAACTCTACGATAGCGATTTTAAAAAGTTGCCCCTCTCCCCTGGTCTGACCACTCTGCGGTGCATTTCACTGTTGCCCTTAAAACTGTATCCAACGAACGGAGAATCAGACCTCTGACTAGAAAATACCGTGCGTGGAAGGCAGTAAAAAAACATGACTTTGTGTCTGCACTGAACGTCAGGCATGTGATTTCTGCCGATGCAAACCAAGCTGCTATAGAACTTCATAATTGGCTAAACAGAGCCGCTAATAAGGTAGCACCAGAAAGACCTTTAAAATTACGACTGAAAAAGGCTTTGTTGTATTCTGCAGATCTTAAACTAGCCTAAATTAAATGCAAACAAAAAGAGCATGCTTGGAGGTCACAATATGACGCTGCACAAAAGAAAGTTTATTGTGCGGCGCTTGAAGAATATAAGAACAAAATTATTCAGGCTAAAACTGCCTATTTCACTACTAAATTCCACGAGGCTGTGAACTCTTCAAAAGAACTGTTTCAAACAGTCGCTGCATTTCTGAAGTGCCCACAGGATGTAACTTTTACTCCAGATCAAAAGTTTACAGACAAGTTAGCCAGTTTTTTTCAAAGTAAGGTTCAGTCTTTGTATAACGACCTTTCAAGAGCAGCAAAGGATACAGAGGGAAATGCTTCTGCGCAGTCTGTTCTCAGAGACATGGACTACGGCCTATCGCAATTTCCATCGTTGGCAGAGGAGAAAGTGGCAAATTTACTGCTACAAAAGAAATCAGGCTCTCCCATGGATCCTTGCCCGCCGCATGTATTACATCTGGCCCCAGAAGAGATAAGCTCCTCACTATCTCCTGTGTTAAATCAAGTTCTGACATCAGGAGTCTATCCAACACTGTGGAAAAAGGCCTGTATTCGTCCCCTTTAAAAAAAAAACAAGCTGGACCCATTAGACGAAAAAATACTATCGCCCCATTTCTTGTTTACCTCTGCCTGCTAAAGTGCTGGAGAAGGCCATGAATGCCGAATTAACATCCTATCTAGAGATCAACAACATTCTCGACAACACACAACATGGCTTCCGTGCAAAACATTCCACGGAGACAGCACTGATTATGGCAGCAGAGGAAATACGCAAGGTTATGGATGAGGGCGGAAGGGCTATACTAGTCCTGCTTGATTTAACAGCAGGTTTGGATACAGTGAGCCATGCGGTATTAATACAAAGGTTACAGGACATAAGTATCTCCAGTACAGCTCTTGCCCTCCTCACCTCTTTCCTATCGTCTAGGGGACAAGTTATTTTCTGGGATGGTTACCAGTCGGAGGAATTTCTACTGGGGGAGTCCCCCAAGGCTCTGCCTTGTCCCCCACACTTTTTAACATTTATGTTGCCCCTTTGGCAAAATTAATAAAAAACCATGACTTTACCCTGGTGTCATATGCTGATGACACTCAGCTGATAGTGTCTGAAACCCAATCGGTGGATGTCATGGCAGTTGAATTCTCCAAGTGCACTTCTGCCCTGATGACTTGGATGAATTCCAATTTTTTAAAACTGAATACTGACAAAACTCAAGTTTTAGAGTTTGGTCAAAAAGCTTCGATCTGGAATCAGCTCTGGTGGCCAACTACAGCCAGTGTCTGTCCCGTGCCAGTGAATAAAGCTAGGAATCTTGGCTTTATGTTCGATAAAGTTCTGGCCTGGGCTGCTCATATTAACCAAGTGTCAGCTGCTTGTTTTTTTAAACTTGTCAGCTTTGTGTTCAATTACTTTCCTCAACACCAAGATGCCTCGGCAGTAGTGCGCTCTACAAATACCTTCAGTCAATCAGTCGGGATGCGGCGGTCAAACTGTCACATGAAAAACTGATTCTCACTTTCCAGGGCAATGCATTCAATCTCTACCCTGACTTCACAGTCACTGTACAAGAAGAGAGACTGAAGTTCACTCCTGCCAAGCAGAAACTTCAACAGGCACAAATTGACTACGCGCTCCTGTATCCAGCTAGACTGAGGATGACCTACCAAGGCAAGCAACATTTCTTTTCAAATACACAACAGGTAGACTACTTCCTGAAACGCATTAAGCGGTCTAACAAGCTGCAAGCTTCACAAGAGCATGCAAAAGAATCGTCCTCTCCGGATAGAGCATAGCATGCTCGACACGCATTCTGTTCCTAACTTTGTTGGGATGACATACTTATACGCTCACTTTCCTTGTTCTGGATGCGGACACAACCCTCATTCAGCTGCTGAGACAACAGAAATTGGACACCTCCTTCTGATGGAAAGCAATGACAGATGCTCTAAGTCCAGATACGTTTCCTCCAGGGGATGAATGACATTACCGAGTACCCCTATCCCTACGAAGTTTGTTTCTCCATCGCCCTGTAACTTGGAGGGGAGGGTGTCACTGTGCTTGGACCTAGGAGTTCCTCCCCTTACTGCAGATAACGATGCAGGATACTTTTTGTTTTGTTATTCGGGTTATGTGGGTGGGGGCGGGACTAGTTATTCTGTCATGATTGGGATGATACAGTGGATGGGTGTGGGACGGGGTATGTTTATGGGACATTATGCATTATTGAAAGAGACAGAGACGACATTCTTCTTGCATGTATTGCATCGAGCTTGCAGCTGTAGATCGTACATCGCTATCTCTTTGAGATTCCAACACTCTATATGGCCGACATAACCACTAAGCAGAATCTGCACCTCCTGACGTGGAATGTTAGAGGGCTTGGTGATCCGAGGACATGCAGGCAAGTTTTGGCCTATTTGGACCGTCATCGCGTCCAAATCGCTTTACTCCAGGAAACACACTTTAACTCCAATCAGGTATCATATTTTGCGGGAAATAGACTGACCACAGGACATTCTCCTCATACTCCAGGGGTACTGCCATACTTATTAAAAAAAGGCACTCCATTTATTCCAGCTGGGTCATCGCAGGATACACAAGGTTGCCACTGCATGGTTTGGGGACTATTAGGCACGGAATTTGTCACAATCAATTGCTGTAATGGCCCCAGTGTTGACGACCCTGATTTCTTCGCCATGCTTTGGGGACGATTCTTGACATAGGCTCCACTCACCTATTATGGGTCTTCAACTCTACCCTTAACCCAGAGATGAATAGGTCAAACCCGGCACCACAGCACTATACCAGATCGCATAGGCTACCGCGCGACCTCGTGGCTGACAATGGGTTATTGGACACATGCGACATTTGCACCCATGCACAGCTGAAGGCACACATTATACAGTCCTGCATGAATCTTGGGCTAGATTTGTTGACTGCCTGATTTCGCGCGGGCTTGGCCCATCAATAATATCAGTTACTCACTTGGGGAGAACATACTCTGACCATTCTCCTGTCTTCTTGACACTACATCCTCCAGGGTACGACTCCCCTACTAGAAGTTGAAGACTATTGCCTCTCACTCTACTGGACACTGCATTTCACAGCGAACTAGGGCAAGAAATTACAGATTTCTTCCAACGAAACGTACTGTCCGTTGATAGAGTAGCGGTGTTTCGGTAGGCCTTCAAAGTCACCATCCGTGGTTTCTGCATTTCCAAGAGTTCAGGAGTACTACGTGACATCCAAGGTACTCTGAGGAAAGTGGAAGGTGAACTCAAAACACAAAAGGGCTCAATATCCGGTAGTGCAGATTGGACGGCACAGCAGACCTTCCGAGAGAAACTTTCAGAATACATGGAGACAGCGGAATGAGAGACTCTATTCAGAGGCAAATACTGAATGGACCGCGGATATGGGGAGGGGGAGCGCCTGGGCAGAGCCCTAGCAGAAGTAACCCGCAAACCCCGTTTCTCTAGTTATATTCTTGAGCTTGCAGGGCCCGACGGTGCCCACTACAGAGACACTGCAGATATCCTAAACACATTCACTACACTCTATTCTAGGCTGTACTCTACTGGCAGGTGGGGCGATCTAGACCAGGCTCCATATGTAGATGATGTTGCCTTGGGGTGGTTGATAGACACGCAGAGGGAATTTTTGATTGCCCCATTCGAACTGGATGAAATACGAGAGGCTATTATGCAGATGAAGTCCTGGTAAAGCCCCTGGGCTCAACAGGCTCCCTATAGACTTTTACAAAGCATATATAGATCAACTAGCCCCCAGCCTGCAGACGGTTTATGAAGAAGCGCAAGCAGATGGCATCCTTCAGCCCTCGATGAGAGAGGCGCTCATCACTTCCTTACTAAAGCCTGAAAAGCCTGCAGATCACTGCGACTCATACAGGACACTGTCCTCATCCATAATGATGCCTAAATACTAGCTACGGTATTGGCTAATCGACTTAATGTGCTGATGGACAAATTGATCTTGCCGGATTAATCCTGTTTATTCCAGGCTGAGTAACCACACATAACCTGTGTTTCCTCTTTTCCATATTACAGAACGTAGCTCCTGAACTAGACATTGCAGCAGTTATTTTAGACGCCACAACGGCGTTTGATTCTGTCGAATGGGACTAGTTGCTCGGCATCTTACAGCACATGGGTAGGCCAATGGGATTCCTCTCTTGGATTAGTTTGCTTTACCACTTCCCAACTGTAAAGGACTTAATAAACGGGCATCTGTCGCCTGCCTTTTTAATTACTAGAGGTACCAGGCAGGGGTGCCCCCTCTCTCCCCTGCTGTTCGCGCTGGCGATTGAGCCACTTGCGGCTCGATTGCGGCAACATCACCAAGACAAAGCTCTATAGTGCCCTGTTCGCCAGGTCCTCATCTCATTATATGCAGATTACATTACCTTATATGTTAGGGATCCAGAGCAGAATCTCAATCCTCTACTGAGAGAATTCATAAAATTTGGGAGGCTCTCGGGAATGCATATAAATTGGGGTAAATCGCAAATATTTCCCCTCAATCCTGCAGTTGTCCCGTTCCGCCTTGGATTAACCACTTGAGTGGTGCAACACACAGGTAAAATACCTAGCTAGTGTCTCCAGAGATAGGGAGGAGCTAATGCACCCCAATTATGGCAGGACAGGGTGTCAAATAAGTAGCCGAGTCGCACGTTGGATCTCTTTGCCACTATCTATGGCAGGGCGTATCTCCCTAATTAAAATGGTGGTCTCCCCACAAGTACTCCAACTTCGCCATTAGATGTGTTCCTTTATGTCGGACTCAGGCAGGGCATACGCAACGTTACCCCTGAGTATTCACGGGAGCCCCCGGTATTAACCGCTCTGCACACGATGCTTCAGGCCAAGACTCTGGCCCATGCCGCCTTGACACTTTATCACACAATACATACACAACAGGTGACAGAACGATGTCTTGCTCGCAAACAGTGGGACAGGGAACTCGGTTACGAGCTATTAGACAAACAGTGGACGTACTGCTGCTGCCAACAGACAGAGCAAGTGTCAGCAGCTAGCAGACTGTGGAACACGCACTATAAATTTCTGCACCAACTATACTATACACCAGCCAAAATTAATAAATAGAAGCTCAGAGATACACACAGATGTGACCGATGCGAAGTGGAGGGGGCCGAGTTTTAACATTTAGTGTGGAACTCTGTGGGTGTACACAAATATTGGCATCAAGTCTTTGTGGCTCTCGAGCAGAAGACTTTGCTGCCCTTAGCGATGTCTCCCCTGCTAGCGCTGCTAGGATATACCGAATTCGTAGACAAACCCATCCGCAGATATGCTGCCTTGGCCTTATGGATGGCCAAACGCTGCGTGGCATGTAGGTGGGGGCAGGGGAGGGCTCCAAAGTTCAAATATTGGATCACAGACTTAATTTACTGCCAAGATCAACTGTCCAACTATGACAAAATGCTCCACATGGCCTCTCGGCCTAAAGATATATGGGGTCCACTTCAGACCTATCTACTCTCCCATTCAGCAGATGCAGTGGCCACGAATGGGTGATTGTTGCTATGATGACATCGCTGGGTATTGGCAGGTTGACTATCGCATGTAATAGTAATAGTGAAATGGCTGTATTGTTACCTGGAAATGGGTAAGCGTACTATGTTCTGATTGTATCCTTCCCTGCAGTTATGCTGCTCAACTTTGTTCCTTGTCGTCTATTAGAACATACCACATAGATCCTAGTCGGCGGTGTAAGCACAATGCTTTTCTCTTTCAGGCTCAAGACTATATGTAATAATGTACTGATCTGCAATGCATTATGAATATCACCTTTGTTATAGATACATCTGCTCCTAGAGGACACATGCATTCGTCTGTACTGTCTGCAAAGTACATGTTTGATACTGGTTTTATTTGTTTGTGTTTGCATAAAACGCCAATGAAGACATTAAATAAAAAAATAAAAATATTCAGTTTTATATTGTGAAAACGAATGTTAGTTAAAATGTGACCTGGGTGGTAAATTCCGTTCCGCTCGTGGAATTTGGGTAATTTCACGTTCCACGGAGAACGTGAAATTGCCAAATTCGGCGGCTTCGCAGAATTTTTTGCTTGTTCACGCTTTCAAAATGCTTGAAACAAGCAATTTCGCATGTTCGCTGAACTTTTGCATGCTCATGGAGATTTCTTACCATTTCGCAGAGCTTAGCGTAGCGGGACTATGCAAATTCCGCCCACCCCTACTTAAAATACAGCCCAGATCCTAAGGAATGCTTCAGCCTAGATCCATACCCGGTAAACACTTGCCCCTAGATGACACCACAGCATATCATTCTGTGATTCACAGCGTGGCTGCGCAGTATACGATCCACAGCTCCAGAACGTCACAGATCACTGAGGAAACTGGGATGGTACCGAAGAGCTTAGAGGAAAACAACACAAATAGAAAATCATCCAGAGTTGCAGTGGATGTTGACAAAAAATGCAGAGAAAGACTGAAATCGCTGTTTTTTTATTTGTTATTTGGTCTTTGACCACTTGAGTCAAAGTACAGCTGGTGAATGAAAGTGTTTAGGCAGAATCTAAAGGGGACATTTTCCAGCTCTCACATAGTTCCACCAACAACGTGCCCAAAAGGACAAACCAATGGATTGTAACCTTTGTCTAACCAAGGAACACAAGTCCCAAGCATGTATGGTGTGCAAAGAGGTTCTCCCAAGGACTCCTAAAGTGAGGGTGAAACAGAGGTGGGAGCATTATTATTATTATTATTATTTAGAGGTTTGTAAAGCGCGCAGCTACCTCCGACGGAGGTGTCCCGGCGCTGAAGACAATATCTCGTGAGGTTTAGGGTAGTTCAGGAGGAAAAGAGTGGGCTAGATCAGAGAGAAGAGCCAGCTCTTAAGTTTCTTCCGAAACAGAGGTTCAGAAGTCAGGAATCTCAGTTCAGTAGGAAGGAGATTCCACAGTCTGGCGGTGGCTACTGCAAAGGCCCTACCTCCCGTTCGCGCTAGACGAAAACGGGGGCAGATCATAAGGCGGAGATGGTTAGATCTGAGATTTCGGGATGCTTGTGAGAACTTCAGTCTGTGTCTCAGGTAGGTGGGGCCTCGACCATTAAGAGCTCTAAAAGCAAGAGTCTGGGATTTAAACTGAATGCGAAGTCTCACTGGGAGCCAATGGAGTTTGATCAGATGGGGAGAAATGGAATGGCGATAGGGGATATTACAGATCAACCTGGCTGCTGAATTCTGTACTGTCTGTAATCGCTTTATGAGATACGCCGGAGCTCCAACAAACAGACTGTTTGGACCAGGAGGGGGGTGGTTACACCCCTCTCCCTTGTCCGGACTTTCCCCCCAGCTCAGGGGCTGGTGTGCCCCTGGAACTGGTTCAAGCCGGCATATGCACAGTGAGCACCGGGGTGCCACTTGCAGTCACCTTCCTCTCAGCCCTGCCTACCTGGGATACACAAAACCCTGTCTGGTATGGTGCTAGCACCGCCCCTGACAGGAAACCCTTTGTCCAAGCTCTCCTCGCTGGAAGGACTCCCAGCAGCAGGAGGTCAGACTTGTGTCTGTGGTGGCAGCATCCATTTTGAAATGCTGAGGCTCGAATGCTAACCCCGTCGCCAGAATTGGCGAGGTGTTAGTATTCCAATTCGTATGACACCTTACTCGACATGT
Organism: Lissotriton vulgaris; assembly: GCF_964263255.1. Classification (NCBI taxonomy): domain Eukaryota; kingdom Metazoa; phylum Chordata; class Amphibia; order Caudata; family Salamandridae; genus Lissotriton; species Lissotriton vulgaris. The sequence goes on from NC_141693.1 coordinate 1,103,681,711, forward strand.
TTTGATAAAGCGATACCAGAGTTGGCAAATAACCGCGAGGATTATAATGCACTTAAGAGTATATGGTACGCGTTATCATGGAACAGCTATTAGGACTTGGTTCCGCAAGCTGCAAACGGGCTCAGCTCATGCCAGAGCACCGTCTCACATAATTCCAAGCACTCTGCCTTCAGGATTGATAAGGCCTGCCATAGGAGTGACTGATAGGAATACATGTGTCCATTTTAGGGTTAGATATAGGAATACTATATCTAAAGCAAAGGGTGATTACACTTCCTTGCCCCAGCTGTCGTGCAGCCAGTTGTGTCAGATTTGGATGGCCAGCCAGGGGTGGCATAATACATGCTGCAGCCCCTGGTAGGCTCTGGGTACACCTATGCCCTGGATACCTAAGGTATACTGTACAGGGACTGATAAGGTGGCCCAGTACCAATTGGTAAATGCACCTAAGGTACATGTGTGTCAATTTAGAGAGAGAACAGCTAGGCTGTGGGTCTGATTAGCAGGCCCACAGCCAGGGAAAGTCGTAAACCAGTGAAGCAAAAAGCAAAAATCTGGGGTGATCATAGGATTGCAGACCCTACTCTCCTACATCGTGGAACAGCAAATTTGACTCCAGATAGTTGGACAGCTGTTCTTGTACCGCTTTCTCTAGCACTTTGGCTGGTTTGGGTAGGAGTGAAATCGGTCGGTAGTTTCTCAGACATATAGGGTCGACACCTGCTTTTTTTTAATGGGGATTAGCAACGCGTGTTTCCATACGGAGGGGACGACACCTGAATATAGGGAGGAGTTCCAGATTTCAAGCAGGGGGTTAATAACCAGCGGGGCAATCTCATTCAGGATCAAAGCCGGGGCTGGATCCAGTGGTGAGCCTGATTTGCATTTTAAAAATAGATTCAGAGCATACTCCTTGGTGAGTGGTGTAAAAGTTGTAAATGCTTTAGTGCAGGTGGTGTCAGGATCTAAGGTGATTTCTGTACGATTCTGAAGGATTGTTGCCGTAATGTTGGCAATTTTTTCCGCAAAAAAGTCAGATAGGCCTTCGCTAGGTGCTTGGGATGGGGTGACGGGAGCGGACAGAGCAGTGGGATTAGTAAACTCTTTAACGATGTTGAAGAGGGCCTTAGTGGAGTTCTTTGCGTTAACAATAGTTTCTGCAAAGTATATGCTCATGGCATTACGTTTGAGTTTATGAAACTCTTTAAGGGCCTGTCTGTAGAGAGATTTAGCTGCAGGGTCATTTGGTCCGTACTCAATACTGGTACCTTAAACATTGACCAACCAAGGTTTGCCTTCAAAAGGTCTAAAAACATAAAAGACATCTTGATCCATACTAGACCTAAGACCAGAAATTAACCTAACAGACAAAATACTCTCTGGAATCTACCACCAGTAACCGGCCACTATCCTTGCGGAAGCTGCGCGGCATGCCCATTCACCAAAAAGTACAAAAGCATCACCTTATCTGAATCCTTTAAATGGGAAATGAGAGGTCATACAAATTGTAATAGTACTAACTGCATTTACTTGATCATATGCCCATGTAACTTGTACTATATTGGTATGACGACACGCAATATTAAGACCAGAATTTCTGAGCATCGCAGTAACTTCAGATGCAAAAAGAACAACACTAAAATGTGCAAGCATTTCTTAGAAAGAAATCACACTCCAGACTCACTCCAATTGCTCATCCTAGAAGCTTGCCCATATGTCTCCAAAGAAGGGCTGTTCTACAAAGAACAGTGGTGGATTCATAGATTATCTAGTGATAGTAATGGTCTGAATGAAGACATACCTTGGACCACTCTCTAATTGATAAACCTTACCCATCCCTGAATATCATGAGAGACCACAACCCAGTAAAAGAAAGCGCGAAGATACACTTAAGATCATTAAATTAAAACACGGTGATAGCCACCACCATCTGTATTTTGTAGGTGGACAACCTTCCTTACACTAACTTCACCATTCTAAGATGGCCGACACGTTTCTACCAATCCATCTAGGCTTTTAGATGCAAGAACACTGCCCGTAATAATCATGGATTATACAATTGTACCGATTTGGCAATAACGACATGAATATAATTAAAGTCCTAATGTTACCCACTACTCCTTTTTAACAATAAAAACGCAAGCTTGTGTTTTATTATTAAACTTTTTTGTCGCTATTACGACAAAGAAATACAAGGGTTTATTAAATGGTTTTATCTCTTATTTGTCTGTATCTGGACCGCCCATTATCTTATGATTATAAACTCAAAAAGTCTTTAAATGTACATACTACGTACTTTTTGCCGTTTTGGACATTCTAAGATGGCCACCATCACAGAGAAACAATGAGAGGTATTCTGTTCAAACCATCTAAACCGGAGGTCCTAGCACATACTCCATCCACCCGGTTCCAGCGGCGATGGGTAGGTGCTATAGACTCAGCTCAGGATATTACCAAGTAAGTGAACCTACATGAGCTCCTTTCAGAGCCGGATAACGAAGTAATCTTCCTCCCGCTAGCATAGTCTAGTGTAATTAATTGGAACACGTGAATATAGGACCGAGTTTATGGCATTGTTTAGCGCATGATAATTCACAGGAGCCTTATAGACCCTTTACTCAAACGGCCCCGATAAAGCATATGCCGGTATTGCAAACGGACCGGTATGCCGCTCAGGACCCCACAAAGCATAGGAGCCATTTGTACTCCAGGCCCGCGATAGACTCTTAGTTTCAACGGGCGCGCGATAGTCTTCTGACGGCCCCGTAAAACATACGCCAGTGATACTAACAGACTGGCGTATACCTAGAAACCTCTTGGCAACGCCTCATTCCATGATACACTCTCCAGTGGCCCAAGGGGAGGCCTCTACCTCAACCCAAGTGATAAGAGCCGACCAGTATCGGTACATGAACCCCCCCCCCCCTTTATACACAATCCCTCTGTATACGCAGGACGTGTACACCAACATTAATGAGTCTAATTCTCTCACACAGATATCCATGATGAGACCAGAGAGAGGGCACACACAGCTTATGAAGCCTTTCTTCACAGTTAATTTGTAGCTTCATGTTCCCAATACCATGGCACTAGTAAGATTGGGTAAACATACACAGATGAGCAGTACTAAGGACGCACTAAACCTAGACCTTTGAGTCCTTTTACTAGTAACAAAGTCCAAAATATTTACAATCTTAGCTATGTTCAACTACTAAGCACAAACGTTTAATTTTGTTACTTGATTCATGAATGTATCTTGATAATTGTAATTATCAGTAATAAAGTTGAAAAAACCAGCAGCTTTTAAGATGTTCGTCCTACACATATAGCCTTATGGTGGAAGATCTCCCTGAAGCTTTACCCACTGGACACTGTCGTTGTCTGATTGTTTTTAACGCTAGGTGAGTTTTGAATGGTTGTAGAATACCACATCGGTATTGTCTTACCTTTTAGATTGTTTATATTCACAAGTCACTCTCACTGAACTACCACTTTTGAGAGTGCCTGCTACACTTGTGCAATGGTGTTGTGACAAGCCTGACCCCCACTGGCATGCAAAACGCACAAGTATGACAGTCAATGATGTACTTTTCTATCAAAACCTTGTTGTGATATGCTTGTGCCTTTCCCCTAACAGGTATTGACAATCGCAACTTGAAGAAGGGTAATATAATAGTGTTATCCCTCTAAATACACAATTGTGGTAGCCATAGGAGCATACATACACCACATCCTATATAAATGAGTGTAGACAGTTTTTCACATTTAGATACCTGCTAAACTAGTCAATCTTGGTCCTGAAGAATCGCTAGCTATACTCTCTGTAGCGAGAAACATGTTGACCTGACTATAATAACCCTTGAATCAGAGTTGGAAACATTACTTTCCACCCCTCTCCTCCAGGTTAATCGTTTTTAACCAAAGCAGTGGCCCTTCTGAATAAAGTACTCTTGGTACCACTAGCTTTATTTTAACACACTATATCCACGTCTACCACCTGTATCTGGCCCCATACCCACACTTCATCTATACGGCAGTTGGAAAAAGATCTCCGCCAAAGAGCCCCTCTTTGAGGTGTTGCCCGTTGGGTATTGCACCGCCGACCCAACGAGGAGCAGGCCCAAATGATGAAGCATGACACCTGAAAGGGTGTGTGAGGGCATTAAATCCAACAAAATGGATTCCCAGGGTGAACTTCTGACCACCCTCCCATAATCCACCTACATCGCCGACTATACCAATCTTTTCTTTCGGTAGGAACAGCACGACAACTCTTTGTATAGTCATAGGTCCGACGCCATAGGCGCTCCAGTTTTTTACATTTGCTTCTATTTTCCCTTAATTCCAGGGTAAACCAGGGAGCTGACGGTTTTGATCTGCGGGATGTAAGGGTCTGTAAGGGTGCGACTTTCTCAATGGCGGTCAGGAGATCTTTGTTAAATGTAAGAACCGCTCCATTGAGATCGTCCGGGAGTGAGTCTAAGCTATTGTTGTAAGCTTGTTCTAGGGCCGTACATGAGATCTTGTGCCATTTTCTGCTTTGTGCTCTGATGGCAGATTCCTTCTTAAAAGATTGGGATAAAGACACCTCGAACTGAATCAGGAAATGGTCCGACCATGTCATAGGTGTGGAAGGAAGAGTTTTAAGCTTCGTGCAATTAGAAAAGATTAGATCAAGGGTGTGTCTCGCAACATGGGTGGGGCCCCTAACCCCTTGTGTAAGATTCATAGTTTGCATGGAGTCAAGGAGATGGGTGGCGCAACTGCAGCCACTTACATCTGCCTGGTGGTTGAAGTCTCCCAATACCGTGAAGTGAGGGTGTTTTAAGAGACAGATCTGCGGTAATTGCTAATAGTTTAGAAATGGCAGACTGTGGAGTATTAGGGGGACTGTAAACCAGGATCCCTGAAAAGATGGCAGTAATAGTGTCCGAGATGGAAAAATAAAGTGCCTCTAAGGGCCCTATATTCGTGATTTTTCTTGACGTGATCGTCAGATGAGACTGTAAGATTACCGCGATTCCACCTCCCGGCTTGGTGCCTTCGCGGCTTATACCTGTAAGGCGGTAGCCCGGGGGCAAGGCAAGGGAAATGTCTGGGTTGGAGGAGTCTTTGATCCATGTCTGAGTCAGGAACAGTAGGTCCCAGGACATGGAGGACAGCAGCAGCCAAATGTCACTAGCGTGGCGTGGTAGAGAGCGACAGCTCAGCAATCCCATAGAGTAAGTTTTTATGGGTGTGGGATGACTGACTAATGAGTCATGGGGGCATTTTGTCTGGGGGGAGAAGAAAAAAGGGCAGCTGTGACATTTAAACAGGGGAGGGCTGGTCAGAGAGAGGTTGCACGGTGTAGAGGGAGTGCAAGTTGTCTTTCCTAGATCGATAAGCTGTGATCTAGTCCAGACCTGCCTCTGTGCGGGGAGGGAACCGGCAGCATGGCTGGCCCTTGGCCCGGAGCTAGCTCGGACGTGGGCAGATGGGCTTGCCTTAGGCGCGCCCGCTGCGCTTGTCCGGTGCGTGTCCGGAAGATGCACATAATTTATACGAGGTGGAAGACGGCACGGGGGGCGTGGTCTCACGAAAGGGGCGTGGCCTGAGGGTTCGCCGGTAATGGCGGCAGTGGTGTTTGTTGCTGATCCCGCGGCAGCGCTAAGATCCGGTGTGCGGGCTTGTCATGAGCGTGTTTGAGCCCTGGATCAATGTAAGCAATGGAGATCAGGTAAGATTAAAAACACAACACAAACAGTGACACTCAAAGTTTAAAATTAATTAGCGGTCGTGCTCCCGGCTTCCGCCTCAGGAGATTACGGTCTTCTAAGTGGCGCTTGCGAACAGCGTCCTTAAATAGTATCGCGGGGCGTGGCCTCACGAAAGGGGCGTGGCCTGAGGGTTCGCCGGTAATGGCGGCAGTGGTGTTTGTTGCTGATCCCGCGGCAGCGCTAAGATCCGCTGCGCGCGCTTGTCAGGAGCGCGCACCTTGATGCTGTCACAGGCCAAATCCACCCTCTGAGATTTGGGACTGTCGAGCGATGAAGAAACACTTGAAGAGACTGAAATGGCACAGGGAGAATGGTTGATCGTCGAAGACAATGATGATGTAGAAAATGAAGAGATGCCAAAAAAGGATCATAAACCCGATGAACGCAAACGCTTGCAGTGTCTCAGGAATGTGGTGGGAAATAACACAACATTTCTGATACTAAGGGCCTAATTTATATGTTGACTGAGAGGGAATTCCATTGCGACGGTGTTCCCTCCCCGCTAATATAGTGGTCTGTCTACGCAATGTTAAATGCGAGCGAACAATAGTTAGCCTACGGTGTTGAGTACTCCTTAATGTAGGAAGCTGGCTCTGTATATACTATACCTAAGTAAGGAATCGTGCGCAGAGTCCAGTGGATCCCCAAAGGTAGGCAGAGGTAAAAGTAGATAATACCTTACTCTATATTTGTAGTAGTGTGGGTGAGCATTAAGGCTTTATCTGAGGGTAGTGGTCGGAAGCTGGGTTTCTGTTGCAGTAACCCACCCCACTTTTTGCCAGACTACTGATGCAATTGACTTGATGCGCCCAGGGTCCCTGCCAATCATGTTTCCAGGGCATGTGTTCTTTCCCAAAAACTGTACCATGTTTTCCCAATTGGCACCTCTCTGCCCACATGTCAGTCTTTTGTAACAGGTACCTTGGGTACCAAGGGCACTATGGCATGGGAAGGTCTCTCTAAGGGCTGCAGCATTTATTGTGCTACCCTTCTTGTGTGTGTGTGTGTGTGTGTTTAAAGGTACAGGGTCTTTGCCATTGCAAGCTGCGTGTTTTTGTGCAGAACAAAGTGAAGAGTAGACATGGCACACATCCCTGTATGCCATGCCTACAACCTACTTCCCTGGCATAGGTCAGCCACCCCTCTAGCTGGGTGCACTATGCTAGTGATGAGGGTACAGGTGCATGAGCCCTGTACTCCTACAGTGTCTAGACTAATTCCTAGACTTTGTAAGTGCAGTAATGTCATTAAGAGTATATGGTGGTAGGAGTTTGTAAATGTAAATGCCATTTGTAAAGTGCACAGCTACCTCCAACGGAGGTGTCCCGGCGCTGTCCGTATACCGCTTAGGAACCCTTCCTGGTTTTTCCCTTTGGAATGTCCACTCCTGGGCACCCCCAAGGTGAAGCCAGGCATCCCAGTGCTGTTGGGGCCGTTGTGGAGATTAAGCAAGCACCATAATGGCTTTACTGAAAACTGGGAAGCTTGGTATCAAACTTTTCAGCACATTAACCAAACACTGATGCCAGTGTAGGATTTAATGAAAAATGCATTCAGAGGGCTCTTGGAGATGCCCCCTGAAAAACGACCAGCCGCTGGTGGGTTCCCTGCCACCACAAGACATGTTTCTGGATCACTTGGGTGGGAGCCTTCGCTCCCTGAGCCCAGAAACAAAGCCTTTCCTGGGAGGAGGTGGTCACACCTCCCCCGGGGCAGGAAGAGCCATCTGTGGCAAAGGAGCTTCAAAGGCCGTGCAACCTTTGTAATGTGCCCCCCAGCCTCTCCTGCTATCAGGAGCAGGCCCCCTTCCTGTCTCCCCTCCATTTCGGCGGGAAGACAGGCAGGAACAATTAGCCAGCCCAGAAGGTGTGCCCACCTCTGCCAACCCCACCCCTCAGGTGGGAAAGGCGAGGTGAAGCCCACTCTTATCCAGTATTATGGGTGTCTTTCATAGATTCACATGCCTGAATCATTCCCCGTCGTCGGGATGGGAGTCCCCGGTACATAAATAAGTAATGTCCTATAGACATATAGAGAATAGTAGGCGTAAAAGTCTCACATTAGTAGCATATCCCTGTCCTTTTGTAAAATGGACCAAACTCTAGAGAAGAGCCAATCAGCTGTCACCTCCCTCTAGAACCCCCCTGGCAGGAGCCTCAGTCCCTCAGATTTTCTACCGCGCGTTGTGCTAAGGGAGTCTTCCCCTGAGTTCTGCTCAGGTTTGTTTCTTCAAAGCTTTTTTCTTCAGCATTTGGATATATTCCTCAAGTGAAAGCTGTTCACTATGGCTGACACTCCTAAGAAACGTCTCTTCAGAGCATGTGGCTCTTGTGGAAAGAAAAGACTCTACATAGATGACCAACATAAGGACTGCCTGTACTACCTGTACCCTGATCATTCAGCTAAGGACTGCAAGGTATGTCGACATTTTTCTACAAAAACTCTCAAAGTCAGAGAAGGACGCCTTTTGATCTGGCTCCAAAGGCTCAAAGATAGAGATAATTTGGATTCCTCTGAGGAAAGTGAGGGCTCTTCGGTCTCCTCAAAAATATCTCTTAAAAGGCCATGGGTAGCTTCCCCTAGCCCTCTGGACGCTCCTCCAAAGAAGACACCAAAAAAGTCTTCAGAGGCTCTATCAAAATCAGCTTCTGAAAAGGAGGTTCACACCTTCAAGAAGCCTACGCCGTCGACGACTAAGATTTCGTCGACAACATCAGCGTTCAAGGAAGCAGTGTCTCCTGTCTATGTTTATATGTCGATGACGACCGTCTCGACGACAGCATCGTCGTAATTTTCTTCATCGACGACGACGACAACCCCATCGTCGATGGCGGGTAAGGCTTTATCATCGACGATTGTTATTAAGAGATCATCGTCGACGCCCAAGATCCCGTCGACTATTACCTCGCCGACGAGAGCGTCGACGACGAGATCATCACTGTCGACACCGACACCGTCGTCGAAGGCCCCATCGTCAAAGGCACCGCCGACGAAGGCACCGTCGACGAGGACACCGTCAACGAGGGCATCAATACCGTCGACAACGGCACTGTCGTCGGTACCATATATACCATCGACGACGGTCGACACTACTCTGTCGACGAGCACTCCGTCAACGGGCCCTTTGATGTCGAGTGATTCTGGATTTCAAACCGCTTCCGTACGTCTGAAAATCACCAGAAAAACACTGACGCCGGAGTTAACTTCTCCTAGTCATGTACAGCGTTTACCACCAGCATGTCTCCTTCAAGATGAGGACTCTGATGAGGAGGATATGTTTCAAGCAAATAGCCCTTCAGAGCTGCATGTTAAATGCCAGAGCTCAGATGAGGAGGATGTTCAGCAGGATGTAGTTCAACCACAAACGATGGTCTGTCTCCCAGCATCCTTGGTTACAGATCTGCGATACCTCATCCAAGATTACAAACAGAGATTTCCAAAATCTCCAGCTCCTCCAGCTACCACGGCAGCACCCTCACCAAGACCACGACCGCCGCCCTTGGTTATCCAGCAGGAAAGGGTGAATTTGCCAAATCCTCAATCTTCGGACGAAGAAAAAGAGGAGGAACAACAAGAGGAAGGTGAAGTGCAGGATGATCAATCTGTCCATGAGGACTGGGACGATTAAGTTATACATTCACCAGCATCTCCAGTGCCCGCCACCTCAAATTCACCGCCAGTGGACATCAGTGGTTTCCATAATGTGGTGGAAAGGACCGCTAAGCGCTTCCAAATTACAATGGATTCCCAGGAGCAGGACTGCTTCCTGTACGATTTCAAAGAACCTATTAAGAAATAGACGAGGTCGATTCCGATTATTGACTATCTTTGGACACAGGGGGTTCAGGTTATGCAGAATCCTTCCTCGGTTTCACCTGTGGTCCCTCGTTCGGACAAGAAATACAAAGCTCCAAATACGGCGCCGGCCTGCCTGACCGGTCATCCTAAACCTGATTCGGTGGTGACGCAGGCGGCACAGAAGAATTCCAGAAATCCCTCATCTCACATATCGGCGCCGCCAGATAAGGAGTTAAGGAAATTGGACAACATCAGAAAACGTTTTTCCACGATCTTGGCAATGACTGTGAAAGCGGCAAATGCCCTAGCGCTTCTGGGGCACTATAATAGACAACATTGGGCTGATATAGCCCCATACCTGTCTGAATTGCCGGATGCCTCTAAGGTGGAAGTGAAAGCAATACTTCTGGAAGGTCAAACATCAGCCTCAGAGGTTATAGACTGTGCAATGGACGTGGCAATGACAGGATTCCGCCAACTAGCTGGAGCAGCGGTTTTAAGGAGGCAGGGATGGTTGAAAGTGACCTCATTCCAACCTGAGGTGCAATCAAAGGTTCTGGATATGCCATATGACGGGCAACTACTGTTTGGCTCCAAGATTGATGAGGTTCTACAAAATATTAAAAAAGACACTGACACTGCGAGAGCACTGGACACGCTCCAGTTTAAAAATCAGTCCTTTCGAGGAAACAGAGGAAGAGGTCAATCTTCCCACAGGGGAGGTTACCAAAACAGGTCATCTTACTCTTCCAATCAGAGTAGACCACAGTACCAGCAGCGCCAACAACAACAGGGCCATCAGTCCTCGTATGGAAAGTCATTCTTTCGGGGCAGGGGACAAAAAAGAAATAACGGAAAAAGACAATGACTTGTTTCTCCAGCCAGTCCAGAACTTGTCTCACTTATTAAAAATTGGAGGAAAACTTACCCACTTTCTAAACAATTGGAGGACAATTACTACGGACCGTTGGGTCCTTCAATTAATACAATTTGGCCATTCCATGGAATTTATGGACACTCCTCCGCAAACTCCACCTCGCCCGATGCGTCACAAGAACTTACGGCTGCTTCTGCGAGAAATCTGTCATGCTACAGAAAGGAGCAATAGAGAAGGTACCACCATCACAGAGGGGAAAGGGATTGTATTCCCGATTCTTTCTGATCCAGAAGAAAGAAAAGAAATGGAGACCAATCCTAGACCTCAGGGCATTGAAAAAATTCTTGAAGAAGCAGTCGTTTCGCATGGTCATGATACAAGAAGTCTTGCATCTTCTGGAGGAGGCGGATTTCATGGCGTCACTGGATTTACAGGATGCGTATTTTCATATACCAATTCACAAAAATCACAAAAAGTACCCGAGATTTGCAGTAGCGGGCAGACATTTCCAGTTCCTTGTCCTGCCCTTTGGACTCAAGTTGGCGCCCCGCATCTTCACAAAATGTCTTTCCCCAGTGGCGGCGTACCTCAGGCAGTTCCATTCACCAAGTCTTCCCATATCTGGACGACTGACTAATCGAGGCACCATCCTTCAAAGGCGCTTCCAGATCTTCCAACGCCAGTCTGAATCTTTTCAATCATCTGGGTCTTAAGATCAACGAAGAGAAGTCGATCCTGCAGCCTTGTCAAACCATCACCTTTCTGGGTGCAACCCTGGATACATGTTCTACAAGAGCGTTCCCATCGCAGGAGAGAAAACGCAAACTCCTATCACTAGCCTCTGGAGTGGCCTCAAAGAAAGTGTTGACGGTCCGCCTCTTCAAGTCCCTTTTGGGGATGATGTCATCATGCAGCCTATTGATACCTCATTGCCGTCTAAGGATGCGACCTCTGCAAGAGGCACTTTCCATGCAGTGGATAGAATGCATGGGGTCATTCGACGACCGCATAAAAGTGACATTTTGAATGGTCAAGGCCTTACGCTGGTGTATGTCATCAAAGAACCTGTCTCAAGGATTGACATTCCTGCTTCCCGCAGCTCCTCATGTCATCACGACAGACGCCCCCTTGGAAGGTTGGGGGGCCTTTCTGCAGGAACTGCAGATAAGCGGAAAATGGTCAGTTGCAAGAAAAAACTCCATATCAATTTGCTTGAACTGAGAGCGGTTTTCCTGGCCCTGCAGTCCTTCCTGCCAAAGATCAAAAACTCCTTAGTGCTCATCAGGACACACAACACTACGACAATGCACTTATCTCAACAAACAGGGAGGGACGCGCTCGCTGACACTCTCTCGCGAGTCGCAAAAAATCTGGAACTGGCTGATAGTGAACAACGTAGCCCTACGGGCGGAATATGTCCCAAGCGCAGACAATATACTCGCCGACTCGTTGAGCAGGCAGAAAACATCACTGCACGAGTGGGAGCTAGATCAGAAGATTATCAATCAGATCTTCTCCAGATGGGGCACGCCACAGATCGATCTATTTGCGACAAGGATGAACGCCAAATGCCCACACTTCGCAAGTTGGCATCCCCAGTCAGGATCTCTAGGGAATGCATTTTCCATTGCATGGCGCAACGTCTTTGCGTACGCCTTCCCGCCATTCCCGATGCTTCCCAGAGTCCTAAGGAAAATGAAGGTGGAGCCTTGTACTGGGATTCTAATAGCCCCAACTTGGCCGAGGCAGCATTGGTTCACAGAACTCCACCGTCTATCCCTGGAGGCACCGATCCGTCTGAAGCAGTGTCCATCTCTGCTCACAATGAACGACAGACAAGTTCAACATCTGGATCTGAAATCTCTCAGGTTAGCCGCCTGGCTCCTGAGTTCCGAGAGTTCCAGAATTTGAACATTCCACAAGACTGTAGAGACATTCTTGCCAGAGCACGGGCGGATAGCACTACCAAAAGTTATTCCCTGAAATGGAAGCAATTTTGTGTTTGGTGTGCAGATCAAGGGATTCGCCCTTTCTCCTCAACACCAGAGCAAGATGGTTCTTAATCAGCTCATGAAACATCCATTTGAGCCAGTACACAGAGCTGCCCTAAAGTATAGCTCTTGGAAAACAGCGCTCCTCCTTGCGCTCACCTCTGCAAGGAGGTTGAGTGAGCTGCAGGCGTTTTCAATCCAGCATCCTTTTCTGCAGTTTAAGAACAACGGAGTAATCCTGAGAACCAATCCGAGGTTTATTCCGAAGGTTCCGTCAGATTTCCACCTGAATGACCCGGTGGTTCTACGTTCCTTCTTTCCAAATCCAAGCACAGCAGCTGAGAGATTGTTACATTCTTTGGATCTCAAACGATGCTTGAAATTTTACATTGACAAGACAAAAGCATTCAGAAAGTCTAACCAGCTGTTCGTAGCTTACAGCAGACCTAGGAGGGGTCTACCACTTACCAAGCAGAGCATCTCCAGATGGATTTCTGCAGCCATTGCTTTCTGTCATGACCAAGCTGGACAGCCACTACGTTCTAAAGTGAGAGCTCACTCCATGAGAGCTATGTCTACTTCTATGGCACTCTTTGCAGGGGTGCCAGTCATTGACATTTACAGAGCGGCAACATGGAAGTCGCCGCATACCTTCACTAGACATTACTGTCTGGATACAGAGCTGATGAAAGATACAGCAGTGGGACAAGCAGTGTTACGCCATCTATTTCACTAAGGTGAGCCTTCCTCCGTCCCTCCATCCTTCTCTGGTTTGCACATTTCTTTACTGATGCTTCTTATTGATGTCTATTGCCTGTTACTAGTCGCATGATATGTATTATCTAATGACTTGTATATACTGTACCATCAGAAATGTGCACTCTGCATTGCTTGCTACTCTGATTCAGGCATGTGAATGTATGAAAGACACCCATAATACTGGATAAGAAATGTGTTACTTACCTGTAACTGCAGTTATCCAGTATTGGTGTCTTTCATAGATTCACATGCAACCCTCCCGCCGTCCCTGGAAGGACTCACCTAATTCTCTCAGTAACACGCCTACTTAGCTTAGTGTGTACGAAAATCTGAGGGACTGAGGCTCCTGCCAGGGGGGTTCTAGAGGGAGGTGACAGCTGATTGGCTCTTCTCTAGAGTTTGGTCCTTTTTACAAAAGGACAGGGATTTGTTACTAATGTGAGGCCTTTAGGCCTACTATTCTCTGTATGTCTATAGGACTTTACTTATTAATGTACTGGGGACTCCCATGCCGACGACTGGGAATGATTCAGGCATGTGAATCTATGAAAGACACGAATACTGGATAACTGCAGTTACAGGTAAGTAACGCATTTCTTCAGTGCCCGCCATCTTGCAGATGGCAAGCACTCCCCAGTCAGGATTAGTGATTGTGCTGACGCCCCCATGTGGGGTGAACACACCAAATGTGTAGTCACCCTAAGGTCAGTAGCCCATTGGCTATGGACCTCGAGACCCTTAAAACGCCCCCTAAATACAGTATTTAGGAGGCAGCCCTGTACCAAGAAGACAGATTCCCGCAATCTACGAAGAAGAAGGACGATAGAAGTCGCCCAGCAGAGGAGACTGGAGAGCAGGAGTGACTTGGCCCCAGCGCTACCGGCCCCTCTGCAGTTTCCAGAGACCCTGCGCCAAAAGTCGCCTTGTCCTGCAGCTAGCAACCTCCAGAACCCTGGGAGGACTGACTGACTGCCTTCAACAAAGACCTGGTCACCTGTGAACAGCAGCTCTGTTCAAATGAAACTCCCAAGACAGACTCTGAGCTTGCTGAGAACTAAGAAACCCAGCTCCTGGAACCTCCACTACACCCGTTGCCTAGGGCCCGAGCCAGAGTGTCCCACCATTCCCAGCGAGGTCCCCCAGCGAACCAGGGTCAGAGTCCACCGTGGGTAGACCCCTCCTTGACTCCGCGACGTGGCCTGCAACCTCTGCATGGAGACCCTCCCCTAACTGCTAGTGGCCTGGTAAGGTGAAATCCGACCTCAAAAGAAACCCCTGCAACCAGCCGCCCTGCGCACTGGAGAAGAGATGCACCTAGATTCCTGAGCCCTCAAACATACATGCCCAGCTGTTGGTTCCTCCCGGAAGTTGTACTGGACCGAGCCTGCAGCTAAAAAACAAAAATGAAAATCCCCATTGAAAACAGGGCACCCAATGCCAAAACAGCACCCAGACGCCGCTGCGGGTGCACTTTGTGTGCTAAGCCAGATCCCCCTTTGCCCTGAGCCTAACACCAGGAGTTTTGCTCCCACAACCTTGTGGCCTGTTCATGCGCAGCCACCAACTGGAGGTCCCCTTTTTCCCCATTGGATAACATTGGACATCAGCACTCTGCACCCGGCTGCCCTAGTGCTGCTGAGGGTGCTTGGATAGTGCATCCTTGACCCTGGGTGAACTCTTGTTCTAACCCAAGATTTCAACCCCAAAGTCCGAGTACTTACCGGTTACCAAGAACTTAATTCCTCTCCATAGGAATACATTTCCCTTGAAAATGATTCTGTGTGGTGTTGATTTGTATGAAAACCTGAAATTACAACTGTGCAAAACTGATTTTACCTACCTTTTCTCTAGGAAATGTCCCTTTGTGATATCTAGGCATATAACACTGAGTAGAAAAAGTAATCTGAAAAGTAACTGAAAAATAATCTGAACAGTCATTTTAACGTATTGACTTACCTGTATTTCAAACAATTGTATTTGAACATGCATTCAATTGTAAAACATTGCATACGATTTTGCAAAGCATTTATTTCACTTACCTGTGCCGGGCTTGGCTTGGTTCTAGAAATAAAACAACTTAATATTTTTATACAAACAAAATTGGTTTGAGTTCAGTCTTTGAGTGTGTGAAATTATTTGCTGATTGAGTGTGTACAACAAATGCTTGCATGTCAGGATCGCCGGGGAGACCTTCTTCTGGTGTAGGGCAAATCGAATTCAGGTTGTGGGCGTCTGGTCAGAGTGGTGCAGACTCTCAGATTTGGGCGGAGCCAGAGTTTGTTGGTGAGCAAATCCGGTGCTCACAGAGACAACGTCTGGTTGGGAAAGGCAGGGCAAGTCCTCTGGTTTCTGGGGGGCTGCTGACTGCAGGACACACCAGGATTTTGCTGGAGCAGGTAGAGGTTGGGACAGGCCGGTAGGACTGGGGCCATGTCCTTCTTATTTCAGCACGGCTTATTCGGAACTTCTTCTTCTTCTTGATTCTTGTCTGAGGTGGCAAGGTTGCCCCTATATACTAAATGTGGGGGCGTTTCAGGTAAAGATAGGTTGGGACCAATGGGTCCCTTCCTTGGGGTGAGTATACCCCTTATCATGCCACCCTCCAGTTGGAGGGGGGCATAAGCCTCACTCTGGTTGGCTGGGTCCCCCCATCTTCAAGATGGCAGGGACTGAAAGTTGCGTTTCGCCTCCTCCACCTGAGAGTTGGGGTTGGCAAAGGTGGGCACATCTCCTCCTAACTTGGTTTCCCCGCTGATTCTCCTGCCCGAAGTTGGAGCTTTGGCACCTCGACCCAGTATGTGCTTTGTTTCAGGACCCCGAGAGGGGCAGGCTCTTGACTTAGGGGTCAAGAAACATGTCTGGTGTTGGCAGCTCGCGAGCAGCTACTCAGGTCGTTTTTCAGGGGACATCTCTAAGATGCCCTCTGAGTGCATTTTACATTAAATCCCACACTGGCATCAAACTTTTCAGTTTCCAATAAAGCTTTTATGGTGCTGTGGAGTTTGTAATGACAAACTCCCATACCATATACTCTTTTTGGCAAAACTGCACTCACAATATCTAAAAATGGACTTGGACACTGTAGGGGCACGGTGCTTTGCACATGTACCCTCACTAGTAGCGTAGTGCTTCCAGCTAGAGGGATGGGTGAACTATGCTGTAGGCAGTGGGTTGTATGCATGGCAAATGTGCCATGTCGACTCTTCCTTTTTGTTCTCCACCAAAACAGTCAGCCTGCAATGGCTGTGTGTGTGTAAAGGTACAGGCCCTCTAAGAGTGGCACAATAAGTGCTGCAGCCCTTTGAGACATTCCCTGGTCACAGTGCTTTTGGTACCTATGGTACCTTTTACAAGGGACTTACATGTGGCCAGAGAGTTGCCAATTTGGGTGTGCAACAGTACAGATTTAGGGAAAGAACATAGGCCCGTGGTACCTTGTTACTTAGTTAAAGAGCATCAACATCAGGCAAACAGTGGAGGCAACTATGCAAAAAGGGCACTTCCTACACTTCACCACTGTGGCCAAACATTCCAAACGTCCCTACATAGTAAGGACTGTCTGAGAAGTAACTATGTCTATCTACTCAATTAGGATGGGCAGAAATAGAGCCGCTTTTTTTACTGTCCGTCACAGCCAGGCAAACCCTGGCGGTAAGGGACGGTAAACAAAATACCAAATGCCCCCCTTTCCATGGTAGATGACTTCCATGGTGAGGGGCACATTAACTTATTTATTTTCAAAAAGAAAATCTCACTTCGGGATTTTCTATTTAAAAAATATAGTTAAAAACAGTTTGATGCACGGTTCCGTCATGTTGACTGAGCTCCGCACAAAACTACAGAAAGTACTGGCAGGAACCGCCATGATGGCGGTGCCTGGCAATGCTATTAGAAATAACCACTTGCTTGGCGTTCTTTTTCTAACTCAGGCAAGTGCCATCTTTGTCAGGTTGACAGAGTACTTTACTCTGTCACCCTGGCAGAAAAACTGGCTGTTGGCCAGAATATAAATCTGGCCCTAAGTCCTCAAAAAACATCCTCTATGCCAAAACACTCAGTAGTTGGAGAGAAAACTAAACAAGTGCCCAACGGATCAAAATACACAGCCTGATTTCTAGATTGGTGGTAAGCATACACCGTCGCAATGATGACATATTATCCTTACCGCCAATATAATGGTCCGCATGACGAACTTAGCTGAAGGCAGACCATAGTTTGAGAGCTTCGGAGACTACTCTGTCTCCGTCATTACCAAACTTCTTTGATGGCCCTACGGTGTAAAGCCGTCATAGAATTGGCTAAGTATCTGCCCGCCCAATTCAGACAGGTGGATATATAGCCGTTCTTTAATGCCCATCCCTGCCAGGAAAACCCTGGCAATAAGATGAATGAAAGAACGAAAAATGCCCCGTCCACCCCTCATTCTTTAAAAAAAAAAAATTTTTTTAAAAATAAATACAAAGTTTTGGAACTTTACCGTACAACTTCATCATGTTTGGCAGAGCCCCACAGCAAAGTTTCAATACATTGGCAGGAAACGCCTTAATGGCTGATAGAGATTTCAAAATTTGGCAGACGGGCACTCATTTAGGGCAATGGACTAGTTTACTCTATCATCTTAATGGAGGTCGATCCTAAAATTAGCCCCAAAGACAGTTCTGGGTGCAAACCTTCAGATTCTGGCTCGGCTCCTACAGGGGCTTGGTTCCTGAGGAAGGAAAAGTACTCAAAGGGGAAGGAGATATCAACACATAAAGTAGACATCCGACGCAAACAGGCACACGAAGTTGAGAAAAAGCGTTTAAGCTAAAATGTCAGCCATTAGCTTAAACATAAAGGAATTTGACGATGCTCTCAAGGGCTTTTGAATTACATCAAGAACAGGCAATTCCTGAACCTCCGGAGCAAGAAAGGGAATTTGGTCATGAATAATAATGCAAGCAGGGTATGTTTCAGACTTCAGGGTTAACAGAAGAGGGCTGGCAGGATCTCTGCAGACTCACCAGAAGAAGGCATAGACTCGTATCCCTCAAGACGAGAGCCTTTAAACATGAACTGAGAGAAATTCCTGCCCCCTCTGTGATGACTATGCTAGTAGTGAACTAAAAGGCAAGTCAGGGGTCATGTGTACCACATATGTGGGCTAGTTTCTTATTATGTATAGAGCAAAAGTTCAGTCTGCTGGATAAAACAAAGGTTTCTTTTTGTATAGCAAACATGCTGACCTCCCATTTTTGAAGGTGCTCTCTTATGTGTTAATGAAGAAAATGGAGTCTCTGTGAAATTAAATATTTGCCTAGGATCACACAATTTGAGACCAGTATAGGGGTCAAGAGCATTACAATCTGAAAGAAACAGGTTAGTATTAGATTCCTTACCTTAGAATATCCCCAGGCGTCAGACTGGATCCTGAAAATTTTGCATAGCAGTACCCCTGCGCGTCGTTGGCACCGGGATGACGTCGGAGTACTTAGACACCGCCCTCGCGCTGACGTCAGTTCTTCTTTTTTCCGCGCCAGGAAGCGCAGGTCCGGAGGAAGTGGTACCCTTTAGTCAATTTTTGACTAAACTTTTTGTATCTTTGTGATCTGCTTTTCGAGTCGACCGACTCCGGCGGTGCCGGTAGGGATACCCGGGTTCAAACCCTGCGTCGACTGCAGCCGACTAACCGACCCCCATCGCCGGTGCCTTCATTGCCTGGGGCCGACCACGACGACAAGTCGTGCCCCGACTACCGGGCCTTGACGTTGAAGGCTAGGCGGGAGCGGTCCCGCAAGCGCCTCGAGCTCTGGCAGTCGGCCCGCGTCGTTCGAGGTCCCGGTCCAGAAGGAGGTCGAGGGCCAGAGTCGTCATAGCTCCGGGAGTCGACATCATTCCTCAGGCTCCAAGTCCTCAGGTAAGAGGCACAAGAAGGCGAAGAGGCGACATCGCTTTTCTGACTCCCCCCGACGCTCGCGCGATGTGGCCGGGGGTTCGGGTGACGCCACCCATGCTGCTCCACCGGAGCCGCAGGCGTCGCGGCCTGCTCCATACCCGGCAGTCCCTGGGCAGAACACGACGCCGGAAGAGATCAAGGCCTTCCTCTTGGCCATGAGGTCGCTTGCTCCTCCATCTGGTTCCGCTGCACCTTCGGGCCCAGCGGCCCGACTGGGTCCCCAAGCGGGTCGGGTGCTTTGGCCCTGGCGCCGTTGGGTGCTTTGGCCCCGGCGCCGTCGGCGACTTAGGTCCCGGCGCCGCAGGGCCCCACAGGATCCGGGTCGTCGCCGGTCGACCTTACGACCTCGCCGGCGCCGGCCCCAGGGTGTCGCCCCCGGCGCCGTCCCAGGACGACGCAGTCCCCGGTCCTACCCTCGATTCGGGTCCGGCGCCGTATTCAACACCACTAGGAGATTTTTACTTCTATGACCCGGCCCCATCCTTTGACCCTGAGTATCAGGAGATGGGTGGCGAGGAGGATTGGGAGGACTGGGCAGGTGAGCTTGGGGATGCCAGTGGTCTGGACACTTCACCAGACACTGGTTTTGTCTCTTCCCCCCCCCCTCCCTCCCCCCCACACCCTGGCTACGGAGGAGGGGGCTGCCTATAGTGTGGTGTTGATGTGGGCAACCAAGGCCTTATCCCTTGAACTCCCCGTTGCGGCCGTGAGGACTAACCTCCTCACTGAGGTCCTTAAACCGCAGGCAAGCTCTTCGGAGCCTCTGCTGCCGTTTCATGAGGCCTTATCTGACGTTCTTCTGGGCACCTGGTCCAGGCCCGCTACAGGTCCGCCTGTAGATAGGAACGTGACCAGACGCCGCCGCCCGGCTCCTGGCGACCCTTGCTTCCTGTCCACCCACCCCACCCCGAGAGCCTGGTCATCCAGGCCTTTAACTCCCAGACCACATTCCCGAAGGCTCCCCCCGATCTGGAATCCAAGAGGTACGAACAGTATGGAAAGAAATCGTTCTCCTCACTGAGTTTGGGGTTGCGGTCTGTTAACACTGCGTGCCTCTTGGGCCAGTATACCCACTCTCTGCGGGACACGGTCGCGGCCGTGCTGCCACAATGTGCGGAGGAGGCCCGGACTAAACTCGCCCAAGCCCTTGTGGAGGGTCGAGATGCGGCACGGTATTCTATCCGGTGTGGACTGGATACAACGGACTCGCTAGGTAGAGCGATGGCCACGACAGTGGCGATTCGTCGCCACGCCTGGCTGAGGTCCGCCAACTTTTTGGCTGATGTCCAAAACACCTTTATGGACATGCCGTTTGATGGCCGTCGCCTCTTTGGCGACAAGGCAGACAGTGCGCTTGAGCGCTTTGAGGACTCCAGGACTACGGCCAAGTCCATGGGCCTGTCGGCCCCGCGCCAGCAACCTGCTGCCTCTCGCTCCTCACGAGGCCAAGGAAGCGGCGCCCCCACACGTCCTGCCAGCCACGGGCCGCAGACTAACATCCAGTGTGGTGGCGGACATGGTAACCGCTGTGGCGGTGCCCGGGGACAACGGCGAGGCCAGTCCACATCCAGCCCCGCAGCATCCGCCTCAAAGCCTTCCTAGTCCGAGCTTTCAGGCCCACATGACGCCAGTGGGGTGCAGGGTTCGCCATCACCTCCTTCACTGGCGCAACATCACTTCGGAAGGTGGGCGCTGCAAATCGTCCGAAGGGGCTACTCCCTCCCCTTCGAGGGGACCCCTCCAGCCATGCCACCGCAGTACCACCGCGTGTCGGGGATCACTTGAATCTTCTGCGAGAGGAAGTTACGGCCCTCTTGGCCAAGGGGTGCATTGAGCGTGTTCCTGGGCCAGAAGTAGGGTGTGGTTGTTACTCCCCCTACTTTCTGGTTCCCAAGAAGGGCAAAGGGGGCCTGCGCCCTATCTTGGACCTGCAGAATGTCAACGGCTTCCTCCGGAAGGAGAAGTTCAAGATGCTGACTTTGGCTCAGGTCTTATCTGCTGGACCCGAGAGACTGGATGGTAGCGTTGGACTTGCAGGACGCTTATTTTCACAACCCTTCTCCTGCCGGCCCACCGGCGTTACCTGCGGTTTATGGTAGGCCACGAGCACTTTCAGTTTACCGTGCTCCCCTTCGCCCTTACCAGCGCCCCACGAGCGGTTAGGGGTTTTAGTCTTCCACTACCTCGATGACTGGTTGTTGAAGGCGGGCTCGCCCCAGACAGTCGTCAGCCACCTCCAGACTAATGCCGACCTCCTGCACCTGATGGGGTTCTCCAGCAATGTGCCGAAGTCGCACCTGTGTCCCTCTCGGAAGCTCCTCTTCATCGGAGCTGTTCTAGACTCGGCGCAGTTTCGGGTGTATCCTCCTGAACAGCGGGTTCAGGATATTCAGGCTCTGATTCCGATCTTTCAGCCGTTATCCCGAGTCTCAGTCAGGTTTACGCTGCGGCTCCTGTGGCTGATGGCCTCCTGCATCCTTCTGGTGCATCACGCCAGGTGGCGGATGCGGGCTCTGCAGTGGGACCTGAAGTTTCAGTGGGCCCAGCATCCGGGCAACTTGTCCGACCATGTCTTGATCTCGGAGGGCACTGCAAGACAGTTGCAGTGGTGGCTCAGTGACCGTGATTGGGTCAGCGGCAGATCCCTCTCCCTACCCCAGCCGGAGCACGTAGTTGTGACGGACGCGTCCCTCCAGGGCTGGAGGGCCACATGGGAGAGGCGGAGATCAGAGGCCTCTGGTCTCCGGCGGAGTCCCGGCTCCACATCAACCTTCTGGAGCTGCGGGCGATCCGGCTTGCACTGAAGGCATTTCTCCCCTCTGTCCAGGGGAGTGTAGTGCAGGTGTTCACGGACAACACCACCGCCATGTGGTACTGCCACAAACAGGGCGGGGTGGGGTCGTGGACCCTATGCCAGGAGGCTTGCGCTTCTGTCAGTGGTTGGAACATCAGGGCGTGACCCTAGTGGTTCAACACCTGGCAGGTTCCCTGAACGCCAGGGCGGACGATCTCCGCCATCGGTGCATGATGGATCACGAATGGCTGCTGAACTCGGACGTGGCGCAAGGCCTCTTTCAGCAGTGGGGAGAGCCTTGGTTAGATCTATACACCACAGAAGAGAACGCACAATGTCATCAGTTCTGCGCGTTGGAATTTCCAAGGCTGCACTCGCTCGGAGACGCTTTTCGTCACGAGTGGAGCTGCGTTCTGTTGTACTCCTTTCCGCCTATACCACTTCTGCCCAGAGTGCTGAAGAATATCAGACGTGACCGGGCCCAAGTTATCCTTGTGGCTCCAGACTGGGCACGAAGATACTGGTATCCCGAGCTACTCAGCATGTCTGTTGATCGCCCGATTCGTCTGCCTCTTCAGGAGGACCTTCTGTCACAGCAGCAGGGGACAGTTCTCCACCTGAACCTGTCCAGTCTCCACTTACATGCATGAAGATTGAGCGGCGGCAGTTGAGGCCATTTGAGTTGCCTCCTGAAGTCTGTAATGTGATTCTGACAGCCAGGCGACCCTCCACAAAATCGGTATACGCCTGCAGGTGGAACAATTTGTGGCATGGTGCACAGCAAAGGCTGTGGATCCCCTTTCTGCCCCTCTTCCAGAGGTTCTCCTCTTTCTTCTTTCTCTTTCCCAGCAGGGCTCTGCTCTGGGCACTATCAAGGGCTACCTCTCTGCCATTTCCGCCTTCTTAAGGCTCCCTGATCAGCCCTCTTTGTTCAAGTCCCCAGTTGTAAACAGGTTTTTGAAGGGCATCACTTATATGTTTCTTCCTGTTCCTTTTGTGATGCCTCTTTGGCACTTGAACCTTGTTCCGACTTACCTGATGTGCGCTCCTTTCGAGCCACTTCATAACTGTCCTCTTCGTCTCCTTACTCTCAAGACTACATTCCTGGTTGCCATCACCTCTGCCAGGAGGGTGAGTGAGCTCCAGGCTCTTTCCTCTAAGCCTCCTTTCCTTTCTGTCCATCCGGACAAAGTTGTGTTGCGGACGCGACCCTCTTTTCTGCCCAAGGTAATCACAGCCTTCCACATCGGGCAGTCCACCACCTTGCCCACCTTCTTTCCGCCTCCGCATCCCTCGAAAGAGGAAGAGGGGCTCCACCGTCCGCACCCAAAACGTGCGCTCTCATTATATTTGGATCGCACGCGCCAGTTCCGGGTGGATGACCAACTCTTTGTTGGTTACGTGGGCGCTAAGAAAGGTCGGGCGGTGCACAAGCGGACCATCTGTCGGTGGATCGTGTTGTGCATGAAGGTATGCTACTCTTTGGCTAAAAATGAGCCTCCTGTTGGGCTGAGGGCCCATTCCACTCGGGCCATGGTGGCTACTACTGCCCTGTGTCGGGGAGTCCCCTTGCAGGACATCTGTCAGGCAGCTACGTGGGCCTCGCTGCACACGTTTGCCTGGACAGTCAAGTCCGGAAAGATGGCTTTTTCGGCCGTTATCTAGGACTTTCTGGTGTGATCATTGGTTCGCAGACCCACCACCAGGGTTGGTATTGCTGGGGTATCTATTCTAAGGTAAGGAATCTAATACTAACCTGTTTCTTTCAGATGCACAAGTTACTTACCTTCGGTAACGATATACCTGTAAGAAACAGTAGTTAGTATTAGATTCCTTACCGCCCCACCCATCCTCCCCGTTCTGCGAACTGATATCTAGGGTTAAGGTCGTCCCCTTTCAGGGCCCTAGTTTCATGGCACCAGTGTTGGTTTTTATTATAGCTCTGCGTTTCTGGCGCGGAAAAGCTATGTATAAGAACTGACGTCAGCGTGCGAGCGCGGCGTCTAAGTACTCCGACGACGTCATCCCAGCGCCAACGACGACGGACGCGGAGCCGCAGACGACGCCTACCGACTCGTAGGGGTACTGCTACGCAAAATTATCCGGATCCAGTCTGACGCCTGGGGATATTCTAAGGTAAGGAATCTAATGCTAACTACTGTTTCTTACAGATATATCGTTACCGAAGGTAAGTAACTTGTGCGTTAGGTCGAGTTGCTGATTCAAGTCAGTAGACCTGCAGGTCTCGTAAACTTTTTATAGTTTTTCGAGGCCTGGAATGGAATATTTCCAAAAAGTAATTGAACTGCCTTTTTGCTTTTGGCTGATCAAACCCCACTATTCAGATTGCTGGCTGTAATGCCTTTTTAGGTCTCGCAGAGACCTATAGTCAGCGACACAGCTTTCCAGAGCTTCCCAGGAGACAGCACGTGGCCGCGCGCTTTTCCTCTCCGAGAAGGCGATCGGAGCGGGCCATGCACTCGCGAACGCGCTCGCTGTGGCCAGCTGCTGTCGCCTGGGAAGATCCAACACCACACACGCATGCGCATACACAAAGACACACACATGAGCGCCCATGCACGCACGCACGCACGCCCCCCCCCCCCCATGCACGCACGAACGCACAACAATAAAGAAAGAAGGCAATGCCGAAAGAGAATCTGCGAATGCCATACAGGGATTTGATGTTGGCCATAGTCACGGTGGCAGTGTGTAAGCATGGGATTTTAATCCTCTGTTTAGACGTTTGCAAGTACAACCAGGCGAGACGGGCGTACGGGGCACGTGGCAGTGGTGTGGTGAGTGAGTGGCATCTCTGTGCTGGCAGACATCTGAGGTTTTCGGGGCTAAGTGGTGGCGGTGGGCAGAGGAAATTCATTATAATCAGAGTGCACCGGTGCATTGTGGAGTAAGACGCCAGCGTTTATTTGTGGTTGCGAGGCTGGTACTGCCAAACTAATCACTCTAATCCGACCGGGCCCGGCTGGGGTGAGTGGTCTGGCTCCGGAAGGATGGGAGAAAGGAAGAGGAGAGCATCGCTGAGGGGCCCCAGCAGATGGGACCGATGTCAGAGAGGGGGGCTGAGGGAGACGTGATGTTATGACGCAGGATCGGCCGCCGGCGGAGGAGGTGCCTCGTCTTTAGTTTATTTGATTTTATTACTGTATTTATTTCATTACCCCCGACCTCCTACCCCACCCCCCCCCCACCGCGCACGTTCCCCCGAGTCATGCAGGCCGCGAGAGGGACCTGTAAATTTGATGCCACCTCATGCACTTACATGAATGGTGCGGTGGACTTTTTAAACTACTTTACTTTCTTTGGGCCTTACAATCAAGTGCTTGTCATGCTCTGTTAGAGAGTGGCTGCTGGGCCTCTGACAGAAGTTTAGTTCCATTTACTTCTAAGGATCGTATTTCGTATTTCTGAATTATGATATCCCTGGTTATTTAAATGTTTGCATTTCTTTCATGTTATTTGTTTACTTTCCGTACTGCACTTGTACCGTACTTTGTGTTAATGTAAAGGAACCTAATTCGCCTCAATATAGTGTTTTGCATACCGAATGTCTTTTTAATGCCATCCAAGAAAATGTATCCCGCAAACTCTTTTCCTTCTGTTCCCCCCCCCCCCTTACCCCCATGCGTTCTTGTCTCTTCTTCAGTATTATTTGTATGCCCGTTCTCACTCCGCAACACCCCCTTGTACCATGCAAAAACAAGTGTTGCCACCCTACTCCCAAAAAACTGTGAAAATGCATGATTATTTCCAAAGTAAGTTTCCTAGAATTTAAAAACTTTACACGTGGGCCTTTTAACATGATAGGTAGAGCGCACGTGTTTTCATTTATTCTCTCTCTTAACAAATCTATTTATTTTGTGGGAGGGTGGTGTTGTTAATACCTGTTGTGTGACAGTGCTTCACTTTTATGATAAAATGAAAGCACTCTACACAGTTCTAGCTTTAGGAGTCTGCTTTATTGCCATTTAAATACTTTATATTTTTCGTTTGGCTTCGAGACCACTTTAGCTTTTCATCGCCAGTCTCGCGTAATTAAATGCAAATACAAACAGTGATTTATGTAGAACAGCTTTGGGTCAACCCTTTTCATCCACTGGTCTATCAGCTGGCATTTAAATTGTGTTTCTGCCCACCACAGCATGGGGTAGTTGTGCCCCCATTTCACCCAATGTCTCTCTTGCATTGTGAGCAATGGCATTTTCTCCTCTTCACAAGTGTGCATCTGCATAAAAATAAGTGTGCTTCAATGCGAAGACGGTGGGCCAGGTCTTTACTTTGCCCATGCTTTTTTCTTTCTTATCTCTAGCCTTGATTATTTTTTTTCTTCAGGTTCCAGTAATTCCATGACAGTAACACCTTTTTTTCTTTTTGCCAATAAGAATCGTTTTCTTGTGGTATGCAGTAAAACTTAGAACAGGTGCAACGAGCATTTGCAATGCAATAGGTCTTGCATTTACCAGAGTTTAAGCTATTGACATTGTAAATGGCAAAGCCTTTTTTATGTTTTAAAAACTAAACCAAAAATAAAAGGCATTGCCATTTGCAATGACAATAGCTCAAACTTGCGTAAGTGCGAGACCTATTGCATTGCAAATGCTTGTTTATAGAAGGAATGACTCGCATATTTCCCCTGAAGCCTTTCATAATTCCACAATGGGATTTAAATCTAGCCATAGCATTTCTCATGTGCAGTCCTTTTGAGCCGATGCTTTGCTGCTCAGTGCGACTCTTGATGCTCAAAGCTGTCTTCCTCATTGTTGTCACTTAAGCATTTGAGTGAACTGCAGGTGATTCTTGTGTAACTGCACTACACCACCTTTTTCCTAGATAAATTGTTATGGAAGGCCCGGGCAGACTTTTTACCCAAACATGTGACTCCTTTTCACGTTGTGCAATCCACTTCTCTTCATCGGCTAAACCCTGTAAAGGCACAGAGCACAAAAGACCATTGTGTGAACAGCCAATACTTTGTAGTATTTTTAGGAGCGAAGAAAGGAATGGATGTCCACCAGAGATCCCGGTCATGGTAGATGGCCATCTTCGTGACAACCTGCTTTGCACTGATTTCCTTGTAAAACTCCCAGATGTCCTGCAGGCTCCTTCCATCAGAGCCAAAGACCCTACAACAGCTTTGGTGCAAGGGGTAGTGTTTTAGACATCTACCAGACTGCAGCAAGTGTGTCTCTCTGTGCAAACATTTATGAAAACTAATACCTTAAAAGTCTGGTCTGAAGGAAAGGCCACCTTGTCCACTACATCCTGCAGGACTTCCACGTCCAAGTACACTCCCTAAACCCTTTACGTTAGGGAGGTACTGCGATGGTATCTATTCTACAGGTGTGGAATCTGAGTGGTATCCATCAGGAGACAAGTTAATTACCTTCTGTAACTTCCTTTTTGTGGTCATGGCTAAAGCTTCACAGGTAGGGGATGGGAGTTTTTATATCCTGGGCAGTATATTAATTTTAAATGCATTGATCGAACTTATCCAGGTAAGAGGGGGTAGCCTCTTTGTTTTGCGTCATTAGGTAGGTGCACTCTTCTATTTTACGTATAAATGTCTAGAGACCTCTGGTAGTATTGTGACCACATCTTTTGATTTTACACATGGCATAATTTTGATTGCCATGGGTTCCTACTGTTCCTCCCACAATACTGGCTAGCTGTGACCCATGCCTCGTTTTTACTAGGGCTTTGGTGGAAGCCTGTACCTTCCATTTGGATTCGAGCTTTCTGCACTGTATGATCGGCATTGAAGTCATAATTGTTAGAATATCTCCTCACTTCATGCAGGGATTCCTCCATGCACTGGTGAATGATTCCAATGTTTATGTCCTCCGTGAATATCACTATGATGCAGAACCAGGAAAACAAATAAGTAACCTTTTCTTCTCCCCTTTTTAATCCTCCCTTTGCATGAGTCCGAACCCTGACATGTGAAGAATCGCACATTAAAGAGGAAGGGATTATCTTAACATGATAGCATGAGAAATGCCCAGCAGTCTTGTTTTTTATAGAGGATAAGTGGAGCAGTTGAGCCAAGTGGAATTTCAACCATGAGTGACCAAAAGAACCTCAGTTTCACCTAAGGGTCTTTCACATGCTGGGTCCATTGTAGGAAAATGCCTGGTGGCGAAGCTGCCCTGCCCCTAATACCCCTGATTGTATGGGAGCTTGTATCACCACCATTTCCATCTCACAGGATTTTTCCCTCTTTCCCAGTTGTGCAAGTCTAATTTTTGCACCACGTACCAGAGAGCTCAGCATGGTGTCCTCTTTTAGAGCTTTGTTAGTGATGATAGAATACAGTTCATAGTTTCTTCAGTATGAGAAAAAACGTTCTTTATTCCAGGCATTGCAGCAGAGAAAACATTGGTCTAGTAAGTAATAGTTTAAAGCATGTGTGCTGTAGATACACATGCTTTGCATACTCTTACCAACTAGTATTGGGTCTGAATGTTTGTAAGTTGTTTTTCTTTGAAGAAGTCTTTCGAGTCATGAGGTAAGGTAACTCCTCCTCTTGGTGATAATGCGCATGCGCATGGGCATCGACTCCATTGTTGGATTGTTTTCTTTCCGACGTCTGGTGTGGACGTGCATTGCAGCACTCCAGTTCGAGACCGTTTTGTGTGAACACTTCGGTGCACAACTTTCCTTAGTCGTGTTGGAACACTCCAACGGTGAGCTTCAGCTTGGCCCATTCGAGTTATCTTTCACTCGACAACAACTCCATTGAGTAATACGCTAATGGAACGGACTCCGTTCCAATTCTTCGCCCTGTGCCGCTCTAAATACCCGCCCACCAACCTTTCCAAAGTCTGCAATCTGTGCCTCTTCCCAGAGCACAGAGAAGAGGATCGAAACGCCCGTTAGTCATATCAATCCAAGAAGAACTTGCGGGGACCATCGGGCTCGATGAAGAGAGATGCAGAGTATTGGAAACACTCCTGATATCTTTGTATAACAAGGTATCGAACCAGAAGACAAGGAGGCCTCGGCAGCTGAAGAGGAAGAGAATTTATCTGTTCAAGACTCCGATTCCAAACTCTAAATCGAACTGCAGTCCCATGATGTTCCAGCTGGTCAAAGTGCAGTGAGTACCCCGACCCCTTTGCACACACAGGTCCGCTTCCACTAAACCAAAGACTTTTAGGCCACTACTGCCATTCGGCCATGGTAGGCATTGAGATTCTTCTTCTAATGCCCCGTCCTCTGGCTCCGCACTGAAAGCACAAGCAAAGTCTTCCGGCTCAAGCCGAAATACCACTCCATCGGCCCCTAAACCTTTGGTTCCGAAGGACAAGAAGAAAAGCTTGGTTTGGCTCTAAGATTTTCAGCACCAAAACATAAATCTACTCCTCCAACACTTCCGGAGCCGATTCTTGAAACGATGCAAGAAAGACTGTATCCAAAACAGAAAAAATGCATATTCATCCAGAGACTAGGCGCATCATAACAATCCGGGACGGTGCGGGAGGACGAAGCAGTGTGGCAGTGAAGTGAGCGGCAGCCGAAAGGGACG
The DNA here is from genome assembly GCF_964263255.1 of Lissotriton vulgaris. Lineage (NCBI taxonomy): Eukaryota > Metazoa > Chordata > Amphibia > Caudata > Salamandridae > Lissotriton > Lissotriton vulgaris. The sequence goes on from NC_141693.1 coordinate 1,103,711,167, forward strand.
CTGCCCCCCATCCGTCGCCTGCTTAGTATTTACTGTGTTGGCCGCCCAGCTACCTCTCAATTACCAGACCGCTGGAGACCGAGATAGCACCAGCGAGATAGCGGCAACAGTCCTCAGCCTGAGAAGCACCAAGCACCCCACAAACACTGACTGCTGCTTAGCCTGCTGAACCACATTGAAGATCTTTGTAAGGGGAACCTGCAACTTGCCTCATTCTGCCACCAGCTGCCGCTCGCTGCTAGAGGGGACTCCAGCCCCCAGTAAACAGCATGCCAGGAGGCGCCTACGTCAGGGACTGAGCGCCTGAGTCGCTTTAAAACAACACGGGACTCCCGCTGTGTGGGAGCCCACAACTTGCCTCATTCTGCCGCCCGCTGCTAGAGGGGACTCCAGTGCCCAGTAAACAACACGGCACTCCCGCTGCACTGCGCTGGCATGCCAGTCTGCACATGTCAAAGCCAGAAAGCTGCTGGGCTGGGCCCATTCTCTTAACTCCGTGATTCCTGACCCTTATATCTGGGTCTGTGGTGGAGAATATTGGTTTAGAAGCTAAAAGACACCATAAGGTAAGCTTTATTGTACTTGACCTAAGGAAACGCAAGGGTTCTTGCACCATGGGGAAGTGGAAGCTCACACCTGCTCCAAAAACCACAAATACCACTCTTGATGGTTTCCTGCAAAAGGCGGTGGGGGCCATCAGCAATAAATGGAACCAATCCCTGAACCCCTCCCTGTTTTACTATCTCCATCCTATAATAATGACTCTCAAGTAGACATACCAGAATCTGTTATTGTTGACAGGCCCCAACCCCCTATTTCTCCCACCGTGATAGTCCTGACCCAGGGTGAACCCCATGGCACACTGGATGATGAAGTGAGCCCTACTCATACGACATCTACGAAAGCTGACGCATTGATTGTAACAATAGGAAAGAGGAAACTAACTGAGAGAGCAGGGACTTTACATAAGATTAATAGTCAGTCACCGTAGATAGAAAATATCTAAGCAAACCCACATATCAGGAAAAGTTGGTAAATCATGTACAATCGGGGTAACTAATGTCGGGCAGGATGGGTTTGATATTCCAACTGGAAAACTCAGTAAGTTAGTCCAGGAGGCCCTAGCTCCCATTTTGCTAAGACTAACCAACACAGAGCAGCAACTAACCCTTGTCCATCAAGTCTTGGTGCCAGTAGAAAAGACCCCAATGCACAAACCGATGGAGAGGGATTTACCACCAAGTTATATAGCCGAAGGGCGGGGTGTAATTTTTTCAGATGCTTTATCTGATGGGGTGGCCCCTGTGAGTTACATCTAATCTCAATGCTTTTCCCTGCCCTTGCGATGGTACTCGGAATACTATTAATATTAGCACACTGGCTATGTTAGCAAAGGACCCGGTTTCTCAGGGAAAACCCCCCACACAGTCAAAACCCGGGACAGGGTGTTTTTTATCCTAAAACATCTAAACCAGCGGGCGGGGGTAGATCCCTTTTGGGGGACACGATGTCCCACAATCGCCTAGATGGCCCATTAGGTGGGAGGGGGATAATTGTCTCACTAAACTTGCCCCCTGAAAGTACACCCTATATTCTGATTTTAACAGAGTACCGATGTTAGTTCCCGGCCAACAAGAAAGCTGCCAGAGCCTCATAACTAATTCTCGAAATTGGTGTTCCAGGAAAATTCCACCCTTTTTTAACTGGTTTGAATATATCATCATGGCAAGGCGGGTAAGTTGGGTAGGTTGCACAAAGAAAAGTATTCAGGGGGATTGTGTTGTGCTTAATTTCAGTTGTGTGTGCACCTTGCCCTAAAACAGCTTAGAGACTCACCTAGCGAGCAGATAAAGGCACAAACTTTTTTTTTTTTTTACCCTCCTAACCAGCTTTTCTCCTTTGGCATGCGGCCTGTCTAGCCTAGACAAATCATAGATGTCCCTACCCGCGCCTCCTCTTTCCATCCCAATCACTATGAGGCACTTGAGGACTTAACTGAGATCGATGGACTAAGTGGACAATCTGAACGTCAACCAGATAACAGAAGTAGGGGTTGCCTATATCTTGATCCAGGGGGAGTCGTGAGTAAGGAGGTATCTGGCAACATAAAACCCCCTGAAACCCCTGACTTAAACTTTGTTGGTTCCAATGCTAAGGAGAACGTTAGTGATTCTAGAACCTCTCCCATGTTACAAATGTAGCCACTGAGAACAATTGTGAGGATGAGGGGCCGGCCCAGACACCTGTGGTTAGCCCATTTGCTTCAATTGTTATAGCACCGGATACTGGTCAGTGTCATCCTACACCCCCAGTTAAACTAATCGCCTGGAACATTGCAGGCATCCACTCTAAATTATTGGATGAAGTTTGGCTGGAGTATATCAGGGGATTTGAAGTTATTTGTTTGCAGGAAACATGGGCTAAAGAGAGCATAGTGATGGATGGCTATTATGCTTTTAACATGCCTGGCACACCATCTTCAGCTGGGAGGGCAAAAAGAAGGCTTGTAACCTTAATCACAGTTAAATTTGGTTCTTTAAAAGCTCATTGTGTAGGATCGTCACAGTGGTTATGTATGAAGGTAAAACTGCCATGCAAAATAAGGAATCGTAATATTTGCGATTCCCTATTTTGCGATTGCATTTAAGGAATCGCAAATTTTGCGATTCTTTAAATGCAATGTAAGAGGCACAGAAAAAGTGCAATTTGGGTTTTAGGAATCGCAAATTACCACCAACTTCAAGTTGGTGGTAATTTGCGATTTCTCTGAAAAATGCCCTGTTTTCATTTTTTAAAGTGGCATGTGACGCACATGCATGCCCTGAGGGCATGTATGTGCGCCACATGTGCACACATGCATATTTCAGGGATGCAACAGGGTGCTCTTTTGTCACCCTGGCACCCTTGAAATTGCATTCTCAATTTGCGATTCTCTAATTGAGAATCGCAAATTGAAAATGTCTTCCCATTCATTTCTATGGGCCTCTAGGCCCATAGGAATGAATGGGGAGGTATTCCTTAATTGCGAATCGCAATTTGCAATTCTCAATTAAGGAATATGTAGGATTCGCAAAATTATTTGCAAATCCTACATACATAGCATTTTGCGATTCTCAAATAGCGATGCCCAAAAAATCGCTGTTTGAGAATCGCCAAACCAAACTTTCATACATGGCCCTAAGCCCATTGTCTCCACTGATGGAGTTCGGCAGGGGTGCATTTTAGCTCCTTTTCTTTTCTTGATTTATACTAACGGTTAGGAAGAGTTTTTATTTGGTTAGAAAATTGATTTCCCCCGCTTCAGAGGCAACCCAGTCCCGCTACTTTTGTGTGCGGATAATACGGTGCTTATGGCCCTGACGGCCAACAGCTTACAAAAGTCACTGGATGCCTTCCTTTACAGACTTTGTCGGCCCTTGACCTGAAGGTCAATTTTTAAAAATCTTATATAATGGCATGTAGCCCAAAAAAGACTAAACCCCTTAGTTTTACTGTAAGGGGCAATATTATTGAAAAGGTGGAAGCCTTTACATATTTGGAGAACATGTTCAATACGGAGATGAAGTGGGATCCCGTGGTCATAGCAAAAGCTCAGCAAACAAGTAGAGTTGTGGAGGGGCTGTTTAGGTTTACCTGCAAATTAGGCTATGAGCCAGTGCCTGAGCTTGTTACTTTATACAAAGCAAAATTTTTATCGGTTGCGTCGTACGGGGCTAGTCTCTGGGGCTACCAAAAAATGTGCCTGTTAAAAGTGGTGGAAAGTAAGTTCATAAAACGCTTATTGATGATTCCAAATAGCTCTGCCACTTCTTTCTCCCACCAAGAACTGGAGATGGATTATGTAGAAGACTGCATTGGCACCACCCCCCTGCTTTTGTAAACCAAAATATGGATGTCTGAAGAGTTACTGTTTTCCAGGGAGGTTATTGTAGATTGTATTAACTTGGATAAGTCTCTGAAGATCCCCTGGCTTCGTTTTGTGAGAGATATGTTATTTGAGATTGGTTTGGGCGAGTACTTTGACGCCTCGATGAGTATTCCTACAAACGCTAAGGTTATTATAAAAGAGGCGCACCACACCTGGGCAACCTTGCGTCATACTCAATTGGAGGCGTCGGGTCCTAGCTGCTTTTCTACGCCTAAACAACAATTTTACCTATCCTTCGCTACGAACATTCAGACATGTTTCTTTATACCAAGATTCCGCTTAGGCACTTTACGTTTTCTAGTGGCATTTCCCAGACAATCCGGGTGGATGGACAATCTCATTCCCTGTCCTTGTGATAATATGGCGACCCAGAGCACCCTGCACTTTATCCTTTTTTGTGCACTTTACAAGGAACCGAGGAGAAGATTTTTGGCACCCCTATTAAAGAATATTCGTCCATGTACATATGTTGAGGGGTTCAGATATCTGCAATCGCTGACTAATTCTGTTATTTGTAGCATGGTGTCAAACTTTATCAAAACTGCAATGGCTATTAGGAAATGATATGAACTATAGGAAATGGATGGAGAGAAGAAGTATTCTGTACTGTTTAATTTGAACCAATATGACATTTTATGATCAATTATGCATTTAGTTTTAATTATGATTTTATCTTATTAATAAGGATTTTTTAAACATTTTAAGATGTATTGTCTGCTTGTGAAACTTTTGTGGTCTTGGTGCTGAATAAAGTTATTTTGAACTGAATAACAAAAGCCTTTTCTCGTTGGACAATCCATTACCCCTTCAATGTTCTATGCTCCACGCAACCCACTGAAAGAGAAGGTGAGACTCCACTGACTGGATCCCAAAAGAGCCTTAAGCTTTTACATTGATGACAAAAAATAATATCGGGTGGGTGATGAGCTGTTTGTGGAAGTCTCTGGAGCAAAGAAATGTAGGACAGTGCTTAGAAGGACTTTGTCAAGGTGAATGTTCATCTGCATTAAGATCTACTACACATTGGCCAATAAGCAGCCTCCCAAAGGACTGATGGCTTATTCCAGTTGCCCTGACAATCAGGAAGGGCATTTGTCCTGTTCAGTCCTGCAAGACTGTTTGATCTGAGCTCACTCCACAGACCCTCGACCCTGGGAGGATCGTTTTTAGTATCTGTTCTAAAGGTGAGAAATCGGTGTTCGGAAGTATACATCAAAAAAACAAGTTACTTACCTGTGGTAGCACTCTTTCTGGTGCCTATGCTAGCTTAACAGCAGATTACTCACTTCCCTTCCACCTCCCCATTCTGTGGAGTAGTCTCTTTTTACCATCTATAGATTTTCCAAATTCAAGATCGCTCACTGGTTGCAAAAATAGTTTGAAGTCTACATCCAAGGTTGTTTAAAGAGTAAATCAAGAAACTGATGTCAGCACACAGCTGTGGTACCCATCTGTTGCTCTGGCACATCGCTTCCATGGTAGAAAGAGGTTGGTTGATACAGAGCTGTATAGCCGCAGTGCTGGAAAAACATGTATATCTAGTCTGGTGCCTTGAATATTCTAAAGGTGCAAAATCTGTGGTTAGAGTAGCCACCAGAAAAACCCTTACCAAAAGTAATAAACGTGTTCTTTTGCTGTGGTTTAGCGAATACCATTTCTTGAATTATATAGCTTCTCTTAAAAACATTGTGAATTTCAGTTTGTTTTTTGTTGCTGTATGAAGGCACATTTCCATGTGAAAGAAATAACACATTACATGCATCGTCCTTGGTTAACTGAGTCATAGTGTAGCTAGTATTCCTTGCCTGCACTACACAGCTACTACAGCATCAATGCATCAATCTACAAGGAGATTACTTGGCTAGCTAGTTTTAAGCATTAATATCTACTGGCCTCATTCCCAACAGAAGGCTGGGGAGGCAGCAGTAATCACTTGTGCTGCCTAGTGATTTCTATCTGCTTCAGAGCCTCCAGAAGAAGCATGCTAAGGACTTGATACACCTGCAAGGAAGAGTTGGAAATTTTGATGTTTCCTCTTTTGCTTATATGGTTGTGTAGCTGCTGCGCACCATCCATGATATACCCTTTGTTTCTAGATTTTTTTCACAGTGTTAAGTTTTGTGATTCTGTACGGAATTAAATGCTTGCCATCGTGCAGTACAATCTGTAATGTGCAGTGTAATCAGTAATGAGGATCTTAGCCTTATTGTGATTTTGTTGTAGTAATCTGTCACTCTTTTGTTCTTCCGCTAAGTTTCAACATAGTTAGCCAGTTTATTAACACATTCCAACTGTTGAGAGTCTGCAGGAAAAAAGTCTCAATCTTTTAACCGATTATGTTTGTAATTCCCAGGGTTATGACCGAATTTACAGTGAAATTCCAGACATTAATCTGGATGTGCCCCATGCCTATTCTGTTCTTGAACGATTTGTTGATGACTGTTTCCAGGCTGGGATTGTTAACAAACAAATTAGAGACTTCTGCCCTTCCAGGTATGTTTTGTTTTCAACTGCATCTTTATATATTTTATTACCTAATTAGTATGCTACAAAGTGCATGCTTCTTCACTGAAAAAAAGTATTTTCGAAGATGAATCCAGTGGACATAGGCTGCCCCCAGCCCCATTACTGGTCATTCAGGCTATCAATTTTCTCCTGTGCCAGGATGTTGAGGTTCCTTACTTTTGAAGGTGTAGGGCTAACATTGCCACTGGTGTACCCTTTTGTTTTTAATCTACAAATATTTGTGTAACAAGACAATGCCCCTTTTCAAGTACTGCACAAACAGTTGATGGACAGAATGCAGAACAATGTCATACATTCACCCCAGTACAGAGATCTGGGCCTAAATCCATCGTTTTTTTGCTCACCACACCACCCCAGTTCAGAGATGGCCATATGCAAATCAGCCTTGACCCTGTGCCTCATAGGAACAGTCCAGCCCGGACTGCTAAGCCGTGTCTTCCCTGGGCCGGAATCAATCATCCTAGGACCGGTTTCTGGCTATCAGCCGTCTTCAGCCAGGATAGCTTTTCCAGTGGTGTGGAGAGCATGGGACTCACGTCTGAGCATACCCATCCCACTCAGAGTGATAAATGCAAAAACAACAGTTGATGGACAGAATGCAGAACAATGTCATACATTCACCCCAGTACAGAGATCTGGGCCTAAATCCATCGTTTTTTTGCTCACCAGACCACCCCAATTCAGACATGGCCATATGCAAATCGGCCTTGACCCTGTGCCCCTTGGGAACAGTCCAGCCCAAACTGCCAAGCCATGCCTTCACTGCACTGGATTCAATCTTCCCATCACCACCCCTTTTGTACCGCTTTGTTCGCCATAAGCTGGCAGGGTATGCTCACTTTGCCACTGGATTCAAGCAAGCCTGGCTGAAGACGGCTGTAATGCCAGAAACCGGTCCTAGGAAGCTTGAATCCGGTCCAGGGAAGGCATGGCTTGGCAGTTCGGGCTGGACTGTTACCATGATGCACAGGGTCAGACTGATTTGCATATGGCCATGTCTGAAGTGGGGTGGCAGAGTGGGCTAAAGAACGGTGATGGATTAAACCCAGATCTGTTGACTTGGTGTGAGTGTTTGATTGGTTCCGATGCTCCGTCCATCACCACCCCTTTTGTACCTTTTCAAGTACTGACACAGGCCATAAACGAATATTAAAAAGGTTGATACAGCCTATTTTCAGATCTCGCCTGCAGACAGCTGTTAGTTCCAGTGCTCTCTTGAATAGATATGGCCATCAACAGTGGGAGAAAATAGAGAATTTGATGCTACAACTCGCAGACGAATAAAAGTTCCAAAGGGATTATCTAAGAGGGCAAGAAGATATGCAACATATGCCTCAAAACAGCCTGGACGCAGCTGATACTGCATGTTTGCAAATGTTCTCCGGTACCACACTAACACTTTGCTTGGGGTCTCAGGCTTCAAGCAAGAAGTACAAGCCCCCATAATGAACATGTCTTAATGTGGGGAGCTTGAACAACTCAACAGTGGATGATTCTCAACAAATGAAAAAAAGAGTACAACACAATCAATGAGGTTCTTCCAATTCAGGGAAGGCTTCAAGAGGAATAACTCCTACAAAGAAACTTACAGACAGGGGATATTTTCACCCTACTACGCTGTAGACAGACTACATTACCCCACTCGTGGTTCGAGTATCGGCAACAACTCTTAACATCCTGTGATTCCGGGCAAATCACTTAATCTCCCCATGCCTAACAAAAAAAGAATGAATGTGTCCATCTGTAACAAAATTGGTGCTCGGGTAAAGCGCTCTGATTCCCAATACCTTCAGGTTGAGTTCATGTTATATAAAACTCGATAACAAACAATGGTACAGGGCTCTCACACTTCATGGTCGTACCAAAGGCAGCCCTTTTAGGGATGGTCAAGAGGTAAAGGCTAGACCACCCTAGGATTGTCAGTTGACTGTACAAAGAAAGATCTCGGCCATCTAACACCAGTCAGGGGCTGTAGGAAAGTGACCCTTTTTGACATGGTCACCCCCACATTTTGCCTGGTATTTGATGCAATTTTGACTTAAGTACACTGGGTTGCTGTTAACCAGATCCTCAGTGCCAGTGCTCTTTCTCTAAAACAAGGTATCTGTTTAATGGTTTCCCAGTTAGCAAAAACCTTCAGCACCTCTGTAAGTCCCTAGTATTGTGCCTTTGATACCTAGGGCATGGGTACTAAAGAGGGTCCTTAAGGGCTGCATCATGTATTGTTCCACCCTAAGGGACCTACCACCAAACGCATGCAGACTGCCATTGTAGGCTGTGTGAAATAGTGCAGACAAATGTGAAAATACAACATGGCAGACATCCTGTGTGTCATGCCCACAGCCACTGCATGCAATATAAGGAAGTCAGTCCTACAGCAGGCCTTGTAGCCCTAAGGCAGGGTGCATTATATTACAAGTGAGGACATATTTGCATGAGCGGATATGCCCCTGTGCTGTCTTATTCAATTACTAGATAATACCAGTGAGCAGGGAAGCCATCTTATGTATATTTACTTGGCGCTAGTCATCACGAGTTCCCCAGCTACATGATGACTTTACTGACACCTGTGGTGTTTAGTGTCAAACACTTTGTCTTAATAACTACACACTGATGTTAGCAGTGGGTTAATTAGAGAATGCACTGAGGGGGCGCCTTAGAGGTGCCCCCTGAAAACATACGAGCCCATTAGTGTGCTGGCTGACTGGTATCTTCAAGCCTGCCACCACAGGCAAGTGTTGGACCCCCGGGAGGTGAGAGCCCGTGCTCTGTGGTCAGAAACTATGCCTGCTCTGGCAGGAGGTGCTTACAACTGCTCCATCAGGATGGCTAGTGAATCTCTAGACCAAGGCTAGAGGCTTAAAAGCCTCTGCTGCCTTTGATATGTGACACCTGCTTCCCCTAGACCTGGGAGATGTCCGCCCAGTATTTAGGTGTGCCCCTGACACCAGGAACACAGATTAGCCTAGCTAAAGAAGAAGGACCAAGAAGAACCAAAGAAGTGAACTGTGGACCAACTGTGGACTTTTTATGCCATACCCTGCCTGCGCCTGTCCTGACAAGTGAAACAACCTGTCTCCTCCTGTAACTGTGCATCCTCCAAAAGCCTAGGTCAGTGCTTCGCTAACCAGCCAGCATCTCTGTTGAAGTGGAGGAGCCACTTATCTGCAATCTGCAACGTCCGGTTCACCTTTCTGCTGACCATCGAGTCCATCAGCACAGCTGCCATCCCGGAGGAGGTTCCCATGCTCCAAAGTGTTAGTCCGTCTTGACACCAGGAACCACCTGCCCCAATACCCAGGGTATCGAACCGCTTGCAGCAGACAAGGCTTGTTTTAAGTTCAATCAGACTCCGACACTGCAAAAAACAGCCAACCTTCGGGGGACATCTGCATCGCAGAGGCCAGCACCAAGATTGGCCCAACTGTCCGGTTTTGTTCCCCTCTGCCGGTCTGACCAAGAGCCGTGAGTGCCTGTGACACAAGAGAATAGCCGACTAAAACCCTCTGCACCCGAGCTCCCCGACCCGGGTCCAGGAATGCCAGCTGTGACCCCTCCTGCTCCCAAGACCCTCCCAAACTGAGCCCCTTGTTAGGAGCTCCTAGAATTGTCCTCAAGTCCCCCTCTGCAGCCTGTTTCTAGGTGCCCCACTACCCCCTTTGTCAGCGGGTAGCGCTTAAGGCTACCAACCCGTGCAGCACCTCTTTACCCAGACACTCCAGGGCAGGTAAACCTGAACTGCTGGTGGATCTTGTGACCTTGACCCCCCTAGCACATTAACTCTTAAAGGGAACCCTGAACTACCATTACAGACACTTGAATGCAGTATATTTCTTTCTCCATAAGAAAGTATTACAGTGTAAAAATGCATTGGTGTTTAATTTTTGCTTAACTGTAAAAATTGATAACTCGAAAAGTACTTACCTGATTACGAAGTTCTTGGTGTTAAAAATACTATAAAAAGACATTTTATTTTGTGCTATATTTATCTCTAGTTTCTACTTGAGTGCATGTCTCATTTTTTGACTCTGCGTGTACAACCAATGCTTACCACTACCCTCTGATAAGCCTTAACTGCTCGTCCACACTATCACAAAGGAGAGCATTAAGGATTAATACTTTAAGCCAGTAAGGGTTGTCTGGATTTTCTACATTGTGTACCTCATTTTAGTACACAGCATAGAAACGCAGCTTCCTATATTCGTGGATCAGCGGTAGGGTACAAGACTTTGCATTTGCTGATACTATTTGGTCAATTGGCGCTTCTACGAAGAAACCCCACAATTGACTTTGGTTAAGAATATTTTTAGAAAAGTTCGGTTTGTTCCAACTTTTGCTAATCAACAGTTAGGGCCTTGTGCTAAGTCCCCCAGTCCATTGAATTCAAATATTAAAAAGGTATACTAGTAGTTATGCCTTGAAAGTGTGTTTCTAATTTTATATACTTTCTAAAACGGTCCCAACTACATTAAACATGTCAACCTTAGAAGATAGAGTCCAAGTACTCTACCTGACCCCTTACCTTCAAATTCTGTCTGAAGCAGCTAAAGGACCTCTGGAAGGCTTGCAGAATTGCAACTGGGTCTAGACCAACCAAAGCACAACTCCAGGAGTTGCTTACTGAGTTTGATAGAGCCCAGTCAATAGAAGAACACATGGACAACATTGATGATGACCATGTCAGTGAAGATGAGACTGCTAACAGTACTCATGAGGATGAATCCCCTTCCAGTACCCCAGAAGAAGAGGATAACAGTAGAGACCTCTTACCTTAAACTCTACCTGGAGTTAGGCCAGGCCACTTCAGGCCCCAAGAAAAACTAGAGGATCCAGAGCAGGAACTGGAGAGACTAACCAGAAAATTAGACCTGGAGGTCAAAATCCTGGCCATAGAAAACAAAGGGCTGAGATGGGTCTGGCATCCTTGAATGGTGGCAGCAACAAGTTAAATAGGGATAAGGAGTAAACATTTGATCTTAAAATCCCCTACGGGGATTGTTCCCAAATATGTTGAGGGTGATGATATCACAAAATGGTTTCATTCTTTGAGAGGCCTTGTAAAATGACAAAGCTCAACTAGAAGTATTGGGCCTCTCTATTCTGGGAGCTTTTCTCAGACATGTGCAGGGATATGTGGGAAAAGACCTCTCAGCCCATGAGGAAGTGAGCCCGAGGAACTTGGGCCTTATCAAGCAAAGCTCCTAAGCTCAGAGTGACCCTCTAGGGAAGACCTGTGCCAGGAACAGAAACCTTGTCCCACTCTTGAGAGCCTGAGACAACAAGCTCTTGCACATGAAAAGGAATATTTCAATGGCTCCCACAGGACCTATTGGGAGGAGGGGCTCCTGTATACTGAGGCCAGAGATCCCAAAGCTGGTGCCACTAGGAGAGTGGTAGTGCCTCAGCAATACAGAGAGTTCTTACTATCATCGACCCATGACATCCTCCTTGCTGGGCAACTTAGCCAGGCAAAGACTTGGAGTAGGCTAGTTGTCCACTTCTACTGGCCAAATATGTCCCCAAAGGTAAATGTGTATTGTTACTCCTCTGTTACTGTTAAGCCAGTGGAAAGACAGGTAACCACCCAAAATGCTCCCTTAATTCCACTTTCAGTGGTTGGGATTCCCTTTGAAAGGTTAGGTATTGACATAGTCGGTCCCCTTGACACTCCAACAGCATCAGGAAACAGATTTATACTGGTGGCAGTGGATCATGCTACCAGGTATCCTGAAGCAATTCCATTTCATTCATTTGATAACTTTATTTCGGTCAGTTGACCATAAAAGTGCAGATAAAATACATATATGAGAGCACGGAGCAGTAAAACAATAAATAGAAATCCAGTCAGATATTAGACTTAAAAGGTGATTAAACTAGGTAGTTATCAAACACGGAAATATAAAATTGATACTTAAACAGAGGTGTTATACAAAACTTTTCCTTCTACGTCACACACCAAATAGGAACCGTGACACAGCAAAAACAATTGGGGGGTGGGTATCATACCTTAAGACCGTACAAGCTTGGCTACCATGTCTAAAACCTAAGTTCCGGCACAATGGAATTAACCAGCATTTCCTTATTGCATGGTAGGCAGGGCAAAAAAACTGAAAGTGGTGTACATCTTCTTGCTTATGATTGCATGCAGGACAGACTGTATTTTCTAATGTAGCCCATTTACTGGTAAGTACCCTGAGTGGTAGACTGCCATGTCTGAACTGGATATAGAGTTTCCTCGCAAGAGGTGGGTAAATTACATCTAAGAATTCCTCCATTCTTGTTTCAATTTTTACTTGGAGGAACTCTACAGTCAGGCTTCCCGGAGTTGGTAATCTCTGTAGGGCTAGAAGATTCTGATGCCTCAGCTGACTCAGAAGTTCTGATTTAGTTATCCCTCGGCAGCTTACCTCAGGAGTCTCCCAAAGCTCGGATAAACCAATCCGAGTGCTTAGAGCCCTGATATGAAGTAGCCACGGGATATTCTTGCTTTTTAGAAGAGCCCAGACCTCTTGAAATTCCTCTCTATAGGAAGCCAGTTCTGGCACTGACCAGAGTCTCTTCCAATAGAGCATAGGTTGTGCTGCTGCTAGCTCCTCTAACGATTCCAGCCCCAAATCCAATCGCAGGGGGATGAGCGATGTACTTGCTGGTAGGCCCAGGAGGTTCCTCATAAAGGCGTGCTCCACCCTCAGGAGGTTAGATGTGCTTCGGTGACCCCATAGTTCGGCTCCATACATTGAGGCCGTTCTAGCCTGTAGTCTGTATATTTCAGTGACCGGGGCTGCATGTTTGAAATCCGAAATTCTGTGGACTTTGCTAATACCCCCCGCTACTTGGGATAACCTAAGAGCTGCTTTAGCGATTTGAAAACCACAGTCAAAGTTCTCCGTCAGGGTGATACCGAGGTAATCAAATGTCTTGACTCTTTCTAGGGGGATACCGTTCAGAAAAGGGTTAGGGCGGGTCTGCTTCAGGGGATTAAAAATCATAAACTTGGTCTTATCCAAGTTTATCTCCAATCCACGCGAAGCACAGAAAGCTGCAAAGCTATCCAGGGTACGCTGGATGCCCGTAGTTGTTTTAGACAACAACAAAGTGTTGTCTGCAAACATCAGAGCGGGCACCCGCCCGGTGGCCAGCCTCGGGCGTCATTGTCTTTTACACCAAGTAGGTGGTCTACTAGGCCATTGATGTAGAGACAAAATAAAGTTGGAGCCAAGACGCATGACTGTCAGTGCTCCTGCAGTTGCCAGAGCCCTCATCAGTATATTTACTAGAGTGGGCTTTCCTAAGGAGGTGGTGTCAGATAGAGATTGTAACGTCATATCTGGCTACCTAAATGCCATGTAGGCTGAGTGTGGGGTGATGTACAAGTTTACTACTCCATATGACCCCCAAATCAATTGTGTAGTTGAGTGATTCAGCAAGACCATGAAAGGTATGATTATGGGAATCCCTGAAAAACTCGGAGGCCTATGGGATGTCCTTTTGCCATGCCTGTTTTTTTGCTGGCAGAGAAGTGCCATAGAAAGAAGTGGGCATTAGTCCCTTTGAGCTTCTGTTTGGTCATCCTGTGAGGGGCCACTATGTTTAGAGAGGAAGGCTGGGAGAGACCTCTCAAAGAGCCCAAGCTAAATATTGTGGACTGTGTGCTTGGCCTTCGTTCAAGGATGACATGGATAAAGCAACCAAAAACCTTGAGGGAAGCCAAGAGCTCCAGAAGCACTAGTATGATCAAAAGGATTCACTGGTGGAGTTTCAGCCAGGGCAGCCGGTATGGGTGTTAGACCCTGTGGCTCCTAGGGCCCTCCAGGACAAATGAAGTGTGTAGTAACCTCTGTTGTATGTATCTGGTTACTTACTCCCTAGCTGCTTAGCCAGTGTAAATGTGATGCATGGAATGTTGGTGTGAGAGTCTTGAATGGAATGTTTGGGTGCCTGGATGCTTGAGTGTGTCAGTTGGAGTATGGGCTGAGCAGTAGGGAGACTGCTCCTGGTGGGGCTGTATCTCTATTACTTATCTACGTGTAACTGGTCTCAATAAATCCACTTGAAACTACATCCTGGCTACGGACTTCGTTACTACAAAGTGGTCCCTACCCTATGCTTGAGAGGAAAGGTGAGGTCACCTACTTGGATGACATAGGTACTTGCAGGAGCCCTCACAGCGTCGTCCATGACAGAACTGATGTGGCAATGCTGATGGTCACTGATGGGGATCAGGAAGAGGGTGAACCTTTCCCTGACTTCCTCTCCACCAGTCCTAAAGATGGGTCAGTTGAATGAGTTTTTTTCTCAGACACCCTCTCTGCCCAACAGAAAACTGACTCCTGACAAGTTCTGAGGCAATATAATGGGCTGTTTTCCCTAACCACTGTTCAGACATCATGGTGTACCCATGATATGGACACTGGAGACAGCACACCTGTTGAAAACAAAATATAGATAGACAGTCTCACCATCTTAAGGAAAGCATCAGAGCTAAAGTCAGCAAGATGCTGAAGTTGGGGGTGAATAAATCCTCTAAAAATCCACGAGCTAGCCCAGTGTTCTTTGTCTCCAAGCCTCATTCCAAGGGTGGTAAACCAGAGCTGAAGTTTTGTGTGGACTATACAGGTCTCAATGCTGTCACCAAGATGGATGCACACTGTATCCCAAGACCAGATGAGTTTTTATTTTTTATTTTTACATTTTACATATCAGTAAACAATGCAGCATTATTAGGAATACAGTCATAGCACAACGCGATTGAACAGCAGGTATACAATGACAATATACTATAATATATCATGAATATGAATAAAAAAAGGTGCGGAAGATGAGCGATCAGTTGAACACTTGAGTACAAATAGGAGCTTGACCCCGAACGTTGATATTAACCAGTAACAATACAAAGTTCTGTTTAAAGATTCCACGCATGCCCACCCCATACCGGGCAAATGCATTATTATCCAATACAAGGATCTGGCACATGCTGTCATTAGCAGGGCTACAGCAAACCAACAACATATTTTATGACTCATCTACTTGATTCTCACCTTATTCAACTGTCGCACTCCTACTTAACAGATACGCTTGATATGGTCCCCATATATTGCGGGTAATTACGGGGAGGCATAAGTGCATAGTAATTATTGGATTGTATATTACAATATGTCATATCTGTTTGCCAGTCTAGAAAAGTTAGTAGCAGGCCTTTCATCCATCAAATTGCGATCCTTCTTCCAGCCAGCAGAAGGCCCAGCGCCACTAGTCATCGAAAAGGCTTTAACACATCATAGTCATAACCTAACATTGGTGCACAAACCAGTATATCTTCCACGACATTGCTTATAGTGTTGAATGCTGCAAGCCAGAAGCTGAGCACTCCAGGGCAATACAACGCCAAAGGTGCAAATCATGAATTTTCAACTCCGCATCATGCACATCTTGAGTTACTTCTCAAACCATATTTAAGCATGTGGGCTGCAGTATAATACACTCGATTAAGATATTTGAAATGCACCAAACAGTGATGTCCAAAATACAGTGCGGATCAACCATCAGCAGTAGGCCCATTGCTTCGCAGTAATTTCTATGCCATGCTCATCCTGCCATTCCTTACAAGCCTTCTGAGGTAGTGGGCTCCTGCTCTACTGTTCATAAGCATATAATATCGAAATTGCCCGTTGTGGGTATTGCGATTGTATCAAATAGGTGAGAGGAGCCAGCTCAGTGGGCTCAGCTAACTCGTCATCCCACAGAGACCGCAGAGCGTGTCGCACCCTAAAATAGTGAAACTGCATTAGCAATGTCGGATTATCCGCTTGTAATTTGATCTGATCCCAGTCATGGAGCACCTTATAAGCAAAAATATTTCCCATTCAGTGTATTCTAAGGTCCTATAGTGCCCCCAACACATCTCCCTCCCACCCTAATGCAAACCAACTGCACCACTCTAAGGGTAACTGCAGAGAATAAAGTAAGGGTGCACGCTGTATATCCACCAATTTCCTCAGAAGGGATTTTGTGACACCCACAGGTTCGATGATTTGGAAACAGCGCTGCAGCTTATCAAGGAGGTG
Organism: Lissotriton vulgaris; assembly: GCF_964263255.1. Classification (NCBI taxonomy): domain Eukaryota; kingdom Metazoa; phylum Chordata; class Amphibia; order Caudata; family Salamandridae; genus Lissotriton; species Lissotriton vulgaris. Next base: position 1,103,727,685 of record NC_141693.1, read on the forward strand.
CAAAGGCAATGCCATTGGTGATGCCCTGTTCCTCTCCAGATACAAGTATGGCAAATCCATAGGGCTGTGCATCCAGAAATGAGCAAACATAGTCTGTGCTGCTCTGTAATACGCCTCACACTCATTTTGACCACCTGCTGAGTATGGAAGAGTAAGCATGACCCACTGTACACAAGGCTGTTTGCCAGCCCATGCTAGCCGCAAAATTAGGAGACATAAAGTTCTGAAGATAGCCCTTGGCAAAAATGTCAGAATATGTACAAATAAAAACTAAAAGCGCAGGAGCAGAAGCATCTTCATAATACCTATTCGACCAGTAAGTGAGAGTCGAAGACGCATCCAGTGATCGACTGACTCCAAAAGACGTGCCATAACTTTCTCATAGTTTTCACAAATCCCTACCTCTGGGTAAGTGTGGACTTCGATGCCTAAATATCGTATTGGTTCCATGGTCCACTGAAGTGGAAATTCTTTTGGGAAGGGTACCATGTCATTGGTAAGTGGAAAGTTGAGTGATTTATTCCAATTAATGTGTAGTCCGGTGTGGTCTACCTCTTGCAGAATAGGTGAAAGGATCCATTCAGGTTCACACTTAAATTAAAAGATTGTAATGAGGAAATTGAATGCCGCTGGTTGCATGATACCAACGCAATGCACATTCTAAGGGTTGCGCCACAAAAGCATATAAAAGTGGCGAAATGGAGCACCCCAGGCTTGTCCCCCCTGGTAATATTATTCGGGCGGATATCAAACCATTTACTATTACTCTCCCAGTTAGATTTTTGTAGAGTACCTGAACGAGCTTCAAAAGACATCCCCCTACCACCACTCATTGCAGCACTGCAAGCATATAATCACATTCAACTGAATCAAATGCTTTCTCTGCGCCTTAAAAAATTGCATCTGCACACACACAAGGGTCTATACGGGAAATTACTCCAAATAGGGTGCGAAGGATATAAATATTTGATCAGCCCAGAACAAACCTGGATTGTTCAGGCCCCCAATATTTGGGGGCCGGGGCACCAGTCTATTAGCCAGGACTTTGGCAAATAGTTTTGTACCCTTGTTAAGATTCGACAATGGTAGATATGATGAGCAATGCTCAGCTCACTTAACCAGTTTAAGCAAAGTAATGAATATTGCCTCCCACATAGCTGCATAGAACCATCATGTACCATTTCCTCAAAGAGTTAGACCAGAGTTGTCTTAGTAAGCCTTATAAAAAGCCACAGTGAGACCATCTGTGCCGAGCGCCTTGCCACCAGGCATGTGCCTAAATACTTCAATAATTTTGGTGGGACATAGAGGTGACATAAGCTCACTCCCTATGCATGTCAGGCAGCCACTTCATGGCAATATGTGAGATAATCGGCGGTAGCCTGCTCTTCATGTGGAAAACGTGATGTATATAATTCAGAATAATAAGTCTGAAATCTTCCAGCAACCTGAGCAGGCACATGTAAAGGCTCCCCCGCTCATCTAGCATGTAAAGCACTTTATAGTCCTTGCCGTTCTGTCTCACCAAAGCTGCCAAAGTAGCACTTGGTCATTCCCCTTCCACATGTACCCTGGCCGTGGCATATCTCTGAAGGTAAGTTACCTCGTTTTAAGCCAACTCATTGTACTCATCGAGCTTAGCCCTGATAAGCGTCAAACGTGCAGGGTAAGACTTCTCTTGATAGTCATGTTCAAGATCAGCTAATTTAGTGTTCGAGGCATATGAGCTGCAGATTGTACACCTTCGCATTAGGCCCCCACCTAGTGTTGGGCTTGGATGATTACAGGTTGTTGTTGTCTTGGAAGAAGTCTTTGTAGTCATGATATAGGTGACTCCTCCCTTGGACAACAGTGCACATGGGCATCGACTCCATCCTTAGATTGTTTTTTTCCGCCACTGGGTTTGGATGAAAGTTTCTCCGCTTCAGCCAGAAAAACATTTTTCAGCAACTTCAAAGCGCAGAACTTCCACAAACTTCAGCAAACTACCTTTGACATCGAAGATAAGGCTTTTCGATGACATGACTTCCATTCCGGTCATCGAAGTGGGCCGTTAGGCCTATCGACGCCGTGCGGCCTACATCACATGGAAAGAACTCCGTTCAAGAAATGCCCGAAATGCCAGGCAAAATTCCCACATAGCGATCACCACAAGGTCTGTAACCTCTGCCTATCGCCGGAACACGGCGAGTCGACCTGCACGGCTTGTGCGTCCTTCCGATCAAAGAAAACTATCTGGGATCGGAGGGCCCGTCGACACGTGATCAGCCCCAGCACCGGAGGATATCTTCGACGAAGAGGTTCCCCTCGTTCCCGAATAAGACTCTCCGGAGCTCCAGATCGTATCAGAGGCAGACGACTCCGATGACTCCATTCCATCGGGTCAGCGCGTGAGTACTACTGCCCCTGCACCACATACTCTGCCCAAACCGAAGACAAAGGTCAGCACTCGCCCAAGGGGCCCAGTCGAGACCGAAAATCCACTTCGACAGTCCCGCCATCGAGCCCGGCTTCGAAGAAACCAACAAAGCCTTCTTGTGCCTCGACACCGAGAAAACATCCCCTGTCGGCACCGAAACATAAAGACACCTCGGCACCGAAGACAAAAGTCCCTTCAGTACCGAAGCCAAAAATCGTACCGGCACCGAAACATAAAGACATGTCGAAACCGAAAGCAGCACCTGCTCTGAAGCCGTCCACTTCCACATCTTCGGTGCCGAAGACAAAAAAGCCTGATTCTGAGGTGACCAAACCCTCGAACATGCCTACGAAGCCGAAAACAATACCTTCGGCACCAAAAACTTTGCCACAGGATGTTACAGCACCTCCCAATGCTAAAGAAAAAACACAACCTCCACCGGAGCCGAAAAAATCGAAGCTCAGGAAGGTTGTAGAAGAGGAGGAACTTTTTACACCAGATCCTCAACAAAAGAAGATCTGTATAGACCAAAGACAGGTCATGTTAGCACTACACTTCACAAGAAGAGACTAGCAGATGCACCACCTACTCTTGTGGTGCCTGCCAAGAAGGACTGCGCAACATCTCCTATGCACCCTTCCTCTCCTATACCTCTTCTTCCTCCTTCTCCTATATATCCTCACATATCACCTCATATATCTCCTGCACATTCTCCAGTATCATCACATTCCTCACAGCAAAATGATGATGAATATACCTTAAAAGGAAGGGGAGGATGAGGAAGAGCCTAGCTCATACCACATAGATGAGGTTATATGGGATTATTCAAACCCAATAGAGGTACCCATATATGATTTTCCAAATCCACAGAATATGCCTGACATTCCAGAACCGCATTCATACCCATGAAAGCCTTCCCCTGCAGAAGACCCAATTAGTTTTAGTCATTTGTTAAACAGAGCTGCTGTTTACCATGGAGTGTCTATGCATTCTGACGATATTGAAGAGGATTTTCTCTTAAGACACCTTTGAGCACTCTCAGAGGACTGCTCAAATTCTTCCAATGATTAAGGGAGTAGTCAAGCATGCTCCAGAAGTATTTAAAGATCCTGTACGCACGAGAATCTTAAACCCTAGAATTGAAAAGAAATATAGACCAGCACCTACAGACCCAGTCTATATTAAAGGACACCTTCCACTAGATTCATTAGTGGTGTCCAATGCTAGAAAAAGGGCTAATTCTCAAACATCAGGAGAAGCGCCCCCACCTGATAAAGAATCAAAGGTAATTGATGAATCAGCTAAAAGAGTAGCTGCACAAGCAGCAAACATGTGGCGTATAACAAATACACAAGCCCTCCTCTCTTGTTCTGATAGGGCACATTATGATCCACTAGAAAAACTACTTCAACATCTACCAGATCAGTACAAGGATCAAGCAACTGACCATGTACAAGAAGGCAAGCTAATATCTAATGCCTCAATAAAATGTGCACTAGATGCCGCTGACACAGCATCTAGAGCCATAAACACCAGTGTCATACTTAGGAGACATGCGTGGCTACGCATTTCAGGGTTAAACAAGAGGTGCAAACTACCATTTTAAACCAGCCTTTCAATCAAAACCAATTATTTGGTCCTGAAGTAAACAACATACTAGAAAAGATGAAAAAAGACACTGATACGGCAAAGTCTATGGGAGCTTTACAGTCTAAACCAAATAGAGGTTCCTTTCGTCGCTCCTCCTACAGAGGAGGCTCCAAGCAGACTGGAACAGACACTACATCATCTTTTAAGTCACAAACCTCCTCCAATAAAGGATACTTTAGAGGAGGATATAGAGGAAACAATAACAAAGGAAGAGGTTGCGGCAACAATAACAATCTAATCTCTTCCACCGCCAAACAATTACTTCCCTCTGCTCCCCCCACAGCATACCACTCCTGTAGGGGGCAGATTAACACAGTTCTTGCCTGTCTGGAACTCCATTACAACAGACAAGTGGGTAAGACAGATTATCCAACATGGTTACTGCCTAGAACTTACAGCAACACCTCCAAACATACCTCCGAGACAGCGTCCAATGTCTACAGACCATCTAACTCTGCTTCGACAAGAAGTGTTATCTGAAAGAGACACGTTAGTGATAGATTCCTTACCTTAGAATATCCCCAGGCGTCAGACTGGATCCGGAAATTTTTGCGTAGCAATACCCCTGCGCGCTGGTAGGCGTCGTCTGCGGCTCCGCGTCCGTCGTCGGCGTCGTGAGCGCCGGGATGACGTCATCGGAGTATATAGACGGCGCCCATGCGCGCTGACGTCAGTTCTTCTTTTTTCCGCGCCAGCTAGCGCAGATCCGGAAGAAGCTCTACCCCCAGTCACTTTTTGACTGAAAACTCTTTTTGATCTTTTTGATCCTCTATTTAGTCGCTTCTCGACTATCGGTGCCAGGGATGCCCGGGTTCAAGCCTTGCTCGAAGTGCGGCCGACTCATGTCGGTCACGGACCCCCATCGCCGGTGCCTGAAGTGCTTAGGCCTCGACCACGACGATCGAACCTGTGACGACTGCCGGGCCCTGACGTCGAAGGCTAGGCGGGAGCGGTCCCGCAAGCGTCTCGAGCTGAGGCAGTCGGCCCCGCGCCGCTCCAGGTCCCGGTCCCGGTCCCACGGGAGGTCGAGGGACAGGTCGCGAGGTCGGAGTCATCGACGCTCCGGGAGTGGTCACCGATCGTCCGGTTCCAAGTCCTCAGGTAAGAGGCATGAGAGGTCGATCCTCCGACCCGCCCCGTCGCTCGCACGATGCGACCGGGGACTCGGGCGACACCGCCCACGCGGCTCCGCGGGAGTCGCAAGCGTCGCCGCCTGCCCCACACCTCCGGGTCCCTGGGCACGGCGCGTCGCAGGAGGAGGTCGAGAGGTACCTCATGGCCATGAGGGCCCTCCCTCCTCAGTCGGTTCCCGTGGCGCCTTCGGGCCGATCGGCTCCGTCTGGAGGTCCTTCCGGGTCGGGCGCTTCGGCCCCGACGACGTCGGGTGCTTCGGCCCCGGCGCCGCTGGCGACTTCGGTCCCGGCGCCGCGCGACCTCGCTGGATCCGGCTCCGGATCCGGGACCTCGCCGGTCGACCTTACGACCTCACCGGCGCCGTCCCTTCAGGTGTTGTCCCCGGCAGCCGATGTGGTTGCCGACCCCAATGCTTCCTACGGTCCTGCTCAGGTATCGGAGGGGCGCCGCTGGGCGCCGATTCCGTCGGCCTTCGGAGAATTCTATCTCCACGAGGAGGCCCTGGCTGTTAATCCTGGTCTCCAGGAGCCAGGTGACGAGGAGCAATGGGAGGGGTCCGAGGACCCTCTGGCACGTGATTGCCAGTCGCATCAGGACTGGACTTATGAGCTTGGGGAGGCCAGTGGTATTGACACCTCGCCAGACACTGGATTTACGTCGCCCCCGACTGTGGCTTCGGAGGCGGGTTCTGCTTACAGCGTAGTGTTGACGAAAGCAGCTAAGGCCTTAAACCTTCAGCTCCCCGTCGCGGCCGTGAGGACTAACCTCCTCACTGAGGTCCTCAAACAGCAGTCCGGTTCCACGGAGCCCCTTCTGCCGTTCAATGAGGCCTTGTGTGACGTTCTGCTGGGCACTTGGTCCAAGCCCGCCACAGGCCCCCCTGTGGACAGGAACGTGGCCAGACGCTACCGCCCGGCACCGGGCGACCCATGCTTTTTGTCCACCCATCCCACCCCCGAGAGCCTGGTCATCCAGGCCTCTAACTCCCAATCCGCATTCCCGTCGGCCCCGCCCGACAGGGAATCCAAGAGATATGAGCAGTTCGGGAAGAAGGTCTTCTCGTCTGTGAGCCTGGGGCTACGGTCAGTGAACACCAACTGTCTCTTGGGCCGCTACACCCACACTCTGTGGGACACGGTTGCGGAGGTGCTGCCACAATGCCCTGAGGAGGTCAGGGCTAAACTCAGCCAAACCCTTGCGGACGGCCGAGATGCGGCACGCTTTTCTATCCGGTGTGGGCTGGATACCACGGACTCACTGGGCAGGGCGATGGCAACGACGGTGGCGGTTCGACGCCACGCCTGGTTGAGGTCCGCCAACTTCTCGGCCGATGTCCAGGCCACCCTCCTGGACATGCCGTTTGATGGCCGTCGCCTCTTCGGCGACAAGGCAGACCATGCGCTGGAACGTTTCAAGGACTCCAGGGCCACGGCCAAGTCCTTGGGCCTTACGGCCCCACGCCAGCAATCGGGTGCCTTTCGCTCCTTTCGTGGCCACGGAAGGGGCGCCCCACCACGGACCGCCAGCCACACGCCGCAAAATGTCCAGCAGCGCGGTGGCGGACGTGGGAACCGCCGTGGCGGTGGTCGGGGTCAGCGGCGAGGCCAGTCCACACCTCCCTCAGCAGCCCCCGCCTCAAAACCTTCCTAGTCCGAGTTTTCAGGCCCATGTGACGCCTGTGGGAGGCAGGGTTCGCCATCACCTCTCCCACTGGCATACAGTCACTTCGGACAGGTGGGTGCTGCAAATTGTCCGAAGGGGTTTCTCCCTCCCCTTCGAGTCTTCCCCTCCATCCATGCCACCTCAATACCACCGTGTGTCGGGGGATCACTTGCAACTTCTGCAAGAGGAAGTTTCGGCCCTCTTGGCCAAGAGGGCCGTCGAGCGCGTTCCTGGGCCAGAAGTAGGACGTGGTTGTTACTCCCACTACTTTCTGGTGCCCAAGAAGGGCAAAGGGGGCCTACGCCCTATCTTGGATCTGCGGAACGTCAACGGCTTCCTCCGGACGGAGAAGTTCAAGATGCTCACGTTGGCTCAGGTCCTGGCTGCCCTGGACCCAGGAGACTGGATGGTAGCGTTGGACTTGCAGGACGCCTATTTCCACATCCCCGTCCTGCCGGCCCACCGGCGTTACCTGCGGTTCACGGTAGGCCTAGAGCACTTTCAGTTTACCGTGCTCCCCTTCGGCCTTACCAGCGCCCCACGGGTGTTCACGAAGGTGATGGCGGTGGTCGCAGCCCATCTGCGCAGGCAGGGGGTATCAGTCTTCCCCTACCTCGACGACTGGTTGTTGAAGGCGGGCTCGCCCCAGACAGTCGTTAGCCACCTCCAGACTACGGCCGACCTCCTGCACTTGCTGGGGTTCTCCATCAATGTGCCGAAGTCGCACCTGTGTCCCTCTCAGAAGCTCCTTTTCATCGGAGCGGTTCTCGACTCGGCGCAGTTTCGGGTTTACCCACCCGAGCAGCGGGTTCGGGATATTCAGGCTCTGATTCTTGTCTTCAGACCGTTATCCCGAGTCTCGGTCAGGTTGACGCTGCGGCTTCTGGGACTGATGGCCTCCTGCATCCTTCTGGTGCGTCTCGCCAGGTGGCGGATGCGGGCTCTGCAGTGGGACCTGAAGTTTCAGTGGGCCCAGCATCAGGGCAACCTGTCCGATCATGTCCTGATCTCGGAGGGCACTGCGAAACAACTGCAGTGGTGGCTCACGGACCGCGAATGGGTCAGTGGCAGACCCCTCTCCCTACCCCAGCCGGAGCACGTAGTTGTGACGGACGCGTCCCTCCAGGGCTGGGGAGGCCACATGGGAGAGGCGGAGATCAGAGGCCTCTGGTCTCCGGCGGAGTCCCGGCTCCACATCAACCTTCTGGAGCTGCGGGCGATTCGTCTTGCACTGAAGGCATTCCTCCCCTCTGTCAGGGGGAGCGTGGTGCAAGTGTTCACCGACAACACCACCGCCATGTGGTACTGCAACAAACAGGGCGGTGTGGGGTCGTGGACCCTTTGCCAGGAGGCTCTGCGCCTCTGGCAGTGGCTGGAACATCAGGGCGTGACTCTGGTGGTTCAACACCTGGCAGGTTCTCTGAATGCCAGGGCGGACGAACTCAGCCGCCGGTGCATGATGGATCACGAATGGCGTCTGAACTCGGACGTGGCGCAAGGTCTCTTTCGACAGTGGGGAGAGCCTTGGTTAGATCTATTCGCCACAGAAGAGAACGTGCAATGTCAGCAGTTCTGCGCGTTGGAGTTTCCAAGGCGGCACTCGCTCGGAGACGCTTTTCGTCGCGAGTGGAGCTGCGGCCTGTTGTACGCCTTTCCGCCTATACCACTTCTGCCCAGAGTGCTGAAGAAGATCAGGCGCGACCGGGCCCAGGTCGTCCTTGTGGCTCCGGACTGGGCACGAAGATACTGGTATCCCGAGCTACTCAGCATGTCAGTCGATCCCCCGATTCGTCTGCCTCTTCGGGAGGACCTTCTGTCGCAGCAGCAGGGGACAGTCCTGCACCCGAACCTGTCCAGTCTCCACCTACAAGCTTGGAGATTGAGCGGCGGCAGTTGAGGCCATTTGACTTGCCTCCCGAAGTCTGTGACATCATTCTGGCAGCCAGGCGTCCCTCCACTAAGTCGGTATACGCCTGCCGGTGGAATAGATTTGTGGCATGGTGCGCAGCAAAGGCTGTGGATCCCCTCTCTGCACCCCTTTCGGAAGTGCTGCTCTTTCTTCTTTCCCTTGCCCAGCAGGGCTCTGCTCTGGGCACTCTTAAAGGGTACCTTTCTGCTCTTTCAGCCTTCTTGAGGCTACCAGATCAGCCTTCCTTGTTCAAGTCCCCTATAGTGAGTAGATTTCTGAAGGGCATCACGCACATGTTCCCTCCTGTTCCCTTCGTGATGCCCCAGTGGGACTTGAATCTTGTTCTCACCTATCTGATGTGTGCTCCCTTTGAGCCACTTCATAACTGTCCTCTTCGTCTCCTTACTCTGAAGACGGCCTTCCTGGTTGCCATCACCTCTGCCAGGAGGGTGAGTGAGCTCCAGGCTCTTTCTTCTTCTCCACCTTTCCTGTCTGTTCATCCTGATAAGGTGGTGTTGCGTACACGGCCTTCCTTTCTGCCCAAGGTCGTCACGGCCTTCCACATCGGGCAGTCCATCACCTTGCCCACCTTCTTTCCGCCTCCGCATCCCTCGAAAGAGGAGGAGAGGCTCCACCGTCTGGATCCAAAACGTGCGCTCTCCTACTACCTAGACCGCACTCGCCAATTCCGGGTGGATGACCAACTCTTCGTTGGTTACGTGGGCGCGAAGAAGGGGAAGGCTGTACACAAGAGGACCATCTCCAGGTGGATCATCTTGTGCATCCAAGCATGCTACTCCATGGCGAGGAAGGAGCCCCCGGCTGGATTGCGGGCTCACTCCACTCGGGCCACGGCAACGACAACTGCCCTGGGCCGCGGTGTCCCCCTGCAGGACATCTGTCAGGCAGCCACGTGGGCCTCGCTGCACACGTTCGCGAGACACTACTGCCTGGACAGTCAAGTCCGGAGGGATGGCTTCTTTGGCCGTTCCGTCCTCCAGGACTTTCTGGTGTGATATTGGTTCGCAGACCCACCACCGGGGTTGGTATTGCTGGGGTATCTATTCTAAGGTAAGGAATCTATCACTAACGTGTCTCTTTCAGATGCACAAGTTACTACTTGTGTAACGATATATCTGTAAGAGACATTAGTTAGTGATAGATTCCTTACCGCCCTCCCATCCTCCCCGTTCTGCGAACCGATATTTAGGGTTAAGGTCATCCCCTTTCAGGGCCCTAGTTTCATGGCACCAGTGTTAGTTCTATCATGGCTCTGCGTATCTGGCGCGGAAAAGCTGTGTTATCAGAACTGACGTCAGCGCGCATGGGCGCCGTCTATATACTCCGATGACGTCATCCCGGCGCTCACGACGCCGACGACGGACGCGGAGCCGCAGACGACGCCTACCAGCGCGCAGGGGTATTGCTACGCAAAAATTTCCGGATCCAGTCTGACGCCTGGGGATATTCTAAGGTAAGGAATCTATCACTAACTAATGTCTCTTACAGATATATCGTTACACAAGTAGTAACTTGTGCATCACTTCTACAGAAGGGTGCTATTCAAATAGTTCTGTTAGAAGAACAGGGAATGGGGGTTTACTCGCTGTATTTTCTAATTCCCAACAAAGACGGGACACTGAGACTAATACTCGACCTCGGGCCCCTCAATCGCTACATACAATCAGATCATTTCCATATGATCACTTAACAACAGGTGCTTCCACTACTACAGCAGGGCGACTTCCTAAGAACACTATATCTAAAGGACGCCTACTTCCATATCCCTATACATCCTGCTCACAGAAAGTATCTAAGGTTTGTACTAGAAGGACAACATTATCAATTCAAAGTCCTTCCATTTGGGGTAACCACGGCACCAAGAGTATTCACAAAGTGCCTAGCAGTAGTAGCAGCACATCTCAGAAGACAACAGATACATGTCTACCCTTACCTAGACCACTGGCTAATAAAAGCAAAATCGTTCAATCAGTGTGTCCAGCACACACAGCAAACAATTCAAACATTGCACGACTTGAGATTCACAATAAACTACACCAAGTTGCACTTACAGCCTTCGCATGTACATCAGTATCTAGGAGCTACACTAAATACGTCCACAGCTCTAGCGTATCCCAGCACAGCCAAGATACAGAGCATTCAAGCCTTAGTCACCAAGTTTCAACACCAGCAGTCTCTACAAGCCATGGTGTTCATGAGACTAATAGGCATGATGGCATCTTGCATCTTCATAGTACCACACGCAAGACTGCAGATGCGTCCCCTACAAGAGTGATTAGCACAACAGTGGAACCAAGCTCAAGGTCAACTAAAGGACCTGGTGTTGGTGGACAGCTGCACATATCGCTCTCTGCAATGGTGGAACACCAAAAACCTGACAAAGGGGCGGCCGTTCCTAGAGCCTGTTCCACAAGTAGTGCTTACAACAGACGCATCCCTCACAGGGTGGGGAGCCCATCTCTTACATCACACAACTCAAGGACAATGGACCATTCAACAGAAAAGGTTCCATATCAACCACCTAGAGCTGCTAGCAATATTCCTAGCACTCAAGACTTTTCAACTTCAAGTACAAAACAAAGCTGTCTTAATCCGGACGGACAATATGGCAGCCATGTACTATATACAAAAACAGGGGGGGACACACTCTCTGCAACTGTCCCAACTTGCGCAGAACATTTGGAGATGGGCGATTCCTCAAAACATACATCTGCTAGCGGAGCACCTTCCAGGAGTCCACAATCCGATAGCAGATCTGTTAAGTCGGCAGGCACAACAGATTCACGAATGGGAACTACATCCAAAAGTTCTTCAGCCATTCTTCCAGAGGTAGGGGCATCCACACATAGATCTGTTTGCCACCCACGAAAACGCAAAATGCCCAGCCTTCGCCGTTAGGTTCCCACACTCACTGTCCGAAGGCAATGCGATATGGATGAACTGGTCAGGCAGATTTGCATACGCTTTTCCGCCTCTCCCACTCATTCCATTAGTAGTGCGCAAGTTCAGACAACAGTCTCTCACAATGATACTTGTAGCTCCCACATGGGCACGCCAACCGAAGTTCACCACACTACTAGAACTGTCTCTAGCTCTGCATCAAAAGCTACGCCTCACACCATCCCTGCTAACACAGAACCATGGAGAAATCAGACACCCAGATCCCAGCCAACTGAATTTGGCGATCTGGCTCCTGAAGTCTTAGAATTTGGTTATCTAAACCTACCACCAGACTGTATGAATATCATTAAAGAGGCTAGAAAACCCACTACTAGAGCGTGTTACGCAGCTAAATGGAGAAGATTCGCAATTTATTGCAGAAATAATCACATTGATCCACTGGATGCTTCCATCCAAAATATCATCTATTGCCTTTTACATTTACAAAGGTCTAACTTGGCATATTCTTCCATACACCTGCATCGTGCAGCAGTTGCAGCATATCTACAAAACAGACAACACCTGTCTCTCTTTAGAGTTCCAGCAATAAAAGCATTCATGGAGGGATTAAAAAGAATAATCCCACCAAGGTTACCACCTTCCCCTATGTGGAACCTAAATGTAGTACTCACAAGGCTCATGGGACCCCCGTTCGAGCCTTTACATAAATGTGAACTGCAATTTCTAACATGGAAAACAGCTTTCCTTGTTGCCATTACCTCTCCTAGAAGATTAAGTGAAATACAAGCTTTCACAATACAAGAACCATTTTTTCAAATACATCCTAACAAAGTGGTTCTTAGATCTAATCCAAAATGTCTTCCAACGGTCATCACAAACCCAGACTCTGTGGCAGAAAGAGCATTACACACATTAGATGTTAAAAGAGCTCTTTTATACTACATAGATAGAACAAAATCCTTTAGGAAGACAAAACAACTGTTTGTAGCTTTCTCTCCTCCTCATAAAGGCAACCCCATCTCCAAAGGTGGGATTGCGAGGTGGATTGTAAAATGTATACAAATATGCTATGCATAAGCTAAACGTACACTAACAGTCCCTCCTAGAGCGCATTCTACTCGCAAACTAGGAGCCTCTATGGATTTCTTAGGAAACATACCATTAGAGGATATATGCAAGACAGCTACATGGTCTACACCACATACCTTCACTAAACACTATTGTGTTGATGTGCAAGCCAAGCAGCAAGCTACAGTAGGCCAAGCTGTCCTTAAAACTTTATTTCAAACAACTGCAACGGATACATGTGACCACCGCTAAGGGGAGACACTGCCGCACAATCGATGCTAACGTGTACAATCTGCAGCTCATATGCCTCGAACGGAAAATGCCACTTACCAGTATGCATCTGTTCTTGGCATGTAGAGCTGCAGAGTTGTACATGCCCTCCCGCCTCCCCGAGACTTGTATCCGTTCCAGTTTTCATCTTATTTAGATGCACACGCATGGACATCCTTTTTCTTACTATATTTCTACTAACTCCATCATTTCCATCATGGCGAAAAACAATCTAAGGATGGAGTCGATGCCCATGCGCACTGTTGTCCAAGGGAGGAGTCACCTAGATCATGACTACAAAGACTTCTTCCAAGACAACAACAACCTGCAATCATCCGAGCCCAACACCAGGTGGCGGTCTAAAGCTAAGGTGTACAACTCTGCAGCTCTACATGCCAAGAACAGATGCATACTGGTAAGTAGCATTTTCCTTCCAGTTTTCATAATCGATCCTGAAAGGAGCCGAGTACTCCCGCATGTTTGGAAATAGTTATCCCACAGATATAGGCCTTTAAAGGCTTCCCAGACAGTGGCCATCAGTTTTACTTTGCCGAAGTTTGTACAAAAGTATTAGTTGATCGATTGTGCTAATTCTTCGCGGAACACTGCACCAAGTAGGGAATACTGTGGGAAGTGCAATGATAATGCTTGTGAACACAAATGCTCGATATCTAAATCCAAGCGCACAGGGGAGTGGCTCGAGTATGTGCGTGGGCATGTTTACTACAGCTCACACTGGATGATAAACTATGGGCAACAAGCCAATAATCAATACATATGTGGATATTGTGCACAGAGGAGTAATGAGTATACTCTGACCTGTTGAAAGCGATTTATCACACATCCAGAAGGCCGCCGGCCGCAGATACCACAGCTATAGCACGAGCCCTCACCGAGGGTCTCTGTGGGGGACCCCTGGATCGATCCAGTTCAGGGGACAGAACACAGTTCAAAATCACCACCCCATATTTGAGGTATGTTGCCATAAGTAGCTAATTTAGTGTGCAGTGAATAATAGAACTGTGACTCGTCATAATTAGGCCCATATATCCCAACCAACGATACATTGAACAGCCGCTGCAGGTAAGAGCGGTGGGGCCGGCTTGGTGGGGGGGGGGGGGGATTTCGAGAAACGACCACGAGGGCAAATTTCATTAAATTCTTAGATGAGCCATCGACATCCGTTGTAGCATCAACTATCATCTCACTGGCAGAATGTAATGTGCAAACAGGTATATTCTGCCAAAATGACTAATTTACTCTTGTGCTAACACAATACAAAGAACCATATGCTGCTAAACCCACCCACTTGCCAAGCTAGGTCCCCCAAAGTATGACCTTCCGGAGCCTGCTCAAAATCCCCAACAACATATGCTATAGAAAACAGTGTGGAAAACACATGGAGTCAGACAACGTCTGCCAAGCACTCCTGTAACCAAAATTCACAGGAGAGCCGTCTTGGGGATGGCGAATCCTATCAACTTCTAGTCTACAAAATAAAAATATATCAGTGTGTAGGTACTGGAAGCAAGGAGGCAGTTTCAGCGGCTAAAACGCAAACTAGGGGATCTTAACATAGACTATGCAATGCTTTATCCGGCACGCCTGAAAAGAAACATGGAAGTAAAATTCAAAATCTTTAATGACCATAACGTTGTGCAGCAATTCCTTAAGATACATGAATCCTTTAGAACTGCCTGAGTCTTTGAGGCAGATGGATGATGACCAGATGTTGGCCCATAAACTAGATGAACAAGGATGAACCTTATTATCATGGACTTCGTCCACATTGCTACGTGCCATACTTTACAGTTTGTATGATGCAATGTTGATATGTTCTTGCTATCTACACTGATCCCATTCCTACTATGATAATTTTGTATAATTAATATGCCGTTGCCTTATGCACAAAGCCTGCGGTAGGTGGGTTTCCTTTTGTGCTTTCCGTTTCGGTTACTACTCTTGACTCCGGCATTCAGATAAGGGTTGCACAAGATTGGAGAAGTTAATATGTGCAGAAGTGCTTGTCCAGGTGTCCGTTTCATATGGTTAAGGGTAACCATATGTCTGTCTTCCTCATTGACATTGTTAGCTTGTCAGATGAATAAACTTCATGCACTCTCAGTGCAGCTGCCCAACTCAACCTTTTTCCTGGACTTGGTCATATAGACGACTCTGTTGGCTTTCTTATGAGAGGTCTTGAATCCCTTCCATGTTGCAACAATAACCAGGTAGATGGAATGCTTGAATTAATCTCAACCACTGGCAGTCCCTCGGGCTGCATAACAGTCCATCGTTTTTTGTTCACATGCCACATAGACACAGGCTCATCTTATGTAAATAATGAATGGCCCTGCTATTCATGGGAACAGTCCCTCCTGAACTGCAGGCGAGGCTTCCTCCAGAAGGGACGACAAGCAACCCCAGACTGGTTTCGCCCTACTTGGGGCTCGTCAGTAGGATGTAGCTTGACTCCTATGGTACAGTGAGCATTGGCCCACATCTGGGCATATCTGTTTAATTTATAGCATAAACAGTAACAACAACAAGGTGATGAATGGTTTGCTTGAACTATTCTCAGCCTCTGTCAATCGCTTGGGGCCGCATACCAGTTCATAATTTTTCACCCACCATACCACTGTATGCACAGGCCCACCTTCTGAAAATCGATACTGACCCGTCTCTTTAAGGGAAAAGTCCATCCTAAGTTGAGAGTTCATCCCAATCATAGCAAACCTTATTCTGGGTTGCTTGTGTTCAAGTTCTGTGAGGATCTAGCCTGCCAGTTCCGGTTGTTCCCATTGGAGCAGGGGCAAGACTGATTAGTATTTGACTGGGTCCACACTGAGGGTGCATGGTGTGCAAAATAACAATGGACTTGAAAAAGGCCGGAGTATTAGCCAGTGGCTGAGATTAATTCAAGCATTCCATCCATATTTCAGTGTGAAGCCATAAGTGCGACTTATATGCCCATACTTCGATCCTATGCTCACTGTGCTACTGGAGCTAATCTACCCCCGCCTGAAGAGCCCGAATCACAAGGAAACCGGTCTTGGGTTGCTTGTGTTTCGCTTTACAGGGGACCTTCCTTATATGGGTAGGACTGTTTTATTGGAGCAGGGTCAAGAATGATTTGCCAAGGGTCAGTACCTAACTGAGGTGGCTTAGTATAGAAAATAACGATGGACTGGAATGCAGCTAGAATTATTACCAGCAGCTGAGGTTAATTCAAGCATTCTATCTATCACTTTTTGTATGTTTCCTTTCCTTAATGGGCATTCCGTCACTTTACCAGCATTCTTTGCTCCTCCTCACGCCTTGAAAGAAGGAGCCCCCAAAAGGACTTTCAGCTTTTACATAGATTGTGCTAAGTGGCATAGAGTGGATGGTCAAGTCAAACATTTATTCGATTCTCAAAGAAAATCATACAAGTACAGAGTAAAATGTATTCTGCGTAAACAAGCAAGGTTGTATTATTAATCAGATGCATCAGCCCATAAAATAACATAAAAATCAGTCACATTACATAAAAATTACATTAACATTTTAACAGAGCATTCATAACACAGACAAATAAATATCTAGTGCATAATGCTTAAAGCCACAGATAAAAAAACAGGAAAGAAAAAAAAAAGGTTTCGGTGATGCTAAAAGCTATAGGAATAGATAGGCGAGTCTAAACGGGTTAAATCACATGCATATAATATAGACCTTAAGTATTTATGCTGGAGAACAGCGAATTATGGGCATAAAAGTACTATGTGCATCGAAGTACAGATGGAAATGATGTCACAGGTACATGGAGGCAGGGTGGATTGAGAGAACCAGACCCCCGTTGCAAATAACAATTGAGGAAGGACACTCGCCAAGACGCCCACAAGCATTCGCGCGCTCTATAAATCACAAAATCAAATCAAATTAAACTCCGTCTCAGAAATGTTGAGAGGCCGGTGAGAATTAGACATATCCAATAGGGTATAAGGCTCTATGCCCTGGACTGATTTACTCATGAAGAAACCACGAAGCAACTGTTTCATGAGTACAGAATTCTCTGCGATTACCCTCTGAATGAAGGCCTGCTTAACCCAGATAGTCGTTTTTAGAAATGGCCATGGGATCATGGAAGAGGTCTGGGTGGCCCAATGTAGTAAAAGTTTTCTTTATAAACGAGATCCATAGAATATGGTCAGCTTTATGTAGCAGCAGACAGTCCTGTAGTATTTGTCCAATTAAATATAAATCCTCCTTTGACCAGATGGAACATCTCAGAAGAAATGGGCATACATATTGAAGTCGGAAATTAAGGCCATTCCCAGTTCCTCGTGGGTGATCGCTACTGGGTTGTCTTGACCTACAGCCAAAAGATTCCTCAAAAAGGTATTTTCAACTACTTGAATTTGATACATTTTTGGCATACACCCCAATTACACCACCTAAAGTGCCCATTAGAATACATTTATCTTATATATTTCTAACACTAGGGTGGATGATTTATGACCAATACGGCTAGCAAACTCATGCATTCCAGAAATGGCTCTTTGCAAAGTTCTCCCACTTTTCTTTACTAAAGGTGTCCACCTAAGGCCCGAGTTCAGAAGAAGCCCCGGTATGAGACGGCTTCCGTCCTAGATAAGTCCTTGCCCTGTGCAACAAGATTGCGGCTTTTGGTAATTTTTTTTCCCTACTACTATAAATAACAGATTTGTTTTAAATTTGGTAGAAAGGTCCAATTTATTCATAAAAATAACAAAATAATCTAAAAGCCTTTGCAAACTCCTAGCAGTCGGGGCAATTAACACAGCATCATCAGCGTGTAGGAGAACCAGAATTGGTTTTCTGCCAACTCTAGGAGCATCTGCCCCTGTATTCGTTAAAACACTCTCCAACTTATTAATTGTAAGGGTTGCTGTTGCTAGGGTAGTGAGCAAAGAGGCAAAGTCACAAAAGAAGGGTGAAGTGGTAGTGGGGGTTTATTGAATATACAAAGGAATCAAAGACTGTAGGCCGACGTATAGGTCCTTCTTCTGTTCTACCAGGACTTCCCAGGTGGACGTCAGGCGGAAGGTCTTCTCACTCATAAGGGGCGTTGTGCGGAAATGAAAAGAGAGAAAGAATACTCCACATTACTGGACTGCACTATTTATCTGACACGAGCGAGGGGCGGGGAAAGGACGTGAGGGGGATTACCAGGGACCGTCACCGGTTGCTGTGTTTCCTTAATGGGGCTGGCACTCTAAGCGCTCCCGTCCCTTGTCCACCCAGCCGCCCTCTACCCGTTCCCTCCCTCTGACTGAAAGAGCCCCCGTATACGAGCCCGTACCTTGCGGTGCCACACTTCTCCAGGTGAAGTGTGGCTGAGCGGAGCGTGGTCCCGTTGGCCTCCTGGCTGTAGTGCTGGCGGTCTCTCCTCAGCTCCTGCTTCGGTCTCCCTCAGCGATCCGGCTCCGGGTTCCTTCCGTCCAGCGGCGAAGACGTCCGATGCTTCCTGCTCTGCTCCGGCGTTCGCGCCCCTCTGTTCGAATTCTCGCGTTATCAGCGCCGTCGAAAGCGATGATTGGACATCAGGGGATGACGTCACTGACGAAGGTCCCGCCTCCGGGTAAGCCCAGGCGGCCGTGGAAGGTGTGCGGACATCCTGTGTATGCCGAGGCGGAAACGAAGAGGGACAAACAGCAGCAGAGTCGTGGCAGGTAGGGACCCCCTGACACATCCCCCCCCCAGGATTTCCCCAATCGGGGGAAAGAGGGAACCGGGATAGGAAGTCAGCGTTGCCCTGGTCAAGACCCTTACGATGCCGGACCTCTATTTGGAAGGGCTGGAGAGCGAGAAACCACCTAAGGATGCGGTCGTTGTGGCCACGGTTACGTTGCAGCCACGTCAAAGGGGCATGGTCCGTATACAGGACAAAAGGACGACCCTCCAGATAATACCGGAGCTTGTCCACACTCCAGCGGACAGCCAAACACTCTTTCTCAATTGTGGAGTAAGCCTGTTCTCTGGGGAAGAGTTTGCGGCTGATATAAAGAACCGGTCTTTCCAATCCATCGGAGTCCTCCTGGGAAAGAACCGCCCCAATACCCACCCCAGAGACATCTGTCTGGAGAATGAAAGGTTTCTTATAGTTCGGTGAGACTAAAACAGGCGAAGTGGTAAGAACAGTCTGCAACGCCTGAAAAGCTTTGGTTTCTTTAGGACCAGGGGCTGATAACCTAGGGGATGACTGAGATTTCTTCAACAATTCTGTGAGAGGACTGGCTATTTCTGCAAACTGTGGAATAAACCTTCTGTAGTACCCCACTAGTCCTAAGAAAGCCCTCAACTCCCTTTTGGTTTTGGGATAGGGAAGTTCTAGGATAGCCTTCACTTTCTCCGTCTGTGGTTCGATAAGACCATTTCCCAAAACGTACCCTAAGTACTTAACCTTTTTGAAGGCTACTCTGGTTTTCTTGGCATTAATGTGGAAGCCTGTGGCTCGTAGGCTACAGAGGATTTTCTCGAGATGCACTTTGTGGTCTTCCCACGTCTTACTAAAGACGACAATGTCGTCCAAGTAAGCGGAAGAATACTGTTGGTGGGAGGACAGGACTGTATCCATCGCTCTCTGGAATGTGGCCGGGGCCCCATGCAGGCCAAAAGAAAGAACAGTGAATTTATAATGGCCTGAGGGGGTAGAGAAGGCTGTTTTCTCTTGGTCTGCTGGGTGTAGGGGAATCTGCCAATACCCCTTGGTGAGGTCAATAGTCGTAATATATTGAGCCTCACCAAGACGCTCCAGCAGTTCATCCACGCAAGGTAGTGGATAAGCATCCTGTTTTGAGACCCTATTGACAGCTCTAAAGTCAATGCAAAACCGGATACTACCATCTGGTTTGGGAACAAGTACAACCGGAGAACACCAGTTACTTTTAGAGGGTACAATCACTCCGGAATGTAACATCTGGTTGATTTCTTCCTGAAAGGCTTGTCTTCTGGCCTCAGGGATCCTATAAGGTTTTTGTTTCACTACAGTTCCGTGTGGAGTGGGAATGGTGTGAACCACTATGTTGGTTTTTCCGGGTTGGTCAGAGAAAACATCCTTATAACGGAGAAGTAGAGTTAGGATCTCTTCTCGTTGAGCCTCCGTTATTTCTGGGTTGATAGGAGTGTTGTGTACAGTATGAGGTACGGATTCAACTGTTTGCACCGATTGGGGAGGTTTTCCCAGCCACTTCTTTAGCAGGTTAATGTGGTACATTTGAGTCTTGTTTCCTTTCACACGTAGGACATAAGTGGTCTTTCCTATTTTTCGGAGAACCTCAAAAGGTCCTTGCCACTCTTTCCTGAGTTTGTGTGTAGAGGATGGTAATAACACTAAAGCCCAGTCACCCACATTCAATTCTCTCCATTTTTTCCCTTTATCATAAAATGTCTTTTGTTTCTTCTGGCCTACAGCGAGATGCTCATGGGCCAGTGTCCTTAGTTTATGGAGCCTAGTGTGAAGTTGTCGTGTATAGTCCAAGAGAGCCTCCGCCTCTTGGGCCCCCTCCTTTTCCCAACTGTCCTTTGTGATCTCCAGAAGTGTCCTTGGAGCACGACCAAACAGTAGTTCGAAAGGAGAGGTACCTAGACTAGCTTGTTTTTGGCTTCGGAGGACAAAAAGGGCCAAAGGTAACAACTGGTCCCAATTCTTGCCATCCCCGGACAAAAGTTTCTTCAGGGTGAGTTTTAGGCTACCATTATACCTTTCAACTAGGCCATCTGTCTGGGGATGGTATACAGAGGTTTTAATGTGCTTGATTCTTAGTTGTTTACAGACTTGGGCCATTAAACGTGAAACGAATGGGGTTCCTTGATCTGTGATAATTTCACGAGGAAAGCCCATTCGAGAAAAGACTTCCACTAACTTCTGAGCGATGGCTGTAGAAGTAGCTGCTCGGAGAGGGAATGCTTCGGGGTAACGAGTGGCATAGTCCACTAAGACCAGGGCATACAAATGTCCTCTTGTTGATTTTGGCAATGGACCAATAAGGTCCATTCCTACCCTGTCAAACGGTTTCCCCGATGATGGGTAGTGGGTTCAGAGGAACCGGTGGGGGAACATAAGGATTCCTACGCTGGCAAATTTGACACTCCTGACAATAACGTTGTATCTGTGCATATACTCCAGGCCAAAAGAAATGTTTTAAGATGGCCTGCCCTGTCTTTTCTGCCCCTGAATGACCTGCCAATAAATGGGCGTGTGCAAAAAAGAGTATCTGGTCTCTAAAGTCGACAGGAACTAAGAGTTGTGGCGTGTCATTGGGCTTAGCTAACCTGTACAATAACCCGTTTTTCTCAAGAAAGGTGGGAAATGTCCTCTGCGAAAGATCCTGACCGGAACGGGCAATTTGCCAAGCGTTGGCAAGGGTGGCGTCATTCAACTGTGCTGTTCTAAAGTGTGTGTCTCTAGCCCAAGGCTCAGGAATAAGCAGTGCGTTACGTGGATCAGTTTGCAAGGCATCCTTTAATAGAGCAGAAAACCCCGGGTTATCGGTGCCTATGATCACGGGCTCTGGTAGAGTAGGCATGACTCCTACCAAGACTTCCGTTATGGTTCCTGCAGCGGTACACAGACTAACGGTAGCCAGGGGGTACTCCCTAACGTCCCCATGAACACAGCGTATATGCACAGTTTTCCCACCCATTAGACATGAGGGGGGCACCAGTTCTTGTCGCACAACCGAATGTCTGCACCCAGAGTCTAGTAACGCCCTTACTACTTTCCCGTGTATGGTCACACTCACATAAAACACCGGTCCTGTTTCTTCTGCAAACAGAAGGGAATATGGAGCGTAACTGACGTCCATGGGTTCTTCATCCCTCTCTTTCGTTTTTTTTCTGCAAAACCTCTCTATATGTCCCCACTCACCACAGTCATAACATTGAGGACCAGGATTAGGGTTGTACCTCCGGTTTGGGAAAACGTGGGCGCGGAGGTTCAAACAGAGGCTTTGCATACTTTTTCTCGACCCTCCCTGGTAAGGGTTTCAGAGGTTTTTCCGGTTCCTTCACAGGGGGACGTCCCTGGGCGCGGGCGTAAGAAGTGGCCATTTCAATGGCATGTTCCAGAGTCAGCCCTGCGTGTTGTTTCAACCAACGTTGCGTGCCATAGGGGAGTGCCTCTAGAAACTGTTCAAGGTATATTTTATTCATCACATCGTCTATGTTCCCTTCCTGTGGTTTTAACCAAAGGTCTGCGGCTGCTTTTAGTTTGTAAAACAGAGTCTTAGGAAGATCCCCAGGGGTTCCGCGTTCCTGCCGGAATTCGAGTCTGTGGGTCTCTTCATCAACACCCAACCGGTCCAAGATATATTTCTTTACAACAGCATAAACTGCGGTGCCATCCCTGTTGATCATTTGATAAGCGGATTGGGCTTCGCCTGTTAGCAGGGGTGCAAGATAGAATGGCCATCTATCCCCAGGCCAAGCACTGGCCCTGGCAGCCCTCTCAAAATTAAGGAAGAAAGCCAAAGGGTCATCACCCGGGGTGAATTTTTGAAGAGGGACAACGGTACCGGGGGCATTCGTTCTACCTTGACCCAACACAGTCATGAGTTGGTTCTGACCCTCAGCCAATTTCACAAGGTTATCCACTTGAGCCTGTATGGCGTTGGAAAATGTTGTGAGGTCAGTGTCGGCCTGCATAGCTGTTTGGCCTATTGCCCACTCGAGTTTGTCCTGGGCCTCTTTCATTTGCTGTATCAGGGCTTCCATCTTGTATCAGAGGACGGTTCAGAGGGGATCCGAGTCACGGCACCACTTGTAAGGGTTGCTGTTGCTAGGGTAGTGAGCAAAGAGGCAAAGTCACAAAAGAAGGGTGAAGTGGTAGTGGGGGTTTATTGAATATACAAAGGAATCAAAGACTGTAGGCCGACGTATAGGTCCTTCTGTTCTACCAGGACTTCCCAGGTGGACGTCAGGCGGAAGGTCTTCTCACTCATAAGGGGCGTTGTGCGGAAATGAAAAGAGAGAAAGAATACTCCACATTACTAGACTGCACTATTTATCTGACACGAGCGAGGGGCGGGGAAAGGACGTGAGGGGGATCACCAGGGACCGTCACCGGTTGCTGTGTTTCCTTAATGGGGGTGGCACTCAAGCGCTCCCGTCCCTTGTCCACCCAGCCGCCCTCTACCCATTCCCTCCCTCTGACTGAAAGAGCCCCCGTATACAAGCCCGTACCTAGCGGTGCCACACTTCTCCAGGTGAAGTGTGGCTGGGCGGAGCGTGGTCCCGTTGGCCTCCTGGCTGTAGTGCTGGCGGTCTCTCCTCAGCTCCTGCTTCGGTCTCCCTCAGCGATCCGGCTCCGGGTTCCTTCCGTCCAGCGGCGAAGACGTCCGATGCTTCCTGCTCTGGCGTTCGCGCCCCTCTGTTCAAATTCTCGCGTTATCAGCGCCGTCGAAAGCGATGATTGGACATCCTGTGTATGACGAGGCGGAAACGAAGAGGGACAAACATCAGCAGCAGAGTCGTGGCAGGTAGGGACCCCCTGACATTAATGTACATAACAAACAAAAAAGGGACAAGGATGCATTCCTGCCGCACACTTCTTTTGAGTTCAAATGGACTGGTGCATTCACCATCAAAGCCATATCTAACCAAAGCGGTAAGTCTCTCCAAAATTATCCTCCCAATAATCTTGACCTCCGCATCAATTAGGAAAATCGGCCCATAATAGTATGGGTCGGCCGTGTCACTCTTCTTAAATATGAGGACTATAACAGAACGCTTTCAGGCCTCAGGCAGGGGAACTCTGTGGCAGGTGATAACCAGAGCCCACACTTCCATAAAATTCTCAGACGGTCACCCTAGACCCCATTGGCCCCGGGGCCCTCACCTAGAGGGAGTGAGACAGTG
Organism: Lissotriton vulgaris; assembly: GCF_964263255.1. NCBI lineage: Eukaryota > Metazoa > Chordata > Amphibia > Caudata > Salamandridae > Lissotriton > Lissotriton vulgaris. The sequence goes on from NC_141693.1 coordinate 1,103,751,594, forward strand.
GCATTTCTCACCACCTTCCACTCGACCATGAGCATTTCAGTCAGGGTGATGGAGGTAGGTGTGGGCTCAGATAACTCCAGGTCCTAGATAACTAAAAAATGGTTCAGGAACTTTGGGCATCTGATCCGGCAGAAGGTCATTCTTAAAATAAGGATGGTTCAGAATGCTCCGAAATTTAGTGCTGTCATTCAGTTGGGTCGCCATAACCAAATGATTCCTCAACTGTAGCTTCCTATTTTTAAAAGTAACTTTATAGGCTGCTTTAGAGCTTTTAACCATGCCCCTGTCCCGCGGAGTTCTAAGTGTCAATATTACCTTTCCTAGCCCTGACACAGTGCTTGTCGAACCAACCGTCACAGTTTAGGGGAAGCCCCCACACCTTGCTTGCTCAAGGTATGATTGTGTGCACATGTATGCTCAAAGGCCATACAAATGTGGGCGTCAGTGGTATCGTCCTCAAAACAGATGGTAAAATCATCCCAATATGTTTGAGGGGACAATCTGCTTTTTGTGGGCTCTCTCGGGGCATGAAAGGGAAGGCTGTGCAGAAGAGGACCTTGTTAAAGTGGATAGTCCTCTGCATTTTGATCTGATATCCACTGGCTTAGACACAGACCTAGGAATTTCAGAGAGCCCATTCCATCTGGACTATGGCAGCTACTACTGCATAGGTGCAAGGGGTGCCTGTCCTTGAAATCTGGGAGGCTGCGATATGGGCGTTGGTGCATACGCTCATAAAGCACCATGGCTCCGAATCTAGGTCCTGTAGGAAGGACATTTCACCTCCTCGGTCAAAGACTTTTTGATCTGAGTCCAGCCCACAGATCCTCCGCCTTAGGGAGCGAACACTTTGGTTTCTACTCTAAGGTCACAAACGTGTGGTTAGACGTATCCATCAGAAGAACAAGTTACTTCCCTTCAGTAGCACTCTTTCTGGTAAATACTATATCTAACTGCAGATTTCTTACTTTCCTCCCACTTCCTTGCTCTGTGGAGTGACCTCTTTTTAACATCTATAAAGGTCCCCAGTTAGTACTCACCACACCGCATCCAACAATTGTTTACACTCCATATCTGTAGGTGCCGAAAAGGAAAATATAAGAAACTAGCGTCAACCCACAGGGGTGGTGCTTTTTTACAGTTCAGCTAAGTTCCTTATGGGGTGGTATGGAGCCATTGCGGAGCTGCACAGCTTCACCTAATGGCAATCAGGAGCACTACTATGAAAAATCTTCAGATCAAGTCTGGCACCTGGAGATATTCTAAGGTGTAAAATCTGCAGTTTAGATGGTCCACCAGACAGAGCTACTGAAGATAAGTAACTTGTTCGTTCCCTTGTCAGCTATTAGGAGGTTCATGATCCTTGAAGTAGATCTGACACAACTATGAAAGCCCCTTTTGAGCCAAGTATCCAGTAAAATTCTTAATTCAACATTTTTCGTCCATGGCCATTACATCGCTAACCAGAGTTAGTGAACTGTAGGCACTCATAATAAAGGATCCTAACCCTCAAGTGTACAAGCATAGTGTAGTCATGAGTATAAAGCCACGATTTTTGCCTAAATAATATCTCACTATCATCATGTCGTACAGACTAGTACCAGCTTTCTTTCATCATCCAAAGACACATGCAGAGAGAGCACAACATATACTGGATGTTAGAAAGTAGTTATATGCTTAGAGACGAAAGAGTAGAGGAAAGGAAATAAATTATTTGTTTCATTCACACCTACATAGGTATGTTAGTCACAACGGGACCCATTAAAAGGTGGATAGGACAGACCATCTAAACGTGCTACAAGTTAGCTGGGTGCCATTAGAGAAAATACTAAGCCAAACTGCACTAGGAAAAAAGGGACTACACTAGCATCCATAAGAGATATGTGCATGGTGCCAATGTGGTCGTCCATTCACAGAGCACTACTTCAAAAACATTCTGGTCAGCAAGGAAGCACAAGTAGCACATAATGTCTTAAAGCACCATTTTGCAAACATTCAATTTCTTCAATCCATCCTTCCATGTGGGAGGCAGTGGCTCCTGTTATGTAATCACCGAGCTTGCATGTGACCCAGAAACAATTCAAGCTACAAAACAACATTGTTACTTACCTGTAGGAATAGTTTTGTTACTTGAAGACTTTTTTGGGATTCACTTCCAGCCCTCCTGTCTCCTAAAAGGGGAGTACATTTCAAACAGTGTGGCGAAATCAAACGGAACAAAAAAGATGTAAGAATCTCTGTTTATCCAGTATTAGGGAATCTTTCATAGATTCACATGCCTGAATCATTCCTTGTCGTCTGGATGGAAGTCCCCAACCCGACGACGGGTAATGATTTAGGCATGTGAATCTATGACAGATACCAATACTGGATAACTGCAGTATCTGAAAGAGACACGTTAGTGATAGATTCCTTACCTTAGAATATCCCCAGGCGTCAGACTGGATTCGGAAATTTTTGCGTAGCAGTACCCTGCGTGTCGGTAGGCGTCTTCTGCGGCTCCGCATCTGTCGTCGGCGCCGTGATGACGTCGTCGGAGTATTTAGACGCCGCCTCCGCGTGCTGACGTTAGTTCTTCTTTTTTCCGCGCCAGCAAGAGCAGATCTGGAAAAAGCAGTACTTTAGTCACTTTTTGACTAGTCTTTTTGATCTCTTTTGATCATCTTTTCTTGAGTCTTTTGACTCCGGATGGTGCCTAGGGATGCCTGGTTTCAAGCCCTGTGAGGATTGCGACCGACTGATGTCGGTCACAGACCCTCACTGTCTGTGACTCCACTGTCTCGGCGTCGACCACGCCGACAAGGCCTACCTCGACTGCCGGGCCCTTACTTCGAAAGCTAGGTGGGAGCGGTCCCGCAAGCGACTAGAACTCCGGCAGTAGGCCCCGCGCAGGTCCCGGTCCCACAGGAGGTCGAGGGACAGGTCCCGGGGTCGGAGCCATCACAGCTCCGAGAGTCTGCATCACTCCTCCGGGTCGAAGTCGTCGTCAGGAAGCACAAGAAGTCGAAGAGACGTCATCGCTCTTCTGACTCCCCCGACACTCGCGCGACGCGGCCGGGGGTTCGGGTGACACCGCCCACGCGGCTCCGTCGGAGTCGCGGGCGTCGCGGCCTGCTCCACACCCTCCGGTCCCTGGGAAAGACGCGACGCCGGGGGAAATCGAGCGCTTTCTCATGGCCATGAGGAAACTCTCTTCCCCGACTGGTTCCGCGGCACCTTCGGGCCCAGCGGACCCGTCCGGGGCCCCTAGCGGGTCGGGGGCTTTGGCCCCGACGCCGTCGGGTGCTTCGGCCCGACACCGCTGGCGCCTTTGGGCCCGGCGCCGCAGGGCCCCACTGGATCCGCTTCGGGATCCGGATCGTCGCTGGTTGACCTAACGACCTCACCGGTGCCGGTCCCTCGAGTGTCACCTCCGGCGCCGTCCTCGGGCGGCGCCGTCCCCGATGCCTCCCTCGCTCCGGTTCCGGCGTCGGAACGGCGCCGCTGGGCGCCGCTTTCGATGCCGCTTGGGAAGTTTAGCTTCTATGAACCGGCCTCATCGTTTGCCAACCCTGACTATCAGGGGATGGGTGAAGAGGAGTATTGGGAGCGGTCTGAGGACCCTCTGACCCGAGAGTGTCAGTCTCAAGAGGACTGGACAGGTGGACTTGGGGTTGCCAGTGGTCTGGACACATCACCAGACACTGGCTTTGTCTCACCTCCTACCGTGGCTACGGAGAAGGGGGCAACTTACAGTGTGGTGTTGATGAGGGCAGCCAAGGCCTTGGGCCTTGAGCTCCCCGTCGCGGCCGTGAGGACTAACCTCCTCACTGAGGTCCTTAAACCGCAGTCAAGCTCAGCCGAGCCTCTGCTGCCGTTTAATGAGGCCTTGACTGACGTTCTTTTGGGCACTTGGTCCAGGCCCGCTACGGGTTCGCCCGTAGATAGGAACGTGGCCAGACGCCACCGCCCGGCCCCGGGCGACCCATGTTTCCTGTCCACCCACCCTACCCCCGAGAGCCTGGTCATCCAGGCTTCAAATTCCCAGATCGCATTCCCGTCGGCTTCGCCGGACAGGGAATCCAAGAGGTATGAGCAGTAGGGCAAAAAGGTATTCTCCTCCCTTAGTCTGGGACTGCGGTCTTCCAACACTGCATTCCTCTTGGGCCGCTACACCCACTCTCTGTGGGATACGGTCGCGGAATTGCTGCCATAGTGTCCGTTGGAGGTACGGGCCTAACTCGGCCAAGCCCTTCTGGCGGAATGCAGCAAAATATTCTACCCGGTGTGGGCTGGATACCACTGACTCACTAGGTAGAGCGATGGCAACGACAGTGGCGATTCTTCGCCACGCCTTGTTGAGGTCCGCCAACTTTTCGGCCGATGTCCAGAATACACTGATGGACATGCTGTTTGATGGCCGGCCCCTTTTTGGCGACAAGGCAGACCATGCGCTTGAGCGCTTTAAGGACTACAGGGCTACGGCCAAGTCCTTGGGCCTCTCGGCCTGCGCCAGCAAATGGGTGCCTTTCGCTCCTTTCGGGGCCAAGGAAGGGGCACCCCCACACGTGCTGCCAGCCACGCACGGCAGACTAACATCCAGCGCGGTGGCGGCTGTGGAAATCACCGTGGAGGCGGTCGGGGACAGCGGCGAGGCCAGTCCACTCCCTCCCCCGCAGCATCCGCCTCAAAACCCTCCTAGTCCGTGCTTTTCGGCCCATGTGACGCCAGTGGGAGGCAGGGTTCGCCATCACCACTCTCACTGGCGCACTGTCACGTCGGACAGGTGGGTGCTGCAAATCGTCCGAAGGGGCTACTCCCTCCCCTTCGAGACGACCCCATAAGCCATGCCGCCGCAACACCACCACGTATCGGGGGATCATTTGCGGCTTCTGCAGGAGGAAGTTACGGCCCTCTTGGCCAAGGGGGCCATTGAGCTCGTTCCTGGGCCAGAAGTAGGATGTGGTTGCTACTCCCACTACTTTCTGGTACCCAAGAAGGGCAAAGGGGGCCTACGCCCTATCTTGGACCTACGGAACGTCAGCGGCTTCCTCCGGAAGGAGAGGTTCAAAATGCTGACTCTGGCTCAGGTCTTAGCTGCCCTGGACCCAGGAGACTGGAGGGTAGCGTTGGACTTGCAGGACGCTTATTTCCACATCCCCGTCCTGCCGGCCCACCGGCGCTACCTGCGGTTCACGGTAGGCCACGAGCACTTTCAGTTTACTGTGCTCCCCTTCGCCCTTACCAGCACCCCACGGGTGTTCACGAAAGTGATGGCGGTGGTCGCAGCTCATCTGCGCAGGTTAGGGGTTTCAGTCTTCCCCTACCTCAACGACTGGTTGTTGAAGGCGGGCTCGCCCCAGACAGTCGTCAGCCACCTCCAGACGACGGCAGACCTCTTGCACCAGCTGGGGTTCTCCATCAATGTGCCGAAGTCACACCTGTGTCCCTCTCAGAAGCTTCTTTTCATCGGAGCGGTTCTCGACTCGGCGCAGTTTCGGGTTTACCCACCGGAACAGCGGGTTCGGGATATACAGGCTCTGATTCCAATCTTTTATCCTTTATCCCGAGTCTGTCAGGTTGAAGCTGCTGCTTCTGGGGCTGATGGCTTCCTGCATCCTTCTGGTGCATCACGCCCGTTGGCGGATGCAGGCTCTGCAGTGGGACCTGAAGTTTCAGTGGGCCCAGCATCAGGGCAACCTGTCCGATCATGTCCTGATCTCGGAGGGCACTGCGAGACAGCTGTAGTTGTGGCTTACGGACCGCGATTGGGTCAGCGGCAGATCCCTCTCCCTTCCTCAACCGGAGCACGTAGTTGTGACGGACACGTCCCTCCAGGGCTGGGGAGGCCACATGGGAGAGGTGGAGATCAGAGGCCTCTGGTCTCCGGCGGAGTCCCGGCTCCATATCAACCTTTTGGAGCTGTGGATGATTCGTCTAGCACTGAAGGCATTCCTCCCCTCTGTCCGGGGGAGTGTAGTGCAGGTGTTCACGGACAACACTACCGCCATGTGGTACTGAAACAAACAGGGCGGGGTGGCAGTGGCTGGAACATCAGGGTGTGACCCTGGTGGTTCAACACCTGGCAGGTTCTCTGAACGCCAGGGCGGACAAACTCAGCCGCCGGTGCATGATGGATCACGAATGGCGTCTGAACTCGGACGTGGCGCAAGGCCTCTTTCAGTAGTAGGGAGAGCCTTGGTTAGATCTGTTCGCCACCGAAGAGAACGCGCAATGTCATCAGTTCTTCGCGTTGGACTTTCCAAGGCGGCACTCGCTCGGAGACGCTTTTCGTCGCGAGTGGAGTTGCGGACTGTTGTACGCCTTTCCGCCTATACCACTTCTGCCCAGAGTGCTGAAGAAGATCAAGCGCGACCGGGCACAAGTCATCCTTGTGGCTCCGGACTGGGCACGAAGGTACTGGTATCCCGAGCTACTCAGTATGTCAGTCGATCCCCCGGTTCGTCTGCCTCTTCAGGAGGACCTTCTGTCCCAGGAGCAGGGGACGGTTCTCCACCTGAACCTGTCCAGTCTCCACCTGCATGCTTGGAGATTGAGCGGCGACAGTTGAGGCCATTTGTCTTGCCTCCTGAAGTCTGTAACATCATTCTGGCAGCCAGGCGTCCCTCCACAAAGTCGGTATACGCCTGCAGGTGGAACAGATTTGTGGCATGGTGCACAGCAAAGGCTGTGGATCCTCTCTCTGTCTCTCTTTCTGAGGTTCTTCTCTTCCTTCTTTCTCTTGCCCAGCAGGGCTGTGCTCAGGGCACTATCAAGGGCTACCTTTCTGCCCTTTCAGCCTTTCTAAGGCTGCCTGATCAACCTTCTTTGTTCAAGTCCCCTGTTGTTAATCGATTCCTGAAAGGCATCAAACACACGTTTCCACCTGTTCCCTTTGTGATGCCTCAGTGGGACTTGAACCTGGTTCTTACTTTTCGGATGTGCGCTCCCTTTGAGCCACTTCACAACTGTCCTATCCGCCTTCTTACATTGAAGACTGCCTTCCTGGTTGCCATCACATCTGCCAGGAGAGTGAGTGAGCTCCAGGCTCTATCTTCTAAACCTCCTTTCCTTTTGGTCCATCCGGACAAGGTTGTGTTGAGCACGAGGCCCTCTTTCCTGCCCAAGGTAGTCACAGCCTTCCACATCAGACAGTCCATCACCTTGCCCACCTTCTTTCTGCCTCCGCATCCCTCGAAAGAGGAAGAGAGGCTCCACCGTCTGGACCCAAAACGTGTGCTCTCTTACTATCTGGATCGCACACGCCATTTACGGGTGGATGACCAACTCTTTGTTGGTTACATGGGCGCTAAGAAGGGAAAGGTGGTACCCAAGCGGACCATCTCGCGGTGGATCATCTTGTGTATCCAGGCGTGTTACTCCTTGGCTAAGAAAGAACCCCCTGTTGGACTGAGGGCTCATTCCACTCTGGCCACGGCGACTACCACTGCCCTGGGCTGGGGATTGCTCTTGCAGGACATTTGCCAGGCAGCTACGTAGGCCTCGCTGCACACGTTTGCAAGACACTATTGCCTGGACAGCCAAGTCCGGAGGGATGGCTTCTTTGGCCGTTCCGTCCTCCAGGACTTTCTGGTGTGATTATTGGTTCGCAGACCCACCACCGGGGTTGGTATTGCTGGGGTATCTATTCTAAGGTAAGGAATCTATCACTAACGTGTCTCTTTCAGATGCACAAGTTACTACTTGTGTAAAGATATATCTGTAAGAGACATTAGTTAGTGATAGATTCCTTACCGACCCACCCATCCTCCCCGTTCTGCGAACCGATATCTAGGGTTAAGGTCATCCCCTTTCAGGGCCCTAGTTTCAATGGCACCAATGTTGGTTTTTAGCATAGCTCTGCGTTTCTGGCGGGGAAAAGCTGTGTCTAAGAACTGACGTCAGCACGCGGAGGCGGCGTCTAAGTACTCCGACGACGTCATTACGACTACGTCATTACGACGCCGACGACGGAGCCGCAGACGACGCCTACCGGCACGCAAGGGTACTGCTACGCAAAAATTTCCGGATCCAGTCTGATGCCTGGGGATATTCTAAGGTAAGGAATCTATCACTAACTAATGTCTCTTACAGATATATCGTTACACAAGTAGTAACTTGTGCTACAGGTAAGTAACGCATTTCTTATCCAGTATTAGGGTATCTTTCATAGATTCACATGCCTGAATCATTCCCCGTCATCCCGACGACGGGGAATGATTCAGGCAGGTGAATCTATGAAAGATGCCAATACTGGATAACTGCAGTTACAGGTAAGTAATTCATATTAATATTATTCATTCATAAAATTACCATCCACAATAAAATATGATTAGCAATTACATTGTAATATTTTTAAAGAAAAAAAATAGTCCATCACAAATATTTACGGTTTTGGGTAAAATAATGCAAAGAAGCTTCCAAATAGGTGCCTACATTACATTTGACAAAAATAAATCTTAAAAATAATTCTTGAGGGGTTAATAATTCCTTGCAAAAAATAGCACATGATTTCAATCTTAGATATCGGCTCCGCGAATCTCACAACACAGGTTTCTTTTTCCATCTCCTTCACCCACCCAAATATTCTCACCAATAGGGAGATTTCTAAACATGAAATTCATATAAAATCTTGTAACCTAAAAACTAAGATTTGATTTTTAAGTAAAGTTGCAATTTTCCCAGTCTTGGAAAAGTGCAAATTAAATGTAATATTTATACAATGTGCTAAATTGTTAATGCTTAACAATTTCTTTTAAATCATAATTTCATTGATTTTAGATTACTGTGATTGAAAACATCTTGGCTGGTTATATTGAGAGACTTCAGACAAAGGACACTAACTTAGCACGTGAAAATGTTCCCTCAATATCATTTGATGATTCAGTACAAATTAACCTTCTTAATGTTTATTCCAAGCTTTTTTCAAAATGATTAGCATAACAAGCAACTTGAGTGATGAGCTTGGTAGGTTATTGCAATAAGGCTGATTTCTAATCGTAAAACATCCTCTGGAGTCCATGATGAAATTCCAAAATATGCCTTCCACAGTTGAAATGCTATTGTATGAAATTTTATTATTTATTTATTTATTTTTGACATTTGTACAGCGCTCTGTTACCCATAGGTGTCCTGGCGCTAAGTGTCACTCCTGAGGAAGGGGCGGGTCGGGAATTAGTTGGTAAACAGCTAGGTCTTCAATGCTCTTCTAAAGGCCATAAGGTCAGTCATTTTTTCTGAGGGCAAGGGGCAAGGCGTTCCAGTCTTTGGTTGCGCCCAACACAAAGCTTCTGCCTCCCCAGCGCGCTCTTCTAGTACGAGGCATTACAATCCACCCCAAATCTGCTGATCTAAGATTTCTAGTCGGACAATACCAATGAAAGTACTGCCGAAAGAATGATAGCCCCATGCCTTGTAAGGTCTTAAAGACTAGGCATACAGCCAAATTCATCATCGGCATGTTTTGCGAGTCTGTAATAGCGATTTATAAGGAATCGCTATTACAGACTCGCAAAACGGGATTTATGTAGGAATCGCAATATTTATTGCGATTCCTACAGCTTCCTTATTTGCGATTAGCTAATTGCTAATCGCAAATAAGGAATAACTCCCCAATCATTCCTATGGGCCTAAAGGCCCAAAGGAATGAATGGGAAGACATATCAATGTGCGAATCGCTATTAGCGATTCGCATTTTGATATTGCGATTTCAAGAGTGCAGGGGTCTCCAATGGACACCCTGTTGCACCCCTGAAATGTACATGTAGCCTGATGTTTCGCACACACATGTCCAAAGGACATGTGTGTGTGTGTAACATACCACTTAGAAAAATGCACTAAAGAGCATTTTTCTAAGTTTTCGCTATTTACCACAAAGTTACACTTCGCTGTAAATAGCGGCCAGGAATAGCGAATTCGCAATTACATATTGGTTAATGAATTGCATTTAAGGAATCTCAAATAGAGATTCCTTAAATGCAATTCCTCGCAAATATGCGATTTCGCAATTACTGATTTTTGCATTTGGGATGATGAATCCCAAATGCAAAAATTGCGCTCCCAAAGGGCCAGATTCGCAGAATCTGGCCCTTTGTGAGCCGATTTTCCTTTCATGAATCTACCTGATAATGCTTTGAATAGAATCCTCTTTCGCACTGGGAGCCAATGGAGTTTAGCCAGCTCTTGGGACACAGGGGCAAATTTTGGAATCCCCAGAATGAGCCTGGCTGCCGCATTTTACACTACCTGCAGTTTGTTAAGTACCCCCTGTTGGGCACTATGAAATAGACTATTGCAGTAGTCCAGCCGCGCCATGACCAGCGTTGTGACCACTGTTTTTCTGTCACTACCTGGAATAAATGGTAGGATCTTACGGATGGATTTGAGCAAAAAAGCAATAGAGTAAGACAACGCATTGACTTGGGGACGAAAGGTAAGTTGATCATCGATCAGTACCCACAGGTTTTTCACCTTGGCCCATCCGTTCTGGCCACCAATTTGGACTCCAAAAGTTAGTATTTGAACCAAACACTATGACTTCAGTTTTAGCTGAATTTAGTTTGAGGCAGTTTACTGCCATCCAGTTTCCAGCCGCCAGCATACAGTCCTGAAAATTTCTTGCTACTCCATCTTCCATCGCTGGCAGTAAAGACACCACGATCTGGGTGTCGTCAGCGTATGATGTAAGATCAAAGCCGAAGGCCCGAATTACTGGTGCCAATGAGCTGACATAAATATTGAATAAAGTGGGGCTTAGGGACGAGCCCTGAGGAACTCCACAGGGCAAGATGAAAGGTTTTGATTCATAGTCTCCTAACGCCACGCTTTGGACTCTACTGGACAGGAAGGCTTTAAGTATGTGTGAGGCGGAGGACCCGGTCCTTAGGAGTAATACTGGGGACACTCCTTCCATGTGGACACCTTACCAGTATGAGGACGAAAACCATCGGGGAACCGTTTCACTAACTCGCCATTCTGCCCTCCTCCCACAGCCTTCCCGGTATGACCCGGAAGAACAACAAACTTGGACGGGAGGAGTTCCCATCCCGATGAACCAATCAGGTCCCTCCAACCTTCCGTCCGTCCCACTAGAAATACAGGACGGAAACCCCTTGGCCCTGTCGACGACGAAGAAACCGGAAGTAGACGCCGACCAGACCTGGAAGGAGTGTGCCGAGAACGCCGACATCGAAGAAGACGCCGATCCCGGTACCGAGGACGAAACCTGGACAGACGAGTGGTGGATCCCGGAGGACGAACGAGCCGCCACGACTCAGGAGAGTTGTGGCTCCTAGTGGTACGTGACGGGACAAGGGTTTAGGGAAGGGGTGGGGGTTGTAACCAACGGGAGGGCGGGTACGAGGTAGAGCGAAACTTCCCTGCGTTCTTTCTTACACTTCCCAACCTGACTTCCCTGATAACGCCTGTAAAGCACCATCGTAGCAGGAGTGCGAACCCCACCTGAAACCCCTCTATTCCGTAAACGCCTTTTGTTAAGTATTTGATAAACCCTCACAAACCTGTTCCTTCTTCACTACCTTGGTTATGGTGACGGACATTTCGTAGGAAGTACAGCACCTCTAAAGCCACTCTCCTTTTTTTTTTTGAGGTAACTCCGGAACCGGGTGACGCCCTGAAACCCGTAATAGGTTTCCAACGAAAGACCAAGCCTCCACAAGCTTAAGAAGGAATCCTGACGTTTCGATTACCGGATGTTCTAAGGACTTTGTTATTTTGACCACGATTCCACTCCTTGTTTTGCCTTACTTAATTTCAAATAAATCTTCAATATTAACCCTATCCGGCCTCCCCGCTTCTGCTTCCGACCATCCCTCCGACAGTATGTCAAACGCCTTTCCTTGTACTCTGCAAGCCTTCAGACGGTCAAGTAAGATCCCATGGTGGACCGTGTCGAAGGCCGCGGAGAGGTCCAACAACACCAGGGCAGCCCTCCCTCCCGCATCGCTCACCGCTCTAATCTTCTCAGTTGTTTTGATTAGGGCGGATTCCGTCCTATGGTTGGCTCTAAAGCCATGTTGGGAGGGATCAAGTGTTTGAGTGGCAGAGAGGAAGGAGCTTAATTCAGTATTCAAGACCTTTTCTATTAATTTGGCTGGTAGAGGGAGCCTCGCTATTGGGCGGTAGTTATTTGGGTCCCTGATATCCAAATTTGTTTTTTTGAGTAGAGGCATGTTTCCAATAAGATGGAAAGCCTCCTGTCGTAAGCATAATATTAAAGACAGTCACCAGCGATGTAACTATCAGACCTGGGGCCCGTTTAATCACAGCCACAGGGCAAGGATCTGACGGAGCGCCTGATCTTGCCTCTAGCAATACATGCGTGATTTCTTCACCATTTACTGGTGAAAAGCAATCCAATTTTTGCCCTTGTGTAAGCTCCATTTCATTTTCTGGTGCATTCGCCTGGCAGTTCGACCTCTCCAGGCTAGAGAAGGCTTTAAAGATAGTCTCCACTTTCCCTAAAAATAATTTGGCAAGTACTTCACGTAATTCAGGACTCGCGGGGATGGCCGCAGGTGTCTGGGCAGCCAAAGCGGACACCGTTATGAACAGTTCCTTCGCAGAGTTCTTAGCGAGGTTTATGCGATTAGTATAGTAGTCCTGTTTTGCCCTCCCCACCATTTTTTTGTATGATAGAAGGCTTTGTTTGAGAAGCGTTCTATCACTTTCCCTGTATTCCTTACGTCACACCCTTTCCAGTTTTTTACATCCCAACTTTTGATTTCCTAATTCCTCAGAAAACCACGGTGCTGAGGGCTGGGCTCTAGCCAGGAGATGCAGTTTAGGTGGAGCAAGGATGGCACAGGCTTTTTCAATCCAGCTTGTATGAGCGAGGGCCGCCGCCTCAACCTCTGATGGGAGAGGCTCCTTAGAGGAGAGCAGAAGGTCTTCCAGTGCTCTACCCTCAACTTTGTTCCAGGCCCTACATGTCCTGGCTACTTTGGGCGGACACCCCCCCCCCCCTTTGGGGTTTTGGCACTGAGATGGCAAATAACAATGCCCTGTGATCGGTCCAGGTAACCGGGATAGATTTAATAAAATCCAAAGTAGGGTGGTTCGAAAAAAGCTCATCCAGGGTATGGCAAGCATTGTGCGTAGGTCCCCTAACCAGTTGTTTAAGCTCCGCACCATCCATCAGTTCAGTAAGTGTGTTGGTGTCCGTATCCAAGTAGGTTTTCCAAATGGAAATTAAAATCCCCGAAGACCGTAAAGGCCTTTGAGCATAGCCCCTCCTCCAGTATACTTCCCACCGAGCTCAGGAAGATATTTTTAGGCCCTGGGGGTCTGTAGACTAAGAAACCATTGAATGAATGATGATTAACCAAGGTAAAGTTGAACGCTACTGCTTCACACCCATCCACAGTTAAGGGGTGAAAGAAGGCGTTGAGGGAATTATGATATATTACTGCCAATCCCCCCCCTTTTCTCAGTAGGCGATCTCTCGTGTAACTAAGGTAACCAGGGGGAGTGGTTTCACTAAGTCCGGGCCTTATTGAAGTAGGTGACTGTATTTAGATAGCTTAAAACGCAATTGTAGGGATTTTTGCAGTGTAAACTTTCATTACCGAGGAACCCTCTATTTCTTTGGACTCTAAAGAATTGAAGAAATTAAAAACAAGTAGATCTGGCTTTAGACAGCTGGTTTTTACAGTGACTGTACCATGAAAAGTTATTTGCCACATTTACTCCTAAGTAGACATAGCTCTTAACAATCTCGAGACTCCTTTAATTAAAATACCATAGTCGTGGAGCAATCAGTCTGAGCTTCCATAATTCTTCTTTTCAGTTTGTTTCCGTTAATCATTAAGCAATGTGAATTTGCAAAAGCTGCTAATGCACTAGTTGTCTTTGTAATCCATGTGATGAAAATTCCATCAAGACCAAATCGTCCATTTACATCAATGCTGAAATTTCTTGGTTCCTAAGGTTGGAGAAAATGAATGAGACAACTTTATATGCCTTTGCAAATTTGATAAGTAGTAACAATAATAAGGGGAGCTAATACACATCCTTGTTTTAATCCATTCAAAATAGGAATTCTAGATGAAAATACATTCGATCTCAACAATACTCCCCCAATTAGTATGTAGATTCATTATAGGATACAGCAGATCATCAGGAATGTGCATAGCTATACATTTATGGCATAACTTAGGGTGATCAACATGATCAAATGCACTGCTAAAATCAGCAAATGGCAAACTATGTTGTCTATTCTAGAAAAGGAGGATTGAAAATTCACTTGAGATAGAGACATCTTGCAACAGATTCCTTATCTTAGAATTCTCTCCAGCCGAAAACTGGAAAACTTTGTACAGCAGTACCTCTGCGCGCCGGCAGGTGACATCGAGCGACTCTGTATCGACTAAGTCCTCCGGATTTGACGTCGACAGAGTCCATATAAGCCCTTCCCTGAAGCGCTGAGTCGGTTTCTTCTGTTACGCGCTTAAAACGCAGATCCGATCAGGAGTTCCGTAAGACTGTTTTTTGACCTACCTCTACGATTTCATAGAACAGAACAGTGTGCCTATCAAGCCTTGTGAGTCCTGTGGACGACAAATGTTGGCCACAGACCCTCACTCTTATTTGTATTTGGTGCCTAGGTGAGCACGATGACTCCCAGGAATGCAGCTCATGTCAATGGCTTTGACCAAAGGCGTTGAAGGAATGATGGTTGTAGCTACTAGCAGAGCAGTTGGCTGTCTTCCAAGACGTCTCATCTGCCTCAGTCCCCTTCATACTCCAAATATCACTGCAGATCTGATCCAGGAGCCGTTCCTATGGGCATCACTCTCCATCGACGTCCAAAGGTAAGATAAGCAGGCGTTCGAGGTTGCGGCATCTACTGACTTTGCTCCAGAAGGCCTGCTCCTGATCTTCAAATGAAGACTCGGTGCATGAGTCTACCCCGCACCTTCCAGCCTACCCAGGAGCGGGGGACTCTGACCCAAATGATAGAATATTGCAACTCTCTCTATAGTTTCTTTGCGTCTTTACCTCTCCCTGGAGCGCCTTTATGCCACAAGGAGGTGCAGAAGACCATGACTGTGCCGATTCCAGTGGGTTCTCCCTCGGCGTCAGTCTGTTTGCCAGATTCTAAATCCGTTTTGATGCTGGTGCACCTTTGGCATCAGGGTCTGGTCCTCCAACTCCGGCGTCTATGTCCGGTCGACTGACTTCAGTGACGGTGGCACTCAACGCTCTACCTTCTTTCCACTCCGATAGCGAGACGTTGCCTTGTTGGCGAGAGACAGCTTTGGATGCTGCATCAGTGTAGCCGCTAGTTTCTGAAGTCCTTCCTCCTGTTTTTCCTGCTGAGGAACATGATGATGGGGTAATGGAGGGGGTTCGGAGTTTTTCCATCCCATTTCTGGCACGATTCAACCTCCTATGGAGTTTAGTTGGTTGGTTGATTGACTTAGGGGAAGTTAGTGGTTTGGTCATCTCCTGGTTTGGCTACAGAGGTGGGCTCTTCTCTGGCCGATATGATCGGACCATTTTCTGCCGTTCTGGAGGTAACACTTCCCTCTGTGGAATATGCGACAGATCCGTTACTTGGAATCCTTTATCAGGGCAATCGGGGGTAGAAATGGTGCTTCTTTTAGTGAGGCTCTTTTTGATATTCTGTTGGGGGCTTGGGCTAAGCCAGAAATGGGGACTAATGTGGATCACTCTGTTTCTCACTGACACATGCCGGCCCCTGGAGATCCAACATGTCTCCTTAGGCATTCAACTAATTTTAGTTTTGTGGTTCAGGCTGCCTTGGCCACCCAAAATATTGATACCTGCTGTCCCCCCAGAAAGAGAGGCCAAGAGATTAGATACCTGTGGCAGACATATTTTTGCCTCCTCTAGTTCTGCAGTCCGGTCTATCAATACTTCTTGTGTCCCTGGACGCTTCTCCCATGCATTATGGCTTCCGTTGGTGTGCCTGCTGCCCTCCCTTCCAGAAGAGAGACCGAGCGTTCTTGTCCCATTAGTACGGGATGGGAAACAGGCGGCTAAACTTATTATTCGCTGTGGTATGTATACCGCTGAATCTGTAGGTCATGCTGGTTTTCAGAGGTGGTTCAGGCCACTTGGTTTGAAATGCCTTTATGTGGCACCTATCTATTCAGCAAACATGCCGACTCTGCTTTGCGGAGATTTAGAGATAGTCAAGGTTGAGCAGAGTCTTAACTCTGCTGACTGCTTTGTTAGTTATCTAGTAATTGTGTGGGTACCTCCAGTTTGCTTATGAGTTATTCACAGGGCAATGCCCATTTGCTTTTCCTTCATAACTTCCATTTCCTGGGTGATACACAGTGAGGTAGTCCTGCTAGCTGCAGGTGCTTTTGTTATTTTTATTCTGTCAGTGACAAGTTAAGTTTACAGTGTTCTGAGATTTGTTGTTTTGTAACTTTATGTACATCCATACTTACAAGTTTCTTGCTGGAGTTTGTGTTTCTACCCAAGTGCTTATTCTATTGTGGGTATTTTATTTGAGTTGTGCGTATGCACTGTGGCCTTGTTCCCATTTCTACAGCGACTATCATCAGTATGCTTTGTGGGCATTTTAAGTTTTTCCTCTGTATGTTTAATATCCGTTATAGTTCTGTATTTGAACACAAAGTGTTTGTGTCTTCTGCAGCACACTGAGATGTTAACTTCTCCCCCCCCTGTGGCCATCATGTAGCTTTCTTTCCATAAAGGAAATATTAGAAAGGGGGCAGGATTATAGCCTGAACCCAAGACTTTTTATGGTGCATAGCACTTCTTGCTGTTCATATTTTACTCTGCATTGGCAGCAACGTTTCCTTCCATGGCTCTCTTGAGTTCCTTAGGTTATGACTCTGCGAAGGTCCATCTAATGCAATGTTTCGGGTATTACCTCTACCTCGAGGTGTCCTTGGTGGAGTACATCTGTCTTTGTCACCTCTTCTATACTTCATCCCTGAGAGGATGTGATGTCTTGTCGTATCTGGAATCTTTTATTTTCCTTGCTTCCTATAGGCATTATTCATTTACCAGTTCTTTTTACAACCAAAGCATTTTCCTTACTGTCTAGTTCAGATATCGCAATCTCACTCATTTTTGTTGGTGTTGTGGCTACTTTTCATCTAAGAGGTTCCGTCAGGAATGCGTGTCCCTTTGACGTTCTAGTTCCATTCTTTTAAGGATTAGCTTTTAAGGAGGCTGAGGTCTTCTTTACCATCCTTATCCTGAAGGTTCATATTCCTCCTCATATGATGGGGTAGGGACTCTATTGCTCAACGGTCTGCTATTCCATTTTCGTCTTATTTGTGAATTTCATCAGATAGGAGGCATTTTTTCCTTTTCCTCCTTTTCTTCCTTTGTTTGGAGGTTGGGTCTGTATTCCCCTTTATAGTCTTGAATACATTGTCTCAGGGTGGGACATTTCTTTCTGACCTCAATCGTTGTTGTGATTTTATGCACTGTTATCCGTTGTTTTCGTTGTTTCCATTTTAATGGGATGGATCCATTCACAGCTGTGATGCTTCATCTCTTATTGAGAAACGTCAGTCAGGTTTTGCTCCCTGATATATACATATCTATTTGTCTGTTGGAAGGGATTTGTTATCTGTTGGGGGCTTATGTGTGTTGGCCCTTATTTCGATTAAAGCTCTGGATGGTGGTCTTCATTCTCTTCATAACAGACGTTTTCACGCCTGCTGTCTTTTTATTTCTGGTTAGCCGCTTCTTGGTAGCCTTGTCAGGCAGTAAGGTTGGCTCATGGATGATTGCCTTCATTTTTCTGGAGTGAGTGGTGTTCCTACCGCTCCCTCGCTCCTCTTATACAGTATTATAGTTTCTAGTTTTCTAGCTTGGTGATATCTGTATATCTATAATTTTCACTCTGTAGCTGTCACATCCATGGTCTATTACCAATACATGTTGGAATTTATCGCTATCTTTTCAATGGGTACCGCTACTTTATGGGAGTATCTTGTTCCTACACTGGTCTGTCCCCCTGCTTTCTGAGACTGACTGAGGGTGGGTGTTGCTTTTTGCTTCCCGTGTATTCGGATAGTCTTGTGTGTGGGAGTGTGTAATATATGTTTAAGTATGTGCAAGTATTAATGGAATTATGTCTGTATATGTGTATACGTATGTGTAGGTATTGATGTCCAAGTATGTCCATGGGGAGTACGTATCTGATTGGGTGGCTGTGCTCCTCGTGAGACTCTAATTCGACCTTAAATTGGCCCTTGCTGGTGCTTTTTCTTTCTCCTGTGGGCTTCTCTCCCTCTCTCCTTCTCCCCTCTCCTCCTCTCCCATTCTCTCTATCCCTTCTCTCCCTCGTCCGGTCATGGGTTGATTACTATCAGCAGGAATAGTTTTATGGTGTCTATGAAGTACTTCAACACTTTTTTATCCCTCTGATGGGGGTAAGGTTGTCCACATGATTTCTCATTGGGGTTTCCCACACCCTTGTGATGGAGTGCTTCATTTGCTCCACCTGTAGTTCTTTCAACAGCCGGGTACTATAACTGGCTAGTCTTATTCAGGGATCTTCTATTGGCAGTTCAGTTTGCAGACCCACCTCCAAGGATGGTTTTGCTTGGGTATCTAATTCTAAGAAAAGGAACCTGCGGCTAGCTGTCTCTATCAGATGAATAAGTTACTTACTTGCGGTTAGCCCTTCTCTGGATCTAGCCGCTGTTGCCATAACGACCCACCCATCCTCCACGCTCTGCAAACTGCTAGTCATGTTACCTGGAAGATTCTTTTCTTGGTATTCTGATGCGCTTCTGTTGGATTTTGTAATTGTTTGACACCAAGATATCTCTTTTGGCACACTGGGACTTATTTACAAGAAATTTGAACCAGCGGCAAACATGCTTCAGTTTCTCTGCTCCTACTTGCGAAACCCTTGCGCCACCATGGATGTGCCGTATTTACAATGCGGTGCACCATGGTGCAAGGATCGAGAAATGCGTCAAATATTCTGGCACCTCTGACGGCGCAAAAGTCACTCATTGCTGGAGTTGTGTCGCAAGCATGACGCAACTCCAGGAATTCTTGGGGGACACCTATACTTAATACACTGCTCCAAGCAGGTGTAAGGTTTGGACGCAGCAGCGTCCTAGAAGTGGTGCAGTGAAATCTTGTAGATTTTATTACATCACTTCTACAAGGCTTTCTTGAGTGGGAACGCCCATGGTTTCTGTAAGCAATTTCTATAAGGGACTCTGTGTTGTTTGCGCGAAAAATAGTCACAGACGAAACTGACGTCAGCGCGTCATGGGAGTGCTTATATGGACTCCGACGTCACATCCGGAGGACACTACACAGTCATTAGATACCCTCTACCAATGCGCAGAGGTACTGCTGTACAAAAAAAATTGTAGATCCAGTCTGGCGCCTAGGGCGAATTCTAAGATAAGGAATCTGCAATTAGATCCTGTCTCTACCAGATTCGGCATTACTAAAGAAAAGTAACTTATTCTTCAACTGGTAAAAGCCTATTATCTTTTAGCCAGGTTCCTAACTGGGATAAAATTACCTTAGCAAAAACCTTCCCAGTAAGGGGATTAGACTATGATGTGAATGTGCAAATCTGTCATCTTCTTTTATACAAGAGGATAATGTGACTGCTCTTCTAAGAATCAAGAATACAATTTGAATGATTACAACATGCAAATAAAAGTTAGTAATGGAGCCATTCATAAGGTGTCATTTCCATTTTTCAATATTCAAACGTCTTTTCTAAGGATCATATTAATCAAGAACTGTCACACCATTCTAGATTATTTTTTGAGATTATTTATATTTTACCTCCTCAGTAAAAAACAGATATAATCGTTCAATGAGCATCAATTATTGCTATTACAGATGAATTTGCCATTTTGAGTATGTTCAAAGAGGCCATTAATTAGCACTGAATTTAATTTGAAGGCCCAGGTTGGCAGATTTAGTGCCAACTTTGGCAGATTTAGTGCCAACTTGCCACTCCTCCTATTGAGAAGAGAAGGATAAAGTAGATACAAAATGGATCTAAATCTGGAAGCCCTCTTTTACTATATACTGCAATAGTCATTAGAGCATCAAATCTCCGGGTACCTAACCTTCACATAACCTCGACAAATATTCCAGTAGTATCTCCATTTCTATATCAGTCACTGGTGGGCGAAAAGTTGATATTACACCTTGGAAGAATTCATGACCAAAATATTTGTAGTCCCGATATGAAAAATAAACTACGATAGCAAATTTGTGTATCAAAACAGATTTTGGCTCTAATCAATTTTTATTGTCGCGCAGTAGTGTGCAGATTTACTGACCCAGTTTCTTGAAGACCTATGACTAACCAATTAGAAAAGATAAAATTAAAATTGTACATACTCAAAAGGAAGTCCAGTCCTACTGTATAGTTGTTACTTTATATTGGGGACCATTTATAGTTATATATAATTTCAGAACCATTGATAACCATGACCAGTCCATTGTTTCAAAAGGTACATTTTCCCTGCACCTGGCTTGATCTTTTTATTTTTCCCAAACCATTTCTGTCTTATAGAGATATCTAGACGCAGATTCCTTATCGTAGAATCCTCCCCATGCACCAGACAGGATCCAGAATTTTTTCCAGCAGTACTTCTAAATTTGATGTCTGAGTCTACATAAGACCTCTCCCGGCACACTGACGTCCGTTCCTTCTTTTCTACGCTAGCAACGTGGTTCCGAACTGCAGTTCCTCTGCCAGTTTTTTGGCTGACTTGACGTTGTTTCGTAGACTGGGCAGTGTGCCTTTTTCTATCCTTTTCAATGTCTTCAAGGTAAAGCCTTGTGAATCCTGTGGATGACAAATGTCAGCCACGGACTCTCACTCGGTTTGCATGTGGTGTCTGGGTGAGCACCATGACTCTGGCAAGTGGGACTCTTATTGTCTGCTTCAACTGAAGGATCGAACAGAACTTCACATGAAGCTCACTGCGGCACAAATGTCACAGTCCTCGAAGTCTTCTAGTCAACCTCTGTCTCCTACACGCTCCACAGATTGACCGCACATCCGCTCTAGGAGCCGTTCCCGCAGGCACCACCTGCCTTCGTCGCCTTCCACTTGGCCCCGCTCTTCTGTTGAAAATTCGGGGCATGAGTCCACTCCGCGACCCCACACCTATCCTGGGGCCGGGGCGACTTTGGCCCAGATGAGAAAATATTATCACTCTTCATTCCATTTTTGGGTTGTCGCCTTCATCTGGCGCGCCCCTGGGCCCCAATGAAGTGCACATGGTGGTGCCTGTGTACCCACTGGTATCCCTCAGCTTTAGTTTGGCTTCTGGTTTAAGAATGCAAAAAGAACAATTGATGGACAGAATGCAGAACAATGTCATACATTCACCCCAGTACAGAAATCTGGGCCTAAATCCATCGTTTTTTCGCTCATCATCCCATTCCAGTTTGGACCCAGCCATATGCAAATCAGTCTTGACCCTGCGCCCAATGGGAGCAGCCCAGCCCGAACTTCCAGGCATGCTTCACTTAAAAAAAATATCTGTGATAATGACTAAACTATGCGTAATATGTGCAGGGTTTATCTCGTAACTCAGACCATGAGAAATTAGAGTGTCCTTTATACAGAGACACATGGTGGCAAGTAAATGATATATAATGAATTGCTGTGCCGCAATCATCAGCGCATTAGTCGAGACTAGATTGTTACTTGTGCAGATATTTTTTAAATGTGAAGCATGTTTCACATATAATTTGTACTCACTATGACTTTGCTGAGCTACGCCTGCACCACGATACTAACATGAAGTGGTTTGTTATAACTGTTCAACACCGCGATATTGACCTTAACCACTGAAATAACCTCACTAATACACACAATTATTCACCAGGGGTAGTGGTTACCGTCCACACCCCAAACTGTCATTTAATTTTCGTCTTTTCTGATTCTTTTTTAGGAACATAAACCCTGACAAAGGGCAGGGACATGCTCGAAATGCATTGGGGTTATCAGTTGCCTAGTTTGGTGTCTACCAATGATGTTCATGGATTATTTTTCACAAGTGATGTGAACATATTGAATGTTTGAGAGAAAACTTACATTGAATAGAATAAAGTTTATTGAAGCAACACGTTGAATTATGATTAAATGATCAAGTTTTGATTTCCATTTGGACTAAAGGGACGCTTCCATGAGTGGATAGCGCAGCAGTATTCATGTTATAATTTAGTTTAACAATCTGCACTACTAAAGACGTCAAATGAATGACTAGATCTGTAGCCATTGGACAAACCCCAGGTATTGGATCTTTAGGCTCGAAATTAAGGAGTAGTTGAGGCTTATTCAACTTATATCCTGAAAATTCTCCAAATCTGACAGCTTCATAGATCACGTGATTGAGAGCCATCAAGGGGTCAGGAGGAGAAATCGCCACCTCGTTTGCGTAAACTGTACGTTTAAGTTAAAGATCCCCAGAGACAACAGGCTGGATCTGTTTATTAAGTTGCAGGGAGCACAGGAAAGGATCCATATATGCAGCAAATAGCAATGGAGAAAGCAGGTACCCCTGCCTGGTACCCCGATGGATCTGAAACTGGGTAGAAGAGGTTCCAGAGTATTGTAATTGGCCTGTAGGATTCTGGTATGAAGACTGCACCCGCTTTTTAAAATAGTCCCTGATACCAAAGGCGGATAGAGTTACTCAAAGACCTGACGAGTTTACCCAGTTAAACGCTTTCTCTGCATCTAACATGATAGACCAACATTCATGCCTGATTTTGTACCATATAAAATGTGGCCACTGCAGTGTTAACATGGGAGGTAGTGTCACGGCCAGCTTTACAGCCATGTTGCTGTGATGACAACAACGCTGCCAAGTAAGGTGCAAGACGAGGAGCTAAAACCTTAGCGAATTTCTTTGCGTCTGCATTTATAAGGGAAATGGGGCGGTAGGAACCACGTTCTTCTGGAAGCTTAAATGTTTTCAAAAAAGATAACAATATTGGTCCAGTTCCAGGAGTCAGGGATGCTGCCAAAGATGTCAATATCTTGAATAACGCGACAAGCAGGGGGAGAATAGTATTTTTAAAAATCTTCTAGAACTCCAGGAGAATGGTATCTGCACCGTCAGCTTTACCTGAGAGAAGAGTAGTCAATGCGATCATTGTTTTGCCCAAAGTAGTTTTGGCCTCGAGCAGAGGAATGGTCTTTGTCTGACAAAGGTAGAGCAGTGGTCTGAATGCAGCGACCAAATTCTGCGGCATCCATGGGCCCGATGTAGGTAAAATTGATTTACCGATTTTAAATTACCGAATTTTACCGATTCGGTAATTTAAAATCGGTAAATCAATGGGTCCGACATGTAGGTATTCCAGATGTGCTGGAATACCGAATCGGATGAATTCGGTATTTACCGATTCGGTAAATACCGAATCGGTAATGCCCATTCATTCCTATGGGCTTTGAAGCCCATAGGAATGAATGGGCATTACCGATTCGGTATTTACCGAATCGGTAAATACCGAATTCACAAGGGTGCAGGGGGTGTCACATTGACACCCCCTGGCACCCCCAAAAAAGGCTTCACATCTGGAGTAGTATACATCCCACCATCCTTCTGTTTAATGAATGCCCTGTATAGAGTTTTTTTATCTCTTCTCTGAAATTTGGTAAGCTAAAACCTTCTCTACCTGTTCCCTATCCTCGTACTGTAAAGCCTGGTTCTTATTATACCTCGCAGGTACCTTATCCTTTAACAACTGCCCCAGGATTGAACATTTTTCAATTTAAGACAGTTAGCCTGTTGATCGGATCCCCCTGCTACTATATTAGAGGCATGTAATAATTCAAGTGTCAAGATTGAATGACACAGCTGTTGTAAGTTATTTGAGCCAATCTTATTTTGAGAAAGAATAAACTGAAGGGTGGTCCCCGGAATAAAGGCCTTTATAATGTCCCAGACTTTAAGAGAAGAAACTGTACCATCATTAGGCTGAATAAATTCCAAGAGAGCATTTGACTTGAAGTTTAGATATTCTGGATTAGAAAGCAGGTGGCTTGGGAAAGAGAACTAGCACAGTTGATTGCCTGTAGCTTGCAGACTGAACTGAGCCAGTATTGGATTGTGATCTGAGGTTACTTTGGGACACACTTCCATAGATGCATCTAGCAGAAGGTTACAACCAGAAAAGATCATATTAATCCTCGAGTAGTGGCGGTGGGGTGAAGTGTAGTAGGTGTAGCCTGGCTTCATTGTATATAGCGCCCTCCATACGTCTGTCAACTGATGTAGCCAGGTCAGTTCTCAGATAGCAGCCCCAGTTCTAACCATCCATGGTATAGCCCCATGATTGGTAGTGTCAATACTATAATCAAGGGCGCAATAAAGTCCCCCAAGATAAGTAATTCTCCCGGCCAGTCCTGCAAATCTAGAGCTAAATCATTATTAAAGCTGGGTTCGTCAGTATTGGGGCATGTAAATCTTACATAACACTATTTTGAAACCATAGACGTATAATTGAGCTATAACCCACCTGCCTCTAGGGTCTGCCGCTGTTTTTAATATTTTATGCTCAAGCTTACTATTTGCCAAAATGGCAACTCCACGGATAGAGACTGCTTGGGAAGTACTCGCAATAGTGTTATATCCAAATTGTTATAGCAAAGCTTGATCCTTGTAGGCAAGATGAGTTTCTGTTAATGAAACAATCTGAGGCTTATGCATTCTATTTTCTTCACGGACTAGCTGTCGCTTGCTAGAAGAATTAAGACCAGAAACATTCCAAAATAAACAGGTGAATCGACCTATTTGTGCGAGGTAAAATCATAACATTGATTGAGACATTTTGTTGAAGCGGTTGCCCCAGACCTGAAAATATAACAAAAAGCCAAATTTGAAAGCATACTATATTTTTGGACCATTTTGACTTGATGTACTCCCAAAGACAAGAAAAGTAAAAAAAAAAAGAAAAAAGCAATGACCGACTCTTCCATTCCTCCCTCTCCCAACCATTCCCTCCCAACCAATGCTGAGCCCACTCCCACCCCTCTAACTGTGGCTTGGCTTGGAGAATCATCCCTAGCCCAAAGCTGCCGCTGGATTGGCAGCCCAGAGAGCAACACCCCCCCAGGCCCCCCAGAACCCCATCACCCCACCCGACGCCGCGTGTCCTGACCCACCTCCCTCCCTTTTGTTTTCCCCATTACCCCGCTTCCCCATCACCACACTCCAATAGCGAAAAAGAGGGGGGGATAAAAAGCCATACAACAAAACTGGAGACCAACTAATGATCCCCTTTTTTTTAAATGTATTTGTATTGTTTTCTTCACTTGTTTCGTATATGTAACAACCACATTTCACAGGTCATATCCAGTCATTACATTTGCCATAGACATATACATTTATAACCTCAGTACCTCCCTGTCACTTACAGTTTTCAGGATTCTTGTGTCTCTACAAATGTCCTTGAGCCCACCGAGGTCTTGTAGCTGTCGCAGTTCCTGTCTATACTGGTTAGAATGGTTTGAATAAACCCAACCTCAACTCCCCCTCTGATATGCACCGTAAGCACCATTAACGGTGTTTTTCTAATCATTTCAGACCCATGCAAAGTACCATATTACATTGAGATACCACCACTTTCCCTGCTCCATAGGCCAAGTAGGGTTTCTTAACTTTCATTCCGATATCTAACTCAAACGGGTTCCTGGGCAATTTGAGTTGACTTCAAGGCCTCAAGCATCACGTCCCATTCCAGTGCTTTTGGTGTCTTGTGCAAGCCCCTAAGTTCCTCTCTGTGCAGTGCAGCACTTTCAGCTGCGCCCCAATGCAGCAGCACCGCATGCCTAATCAATATGGTTGGGGGCTTTCGCGATTTCCATCGCATAGTGAGGGCCCGAACAGCTAAGATACACGCCAGGTCTATAAAGCAATAATGTACCTTGTTTAGCCACTTGCTTGTGCAGGCCCAGAACACATTCCTCTGCAGTATTCAGTGTTGCCTTGTGTGCAGCTGCCCCTATTATGTCCCTTACTGTGTCCCAGTACCCTCGCACTTTCGGACAAGTCCACAACATGTGAATTAGGTCTGCCCCTTCTAACAGATTTCTCGGGCAACAGTGTTGCGTCTGAGGGAACTTTCTATCTAGCTTATGTGTAGTTAGGTAAGCTCGATGCAACACCATTGTCTGTACAAATTTAAACTTTGCGTTCCTCTGTTTTCCTTGAGTGCTCCAGCACATTCGCCCATTTCTTATCCGTTAAGTCCCTGCCTATGTCCTCTACCCACACAGTCCGTAAAACGTCCAGTGTAATTCGTGTGTGCGAGCTTAGCGCATTGTAGAGGCATCTAATAAGGTGCCTGCTTGTGCCCATATAGTAAATCATCTTGACATGGTTGTGGGTGGGGGGTTCCTGCCTCTGCGGAGCCCAATGTGTTTTTAGGTCGAGCAATTTATTGCTCGAAACCTATTACATGTGACCAAACTCTCTTGAACAAGCCGGATTTCCTACAATGCATGTTGTGTACTGGAGCGTAAAAGCTTCCCCAGGCACGCTCTTGGCCTCACTCACACCCCATATGCCTGATCCCCCTCCCCCGCCCCCCAACGCCTCGCACCAGACTCCCCCGCCGCTCGCCATATGCTCGTTCCCTCCCACTGGCAGCCTGCGGCCACTGATCACAGTAAAGGCTTTGATCTATCTCACACCCCTCTTCCACTCCCTCCTCCCACTTGCTCCTACTGACCATGTAAAGGGGACGACACTGGAACAATGGCTGCCTCGCCAGGAATGGCCTTCTGTCGACCCCTTCTTACATCCTCCAGACATGGCTGAGGCAGCTTCTTCCTGCAGTTTGTTCTTAGGTCCATGCACACCACAACTTCGCCTTGCTTTGTTGTATTTTTGCATTGTTAATGTTCACATTTGTTCGCAATTCACCATGTGCCTTTCGTTTCTGTCTCACTCTCTCCTACCCCTTCACTGTCTTGGCCTCTCCGCTCTTCCTCTATTTCTGTCTCACTCTCTCCTGCCCCTTCACTGTCTTTGCCTCTCCACTCTTCCTCTATTTCTGTCTCACTCTCTCCTGCCCCTTCACTGTCTTGACCTCTCCACTCTTCCTCAGTTTCCATCTCACTCTCTCCTGTCCCTTCATTGTCTTGGCCTCTCCACTCTTCTTCTATTCCTGCCCATTCACTGTCTTGCTTCTGTTTATTGTATTTACACAAAACTAATATCTTGGTCTATTCCTTTTCAATAATCAGGCATTTTTGTTTATTAGGTGTTTATGTTTTTGATGGGTTTATTTATAGGCGCCCTCACTCTATCGCCCTCACTCTTATCTATCTATCGCACTCACTCTATCTATCGCACTCACTCTACCTATCGGACTCACTCAGCACCACCACTCAAGGGCACCACAGCATCAATCTGTGCAACCATTCAACAACAAATGGTTCAAATATGTTCTCTCAATTTCTCAAAGTTTATTACAAATGTCACAAAAAGATGTTAATATTTCACCTCTGTTCTTGGATTTTCATCACAATAAAATACACTTAACACAATCTTCACAAAAGTTATTTACAAAAGTTTAAGCTATTGCTATTATAAATTACAATAACCTTTATTTTTATATATTGGGGCAGCGCCTTGTGCAATAAGTATAAGTGTACCGGGGCCCCAGTTTCATTAACGAAGGTGTCATGGTCGAGCAGCGTCCGGTCCCCAAGCAGGTCTGCTACTGTGCTGATCCCGGCATCCAGCCAGGGTGTTAATTTGCGCTTAGTGAGCTTGCCGCCCGTCAGTGGGATCCCTAGTAGTGGAATATTCCCGAATATGCACGGGGCGCCCGGGCATACTGCAGTGCCGCCCTCCAGCATCGGAGCGCCGTGTATAACAGTGGGGGGAGATCGCTCGGGAGTCTGCTACGAGGGAGCAACAGGACATGTAAGGCCCCATTGTCAATATCCGCATCCGTGTATCCTATTTCTTGCAAATTGCGTCCCGCCGTTCCATACAACAACCATTGCAACTGGCATGCATAATGATATGCATGCAAGTACTGGACACCCAGGCCTCCCTTGCGTGTATCCACTTGCAATTTTTTAAGGCTTATCCGTCGTCTACCAGGTCCCCATTTAAGGTCAATAAGCAAAGTGTCCAACATTTTAAACGTAGCATGTGGCACTATTATCGGCAAGTTAGTAAAATAATACAATAATCTCGGCAGGACCACCATTTTTGTCAGGGCCGCCCTACCCATAACAGACAACCGCAGCGCAGTCCAGAAAGTGACGCTTGAGCGCAAGGATCGCATCACTTTGCGTAAATTACAGTCTAACATATCAGCCTGTGTCCTGTAGACCTGTATACCTAGGTACTTAAATGTGTGTGGGGTCACCTGGAGTCTATTATCTCCAAAGTCTACTTCTGTGATGTCTGCGTGCTCTGCAAAGAAAAAAGCTTGCGATTTAGCAACATTAATGGCCAGTCCTAATATGTTTTCAAATTGATAAAAAGTCTCGTATATTGGGGCCAGTGACATTCCGAGGTCATAAAAATACAGAATAATGTCGTCCGCGTACGCAGAGAAAAAGTGCTGTGTTTTTCCCCGCATTATACCTCAGTCAGCGAATTCTTTGCGCTTTTTGATAGCCAATAGTTCTAGGCTCAATATAAATATAAGGGGCGATATTGGACAACCTTGTCTAGTCCCTTTATGTATGGCGTATTCTTCTGAGATATGACCAACTGTACGAGCGCGCGCCGTGGGGGGCCCATACAGCAAGCGCAGCCATGTAATATATCCCTTCGAGATCCCAAACTTCTCCAGTACCCTAATGAACCCCTTTTTAATCATTTCAAGATCAGTAAAGAATCCTGGTTAGTAAAGCCAAAATCGTGTTTGACCAATTTTAATGATCTTGAGCCTGGCTGGTTCCTGAAGCAAAACCTGGGCCTGCAGCTTTTATGGGATCAATTAATTTTCAGAGTTTCCCCTGCCTTTCCAAGGTAGATTTGAAAAAATCAGAGAGGACAGAGATTGACATTGAATCAATTGGAACAGGAGCAGAAGGACGTGCTTTGAGAGATGCCTGCCTTAGCAGAAAATTACCAATGTAGATTATAATAGGTCTAGGATTTTTTGATCTATTACTAGAGCCAGGGGGCAGGTTTCTGTTAAATCTGCTAAGAGGGAGACGGTGCTTACTCTGAATATGAGAGTACATGTCTCAATCCGGAAATGCATTAGAGAAAAGTTTGACAATAAATTGTCGGGGATCATCCCTTTCTTTCCCCTCTGGGATGCCAAAAACATCAAGTTTGTTCCGCCGTTGGCAGTTTTCCAAGTCCTCAATCTTAAATTAGGTTTTGTCCAGGTGCTCATCGTGTCTTTCCAAGATCCGACTTGTATATAATCTGGTATTCTCTATATCGGACACATGTTCTTGTATTTCAGCAATCTCCGTGGAGAGGACAGAGACCCTACTGAAAACTTTGGCTAAAGATTGCTGAATAGCTGTACCTTCTTCTCGGGCTTGGACATAATACTGTTGCGATTCGAACCGCTGTGTTTGAAGAAGCTGTAGTATACTAAGTAGAGCGGCTTTGTGCTCTAGGTTCACAGAGAGAGAGTCTGAGGAGTCTTCTGAGGCAGAGCGATTAGGCGGGATATCCTTTGAAACATCACTTAGAGCAGGGGTCTCCAAACCGGTCCTGGAGGGCCGGATCCATGCCAGATTTTTAAAATTACTACATGTATCTCAATAGGGATATCCAAAAAATCTGGCATGGATCCGGCCCTCCAGGACCGGTTTGGAGACCCCCGACTTAGAGACCTGAGGCCCCTTGAGGGTTCCAAGACACTACAGTGAGGTGAGGCTCTGCAAGAAAGTAATTCAGGGAATTGATGCCCAGCTTTGCTAATGTATCCCCTCTTGTGTGCTCTTGCAAAGCCTCCTGAGCATACGTTGATGATAGTACTGTGATCAGAGCCTTTACCTCACCCTTTGATTTCTCCCAATTACGCAGAGGGCTGCTTTTAGTTCCTCTATAGGGCTTTCCCTTCCTCCTGTAGAGAGAGAGTCTTTCCCTCAGAGATTTTTTAAAGCCACCCTTTGAGCTCTCTCGTTGCTGCTGCCTTCCCCGTTACTGCTTTAAGGCCGGACTTGGTGCAGAGTGGATCGTGAGGGCAGAGGGTAGAGAGGGCAATTGCCAGTACTGAAGCAGCAGGCAACGGAGTAGGATTAGCTGCTCATACGAGAGATATATATATATATATATATATATATATATATATATATCTCTTTCCCTCTGATTTGATTTTTCTATTAATTTATCAAATTGTTTAATAATTTTAGAAATTAGATTTATCTATATTCTAGGAACAAGTCGTTAAGCCCTATACCGTTATTTGATCGGCAGAAAAATCAATGTATAAATTGAACATGTTGTCTATACCAGCACTTTATATTTATTTACGCACTTTTTGCACAATTTTCACTCACTCGTGTATGCACTGAAAAAAGATTGATAAAAAAAAATCGTTATAAAAAAGATATACATCGTTATGCACAAATGACTCATAGGCCATACTGGTTGGGATGGTAATAAGCGGATTTATCCGGTAATAATTCACTATGGCGATATCAGTAATATTGGCAGTCTTGGATTTATCCAATGAGTATTTTAAACATGAATGTGTATTTATTTTTTTATGAATACTATGACATTCAAGCACTTTACATGTTTTTAGAATATTTTAAACATGTGTATATATATTGAGTGTGTCATATTATGTTAACCTGCCTATGTAGTATGAAACTACAAAACGATCTCTGTAGTAACTATAGTCTGTTGTTTATGTTCACCATCATGTGACCTAAGATGTCAGACAATGGGAGTGGTGATATTCACTTTAAATGGTAGATGGCTTTCTTTCCACTTTTTACACGTGAACAAGGGCTTACGGGCTTGAAACGCGTTGTGTGTTGGGGTCTCTCTAAATAAATAAGATTTCTGCCCAGAAGAAACTACGGAGGACTGTGTCTCTTTCCTCGCCTAAACCGCCGAGTGTGGAATTGGGAAGTGGCCGAGTTTCCAGGATATATATATATATATATATATATATATATATATATATATATATATATATATATATATATACATATATATATCACGTAATCCTGTCAGGATAGCTGCCACGTCTTGAATCACACGCTGCCGCCAGCAAACAGGACACAGACCCGGTATCAGTGCTTCAGTTGTTTATTTCCCCAAAAGTCAAAGACGCGTTTCGCAGCTTAAACGCCGCTTGTTCACTCGACTCAATATATATATATTGTGGTTGCCCTCACACAATTGGTGAACATTTCATGCTGACAAAGCTTTGTTTGAATTCTATTGGACAGTATTCCAACCTATGGGATTGAGTGAAGCCCTACCACAGCGAGGGCTTCAAGGTGAATCCATGCAATGGGCATTGATCAAGACATTTCTGTCAAAACACGTTTGCCTTTTTTAACAGAATAAAATGAATTATTGAGGACCCGCTGAGAGCTTCCAGTTGATGGTCATTTTGAATTTCGCGCAGCCACTTACACACGTGTGGAAGGCACCCGTTCGTTTGTGTTCAGCAGTTTGAATGTGGTGTTGGTGGAAAAAAATTATATATATATATATCAATCAAAAAAGCCCCAGAGCTTCAGAGACGCACACCACAAGGAAATGGTTCACCAGAACCCTTTGTTAGCAGCAAACAGCTATCGCACCTGATAGATAATTGTCCCTGACGCGTTTCGATGCCGGAGGCATCTTAATCATAGGGTAGGCAAGTTCAAAAACAGAAGATGGACTGCAGCATCATTTTATCCTGCATGCACCCTCCAGTGTAGAGCATGCTGGTTGCCGTAGTCCCGATTCTTTCCCTCCAGTGGGATCTGTTTATAAACAATGGTTTTACTACCGATATTAAAGTTAATTTGCATTTAGCCCTCCAGTGGGCCTCAGGTTTTGTTAGCTGCTTCCCAATTCTTCGTTTCCTTGTGCTGTTAAAGCAGCTGCAACACAATTCTGCAGCCTCTCAGACCTTCGCTGAACGATGGCGGCGGTGCAGTCTCCCACGGCCGGAGTTGCCGTGTGAAATGTCAATCAAAAAAGCCCCCGAGCTTCAGAGACGCACTCCACAAGGAAATGATTCACCAGAACCCTTTATAAGCAGCAAACAGCTATCGCAGCTGATAGATAATAGTCCCTGACGCGTTTCGATGCCTCCGGCATCTTCATCATAGGGTAGGCAAGTTCAAAAACAGAAGATGGACTGCAGCTTCATTTTATCCTACATGCACCCTCCAGTGTAGAGCATGCTGGTTGCCGAAGTCCCGATTCTTTCCCTCCAGTGGGATCCGTTTATAAACTATGGTTTTACTGCCGATATTAAAGTTAATTTGCATTTAGCCCTCCAGTGGGCCTCAGATTTTGTTAGCTGCTTCCCAATTCTTCGTTTCCTTGTGCTGGAAAAGCGGCTGCAACACAATTCTGCAGCCTCTCAGACCTTCGCTGAACGATGGCGGCGGTGCAGTCTCCCACGGCCGGAGTTGCAGTGTGAAATGTCAATCAAAAAAGCCCCCGAGCTTCAGAGACGCACACTACAAGGAAATGGTTCACCAGAACCCTTTATTAGCCGCAAACAGCTATCGCACCTGATAGATAATTGTCCCTGACGTGTTTCGATGCCTCTGAAGCTCGGGGGCTTTTTTGATTGACATTTCACACTGCAACTCCGGCCGTTGCCCAGCCCAAGCAAGTATGGGCTCGCCATTGGCCCGGGCGCAACCGGCACAGTGGCAATGTCACAAGTTCTTTGTAGCACAAAGGAGGTGATGGCTCCTCCTTCCCTGGCAATGAGCATAGGTGCCTCCTGGCACTAATCAATTATGGGCCCTGGAGTCCCCCTGGCTGCAGGTATAGCGACCCGCACAGCGGGAATGTCACATGCACTTTATATCGCCAACAGGTAATGGCCCCTCTTCCCCTGGCAACTGGCATCATTGCCTTCTGCCACTAATGAATTATGAGGCCTGCAGTCCCCTTGGCTGCAAGTATAGCATCCCATTGTTTGTTAATTTGTTTTGTGCCTCGTCAGCCTTTTCATTCTGTTTAGCAGAGTCACGCATCCCTCCCTCACTGCTCCCACCTTGCTTGCTACTTCGTTGCTTATTCTTTATCTGTGTGCCGTGCTTGTTATTTTGTTTCTTTTGCCCAATTAGCCTTTTCATTCTGTTTAGTCTAGTCCACTATTTGTACATATTTTGTTTAATTTCTGTGCCCAGTCACCCATTTTCGTTCCTGTTAGATTAGCTATTAGCCTGAACTCACTATTAACTGTATAATATCTGCTGTAACCCTACTTGTGCCTCGCCACGCGCTTCCTGCCTTTTTGCCATTTTCAATGCTACTCCCGCCCAGTGCCCCTCCTTAGCCCAGACCTACTTAAAGGAGACCGCAATGCAGGCGCACCAAAGGCAAGCCTGTCTGCTGGACCGCACCCTGTGCCAGGAACCTTGGCCCTCTGGCCACCCACTGATACTCCACCACCGAACTTCTGGCCCTGGACCCCAGATGCTGCATCACTTCTCCCGATCATCAAAAGGAATGTTCGCCTGCAGCTTCACATGCAAAACAGGACCTCCCGTCCGCACTGGAACCCTCGCCACACCCACTCCGCCAACCACAGGCATCCCAAACCTGCTCCAGTGTATAATGCTCAATGCCTGGTCCCTCTACAAACAAGCCACCAAAATCTTTGACACAATCATCTCCCTGCCCTCAACATAAGCTTCATCACCAAGACCTGGCTCAACACCCAACATCACCACTGTAACGCCCGCCGGCTACAAGACCATACACCGGGTCCATACCAATAAACACGAAGGAAGCATTGCCATCATCCTCAAGGAAACTCTTCAGTGCACCACCCCGAAGATGACATCACATGGATCGTGTAGCATTTCAACTTTCAACTTTCAACTTCAAACCAATGCCAAGACAACCATCCGTGACACCCTTGCCTACAGACCCCCCACGACCTTGCCCTGGTTTCTACGACGCTATGCTCTAATTTATCGCTCTTTTAATAACTCAAAGCACCACACCTTCCTCGGGGACCTCAACTTCCACCTTGACGAACCTGAAGATGCCAACTCCACCTACTTCCTGGAAAGCATTAACAAAATCAGCCTCAACCAGCTGGTCACCTGCCCCACACACAGTGCAGGATGCACGTTGGACCCGATCTTCACAGCCAGCGACAGAATCAAGCACTGCCATGTCATTGAACTCACTTAGACGAAACACACCATCATCCACTTCACCATCACAGGTACCCTGAGTTAAGTGACAGAGACCCAATGGACGGACACTCTCAACACCACCCATCTTGACATCGCAACCGACTTGGAACAGGCTGTCCAGAACTTCTCCACCTGGATCACTGTGCTGACAGTCACCCCCATGAAGCCAGCCAAAACCAGTAGATCCACAAAGAAAGCCAGTTGGTATACACCAGAACTCCGTACCATCAAACACTTGCAAACGACTAGAAAGACGAGGGCACTTCACAAGGACCTCACAGACCGAGCCACCTTCAAGTCAGCTCTCAACAAATACCACCAAAGCCTCAAGGACACTAAGAGATGCCATGACAGACCACATCGCAGCAAGCGTCAACCACACCAAAGAACTCTTCTGTGTCATCAGAGAATTTTGTTGCCAGTCATCCACTGTGAACATGGTCCACACTTACCAAGATCTCAACGACACACTGGCAAACTAGTTCCACAACAAGATATCTGCCATCTACAGCAAATTCAATCCTCCACCCACCAACATTGAAAATCTCCTAACACCAATGAACACAACCCACAGCCTCCCGCTCACCACCTGTAATCTGCTAACCGCACAGACCCACAACAGCCATCATTACCTCCATCTCCTCCAGAGCACCCACAGACTCCTGCCCCACCACTTATTTACCTTGGCACAAAATGAAATCCACAGTGAACTTGCCTCCATTCTCAGCGCATCCTTCACCACAGCCACCTTTCCGTTGTCAGACCCTTCCTGAAGAAAGCCTCTGTCGACCCCAGCAAACTCAAAAACTACCATCCCATCTTGCTGCTCCTATTCCCCGCCAAAGTCCTCGAGAAGGCCATCAACAACCAGCTCCCCAAACACCCAGAAAGAAATAACTTCCTCAACACCTTGAAGTCCGGCATCCACGCCAACCACAGCACCGAGACAGCCCTGATCGCCGCCTCAAATGACACCAGAACCCTCCTTGACCGGGGTTGGGGTGAAACAGTGGTCCTTATCCTCTTTGACCTCTCTGCGATGTTCAACAGCGTATCCCGACACAACCTCTTCAGAAAACACCACGTCGGCATTCAGGTAGACACCCTTAAATGGATCGCATTTTTCCTCACAGTACGCACCCAGAGAAACGGCCTACCACCCTTCACCTATGAGCCCAAGAGAATCATCTGATGCGTTTCCCAAGGCTCACCCCTTAGCCCCACCCTGCTCAACAGCTACATGACACCACTGGCCGACATAGTCAGAACCCATGGACTCTACATCATATCCTAAGTAGACAACACTCATCTTCTCTCTCACGGAAGGCCGTGCTACCACAAATCTACATCCAAAAAGACATTCTAACTTTTGAGGAAATTCAGTGCGCACTAAACCAGTCTTGAAGCTGAAACTGTAATGCTGAGCCACTATTCCTCTGCGAGACTCTTGTAGTCCATGTTATCGAGATGTAGATGGGAAACTTGGATGCACTGGTAAGGATGCAGTGCTCAGAAACGTGCAGAACCTTTCCTTTAAGTCATTTTATTTAATAACTTGGTAGTTTGATCAAAACGTATCATTATACCCCCTATGGTCAAGCTATTGTTACTGGCAAGTAACATTTAATGTATTTTGTCAGAGAAGATATTTGAAGCCTTCTATATGTTGCAGTGTATCAGCAAACATTTTACAATTAACCTGTTGCTTTCTTATAAGTTTAGTTCTAATTAAAGTGGTGGAATGTTTGGTGCTAAAAATGATACATTAATTGGAAAATATGTCTTTTGAGCGAAACAGTGTGCAATAGCGATATAAAAATGTCTAGGCTTTACTGATTATCCTAGTAAACTGACATTCTGGTTGATTAAAGTAGCATTTTAAACTGTGGGTTTTAAAATGCAATAGGTCATTCACCGCTCTCTGATTCATAACGGAATAGACCATTAAAACTGGCACTGAACTCTTTTGTGGAAAATTCATTTTCCTCCACCCTGGCCTAGATATCCTTTTCTGGATATCTAGTGCATTCATTGCTTCTTGGAAAGCGAGAAATGTGCAATGTCGTTGGTGGGGATAACCCACCTTATGGTGCCTTATGTTCGCCTTGAAGAATCCAGCCTTTCCATCTGTCGTCCTCACTGCATCTTTAGAGTATGCTGCAAGGGTAGGATTAAGAAGGAATCTATGTTTTAGATGGAGGGGGCACAGCCTAAAGCTGAATTTGTGGTGTCAGCAGTGGACTTTATGGTGTCCCCATTCTGGACATCTCAAAACTCCACTTGTATGAGACGTCTGTGGATCAGTTGATGTAAAACATATACATTTTGGATGTAAGTTTTCTCTAATGTATTTTTTAAGAATGTGTTCCAATACCCGTGGTTTCAGATTTAAGTAAATGTCATCTGAATTAAGTATTTGCCTTCGTACTTTCCTTCTTAATTGAAGCTCAAATTCGTTTTTTTTCTCTTTCTGTGCAGCGAGTCATTTTCCTGCAGCACTGCATTTGTATACAGTTTTTAGTATCCTGTGTAGAAGTACGGTAAAGATTTTTTTTCAACACAATGTAGAAATATTTTTTAAATAAGCTATAGTAGATCAGAAACAGTATTGTTGCACACATCTAGCTACACTCAGCTGGCGATGTTAAGCGCACTATCAGCACAGTCTATGGTGATTTTTCTAATGAACTATATTGCCTGCTGGATGCATGAGGTATCTGGTCATTTTTAAAGGTGAATGTAGTTGCGCTGTGACAGCACTGTAAGTAGAGCATGACTGAACACTTCTTTATTACTTACGTCAGTCACTTTAAGTTGTGAAATTAAAACGAATGTAATATTTTTTTCACGGGTGGTGGCAGCACAGTGCACTTCTAAACAACCACAGTTTTCACGAATATTGTGGCTATTGCCCTTTAAGGGAACTTTCTCCTTCATGTTTGTTTGGGCGAGATTATTGCAGTATAATTAATTTACTCTTCATGTACCAAGTAATATGAAAATTGCAGTTGCTTCACATCGCCATACATTTGTTGGTTAACTTATGTGTGTTATCTTGACATTTTAAACTTCTGTTTTAAAATTTACGTACCTACACTTATGCACTTGCAAAGACAGAAATTGTATCCTGGTGGAGGTGGGGGAGTAATAACCCCATCATATTTTACTTTGTTGTCACTAATATTAGTGGACAAACATTTTATGGTACAGGAATTCGTTTGTAGGGAATAGTTCCAGTTACCTTACCGGTCCTCTAGCTAACACTCATGTTGATGTGAGTGCTACCAGCGCTTCCTGCACCAGTCTTTCATATCTGTCTCAAATCTGGTTCCAATCTCTCCTTTTGAACCTTGCAATCTGAAAGCCACGTCAGTCAGTCCTTTTGCTAGGCTACATTTAAGTCAAAAGCTCATGTATGGAGACTATAAATGTCATATGAACCACAGAACTTTCATCTTTCTAAACCTCTTTCCGGAGAATACAAATGAAATAAAAAAAACAATGGTTTCTTATGATTCATTAATTTTGCAACATTAATGTTCTCTTCACAGTCATAAGACTTGTATTGCTAAATGTGTACCTCGCCTTGTGATAAGAGCACTAATACAAGAGTAAATGCAATTATAAAAAGAGTAACTGTTACCAGACTGTTATTCTGAAAGCATCAGTCCATTACATTTACTTATTCTTCATTGGAATATGAAACATATTCCCTTCCAAACTTCCATAGTTCTAATAGCGGAGAGGTTTGCTGAATGTAAAATACTAAAATGAAAATCATACAAATTATTAGTGGTAATGTCTGAGATGAATCATAAATTACATAGCAAAAAGAGTTCTCTGAAGCCATTAGCTAATCAGAATTAGTCGGTCGCATCCGAAAAACGAAATACCTTCTGGCTACATGTCCAGGTTTCTTCAAACATTGAGTATGCTGAAGACCGCTGTAATGTCGAAGTCGCAAACAGATGGTGAACTATTGTTTATCTATTGTGAGACATCTAAACAGAGTGTCCGTAAACCATAAGCAGCATGAATATTCAGACATGTAGGTTTCATGAACCAGCTAGACTAATCACTTAGGTCATATAGCCATACAGCTTTCGATCTTCCTAATGAGACCATTAGTAAATGCTTGATGGGTCGTACATTGATATCTGACACGGAGACACCATCTGAAATGTATTGCTTAAGAGCTCCAGAAGACAAAGCTGAAACTTTTCATTTCATTCTTGATACAGCTCAAACACTTTATCAATCTGGGATTTCGTTTGTTTTTTATTCACATTTCACATGCTTTGCATTATCCCCAATATAAGCAGGAATATAAGCCCACAATTCCCCTCCCGCAGCCTACGTTTTCAAATTCTTTTGTTTTTCCATTGTTGGGATCAGAAGCTAAGAAGATTGTGGAGCGAAGCTGTTTGAGAATTAGACGTAAAGATGTACCGGAAGCAGCTATTTGCAATGACAAACTATGCATTGAACGGGTTGGAGAATGTACCTATCAGCATGTCTGTTCCAATCTGGGCCTTCTCAGTACTTTTTAAGTAGGGTCATGGAAAATAACTCCATTTAACTTCTGCCCAAAGTGCAGCTGAAAATTGGCATGCACATATAGTTACAAGGTATGCTATCTGTCTCTGGAAGGGCCATAAATCCAAGACCAGTGAGGCCTATGTCGATTTTAAACTAAAGACTCTAAAGATCAGAGAGAAACAAAGGAGGTTTGGCTAAGATGCAGGTTAGTCCTCGCAGGTGTTTATATTGTAAATTAGGTTTCGAGGATCCTGAAACCATTTGTAAAAATGAAAGCCAGACCCCCAAAATGGTTACGATTTCTCAGTTCGAACCAACAGCAGAAATGTACAGATTACCTAACTAGCATAGATAGCATTATACACTACAAAATGCATCTATAAGATCGCAAATTAGCTTACACTTTGCGAAAGGTCCATTTGTCAGCAATAATAGCATTAAAACATGGCCAAGATTAAATTCAATTATTCAATATGTCACCTGTTAAAACATTTCTAAAAGGGGTAAAGACATACCCACCAAGGTGTATCCCATCACGAATGTGAAACACAGTTACAATACAATTGCGAAGAGCACTCTTTGAACCTCTGTACACTGAAAACAACCTCTTTTGTGGCACTCACATCACTGAGAAGGATTAAGTATGCTACAAGTACTTGACACGAGTGGTTTAGTAAACGGTGGACTTACGGCGCCACACCTAGCTGAGAACATTTGGCTTCTCGGGTGATGTCCAAGCTAACCTCATTGACATGCCCTTTGGCGGGACTCGTCTTTTTGGTCAGAGAGCAGACGCGGCCTTGGAGCGCTTCAAGGAATCTTGTGCTACATCCAGATCCTTGGGCCTCTCTGTTACACCAGGTGGGCATTCTAGTTTTTGTCCCTTTTGTGACTAGGGAAGGGGTTTTCAACCAAGTCCGCCATATCCCAACTACCGTCCTGCACAGACTCCCCAAGTTGTACGAGGAAGTGGACGCATTTTTTTATGACCTCAGAATGTAGCCAGAAGTCGTTTGCCACCCAGCCCTCGGCAGCTGAAGCCTCAAAGCATTCCTAGTTTGGTTCTGCTAGGCCATGTTACTGCAGTCGAAGGGAGAATTCAACACCATCTTCTCAGTTGGAAGTCCATAACATCGGACAAATGGGTCTTGCAGATCATTCAGGAAGGCTATTGATTCCCTTTCTTTTCCTTCCCACTGACCGCCAACTCAAAAACGGCTGTCAGAGGATCATGTAGTGTTACTCTGAGAGGAAATCACAGCTCTCCTGGTCAAGGGAGCTATAGAAAAGTTCTGATTTCAGAAGTAGGCAGTAGTTGTTACTCCCGCTACTTTCTGATTCCAAAAAAGAACAAAGGGTGACAGCCCATTTTGGACCCTCGGAACATCAATCTCTTCCTCAAAAAGGATAAGTTTGATATGCTTACGTTGGCTCAGGTCTTGTCTACCCTAGACCAAAGAGACTGGCTGGTAGCATTGGACTTGCAGGATGCATGTTGTCACATCACCACCCTGCCCGCCCACAGGCATTACCTGCGGTTCAAGGTATACTTGCGGTTCAAAGTAGGCCATGAGGACTTTCAATTCATTGTGCTTCCAATTGCCCTTACCAGTGCCCCTCGGGTGTTCACCAAGATGATGGTGGTGGTTGCAGCTCATCTGCCCAGGTCAGGGGTGTCAGTCTTCCCCTTTCTCAACGACTGGCTGTTGAAGGCACCTTTTCCCCAGGCTGTTGTCCCCCACGTCTAGACTATGGCAAGACTCCTGCATTTGTTTGGGTTCTCTATAAACATGCCAAAGCTCCCTTTCTTCAGAGCTGTTCTGGACACAGTACAGTTTCGGGCTTATTCTCCCGAGCAGCGAGTTTAGGATATTCAGGTTATGATACCAATGTTTCAGCCTCGATCCTGGATTTCAGTGAGATTGACTCTGAGGCCTTTTGGTAAATCACGCCAGATGGCATATGCAGGCTCTGCAGTGGGACCTGAAGTTCCAGTGGGTGCAGCATCAGGGGACTCTCTCTGATGTGGTCAAGATCACGGAGGGGACTGCAAAAATACCTACAGTGGTGGTTGGAGAACTGTGATTGGATCCGAGGCAGACTCCTCTCCCTTCCCCATCCAGACCTCACAGTAGTGACAGCAGCATCACTCCTGGGATAGGGTGGCCATCTGGAAGAGGAAGAGATCAAGGGATACTAGTCTACGCCGGAGTCTGGGATTTGTTGGAGCTTTGGGTGATCCAGTTAGCATTGAAAGCATTTCTTCCCTCTGTGAAGGGGAAGTTATTTCAGGTGTTAGCGGCAACACTACCGCCATGTGGTACTGCAAGAAGTAGGGCGGGGTGGGGTCGCAAACCTTTTATTAAGAGGCCCTGCTTCTATGTATATGGTTGGAACAGCAGGGCATAACCCCTGTGGTTAGACAACTGGCAGGTTCTATGAATGCCAGGGTGAACGAACACAGCTGTAGATGCCTAGCAGATCACAAAGGGCATCCCCAGTTGGAGGTGGCGCACGTTCTCTTTCAGCAGTGGGGAAAGCCATGGTCGGATATTTGTTTGCTCAATGTCAGCGGTTTGGCAAGGTGGCTATCGCTCAGCAACGCTCTTCATTGCGAGTGGAGCTCAGGCCTACTGTACTCCTTTCCCCCTTACCACTTCTGCCCAGAGTTCTGAACAAGATCAAGAAAAACCGGGCCCAAGTCATTCTTGTGTCTCTGAGCCGGGCACAGAGAGTTTGGTATCCACAGCTTCTTCGAATGAGCAGTGAGCCTCCAATCAGGCTGCCCCTTTGGGAGAATCTTCTGTCACAGCAGCAAGGGAGGGTCCTCTACCCAAGCATGTCAACTTTCTGCCTCCTGGCATGGAGATTGAGCAGCAACAGTTAATAGCTTTCGACCTTCCTCTCGAAGTATGTAATGTTATTTTGGCAGCCAGGTGGCCATCCACTAAGCTGTAAGCGAATATTCTTCTATTTATTCATGCCCAGATGGTCTATGCTTTGGGTACTCTTAAGGTTTATCTTTCTGCTCTGTCTGTGGCATTCAAGTCCCCTAATGTAAATAGATTTCTAAAAAGGGCTTGATTTGATTTATTGTCTTGTATAGCGCTTGAATCACCCCCTGGGGGGTATCTCCGCACTTCCAGTGATCAGGGCAATGCCTTAAGGCAAGAGGGAGTTGGTTCCATATGAGAGGGGCTTGGTGAGAGAAGGACTTGCTTCCAGTCCTTGACTTTTTAATTCTGGGCGTTATGAGAAGGGCTTTGTAACTTGAGCCTAGAGCCCGAAGTGGGGTATTTGGGTGGAGCCTCTCCGCCAGATAGGAGGGTCCATTCCCCCATGTTGCTTTATGGGTAAGACAGCATATCTTAAATTTCACTTGTTGTCGTATGGGCAGCCAGTGTAGTTGGTGAAGGAGAGGTAGAGAAGCTGATCTATGGGGGCATTTAATATCAGGCAGGCAGCAGCTTGTGCATATGTTTCCTTCTACGCCCTTTGTCATGTCGCACAGGGACCTTAATTTGGTCCTCTCATTTCTCGTGTGCTCACTTTGAGCTGTTATATAATTGTTCCCTACGGCTGCTACAATCAAGACAGCCTTTCTGGTGGCAACATCTGCACCGAGGGTGAGTGAATTGCACACCTTATCATGCAAACCTCCCTTCTTGATGACTTTTGTGGATAAGGTGGTGTTTCAGACCCGTGCTTCATTCGTTCAAAAAGTGATGACCCTATTCCATCTGGGTAAATCAATCACACTGCCCACCTTTTTTGCTCCCCTGCATCCCTCTAAGGAAGATGAATGTCTCCACCATTGGCCCCCAAAAAGAGTGTTGTTGTTCTACCATGACCGCACAGAAGAGTTCCAGGTGGACATCCAACTGTTTGCGGTTTACATGGAAGC
This sequence comes from Lissotriton vulgaris, assembly GCF_964263255.1. Taxonomy (NCBI): domain Eukaryota; kingdom Metazoa; phylum Chordata; class Amphibia; order Caudata; family Salamandridae; genus Lissotriton; species Lissotriton vulgaris. The sequence continues at coordinate 1,103,794,346 of NC_141693.1, forward strand.
TAAAAAAAGGGCAGGCAGTGCAGAAATAGACCATTTCACGCTGGTTTGTTATCTGCATTAACCCCTTCGCTGCTGATGACGAGCTCAGCTCGTCATCAGCCACGGTGGTCGTGTGCGGATGACGAGCTGAGCTCGTCAGGTAAAGCTGCTTTTTAAAATTTGTCGCACACAGCGGGAAAAGCTGCTGCAGCGATGCGGTTAAGGACTGCAACGCCAAGGCTAGCAAGCAGCCTTTTGAGGGCTTCCGGGTCCATTCTTCCTGGGTAAAGGCTGCGACCACTGCGTTGACTTCGGGTATCCCAGTCCTGGACATCTGCCAGGCAGCAACGTGGGCATCTCTGCACACGTTTATCAAGCGCTACTGCCTGGCCAGTCAGGTCTGCAGGCACAGGACTTTTTAGTGTAGAAAATATGTCAACAACCCACCGCCAGGATGGGATGGCTTGGGTATCCATTCAAATGAAAGGAATCTGCAGCTAGAAGTCTCTATCAGATGAACAAGTTAATTACCTTCGGTAATACATTATCTGTATTTGTCCCTAATTTGTGTATGTTCACATTGTTTGCACTAACCTTTGACACATCCTAGGTGACGCACAGTCCATAGGGGTTGTACATGAGCAGTGGGTTCGGTTCTGAAGAGAGCACCAGACCCATTTGTGTGCTGAGAAAGGCCTACTTCATAGCATGGACAAAGTATTCCCCTGCAAATATGTTTAGTCTTACCAACTAGTGACAAACATGCTGTATGTTCCACAATACATTTGTATATCAGTAGGAAGGGTGCTAAAATCACTACCATAAACAAGTGGCCTTATCTACCTCCAGAGCATCAAGGTATAAGAGCTCTCTCATTAGTGATTGAGATATCCCTTGTTAGAAGGATGGGGCCCTATGTGAAGCATGCTGCTAACTGATAGGTGAGGGCTCTTCATTCTTTTCAGTAACACTCTTTGCCCCTGATCCTATGTGTTGGACAGGCCTCGTGGAAGGCCCGCTCCCTCCCCGCATGGCGGGGTCCGGACCCCTGCTCTCCCTGTATCCGAGACAAGAACAATCCTGGCAACCCACTGGGGCAACCCACGACCCGTCCCCAACGGAACTCCAGCTCCCGAACACCCCCGTATCGGCTGACCCGGGGCCCCGTCAGCACCACGGCCCGGCCCAGCCGCCATCTTTGGACACTACCTAGCAAGGCCGCGTGGCCTCGGCTCGACCCCAACCCTGGGCCTGGCCAGGCCCCGACATCGAGGCACCACCATCCACCCAGGAGGTGGAGGGACCACTTGGCAGGTCAATGAGAGTAGGAGTGTCAATGGCTCCCCTCCGCCAGGTGTCGATCGCCCCCGGCCTCCCCGGGCGCTGGCTCCACCCCCCTGCTGGGTGTCTGGACTCCCTCATCCCGGACCTCCCGACCTCCAAGTGCGAGGGTCCGGACATCAAAGGAGACCAGACCTATAACTGGGGCAGCTCCAGAGCAGGAAGGCAGTTGTATCCTGGAGTCGAGAGACACCGAGACAAACTCATCCTTGGAGGCCTGCTGGCGCTGCCGCGGCCCTTTCTTGTGAACCATCTCCGAAGCCTGCTGGCGCTGCCGCGGCCCTCTTCAACGTGAATCATCGTCTAGGCCTGCTGGCGCTGCCGCGGCCCCTTCTTGTGAACCATCTCCGAAGCCTGCTGACGCTGCCGCGGCCCTCTTCAACGTAAACCATCGTCTTGGCCTGCTGGCGCTGCCGCGGCCTTCCTCGTCGTGCACCATCGTCGTAGCCTGCTGGCGCTGCCGCGGCCCTCCTCGTTGTGAACTATCGTCCTAGCCTGCTGGCGCTGCCGCGGCCCTCATCACCTCGAACCATCTTCGTAGCCTGCTGGCGCTGCTGCGGCCCATCTTTGCGGACCCCCAAGCTCGAGGACTGTGAGCTTCCCTCTTGCTGCTCCTGTACCGGACCGGTACTAAGACTGCCCCGCTACCCATTTTCCCTACAGAGACTAGAATTGGCAGGATCCTCGTATCCTGGTCCTGCTGTATCGCTTATCACCTTGCCCTCAAGATTCTTATATAAAGTGTGTTGAACTCATCCTTGTGTGGTGTCCATCTGTGGGGGGGAAGTTACTTGTCTGTACGATCGCCGGAGACGGCCCTCACCGGAGGCCTCTCCCCCTGTACTCGCCCGACCCTCCGGGTCCCCGTCTAACATTGGTGGCCAGCGGCGCGATCCGAGCCAACGCATAATCGTACAGAGAGTAACTCACCCCACGACACACAGCCACCATGACGACAAAAGAGAACGGAACAACGGAAAAATTCCTGATGGAAAAACTAGAAGAATACAGCCACAAAGAACTAAAACAATTCTGCATCGAACTGGGCATTGCTACCACAGGACTAAGCACGAAAGATGACTTCAAACACGCCTTGGAATCTTGGGCGGAGACGGGTACGGCCGTACCTCAAGACCAAAGCCTCGAGACCACCGAAACAAGCACCGCTCCTACAGAAGAAAGAAGACCGGGCCTCTCATCGGAGGAAGCCCGAGAACGGGAGAAGAGCCGGCTCCACGAATTGGAACTGGCTCGACTTCGCTTAGATGGAGAACTCAAATTGGCGGAACAAAAAATAACTTTAGAACACTTACGGCTCCGAGAGGAGCGGGAAGAGAAACAAAGGCAGAGAGAGCTGGAAGAGAAAAAATTAGCCTACGAGCATGAGCGCAACTTGAAGGAACTAGAGATTTGGAGGCAGAACAAAGATCTCGGGGTCCCCAGGCACCCGAGCCCCCCTGTCACTACGGACCCCAAGGTCCACATCCCCAAGGATGTCGTCAGAGAATATTACCGGAACGATGATATCCAGCAATGGTTCAAAGCCTACGAAGTAGCCATGACCTCCCACCGGATCCCCCGGAGCGACTGGGGAGCCGGGTTATGGGGGAGGTTTGACAACGAAGGGCGAGACGCCCTGCTGCAACTCCCGGACCATCAGATGACGTCCTACGACCACATGAAAGCCGCCCTCCTCACTCGATACGGACTCACACCCGAGATGTACCGCCAGAGGTTCCGCGACTGCAAACGGATCCCGGGTACGACTTGGGTGGAGTACGTGAACTTCTTTAGCCGAGCCTTCGAGGGGTGGATCAAGGGCAGCAAGGTGACCACGTACGAGCAGCTCTTTGACCTTATTGTATGGGAGCACCTCTCTAACAACTGCTTCGTCGAGCTCAGGCAGCACCTCCTTGACAGTAAACTGACTGAACCTCGGCAACTCGCCATCGAGGCAGACCGATGGGAGAGCACCCGAGTTCCCCGAAACTGGCCCAGCGAACAGAACCGAGCCTCCCAGGGGCCCCATCGCCCCCGAGGGGGAGGAGGAGGCCAGGGTCGGGGCAGAGACACCGTCCCGGTGGCTCCCACCAGCAACACCCCGCCCCCGGCCGGAAGAGGGAGCCCCCCGACGCGGCCAGGTTTCCGCGCCAACGTTACCTGCCATCGATGCCAGAGACCCGGCCACTACGCCAATGATCCCAACTGCCCGAAAAACCAGAGCCCTATGCCCCGCCAGGTCGCTGCCGCCGCCCTGGGAGAAGAGCAAACCCAAGAAGACCCTGAAGAGTACGAGCCAGACCAGCCCGAGTGGGAGCCAGCCGCCATGTCCCTGGTCTGCCTAAAGGAAAGAGACCTGATCCCGCGGGCACCCCTTCCCGCCAACACGCAGAAGTACAGCCAGTGGGTCAACATTAATGGGCACCCAACTGAAGCCCTCCGCGACACCGGGGCCAGTGTGACCGCAGTCCGCTGCCATCTGGTGACCCCGGACCAGATCTTACCAAATATCCTTTGCCCAGTACTGTCGGCCGACAACTCCGAAAGCCTGTGTCGGATGGCCTGCGTCCCCTTCGAGTGGGGAGGAGTATCCAGAATGCTGAAAGTGACTGTCCGCGACGATGCCCCCGTGGACTGCCTCCTGGGGAACGATCTCGAAAGTTCTCCCTGGTCAGCCGTCGAGAGAAGAGAGCACCTGGGGATGCTGGGCCTCCCTGAATGGGCCTGCGTAACGACCCGGTCCATGGCCGTCCGCGCCATCCCCAGTCCCGAAGAACCCGAATGGCCAGAGCCCCCTCCCCCGATCGTCCAAGAAGGAACCACCCTGGAAACCAGTTCTCCGGAGCACAGCGAAGAAGGACTCGATCGGCTCCGGGACCTTCCCGAACTGGCCCAGTGGCGTCAAGAGGGTGGCCCCACTCAGGAACAATTCCGACAGGAACAGAGAACATGTCCCTCCCTCGAGGGACTCCGGCAGCAAGCCCTCGCCCAGGGTACAGGAGACACCTCGGGGGCCCACTGGATTTATTGGGACAATGACCTGCTCTACAGTGAGCAAAAGATTGCTGAGCTAGGGGCCAGCCGGGTGCTGGTGGTCCCCCTCCGCTTCAGAGACTTCCTCTTGAACCTGGCACACGATGTGCCTCTTGCCGGACACCTGGGGCAAGACAAAACGTACAGCCGCCTGGTGACCCACTTCTACTGGCCCAAGATGCGGAATGATGTAACAAACCACTGCCGGGCCTGCCCAACCTGCCAGGCCAGCGGGAAGAGCGGCCGAAAACTCAAAGCACCCTTGCAGCCTTTCCCCATCGTCACCACCCCGTTTGAACGGGTGGGAATAGACATTGTGGGGCCCCTGGAGCCCAGAACAGCACAAGGACACCGGTTCATCCTGGTCCTGGTGGACCAATCCACCCGCTATCCCGAGGCCATTCCTCTTCGGACCGTGACGGCGCCCGTGGTAGGCCGAGCCCTGATGGGGATCTTCTCACAGGTGGGCTTCCCCCGGGAAGTCGTCAGCGACAGGGGCACGAACTTTATCTCTAAATACATGAAGTCCCTCTGGCAACAGTGCGGGATCACCTACAAATTCACAACCCCCTATCACCCGCAAGGAAATGGACTGGTCGAGCGGTTTAACCGCACCCTCAAGGGGATGATCATGGGCCTGGAAGGACCCCTACGTCGCCAATGGGATGTGTTGCTCCCGTGCCTCCTGTTCGCATACCGGGAAGTCCCCCAGAAATCCCTGGGCTTCAGCCCATTCGAACTCCTGTATGGGCACCCCGTCCGGGGTCCCCTCAGCTTGGTCAAAGAAGGGTGGGAGGTGCCCCCCCCAAAAGACTCCTCCGGATGTATACAAGTATCTCCTGACCCTCCGCAACCAGACCCGGCGATTCAGAGAACTCGCCAAGGCCAACCTCGAAGCCAGTCAGGAGGACATGAAGAGATGGTATGATCAGCATGCCTCCTCCATCGAGTTCGAGCCGGGACAACAGGTCTGGGTGATGTCCCCGGTAGAACCCTGCGCCCTACAGGACAAATGGACGGGGCCCTTCAAGGTGGTAGAGGGCATGGGTCCCGTCACCTACCTGATCGACATGGAGTCCCCCCGGAACCCCCTACGGGTCCTCCACGCCAACAGACTCAAACCCCACTTTGTACGTTCAGAACTCAGCCTCCTGATGGCTACCGATAGTGGGACGGAAGAAGACTCCGAGCCCCTTCCTGACCTGCTGAGAACGCTCGAGAAGGACGGCTCCGTGGAAGGGGTCAGACTCTCCGATGCCTTATCCCCTGAGCAACGCCAAGACTGTCGAGACCTTCTGCTCCAATTCGCCGACCTGTTTTCCCTCATCCCCGGGGTCACCCCCTGGTGCCTTCACGACGTGGACACCGGGGATAGTCCCCCTATTCGACACAGGGCGTACCGAGTGCCGGATCAGGTGCGCGCCTGCATCCAGAACGAAGTCTCCAAAATGCTGGCTCTGGGAGTGATCGAGCCATCTGCCAGCCCCTGGGCCAGCCCAGTCGTGCTGGTCCCCAAGGCTGCCGCCCCGGGCGTTGCCCACGAGCTCCGGTTCTGTGTGGACTATAGGGGCCTGAACGCCGTTACCAGAACCAACGCTCACCCCATTCCCCGGGCGGATGAGCTGATTGACCGCATGGGGGCCGCCCGCTACCTGAGCATCTTCGATCTAACAGCGGGCTACTGGCAGATCGGCCTCACCCCCGGGGCCCAAGAGCGATCCGCCTTCTCTACCCCGGATGGCCACTACCACTTCAAGGTGATGCCATTCGGCATGAAAAACGCTCCAGCTACCTTCCAGAGACTTGTGAACCAGGTACTGGCGACCTCGAAGAATTCAGCGCCGCCTATCTGGACGACATTGCTGTATACAGTCGCCACTGGGTAGACCACCTCCACCACCTCCGGGAGGTCCTGCACGCCCTCCGGCAGGCCGGGCTCACCATTAAAGCCAGCAAATGCCAGATCGGCCAAGGGTCCGTGACCTACCTGGGACACCAAGTGGGGAGCGGTCTAGTGGCCCCCCTCCAGCTCAAGATCGCTGCCATCCAGGCCTGGCAGCCCCCTGTCACCCAAACGGAGGTCCGAGCCTTCCTGGGGCTCACCGGGTACTACCGGCGGTTTGTAAAGGACTATGGCAGCATTGTGGGGCCCCTCACAGAACTTACATCCAAGAAAAACCCCAAAACAGTCAACTGGACTCCGGACTGTCAAGCGGCCTTTGAGAAATTGAAGGCCGCCATGTGCACCGCCCCCGTGCTCCAGGCCCCCGACTACAGCCGGGAATTCATAGTGCAGACGGACGCCTCAGATCATGGCATTGGGGCTGTCCTCTCTCAACTCAACACCGAGGGAGTCGATCAGCCGGTGGCCTTCATCAGCCGACGCCTGCTGGCCCTAGAACAGCGCTGGAGCACCATCAAGCGGGAGGCCTTCGCCGTGGTATGGGCCCTCAAGAAGCTCCGGCCCTATCTCTTCGGTACCCACTTCCGGGTGCAAACAGACCACCGACCCCTGCAATGGCTGATGCAGATGCGGGGAGAGAACCCAAAACTTTTGCGATGGTCCATCTCCCTGCAGGGGATGGACTTCACTGTGGAGCATCGTCCAGGCCAGGACCACGCCAACGCAGACGGCCTGTCACGCTTCTTCCGCCTCGGCGAGGAGAGTACCCAAGAGGATGGTTGACTCTCCCTGCCTTCAGCTGGGGGGACGCATGTTGGACAGGCCTCGTGGAAGGCCCGCTCCCTCCCCGCATGGCGGGGCCCGGACCCCTGCTCTCCCTGTTTCCGAGACCAGAACAATCCTGGCAACCCACCTGGGCAACCCACGACCCGTCCCCAACGGAACTCCAGCTCCCGAACACCCGCGTATCGGCTGACCCAGGGCCCCGTCAGCACCACGGCCCCGGCCCAGCCGCCATCTTTGGACACTACCTAGCAAGGCCGCGTGGCCTCGGCTCGACCCCAGCCCTGGGCCTGGCCAGGCCCCGACATCGAGGCACCACCATCCACCCAGGAGGTGGAGAGACCACTTGGCAGGTCAATGGGAGTAGGAGTGTCAATGGCTCCCGTCCGCCAGGTGTCGATCGCCCCCGGCCTCCCCGGGCGCTGGCTCCACCCCCCTGCTGGGTGTCTGGACTCCCTCATCCCGGACCTCCCGACCTCCAAGTGCGAGGGTCCGGACATCAAAGGAGACCAGACCTATAACTGGGGCAGCTCCAGAGCAGGAAGGCAGTTGTATCCTGGAGTCGAGAGACACCGAGACAAACTCATCCTTGGAGGCCTGCTGGCGCTGCCGCGGCCCTTTCTTGTGAACCATCTCCGAAGCCTGCTGGCGCTGCCGCGGCTCTCTTCAACGTGAATCATCGTCTAGGCCTGCTGGCGCTGCCGCTGCCGCTGCCCCTTCTTGTGAACCATCTCCGAAGCCTGCTGGCGCTGCCGCGTCCCTCTTCAACGTGAACCATCGTCTTGGCCTGCTGGCGCTGCCGCGGCCTTCCTCGTCGTGCACCATCGTCGTAGCTTGCTGGCGCTGCCGCGGCCCTCCTCGTTGTGAACTATCGTCCTAGCCTGCTGGCGCTGCCGCGGCCCTCATCACCTCGAACCATCTTCGTAGCCTGCTGGCGCTGCCGCGGCCCATCTTTGCGGACCCCCAAGCTCGAGGACTGTGAGCTTCCCTCTTGCTGCTCCTGTACCGGACCGGTACTAAGACTGTCCCGCTACCCATTTTCCCTACAGAGACTAGAATTGGCAGGATCCTCGTATCCTGGTCCTGCTGTATCGCTTATCACCTTGCCCTCAAGATTCTTATATAAAGTGTGTTGAACTCATCCTTGTGTGGTGTCCATCTGTGGGGGGGAAGTTACTTGTCTGTACGATCGCCGGAGATGGCCCTCACCGGAGGCCTCTCCCCCTGTACTCGACCGACCCTCCGGGTCCCCGTCTAACACTATGGGTTTCTGTTAACACCTTGCATGCTCATGACGAGCTGAGCTCCTCATGAGGCACAGTGCTCCGGTGCTCTTGACGAGCTCAGCTCGTCATGGGCCTTGGAACGCTCAGATGAATTCCCCTGCTGTGCTGAGCGTTCCACGGCAGCCAATGCACCTGTGACGAGCTGAGCTCGTCATGAGCACAGGAGCACTGTAGCTCATGACGAGCTCAGCTCGTCATGAGCATGCGGGCGCTGTACGCGCCCCCCCCAATCGCCCCCCCCTCCCAGCACAGCGGGGGAATTACCCCCTTAGCGAAGGGGTTAAGTCTCATATTCATTATAGTTAATAACACCCTTGCCCACGATTTCCATAGTGCTCTTTATACTGTGATTATGTTAACTGAGGGGGTTTATTTTAGGCATTTATATTTCTTCTCCCACGTATGGTAATGTTTGGATTCTTACATCCATGTCTCATGCACCAAGCCTCCTCTTCAACAGGACACCAAAGCCCTGAGAAGGGATGTTTGCCCTTTCTTCCCTCAAATGCTCAGTGTTATGGATCTAAGGGCACCCAGGATTCTGAGCTTTGTTTCTTTTACTCCCAAAGAAATTCTTGCCCTTGCATTGCAGTAAGTGTGAAGTAGAATCAATACCCTATCTTGCTGTGACCGTGACAGCAAATATTAGTTGTGTAACTGCAGAGCCACCCTTTCAGCTGTGGTGAAGGAGGGAAGGTTGCAAAACAACAATTGATGGACAGAATGCAGAACAATGTCATACATTCACCCCAGTACAGAGATCTGGGCCTAAATCCATCATTTTTTTGCACTCCACACCACCCCAGTTCAGACCTGGCCATATGCAAATCAGCCTTGAACCTGTGCCTCATGGGAACAGTCCAGCCCGAACTGCCAAGCCATGTCTTTCCTGGACCGGAATCAAGCATTTTAGACCGATTTCTGGCTATCAGCCGTCTTCAGCCAAGATAGCTTGACTCCAGTGGTGTGGAGAGCATGGGACTCACGTCTGAGCATACCCTTCCCACTCGGGGTGACAAATGCAAAACAACAGGAGGGAAGGTTGCCTGCCATAAATGTAGAGTTCTGCCTCAGACTGTGTGTAGAAGGCCAGAGGCGGCGACCTAATGTCCTAATAGTAAAAACTTGCTGTAAGGACCTGCTCAAAGAACATGATCTAACCTAGGATCACAAGTTGGTCAAGAAATCTTAATTAGTACAGTCCTGCGAAGGAGCCCCCTTGAGTAAAGCCAGTTTTGCGTACCAGCTCATCTGTTCTGCCGCTGCTTTGTTCGGTCTTTCACTCTAGCATTTGGGAAGCTATGTGACCAAGCATAGTTTGGAAGTCTCACTTAAAACTTCATTGGTCACCTGCCACCCCAGGGGCATGCTACTACCTCAATGCAGTACAATAAGTATCTAACTATTTCAGGAGAGATAGCTGCTCACTCTTTTCTGCCTCTGCAGAGCAGGCCCGAGTCCCATTATACCAGTGGCTGTTCTTAACTCCCTGTCATGGTTCCGGCAAGTGGCATTCTCTTCTGGAGTGTCATGGGGCAAAAAGCTATTGCTAGGAAAAATCTAGGAAGAGACCTACATCCTATAGACTGAGCCAAGTTTTTTACACTCATCTCTTTTTAATCTGTTATGAAGGAACTTGACTTGGTTATTCCTTTTGATTTTACCAAGCAAAAATCACATATCCTTAAGACTATGGTTTACGGCTCTCAGAGCTCCATGCTGCTAATATGGAGCTATCAGTAACATATAATCCTAATGTTCTTCCATAAATGGTATAATATACTTTTTTCAGATGATAAATTGAAGGATGAGAAAATGGGACTCTTGAAGTTAAAAATCTCTTCACCTGTTTGCTCCCTTCACAATATCTATTTCATGAAGGTTTTTTAAACTGCAGAGTGGGAACTTCTATTCATTTAATGCTGGAAACTATGACTGGAAAATGGCTTTCCAGATATGACAAATTACAAAATTGAGATCTTGCACTTGCCCCGTTTGGTCTACCTTTGGTGATGACCCTGGTACCCCCTACCTGCTTGATCTTTAAGTGTAGGGTACTCCAAACTTTACAGTAAATCACTGATTTGGTTAAAGAAAAATATGGGATACTCACTTGTACAGCTACCAAACCTTTTTTTTTTAATTGACTTGAACATCAGGGCAAAAAATTACATTCATCAGGGATTCATATTTGGCTATTATCACAATAAGACATCAGGACAATGCTACACCTTCCCCATCCATCATGGAAAGGATCATTACAGACGGCCCCCCTCCCCAACCCCCCCCCCCCCCCCCCCGGTAGTATCGTCCAGCTACAGAGATTCATCATCTATCTCTAATTCTGGTGGGTCACAGATATATCCTCTGTACTTATTCCAGTCTCCCCATACCTTTTCCCATTTTTGGGGACATCCACAATGGCTAAAAACCGACTTTTCAGCCACCATTACTTCATCCACATCCTTGCACAACTGTTGGAGTGTAGGCGTTACATCCGACCCCCATAACCTAGCAATGTTGCGTTTAGCGAAAATCATATCTAACATTGCCCAGTCTTGTTCCTGGTGAGTGAGGCCGTTAGCTTCCCACACATTCAATAGACAGTAGTCTGGGTTCTGGCAGCAGCGAAATGTCGACTGACTGGGAGATAGTGCGCATTACCTCGGCCCAGTATGCTGCAATTTGTGGACATTCCCAGATAGTGTTAAAAAATGTACCCTCCTCCCCACATTTCCGTAAGCAATATTGATGTTGGGCTTTCTTGATTGCATAGAGTGTCGTTCTGGTGTGGTACGTGCGGTGTAACACTTTGAGTTGGACCAGTCTGTGTCTGGACGGTATGGCTGTTTCACTCGGCAATGACAGTGCCTCTAGCCATTCCGACTCATCAAAGTCTCCTACCTCCCAGGACCAGGTGTGTCTCAATCTAGACGTCGGGTCAGGCAGATTGTTGACTAGTTTGCGGTATGTAAAGGACGTTGCCTTGCCAGTCATGTGCTCTGTTAGAAGTCTATCCTCCAGTGGGGTGGCCTCTGGTAAGGAAGTACCAGTCACTATGATCACCTGAAGCGCATGCCTGATTTGGAGATATCTAAACTTCCTCACTGTTTGCGCCATGCCGTACTGAGCTTCCAAATGGGTGAATTCGACCACTGCACCCTTTTCCAGAGGTCACCTACCAAGGAAATAACAATATTGTCCCAATTTTGAAACCCTTTACTGTTCCGGAGTCGTCCCAGCCTTTGTGAATCCCACAGTGGCGTCATTTGTGTGATTGTTCCTACACATTTTAATCGGGCCTGTGCTTGGTACCATATATGAATTGTATGTGCCGTTGGGCCGATCAACCCGGGGGGCCTATGTTTGCTATACAGGGCCAAAATTGGTTTCGTCACGCTTGCACTCTTAGATCCCCTTTATTTACTGCTGTTGCGTGCTCCAGGGTGTACTCTCCTTCAGAGTACAAGAACAACAAATCAAATGCGTGACCCTTAATTGAGTGACGTCCCCTGGTCACAGCATAATGCCCATGAATTGGGTTGTAAAGTTCCACAAAAGTTTTCAAAAAAAGCTTAAATTTCTTCAAACATCTTTATTTTCATTGTTTCCAAAGTCATTTTTTCAAAACGAATAATCCAGCCTTCTGGAAAATTATTAGGGTGTCCAATGCATTTCGGCTATGCAATAGCCTTCATCAGGGACTGGATTCTACAAATTAAATAATCACATGTAAGGATATAGCAGGGACTCAAATGTCAAATTCACAACTGTTAAATTGGTAAAGTCTCAAAAACGGTACAAATGTCACCCCGTGGATCAAAGAGAAAACTAATACAAAAAATACAATTGGGGTTAAGTTAAAAACTCAAAGCAAGTTGTGTTAAGACACCTCCACCAGATATTATAGCGAGAATAAGCCATGCACACATAGTAGAAAAAGGCGGTCCGAGCGTAGTTACAAGAGAAACCCTTTGCATAAATTTAGTTCTAAACCATAAAGAGAAAAGTATACACCCGCAGAAAAAAGTATACACCCGCTTACCGGTTAGACTGAAAGAAAACTCCTACACGCCATTTGCGGAAGTAGATTTCCGAAACAGGTGCGAGGCACCGGTTAAATCACCACGCTGATAGTGAATATAGAAAGTGGACTAAGTCCCTAGTCAAGCAGAGAAAGCGATCAACGTAGTATAGAAGGCGGACCGTAGTCCGTAGTAAATATAGAAAACGGACATTAGTCCCTAGTCATGCAATGAAATCAACCAATGTAGTAAAAAACGGACGAAAGTGTGTGAACAATTAGTTCAAGCGGCCATGATAGACAGGGGTGAGAACGTGTGAACAAAGGTGAAGTAAGAAGCAAAGGGTGTGTTCCTCATGTTTACAAAAACTCTAAATGACAATATTGCAAGTATTATCATATATAAATGAAAAAATGCAACTGTATCATATTCATAGACAGCGAACACTGGCTAAATGAACAAATTAAAAAACTAGAAAATCAAGTAAAATGGACTAAAAATAAACGGTTTCAAAATTAAACGAAATTAGTCACAAACATTGTGATTGAAAAAGGCAATTATCAGAAACCATGCACAGTCCATTGGGATTTAAACGTATCATGATATAGTTCATAGATAACAACTGAATTCAGTCCGATCATTCATTCCAGTTGGTTTAAGGGTTTCCAATTTGAAAATCCAAAAGTTTTCTCTTTGCAGCAGGTTCTTATGGTTGTCAATACCTTCACGTTTTTTTACAATTTCTTGAACAGTAAACCTGAGCTGACTGATGTTGTGTGAAGCTTCACAGAAATGTGTTGCAACTGTAGATTTGGTGTACTTGTTACGAATGTTCGACTTATGCTCGTTTAGTCTTACTTTCATCTTTCTCTCAGTCTTTCCCACATATCCTTGCCCACAGGGACATTTCAAAAGGTATATAACATTCATAGAATCGCAAGTTGCTGACACACGTAATTTGATCTTGAATCCTTTGCTCGGATGTGTGATAGTATTCCCTCTGATGATATTGTTGCAGTGACTGCAGTTGTGACAAGGCAACGTACCATGAAAAACTTCATTAGCATTCTCTGTTCTAGATTTAATCATGTTGCCTAAGTTTGTTCCCCCTTGGTATGCAAACAGAGGCATTTCTTTAAAGATGTTATTGAATTCTGTTTCTTGGGATAGTATCGCCCAGTGTTTTTTGATGATGTTCTTAAAAGCTTTACTCTAAGTTGAATATTTCGACACAACAACAATCCTTGTGTTTTCTTTTTTTGGAGCTTGAGTTATTAAATCCTTTCTCTCTCTTTGTGCACATCTCAACTTAGCATCATCTAGTACTTTTTGGGGGTATCCTCTACTTTATACACGATACCAGACAGGTTTTTGGGGAAAGTAGACAGCAAATTGAGGAAACTCCTTTCGGATTGGGGTGGCTCAAGGATAGCGTTGGCCGAACTCCAAAGAAGTGTTTACAAAGGAGGCCTTGCAATCCCAGCCATTAAAAAATACTACTGGACATCACAGATGGTAACAATCAACGACTGGCATAGATGAACCGGTGTAATAAGGTGGACCATCTGTGATGAGGCCGAGGAGTTATCCCTGTGCGTTATACCGGAAAAGCATCGGAAAAAACATGCCTACACACACACAGGCAGTAATCAGCGCATGCAACAGGGCCATCAAATTCCCAGGCTGGGCAAACAGACTGACGGCTGAACCCCACTCTGAGACAGTGACATGGTAAAAGAAGTGGATGATCTAGAGGGATTTAGAAAATGGAAACTATTAGATATAGCACACTTGGGTGATGTGTGGAGGGGATTGGCCTTAATTTAATTTGAAGACCTGCTGGAGGAACACCAGCTTGCAGACACAGAAAGATATAGATATATGCAACTATGACATGCCCTCCGGGGACATATTAAAGAAGGGGAGCAGCTGCCAGAATACAATCCCTTAGAGGACTGGTAACTAACGGAACCCATCTGCGACAAGAAAAGAATCAATAATTTACCCGACCCGCTGAGGGTCCTAAGGGAAGCCTGCGAGACACGACTGTTGGAGGATGACGATTGGATGGTAGCAATACAGAGCCCAAGGGAGGTAGCGGTTAGGGCAAGGTTTCGACTGGTCCAATTAAGGGTCAAACAGGTCCTACACTACAGGGACACTGATGTACAAGTTGGGGCGTAGCTCCTCATACCTGTGTGCAAGGGGTTGTGGAGACCCCAGGTTTGGGGATGCACAGCTATACAGAAATACTGGGAAAGGATGGTATGCATTATGTCCAAGGTGTTGGGACAGGAAATCCTTCTGGAAGCTAGATGGCATATTTTGTGTGTGACAGGAGAGCAGAGATGGCAAAGGTATGAGAAGCTGTGGCTAGTGGTGGCAGCAATGGTGGCAAAGAGAAATATTGCCAAGACCTGAGGGTGCTTGTATCGCTAGGGTAGAACAGTGGAAGACACACCTGGATTGGTGCAGCACAACAGAAAAGGTGGTCTGTGAAAGTAGAGGATGCCCCCAGGAATGAGGAAAAATATGGAACAGATGGGTGGAATATAGGGAAATCTTGAGAGTAAGGAGTGGGAAGGGACCATTAAGTAAACTAATTCCAATGTAACCAGATTGATGTTCAAATAGGACATGGTCCAGAGTAAATGTTGTATTACTAGCTACATTAAAAAATTTAAGATCTTTATGTATCGATAACGCTCATGTACATGTGACAGTGTATACTGCAATCAACGAAATTTTAATAAACAAATGTAAAAAAGAAATTTGGACAAGCAGCAGTAATGAAGTCTACACTTTTGCCAATGGCTAAGCGCCTTAGGAAATTGTCTGTTTGCATCTGTAACAATGTGATGTTCACCAAATTGTCCCCTTCCCTAGTGATGATGTCCTAATGAAGCCTTGGATGTTATGTTTGCAGAATGCGTATGGTGCCATTAGTATGGTCTCCCATTCGGCTGCCTGGATAACTGCTGGATAACTTCACACACAATTCTCAAGAATTTTGTCTCTGACCAGAATACATTATTAGTTTTATTCGTTTTGTAAGCAGCGCAGGTGCAGGTAGTATTCAGAGAGTATGTTTGGCGTAGTGTGGGTTGGTGTGTTATGCCGGAGGTCTTTACCAATTTCACATAGATGATAGATATGAGCATTTCCAGGCTCACTGTATGCGTTGAAGAAAACTGACAATGGTTTTGATTGCTGTTATGATTGGTTCTGATGTACGATCAGTGATAACCAACCATAGCAAATATCTGAGCTGTGTTGTATGTGTGAGCAGTGTTTTGTCCAGTGTGTTTGTCCTGTCTGTTAGCTACTGGAACTTGTGTGCACTGTGATGTGCAATAAGAGACGGCTCTGCACATCCCGGTGGATCTCTGGCAAGTGTGAACTATTTTGTATGTTGTTCATTTTCGTGTGCAGTATTGTAAGCTTGTTGATACCCATCTTTATGGTATATCTGAGCTGTGTTGGCTGAACTTGAAGTATGCTTTTCAATGTTTTGTGGTTTGTGGTTGTTGAGGCCAGACATGAGTTGAGGGTTCTTGTGATTGAAATAAAACGCAGAATTTGCTGCGATTCTATCTCAGACTGCATTTATGCTCTCTCAAACAGCCGATTCAGCCGACCTGGCAAGTGAAACCAGGCTTGACTGAGCTCTTGTCAAAATGTCCCGGACTAGTCAGTGGACCCAAACATACATTATTGTATTTTGTTCAGAGACTAGTACATTTAAAACATTTTGTATGGATTTTGTTAAGGTGACAGCTGATTATTGGTTCTTTTCTTACTTAATGTGTGAATTGTTAATGTTTATTGCAACTGTATTTCTCTCTCGGGGATCTCAATTGATAGTCATTAGCACTGAATAGTCCTGCCCACTTGCAGGGATCCTGGAGCACTTTTTCATAGAATGTCTTTAGGTGTAGATGTTCGCCTTTCTTCAGGAAGACCTTTAGAAACACTTAAGATAAGAACATTATGCAGCTTATTAGGAAGGCTTCAATGGCCACATTCTTCAGATTGTACTTAAAAGAAAGGGTAAAGAAACCCCTATATATGTATATTTAAAGCCAAATACTTTCTTAGAAAGCTTAAATCTCTTTCACAAACCATTTTTTGTAAAAGTAGAGAGATGAAGGATAGAAAGACAGCATAGTCCTACAGGCTGCCAATATTTGAGTATAAAAACAGCGTCTATGTCTTTAAGGGCCCAGAGTCCACCACAATCCCATTACGCCAGCATGTGGCAGTTGCTTCAGTTCTTTTTTTCCGGCTCCTGGTGACAGGATCTTTGAGCACTGAGCTTATCTTTATTTGGCTTTTTTCTCATAAAAAATCTCACATAGAATTTTTGTGACAGCTGTTTCACTTCACGGTTTTCAAATATCCCTTCATTTTCTGTCTTGTTCTGACAGGAATTAGTGTTTTTTAGTCAAATAAAATACCCTCTTTATTTGAAAAGTGTCCTGCCTGTTGGAGAAGAAGGCCAAGGCAGACCCACATGACGTCTGCATCATCTGCCTTCCTGAGAGCCATGTTCTGACAACTGCCAGCATTGCAGGAAAGTTTCTAGGTGTAACCTGAGGAAAAGGGAGAAAATTTGCCTCCATAGCACAGGAGAGCGACACATGGTAGCAGTCACTGTCTGAAGAGGGGACATCAGGAGAGCGAGGAGAGGGCCAGGGCTCTTCCAACTACCTCTGAGGACTCCAGGCGTCGGACATCCAAAAAGAAGTACAGCCCCAAAACGAAGTTGCTCCATGTCGACATCAAGACAAGGTACAGTTGCAACTTGTTCTCCATTGATGGTCGGGTCGACATTGAAGAGGAAACAAAGATTGACTTCAAGATGGCATAGGTCAACTTCGAAAGTGAGCACACTGTGAGGCACCCAAGTAGCTCAAAGTTGAGGAGTATGTCAGCGTAGAGACAAAGGAAAGTCGATGGGTGTGTCGGCGTGGAATGTCTTAGTCGAGATCATCTAGACATGCAGAAAGATCAAGGAAATCACTGCTCCCCCTCTATTCTCTGCCTACTCCTCCGCCGCCTCCTCCTCTTCTGGCTCCACTTCCACGGGCACCAATTCCTTCTCCACCTATGGGAGCCCTTCTTCCGAGGCATAGAGTTTTTAGGGGACTATCCCGTTCGAGAACTCTCCACTGTTCACTGAACTTCAGACATTGCCACAGGTCCCGGCAATCTTCTTCTCGACCATCCTACATATGCTTTCACCATTGTGCGTCTATGTATAGATCTAGGTCAGATACAAGAGCAATAAACCATTCCACCTACTATTCCACCTCCTATTCCAGAGGAGGAAGATGCTCTCTGCTGTTGAACTCTCCAGAACCACAGGTTTCTCCATTGGTTTATGTTACTATCTTCCAGGCACTACCTTCCAGGAGGTCCTGGTGAGAGGAACTGCAAAGGTAAACATCCCAATGTCAGTTCCAATGCCATCCACATCAGTCATATTAGATACGTTCACCGCCGTTCAGTGTCCAGGCCCCTCCTTCCTTTGGTTCTGGGCACACTGGAACCAGCAATGGACTTGTTCCTTACTCCAGCTAAATTTGCTCCATCGAGGCTACAAAACAAATATAGACCTCCAGAGCAGGGCCTATTCTTTCTCCAACCTGACCCACCTCTGGATTCTGTGGTCACCCTGGCGGCTGAAAAACCTAATTCTACTGTAATACTAGACAGGGAGAGTAAGAAGCTGGATTCAGTGGGCCGCAAAGTATGTGGTATATCTGCTACCATGAAGGCAGCAAGTGCATTTACTGTTCTGGGCAGGTACAACAGGGCCTTATGGGAGTCCTTACAGAAATTTGCAGATGGCCTCCCCAGAGACCAAAGAGAGGGTTTCCTTGACATTGCCAGAGGGGATGATGGCCTCCAACCAGATTATCAGTGCTTCAATGGATTTATCCTTGCTAGCAGCCCATGAGTACTGTCAAGGCGTGGCATTACGAAGATATTCATGGCTCCGTCTCACTGCCCTCAAGCAAGAATTTCAACAACAGATCCTTAATTTACCATTCCCTGGAACCACACTCTTCGGCAGTCACATGAACGAGATGGCCTGGATGAAGTCCGAAATGGAGACACTCAAGGCAGTAGGCCTCAAAAAACAAAAGACAAAAGGAACAACGAAGTCCCTACAAGCCCTACCAGCAGCATTTTTTCCCTCAGAGGCTTCAAACTCCCACTGATACCATGGTTGGCAACAAACCCAACAGTAGAGGCATTACCAGCAACAACAGTGGTAGCAGCCTAGAGGGAGAGCCGCTCAACAGCCTTCTCCCGAAGGAAAGCCTACAGCGGGCTCCAAGCCATGAATCTTTACTCCCTCCCCCTCCCCCCTCCATTACTCACTCTGGAAGTGGGAAGTATTTCCCATTTTCTGACCGAGTGGCAATCCATCACAAAAGACTCCTGGGTAATAAATATTGTTCGGAATGGGTATTGTCTCAGGTTCACCAATCCTGCACCGAATATTCCACCAAAACCATCTAACCACCATCTAAAGATTCTGTGTTCAGAAGTTGACATTCTTCTGCAGAAGCATGCAATGGAGACGGTTCCTCCCAAATAACGGGAAACAGGCATTTATTCCTAATATTTTCTGGTGAAAAAGAAAAATCCCAGAAACTAGTTCAGACCCATTTTTGATTTAAAACTGACTAACAGAGGGGAGGAGCTTCGCTGCCAACCAAGATGGCCGCGTGAGCTCGGAGCTCCGAAGACCTCCCGGTCTCCCGAATTAATCCTGCAGCCTATCCTGTCCCACGGTGGTGGGAATCGGTCGCCGAGCCGGGCCTGATGCGGCCCCCGTTCTCGGATTGAAAATCGGGCACTCCTAGCCACAGTTGTGTCGACGATCCCGGCGGCTCCTCCCTGCATCGCTTGTGCCAGGGTGGATCGTAGCGGTGTCCATACGGAGTTCCTCCCTGCCAGCGCTTCTCCTGCCCGAGAGGTTCACCTGGGCTCTGATCGCCTTGCTGGCTGATCCTGATTTTGTATCCCGGATTCCGAGCTGTGTGCACTGGTACTACCTCGCTGGACTTTCTTGCCCCGGTGTCCCCCCCCCCCCCCCCTCTGTCCTGTGGTCGACAACATGGCGGGCAAGGGCGGCTCGGATGCGGGCAAGACTCAACGGATCAATCGGAAGCCGTCCCAATCCCAGTCTACGATTCCCGAGCGCTTCTCCCAATCTAAGGGATCGCCTGGACAGGTGGTCCGATCAAACGACCCGAGGAGAGATGAGTCGCCGGATGACTCCGAATTAACGCTCAGGGACGTTATGGGAGCGATATCGGGGATGAGGGCAGAGATGCACACACTTCGCGAGGAGCTATCCAGCAAGGTCGACTCCCTGAAAATCGACCTGAATCTCATCAGGACGGACCTTGGGAAAACCAACGACCGGGTGAAGTCCTTGGACCTTAAAACATCCAGCCTGACCACTGATGTCTCAGACATCCAGACCGAAGTGCGCACTTTGAGGCAGGCTAATGGAGTACTGGCGCGCCGGCTGGATGAGTTCGAAGGCCGCGCGCGTCGCCAGAATGTCCGTATCACCGGAGTGCCGGAAAAAGCTGAGGAGGACTCTACTGAACTGTTTGTGGAGGACCTGGTGGTCAAGTGCTTGCAACCGGGGGGCCTGAGTAAGTTCTTCTCGGTAGAGAGGGCCCACAGGGTTCCTGGTGGACCGCCCAAGTCGGGAACAACCCCACGTCCTATCATTGCGAGGCTGTTCAATTATAGGGACAGGGACGCCATTCTACAGGCGTCGAGGGCCGCAGGCCCGCTCCATTTCCAGAACTCGGAAGTAAACTTTTTCCCAGACTTCACCCAGGCCGTCCAGAAACAGCGGCAGAGTTTTGCCGGGGTGAAGAGAAGACTCAGGGAAGTGGGCCTGCGGTACTCGATGCTGTATCCTGCTAAGCTTCGAATTGAACGCGACCACCGGACTTTCTTCTTCGAATTTCCTGAAGACGCGGGACACTGGCTTGACACCCTACCCCAGGAACGATCTGAATCTACCGATCGGACGGAGGATGCCACCGGAGGAGCGGCTGCACAGGAGTGATTTCGTGACTAGTTCTCTTCCGAGAAGCGGGGAGCCGTGAGGTGTCTCGACTTTAGACATTGGTTTTTATATTGACTCATTCTGCTACTGATATGGGGGGTGACGGGAGGGGATGGGATGCCTCCTTTCTCCTTCTTGGGCTTTTTGTAGGTTAGTTTTAGGGGCGACAGGCACACTGCTAGTTGGGGTGGATTTTAGTCTGATGCAGGGGTGCAGGGTGGGGGGTAGTTGGGATGTGTGGTGTTTTATTCTCTCTTTGTTTGATTCTTTCTCCTGGCTGAGGTGTATACGTCCTGTTGTACCGATGAACTGGGCACTGATGTGGGTGGTGGGGGGGGGGACGCGGAGAGTCCTTGACGATGGGGGGTAGACTGCTGCATTTGCTGAGCTGGAATGTTAACGGGTTGGGAGATCGTATTAAGAGGGGTGTAGTTTTGCAAATGATTAAACGGTGCTCTCCAGATGTTGTGTTTCTACAGGAGACTCACTTAGTGGGTCATGCTTGCCGGGCCTTGAATAGACGGGGATACAAAATGGTGGCTCATGCAGGCTTCTCCTCGGGCTCTAGGGGGGTGGGCATAATGGTGCGTGCGTCTCTTCCGTTGGAGGTGGAGTCTGTGCTGGCTGATGATAGGGGTAGATACGTGGCTTTGGTGGGCAGATGGGAGGGCCGCACGCTAGTTTTAGTTTCAGTTTACGTACCCCCGGGGTTACAGGACACCACATTCAGGGACTTGGGGGGCGCCATTTTAGGTCTCCCCGAGGGACTGCTGTTGGTGGGTGGGGACTTCAACTCAGTTGTCTCAGGGGAACTGGACCGTTTTCCTCCCAGGGATCTTCGCCCTTCCCAGTCTTGGATGTCTGATTTTGTATGTTCCATGGGGATGGTTGACTGCTGGCGTTTGCTCCACCCTACACAGCGACAGTATTCTTTTCTCTCGGGAGCTCATGGCAGCTTCTCCAGGCTGGACTACGTCCTGGCCCCGGCGGCCCAGGCGCAGTCCGTTTCCACCGCGCGCCTACTGGCCCGGGGTATCTCGGACCACTCCCCAGTTTGGATCTCATTTGACTTTCGGGTCCCGGCGTCTTCGCGGGTGGCCCCCATCAACCCGTGGTATTTTCGTGATCCGAAGACTCGAGCTCTCCTGGCCAAGGCTATGGACCGGTACTTTGCTGAGAATGCTGGCTCCGTGGCCTCAGCCGTTACATTGTGGGAGGCCTTTAAAGCTGTTCTCCGTGGCGAGGCCTTCTCCCTGATTGCGGAGGCGCGCCGCCGCCGCGATGTAGAAGTGGTACGACTGGAGTCTGAACTTGCAGACTTAAACGCACAGCTGGAGCTGGGCCCGTCGCCCGATTTGGTCCATGCCCTCTCGCTTAAGCAATCCGAACTCCGAGCCACGGCTACTGATGCAGCTAAGGCCTTGAGTAGGGAACAGCAGGGAAGGATCTACGATTCCGGTGATAAGGCTGGGAAGCTCCTGGCCTGGTTGGACAAGAGGGAGTTGGCGTCCCGGGTGGTCCCGGAGCTGGTGGGTGAGGACGGCCTGACTTTGACGGACCCGGCGGCCATAGCCGAGTCCTTCGCTGGATACTACGCGGGGGTCTACACCTCTGCTACCTCTCTCCCGGAGTCCGCTTCGGCCTCCTATTTGGAGGATATTGACCTCCCCTGTCTATCGGATCTTGACCGGGAGGACATGGACCGAGACCTGTCTGACGATGAGGTTGCCCTGGCGATTCGCTCGTTACGGTCCGGTAAGGCGCCGGGACCGAATGGTATCCCGGTGGAGCTGTATAAATTAAGGGCTGAAGCGCTGGCCACACCGCTGCGCAAAATGTTCCTCGAGGCCCGTGAACGGGGTGAACTCCCCCCAGATCAGAGATTAGCCACCGTAGTGGTGATCCACAAAGAAGGGAAGCCCCGGAACTTGCCCCGGTCTTACCGACCTATCTCATTGTTAAATGCGGAACCCAAAATCCTAGCGAAACTGCTGGCCAACCGGCTGGTGGGAGTGATCTCGGACCTGGTTCATCCGGACCAGTCTGGGTTCATCCCACACCGGAACACGGCGCTTAACCTGAGGAGACTCCACGCTGTACTGGCACGTGCTCACTTGCTCCGTGACCCGGCGGTTCTGGCTTCCCTTGACGCTACCATGGCTTTCGACTCCCTCGAGTGGAGTTACCTGTGGGCTGTTCTAGCTAAGCTGGGCTTCGGGCCTTCCTATATTGGATGGGTCCGGCTGCTATATTCTGCTCCGCTGGCTAATGTCGCAGTTAACGGTAGACTCTCGGCTTCTTTCACGCTGCACAGAGGTACCAGACAGGGCTGCCCGCTTTCGCCGCTCCTGTTTGCGCTAGCGCTGGAGCCCCTGGCAGCAAGGATTAGAACACACCCCGATGTTTCGGGCATTAAGTGGTCGCCTGGCTTCGAGGATCGAGTGTCGCTTTACGCGGACGACATCCTTCTTTACCTTACCTCTCCCTGTCGCTCGCTCATCGTGGTCTTCGACCTACTGGGAGTCTTTGGGTCGTACTCGGGGTTAGTGATCAATTGGTCCAAATCCTCCCTATACACGGTGCGTGGAGATACCCCGCGCCTCCCCCGTGGGTGCTCGATTCAGGTAGCCCAACAGGGCTTCCGGTACTTGGGCATCTACGTGTCGCTAGACCCGCGTGCCCGCTACACGCACAATCTTTTGCCACCGTTGGAGCGCCTGAAGAGGGATGTCGAGATCTGGAAAAAGCTGCCTATCTCCCTGATGGGTAGGGCGGCACTGTTTAAGATGATGGCGCTACCCCGCTTTCTCTATGCCCTGCAGAACTCGCAGGATCCGATTCCTGCCAAATATTTTGGTGCGATCGAGTCCCTGCAGAGGACGCTGCTGTGGGATGGACGGCCGAGGATATCGTTGCCTAAGCTGACTATTCCCTGCTATGACGGTGGGATAGCGCTACCGGACATGCGAAGATATTACTGGGCATCCCAGCTTGCGGCGATCAACCATGGCTTTTATGGCCCAGCGGTTAGTCCGGGCTATGCTATGGATCGCTGGCTGGTTGGGGACGGCAACTACTACAGAGCTCTCTACTCTAGGTCGTTGGACCGTCGATTGACGGGCCCAACCAGAACGATGGTACGTGTATGGCGCACGGTGACGGATACCCTTGGCTGGAAGGATAAGATCACTTTGGCTACTCCCCTGTATGATTCCGACGTGCTGGGGAAGTTGTGGAAGACCAAAGGGTTTGACCGGTGGGACACCATAGGCATTTCTAAGGTGGGTGACATGATTGTGCGGGGCGGCATTAAATCGTTTGCCTCGATGCAGCACGAATACCAGCTGGCGCCGACGGAATTTTTCCGACACGCCCAGCTTAGTCACGCCCTCTCCCCTCACGTCACTGACGGTGACGCCATCCCTGAATCTTCCCCCCTGGAGGATCGGGTACTGGACGGCCATATGCCGGACAGTGCCATTTCCTTGACCTACAAGAAGCTGATCAACGTGAGGGTGGACTTGCTTGAACGGTTACGAATGCACTGGGTGAATGACGGTATAGAACTGGATGATGAGGAATGGCAGTCGGCGGCGTCTTCTCCCAGGGAGGTGGCCATATCGGCGAGACTACGTCTGGTCCAGCTGAAAATCCTTCATAGGGTATATGTTACCGGCCCCAGGCTCATTCATATGGGGCTTTCCACGGATGGCCTGTGTCGGCGGGGTTGCGGTCTGCTGGCCACCTTCCTCCACGTTCTCTGGGAGTGTCCTGGTGTGGCCCGATATTGGAAGCGTGTGCATGATGTGATGGAGGAGGTGACGGGTGTGGCCCTGCCAGCCGAGGCTCGCCGTTGCCTCCTCAATGTGTGGTGTCCGAATGACTACAGTGTAGCCCAGACTCGGTGGGTAACCTTAGGTAATATGGTGGCCAAGAGGGACATTGCCCAGAAATGGGGTGCGCCCGCACCCCCGTCCCTTACCCTCTGGATGAATAACATGGACTGGTGCATGGTGCGGGAGAAAACGGTGTATGTGGCCAGGGGCAAGCCCAGAGCGTGGAGATCTGTGTGGGGCGCCTGGAACTCTTACCGGGGCGATTTATGTGAACCCCCGCCTGACCCGGAGGTGGACGTCCCACCCTCCCCATAGAATGCTACCCTTCCCGTGATTCCAGGCAGGTCATCCTGAAGTGAGAGCCCCCCATCGTACTCTCGTGCTGCACATATATACCTGAGTTGAGTTGGATGTGCGGCCCCCGGCCCCCTCCCACGGTGCCCCTTTACTATGCTTGCTCTGTCCTCGGCCACTTCTCTTCTTACTTTTTCTTCTTCCTAACTCCTCTGTGCTCCGGCACTTCCTTTTCGTGGCCTCTTGAGGCCCTTCCCTTTCTTTAGGTTCCTATATTGTTCCTCATTATAAAAATTAAACCTGATTGCTTCTGCGTGTTGTTGTGTACACGACTTTCTGTGCTATCTTAATGCTGCCTGGCCTCCGGGATGTACGGCTGAATAGCGGTGTACTTTTTCTATAAATAAAGGTTTTTCAAAAAAAAAAAAAAAAAAAAACTGACTAACAAGTGGATTAGATTAGAAAAGTTTTGAATGCTGGCACTGCATCAGATCTATTCACGGTTACACCAGGGACACTGGTTTTGCTTGATAGACCTCCAAGATGCGTACTTTCATATACCAATAGCCAAGAAGTATCACAGATTCTTGAGGGCCGCCGCGGGTCATGACCATTACCAGTACAAAGGGCTTCTGTTTGGCCTCAAATCAGCCCCCAGAACATTTCAAACTGTATGGCAGTGGTAGCTGCCCAGAAAACATCAAGTTTTCTTCTACCCCTACCTAGACGATTAGCTGATTAAGGTGTCGACTCCTCAGGAAGCTCATCTGCATTAGCAGTGGGCAAGCCGTTTCCTCCAAACATCAGGGCTTCATTCCAATCGCAAGAAGTCCACGTCTTCTACTGTTCAGACACTGCATTATTTGCGGTCTCTATCGACATCAGTCAAGCAAGAGTGTGTCACTCACTCATGAAAGCCTCTCACCCCACAGTGAGGACAGTGTCATCGCTCCTTGGTTCAATGGCTTCATATATCTTTCGAACTCCAAATGCCAGACTCCACATGTTTCCTCTTCAGGAATGTCTTGAGGATCAGTGGGACCAACTCACGGGCAGTTGCGAGGACAGGAACCCACACTCTCCCCTCCTTCCCCCCATGCAACCGTCTCTGAAATGGTGGTGCACTCTCATGAATCTGCTTCAAGGGATGCCATTTCATCAGAGCATAGTAACAGATGCCTTATTACTAGGATGAGGAGCACACGTGGATCAACTCCAGATCTAGGGAACATGGTCTCCTAGAGAGATGACCTACCACATCAGTCTTATCAAGATCCCCCACAGTTCACCTGGTATTGAAAGCTTTTCTCTCGTCATTCAAGACTTAATGCCTGCTTGTTCAGCCTGACAACATGACAGCCATATACTACCTCAACAAGCAGGGTAGAATGAGGTCCAGACCTTTATCCCACGAGGCCAGGTAATTTGGAAGTGGCTGATGGCCAGAAACCTGTGGATCCACATTTCAAGCTGCCATGCAGACCAGATCTAACAAAATACAGAGGCCAGATGGTTCCGCCCAATCTCTCCTTGAATTTGGCAGCATGGCTCTTAAGCTAGTTAAGTATGAACACCTGAACCTTCCGCAAGAATGCATGATCACTCTCGAGGAGGCTAAAGGACTGACAGCTCGTTCAGCCTGTTCATTCAAATAGAAGAGGTGTTGTACTTGGTGTTCTAATTAGAACGTGGACCCAACAACGTGTCAAGAAGAGATCATTCATCCATACTTACTTGATTTGGCAAAATTTGGATTACAATTCTCTTCCATAAAAGTTCATCTAGCAGCTCTTACTGCCTGCAGAAAATGTCCTTCACAAACCTCTTTTATCGTAAATTCCCTTTATCAAGGATTTTTTTTTTTAAGGGTTGAAAAGGGTTTTCCCTCCCATTAGGCATACTTCTCCTTCCTGGGAGCTCAATATAGTTCTCTCACACCTCATGCAGGACCGTTTTCAACCCATCACAAATCGTTCTTGCAACATCTCTCAAGGAAAACTGCTTTTCTCGTAGCTATCACATCAACACATAGGGTTAGTAAAATCCAGGTTTTGTGTTTTCACCGACCATACACCGTTTTTCACTCCAACAAGGTAGTGAAGAGGACTTACCCAAAATTCCTTACTTAAGTTATTTTGGAGTTTTAAGTCAACCAGATGATTTCCTTACCAAGTTTCTTTCAACATCCTGCCACACCTGCTGAAAGAACTCAAAATTCCCTAGACATTAGGTGAGACTTAAACTTTTATCTGGACAATTGCAAAATTGGACCAATTATTTGTATTCTATGGTCCAGTCCGTACAGATCTAGCCACATACAAACAGTCCATCTCCCAGTGGATGGTATGTAGCATCCTGTTATGCTACGAAAAAGCTAATAAGAATTTGTCTGCTAGACCTAAAGCTCATTCTACTAGGTAGATAGCAGCTGCTGCTGCTTTGATTACAGATGTCCATATAGCTCAAATTTGCAAAACCGCTACATGGATATCTATTTGCATGTTTACCAAACATTATTGTTTGGAATCGGACACTAGAACAGATGCTCAAGTAGGACAGGCCTCCATGAGGAATGTATTTGCTTGATCTGGTTGTTTGGTCATTCCTTTGTCTTTTCTTCTGTTGTTGGTTGGGATGGGCTTGCTACTCTTTTCAATTCTTATGACCATCAATGGAGATCCCCTGAGAGTGAAGGCATGGTTTCTTACCTGTAATCCCAGTTTCCTCTCAGGTGAATTTCCATTGAAGTCATAAGCAACCCTCCCGCCTCCCCGGTGGAAATGTCATAGGCGACTATTGGACCTATCTGTCGCTGCTATATCTCGTCAAAAAGAACGGAAGCAAATGCCACGTGCTGGGCATGATGGGATACTGGTGGGTTCTGGGCCATTAAAGGCACGGGCGCTGTTTTTATACGTACACAATGGCAGCCTATAGGGCTACACTGTCCATATATCCTTCATCTCTCTACTTTTACAGAAAAGGTTTGTGAAAGAGGTTTAAGCTTTCTATGAAAGTATTTGGCATTAAATATACATATATATGGGTTTCTTTACCCTTTTTTATGTACAATCTGAAAAAAATTGCTATTGTAGCCTTCCTTATTGGCTGCATAATGTTCGTAAGTGTTTCTACTGTCATTCCTGAAGAAAGGCGATCAACTACACTTAGATGACATACTATGGAAAAGTGCTCCGAGATCCCCGCAAAGTGGACGGGACTATTCAGTGCTTATGATTACAATGAAGATTCCCCTGAAAGTGAACTGGAATTACAGTTAAGAAACCAACGCTTACTACCCTGATGAAGCTTTGATGTATAGGAAAAGGAAATGGATTTGTCCAAGCCCTATCAGTTATCTTTTTTGGGGCTGGTGTTTAGCCTGTGAATGACAACAAACACGAATCCTTTTTGAAGCAATGTTCCATTCATTGACTAATTAACTTACCATTTTCTTAACGACAGTTTCTAAATATTTGACTTATAAACACTGAGGAGCATATATGTGGTGAAAGTGCTGTAAAACAAGGTCATTGCATTATTATAGCATGATCCAATATGTGCACATTATGGCAATGTCAAATAAGGGTTAAGGCATTTCTTTTGTCCGTGTGCTGAGAGTGCCATGGCATTTCTAACACTTTAGAATAAATGGTTTCTGCTATGATTACATTGCTTACATTGAATCTAGTATTGTTTATTTCAGATTAGAGGAATATTGTGCAACATTCATATGTTTTTTCTTTTAATTACAGAGGGCGCAAGCGCTTCGTAAGCGAAGGAGATGGAGGTCGTCTCAAACCAGAGAGCTACTGAAAACGGGAAATACGCTTTCATCTTTCGATGTTATCTAACTGAATTAGAGGCGTCACTTGGCACGGTTCATGTTTGTGAAGGCACTTGGTTTTGGGTACAAAGAATTTCCGAAAGAGTTTTATAAATTCGCAATTAACAAGGAAATGTGTTAGTATTTGGTGTGTGAATAGGAAAAGAGTAACCACGTGTCAGTGGTGTATTTAAATAATCTACCCCTCTGTAAGTGCCATATGTTTCTGACCTAATAATTTCATGTTCTTTACTGAAGTCTGAATGCCACTCCAAACTTTCAAGGACAGTGTTTTGTAGTAAAATCACTGGTTATTAAAAAGCTTTACCAAGGGGGTGAAGTTCAGTTGCTATAACCCAATTTTGACTGCTGCTGTTGCAATACTGTGCTTAGGGAGTAACTATATTTTATCTGTTTAAAATACAAGATGACTTTATCAAATATATTGATCTTTCCAGAGAACATATCGATTTATCTTAGAGATCTGATTGTTGATTATATGGTGGCTGGAACATCTATTTTTCTACAAAATAACTGGAAAATTAAATACGTTCTGGTAGAATGCGAACAGAAATAAACAGTTTACTTGCAAAAAGGAGTTGTTTGTGTCTTTTTTTGGCAGGAGTGGATTAATATAGAGAATCTAAATATAACATAAGTTATAGCTTTTCATGTGCTATCTCGATCCCTCGTCTACTTGTTATATCTGCAATAACCCCTTTATTCTAGAATCCACGTCTTCCTTTCTAGAATCAACATCAAACCTGGAGCCTACTCTTCCTGCAATTCAGAATATGTTCCTATTAGCCATAGTCGCTAAAAGTAGGAGTCAAATGTATAACA
Organism: Lissotriton vulgaris; assembly: GCF_964263255.1. Classification (NCBI taxonomy): domain Eukaryota; kingdom Metazoa; phylum Chordata; class Amphibia; order Caudata; family Salamandridae; genus Lissotriton; species Lissotriton vulgaris. The sequence continues at coordinate 1,103,823,602 of NC_141693.1, forward strand.
GTGCTCTGAAAGTGATGTGTAGAAATTCCTGTTGAGTATTCTAGAAAACAGTGATAAAGGACCATGAATAATAGTTTCTCATGGTACCAAAGTTATACGGTGTTTATTTTTTGGTGTTTATTTTTTTTATCAAATTGCATTGTTTACATTATCAGTCCTTAATTTTGTAAATAACTAAGCAATGAAAGCTAGTACTTTGTAGTATTTTTCTTCCTGTATTGCAAAGAACCATTGATTCAGCAATCACGAACAGTAAACCACATTCAGAAAATGTTGTTGATATTTTTTACTCCTTTCTTTTCATATAAATACAAGTATAATTCTTCCTCTAGGGAGCACATCTTGAAGGCAGTATTCTGTCAGACATCACCCACGGTAGACCAAACCTTCACATATGCCACCCTGTCTGACCCTTTGGCATTGAATTCTATGGCAATGTCCAAAGTGGCTCCAAAAGTGGCTTTCCATTTCTATGCGTCAATATTTCTAAAAATCCAACATGCTCATTCTTATCCTACAGGAACATATGATCAATGTAGGTTAACCTCTAGAGCAAGGTGACACATTATCCAGTGCTGAAGGGATCGGGAAGTAAGGTCTGAAATGATTTGGAGAGGAGATCAAGCAGGCATGCTGATCCTTTTAGGGTTCGAGACTGCCACGAGGGCAACTCTCACGTTAGGTTGCTTTAGTTCACATGCTGTCCATTATTCTGCAGTTTAGTAGCTGAATCCTGATTTAGATTTTTATTTTTCTGGACGGAAGTACTCTTTTGGAATTGCTGAGGGTATTGTGCCTGCCATCCCAGAAGATCTCTGCTTGCAAAATCTAGGTTGTCCAGCAGCCCTGCGGACAATGCTACACATTGGCAGGAACCACCATCACTGCGGTTCCATCAGTGTTGTACAGATTTGACATACAGGTCAGTGAAACAAGACAGTGGCCGTTCTAACTTTTGAACAGATTTTATTTTTTCTAAAACAAACTCAAAAAAGTGAGTTCATTTTTGAAAAATGAAAAACGAATGACTCCATGCTGCGAAGGTCCTTAAAAAAACAAATTTTAACTGCCCCTCAACACTAGTTGGTGGTGACGGACAGAAAATAAGCCATCTGATAGCCCACTCTAAATTAGGCAGGCGGTTGGATGGCTAACCTCTGATTGGCCATACTCCATCGGTTCATCTGAGTGCTATATCACCGGCTAGGCCAAAGTAGGCTCCGTCGATTACATACTTTCAGTCCTCACACATTCAAATCGGGCGGGTGGACCATGAGTGTGAGCATGACTCAGATGAAGAACGTAAGAACATATTGTATCTCAGAGGACTAGAGCAAAAGCCTTGTTTGTGACATGAACTCAGATGCCATAAAGCAGCTCTAGTGTCAGAAGTCTTTCCCCTCTGTTTTCGGCAGAAGGGAAAATTGTTCTCAGATTAGTAAGAGGGGGTGTTTCCTCCTTTTCTTAGGGGTGGATCTAGGAAAGAACTTGGAGCACCTGAGAGGGGACTCTGAAGTTTGTTCTTTTGAGTAAAGGCTTGTGGCAAGCTATGAAGATAAGACAGGAAGTGGTGAAAAATGGGGGGGTAATGTTGGGAATTCAACAGAGATTAACCCAGGGAATGTTGCAAATTAAAGGTAAGTGCACTGGATAAAAATACACTCCACCCCCTTCTCAGAACATTCCTGGACCTAAAAGAAATGTCAGAAGGAGGAATCGTGTTAGACTTACTTGTGATGAAGCTTGAGGTGTCACCGGCTGTTCACATGAACCCAATAAAGTAAAGTGCTCTCTGAAGGTCTGTGGGATGGTTCTCCTGTATTTCCTTAGGGACGCAAAAAGCTGAAGAAAAGCTCCCCTGTGTGGGAGAACCAGCTGCTTTGTTAGGAGTGGACTACACTAGATCCTGTGATAGCTTTCCTTGAAGAGGCATGGAGCCTATGAATCTTCACTGGTATCCTAGAAACGCTAAGATAGGTCATGAATGTCTTCAAAAAAGTGGTAGTTTACATATTTTGTAGGCCTCTGAATGATCGGAACAAGACACAAAAGCTCCCCCTGAAAACCTTCTTACTCACCATCTATTATATGGCCAGTTGAACCTGCTGTGACCTTTTTCACTGAAGTTAGAAAGTACTGCAAGGCCGGGGGGGCGGAGCTAGCCGGCGTCGATGGCGGACGCGTGAGCCTTCGGCTCCTCGCATAGCCCTGGAATAATCCTGTTAAATTATCCTTAATTGTGCCGTACTTGCCATAGCGGGCTCTCGAACATCCGCTGGCACCCCCAGCTGCCTTTGGAGAACTTTTGGACCGAGTGCGGGCGAGCCTTCCCACCCATCCGAAGGTGCTGTTCCCGGCGGCGCGGCAGTGGCGAAATAGGCCGGCAGCCGCGCACTATCCTGGAGAGGCGGCCGGCGACGTCATCGGACGTGCGGCCTCAGCGCTGACAGTGGTCGGGCCGAGCTCGGAACGTACCGCAGTTTGGACTTGTCATTGACCGAGGCGTCCTCCTCTTCCCAGTCGGCGACCGCCACAAGGATGAAGGGCCTGGAGGCTGTGCTATGAGGGTGTGAGATTTGCTGAAGCGAAAGGAAGGGCTTCGCCCGCCATTGCAGACGCCATCTTGGGCGCGTCGGACTCCCGGAGCCTGGTGGCAGTAATTCGAATACTCACGGAGACCCTGAGATTGCACGAGCGGCCTGCAGCTGTAGAGGGGCTCCCCAGCTCTGAATTACTGCACGTTAGAGACCGAGATGGGGAAGAACGACACGGCCCAAGGGAAGCTCTCCTTTGAACGGCGCCGGCCGAAAGGGTCGGAGGTGGCGGTGCCGGAAACATCGCCGAAAGGAGCCACGGCGGCAGCCCCGGCATCCACTGAGCTCCGAGAAATGTTAGCTGCAATGGAGAAGGGCATTCAGGATAGCATTGCGTCTGTGGGCACCAAGATAGACGCTCTGTCCTACCGCATGGATCGAATGGCGGAGCGTGTGGACAAACATGCGGAGCGCCTAGACATGGCGGAGCGCCGTCTCACCGAAGCGGAGGAGGCCCAAACGGAGTGGGACAAAGAAAGAAAGCAGTTCGATAGACTTCTACATGTGATCCGAGACAAGACGGAGGATTTGGAGGCGCGCTCCCGCAGATCCAACCTCCGTATCACGAGAGTGGCGGAAACTACACAAACGGGAAAGATGGAGTTATACGTAGAGAAACTGTTGAAACTACTACTGGGTGAGGAGGTGTTTTCCCCCATGTACATTGTGGAACGGGCGCACCGCACGTTGGGCCCACAACCTAAGCCTGGCGCGCCTCCTCGACCCATTATCGCGAAGCTACTTAACTATCGCGACAGAGACACGGCTTTACGAGTGGCGAGGGAGAAGGGCAAACTTCAACATGAGGGAATGGATATCTCCATCTACCCGGACTTCACAGCCAGGGTGCAGGAAGAAAGGCGACAGTTTGCGCCATATAAGAAACAACTCCGAACTCTGGGCCTGGACTATGCGATGTTGTATCCCGCCAAGCTCCGTATAAACACCGGTGGGAGGTCGTATTATTTCACGGACCCTAAGGAACTTCATAAGTCCCTGAAGACTTGGACGCGGGAGAGGAAGGAGGCCCGGCGGGGCGAAGAAGACGAAGCCGGCTCGACATCAAACTTGGAAGAACAGGACTAGAGGTTACTACGGCGTGGTATGGAACTCTTCACAGTAGGCAGACATCTGGCCCTGGCATCGCGAGGACTCCGGGCTTTCAGAGGCGCAAGAGGCCTACATTCGCTTCACTAGGGTTGTTATGTAGGGGGTGGAGACACTGATCGGACATAGACCTCGTGCACTGCTGGTAAGGAAGTGGTGGCAGCGGGGGAAAGTAACCTGGACAACTAAGGCAGTATTGGGGGGGCCAATAGGGGTGGGAGAGGGCTGCTACGCTTGCTATTCTAAGGGCACTATTATACAAGTGGGGCCGGACTGAGGCGCTGATCAGTCATTCCTTCGGAACAGTTGGTGGCTCTATATTTTGGCGCGCTCTGCCCTGGTGCCTTTGGCTGAGTTACTTTCTGAGGGGTTAGTGTTGAACTGTCGAACACTACACTTATTGGAGGTTGATGGGGGGGGTTCTTGGGGCCTGTCTGACCAGATTGGGGGAGGTCGGCTGTGGGTGGGCTGGTGCTCGCGGGGTGGGAACTAGGAAGGGGTTTGTTGGGGAAAGTTGTTGCCTGGGGTTGGTTGTGGGGTTTGATTGTGCAGAGTGTGAACTGCAGTGTGTTGCTGTACTGTAGAAAATAAGAAGTATTGATGTACATAAGCAACGTTCATTTCCCTTTTCCCACTCCCCTCCCTGCACGCACCATGGAATATTGTAAAGCATTGACTGCATCCCTCAGCCCGCAAAGGCCTGTACCCATATGTACATGACAGCCATTTTAGGCACCTTGGCCTCTTGCCCACTCATTAGAATCACTGGCTTCCCTCCTGCGCGCATTTGAGCACCCCCCCCCCTCTCTCACTCTCACATACATAGACCATGAAACCCAGCACTCTGCGCGACCCTGCTATGAAAGGCAACCCTCCTGCTTGACCCAGGAACCCCCCCCATTTCCCTCTTGAAGAGGCACCCTTCGCCTCAGCTGACATAGCCCCCCAGTTGTATCTGACTGCCCCTGTTCTCTCATATACAGGTCATAAGATCTCTCTCTCTCTCTCTCTCTCTCTCTCTCTCTCTCTCTCTCTCTCTCTGCGCGACTCTGGCCCTGCATGCACCCTGACCCCCCCCCTCCTTCTCCTCATATGAGCAAGTCATAAACCCTCTTCTTTGGCAAAGCCCTGTCCTTGAGAGTCACGGCCGCGCCTGACCAGCACCTCCTTCCCTTCCATGAATACCCCTCTATTGACGAGCCCTCCCTCCGCGCTCGATTGTCCACGCAGGCATGAATACCACTCCTTTGATGACCCCTTCCCCCGAGTTCGACTGACCACACATGTCCGAGGCCATCGCCTAAGCCAGGAGATACCATTTACTGCCCTTATTGTATGCCTAGCCACCCCACCCCCTGGGCCATGATCAGGCGCACACATCCTACGACACACTCAGTTGCACGATCGCCCTTCCCTCTTATCAGCAGGTCAAGGGTCCCCATTGTGAACGTATGTGGAGTAGGATCGTCACGAGGATTATAGGAATGTTTTCCTTTTGCGACACACTGACCTGATTGTATCATCAAATGTTCTGCAAATGTATAAAAGCCAGAGTCTCACGCTCACTTGTTAGAGCACCTCCCGAAAGACACTGTGTTTCGTGTCCGAAATGACTGGCTCTCCTCATGAGAAATAAACTCTGTTCTTGATTCCTGCTCCCAGCGCCCGTCTCTTTATTTGGTAAATTATTCGGAATGGAAACTAAGAGGCGGTTTGCGCCAGCAGCCTGGGCATTGGTAAAATTATGGGCTCACCTTCAACAATTGGCGCCCAACGTGGGGCCCATCAGTGACATAGGGTTCGGTAAGAGAGATCCAGACGAAGAAGTGAACGTCTAAAATGATCGGAGTATACCTGCCTTGAGAGGGCCCTAGCCCGGCTGCCGATCGACAGAACTTCACCAATTCTGAACGGACCTCTCTTGAGTGACCTATTGTCCTGACTGGAATCCCACAGGAATGCTACATGGAGTAAGAGAACGATCGGGCGCTGGAGGAGGGAGTCGAAGAACTGTCCGTATGGTCCGGTCCGGGTAAGATTAAGTAGGGTGTTTTTACGCCTGATTGGTAGGGTGGCTCTGTCCACCTGATTGATTGATTGTTTGTATTGAAAACCGGTATTTGTATACTGGCATTGTTGGTATTGGTTAATTTAGCTTTGAAGGCTACTTGACATATTGGTTCTCTTTTGAGAACGAGACATTCTCTGTTTGCAAACAGCGGCGAATAGGAACGTCGTCCCTCTTTGCAGATAGAGAAGGGTAGGTAATGCAGACTTTTGTCCCCGTTGTAATCCGTCATGCCTACTTTTCTCCCCACTGATTGTTTGAAGTCGATTAATAATCGATTGTTGCTCTTTGAGATCTTCCCTGTCTACAAACTGAGACGAGTAGAAATATTCTGTCTTCCTTTTTGGATAGCGAAGGGCAGGTAATGCAGACATTTGTCCCCGTTGTAATCCGTCATGCCTGTTTTTCTCCCCACTGATTGGTTGGTTGCCTGGACATTGTTGTTCCAGGAATTGTTTCGTTTGAGGTATTTTCTATTTGCAAACAACGTGAAATAGAAACACTCTGTCTAGTCTTTGCAAGTAGAAAAGGGTAGGTTATGCCCCTTTGTGAATTCGTCAGTCCTACCCACTCCCCACTGGTTGGTGATTGTGGGGTAGCTCGCATGGTCCGCCCAGGAGACTACTCTTATGGAGGACATATGCTCTCTACTCATGGGCCATTTAATAGAAATAGACCGACTGGTCCGTCCAGGAGGCTACCCTAGTAAGTGGAAGTACATCGCTCGGTCTGTCCAGGATGATACCCTAATGAAGGAATATATGTTCCCCTTTTGATCGATAATCTCGTTCCACCCCGGACCATTTATTGGAGGGGACTCGTCTGGTCCGTCCAGATGTACCCCCCCTAGTGAAAAGGACACATAAAAATATGAAGTGATCACCGTTCCCTACTAACAGAAAGCTTTAGCTCGAAACACGCTAAGGAAGAGAAAGAAAAATAAAAAGAAATCAGGCTAAGTCAGTAACCCCCTGATGAGCTTTTGACTTCACCAAAAATAAGAAACATTAGAAGTAGTTCGTAATAAGAAATGTAAAATGGCGAAAAGATTCGATATCAGAACATAGCCACGAGGTAGCTAGGCTTCACTGCCTGTTCCTGTTCCCAACATGTCTGCCTCATTGCCCGCCCCGCCCAAATAACGGTCACATGAAATAGAAACAACTCAATAGGTACCTACCCCCGTTCCGGAAGCTCCCGAAGTGCAACAGGTCCGCGGTTACGCCCATCCGGAAGGCGAGGCCAGGAGGCACGAGGGACTCGCCTGCCCACGGTCAGGAGGAGATGATGTTGGGCAGGCGGTCCAAAGGATGACAAGGACCTCTCCGTCTTCTCCCTTCTGCCGCCCTGCAGGCCGCGGGGAGAGAGGGGGCTGTCTTGCCTCGGCCACCGACCACCCCTCTCTCTCACCCGATCCGGCTTTTGCCAAAGGCCGACGCCAAGGCGAGAACGGCGGCGAATCAAGTAGTCCCGCCACATTTCACATTCGCCGCATGCCATCGCCTGCTGGTCCAGAGCCGAAGCCAAGGCAAGAACGGCGGCAAATCAAGTAGTCCCGCCAGATGCCAAATTCGCCGCCTGCCGCCGCCTTCATAGGTACAGGCGGTCCTGCCACATTTCGGGCTCCCTGGAGAATCAGATAGTCCCGCCACATGTCAAAAAGGGAGGGGGGGGGCTGTCTTGCCTCAGCCGCCGACCACCCCCCCCCCCCCATCATCAATGGCTGGCACGGCCAATGTCGAAAACGATGGAGCCGGGGAACGGCGCGGGGTCGCTGGAAGGGGGAGGTGCCGCGAACGACCCTCCCCCACCTCCCTCCAGGTGGAGGCTTCCAGCGACACCCCAACACTCTTCGCTTAAAGAGGGTCAACATCAAAAAGAGGTCTTCTGCCCAGGACGGGCACACGCTCCATATCGCCTCTCCTCGACCTTGAAGATTCTATAAGAGCCGGGGGGCCCCCGACCCTCTGCATGGGTGCCCCCGCCCCCTTCACTGGGAACTACGACATCGGTGCTACTCCTGCCGGCACCAGACTCGGATCGGAAATGGCTAAGATGCCGCCACGGCACAGGCTTGTTCAGTTCCGGAGAAACACCAGAATGACCCGGTAGGAAAATTGTTGCCGCCCTTCCCACTCTTTGACTCATGGTCCATATTGTTAGACTGTTAACCACATAGCACGAGACTTTTTGAACTACCAACGGAAAGTTCTGAGCCAACCATGTGAGACTAGAGACACTCTGACTGTGCTGGAACTTGCCTGACCCCACCCAAAATGGCGCCAACACAAAATGTGACGTTTTTAATGAACTTTGTTGCACCCTGATTGCGCAAGCTTTTTGCCCCGAGATATATATAACGTTTGGATAATGAAAGTAGATATGAAGGATATTGAGTATGTGCTTGGACAATGAATTGACTTAAGGGTGGGTACTGATAATGAGTTGGAAAATGAATTGGTGTAATTTAAGGTAATGAATGAACATTGGATGATGTATTTATGAATGTATTAAAGATGAATTACTGACATGCATCATGCTTGCTCTGTAGGGGAGTTTAATATGATTTTATTGCACTGCCGCACTTTATGCAATGAACTGCCACCAGCTTCGTTCTTCCCATGTACAGCTCCAATCTGCTCCGTGGCTAGCCCACCGAGTTGTAGGCCTGTATTTATGTGTCAACCCTCTTTATTAAAGGTATTTTGGAAACGAAAGCATCGTTGTAGCGGATTGCATTAATGAGTTTTGAATGTATTACTACTATGAGCAACGAGAAAGTATGATGAAGGCTAAAGGTTAAAAAGGACCCGATATTTAGCAACCACACTATGTGTGACAGGCAGCCGGAAAGGTGCTTTAGAAGCCCTAAAAACGACACCACAGGAATACCACCTGACCGCCACCCTTGTACCCGATCAAAAGGGGTTACGACCAAGTAGCTCATGTCGCACAGATCGTCAATGATTATCTGTCTGACCTTTCTGGTCCATCTGGGCTTAAACGCCGTGATGGTAGGGAAATGCACTACGTGAAAATAGGTCGAGTATGTGGTAGGTAAAGCATTTCCGGATTACTGCACGTTGATGAGGTTTTTGAATGTTGCCCCCACCCCTTCTTTTTCCTCCCTTCTGCAGGTCACGTCGGAACACTGGCTGATGTATGGATGGACGACGACCGAACCGCCGATGAGAGGGGGAAAAGGGGAATGTGAGCATGGTCCTTAGGACAAATAAAAGTTTTTAAAAAAAGACGTAGACTTAAACATGACTGTTCCTCCTTAGAACATAGCAACGGGAGGATGGACTGACATAGAGACTGGACAAGTACTGAATGACAAAAAAAAATTTGACTAGAAACGACGCGTTAAATAATGTAACTGGACGTTTTGACTAGGTAGGGAAAGGACAAAGAAAAATTGTACGGGTAAGGGTTGCCACGGCACCACCAGCCTAGGAAGTTAGAAATGTTGCCGATGTTCAAAATGCACTGCCCCCTTTCTCACACTCTTACAGATATAGCCAAGCTGTCCGACCGTTTTCCCGATCAATACTTGCCGTTGCCTCAGCCTGGAGAACTTCCCACCAAAGGAGGGAACAGAAAAATGGTTTAAGATCCAACCATGGGTAACTAGCACGACCAGGTTAATTTCCGATCAACCAACCGAGGTGTGAGTATTGGTAATTGGGAACGCTCGCAGGCGTGACAAACGAGAAGGAAAAGGGGGGAAGGGCAGAAAGAGCTAAGCACGTAGATAAATAGGATAGTAAAGATACGTAGGATATATATAAAAACAGATGTTGTAGACTAACAATTGTTTTCTGTCTTGTTGTGAATGTCTTGTATATGTGTAATACATGTGCCGTCTTCCTTGTCCGAGTTTGTGTGTGTGTAACGTACGAATATATGTCTCCCCTCTGTCTATATCTGCATGTTACCCGACCTTTGCAGTTCTGTGTTGTGAGCGCACTAAATGACCTATTTTCGTACACGTCTCTCTCTCTCTCTCTCAACCCTTTTTTCTCTCTCTCTCTACATGTCATACGTGTACCGAATGGCTCGTTTAGATTGCGGACGACTCTCACTCTCTATGAGAGTCTCCCTATTTTCTCTCCCTCTTTTTGGTAAAATTGTGCCCCACCGGCACCAGTCTGATTTGATACATATTGAACACGAAGGTGTTCAGCGAAATTGACCGAAACTAAAATGACTGTATCTCGCCATGTTACTGCCTCTCCTTTCTGCAAAATGAATGAACTTGAATTGGCTGAGAAGGAAAGGACAGGTAAGACGGCTAAGGTCCCCCAATTTGGCCTTTTATAGGGGAACTATATGTCAATGGCATCCTAATTTTTATTGTTAGAAACAAGCGCCAAGGTCCAGATTGACCCCCAATGCCCAGATTGCCCCACCCCTTTGCACCCAAGCACGAATGCCCGAAGCGTCCCCGCCCCACTTGATCGACCCCAGCTACTGTCCCCGATATATATATATGATGACCATGAGTAACTGCCGCCCCTCGAGAAAAACATGTTTGACTCTGTCTTTCAATGATTGCACCCCCGCTTTGTTTTAAAGAGTTAGCCAGCTCTAAAGGGAAATGTAAGACTGTTAAGGCTCGAATTAGAAGGACGAGTCTCTCCTGAATGTTGTCAATCTTGGGGTTTTTGTTGAAATGCGCAGGTGATAAGAGCCCGACCTCTGTCCATATATGTCATGAACGAACGCCGATTAGACTTGGTGCAAACGCAGTAGAAATACCCACCTACTTACTTCATGGTAATAGACTTCTGACTATGACCAATGAGCATAACGCCAGGTGCTAGGATTGCGAGTGGAATTCATATGTAAAAATCTCTTCTCCTGCCAGTTCTCTAAAACTTGTTTTTACCCATTTAAAGATACTCAATCTCCGGAGGAGAAGGGCCGGACGTGACGCACAGCGTGGCTGCAGATCATGAGACACATGCGACCTCAACCAAAGGTGGAGCCGCAGGACAACAAGAAACGGGACGAGGCAGCACTCTCAAAGGCGGTAAAAGAAAGAATGAAGGGCTGTCCTGAAGCTCTCTGTCCGCCAACCCACGTGTGCCTGGAGCCTCCGTCCCTCTTTTCAAGCCCGATTGATGGGCCTGCTTGCTTGTTACCCATTGCTCCCTTGGTCCCTTTGGTGTGTCCCGGGAAAATCTGCCCCCACTCCGCCCTCTCACTCCCATCGACTAACGAAACCGCACACCCTCTTTTCCATGCGACTCTCTGCTGAAAGGAAGAACAGCATCTAGATGGAAATGGGGTTACACCACGGAAATGTAGGTGCCAAGCTTAAGGCGCCACTCAAAGGATTGGTTAGGGAACAGGACTGTGGTCTAACAGCAGAGGACTGACCGCACCCTGCAACGCGTAAGGATAGAACCGAGCTGGACCTATAGCTCCACCGCGGGTGCTCAACAGCGCCAACGAAAGGACACGGACTAGAGCCTACCAGTGATGGCTCACTGATAAAAGACACTGTGACGAAGAGATCTTGCGTATTGAACTGAATTCCTCCCTTGACTACTTGGTCAAAATGTTCATTGGTCACATTTTTAAGTCAGAAACATTTATGCTATGTAGTGATTTGAAATGATAGGAACTCGACAAATGCCATCCCCTATGTGCTGCGTTCTGCCAAACACATCAACTGTCCATGATTATATGCCCTATGTTAGTATTGACAAATGCAAATTCTTCGATCGCACCTGTTTATATGTATCTTCATCGACTGAAAAAATGAACTTTGCTATGTAAAAAGGGGCGACTGTAGAAAATAAGAAGTATTGATGTACATAAGCAACGTTCATTTCCCTTTTCCCACTCCCCTCCCTGCACGCACCATGGAATATTGTAAAGCATTGACTGCATCCCTCAGCCCGCAAAGGCCTGTACCCATATGTACATGACAGCCATTTTAGGCACCTTGGCCTCTTGCCCACTCATTAGAATCACTGGCTTCCCTCCTGCGCGCATTTGAGCACCCCCCCCCCCTCTCTCACTCTCACATACATAGACCATGAAACCCAGCACTCTGCGCGACCCTGCTATGAAAGGCAACCCTCCTGCTTGACCCAGGAACCCCCCCCCATTTCCCTCTTGAAGAGGCACCCTTCGCCTCAGCTGACATAGCCCCCCAGTTGTATCTGACTGCCCCTGTTCTCTCATATACAGGTCATAAGATCTCTCTCTCTCTCTCTCTCTCTCTCTCTCTCTCTGCGCGACTCTGGCCCTGCATGCACCCTGACCCCCCCCCTCCTTCTCCTCATATGAGCAAGTCATAAACCCTCTTCTTTGGCAAAGCCCTGTCCTTGAGAGTCACGGCCGCGCCTGACCAGCACCTCCTTCCCTTCCATGAATACCCCTCTATTGACGAGCCCTCCCTCCGCGCTCGATTGTCCACGCAGGCATGAATACCACTCCTTTGATGACCCCTTCCCCCGAGTTCGACTGACCACACATGTCTGAGGCCATCGCCTAAGCCAGGAGATACCATTTACTGCCCTTATTGTATGCCTAGCCACCCCACCCCCTGGGCCATGATCAGGCGCACACATCCTACGACACACTCAGTTGCACGATCGCCCTTCCCTCTTATCAGCAGGTCAAGGGTCCCCATTGTGAACGTATGTGGAGTAGGATCGTCACGAGGATTATAGGAATGTTTTCCTTTTGCGACACACTGACCTGATTGTATCATCAAATGTTCTGCAAATGTATAAAAGCCAGAGTCTCACGCTCACTTGTTAGAGCACCTCCCGAAAGACACTGTGTTTCGTGTCCGAAATGACTGGCTCTCCTCATGAGAAATAAACTCTGTTCTTGATTCCTGCTCCCAGCGCCCGTCTCTTTATTTGGTAAATTATTCGGAATGGAAACTAAGAGGCGGTTTGCGCCAGCAGCCTGGGCATTGGTAGAATTATGGGCTCACCTTCAACAGTACCTGCTCGGAAACGCTGGCTGGCGATCTTGAGATTATGTAAACTGCTGTGTCCTGATTCGCCTATCCTTGATAATTATGCACAAATGAATCCTTGTAATGTCTAATGTTGCACCGAATTTGCTTACTAATGGCCTGGATAAGCTGAAACTGATGACTTGGAATGTGCGGGGCCTGAACGACTTTCGTAAATTAAGGAAAGTCCTCAGTTATCTTAGTAGGCATCACGTAGACCTTGCCCTGTTGCAGGAAACGCACTTACCACACTCCAGTAGAATGCTAACATCTAGGGGTCTGGCTGGGAACATAGTCGCCGCGGGCTTCACGACACATGCACGTGGGGTGTTAATCTGGGCCAATCCCTCATCACAGCTGAAGCTCATTCCTGTGCACTCTGACCCGGAAGGCAGGTATGTCCTTGCAAGATGTGTGGGTAAGGGCCTGGACTTATTGGTGGTGAACGTTTATGGCCCCAATTACGACCACCCGAATTCCACGCTACTCTGTCTGCTCTTGCCAGATCATATGCACAGTCTTGGACGTTATGGGGCGGGGACTTTAACTTTGTATTTGACCCGACTATGGACCGTTCTGCGGGCACTGCTCGGCGCCCTGTGGCCTTGGCCTCATATATGACAGCTGAAATGATTAAATCTGACTTAGTGGATGTTTGGAGGGAGAGGCACCCCACGAAGGGAGGTTTTACACATTACTCAGCATTCCATTATGTCCACACTAGGATAGATTACTGGTTGGCGTCCCCCCAGGTACTTGGGAATATTAGCGCATGCGAGGTCCTTCCACGAACTCTCTCGGACCACTCCCCTATTCTCCTACATCTCTTAACAGCCAGGAAGGGGATCCCAGCCTTCACTTGGAGGTTCCCCCCTTTGCGCTGTTGGATGACGCATTCAGGGGGGAGCTCGCAGAAGACATGGAGCAATACTTTGCGACAAACATAGGCACGGTAGACGACTTCTTTACGGTTTGGGAAGCTTTTAAGGTGTACATCAGGGGGGCGGCCATGTCGAAGCACTCGAGTGTGTTACGCACCATCAGACGAGACCTCACCACTCTGGAGAATAGGATAGCAGGGCTGGAGGCTAGGCGACTGAAGTCAGGCGGCGATACTGAGGGACCGGAGATCACCCAACTCCTGTCAGAGTTTCAGGCTCTGGCGGACAGGGAGATCCTTTATATGGGCAAATATGCCACGGCCAGAGTGTATGGGGAAGGGGAAAGGCCTGGCGCGTTGCTAGCGCGCATGGTCCGAAGCTCTAGACGCCCACTGGTCGTTGAGGAACTGAGGACTCTAGAGGGAGACACGGTCACAGATGAGGAGCAGATACTAGAGACCTTCAGGAGATACTACGCAGGGTTATATCAGTCCAAGACGCAGGGAGTAGAGGACGAAATGGAGGACTACTTAGATCATATTGCTATGCCGTTCCTCAAGAACTCGGATAGGGAATTCTTGATGGCCCCCTTCCACCCGGATGAAATACTGGAGGCACTAGCGAGTATGAGATCGGGCAGTGCCCCAGGCTCGGATGGCCTCACGGTCAGCTTCTATAAAGCCTTTAAGGACATACTGCTGCCACACTTGGTTGCCCTCTTTGATGCCATTTGTGAGAATGGTGAAATGCCGCCGACTATGCGAGAAGCGCTGCTTATCACTATACCCAAACCGGGGAAACCGCCTGAACTATGCGGCTCGTACAGACCACTCAGCCTGCTAAATGTCGATGCTAAGCTATACGCAAAGGTCATAGCCACTCGGCTGGCCTTGCTGGTCCCGGGACTGGTCGCTCCGGAGCAATCCGGATTCGTCCCTTGCAGAAATTTAACCTACAACATTCGCACGGTTCTGGGCACTATGCAGCATGTCAAGCAGGAGAACAGCGCGCTGGCAATCTTCCTTGACATGGAGAAGGCGTTTGACTCGGTTGAGTGGCCCTTCATGGTGCGGGTGTTGCGAAAATTGGGGCTGGGCGAGCCGTTCCTGCAGCGGATTGGGGCGCTGTACCACCGGCCCTCTGCCAGGCTACGTCTGGGCGATAGGGTGTCGGAGCCGATACACATTGGAAGGGGTACGCGACAGGGGTGCCCCCTGTCGCCGTTGCTCTATGCACTGGTGGCGGAACCCCTCGCATGTGCCATACGGGAGTACCACACCCTAGAGGGTATAAGCTTCCCCACCTATAAAATAGGGATATCGACTTATGCAGATGATACGTTATTGTATGTCAGAGATCCGGAGGCTAACTTGGCCGCGGTGCTTCATGAGGTGGTCCGCTTCGGCTCACTGTCGGGACTGAAGGTGAACTGGGATAAGTCGATTGCTTTCCCGCTTACCCCGGTGACACGACCGTTTGCTATGGAGTACCCGCTGCAGTGGTCTTCCGACTCGGTTCGTTACCTGGGCATTCGCCTTCATACAGACCCGGAGATCCTAATTCGGGACAATTACGGGGTGGCTTATAGCAAATTGGTCGACGATGTTGATAACTGGATCAGGCTTCCGCTCTCCCTTTCGGGTCGAATTGCTTTAATGAAAATGGTGGTGCTTCCTCGTTTCCTGTTTCTCTTCCTGAATCTGCCTGTGGTATTGTCGAAGGTCTTCTTTAGGCAACTCACCACAGTAATGGTGCGATTGGCTTGGGGGGGCAAGCAGCCAAGAGTCCAATGGGCGACCCTGACACTCCCTTGCGAGATAGGGGGGCTGGGAGCACCGGACCTAGAACGCTACTATAGGGTTGCTCAGGCCTCGCATTTACATTTGTGGATACACGGTGATGCTCGGTCGGACCCCGCATCTCATATTGGAGCGGTTGTTTGCGAACCCGCTCCCTCTGCCTGCTACTGTCTGCCTACCCACGGATCGGACGGTTGGCCAGATGGATTCGCTTAAGGCGACCAACCATGCCTGGAACCACTTGGTGAGTTCTCGGGGCTGCACGTTGCTATATTCCCCACTGCTGCCGGTTGAGTGGGCCCTTTGGCTCGACCCGTTGGGGGAGAAAGGAGTGATTAAAGCCCTGCGGACCCTTGGCATAGTAAGAATGGAAGACCTGTTCGCGGATGGCACACTTTAAACCTGGGACCAGTTGACCACTACGGGGTCTGGCCACACTCTGCTACAGAAATTCCAATATCACAGACTCC
Source organism: Lissotriton vulgaris (assembly GCF_964263255.1). Lineage (NCBI taxonomy): Eukaryota > Metazoa > Chordata > Amphibia > Caudata > Salamandridae > Lissotriton > Lissotriton vulgaris. The sequence goes on from NC_141693.1 coordinate 1,103,839,506, forward strand.
GCTCTGCGTTCCGTGAAATATTGGGTTCAGCCTTGGAGGAACCGATGGAGGTGCCGGAACTGACCTATGTTCTTAAATCCACCTCGTCGGCGAAGCTCATCTCGCAGGTCAACAAATTGGGTGTAGCGCATCAGCGCCTACAGCCTTCTAAAGCCAGGGAGGCCTGGCAAGTTGACTTTCAATCCCCCATAGATGATGCAATGTGGCGATACTGCTGCTCCAGCACACGTAAGATTTCTTTGAATGGCAGGCACCGGTTGGTGCATTTCAAATATCTACAGAGGGTGTACTATACACCGGAGCGTCTGCATCGCTATGGCCTCCGTCCCACAGCTGAATGCGAGCGCTGCCGGACAATGGTGGCGGATTTTTTTCACTTGGCGTGGCTATGTCCTGGGGTGCAGGCATTCTGGGGGGAGGTATTTGCTGAACTAGACCAGATTCTGGGGGAGACTCTTCCCCGCACTCCGGCGTTGGCGCTTATTGGCTATTCTAAGCCACTAGCCCCATCTCTGCGACGTCTGGTGGACATGGCGCTGCTGTTGGCGAGGAGGGTGGTGGCGGCTTGCTGGATGCGAGGGCCCCTGCCAACCAAAACAAGATGGATGAGAGACCTACAGTACTGCTGCACCCAGACAGAGTTGTACAGCGACCTGCTCCCGCCCAGGAGTAGACCCAAGAATTTCTGGGATCTTTATAAAGAGCACCTACAGAAAGGGGAGGAGGACAGCTCTGACACATCCGAGGCAATTGAGCTACAGGACAGGGTGGAGGAGTAGGGTTTCGACTGAGTTCATCACTATACAGAAGAGGAGAGGGCTGGGAGGGCTCCGAGTTAAGTGGGGGCTGCTGAGGGGATTCCGGGCTGAGGCGAGAGAGGGGGTTGCCGGGGGAGGATCGTACACTACGAGGGGATAGGCACTGGACACAAAGTAGGTACACATGGGACATGATAGTTGGGACTGGGCTGGTAGACACACAGACACACTCTAGAGGGTGGGGTGGGAGTTTAGTGGGGGTTGTTTTTCTTGACTTTGCCTTGGTACTAGATCAGTTGACCGCGATTGCAGAAGTGGATTGCCAGTTGACACACCGCACCAACGAACAGCTTGCGACATAACACTTTTAATGGCACAGCTATACAATTGATGCATCTCCACGCCGCCGGGCCTCCGGGATGCCGGCAAAAAGGCTGTGTACGAATTAGTATTTTGCTGCTCATGTGATTATCATAATGTGCGAGGAGGTACACTGTGCTCTTGTGTAACGCTTGGTGTTGTCAATGGCTTTGCAATTAATAAAGGTCTTTTTTAAAAAAAAAAAAAAGAAAGTACTGCAAGGCCATTGAAAAAATTCATTGGACCCTGTGGAGCCCTAATCTGCTACACCCTCCTGGCTTGTCCAGTTAGAAAAATTTGAGAACCGAAAAAGACCAAGACCTGAGTTGCCAAATTCATCCAGTGGCAAAGCAACTTCAAGGGGTACAAAGTACACCATCATCTCACTCATAGATGTTTGGTCTCAAAACTGAAGCAGAGGGGAATCGAGGATAGCATATCAGACTTTGAGAGACAATCAACAGATTTAGCATCTTGCCATCCCCCAGTGAGAGTTTGACTTTCAGAAAAACAATATGTCTAAGGGTAAAACCTTTTAGCAGTGAAAATACAACGAAGGAGCTGTGTACCTTTTGCCTTAAGATTTAAAAAAAATATATTGCCAGGTCCCTTAACATGTTTTGAACCATTTTGTACAGTTTTCCTTCTAAAATTCTGCCTGTTTCAAATTCGGAATTGCTGATGGATACATTTGCCTGTGGATTCCTCACGTTTTCAATATACCATGTTAGAACTGGGGGTCTCTAGTTGGCAGGGGTAGGTACCACTGTCCAAATAGAGACCCTTGCTTCTAATCTGGGTAAGAAGGATACACTCTTTAGATAACCCCTGCTCACCCCCTTGGGAGCTTGGCACGAGCAGACAGGCTTATCAAAGGCAATATGTAAAGTGTTTGTACCAACACTCAAAGTAACACAGTGAAAACACCACAAATGGACTCCACAACAAACTAGAACAAGCATTTACAATGCAATGGTTTCGCCTTTGGAAAAGTTAGTTATTGGCATTGTAAATGACAAAATTTGTATTTATGTGTTGTTTTTGAAAACAGATAAATAAATGGCATTGTCATTTACATTGCCATTAGCTTAATCTCTGCAGTCACTCTGCACTCTCTAGCACTCCCTAGCACTCCCTACTCACTCTGCACTCTCTAGCACTCCCTAGCACTCCCTACTCACTCTGCACTCTCTAGCACTCACTACTCACTCTGCATTCCCTATGCACTCTGCACTCCCTATGCACTCCCTATACACTCTGCACTCCCTATGCACTATGCACTCCCTATGCACTCTGCACTCCCTATGCACTCTGTACTCTGCACTCCCTATGCACTCTGCACTCTGCACTCCCTATGCACTCTGCACTCCCTATGCACTCTGCACTCCCTATGCACTCTCCACTCTGCAGTCCCTATGCACTCTGCACTCCCTATGCACTCTGCGCTCCCTATGCATTCTGCACTCCCTATGCACTCCCTATGCACTCTGCACTCCCTATGCACTCTGCACTCCATATGCACTCTCCACTCTGCAGTCCCTATGCACTCTGCACTCCCAATGCACTCTCCACTCCCTATGCACTCTGCACTCCCTATGCACTCTGCACTCCATATGCACTCTGCACGACCTATGCACTCTGCACTCCCTATGCACTCTGCACTCTGCACTCCCTATGCACTCTCCACTCTGCATTCCCTATGCACTCTCCACTCTGCAGTCCCTATGCACTCTCCACTCTGCAGTCCCTATGCACTCTCCACTCTGCACTCCCTATGCACTCTCCACTCCCTATGCACTCTGCACTCCCTATGCACTCTGCACTCCCTATGCACTCTGCACTCCCTATGCACTCTGTACTCCCTATGCACTCTGCACTCCCTATGCACTCTCCACTCCCTATGCACTCTCCACTCCCTATGCACTCTGCACTCCCTATGCACTCTCGACTCTCCACTCCATATGCACTCTCGACTCTCCACTCCCTATGCACTCTGCACTCTCCACTCTCCACTCCCTATGCACTCTGTACTCCCTATGCACTCCCTATGCACTCTCCACTCCCTATGCGCCCTGCACTCCCTATGCACCCTGCACTCCCTATGCACTCTGCACTCCCTATGCACTCTGCACTCCCTATGCACTCTCCACTCCCTATGCACTCTGCACTCCCTATGCACTTTGCACTCCCTATGCACTCTCGACTCTCCACTCCCTATGCACTCTCCACTCCCTATGCACTCTGCACTCCCTATGCACTCTGCACTCCCTATGCACTCTGCACTCCCTATGCACTCTCCACTCCCTATGCACTCTGCACTCCCTATGCACTCTGCACTCCCTATGCACTCTGCACTCCCTATGCACTTTGCACTCTGCACTCCCTATGCACTCTGCACTCCTGTTGGACAGGCCTCGTGAAGGGCCCGCTCCCTCCCCGCATGATAAGGCCCGGACACCGGCTCTCCCTGTATCCCCAGAAAGAACCATCCCGGCAACCCACCGAGGCAACCCGCAACCCGTCCCCAACGGGACGCCTGCTCCCGAACACCCCAGCATCGGCTGGCCCGGGCCCCCGTCAGCAGCATTGCCCCGGCCCAGCCGCCATCTTTGGACACTGCATCACGAGGTGGCGTGGCCCCGGCGTGACCCCAACCCTGGGCCTGGCCCTGACATTGAGGCACCACCATCCACCCAGGAGGTGAAGAGACCACTTGGCAGGTCAATGGGAGAAAGGAGTGTCGATGGCTCTCCCCCGCCAGGTGCCGATCGCCCCCGGGCGCTGTCTCCACCCCCCTGCTGGGTGTCTGGACTCCCTCATCCCGGACCTCCCGACCTCCAAGCGCGAGGGTCCGGACATCAAAGGAGACCAGACCTATAACTGGGGCAGCTCCAGAGCAGGAAGGCAGTTGTATCCTGGAGTCGAGAGACACCTTGAAGAACTCATCCTTGACGGACTGCTGGCGCTGCCGCAGCCCTGCCTTGTGAACCATCTCTGAAGCCTGCTGGCGCTGCCGCGGCCCTCTGCAACGTGCACCTTCGTCTTGGCCTGCTGGCGCTGCCGCGGCCCATCCTTGTGAACCATCGGAGACGGCCCTCACCGGAGGCCTCTCCCCCTGTACTCGGCCGACCCTCCAGGTCCCCGTCTAACTTTGGTGGCCAGCGGCGCGATCCGAACCAACGCGTAATCGTACAGAGAGTAACTCACCCCACGGCTCAACCACAATGACAACTAAAGAGAGCGGAACCACAGAAAAATTCCAGATGGAGAAACTAGAAGAGTACAACCACAGAGAACTAAAACAATTCTGCATAGAACTAGGCATTGCTACCACAAGACTGAGCACGAAAGAAGACTTCAAAAAAGCCCTAGAATCTTGGGCAGAGACGGGTACGGCCGTACCCCAAAACCAAAGCCTCGAGGCACCGGAAACGAGCACCACTCCGACGGAAGAAAGAAGATCGGGTTTCTCCCCGGAGGAGATCCGAGAACGGGAAAAAAGCAGGCTCCATGAATTAGAACTGGCTCGACTTCGGTTAGATGGAGAACTGAAATTGGCGGAACAAAAAATAACGTTGGAACACCTGCGGCTCCGAGAGGAGCGAGAAGAGAAACAAAGACAGAGAGAATTAGAAGAGAAAAAGCTAGCCTACTAACATGAGCGCAACCTGAAAGAAATAGAGCTTCGGAAACAGAACAAAGATCTCGGGGTTCCCGAGTGCCCGAACACTCCTGCCACTACAGACCCTAAAGTCCACATCCCCAAGGATGTCGTCAGAGAGTATTACCGGAACGATGATATCCAGCAATGGTTCAAAGCCTATGAAGTAGCCATGACCTCCCACCGGATTCCCCGGAGCGACTGGGGAGCCGGGCTATGGGGGAGGTTCGTCAACGAAGGGCGAGACACCCTGCTGCAACTCCCGGACCATCAGATGACATCCTACGACCACATGAAAGCCGCCCTCCTCACTCGATACAGACTCACGCCCGAAATGTACCGCCAGCTGTTCCGCGACTGCAAACGGATCCCGGGTACGACTTGGGTGGAGTACGTGAACTTCTTCAGCCGAGCCTTCGAGGGGTGGATCAAGGGCAGCAAGGTGACCACTTACGAGCAACTCTTTGACCTTATTGTGTGGGAGCACCTTTCTAACAATTGCTTCGTCGAGCTCAGGCAGCACCTCCTCGACAGTAAACTGACTGAACCTCGGCAACTCGCCGCCAAAGCTGACCGATGGGAAAGCACCCGAGTTGCCTGAAACGGACCCAGCGAACCGAACAGAACCACCCAAGGACCCCATCGCCCCCGAGGGGGAGGAGGAGGCCAGGGTCGGGGCAGAGACGCCGTCCCGGTGGCTCCCGCCAGCAACGCCCCGCCCCTGCCGGCAGGGGAAACCCCCCGATGCGTTCAGGTTTCCGGGCCGTTACTTGCCACCGATGCCAGCGACCCGGCCACTACGCCAATGATCCTAATTGCCCGAAGAACCATAACCCTATGCCCCGCCAGGTCGCTGCCGCCGCCCTGTGGGAAGAGCAAACCCCTGAAGACCCTGAGGAGTACGAGGCCGACCAGTTCGAGTGGGAACCAGCCGCCATGTCCCTGGTCTGCCTAGGGGAAAGTGACATGATCCCGCGGGCCCCCCTACCCGCCAACACGCAGAAATACAGCCAGTGGGTCAACATTAATGGGCGCCGGGCTGAAGCCCTACGCGACACCGGGGCCAGTGTGACCGCAGTCCGCTGTCATCTGGTGACCCCGGACCAGATCTTGCCAAACATCCTTTGCCCCGTCCGGTCAGCCGACAACTCAGAAAGCCTGTGTCGGATGGTCTGCATCCCCTTCGAGTGGGGAGGAGTGTCCGGAATGCTGAAAGTAACTGTCCGCGATGATGCACCCGTGGACTGCCTCCTGGGGAACGACCTCGAAAGTTCCCCCTGGGCAGCCGTCAAAAGAAGAGAGCACCTGGGGATGTTGGGCCTCCCTGAATGGGCCTGTGTAACGACCCGGTCCATGGCCGCCCGCGCCATCCCCAGTCCCGAAGAACCCGAATGGCCAGAGCCTCCTCCCCCGATCGTCCCAGAGGGAGCCACCCTAAGAGCCAGTCCTCCAGAACAAAACGAAGAAGGGCCCGATCGGCTCCAGGACCTCCCCGAACTGGCCCAGTGGCGTCAAGAGGGTGGTCCCACCCAGGAACAATTCCGCCAGGAGCAGAGAACTTGTCCCTCCCTCGAGGGACTCCGGCAGCAAGCCCTCGCCCAGAGCGCAGGAGACACCTCAGGGGCACACTGCATTTATTGGGACAATGACCTGCTCTACAGTGAGCAAAGAATTGCTGAGCTGGGGGCCAGTCGGGTGCTGGTGGTACCCCTCCGCTTCAGAGACTTCCTTTTGAACTTGGCACACGATGTCCCTCTCGCTGGACACCTGGGGCCAGACAAAACGTACAACCGCCTGGTAACCCACTTCTACTGGCCCAAAATGCGAAATGATGTCTCCAACCACTGCCAGGCCTGCCCCACCTGCCAGGCCAGCGGGAAGAGCGGCCGAAAGATCAAAGCACCCTTGCAACCCTTTCCGGTCGTCACCACCCCGTTCGAACGGGTGGGAATAGACATTGTGGGGCCCCTGGACCCCCGAACGGCACAGGGGCACCGGTTCATCCTGGTCCTGGTGGACCACGCCACCCGCTATCCCGAGGCCATTCCTCTTCGGACCTTGACAGCGCCCGTGGTAGGCCGAGCCCTGATGGGGATCTTCTCTCGAGTGGGCTTCCCCCGGGAGGTCGTCAGCGACAGGGGCACGAACTTTATCTCGAAGTACATCAGGTCTCTCTGGCAACAGTGCGGGGTCACCTACAAATTCACGACCCCTTATCACCCGCAAGGAAATGGACTGGTCGAGCGGTTTAACCGCACTCTCAAGGGAATGATCATGGGCTTAGAAGAACCCCTACGTCGCCAATGGGACGTGCTGCTCCCGTGCCTCCTATTCGCCTATCGAGAAGTCCCCCAGAAATCCCTAGGCTTCAGCCCCTTTGAGCTCCTGTACGGACACCCCGTCCGGGTTCCCCTCAGCCTGGTCAAGGAAATATGGGAGATGGCCCCCCAGAAGACTCCTCCAGATGTATATAAGTATCTCCTGACCCTCCGCAACCAGACCCGGCGATTCAGGGAGATAGCCAAAGCCAACCTTGAAGCCAGCCAGGAGGACATGAAGAAATGGTATGATCAGCATGCCTTCTCCATCGAGTTCGAACCGGGACAACAAGTCTGGGTAATGTCTCCGGTCGAACCCTGTGCCCTACAGGACAAATGGACAGGACCCTTCAAGGTGATAGAGCGCAAGGGCCCCGTCACCTACCTAATCGACATGGAGTCCTCCCGGAACCCCCTACGAGTCCTCCATGCCAACAGACTCAAACCCCACTTCGTACGCTCGGAACTCAGCCTACTGATGGCAACAGATAGAGGGACGGAGGAAGACTCCGAGCCCCTCCCTGACCTACTGAGGACCCGTGAACAGGATGGCTCAGTGGAAGGGGTCAGACTCTCCGATGCTTTGTCCCCGGAGCAACGCCAAGACTGTCGAGCTCTCCTGCTACAATTTGCAAACCTGTTCTCCCTCACCCCCGGGGTCACCCTCTGGTGCCTTCACAACGTGGACACCGGGGATAGTCCACCTATTCGACACAGGGCGTACCGGGTGCCAGATCGGGTGCGCAGCTGCATCCAGAATGAAGTCACCAAAATGCTGGCTCTGGGAGTGATCGAGCCATCTGACAGCCCCTGGGCCAGCCCAGTCGTACTGGTCCCCAAGGCTGCCGCCCCGGGCGTTGCCCCCGAGCTCCGGTTCTGTGTGGACTATCGGGGCCTGAACGCCGTTACCAGAACTGACGCTCACCCTATCCCCCGGGCAGATGAGCTAGTTGACCGCATGGGGGCCGCCCGCTACCTGAGCATCTTCGATCTAACAGCGGGCTACTGGCAAATCGGCCTCACCCCCAGGGCCCAAGAACGATCCGCCTTCTCTACCCCGGATGGCCACTACCACTTCAAAGTGATGCCATTCAGCATGAAAAACGCTCCCGCTACCTTCCAACGACTCGTGAACCAGGTACTGGCGGGCCTCGAAGAATTCAGCGCCGCCTACCTGGACGATATTGCTGTGTACAGTCGCCACTGGGCAGACCACCTCCACCACCTCCGAGAAGTCCTGCACGCCCTCCAGCAGGCCGGCCTCACCATCAAAGCCAGCAAATGCCAGATTGGCCGGGGGTCCGTGACCTACCTCGGACACCAAGTGGGGAGCGGTCTGGTGGCCCCCCTTCAGCTCAAGATCGCTGCCATCCAGTCCTGGCAACCACCTGTCACCCAAACCGAGGTCCGAGCCTTCCTGGGGCTCACCGGATACTACCGGCGGTTTGTAAAGGACTATGGCAGCATTGTGGGGCCTCTCACAGAACTCACTTCCAAGAAAAACCCCAAAACAGTCAAATGGACTCCGGACTGTCAAGCGGCCTTCGAGAAGTTGAAGACCGCCATGTGCACCGCCCCCGTGCTCCAGGCCCCCGACTACAGCCGGGAATTCATAGTCCAGACGGACGCCTCAGATCATGGCGTTGGGGCAGTCCTCTCTCAACTCAACGCAGAGGGAGTCGATCAGCCAGTGGCCTTCATCAGCCGACGCCTGCTGGCTCGAGAACAGCGCTGGAGCACCATCGAGCGGGAGGCCTTCGCAGTGGTATGGGCCCTCAAGAAACTCCGGCCCTACCTCTTCGGTACCCATTTCAGGGTACAGACAGACCACCGACCCCTGCAATGGCTGATGCAAATGCGGGGTGTAGGAAATGGGACCCCCGGCCGGCCAGGGCTTGCGCCACAGCCAGTCAGAGACCGCCACTCCTATGAAAAGTCGACCCCTGCTCGCCCTCTAGGTAACGCGGCGCGGGCAGCCAGGCCTATCTCGGAGGACATGTGAAGTATTTGCGCACGCACCCACCAACAACAACATCCCGGGCCTCCCACAAAAGGAACTCCACACCAAGAATATATGAAAATAGTCTTTGTATTAAGCATGACACATATAAACACACATTGTACAAGGTGCAAGGGGCACGGGCAGGGGCTACAGGGAAGAAGGTACAGCGCAGGGCCAAGGGACCACTGCCAGGAATCACATACAGGGGACATCTGGCATTTCAGGGGGGAAAGGACAAAAGTACATAAGCTTGCAGGGGTACCTGTAGGAAAGACACATAGAATAAATCTCAAGGAGCACAATTGACATTTAGCTAGTCCTCTCAACAGGCCACCCGACCTTCGGGGGCTGGGGCGCCCATAGTCTCAATGTCAGGGGTGAGGGGGACTGCAGATACCCATCGATAAACCTAAACGTGGCAGCGGCCCACGAAGTGCTGGGCAGCTGTAGATGCTGGGAGCATCACGTTGGAGCCTCGCAGGCTCGATAGGGCAAGGGACAATGGTGGAGCCTCTCGGGCTCGAGGAACGAAGGGGCCAGAGGTGGAGCCTCGCAGGCTCGAGGTACGAAGGGGCCAGAGGTGGAGCCTCGCCGGGCTCGAGGAACGAAGGGGCCAGAGGTGGAGCCTCGCAGGCTCGGGAGATGAGGGGGGCCCAAGGTAGAGCCTCGCCGGGCTCGGGAAAATGAAGGGCCAGAGGTGGAGCCTCGCCGGGCTCGAGGAACGAAGGGGCCAGAGGTGGAGCCTCGCAGGCTCGGGAGATGAGGGGGCCCAAGGTAGAGCCTCGCCGGGCTCGGGAAAATGAAGGGCCAGAGGTGGAGCCTCTCAGTCTCGAGAGATGAGGGGGCCCAAGGTAGAGCCTCTCCGGGGCTCAAGGAAGGAGGAGCCGAATGTGGAGCATCGTGGGAGTCCTTCCCGGACTCTGGGACCAAGGGGGGGGAAGCCTCGCAGACCCACAGCACTCCCCAGGGCAGAGGAGCGTCCCGTAGCCCGCCCGCACTCACCGGCTGTTAGAGGCAGCGGATCCACGGGGCCTCAGCTCCTCGGCGTGGCGATGGCGGCGCTCCCTCCTCCGGGAGAACCATAGACTGCCGGGTGCGCCTGGGGAAGCCCTCCAAGATCGGGCCAATCCCTGCGCGGCCCCGCAATGACGCGGTAGGAGTCCCGGCGGCCAGGACCAATGGCGGGGTGGCAATGCTTTCTCCGGGGCCGCCAATGGCAGCGCGGCCCTGGATAGGGAGGCGGGCACAGCGCCTCCACAGCCGACTCCGGGCTGCAGCGGTGAACTCGGGGAGGTAGCGAGGAGTAGGCTCCCTCGTAAATATGCCGTGCAAGGGGGTAGGCGAGGTAGGCACTCGCTGGGCGTCTGGCAACTCCGTGGGGCAGGGCAAATGCCGGGTGGCACCGGCTCGATGGATCAAGCGCTAGGGTATAGATGCCGCGCTCCCAGCGCTAGGGATCAGAAGAAAGCGCTCCCAAAGGCCAGATGAAGGTAGCAAAGTCCATAGGGAGTCTAGGACCTCAGGTGGAGCGTAGCCGCTCCTAGAAGGGGAAAAACCATCAGGAGTCCAGGAGTAGGGCAGGGTCCAGGGAGGCAAGCCAACCCTGAGCCCAAGCAGCAGCCGCTCCTGGTAGATTCAAGTTGAGAACAAGAACAAGTCCAGAGTGTCACAGCACCCTTTTTATACACACATTCTTGGTCTGAAGGGGCAGGCAGGGGGAGAACCAGCTGGAACTGGTTATGGGGGGATTCTTTACACTGGCCAGGCTGGGAACATCAGCCGCACCCCAGGGGGTGGAGCCAGCATTGTCTGGGGAAAACCCAGCCTCATTCATGACACGCAAACCAGACAGTCAATCCACAAGCAGACCCAGGCTCACTCCTCCCCTCACATCAGTATGCTAAACACTCCATTCACCACCGGGGCAGACCCTCCCAGATCCTGGGAGCCAGGCTCACCAGCCAGCCCCGGCCAATCATACGCCAGGCACATATTCCACAAATATGCCAACTTCCAAAAGGGGGACTTCTACACTAGACACACTCATACCTCATATACCGTTGCGCAGCATTCAATCTCACGAGTTCATACATACCAGACTTGACCCTGTACACCCTACGCACCGGGAACTACAGGGGACTCATCCATTCCCCATGTATTCCTATGGAAGGGTAGGTCGCTCTCTCCTCACACTCACTCAGAGGGGGGATCACCATCCCCAGGTTACATATACCATAAAAACTTCAGGGGCGGACCTGCCAGATGGGCCACGTCCAACACATGCCCCTCCCAGCCCAAACGCAGGGTAGACCAATCACTACCGTGATGGACTTCCCTGCTGCAGGGCGATAGAACATGGACGTGGCCCGCGCTACCGAGCCACCCTCCAGTTCGACGCCCACCTGGACCGATAGACACACACAGGCTAAAAATTAAGAAAAATAAAAAATAAAGAAAATAATAAAGACGTAGGTCCAACCAGGCTACCTCACTGGCACGCCTTAGTTGTCCGTGACTAGGACCAGGCCCTAGGCCACCCAGATACCACTGGTCCCTGCTAATCCGAAGTGGGGGGTGGTAACCCCGGGCCCACAATAGCCCTTCTCCACTCCCTTTCTCAGGGTAGCCACGACTACCACTGTTCCTTCCACCTAGGGTCCACACCCTCAGGCTTGCCAGAGGTCACGGGCAAGAATGCCCCACCCTACCTCTACTTCTGAGGTTCCGCGTTCTCCCAGGAGAAACACCCTCAGAACACACTTTCCTATCAGTCTTGGAACTTCCTCCCTCCACTGGTCTTCCACCTGGGAACTAAGCGTTCAGCTCTCCCCAAGGCAAGCCGCGGCCGCGCCAGCAGGTCTTCCTTGTCTGGGATACAACTAACATGACTTCAACAAAACGAGCCGCGGCAGCACTAGCCGGTCTCAAGGTTCAGCTCTCCCCAAGGCAAGCCGCGGCCGAGCCAGCAGGTCTTCCTTGTCCGGGATACAACTACCATAACTTTAACAAAACAGGCTGCAGCAGCGCCAGCAGGTCTCAAGGTTCAGCTCTCCCCAAGGCAAGCCGCGGCCGAGCCAGCAGGTCTTCCTTGTCCGGGATACAACTACCATAACTTTAATAAAACAAGCTGCAGCAGCGCCAGCAGGTCTCAAGGTTCAGCTCTCCCCAAGGCAAGCCGCGGCCGAGCCAGCAGGTCTTCCTTGTCCAGGATACAACTACCATAACTTTAACAAAACAAGCTGCAGCAGCGCCAGCAGGTTTCAAGGTTCAGCTCTCCCCAAGGCAAGCCGCGGCCGAGCCAGCAGGTCTTCCTTGTCCGGGATACAACTTAACATAAATTCAGCCAGGGCGACACCTGACGCCTAAACCACATTCAGCGGGGTACGGAACGCATGATGCATCAAACACAATTAGCAGGGCAAAAAGGGGGGGGGCACCTGACGCATCAAACACATTCAGCGGTGCACGGAACCCATGATGCCTCCAACACATTCATCAGGGTAAGGAAGGACAAGATTAACGTTGATTCAGCAAGCTCCCCATCCCAGAGAACTTTATACTCCATTACTCAGCATACCTCAACATTCATGCACATACCGTTCCCTAGACTGGTAGGACAGTTTTCCACCGCCCCTGATTCCTCAACCTGACCCTCGGGGCACAGGTACCATTACTCTAGGGTAGGGACAAGGACCATACATATTTGAACACAATTATGCTGCCACCACTGGATCCCACCCTTCCGGTGAGTCCAGAAAACACATTGTACTAGGGAGTTGATCTACCCTCCCTAGCTAGGGCCACCTAACCAGAACACATCTTTCACAGAACGGGCATTTACGTAAACTCTTAAAACAATAATCTCCTTTCTTTGCGACCATTTACAATACAGAGTTTTGTAGGGAGGCCAGTTATCATTGTGGTACTGCGCAAACACAAGTCCGGATCCCACCGCTAGCCACCAGTGTAGGAAATGGGACCCCCGGCCGGCCAGGGCTTGCGCCACAGCCAGTCAGAGACCGCCACTCCTATGAAAATTCGACCCCTGCTCGCCCTCTAGGTAACGCGGCGCGGGCAGCCAGGCCTATCTCGGAGGACATGTGAAGTATTTGCGCACGCACCCACCAACAACAACATCCCGGGCCTCCCACAAAAGGAACTCCACACCAAGAATATATGAAAATAGTCTTTGTATTAAGCATGACACATATAAACACACATTGTACAAGGGGCACGGGCAGGGGCTACAGGGAAGAAGGTACAGCGCAGGGCCAAGGGACCACTGCCAGGAATCACATACAGGGGACATCTGGCATTTCAGGGGGGAAAGGACAAAAGTACATAAGCTTGCAGGGGTACCTGTAGGAAAGACACATAGAATAAATCTCAAGGAGCACAATTGACATTTAGCTAGTCCTCTCAACAGGCCACCCGACCTTCGGGGGCTGGGGCGCCCATAGTCTCAATGTCAGGGGTGAGGGGGACTGCAGATACCCATCGATAAACCTAAACGTGGCAGCGGCCCACGAAGTGCTGGGCAGCTGTAGATGCTGGGAGCATCACGTTGGAGCCTCGCAGGCTCGATAGGGCAAGGGACAATGGTGGAGCCTCTCGGGCTCGAGGAACGAAGGGGCCAGAGGTGGAGCCTCGCAGGCTCGAGGTACGAAGGGGCCAGAGGTGGAGCCTCGCCGGGCTCGAGGAACGAAGGGGCCAGAGGTGGAGCCTCGCAGGCTCGGGAGATGAGGGGGGCCCAAGGTAGAGCCTCGCCGGGCTCGGGAAAATGAAGGGCCAGAGGTGGAGCCTCGCCGGGCTCGAGGAACGAAGGGGCCAGAGGTGGAGCCTCGCAGGCTCGGGAGATGAGGGGGCCCAAGGTAGAGCCTCGCCGGGCTCGGGAAAATGAAGGGCCAGAGGTGGAGCCTCGCAGGCTCGAGAGATGAGGGGGCCCAAGGTAGAGCCTCTCCGGGGCTCAAGGAAGGAGGAGCCGAATGTGGAGCATCGTGGGAGTCCTTCCCGGACTCTGGGACCAAGGGGGGGGAAGCCTCGCAGACCCACAGCACTCCCCAGGGCAGAGGAGCATCCCGTAGCCCGCCCGCACTCACCGGCTGTTAGAGGCAGCGGATCCACGGGGCCTCAGCTCCTCGGCGTGGCGATGGCGGCGCTCCCTCCTCCGGGAGAACCATAGACTGCCGGGTGCGCCTGGGGAAGCCCTCCAAGATCGGGCCAATCCCTGCGCGGCCCCGCAATGACGCGGTAGGAGTCCCGGCGGCCAGGACCAATGGCGGGGTGGCAATGCTTTCTCCGGGGCCGCCAATGGCAGCGCGGCCCTGGATAGGGAGGCGGGCACAGCGCCTCCACAGCCGACTCCGGGCTGCAGCGGTGAACTCGGGGAGGTAGCGAGGAGTAGGCTCCCTCGTAAATATGCCACGCAAGGGGGTAGGCGAGGTAGGCACTCGCTGGGCGTCTGGCAACTCCGTGGGGCAGGGCAAATGCCGGGTGGCACCGGCTCGATGGATCCAGCGCTCCCAAGCGCTAGGGTATAGATGCCGCGCTCCCAGCGCTAGGGATCAGAAGAAAGCGCTCCCAAAGGCCAGATGAAGGTAGCAAAGTCCATAGGGAGTCTAGGACCTCAGGTGGAGCGTAGCCGCTCCTAGAAGGGGAAAAACCATCAGGAGTCCAGGAGTAGGGCAGGGCCCAGGGAGGCAAGCCAACCCTGAGCCCAAGCAGCAGCCGCTCCTGGTAGATTCAAGTTGAGAACAAGAACAAGTCCAGAGTGTCACAGCACCCTTTTTATACACACATTCTTGGTCTGAAGGGGCAGGCAGGGGGAGAACCAGCTGGAACTGGTTATGGGGGGATTCTTTACACTGGCCAGGCTGGGAACATCAGCCGCACCCCAGGGGGTGGAGCCAGCATTGTCTGGGGAAAACCCAGCCTCATTCATGACACGCAAACCAGACAGTCAATCCACAAGCAGACCCAGGCTCACTCCTCCCCTCACATCAGTATGCTAAACACTCCATTCACCACCGGGGCAGACCCTCCCAGATCCTGGGAGCCAGGCTCACCAGCCAGCCCCGGCCAATCATACGCCAGGCACATATTCCACAAATATGCCAACTTCCAAAAGGGGGACTTCTACACTAGACACACTCATACCTCATATACCGTTGCGCAGCATTCAATCTCACGAGTTCATACATACCAGACTTGACCCTGTACACCCTACGCACCGGGAACTACCGGGGACTCATCCATTCCCCATGTATTCCTATGGAAGGGTAGGTCGCTCTCTCCTCACACTCACTCAGAGGGGGGATCACCATCCCCAGGTTACATATACTGTAGGAAATGGGACCCCCGGCCGGCCAGGGCTTGCGCCACAGCCAGTCAGAGACCACCACTCCTATGTAAAGTCGACCCCTGCTCGCCCTCTAGGTAACGCGGCGCGGGCAGTCAGGCCTATCTCGGAGGACATGTGTGAAGCATTTGCGCACGCACCCACCAACAACAACCTCCCGGGCCCCCCCACAAAAGGAACTCCACACCAAATATATATATGAAAATAGTCTTTGTATTACGAAGGACACATAGGAACATACACCTTACAAGGGGCTCGAGGTACGGCAGGGGTTACAAGGGGAAAGAACAGGGCAGGGCCAAGGGGCCCCTGCCAGGAGTAGGCACATGATCGATCTAGCATTAGAACACATGTTCACTGGGAGCTTCCTCGGACTAGGACTAGGACACAATCACCAGGAGCTTAGCATAGAATACGTCCCGCCCCGGGGTCTCATAGAACCAGCAATAGAACTCACTCTAACCAGCATAGACATACATGAGGCAAGGTTATACAGGAGGGAAGGAATGGCAAGGTACATAACACAACAGAGGCCCCCATCAGCAGGGCAACACATAATCAGTCTCAGCAACACATTGATAATAGTCAGTAGCGCCCCCTAGGCCAGATGGCCTTCCTGGGGCGAGGGCGCCTTAGAGTCTCGGAGTCCTGAGTGGGCTGCAAGGGGCCCAGGGCAAACCTAAACGTGGCAGCGGCCCACTAAGTGCTGGGCCGCTGGGGGACTTGGACATAGCAGGGTCCGGGACACGTGGTGGGGCCACTCGGGGCCCAGGCAGGGCCAGGGACACGTGGTGGGGCCACTCGGGGCCCAGGCAGGGCTAGGGACAAGAACTGCAGGCAGGCGGGGCCCCCCTCGGGGGACCCGGCATCACTGGGGGCCCCAGGGGCCGTGACGGAGCCTCACGGGGCTCAGGGCAAGAACTGGGCAGGCGGGGCCCCCCCTCGGGGGACCCGGCATCAATGGGGGCCGTGACGGAGCCTCGCGGGCTCGGGATCAGAACTGGGCAGGCGGGGCCCCCCCTCGGGGGACCCGGCATCACTGGGGGCCCTTCGGGCCTCGAGGCACACGCGTGCTCGCGCTGGAGGGGAGGGGCGAGCACCGACAATGTGCTCCGACGCCCCGCCTCCCCTCCGGCAGCACTCACCGTCGGCGGGCAGACGCGCCGGTCCTCCTCGCTCTCCGGGGCTCCCTCTCGCTCCTGGGGGCCCCCGGGGGGGAAGCGGCAGTGGTTCGGGTGGAACGCAGGGGCGCGGAGTAGGCTCCCGCCGACCCCTGCCTTCGTGGCTCTCTCCGGTCGTCCCCACAGCTCCCCGGGCCGCCGGCCAATCAGAGCGCGGCCCGGGGAAACGTCATCAGCTCAGCCCGGGCCGACAGCCAATCAGAGCGCGGCCCGGGGGCGGGCTTCACGCAGGGTCCCGGGCTGCGGCGGTGAAACACAGGGGAAATTGACGAGGGCCCGGCTCCCTCGATAAGGCAGCCAGGAAGGCAATAACGCGAGGT
Source organism: Lissotriton vulgaris (assembly GCF_964263255.1). NCBI lineage: Eukaryota > Metazoa > Chordata > Amphibia > Caudata > Salamandridae > Lissotriton > Lissotriton vulgaris. The sequence continues at coordinate 1,103,856,464 of NC_141693.1, forward strand.
AGGCACTCGCTGGGGGCTCGGGCCCCCTCCCACGACAGGCATATGCCGGGTGGGCACCGGCTGGAGGAATAGAGCGCTCCTAGCGCTGGGGGCAGAACGGCAGCGCCTCGAGGCGCTAGGACAGCCGGATGGCACCGCCCCAAGGCGCTAAGACGACAGGAAAGCGCTCCCAAGCGCTAGAAGCGGGAATGAGCGCCACAAGGCACTAGGATAGCAGGAGAACGCTCTCAAGCGCTAGGGCCATAGAAAGCAGGGTCCATAGGAAGTCCAGGAGCTCAGGGGGAGCACATCAGCTTGTAGAAGGGAAAAAGGGACATCAGCAGTGCAGGAGCAGGGCAGGGCCCAGGGAGGCCAGCCAACCCTGAGCCCACGCAGCAGCACGACCCTGGGAGGGTTCCAGGCAGGACGAGCAGGAAGAGAGGAAGAGCGAGAGAAGAGGGCCCACCCCCCTTTTATACAGGAGCTCCCTTTGTCTCCAAAAGGGGCAGGCAGGGAGAGAACCAGCCAGAACTGGTTATAAGGAATTTCATGCTACTGGCCAGGCCAGGGGCACTGGACGCACCCTAGGGGGTGGGGCCAGCCTGGTGGGGAAGGCCCAGGCGGCTTCAGCCAATCATACACCAGCACACCTACTGCACACATGCACCCAAGTCTAGAAGTGGCACTTCCCTTCTAGTCACACACATGATGCATACATCATCTTGTAGCATTCAACCTCACGAGCGCACACATACCAAACACGACCCGGCACGCCCCCACGCATCAGGAACTACCAGGGCCACATCCATTCCCCATGCATTCCTATGGGAGGCAGGTCTCTCTCACCACACACACACTCAGAGGGGGAATCACCATTCCCCGGACACATATACTAAGCACCAAACTTCAGGGGCGGACCTGCCAGACGGGCCAAGTCCAACACATGCCCCTCCCAGCCCAAACGCAGGGCAGACCAATCACTACCGTGATGGACTTCCCTGCTGCAGGGCGATAGAATTTGGACGCGGCCCGCACCGCCGGACCGATAGACATACACAGACTAAAAATAATAAAAGTTAACAAAACAAAACAACAACAAAAAAAAAAGAAAAAAAAATGAAGACATAGGCCCAACCAGGCTACCCACCTGGTACTCCTGAGTTGTCCATGACTAGGACCAGGCCCTAAGCCATCCAGATACCACTGGTCCCTGCTAATCCGAAGTGGGGGGTGGTAACCCCGGGCCCACAATAGCCCTTCTCCACTCCCTTTCTCAGGGTAGCCACGACTACCACTGTTCCTTCCACCTAGGGTCCGCACCCCCAGGCTTGCCAGAGGTCACGGGCAAGAATGCCCCACCCTACCTCTACTTCTGAGGTTCCGCGTTCTCCCAGGAGAAACACCCTCAGAACACACTTTCCTACCAGTCTTGGAACTTCCTCCCTCCACTGGTCTTCCACCTGGGAACTAAGCGTTCAGCTCTCCCCAAGGCAAGCCGCGGCCGCGCCAGCAGGTCTTCCTTGTCCGGGATACAACTTAACATACATTCAGCCAGGGCGACACCTGACGCCTAAAACACAACAGGAATACCACTTAAGATAAATTCAGCCAGGGCGACACCTGACGCCTAAAACGCAACAAGAGGAGTCTCAGTGTTCAGCTCTCCCCAAGGCAAGCCGCGGCCGCGCCAGCAGGTCTTCCTTGTCCGGGATACAACTTAACATACATTCAGCCAGGGCGACACCTGACGCCTAGAACACAACAGGGATACCACTTAAGATAAATTCAGCCAGGGCGACACCTGACGCCTAAAACGCAACAAGAGGAGTCTCAGTGTTCAGCTCTCCCCAAGGCAAGCCGCGGCCGCGCCAGCAGGTCTTCCTTGTCCGGGATACAACTTAACATACATTCAGCCAGGGCGACACCTGACGCCTAGAACACAACAGGGATACCACTTAAGATAAATTCAGCCAGGGCGACACCTGACGCCTAAAACGCATCCAGCGGGATACGGAACACATGATGCGTCAACCACATTCAACGGGGTAAGGAAGGACAGGATTATCGGTGATTCAGCAAGCTCCCCATCCCAGAGAACTTACACTCCATTACTCCGTGCACCTCAACATTCATCCACACACCGTCCCCTAGACTGGTAAGACAGTTTTCCACCGCCCCTGATTCCTCAACCCGACCCTCGGGGCACAGGTACCATTACTCTAGGGACAAGGACCCTTCACATTTGAACACAATTACACAACCACCACTGGATCCCACCCTCCTGGTGAATCCAGAAAACCAAATTACACTAGGGAGATGATTTACCCTCCCAAGCTAGGGGCACCTAACTCACAGTGCATACGCACACATTTTTCCACAGAACGGACATTTAAGTAACCTTAAAAAAACTCTCCACAGAACGGGTATTTCTATTAATCATTAAACATTTCCACAGAACAGACATTTTCAGCAACCTGACCCGACCCATGTGGCACAGGTATCATTACTCCAGGGAAGGGACAGGGACCATGCACATTGAACACAATTACGCTGCCACCACTGGATCCCACCCTTCTGGTGAATCCAGAAAAACCCATTGCACTAGGGAGTTGATCTACCCTCCCGAGCTAGGGCCACCTAACCCATAGCGTACCAGAATACATTTTTCACAGAACAGACATTTAAGTAACCTCTTAAAAGCAATAATCTCCTTTCTTTGCGACCATTTACAATGCAGAGTTTTGTAGGGAGGCCAGTTATCGTTGTGGTACTGCGCAAACACAAGTCCGGATCCCACCGCTAGCCACCAGTGTAGGAAATGGGACCCCCGGCCGGCCAGGGCTTGCGCCACAGCCAGTCAGAGACCACCACTCCTATGTAAAGTCGACCCCTGCTCGCCCTCTAGGTAACGCGGCGCGGGCAGTCAGGCCTATCTCGGAGGACATGTGTGAAGCATTTGCGCACGCACCCACCAACAACAACCTCCCGGGCCCCCCCACAAAAGGAACTCCACACCAAATATATATATGAAAATAGTCTTTGTATTACGAAGGACACATAGGAACATACACCTTACAAGGGGCTCGAGGTACGGCAGGGGTTACAAGGGGAAAGAACAGGGCAGGGCCAAGGGGCCCCTGCCAGGAGTAGGCACATGATCGATCTAGCATTAGAACACATGTTCACTGGGAGCTTCCTCGGACTAGGACTAGGACACAATCACCAGGAGCTTAGCATAGAATACGTCCCGCCCCGGGGTCTCATAGAACCAGCAATAGAACTCACTCTAACCAGCATAGACATACATGAGGCAAGGTTATACAGGAGGGAAGGAATGGCAAGGTACATAACACAACAGAGGCCCCCATCAGCAGGGCAACACATAATCAGTCTCAGCAACACATTGATAATAGTCAGTAGCGCCCCCTAGGCCAGATGGCCTTCCTGGGGCGAGGGCGCCTTAGAGTCTCGGAGTCCTGAGTGGGCTGCAAGGGGCCCAGGGCAAACCTAAACGTGGCAGCGGCCCACTAAGTGCTGGGCCGCTGGGGGACTTGGACATAGCAGGGTCCGGGACACGTGGTGGGGCCACTCGGGGCCCAGGCAGGGCCAGGGACACGTGGTGGGGCCACTCGGGGCCCAGGCAGGGCTAGGGACAAGAACTGCAGGCAGGCGGGGCCCCCCTCGGGGGACCCGGCATCACTGGGGGCCCCAGGGGCCGTGACGGAGCCTCACGGGGCTCAGGGCAAGAACTGGGCAGGCGGGGCCCCCCCTCGGGGGACCCGGCATCAATGGGGGCCGTGACGGAGCCTCGCGGGCTCGGGATCAGAACTGGGCAGGCGGGGCCCCCCCTCGGGGGACCCGGCATCACTGGGGGCCCTTCGGGCCTCGAGGCACACGCGTGCTCGCGCTGGAGGGGAGGGGCGAGCACCGACAATGTGCTCCGACGCCCCGCCTCCCCTCCGGCAGCACTCACCGTCGGCGGGCAGACGCGCCGGTCCTCCTCGCTCTCCGGGGCTCCCTCTCGCTCCTGGGGGCCCCCGGGGGGGAAGCGGCAGTGGTTCGGGTGGAACGCAGGGGCGCGGAGTAGGCTCCCGCCGACCCCTGCCTTCGTGGCTCTCTCCGGTCGTCCCCACAGCTCCCCGGGCCGCCGGCCAATCAGAGCGCGGCCCGGGGAAACGTCATCAGCTCAGCCCGGGCCGACAGCCAATCAGAGCGCGGCCCGGGGGCGGGCTTCACGCAGGGTCCCGGGCTGCGGCGGTGAAACACAGGGGAAATTGACGAGGGCCCGGCTCCCTCGATAAGGCAGCCAGGAAGGCAATAACGCGAGGTAGGCACTCGCTGGGGGCTCGGGCCCCCTCCCACGACAGGCATATGCCGGGTGGGCACCGGCTGGAGGAATAGAGCGCTCCTAGCGCTGGGGGCAGAACGGCAGCGCCTCGAGGCGCTAGGACAGCCGGATGGCACCGCCCCAAGGCGCTAAGACGACAGGAAAGCGCTCCCAAGCGCTAGAAGCGGGAATGAGCGCCACAAGGCACTAGGATAGCAGGAGAACGCTCTCAAGCGCTAGGGCCATAGAAAGCAGGGTCCATAGGAAGTCCAGGAGCTCAGGGGGAGCACATCAGCTTGTAGAAGGGAAAAAGGGACATCAGCAGTGCAGGAGCAGGGCAGGGCCCAGGGAGGCCAGCCAACCCTGAGCCCACGCAGCAGCACGACCCTGGGAGGGTTCCAGGCAGGACGAGCAGGAAGAGAGGAAGAGCGAGAGAAGAGGGCCCACCCCCCTTTTATACAGGAGCTCCCTTTGTCTCCAAAAGGGGCAGGCAGGGAGAGAACCAGCCAGAACTGGTTATAAGGAATTTCATGCTACTGGCCAGGCCAGGGGCACTGGACGCACCCTAGGGGGTGGGGCCAGCCTGGTGGGGAAGGCCCAGGCGGCTTCAGCCAATCATACACCAGCACACCTACTGCACACATGCACCCAAGTCTAGAAGTGGCACTTCCCTTCTAGTCACACACATGATGCATACATCATCTTGTAGCATTCAACCTCACGAGCGCACACATACCAAACACGACCCGGCACGCCCCCACGCATCAGGAACTACCAGGGCCACATCCATTCCCCATGCATTCCTATGGGAGGCAGGTCTCTCTCACCACACACACACTCAGAGGGGGAATCACCATTCCCCGGACACATATACTAAGCACCAAACTTCAGGGGCGGACCTGCCAGACGGGCCAAGTCCAACATATACCATAAAAACTTCAGGGGCGGACCTGCCAGATGGGCCACGTCCAACACGGGGGGAGAACCCAAAACTGTTGCGATGGTCCATCTCCTTGCAGGGGATGGACTTCACTGTGGAGCATCGTCCTGGCCAGGACCACGCCAACGCGGACGGCCTGTCACGCTTTTTCCGCCTCGGCGAGGAGAGTACCCAAGAGGATGGGTGACTCTCCCTGCCTTCAGCTGGGGGGGACGCATGTTGGACAGGCCTCGTGAAGGGCCCGCTCCATCCCCGCATGATAAGGCCCGGACACTGGCTCTCCCTGTATCCCCAGAAAGAACCATCCCGGCAACCCACCGAGGCAACCCGTCCCCAACGGGACGCCTGCTATCGAACACCCCAGCATCGGCTGGCCCGGGCCCCCGTCAGCAGCATTGCCCCGGCCCAGCCGCCATCTTTGGACACTGCATCACGAGGCCGCGTGGCCCCGGCGCGACCCCAACCCTGGGCCTGGCCAGGCCCCGACATCGAGGCACCACCATCCACCCAGGAGGTGAAGAGACCACTTGGCAGGTCAATGGGAGAAAGGAGTGTCGATGGCTCTCCCCCGCCAGGTGCCGATCGCCCCCGGCCTCCCCGGGCGCTGGCTCCACCCCCCTGCTGGGTGTCTGGACTCCCTCATCCCGGGCCTCCCGACCTCCAAGCGCGAGGGTCCGGACATCAAAGGAGACCAGACCTATAACTGGGGCAGCTCCAGAGCAGGAAGGCAGTTGTATCCTGGAGTCGAGAGACACCTTGAAGAACTCATCCTTGACGGACTGCTGGCGCTGCCGCAGCCCTGCCTTGTGAATGATCGTCCTGCCTGCTGGCGCTGCCGCGGCTTTCTGCAGCCTACATCCTCGTCGGGACCTGCTGGCGCTGCCGCGGCCCTCTGCAACCTACATCTTCGTCGGGACCTGCTGGCGCTGCCGCGGCCCTCTGCAACCTACATCCTCGTCGGGACCTGCTGGCGCTGCCGCGGCCCTCTGTAACCTACATCCTCGTCGGGACCTGCTGGCGCTGCCGCGGCCCATCCTTGTGTGAACCATCGCCTTTGCCAGCTGGCGCTGCCGCGGCCCTTCTCAAGTGAGACTTATCATCCGAGCCCGCTGGCGCTGCCGCGGCCCGACCTTCCAGAACTCCGAGCTCAAGGATTGTGAGCTATTCATCGTACCACCTCAGTACCAGACCGGTACCAAGACTGTCCCGCTACCCCCTTTCCCTTCCAGAGACTAGAATTGAGAGGACCCTCGTGTCCCGATCTCACTGTATCGTGAATATCCTTGCTGCAAGAACCGTATATAAAGAGTGTTGACCTTATCCTTGTGTGGTGTCCATCCGTGGGGGGGAAGTTACTTGTCTGTACGATCGCTGGAGACAGCCCTCACCGGAGGCCTCTCCTCTTGTCCTCGGCCGACCCTCCAGGTCCCCGTCTAACAACTCCCTATGCACTCTGCACTCCCTATGCACTCTGCACTCCTTATGCACTCTGCACTCCTTATGCACTCTGCACTCCCTATGCACTGTGCACTCCCTATGCACTCTGCACTCCCTATGCACTCTGCACTCCCTATGCACTCTCCACTCTGCAGTCCCTATGTGTTGGACAGGCCACATGAAGGGCCGCTCTCCCCCGGCCCAACCAGGCCTGAGTACCGCCACGCAAGTACCACACACCACCATTGCACGTCTTCTGTCCCCTCAGGGCCCCTGCCCTCGAGCACGTTAACCTCGTGGGGCCGATCCACTGCCGGCCCACGCGCCCAGCCTGGGCCGCCATCTTGGACACTTCACCACGAGGCCGCCTGGCCCCCGATCGACCTCAACCCTGGGCCTGGCCCGGCCTCAGACATTCCGGCACCACCCTCCACCCAGGAGGTGAGCGGGCTACTTGGCAAGTCAATGGGAGAAAGAGGTGCCGATGGCTCTCCCCCGCCAAGTGCCGCTCGCCCATCGCCTCCCCGGGCGCTGGCTCCACCCCCCTGCTGGGTGTCTGGACTCCCTCATCCCGGACCTCCCGACCTCCAAGTGCGAGGGTCCGGACATCAAAGCACGCCAGCCCTATAACTGGGGCAGCTCCGGAGCAGGAAGGCAGTTGTATCTTGGAGTCGAGAGACGTAAAGAGGAACTCATCCTGGACGGACTACTGGCGCTGCCGTAGCTCTGTCCTGTGCACCATCGTCCTGCCTGTTGGCGCTGCCACAGCCGTCGTAACCTTCATCCTTCATCGTCGTCGGGATCTGCTGGCGTGGCCGCGGACCGTTGTAACCGTCATCTTTCACCGGGACCTGCAGGCTCCGCCGCGGACCATCATCCTTCCTTCGTCCATCTCGGGACCTGCTTGGCTCCTCCACGGCCCGATCATCTAGAACGCCGAGCTCGAGGATTGAGAGCTATTTTGTACTCATTTGTAACTAAAGACTGTCCCGCTACCCCTCTCCTCAACCAAAGACTAGAATCGAGGGGACCCCTGAGTCCAGACCTCCTTGTATTATACCAACGTAACCTAAGAATTGCATATAAAGTCTCGTTAACCTTCAGTCTTGTGTGGCGTCCGTCTGTGGGGGGGAAGTTACTTGTCTGTACAGTCGTTGGAGACGGCTCTCCCTGGAGACCTCTCCCCGTAATCTCGGCCGACCCTCCCGGTCCGTCTAACATTGGTGGCCAGCGGCGCGATCCGAATCACCGCATAACGTACAGAGAGTAGCTCACCCCACAACGAACCACAATGACAACTAAAGAAAGCGGATCAACTGAGAAGTTCCAAATGGAAAAACTAGAGGAGTACAGCCATCGTGAACTAAAGCAGTTCTGCATCGAACTAGGTATCGCTACCACCGGACTAAGCACCAAGGACGATTTTAAGCATGCCCTAGAATCTTGGGCAGAGACCGGGGATGCCGAAGCCCCTGAGCAAAGCACCACAAAAAAAACCAACACGGCCCCTGAAGAGCAAAGAACCGGTCTCTCGCAAGACGAGATCCAAGAAAGAGAAAAAACCCGACTACACGAACTAGAAATGGCCCGACTCAAAATGGGCATAGAACTCAAGTTAGCCGAACAAAAAATCAACTTAGAGCACCTACGTCTCCGAGAAGAGAGAGAGGAGAAACAGAGACAAAGGGAGCTCGAGGAAAAGAAACTGGCGTACGAGCACGAACAGAACCTAGCCGAGATCAACCTGCGCAAGCAAAATAAAGAGTTAGGGGTGCCCGAGAGACCACACACCCCAGGGACCACGGAGAAAAAAGTACACATCCCCAAGGATGTTGTCCGAGAATATTTCCGAGAGGACGACATCCAGCAATGGTTTAAGGCCTATGAAATCGCTATGACTGCGCACCGGATCGATAGGAACGATTGGGGAGCCGGCCTATGGGGCAGATTCCTCAATGAGGGCCGCGATACCCTGTTACAGCTCCCAGACCACCAGATGACCTCCTACGACCATATGAAAGCGGCCCTCCTCACCCGCTATGGCCTCACGCCCGAGATGTACCGGCAGAGGTTCCGAGACTGCACACGCATCCCGGGTACCACTTGGGTGGACTATGTAACGTACTTTAGCCGAGCTTTCGAAGGCTGGATCAGAGGAAACAACGTCACGACCTACGAGCAGCTGTTCAATCTGATGGTGTGGGAGCATCTGTCCAACAATTGCTTCATTGAACTACGCCAACACCTCCTCGACAGCAAGTTAACCGATCCCCGGCAGCTCGCAGCCGAAGCTGACCGGTGGGAGATCACCAGAGTGGGCCGGAATGGGTCCTACGAGCAGAACAGGAACAACCATGGTCACCACCGACCCAGAGGAGGAGGAGGGGGCCAAGGACGAGGAAGAGACAACACTCCGGCCGCCCCCGCTACCAGCACCACCCCCCCGGCCAACCGGGGCAGCACCCCGGCGCGACCAGGGTACAGAGCCAATGTCACGTGTCACCGATGCCAACGGGTCGGCCACTATGCCAACGACCCAAGCTGCCCGCAGTATCAGAGTCCAAAACCCCGCCAAGTGGCCGCCGTGGCCCTAGGGGAAGAACAGATCTCCGAGGAACAAGAAACAGACGAGCAAGAGTATCAAGAGTGGGAGCCAGCCGCCATGACTCTCGCGTGCTTAGGGGGAAGAGACATGGTCCCGCGGGTCCCCCTACCCGCTAACACCCAGAAGTACAGCCAATGGGTGAGCATCAATGGACAACGGGCCGAAGCCCTTCGGGACACCGGGGCCAGTGTGACAGCCGTCCGCTGTCACCTAGTGACCCCAGAACAATATCTACCGAACATTCTCTGCCCTGTGCGATCAGCCGACAACTCGGAAAGTCTGTGTCGGATGGCCTGCGTCCCCTTTGAGTGGGGAGGGGTCTCCGGCATGTTGAAGGTGACGGTCCGAGACGACGCCCCCGTGGACTGTCTCCTCGGAAATGACCTGGAGAGCTCCCCGTGGGCAGCCGTGGAGCGCAAAGAACACTTGGGGATGTTGGGCGTCCCGGACTGGGCGTGCGTCACCACCCGGTCCATGGCCGCCCGTGCCAACCATCCCCCGGAAGAACCAGAATGGCCGGCGCCACCGCCTCCGGTCGCCCCAGCCGAGACCACCGACCATGACACCCCCCTCGAACCTGCTCAACCTTCCGACCTCGCTAACCTTGACCAGTGGGCCCAAGAGGGGGGGCCCACACAAGAACAATTTCGCCAGGAACAGAAGACCTGTCCCTCCCTCGAGGGACTCCGCCAGCAAGCGCTCGCCCAAAGCGCAGGAGATACCTCCGGAACTCATTGGGTCTACTGGGACAATGATCTGTTGTACAGCGAGCAAAGAATCGCCGAGCTGGGGGCCAACCGAGTACTAGTAGTGCCCCTCCGCTTTAGAGCCTTCCTGCTGAACCTGGCCCACGATGTTCCCCTGGCAGGACACCTGGGACAAGATAAAACCTACAGTCGCCTAGTGACCCACTTCTTCTGGCCCAAAATGAGAAACGATGTGCACCAGCATTGCCGATCTTGCCCCACGTGCCAAGCCAGTGGGAAGAGCGGCCGCAAACTAAAGGCCCCCTTGCAACCTTTTCCAGTAGTCACGACCCCATTTGAGAGGGTCGGAATAGACATTGTGGGCCCCCTGGACCCGCGTACAAAACAAGGCCATCGCTTCATTCTGGTGCTAGTGGACCACGCCACCCGCTACCCTGAGGCTGTTCCTCTCCGGACCGTGACAGCCCCAGTGGTCGGCCGGGCCCTGATGGGGATCTTCTCCCGTGTGGGGTTCCCCCGAGAGGTCGTCAGCGACCGAGGCACGAACTTTATCTCTAAATACATGAAATCCCTCTGGCAACAGTGTGGGGTCACCTACAGATTCACGACCCCCTATCACCCCCAAGGGAACGGACTTGTTGAGCGGTTCAACCGCACGCTAAAAGGGATGATCGGGGGATTGGAAGAGCCCCTCCGTCGCCAGTGGGATGTGCTGCTGCCGTGCCTCCTCTTCGCTTACCGAGAGGTCCCACAGAAATCCCTAGGCTTCAGCCCATTTGAACTGCTATACGGGCACCCAGTGCGGGGGCCGCTCAGCCTGATCAAAGAAGGCTGGGAGATGCCTCCGGCCAAGAACCCTCCAGATGTCTTCCGGTACCTCCTCACCCTCCGAAACCAGTCCCGGCGGTTCAGAGACCTAGCAAAAGCCAACCTAGAGGCCAGTCAAGAGGACATGAAAAAATGGTATGACCAGAACGCCTCATCCATCGAATTCGAACCAGGGCAACAAGTATGGGTAATGTCCCCCACGGAGCCATGCGCTCTCCAAGACAAATGGACAGGGCCCTTCAAGGTAATCGAGCGCAAGGGACCTGCCACCTATCTGATCGATATGGAGTCCTCCCGGAACCCACTCCGAGTCCTCCACACCAACAGACTGAAACCCCACTTTGCACGAACAGAGCTCAGCCTACTGATGGCCACAGACAATGGGGTTGAAGACGACTCCGAGCCTCTCCCCGACCTCCTGCGGACCCAGGAGCAAGACGGCTCCGTGGATGGGGTCCGACTCTCGGAGACCCTCACCAGAGAACAACGCCAAGAGTGCCAAGCCCTCCTGTCACAGTTCGCCAGTCTGTTCTCCCTCACCCCAGGTGTCACTTCCTGGTGTGTGCACGATGTGGACACCGGAGACAGCCCTCCCATCCGCCACAGGGCCTACCGCGTACCTGATCGGGTACGGGCCTGCATCCAGGCGGAGGTGGCCAAGATGCTCACGCTCGGGGTCATCGAGCCCTCAGACAGTCCATGGGCCAGCCCGGTCGTACTGGTCCCCAAAGCAGCCGCCCCCGGAACCACACCAGAACTACGGTTCTGCGTCGACTACCGGGGCCTGAATGAAGTCACCAGAACAGACGCACATCCCATCCCCCGGGCGGATGAACTGGTCGACCGAATGGGAGCTGCCCGCTACCTCAGCATCTTCGACCTGACAGCAGGTTATTGGCAGATCAGCCTCACACCCCGAGCACAAGAACGTTCTGCCTTCTCCACCCCCGATGGCCACTACCATTTTACGGTCATGCCCTTCGGCATGAAGAATGCCCCAGCGACTTTCCAACGGCTCGTCAATCAGGTCCTGGCAGGGCTCGAAGGGTTCAGCGCCGCCTACCTAGACGACATCGCTGTGTACAGTCACCATTGGACCGAGCACCTCCACCACCTCCGAGCAGTGCTGCAAGCCCTTCAGCGAGCTGGCCTCACGATCAAGGCCAGCAAGTGTCAAATTGGACAAGGATCTGTGACCTACCTCGGACACCAGGTGGGAAGCGGCCTAGTGGCCCCTCTACAGTTGAAAATTGCCGCCATCCAGAACTGGCAGCCCCCTATCACCCAAACCGAGGTACGAGCCTTCCTGGGCCTCACGGGCTATTACCGAAGGTTCGTGAAAGACTATGGTACCATAGCGGGGCCTCTCACAGAACTCACGTCAAAGAATCAGCCCAAGAAAGTGAACTGGACCCCAGAGTGTCAAACGGCATTCGAACAGTTGAAGGCCGCCATGTGTTCCGCTCCTGTGCTCCAGGCTCCAGACTACAGCCGGGAGTTCGTCGTCCAGACGGACGCCTCCGACCAGGGCATTGGGGCGGTCCTGTCTCAAATGAACACCGAAGGCCTTGATCAACCGGTGGCCTTCATCAGCCGGAGGCTCCTACCACGGGAGCAACGCTGGAGCACCATAGAGAGGGAAGCCTTCGCTGTGGTATGGGCCCTCAAGAAGCTCCGGCCCTACCTTTTTGGCACCCACTTTCGGGTGCAGACCGACCACCGACCCCTGCAGTGGCTGATGCATATGCGGGGGGAAAACCCAAAGTTGCTACGCTGGTCCATCTCCTTGCAAGGTATGGACTTCACCGTCGAACACCGGCCTGGGCCAGATCACGCCAACGCGGATGGCCTGTCCCGGTTTTTCCGCCTCGACGAGGAGAGTCCCCAAGAGGATGGGTAACTCTCCCCGCCTTCAGCTGGGGGGGACGCATGTTGGACAGGCCACATGAAGGGCCGCTCTCCCCCGGCCCAACCAGGCCTGAGTACCGCCACGCAAGTACCACACACCACCATTGCACGTCTTCTGTCCCCTCAGGGCCCCTGCCCTCGAGCACGTTAACCTCGTGGGGCCGATCCACTGCCGGCCCACGCGCCCAGCCTGGGCCGCCATCTTGGACACTTCACCACGAGGCCGCCTGGCCCCCGATCGACCTCAACCCTGGGCCTGGCCCGGCCTCAGACATTCCGGCACCACCCTCCACCCAGGAGGTGAGCGGGCTACTTGGCAAGTCAATGGGAGAAAGAGGTGCCGATGGCTCTCCCCCGCCAAGTGCCGCTCGCCCATCGCCTCCCCGGGCGCTGGCTCCACCCCCCTGCTGGGTGTCTGGACTCCCTCATCCCGGACCTCCCGACCTCCAAGTGCGAGGGTCCGGACATCAAAGCACGCCAGCCCTATAACTGGGGCAGCTCCGGAGCAGGAAGGCAGTTGTATCTTGGAGTCGAGAGACGTAAAGAGGAACTCATCCTGGACGGACTACTGGCGCTGCCGTAGCTCTGTCCTGTGCACCATCGTCCTGCCTGTTGGCGCTGCCACAGCCGTCGTAACCTTCATCCTTCATCGTCGTCGGGATCTGCTGGCGTGGCCGCGGACCGTTGTAACCGTCATCTTTCACCGGGACCTGCAGGCTCCGCCGCGGACCATCATCCTTCCTTCGTCCATCTCGGGACCTGCTTGGCTCCTCCACGGCCCGATCATCTAGAACGCCGAGCTCGAGGATTGAGAGCTATTTTGTACTCATTTGTAACTAAAGACTGTCCCGCTACCCCTCTCCTCAACCAAAGACTAGAATCGAGGGGACCCCTGAGTCCAGACCTCCTTGTATTATACCAACGTAACCTAAGAATTGCATATAAAGTCTCGTTAACCTTCAGTCTTGTGTGGCGTCCGTCTGTGGGGGGGAAGTTACTTGTCTGTACAGTCGTTGGAGACGGCTCTCCCTGGAGACCTCTCCCCGTAATCTCGGCCGACCCTCCCGGTCCGTCTAACACTATGCACTCTGCACTCCCTATGCACTCTCCACTCTGCAGTCCCTATGCACTCTCCACTCCCTATGCACTCTCCACTCCCTATGCACTCTGCACTCCCTATGCACTCTGCACTCCCTATGCACTCTGCACTCCCTATGCACTCTGCACTCTGCACTCCCTATGAACTCTGCACTCCCTATGCACTCTGCACTCCCTATGCACTCTGCACTCCCTATGCACTCTCCACTCCCTATGCACTCTCCACTCCCTATGCACTCTCCACTCCCTATGCACTCTCCACGCTGCACTCCCTATGCACTCTGCACTCCCTATGCACTCTCCACTCTCCACTCCCTATGCACTCTGCACTCCCTATGCACTCTCCACTCCCTATGCACTCTGCACTCCCTATGCACTCTCCACTCCCTATGCACTCTTCACTCCCTATGCACTCTGCACTCCCTATGCACTCTGCACTCCCTATGCACTCTCCACTCCCTATGCACTCTGCACTCCCTATGCACTCTGCACTCCCTATGCACTCTGCACTCCCTATGCACTCTGCACTCCTTATGCACTCTGCACTCCCTATGCACTCTGCACTCCCTATGCACTCTGCACTCTCCACTCTGCAGTCCCTATGCACTCTGCACTCCCTATGCACTCTCCACTCTGCAGTCCCTATGCACTCTCCACTCTGCACTCCATATACACTCTGCACTCCCTATGCACTCTGCACTCCCTCTGCACTCCCAATGCACTCTGCACTCCCTATGCACTCTGCACTCCCTATGCACTCTGCACTTCCTATGCACTCCCTATGCACTCTGCACTCCCTATGCACTCTGCACTCCCTATGTACTCTGCACTCCCTATGCACTCTGCACTCCCTATGTACTCCCTATGCACTCTGCACTCCCTATGCACTCCCTATGCACTCTGCACTCCCTATGCACTCTCCGCTCCCTATGCACTCTCCACTCTGCAGTCCATATTCACTCTGCACTCCCTATGCACTCTCCACTCTGCACTCCCTATGCACTCTCCACTCCCTATGCACTCTGCACTCCCTATGCACTCCCTATGCACTCTGCACTCCCTATGCACTCCCTATGCACTCTCCACTCCCTATGCACTCTGCACTCCCTATGCACTCTCCACTCCCTATGCACTCTCCACTCCCTATGCACTCTCCACTCCCTATGCACTCTGCACTCCCTATGCACTCTGCACTCCCTTTGCACTCTGCACTCTCTTTGCACTCTGCACTCCCTTTGCACTCTGCACTCCCTTTGCACTCTGCACTCCCTATGCACTCTGCACTCCCTATGCACTCTGCAGTCCCTATGCACTCTCCACTCTGCACTCCCTATGCACTCTGCACTCCCTATGCACTCTCCACTCCCTATGCACTCTCCACTCCCTATGCACTCTCCACTCCCTATGCACTCTGCACTCCCTATGCACTCTGCACTCCCTTTGCACTCTGCACTCCCTTTGCACTCTGCACTCCCTATGCACTCTGCACTCCCTATGCACTCTGCAGTCCCTATGCACTCTGCACTCCCTATGCACTCTCCACTCTCCACTCCCTATGCACTCTGCACTCCCTATGCACTCTCCACTCCCTATGCACTCCCTATGCTATCTCCACTCCCTATGCGCTCTGCACTCCCTGTGCACTCTCCACTCTCCACTCCCTATGCACTCTGCACTCTGCACTCCCCATGCACTCTGCACTCTGCACTCCCTATGCACTCTCCACTCCCTAGGCACTCTGCACTCCCTATGCACTCTCGACTCTCCACTCCCTATGCACTCTGCACTCCCTATGCACTCCACTCTCTACTCCCTATGCACTCTGCACTCCCTATGCTCTCCCTATGCACTCTCCACTCCCTATGCACTCTGCACTCCCTATGCACTCTGCACTTTGCACTCCCTATGCACTCTGCACTCCCTATGAACTCTGCACCCCTATGCACTCTGCACTCCCTATGCACTCTGCACTCCCTATGCACTCTGCACTCCCTATGCACTCTGCACTCCCTATGCACTCTGCACTCCCTATGCACTCTG
This sequence comes from Lissotriton vulgaris, assembly GCF_964263255.1. Taxonomy (NCBI): domain Eukaryota; kingdom Metazoa; phylum Chordata; class Amphibia; order Caudata; family Salamandridae; genus Lissotriton; species Lissotriton vulgaris. Next base: position 1,103,872,333 of record NC_141693.1, read on the forward strand.
CACTCTCTATGCACTCTGCACTCTGCACTCCCTATGCACTCTGCACTCCCTATGCACTCGGCACTCCCTATGCACTCGGCACTCCCTATGCACTCTCCATTCTCCACTCCCTATGCACTCTCCACTCCCTATGCACTCTCCACTCCCTATGCACTCTCCACTCCCTATGCACTCTCCACTCCCTATGCACTCTGCACTCCCTATGCACTCTCCACTCTGCACTCCCTATGCACTCTCCACTCTCCACTCCCTATGCACTCTCCACTCCTTATGCACTCCCTACTCTCCACTCCCTATGCACTCCTCACTCCCTATGCACTCCTCACTCCCTATGCACTCTCCACTCCCTATGCACTCTCCACTCCCTATGCACTCTGCACTCCCTATGCACTCTCCACTCTCCACTCCCTATGCACTCTCCACTCCCTATGCACTCTCCACTCCCTATGCACTCTCCACTCCCTATGCACTCTCCACTCCCTATGCACTCTCCACTCCGTATGCACTCTGCACTCCCTGTGCACTCTCCACTCTCCACTCCCTATGCACTCTCCACTCTCCACTCCCTATGCACTCTCCACTCTCCACTCCCTATGCACTCTCCACTCTGCAATCCCTATGCACTCTCCACTCCCTATGCACTCTCCACTCTCCACTCCCTATGCACTCTCCACTCTCCACTCCCTATGCACTCTCCACTCTCCACTCCCTATGCACTCTGCACTCCCTATGCACTCCCTATGCACTATGCACTCCCTATGCACTCTCCACTCCCTATGCACTCTTCACTCCCTATGCACTCTCCACTCCCTATGCATTCTCCACTCTGCAATCCCTATGCACTCTCCACTCTGCACTCCCTATGCACTCTGCACTCCCTATGCACTCTGCACTCCCTATGCACTCTCCACTCCATATGCACTCTCCACTCCCTATGCACTCTGCACTCCCTATGCACTCTCCACTCTCTATGCACTCTCCACTCCCTATGCACTCTCCACTTCCTATGCACTCTCCACTTCCTATGCACTCTGCACTCCCTATGCACTCCCTATGCACTCTCCACTCCCTATGCACTCTCCACTCCCTATACACTTCCTATGCAATCTCCACTCCCTTTGCACTCTCCACTCCCTATGCACTCTCCACTCCCTATGCACTCTGCACTCCCTATGCACTCTGCACTCCCTATGCACTCCCTATGCACTCTCCACTCCCTATGCACTCTCCACTCTGCACTCCCTATGCTCTCTGCACTCCCTATGCACTCCCTATGCACTCTGCACTCCCTATGCACTCCCTATGCACTCTGCACTCCCTATGCACTCTCCACTCCCTATGCACTCTCCACTCCCTATGAACTCTCCACTCCCTATGCACTCCCTATGCACTCTCCACTCCCTATGCACTCTCCACTCCCTATTGTTGGACAGGCCACACGACAGGCTTGCTCCCTCCCCGCACGACCAGGCCCGAGCCTGGCTCTCCAGGTGTTACATGCAACAACCACCCGTTTCCCGTCTCATATGGGACCCCTGCCCCATGGCCTCTCCACATCATGGGCCCGAATCACTACCGGCCCCCGCGCCCGGCCTGGGCGCCATCTTGGACACAGCACCACGAGGCCGCGTGGCCTCCGATCGACCCTAACCCTGGGCCTGGCCAGGCCCCGACATCCCGGCACCACCATCCACCCAGGAGGTGAGCGGACTACTTGGCAGGTCAATGGGAGAAAGAGGTGTTGATGGCTCTCCCCCGCCAGGTGCCGATCGCCCCCAGCTCCCCCAAGCGCTGGCTCCACCCCCCTGCTGGGTGTCTGGACTCCCTCATCCCGGACCTCCCGACCTCCAAGTGCGAGGGCCCGGACATCAAAGGGCGCCAGACCTATAACTGGGGCAGCTCCAGAGCAGGAAGGCAGTTGTATCCTGGAGTCGAGAGACGCAGTGAAGAACTCATCCTTGACGGACTACTGGCGCTGCCATAGCCCTGCCTTGCGAACTATCGTCCTGCCTGCTGGCGCTGCCGCAAACCTTCTGAAACCTTCATCGTCGTCGGGACCTGCTGGCGTGGCCGCGGACCGTTTGTAACTACCACCTTCATCGGGACCTGCTGGCTCCGCCGCGGACCGTCGCTACCTTCAATCATCTCGGGACCTGCTGGCTCCGCCGCGGCCCGATCATCTAGAACGCCGAGCTCGAGGATTGTGAGCTATCAATCTATCACCATATCTACCCGAGTGGTAACAAGACTGTCCCGCTACCCCCTTTCCCAACCAAGAGACTAGAACCGAGGGGACCTCTGAGTCCAGACCTCCTTGTACCATTCCAACGTACTTAGAGAGTTGCTTATAAAGAACGTTAAACCTTATCCGTGTGTGGTGTACATCTGTGGGGGGGGGGGAAGTTACTTGTCTGTACGATCGCTGGAGACGGCTCTCCCCGGAGACCTCTCCCCTTATTCTCGGCCGACCCTCCCGGTCCGTCTAACACCTATGCACTCTGCACTCCCTATGCACTCTCCACTCTGCACTCCCTCTGCACTCTGCACTCTCTATGCACTCTCCACTCCCTATGCACTCTCCACTCCCTATGCACTCTCCACTCCCTATGCACTCTGCACTCCCTATGCACTCCCAATGCGCTCTCCACTCTGCACTCCCTATGTACTCTCTTCTCTCTATGCACTCTCCACTCCCTATGCACTATCCACTCTGCACTCCCTATGCACTCTGCACTCCCTATGCACTCTCCACTCTGCACTCCCTATGCACTCTCCACTCTCCACTCCCTATGCACTCTGCACTTCCTATGCACTCTCGACTCTCCACTCCCTATGCACTCTGCACTCCCTATGCACTCTCCACTCTCCACTCCCTATGCACTCTGCACTCCCTATCCACTCCCTTTGCACTCTCCACTCCCTATGCACTCTGCACTCTCAATGCACTTTCCACTCTCCACTCCCTATGCACTCTGCACTCCCTATGCACTCTCCATTCTGCACTCCCTATGCACTCTCCAATCCCTATGCACTCTCCACTCTCTATGCACTCTGCACTCCTTATGCACTCCCTATGCACTCTCCACTCTAAACTCCCTATGCACTCTCCACTCTCCACTCCCTATGCACTCCCTATGCACTCTCCACTCTGCACTCCCTATGCACTCTCCACTCTGCACTCCCTATGCACTCTCCACTCCCTATGCACTCTCCACTCTGCACTCCCTATGCACTCTCCACTCTTCACTCCCTATGCACTCTCCACTCTCCACTACCTATGCACTCTCCACTCTGCACTCCCTATGCACTCTCCACTCTGCACTCCCTATGCACTCTCCACTCTGCACTCCCTATGCACCCTCCACTCTGCACTGCCTATGCACTCTCCACTCTCCACTTCCTATGCACTCTGCACTCCCCACTCCCTATGCACTCTACACTCCCCACTCTGCACTCCCTATGCACTCTGCACTCCCCACTCTGCACTCCCTATACACTCTGCACTCCCTATGCACTCTCCACTCTGCACTCCCTATGCACTCTCTACTCCCTAAGCAGTCTCCACTCTGCACTCCCTATGCACTCTGCACTCCCTATGCACTCTGCACTCCCTATGCACTCTCCAATCTCCACTCCCTATGCACTCTCCACTCTCCACTCCCTATGCACTCTTGTTGGACCCGGCCTCGTGGCGTGGCCCTCGCAGACCCCCATAAACCCAGAACAACGGACAGAACTGAATTCCGTCCACCCAGGACTATACACGAGACTCCTACATCGGACCTGAAACGACCTCCAGACCGAGTGCCTGCACCCATGCACGTGACCATCTGACTCCATGTTTGGCCACACCGGCCAGCCGGTCCCGGCTGCAGGTGGGCGTGCGCGTCCGGCGTGCCCCGACCCGCCCAGGGGGTGAACAACTCACCAAGTACCCGAAACCAAGGCTTCCATCACGCCTCCGGCCCCCTCCAGAGGAACTGGTTGTCCTCAGCCTCCGAACCATCCCAGGGGGCTGGTTTTGATCGCACCTTTGGGCTCCCTAGCGAGTGTTAGACAGGGACCGGGAGGGTCGGCCGAGGACAAGGGGAGAGGCCTCCGGTGAGGGCCGTCTCCAGCGATCGTACAGACAAGTAACTTCCCCCCCACAGATGGACACCACACAAGGATAAGGTTCACGTTCTTTATAAGCAATTCTTGAAGTACGGTGATACGATACAATGGAAGCAGGACACGATGATCCTCTTGACAGGGAAAGGGGTAGCGGGACAGTCTTGGTTACCAATCTGGTACTGCGATGCGATGATGGTAGCTCACAATCCTCGAGCTCGGCGTTCGAGAGGGACGGGCCGCGGCAGCGCCAGCAGGCAGGACGATAGTTCACAAGGCAGGGCTGCGGCAGCGCCAGCAGTCCGTCAAGGATGAGTTCTTCACGGTGTCTCTCGACTCCAAGATACAACTGCCTTCCTGCTCTGGAGCTGCCTCAGTTATAGGTCTGGCCCCCTTTGATGTCCGGACCCTCGCACTTGGAGGTTGGGAGGTCCGGGATGAGGGAGTCCAGACACCCAGCAGGGGGGTGGAGCCAGCGCCCGGGGAGGCTGGGGGCGATCGGCACCTGGCGGGGGAGAGCCATCGACACTTCTTCTTCCCATTGACCTGCCAAGTGGTCCGTTCACCTCCTGGGTGGATGATGGTGCCGGGATGTCGGGGCCTGGCCAGGCCCAGGGTTGGGGTCGAGCTGAGGCCATGCGACCTCGTGGTGCAGTGTCTAAGATGGCGGCTGGGCCGGGCAATGGTGTTGACGGTGGCCCGGGCCAGTGATACAGAGATGTCCGGGAGCAGGAGTCTCGTAGGGGACGGTTTGCGGGTTGCTTCTGTGGGTAGCACCTGGAGAGCCGGTGTCCGGGCCCTGTCATGCGGGAAGGGAGCGTGCCCTTCATGTGGCCTGTCCAACATGCGTCCCCCCCCAGCTGAAGGCGGGGAGAGTCACCCATCCTCTTGGGGACTTTCCTCGTCGAGGCGGAAAAAGCGTGACAGGCCATCCGCGTTGGCGTGATCCTGGCCAGGGCGGTGCTCCACAGTGAAGTCCATCCCCTGCAGGGAGATGGACCATCGCAATAGCTTGGGATTTTCCCCCCGCATCTGCATTAGCCATTGCAGGGGGCGATGATCTGTTTGCACCCGAAAGTGGGTACCGAAGAGGTAGGGCCGGAGCTTCTTTAGGGCCCACACTACTGCGAAGGCCTCCCTCTCGATGGTGCTCCAGCGCTGTTCCCGGGCCAGCAGGCGTCTGCTGATGAAGGCCACTGGTTGGTCGACTCCCTCGGGGTTCAGTTGGGAGAGGACGGCCCCAATGCCATGGTCGGAGGCATCAGTCTGGACGATGAACTCCCGGCTGTAGTCCGGAGCCTGGAGTACAGGGGCGGTGCACATGGCAGCCTTCAGCTTCTCGAAGGCCGCTTGACAGTCGGGAGTCCAGTCGACTCTTTTTGGCTGGTTTTTGGATGTAAGTGCCGTGAGGGGCCCCACAAGGCTGCCATAGTCCTTCACAAACCGCCGGTAGTATCCGGTGAGCCCCAAGAAGGCTCGGACCTCGGTTTGGGTTACGGGGGGCTGCCAGGACTGGATGGCAGCGATCTTGAGCTGAAGCGGGGCCACCAGTCCGCTTCCCACTTGGTGTCCGAGGTAGGTCACGGACCCCTGGCCAATCTGGCATTTGCTGGCCTTGATTGTGAGGCCGGCTTGTTGGAGGGCCTGCAGGACCTCCCGGAGGTGGCGGAGGTGGTCTGACCAGTGGCAGCTATACACAGCAATATCGTCCAGGTAGGCGGCTCTGAACTCTTCGAGGCCCGCCAATACCTGGTTCACAAGTCGTTGAAAGGTTGCTGGAGCGTTTTTCATGCCGAATGGCATCACTTTGAAATGGTAGTGGCCATCCGGGGTGGAGAAAGCGGATCGTTCTTGGGCCCTGGGGGTGAGGCCGATCTGCCAGTAGCCCGCTGTCAGGTCGAAGATGCTGAGGTAGCGGGCAGCCCCCATGCGGTCGATCAGTCCATCTGCTCGGGGAATGGGGTGAGCGTCGGTTCGGGTGACAGCGTTCAGACCCCGATAGTCGACGCAGAATCGTAGCTCAGGGGTGGTGCCTGGGGCAGCAGCCTTGGGGACCAGCACGACTGGGCTGGCCCAGGGGCTGTCCGAGGGTTCGATGACTCCGAGTGTGAGCATTTTCGACACTTCTTCTTGGATGCAGGCACGTACCCGATCTGGTACGCGGTACACCCGATGTCTGATAGGGGGACTGTCCCCAGTGTCCACGTCGTGCAAGCACCAGGGGGTGACCCCTGGGGTGAGGGAAAATAGGGTTGCAAATTGCAGCAGGAGGGCCCGACAGTCTTGGCGCTGCTACGGGGTTAGGGCATCTGAGAGTTGGACCCCGTCTACTGAGCCATCTTTTTCACGGGTCCTCAGTAGGTCAGGGAGGGGCTCGGAGTCTTCTTCCGCTCCACTGTCTGTAGCCATCAGTAGGCTGAGCTCCGAGCGCACAAAGTGGGGTTTGAGTCTGTTGGCGTGGAGGACCCGGAGGGGGTTCCGGGGAGATTCCATGTCGATGAGATAGGTGACGGGGCTCTTGCGCTTGACCACTTTGAAGGGCCCCATCCACTTGTCCTGCAAGGCACAAGGTTCGGTGGGGGACATCACCCATACCTGCTGGCCAGGTTCGAACTCTATGGAGGAGGCGTTCTGATCGTACCATTTCTTCATGTCCTCCTGACTGGCCTCAAGATTGGCTTTGGCGATCTCTCTGAATCGTCTGGTCTGATTGCGTAGGGTCAGGAGGTACTTGTAGACGTCTGGAGGGGTTTTCAGGGGGGCCATCTCCCAACCTTCTTTGACTAGGCTGAGGGGCCCTCGAACAGGGTGTCCGTACAAGAGTTCGAAGGGGCTGAAGCCGAGGGACTTCTGAGGGGACTTCTCGGTAGGCGAAGAGGAGGCACGGGAGTAGCACATCCCACTGGCGGCGGAGGGGCTCTTCCAACCCCATAATCATTCCCTTGAGTGTGCGGTTGAACCACTCAACCAGTCCGTTTCCTTGCGGGTGGTAGGGGGTTGTGAATCGGTAGGTGACCCCGCACTGCAGCCAGAGGGATTTCATATATTTTGAAATAAAGTTTGTGCCTTTGTCGCTGACGACTTCCCGGGGGAAGCCCACCCGGGAGAAGATCCCCATTAAGGCTCGGCCGACCACCGGTGCTGTTACAGTTCGAAGGGGGACGGCCTCGGGATAGCGGGTGGCGTGGTCCACCACTACCAGGATGAATCTATGCCCTTGTGCTGTTCGGGGGTCCAGGGGCCCCACAATGTCTATTCCCACCTTTTCGAACGGGGTGGTAACAACCGGGAAGGGTTGCAGGGGTGCCTTGAGTTTGCGGCCGCTCTTCCCGCTGGCCTGACAAGTGGGGCAGGACCGGCAGTGGTTGAGGACGTCATTTCTCATTTTTGGCCAGTAAAAGTGGGTCACCAGGCGGTTGTAGGTTTTGTCCTGTCCCAAGTGTCCAGCCAGGGGGACATCGTGGGCCAAGTTCAACAGGAATTCTCTAAAGCGGAGGGGCACCACCAACACTCGACTGGCCCCCAACTCCGCGATTCTTTGTTCGCTGTACAATAGGTCATTGTCCCAATAGATCCAGTGGGCCCCGGCGGTATCTCCCGCGCTCTGGGCGAGGGCTTGCTGTCGTAGTCCCTCGAGGGAGGGACAGGTCTTTTGCTCTTGACGGAATTGTTCCTGGGTAGGTCCCCCTTCTTGACGCCACTGAGCCAGGTCTGGAAGGTCCTGAGGCTGAGCGAGCCCTTCTTGGGTTTGTCCCGGGGGGTCGGCGTGGTCGGCGTCCCCCACTGGAGCGATCGGAGGAGGAGGTGCTGGCCATTCGGGTTCTTCGGGTTGGGGGATGGCGCGGGCTGCCATGGACCGGGTGGTTACGCACGCCCAGTCCGGGAGGCCCAACATCCCCAGGTGCTCTCTTCTTTCCACGGCGGCCCACGGGGAACTCTCGAGATCGTTCCCCAGGAGACAGTCCACGGGGTCATCATCGCGGACCGTCACCTTCAGCATGCCGGATACTCCTCCCCTTTTGAATGGGACGCAGGCCATCCGACACGGGCTCTCTGAATTGTCGGCTGAACGGACGGGGCTGAGAACGTTCGGTAGGATTTGTTCCGGGGTCACCAGGTGACAGCGGACGGCCGTCACACTGGCCCCCGTGTCACGTAGGGCTTCAGCCTTGCGCCCATTTATGTTCACCCACTGACTGTATTTTCTGGTGTTGGCGGGTAGGGGAGCCTGCGGGATCATGTCTCTTCCCCCTAGGCACGCCAGGACCATGGCGGCCGGTTCCCACTCTTGTTGCTCCTGTTCGTATTCTTCATGCTCTTCGGAGACTTGCTCTTCTCCTAGGGCGGCGGCAGCTACCTGGCGGGGCCTCGGAGTCTGGTTCTTTGGGCAGTTCGGGTCATTGGCGTAGTGACTGACTCGCTGGCATCGGTGACAAGTGACATTGGCTCTGAATCCCGGGCGCATGGGGGGGTTGCCCCGGCCGGGCGGGGTGCTGGTAGCGGGAGCGGCCGGGACGGCGTCTTTCCCCCGGCCCTGGCCTCCTCCTCCTCCTCGGGGACGGTGATGACCTTGGTTGTTCCTGTTCTGCTCGTTCGGCCCACCCCGGCCCACTCGGGTGCTTTCCCATCGGTCAGCCTCGGCGGCGAGCTGTCGTGGATCAGTCAATTTACTGTCGAGGAGTTGCTGCCTGAGCTCGACGAAGCAGTTGTTGGAGAGGTGCTCCCACACGATGAGGTTAAAAAGCTGCTCGTAGATCGTTACTCGGCTCCCCTTTATCCATCCCTCGAAGGCTCGGCTGAAATAGTTTACATATTCCACCCAAGTTGTACCCGGGATTCGGGTGCAGTCGCGGAACCTCTGGCGGTACATTTCGGGTGTCAGCCCATATCGAGTGAGGAGGGCGGCCTTCATGTGGTCATAGGACGTCATTTGATGGTCCGGGAGCTGTAACAGGGCATCGCGGCCTTCATTGACGAACCTCCCCCATAGACCGGCTCCCCAGTCACTTCGATCTATCCGGTGGGAGGTCATGGCGATCTCGTAGGCCTTGAACCACTGTTGTATGTCGTCGTTTCGGTAATACTCACTGACGACATCTTTGGGAATGTGGACCTTTGGTTCTGTAGCTCCTGGGGTGCGCGGTGGCTCGGGCACCCCCAGGTCTTTGTTTTGCTTCTGTAGTTCTATCTCTGCCAGTTTGCGCTCGTGTTCGTATGCCAGTCTTTTTTCTTCGAGCTCTCTTTGTCTTTGCTTTTCTTCCCGCTCTTCTCGGAGCCGTAAGTGTTCTAGGTTCATTTTTTGTTCCGCTAGTTTTAGTTCTCCATCCAACTTGAGCCGTGCCAACTCTAATTCGTGCAGTCTGCTTTTTTCTCGCTCTTGGATCTCTTCCCAGGAGAGACCCGCTCTCCTTTCTTCGGAAGGAGCGGTGCTCGTCTCCGGTGCTTCGATGTGTTGGTCCCGGGGACCGGCGGTATTTGCTTCCGCCCACGATTCTAGGGCGTGTTTAAAGTCATCTTTTGTGTTCAGACCGGTGGTAGCAATGCCCAGTTCCATATAAAATTGTTTTAATTCTCGATGGCTGTACTCCTCCAGTTTTTCCATTTGGAATTTCTCTGTAGATCCGCTCTCTTGGGTCGACATTGTGGTTTAGTCGTGGGGTGAGTTGCTTTCTGTACGATTACGCGTTGGTTCGGATCGCGCCGCTGGCCACCAATGTTAGACGGGGACCGGGAGGGTCGGCCGAGGACAAGGAGAGAGGCCTCCGGTGAGGGCCGTCTCCAGCGATCGTACAGACAAGTAACTTCCCCCCCACAGATGGACACCACACAAGGATAAGGTTCACGTTCTTTATAAGCAATTCTTGAAGTACGGTGATACGATACAATGGAAGCAGGACACAATGATCCTCTTAATTCTAGTCTCTTGACAGGGAAAGGGGTAGCGGGACAGTCTTGGTTACCAATCTGGTACTGCGATGCGATGATGGTAGCTCACAATCCTCGAGCTCGGCGTTTGAGAGGGACGGGCCGCGGCAGCGCCAGCAGGCAGGACGATAGTTCACAAGGCAGGGCTGCGGCAGCGCCAGCAGTCCGTCAAGGATGAGTTCTTCACGGTGTCTCTCGACTCCAAGATACAACTGCCTTCCTGCTCTGGAGCTGCCTCAGTTATAGGTCTGGCCCCCTTTGATGTCCGGACCCTCGCACTTGGAGGTCGGGAGGTCCGGGATGAGGGAGTCCAGACACCCAGCAGGGGGGTGGAGCCAGCGCCCGGGGAGGCTGGGGGCGATCGGCACCTGGCGGGGGAGAGCCATTGACACTTCTTCCTCCCATTGACCTGCCAAGTGGTCCGTTCACCTCCTGGGTGGATGATGGTGCCGGGATGTCGGGGCCTGGCCAGGCCCAGGGTTGGGGTCGAGCTGAGGCCATGCGGCCTCGTGGTGCAGTGTCTAAGATGGTGGCTGGGCCGGGCAATGGTGCTGACGGTGGCCCGGGCCAGTGATACAGAGATGTCCGGCAGCAGGAGTCGGTTTGCGGGTTGCTTCTGTGGGTAGCACCTGGAGAGCCGGTGTCCGGGCCCTGTCATGCGGGGAGGGAGCGAGCCCTTCATGTGGCCTGTCCAACAGCGAGCTGGCGCCAGGCCTTGATGAGCGTCTGGGAGTCCCTGGACGCATGGTCCAAAAGCATCAAAGACACAGCAGCCCAGACAATCAGGCGCCTGGCCCTCGGACCTCCGGCCTCCGGCCTCTGAGGGTCCAGACATCAAAGCACTCCTGGACTATAAGACAGGCTGCCTTCCATCTAGTCGGCAGTTGTATCTTGGACAAGAAAGCACTGCTGATCTGATTGCGGCTGACCTTGAGGAGAACAGACTGACCCACCGAGCCCTGCTGACGTCGTCGCCGCTCATCCTCGAATCTACGGAATTGAACCATCGGAGCGCTGCTGACGCTGTCGCGGCTCCCTCTCTAAGAGTAAGACCTGAACCATCGGAGCCCTGCTGACGCTGTCGCGGCTCCCTCTCGAAGAGACAGACCTGAACCATCGGAGCCCTGCTGACCTAGTCGCGGCTCACTCTTGAGAACGAGAGACAGTTGCTATCATCCCGAGCCCTGCGGACACTGTCGCGGCTCCACCTGCCTTCGAGTACGTCGAAGTACTCCTGACCAAGCCCTGCTGACCTCGTCGCGGCTTGAAGAACTCTCTGGTCCGGCTGGACTATCGACGCTACCCTCACGACCATCTTGAACCAGAAGTGAGTAGGACAGCAAGTTCCATCGCCAGCCCCCGTACCCCCCAGTTCGAGGATTGTGAACTGTGCGCAGGGTCCGTGGCATGCCAGCTGGCCCTCTAAGACTGTCCCGCTTCCCCGTTCCCTTATTACGAGACTGTCGCGATCCCTCGATCGCTGTGTATTGCTCATTATTTTTATACTGATAAAAGTTCATACTTGATAAAGATTCACTGTGTGGTGTCCGGTCGTAAGTGTGGTGTGTCGACAGTGGGTACGATCAGTCCTCCCCGGCGGGGACTCCCCCTCGATAAGACTCTGCAGTAATTGTGGGAGACGAGGTCTCGGGTGGTTAGGAGAGTCATCTTGACCCCTGGGGTCGCCGCCTTCCAACATTGGTGGCAGCGACGCGATACGAACCTACGTCTGAAGATCGTACCACTGACACACTACCTGAACCCACATGCAGCAAACGCACAAGAAAGAAAGAGCAATAATGACGACCACAGAATCTGGTGTGAAAACCACATTCGACAAAGACCTTTTTGATGACTACACACATAGAGAGCTAAAGTAGTTCTGCAAAGAACTGAGTATCCCGAGCACCGGACTGAGTACTAAGGAAGATTTCCAGAAAGCGTTAACCGCTTGGGTAGAGTCCGGAGGAGCACCTCTCCCCCCGACCGAAGACGAGGGAGGGTGGCCATATACCGAACCCGGTACACCAGCCGGTGAAAGAATCCAGCAGCCGACCCGGAGCCCAGCAACCGGGAGAGATCGGTCATCAGAAGAGATGGCCGACCGAGAACGTGACCGAAGCCATGAACTCGAACTGGCGCACCTCAAATTGGAGGGCGAACTCAAGCTTGCAGAGAAGAAGTTGGCAGTTGAGCAGTTGCGGCTTCAGGGAGAGCTAGAGGAAAAGAAGCTCCAGAGGGAGCATGAATGCCGGAAACTTCAGCTCGAGCACGAGCGCAGCCTCAAAGAACTCGAATTGAAAGCCAGAGCAGAAGCAACCGGATCACCGGGACTTGGAGAGCAGGTGGTCCCCAAAGAAACGAAGGTGCACATCCCCAAAGACGTCGTGAAGGAGTTTTACAAAGGGGACGACATCCAGCAGTGGTTCAAGGCCTACGAGGTTGCCATGTCCGCCCACCGTGTCCCCGAGAAGGACTGGGGGGCCGGCCTGTGGAGCCGCTTCCTCAGCGAGGGGAGAGACACCCTGCTGGACCTACCGACCGCACACATGAACGCCTACCCCCACATGAAAGATGCTCTCTTATTCCACTACGGCCTAACGCCAGAAATGGATCGCCAGCGGTTTAGGGAGTGCAAGAAGATTCCTGGCACCACGTGGGTGGACTATGTGAACTACTACACCCGGGCCCTAGATGTGTGGATCAAGGGCAGCAATGTGACCACCTTCGAAGGCCTGGTCGACCTAGTCGCTTACGAGCATCTGTCCACCAATTGCTTTGTGGAACTAAGACAGCATCTCCTGGACAGCAAGCTCGCCAATCTACGGAAACTGGCTGTTGAAGCCGATCGCTGGGTGGCCATCCGAGTCCAAAAGGGGCCCGGAGGAGACCTCCAACAGAACGACCAAGGATCTTCACGCCAGCGGGGTGGGGGAGGTCGAGGCAAACAGCAAGGATCCCAGTCAGGGCCCCAGCGTAGTCTCCCCAGAAACCAGGCCCCACGCTCTCCTCCCGCGACGAGAGCCGCCCCGAGCGCAGGACCCCTCGGGGCTCCGCCCCAGCTCCACATGCTACAAGTGTCAGCAACCCGGGCACTATGCCGGTGATCCCCGTTGTCCCATGACCCAGAAATCCACTCCCACTGGCCTCTCCACCAGACAGATATCCTCAGTGGCCCTAGAAGAGGAAGAAATAGAAGAACAGGGGGAGTGGGAGCCCGCAGCCAGCGTCTTAGCCTCCCTGGGGAATAGCGAGATGATCCCAGGAGATTACCTGCCCGACAACACCGAAAAGTATCGCCAGACAGTTAAGGTTAACGGGTGCAGCATAGGAGCCCTTAGGGACACAGGAGCCAGCATCACGTCCGTTAGATACACGGTAGTCCCTGAGTCCATGATCATCCCCCACACCTCCTGTAGAGTGATAGCAGCTGACAATTCCGTCCGCACCTGCAGGATAGCACAGGTCCCGTTTGAGTGGGAGGGAGTTTCGGGCGATCTACGGGTAGCGGTCCGCACAGACATGCCTGTAGACTGCCTCCTGGGGAATGACCTAGAGAGTTCCAAACGGAAAGAGGTAGAAAGGAGGACCCATTTAGAGATGTTGGGTCTGCCCCAATAGGCCTGTGTGAGCACCCGAGCCATGACCGCCAGAATGTCCAACCCCGGGAACGAAGAGTCCGGGTTCCCCAGTGCAGCCCCTGATGTCCCGGAGGGAAGCGAGCACCCCACGGTCCTCGACCAGCCCTCCAACGAAGGAAGCGACTCCGACGAAGGTCCCCTCGGACCCGACGTCGAGCCAGTCCCCACCCTAGCAGATATCCCTGATTTGGCCCAGTGGCGCCAAGAAGGAGGACCGTCCCGAGAGGAGTTCTGTCAAGAGCAGACCTCCTACCCTGCCCTTGAGGGGCTCCGTGACAGGCCGCAGCCCAGGCCGCTGGAGACCAGTCCGGCTCCCATTACCTTTACTGGGAAAACAGCCTACTGTACAGTGAACAAAAGACCGCCGAACTAGGGTCAGCCCGCGTGCTGGTGGTACCCCTACGTTTCCGCGGCCTCCTCCTCAACCTGGCCCACGATGTGCCCCTGGCGGGACACCTGGGCCAAGATAAAACATTCCAGTGGTTAGTGACCCATTTCTACTGGCCCCACATGCGGGCCGATGTGGAACACCACTGCAAGTCCTACCCCACGTGTCAGGCTAGCGGCAAAAGCGGAGGCAAGCGCAAGGCTCCCCTCCAGCCCTTTCCAGTTGTCAGTACCCCCTTCGAGAGGGTGGGGATCGACATCGTCGGACCTCTGGACCCCCGGACCTCCTTAGGTCACCGGTTCATTTTGGTTCTGGTCGATCACGCCACCCGATACCCCGAAGCCATCCCCCTCCGGACCGTGAAGGCCCCGGTCGTGGGCCGGGCCCTCATGGGGATCTTCTCCCGGTGGGATTCCCGCGGGAAGTGGTGAGCGACCGAGGCACCAACTTTATTTCCTGGTACATGAAGTCCCTTTGGCAACAGTGTGGGGTGTCGTACAGGTTCACCACCCCATACCACCCTCAGGGTAACGGCCTGGTTGAGCGGTTCAACCGCACCCTGAAGAGGATGATCATGGGTCTCGAGGAGCCCTTGCAACGCAAATGGGACGTCCTCCTGCCCTGCCTCCTGTTCGCATATCGAGAGGTTCCCCAGAAATCCTTGGGGTTCAGCCCTTTTGAGCTGCTCTATGGGCACCCCGTCTGGGGTCCCCTCAGCCTGATCAAGGAAGGCTGGGAGACAGCCACCCGGAGCACACCCCGATGTGTTCTCCTACGTCCTGGCCCTCTGAAACCAGACGGGGAAGTTTCGCGAGCTGGCCGAGGCCAACCTGGAGGCCAGCCAAGAGGAGATGAAACGCTGGTACGACCAGAATGCCACTCTGGTCGAGTTTCAACCAGGCCAACAGGTTTGGGTCATGTCCCCAGTGGAACCTTGTGCCTTACAGGACAAGTGGACTGGACCCTTTAAGGTGATAGAGCGCAAGAGCCAGGTCACCTACCTCGTGGATACGAAATCAGCCAGGAAAGCCCTGAAAGTCTTACACATGAACCGGCTCAAACGCCACTTTGTGCGTTCTGAGTTGGGATTACTCCTTGCCACCGACGACGGAGAGGAAGAGGAAACGGACCCTCTGCCAGATCTCCTGTGTGCAAACTATCAAGATGGCTCTGTAGAGGGAGTGAGCCTCTACTCCTCCCTCACCCCCTTGCAGCGTGACGAATGTCGCCACTTGTGTGGACAATTCTCAGACCTCTTCTCCCTCACCCCCGGCGTCACCAGTTGGTGCGTCCACGACGTGGACACCGAGGACAGCCCTCCGGTACGGCACAGAGCCTACCGAGTCCCTGACCGAGTTTGAGCCTGCATCAAGGCCGAAGTCGACAAAATTTTGGGCCTAGGAGTGGTAGAGGCCTCCGACAGCCCATGGGCTAGCCCCGTGGTCCTGGTTCCGAAGGTTGCCGCCCCCGGCACCGTTCCTGAGCTGAGGTTCTGCGTAGACTACCGCGGACTCAACGCAGTCACCCGAACCGACGCACACCCCATCCCCCGAGCCGACGAACTCATTGACCGCTTAGGGTCGGCTCAGTACCTTCGATCTCACCAGTGGCTACTGGCAGATCGGCCTCACGGAGAGGGCCCAAGAAAGGTCTGCTTTCTCCACTCCAGATGGCCACTTGCACTTCCGAGTGATGCCCTTTGGCATGAAAAACGCCCCCGCCACCTTCCAGCGACTGGTCAATCAGGTCCTGGCCGGGCTGGAAAGTTTCAGCGCAGCGTATCTCGACGACATTGCGGTGTTCAGTGCCCACTGGCCCGAGCACTTTCACCACCTCTGGGAGGTGTTGGACGCCCTGCGCCGCGCCGGGCTCACCATTAAAGCTAGCAAGTGCGAAATAGGACAAAGCTCCGTAGTGTACCTCAGGCACCAGGTCGGGAGCGGCCTCGTAGCCCCCCTCCAGCCCAAGATAGACGCTATCAATGCCTGGGAGACCCCCACGACCCAGACCGAGGTGCGGGCCTTCCTAGGACTCACAGGGTACTACCGTAGATTCATCAAGGGTTACGGGAGTATTGTAGGCCCCCTCACAGAGTTGACAGCCAAGGCCAACCCCAAGAAGGTTAGTTGGACCCCCGCCTGCCGGAAGGCATTAGAGGAATTGAAACAGGCCATGTGCACCGCTCCAGTACTACAGGCCCCGGACCACTCCAGGGAGTTTGTGGTCTAGAACGACGCCTCCGAACATGGCATCGGAGCCGTGCTCTTCCAGGTGGACGACCAAGGAATTGATCATCCAGTAGCCTTTATCAGCCGGAGGCTACTACCCAGGGAGCAGAGATGGAGCACCATCGAGCGAGAGGCCTTCGCAGTAGTCTGGGCCTTGAAGAAGCTGAGGCCCTACCTATTCGGTACCCACTTCCTGGTCCAGACCGATCACCATCCTCTCCGGTGGCTCATGCAGATGAGAGGAGAGAATCCTAAACTGCTACGCTGGTCCATCTCCCTCCAAGGGATGGATTTTACTGTGGAACACAGGCCTGGTGCCGACCACGCCAACGCCGACGGCTTGTCCAACTTCTTCCGCCTCAGTGAAGAGAACCCCCAAGAGGATGGGTAGTTCTCCTCGTCTTTCAGCTGGAGGGGACGCATGTTGGACCCGGCCTCGTGGTGTGGCCCTCGCAGACCCCCATAAACCCGGAACGACGGACAGAACTGAATTCCGTCCACCCAGGACTATACACGAGACTCCTACATCGGACCTGAAACGACCTCCAGACCGCATGCCTGCACCCATGCACGTGACCATCTGACTCCATGTGTGGCCACACCGGCCAGCCGGCCGCCTTCTTCCCCTTTGGCAGCCTCTGGCCGCTCCCGGCTGCAGCTGGGCGTGTGTGTCCGGCGTGCCCCGACCCGCCCAGGGGGTGAACGACTCACCAAGTACCCGAAACCAAGGCTTCCATCACGCCTCCGGCCCCCTCCAGAGGAACTGGTTGTCCTCACACCTCCGAACCATCCCTGGGGGCTGGTTTCGATCGCACCTTTGGGCTCCCTAGCGAGCTGGCGCCAGGCCTTGATGAGCGTCTGGGAGTCCCTGGACGCATGGTCCAAAAGCATCAAAGACACAGCCGCCCAGACAATCAGGCGCCTGGCCCTCGGACCTCCGGCCTCCTGCCTCTGAGGGTTCGGACATCAAAGAGCTCCTGGACTATAAGACAGGCTGCCTTCCATCTAGTCGGCAGTTGTATCTTGGACAAGAAAGCCCTGCTGATCTGATCGCGGCTGACCTTGAGGAGAACAGACTCTGACCCACGAGCCCTGCTGACGTCGTCGCGGCTCATCCTCGAATC
Source organism: Lissotriton vulgaris (assembly GCF_964263255.1). Taxonomy (NCBI): domain Eukaryota; kingdom Metazoa; phylum Chordata; class Amphibia; order Caudata; family Salamandridae; genus Lissotriton; species Lissotriton vulgaris. The sequence continues at coordinate 1,103,889,749 of NC_141693.1, forward strand.
TACGGTATTGAACCATCGGAGCCCTGCTGACGCTGTTGCGGCTCCCTCTCTAAGAGTAAGACCTGAACCATCGGAGCCCTGCTGACGCTGTCGCGGCTCCCTCTCCAAGAGACAGACCTGAACCATCGGAGCCCTGCTGACCTCGTCGCGGCTCACTCTTGAGAACGAGAGACAGTTGCTATCATCCCGAGCCCTGTGGACACTGTCGCGGCTCCACCTGCCTTCGAGTACGACGAAGTACACCTGACCAAGCCCTGCTGACCTCGTTGCGGCTTGAAGAACTCTCTGGTCCGGCTGGACCATCGACGCTACCCTCACGACCATCTTGAACCAGAAGTGAGTAGGACAGCAAGTTCCATCGCCAGCCCCCGTACCCCCCAGTTCGAGGATTGTGAACTGTGCGCAGGGTACGTGGCATGCCAACTGGCCCTCCAAGAGTGTCCCGCTTCCCCGTTCCCTTATTACGAGACTGTCGCGATCCCTCGATCTCTCTGTATTGCTCATTATTTTTATACTGATAAAAGTTCATACTTGATAAAGATTCACGGTGTGGTGTCCGGTCATAAGTGTGGTGTGTCGACAGTGGGTACGATCAGTCCTCCCCGGCGGGGACTCCCCCTCGATAAGACTCAGCAGTAATTGTGGGAGAGGAGGTCTCGGGTGGTTAGGAGAGTCATCTTGACCCCTGGGGTCACCACCTTCCAACAACTCTCCACTCTGCACTCTCCACTCCCTATGCACTCTCCACTCTCCACTCCCTATGCACTCTCCACTCTGCACTCCCTATGCAGTCCCGACTCTGCACTCCCTATGCACTCTGCACTCCCCACTCTGCACTCTCCACTCTGCACTCCCTATGCACTCTCCACTCTGCACTCCCTATGCACTCTCCACTCTGCACTTCCTATGCACTCTGCACTTCCTATGCACTCTGCACTCCCTATGCACTCTGCACTCCCTATGCACTCTCCACTCCCTATGCACTCTCCACTCCCTATGCACTCTCCACTCTGCACTCCCTATACACTCTCCACTCCCTATGCACTCTCCACTCCCTATGCACTCTCCACTCTGCACTCCCTATGAACTCTGCACTCCCTATGCACTCTCCACTCTTCAGCCCCTATGCACTCTGCACTCCCTATGCACTCCCTATGTACTCTCCACTCCCTATGCACTCTCCAGTCTCCACTCCCTATGCACTCTGCACTCCCTATGCACTCTCCACTCCCTATGCACTCTCCACTCTGCACTCCCTATGCACTCTGCACTCCCTATGCACTCTCCACTCTGCACTCCCTATGCACTCTCCACTCCCTGTGCACTCTGCACTCCCTATGCACTCTGCACTCCCTATGCACTCTCCACTCCCTATGCACTCTCCACTCCCTATGCACTCTCCACTACCTATGCACTCTGCACTCCCTATGCACTCTGCACTCCCTATGCACTCTGCACTCCCTATGCACTCTGCACTCTCTATGCACTCTGCACTCCCTATGCACTCTCCACTCCCTATGCACTCTCCACTCTCCACTCCCTATGCACTCTGCACTCCCTATGCACTCTCCACTCTCCACTCCCTATGCACTCTCCACTCTCCACTCCCTATGCATTCTCCACTCTGCACTCCCTATGTACTCTCCACTCCCTATGCACTCTCCACTCTGCACTCCCTATGCACTTTCCACTCCCTATGCACTCTCCACTCTGCACTCCCTATGCACTCTGCACTCCCTATGCACTCTCCACTATGCACTCCCTATGCACTCTCCACTCTGCACTCCCTATGAACTCTGCACTCCCTATGCACTCTCCACTCTTCAGCCCCTATGCACTCTGCACTCCCTATGCACTCCCTATGTACTCTCCACTCCCTATGCACTCTCCAGTCTCCACTCCCTATGCACTCTGCACTCCCTATGCACTCTCCACTCCCTATGCACTCTCCACTCTGCACTCCCTATGCACTCTGCACTCCCTATGCACTCTCCACTCTGCACTCCCTATGCACTCTCCACTCCCTGTGCACTCTGCACTCCCTATGCACTCTCCACTCCCTATGCACTCTCCACTACCTATGCACTCTGCACTCCCTATGCACTCTGCACTCCCTATGCACTCTGCACTCCCTATGCACTCTGCACTCTCTATGCACTCTGCACTCCCTATGCACTCTCCACTCCCTATGCACTCTCCACTCTCCACTCCCTATGCACTCTGCACTCCCTATGCACTCTCCACTCTCCACTCCCTATGCACTCTCCACTCTCCACTCCCTATGCATTCTCCACTCTGCACTCCCTATGTACTCTCCACTCCCTATGCACTCTCCACTCTGCACTCCCTATGCACTTTCCACTCCCTATGCACTCTCCACTCTGCACTCCCTATGCACTCTGCACTCCCTATGCACTCTCCACTATGCACTCCCTATGCACTCTCCACTCTGCACTCCCTATGCACTCTCCACTCCCTATGCACTCTGCACTCCCCACTCCCTATGCACTCTGCACTCCCTATGCACTCTCCACTCTGCACTCCCTATGCACTCTGCACTCCCTATGCACTCTCCACACTGCACTCCCTATGCACTCTGCACTCCCTATGCACTCTCCACACTGCACTCCCTATGCACTCTGCACTCCCTATGCACTCTGCACTCCCTATGCACTCTCCACTCTGCACTCCCTATGTACTCTCCACTCCCTATGCACTCTCCACTCTCCACTCCCTATGCACTCTCCACTCTGCACTCCCTATGCACTTTCCACTCCCTATGCACTCTCCACTCTGCACTCCCTATGCACTCTGCACTCCCTATGCACTCTCCACTATGCACTCCCTATGCACTCTCCACTCTGCACTCCCTATGCACTCTCCACTCCCTATGCACTCTGCACTCCCCACTCCCTATGCACTCTGCACTCCCTATGCACTCTCCACTCTGCACTCCCTATGCACTCTGCACTCCCTATGCACTCTCCACACTGCACTCCCTATGCACTCTGCACTCCCTATGCACTCTCCACACTGCACTCCCTATGCACTCTGCACTCCCTATGCACTCTGCCCTCCCTATGCACTCTCCACTCTGCACTCCCTATGTACTCTCCACTCCCTATGCACTCTCCACTCTGCACTCCCTATGCACTCTCCACTCTGCACTCCATATGCACTCTCCACTCCCTATGCACTCTCCACTCTCCACTCCCTATGCACTCTCCACTCTCCACTCCCTTTGCACTCTCCACTCTCCACTCTCCTCTCCTCTCCACTCTCCTCTTCACTCTCCACTCTCTATGCACTCTCCACTCTCCACTCCCTATGCACTCTCCACTCTCCACTCTCCACTCTCCACTCTCCACACTCCACTCTCCACTCTGCACTCTGCACTCTGCACTCTCCACTCTCCACTCCTTGTTTCACTCAAAAGAGGACTAGGTACACGAGCCTACAACGAGTTAATAATTAAAGGGGATCAAACAGGTTACGTCTGTTAACAGTATTCACCCGAAACACAAATTAACTCCATGTAGAATTACAGATGAATGGTGGGCACAATTTTTTTAATAAAATGCAAATGAAACACGGGGAAAACATATACGAATCAATTCAAATGTAAACTCAAATAATCTTAACCGAGCCGACCCAATTGCATGCAGTGCATTACGTTACGGGAATGGAGGCTGAAAGCAACTCACCTGGACTTCGGTCGGCCGTGGAATGGCCAAAACAAACCTCGACGAGCAAAAAAAAATAAACCCCGCCCACGGCCGCGAAGACGACATCGCAGAGGCGGAGAGGGAAAAAATCTCGTGAATGCCCACGAATCTGGTCCGGCCATGACGGACAGATCTCTGTTCCAATGGCTAGCCTCCATTTGTGGAGCTAGCCAATGGAACAGAGGGCGGGACTAAGCCCTGCACTGTAGGGACATAAGATTTCTCCTGGGCGGAGCTAGGAGCTCCAACGCCAGGCGAAACCTAAATATAGAAGTATTTAATCTGAACTAAACAAGACCAAAACGTCAAAAATCTAACATATACAGTTCAAGATATGGTTTTTAAAGAGTTCTTAGTGGTTGCATCAAAATAATCCACAGTTTCGTTAGAATAGTTCACAATTGCATCATGTTTAGCCAACAGTACCTTTAGGTGAGACAAAGTTCCAAAACCGAAGCTGGTGCGGTGGGAAACAAGCAATGCATCACTCCTGAGACCCTGGGGAGGCGATGCGACAGCCCCGCTGGATACAGCTGACGTGTTGTGACGAATCCAGTCTTTATGGAGAGAGAGGCAATATCTTGTATGGATTCCGGTGCGTAGGGAGCGTCTCGCAAAGGCACGATGCGACGATCTTCGGGATGGCGACCATCTCAGGTGCGGCGGAGATGCGCTGCGCCGCGTCGATCTTCTCCTCTCGCGGCCCCTCGATGCGATGGCTCTGCGACGATACTCACAGCGTCGTGATGCGGTCCGCAAGCAAGCGGTGCGGCGATCTCATCCAGCGATGACAGGCTCTGAGACGATACTCGCAGCGATGGTACTTTGTCCGCACCGGAGCGATGTGTTCCGCAAGCGAAGTGTTAGACGGGGACCTGGAGGGTCGGCCGAGGACAAGAGGAGAGGCCTCCTGTGAGGGCCGTCTCCAGCGATCGTACAGACAAGTAACTTCCCCCCCACAGATGGACACCACACAAGGATAAGGTCAACACTCTTTATATACGGTTCTTGAAGCAAGGATATCAAGGATACAGTGAGATCAGGACACGAGGGTCCTCTCAATTCTAGTCTCTGGAAGGGAAAGGGGGTAGCGGGACAGTCTTGGTACCGGTCTGGTACTGAGGTGGTACGATGAATAGCTCACAATCCTCGAGCTCGGAGTTCTGGAAGGTCGGGCCGCGGCAGCGCCAGCAGGCTCGGATGATAAGTTTCACTTGAGAAGGGCCGCGGCAGCGCCAGCCGGCAAGGTCGATGGTTCCCACAAGGATGGGCCGCGGCAGCGCCAGCAGGTCCCGACGAGGATGTAGGTTGCAGAGGGCCGCGGCAGCGCCAGCAGGTCCCGACGAGGATGTAGGTTGCAGAGGGCCGCGGCAGCGCCAGCAGGTCCCGACGAGGATGTAGGTTGCAGAGGGCCTTGGCAGCGCCAGCAGGCAGGACGATGATTCACAAGGCAGGGCTGCGGCAGCGCCAGCAGTCCGTCAAGGATGAGTTCTTCTAGGCGTCTCTCGACTCCAGGATACAACTGCCTTCCTGCTCTGGAGCTGCCCCAGTTATAGGTCTGGCCTCCTTTGATGTCCGGACCCTCACTCTTGGAGGTCGGGAGGTCCGGGATGAGGGAGTCCAGACACCCAGCAGGGGGGTGGAGCCAGCGCCCGGGGAGGCTGGGGGCGATCGGCACCTGGCGGGGAGAGCCATCGACACTCCTCTCTCCCATTGACCTGCCAAGTGGTCTCTTCACCTCCTGGGTGGATGGTGGTGCCTCGATGTCGGGGCATGGCCAGGCCCAGGGTTGGGGTCGAGCTGAGGCCACGCGGCCTCGTGGTGCAGTGTCCAAGATGGCGGCTGGGCCGGGGCAATGGTGCTGACGGAGGCCCGGGTCAGCCGATGCTGGGATGTTCGGGAGCAGGCGTCCCGTGGGGGACGGGTTGCGGGTTGCTTCTGTGGGTTGCCGGGTTAGTTCTTCTGGTGACACCGGGAGAGCCGGTGTCCGGGCCCTATCATGCGGGGAGGGAGCGGTCCTTCCACGAGGCCTGTCCAACATGCGTCCCCCCCAGCTGAAGGCGGGGAGAGTCACCCATCTTCTTGGGTACTCTCCTCGTTGAGGCGGAAAAAGCGTGACAGGCCGTCCGCGTTGGCGTGATCTTGGCCAGGACGATGCTCCACAGTGAAGTCCATCCCTTGCAGGGAGATGGACCATCGCAACAGTTTTGGGTTCTCCCCCCGCATCTGCATCAGCCATTGCAGGGGTCGGTGGTCTGTTTGTACCCTGAAATGGGTACCGAAGAGATAGGGCCGGAGTTTCTTGAGGGCCCATACTACTGCGAAGGCTTCCCGCTCGATAGTGCTCCAGCGCTGTTCTCGAGCTAGCAGGCGTCGGCTGATGAAGGCCACTGGCTGGTCGACTCCCTCGACGTTGAGTTGGGAGAGGACTGCCCCAATGCCATGATCTGAGGCGTCCGTCTGGACGATGAATTCCCGGCTGTAGTCGGGGGCCTGGAGCACAGGGGCGGTGCACATGGCGGCCTTCAGCTTCTCGAAGGCCGCTTGACAGTCCGGGGTCCAGTTGACTGTTTTGGGGTTTTTCTTGGATGTGAGTTCTGTGAGGGGCCCCACAATGCTGCCATAGTCTTTCACAAACCGCCGGTAGTATCCGGTGAGCCCCAAGAAGGCTCAGACCTCGGTTTGGGTGACGGGTGACTGCCAGGACTGGATGGCAGCGATCTTGAGCTGGAGGGGGGCCACCAGACCGCTCCCCACTTGGTGTCCGAGGTAGGTCACGGACCCCTGGCCAATCTGGCATTTGCTGGCCTTGATGGTAAGGCCGGCCTGTTGGAGAGCGTGCAGGACTTCTCGGAGGTGGTGAAGGTGGTCTGCCCAGTGACGACTGTATACGGCGATATCGTCCAGGTAGGCGGCGCTGAATTCTTCGAGGCCCGCCAATACCTGGTTCACAAGTCGTTGGAAAGTAGCTGGAGCGTTTTTCATGCCGAATGGCATCACTTTGAAATGGTAGTGGCCATCCGGGGTAGAGAAGGCGGATCGTTCTTGGGCTCTGGGGGTGAGGCCGATCTGCCAGTAGCCCGCTGTCAGATCGAAGATGCTCAGGTAGCGGGCAGCCCCCATACGGTCAACCAGTTCATCTGCCCGGGGAATGGGGTGAGCATCGGTTCGGGTGACAGCGTTCAGGCCCCGATAGTCTAAACAGAATCGGAGCTCGGGGTTGGTGCCCGGGGCGGCAGCTTTGGGGACCAGTACGACTGGGCTGGCCCAGGGGCTGTCGGATGGCTCGATGACTCAGAGTGCGAGCATTTTAGAGACTTCGTACTGGATGCAGGCGCGCACCCGATCCGGCACTCGGTACGCCCTGTGTCGGATAGGTGGACTATCCCCAGTGTCCACGTCGTGGAGGCACCAGGGGGTGACCCCCGGGGTGAGTGAGAACAGGTTCGCAAATTGCAGCAGGAGAGCCCGACAGTCTTGGCGTTGTTCCGGGGTCAAGGCATCGGAGAGTCGGACCCCTTCTACCGAGCCATCTTTCTCACGGGTCCTCAGTAGGTCAGAGAGGGGCTCGGAGTCTTCTTCCGCCCCACTATCGGTTGCCATCAGTAGGCTGAGCTCCGAGCGTACGAAGTGTGGTTTGAGTCTGTTGGCGTGGAGGACCCGGAGGGGGTTCCGGGGGGACTCCATGTCTATTAGGTAGGTGACAGGGCCCTTGCGCTCAATCACCTTGAAGGGCCCTGTCCATTTGTCCTGCAAGGCACAAGGTTCGACTGGAGACATCACCCATACTTGCTGACCGGGCTCGACCTCAATGGAGGAGGCATGTTGAGCATACCATTTCTTCATGTCCTCCTAACTGGCCTCAAGATTGGCTTTGGCGAGTTCCCTGAATCGCCGGGTCTGGTTGCGGAGGGTCAGGAGGTACTTATACACGTCCGGAGGGGTCTTCTGGGGGGTCAGCTCCCATTCTTCTTTAACCAGGCTAAGGGGCCCCCGGACAGGGTGTCCGTACAGGAGCTCGAAGGGGCTAAAACCGAGGGATTTCTGGGGAACCTCTCGGTAGGCGAAGAGGAGGCACGGGAGCAGCACGTCCCATTGGCGACGTAGGGGTTCCTCCAGGCCCATGATCATCCCCTTGAGAGTGCGGTTAAACCATTCGACCAGTCCGTTTCCTTGCGGGTGATAGGGGGTCGTGAACCAGTAGGTAACCCCGCACTGCTGCCAGAGAGATTTCATGTATTTGGAGATAAAGTTCGTGCCCCTGTCGCTGACGACTTCCCGGGGGAAGCCCACTCGAGAGAAGATCCCCATTAAGGCTCGGCCTACCACTGGTGCTGTTACGGTCCGAAGAGGAATGGCCTCGGGATAGCGGGTGGACCAGGATGAACCGGTGCCCCTGTGTTGTTCGGGGGTCTAGGGGCCCCACAATGTCTATTCCCACCCGTTCGAACGGGGTGGTGACGACGGGGAATGGTTGCAAGGGTGCTTTGATTTTTCGGCCGCTCTTCCCGCTGGCCTGGCAGGTGGGGCAGGCCCGGCAGTGGTTGGAGACATCATTTCGCATTTTGGGCCAGTAAAAGTGTGTTACCAGGCGGTTGTAAGTTTTGTCTTGTCCCAAGTGCCCAGCAAGGGGGACATTGTGCGCTAAGTTCAAAAGGAAGTCTCTGAAGCGGAGGGGCACCACCAGCACCCGGCTGGCCCCCAACTCAGCAATTCTTTGCTCGCTGTACAGTAGGTCATTGTCCCAATAGATCCAGTGTGCCCCTGCGGTGTCTCCTGCGCTCTGGGCGAGTGCTTGCTGTCGGAGTCCCTCGAGGGAGGGACAGGTCTTCTGTTCTTGCCGGAATTGTTCCTGGGTGGGTCCACCCTCTTGACGCCACTGGGCCAGTTCTGGGTGATCCTGGAGCTGAGCGGGCCCTTCTTGGTTTTGCTCTGGGTGATCAGTACTGAGGGCGTCTCCCTCTGGGACGATCGGGAGAGGAGGTGCTGGCCATTCGGGTTCTTCGGGACTGGGGATGGTGCGGGCGGCCATGGACCGGGTCGTTACGCAGGCCCAGACCAGGAGGCCCAACATCCCCAGGTGCTCTCTTCTCTCAACGGCTGCCCAGGGGGTACTTTCGAGGTCGTTTCCCAGGAGGCAGTCCACTGGGGCATCATCGCGGACAGTCACCTTCAGCATACCGGACACTCCTCCCCATTCGAAGGGGACGCGGGCCATCCGACACAGGCTCTCTGAATTGTCAGCTGATCGGACGGGGCAAAGAACGTTTGGCAAGATTTGTTCCGGGGTTACCAGATGACAGCGGACTGCCGTCACACTGGCCCCGGTGTCACGCAGGGCTTCGGCCTTGCGCCCATTGATGTTCACCCACTGGCTGTATTTTCTCGTGTTGGCGGGTAGGGGAGCCCGCTGAATCATGTCTCTTTCCCCTAGGCAAGCCAGGATCATGGCGGTGGGTTCCCATTCGGGCTGTTCTTGTTCGTACTCTTCATAATCTTCGGGAGCTTGCTCCTCTCCCAGGGCGGCGGCAGCGACCTGGCGGGGTATGAGACTCTGGTTCTTCGGGCAGTTAGGGTCGTTGGCATAGTGGCCGGTCCGCTGGCACCGGTGGAAAGTAACGTTGGCTTGGAACCCCGGACGCATCGGGGGGTTTCCCCTACCGGCCGGGGGCGGGGTGTTGCTGGCGGGAGCTGCCGGGACGGCGTCTCTGCCCCGGCCCTGGCCTCCTCCTCCTCGGGGGCGATGGGGACCTTGGTTGGTTCTGTTTGGTTCACTTGGCCCACTTCGGGCAACTCGAGTGCTTTCCCATCGGTCAGCTTCGGCGGCGAGCTGCCGAGGTTCAGTCAGTTTACTGTCGAGGAGGTGCTGCCTGAGCTCGACGAAGCAATTGTTGGAGAGGTGCTCCCACACAATGAGGTTAAAGAGTTGCTCGTAGGTGGTTACGTGGCTGCCCTTGATCCACCCCTCGAAGGCTCGGCTGAAATAGTTCACATACTCCACCCAAGTTGTACCCGGGATCCGCTTGCAGTCGCGGAACCTCTGGCGGTACATCTCGGGCGTGAGTCCGTATCGAGTGAGGAGGGCGGCCTTCATGTGGTCATGGGATGTCATCTGATGGTCCGGGAGCTGCAGCAGGGCGTCGCGCCCTTCATTGACGAACCTCCCCCATAGTCCGGCTCCCCAGTCACTTCGATCAAACCGGTGGGAGGTCATGGCGATCTCGTAGGCCTTGAACCACTGCTGGATATCGTCGTTCCGATAATATTCTCTGACGACATCCTTGGGGATGTGGACTTTCGGTTCGGCAGTGCCCGGGTTGTGCGGGCGCTCGGGCACCCCGAGGTCTTTATTCTGTTTCCGCATCTCTATCTCTGCTAGCTTGCGCTCATGTTCGTATGCCAGTCTTTTCTCTTCGAGTTCTCTCTGCCTTTGTTTCTCTTCCCGCTCCTCTCGGAGCCGCAAGTGTTCTAATGTTATCTTTTGTTCCGCCAATTTCAGCTCTCCGTCCAACCGGAGCAGTGCCAACTCTAATTCATGGAGTCTGCTTTTTTCTCGTTCTTGGATCTCCTCCAGGGAGAGACCCGTTCTCCTTCCTTCCGTCGGAGTGATGTTTGTTTCTGGTGCCTCGAGGTTTTGGTTCTGGGGTACGGCCGTACCTGTTTCTGCCCAAGATTCTAGGGCGTGTTTGAAACCTCTTTCGTGCTCAGCCCGGTGGTAGCAATGCCTAGTTCCATGCAAAATTGCTTTAGCTCTCGATGGTTGTACTCTTCTAGTTTCTCCATCTGGAATTTCTCTGTGGATCCGCTCTCTTTTGTTGTCATTGTGGTTGAGTCGTGGGGTGAGTTACTCTGTACGATTATGCGTTGGTTCGGATTGCGCCGCTGGCCACCAATGTTAGACGGGGACCTGGAGGGTCGGCCGAGGACAAGAGGAGAGGCCTCCTGTGAGGGCCGTCTCCAGCGATCGTACAGCCAAGTAACTTCCCCCCCACAGATGGACACCACACAAGGATAAGGTCAACACTCTTTATATACGGTTCTTGAAGCAAGGATATCAACGATACAGTGAGATCGGGACACGAGGGTCCTCTCAATTCTAGTCTCTGGAAGGGAAAGGGGGTAGCGGGACAGTCTTGGTACCGGTCTGGTACTGAGGTGGTACGATGAATAGCTTACAATTCTCGAGCTCGGAGTTCTGGAAGGTCGGGCCGCGGCAGCGCCAGCAGGCTCGGATGATAAGTTTCACTTGAGAAGGGCCGCGGCAGCGCCAGCCGGCAAGGGCGATGGTTCCCACAAGGATGGGCCACGGCAGCGCCAGCAGGTCCCGACGAGGATGTAGGTTGCAGAGGGCCGCGGCAGCGCCAGCAGGTCCCGACGAGGATGTAGGTTGCAGAGGGCCGCGGCAGCGCCAGCAGGTCCCGACGAGGATGTAGGTTGCAGAGGGCCGCGGCAGCGCCAGCAGGTCCCGACGAGGATGTAGGTTGCAGAAGGCCGCGGCAGCGCCAGCAGGCAGGACGATGATTCACAAGGCAGGGCTGCGGCAGCGCCAGCAGTCCGTCAAGGATGAGTTCTTCTAGGCGTCTCTCGACTCCAGGATACAACTGCCTTCCTGCTCTGGAGCTGCCCCAGTTATAGGTCTGGCCTCCTTTGATGTCCGGACCCTCGCTCTTGGAGGTCGGGAGGTCCGGGATTAGGGAGTCCAGACACCCAGCAGGGGGGTGGAGCCAGTGCCCGGGGAGGCTGGGGGCGATCGGCACCTGGCGGGGGAGAGCCATCGACACTCCTCTCTCCCATTGACCTGCCAAGTGGTCTCTTCACCTCCTGGGTGGATGGTGGTGCCTCGATGTCGGGGCATGGCCAGGCCCAGGGTTGAGGTCGAGCTGAGGCCACGCGGCCTCGTGGTGCAGTGTCCAAGATGGCGGCTGGGCCGGGGCAATGGTGCTGACGGAGGCCCGGGTCAGCCGATGCTGGGATGTTCGGGAGCAGGCGTCCCGTGGGGGACGGGTTGCGGGTTGCTTCTGTGGGTTGCCGGGGTAGTTCTTCTGGTGACACCGGGAGAGCCGGTGTCCGGGCCCTATCATGCAGGGAGGGAGCGGTCCTTCCACGAGGCCTGTCCAACACGAAGGATGTGCCGGTTCTTGCAGCGGCAGCAGGCGCTGCAAGGATCTCGATCTTCGCGGCGGCGAGAATTTCCTCGCACTGACGTGGATGCGCTCCGCAAGCGAGCAATGCGTGAAAATTTGCTGATAGTCTTAGTTTCTTGTTCTCCAGCTTTCTAAACAGCAGAACACAACTTCCAGATGCCCCTCAGTTGGATTCCACAGTCAGGAAGGGCAGAACTCTCTCAGCAGAGGTCAGGGAAAGCTGGGTGGTGAAGTCCTTTTGTTCCTGGGACTTCTTAACAGGAGGCCAGCTCCTAACAGGCCCTTGGAGATCTCTTCAAGCAAGGGGACAAAGCAAAAACAAAGTCCTTCCCCTCTCCTTGGCAGGAAAGCAACTGCAGGTCAGTCCAGCAAAACAACAGCAGGACAGTCTTCCTTCTTCAGTCTTCAGCTTTCTCCTTGCCAGAGGTTCCTTCTTGATTCCAGGGTGATCTAATTTTCTGTAGTCTCGGGTCCTGAACTTGTACCCCTAAAAGTCTTTGTTCCCTTTGTGCAGGAGGGCTCTGAGCCTGGTCTGAACCAGTTCTGGATGTTCCTTGAGCACTTTGTTTTCCTGGCCTCTCCTTTCCATTCAGAGAGAGGGGCAGGGTCGTCAGCCGCCCAGCAGAAGGTGGAGCCAGCATTGTGGAGGGAAAGCACAGCCCTGGACCACTCACAAACCAGACAGTCAATTCACAAACAGCCAAAGCACACTGAAAAGTCAGACAAGGGAACAGCCACTTTCTAAAAAGTGCTGTTCTCAAACACAGGATTTAAAAACCACCTTTCCTAAAAGATGTTATTAAATTCTGAGTTCAGGGATACCAGACTGTTATGTGCTATCGTGTTCCTATGGGAAGAAATGGTATGCAACGTTTACAACGAAGTTTTTACAACGCACTACCATTACAACGCAGGCATTACCACGCATACCATTACAACGCATTGCGCTGGGGGGCGCTCTAGGATAGGGAATAAGTTTAATTTTCTATCCAACACCTTCCCTAGTGTCCACGGGGACTGGAGTTGGAATAGAAAATTATACTTACCACTAAGTATGGGCGGAAAATCCGTTACGCTCGCGGATTTTGCGGATTTTCAGTAAATTCGCAATCCGCGAGATTTGCGAATTTCCCGCAAAATCCGCCAAATTCGCACGCAGCTGATTTTTTTTTCTTGCTGATACAATTTTGCGGCGCGCGGCGTTGGTGATACAATTTTTGCGGCGCGCGGCGTTTATCATCGTTTGCCGAGTTGTTTTTCTCGATATTTTGCGAGTGCTGCGCCATTTTGGATCTTGCTGCGGGATCCCGCGGGAATTTGGCGAGCGCGATTACGTCATCGCGGCTTGCCAACTTGCACAGCGAGAGTTTGTCAACGCGAGTACGGCGAGATCACGTCTCGCGGTAGTTCGCAATTGCGAGATTTGAGATGCGGCGAGCAGCAACAATCTCGCACAAGCGAAAATATAAAATTTGCAATTCTGCACAAGAAATTCACCAGCAAGCAGCATAAACCTTCTTGAAATGATGATTTTTATCTGAATAACTCCTTAGGATTGACATTTGCCTGCACTTTTTTAGCGAGGAGTCCATTTTGGGGAGGGGGGGAGTGGGGTGGGAGGAAGGAAGTGCCCCACAGTCTTCAACTTCCTGTTCCTGTCCAGCAGGCTCCTCCCAGTGCTTTGTCCATATACTGGTCACTTTTCATTTGGATCTGGAGCTGGAAGGATTACTTTTTGTGGATGCTGCTGGATATTTGGATTTGAGGCCTTTTTGACTTTCTTTGGATCACTGTTGGATTACAAATTTTACAAGTAAGTTTGTTTGGGGCATTACAGTTGCTGCAACTACAATTTTGGAATTTTCGATTTTTGGGCTGTTTTGGGGCCTTTTGCCCAGGGGTACTCAGTGGTGGGTGGACTGAGTCTTTCTGTGGGGTGCCTTGAACTTAAACTTCATGGAGGGCATGGATGGATTGGGATTGTGCTGATTTTTCAATGATTTTCGTTTTTTGGGGCTGTACTTGTGGCCTTTTCACCAGGGGTATTTGAGTCTAGCATGGGCCTAGTCTTTCTGTGGGGTGTCTTGAACTTAAACATCATGGAGGGCATGGATGGAATGGGATTGTGCTGATTTTTCAGTTATTTTCGTTTTTTGGGGCTGTACTTGTGGCCTTTTCACCAGGGGTATTGAGTCTAGCATGGGCCTAGTCTTTTTGTGGGGTGTCTTGAACTTAAACATCATGGAGGGCATGGATGGAATGGGATTGTGCTGATTTTTCAGTGATTTTCGATTTTTGGGGGTGTTCATGGGGAGGGACAGGCCATGTGGCTGGGGGCCATTTTGAGTGCTGCTACAGGGCCTGGCCATGTGCAGGGAGGCAAGTGGCCATTTTGAATGTAGGCATTGTTGTTAGGCCTGCAACCTGTTGGACAGGCCACATGACGGGCTCGCTCCCTCCCCGCATGACAGAGCCGGGACGTCAGCTCTCCAGGTGCTACCCACCGAAGCAACTCACACTCCGTCCCCTATGGGACTCCTACTCCCGGACATCTCTGTATCACGGGCCCGGGCCACCGTCAGCACCATTGCCCGGCCCGGCCGCCATCTTGGACACTGCACCACGAGGCCGCGTGGCCTCAGCCCGACCCCAACCCTGGGCCTGGCCAGGCCCCGACATCCCGGCACCACCATCCACCCAGGAGGTGAACGGCCCACTTGGCAGGTCAATGGGAGGAAGAAGTGTCGATGGTTCTCCCCCGCCAGGTGCCGATCGCCCCCAGCCTCCCCAGGCGCTGGCTCCACCCCCCTGCTGGGTGTCTGGACTCCCTCATCCCGGACCTCCCGACCTCCAAGTGCGAGGGTCCGGACATCAAAGGCCGCCAGACCTATAACTGGGGCAGCTCCAGAGCAGGAAGGCAGTTGTATCCTGGAGTCGAGAGACACCGTGAAGAACTCATCCTTGACGGACTGCTGGCGCTGCCGCAGCCCTGCCTTGTGAACTGTCGTCCTGCCTGCTGGCGCTGCCGCAGCCTTCTGCAAACCTCATCCTCGTCGGGACCTGCTGGCGCTGCCGCGGACCGTTGTAACCACCACCTTCGTCGGGACCTGCTGGCGCTGCCGCGGACCGTTGCTACCTACGATCATCACGGGACCTGCTGGCGCTGCCGCGGCCCGTCCTCCTAGAACGCCGAGCTCGAGGATTGTGAGCTACCCATCATCTCATCGCAACTACCAGATTGGTAATAAGACTGTCCCGCTACCCCCCATTCCCATCCAAGAGACTAGAATCGAGGGGACCCCTGAGTCCAGACCTCCTTGTACCATTCTACCGCACCTCAAGATTGCTTATAAAGAACGTTAAAGCTTATCCTTGTGTGGTGTCTATCTGTGGGGGGGAAGTTACTTGTCTGTACGATCGCTGGAAACGGCTCTCCCCGGAGGCCTCTCCCCTCGTCCTCGGCCGACCCTCCAGGTCCCGTCTAACATTGGTGTCCAGCGGCGCGATCCGAACCAACGCGTAATCGTACAGAAAGCAACTCACCCCACGACTAAACCACAATGCCGGCCCAAGAGAGCGGGTCTACAGAGAAATTCCAAATGGACAAGCTGGAGGAGTACAACCATCGAGAATTAAAACAATTTTGTATAGAACTGGGCATTGCTACCACCGGTCTGAGCACAAAAGATGACTTTAAACACGCCCTAGAATCATGGGCAGAGGCAAACCCCGCTGGTCCCCGGGACCAACGCGTCGAAACACCGGAAACCAACCCCACTCCTTCCGAGGAAAGGAGACCGGGTCTCTCCCGGGAAGAGATCCAAGAGCGAGAGAAAAACAGACTGCATGAACTAGAGTTGGCACGGCTCAAAATGGATGGAGAACTAAAACTGGCGGAACAAAAATTGAACCTAGAACACTTACGGCTCCGAGTAGAGCGGGAGGAAAAACAAAGACAAAGAGAGCTTGAAGAAAAAAGACTGGCATATGAACACGAGCGCAAACTAGCAGAAATAGAACTACGTAAGCAAGGCAAGGACCTGGGGGTGCCCGGGCAACCACGCACCCCAGGAACTTCAGAACCAAAGGTCCACATGTCGTCCGAGAGTTCTACCGAAACGACGACATACAGCAGTGGTTCAAGGCCTATGAGATCGCCATGTCCTCTCACCGGATCGATCGAAGTGACTGGGGAGCCGGTCTATGGGGGAGGTTCGTCAATGAAGGCCGTGATGCCCTGTTACAGCTCCCGGATCACCAAATGACGTCCTATGATCACATGAAGGCCGCCCTCCTCACTCGATATGGGCTGACACCCGAAATGTACCGCCAGAGGTTCCGCGACTGCACCCGAATCCCGGGTACAACTTGGGTGGAATATGTGAACTATTTCAGCCGAGCCCTTGAGGGATGGATCAAGGGGAGCAACGTAACGACCTACGAGCAGCTTTTTAACCTTGTTGTGTGGGAGCACCTCTCCAACAACTGCTTTGTCGAGCTCAGGCAGCACCTCCTCGACAGTAAATTGACTGATCCACGGCAGCTCGCCGCCGAGGCTGACCGATGGGAAAGCACCCGAGTGGCCGGGGTGGCCCGAACGAACAGAACCGGAACAACCAAGGCCATCACCGTCCCCGAGGAGGAGGAGGCCAGGGCCGGGGGAAAGACACCGTCCAGGCCCCTCCCGCTACCAGCACCCCGCCCCCGGCCAGCAGGGGCAACCCCTGATGCGCCCGGAGTTCAGAGCCAATGTCACGTGTCATTGGTGCCAACGAGTCGGTCACTACGCCAATGACCCGAACTGCCCACAGAACCAGACTCCGAGGCCCCGCCAGGTAGCTGCCGCCGTCCTAGGAGAAGAGCAAGTCTCCGAGGAGCAGGAAGAATACGAACAAGCGCAAAAAGAGTGGGAACCAGCAGCCATGGTCCTGGCATGACTGGGGGGGAGAGACATGGTCCCGCGGGTTCCCCTACCCGCCAACACCAGAAAGTACAGTCAGTGGGTGAGCATAAATGGGCGCAAGGCCGAAGCCCTATGTGACACGGGGGCCAGTGTGACGGCCGTCCGCTGTCACCTGGTGACCCCCAAGCAGATAATACCGAACGTTCTCTGCCCCGTCCGTTCAGCCGACAATTCGGAGAGCATGTGTCGGATGGCCTGCGTCCCCTTCGAGTGGGGAGGAGTATCCGGCATGCTGAAGGTGACGGTCCGCGATGATGCCCCTGTGGACTGTATCCTGGGAAACGATCTCGAGAGTTCCCCGTGGGCCGCCGTGGAAAGAAGAGAGCACCTGGGGATGTTGGGCCTCCCGGACTGGGCGTGCGTAACCACCCGGTCCATGGCGGCCCGCGCCATCCCCCGACCAGAAGAACCCGAATGGCCAGCACCTCCTCCCCCGATCACTCCAGTGGGAGACACCGACACCGCCGACCTCCCGGAACAAGCCCAAGAAGAACCCGCTCAGCCCCAGGATCTCCCAGACCTGGCTCAGTGGCGTCAAGAAGGGGGACCCACCCAGGAACAATTCCGTCAAGAGCAAAAGACATGTCCCTCCCTCGAGGGACTACGACAACAAGCCCTCGCCCAGAGCGCGGGAGATACCGCCGGGGCCCACTGGATCTATTGGGACAATGATCTATTGTACAGTGAACAGAGAATCGCCGAGTTGGGGGCCAGTCGAGTGTTAGTGGTGCCCCTCCGTTTTAGAGACTTCCTGCTGAACTTGGCCCACGATGTCCCCCTGGCCGGACACTTGAGTCAGGACAAAACCTACAACCGCCTGGTGACCCACTTTTACTGGCCCAAGATGAGAAATGACGTACTCAACCACTGCCGGTCTTGTCCCACTTGTCAGGCCAGCGGGAAGAGCGGCTGCAAACTCAAGGCGCCCCTGCAGCCCTTTCCGGTGGTCACCACCCCGTTCGATAAAGTGGGAATAGACATTGTGGGGCCCCTGGACCCCCGAACAGCCCAAGGACATCGCTTCATTCTGGTACTGGTGGACCATGCCACCCGCTATCCTGAAGCCATCCCCCTTCGAACTGTAACCGCACCGGTGGTCGGCCGAGCCTTGATGGGGATCTTCTCCCGGGTGGGCTTCCCCCGGGAAGTCGTCAGCGACAGAGGCACGAACTTCATTTCGAAATACATGAAATCCCTCTGGCAGCAGTGCGGGGTCACCTACCGATTCACAACCCCCTATCACCCACAGGGGAACGGACTGGTTGAGCGGTTCAACCGTACACTCAAGGGAATGATTATGGGGTTAGAAGAGCCCCTCCACCGCCAGTGGGATGTGCTCCTCCCGTGCCTCCTCTTCGCCTACCGAGAAGTCCCTCAGAAGTCCCTCGGCTTCAGCCCCTTCGAGCTCTTGTACGGGCACCCTGTTCGAGGGCCCCTCAGCCTAGTCAAGGAAGGTTGGAAGATGGCCCCCCTAAAAACCCCTCCAGATGTCTACAAGTACCTCCTGACCCTCCGCAATCAGACCAGACGGTTCCGAGAAATCGCCAAAGCCAATCTTGAAGCCAGTCTGGAGGACATGAAGAAATGGTACGATCAGAACGCCTCCTCCATAGAGTTCGTACCTGGCCAGCAAGTATGGGTGATGTCCCCCACCGAACCTTGTGCCCTGCAAGATAAGTGGACGGGGCCCTTCAAGGTGGTCGAACGCAAGAGCCCCGTCACCTATCTCATCGACATGGAATCTTCCCGGAACCCCCTCCGGGTCCTCCACGCCAACAGACTCAAGCCTCACTTTGTGCGCTCGGAGCTCAGCCTATTGATGGCTACAGACAGTGGGACAGAAGAAGACTCCGAGCCCCTCCCTGACCTACTGAGGACCCGTGAAAAGGATGGTTCGGTAGACGGGGTCCGGCTGTCAGATGCCCTGACCTCAGAGCAGCGCCAAGACTGTCGGGCTCTCCTGCTGCAGTTCGCAGCTCTCTTTTCCCTCACCCCAGGGGTCACCCCCTGGTGCCTGCACGGCGTGGACACGGGGGACAGTCCCCCCATCAGACATCGGGCGTACCGCGTGCCAGATCGGGTACGTGCCTGCATCCAGGAAGAAGTCTCCAAGATGCTCACCCTCGGAGTCATCGAACCCTCGGACAGCCCCTGGGCCAGCCCAGTCGTGCTGGTCCCCAAAGCTGCTGCCCCCGGCACCACCCCTGAGCTCCGATTCTGCGTTGACTATCGGGGCCTGAACGCTGTCACCCGGACCGACGCTCACCCCATTCCCCGAGCCGATGAACTGATCGACCGCATGGGGGCTGCCCGCTACCTCAGCATCTTCGACCTGACAGCGGGCTACTGGCAGATCGGCCTCACCCCCAGGGCGCAAGAACGGTCCGCTTTCTCCACCCCGGATGGCCACTACCATTTCAAAGTGATGCCATTCGGCATGAAAAACGCCCCAGCAACTTTTCAACGCCTGGTGAACCAGGTATTGGCGGGCCTCGAAGAATTCAGCGCCGCCTACCTGGACGATATCGCGGTTTACAGCCGCCACTGGTCAGATCACCTCCGCCACCTCCGAGAGGTCCTGCGGGCCCTCCAACAGGCCGGCCTCACAATCCAGGCCAGCAAATGTCAGATTGGCCAGGGGTCCGTGACATACTTAGGACACCAAGTGGGGAGCGGTCTGGTGGCCCCTCTCCAACTCAAGATCGCTGCCATCCAGTCCTGGCAACCGCCCGTAATGCAAACCGAGGTCCGGGCCTTCCTGGGGCTCACCGGATACTACCGGCGGTTTGTGAAGGACTATGGCAGCATTGTGGGGCCCCTCACGGCCCTGACCTCCAAGAACCAGCCAAAAAGAGTCGACTGGACTCCCGATTGTCAAGTGGCCTTCGAAAAGCTGAAGGTCGCCATGTGCACCGCCCCGGTATTCCAGGCTCCCGACTACAGCCGGGAGTTCATCGTCCAGACTGATGCCTCTGACCATGGCATTGGGGCCGTCCTCTCCCAGCTGAACCCCGAGGGAGTCGACCAACCAGTGGCCTTCATCAGCAGACGTCTGTTGGCCCAAGAACAGTGCTGGAGCACCATCGAGAGGGAGGCCTTCGCTGTGGTATGGGCCCTCAAGAAGCTCCGGCCCTACCTCTTCGGTACTCACTTTCGGGTGCAAACAGATCACCGCCCCCTGCAATGGCTGATGCAGATGCGGGGGGAGAATCCAAAGCTCCTGCGATGGTCCATCTCCTTGCAAGGGATGGACTTCACGGTGGAACACCGCCCCGGCCAGGAGCACGCCAACGCGGATGGCCTGTCACGATTTTTCCGCCTCGACGAGGAGAGTCCCCAAGAAGATGGGTGACTCTCCCCGCCTTCAGCTGGGGGGGACGCATGTTGGACAGGCCACATGACGGGCTCGCTCCCTCCCCGCATGACAGAGCCGGGACGTCAGCTCTCCAGGTGCTACCCACCGAAGCAACTCACACTCCGTCCCCTACGGGACTCCTACTCCTGAACATCTCTGTATCACGGGCCCGGGCCACCGTCAGCACCATTGCCCGGCCCGGCCGCCATCTTGGACACTGCACCACGAGGCCGCGTGGCCTCAGCCCGACCCCAACCCTTGGCCTGGCCAGGCCCCGACATCCCGGCACCACCATCCACCCAGGAGGTGAACGGCCCACTTGGCAGGTCAATGGGAGGAAGAAGTGTCGATGGTTCTCCCCCGCCAGGTGCCGATCGCCCCCAGCCTCCCCGGGCGCTGGCTCCACCCCCCTGCTGGGTGTCTGGACTCCCTCATCCCGGACCTCCCGACCTCCAAGTGCGAGGGTCCGGACATCAAAGGCCGCCAGACCTATAACTGGGGCAGCTCCAGAGCAGGAAGGCAGTTGTATCCTGGAGTCGAGAGACACCGTGAAGAACTCATCCTTGACGGACTGCTGGCGCTGCCGCAGCCCTGCCTTGTGAACTGTCGTCCTGCCTGCTGGCGCTGCCGCAGCCTTCTGCAAACCTCATCCTCGTCGGGACCTGCTGGCGCTGCCACGGACCGTTGTAACCACCACCTTCGTCGGGACCTGCTGGCGCTGCCGCGGACCGTTGCTACCTACGATCATCACGGGACCTGCTGGCGCTGCCGCGGCCCGTCCTCCTAGAACGCCGAGCTCGAGGATTGTGAGCTACCCATCATCTCATCGCAACTACCAGATTGGTAATAAGACTGTCCCGCTACCCCCCATTCCCATCCAAGAGACTAGAATCGAGGGGACCCCTGAGTCCAGACCTCCTTGTACCATTCTACCGTACCTCAAGATTGCTTATAAAGAACGTTAAATCTTATCCTTGTGTGGTGTCTATCTGTGGGGGGGAAGTTACTTGTCTGTACGATCGCTGGAGACGGCTCTCCCCGGAGGCCTCTCCCCTCGTCCTCGGCCGACCCTCCAGGTCCCGTCTAACACAACCATTTTGCCTACTTTTCAACCTTTATGCCCAGGGGTAGTGAGTGTTGCATGGGCCTAGTCTTTCTGTGGGTTGTCTTGAATTTAAACATCATGGAGGGCATGGATGGAATGGGATTGTGCTGATTTTTCAGTGATTTTCGTTTTTTGGGGCTGTACTTGTGGCCTTTTCACCAGGGGTATTGAGTCTAGCATGGGCCTAGTCTTTTTGTGGGGTGTCTTGAACTTAAACATCATGGAGGGCATGGATGGAATGGGACTGTGCTGATTTTTCAGTGTTTTTCGATTTTTGGGGGTGTTCATGGGGAGGGACAGGCCATGTGGCTGGGGGCCATTTTGAGTGCTGCTACAGGCCCTGGCCATGTGCTGGGAGGCAAGTGGCCATTTTGAATGCAGGCATTGTTGTTAGGCCTGCAACCATTTTGCCTACTTTTCAACCTTTATGCCCAGGGGTAGTGAGTGTTGCATGGGCCTAGTCTTTCTGTGGGTTGTCTTGAATTTAAACATCATGGAGGGCATGGATGGAATGGGATTGTGCTGATTTTTCAGTGATTTTCGTTTTTTGGGGCTGTACTTGTGGCCTTTTCACCAGGGGTATTGAGTCTTGCATGGGCCTAGTCTTTCTGTGGGGTGTCTTGAACTTAAACATCATGGAGGGCATGGATGGAATGGGATTGTGCTGCTTTTTCAGTGTTTTTTCGATTTTTGGGGGTGTTCATGGGGAGGGACAGGCCATGTGGCTGGGGGCCATTTTGAGTGCTGCTACAGGCCCTGGCCATGTGCTGGGAGGCAAGTGGCCATTTTGAATGCAGGCATTGTTGTTAGGCCTGCAACCATTTTGCCTACTTTTCAACCTTTATGCCCAGGGGTAGTGAGTCTTGCATGGGCCTAGTCTTTCTGTGGGGTGTCTTGAATTTAAACATCATGGAGGGCATGGATGGAATGGGATTGTGCAGATTTTTCAGTGATTTTCGTTTTTTGGGGCTGTACTTGTGGCCTTTTCACCAGGGGCATTTGAGTCTAGCATGGGCCTAGTCTTTCTGTGGGGTGTCTTGAACTTAAACATCATGGAGGGCATGGATGGAATGGGACTGTGCTGATTTTTCTGGGGTTTTTTTCGATTTTTTTGGGGTGTATAACTGAACTGATGTTCCTCTGTCTTCCATTGTTTTTAGGTGCACAAGACTGAAGAGAACCACCAGTGCCAGGAAGAAGTCCTGCAGAGGTGTGTGTGTGCAGCATAACGTCACGCGACGTCACGTCTGGCCTCAGACAACTCTACAATTCGTGCAACTGCGGCCTGCTGTCTGACCTGCTCTGAAGAAGATGGCCCCAAAAAAAGGTCTCCGTAGCTCCTCTAGCAAGAAAGTTGCTAGTAAGGAGAAGAAGAAGCAAGTTACCAAGGAGGCTGGTGTGCCAACTGCCACGTTTTTTGGGAGCAAAAAAAAAAGTACGCCTGCAGCAGCAGGATCTGCTGGGGACCAAGCTGGGAGCAGCACCCCCGCTCCATTGGGTTCAGTGCCTCCACCACCACCCCAAATTAAGTCAAAGCCCTTGAGTGCTTCAGAGGCAGTCAGTATACTTCTCCAATCACCATCAACCAGTGATGTTGGCTCATCGCAAGAAAGTAGCAGCAATGTCCCTGAATCAACACAGGTTGTTGTAACTCATCTGACAAGTGTTGAACAACCACAGCCGCAACAACAACATGTGCAAGTAGTACAAGCCCAAGTACATGTGGAAGGAGAGGCAGCGCAAGGAGATGCGCAAGCAGAGGTGCATGGAGGGTCACAAGTGCCAACAATAGTTGTTCCTCCCGAAGTAGGGGCACATCAGGAAATTGACAATCAGACCGAGGTATCATTTGAGGAAGCCACTCCTCCTGATGATCATTCATTGTCTTCCACATCCCTAGCAAGGAAAAGATCAAGGGGGGTGTCTACATCTTCTTCAAGCTCACCTCCTACTGATGATCTGGATGACGAATGGGTACCACCACGGCAGCCTGAGAGTGAGGCACACCATGATCTGACAAAGATACCTAAGCATAAAAGGAAGGTAGTTGAAAAACTCATACCTATGGAGTGTGATGAGGCTCAACAAGAAGTGACGCATACTGCTGCTGATGAAGCCCTTCACGACGACGATCCAGTCATCATAATGGTCACTGCAGCCCCAGCGGGCATGCAGCAAAGAGACATTCTGACCCTATCCCGAGAAGCTGCTGAGCGTGATGATGATGTCGACGAGGAGTCAATGGAAACACAACAATCATTGGATTTGGAGTTAACTAGTACACCAACACCTACCGCTTCCATATTTCTTCCTCGCAAGAAGGGACCTCCATCCACCTCGACCTCGATTAGTGGTGGTGAAAGTGCAAAACGTACTGAAGTTCGGCAATCCACATCCTCCACTTCATCTGGCATTAGCAGCAGGACCACCACCACCAGTATATCCGGCCCCCAAAGACATTTCAAGTCTGCAGTTTGGGACTTCTTTAGTGTTTGCCCAAAAAATGAAAACATAGCCATTTGTAGCATTTGTAAGCTTCGAGTTAGTCGTGGTAAGTTTGGTACCAACTATGGTACCGGAGGCCAGAGAGGTCATCTTAAGAGACAGCACGCTGTCCAATGGTTTGTGCACCTACAGGCGATCAAGGAAGCCCGAATTGCACAAAATGAAAACTCTGATGTTTCATCTGATGATGACAAGGAGGAAGAAGACGTGTCAAACACTTCACTTACACCCAGTACCCCTGTCAGCAGCACACCCCATGTGAGGCACACTAAGAGTGTGGGAGAGAGTGAGACATCAATGCGGAAAAGTTCATCAGCGAGCGTAACTGGGTCGAAGATATCATCATCATCCCGTAAATCCTTGGTCCAGGGCAACATTAAAAAGATGTTGTTTACAGAAGCGCAATATGAACGCAACCACCCACTGACGCGTCTGTATAACACTAAGCTGGCTAAAATGCTAGCTCTGGACCTTCTCCCTTTTTCTTTTGTAGAAGGGGTTGGTTTTCTAGAATTAGTGGCAGCACTCTGCCCTAAATGGAAGGTTCCTAGCCGGTTCTATTTTGCCCGAGTTGCGGTTCCAGCACTACATGAAGATGTTCTGAAGGTGATTGGGGCAGCTTTGCAGAAGAGTGCTGTTCACACTATACACCTGACAACAGACATGTGGACCAGTGGCGCAGGCGCTGATTACATGTGCATCACTGCACACTGGGTCTCTTTTTCAGGGGCTAAAGCAAAGCTAAACACAGGTGTTGACCCGGACATTGTTTTAAAGCTGCTCGGAAACATGCAACACTAGCCATGTTTGGTTTGGAGAAACGTCACACAGCACAAAACATTTTGGATGCCTTTAACACAAAGGTCCTTAACTGGCTGTCCCCAAAAAAACGCCAGGTTGGTTATGTTTCCACGGACAATTGCGCCAATATAGTTAAGGCCATGAGGCTGGGTGACTATTTCAGAGTGCCGTGTTTGGCGCACTGTATAAACCTGGTTGTCAAAAAATTCTTGGGTAATAAAGGCAGTGCAGCGTACAGAGTATTGGACACCTGCCGAAAAATGTGCAACCATTTCAGCCATTCTTTTAAGGCCCGGAAGCAGCTGAGGAGCCTGCTATATCAACGTCAAATGCCAGTGAAAGCACTCATCCAGGAGGTGGTAACACGTTGGAACTCAACCTTCTACATGCTTGAGCGTCTGTATGAGCAGTATACGGTTCTCGATCAATATTTCTTAACAGAGGGTACAGCTCAGGAGGACCTGAGGATGGGTGCGGCGCAATGGAACATAGTTCAAAGCCTGACACGCAAGCTTCGTCCTTTTAAGTTCTTCACGCGTGCAGTCAGCAAGGAGGACTGTAATTTGGGAAAAGCTATCCCTTTGTTGTACATGCTGGAGGACCAACTGCAGGAGGTGTGTTCTGTGTTTGAAAAAGATGTAAAAAACAAAGACTCTTTTGTTCTGGCTGAGAAATTATTAGAGCTCCTACAAGGTGATGAACGTCTTAAAATGATCCACTCAGAAGAGCATTACATTTGTGCTACTATTCTGGATCCACGCTACAAAAAGGCGCTGGCAGGCCAAGCATTCTTTCCTTTTGATGATGAACATGTTCCAAAGTACAAACGTTGGCTAGCCTTGTCAGCCAAGAGGTTTGAAAGAGAACGGCAGAAAATTGAAGGAAATGGCAGTACATCAGCAGGCCATCCCCAGTCAAAACAATCCACTTCTGCACCTGTGGCTGTGGCACAAGTGACCTCTCAGCCGTTAAAGACACCGGCAACCGGATCATCTGCACCAGACACAACAGAAACATTGGAGGCTGAAGAGGATTGGCTAGCTCTGCGTGGGTTTGGTTCTCAAAAGGTCAGAGGCACAGCAACAGCTAAGCAAAGTGGAGGAACCTTGGATGAGGACCTTGAGTTGATGGTGAAGGACTATCTGAATGAGTCAACAGAGGTCTATGTTAATTCTGACCCATTGGCGTATTGGCATGGGAAAAAAGAATTGTGGCCACAGCTCACCAACCTGGCTTTAAACTACTTGTCTTGCCCACTCGCAAGCGTGTCTTCTGAACGTGTTTTCAGTGCTGCTGGTGGCATTGTAACTCCCAAACGGAGCCGCCTCTCGCCCAAAAAGGTGGAGAGGTTAACAATGATCAAGATGAATCAGCACCTCATACCATCAGATTTCAGAGTACGAGAAAGCGCGCCGGATGAAAACGAGGTGGCCAGCAACATAGATGAGGGAATTTCTACTCTGTCAGGTGACACTGAGCTCACCCTGCCTGAATTCGCAGAGTATGATGACGAAGCCTTATTCTCATTCCTGGGGCGTGATACCGAGCCCTGAAAATGAGACAACGAATCAATAACTTTCTTTTTCGTCCTTATTCACTTTTATTCCTGTGTGTCTGTCTTTCTTTGTTGTGCACAGTTAATATATTTCAAACTTTAATCAGATAATCACAAAAACAAGCCCATCAGCAGAACTGTCTTCACTGGTTTGCTAATTGATTTGAAGTTGCCGCAGTCTGCATTCCTCAGGTTCACAAGTTCAGAAGAACATGCTCCTCCATCCTCCTCCTCCAGACTCCTATTTCCATCAAACCAGATGGCTGGTTTACGCCCAATGAAGAAAGACTCAGCACTTGTGGGGGTGTTGTTCTACCTCTTTGCAGGTGAGTTGACGGCTCTGGGACCATTGTTGGGAAGCTCTAATACCGGATAAAAGTGGTTTGGACCAAATCCGAGGCGCACATTTTTTAGTGTTTTTGCTGACTTGCTTGCCTTTGAGGTGCTCTTAGGGGGGGTTCTGTCTGTTTGTGGGTGAGTTTCGGGGTCTGGGAGCACTGCTGGGACACTCTAATCTTGATTGCATTTGCTTTTCAGGAAATCCGTGGTGGCAACCCCGACTTATGGCCTAGCTACGCAGCGCGTTTGGACCGAAGGCCGAGAAATATTGCAAGTATGAGATTTTGCTTTTGGCCTGTTTGGGGGTGTTATGCTTCTTGGCGGGTGAGTTGGCGGGTCTTGGGGCATTCCTGGGAAGGTCTAATACCGGGTAGAAGTGGTTGGGACAAAATCCAGGCCGATTTTGTTTTTGCTATTTCTGACATTTTGCTCAATGTAGCGTTTTCGGGGGGCCTGTTTGTGGGGCTTCCTGGTGTTTGTGGGTGAGTTTCGGGGTCTGGGAGCACTGCTGGGACACTCTTATCTTGATTGCATTTGTTTCTCAGGAAATCCGTGGTGGCAACCCCGACTTATGGCCTAGCTACGCAGCGCGTTTGGACCGAAGGCCGAGAAATATTGCAAGTATGAGATTTTGCTTTTGGCCTGTTTGGGGGTGTTATGCTTCTTGGCAGGTGGGTTGGCGGGTCTTGGGGCATTCCTGGGAAGGTCTAATACTGGGTAGAAGTGGTTGGGACAAAATCCAGGCCGATTTTCTTTTTGCTATTTCTGACATTTTGCTCAATGTAGCATTTTCGGGGGCCTGTTTGTGGGGCTTCCTGGTGTTTGTGGGTGAGTTTCGGGGGTCTGGGAGCACTGCTGGGACACTCTAATGTTGATTGCATTTGCTTTTCAGGAAATCCGTGGTGGCAACCCCGACTTATGGCCTACCTACGCAGCGCGTTTGGACCGAAGGCCGAGAAATATTGCAAGTATGAGATTTTGCTTTTGGCTTGTTTGGGGGTGTTATGCTTCTTGGCGGGTGGGTTGGCGGGTCTTGGGGCATTCCTGGGAAGGTCTAATACCGGGTAGAAGTGGTTGGGACAAAATCCAGGCCGATTTTTTTTGTTGCTATTTCTGACATTTTGCTCAATGTAGCGTTTTCGGGGGCCTGTTTGGGGGGCTTCCTGGTGTTTGTGGGTGGGTTTCGGGGTCTGGGCGCACTGCTGGCTATATATACTTTACTTTGCAAGAGGTTTGAAGCAAATCCATGGTGGCAGAGGGGAGTTAGGGCCTAGCTGCAGAGCGCGCGCGGAGTGATTTGGAAAATTTGGAAAAAAATGAGTCCCCATTTTTGTACTTTTGCTCTTTGGCTGTTTGGGGGTCTTCTACTCGTTTTCTCCTGGGTTGACGGCTCTGGGGCCATTGCTGGGAAGCTCTAATACCGGATAAAAGTGGTTGGGACAAAATCCACGTCGATTTTTTTTTTGCTATTTCTGACATTTTGCTCAATGTAGCGTTTTCGGGGGCCTGTTTGTGGGGCTTCCTGGTGTTTGTGGGTGAGTTTCGGGGTCTGGGAGCACTGCTGGGACACTCTAATCTTGATTGCATTTGCTTTTCAGGAAATCCGTGGTGGCAACCCCGACTTATGGCCTAGCTACTCAGCGCGTTTGGACCGAAGGCCGAGAAATATTGCAAGTATGAGATTTTGCTTTTGGCCTGTTTGGGGGTGTTATGCTTCTTGGCGGGTGGGTTGGCGGGTCTTGGGGCATTCCTGGGAAGGTCTAATACCGGGTAGAAGTGGTTGGGACAAAATCCAGGCCGATTTTTTTTGTTGCTATTTCTGACATTTTGCTCAATGTAGCGTTTTCGGGGGCCTGTTTGTGGGGCTTCCTGGTGTTTGTGGGTGAGTTTCGGGGTCTGGGAGCACTGCTGGGACACTCTAATCTTGATTGCATTTGCGTTTCAGGAAATCCGTGGTGGCAACCCCGACTTATGGCCTAGCTACGCAGCGCGTTTGGACCGAAGGCCGAGAAATATTGCAAGTATGAGATTTTGCTTTTGGCCTGTTTGGGGGTGTTATGCTTCTTGGCGGGTGGGTTGGCGGGTCTTGGGGCATTCCTGGGAAGGTCTAAAACCGGGTAGAAGTGGTTGGGACAAAATCCAGGCCGATTTTGTTTTTGCTATTTCTGACATTTTGCTCAATGTAGCGTTTTAGGGGGCCTGTTTGTGGGGCTTCCTGGTGTTTGTGGGTGAGTTTCGGGGTCTGGGAGCACTGCTGGGACACTCTAATCTTGATTGCATTTGCTTTTCAGGAAATCCGTGGTGGCAACCCCGACTTATGGCCTAGCTACGCAGCGCGTTTGGACCGAAGGCCGAGAAATATTGCAAGTATG
This sequence comes from Lissotriton vulgaris, assembly GCF_964263255.1. Classification (NCBI taxonomy): domain Eukaryota; kingdom Metazoa; phylum Chordata; class Amphibia; order Caudata; family Salamandridae; genus Lissotriton; species Lissotriton vulgaris. The sequence continues at coordinate 1,103,918,613 of NC_141693.1, forward strand.
AGATTTTGCTTTTGGCCTGTTTGGGGGTGTTATGCTTCTTGACGGGTGGGTTGGCGGGTCTTGGGGCATTCCTGGGAAGGTCTAATACCGGGTAGAAGTGGTTGGGACAAAATCCAGGCCGATTTTTTTTTTGCTATTTCTGACATTTTGCTCAATGTAGCGTTTTCGGGGGCCTGTTTGTGGGGCTTCCTGATGTTTGTGGGTGAGTTTCGGGGTCTGGGAGCACTGCTGGGACACTCTAATCTTGATTGCATTTGCTTTTCAGGAAATCCGTGGTGGCAACCCCGACTTATGGCCTAGCTACGCAGCGCGTTTGGACCGAAGGCCGAGAAATATTGCAAGTATGAGATTTTGCTTTGGCCTGTTTGGGGGTGTTATGCTTCTTGGCGGGTGGGTTGGCGGGTCTTGGGGCATTCCTGGGAAGGTCTAATACCGGGTAGAAGTGGTTGGGACAAAATCCAGGCCGATTTTTTGTTGTTGCTATTTCTGACATTTTGCTCAATGTAGCGTTTTCGGGGGCCTGTTTGGGGGGCTTCCTGGTGTTTGTGGGTGGGTTTCGGGGTCTGGGCGCACTGCTGGCTATATATACTTTACTTTGCAAGAGGTTTGAAGCAAATCCATGGTGGCAGAGGGGAGTTAGGGCCTAGCTGCAGAGCGCGTGCGGAGTGATTTGGGAAATTTGGAAAAAAATGACAGTCCCCATTTTTGTACTTTTGCTCTTTGGCTGTTTGGGGGTCTTCTACTCGTTTTCTCCTGGGTTGACGGCTCTGTGGCCATTGCTGGGAAGCTCTAATACCGGATAAAAGTGGTTGGGACAAAATCCACGTCAATTTTATTTTTGCTATTTCTGACATTTTGCTCAATGTAGCGTTTTCGGGGGCCTGTTTGTGGGGCTTCCTGGTGTTTGTGGGTGAGTTTCGGGGTCTGGGAGCACTGCTGGGACACTCTAATCTTGATTGCATTTGCTTTTCAGGAAATCTGTGGTGGCAACCCCGACTTATGGCCTAGCTACGCAGCGCGTTTGGACCGAAGGCCGAGAAATATTGCAAGTATGAGATTTTGCTTTTGGCCTGTTTGGGGGTGTTATGCTTTTGGCGGGTGGGTTGGCGGGTCTTGGGGCATTCCTGGGAAGGTCTAATACCGGGTAGAAGTGGTTGGGACAAAATCCAGGCCGATTTTTTTTTGCTATTTCTGACATTTTGCTCAATGTAGCGTATTCGGGGGCCTGTTTGTGGGGCTTCCTGGTGTTTGTGGGTGCGTTTCGGGGTCTGGGAGCACTGCTGGGACACTCTAATCTTGATTGCATTTGCTTTTCAGGAAATCTGTGGTGGCAACCCCGACTTATGGCCTAGCTACGCAGCGCGTTTGGACCGAAGGCCGAGAAATATTGCAAGTATGAGATTTTGCTTTTGGCCTGTTTGGGGGTGTTATGCTTCTTGGCGGGTGGGTTGGCGGGTCTTGGAGCATTCCTGGGAAGGTCTACTACCGGGTAGAAGTGGTTGGGACAAAATCCAGGCCGATTTTTTTTTGTTGCTATTTCTGACATTTTGCTCAATGTAGCGTTTTCGGGGGCCTGTTTGGGGGGCTTCCTGGTGTTTGTGGGTGGGTTTCGGGGTCTGGGCGCACTGCTGGCTATATATACTTTACTTTGCAAGAGGTTTGAAGCAAATCCATGGTGGCAGAGGGGAGTTAGGGCCTTGCTGCAGAGCGCGTGCGGAGTGATTTGGGAAATTTGGAAAAAAATGACAGTCCCCATTTTTGCTCTTTGGCTGTTTGGGGGTCTTCTACTCGTTTTCTCCTGGGTTGACAGCTCTGTGGCCATTGCTGGGAAGCTCTAATACAGGATAAAAGTGGTTGGGACAAAATCCACGTCGATTTTTTGTTGTTGCTATTTCTGACATTTTGCTCAATGTAGCGTTTTCGGGGGCCTGTTTGTGGGGCTTCCTGGTGTTTGTGGGTGAGTTTCGGGGTCTGGGAGCACTGCTGGGACACTCTAATCTTGATTGCATTTGCTTTTCAGGAAATCTGTGGTGGCAACCCCGACTTATGGCCTAGCTACGCAGCGCGTTTGGACCGAAGGCCGAGAAATATTGCAAGTATGAGATTTTGCTTTTGGCCTGTTTGGGGGTGTTATGCTTCTTGGCGGGTGGGTTGGCGGGTCTTGGGGCATTCCTGGGAAGGTCTAATACCGGGTAGAAGTGGTTGGGACAAAATCCAGGCCGATTTTTTGTTGTTGCTATTTCTGACATTTTGCTCAATGTAGCGTATTCGGGGGCCTGTTTGTGGGGCTTCCTGGTGTTTGTGGGTGCGTTTCGGGGTCTGGGAGCACTGCTGGGACACTCTAATCTTGATTGCATTTGCTTTTCAGGAAATCCGTGGTGGCAACCCCGACTTATGGCCTAGCTACGCAGCGCGTTTGGACCGAAGGCCGAGAAATATTGCAAGTATGAGATTTTGCTTTTGGCCTGTTTGGGGGTGTTATGCTTCTTGGCGGGTGGGTTGGCGGGTCTTGGGGCATTCCTGGGAAGGTCTAATACCGGGTAGAAGTGGTTGGGACAAAATCCAGGCCGATTTTTTTGTGTGCTATTTCTGACATTTTGCTCAATGTAGCGTTTTCGGGGGCCTGTTTGGGGGGCTTCCTGGTGTTTGTGGGTGGGTTTCGGGGTCTGGGCGCACTGCTGGCTATATATACTTTACTTTGCAAGAGGTTTGAAGCAAATCCATGGTGGCAGAGGGGAGTTAGGGCCTAGCTGCAGAGCGCGCGCGGAGTGATTTGGAAAATTTGGAAAAAAATGACAGTCCCCATTTTTGTACTTTTGCTCTTTGGCTGTTTGGGGGTTCTCTACTCGTTTTCTCCTGGGTTGACGGCTCTGGGGCCATTGCTGGGAAGCTCTAATACCGGATAAAAGTGGTTGGGACAAAATCCACGTCGTTTTTTTTTTTGCTATTTCTGACATTTTGCTCAATGTAGCGTTTTCGGGGGCCTGTTTGTGGGGATTCCTGGTGTTTGTGGGTGAGTTTCGGGGTCTGGGAGCACTGCTGGGACACTCTAATCTTGATTGCATTTGCTTTTCAGGAAATCCGTGGTGGCAACCCCGACTTATGGCCTAGCTACGCAGCGCGTTTGGACCGAAGGCCGAGAAATATTGCAAGTATGAGATTTTGCTTTTGGCCTGTTTGGGGGTGTTATGCTTCTTGGCGGGTGGGTTGGCGGGTCTTGGGCCATTCCTGGGAAGGTCTAATACCGGGTAGAAGTGGTTGGGACAAAATCCAGGCCGATTTTTTTTGTTGCTATTTCTGACATTTTGCTCAATGTAGCGTTTTCGGGGGCCTGTTTGTGGGGCTTCCTGGTGTTTGAGGGTGAGTTTCGGGGTCTGGGAGCACTGCTGGGACACTCTAATCTTGATTGCATTTGCTTTTCAGGAAATCCGTGATGGCAACCCCGACTTATGGCCTAGCTACGCAGCGCGTTTGGACCGAAGGCCGAGAAATATTGCAAGTATGAGATTTTGCTTTTGGCCTGTTTGGGGGTGTTATGCTTCTTGGCGGGTGGGTTGGCGGGTCTTGGGGCATTCCTGGGAAGGTCTAATACCGGGTAGAAGTGGTTGGGACAAAATCCAGGCCGATTTTTTTTTTTTGCTATTTCTGACATTTTGCTCAATGTAGCGTTTTCGGGGGCCTGTTTGTGGGGCTTCCTGGTGTTTGTGGGTGAGTTTCGGGGTCTGGGAGCACTGCTGGGACACTCTAATCTTGATTGCATTTGCTTTTCCGGAAATCCGTGGTGGCAACCCCGACTTATGGCCTAGCTACGCAGCGCGTTTGGACCGAAGGCCGAGAAATATTGCAAGTATGAGATTTTGCTTTTGGCCTGTTTGGAGGTGTTATGCTTCTTGGTGGGTGGGTTGGCGGGTCTTGGGGCATTCCTGTGAAGGTCTAATACCGGGTAGAAGTGGTTGGGACAAAATCCTCGCGGAAAAGCCTTTTGGCACTTTTTGTAACTTAGGGTTCGTTAGGGTTAGCCCTAGCAGCAGGATTGCATGTGTTTCGGGGTGTTCTAGATTTTTGCAACTGAGTTCTGGGGTCTTAGAGCACTCGTGAGAATGTGTAATTTTGGTTGCAAGTCATTTGAAGAAAATCCATGGTGGGAAAGGGGGGATTTGGCATAGTTAAAGAAAGTCTTTGCCACTATTCTTAACTTAGGGTTCGTTAGGGTTAGCAGTATTTCTATTGCATGTGTTTGGGTGGGGGGGTTTTCGAGTCTTGGAGCGATGCTGGCTATGGATACTTTTGCTTGGTTGCTTGCAAGTGGTTTGAATGCAATCCACGGTGGGTAAGGGGGTACTTGGGCCTACTTTTACTTTCAAAGTACGTTTTGTCACCAGTTTTCTGCTAGGCCTAGTTTTTTGAGATTTGATTGGGGGTCTTCTACATTTTTGCGACTGGCTTTAGTAAGGGTCTGGGTGGGAGCACTGCTGGGAAGATCTAATTTTGTTCTAAAACACAGTTTACAGGACACCTAGCTTGAGGGGAAAGATCCGCTACATTAATTTGCCCATACTTATTTATCCTTCAAAAGGTGACTCTGACAGAGTACGCACTTTCAAAAATATTGTACTGTCTACTAGGAAAATCAAAGTGTGACTTTTTGCACTCCACAGCCTACATACCTTATATTTATTTATCAGTGGTATTGTAATATTATATCACTTCCTGTTTTTCGTTGAATAATTACAGGCCGGGTTTCAGTCTGTGCAATGGGGAAAAAAGGATGGAGTCTGGCTTCACATTAGCGAGCCACAATTCAGCATCAGGCAGGCAGTGGACAGGGTGTCTTCTGGTCACCAACATCGATGGACGAAGCGTCAGCTGCAATGGAGGAGTGCCGCTAATAAGAGGATTTTTTTTCTGCAGGCAACTTACTTACCAAATTCAACAGGACAACTACAACAACATACAGATACAGTATCCTTTGTCTTTTTCTCTGACTGTGACTGCATTTCTTGGATCTCTCTTTGCTTCTAAATTGATCCCTTAACACATCACTTAGTCCACTCCACTATCACATCTGCACCACACATAGTCATTTGTAAGTGCTCCTACGTAATTCGCAAGTCGCAGCACGCCCCAGCCCGTAGAGGACTGGGATGGCCCCAATGATGAAGCATGTCACCAAGGGGCAACCCTGGTGAGTGAGGGGACACCTAGAAAAAGAGCAATTTCTCCTTTTCTATCTACTATACCTTCCAGACCAACCCCATTGAGTGTTGTGAATGGATTTATAGTGACCAGCAAGGCTCTCAGGTATCTGGCAACAGAGACCTTATGTTGAATATAGTTATCAATAATTCCACACACGCCCTGTACTGTCGCATTCTTTCTTCCACAGTTGTCGAAAGTACTACTTAATTTTCACTGACATGCATGCAGTAGTGCATGCACTTTCAAAGATTGATGGATAGGTTTGTACCCAAAGATTTGTTTATGTTCAATTGTTTGTCCATGCTGTGCTTTTTTTACAGGGTGTCTTCTGGTGACCAACATCGATGGACGAAGCGTCGGCTGCAATGGAGGAGTGCCGCTAATAAGAGGATTTTTTTCCTGCAGGCAACTTACTTACCAAATTCAACAGGACAACTACAACAACATACAGATACAGTATCCTTTGTCTTTTTCTCTGACTGTGACTGCATTTCTTGGATCTCTCTCTGCTTCTAAATTGATCCCTTAACACATCACTTAGTCCACTCCACTATCACATCTGCACCACACATAGTCATTTGTAAGTGCTCCTACGTAATTCGCAAGTCGCAGCACGCCCCAGCCCGTAGAGGACTGGGATGGCCCCAATGATGAAGCATGTCACCAAGGGGCAACCCTGGTGAGTGAGGGGACACCTAGAAAAAGAGCAATTTCTCCTTTTCTATCTACTATACCTTTCAGACCAACCCCATTGAGTGTTGTGAATGGATTTATAGTGACCAGCAAGGCTCTCAGGTATCTGGCAACAGAGACCTTATGTTGAATATAGTTATCAATAATTCCACACACGCCCTGTACTGTCGCATTCTTTCTTCCACAGTTGTCGAAAGTACTACTTACTTTTCACTGACATGCATGCAGTAGTGCATGCACTTTCAAAGATTGATGGATAGGTTTGTACCTAAAGATTTGTTTATGTTCACAATTGTTTGTCCATGCTGTGCTATTTTTTCTTGTCTCCCAAAACCTTTCCCAAAAACCCCCGTACCCATCCATTTTTCGAACCCTAACCCTCTTCCCCCGGGCTGTGTGGTTTTCATTGATGTGTGACTAAATTACAGCAATAAATCCACACACTTGCTGGGGAGGATAAGGTGATAGCAACAGGCTGGTGAAGAAATCCGAGGATATATTCTTACTCTGCTTGACAAAGACCCATGGCTAATGTCAAAGAACTTAAACCGAATTAGTTATACTTTAACATTTGTTAGGCTACAATGTGGCACTGTTCTAGTGTACTTCTGTCACCTGCTATATTCTCTATTGTACCGTTGTATTGCTCAGGAGGACAAACCAGATTTCATTTTCTTTTTTTTCATAGGCATGCAACTGCCACTGTGTCACACCACTAGTACCACCGCTATGAGGAAATGTTATCCGCCCAGGATTGCCAACCTTATTCGCTGTTTCCCGTGGAGCCAGCCCTGGGCCTAGCCCTACTTGCAAACAGAAATTACAGGTAAGATAGGCGTTTGGTTGGAGGTAGTATAATGGAGTATTAGGAGAGACGAGAGATTGGATTGACGGTAGTACTACTAAAGTCCTAGGACTATTCAGGAAAACAAACTTACTGTTAAACCCCCACCCACCAGACTCAAAAGCAGTAAAAAACAGGTATGGTCAGATAAAGTTTCAAAAACTATATTTTTATAGCCCTAACAAAAGAATCTCCCGCAAGACCCTCCCTAACCCCAACGATTGTCCTTCAAAAGTCCCCAAAAATCCCAACTCCCAATTCCCACCCCCGAAAAGTCTCTAAAAAAGGGGCAAGGGACACTATGGCAGGGTGCTGTTGGAATTAGCAGCCAGGGCATCATGCTCCTTGCGGAGGGTGGCAAGTTCGAAGCGGAGGCCCTCCACCAAGTTCTTATAGTTATGGACCTCCTGCTCCAGGTAGGACAGTCTGAGGGATAAGCGGCGCCGGTGTGCCTTGCAAATCCTGTGAGGGGCAGCTGCTTTCTTTGCTGCTCGGCGGTGGCGTTTGGCTTTGGTAGCCCGGCTCCGTACCGCTGGAGCACTGCGCTGGCTGGCAGCCCGCACGGAGGAGGATGCAGCTGTCCCAGTGGACGTTGTTGTTGTACCAGACTGCGTCTTCTTCTCCTCCAGGGCCACCAGCCGCCGATATTCAGCGACAGTGGCATCCAGCCTCCGTTGCCGGGCCATTCGAGCCAGCTCCTTCCTCCTTGATGGTGTCTTGGATTTGGAAGGAGCAACTACATGAAAAAAGAAAGACATAGTCTGTAACCAATGCTCCTTAAGATTAACACAAAATGATTGAGCAGAAAGTTGTCACAGTACAAGTAGCAAATTGAAAGCACAGTACATAACTATTGAGGACAGTATCTATGTAACCTCCGACTTCTTCATCCTTGCTCTAACATTAGTGGGAGTTTCAGGAACAAATTCTACGAGCACTATGGACTTCCATTACAGTCGACTATGACAGTACACCACTCTTATTCTTCTTCTTCTCTCTTGTTTAGGAAAATTGGTACGTTATCTTATGCAAGCCGGCATAATGCCAGCGCAGTGAACTTGCACCCGAGAAAAACAGACGCACACCATGGTGAGTGAGACAGACTTGCGTTACTGTACCGGTCCAGTACATGCAGGTGGTGAAGCTCTTACTTTTCTATTACGGGTGGCACTGAGAATAGTCTTTTAAAAGGGCTACTGCTTAATTAATTTAGCTTTCACCCTACAGTGCAAATGAGTATTAGAAAAGGAAAATGAAGAAGCTAAATTATCTGATTATCTATCACTTCACATGGGATGTATTTGATGACAAATGGGATGACTTTAGGTGCTTTGCTTATTATTGAGTGAACAGTGATACCCCCACACATGAATGACGTACTACTACTAAACTAAAGTTATTAAGAGAAGTAGGGAGTTATGGTAGTATTTGGACAACGTTACAACTTCTTTTCCTTGCCTTTCCTACACTGGAACGGACGTGCGGGTGCGGTGTTACATGCTCTTCAAAGTAACACTTAGTTCATCCAGTGACCGTCTACTCTCTCTAGATACACATATGCTATCTAAGAGTCAGATAGTACCATGAATGATCCAGGCATCCATCCATTCAAAGTATATGCACACATACAGTTTCTGTCTCACCCACCCAGGCTGTTCTCCTTCCACCCATCCTTGCTTCATCATTCACCCAGCCATGCACCATACCATTTTCTTTCCTTCCCAGCCACCTCGGGGACCAAGCAAACACATATCATTCTTCTTTTCCAGTCATCATTACATTTCTCGTGCTTCCACACTTACTTACACCCTTCTTTCGCTTTTCGTTCATCCCATCCATCAAGTTCACCTCAGATCTGATTGGGATTTTTCTCGCCAAAAACTTCACAGCTAAGTCGAAGTACATTTAGAGGAGGCTACTACCTAATTTATTTATAACACACCCGTGCAGAAAGCACACTCTGCAGTCTTCAATCTCAATGACTAAGGAATGTATAGCTTACCTCTGCCCGCCACCACCGTGTGAACCCTCACAGGCATGTCCTTGTCCGGCACTTGCACCGCCTCCTCCCCAGAGTTGTCCTCCTCGTCCAATGCCACCACCACCTCCGCGCTGGCCCCGTCTCCAGATGTTCCACCTACAAAGTACATTTAATAATGTTAGAATACACCTCACTACTATATAATATTTGGTCTAGGAGGAAGAAAGAAATGTGAAAAAAACAGTATACAATTTAATAATTTATGACTGTGTACTCTAGAGTAAAAATGTCCCTTTTTCCAGGGAAGGCTGTTGTCTTGCTGCACTTTTTGGCACAACTGATGAATGTTTGCTTTTTACTTTTTAACATGCACCACTTTTTCTCCTAACAGACAGAAGCTTGACTTCTAAGAACACGAGCAGGATCAAGTTCAAACCAGGTGAGAGCTCGGCTCGACCACAAGAAATGTGTCCAATTAATCGTCAGCACTAAGCACTTTTCCATTTTCAGTTACACGTTCACTTTTATGACAAACTTGATTTTAATAAATGTGTTTACTTTTAATAAAGCTTTTAAACTTAAATAGACTCTGTGGTTTTTGGTCCTCCAGACTAGAGTGGATGAGCTAAAGGTTTTGGAATTTTTGCAAGCATGAGTCTGTGCCTCTGCCATCGGTGACTTTGGGAGCAAAATGACTCTGCCACACTATCTAGTCAGTAAGGAGATTGGGGGTTCAACTACAAAGTCTGTTATCACTGAGGTATGTGGAAAGTCTAACAGCACCTATTATAATTGATAAGCTAAGCAATGCATTATTTAGTGTCCATAGTTCTGTTTGTGCAGATTTGTCCCTGCAACAGTAGTAGAATGGATTGTCCTCCTATCCAAACCAAAAGTAAAGTAGTATCTTATTCTTTCTTGGTGGTCATTCACCTTTTTATTGTTGGCAATGGTCAAAGCATAAACATTTAGAATACTTGAAAATACATTATGGACAATCCCAGAGGACTGCACTCAGTGCATAGAGCTATTGCTGACTAGAATGGGAGTCCAATGGAAATGCCAAATGTGCAATCTTAGTTAGCTACACAGACAGACTAATAAGAATAATCTAGTAATACCACACGGAGTCATAGTCGAGGCAGGATAAGAATTTAGATCCTGTCTACAAGAAGATCAAAGACGATTTAGAAAAAATCGAATGAGGAACGCTAGGAAAAAATAAGTACTCTATATTAAAATTAAAACTTACTGGGGCCAGCAAAGGAGCCCTCGCCTGCCCGGTCCTGGCCTGCATCGTCAACGACACCCTCCTCCTCCTCCTCCTGTGTCCTCCTCTTGCCCCTGGGGGAAGCTGATGTACAACATGAAAGAAAGAAAAACAGAAAACATGGATGATATTTCTCAACCAAATCAAACATTTCAAAAGAACTAACAAAATATTTTTGCGAAATAGCAAATAGGGAACGACTCCACGGGATATATTATTGATCAATCTCATGTGGTCGACTACGTTATTACTTTAGTATTGCTTGATTTGCGGACCGTCGAATTGGAAACTACCCTATGTAACTCACTATTAAACAAACTACTAAAAAGGTTTGCCTAGGATTGGCAGGCAGCAGTCCGCAGCACGCAAAGTGACAGCCAAAGTCCATCGTGATTGAAGATCAGCGACAACACTAAAGTTTCCTACTACATTAACCAGTCATTAAAATACTCAAACTATTAATCCACCACCACTATTTCTTCTTATCGCCATGTGTACAAAGGAAGGACTGGACTTGAGTCTGTAGGGGCTCATTTAGAAGCCCCTTGCAGCTCTTTTGCTCCATTGCTGCGTGACTTTTGTGACGCAGCGACAGCACAAAAGAGGCGCAATGGTGCGGCGTATATTACCAACGTGACGCATATGGGAGATGCATCACGTTGTAAAGCCCTGCGCCAATAGGTGGCGTTCCGGCGCTAGGGAGGGCGTTCCTGCGCAGGAACGCATCCTAAAAGTGGCTGAGGGAAATCTACAAGATTTCAATCAGTCACTTTGAGGACAATGATGCGTGACTCAAACCCTGCGCCTGCTTGAAGCAGACGTACGGCTTGACGCAGCATTGGGGAGATAGGGCACCCCAGAGCATTGATGGAGCTGCACCATCGTTGCGACGCAACTCCAGGAATGCGCCGCCTTTACGGCACAGATGCGTAACGCTTTGGGGACGTTTTGGGCCCATGGTGCGCCGCATTGTAAATACGGCGCACCATGGGTGATGGTGGCGTGTCGCACAATTACTGGCGCATCCCTGCTACTTTGCAGGGATGCGCCGGTAATTAAAAATCATAACCTTAGTGTGTAGCATTACGCAGTTCTTTAAACTACACTCATACATAATTTCACAGGCCAATGAAATGAACACAAAATCTAAAACAAATAAGCATAGTAGCAACACTACTGAGAAGAAGGAGAGCAGTGTACCTGAAATGCACACAAGATTTTGAAATATAATTTACCTACAATGTAATGAGCAGCATTATTGCTCTTGGTAAAAAACAAAAATTTGCAATAGAATAACACAGCAGGAGAAAACATAGTAGTAAAGAAATAGCTACTACTACTCACCAAGCCCGGGGATCTCAAGGCCAAGGAGGTCGAGCAGATCTCGCTCACGGGTCAGGACATCCGTCCAGCGGTGGGTGGCCTGGTTGTAGGTGCGCCAGACCCGAGAGTGGTGGTAAATGGCCTGGCACACCTTCTCCCACCGCTTCCGGCGCTCCCGGACCCCGTACCCGGCACTGATCTTGCCGCCTCCCATGATGGTCCTGGGGAGGCGGCGCTGAACATAAAAAATGAGTTGGCCCACCTCCTCCGGGGTAAAGATCTCCCTGGGTACGACCTCCTCCCCCCTCAAACGCCCGCACGGGAGCCGGACACGGGGTACGGGACCCTTCCCCTTCTCGGGATGCTTCCCGGCTCCCTTCACCATGGTCTGGGCGGAAAGGAATAAAGAAAATAGAATAGGGAAGAGAAGAAAAGAAAAGAGTTTAAAAAAGTAGTTTAAAATTAACCAAAAGTAGCAGTAAACACAAAAATATAGGGCTAGAAAAATAGAGGGATAGATAATAAGTAAAATAGATCAAAAAAACTTCAAACAAGCAAAGGATGGCAGAGATTGACAGAGGATACAAAGACCATGCCCAGAACCATAGCAATGAATGAGAAACAAGATGGCCGCGCCCGTTCACGACCACGCGGGTAAGTTCGTGCGAGATTTTCCTTGCGAACACGCGCGAAACTGTACTGGCAAGCCGCAGACTTTGCGAGATTACACTTCGCGCCCGGAAACGGAAATACGTCAGGCAAACAAGATGGCCGCGCCCTTGAACGACCGCGAGGGTAACTTCGTGCCTTGCGCTACGAGCGGCTCGCAAAAACGCACAAAACCATGCCAACTAACACGCCGCAAAAAAACCAAATTGCATATTCGCATGAATTTGCGGCTTCCGAATCGGATCTCGCGCGTGTTCGCGCCCCGCGAACCCCGCGAAATTGCAGAAAAACGAGTTTTTCAAAACTGAAAGCACTCGGCAGGGGCAAGAGTTCAAACTCATCATTAGTAACAATTCCCTGTAGTGCTTCCTGAATCCTGACTGGGGCCCCTCCAGAATTCAGCTGCTAGTTGCAACAATTGTATGACCCTGCTCTGACCCTCACAGCAGGCTCATAGAATAGCTACAAGTAGGCCACTAAGGTCCTGGGGAAAAAAAATGCACTGCAACAGAAAGCAAAATTACAGATAAGGAAGCAGGTGCCAGACTGGAATTTTAAAACAGTGACACATTAATAAACTAACCCCAAATTAATTCATGTCAGTTGAAGCAGGGCTGGTGTGCTTGCTTTTCCCCCCCATAATCTACAGTAATGATGAACCAGAGGGTGGCATTGATGTAACAGAGGGTTGCAGTGGTGAAACAGAGGGTGCTGGGAACCTGTGATGATGAACCAGACGTAGAAACAACATAATCGCGACCGTTACGTGCCGAAATGTAAGTTCGCAATTGTGAACTTGTACGAAACCCTCGCGAACTGGCAGAAATCCTTGCGAACACAAAAAAAATCCGCAAATTCGCAAGAATTCACGGATTTTGCGGATTGCGAGTTCGGAAATCCGCAAAATTTGCGAACGCGAGATTCGCAAAATTCACCCATACTTACTTACCACTATCCAGCACCTCTAAGCGCTATGCGTTGTAACGGTATTCATTGTAAATACCGCGTTGTAAAGGTATGCGTGGTAAAAGTATGCGTTGTAACGTCATACATCCGAAGAAATACAGGTAACCACTGTAGCCAGCATTTCCCATGATAGCCTATGGGCAAGATAGCCTCTAAATGCTGATGGGGGTGCACGATTTCAAAAAAGTCCAGAGAGGCAAAGGTGATTGAAAATAACTCTTCTTTATTCTTTAAAGTTCTTTTGGATAGAAAAAAATCGCTTTTGTCAAACAGATCAGCCAACGCGTTTCTCTCCCTCACTGGGAGCTTCCTCAGGGCTGAAACCAAACATATAAAAATACATAAATACTACATTTAAAAAGAACAACATGTATAGTATGCAAACGTCAAGAACAGTACTACACTGGAAAAAACACAAAACAAACATCACATTCAAATATGCTTCATTAAAAAGGAAGGAATCAATCAATCAAGCATTTGTATAGCGCGCTACTCACCCGGAGGGTCTCAAGGCGCTTGTGGAGGGGGGGGGCCTGCTACTGCTCGAACAGCCAGGTCTTGAGTTGCTTCCTGAAGGCGAGATGGTCTTGGGTCAGGTGGAGGTGGGTGGGGAGGGAGTTCCACGTCTTGGTGGCCAGGTAGGAGAAGGATCTTCCTCCCATTGTGGCTCTTCGGATGCGGGGGACGGCGGCGAGGGCGTGGCTGGTTGATCGAAGCTGGCAGGAGGGAGTGTAGAAGTTGAGGCGGTCGTTGAGGTATCTTGGTCCTTGGTTGTGGAGAGCTTTGTGTGCGTGGGTGAGGAGTCGGAACGTGATTCTTTTGTTGACGGGAAGCCAGTGCAGGTTTCTTAGGTGTGCGGAGATGTGGCTGTGTCAGGGGATGTCCAGGATGAGTCGTGCTGAGGCGTTCTGAATCCGCTGAAGTCTTTTCTGGAGTTTGGCAGTGGATCCGGCATAGAGGGAGTTGCCCTAGTCCAGTCGGTTGGTGACGAGGGCCTGGGTGACCGTCTTCCTGATTTCGGTGGGGATCCACCGGAAGATCTTCCGTAGCATGCGTAGGATGTTGAAGCATGACGAGGAGACGGCGTTGACTTGTCTGGTCATGGAGAGGGAAGAGTCCAGGATGAAGCCCAGGTTGCGTGCATGGTCCGTTGGTTTAGGTGTGCTGCCCAGGGCAGGGGGCCACCAGGAGTCGTCCCAGGCGGATGGCGACGATCCCAGGATGAGGACTTCCGTCTTATCCAAATTCAGTTTCAGGCGGCTGTTCCTCATCCACTCTGCTACGTCTTTCATCCCTTCGTGAAGGTTGGTTCTGGCGGTGGCGGGGTCGTTGGTGAGGGAGAGGATCAACTGGGTGTCGTCGGCGTAGGAGATGATGTTGAGGTTGTGTTGGCGTGCGATGGCCGCAAGGGGGCTCATGTAGATGTTGAACAGCGTGGGGCTGAGTGAAGATGATGGTGATTCTTATCAACAAAGCTGCCATACATAAGACCTTTCTTTTTAGTCATGTGTAATATCAAACCACTGGCTCTAAGGACCCTACACCTCCCCAGACTGCCAGAAGAAAAGGGGGAAAGAAGGAAAGTTTGAAGTCCTGAGAGGATGAGCAGGTCCAGAAAGATAGATGGATAGCCAGGGCTTGTGCTCAGTCATAAATGTTCCTAGACAATGCACAGCGGGACCCAACAACTGACCGAAAGACTATGTACTTCCATAATTAGTAAAAAGATAAACGGGTCCTTCTAGGAAAAATTAAAAGTTCAAATGCATAATCCCATATGATAATTCTTCCATTATATCAAATTGCCCACAGGAGTACAATATCAAATGGCTTACCAATATCAGAGTAAGAATTCAATCGAAATGCGAAAATTGTTGTATCCAGTTGTATGATTGAGAAATGTGGTGGACAGATATTAACACCAAATTAATTCCAATGGTCCTGCAGAATTGCTAAACAAAAATCAGAAAGGAGACCAACACACAAACAGGAGGGTACATCCAAATTGGCTATTCACACAACCCTGGACCCATGCTCAACCTCATGGGAGAAAGGCACAGACGTACCCATTCATCATGTACCATCAAATCATATTCTTGAGGCCTGTATTCGCAGAGACAAGGATCCTGTAATCATTATATCCAAACCTATAAACAGGAAGGAAGAACTGAGAGTCTCTATAACGTGCATCCGAATAGATGAATGATAGCCCCCCCCTTTTATTTCTTTTCCCTTTATTTTGGTGTTTATAAAAAGTATCCAGTTCAAAGTAATAGTTTCCCACAGCTCATCATCTATATCTAATTGTGACACATAATGAGTGTGGAGTATACATAGGGACCCACCTCAGATTGTAACCGGAAACTGCACGGGCCGAAAAACCGCTTCAGGGTGGAGTGAACGAGCCCCAAGGTAGAATCGCCTTTGGAGAGCTCACATAAGGAATCCCACAGTCGTTCTATGTATATGAGCGGGGTAAAAAGAGAGCTTTAAAAAAACAAGCAGCTAGACCCATTCAAAAACTCAAAAGCCCAGCGTGCCCCATGTGAGTAAAATAGACATGCGCCCCATCCCTAGATAATTAAGAGAATAATTGTTGGTGTTAAAATGACCAGGCTGGCTAAGCAAAACAAATTTTTTCTGTGACTGAACACAAAAATCACCCCAATAGTCTCGGGTCTCAATTGTCATACCTAGTATACGATCCGAAAAGTATATGTGTGTACCGCTACTTGTAAGAGGCACAGGTAGCGAAAGTCCCGTTCTTAGTCCACGGAAAGGCGAATTTCTCATGGGCGTATTGTCTGACCCTGTCCCATAGTCCGGACCTAGTAAAAAGATGTATATATATATATAATAGTAGAAACTCCAATCAAGAAATAAAGCTACATGCTGTGTTGCAACGGACAGCAGCTACCAGCAGCAAAGTAGGACAACAATAAAAATCCACAAGGTATGTGCCCCAGGGTCTCATTCGATGTCCGAGGGGTGGTTCCTTATATCTAATAAAATTACATGTACAATCACAATGTTTATTCCACAAGAAAAAAGGGAATAACACACAAGAGTTAAATTCTATAATTCCTCCATCCGTCCAAGTCCATTTGAAAGAAAAGGCTGGATGTGAAGAATGTATACATATTAGCCAATGATGACTAGATATTATCAACAGTGCCCATTAACATGGCATTCGACTTCAAACACTACAATTCCCAGAGTCCTTCATCAATACAATTGCTTCTGCTTCAAGTAAACAAACCCTTTGTAGC
Organism: Lissotriton vulgaris; assembly: GCF_964263255.1. Classification (NCBI taxonomy): domain Eukaryota; kingdom Metazoa; phylum Chordata; class Amphibia; order Caudata; family Salamandridae; genus Lissotriton; species Lissotriton vulgaris. The sequence continues at coordinate 1,103,934,827 of NC_141693.1, forward strand.
ACCTAGGAGTCTTACCCGGCCCCAATATGCACAACCCGAACCAATTGCAAACTTCCAAAGGGTTTCCTAAAGTTTCCATCACATCTATAGTAAGAAACTTCGATTAATCTAAAAAGACGGACCCAAATAAACACGCCCGCTTCAATCGCACCACAAAATTACCTCCGGTTGATAAAGATGGCAATATTACAACATAATACTCCCTGAGGAAAATACTCACAAAAAATCGTAGAACGTAGTGTGGTGTAGCGTGTAGGACCCATGCACCCAAATGCGCCATCTTCCGCCTTCCTGTAAAAGCCACCAGGTAAATCACCAATTCTTTAATCCGTCCAATCACCGACGGATGCAAGTACACGCCCACAGTTGTCATCGGTCGTCGAGTGAGAAATGAAGGTACCAGAATTACCTTCTTTGTGCCGCCATCTTAGAGTGTCACGTGAACAAATGACTATGGGCAAGATAGCCTTACAATAGTGAAAAACGAAAATGGCTGTCATTCACTACCAGAGCATGTCACCTGCACTAGTACATGCTCTAACTTTCACATACACTGCACCCTGCCCAAGGGGGTACCTTGGGCCTTTCATAGGGGTGACCAATGTGTACAGAAAGGGAAGGGTTAGGCCTGGTCAGTGGGGACACTGACCAGGTGGACATGACAGTTCACAGACTGCACACAGGCACTGCTGCGGCAGGCCTGAGACACCATTTTAGGGCTACTCATGTGGGTGGCACAATCAGTGCTGCAGACCCACTTGTAGCATTTGAATCACCAGCCCTGGCACACTCAGGGCACTTTACTAGGGATTTCTTGGTAATACAAATATGCCAATCATGGATAACCAATCACAATAACAATTTATACAGAGAGCATATGCACTTTAGCACTGATCAGCAGTGGTAAAGTGCCCAGAGTCCTATTGCCAACAACCACGGGTCAGGAAAAATAAGGGAGGAAGAAGGAAAAAGTTTGGGGATAACCAATGCCAAAAAGAATCATTTCCAACACAACCCCCTTCTAACCTAAGCCAGGGTAGACCAAACGATACCTCGATGCGATTCCCTGCTTAAGGCGATAGAACACTGAAACTGGCTTAAACAGCAGGAACCCTTCACACCTGTGGACACCCGCTGTACAGCACCTAAACTTAACTTGCTCACAGGTGTGTCCCAACAGACAGACAGCAAGCCACAGTGGCCACCAACAGTGGTCAGGGCTGAGACCCAGGCCTTATGCCTCTCAGGGCTCTCAAACCCCTGTGGCGTCAGAGGGTGGGGGGCAGTAGCCCCAGGTACTTGGCACCCTATGTCCACTCTCACTCCTATCAGGTCAGGTCTGACATCCTGGCACTGACCCACCAGTCCCGGACCTGTATCCGGCGGCTGGACAGGAGGCTGGGGTGGGCTTCCCCACACAAGGTCCTCCTCTTCCTTGGGGCTCTGTACACTCCCACCTGGAGCGGTACCCCCTTCTAGAATAGTCAGGGCACCTGTGTCAGGTGTCTGACACCATTCACCCACATGTTCAGGGGTTCTATCCTGCAACCGGTATCCCAGGTCAGGAGGGACACCCCGGACCTGGCCCTCAAACCTAGGCTCCAAAGCCTCCAGGGCAGACAATACCTGAACCTGGCTTCCCCACCCAGGGCCCAACCCCTGCGGTGGAACACTTGCCCAGCGCACCAGGACTTCACGCACAGATGTGCCTACACTGGTAGACCGTACCCACCTGGCCAACACAACGGTGTGGCCCAGTCCACCCCCAGGGTGAAACTCCTGCCCCCCTTCCAGGGGCAACCCTGTCCACCAGGGCAACCAGCCATAGGGGCCAATGTCAGCTGTTAGTGATGACAGCCAGGCTTCCTGCCAGTCAGGCCTCTCTAGCCTCTGTGGCGTCAGAGAGTGGGGGGCAATAGCCCCAGGTGCCTGGCACCTTCCTTCCACTCTCCCTCTTGCCAAGTCACGTAGGGGATCCTGACACAGGCCCGCCAGCCCAGGGTCTGTACCCTCAGGCTGACTAGGGGTCACGGGCGAGGCTCTCCTCTCCCTACCCCGCCTTCTGGGTTCCCACACTCTCCTCCCAAGAGAGGCGCCCTCAGAACACAATTCCCCTACCAGTTCAGGACCTCTCTCCAGCAACTGGTCTCCCAACCTAGGGTCTAAACCCTCAGGTTGCACCGGGGACAGAGGCGAGGACTCCCTCCCTCTGTACCCCCTTCCAGAGCGCTGCACCCTCCCTACTGGAGGGGTACCCCTAGAAGCCAAACAGGTCAAGACACTGGTTACAGAAGTCCTTCCTTCCAGGTCAGGCAGATCCTGAACCTGGTCTCCCAACCCAGGGACCAATACCTGTGGCTCTGCACTTGCCTGGCACACCAGGACTTCTGGGGACTCACATAGTACCCCCCTGAGGGTGACACCTGACTCATGTGTCCTCTGATAGTCTGCCTGGCGCAGATCTCCTGACCCCTGTCCACCTGACAGTGCATGAAGATCCCCCAGGACAGAAGTGGTGTAACCATGGTCACTCCTGGGAGACTCAGCCCTTCAGGCTGGCCCCTGACCCACTGGTTCTCCTACTGGGAACTCCTTCCCCCTCTCACCCCTCAGTCTGGACTTCTACACCCTCCCAACTGGAGTGGCACTGCCAGACACCAGAACTGGTTACAGGCACTCCCCGTTCACCAGACACTAGGAGATCCTCCTCAAATGGCCTACTAGCACCTTCTAGGCACCCAACCTGGTGTTGCCTTAAGGAACCCTCCAGGCCATGAGAGTGGGTTTCCGGCACAGTGAGACACGCCGTCCCACACTCACTCCTTCTCCACTGAGACCGGACATGAGCCCCTACACCCTCCCACTTCACTGGGACCTAACTGGGCTACACTGAACCTCTTCCACCTCACAGGTCTGGAAGATATCTGTGCCACTCCTTTTGGGATCTCTCCCCAGTGCCTCCTCAGACTCTCTGGAGTTCATCAAGAGGTCTTCCTGCAACACAACATCTCTGGGAACGGAGAACTCACACTCCACCGGTTGTTGGCATAGCTCTGGAAAACAGGGACTTAAAATATGCTCTCCAACAAATGAATCACACAGCCCCCCACAGTTGTTAACCAAGCTACCCTTTGCCTCACCCTACAGTGCCTCACACAAGTACCCCACACCACTCTCCTGAGATTGGCAAAGACAGTGTACTACTGTCTCTGTCACACAACCCACACTCTTCAGGCTGGTCTTCACACTCACACACCAAGGTTTCTACCATGGGGGAACCCCTCTCTCTGCATATAGAGTCAGTAGAGTGCCCCTCCCATCACTAGGAATATGATCCCCTGTGTCAGTCCCCCAATCTACTTCAGGGACACCGCACACCACTGGAACTACATCATAAACCTGACCCCCCTGGTGTATGTCAACCCCCTCCCTCAAGTCAGGCCCCACATCTCTGGGTGTTTGTACCTTTCTCTCAGCACTGGAAACTATAATCTTGCTGCCATCATCTGAGCTGGACTCCACCTCCAACTCAGAAAAGCTCACCTCTTGAGCTACCCATGTTTCTTCTTCAGCTGAGACACTCATGGCCTCAAGCCTCACGAGCTCCAAATCAAGCCCCCTCATTCTCAATTCATAGGCCAAGGTCAATTTCAATTCCTCCAGGGCACAGGCATTTTTGCTCTCCTCTGCCTCTTTCTCTATTTTCATTTTCATAAGCTTCAATCAAGGTTCCTCACTTTTTGATTCTCCTCTAACTCTTCTGGAGTGAAACCCCTATTGGAATGGTTGCTGCCAGGCCTTGAGCCTGGTCTGCTCACAGGCAGATCTTGGGATTGAAAACCATTCCTTCCACTTGCATCATTTCCTTCTTGTGCCTCCCAGTGAGCCTTCAAGATTCTCTGCAGCTCCTCCTCCCGGTAGCCGCTCTTGGTGGGGCAACCAAACTTTTTGCAGAATTGTCTGAGCTGCTCAACTTTGTAGGAATATAAATCCTCAATGCAAAACTCAAATTCTGCCTCCAGACTTGGTGCCTTCCCATTCAGAGACATGATGCTTTGAAGAGTTACTCAAAAATAGAATCAAAAACCAAAATGTATTATGCGGGGGCATAGTGGTCTGCACTCACTAGTGATTTACACCAATCTTTTTATTATTATTTCAATCTTTATTTCGACCATTTGGTCATAAAAGATACACATACAGTAAAATCACATAAATTCTGTCACAGTCATTAAAACATCAAAGCATGATATTAAAAACAAAACTAGACAATGCAAGTGATTATTAAAAAGTGAGCGATTCTGCAGTCTACCCAGCATTTTTTAAAAGACGACTACGCGTATGCCAAACATTCGTAAAGAATTTGGAAAGTGCAAAAACAATTGGGCCGGAAACATCACATTTTAAGATCCTGTACATCGGTGCATATTCCCTGCCACCCAAATTCTTAATCAAGGGCAGCAGCCAGTACTTTCTGGCTGCCTTGTATGCTGGGCAGAAAAAAATCACGTGCAAATCATTTTCCTCTTTGTCAACGCAAAGAGGACAGAACTTGGTAGAAGGAACTTGTGCCCAGGTACTAGTAAAGGACCGTAAAGGGAGTGTGCCGTATCTCCACTGGAGAAATAACTTTCTGGTAAATATGGGATAAACAGGATCAAGAGCTTTCTCAAATATATAGAAATCCTTGGTTTGCAGGAATATGGAGGAAAGGGACCCCTCTGTCTGGGTAGCTATAGCCCTTACCCTTTTGTGTTCGTGGTACAGATTCGTCAATGCTCTCTTAGAGATTCTTGGTGCTGTATTTGCTGGTTCTGTCCACAATTCAGGGAGCCCCAAATCTATGCAAACTGACTGGATATTTTGGACCCAGGGAATACTGAGCGCCTTAGGGTGCTTTAGTAGTTCGACCAGTTCCGCCCTGTAATCGGCGAGATCGTCGCCGCTCCATAGCCTGCGCCAGAAGGCGATGGGTCTTAGACTTATCTCGTCGGCGAGTGGCCGTAGCCCTAAATCAAGCCTCAGAGGGAGAAGCGGGGTGCTAGGGGGAAGTGCGGTAATTTGTCTTAAGAACCTATTTTCTGTGCAAGACAAGTTCCGACATGGGATGTGGCCCCACAATTCAGCCCCGTACAAAATCGCCCCCCTTGCCTGTGCTTTATATATCTGAATTAGGGCCCCCAATGGGCGATAGGTCGAACCGGTCATCATCCGGGAAATACCCCCGGTAATTTGTACTAATTTAAGGTTAGCCCTAGTTTGATGGCTCTCCCAGGTCATGTTTTCGTTGAGCGTCACCAATCACTGTGGATCTAGTACAAATACAAGTTCAAAATCCCACCGCTGACCAACAATGTTAGAACTGGGGGTCTCTAGTTGGCAGGGGTAGGTACCACTGTCCAAATAGGGACCCTTACTTCTAGTCAGGGTAAGAAGGATACACTCTTTAGATAACCCCTGCTCACCCCCTTGGTAGCTTGGCACGAGCAGACAGACTTATCAAAGGCAATGTGTAAAGTATTTGTACCAACACTCAAGTAACACAGTGAAAACACCACAAATGGACTCCACAACAGTTTAGAAAAATAGAATAGTATTTAATCTAAACTAAACAAGACCAAAACAACAAAAATTCAACATACTCAGTTCAAGATATGGTTTTTAAAGAGTTCTTAGTGGTTGCGTCAAAATAATTCACAGTTGCGTTAGAATAGTTCACAGTTGCGTCACGTTTAGCCAACAGTACCTTTAGATGCGACAAAGTTCCAAAACAGAAGCTGGTGCGGTGGAAAACAAGCGATGCGTCGCTCCTGAGACCCTGGGGAGGCGATGCGACAACCCTGCTGGATGCAGCGGGTGTGTTGCGACTAATCCGGTCTGTATGGGGAGGGAGGTAATACCTTGTGTGGATTCCGGTGCGTATGTTCCATAGGGAGCTTCTCGCAAAGGCACGATGTGAAGATCTTCGGGACGGCGACCATCTCGGGTGTGGCGGCGATGCGCAGCGTCTATCTTCTCTCGCCGCCCCTCAATGCGATGGCTCTGTGACGATACTCACAGCAACGTGATGCGGTCCGCAAGCAAGCGGTGCGGCGATCTCACCCAGCGATGACAAGCTGGTGAAGTGTGTGGTGAAGGTGACTGAACGAGTTTGAGACCTCAATCGACCTCTCTTCAGCTTCTTAGCTTTTGCCATGAGCAACTTTGCTTCCCTTTCCTTCAAGGCCTTCGGATTCATCTGGGGACACGACGAGCAGGCTTCAAAGACATGGCTTTACAATATACACCAGAGACCGTCTTCATGCCGATCAGTGATGGACATCTAACCACTGCATTCCCTACACGGTTTCAAGGGTGACTTCCTCGATGGAGACATTTTCAATGGCAACAAAGTTGGAGCAACAGAATTGAAGAAATGTTCCTAGAAAATGGAGAGCCTGGAAGAAAATGTTACACGTCAATGTCATGGTAAAAAGGGAACTGATGTCAGCACACAGACTAGGTCTGCTTATGGCTCTGATGAGGTTACGCGGAGTCATGTATGGAGCCGCAGCATTATGACGTCTTTGTCGACTTGGAGGAGTTATGGAGAAAAGTTTCTGTGGAATGCTGCTCATGGGGTAGATTCAAAAGGTGAGGAATCCACAGGCAGATACTATATCCACCAGAAAAAACGCTACCGAAGGTAAGTAGCTTGTTCTTTATTGCAGTATTCTTAACTTTAATGTTTTTCTTTACTGTTTGACCCATCACACATTTCTGGGTAAGGGCCTGCTACTTGTCCCATAGCTAACATGCGTTGAACAGAATTTTCTCAATGTATCATTTTGTAACCTACTTGGAAGGGTCACTCCATCTCAAATTAATTATAATGTTTAAATTTATGAAGAGATTTCCATCAGTATTAATACATTTAAAAGAGTCCTGTGGGATCGTGCAACATTTAAACAGAGAGCAACAACACTCTCCAAATAAGTCAAACAATGCATGTCTATCAAAAGGCAATTTGCTTCAGAATATTTTTCGAAATACAAGAAAAACATTAAAATCCCCAGTTCTAAGAAGAGACTGAAAAGCATCAAGCAGCCTTACGAAATGTTCTCAATGCTACCTAGCAGAGAGATCAACTGCTCTATCACTATACTGCTACACATTGGCATCTTCAATCTCAGCATGCAGCTCAGTGCATTTTTTTTGTTTAAGAATTCGAAGTAAAACCTTGTTTTCACAAGTTTTGACAAAAAAAAAATCTTTAATCTTTTGACAGGTAGGGTTTATTTCCACAGCTTTTTCCTTTACTTTTCTTTAAATATGCATTCTGGCAGAAATTTTGCAGGTGGAGAAGCACACAGATTTGTTTTTCCCTCATGCTAATTTTTACTTTGTAGAAATGTGCATTTATAGCATGTGTTCCTGTAGATACACATGCTCTATATACTTCTGCCATCTAGTACTGGGATTATACATTTGCATCTTGTTTTTCTTCAAAGAAATCTTTCTAGTCATTAGGTATAGTGACTCCTCCCTTCGATTGAAATGGCCATTAACTCCATTGTTAAATTGTTTTTTTTCCGCCATCGGGTACAGACATCTATTGAAGGGGCTCCGTGTTGGGTGCAAACAGTGCAGTTGTTCGCGCCGTTTCTTTGCACCTTTTCGACCCCTGTAACATCTGAAAACACTTTGACAACTGAACCAATTTTTCCACAAATCTCAGTACCAGATTTCTAAAACACTAAGTAGCTAACAGTTAGGGCTTGGAGCACTTTCCGGAGCTTTTGGCTCCTTCTTTCTTGATGAAAATCTATTTAGAGTGATGGAAAGGATGTTGTTTCAGTATTATCCGTGACCCAGTCCAAATACCCTTGGGTTCTTCAACATCATGTTTGCAATCTCTGACTCTCCCATGAACACGACAACACCGTTTTCGGCCTGCCTCACCTTTCAGTCCAAAAAGACCCTTCTGCACCAGTGAGAGTACAGGTGGCCCATAGGATGCTGCACCAGTAACTTGACAGGACATTGAGGAACAGCAGGAGAGCCAGGCTGGGCCACTGGAACTAGAAATTACTCAGCTGTCTACGAATGGCAAGGCAGGGTTCTCACCGGAGTCTTAGCAGAACAGCAGGAAGAGCTTGGAGTTGTCCACATGACATCAAAGATATTGACTTAGAGTACTGTGTCCATTAAGGGTCCTCTTGAGCCAGCTCAATTACCTCAAGCTGCGTGCCACCGCTTCCACCGTAAAGGGCAGGCCTCTAGACCTGGACCTCAGAGACACTTAGCCAGACCACCACTGCCTCGAGCCATGGTCAGCACTGGGCCAGCCATCCAGTCTGAAACTTCCTCACAAGTCTTTGAGGCCATAAGGCATTTCAGCATCAGCTCTGAAACAAAAGACTGTAGTGGCGCCGAAACCAATCCTGTCTTCAAAATAAACTTTGATGCTAGGTTCTACATAAAAACATGTCTCGACTGCGGGAGCCCAATCACCTTCGACGTCAAAAGAACATTCGACTCAGAGTACCAAAAGAGCTTGGTCTACCAGGGTTTTGAACAACCTATGAACTTGATACCAGGCGGAAATGTTTGTTTATTCAGCCAGAAACAAGAGTATAAATACCAAGGCTCTGGGGGGGGGGGAAGTTGACAGACATTCTACCTAGAAAAAGAAGAGGAGATTGCTTTGGATCCTTCACCACCCCGAAAGCAAAGAAAATGCAAGTATTTAGTTACCAGCCCCACAAGTTGACAGACATTCTACCTAGAAAAAGAAGAGGAGATTGCTTTGGATCCTTCACCACCCCGAAAGCATAGAAAATGCAAGTATTTAGTTACCAGCCCTACCTCATCCACACATTCTGTTCCTCCTCATGCACCTCTACCTCTTTGACCACCATTTACACCACCACCACTTTCTCCATCACCTATGCCCTCACTAGAGCGGTCACCTCTATCTTTACATAGTAGGGGGAGAGCCCAAGCTATCCTCTAGAGCCCTATGAGGCACCATATGAGTGTGGCTTAACAGAAGACCCTTGGCAAGATTGCACTATTGATCCACCAAGTGATCTAAACCCCAAAGTGTATCTAGTTAAGCCATCCCTGCCAGATGAAACAACCTCCAAAGGGCTGATACCTACCACAAGGTGAGCATGGATGTCCTTGAGGAAGATGAGTCCATCCTCGCTTAAACTAAAACACTGCACACTGTCCAGCTCTTCCCATGTTGAATGGAATGTTAAACATATCAGCATAGACCTAGAAAGAACCCATTAAGGATAGAATGGTCACCCAACAAATATAAAGCTTCACCCAATGATTCATCTTGCATCCAGGACACACACCACCAGATTCATTATCAGTCCATACCATGCACAAATGCACAGGGCATATGAGACGCTCCCCCTCCAGATGAGAGCAAAATGATAGATGCGGCAGGCAAGAGAATAGCAGTTCAAGCAGCAACGCATTGGAGAATTGCCAATTCTGTTGGCTTGCTCTCCAGATGCAACAGGGCACATTGGGATGAGGTACATAATCTCCCCAAACATCTCCTATAACAGTATAGGAAAAAGGGTAAGAAACTTGTAGCAGAAGGGAAGACAATTTCCAACACCACTATCATTTGTGCCCTCGACAACGCTGAGACTGCAACAAGGGGTATTCATATAAGTGTTCTGATAAGACGACATGCCTGGCCTCAGGTCTCTAGCTTAAAGTCAAGTTCACTCTGGCTTTAAGCCTGAAGTTCAACATTTGCAAAACTTGCTGTTCGATGCCGAACAGCTCTTTGGACCACAAAGTGAACAAATGTTGGAGAAGTTAAAAGAAAAAAAATAGATGAACAAAGCACAGGCTCATCAAAAAGCGGCTCACAAGGGTCTCCTTTCATAGACATCAGTATAGAGCAGGTTAAAGCCACCAGAGGAAGCAACAGAAAAACCATCAATAGTCACTACAACGATATTCTAGAGGGACGTATAGAAACACCAACCACAGTGGTAGAGGCACTGGAAAAGGAGCCTCCACTAACAGTGACTCCTGTCACCTGATCATCTAACAACGGTTGGGGGCAAACTTAGAGACTTACTAGCCTGCTGGCAGGACATCACAACAGACAATTGTGTACTAGACATAGTTCTGCATGGATATTGCTTTGAACTCATAGCAACTCCTCTCAAACACACTAAGCAGCAACTACAGCGTCTGCTACAGGAAGACTTTCAGGTGCTCCTTCAAAAGGGCACTATTGAATGGGGCAATGGACTTTACTCTCTACGTCCTCATACCCAAAAAGAATGCTTCACTCAGACTGATCCTGGATCTCAGACAACTCAACAGATCCATCCCGTCAGAGCATTTTCACATGGTAACAACAGGGTGTAATACCTCTACTCCAACAAGGTAACTGCTACATCTCAAGGATGCCTTCTTCCACATCCCCATCCACACTGTCCACAGACACTCACTGCGGTTCATGGCAAGTGGCAGTTCAAAATACTACCATTTGGGGTCACCAATTCCCCAATGGTCTTTACCAAGTTCCTGCTGGTAGTCTCAGCATACCTAAGGAGTAGAGCAATGTATGTATTTGCCTACCTTGACTGGCTAAGCAAGAGCCCAAGCCGCCAACAGCTTAAACCATAGCTAGGCGACCATGTCACGTCTCCACATCTGGGATTTATCATTAATGTGATCAGATCTTAGCTACAACCACTCCAGATACAACCCTTTCTTAGGCACTTCCAAACTCAGTCGCAAGCAGAGCTTACCCCAGTACATGAAGAGTTGCAGCCTTTGGAGAGCTTGTACTTCTTGTTCAGCCACAATATTACCTCACAGTGTTGTAGTGTAGTTCCTATATTCCCAATAGGCTCTGCGCATTGGAATAATATATCCTATAGATTTGCCGTAGGACTTATGTCTACTAGGTCTCTATCGAATATATTAAACTTAATTGCGAGTGCCAGCTAGCTGAGAGGTCACTAGAAATGTTCTCGAATACACAAGAAGGTATTAGTTTCTGACAACAGCATAAACATGACAACTTTGTTTCCCCAAGAATAAACGTATCTTCAGAGTCTTGGAAACAATAGATAGATATTTGACTCAGTCAATCGTGCATGCTTCGTTTCATCAGAGGTGCAGAGAAATAGAGATACGGTGTTTTCAATAAAAGGATTTATTGAATAGTCTTCTTTCTCATGCAAGTAAAGTGAACTGCTACAATCGTAATACAGGCTGCAAAGTATAATGTATACAGCGAGAAGAGTATTATAAAATACTACTGTAAAAGCATTGTATGGTTTCTAAACTATAGATAAATACATACATAAATAACAAAGGCTAAAAGTACTCAACTGGTGCTTCTAAAATACTCCTACCCCAATGTACCTAACCTAAGTCTTAGTACGAGGGAAGGAGTTATTGTGGTGTAGCATAAGTTTAGGTTCTTTGCCAAGAATCTATCCAATTTCTCCTAGTGTCTAATCAGCTCCATACCTAAGTTTTAGAATGGAGGAGGTCTGGTATCTCTGTCTCGGGACTCGATTTCCCCACACCCCACGAGGGGAGCTTGTAAACACTGGAGCTGGGTTATCGCCAAGAGAGATGCAGCCTCTCGATCAGTGCGTCAGCTAGAGGGTCGACTTCCTTCTGCACTTGCTGTAGCGAGCTGCGTCAGGCAAGTAGATAGTCGAGCTACTCCGAACCACTGTGTCTTGCTAGAGCAAGTGAAGGCATATTTATACCTTGAAGGTGCCTAGCTTGACGTAAAGTCGGGCATAATAACGTCAGAAAAGAACCCCAAGGGAATGCTAGTTCTTTGTCAACTCCATGAGTTCTTGGACAAATCAATATTCAAGCAAGGGGATGTCCCTGACTGCTTAAGCCGATTTTCCAAGAAATCGTTGTGACGTTTTGGTACAGGTGGAAGTAGCCAGGCCTGTATTTGAACTGCCTGGGCTATGTCTAAATATGGGTATGATTTCTATGCCTATATTAGGGCAATGTGAATTGTACCTATAGAAGGGCATGAATCGGGAAATTTCGCTTGGATCCTAAAACGCCATAAAACACCTACTCCTCTTTACTATGTTCAACAGTACTAAATTCTAAGCATTTAAAACATATGTAAAGCATGATGTGTAAAAAAACCACCCAAAATACATAAAATGCATTCAAAATGGTTGTACACGGAAATGAGCATTTGTGCTGTACGCATTTTAAAAGCAATGTTTTCATTCAAAGCATATAGTATGACATTGGAAATGCTATCCGAATGAATCCTGAAATTACATTTATAAAATGGCTCTTAAATACAGAAGAAAAAAGTTGAGGCCATTCCATGATAGAATATATCAATTGTTTTGGTTGTGGACATGGTCAAATATTGTCTCTTGGAAGTATTCAAAGAATTCTTGTTCTCTATGAATAGTTCTACTTTAAGCAGATTTCTTTGTGCCCAAAAAAATGTAATTTTGGAAAAAAGTCAAATCGTAGAAAAATAGAGTTCGTAAGTTAGAAGTTTTGTTTTGAAAAGTGAAGGTCGAATACAGAGTCCCATAGAACGCTGTGTGCTAATTTAAACCGTCAGTCTCATTGTTTGGTGGTAAAGAATTCGTCTACCACAGTAGGTTAAAGTTGGACCACTTTGTTAAGTAGATAGATTGCACAAAAATGTGAAGCATCGCCGTCAGCGTTAGCCGCATTAGCAATGTTCGAAGGAGATGGAGATGGTACCTGTGTTCCTGTTCATCCAAGTATCTCACCGTCAGCAGTTTGCGTCTGTGAGATCTCAATGAATGCCGTCATCAGGATTGGTAGCCGCTGGGGACAGAACAGTGCATGAGCCGTCACCGGTCCAAGCAATGTTTCAACATCCGTTGGCAGGACTGATGGGAGTGTCAGATAGATGTCTAGCACGCATTCTTCTCCACATAGCAGGCATCATAGAACAGGTAAGATGAAATCTTGCCAGATTGTTCGGAATGATAGATACCACGTGGTATTCAGATCTCAAACGAGCCAAGCCCAGAATCTGTGTCATGCGCTCACGACACTTCATTGCCCGGAGAGTGTTCTCTATGGTAATCTGGGTGTCGCTGGTGACCGGACATGTTGGAGCAGAAGGAACAAGAATAGTATTCCTGCTACGAGTCCGAAAATGAGAGGCAGGCCGCCAAACACAGAGTGCATGAAGTTTGGAAATATGCAGAGGACTGCTTCAAATGGTGCTAACAGTCCTGAAAAAGTGTCTTAAATACATGTATAATACAACTGGTATCAGACGTGTTTAAGATACGACGTAACATTTCTGCGAAATGTACAGGGCAGTTTGTCTCTGCAGAGGACCTTGCAACTTGTAGTTCATACGTCGCTTTGGACGAGATCAGTCGCACAGTTTTTTGTATAAGAATGGCTTTCATTCTGCTTAAAGTATCAATCCGTATAGAAGAGATGTTCAGTGAAGGCCATAACGGCGATTCCCCGCCTGTCTTAGTTTTAGGAAACAATACTTGCATACAACAAGTGACCCTGGCTGACACAGTGACGAGATAGGCTATTCCTGGCAACATACCACAGCAGCTGTGATCATTCAACATAATATAGCTTCCGTTAAATAGCTGTCTAAGAATTGGATCTATCGGAGGAGCTTCGCGGGCAACCAAGATGGCCGCGTGAGCTCAGAGCTCCGAAGACCCTCCGATCCTCCGAATTAATCCTGTTGTCTATCCTGCCCCACGGAAGTGGGAACATGTTGTTGAACTGCTGCTGATGCGGGACTCGTTTTCTGATTGAAGATCCGAGATCCCAAGGTGGAGTTACACCGTGTTGAAGATTGGGGACGACGACGCCATCAGTGCCCGAGCTTACATGGGCAACTGCGGCGCTGCTACAAGGTTGTGGTTCTAGGAGTGAATGACTGCCCTACCTCAAGGTGTCACCCGGGCTACTCTGTGGGCTGCAGTGCTGCTCGAGCGGTGGGTGCGGCTGCTAACGCTTACCGACTTTGGGCCCCGACGAGGACCAGGGTGTCTTCCCGATTGAGTGGCTTTTTGCCCAACATGGCTGGCAAAGGCGATCCAGACAAAGGGAAACCCCGGGTCAGCAGAAAACCGTCTCTTTCTCAGTCCACCATCTCCGATCGCTACGCCCACCCAAAGGGATCGCCCGGAGCCACCGTGCGGTCTAAAGACATGCAGCGGAATGTGTCGCCGGATGACTCGGATCCAACTCTCCGGGACGTAATGGGCGCCATTGCGGGCATCAAGGCAGAGATGCATAAGCAACATGAGGTGCTATCGCACAAGGTCGACACACTAGCCATCGAGATCAATTTGATCAGAGCAGATCTCGGCAAGACTAATGACCGGGTCAAGTCACTCGACATAAAATCGTCGAGCCTGACCTCGGACGTAACGGACCTGCAATCGGAGATCCGAGACCTAAAAGCTGGGAATTCGCTCTTTGCCCGCAGGCTTGATGATTTTGAAGGACGGGCCAGGCGCCAGAACGTCCGCATCGTTGGTGTCCCGGAGGGGGCCGAGGAGGATGCCACTGATCTCTTTGTTGAGGACTTGGTCCAGAACCATCTGACCCCCGGCGGCCTAAGCAAGTTCTTCTCGGTGGAGCGAGCCCATAGACTGCCCGGAGGCCGCCCGAAGCTCGGGGCCCCTCCGCGCCTCATCATCGCCAGGGTGTTCAACTTTAGGGATAGGGACGCTATCCTGCAGGCATCGAGGAGAGGTGGGCCGCTGAAGTTCCGAAATGCTGACATTAACTTTTTCCCGGACTTCACCCAAGCGGTGCAGAAGCGAAGGCAAAGTTTCACGGGCGTGAAACGTAGACTGCGAGAGCTGGGGATGAAGTACTCCATGCTGTTCCCGGCGAAATTACGCATTGAACATGAGGGCCGTGCATTGTTCTTTGACATGCCAGAAGCGGCTGGAGACTGGCTGGACACTTTGCCCCAGCGCCGGGGCGCACCCGAGGAACAGTCGGAGGGGGCAGCTGGTGGCCCCGATCTTCAGGAGTAAAAGGACCCTTTGGGCCATTTTCGGATGATGAGTCCGCTCAGGCAGTCAGTCGCAGAATACTGTACTTTTGCTGCTATCCTTCATCTATGAACGGGGGAAACGGGGGGGATAGGCTGTCTCCTTTCTCCTCTAGGGGCTTTTCGTAGAGTAGTTTTTGGGGCGACAGGCACACTGCTAGTTGGGGGGGCTAATTAGTCTAATGCAGGGGTGCAGGGTGGGGGGTGGTTGGGTTGATTGTTTTTTGTGTGTTTTCTTTCTCTTTTCTTTACTTATTTCATGGCAAGGTGACTATTCTGTTGTTGATTATGCTGTAGCGACTCCTCCCTGCGGGGGCGGCATGGGCCTCTACATTGACGATTGGGGGTAAGAAGTTACATGTACTGAGTTGGAATGTTAATGGGCTGGGAGATAGCATTAAGCGAGGGGTTGTGGTTGTGTTGCAAATGTTTAAAAGATGCATGCCTGATGTCATCCTGTTGCAAGAAACACATCTCATTGGGAATACGTGCCACGTACTCAACAGAAAGGGCTTCAAAATGGTGGCACACTCGTTGTTCTCCTCAGGGTCCCGGGGGGCGGGGATTATGGTGCGCATGTCTCTCCCGTTTGAGGTGGAATCTAGCGTGATCGATGAGAGGGGACGCTACGTTGCCGTCACGAGTAGGTGGGAGGGGCGTACCCTGGTCTTGGTTTCTGCTTATGTCCCCCCTGGTTTGCAAACGACTACTTTCCAAGATCTTGGGGGCGCCATTTTGGCCTTGCCCGAAGGTTTGCTTATAGTTGGTGGGGACTTTAATGCAGTTGGATCTGGGACTTTGGACCGTCATCCATCCAGAGATCTTCGAAATGCGCAGTCCTGGCTTCCTGCTTTCCTGGATACCATGGGGCTTATAGATTGCTGGAGACTACTCCACCCCGTTCAGCGACAGTACTCATTCCATTCGGGAGCGCACGATAGCCTCTCCAGAATTGACTATGTTCTGGCATTGGCCGCCCACGCGTCGGCCGTCTCAGAGGCCCGTTTGATGGCCAGAGGCATCTCAGACCATTCCCCGGTCTGGGTGTCTTTTGACTTTGACATAGTAGTGGCCTCGAGAGTAGCGCCAGTCAATCCGTGGTACTTCCGCAACCCTAAGACTCGTGACCTCCTGGCTAAGGCCATTGAGCTTTATTTTTCCGAAAATACGGGCTCAGTAGCATCGGCCATGTCCCTATGGGAGGCCTTTAAAACTGTCCTGAGAGGGGAAGCCTTCTCCTTAATAGCCGAGGCGTGCAGACGTAGAGATGAGGACATGGTGCGGCTGGAATCAGAGATTGGGGATCTTGATTCTCAACTGGAGACTGGTCCGACGCCTGCCCTGCTTCATGCTCTCTCACTTAAGCAGTCGGAGTATCGGGCCGCTGCTACTGACGCTGCTAAGGCAATGGGCAGAGAACAGCAAGGGAGGATCTACGATGTCGGGGACAAGGCAGGCAAGCTTATTGCGTGGCTTGACAAGAAGGAGATGGCCTCCCGGGTGGTTCCCGAGGTGCTGGGGGAGGATGGACTGGCTGTCACTGACCCCAGTGCTATAGTCACGGTCTTCGCCGATTATTTTGAGTCCGTGTACACCTCGGCTTCTGATATGACCGAGGCCGACTCTGCCGCCCTCCTTGAAGGGATTGAACTCCCGTGTTTGTCGGACACCGAACGCGACGACATGGACAGAGGTATAACGGCGGACGAGGTCGCGCTTGCGATACGCTCTCTAAGGTCTGGCAAGGCTCCCGGTCCCAATGGCCTCCCGGTGGAGCATTATAAAATTAAGGCTGACACCATTGCTTTGCCTTTGCGGAACATGTTCCTTGAGGCGCGAGAGATGGGTGAACTCCCCCCGGACCAACGATTGGCCACCATTGTGGTCATCCACAAGGACGGGAAACCCAGAGACCTCTGCCGGTCATATCGCCCAATCTCCTTGTTGAACGCCGAGCCTAAGATCCTGGCTAAATTATTGGCCAATCGGTTGGTGGGTGCGATTACCGATTTGGTCCATCCGGACCAATCGGGCTTTATTCCTCATCGCAACACTGCCCTCAACCTTAGGAGACTCCATGCGGTCATGGCAAGGGTCAGTACGCTCCGGGAGCCATCCATCTTGGCTTCTTTGGACGCGACGATGGCTTTCGACTCCCTTGAATGGAATTATCTGTGGGCGGTGTTGGCGAAGTTTGGGTTTGGCCCTGAATTTATCAGATGGGTCAGGCTTCTATACGCTAATCCATTGGCCAACGTCACGGTCAATGGCCGAGTGTCCGCATCTTTTGCCTTGCGAAGAGGTACCAGGCAGGGTTGCCCCCTGTCGCCTCTGCTATTTGCATTGGCGCTTGAGCCCCTTGCTGCTTGGTTACGGACCCACCCTGACATTACTAGGATGAAGTGGTCGTCTGGCATCGAGGCCCGCCTGTCTTCATACGCGGACGACATTTTGCTCTACCTCACCTCTCCTTGTAAATCCCCGATTGTGGCTTGCGACGTGCTGCATACTTTCGGCAGATACTCGGGCCTGGTTATTGACTGGTCCAAATCTCACCTTTACGTATTGAGTGGTGAGACTCCGCGTCTTCCCAGGGGCTGCGCCATACAGATCGCGAGGCAGGGGTTTTAATACCTGGGCATCGATATTTCCACCGATGCCCGGACACGGTATGTAAATAACTTGCTTCCCCCTCTTGCACGCCTTCGGCGCGACGTGGAGCGGTGGCGCAAGCTGCCGCTTTCCCTGCTCGGACATGCGGCATTGTTTAAGATGATGTCTCTGCCCAGATTCTTGTATGCGCTCCAGAATACTCAGGACCCAGTCCCCTCTGGGTATTTTAGAGAGGTTGAAGGTTTGCAGCGGACCCTCCTCTGGGAAGGTAGGCCACGCATTGCTATAACAAAATTGACGCTCCCGTGGTACGATGGCGGCATCGCCCTGCCGGATATCCGACGGTACTACTGGGCCTCCCAGTTGGCCGCCCTTAACCATGGTTTTTATGGACCGGCTGATAGTCCTGGGTACCCCATGGATCGGTGGCTCCTCAACAGTGGGAACTACTACAGAGCGCTATATTCGAGATCTCTGGATGGAGGAATGACGGGTCCCACTAGGACAGCCGTGCATATATGGAGGGCTATCACGAAGGCGCAGGGGTGGCAGGGAAGGCTTACATTGGCCACTCCGCTTTACGACTCAGACCTACTGGGCAAACTGTGGCACACTAAGGGGTTTGATCGGTGGGACCTCATTGGCATTTCTAGAGTGGAGGACATGATGGCTAGGGGCGAGATAAAGTCTTTCGCCGCTTTACAAATGGAGTTTCAGCTGGGAGCGACGGAATTCTTTAGATATGCCCAACTGCGACATGCCCTTACTGCGGTGTTGCCGGTGGGTGAGAAAGTCCCTGAATCGTCCCCGTTGGAGGACAGGGTCTTGGATGGTTATATGCCGGACAGTGCCATTTCATTGGTCTATAAAAAATTGATCAATGTCCGAACGGATCTTCTGTTGAGTGTGAGGGACCAGTGGGTGCGTGATGGAGTCGAATTGGACGATGAGGATTGGCAGTGTGCAGTGTCTTCTCCCAAGGAAGTGGCAATTCCAGCTAGATTACGCCTGGTCTAATTGAAAATTCTTCATAGAGTGTATGTAACCGGCCCCCGGTTGATTCATATGGGACTCTCAGGGGATGGTCTTTGTAGGCGCGGATGTGGAGAACTGGCCACATTCATGCACATTATTTGGGAATGCCATGCCATAGCCCCTTATTGGAGGCGGGTCCATGCGGTGATGCGTGAGGTGACTGGTGTGGATTTGCCGGCGGAGGCCCGGCGTTGTCTGCTGAATGTGTGGGGCCCCACAGACTATAACAACGCTCAAACCCAATGGGTCACCCTGGGGAATATGGTGGCGAAACGCAACATCGCTCAGAAGTGGGGAGCCCCGTCGCCCCCCTCTGTGGAATTGTGAAAGACCAACATGGATTGGTGTATGGTTCGCGAGAAAACGGTGTATGTGGCCAGGGGCAAGCCCAGGAAGTGGAGTACGGTCTGGGGGGCCTGGAATGAATATAGGGGTGATATCTGTGTACCTCCCGACACTGCCCCATTGGACATACGAATCTCCCCCTAGCCCTTATTTCCAACTTACTCGTCACTTCATTACCATCCTGGTTCTCTTTCCCCCCATTGTCGTTCAATATGTACTGCTTAATTACACCCTGTGGGCATACGGCCCTGCCTTCTCCTGCGTTGGGTAATGTCGCATTTAATGTACTTCTTCCTTGCCTATTCACACTGGTTTTGGTGTTTCTTTAGAATCGTTACCTTGTTGGTTTATCGTTATTACAACATAAAATTAAACCTGATACGATTTTGCAATATGTACTGTGTACACTACATATCCTTCTTCCAAGATTGCTGCCTAGCCCCCGGATGTAAGGCTAAATAGCTGTGTGCCTTGATTTTTCAAATAAAGGTTTTCCCCCCAAAAAAAAATAATAATTGGATCTATCACTGCAGCTGTAGAGCCTTGCAGGTGGCAGGATAAGTTGGTCGAAGAACCGTCACAGGCTCCATGTAAATTAATACCCTGACATAAAAGTGTACACTTTTACAGTTTGTACCACCAAGAAATACTTCTTTTCCCCCACTCCAACATCTCAGTATATATGGTAATTCCCAGGTTGACTTGATGTATTCTTTACCCAACCTTTTATATACGCCAGCAGGTATATGTTTCAAACAATATTGAAAATGGAAAATTGTGACAGGTAGAGTGATTGTCCCGTGTATTAGCCATTCTGTTGCAGGTTTTTCCGAAACAGTTAATTGTAATCTTTTCAGTTTCTCAATGCTCAGCACCGTATAGTCTGCTCCTCTTTGTGCCAGAGTGATTTGTTTATCTGTAAGGTTAAATGACGTGGTGTTGATTAGACGCCATGGCACATATCCAGAATGAAGAATTTGGAACGTCCAGCCTAAAAGCATCATAGAACGCAATTGTGACTGTCCATGCTGTAGCATGAGCAAGTCCTGTTCCATTATGTCAATGGCAGAGGATACTATGCTGTCCAAAGAATAAATTCTGGATGACAGAGTTGTTAACCCATTGTCAACTACAGAGAGAGATTTCTCTAAATTAATACAATCAATTTCTCGTATGCGTTCTGCAGTCTCTGCTAGTGTTGCTTTCCAAGCTTCATTATAATTGGCATATATACCAGCGTATATAAAACGTTTATGATGCTGTTTCGCAGGACCTTGAAAGAAGTCCCTTAAATCAACACCATCTTTAAGTAAAGATACTTCTCTGTTAGTGTCGATTTTTGTAGCCACTCAAGGCACAGTTTTCCTACACTGTATGTTGCTACTATCCCTGGATGTTGTCTCTGGACATATCTTGGATCTGTCCTAGTGAATGTGAAGCCTTGTGTCTTATTCAGGAATCAACCTTGACAGTTGTTTGTGTCTGTGGGCCAGATTAACCATTTTTTCCAATCAGGATCAGTTCTGTTTTTATGGTTTACGTGTTTTTATTGATTTCAAAAAGGTAAGGCATACAACCATGTCCATGTACATTGTAGCTGTCAACCATCAAGACCAAAACCGTGCAATCGGGCAGAGTCCACTAGAGGAATGGGTTCAGCTTTCACAGTAAAATTAGTCAAGTGCTCGTACATGGTGAGAAAATGTAAGAAAAGGAAAAGAAGAAGAAACTAACCCCCCTTTCCCAGGTACCCCCTCCCTCCTCCGGTCCAGTGCTTCCTGTCTCTCCCCTAACTCTTAAACCCCCGACCCCACCCCCCAACTGAGCTAAGCCCTCAACAATACGTCCTCCGTTGTTCCATGAGACGCAACAATCTAAGATATCAGGGACATGTGATTTCCCGGAATTCGGTGGTCAAGAGTGACATGAATGGTTGCCACAGGTCATCATATTTGTCTCCCTCTACCGCCATAGTAAGTGACAGTTTCTCCATTCCGAGCACATGCCATAACCGGTGCAGCCATCCTACAAAGGAGGGTGTGGTGGGAGTACGCCAATGTGCGAGTATATTTTGAACTGCGGAGCCTAGTGCGATAGCTATCTGTCTGCCCCGGCGTGATCGTAAATGGTAGGTCAGGGAGTTACGAAGACGTAGTAGTACATAAGCCGGGAAGCACAGGATTTCTGTCTCAAACACTTGAGCCCAGTAGGGCTGAATCTGTACACATTCCCACAACAAATGCACCAGGTTGCCAACCTGGCCACAGCCACGCCACAGGTCGCCTCTCAGTTGCTGTCCATCGCATGGAGCCTTTCTGGGGTATATTACCAATACCTCACCACTTTCCTGAATGTCTCCGTGAGCCCCATGTGGTATGCAAAGTGTCGGGCCCTGTAGTAGATCCCTTCCCATTCTTTATGGCTGAGAGTCCTGCCCAGTTCTCTCTCCCACCGCTCCCTGCCGGGTTGTGTGTGTGCGTCTGCAGGGCCTGTAACATCTTGTAAAGATCGGAGATGAGTTTGGCCTCTGACGTGCGGGTGATGAGCCATCTTTCCTATGAGGATAAGCGTCTATCTGCGCTTACGCGGACCTGCGGTTGCAATGCCTAGTGTCGCACCTGTAAGTAGCGTAGCCGGTCAGTCTCCGGTAGGCCGTACTCCTGCCTGAATTGGTTAAACGGAACAACCCCCTCAGCTCCATATATGTGGTACAAGAAGTGGCAACCAGCAGTCCTCCAATGTGCAAAAGCCGTCCCAACTGTGCCCGGGGTAAACTCAGGGTTGTCGACCAATGGGGCGAGTGGAGATGGGAAAGTTGTAAGGTCATGTGCGATGTTAATGGCTTCCCACACCTCAAGAGGTACCCATGTTATGTGCGAGGCATACAAGTTCGGGGGCCTGTGAGGCTTACGCAGGAAAGGAATTTCCTGCAATGGTCTTGCCGCCACCGCCTGGTCTTGAATCAACCAATGTTTCTCTGATTCCCATTTACTCCATTCGACTAGGTAGCCCAATTGTGACGTTTGATAATACAGGTTGAGATCAGGAACACCCAGGCCTCCCATCTCTGGGGTAAGTGTCACCAACAGTCTCCGCATTCGCGGCTTCTGGCCGTGCCAGATAAATTGGGCCAGGTCGGATTGTGTCTGCCGAATCCATCCAGCAGGTGGACGAAGAGGGAGGGCACAGAAAAGGTAGAGGAGACTGGACTCGACCACCTCCTTCCTCTCCGGCAGAACACAGAGCGTCCGCCTTCCCCCTTCCACTCCAAAGCCACCAAGATCATCTGCGGCTTACCCCAGGGCTCATCCCTCAGCCCAACTCTGTTTAACATCTACATGGCACCGCTCGCCCACGTCGCCCATCAGCATGACCTCAACATCCTCTCCTACGCCGATGACACCCAGCTGATACTCTCCCTCACCAAGGACCCCCACACCGCCAAAACCAGCATTCACAAAGGAATGAAGGCCGTTGCTGAATGGATGAGGAACAGCTGACTGAAGCTGAACTCGGACAAGACAGAGGTCCTCATCCTCGGATCCAACCCTTCGGCCTGGGACGGCTCCTGGTGGCCGACTGCATTGGGAACCGCTCCAACACCCACCGACCACGCACGCAACCTAGGGGTCATCATCGACTCCACCCTCTCCATGACTAAACAGGTCAAGGCTGTCTCCTCCTCCTGCTTCAACACCCTCCGCATGCTCCGTAGGATCTACAAGTGGAGCCCCACTAAAACGAGAAGAAGTCACCCAGGCCCTTGTCAGCAGTAGGTTGGACTATGGAAACGCCCTGTATGCAGGAGCCTCGGCCAAACTCATGAGACGGCTTCAACGCATCCAGAAGGCCTCTGCACGCCTGATCCTTGACATCCCTTGCCGCAGCCACATCACAGCCCACCTGAGAGACCTGCACTGGCTTCCGATCAACAAGAGGATAACTTTCAAGCTCCTCACCCACGCACACAAGGCACTCCACAACACCGGACCAACGTACCTCAACAGACGACTCAGCTTCTACACCCCCACCCGCCAGCTCCGCTCTGCCGACCTCGTCCTCGCTACAGTCCCCCGCTTCCGAAGAGCGACCTCAGGCGGCAGATCATTCTCCCACCTCGCCGCAAAGACCTGGAAACACTCCCCATCTACCTACGGCAGTCCCAAGACCTGCTGACCTTCAGAAAACTCCTCAAGACCTGGCTTTTCGAGCATTAGCAGCATTCCCAACCCCAGCGCCTTGAGACCCTCACGGGTGAGTAGTGCGCTTTACAAATTATATGATTTATTGATTGATTGATCTGGGACAAAATAGTCATTTTGACCGCCGCGAACCTGCCTAACCAGGAGAGAGGGTAGTGACGCCACCGGTTGACCTCGCTCCAGGTTTTCCCGCAAAGGGTGGCATAATTGGTGGTGACCATAGTAGGGAGTGAGGAGGCCAGTTGGATCCCCAGATATGGGATTGTATCCGTCGCCCATTGAATGGGGAACAAACTCTGCAGGTAAGCCCGGGTGGAAGGGGACAGCGAGAGATCCAAGGCTATCGACTTGCCTGTGTTCATTTTGAATCCGGCAACAAAGGCAAAGGCGTCTAAATCTGCCATGCACGCTGGCAAGGCTGTCTTTGAGGTAGCTAGTGAGATCAACACATCGTCTGCGTATAGGCTGATTTTGTGGATGTAACCACCAAACTTGATCCCTGCGATCTCCGGGTTCTGCCGCATTTTCTGCGCCAGAGGCTCCATGTATAGGGCAAAGAGAAGGGGCGACAGTGGGCCCCCATGCCTCGTGCCCCTCTCAATAGCAAAACTGGCAGAGGTGTATCCGTTCACTCTGACCACGGCTGTAGGGAACTTGTAGCAATTAAAAATAAAGGTGCAAAACTTCTCCCGTATCCCCACCCTCTCCAGGACTTGCTCTAGATAAGGTCAGTGAACACGATTGAATGCCTTTTCGGCATCTATGGCCAACATCATATATTCCATAGGCACTCAAGATGCTTTCTCTATAAGGTAGAGAATCCGCTTGGTGTTATCGGGCGTCTGGAGTTTGGGAATAAAACACGCCTGATCCGGATCGATATGAGGGGCTAGACGAGCGGCCAGGATCCCTGTGTACAATTTAATGTACACATTAAGTAGGGATATCGGGCGATATGCCCCGCATTTAGTCCCATCTTTCCCAGGTTTTGGGATAACTGCAATGGAGGCTCCTAAGAGATCATTCGGTATCGCTTCTTGTTCAGCAAACGCATTAAACAGTCGAGTGAGTATCGGGGCGAGCAACGCGCAAAACTTGTAAAAAATAGCGGAAAAGCCAATCCGGCCCTGGGGCTTTCCCCAGCTTAAGGCAGGAAATAGCAGCGATGACCTCCTCGGTTTGGATATTTCTCTCTAGGTGCTCAGCCTGAGCCTCTGTCAAAGTGGGCAAGGAAACCGAGTCCAAGAAGGAAGCGCCCGCGGAGCTATCCAACTGGTTCCCAGTGTAAAGAGTGGCATAAAAGTCGCGGAATGTCTCCGCTATCTCAGCGTCGTCTGATCAGTCCTGACAATCTCTTTGACCCCTTGTTGCAGACGGATCTCTCGTAACCAATTGGCCAACAGGCAGCCACACCTGTCACCCCCAGTATAGTAAGCGTGTGTCAGTCTCAGGGCTGCAAACTCTGCTCTGTCTTGGTCAAGTGCCGTCAATTGGTGGTGCATGGTCTTAAGCTATTGCCACACTCTCGGGGCTCACGTCCTCTGGTGCATCTGCTCTAATTCGCGGACGTGTTGCGTGAGCTCATCGCGCTTTCGCTGGCGTTCTATATTAGCAGCCCTTGAGAGAGCAATAAACTCCCCCCTAACCACCGCCTTCAGAGCAGTCCACTGGGTTGCAAGGGTCGTTACTGAGTTGGCATTATGAGAAAGGTAGTCGTTAATGGTGCCATGTATGTGCTGCACGACATCAGTCCTGTGCAATAGAGTGTCCCTAAGACACCATACCCTGGAAGGGCGCGATGCGGGAGGGAGAGTGAGAGTGGCGAGCACTGGGGCGTGGTCCGATAGTGAGGCTACCCCCATCTCGACTGCGGTCGTGAACGCGCGCACTGGGCTCGAGACCAGCAGACGATCAAGTCTAGCGTAGGTCTTGTGTGCATTAGAGTATTAAGAATATTCCCCATCTTGGGGATGGAAACTGCGCCAAAGGTCGTGTAAGTCTAAGTCATGTAATCGCTCGAGTCCCTCAGCAGAGAGTGCGCCTACCTGGTGAGTGCGCTGGTTGGATCTGTCCAAGAGATTGTCAAACACTAGGTTTAAGTCGCCCCTTAAGATAATATTACGGTCCGGCGTGGCTGTGTCCTCAGTAAGGGCAGACTGTAGGAACTTTTCCTGGCCTTCATTCGGGTTGTACAGGGAGCCAATTGTAAACATTAGACCGCCTAAGGCAAAACTATAAGTCAGAAGCCTCCCCTTAATTTCGGCACTTTTATGAAACACCTCCCCCTTAAAACGTTGTGCCACCAAAATCGCCACCCCGCCGTCTTGGTAGAACAGGAGGAGAAGAACTGAGTGGGAAACCTGCGGGACCGCAGCCTTTGGCGATCGCGCGCCAGCAAGTGGGTCTCTTGAAGTAAACATAGGTCAGCTTGTGCGCTTTCTAAGCAGGACAGTACCGCCCTTCACTTTACTGGGTTATTAAGACCCCTCACATTGAGGGTTAAAATCCTAAGGGTGGTAGCAGGCATAATCGATAACCAACTGAGTCAGGCTTTTGCCGGAGGATCTGTGTGTGGTGTCAACAGTGCAGGCAAACTCTGAGTATGGGAAGGCTGCCCGCTCATGTGGGGCTATACTAGCAGTGGATAGAAGTTGAACAATGGACACACTTCCTCCCCCCCCCCCCCCCAACAATTCCCAAACTGCAAAACCTGAAAAGGAAACCAAAAAGGACAAAACCACATAGTTCATCAAGCATAGTTGATTAGTGAAAGGATATCAGGGCGTGGTATCAACAGGAAAGCCCTCTCACTCCCGCTAACGGGCAGAGCCTTACGGAATCGAACAATCGGCCAGGTATAGTGTCTAGAGTCAGCCGTGCTGGGTGCCGGGAAGATCCACGGAAACCGCCTCCAAAGCCGACCTCCTGCCCTCCATTACTTCTGTAGCTTGGGGTTTCTTGAGTCAGCGCCTGCGGCCCTGCTGCCGCCACCGGGGTCTTGAATCGTCCATTTCCTCCTTGGGATCCTCATCGCCACCCTCAGACTCTGGCAACTCCACACCCAGCAACTTGCTAGCCTCCGTCAGAGAACGCAGTTGGTACAACTTATTGTCCATGCGGAACACCAGCCTGAACGGATTGCCCCAGCTGAAGGTGATGTTATGTTGTTGGAGGTGCATAGTGATAGGCTTGAAGGTTCTCCTCCTCTGTAAGATGAGAGCGGATAGGTCTTGATAAAGCAACCCCGAAACTTCAAGGGATGTAGCTGCCGCGCTTTTTGGAGGATCGTCTCCTTGGAGCGGAAGTCCTGGACACAGACTAGAATGTCCGAAGGCGGGGCCGACAAGGCTCTCGGGAGTCCTACTCTGTGTGCTCGGTCCAGTCTCAGCTCTGTCTCCAATGGCCTGCCCAGAATGTGATTGAAAAGTTCTCTGAAGTAGGAGAAGAGGTCCTTCGAGTCCTCATCCAACTGCACCGCCCCTCGGATGCATACATTGTGGCGCCGGGACCTGTTTTCCAAGTCCTCGATGAGTGCTTGGAGGTCCACCTGCTGATCATGGATCCGGAGGATCTCCTGCTGTAGAGCCGCTATCGCCGTGTCCTTCCCGTCGCTTTTGCCTTCCAAATCAGCAAACCTTTCGCCAATACCATCCATCTCTCGTCTGACCTCTCGAATCTCCGACTTGAACCCTTGCTTGAGGGTATGGATATCATCCCTTAGAGTAACAAACATAGATTCGAGGAGAGCCTTAGTGATCTTCCTTCCCTGGCTTCGGACCCGAGGATCCGGACACCGTAGTGGAGGCCATTGAATTTGCTTGCGTTTTGAGGAACAAGTCTTTAATCGTCTTGTCTTTACTGTTTCTGGAGGAGGGCATAGCACCCTCCGGATAAGCTCAGGTGAGGTGCATATGATCTCTCTCTGCTGCTGCCGTCAGCTCCCCCTCAATAGTTAGCGTCAGTTGAGGACTCCTCCAGTCCACAAGAGAGGCGATAGACCGGGTGGACTGTAAATATATGGGGGCTGGTGAGTCCGCCTATTTCCCCGGGCGCTTCAACCTAGAGCCGGTGTGGATCCTCCACCCCTGACGCCAATGACCGCTACACCCCCCGGAGGCAGCAGGCCCAGCTGGAACCTCCGCAAAGCAGCTCTTCACCTCATCCGGCAGCCTCCCGTCCCAGGCTGGGTCCCATGCAGTTTCACCACTTGCGGCCGAGGCCCACAGTCCGACAGGCGGGATACACCAGGCCCCCCGTTGTCCAGCACACACTGTGCTCCCCTCACTGTCCGGCAGGC
The DNA here is from genome assembly GCF_964263255.1 of Lissotriton vulgaris. Taxonomy (NCBI): domain Eukaryota; kingdom Metazoa; phylum Chordata; class Amphibia; order Caudata; family Salamandridae; genus Lissotriton; species Lissotriton vulgaris. The sequence continues at coordinate 1,103,962,377 of NC_141693.1, forward strand.
CGCAAGGCAATCCCCTGACCCGGATGCGTGCTCCCCGTGGCCCAACACTCCTCGCCCCCTTCACCCCTGCAGTTCAACGGGGCAGTCCATATTCCATGGGCAATCCTCCGCTCCCCTGGCAATGTGTAATAGGGCCCCCCACTCACCGGCAAAATCCCTGAGTCCACGCCAGAGTCCTCGATCACCCGGGGCAGCGATCTTCTCGCAAGATGGTGGCTCCACCGCCCCCTCACCACGTCTCCACCGGCCCTCACCTCTCGTTGAGCGCCAAGATTGAATAGATCAGTCTGTCTCTGAGGGAGGGCTCCGATGCCAGACACCCAACTCCGCGTCCCCTGTGTGGCCACAAGTCACGACGCAGGCTGTTCCTAGCCCACGGACCTTGTCTGTCTTCCTGGCCCCACGGGTGTGATGATGCACCAAGGCCCAAATGTCCGTTGCTCTCCGGCAGGCCGTCTTGTGATTGCACCGCTCCTGTCTCCACTGGCGGCACCACCAGCAGTGTCCCTGCAGGCTACTACCCCGGAGACCTCCTGCCACTCAGGCTCCCCGCTGGGTTCCCCCTGAGTCTAAGTGAGGAGGAATAGGTACTTCGCTCCAGGCAAGATCACACCAGGATCCCACAGCTGTTTCCACGGCCTAGGTGTAGGTGCCTCCCCGACGCTTCCCATCCTGAAGCAATTTAGGCCCCGCGGCGGGCTTGAGACCGTCCCTCCGTCCGATGTGCGCCAATGGGCCCGGCCCGACACCTTGCTCCCCCCGGTGACCTCAACATCGGCCCCTCTGCTCCTCAGCACAGCCTGGGTGGGCAAACTTTCCTGTGCCCTCCTCTGCCGGAGCGCCGCACACCTCTCTACTCTGTCCAGCGGAGAAGCGTGCCACCCAAGCCTCTGCTGCCCCGCTCACCGGTGTAGTCAGTGGTCTCCCAGCTGGCCACAGCTCCAAAATGGCAGCCTCGCTCCTCCTGCCCTACGCCGTTGCCCGGCCCGCCACCAATGGGACTCCCAGGCTGCGCAGTCCATTCTGCGATAAGGGAGCCGGCCTCGATGTCTCTCCCGGCTCCCCGTGTATCTCCAGCAGCCGCTAGCTACTTCACAGGTCTCCCCCGCCAACAGACCAGACCGGCACAGCGGGGCTCCTCACAAGATGGCGGCCCGACCCAGCTTCGCCACCTCCAACTCTGCGGGGAAAGCACCATTATGTCCCCACAGGGGTCTCCGCCGTCTATTCCGCCGCTCTTTCCCCTGGTCTCTGGGCGCCTCATCCTGGCAGTGCGGGGCGGCGCGACTAGCTCCACTCCACCCTGTCCCGGCAGCAGGCCTCACAGAGCCTGTGCCGGCCGCAGCGATGACCAGCCTGTCATCCGAGTCCAATCCGCCCTGCAGAGGCCACTCGGTGCTCCTCGATCACTCGCACCGGGCACTGGACAAGCCCCGCGATCAAATAGAGGCCGATCGTAGCGATCGCGGCCAGGTAGCTGGTGCTAAATCGGGCCGTCGGCGGGAGCACGAGAGCAGTGCGTCCGCTCACTCCGCCATCTTGGCCATGCCCCTTCTCAGATCTGTTTTTAAGTAAAATTGTTTTTACGTTGACCACCCTCTCTGTAGTGTTCTTACTATCAGGTGTAGGTGTAGGTATGGATGGTTTTCTCAAATCTTTTATCTTAGCTAGGCCAAGACAGGATGTCTATAGGACAGTGTTGTACAAAAACGTTATTTGTTCAGGGATAATGCAGGCTTGAAATAAAGCTTCTATTCCCTGCACCTTTTCATAGAATGTTTTTGAGCTACCATTTGGTGGGGTTGGACAATGTTCCCATTGATTAAAAGTATAAACATTTCTAGGGTTTGCAGATTTGTCCAAATAAGGATGACCATAGTGATTAAAACCGTACATTTGTTCATAATCTGATTACCCTTCGAAGTATTTATGTTTTGTAAATTTTGCAGACATCTCTAAGTCTAACATCATAATATTAACAGTTTCAAAGTGCCAATCATCAGAAAATGTGCTGGGTGAAACAAAGTCACTCAAGGAAACCTTGAATTGGTGTGGACTCGTCAACAGCTCTGCAGGACAATAAATTTAATTATTAGTTCTGTCCCAAGCTATACCACCAGGTATAAGAACGGCTGTGATGTTCACTGATGTTAAGTCTCTTTGTTCACGATGAGATGATTTGTGTGGCTTGAGGAGAAAATTGATGTTCTTACTTGCCGTGTCCATTTTACTATATCTTCCCTATATAAGCATTCCCAAACTTAATACAAGAATTAGCCAAAGTAGGAGAAAAAGTACGCCTAGCACAATCCAAAGTTCAACCCATGGTGAAACCAGATACATTTTTTCAAGTTGCTGAAAAAGTTCTGTTACTTGTTCTTTAAAAGTTTTATTTGGTACCCTCATTTCAGGCTCACTGGGATCCTTGGAAAACGTATCAAAGTTAATGAAATAGCCAGAGGTCGGTCTGTCAATGGTAGGTATTGCATCAGGATTACTTAAAATCACTGGAGCTACTGGATCCTTTGTCATATTAGTATAGTCAGATGCTACATCATTGTAGACAGGAGTGTCTTGAACTGTTATTTGGTTTTCAGGAGGCACAAGTTCCATGGCTTTATTGCTTAGTCATTCTTTTCGCACTGGAGATTCCTCAAAGGTGATGAGTCTCTCAGTTTGAACCTCTTGGATAGTAGCCAGATGTGGTTGTCTGCTACATCTTTGGAGTCCACTTGGCCTACTACTTATGATTGGCCACATGATGTGGTTTTACCCGATCAATAGATGCAAACCTGTTCTCCTTTCTTCCAGCAAGGGGCAGCAGTAACACTGTTCTTGATCTGTGGATTGCTAGCACAGGTACTGGTTGTCAGTAAGAAGGCCGAAATTCCTTCTTATCTGCGATCTTTTCTCTGACTATACCCCCAATCTTTGCAATCCAGGCAGGTCTTGCTGGGACGGATGGTTCCCCTTCAGTGGTCGTTGGCTTCTGTAATGTGCTGCTTTGACTTCTCCTTGTTTCATTTAAGTCCTGCAAAACAGCCAAACGGTCTTTGATATCAAAAGGTTTTTGTTCTACCACTGAATTGTGACAATCAAGGTCCTGAACAATCATTCTAGTACCAAAAAGGATTTCATATGGAGTGATTCCACCCAGAGAACTTCTTGGCAGATTATTTAGACTACGTTGGACACTTATTAGATGTTTGACCCACCCATCACCCAAGCCTAACACCCTAGCTGTTATAGATTTCTTTATGTCACGGTCTTTTCTTTCTACTACAGAATTTCCCTCAGGATGGAATGGACTAGAATACTGCAATGCAACGCCCAGATTGGCCATAACCTCCTTGTAAGCTTTGGAGCTAAACGCAGGCCCCTAGTCAGAATGTAGCTTGCCGACTGCATATGTGCTGATAAAGCCTCTCAAATCTTTTATAACAGTTCGGGCATCAGCTGAGCGCTGAGGCCAGATCCAAATGAATCTTGAGCATGAATCCACTGCGACCATGATATATTTGTAGTTACCATCCCTCTGTAAGAGACCACAGTGGTCCAGGTAAACGCACGCTAATGGTTTATCTGAAATTAAAATGGGCGTCTGCGCCGGTCGTTTCACTGTGAAACCTTCATTTTTGGCAGATTTCACATTCCAAAACATAGTTTCTGGTTTGTTTCCTCATGCATGGCCACCAGTATCTTTGTTTTAATAACCACACTGTGGCAGAAACACCTACGTGTGCAGAGGCGAGCCCTTCATGTGCTGCTAAAATTAGTCCTAATCTATGTTCCATGTTTGTAATTACTCTGTCCCCACTCCAGGGATTTGAGCAAAAGGAACATTATTTGCCTCAGTTATAGATGAGTATTTGAGTGGAAAGCCTTTTGGTAACGTTTTTCCTGCTGTTTTTGGTGGAAGCGGCGACAGCCTGCATTATTTCGCTGTCTATTTTTGTTTTCAAATGAGTGATTGCAGCTACGGAAGCCGTTTGCACAGCTGCCTTCGTGGCTTCATCAGCCAATGAATTCCCTGCAGCGTGAACGCCATCACGTCGATGACTCAGTGTATGGATCACGTGAGTCTTTTGTAGTTCTTTCTGTAATTGAACTACTTGTTCCCAAAGCAACTTATGCTTGATTGTTCCACCTTTTGCATCTTTGAAACTGTTTTGAAACCAGTTCCGCCAGTATTCATTGTAAGATTGAACGCAGTAATACGAATTGCACATTATGAGTGTGAGGAATTCGCGATCAGTATTTCAAGCGCCATCTTGAATGTCTGTAGTTCAGCTCGTTGAGCTGTACAATATCCGAGCGATTGTGTTTCTGTGACCATAGGCCAGAATTTACCATCGCGCCAGCGACCTTTGACGATCGCGGACGCAGCACTATAAGCTTGTTTACCCCCAAATGCGGGCTGTGCTGATCCGTCCGTATAAATTATACACTCGTATTGTTCTAGAGGCAGATTCTCAGTGGGTAGAGGACATTCTTGTTCGTATTGTAGAAATTCTTGTGTTTTCAAGTAGGGGTCAAAAAAGTATTCGTCTGTTGCAGCAAGAGAGTTAACCCATTGTATCCATCTTGGATGTTAAGTCATTGTATTCGGAATGCTTGACACTCCAAAGCAGGTACAGGAGTAACAAACATTATGCGCTTTCCCTGTATGAGGGCTCTCTCTTTTGCTACTGCAGTTTGAACCGCTGTCAGAATTTTTTCTGTAGAAGTGAATTTCATTTCAGCTTGTGTATACAAGTGTGATTTATAGGCAATTGGTACTTTTTCACCTTCATTGAAGGTTAAGTACATGAATGCGCATCTTCCTGGGATGATTCGGATTACAAGGTTGCGTACGTTTACGAGTGTCTGTAAATGTGTTGCTAAAATGTCTGTTTGCACTGAACGCAACATTTCTGTGTGTTTTTGAGTCCAATTAGTTGTTTTGAAATCAGGTTTGATTAAGTTGTAGAGAGGTTTAACCCTTTCTGCGTAATTTAGAATGTATGTTCTTCCGAAATTTAGGAAACCTAGAATTGACTAAGGTTTTCACCATTTCTGGAGTTTGGAGCAGCGCACATTTTTCTAAAAAGTTGTCTGCCAGCCTTTTGCCTTCACTTGATAACTCATATCCCAGAAGAAGGACATTGAGGTGGGCAATTCTTGATTTCTTAAAGTTGAATATATACCCTTTATTTATTTATTTATTTATTTATTTCTGACATTTATTGAGCGCGAACGAATACCCGTAGGCGTCTCGGCGCTAAGGCGGATCCAAGTATAATGGTACTCACTCTGTTCAAGTGCTTGTCCAATTCATTGTCTGTTAGATAGATGTCATTGACATAAGATAATGCCTCATCATCATACATTTGTAGTAACTCTGTTACTTTAGCTGAAAATAACCCCGGACTATTCTTGAATCCCTGGGGGAGACGACCGAAGTGACGCTGTGTCCCCATAATTAAGAAAGCGGTCAATTACCTGCTTTCAGGTGCAATGTTTTGACAGAAGAAACCATTAGAAATGTCTAATGTGGTTTTATATTTTTTACGCACAATGTTATTCATTAGTGCTGCACTGTGTGCATTTTGTACTGCAAAGGTTTTGCAACAAGAGTTTAAGTGTCTGTTGTCCAAAACTAGACGATATGTATTGTCTGGTTTTGAGACAGGAAACAAAGGATTGTTCATTGACGAGGTGCATGTTTCAATCACCCCTTGGTATTCAAGTTGATCTAATATCTCCCTGATCTGTTTTTTAGCTTCTTGCTTAATTGGATACTGCCTCTGTGCAGTTGGTTGAGTTTTTAACTGGATTTTATGATGATGAGCATCCTCATCCCATCCTACATGATTTTTATATAATGCTGGTGCCTGGGCTACAGCCCATTTTCTGGCATAGGTGTATTTTAAGTGAATTGGAATATTATTCGAGAAGGCTGGCATAATGATGTCTTTGCTATGTGGGCACTCCTTGACAAATTTTGGTGGCCAGTCTTTTTCAGCTAGAAGAATGTCACAACCCTTACAGAGCTTCTCCCAAAAGAGTGCTCTTATTTTCCTAGTTATGTCCCCCTCCATTTGGAGCGTCACTTCATATAACTTATGGGATACACTAACCCTGGTATTGACAGTTTCAACTTGGATGTACTCATTCAAGTCCACTGTCTCCAGATGATCCTTCAAGATCTTGCGAGCTATGGTGACTTCTGCTGCGCTGTCCAGCATTGTCTGGGCCCACTCCCCGCTCTTGAGTTGTGTCCTCAGGATCCTCGGCATGTCTGATTTTTAGACCTGCTACCTTCTTTTTTGGTGAATTGAGCTTTCTTATTTTTTAGATCGTGTTGATCGTCTTTGGACTTCACGCGTTCTTCCTTGTGTTCTGACCGTCCTCTTCTTTCCGATTTCTGTGAGGAAGTCTGAAAAGGTACGAGAGGAATGTCTATCAGTATCTTGATGTCTATCAGGTTTTCTCAAATTATCCCTTTTATTGAGGTTATACCTCTTTTCAGAGGACTCCTTTTGAGGAGACCTTCCTCTGGACTGAGAACGCTTCTCTTTAGAAGTTTGTTTAGTATTCTCCCACTACTTTTTGGGAGTAGTGAGAGTGTTTTTAATAAAGACCTTTTCAGGAATTTCTGTTAGTTGGGGCTTGACTAGTTTCCCACCCAAACTATCTCTAATCTCGACCTAGTTCTTCATAGGATTTTTCAATTATTCTGGCCAGTTCGTATGGTTGCTCAGTTACATCAAATTCTCTTTATTTTTGGCAGATTGCCGCAGATGCTGCCTCACCTTTAATATTCGCTAATATTATAGCTGAGACCTGTTTGAAATCTCACAGTTGTTTCATACCCAGATTTAAAAAAGGCTCTGCCCCATATTCATTTTGAATCTGTTTCAGGACATCTGGTATTACCGCCATAGACGGAACACCATGTGTTTTTGTCTAGATCGCAGCAAAGACTGTACCTCAAGTGTAGCAGTCCTCCAGGTGTGGTGCGATCCCCATTGGTAAACAGATTGTTAAAATTCTATGTTTCTCATGAGGGGTAGTATCGGGAAATACTGCTTCAATTTGAGTAATTTTTGAAGCTATCCAGAATGGAATTTGTTCCCATTTTGCGGGCAGTTACCAATGACAGATTGTATAGTCTGTGGTGTGATTTTATTTGTGTTCCCCTGGTGAGGGGTTTGTTGTGGGATCCTTATAGGAGGTTGGACTGTTAGAGTCCGCATGACATATTGAACCAATTGTCTATGTATTTCGATTAGTTGTTTTAGTTGAACTAACAGTTCAGAGTCTGACATTTCTTCAATGTCAGGATGTGGTGTATAGCTGGCTAGTACCGGCCATGTTGCTCCTGGTCTACCTAGTGGACCAAGCCTGGTAATGTGTTTTAGATGTTGGAGGGTGCCTTTAAACCAGAGCACATGCTCTTGGTAAGTTAGTGGAATTTCAACATCCTCGAAAGGAGTGTATTCCGTTGGATGTTCCTCTACTTTGTCGAAGTGAAACACATATGATACTGGATTTGCTTCAGGGAAGAAAATCCATGAATAGAATACTTCTGTCTGACGATATTCATGTGCCTCTATGACAAAAATTACCCTACCACCTCTTGGTGATAGGTCATTTGTTATAAGCTTTTTAGTGATGATTTTCCTTAAGTTTCCCAGGATGATTATAGCATCCGGGTCGTCTTGTTGGAAACCTGTAACGTCTAAGCCTGGTTGAGTTGCAGTTGCTGCAGATCCACCGGTTGCGTTATTTCCGTTGTTATTCGACATTGTTTAATGAAAGTTTGCAGAGCAAGTTTCAAGGAAACAAAGATAAGGTGCACAATATTTTGGAAGACTGTATCCTTCAACGTTGAACAAACCAAAAACTAACACATAGGATTTTCATCCTACTCAGTTATGGTGGATATTTTATCCATTTACACACTCCAGACGTCTATTGGAGTATTTTAAGGGAAAAAGGGGTCTCTGTGAAAAGCAGGACTGAGTTACTCTAGTATCTAGCTTTAAATTAGTGCCTTACAAAATGTTGGGCGCCATGTAGTGTAGTTCCTATATTCCCAATAGGCTCTGCGCATTGGAATAATATATCCTATAGATTTGACGTAGGATTTATGTCTACTAGGTCTCTATCGAATATATTAAACTTAATTGTGAGTGCCAGCTAGCTCAGAGGTCACTAGAAACTTTCTCGAATACATAAGAAGGGATTCGTTTCTGACAACCTCATAAACATGACAAATTTATTTCCCCAAGAATAAACGTATCTTTAGAGTCGTGGAAACAATAGATAGATATTTTACTCAGTCAATCATGCATGCTTTGTTTCATCAGAGGTGCAGAGAAATAGAGAGACAGGCGTTTTCAATAAAAGGATTTATTGAACAGTCTTCTTTCTCATGCAAGTAAAGTGAACCGCTACAATTGTAATACAGGCTGCAAAGTATAATGCATACAGCGAGAAGAGTATTATAAAATAATACTGTAAAAGAATTGTATGGTTTCTAAACCATAGATAAATACATACATAAATAACAAAGGCTAAAAGTGCTCAACTGGTGCTTCTAAAATACGCCTACCCCAATGTACTTAACCTAAATCTTAGTCCGAGCGAAGGAGTAAGTGTTGTGTAGCATAGGTTTAGTTTCTTTGCCAAGAATCTATCCAAGATTTCTCTTAGGGTCTAATTAGCTCCATACCTTAGTTTTAGAATGAAGAAGGTCTAGTATCTCTGTCTCAGGACTCGATTTCCCAATACCCCGCGAGGGGAGCTTGGAAACACTGGAGCTGGATTCTCACAGAGAGAAATGCAGCCTCTCGATCAGTGCGTCAGCTGGAGGGTCGGCTTCCTTCGGCACTTGCTGTAGCGAGCTGCGTCGGGCAAGTAGATGGTCGAGCTGCTCCGAACCACCGTTTCTTGCTAGAGCAAGTGAAGGCATATTTATACCTTGCTTGACGTAAAGTCGGGCATAATAACGTCAGAAAAGAACCCCAAGGGAATGGTAGTTCTTTGTCAACTCTATGAGTTCTTGGAAAAATCAATATTCAAGCAAGGAGATGTCCCTGACTGCTTAAGCCGATTTTCCAAGAAATCGTGACGTTTTGGTACGGGTGGAAGTAGCCATGCCTGTATTTGGACTGCATGGGCTATGTCTGAATATGGGTATGATTTCTATGCCTATATTAGGGCAATGTGAATTGTACCTATATAAGGGCATGAATCGGGTAATTTTGCTAGGATCCTAAAACTCCATGCAACAGTGTGAGCCATAATGTGCCTGTAAGGCATGATGGCTTCATATCACAATTGTTCCCCACACCTGGCTGCCCATGCATCCCCTACAACAGTGCCTAGCAGCACAGTGGTCACAAGCGGTAAGTCACATGGACGATCTAGTGTTGGAAACGCCAGCGCTTATCGGTGTTCGCAGTGATGGAACAGCAAGATTGTGTTGCAAGGCAAGACTTTTCAGGACTCTATTTTGCTGATTATCAATACCACAGATGCCTCCCAAGCTGGGTGGAAGCTCATTGCAATCACAATTCAAGGGTTTATGGACTTCAGCCCAGCAAGCTCACAATATCAACTACTTGGAGCTTTTGACAGTACAACCTGCTCTAAAAGCCTCCCTGCCACTTATTTGCAACAAAGTAGTCCTCATCAAGACTGACAGCATGACTGCCATGTACTGCCTATATAAACAGGGGGTACCATTTGCTGCCTCTGTCTCCTAGGACACACAATTTTGCATTGGGCAATTCACCCCCCTTTTCACCTATTGGCAGAATACTTACCTAGGGTGGGCAATGACTTTGCGGACCTGTTAAACCTGACGCATCATCAAGTCCACGAATGGGAACTCAACTCACAGATCCTACCATGATATTTCTATCACTGGGGCACTCCTGACATGAATTTCTTTGCAACCCCAGAGAATGCAAAATGCCCAAACCTGGCCTCGTGGTACCCACATTCCTTGGGCACAGCTCTATTTATCAATTGGTCAGGAATAGTTGCCTACGCTCTTCTGCCTATCTCACTCCTTCCACAAGTGGTACTGAAGATGCAAGAAACTTCACAAACCTCATACTAGTGGCAACTATCTGGGTGAAGCAGCCCTGGTACTCAACCCTATCAGAAAGGTCCAGCAACACAAGAAGCTTCCCAACAGGATCTACCTCCTCACCAGTGCCCAAGGTCACATCAAACTTTCATATCACAAACAGCTGAATTTTGCGATCTGGCACCTGAGGTCTTAGAATTTGGGGACTTATGTTTACTCCAAGCTTGTATGGACATCCTGAGGTAATCTCGTAGACAACTACACGGACTTGCTACACTACAGAGTGAAAACGGTTTGCCCACTACAGTACTGTACACGACATAGATCCTCTTAATCCTGCTGATCAGGATATCATTACTTAATTACTTCATTTATAAAAGACCAGCTTAGTGTTTACCTCGTTACACTTTCATTTAGTGACTGTGAGCATGCACAATAGGCAGCATTCGTCCCTTTTCTGCATTCCAGTGGTTAACGCTTTCACGAAGGGCCTCAAAAGGGTTATAAACCCCCTTCCCCCATAGTTTCCCACCACCACCACCACTATGGAATTTTAATGTTGTAATCTTCAGACTACTGGGTCCCATTCTTTATGCTGGACTAGTGAGTAACAAGGTCTCATGTTACAGGAGCCTTTTATATAGGTCCATAAAGACAAAGGAATTCTCAGGGCAAACTCCACATTCCTTTCCAAGGTATTTTCCTCGTTCAACCTTAATCATACCGTAGAACTCCCATTTTTTTCCCCAAACCCAGACTCTGTAATGCTACATACTCTAGGCATGAAATGTGCTGTCATGTACTACATTGATAGAACAAAATCTGTTTGCAATACTGATCAATTATTGGTGGCCTTTGCAAAACCTCACCAAGAACAATCTATATCAAAGGCAGGAATTCCCTGGTGGATAGTTAACAGTATCCAAACTTGTTACAACAGGGCAAAAAGAGCTCTACTGTAACATCTCTAAACAGATCCCCAGGATATTGCGGCATGGATTGGCAAATTTAGTGGCACAAATATGGAAATTCAGCCTTCCAGGGGGCCCTGATAGAGCCACCTATGTACTGCAGTCTTGCCGTGATGACCTGAAATCAATCCGACACTGATGGTTTTAAGCACCGTATTCCTTTAATTTATTTTTAATGTGGGAATGTGTGAGAATCTATTTCAGACAAATGCAGTGACAGGTTTTGTTTGTTTCATTCAAGAGCCATAAAAACATGATTCTTTTAGATGCAAACAGGGCCTCGCATATGATATATGGAATGGGGGGGTCACAGAGATTCTTGTAAATCTGCTTTTTGCTTCATTCTTTATTTACAACCACTCTCTGCTTACGCTTTATGTTCACATTTATTTCCTAAACGTCTACCATAGTGCAAGTATCCAGTCCCAAAACTCAGAGTGGAAACATAGGGTCCCAGTGACAAAGCGCCATCTGTGTCCTCTAAGCGCATGCACCTGGAATCATCCTCCCCTGAATTAAATCATCTTGCTAACCTGGCCGCATGCCTCCCCCCTTCAAATCACGCCTCCTCACAGACCTTCTGCCTCCCACCTACTTAGACCAACTCACAATCGACCTAACTCCCGCCTCACCCTACGTACCTACAGACCGTTGTGAACCAACCCACGTGGCATGTATTTGGTGAGTGTTTGCTAAACTTTCCCCACACACACAGCGGCATGTGATGGTGAAGTGAGAACGCAACCCAAGCGTTGTCTTACTCAGTTTTTTTCCGCAGACTTCCTCTTTCCCAGATCTTTTAACCCAGGCCTGTACTCCTCACATTACCTTCCCACCTGCCACTTCACACTTGCACTACATCTCCCAGCAGCCCTTGCACTGGGCGTCTGCTGCAGCCCTTCTCTCTGTACATTGTGCACGGACACTGTTGTTTCCCATAATGTCTGCCTCTAAGTTAGAAAATATTTGTTTTCACAGTCCTTCATGAACATTTTTTTTTTCTTAAATCGAAATTTCGCGGGCAGTTTTGTAAAACTCGCAGCATTTTTACAAAATTGCAGATTTCGCGATTTTTTTGCAAATCGCAAAATCCTGGAGGGTCTGTCTAAAGGAAAGAAGACGGCACCTATTGCCTTCTTAGGTAACATCCTATTAGCAGACATATGTAAAGCATTAATTTAGTCAACTGCTCACACATTTACTAAACATTATTGTGGAGATGTAATTGTTAAAATAAGAAGCAAAGGTTGGCCAAACGGTCCTATACCAGACATCTACACCATCCACACGATAGCCACTGCTTATCAGGAAGTTCTGCTTTACAGTTTCTGCAGCGCATGTGTATGTGCAGCATATGCAATAAACTAAAAATGTTACCTACCTTGTAGTCATCTGTTTGTACAGTGTTGTGCTGTAGATTCACAAGCACCAACCCACCTCCTGTGACCCATCTGTATTTAATATATACATATATATATATATATATATATATATATATATATAGTGGAAAAAGGTAGGGCTATGACCTTTTTCAAGATTTGCCCGGCGCTAACCGCCCTTGTACCATTCAAATTACCAAGCAATGAGGCAGGCGCCGGAGACCAGAAGGCAGGAAACAGAAGTTTTATTCCGACGGAGCAGAACACATCAGATCAGACAACAAGGTATCGTCTCGAGGTGCTCTAACAGCCTCTCGGAGGCCTGGCCTCTTATACACTGGTTTATGGCATGTGACCTTTCTTTATTACAATCGGAACATTGTGAAGCAAGGAAAGACACATCCCCGTAATCCTCGTGTCAATCCCACCCCCATATACCTTCACAATAGAGGTCCTCAACCTGCTGATAAGAGGAGGGGGTCATCACGCAGCTGAGTGTTTCGCCAAGTCTTAGGATGTGTGCGCCTGATCATATCCCAGGGGGTGGGGAGGCCCTGATCGACAGTGTGTCCTTTGAAGAGGGGCGATTCCATACAATGAGGGGCAGTAAATGGTATCTCCCGGCTTAGGCAATGGCCTCGGACCTGTGTGGACAGTCGGACACGGGGTGAGGGGTCATCAAAGGAGTGGTATTCATGCTGCGTGGACAATCCAGTGCGGAGGGAAGGTTTATCGACAGAGGGGCATTCATGGGAGGAGAGGAGGTGCTGGTCAGGCGCTGGCGTGACTCCCAAGGACAGGGTCATGCAGAAGGGTCATGCTCATGAGGGGGAGGGAGGGGGAGCCAGGGTGCGCGGAGGATGCTTGCTGGGTCAGAGGGGCGCGCTGGCGATCGATCGTGGACAGGGAGACCATGATACCTAAAATGGCTGCCGTGCACGTAGTACGTAGGTGACAAGTTGGCGCAGATGATGTTTAGATCGCAAACTAAAATTCCACAGTCCTCCCTTTTAACATGTCTCGCCAACTTGTCAGTTTGGATTTATCCCCATAAGGCCACGTATCTCTACTTCATAGAGGGGACTCATGTGCTCATTTCGGAAGTCCAAAGTCTTTGGGCACATACAGTTAGAAACAAGGCCGCACAAAGATGGCAGACATTGGATACCTAAGCAACACCCACATAATATCACAACAGGTATCAGCACGAAGGAAAACAACTTCCAACCCCAGCCCTTCAAAGTGTCCCAAAACCAGCTTCCAAGCGACCATCCTTCTTGTTCTTGGTGAACCTCTGAGGAAAGTCTGTGGAAGTGCTCAATTGCCTTGTAGACTGAAGGCGAGTTGTCAGGCACGTAGGTGCAGCAGCTAGATCCGATGATGCGGCATGCTCCTCCTCGGTCGGCTAGGACCACGTCTAGGAAAAGGCGGTTTTGAAGTGTCACAAGGCGGACCGCTTGAAGCTCAGCCGTGTTGTTAGCGAGGATGCCAGCCGTGATGTTGATCGTTGTTTCTACTGCCTGGGTCAGGTGTCGGATAGCGCGGCTGTTTGCCATTGGGCCCCACAGAGGAACAAGTCCCTTTGCTGCATCTAGGAACTGTGCTCCAGTGGAGTCGGCTTGTCCAATGTCATCTGCACGCCTCTGCCGGTGATGGTTGGCAGGGGCTACATACGTGGGCGGAAGAACGAAGGCAATGTAACAGACACCCTTCCAACCTTTCGGGAGCCAGGTGTAAGCTTTGGTGCCACACACAAAGTACATGTTTGGAGAAGCAACAAAGGAAGGGGGGTCGGCTGAGTCCAATGTTCTAATGATTCGGCAGGAGCTGCGACCCACCGGCTGTGATCCCTGGCCTTCGAGACACACAAGACCTGTAGCATTGATAACAGACAGAGCCACAGTCAGAGTGGCGGCGGTTTGTTTTTGCAGATGAGAGAAGGTGGATCTAGCTGGATTGTGGAGCACCTGTACTTCAACACGTTCTTTGGCTGGAATGTCTTTAAGGAAGGTGGCGCCCGTGAGCGCAGGACACAGGGCAGCAGAAGTCTTTCCGGTTTTGTTCAGCCAGAAACCAGAGTAGAAGTGCGACACTGTCTGGCTGGAGGTGGCGTTGTCCTTGTGGCTCTCTTGCATGAGGATCAACCAGGCGAGGCAAGAGCCGTGAACTGAGAAAGGAGAAGGGATGAAGGGGATGGAGTGTCCAGTGGCATGCGGGAGCAACCCGCAGATCCAGCAGTTCGTAGCATTTGCAGCAAGGTTGTGTTGGTGCAACAGTTGCACGAAGGAATTGTTCCAAAATTCCCTGCGCCTTTCTCGGAGCTGAGGCGGCAGAGAGATTAGGTGATGTTCTTTCAGGGGTGTTGGTTGTGCAGTAGGTAGCAATGCCTCATGAGCCGGTGTGCTTTCCTCCAGAATCCAGAAGGAGGTCATGAGGAGGAGGCAGAAGAGGAAGACAATAAAGAGGGCGATTGTCTTTGATTTGTGCAAATTGTCAGTCTTTGGGTTTCTATAGTGGGTATTTCCTGTTGCTTCCATCATCTTCTTATCTGGCGCTTCCATCATCTTCTTATCTGGCGCTTCCATCATCTTCTTATCTGGCGCTTCCATCACCTTCAAGGGGCTCGGTAGCGGGCAGAACCACAGACTTCGTTTAGCTTCTCTCCCGGCAACCCTTGGTTGTGCTGAGGTCACCGTTCTGAGATTTAACTTAGTCCGTGGCCTACTTAGCCGAAGCTCCCTCCTTTCGACGCAGGAAATACCCTTCTCTGGATGGCACAGTGGGATCAGAGAATTTTGCAAGTTCGAGTGCCTCAGTATCGGGATAACAGTTCAATGTCGGTCGGTCTTTGTTCAGGAGCTCTTCTTGGGTGTTGACGTTTTCTGTCGCGGCCAGGTTTGCAGAGACCTTCCGGCAGTGATGCGCGTGCAGCCAGTGCCTCTTCCCCTCCACTCGAAGCGCCGTCCGTGTGGTAATCAGCACTTGCCAGGGGCCCGTCCACCGGGGTTCCAGACTCTTGGTCCGCTGGAAATTTCGTATTAGCACGAAATCTCCCGGCTGGATGTCGTGGCCGGGGCCCCTGGAAGCATCGGGGATGGCCTGCTGCACCTGTTGATGAATGACAGACAATGTTTTAGTTAACTTGCACAAATAATCAGATAGTAGGACGTCCGGGACGTCATGAATGGAGGTCGGTTTGGGAGCAGTCCAGAGATTCATCGGTCGCCCAAATACGACCTCGTAGGGGGTCAAATGATGCTTGGTGGGAGTGGAGCGCATCGATAACAATGCCAGTGGGAGGGCATCCGGCCATTTAAGTCCAGTGGTGGCCACTATTTTTGACAATTTCAGCTTCAGTGTGGGTGGCATTATGGCGTTCCACCAGGCCGGCGGACTGGGGGTGGAAGACCGCATGAAACCTTTGCTTCACCCCCAACCCCTTTAAGATAAATTGGATAACCTCAGCTATGAAGTGGGGGCCATTGTCGCTCCATAAAATTCTACAAAGGCCATAGCGAGGGAAGAATTCTTTCAGTAGTACTTTGGCAGTAGTCATGGCAGTGTTGTCACGGGTTGGATAGGCCTCTACCCATTTGCTGAAGGCACATACGATGACTAGTACATACTTCAAGCTTTGGCATCTCTCTAGTTGGATGTAGTCCATCTGTAGGACCTCAAAGGGGTGATTGGGAGTCCCAAACCCTCCCCGGGGTACCACAGTTCCTTTCCCGGGGTTGTGTTGCAGACAGATAAGGCACTGCTGAACTAGGCGTCTGGCCGAGTCGGGGATTTTGTCGTTGTGCCAGACTTTGGAAATGAGTTCGATCATGGGTGCAGATCCTATGTGTGCGGGGGAATGTGCCATCGTCAGTATGGGGATCAGGTATGAGTCAGGCAGCAACCATTTGTTTGCATCTTTTGTTCGCCAGCAGCCCTCATCGTCCTTCAAACCCTCCCTTGCCCACTTAGTCAGTTCGTGAGGGGTGCTGGCCGACTGGATGTCCCTGATCATTACCCTTGCGTCAGTCCATTTTTCTGCTTGTGACCTGGTCACATACATGCGGGTCACCGTCCTATTCTCAGCTGTGGTTCGTGCAGTGATATCTGCCAGTGCATTCCCTTGTCCGACTATGTCTGTCACCCTCTTGTGTGCCTGACATTTGATCACCGCTAATCGTTTGGGGAGGAGAACTGCTTCAATCAGGGCGGAGACTAGATCTCCGTGGAGGATAGGGGTGCCGTGGGACGTCAGGAATCCCCTCTCCCTCCACAGGAGCCCCTAAATGGTGAACCACCCCGAAGGCATACTGGCTGTCTGTATATACGTTCGCAGTGGTCCCCGTGGCTATGATGCATGCTCGTGTGAGGGCTATCAGTTCAGCTGCCTGGGCAGATCGTTGTGTGATGCAGGCTGTCTCAACTACTGTTCGGGCTGTCGTGACTGCATAGGCAGCTGAAGTGGTGCCATCTGGGAGTTTGATGCATGAGCCGTCTACCCATAGCTCTCCATCGGGGTCAGTGAAAGCAGTATCTCGGAGGTCAACTCTACTCCTAGTTTGTTCGTCCGTGAGGGTCACACAGTCGTGTATGGGAGGAACGTCGGGGTCGTTTTCAGGCAAGGGCAACAATGTGTCAGGATTCAAAGTCGTGCATCTCTTTAGTGTGATGTGGGGTGCAAGTAGCGTCAGTTCGTACCCTGTCAGTCGTGCGCTAGTCAGGTGTTGAGTCTTGGTTTGGTTCAGGAGGGTGTCGACAGCATGGGGTACTAGCACAGTGAGGGAGTTCGAAAGTACCATTCCCTCGCTCTGACGGATAGAGACAGCAGGGGCAGCTACTGCTCGAAGGCAGGCAGGTAAAGCTCTGGCTACAGGATCAAGAGTGGCGGAGAAGTAGGCGCAAGGGCGCTGCTTAGGACCAATTGATTGTGTCAGGACAGACAATGCACACCCCTCCCTTTCGTGGGTGAAGAGGGAGAAGGGTGGCGAGTAATCCGGGGTTCCCAGGACGGGTGCTGAACAGAGTGCATTTCGTAATTCACAAAAGGACGTTTGACACTCGGGGGTCCAAGGGAGCGGGGAGGGGACATCTTTGGCCAGCAGGGCAAGTAAGGGCTTTACAATGAGACTGAAATTAGGTAACCACTGCCTGCAAAAAGAGGTTAGGCCAACCAAAGAGCGGACTTGCTTTTGTGTTTTCGGGACGGGGGTGTCTAGGATGGTTTGGATCCGGTCGGGTGTGAGTTTCCTCCCTTCTTTGGACAGGAGATGGCCTAGGTAAGTCACTTGTGGCTGGCAGAATTGTAACTTCTTCTTGGAGACTTTATGGCCATTCTCTGCAAGAAAATGTAGGAGTTGGATAGTGGCTGTGATTGCCAGTGGGGTGGTGTCGGCTGCCAAAAGGATATCATCGACATATTGGATCAACACCACTCCATCTGGTAGCTGGAAGGCATCCAGCTGTCTTTTGAGGGCCTGGCTGTAAATGCTGGGGCTTTCAGTGTACCCCTGGGGAGCTCTACAAAATCGGTACGAGCAGGATTTTAGGGTGAAGCCGAAGAGATAACGGCTGTCTGGATGGATGGGGATAGAGAAAAACGCATTCTTAAGGTCGATAACAGTGAAGGTGGTGGCAGTGGACGGGATGAGGGTCAGAATGGTGGTGATGTCTGAGACCACGGGGTATTGGGGTACAACCACTTTGTTAATCTCTCGCAGGTCGATGATGAAGCGGTACGCTTTCTCATCTCCTTCACCTTGTTTCTTAACAATGGGTAGGATTGGGCTGTTACAGACATTGATAACCACCTCTTCAACCACTCCTGCATCCACCAGAGATTGAATGATCGCTACCAGTGCCTTCTCGCCCTCGGGTGATATCCGATATTGTGGGAGTTTCGGGAGCATAGCGTCCTGTCTTACAGTTATATGAATGGGGTCAATCATCATTCGTCCCACATCAGAGTCATTCTTGGCCCATAGGTACGGAGGCAGAGTATCAAGCAAGGACAGGTCAGCGTCAGTTATGGAGCACATGTGTCGTGTCGGGCAAGATCTGGGCATGCCTGGATTGTCGTACAGGATGACTCGGATTCCATCTGGGGAGCACCTAATGGTAGCTCGAAAATGTTTCAGTAAGTCAATGCCCATAATGGCGTCGGGGGAGTTGGAGGAGAGCAGAAATGTCGTGTCAGTGGTGTTGCTTTCTAGGTCAAAGGTGATAGGTACGGACAGGGGGTTAGTGGAGGGCGTCCCATCGAAACCTATCGATGTAATGTGTGAGCCAGACAAGGGTGCCCTTGGAATCAGTCGTTTTGATAACACACTACGTGTCGCCCCAGTGTCTATCAAAAATGGAGACTCTGTACCCAGGACCTTAGCGGTGACATAAGGACCTTGCTGGTCAACACAGAGCTCGACTGGATCCCTCCCTTGCCCCTGGCAGTCCTATGCAAAATCGGGGGCATTTTCACCATCAGATAGTTGGTATTGGTTCTGTCGGGGGCGGTCAAATGTGTTCAATCTCCCTGATCTGTCATTGTTGGTGTCGTTTGTGTGCCCTCGTCCTTGTCCTCTGTTTCTCTGACCACCTGCCACATCCCTGGGGTCCCTATTTCTATTCATCTCTAGCAGAACCGGACACTCGGATTTCCAGTGGCCGAATCCTTTGCAGAAGGCGCATTGGTCATTGCTAATGTCTCTACGTCCAGTGTGTGGTGTTGGGGAGTGATCTTTAGGAGGTAGATTTCTGGGGGTGGTCGATTGGTAGTTCCCCCTTTGGTGTTCCCGTCCTATCGCTATACCTTGTATCTGGGCTATCATTACCCTTTCTTTGAAATCTTTCTTCTTTTTCTCGGACGCCCTATCATTCTCATTCTTTTGGTGTTCGTAATACTGAGCCATCTGAAGGATAGCTGCGGGTTTGGAGGCCCCCCAACTACTCTCACTCGTCTGCAGTTTTTGGGAGACCTCTTGTGTTAGGCCCTTTACATAATTTTGTACAAACAGGTGCTGTCCGGTTGCGGTGGTCATGTCTTGGCCACTGTAGTCGGAGAACACTGTCTCGAATCGGGAGAAGTATTCTGACACATCTTCCTGGGGTTTCTGTCGACAGGCCGTGACTATCGACCAGTCTACCTTTCTTTCTGGGATCAGTGTCTTTAACTTCTGAACTAGTTTGTCTGGGAGTTCCAGTATGTCCTTTACTGGTTTCCTTCCTGGCTCTCGCTGTCTATCTAGTTTACCGAGTTGGTCCCAGGTATGTCCAAACAGCTCCGTGTGGTCAGCCTTCCGGATTTGCTTCCACACGTCAGCTGGCAGGCATAACCCGAAGAACAAGTCAATGTCCGCTAAAGTCATTATCGTTGAACCCAAGGCTGTGCCTAATTCGGTATAGAATGCTGTCGGGTTCTTTCTCAAATCGGGCAGAGTTTGTTTAAAGGTTAGGATATCTTGTCGGTCCCATGGTTGGTAAACCCAATTATACACAACTCTCCCTTTTGCGTCTGCGTGATTAATATCGTCGCTTGTTCCCAGGCCACGTGGCGGGATCCAATAAGGGGCCGCCTCTCTGATGGGCATCATAGTATTGGCTACTTCTACTGAGGTCGTTTCAGGGACTATAACCTTGGCTTCTGGTTTTTGTTCCGTGAGGTGGCGGAGGACCTCAAGCATCTGCATGAAGAGCTCCGTCGCCTCACATTCAGTCCCATCTCCAACATCAATCTTCCTATACAGCGTTGTTAGTTTAGCGGGGCCCTTACTTTGATACCTATCTTCATATGCGTTCAGGATGTGGTAGCTGAATCGCAAAATGAAATGCCGTCTGTGGCTGTCGGCATGTGAATTATATATGCTCATTGTGTATTCTTCGCTCTCCCTTCGTTCTACTAATGTCTTTGCTATTTTGTCGATCCCATCCCGCTCATCTTTGCTCAACCTATTTGGTCTGGCTGGTGGTTGTTTGCTAGCCTCAGGGTCGTCTGACGATGTTGTTAATGTGGCTGGTGCGGAGGCCGTGAGGGCCGGTGCACTAGCACTAAGATCACTTTCGCTCGCACTCGGGGCTTGCAAGTTTTGTTGGCAGGGGGCATATGGAGGGGGCATGTAGATGATTGGGGGACCTAGCAGTAACTCATCGTTCGCCCGTTGTTTGGAGGGCAATTCAGGGTAGAGTGCAGAGGGGGTCCTAACAGGACATTGACCTGTCGACCCTAATTCTTGGTTTTGTGCGGCTTCCTTTCTTTCTTTTATTTCTTTTATTTCTTCTTCTAGTTGCTTAGCGGCTAGGTGGGCTGCCTTTCGTAATTCTTTCCCTATTTTTGCTTCTTCTCTTTTCTTTCGTTGTTCCGTTTCTTTGCGCCACATGCCTATACTATCGAGCATAGTGGGCGTGGTCTTGTTTTTCTGGAGCGCTATTTCCAATGTTTTTATTTTGTTTTCATCAAAGGAACCTATCAGTGGCCACTGACTTTCAGGGTTCTTCTTTGTATATTTATGCCATAGCTTAGTATAAGCTATAGCGACTAGTCCATTCTTAGTGAACATGTCCTTATTAGGGGTGCCCTCCAGTGGAGCCGGATGGTTCATCTCTAATAAGCGGTCCGGGCTGTACAGGCTACCAATCAGTGGGGAGAAGATAGGCATGACGGGTTACAACGGGGACAAAGGTCTGCACTACCTATCTTATCACGGCGGGCAAAGACTAGACAGAATATTTCTATTCTCCGTTGTTTGCCGGCGGTGAATACCTCAAAAGAACCAATACCGAACAATCAGTGTTCGGTCAATCAAACAATCAGTGGGGAGAATAAGTGGGTACGAAAAGTTTGCGTTACCCACCCTTTCTCTACCTGCAAAGAGAGACCTTGTTCTTCCCTGTTTGCAGAAAAAGAATCTCCAGACAATAATCCACGAACGATAGTTTGGGACAACAGTGGGGGAGAAAGATAGGCACGACGGATTACAATGGGGACAAAAGTCTGCGTTACCTATCCTTCACTGCTTGCAAAGAGAGAGCCTGTTATTTTCTCCGTTTGCAGACGGTGAATTGTCGTGTCTACACGACCTTACCCGGACCGCATGGACGGTTTCCTGTCTTCTGAATCCAGCGCCCGATCGTCCTCTCTTCTTCGTGATGTTCGTGGCACTCCTGATGGTTCCCAGTCAGGACCGTAGATCACTCGAGAGAGGTCTGTTCAGAACTAGTGAAGGTCGGATGATCGGCTGTCAGACGAGGGTCTATCGGACACGAGCTCTTCCCGATCGTTGCAGTCGTTCACTCTGTCGTCGGGACCTCTCCCACTGGATCCACGTGTCGCTGATGGGCCCCACATTGGGCGCCAATTGTGGAAAAAGGTAGGGCTATGACCTTTTTCAAGATTTGCCCGGCGCTAACCGCCCTTGTACCATTCAAATTACCAAGCAATGAGGCAGGCGCCGGAGACCAGAAGGCAGGAAACAGAAGTTTTATTCCGACGGAGCAGAACACATCAGATCAGACAACAAGGTATCGTCTCGAGGTGCTCTAACAGCCTCTCGGAGGCCTGGCCTCTTATACACTGGTTTATGGCATGTGACCTTTCTTTATTACAATCGGAACATTGTGAAGCAAGGAAAGACACATCCCCGTAATCCTCGTGTCAATCCCACCCCCATATACCTTCACAATAGAGGTCCTCAACCTGCTGATAAGAGGAGGGGGTCATCACGCAGCTGAGTGTTTCGCCAAGTCTTAGGATGTGTGCGCCTGATCATATCCCAGGGGGTGGGGAGGCCCTGATCGACAGTGTGTCCTTTGAAGAGGGGCGATTCCATACAATGAGGGGCAGTAAATGGTATCTCCCGGCTTAGGCAATGGCCTCGGACCTGTGTGGACAGTCGGACACGGGGTGAGGGGTCATCAAAGGAGTGGTATTCATGCCGCGTGGACAATCCAGTGCGGAGGGAAGGTTTATCGACAGAGGGGCATTCATGGGAGGAGAGGAGGTGCTGGTCAGGCGCTGGCGTGACTCCCAAGGACAGGGTCATGCAGAAGGGTCATGCTCATGAGGGGGAGGGAGGGGGAGCCAGGGTGCGCGGAGGATGCTTGCTGGGTCAGAGGGGCGCGCTGGCGATCGATCGTGGACAGGGAGACCATGATACCTAAAATGGCTGCCGTGCACGTAGTACGTAGGTGACAAGTTGGCGCAGATGATGTTTAGATCGCAAACTAAAATTCCACATATATATATATATATATATATATATAATTTTTTTTCCACCAAGGATGCAGCACTCAGGGTTTGAGATTTTAACAAGGCAAGTTTATTAACTTCTCCAGCTCGGACCAACGCGTTTCAGCCTAGCACAGGCTTTGTTCACGGTATGTGAGCTTTTTTCTATGTCTACTATTTATCCCACTTCTCAATTAAGGTGCATTGTGGGACTAGTAGTGTTTACATCATATTCATATGCAAATTAAAATGACATGCAATATTCAAACGCATTTATATACATCATTTGTTATCATAATATCATGCTTTAGTGCGTACGGCTGCATTTTATGTGCTAAAGGTGTGTTTTGGATATAACAATTACTCGGTAAACCCCATATCACAGATTTGGTCCACCCAGAGCAGGCGGGCTTTATGCCTCGGCAGGCCACTCGTCATAATATTCGGCATGCTCATGTTGCGGTATCTGCCTGGAGGAGGCTGGGGGAGCAGGACGCCCTTTTTTTGGCGGACATGGACTGCGCGTTCGACTCCTTGAGTTGGACATACTTGTTCGCCTTGTCACGACGGCTTAACCTGGGCCCACAATTTTTGGCGTACGTACAGCTGCTCTACACTGAGCTCACAGCTTCGGTGCGGGTGGGGGGTGCAGTGTCCCGATCCTTCTCGGTGCGGCGGGGGATGCGTCAGGGCTGTCCCCTCTCCCCCTACTTGTTTGCACTAGCCATGGAGCCCCTAGCGGCGTGGGTGCGCATCGATGTTCAACTTAAAGGCTTTCGATGGACGGTGGATCTGACTTACAAAATAGCGTTGTATGCAGAAGATGTCCTTTTTTTTCTTACGGACTTGGAGCGCTCGGGCCGCAGCTGCTGCTCATACTGCAGATTTTTGGTGAAACATCTGGCCTCTATCTGAACCCGGGTAAGTCCACGCTTTGGATACTCGGGGGCCAGCAGCAAGTGGGAGGGTGGGCGTTGGGTCTTAGACTCGCGACGGATGGAGTGAAATATTTGGGGGTCTATTTATCGGAAGGTGCAACTGCCTCCCGGGAGCGCAATCTTGCCCCAGTGTGGGATCGCACGCGCGAGGACATGAAAGTGTGGACCCGTATGCCGCTGACCATCTATGGCAGGTCCGCAATCTTTAAGATGGTGGCGCTCTCTCGTCTGGTCTATCAACTCCAAAATCATCCGTATCGGATTCCGCCCCGCTGGTTTCAGCAGGTCAATTCGGCGTTGGGGGGTTTCTGTGGGCTGGGGGAGCGGTAAGCTTAGCGCTGCGAACGTGTTGTCTATCCTCCTATACTGGGGGGTTGGCTACATCTGACGTGCTTTCCTACTACCAAGCGGTGCACCTGATGGTCCTCAATGACTGGTGATATGGCGATAGGAATAACCCGGCCTATGTGGTTGAACGGTTTCTCATGGGCTCTGCGTCTGTGCATCCGCTGCTGTACTCGGCGCCACTGAGAGGGCGCCTTCCTGTGGCCACTCAGGTGGTGTTTCACGTTTGGAGGGCTGCGCTACTCAGGATGGGATGGTGGAATGTGCTCACTTAGGAGACCCCCCTTTGGCGCAATGGTCGCCTGCCCCACCTGGATGCCCTACTGGGCTTTGGAGGGTGGGATGCGATTGGTGATTCTACACTAGGGGAGGTGATGTCAGGCCTTTCCCTGAAGTCATTTCAGAATTTCCAGGACGAGTTTGGGATGCCCCGCTCACAGTTTTTTAAATACCTCCAGTTCCGACATGCTTTGATCTGGAGAGCCTTGCCGAATTTAGTCCCCTGGAGGCCAAGCTGTTCATGGGGGCAATGCTGGATAAGAAGCTATCCCGTATTTACCAGACACTAATACATCACTGCTCTTCTGACATACACAGACTTAAGTCCGCGTGGGAGGGTGATGTGGGGGACTTGGAGGAAGAGGATTGGGTGGAGGCCCTGGCAAGCCCGAGGGGGGCAGCAATCTCTACACGCCTGCGACTTATCCAGTTTAAGTACCTCCATTGCACTTACTTCACCCGACAGCGTTTGTGGAGGGCGGGAATGGTTGGTTCCCCTGACTGTCTCCGCTGTGGATCAGAAGTGGGTACGTTACTACACTCTGTATTGGAGTGCACTGTGCTATCTAGATTCTGGACTGGGGTGTTTAGCTGTCTATCTGAGGTGCTGACCTGGGAGCTTTCCCGTGACCCCAAATTGGCTTTGGTGCATGTTCTGGAGGGGATTGGGGGTAACACATACAAATGTCACCTATTACTTCTGGGTCTTACCTTGGTCAAGCGAGGCATTGCCAGGGCTTGGAAGATGCCCTGCGCCCCGTCGCTGGCTGCCTGGAGGAACGGAATGAACTTCTGCATGGGATTGGAGCAGCCTGTGTTTTTGGCCAGGGGGTGCCCTCACAAACACTTTAAAATTTGGAAGAGGCGGGCTGATTACCGATGACTGGACTTGGATCCTCCGCCTGAGAGGGTTGCCCTTCCGACGCTTTGACAACCTGAACGTTGGTCAATTTGAGAAGTGTCTTACTGAACTTGGCATGTTATTCATAGATTCTTTCCTGTATATGTACATTGGCAGCGGCGCACTTGGAAGGGGAGGGGTGTTTGTGTTCTTAGCAAAAGTCTGCTGATGTCATTATTGTTTTCCTATGGTTGCTGATGACTCCGGGACTCGGAGCTCTGCCTAATATGTGTGTACAGACAAATAAAATCTGTTTTAAAAAAAAAAAACTCTGAAGAGTGTACTTCTGAAAACTTAACAATGGTTAGCTCACAATCCCCTTATTCTTGATATTCTCAAGACGGAATACTCGGCACACATTCAAGTCTGGCTCAAACAACTTATGGCGCTTAACTGCGATCCGCCTGTAGTTGACTCCACAAGATCTTTAGGCATAACTCTGGACAAATAGCTGAATATGCAAGAACACATCAGTGCAACAACTAGGGGAGCCAACCACCATCTCAGCATACTTTGGAAAATCAAGCCGTTCCGGCCTCCTGAGGACTTGCAGCTAGCAGTCCAATCACTAGTTATCTCCCGCCTGAAATATGAAATTGTAAGCCTGGCTGGGCTACCCCACGCTGGACTGGCCCCCTTAAGGGCCACTCTGAACCCTGCTGCCAGACTCCTCACAGGTTCAAGAAAACATGATCACATCACACCTGATCTAATACAGCTCAATTGGTTTTCGCTCGAAGTTACGAATCGGTACAAGATTTCCTGCTTGACGCACAAGGTTCGCCATTATAACACCCCCTTTTACCTGGCAAAAAACCTCAAAGATTCTGGTCTGAATCGGGCCCTAGGAAGCTCTAACACTCTCCTGCTAAAACCTCACAAATTCAAAAAAGAAAAGAACCTAAAACCTCTCATTCTTTGGTTTTTCCCCGAGAATATGAAACGCTCTTCCTCACAAAATCAGATCTAACCCTTTGACCTCCTCATTCAAGAAACAAGTCAAGGGATTACTGCTGAATAACCAGTTGCAACAATTGACCTGAAAGCACCATAACTAACTTTTATTTCTAGGTGACAACATGGTCTCTCATTCAATGATGCAATTGTTGTTCCTTTACATGTACCACGTTTGGTTTGCTCTTTTTGTCCCTGTGCTTGTAAACTTATTTTAATGTTTAATATGTACGTTTCTACTTGGAAATCTTATCTGCCTCTTTGTACAGCACTCTGATACCTTCACAGGTCATGTTCATGCTATATAAAACGTTTCAAATGACATAAATAAAAGGATTATTTAAAAATATATTTATATATTCATACATATATATATATATCAAGTACCAGTCCAACTTTCACTCCAAAGCAGGTGCTGACTCCGTGAATTTTCTTCAAAGCAAGATTACTTTATTCCGATTTAAACAACCCAGATGCGTTTCGGCGGTATGCACCGCCTTGCTCACTACATCTGTGTATATCATATATATATATATATATATATATATATATATATATATATATATATATATGATATGGGGTTTGAGTCGATTGGCCAAAGCCTTAGCCAAGACCTTGGCCTCCGTATTAAGCAGCGAGATTGGGCGCTATGACGCGTGGGTCTCAGGAGGTCTACCCGGCTTCAGGAAGACCACCACCTCCACATGCCGCCAATCCGGAGGGAGCACTCCACTCTCACATGCCTCCTCTACTACCGGACGGAAGTGAGGACCCAGCTGCACGTGAAATCGCCGGAAGAATTCGCACAGGAAGCCTTTCGGGCCCGGTGCTTTTCCAGGGTTCAGCTCACCCAGGGCTGCACCCAATTCGTTGTCAGTCAGGGGCACATCCAGACTATCTCGCACCTCGTCCGAGAACATCCGAGGGGGGAAGATCGTCGATAAAGCGCTGGACTATATCCGCCGCCAGGCATTCCTGGGAGGCATAAAGCCCCTCATAATATACAGCAAAGCTCTCCGCAATCGCCGGGGGTTCGAGTATGGGTGCTCCCTCTGGATCCAAAATACGAGGCAGCGGCTGAGCGTGGAGAGCACCCTGACACAGGCGGTGTAGCATCTTACATGATTTGTCCCTCCACTGATACACTCGGCTGCGAGTAGCCAGCCAAGCCTGCTTAGCCTCCTCCATCAAAACTGCTGTATATTGCTGTTGGGCCAAGACCAGCTGTCTTCTAGCAGGGCCTCCACCCACCTCGAGGATTCTATGCTCGAGCTCCTCTAGGGCCGCCCCACGCTGCACTAATGCCTGACATCTCTCTCTGCGGGCTGCCAGGAGATGTCCTCCTACCTAGAGTGGGCTTCATAGCCTCCCAGAGGGTAGTCTGGGAATCCACCGAGCCCGTGTTGGAGGACAAGTAATGATCTATTTCTTTGGCCATATGGTCCCTGTAACCCTCCTGCAGCAGGTGCCACCCAGACAGCCGCCACCAAAATGACTGCCTAGCTGGGCCAACGCTAAATGTAAGAGCAACCGGGGAGTGGTCAGACAGAGCTCGCGGTAGGATATCAGCGGACATTACCCTATGGGCCAACTCCCGTGGAACAAAGACGTAGTCCAACCTGCGTACTGTCATGGACAGTGGAAAGATACGCGTATTCCCTACGTGAGCCATGTTTATATCGCCAGGCGTCAGTCCAGTCAAGACCCGTCACCAGGACATGCAGCTTAGTGGAGGGACCCCCCTCCCCCAATCCCCCTCTCACCCGCCACCCCACTCTGCCACCTGTCACCATCCAAATCCATTACGTCGTTCCAGTCCCCCCCCTACTATCGAGAGGGCATCAGGTATTGCACACCAGAGGGACAGGAGTTTCTCTACTAACGGCCACTGTAACGGCGGTGGGGCGTATACATATCCCAGGGTAATTCTGTCCTCCCCTACCCTGCCCTGCACGAAGACATACCTGCCCTGCGGATCAGCCCAAAGCCTGTCATGTACATAGGACACCCTCCGGTGTATAAGGATGGCAACCCCCCTAGATCCCCTCGTGAATCCAGAGTGGTACACTTGGGCAAACCCAAAAATTGGAGACATAATGCTTTGGTACCTAGTAAATGAGTCTCCTGAAGCAGTAAGGCATCAGCCCCCGCCCTCTTGGCGTACTGGAGAACCGCCCCCGCTTCACTTTGTCCAACACCCCCGCACATTCCAACTCAAGATACGCATGGCACCAGGGCCTACCCGCCCTCCCGTCTCAGCAGCAGACATATCACAACATTGCAATGCAGGCTACAAGTGTCCCCACGACGCGGCATGTAGAGACAGTAATAAATACACAGCAGCATAGGAAGCGCAAACAAACCCCCAAAACTCCAGCCCCAACCTACCCCTCCACCCTCCACCCCCCACCCCGTACCTCCCAAACATGAAAGCACCTGTCGCGGTCGGATCGCGGCCCAGCCCCCAACGTAGGAGCATGCACCACACCCTCCAATGGATCCCCCAGTGATTGCCCATGAGAACAGGGCTCTCACTCCCTCCCACCCACACCCGTGAGGTCAGGCTCCCAGCCCATATAAGCTGCGCACCTGAGCATCCATGAATACCATACATACAGTTTTGTGGAACAGTCCCAAACTTTATGATTCGTCCAACTGCTGTGAAGACGCCGGGTCCTCCCGGCGGGGCACCGAGCCAGGACGTGAACTGCGCCCAGACCTCGATCGCCTGCGTTGATGCTGCTGACTCCTGAGCCCCTCACTCGAAGAGGAGTCCGATTCTCTCTCCCCCTGAGCCTCATTGACTCGGATTTTCACCGTTTCGTCTGTCCAGTGAAACACCTCCTCTGGCGTATCGAAGAACAAAGTACGGGATTTGAAGATCACATAAAGCCGCAAGGCATACTTAAGTTTGAGACTGCAAAGGCGAGCCTTGGCAGCCAGGAAGGATTGGCGCTGCTGCTGCACCAGCCGCGTGTAATCCGGGAAAATGAGGATAGTGGTGTTGTTGCATGTGAGAGAAGCCTTCACTCGTGCCTGCCGCAGGATAGCGTCCCGATCAGAGTAAATCAGAAATTTGGCAATAATCGGTCGCGGGCGGGCACCTACTGGGAGTTTCTGCATAAGAGCCCGGTGGGCCCTTTCCACAATAAAGCAGCGTGACAGTGAGTCCGGGGGCAGCCAACCCTCCAACCATTGTGCCATAAAGCGCTCCAGATTGTCCCCTTCACAGCCTTCCAGAAATCCCACAAAGCGGAGGTTATTCCGTCAGGCACATCCTTCTGCGTCCTTGACCCTCAAGGCCAGGCCCTTTTGTATCTTCTCCATGGCCGCCACCTTCTTTTTCAAAACGGACACATCATCCTCCACCTCGGATATTCGACGGAGGAGTGTGACATCCGCCTGACAGCTCCAATCTTGGCATCCAACATATCCCGGGACTGCGTTATTGCTGCCAGCAAGGCAGCGTTGTCCGGTGCGGCCGCCTGCGAACTCCCGCGGCCGCCGCCAGCCCCCTGGCCCGCCTCTGTAAATTTGTCCAGCATGGCCCCGCGTCATCGTGCCAATATAGGTTGCTCCGGGCCGTGTGTATCCCTCTCAGATGCCCGCCATAATAGGCACGACCAAGTATGGCACCTCCAGCAGGTAAGTCCAACAATAGAGGGCAACAGGTGACTCAGCCCCCACGTCCGTAGCCGCGGACAACAGACCTCCCGCAGTTCCATAAAGTTCGGTATGCCAGGGGCCGCGTATTAGGGTGCCAGGTCCCCCCCTCCGAAGGGCCTGCTCAACCAGCCCAGGCCGCAGCTCAGATGAGCCACTGGCACACACCCACTGCACAGGATCCAGAGGTTTGCCTACCTCCCACCGGGGCCCGATCCAGCCCCCGAGCACAGCAATCACTGGGAAGGGCCACCGGCCAGGAGACCCGAAGCGGGAGGGAGAGGGAGGAAGAGGGGGGAAGAGGGGGCCCTTCCCCTGCACCCCGCTGCTCCCTGTCGCCCCCTCCACTCACCGCAGTACCGGGGAC
Organism: Lissotriton vulgaris; assembly: GCF_964263255.1. NCBI lineage: Eukaryota > Metazoa > Chordata > Amphibia > Caudata > Salamandridae > Lissotriton > Lissotriton vulgaris. The sequence continues at coordinate 1,103,992,468 of NC_141693.1, forward strand.
CCCATGGGGCTCACTAATCCGCCACCGCCGTCCCCGTCGAGAATCACCGGTCGCCAAGCTGCAGAGTCCCCGGTCTCCTCCTCACGCCAGGAGCACCGAGGGATGAGCTAGCGGCGCAAGATGGCGGCCGCTCCCGCGACGTCCCTTGAAGAGAGGCTGCACTGATGCCTACAGGTGCCTCCCGGCCATCGCCAGCTCCCCTGCCGCCAGGATGCCTCCTCTTCCACTCGTGCTACAGGCGCGCCCGGCCTCAGGCAGCAGGAGAATTCACGCCCGGTCTGGGTCCGCCGCGCCGCCTCGAGGGGTACACCAAAGTCGCGTCCAAGGCCGGGGTCGTGAAAATTGAGGTCCCGGCTTCGGGCCCCACTGGACAACACAGGCCGTCGTCGATCACCGGCACTTCCCCGCTGCACTCGGCCCGGCCGCACATAGCTGCCACCGCTGGACAAAGCACCTAGTTCCGGGGTACCACAGGAGTCTTTTGCGCCCACTTCCGATACCCTGGGCCAGGATTACAATGCAGGATAAAGGACGGCTGGTCTGAGCTCGCGCTCTACACGACCGCCATCGTTGCCAGTCAAGCCATGCCCCCCACTCTTCAGAGTTTTGGTGTCTTCCGGTTAGGCAATTTTCATATACAGTCGGTGTACATGTGGTATAGTATGTTTGAACAGTTCAGAATTTTGGTGAGGGGTTCCATGAACAAGTTAAAAAGCGTGGAACCTTGAGGTACTCTAATTTGAGGCTGGGGTACTGTTAGAGAAGGAATGGTTCACTTTTATTCTTTGCGTTCTATTATATAGGAACGAGGCAAGCTAATTTAAGGCAGAGCTCGATAACTCCATCCTTTTTTCAAGAAGATCGATCTGGTTTTTGTGTTTGACTGTATCAAACCCCGAGGACAGATAAAGAAGAATAAGTAGGCAAGGTTCATTCTGTTCAAGTAGTCTCAAAGCGTTGTCAACAATGTGAATAAGAGTTGTTTCAGTACTCACACACAAAGCCCTGCACACAGGCAAATCTGAATACTTAGCCGCCAAACTCAAAAGGGCCGGCCAGTCTAGAAGCCTCAGGAGCTCCAACACCATGCTACTCATCCCGCTGAAAACACAGAAGAAAAAAACCTCATCCAAAACATTCGCTAAAACGCCCAAAAAATCTGAACTCCATTCCCCCTCAATCAGGACAACCCCCTCTTTTCCAAAATTCAGGATCTTACTCAAAGCCCTCTTCCTCGAACGATCACAAAGGAATCAATGCAGAACAATGTCATACATTCACCCCAGTACAGAAATATGGGCCTAAAATCCATAATTTTTTTGCTCACCATGCCATTCCAATTTGGACCCAGCCATATGCAAATCAGTTGTTACCCGGCGCCCAATGGGAACACTGTTATATTTCATATTGGTACCCTAATATAGGTCCAGGGTACATCGTACTCTTTCCCTACATCATCTCCCCTTCATTTCATATTAATGAGCCTTATAAGGACAGCACGCCTTTTAGGGACAGAACGCCTTATAAGGATTGACGCCTTTTATGGACTAAACCGTTCACCTAGTTCCATGCAGAGGGAGGGTTTTTGCCAATCAATAATGCTAAGATGTCATCCTTAGCACATGTGAATAATTTATGAGGACACTACCGAGGGGGTATTCTTCACCTCTCCTATCTACGCACAAGGTTTAATCCCATACGTCATCCTCATACTAAACAATAGCTAACACACATACAAGGACTGTATGAATACAGCACCTCTTGCTATCATAGTTGAAGGCAACCGAGACTTCAAAGCTGGCGCACTGACCAGAGACGCTGAGGCTCCTGCATGCAGTCGCTCCAGGTGACCGTGGTTTAAACATCCCTTGCAGGGTGTCCAACTCGAGACCAAGACGAGGTCCCATATCTCTGTACTGGCGTGAATGTATGACATAGTCTCACAACTTAAAATACGCGCAGCAGCAATAAATTATTGTCCAGGCAAATACGCACTTTTGTGAAAAAAGAGAAGTATTTTATTTTCACCACTAATAACACAAAGGGATATATGAGATTCATAAACAACTACTCAGTCCTCCTGAGGTCGAGCTCTAGTGTTTCATAGAAAGGTCCCTGTGTACCACTCCCTCCTTGCTCTAGCAATGGTGGTTATTCCCAATTCACTATAGGCAACATCCATGGTAAGCCCCTATAGAAGTTGAAGTCTCAAGAGTCCACTCTGACTGTATTAAAGTGAAAAGTGTTCAGCACTTGAGCGCTATCTGGCCCAAAGTCAGTCTTACCCACACCACAGGGTCACAGCGACCAGAGTTCCTGACAACCCCCCTCCCTCCGTGGGCACTGGAGCAGCAACAGCTTGCCCAGGTGAGTTCACTACATAGGGCCCAGGCAGGCTGCGCTTGGCTGTCCTTCAGTTCCTCACAAACAACTGCACTAACCGGAGGTTCTTTGCAGCTCCTCCTGGCAAGGTTAGTCTTTGGTCCATCCCAGGGCGGGGGGAAACAGTTTGACGGTCCTGGTGCTGATCCTGCTCCCAGGTGTAGGTGTGTAGGGGGCAGCGGCCTCACTCCTCTGCCAATCCTGATCAGGGCACACCTCTTGCTGGTTCCGGTCACTCCCTCTGGGATATGGGGTCACCATATCTCTACTGCACCCAGGCTCGGACCCGAGCAGCACAGCAGATTCCTTCATGGCTGCCCCTCCTGTCATCGGCTCTGCACTGTGGAAGGGCTATAGGCCACTCCACATGGCAATCTATCCACAGCAGTTCCTTCTGGCGTGCGCGGTTTCTGAGCCCTCACTGGACACAGGCTCTGGCCCAATAAGCACAAGGGTAATCACAGTTGACTTTGCTGCAGCACTTCCTCGCATACAGGGTCCCTTACTCCTCACTGTACACGTGCGACGACCCATTCAGCACAACAATGTCCATGGCTCACTTCACAGTGGCTTTTTTCTGCAGACGGGCAACAGCCCAATCAGTGCAGCAGCTGTCTCCTCATACCTCGCAAAGGGAGTCCAATCAACATGATTCCCCACTTTACCTCACTCCTTCCAACGCTCTCCTCTTCCTCATAGGGCACATTGGTCTTGACAAAAAGGCAGGTGCTACTACTCCAGGGCAGGTGGTCTTGGATTCTGTGGGTGATGTCCCCTCAACCAGCTGGGAGAGTAGCCGGCCTGGGCCCCAGTTCTGGTCTCAGGAAGAAGTATTAAAGAGCTTCTCACACAGCACAACTGGCTGCTTGACAGTTGACTATTTTAGGGTCGCAAGCTCCCCTTCTTACAGTCTATTGCCAGTCACAAAATGTGATTTAGAGCCTGAGTCCTTGAAGTTTGTTGTGGCTCGGTTTCCTTTTGAAGTGCCCACTTCTCTGCCCTCTCTTCCTCCAGGAAGCAGTCTGTCACAGTTAGTGTCTCTAAAGCTCATAGCCTCAGAACACAGGCCGTAGTAGTGACTAGAGTTCACACCTGGATGTCAATCACAGTGATGTTTATCAAATGGTTAGCCAGGCTTCAGCCCTATGTTTTATGATTATTGTATCCACACTGTCTCCTTCCTGGAATGTGTCCAGGTTCCTTCCTTGTGAGCTCTCTCTGAATCAAAAAATCCCTTTGAAGTGCACCAGGGTGCCTGGTTTTCTCTTTTCCAGTGTGCCCCACCCAGCTCACACGACTGCAGCAATACACCAATCTGTCTTGGGGGATTCCTCTTCCTCCTTTTCTCATGCTTCACTACGCAGTCCCACGTCACCCAAAATGGATCCCAGAGTCAGCCATGTATTGTACCCTTTACAAGCATACATATGCATCCAATCTGCACATATTGTACCACTCACGCACACATACACCCAGCACATGCATATAACATACATACATGCACTGCACAGCACTGCCTTATCCATGTTTTCTACCCTTCCCAGGCAGACAGACACCCAGTGCAGGTACACCACTAATGTGCTGTGCAGCACTCCACACCAAACTGATGTAGGCCGGGGACAAGTTAAGCAAACACCAGGGGATCTTTAAATGAGTGAGCTTGTAAGGCTCACTCCAGTGACACAAGTAGAAAGGACCTGTTCACTCCTACTATTCACTATATTGTATGCTTCTGCCACCACCACACTCCTGCTGCTTAATTCCTGGTAAAGGCAGTAGCCTTTCAACACTATGAGAGTAGTGCTTTAGGCGCCTCTCCCAGTCCAACAAGACCTCAGTCTGTGAGACAGGCCTATGGCATGGCGCACACGTATGATCCGTCTTTGCCTTTGACAACAAAATTCTGCATTAGGGATCCAGACATCAGTACAGTTTGCAGTCAGGACAGGGGTGCACTTCCATTACCATGAGGAGGAATTTTCCGTCCCAACCTGAGGGTTCAACCTAGTCTTTCAGCCTCTCTGTGTGCCCTAGCATGTTTTTGTAGGTGTTTGACCTGTTCTATAGTTTCTACAAATACTGATGCTTGAGTCCTAGTTCCCGCAGAGTGAGTGGGTAGTAGTCATGCATGTATTGTTTTCCCAAGTCCTGAATGCCCCGTTCAAGTATATTTAACATGCTGCATAGTGTTTTATGTACCCAGTGTTGTTTGACCATGCCGATCCCACACGTGTATCATCTGGATCGAACCTTAAATTTCTTCTTCATCTTTCATGCTGTGTACATGTGCATCACACAATCTTTATCCTCCACTTCATACCACTCTCACCCACTGTATGGAAAATAATCTAACTTTGGAGTCAATGCCCATGTGCATTCCCTACTAAGGGAGTACTCACTTTAATTTGTGACTCAAAAAACGTCCTAGAATTAGAAAAAGTTGTAAATATCCGAACCCAACACAAGATGTCCGGAGTAAGCACAGCATGTGAAGATACAGCACTACGCGCTACAAACAGATGCTTACAGTGTAAGTAACATTTTTCCTTTTCTTCACTCTACTAATGTATACACGACAAATATCATTCAGCCATTGCTAGCTTGGAGATAGTCAATCTTTGTTAGTGTGTCTGGTCTCTGAACTGGCTTGGGGTCGGGGAGAGGGTTATCAGACCGGTGCCATTGGTGTGAAGTGGTGTAATCCCTACATTGTCTTTCTGATCACTCCTCTTCAAACCTCAATTGGTTTCACAAAATCCACTGCCATTTTATGATCTTCAATGTCTTGGTGTGCTTTTGATGCTGTGAGAGGCACGTGGCCAACAAACTGCCTCTGAGAGATCCTTTGGAGCCTGAGAGATGCCCTTGACACATAAGATTGTGCTCAACAGCTTGGTGTCCTATAGTGCTGAGCATAGAAATTCTTTATATTGTGAAGGGTGCTCAATGTAATGTCATACCCTGCCTTATAATATGATATTGAGGCACTTGCTATTAATTTCAAGGTACCTGGTAGAGTGACCTTGTATCCTTGAGAGGAGTGGAACGAAATCAAATATGGTTGTTTGTACCCATTTACTCAAAGTGGACAAGATAGGTTTCTTGGAAGCTGATCATCCTAATGTATCGTGCAGTGATGGAGGACGTGCTATCTGAACCTAGCTGGACAAGGTCACAATGGTCATGTACCTGGGAACTTATACATCAGACGAACAATGTGCTTACGGCTGTGAACAGACTAAGGAGGTATCTATTAATTGCAGGCACGAACTAGCTCACTATACGTTTTCACACCAAATGTACTATACACCGGTCTCACTGGTGAAATTTGGTGGGTATAAAAATGCACAATATTTAAGATATCACGCTTTTTGGATGGATTTTTTCAATTTAGCGTGGGGATGCCTACTGATCAGTGAATACTGGGAGGGAGGGGGATTTTTTAATCTTTAAATGGCATGGCGAGGCTCCCCTGTAAGCAGGCCCATTATTGGCACTGTTGGGTTATGTTAAAAAGGTAGCAACGAGTGAACGGAAATGTGTGGGTTTAGCATACATGTTGGGGAAACCATGCATTGAGTAGAGATAAGGACACTACGATGGCAAAATGGATGACAAATATGGTCGCTTGTCGTACTCCTGCAGAAACGTATAATGAACTATTACCGATAGATTCGTGATAGGATATTTGGGCGTCCCTGAAAACATATCTAGTTAGTAAGTCGGCAAACTAAAAGAAAGACAGGGCACCCCAGGTTGCTTTTTTGAACCAGACCGTTCTAAAATAGAAGTCTAGCTAATTGGATCCTCTATTCCCTTTTGTGATTTCTTTACCTCTCTATACAACTACTTACTTGTGTGCCTTGGTAAGTGCTCACTTTGCTCAAATGTGTAATGCTGTACAAGGTATTCATGCAATTATTCATGACACGATACAACGGTTGTTGTTCTTTATTGGCTGTAACATAAATAAGCATTTTATAATAAAAAACCCAAAATAGAAAAAGGTTTCTTGCTGCTGACAGAGTGCCCAAAAGACACAAAATATTGAGACATTTGAAAAGAGGTCATGTCATCCAGATAAACCGTATCCTATGGAAGTCCAACGTATTGGACTAGAAAAGATGTGTATGAAATAGGGTTTTTGAAATAACAGTAGGCATTGCAGCACACATTCAAAGTTGGATAAATAAGGTGAAATTAAAACATTTCTCCTCATTACTTCTACCTTGAAGATGCGCAAATCCTTTTCTACTAATGTTTGTAGCTAGGGCTTTGCATCAAAACCCATGGGTGATTGCTTGGGAGTGCCCGTGAACCAACCATGGAATGTCCACTTGACACACAGTAACGTAAAGTAAAGCACAGTTCAACTTTGTGTTAGTTTGGCATACTAGCCAATACAAATCCTAATTAGTAAATTCCACCCTAACACTTTGCGCAGGGTTTTGTGCCACAAAAGTAGCGCAAACCTAGTGAAAAGCATTAGTAAATCTGGGCCCTAGGAGCAACTCAATTAATAGTAAACAATATAAAAAAGTCATATGTTACATGAAGAAAAAACTACAGAAAAATAGCATGTAAAAAAAAAGGCAAATACTCATAGGGAATCCAGGATAAAATAAATTTTGTGAAACGGCAACAGGGATTGCGTTGCTGACATGGATACCTTAAGGGTTTTTATAGTTAATGTTGTGAAATAAAATAGCCTATTGACAAGAAAGTTAAGGGCATGAATACAGAGCCCAATATGGACCTGGTTCAAAGTCGTTTTAAGATTACGGGGTCTAGTCCTGCTTTCAATGCATCGTTCAAGCTTTATCAGGTCTGAATGATCCTTTCCTGCCTTTTTAGGTCGCAGCCTACTAAACAGCACAGCTATCTAGTTTGCAAAAGACATCTTGGGGACTTTCAAAAAGTTGACCTAGATATGCATCCCGCACATTGATCACCATCCATACTCCACGTTGTCCCACTCAACTCCACATCACTTCACTGTTCTCTACTCTTCACCACTCCACACAGCATCACTGCACTCTTCTCTGCACCACTCCACCTCTCTACTCTACACCACTCTATGCCAATGCACTCTTCCCCACACTACTCTACTATGCACACTGCACTTTACACGATTCCACCCCACTCGACTCCATGACAATCTACTCTGCAAAACTCTACATCAATGCACTCTAACCTGTACCACTCCACTGCACGCCAGTGCACACTATGAGAAAACCAACTATGCCACTCTACTCTGAAACAATCTACTCTGTCACTACACTCAGCGCCACTCTACTCTCCCAATGCATTCCACACCACTTTACTCAAAACCAATGCATTCTATGCCACTGTACTCTGTCACTGCACTCTATGCCACTCTAGTCCTCTATTTTATTCTGCGTCACTGCACTCTACACCACCCTGTTCTACTCTGCACCACCATACGCCGCTATCTTTATGCTAATGAACTCTGCTCCACTGCACTCTACGCCAAAGCCCACTGTCTTGCACTGCATGCATGATTAACTTTGGAAAAAAATGTTCTAACCACCATGCTTCGGGAAGCACCCACATCTGCTGCCTGCAACCAGTCATATAGAAATATGTGCAGTCAGGTCTTCAAGTGGGATGAAAAAAGTAGGGGCTCTCTATAAAGCAACATGTCAAATACATTTCTGTGATTCCCATAGTGTGCCAACCGACCGGTATTTTGGTTTACTGGGTTCTCTCTGAGATATAATTGTATCTACATAAATGACATAACTTATCTACGCCCAAAACCTTTCATTATGATTGCCTTTGTCTGTTTAAAATAAATGAGTAACAACAATGATTTGTTATAAATAATTAACACTGGAAATGCTTCCGTTCTGAAATAGTGAGTCTGTGAATTAAATTGCATTGAGGCCTGTGAAGGGAGTTTTATAAGTATACTCTTTTTCTCTGTATATCTTGTCCATCTGCACATCTTCAACCACATCTCTATCCTCTTCAAAATCCTCTTTTCACTGTTCCCTGAATGCACTTCCTTGTATCTCTGTCACTTCACTGCCCCCCAGCATACACTGTACTCCCTCAAATGTAAGCACTTTATTTTCTCTTACTTTTGCCTTGCAAATATTTTGACATCTGTGTACCCCTTTCTCACACACATCTACAGAATTTAAGTTGCAAATGATAGGCACTTTGTTTAGCTTCACCTCACCTCCTGCCCGCTCAATCAAAGACCCTCATAATCACCAGGCATGGCTCAAGCCTCAAAGTATGCACAGAAGAAAATACAGATAAACAACAACATTATAAAATAGCTAACTCTTGGGGAATGCAAGATTAAGTAAAGTAATAGAAATTAGAGAGGAACTAAATCACTGAAATGTATTGCCTCAACGTTTTATTAACGTTCATTGTTTCAATCAATCAATCAATCGGTCATTTGTTAAGCGCACTACATACCCGTGAGGGTCTCAAGGCGCTGGGGGAGGGGAGGGGAGGTGGAGGCCACTACTGATCAAACAGCCAGGTCTTTAGTGTCCTCCTGAAGGTCAGCAGGTCTTGGGTCTGTCGTAAGCTCAGTGGGAGGGTGTTCCATGTCTTGGCGGCGAGGTGGGAGAAGGATCTCCCGCCCGTGGTTGTTCTTCGGATGCGCGGGATGGTGGCGAGTGAGAGGTCGGCGGAGCGTAGCTGGCGGTTGGGGGTGTAGAAGGAGAGCCGTCTGTTGAGGTAGGCTGGGCCAGTCTTGTGAAGTGCCTTGTGTTCGTGGATGAGGAGCTTGAAGGATATCCTCTTGTTGACGGGGAGCCAGTGCAGGTTTCTCAGGTGAGCATGTCGTGGTACATCGAGGATCAGTCATGCCGAGGCGTTTTGGATGCGTTGTAGTCCATTGATGAGCTTGTTCAAGGCTCCCGCGTAGAGGGCATTTCCGTAGTCGAGTCTGCTGCTGATGAGGACCTGGGTGACTGTCTTTCTTGTATCTGTCGGGATCCATCTGTAGATCTTGCAGAGCATGCAGAGGGTGTTGAAGCAGGAGGAGGAGACGGCGTTGACTTGCTTGGTCATTGAGAGCGTTGAGTCGAGGATGATTCCCAGGTTGCATGCGTCATCTGTGGGGGTCAGGCTGCCCCTAGTGCTGTCGGCCACCAGGAGTCGTCCCAGGCTGACGGGTTGGAGCCGAGGATGAGGACCTCCGTCTTGTCCGAGTTCAGCTTTAGACTGATCTTCATCCAGTCAGGGACGGCCTACATTCCTTCATGGAGGTTGGCTTTGGCAGTGATGGGGTCCTTGGTGAGGGAGAGGATTAGTTGAGTGTCGCCGGAGTAGGTGATTATGTAGAGGTCGTGCTGTAGGGCGTCGTGTGCAAGCGGGGCCATGTAAATGTTGAACAGTTTTGGGCTGAGGGAGGATCCTTGGGTTACGCCACAGATGATCTCGTAGGCTTTGGAACGGAATGGGGGGAGGCGGGCGCTCTGGGTTCTGCCGGAGAGGAAGGAGGCGGTACATTCCAGAGCCTTGTCTCGGATCCCTGCAGCGTGGAGGCGTGCGCATAGTGTGTGGTGGCAGACGGTGTCGAAGGCAGCAGAGAGGTCTAGGAGGATGAGTGCTGCATTGTTTGAAAGTCCATCCATGTTTTTTGGCATCAGTGTTAACTTAGGGGCATGAAGACAGGGCCAGTTTTAACATCACACATCAGAGAACTGTTCACTGTAAGCACATATTAATAGCCATGCTTTACTCTGATATTTGGATCAACTTTGCAAGGGAACAAGAAATAACCCTGCTCGTTATTTGGATCTATTTCATGTTGGAACAAATGCTGCAGCTTCACCTCTAACAGGGCCAGCAACTAGAGGTCAGGGCCTGGGTTGTCATAGTGGGGGAGACAACTTTAGCTTGCAAACACTTACCATTACAGAGAACACAGAACTAGCTCAGATATGCTTGTATCCACTCTTGTGTATGGCGAAAGGGTGGAATGTACGACTTTGAATGAAGAATGTCTGAAGTCACAAAGGGATGAAGTCTCCGACGCCTGAAACCATGACGCTGTTTGCGTCACTGGCCTATAGAGTGCACACAACCCTAGACCACAATGGCAATGAAGGGATTTACAACAGAAAGCCCTGCGTCATGCATCAAAGTTCCAAAAGTTGATATACAGCCTGGCTTCCCTCTGCTGCTTCAGAGCAAGGAGGGCCAGGCAGCCTGAAACAGACAGCCCAGCCCAGACTTAAATACACTGATTTATTTAGAGATACAATAGAATGTGTAGGAATTTCAGAGGGGCGCAGGCCCACAGCCCTAATGGAGAAACCCCCCCTGCTCTAATCTACTGCACTCTATGCCTCTCTACATTACTGTGCACCACTTTACTCTATGCCAGTGCACTCTACCCCAGCCTACTATGCACCGCTGCACTATACACCACTCGATTCTAGTCCACTCTGCAACACTGCACTCAATGCCACTACTCTGTACCACTCCACTCACATCACTCTACTCTGCAATGAGCTACTCAACGCCACTCTATGTCACTGCACAATATGACACTCTACTCCACTTGGCAACAATCCATGCCACTGTAACCAACACTGCAGCACTCTACTCTATGTCACTGCGCTTTACTCTGCACCACTATACTCTGTGGCGCAATCGGAACCTGCGAGTATGCTTGTACGTGCCGTCTCGGGGTTTCTTCAATCTCCTGATAAACCCAGAGACGGCACGTACAAGCATACTCACAGGTGCTGATTGTGCCACAAATAATTGAGAAGGTGTGGCACACGGTCTACAGGGGCGAATCAACTAAAACCCCACGAATTTTCATTCCCTAAGACAGCGGTTCCCAAACTTTTTTGACCTGTGGCTCCCTTGACCTAGTCGGCAGTTGGCCGTGGCTCCCCGCCATTTGTTTACCAGTGGGTGGGGGGGATGTAAGCCCAACCTCGGGAGTACTTCCTGTTGTCTTCCTTAAAGTAATTGGGACTCAGTGATGGTTGGAATGCTTGAATTATTAATCTCATCCACTGGCAATCACTTTGGCTGCATCCCAATCCATCGTTTTTTTCCCCAACAGAGTGCCTGCTACAAAACCTTTATTTATGCCAACTGCTGCTTTCAGTAGCTTTTGGTAGTGAGACCCGCTCTGAGAAAATGGATTCTTGAGTTTGGTCTGTCGTAATCAGTATCACCAGCATTATTTTTACACTAAAAAGGAGGGCTCCTTATGAGTGGCTTCACCGACCCAGAGTGACGCATGCAGGTGCAGGACTATACGTCTCAGTACCTGCGCAAAGGCTTCGCGCAGGCCTATGCGGAGAAAGCTATGTGCCTGGCTTCAGAACTCATTCACCGCTAGCAAGAGGGGAGCTGGAATGAACCAGGGCAGGCAGCTACATGGAAGTGCAAAAATAATCTGTCAAACGTTGTGTGCATGAAGATGAGTGTGTGTTTGAAAGTGAGCGTGAGACAGGAGTGAGTGACTGCTATTGTGTCTTAGAACAAGTGAGACTTAGAATGAGGGCAAGTGAGCGAAAGTGATAGTGCATTGCACTGAATCAGAGTGAGTATGGAAGTGAGAAAGAGTGTGAGTGAATGAGTTTAAAAGGAGCATGAGGGGGGCGTGGCCAAGATGGCGGAGTGAGGAGACGCTTTCGCCCGGAGCTCCCGACCCGATCCGGGCCCTGAGCCTTCTAAATCGCTTGTTCTCCCCCCTTCGGCACAAAACCGTTTTGGGACGGTGTGGGAACTGGTCAGGTTCCCACACCGCTAAATCCGAAGTCCAGCTCTGAAGTGGCCGGGGACCCGTAGTCCGGACCGCAGCACGGAGCGGCGCAAAGGCCGGAAGCGGAGGCAGATAGCGGCCTAGCTGGGGTCGGGAAGGGCTCTGTCCCCGACGCCCGCAGAAGCCAGCGGTAGTACAGTGGAAGGAAGTGGAGGTACACCTGGGCGCCGCGACGGTGCTGGGAAGCCCTGAGAAGCGCCTGCTGCCCACTGGGAGGCCCCACCCCTGGTTGACGGTCCCGTCACAACCCGAGGCCGCGGCTGCGGCCTAGCTGATCGGAGGCTCTGCGGGCCGGAAGGGTGGTGCCGCTGGAAGCATGGGTGGAACCAGAGGCCGCAGCGACGAGGCCTGAAATAGGGAACCTCCAAGGACTGCACCGGAGGCGTTTGACCCAGGGCGACTAACGACTGACCCCGGGGTCGTACGAAGAGGCACCCGGAGACTGCGCCATCGCCGAGGGCGGTGAAACAACCTGCAGAGGCGCGAAGAGCCGCCATAGTCGCTCTGGGAGGAAGCTGGCGGACTACGGTGGTGCGCGGTGCCCTTGAGAGTTACTCCACAGACGGTCGGCTGGCCGTAGACAGCGGCAGCGGTCACCGAAGAGGGAGCCAGGCGCAAGGAATTGGACTGCACAGGTTGCGGAAGGGACCCAGCACTTGCTCGCTGCGCCGCCGAGGGCAGATAGTGGTGCCCGGGCTACAGAGGGCATTCCTAGAATCTGGGGACTCGGCAGGAGCACCCTGCGGAAGAGGGCCGAGTAGTCACAGCAAAAAGAGGCAAGAGGGGCCGGAGCCCGGGTGTCTGGCCAGGTGCGGTGACTGTCAACAGCAGAGCGGCCTAGCGGACAAGATGGCGAACCAGAAGGGCAGTAAAAGGAACGACCGCAAGCTCCCTGAGATGCTCGGCAGGTCCCAGGCCAGGGGAGACAGAAATCAACCTTCGCCGAGTACGGCGAGTGGCTCTCACACGGCAGGAGGCGGTGAACCCCCGGTCACCAGATCCTTCTTGGAGTCACTTTTTGGCACAATGAGAGACGATTTCCAAACGCTAAAACAGGAGGTGGCCAGGGAAGTCCGTGAAATCCGGAGAGAAGTGGACGGCCTAGGAGAGAGGGTAGCCACGGTAGAAAGCTCCACACAGAGACAGGATGAGGAAATCACGTAGCTACAACAAGAAGTGCTGCGCTTGAGGGACCAACAGATGGACCTCCAGGCACATAATGAGGACCTGGAAAACCGCTCTCGGCGGAATAATATCAGGATCCGGGAGTTCCATCGACGGAAGAGGGGACAGATGTGGCGGAATACCTAAGGGAGCTCTTCAGAGACATATTGGGTGAAGCAGCGGACTTTCCGATACGGATTGATAGAGCTCATCGAGTGGGCCCTCAGAGGCGCGCTACAGCCCCACCCCCGGACATATTGGCCTTTCTTCCTGATTTTCCACTGAAAGAGCGAATCATGGCGGAGGCCCGGAAAAAACCCTCGCTGGCATTTCAAGGACACCCCGTGGCCTTATATCAGGACCTGTCTGTGATCATCCTACAAAAGCGGAAAGCGTTCAAAATCGCAACAGACTACTTGAAACAGCATGAAACATCTTATTCATGGGGTCATCCTTTCCGCCTTATTTTCAAGTGGAATGGTGAGATGCATCAACTGAGGTCCCTACAGGACACGAGCGAAGTACTGGGGATCACCGCGGAGGAGGAGGTCTCAGCCACGCCACGCAGGAGACGCGCCACAGAGGACGGATGGCGCAGGGTCTCGAGGCGCAGAACGTCAGCGGCATCCCAGCGTCCGAGCTCGCCCACCATCCGGGCTGATATGGCGAGCGCCATCCAAGCAGCATCCAAAGACGCCGTGGTGCACGAAGGTGTCGCGCTAACAGCGTAAGACTGCTCCGGGGGGAGAACGGCATTGCATTACTGTTCTTGCAGGCCTGGGCCATGGAGGGTGGGGAGGGAGCGGAGGGGGGAAGGGTGTGGCTGGACGTCCACTACGATACGATACCATGGACTTGTCCGGACAGGACATGGCTGGGACAATTTCTCAGAAGATGTTTGGGGGTTGGGGGGGAAGGGGTGGGGGGGAGTTGGGGAACCGAGAGGGGTGTGGGAGGAGGGAGAGTTGGGGAGTTGGGGGACAGGGGGGTTGGGAGTTGGGTAGGGGAAGGGGTGGGAACAGTCCGTTCAGTGTTCTTGATGCTTCCACGATGCCCCGATGGGGAGCTCTGGGCAGTTGAGGCCCACAGACCCTCCCTCACTGTAATAGACCCACTGCATGTTTCATTCTGTTCTGATTCTCTATGGCAGCCCTTAAGGTAGTGACCCTTAATGTTAAGGGGCTTAATAACCCTGTCAAGAGGAGGGCAGTCCTGTCCTTGCTGGAGAACACACAGGCTGACATCTGTCTTCTACAGGAGACCCATTTGCTTGCGCTGGACTGCTATAGATTACGATCCCGCATATTCCCCAAGCAGTTCTTCTCTTCGAACACCACCAAGACAGCTGGGGTGGCGATATTGGTGTCTAAATCCTTTAGAGGAGAGGTACTACACAAGTTTGCAGAGCAGAAGGGGAGACTCTTAGCGCACAGATTCAAACTAGGGGCCCTGAAATTCACCATCGGGACGATATACTGTCCGAATGAACATCAGGATAGCTTCTTTTAATCAGCATTAGTGGACATAACAGCTTCCCCGGACAGACACATTATTTTGGGTGGAGACTTGAATATGATGTTTGACTCGGCTATGGACAGGTCGGCCCAGCGTTCCCACCAGACAGGGGAAATGTCACAGGTAACTAAATCCAACTGGTGGACCTGGATCTTCACGATCTTTGGCGCCACTTACACCCCACGGACCGAGATTACTCTTTCTATTCTCACGCACACAAAACATACGCCAGGCTGGATCACCTCATAGTTACCGGCCCGGTCCGTGATTTGGCTACGACGTCGGAGGTGGGGGTCATCTCTCTATCTGATCACGCGCCGGTCTCAGGGAGCTTCTCTCTGCCGGCTGATCGGGCCCCCCGTGGGGTCTGGCGCCTCAGAGACGCTCTCTTACATAGGAAAACAGTCGTGCAACGAGTTACGGAGGCGATTAGGGACTTCCAAACACATAATGACAACGCGGACAGCTCGGTGGTGACACAGTGGGCCGCAATTAAAGCGGTAGTCAGGGGGGAATTCATTGCGGTCTCCTCTGCGGAGAACAGGGAACGGGGACAGAAACGGGACGAGCTCACGCAAAAACTCAGGGAACTTGAAGAGGTGCACCGCCGCACAGGGGCCCCCAGGATTTGGAAGCAGCTGAAGGCAGCGAGGAAACTCCTGTCATCCCTGGATATGGACAGGGCGGAATATGCAGCATTACGATTGAAACATGCTTATTACACGGGGGAGACAGGTGTGGCCGCCTTCTGGCGAACAAACTTAGAGTGGCCCACGAACGCCATCGGGTGAAGGAGATTGCGGCGGGAAATGACGGGCTGGTCACGGAGGATGTTCAGATAGCCGAGGCCTTCCGCCGATTTTATGCGGAATTATATACTGGGGAGAGCCTGATGGCGCAGGAGTCGGAGGACTACCTGGACTCAGTCACCCTCTCGTCCCTAGCACCGTCTCAAACGGAATATCTCAAAAGGGAGATCCGGGTTGAGGAGGTAATTACTGCCATCTGCAGGCTTAAACATGGTAAGGCCCCTGGGCCAGACGGCTACACGGCGCTCTTCTACAGAATGTTCAGCGCCACGTTGGCTCCCATACTGACTAAATTGTTTAATTCATTCTCCGAACTGGGGGCGATCCCACCGGATCTCCTCCAGGCCACAGTATCGGTCATACCTAAACCAGGGAAGGACCGGACCCAATGCAGCTCGTACCGTCTGATTTCCCTTTTAAACGTTGATTTAAAACTTTACACAGGAATTCTGGCGGCGCGCCTAGCGCTCCATCTGCCGGGTCTGGTGAAGTCGGACCAGGCTGGCTTTGTACCCGGGAGACAGACGGTGGATAACACCAAGAGGGTAGTACATATTCTGGAGAAGGCCTCCCGGGGAAAGGATGCTACTATCGGTTGATGCTGAAAAAGCGTTCGACCGGGTGCACTGGCCCTATTTGGAACAGGTAATGGCGAAGATGGGCATAGGCGAAAAATTTCGCACCCTGGTTTTTAATTGCTACCGGTTCCCGTCGGCGGTGGTGCGGGTGAATGGCTGTAGCTCTCAAAGGTTTTGCATTGAACGAATCACTAGACAGGGCTGCCCATTATCCCCACTCCTTTTCGCTATGTACATGGAGCCATTTGCCCAGAGAATACGGCAGAACCCGGACGCGATTGGAGTGAGGATGGAAGGATATATTCACACGGTCAGCCTCTACGCGGACGATGTGATTCTGACCTTAGAAGATCCGAGGCGTGCTCTACCCGCGTGCATTGACGAATTAGAGGCTTTTTCAAGGGTGGCTGGATTCAAAATGAATATGGGGAAATCTACGGCCCTGGACATCTCCCTGACTCCTGCAACACGAAGGGAGTTACAAGGCCTCTTCCCCATGCATTGGTCGGCCCACCAGGTCCAGTACTTGGGTATCCTGTTGGTATCTACATTGCAGGCCATGGTGACAGCTAATTATGCAGCTCTGACTGGGAAGATTAAGGAGGAACTGGGGAGATGGAGTAAGGGCTTGATATCATGGCTCGGGAGAGTGGCGGCGGTTAAAATGACGGTCCTCCCACAGATCTTATATCTATTCTGGGCCCTGCCGTTGCAGCCGCCTAAAGGTTGGCTCCAGCAGACGCAGGCGGTTCTGTCTCGCTTTGTTTGGCAGGGCCGCAAACCTAGGATGAGGAGGGTTCTCTCCACGTTGGCTCCGGAGTCTGGGGGACTGGGGGTCCCAGATTTGCGCAAATATTTTCAAGCGGCGCAGCTGAGATACCTGGTCGAATGGAGCCGATGGGAGTCAGACAAGCACTGGTTGTTCCAGGATCAGGCGGTGGCGGGCCGTCCCTTACAGGAGGTGCCCTTCCTGCGTAGAACTCATCGCCCCCGAACCTCCACGCGTCTTTTGTTACGCGGGTTCCGCTGAGGGTGTGGGATGTTACTAACAATGCACACAAGCTTACCACGTTCCCCTCTCCGTTCACACCTATTGCAGACAACCCGGACTTCACGCCGGGGACTGGCCTGGGTGCTTTTGCACACTGGCGCGCTGCCGGTTGCAGGACCCTCTTCCATTTGTACGGGCCGGACGGAGTTCTCCCTTTTCAGACTCTCAAAGAGGAGTATCGTTTATCTGAGACAGATAGGATGCGCTACTGGCAGGTGTGACACTGGGCTTTGCAGCCACAGGTGCGTGAACTGGCAGACAGGAAGTTATTGCCGTACGAAAAATGGTTGGTGACGCGCGCCTCGGATGCTAAGCTTATCACGGATCTTTATAAAATGTTACAGCCCCCCCCCCACCCATTTTCATAACCCTGGTAGGGAACGCTGGAACAGGGAGCTGGGTAGAACACTGAGCCATAAAGAGTGGGACCAGATTTCATACCGCGCACGACACTCTGCATATCATATAGGACTAACTGAAACATTCACCAAAGTGTCTACATACTGGTATTACACTCCGGAGCGGTTGCATGAGATGAATAGGCATATTGATAATACCTGTTGGCGGGAGTGTGGGCAACCTGGTACACTGACACATGTCCTGTGGGAGTGCCCGCTGTTGCGCCTTTATTGGGAGGAGGTGCTAGATGAGATCGATACCCACTTTGAGACAGAGTTGCCCCGCTTCCCAGCATACGTCCTGCTGGGCTTACCTAACGGGCTGATGTATCCACTAAAATCGCGCAGGGGTAGACAAATTGCCATAGCACTGGGCTCCGCAGTTCAAAACATCCTAATACACTGGCGGACTACCACTGTTCCGTCCATCACGGGTTGGCTACATAGATTATGGCATGTCCTGGGCATGGAGAAATTATCACTGATGATGGCCGGGGAAGTAGATCAATTCGAGGAGTTGTGGCAGCCCTTTCATGCACTACTGGCCACTGAGTTCAGGGAACTAACATGTCCGAGGTACCTGAGGCTGTTGAGACTGACACCACCGCAAGACTTCACCGCTTAACAACCACAAGGCCGGGTAGGGCGAGGGGGTAAGGGTGTAGGCAGAGCTCAGAAAGTTTAGCTGGACAAGACACTGGACGGGGGTAACGAAGGGGGGTAGGGGGGACTGGGGTGGGGGGGAGTTGGGGGAACTGTTTCTTTAAAAGGGGAAGGGTACAGAGAATCCATTTCTACCTCAGGGTGTTGTTTAATGTGATGCGTATGGGAGCGGAGCTCACACAGCCTCTACTGCGTTTGCGGGACACGCAGCATTACCTTGAGATGGGCTCCCGGGGTTACAGCACAAATGTCATTGCTTGAATGTCCTTCTTATCTATGTACTCTTTCAATAAAATCCTTTAAACATAAAAGGAGCATGAGTGAGAGAGTGTTTGTAAGTGTGCTGTAGAGCTTTCGAGGCTGGTGCTGACACTGGCATTCGTGGTGTCAACTTTAGTTGTGTTTCAAGCCACTGCTACTTTAATGGTGATGTGCAGTGACAGGCCCCATGTAAAGGTTAATAGGTCCTGATCAGACCAATCCAAATTAAAGTCTTCTTCCTACACCCAGAATAACATGGTTCGGAAAAAATCACGTTCAGACCCTGAGGATAATTCCAAAAACATAGCGTACTCTGGAGTTATTCTACATCACCCAGACATGGAAATATCGCAAGCCATCCTGTGTGGGCAGTTCCTCTACCAATCACACTCAGACCTTGCTGCGCTAACTAGAATACTGAGCGTTAGGCTGCCTACTTACTACTTAAACTGTACCTTATTCAGCCGCTATGCCAATGCTTTTTGAAATTAGCTTTAGCCACTTTGCACAGTATTCCCACTGCTGTACAGCACGGCTACAAAACGTTGACAAAGCAAAGAACTCTCATAGAAAAGAGCTATTGGCTTTGTCAATGCTTGTTGCTGATGTCTGCTCCACTTGCAACAATAAATAATTGTTTTTCAAGTGTTACTTTCCTTTGGGGCCAGGGGTCGCAAGAACAGCTGCGACCCCTGGCAACCCGTAAATGACTTCTGAATCCTCTCTTGGCTCTCTGCTATTCCTTCCTCTGTCTAAGGGCCTGTCTCTCCCTTTATTGCACCCCACCCTCCCTCTGTGACCCTGTACCTCTCCCCTGTATAGCCCTATCCCTCGTCTCACTACCCCCTCTTCACGGCTACCTGCCCTCTGATATTTATGGCTCAATGGAGAGTGCAGGTGCCAGAATGAGTGAGCGGACCTGGAAAGAATCAAGAGAGGAAGCTGAACCAAGCCAAGAGCTTCCCTCCAGTTCCCAGGCACCCCCACCCCTTTCACACCAGCCTCTCTAGTGCCGACCCCATTTCAGAGACTTTATCTCACCTGTTTCCTTTCTACGAGTTCATAGGACAGGCTCCAGTCCAGTCCAGTCCAGTCCAGTCCAGTCCAGTCCTTCTTCTCGCCCCTTTCCTTGCCATTCACCTTTTTCCTTCTTTTTCCATATCTCCAAACTCTCCCTCCCTATCTTCTTCTATTTTCCTTTTATCTCCATATAATGTCCAAGCCGTGCCCGCCGAATGACGGACGGCTGAGGGCTGTTGGTAGCAATTTCCCACATTGTGCGCGCGGCGCCCCTGGCACCTCATTACAGCGCACCGGGGTGCCGCGGCGCACAGTTTGGGAACCACTGCCCTAAGAATTGAAAAAAGGAATTGAACACTACCCTTGCGCACCAAGAACGGTCGGAAGGGGGGGTTTATAAAACGTACACCACGAATATTGATTCCACAAGAATTGAAAAAAGGAATTGAACAATACCCTTGCACACAAAGAACGAACGGAAGGGGGGATTATAAAACGTACACCTAATAAGATGATCGAAAGGAATTGAGAAGATCAATGACATTCAGAGTGGGCAGTCAAACCCAGATTGAAGATTTGATGTTTTTAAATTGTTCTGTTCTGAGGAAGGTGGTTGTACATACAGAAAAGACACCGAAACACGTTGACAAAAGGACCAATTTTTAACACAGTTATTGTATTTGTTTAATATGTGAACACTACTTATTGTTTTATGTGAGAGAAAATATTCACAGTGTTCCATTCGTATGAAATGTTTGATACAACAATCTTTGCAATGTATGGAATATTGTGTATTTATGTGGTTTTAATTCTATTTAATAGATTGTATTGATTCTTTCTAAATTTGAAATAAGTTTGAAAATAAAATGAAAATAAGGACATGAACCTACGTGTTTGAGATATTTGAGGTATATGTGATTTCATTATTGTAATTTTCGATGGTCAAGTATATATTGGTGGGATTTATCACAGTTCAATTGAGTTACACAGAAAGATAACAGACAGATATGAAGCCAACTACTAGACCAAAGATTTGACTTTCTTGGAAAGGGAGGTGGACACGCCACATCTCTGTAGTTCACAATCTGGATTGAAATTCCAGTCTTGTGGACAGCAAATCATGATGAATGTAATGTTTTCCACTTGGCCCTGATAGATTAGACGACAATTCAGTGTTGGCGCTCTGAGAGGCAATTTTTTACTCATCTATGTCCTGCCAGGATCTTCGTGCAGATCTATATGTTATCCATTTATTGATGAGTGGCCAAAACTGCCCCTTCCATGAAGACTCTGAGCAGCTCCACATCTATACTGAACAGTAAGTACAGAGTCCTGGGGAACACCACATGTAACTGGGGGAGCGTTTCAAAGAGAAACTCTCTAGCCTGACCAACTGTTTACAGTTGATAAAGATGGACAAAAAACAACTTTGAACGTTACCACTTACGTCCATGCATGAATTCAGAATCTCAAGTAGCCTCTAATGGTTAACCGTGTCTAAATCCGCAAATGTATTTATTTATTTATTTATCACATTTGTAGAGCGCTCTGTTGCCCGGAGGTGTCCTGGCGCTAGAACCGGTGTAAACGGGTGAGGAGACAAGATGCACATCCGACATAAGGTGAATGTGTTCCAGGATCTTCAGAGTGGCTACGGAACCCGACTGCTATTGGGTTAGCAGATTATTAAGATCACTGTTAGCAATAAATTGATGTCTACAAATTTTCCTATAACCTTATCCAGCCATGGCACATTTGTGAGTGGCCGATATTACATCCACACCCAGAACCCTAGAGTTGCTAAGGGAGGAAACTAGAGGCTACTGGGTGTTCAGGGTGAGCTGGCCTCCAAACCTAATATGCACACACAAAAGAAGCCACCCTGAATAAATCTCTGATTCTATACACAAAGGCCAGCACTCTACACTTGATTAAGTGGGGTGCTGAGCATCTCAAAAAATGTGAAGGACTGTCCTCCCACACCACCGGGTGTCATGCTTCATAATTTCCAGTCCACGCTCCCTAGAAACTTCATTTGTTAGAGAGCGAGACTACAGCTGGAGACAGGGAAGCACTTCTAAAATCTAAGTGTGGGCCTGTGATAAAGTGAAAAAGTAAAAGGTTAAAAACCAAAGTAAACACCAAAATTCATGTATTTATTAGGCGCTTACTTCATAATATTAAAAATCAAGAGAGTGGATATGGGGAGCTAATACCCCATCACCACGAGTGTCATCAACATGTTTCTGCCATATTGGCCCGGAGGGTCCGTGGCATTCATCAGGACAAAATAGCTAGGGCTCCTATCTAAACTCTTCTGGTTAAGATACTACCACCTTGTAGGGTGACCTATGTCAACCTCTACATAAAGTTGGGATTTCTTGAAACCTGTAAAATAAAGGTTAACATTGTGTCAAAGGGGCTAATGCTCAAGCGTGTTTAAAGATTCAGAAATAACAAATACATCATGCGTATTAATAAAATTACGCATGTGGATGTGGAACACGTCTCTGCAAGCGTGGCGCACATACACCTTTGAAATACTTAAGTTCTGGGAGACCAGCTCACATTCTTACCACAAGTCAGGGATTAAGTTGCCCCATACGAAGGGAAACTGGGGGACCCCTGTAGTCACACTCTAAGGTTAGAGTAAAATAAAATAAAATATTGGAAGGTAAATGATTGCAAATGCACTATGTCCACTTACTCTGACCAGGAGCTCAGTCATGTGAAGCCTCTGGTTTCTCAAGCATACACCCATGCACACTCTTACTGCCTCAAGGTGCCTCCCTCGCCATTCTCCTAAAGGCGTCCTCTTCTCTTCCCCGCTGGTGGTGGAATGAGCAAGGGCCTGCTGTTTTTATAGGTACTGAGTAATTACTTAAATGGGTTAATGAGTGGCACCTGGTGCGTAATTAGGTTGTCAAAGATCCGGTGTCCGGGGGCGCTACCTGGATGTTGCGTATAATTGAAGCTGGAGTTTCGTTTGTTTGACCAGCTCGGGATCTGGCGGTAGCGGGATACATCACCGCCAGCTAAAAGTACCCCCGGTGTTAAGTAGCCGGTGTCCCAAACCAAGTTGCCTGGGGCCGCGTCATAGAGGCAACATGACGAGAAGACTCGGGTTCGGTCCATCAGTATCAGGCGTGTGCTGACAAGAAGACCGGGCGTGGATTCAGCCACGCATGTGTGTAGCCATGCGGCCGCATTACCTGGCGACAATGGATGAAGCAGCAGTGTGCTATTGCTGTTTTGTATTCTTGTCAGAAACAGTGGTTCCTATGGAATAATAGAATGAATATAGAAAATAAGGTGCACAATAACAATGGAAGGGTTAAAATGATCATTTGGCCAACAGCAGACATACTGACGCTGTTGTGCTGCCCGCGTGAAGGGTTAGTCTTCATTGAAAAATACTTGCATCTATAGGTGGGCTTCATACCATATGTAGGTACAGACCACCAAATTTAACATTCTTGATTCACTGGTCAGCGCGACAGCACCGCTTGTGATAAACACCAACTCCAGAGTTCCTCATCATCG
Organism: Lissotriton vulgaris; assembly: GCF_964263255.1. Taxonomy (NCBI): domain Eukaryota; kingdom Metazoa; phylum Chordata; class Amphibia; order Caudata; family Salamandridae; genus Lissotriton; species Lissotriton vulgaris. The sequence continues at coordinate 1,104,015,630 of NC_141693.1, forward strand.
TCTTCATACACGTCTCTGTGTATCAACAACACAGTAACAGTGCTCAGCTACCCATAGAGAGCCAGCCTTTACTCTCACTTGGGTACTCGGCTGGGTGTCCTTGTGAGTATCTCGCTTTCATTTTCCTCCTTCACCCACTGTTGGCACGTACACCTCACGCAGCTGCGCATTCTACCCATCAGATGTCCCTAAATCCATAGGTCCTGTTGAGACCCTAGATCACTTATAGGGTTGAAACGTAGTCGACAACAAAAGAAAGCAAACCATTAACAGCGCGTGTTATTGTATATAGCTGCTGTAATTTTGTATTGAGTTGCTAAATGGTCGACTTTTTTGAAAACCTTGCAAACATTGTAAAATACTGTCACAATTTTGTCACCAATATTTTAGGTTACTGTTTCTCACTGGGAACACTACGCTCCTTTTGCTTTTTCTTTGTATATAGAATCCTGTTTGTAAAATATAAAATATGATTGCATCAAACTAAAACCATAGGTGTATGTGGTTTCTTCGCCCTCTGACATCACTTTAACCCTTCCATTGCGATTGTGCACCTTTTATTGAGTCTATTATTCCACAGGAACCACTGTTTCTGACAATAATTTACCCACCCAGGTTCCTTAGTGAGTTGGGTTACCTTGTCCATTTTCTCAATTGCTGTCTTGTGTGTCATTTCAAATTTAAAAGAGGGGCCAAGGCATTTTATCATAAATTGTTATGTTCCTCTTGACTACATTGAGTATAAATCTGTGTGTTTTTTACTACTCCAATGATATTATTTCAACTTTTAAAAAGGTAAAAATCCAAGGTCTCATCACACATTTGTTTTGTTCATCATTATTTTACCGAATTTAGAATAAATCTCAGTATCGTTTTATTCTACAGCATCAAAGATGCGGGTCACTATTATTGTGGAAAGATGAAATGCAGCGTGGACAGAAAAATTTGTCAAAACTTGTTAATTCATCATAATTTCTATCTCAGCTATAGTGATTCTAAGTAACAGTTTCACCACCTCAATGACACAGAGTGGAGGTCTCTAAGAAGGGGCGGCAAGTGGGGGCATATTTTAGCAATGACATACGTTAATGGAGATGTATTTCACGAGTATTCATAGCTGCAAGGTATGCGTTATTGTGACTGTATCATCCAATCTGAATCCATGGTACATCGTCGTTGACACCGGATTCCTATGTTCTTAAACGGTACACCCAGCATTGTTTACGGGTGTGCAATCTTCTTTGTATATTTGGGCAATGTGAGCAAATGTTTTCAAGGACCGCCCATTTCTGGTCCCCATCCTATTGACCTTTCTCTAAGTAATGGTGCGTCAGTTTGGTGTTGTTTCATTTGCACTTAATAGTACTGCGGTGCTCATTGATTCTCATTTATATATTCCTGGTGGTCATACCTATTTACAAAACGTCGCACGGGCACGAGATGAGGTAAACAACGTTTTCACTATAAAAGTTCGTGAAGTCCTTCAAAACCCATGGTTTACCTGTTTTATGCCCACCTCTTTTGTGGGACGTGTATAGGCATGCCACACAATTCCCAAAGGGATAGTGGCGTACTGGCCGCTGGTGTTCCCATAGGTTTGCCTGGGTCTATATTGGTGGTAGTGGTGTTTTTGCATGGACCAGTTCATCGTGGATATTTCTATTTCTTTTAAAACGCGAACAGCAGTTGAGGCCACTGTTTCTCTGCTCCATTCAAAATGTGGCAATTTTTTCGCACTATAGTTTGGACCTTGTTGGAAATAGGGGTGTATGTAGTGACACACACCATTCTGTCGTCTTGTTTTTCATGGTTTTCAAGCAGGGCATCTGGGTTATTATTCCTTGCTCTTGTCACTAGTTTTTTAGGGTAGTGGCATGTGTTCAATTTGTCCTCCAGGATTTGTATTTGTGTATCCTAGAATAAAATCTTTTTAACTATTCTTCTTTCTCGGGCTACGTATCCCTAAAACCCATCAATTATTGCAGCCATACAACTTTAATTAGTATCGAAAGTCTGGTTGCCTCACACAAACACTTCAGTTAGTAGACCAATCACAAGTCTAGTACCCCGGCCAATGGGATTCCGGCATCACAAGCCCGTGTATGCAAATATTCTAGATCCAAATACACTCTTCTGATTGGCTCTTATTTGGACCAATGATGCGCCAGATACGGTATTTAAACACGGCGCCCCGCACTTTCTGGTAGACTCCACGCAACCAGAGAAGCAGGCAGTCCTTCGCGATCCTATAGGTAAGCGGACATGGAAACATGGGGAATGTAGAAGGCAAGCTTTAAAACTAAAACGCTTTACCTCTAACGGCCCTGTTTGCACTTTTGTCTCGATTTCTAGTGAAACAATTGTTTTCATCGCAAGGACATGACGTAAGCGCCCCTGGTTCCCTTTTAAATGGAAAGAAAAGCGCACTACGAGGCTCAACTATTTGAAACGACTACTGCCAACGTTTAGCGCCCTAGTAACAGGTATGCCAGTCCTCTAATAAAGCTAGATGAGGTAGTACGATACGCTGTAATTACAACTATCATGACCAGTGCCCTTTCCCTGTAAAGATATATTACTTGCCTCCTCCTAACTGCCCATTACTGTTTTGACTTATAGGACTTCCTACCTGTAACTCGATAAAGAGACGCAATTTTAAAATGGATATATGAAGCCAGTATTTCATTGCCTACACCATATTTTATTGTGAAAAATAATGGAAATCTGACAACATCACAAAGTTGATTTAAAGGTAACTATATAACAATAAAAAATTATCGCTATAGAAAATTCCAATTTGGTAATCAAAAACATGGGATGCAGGTCATAATCCCTGTTCTTTAAATCTGTCAAATATAAACAGCAACTTTAAACGCCAATTAATATCAAGCTAAATACAACTAGATGTTTTCTGTTAAATTTGTTAATAAGAGGAAGAATTAACAGGAGTGAAATGTAATAGTCCCCGTTTTTCTAGAGGTCTACAAAAGTGAGAAAAAAATATTCCTCCTCACAAGCCAATCGAGGCCTTTGAAAATGATAGGTAAAGGGAAATTAGCGGACTAGTCAGTTCCCAGAAACATAGAAGTGCATACATCTGAAACGAATGTTGTAGCATATTAGAAAATGTATTGTGATTGTTTGTAAAGGAACTTGGTATTCAGGCTATATCGGATTGTTTTTAGATTGCCACATGTAACAACAAACACAAATGTACGACCAACTGTAATGTATTAGGAAGGCTTTCACTTATGTAATTATTTTTGTATTGTTATCCTTTCAACTGTAGGAAATTAAAACAATTCTAACAATCTGGAATTATGATTTATCCACTCTAATCCATTGTGTATCCATTCTTTAGGGAGATTATATTGACCCCTGTACTACGACAGATATCAATTATAGTCTTGACAAAGGTGGATAGAATTGTGAGAAACCACCGAAACGCGTCGACGCACTCTTCAGTATAATTCTCGACTCGGATATCCTTGTTGATAAACTGTATTGTTGTGTACATAACATTGGTGTCAGAAATAGAGTTTGAATATACGCTTAGTATTGCACAAGTTTAATGTCTTACTGTTTTCTGTCTTCATGTATCAATTTTGCTGGTCAATATTGAATGTCAGGTTTTTTATGTTTTTTTTATTGTTTTCATTGTTTTAAAAATCTGTGTTAAGTGGTCTTTTAACCGTCCACTTTTTTAATTACTGTATGATCAATAAATTGTGGTCTTTTTTCATATACGTGAATCTTGTAATTGTTTTCGTCCATAAAGTTTTATAAATTTCATTTCTGTTCAAGGGAATCTCTCCTTTTATACTTGTGTATCCTAGACATCCAGGTAGGAGCAGTTTCTCCTGATGCGAAGGAACTGGCCTACGGGGAGATTCTGTCTGAGTGCCTTAGGGTGGAAGCTTTTGAACATGAGGAGGCTGTTTTTGTCCGTTGTCTTATTGTGGACGCTTGTTTTCATTCCATCATGATGCAGTGTTATAACTAGTTCCAAGGACACTGCTTTGTTTTTATTGATAGTATATGTGAATTTCAAATGTTCATCCTTTGAGTTCACCCACCCCGCAAATTCTATTGCTTGTTGTTCGTTGCCGCGCCATACTATCAGGACGAATGTCTGACAAAATATCGAATACAAAAATATCGAGGTACAAAAATATCGGAGCAAAAATATCGACAGCAAAAATATCGGAATCCTATCTTCATTAAGGTAAGTACAAAAATATCGAAAAAATAATATCAAAGTACAAAAATATCGGAATCAAAAATATCGTTTTTTTAAATTTATTAATAATAATGTAAAAATAATATTTAAATACATATAATTTTACAAGTATTAAATAAAAATATTAAAACAAAATTAAAACGAATACATATACATATAAAATACTTAAAAAATTAAAGGAAATTAAATTTTTTTCATCTAATTTATTTGATGTAAAGTAATATTTTTTTGTTTTTACCCTGTACGCCTGTGCCCCAAAAACCCAAAACTGACCCTAAACCCTAAAAATATTCCTGTACCCCAAAAACCCAAAACTGACCCTAAACCCTAAAAATACCCCTTTACCCAAAAACTTAAAACTGACCCTGAACCCTAAAAATACCCCTTTACCCATGAACTGAAAACTGACCCTGAACCCTAAAAATACCCCTTTACCCAAAAACTGAAAACTGACCCTGAACCCTAAAAATACCCCTGTACCCATGAACTGAAAACTGACCCTGAACCCTAAAAATACCCCTTTACCCAAAAACTGAAAACTGACCCTGAACCCTAAAAATACCCCTTTACCCATGAACTGAAAACTGACCCTGAACCCTAAAAATACCCCTTTACCCAAAAACTGAAAACTGACCCTGAACCCTAAAAATACCCCTTTACCCATGAACTGAAAACTGACCCTGAACCCTAAAAATACCCCTTTACCCAAAAACTGAAAACTGACCCTGAACCCTAAAAATACCCCTGTACCCATGAACTGAAAACTGACCCTGAACCCTAAAAATACCCCTGTACCCAAAATTAATTAATATAATAAAATTACCAATTAATTATTAATTAACAATAACAATAAAGTCAATATATTAGCACATTTGCTGTAATTAATTTAATTTAATAATTAATATTATTGTGCCCAATTAATTAATTGAGAATAACAATAAATTATATATTTAAAAAATTACTATAATTAATGTAATAACATAATTAATAATAATTAATTACCAACTAATTATTAATTAACAATATGTAAAAAAATTATAATAATTAATTAACTAATTATTAGAAAGTAATTACCAATTAATTATTAATTATAATATGTACAAACATATATCACTTAATTAATTATTATTAAATTACTTCCCACCCTATTCCCCTATAAACCCATAAGCCCGCTACAGAACATATTTATCAATTAATCAATTAATAAAAAATAATTAAAAATTAATTCTCAATTAATTAATTAATAATTCCTACTAATTAATAATTAATTTAACATAATTAAATTACTTCCCACCCTATTCCCCTATAAACCCACAACCCGCTACAGTAGTAAAAGACAATATTTAATTAAATTACATTAAAAATAAATAATAAAACATAATAAATACAATATAATATACACTAAATGTATTTAAAAATTGATATTAGTAACATCAAAGTTATTAATTTCGATATTGTTAACATCGATATTTACAACTTCGATATTACTGATAACATACCAATATCGATATTTAGACTGTCGATATTACTTACCTTCGATATTTTTGTATATCGATATTTAAAACTCGATATTTTGGTATATCGATATTTAAAACTCGATATTTTGTCTGTGTACCATCAGGACATCGTCGGTGTATCTGCGCCAAAGTCTCAATTGTTGTCTGTAGGGGTTTCCTGGGTTGTAGATGTGGTCAACCTCGAACTGGTGCACACAGAGGCACGCCATACTTGGAACAAAAGTGCTCTCCATAGACGTGCCCCTTATCTGATGGTTTATCGTGTCCTCATACTCAAAGAAGTTTTCTGTGAGTGCCATTTCGGCGCATTCCAGAATGAAATGCCGTGGGGTCAAGAATTGTTAACCCCACTCCTGTAGGATGTGTTCAACCACTATCAAGGTCCGTCTTTGTGGAATGCTCGTGTAAAGAGCCTTAATGTCCATTGTGATGATTCCATCTGTAGTGTAGTTCCTATATTCCCAATAGGCTCTGCGCATTGGAATAATACATCCTATAGATGTGACGTAGGACTTAGTCTCTATTGAATATACAGACTTAATTGTGAGTGCCAGCTAGCTCAGAGGTCACTAGAAACTTTCTCGAGTTCACAAGAAGGGATTTCGTTTCTGACAACCGCATAAACATGACAACTTTGTTTCCCCAAGATAAAACTGATCTTCAGAGTCGTGGAAACAATAGATAGATATTTTACTTAGTCATTCGTGCATGCTTCGTTTCAACAGAGTTGAGAGAAGTAGCGAGACTGGCGTTTTCTATAAAAGGTATTTATTGAACAGTCTTCTTTCTCAAGCATAAGAAGTGAACTACTACAATCGTAATACCGGTTGCAAAATATAATGCATACAGTAAAAAGAGTAGAATAAAATAATACTGTAAGAGCATTGAATGGTTCCTAGACCATAGATAAATACATACATAGTTAACAGAGGCTAAAAAGTGCTTGATTGGTGCGTCTAAAATACGCCTACCCCAATGTACCTAACCTAAGCTTAGTACAAGGGAAGGAGTAAGTGAGGTGTAGCATAAATGTAGTATTCTTTGCCAAGAATCAATCCAACTTGGTGTATCCGTACCTTGGAGTAGAATGAAGACGGTCAGTCTCAGGACTCGATTTCCCAACAACCCGCAAGGGTAGCTTGGAAACACTGGAGCTGGATTTCTTGACAGGAGAAAAGACAGCGTCTTTCTCAGTGCGTCTGCTGGAGGGTCGACTTCCTTTGGCACTTGCAGTAGCAAGGTGCGTCGGGCAAGTAGATAGTCGAACTGCTCCAAACCACTGTGTGTTTGCTATGGCAAGTTTGGGCATATTTATACCTTGAAGGTACCGAGATTGACGTAAAGGTGGACATAATAACGTCATCAAAGAGTGTCAGTTCTTTGAAAACTCAATGAGTTCTTGGACAAGTCAGTATTCGAGCAAGGGGAATTCCCTAGCTGCTGAAGCCGAGTTTTCCAAGAAATCGTTGTGGATTTTCGGAACTAGTGGAAGTAGCCCTGCCATATTTGAACTGCATAAACTATGTCTAAATATGGTTATGATTTCTATGCCTATATAAGGATATAGCGATTTATACCTATAAAAGGGCATAAATCAGGAAAATTACAATAGGGTCCTAGAATGTCATACAACACCCACTCCACGTTATCATGTTCAACTAAGTTTAAGCACTAAAACATATAATCTAAAGCATTTGTTTACAATCCCACCCCAAAATACATAAAAAATGCATTTGAAATGGTTGCACACGAAAAATGAGCATTTGTACTGAACGTATTTGAAAGCAATGATTTCATTGTAAGCACATAGTATCATATTGGGAATGCTAACCGAATGAATCACGAAATTGCATTTATGAAATTGCTCTTAGTTACAGAAGAAAAATTCAAGACCATCCCATAGCAGAATATACAAGTTGTTTTGTTTGCCGATTATCTCAATATTGTTTCTAGGAAGAAAGAATTCTTAAGAATAGTTCTACTTTAAGCAGATTGCTTTGTGCCAAAGTTCATTGTGCTTTTGGAAAAAAGTCAAATCAAAAATAGAGTTCTTTGTTTAAAAAAGTGAAGGTCGAATTTCAGAGTTGAAAGAACGCTGTGTGCTAACTTCAAAAGTTATTCTCGGTGTCAGGAGAAAACATTAATTTGTCTAGGCTGGCAAAGAAATCGTCTACCACAGTAGATGAAAGTTGTACTACTTCATTAAGTAGGTCAATTGTACACAAATGAGAAGCATCGCCGTCAGCAACAGTCTCATTAGCAATGTTCGCAGTTGATGGTACTTGTGTGCCATTTGGTCCGCCTATCACACCTACAGCTGGAATTTCCGGTGAGATCTCAATGAATGCCGTCATCAGGATTGGTAGCCTTTGGGGGCAACACAATACATGAGGCGTTACTGGACCCAGTGATGCGTCGACATCTGTTGGCATTGCCGATGGAAGTATTAGACAGATATCTAACACGCATTCCTCTCCACAAAGCAGGCATCGTAGAACAGGTAAGATGCAATCTTGCCAGATTGGTCTGAATGACAGGAACCATGTGGTATTCAAATCTCTCAAACAAGCCAAGCCAAGGATCTGTGTAATGCGTTCATGATACTGCATGCCAGAAGAGCATTCTCCATGGTAATTTGGGTATCACTGGTGACTGGACTTGTCATAACGAAGCAGAAGGAATAAAAATAGTATCCCTGCTACGAGTCCCAAGATGAGAGGCAGCCCGCCGAGCACAGAGTGCACGAAGTTAGGAAAAATGCCCATCAGTCCCGAAAAAATTGTCCTAAATACATGTACAATACAACTGGTATCAGACCTTTTTCAGATACGACCTAACATTTCTGCGAAATGTATGGGGCACTTTGATGATAATAATGCATGTATCTCCGCAGAGGACCTTGCAACTTGCAGATCATACGTCTCTCTGGACGAGGTCAGTGGTACAGTTTTTTGTAAAAGAATGGCTTTCATTCTGCTTAAAGTATCAATTTGTATAGAAGAGATGTTCAGTGAAAGCCATAGTGGCGACTCCCCATCTGTCTCAGTTTTGGAAACAATACTTGTATACAAGTGACCCTGGCGGACACACTAACGAGATAGGCTGTCCCTGGCATCATTCCACAACAGCTGTGATCATTCAGCATTATGTAGCTTTCATTGGAAAGCTGCCTAAAAATTGGATCCATCACTGCTGCCGGTGGCATGATAAGTTGTTTGAAGAACCCTCACAGGCTCCATGTAAATTAATGCCTTGACATAGAAGTGTACAGCTTAACGTGATTTTGCAATTTTTACCACTAAGAAATACCTCCTTTCCCCCACTCCAACATTTGTGTGTGTGTGGTAAATCCCAGGTCGACTTTATGTACTCCTTACCCAACCTTTCATACAGGCCTGCTAGTATGTGTTTAAAGCAATACTAAAACTTGAAAATCGTCACTGGTATCGTGATGGTGCCATGTATTATCCATTCAACGGATGGTTTCTTAGAAACGGTCAATGGTAACCTCTCCAGTTTTTCTATGCTCGGCACCGTATAGTCTGCTCCCCTCTGTGCCAAAGAGATTTGTTTATCTGCAAGGTTAAATACAGTAAACAATGATGTGGTGTTGATTAGACGCCAAGGCACATAGCCAGAACGAAGGTTTTGTAACTCCAGCCCAGCAGCATTATAGAACGTAATTGAGACTGGCAATGTTGTAACATTAGCAGGTCTTGTTCCATTATGTCTATGGCAGAAGATACAATGCTGTTCAAAGAATAGATTCTGGACGACAGGGTTGTTAATCCATTGTCAACTACAGAGAGTGCTTTTTCTAAATGAATACGATCAATTTCTCGTATTCGTTCTGCTGTTTCCATTTGCGTGACTTTCCATGCTTCATTGTAAGCAGCGTAAATACCGGCGTATATGAAATGTTTATGACGTGGTTTGCGAGGTCCAAGTAAGAATTCTCGTAAATCATTGTCATTTTTAAGTAAAGTTAAGTGTTGCTTTATTTCTGGGAGTGTGGATTCTTGTAGCCACTCAAGGCACAGTTTCTCTTCACTGTAAGTCATTATTATCCCTGGATGTTGTCTCTGGATATTTCTTGGATCTGGCCTAGTTACTGTAAATTCTTGTGTCTTGTTCAGGAATCTATCTTGACAGTTATTTGTGTCTGTGGGCCAGATTAACCATTGTTTCCATTCAGGATTAGTTCTGTTTTGTTGTAAAATATAATTTACGTCTACCTCCTCATCTATAGTTCAATTACTATCAGGTGTGGGCTTAGGTATAGACTGTTTGTTTAAATCTTTTATTCAAGCCAGGCTTGCTGTCAAGATGGCCGCAAGGAGGGAGTGACTGAGATGAGCTCCGGTCAAGGGATCACTTTCTGTGCAAATCCCGACCGGAGCGACCCCACCGAAGCCCCCTCTTAACGAAGGCCTGACGAGCAACATGGCCAGCGAATAAACCTGTAACCGGATGCCCCCCTGCGTCCTGGATCCATCCGCAGGGTCAACACTGCCCGAGTGAAGAGGTACGCGCCAGAGACCCCAGCCCTACCTGGTCCTGCTCCGGAGCTCTCCCCCGCTCCCCTTCCAGCAGCTTCCTCCCTCTGGTAGAAGTATTCTCCACTCACCGGTGTAGAGGTGACGGTGAGGAGCCCGGTTGCGGCGCGGACGGGCTCGCGACTCCGCGAGAGCGGCGAGAAGCTCCGTGGCGAGAAGAGTGCTAGGAGCTGCAGCGGAGTTTCACTGGTTCTCGCTGCAACGGCTCGAGGGAAGCCCGTAGCTGAGAGGCCGTTGTCCCCACGCCGGTCCCGTGCGACGCTACAAACTGCCGGGGCTGCCTGTTTACAAGATGGCCGCTCGCCTTTAAAGCTAAAGCCTAATGAGGAGAATCCGAGCTGTAATTACACCGATGGGGCCCCTGCTTCGCCAGCGTGACTCCGCGACCAGAGGATACAAGCACCCATCTACAGGGGAACCCTACCCTGCCCCCGCACAAGTTCCAGTTATTTCTTCCCCTGCTAAGGACTGCCTGGCCCCAGTATGGCCGCCACCTCGGACAGCTAATCAACATGAAAAGCGGACTTGTTTTGCCCAATATCAAGAGTCTCTTTGCTTCATACACAATATAGTAAATTCGCCTAACAAAAGGTGCGACTCCTTTCTGGACTAGGTTGCAGAGCTCCCTCCGATGGGTTACACTGGCCTCTAATGACCCTGTCTCATCTCACACTGTAAGGGAGGCCTGTCCCTAAAATGGCCACCACCTTGGACAGGTTCTGCCCGATTCCTCAGATCAAGGAGCTTTATCTCAGAGGCGGAATTTCCTCTCCCAATGAAGTTTCATTGGTGGCCTCAGGCAGAGCTCCTCTCTCCTGATTCTGCAGCAAAGTCTACCCTCTACTGACAACGCCGGACACTCAGGCTACCTAGCGGCCTCACTCCCCAAGGGTCACCTGTCCCTACAACTAATGCTCCGCCACGCCCGCCGTCCTTAAGCTAGGTAGACAGATGGGTCGCCCGACTGCTAGCGTCGACCTGTTTAGACTCCAAGTGTCCGTCCAAGGAGCTAAAAGCCCGTCGCGTTCCAGCCGACCTCTTGAACGACAGCCCCCGCTCCTTCAACTCGACCCCACCCCGCGTGACAAGGGAGATCAGGAGCAGGTCACTCAGCCCTAGCTCCCACCCTCTCATAGGGGCTTCCCGATCTCTGTGCTGACCATTTAAGCTTCCCATTTAGCCCGAGGGCTTCTTCCAGCTGGAGCTCCGGGCTCGCCCGTAGAGAGGCCCCTTGACTGATCCTCCTATTCCCCCTCCTCCGCCTAGACATTCGGCCGCCCTCCTAGACTCCCACCTTCAGACCTCCCCACCTGAGGTCCCACGTCCCCCCTAGTTTTACTAGGATGCCTCTGGCCGTGCAATTGGGCACGCTTCCCTGCCCGTCACTCAACCACTTGTCCCCACTTGGAACAGAACACCTACGCTATAACATTCCCACACAGTCTCTCCTTCAAAGCAAAAAAACACTTTAAAAAGAATTTAACTAGGCAACACCCCGAAACACTAATTGTGGACACCTACCACTGCTCATCTAGAGGGCAGAGAAAAATGGACTTCATTTTCCATACCATCAGGCCTGACTTATGGGTCACCATCTTTAACTCACTCCTCCCTGTCTTCAAAACCACCTTCACAGAACACAACCGGAAACTAACTATCTCCTCCCTGAACCAACAGTCTCTGTCCGGAGACATCTCCATCACCATTTTCGCGAATGGCACCATTCTTATTCAGGCGAAAGACGAGAACCTAGAGTTTTTGGACTCCCTCTTCTCCACACTAAAGACGGTGACTGGTCACTACCCTCACCAGCCAGTCACCTCCCCCCCAGTGGCTCCTTACAAACTCCAAATCCTCGGAGCATGCTTCCATCACCTCAACGTACCCATCCCCCGTGCTTAGTCACCACTCCAGTCATACGTCTCCCCCAGCCCCCACTCCCTTCCGATCCCCGGCTCCTTCCCTTTTCACCCAACCTTCCAGAACTCTGCCCCCCTCTCCTTCCCATCCGACTACCAACCCTTTACCCCACGTCTCCCAATGCACTCCCAGTTCTCAGTCTCCCGCCCGTAGAGATCCCAGACCACCTAGCAAATCCGAGTCACAGCCCCTTGCGCCAACCCCCACTTCACTAGCTCACACCGTCCCCCTTAGTGAAGATAACTATCACCTCCAAAGGGACCGAAACGCTCTTCCCTCTCTAGCCCTCGCACATCCGAACTTGAAACCCGAATTGGATCCTCCCACTCCTGTTATCCCCCTAACAGTAACTCGCCCCAAAGCCCCACTCCCTCTCTAGTCCTCTCACAATCGAACTCTAAACTGGAACTTGATCCTCCAACTCCAACTCTCCCCCCAATAGCGACTTGCCCCAATGCCCATCTCACTCAAGGTTCAGTTACACCCTCCCTCCCCCACTCCACAGCACTCAAGCTGACGCAAAGCTTTGACCGTCTTGAAGCGCAGATCACTACCATGATTTATGGCCTGAAGGAAACCTTATCCTCCCTAGAGAAACTCCAGCTGCCGTCCCTTCACGTCGCACCACCCCACCTCCATCCGCCTCCAATTAGGAATGACTCCCTGCCCCCCATCGGGTCCCTGCTACCCCAGGTTCCCGTCCTTCACTTACTAAACCCCGGACTGAGTCACAAGTTGACAATCCAAGAAGAACTTTTACCTCCCTTTCCCCCCAGGAAGTGAGCACCCTCGTCTCATCTTACGGACCCCCTCCTAACCAGCCAGCCCAAACACAACCCCTATACCCTTCTCCTCTATTCAAGTCATCACTGGGGTGGGGAGAGACCCGCCCCACCGAAAAGTCGCTAGACCCCCAGCCTATCTCTCCTCCTTACCCAGAGCTAATCCTGACAACCCGAACCCGAATGAAGACCCTCCCATTAACTGTATGCTTATCAATAGCCGATCCACCGTCAAACATGCAACGGAAATAGCCGAAACCATCCTCTCCCATGACCTAGATGTAGCCTTCATTACTGAAGCGTGGCAAACACTCTATCCCTCCCCATCATGGACACGCTAGTGCCGCCAGGTTTCTCAATTATCCACAAAGACAGACCCGTTCACAAAGGTGGCGGAATAGCAATCATCCACAAAAGCGACCTCTCCATCACTGAAGCCCCCTCCTACCTGTATAACACCTTTAAATTTCTTTCGGTCAACATCAACTCGCCCTACCACAGCCCACTTCAATGCCTTCTCCTTTACCATCCTCCAGGCAACTATATCGAATTTGGCGCTCAGCTGACGGATCTGATCACTCAAGCCGCTCTCAATAGCGGCTTCAGAATAATTCTGGGCGACCTCAACCTAAGATGGAATGAAACCAAAAACCCGCTCATCCAATCTCTCACCACCCTTCTGCAAGACTACGATATGATCCAGCACTGTTCCGAGGAAACTCACCATAGAGGAGCGATCCTGGATGCAATCATTGCGGACAAAAAGGCAATTTCGATTATCACACCATTCCGGTGGACTGGTCAGACCATCACACCATCCTCTTTCATATCAACCGTTAGGCTCTATCCCTCCCACCTACTCAAACCTCCCTCAAGTGGGTCAGAAACATATTGAGAGTCCCCCCTGACAAGCTAGAAGATGGACTTAGCTCACTCCTCCCGAACTCGACGGAGCTCCTCTCAACCTCGGAACTCATCTCGCTTTACCATTCCAACCTGGAGCTTGTCCTGGATCAGCTGGCACCTCTGAAACTAAAAAAACCCAGAAGCATCCCCTCCAGATCTTGGTTCTCTACGGACATTAACAAAGAAAGAAGACATCTAAGATCCATGGAAAGAACCTCGAGGAACAACCCCACCTCCCTCAACCGGGACCAACTCAAGGCAGCACGCAAAATCTACTATAATCATATCAAGAGCAAAAAGTCATCCTTCTTCTGTTCTGCTCTAGACAATGCTAAAAACCGCCCTAAAGAACTCTTCAACATCATCAGGAACCAAACCTCCATTCCAGTGATAACGAGCATGGCGGTGTCCAAATCCCACTGTGACTACTTTGCTAGCTTTTTCAACGAAAAAAATCACCAAAATTGGTCGATCATTCAGCGCTATGCCCTACTCCCACACAGAGTCCCACCCCCAACAACTATCCACATCAGGCCAGCAACCACAGCTATTCGCTGGTCGTCCTTCCGGCCTATCCAGGTGGAAGTGATAAGCAATCTCATAGCCACCGCTAAACCCTCGTCACACTCCCTTGATCAGCTACCCCCGAGACTGACCAAAGACCTGAAGCTCACTCAAGCCCTAATTTGGGCCAAGATCATCAACAGCTCTTTGAGCGAGGGCACCATTCCTGACTGCCTTAAACTAGGTCAAGTCACGCCACTCATAAAAAAAACCCGGCCTTGACCCCAAGGACATGAACAACTTCAAACCCATCGTGAACCTTCCACTCTTATCGAAAATTCTGGAAAGATGTGTGCTGTCACAGCTAACCCAACACCTAGAGAACACAAATATACTTGACCCACACCAATCAGGGTTCAGAAAGGGCTGCAGCACTGAAACCGCAATCCTAAATGTCCTGGATGATCTACACATGTCGCTCGACTCCAACCAATGTAGCCTTCTCATCCTCTTAGACCTCTCGGCTGCATTTGACACAGTTGATCATACCCTGCTACTCAATGTCCTCCAGGAGAGAGCGGGTTTGGAAAAGACGGTTCTAAAATGATTCTCTCTCCTTTCTCAACAACCGTACACAAAGAATACAGATTAAAAGCATCGAATCGGACCCCCTCCTCTTTAGTAGAGGAGTCCCACAGGGGTCCGTACTCTCACCACAACTTTTCAACATCTACATGGAGCCCCTCACATCAATTCTAAGGAACTCCAACACACAACTCTATCTGGAAACCACTTCGATCGCAGACATCCACATACTGAACGGCACACTCACAGATGTTCAACATTGGCTCTCATCCAACCACCTCAAACTCAATGAAGATAAAACAGAAGTGCTCCTCATCTCGAATAAAGATGAAAACCCCCAAATAGTAGAATGGCTCAAAGCCTTAAACGCCCTTAATGTTGCTCTCGTACCTACAAACTCCGTAAAATCCCTAGGGATCACTCTTGACCCCAAACTGGACATGAAAGAACACATCTCAAAAACAGCCAAAAGTGCTTTCCTTAACCTGAAACTTCTCTATAAACTGAAACCCTTCCTCCCCACGAAAGACCTGAAACAGGCCACTCAGGCACTGGTGCTCTCCAGAATTTACTACGGCCTTGCAACTCTGACTGGAACAGCCAAATCTCACCTGGGACCTCTGACCACTACCCTCAACGCCGCAGCAAAAATGGTCACGGGAATGAAGAAATACGAGCACATCTCCCCGGCTCTCACGGATCTGAAGTGGCTCCCTATTGACCAACGAGCCAGCTTCCGTACAGCTTGCCTCACACACAAAGCATACAGGCAAACCAGAATATCTGAACACCAAAGTCAAAAGGGCCGGTCAGTCTAGGAACCTCAGAAGCTCCAACATGCTCCTACTCATTCCTCTGAAATCACAGAAACACAAAACATCTAGTAAGTCCTTTGCGGGTAATGCTCCCAAGATATGGAACTCCACCCCCCCCCCCCATATCAGAATTTCCGCCTCCTTTCCGAAATTCAAAATGCTACTTAAAGCCCTCTTCCTGGAGCGCTCTGGATCGTAACGAGAACCCTTCGTTTGACTTTGAAAGACCATTATTTCTATGATCTCAGAGCCGGATGACTCGCTCTCGATCTCCGCCCGGTAGTTGCGCGCATGTGGTCACTATGCAGACTCTTACTTAATTGCGCTCATGTTGTTACTGTGCAGACTTTTACTTCCCTGCCTATGCTCCCTGCCCTTAGTTTCCTTCTACACTGTCTTTTTGATGCCTATTTGTATTTGCTGTGAAGCGCTCTGATGCCCTCGGGTCCAGCTAGCGCTATACAAAACTTCAATAAATAAATACATAAATGTCTGTTGAACAGTTTCATTTAAGAACAGTATTTGTTCTGGGATGATGCAGGCTCTGAACAATGCTTCTAAACCCTCGGACCTGCCAGTCTTTTGTGCCCCAAACAGTTTTTGTCTCAATGTGGTCTTTCCAAAAGTCAAAGCCTAATGTGGTTAATTGAGCATAAAAGGCAGCAGAATAAATCTGTTTAGTATTTGTTAACATACTTTTCATGCCTGTCTTATTAACATTTTTAAAGTAAAAGCTTTCTGGATTTGTGACATTAAAACCTGTAAAGTATGGAAATGTTCTATAGATTGTTTTGGAGCTACCTTTTTGAGGCGTTGGACAATGTTCCCATTGATTATAAGTTAAAACATTTCTAGGGTTTGCAGATTTGTGCAAATAATGATGACCAACATGATTAAAACAATACATTTCTTCATAATTTGATGAACCTTCTAAGTATTCATGTTCTGCAAATTTTGCTGTCATTTCTAAGTCTGCCATCATGTTATTAACCGCTTGTGTGCTCATGACGGAGCCGCTCCGTCATGAGCCTCGGTTGAGCTGTGCTCATGACGGAGCGGTTCCGTCATGGCCCGCTCGGCGCGCCTGCGCGAATTTCGCGCCTGCACGGTGCGTTCTATTCAGCGGGCGCGTTCGTGACGGAACCGCTCCGTCACGAGCACAGCTCAACCGCGGCTCGTGACGGAGCTGTCCATCTATCAGCTTTCCCAAACTTAAAACAAGAATGAGCCATAATAGGAGAAAAAGTATACCTAACCCAATTCAAAACTCAACCCATGGTGAAATCAGATATGTATATGTAAGCTGGTGACCAAGTTCCATTAATTGTACCTTGAAAGTTTTGTTTGCTGGTGTAGTTTCAGCTTCACTAGGATCCTCAGAAAAGGTATCGAAGTTGATGAAATAGCCAGATGCAGTTCCGTCAATTGTTGGTATAGCATCCGGATTATTTGAAATCTCTGGAGCGCTTGTTCCCTTGACATGTTAGTATAGTCAGATGCTACATCATTGTAGACGGGAGTTTCTTGACGAACTGTTATTTGGGTTTCAAGAGGCACAAGTTCCATGGCTTTGTTGCATAGTCCTTCTTTTCTTACTGCAGATTCTTCAAAGGTGATGAGTCTTTCAGTTTGAACCTCTTGTATAGTAGCAAGATTTGGTCTTCTGCTACATCTTTGGAGTCCACTGGGCCTACTACTTATTATCGGCCACATGATGTGGTTTTACCAAGTCAATTGACACAAACCGGCGTGGTTTCATTTAAGTCCTGTAAAACAGCCAAATGATCTTTGATATCAAAAGGTTTTTGTTCCACCACTGAAGTATGACGATCGAGGTCTTCAACCATCATTCTAGTACCAAAAAAGATTTAATATGGAGTGATTCCACCCAGAGAATTTCTTGGCAGGTTATTAAGACTACGTCGGACACTTTAGATGTTTGACCCACCCGTCACCTGAACCTAATACCCTAGCTGTTATAGATTGCTTTATGTCCTGTTTTTTTCTTTCCACAACTGAATTTCCCTCAGGATGGAATGGACTTTAGTACCGCAATGCAATGCGCAAGCTGGCCATGGCCTCCTTGTAAGCCCTAGAGCTAAAAGCAGGACCCTGATCAGAATGTAGCGTGCAGATTGCGTATGTGCCAATAAAGACTCGCAAATCTATTATAACAGTTCGGGCGTCACCCGAGCGCTGAGGCCACATCCAAATGAATCTTGAAAAAGAATCCACTGCGACCATGATGTATTTATAGTTACCATCCCTTTGAAGGGGACCACAGTGGTCCAGGTAGACACATGCTAATGGTTTATCTGAAATTAGAAGGGGCGTCTGCGGCGACGAGCGTTTCACTGTTGAAACTTTCATTTTCTGGCAGATTTCACATTCCAAAACATAGTTTCTGGTTTATTTCCTCATGCGTGGCCACCAGTATCTCTGCTTTAATAATAGTACTGTGGCGGAAACACCTGCGTGTGCAGAGGCGAGCCCTTCATGTGCTGCTAAGATTAGTCCTAACCTGTGTTCCATGTTTGGGATTACTCTATCCCCCACTCCAGGGATTCGAGCAAACAGAACATTATTTGCATCAGTTATATATGAGTACTTGAGTAGAAAGCCTTTTGGTAATGTTGTACCACTATCTTTTATTGAAGCATTGACAGCTTGCATTATTTCACTGTCTATTTTCGTTTTTGAATGAGTGATTGCAGCTAGGAAAGCAGTTTGCACAGCTGCCTTCGCGGCTTCCTCAGCCAATGAATTCCTTTCAACGTGAATGCCATCGCGCTGATGACTCAGTGTATGGATCACGCGAGTCTTTTGTAGTTCTTTCTGTAAAAGAACTACTTGTTCCCAAAGCATTTTATGCTTGATTGTGCCACCTTTTGTGTCTTTAAAACTATTTTGAACCCAGTTCTGCAGATATTCATTGTACGACTGGACGCAGCAATACGAATCGCACACTATCAGTGTGGGGAATCCGCGATCGGTATTTTCAAGCGCCATCTTGAAAGCCTGTAGTTCAGCTCGCTGAGCTGTACAGTCTCCGAGAGATTGATTTTTTTTTTTTACCCTAGGTCTGAATTTACCATCACGCCAGCGACCTTTAACAATCGTGCACGCAGCACTGTAAGCTTGTTTTCCTCCAAAGCGGGCTGTGCTGATCCGTCTGTATATATTATACAGCCGTAATGTTCTAGAGGCAGAATCTCAGTGGGCAGAGGACATTCTTATTTGTATTGGAGAAATTCTTGAGTCTTCAAGTAGGGGTCAAAAACGTATTCAACGTCTGTTGCAGCAAGAGAATTAGCCCATTGTATCCACCTTGGATGTAAAGCTTTTGTATTCTGAATGCTTGCCTTTGTCACTGCCTCCAAGCTCCAAAGCAGGTACAGGAGTAACAACTCTTATGCGTTTACCCTGCGCAAGGGCTCTTTCTCTTGCTACTGCAGTTTTAACCGCTGTCAGAATTTTTTCTGTTGAAGTTAACTTCATTTCAGCTTGTGTATACAAGTGTGATTTATAAACTATTCACCTTCATTAAAGGTTAGGTATGTGAATCCGCATTTCCCTGGGATGATTTGGATTACAAGGTTGCGATAGTTTATGTGTGTCTATAAATGTTTTGCTAACATATCTGTTTGCACTAAACGCAAAATTTGTGTGTGTTTTTGAGTCCCATTAGTAGGTTTGAAATCAGGTTTGATTAATTCGTAGAGCGGTTTAACCCTTTCTGCGTAATTTAGAATGAAAGTTCTTCCGAAATTCAGGAATCCTAGAACTGACTGCAAGTTTTTCAGCGTTTTTGGAGGTTGGAGCAGCGCACATTTTTCTAAAAAGTTTGCTGCCAGGCTTTTGCCTTCACTTGAAAGTTCGTATCCCAAAAATAGGACGTTGAGGTGGGCAACCCTTGATTTTTTAAAGTTGAATTCATACCCTTCAGAGGTGAATCCAAGTATTATGGTGTTCACCCTGTTCAAGTGCCTGTCCAAATCATCACCTGTAAGATAGATGTCATTGACATACGATAATGCCTCATCATCATTTATTTATTTATTTATTTGGCGATTTTTAGAGCGCGCAAATACCCATGGGTGTCTCGGCGCTGTAGTTGCAGAACTCTCAGGGGGGGAAGGGAGTTTTAGGCAGGGAACAACCATGTCTTTAGTTTTTTTCTGAAGTTGAGAAGGGTCGGAGCACACTTGATGTGTAGAGGAAGTGTGTTCCACAGTATGGCTGTTGCCACGGAGAAGCGTTTATCGCCCCAGTTGGCCCTTCTTGTACGGGGGACCATGAGTAAGTGCGCTGAGGATGACCGCAGGGCTCTTGTGTGTTCAAGCGGTCGGAAGGCTCTTCTTAGGAATAGGGGTCCGTGATCGTGGATAGCCTTATATGCTATGCATAATGCTTTAAATTTGATACGGCTCCTCACCGGTAGCCAGTGTAGCTGTCGGATGTAGGGGGAGACCGATGCAAATTTAGGGATGGATAGCAGTGTCCTGGCTGCTGCATTCTGCACTGTTTGCAGTTTATTGAGGACCTTTTGTTGTGCATTGAGAAGCAATGCGTTGCAGTAGTCAGTTTTAGAGAATACTAAAGTACTGACTAGGGTTTTGCCTGCATGTGGAGGAAGGTATGGAATTAATTTTTTTATCCTTTTTAGTATGTGGAAGGAAGAAGAAACCACTGCATTGGCGTGTTGCTGAAATGACAGCTTGTTATCGAAGATAACGCCCAGGTTGCGTACCTTCGTTACAGGTTCTGGGGGTTGTCCCATCTGGTGGGGCCACCATTGTGGGGACCAGGTAGGTTGTAGCCTCCCGAATGTCATCACTTCTGTCTTATCAGAATTGAGTTTAAGACAGTTGGATGACATCCAGGAGCTTATTGCCTTCATTCCCGTTTGGAAATTGGCTGCCACCGAGATTCCATCGTTGTATATCGACAGCACCAATTGGGTGTCGTCGGCATAGGTAGTGAGGGAGATTCCGCAGGATTTTATGACCCTCGCCAGGTCTGACACATAGATGTTGAATAGTGTCGGACTTAGCGAGGATCCCTGCGGTACTCCACATGGCAGGGAGAAGGTCTGGGATGTGAAATTGCCTAGTTTTACAGTTTGCGGACGGTTTGACAGAAATGAGGCCAGGAGGTTTTTAGCTTTGTCTGTAATTCCTATGGCCTCGACACGGTCGATCAAGGTGGCATGGTCGACCGTGTCGAAGGCCGCAGATAGATCGAGGAGTATCAGTACTGCGGCTCCTCCGTTATCCATCGTGGACCTAATCTCATCTGCTGCTTTTAGCAGTGCCGTCTCCGTTCCGTGGCCTTGTCGAAACCCGAATTGGGTGTCATCCAGTAGATTGTTGTGGTGAATGTAATTTGACAGCTGGGTATTCATGATCTTTTCAAAGATCTTTGCAGGGAATGGGAGGCAGGCAATGGGCCTGTAGCTAGCAGGCAGGAGAGGGTCTAGGCTGGGTTTTTTGAGTAGCGGTTTAATTATTGCTTTTTTCCATACCGAGGGGTAGACACCAGATGCAAACATTGCATTGCAGATGGTGGTTAGAGGTGGAGCAATAACTTCCGGGATGAGGTTGAGGATGCTTGGAGGGCAAGGATCTAGAGGTGAACCGGATTTGGTTCGAGCAATCAGGGGTAGGGTGAATTCGCAGGTGGTAGGTTTGAAAGCTGCGAATATGGGGCCAGTATCAGCGGTCGAGTGAGGGGGAGTGCGCACTACGTCGGGTGTGAATGTGTTGAAAATGGCTCTGACCTTGTCCTCGAAGAAATTTGCCAATGAATCAGAGAGGGCTTGAGATCCTTCTGACTGGGGAGCAGGTGGGTTAGACAGGTATGTTACTACTTGGAATAGTTTCCCTGAGGAATTTTTAGCCTGATTAATTTGGTTTGTGTAGTACGTGGTTTTCTCTGTTTTTATGAGTTTTTTATAGTTAGAGAGGGCGCTTTTGTAAATAATTTTGTCAGGCGTATTAAAGTTATGGCGCCACTGCCGTTCAAGGTTTCTGCAGTGCTGGCGCTGGAGTCTAAGCGGCTCAGAGAACCAAGGGGCTGAAGGAAGTTTTCTACTCCGATGGGAAGTTTTGGATGGTGCTAATTTATTGCAGGCTTCGATCAGATTCTCCATGTAAGTATCTGAGGCTGCTATGGGATCATGCTCGTTAGGTAATGGGCTGTCCTGTATCATCTGAGTGAGACGTTCGAGATTTAAGTTTTTCCAGTCTCTGAATTTGGTGGGAGGGGGAAGAGACAAGCGAGGGGAAGTGGGTTTTGTGGGAATGGAGAAGCATATTGCTGAATGATCTGTCCAGATTAAAGGAATGACCTCGGTGATGGAGATTTCAGGGTTGTTGGTGAATAATCCATCCAACGTATGTCCTGCTTTGTGCGTGGGTTTTTTAACAATTTGTGTGAGACCGGCTGTCTCTAAATCTCCAAGTAGCGTTATGGTATCTGGGTCTTCTAAAACTTCGAGATGAAAATTGAGATCACCTAAGATGGTGAAGTGTGGTGATCCAATTGATGTCTCGATTATGTGATCCAAGCGTGCTAGGAATTTGGCTCTGGATCCTGGGGGGGCGGTAGATCAGCATACCTTTGAATGTGGCTTTACTGGATAAGCCTATCGAAAAGAGAAGGGCCTCGCATTCAGGGTAGGTTGTGTCTACTGTGGTTATTTTGAGGTGGTTTTTGTAGATGATCGCGACTCCTCCACCCTTCCTTATCGGTCTGTCTAACTTACACACACAATAATTATTAGGTGTGGCGTCTCTGAAGTCCGGACCAGAGGCCTCGTCTCCCCACGTCTCGGTGATGAATAAAATATCTATCTGTTGCGATAAGTTTGTAGTAACTCTGTTAATCTGGCTGAAAATAACCCTGGACTATTCTTGAATCCCTGGGGGAGATGACAAAAGTGTTGTTGTGTCCCCATTATTGAGAAAGCGGTCAAGAACCTGCTTTCAGCTGCAATGTTTTGACGGAAGAAAATGTTTGAAATATCTAATGTTGTTTTATATTTTTTCCTCACAATGTTATTCATTAGTGCTGCACTGTGTGCATTTTGCACCGCAAAAGTTTTGCAACAGGAATTTAAATGTCTGTAGTCCAAAACTAGACGATATGTATTGTCTGGTTTGGAGACAGGAAACAAAGGATTGTTCATGGACGAGGTGCATGTTTCAATCAGCCCATGGGATTCAACTTGATCTAGGATCTCCCGGACCTGTATTTTAGATTCTTGTTTAACTGGATACTGCTTCTGAGCAGTTGGTTGATTTTTTAGCTGGATCTTATGGTGAGGAGAATCCTCATCCCATCCCACATGATTTTTAGGTTTCGGCTACCGTCCCACTGCGTAAGCAGTGGGTGGGCGGAGTCGAAATCTTTTGTTAGTAGTATGGGGGCCTGAACACGCCCCTCTTCTCCATTGGCTGGCCTCGTAAATGCTGGCCAGCCATTGGAGGAGAGGAGCGTCACTGAGTTCAGGGCCCGCCTTGACGCGATTCGGGGGCGTTTCCGTGTCTTTTTTTAAGTCACGCCCTCTCCTCTTCCCATTGGCTGGAATTTTACCTTCCAGCCAATGGGAAGGGGAGAGCACGAAAAACACGCCCCCGAATCCCTACACGCACTCCCATCCCACCCCCGTCCATTCATTCCCCTGTCCTCGCCCTCCCGTGCCTCCTCCCTCCCTTAATTTTGATGTCTTGAGGTGGTCTAATGCTAACAGTTGAAACTGACAGCTGATTTGTTATTAATGTACGAGGAGCTGATGTTGGATACATGCAGAATAAAGGCACTCTGACAATCGTACGTTGCATTCTTATCAACCTTTATATTACTTTAATTAACCACACAATACCTTGATCAGAGTTCGGACATGTGCTATAAGAACTGTATCTGCACATTACAGGATAGTAGGTTGACAGTAGTGCGCAAATACTAGGTGGATGCGCTCAGTCAGCGGTGCCGGCTCTGTTGCCATTGGACCACGTCTTCCGGTGCAGCAGAAAGGTCTTTTCCGGTGCTGCATGCAAGGGAGGTATGCTAGCGATGGTTGGGCCGTCTCTTTCGGGGCGGGCTCATCCGTGTACCCAATAGCAAGTATCACTGAGAAAGACAGCGGCTAAAATTCTTCTCAGACCGCCCCTTGCCTGTCAATCAGTTTTAAAGCCCGCTTTCTGAATTTACTCCCGGGGTCCTCAAATACATTGAATTCAGAAAAGGTCCTTGGTATAGTAGAGGCACTCGGATTTTCAGGATCTTCTGACGGAAGGTAAGACGTGAGTTCACGATCATTCCGGGCGCCGGTGGGTTGGCATATAGACCTGTTACGTTGGGAAAATTGGTCTAAATACAGTTGTAATCTCCCGCGAAACAGGAAAGGGCGCGAAAAGGCTGGTTTGGCGCGCATGCTGCGGCTGCAGTCTAATAGACGTATGTAGACAGCAGACCCTGCCTCTTCTCACGCCTGTCTCTTACAATATACACAACACACGATTGTTTACGTTCATTTAGGTTTTTCCATTTATTTTGTTATTCGAAATTTACATAGTTCATATTAAATACGCTCTTAGCTTTATGAAGTATAGTTCCGTACGCACACGTAGGTCTTTCAATTGATGTGGAGGCTGGAGAGGGTTGTTATGATGCACCATGGCAAAAACGTGTGGTTATAAACAGGATATAGATGTTCATTACCAGTGGAAATCCACTATATATATTGGCGTTTCTAGGTCCGGAACGGACGTGCTTTTCCCACCGGTGGATGGATTTCGACCTTTGTTCTGCGCATTTGTCATTTTTCAATGTGTCATTATTTATCTTCTCTTTATTCATTACTATCGTTTCATGTACACATTTCACAATCACATCTATATCGTTGTGTACTCTTCTGTGTCCCACTGTATTGCATTCTATGATTTTTTTACTTGTCCCTCCCTAATGTAATTTAACACAAACTTCCTTATTTCCGTTCTTTAATTTTTTTAGTTCCTTTTTCTAGCACCCTTGTTGATGGCAAAGTATATTGTTTGGTGAAGGCATTAGATGCTTGCCACCTGAAATTTGTGAGCACCTAAATTAAACAAACATTTACAATGCAACGGTTTTGCCTTTGGAAAAGTTTGAGCTATTGGCATTGTAAATGACAAAATTTGTTTTTATGTGTTGGTTTTGAAAACAGATGAATAAATGGCATTGTCATTTACATTGCCAATAGCTCTAACTTTTCCAAAGGCGAAACCGTTGCATTGTAAATGCTTGTTATATAATGATGTAGCTTGGGCTACAGCCCATTTTCTGGCATAGGTGTATTTTTTATGAATAGGAATATGATTTGAGAAGGCTGGCATGATGATCTCTTCACCACGTGGGCACTCCCTGACAAATTCAGGTGGCCAGTCTTTTTCAGCCAGAAGAATGTCATAACCCTTAGATAGTTTTTCCCAAAAGAGTGCTTTTATTTTCCTAGTTATGTCCCCCTCTATTCGGAGTGTTACTTCATATAACTTATGTTGTACACTAACCCTGGTATCTGCAGTTTCAACCTGAATGCATTCATTCAGGTCCACTGTCTCCAGATGATCCTTCAGGATCTTGCGAGCTATGGTAACCTCTGCTGCACTGTCCAGCATTGTCTGGGTCCACTCCCAGTGCTTGAGTTATGTCCTTAAGCTCTCAGCATGTCTGATTTCTAGACTTGCTACCATCTTTTTGGTGAATTGAGTTTTCTTATTTTTCGGAACGTGTTGATCGTCTTTGGACTTCACACGTTCTTCCTTGTGTTCTGATTGTCCTCTTCTTTCGGATTTCTGCTACGAAGTCTGAAAGGTACGAGAGGAACGTGTATCAGTATCTTGATATCTATCAGGTTTTCTCAAATTATCCCTGTTTCTGAGGTTATACCTCTTTTCAGAGGGCTCCTTTTGAGGAGACCTACCTCCGGATTGAGAACGCTTCTCTTTAGGAAGTGTCTGTCTAGTATTTTCCCACTTCTTCTTAGGAGTAGTGAGTGTATTTTTAATAAAAACTTTTTCCAGATTTTCTGTTAGTTCAGGCTTTACTGGTTTCCCTCCCAAACTATCGCTTCCTAGTTCTTCATAGGATTTTTCTATTCTGGCCAGTTCATATGGTTGCTCAGTTACATCGAGTTCTTTTAGTTTTTGGTGGATTGCCACTGATGCTGCTTCACCTTTAATATCAGCTAATATTATAGCTGAGACCTGCTTGAAATCTTTCAGCAATTTCATACCCAGATTTAAAGCAGGCTCTGCCCCGTATTCATTTTGAATTTGTTTCAGGATGTCTGGTATCACTGCCATCGACGGACCACCATGTGTTTTTGTGTAGATTGCAGCAAAGACTATACTCCAAGTGTCACAATCTTCAGGTGTGGTGCAATCCCCATTGGTATCGGGAAATACTGCCTCGATCTGAGTAATTTTTTGAGCTAACCAGAATGGAATTTGTTCCCTTTTTGTGGGTAATTTACTGATGACTGATTGTATAGTCTGTGGTGCAATTTTTGTTGTGTTCCCCTGATGAGGGGTGTGCTGTGGAATTCTTATAGCCGGTTGGACTGTTAGAGTCTGCATGACATATTATACCAATTGTCTGTGGATTTTAATTAATTGTTTTAGCTGAGCTAATAGTTCTGGACCGGTCATTTGTTCAATGGCAGGGTTTGGTGTATAGCTAGCTAGTACCGGCCATGTTGCTCCTGGTCTACCTAGTGGACCGAGCCTGGTAATGTGATTTTGATGTTGTAGGGCACCTTTTGTTCCTCTATCTTATAGAAGTGGAACACATGTGGTGTTGGATTTGCTTGTAAAAAGATAATCCATGAATACAATACCTCTGTCTGCCGATATTCATGTGCCTCTATGACAAAAATTACCCTACCACCTCTTGGAGATAGGCCATTTTCTATGAGCTTTATAGCTATGGTTTTCCGCACAGTTTCCGGGATGTTTTCTTCATCACTATTCAACATTTTATTGAATGTCTTGTAGAGCAAGTTTCAAGGAAATAAAGATAAGGTGCACAATATTTTGGAACACTGTATCCTTAAACAATAAACAAACCATAACCAATAAATAGGACTTTTCGTCCTACTCAGTAATGGCGGATATTTTATCCTTTAACCCACTCCAGACGTCTATTGGAGTATTTTACGGGATAAAGGGGTCTCTGTGAAAAGCACAACTGAGTTACTCTAGTATCTAGCGTTAAATTAGGGCCTTACCAAACGTTGGGCGCCATGTAGTGTAGTTCCTATATTCCCAATAGGCTCTGCGCATTGGAATAATATATCCTATAGATGTGATGTAGGACTTATGTCTACTAGGTCTCTATTGAATATACTAGACGTAATTGTGAGTGCCAGTTAGCTCAGAGGTCACTAGAAACGTTCTCGAGTTCACAAGAAGGAATTTAGTTACTGACAACCGCATAAACATGACAACTTTGTTTCCCCAAGATAAAACTGACCTTCAGTGTCGTGGAAACAATAGATTGATATTTTATTCAGTCATTCGTGCATGCTTTGTTTCAACAGAGTTGCAGAGAAGTAGCGAGACAGGCGTTTTTAATAAAAGGTATTTCAAGTCAAGTCAAATGATCTTTATTCGGAATTTGGTACATCCATAAAAGTACATACAGTTTGAAACGCATTAAGAAGCACATAAAAACATATGTTTTAAAAATGTTAGATAAAAACAAAACTTTACCAATAAGGTTTAAAGCAGCATATATAGCATAAAGTGCAAAGTACATGAAACAAAAAGGAACTTAATGTACTGATCACAGATTTCAGTTTATATTCTCCCTAAGACAGACATTTACATCCAGCCAAGCATACGGTAAGGTCTATGTGCAAAATATATCATAATAAAAAGTGCAATGTGCGTTCAGTAACAAAATACTGTGCCATCAGGCATGTTCCATGCTTGCCCTTGATCTCACACAGGCTTTTAGAAAGCAGCTTACAGTACATATCACCTCATCTGTTAACAGCATTTGTAGAATTCTCAATGCCAGGGTAAAATCCCTTTGGTCGTATTTGCGGAGGATCGGCATTAAATATTGGCGGGTATACAGTTTATAATAACCACAAAAGAAAAAATAATGTAACAAACTTTGTTTCCCACCTTCAGAACAGGGACAGTCCAGCTGTTCTAGATTTTTATTATAGCCGAGGGGGAAGCTTAATAGATTGACAATGCTTCCGTCCCGGAATCGGAACAAAAGACTCTGGTTCCATCTTCCTATCGAAATTGACAGATATCTACAGGGCTTGTTTAAGTTATCATTGCCGGAATCGGCATAGGGCAAATATTTAATAACAGCAGATTTAGCAAATTCAGATCTCATCCGTTCCTCCTTATATAAGTCAAGCAATGCCCGTTTGACAATGTTCTTGTGAGCATGAACAATGATGTTAGGGGAACTAAACAAAGAGCCCTGTCCCACGCTCAGGAGGCTATTCTCAACGGCATTTAACCAAGGTACATGATGTGATCTTTTGCATAGTAAGCAGTCAGATATTATGCTGCGTGTTAGGGATGCCGCTGGGTTTAACCATATTTTTATCCAAAAAAGAGCGGGCCTAGATCTAATAAAATCCTCAATGTATGGCAACTTAAGCTCATTGTGACAGATAAATGTAGGGGCACAAGGGACTCCCCCCAGCACCCTCCTACAAAATCTATTTTCCTCCAACTGAATAGGCGTGCTATTGCAGTAACCCCACACTTCTGCTCCATAAGTCCCCGTTGGTTGACATTGAGTACGATAAATGCTTAGCAGAGGGGTGGTTACATCAGCCTGCTTGGGTTGCCGGAGAGATAACATTGAATTAATTGACTTGCTAATTTTATTTCTCGCATAGGCAGCATGTGGCTGCCATGAGCCTGTGTTAGAGAATAACAGCCCTAAAGATGATTTAATTGAGGTAATGTTATATTTTTTAGGTCCACAGTTCATAATAAATGATTTTTTAAAATTAGTATTTAAACCCAAATCAGACATAAAAGCAACAAACCCAGTGATTAAAATACGTAAAGCATTAGGTGTAAGCCCCATTAATACTGCGTCATCTGCATAAAGCAGAGCAGTAATGGGGGAGCCATTTATGATTGGTACATCCTTGGTGATCTTGCTCAAGGTGCTGCTCAACCCGTTAATATATAGAATAAAAAGCAGTGGGGCGAGTACGCAGCCCTGTCTAACTCCTCTGCTAATAAGAATGTCATTGGATACTTCGCCCTCATTATTAATACGTACTCTGGCCTTTAAATCCCTATGTAAATAAGAAAGAAAATATACCAGAGAGTCATCCAAACCATAATTAAGCAAAAGTGACCACAAACTAGAACGGTTAACAAAATCAAATGCAGAACTCAAATCCATGAATCCCAGATAAAGCGGGGACTTTTTTTACAATAATATACTTGGCCATGATCAAATTCAAATTAAGACATTGTTCAATGGTGCCCACATGACTTCTAAATCCTAGTTGACTGCAATGTAAAACATTATTATCCTCAGCCCAGTTCCTTATCCTTTTAAAAATTACCCTTCCAAGGACCTTTAGCGTGTTATCGATCAGTGAAATCGGGCGGTAACAGGCAGGGTCCATCCTATCACCTTTTTAAAATATCGGTACGATAACACTATTCGACCAAGATTCAGGAATTGAACGGTCAGATAAATTATTAAATAAATTGCATAATAAAGGGGCCCAGAAATTAATTTCGGATTTGATCTGATCAATTGAGAGACCATCCGGGCCGGGAGCTTTATTACTAGCGCTCTCGACTATAGCATCTTCGACCTCGGATAATAGGATATTCAGTGATCCGGCAATATTGGGTAGGGGGACAGTGTCTAGAGAAGGGCCAGATGTAGCATAAATTTTGGAGAAATGCTCCACCCACGCCTCACCAGTTATATTACAATTGATTGGTTTGATGTTTGAACCAAAGGATCTGAGGGACTTAACCTCTCTCCAAAAACCTGTTGTGTCTTTTAATGCAGCAGTACGGGTAAGAGATTCCCAATGATCAGTCACTAGGGCCTCAGATCGAATGTGTAACGTGGTTTTATATTTTGATCTTAGGTCTCTCACAAGTAGGGCGTCCCTTGGATTGGTTTTTAGGGCCGCCCTCAGGCCCCTGTTAGCCTTAGAGCAGGAAGAATCAAACCAGCGGGGGCCATGATCTTTATTTGGCCTGGCTGGTTTAGAAGATTCTTTTTTAATAGCCCCGCAGAGATTACTGAAGGCAACAACCACATCATTGCCTGGACTGTTATGCGACAGACAAATCTCAACTAGCGTTGGGTGTTTATTAATGACTCTGGCTAAAATATCTTTGTTGTCCACCCCTTTCCATATCAATCTCAATCTATCAGTGGATAATGCCAGATTTTGTGACCCAATCTCTACTCTTGATACATCCTTCGTGAACTGCAGATTTTTTAAGTATATTCTAAGAGGATAGTGATCACTATATGCAGAACAGATGACTTCTGCTTTTAAAATTATATCGCTTAGTGTTGGAGAGATAAACATATAGTCTATTGTGGAAGCACAGCCCAGGCCAATATATGTAGGTGTCAATATATTGCTTGCAGTTGTTCCTGCAATTTCCATAGCATTCAATAGGTCATGGGAGGATAAATGGTCTTTCAACTCCTCTCCATTTCTACACGATGGGCTATTGCGGTACATATGGGCATTAAAATCTCCTCTAATGCAAATGCCATCAAAGGACCCATGCTTCTGCCCCTCCATAATTTCATCAATAAAATTAAATAATCTCGAAAAATTGTTATTAGGGCGGGTAACAAAATCATTATTATAAAAATTAATTATACAAAATTTCATCCTGTTAGTATACTTCATAGCCATAAAACATTTACCCTGTGTAGGGATCAATTTAGTTTGTACCCCGGTTTTTATTTTAGTCCAGATAGATAGGCCCCACTAGGGCGACCCATGAGTGAGGGGGATGCCATTACATTATAGCAGCTGAATCCCTCCATTGTAGGCATAGTTGTGCACCAAGTCTCTTGTAGCATCAGTATGTCACAGTTGACATTAACCCATTCTGACCATTCCTTAATTTTCAGTTTAGAATTAAGACCCGCTATGTTCCAGCTTACGAGGGATAGTTTGGAATCCTGGACAGTCATTCTTTTGTTTGGGGATTTTTGACTGACTACAGTCCGCGGTGGGAGTTGTAGAACTTCCTGAGGTTCAGAAATGGGTACCAAAGATAGTTCAACTGGGTTGATCACTGATGGTCAGTCTAGCATGTCCAAATCCGATAGAGGTGCAAATCTGTTAAACATCTTGAGTGGAAATGGAGCTGGCTGAAATTGCATAGGAGGTGGCTGAAAATGCATTGCAGGTGGCTGAAATTGCATTGGTGGTTGCCGAAATTGCATTGGGGGTGGTCTGTAAAAATGACTCAGAGGTAACATGGTTGCAACAGTGGAAATAGCAGAGCAGTTATTATTTCTGTTGAGTAGATATCTTATAGTACCAGGATTTTTAAAATTGAGAACTATGCAGTCACCTTCCATATCTTTGAATAGAGGCCCGACCCAAGACACCCTGCGGGCCGATAGAATCTCTCTCGAAATATCAGATCCGACACCTTTGTGCTTGGTTAGCCAGTCTATATATTTATTTCGCAATTGTACCCACGATTCCCCCTGTTCCTCCCTCAGCGGTGGTACACCTGCAAGGACCAGGACAAAAGGGCAAGCATCCGGTGGCAGATGTAAGGCAGGCCCTTGATGTTTAAATGGCATACCTTTCCCAGATTGCCCCGTGCCTTTGTTATTATCTGCGGTTGTCCTTGCTGCTGTTATCGGTTGGGTGGAACCGTTATTGTGGTTGATGGTATTTGCGTTAGTAGTAACGGAGGGGTCACCTTTACGGGGTGCGGGCGTGGGTGCAGATTTGGAAGGTAAGTTGGATTTCGCCAAGTTCTTTCCGCCATTGACAAGACGAGGTTGAATTGTAGGTGGTGCAATAGGCGGTAATAGTAATCCAGGGTTGCTGGGGCCCCCACCCAGTGAAATGGAAGCTACCTGCTTTTCCTGTGACAGAGTGTTGCTTACAGACTCAAGCTCTTTTAGCAGACGATCAGCTCTGATTTGATCCAGGATAACAGTCCCCTTTCTTTTTACTTCTTCGTTTTTAGGTTTAACGCATTTTTATTAAGACAAAAGAAGACGGGGAGGGAGCAGGTGGTTAGGGTTGCATACAGTACAATAAAAGAAAAAGAAAGGCACAGTATCAGGAGTGATTTCAGGGAACAGTTCGTTAGTCTAGAGGAGAAGCATCGGTAGATGAAAATATAAAATGCAACTTATATCTCCACTCTGCGCATATCCATCACCCCAAATCTAAGCAGGGAAAGCAAGGAGAGTAACCCAGAAAAGAACAACCCGACCCCTCCCGGAACCCCCCCCCCCAAGAAAAAAGGAACAACTCCCCAACTCCCCCCATCCCCCCCGTCCAATAGCCCATTACCAATACTACCCGCCCCAATGCAGCACCCCCCCCACCCCAGAACCCGCCTCCCACTCATCCTATTCTGCCGGGGTCACCGGCGGCGTCAGCCTCAAAAGCCTGAGGTACCTCGGGCAGGTGAGCTCCCTGAATTCGGTGGTCAGCAGCGCAAGGAAGGGTTGCCACAGCTCATCAAATTGGTCTATCTCCCCCGCCACCGTGAGTGACAGCTTCTCCATTCCCAACACGTGCCAGAGTCTATGCAACCAGCCCGTAATGGAGGGGACAGTGGTGGTGCGCCAATGGATAAGGATATTCTGGACCGCAGACCCCAGCGCGATTGCGATCTGCCTGCCCCTGCGGGACTTCAGTGGATACATTAAGCCATTAGGGAGGCCCAGTAAGACATACGCCGGAAAGCGCGGGAGCTCGATTTCAAAGTGCTTATCCACCTCATCCAGAACCTCCTTCCAATAGGCGGCCGGCAAGGGACAATCCCAAAGAATATGTGAGAGGGTCCCCACCTGTCCGCAACCTCTCCAGCACCCCCTATCAGTGTGCCTATGCATCTCATACAGTCTCTCTGGGGTGTAGTACCAGTACGTGGACACCTTGGTAAATGTCTCCGTAAGGCCGGTATGGTATGCAGAGTGTCGTGCCCGGTATGCGATCTGGTCCCATTCCTTGTGGCTGAGTGTCCTACCCAGTTTCCTGTGCCAGCGTTCCCTCCCCGGGTTATAATAGTGGAACGGCGGGGGTTGTAGATGCTTGTAAAGATCAGTGATCAATTTAGCGTCAGAGGTTCGGGTCACAAGCCACTGCTCATACGGTGTAATTTGACGATCAGCGGTGTCCCGCACCTGAGGCTGGAGGGCCCAATGCCGGACCTGCATGTAGCGTAGTCTATCCCACTCCGTCAGGCTGAAGTCTTGCCGAAGCTGCTGAAAGGGAACCACGCCTTTTGGCCCATAGACCTGGAAGAGCGCCCTGCAACCCGCCGTCCTCCAATGGGAAAAAGCGCCCGGCTCCATCCCCGGGGAGAAGTCAGGATTACCCACTATGGGTGTAAACGGTGAAGGGAAAGTGGTAAGGCCCCGAGCCTCGCAGACTGCATCCCACACCCTCAAGGGGACCCGCGTAACGAAAGAAGCGTAGAGGTTGGGGGGGCGATGGGCACGGCGCAAGAATGGAACCTCCTGTAGGGTGCGGCCTGCCACCGCCTGGTCTTGAAAAAGCCAGTGTTTGTCGGACTCCCACCTGCTCCACTCTACAAGGTATCTTAGCTGCGCCGCCTGAAAGTACTTACGGAGGTCCGGAATACCAAGGCCCCCCGCTTCCGGGGCAAGCGTGGAGAGCACCCTCTTCATCCGCGGCTTGCGGCCTTGCCAGACAAAGCGGGAGATGTCGGCCTGCATTTGCCGGATCCAGCCCACTGGAGGCTGGAGAGGAAGGGCACGAAAAAGATATAATATCTGGGGCAGTACCGTCATCTTAACCGCCGCGATCCTGCCCAGCCAGGACAGCAGGCCCTTACTCCAGTGGCCAAGCTCCTCCCTGATCTTTTTACTGAGAGAAGTGTAATTGGCCGCCACCATCGCTGGCAGCGTGGGTGCCAGTAGGATCCCTAGGTATGATACAAGGGACGAAGACCACTGCATAGCGAAGAGTCTCTGGAGGTCCCTCCTAGTGTCCGCAGCCAGAGACATCTAAAGCCACCGACTTGCTCATGTTCATTTTAAAGCCGGCTACCCGTGCAAAGGCATCCAACTCTTGGATGCAGGCGGGTAAGGACCTCCTAGGGTCGTCCAGGGTCAGCAGGACGTCGTCCGCACAGAGGCTGACCGTGTGGACATACTGGCCCATCCTGATCCCAATAGCGTCCGGATTGTGGCGGATCCTTTGGGCGAACGGCTCCATGTAGAGAGCAAACAGGAGTGGAGAGAGGGGGCAGCCCTGCCTCGTGCCGCGTTCGATTGCAAAACCACGGGAGCTGCACCCGTTAACACGCACAGACGCCGAGGGATACTTATAGCAGTTGAAGACCATAGTGCGGAATTTATCACCAATTCCCAGTTCCCTGAGAACTAGCTCGAGATATGGCCAATGCACTCTATCAAAGGCCTTCTCCGCATCAACTGCCAGCAACATCCGCTCTCCCGGGATCCGCGAGGCCTTCTCTAAAACGTGCGTCACCCGCTTGGTGTTGTCGACCGTCTGCCTGCCGGGCACAAAGCCAGCCTGGTCCGCCTGAACCAAACCGGGGAGGTGTAGGGCCAGCCTGGACGCCAGAATCCCCGTGTATAGCTTGAGGTCGACATTTAAGAGCGAGATGGGTCTATACGAGCCGCATAAAGCCCTGTCCTTCCCGGGTTTTGGGATCACCGAGACCGTCGCACTCAGGAGATACGGTGGGATGGCTCCCGGGTCGGAGAAGGAATTAAATAGCCGAGTCAAGACAGGGGCCACAACCGGGCAAAAAGTCTTATAGAACAGGGACGTGTATCCGTCCCGGCCCGGGGCCTTCCCGTGCTTCAGCCGAGCAATAGCGGAGATCACTTCCTCAACGTGAATATCCCGCTCCAGATATTCCGCCTGAGCGGGATCCAGCGCCGGAAGGGGCACCGACTCCAAGTATTCCTCGGCGTCCCGCGGAGAGGAGGGCTCCTCAGCGTACAGCGCCTCATAAAAACTGCAGAAGGCTTCCACCACTACCTCGTCTCCGGAAACGACCACCCCGTCTGTACTCACAAGTTCCTTCACCACGTTACGCTGTTGCGCGACCCGGAGCCGATGTGCCAGGAGCTTGCCGCACCTGTCCCCCCCAGTGTAGTAGGCATGTTTCAAGCGCAAGGCAGCGTACTCTGCTCTGTCCAGGCCCAGCGCCGACAGGAGCTTCCTTGCCGCTTTCAGCTGCCTCCAAACCCTCGGAGCACCCGTACGGCGGTGGACCTGCTCAAGCTCTCGAACCTGAACAGTCAGTTCATCCCTCTTCCGCTGCCGCTCCCTGTTTTCGGCCGAGGAGATGGAGATGAACTCCCCCCGAAGAACCGCCTTCAATGCAGCCCACTGTGTCGCTAGTGAAGTGTCGGTATTACTATTGTGAGTCTGATAATCCTGTATGACCTCTTCAATGCGTTTCACCACCGTCTTCTTGTGTAAAAGGGTGTCTCTGAGGCGCCACACCCCCCGAGAGGGGGAGGCCACCGGCCATGCAAACGCGCCAGTAACCGGGGCATGGTCAGACAGAGTCAGGACCCCAATGTCCGCCTCCGTAGCGGCGGCGCGCATCGGCCCACTAACCAGGAGATAATCCAACTGCGCGTAGGTTCGGTGCGCATGCGAAAAGTAGGAGTAGTCCCTATCTGTGGGGTGCATGGAGCGCCAAAGGTGGTGTAAGTCCATGTCCGCAATCCGGGCCTTCACAGCCTGGGAGAGTTCTCCAGTCTTCGGAGACCGCTGCGCTGACCTATCCAATACGGAATCAAAGACGATGTTAAGGTCCCCCCCTAGGATAACATGTCGATCGGGAGAGGCAGTAACATCCACCAGTACTGAGTCCAAGAAGCGTTCCTGGTGGTCATTTGGGCTATAGACAGAGCCAACTGTAAACGCTATGCCCCCCAGACGGAGGCGATATGCCAGAAGCCTCCCCTTCTGCTCCGCATATTTATATAGCACCTCCCCCCTAAAGGAGCTCGCTATGAGAATGGCCACCCCCGCGGTCTTGGTCGCTGCAGAGGAGAAAAACTGGGTGGGGAACTTAGCTGAGCGCAATCTATGGCAGTCACGGGATAACAAGTGGGTCTCCTGCAAAAGGCAAATATCAGCCTGCGTCCCCTCAAGCAGAGACAAAATCGCCCTGCGCTTAACAGGATTATTCAGTCCCTTAACATTAAGGGTCACCACCTTCAGGGACGACATGTCTCCCAGGGACCAGGAACGCTATGCTGCGGGGAAGGAACCAGAGGGTGGGGGGCGCGGGGCGGCAGCGCGGGACAGGCCAGAGCAGGCCAAGCGTGGGTATGGACAGCATCGGACGGGACTTCCCCAACTCTAGAACAACACCCAACCCCACCCCAAACACACCCATGGCAACCAGCCAAATCCCAACTCAAACAACCCATTGTCTCAGTCAAGCCCCAAAACGGGCAAGTCCGTAGAAAATAGAAAAGTGGACGTCCAGCCACTCACCTCCACCCGCTCCCCCCCATCCCCTCCCCCCCAGCCCCAAACCTGGCATCGAAGAAGCTATGTGCATCTCCCCCCGGAGTGAGTCTAGGCCGTCAAGGCCACGCTGTTGGAGCCAGCTAAGTCCCCGGCAGCCGCCCTCAAGGCACCGGCCATGTCCGCCCTGATAGTAGGGGAATCAGGACGCCCAGCGCTCGCCGTCGAACGTCTCCTCGCTGATCTCCGTCGGCCCCTTCTCTCCGAGCGCCTCCACGACGGCGTAGCTCCATCCTCCTCTGTAGCCGTGAGCCCCAGGACGCCGCAGATGTCTTGCAGGGAGCGTAGTTGATGCAGCACTCCGTTCCATCGAAAGATCAAGCGAAAGGGGTGCCCCCAGGAGTACGGCGTCCCCTGTTCGCGCAAGAAGTCGGTGGCAATCCTGAAGGACCTGCGCTTCTGCAGGGTGATGGCGGACAGGTCCTGATAGAGCGCAACAGGCCGCTCCCGGAAAGTCAGTGGCTGTTTCCTGCGGGCTTCAGACATGATGCGCTCCTTCAGCGGGAAGTCGGGCAGGAAGGCTAAGATGTCCGGTGGGGGCGCCGAAGACTGGCGCTGTCGACCGACTCTATGAGCTCTATCAATGCGGATAGGGAAATCCGCGGCCTCCCCCAGGATCTCCCGGAACAAGTCCTGCAGATAGCCCACTAGGTCAGTCCCTTCGTCCGCAGACGGCACACCACGCACTCGAATGTTATTCCTCCTTGACCTGTTCTCAAGGTCCTCGGAGTGGGCGTGGAGCTCAACGCACTGCTCCCGAAGACGGAGAACGTCTTGTTGTAAGTGGACAATCTCGCCGTCTCCACCGTCTCAACCCGTTCGCCGAGGCCCTCCACCTGCCTTCGGACCTCACTTCCCGTTTCAGCGTCTGGAAGTCCTCTTTGAGGGAATTGAACAGCTTCTCCATGAAGGATCTTGTGACAGGGGGTTCTCCTCCAGACGCGTCCGCCGAGGCCCGGGAAGACCCCGGCGACGGCTGTGTTCTGTCCCGTAGCTGCTTGGCCCTGCCAAGCATATCCGGCAGGGTACGGTCCCCCTTCCTCGAACCACCTCTTCCAGCCATTCCAAGCGCTTCAACTGAAAAGTGGGCACAGGCCCGACCGCTCCGGGGAATGTCCAACCACCAGCAGGTCCTCGATATGGGGAGCTCCCGGCAAAACCGGGGGGCTGCGTCACAGACGACAAAATGGCGGATCAGTCCGGGCGCCACCAGCCGTGGCCGCCCAGTCGGGACTGCAGCTAGAACCTATACTGGGGGGGCCCCGGCCAGTGCGCTCCACAGGGAATTAGCTGTGCAGAGGCGGAGGGCGCAGGAATCCGCCGTCAAGGGACTCCGGGGGAGGCCAACGACACCGACCTCTCGGGGACAAAATGGCGGCTGGGTGGGGCCAGGTAGATCGCCCGAGCCCGGCGACACCACCGGGGCACCCCAGAAACCAGGCAATCTGTAAAGTTCCTCAGCCGAGACTGCACTGTTACTTAGAAGAGTCGGGAGAGCTGTCCCCGGTGTCAAGCCGATCGCCCTCCAATCCCGGGACCGGGGCCCTCGCTATGCAGGGTGCCACCGCCTCAAGTCCGAGCGCCAAATCGCGCAACCAAAGTCCTCCGCGTAGCGGGCCCTCCAGTCTGTAGTTCTCCTCCGACCTCCGTTGAGCGCCGGGACGGCCTCCACCCAGATCGCCAACTTTCAGCACTAGGCCCGGCCGAGGCTCATGGACGCACTCCGATTCGCTTCGCCTCCTGTGCGCTCCGTCGTCCCTCGATCTTCGATCGGTTTTTTGAGGCGCTTCCACCGGAGCGATTAGGGTCAGAGCGACATCAATGCGTGCTCCAGGTACTCCGCCACACTCCTCTCGTCCGCTGAGTCTCAGCGGGGGGAGAAAAGCTGAAGAAAAGGGCTCGAGCCTAGTCGGGCTGGAGGAGCTGCGGGAGGAAGCGTCCGCTCACCCCGCCATCTTGGCCACGCCCCCCTACTTCTTCGTTTTTAACCAGGTTTTCTAATCTGTCAAGTCTTTTAAAAACATTATTAAACTGTTTGATTATTTGCTTCTCCAGGCGATTAAAAATAGTGTCAACTATAGTTTCTATAAGATTTCCATTTTGTCTAGAGAGACTGTGGTTATCTCCCATTAGTGTGGTTTGTGTCCATATCGTATTAGAGTTCCCACTTGGGTTACTAGCGGTTGCGGTGGGAATGTCATCCGCATCCACTAAGTCTTTATCGTCAACATGGATAGTTTGTGCCCCAGAAGATTTTTGTTTGCTCCACAAACTCTGAGGCGTGGGCTGGCTCTTATTAATTGATGGTTGTTTCCTTTTATTGGCACTTGGCTTGGCGGTACCTCTTTTGCGTTTTTCCCCTCCCTGTTCATTGTTGGCTTCCCTGGTTCCAGTAATATTAACATCTTCCTGGGAGTCAATTGTAATAGTGGAGGCAGCTTCTGTCAACAGGGGCACGGGGAGTGTGGGTGCCAATACCGGTTTTGTAATTACAACAGCTGGTGATAATGGGATTCTTGAGCTAGTTGACAATGGTATTGGCTGTGTAATATTGTTGGTACAACTCAAGGACATTCTTCTTTCAGTATCTGCTATTTCGTTAGAGACCAAGTTAAGTGCATTTTCAAGTAAGGACTCAAAAGTGGGAGGGGGGAATGGAAAATCATCCTGTGTAGCAACTCTATCAGCAGACTCCATGGTAAATGAATTGAACTCACCACAATCAAGATGGCAATGTTAGAGGGGTGGCCCGCCCGACCACAGTTGACCACTGACTGCCACAGACGGCCCGCCCTCTGCCCAGGCTCCGTCCGGCACCGTCCGCACGCGTCCGCGACGCGGAGGAAGCTCCGTGATTTTATGCACCTCCTGGTGCGCGGGACAGGAAGTGGTCGTCAGTAGCCGCAAGGGACGCTGGGAACCGTAGTTCCTCCCCTCGGCAGCCGGGATGGGATTTGGCACCGGCGGCGGGAGGAAACAGCGGCGTAGGCAGCCCAGCGCCCTGCAGCAGTTCTCCTGGTGGTAGGTTGTGTCCTGCCTTGCCCTCGGCAGAATTTCCCTGTGTCCCCGCTCCTTCGAGGGAGCTCCGTGATTTTATGCACCTCCTGGTGCGCGGGACAGGAAGTGGTCGTCAGTAGCCGCAAGGGACGCTGGGAACCGTAGTTCCTCCCCTCGGCAGCCGGGATGGGATTTGGCACCGGCGGCTGGAGGAAACAGCGGCGTCAGCAGCCCAGCGCCCTGCAGCAGTTCTCCTGGTGGTAGGTTGTGTCCTGCCCTGCCCTCGGCAGAATTTCGCCGTGTCCCCGCTCCTTTGAGGGAGCTCTGTGATTTTATGCACCTCTTGGTGCGCGGGACAGGAAGTGGTCGTCAGTAGCCGCAAGGGACGCTGGGAACCGTAGTTCCTCCCCTCGGCAGCCGGGATGGAATTTGGCACCGGCGGCGGGAGGAAACAGCGGCATCAGCGGCATCAGCAGCCCAGCGCCCTGCAGCAGTTCTCCTGGTGGTAGGTTGTGTCCTGCCTTGCCCTCGGCAGAATTTCGCTGTGTCCCCGCTCCTTCGAGGGAGCTCCGTGATTTTATGCACCTCCTGGTGCGCGGGACAGGAAGTGGTCGTCAGTAGCCGCAAGGGACGCTGGGAACCGTAGTTCCTCCCCTCGGCAGCCGGGATGGGATTTGGCACCGGCGGCGGGAGGAAACAGCGGCGTCAGCAGCCCAGCGCCCTGCAGCAGTTCTCCTGGTGGTAGGTTGTGTCCTGCCTTGCCCTCGGCAGAATTTCGCTCATGTAAAGAGCCTTAATGTCCATTGTGATGATTCAATCTGTAGTGTAGTTCCTATATTCCCAATAGGCTCTGCGCATTGGAATAATACATCCTATAGATGTGACGTAGGACTTAGTCTCTATTGAATATACAGACTTAATTGTGAGTGCCAGCTAGCTCAGAGGTCACTAGAAACTTTCTCGAGTTCACAAGAAGGGATTTAGTTTCTGACAACCGCATAAACATGACAACTTTGTTTCCCCAAGATAAAACTGATCTTCAGAGTCGTGGAAACAATAGATAGATATTTTACTTAGTCATTCGTGCATGCTTCGTTTCAACAGAGTTGCAGAGAAGTAGCGAGACTGGCATTTTCAATAAAAGGTATTTATTGAACAGTCTTCTTTCTCAAGCATAAGAAGTGAACTGCTACAATCGCAATACAGGTTGCAAAATATAATGCATACAGTAAAAAGTGTGGAATAAAATAATACTGTTAGAGCATTTTATGGTTCCTAGAACATAGATAATTACATACATAAATAACAGAAGCTAAAAAGTACTCGAATGGTGCGTCTAAAATACGCCTACCCCGAAGTACGTAATCTAAGCTTAGTACAAGGGAAGGAGCAAGTGAGGTGTAGCAGAAATGTAGTATTCTTTGCCAAGAATCTATCCAAGATTTCTCTAAGGGTTAATCAGCTCCGTACCTTGGTGTAGAATGAAGACGGTCAGTCTCAGGACTCGATTTCCCAACAACCCGCAAGGGTAGCTTGGAAACACTGGAGCTGGATTTCTCGGCTGGAGAAAAGACAGCATCATTCTCAGTGCGTCTGCTGGAGGGTCGGCTTCCTTCGGCACTTGCAGTAGCAGGGTGCGTCGGGCAAGTAGATAGTCGAACTGCTCCAAACCACTCTGTGTTTGCTATGGCATGTGTGGGCATATTTATACCTTGAAGGTACAGAGATTAACATAAAGGTGGACATAATAACGTCATCAAAGAGTCTCAGTTCTTTGAAAACTCCATGAGTTCTTGGACAAGTCAGTATTCAAGCAAGGGGAAGTCTCTAGCTGCTGAAGCAGAGTTTTCCCAGAAATCGATGTGGATTTTCGGAACTAGTGGAAGTAGCCCTGCCGTATTTGGACTGCATGAGCTATATCTAAATATGGTTATGATTTCTATGCCTATATAAGGATATGGTGATTTATACCTATATAAGGGCATTATACGGGCAAATTACAATAGGATCCTAAAATGTCATACAACAAATCCTCTATCGGTCCCTCTGAACTCCGTGTGCCCCCCTCATCCCTACTGTCACTGCTGCTCACCGGGCCAATATGGCAGAAACGTGTTGACGGCACTGGTGGTGTTGGGGTACTAACTGCCCACATCCCACTCTTGATTTTTAATATCAAGTAAGCACCTAATAAATGTATTTTGGTATTTACATTTGTTTTTAACTTTTTCACTTCATCACAGGCCCCCACTTAGCTTTTAGAAGTACCTCCCTATCTCCAGGTGTAGGCCCGCTCTCTACCAAACGCAGTTCTAGAGAGCAAGGACTGTCAGTGATGAAGCACGACACCGGTGGTGAGTGAGGACAGTCCTTCACATTTTTTGAGATGCCCAGCATCCCACTTAATCAAGTGTAGAGCACTTGCCTTTTTGTATAGAATCAGAGATTTATTTAGGGTGGCATCTTTTGTGTGTTCATAGTGGGCGAAATTAGCCATATTGTTGTGGTCATCTAGAGACTTCTGTAGTAGAGGAGTGATAGTTCCTGTTTTGAGGGTGTTGGGGAAGACACGTAGTTTTAGGAAAACATTTACCAGACTGCAACATATACTGGCCAACAGTTTGAAATTGCTTATAATGAAAGAAGCAGGCATAATGTCTTTCCAATAAAAAGGTGGCTTAAAATAACTTCTAATCTTTGAAAGAAAATCCTCAGTAATTGATATGGGCACATATTACTGACTTTCCTGATGGCATTTAAAGCAGTCCATTGAATTTTCAGACTGAAATCTATTTGATTTAAGCAGAGTATAGCATAGATGGCATACCATGAAATAATGTTTGTTAGACGGACCGGGAGGGTCGGCCGAGGATAAGGGGAGAGGTCTCCGGGGAGAGCCGTCTCCAGCGATCGTACAGACAAATAACTTCCCCCCCCACAGACGGACACCACACCAGGATAAG
The DNA here is from genome assembly GCF_964263255.1 of Lissotriton vulgaris. NCBI lineage: Eukaryota > Metazoa > Chordata > Amphibia > Caudata > Salamandridae > Lissotriton > Lissotriton vulgaris. The sequence goes on from NC_141693.1 coordinate 1,104,058,188, forward strand.
GTTTAACGAGACTTTATAAGCAAATCTTTAAGTACGGTAAAATGATACAAGGAGGTCTGGACTCAGGGGTCCCCTCGATTCTGGTCTCTGGAATGGGAAAAGGGTAGCGGGACAGTCTTGTTACCAATAGATGAAAATAGCTCTCAATCCTCGAGCTCGGCGTTCTAGATGATCGGGCCGCGGCGGAGCCAGCAGGTCCCGAGATGGATGAAGGAAGCGACGGTCCGCGGCGGAGCCAGCAGGTCCCGATGGAGATGGTAGTTACAAACGGTCCGCGGCCACGCCAGCAGGTCCCGACGACGATGAAGGTTACGAAGGTTGCGGCAGCGCCAGCAGGCAGGACGATGGTTCACAAGGCAGAGCTACGGCAGCGCCAGTAGCCCGTCAAGGATGAGTTCTTCTCTGCGTCTCTCGACTCCAGGATACAACTGCCTTCCTGCTCTGGAGCTGCCCCAGTTATAGGGTGCCCTTTGATGTCCGGACCCTCGCACTTGGAGGTCGGGGGGTCCGGGATGAAGGAGTCCAGACACCCAGCAGGGGGGTGGAGCCAGCGCCCGGGGAGGTTGTGGGCGAGCGGCACCTGGTGGGGGAGAGCCATCGACACCTCTTTTTCCCATTGACCTGCCAAGTAGCCCGCTCACCTCCTGGGTGGATGGTGGTGCCGGGATGTCTGAGGCCTGGCCAGGCCCAGGGTTGGGGTCGATCGGGGGCCACGCGGCCTCGTGGTGGAATGTCCAAGATGGCGCCCAGGCTGGGCGCGTGGGCCGGTAGTGGATCGGGCCCACGAGGTCGATATGTTCAGGGGCAAGGGTCCCGGAGGGGACGGAAAAACGTGCAGTGGTGGCGTGTGACACTTGAGGGACCGGGCTCGGGCCTGGTCGGGCAGAGGGGGAGCGGCCCTTCGTGTGGCCTGTCCAACATGCGTCCCCCCCAGCTGAAGGCGGGGAGAGTCACCCATCCTCTTGGGGACTCTCCTCGTCGAGGCGGAAAAAGCGGGACAGGCCATCCGCGTTGGCGTGATCTGGCCCAGGCCGGTGTTCAACAGTGAAGTCCATCCCTTGCAGGGAGATGGACCAACGTAGTAGTTTTGGGTTCTCCCCCCGCATCTGCATCAGCCACTGCAGGGGTCGATGGTCGGTCTGCACCCGGAAGTGTGTGCCAAAGAGGTAGGGCCGGAGCTTTTTGAGGGCCCATACCACGGCGAAGGCCTCCCTCTCAATGGTGCTCCAGCGTTGTTCTCGAGGTAGGAGTCGCCTGCTGATGAAGGCCACTGGCTGATCAAGGCCTTCGGTGTTCAATTGAGACAGGACCGCCCCAATGCCGTGGTCGGAGGCATCCGTCTGGACGACGAATTCCCGGCTGTAGTCGGGGGCCTGGAGCACAGGGGCGGAGCACATGGCGGCCTTCAGTTGTTCGAAGGCTGTTTGACAATCTGGGGTCCAGTTGACCTTCTTGGGTTGATTTTTGGACGTGAGTTCGGTGAGGGGCCCCACTATGGTACCATAGTCTTTCACGAACCGTCTGTAATAGCCCGTGAGTCCCAGGAAGGCGCGTACCTCGGTCTGGGTGATGGGGGGCTGCCAGGACTGGATGGCGGCAATCTTGAGCTGCAGAGGGGCCACTAAGCCGCTTCCCACCTGGTGTCCGAGGTAGGTTACGGACCCCTGACCAATTTGGCATTTGCTGGCTTTGATCGTGAGGCCAGCTCGCTGAAGGGCCTGTAGCACCGCTCGGAGGTGGTGGAGGTGGTCGGACCACTGGTGGCTGTACACAGCGATGTCGTCTAGGTAGGCGGCGCTGAATCCTTCGAGCCCGGCCAAGACCTGATTGACGAGCCGCTGAAATGTTGCGAGAGCATTCTTCATGCCGAAGGGCATGACCTTGAAATGATAATGGCCATCAGGAGTGGAAAATGCAGATCGTTCTTGGGCTCGGGGTGTGAGGCCGATCTGCCAGTAGCCCGCCGTCAGGTCGAAAATACTGAGGTAGCGGGCAGCTCCCATGCGGTCGATTAGCTCGTCTGCTCGGGGGATGGGGTGTGCATCTGTTCTGGTGACCGCATTCAAGCCCCGGTAGTCGACGCAGAACCGGAGTTCCGGTGTGGTGCCGGGAGTGGCTGCTTTGGGGACCAGTACTACTGGGCTGGCCCAGGGGCTGTCTGAGGGCTCAATGACCCCGAGCGTGAGCATTTTGGTTACTTCTTCCTGGATGCAGGCCCGTACCCGATCCGGTACGCGGTAGGCCCGGTGGCGGATAGGGGGGCTGTCCCCCGTGTCCACGTCGTGCACACACCAGGAAGTGACACCTGGGGTGAGGGAAAACAGGCCGGCGAACTGCAACAGAAGGTCTCGACATTCTTGGCGTTGTTCCAGGGTGAGGGCCTCCGAGAGTCGGACCCCATCCACGGAGCCATCTTTCTCCCGAGTCCGTAGGAGGTCAGGGAGGGGTTCGGAGTCTTCTTCGGCTCCATTGTCTGTGGCCATCAGGAGGCTGAGTTCTGAACGTACAAAGTGGGGTTTCAGTCTATTAGCGTGGAGGACTCGAAGGGGGTTCCGTGAAGATTCCATGTCGATTAGATAGGTGACAGGACCCTTGCGCTCGACTACTTTGAAGGGCCCCGTCCACTTGTCTTGCAGGGCGCAGGGTTCGGTGGGGGACATCACCCATACCTGTTGTCCGGGTTCAAATTCGATGGAGGAGGCATTTTGGTCATACCACTTTTTCATGTCCTCTTGACTGGCCTCCAAGTTGGCTTTTGCCAGCTCTCTGAACCGTCGGGTCTGGTTGCGGAGGGTTAGGAGATATTTGAAAACATCTGGAGGGTTCTTTAGCGGGGGCATTTCCCAGCCTTCCTTGACTAGACTGAGAGGCCCCCGTACGGGATGTCCATACAATAATTCAAACGGGCTGAAGCCGAGGGACTTCTGGGGGACCTCTCGATATGTGAAGAGGAGGCACGGCAGCAGCACATCCCACTGGCGATGGAGGGGCTCTTCCAACCCCCCAATCATCCCTTTGAGCGTGCGGTTGAACCGCTCAACGAGTCCGTTTCCTTGAGGGTGATAGGGGGTCGTGAATCGGTAGGTGACCCCACACTGTTGCCAGAGGGACTTCATATATTTGGAAATAAAGTTCGTGCCTCTGTCGCTGACGACTTCTCGGGGGAAGCCCACACGGGAGAAGATCCCCATCAGGGCCCGGCCGACTACCGGGGCTGTTACAGTTTGCAGGGGAACAGCCTCAGGGTAGCGGGTGGCGTGGTCCACCAGTACCAGGATGAACCGGTGTCCTTGTTTTGTACGGGGGTCCAGGGGCCCCACAATATCTATCCCGACCCTCTCGAACGGGGTGGTGACCACGGGAAATGGTTGCAGGGGGGCTTTTAGTTTGCGGCCACTCTTTCCACTGGCTTGGCACGTGGGGCAAGATCGGCAATGCTGGAGTACATCATTCCTCATTTTGGGCCAGAAGAAGTGGGTCACTAGGCGGCTGTAGGTTTTATCCTGACCCAGGTGTCCAGCCAGGGGGACATCGTGGGCCAGGTTTAGCAAGAAGTCTCTAAAACGGAGGGGCACCACTAGCACTCGGCTGGCCCCCAACTCCGCGATCCTTTGTTCACTGTATAGCAGATCATTGTCCCAGTAGATCCAATGTGTTCCGGAGGTATCCCCTGCGCTCTGGGCGAGGGCTTGTTGGCGGAGTCCCTCGAGGGAGGGACAGGTCTTCTGCTCTTGGCGAAACTGCTCCTGTGTGGGTCCCCCCTCTTGATGCCACTGGTCGAGGCCAGCGAAGTCCGGAGGTTGAGCTGGTTCTGGGGGGACGGCACGGTCGGTGTCGTCGACTGGGGCGACCGGGGGAGGAGGCGCCGGCCATTCGGGTTCCTCTGGTCGGGGATTGGCACGGGCGGCCATGGACGGGGTGGTGACGCACGCCCAGTCCGGGATGCCTAACATCCCCAGGTGTTCTCTTCGTTCTACGGCTGCCCACGGAGAGCTTTCAAGGTCATTTCCCAGGAGGCAGTCTACGGGGGCATCATCCCGGACCGTCACTTTCAACATGCCGGAGACCCCTCCCCATTCGAAAGGGACGCAGGCCATCCGACATAGACTTTCCGAGTTATCGGCTGAACGGACAGGGCAGAGAATGTTTGGTAGGAACTGTTCTGGGGTCACCAGGTGACAGCGGACGGCTGTTACACTGGCCCCGGTGTCACGGAGGGCTTCGGCCTGGCGTCCATTGATGCTCACCCATTGGCTGTACTTCCGGGTGTTAGCGGGTAGGGGGACCCGCGGGACCATGTCTTTCCCCCCTAAGCATGCTAGCGCCATGGCGGCTGGCTCCCATTCTTGATGCTCTTGCTCATATTCTTCCTGCTCCTCGGAGATCTGCTCTTCCCCCAGGGCAGCAGCGGCCACTTGGCGGGGTCTTGGGCTCTGGTACTGTGGGCAATTTGGGTCGTTTGCATAGTGGCCGACTCGTTGGCATCGGTGACACGTGACATTGGCTCTGTATCCCGGTCGTGCCGGGGTGCTGCCCCGGTTGGTCGGGGGGGTGGTGCTGGTAGCGGGGGCGACCGGAGCGTTGTCTCTTCCTCGTCCTTGGCCCCCTCCTCCTCCTCGGGGACGGTGCTGACCGTTGTTGTTCCGGTTCTGTTCATAGGATCCATTTCGGCCCACTCTGGTGATTTCCCACCGGTCAGCCTCGGCTGCGAGCTGCCGTGGATCAGTCAATTTGCTGTCGAGGAGGTGCTGCCGGAGCTCAATGAAGCAATTGTTTGATAGATGCTCCCACACCATGAGATTGAAGAGTTGTTCGTACGTTGTGACATTGCTTCCTTTGATCCAGCCCTCGAAGGCTCGGCTAAAATAGTTCACGTAGTCCACCCAAGTCGTACCCGGGATGCGGGTGCAGTCTCGGAACCTCTGACGGTACATCTCGGGTGTGAGCCCATAGCGGGTGAGGAGGGCAGCTTTCATGTGGTCATAGGAGGTCATCTGATGGTCCGGGAGCTGTAGCAGGGCATCGCGGCCCTCATTGAGGAATCTCCCCCATAGACCGGCTCCCCAGTCGCTTCGATCGATCCGGTGGGCGGTCATAGCGATTTCGTAGGCCTTGAACCATTGCTGGATGTCGTCCTCTCGGAAGTATTCTCGAACGACATCCTTGGGGATGTGTACCTTCTTATCTGTTGTCCCTTGGGTGCGGGGTTGCTCGGGCACCCCTAATTCTTTGTTCTGCTTGCGTAAGTCTATCTCAGCTAGTTTGCGCTCGTGTTCATATGCCAGTCTTTTTTCCTCGAGCTCCCTTTGTCTCTGTTTTTCCTCTCTTTCTTCTCGGAGACGCAGGTGCTCTAGGCTCAGTTTTTGTTCGGCCAACTTAAGTTCGACATCCATTTTGAGCCGGGCCATTTCTAATTCATGCAATCGTGTTTTTTCTCGTTCCTGGATCTCGTCTTGCGAGAGACCCGTTCTTCGCTCCTCGGGGGCCGTGGTGTTTTTTTCTACTGCTACGATGTTTTGGTCGGTGGTTCCGACGGCCCCGGTTTCTGCCCAGGACTCTAGGGCATGCTTGAAATCGTCTTTGGTACTTAGACCGGTGGTAGCGATACCTAGTTCAATGCAGAATTGTTTTAATTCACGATGGCTGTACTCGTCCAATTTCTCCATCTGAAATTTCTCGGTGGATCCGCTTTCTTTGGTTGTCATCGTGATTTCGTCGTGGGGTGAGCTACTTTCTGTACGATTATGCGGTGATTCGGATCGCGCCGCTGGCCACCAATGTTAGACGGACCGGGAGGGTCGGCCGAGGATAAGGGGAGAGGTCTCCGGGGAAAGCCGTCTCCAGCGATCGTACAGACAAATAACTTCCCCCCCCACAGACGGACACCACACCAGGATAAGGTTTAACGAGACTTTATAAGCAAATCTTTAAGTACGGTAAAATGATACAAGGAGGTCTGGACTCAGGGGTCCCCTCGATTCTGGTCTCTGGAATGGGAAAAGGGTAGCGGGACAGTCTTGTTACCAATAGATGAAAATAGCTCTCAATCCTCGAGCTCGGCGTTCTAGATGATCGGGCCGCGGCGGAGCCAGCAGGTCCCGAGATGGATGAAGGAAGCGACGGTCCGCGGCGGAGCCAGCAGGTCCCGATGGAGATGGTAGTTACAAACGGTCAGCGGCCACGCCAGCAGGTCCCGACGACGATGAAGGTTACGAAGGTTGCGGCAGCGCCAGCAGGCAGGACGATGGTTCACAAGGCAGAGCTACGGCAGCGCCAGTAGCCCGTCAAGGATGAGTTCTTCTCTGCGTCTCTCGACTCCAGGATACAACTGCCTTCCTGCTCTGGAGCTGCCCCAGTTATAGGGCTGGTGCCCTTTGATGTCCGGACCCTCGCACTTGGAGGTCGGGGGGTCCGGGATGAAGGAGTCCAGACACCCAGCAGGGGGGTGGAGCCAGCGCCCGGGGAGGTTGTGGGCGAGCGGCACCTGGTGGGGGAGAGCTATCGACACCTCTTTTTCCCATTGACCTGCCAAGTAGCCCGCTCACCTCCTGGGTGGATGGTGGTGCCGGGATGTCTGAGGCCTGGCCAGGCCCAGGGTTGGGGTCAATCGGGGGCCACGCGGCCTCGTGGTGGAGTGTCCAAGATGGCGCCCAGGCTGGGCGCGTGGGCCGGTAGTGGATCGGGCCCACGAGGTCGATATGTTCAGGGGCAAGGGTCCCGGAGGGGACGGAAAAACGTGCAGTGGTGGCGTGTGACACTTGAGGGACCGGGCTCGGGCCTGGTCGGGCAGAGGGGGAGCGGCCCTTCGTGTGGCCTGTCCAACAATGTTGCTTATGTGAAGTTGCAGCCCTTGAGGTGTATATTATTATGTCTTTCTCCTGCTTCCTCGTCCCTGTCCTAAGTAATGAGATGCCACCCCATTACATAGGACAGGGACAAGGAAAAGTGGGACTCAGCGTAATGAAGTTTGTTGGTAAGTATGCCGAGTATTAAACTCACATGCGTCTCAGAACTGATAGTCAACTTAGTCTTCTTTATTTCAACAGGTTTCTAGAGGCAGTAAGGCAGGGATTCTCACAGCAATAATCTTTTTATTTAATCTGGTGTGGCCAACATGCTTAAAAGGGTAAAGACAGACCCTTTGTCGCTGATCTTATTGTAGTAGAAATGTGTTCATACATGCTTGCCTCACAGACCAGGCCAGCTTCTATGCAAAAGAAAAGTCAGGTGGGTGCTAAATTTGAATTTAATATTGCACTAAAACTTTGGAAGAATGCAATTGGTGAAAGGGGCACAATCACCCAACTGTAAGCTCGCTGTAAACCAACATTCCAAAAAGGAGCAGTGACTGGTTTCCCTGGTGATTGTAAGAATCCCAATTCTGTCAGCTGGATCAGTATATCAGACCCTGATAACCTTGGAGGTTGTTGCAGAGTTGATCTCTTCTTGTCAGAGCCGAACATAGGATTGAGGAATGGGTAGAAACATCATCTCCTCGTGAAGGATTTTCACAATGTCCTTACCCTTGGTCCCAGATCTCTGTTCAGATGTTCCCTCTTGTTGGCTTCAGGTTCACATATTGAAACAGGCTTCATCCAGGGAAGATGTACAAGTGGAAAACTTCATGTCCCATTGAAGGGGATGTGAATCCAAAACCATGCAAGTCCTGGCTGGTATTAACTGATGGAGGAAGGAGTAAGAGTAGTGAGAATCTAGAGTCACTTGTAAAAAAAACCAAAGGAAATAACGCACCTCTGACTCACTATTCATATGTAACACTCATGTACATTCAGATATGCTTTCCCTCCTTCCCCACCAGTCCCTTGCAACCTTTTTCCTGGAATTGAGGATGCCCAGTCATGACGGACTACAAAGACTTTATCATTCAGAGCCAGTTACAAGTATTCCCCTTTTCGTGGTACAAGTATGATTGTTAATCAGGAGTCCACAACCATTAGTTGTGCAATGCTCCATAAAGCTGCAGGTACAGTTGCCTCCATGTTTAAAGGAGTACCACTTTATATGGACGTTTACAGTTCAACAGCCTAGAATTCTGTTGGAGAGCAACACAAAATCCCAGAGAACATTTGTTAGGGGAAACATGACAGGTCTCACCTGCTCAGAAAAACCTAGCGAGTCTGCGGAAACAAAAAACTAAAAGCAGGACGGCATAAGATGGATAATTTCAAAGTATAAATTTGTGTTCTAAAATAAAATCTATTACTGAAGGGTAGGGGGTAAAAGCAAACTGCAAAGCAGTCAATTTTCCTGATTTACAGTTACAAGCAGTCCTCCTCATGTTGGGGACAACACTCTGAATATACAAGAAACAAATCCCAAGAAGAACCACAACCTTGTAGATATTATCAACAGTACAATATAAGCACATACATTTGAAGCAGTCACACTAGCTTGCAAGACACCACCACCACTTCTACGAAGGTGATGTGCTTGGTTCAAATGTATGTTACTGTAGGCAGGTAAGGAATGGCGGGACCGTAGAGATCTTTTTTTTTTTTTTTAAGCAACATCAAGGACGAGTTTGTGAAAACTTTTGATTTTCTTTTTACTAACTGCTTAAGTTGCGTTGTATGATATTACAACGCATTCCGTTGCAACGCATGCCTTTACCACGCATGCGTTACAACGCGAATGCCTTTCCCACACATAACCTTTAACACGAATATTCCTTTACCACGCATATTTTTACGTTTTTTGTTGTAAATGTATGCATGGTAAGGGCATACTCTTGTTAAAGGTTATTCCCCTACACATAAACCCTTCTTACCAATATCCCTCCCCTGCCCTTTACCCTAAATTCGCATCCCTTCGTTTTTTTTTAACCCAAAAATTCCCCTTATCTCTCCACTTTGTCTTGTCTGACGTCTGTTCTTCATGTTCTTTTTTTTCACGTTGCACGTCGTTAAGAGGAAACGGAAGTGAGACTTCCGTGTCCTCTAACCACGTTGATTGCCTTTATCAGGTGCGTTTTTTGGGGGAGTGGAGACCCCCCCAACCCTCCTTTTGCTTTTCAGCCATTTACATTTTTTTCGGGGGCTGAGACCCCTTTGCCCCCTTTTTCACGGATAGCCTTTACCACACCTGCCTTTACTATGTATCTCGTAGTAAAGGTGTGCGTGGTAAAGGCTATTCGTGTTAACCACGCATGCGTTGTAATGCATGCGTGGTTAATGTTATGCGTGGAAACAGCCGAGTTGTAGTGGCCATTTCCCCTTAAGTCGCAGTGGCCTGCTTTCCTTGCTCAGCAGGCATGGGTTTGTCTTCACTTTTTTGTCTGAACCATGAGCCACTCTCCCATTGTACCCTACCCCTATATACTATCAGTATTATGCCTACTCTTACACCTTGTACCTTACAGTGTAACCTACTGTAAGCATTTGTTTTATGCATATTTGTACCACTATAGTGCATTAGTGCACTCTCCCACTGTACCCTACCCCTATATACTATCAGTATTATGCCTACTCTTTCACCTTGTACCTTACAATTTACCGTATGTATTTGCCCTACTGCTCACTCTTATATCCTGGTTACGCTGGTTGATTACTACTGCCACTTGGGTAATTTATAACTGATCACTGTGTAACCTACTGTATGCACCTGTTTTTCTGCACACTTGTTTTTCTGCACACTGGTACCACTATAGTACACTAGAGCATCCTCCCATACCCACCTAATCCTTCAACGCAACATGGACCCCATCGGCAAACACACATACAAAATCAACTACCCACCATCACTCACCAAAAAAGCCGCCAAACGCTTTAAACACAACTTCCTTAGGTCACACTCGGAAACGCCCTTTGCTGACACCTACTTCTCACCGGTCAATGGATCCCTGAACACCGATATCATCTTCCACACCACACGCAGAGCTCAATGGAGAAAAGCGTTCTTCACCCTACTCACCGTCTCCTCCACCAGAAAATCCGCTCACAGCCTAACTCTCTCCATCACACCATCCCAAGCCTTTCCAGGCAGTGCCACCATCACTATTTATAATAACGGGATTGTCCTATCACAATCCACAGACAGGAACCTGCAACTGCTAGACAACATGTTCCCCACCTTCAAAGAACACCTCTCCAATTCACGGGCAAACACTCATATCTCCCCCAGTCCCACCAACCTTGACCTCACAGCTACATAATCTTCAATCAGGGACACACCTACCACCCCTGACCTCCCATCCCCTACCCACAACCCCACTATCCCAATTCAGCACTCAATCACAGACACAGATCGCTCCCCCTCATACACCGCTCTTTCCCCCGCCCCTTCAACCATTTTGCAGACCTCCACACATACCTTCAACACTCCTATCACAACTACAGCGGGCAGTAACACCCCGCTCGCCGCTGACAGCACAGCTCCCACCCATAACACACCTAACTTAGCCCAGCACCAGAATAACACGCACTCCGACAATTCCCCCCCTTTTTCCCCCCCCATCCTCAGTCCTCATTACCCTCTAACCAACGTCGCAGAACATACCCCCTCTCTTAATTTAACTCCACCTCCCCTCAACAGGACCATCTCCAATCCCACTTCCCCTCCTACTCTCAGCCCCCATTACCCTCCCTACACCCCCACCACGGCTACCAGTCTCCCAGCCTACACCTTGACCCACCCGCCCACCACCAATGCCATCAACCATAACGCCAACTTCCTCCCTACCTCATCCACACCCCTCCCGCCCAAAACCTCTCGCCTCCCTAACCCGATCCCGCACACCAACACAACGCAGACCTGCTCGAACACCAGCCCTCCCTCCCACCTGCACACGAATTCCCTGGTCAACCATTCACCCCTGACTGCCACTCCCACCCCCACCACCTACCCTACGATGGAATACATCACGGCCACCCTCACTCAGATCAAAGAAGACATTCACGCCATCAAAGAACTACTCTCCACACACCCCATACACCCCCCACCCACCTCCACCCCCCCTCCCAACTTGTCCCCTACTCCGCCGGCGGACTCCCACCCTCATCACGCCCCACACCTGGCGTCAATCCCTGCTCATAGGCGCAACTGCCCTTGTCCCCCGCATCGCCCCTGCAAACCCTCACACACCTACACCCCCGCCAAACATGTCCCCCACCCCTCCGACCAACTCTCGCTCTCAGCTATCCCCCAATCTGACCTCAATCCCAGCTCTTAATCGCAACAACCGCCCTCGCCGCACCCACAACTCTTCTTCTGACCTCGACACACTCACCCTTCTCCGCTCCTATGACCCAGCCCCCCAAATTCACACAAGCACCCCACACCGCAACATTCCCACGATACACCCAAATCCCCTTAGACCACCCACACTAAACAGCAGATTCTCCATCCCCAATAACCTTAGAAAAGTCCCTCTCTCGCTAGAACCAGCTAACACCCTCTACACACCCCGTCTCAAATGCATTCTTCTCAACTGCAGATCGGCCACGAAACATTCCGCAGCCATTGCTGACCTCCTCCTACCGCGCGACCTTGACCTAATCATCCTGACTGAAGCGTGGCTAACTGAATCTTCGACACCCATAATGGACATTCTGGTTCCTCCCAACTACCACATTATCAGGCTCGACAGAACAGGCCAAATAGGTGGTGGAATCGCATGCATCTACAGGGACAACCTCTCTGTTCAGAAAGTCAATTCCACATCCCTACCATCCCCAACATCCTGGGAATACATCTGCCTTGACATTATTAGTGAGGGCAAACCGATATGCTCTCTTCACAGCATCTACCACCCACCCAGGGACAACCTCACCTTTTCCCAACAAATCATGGATATGATCTCAACCAATTCCGGACGGCAGCTTACCCAAATATACCTTGGTGACTTCAACCTCCACTGGAATGACCGCAACGACGCGGTGGTAAATAGTTTTAGAAATTTCCTCGATGCCCTTAACCTCACCCAAATTTGCAACAGCCCGACACACGAGAAAGGTTCTACCCTCGACCTGATCATCTCCAAAGAGGACTCTATCCAACTCGAATCCATCCAACCCTGTGACTGGTCAGATCATCATATTATCACATTCTTTATCAATGAAAAAGTCAAAGTCAACCCGGCTCAACTCTCCAAGCCCAAAGTCTGGAAAAGAGACTCGAAAAAGCTCAACCCAGGCTCTTTGCCCCGTAACAGTTGCAATCTCCTACTCCCACCTACAGGCGCCACGGACGTCCAAACTCTGACTGACCACTATCTCAACGCTATGACCTCTATAATTAATGAGGCTGCACCTATGCAGCTAAAAAGAGTCTCTACTAAAATCTCCAAACCATGGTACGACGGGAGTCTCAACGAGGATAGAAGAGACATGCGAATGGCAGAACGGACCTGGAGATCAGCTCCCTCCGCAATGCACCTAAAAGATCTGAAGAAAAAGAGAAACGCCTACTTCAGGAAAATAAAACGCTCAAAACTGGACTTCTTCAGCCTCCAACTCGACCAAGCAAAAAACCGCCTGAGAAAACTGTTTGAGCTAATCAAGTCACAATCCAAGGAGCAACCACAACCACTCAACACTGGGCGTGAGGCACCCTCCTGTGAAGACTTCGCTGCTTTCTTTACCCAAAAAACTGACAAAATAAAAAGCGATCTCCTCACTGACGCAAGCCTCTACTCCAAACCCCAATGCCTAGCACCCACTGAACCAAAAAACAATGCTACATGGTCAACCTTTGGCACATACTCGGAAGAAGAAATTGGCAAATTACTCAGCACCCTGAAACCATCCAATCACCTCACGGACCCCCTCCCTGCCTTCGCAGTAAAAGACTTTACCCCTTTGCTTCTCCCTCTCTGGACTAAAATCATCAACAGCTCTCTCCAACAAGGAAGCATACCTGACTCCCTCAAAATTGGTCAGGTCACACCTCTACTAAAGAAACCAACAGCCGACCCCTCTGATCTCAACAATTACCGTCCCATCACCAATATCCCCACTCTCGCCAAACTGCTGGAAAAATGCGCACAACTACAATTGACTAAACACATTGAGCAATTCGATCTCCTCAACCCTCACCAGTCAGGCTTCCGAGCAGGACACAGCACAGAAACTGCTGTGACTCACATAATTGATGACGCACTTCAAATGCTAGACCAAAACGACACCTGCCTCCTCATCCTTCTTGATCTCTCCTCAGCATTCGACACCGTTAAACATGAGAATCTACTAGAACTACTAAACACAAGAATGGGCCTATCTGGAACTGTCCTCAAGTGGTTCACTTCCTTTCTTCACAACAAGTCGCAGAAATTCAAGAGCAACAACCGGATGTCCTCGCCAATACCTGTAACGCTAGGCGCCCCCCAAGGATCCTCTCTATCCCCAACTTTGTTCAACCTAGTCATGGAACCTCTCACCACCTTGCTACAAGCATCCAATGTACACTTCCACATGTACGCCGATGACACCCAACTTTACCTCAAATTACAATCACCCAATGACACCCTGCTCCTGAACTCAACAATCAGATACACCCAATCCTGGCTTGCCGACAATCACCTCAAACTCAATGCTCTGAAAACAGAGTTCCTTCTGATCTCACCCCCAGCGAAGATATCCACCACTCAACATAGGCTTAAACTCCTAACCGCACTCAATGTCCAACCCACCATCGTGGACTCAGCAAAATCTTTAGGCATAACACTCGACACCAATCTCAGCATGCAGCAACATATCAGCAAGGCAACAAAGGGAGCGAACTTCCAGATCAATACTCTGAGGAAACTTAAACCCTACCTCCCAGCCAAAGACTTCCAAACTGCAGTACAAGCACTAGTCATCCCACGAATTGAACATGGCAGCACCGCCCTCTGCGGACTCCCCCTAACTACAACCGCACCACTAAAAGCGTCTCTAAATGCTGCAGCGAGACTCATCACTGGGTCAAAAAAGCACTCCCACATTACCCCTGACTTGAAATCCCTGAATTGGCTGCCTTTTGAAGCCAGAATACATCTGAAAATCGCCTGCATGACACACAAAGCGGTACACCTAAACTCACCCGGCTACCTTGCTCAGAAACTGACAATCTCTGGGGGAATTAGAAACACGAGAGGCACAAACAACCTTCTGCTGAAACCTCGAAGATTCCGGAAGGAAAAAACATACAAGCGCTCCTTCTCGGGAATGGCGCCTAGAATTTGGAACTCACTCCCTCCCGAAACCAGGCTTATCTCCTCCACTACACTCTTTAACAAAGAAGTAAAAGCTATCCTCATGGCTAAATACACTTGAACTACTTTCTCGAACCCTATTAACACCCTGCACCGAGCTGAACTACATGTTTGACCCCTTGACTTATTTGTTTGAGTTGTCTTATTATTCACATGATTGGCTTTGCATTAATTTATTTGTACTATTTGTACTGTGTGATATATTGATTCACTTGTCTGACTATGTTCCCTCATGTACCTTTCTATGTAAAGCGCTCTGATATCTGCAAAGATCTTGTTCGCGCTATATAAAACTTTTAAAATAAATAAATTGACATTTTGGATGGTCGAGCAGCTCCGCAAGTCCTGAAATGCAGATATTTGCAATGGTTTGCTTCTATTTTTTTTGTAAGTATGGCTCGACAACGGAGCTGTCTGGACATCAGTTGTTACAAATTCTTTCAAATATACGATGGCTGATCTTTGGCTCCACTAACAAGAGTTGTTTTCCCAGACCCCACGCTACGGGCTCTTAGGTGCATCATGCTACTCCTATGGAGCCGTCAGCATTGTAATACTTAAGGGAGTAATGTACATCTCAAATGTACACTAAATCATCACACTTTGATTCCTTATTTCATAACTCCATTTATACAGAAAGCAATTGTTTTTGTTTGTTTCATTGCAACAAGATTTTATTGAATTTTTTAGTCATGGCTCAAACGGCAAGCCAGACTTATTGGAATTGCCAATGCTTGTTTCTTTCTGCTAAAATGGTACACTCACACTCCACTCTGGGCTATTGTAGAACTAGCCTGTTTGTGCAAAGGTTTCACATTTTCATGGCAGGGTTTGTGAGGGCTATTCTATGTTGTATTAGCATACAGTCAAATTGCCAATCTAATACTCCACTATGTGCTATTGTAGAACTAGCCAGTTTGTGCCCTGGTTTGACTTTTTCATGGCAGTGGTGGGTGGATGGGCGTTTGGGGGTGGGTTTTCTATGTTGTATTAGCATACAGTCAAATTGCCCAATCCAATACTGCTCCTGTGTTCATCAATGAGTATTTTAACTTTGTGTCCAATCGATAATTCTCTTTCACAGGGGTAAATTAACATCTTATTGAAGTTTGTGTATTTTTCTCCATGGTGTGTTCAAATCTAGATAGAAACTCTTACAGCCAAGTAGGTTTACTCGCTTCACACATCCCACATGGTTAGTACAATATGCAGAAAAGCTGTGTGCTATCTACAGTGCCAGTTTATCTGCTTGTCATTTGATTATGGATTGCCTCTTGGTGATTTCTGGCTGCTCTTTTAATGAACTTATGATGGTAGGATGCGTTTCCTTGTATTAAATGAAGGGAACACATTTTTTCTAATTCACACAAAAAGCACAGGTGATTTAACAAGCAATCTCATTAAAGCCTTTCTTTTGTAAAGAGCTCAAGTTGTCTCTTTTCAAGCGAGAGTCTTGCTCTTTCTGTGCGCTCTGGTACGTTTGGTTTTGCTTTTCCCATTATAGATGAAGGACTACAAGAACCATAATGCACTGGAATAATGTAATATGGACTCATTACCACCTTGGCTGCTAGGAGGTTTTCCCCTCCTGTGCTGAAAATGCTTGAATACTATAGAATCATGACAAGGTCAACTCGTCATAAACACAGCGCAGGTAACGCCCATGACGAGCTGACCTTGTCATGAGCATGGAAGGGGTTTAAGAACGGTGTGTGTTGTGTAAAGGTGTAATGAAGGTTGTCTAGTCGACTTAGTGACGCATAATCCATAATTTGCAATATGTTAGTTAGGAATATTTGAGTTTTCTAAACGGTAGCCCCGCCAACATATGACTGTATAGTAGCATTGATTTCATTAGCTTTTCAAGTCTCCGGAATAGGGTTTTCCCATCAAGTAACACAAGTTGTCAGTGATACTCAAACATGCGGAGTCCTGTTGATAAGGGGAGAGTGCATGAGATTTTATTAGTAATGTGATCGTGTCTGGTGACCTTCCTGGAATTATTGTTGGTAGAGAAGTCCTAATGTGGTCACAGGTCACAATACAGCCAATTTTTTGCTGCTGGGGAATTCTTACTGCTAAAAGAATCACTCTGCTAAGGAACTACTTTTACGCCTCTGGGAGCATTTCTGCTATGGCTGGATGACATCTTTCTGCTTGGATCAATGACACAGAAGACTTGGAAATATCACACGTTGGTCCAATGTAAACAGGAACATTTTACACATAAACAGACTAGAAACTGGGCAGTCCTTGAAAATCACCCTAAGGAGCAGTACTAAAGTGTACTTACACTGACTGAGGGCACTGCTGGGGTAAGTAAGCTACTACACCTTTAAGCATTTCGTCTAGCGTACACAAAGCTTCAAATAAAACTTTTTTTTTTAAAGTAAAGCAAACACATACAAAACTATCAGTTAAAAATCTATCCGATTTATTTTTAACTTTACAAGCAAGACCACTCATGATCACGGACAAAAATTGATCTTTGCCCCACGAGGAGGGAAACACTTTATATGTGGAATGAAGGAAAAAAGGCTGATTGTTAAATTACATTTTAAATACATTTGAATGAGCCAATGCATTAAGAAAGGACAACTTTTTCAAAGCAGTCCGAGATACATGGGTAAACAAAACATCTGTGAAGGAAATTCTGGACATGAAAAACTTGCACTGTAGTATGTACATTTTAGTGACATGTGGAAATTGGAAGTGTAAGCTAAAGAGCTTGAAAAACAAATTGGCAAAACAGAAAAGTAAATTAAACAAACGTTTCAATAACGATCTTATTGAGCATTATTTAAATAATTACATCGAGATTATATCAATCCATGCGTGTCTGTTGGTGAGTAAACTCTCTTAATTGGGCTCCAATTTCAAAGTACGCTGTCAATTTGTACAACTAAAAATGAAAATCAAGAGGCCAGGGTCTGTCCAAATGCATGTTAAATAAAAGTTTTAATGAATTATAAAACACAGATTAAATAAGAGATAATACATCAACATTTTTAATTTAAACAACTAGGATAGTGAAACCATTTTAATTAAAACATTTGAATGAGGGGGGTAGCTTGTGAGCTACCAACAGCTCTCCAGCTACCTTTAAGTGGCTCTTCTATGTGCAGGCTGGTCAACTACATATGAAGCTTATGCTCGGGGGAAATAATATATGTATACCAACATTGAAAAGCATGTCTCCGGAGCTGATAAGCTGAAGTGTGGCGAAAAATGGTTGATTTTTCAAAATCGACTTAAAGCAGATATTAGAGTTTTAAAAAATGTAAACCGTGTTGAGAAGATTTATTACTAATATTATTAACTTTGTGCCAGGGGAAATGCATCTATGTCTGTTATGTATACAATACAAATGTCTGTTATGTATACAATAATGTATTACCCATGTAGAGGAATTCCACATTGAAAGAGCGTGTTTACAATACTACAAGCAACCTTGCCTGATACACTGAAGTGATCACTGCTGATAATCTTTGCCTACGGTGGCAACTAATGTCAATCTGTCTGACGTGGTGGCTGTTACATCTCTAATATTATTTGTAACTCGAGAGGATATTCACTGAACATAAGAATCTCTTATTACAGAAAAAGTTGGAAAGCAAGGCTAAAATATTAGTGGAATCTCAAAAGATAAGGATACATTTTAATCCTCTAACCAACCTTCTTTTTTCACTGACTAATTTATAGTTGAACGTGTTTAGCTTCATTTTAATTAGCTCAACAGCTCTGTATCCTCTACAAACATATGAAACTCTTTAATTGTGATATGCAGCATTTTTTGATCTTATGTGCAATATACATTTTCGCTGGGAATGTATATTTTTGAGCCTCATTGTACGTTGCCCGTTACATTGGAAGCGGTATATACTGGGTGCATTAGAAACTACCAATTGAGAGTTCTGCACCCACTAATACTCTATGTTTTTCCCCCACGAAGCTCTGAAGGAATGTTCACAACCTAGCACAAATTCGGTCAGGTTCTGATGAAAAATCCGCAGAGAAAATAATGCAGCACTAGAGCACCAGTAACCTCAAATTATGTGCATTACCGGCAAACGTATAATCAGTGGAGTCGCATTTCTGCTTGCAGATAAAAAGTGCTTGCACAACATTCAAGCGTCTAAAAACCTGATACCACACAGCTGTCCGATTTCATAACAGATGTTTAAAATTCAGAACCTATTGCTGAGTGAGCTGCAGCTGTTCTCTTTGAGCCAATTCTTGTTGACGAATGGTTTCCTGAGCTTCTCGTTGCATTTTCTCCAGTTTTTCTAGCGTGACCGATTTTAAGGGAAGTAGTTTGGGTTTACACAGCACCATGGCTGGCACGTCCTCCACACACAGCTGCCCTGGAGTTCGAAGAAAACACAATAAAACATTATTACCAGATGGAACGTATAAACTTTCCATGTACGTACCTCAACTTGAAATAGTTGACAAAAAGGTAAATGAGCTGTTTCATTGTGGGACTAGTAGTTAAATTCAAAGTAAAGATCTGAACATCTGAAACCTGGATGTTCTATTATCATTATCTTATGCAGCCTCAATCACAAAGCGAATGCTCCTCCAACACAACCCATTAAACAACACGGTTCCCAACCATTCATCACAGTTCCAAGATGCCAAGTATTTAACAATCACTAAACTCGCAACAGCACTCAGTATCCAACAATGGCTATTATTCCCGCTGTATCTATCCTTCGCCTTACAGAACATACCATGTACAGCACCACTGCCAAATAGAATAAGTGCCGACACCTCAGAACCACATTCATAAATTCACACCAATTTTCCTAGCCGTGCATTTAGGATAAATTAACTTAAACATACCACACTTAGACATGCACAAGGTTGCAACGAAGCCACAATAATCGACTGATGGCCTCTATTAGCAAAACAATCTCCTCAGGCTATGTAATGGATAACCTTTCAAAAATTAGCATAGCATAACAAAAGGTAAAGTCTTTCAGCATACACATAGTAAAATACAAAGATCCGTAAAGGGATGGGACAAATCTTACACATAATAAAATACAAGGCTCTGTAAAGGGATGGGACAAATCTTGATCACCCCTCTACCCAATAAGAATGTTACTAAACAGTAAATTAGGGGGGAGGCGTGGCCAAGCTGCCGACCAAGATTGCTGCGTAGCTCTGCAACTCTGCTGGCATCCCCACCCTCCTGGGCACATACTGACCCCTTTCTTGCCATCTTCGTGGTACAGCCACATAATCCGACTAAAACAACACCAGGGAGTGGATTGATATGATGAAAAAGGCGAGAGCACTGTAATACTTGCTAGAACGCACATCTGCACCATTGTGGCCTGCCAGAGGCCTGGTCCGTCTAACAAACGATCGAGTGAGGAGGCGCCAACAACGCTCTCTCCTGGAACTATGCCACATGGTCGGGCTGCCCTGGAGGAGGTGGCGGCTCAGGGACTGGAGGACCAAGACCCTTAGAGGAGCAGGCTTCGGGCGGACCGGGCCTGCTGCTGCTAGGGAGCCCGGAGGCCTGCAGTGTGAGAGGACAGCTAGGGAACACGACTGCAGAGTGAGGGGATGGAGTCCTCTGAAGGAGCTGCAAGTGTACGGGAGGAATTGTGCGGCTCGCCGAGGAAGCCGTAGAGCAGAGGTCTTCAATCTGTGGGGCGCGACCCCCAGGGGGGTCGTGGAGTCCTGGGAAGGGGGTCGCAGATTCTGCCAGAGTGCAGTTCCTGGCGTCGGGCTGATCGAGGGTGCTCAAGGCGGAGGCCGCCTAATTCACACCGAGGTGTGAAAAACATCAAAGCCTCGTTAACCACTAAAGGTCTTTTAAAGACCTGTGATAGTACTCTGGTGTGCTTTTGTGTGTGTCCAAGCTGTTTCAGCCAGGCTGACATACAGGAGCTGGGGGGGGACGGGGGGGGGGGGGGGGCAGGGGAGGAGGCTGTAGCCCTTTGAGTTCAATGGACTTAGCTGAGGGTTTATTTTTACCTTTAACGTTTTATATAGCGCTAGTTTAACCTGTAGGTATCAGAGCGCTTTACAAATACACAGTAAACAGCAGAAGGACATTACAATCATATAATTGGTTCAAGTCCCACGAGCCCTCATACCTGGCGCCTGTGCAGTAGAAATGTGGCTGAGAGTCTGTTCTTCATGGTGAGATGTTTTCACAGCCGGCGAACACCCCCCCCCCCCCCCCCCCCCCCCAAGCAGGGAGGCACAGAGATGCCCTCCCATGAGAGAGGAAGACGAAGCAGAGATACTGACCCCCCATGAGAGAGGCACAGACAAGGTGGGTGAATGAATGATGG
This sequence comes from Lissotriton vulgaris, assembly GCF_964263255.1. Taxonomy (NCBI): domain Eukaryota; kingdom Metazoa; phylum Chordata; class Amphibia; order Caudata; family Salamandridae; genus Lissotriton; species Lissotriton vulgaris. The sequence goes on from NC_141693.1 coordinate 1,104,078,711, forward strand.
GTGGATGGATGGATGGATGAAAGGACGGACGGATGAAGGATGGATGGATGAAAGGGTGGATGGCGGTATGGATGGACGGATGGTAAGATGAAAGGGTGGACAGATGTGTGAAAAGGTGGGTGGATGAATGATGAGTGGATGGATGTAAAGATGAAAGGGTGGATAGATGGATGAAGGATGGATGTTGGATGGATGAAAGGGTGGATGGAAGGATGAAAGGGTAGATGGATGAGGGATGGATGTATGGATGGATAAAAGGTTGCATGGATGAATGATGGATGGATTTGTGAAAAGGTGGGTGGATGAGTGATGGGAGAATGGACGGATGTAAGGGTGGATGGATGAAGGATGGATGGAAGGATGGAAGGATGAAAGTGTGGATGGATGGATGAAGGATGGATGTATGGATGGATAAAAGGTTGCATGGATGAATGATGGATGCATGGATGGATGTGTGAAAAGGTGGGGGATGAATGATGGATGGGTGGGTGGATGGATGGATGGATGAAAGGGTGGCTGGATGAAGGATGGATGTATAGATGAAAGGGTGGGTGGATATATGGATGGAATAATGAAAGGGTGGATGGATTAATGAAAGGCTGGATGGATGAAGGATGGATGTATGGATGGAAGGATGAAAGGGTAGATGGATGAAGGATGAATGTATGGATGGATGGATAAAAGGTTGCATGGATGAATGATGGATGGATGTGTGAAAAGGTGGGGGATGAATGATGGATGGGTGGGTGGATGGATGGATGAAAGGGTGGGTGGATGAAGGATGGATGTATGGATGAAAGGGTGGATGGATATATGGATGGAATAATGAAAGGGATGAAGAATGGATGTATGGATGGAAGGATGAAAGGGTGGATGGATGAAGGATGGATGTATGGGTAGATGGATAAAAGGTTGCATGGATGAATGATGGATGGATGTGTGAAAAGGTGGGTGGAAGAATGATGGATGGACGGGTGGATGGGTAAAGGATGGCTGTATGGATGGAAGGATGAAAGGGTGGATGGATGACGGATGTATAGATGGATAAAAGGTTGCATGGATGAATGATGGATGGATGGATGTGTGAAAAGGTGGGTGTGTGGATGGACGGGTGGATAGGTAAAGGATGGATGTATCGATGGAAGGATGAAAGGGTGGATGGATGAAGGATGGATGTGTGGAAGTGTTGGTGGATGAATGATGGATGGATGGATGGATGGATGTGATGAGGTCTAACAGGCGCATTTATGGTTGTCGATAGTTGTTTATGATGAGGAGTACCAGTTTCTAGAATCTTTTGTCGGAAGGGGGTCCTTACGCCTAAAAAGGTTTTACAAGGGGGTCTCGGCATCAAAAAGTTTGAAGACCTCTGCCGTAGAGGAACCGCACCACAGACAAAAAACATAGGCCGAGGTAAGACTGGCCTGTGCTCTTCCCGGAGGCCCCGCAGTGACAATGAGAGTGGGTGAGCCAGGTAACGGGCAGCGACGGGCCTGCTTGCTTTTGGCTATCTGCGCCTCGCCTTCCCCCCTCCCAATACATTAGCCCTGCATTGTGCCTGCGGCCTGAGCCGGCGAGTTCACAGCCGCGATCAAGTGGGATAGGCCCCGAAACTTGGACACCACAGACCATCAATGTTATTGCATGGGGCCGTCATTACTCCAGATGCCACAGCCTGGTCGCACTCCTCAGTCCCCCAGTGGTATCCTGGGTCCCGCCACTTAGTATCTCTGAAGACATGAGGTGGCCGGCGTACACCGCTCCCTGCATGCGCTTGTCGGCGGTGTCTGCTTTCTTTTGGGTGCTCTCCCCCGAGCCTGCGGCGCTGGTGCCCAGTCAGAAAGCCGGTGATCTCACTATTACCTGACTGGCACATACTCCCCAATGTTGGGCTGCGCCTGCCGGGCTGGAATGGTGGGGACTCTGGACCAGCTGCAAACAACATATGCTCTTCTGCGGAGACCACGGTCTCGCTTATCTTCACCGGCACGGCGTGTCGCAGAGGGCCCTATCCCCGTCAGTCCCACTGTTGCTCCACATGGTGACACCCCTTTTGAAGATGTTGCTGTAGATACACACACCACTCTTCATAAGCCTCTTCCTTTTTATCAGCCACTCATTCGTGGTTTTTAACACACTGCACCTTATGAGTATGTTTCAATTCCCATACTTATTGTTGTGTGCTATTTTAATGACCAAGCATTTGATACCTACATGTGTGGATACAGGACATTACGATACATTTGCTTTCTGTTGTCTTCCTTTAGGTCTCAACTTTTGGAGCAGGACCGGCTGGCCTGCCCTGTTACTTCCAAAGGAAGGTAGTATAGCCCCTTCCTATGTGTAGAACTTCATTTAGGTCCTGACGAATGGCATAGATTAGCATAAAACATGTCGACCACAACCACAGGCAGTAGATATGCCACTGGACCATAGTACCAGTGTGTATCTCCCCCTCACTATTTTTACAAAGGTGGGCAACCACACCATTCAAATTTAGCAGTGGTCTACCTAACCTTTTTTAAACTTTTTCACATTTCCCTACGTATACACTACTTTTAGTACCCTCATACCCGCATGCAACAAATGGCAGGAACAAAAGATCTCCGATAAAGAGCCCCTTCGCGGGTGCCCGTCAGACATTGCAGCGCCAGTCTGACGAGGAGCAGAACCCAGATGAGTAAGCATGACACCTAGCTCGCTGGGTGTGTGAGGGTTTTAGTTCCGAAAGGGGCATTCCCCCTTCTTGCCCTTTTCTCCTTCCCTTTGCTTAGTCCTTTTAATATTCCCTTTTTCCTTGGGGAACGGTGTACCCCTCTTTGTCTTGAGTCTGTAGATACACTCTCATCTTTCATTGCAACACTACCTACAGTTCTTCGGGTAGTCTGACCCGGACCTCCACTGAACCCTGTCCTAGGCCGAGCTTATGGTTTGCGGAGACCCTAAACAGCGCCAACTGACTTTTGACAAAACCACCGAACAACATCTCGGAGCCAACGATGGGAGGGGGTGTGCCTAATGCCTCTATGGCACAGATGCCAATTTGGCTGAATTATGATCGGGGTTCAGAGCCATGGATAGCCGCTTTGACACCTTAGACAAACGGAAGGACGCAATGGGCGAGCGTCTAGATCAACATGAAAGGAACCTCAACATTGTTGAAGGCAGGATCTCAGACCTGGAGGATGGAGAGGCACAGACGGCCAAAAAGCTGGACTGTCTGGAAAAAGTCATGAAAACAATTTCTTTGAAGAGTAGAGACTTGGAGGCCAGAAGCAGGCGAAAACAATATCTGTTTATTGGGAATACCCGAATGCACGAACACTGGTCGCCTAGATCGATTTGTTGAGAGACTATTGAAGGAACTGTTTGGTAAAGACTCCTTCAAGTCTTCCTTCATGGTCGAGATGGCCCAACGCTCTCTTGGACCGTGACCAAATCCGGGGTGCCCAGCAAGACCGCTTATTGCCCACATGTTGAATTTCAGAGACCGTGGTACAGCCTTACGGTTGGTAAGGGAGAATGGCCGGTTCAACTGGCAGGGGTACTCCGTATCTCAATTTCTTGACTCACAGGCATCAAGCCACGCTCTGTAATCTGGGATGATCTACCCTGCTCGACAGTGGGTGGAGGTTCATGGCAAGCTGCGCCTATTTGATAATCCAACAGATATACACGACTTATGTCAACAATACTCTGAGGAGCGATCCTCATCGTGGCACGGATAGCCCGGAGGCTCGCCGTCAGACATCCACTCAAGTTCTAGGGCAGATATCTTTTGTACTGTCTGACATACTAATTCATGGTGAAGACACTCCTGTGTATAGACTGCGACTGGTCATAGGAGTATACTGAACGTCCACTATTGGCTGGGTCTACAATACTTGCTATACTATAATGTTCTTTTCCTGCTATTGCTACAAGAAGTTGGGACCCAATGTTGCATTGACACCCCTTTTGTGTGGTACACGCATAAGCAGATATGATACCGCTTTCTGTTGTGAGGGATAATGTCTTTCTTATTTCTGCTGGGGTGGGGTTTTCCCCGGGGTAAAGAGAAAAGGGATGGGTGGGGGTAGGGGACAATGTTGTTTGTTGGGAATGTCTGTACGGATACCATTCACAGATAGTACCGTACCACCTACCACAACCACATATACAGTTACACTTATCACATAATGACGACATTCAATAAGGTACACCCCTCTGCTGACATCACTTTAGTAACATGGAACATTCTGGGGCTTAATAATCAGCACAAGGAAAAACAGGTAAACACCCTAAGGTACAATATCTGCAACAACACCAGGCAGACATCGCTTTCTTGCAGGAGAGGCACCCTCCCAAGTCATCGCCCACTTTCGCATCCACATTGGTCAACACAGCTTCTTCTCCAGTTAATGTTCATATGCCAGGGTAGAGTCTATACTGATACATAAACGATTGCCATTCCAGCGGTCTCAGCTCTACACTGACACAGAGGGAAGGTACCTATTGGTAACAGGACAGCAACTGGGGCCCCGCATGATATTAGTAAATGTTACGCTCCAAACGCTGACAGCCTGGACTTTTACCTACACCGCAGGCAAATACTGATATGGTCGAAGCAAACCATATATGTATGGGGGACTTCAACATATTACTCAGTCCTGCACTGGATAGCACCACACATGTTCCGTACACTAAGCCCCGCGCAAGGCGTACTCTACAGGAACTTTGTGATGCATATACACTAATGGACGCCTGGCGCCAGCAAAACCCTCTCCAACCTGCATACACATATCTCTATGCAACATAACACATGGACCCACCTTGACTACTAGCTGCTTACATCTACCCTCACCCCCTGGATGACCTCCATACTGCACCTTCTTCATACACTCTTCGACCACTCCCCTGTCATACTAAAGCTACACATCCCCATTGTGGGAGATGTCAAGAGACAGTGGAGATTCCCAGGGCAGGCATTTCAGGACAATTTACTCCATACGGAACTCTGTATTGCTATTGTAGAATATTTTGCAATCAACAAGGGAACCGTAAAATCTTGGGCCACCCTGTGGGAAGCCTTCAAGGCATATTTGAGGGATGGTTGCATTTCTAAAGACGCAGCACCCAGTCCCAAATTGAAGGGAAATTAGCTGCACTAGACCGGGCCCAGTCACTACAACAGTATCCATCTTATAGCCAACAATGTGCCTCCCTGCTGTCCGACATCAAGGAGTTGGCTGACAGGGCAGCCACTACTTGGGGAAATACGCAATGACCCGGTGATATGGGGAAGGGAAGAGACCGAGACGTACACGGACCAGGCTGTTGAGCCCCCCCCTGGCCAATCCTATATATCCGCCCTTTGACAGCATGCTTATCTCAGATGCTCTAGGCACACAGAATGAAATACGTGCATACTATACCGATCTCTATACTTCCTGGGTGTCAAAGGATACTGCTGATAGAACTCAAGACCTGGAGGAAGTGGCAATGGCATGGCTTACCACCACACATTAGCAGTTCTTTGCTGAGCCGTTCACGGTGGAAGAAATAAAACAGACAATAGACTCCATGAACGGCTCAAAAGCGCCGGACCTAGATGGATTCACTGGAATCTTTTACAAAATATACAAACACCGGCTTGCCCCTCACCTTTTGGAATTATACAGGGAGGCCTTATAACATGGTATACTCCCGCCCTACTCTTCGGGAAGCGGAGATTTTTCTACTCCTTAAACCTGGGACGGACCTGCAACACTGTGAATTTAATCAGTCACTTTCTTTGCTGAATCTCGAGAATAAAATATTAGCGAAAATGATAGTGACCAGTCTTTCACTCTTCCTGGGGCAAATCATATCACCTGCCCAGTCGTGATTTGTCCGGCATTGGTTGACAGCTTTGAACAAGCGCTCACTTTTAGCGGTATTACACAGAATGGATCATTTAGTAGCAGCCGTAGCTGCATTCTTAAGATGCTGAAAAAGCATTCGACTTGCTTGAATTGCCTTTTTTGTATGACTCATTATGAAAATTGGGGCTCCCCCATGGCTTTACCTCCCTTATTAAACTGCTATATAAGCAGACCACAGCTCGCATTCGCCAGAACAGAACGATAACTGCAGCGCATCCTTTATCGCGTGGAACCAGACAGGGGTGCCCTCTATCACCAGTTATTCATCATAGCTCTAGATCCTTTGATACGTCATTTACAAATGAACCGTCTTCATAGGGGCCTGCAATTTAAACCTGGACCACTTTTCGTCACGATGTATGAGGAAAATATCATTCTTGTACACAACATTCAAATGTCAATCTGACACTGAGCCTTCGGAGATAATTCAGTACGAAGCCCTGTCAGGCCTGCATAAAAATTGGGGCAAGTCCGACCTCTACCCCCCACATGGCGGCGGCGACGAATCCTGTAGGCAACAAATTTCCGCCTGCTGTAGTATGACATCTCTACAAAGTATTTGGGGATACATATACACTTAGATAAAGACCAAATCCTGTGTCTTAACTATGGACCCGTGGTAGACAGACTGACTGATCAGGTAGAGCACTGGATCCAGCTACCCCTCTCAATGGCAGGCAGTATAGCTGTTATGAAGATGGTGGTAGTGCCCCAGTTTTTTTTTATTTCTTTCACAACATCCCCATGCCACTGAAAAACCCATTTTTTGTTACGCTATGCACCACCCCCACGCGCCTAATATGGGGAGGAAGACAAACACGATTGGATGGACCACTTTGGTCCTTCCATATTAACGCAGAGGCTTTGATGTTACAAACCTCCATTTCTATTACCTGGGGGCACAGTGCTGCTTCGCTAGAAACTGGAACCACCCACACGCCTGAATACCATACGCCAAAGCTAAGAGACCTGGCTCTCCCTACACCGCTAGCCGCAATACTACAGGTTGGTTTGCCACGTGACCTGCACAACATTCAGACAGCGTCTACAACAAACTGGGCTTGAATGCGGCTGCTTCGGATGACAGGCGGCCATTTGTTGTCCTCCCTGTAAATTCCACTGGCCGCTAGTCCTTGGATGCCTATCACACAGGAGGCTTTGGTCCAGTGCACGCTATCTAGATACTCCTTGAATACATTTGGGGACTTTTCCTTCTCATGCACTGAAGGTGTACGTTTCCCATCTGCTCCTCAGATGGAACATTTTGTACTGAGGTGTCTGTCGGGGGCTTCTTAGAACCCATATGTGTTTCTACCCCTGACAATTATCCTAAAAGATAGACAAGGGGGGGGGGTCATCTCACCTCTACGCTATACCACGCCCGCTTGACCTTGCTTCCTAAGTTGTCAAAATACAGGCTGCATAGGAGCCAGATCTGGGATGTTCTTTATATGACCAGAAATGGTATGCTTGCTGTGCACAAACCAGATTGGTGACTCTCAATCACCGCCACAAACTATTGCACTTTAAATTTCTCTGGTGCGCATGTGCTACACCCGCTAAACTACATCGAATAGACCCAACTCGCATGCCTGAGCACCCCAGGTGTGGTTTCCCTCTAGCAGACTTTGCCCACATGACAGGAACCTGCAACAGAGTTGTGTCATACTGGCAGGACATTTTCACTGAACTTTCCCTTATGATACAGCTCAACACTGAACCTTCCCCATTGCTGACACTAGTAGGTAATGTTAAGAATATTGCAAAAACCTCATGCCGGTTTGTAGCAATTGCGCTGTTCATGGCCAAAAGAAAAATCGTCATACCCTGGAGCACCAAACACTCACCTACTAATTATGAAAATCAGTAGCTTAATCTACTGCGACATAAATAGCAAGCTCTATGCAGCTCTACAGCCACCCACGTCTAGACCCCGCAACCTTTGACAACCACTGCAGTCCTATCTCCTCACTCTAGACACTGCTGCTGATGTGCAATCACAGTAAACAACACCACTCCATGCACCAGCACTGACAGCGTGAATTAGGAGCTAGAAACTTCCCTGGGTACAGTAAATAAGCCAGCTAGGTCCATGAGAAGTGCATAGGGGGCGGGGGTGTCAATCTCTGAAAATGACACAGGACCCATACAAACATAAAAACACACCACACAAAGTTTTTCTGAGGAGACAGCATGCTACTTGGGCTCAAGCGCCTGGATACCCTCTCTGGTCTTAGTGCGCTATACAAATCAATGTAATATAACATACCAAGGCTCCAGGCGGAGCAGCTGGCTATTACCATCTAGATTTTTAGAGTACTTAAGGCAACTCCAGTGTGAAGAAATAGGTGTCTTTTGTGGGATTCATCAAGCTCTAGACTATAAGTCTGAAAGTAAATCTCTAACCTCTACAGGACCTATAGAGCAGACAAAGTTGAGGACACAAATACATCTAGTCCCTACATTGAGTTGAAATCAGTAGGACTTCCTACAGACGGGAAGCATTTTCCCTTACAAATTCGTAAGATTTGTCACAATGATTACTGCTGCTGCTTATATGTGAAAAATAGTTGTAAATAGCACATATATGTGATGTCAAATAGTGTTCATGTTGTTTGTTTTCCAAATCGATTTGAAGAGAGTCTCATGTTTATTCAAAACACAGAGCTGTATGTCTAAATGTGTTTTGCGAGAGAAACCTAGTGTCTAAAATAACTTTAAAAAAAGATATTGCAGCCCAGGGTTAATAAAAAGGACTACTGAGGCACAATAGTTTCATTTATGGTGTCGGAGGCACATGTTTGTTGTGATAATCTTATCTGCGAAGGGAGCACCAAGCAGCACCATGTACAGGTTGACAATGACAGGAGACAGGATGCAACCCCAGAGGACTACAAAAATAGGATGTTTTGTGACCTGGACATGCCGCACAAAGAGCATGTCTGATCAATAGAGGCCTACATCTGATACTACCATAAGAAGCCCATAAAAGTTCATGTTGCCCTTAATCTTTCTCTCGATCACGACATAAAAATAAAACATAAAATACATTTATATATTTGTTATTTTTAAGGCAAGCAATAAGAATTCAATCATCTCAACGTGCACAAGTGTCCACACAAAGAACTGTGGATGGCACAAGCATCATTCATTTCACAAACAAAACACACATAAAGTTGGCGTTTCATTACGTGCAGTACCGATACAAATACACCTAAAACAAGCATTTACAATGCAATGGTGTCGGCATTGTTAAAGTTAGAGCTATTGGCATTGCCCATGACATTATTTTTATTTATGTTTTTGTTTTTAAAACATATAAATAAATGGCATTGTCATTTACAATGCCAATAGCTTAATCTCTCGCAAATGCGAGACCTATTGCATTTGCACCCTCACACAGAGCCACACACACAAAGCCACCCAAACACACATACAGAGCCACCCACACAGAGCCACCCACACACAGAGCCACCCACACACAGTCATTCACACAGAGCCACCCACACAGAGTCATTCACACAGAGCCACCCACACAGAGTCATTCACACAGAGCCACCTACGCACACACAGAGCCACACGCACACACAGAGCCACCTACACACACAGAGCCACCTACACACACAGAGCCACCTACACACACAGAGCCACCCTCACACAGACCCACCTACACACACACACAGAGCCACCCTCACACAATACTACTATAACGCCTGGCAAGCGAACAACATACCAGCATAAACGTTTTATTTTTCGTGATCAAGCACAAAAGACGTGACCGCATCTGCAGTAAGTTTTTTTAGGTTTAAAGCCAAAAAAATCCTTACTCGTGAACGTTGAACTGTTTACTCACAATTAAAGTAATGGTTCTGTGCAAATACTCTTTAAAATAGTACATATGTAATTGTGACATTGACAAGCGTTCTTGTAATCACATCTGTAGCGTGTGTGTATGCTTTTTCATAACTACTGACACGCCTCCCACACACTGAGTGAGGGCGTCTTCCCTCACTAGAGCCTGTCAATAGCGACTCTTACTTTTCTCCAGCTCCTATTTGGGAAGAAGCTAATTCAGGAATTCCCCCCCGAGAACCTTTGCAGAAGGCAGGGAAGTGGCTTTCATTGCGCAGCAGGAGCAGTGGCGCCGGTGCCAAGAGGCCTCAGGGGCACACTGAGTCCTGATAATTACTATGGGCTCATTCCGATCCTTAAACTAGGGCTACGCTACTGACAGCAGACCCCACCCTTGCATCTGGAGTACAAAAGAGGAGTACGCAGTGAAACAAGCAAAATAAAAATAATTTTAACAAAGTTTGTTCTCTGTGTACCAAGCACAGGCATAAATGAACAAGTAGGGGTGGACAGGCCACCTTTCCTTTCTTGCGTCCAGGCCCCTTGCTGCTCTGTAGCGCCTCTGCCTTGGCCATATCGTGTATCTGTTTAGGTTCGGTACCCTGTGATGAAACTCACCATCCCATCAGGAGTGTCCCCAGCCTGCTGTGGGACCACAACTTCTCTCATTTTTTGGGACTTTTCACCAAAAGTTTTTGTAGTTAGAACCAAAACTAGGCCATGCGGATGTGGTTCCCAAAAAAGCAGGCTCTGGGACCCTTTGCACTAACTACAAAACATCTACAGTTATGTCTCTGCGATGTAGATAGCAATGTGCAAGGGGATGGTGTGTGGGATGCGCACTTCATGACTGCACGTTTAGGTGGATTAATATTTTCTGCTCGCTTTTATTGCATGTATGCTTATTGGGGCATGAGTTTATACAGTGACTTTCACATGAATAGACAGAACTTTCTTGTAGTTTCGCTGCAAATGCACCATGTAAGGATACGGGACTTTAGGCTCGAATCAGTTTTACAATCACTACCTCAAATATCGGAATCGAAATTGGCTGCGCGATATTTCCTTGCTAGGACTTTGGAACAGTATTAAATGCTAGAATCTCACTGTACAAGGGTACATCATTATGTATATGCTACTGTTGGCTGCGAGTGCAAAATTTAAGGAGCAGGACTTCATAAACAAAGTACCCCACTGCGTGTGCTCATAGTGTGAAGCAGACAAACAAATGTAATCCAAATTACGTGCACCACTCTGCAGTCTTTCATTAAGACATGGTAAATCTCCTCTCTGTGCATAAAAATGCGCAAAGCATTAAATGACCGCAAACGCCGAACAGCGTACATAACAAATAATCCAACAGCCCAGAGGAATACTAGCGCCCAACCCAGCCACACACACACATGCCCAAGTATTTACTCACCGCTCTTGGGTTTAGTTTCCCCCGCGGGCCCGGTCGAGCCGGCCCTGGGCTGGGCTTTGCTGATGGTGCTGCTGTCCATGTCGGCTGTGCCGGCTGGGCTAAGCGGCATGGACGGGGGCGCCGGAGGGGGAGCGGAACACGGGAGGTGCTGGAGGATACCAAGGCTCATGGTTTTCGGGCACTGCGGGCGGGACCACACCTCAGGCATCATGGAGACATCCTCGGGGGTTGCCGAAGCCAAACAAGAGACAAGCATGCTGCCTTCCATGAAGCCGGCCAGGAACAGAGCAGTCATCGGCGCGCGGCGGAGACGCTGGCGCCGTGAGCGTGGGCGCTACCAAATCTGCACGTGGCCAGCTCTTGTCGCTCCCTCTCCCATTCATAATGCTGGGCGCGTGCCCAGCACTTATCTCCGTTTGTCGCCAAAAACGATTGCTATAGTTCTCTGCCGAGAACCCGCTTTGCACGTCTCTAAGCCGAGACCTAAAAATGGGCAGTAATACCTTTAGTGACAAGTATTTGCAATGCAATAGGACTCGCATTTGCGAAAGCATTGTAAATAACCATACCTTTTATTTGTGTGTTGGTTTTTAAAACATAAATAAAAGTCATTTTCATATACAATGCCAACAGCTTAAACTCTTGCAAATGCGAGACCTATTGCATCGCTAATGCTTGTTATGTAAGGCATGCAGTTTGTGGTTATACATCTTAATAAGGGTGTACTGTCCCACGTGGTCTCCTGACACGACAAACAAAGCTCTTACTGAAAATAAAAGTGGCACCTTTGTTAAGTTTAAAAACAGAAACTAGTATTATATAATGGTCTAATGCAGTTTTCGGCTCTCTGGAGGCAGGCAACGGTTGACCAGCCAAATGTGGCATGTGAAGCTTTTTGGCTTTGATATGAAGACGTCCCGTGCCAGTGTTAATGACAAACAAATGAACTAAAATAGTGACCGACAACTGCTTCTCCGGCACTCCACACAGCGTACGACTGGAGTGTCAGTAATGTGATGAAGTCTAGACAGAGAAACAAAAGCAGTTACCCCGAGGTGCCAGCAGCTCGTGAGCCCCGCCCCCACTCCTACTTTGGGCCTAGGGTGCTCATGCCCAAATTTTCAGTCCCCTCTGCTAACTGTGGCCAGAGAGACCCCACTAGCGATAAGTCTGGTTGGATGTTACTGCCTGTGACCATCAGCTGTAATAGCAGTGGGTTTCCTGTCTGCTGTAAATATTGTGGAGGGGGTGTGGAGGCAGGGCCCTCTAGGGAGACTACTACTCTCATAGATCCTCCTTCTTGGTACACTAGGATTCTGGTTCACAGATGGTAATCAACTGGGCCCTGTGTAAAGAAGACTAATATCCAATGCAGCCTGTGACCACCTATTATCCACCAAACCCATCCCTAGAGCATAGCATGTCTGACTACAGCCCTGTAATAACAAATATCTGAGAAAGGAGTGAACCTGCATTTCTGTGAAGCTGAGCGAGAAATACTAGGAACAATAAGAGTCCTCCTTTGGATTTATGTTTCTTTTTTAAATTGAAAATATATTTAAACCTATCTCACCAAGTTCAGCAGGACAATAGCAAATTAATCAATCGTGAATTTGCTATTACTTAATAGTAAATTATTTGGTTGAGGACCAAAATAAACAACTGTGCCTACATTAATTTGCAGCAAGTGATTAATCAACACAATGGATAAACAGAAAGTAACAAGGTTGCTACGAATGGTTGGGCCCATGCGAGTAAAATGTGCGATCATCGTTGAAGGGATGTAGAAAACACAAGTGGGAAGAAAAAGTTCAGACTAGTTGTCAAATGAGTCAATCACCAGGCGACCTCCAAATTCATGTTTTGTCAAAACGTAGACAAGTCTATATTTTGACCTCAAACAATATTGGGAGAATTTTCATCAGAAAATTGGCTGGTAAACTTGAAGTAGCACCCCTATGATGGTGTTATTATCAAGGAGCTTGTAGGAAGCCATAAATCAGGAGTACCCAAACGTAATTGAAATATTGCACTCACAGAAACGCAGTGACAATTTGACCAGTTAGGGGGCTTTGTTATGAAAAACATCAGCTCCAGTCAAATGAATGCTCTCTTCTGATGGGCCAGCATCCTGTGCTGCTGAAAATGTACGTTTGATTCCCAAGCCCTTGTTGATACTGTTCGATACACTTTTAGGAGTTTTTTTAGACAGAACAGGAACTCAGGACTTTATTGGTGGAATGAAAGCTGTTGCTTAAATCAGATAGTAAATACCCATACTGGAGTGGAACTTAAAACCCCTGTGCCAGCCCCTAATGTGTGAGCATTATGCTTTAATTATCATTACCATGTATTAATCTAATAATCGCATTTGCCTTGAAAGGATAAGTTTACAGACAATATATGTACTAGTGACTGGGAATGACACGGAGACTGAAGCACTGAATACTAACCCAGTGGGCTTCATTCAAACATTCACTAAAGCTTCCAATATATAAACCCATCTTGTCCAGTTCGTTCGCTGAACAGAATGCTAGAAATGTGTACACAGACAAGTACATTGCCAGAAACTGAAAAAAGCAGACCTGCTCCGATTAGAGCTGAGGAGTGATAAAGGGCTGCGAAGATTATTGCTTTGACATCACTTCTGCGGAGTTCACTGTGCGTGCTAAATAGTCCTACACTTCATTATTTTAGGACTTCAACCTTGCTTGTCGCACTATATTTGTTTGGCACCTGAAAGGAAATTGCTACTAAGTATTACCTTTTCCTGCGAAACTAGAAACAGGATGAGATAAATGTTCTTACCCAGTAATGTAGCGTCATGGCACTGTGAGCTGTCCAGACCAGATATTGCCACGCAGCTGAGTACATTTTAAGAAGGTCTGGGACTCCTCCGTTTCAGGGATATTCGAGCGCTAAAAGGCATGTCAATTTACAGTGCGCCGATTTGGGAGACAGCACTGAGTTACGGGAGACCAGTGCAACCTACCAGAAAAAGGTCGTCAAGCACCTCTGAAAAAAGCCCAAACATCTGTCTGGATTTAGTGCACGCTTATACATTTGATGAATTGACAAGAAAAATTATTTCAATTTTCAACTCTAAGCATTGTGTAAAAATGTTTTTAACATATTTTTTTTTAAAAGAGAGAGGAGGGGCACACTGCAAGGAGATCCCTCCTTGTGGGCACGAGGGGCTGTGCTGCTTCTCGGAGAGGGCGGCAGAGCGAAAAGTTATTTTGCTTATTGGTCAACTCACCAGAGATCTTGATTGTCTTCTCTCAATTCCTTTGTGTTTCTGTTCAAAGAAAGCCGATTTTGCAAACGCCTGGGGTCAAAACAGCTGAAGTGAACCGTCCCTATTCTTGCACATGTCACAGTTTTAACCCCTTCGATTCTGATGACGAGCTCAGCTCGTCATTTAACGCGGCTTTTACAAAAAAGCCGCGTAGCGGAAAAATAACCGCCGCAGCGATGCGGTTAAGCATTTAACAGAGCCCCAAAAACTCAGGAATTAGCAACCATTCTAATAACAACAAAAGCGTTAGGAGAGAGAGTGTCCTGCCTGCTGTTGCAGACAAGACAAAGCTATCTGAGAAAATAGTGCTCGGAGGCTGTAACTAATGCCTACCGAGTAACAACACAAGTAACAGGGGATCTCCCCATGGGAGGTTACAAAATGAGACAAGGAGGGACTACTCAGCCTTTTCAACAATGAACAGCCAAGTTTACAGTGGACAGGGCTTTAAGTCACTAACTCAATACAGGATGCATCACAGAGCAGCGCTTGCGCTTTCCAGGCTCAACCTAAAAAAACATCAGGGCGGTACCCCCTTAAATTGAAAAAATTTCACCCTAGTGTAGACCTTGTAGTATTTTGCCTTCTGGGCCCACTTTGATTCTTCCTTCGTTATTCGGATTAGCAGCTTTAACCTACCTTTGCTTCGCACAGCCACACAGAATACATTTGTTTTTGTGACATGATATTATTTTAGAATCAAGCTGCACATATTTATTATTCAGTGACTCTTCTTGAGATTTAATCTGAACATTTCATACAAGGTCAAACAACATGGCGTACTATTTTCTTGTGCCAGTCATCAACATCTCCCAACTTTGGTAGATATAACACAGTAGCACAGCTGCAGTTTTCTAACACAATAGTTCTTATCATATAAACTGTGTCTCAGCCCCTTGGAGAGCAAAGGGGAGTATTCCAGGAGAGTGACAAGTCTTAGAATTGAGGTAACATCTTTGCGTAAACTGAGTTTACATCTATGATGTGGCCCACCAAACCACACATAACAGGAATGGGGTTTGGCGCTAATCCCAGAGATCACCAATATATCCCTGTGCTTACATTGTGAGGGTAGGCCTAGATAGATATATTAGTTGTCATGGTCGGGTTGCACATTGTTTACAGCCTGTTAGTAATATTTATTACTTTTCTCAGTTGTAATTGTTTATGAATTGCAGCAGACCTGTCTCAAAATCGACTACAATAGTTTCAATAAATGTATTGTAAACTTCCTTTGTGTCTTTCTTCTCTTCACTATAGCCATGCATGAGTGAGAACAAAAGGTGAGGATCTGTTTCCACAGTTCACTTGGGGACTAGAGGTTCTAGGTTTGCCTATATCACCTGCCACCCTGGAAAGGTTAGGAGTGCAAGTGAGGCACTATGAGCGGGTCAGATTTGGGCCTACAGGTACTGATGTGGTAGCGAGACTCAGTCCCTACATTCTGAAGTTGTGTTCTCCCAAGGCACAGGTCTGTTTCTAAAAAGGATCCCCGCAACAACCTCCCTGCCATGTCTAAGATAAAGTAGAAACCATCTGTAGGCTTGATATCGAAACATCTTGAAGACTGGCATTCTTTACACAAGGGCGACACGGTCGACACGGTCTGCCACCGCACCCTAGTACGGCGCCTCAGCAACGTCGGAATCCAGGACAAGGCGCTGGAGTGGATCACCTCCTTCCTCGACGGGAGAACACAGAGAGTCCGCCTACCACCGTACAAGTCAGAGGCCACCGAAGTCATCTGCGGCGTCCCCCAAGGATCATCTCTGAGCCCCACCCTCTTCAACGTCTACATGAGCCCCCTCGCGGCCATCGTACGCAAACACAACCTCAGCATAATCTCCTACGCCGACGACACCCAGCTGATCCTCTCCCTGACCAACGACCCCGCCGCCGCCAGAGCCAACCTGCACGAAGGGATGAAAGAGGTAGCCGAGTGGATGACGACCAGCCGCCTGAAACTGAACTCGGACAAGACGGAGGTCCTCATCCTGGGCTCCTCTCCCTCCGCCTGGGACGACTCCTGGTGGCCTCCCGCCCTGGGCACCGCACCCAAACCGACAGACCATGCACGCAACCTGGGCTTCATCCTGGACTCCTGCCTCTCCATGACCAGGCAAGTCAACAACGTCTCCTCGGCATGCTTCAACATCCTACGCATGCTACGGAAGATCTTCTGGTGGATCCCCACCGAGACCAGGAAGACCGTCACCCAGGCCCTCGTCACCAGCCGACTGGACTACGGCAACGCCCTCTACGCCGGGACCACCGCCAAGCTCCAGAAGAGACTCCAGCGGATCCAGAACGCCTCAGCCAGACTCATCCTCGACATCCCACGAACCAGCCACATCTCCGGACATCTGCGAGACCTTCACTGGCTCCCCGTCAACAAAAGAATCACCTTCCGCCTCCTCACCCACGCACACAAAGCCCTACACGACCAAGGCCCGAGCTACCTCAACAGCCGAGTCAACTTCTACGCTCCCAAACGCCACCTCCGATCAGCCAACCACGCCCTCGCCGCCGTCCCCCGCATCCGAAGAGCGACTACAGGAGGAAGGTCCTTCTCCCACCTGGCCGCCAAGACCTGGAACTCCCTCCCGACCGACCTGCGCCTGACCCAAGACCACCTCTCCTTCAGGAAGAAGCTGAAGACCTGGCTGTTCGAGCAGTAGCGGCTCCCCCCCCCCCCAGCGCCTTGAGACCCCACGGGTATGTAGCGCGCTTTATAAGTGTCACTGATTGATTGATTGATTGAAGGGCGAATCAGGGTTCCTTCCAGGAAAGAACACAAAATGTATAAGCGCCCATCTGGTCAGAATAATGGTTAATATGAAATTATTTTTTTTCTTGATCTCTCAGTTGCTTTTGACATAGTCAACCAGGACATCTTGTTTGTACCACAAGCAAGCTACTAGGATAGTTGGTCAAGCTTTAGGCTGGTTCGCCATTTTTTTTTTACAATTACAAGTCAATCTGCAATGCTCTGTCACAACTACTTCAGCAACAATTTACTGCCATGTGGGGCTCCTGAAGGCTTTGCACTGTCCCCAATGCTGTTCAATATTTAGAGCCACTGTGCAGCCTGAAATGCTAAGTTTACATCCCTACCTTATGTTAATTATATGCAGCTGTTACTAAAATGTGACCAACATTCCACTTACGCCACTGGAAGTTTTTTTTACTTGAGTGGTGATGAGACAGAGGTGCAAATCATGAGTGGCGACTCAAAAGACCTGGCCCGCTGGCGCTTGTCTTCTGAAACTCCCCTTTTACCTTCATTCCAATGGAGGTTCAAGAATTAGGGAGTCCTCGTTAATCTGAAATGGTTGTTCCTACCCGAAATACAGAAAATATGTGCCACGAGTAAAGCCCAGTCTAATATCTTAAAAGAAATCAATCACTTCAACCTGGGGCAAAGTTGGAGTAGGTAGTGAGGTCATGTGTTCGTTCCCACCCAAGATTATTGGGGTGTGATTTATATATACATTCCAGATCAAGCCATTTCGAAGGCATAAAGGATTCAGAACAGCTGAGACATTCATGAAACCTGTTAAGGAACCCAGAAAATGGGAAAATCTCTTTTAGACAATATGACTCAAAGCATTCTGCTTTATCCACAGCGCCTTTTGCAACACCGGCTTGGATTGTCTATCTTATTTAGTTACCAGAGAAGCCTTGCTCCTCTGTAGGTCCTATTACAAACTGGCGAGCTGTTGCAGAATTGCCTTCTTCTTTTTGGGCCCCTAGCTTTGGAATAGCCTGCCTCAAATTATACAATATATCTCCACCTTTGGAGCTTTAGGCAAGCTGTCAAAGCTTCCTGTTCTTGATTTTGGCTGCTATCCTGCTCTTGTCTGTCATGTTGTGTGTTTCATTTCGTAGCACCAAGATGGTTCAGTGAACATGAGCTCAAATAAATAATAGTGTAAAACTCATCAATCTAAGAAAACAGCATGGCACCAACTTTCACAGCAATACCAAATCAAGATAGATCTTCAAATCATGCAAACATGACCTTTTCTTCTTTTATTTTCCTATCACATGTGTTTTTCTGGCGATGCTACACTGCAAGTTAAAATTGCCACCGTCCTTCAAGTTGTAGTCTTCCCCCTTCTTTCCCTAGTTCAAGCCCTTCCTCCCCTCGCCGTCTGCCCCTGGCCTCTATCAAGGTGCACATAACCGTGACAGCGAATCCATTTGTTGTCTGGTGTACAGCCCTCAACCTGGCAAAACAAAAAAAGGGAAAACCTGCTTCACCAAAAGCAGCACACTGAACGTAGCATACCCAATGCCTTAAACAACTGTAATTTCCTATTAAAAGTGGACTATGGTACTTAGTTATTGCTGACACAAGTAACAAATAAATATTGGACACTACACTGGGAAATCCCTAGGGAAGGATTTAAAAATACACTTTAACTAAATAAAAGTGTTTCCGTATAGCGAAGTCAAATTATCACCAACATGTATATGCCTATAAAGTGATAAGTGGTCTTTTATAAATATGTACTTACCTTCCTGCTAAGAATAAAGACAAATTACAGGTATAATCAAGTGAGCGTAGGATGGGGAAACATATATTTCAGGCAAGTGAAGGGAGCTCTTCCCCTCAAGTGGGGGTATAGGTGAAGCTTAGATCTCTTGCTTGTGTATTGCTCTGTGATATTCCTCAAGGCCCCTCAGGGGGCCAGGCTAGTATTACAGCTGCTGTGCCTTGCAACAAGAGTTTCTCATAGGTCTTCCCTGGTGCTATGAATCTTGCTAGGAAACACATGACATAGCTTGGAACCCAAAAACCAAATTACTTACCTACAGTAATGCATTTTTTGGCTAGTGCATCTACAGTAGATTCCACACCTTTTGAATATCCCAAAGGTCAGTCTTGGTCCGGGAACTTTTTGACAGGTCTCCTACACCGAGAGGGGGTGCCTGCTCCACCTCAGCACTGCACGCTCCCTCTAGACATAGAGTATGTAATAACAGGACTTTTTGTATATACAGCCATGCAACAAGGAGGTGGGTGGGCCTCTAAGGATTCTGCAGTTAGATTCAGTATTTAAAAGAAAAAGCTTTAAGGAAGGGAAGTAACTTGTTCTCCTAATGGATACTTCTACCTGCAGGCCAGTCTGGGCAATCAGAATTACTTGGGCCCAGTTGAGGCAAATCTTCTTCAAGACACGAGGAATCAAGGGTATGGGAGGAAACACGTAAAACTGGGGAAAGTCCCACTTAAATATAAATGCTTCCCAAAAGCTCCCTGCATCGGACACTGAAGGGTATAGAATTTCAGACAGTAAGCATTTTCTTGAGTGGCAAACAAGTCAATGCGAGGAGTTCCCCTACAATTGAAAGATGTCCTGGACTACTTTCATATGAAGGAACCACTTTTGGTCGGCAAGATATCACCAACTGAAACAGTCTGCTCCTATGGTGAGAACTCCGGCCAGGTGATTTGCCACTATGCAAATGTGATGGTCCTGGGCTCAGGACCAGAGCTGTAGAGGTTCTCTGCAGAGAAGGTGTAAACCTACTCCCCCTTGTTTGTGCTATACCACATCGATGTTGTTTTGTCTTTCAAGATCTGGGCAAACTGACCATGAAGAGAAGTGAGAAAGGCTTTGAGAGCTAGACGTGTCACCCGTAATTGCAATAGTTTTATGTGTAATGCCTGTTCTTCTGGTGGCCAGAAGGTTCTGATCTGCAATTCTTATGGATGAGTTTTCTGCCTTAGAGGGGAGGAATCAGTGATCACTTTTGCCACCAGGTGAAGAGGTTGAAACAGTTCTCCTTGAGAAAGGTTGCTGCTCATACTCCACCAATGCAGATTCACTGGAGAGCTTGATATTGGCATGGAAATCCCTATTGTGTTAGAACCACTACCTGCAGAGACACCACTGGAGGGCCCTCTTGCCAGCGTGCATGGGTGACCAACAGTATGCAGGAGATTAGAAGACCTGGTAGGCGTAAAACCATTAGTACTGGGAAGATAGCTGCATTGAAAACCATCAGAATCATAGCTTGAATGTCTTGAATCCTGTGAGGAGGAGGAGGAGGGTACATTGAGAAAGCACTAAGTGAGATTTGGACTTGTTGATCAAAAAGTCCAGGTTGAACAACAATTGTGTTGTCACGTGCAACTGCAAAGACGTCATCTATGGAGCCCAGGTTTGATGAGCTAGTCATCGAGGTAAAGGAATACCAGAATTCTCATCCTTCTGAGATGAGAATCAACCACATCCATCACCTTCAAGAAGACGTGAAGTGCCCAAGTGAGGCCAAACAGAAGGACTGTAAATTGATAACATCATGATACAACCATGAAACCAAGAAACTTCAAAAGAGCCTGCAGGACAGGTATGTAGAATTATGCAGCCTGCAGATCGCCATCCAGCCTTCTGCTTCCAGCGTTAGCAGAACCGGAACCAGGGACAGTATTTTTAACTTTTCTTTTTGAGTAACCAGTTTTAAATCCAGCGGTATAGTATTTGACAAAACACTGTCTTTTTGGGGGGGATCACAAACATAACATCTGTGACTACTTTCTTGCTCCTGAGCCAACTCCACTGCACACTTTCAGAGCAAGGATTTTACATCCTGTTGAAGGATATGCAAATGGCCCATGCTGCAGTACTTCTTGTTGGGGGAGGGATGGAAGGGGATGATTGTTGAAAGGAAAAGGCTTACCCACTTTTACACAATTTGCAAGACCCAAATGTCTGAAGTAATGACCCTCCATGCTTGGAGAAAGTAGGAAACCACCGGGCTGAAAGTGTTGAGATAAGACTGACTAAGTGCTGCTTCTCTACTCTGGCTGGGAATCAGGAGGAAGACGGAGGAAGGAAATAGGGTAGTGCACACTGCCTTCCTTTGTCCCGCACTCTGTATCTCTTGTAGATGGGATCTGATTACCGCTGGCGAGTATACTGCTATTGTAATCGAAAGGCCTCTGCTAAATCCTCAAAACGTTTTAAATTGTCTGTTGTCGCTAGACTGTTTGCAAACTTAGAGACCTTCCAGTTGCTTCGCTATGTTTGAATCGTTCTAAAGCAGAATCAGCTTAAACCCCAATGAGCAGACAAAGGGCATGTCCATCAGTATAGCTTGGACGTCTTGTGAAAACCCTGAGCTTTTTAACCAGGCAGGTCTACCCAGGAAGACAGACGTGCCCATGGCTCATGTAACAGCGTCTGCAGTATTAAAGACCAATTAGGTTATTTACTTTGCTGCAGCCTGGCCAACACATATCAGCCCTGAAAAATGTGTTTGGAAGTCTGATGGTAAATAGGGTTCTGTATGTGCCGGCTCTAGCAGTGTATGGACGTATATGCACAATATGCATGTTGTATCTATGGATGTAACAGCCATACTCCCTGCTGAGAATCTCTTTTTTGCATATTGTTCCATCTTTTTTGATTCCCGGTCCGACTGAGTGGACAAGAAGGATTTTATAGTTCATTTGGAGGAAAGGATGCTTGTACAGCCAGACTCAAGACTAGGAAGACAAAAAGATATGGTCTCCATGAGCTGATTTACAGCAACGGTCGATGGATCTGGACACTGCAAAGCAAGCTGTTGGTTTCTCCCATATGGGTTCCGTTAAGGCCTCGACAAAGGGAAGCAATGGTTCCAACAAGTGGGAGGTACTGCGATACGAGGTGACCTCTGGAGGGGGAGCACCAGTTTGGGATATAGTAGCTCCCATTTCGGGACGTTTCAAGGCAACTGCCATACCTTAACCCTTCAAACTCTGGATCCTTTTATTTCCATTTGATGATATCCTCTGCATTAAGATCCTCCTGAGGGTCAAAATCCCCAAGGAATTATCTGCCTTCTCTGTGTCCCTCTTCGAGAGTGGTGTACTGTAGGGAAAGTGTCTGACTGGAAAGGCTTTAACCCCTTCGCTGCTGATGACGAGCTCAGCTCGTCTTCAGCCACGGGTGGCGTGTGCTGATGACGAGCTGAGCTCGTCATGTAACGCGGAAAATGGAAAACAGCAGCACAGCGCAAAAATCACTGCAGCAGCGATGCGGTTAATGAAGTGTCTTGCTGAGCTGACATATGCGGTGCTGAATGAGTTGTTTGTGTGAGGTAGTAGCAGGAACAGAGTGAAGAGAGCAGACTGATCAAACATTGGGAAGCCACTCAAGGAGTAGACCATCAGTCCCATGGTGTAACAGATAGGAGCAAAGCTCTATTAAATATCTGTTCTATCATGTTCAAAAAGTGAGACTGATCCAAGAGTCCGATCCGTCCCTGGTGTTGAGAATGTCAGATATGTATGACCTAACTGGAGCCTTGAAATCAGCGCAATAGCTGGTGATATGCTATGACTTGTGTCTCTTCTTTTTGTGCTTTCTCTTCAATGACTTGGAAGATGGCATTCATCGAGACCTGGATCTTGGATTCGATTTTCAGAATCCCCAATGTTCATCCCTCACTCTGGCCATTAATATTTTGGTTTCACGTTCTTTGAGCGACTTTGGATGCATTTGCAGCCAGGAACTGCAGGAGTTGATGTTGTGGTCAGATCCAAGGCACCAAAGGAAGATGGTGTGAGCATCCATCACAGACATTTGGCTATCACAGTCTTTGCACTGTTTGAATCCAGAAGGTTTATGTGGAAACATGATGAGGAAGAACTGCACCTATTATAAAATGGGAGAAAATGTTGAATAACAATGGTTCTGTGAGGAGATGTGAAGAGTTCTGGATCTAGTTGATGGCACAACGGAAACAAGGGAACTTATGTCTACAAACTGACAGTGGAGCTTAATGGTTCCAGTGAACTCATGAGGGGACATGTGCAGTGCTGAGGTGGAGCCGGCACCTCCAAAAGACGTGGGAATGTTTCCAGATCGATGCTTAGGATATTCAAAAGGTGAGGAATCTGCAGGCGGAAATATCCACCAGAAGTATTTGTGTTACTGAGCCTGCATGATCAGACATACTGCAACCATCCCGGCATGGGCTATTCTACTGCACATCTGTTATACCTGTCGGCCCTTTGGGTGGTCCCTCCTATTTATTTAGTTTGTCCCTTTTTGCCTCCTAATGCTTTTCCTTTTTACGTTCAATGGAATTTTTGGTGTTGTCCATGGGGGTTAGGTGCTACCTTGACCCTATATATTTTTCTTTTTGAGGCCTAGTCCTCCTCTTGAAATGGTGAAACCAGAGTCACAAAATGGTGGCTCTTAACTGCCACATTCTTTTTACCTCAGAGACTTACACCATAGGACTACACTGGGAAGGCTCTAGAACCTTCCAGCTGATTCTGAAACTCAGGGCCAGTCTATAATAGGGTCAGACCCAGGGCGGCCATTTTGTTGGCATGAGAAGTGACCAGAGAGAGGTTGGTGTGGAACTGGCGAGGAGAGAGGCGACTTAGTCAGGAGGATAACGCACTATAAAGGGATTAGATCGACCTGTGGGCCGGCTGCTTTCCTGTACTGACATGACCCCTCTTGAGTTGACCAATCCCCGCCTTTGCAGAATTACCTCTAATCCTCTAGAGACCCCCGTTTTACTTCAATCCTTCTGGGACCTTTAACCGTGTTACTACTGAAGAGCTGAAGAGAATTAGCTCTGAAGGGACATCTATTGCAGCAATAAGTCTAAATTGCCCCTTTGAATTGTTGTGGGGAATTGGTCAGCAGCGCTGTGAGCCCAAGCCATCGTCATCGCAACGCGTGAGGAAAAAAGGACTCACCGGGTGGGGAATTTCTGGAGCCAGCTGACGATCCTTCTGCGAGGAGGTGCCCACCCTGGCGTGAATTCCTTCCGCTGTGACAGAGGTAGCGGGGCCCGGCGGGGTCTTGTTGAACCCTGGAGAGAACTTGAGGTGACGTCGGAGAAGGCGGAGGCTTGGAGCAGGGAGCCAGCGGCAGCGACGGAGAAGGCGGACCAGAGCTGGAGGAGGCCGGCCGAAGGCGGAGCTTATCATGGGCGGAGCCAGCGAGGGAAGGTCCGCGGAAGTTCGTTCACACTCCGCTATCGGATCACAGAGAGAAGAACGCCTGAACCCCGCTTCGTGAGAGGAAGAAGGCAAGAGAAACCAACCCTCAGCGGAGCTTCTCCAGGTTCAAAAACACAGACCGGGGGCTGCCTAGAACTCGAGTACTGAAGTAAGCTTGGAGTTTACTCGGGGAGAGGGTGGAGGCAAGAATGATCAGACCTTGGCTTTAGTGGGTGACACCTGGGGACTTAAGCCGTGACATTCATGCCTGAAGTGCCGTAGAACAGTCCAACAGCAACGTGTTCAGCATTCCATAGGAATTCAACCTAATCATTCCTGGAACTGCCGTACTTGAAGAGCGGGAGAGTTTCAGTTAGGTTGTGCAATTACTGGATTACGGTACCAAAGGGCTAAAGCAGAGATCAGGGAATACCCTTATGTTGAATATACAGGGCACAGAAATGTTCGTATGGTAGACAGGTCAACCTCTGCAAGAGTAAAATATCTTGGGCCAGATGTAGGTAAATCCGATTTACCGACTTTTAAATACCGAGTCATACCGATTCGGTATTTAAAAGTCTGTAAATTGGAAGGAGGCAGATGTAGGTAAAAAATTACCGAATCTGTGAGAGTCGGTATTTACCGATCCTGTAAATACCGAATCTGTACTTCCCATTGATTCCTATGGGCCTTGAAGCCCATAGGAATCAATGTGAAACACAGATTCGGTATTTACAGAATCGGTAAATACCGAATCCTGCAAGGGTGCAGGGGGTGTCACTTTGACACCCTCTAGCACCCCAATTCTGGACGCATGCACAGATGTGCATGCACACCTGAATTCGGTATTTTACCACCCAATAGGATTGAGTGGTAAAATACCGATTTTTAAGGGCCTGTGGCACGCTTAGGAGTGCCACCTACATGTGGTTTTCCCCAATCGGTAAATATACTGATTCGGTATTTTACCGATTCTGTAAATTTACCGATTCGGTAACTTTACAGAATCGGTAAAATATAGGCCCCCTACATCTGGAAACCCTAATACCGGTCGGTAACGGCCGAATTCGGCTGGTACCGACCGGTATTATGGCTCCTACATCTGGCCCCTTGTGTGGAAAAAGGGAAATGTGTGAATAACCTGCCTGTTTTCTTTTAGATGTGCAGCTGAGTGAGCTAGTGACAAAAGAGGAAAAAAAAGGGAAAAGGTGCTAGGCAACTGTAATCTCTAGCCTTTGTTACCCTGTATACCCGAGGGTAATGCATGAATCAGTACCTCTTAGGAGAGCTCTATTCTGAATGTCCTCCGCAATTGTACTGTGGTATTAATTCTGAAGCAGGGAGGTATAGGGTGAATTCTAGAAACCCTTCCTCTTGAATAAGAAGAGATAACAAGAGATGCGATGTGAAACCTTGTAAATGTCAATACATGATTGAAGAATTATTTGTTGCACTGAATTGAAAAATCTGGTATAAAACAAAGAGAAACTGAAGAGAGTTTTATAAAAACAGACCGTATTTTTCTAAACTGGTGTAGAGTCTTTCTTTTTGGTGGATGGGCGCTAAGTTACTGCACGCAGTGTGATGCAAGCTTAACACAAATTGCCTCGGAGTTTAGTCTTACCCCCTCTGTGCCAGGCTATCCTGTGTAGACTAGTAACCCCAGGTCCAATAACATCAAACAAACAAAAGAGGATGGGATGAATACTTGCAATTTTTCTAACCACTAATCACTCGCAGTAGCATTCCAACCCATCTTTCTTTTGCCCACAATGTCATCTCACTTTGAGACCAGTTTGGGCTGGACTGTTCCTACTGGATCAGAGTCGTGACCGATTTGCATATAGCTGGGTCCAAACTGAGATGGCATGGTGGGCAAAAGAACGATGGGTTGGAATACTACCCGAGTAATTGCCAGTGGTTAGACATATTGCAATCAATCCTCCCTTCAGCTTTTGTGTATTCTATTGCACATCCACGTGTAATTTGCTCTGTGTGGCAAGACTGGACGAGGCCTCCACACATTGTATGACAAACATAGTAACAGTTACTAGCATTTCATATTGTCATGCCGTGTTTCCTTAAATGGATGCCTAGGTATGTCCTCACACTCCAAAATTAGAATACTGATATGCATGGATCCTGCTGAATGGAATCGGTGTCGCTGAACTAGTATGCAAAAGTAGCCTACTGTTCACATGCTGAAAGCTGTGTGTCTGAGAATACGCATCTACTTTCCCTAGTGTGTGTGGCCTGACTACTTTTTTTGAGTGGTTCTTATGTTCAGATTGAATAGGAGACTGGCCTACATTTTTGTAGATGAAGACGGCTCTAGATTTCGAGTAAAGTGTGTAAATCACTAGATTTAAATGTTACAAGGTATGAAACACATGTCTCTCTTACCATGTATACACTTGGCAAACTATGCAAATGCAACACATTACTCTGACAAACAAGTTGAAATTGGCTCCTAGACGCCCCATAAAGAACTGTCTCTTCTTTAAACAAGATATTACTCCACCAGATTGCCATAATACCAGTTATCATGAGAGGCGAATGTCCTGGCACAATACCTCTGTTGGGAGACTCCAATGACACAAAAAACAGATTGTTTGTCTGCTAAGGCTTGAAGACTCATCTCTTCTGAGTGACCTACAGTTATTACTGTCTTCATCTATACTTAAAACCTTGCTATACAGGTCTGATAGACAACTTCAGCTCATAGTCTTACACCTTGCCGTTAATGTGCCTAAAGTGGCTTGTCACCTAAAAGCTGTCCTGCCATATCAAAAGGCATTACTGATAACCTATTCAGGCACTTTAGAGACATCTAATCACCTGTAATTAGACTTGGTGTGATCCAATTTGTCCATCTGGTATAGTCAATATTAATTTTGTACCTATTACTCACTGTAAATTTCTGCCTAAATAAAAGGCTGGCAAAAGACCTACCCAATGAGGTAACTGTTGATACTTATAATGTGAGGAATCTTGAAAATACTGACCTCCAACACCATTGGAAGACATTAGTAAAATTGCTGGATTCTAAAAACTTGTGGAAGAGGTGTGGCGCAGTGGCCAGGGTGCCGAACTCTGGACCATGAGGTTCACAGTTCGGTTTCCGGTGCTGGCGGCAGGTTAGCCCAGCACCATGTGACTCTGGGCAATAGCTTGTTTAATCTTCCCGACGGCCCCCAGTGCCGGGACACCTCTCCAGAGGTAGCTGTGCGCTTTACCAATGCTGGTATTGTTGCTTTTACAAAATTTAGTGAAAAGCATGCTTGTGGTCGAGTGCACGTGCTGCCTTGAGCTTAAAATATGTTGCCAAATGATATGTTAAGTCCATCTAAAATAGAAATGTTTATACATGCACTTCCATGGTGCTTATTTAGTTAACAAAGAAAAATATGTTTCCACTGGTTGATGACAAGACTGTTTTGATTTTTCAGGAGTGGACTAGATCACCAAGAACCTGAACCAGCTTTGCATGTTAAGGTTTACTGGCCAAGGTCTTCTGGCAGTGGAAAACCTATGTGATTCCAAAGGCAGGGCTTGGCTGGTCTGTCCGAAGGATGAAGCAAGGTAGGAGAGCAGAAAGAGTTATGCACCACTTTTTGGGTTTTTACTACTTTTGCAGGGCCCACTTGGAGACCAGCATATACCCAACATTGTGCGTCACTATGAGAAAGTGTGCAATTTTAGGCTGTCCATTATCGAAAACTACTAATACAGTATTTGTGCATTCTATTAATTAAGCAATTATAAAGAAGGGTGCATGGTAAAGTGAATTGGGTTAAAAAACTAAAAGCAAAACACACCACTAACCCTGCTTGGGGAGCACCTCACGAAACATTGACTTCACTTCCGGCATCGTCAATCCTGTGCTGAGTTGATCTACCTTGAAATAAAGATACAAAATAATAATTAACTAAATACAAAGCAACAAGCCGTTTCATCATTGGTTTAATACTTAAAGTTGATCATGATTTCAAGAGATCACGGTATAAAATTAATCTGTCCTTCTTACCATCAGCATATTGCTGCTATTTTTATCAGCACTATTCATTTCAGTGAAAGCGATCCCACTGTGCCAATGGATAGCTCTTATAACACCTGAATCTGGTTTGGCACAGTTAAGGAAATTCAGTTGCTTGGAGACGGTCTTACCTACACACATTTTTTATTGTTCTTTATGATACACAATCGAAACCAATGAGCTACAACTTCTAAGCGCCCATTTTGTTTTCTCTCCCATCACGCGTCTGTCACTCCGATTTTTAAGATGATCGTCTCTGCCTTCCCCTATTCTCAGCCAAGTGTTTGGCAAGGACCATGAAGAGATGCGGAATGGTCTGACCACAGGACTGTCGTTGTATTCTGTGTTGCTAACAGGGCCTCCCCTTGCATGAACATCAACTAGGTTCACTCTTCATTTACAGTGATACTGCAGAACTGTGATTTTACCATAATGGCCAGGTTTTCCATTTTTATTGGCGGCCTTCATGATTTGTTCTTATCTTACAAAGACTAACTGCAAATTTACAAATATTGGTTTAAAAATGACAAGCACAGAAAAATAAAAATTTATGAAATATGTGAAAGGCAAACTCTAAAATCGCTCCTGCAATAATCGTATAACCTTTCCGAATTAACATGACCATACACCAATTTTCTATTTAAGAATCTGTAGTCTGATTTTCGTATAATGTAATTCAGATTAATAATATCAAGCAATTTGGGGGTTCCCAAAATGTGTATGTCAATGAAACTGATGTTTCATCACTAGCAAAGAAAAGGCCCGAAACTAAGCTTTTATTTAGAATTTTTCATGTCACTATTACTTTTCTTTCCAATTCAGTACAGTCACAGGATACAGTTCAATAATGTTTCTCAATTTTGTTCATTAGTATTATAGTAAAAAATTCATGCCACCGTCTGAAATTTTAAGGGGCCCCATGGACGTGAGAGTACCCTTTGTTGTTAGTTTGATCCTTGGATAGGCATAGTCTTACTTGTATTTCAGTTTGGCTGTACTGTTTAAATGGTGCTCAAAATCGGACCTCGGAGCACCGTAAAAACCTTGCCTAGCCGCGTTGATTTGTGTGCGCTATGGTGCTGTGTGTTCTGGTGAGCAAAGGAAGGGCCTGCACTAGTTGAAAAGACTTTCAAGCTATCGCAGTGCACACACCTTGGCAGATCTCGCTGCATGGGAGAGCTTCCTCAGTCCAAGACAAAAACTCAAAACCTAAAAAAGTGGAGTGGATTTCACTCCGGTAAGTAGTGCTGGACGTGCTGTGCTGCCATAGTGTTGCCTGTGGGTGGCACTGTTTTAATATCCTTGTAGAGTGCATTAGTACACTTGGAGTTGCCTGGTTCCACTTCGTGTTGGGCGCCATCTTAGGTTGGCCACCACCATCTTTTTAATGTGTTTATGGTTTCTTTCTCACACTGTTATTTTAAGTTACGTTTGCTTTCGCCAGTACTTCTATCTGGGAGGAAAGCCTTCAAGACGGGAGCGGAGCTGCTGTGATCCAGTAAGTGACTGTCTGCGCCCCCCCCCCCCCCCCCCCCCACAAATTTCGGCGCATGTCACACCACAGCCATGCCGCCTTCAGAGGCGGGCTATTTAGTCATACCAGTTGCATGGCAACACCGCTGGCGCGAAGGTGCGCCAAAGGCAAGCCCATCCGTGCCTGGATTTCACAGCCATCTTAGCAAATTAACTGCCTTTGTTCACTTTCTGATATAGTTATAGGTGACCTCAACTTTCATTAAGAGGGCGAAATGTGTTTGTCGGCTGCAGCGCTGGTCGTGGATTTAAAGCCCTTCAGTTTACTCAGTTGGTACGTATCCCTACACATAAATTGGGACACACGTTGGATCCCATTTTTTCTAATTGTTGGATGAATCTATTCCTCTTTTATGGTATGACCACTGCACAATACCTTTCCAGATTTCTCTGACTACACCAGTGCAAACTTCAAACATAGGCAAGCAGGTTAGGCTATAGAAATGGGCCAAGGTTACCCCTGCCGTCTTTATAGAGGTGCTCGCAGCAAACTGCCCTATTTTGAGTTACTGTATAGACACAGCCAATTCACAACTTGAGGGGTGAAAAACAGGGGCACTCGATCAAATTACACTCATTAAAGATTACACTGTCGGACGAACCAAACTGTCAGCGGATTGGTTCAATGAGGAGTTACTTGGAAAAATTTCTGCAAACGCCTAGAATGTGTATGGCAAAGAAACATCAGCTCCAATGACAAAAAATGTTATCGAGTGGCCTTGAAGGAATACCATAAACAGATCAGGGCTAAGCATCGCCCTTTTTATGCTCGAAAATTGAGCAAGTCGAAAACTCTCAGGAACTTTTCTCTATTGTGAAGTTGTGACCTACTTAAAAATTCTTTTGAGCTGGGTCAGGTTCCCTTGAATCGGAAACATGCTACCATAGTATCACTATTAATAAAGCCATTACTGGATCCTACAACGTCATAAAATTTCAGACTCATCTTCCTGCTCCCCTTCTTTAACCGCATCGCTGCGGCGGATTTTCCCGCTGTGTGCGGCATTTTTGAAAATACTGCGTTACATGACGAGCTAAGCTCGTCATCAGCATACGAGCGCCGTAGCTGATGACGAGCTGAGCTCGTCATCAGCATCGAAGTGGTTAAAGTGGCTGAGAAGCATATAAATAAACAGCTGGCGAGCTTCAGGCTAGAGAACTGCTCCATGGGACCGAGTTGGGTTTTTGCCCTCAGTTTAGCACTGAGTCTGCGCTATTACTAGCCTCTGAATCCATCAGGAAGGTCGCTAACAGGAGTGATAACGTGGCTTTGATAATGCTGGATCTTAGAGTGGTCTTCGATACAGTGTCCAATGGCCTTCTGCAGGGACAGCTGTGAAACTATCGAATCGGAGTCAAGGCCCTGCAGTGGCTAGATTCTTTCTTACAGAACCGCCCTTTACATGTGACTTTAAAACCTTTTTCATCTGAGGTTTTTCTGTTGCAGCAGAGTTATCCCAGGGCTCAGCGTTGAGCCCAACTCTAGTCAATCTCTAGATGCGCCCCCTAGCTGAGATTATCAAGCGTTAGGACTTCAACATTGTGTCGTACACCGAAGATAGGCAGCTGATTATCACTCAGTCTCCTTGTTAAAAAAAAATATGGCGTCGCTTACGATCCTGCTTGTCAGAGCTGGCTTAGTGGATGGACTATAGCTGCCTTAAATTAAATGTCAGAAAAAAAACAGGAGGTCCTTACTCTAGGGAAGCACTCAGCAATTTAGACCTCTGTCTGAGGGCCAGATTCACATGGGCCAAAGTCTGACCCACAGTCTAAAGTTAAGAATCTCGGAAACTGGTTTGATGCAAGTCTCTTGTTTGAAAGTCAAATCACCAGCCTAGCGAGAAAATGATTTGGGAGCCTGAAACCTTAAAAAGATCCTGGGACTTTTTCCAGAAGCCACTTAAAAGTCTGTAGGCCAGGCTCTTGTAATGAACAGACTGGTCTATTGCAATTTGTTGCACCTGGGGGTCTCACAATCCCGATTGTTGAGTCTTCAGAAAGTGCAGAATGCGAAAGCTCGACTGATGTTTAACCTCCCGAAGCGATCACCTACGGTTCCAGCCCTGTGCTACTACCACAGAAACTTTAATAGGAAAGGGCCCGCTGTCTACACTCTTTTGTCAAACCTTATCTGCCCGGCAGAAGTCTCAGATTTGCAGGGGCCTCCTTAGCCTGTATTCCTACAGTGAAAAGAGCACACATGGGAGGATGCTCTTTTAGTTTTTGTTGCTGCAAAAAAGTGGAATTCTCTGCCTTGGTCACTTAAGACAGGAAAGCACCGAATTTGCCTTTCGGAGAAAAAAAACCTCAATAAATTTGGATATTCAGACAGACCTACATGGTTAAATCTTAAGCCTGCATCCTTGGTTCTGCACCTGAGAGTGAAACTTTAGCACAGGGTCACTTCAGTAGAAGTAACCAGGCCCTTTATAAATCACTTTTTAGGTCTCGCCTGAGCCAGCTCATACGCTGCTCTGGCGAGACATTTAGTAACGGCTTTTCGAAGTGCTACCAAAGCGGCCAACAGCTTGCGCTCACGCGCGCGCTGCTGCGTGCACATCCCTCACGTGCTTTAGCTCGTTATCGCAATCACTTTTGTTTTCACAGCAATCGCAATTACTTTCTCTTTCACAGCTGCGTGGCTTTACTATTACTGCAGCGCTGCCAATGCTTGTTACAACTTTCTTCCTGGCTTGCTTCGTTATACCTCTCACCCCAGAGAGCACCTTCACCACCAACCGCCTCCCTCCCCAATATCCACCCATTTCCGGGGAAGAGTTAACACTGATGCAAGCCCAGTAAAATACCAGAAAAGAAAAAATTGAGGCCGGCCGTTAAATTAACATCAGCAAGGCACGCTAGCCCCACCCGCACCTCTGGGTCCCGGTGCCACTGAATTGGTTGAACTGCCGACATAACTACCGACAATTAAAACAGAATGAGCGCTTCAAGCACTTGAATTCAAGCCCAGATCACAGCACATGCCTGAAGTTCAGTGCACTATCAGACGCCCTGCTTTATCTAACCCTGTGTCACTCTTAAAACCTCGTAAAAACCCGCCCGGGTTATGGGTCGCTGCAGCTCCAACTTGCTAATGGCTCAAATAAATTTCCCCGGTGTTCGGAAGCGGCTACAAATTTCTGAAACTGCATAAATAAAAATTTTGCGGTAATGAAAGAAAAGCCCTAAAGTTCTTTTAGCCCTGACAAATTATGGTCAAGTTATACAATACCTGCTCTCTCTCACCACTGACTATCAGTTCAATAAAGTATTCAGTTCAAACGTCTCGATCTATAATGCATCGAGCTACCTAATACCAAGGCCCACTATGTATTCAAGTAAACAACCAGGAGGCGTGCTCTGCACTCTGCTTACGGGTTCCTTCTCAAATGTGCTTCATTTTATCGTAAAAGAATTGTGAGCAGAAATTACCCAGTTCAGAGAACTCAGCTCTAGAACCCCCAAGCCTCTGCACCTCAATAAAACAGATTAACTGAATATTTAACTGTGCTAGCATAAGACAATTAGAAGGGTGCAGCCAAAAAATAAAGAGAACTATGAAATCAAAATCATAGGATGAGAATTTGAACACAACAGCACCAGAAAAATTAAAAACAAGCATTAGCAATGACAGCAGGTCAGGCTTACAACTGAAAGTGCCTCTTCGGATAGCAGTGAGTTTAGGTACCCAAAGCCTCAACATACATGAATAGAATCCATCACTTATCTTTGTACTCGTGCATCAATTCTTCCACCTGGCACATTTTCACATCCATTCACTCACAAATCCACAATAAACACACCCATAAACCCAACAAGCCATGCAAGATAAAGTAAAAGAATAAACGTAGAAAAACACCTACAGCATTTAGTAGTAAGCAATCACTTGTAAATAAGGAAAATTTTAAAAATTAAACCGCAGTGAGGCAGCTATGTTGGAATGGTATAGAGTGCAGTGATTAACTGCCGTACCAATCCAGTATAGTTCCTCATGTGGTGGTCATCTTAGAAAGGTAAACAAGCATTGGCATAACCAATAGGTCTCGCCTTTGGGACCTTATGTGTTTAGCCATGCAGCAGTTGATGCAAGGATATTGTGCTGCATAAATAAATACTTATAAGTTCCCAAAAGCGAGACCTATTCGCTATGCCAATGCTTGTTTTATTATTATTACCCATCCATGGTGAGTACTTGGATCCTCATCAGTGAAGTTCTCCTCTAGCACTCTGCCTTATCTTTTGCCAGGATTGCATTCAGATTCCTGTGGTAATGTGACAGACTGTAGTATCACTGTTTTCTGGAATAATGCCTTAGTGTCTGACTTCAGTCTCTCATAATGAAATTACGGTCAGACATAATTTTCATTGAGCAATGCCACAGATCTCCGAAAGAAAACAATAAGCCAGTGGTTCCCAAACTTTTTCAACCCACAGCTCCCTTGACCTATTAGTCGTCGGCCGCGGCTCCCCACTATGTTATTTTTAGGTCTCGTAGAGAGACCCAATGCCATCCATCCACTTTTTACGATCCGGATTTTCAAAAGTTCACGTGAAATCACGTGACCACAAGCTCCTTCGTGCACGAGCTTGCATTTCCCCACAGGCTTCCCCCTGCCAGCAGCATTTGCATCAAAGGGTTCCGCTGCCCCGCCCCCTGCTTCACGGCCATCTGTTCCCCAGCACCTCCCCTCTCTCTCCCCTAATTATTCACTGCTGGCTGGCCGGCCGGCAAATCTAGTTTTCCACGGCTTTCGTTTTCCGCTTGTTTAATTTCATTTCGCAGCCGCGAATGCTTGTTATTTCTTGGTTGCCCGGCCAATGCTTGTTTTATATGGCGTGTGATTGTCTCCCAGCCATGTACATACCGGGCAAGCGCTTTTATTCCTCTGCATCAGACAGAATGGCTTTTCCCCGGCATGGGAATACGAGGCTTCAGAAAATCATGCATCTTTCAGCTTTAATTTCATCTCCAAATACTTTGCACTTGAAAACGTTTTAAGTCGCACTGCACAGGAACATGATCATTCTCTGGTTTTATTGTTTATTCAGTAATCCTGCTCCATATGCGCGTGTCTACAAGCTGATACCTTGTAACTAACAGTGGTAATAATAAATCATTGTTAAACACTGTATAATTGCGAGTGAAATAACAATCTCATATGGCGGGGGATCCGCCGTGAGCAGATTAACAAGTTTGGAGGGTTCCTGGGCTGACTATTTTAAATTATTATTTCTGCCTCTTGCTAGACTTTCTTTTGCGGCCGCTGCAGCCGCGCGGCCAATGCTTGTCTATGTCTTGTCTCCTTTCTCTTCCTTCCTACGTAATCATGGTCTTCTCAGGGATCTGTTTCCCCGCCCACTGCTTCACACTCGCATTTCTCCCTCCTTCATGCCCAGCCCCCTCCCAGCGCTGCCTGGCCGGCACATCAAAGGCTGCTGCTCCCCTAATTAAATTTCTGAAATGCAGTTTGCATTTGATTGTGCTTTTGTTTGTCAATGGCCCAGAACAGAATTGCCGCCCAGTGCTTTAGTCGTGGCTATTGGCAACAGGATAGCCGTTTTAAACAAAAATCCTACTTGATAAAATTCGATTATCAATATCAAATTGCATAATATCAATGAGAAACATTGTAACCCCAAAGTAATAGACGTTGTGTAGCAGGAGGGCATTGGCTGTAATGTAAGGACATAGTGATATTGTATGTGCACGTAGGGAAATACGTTCCTTAGTTTTTTTCTTCTTCAATGTAGACAGTTGTATAAAAATAAATATCTGAAATGTTCCAACATTATTGTAGAGTGGATGGAAGCAGCACAAAAGTGGCTGTATTTTGTTTTCCCGTTGATGCTGATGTCACAGTGAATGATGGGCTTTTTGTGGTTCATTTGCCACCAGTCTGGTTATTCCCAACAAGAGACCTCCTATAGCTAGACATTGTTTGAAGAGCGTAAAACCAGAAACACTTCTGAGTTCTAAGTCATTATTTATACACAGGTGCTTTGAGGAACTATCTAGCTCATTATTGAGTAACATCAATTAGACTCGATGTATGCAGCTTCTTTCAATATAATGGTTTTTTAGTGGAGGCTAAGTGCTAATGCAGAGTCAGAGTTCTAACGCACAGTTTAAAGGCTTTTTCTCTGTCGGTTACAAACTAGTGGATAGGAGGTTCATATGACTGAAGAACGCACATTTTTCTCACGTGGTGCATTGCTTGATTGTTCTACATTGTTGACGAGGACTTGAGCTCCTTTACACAACTTTAACAGAAAGCATTTGTCAGTGAAACATTGAAAACAATAAAAGATGCAAATACACACCCTCACTCACCTTCACCCTGCACTCACCCTCACTCACCTTCACCCTGCACTCACCCTCACTCACCTTCACCCCTTACACACCCTCACCCTACCTCACTCACTCTCACACCCTCACACACATCACTCACCCTCACACACCCTCTCACCCTCACCCACCGTCACATCCTCACACACCCTCACTCACCTTAACACCCTCACACCCTCATCCTCACAGACCCTCAAACCCTCTCACCCCCTCACACACCCTCACTCACCTTCACCCCTCACACACCCTCACTCACCTTCACCCCTCACACACCTTCACCCACCCTCACTCACTCACCCTCACACCCTCACTCACCCACCCTCACCATCACACACCCTCACTCAACCTCACAAAAAAGCATAGGATACACAACCTCACAACCCTCTGACCCTCACACCCCCTCTCACAACCTCACACCCCCTTACCCTCACCCTCACACCCCCTCACCCGCACACCCCCTCACCCGCACACACCCTCACCCTCACCCCCTCACCCGCACACACCCTCACACATCCTCACCCTCCCAACCCTCTCACCCTCACACACCATCACACCCTCACACACCATCACACCCTCGCCCTCACCCTCACACACCCTTACTCACTCACCCTCATACACCCTCATCAGCATAGCATAACAAAACATAGCATGGCATAACAAAAAAAGCATAGGATACACAACCTC
The DNA here is from genome assembly GCF_964263255.1 of Lissotriton vulgaris. NCBI lineage: Eukaryota > Metazoa > Chordata > Amphibia > Caudata > Salamandridae > Lissotriton > Lissotriton vulgaris. Next base: position 1,104,115,747 of record NC_141693.1, read on the forward strand.
ACAACCCTCTCACCCTCACCCTCGCTCTAACACACTCACCCTCACTCACCCACCCCCACCCACCCTCACTCACTCACCCTCACTCACTCACCCACCCTCACCCACGCACCCACCCGCACCAGCATAGCATAGCATAGCATAACAAAACATAGCATCGCGTAACAAAACAAAGCATAGGATAGGAAAACAGAGCATAGCATATCAAAGCATAGCATAACAAAACACAACAAAACATACCATAGCATAACAAAACATAGCATAACAAAACAAAGCATAGCAAAACAAAGCATAGAATAGTATAACAAAGCATAGCATTGCAAAACAAAACATAGCAAAACACAACAAAGCATAGCATAACAAAGCATAGCATAACAAAGCATAGCACAACAAAGCATAGCATAACAAAACATAGTAAAACATAGCAAAACACAACAAACCATAGCATACATAACAAAACATAGCATAGCATAACAAAACACAACAAAGCATAGCATAACAAAACACAGCATAGCATAACAAAACAAAGCTTAGCATAACAAAACATAGCATAACAAAACATAGCATAACAAAACATAGCATAACAAAGCATAGCATAACAAAGCATAGCATAACAAAACATAGCATACCAAAACAAAGCATAGCATAACAAAGCATAACAAAACATCTCATAACAAAGCATAGCCTAGCAAAACACAAGAAAACATAGCATAACAAAACATAGCATGGCTTAACAAAACATATAATAGCATAGCAAAACACAGCATAGCATACCAAACACAGCAAAACATAGCATAGCATAACAAATCATAGCATAGCAAAACAAAGCATAGCATAATAAAACACAACAAAACATAGCATAGCATAACAAAGCATAGCAGAGCAAAACATAGCATAACAAAGCATAGCATAGCATAAGAAAACACAGCATAGCATAATATAGCATAGCAAAACATAGCATAGCATAACAAAACATAGCATAGCATAGCATAACAAAACAGCATAGCATAGCATAACAAAACAAAAAATAGGATAGCAAAACAAAACATAGCACAGCATACAGCATCACTCAGCACCACCACAGCATCACTCTGTGGCACCACAACATCACTGAGCTCCACCACAGCATCAATCTGTGCAACCATTCAACAACAACGGGTTCAAATATGTTATCTCAATGTTTCAAGCTTTATTACAAATGTAAGAAAAAGATGTTAATATTGGACATATGTTCTTGGATTTTCGTCACAATAAAATACACTGAACATAATCTTCACAAATGTTATTTACAAAAGTTTAAGCTATTGCCATTATAAATTACAATAACTTATATTTAAGTATTAATTATTTTAAAAAAATCATAAACCATTGTTATTTTTAATATCAATACATGTAAGTCACGTAAATACAACACACATTGCATTACAAATGCTATAGGTGTCACATTTGCGAAAGTTATAACTATTGGCATGGTAAATGACAAAGCTAATAATTTCGCTATTTTCAAAAACAAAACCTAAATAAAAAAAATTGTCATTTACAATACCAATAGCTCTAACTTTCCTAATACGAGACCTATTGCATTGCAAATGCTTGTTTTTTTATAGGGTGGGGGACGAAAACCCGGCCTCAGGAGTACTTTATTTGCGTCTTTTGTAGCAGGAGGTGCTCTGCTACAAGCAACTGAGTTCTCTTATCAGGCTACAGGAGCAACCCATAAACCTATGGAAACCTGGTTAAGATACAGTATTAAGGCAATAATGGTTCTCAATTGGTATCTTTTAGTAAGATCATTTTTCAATAGAAAGACTAAATAGCCTATATGCTTCATAGTATATAAAAAATAAAATCACACTAATCCATCTTAATTGAGATGAATAGCTATTTATATATTCATTTTTTAAACAAAGTCCATGAGAAGTCACATTGCAAATTGCAACACAATGCAGTGTGTTCCATTGCTGAAGCCAAACCGATACAACTATCAGAAAGTTAAACAAAGGTTAATGTATGAGTAACAAACAACTCCAAAAGTTCTCTAAACATTCCAATTTGAAGTTAGAAAAGTTATTTGTTTGTTACCAGGGGTGTCTGCAACATTTCGACCCGATACCAGGGTCTCCCCAGAACTAAGAAGTGACATCCTGTCAGTACGGATAGAAAGAATTGGTAAATGATGGTGGTTTAAGTGGTGTGCTAGTAGGATATTTAATAAAAAGGAGTTACCGGAAAGTCCCTGGATTACAGGGATTAGAATTCAAAGTCATACAGAGTGGCACACATGCACACCCTGATGTGAAATTTGAAAGGTAAGTAAGTACTTACTCACGGTGCAAGCCTGTAATGACAAAAACAAAGGGGAAGATTTATGTTAACTGGCGCACCCCCAGGGATGCGCCAGTTAACGTGCGCCACAGCTCCGCCACCCATGGTGCGCCGCATTTATAATGCGGCGCACCATGGTGCAAAAACGGCACAGATGCGTGACGCATCTGTGCCGGAAATGTGGCGCATTGCTGGAGTTGCGTCGCAAGCGCGACGCAGCTCCAGCAAGGCATGGGGTTACACCATCTGCACAATGCTGCGTCAAGACCTACGCCTGCTTCAAGCAGGCGCAGGGTTTTGACGCAGCATTGCCCTGAAAGTGACTGAGTGAAATCTCATAGATTTCACTCAGCCACTTTCAGGAGGCGTTCCTGCGCAGGAACGCCCCCCCTCCCCCCCTGCGCAGGAACGCCTCCTTATGGAGCAGTGCTTTACAACGTGACGCATCTCCTAGATGCGTCACGTTGTAAATAGGGCGCATTGTTTGCGCCGCAGTTGCGTCAAATAAAGTGACGCAATTGCGGCGCAAAGAGGCGCAGCGGCCTCATAAATCTGCCCCATAGTACGTAGAGATAGTGGTCGTGTTCCCAAAGTCCAAATTTTAAAGAATTACACATTACGGGCCCCGTACATTTGTACTACTCTTTTGACTCACCTCTGGAAGACAGCTCGTATGCACAAACAGAAGCACAATCGGCCGAAGGACTAAAGAGCGGCAAGTGTAGTAAAGGTTCCAATATAACTGAGGACAGCGTAGAGGAACCGAAGGGTCTGATGGAAGCCTGCACTTTAAGTGCGCTTGAAGAATTGAAAAGAAACCCAGTCGAATTGTCAACTAAACTCCATGAAAATAACAGGATCTTGGAGTATGGAGTGCTCCGATGGCACGGCAGGCAGTGTCGATGGGAACACACCACTCGCTCAGGATGCTCTATGAGGAAGGAATTAAAAGGGAGGCTTGAAAGCGGAATGCAATCCAGGCCTCATTGTTAACAGATAAAAAGGACGTTAGTTCACAATCGCGGGAACACAGTCGAACAATGTGCAGTTACAGGTATAAATATATGCAGAGCTACAACAATTTAATAATGATCATAACATGTTGTCAAAGGCCAAGACGCACATGTATTCAGGCATTAAACAGAAGCAACAGTGCAATGATAATTAGATTGAAAGTTCAGAGACCAAGGGGCAGATTTATGAGTTCTGGCGCATCTCTGCAAATCAGCAGGGATGCACCAGAACTGATGCGTCACGCAATTCCCTCCTTGCGGCACCACAGATGCGCTGCATTTACAATGCGGCGCACCATGGTGCAAGGAAGGGCAGATGCGTGATGCATCTTGTGGTGTACGGGCGGCGCATTGCTGGAGTAGCGTCGCAAGTGCGAGGCAACTCCTGCAATGTACAGAGGCCACCTATACATAACGTGGTGCGTCACTCCTTACGCCTGCTTCAAGAAGGATTTGACCCAGCAGTGTCGTAAAACTGACTCAGTGAAATCTTGTAGATTTCACTGCGTCAGTTTTACGGGGCTTTCCTACGAGGGAACGCCCACCCTGCGACAGAACGCCCACATGAAACCTGACGCAGGTTTCATGTGGCGCAGGGCTTTACAACGTGACGCATCTGCCTAGATGCGTCACGTTGTAAATAGGTCGCAGGGATGCGCCACGTTTCCGCGCCGTTGCGTGGCGTAAGCGTGGCGCAAGTCCGACATAAATCTGCCCCCAAGTGCTCCTATCAGCAGCCCATTCAAATAGGAGGTTCAGCCGCGCGCTGTTAGATCCATGCTTAAATGGGGTGTATTAATCATGAGGTCAGAAATAAAACCCCTCTATTCCCCAAGCAAGTTGATCCCTTTTGTAATGGAACTACAGTCACTACACACACGGATCCATCTTGGAATGACCATGAGCTTGTTCAGCACGAACACGGTCCTCGGAGGAGATGCGCTTCTATCGCCTCTCAGTGGTTCCTGATGCGCGGCGCCCCTGGCTGCTTTGGACGGCGCACAGATTGGGAACCACTGCGTCAATATGCATTCACGTTTGTTCGACTCACTTTTAACACAGTTGCTCTGTTACTTCCTTTTTGGTTGCGGGTCTTTTAAAATGCAACAACGTGCAAAAATGTGTCAAGTGGACCAGCTACCGGTACCTCCGCGACCCATTGACAGCATTCGCTGCACTGCACTAGTATCACCTTCATTTTTGTTTTGAAACGATGACAAGCAGTAAATTACAGCAAATTAGATATGGTTGAGTGAGAGTGGATGAAAGGCTGTGTGTAAGAGTATCGATGAAAGTGAGTTAGATAAGTTAAATATGAATCGAAAAATGCTAGGGGAGACTAGAGTATAGAAAAGGGATTTTTGGGTGAAGGACTGTTGTCATGATACAAGACAAATAATTAAAACGTGTCCAGATTACTTACAAAGACTCTCAGTGAATTCTGCCAAATGCCCGCTGTCCCTTGTTGATATTTTAACGGATAAAAACAATCCCAAATCTTAGCGACTTCCGGATCCAACCACAGCCAATCACACGGCAAAAGGAAATCGCCAGGCAGTGGGTGGGTCTCGTAATGTGTAAAGATTCCTGGGATTGGCGCGTCCTCTGCATTTCAGCCAATCGTAGCGCGCAGCAGAGCATTACGAGGTACTCATTGGCTGTAGGTACGTACATGCGTCAACGGTGCATAATCACTGATCGTTCAATAGTATTGGGGGCATATTTTAAGGGTTAATCCTTGATGTGTAGTAGTGGTTGATGGGAACTCGGGTGGTAGTTGGCGTATCAGTTTAAAACATTACTGACCTCAGGTGGAGAACATTAGTTATTGTCGGACCTTTTTGACGGGTCATTCATCCGAGGCGTCAGTGGGATTTCAAACGGAATTCACGTCAGAAGCAGGGTTGCAGCCCAATGGCGGCGAGGAAGGTTCTGCTGGATTTTGCTTGCAGCACGCCAACAGTTATGCATCAGGAGTTAGGCTAAGCTAAAGCATTTCACTTCACTGCAGCATCATTCATTGGTCATGCATATATATCTCCCTGACTTACTTTGGGGGTCATGAGGCGCTTCAAACTTACCTTGTGTGCAGCACTGAATATCTGCACTGCTGCTAAGCACATACATGCCAACATTTCAGAAGAGCAAAGTGGGAGATTTTTTTTAAAAATCAGGAGAATGGGGCCTTTAATCGAGTTACACTGTCATGTATGGGCTTTGGAAGTGTACTACTGCAGGGTCGGACATTTGAAGAAACACAAATGCACGTTTTAATGTTATCTTTCAGCAGCATGGAGCACAATGGCAGGCAGAGAGGTGGCAGGTTGCTCGTAGTGCATTCAAACCCCCCCACCCCCACCCTCCCCTAAAACAGCTTCCCGGGCACACACACACAGCGCCCCCAGTACTTCACTGGTCTTTAAAAGACCATGCGCTTGTTAATGGGGCTGTGTTGGCTTTCACCCCTTCTAGAGCCCCTGCATCGCCACTCTGACAATTGCTGGAAGAATTAGCTTGTTACACAATACCAAGCCCTGTCAGCTGAAACCCCAGAGGAATCGGGTTTTTGATTGCAGTTATCGGGAGGCGGGAGACTAGCCCTGAAATCGGTAGTCTCATGCCTGAATCGGGAGGGTTGGCATGTCTGGCTAAGCATAGGAAGGAATTTAGCCTGCAGGTGCCGGGCCTGGAGGACTCGTCATGGTGGCAGGGCACACTGGGATACATTAAGGGCTCCAGTGGAGGATTGGTGCAGTCTACCCACTATTTCCACGGGGTCGACACCCTCTACCCTGCTGCAAAGTTGGCCCCGGCTTGCAGCGAAGTGCCACATATGCAGAACTTGACCTGGTGTAATTTTCTGACACAGGACACTTTCTGTGGCACCTGCACACTTTCTGCTTTTGTTCCGGGCAGTAACATGCTGGCGTGGAAGGGGCTAATCGGAGTCCAGCCGGGCCCATGTCTAAAGCCAAAGTTAAGTGGCCATTACGCCTCTTTTTGTTGGAGTATCCTAGCTAGGAGCTATCAGGAGCCTCGCATGTAGATTAAATGGAGGGGAAACAAAGGCTCAGGTACTTAAGAGAGATGCTTTTGACTTTGTTCAGTCCCTATATATTTATTTATTTATTTATTTAATCCATTTTTATAAAGCGCCAACTTTACCCGAAGGTATCGGAGCACTGTACATTAACCAGTTACATTACAAGAGAGAACTGTTACAGGAATGGAACAAAACAAAAGTAGCAGGCCGTAGAATCAAAATAATGCAGGCAAACGGAACACAATATCAAACGCAGCAAGCACAGAATGTACAAACAAAATATAAATATATATGACAAATTTACAATGACTAAAGTACTTCCTAGTGGGGTCTGAGGAGGCGATTAGTTCTGAAAGTGTCTTTGGAATAGAAGAGATTTGAGGTCTGGTTTGAAGATCTGGATGGAGGTGATGGCACGGAGCGAAGGAGGAAGCGAGTTCCAGATTCTCATCGCATTACCTGAGAACGATTGTGTCATCAATTTTTCCCTTTTGAAGGAGGAGGGCTCAAGAAGGAACTTTTCCGTATTCCGAGAAGGTCTTGAGCCTCCAGACAATATCAGTTTATTCGCCAGATAGCGATAGGAGGAAGAGTGCAAATCTTTGTGGGTGATGCACGCCGTTTTGTAGATAGCTCTAGCCTCGATGGGAAGCCATCGGAGTGGATAGGAGTGATGTGGTCACTTCGTTTGGACCCTGAAATGAAGCAAGCTACTGAGTGGAGGAGAGGATGGATTTGAGGGGGGAGAGGTGAGAATTGGGAAGGCCAGTCAGAAGAGAATTACAATAATCCAGTCTAGAGAGAACTAGCGATTGGACCAAGGTTTTTAGGTCATTCTCCTGGAAGAACTGACAAATTCCCCATAGAAGGCGCAGCTGAAAACGTGCACTCTTGGCAATGGAATTGATGTGTGAGATCAGGTTGAGTCTTTTGTCAAGTATGACACCTAAGGATTTAGCGCAGTCCACAATGATGGGTTTACTGTTGAGTAATTTTAACTGATCCATCCAGGATTGAACAGGAGGCAGGGAGAGAGAGCTAGATAAGAGGAGGAAGTCTGTTTTGGAGGGATTGAGAATGAGTTGGTGAACTAACATCCAGTTGTGAATAGAGTTAAGAGTAGAGTTGAGTAGTGAGAGATCATGAGGGGAAGTCACCTTGAGGTAGATTTGGGTGTCATCCGCATAGAGATGATAGAGGATTCCAAATTTGCTTAGGAGGTTCCCTAATGATTCCAGATAGAGATTAAACCAAGTGGGAGCAAGGATAGAACCTTGAGGGACGCCTTGACCAACCACCAGTGGAGCTGGGAGAATGTTCGTAATCTTGATCATTTGGGATCTGTCCGAGAAGAAAGAGGCAAACCATTTAAGTACTGGGCCTTCCAAGCCCATTCTCTGTTGAAGAATGTTAAAGAGGGTGTTGTGATTGACAGTGTCAAAAGCTGCAGAGAGGTCAAGAACAATCAGAAGGCACGATTCCCCCGAAACGAGAATATGCAGCGCATCATCGATCACTTGCAGCAGGGCTGTTTCCGTGCTGCAATTTTGAATAAAGCCTGACTGGAACATGTTGAGGAGATTATTGTCCATAATGTGTTGGGAAAGTTGTTTTGCAACGCATTTTTCTGTGATCTTTGAAAGAAAAGGGAGATTGGTGATTGGGCAAAAGTTATAGAGGTCGTTTGCATCTGCAGAGGTTTTTTTTAGAAGTGGGGTAACCTGTCCTGTTTTGAGGACCACTGGGAGGGATCCTTGACTGAGGAAGAGATTGACTAGCCTGGTCCAGTAGGAGAGAGTGTTAGTATATAAATCAATGGCGATGCCACTGGGTATGGGGTCAGAAGAATGGTTGGAGGGTTTGGTTTCACGGATGCATTTGAGGAGATCATCCTCCGAGACAGCGGCAAAGTTCTGCCAAGTGACTAAGGATTTTCGTCCTCAATGGGGGTGGGGTGGGTGACCTGTTCCACCAGAGATTTTACCTTTTAATCGAAGAATAAAACTAACTCAGTTGCTTTCTTTGAGGCATCCTCAGGCTTGATGGTTTGGGGAGAGCAATTTGGGTTTTTGATGAGGTCAAAAAGTTTTTGGGGTCTGTTTTTAGCAGAATCGAGGAGGGATCTGAAATGTGATGTTTTATCCTGAAAGATGTATTTGTGGTATTTGGATCTTGCTGGACGTAAAAGTGAGAGGTTGGAGGTGGATGGAGAATGTCTCCAGTGCTTCTCCAAGATTCTAAGATTGTTCCTTTCGTCATAGAGAGCTTTATTGAACCAAGGAGCTGATGGGGTGGGTCTTTTCCTTTTGCTTTGGAGTGGAACAACCGTGTCGATTTCGACAGCAAGGACTAGGAGGCAATGGGGAGTGAGATTGTTGACATCCGTAATGTGGTCTAGACTAGGAAGTGAACGCATAGCAGAATCACATAGAGTCCCAAGATCAATGTTTTTTGTGTTGCGGAACCACGTAGAGGCTCTTTTAGGTTGTCCGAGAGTTAAAATGTCTGAGAGGTGAAAACCGAAGGGAATGAGGAAATGGTCAGACCAGTCAATACGGATGAGTGGAGCAGTGGTAATCTGGTCTGATTTGGATATAACAAGGTCCAGAATTTAGCCCTTGGCATGAGTTATTTCTGAGCAGTGTTGGGCAAGATCGTTAGCTGAGAGAAAAGTTGCAAGCTTGTTGGCAGCCGAGTCTTCCACGGAGCCCCAGTGGAGATTGAAATCACCTAGGAAGATCTGCTTGTCGCTTTGTGAATATTGGTCACTAAAGAAGTCGATGAATTCCTCCATGAAGGAAGAGCAATTACCAGGCGGGTGGTAGATGATATGGAACCTGAAGGGTGAGCCATGATGAACTTGGAATTCTAGGGAAAGGCATTCGAAGGTGCGAAAGAGGATGGTGGGAAAGGCTTTGATTTGGAGGGCGTTTCTGAAAATAATCTCAACACCTCCCCCGATCTTGCCTGTTCTGTCGTTTCTGAGGATAGAGTAGTCAGTAGGAATCAAAAAATCAAATGAAGTGTGAGAGGAGTCATTAAACCAGGTCTCAGTGAGAAAGAGCATGTCGAGATTGTGGTGAGTGATAGTGTCAGAGATTTCCAGTTTGTGTTTGGTTGCAGATCTGCAGTTATGGAGCATACAGTGTAGCTCTGATGCAACTGTTTTGGTGATGTGAGTGACTGGACTGATGAGGGATATGCATACACTGAAAGAATGTCAGATGTGTTGGTCACCCAAGTATTTACACGAATAACAATTTAAATACTTCTATTTTATTTATCTTGTAGCTCTTTAGCACTATAGTAGTGCTTATGCGCTATAAAAGAAAATAAACAAAATAGTGGTATTTGAATTATCTGTGTGTGTGATGTAAAGCGCTCTGACACCCTACATTGGAATGAGTAGTGTCATTATTATTCCCTGAGATTTAGCTTGCACACAAATATCTCAGCAGCAGGAGCATTAACCCCATAAAGAATGTTAAAATACAGACATTACAACAATTAAGCAGAATAGATTTACTGCCACGTTTCTCCTTGTTGGCAATTTCTTAGTGGCAGGGTTTAAAAATAAATAAATGTATAAGTTGAAGCCCAGATGTTGAGCTGGGATTGTGTTAATACTCTGGTGAAACCGCCATGCAAAATCTAAATCATTAAATATCGTAATGCAACCTTTGTACTCCTGATAGACCTGCTAAACATATGTGAGGTCTTAAGATCTGATGCTACTTCCTGTGATGCCACATGTGGTCATGCGCCCTGATGTCACTTACTGAAGAACAAAAAAGATGCCCACACCCTCTTGGCTTAGTATAAACCCAATCTAAAGGATACCAAGTGCAAATTTATGAAACTTGGTAAGGTACTTTTATTTATACCTGTTACTCATATTATTTTTTTAATTATTTTTATAAGAACTTTTTATGTTTTGGCAAAAAAAGATACACACATATTTAACACATTCATCTACAATTGATAAACTTTTCAAAGGGAAAATAAATTTAAAACAGTACCGCAATAACACAGAACATACACATTGTAAACAAACAGTTCATAAATTTTGTCAAAAATAAATTGATACTTGTAGACAAAACAAAGCAAAGTGCGACCAAGAGCAAACACAAAATATATAGGAATCAGTAAATCACTCAATAATACTAATGGCTCTTGTAAATGTGCCGACGCGTTTCAGGTTCGAACAGCAAGTTTTCGAACCCTCATCAGGGCTTTGTTAGTTTGTCTGTGTAAAACACAAAAATAATAAAGTTTTATTGAAAATCTGAGTGCCTCAGTTTGTACCATCTCATATTAATAAAAGCGATTTGAAAAATACCTGTTTCAATCAAGTAGTGCGTTTTAGTTACATGGATCAGGGGGACAATGCTTCGAGCTTCCGATCTAAAAAGAGCGAAGCATAGTTTGTATCAGGGCTTAAACTCGTTTTACTTCGCCAATATCATATGGGAAAGGGGTCCCATAAATCCACCTACCTCACTACGCATCATCCGACGCCTTGTGAAGGGAGGAGGTTGTGGTCTTTAAGTCAATCGACCTGATTGAATAGAAATGAAATTGTTACACAGCCGTGTAACATGGCGCAAAAGCGGGTATCAACCATAGCTAAATGAATCCCATACCTTCTTTTATATTTCAGAGAGGAGACGGTCTCCTGTAGGTGCTGGCACTACGCTTCGATGAAAAAGCCTATTTAGAAAAACATGAAGACATGACTACAAATCAGACCAACGGCCGGGAAATTCAGCACTTCTTGTCGGTCGATAGAACAAATCATATGGCACACTGTAACGCACCTGTAATCCGGTTTGGATTCAGGTGCGCGTTTTAACAGCCCACGAACTGTCCGTGGGCTGTTAAAACGCGCACCTGAATCCAAACCGGATTACAGGTACGTTACAGTGTGCCATATGATTTGTTCTATCGACCGACAAGAAGTGCTGAATTTCCCGGCCGTTGGTCTGATTTGTAGTCATGTCTTCATGTTTTTCTAAATAGGCTTTTTCATCGAAGCGTAGTGCCAGCACCTACAGGAGACCGTCTCCTCTCTGAAATATAAAAGAAGGTATGGGATTCATTTGGCTATGGTTGATACCCGCTTTTGCGCCATGTTACACGACTGTGTAACAATTTCATTTCTATTCAATCAGGTCGATTGACTTAAAGACCACAACCTCCTCCCTTCACAAGGCGTCGGATGATGCGTAGTGAGGTAGGTGGATTTATGGGACCCCTTTCCCATATGATATTGGCGAAGTAAAACGAGTTTAAGCCCTGATACAAACTATGCTTCGCTCTTTTTAGATCGGAAGCTCGAAGCATTGTCCCCCTGATCCATGTAACTAAAACGCACTACTTGATTGAAACAGGTATTTTTCAATCGCTTTTATTAATCTGAGATGGTACAAACTGAGGCACTCAGATTTTCAATAAAACTTTATTATTTTTGTGTTTTACACAGACAAACTAACAAAGCCCTGATGAGGGTTCGAAAACTTGCTGTTCGAACCTGAAACGCGTCGGCACATTTACAAGAGCCATTAGTATCATTGAGTGATTTACTGATTCCTATATATTTTGTGTTTGCTCTTGGTCGCACTTTGCTTTGTTTTGTCTACAAGTATCAATTTATTTTTGACAAAATTTATGAACTGTTTGTTTACAATGTGTATGTTCTGTGTTATTGCGGTACTGTTTTAAATTTATTTTCCCTTTGAAAAGTTTATCAATTGTAGATGAATGTGTTAAATATGTGTGTATCTTTTTTTGCCAAAACATAAAAAGTTCTTATAAAAATAATTAAAAAAATAATATGAGTAACAGGTATAAATAAAAGTACCTTACCAAGTTTCATAAATTTGCACTTGGTATCCTTTAGATTGGGTTTATACTAAGCCAAGAGGGTGTGGGCATCTTTTTTGTTCTTCAGTCATATATGGTCCAGCCCCTTCCCTCAGTCCCACCCAAGGACCTAACTCCTTTTCTTTCGCATGATGTCACTTACTGGCATGTCACTTGCAGTGATGTCATACCCATTCTACCTAACTAGGCGAGTCCCCCCACTTTTTGTAGGACTTTAGGTATATATTGTATCTTTCCTGGGCGCAAAAAAGATTGTGCACAATCTGCCAGTTCTAATGGCCTCTCTGAGACACACTGTTGGTGCTGGATCTTCCCACGTGGGTGGGGCTGCTATTTGGGGTGTTGGGCTACAAACTGCTGCACCCCTGCCAGCACTGATACCTCACGAACAGCTGGCTGGGACAGTTTACTACCAGCCTCCTCTGTCTCGTCCTTGACACGCACCGAACTGATCAGCCCGAGGTGAGAGCCTGGCATTTAAAAAGTGCTGGAGCCTACCAGCCTTCCCTCACCTGCCAGGATTCCTCAGAGGAAGAAGGCGGCCTTGACTGTACAGTCCAAGAGAGAGAAACCACAGCCTGCTAGCAATGCAACAATGCTTGAGAACCATAGGTTGATACTCCAAAAAAGCATTGGTAACACCAACAGCCCTGAATTGTATTTGGTATATGTACAAAGAGCGAAAGGGTGGATTTGCTTTCTTGATCTGCACATCACAATGTGTACAGAATTCATGTAGATTTCAATATGTTATTCTCCAACCCTTGGATATTGTGTGCTAAAACAGTGCCAAATACTCATCCACCTAGAGTATTAACTTTTGGACCAACAAAGTAGTCCAAAACCAAATTCACCTCATAAACACTGCAGCACACCTTCGCAAAGTCACTATAGAAATAGTCCGAACAATTCAATTGTTGTCCAAAAAATGTTCAGTGTTGTTGCGTCCATTCAACAAGTGTGCTAAATGACACACAAATTTCTAGAAAGAGATCCAAATTTACGTAGAGATTTCAATAGTAAAACTTTATTCCAAATTTGCACAGCAGCCGACATGCGTTTCACCCGTCAGGGCTTCCACAAGGCTGCAAAAATTACATATAAAACATTGAATAATACCTAATCAATCGAAATACATGTATTATAAAACCACCTATATCATATTTAAATATTAACATCTCCAATGACAAAAATTTTCGCATTAATTTGCCAACCTCTACATGGGCCATTTTTAATTGATACATCTCTGGAAAAAAGGTCCCAATCCCCTTATGGAGAATGTGTTATACCTAGGGCGTTACATAGATGACATCCTAATGTTCTTGGCTGGAACAGGAGATACATTAGAGGATTTTTTGTATACATCAATGACAATCCATTCTATTTAACCTTTACCAAGGAACAGGGCACCTCTCGGATCAATTTCCTATATATCACCATTGTGGTAGATAAGGATAAATTACAGGCAGTGCCAGATTGAAAAGCTACGGCATATAATGCAACATTACACGCTAATAGTGCACATCCTCCCTCACAAATAAGATCTATTCCATATGGGGAGATGATAAGAACAAATAGAAATTGTGATATCAATAGATTAAATGAGGAACTAAATGCTGTAGAGAAAATATTCATTGCTAGGAGTTACAACACAGTAGATATTAGAAGAGCAGGCTATAAGATCAATAAAGTAGATAGAGTACATCTACTGGCAGGACGCACCAGTAAGAAAAACAAGACACGTATAAACAGGAAAATTAGGTTCATTACACCATACTCTAATGTGAGCAAAGAGTTGTTCAAAATATTAAGCAAAGATTGGCAACTACTAACTGATGACCTAAGTGTATTGGGACCTAAACCTATCATTACATATGAAAGAGGCAGAACTTTAAGACAATCTTTATACCCTAGCTCCATCTTAGCTACTACAAACAATACGTGGTTACTTGCCAAACCCAAGGTTTTTTTTTAAATGTGATACTTGTAGTGTCTGCTGATTTGCAATGAACAGAACCATGACCTTAAAATATAATACGGAAAGAATCTACACAGTAAACCAGTTTATTAACTGTAACACCAAATTTGTGATCTACTGTATAAAATGTATCTGTGGGAAGATGTACATAGGAAGTAACATAATACCGCTAAAGGAGAGGATACAGGAACATATAAGGGCGATACATAACAACAATGCCCAATATCCCTTGGCGTTCCAATTCAATAAGATGCATAAAATGACACAAATGATAAATATAGGCTTCCATGGTTTAGAGTCAGTCCTCCCTGGATTAAGAGGGGGTAATCAAACTACCAAACTACGTCATATGGAAAGCAAATAGATTATTACTCTGAGGGTTTTGAAACATGGAATCAACATTGATAAAGAATTGTTTGGATTTCTGTAATACAATCTATCCACTGTGGTTGAATCTTCTTCCTTTTGTGAATGTGTGGTGATAGTAAAAATTCTGATATATTACTGTATACTAACATCCTTATAGTCTGGATTCCTTCCAACAACATGTGGTGATTTGGATCATTGAACTGGATCGAACTTGAATTACCCCATGATGGACTGGTTAAATTATGTGGCGGTGTCCTCATATATTTATATTTAAAATGGCAAGTTATATGCTAACTAATTTTCCGTATAGAGTGGGTGATTTCAGTGAGGGTGTCTCTATTCCAACTTGGATATTCTGACATAGCTGTTTTGGAACACTCTTTTACACATCATCTGAATTAATGACATATACATTTTAAGATATGACTGGTACATGCTGTGTTTTGAGTGGACCCTGCTTAATTACCCCGTGTCGAGTGTCCCTTATTCAATCCTAATATGGCCACCATTTTCGTGCCCAGGTCTGGACCTTTCTGTCATGAATGAGAAATTTCCTAGTTACCACAAAGGAAAGTTTCAATTCTATTAAGGAGGCGGAGGCGAGGATTTTGCTAGTCCTTTTTCCATTTTATTGGACAGCAAGTTAGTAGTAAGAAAAAACACAATACACCAAGGACTACCCAAACCAACATGGCAGCGGTAGTCCTGGTAACATAACAGCCAATCAGAGTCCAACAGTAAGCATATAGGGAGTCCCGGCTGTTAGTCCTTCCTCTTTCTTGGGAGCTGCCGCAGGAAAGAAGTCATCCAACCACTAGTCCGCTTTTTGATCGGAGCCTAGGGAAGAGAAACAATAATAATAATATCTCGTCCAGAACAATGTCGAAGAATTCAAGAACATTGCAATGGAGTAAACAGAACGAATTGCAAAGAGAAATTAATCAGCATTGCACAGCTTATCAATGAGAACATTAAAACACAGAAAAGAGATACTTCCCTTAGACGAAGTAAAATCATCATAGTCCAGTCTCGGGAGGGAAGGCTCGATAAAGCCTGGGTGGGAAAATCCTCGCCTCCGCCTCCTTAATAGAATTGAAACTTTCCTTTGTGGTAACTAGGAAATTTCTCATTCTATGTCAGGAAGCGGAGGCGAGGATTTTGCTTGTTCAAAGCCTACTCACCACCAACGAAGCAGCCTCATGGATTGGCTTAAAGTAGAACTTTTTGAAAGTCGAATCCGAGGACCAATCCGCTGCATTCATGATATCTTCCAGGCGTCCACCTACCTGAATAGCCTTGGAAGCCATTGCACCTCTAGTGGAATGAGCCCCAAAGTCAGTGACGCTAATTCCAGCTTCAGACATAACCCACCTGACCCATCTGGCAATGGTGGGAGAGGAAACTGCCTTGAAAGGTTTCTTAACCGCAATAAGTAATTGTCTCTCGCCCGGAGGGCGGAGCTCAAGAGTAACATCTTCATATGTCTTAAGGCAACGAACAACACAGAGCTTTGGCGAATCTGGGAAAGCCGGGTAAGTTACTGACCTGGTATTACATTTAGTTCTTCTTGAAACAGTAAACGTAACCCCTTCTGGGGTAAAAACCCTGGCTGATATATCCAGTGCACGAACATCTGAAGCACGTTTACATGAAATCAGGCAGAGGAGAATCGCTAATTTGGCCGAAAGCTCCTTGCGGGAAAGGTACTGATTATCCTGCCAGGACTTTAGAAAATTCAAGACCACATTAACATCCCACAATCCTGTATAACAGGGTTCTGGGGGGCGCAAAAGGCGAATACCTTTAAGGAGTTTACAAACCCAAGGGTGCTCACCAACCGGAGAGCCATCAACAAGGGCATGCCCAGCAGATATAGCCGACCTGAAAGAATTAATGGTGCTGTACGCCAATTTCTTTTTGAAAAGATCAGCGAGGAAGTTAATCACGTCGGTGACAGAGGAGCCCATGGGATCCAGGTGTTTTCCCACACACCAACGAACCCATCTGTTCCATGCTGATCTATAACGTTTAGTGGTGTTAGGGGCCCAGGCTCCTCGAATGAGTAGCTCAGCGTCTCTCGAAAGCGAGTCACAAGACCAACGTCCCCTGAAATCCTCCATGCCATGAGACGTAGATGGCCCTGGAGAACCAGCGGATGCGGGTGACCCAATGGATCCGTCAGAATGTGGTCGAACGACGGAAGTCGAAGAGGCTTGTCCCAGGACAGTTCCAAAAGAGAAGGGAACCAGCATTGAGCTCTCCAGATCGGCGTGATCAGAATCAGAGAAGCTCTCTGTCTGCGGACCTGAGCCGCCACCCTTTGAATGAAAAGGAAGGGGGGAAACGCATAAGCTGGAAACTGGGAGCAGTCCTGTAGGAAGGCATCCACTGCTTCCGCCCCCGGATCCGGTTTCCAGCTGTAGAAGCGGGGTAGAAGGGCGTTCCACCTGGACGCAAATAAGTCCATCACTGGAAGACCCCAAAGGTCCGAAATTCTCCGGAATACTGAAGGATCCAGTCTCCAGTCGCTGGCATCCCGGAAATTCCTGGATTGCCAATCCGCTACTGTGTTCAGATCGCCTGGGAGATATTCCGCTGTGACAGAGATCTGGCGAAGAAGGCAATAGTTCCAAAAGTCTTTCGCAAGATCCGCTAGGACCTTGGAATGCGTGCCTCCCAACCGATTGATGTACCTGACAACAGTCGTGTTGTCCATTCGAAGAAGAACACAACACGAAACCTTGGTCGAGGTGAAGGAGCGGATTGCGAACGAGCCCGCAAGGAGCTCCAAGCAGTTGATATGGAGGTGAAGTTCCTCCTCCGTCCACCTGCCGCCCACCGAGAGTGAGCCGCAACGGGCGCCCCAACCCTGGCGACTGGCATCTGACTCGATCACAAGATCCGGACGGGAACCGAAAATCGCCTTCCCGTTCCCGGCATCCATGTGATCCAACCACCAAAGAAGCTCCGATCGGGCTTCCAGATTTAAGGAAATCAGTTCCGAGTAAGTGAGACCCTTGCGGAGATGAAACGCCTTCAGTCTCTGAAGAGCCCTGTAATGAAGAGTAAATAACAAAAGAGGGTTGCCAGTACTGATAACACACAAGTAATATGAATTCAAACACAGTACTTGAGGAAACATTCAAGACTGGATGCTAGTCAATAGCTTTTATTTTTATAAATAAAAATAAAAGCTATTGACTAGCATCCAGTCTTGAATGTTTCCTCAAGTACTGTGTTTGAATTCATATTACTTGTGTGTTATCAGTACTGGCAACCCTCTTTTGTTATTTACTATGACGGCTCAGCCATACTGATTAGAGCCAACCCCTAGTTGCTTATTGGCTGTAATGAAGAGGGCCTGGGAAAATGGCCTGGATCGATGAAGACAGTAAGCCCACAATCCTGGCCAGTTGGCGGAGGGATACCCGATCCCGCCGGAGAACCTTGCGAATCTCCTTCTTGATCTTGGAGATCTTTTCGGAAGGAAGGTGAAGAGTCGCATCCGTAGTTATGATCAGAAAGCCAAGGAAAGTCATTTCCTGTCGAGGAAAGAGATCCGACTTCTGGGCATTGATGATGAAGCCCAGAGACTGAAGAAGGGTTATTGTAACCTGAAGATGGTGAAGAAGGAGGTCTTTGGACTGACACATTAAAAGAATGTCGTCCAGGTAAACAATCAGACGAATCCCCAGGGTACGGAGATGCTCTACCACCGGGCGCAGGAGTTTGGTAAAGCACCAAGGTGCTGAGGAAAGACCAAAGGGAAGCGTACGAAATTCGTAAACCTGACTCTTCCACAGAAACTGGAGGAATCGACAGTGAGGAGGAAAGATTGGAACCGAAAGATAAGCATCTTTCAGATCCAAGCGAACCAACCAGTCGTTCTGTAACAGAAGGTCTCTCAAAAGATGGATGCCCTCCATCTTGAAGTGTCTGTAAATTAGCCACTCGTTGAAGGAGCGGAGGTTGATTACTGGTCTGAACCCTTTGCCTTTCTTTTCCACCAGGAAGATGTTGCTGAGGAAACCGTTTGGGTGAAGCACCGAGGGGATAATGGCGCCCTTTTGTAACATCGCCCAAACCTCTAAATCTACAAGCTCTTGTTCTGTGACAGAAAAAACTAGAGGACGAGGACGAGAAGGCTGAACGGGGGAACCGTAAAATTCGATGTGAAACCCCTGAACCGTCTCTAGAACCCAAGGATCTGAAGTTATTGACGCCCAGGCTTGGGGAAACAATGCTAACCTTCCCCCCATTTGAACCAGAGTGATGATACGAAATCTTACCATTAAATCCTCTGGAGTTGGACTGGAATCCACCACGTCCTCTGCCTTGGCCTCTGCCTCCTCTGGAGGGGTAAAAGGTACCCTGTCGTCCATCGTTCCAGCCGTTATTTCTTTTGTATTGGCCTCTATTGGGGCCTTGCTGGACCTGACGGCCGGAAGAGCGACCCCTGCCTCTGCCGGCCCCGCCAAAAACCTTCTTGGGAAAAAATCTTTTCATAGAAGCCTGAGCCTTGTCCAAAGCAGAAAAAGTTGCCACAAACTTCCCCAACTCCTTCACAAAGGGGTCACCAAACAAAGCACCCTGAGCAATAGGGCCTGCCTCAGAAGACGACAACTCTCCTAGTTTCGGATCAATCTTAAGCAGCAAGGATCGTCGCCGTTCCGCCGAAAGCGCGCAATTGGCATTGCCAAGAAGGCACATTGCCCGTTGCGACCAACCAGCAACATCATCAACTGACATCGGTAAACCCGACTCTTTAGAACGTTGGGCCACTTCAATTATTTTAGTGAGAGGGCCCACAACATCTAAGAGTTTATCCTGACAGGCTTTCCATGACCTATCTATACCCTTTTTAGGGTCCTTGATATATTTGGCGAAGAAGGTACACAACTTGGGATCAATCTCAGGGGTGCATGCCACTCTAAAGGGAAGGGAAGGGCGTGGGCACTCAGAGCGCAGGCGGAGGCGAACATCCTGAGGTAAAGGCTGTCGAAGCTTAGCTGCAACATAATCAGCTGTAGACTGCTCAGGAAACCACTCCGAAGACCTAGGTCTTACAATAGTAGATGGGTCGAACATATTAGGAGGCGCAAGATCACCCTCCGTAAGACTAGGAGCGCTGGGCTTTGGGCGCCAAGACCTGCTCACATCAGAAAAATCCTCTGAGGAAGCGTCCTCATCCTCATCCACATAATCGTCCTCCTCATCATCTCCCTCAATGGGGAACCCTTCCTCCGGGTCAAGGTCCTGGGTGGCAAAACCACCAGTCTCTCCGGGTGAGTCGTCCCCCCGGTAGGGTGCGCTTCTAAGCGTGCGCGCACTCTTACGGAACACTTCAGATAATTTATTGAAGCCCTCCAGGTGCCCCGCGTCACGCTTTCTGGCCGTACGTGGTAGAGCACACGGAACACCACTAGGCCCTGCCCCACTGTCCCCAAAAACGCCTGTATCATTCTTAAATACATGGGCTGACAGTCTGTTTACACTGTCCTGCAGAGGTGCCAGAGCTTGAGCTATCGCAGAAGAGAGAAGCCTGTCAACCTCTGCAGGAGGGTGCAAAGGGGTCAGTTGTGGCTGATCATTAGGAGCCACCACCTCGACAGTAGAAGGACCTGACTGCATATTAGCAGAAAAACTGGTACCCATACACAAACACCCCAACTATATATAAGGGGAAAACCCTTCACACAGGTACCACACAGGCTAACACAAGTGAAAAACCTGAAACACCAAAGTTCTGACTGAGATCAAATTAAAATTTATTAAATTCCAGTCAGAAAATACTTCTTGCCGCCGAAAAACGGCGTCAGTGTGAGGGAAGAGGCCAAAAAACGAAAGAAGCGCAGTGCCTCAGCGCGTTCCTACTCAAGCGCGAGGAGCGCTGAGGAGAACAGCTGATCGGCGTCAGAAGCCGACACCAAGATCGCGCACGCGCGAAGAAGAAACGCTCGGGCTGAAAGCCTACCGCGTTATAAACACAGCCTACAACAAAGGCAAAGTCAATATCAAACAAGCGATATCAAGATAATGCTGTCTACAATCACAACAAAAACTGCCACGACAAAGATATGAAAAGCGTGACTTATCTTGCCGAGGCAGCAATGGAGAAAGAGGAAGGACTAACAGCCGGGACTCCCTATATGCTTACTGTTGGACTCTGATTGGCTGTTATGTTACCAGGACTACCGCTGCCATGTTGGTTTGGGTAGTCCTTGGTGTATTGTGTTTTTTCTTACTACTAACTTGCTGTCCAATAAAATGGAGAAAGGACTAGCAAAATCCTCGCCTCCGCTTCCTGACATAGAATTCTACTGCGCTGGGTTATCCTGGATAGTTATGCTTTCTGGGCATTATGACGCTTCGCGGAAAATGTAGTAGTCGGCTTCATAGGTGACTAAATTTTTAGGGGTGAAAAATAGGTTAACAAAAACAAACTACTATGTATACCCTACACTATAGTATGGTGAATTCTGTCTACCTGGCTCTCCAAATATGGCTGCTACGTTGGAGTAGAACGGAGGACTCTGTAATTCTTAGTCCTCTTTCCATCACGATTCTCCCTCGAGTGGCTTTTGAAATAAAATGGTGTGTCAGGGATACGCGAGCGCCAGGCATACACAGAGAAAAGCTGTTGGGAAGCAGGACAGCAGGTTAGGAACGTACTTTGCACTAACCGTCTCTTCCCTCATATTATTGCTCCAATACCAGACGGGGTCCATGTGGTTGGAGCATTTTACTGTTTACAAACTGCTTTGCGAAATGCACTTTAAAGTAATTTTGCTTTTTGATACAACGGAACGTTATGATTGTACTGGGGGTGAATGTGTATTAAACACATCGGTTATGCAATGCGTTGTTATTTACACTGGAGGCACGCAATGAATATGCGAGTGAAAACAATACTTGAGGGCAATATCACCCTCCATCAATAGAGCATGATGCGAGTGGGGACAATATGGTACATATGGGAAATTATACAAACAATGTTTAATGCAAAATAGACATGACTTGACTAAGAATAATTCTAACAGGATCAGGCCTTTCCAACTAAATAAGAAATATAGGATATAGGATATTTTCCATCCTTTGCCATGATAACATGGGGGCTATGTGATTAACTTGGGGAATACTTATACTCATTTTAAGCACTACCATGTGGTGGAAAAACTATAGATTGAGGGTGCTGGCCCACCCATATACTGATGTACTTATTTGATACATGATTAGAATACATAAATAGACTAGTGCTTTTTTTCTTATTTTAACAGTGAGGACGTAACATGGTCCTAAAAAAGAAGACCCTTTTCAACATAGAACAGTTCAGAACTACGTACAGTATATTTTACATTGTAAGATCTAGTACTCGCATATGATTTATGTAGTAATTCCAGGAGACAGTTGTCAGGTGAAGAGAAGGCTTTAATCCAGAGAAACAGCTTGAACATCCACAGTATGCAGGAGACAGGCAAACACTGTCTAACTCCCACATATAGAACATAGAACACAGATAGAACCATAACAATCTTAAGAACTACAGCAACTCTTAACACCTTAGCTGCGTGTAAACATTTCTCCCCAGTGCTGCGCTGTCCATTAGAACTAGTGCTGAATGGACGTTCAATGGTCGTGCGCAGCACTGGGGAGGTAGCGCTGCTGACGACCATTGGCCGTCAGCAGCACTTAAGGGGTTAAAGGGGCATACTACACATCCTCCCCCTTTGAAAAGAAAAAAAAAACAACAAAAAAAAACCCCAAGAATTAATGAATATAATCACGTAATTTGATGGGAGAAGACCTTACGCGAACACTTCTCCTGAGAGAATCATTGACAGGTACAACAATATGTTCAGGAACTCTAAGACTAGAGTTAGTATTGGAAAAATCATTAGAAGTGCAGGCAGAGTCAGAAGAAACAGAAACATTATCAAGAACACAGGCAGAGTTAGCAGGAGCAACACCATTCCCAACAGACAAGTCAACATTCTCAGTTTGAGGCTCACACCCAAAGGTATCTAGCATAGCAGAAAAAGTTAAATCATCATTGACATTGGAAGCTGAATGCAGAGGAGTCGAAATTGGTTGTGGAGATGTCTTAAGATCAAAAGTCTTACAAGGAGTAAACCCAGAATCCGCAGTTCTACACAGAGAAACCCTTCTGAAATTCCAAATCTTACCACCATCGACTCTTACTGCCTTGGTAAAAACCTCTGTGACTTTACACGGATCAGACCATTTGTTCCATTTGTTCCCAAAAGCTCTACCAAATTTCACACGCACAAAATCATCAACCTTAACCTTAGGACTGCGAGAAACTGAACCACGACAACTACCCTTCATCTTATCCTGATAAGCCAACACTTTATCCCTGACCTTCCCAAGGTCAAGAGAATGCACACAAGGTACTTTATCTTTCATCCACCACGGAAGTAGCTTGGAACTAGGTTTCCTTCCTCTTAGCATCTCAAATGGAGACAAACCCGTAACAGAATTGGGGGAAACGCGATAAGATAATAGAGAAGCACGGAGCGCTTCTCTCCAATTCAGGTTGCTTTTAACAGCGAGCTGAATGGAGCCCTTAATTACTCTGTTGAAGCGCTCCGTTTGGCCATTGGCCTGTGGGTTATAATTTGACACTCTTTTGTGAACTACACCACATCTTTCAAGAAAAGAAGAAAATTCACGGCTAACAAACTGTGGACCATTGTCTGAAACTATTTCAGCAGGAATGCCCTCTCTACAAAATATTTCGTCCAAAAATTCTACCACCTGAGACAAGCCAATCTTATCCACAATTTTCAACTCAGGCCACTTGGAAAAGTAGTCAATCAAAACTAAGATAAAAACATCCTTGCTAGAAGACAAGTCAAGAGGGCCAATGATATCCACACCAAGTTTTTTCCAAGGAGAAGAAACAAATTCAATAGGCGAAACAGCAGTGGCTAATGGTTTAACAGACTTGTCACTCAAGGAACATGGCGAGCAAGAAATAACCCATTTATCAACCATGTTGTGGACCCCAGGCCACCAGTAGAACTCACGAATACGTCTTTTAGTACAAGACATGCCCATGTGGCCTTCATGGGCCATTGAGATAATCATTTTCCTCAGACTCGAGGGAGGAACAATTTTATCACCACGGGTAACAAAGCCTTGATCAAACATAATCTCATCCTTAATCTTGTAAAAAGACAAAACCTCACCAGACAGTTTGCGTTCTTCGGGCCAGGCATGTTGCAAATAGGACACAACAGTAGACAAGTCAGAATCCTTGTACATAGCATTTCTCCACTCAGACTCGGAAATGGAGACAGATACACCAAAGTTACCTTCACCATTAATGTCTCCAATAGAGAACATAACATCGCAATCATTACAAACAAGAGAAACTTGTGAATCCAGAGGTAAGCGAGACATGCAGTCAGCATGTACATTCAGACGTCTGGGAACATATTCCACAACACATTGGAACTCTTGCAACTTCGCGGCAAGACGTGCTAAACGAGCAGTCAATGTCCTACCACCACCTGCAGTTAACATATTGATAAGGGGCTTGTGGTCAGTACATAGGCGAAATCTAGTTCCCCACAGAAACTGTCTGAAATGTTCAACAGCCCAAGTGCATGCCAATAACTCTTTTTCAATAGTGGAATAATTGTACTCAGCACCACGAAGGGTCCTTGAAGCATAGGAAACGACATATTCCTCACCCTTGTTCTTCTACATTAGTACTGAACCAAGGCCCACATTACTCGCATCCACACACACGATACATTCTTTACCCAACTCAAAAGGTCTTAGGAATGGAGCATTTAAAAATATTTTTTTTAAAAGATCAAAAGCACATTGTTGTTCAGAATTCCATACAAACTTTGTATCTTTTTTCAATAAAGATCTTAACAAATGTACTTTAGCAGAATAGTCTTGCACAAATTTGCTGTAAAATTCAGTAAGACCTAAAAAACAAACAAGTTGCTCTTTATTGGAGGGTGCGGGAGCCTTGAGTATACTTTGAATGTGATTGACTTTAGGTTTGATACCCTGGGAAGATATTTCATGGCCAAGATATTCCACCTTGGTCTGTCTGAACTTACACTTGGTGAATTTCAAAGTTAAACCTTTGTCTTGGATACGTTTTAATACACAATCTAAATTCCTATCGTGATCTTCAAAATCTTTACCAAAAATTAGAATATCGTCCTGAAAGGCCATTGCTCCAGAACAACCCTCAAGAACCTCTTTCATAAGCCTTTGAAAAATTGATGCGGCACTGGCTAAACCAAAGGGCATTCGACAGTATTGGAACATACCTTCAGGTGTTATAAAGGTGGTCAAAAACTTTGAGTCTTCATGTAAAAGGACCTGATGGTAAGCGCTTGCTAAATCTACCGTAGAAAAAATACAAGCACCAGCCAAAGTAGATATTAATTCATGAATATTAGGTAATGGGTGCCTATCAACCCAAATCTCCTGATTTAAGCTACGAAGGTCCACACATAGACGAAGTTCGCCATTACTCTTGATGGATAAAACTACTGGCGAAACCCAAGGAGAGGATTCAACAGGTTCTACAATTTTCCTAGAGACAAGGTCAGAAAGGATCACTTTTAGTTTGTCACGATACGCCAGTGGCACATTCCTAACTCTGTGTCGAACAGGAGTGGCTCCATTTTTGAGGATGATACGATGTTTGAAATTTTCAAATATGCCTAATTTATCAGTGAAAATAGAAGGAAACTTTTCTTTTAAAAGACTGGTAAACACATCAGGTTCATTGGAAATGATATACACAGGATGTGCGGCATTAGGATCGAGCTTAATGCCTAGCTCGTGTTGGTGGGGCCA
This sequence comes from Lissotriton vulgaris, assembly GCF_964263255.1. Classification (NCBI taxonomy): domain Eukaryota; kingdom Metazoa; phylum Chordata; class Amphibia; order Caudata; family Salamandridae; genus Lissotriton; species Lissotriton vulgaris. The sequence continues at coordinate 1,104,141,206 of NC_141693.1, forward strand.
ACTGAGAATAGACGCGCAATTAGTGGCAACATAAACTTTGCCTTTAATATTTCTGTCTTTAAAAGAAATATCAGCCCAAAAAAAAACAATTAAATCAATTTTGTGACCAGTATAACCACCAGGTTGTACATCGGGTAATAACAATTTCAATGAACTCCAACATGTTTTGAAAATGTCCATGCCAATAATGCTGTACCATGCACAGGAATCAATAAGCATGGAAATTGCATTGCCATCAAGTAAAATTATGTCTTTTGGAAAACCCTTGCATTTAGTATCACCAACACATAACAGGCTGTTAATACCAAGAGAATCAATGAGATCAGATTCGTCTTCTGTTACTAAATTCACTTTTTGCGAGGACCTACACATTTTGCTGAAATGGCCAGAGCGTTTACATTTAATGCAAACTTTGTTCCAGGCGGGACAACCTCTGTAACTCCCTACATGGTCGATACCTCCACACCTGTAACAAATCACCTGATTTCTTCTTTCAAATGGTTTAAAATCTCTTTTAAAACTTTCTTTTTTATTAGTGATAAACTGCGGTTTAAAAGGAACAAAAGATTTTTTTACATTGGAGGGTTCTTTTACTATTGAAACGTCAGGAATTACTACTTTGTTTTTATTTTCCTGACCTCGGATTTCACTCACAAAAAGTTCAGACTGTTCAATGCCTTTTGCAATATTTAACACAGCCTTAAGAGTAGTTTCTGTACCCATCCATAAACGTTCTTGTATTTTCTTGCTTTTTGTTCTCATCATTATTTGGTCTCTGAGAACTTGATCAAAATTAATTGTCTCGAAAGCACAAGAGCCAGCTAAAGTTCGCAAAGCAGCTACATAGTTTTCAATTGATTCATCTTCTTTTTGTATACGTGAGTAAAACTTAAAACGTTCCATAACAGTATTTATTTTCCTCCCAAACCTAGCGCCTAGTTGCTTAACTACAACATCAAATACATTAATGTCACCAGCGTCTTCAATAGGAGGTAAATTTTCTAATTCTTTAAGGCCTGCACCACCTAAACAATTTTTTAATAAAGCGAATTTTCTTTTAGGGGAACATCCATCCTCTTCTACAACATCAACAAAAGCTAAGAATGTGGGAAACCATAGGTCCCATTCGACTTTAGGATCACCAGCAACAGGAAGGAAATGTGCAGGGGAGATAATATTGTTAGCCATGCTCAATAATGTGTAGAAGAAAAAAATAAATAAATAAATAGATTTAGATGTAGCTTCAAAAATGAGTAAAATACATTACTTTTCATAAATGATCGTGAAGAAACAGTAATATAATAAATTAAAATAAGAAAAGTAGTCACCGATGTCTAGTTGATGTAGAATAAGTGATATTCAGTGATGATCCAATAGTAAATATAGTCAGTAATGCTCTTCTCAAAGTCAGCCAGTAAGCGTTGCAATGTTAAGAATAAAAAAAATAGAAAAGAAATGCTTATCATGAAGATTTGCGCATCAACGTTAAAATAAAACAAACACAAAAGCTTTCCGTAGAGATTTGCGCATCAGCGTGAGAGAGAAATGTTGCCGTGCGCATCGGCGTTGAATATCGTTACCATAGATACCTGGCAACACAAAATGGAGTCACGCTATGATGTGTGATGACGATGATACGAAGCAGGCACTCTACGTAGGGTTCACGTGATGCGCGATGACAATCCACAGGAGAACTAGGAAGGCTGACGGCAGCAAAGTGAGCGTGCGAGCAGAAGAGCGAGCCCAGAACACGGAGTCAATTTCAAATGTAAACGCAGCTCGAGGATTGTAACTCACGACGGTAAACAGATTTCAATAACTAACTTCACGGTGTTAAAGTTATTAAAAATCGAAAGTCATTAAAAATAGAGTATGAACAGTTGGTTTCAATTCAATATGGGCTTGACACAAACGAAGGTAAAATTGAAGAAGTCTTGTAAATAGAAGAAAAGGAAAAAAAAATACAGGAAGCCAAGAAATTTCTGCCGCTGGTGCAATCAAAGCACATGTATTTAAAAGGAGTACAGGCGCGGGTGCAATCAATATACACAATGTAAAAATAAATACCTTGAAGTATGCGTGAACGCTGTTTCAAAGGATTTCTCTTCATCAAAACGACACTTTTTCTTTAAAAAAAAATTGTAGAAGTTCTATAGGATATCCCACAGCGTAGCCAAAATTATGTAGTAATTCCAGGAGACAGTTGTCAGGTGAAGAGAAGGCTTTAATCCAGAGAAACAGCTTGAACATCCACAGTATGCAGGAGACAGGCAAACACTGTCTAACTCCCACATATAGAACATAGAACACAGATAGAACCATAACAATCTTAAGAACTACAGCAACTCTTAAAGGGGCATACTACAATTTATTTGATGTCACGCTTGCCTCTCTAGACTTGTGATCTCGCTGCTGTGTTCTTTTGGGGCAAACTTTAGATGAATCTTGAATATTGCCTATATGTGGATTTCTTTGCAGAATCCTAAAGATATGATTGCAACAACGACAGATGCTCTATAAAAGACTGAATACTTATTTCTAAGAGAGAACTATTCATCTCAAAAGGTGAGATTGGTTTGTTTCACTTTACAAACAAATAAGGGAGTCATACTCAATATTATCACCACAGTGACTTTGTGGTAGGGAGTAACTATCTCCTGGGGTTATAATAGGCATACTCTATATTTGGACAACCTAATTTCACATTTTTGGGATCAATAGCCGTATATTAATATGGTCATTTGGTGGTGGTGTTACTAGTCTCTATCACGTTTTTGGTGTATTTTGGATAAAACCCCGATTGGTCCATCCAAAAAACGTTATCTTTTTCTGCTTGTGTTGTGTTCTTTGGTGATGGTTCCTTACACAGATGGTCTTAGAGTCACTGGAGATGTTAATATTTAAATATGATGTCGGTGATTTTATAATACATGTATTTAGATTGATTAGGTATTATTTAACGTTTTTATATGTCATTTTTGCAGCATTGAAGAAGCCCTACCGGGCGAAACGTGCGTCAGCTGCTTTGCACATTTGGAATAACGCTTTACTATTGAAATCTCAACGTAAATTTGGATCTCTTTATGGAAGTTTGTGTGTCATTTAGCACACTGGTTAAATGGAAGCAACAACATTGAACATTTTTTGGACAACGATTGAATTGTTCAGACTATTTCTATAGTGACTTTGCGCTGTTGTATTTGGTATATGTTCATTACTGCGTGATTTCTGTAGATGCAATAATACAACTAACAGAGAGGTATCCTGATGATCATTCATTTGATTTACCCATGTGAAAATGTTGCTTAAAGTGTTACACATTTGGCAGTGGAATGTCACTCATGCGCACACTGAAACAATAAAAATGTCACACATAGGCAATCTGAAAACTTGGCAGCTATGACAAGAAGGACATGAGATAATAGGAACTCCTACATATGATTAGTGGGTTGATCAAGTCTACATTTGAGGACTGTTGGAACTGGGATCACCAGCTCCCTTAGGGTAGCATGGCAAGAGCGGGTAGGCATCCGAAAGCTTATGTGTAAAGCGACCATACAGCACACGCAACCACTGAGACAGAAAAATGGGCACGCAATTAGTGACACCACTCCAGTGAGCTTGTGTAAAAAAACTCAAGTCAACTTTATTAAGATAGAGCAGGATCAGGATATTAGGAATTCATCATAAAATTTAGCTTCATAGCTCTCTTTTCAGATACCTGTGTGTCAACACCTGGCATAAAACTTCAGTTGAATAAATAGTAGATATTCCATAAATATTAAATATTGCATAAATACATATTTAGTAAACACAGGCCTGACCTATGCCTTGCCCCTGGTCAGCACCTGCATCAAATACATTAAGGAGACAACCAAAATGGTAGGTCATCTTATTAGCCCTATGGGCTTTTTACCCACCTCTCACCAAGCAAGGGTGAGCGTTTTACAACAGAAAGCATTTCAGTAAATAACAGTAGGTTTCTACTTATTACTCCCCAAGCAAAGCTGAGCGTTTCAGAACAGCACATGTAAATAAATCACTGTAGGCTTCTAATAAACATAGCACTACGTGGAAATAAACATTTCATTAGGAATAAACAACCTCGTGGGTAGGTTTAACCATTTTAACAGGCAAGCCTGCACTTAAAAGACTTGGATTAGACATATACAATCTTTCAGTAAATGCAACACATTCCCTTAGCCGTAGCCTAGATTGACATACCACCTTCTGTGAAGCAGGAGTAAAACATTTCATGAGGCTGGAGTAAACAGCTCAGTATCTGAAGTAAACCCTTCAGCCATCCCCTTGTGCAGGGTCAACCTCTCCTCAATCAAGAAGAATATTTCATCATACCCCTGTAGGCACTTAGCCAACATCCTCATATGCAAGTCTAAACATTTCCTTATGTAGAACAGTTAGTTAACCAAGGTAAACCTCTCCTTAATCAGGAGTAAACACTTTAGGAATCACTCCCAGTAGGAATAAGTATTTCCTAATTTAGGGCATTAACCAGTTTAACAACACATTTCCTTGGGGTAGAGTAAAGGGAGTAATTCACCAATGCAGCACATACGATAAAGGCATAGCCTTTTGTTACTTCCTAATAAACTTTTCATTGCATCAGAAAATGTGCATGTCACTAAACCATAGTAGGACATTTCATTAAACACTGGTAGGCAATGCATCAACATTTCTCTAGGGAAGAACAACCATAACAGTAGGCATGTACCAACATCCCACCACCCACAAATAAACGGGTCATTACAATCAGGCGGGAAGTACCACCTCCTAAGCATAGGTGAAACATCCCCTTAGTCAGGAATAAACATTTCAGGGAGTAGAAGTAACCCTTCCCTGGAACAAGAATGAGCTTTTATTAACCCGCAGTATGGTCCTCTTGCAAGGAATTCAGTGAGAAACATTCATTTAACACATTTCGAACCCAGCAACTAAGCAACCATCCCGTCAGGTAAGTACCCCCCTTCAAAAGGCAATCATTTCATTAGGCATGGACAAAACATTGAATCCACAGGGGAATTCTCCTTGTGAAACTCAGTCCCTGCCGAGAAGCAATCTGACTGAGGTAATTCCACCGCTAGGGACTACTTCCTCCTCAGTCCAGTCACGAAATGAGCAATTTTGGGGATTCTTATCCTCTCATTAAGGGCTACTGCCCATGTTAAAAGGGGGGCCTTCTACAAATATTTAGGACCCACGGGGCTCATTGACAGTGTTCCCGGTCACACAGACTCTCAGGGCCAGCAGGGCCCAACTTCAACTTTCCCCCGGGGAGGGGCGAACTCGGGGCCTTCTCCGGCCTTCCGCCCACCTCCCCAAGGTTTACCTGTCTCTTCGGCTCCTCGGGGAGCCCTTGCGTGGATTCCTGCCAGTCAGGATGAGGGAGGGGGCTCTTGGGCTCCTTCTAAGCCCTCCGGTTCTTTCAGGCTGTTCCCGGGCCTTCCAAAGCCTCCACGGCCCGGGAACCAATTGGGACGTGGCTGCAGAGGGGCTCGTCACTTGCAGCCAATGGCTGCGCGGCAATGGGTGGGGGTGTGGCCGATGACGCGGCGCACCCCGTCACGTGAGGTGGGAGGCGGCTTCACCGGGCCTAGCGTGGCCCTTACTGAAGTAGCGGCGGCCCCCTCCTGGTACTAGGGGTCGCCAAGGGGGGGCACAGAAGTCAGCGCTGGCCTTCGGGTAATCGGGGCGGCCTCCCCAAGGCTCCGGGGGCCGCTGCGAGGACGGCACACAATCGGGCCAGGCGCCGATCACCACGACACGTCGGCGGCCCTCTCCTGGGACCGGGGGCCGCCTGGGGCAATTACTGCGCTTCACACAACACCACAGGTGAGCGCTGGAGACGAAATTGCGGCGCTTGCTGACACAGCGCTTCACGAAGCTCCACAGTCTCGGGCGCCACAGCGCTTCAGGCGTGGGGGGGGGGCGCCAAACAGTACAGGACACAGCAGCTCGTGGTGCCTGGGGCAGTTATAGCGCTTGCAAGGCAACTTCTTTAATAGCGCCTCCGATCCTCCACGCCAGGGCACAAAGCAGAGCAGCACTCAGTGATTTTAGCGCTTTCCCACTTTACTTCGAAGTGCTTTCCCAGTACGGTTCACAGCAGGCATTCACCACAGCGCTGAGCAGACACAAAAGTCTCCAGGACCACAGCGCTTCGCAAGGTGGCTGATCACAGCAGTCCAGGCACAGGTCACAGTGCTTTATAGGCACAGGCAGTCTTTAGCGCTTTGTATGGGTTCTAGCTAGGAATGCAGCAGGACAGCAGTCCAAATAATAATTCAGTTCAGCGCCTGGCAGTACAGGTAGTTTAGTCAGGGAGAGCTAAACGCAGCTCAGGCAGAACATGTAGTTCGGTAGAACCAACAGGACAGACCACACGTCCGTGGCAAACCAGAAAGAGGGATCCCAGATGGCGTCAGGGGGCACAGGGAGCAACACAGCGCCAATACCTGGGTGGTTCTTCAAATGTCCTGTGGTGATTCAGTCTCTTCTTAGCGCTGCTGTTTCTTGCGCCTTTGTTTCTTCTTAGTGTGAGAAGTTGGCCTGATATGCAGTGCTCACTATTCTAGTGATCACTATGCATCAGTCCAAACGACCCTTATGGTGATTGGTTGTAAGTCAACCTTAGACCAGCTATCCTAGTAGCGTGGATACGAGCAGTCTTCGGGCTAAACTCTAGAGGGCGTGTTAAGCCAGCTGTAATACCATCACATACCCCTTGAATACCAAGTGAAAGGACACCACACAATTGTTATGAAAATAAACAGTGTATTTATTAGAATCACAACAGCCCTGTACTCTTTATGAGGACAGGGTACTAAGCACACAACAAAACTCTTATGAAAATACTTCAAGTGCATAATCTAAACAAGTGCCCGAGGACACGGGAAGTCTAGTGTTCTCGGGCGAACCCGATAAGGTAAGTCGGAAGCGATAGGGACTCGGGACCCTTAGATAATGAGGCTATGCGGGCACCGAAATGCCGAAGTTACCTAGCCCAGGGGCTGTGGCTGCACAAGTCTTTAGAGACGTCGGGAGTCCTCGCTGACGAACCAGGAGCCGGAAGGAAGGAGTTTCTGGCTGGCGACCAGTGAAGATAGTTCGTAGACATCCAAGCCTGGATCAGAGATGGTTGACACCTGAAAGCAGAGGGGACCAAGTTCGTAACTACTAGCCAGTAGTCAGAGGGTACCAGGAGGGCACCGGATGATCGTCACCTCGACTAGGTGAGTGGGCGACGCTAGGCTCTGTAGTCTCACGGACCAGGAGGCGTTGTCGGCGACCAGGATGGAGGTGCGAGCTGTCCCACGAAGGTTGATGCTGTCGGCGTCGCTGGGCCCAGGATTGGGGCAACAAGCCTTGGCAAATTCAGGGCCACGTGGTGGACCTAAAATGGCGTGGTGCTCCTCTCTCAAAAGGGAGCAAAAGGCCAGTCTGGAGCAACCAGACCAGCAACGTTGGTTGTCGGGCGTCGTCGAGAAGGCCACAAGCCAGCGGCTAGTAACCAGACAACGTGATGAGCAGCGGAGAGCAGAAGGGCCCCACGCAGATCGTGGAGATGCTGGGAGGCTGCACTTCGGTGCTGGAGCTACTCAGGGTCGGGGCTTCTCGGACCCCAGAGCACTCACCAGAGGATCCCCCGGTGGTCGTGCCGGTTAAGAAAGCGTGCAGGTTTTGAAGATGGCCGGTCCCTCGAGGTCTCGTCGAACCCACGGATCTCAGCTGAGCTGACGATGTGGGTAGAGGTCAGAGGTGCCAGGGAAGCCGGTTCTCGTCGAGCTGGGCAGTCGGATTCCTGAGGAAGGACGTGCAGAAAGCCGCAGAGTTCTTAGATGGTGCCTGCGGATGCAGGGTGACTACTCCTTAGCCACAAGGGAGAAGTCTTGAGAAGAGTCGAGAGTTCCTTTCGTAGAAAGTTTTCTTGATTCAAAGATGATCTAATTTGGAAGGGTCCCTGCTCCTGCCTTTATCCTAAAGAAAGGGGTGGGTACGTGACTAGGTCCTGCCCTAGGGGTGGGACCAGGAAGGGGGGTGGTTACACCCCTCTCCCATGCCGGACTTTCCCCAGGTCAGGGGCTGGGTGCCCCTGGAACTGGTTCTAGCCGGCAGATGCGTAGTGAGCACCGGGGTGCCACTCCGCAGTCACCTTCCTGTAAAGCCCTGCCTACCCAGGATACACAAAACCCTGTCTGGGATGGTGCGAGCACCGCCCCGGACAGGAAACCCTTTGTCCAAGCTCTCCTCGCTGGAAGGACTCCCAGCAGCAGGAGGTCAGACTCGTGTCTGTGGTGGCAGCATCCATTTTGTGGAGCTGAGGCTTCAGTTAACTTTAACCGGGGTTCACAGTTACGTACATGTCGTGTCCCTCTAGAAGGGCGGAATGCTAACCCCGTCGCCAGCATTGGTGAGGGGTCAGTATCCCGTTTCGTATGACACCTTACTCGACATGTCTTGATAACGCGATACCGAAGTTAGCGATTTGGTACGCGTTATCATGGAACAGCCATTGGGTCTTGGTTCCGCAAGCTGCAACCGGGCTCGGCTCATGCCAGAGCCCAATTCACACGATTCCACGCACTCTGCCTTCAGGATTGTCAAGGCCTGCCATAGGAGTGACTGATAGGAATGCGGGTGTCCATTTTAGGGTTAGATATAAGTATACTATATCTAAAGCAAAGGGCGAGTACGCCACGTTGCCCCAGCTGTCGTGCAGCCAGTTGTGTCAGATTTAGATGGCCATCCAGGGGTGGCATAATACATGCTGCAGCCCCTGGTAGGCCCTGGGTACACCGATGCCCTGAGTTACAGGGTCTGACAAGGTGGCCCAGTTCCAATTGGGTAATGCACCTAAGGTACACATATCAATTTAGTGAGAGAACGGCTAGGCTGTGGGTCTGATTGGCAGGCCCACAGCCCGAGAAAGTCGTAAACCTTGAAGGGGGGTTAAGTTGGTGGCTGGTGTTAGATCTCCTCAGCCAGTTCCCTTCAAGCAGACCGGGGGTTCCCCTTCCGCCGGGCCAGGTCAGAGGGGCAAATTCAGGATACCTCAACACTTGATAGGCAGCACCTAGGCCCTGTCTCTACCAGTGTCATAGGCCCCTGTCTAGGCCCCACCGCCTAAAGCTCCTGCGTAGGTTCTCTCCCAGGTCTGCGCTCCCTCAGTCTTTGACAGGAAAGTTTCCCTCCCTCTCCTTTTATAGTGCCAGTTGACAGTTGGTAGTGGCAGTTGGTGTCACCTCACCTCTTCCAGAAGGTTCCAGAGGCTTCCAGGAGGTTCCACCACTCTACCTATAGCAGGGCTGGCAGGCTAAGATAGATACATTACCTGAGGGTTCCAGCCAGCCCCTGGCTACTAGAATGCGCCAACGTAGACCACGCTGCAGCAGCAGAGGTCAGTGGTGGCCATGTTAGGGGTAGGAAGTACCTGTACTTTAACACTAGTTTTACACTACACAGGCCCTTCTCCACTACACAAGGCCTACACACTGTTGTTTCAATAGGGGCATTCTAAATTAAAAGGGGTAAAAAGCAAAAAATTTCTGGGGAAAGGGCCAAGTCCCACACATCTCCCCCCCCAGCCAAAAGCCTGGGTAGACCGATCATTCCCTTGATGGGCTTCCCTGCTTGGGGCGGAAAAAGGTGGACGCAGGCCCATTACCACCATGGCATTCGCCAGCTTTTCATCAATCAAACCACCCCACTGGTGTTCCCAAGTGGAGTGCGGCCAGGACGGAGCTCTAAACAATTCAGATGTCTCTGGCCCTTGCTCTCTCTCTCAGAGTGGGGGGCAGTAGCCCCCGGCCTGTGGTACCCTTTTCCACTCTCCTCCTCAACCTAGGGTCTAAACCCTTAAGTTGAATTGGTGACAGGGGCGAGTCCTCCCTCTCCCTGCACCCCCTCCCAGGGTTCTGCACCCTCCCACCTGGAGTAGTACCCCTGAGAGTCACAACAACTGGGGGGACTCTGAATACAGAGGTTCCTCCCGCAAGGTCAGGCAACCCCTGAACCTGGCCACCCAACCCAGGATCTGCGCCCTGTGACTGGACCGGTGCCAGAGGAGAGTCCTTCCTCCCTCCGCACCCCCTTCCAGGGTTCCGCACCCTCCTACCCGGAGTGGTACCCCTGGAAGTCACTCTGGTAGGGTCCTTAGTTACCGATACCCCACCCTCCAGGTCAGGCAATCCCCGCACCTGAAACCCCAGTCCAGGTTCTATACCCGTGACTGGTCCAAACCCCGAATCTTGGGTACGCAGCTACCATTGGAAGCACCTGGTACACATAATTCCAAGGCCTTCAGCTCTAACTCTTCTAGCTGAAGCCTGTGCACCAGCTTCCTTTCATCCAGTGCAAGGCTTTCACTCTCCCTCTCATGCTCTAACATCTTAGACGACGCACACCTCCTATCAGGGTTCTCTGGTGTGCCCGCCTCCCTGGGTGAAACCTGCCCCTCCTGTCCCCCATCCCCTTTCCCCTCTGGGTGGGCTCCTACTCGTGCCCCCAAAGTGGTACGGAGTTCCTTCTTCACGGTTCTCCGCCCAACAGGCTCCGCCATCCCCTGACACAACTCCATTCTGCCAGGTGGGGACTCAGATAAATCCTGGGAAAAGATTCTAGGATGTGGGTGACAGAATTAGGTCGAACAGGTCTTGATACACTCACAGGCTAGACAGTGGAAGGGTCAATTACTAAGGCTTGCACACACAATCAATGTGCACCCTGTCTCACTGGACGGTGCTGCATGGTCACATATCCTGTATCCCACCGCTCGACACCAATATGTTGGAACTGGGATCACCAGCTCCCTTAGGGTAGCATGGCAAGAGCGGGTAGGCATCCGAAAGCTTATGTGTAAAGCGACCATACAGCACACGCAACCACTGAGACAGAAAAATGGGCACGCAATTAGTGACACCACTCCAGTGAGCTTGTGTAAAAAAAACTCAAGTCAGCTTTATTAAGATAGAGCAGGATCAGGGTATTAGGAATTCATCATAAAATTTAGCTTCATAGCTCTCTTTTCAGATACCTGTGTGTCAACACCTGGCATAAAACTTCAGTTGAATAAATAGTAGATATTCCATAAATATTAAATATTGGATAAATACATTTTTAGTAAACCCAGGCCTGACCTATGCCTTGCCCCTGGTCAGCACCTGCATCAAATACATTAAGGAGACAACCAAAATAGTAGGTCATCTTATTAGCCCTATGGGCTTTTTACCCACTCTCACCAAGCAAGGGTGAGCGTTTTACAACAGAAAGCATTTCAGTAAATAACAGTAGGTTTCTCCTTATTACTCCCCAAGCAAAGCTGAGCGTTTCAGAACAGCACATGTAAATAAATCACTGTAGGCTTCTAATAAACATAGCACTATGTGGAAATAAACATTTCATTAGGAATAAACAACCTCATGGGTAGATTTAACCATTTTAACAGGCAAGCCTGCACTTAAAAGACTTGGATTAGACATATACAATCTTTCAGTAAATGTAACACATTCCCTTAGCCGTAGCCTAGATTGACATACCACCTTCTGTGAAGCAGGAGTAAAACATTTCATGAGGCTGGAGTAAACAGCTCAGTATCTGAAGTAAACCCTTCAGCCATCCCCTTGTGCAGGGTCAACCTCTCCTCAATCAAGAAGAATATTTCATAATACCCCTGTAGGCACTTAGCCAACATCCTCCTATGCAAGTCTAAACATTTCCTTATGTAGAACAGTTAGTTAACCAAGGTAAACCTCTCCTTAATCAGGAGTAAACACTTTAGGAATCACTCCCAGTAGGAATAAGTATTTCCTAATTTAGGGCATTAAGCAGTTCAACAACACATTTCCTTGGGGTAGAGTAAAGGAGTAATTCACCAATGCAGCACATACAATAAAGGCATAGCCTTTTGTTACTTCCTAATAAACTTTTCAGTGCATCAGAAAATGTGCATGTCACTAAACCATAGTAGGACATTTCATTAAACACTGGTAGGCAATGCATCAACATTTCTCTAGGGAAGAACAACCATAACAGTAGGCATGTATCAACATCCCACCACCCACGAATAAACGGGTCATTACAATCAGGCGGGAAGTACCACCTCCTAAGCATAGGTGAAACATCCCCTTAGTCAGGAATAAACATTTCAGGAAGTAGGAGTAACCCTTCCCTGGAACAAGAATGAGCTTTTATTAACCCGCAGTATGGTCCTCTTGCAAGGAATTCAGTGAGAAACATTCATTTAACAAATTTCGAACCCAGCAACTAAGCAACCATCCCGTCAGGTAAGTACCCCCCTTCAAAAGGCAATCATTTCATTAGGCATGGACAAAACATTGAATCCACAGGGGAATTCTCCTTGTGAAACTCAGTCCCTGCCAAGAAGCAATCTGACTGAGGTAATTCCACCGCTAGGGACTACTTCCTCCTCAGTCCAGTCACGAAATGAGCAATTTTGGGGATTCTTATCCTCTAATTAAGGGCTACTGCCCATGTTAAAAGGGGGGCCTTCTACAAATAATTAGGACCCACGGGGCTCATTGACAGTGTTCCCGGTCACACATGCTCTCAGGGCCAGCAGGGCCCAACTTCAACTTTCCCCCGGGGACAGGCGAACTCGGGGCCTTCTCCGGCCTTCCGCCCACCTCCCCAGGGTTTACCTGTCTCTTCGGCTCCTCGGGGAGCCCTTGCGTGGATTCCTGCCAGTCAGGATGAGGGAGGGGGCTCTTGGGCTCCTTCTAAGCCCTCCGGTCCTTTCAGGCTGTTCCCGGGCCTTCCAAAGCCTCCACGGCCCGGGAACCAATTGGGACGTGGCTGCAGAGGGGCTCGTCACTTGCAGCCAATGGCTGCGCGGCAATGGGTGGGGGTGTGGCCGATGACGAGGCGCACCCCGTCACGTGAGGTGGGAGGCGGCTTCACCGGGCCTAGCGCGGCCCTTACTGAAGTAGCGGCGGCCCCCTCCTGGTACTGGGGGTCGCCGAGAGGGGGCACAGAAGTCAGCGCTGGCCTTCGGGTAATCGCGGCGGCCTCCCCAAAGCTCCGGGGGCCGCTGCGAGGACGGCACACTATCGGGCCAGGTGCCGATCACCACGACACGGCGGCGGCCCTCTCCTGGCACCGGGGGCCGCCTGAGGCAATTACCGCGCTTCACACAACACCACAGGTGAGCGCTGGAGAGGAAATTGCGGCGCTTGCTGACACAGCGCTTCAAGAAGCTCCACAGTCTCAGGCGCCACGGCGCTTCAGGCGTGGGGGGGGGGCGCCAAACAGTACAGGACACAGCAGCTCGTGGCACCAGTGCCTGGGGCAGTTATAGCACTTGCAAGGCAACTTCTTTAATAGCGCCTCCGGTCCTCCACGCCAGGGCACAAAGCAGAGCAGCACTCAGTGATTTTAGCGCTTTCCCAGTTTACTTCGAAGCGCTTTCCCAGCACGGTTCACAGCAGGCATTCACCACAGCGCTGATCAGACACAAAAGTCTCCAGGACCACAGCGCTTCGCAAGGTGGCTGATCACAGCAGTGCAGGCACAGGTCACAGTGCTTTATAGGCACAGGCAGTCTTTAGTGCTTTGTATGGGTTCTAGCTAGGAATGCAGCAGGACAGCAGTCCAAATAATAATTCAGTGCAGCACCTGGCAGTACAGGTAGTTTAGTCAGGGAGAGCTAAACACAGCTCAGGCAGAACATGTAGTTCGGTAGAACCAACAGGACAGACCACACGTCCGTGGCAAACCAGAAAGAGGGATCCCAGATGGCGTCAGGGGGCACAGGGAGCAACACAGCGCCAATACCAGGGTGGTTCTTCAAATGTCCTGTGGTGATTCAGTCTCTTCTTGGCGCTGCTGTTTCTTGCGCCTTTGTTTCTTCTTAGCGCTTTATGTTTCTTGCGCCCTTGTAAGTTTCAGTCTCTTGGTTCCTTGAAGGGGGGTTAAGTTGGTGGCTGGTGTTAGATCTCCTCAGCCAGTTCCCTTCAAGCAGACCGGGGGTTCCCCTTCCGCCGGGCCAGGTCAGAGGGGCAAATTCAGGATACCTCAACACTTGATAGGCAGCACCTAGGCCCTGTTTCTACCAGTGTCATAGGCCCCTGTCTAAGCCCCACCGCCTAAAGCTCCTGCGTAGGTTCTCCCCCAGGTCTGTGCTCCCTCAGTCTCTGACAGGAAAGTTTCCCTCCCTCTCCTTTTATAGTGCCAGTTGACAGTTGGTAGTGGCAGTTGGTGTCACCTCACCTCTTCCAGAAGGTTCCAGAGGCTTCCAGGAGGTTCCACCACTCTACCTATGGCCAGGCTGGTAGGCTAAGATGGATACATTGCCTGAGGGTTCCAGCCAGCCCCTGGCTACTAGAATGCGCCAACGTAGACCACGCTGCAGCAGCAGAGGTCAGTGGCGGCCATGTTAGGGGTAGGAAGTACCTGTACTTTAACACTAGTTTTACACTACACAGGCCCTTCTCCACTACACAAGGCCTACACACTTTTGTTTCAATAGGGGCATTCTAAATTAAAAGGGGTAAAAATCAAAACATTTCTGGGGAAAGGGCCAAGTCCCACAAGGACAATATAAGACTTAAAAAATGAAAGCTGATCAGTACTTAGGCCTGTGACTTGAGTACCGTGTCTGAAGGAATTAACAGCCCAAATGCAGATGCAGTTTGGTGTTTGACTAACTACAGTAGACAAGGCTCTAAATTCTACACAGTAGGCATGCTAAACTGGCACCCAGAACAAAAGACAGATTATGCAAAATATTAGTAACTACTATTGTGAGTATCAAAACTATAAAATGTATTAACCTGCTGTTAGACCTGGCAGCCTTGGCGTGCTCCCCTCATAACTATTTGCCTTCAATCATTCTGTTTTGCTGGCTTTAGGACTCAGCTCACTTTACCGCTGCTAGCCAGTGATAAAGTGCTTGTGTTCACTCCTTAACACATGGTAGAATTGTCTTACACCCATTTGACACATTTAATTTACTTGTAAGTCCCTTATAAAGTGGTACTACATGTACCAAGAGCCTTTAAAAATAAATGCTACTTGTAGGCCTGCAGCACGGATTGTGCCACCCACTTAAGTTGCCCATCAAATATGTCTCAGGCCTGCCATTGCAAACTGCCATTCTGACCTGGCAAAATAAACCTTTTGTCAAGCCTAAACCTTCCTTTTTAATACACATAAGTCCCCCTTACTTTAGGCCCAGAACACCCTAGAGAGCAGGGTGTCAAAGACAAAGTCAAATTTATTCAAATGTTCGGTCATTTAAAACCATTACACTATATAATATCATTGCATTACTTAAAACATCCAATATAACATCCAATCTATAAAAAAATAGAATCTTCGTTTATTATTCTACACTTCGTAAAAGCAAACACCTAGCCAAAGAATACTGCACCATAACATCATCTTCATCTTAAAAACCATCATCATAAAACTGTATATTAATTGTTTGGTTTTCATCCACAATTCTTTCTAATTCCTTTAGATACACATTCATGAATTTAACCCCCCTGGAGACCAGTGGAATCGAAGACCCGCCCAACCAGGTGGTCATAGCTTCCCTGCATGTTCGTACGTTCATATTAATGAATATTTCTTTAAAAAATATCTTTCTTTCTTTTAATAACTTCGGGCATGCACAGAGAATATGTGATAGAGATTCATGTTTGTAGTTGAACAGTCTGCAGTCTTGATTTTGGTAATGGTGTTTCCAGGAGGGGATCAAATCCTTCGTTTCCCACATACCAAAATGTAAATTCATAAATTGGTTCTTTAACATTTTTGAGAAATGTGCTGATAAATAAACCTGCAGTTTCTTGGTGCCATATGGATACATCACCGTCCAGGCATGACGTCTTTGTATTAAGCTGTTTTCAACTGTTATATTAGACAGAATTTTTGTCAACCGATTGAATGCTTTGTTAAAGGCCTGTTTTTCCAAGCCTGAATTCCAAATTTCTTGAACACAAAGATCCTCAATAACTTGTGCTAAGTAACAGACCCAGGAACCTTGTATTTTCTTCTCTCTCTGGGCTTCTATTTCTTTCCAGCACAAATTCTCAATAGAGTCAGTTGTGGCTGCTCTAAGCCTTCCACATAATTTAATCAAAGCAATTTTGGTCCGCTGTATTTGATTGGGCAAGCCAAACTCTAAACGGACTTGAGCTGGTGATGCTGCTTGCTGTATGAGGAAAACATTTTTATAGACCTTTGTTTGGATATTATTTCAGATTGTGATTTCACGACCCCTCATAATTTCACTACCATATGTGACAGAAGGCATTAACTGTGCCGACATAACAGATAATAGGTGGCTGTAAGATGGACAGTTTAATTTCTTTTTTAGTAAATTAAAACCATAGATAAGACTTTGCGCTTTAGTCCTCATTGCTAGAGACTGATGTTTTTAACTCAGTTTTCTCTCGATTTTAAATCCCAAATATTTGTTTGAGGCAACAGCCTTGACTTTATTCCCATCCAAAAACCACACATGTTTTTTGAATTTGGCATCCACTAACTGCACTACCTTTGTTTTAGATAGATTTAATTCTAATCCATGACGATCCAGATAATTCGCTAGTGGGCTCTTACTGCACTGTAGTCCTAGCGAGGTTTGGCTGAAAAGCACTATATCGTCAGCATACTGTAAGTACCTAATTTCCTCATTGGCTAACGTTGGTGGATGACTGTTTACTCCAATCAGTGCTTCTTCAAGATCTGCTAAATACAGATTAAAAAGACTTGGGGCTAACACGCACCCCTGTTTTAATCCGTTGTGGGTGCTGATTTTCTTTGTTACACAACTACCATCGCCTATTTTCACCTGAGTCCAGGTGTCCTTATACAGCGTTAAATAGATTTTTTGGAATACCCCACATTGCCAATTTTTTTCATAGGTGATTTTGGGGCACACAATCAAAAACGGACTTTAAGTCCACAAAGCATGCAAACATCCGCCTGTTCTGATGTTTGGCTTTTTTGATTAATAGCGTTATGGCCGATAAATTGGTCAGTGTGCCAGCCCCTACCCTGAATCTGGTTTGCGACCGAGGTATCAATTTGTTATCGTCAGACCATTTTTTTAGATGTTCCAATAGACAGGTAGCATATAGCTTAGCTTAGCTTCAACATCTGTTAAAGCAATGAGTCTGTAGTTGCTGGGCAGTGACTGATTTCCACTTTTAAAGATTGGTTGAAGAATACGTCCCCTCCATGATTCTGGGATTTTATTTGTGAGGAACAGCTCCCTAAAAATTTGTGTAAGGTAAACTGCCCAGTAAGCAGGCTCTTCCTTGAAGAGTGCATTTGGTAAGCCATTTGGGCCTTCTGCACCATCTGTTTTTAATTTCTTTATGAACTTTGTTAATTTTTCTGTATCTGTAAGTTCAGGGATATTTTTGCTTTGATGTTTATTCATGATCATTTTTTCTTGGGTTTCTGTGATTATCGGTGCTACTGTTAACAGGCTCCTTCTCTCTTTGGTTATATTTTCACAACTTTCTATATTTCGTTTGTACTCCGGTTCTTTATAAAAAAATTTCACATGGGCCACCAACATATCTACGTTGATACCTACAGTATGATGTCTGTATTTTCCATGTCAGCGTGTTTATAACTTGCCAAATTTCTTTTCCATTCGGTTGTTTACTTGCCACTAGCAGTTTATTTCAAATAAGCTCATGATGTTTTATTTTTGCTTCACGACAATTCTTCTTATAATGAGCTCTTATTTTTTTTAGCTTACTGTTGTCCGGTATTACTCCATATCGTAACTGCTTTGCAACTATTTTAATTTCTCGCAGAATTTGAAGTTTTTGCCTTTCCAGATCCATACTGTACCATGGTTGATGTCTTTGTCAACACATTCTTCCTGTATAAGATTTGTCGCTCTTGCTTTCTTTTACTTGGGAATTTTTCCAATAAGATAGCTGATAAGGAGACCCAAGCCTCTACTCTTTCCTTATTTACTGATAGTCACTTTTCTTTCATCCAAATTCCCTTCTCAATTTCTTCTTTTGTTCCTAATTGAAGATATACTTCAGCCATTACTTTCTCTATCCCTTTTCCTCTCCATCTTAATCTATTTAGGCTATATAAAAAGTGTGAGGTAATTAACTTGTTTGGCGCCATCAGACGGGCAAAACTTTGTTCCAATTGTATTGATTGTGGAAAATGATCACTCTCTGTGCGATGAATAATCTGGAATTTGTGCAAACGGAGAGGGCAGGGTGAAATGTATTTAAAAAGAAGGGCAAGCACTTTTAGGTTTTACATGTCCTGTCAATGAAAAACACCCTACATCATTTTTCGCTACTGCAAGGCCTACCTATCCCATGGGAAAACATTGAAGTTACCTTAAAGAAGCTGTACTTCCAATTCGGAGAAGGTAGACAAGTTGAGTTTAGGGTCAAAAGAATGTTAATTAAAAAGCCCCCTTTAATGGTTAAGTTGGAATTTTAATCCCAGTTCTGTGCCTCTTTTAGAAAGATAGAATGTTCTTGTCCTAATCATTTGGTGCCTGCAGCCTGTTTCAGGGTCACATGACTAGTTGTAGCTGGCAGTTGGTCTTTATGTATTTTTAGTCAGAGAAAGGGAAGATAGGTGTTGGCAGGATGGGCCACTTTGAGTTAACGAGGGAGAGGTGCTACAAATGTACATCACAAAGGCTCTGCCTGAGCAGTCTAACAAAGGGTTTGTCACTGGTCTATTGTGACCCCAGACAAGCTGGGGTCAAGACAGGGAGGAAGACGTGTGACTCCTCAGGGAGGAGGAAACTTCGAGAATCTTCCTCCACTTCAAAGTGGGCACCAGGTATAAATGTTGGACCCTTCGACACACCTCTTCACTGCACTTCTGGACTTGTGGACTCTTCCAGGAAGAAAGACTGCGGTGCTGCTGAAGGGACTGCTACTCTGCTAGACTGCTGCTCTGAAGGACTGCTGCCATGCTATGCTGATCTGCTTCCTGCAGCCCTGTTGCCTGGATGAGAAGGATTGGACCTACAATATTTGAACTGTAGTGTAGTTCCTATATTCCCAATAGGCTCTGCGCATTGGAATAACATAAACAGCAGTGTAGACGTAGGACTGAGGTCATGTAGGTCTCTACTGACTATGTTAGACTTAATTAGTTTTGCCAGCTAGCTCAGAGGTCACTAGAAACTTTCTCGAATGAATAGGGAGGGGTTAACTTCCCTGATTTAGACAAGAAGGGATTAGCTTCTGACAACCATATAACATGACAACTTTGCTCCCTCAGAATAAGGAGTGTATCTCCAGAGTCGTGTGAAAACAATAGACAGCTATTTCACTCAGTCAATCGTGCATGCTTAATTTCACCAGGGTGCAGAGAAATAGAGAGACGGGCGTTTTCAATAAAAGGTGTTATTTTATTGAGCAGTCTTCTTTCTCGTGCAAGAGAAATGAATTGCCACAGTTGCAATACTTATCATGAAGTAAAGTGCGTACAGTAAAAGGAGTATTATAAAATAATACTGTAAAAGCATTGATATGGTGTCTTAGCCATATGATACTTTAAAACGGATAAAATATTTACGTACATAAAAACATTGACTAACTAACTCAACTGGTGCTTATAAGATACGCCTACCCCGGTGTACCTGACCTAAGCCTAATACGTGGGAAGGAGTAAGTAAGTTGCAGTTTTAAGTTAAGTTGGGTTTTTGTCAAGAATCTGAATCAAGAATTCTCTCTAAGGTTTGAATTAGCTCCATACCTTGGTTATAGAATGAATGAAGGAGGTCTTGTATCTCGTTTCTCAGGACTCGATCTCCCAGTAACCCGCAAGGATGACTGGAAACACCAGAGCTGGATTTCACAGCGTGAGAAAAGGCAGCTTCTCCAGTGTGTCAAAGGGGAGGGGTGGCTTCCTTCGGCTCTCGCATCAGCTAGGCTTCGGATAAGTAGATAGCCACTCTGCTCCACACCACCGTGTGTTGCTTAAGGCAAGTGTTGGTATATTTATACCTGGAAGATGCCGTGTTTGACGTAAGGTTGGACATAAGACGTCAATAAAAGATGTCACTAAGAACTAACTGTTCCTTTAGTGCTCGCAGGAGTTCAATGACAAATCAAAACAAAGACATGGGGAATCCCCAGGTTGCTGAAGGTTTGGTGTGTTGAAAGAACTCGTTGTGCTCTCTAGGAACCTAAGGAAGTAGCCTTGCCTTATTTGGGCTGCGTGGGCTATGACTGAATATGGGTAAGATTCTTATGCCTTCATAAGGACACGATTTATCATAACCGCATAAGGGCATGAATCAGGAATATTTAATTAGGGTCCTAGATGTATTCACAACAGAACCTAGGACCACAGATTGACAAAGGGCTAGTTGGCTGGCCTTTTGACTAGAGCCTCAGGGACAGAAGGCTCTAACAACGTTAAACCCACCACCTGGAGTCTGTCATCTGTTAAGTCCTACTCTGCCATGTTGTGCCACATCAGTCTTTGACCCTTGGAAGTGGGCCTGAAGGTGCTTTGCCATACCGTCTGTGGGTCCAGCGAAAGCGACACATCTCCTGTGCTGCATGGCGCAACCCAGATCAGAACCAAACCTTTGACTCTGCTGCCCGGTCTTTCTCACGCAAAGGACTTCGCATCATAGCCCCATTGAAACCGGCGCTGCGTAATGCATCCCTGATGCTGGCCCTTGCATTACAATCCTCTTGTCGACGGCAGTCTTGACAATGACGACGCTGGACTCCGCTTCGCAAGCCCTGCAGCTTCTTTGGAACCAGCTGGTGTGCATTGCACCCTCAATGCAGAGCTTTGCTTAGCAAGCCCTCTTGTGAACGGCCTCCTCGATGACAATGCAGGACCTTGCATCGCAGCTCTTCGGAACCAACACTGCACAACACATCCTTGACGCGGGACTCTGCTGCTCTTCCAAGCAAGCTTTAAGGTACTCTAGTTCAGTGGGCCTACCTGGGTCCCTGTAGCTGGCCTGCCTTCCATCGCGATAGGCCTGAACTTGTGGCTTGGTCCTGGTCTAGCGTGATCAGATGGTCCTTTGTGATTTTTGACTTTATATTCACAGAAATGTGTTTAATTAAACATATCTCCGGTCCTGCTGATTGGAGGTTTGTTGTTTTGGTCTTGTTTTACTTATAAAAATGTTCTCTTTTTCTAAACTGGTTTTGTATTTTGTCTTTATTCCATGTAGATGTGATTGCATGATGTGCCTGTGCTCTACAGAGGTTAACCCGCCATCCTGTGAGAAATAGGCTTGCCCAGCTATACCCACCACTTAATGTGTCTGTGGTGGGCACCTGTGCTCTTTTTATGAGATTTGGGCTTATTACCTACAGACCATGACCTGGAGAAAGAAAGAAAGAAAGAAAGGAGAAAGAGAGATAGGAAAACAAGATGAAGGAACAAAGTCGGTGAATAAAAAACTCCCAAAAATCAGATCGTCAAAGCAACTGTAGGGTACTGGAAGAAACATTTAAGGGCAACCCTTTCATTCTGCAATGGGACCCCAAAAATACAATTGGGGCTCTGCACTTATGTTTTTACAAATTACTCACTGCACCCGAAAAATTTGTCACCTCCACATTTAACAGCAGACATCTGTTCTGTGGTTATTGTTGGCATAAACATATGCATACCACCCTCTCGTTCACCAGTACAACTGGAGGACAGCTCACCCTGGATTCAGTACCACCAGAATATCCACAAACAGAATTGACCTTAAATTTCACAGCAAAGGGTATCCACTCCACACCAAAACATGTTTGAGCTACTCTGCTAAATAATGCAATTCCAGTTGTAACTTGCACTTTCAATAAAATATTGGCTTCAGAAGGAATTAGCAACATCTAGAACAGAAAATGACACGTTTGGAGATGTAGGAACAGCCCCACATCACAAACTATGTACAGTAATCAGAATCTACATTAAACTTTGCCAATAAGAACTTTACACATCCTAGACATTGTACACTTACAACATGGAGCACTGTAGAAGGCCTACATGTTTACAGCAACACAGACCTGTGCTGAAAGACCCAGTCCTATGCAATCATGCCTGATCTTTCATCCCATACATAGCACACCTCTCAATTAAGTCAGCCTGCCAGACCTAAGAGCATTGCAACAGCAACACTAACCTGTGTTATTGTGTTATGATACAATACATCTCAAATTACAGCATTGCTGCAGTAGGTAGGGATTAGAAGGGCAAAGGACAAACCAAGCGGATTTAAGGCAGAGTAACACCTTGACAACTTTAACATGCCCATAACCAATGCCCTTGAATTCCCAGAGCTCTAAAAAAGCAACTTTTCTTCCTTTCAAGGAAAACAGCATTTAACATTTAGTGGCTGGGACTGGTAAATAAAGCACATCATTTCGAATGTTTGCAAATAATTTGTGTGTGATAAATTTAGATACTTCTGTACAAAACCGAAATATTTGGGTATTGGAAGAGCAAGCAGGATTGTGTGAGACAGCCGTTATTCGAAGGAAAAGAAAATCACAGTTGCAGTATGGTTGAATGAAGAAACAAGCACACGATTTCTACAAGTTGGCAAATAAGTGTGCATCAATCTGTGGTACAGACCAAATGTGAAACAATCAGTTCAAGTTGACAAGTGTAACATACATGCATTGGTGTATGCACTTTCATAAGCATACAGCAATACGTGTAAGCTGTACTGGGTTGTAGCTGAGTGGTAGGCAGATAACTCTTTTGAGTGATTTAATCAACTATTATGTTGTTTCATGTTTAATAAGAATCTAGGCAATTTATAGGGTGCACCTGCCATTTGACTTGCATGTGGCTTCTACCTCATGCCCACTCTCCAACCACATACACCATGATTTAAAAACAAAGCATTAACCTTTGATGCAAAACGGGAACAATAAAGATCATTTCTGGTTTCCACATAGCCAAATTGTGTGATCCTAAACAAATCTCTTGCTTGTGTTTCACTTAGTGGATTATAATATTGCTCCATGTGTCATCAGAATTTATGCCATATATAAGGGAAACATGGCAAATGACTCGTATGTGGATGTGGATATTGCCTGTAAATCATGCTCTAACCTCAGGCACCATAAATTAAAGACAAAGCATTAACTTTTAAAGTAAAAGGGGAGAAATAAAGTGATGCCAATATAGTGGCAGAATTACATGAGGCGAACGCAGAACACCTTGTATCAACCCTGGCTTCACACCTGACCAAATTGTGTGATCCTACATAATCTTTGTCTTGTCTTTGGTTTAATAGTGTATAATGTTAATCGATGTACATAATAAGAATGTAGGGCACGTTCAGAGTGCTCATGACAATTTACTTAGTTCACTAATAGCATTATTGTCAGGGCAGAGGTGGGCATGAATGTTTTTTTTTTAATTTGTCAACTGCAGTGATAGAAAAAATTAATTACAAAGGAGACATTTAAACAAACTGTAGCAGCCCCCAAGCCCCCCCCCCCCGAAGCTGAGAGTGTGTGACAGGTGCAGAATCGTGAAAAAACCTTAATTAGTATCTGATATAAAAGTACAGATATCAACATCCAAAATATCAAAATACAATGTATCACAATACAACAAACCGCTAGAGGGAGAGAGATTAATTGATCAATTTACTAAAAAACAGGAGGTAAAGTGACCAGTGCAACAGTACATCTCTGCAAATGATAAAGCACCTCAACGGTTTAAATATTATAGGATATTACTAACAGGACATAGGCTAAAGTGGCTAGTGCATAAGAGAAAAAAGTGACTTGTGCATGTTTACAGAGAGGGATAGCCTTAAACACTATCCTCGCTTGTTTCAAAGGTTGACGAATTGAGCCAGTGAGAAAGATTTCCCCAGATGATTAGTCCTTTTTGTTGTTGCTCGGTATCCCTTTTTAGTGTATATTGCCTTTTCTAACGAATTAATTGAGTAAAAACGGGCTAACCAGTGTGTAAACAATGGGGGATTAGGGGCCAACCAGGCAGGCGCGATGCACAGCCTGAGGATAGCCATAGCAATGAATATTAGGGCTCCTCCGTTCTTTCTCTCTATCGAGTCTAGTGTGCCCAACAATATAGTGGAGGGTGTTAAAAGTACATTGTGAGATAACACCTGACCCAGAAAGTGTTGAATTTGATTTATTAATGGTGTTAATTTGGCACATATAGCAAACATATGGATGAAGTTGGCCTTAAATTCAGCACAGCGAGGACAGTGTGTACCTTTCCCAAACCCCCATTTCGCAGTCCTATAGGAAGTGAAATATAACAAAAAACAGGTTTTATAGAATTGTGCTTAAAGGCTGGCAAATAACAAATCACTTTTCGCGGACTTAAGTGCAAAACAGAAAGCATTATTTGAAATGTTCAGTTTCTGTTGCCACTAGAAAGATATTGTAGAAAGATCGTCAGGCATTCAACTATTAAAAAAGTTGTAATTAATTCCAATGCGTGGAGGTGTAGTTACGCAAAGTTTCTCGATCAGTTCACAGTTAGTAAAGCCTAAAGGACCCCCTGTCTTCCGCAAAAAAAGATTTGATGGCCAGATATTTAAAAGAGTCCCTGTTATCTAGATTATAGATGGATTGAAGATCTTTAAAGGGCAGAACCTCATCAGATGAGCAAATATCTGCATATATCTTTACTCTTTTATCTTTCCAAATTTGAAAGTAAGATGAACTAAAGATATCCGATAGATTACGATTGTTTTTAGTAGGAGTATAAAAGTTAAATCTGCTGATACCTAAGTTCTTGTGTACAGCTGTAAAAACTTTATAGACACCTCGAAAAGTCTTGAATTTGACTATTCTGTAGTATCCAAATTCCAGCTGTCGCCACAGACAACCCCAAGCGTCGGGCCGAGAAAGAGTTCAAAGGGTGAGAGCAGACCGAGAGCGGGCATTGGGGGGCAGTCTTGCAACAGTATAGGACATGATAGTAGAACAGTAGCCTAGTAATATAGTTTTAAGTTGGGTAAGACCCATCCTCCTCTTTCCCTGGGTAAAGTCAACAATTTGAATGCCCTTCTAGGTTGGGAAAATGGCAACACAAATTGGGAGAGTAGCCTTTCAAACCTTGAAAGTGTTGTCTTATTGAACTCTAAGGGTATAGCCTTGAACAGGTGTAGTATTCTTGGAAAGAAAATAATTTTCCACAAATTGCATCGTCCAAGGATAGAGAGGTGTAGGTTGTTTAAACGGTTCAAGGCTTTCCTTGTCTCTAGAATAAGAGGGTCCGTGTTCTGGCTAACAATGAGGTCGGTATCAGCTAAGATGTCAATACCCAAGTATTTAGCTTTGGCCACTACTCTTCCATCGTTCCAGGCGACTTTGTTGTTGATTATAATTTGGGTTTTTCGTTTATTTATTTTATTTCCAGATAAGGAACCGAATAAATGAGCCTCAGCCTCAATTTCTGGGATGGCTTTCTTTGGATCCGGCGTAACCAAGGCCAGATCATCGGCATAGGCCATGATTTTAGATTCTAGGCCAAATCTGCACACTGCCGGTATAGCCTGGTTTCCTTCGGGTTTTTTGATGGGTGGGTCGATATAGATAGCGAAAAGAAGTGGGGAACAGGGACATCCTTGACGGGTCCCCCAAGTGATTTTAATTTGTTTGATCATTCCCCTGTTGATTTGATACCCTGGCCATGGGGGTAATATATAATGCATTGATGGCCTGAATGGCTTTAGGTCCTACATTTATTCTCTGCATGACGCCCCAGAGAAAGGTCCAGGAGACCGGATCAAATGCTTTTTTGGCATTTAAGAATATTGCAGCAATCGGGTCTCCTGAAATCAGTGCGGCGTGAAGCAGAGTAATGACCCTGTGTTCTATGGTGCCCTTAGCGGGGATACGAGACCTTCAATTCTGGCCAAAAGCCGTGAGGGAAAGATTTTAGAATATACTTTCGAATCACCATTAATAAGGTGATTGGACGGTGCAAGCCCATTTCAGTTGGCTGTTTATCTTTCTTAGGAAACACTATAATGTTGGCAATATTGAGGAGGGGAAACACCCTGGAAGATTTGAGTCAGTACAGCATTAAAGATGTCTTTGATTTGGGGGAAAAAACCTTGTAAAATTCGATTGGGATACAGTCGGGCCTGGCAGCTTTCCCATCTGGTAGGCTGAACAAAGCTCTAACGGTTTCTTCCCATGATGGAGCAATTTCGAGTAGCTCCCGCTCTTCTCTGCTAAGTGTTGCCAACAATTGAATCAAGATAAATATCTAGATGATTGTTAAAGTCCCTTGTGTAGTACCCCCAATAACTTTATATCCTAAGTTATTTAAGAGATACAGTCGAGAGCCTTCTATATGTGTCTCTTGGAGGCAAACTGTGTTGGCCCCAGACAGCCGTAAGATCAGATCTAACTTTTGCCTTTTTCGAATGTCATTTAGCTCACAAATGTTCAACAATAGAATTTTAAGATTTGTTGTGTTCGTCAGTGCTTTGAAAAAGGATTCTCCTCATTAAAGAACACTGTGAATGACTGCGCATACAGTATATACATTGTGTGTGAAAAATGTCTATTGACCCAGTAGACCCATAAGCCAAAAAGCCTGTGTGGATAAAACACATCAAAAAACACAAAAACCCACCCGAGATGAGCCATTTGGATGCATATATCAAACTGTAGGACACTCTATATGTACTTTTAGTGTAGGGTTGAAAAAAACAGTTAGGAATTAGGCACATTGAAAAAGCGAAAACAGCTATTTTAAACTCAGCCTCCCCCCTTGAGCAGCCCCCCCCCACCCAACCCTTGCCCCCGACCGACCCGACAATGAGCAATCAGGAAAATCCTGAATGATGGACCCTGTTATAACACCCCTCAACCCTTCCCTTGCCGAGTAAAATACTTTCAAGTTTTGGTGTGCAGCTTGTATGGATCATCAAAAGGATAAAAAGGAAAAAGCTATCTTAATATTAAGCCAAAAGAAGTTTAGCTGTAATCATCCTAATACAGATTATTACTTTGGCGCTTTCTGAAACTTAACTTCAGTGAGAAACTCTTGTGCCTTGACTTCCGACGTAAAAATGTGTGAAGCACCGTTCAGGATGACCTTCAATTTGGCAGGATTCATGAGGAAGACCTGGGCTTCCAGCTCCTGGAGTGGTGCTATTAATTGTCGAAGTTGCCATCTTTGCTCCACGGTGATGTCGTCAGAAATCTGGTTTGGCGAAAAAGGATACACCTTCAAAAGATTTCTGGGAGTACTGTCTGGCTTGATCGAAAATTAGCTGCCTTAGTAGGAAGTTCCCAAAAAAAACAGGAAGGCTTGTGGCCTTGTAGATCCGTTGGTACTGCCTGACTGTTTTTTTTAGCAAAAAAGGAAAACAATGAGCTCGTTGGATTTCGTGTTCCCAACACCACTTGGTCTGTTCAGGAAAGGCCCCCTCAGGAGTGTTATTGTCAAGATCGCGACATCACCGAACTACGCCTCCCGGCATGCCCTGGGCCGAAACTACAATTCCCGAGATCCTTAGCGGCGCGTTGCGTTCTCACGATGAACACATTTAAGGAGAATGGTGGCCGGGGATTGGTGTCGGGTATTCCGGTCCGTGAGCCTGTTTTGGATTAAGGACTCGTCTAGTCTTGGTGCGGTAAGGGTGCTTGCACCACAGACCTTCTCAGCAGATCGCTGGTTTTGTTTTGGTTTTTGAGTTACTTTGGGGTTGGAGCGATAACGGTTGTTATCGTGATACTAGTTCAGAGACTTGGTTTTTATTGGAATTGACTCGGTTGGCATTTTCGGCCAACGGTGTATCTTCTGCTTCATGCTAACAGACTTTAGGGTAGCTCAGAGTACATTCAAGGTTGCTCGTTTTGTACATTGAGATTCCGCCTTCTACCCAGCTAAGAGGCATTAGTTGGGGTTTTGGAACCGCCAAGAACTCAAGGAATGATCTTTGATTGATGGCATTGGAACTGTGTTTTCATTTATAAGTGGCAACGTGCATTACATTTTCTTCAGGTGTTAACTGTATTTGTACCTCTTCTATTTAACAGGGGATCTGGAGGTGTAGGTTCACTCTTCCCCTGTGATGTTTAGTTGAGACAATACTTAGTTTCACCGTATCAACCCCTATGTTGCTTCTACACATCTACAAGGTTTAAATCTTCCTTTACAGATCTCCCTCCCTGCTGTCCACTTCTTTTCCTTCCCTGATCTGTTCTCTTATCCCCTCGCTTGATCCTGTCAATGCTCTGCGCCATTACGGCAATTCAGGTGTTGGCTCGATCTAGAGGTGGGCATACCAATCAACAAACCAATCCTGAGGACTACATTATAACAGATATGATGTAGCCCCGGGGGTCCTCCCCTTCAACTCCTTCGGGAATCCCAAGAAGGCGGAGATTGTTTTGGCGTTGCCTATTTTTCCTGTTATTCCAGCTTCCATACAACATCAGACATACGATCGCACTGGGAAGTACATTGGCTTTTGAGCAGCACAACGTCTGATTCAAGGCTTTCGGTGCGACCTTCTACCATTGTTACTCTTTCACAGATGTCAGAGAAAGTTTTGTGGAGTTTTCGAATACTCCCTTGAAGTTTTTTGACAGCAGATTTGGCATGCTGACTGTCTGCCCAGGCCTCCTCCTGAAATTGCTTGATTGAAGCCAAAATAGAGGCTAAAGAAGGCTCATCAGCCTGGGCTTGGGAGACACAGATTGTTTTGATGGGCCCATCATTATGGGAAAAAGAAATTTGAGACCCAGAATAGTCCCATTTAAGATGATCCTTTTTGTCAAATTTCTTCCCTCTGCGTTTTGCGCCCTGACATTTTATTTGCGGACCATATTTTTCCCTTTGGAGGCGTTGCTATGATTGGATTCCAAAAGGTCGCTGTCCCTGGAAGACGAAGAGCTTGCTTTAACTGGAGAGTTTGAACCATCTGACACTGAAAAAAAATTCTCCTCCATGGGGTCTGGGAAGCCTGGGTTTGGTAACCATTGTGTGGTGATATTTATAATGTCACTGACATCAGTGGATATAGGGCCCCAGATATCATGATCCTGGGGAGCACTTGTGGTTAGAATCAAATTAGAGCCAGTCTCTACAATAAGGGGTTAAGACTTCTATATTCAAGTTGGGGATAGTTTTATCGATTATCATAATCCTTTGAATTTGTGCTGGTTGGCCGGATTCAAGCTCGCGAGTATCAGTTGGCAGTAAAGGAGGGATCGGTTGTGATTCTAGTTGTGTATCAGGGAGCTCACTTGGACTAGCCATGGCTAATTTTGTCCAGTCACTTTCTTTGTTGGGAATGTTTGTTGGTCTTTTACCGCTACCAGGACCCATCCCCACAGTAGAAAACAATTTGGCGACTGAGGGTTGTGTAGAGTTTTCCTCCTTTAAGGTTCCCCTTTAAGTAGATTTGTTTGACGTGTTTTAGTGCCCAAAGTCTCTCTTTTGCTTTTGGGAGTGGGTTCTACTACGAGAGGGGAGGATTGAAGGACTGGGTTCTTTTGGACCCAGCGGTGCCAGGGCACAACACCTGAAACCTTCGTGGGTAACCTGTTCCGGCGTACAAGTCACAGAGACACGGGACACTTCCTTCGGCGTCAAAGAGTCAAGGTTTATTTACTGCAGGGAACACAGAAATCACGGCAAGTACAACGCGTGCTACTTGTGGAGACTGCTTCAAATTGGTTATGTGGATCGCTCCTTTTATACAGTTTTTACCCATAGGCTAACATTGAACACAAAGGTTTACAACTCAGTTCCCACATCTAGCTCCCAGAGGGGTCGCTTTGGTCGCTTTGAAACACATAAGGTCCGGAACATAAGTGCGGAAACATTTGGCGGTTCCCAACTGTAAAAACCCATCTTCCCACCATTAGCAAATTCCAATCAGCAATCAAGTAGATCGAAACAGGAACGAAAACAGGTGCAGAGGAAGACGGAGACAGTGGGGAGATCGGAAAGGGTGTAAAAGGGGAGGTGTCGGGAAGCACGAGATACAGGCATCAAAGGGACGTGCCTAATGAGATGCACGGCTGAGACAATAAGCCCGTGCGGCAAGATGAGCCTCGAGCGGCACCACCTGCCTTACAGTAGCAACCCCCTCGTCATAAAGACACTTTCAAAGAACATGTGTCTTCCGCAAATATCTTGGGAGTCCCAGGGTCGCGAAGCGGACAGCGTCCGTTCGCTGACTACTTGAGGGCAAGAGACAAAATGGATGCCGTATCTAAGATGGAACCCGTGGGTACAGATGAAAAGCCCACGTAACAAACGAACGGTTTAAGTTAGCACAGCGAAACTGCGCACACTTACTAAACTCGTCATTTGCGGTTCATAGATACCAGACTCGACCATATTCGTACGAGTCGAAAACACCACTTACAATTGTCACGGAACCTCAGACGCTCCTTTTGCCCTCATGTAGGCAAGCACTAGTCGGAATCATATTCGATATTCATCAGACCATCAAGATGTCGTTGTAGCATAGCCTTGTCCAACCGAGTCCCCTTGGTAACAGGTGGTTGTCTCATACACGTTGTAGCACAGAGGCCACATAAGGCAGGACCACACTGCACACAAAGGCAACACGTGAACAGGAACACTACCACAACTCCGATGATCATCAGAATCTTCCAACCCCAAGTCGACATCAGGCCCCAAAACCAACCGAGTAGCGTCCAATCCCCTACATCCACGTGTATGGATTCGGAGATCTTATGCAACTTCGAGATGGCTTGATAGACAGTAGGAGCATTATCAGGTATGAAAATGCAACAGCTCGAATGGATCACCTTACATACCCCACCACGATCTGCCAAGACGACATCTAAAACCATACGGTTTTGTAACGTCATAAGTCTCTCCGCCTGAAGTTCTGTGGTGATATTACCAAGGGCACTGGCAGTAACATTAGCTGTCGATTCCACCACTCGAGTCAAATGTCTCAGGTTCCTACTATTAACCATAGGTCCCCAAAACGGGAGGAAACCCTTGAAAAAGTCTCCTGCCTCTTGACCGGCAGTATCCTCTTCGCTAATTACGCCTCGTACAACTCTAGTCTTATGGTAATCGGCATCTACAGTAAACGTCGGAGGCAACAGATTTGCAACAAAACATGAGCCCATGAAGTCCGAGGGCAACCATGTATATGCACGATCATGACAGATGAAGTACGTACCCTTGGCAGCCAGAAACACAGGGATCGGGGACATTGACAGAACGTAACTTTCAGTGCAAGCACTTACTCCAAGTGAGGCTTGCGAACCACGACCCACAAGACAAAGATTACCAGTGTGGGGTACGACCCATATTGGAGGCGAGCTTTTAAGCTGCTTTTCATTAATGAACGTACTATATTCCCCTCTATCCGGTGCCCTATAGGCTTGTACCTCTGCCTTAGGGATGAGAAAAGCATCATAGATCTCATCTTCCAAATCCTGTATTATCATCGATACCACCCACTGCCACGAGGTAGGACCCGGTTTGGGGGAACGTTCTGGAGAGGGGTGGAAACCTAGCGCGCTTCGAAGCATTGTTTGGTATGCTCGAGCTGACCCTTGGGAACTATACGGTAACACCAGATATGGAATTCCCTTACCCGTAGTATGTGGCATCAACCCACACACCCAACAATTAGTAGTGTTAACCACTAACTGATGCTGATGGAGGAGCTGGATAAAGGAATTGTTGCGGAATTCTACACGTCTAGCCTGTTCGTGTTCCGGTAAAATGTGAAAAGAATGGGGAGAAGCAGTAGTAGCAGTAAGAGTAAGATTAGGGTAAGGAGTAGGAGTAGGGGTAGGAAGTAAAAAGTAAGACATAGCGTAATACACCCCACCCGCCAAGAATGCAGAAGCAGTTAAGAACAATACAAACAATTGGAATACAAAACATTTAGTACGACTAAGTTTCTGCAGTTTGACTCTATACGCCTGAGCTCCTTCCACATCGTTCAGCTTCGAAAATGCCATTTCCCTATGACCGTCCGCAACGTTTCTTGACGCACTTCGTTCTGTGCAGCAATGGTCAATCCCTAGGAGTTCCTAGGAACCGACGGCCTTTAACCTAGCGTCAAGACCTACTGTCCAGAAGGAAGTACGCGCGCGGCCCTACGGCCCTCAATACACAATATGTATTTATTTAACACAATAATTCAGCTGTGGAAGGAAAAAGATACAAGGAAGAAGCTTAATATATGTACAAAACAAGTTTCAACGATACGAAATGTTCAAAGTTGATCAGGGGAACGAGGATATTGCAGTTATCAATTTCAACAAAGCAAGAAATTTTATTAGTCCTTAATGCGAGAACGCAAAGAATATCGATGTTTCCCGGGACGTGTCTGCTCGTCGAACAAAGGATCCGTTGAAGAGACAGCGTCCTGCTGATCAGTTTGTTGATTTGATCTTGAGTCTTTTGCTGACAATGTTCCAACAGTGGCTTTCTGCTGCGCTGAGTGTTCACCAACAAGCTGTGCGTCGCTAAAAGGTACAAACGCCGGCAATGTCTCTGCTTCTGTTGACGCAATGCCTTTCCTCACCCACGGGTCTGCCGGTAAAGGAATAGGGACTCGTTTGCAATGGGTAGCATGTACCCAATTCTTCCGCCCCTCAAGACGAACGGCAGTCCTCGTGGCCAGGAGCACCTGGTGAGGTCCAACAAAACGGGGGTCCAGATTCTTCTTGCGTGAGAAGTTCCGGGTGACAACCCAATCACCGGGTTGGAGCTGGTGGCCTGGACCCTCCGTCTGCGTCGGCAAGGCGTCGTAAACCTGTTGATGAATTAACCTCAGTTTAGCAGTCAAGTCATGTAAGTAATCAATCAACATCGGATACTCAAGATCAACGAATATACCTGGCCTAGGAACCCCCCACACATTCGCAGGACGGCCGAACACTATTTCATAGGGACTAAGCCCTATTCGGGAGTGTACAGTCGCCCTAGTTGACAGTAATGCTAGAGGCAAAGCGTCAGGCCACGAAAGTCCAGTCGTAGCCTGAATCTTCGCTAGCTTTAGTTTAAGGGTGCCATTGTACCCTTCAACCAATCCAGCTGACTGGGGATGATTGGCGCTATGGAATTTCTGATTAATTCCAAGGCCCTTACACACATTCTTCATTACACTTCCAACAAACTCACTTCCGTTATCTGACCACACAACTCTAGGCATTCCATACCGAGGAAAGTATTCCTTCAGTAGGATTTTCGCAGTAGACAAAGCAGTATTGTCTTTGAGGGGATAGGCCTCGATCCATCGGGAGAATGCGCAAACCACAACCAAAACATATTTCAAGTTATTGCATCGCTCCATATGGATGAAGTCCAATTGAATCACCTCAAAGGGATACGAAGGAGGAGCAAAACTGCCAGGGGGAGTTGGGGTTCCTTTGCCAGGATTGTACATTATACACACCATACAATTCTTCACCAGACGTTCAGCACACTTTGTAATGCCATCATTCTTCCACACAGGCGACAACAACTTGCAAATGCCTTTCGCGCTGATATGTGCTAACCCATGTGCCATTGTCACAACGGCCAGCACATACGCATCAGGCAACATCCATCTTTTCTGATCCGACAAATCAATCCAACAACCATTCACATCCAACTTTCCCGTACTTTCTTTCCACTTCATCTTTTCCGTATCGGTGGCCTCATTCTGAATTGCTTTCACGCTCTCTATAGTATTTTCACACATACTCGATTCTGTAGGCCACCTAACCGAACTTGTCACATACATTCGAGTACTAAGGTTCCGGGCAGTCTCCTTAGCAATCTCATCTGCAAACGCGTTACCACGACCAACATCATCCGTTACTTTACGATGCGCACTACACTTAACAATCGCAACTTGAGCGGGCAAAGTCAATGCATCCAAAAGATCATTCACAAGCTGGCCATGCTGTATTTTCGTGCCGTGTGACGTCAAGAAACCACGTTCTCGCCACAATCGTCCAAAGCTATGCGCTACACCGAAAGCGTACTGGCTATCGGTGTACACATTCACACGTTTACCTTTCGCTAACACGCATGCTCTAGTAAGAGCAATCAGCTCTGCAGCTTGGGCAGAATTCTGATTCAATCTCGCAGTCTCAACAACAGTATTCAACGTTACAACAGCATAAGCAGTAGTCACATCACCATTCGGCAATTTAAAACATGACCCATCCACATACAAAGTGCCGTCAGGGTCTTCCAATGGGGTGTTTTTAAGGTCCACTCGACCTTTTGTTTCCTCTTCTGTACGCAAGTAGCAGTCATGTTCTGTTACTGCATCTGACTCTGCACTAATTGGTAACAAAGTTGCCGGATTCAGGACATTACAACGTTTTATCTGAATGTGGCTTGCCAAAAGCGTCAATTCGTACCCAGACAACCTCGCACTCGTCAAGTGCTGAGTTTTCGTTCGATTCAAGAGGGTATCGACTGCATGCGGAACCATCACCGTGAGCATATTATCCATGACCAATCCTGCTGATTGTCGGATGGAGACCGCAGCTGCCGCAGTTGCTCTCAAACAACTCGGCAATGCTCTAGCTACTGGGTCTAAGGTCGAGGAAAAATATGCACATGGACGTTGCTTACCACCAAAAGGTTGCGTTAAGACACTCAACGCACAGCCTTCTCTCTCGTGAACATATAACGTAAACGGTTTACTGTAGTCAGGGGTACCTAACACAGGAGCCGAACACAATGAATCACGTAATTCAGAAAAACTTTTCTGACATTCTTCCGTCCATGGTAAAGGAGTTGAAACATCCTTGCACGTAAGAGCCACCAATGGTTTCGCTAGCAATGAAAAATTTGGAATCCACTGCCTACAGTACGACGTGATACCTAGAAAGGCACGCACATCTCTTTGGGTTTTTGGCACAGCCATTCGCGCAATCGCTGCAATTCTCTCTGGGGTCAATCTCCTTCCCTCCTTTGACAATAAGTGACCTAGATAGGTTACTTCTTGACAACAATATTGGAGTTTAGAAGGTGACACCTTGTGATTCAACTCACAGAGATGCTGCAGCAATGACACCGTAGCAATTTTGCAAATGTCCTGAGTATCAGCAGCCACCAATAAGTCGTCGACATATTGAATTAAAGCCGCACCAACCGGCAACCTAAACGCATCCAGTTGACCCTTCAAGGCTTGACTGTAAATAGACGGACTTTCACAGTAGCCCTGAGGAGCGCGTTTGAACCGGAAGCTACGTCCACCAAGAGAGAAACCGAAAAGGTCCCTGCTCTCCTCGGCGATCGGGATGCTGAAAAACGCATTTTTCAAGTCAATCACCGAAAACCATGATGCAGTAGCTGGAATCAGAGTCAGTAGCGCCGTGATGTCAGGCACAACAGGGAATTGAGGAACCACAATTTTATTTACCTCCCGTAAATCGATAACAAAACGATAAACAGGCGGTTTGGTAGGATCAGTACGTTTAAGAATGGGCAGTACAGGGCTATTGCACACGTTTCCCCGAGTCTCCTCAATAACATCTTTCTCGATCAAATCATAGATGATCGCTAACAAAGCTCGTTCACCATCAAGGGAGATACGGTATTGGGGAATACGTGGCAAGCGCACATTCGATTTCAACTGAACAACATAAGGGGAGATATCAAGTAGGCCCACATCGTTTGGACCCGTCGCCCACAAAGACGCAGGAAGAGAATCCAATTCCGGTGGAAGCTTATCGAGGGACAAATACATGGGAGAGACTACTTTCTCCCCAAACGTAAGCTTTACACCCGCAGGAGAACAATACAAAGTTGCATACAAACGTTTAAGCAAATCCAGACCCAAAAGATTTTCGCCACAACCAGTGGTCAAAATCAACGGAGCTTCGAGCTCACGCGGCCCAATTTGAAGGGGCAAAGGGCGTGAAACTGGATTGCTAACGGGGGCGCCAGAGAATCCAACGGATACATTTGTTAAGCCAGACAAAGGTGCGCCAGGGAGTTTCGAATGCATAATGGAACTTTTCGCTGCACCAGTGTCCAACAGAAAAGGCTCAACGACGCCCGATGTAGCAACTGCGACGTAAGGCCCTCTCTGATCAACCGGAACTGATACCACTCCCTCTCCTTGTCTTCGGCTGTCCTAGTAATTACTGTCGTCAGTTCCCTGATCGACGTAATAATCGTCTACATTGTACTGCGCAGATCGTCCTTGCGATGATCCACGTTGGTCGAAACAGTTATTAGAATTTGATGAGTTGTCAGAGCGGTCATTCTGAGCACCACGACCTCTACCACGTGATGCATTCTGCGAACCACCACGGCCTCCTCTAGACGAATTACCACTATTACGATCATTTAAAGCAGGACAATCAAATTTAATGTGTCCCTCCTGTCTACAATAAGCACATTGATTGTACCCCAACGAAGATCTGTTGAAAGAGGAATCATTACGCGACTGCGATCGATTCGATTGCGACTGTGATCTATTCTGCTGAGACGCATTCTGATTAGAACGCGGCGGATATGCTTGTTGTAACAACACTTTAGTTTTCAGCTCTTTTGTCTTTTTATCAGCTCGGTCATTTTCTTCTTTCTCTCTATTTTCATAATATTGCGCCGTAGCCAGAATCTGAGCTGAGGTAGAAACGGCCCATGCACTTTCTGAATTCTTCAATTTATTGCACAAGTCGGGCAATAAGTTCGACACGAATTTATCCACAAACAGCCTTTGTCCACCCTCAGTACCCATATCCTGTCCACTATGATCAACGAATGTTTCCTCAAACCTCGTAAAGAAGTCTGAAACACTCTCATCTTTCTTTTGCTTACAGGCTGACAACTTGTCCCAATTTACCCTCATAGCTGGCATAAGCGTTTTCATTAAAGTAATGATTCGCTGGGGAAGAAGTTCGATCAACTGATCGGGTTTAGTAGCAGCCGCTTGTCCAGCGTCTGCCGCTGTAATAGCAGCCCAATCACCACCTAATTCATTCGTGTGATCTTGATGACGAATCTTAGCCCATACCGGCTGCGGTACGACGTTGCCAAACAACATGTCAATATCGGCAAGATTCATTACCGTAGCATCTACAAGCTGCGATAATTCTTTGTAATACCCCGCAGGATTTTTGCGAGGATCAGGCAAAGTTTGTTTCACCTGAAGCACCTCCGATCGTTTCCATGGGAGATGTATCCATACTCTCTGGAAATGTGCCGCTACTGGAGCGTTAGCATTAGTATTATCAGCGGGTACCCAAACCGGCGGAACTTCACGCATGGGATATTGGCCAGACTCAGCTTGCTGGCGTTCAAGATCCTCAACAAACAGTGCGTGAGGAATAGGAGCAAGGCGAAAAGACAGCAACTGCTCAATAGCACGTCGGACATTAGTATCGACTATCAGTCCAGTTGCGAACTGAAGCCGAAGATTAGACAGGGCGGTCAGCACCTCGTCAGGCGCAACAGCCGCTATCTGATCATGTAGGAGTTTACACATTTCGTCAAACACATATCTCCGAGTCGGTATGTTGAATTGACTAAATGTATCAAGAACGACTCGGGGTGGATTTCTTTGCGGATTGTCCATCCAACCCATCGCCATATTGTATAGCGCAGCGCGTTCCCTATTACCGGGAAGCTGACTACGTCTCTGAGGTGGACCATCAGAACCAGCGGACCCAAAGACAGGTCCGAGCGACTGGAAAAAATTTGTCGCAATGGGAGAACTACGATTACGAGTAGAGGGACAAGAGTAAGACACAGAACTAACAAGAGGAGGAGTAGAAGCGTTAGCAACAACAGGAGTTAACAACACAGGAGCAGTAGCGTGAGTAGGAGTATGTGGAAGCGGAGGAGCAGTAGGAATAGAAACAGGCACAGGAGCAGGAACAGTCGGAAGAGCGGGTGCAGGTTGAGGAACGGGTGGAGGAATAACAGGTGGAAGAACAGGTACGGCAGGGACCACAGGAGCTGCGGTACCCTGTACGTACGGGGGTGGCGACTTCATAAGATAGGACATTAAAGGATCCTCAACTGCCTCTTCCTTCTTATCCGACTCCGTAGGCAAAGCAGGATAACATTTATCTATGGTCATACGTTGTAGCCTCTCAAACACTTCCTTATCCTTATCCTCCTTATCACGCTGAAACTGCTCAGCTTTCTTCACAATGGTAGCAACATTATCTCGCTCACTACGTTTATTCTGTCTGATCTCTTTCTGTCGGGCTTCTTTGCGCCACAACCGAAAGGCATCAAACATGGCCGGCCTAGATTTACGTTCGAACAACTTAATTTCTAAATTATCTAAGATCGACGCTTCGAAGCTACCGTGAGGTGGCCAACGAAGATCGCCGTCTTTCTTTGTATATTTTATCCAATAATCGTTAAAAGCAATCGGGCCTAGCCCATGTTTGCTATATAGGTCATAAGTAGGAGTTCCAACCGGAGGTATCGGACACGAGTCCTCCAGCAGGGAATCCACACTACAAGGTCTACAACAACTGAACAAAGTACTGCGACCAGGCATCTTGCACACTAGCCGAGTTTCACAAACTTCAAGGGTTACGGGATTTACCAAGTCCCAGCAAGAACAAAACCCTCGGTCTTTGGCGGCTGCAGTCGTCAAACAAATACAACAACAAAGTACGCTAGCAAAGTGTCACCGACAAAAACACTCACACAGCGTGTACAACAAAGCCACTAGTGTTTACAACAAAGACACTCGCTAAAGTGTCTACAACAAAAACACTCGCTAAAGTGTTTACAACCAAGGATTCTGGGAGCGACCCACAAATACTTAACTCAAAGATCAATGGCGTCCTCAGGAAGGCCCGTCAATCGTCTCGCTATACCAAGGTCTACGCCAGGCGCCAAAACAGGTCTACAGTCAGGGCAGCAGTCCGTCGCAGCCGTCAGGAGGCGGGAATCTTCGCGGGAAAAGTCTTCGGGCCACTTATTTCGACAACAGGATCGATGAAGCGGGGTGCACCTTCCCTCGGAGATTTCACACGAAGTTCCTCACGATCGTCGGGCTTGGACCGGTACCACTGATGCAGCCCCACGTTGGGCGCCAACTGAAGGACTGGGTTCTTTTGGACCCAGCGGTGCCAGGGCACAACACCTGAAACCTTCGTGGGTAACCTGTTCCGGCGTACAAGTCACAGAGACACGGGACACTTCCTTCGGCGTCAAAGAGTCAAGGTTTATTTACTGCAGGGAACACAGAAATCACGGCAAGTACAACGCGTGCTACTTGTGGAGACTGCTTCAAATTGGTTATGTGGATCGCTCCTTTTATACAGTTTTTACCCATAGGCTAACATTGAACACAAAGGTTTACAACTCAGTTCCCACATCTAGCTCCCAGAGGGGTCGCTTTGGTCGCTTTGAAACACATAAGGTCCGGAACATAAGTGCGGAAACATTTGGCGGTTCCCAACTGTAAAAACCCATCTTCCCACCATTAGCAAATTCCAATCAGCAATCAAGTAGATCGAAACAGGAACGAAAACAGGTGCAGAGGAAGACGGAGACAGTGGGGAGATCGGAAAGGGTGTAAAAGGGGAGGTGTCGGGAAGCACGAGATACAGGCATCAAAGGGACGTGCCTAATGAGATGCACGGCTGAGACAATAAGCCCGTGCGGCAAGATGAGCCTCGAGCGGCACCACCTGCCTTACAGTAGCAACCCCCTCGTCATAAAGACACTTTCAAAGAACATGTGTCTTCCGCAAATATCTTGGGAGTCCCAGGGTCGCGAAGCGGACAGCGTCCGTTCGCTGACTACTTGAGGGCAAGAGACAAAATGGATGCCGTATCTAAGATGGAACCCGTGGGTACAGATGAAAAGCCCACGTAACAAACGAACGGTTTAAGTTAGCACAGCGAAACTGCGCACACTTACTAAACTCGTCATTTGCGGTTCATAGATACCAGACTCGACCATATTCGTACGAGTCGAAAACACCACTTACAATTGTCACGGAACCTCAGGATGCTGCATTAAGACTGGAGCTGGGATTGACTGATGGCTTGCCTTTTGCCCCTCTGTCCTCGTGAGAAGCCATGCCCCACTCACCGGCACAAGAGTCAAGGTCGAGGTCGGTGGCAGGCTCTCCCAGGTTCTGTGAATTTCGCAGGGGACCACCTTGTGCCACCAAGGAGAACAACCAGGCAAAAAGGAGACCACACAGGAAGCCAGGACCATTCCAGTCGCACCAGCTGCTCCGGTGCTCCTGGCGCACAAGCAGCACAATCCGGGCACTGAGATATTAGTTTCCCTGACTGCGTCTCAGAGTTGTCTGTTTTCTTTGCGTCCTCAGAAATCTCTGCGGCCACGGTGCTTGTGGAGATTCCAATAGCTGCGGGAAGAATCCGTAGAGGCACCGGGAGCGGCAACCAGATTCAGACACTGACCGTTTCTCGCACAGCACGTTCACGAGGTCAGGCCGCATAGCCGATGGCCGAATAATCCCCTGGTGCGGGCGGCGGTGAGGCGGAGTATCACACAGGAACCATCTTGCTCCTCATCCCTACAGCCGCAGGGCATAAATGTTTTTAAATATATACTAAATTCTAGCTATTTTAGTAAATGCCTGTTAATACAGTGATATAATCTAAAATACTATATTGAAACATTTTTGCATTTTGACGAAATATACTTTTTAGAATTGTGAAGCAACTTTGCATATTTTTATGAATGAATTACTTTTCGCGTCTCAGCGCTTGCACTGGATCGCCCTGTTAATTTGTTAACTCACCCACTTCTAAAAAATTGAGAGTTTGAAAGCAAGGCTGGAGGCAAAGGTAAAGCATAGTATTTCTTTTGCAGTGAGATGGGGTGAATTGTGGCTGGTGTAGTAGTGCTTACCAAGAGGTGGCAAATAAGGTCTGGATACAACAAAGTCCTCTCCACCAGCATTCTCTGTCTGGGTTCGTCCTTCCTTTTTCTGTTGCTGTAGCGTATGCTCCAGCTCTAATCAAAGGCAAGTCACTTGAGAGCTAAGGCAGGTGTAGGGGCTTAAGAATATAGAGACCAACATTCTAGCTGCTCACCTTTTAAATGGGTTCCTGGCATGCTGCATTCTAGGAAAATCATGATGAACATTTTTCTACATTCTTCCTGCTGATTTCTTCCAGGCTTCTGGCTGTGGGCATGCTGGGAAAAATCACTGGGCAGATGCAAGGAAGGCTTGAAACGTTTTCAAGTTTTGCTACTGCCCTCTGTGTGATCCTTACAGCAGCATTGGAATTGGATAAACTTTATTGAGAGAACCCATAAATTGAGAGTCAAGGTGTAGCAATGAAAAGGGGGTAGAGTAACGAGGGGCAGACTTATGGAAACTGTCTGGCATTCAGCTCAAAAAACTCTGCCAAAATTGCAACACTGCAAAACATGCCAGTCCGTCGGGTTTAGCTTAATTGGTATTAAAGGCTGCATTTTTATATATCTTATGGGGTTAAAGCACCTGCTGCAGAGAAGTTTGTGTGCTCAGTTAATGTCAGGCAATAACAAAAATGGTACGATATCTATGGCCGTTAATGCATTTGTAGGAGAGATATGTGTTTTGTCTAGTCACATTTGTAACTCAAAGTAGCATAGAGGGATAATGTGACTTCTGAAAAGCACATGGTGTAATATGCAGTTGAGAGATTTTTATTTTATGTAGATATGTAAGTGGGTTGCTGCATTTAACACAGAGATACTTTGGTCACTTGGAATTCTTATAAGCTAGCACAATGAGCTGTGAAGGATGATGTGCACCCTGCATTGTCTTATGTAAGACAGCATATACATTGATTTACACACTTGTATGAGTAATTGCCAATGTATAATGTGTGTGTGTTGAAAGCACTCTAACACCACACATTGGAAAAAGTATCGTTATAAAAGAATTACCTAAAAATATTGTGATAATTTGTATTTGTGTAAATACTCATACAGACAAATACCTCTGACGATCTTACAGTACTTGCATCTCCTTTAAATTGGGATTGGACAACGTCAAAAGATTGCTTCCAAATCATAGTTTCCCTTATACTTGTGAAATCCATGGCCTTTGTTTCATTTCACTGCATCAGAGTCTAGGTATGAGGATTCAGATAGTTCACAGCCAGGATGTTACTCAAACAAAAGGCTGACTGATGGCCCTTTAATTCAGACTTTTCTCTTGGCCCAGCTGGAGGTGAAAAATAAAAAAGCCCCTCCACCCACTGCACGTTGATGCTGGGGACAGAAATCAGACAATGTGCATGTCCTTCTGAATGTGTCCAGGTGTTGGAAAATTACACCGGGACATGTTCGGCATATTTCACCGGGCTCAACTTCATGGCAGTGGGGATGGCATCCACCCTGTGAAAATAGTCCTCCCATGCATACCCTTGGTGGGCTTTACACAGAGCTCTCAAGTTTAGAACATGTTTAGGAGTGAGACCTAGCGCCTGATGCACCTTGCCAGTACTTGGAAAGCATAAACAAACAGAGCATTATGATAGGGTTGGGGCTGACCACAACAGAATTGCAGAAAATAAGAAAGGACTTTATTACAGGCGTGGAGGAAAAGACATAAAACAGAAGACAGAAACATGAAATGGGGTCCCAGAGAGGAGAAAAATGCCAACACAAAAAGAAGAGAAAGAGAAATCTCAGACATCGGAGGATAGGAGAATAACACTGAGACAGGAGTCGAGAGAAAAGGGGAACCATCGGTGGTGGAGTGCCCGGAGACGGACTCAACATGCATTGTCCATAGTATATATCTTGTACTGGACAGATGCAAGAGGGATATGTAAACAAGTTAGCTAATTTCCCTCTTCAGTTGATGATGGATATGCACTCTCCCCTCAACTCCTCACACAATTCAGCTGTGCAAGCACTGTACCTCAGCATAGGTACAATAGGGCACACATATGTACTCGAGCCATCATAGAGCACACTTTTGGTCTCCTGCAGTTGTGATTCAGATGCCTTGACCATACTGGGGAGTGCTGCTGTACTCCCCTGAAGTTGTGTGCAATATCTTAGTAGCCTTTGTGTCTTGCAGAACATAGCTTTAAGTTATGGCTTACACATACCTCTGAATCTGGGCAACCGAGCCATTACCTAGAACAGAGGGCAGGGTATGAAGGTCCGTGACCAGCTGGTTGACACTTTTTTTCACCTGAGCAGCCTCTTGTGTTTCGGACTACATGTGGGTTACAGTCTATTGATAATGATGATAGTTAGACATTTAACACTGTCCAAAAATTCCATCCTGAGACTACTTTATAAGCAACAATCAATGTCTGTAAACAACAGCTGTTGAAAAGAGCCAAATGATTGGCCATGCCATATGTCATTTGCACATGTCAGCAAATAGTGTTGACTATGTCTCTAAGGACTCCATTGGCTCAGGGGATGAAATGTCTAAGCATGTGTGAGACCTCCGTAGACTGTTTGACAATGGGGGCCTGATTCACAAAGAAACTCTGCTCTCTGTGCGGATGTGCTGCAGTTGAAGGGGAATCTAGGTACTCAGGGTAAATTTTCTAGTATTTTTGTTCTCATTGCAGTGGTTCTGGCCCTAGTGTGGAAAGTCCACTACAGCTGGGATGCATCCCCCCACGAGGGCAGATGCCCCTTGTAAATCAGGCACATTGTATGTGTGTGTGCTGCAGCTCGTGTGGCAGTGTGGCCAGATGTCTGTCATATGTACAGCAAGTGGACCTGTGTGATGACATGGATTGTCCATGCTCATAGCTACCACGTTTGGCAGCTCCATGTGTGAAGTGCCACTCGGCCTGGTAGGAAACTGGGACTTGTGTTCCTGTCTCACTATAGAATGTAAAAGACTAGAACTCACGAAACTCATTGTGAACATCTTTTCTGGATCTGCAAGAAATTATGGGATCTGGATAACCTGGCAGGGCTTTGTGAATGGTAACTGTCTCCCTCATGATTCTGACCAACACCTACTGGCCCCATATAGAACTGACTAGGTCATTTGGATAGTGTGTAATGCTGAATGTACCACATACACAGGTGTATTGTACCCCTCTGAATATATTTTACACTCATGTCAAATCAACAGGTGCAATGTGCGATGTATGACATGAAGTACCTGCCTCTGTCAGAGCTGGTAATGTTGTACTAAAACACACACACACTGCGTTCATTGGACATTATAGGCCCATTGCAGGTAAAAAGACACACTACCCTGCAGCAAGGAGCCAATTGACCCCATAACAAGTTGAGGGCTGCAGGACTCATCAATTCATTCAGCCCTACATAATGCTTAGGGTACCTTTCATGCATCCACTCAGGTAGTATGTTAATATCAGTTTCACAGATTATGTGACTG
This sequence comes from Lissotriton vulgaris, assembly GCF_964263255.1. Taxonomy (NCBI): domain Eukaryota; kingdom Metazoa; phylum Chordata; class Amphibia; order Caudata; family Salamandridae; genus Lissotriton; species Lissotriton vulgaris. Next base: position 1,104,185,466 of record NC_141693.1, read on the forward strand.
CCTTGTCCTCTGGTCCGAGGGGGAGGTGGGTGCAAGGCTGTAGCTGGATGGGAGATATTCATGCTTGGAGGTGTGGACAGCACCGGTTTAAAATAGCATTGCTGACAGCACCTCCCTCTGATGAAAGATTTTCGGTAGTGCTGCTCCACAAGCGCTGGGAGGCCCTGAAATGTTGGCCCTGGCTGAAGGCCCAGGAAATATTGGGCTAGTCCTACCAGCCGCATGTGCACCGGCCCTGCCTCTTGCCACTGTACAAGTGGGTCCTGAGGACAGCCTGGCCAACCCTCTATACTCAGAAGGAGGAGCATGAGCAGCAGAGACCTGGTAAGCGCATTAACTGCAATATGTGTCTGATAGTATGATGTGAGGGATGACAGAGCTGTGCCATCAGGTGTCCCATGTCTTCTTTCACGTAAACTGTGCAAATGCTTCAGTCATTATGAAATTTAATAAAATGAGGAATTTATAAAGCGCTACAATCAATCAATCAATCAGGAGTTTGTTAAAGCGCAACTACTCACTCGTAAGGGTCTCAAGGCGCTAGGGGTAGGGGGGGGGGGGGGTGCAGGTTCCATTCCATCAAGGAGGGGGTCTGTCGAAGAGCCAGGTTTTGAGCTTTCTTGCGAAGATGGGGAGCGATGTTGTCTGTCTGAGGTGGAGCAGAAGGGCGTTCCATGATTTGGCAGCGAGGAAGGAGAATGAGCGGCCGCTCGATCTGGTCTTTCTGGTGCGGGGGACCTCGGCATAGGAGAGCTGGGCTGATCGTAGGGTCCTTTGGGGTGCGTGGAATTTGGCCCGCTGTTCAGGTATGCTTGTCCGGTGCCGTGGAGGGCCTTGTGTGCGTGGGTGAGCATCTTAAAGGTGATTCTCGCCTCGACGGGGAGCCAGTGGAGTGTGCGCAGGTGCTGGGAGATGTGGCAGTGTTTTGGCAGGTTGAGGACCAGTCTTGCGGCGGCGTTCTGGATGTTCTGTAGCTTGCGGATGAGGTTTTTGTTTATTCCGGCGTAGAGTGCGTTGCCGTAGTCGAGTCTGCTGGTGACCAGGGAGTGAGTGACTGTCTTTCGGTGTTCGAGGGAGATCCATTTGAAGGTCTTACGAAGAAGGCGGAGGGTGTGGAAGCAGGAAGATGAGACAGAGTTGATCTGGCGGTCCATTTTGAGCTCGGAGTCCAGGATGATTCCCAGGTTGCGTGCGTGGTCTGTGGGTGTTGGCGGGTTTCCGAGGGCGATGGGCCACCTGGTGTCGCTCCAAGCGTCGGGGTTTGGGCCCATGATGAGTACTTCTGTTTTGTTGGTGTTTAGTTGTAGGCAGCTGTTTTTCATCCATTTGGCGACGGCTTCCATGCCTTCTCGAAAGTTGCGTCTGGCGGTGTTTGGCTCGTTGGATAGGGAGAGGATGAGCTGGGTGTCGTCTGCGTATGACACAATGTTGAGTCCGTAGGTTCTGACGATGGGGGCAAGTGGAGCCATGGAGACGTTGAAGAGCGTCGGGCTGAGGGAGGAGCCCTGGGGGACTCCGCAGGTGGTAGGTGTGGGGTCTGAGAGGAAAGGGGGGAGTCTGACCCGTTGCGTCCTGCCGGAGAGGAAGGAGCAAATCCAGTCGAGGGCCTTGTCCTGGATTCCTACGTCGTAGAGTCTGCATATTAGGGTGCGGTGGGAGACTGTGTCGAACACTGCTGATAGGTCTAGGAGGATGAGGGCTACTGTTTCTCCTTTGTCCAGTAGGGTGCGGATGTCGTCTGTTGCGGCGAGGAGGGCGGTTTCCGTACTGTAGTTTTTTCTGAAGCCGGGTTGGGAGGAGTTGAGGATGTTGTGTTCTTCAATGAATGTGGCGAGTTGGCTGTTGATGGCTTTCTCGATGACTTTTGCTGGGAAAGGGAGCAGGGAGATGGGTCTGTAGTTTTTGAGGTCGGTGGGGTCCGCTGAGGGTTTCTTCAGGAGGGGGTTGACCTCGGCGTGTTTCCAGTCGTCAAGGAACGAGGTGGTCGCCAGGGAGCGGTTGATGGTGTGGCAGAGCATGGGTGCGATGGTGTCAGCGGCTCTTTTTAAGATGTGGTGGGGGCAGGGGTCTGTGGGGGCCCCTGAGTGGATTGACTTCATTGTGTCTTTGGTGGTGAGGGCTGTCCAGTCATCAATCGCTGTTTTCCGGGTGTCTGGGGCGGTTGGTGAGGGTTCAGTGTGTTGGTTGTCTTCATCGAAGTTGTCGTAGATGCTCTTGATTTTGTGGTGGAAAAAGGTGCTGAGTTTGTCGCAGAGGTCTTGTGAGGGAGTGATGTCGGTAGACTCGCTGGTGGGTTGGGCGAACTCCTTTATGATGCTGTAGAGTTCCTTGCTGTTGTGTGCGTTGGTGGAGATTCTGTCTTCAATCGCTTTTTTCCTCGTTTCTCTGATGAGTTGATGGTGAGCGTTGGTGGCGGCTCTGAAGTTGTTGTGGGCTTCTGTGGATTTGGTGTTTCTCCAGGCCTTTTCGAGGTGGCGGCATGTGCGCCTGGACTCTCGAAGTTCGGTGGTAAACCATCTGGCTTTCTTGGCACGGGTATTGTTGTTTTTCTTGAGGGGGTCTATGGTGTTGGTGCTGTCCGAGATCCATCTATACAGGGTTTCGGGCTGCGGTGTTGGGGTCGTCGTTTTCCATGATGGTTGGGGTGGAGTTGTTGAGTGAGGAGATGAGCTGGTGGTCGGCAATTTTGGTCCAGTTTCTTTGTGGAAGCAGGCGCTGGTGTCTGTGGATGGTGGGTGTTCTGAAGGTGAAGTGGACGCAACGATGGTCGGTCCATGGGAGTTCGGTGGTGTTGCTGAAGGTGATGGAGTTTCCTGTAGTGAAGAGGGGGTCGAGGGTGTGTCCTGCTGAGTGCGTGGGCTCGGTCACGATCTGGCAGAGTCCAATGTTGTGGAGGTTGTCCAGGAGGCATGTGGTGTTGGGGTCCAGTTGATTGTCGAGGTGGAAGTTGAGGTCTCCCAGCAGGGTGTAGTTGGTGGATGCGATGGCCTGCGGGGAGATAATGTCTGTGATGGAGTTGGCGAAGGGTCCGCGGGGTCCAGGGGGTCGGTAGATGAGGGTTCCTCGGAGGGCGGCGGTGGGGCTGGCCAGTATCTTGAAGTGAAGGTCAGTTCTGTGGACTCGTCAGGGAGTGTGCTCAGGCGGAGGCTGGATTTGTGGACAATGGCGATTCCTCCTCCTGGGTGGGTGGGGCGGTCCTTCTTGTAGATCTTGTATCCTTGGGGGATGGCGATGGCGATGTCCGGTCCTAAGGTGGCGTTGGTCCAGGTTTCGGTGAAGAATGCTACGTCCGGGGTGGTGCTGTCGAGGAGGTCCCAGATTTCTGTGGCGTGTTTGTAGAGGGATCGGACGTTGAGGAGGATGCATTGCAGGGTCTTCGGTTCGGTTGTGTTCTTGTGGGCGGGTTGTGCTGGATCCGTGTTCTTGGCGGTGCTGCAGGTGTGCCAGCAGCGGTGACAGCTGAAGGGTCCATGGGTGTCGGCTGGTGATGCTAGCTTGCAGTTGTTGTTGCAGCCTGGGTTGAGTGCATGGAGTGCTGTTGGGTCGTAGCGTTGACGGGGCGGCGGTCCAGGGTACCTGGTGCTGGTCGTGGACGTGTCGCGGACGGGCGCAGACGTGCTTGCCTTTGACGCGCCTTCGGTGCACCAGCGGCACGCCCGCGGCCACGCAGTGGCCGCCATTAGGTAGGGATCGGGGAGGGCTGGACAGCTGGGAGGCGGGAGCGGGGAGAGGAGCTGGATTGGGCCGGTCGCGCTGGGGGGGGAGGGGCCGCGGGGGCAGCAGTGGCGGGGAAAGGTAAAGGGAGGAAAGAAGGGATAAAGAAAAAAGGGGAAATAAGCAGAAATAAGGCACAAAAGAGCAGAGATGCAGAAAAGGGCAGAAAGGTGAAAGATGGAAAGGGAAGAAAAACGAGTGAAGGAGCAGAGGGAGAGAAAGGGAAAATGGGCTTAAATAAGGCAAAAAAGAGCAGAGGTGCAGAAAGGTGAAAGATAGAAAGGGTAGAAAAACGAGTGAAAACTAGTGAAGGAGCAGAGGGAGAGAAAGGGAAAATGGGCAGAAATAAGGCACAAAAGAGCAGAGATGCAGAAAGGTGCAGAAGGGTGAAAGATAGAAAGGGTGGAAAAATGAGTGAAGGAGCAGAGTGAGAGAAAGGAGACAGAGGTCCACCGGACCACCAGGGATGAGGCGCAGGGAAACCTGCGGATGGAGGAGGGCCTCGATCACTAACACTCAAGAGTGCAGGGGCAGGGGCACCTCACTTAATGGTGGAGCTGCGAGGGTGGGAGAGCAATTTCACTGACAATGAGTCCTAGCTTTAATCTGGACGGCTTCCAAAGCTTCTCTACCCCTGCGATTAGAGGGACTATGGGAAGATCTAAGGGTGGCTTACTTTTTCTTGTATCATATTGAGTCAAATAATTTTCTCATCTTGGAGTGGTCCTGGTCTAATACGAAATATATGTTGATAAACTTGTATAATGCTATGGATGGTCTTGAACATTTAGACATTTTAGAACAATTTTTGTCAGTATATAAAGCCAATCACTCTCATTCGATAGAAATTTTTCTCATGGGGGATTTTAACATACACCCTTGCAAATGGGATAGTTATGGGGATGATCTAGACGGGCAGCTTAACAGCAAGGTACCTCATTTTGAACATGGTAAGCAGGGAGAGGATCTGGAAGCTTTGCTCTCCAGTATGAATCTATCAGAACCAGGTAGGGAGAGTGGCAATGAGAATGCACCTACCTTCATAGGAAGGGGGGTCAACTCTGTTATTGACTACATTGTTGTGTCGCCCCCTTTGCTGACCATAATATTAGCCTATAGAGTAGTGATATCACCATTTAGTGATCACAACCCTCTTGCTTTAGAACTGGATATAAGCGCCAAGATTACTACCAGGGCACCGGGAAGGGAAGTACCACGAGCCATCTCTACAAAGGATCAAGGCAGACGGTTAAAATGGGACAAAATTGTACCTGAGGCCTTCTTTGAAGAATTGACGGCCACAACTGAATCCCATATGGGCATCTGCCTAGATGATAATGTTGTGGGAGAGGGAACAATAACCTCCTTCTCAGCCATTTGTAAACAAATAGCAGCTAACCTAAACAAGGGGAGGGGGTCACATCACAAGAAAGCCCATAGATGGTTCGACAGCGCCTGCTCTAAAGCTCACGAGGCCCTCCTTGAGGCGCTTAAAAGAAGCCCGAGAGATAGAATTTTGGTTTCCACTCTCCGTAAGGAGTACAAATTGGCAATCTCCCATCAGAAACTGAAAATCAAAGAGGAAGCATGGGATAGCCTACAGGAGGTTGATGTGCACAAAAACTGTTATATCGGCATTTTAGTGGTTTGTTTTCGCTCTAATTAACTTATTTCCCACTGAAATTGCCTTCTGTGTATCGCAAAATGTCGAACCTTTCGCATAGCTACAGACCCTAAAGTCGTTACTAAATGGGGCGGTGATGTATTCAGGACTGCTTGCAGCTATAGAGTACTTAGTTCCACACAGTCTGTTTAGTTCGTCTAGCCCTGTTAAGCTATTCCCATAGTCAAAGACAGATAAAGGGATAGCAGGAAGTTCTGGGCCATAATTAATCAGCCATTCTTTGCGGATATCGACAGCTCAGACACGGTTTGTGTAATCTCGGACGATGTTTGGCTTGGGCATTTTAAGAACATTTATGGTGACTTGGACATGCCTGATCTGACATGCGTACCCCCAACCATCAGCTGTCCCAGGTCCCCCATCAAATTCGAACCACAAGAAGTAGAAAGGGCTATCCGTGCTACTTCCAAAAATAAGGCACCAGGCCCGGATGGGGTGCCTGCAGATCTTTTTATTATGTATCCTAATTTCTGGGCTAAAATCCTTACAAATGTATTTAATGCTGCAGCACTGGTGGGTTTCCCCCCATCCTGGGGTTCTTCAATTATCGTGCCCATTTTCAAAAAGGGGAGCCGTGGGGACCCCGCCTGCTACAGGCCAATCTTCCTGTTGGATTCTTCTGTTAAAATCACGGGAAGAGTTATTCTACAGAAACTGGGAGATTGGCTGGACGGTGGGGGGTTTCTCTCAAATCTCCAGTACGGTTTTAGGGAGCACAGGGGCACCATGGACCAGTGTATTAATCTTTACCTTCTGATCAACAAGTACACAGTGGCAAAGGAAGGCTTCCTATTTCTAGGGTTCATGGATTTATCATCAGCCTTTGATATGGTGAACCGTTCAAAACTGTGGTGTATCTTGTTAGATATGGGTCTAGACTCTCCCCTTGTCTATTTTCTAGCCTCACTCCATCAGACCTAGCAGCGGCAGTCAGGGTCACACAGGACGGCAGGTGCACGGACGAATTTAGATCTAGACGGGGAGTCAGACAAGGCTGCATTCTGGCTCCTCTTCTTTTCACGATCTATATAAATGGCCTGGAAAAATCTTTAGTTAAGGTTGGTGCGGACATCCCTAGTACAGGTGGAACGGGTATCCCGGTCCTCCTGTACGCTGATGACGCCGTACTCATCGCCCGTACAGGTCTGGGTCTACAAAGGCTGTTGGACAGCTTTGGAAAATTTATGGAAGCCCTTGACCTCAAAATCAATAGTAAAAAATCCCATGTCATGATTGCAGGGGCCGGCAGGAATCCCAGGAATGTTAACACCTTTAGATGCCTGGGTGCGGAAGTTGCAAGGGTCCCAGTCTTTACGTACCTGGGGGTATTATTCGATGAGAAAGGTAATTGGGGTCCCCAGATGAAGCACAAAAGTAACATAGTGGCTAGATCCACCACAGGGCTTCTCAATTTTGCTAAAAGACTGGGAGCGAAACCCATCGAACCCATGCTCAAAATCTATAAGGCTAAGTGCTGCGCAATTGCGTCTTAAGGGGCATCGATTTGGGGATATGCCCATGTGGACAAAATTCATTTGGTAGAAAATAAGTTTTTCAGATCAATGCTGGCGGTACCACATTCATCGTCAACCATGGCAGTACACTGTGAACTAGCAATGGGATATATTACAGACCATATTAAGGCAGCGCCGTTGATTTGCTGGGCAAAGACATGGCTGAATGAGGACATTACCCTTAATCATCTCATCCTTAAAGACTGTCTGGCTCTTGATAAAGCACATAGCATCCCATGGCTGGCATACGTTAGAGCGGCGTGTGTCAGGCTGGGACGTCCGGACCTGTTTTCCACCCCAGAGGGTATCAAGAAAGAGGATTTGGGATGGATTAAGCAGAATTACCGAATCATGGCTGAGGCAGATAGGGAGGAGATAGAACTCAAAAAATCAGGAGTAAGAAGTATTTATGCTCTGCAGTCCTCGCCCCACATAGAACCCTACCTTAGGATTGTAACAAAGCCATACCATCGCTTCTTGCTTACAAGGTCCAGATTTAACCTTATTCATCTTGTGTTGGATGATCAACAACATTGGGGTAAGCCAGCTGATTCACCACCATGTTCTTGCAACAACTTCTCGACACAAGACACTCTTCACCTTATTATGTTTTGTGACAAATTTGCGGAGGCACGAAATAAATTCTTGTTGCCCATATTACGAGAAGCGAGTTTCTTGCAGGTGAGGCCTGCACTACTGTATTTGCAATTATTGAACAGTGTGCGAGTCATCTTTAGCGTAGCTAGTTTTCTGGTGGCTGCAGCAAGAGTTAAAAACAAAAGAACCCTACATATAAATTGATTAAACCACTTCCCCATAATCGTGGATCAGAAATTTTTATAAATTTTAAACTGTTTTAATAGTGGTTTTTAATTACACTAGGAGATATTTTGTACTAATTATTCCCCCATGAACGATGTAATATATAATTTGTATATAAATGAATGTATGTACATAGATGCTTGTTTTTAAATGTATACATATATTTTTATTCTGTATGTATGTATTGTTGCTTCTTTTATGATTTTAATTAATTGAATAAAGAGTTTTTGACTGACTGAGTCAGTGGTCTTGCTCGCCTGTCCCCGCAGTGGCCGCCATTAAGTAGGGGTCGGGGAGGGCTGGACAGCTGGGAGGCGGGAGCGGGGAGAGGAGCTGGATTGGGCCGGTCGCGCTGGGGGGGGGGGGGGCGTTGGGCAGCAGCGGCGGGGAAAGGTAAAGGGAGGAAAGAAGGGATAAAGAAAAAAGGGAAAATAAGCAGAAATAAGGCACAAAAGAGCAGAGATGCAGAAAAGGGCAGAAAGGTGAAAAATGGAAAGGGTAGAAAAACGAGTGAAAACGAGTGAAGGAGCAGAGGGAGAGAAAGGGAAAATGGGCAGAAATAAGGCACAAAAGAGCAGAGATGCAGAAAGGTGAAAGATAGAAAGGGTGGAAAAACGAGTGAAGGAGCAGAGTGAGAGAAAGGAGACAGAGGTCCACTGGACCACCAGGGATGAGACGCAGGGAAACCTGCGGGTGGAGGAGGGCCTCGATCACTAACACTCAAGAGTGCAGGGGCAGGGGCACCTCACTTAATGGTGGAGCTGCGAGGGTGGGAGAGCAATTTCACTGACAATGAGTCAGTGGTCTTGCTCTGTCCCTAGGGTATCTAGGTGCTAGTTAGGCAGGCGGACAGGACGGCAGAGAGGTCGAATTACCTGGTAGGTTGATAGAGCCAGTTTTTCAAGCACTTCCTAAAGTGCAACAAATTGGGTACATTTTTGAGAGGAGTAGGCAAGGAGTTCTAGAGTTTGGCGGTGGAGTGGGCAGAACTTTTACCTCCCCATTTTACTTTATGTACACTGTATATACCACAATTCTCTCTCAGCAAAAAAGTCTCCTTCGGTTAATTTCTCATCCTGTGAATATTTATGCCCCCCTCCTGGGCCTCTTCTGGCCCCGGAGACCCCATCCCCCAGGGCGTGGCCTGTTGTTTCTTATTTTTTTTTAAAAATGTCTTGCTTTGCAGAGGGAGCCGCGAGGCCCCCCTCCTCAGGCCAATTATGGCCCGGGGACCCCATCTCCCGCGGCCGGCCTTTACTTTATTTTTTTTGGCACAGGGGAGGGGGCTGGGTGGCCCCCCTCTCGGGCCTCTTTTGGGGCCCCAGGGACCCTATCCCCCGGGGCCTGGCTGCTACCTTGGGGACCGTAGGGGAGCCTCAATGCCCCTAAGTCCCTGCTGGCCTCCGTGTCCTGCGGGATCCGGCATTGCTTATCGTATTTGCTCCCCTTGTGGAAAAGCAATTCTGCTTTGGTTTCCCTGCTCTCGCTCCCAAAAGCCAAAGCATAGTTTGCTATGACAGGGCCGTGCCATAGCAAACAGCTATGTCCCGGGGGTGGGTACCCTGGGACATTACAGGAGTTGGCGGCCCTCAGGGCCATCGAGGGCTCCAGGAGGGGGGCCGCGCGGCCCCCCTCCCTTCATTTCCTATACTCCGGGGAGGTGGCGGTCCCTGAGGTTTGGGGGTCTGTACGGACCCCCCAATTGAAATATTTAGTGCCCCGGAGAAGTGGTGGTTCCCGGGGCATGTGGGGGGCTCGACCTCGACCCCCCACACAAATCTTTTCAAAAAGTTTGACAGAGCCCCGGGGAGGTGTTGGTCCCCAGAGCAGGGTGGGGGATTGGGACCCCCCGCATTTTGTTTTTCAAGCCCCGGGGAGGTGGCGGTCCCCAGGGCTGCTGCCCCGACATACATTAAAATTAGCCTCCGGAAGGTGGTGGCCCCTGGGGTTTGGGGGGTATTGAGACCCCCTATTGAAATATTTAGTGCCCCGGGACGGTGGTGGTCCCCGGGGCATGTGGGGGGGATTGGGACCCCCGCATTTAATTTTTCAAGCCCAGTGGATGTGGTGGTCCTCTGGGCTGCGGGGGCACCCGCAAATTTATTTGAGAGTGCCCCCGGGACGTGGCCCACCCGGGGTCTTATAGAAAAAGAAAGCGCGAAAGTCTGAGCTTCATTATTTAAAAAGAATTTCAGCTGGATTAGCGACCCCAACGCAAATTCCGCCGTTTAAAAAAAATGTTTTTTTTGCCCTTGGGGGTCCTTGTGGAACCCCCTGAGCAGGCCTAGGGGGTCAGAGTGTTTCTACCCTGACCCCGCTTCTTCTTTTCCAACCTTTTTTCAACTCTTTTCTTGTGACTCGGTTACCGAGTCACAAGATGGCTGCCAACACTTCCTGGTTTGGCAGCCAATCAAAGTGGAGCTCGTGCCCGAGAGGGATCGCAAATCCACTATGTCCGTAGATATTGAAACTTTTTTATTTTTGAATTCCTCAGGAACTACTGAACAAATTTACACCATTTAAAAAAAGGTCTCTTTCTGAACAAAGACCTACCTTTTTGCCAAATTTGGTGTAATTCCGATCTGCGGTTTGGGCTGTAGCTTTGTCTTAAGTTTCCTATGAAAAATTACATGCGGAAAATGTGTTTTGGGACCCCCCTTTTTTCTTTCCCCCGCTTGACCAATCTCCCCAAACCTTTAAGACAGGAGCTGACAGGAGGAGGAGCTACGCGTCGAGCAAGATGGCCGCATAGGACCTCAGCTCCGCGTAGCTAGCCCCCCTAGCTTGATGATCCTGCTGTCCCTTCTGTAAATAGAGTGTGCCTCCCGATTTACTAGACACTGCTGTTACCCCCGCTGTAACTCCGGACCCGCTGCGATGACGGAGACCAAAGTTGTGTGGAGTGGAAGGTGGGACCTGAGAAGCGGACGAGCCTGGGGACCCGAGTGACACTGGTGGCCGAGTTCTAATTCAACAACAGCGGCACCGGCGACCAGAAGTGCCTGGGCCGGCCCGCATGTTTCGGTAAAGATGGAATTTTTCCACATAGGAGCAGCCGCCCGCTGTAGGACACTGTGTCAGCTCAGGCTTGTGTCTCCGGTCCCGCTGTGAGGACTGGGACCGGAGTGGAACAACTGCAAGGGGGCGCCCGGGTGCGGGAGGGATGAGCCCCGGGCTGAAGCCGGAGTGCCAGTAGCGCGCTGTGGAGTGAGTGACCGCTGAAGGGGTTTCCTTGTGATCGGCGGGGTCAGGGGTGCTGAGATTGCACGTCCCCCCCCCTCCAGTCATACATAAAGACATCTGGAACAACGCAGAGACCGGCGGAGTGTGATGCGGCTCGGCCCTCATTGCACTGCCAGTTAAGAGCGGGTTTTGCTTGCAGAACTGATGAAAGATGGCAGTTGGCACGGCACCGGTGTGTGAACCGAATCTTGTCGCAGTCTTGATTATAAACGTGACCGGCCTCCTTTAATAACGTTGGACGAGGTCCTGGTGTTCACTGACGCCCCGGGCTCTAGCAATGACTTGAATTGCTGGGATTTAAGTTGCTGCTGTTGCGACGAGTCTCACCAAGGGGTGATTAACATGGCGGCCATGTTAGATCCAGATAAATCTCAGCCTAAGTCCTCGAGCGGTGCCAAGCCTGTCCAATCCAACAAATTGGACAGATATACCTTGCCCAAGGGTTCACCGGCGGAGATAAAAGGAGCCCAAAGACTGACTGGGGACTCTTCAGCAGCCCCGGTGGAACTAGCACTGTCGGATGTGATGGCGGCCATTGAGGGAGTACAGGCTTCGTTGGGACATAAGATGGGGTCTCTGGACACCAAATTGGATACAGTCACAATAGAGGTCAATCTAATACGTGCAGACCTTGCAAAAGCGAACGAAAAAGTCAAGTCCTTGGATATAAAGACCACTAGTCTGGTGGATGACATGTCGCAGCTTCAGCAGGAGGTACGTGATCTTAAGGCTTCCCGGGTTTTGATGGAGAGGAAGCTAGACGATTTTGAAGGGAGGGCCAGACGGAATAATATACGGATCCTTGGGGTCCCTGAGAAGGCGGAAGACCCGGCGCCGGACCTATTTGTCGAGGACGTTATCCTCAACCATCTTAAACCCAAGGGACTGGGGAATTTCTTTACTGTCGAGAGAGCCCATAGAGTGCCTGGGGGCAGACCCAGGCCTGGTGCCCCACCCCTCCCAATGATTGCGAGAGTCCTGAATTTTAGAGACCGTGATGCGATACTGCAGGCGGCTCGCGCAAAGGGACCCCTCAAATATGAAAATGCCTCGCTTTCCATCTTCCCGGACTTTACACAGCTCGTGCAGAAACAACGTTAAAGTTTCCTGCCGGTGAAGAAGAAATTGAGAGATAAGGGCTTGGGATACAGAATGATGTTCCTGGCGAGGTTGAGAATGGAGGCGCAGGGAAAGACCTTGTTCTTCGATAATCCTGAGGTGACGTCGGACTGGATTCATTGTTTGCACTCCACTGAGTCGGAGGGACTTGATCTGGGGGTAGGAGAAGACTAGTAGATAATTGTGTGATAACGGAGGGCGGAAATGAGACACTGAGATATGATAACTCAAAGACTGCCCCAACTGTGTTATAGCAATCTTGTAGCGGTTCTATGGAGGGCGGGAGGGTGACTCCGGAAAACTAGATTATTGTTTTGGCTCAGAGCTGGGGGGGTGGGACATATTACATTGATTCTCCTCCTCGTTACTTTTAGTGAGTGGTAGAGTAGTTTTTGGGCGACAAGCACACTGCTAGTTGGGGATGAGCGCAAGCTTTATGCAGGGGTGCAGGGTGAGGGGTTCAGTATTGGTGATTTGTTTGGTGTGTTTTCAGTTTTTGTTTGTTCAGGCATCGGGTGTGATTGTAGCAATTGGGATTTGCAACAGACAGAGGATCATGGCTTCTTTTACATGTTTGATGATGGGGGGTAGTGCGCTGAAGGTTCTGAGTTGGAATGTGAATGGGTTGGGGGATAAAATTAAATGCAGTATTGTTCTTCAGTATTTTAGACGTCATTCACCGGATGTGGTCTTGCTCCAGGAAACACATTTAGTGGGTAATTCCTGTAAGGTGATGCATAGAATGGGGTACAAGCTGGTGGCTCATGCTGGTTTCACTTCAGGGTCACTTGGGTGGGCATCCTGATTCGGATGGCGCTACTATTGGTGATTGACTCCACGTTAGAAGAAGACAGAGGCAGAATGTTGGGGTGTCGGGTCGCTGGGAGGGGCATGTTCTTACCCTCCTATCGGTCTATGTCCCCCCCGGGTATGCAGGCCACTACTTTTGTTGATCTGGGAAAGCTCATGTTGGACCTGCCAGTGGGGCTTTTGATCTTCGGGGAGGGACTTTAATGCAGTGGTTTCTGGAATTATGGATAGGCATCCCCAGCGAGTTATGGGGCGCGCCCAGAGATGGCTGCCTGACTTTCTCGATGCAATGGGTTGGGTGGACGGCTGGAGACTGCTCCACCCTGACCAGAAACAGTACACTTTTCACTCTGGGGCCCATGGCAGTCTCTCGCGCCTGGATTATTGTCTGGTGCCTGCAGCCCATGCATCTTATATAACTGAGGCTGTCCACCTGGCTAGGGGCGTCTCTGACCATTCCCCTCTTTGGTTCCGGTTTTGTATTGCTCTGAAGTTGGCAGGTAGGGTAGCCCCCATTAACCCCTGGTATATACGTAACCCCAGACTTCATAAGGATCTTATTAAGGCTTTAGACCATTACTTTTTAGAAAATGAAGGATCGGTGTCCTCCTCCTTGTCTCTCTGGGAAGCCTTCCAAATGGTCATTAAGGGTCAGGCCCTGTCACTGATTGCTGAAGCGAAAAAGGAAAGGAATAAAGATGTTGTTGAAGCGGAGGCTGAAATTGGTCGCTTGGAGGGAGAACTGGAGAAGGAGGTCACTCGGGCTAAATTGCACATCCTAACTCTTAAACAGTATGATTATAGATCTCTGGTCACTGATAGTGCCAGGGCGGTCGGCAGGGAGCAGCAGGGTCGACTTTACGACCTTGGAGATATAGCAGGGAAACTTATTGCTTGGTTGGACAGAAAGGATAGGGCGGAGCGAGTAGTCCCAGAAATTATTACTGCTGAAGGAGCGCTGCTCACCGATCCCCAGAGTATAGTCGATGGCTTTGTGACATATTTTTAAACAGTGTACACCTCGGTCTCTGATCGGCCGGAGGAGGACTGCCAATCTCTGCTGTTTAGACATACAGCTCCCATGCCTGTCCAAGGAGGACCGTGATTTTTTGGATAGCGGCCTCAAGTCTGACGAAATAGCTCTGGCTATCCGCTCCTTAAATTCAGGTAAGGCACTGGGACCCAATGGGCTTCCAATTGAACTGTATAAACTTGGGCCGGATAAGCTGGCCCCTCACCTTAAAGATATGTTTGTTGAGGCCCGGGAGGAGGGGATACTGCCCTATGACCAGAGAGTGGCGTAGGTGGACAGAAAGGATAGGGCGGAGCGAGTAGTCCCAGAAATTATTACTGCTGAAGGAGCGCTGCTCACCGATCCCCAGAGTATAGTCGATGGCTTTGTGACATATTTTTAAACAGTGTACACCTCGGTCTCTGATCGGCCGGAGGAGGACTGCCAATCTCTGCTGTTTAGACATACAGCTCCCATGCCTGTCCAAGGAGGACCGTGATTTTTTGGATAGCGGCCTCAAGTCTGACGAAATAGCTCTGGCTATCCGCTCCTTAAATTCAGGTAAGGCACTGGGACCCAATGGGCTTCCAATTGAACTGTATAAACTTGGGCCGGATAAGCTGGCCCCTCACCTTAAAGATATGTTTGTTGAGGCCCGGGAGGAGGGGATACTGCCCTATGACCAGAGAGTGGCGTAGGTGGTGGTTATCCATAAGGAGGGTAAACCGAAGTCTAACTGCGCCTCTTATAGGCCTATTTCTTTATTGAACGCGGAGCCCAAAATACTTGCCAAGCTTCTCTCTAATAGGCTGATTAAGGTGATTAGCGGCCTGATTCACCCGGATCAATCGGGCTTTATCCCACATAGGAAACGGCCCTAAACCTACGCAGGTTACATGGCTTGATAGCCAGGGCTCACACCCTGCGGGAACCGGCCATAATCGCCTCACTCGATGCAACAATGGCTTTCGATACCGTAGAATGGCCATATTTGTGGGCAGTCCTGGCTAAATTAGGGTTTGGCCCTGACTTTATCCGCTGGGTGCGTTTATTATATACTGAACCGCTCGCTCAGATAGTGGTTAATAACCGGGTCTCTGCGTCCTTTCTTCTCGGTCGAGGCACTTGGCAGGGCTGTCCTCTCTCCCCCTTCTTTTCTCGCTGGCCCTGGAACCCTTAGCGGCCTGGATTCACTGGGATCCATCTATTCGAGGCATCCGGTGTCCCCTGACTGGGAGGATCGGATCTCCTTGTATGCGGATGATATTCTGCTCTATTTGACTTCACCTAGGAAGTCCCTTATTGTTGTGCGTGATGTGTTGGCGTCCTTTGGTAAAAATTCTGGGTTATCAATCAACTGGGGGAAATCTCTTTTGTTTGTTCTTAAGGGGGAGACCCCGGTTCCTCCGCGCAATTGCCCAATTCAGGTTAATACGGGCGGTTTCAAATATCTGGGGATTTTCATCTTGCTGGACCCGGCGACCCGGTATGCGAGTAATCTCCTCCCCCTTTTACAGAGGTTGAGGAGCGACACAGCTAATTGGAAGCAACTTCCCCTCTCGCTGTTGGGGCGAGCAGCCCTCTTTAAAATGATGTTGCTGCCTCGTTTCCTCTACGCCCTTCAGAATACTTTGGATGTAGTGCTGGCCAGTTATTTTCGTGAGGTGGAAGGGCTGCAGCGTAGTTTATTATGGGAGGGCAGACCCCGTATTGCTTTAGCTAAATTGACGCTTCCATGGTACGATGGTGGGGTTGCCCTCCCGGACATTAAGCGGTATTATTGGGCTTCTCAGCTGGCTGCAATCAATCATGGAACGTACGGGCCCGTGGCCGACCCCGGATATGCGATGGATAGATGGCTCCTCCCTGGAGCTAGTTACAGTAGGGCACTGTATTCTAAGTCAGCAAAGTTGATGTTGACAGGACCCACTAAGCAAGCGGTGAGGATCTGGCACGATGCCACAAGTTCTTTGGGATGGAGGAATCGGTTGACACTAGCTACCCCGCTGTTTGATTCGGAATGTCTGGGTAAGCTCTGGAATACGAGAGGGTTTGATAAGTGGGATCTGATAGGGATTGTAACCATTAGAGATATTTGGGCAAGGGGAGGATTAAGACATTTGAAGAACTTCAGGTCGAATTTGAGCTAATGGGAACTGAGTACTTTCGCTATGCGCAAGTCCGACATGCATTGAAGGCGGCTCTGCCGGAAGAGGCGGATATCCCTGAAGCCTCGCCTCTCGAGGATAGAATTTTAGATGGCCATCTACCCGAGAAAACTATTTATTTGATTGATAAGAAATTGATTAATCATAGGGCGGATCTCCTTACGGAGTTGACGGATAAATGGACGCGAGATGGCATAGAATTAGATGATGAGGATTGGCAATTGGCTGTATTTTGAGTACTGGGACAAGATCCATAACACTATACGGGAGGTTTTGGGGGTCGCAGTGCTGCCGGAGGCAAGGAGATGCCTCCTTAATATATGGGAGCCCACTGATCTTAATTTGGCACAGACACAATGGACCACACTAGGTTACATGATTGCAAAACAAAATATTGCTCAGCAGTGGGGATCCGAGCGGCCTCCTACCCTCGAGGGCTGGAAAGATGACCTGGATTGGTGTATGTTTCGTGAAAAGACTGTTTATATACCGAGAGGCCAGCCTCGAAAGTGGGCGTTAGTTTGGGGGCTTTGGAACCAATATAGGGGAGATATTTGTGCGCCTCCTAGGGACTCTGTATTTGATGTGCCCTAAACCCTGTGGGTTCTTGACATGTATGTACTTTGATCCCCGTTCCCCCCGCTTTGAAGGAAGTAATGTTGTCGTATGATGTGATTCTTCTGTACTGTGCTTTTTCTTTTGATGCCTTGGTTTAATAAAAAGAAATATAAAAAAAAGACAGGAGCTGACCGGAGCGGGTCACAAGTTTAAAAAATTTTGCGAAGCTTCGTCAACCGGCGCCAAAGTAATTGGGAAAACCAAAAAAATACTTTTCCAATGGAAACAAGGCCCTAACTAGTAGGTAGTTATAGTTAGGACCTTGTTTCTATTCAAAAAGCGTTTTTTCTTTTCCCAATAACTTTGACGCTGGTTGACGAAGCTTCGCAAAATTTATAAAACTTATGGCCCCCTCCGATCTGCACCTATCTTGAATGTTTCGGGGTGATTCGGCAAGCGGGGGCTAAGAAAAAAGGGGGGGTCCCAAAATGTGTTTTCTCCATGTTAATTCCCATAGGAAACTTTAGATACAGCTGCAGCCCGAACTGCTGAACAGAATGACACCAAATTTGGCAAACTGGTAGCCCTTAGGTCAGAAAGAGACCATTTATTAATTGGTGTAAATCCGTTCCGTAGTTCCTGAGAAATTAAAAAAATAGAGGTCGGAAAATCAATTTTCCATAGGAAAATTTAGACAGTTACAGCCGAAACTGCTGAATGGAATTACACCAAATTTGGTAAAAAGATTGTCCTTGGTTCAGAAAGAGACCATTTTTTAAATGGTGTAAATCCATTCAGTAGTTGCTGAGAATATCAAAAAATAATAGTTTCTATATTTAGAGGCGCAGTGGGTCCACGCACTCTCCCGATCACAAGCTTTATCCTAATTGGCTGTCAACACTCCAAACATGGAAGTCTTGGCAGCCATCTTGTAACCGAGGCACAAGAAAACAGGGAAACAGAGGCAAAAAACAAGAAAAGGGGGCAGGGTAGAAACAACCTGACCCCCTAGGCCTGCTCAGGGCCCATAAAAGCATTTTTTTAAAAACAAATCGGCCAAATTCATGCTGGGTGCGCGAATCCGGCTGGAAAAAAAATACTAAGAGCAGGCTCCCAAGCTTCGTGGTATTGAAGCTCCCGGGTGGAGCCAGGTCCCGGGGCCAGTGAACAAAATGTGTGTGGGGGCCCCCCAACCCCCCCCCCCCCCACACTGCCCCGGGGACTGCCGGGGTTTGATTAAATAGTAGTGGGGACCCACAGCCTCCTCAAGCTCCGGGGACAGCCACCACCGGGGCTTTTTTAAAGTATTTGTGGGGGGGCATATGTCCCCCCTGCTGCCCCGGGGACCGCCAGCCCCCGGGGCTTTATAGATAAACAAATAAACCTGTTTGGGGAGCTCAAGCCCCCCCACACGCCCCAGGGACCCCCACCTCCCGTGGCACTAAAATGCTAATTTGGGGTTCAGTTACAGAGCCCGGGGACTGCCACCTCCTCGGGACTGTGCTTTGGACAGGAGGGGGCTACGCGGCCCCCCTCCTGGAGCCAGTGATGACCCTGGGTACCACCACCACCCAGGGCCGGCAGTGTCCCGGGGTGAACACCCTCGGAACGCTGCTGTTTGCTATGGCAAGGCGGGAGCCGTACAGCTCCCGCCCTGTGATAGCAAACTGTGGTTTGGATTTTCTCACTTCCAAAATTCAAACCAGATTCCTTTTCCACAAGGGGAGCTGCATGTTAGCAGCTCCCCATGTGGAAAAGCAGTGCCGGCTGCCGCAGGAGGCAGGGAGCCGGCAGGGAC
Source organism: Lissotriton vulgaris (assembly GCF_964263255.1). Classification (NCBI taxonomy): domain Eukaryota; kingdom Metazoa; phylum Chordata; class Amphibia; order Caudata; family Salamandridae; genus Lissotriton; species Lissotriton vulgaris. The sequence continues at coordinate 1,104,203,908 of NC_141693.1, forward strand.
TGTGGGGTATTGAGGCTCCCCTCACAGTCCCTAACGAAGTGGCCAGGCCCCGGGGGATGGGGTCCCTGGGGCCAGAAGGGGCCCAAGAAGGGGACAACGCAGCCCCCTCCCCAATAAGATTTATTTTTTTAAGTCACGAAAGGCCGGCCCCGGGGGAGGGGGGCCACACATCCCCCCTCCATAATAATAAAAAACAATTGCCCATGCCCCGCGGGATGGGGTCCCCAGAGCCCGGAATTGGCCACGGGAGGGGGGCCCACGTGGCCCCTTCCCGTTAGTATATATTTATATTTTTTTAATGGGGGTTAGTCCCTGAGGGATAGGGTCCCCAGGGCCCAAAAAAATTAAAAGAAGGGGGGCCACACAGCCTCCCTTCCAAAAAAAATAATTTAAAAAACCTTGGGATTGTGCTGGAGGCCCGCCCCCTCCCAGCAACACTCTGCAAACGCGTCCTGTGGCGTGTTTAAGTTGGGGAATTAAGTCTCCTTTAATCCTGAGGGCCCCTGGGGGCCAACTAGCCCACCAGGTATCACCAGTAAGCGCCACAGGCCTGCGTTGCAGAGAGGTGGACCAGGCCACACCCCTTTTTACACCTCTCTGAAATACGGCTCTGTGGAGCTTACTGGAGGTACCTTGTGGGCCGGTTGGACCCCAGCGACCCTCAGGATTCAAGGGGATTTAATCTCCCAACTTTAAACACGCCACGGGGCGTGTTTGCACAGTGGTGAAGGGAGGGGGCGAGCCTGAGGTGACATGTGTGCAAACACGCCCTGTGGTGCGTTTTAAGTTAGGGAATTAAGTCCCCTTCAATCCTGAGGGCCCCTGGGGGCCAACCAGACCACGGGTACCTCCAGTAAGCGCCACAGGCCTGCGTTGCAGAGAGGTGGTTCAGGCCACACCCCATGTTACACCTCTCTGCAGCTCAGCTCTCCGGCGCTTACTGGAGGTACCTAATTGGCTAGTTGGACCCCAGGGACCCTCAGGATTCAAGGGGACCTAATCTCCCAACTTAAAATGTGCAACGGGATGCGTTTGCACAGTGGTGAAGGGAGGGGGCTACCTGAGCTGACATGTGTGCAAACATGCCCTATGGCACGTTTAAAGTTGAGGAGTTAATTCCCTTTCAAACCTGAGGGCCCCTGGGGGCCAACTAGCCCACCAGGTGCTTCCAGTAAGCGTCCCTGCACTGCGTTGCAGAGAGGTGGTCCAGGCCATGCCCCTTTTTACACCTTTCTGCAACGCAGCTCTGTGGTGCTTAACTGGAGGTACCTGGTGGGCTAGTTGGACCCCAGGGAGTTTGAAGTATTCTCCTTTATGTTGATACCGCTATCTCACAAAAGTTAGCTTCCCCTTATATATTTTTTACAAATGTTCTCGTTGTAGGCATCTACATTACTAAGATACACCGCTTTAAGAGGACTAGGTGACATCTAGAAGGCAACCATAAAAAACATTCTAAAGTAAGTAGGCCTTTTATATCTTAAGCAATGTATTTTTCCTTTTTGAAGGGATATGTATGCCATGTACCTTTAATTACTCCATTTTAGATGTGGCGTCCCCATCACACCTTTTTTGAAGAATAAGCCAAACTTAGAGATACCAATAAGATGTCTTCTGCTGCGTTCTGCTCTTTTGTACTCCCTTCAGGTAAAAGGTTTTTCTGTGGTAGGCTAGTAGTTTCTGCATGTACTAGTATGTGATCAGGGTTGAACAACAACTGTTGTTATTGTTATACGTTTCAGCATACAGCTGCCTTATCCAACACTAAAAGAGAAATATAAATCTGGCCTTGTGGACCTCTACAAATCTTCAGGTAACCATTAGTGACCATGTTCACCCCATAAATGTAAAATGTCGAGGTTCTCCTTACATTGGATTGGGCTAAAGGGTGCGTAATCCAGTAGGAGTATCCTCATAAGCTTGCACGTGTTCTAGAAAGGTACTCATTGAATGGGTCCCTCTAGCGTGCTATATGACGTCACCACCATTTGAAATATAGAAATGACCTTCTTTTCTTTTCTCTTCTGTTATTGAGTATCACACTGAGCCTTATGGGATATAAGGTTTCACATGTCGGTGTAAAGTAGGATGATTTTTGAGTGTTTGTGGTGGTCCATATTGTTGTCTCAAATGTAAACTAAAATAGACTATGTATTTTAGGGCATATCAGTAAATCATTTCTTTTTGTGCATATTGTTCTAGATCCACACCCCAGGTTCAGAGATCCTATACCGTATTGTCTCTGTTCGGTCCTGATGAAGGTGGTCCCCAATGCGACATTTCCACCGAACCGCGTCTCTAAAATCTAAATGACTTTAGTCATTAATTGGACTACAGTTTCAACGCTATAGGAAATCCTTTTCTTTTGTTATTTCTGTGATGGGATGGATGTTTAGGAGTATGTATGTGTTGTATGTGTGGCTCTTTACCTGGTGTGCACATTTAATTGATTTTGTGTTCTACATGAATTTGAAGAATTAAGGACATATATTCACAACTTTAATGTATTGCAAAATGTTTTTCTTGTAGCCTCTGTGCAGAATGTATATATTTTTATAATTGATGAATCTGAAAAATATGATAAAAGACTTTTTAACTGTAAAAATGAAATAAAATGAGAAAAAATTTACATTTTGTGTAGATATTGTTGGTGTATGCCCTATGTTTGAGAGGTAACTCCTATGGTATAAGTAATTATAGGTCAAGAGGGAGCCCTTTCTCTGTTGTTCTTGATTTTGCTCTCCCTTCTACTCCCTGACCTGAAAGTAACTTCCAGAGGGGGTCCCCCTTCTTTACTATTTGGACCCCAGGGACCCTCAGGATTCAAGGGAACTTAATCTTCCAACTTACAACATGCCAGGCGGTGCGATTGCAGAGTGGTAGATAAAGGGGGCATGGCCTTTGTCTACCTCTCACCAATCCCACTGCGTGGGGCTTACTGCTATTTGGCCCTTAAAGGACCCCTGGGGCTTACTGCTATTTGGCCCTTAAAGGACCCCCAGCAGTGAAGACTTCAATCCCATCCAAGAGCGTGCCAGGGAGTGCGTTTGTAGAGTAGTGGGCAAAGTGGGCATGGCCTGGTACGAGCACTTAACAACGCTGCTGTGTGGGACTGACTGGAGGTAATAGTTTGGGATGTTAGCCCCCAAGGATGTTCTTGGGGGCCAACTACCCCTCTTGTTACCTACAGTAAGTCCCACTGGGGGGTAAGGCTGTGGCTCCCTTTCTCTACCACTCTGCAAACGTGCCTCGTGGCAGACTACGGGATGGGGGATGAAGTCCAATTTAGTCCTGAGAGTTTGGGGGCCAAGAATCCCTCCTGGTACCTCCTGTAAGTCCTATGGAACGGAATTCCTGAGCGTTGGTTGGACACCCAGCACCTTTTCTCCACCACTCTGCAAACGCTACTACTAGTTAAAGTAGCATATTTCTGCTCCTCTGATTTAGAGGTAATTTTAATCCCCCTGCCCTATTATGTACTAGGGGCTTACAGAGGAAGCCATGCTAATCACTGGGGTACCTCAACGCATACTGTTCCCTAGTATATGTAGGTGTTTTCACTGTATTCTAAGTGTCTTTTAGAATAGCCCTAGCTCTAGGCCTGGTTAGTCAGTCAGTTACCACCGGTACCTGTCAATAAAAGTTGTGGGCACAGGATGATTTTGCAACAAGGCCTCTTTCTGCTCCTCTGTTGGTTCTTTCTGCACGTCTTGCTTCTTTCTGCACTTTTCTTCGTCTTTGTGGACTTCTATTGCTTCTTTCTGCATTTCTGAGCGTTTTTTCTTCTTTCTTCAAATGTCCTACCTCTGTAGAGCATAGTTAGAAACTAGCATTTAAATACCTTTGAAATTCACTTAAAAAACCATAGGTTTCAGGCACGTTATAGTTAGAAATTAGCATTTAAAAAACCTTTGAAATTCACTGAAATAGCCAAAGGTTTCAGGCACGTTATAGTTAGAAATTAGCATTTAAAAAACCTTAGAAATTCACTGAAAAAACAATAGGTTTCAGGGGCGTTATAGTTAGTTGGAGATTTCACTTGTACAAAACCATAGAAATTCCCCCGTTATAGTTAGTTCAGCTAACTATAATTTGTGCCCCTGCAATGCACTGCTGATGACGTCACATATTGCATCACTCATGACATGGTCAGTGACATCACTCATAATATCACTGATAACATCTCAAATGACGTCATTGATGACATCATCCTTGTGATAGAGTGGCAGATCTCCTCTCACCCTAATATAACCTTTGATATACACACACTCTAAAATACAAAATACCAGTTCCAAAACAATGGACACACCGATACCATATAGAACATACCCATTCACTAATTCCAAGATCTACGCACACACCCACTCATGCACCAAAAGTCCTAAATAGTCACTTATATATGCACTCACTCATCATATGTACTCATACACCTATACATATACTTACACAAGGCCAATCATCCATAGAGTTACTCAAACACTGAGTAACACATGCAAAGAAAGAATACAGTTATTCACACACCACCACACTTACTTCTACTGAAAGTAACACATACTTACTCTCTTAAACAATCACTTATAGAAACACATACTCATTTATAGAGCTACTCTTCCAATATCTCACTCTCACATATACTCACTTACATACACCAATAGTCACATATACTAGTTTAAAACAAATGTAGTTACTCATAAAGACACTAATGAGACAGTCATTCACTCACCAACACACACACTCATCCACTCATACAGTCCTGCACACATGCTGTCTTCAACACATACAGACAGTGACTTACTCATTCATGCATCTATGCACACAGTAATACCCCCAACGAACCACACAGACAGCTGTTGTTTGTACTGGGATTTCCTTGCTTCCCCCAGTCACATGCAAGAGGAGCGGGAGTAGATAGCACATACGACTGGAGTGTGGCAGTGGTCTAAAATCTCTCTGGTTGTGTCTGGGTCAGTGGATGGTGTCCCATGCCCCACTGAACGTTGGGCTGGCTCCCTGGGAGATGAGGGATGCCAGGGCCAATAATAATTTGAGGTAGGGGGCCCCCCACACACCCGCTTCCCTGCATCATTAAATAAAATATATGTGCTGACCCCAGGCAATGGCTCACCCCAGGGGTTATTTTAGGAAGCAGCTGTGAAGCCCAATGTGCTCCATTATTCGCAAAAGGACAGAGTTTACAAAATTTTACAGAGAATGTCTTGTGCCCCGTTGGGCCGATTTTGACGATCTTGGGCTCATTTTGCTCCTGGTGATGAGTCCTACCTACCTGGAGCACTTTCAGTAGGCCTCCTGTTGGAGTGCACTTTGCAGAGAACTGCCTTTACTAGCATGCTGTGTCAGACTTCTCCCTTGTTTGGCCCCTTATGCTCCACTTCTCCTGCTTGAGCACTGAAGTCCAGGTCTTGCCAAAATTGGCCCTCAGGCTTCATAAGGGCGTCAACACCACTGGCCTTGGAGAGACATACGAGTCCTAGGGTTTCACTGCAGACAGAATCCTTAGCCCATCAGGACATCAGGGGGGATTGTTCTTCCAGCTGCCCATGGTGTTGCCGCCATCGCAGTCCAAGTGCAGGCTATTGCTCTCCTTCACTGGTTCTTTTGTGGCAGTTGTCCCGTTTTCCCCGGCTTTTGGCTCCAACCTGGCTAATTAAACAAAGTCAAGGGCAGGGCTGTTGTCTTGTTTCTTTTTGTATGCTGGAGGCAGATTCTTTTGATGTGTGATGAGGGCAGAGCAAAACACCTCCCCAGCCATCCATTCTGCAAGACCTACTGTTAATCTATACCAAGGCCATTTAGTTCACTGTCTGTCTCCGATTCAAATTGATCACTGGAAGAGCCATCAACAGCCCAGGCAGCTAGCCACCCATAGAAAGGGCCCATAAACGTTTGGGAGGAAAATTCCAACTTTCTAAAAGTGGCATCTTAAAAATAATAATTTATAATTTGACCTTACAATTGAAGAGGATTTTAAATTAAAAAAAACATGAGTGAAATAAATATTTCTCTAGCTGCTGCAAATCCAAACTTAGGGGCCGATTAGGATGGCGGACGGATTGCCTCTGCCGGGCTGGCGGTAGCCACCGCCGGCCCGGCGGGGGCAATCCGTCCGCCATCCTCCCTGAAATGACCCTCGCCACAATAAGATGGCTGGGGGGTCTGCGGTTGACGGGAAGACCGTCCGCCGCTTTGCGCTGCGGTCGTCTTGCAACCGTGGCGGAAAAGGTCTAATATGGTGGCGTGTCTATCAGACACCTTCAGCCATATTAGGATGGGCTTTGGGGAATGCCTTTCCGTGGCGGCAATGCCGCCACGGAAAGGCATACAGTCTTTGCTTTGGGGGCCCGTTGCGGGCCCTCAGGGTGAAGGGGGGGTGAGGATGCACATGGGGGGTACCTATGGTACCTCCCTGCGTTTCAATGTACAACATGGCAGGCACTGCGCGGTGCCTGTCATATTGTGCTTTGACACGCACAACATGCATTTTTAGCAATGCGGCGGGTGGTGCTTTGAGCACCGCCCGCTGCAATGTTAAAAATGCAGGATGCACCCGCCACTGTGGCGGGTGCATCCTAATTCGGCGCACGGGACATCCGCCATTACGGCGGACAGTCCCTTGCCACGACAGGATGGCGGACGGACAAAGTCCGCCCGCCATCCTAATGACCCCCATAGCATGTAATTAATGTAGCAATGTAGCTTAATGATTCCCTTTGGCAGCAACCAGCCTTACTACAGTGAATTTGTTTTAGGGATATTTGAGTATAACGACAAATTCAATATGAATTTCTAAATGCAATAATTTTAAATATCTGCACCCAGCCTTTATCGGCATAAAGGTCTACATATGCATGACTTATTAATATTTAAAATGAAGGTTTAATCCTTTCAAAATGGGATACCTTGACAGGTCGAATTTGCAGTTGAAAACTGCCCCAGGCAGATTACCTGTGTACAGCTACTGGGTCGTGCATGACCGTAATCTCTCATGTGCAGCCTGCACCCTTAAGCAAATGTGCGTGCAGTTCTTTATTTTTTTACAGAGTTTTATATAGAGCTAACATGACCGAAAGCTATTGGGTATCAGAGCGCTTTACACAAACACCAGTTGCGTTACACGAGGACACATTCATTTTGTTAGGTACGGGGAGATTAAGTGATTTGCCTAGACTCACAGAATGTTGCGCGCCATTGCTGAGATTCGAACCTGGTTCCCCAGATTTGAGGTCAACCATCATAGCCATCAGGCTACATCCTTTCCCCATACTTGTTCACTAGTAACCAGCCCTGTGCCCCGAACCCTAGCTATGTCACAAAGGCCTTATCATAAAAGACAGACACCGGAGGTAATATGCGCAGTCCAATTTCCATGCAATTATTGGGGGTGAGACTCAGGTACTGAGACTCACCCAAAGTAAATGTCCTAAAACTGTGTGATGAAAAAGCAGAAAACCTTGGCTTACTAAAAGGGTGGAACTCATCTGCAACAGGTGGTTTTGAAGCGCAACAGGTGGTTTCGAAGTTGGACCCAACATTTGTCCTGAAGGCCAATTCCAGATATCAGCATGCTTATGAGATAGTTCTTCAAATTTTGTATTCTAATTCTAGCATTCCTTCGCATCTAGTTGTAAGAAAGTGTTTAATACCTTATAAATGGAGCGAACAAAACCTTTTGAAGTTTTACATTCTTTGCTCATCTCATTTAGAGCAGCCAACAAAGGATAGCATGGTTCAACTCCTAGCTTGAGTGGATGTGTTATGGAATATATTACACAGCTATACAGGTTAGCAAACATTGAATCCCGCAAGAAGTACAAATGCAATCAACTAAACCTTTGTAAGCTTTATGGGAAGCTTTATGGGAAGAGGCAGAGGGTTCCTCTTTGTTAGGAATATGCAGGGGAGCCACCTGCCCAGCACCACAAACCTTTGTTAATCATTAGCGAGTAGACTTGTCTAAGTCTTTGGAAGAGAATTTTAGGTCAGTTGTATAGAAAACAGCAACCAAGTAATTGTTGTACGTAAAATTAAAATTGTTGTTTCTTGTAAATATCACGAAGCATGTGAAAATGTTAATGCTTAGTATATCTTCAACCATGTCAAGAATGAGAAAAGCAGGATGGAGTGATCTATATTTTAAAACAAATTGCCTGAAAAACGTCCATGTAGTATCTCTGCTCTTGTGCTAGCTGCAGACACATCAGCATACAGGACTCGCGCTTTGCTACGGGCTCCACGCGGCTTCCAGGCCCAGCACACAACACACTGAGGCAATATTATAGTGCTGCTGAGTGTTGGACTTGACCCTTTTTACAGGGTCATCCCAGAACTTTTTGCCTTCCTCCTTTATTTTGTCTGACCTGTTTTTGTTGGTTTTATGACTCTTTGCACTTTACCACTGCTGATCCGTGCTAAAGTGCATTTTCTCTCCCTATTATAAATTGATGTATAGATTAGTGACTCCATGATTGGCTGGTTTGGTTTACTTGTCAGACCCTAGTGCACTGCGTATGCCCAGGGCTTGTAATCCAAATGCTGCTAGTGGGCTTGCAGCACTGGTTGTGCCAACCACAGAAGCAGCCTATAAAAGTGTGTCCAAGGTTTGCCATTGTAGATCCTGTGTGCAGTCTGGTACTGCCATGCTGACTGGGCAAGTGCACCCACTTGCCAGTCCCTAAATCCTTCCCTTTTCTTCATATCAGACACCCCTGCCCGGCAGGGTGCATTCTAAGTATATGGTAGGACATGCCTTGGTGTGTGTGGCATGTCCTAATAGTGAATTACAGCCATTTTCATTTTTCACTATTGCAAGGCTACCTGTTCTCCATAGGCCAGAATGGGCAGTTAGATTTTTTCATCCTATAATCCTAACTGACTCAGAGAACATGGTAGAATTTCAAGTTTAGTATGCGTGAACTCAGAATGATAAAATACATCTTTTAGTGAAGTTGGTTTTAACATTCTGTGTTTGAAAATACCACTTTTAGTAAGTAGGTATTTTCTTGCCTAATTATCCAAGCCTGCCTCTTCTAGGCTGTGTATTCCTTGTCTGGAGTTTGAGTGTCCGGGCTGGGGGATTCCAGTAGACAGGGTGAGTCCGCCCAGTGGTGAATAGAGAGATCTGCATCTAGATGGGTGGGAGAAGTTGCACCTGGGACCTGAATAGGGCTGTGTCTGCCCCCCACAGGGCTGGCTCCACCCCCGGTGGTGCGTCTGATGTCTCTGCCCTGCACTGTGAAAGGAGAGAAGGACTCATGTCAACAAAGTGCTCCACGGCTGTGCTTTCCACCCACATTGCTGGCTCCACCTCCTGTGGGGCGTCTGATGTTTCTGCCCTGCACCGTGAAAGGAAAGAAGGAGTCTTGTTAACAGACTGCTCCAGAACTGGTTTGGACTGGGCAAAGGCCCCCCTGCCCTCAGAGGACAAACAATTTTGGGGTATAAATATTGGGACCCTGATCCCAAGACATTAGATCACTTTTGGACTACAAGAAGAAACCTTTGCTGAGGAGTGGAACCTGAAGAAACTGAGGAGAGACTATCCCTAAGCTGAAGTGCTGCTTGGGGGATTGGCCTGCAGTGGTTGCCTGACTGCCAAAGAAAGGAGAAATAACTTTGTGTGCTTTATTTTCAACTTGTGAAGGATCTCCAAGGGCTTGGAAAAGAGCTTGCCTCCTGCTGAAGTCTCAGGGACAACAGACTTCACCCCCAGCTCCCCAGAGTTCTTTGGAAGTACCTGCTACTGTTTTGGGGCCTGCTGAGGGACTGCATGTCGCAAGGAGCTGGAAGCGCAACTCAACGAGGAAGAAGTGTGTCGCTGTTGCTGCTACTGCCGTCGCATCTTGAATGTCGGCGCTGTAACTGTGGTATTGCACCGCATCGAGAGAAGCGTTTTGCAATGAAGAGGAAGCGTGTCACCGTCGTTGCAGCTGCCGTTGCATCGTGAATGTCGGCACTGTAGCTGTTGTATTGCACCGCATCAGGAGAAGTGTCTCATAACTAAGGAGAAGCGTTTCGCCGTCGCTGTTGCTGCCATCGCATCTTGTATGTCACCGCTGTAGTTGTCGTATTGCACCGCATCAAGAAAAGTGACGCTGTAGTTGTCGCATAGTGCGGAAACCTCTTGCAAAGTTGGAGTAGAGTGCCCCAGCCGAAGCTGTTGCCGTCGCAACGCTGAACAAGGGTGTCGCCGCTGACGCATTGAACTGAGACTTCTCGCATCCTCGGAGAAGCATGCCGCAATTGGAAGATCTTGACGTCTTTATTTCTTTGCACCGGAACTTTGCAGCATTTCCATCGCTGCAACTCTTTTGTTGTGGAAGTGCAACGCATCGTAAGGTACCTTGACGCAAAGTGTCGCATCTTAACAACTGAACTAAGCTAAAACTACCATCCTAAGTATAGTATTGTGGATTTTTGTCATTTGTGGTCTTGTGTTAAGTCTTTATAAAGAATACTTATTTTTAATATACAACTGTGTGGTGTCCATCTGTAGTGTTGTCACTGGGTTACTTTATGTGGTCACAAATGCTTTACACACTGCCTCTGGGATATGCCTGTCTACTTGTGCCAAGCTACCAAGGGAATGAGCAGGGGTTAATTTAGGAGTGTACCCCCTTACCCTGACTAGAGGCAAGGGTCCCTATTTGCCACAAGTACCTACCTGTGCCAACTAGAGACCCCCAAATCTAACACTGAGCCAATAGAAACTCTTGTGGGTCGCACCTATTGCGTCATAGTGTAGACACCACAGTACGCATCAAATTCTAAACCGCAAATAATAATAACAAGCACTGCAGTGACACACAATGTTTTCAGGCTACTAGGTTCACTACCACCTTAGATTTTATGTTTTGCTGTTATACACAAATCCTGATTCAAATCTAATACACATCAGCTGATTCTGCCCGAGTTGCTGGGTTTTCTTCCTAACAAGGGAGTAGGCAAAAATCTAAAATAAGCCTACCTTTAAACCATACCTCTGCTCACACTGAGCATGCAAAGTCAGCTAGTTCAACCCTCTTAGAAGAGCCCCATTTACACTTTCTTCCTCTTTCTAACTATTCACCATAGCTCCCACTCTACCAATTATATTCATCTGTTTTCCCTTCACCTTTCCTCTCAATCGCCAATCCAAATATACTTTCTTCAATCCATCGATCTTTTCAAGTATACATTGATTCTTTGACCGACCAATGTAGCCAAATATTCATCTTTCCATCCATCAATACTTTGTCTCTTCCTTCCGACGTCTTTTCACCCATCTGTACATTCTTCCATCCACTTAGACTTTCATTTATCGACCCTTCACATTTTACTCCATCCAGTCACCTTTCCTTTTTTCTTCCATTCACTCCCATCAATCCCTTTAACCCTACATTGTGTCCATCCTTTCACTTTGCCATCCATTCATTTACCTTTCTTCCTTTCATCAAGACGGAAGTCCTCATCCTGGGATCCTCACCCGCCGTAGGGGACGACTCCTGGTGGCCCCCCGCCCTAGGCAGAGCACCCAAACCAACAGACCACGCACGCAACCTGGGCTTCATCCTGGGCTCCTCCCTCTCCATGACCAGACAAGTCAACGCCGTCTCCTCGTCGTGCTTCAACATCCTGCGCATGCTACGTAAGATCTTCCGGTGGATCCCCACCGAGACCAGGAAGACGGTCACCCAGGCCCTCGTCACCAGCCGTCTGGACTACGGCAACACCCTCTACGTTGGAACCACCGCCAAACTCCAGAAGAGACTCCAGCGGATCCAGAACGCCTCAGCACGACTCATCCTGGACATCCCCCGTCGCAGCCACATCTCCGGACACCTGAGAGACCTGCACTGGCTCCCGGTCAACAAGAGAATCACCTTCCGTCTCCTCACCCACGCACACAAAGCCCTACACAGCCAAGGCCCAGGATACCTCAACAGCCGCCTCAACTTCTACGCTCCCAAACGCCAGCTTCGATCGACCAGCCACGCCCTTGCCACCGTCCCCCGCATCCGTAGAGACACCACAGGGGGACGGTCCTTCTCCTACCTCGCCGCCAAGACATGGAACTCCCTCCCCACCCACCTCCGCCTGACCCAGGACCACCTCGCCTTCAGGAAGCAACTCAAGACCTGGTTGTTCGAGCAGTAGCAGATCCCCCTCCCCCAGCGCCTTGAGACCCTCTGGGTAAGTAGTGCGCTATATAAATGCGATGATTGATTGATTGATTGAACCCACCCTACTCTATTGTTTGCCATTTCTTCCTTCTTTCCTTTCATTTTTTCTTCCTTTCTTTCACCCTCCTCCCTTTATTTATTTTCCCTTTCCATCTACTCAACTTTTTTCAACCCATCCTTACTTTTACACTCTTTTTCAACTCTCTCATCCTTTCCATTTTCCTCTGTCTTTTTCATCACTTTCATCATTAGGTCGAGTTTACTCGAACCTTATGCTGTCCATCCAAAAGCTGACTTTTTATGATCCGGATTTTCAAAAGTTCACGTGAAATCACGTGAACACAAGCTCCTTTGTGCACAAGCTTCCCCCTGCCAGCAGCATTTGCCACATCAAAGGGTTCCGCTGCCCGCCCCCCGCCGTCACTTATTCACGGCCGCAGGCCGTGACTTCCAAGGGTTCCGCTGCCCCGCCCCCTGCTTCACGGCCATCTGTTCCCCAGCACCTCCCCTCTCTCTCCCCTAATTATTCACTGCTGGCCGCCTGGCCGGCCGGCACATCTAGTTTTCCACGGGTGCTCTGCGAGGGCCGGGGCTTTGAGCGCCTAGGCGTTTTTTTTCCTTCTATTATTTTTAAGTTGCTTACAGACTTGAAGCACCGTGTGCCGGTGGTAAGAGCCTCCCATCTAAATTCTCTGGATTTAAAATGTGCTTTCCTCGTCACCGCGCAACAACCCCCCCTGTGCTGCCACTCTTCCCTGCAATTTTTATGTTCTGGTCACACTTCGGGCACTATAACTCGTTGAGCACACCGTTTATACTCGTTTTTTAGACTCTTCCCTGTTTAGTGTTGCACTTATATCACGTGGGCATTTCACAACTGCACTCGCCCGCATGTTTTTACTATTTTTTCACCTTTCCAGGTTCCTTGCGCACATGTCGGCTACTAGGTTCGGTTATGAACCTGACAGTATTATACGCCCGCTATGGGTGAATACTTCTTGTAAGCGCTGTTTTTTCTGGTCTCATTCACAGATGTTTTCCCCTGACGAAGGTCACACCGTTGCCCGAAATGCATCGGGATTGATGTAAGAATACGTAAATGTTACAACAATGCTTCAAATACAAAACTGCATTCATATTCCTTAGCCCGCTTTAAATATAAGCACACATTAAATACGTTTGTTTAGGAGTGCTTCTCTTTGTCTGAGAGCACTCCACACAACTGCTGGGGTTACTGCCGCACTGTTGCTTGCAAAATCCGTCATTAACCCCCCCCTCCCCCTCAATAGTGCGCTCCCTGCTGTTTTGACACCAGGCGTTTGCAAAATAGGGTTTCTTTAAGCAGAAAAACAAGGGAAATCGAGAGAAGAGCAGCAGGCTCTCTGCCTAGCTGCCTGCTAAAAAATATTTGCTCCTCCACCCTCTCCGAGAGGTAGTACTGCCACTCATGAGACCCTCCTCTCACATTGACCCCTCCATTGCCTCAGCTCACCTCTCCTCCCCCTCTTTTCAAAATGCAACTCAACCATTTTGGTACATTTGCTTCCAGCAGCAGCACGATTTGGTGCGAGCGCTAATGAAAGCCTGACTTTCCTCATTATCCTGCAGCACTGCTTCTAATCACCTCTTTCATTGTTCAGTGCACACGTACTGTACAAAGGCCAGAAAGGTCCAACCACCGAGAGACACCACAGGACAACTCCACAAACAGCCTTTCTTTGCTTTAAAAAAACGCAGATTATGGGTTTTACCATTCCAGCTGCTTCCCCCAGTGAAAGTTGGGTAACCGTGAATGACCAGCCTCCAGCAACATGTTCTATTGCACAATGATTTCTTTGGTTTGACATGCAAGGGAAGGTTATTTGCTAAGAGTTTGCAGCAAGTTACATTCTTGCGGGGAAACACTCGGAGGCAAGAGGATGGGGTACCATATGTCGCACTCTTGCTAAAATGTAGGTGATTTGAATTATAATGAAAACGCACACACTGAATATTTGTGCTTAAATGGGGTACATCCTCCTAAACCTGCAGAGTTCACACGTATGCAATATGAATCGTATTACACACGGAACACAAAGATAAACATTAAAAGAATTCTGCTAAAGTACTATAGTCAAAAGTGAACATCTATGAGCTGAATTTTGTTGCTTAGATAGGGGCACTCTTTCCTAAAAATGCAGAGTAGGTACGCATGCAATGCAAACCGTATTACACCCACACGATATAAAGATACACGTTTAAAGGAATTCTAATAAAGTACTGCAGTCAAGATGTAGCTGAATACAGCTAGCTAGAAACATTGGGATCGCTGCTTTTTGGTTATCCGTAGTAGTCCTTTCAACCATAACAAGCATTGGCAAAACCAAAACGTCTCGCCTGTTTGAATTGCTACCTGATACAGCTGTGCGTGCTCTAATCAGAGGGAGATACGGTGGACTTGTCATGTCTGCCCCTTTCTAGCCTGTCCACGGATCTCTTGGTGCTACCAAGCTGTATGGTACTGTAGGCTTGCGCAGGCCGTTGCGCTGCACATTCTTCCCTGCTCTGACTGTGCAATGTTTAACACAGTAATCCTCAGAGTCCACGTCTGTAGACACACATGCTACTAATCTCCCTTCACTCGATTTATCACGTCATGGAAGCAATTGTTGTTTGCAACCTTATACCCCCTCACCCTCACATACCCTCACCCTCACACCCCTACACAACCCCCCTCACACCCCCTCACCCTTATCCTCACACCCCCTCACCCTTACACACACTCACTCACCCTCACACACCCTCTCACCCCCCTCACCCTCACACACCCTCTCACCCTCACTTACACCCTCTCACCATCACACACCCCCTCACACACACCCTCACCCTCACACCCCCTTACCCTCACATCCCCTCACCCTCACACCCCTCACCCTCACACCCCCACACCCTCACACCCCCACACACCCTCACACCATCGCACCCCTCACCCTCACAACCCTCACCCTCACACACCCCCTCAACCTCACACACCCTCACCCTCACCCTCTCACACACCCCCACACACCCTCACACTCTCACACACCCTCACCCTCTCACACACCCTCACACTCTACCACCCTCACTCTACCGCCCTCACTCTACCGCCCTCACTCTACCACTCTACTGCCCTCACTCTACTGCCCTCACTCTACCACTCTACCGCCCTCACTCTACCACTCTACTGCCCTCACTCTACCACTCTTCCGCCCTCACTCTACCACTCTTCCGCCCTCACTCTACCACTCTACCGCCCTCACTCACTCTACCACCCTCACTCACTCTACCGCCCTCACTCACTCTACCGCCCTCTATCTATCTATCGCCCTCACGCTATCTATATATCGCACTCACTCTATCTATCTATCACACTCACTCTATCTATCTATCACTCTCACGATATCTATCTATCGCCCTCACGCTATCTATCTATCGCCCTCACGCTATCTATCGCCCTCACTCTATCTATCGCTCACCCTCACTCTATCTATCGCTCGCCCTCACTCTATCTTTCGCCCTCACTCTATCTATCTTTCGCCCTCACTCTATCTATCTTTTGCCCTCCCTCTAGCTATCTATCGCCCTCTATCTATCTTACGCCCTCACTCTATCTATCTTTCGCCCTCACTCTAGCTATCTTTCGCCCTCCCTCTAGCTATCCATCGCCCTCCCTCTAGCTATCTATCGCCCTCCCTCTAGCTATCTATCGCCCTCACTCTATCTATCGCACCACCACAGCATCACTCAGGGGTACCACAGCATCACTCAGGGGCACCACAACATCACTATGCGCTACCACAGCACCAGTGAACGCCACAGCATCACTCAGCACCACTGAACGCAACAGCATCACTCTGTGCAACCATTCAACAACAACTGGTTCTAATATGTTCTCTCAATGTTTCAAGCTTTAGTACAAATGTCACAAAAATATGTTAATATTTCCCTTCTGTTCTTGAATTTTCATCACAATAAAATACACTGAACATATTCTTTCCAAAAGTTATTTACAAAGTTTAAGCTATTGCAATTATAAATTACAATAACTTTTATTTAAATGTTAATTATTAAAAAAAATTAAATGCCATTGTAATTTGTAAAATCAATACATCTAAGTCACGTAAATACAAAACATGTTGCATTACAAATGCTATAGGTGTCACATTTGCAAAAGTTATAACTATTGACATTGTAAATCACAAAGCTATTAATTTAGCTATTTTCAAAACCAACACATAAATAAAATAATTGTCATTTACAAGACCAATAGCTCAAACTTTCCTAATGCGAGACCTATTGCATTGCAAATGCTTGTTTTTATATGTTGTCTTCACTGTGCAGCCCAAGGAAACATCCTCTCTGCTAGTAATCCTTAAGAGTGTTATTTATGAGCCTTTATCTCCAAATTTGCAGACACACAAGGCCCTTTAATTAATTTACCCTATAAATGGAGTGAGTTCACCAGGCCCAGTGAAACTGCTTTTTAGGTCTCGCCTGAGCAGTATATGCACTGCTCGGCGAGACATTTAGTATACAGGTTTTAAAAGGGCTACCAGACCTCGCTGGCCTAACGCTTGCGTTCACGCGCGCAGCTGCCATCTGCCTCCTTTCCAGCATGATCACTGCTGCGCGCAGCACTCGCGTGCTTACCACAGAGCGTGCCCTTGCGATCACTTTCGCTTGGATCGCGATCGCTATCACTTTAGCTTTCATGGCCGCGTGGCCGTAACTATTACGGCCGCGTGGCCAATGCTTGTTTTCTCATATTACTGAACATGTTTTCTCATGTTTCACCCTTCACGGATTGTGTCAGTGTTTGTGATCAGGAGCTCCTGCCTGGCTTTGACTGTGCCCTTGGTTTAGCCGTACAAAAGGGAGTGGTGATGGACGGAGCATCTGGATCAATCAAACACTCACACCCAGTCAAAAGATCTGGGTTTAATCCATCACCGTTCTTTAGGCCATTCTGCCACCCCAGTCCCTTGCTCACTTTGCCACTGGATTCAAGCCAGCCGGGCTGAAGACGGCTAGAATGCCAGAAACCGGTCCTCGGAAGCTTGCTTCCAGTCCAGGGAAGACATGGCTTGGCAGTTCGGGCTGGACTGTTCCCATGAGGCACATGGTCAGACTGATTTGCATATAGCATGACTGAACTGGGGTGGCAGAGTGGGCTAAAGAATGGTGATGGATTAAACCCAGATCTTTTGACTGGGTGTGAGTGTTTGATTGATTCAGATGCTCCGTCCATCACCAACCCCTTTTGTACGGGTTTAGCCGTAGGCAGCGATAACCACAGATATTACATTTTATTTCCCAACTCCGGCGAGGTGCATCCTGTTCACTGTTTCCCGTTACTGCGTTCAGAGGACATATTCTTTCTTTAATTCGAACCACGTCCTTCTTTGCATCATCATGTCCCAGTTCAGCTGCAGTAAAGTGAAAGACGCAAATTAAAATACAATACTTTAATCTTACACCGTTTTCTGTGACATTTCATCTGTGTGCAGGGGAACGTGCAACACACGCCTAAGAATAAGTACCCATTGCAGAGGTGTTTATGTGCCTTTCCCACTTCCGCCGTAGTCTGATTTTGTACGCACTTTGCCGGTTTTTGTACACATCCTCTACTTGCTAGGTTGCTGCTTTCCCCGGACCAAACGAGACGAGAAAAGCATCCATTGCTCTTTGGTTTTCGAGAGTAATAATCTCTGATCAGTCGTGCATGAGCATTTCAACTATCAGGGCATCAGGTGTTGTGCAGAATTAGAGACTGCTAACCCAGCCAGCAAGGTAGCGCAAGCGCATGCGATCTGTGAAACACTGTGTGCTTGAGGGACTGGCACTAGGCCCATCTGGCTTGTTAAGCATTTCAAAGCAGCAGGACCCCTTTGGGTGCACAAATGTGTTGTTTGTAATATTATGTGCAGCCATTGGGGCCTGAAAGGAAGCATGTTCGAGTCTTTAAAGGGAGATGGTTGACCTTTCCTGAAAGGCAAACTTTTGTACTAACCTACTTAGCTTTGCAGGCGAGAGAAAGGGCCATTAGTTGGACATCATTATTGCATGTCTAGTTGTCTCTTCTACTTGCCTCTTCCTAACCCCTACCTCTTCTCATGTCAGCACAAAAGAGCAAGCTTACCATTCTCAAGAGCTCTCTCCGCTTTCAGTCTCTGCACACTTGAGCAGAAAACAAAGCACAGGAACGGGGAATAATGCCTAGGGGCTGTATTTTTTTCCCATGGCCTTCTGAAAGACTCCTGTGTCAGAACTGCTGGTTTCATGCCTTCAGCAGTTTCCAATTCAAAGTAGATCAGCAGCTGCACTGAAGGCCAGACCAGTCGTAGAAGTGCACATCACCCCCTACCCCTGTACCTCCTCGCTCTCAGGTGTAATTAAGCAGGGCTTTAAGTGGGATGAAAAAAATGGGTGGGTCTTTAAAAGGGGCACGGCCAATGTAATTAAGGGCGTGGCTTAACCCCTTCCCTGCCCATGACGAGCTCAGCTCGTCATGCAGTACACTGGTCGTGTGCTTATGACGAGCTGAGCTCGTCATGAACAATGGGAAAGAAGGATCTGCAGCACAGGAGGAAAAATATGTGCTTAGCGTAGTGTGCAGCCCCACTTGTATTTTGCTGTTTCTTTAACTGCCTCAAGATATATGATACAACAAGTTTCATACCTACAACAAGTCAGGACTGTTGGCTTTGTCAATGGTTGTTAGTTGCATATGATAAATAAGATGCAACTATGTCTAGTATATAATATAGAAAAAGCTTCAATTTAAACCCATGGTGACACTACGACAATGTTGCTGCTCCCGAGTTTCAAAAAGAAAATGGAAATCCTGAGAGAAAATGACTAAACGATTTCCCTTCCCATAAAAAGCTCACCTGGCATAACGTCATGCCGTGACTTCTCCATTAGTGAGAAGTAAGCAGTGCACATCGATGTGCCTGCTGTCACTGCAGGATCGCCTGTGCCAGGGCACAAAACAGAGCCTGATAGAGACCCGTTTGGAGGCCTCCTTTAAACAGGCATTGGCATAGCCAATAGGTCTCACCTTTGGGACCTTATAAGTGTTTAGCCATGCAACAGCTGATGTAGTTGCACCAAGGATATAGTGCTGCATAATAGATCCTATTGACCTCTGATGGTATTTATTTAGTATTTATCATGGACTATGAGCTTACTCAGAACACAGATCCGGCTCTTAAAGACCTGGTCCCAGACCTTACAAATCCTTATAGATCCTAAATAAAACAAGCATTGGCATAGCCAATAGGTCTCGCTTTTGGGACCTTATATGTATTTAGTTATGCAGCACAATATCCTTGGTGCAACAACATCAACTGTTGCATGGCTAAACACTTATAAGGTCCCAAAAGCAACATCTATTGGCTATACCAATGCTTGTTTATCATTGTCAACACATAAAACAACACCACGTTCAGTGAAACTCTATCTGAAGTTGCTAAAGCAGGTTTCCGCTAGGCCACAGCTTCCTACCATCTCTAGTGGCGATGACTTGCGCTGGTGCCATCTAACCCCCCAAGAAGCTCTTTCCTGTGACTGACCTCTCACAGAGAACAGGAATCAAACACCAACTCAGGCATCAGGGGATCTCGGAACAAGGTTAAACCATCGCACTAGTGCCTCTAACTGTGCACGGTTCCGCACTGTGCAGGATCCCCAAAGCTCTGGCACATTTGATATATTTATGAAAATCCTGGCCCGCTTGGACGCGCACACTTCATTAAAAACGTGGACTGCAGAGTTCCAGGAAACTGGTTCGTAAATGGCAAACCCACCCACCTTAGAATATGATTTTTTTTTTAAAGTGAATAAAACCAGGCAATTATTTGTCAATCATCTCTCCATGCACACAACTTCTCACAGTCTTGAAGCTCGAGTTTAAAGGGCAGCACGCGCTTCTATCCTGTAAACTCCATGGAAATCAGCCGGGGTGCAATTTTTTTCTCTCCCCCTTCTGTTTTTTCTATATTTTTACTAAGCAGCAGTATAGGTCTGTTGTGGTTTTTTTTCTCTGACCTAAGCAGTTCCATATGGAAAGTTTAGTGGGCCCGCGAGCTTTCTGTCATGATTAAACCCAAATCCTTAAATGAAGTGGAGGAGTTTTAATAGGTATCCTCAGAGCACCGCAGTCTGCCCACTAGCGTGCCCACGTCTGGCTGCTGCCTGATAAACGCTCTGGTTTTAAGATGCTTCTTATTAGCACGCCTGTATATTTTTATCAAACACAGTCACCCAAGGGTGATGTCTATCTCTTAATTGAATTCAGGGGTGTTGTAAACGAAGCACGGGAGCCCCGCGCTTTGTTTTTTTTTAAATAATTTGTTTCGGCGGGATTTGCGTCCCCATTGCGCTTTCCGCTGAAATTATTAAAAAAAAAGTTTGGGCCACTGCATGAACAGGCTGCATTGGTTGCAGATGCGGCGGGAGGCCTGGCTGCTAACGATTTGAATATTTGGAAGCAGCCAGGGTTTATCCGGGGTATTTAAACCTGACATGATGGAGGAGTGAACAATACAAGCATTTACAGGAACCGACACAACGATCCTTTTAATTAGGCGAGGAAGAACATTTCTTTACAAAATACGCTTTAAAGATGTTACCAAGGCATACATGGAATTTAATCCTTTTCAAGGCTGCATCGCGATTACATTTTGTGAGACAGAAAATACAAAAGTATTTAAAAATTGAAAGGACATGGCAATGTTTGAAGACCTACAATAATGCATTATGGACTGGGTAGTTCCAGAATTTGGTGATCAAATGAACCACTTGAACAATTACTATCAGAACATTTGGGACATACTGCTTAAGAGTAGGGAAGGATAAAACATGCAAAATTGACCTCCCAAGTATAAAATTCATGTAAAGCGTTGTAATAAACACAATATGAATTGTGAAGGGGCTTGTTAGTCCTTCCTCACTGTTTTGCTATTCAGTGGTATTTAATCTCTGGAAAATAACAAATCCTCATTTGGCATATGACTAAGACCATTACCAGGTCGAAACCCATAATGCTGATTTGCCGGTACCTGTGGAATAAACAACTTTGTTTGACTTCACTCTCGACTGGAGGTCTTGTTTTGCTTGCGCTGTGAAGGCAGTGGGGAATTACATTTGGAATATATATGTATATATATATATATATATATATATATATATATATATATATATATATTTATATATATATATCCTACTGGCGGTCGCCAGTAGGTAGTTATAGTTAGGATTTTTTTCAATGTTAAATCTCAAAATTCTATTTGGAATAACTTTGGCGCCGGTTGACGAATCTGCCTGAAAATGTCCTCAAAATGGCCTCGCGGTGTTCCAGTCCGTCCTTGAAAGTTTGGGGGGGATTCGTCAAGCGGGGGCCGAGATAAAAGGGGGGTCCCAAAACACGTTTTCCCCGCGTTAATTTCCATAGGGCGGTCGATTTCACTTTTAGCCCGAACGGCTGAATGGATTTCCACCAAACTTGGCAAAATTGTAGGGACTGGTAGCCCGATGTGCCTTTGCTATGTCTCAAGATATGTGCTCCAGTGGATTTTGAGTAATTTAGGTTCAAAAAAATATATATATCTATGGCAGCGCCCCGGTACGCGTACTGGGGAGCGCACCAGGCGCGCCACGTGATTTGCGCAAGGAAAGCTGATTGGCTCTCGGGTGTATGTAAACATTCCAAACGGTCCAAAGCGGCCGCCATCTTGTGTCTCGGTAGGATTGAGGCACAAGAGGTGGCCAAAACAAAGGGGGAAAAGACCATTAGGGGGCAGAGTAGACCCCCCTGACCCCCTAGGTTTCATGTAGGGCGGGGGGAGCGCCCGGTACGCGCACCGGGGAGCGCACCGGGGAGAAAAGAGAATGGCAGAGTTAAAAAAATTAAGTCATTTTATATAAATGGGAGGTAGTTCTGAAAAGAACTGTTTTTTTTTCTTTTTGTTGTTTTTTTTGTTTGTTTTTTGAACATTTTTTACTTTTCATGGCTTTTCTGAAGTTTTATTTTTTTTTGTATTTTCTTGGGGGAGCAACTAAAAACAGGGAATTGTAAATGGCTCAACTGGAGCAAAAAAATGTGTGCAAAAAATTAGGGTTTTTTCGGACACTTATGGTTCTCCCCAGCACAGATGATAAGTTTAACACTTTGCTCACCATAGCAAATTAACTTTCCACAATATTTGCACATGATTTTAAAATCGTTAAATTTGGGTTGTATGATAGGCATTGTCTCTGTTGCCTCTGAACCCGATGGAGTTGGTTCTTTCGATGTTGAGGGTCTTGATGTTGATGGGGGTAGCTTACTGCAGAGGTCCCTTACCTCTGCAGCAGAATAGTTGATTGGGTGCCAACGGATCATGTGCCGAATCATGGTATGATTCCCGAAGGAATATTTTTTGTTAGGGTTCCCCCTGGACAGTTCTGCATCACAAATCAAACAAGTCACCTTCGCAGCGTTGACTTTTTTGAAACCCCTTGGGATTTTGTAGAACTGCCATATGAAGTGCTCTTTTGGTTTGTAGGGCTGATGAAGTTCTTGCAGGAACTGCCTTGGGCGTTCCTCCTCTTCCTCCTCCTCCTCTTCTTCTTGACCACCAATGTGATCTTCTGGTGGTTTTTTTGATGGTGGTGGCGGTGGGGCAGATGCTCCAGCTGCTGCTGCTGCTGTAGCCATAATTAAGTAGAATATATTAGAGACAGATCTCCAAACAGGTCTTCCTCAGTCAAAGGACAAAGGCAGAATAAAGAAAAAAGGAGGGGGCTTTCATCATTTGGAAAAAAAAACTGTTCTGGACCAATGAGAAGTGTTATTTGCAAGTCACATGAGCAGGGCTTTCATCATATTGAAACCAAAAGTGTTGTGAACCAATGAAAAGTGTTATTTTCAGGTCACATGACCCGACGCGCTTACGCTACGCGTCCCGGGGCGCGCCCCGGGGCGCGTAGCGTAAGCGCGTCAGAACGTTTTGCGATCGTATACGCATGCATGCTTCCGGGTGCGCTTACGCTGTGCGAATTATGACGCATCACGCGGCTACGCGATACGTCACGATCATGTTTTCGTTCGCGATATTGGCGCTTACGGGACGCGCCACGGGGCGCTTCAAGCGAGTACGCTCTCCGGGGCGCTCACCGGGGCGCGCTCCGGGAGCGCTCCTAGGAAAAAATGGGAAAAATTGAAGGGACAGGTAACCCGATGTGCCTCTGCTATACTTTGCTATACTCAAGTGGTTTTTACGAAAAAAAAACTTTAAAAAATATATATATTGTGCTACATTGGGCTATATATATGTTACAGCCCAAATGTAGTCCAAGTGTAGCCCAAATGTAGCCCAAATGTAGCCCAAAGATGGCCACCAGAGACAAAAAAATACTAATGTAGCCCAAATATCAGCCATATGTAGCCCAACTATAGCCCAAAGATAGAATGTACCAGAGTGTTCTCAAGAACAACTAGAGCGTTAACAGTCTTACTTATAAAGTGAGACTTATAGTTAGGAATTAGCATTTAAAAAACCTATGAAATTCACTGAAAAAACCATAGGTTTCACACCAGTTATAGTTAGGAATTAGCATTTAAAAAACCTATTAAATTCACTGAAAAAACCATAGGTTTCACACCAGTTATAGTTAGGAATTAGCATTTAAAAAACCTATTAAATTCACTGAAAAAACCATAGGTTTCATACCAGTTATAGTTACCTGGAAATTTTACTGACATAAAACCATTGTAATTCCACGTTATAGTTAGTTGGACTCACTATAACTTGCGCGTGTAATGCACGTCATATATTACATCACTCATGACATGGTCAGTGACATCACTCATGACATCACTGATGACTCCATCCTTGTGACAGAGTGACAGACCTCTTTTCAGTGTAATGTAACCCTTGAAACACATATTCAAAAATAGAAACTAACATTTACAAAAAAGTGGATACCTATACTAGTTACAACAACCAATTCAGTAATTCCACCATTTATATAAACATCCACTTATTCACCAACAGTTCTATATAGTCACTCATACATACAGTCACTCATCATATGTAGTGATTCACCTATACATCCTGTTACACACCGACAGTCATCCACTTACACGTACTTACTCTCTTAAACAATCACTTATAGAAACACATACTTATTTAAACGGGAACTCTTTCAATCTCTCACTCTCTTATATACTCACTTATATACATCAATACTCACATATACTAGATTAAAACATATGTAGTTACTCATAAAGACACTAGTGAGACAATCATTCACTCACTAACACACACATATACACACTCTTCCACTCATACAGTCCTGCACATATGCTGTCTTTAAAACACATACATACAGTGAGTTAGTCATTGATGCATCTATGTGATAAGTAACACTACCACCAAACCATACAGACACTTATACGGATACTAAAAAAAACATCTAATAACACATATACACACACATGTAGCTACTCACCAACTCATGCAGCCACTTATACACAAAGAGAAACACTGATACAAACATTTAAATATTTAAACAATACTCGCTAATATATGTATTCACTAAGATACACTTAATAAGCCAGTTAACCAAACATTTTTTTTTTTAAAAACATCCATTAAAACACTTATTTAAACATTTATTCTTCCATCGACCTTTACATATACTTATATAAAACATATTTATTTTTAGAAAGACACACATTCACTGGATGGTGTCATCAGTGATGTCATGAGTGATGTCACTGACCATGTCATGAGTTATGTAATATATGACGTCATCGGCAGTGCATTACACGCGCAAGTTATAGTGAGTCCAATTAACTAAAACGTGGAATTTCAATGGTTTTATGTCAGTAAAATTTCCAGGTAACTATAACTGGTATGAAACCTATGTTTTTTTCAGTGAATTTAATAGGTTTTTTAAATGCTAATTCCTAACTATAACTGGTGTGAAACCTATGGTTTTTTCAGTGAATATATATATATATATATCAAATATGCGTGATGGCAGCGTGCAGCCCAAATGCCGGGTGTGCGTAGTGAACAAGGCGGGAGCAAGCCACCGAAACGCGTCTAAGCAGCAACTGATCATTTAAATAAATTGTTTGGATTCACGGAGTCAGCATATCAAATATGCGTGACGGCAGCGTGCAGCCCAAATGCCAGGTGTGCTGGTAAAGCATCAGCGCCCAGGCGTGTTCCTCCATGAATAACGACTGGAACAGCACTCCTCATAGCTTAGAATTCAAGTTTATTTACTTGGCAGATACACACTAAAAGCATGAGACACGTTTTGTTAAACTTAACCTTTCTCACGGCGCCTGTGCACAGTGAACATTCTGATGAGATCGTCATATGTCAAAACTTCATCCACATTCAATCCTGTTGGTTCCATGTTATTTAATTGTAAAATGTATCTACATTCAAAGTGCCTTAATATTTTTTCTCTGTCCCCTCCCCGAGTAGATTTCTCTACCTGATCAATCACAATGTACGTCAGAAGTTTAGAATTACAAACATGGTATTCCTTAAAATGTCTTGCTACAGGACACGTCTCATCCAAATTCTTTATGGGCCGTATGTGTTGTAAAATGTGCCTATGAACCTGTAATATGGTGCTGCCAATATATCTTTTGTTACATGGGCATGTTAACATGTATATCGCACAATAAGGTGAGCTGAGCCTTACAGAAACATTAGCATCTGATTTAACACAATCCGGTTGTTGGGACAGAAATCAATAAAAAAACATCAATCACATAATAGGGAAAGTAACTATCGATCAGGGATAATTTGTTCAAGAATCAGATCAATTTCCAAAGCAGGTGGCTGAAACCCAAGAATGGGTTCAGAAAATGCAGTAAGTGCAAAGCGTGTGCACTGGGAGTGAACATCACAGAAACATACACAGATCTGATAAAAAAAATTGTAATAAAAAATTTACTTAATTGCAAATCTGATTTTGCAATATACATGAATTACTGCCAGAACCGCAGTGGCTATAATGGAATACTATTCTACCAACTTGGATAGTTGTCAATTATTAAATTGATGGTATGCAGTCATACAGATGCTAACCTGTGGAAATGTATGCAAATCTAAAATCACGGCCACTGTGAGGGATAGAGAGATATTGCACTTTTGTTTGGAGGCATAATAGCTGTTATTCTACAAAGGACTATGTGGATTTCGACTGCATATATGGTAAATTTTGAACATTTCGGGGCAGATTTATGGTAACTGGCGCATCCCCAGGGATGCGCCAGTTAACATGCGCCACAGTACGCCACAGCTCCGCCAGCCATGGTGCGCCGCATTTATAATGCGGCGCACCATGGTGCAAAAACGGCACAGATGTGTGACGCATCTGTGCCGGAAATGTGGCGCATTGCTGGAGTTGCGTCGCAAGCGCGACGCAGCTCCAGCAAGGCTCGGGGGTGCCCCATTTTAACAATGCTGCGTCAAGACCTACGCCTGCTTCAAGCAGGCGCAGGCTTTTGACGCAGCATTGGCTTAAAAGTGACTGAGTGAAATCTCATAGATTTCACTCAGCCACTTTTGCGAGGCGCACCTGCCCCGGAACGCCCACCCTGCGCCGGAACGCCCACAAGCGGCGCAGGGCTTTACAACGTGACGCATCTGCCTAGATGCGTCACATTGTAAATCGTTCGTAGGGATGCGCCACGTTTAAGCCGCCTTGCGTGACGCAACAGCGGTGTAAACGTGGCGCAAGGGCCTCATAAATCTGCCCCTTCGTTTTTACTTTGTGCAAGATTTAATGCTGCATTGTCTATAAAAGACTGTACGGATTATACATGAGAGGCAAAAAGAAGAGTTTACCATCTGATACTAATAATAAATATACATGCTAACATGACATCCAGAAATACCAGCATTTGCACTAAGAACTTTGGAAGTCCTTTGTTTTTGGCCATTTCAAACGTTCCTCCAACAAAATCACTCTTGAAGGAATTTAAACGTGTTGCGTTTTGATGAAGTTTTCACAAGTACTGAAGAAGGCAGTGTGCAGAAATGAATTTGCTCCTAATAAATCATTAATATTATATATTGATGAAATATAATATATATATATATGTATATACTTATACATACAAATAACCACTGTTCCTAAACTCCATATCTGATGCTCATTTCAGAAATACATAGATTTTCTAGATACCCATGTTGTACTCTATATATTATTTTTTTTAGACCAAATGTATTTTATTGAGTTCCACAAGGCGACATCATACAAACTTTAGACAAAATGAGCAAAGTTGCTGCACCCGACCCCCGGACAGAGCTGTACTCCGCCTTATATCCGTTTAGCGCGGGGTGACCAGGTGTCCATGTATGCTCACATGGTGGGAGACAAACCCCGCTGGGTCCACAAGAACTCTTTTCCACCAACCCTCCCCGGGGGACACCCCCCCCCCCCCAACCTACCCCAACTGTATCCTACCCTCAACCACCACAACCCCCCCCCCCTCCCCGCTCGGTGTGTTCCTCGTGGCGCCCGGAGGTGACCATGTGGGGCGCTAGCTAAACCTTGTGTTCCACTCTGGCCGCCTCGTCACGGAATTCCTCCGCCAGTTTCAGAACCCTGAGGTATTTCGGGCATGTGAGCTCCGTGAATTCTTGAGAGAGCAGAGATATGAGTGGCTGCCACACTTCTCTAAACGTTTCCGCTGTCTGTGTGAGCCAGGCCTGTATCCTCTCCATCCCCATGACATACCACAACCTGTGTAGCCACCCCGCGTGTGTGGGCTTCCTCTCGGTTCCCCATAGCGACAGGATATGTTGGGATGCTGCCCCCATCGCCAGTCCCATCTGTCTCCCCCTTATTGACTTGAGAGGGAACATTAGACTGTTGGGGAGTCCCAGAATCGCATAAGCAGGGAAGCGTGGAATGTCTGTGTCAAAGTGGGTGTCTATGTCTTTAAGCACATCCTCCCAGTAATCCCGCACCGCGATGCATTCCCACAGAATGTGAAGCATGGTCCCTATGTGTCCGCATCCTCTCCAGCATTTGGGGTCTTTGCTCGGGTTCCCCTGGTGTAGGCGTTCTGGTGTCAAATGCCAGTAATAGGCGATCTTCACTGCCGCCTCTTTGCTAGCTGCAATTTCTTCAGCATCCCCGGGGGGGGGGACTGGGGGGTGACCGGGATAGTCTGAAACACGTATAGGATCTTGGGCAAAAGGGACATTTTGACGGCCGCCACTCGTCCCAGCCACGAGATCGGCTGTTGTTTCCACCTCGCTATGTCCCCCTGGACGCGTGACAGGAGTTTAGTGTAATTGAGGTCAACCGTCTGGGCTGTCGCTGGCGTCAGGTCAATCCCCAGGTACTGTATCGTGGTGCTGACCTCGAGTCCCCCTATGCGCAACGAGTCTCTGTTAGCTGGCCGGGTGTTGCTGCCCAGCGGAAGGACAACAGACTTTTGTATATTCATTTTGAAGCCCGACACCTCTCTGAACGCGTTCATTTCGGACAGGAAGGCTGGTAAGGAGACCCTCGGACTATCCACCGCCACAAGGATGTCGTCCGCGTATAGGCTCATGGTCTGCTCCACACCTCCGAACCGGATCCCAGTGATGGAGTTATTGTCCCGAACCCGCTGGGCAAACGGCTCAATATAGAGAGTAAACAGGAGCGGCGAGAGCGGGCAGCCCTGCCGCGTGCCTCTTTGGATGTCGAATGGCTTGGAGCTAACCCCATTCACTTTGATAGTTACCCTTGGGGACGTGTAGCAGCCCGCCACCCATGAACGGAAGCGTGGACCCACGCCGAATTTCGTCAGCGTGTGTTCCAAGAATCTCCAATCAACTCTGTTGAACGCCTTCTCGGCGTCCACAGAGAGTAGTGCTGCATCAGAGGCGTTGAAGTTAGCTTTATCTATGACATGCATTATGCGCTTGGTGTTGTCTGCGCACTGCCGGGTGGGGACAAAGCCCGCCTGGTCCGGTTCGATTATGCCTGGTAGGCAAGGGCCCAGACGGGAGGCCAAAATGCCAGTGAAGAGCTTAAGGTCAAGGTTGAGGAGCGATATCGGCCTGTATGCCGCACAGCGCGAAGGGTCCTTGCCCGGTTTCGGCAGGACAATGACCTCTGCCTCTAGCATCTCCTTCGGGATCGAGCCTGGGCCCCCGAACGAGTTAAATAGTTTTGTGAGGACCGGCGCCAGGAGAGGGCAAAAGGACTTGTAGAAGCCCGCGGAGAAGCCGCCTGGGCCCGGGGCTTTCAAAGGCTTGAGACGGGCAATGGCCGATATTACTTCTTCCAGTCGGAACGGGCGTCCAGCGCTTTGGAGTTTGTTTCAGTAAGAGTGGTGACGTCCATAGTCTCCAGGTAGGCCCTCCCCGCCTCATCCCCCCCGGCCTGGTCCGTAGCATATAGCTGTGCATAGAAGGCACGAAATGCCTCCGCTATGCGATCGTCCTCCCGTACCTCGCCGCCGTCGTCTCCGCGTATGACAGGGATCTGGGAACGGCCGGTTTTAGCCTTAAGCTTGCTGGCCAGCAGGCGGCCCGTCTTGTCTCCCCCTACGTAGTATGTGTGGCGGAGGCGGAGCGCTGCATATTCTGCCCTGTCTAGGTCTAGACCCACCAATTGTGCCCTGGCCGCTTTCACTTTGCGCCATATCCGTGGGGCGCCCGTCCGGCAGTGAACCGGCTCGAGCTCCAACACCTGCGCCTCTAGTTCCCGCCTCCGTTCCTTACGCTCCTTATTGTCCGTCGCCGCGATCGCTATGATTTCGCCCCTAATGACCGCCTTGAGCGCCCCCCACAGTGTTGCCTGGACCACCTCCCCAGTGTCATTATGATCCAGGTAATTAGTGATGCAGTGGGACAATTGTTGTATCACCCCTTTGCGGGAGAGTAGACTTTCCCTGAGTCGCCATCTGCCCCTGTGTGGAGGTGTGCGAGGGACTGTCAGCTGGAGGACCAACGCGTCGTGGTCTGAAAGCGCCGCCGGTGTTACGTCAATGTTCTGAATCAGTGGGATCGTGTCTGTGGAACCTAGGAAGTGGTCTATCCTGGCGTACGTGTGGTGCACGTGTGAATAAAAGGTGTATCCTGGGGTATTGTGATGCAAGTCCCGCCAGACGTAGACCAGCCCCCTGTCCCTTAGCCACTGCCTCCCTGTTGCCGACAGCGCCCCTGTGTCCCCAAACCGCTTCCCGGATCTGTCCTTCTCGTTGTCCATGACCAGGTTTATGTCCCCCCCTACCAGTACTAGCCTCCCATCTCCCGACAGTGCTTCCGACAGCGCCCCCCTCAAAAAAGCCTCCTGCCTAGTGTTAGGTGCTTAGATCGACCCTAGCGTGAAGGAAGAAGGGCCTATATGTATTGTGTGCGCCAGCAGTCTGCCCTTGATCTCCGCCACCCTGCTCCCCACCCGCCCTCTAAAATGCCTGGCTACCAGTATAGCTACTCCCGCTTTTTTCTCAGTGGTCGTGGAGTAAAATTGGTGAGGGAAGGCTCTAGCTTTCATGCGGTGCAAGTCTTTCGCTAACAGGTGCGTTTCCTGTAACAAACAAATCTCCGCCTCAGAGCGCTCGAGGAATGAAAGAACTGCTCTTCTTTTGATAGGGTTGTTAAGTCCCTTCACATTAAGGGAGAGGATACGAATGCTGTTAGCAGCCATGAGTGTGTGAGCGTCCTGCCTGCCCTGTATTTAGCTCCGGGCCACCTCTCCCCGGGGCGCTTGCCGCTAGTCTGGGTTGAACACACCGAGTTCCCTCCCCCTTGCCCGCCCCAACCCCAACTCCCCCCCCAACCTTCGCCCTCGACCCCCCCTCTCCCCCCCAAACAGGTGAACATAGTCCCAGGCCAATCATTAGACAGTCTAGGCCTGTGGTAAATGAGTCAATGTATGGGTGTGTGGCAGTGGCGGCTCTCGGCCCCCCGCCCTCCCCCCGATCAGGAGTCAAAACTTAGCTGATGACGACCTCCGCTGGAGACGACTCATGAGTCGGCGCCGGTGTCCTTAGAAATGACTTGGATCGCCGCAGCTCGTTCCTGGGCCACAGTGTCCGGGTTAGGCTTGAGTGTCTTCCCTCGCCGCCTGTCTCGGCGCACCTTCTGCCAACCGTCCCCCGTCGTCTTAGGGGAGCCAGATGCTGTCCCAGAGGAACGGCCGTCGTCCATGTCGTCCTGGTGCGGTTCCTCGTGGGGGGTTCCTAATACGGCACATGTGTCCTGTAAGGAGCGCAGCTGGTGCAGGGCGCCATTCCACTTAAAGACGAGACGGAAAGGGTGCCCCCAAGTGTAGGGGACCCCCTCCTTACGTAGGAAGGCGGTGGCAACCCTGAATGCCCTTCTTTTCTGTAAGGTAGTCGCCGCCAGATCTTGAAAAAGTTCCACATTGTGGTCTTGAAAACGGAGGGGCTGCTTGCGCAGCGCTGCGCTTCCCTCAGTATACGCTCCTTTAGGGGGTAATCCGGCAGGAAGGCCAGGATATCCGGCGGGGGGCCTTGGGCCCGGCGGGCTGGGCCCACCCGATGAGCTCTGTCAATGCGAATCACAAAGTCGTCCTCCTCCCCCAGCACCATCCGGAAGAGCGCTTGTAGGTACCCTGCCACGTCGCCTCCTTCTGCCTTGGGCGGCACGTTCCGGACTCGAATGTTATTCCGCCTGGAGCGGTTCTCCAGGTCCTCAGTATGGGTCTGGAGGTCCATCTGCTGGTCATGGAGGCGGACTATCTCCTGCCGGAGAAGTTCTATTTCTTCGTTTCTGGCTTGACCGGAGAGCTCGCTGGCAGCCACTCTTTACCCCAGATCATCGACATCTCTCCGGAGCTCTTTGTATTCCCCGGTCATTTCCTGCCGGAAGGTTTGGATGTCCTCCTTCAGGGAGGTGAAGAGGGCCTCCATGAACGCCTTAGTCGCCGGTATCTCGCCTTCTCTATGGTCCTTCCCCTTGGGGGGGGCCCGAGGTCAGCTTGTCCGGGCTTTTGTCGCTCTTGGGGGGTCCCTTGGTCAGCATCTCAGAGATGTTGCGGTTCCCTTTGCGGTTGCTGGCCGCCATGCCGATCTCAGCCCTGGCCGCAGGCCTCAGTGAAGTCTTCGTCCTGGAGGTGACTGCAGAGCCTCGGGGTGCTCGAGCTGTGTGAGGGAAGGGAACGACTGTGTTCGACCGGCGCCTCGGTTCCACGCCGTGTCAGACTCCGTGTCCCTGGTACCTCTGCCAATGGTCTTCGTGCTGCAGCCCCCTCCTGTGCGCTGTGCAGGTTGTGACACAGGTGGCCAGTTACCCGGCTCCCGCCTGCCTGCCTGCCCGGGCCCTCTCCACCAAGGGCCCGCCGCCCTCGCTGTCCAACGCCTCCACGTGCCCTCCCAGAGGCTCTGCTGTGGCCTGCCGTAGTGCCTTGGGCGTCCCTGACCTGGGCCTCTGCGGTGCTCTGCCCGGCCCCAGGTGTTCCTGCTTGCTGGGATGAGCCGATAGCTCCACTGCTGGCCGGGGCCCCAGTCCTGTGCGGTTTCACCGGCAGTCTGCTCTCCACCCCGGGGGGCTCCGCCTCTTCTCCACCCTGCGAGGCTGGTCTCTGGTGCGGGGGGGACGGCCGCTCTGTATGGGGCCCTAGGAGGCCGCCTGTCGTGGGGTGCGCCCCACTTGCCAGTGGTGAGGGGGGCTCTGGTCGTACCCCCAGCTACACCCCGGCCCTCCTCCGTTCGCCTCTCACTCCTCGCCCCGGTTGTCCAGGCCCACGTTCGCTACCGTCGTGTGGCGGGGTTGTCTTCCCAACCGACCCCCGGCCGTGATGCGCCCCAGTAGTCGCCGCTGCCAGTTGGGCCTTGCACTGTGCTGTGGCCCGGCTGCTCCGGCCGCCAAGACGTCCAAGCCGCGTCTCCCTCAGCCAGGCCCAAGCCGGGGACCCGGCACTACACAGTCCGCCTCCGGTCCGCCGGACTCACCTTCTGTCTCTGCTGGTCGTCGCTCTCCGGCCTCAGCGGGTGCCTCAGGAACCTCCGACTCCCCTTCTCCTGTGACCTCGATGCTGCGGGGAGGGCCGCCCCAGGCCGCCAGACACCGGCACCGGGGCTGTTGCGTTTCGCGCCTAACGGCGGCGGCAGGGTGTCTCCGCGGCGCCTCTCGCCTTCTCCGAGCCCCGGCACTGGCTCCTGCGCTACCGCTGCTGGAGAGGACCCTGTCCACTCACGGTGGTCGGCTTGGACTGGGCAGAGGTCCGCTAAAATCCCTGACGGGGGTTCGGGCACTGGGAGCCGCCGCGGAACACGTCCTACCAAGCCGCCATCCTAGCCACGCCCCCTACTCTATATATTTTAACATATGAATTGCTCTATACTCGGTACACAATGAAAAACAATTTGTACTGTGCAGTTCAGTTGTTCACTCTGGGTAACTCGGGTTCTTCGACAACCTAAAAACTCTGTATATACCTACATACAGAAGGGTTTAATGGACGCAATGGTATATTGCTTTTTGCCTACTCGTTTTCAATATATTAATTTTAAAGTTAGTTTCTTTAGGAAAACCTTGAGGGATCTACTCAAATTGACCCCTTGCTGAATTAAGAATTCAATATACTTTTCAAAAATCAATAGCTACCCAGGATCAGCCATGGGTTTCACACTAGGTTTCCACAAACTGAAGTAGGTTGAAAGCACAAAATGTTACAAAAATGGACAACCTCTTTGCAAAATGCCTAAACTGTGTTTAAATATTATTTTGCTATTATTCACCCAAATCTCAAAATGTTGCTATATTTTAGGCTATTCACTCAGTCTGTTTCAGCAGAAGCCACAAAACATGGGTGCCTTTCAAATTCCTTGGATGTTCGGGAAAAAGGACTCAAATTTGGCGTGGATAGGTTTTTCGGAAATATAGTTACTGAGGCCTAAGTGCATAGTACTCCAAATAGCCAAAAAGGGCTCAGCACTAGGGTGAAAAAACCTCAGCAGTTAAGGAATTAAACTAATTTATATGACTACCTAAACGTATAGAAGCGTTGTGATTACCAGTTGTTAATTAAAAAAAAACAACTTCCGAAAAATAGTAAAACCTCAAAACTAACTACATATCCCAGAATATTTGGAAACAAATGAATGGTGTAGATAATAAATAGAAATAGACAAAGGACACTGACCGGCAATGATCAAGAGCTGCGAGGCTAAGAACATGTTGGCTAGGCTGTTGGTTGCTTTTCAAATAAGAATTAAGAACGCTGCCCTCTCGTGTGCCACTGCTCCTTCGATGTGAATCTAGACTTTGATGAAAAACAAATATATAAGTGTATACATACATATACATTCCCTCTTCGGTGGTTTTTTGCACAACATACAGTGGTGTAAAACTCTTCATTTCACAAGGTGTCGGGAGATAGGGAAAATATTTCACTGTTCTCTGTAGAATATGGGCTTTATCATCATAATGAAAGTCCAGCGAGTTTTTCAGGTTGTCGGGGCTACTAGATCTAGGAGGAAGAAAGGACCAAATTATGTAGCAAGATTTTCTAAATCATACAGCAAATAAGGCTGTAGCGGTCTAGTTGTTCACCGCCTGCCACGCGGGTACCGCTACCCGGAAGTAGATGCATACTATGTAGCACCTTCTGGCCAGGCTTAAATAAACGGGCCGGGGTCGCACAGGACTTCCGGCCCACAAGAGTGCCTTACCTAACTAGTCTGTCTCCATTGCTGGCAGTGCGTAAGCTTTTGTCATGGCGCAACCTCCCACGCGATATTGTACAACCCCTTACACTGGCAACGAGGCGTGGGATACACGTGAAGCTACCACCTCGCTGCCGAAAGAAGGAAGCTGTCCAGTCCGGATCATCAGCTGGCCGACATGGTGACAAAGTTCGACTGACATCACTAGAGCCAGAGGACACGATCGCGTCAGTGCAGTGAGGCGGGATCGTGAAGAATCTGGAAGATCTTCGGCCGGTGATTTAAGGTACCGCCTGACCCAGCGCCCTCACTGCGAGACAGATAACCCAAGCGAAGCAGCAGTGCGCTAGTGATCTTGAAGTGGCCCCGACAGAGCCCACGCTGGGACGTGAAACACGCGTAAGCAGTCAGAGTTAACCACGCTCGTCAAAGAAGGCAAAAGCCCTGAAGTACGCGAGAAAGCACGCAAAAGTTACAAGCTGACAGGAGAACAGACAGACGGCTAACCAGCCCACCAAAGTCAAAGGCTGCAACAAACAAGCATTGGTGCTGGTAAAAAACGTCGACTGCCTGTACAAATACACATTGGCACTATTTTAACTGGTACAAGCATTTGACACAGTCTCTCACATCATCTGCCAGTACAAACAAGCCTTGGCAAAACCAATCACTCTTTGAACTGGTTTAGAGGAAAAAAAAGAAAAATAGAACCAACCAAGCATTGGCGTCGCTTCTCACATTCTTACAGACACAAACAAGCATTTTTAAAACCATCTACTTTATTGTACAAGTATACCAAAACTGAGGGTAGAAATCAAATGATACTGGCGCATCTCTTCACATCAATTACAAAGCTAACCAAGCCTTGGCAAATACAATGACATCGACTGACGGTCCAAACAAGCATTGGCAATAACATTTCTGCTCAATCAAAGATAGAGCCATCATGACTGAACTGATTACCTCCGCCACCACATCACAACCAGCACCTCCAGCGGCAACGTCAATGGATGCGCATTCACAAGTCAGTGCACTTCCACCGTTCAGTGAATTGGTTGATCCTGCCACTGTGTCACCGAGGTGGAACGTGTGGATTGGCCATCTAGAAAACTTTTTTATCTCAACAAGAGAGACAGATGGTGCAGTAAAAAGATAATTATTACTACATTTCGAAGGTGACGAAATTTACAAGCTATT
This sequence comes from Lissotriton vulgaris, assembly GCF_964263255.1. Classification (NCBI taxonomy): domain Eukaryota; kingdom Metazoa; phylum Chordata; class Amphibia; order Caudata; family Salamandridae; genus Lissotriton; species Lissotriton vulgaris. The sequence goes on from NC_141693.1 coordinate 1,104,239,953, forward strand.
TGCACATCTGCCAAACACTGGAGAAGCCAATGACTACTTTGCGGCGGTAGAGCACTCAATGCACATTTCGACCCACAACTGAATCCAGACTATGAACGTTTTAAGTTGCGGCAACCCTGTCAAAGGGAAGGTGAATCCATGGACAGATTCCATGACCGCCTTAGAGAATTGGCCAGCACATGCACTGAAGATGATCAAGACAAGGAAGTAAGAGCACAGGCCACCCAAAGATGCAGAAACAAAACCCTGCGGACCCTCATCCTCCAGCAACCGCACATCTCCCTGAAAGATATATTGATCCTGGCACGTACCCATGAGCTATCAGCAGTCAGAGCTACAGCTATGGAAGCAGCCCTTAACAAACCAAACGAACCTGCGGTGACCGTCAAAACAGAGTGAGTGGACGCAGCTCGTATCTCAGCCCAGGGAAGCAGGGGATGAAGGCCCACCAGAAGACCACGACAACCCCAATGCGGATACTATGGAAGAGAGTCACATCCACAACATGAATGCCCAGCCAAAGGCAGGATATGCTCAATGTGTGGAATCCCCAATCACTTTTCGAGTGTATGTCGGGGGGGCATGCGAATTAGAGGGACTCCCGGAAGAAGACCCCCGGCTAGGTCAGTGAGACACCTCTCACTAGATGAGTCCAACGAGTCAAAAATGCCAAAAACACAGATGCCACACCGGCCATACATTGAAGATTCATCCACAGATGAAGAGGAAGAGTGTTACCTCGTCTCTTTCACGAGTGACCTGAAGCGGAAACGGCATCCCCTGCCTACATGTGCATTAGAATTCGCAGGGTCACCTGTCATGGCCCTCATCGATACCGGGGCATCCGTGAATGTCATGGGGAGTCAGCACTACAAAAAACTCAACCCAAGGCCAACGCTTTCACCATCCAAAGTGAGGATACTCACATATAGCAGCCAAAAACCACTTCCTCTGAAAGGGAAGATGACCGTACAAGTGAAATCGGCATTCCATGTGGTTGATAGGGAAGCAGACATATTAGTAGGAAGCCATACCGCTGAAGACTTGAGCCTGATAGCATTTGCAAACGCTGTAAAGACTCTATAGACAGAGGACATGTTGGAACTATTCCCTCAACTATTCAAGGGTTAGGGTGCATAAAGCCACCACCAGTAAAACTACACATCAACTCATCGATAAAACCAGTTTCCCTGCAACACCAGCGCATCCCGTTCCACTTGCGCCCACTAGTAGAACAAGAGCTACAAAAACTGGAACAACAAGGAGTGATAGAAAAAGTAACTGGGCCAACTCAGTGGGTGTCACCTATGGTGATAGCCGAAAAACCAAAGCAGTCCGGCCAAATCAGACTATGCATAGACGTGAGAATGCCCAACCAGGCCATACGCAGGGAGAGACATTTGACAACAACGGTTGATGACATACTAGCTGACCTCAATGGGTCTCAGTGGTTCTATAATCTAGACCTCAACGCCGGATATCACCAGTTAAATCTAACTGAAGAAAGCAGATACATAACCACATTTTCAACACACCTAGGACTCGGGCGTTATAAGAGGCTGAACTTCGGGATATCTTGAGCCACAGAGATTTTTCAAAATGCTGTTAGAGAAGTCCTGTCAGGTCCACAAGGGGTGCTCAATGTCAGTGATGGCATTCCGATACATTCGGCAACACTTGAAGAACATCAACAACGACTCAGAGCCACTCTCCAGCGTCTGCAAGATCATGGGGTCACCCTCCACAAAGAAAAAATGTCAATTCTTCAAGAAAACCATAGAATTCTTTGGGTATGTGTTTAGCCAAGAAGGTGTAAAAATTGACCCAAGGAAGTCTCAAGCCATCCAACTCGCTACCGCACCCCCAACTGTGTCAGAGGTTCCGAGTTTTCTGTGCATGGCGACATGCTGTGGGAGGTTCATACCCAACCTCGCTACTATCGCTGAACCTCTATGAAGCTTGACAAAGAAAGAGGCTGGATGGAAATGTGGCCAGAAAGAAGAAGAGGCGTTTTGAAAAGTAAAGTCAGTGCTGCAAGAGAAGACGACAATGGCCTACTTCGACACAACACTGCAAACACAGGTAATAGTGGACGCCAGCCCAGTGGGGTTAGGAGCCCTACTGACCCTAGAAACTGAATCAGACACCTGGGTCCTGCTAGCATTCGCAAGCAAAGTATCGACAGCAACAGAGACCCAGTATCCACAGATCGAACGAGAAGCACTTGCTATTAAATGGGCATGCAATCACTTTCATCTATACATCTCTGGGCACACCTTCAGCGTGGTAACGGACCATCAACCCGCTGCTCCGGCTGTTCAAGGGTACTGCTCCTCACCCGCCACCCAGAATCGAAAGATGGGCGATCCAACTTCAATATTACCAATTAGATTTGGTTTACAGACCCGGTGCAAAAAACCCAGTGATTTTCTTGTCACGTCATCCGGCTGATCACACAGACAGAAACTCTGAACAGGAAACACAGACCGAAGACTTTATCAACATGATCACTCAATGGACATGCCCAAAGCCCTCACAATGTGTGTGAAAAGAAGGGGGTATCCCCGACTACAGTTCCTAATTCGGGATATCTATATTATTTGGAAAGACAGGAAATTAGGAACAAGGGTATCATATGGACATAAACTGACATCAGACATAAACGACTATATATTGACAATATGCATGGTACAAAAAATATATATATCTATTTTATTTGGTACCAGTCTTAAAAAAAAATGTTCTTCTTTTTTCATGTATATATGATATGTGGTCTATAAACACATAATATTGTACACATTTGTTATTTGGAATCAACTGCGAACCACACCTTTTCTCTCATTCTGAATTTCATTAATTTCATACCTTGGTGTCCTTCATGTGTGAGGGCAGTAGCTCATTCTTGGAGGCTTAGGGGTATTACGATGTGTGACCCCCTTAACACGATGCCACTAAGTGCAGCGCTTAGTTCTTCATGTACCCTCCAGATCTTCCCTAGGTGAGCCCGGTCCACTTCATTCCACCCATTGATGTTGCGGAGAGAATTTGTCCATGATCCTCTCTTCAAGGCGCTCATTACTTTCTCGAGTACTATGTCAGTTTTTGTGTGAGCTTCGATTTCTGGGATTGTGAGGGCTTTGTTTGGAAAGACAGGAAATTAGGAACGATGGTATCATATGGACATAAACTGACATCGGACATAAACGACTATATATTGACAATATGCATGGCACAAAAAATATATATATTTATTTTATTTGGTAACAGTCTTAAAATTATTTTTTTCTTCTTTTTTTCATGTATATATGATATGTGGTCTATAAATACATAATATTGTACACATTTGTTATTTGGAATCAACTGCGAATATTTTGATATACAATTTATAGTTTTTTTCTCTTTCTCCTTTTAGGTCACTGTGGCTCACTGGTTAGAGGCAGCAGACCCGAGAGCAGAGGACGGCCCGGGACCAGGGTTCGATTCCCGGCGCGGCAGGTTTCTAAACCAGGGTCAGCGGACTCGATAATTCTCTCGCCTCGGTGCCCACTCTGATCAGCGTTCACACTCGGCAACTCTGGGCATTAGCTTGCCTCATCTTCACTAACGGCCCCACCAGACCGCCGGGGATGCCTGGTCTCACCCTGGAGATACCCATTAAGGGACCATCTCACAGGGAAGCCAGGAAGGGTTTCGCAGCGGTCGAAGCGCCTTGGGACTCTCCGGGTAAGTAGTGCGCTATATAAATGCCTATACATTTACATTTACATTGTACAATAGAGAGTTAATCAAAGAAAGTGCAAAAAATATACTAAATCTTAATCTGAAAACATGGCTAGAAATTATTGGTAATGCTATGCGCGTTTCGGCTGTAAGCCTTCATCAGGGAGCCATAATGTATTTTCCAATGTACCTATGCAAACCAAAAAATATACATAAAAATTCCATGTCAGTGTCAGTATAGTGTCCAAATCATAAGAATTACAAGAACATATAGTCTTTCAATATTTACAAGATCGTGATTAAAAACAAGGCGAGAAACTAGAAATACACAAAGCATTCTCACTATATACATATGTACAAAAATTACATACACCAGCACCAGCTGTTGGCGCATACCGTCACATTGTGTATCATTATGGCAAAGTTCTACCTAAAGTGATACATAGTCCAATTTAAACAAATGAGTTGATAAATCTACATTGGTTAGGCATTTGTCACTAGTTCCATCCTGTATTGTATATCTGGCAAAATAGGGGACATGGGATACCCACTGATTGGGGTCACAGGGAAAACAGAGGGGGCGGTTTTGTTACTGTCAGAGAACACATGGTGAATATGATATTGAAACCATAGAGAAAAGTAAGGATGGTGTGTAGAAGAGATATAGGGAAGAGTGCAAAACAGGTGAGATGTATTCTTACCAAAAAACAGCGGTTGCCGTATCCACTAGTATACTACTAAAGTTAGCAATACGACTCTTCTATAGATGCATAGGGGGGAGTTCTTCACTCTGATAGGAACATAATACAGGCAAACGATTAATGTCTGTTATATATGGTCACAGAACAAGCCAAAGATGAAATAGTTTTGAAAAGAAGGTACCAGCGGTGAGTGCTAGGCTCAAGGCTACAGGCATGAACACTGTAAGTAACGGAACAAAGAAGCAGTGATGGAAAGCTAGAATAACCTTCACTGCAATCGAGCTCAAGAAAGAGGGTTAGAGGTACCTGAAGGACGTGGCCCAGGGAAGAACCTGATCCCAGGGAAATACCCTGGGATCAGGGATCAGGTTCTTAAGTACAATCATGGTTAACCTATTGATGTATTAACTGTATTGTACTTTCCCAGGTCCCACACTGACATATGGCCTTTAAACTTAAATATAACTTTGGTTAAGTATAAGGAAATATTAGTCTATACCTCAGTTCTAGCCTTGTACTGCAATACTTCCCTTCCACCCAAACCGGTAATATTAGGAGCACATGGCCATATATCTCATGAACAGAAATTGAAGCTCCTCTCCCTTACTCTAATCTCTAATATCTAATACCATCAACCTCACATTATAAAAACCTTTTTTTCTTTTTAGTCTGCAATACAAGCAGCCCACAGGTATATAATTGAAGAACAACCATCTAAGTTTTTACTCTCACTTTCAGCTCTCAGTCTCATTAATTCACAAACAATGAATTCTCAGACCTTTGAATTAAATTGCGTCTAAAATGACCCGATTTTGTCATTACGTATTTTAATCTTACATACCCACAGTTTATTTAAAATTACAATGGATCCTCCTCAAGAACTATACATTTATCGGATCGGCTCCGAACCAACCCCGATACACACACATTACCATATACAGGATCACCACCACTGTTTTTGGTACGTCTCTAACCTGTTCCAAGATGGCTGCCACATATGCCGAGATTCGCACATGAATCCCAATAATAGCCGCTACTCTTCCGGGTCAGACAATCAATGGTCCCGGCTGTAAGCTATTACCTTATTGCGCGCGCGCTTTGACTACATAAATACCACCAGTCTCTCGGCGTTTCCATCTCCACCTGATTGCCGACTGAGAAGCTGGACGAACAGTCCCCACCATTGGAGGACGCGCCAAATCCCCAACCCAGGTACAGACATGTTTCCGCTCCCTTCTGGCACTCACCCCATAACCGTGTCCCTCTGTTTCCCGATATATTTTCCCTAAACTTTCGCCCGTATGTCTATTTCTATCCCCAGATAACTATAGACACAATCATCAACAGGTTGCAGGGGCTCTCACCTTCATTTAACTAATCGATCGAAATGCCAGACGAATAGATCCGACTATCGGAAAACGCGATGGACCCCTGAGACAGGTACAGATCTTTTCCCGTCTCCTCTAGGCACCTAACCCAGAGTTATGGTATTATACCCCTCCAACATACTTTCCTTTTAAAAAAAAATTTCACACGCAATTCTAATCTTTATTCATAGACAACTTGAAGTACCAACATTGATGGCCCTTGATGCATTTAACAAACAACGAACATAATAAGGTACATGGCTCCTGTACAAGTGATGAATACCGCTTTTTTAGGAACTTAGATCAATCCTAAACCTCAGTTTGACTATTGTCCTCATCTTTACCTTATTGTTGTCTCTCATTGTAGTTCTCGCCGCACTGGGGCACAGCAATTGTTAACTCTTTTGGAACCTATCCTAATTGAACCCTGGGCCACGTCCTTCAGGTACCTCTAACCCTCTTTCTTGAGCCCGATTGCAGTGAAGGTTATTCTAGCTTTCCATCACTGCTTCTTTATTCCATTACTTACAGTGTTCATGCCTGTAGCCTTGAGCCTAGCACTCACCGCTGTGTTTTGCATTCTTTACAGCGCTTCTTATTGCTGGCAAATGTTTTTACAAGTTCGCTACTCATCCATAATTACCAAATTTTAAAGACAGGTACCTTTTTTTTAAAACTATTTCATCTTTTGCTTGTTCTGTGACCATATATAAAACACATTAATCGTTTGCCTGTATTATGTTCCTATCAGAGTGAAGAACTCCCCCCTATGCATCTATAGAAGAGTCGTTTTGCTAACTTTAGTAGTATACTAGTGATTACTGCAACCGCTGTTTTTTGGTAGGAATACATCTCACCTGTTTTGCACTCTTCCTTATATCTCTTCTACACACCATCCTTACTTTTCTCTATGGTTTCAATATCATATTCACCATGTGTTCTCTGATAGTAACAAAACCGCCCCCTCTGTTTTCCCTGTGACCCCAATCAGTGGGTATCCCATGTCCCCTATATTGCCAGATATACAATACAGGATGGAACTAGTGACAAATGCCTAACCAATGTAGATTTATCAACTCATATGTTTAAATTGGACTATGTATCAGTTTAGGTAGAACTTCGCCATAATGATACACAATGTGACGGTATGCGCCAACAGCTGGTGCTGGTGTAAGTAATTTTTGTACATATGGATATAGTGAGAATGCTTTGTGTATTTCCAGTTTCTCGCCTTGTTTTTAATCACGATCTTGTAAATATTGAAACACTATATGTTCTTGTAATTCTTATGATTAGGACACTATACTGACACTGACATGGATTTTTTATGTATATTTTTTTGTTTGCATAGGTACATTTGGAAAATACATCATGGCTCCCTGATGAAGGCTTACAGCCGAAACGCGCGTAGCATTACCAATAATTTCTAGCCATGTTTTTAGATTAAGATTTAATATATTCTTTGCACTTTTTTTGATTAACTCTTTATTGTACAATGAATGATAATATACTGTGACCTAAAAGGAGAAAGAGAAAAAAACTATAAATTGTATATCAAAATATTCGCAATTGATTCCAAATAACAAATGTGTACAATATTATGTATTTATAGATTATATTCATATATACATGAAAAAAAGAAAAACATTATTTTAAGACTGTTATCAAATAAAATAATTATATATATTTTTTGTACCATGCATATTGTCAATATATAGTCGTTTATGTCTGATGTCAGTTTATGTCCATATGATACCATTGTTCCTAATTTCTTGTCTTTCCAAACAAAGCCCTCACAATCACAGAAATCGAAGCTTACACACAAACTGACATAGTACTCGAGAAAGTAATGAGCGCCTTGAAGAGAGGATCATGGACAAATTCTCTCCGCAACATCAATGGGTGGAATGAAGTGGACCGGGTTCACCTAGGGAAGATCTGGAGGGTACACGAAGAACTAAGCGCTGCACTTAGTGGCATCGTGTTAAGGGGGTCACACATCGTAATACCCCTAAGCCTCCAAGAATGAGCTACTGCCCTCACACATGAAGGACACCAAGGTATGAAATGAATGAAATCCAGAATGAGAGAAAAGGTGTGGTTCACAGGTCTGGAAGAAGCTGTATATGATCTAGTACGCAGGTGTCAAGTATGCCAAATCACTGGAAACCCTGAGTTGCCAGCCCCAGTGATAACTGAAGACCCAGCGCCGTCACCCTGGTCATGGATAATTCTCGACTTTGGAAGTATCCCAGATGGTTGGACCACTGCGGTTCTGATCAATGGCTACACAAGGTACCAGATCGTGGAAGTACTACCATCCACTGCATTTAACCACCTACTACCGATGCTGGAAAAGATCTTCGCACTATTTGGGCTGCCACACATAATAAAAGCAGATTATGGGCCCCCTTTCCAAGGCAGCGAATTCAAAGATTTTCTAACGTGACTGGGGATGAAACATCACTGCATCACTCCACATTGGCCACAGGCCAACGGGGAGTCTGAATGGTTCATGTGGACCCTCAACAAAGTCCTACGCATAGCAGTAGCCGAACAGTCCGACCCGGAACTTGCCCTACAGAGTTTCCTGCGAGAATACCGGAGCACTCCTCGTTGCACAACTCAGAGATCACCATGGTCACTGATGCTATCCAGACACCGACGTGACACCATCCCAGTAGCTGAGAGCTGGGAGCCAGAGCCATATCGCCCTGAAGTCTCTCAAGCCCACAGGCTAGCAACCAATGAGAAAGCCAGTCAGCAAAGAGCACGACTGAGGCTGATAGTGCCTGAATGTACCGTCCTGGTGAGGAGCCGTCGAAGTGGGAGAAAATTCCACACATTCTATAAACCAGGGCTGTGGACTGTCAAGGCAGTTAAAGGAATGGCTGTCACGGCAAAGAAGAACAGAGAGGTACTCACTCAAAATGTTTCCATGTTCAAAGAGGTACCCACTCCGGAGTGCAGAAGAGTTCAGGCTGAGGTACCCTGCAGCAGGGAGCTAGAGTGGAAAACTGCCAAGCCGAACCCCGCTGAGGAACACAAGACAAGTCCAGCAACCCTTGAATTGCCGGCCGATACTAGGCCAAGAATTTCATCCAGCGAAGTAGGAGCAGCCACTCCACGGACAAGCCTAACTCTTCGTCAGCGTCATTATGATTTGAGTCCAAACCCAAGGCCGAACCAAAGACTTCCTGATTTTGCATGCTAGTTTTGTTTTTTTCGTTTATTTGGTTTTAAACTTTTTTGGGATGAGATGTAGTGGTTTAATTGTTCACCGCCAGCCACGAGGGGACCACCTCCCTGAAGCAGATGCATACTATGTAGCACCTTCTGGCCTGGCTTAACTCCTTTGGTGCTTGCGTTGGCCAATGGCCGACGCAAGCACTACCTCCCTGGTGCTGCGCACGTCCATTGGACGTCTGCAGTGAGGGCTGTAATTAAATGTCCAGTTTTTTTATTTTTATTTTTACTGGGGGAGACACAGAAAGCCTTCCGCGTCTCCCCCTGCCCCCCCCCCCCAATCTGTGACGTCAGCGCGCCTCGAGGCGCTCTTACGTCACTGATTTCCTCACCGGAGCCGAGGACAGCAGCAGGTAAGGCCGCGCTCGACTCAGAGGGGGAAATCTGGCCTCTCCAGCTCTCCCCTTTCAAATGAGGGCTTCCTGTAAGGGTTTCTTGGCCGTGGATCGCAGCAGCGCTGCGATCCACTGCCAGGAAACCCCACTAGACACCAGGGATGTCTTTTGGGGGGGGGGGCACATTTTTTAATTAATAATCTCGGCTTTCCCTGCGCGATCGCCCCCCAAAACGTTTTTTAAATTTACAAAATGGCAGCGATATTGGCAGGGGGTCGGTCTTTCTGATCAGTGCCCGACCCCCTGTGGGGAACATACTTATTTTATTTTTTTCATGTATGTATTTTAAGTGTTTTTATGTAGCGTGGACTTTACCAGAAGGTGTCAGAGCGCATCACAATAAGAACAGTAATGATACAAGAGGAGAGAATTACAAGTGAATAAATTACAGTAGCAAGCGTTAGGTTACAGGAGGCAAAAGTGACAATCGTGAGCAAACAAATACAAGAGGTAGCAAACGGTACATTACAGGAGGAAAAAGTGATATGTGTGCAGGTTACAAAAGCATACAAAGTACAAGTAGATGTATAATACTGCAATAAATGGCAGACACAAACACAAGAACAAACGTTACATGAGGCAATGGTGGCACTTGTGCAAGTATCTAAAGCAAACAAAATGTAAGAGGTAGCAAACATTTGTTACTAGATAAAAGTGGCGTGTGCATGTTACAAAAGAGTACCAAACACAAGTAGAAGGATAATACTGCAATAAATGGTAGACACTCGAACCACAAGAACACACTGGGAAGGCACTTCCATAGTTATGGAGAATCGAATTTTCTATAATGGAAGGTCTTCCTTCAGAGAAAAGAGAGGGTGTGAATTCAATTTTGAAGTGTCTTTGAAGGAGGAGAATTTTGAGGTCAGTTTTGAAGGCCTGGGAGGAGGTGGTGGTCTGGAGCTGAGGCCGAAGTGAGTTCCAGAATCTCTAAAATTTTTAAAAGTAAAAGAAAAAAGGTTCTGATATTGGCAGGGGGTCGGTCCTTCTGAGCAGTGGCCGACCCCCTGTGGGGGACATGCATTCAAGTATGGGGGCATACTTGATAATTTATGTACCTGGATTTTCCTGAGGGATGAGATCGCTCCCCAGGAATTAAATATTGGCTAAGGATTCTACCCTTTGCTGCCTGCACCAGGTATTGAGCGCGCTGACATTTGGAATTGTTCTATATATATCTAAATATTTTTTTACAGAGATATTTCTCAGTGCTGAAATTATGAGACTGTGAAAGGATTATAATGAGTCTCTTTGAAGTTACCTGAAAGGCAGTAAAGTGTGGTACTGCTGCAGAGTACAAAAAAAATTCTGCTAGATAGAGATATCAGACTTTTGTGTAGTGGCAGTTTTGTCGCCATAACAGGTATGTTGAAACGAACAGATCTGTATTATGTAGACAGCTAAGTGGATTAGTAAAGCCACGCAGTAGAAACACTTTGTAACAGATTAAATGTATGTGAGAGAGGGGCTACGGAGAGATGAGGTGCACGTTTGCAAGGATGGTTGTGGGCGCATCAAAGGAGGTCATAGTGTGCAATAGTAAAACACACGTTCACCCGTAGGAATCTTGGCGCTAAAATGATGGTCGCACTGGCTCCCACCAGCGCTAAAAGGCTGCGATGATGGGTATGTGGCAAGGTAAAGTAATACTGTTTCTTTTTTCTCTCTTTCTTAGTCTTTTTGGAGAGCGCACTGATTTTGCAAAGGTAAGGGGATTTCATCATTATTAATTTAAACACTTTACTCACGCACACTCCCACGTACACTTTAGGACCAACAATCAATCTGCCTTCTACGTAAGATAGTGTTTTAAAAGGCTAGTTTAGGCACTAAAATAGATGGCACATCGTTGGATGAATGCCTCCCAGGCCCTAAATCTGGTTCTTCAGTCCAGCTCTGAGGCAGGATCAGAGACTGGTACAGCAGATACTGAGACAGCATCGGAGGGAGAGGACATTGGAGCTGAATCTGGGAGTGAATTTTTAGTCGGCTAAGTTCCATCCGTTGACTCATCGTCCAGCTATTCTGAAGGAGACGATGTCAGTCGTGCTGTCCCTTTGCCAGCACAGTCTGTGCCGCAGGACACCCATAACCGGTTAGGTCAATTCAGAGTGCAGGCATGTGTGGCTGCAAGCACAGACGGAGTGCTGTCTTGGCAGCCTCCCAATTTAGTTCAACCTCAAGTTTCGCCTTTCACTTGGGACGCTGGATGTAAAGTAGATACGGTAAATTTTTGCCCAATTGACTACTTCCATCTCTTTTTTGGGGGTTGACTTCCTAAATGAAATTGTGCAGCAAACAAATTTGCATGCCAAACAATTTCTGAGGGAGTAAGGAGGCGCTCTTGGGCCTCATTCTAGGGTGCGCAAGTGGACTCCCACTTCTGTAGGGGAGTTGAAGATATTTTTAAGCCTCACGCTTAAAATGGGGGTAGTGCATAATCAACCATGCTATCCTACTGGTCTACTCGCACGGTTTGGTTAACCCCCATCTTCGCCCCATACATGAGCAGAGATCGTTTTTTGCTATTGCAGCGCATGCTGCATTTCAATGACAATTCTGCTGCCTTGCCCCAGGACCATCCAGACCGTGACAGGTTGTTCAAATTTCGGCCTGTCGTGGATCATTTGTCTGCCAGGTTTCCAGAGGTTTATACTCCTGGAAAGAATATAGCCATTGATGAGTCCCTGATCTTGTATAAAGGGTGGCTGCTGTTTAGGCAGTACATTCCGAGGAAACGCGTTCGCTATGGCATCAAGCTGTGCATGCTGTGTGAGAGCTCGACTGGCTATGTATACAGCCTGAGAGTGTATACAGGGAAGGACACAACTCTTAACCCTGTAGGTTGCCCTTACATGCTAGGGGTCACAGGAAAGATCGTATTGGAGCTTGTCCAGCCACTTCTTCACAAAGGGTATAACCTTTATGTGGACAATTTCTATACAGGAGTAGAGCTGTTCAGTGAGCTCTACAAAGCTGGCATCGTGGCTTGCGGTACAATTTGTTGTCGCCACAAAGGATTCCCACAGAAGCTTGTTTGCAAGAAGCTCCAGAAATCCCAGAGCACTGCGTTGAGTTCCAACAAACCGCTCGCAGTCAAGTTCTCAGATAGGCGTGACGTGTATGTGCTCACTACAATTCATGCTGAGAGCACTTCCCCTGTCACGGTTTGGGGTCAGATGGCCGAAGTCCACCAGACCACCTGTATACTTGATTACAACAAGTACATGGGCGGAGTGGACAAGAACGACCAGGTTCTTCAGCCATACAATGCGAGTCGTAAAACTCGCACTTGGTATAAGAAACTGTTTAAGCACCTGATCCAGATGGCAACATACAATGCGTATGTTGTTTATCATGAGATCACCACAGGAAGACTCATGTTTTTCCGTGACTTTCAGTTGTCTGTGATTGAAAGTCTTACTGCTACAGAAGCAGAAGCCTCCAATTCATGTGTTCTGGAGGATGTGGCAAGGCTGCAGGAGCGACACTTTGCAGATAAAATTCCTGCAACAGCCAAAAAGGAGCGACCATGTCGTTGTTATAAAGTGTGCTCGATGCAGGGAAAGAGGCAGGAGAGTCGTGTTTACTGTCCCCAGTGCCCAAGTAATCCTGCCATCTGTTTTCCTACTTTCTTTATGTTGTATCACACTAAAGCAAAATACTGGGAAATTGTCTGAGGTGGAGCTGCCAATAGGTTAACCGTTCAATTGGTGTGAATGGAAACCTACTGTCTGTGGGCCACACCTTTATCTGCTTTCAGAACGTGGTAGCGGTTCTGTTCGCCAATTGACAAGTGCATTATAGTCCCGATGCCACGTTGTCATGGAGTATCCGTGTTTCCCATTCAACCGTTCTTCGTAGTTTATGATGTTCTCTTTAGGAAGTTTTCAAAAATTCCAGCATGTGTGCCTTAGTTTCAAAGGTAGATATGCTTGCTCAGCTCGAGAAATGTCTTTGCGGCATACTCGAGCACCCCCCAACTTGCATCCACAAACTGGAAGGAGTTGGATTTAGCATAGTGAGTGCACTTAAGGTGCATGAAAGACATGTCTTCCTGAGCTTTTTGTGTGGCTGTCATGGAAGCCATTAGTATAGGTTCACTGGGCATGCATTCGGGAAAGTTTTTGAAGAAGGATGTGGAGACTTGTCAAGTGGTAAAAGTCCTAATGTCTTGTGGCATATGAATGTGATGGGCCCTTGCATGGCTGCAGTATGTTTGTGTGAGTGCAAGTGATATGGTTGTTTGGGCCCGTGGCTGCCGGTATGGAAAAACAAGGTTGTGTTAGCCAATTTTGAAGTCGCCTCAGTACGTTTTGGGCCCTAGCCTGTCGCGGGTACTTGGGCCTCCCAGACGAGCGAGGTACCATTTTTATCGGGCGACCTTGGGAAACACTGGGTGGTAGGAAATGCGTGTCTGCCTGGCGATGCCACAATTTTCCCACACTAAAATGTGCGGAAAAAGTGTTTTTTTCTGCTAAATATGAGGTTTGCAGGGGATTCTGGGTTAGAAAATGTTGGGGAATCCATGCAAGCCATACCTCCCTGGAACCCCCTGGGTGTCTACTTTCAGAAATGTGTGGGTTTCAAAGGTTTCCCTAGCTGGCCGCGGAGCACCGGTCCAAACACCAAGGTGACCCTCCCTTGCAAAACCAGGTTGTTTTGTGATAGCTAATTTTGATGTCGCCTCAATAAGTTTTGGGCCCTAGCCTGTCACGGGTACTTGAGCCTCCCACACGAGTGAGGTACCATTTTTATTGGGAGACCTTGGGGAACACTGGGTGTTAGGAAATGCGTGTCTGCCTGGTGATGCCACCTCTTTCCCACTTCAAAATGTGTGAAAAAAGTGTTTTTTTCAGCTAAATTTGAGGTTTTCTGGGGATTCTAGGTAAGAAAACGTTGGGAGATCCACGCAAGCCATACCTCCCTGGAAGCACCTGGGTGTCTACTTTTTAGAAATGTGTGGGTTTCATAGTTTTCCTGAGCTGGCCACTGAGCACCGGGCCAAAAACCGAGGTGACCCCCCTTGCAAAACCAGGTTGTTTTGTGATAGCCAATTATGAAGTCCCCTCATTGCGTTTTTGGCACTAGCCTTTCGTGGGTACTTGGGCCTCCCACACGAGTGAGGTACCGTTTTTTTGGGCAGACCTTGGGGAACACTGGGTGGTAGGAAATGCGTGTCTGCCTGGCAATGCCACCAGTTTCCCACACAAACATGTGTGGAAAAAGTGATATTTCCAGCTAAGTTTTAGGTTTGCAAGGGATTCTGAGTAAGAAAACGTTGGGGTATCCACCCAAGCCATACCTCCCTATAACCCCTGGGTGTATAGTTTTCAGAAATGTGTAGATTTCATAGCTTTCCCTAGCTGGCCGCCAAGCACCGGTCCAAAAACCGAGGTAACCCCCCTTGCAAAACCAGGTTGTTTTGTGATAGCCAATTTTGAAGTCGCCTCAATACGTTTTGGGCCCTAGCCTGTCGCGGGTACTTGGGCCTCCCACACAAGTGAGGTACCATTTTTATCGAAAGACTTTGGGGAATACGGGGTGGGTGGAATTTTGTGGATCCACGCAGATTCCAGAACTTTCCACCACAGAAATGTGAGGAAAATTGTTTTTTTTAAAACATTTTTTTAGGTTTGCAAGGGATTCTGGGTAACAAAACCTGGTGAGAGGCATTAAAGATACCCCATCATGGATTTCCCTGGATGTCTAGTTTTTACAAATGTATAGGTTTGATAGATTTCCCAAGGTGCAGGCAGAGCTAGGGTTAAAAATCTACAGCTAGGCACTTTGTTGAAAAAGGTTCTGTTTCCAGTGTGAAAATGTGGTGTGTACAGATTGGGTTTTGGGCCGTTTTCTGCCACGGCTACTTAGGCCTCCCACACAAGTGAGGTACCATTTTTATTGGAAGATTTTGGGGAACACGGGGTGGGTGGAATTTTGTGGATCCACGCCGATTCCAGAACTTTCCACCACAGAAAAGTGAGGAAAATGTTTTTTTTTTTAAACATTATTTTAGGTTTGCAAGGGATTCTGGGTAACAAAACCTGGTGAGAGGCAGACAAAACACCCCATCCTGGATTTCCCTGGGTGTCTAGTTCACAAAAATGTATAGGTTTGATAGGTTTCCCAAGGTGCAGGCAGAGCTAGGGTTCAAAATCTACAGCTAGGCATTTTGCAAAAAAAGATAATTTTTCATTGTGAAAATGTGGTGTGCTCACGTTGCATTTTCACCCGTTTCCTGTCGTGGACACTATGCCTACCCACACAAGTGAGGTACCATTTTTATTGGGAGACTTAGGGTAATTCAGATTTGTAAAGCAACTGTTTTTACCTATTGAATTTCGATGCATTTCTGCTTTCCAATTGAAAGACAATGTGTAAAAAAAAAAAAAATTTGAAAAATTACCAAAAATTCTCATGCTAGTATGAGTATTCCGTTTTGGAAATGTGCAAATATCTACTGTTTCTAAACTCTATATTTTGTTCCCATTTCAAAAATACTTAGGAGTCTTTCATACCGAATTTTCCATGAATAAATTTTCCCAGAATACTTGCTATATACCCGGTACATAATAAAAAAATATTGCAAGACGCTGCTCAGTTTTTGTCTCCGAGTTCGTCGGGCTCTTGGTGAACCTACAAGTCCTTTATATCCCCACAACCAGTAAGGTCCACTGGATTTAACGGTATATTGCTTTTAAAGAGCTGTGATATTGAAAAGAAGTTACAGGTGAAAACGTTGACACAAAAGGCTGTTTTTTTCAACTAACTTTATATTTTTCCAAAATTTAACTGTTACTTTCTATAAAGAAACCTTGATGGATTTACACAAATGACCCCTTGCTGAATTCAGCATTTTGTCTACTTTTCGAAAATGTATAGCAAAAATAGGCTATGTCCGAGAAAAATGCCAAAACTGTGTAAACATTTTTAAATTTCTGACAAAAGTCTATCATTCCCTAAATGCGAGGAAAATGGAGATTTCAGCCCCACAAACCCTTTTTTGATACCATTTGCAGGGAAAACCCCAGACGCATTCATATGCTGGACTTTTTCCCCATTTTTCCCTCAAAAAACAAAATTTAGCTGTATTTTGGCTAACATCTGGGACTCCCCATGCGGAATCCACAAACCCTGGGTACCTTTAGAATACCCATGATGTTGGAAGAAAAGGACGCAAATTTGGCATGGATACCTTATGTGGTCAAAAAGTTACAGAGGCCTAATCGTGAACTACTACAAATAGCCAAAAAAGGGCTCCGCACTGGGGGGGGGGGAGGGGGGGGGAATGGGGTTAAATAAACGGGCCGTGGTCGCTCGGGACATCCGGCCCACAAGAGTGCCTTACCTAACGTGTCTGTCTCCATTGCTTGCAGTGCGTAAGCTTTTGTCATGGCTCGGCATATTTTCTGGTTGAATTTTCACCCATTATAGAAAGAAAGAAAATGTTTGTGAAGTCTGTAATTTATGTGGCAAATATGATAAATTCAAAATTATCCGTTAAACCGGCAGCCACAGAATCACAAATCCACTTGCCCTCACAATTGCCCATTGCTTTTTCTACATTTAATTCCTGAAAAGGTAAACGCAACCTAAATATTACAGTTCCACTCAGTGCCCTTGAAGAAAACAGCGTTTGCAAGCCAACTAACCCAACGAAGGTCCTATATTGCCATCTGGCGGATCCGGCGATTTTTACAATCCGTTTAAGCAAGTAGCTGATGAAATTAGAAAGCTCACACGGCGCAGGTTTTGACAACAAATGGTTTTTAGAACAAAGGATTCTTTAAGACGTTTTGTTTATTTTCAACCTTGTAAAAAACTGCGGCAACAATCAGATTCATATTTCCTGCTTTCCCTGCCAATACGTGTTTCAAGACAGAAACTGCTTTCTTCACAGTCTTGCAGGATTGTAATAATCAAAAGCAGTCGAAACAAAGTTTATGTTTTTCGCACCCTTTAAATAGTCACATAAAACAAATGTTACGAGTTAATTAGTGATACCGTCCCAAATTGCAGTCATTTGAAATCAACCAATGCACGACCATCATAAAAAATAAACTATTTGAACCGTGCACTCCTCTTTTCTTTGGTTACCCTATATACAGTCTTACTTACACAATCATTGAGAAACATAAACAAAAACGTAGTTGCAGGTTGCACATGGAAACAAACGTTTTTTTTGTAGCAATCCATCAAATCAAGTGAATGGCACCATCTACTGATTAAAGTTTAGAATGATGAGTTTCTTATTGAAACATACGGATTGACAACATACACACATTTGAACAACTGTTGTACAAAATACAGCAGAGCACAAATAGAAGTCATGATCTTCATTTCATTTTGCGAAATATTGATAGTCCCAGCTCTTTGTTTATTATATTCTTGTATGTAAGGCTTCACCAAAAGATACATCTGGATTCTTTGCAACGGAATTCCTGCTCCCGATCCCTTTGGCTTATGTTAGGTAAAACTTAGTCGATGGCTTTAACATTTAACCCTTCATTACTAGTATCTATCTTCTGCTGTCTGAAAGAGTAAAGCTGTAGTGAAGGTCAAATCGGTTCTTCCTATGGCACGAGTTCGTTTTCAAATATGTGTCTTTAGACGACGTACTGTACTTCTGATATATTTCTTGCCACTGGGACGTTCAGTTAAGTACAATAAATGTAGTGAGGCAATTAAATAGACATCAGATATCACAATTCCTACGATTTATTTCTCCATTATTTAAAGTTCTAATTGAGCTGACACAGTTTCAGTGAATAAACTTTATTTCGGTTGTTAAAAAAAAACATAAAAGTTAGCCTAAATATACAATGGACAAATAACAACAGCCAGCTTATATACAATGGACAAATAACAACAGCCAGCTTATTGATAATACAGACATAGAATAAATACGTTTGACATCTGGAAGCGACACTAATTTGATAATAAATAAGTTATAAAAGCCCTTAAAACCAGTCCACAACAAATTCAATATAAAATAAAATAAGATAACATCGGGTTCAATTATAAAAAGGTACACGAAGTATGGATCACATGTAAAATTATTCAATGAATTAATGAGTTCACATGATATTATGAAATCAAACACATAAGAAATGACATTTGTTTCACAGGGTTGCATCTAAGCTCCCATGCCCATACTAAGAATTTAGCAGTTCCAACCACTATTGGGCCTTCAACAGAACATTTTAAAATTCTGAAGGCTTCTAGGCAAGATCTGGTACCCAAATTGGCACATATAGGTTTAAGCCATTTTTTCTGGGTGCAATATATGCTTGACAAACAAAAAAATGATTCAGAAAAGGGGGTGGTGATGAACAGAGTGTCTGAATTAAGCAGACCACTCTTACCCAGTCCAAAGATCAGGGCTTGATTCATCACCGTTTTTTAGCTGACTGCACCATCCCAGCTCAGAACCTGGCTACATGCAAATTAGTCTGTTCCTGTCCCAGTACATGATGGGAACAGGACAAACCAAACTACCAAGCCAATTCTTATACTGGGAAGGAAACAAGCTTCCGGGGACCGGTTTCTGGCATTTCAGCCGTTGTCGGCCCGGCTTGCTTGAATCCTGATGGTGCAATGAGCAAGGGACTCACATCTGAGTATACCCTACCACGCTTATGGTGGACAAAATGATTCAGAAAAGGGGGTGGTGATGAACAGAGTGTCTGAATTAAGCAGACCACTCTTACCCAGTCCAAAGAGCAGGGCTTGATCCATCACCGTTTTTTAGCTCACTGCACCATCCCAGCTCAGAACCTGGCTACATGCAAATTAGTCTGTTCCTGTCCCAGTGCATGATGGGAACAGGGCAAACCAAAGTACCAAGCCAATTCTTATACTGGGAAGGAAACAAGCTTCCGAGGACCGGTTTCTTGCATTTCAGCCGTCGTCGGCCCGGCTTGCTTGAATCCTGATGGTGCAATGAGCAAGGGACTCACATCTGAGTATACCCTACCACGCTTATGGTGGACAAAATGATTCAGAAAAGGGGGTGGTGATAAACAGAGTGTCTGAATTGAGCAGACCACTCTTACCCAGTCCAAAGATCAGGGCTTGATCCATCACCGTTTTTTAGCTCACTGCACCATCCCAGCTCAGAACCTGGCTACATGCAAATTAGTCTGTTCCTGTCCCAGTGCATGATGGGAACAGGGCAAACCTGGGTAAGAGTGGTCTGCTTAATTCAGACACTCTGTTCATCACCACCCCCTTTTCTGACAAACAAAAAAGACATGGGTCACTGTTTCTTTAGCGTCGGGACAGAAGGGACAATCACTAGACTTTGCCATAGACCATTTAGAGGTGAAAGAATGTAAAGGCAAAGTTCCAACCCTGAACTGATGAAATAGTTTTCTGTCACGAGTAGACGTGATAAGATCCCAGTAACCCTCCCATTTAGTTTTGTGTTTTTTGTCAGTAAAAGCTTTTGTCAAGGAACCATGTGAACAAAATAAAAACCGCTTCATGGTGATATGATTCCAATAAGCTGCCTTCAGCTCCATTTTACTAAGAAAAATACTTCCCATAGGGGTATCCCACAGGTGTTTCAGCTCTAGATCATATAACAGGTTCTTTATTGTAGCAAACCAAAGAAACGTATGTTTAGTGTCCATGTCCCTCACCTCTAGAACTGCCTGGGCATAATGCTCAAGTTCGGGAGTAACCCAGAGCCGCCTCCAGTAGGCTAACAACCTATATCTGGCCACATCTCTAATTGATTGACAGGCCAAATCCAAGAGGAGAGGATCTGTCGGTGTAGATTGGGGGAGACCAATGATGGACCTGAAGAATTTATTCCGGCCCAACATTAGTTTATTCAGATTGGAGTGACCCCACAACTCTACCCCATATAAAATAGATGCGCCAATTTTGTTGTTATATATCTGTAAAACTGGGGCTATTGGTTTGGTATATGACCGTTTATGCGCTCTGAGTAAAACACCAGAAAGTTGAGCGTGTTTTACAGTGAGACAATCTAATTGAGCTTTCCATTTAAGTTTTCTATCTATTAGAACCCCTAAGTATGTAACTGTCTCCAATTGTTCAAGAGACTCATCTTTACATCCCCGATGACATTCTTTGAATGGTGCAGCACCATTTATTTAGTTTTGTCGACGTTAACTATTAAATCATGGTCTACACAGAACTCTTCGAACCTTGCGCGGGCTCGCTGGAGACCCTGCCTAGTTTTTGCTAACATGAGAGTATCGTCGGCGAACATTAAGAGAGGGGTCTTATTACCAGCTAAACACGGAGCATCCACCGCGAACTTTTCCGTAGTTCGACCTGCTGAGTCATACCTGACCTGGGCATAGTTCTTGGTATGCAGTTGGACCACAAGGGCTAAAAGCTCAAGTGTCCCAGTTTCAAAAGTGTTGACCAGAGCTTAGGACGAGGAACAAGGTCGAACGCTGACTTCAAGTCAACAAAGGCAGCATAGATCACCCCTTTCCCCAGTGTAACTGTTCGCCAATATATTAAAATAAATTTAAAACCTGGTCCACAGTACTAAATGATTGGCGAAACCCTGCTTAGAGATTGGAGATGATATTTGAATCCTCCAACCATCCCTGAATTCTACCTAGGACCACCCTGGC
Source organism: Lissotriton vulgaris (assembly GCF_964263255.1). Lineage (NCBI taxonomy): Eukaryota > Metazoa > Chordata > Amphibia > Caudata > Salamandridae > Lissotriton > Lissotriton vulgaris. The sequence goes on from NC_141693.1 coordinate 1,104,261,003, forward strand.
AATAACTTTCTGAACACAATCAATCAAACTTATGGGCCTGTAATTGCCGGGGTGCGAACGATCGCCTCTTTTAAAAAACGGTAAGATAACCGCACCTGCCCAGGAACTTGGGAGAGAAGCACCTTGGGCAATAGCATTAAGTAGCAATTGGATATACAGTGCCCAGGAGTCGACAGCGTGTGAAAATACGTCAGCTGGGATACAGTCAGGCCCCGGAGCTCTACCTCTTGGAACCTGAAGAAGAGCGGTTTCTACTTCTTTTTTTGTAAAAACTGCTATAGGGACATAAGAGGGCATCACAAAAGGTGCTAAGTCTAGTTGATTGGCTGCAAACTGGCCCTTGTAATGGTCTATCCATAAATCAGGGGACACATTGTTCGATGGTATTTTGCTAAGGTCCCTATTAACCCACTTAACTATATGCCAGAAGGCAGTCATGTCCCTTCCCTTACAGGAATCTAGCAAATCCTTCCAATGTTCCTCGTCCCAGTCCCTCTGAGCTAGAGATTGTGCAACCTTATAGGCCACCCTTTTCTCGTGTATCAGAACACCGTCCTTGCTTTTTATAGCCAAGGCTAATTGTGCATAAGCAGAGCCGCAGGCAGAATTATACCAAACAGCAGCCTTTTGGACCTTAGAGGTTTGTCTTGAATTTGAGTGGACACCAATTTCTTTTTTAAGATTACTAAAAAAAGTTTTGTGGACCTCAGTAGCTGTAGACAAGAGGGGGACCCTGTAATTGGCCATCCTGTAGGGTAACTATGGCTTCAGCCAGCATGCTATCCATCTGTTCCAATTGGTCCACTTTGCTTGCCACAGTTGACCATTTAAGCCTGCGTGAATCGTTTGTTAAAAATACTTCTGGAGAATCTACCTCTGGTTCCTGTATAAGTTTGTATTCCAGATTCTCACCTCCATATAAAGGAGTAATGGATTGTGATCACTCTCCAAACGTGGAATGACCTTCATATCTTTCATAAAGACCCAAAACTCCATAGATAGAAGAAAGTAATCACGACCGTTGGCAGCTCTCAACCCGTGTTCAAGGCACAATACTTTGAGTTGTAGAGCGGCATGGACCATCTCTTAATAGGCTCCAGATCAAGGGGAGGTATTGACCACTTCTCATCCTCCTCTTAAGTTAAAAACATATCGTGGTAGTCCAGGGGTTCAAAAGTGCAATTAAAATCGCCAGCCATTAGTATCTGAATTCCTCCTCCATAATTAATTAAGAATTCATCAAGAAATGCTACAGTTTGGGTGGCCTTCTCTCCTTGCAAACCTCTGGAATAAACATTAATTAGGAGGAAGTCCGGAAATATGCACTTGCTAACCTTTATAATAAGAACATCGTGTGAGTCTATGCATATCTCATCCAACCTCCAGTTTAAACTTTTCCTGACCCACGTTGTTAATCCTCCTTTAGGCCGACCCCGCTCAACTTGAACAGCTTTTTAATGAAAATTATAATAGCGAACAACTTGATCTACCGCCCAAGACTCTTGAAAACACAGAATGTCAAACCTTTCAATAAAAGAGGACCATTCACTTGAGACAGTCTTGTTAATTAAACCCGCTATATTCCATGATCCGATACTCAACCCTGTAAGTTGGGACGGCGAATCAGGAGTAATTTCACAGGGATTAACACTATTCCTGGTCAGAACACTGACCAACCTTTGGGACATATCGTTCTCCATATGAGGTATACCCTGGGCGTTTACTAGGCAACCAATGGGCACATCTAGATTACCACTTTGTTCTGGGCCTCCAGCGTCAATTGCCAAGGACTGGGCACTTTCCGTATGTAATATTACATGGGAACCATTAGTCACAGGGACTACTGATAGAAATAATACATCATTGTCTACGGGATTGCCCAGTCAATCATTACTGTCCAAACCGGAGAGTGAGCTAAAGGCATTATGTGTTGGTACATTATATTCGTACGGTCCATGGGCTACACGGGTGGCCTGTACGACACCCTATGGGATAGGCAATGGTAGACTCTTATTATAGAAAAAAACAAGAGGTAAGATACTTATATCTGCTTCGCTAAAGAGCCTGGAACCAGCTCTATCTAAAATCGTTTTATCTAGGGAGGGAGAGCCAACGTTCAGCACCACACAATCACCCCTGCAGGCTTTGGTTGACCTGCCAATCCACAAAACCCTGCGAGCCATTTTAAACTCCCTAAATAAAGGGTCTCCTAGCCCTGTTTTATTATTTAGGTAAAAATTTGACTTATTTCTCAATGAAGCCCAGTGTTCATCCTGGTCTAATGATAATCTGGGAACATTGGTCAGTACCACAGTATAAGGAGTGGCCTCAGGCACCAAGTTAAAGTGATCTTTTGGGCCAGCCCAACCCCTCTGATTGTTAACGCTATTTGGTTCTACTATTCTCTCCCCTGCAGTAACGCCTCTTGAAATACTGGGTAGTGGGGGAGAAGGATCATCATAGGGTAAAACTGGCATACTTAAAGAGTGCCCAGGGGCAGAGATAGTAGCTTTTGGGATTATTACAGAGTGTAAACTTACCCCAGAGGCAATCTGACCCCTCTTTTGTTGGTTTACGGGGATAGGGTTGGGCGCCAATAGACCGTGCTCAATTTTGTCGAGTCTCTGTTCAATCTTCGACAGCTGTACTAATAACAGACTGAGTAATAACCGTAGTTTGTCTTCAAATTTACCCAATAAACTGGCAGTAGTGTCACTTGATAACCCGCATGTCTGTACAGTTTTCTCAGTCACCGTAGGTGTACATGATTCTATATTTCCCTGAGATTTCCCACGCACCACTCCCCTGGTCTTTGCAATTTTATTCGCCTGCTGAGTAGTGTGCGGCAGCCCCCCTGCTTTCCTTTTCTTTGACACAGGGGCAGAGACAGGGGTCTTGCCCTTACCCTTAGCTTCACACAAGTGCTGGTTTCTAGTGAGAATTTTAACTGGGGGTGACAGGGAAAGAGTGGACCCACTAGTAGAGAGTGTTAGATTGGCTGGCAAGGCTATAGGAGGGGTAGTAGTCAGAGTTTGCAAGGGCTCTATAGATGGTCTAGAGTTTAACAAGGGGCCTACAACCAGCGCTTGGGATGAAACGCGACGAGGTTCTAAAGACAGTCGTCTTTCTGCAAGTATGATTTCATTGTTTAAAACAGACGCTGCCCTCGTCAAAAAGCGTCCAGTGTGCCTACAACACTGGAACCACCTAACCCCCTACGACAATCTTTACTCATAATGAAAGATGTATATGGGGCAACTATTACAACTACTACAACCGAGATATGTAATAACACAATAGCTGTACTGGCACCAAAAAGTCACTGACCATGAGGTATAAATATTGCCCGATGGGTGCTGAAGTGGGGGTGGCCGAGTCCAGCCTCCTCCGGGCTGCGACCAGGAAACAGATGTCCAAGCAAGGAGTCACTTTTACAAAATCCTCAAGGGCCAGAATAATTACCACAAAATCGTAACTCACAATAGTTAAATTCCCAGCGTGCAGCCAAGAGGGGTGGCCCAGCCCGGCCTCTTCTGGCCCCTGATGGCCCGCCCTTTGCCCGGGCTTAGCCCGCGCACCGTCCCACTACGCGGGGGCTGAGCGGACTTTAAAGAGCCTCCGGGCGCGGAAATGATGGTGGCGGCTTCCGCCGCAGAGGAGCCTGGGAATGAAGTCCTCCTCTCTGCGGCCGCAAGGTAAAGAGCTGCAACAGTGGGAGGACAGGCAGGACGACCAGCGCCAGAAACAGAGAGCCAGCAGGTGAGTTAGAATTGACCCCAAAAGTTTGCTAGAAACCCCCGCTCCACCGGGGCTGAGCGGACTTTAAAGCGCCTCCGGGCGCGGAAATGACGGTGGCGGCTTCCGCCGCAGAGGAGACTGGGGAATGTAGTCCTCCACTCTGCGGCCGCAAGTTAAAGAGCTGCGGCGGCGGGAGGACAAGCAGGACGACCAGCGCCAGAAACAGAGAGCCAGCAGGTGAGTTAGAATTACCCCCAAAAGTTTGCTAGAAACCCGTAATTGCACGTAATTGCATACTTATGCACTGTTTATATTTAACGTTATTTCATAAAGGTGAGGGAGGGATGTGTTTATACAATGCATCTTGAGTAATGAAATGGCAGTCTATTGAGATTTGTGGTGATCAGTTTTACATGGAATACTAAACATTTCGTATTTTTTACACCATCAGCAGTATTCCACTTAAGAGATCAAAAAAGTAAGTCATCTCTTTTTAAAACTCTTACACGACAGGAGGCAGCTCTTTCTTCTGGGGCCTGCATCCTCTGTCGATAAATCACTTGCTCATTGATTTTGTATCTACAGTGAGCTTGCCATGCAAGCTGCAAAGTCTTCAGAGTTCATCAAATGAAATACTATCAGCCAGTGTTTTTAGGATGAATTGAAAAGGCATATAAGAAAAGGACGAGGTGATTTCCTTCCTGCTGATGTAGATTTCAACTTGACCATTAATGAGCTAAGCATGTGCTACTTTTGTCAAGTTCATTTGATATTATGGGGTTATTATTCAAGTACTAGACTCCTCCTGGACAGTGGGAACCTTCGGGGCTGGTTTCCCCTTGCCCTGTGAATCCGCTCTTTTTGACAGGTACCTGGACCACTGTTTCAGGCTCCAGGTCCTTCTGACTGGACTGCGCATTCATGAGCACCCACTCAGGCAATCGCAACATTTTAAGGTGCGACCTTAGCTTCCCCTCTTTCCAGATGTTTTTTTCCAGGTCATTTCCAAGCAGACAGCAGGCATAGCAGGACTCACGGCTACCTATAGAAAGCCAGAGACCACACTCTACTTTAGGGGAACCACTGCCATGGGGTTGTGGCTCACTTGGTTATCAGCAGTAAATACCTGGTGGATTACATCAGGAATACCGACACCAGATGCCACGTGACAGTAGTTAAACAAAAGGGTAAACCCAGACAAGTCCTGGGATGAATACAGTACAGAAAGGGGGTGGTCCCAGTCTTACAATTAAAAAATAAAGAATTCAATTTTATTTAATCATTTTGAGCATCTGAATAAATCTTGGACAGTGTTTTATATCAAGTGCCCCATGAAGTGGGGGAAAGAAAGGGGAAATAGTAGGGTGCGCTTTGTGAGGATCGGGGAAGTGAAAGAGAAAGGTAATGACATCAAATACATTAAAATTAGAGCCGGATTCACTCGGCTATATATTAATCATGGAGACATGTAAAAGGACATTGTTTGCAATACACTATTACAGTGAATGAAGCACTGTTGCTCAAACTGGCATAGGGCAGTGATGTAGTCGACGGTCGGACACATTAAAGTAGATTTGGTAACTCTCTTGAATAGGAATAATAACGAGATTTTGTGTTTCCTTTTCAGTAATTATGGAACCACTGGGCTTTAGCAGATGTCTACATTAATTCCCCGACGCAAGTAGTGTATGTGAGGAGAATTTCCCCACTACACGTTATAAGTGACATCACTCTGTTTCTCTGTCATTTCGGAGCCCTAGAAGCCCATCAACATTTAAGTCCTCCATCCAGTAAAGGGTGGGCCCTGGTGCCCCCGCTTAGTCCTGATCAAGACCCCGGCGTAAGTACCCAAACAGCCTACTTACCTTTTGGGGTCGAAACGTCGACTACATCACTGCCCCATGCTAGTTTGACCAACAGTGCTTGAATCACTGATAGTGTATTGCAAACAATGGCCTTTTACATGATTAATATATAGCCGAGTAAAGACGGCTCTAATTGTAATGTATTTGATGTCACTACCTTTCTCTTTCATTTCCCCAATTCTCACAAAGCGCACCCTACTATTTCCTCTTTCTTTCCGCCACTTCATTGGGCACTTGATATAATATGCTGTCCATGATTTATTCTGATGCTCAATATGATTAAATAATATTGAACACGTTATTGTGTTGTGTAATTTGAATTAATGCCGGCTGGCATTTAATTATGTGTTTTTTTAATTGTAAGACTGGGACCACTCCCTTTCTGTACTGACACGTGACAGTAGTCATATTGACTCTTGTGTCTCCCAGAGTCTCCACCTTCTGTCCATTGATGCTAAGCCACTGCCTGAACCTTTTAGTGTTATAGGGTACATGGGTTTGGGAAACACTACCCAAGGTTACTAAGGTAACCTCTGCACTGTCTCCAAAACGAACTTGAGTAATTTCCTCCCCAACACTCTAGCAATCCTGGTGTAGGCCCACCAGTGGGGAGTTTCTTCTTGGGGCCAGTAGCATCCCCCCTCCTGTGCCCTGACTAGAGACAATCATATCACTTGGGCTTGTAGTGCCTCTGGAGTTTCTTCCCACTTGCCGCCAACAGAGCTAGGACCAACACCCACCCTCACCACTCATGGCAAGAACCTATGGTCATCATCAACAGCAAACTTGACATAACCACCCAAGTCAATGTGGTCACGGCTTCATGTTTCCATACCCTGAAATGCTGCAATGCTGAGGAAGATTTAAAAATGGCTTCCAATCAGCACCCAGAAAACCATCACACACAAACTAGTCACAAGTAAACTGGACTACAGGAACACCCTCTTTGCCGGGATCAACAGAAAACTCACCTAAAGGCTGCAGCCTATTCAGAACTCGGCAGCCAGAATTACTCTCAACTACCCATGCTGCACTCACATCACACCATACCTGAAGGACCTCCACTGGCTCCCCACTCACAAGCAAGCACCATTCAAGCTCCTCGCCCACACTTTCAAGGCACTACACAACACTGTCCAAGCATACTTCAGCAATCACATCTGCTTTCATGAACCTCTCATACACCTCCACTTGCCTGCATTCCTACTTTCACAATTCCCTCACATACGAATCACCAGATCTGGAGGTTGAGACTTCTCCTACATAGCTCATAGAGTGTGGAATGACCTGCTGCTACACATAAGTGCCTCCTCCTCACTTCTTGAATTCCACAAGATGCTGAAGATCTGGCTTTTTGAGTAGTCCCACTAGGGCACGAGTATGCCTAAATTCACAATTGCTCTGGATGATAATGGGCTCTACAAGTCTGAATAACATAGCATAAAACAACCAAAACTCCCCTTCCTGTGGTCTAAAGATGAATTGGACTCCCTTCCCTATCAAATATTTTGGGAGCCTTTGGACAACTTCCTTTGATAATCTTTGCCGTCCTGTTTTTTTGCTGGTGGGTACTCTGTCCACCCTTCTTGTGGTCCCTCCGGGTACTCTCTTTGACACTTGGTGCTGAGCCAAAGGTCAGCTTCCTTACCAAGCATTATGTGCTTAGTATAATCTTCTCTTCTTCAGTTCTTGGCCCGGGCCCCTGTGTCTGTTCATTTATCACCAGAGTCCTGAAGGAACAGGTGGCTATCAGAATACTGATATCTTTCGGCTTTTTAATTGTATGGTAGTCCCTCAGATTGTAACTCCCCCTGCTGGAATCCTCTACGACCGTAGATCAAGTTTGTCTTTTCTCTGTGCCCCTGTTTCTTTTTAACTTCAGTTAAAGGTTTTTCTCTAGAATAACTCTCACTCTAACCCTTATGTTCGGGATGTGGTTTAAGGGCTTGCCTACCTAAAGTATAATGGCCCACAACTGTATAAACTTCAGATATTATTTTTGGTAATTCTCGTTCATGATCTTGAACATGAACTTCTGCATGCACCTGGCTTATAGACAGAGCTGATGCTTCTCCACTCCTTGACCTTAATTATGTTTAGCACTGTGCACCATGCATAGTGCCTTGAATTGGACTCTTTTACATATTGGCAGCCAGTACAGAGTAGCAAGTTCTGGGCAGGCTGACTGGAATCTAGGTACGCTCAATAGCAAATGGGCCACTGCATACTTGATGATTTGCAGCCTTTTAATCACTGAGATAGGGCTGCCTAGAAACATAAAATTGCCACAGTCAAGGTGTGTACAAACCAGTCTCTGTACTGCTGTTCTTCGTAGCTCCATGGGGAGCCATTTCAGGATGCAGAAGCAAGTGGGTGCGACACTTTTCGCGTATAGGGCCATAGAGAGGTGATTATCCAGAGTAACACCCAGATTTGTAACCTCTGATTTTTGGGAAGGGCAAATTCTTAAGGACGGAGGCCATATGAGTTGGTGCCATAATGATGGGTTATTACCAGCCGCCATGACCTCTGTTTTCTCTCCATTTAATTTGAGGCAGCTCTCTGCCATCAACTTGGTGTATAGTCTGGCACAACCTATTGTGATAATCTGGTGTAAAGGGCCTCTCTAATACAGTGGTCAATTAAAGGAGTTTATAAAGAGATGACCACTGACTTTTAGCCCAGCTTAATCTAGTTCAGAATTTCCAATAATTGGAGATCTATCCAGTCTCAAACAGCATGCTGAAACTATGTCACCTCTAGCAGGCCCGGGCCCCTGTATCGAGTACATGGGTTTGGGAAACACTCGAGACGGAAACTCTTGATCCATTCCACAGATAGGCACATCAACATTATAATGGCCAGGGGAGATTGCCCCCAATAAAGCACAAATAGTCCAAGGGGGGTACCCACACTCCTAAAAACACCATTAAGTCAGATGCCACATGAGTTAGGAAGACATAGCCAATCAGCTATGCACACATAGTAAGTACAACCTCCCCATGCTGGAAATCTGGGCACATTCACCACAGGCTACACTGTATCCACACAAGGTCAAGACCCACCTTCAGTAACCATTTGACCATTAATTCATGACTCTAAGGCAGCAACCAACATTCCTTACCATATATGGTAAGCTGGTAACTTTTATGTCTTGTTGTAGAATTGAAAATAAGATCCATACAAACCCAATGTAAATTGAGACAGTCCACAGACCTCATGCCTGTAACTGTTCTCGGGGGGCGCACTGTTTAATTAAACAAACTGTTCCTGTTTTGCCAAACTGCTCTCCACTTCTGTTTTTCCTAAGGAATTTGAACCTGAGCAACATTTTGGTGAGCAAACCCAGAGGGATTGAGACCTCGTACCCGACTACAGCCGAGGGTAGATGACCCCGCCTGGACAGATTTATGCTTGCTCAACGACAGAGGTGGGCAGACACTGCAATTGATTGGAGGTTCTGCTGAATCCACGGGGGAATGCCTGTTCTGAAGCAGCCATCACAGAGGGCAAGAGACCACATAGGAACCTGAAACATTGTCTTTTAAAGCATTTGGCTAATGACAACAAGGGAGAAGTGTAAACAGATAACCGTAGTGCCCTGCCAATGACAGGGTGTGGCATATTACCTATTTTAAAAGTACCAAATGTATTAGTCCTAAGGCGGCCTCGAAGGCGATCCCGCAGAAGTCAACTTATTTCGATAGCTAGCACCCTAGGAAAGGTGAGTTCACACCTCAGTCTCATTGTTTTTTAGCTAAAAGGATTTCTCAGTGCCAAACAGGCTTCTTTAAAACCGCTGGTATCTAACAGGCGTGAGAGGTGTTGGTCGGTTGGACCTCTGGGCCTGACGCAGAGTGTACGCTTGACCTCTGGGTGTGACCCAGAGTGTAATTCAGACTTTAAGGACAACTTGGACCCAGGAAACTGGGTGTAAATTGTGTGTGGCCATGAAGGGGTGGTGTTTCCCAAGTTATTAAGTTTGGTATGTGTGGCTGCCACCTTTGTCTAGGAGCAGATAGTGGCAGATTATCCAATTCACTTAGGAACCTGTTCTAGTTCTATCTTGCTAGAGGTTAATTTAATGAAATGTATCCATTTTTGACAAATTTATTTATTTTCTGTCGACCATTGTTGAAATATATTTATTATTGTATGCGATGTTATTGCATCGATTGTCGTTGAAAACTGTAAATAAAGTTCATGCAGGTTTTGCTCTAACCTATTGCATATTTGTCCTGTGTTACCATGCTACGTATGCAATCATCATGTTTTGTTTAAATGAGAGCTGTTTTATGTAAGAAATTGCAAGTGTTGCGCTTATAGTATGTAAAACTGTGAGAGTGTACCAAGTACAAATTACATCCATGATTCGACAAACCAAACTAGGAAAATTTAATTTCAATTGTATGAGCCAAATAACTAAAATTGACATGGATTCCCCTCTGAAGCACATGGAAACTAAGTTCCCCACACAGATAAAAAGGCGTAATAAGTTTTTTCCAACAGTGGCATACACACACGAAGGCACACATTTCCCTAGCCTAAGGAAGAACATTTGACATGAACATAATTGGCCCACTAAAACACATGTAAAACCAAATATACAGGTCAAAAGAGAGAGACATTATTAGATTTAGGGGCCAACCTTGAAGAGGCCAAAAATGAGACCTCCACAATGCTGTTAGCATATAAATCGTCAGCACCTCCCTACCATACTCAGGGATGGACATGCTCACACTCGCTCCTCCTAATTAGGTTATTCAAACCCAGCAGTGATAGAAGCCCATGAGCCCTCCACCGAAAGAAGAACAGTCAGATCTAAGCCTGGGAGAACCAAAAGCAAGCTAACCCAGACACCTCCAGTACAGCTCATGTCCCGAGGAAAGGTTCCCAAAAGATTGACACTCCGTCCTCATATGACACCTAAAAAGCGAATAGGTTGTGCATTCCCACTGAGTCAGGCGAGTGTAAGGGGTCGTCAGTGAAGTTTGTGGCGGCTCTCGACAGTGATTCAGTGATATCAGGAGAGGACCTAGTCCCCTGGTAACAGATGACTAGGGTGGAGCTACAGGATTGGGCCAGGTAGCTGAAGAGGAAATGGATGGCGAACTGGAAAGCAAAGCCAGGTCAACTTAAACAGCAATTAGTTTGGAGCACAAGAGACAGGCCAGACGGCATGAGGAAGAGAGGACTGAGCTCCTACTCAAGAGAGAAAAGGCACACAACCAGGAATTAGACCAAAAGCACAGAATGTTGTGCTCCCCGCATGGGGAAGTGGAGATAGGTACAGGGAGGAGTGCTGGGACACAACAGAGGTAAATGAAGGGCTGGTTGCAGGACTCAGAGTCACACTGTCTGATCATCAAAGGGGAAGGGCTGACCAGGAAATCAGGTATCAAGGCTGTCTGGTGTTCACCCATCCGTGACACAGAACAAACAGATGGCACCTTTACATGCACACAAGGAGAGCAGTGACAAGGACTCATGCTGCTCTACATGGGTGTACGACAAAGACAGATCTACCCCCAAGGAGATAATCGCAAAAGAGGAAAGCAAGAGCTTTAAATACCCATTTTGTGACCTGTTAGCCAACTGAAGTGAGAAGAGGGACCAATATGACCAGTCTTGGCCTAGGGAAGGATTGTTTGACCCAAGGACATGGCAGCAGTGGAGGATTGCATCAGACAAGAAGGAGGAAATCCCAACTATAACTTCCCCTACATGGAGCAATGACTCACAAGGTAGGAACTCTATGTTGAGGATAAATCCGTAGGGCCATCCTGGTAAAAAATGTGCCTGCTACGGCAGAAGGGTGTGGCGGGGAAGTCCAGATGGACAAAGAGGGACTTAGAAAAAAGTTACAGTTGTTGCTGAGTGGGGCAGCAAAATGTTTTACATGCTTCAAGAAGAAAACCACAGGTATTAACCTAGGTATAGGTGATATTAAGCTTTTGTTAAGCAGTCTAATTGGGAAACAGACGAACACTGTGTTCGCCCAAGCCCACATTAAAGCAATAATGCTAACAGAGACCCAGCATCACTGGCCACATTTAATTTGTACCGGCACCAGATATTGACCTCTCTGAATGAAATATTCACTGACTGCCCAGATGTAGGAGGGCTAATGGCAGAGACAATGAATCCAGAGGAAAGCATAAGTGAGTTCCTGAATAGAATGAGGGAAAGATGAGGACACAAGTCACATTCCTCTACAATGTTCTTAAACAAGGTTACCCACGGAGATTCAAAGCAGGCTGGACAGGGTGGTTGGTCTAGATACTAATCCCTGGTAGGAAATACAAGCTCATATACTCCATTACCACAAAAAGAAGCAAGAAAAAGATAGAGAGAAGCAGGAGCGGGCCGAAAGAGACACCACAATACTGGTTCAACACAAGTTGAAAAAGACTGCCCTCAAGGGGGCAGCAATGTCAGCAACCGTGCAGATGGCACCAGTCTCAATGGGGGTTTTACTGGAAAACTCCAGAGGGTTCCAAATAGGCTATGGCAGTAGAGACCAGAGAACATACCTGAACATACCCAACAGGTGTCCCCTTCTGGTGCTTTACTACATCGCTACTAGGGTAAAAAGCATGGATGCCGAAAACCATTAATTACAGAGCATGTGTAATATTTCCGAGTTAACTAGCAACAAATTTCATTGAAATCAGGTAACAGAGAAGACAACAAAAGCGCATCAACTCAATGTGATGTCAACTTCCGCTAACAAAGAAGGAGAAAAAAAAACATTTCCAAACGTACACCAATGGAAGGAGAAAAAACCCACGGCTTGCTTAACACCTGAGTGGGTGCAACTTTCCTTCATGTATTCGAGCCCTTCCATGATGATGACACCCATGAACTAAATACTGTGAACATTGTCAAAATGGCCAGAAGCAACACAGCCACTAGAACTGTACAGGTGGATCCGAAGGGGTTCACACCTCTTATTATAACATCACAACAAACGTTATGTATACTAGACAAAAATAAAAAGCCAAAACCTGAATCACAAGAGGAGGTTTCACAAGCCAACATCGGAGAAAACGGAGTGGGACACAGGGATAGGTTGGCCTCAGTCCCCACCCCACCAACAAAGTTAAACTCCAAACCGACTCATCAAACAGTGATTCAAAAGTTTTTTTTCTTAAAAGACCCCATGACGGCTATGTATGCCCCCCAAAAGGAATCTGCTTTAATACCAGCCCCAATACAGCCGGCCAAAACACAACCTTCTCTTAGAGGTACTCCAGGAACGCCAGACAGGGTACCATCACAAGAACTATTTACAGAGAATCAGTTGGTTCATCCAGATGGCAGGAAATTGGTATCAGTAATAGCCCAGGTGCACCAGGTAATTATTGAAAAGAGAGAACTAATTCCCAAAATAAAATCGGGAGAATTAACCGAACCTCATAAAGAAACCACAGCAAAAGCAAATATAATTAATACCGGAGACACTGCAGAATCCTTGGATCCAGAGGCCCCTGCGGGGAAAGGAAGAGAATGTGAAAAATCTCACTCCTGTCCAGAAGGACCAATACAGGAACAAAAAGATCCTTCACTCATAGTAAATCTTAACTTCGGTGAACCCCCCTAAGGAAACAAGGAACAGTGCCGTGCTAATACAAGATGGTCAAAGGAGGAAAAAATAGATCTAATAAAATCAGCAGCAAGTGCAGCCTCAAAGGAACTGCGGACCGGCAAATCGTTCTCCAACACAAGCGAGCCAAACCTAATTGAAATCTTGGAGTCTTTAGAAGGGATGGGCCAGGAAATGGACAATGTACCTTGAGTCCAAAGAAAACAAACCTACAAAGAAGAGCTTTTTTGGTCTCGCCAACTCCTCTGAATCCTCAAAGAAATCAGGATGTCAACACAACGGACCCACAGGAGGATGGCCATAGTCCCATAATAAACAAACAACTAATCCTGTCATCACCAATAACCATCTCTTCTGGAAACGGGTCAAGCCCTGGTTCGTTAGCACTGGCTTAACACAATGATGAGCATTACAACACGAAATGGGCTGAAACTCTGATTCACACCTTGGAACAATCTATAAAAGTACTACATTTCCAATCTGACAAAATGGATGTCCAAATAGACCTAATCAATCTGATGGCCAGCCACATCGCTGGAGTAAATAAAAAACTGGATGTAATAACTGCACTATTAAAAAAAAAAAGAAACTCCAGACAGGCAAACTGACTTGAATAACCAACTAGCCATATGCCACTGTAGCCCGATCATAGAGAAACTGGCAACTCTACCGGAACTTTTAAAAGATGTTCTAGGGGCAGCAAAACAGTCTTTAAAAATTACCTATCAAGGAACATCTCAAAAACCGATCGCGCAAGAGCAAAACTCCCACCTATTCAAAGCCAACAATGAGGAAGCCAAAAATAAAAATGACCCTCAAATAATTTCAGATCTTGAGATAAACCAAAGTCAACGCGTAGATCAAATAGTAGCACCACAGCCAATAACAAAGGCGGGAGTTAAAATCACAAAACTGGAAAGGCAGCGCGCTAGGAAGGCCAGGCTAAAATATAACAAACAACTAAGCCCTGCCCCGGTAAAACTATTTCCACTTTTCACAGTAAAATCAACCACGGAAACACAACCAACGCATTGCTCCCTATCCGAGGTTGGAAGCGCCGAAAGAAATCGAACGCACTTCTCACAGTCATCCCTTGCAAACAGTCAAGGTCCTAGGCACACGTCAAAACCTTTTTTTGTGCCTCAAAACAAGCAAGGAGTTAGAAGCCCAGTGCGTGAGGACAAAGCAATCGGTAAAATAACCCAGGCGATGCAGCAATTGAAGAAGACAAAATCACATGAACATGAACAGGACAAAGCAGTATACACGGAAAATCAGCAACTGCTGGGACACAGCAGCCAGAGGGGTGGCAAAGTAAAAAAATGTTCAACACTGTGCATGGCAACAAGCAGAGAAACATGAGGGCCCCAACTTAGCAGAACTTCAGCAGCCCCCAGAAACTAGGTTGGAGGGCTCAGTGCCAACCAGCCCTCAAATCCTTCTGAAAACAATTGCTGTAATACTAAGGGGAAAGGATCGCCACTGTAAGCTCTCAGGCCAGGAGCAACAAATAAAGACGTCGTCCCAAAAAAACTCGGGCTCTACAAATGCCAGGTAAGAGGTAAGAATTAAAAACCGTGCAGAGTACGAACAAGGAAGTAGTGAAGAACCCCCGCTAATCCTTAAAGGACCATGGAGAACAAATGAAAGCACACCACAGTCATCCGAAAAGCAAGTTGAAATTGACTCGTGTGAATTAAAGTTGCCTTTTATCCCGGAATACTCATCAAAAGGCATCCAGGACACGCTCAACAGGGGAAACCTCTTGAGACTTTTCCATGAAATCTCCAAACTAAAAGGAATCTGTTCACGAGATCTAATCTCGGTGGAATTCAGGGAAACACCCCGAAGGGGGGTAGAAGAGTCCCTGACAATGTGGGCGTCCAAGGACCTGGTGGACAACATTGTAGCAATGAGCGGAAGATTCGAGACATGGGGAATCAGGCTCCAGGCTGTGTAACGCCCAAGGTACCCGTATCCCTTTCTAAACAATTCAAATGAAGAGCAAAACCCCCGAACACACCAGCACACATGCTTACGCGGAGCACGTTCCAACTCACCAACAAAGTCCCTGCAAACCAATAGGCACCCCAAAGCGAAAGCTTGGGTAACACGAGGAAGCCCGCAGGAACTCAAGGATTGGGCCTGGATTGCAAAAACGCTGAATGATAAGCATTCCTAACCAATGAACACAATCACTGAATTAATTAATATCTCGCTCTGTTCATGGAATGTGCATGGTTTTAGGGACATGGGCCAAGATCAAGAGACAGTAACCTTTCTAATGCAACAACAAATTATCCTGCTTCAGGAAACATGGAACCTGGGGGCAACCTCAATACCTGGTTTCATCGAACAGCATTGCCTGGCAGAAAGATACTCAAATTATGGCCATCCAAGAGGGGGCTTATCAACCTTCATAACCCAAAATTTGAGCTGGGTAACGGAAGAAGTAGACACAGGGGCAAACTGGATCCAAGTGACCAAGGTAACCAGCAAGGAACAAACCAGAAAACTCCTCCTAATAAATGTTTACATCCATCCGGAGAGAAAGAATCAAAATGGTAAATATATAACTCTTATAAAACTACTAAAAGCATTGCAGAAAAGCCACACAAATGCTCACATGCTGATCGCCGGCGACTTTAACACCAATCTCTTAGCGACTAAACGGGGAATAAACTGTAAAGTCCCGAACGGTGCGTCCGATTTCGTCTGCAAATTAGCAGCACTTGACCTAATAATCATGAATGGTAAATCCCCGTGGGACTCGCCCCCAGCGGCAACATATCTGAGTGGAAAAGTCACCTCGACAATAGATTTTATCATTACTAGCACAAAACTGTTTTCAGAAAGAAACAGTTTTAGAATAATCCCACGAGGAGAAAGTGACCACCTCCCGCTAACACTGAATCTGAAGAATAGAATAAAAACTGCTCAACAGAGTAACGCCATTATCCAGCACCCAGAAACTTTCAATTTGCGCAAAGTAAAGTGGCGAGGAGTAGCCTCAGAAGTTATGGAGGACAAAGTAAAGGCCTTTATTGAAACCCAAGGCCGAGTTCAAGAACGGGCGCACGTAAACCATTGGGAGCCAATAGTTGAGTTCTTGCTCCAAACCTACCCGGTTTCCAAGCAACAGGGGTCTTCAAAAACAGCCAGAAGGGAGCCTTGGTTCACTCAAGATCTCAAAATGTGCAAAAGAGAGATCGCAAGAGAAGTGCAACGCCTATCCCGAGAAGGAGAAAAGGGCTTAACACAAGAAAAAATAAAGTTGCAGGCACTAAGGAGCGCTTATAGAAAGAAGTTGGGAAAGCAAAATCAGTATGTAAAGATTCAATCTGGCAGCAACTATTAACAGCTAGCAAAAAATCCAACAGCAGCGATTTCTGGGGGATCATTAATACTTTAACAGCTGGTCCAACACTTCAGCAACAGGCAGGAATTGATGCAGAAATCTGGACAGACCACGTAAACATCTTGTTCAACCAACCCACGAGGGACCTAGAACAACAAGCCCAGGTGCAACACCATGACCAAAAGGAGGCTCAAGTCGTATCAAGTCATGTAACATCAAAGGACAACTCAGCCTATTCAAACTTTACGTTTAAAGAGCAAACTCCTCTGACAAATGCTAAAGAATTGAAAAGCCTCATAAAGAAACTAAAGTCTGAGGGAGCGGCTGGGCCAAATGGCATACCAAATGCAATTCTCAGGAGCAACCCAGAGTTGTGGTTTGAAATCCTAACCCCAGTCTTCAATGAGATTTATGTATATTCTAACATCCCAGTTTCCTGGAGGGGGACTGTCATCCACCCCATACACAAAAAGGGAGACCACGGCAAGCCAGGGAACTATAGACTAATCTCGTTGATTGACGTGGAAGCAAAATTATATGCCTCGTGTCTATTGAACCATCTGCAAGGCTGGATGGAGGAAAAAAACATTATCCCCAAATTTCAAACAGGATTCAGGCAAGGCATGGGTACTCAATTGAATCTTGCAACCCTAGCCCTCCTGACAGAAGAGGCGCAAAGAAAGAAAGTTCGCCTCTTTGCATGTTTCGTGGATATCACATCAGCATTTGACAGAGTCAGCCGAAATCATTTAAGGAGCAAACTCAAAAGATGGGGCCTACCAAATATACTCCTCACTGCCATCAAAAACTTGTACACTGACACCTGGACAAGAGTCAAGTTAGGAAATGGGTTGAGCACACCCGGAAGTATTCTTACACAAAGTGGTCTTAAGCAAGGCTGTGTCTTGGCCCCAAGCCTTTTTAATCTGTATTTATCGGATATTGTCCGACACTTTGAAAACCCAGACTGCCACTCCCCGAAACTGGCAAACGAGCCCGTCCCAATCCTCCAATATGCAGACGATATAGTCTTGCTAAGCCAAACCCCAGTGGGGCTACAAAGATCAATAAATAACCTGGCATCCTACTTGGACAGCTAGAGATAAACAAAGATAAAACAAAAGTCGTCCGCTTGGGTGACAGTAGGAAATTAAAGTTTAAATGGAGGGTTAACGGGGCTCATGTGGAAGAAAAAAACTCATACAAATATCTGGGCGTAATAATCGGGCAGGGCACAAGTCACAAAGAGCACAAACTGGCCCTTAGAGCAAAGACTCAGTCCTTGATCTATGCTTACAGATCCTTGCGCAGAAAACTGGACTGCCCAAACTATTTGCATCTGTTAAAAGTTATGGTTGCCCAAATCTAACCAAGTGTGTCTTACGGCCTCGTCCCCTGGTGTGGAAAAGATTCACATTTTCAGAACGAACTGCAGTCAAAAATCTACAAATCGGTTTTTGATTTGCCAAAATGCGCCTCGCCTGCCCAGGTAAGATTGGAATTTGGGCTCCAGGATCTTAAATACAGGGCAATGAGTAACTTCATTAAATTCTGCCACACTCTCCGGCAATCCGAAGTAGACACTCTAAACAGACTTTGCTGGGACGAAGTTAGGTCACAGAACAAACAAGAAATTCCAAACTCTTGGGGGAGTTTCCTGAGTATATCTCTGGCCACTTTGGAACTTCAACCAGCATGGGAGAAAAAGATGGATCGAGTGTCTTTTCATAAAACTGTGAATGTCGCGAGCAAAAAGAAATCTTTATTGAAAGATAAATCGGTGCTCACAAAGAGGCGGCACGGATGGACAGTTATGAAATCATATAGGACTACAAAGCCACAAGCCTACTTATCCGCCCACTTTAGTTCCCACTTAAAGATGTGCTTCTTAAAGTACAGGATAGGGGTGCACATCTCTAAGGATTTATCCCCCTCTTGGACGATACGTATTGAGTCAGAAGGGTGTCGCTTATGCGGATACCAAAAGGAAACCCTGACCCATTTGTTGTGTGCCTGTCCAGCCATGTTAAGCCAAAGGAGACAGTACCTAAAGGCGATTTTAATCAACCTGAACATTCGCTCTAGAAGACACACAGTGATAAGCTGGCTGGAGGGTTCGTCATGCATCCTGGCTTGCAGAGGAGTCAAGTATATGAAATTGGTAAACAGCTGCCTATCGCAAGCGGACGATGTCTAAACTTAAATGTATGTAACACCTCCCCACACTCTCACTTGGAGGCTCATGAAATTTTATTTCTTTGCTGTAACTTGATCTTAATACAGTTTTAGTATGATTTTATAATAATAGCATTTTATACACTCAAATTGTATGGCAGACAGAGCACGGACATAAAACGATCGCTCGCATAATGATAATCCTAGCTGCCCCTGTAGATGCAATTCATTTATTTTAAGTAGGGGGGGGGTTGTGATGATTTTAATTAATCTAGCAATAAACATTAAACTTGTATACTAGTATGGTTGGGTATGATGCTCCTCCTATGGATAACTCTACACTTGAGTACTACCGAGGAACTGCTGAGCCAAAAGGGGGTCACTAACGGAATTCTACAGTGCCTGTGCAGGGACCTGTCATATGTCACTTATAATTACACTAAACAGAACTCTAGCATCCCCCATGCACTACACAGCACCCTTTTACATAACACCTGGCATCAACACAGGACCACAGTCGGTTCCAAAGCATAAGCCAAGTCATGTTATCTCTTCTCACTAATCCCACATGTGGTAGGCACAAAGAGGCTTTACTTGTCCCAAGAGTTTGCCCCCAAGAAAGGAAAGTGGCTAATTCACCTCCACATATTTAGACTATGGGCAAAAATCCAACCCAACAAGATAAAACCACACAGCCTAGTTGAAAACCTGTCCGATACGACCCTGGCGCAACAACGTTATACCTCTTCACTGAGCCCACTGAGAACCAAACCGAGCTGGACATGTTGCGAAGGAAGGGCACCATTGGGGAAGATACCATGTGGCCCTGAGATTTCCCAAAGAAAAGATTTTTGAAGGTAGCTAAACCTCCAACTCAGAGCACAAATGTGTCCGCTCCAACATCCACTTGTGGACCAAGAGTGGCTATTAGTGTGTCCAGGGCATTCTTTTTAAACAACAAGTGGTCTCCCAATATGGAACTCTTGTGTAGGGCCATCCAGTTTGGGGATAAAAAGGGTAATGGGTCTCATGGTGGAGAGTTAAATGAGAGTATAGCTAACCCGTGTCAGGAAACCTGAGACACCAAAGTGGGTCAATACACTTTGTTAGAAGGGAAAGGTCAACCACTGATTTATGGACACTTACACTGTATTTGTTATGTTTCAGAGGAAAGGGAACACTATCGATGGGCACCAATGCTGACTGCAGAGTGATTTTGCACATTCTTTTATACAATGAGGCATCTCCACACTTATGGATTTCTACTGTCAGAGCAACAAGCATGCCTACAGCTCAGCTGGTTCCCGGATGGGGAGGTTTGTGCTCTCTGGTGACACTGCATACGCCGACCCTGGTCGCTCCTTGGAGATAAGCTAACAGACTTGTACCAGCACCCGCTAAGAAAAAAGACCACCTTGCGGCACCAAGCTCGTTAAAAGAGAGCGGCAGACTATTTTGGCTAGGCTCAGTTCAAGGACATCGACAAGGACATCCCAGATGAGTTTAGACTGTTCACAGAAGAACATCTGGTTACAGTCAATCAATCAATCAATCAAAGCATTTGTATAGCGCACTACTCACCCGGGGGGTCTCAAGGCGCTAGGGGAGGGGGGGTCCGCTACTGCTCGATCAGCCAGGTCTTGAGCTGCTTCCTGAAGGCGAGGTGGTCCTGGGTCAGGCGGATGTGGGTCGGGAGGGAGTTCCAGGTCTTAGCGGCGAGGTAGGAGAAGGACCTTCCCCCTGTGGTGGCTCTTCGGATGCGTGGGACGGCGGCGAGGGCGTGGCTGGTCAATCGAAGCTGGCGTTTGGGAGCGTAGAAGTTGAGGCGGCTGTTGAGGTATCCTGGGCCTTGGTTGTGCAGGGCTTTGTGTGTGTGGGTGAGGAGACGGAAGGTAATTCGCTTGTTGACCGGGAGCCAGTGCAGGTCTCTCAGGTGTCCGGAGATGTGGCTGCGGCGGGGGATGTCCAGGATGAGTCGTGCTGAGGCGTTCTGGATCCGCTGGAGTCTCTTCTGGAGTTTGGCAGTGGTTCCAGTGTAGAGGGAGTTGCCGTAGTCCAGTCGGCTGGTGACAGGGGGGTTGATACCCTTCTTCACCCTGCAAACAAAAGCTAATGCCTCCTGGATACAAATCACCCTGTGGGAGATGCTCAAAATGATGAACAGCACTGAGCTTGGCCTCAATTTGACCAAGGATTAAATGCGAGCCATCTGCTGCATGGTAATGCAGCACCGATATGTGCAGGACTTAATGGCTGCAATGGAGGGAGGGATCTGCGCGAAGATTGGCACTGCCTGCTGTGCCATCATCCCAGGGAATGATATGGACAATGAAACACTCACCATCCAATCATTGGATG
Source organism: Lissotriton vulgaris (assembly GCF_964263255.1). Lineage (NCBI taxonomy): Eukaryota > Metazoa > Chordata > Amphibia > Caudata > Salamandridae > Lissotriton > Lissotriton vulgaris. The sequence goes on from NC_141693.1 coordinate 1,104,282,103, forward strand.
GAATGGAACTCTTGATCCATTCCAAGGATAGGTGCAGTGACATTGTAATGGTAAGGGGAGATTGCCACCAATAAAGAACACATGCCCGAGGGGGTGGGGTATGTGTGCTTCTAAAAACACCATCAAGTCAGATGCCATATCAGTTAGAACATGTAGCCAATCAGGACTTGCCACACATAGTGAACGTGCATTTCTCATGCTGAACATCTGGACACATTCCCCACTGACCACACTGTGTCCATGAAAGGTCGAGACCCACCTGCAGTAACAATTTGACCATTAATTTATGCCTCTAAGGCAGCAACCAACATTTCTCACCATATATGGCACGCCAGTAACCTTTATGTCATCAAACTCCTGGTTACTATGGCACAGAACAACCAGGCTTAACCTAGAGGCAATGTGTAAAGTATTTATCAGGCACTCACCGAATGTTTCCACAGAAGAAAGCTGGACACACGTTGCTGAGTCCCAGCTCCACCACCAGGCTCAAGTCGCCCATTCAAGATAAGGATAACAAGGCAACCAGAACCCAATGGGGGAAAGGGGAGTAGGAGAAAAAGGCTCTGGATCCTTGGAAGCACCTTGGAAGACAGCTGCCAGGATATACTCTGGAACATCACTCCCTGGTGGATGAGATTTAGATTAGTGTTGTAAAATGTACTGACATCTAATTTCACCCCATGTTTTCAAAGTTATTCCTGGTTCATCTCCTTTTCCCGCCTATCTGAATATGCTTAACACCTTGGCTGCTAATGGTTTTCCCCTCCTGTGCTAACATTCTTTGAATACCATTATACATGACGAGCTCAGCTCGTCATAAGCACAGCGCAACCGTGCCTCATGAGCAGCGAAGTGGTTAAGAGACGACTATTGGCAAGGATAAGAATGGACTCGAACTCCTGGAGCTTGACAACCTGTAGGTACATGTTCAAGTAGTAAGTGGTTATTCTATCTATCAAATACATATGAAAGTATATATATTTACTAAGGAGATATGGAACTATGTACTTACCTCAAGGTATACCAGAAAGCGCCTTGTACCTAATAACTGATATCTTGTAAAAAATTAGGGTATGTTACCAAAAACATTAATAAACCCTAAACATATTCTCTCATGTTTTACAGTGTACATGCATACTGCAAAGCTTTAATCTTCAGCTGGGCAAGTTAACCTCAATCATAGGTCACACAGTATAGCACATCATAACCAATTGTGTAGACATTTTATTCATGGCAATAAACGTCTTGCCAGGAATGCATGTGAACCTTGATCATGCAGTAATGATATCATAAATAATGTCATAATATATTTGTTTTTTGAAAAAATTGAATTGTCTAATTTCTATTCACCCCTTTTATTACAGAGCGTAAATATTAGAGTGGTACCCACATAAAGAAACACTAAAGCTTGTCAGAGCAAGGACATTGCACCAGCACAGATAAGTATTTTGAGTGTGCGAATGCTGTTACTGCCTTCAATGTTTTGAAGTAGTTGGCTCTTGTTTTTTCTCCCAGGTATCAGGATCGAGGAATATTGCTGCGATAAGGCATGGGAGAAGCCACTGGAAAACTACAACCAGAAACACCGAGGATTCTGTAAGCACATATGAGGGCAATCCGGAAGGCAAGCACAGTGGAAGACTGGAACGACAAGCGTAGTTTCTGTCTTCCTCTGTGGTTTAATAACTCCCCGAAACAAGATGGTCGCTATCTCATGAGACTAAGTGAGACTTCGTCTCTTGAGTGTGAAAGGGTTTGCGTGTTCTCCCGCATTTCTGAGACCCCTTATAGGCGTGCCCACTCATTGGTCTTGGACTGAATTCCGCAGTCACCCTCCAACAGACCACAGGTAGGTAGGGTCACCCAAGGCTCCTCATAGACAGACATGGCAGTATTTATGCAGTACTAAATAGTAAGAAATTCAAAACACAACACAAGAAAAATACCAAACTAACGCAGAAAAATACAAAGTACATTCAAATAAATGAAATGTCTTCAAAACAACAAAACTACAATACTGTGACCCAGAGATAGGAAGTTTTAAAGATTGAGGTAACAAATATCACCAAACAGTGTGAAGCTACTGTGGTCAACTAGGTGGGGTAGACCTGGACCCTCTGCCATTTGGGGCTGACTGTGATGGAGCTCAGACTGGGTCATCCCCATCTGAAGTTTTAACTTCAGAGTTAGGGACTGATTTAATTCTTGCCAGCAAGGATGCTCCTTTGCAATGGCAACAGAGCTTCCTTACTGCCTAAAATGCAGTCCGCCTGTTGAATTTAGATGTGGGTGGACCTTGGTTTAATCATGACAGAGAATACTCCGTCTTCGCTGTTATTAAACCCAACTGACGTCCCAATGGAGTAAGGGCTGTCAGAGGCAGAACTCTAATTCCGCCCACTTAATTTACATGGGCGGAATTAGAGGTCAGTTTTTACTGCCCATCGCCACCAGGAAAACCCTGACTAATGAGAGAGAAAGAAAAACTGCTAATGCTCCACTTGCCATGAGAGAGGATCCCATGGTGAGGAAAGCCTGTTCTTTTATATTTTCAAAAAGAAAATCCAGTTTCAGGATTTTCATTTTTAAAAGAAAACAGTTTGGTGCAAGGCTTTGTTATGTTGATGGAGCCTTGCACCAAATTGCAACAAGCATTGACAGGAACCTCCATGACGGCAGTCATTCATAAATTAGGCAGGCGGCACCTCTGCATGAGCAGCAGAGTAATTTATTCTGTCTCCCTGACGGAGAAATGGGATACCCACCTATGTCTAAATGGGGCCCTTAGTCTCTGAAATGGCATTCAAAAATCTTCAGTGTGGCAAGGCAGCAATCTTTGGCTTATAAAGGCTCTAGGAGGTTGTATAGATGTCGGAAAGGTCCCGGTAACACCACAAAAACTCCAAGTAGGAGAAATCTGAATTTCATGCCCCAGGCCCCTCATCAGCCAGATACATTCACCCAGTGAAATTCCTATGTTCTTGGAGCTTAGAGTCTTTCAGATTGGCAAGACTGCAGACTGTAGCTAAAGAGGGCTCTACGAGGCTGGATGTTGTCTCTGCAAGGTCCTGCTTGAATCTGATCAACTGCTGCAGAAAATCTCAGAGTGGGTGAAACCTGAATCGTCTATCGAATAGCAATGCATCTTCCTTAGATCCTGTCCTTGTCCTCCTGAGGTCTGTGGAGCCAAAATATTTCTAACTCCCAGGCTTTTTACGATGTTTGGAGGAGTACAATTTGGGACAGCCCAGAGTTCTAGGACACCAGGAACAGCACCTGGGAATCAGACTTACTCTAGTAGAAGCCACCTGCAGGGTCCAGGTCAGGACAAGTTGGAAGTGGGTAGCCAGACAATTGCCAGAAAGGCCTCTAGTAACTTGTTGTGTTCTTGCAGCTTGAACAGAAAGTCAGCCTTATGACTCTTAGAGTCCACTTCCTTGTCCTAGGTACAAGAGGGAGAGCAGGTTAGGGTCCTTCAAGGCTCTTCTGAGGTCTCAAACAGCTGGTTCAATCCTCTTCTGCTCTTCTTCAGGCCAAGAAATGGTTCTAATGATGGTACTCTTGGTGCCACATTTAATCCTGGTACCCGCATTTGGTTGGGGGTGACTCCTAGTCCCACCATGCCACCCTGCCGAGATGATGAAACCCTTCCCCCCTTTTGCACAGCCTATGCGCCCATCCCAGGCCTGTGGCCAGGGAAATAAGAACCCCCCTCTTTGGTTACTTCAAACCAGTCCTTCCTAATTTGAAGCCTGGCTGGCTGGGAGGGGTCAAAGAAGGGTCTTGTGCAGGAGTCACCTTTGAGCATTGATTCTGCCACAGGAAACATCTCCCTGCACTTACGCCTTTGTCTCGTGCTCTGGGAGCAGTTTTCATACCTCATTCAGGGGAAAGCACTCAGATGGCTGCATCTGGAGTCTAATGCAAAATAGCTTCCAGTGGCCATAGGGAAGGAAAAAGTAACTTTCTAAAAGTACCTTTTCAGGAATATTTATTAAAAATCAGACTTCACCAGTGAATTGGGCCTTTAATAGATAATACAAGAAGTCCAGGAAAGACATGTATAGCTGTTTTCTAGCCACAGATAGCATTATAAAATGTAATATTATATCCCAGTGTTTTCCTATGGAAAAGACAGTCTTGTTACTGTGGAGAAAGCTTTTAGGGCTTTTTGACCGTAAGACCATGATTACCATTCCATTTCTACATGTCCTATTTTTAAATGCCAGGCAACCTGCCTTATGGACAGTAACGCAAACTTAGGGGTAACTTCTTAATATTTAAAAGGAAGGGTTAGGCCTGTCAGATGGCTTCATTCTGACAAGTCAAACTGCAGTTTTATAAGCTTCTTTAGTCAGGCTGCAGTGGTAGGCTCGAAGCTATGGGTTACAATGTCACTGTAGTGAATGGCACAATGGGTGCCGCTGTCCACTAGCGACAATTAACCTTCTTACTCTGGGTACATTTTGTAGGGACTTATAGATAAGTTAAATATGAGTGAAGAGTCAACATGGCACAGAAATCCGTGTGCCATGCCTTCAAACCACTGCCTATGGTATAGGTAGTAAAACACCCCTCTAGCTGGATACAGGTGCATGAGCACTGTGCCCCTACAGTGTCTAAGTCCATTCTTAGACATTGTAAGTGCAGTAAAGCCATAAAGAGTATATGGTCTGGGAGTTTGTCATTCAAACTCCACAGCACCATGATAGCTTTAATGAATTCTGGGAAGTTTGGTAGCAAACTTCTCAGCATAATAAATCCACACTGATGCCAGTGCGGGATTTATTATACAATGCACTCAGAGGACATATCAGAGATTCACCCTGAAAAACAACCAGCCTCTGGTGGGTTCCCTGACTGGTAGACACCAGCCTGCCACCACAAGGCAGGTTTCTTGACCACTAGGGTGGGAGCCTTCGCTCCTTGGGCCCAGAAACAAACCCTTTCCTGGGCGGAGGAGTTCACACCTCCCCCAAGTCAGGAAAAGCCATCTATGGCAGGGGAGCTTAAAAGGCCTTGCCACCTTTGTAACGCAACCCCCGGCCTCTCCTGCAAATAAGAACAGGCTAACTTTCTGTCTCACCCCCTTTTTTGGCTGGAGGACAGACGGGAAAATTAGGGCAGCCAGGAGGTTGCTCACCAACTTGCAGATGGCAGGCCCTCTCCAACCAGGATAAAGGATTGTGCCCACTTCTCCACGTAAGGTTAGCACACCAAGGGTGTAGTCACCCTAACAGTTAGTAGCCCATTGGCTACTGACATCGAGCCCCTGAAATGCCCTCTAAATACAATATTTAGTGGGCAGTCCTGAACCCATAAGGCAGATTACTGCAACCTAGGAAGTAGCAGGATGAAAGAAGAAGCCCAGCAGAGACTGCAGAGAAGAACTGACTTGGCCCCAGCCAACCCTACCAGCCCGTCTGCAGTTTCCAGAGATCCTTCACCAAAAGTCCCCTTGTCCTGCAGCCAGCAACTTCCAGAACCCCTGGGAGGACTGGCTGCCTTCAACAGAGGCTGGATCTCCAGTGAACAGCAGCTCTGTTCAAAAGAATCTCCAAAGAAAGACTCTGAGTCTGCTGAAGACAAAGAAACCTGAAAACTGGAACCACCACTGCACCCATCGTCCACGGCTTGAGCTCAAGTGGCCCACTCATCCCAACGAGGCCCCCTAGCACTCCAGAGTGCGAGTCCACCATGGGTTGACCCCTCCAGGATCCCAGATGTCGACTGCAGCCTCTGCACGGAGTCCCCCCTCCAACTGCAAGTGAGTGGTCTGGTAAGGTGGAATCCAATCTCAAAAGTCACCCCTGCATCCAGCTGCCCTTTGCCCTGGAGAAGAGGACCTGAAGTGCACCTACGTCCCTGAGCCCTACAACTTACCTGCCCAGCTGTTGGTTCCTCCCCAAAGACTTCCTGGACCGAGCCTACAGCCAAAACCCTAAACTGTCAACTCCCTTTGAAAACAACTGGGCACCCGATGCCAAATCAGCACCCTGCACCCAGCTGCTCTTGTGCCACTGTGGGTGCACCTTGTGTACTAACTCGGATCCCCTTTGCCCTGAGCTTAACCCTAGGAGCTTTGCTCCCTCAACCTTGTTGCATGCCAGAGAGCAGCCACCAACCGACAGCCCCCTAGCCTCATAGGCTAACGTGAGAGCAACGGCTAGCGGACTACAACCCCCAGGTGTCCCGGCGGCGCACTTGCGACGCGCCCAACAGCGCCCGGAGGCGCTACAAAACAGCGGGGCTTGCTGGGCTCTGGGGGGGACACAGCCGTGAGGGAAACGGCTTCCAGAGCTTCAGGGAGCGTGTGTACACCAGCGCCAGGCCACACTGCAGGAAGGTCCGCCACCGCGCCGTGAGGGCAACGGCTAGCGGACTACAACCCCCAGGTGCCCCGGCGGCGCACTTGTGATGCGCCCAACAGCGCCCGGAGGCGCTACAAAACAACGGTGCTTACCCCGGGACGCGCGCGGGCGGCGCCGGGAGAAGCCCGGGACAAGGGCGGGTCAGTCTTCGTCAGTCATCGGCAGGAAGAGGCGGGGCGGGGCCACCCCCTTTGCATCCGATCAGAACATGGGTAAGCGCAAAAACACTACCTGTACTGATGCTGGGGGTAAAAAAACGAAGGTGGCTAGACACTCTGAAAATATTATTTCCTATTTGACATCTGCAGTGGGGGCCCTATCTAAAAAGATAGAAACCGCACAACAGGAACTGGGATTACAAGTGACTGTTCCATCATCCCCAAAAACTAATCCCTATCAAGGCGCCCCCTTGGAACCTGAAATAATTATATTAAAACCACCTTTAACATCTGGGCAAACCGATTCACAAGTCAGTAGTATACCAGCGAACCCACCTACTCCACCCACCCTGTCAACTAACCCGGCCACTCAAACTAAACCGACATCTAGAAAGAGGAAGAAAAGAGATGGGGTTCCCACCAATAAATATATTACAGAGGACACACTTAAAGAACACCTTGAAGCCCTCTTTGATGAACGGATTGAACCCCTCTTAGTGGGGATTGCTAAGGACATTGTCGATACCATGAACACATGTTTGGAAGGGTTATTAAAGAAATGCGTACTTATTGATAACCTAGTTAAGAAACTTGAGACATCTGCTCCCTCACAACTATCGACACCCATGGGACCTAGGGGTGGTACTCAATCTGCCCCTAAACCTCTGTTGACTATCCCTACAAATAGATCCATGACCGTACAGGGAACAGGGAGGAGTATGGGTGAAAAGAACTACAAAGTAGGCACCGCACAACCTTCTTCAGTTATATCCAATAAAGTTGCAGAGCCAAAAACAATTGCATACTCTAAAGCACATTTACATCTCCCCCCGCTGTTGCACCTTTTGTAGCGGTTTTTGTAGGGGTACCACCACTATCTGAGGGGGAAGTAGAATCCACCAATAGCTTAATTGAAAAGGCAAAAGAATGGTGCGTAAACTATAGCTGTGGGGGTATAAATATTTCAAACAGTGTCATCTTTGCAAGAAGGGTGGGATGGGTGGGCCGCCGACCAGAATCTGTGAGGGGTGACTGTGTGGTGGTAAATTTTGATAACATACATTGTGTAGATAGACTCCTTTGGGACGGATCAGAGATTCAAGAAGATGACATTATTAGACCAGTCCCACTAGGTTTCTTCTACCCACCCCACAAAGGCAATTTTCCTCTAAGTACACAGTTACATTCATTCCCGAAGTCTTGTAAGGGTGGTACCTCATGGCAAACGATACCCCTTAGACGACAACAAGAAAGACACGTTACTGAAAGTCCGCATTCCAATCTGGTACTGGCAAATAGTTTCACCCCCTTAGTGGACTTAGACGAAAATGACTGACAACCAACACCTATTCAGCCACCGTCATTAGTTTCACTTGGGGAGGGGGAACTCATCCCATGTCAGTTTCTTAGTTGGAATGTGGCGGGCACCAGAGCCAAAAGACTAGACCCCACATGGATAGATTTTCTAACCAGTAACCATGTAATTGCACTTCAAGAAACATGGGATACTTCACCAACTTTCTGGTTGGATGGCTTTTCAAGTTTTACTATACCAGCAATACCAAGTAGTGCAGGAAGAGCCAAAGGTGGGCTAGTTCTGCTTTTTTCTCTTAAATTGGCAGGGACGTTTAGGCAACTAGAGTCTGGTTCCCCAAATATTTTAATCATAGAGTGGACTATTTCACCAGGTCGCATCCTTGTGGTAATACATTTTTATAATTCATGGGTCAGACAAACAGACACAGCCCACGTGGACCACCTGGAAAACGTCCTCAATGACTACAGTCAAAAAACACGCACTAATTTCGAACTTATAATATTAGGCGATTTTAACACTCACAAATGTGTTTTAAATTGTAACTTAGGCAATCAGGAGGGTCAGACCGACACTGGTAACCTACATTTTGCTCACCAAAGCGGGGGAGGCGCTTGAATTTTTTCTTGCTAGCCTTAACATGTTTGAACCCCACAGTACAGGAAGTGGCGAACTGTTGCCGACTTACAAAGGCTTAGAAAGTGGGTCTGTGATAGATTTTATTTTCATTTCTCAGGGTCTAACCTCTAAGGTGAAAAAATACGAGGTAATTGCCTCACCACATTTTGTTTGTTTGTATGTTATTCATCTGGACATTCAAATTAGTAAGCTTGCAACCATGATAAGTTGTTGCGCGAAGGTTAAGGTTATCGCATTTCCTCACATAAACAGTCCCTGTACCGTGTTTCTCGGTACAGGGACTGTTTATGTGAGGAAATGCGATAACCTTAACCTTCGCACAACAACTTATCATGGTTGCAAGCTTACTAATTTGAATGTCCAGATGAATAACATACAAACAGATGTGTATTTGCTTACCGACCAATATTAGCTAGCAGACGAGCTGTCCCGCATTTGACTATCGTGACTGTTCGACAGACCTGAAAGCATTCCTCATTCCTTATCGTGATTAACAACCTTGCCATCAATATTATTGATACTGAGCTTCAATACCTAACTACGGTTTATCTCGTTCACCTTGATGTTCAATATATGCTTCACGCCGCCGTGTTCATGCCTTGAAAAAGTCCTTGTGTAGGACGAAACACGTGTTGGTGACCTTTTTTTGCTGGGAATATCTGTTTTACGAAATTGAAAATAAAGAAAAGACTGAAGAAAATAAACCAATTGGACTATACTCTGAATTTTCTCCGGAAATCCTTGTCTAACCTAACTTTGCTATCTGTTTTCGTTGGTAATACTCTACAACAAGTAGAATGTGTTATATTGAGGGTCTCTAACCTTTTGCCCGGATTATTAGAATTACGAATTTTAGGAGTGCTGTAAATAGATTCTCAAAATTTGTTCAAAATTATGTGACACACATCCAGTGTGTACTGACGGCACCTTTGGGTGGTAGGTGCCCTGAGTATCTGTAGCACCCTTTTGTTTACAACTTTTTCTCATATGAGTCAGATTATCAAATGTGTACGAATTTGTGTATATATAACTAGACCTTTTTAGAGTGCTGTGCGGACGTTTCCCTCCGGGAACACTACTACCTACTTTTTCTGCCTCACCACATAGTGACCACAACCCAGTGTCCGCTCAGATTCACTGGAGTAACTTATGGAGCAAACACCTGGGTCTTCCTAGGGCTTGCACATCGACGGTGCCCAGTGATCAGGGCAGACGGCTCAAGTGGGGCAAGGTGGTCCAGGAAACCTTTATGGCATCCCTGCTTCCAAAGATAGAGGAACCCATGTGTATCTGTCTAGACCAAAATGCCACCAATAGTGAAATTATTTTAGCCTTCAATTTTATTTGCTCGCAAACAGCTAAAGAACTCACAGTTCCCCAATCCCGACTGCCACTTAAGCCCCATAAATGGTTTGATATCAACTGTTCTAGAGCCCATAGAGACCTGAAAAATGCACTTAAAACAAAGCCGAGGGATAAAACTTTAATCTCCAAATTAAGACGGGATTTTAAACTGGTTATTAAAACAAGAAAAAATACAATCAAAAATAATGCCTGGAATGACTTACTTGATGTGGATGTTCTAAGTAATAGTAGGAGATTCTGGGACATTATAAATAACCAATTCTTCTCGGGGGAGATTAACACAATCTCCGATTGCATCATCAGTGATGAGAAATGGGTTAACCATTTTAAAAATATATATGGTAGTAATAACATTGCAGATGTAAATGGCATGGGGTTAGGTTTGGGGCTATCCGCAGTAGAGTTTAACGAGGAGGAGGTGTACAAAGCTATAATGGACTCTACCAAAAATAAGGCTCCGGGACTAGATGGAGTCCCGGTAGACTTTTTTAGATATGCCCCAACTACCTGGTCCAAAGTCTTCACCAATGTGTTCAGGGCGACAAATGATGGATGCTTCCCAGATACTTGGGCAACATCTGTCATAGTGCCCATTTTTAAAAAAGGAGATAGGGAGGATCCGGGATGCTACCGTCCAATTTCTTTAATAGACTCTGCCTTTAAGATCGTGGGCAGAGTACTATTAACTAAATTGAGAGCAAACCTGGAGCTTTGTGGGGGCCTCGCAGAGATACAATACGGCTTCAGGGAGAGTACACGGTGGCCGGGGAGGGCTCACTATATTTAGCCTTTATGGACCTCTGCTCGGCTTTCAACCTGGTTAATAGGTCCAAGCTCTGGTCCATACTCCTCGAGCTTGGCATTGAGGATTCCTTGGTGGCACTCATAGCAAGTTTGCACCAGGGGCTCTCTGCGAAGGTCCGGGTCTCAAGGGAAGGGCGATGCTCAGACAGCTTCAGGTCAAAGAAAGGGGTTCGCCAAGGTTGCATCTTGGCCCATCTTCTATTTACTATTTATATAAATGGCTTGGGGAAGTCCTTGTCAGCAGGCAATGCAGATGTCCCTCGGGTAGGTGGGAAGCAGATTCCGGCTCTCCTCTATGCGGACGATGCCGTTCTCATCGCCCGTACGGGCATTGGTCTACAGACTCTTTTGGGGCTATTTGGCTCTTTCATGGGTAACTTAGACCTAAAGATCAATGTAACCAAATCACATACAATGATTGTGGGCCCACAGAAAAACAAATTACACACAAAAACTTTTACTTGTAAGGGTGAGGTTCTCTCCAGGGTCCCTGTTTTCCCATACTTAGGGGTCCTGTTTGATGAGAAAGGCTCTTGGGTCCCGCAGATTAAGGCCAAGAATATTTCTTTAGCTCGGTCCACAGCAGCCCTGATGGCCTTCACGAAAAGATTAGGGGCCAAACCAATGGAGGCTGTGTTAAAAGTTTATAAAAGCAAATGCGTTTCCATTGCTTCATATGGTGCAGCTCTGTGGAGGTACGTTAACTTGGATAGTATTCAGAGGGTAGAAAATAAGCTTATTAGAGGAATTTTATCGGTCCCAAATTCTACACCCACCTACTCTATACACGAAGAAGTTGGCCTACCCTACATCACAGATGGACTGAAATTGGCCCCTTTACTTTTCTGGGCTAATACCTGGTTAAACACAGAGTTGTCTTTAAATCACAATATTCTTAAAGATGTGATTGCAAGGGAGGGGGCAATGAAAATATTATGGCTGAAATACATAAAGTCATCATTCACTGCCCTCGGGAGACCCGACCTATATACAACACCTTCAAATATTAGGAAAGCGGACATTGCATGGATTAAGAAGGAATTCCAGGGGAGGGCACGTCTAGAGAGAGAGGAGCTTGAAGTCAACAAACCATTAGTAAGAGCACATTTGGTCTTATCCTCTTCCCCCTCTATGGAACCATACTTGCAATTTGTCACCAAACCCTTGCATAGATTTTTATTAACCAGATTTAGAATGAACCTGATCCACTACTCACTAGGTCATTTTCATGTGTGGGGAAAACCAGAGTATGCACCACCCTGTGAGTGCGACCAGTTTTCTAATCAGGACACTCTCCGTTTCATGTTTTTTTGTGGGCTATACAATATGGAGAGGGGAAAATATCTAATACCTCTCCGGAAAACTATGGGCTTTATACATGTGAGACCGGCCTTACTTTTCCTCCAACGGTTACCAGATGCACATGTCACTTTTTGTGTTGCAAGTTTTCTTACAGCCGCTTATAGAGGAAAAAACAAAAGAATCCCTAGAACTGCATTATCTTAAACTAAAAGTGTACCAATATATCAATCTTAACTCTCTTTTAACATATTATGGTGTTTAAATAATTGACTTTTTAAAGGATGATGTGTAAAATAAATGTATTGTGGGTATTTTTAAAATGTTTTAAATGTATGTATTATCCTTGCCTTTTATGATTTTAACAAAAACCGAATAAAGTGTATTTTGACTGACTGACTGACTGATTGCTTACCTGCAAACCAATAACCTCATTTTCCTCCATAGGATTGCATTGACTGTTTTCGTCTGAAAAATTTGTGTGGAGCTGAATTTCTATGGAAACCTAAGCAATTGTGTTTTTATGAAAAACGTTTTTACTTACCTTTATCTAGGAAGGTGCACAGTCAAAATATGGATTCCCTATTATCAACCTCAGTAATATGGAGTTCAAAATATCGAAGGTGAAGAATATCGAGGTCAAGAATATCGACCCTAAGGTAAGTAATATTGATTTTTTTATATTGATGTAAGTAATATCAAAGTTAGTAATATCAATATCAAATATATCGATGTCACTAATTTCGATGTTACTAATATTTGTTGTTATGTATTTTATTATGTATTTTATATGTATGTGTTATATGTTTTTTGTTAAAGTATTTTATTTGTTTCAAATTATATGTGTACTATTTTTTATATATTAAAAAGTTTAGTTTAAATTTAATTTTATGTTTTAGTACTGGAGCCGGTTGTGGGTTTATAGGGGAATAGGGTGGGAAGTAATTTAATTATAGTAAATTAATTATTAATTTTTAGTAATTGTAAATTAATTTTAATTAATTTTTGCGTTTAAGTTCTGTAGCGGGATGTGGGTTTATAGGGGAATTGGGTGGGAAGTAATTTAATTGTAATTAATTATTTATTTTTTATTGGTATTGATAATTATTTTATTTCTAATTAAATATTAATTGGTAATTACATTTTGTATTTAGCAATTACTTTTTTTAATTGGTAATTAAGGTTTGTAATTGGCAATTACATTTTTTAATTGATAATTAATTTTGTTATTTGGTAATTCATTTTTTTAAATTGGTAGTTGATATTTTTAATTGTTAATTACTTGGTCATTTATATTTAATAATTATTTCTTTAAAATATTTATTGTTATTTTATTGTTTATTAATTATTCAATTGTAATGATGTTTTTAGTAATTATTAATGGGTATTTACAAATGATGTAGAGTTATTTAAAAATTAAAATTTTAATTATTTTATTTACAACAACTATTTATAAGTATGTTATATTTAACTTCTACACTATCCAATACTTTCCCTACTGTTGCACTCTCTGGAGTGGGAATAGTAATTTTTACCCCTACGCTATCCAACACTTTACCTACTGTTGCATTCTCTGGAGTGGGAATAGTAATTTTTACCCCTATGCTATCCAACGCTTTCCCTACTGTTGCACTCTCTGGAGTGGGAATAGTAATTTTTACCCCTACGCTATCCAACACTTTACCTACTGTTGCATTCTCTGGAGTGTGAATAGTAATTTTTACCCCTACGCTATCCAACGCTTTCCTTACTGTTTCACTCTCTGGATTGGGAATAGTAATTTTTACCCCTAGACTATCCAACGCTTTCCTTACTGTTGCACTCTCTGGAGTGGGACTAGTAATTTTTACCCCTACACTATCCAACGCTTTCCCTACTGTTGCACTCTCTGGAGTGGGAATAGTAATTTTTACCCCTACGCTATCCAACGCTTTCCCTACTGTTGCACTGTTTGGAGTTGGAATAGTAATTTTTACCCCTACACTATCCAACATTTTCCCTACTGTTGCACTCTCTGGAGTTGGAATAGTAATTTTTACCTCTATGCTATCCAACGCTTTCCCTACTGTTGCACTCTCTGGAGTGGGAATAGTAATTTTTACCTCTACGCTATCCAACGTTTTCCCTACTGTTGAACTCTCTGGAGTTGGAATAGTAATTTGTACCCCCACGCTATCCAATGCTTTCTCTACTGTTGCACTTTCTGGAGTGGGAATAGTAATTTTTAACTCTACGCTATCCAACGTTTTTCCTACTGTTGCACTCTCTGGAGTTGGAATAGTAATTTTTACCACTACGCTATCCAACGCTTTCCCTACTGTTGCACTTTTTGGAGTTGGAATAGTAATTGTTACCTCTACGCTTTCCAATGTTTTCCCTACTGTTGCACTCTCTGGAGTTAGAATAGTAACTTTTACCCCTACGATTGAAGGACTGGGTTCTGTAAGACCCAGCGGTGCCAGGGCACAACACCTGAAACCTTCGTGGGTAACCTGCTCCGGCGTACAAATCACAGAGACACGGGACACTTCCTTCGGCGTCAAAGATTCAAGGTTTATTTGCTGCAGGGAACACAGAGATCACGACAAGTACACAGCGTGCAACTTGGGGAGACTGCTTCAAATTGGTTCTGCAGATCGCTCCTTTTATACACAATTTCCCCATAGGGTTACATTGAACACAAAAGTTTATGGCCCGGTTCCCACCATCATCCCCCAGAGGGGTCGCTTTGGTCACTTTGATACACATGAGGTCCGGAACATAAGTGCGGAAACATTTGGCGGTTCCCAACTGTAAAAACCCATCTTCCCAACATTAGTGCATTCCAATCGGTAATAAACAGATCGAAGTAGGAACAAAGACAGGTGCAGAGGAAGACGGAGACAGTGGGGAGATCGGAAAGGGTGTAAAAGGGGAGGTATCGGGAAACACGAGATACAGGCATCAAAGGGACGTGCCTAATGGGATGCACGGCTGAGACAATAAGTCCGTGCGGCAAGATGAGCCTTGAGCGGCGCCATCTGCCTTACAGTAACATCCCCCTCGTCATAAAGACACTCACAAAGAACATGTGTCTTCCGCAGATATCTTGGGAGTCCCAGGGTCGCGAAGCGGACAGCGTCCGTTCGCTGGCTACTTGAGGGCAAGAGACAAAATGGATGCCGTATCTAAGATGGAACCCGTGGGTACAGATGAAAAACCCACATAACAAACGAACGGTTTAAGTTAGCACAGCGAAACTGCGCACACTTACTAAACTCGTCATTTGCGGTTCATAGATACCAGACTCGACCATATTCGTGCGAGTCGAAAGCACCACTTACAATTGTCACGGAACCTCAGACGCTCCTTTTGCCCTCATGTAGGCAAGCACTAGTCAGAATCATATTCAATATTCATCAGACCATCGAGGTGTTGCTGTAGCATAACTCTGTCCAAACGAGTCCCCTTGGTAACAGGTGGCTGTCTCATACACGTTGTAGCACAGAGGCCACATAAGGCAGGACCACACTGCACACAAAGGCAACACGTAAACAGGAACACCACAACAACTCCGATGATCATCAGAATTTTCCAACCCCAAGTCGACATCAGACCCCAAAACCATCCAAGTAGCGTCCAATCCCCTACATCCACGTGTATGGATTCGGAGATCTTATGCAACCTCGAGATGGCTTGATAGACAGTTGGAGCATTATCTGGAATAAAAATGCAGCAGCTCGAATGGATCACCTTACATACCCCACCTCGATCTGCTAAAATGACATCTAAAACCATACGGTTCTGTAACGTCATAAGTCTCTCCGCCTGAAGTTCAGTGGTAATATTACCAAGGGCACTGGCAGTAATATTAGCTGTCGATTCTACCACTCAAGTCAACTGTCTCAGGTGCCTACTGTTAACCATAGGTCCCCAAAACGGGAGGAAACCCTTGAAAAAGTCTCCTGCCTCTTGACCGGCAGTATCCTCTTCGCTAACTACGCCTCGCACAACTCTAGTCTTGTGATAATCGGCGTCTACAGTGAACGTCGGAGGCAACAGATTTGCAATGAAGCATGAGCCCATGAAGTCAGCGGGCAACCATGCATATGCACGATCATAGCAGATAAAGTATGTACCCTTGGCAGCCAGAAACACAGGGGACGAGGACATCGGCAGAATGTAATTTTCAGTGCAAGCACTTGCTCCAAGTCGGGCTTGCGATCTTCGGCCACGACCCATAAGACAAAAATTACCAGTGTGGGGTACGACCCATATTGGAGGCGAGCTTTTAAGCTGCTTTTCGCTAGTGAACACACTATATTCGCCTCTACTTAGGACTCTATAGGCTTGTACCTCTTCTTCAGGAATAAGCGAGGGATCATAGATATCGCTATCTAAATCCTCTATGGCTATCGACAAAGGCTTCTGATACGAGGTAGGACCAGAGTAGGGGGAACGTGGTTCTCGAATGGGGTGGAAACCCAGTGCGCTTCGAAACATTGTTTGGAATGCTCGAGCTGACCCTTGGGAACTATACGGTAACACCAGATATGGAATTCCCTTATCTGTAGTATGTGGCATCAACCCACACACCCAACAATTAGTAGTGTTAACCACTAACTGATGCTGATGAAGGAGCTGAATAAAGGAATTGTTGCGGAATTCTACACGTCTAGCCTGCTCGTGTTCCGGTAACATGTGAAAGTAATGGGGAGAAGCAGTAGAGGTAAGATTAGGGTAAGGAGTAGGAGTAGGTGTAGCAGGTAAGAAGTAAGACATCGTGTAATACACCCCACCCGCCAATAATGCAGAAGCAGTCAAAAACAATACAAACAGTTGGAATATAAAACATTTGGTACGACTGAGTTGCTGCAGCTTGAATCGATGAACATGAGCTCCCTCCAGATCATTCAGCTTCGAGAATGCCATTCCCTACGACCGTCCGCAACGTTTCTTGACGCACTTCGTTCTGTGCAGTAATAGTCAATCCCTAGGAGTTCCCAGGAACCGACGGCCTTTAACCTAGCGTCAAGACCTACTATCCAGAAGGAAGTACGCGCGCGGCCCTACGGCCTTCAATGCACAATATGTATGTATGCAAAAACAAAGTCTCTCAGCTGTGGAAGCAAAAAGATACAATAAAGGAAACTCAATATATGTGTACAAAAATCAATTGCAATAATACGAATGTTCAAAACTGATCACGGAAAACGGGGATAATGCAGTCGTTAATTCAGCAAAGCAAAATATTTTATTTGTCCTTAGTGCGAGATCGCAAAGAATATCGGTGTTTCCCGGGACGTGTCTGCTCGTCGAACAAAGGATCCGTTGAAGAGACAGCATCCTGCTGATCAGTCGATTGTTCTGGTCTTGAGTCTTTCGCGGACAATTGTTCAACAGTGTCTTTCTGCTGCGCTGAGGATTCGTCAACAAGCTGCGCGTCGCTGAAAGGTACAAACGCCGGCAATGTTTCTGTTTCTGTTGACGCAATGCCTTTCCTTACCCACGGGTCTGCCGGTAAAGGGATAGGGACTCGCTTCGTATGGGTGGCATGCACCCAATTTTTACGCCCCTCAAGACGAACGGCAGTCCTCGTGGCCAGGAGCACCTGGTAAGGTCCGGTGAACCTCGGGTCCAGATTATTCTTGCGTGAAAAGTTGCGTGTCACCACCCAGTCTCCAGGCTGGAGCTGGTGGCCTGGACCCTCCGTCTGCGTCTGCAATGCGTCGTAAACCTGTTGGTGAATTAACCTCAGTTTAGCAGTCAGGTCATGTAAATAGTCAATCAACATTGGGTACTCAAGATCAGAAAACATTCCTGGCCTAGGAACCCCCCACACATTCGCAGGACGGCCGAACACTATTTCATAGGGGCTAAGCCCTACTCGGGAGTGTACAGTCGCCCTAGTTGACAGTAATGCTAAAGGTAAAGCGTCAGGCCACGAAAGACCAGTCGTAGCCTGAATCTTCGCTAGCTTTAGTTTAAGGGTGCCGTTGTACCCTTCAACCAATCCAGCTGACTGGGGATGATTGGCGCTGTGGAATTTCTGATTAATTCCAAGGCCTTTACACACACTCTTCATTACACTACCCACAAACTCACTTCCGTTATCTGACCACACGACTCTAGGCATTCCATACCGAGGAAAATATTCCTTCAGTAGGATTTTCGCAGTAGACAAAGCAGTATTGTCTTTGAGAGGATAGGCCTCAATCCATCGGGAGAATGCGCAAACCACAACTAAAACGTATTTAAGGTTGTTGCATCGCTCCATATGGATGAAGTCCAATTGAATCACCTCAAAGGGATACGAAGGGGGAGCAAAACTGCCAGGAGGAGTTGGGGTTCCTTTGCCAGGATTATACATCATACACACCATACAATTCTTCACCAGACGTTCAGCACACTTCGTGATACCATCATTCTTCCATACGGGAGACAGCAACTTACAAATACCTTTCGCGCTAATATGCGCTAACCCATGTGCCATTGTCACAACGGCCAGCACATACGCATCCGGCAACAGCCATCTTTTCTGATCCGACAAATCAATCCAACAACCATTCACATCCAACTTTCCCGTGCTTTCTTTCCACTTCGCCTTTTCAGTCTCGGTGGCCTCATTCTGAATTTCTTTCACACTTTCGATGGTGTCTTCATACATACTCGATTCCGTAGGCCACCTAACCGAACTCGTCACATACATTCGAGTACTAAGGTTCCGGGCAGTCTCCTTAGCAATCTCATCCGCAAACGCATTACCACGACCAACATCATCCGTCACTTTACGATGCGCGCTACATTTAACAATCGCAACTTGCGTAGGCAGAGTCAATGCATCCAAAAGATCATTCACAAGCTGGCCATGCTGAATCTTCGTACCGTGCGACGTCAAGAAACCTCTCTCTCTCCACAATCGTCCAAAGCTGTGAGCAACACCAAACGCGTATTGACTGTCGGTAAACACATTCACACGTTTCCCTTTCGCCAACACACACGCTCTAGTAAGAGCAATCAATTCTGCAGCTTGGGCAGAATTCTGATTCAACCTTGCAGTCTCAACAACAGTATTCAATGTTACAACAGCATAAGCAGTAGTCACATCGCCATTCGGCAACTTAAAACATGACCCATCCACATACAAAGTACCATCCGGATCTTCCAATGGGGTGTTTTTAAGGTCCACTCGACCTTTCGTTTCCTCTTCAGTCCTCAAGTAGCAGTCATGTTCTGCTACTTCATCTGACTCTGTGCTAATTGGTAACAAAGTTGCCGGGTTCAAAACGTTACAACGTTTTATCTGAATGTGGCTTGCCAACAGTGTCAACTCGTACCCAGACAACCTCGCACTCGTCAAGTGCTGAGTTTTTGTTCGATTCAAAAGAGTATCGACTGCATGCGGAACCATCACCGTAAGCATATTATCCATGACCAATCCTGCTGATTGTCGAATGGAGACCGCAGCTGCCGCTGTTGCTCTCAGACAACTCGGCAAGGCTCTAGCTACTGGGTCTAAGGTCGAGGAAAAATATGCACATGGACGTTGCTTACCACCAAAAGGTTGCGTTAAGACACTCAAAGCACAACCCTCCCTCTCGTGAACATATAATGTAAACGGCTTACTGTAGTCAGGGGTACCTAACACAGGAGCCGAACACAATGAATCACGCAGTTCAGAAAAACTTTTCTGACATTCTTCCGTCCATGGTAAAGGAGTTGAAACATCCTTGCACGTAAGAGCCACCAATGGTTTCGCTAGCAATGAAAAATTAGGAATCCATTGCCTGCAGTACGACGTGATGCCTAGAAAGGCACGTACATCTCTTTGGGTCTTTGGCACAGCCATTCGTGCAATCGCTGCAATTCTCTCTGGGGTCAACCTTCTTCCCTCCTTTGACAATAAGTGACCTAGATAGGTTACTTCTTGACAACAATATTGGAGTTTCGTAGGTGACACCTTGTGATTCAACTCACAGAGATGTTGCAGCAACGACACCGTAGCAATTTTGCAAATGTCCTGAGTATCGGCCGCCACCAATAAGTCGTCGACGTATTGGATCAAGGCTGCACCGACCGGCAACCTAAACGCATCCAGTTGACCCTTCAAGGCTTGACTGTAAATCGATGGACTTTCACAGTAGCCCTGAGGAGCGCGCTTAAACCGGAAGCTACGTCCACCGAGAGAGAAACCGAAAAGGTCTCTGCTCTCCTCGGCAATCGGGATGCTGAAAAACGCATTTTTCAAGTCAATCACCGAAAACCACAATGCAGAAGCTGGAATCAGAGTCAGTAGCGCCGTGATGTCAGGCACAACAGGAAATTGAGGAACCACAATTTTATTCACCTCCCGTAAATCGATAACAAAACGATAAACAGGCGGTTTTGTAGGATCTGTACGTTTAAGAATAGGCAGTACAGGGCTGTTGCACACGTTTCCCCGAGTCTCTTCAATCACATCTTTCTCGATCAAATCATAAATGATCGCTAACAATGCACGTTCACCATCAAGAGAGGTACGATATTGGGGAATACGTGGCAGTCGCACGTTAGATTTCAACTGAACAACATAAGGGGAGATATCAAGCAGGCCCACGTCATTTGGACCTGTTGCCCACAAAGACGCGGGAAGAGAACTCAATTCCGGTGGGAGCTTATCGAGGGACAAATACATAGGAGAGACAACCCTCTCTCCTAACGTAAGCTTTACACCCGCAGGAGAACAATACAAAGTTGCGTACAAACGTTTAAGCAAATCCAGGCCCAAAAGATTCTCGCCACAACCCGTGGTTAAAATCAACGGAGCTTCTAGCTCACGTGGCCCAATTTGAAGGGGCAAAGGGCGCGAAACTGGATTGCTAACGGGGGCGCCAGAGAATCCAACGGAAACATTTGTTAAGCCAGACAAAGGTG
This sequence comes from Lissotriton vulgaris, assembly GCF_964263255.1. NCBI lineage: Eukaryota > Metazoa > Chordata > Amphibia > Caudata > Salamandridae > Lissotriton > Lissotriton vulgaris. The sequence goes on from NC_141693.1 coordinate 1,104,302,949, forward strand.
CGCCAGGGAGTTTCGAATGCATGAGAGAACTTTTCGCTGCACCAGTGTCCAACAGAAAAGGCTCAACGACGCCCGATGTAGCAACTGCGACGTAAGGCCCTCTCTGATCAACCGGAACTGATACCACTCCCTCTCCTTGTCTTTGGCTATCCTAGTAATTACTGTCGTCAGTTCCCTGATCGACGTAATAGTCGTCTACATTGTACTGCGCAGAACGACCTTGCGATGATCCACGTTGATCGAAACAATTATTAGAATTAGATGAGTTGTCTGAACGATCATTCTGAGCACCACGACCTCTACCACGTGATGTTTGCTGCGAACCACCACGACCTCCTCTAGATGAGTTACCATTGTTACGTTCATTCAAAACAGGGCAATTGAATTTAATGTGTCCTTCCTGTCTACAATAAGCACATTGATTGTACCCCAACGATGATCTTTGGGAGGAGGAATCATTTCGCGGCTGTGACCGATTCGATTGCGACTGCAATCTATTCTGTTGGGGCGCATTCTGATTAGAACGCGGCGGATACGCTTGTTGCAACAACACTTTAGTTTTCAGCTCTTTCGTCTTTTTGTCAGCACGGTCGCTCTCTTCTTTCTCTCTATTCTCATAATATTGTGCCGTAGCCAATATCTGAGCTGAAGTAGAAACGGCCCATGCGCTTTCCGAATTTCTCAATTTATTGCTCAAATCGGGCAATAAATTTGAAACAAATTTATCCACAAACAACCTTTGACCACCCTCAGTACCCATATCCTGACCACTATGGTCAATGAATGCTTCCTCAAACCTCGTAAAGAAGTCGGAAACACTCTCATCTTTCTTTTGCTTACAAGCTGACAATTTGTCCCAGTTTACCTTCATAGCTGGCATAAGAGTTTTCATTAACGTAATAATCCTTTGGGGAAGGTCAAGAATCAACTGGTCGGGTTTAGTAGCAGCTACTTGTCCGGCGTCTGCCGCGACAATGGCAGCCCAAGCACCACCTAATTCAGCCGGGTGATTTTCATGTCGAATCTTAGCCCATACCGGTTGCGGTACTACATTGCCAAACAACATATCGATATCGGCAAGATTCATTACCGTAGCATCTACAAGCTGTGATAATTCTTTGTAATACCCTGTAGGATTTTTGCGTGGGTCAGGCAAAGATTGCTTCACCTGTAACACTTCCGAGCGTTTCCATGGAAGATGTATCCATATTCTCTGGAAATGCGCCAATGTCGGAGGATGAGCATTAGGATCAGCTGGTACCCAAACCGGCGGAACTTCACGCATAGGATATTGGCCAGATTCGTCTGGTTGTTTCTCAATATCCTCAACAAACAATGCATGAGGTATCGGAGCGGGACGAAGAGATAGCAACCGCTCAACAGCACGTCGAACATTAGTATCTACTATCAGTCCATGTGAAAACTGGAGCTGAAGCTCAGACAGGGCGGTCAGCACCTCGTCAGGCGCATCAGCCTCTATCTGATCACGAAGGAACTTACACATTTCATCAAACACGTATCTCTGGGTTGGTATATTGAATTGACAAAATGTGTCAAGTACAACACGGGGCGGATTTCTAAGAGGATTTACCATCCAACCCATCGCCATATTATATAGCGCAACGCGCTCTCTATTTCCAGGAAGCTGACTACGTCTCTGAGGACCATCAGAACCAGCGGACCCATGAACAGGCCCAAGCGAATGAAAGAAGCTAGCCGCAAGAGGAGAACTGCGACTACGAGTAGAAGGAGAAAGATACGACACAGGACTAACAAGAGAAGGAGTAGAAACAGTAGCAACAGCAGGGGTTAACAAAACAGGAGCAGTAGCGGGAGCAGGAGTATGAGGAAGCGGAGGAGCAGTAGGGATAGAAGCAGGCAAAGGAGCAGGAACAGTCGGAAGAACGGGTGCAGGTTGAGGAACAGGTGGAGGAGGAATAGGTGGAAGAACAGGTACGGCAGGGACCACAGGAGCTGCTGTACCCTGTACGTACGGAGGTGGCGACTTCATAAGATAGGACATTAAAGGATCCTCAACTACCTCTTCCTTCTTATCCGACTCCGTAGGCAAAGCAGGATAGCATTTATCTATGGTCATACGCTGTAGTCTCTCAAACACTTCCTTATCCTTATCCTCCTTATCACGCTGGAACTGCTCAGCTTTCTTCACTATGGTAGCAACATTATCTCGCTGACTACGTTTATTCTGTCTGATTTCTTTCTGTCGGGCTTCTTTGCGCCACAACCGAAAGGCATCAAACATGGCCGGCCTTGACTTTCGTTCGAACAACTTAATCTCTAAATTATCTAAAATCGGCGCCTCGAAGCTACCATGAGGTGGCCAACGAAGGTCGCCGTCCTTCTTTGTATATTTAATCCAATAATCGTTAAAGGTAATTGGGCCTAGCCCATGTTTGCTATATAGATCATAAGTAGGAGTTCCAACCGGAGGTATCGGACACGAGTCCTCCAGTCGGGAATCCGTACCACAAGGTCTGAAACAACTAAACAAAGTACTGCGACCAGGCATCTTGCACACTAGCCGAGTTTCACAAACTTCAAGGGTTACGGGATTTACCAAGTCCCAGCAAAGAACAAAAACCCTCGGTTTTTGGCGGCTGCAGTCGTCAAATAACACAACAACAAAACGCTAGCAAAAGTGTCACCGACAAAAACACTCACACAGCGTTAACAACAAAAACACTCGCTAAAGTGTCAACAACCAAGAACTCTGGGAGCGACCCACAAATACTTAACTCAAAGATCGATGGCGTCACCAGGAAGGCCCGTCTATCGTCTCGCTATACCAAGGTCTACGCCAGGCGCCAAAACAGGCCTACAGTCAGGGCAGCAGTCCGTCGCAGCCGTCCGGAGGCGGGAATCTTCGCGGGAAAAGTCTTCGGGCCACTTATTTCGACAACAGGATCGATGAAGCGGAGTGCACCTTCCCTCGGAGATTTCACACAAAGTTCCTCACGATCGTCGGGCTTGGACCGGTACCACTGATGCAGCCCCACGTTGGGCGCCAACTGAAGGACTGGGTTCTGTAAGACCCAGCGGTGCCAGGGCACAACACCTGAAACCTTCGTGGGTAACCTGCTCCGGCGTACAAATCACAGAGACACGGGACACTTCCTTCGGCGTCAAAGATTCAAGGTTTATTTGCTGCAGGGAACACAGAGATCACGACAAGTACACAGCGTGCAACTTGGGGAGACTGCTTCAAATTGGTTCTGCAGATCGCTCCTTTTATACACAATTTCCCCATAGGGTTACATTGAACACAAAAGTTTATGGCCCGGTTCCCACCATCATCCCCCAGAGGGGTCGCTTTGGTCACTTTGATACACATGAGGTCCGGAACATAAGTGCGGAAACATTTGGCGGTTCCCAACTGTAAAAACCCATCTTCCCAACATTAGTGCATTCCAATCGGTAATAAACAGATCGAAGTAGGAACAAAGACAGGTGCAGAGGAAGACGGAGACAGTGGGGAGATCGGAAAGGGTGTAAAAGGGGAGGTATCGGGAAACACGAGATACAGGCATCAAAGGGACGTGCCTAATGGGATGCACGGCTGAGACAATAAGTCCGTGCGGCAAGATGAGCCTTGAGCGGCGCCATCTGCCTTACAGTAACATCCCCCTCGTCATAAAGACACTCACAAAGAACATGTGTCTTCCGCAGATATCTTGGGAGTCCCAGGGTCGCGAAGCGGACAGCGTCCGTTCGCTGGCTACTTGAGGGCAAGAGACAAAATGGATGCCGTATCTAAGATGGAACCCGTGGGTACAGATGAAAAACCCACATAACAAACGAACGGTTTAAGTTAGCACAGCGAAACTGCGCACACTTACTAAACTCGTCATTTGCGGTTCATAGATACCAGACTCGACCATATTCGTGCGAGTCGAAAGCACCACTTACAATTGTCACGGAACCTCACGATATCCAACGGTTTCTCTACTGTTGCGCTCTGTGGAGTGGGAATGGTAATTTTAAGTTCTATGCTATCCAACATTTTCCATTCTGTATTTTTTTCACTTATGGATTTTGAATAGTATTTTTATTTATTTAGCTATTCATTTTTTGTATAAATTTAGATAATGTAGTATATAATTAATTTAAAAAATATTAAAAGTATATTTAATTTTTTTAATTTATTAAACATAATTCTTTATTTTTTATTTATGTTTTTGTTTTATGTTTGTAAATGTATTTGTAATTTATAATATTTTTTATTAAGTTATAAATTATTAAAATAATTATTACAACTTATTGTTAAGTATGTATATATTTTCTGTATATGTTTAATTAATGTATTATTATTATATATGTATTATTTATAAATTCTAAAATTTAGATATTTTTAACTATGTTTATTTTATTTATTAGTGTTATTTACTTTATTTTACATTTATATTTTCGCAGAAAACCCCCCAGATATTTTTAACATCGATATTTTTAACATCTATATTATTTTTGTGATATTTTTGTACTTACCATGTTGTAGATAGGATGTCGATATTTTTGCCTTCGATATTTCTGCATCGATATTCCTGTAGGTTGATATTTTCTTGGTCTATATTTTGTCAGTGATACATCTAAGAAATGTCCCAGTGTGATATCTAGGCATATCACACTGAGTAGAAAAAGTAATCCAAAAAGTACTCTAAAAAGTATTCAAAAGTAATTCCAACTGTTTTGAAATATTTTACCAACCTGTAACAAAAGTCATTTTTATCCAGCTTGCCTGGCGATCAATCTGTCTTGAAAAGTACACATTTTCTTACCTGTAAGAAGTCCTGCTTGGTTCTCAAAATAAAATACAACAAAAGAAATATTTTTATACAAACAATTGGCCTGAGTTCAGTCTTTGAGTGTGTGAGATCATTTCTTGCCTGAGTATGTACAATACATGTGTAACACTACCCTCCGATACAGCATTAATGCTTGCCCACACTACCACAAATTGAGAGTAAGGCATTATCTACTTTTAACTATGTAAGCCTTTTGGGATCCACTGGACTCTGTGCACACTATAACTTACTTTGGTATAGTATATACATAGCCAGCTTCCTACTGGATGCATCCACTTTGCTACTGATTAACAGGGGTTTAAGTGCAAAGATTTCTATAGTTAGCAATAACAGTTTAGGCAAAAATCAAGGGATCAGGGGATATTCAACATCTTCAAGTGAAGAAGATTCCAGCAATGATGACAACATGATCTATGGAGGATAAAGTGGTAGATCTGCCAATCGACGTGGACGAGGAAGAGGCAGAGGACCAAGAAGGGGCAATACCTTTGGACCAGGACCAAATCCATGGTGGCCACCTGCACCGTTTGGCTTCCCACCAGGAAATCTACAAAAGCCCCAGTTCTTTCCTTATCCTCCTTACAACCAGGTGATGCCACCACAGCCTTTTTTAGGGTATGGCCCGCAAACCAAAGGGGAAGAAGAAGAGCACCAAAGACAAGAGTGAGCTGTAACTCACCAGTGTCGACGACATTGACGACTCAACCACCAGGGACAGCAACAACGAGCGGCACAAGCAGATGATAGTCAATCTTAGCTCCTACACTTCCAGTGATTCAGAGCTCAAAGTCTTGGAAAAAGGACTCGGATATGTGCCGACCTTTCAAGGGGATACTTTCCAAACACGTCAGGAATTGGCGGCCTTTCTTAGAAAGATCCGCCTCAATGCATTCTTTAATGATAAAGAATATGGAGAGACGACCATCACAAACACGGGACTACGCCCTAAATCTACTTTTAACCCTCCCACTCATTTGGTTCCAGCACGTATCATTGCCTTTGAAGAAGCAGTCCTTTATGATTTTGAACATATTATGAACAATAGCCCTAGACAATTCCAAAATCTCACAAGAATTGATAAGACATCATTGAAAAGTCTGGCAGACAACCACGACATCATAATAAAACCCGCTGATAAAGGGGGAGCAGTGGTGCTCCTCGACACAGAGACGTATCGAGAGGAATGCCTACGGCAATTGAGTGACCCTAAATCTTACAAAAGGCTACAACAAGATCCTACAACACATCTGAAGGCTGAGATTAGTAAAAAGGTAGAAGAAGCCAAGGAAAGAAAATGGATTACGGACCATGAAGCACAATATCTGGTAGCATCGACACCGATAGTACCATACTTTTATGTGCTACCTAAAATACATAAACCCCCTAGACCACCACCGGGAAGACTGATCATTTCAGGGATTGGCTCCTTACTTGAGCTTCTATCAAGTTTTGTGGATGTGTTTCTACGTCCTATGGTGTCTAAAATGCCCACATTCATCCAAGATACAAAGCACCTCTTAACGGATATACAACATATTCCATTCGACACAGAAAAAGATCGGCTGGTGTCCTTTGATGTGGAATCACTTTATAGGTGTATTCCACAAGAGGAGACACTAACCACTATAAGGAGGATGCTTGAAAATACAACATGGGAGAGTATCACACCCATTGACTTCGTGATGTTCTGTGCAAGAATGGTTCTCAAAGAGAAATTTTTCAGATTTGAGGACCTACTGTACCTACAAATATCAGGAACTTGTATGGGCAGTATTTGTGCTCCTAGCTTGGCTAATTTGTATGTTCACAAAATAGAACAGGAGACAATATTAACACCAGAGAATCCGTTCTTCAGTCATCTACGTACCTGGAAAAGGTACATATATGACGTGTTTGTCATTTGGCGAGGAGAGGAAGAAACCCTAAGGATGTTCCACGAATGGCTTAACAACCAAAATGGCTTTCTACGCTTTACTTTGGAATTCTCCCGAACCAATCTTCCATTCTTGGACCTATTGATTCGACCCATGAACGGAGAATTAATAACAAAGTTATACCGTAAACCTACATCATGTAACTCGTTATTACCATTTCAAAGTTACCACCCACGAGCGCTGCGTGAGAACTTACCGTTCGGTCAGTTCTTACGCATAAGACGTAATTGTACAAACCTGGAGCTCTACAAAGAACATGCTAAGGGCTTAAGTAAAGATCTGAAAGAGAAGAAATATCTGGATCATATCATTCGGTATTCTAAGAAAAGAGCCACAAATAATAACAGAGAATCGTTACTAGAGCAGAAAACGCAAAAAGAACCTCATCAGAGAATGACATTTGTTAATACTTTTTCCAGCTTTTCTTTTCGAACTCTGTTAAAAAAAGTATCAACAAACATTGGTCTATTTTGACCGCGGCAAATAAAGACCTCCCCCGACTGTTGTTTGCACACAAACGCAGTGCCAACCTGAGAGACATATTAGTCCATACTCGCCCACAAAATGTTAGCAATACTAGAACACAGACAACATTATGGAACTTGCCCCCAGTGGTAGGCCATTTTCCTTGTTGTACCTGCACAGTCTGCCCACAAACTGAAAAAACCTTAGAGTTAAATATCGGAACATCACGCCCATGGAGAACGGAGAAACATACCAACTGTAATAGCGAATGCTTGATTTACCTTATCTGGTGTCCTTGTCAACTTTGCTGCATTGGTATGACCACCAGAAAAGTCAAAATACGTATTCAAGAACACAAGAGTTCTATTAGATGTGGCAAACGGTCAACAAAACTTACCAACCATTTTCTTGAAAAAGGCCATACTGATAATGACTTAAAATGGGTAGTGTTAGAGAAACCTTGGATCCCACCATACATGATGGACCCCACTAAATTACTGTTTCGTAAAAAGAACTACAGTGGGTATATAAATTGAAAACGACATCAAAGGTCTAAATGATGAAATACCCTGGACCCTAATCTGATGGAACGACAGTTGTCTGAAATCAATAAAAGACATTACAGACATCAGGAGTACACAAAGTCTAACCTAAGCATATGAGGGCAACAGCATTAAGAGAGATGGCCTGCAAGAGCGTCATTTTAACAACTATAGTCTGATAAGTATAGGACCAATACTCAGCATAATCCACTAATACTGCTTAAAAATCGACAATCTCCATTTATCTGGTCAAGTAACTCCAAACACCTTGGAGACTAATCTGAGCCATTAAAGACAACATGAGGTATGGCCCCTCATAGAAGATATTCTATGTGAATCACCATGCCAATATATGGAACACTCTTAATATAATAGCCAAAGGAGTAATAGCAACATATCATGAGCAGCGCTAACACGAGTAAGCAGAGTTCTGTACAACTCTTCAAATAGATCCGATATGCGAGCCATTTAATTATAGAGATACTGATTCTCCTCTTTGTTTAGCTCATTTAGTGGACGCACTAGGAGTCAGTTCCGATATACTACAATTGCGGAACAAAATGTCATAATTGTAGCGCGATATGGTCTACCTCACCCGTTTACATGCATGCGTTACAAAATAGAGTTAAATGCTCACACATGCGCACCGCGTATTACAGAAGAGCAGATGGCCACACAACCTGCACATGCGCATTAAACAAATATCACGCTGGCGTTAGAATAGACGCCTGGGACTGAGAGGACCCGTCTCCCGGCACAGAGGTATACAATTGGAAAACAGACTATTTAAAACATGGGTAAACCTGCTGTTCGGTACCTCCCGGGGCAAGCTCATTCCGCGAAGAGGTACAGACGGAAAGGTGAGTTATCTTGATCCTGAATGGCCTGCTTCTATGTGTGTTGCCTTCTAGATAACGATGGGCTCTACAATGACCCCCCTTTTTTGAAGGAGCTTAGATTTAGTAGACTAATGTCAATAGATAACCATAGTAAGAATTGCTAGCGTAAGAACACTCTTTGTCCTTGTTAGATTTCACTTGTTCCTCTGCCCTATAGTGGATGTGTCCCTTACAATAGGGAAATTAGTTTTATTAGGTAGAAGACAGTGTAGCTGAGTTTACTACAGTGCCTTTTTTCCTCCCGCAGTATGGGGCCTCCTTCCTGAGCGGCTTGACGGGTAGAGGTGAGGCTGGGTTATCCAACTCTTGTGGGTAAGTCTATAATACTAAAAAATCTTAATATAAGAATGATTAGCTGTGACATAGTGACATCAGCACAGTGTACAGTTCAACATGTGATCACAGTAAATTAAGTTTGATGTGCCCTACTCTTCATTCTTTCTTCTCTCTTTTTCTTCTAAATACCGCCCCTGTATTTTGTGTTTCTTTTATAGATTCCCAGAGTATGACCTGACTGAAGGAAAAGAATTGAGCAGGAATACTGGTGGTGTATTAGAAAATATTTTTTTATTATTTACACAAATATTTCAGCAGCAATGTAAAATACCTAGTCCTGAAGAAAGCCGCTGATAAAAAAAATTTATCAACAGGCTGAAACATGTCGACCTATCACTAACAGTGGTTTATATCCATACCACTGTGCTGTTACATTTTTAATCCTGTCAGGTAGAACACATTAATAAAGTTAATTGGTGATCCTATCTAGACAGTTTTAATTCACACCCTTCCTTCACACAGCGCTGCATAACTCCTCACTACAACCCATCATTACACATTTGGGATTACCATCCTACCCCTGAAAAACATCTCTGAGCTCCTTCCTTAAAATCCTGAAGTAGTAGCTCCCAGTAGCGACTAGGGTTTCCCCCACTGGTAAGGAGGCCCCATAGGATGAAGCATATCACCCTCGGGTGAGTGAGGGGTCTTATCCTTAAGGGGTGCCTTCCCCTGTGTTATAACACACATTTGAGAGTTGAGAGATAAATTAGGGCATGTCTTCTTACATTGTACACACATGTATAAGACTGTAGGGGTATGGAGTGCTTTTTTAAAAATTAGGGGATCACCATGCAAAAGATGGTAACTTCCTTAAGGCTAATTTCGACAAACTTTCCATTAAACAAGTTCATCCAACTTTGGCGTGAAAAATTAATACAGATCCATTAAACAGGGGTCAAAAAAGGGATAGTCAGAAGAATGACAGTTTTAATTCCCACTGGATTCATTTCTCTCTGTTGTAGAAAAAAAAAATAGGTGTGCATACCTAATCCAAACTTGGCATGAAAGTTGTACTTAACTCAAGTAAGTAAATGCCTTTGCTTGGGGAAATGTAAGTAATTTCCATATGTTTTGAGAAATGAGTGTATTTCTTTAAATGGTTACATTTTAGAGGTATTTGGACTATTAATGCATGGTGGTCGGCAAACCTGGGTTTGTGGACCTTCATCAGATGCCAATTTGAAAAATAATATTGAAATACGATTGGACAAGTGAGCTTTTTCTCCTGTTGTGCATTTTTGGGTCAACGATCCCATAGCTAGGCCTGCGGAGGTAAAACAGCCTAATTGGCTGGCTGCCACCTGAAAAAAATGTTGTGATTGCCATTACAGGACACAGTGACTACGTGTGTGCGTACCAATTTTGTTTTTAGAAGAGCTGTAAAAGGGCAGGAACAGCATCTCATGATCCCAAACTCAGGTGGTGGTGTCTCAAAGGAGAGCCACCCAGAGTCAAAAGGGGAAACTCTCGGTGACACAATTGCCTTCTTTGCCCTAATTATAGTTATGTATAAAGCATTTTGTCAATGATTGGACGTTTATATTTAATACATTTATGAACTCTGGCAGGCCATGGTGGAGTTAAAATGTGTTGACCCCTTTTCTCAAAGCTATGTATGAATGTATGTTTGACTTACACACACAAAATGTGGATTTTGCTCCTAAAAAAGGATTTACTTGTTTATTTCATTTGTAAATCTACTGGAGAGTGATAGAAGCTGGTAAAAAAGTGGTAGCTTCAGGTTATACTGCCGTATGAATTCGTGCACACCCACAAACTTAAATATTTAATTTAGATGTGGTCACTGACTCTAGACTGAGCTATAGGCTTGAAAGAACTACGAGCCTGCAGGTCTTTTGGCTCACACTGTCTGCATCCTGCATTATTTGTATTTTGTTTGGCCACCTGCCTCCTTCTGCCCTCACCGTAGTGTTTGAAAAGCTACCAGGAGTTGCTGGCTGTCTACCTATGAATTATGCAAAGGTTTTTGTGTTTGGTGACTTTAATCTGTGGCATGACACTGCTTCTAAAAGTCTCAAAACTAATAGAGGGGAAAAACATATCCCAGGGTTATGATCCCCATCAAATCAACACTATGGGGTCGATTTCGAATCGGGAGAAAAAACGTCCGTACGTTTCGCACCAGAGCACTCTCCGTACGAATCGTACCCGTCCGTCCGAGTCGTGTAGTATGATCCGTATTTAGTGAATCCGTCCGAATCGTCGCGATCCGTACGTATAGCAAGGCTGAAACCGTGAACCGTATGACTCGTACACATGCCGTACGACCCGACGAGTACAATTCGGAACATGGTATGAGGACACAATTCGTACGGTCCACGTCAGGTAAGGGCGAATCGTACGGAAAAGCACACAATCACATACACATACACTTCGTACGGTCCGTACGCCCCATGATCGCGGGGTACTGTGCGTACCCCTGCGTTCATGGGGTGTACGCATCGTACCCCTGTGATCGCAGGGTGTACACACCATACACCCTGCGAACATGGGGTACGGTCCGTACGCCCCATGATAACGGGGTACGGACCATACCTCGTAATCATGGGGGGGGCATTCCGTACCTGTTTCGAGGCGAACTCGGCTTTTACAGCTGTTTTCATCTGTCGTGGGAAAGGGTTCGTACGATGCGTACCCGACACAAATCGTACTAGCTGGGTTGGAAAAACCAGCCGCGAACCGTACAGATGTCGCGTACAGTGGTTTCCAAGGGAGAATTGTGCAGAGATTTGAATCGTACGGTCTTTGTACGATTCGTACGGACTTCCTGCTCCTGGTATGAATCGTACTTTGTCATACATGCGGGACATGGCAGGGTACGATTCGTACGGGGAAAACGCTCCGAACGGCTATTTGGAGCGTTTTTTCCCGAATCGGAATCGACCCCTATGATTCATTAATAATGACTGGAAATATAACAACCACATTCTGATTTTAAACAATCATAGATGATTTATTTGGAATAATTGCAATCAAATAATTATCATATAGTGAATACATCAGCCGCAAGGTATTATTCTTGAACTTTCTTTGGGTAGGTGCCCGAGGATGTAGCACAGACTTATTTGCAATTTCTAATTGCAGAGAAGTAGTTGCAACCACATAAGTCCTTCACATATCTACTTTATATAACTTTTTGATTGACGCACACTACCAGTCATCACTGTCACAGTAATCAGCTAGTTTTAACTTAAACTCTGTTTGAGGCTTCCTCTTTTCATTGAAGTCAGTTATTGACCACTGACTCACCTGCCACTTTTACTATCTGCCACTTATGCTCTCGGCTGCCATTCACCTACATTCCAGGCCAGCACATTCTTAGGCACATAAGCTCTTTGACTGTTCTTATGTGATGAGTACCTTTTTGCACTTTTTTAAAGTGTAAAACAAGGTTTACCAAGGGAGAATGCACTGAACTTGTAATTCTCTCCCGTTTACAGCAGGCCCAGATTTTGCTTGCTGTTGAACTACCAGCCTCTGACAATTACTTTGATCTGAACTGTTGCATTCTGGCAAGCAGTCGGCCATCTACGTTTGATTTTGCAGTTGCACTGCATTAACAATTTTCCTGAGAATTAATTGGAGATGTTGAGAATGTATTACGTTAACTTGTATGCTTTCTTTTTAAACTTAGGTCACAGCTACAGAGACAGAATTGTCACACATCACATGTACCACTTGACTCTGAACTGTGCTGTCAAGTGATCCAGGTGTGTTTATCCTCTCCCATCTATATGTACATATATATATATATATATATATATATATATATATATATATATATATATATATATATATATATATATATATATATATATATATATATATATATATATATATATATATGTATATATATATATATATATGTACATATATAATATATATATATATATATATATATATATATATATATATATTCACTGAAAAATCACGTGAAGTGACATTTTAGTTAGGTGTAAGTTTCAGTGACAACATAACATTTTAGGTTTAAAGTATTTTATTAAGGCACAAAGACAAGGGGAGGGGAGCAGGAGGTCAAGCAAACATACAGTACAAGGAGCGGAACGTTGCAGCGAGTCAGAAGAGAAGTAGGGAGGCAGGAAGCCCCAGAGGGTAACAAGGCAAGGACATAAGGCAATAAGGCATCGTGAACGACCCCCCTGTAGACCCCCACTCCCTAGGCAAGGCCGAGCAGAATAGCACCCCGCTACACAGCAAAAGAAAAGCATACCGTTTCACCAACCCCCCGACCCCAGAAAAGGAGAAGAAAGAAAAGCAAAGGAGGAAAAGAAAGAAAACAATACCCCAACATCCCCGTCCGAAAGTCAGCATTAGAAGCATATAACCCCTCTTCCCACCCCCAACCCCCGGCCCCCACTCCGCAATTTCACTCCGCCGCAGCCGCCGGCGGCGTCAGCCTAAGGAGGCGCAAGTACCGTGGACACGTGAGCTCGTGAAATTCCGTGGACAGCAGTGCCAAAAAGGGGTGCCAGAGCTCCTCAAACTGGTCAATATTCCCAGCCACCGTTAGCGACATCTTCTCCATGCCCAGTACCTGCCAGAGCCTATGCAGCCAACCAGTGATAGAGGGGGCAGTGGGGGTGCGCCAGAGTACAAGTATGTTCTGAACGGCGGAGCCTAGCGCAATCGCAATCTGCCTGCCCCTGCGGGATTTCAGCGGGTACATCAAGTCATTGGGGAGGCCTAGCAAGACATACACGGGGAAGCGCGGAAGCTCGATCTCAAAATTCCTATCCACCTCATCTAAGACCTCCTTCCAATAGGCCGACAGCACCGGGCACTCCCAGAGAATGTGCGTGAGGGTACCCTCCTGTCCGCAGCCGCGCCAGCAACCTTTATCGCCGATTTTGCGCATCTCATAGAGCCGCTCCGGGGTGTAATACCAGTAGGTGGACACTTTAGTGAAGGTTTCGGTCAGCCCAGTGTGGTACGCAGAGTGCCTCGCCCGATACACAATCCCATCCCACTCCTTGTGGCTCAGGGTCCTGCCCAGTTCCCTGTGCCATCGCTCCCTCCCTGGGTTATGGTAATGAAACGGCGGGGGTTGGAGAAACCTATACAAGTCAGTGATCAGCTTGGCGTCCGAGGTCCGAGTTACCAACCATCGCTCATAGGGCGTAATCGAACGGGCAGCGACGTCACGCACTGGGGGTTGAAGAGCCCAGTGGCGGACTTGCATGTAACGCAGTCTGTCCCCTTCCGTCAGGCCAAACTCCTGTCGGAGCTGCTGGAAGGGGAGCACGCCCTCCGGCCCGTAGATCTGGAAAAGCGCCCTGCAACCCGCGCTCACCCAGTGGGAAAAGGCTCCCGGCTCCAGACCCGGAGTGAAGTCGGGATTGCCAGCAATGGGAGTGAACGGTGACGGAAAGGTGGTGAGCTCACGAAGCTCACACACCGCGTCCCACACTCTTAGCGGGACCCGGGTGATAAAAGAGGCGTAGAGATTAGGCGGGCGGTGAGTGCGCCGCAGGAACGGGACCTCCTGGAGGGTACGGCCCGCAACTGCCTGGTCTTGAAAGAGCCAGTGTTTGTCCGATTCCCACCGGCTCCACCCCACCAAATACCGGAGCTGCGCCGCCTGAAAGTACTTCCGGAGGTCCGGGACTCCGAGACCCCCCGCCTCCGGGGCAAGCATGGAGAGGACCCGCTTCATTCGAGGCTTACGGCCCTGCCAAACAAAGCGGGAGATGTCTGCCTGCATCTGCCGTATCCAACCCACAGGGGGCTGGAGGGGTAGAGCGCGAAAAAGATACAGGATCTGAGGCAATATCGTCATCTTCACCGCCGCGATATGGCCCAGCCACGAGAGCAGGCCCTTGTTCCATCGGCCGAGTTCCTCTTTGATCTTTTTGCCCAGAGAGGAATAGTTAGCTGCAACCATGGCAGGCAGGGAGGGAGCAAGCAAAATTCCCAGGTAAGGCACCGTGGAGGAGGACCACTGCAGAGGGAAGAGACTCTGAAGGTCCCGCCTGGTGTCGGCAGAGAGCGACACATCCAGTGCAGCCGACTTAGTCATGTTCATTTTGAAGCCCGCCACGCGGCCAAAGGCGTTCAGTTCCCGGACGCAGGCAGGGAGCGACCGCCTGGGGTCATCCAGGGTCAGCAAGACATCGTCCGCGTATAAGCTGACAGCATGCGCGTATTGCCCCATCTTCACCCCAATAGCGTCCGGGTTATCGTGAATCCTCTGTGCAAACGGCTCCATATAAAGGGCAAAGAGGAGCGGCGAGAGGGGGCAGCCCTGCCTCGTGCCGCGCTCAATGGCAAAGCTGTTGGAGCTATGTCCATTGACACGCACTGACGCTGACGGTCTCCTATAGCAGTTAAAGACCATAGTGCGGAACTTCTCGCCGATCCCCAGTTTCCCAAGAACCAGCTCGAGATATGGCCAATGAACCCTATCAAAGGCCTTCTCCGCGTCGACCGATAGCAGCATCCGCTCCACCGGGACGCGTGAGGCCTTTTCCAGCACGTGCGTCACCCTCTTTGTGTTGTCGACCGTCTGCCTACCGGGTACAAAACCGGCCTGGTCCGCCTCCACCAAACCTGGTAGGTGGAGACCCAGTCTGGCCGCCAAGATTCCCGTGTAAAGCTTGAGGTCCACATTTAGGAGCGAGATGGGCCGGTACGAGCCGCACAGGGTCCGGTCCTTCCCCGGTTTGGGGATAACTGACACAGTCGCTGAGAGGAGGTCCGGTGGTATGGCCCCCGGTTCGGAGAAGGAATTGAACAAGCGAGTCAGGAGAGGCGCGACAGTGGAACAGAAGGTCTTGTAAAACAAGGCCGTATAGCCATCCGGGCCCGGGGCTTTACCGTGCTTTAGCCGTGCAATCGCGGTGATGACCTCCTCCACCTGAATGTCCCTCTCTAGGTGGTCCGCCTGGGAGGGGTCCAGGGCCGGGAGGGTCACGGATTCCAAGTAGGCCTCAGCCTCTCCCGGTGGGGAAGGCTCTGCAGCGTACAGCGCCTCGTAAAAGGAGCGAAAGGAATCTGCCACCTCCGCGTCACCGGAAACCGGGGTCCCATCCACTCCCACCAGCTCCCTCACCACATTGCGTTGCTGCGCAGCCCTGAGCCTGTGGGCCAGGAGCTTACCGCACCTGTCTCCGCCAGTGTAAAAGGCATGCTTCAGGCGCAGCGCTGCATACTCCGCCCGGTCTAGGTCTAACGCAGAGAGGAGTTTCCGTGCCGCCTTCAGCTGCTTCCAAACCCGAGGGGCCCCTGTTCGGCGGTGAACCTGCTCAAGCTCCCTAACCTGTGCCGTCAGTTCCTCCCTCTTGCGTTGGCGTTCCCTGTTTTCCGCCGAGGAAATGGAGATAAACTCCCCCCTGACGACCGTTTTCAAAGCCGCCCACTGCGTTGCCAGGGACGTGTCAGAGTTGCTATTGTGGGTCAGGTAGTCCTGGATGACCTCCTCCACTCGCTTCACAACCGATTTCTTATGGAGAAGCGTGTCCTGAAGCCGCCACATCCCTCTAGAGGGGGGGGCCGCCGGCCAAGCAAAGATTCCGGAAACCGGTGCGTGGTCGGACAGGGACAAGACCCCGATGTCTGCCGCCGTGGCGGCCGAGCAAAGCGGTCCGCTTACCAAGAGGTAGTCCAGTCTTGAATAAGTGCGGTGCGCGTGGGAAAAATATGAATAGTCCCTATCGGTGGGGTGCATGGTGCGCGAGAGGTCATGCAAGTCCATCTCCGTAATCTGGTCCTGTACCGCCCTAGAAAGCTCCCCTGTCTGCGGGAAGCGCTGGGCAGACCTATCCAGGGTGGAGCTGAAGACCATATTCAGGTCTCCCCCCAAGATGATATGGCGATCGGGCGAGGCAGTAACGTCCACCAACACAGATTCCAGGAAGCGATCCTGGTGGTCATTTGGGCTGTATACCGAACCAACCGTAAAGGCAACACCTCCCAAACGCATGCGATACACTAGAAGCCTCCCCTTCTGCTCAGCATGTTTATGCAACACCTCCCCCCTGAAGGAGCTGGCTAGAAGAATGGCCACCCCGGCAGTCTTAGTCGCAGCCGAGGAAAAGAGTTGCGTAGGGAACTTGGCAGAGCGCAGCCTATGGCAATCTTTGAAAAGTAAATGGGTTTCCTGCAGGAGGCAGATATCCGCCTGCGACCCCTCCAACAGTGAAAGGATCGCCCTACGCTTCACGGGGTTATTCAGACCCTTAACATTAAGGGTCACTACTTTCAGGGGCGGCATCGCCTCCAGGGAAACAACGCGCTATGCAGCGAGCGAGGGATCAGTGGAGGGGGCGCGCGGGGCAGGGGCGCAGGGAAGGCCAGAGGCAGCATCGCACATGTTCGGACAACTTCGGACGGGACCCCCCCACACCAAACCAACAGTTAAACCCCCCCAGAACCAGCCCATGGCAACCAGCCAAAACAAAAAAAAACAGGGAACAACACCCCATAGTCTCAGTCTAGCCCAAGTGGGCGAGTCTGCAGAAAACAGTCAAGTGGACGTCCAGCCACACACCTCCACCCTCGCCCCCCCAGCCCCCAGCCCCAGCCCAGCATCGTTAAAGCTAAGAGTCTCTCCCCCCGGAGAAAAGTTAGGCCGTTAGGGCCACACCAGTAGATTCGGGCAAGTTCCTGGCCGCAGTCCTCAGGGCCTCCTCCATGTCTGCTCTGATGGTGGGCGAGTCTGGACGACTCGCCGTCGCTGACGGTTGGCGTCTCCTCGATCTCCGTCGGCCCCGCCGCTCGGGGCGCCGCCATGCGGGTGTAGCCCCTTCCTCCTCCGCAGCAGTAAGGCCCAGTACTCCGCAGACATCTTGTAGAGAGCGCAGCTGATGCAGCACCCCATTCCACCGAAAGATAAGACGGAAGGGGTGACCCCAGGAATAGGCGGTCTCATGCTCTCGCAGAAAGTCTGTAGCGATGCGGAAGGACCTGCGCTTCTGCAGAGTGATGGCGGACAGGTCCTGGTAGAGCGCCACAGGACTTTCTCGGAAGGTCAGCGGCTGCTTCCTGCGGGCCTCCGTCATGATGCGCTCTTTCAGGGGGAAATCCGGAAGGAATGCCAGGATATCAGGCGGGGGTGCCGATGACTGGCGCTGGCGGCCCACCCTGTGTGCTCTGTCAATGCGGATCGGGAAATCCGCTTCTTCCTCCAAGATGTCGCGGAACAGGTCCTGCAGATAGGCCACCAGGTCCGTACCTTCATCCGCGGATGGAACACCTCGCACCCGGATGTTGTTCCGCCTGGACCTGTTCTCAAGGTCCTCCGAGTGGGCCTGGAGTTCGACACATTGCTCCCGGAGGCGGAGGACGTCCTGCTGGAGATGAGTTATCTCTTCATCGCGACGTTGGGCCGCCGTCTCCACAGTATCGACCCGCTCGCCCAGGCCTTCGACCTCCCTGCGCACTTCCCGGACCTCTCCAGCCACCTCGGTCTTGAGAGTTTGAAATTCCTCCTTGAGGGAGCTGAATAAGTCCTCCATGAAACACCTCGTGACTGGTGGCTCGGCCACGGTCGCGTCCGTTGATGCCCGGGAGGCCCCCGGGGACGGCTGTGTCCTGTCGCGTAGTTGCTGGGACCTGCCGAGCATTTCCGGCAAAGTGCGATCTCCTCGTGCCGCGCCACGTCTCCCAGTCATCTTGGCCCCCGGTGAAGCCCAGGGTCAGTTGCTGTAGGCGAGCGCCACCGCTCGCGGGCACCAGATGTGAGACCCTCGTCGGGGACAAGGGTAGTGCGTCACAGGCGACAAAATGGCGGCCCGGGCCTGGGCAAGACGACCCCCGGGCCAGCAGGGCAAGCAGCAACGTCCAATGCGGAGGCCTCCAGCCCCGTATTCCCAGGGAGGGCAGCAGATGAGTCGGTGCCAGGCCGAACCGAGGCCCCCGTGTGAGAAGGGCGCAAGCTGGGGTCACTGGGCTCAGCCACACAAAGACAAGATGGCGGGAGGGTGGAACCCAAGAAGGCAGTCCGGGCCAGCAAGTCCATGGGCGACCATCAAACAGCAACGGGTCCGGAAAGTGCGAAACCGATGTCTCCCCTCACCACCAGTTGATGTGCCCGGCTCGGGCACTGCTCGAACTCCGCCATCCAGTGCCTCCCGGCGCGGAGTTCGCAAGGCGTCACCCCTCGAGACCCAGGGTAGGGGGAAGATCGCCGGCGCAGGGCCGGGGTTCGTCGCCTAGCAGTGGCGCTTGCCACCAGGGCACCGGCTAGGAAGCCTCCACTCTCCGCGGAGTCCGTCTATTCTGCTCCCTCGGGATCCCCAGCTTTCGGCTTTTCAGCACTCGGCCCAGCCGAGGCGCGCGGACAGCGCCGCCGTATGCTCCGCCTCCAGGCTCTTCTCCTCGGGGCGACCCGGGCTCCACTCCTCGGAGCGATCTCCGAAGAAACTTTTCGGGGACTTCCCCCGGGGCCACAGAAGTCGGAGTGGCATCAAAATGTGCCCCACGAACTCCGGCACAGTACCCTCACCCGCAGTGCAGCCGCGGGGGGAGAGAAGCGGAGGAATCGGGGTTCGGGCTGAGCTGGGCCGGAGGAGCTACGGGAGGAAGCGTCCGCTCACCCCGCCATCTTGGCCACGCCCCTCCAACATAACATTTTAAACAAAAAAAGTACTAAACCTCCGCAGTTAGAGTTATCTCTAGTAACTATACCTCATGCCTTAAGCTAACTATAACTCACCCTGCCATGCACAGCCTTTTAAACAATGATGTTATTTCAAATGTTGCAGTGGTGCTACCAATTATGTTACAGAACATAACATGAGAGATATAATATGTGTGGTAATTAGCTGTGCATTGGGAGTATGCCAGTTATAATTACTTTAGGGCATGAGTTATAGTTACTATGGAAGCATGAGGTCCCTGGGGCTATTATACGGCTCGGGGAGAGGCAGTCCCACACCACCTCCCCAAATAAACACAATAGCCCCCATTAGGATGGCGGGTGGACTTTGCCCGCCCGCCATCCCCGTGCAAAGCGGGACCGACCACCATTGGAGCAGCGGTCCCGCCTTGGCAAATAGGATGCGCCTGCCACACTGGCGGGCGCATCCTGTATTTTTACCATTGCGGCAGTCGGTGCTGAAAGCGCCGCCCGCCGCAATGTTTAAAATGCACGTTGTGAGTTTCAAAGCTCAACATGACCGGCACCGCGCAGTGCCTGCCATGTTGCACTTTGAAATGTGGAGGGGTACCATAGGTACCCCCCCATGTGCACCCCCCACCCGTGGAGTCCCAGGGGGCCCGCAACGGGCCCCCGCAGGAAGTCTCCACATGCCTTGCTGCCACGGAAAGGCATGTCTGAAAGCCCATCCTAATATGGCTGGCGGTGTCTAATAGACACCGCCACCATATTAAACATATTAAGCAAGGCGACCGGGGCGGAAAAGCGGTGGACGGTCTTTCCGTCTGCCGCGGTACCCCCCACCATCCTAATATGGCAGGGAGAATTTGGGTGCGGATGGCGGGCGGATTGCCCCCGCCAGGCTGGCGGTGGCTACCGCCAACCTGGCGGGGGCAATCCGCCCGCCTTCCTAATGGGCCCCAATGCATCTGACCCATGGGGCCAATAGGTGGCTCAGTGAGGGGGGCGTTCCCATTTTGAAAAATAATAAATGTGCCAACCCCCTCAGTACTGGCCCACCCTGGGTGGATTGTACTTCAAAAGGATGAACCCCTCTCTGGGCCTATGTGGCCAGGGTATCCGTACTTTTGCTTATGTTTTTTTAAAATTTATTTAGTACGACACAGGGACTGACTCCCTGAATTGTAAAACGGCTCCCAAACATTTTTGGAGGGGTTGACTACATCCAGCCAGGTGCTTATCTTTTGATCTGCTGGTACCTCGTAAGTTCCATGTTGCTAGGTATCTATACATTTTGAACCTTTCCTTTCTCATAAACGTCTGAATAAATTTACAGCAACTTACAAAAAGCACACTTTCTGGGTATAGATCTAACTTTCTAACAAATGTGGTGTCATTCTATTAAGCCGTTGTGGCTGTAGCACTGTACAAAATTCCTATGGAAAATTGTGTTTTGGGATAAGCTTTCTTTCAGACCCGCTTTACAGATCACTCTAAAACTTTCCAATAAGGAGCTGAGGTAGATTAACTTTTTGTTGGAGGATTTCATGAGGATTCAACAAAATACAAAGGGGCCGCTTCACAGAACTAATGTGAGACAAAATCCTATACTTAATATTTCTGGTGTTCATAGAAGTCACTTATGATTTTTGGCATTCACAAAAATCAATTACGACTCCTAACTTTACGTCTGCATTCAGGCCGAAATCTCCGCAACCGGATCATACTCTCCGCACCCGGACCGCACTCTCTGGCTAGGGCCGTACTCTCCGGCTCAAGCGGTAATCTCTGGCTCAGGCCGGATAAAGTGTAATCAATAGGCTGGAATGCAATTTTTACAGAAAGGAACTTTAGGAATGTGTGATAAATGGTAGAGGAGGTCATAACAAATAGTCTGTGCAGGGAAAATAGTCAAATAGTCTGTGTATGACAAGACACTACATGATAACCCTGAAAAGTTTGCTCCTTTATATCATGGTACAATTTGCTCTCCCTTCAGTGTTGACTGTAGTGTCAACACCACAGTCGAAACTAAGGGCGCTCCCCTTAGTAATGATGTAGTGCTGATACTGAAGTCAACACTGACAGGAGAGCAAATTGTGCACTGTATGTACCATGAAGCATGGGAGCAACGAACCGGATGCGGAGAGTATAGTCCGGGTGCGGAGATTCCGGCCCGACTGCAGACGTAAAGTTAGGAGTCGTAAGTGATATATTCCAAAGTAAGGTAGCCCCCAAAGGAAGGACGTCAACCAGCAGGTAGGTAATTCAATTCTTTAATGACAGCATCTTGCACACAAGCAGCATGGAGAATGCAGACCTACAAATATCAACCAAGCCAGACGCGTTTTGGGTACAGTAGTCCCTTCTTCAATGGCTGTTGCTGGGTTAATAACACAACAATTTCCACGATACTCATGTAAGTTTCAAGGTCCCGCCTCAGTGGGTGTGGCAATTCGCAGGGCCTTCTGGTTCCTGTAGTATTGTGTTGTATTCTAAAGTGAGTTCGTTATGTTAAAACAAATAAAAGCAATTATTACCCTTGTGGGCTGATGCCAGAGTCTCTTTGTTGCCTGCTCCGCTTTTCAAATGCTGCCTTTGAAAATCCGCCGCCTGCAATGCTGACACCATTTTGGTGTCAACACGGGCCCGCTCTCGAGCGGTGTGCCTCCTTCCACGGCCGGACTTAGCCGCCAAATATTCCAACGTAAGGTAGCCCCCAAAGGAAGGACGTCAACCGGCAGGTAGGTAATTCAATTCTATAATAACAGCATCTTGCACACAAGCAGCATGGAGAATGCAGACATCCAAATAACAACTAAGCCAGACGCGTTTCGGGTACAGAAGTCCCTTCTTCAATGGCTGTTGCTGGGTTAATAACACAACAATTTCCACGGTACTCATGTAAGTTTGAAGGTCCCGCCTCAGTGGGCGTGGCAATTCGCATTGCCTTCTGGTTCCTGTAGTATCGTGTTGTATTCTCAAGTGAGTTCGTTATGTTAAACTGGGTGTGAGTGTTTGATTGATTCAGATGCTCCGTCCATCAACACCCCCTTTTGTACCGCATTTGAAAATCAGCCGCCCTCAATGCTGATACCATTTTGGCGTCAACACGGGTCCGCTCTCGAGCGGTGTGCCTCCTACCGCGGCCGGACTTAGCCACCTAATATTCCAACGTAAGGTAGCCCCCAAAGGAAGGACGTCAACCGGCAGGTAGGTAATTCAATTTTTTAATGACAGCATCTTGCACACAAGCAGCATGGAGAATGCAGACATCCAAATATCAACTAAGCCAGACGCGTTTCAGGTACAGAAGTCCCTTCTTCAATGGCTGTTGCTGGGTTAATAACTCAACAATTTCCACTGTACTGATGTAAGTTTGAAGGTCCCGCCTCAGTGGGCGTGGCAATTCGCATTGCCTTCTGGTTCCTGTAGTATCGTGTTGTATTCTCAAGTGAGTTCGTTATGTTAAACTGGGTGTGAGTGTTTGATTGATTCAGATGCTCCGTCCATCAACACCCCCTTTTGTACCGCATTTGAAAATCAGCCGCCCTCAATGCTGATACCATTTTGGCGTCAACACGGGTCCGCTCTCGAGCGGTGTGCCTCCTACCGCGGCCAGACTTAGCCACCTAATATTCCAACGTAAGGTAGCCCCCAAAGGAAGGACGTCAACCGGCAGGTAGGTAATTCAATTTTTTAATGACAGCATCTTGCACACAAGCAGCATGGAGAATGCAGACATCCAAATATCAACTAAGCCAGACGCGTTTCAGGTACAGAAGTCCCTTCTTCAATGGCTGTTGCTGGGTTAATAACTCAACAATTTCCACTGTACTGATGTAAGTTTCAAGGTCCCGCCTCAGTGGGCGTGGCAATTCGCATTGCCTTCAACACTTGCCCGCTCTCGAGCGGTGTGCCTCCTTTCGCGGTCTCCAGTAGGTAGTTATAGTTAGGACCTATTTTCCATAGGAAATCCGCAACATTCTATTTGAAATAACTTTGGCGCCGTTTGATGAATGTTCGTGAAATTTTCAAAACTAATGGCCAGCTTCGGGCCGCTCCTATCCTGAAAGTCTCGGGGTGATTTGTGAAGTGGGGGCAGAGAAAAAAGGGGGGTCCCAAAACGTGTTTTCCCCATGCAATTTTTCATAGGAACTGTTCATCGCGGCTACAGCCCGAACTGCTGAACGGAATTACACCAAATTTGGCAAAGAGGTAGTCCTTAGTTCAGACTTGTGCCTTTTGCTTAAATGGTGTAAATCCGTTCAGTAGTTCCTGAGAAAATGACAATTAAAAGTACATATATATCTATGGCCGCAGTGGATGTGCGCATCCTGAGCGCACCCTAAGCGCACCGTCCCGATCACGCACTGAATTCTAATTGGCTGTCAAGTGGTTGTCAGCATTCGTAACCACCAGGAAGTGTTGGCAGCCATTTTGTGCCTTGGTAGATGCGAGGCTGAAGAAGTCAGTGGAATAAGTGTGTAAAACGTATAAAGGGGGCAGGGTAGAAATACCCTGACCCTCTAGACCTGCTTAGGGGCTTCCAAAAGGATTCCCAGGGCCCCAAAAAAAATTCTTGTTTTAAAAAAAAAGCAAAGTGCGCGCAGGGTGCGCAGATCCTGCCGTAAAAAATAAAAAGGAGCTTTAACAATTAGCCCGGGGGGCCAAATCCCGGGGGCAAATTAAGAAATTTAATAGGGGGCCGAGGGGGCCCAGAGGGCCCCCAATTCCCAGGGACCGTCACCCCCCGGGCCACAAAATAAATGGTTGGTGGGGCTCCAAGGCCCCCGAGCAAAATACATGGGTGGGGGGCTCAACGCCCCCCCAAGCCCCGGGGACCACCACTCCCCGGGGCTTTGTGTATTGTTGGAGGGGGCAGCACCGCCCCCCTCTGGAGCCTTGTTGTGGCCATGGGGACCGCCACCCCCCAGGGCCGGCTCCTGCAGTGTCCTGGGGTGCCCACCCCCGGGACACTGCATTTTGCTTTGAAAGGGCAGGAGTCTCGCGGCTCCCGTCCTCCCGTAGCAAACTTGGTTTGGATTTTGAAAGAGAGAGCAGAGAAACCTGCTCTCTCTTTCAAAATCCAAACCAAATTGCTTTTCCACACAGGGAGCCTGATGTTAGCAGCTCCCCATGTGGAAAAGCAATGCCGGCTCCCGAAGGACGTGGGGAGCCGGCTGGGACCCGGCTGGGACGTGGGGGAAGCCCCAATGCCCAACGTTTTTATATAAGCCCCAGGGAATGGGGTCCCCGGGGATAATAAAAATTTGTGATGGGGCTATTTTTTTTTATGGGTAAAATTAGAAGTTGCGCACCCAGCGCAGTGCTCAGTGCGTCCCCTGGTGTGCACGCATTGGATGCACGACTCCTAACGTGTAGGGTGGGCGACTCCAGCGCGTTTGGTGCATGACTTCTAGGCGTTGTGTGCGCGACTCCAATAAAAAAAATATATATTTTTGAGATATACATCAAGCTTATGTGTTTAGTTCTTGGATGGCTCTAAAAAGAGCCCTTGTGTTTATTGGGAGATTTTGGTACCTACAAGTAAGTACCTATGCAGAGTCTAAAGTTGATGAGGAAGACTCTGTTACCCTCATCTGTAAAATGTACACCATCTCTCCTATAGTTGCCATCCACATCTGGAAACACAAATTGTTGTGGTAAATGGACCCCATCTTATAATCTCTTAGAAAAGCAGAAACAGATTTATTGACATGTTTCCTAGCTTTCTCAAACTGTGGACAACATTTATTGGACCAGTTCCATTTCTGCCTTTTTGCATATGTTAGAATAGACAAAGGCAGTTTGGGGGAAAAGTGACATCAGTTCTGTAAAGGTGTCCTTCATAAGCATTTCCAGACCTACCCCAGTCAAAGTGCCTAAGTCATTGCCACCACAGTGCACAATTATGAGGTCAGAGTGTTGGAGATGCAAAAAGGATTTAACCAATGGCATCAATTGGTGCCACTTTCACACTCTCTGTCCAATCCATTTAATGTCTACATTTGGCAAAGCTAGGTCTTTGTCCATGCCTATGTTTTCTGCATACCTTTGGCTCCAGAAAATATAGCTGTGTCCCACAATCCACACTCTAAGCATCTTGAAGGGAGGTCTGGATGCACTAAGAAGGTGTCTGTATGTGAAATGGCAGTTTGAGAAGTGAGATTTTTCTAAAATGGTGGATAAGATGCAGTTTTGAAAAAAAAAGAAATGATTGGCTGTTTGAGATCATTCTATTCTGAAAATTACATAAGTGAAGGTGATATTTTGAAAAGTCAAGCATACTTGCTGTTTGGATTAGCAACATTGTGTGTTGAACTTGTGACCTGGGTGCTCAGTTAAGTGTTCTATGAACTGTTACTATGGTAACAGGCAGTGAACAGATTGGGGGTAGGGCTCAAACTTATGTAATTTGGAAAGGACTGAAATGTGTAACCAATAGAAATGTGTGTTAGCTTTTGAATTAATGTGGGAAGCAATGTGATTTGATATTTACATGTATATGTGTGCAGAATGAGAGGGAATCTTTGCCATTGTTTTGGTTTTGCTAAGAACTGCACAGTACAGAGATTCTGGTGTGTGACTGACACTTCTTAATCTACAAATCGATTTCAAAATTAACTTATTAATTTGTGAGGAGTTGTATGTGGTGTGTTGGTTTTTAATAAGATTAATGTGTTTCTCGTGGTAAAGTCCAGGGAGTCGTCTTGCTTCTCTAGAATCATATTGTGAGACTGTGTTAATTTGGGAACCATTGTGAGAGAAACATTTGGTAACTTCATGTATTTGTTGACAGGTAACTGGTTTAATACTTGTAATGATGTAAAGTTTTAGTAGCATTAGAAGCCAGTTATTGTTTATGTATTTGTAGAATGTGTAAGGCTTCCACAGTAAAGTGCACTTCTAAAATTTGTGGAATGTATGCAGTCATCTTACCTGTTCCAGACTATTAAATGTTTTTTGCAAAAGTGCAAGGTATACTGTTATTTGTCTAGAATCACACTGTGAGTCTGTGGCAATTTGGAAAAATTGTGAGAGAAACATTTGTTTGCTTCATGTGTTTGCAGACACATAAGTGCTTAAAAACCTTTCTTGTTGTCAAGTATTGATAGAATTAGAAAATAGTCATTGCTTATGTATTTGCAAAATGAGTTAGGCTTTAACAGTAAAATGCAGTACTAAAATATGTGGAATGTGTGCAGTCACCTTAGTTTTTCTAGATCAGTAAAAGTGTTTTGCTAAAGTCCAAGGGATAGTCTTTCTTGTCTAGAATCGCACTGTGACTGTGTGTACATTTTGGAACTGTTGTGAGAGAAGCCTTTGGGTACTTCATGTGTTTGCAGATATATAACTGGTTAAAAACCTATCTTGTTGCCAAGTTTTGGTAGAATTTGAAAGCAGTCATTGCTTATGTATTTTAACATGTGTCAGGCTTGTACCCTAGAGTGCAGTAATGAAATATGTAGAATGTGTGCAGTCATCTTAACTCTATGGCTGCTAAGGGTTTTCCCCCCGGTGCTGGGATCCCACATTTACCATTGTTCATGACGAGCGCAGCTCGTCATGAGTGTATGGAGATGTACATCATGACGAGCTGAGCTCGTCATGAGCGTCCAAGGAGTTAACTCTTCTAGATTAGTGAATACTGTTGCTTGTTTAGAATCACACTGTGAGTGTGTGTGCATTTGTAAAGCATTGTGAGAGACGCATTTCGTAACTTATATGTGGTTGTAGTACTGTAAACACTCAGTCATTATCCAAATACTCATGCAGCGATTCAGGACCTTAGCACATGTACTGCTTCAAACTCCTACGGACTATGCATGTAGTAGTCTACCCACCTTTACACTTGTGTTTCAAGCTTACAATTCCCCAGTTAGTATCCATACACTCCAGCAAACATCCTGTGACTGCTCTTGCAATCCCATAGTGACTCTTGCACTACCATGTACTAATCCATTCACTAAAGTAAAACCTAATCAATTATTAATTCACCCAGTGTCTCTCCTTATAGCACTGTAATCATCCAGGCAGTATGCATGTACTCATGCAGTGAGCCAGGCTTTAGGGTACGGAGTGCTTCAAACTCCTATGCACTATGCATGTAGTGGTCTAATCACCTTCATACTTATTTTTCAGGCCTACAATTACCCAATCAGTATTCATACACTCCAGCAAACACCCTGTGACTGCTTTTGCAATGCTATAGTGACTGTTTCAGTACCATGTACTAATCCATTCACTAAAATAAAACTCAACCAATTATGAATCAACCAGTGTCTCTACTTATAGTATTGTAATCATTCACTCAGTATGCATGTACTCATGCAGTGAGCCAGTCGTTAGGTCACGGAATGCATCAAACTCCTATGCACTATGCATGTAGTGGTGTAACCACCTTCACACTTGTGTTTTAGGCTCACAATTCCCCAGTCAGTATCCATACACTCCAACAAACACCCTGTGACTGCTCTTGCAATCCCATAGTGGCTCTTTCAGTACCATGTACTAATCTATTCACTACAGTAAAACTCAACCAATTATGAATTCACCCAGTGTCTCTCCTTACAGTACTAAAAAAAACCCAAAGGAAATGATGGACGGAGCGTTAACAATACAAGCACTCACCCCCAGTCAACTGATCTGGGTTTAATCCATCACCGTTCTTTGGCCCACTCTGCCACCCCAGTTCAGACATGGCCATATGCAAATCAGTCTGACCCTGTGCCTCATGGGAACAGTCCAGCCCGAAGTGCCAAGCCATGCCTTCCCTGGACCGGAAACAAGCTACCGAGGACCGGTTTCTGGCATTCCAGCCTTCTTCAGCCCGGCTTGCTTGAATCCAGTGGCAAAGTGAGACCAAAAGTAAGAGGAAAAGAGTAGTTAATAGAACACATTTTTGTGATTTTTTTGGGGGGGAATGGAAACACAGTTCAAGTTCAGAGCCTTTCTTTAATGAAGAGAGTTATTTTCAGACCAATGATTTGTTGCATGCATTTGACACCAGTGGTCGAGCTTATGATGTTAGAAAAGAGAAAATGGTTCCCAGAAATGCAAAAGAAGTGATAGCTGATGAAGTTCTAGGCAGAAGTCCTAAATCCCCAGTGTACACTTGGAATTGCAGTGGTACTTGTATTGTACGACAAGAATCTATTGATCTTTTACGCAATTTCTTACGAGCATATACTAAAAAAAGTGTTAAACAAAAGATTAAGATGTTGCAAGGACTAGGTACTTGCAGAGTGAGATAAAATACTGGTTTGCAAGGTCTTTCTCTGGCTTGTCTTTCTAGAAAAGTATGTCAAAGTGTTTTTCACCATTTCATGATGTTAGCAGTACATCATACTCAAATGCGGACGTTAGTCAGAACATTGCATTATGCAAAAAGTCCAGCACTAAAGTTAAATGAGTTGAACAATGCTCTTTTGCATTGATCAGTATCAGATGTGAAAAAGATATGTGATGACATTGAGCTTTGATACTTTGGTCCTCAACAACAGAGTACAGAAATTGATAAATTAATAGAAGAAAATGTTGAAGAGAATGTGGAACATACTATTACAAAAAATGTTGATGATCAAATTACAAAGTTTAAGGTGATTTCAGGTAAAAGGCCAAATGTTCCTTGTATTTGTTGTTGATGAACTTACTATAGAAAATCAGACTAGGAGTGTTGATCTGCATTTAAAAAGTGAAAGAGAAAATAATGATATGTGGAAGGAATTTGCAACTTATTTGTTGGTAGAAAATTGTTTTGATTTGGGTTCTGATCAGAGTATTTGTAAATATTGTTATAACAAATTAGATGAGAATAAAATGCCCGCTAGAGCTGTCCATAAGAATCTAGAGTTGGTTGCTATTCCTCCAAAACTAATAGATATAAATACCTATGAGTCTATTCTCATTCAATGTGTGCAACCGTTTCAGGCTATTGTCCGTATGGAGCCTAAAACAGCTAAATTGCCATCTTCAGATTTACAAAGAGGATTAAAAGGAAGAGTTGTATATTTACCATTAGATTTAAAGAAAAATATTGAAACTATTGATGTTGAGAGTGTAGAAAATGAACCACTAGTTGTTCTAGTTAATGGCATTGCTACTAAGACTAAGAAAATCTGGCAGGAGTTAGTGGATGTTAGGAAAGTGCAGAAGGCAACTTTGTTTTTTATACAAAACAAAACTATAAAACATTTTATATGGGAGAAGAATAAATACTTTTTGCAGAAGATACTGAAATGTCAAGTGGACAAATTTGAAAAAGTGGACATGTCAAGAAGTGAAGAAATCTATGAACATTACAGTGTACATCCCCTTAATTCAAAAGAAGTGATGGGGAACACTATTGAGTTGTTCCAAATGAAAAAAGCAAAGGAAAGTCCCATGAGTGTATGGGAAGAGAGCTTGGAAGCTCGTTGTTTTCCGCAGTTGTTTCCAACAGGAAAAGGAGGATGATATGATGAATGACTTGTGCAGATTCCTGCATCTGAGTATCGGACAACAAGATTATATGCAGAAGAGCAGAGATTTCGACAATGTATCTCTTATATATTTCATCTTTTGTTTGAAAGTGACTTGTCTGGACTTTCATATGCAGTCAATCACATATTGAAAACAGGAGTACATCTGCAAAATGTTTCTGCAAAGGATTTTATGGATAAAGTGCACCAGAGGGATGATCACAGCTGATTAATCTGATGACATGTCAGCATGGCACAAATGAATATAGGTACAGTCGTCATGGAGAACTTAAATGTATGCTACAGAACTTAGGAACTCCTACATGGTTTCTTACCCTAAGCTGTGCTGAGTATGTTTGGGATGAATTACTTGAATTATTTTGAGGGGCAAATTCCAATATAAAAAATATTGAATACAAGACACCTGGAGAATTGTGCTTTTTGGATCCTGTTAATGTATGCAGGTATTTTAATCAGAGATTTGAAGCTATGATGTATTTTTTTCTGTAATAAAAAAAAAATCCTCCTCTTGGAGAAGTTGTGGATTTCTTTTGGAGAAAGGAGTATCAAGCAAGAGGGGCTCCCATATACATATGCTGTTATGGATCAAGGAAGAATATGCCACATGTGCTGTACCCAAAAGCACA
This sequence comes from Lissotriton vulgaris, assembly GCF_964263255.1. NCBI lineage: Eukaryota > Metazoa > Chordata > Amphibia > Caudata > Salamandridae > Lissotriton > Lissotriton vulgaris. Next base: position 1,104,333,655 of record NC_141693.1, read on the forward strand.
GAAGAAAACAGCTTAAGACAACAAGTCTTACGATTCCAAAGCCATCGTTGTGGAAAATACGGTTGACGAAAAAACAAGGCTAAGGAGAGGTTTTATACCAAATACCAAATTTTGGTTTTCCATGTCCTGTAATATCCAAAGAAGAGTGAATATTTTTATGTCATCTATGCGACATACCATCACAAGAAAGTCTCCAAAAAATACCTACAATTTAAGAAGAAGCGAAGAGTCGAAATACATAAATGACTACAATCTGGTTATTCTGTCCATGTGGAATGCTAACATGGATATTCAGTACGTTGCGGACAATTCCATTGCTGTTGCTCGATATGTAACGCCCTACATTACAAAATCAGAAAAGACAGAATTGAAAGAAATGTGGGAAGAGATTTCTCACGAGAAGACTCTAAGTAAGAAATGATACAGTTTCAGTTTGAAGATGTTATCCCATTGAGAAATTAGAGCATATGAATGCTCAGATCGGTTATCATCAGCAAGTCTATACTCCAAATCTAGAAGAATAATTTGGGTGAATCTAGGTCTTGCTGCAATACAAAATCAGGTACTGAAATCTGTTCAAGCAATTGAATATTTAGTAGAAAAATACAAATATTTTGAAAACGAATATGTTGGATACATATTACCCAAACAGAAGTCATCATCTTAAGAACATGTGTCTTTATGAAGTGCTGCAAAACTACACTTTTAAACGGAATACTACATCAATGATGGAAAAAAGGGAGTGATTGGTTCCGAAGGATGTTTGGTGAAACAAACTAAAGGAAATTAGATTAATCACAGGAATCTGAGTTGCGACACTGTTGATAATAGGGAATTTTACTATTTAGCTCTTTTGCAACTGTTCAAACCGTGGCATTCAGAATTGGAATTACTTGAAGAATTTCAGAGCTATGAAGATTCCTTCAATGCTTGTAAAGATACCATAGAATGCACTGTTTTTGCAAATTATGTAACAGTGTTGAACGATGAAATTGATCAAGCTACTATTGCAGCTGAGATTGCTAGAGACAGTCAAAGTTCTGCTGCGCTGAGTCAAGAGCCACTAGAAAAACCAATTGTTGAAAATGAAGCAGCAATCGCCATGACTGAGGTGGAAACAGCAATGCATCAAGCTCAAGAAGATGTAATGGACTTAGCAAACTTGGAAGAACAACTAAATGTTGAACAGAAGTAATATATCAGCAAGTGAGACAACGGATTGACCATGGATTTCTTCATGAAAAGAAAGAATGCAAAAGCACATCATTCCAACCTTTCTGAATGTATGTGAGTGGACAAGCTGGAAAAGGGAAAAGTTTCTTCATTAAATTACTCACCAGTTAGCTACAGAAAACAACTGAATCACATTTGTCTTGTGTTGTAACTGCTGCAACTGGGTTGACAGCACCTAATATTAAAGGAATTACATTACATCATTTACTGATGCTACCTGTGGAGCATGAAAACAAATTGGAATATCACAAGCTATCTGGAGAAGCTTGTTGTGAAGTTTCAAGAGTGCTGAAGAAAATGAAACTTCTGATTATTGATGAGGTAAGCATGGTCTCAAACTTAATGCTTACTTTTGTGCATTTAAGAATGCAGCAAATTCTCAAAACAGAGTACAACGTTTTATTTGGAGGAAAACATGTCATAGTTTTTGGAGATCTACTGCAACTTACTCCTGTAAAAAGAACAACCAGTATTTAAAACACTTGCACATGAAGACACCAGAAAGTCTCTGGGTAGTGTTGGAAACGTTAACATTTGGTCATATTTTGAATACAAAGAACTCATTACAAATATGCGACAGGCAAATGATGTTGATTATGGAACTATTCTTCAAGATATAAGAATTGGAGTATTGACAGAGCATAGCAAACAAGCTTTGCATAGTCGGTTACATTCCAATTTGTTTTCAAATGAAAATATAGTTCCTGAGAAAATATATATGAAAATTGCAGAAAACAAATCTGTGATTTGCTTAATGCCAACACTGCATGACTTTTCTATATTTAATGAACAACTTTTGAAACTGGAAAATGAAGAAATAATAAAAATGGAAACTATTGATAAAATAGAGCATGAAGGAATCACTATTATTGTGGCAGAAAAATTGAAGACAAAATTGGATTCTTTAGAAAAATCGATATCTAAAACTGCTGGTTTAGAAAAGAATCTATATGCATGTAGAAACTGTCGGGTAATTTTAAGATGTACTTTGCATGTAGAAAAAGGTTTAGTTAATGGAGCAATGGGCAAAGTTGTGGATTTTGTTAATTATCCAAATAAAGATGGTATTGAGTTTAAATAAATTAAATTTGATCAGATTGAAGAAGTGAAACACATTGGTCGTTGTTCTGTTAGTTTTTTGCTTGTTAAAGATTTATATGTCCGTAGAAAACAGTTTCCAGTTTCTCTGGCATATGCAGTGACTATTCATAAATCTCAAGGTTTAAGTGTAGACAGGGCTTTGGTGAACATTGGAAGTACAGTGTTCAAAGGGGGTATGGCATATGTTGCTTTTTCGCGAGTCAGAACTTTATCTGGTTTGTTTTTGATTGATTTTGATGACACAAAGGTTACTGCAGATGCAAACTGTGTAACAGATTATAATAGGTTAAGAAGAGTGTAGGCTCCCAATTTAGGTCAATATCCTGTATTTGAAAAGCGTGTAATAGGTCGAAAAAGAAGGCATGAGAATATCTCTAGTGAAGGTATAGAGAAGGAAAAAAAGGATAATGTTGTGATTGCAAGCAAAAAGAAAAAGGACACTGTTGAAGAGAATGTTGGTTATCAGTTTAAAAATAGTTCAGGTGTCAACTGCTATGCTAATGTAGTGGTTAATGTTTTTTTTTCTTGAAGGTTTGCAACAGAAAATTATGGAGAATTGGGAAAAATATGTTGTTCCTTGTAGCATTGTGTTTATGAATAATTGAGAACTGATAAAATTTAAATACAAAGTCTTTGTGATGTTCGTAATCTTTTGGATGTATGTTCTGCTTCTACACAATTTACGCATAATATACTCAGGAATTTCTGATGTATATGCATACCATATTGGAAAATGAAGGCGTAGAAATTGAAAATCTTGTTGGCCTTTGTTACAAATGGGAACATCATTGTGAAAATTGTATGTAGACATGTAGCACTAACAAAGACTCTGAAAAATTTATATATTTGACATTACCAGACAGTAAATCAGTGTCTTTCAATAAACTAGTTAAAGCAGCTAATCAAAACAGACAATGCAAATCAGAAATGTTATCAACATTATTTATACAACGATGTGGACAATATATCATTTTAATGATACAACTTTGTACAGCTGAAGGAAGAAAATTGGACACTTTAATAATACATTTTGTAGCAAGTCAACTATCAATATCAGAAAGGACTTTTGTAGCAGTAGCAATATTTTTCCATTATGGTCCTTCCACAACATCTGGACATTACACTGCCTATCTAAAATGTGAAAAAGGCTGGACACTTTGTAATGATGCTCAGTTGGTTTTTAAACAACGTTTGCCTAGCGAATTACCAAATTTCTACCTAATATTTTTACAGCCAAAGTATTGGAAACTTATTTCGGCCTCTGAAGAATTTATTAATATGTAATAATACGATTACTATTGGACAATTTCAATATAAAGGAGTTCAATAAGACCAATTGGCCTTGAGGAAAGGTGTGCCTTTGAATTACTGGCTTTTTCTTGCACATTGTCTCAGCGTATATTTTTAAGGAACAACATTTACAGTGTTTATAAATTTAAGTTATAAAATTTTCTTAGGAGTAAGCGTTTTATATATGTGTGATTTGTATTATATGATATATTATTGAGGATGTAGTCTTGTTTTTTCTTAAAACATTCTTATTGATGCGCGGGCGGGCGGCCCCGCATGCTCATTTCTCGCGAGAAATGCGCATGCGCGGGCGGCCGCGCATGCGCATTACTATCAAAGACGGCAGTGCGAATCGCGGGATGACGAGAGGGATCCCCGGGGACGCGGCGGACAAGGTAAGTGGTTTTTAATCATTTTCTAAAATATAATTTAAGTATTTAGGGAGGGCGGGAGGGAGGCGGGAGGCGGGCAACTTTGCTACGCCCGCGGGGTGGGCGTAGTGTTGCCTGCTACGCCTACCTTGCAAATGGCGAAGTAGGCAACACTACGTCCACTCCGTGGGCGTAGCGAAGTGCTACGCCCAGGGTTAATATATATATATTAATATATTAATATATATATATTAATATATTAATATATATATATATATATATATATATATATATATATATATATATATATATATATATATATATTCACTGAAAAAACCATAGGTTATAGACCATATATAGTTAGGAATTTGCATTTACAAAACCTTATTTTACTCACACAAAACCATTGAAATTCCATATATAGTTAGTTGCACTAACTATATATCGCGCACCCGCAATCCACTGCTGATGATGTCACATATTACATCATTCATGACATGGTCAGTGACATCACTGATGACATCACTGATGACATCTCAAATGACATCACTGATGACATCTCAAATGACATCACTGATGACATCTCATTTGACATTACTGATCACATCACTGATTATATCATTCATGTGATAATACGATGAACCAATTCAGACTCTAATATAACCTTAGATACAATCAGTGTAAACAGACACTCACAGACTGTCACTCATCCATGGAGTTACTCACACACCTAGTCAGTCATGCAAAGAATCAATCACACCTCCATTTCCTCAACTATACAGTTATACAAACTTTACTTATTCAAACATATACTAACACATATTTACTCTCTTATACAATCCCTGATACAAGTTCACAATGATCCATACAGCCACTCACACATTCACTGGCTCTTATGCACAGTTATTTATATATGTCAACTCTCACATGTACTGTGTTTTACATATGTACTTACTTTGACATGTAGCACTGAGATATCCATTCACTCACCAATACACTCATGCACACAGTCAACCGCCCATACAGCTGTTTCCACATGCACTTTTGAAACCATACATCTAGTGAATCAACTGCTCACACATCTATGCACAGAGTCATACACCTCCCAGCCACCCACACACACACTCAGTCTCCCATACAAATACTTGGGCAACCAATCAATAACCCATATAGTTACTCATATAGCTACTTATCAACACATGCAACAGTTTACAGAACAACAGACATAATGATGCACAAATTAAGACAGTTTAGTCAGTAACCCATGCACTCAGTGAGACACATTTAATCACTCACTCATACAGTCAGTCATGCACCTACTAAATCCTTCATCCAGACACTTATACATCCACTCATTCTTCAATATGTAAGACATATTTTAACTTTACAGAAACATACAGTCACTGGATGTTGTCATCAGGGATGTCATCAGTGATGTCATTTGAGATGTCATCAGTGATGTCATCAGTGATGTCACTGACCATGTCATGAATGATGTAATATGTGACATCATCAGCAGTGGATTGCGGGTGCGCGATATATAGTTAGTGCAACTAACTATATATGGAATTTCAATGGTTTTGTGTGAGTAAAATAAGGTTTTGTAAATGCGAATTCCTAACTATATATGGTCTATAACCTATGGTTTTTTCAGTGAATTTTCAAGGTTTTGTAAATGCTAATTCCTAACTATATATGGTCTATAACCTATGGTTTTTTCAGTGAATTTTCAAGGTTTTGTAAATGCTAATTCCTAACTATATAGGGTCTATAGCCTATGGTTTTTCAGTGAATATATATATATACATACATATATAAACATATATCATCTGTATATCTATATAAATACAAACATAAATGCATGCATACATATACTTATATGCATACAGATGCATGTTATTTACAAGAAAGTTGAAAAAACACTAATAAAAGCAAAGCTAAAAAGCCACCTCATTACAAACAGAATGGCTTTAACTTAAACGAGGGCGAGATCTATTGCATTTTCAATGCTTGTTTACTTTGGTTCCATCAAGAAGGCATTCAGATGTGTCACACATTTGCCATAAATTCTGAATGTTAGCACTCTAGTTGCACATTAGATCACTGTAGTAAAGCCACTGCTCACTAGGGACGTCTGCTGCTGGTATTCAAAGTGCATGTTTCAGTCTGCATGTCAGAATTTTTTTAATGAAATAGAAGAGGATTTGAGAAGTCACTCAAAAAGATCCCTAATTTTTCTTTCTGAAGCACTAATCATACTTTCTATGGCAAAATTAACCCCCTCATGTTGTTCCTTTTTAAATTGAGTGTTTTCAGACCTACCACTTCATTCCAATCAAGATGGCTTCTGGTGTGCCATACTTTTGTCATAAGTAAGACTGTTAGCGCTCTAGTTGTTCTTTAGAACACTCTGGGACATTCTGTCATTGGGCTATACTTGGGGTACATCTGGGTGATATTTGGGCTACATTTAGGCTCTTTTGTCTCTGGTGGCCATCTTGGGAGACTGTATGTCAGAATTTTTTAATGAAATTGAAGAGGGTTTGAGAAGTCACTCAAAATGTGCCCTAATTTTTCTTTCTGCAGCACTAATCATAATTCATATGGCAAAATATACCCCCTCATTTTGTTCCTTTTTAAATTAAATGTTTTAAGAGTTACCACTTTATTCCAATCAAGATGGCTTCAGGTCTGCCATACCTTTGTAATAAGTAGGACTGTTAGCGCTCTAGTTGTTCTTTAGAACACTCTGGGACATTATGTCATTGGGCTATACTTGGGCTACATCTGGGTGATATTTGGGCTATATTTGGGCTCTTTTGTCTCTGGTGGCCATTTTGTGAGACTGCATGTCAGAATTTTTTAATGAAATAGAAGAGGATTTGAAAAGTCACTCAACTGCTCCATCAGGATTCAAGCAAGCCGGGCCGAAGACGGCTGAAATGCCAGAAACCGGTCCCCGGTAGCTTGTCTCCTTTCTGGTAAAGAATTGGCTTGGTAGTTTAGTCTGCCCTGTTCCCATGATGCACTGGGCCAGGGACAGACTGATTTGCATATAGCCAGGTTCTGAGCTGGGATGGGGCAGTGAGATAAATAACGGTGATGGATCAAGCCCTGATCTTTGGACTGGGTAAGAGTGGTCTGCTCAATTCGGACACTCTGTTCATCACCACCCCCTTTTGTAAATCTAATTTTTCATTCTGCAGCACTAATCATACTTTCTATGGCAAAATATACCCCCTCATGTTGTTTCTTTTTAAATTAAATGTTTTAAGAGTTACCACTTTATTCCAATCAAGATGGCTTCAGGTGTGCCATACCTTTGTAATAAGTAGGACTGTTAGCGCTCTAGTTGTTCTTTAGAACACTCTGGGACATTCTGTCATTGGGCTATACTTGGGCTACATCTGGGTGATATTTGGGCTTCATTTGGGCTCTTTTGTCTCTGGTGGCCATTTTGGGAGACTGCATGTCAGAATGTTTTAATGAAATAGAAAAGGATTTGAGAAGTCACTCAAAATGTGCCCTAATTTTTCATTCTGCAGCACTAATCATACTTTCTATGGCAAAATATACCCCCTCATGTTGTTTCTTTTTAAATTAAATGTTTTAAGAGTTACCACTTTATTCCAATCAAGATGGCTTCAGGTGTGCCATACCTTTGTAATAAGTAGGACTGTTAGCGCTCTAGTTGTTCTTTAGAACACTCTAGGAGGCTGCAGTAGAACACAAAGGAATCAACTGACAGCCTCTGTCCTTGTTGGATGTACATGTTTTACTGAGAATGTCAGACTTCATTTTCACATGAATGAGAAAGATAATGTGAATTTACAGAAAATATGCTTTCAGTTTAGCTTATAGATCCCCTTCCAAACCACTGTGGGAAAATCATGAGATATTAGTTTTCTTTCAAACAATATTCATGATATCACAGCAGAAAGTTTTTTCACATGGTAAAATCACCTTAGAACCCACCACAATTCCTAAAACGAGTATGGTACCATCAACAAATGATGTATAATGTAACTAAAGTCCTAAAACCCTCTATTAACTACAATCCTTTTTAATGAGGTGCTATCATGTATATTGGTCCCAAGATGGCTGCCAACACTTCTTGGATGAAGTGCTGACAGCCAATCAGATCAGATGTGTGGTTAGGCTCCGCCCAGATATATATCTTTTTTTGAACCTAAATTACTCAAAATCCACTGGAGCACATATATTGAGACCTAGCAAAGGCACATCGGGCTAACAGTCCCTACAATTTTGCCAAGTTTCGTGCAAATCCATTCAGCCGTTCGAGCTAAAAGTGAGGCCAACCGCCCTATGGAAATTAACATGGGGAAAACGCGTTTTGGGACCCCCTTTTTTCTCGGCCCCCCCTTGATGAAACCCCCCCAAATTGTCAGGGGCTGCTCAGAAACAAAATGTTCCATTTTCTTGAAAATTTCAGCCAATTCCGTCCACAAACGCCAAAGTTATTAGACATAGAATTTTCAAAAATCCCATAGAGAAAAAATCCTAACTATATATACCTACTGGCGACCGCCAGTAGGTAATATATATATATATATATATATATTCACTGAAAAAACCATAGGTTATAGACCATATATAGTTAGGAATTCGCATTTACAAAACCTTATTTTACTCACACAAAACCATTGAAATTCCATATATAGTTAGTTGCACTAACTATATATCGCGCACCCGCAATCCACTGCTGATGATGTCACATATTACATCATTCATGACATGGTCAGTGACATCACTGATGACATCACTGATGACATCTCAAATGACATCACTGATGACATCTCAAATGACATCACTGATGACATCTCATTTGACATTACTGATCACATCACTGATGATATCATTCATGTGATAATACGATGAACCAATTCAGACTCTAATATAACCTTAGATACAATCAGTGTAAACAGACACTCACAGACTGTCACTCATCCATGGAGTTACTCACACACCTAGTCAGTCATGCAAAGAATCAATCACACCTCCATTTCCTCAACTATACAGTTATACAAACTTTACTTATTCAAACATATACTAACACATATTTACTCTCTTATACAATCCCTGATACAAGTTCACAATGATCCATACAGCCACTCACACATTCACTGGCTCTTATGCACAGTTATTTATATATGTCAACTCTCACATGTACTGTGTTTTACATATGTACTTACTTTGACATGTAGCACTGAGATATCCATTCACTCACCAATACACTCATGCACACAGTCAACCGCCCATACAGCTGTTTCCACATGCACTTTTGAAACCATACATCTAGTGAATCAACTGCTCACACATCTATGCACAGAGTCATACACCTCCCAGCCACCCACACACACACTCAGTCTCCCATACAAATACTTGGGCAACCAATCAATAACCCATATAGTTACTCATATAGCTACTTATCAACACATGCAACAGTTTACAGAACAACAGACATAATGATGCACAAATTAAGACAGTTTAGTCAGTAACCCATGCACTCAGTGAGACACATTTAATCACTCACTCATACAGTCAGTCATGCACCTACTAAATCCTTCATCCAGACACTTATACATCCACTCATTCTTCAATATGTAAGACATATTTTAACTTTACAGAAACATACAGTCACTGGATGTTGTCATCAGGGATGTCATCAGTGATGTCATTTGAGATGTCATCAGTGATGTCATCAGTGATGTCACTGACCATGTCATGAATGATGTAATATGTGACATCATCAGCAGTGGATTGCGGGTGCGCGATATATAGTTAGTGCAACTAACTATATATGGAATTTCAATGGTTTTGTGTGAGTAAAATAAGGTTTTGTAAATGCGAATTCCTAACTATATATGGTCTATAACCTATGGTTTTTTCAGTGAATTTTCAAGGTTTTGTAAATGCTAATTCCTAACTATATATGGTCTATAACCTATGGTTTTTTCAGTGAATTTTCAAGGTTTTGTAAATGCTAATTCCTAACTATATAGGGTCTATAGCCTATGGTTTTTTCAGTGAATATATATATATACATACATATATAAACATATATCATCTGTATATCTATATAAATACAAACATAAATGCATGCATACATATACTTATATGCATACAGATGCATGTTATTTACAAGAAAGTTGAAAAAACACTAATAAAAGCAAAGCTAAAAAGCCACCTCATTACAAACAGAATGGCTTTAACTTAAACGAGGGCGAGATCTATTGCATTTTCAATGCTTGTTTACTTTGGTTCCATCAAGAAGGCATTCAGATGTGTCACACATTTGCCATAAATTCTGAATGTTAGCACTCTAGTTGCACATTAGATCACTGTAGTAAAGCCACTGCTCACTAGGGACGTATGCTGCTGGTATTCAAAGTGCATGTTTCAGTCTGCATGTCAGAATTTTTTTAATGAAATAGAAGAGGATTTGAGAAGTCACTCAAAAAGATCCCTAATTTTTCTTTCTGAAGCACTAATCATACTTTCTATGGCAAAATTAACCCCCTCATGTTGTTCCTTTTTAAATTGAGTGTTTTCAGACCTACCACTTCATTCCAATCAAGATGGCTTCTGGTGTGCCATACTTTTGTCATAAGTAAGACTGTTAGCGCTCTAGTTGTTCTTTAGAACACTCTGGGACATTCTGTCATTGGGCTATACTTGGGGTACATCTGGGTGATATTTGGGCTACATTTAGGCTCTTTTGTCTCTGGTGGCCATCTTGGGAGACTGTATGTCAGAATTTTTTTATGAAATTGAAGAGGGTTTGAGAAGTCACTCAAAATGTGCCCTAATTTTTCTTTCTGCAGCACTAATCATAATTCATATGGCAAAATATACCCCCTCATTTTGTTCCTTTTTAAATTAAATGTTTTAAGAGTTACCACTTTATTCCAATCAAGATGGCTTCAGGTCTGCCATACCTTTGTAATAAGTAGGACTGTTAGCGCTCTAGTTGTTCTTTAGAACACTCTGGGACATTATGTCATTGGGCTATACTTGGGCTACATCTGGGTGATATTTGGGCTACATTTGGGCTCTTTTGTCTCTGGTGGCCATTTTGTGAGACTGCATGTCAGAATTTTTTAATGAAATAGAAGAGGATTTGAAAAGTCACTCAACTGCTCCATCAGGATTCAAGCAAGCCGGGCCGAAGACGGCTGAAATGCCAGAAACCGGTCCCCGGTAGCTTGTCTCCTTTCTGGTAAAGAATTGGCTTGGTAGTTTAGTCTGCCCTGTTCCCATGATGCACTGGGCCAGGGACAGACTGATTTGCATATAGCCAGGTTCTGAGCTGGGATGGGGCAGTGAGATAAATAACGGTGATGGATCAAGCCCTGATCTTTGGACTGGGTAAGAGTGGTCTGCTCAATTCAGACACTCTGTTCATCACCACCCCCTTTTGTAAATCGATTTTGGCCACTATAGGTGTGGCAGGGTATACTCAGACATGAGTCCCTTTCTCACTGCTCCATCAGGATTCAAGCAAGCCGGGCCGAAGACGGCTGAAATGCCAGAAACCGGTCCCCGGTAGCTTGTCTCCTTTCTGGTAAAGAATTGGCTTGGTAGTTTAGTCTGCCCTGTTCCCATGATGCACTGGGCCAGGGACAGACTGATTTGCATATAGCCAGGTTCTGAGCTGGGATGGGGCAGTGAGATAAATAACGGTGATGGATCAAGCCCTGATCTTTGGACTGGGTAAGAGTGGTCTGCTCAATTCAGACACTCTGTTCATCACCACCCCCTTTTGTAAATCTAATTTTTCATTCTGCAGCACTAATCATACTTTCTATGGCAAAATATACCCCCTCATGTTGTTTCTTTTTAAATTAAATGTTTTAAGAGTTACCACTTTATTCCAATCAAGATGGCTTCAGGTGTGCCATACCTTTGTAATAAGTAGGACTGTTAGCGCTCTAGTTGTTCTTTAGAACACTCTGGGACATTCTGTCATTGGGCTATACTTGGGCTACATCTGGGTGATATTTGGGCTTCATTTGGGCTCTTTTGTCTCTGGTGGCCATTTTGGGAGACTGCATGTCAGAATGTTTTAATGAAATAGAAAAGGATTTGAGAAGTCACTCAAAATGTGCCCTAATTTTTCATTCTGCAGCACTAATCATACTTTCTATGGCAAAATATACCCCCTCATGTTGTTTCTTTTTAAATTAAATGTTTTAAGAGTTACCACTTTATTCCAATCAAGATGGCTTCAGGTGTGCCATACCTTTGTAATAAGTAGGACTGTTAGCGCTCTAGTTGTTCTTTAGAACACTCTAGGAGGCTGCAGTAGAACACAAAGGAATCAACTGACAGCCTCTGTCCTTGTTGGATGTACATGTTTTACTGAGAATGTCAGACTTCATTTTCACATGAATGAGAAAGATAATGTGAATTTACAGAAAATATGCTTTCAGTTTAGCTTATAGATCCCCTTCCAAACCACTGTGGGAAAATCATGAGATATTAGTTTTCTTTCAAACAATATTCATGATATCACAGCAGAAAGTTTTTTCACATGGTAAAATCACCTTAGAACCCACCACAATTCCTAAAACGAGTATGGTACCATCAACAAATGATTTATAATGTAACTAAAGTCCTAAAACCCTCTATTAACTACAATCCTTTTTAATGAGGTGCTATCATGTATATTGGTCCCAAGATGGCTGCCAACACTTCTTGGATGAAGTGCTGACAGCCAATCAGATCAGATGTGTGGTTAGGCTCCGCCCAGATATATATCTTTTTTTGAACCTAAATTACTCAAAATCCACTGGAGCACATATATTGAGACCTAGCAAAGGCACATCGGGCTAACAGTCCCTACAATTTTGCCAAGTTTCGTGCAAATCCATTCAGCCGTTCGAGCTAAAAGTGAGGCCAACCGCCCTATGGAAATTAACATGGGGAAAACGCGTTTTGGGACCCCCTTTTTTCTCGGCCCCCCCTTGATGAAACCCCCCAAATTGTCAGGGGCTGCTCAGAAACAAAATGTTCCATTTTCTTGAAAATTTCAGCCAATTCCGTCCACAAACGCCAAAGTTATTAGACATAGAATTTTCAAAAATCCCATAGAGAAAAAATCCTAACTATATATACCTACTGGCGACCGCCAGTAGGTAATATATATATATATATATATATATATATATATATATATATATATATATATATATATATATATATATATATAACCTACTGGCGGTCGCAACTTATAGTTAGGACCTAGTTACCATAGGAAAATCACAACATTCTATTCCCAATAACTTTAGCGCCGATGGACGAATCTACGCAAAATTTTCAAAACTCGTGGGGTGCTCTGGTCTGCTCATATCTTGAAAGTTTTGGGGTGATTCGGCAAGTAGGGACCGAGAACAAAGGGGGGTCACAAAATGTGCTTTCTCCATGCAATTTTCCATAGGAAACTTTAGACACGCTACAGCTGAACTGCTGAACAGAATTACACCAAATTTGGCAAAAATGTAGCCCTTGGTTCAGAAAGAGACCTTTTTTGTTAACTGGTGTAAATCGGTTCAGTAGTTTTTGAGAAATTCAAAAAATAAAAAATATCGATATCTGGGCGGAGCCGAACGACACATCTCATAGTGGGATCTGATTGGCTGCCAACATTTCCAACCAGGAACTGTTGGCAGCCATCTTGTGGCTCACATCAAGAGAAAATACATCCAGTCTCCCCACAAAGAGCCAAGATTTTGGCTTCTTTGATAGGTGGGTGCCCACCCCGCCTATTTATACTTTTAAAAACCAAAGTGGGAAACCACCCTGCCAGTTCGTGCCCCCCTGTGTGAGGCCACCACTGAGAACACCTGGGATGAGATGAGCCGCAGCGCTGCCCGCGGCGACCCGGAAGTCAGGCAGAGTCCGGCTCGCTGTGGGCAGGTCCTGCGGGTGCAGGAGCTTTCATGGTGGTATGAAGAACCTGGGTTTCTTCAACGTTCACACCGAATATATATATATATCACCTTTCCACTTCCTTGATTCACCGGGACACTTTTACGTCGGTGCAAACCAGGGTCCGAGGTTCCCCTGTAACAAATGGTTTCCTCCACATCATCCAGTACGTAATGCACTCCACTTAATAATTTCACGACTCCAAGATGCTTGAAAGATTTATTTCACATCAGGCCAACGCAAAACCCTACGCGTTTCGGTGAATAATCGCCTTGGTCACGGGTAATTTTATCAATTGGCATACCGATATTTAAATACAAATACAAAAAAAAGTGTAATGTAAACAACGTGCTCATAAACAAAGAAAGTGGACTAATTGCAGCAATTACTGTCAGCCATCTTAAACTAGTAAAAACACTAGTATTCCACATTATTACATCTATTGTCATATTCATTTGCAAAACATGATGGTAAATTGATTTAAACAGCAGAGTACATCATTTAACTACATGTCTGCATTCCAATCGATTTTACACTCTGTTCCGTTTTGCAAAAAATAATTAATACTGTACGCGCAATTTTACAGACAAGAAAAGGAGCCAACTGTTCTAACATTCATTATCGTCTCAAATGTATTGTGTTTACCTCTAGTGTATAGCAGGCACAAATTATATATATATATATATGCGCATGTAAGTACCGTGTGAATAACATACCTTGTAAGGTCTGATGCTATTTACAAGTAACAGTAAGCCCGTCCTGAATGTTTCAATAAAGTTTTAATTGAAAGACAAAAGCACAGAGATGAACCTATCTTCCAACTCCATACCGCCCACTTCCGCGCCCGGAGGCGCTCAAAGGAGAGCTGCACCTGCGGTGGAGCGGGCCTTTGGACACTTTGGGGCCACGCATAATAACTATTTACCTGCCCAGTCGCTGCCCAGAGGCTCTGCCAACGCTGCTGTTCTCCCTCGCTGCCGCTGTTAGATCCACTGTGGCCGCCGAGAACGGAGACTACAGCTCCCAGCATTCCCTGCACACCAGAAGACGCCCACTACCGCCCACTTCCACGCCCGGAGGCGCTCAAAGGAGAGCTGCTCCCCCCGCTTCGCAGGACGCGCGCGGGCGACGCCGGGAGAAGCCTGGGACAAGGGCGGGACCGTCTTAGGCCGTCAGAGGCCGAAGGAGGCTGGGGCTGGGCCCATTCTTTTAAGTCCATTCATACACTGACTATTGGATCTACTAGGACATCTTAACATTTTTAACTATTAACAGGCTTTGCGGTAAGCCTGCTGTTTTGTGTCCCGTTCATCCCTCTGTGCATATATTTGTATCTTGTTAGAGTATATAGCCTTTATACTGTGTTCATTGCCTAAAATGGGGAGGAAGAGAATACAGCCACTTCCCGCAGACACTTGTAATACCATAGATAATTATTTAGTCAAAGCGGTTAGCGCATTGACTGAGGAAATTGACCGCACGGAAAGGCGCCGCTCATTGGGACAAAGTATAATACCGAGTGAGCAAGTTGAGCCAAGCCCCCACTTGAGAACAAGCCCTGCAGTCACTTCAGGTTCTGACCGAGAAGAAGGTGCAACCAATTTAGATGAAGAAAGCTCTCATATTTCAGTGACCCCTAATTTATCACCAGCTGTTACCCCCCCTCCCCAACATGGTGGTGCCAGTTGTAAGAAAATCTAAGGGACCTAAAAGAGGGGGGCCGAAAACCACAAGAGTGAATAAGGATATCAGTAATCCATGCCAAGGCAATATGGTAACAAGGTCAAAGCTTATTAGATCAGTACCCTTAAGTACTATAGACCTTGATGCTATTTACGACAAGTTAATTGAGTTAATGAAACCTATCCACGATAAAGTCAATAACATGGCCAGGGAGGTACTCAAACTTAGAAATCAGATAGAGAAATCCAGCATTGCAGCTCATTCTGATGCCCCCAAGTTATTCCAAAATATAGGCAGTACATTAGTAAATGCGTGCCAAAGTAGTACGAGTGTACCCAGATTGGCAACCATTCCAACCTGCCCCTGAGGAAAGACCAACTATAGACCTGGCCTGCAGGGGCCCTGGAGGGACCAGCGGCTTAGGGACAACTACATAGCTCCCACTTCGTAAAAAATACCTCCTAATGGTCACATTGCCACCTTAGAGAAGACCGTGTCGCAAGAATGTAGTAAGCAAGGCAATTTAGAATCTAATAATTCATGTAGATTAGAGTCTGCGCACAAAAAATTGAATGCAGTCCCAGCAGTGATAAATTTACTCCCTGAATGTGGCGCTTATGTAGCATTCCTCGCGAACATACCGAAACTAAAGCCCACCCAAATTGAAAATCATGATACGCTCAAAAACAAAACCTTGCATTGGCTTTCCAAACATTGTGGCTTTCCCATGTATGGGGCAAATCAGATAATCATGACCCAAAGAGTAGGCTGGTTGGGCCCCCTTGAAAATAAAATTGAGGGTGACTGCTTAATTAATAACTTTAGAACACCAGACTGGGCAATGGATTCCATTATGAATGCACCTCCCCCGTCCAAATGGGAGTACAATACAACTCTACTCCCATTAGATTTTTTCTATAGGCATCAGATAGGTAATCAAAACAAAGTGCGTACTAATGATCGTCCCAGTGCCAACCATTACTCCAATGCCCATAATTTGTTTCCCATGTCTAAATTTCAGGACTGTTTATCCATCCCAACTTTCAATAGATACCAGGCTTTCGAATAAATGGAGAATATTGATTGACTTGCAGGACACTACGATCAGATGCAGGCAGGGCAAAAGGTGGCCTCCTAATTCTGATATCGACTAGGTTAACTGAGTTTAAACTTAAGAGTCATTCTGAGATTGCCCCTTATGCACAGTTACTACGTTTAGAGCATCATAAAAGTAGAGATTTGGTTATAATTAACTTCTATAATAATATCTTTGATGCAAGCAGGGGATCCATAGTACAGGATATAGGGAGGGAGACAGACAAAATCCTAGCTCAGTCAAAGGACCAACCGGTCATTCTCTGGGCTGGAGATCTTAATATACCGGTTTGCTGATTTGCACAAAAGGGTACCTGTGGTTCCCTAGGGGAGTAGGACCCCAGAGGCAGTGCTCCATATAATCATTTCCCACATAACAATTACGGAACTGCACTGAATAACCTAGTAGCCAAATTAGATTTAGAGCTATTGGATTACACTATGAAAAAGGGTAACATTTGTAAAAGATGAAAAATTAGTTGGCCCTCTTTAATGAATACATTTAAATGAACCGTAGTTTATATTAATTTATGCCTGACATCTGCCTGTAAATGATATGAACCACTCATAATGGAAGGTAGCTCCATGCTACACAAATGGTTAAAATTAAGTTGTCTGAAATTCAGCTGACACCAGAAAGAATGACAAGTGAACATGTACGTGCCCATTCTGCTGTAGCTCCAAGTTGCTTAATGATTCACTAGCTTTTCACCTATGTACAGAGCCAGTTCAGTCAGTTCAGCGAGCCCTTTCTAGGAATCGCTCGCTGACCTAGGACGTGACAAGTTTGGTATGCCCTTGCCCGGTTAAGTGAAAGGGCAAAGTGTTTGCTCAGCACAGATAGCAAGTGCGTCATTTGTATGGGAAAGCAGAAAACACGGGCCTCTGCTGATAGTAGATCAACATTGCACATTGACATTTCAAGATAACCGGCCAAGGCAAGGCTGAAAGTCAGGAGGTGGTGGTTTAAAGATTAACCAGTATCTGCATGGTCAGATGCGTCACAAATAATGTAAAATGTGAACGTAGACATATTTCTGAAATGCACCTTGATACTGTAATGTACACGTGGACCAAATTCTAGCATGGTCACACCATGGTGTAATAGTTAATTAATAACATGCCAAGAGTCTGTGAACGTATATAAAGACTGATTTCTTTCTGTAAAACCAGATCACTTTGCAGTCCTGCAAATTGTCTCAGCTGCAGCTTTATTGGCAATAAAGCCACTTTCTTTGAAACCTTGTATGTGCCCTTCCTTGTCCCTATTAATACATTTTATGCTTTTACAGATGGTGCCGGTGACTCGACAGGAACTGATGGTCTCTGCAGGGGATAAAGAACTGCTGTCTTTGGATTCTTCAGGGGCCTTCCAGTCTCGGTGTATACTGCGCAGCTACTGAGAGGACTTGTTTCCTGACACGCCCAGACGACAAGGCTCCCGTTGATAAGCCTTTGACAAAAGACACCACCAGCTTCCTTTGAGCCATCAGGTGATTTTACCACAGCTAAGAAGGGTGCATACAACAGCATACAACTGGTCTGATGATCAGGTAGGCAGTGCTTAACTGCACTGGACTCAATTTTATCAATTAAATGTTGTTTTTCTAAATACATCAGAGGGTACACACTGAGATTCATTAGGGGTCTCTAGGGGAGGTCTGAGGGCACCTTTAAGATAGGTGCCTGAGGAGGACTGTCCAACCTGTGAAAGATCAAAAGGATCCCAAGGACAGGAGAGGGACCGTGGGAGGTTACCTCAGAGGGACCGTGGGTGGTTGCCTCAAAGACAGAGCATGCTTCTTAAAGACGTCTAAAAAATAAAAGTACACATGCATATTGTTGAAATAGGTTGTACAAGTGTATATTGCAAAAGTGTTGAAATACAGTGTAAAATAGTGTGTAAAGTAGTGTAAAATAGTGTATTTTAAGTGCATTTTAAAATAAAAGGAAATAAAACGTGATAAAAGAGGAAAAATAATAAAATTAGTAACTAAATAAAATTCAAAATGCTTAGCAAACTATTTTTGAGCACAGCTAAAGGCCGCAGGGCAGCCTTAGATGTCACTCAACCAACACCTCCTCGTGGCACACCAGCATGGTACGTGTCACGGAAATTAGGGTACCATACAGCTATTCATCTAGATCAATGGACTCATTATACCAGGAAAAATACTGATTTACAGTGGCCAGAATATGGGACATTTGATAGAGCTAAAATGCTTTATTTAGAAGATTGTTTAAGGGAACGTGAAAAGAAAGGGAAGAAGGTACGTTTATTACAATGGGATGCATTTCATGCATGGCGGTCATACGCCGCTAACAGATGGCCAGGGGAACATAGGACAACGAAAGGGAAAGCTTTGGCACATGATAGGGAGAAGACAAAAGAAAGATGTGTAACAAGTTGTAGGGAAAAAGAAATGGAAATGGACAAATGCCTTACAGTTCACAAGCCTATACCAGATGTGTACCCCACTCTACCTAATGCTCCCTTAGAACAGGAAGATACAGAGGATCCTGTAATAGAGTCATTATTGACAACTCCACCACCATACAGCCCGCAAAGAATGCAGGCTTCATCACCATCACACACACATACACCACAAGTTACATTACAAATTAGTAAAACAACACCTATACAACTAGAACATACGCCTCTTTCTGGTCGACAAGGGTTACGGATGAAAATATCAGAAAAAGAACAGAAACTGATACACGAGTGGGTGATGGAGGTTATGAAAAATGGTACTTCTACATGGCGTAGTGCAAAAAGTCGCTTCCCGCCTGATTTCACGCCTGCACTTCATCGCAGTGCTTTGGATAAGTTGGACAAGAAAAGTTACAGCTGGTTTAAAGAATGGGACAAACTTTGGCCTGAAGAAGACAGCTACCCCCAACCTGACAGATTGTCCCGTGCTCATAACAGCACAATTACCAGATGAAGTAAAGTCACTAGATCTAACAACTGAAGGCATAAGGCTAATGAAACAAGGAGCAACAGCAGAGGAACAGATGGGTTGGTCAAAGAATGGGTCATTTGTTCAAGGATGCTGAATGAATGAGACTAAGGAGAAGTACATGTTGCCAGATAGAATGGTCTACTCCATGTGTTTGGCCATGCATGGCCCGGCCCATATATGCAGGGATGCAATTGTAATTGCATGAACAAATTCTGGGTGAACAAGAACATAAGAAAAATAGCACAGGAAATATGTCAAACATGTATGGTATGTGCACAGTACAATGTGGGTAAGACTGCTCCAGTACCCAAAGGCCACTTTCAGAAACCAACAATGCCATTTGAAGCCCTGCAAATAGACTATGTGGAGATGCCCCCTACAAATAAGTATAGGTATATCCTGGTGGTGGTGTGCATGTATTCAAAATGGATAGAGGCATACCCGGTGAAACACAATGATGCCATCTCAACAGCCAAGTGCCTGATAAAGGAGCTGATCCCACGTTATGGGGTCCCAAAAACAATATTTTCAGACAATGGCAGTCACTTCTGTAATGAACTAATAAAGCTGACTTGCAAAGCCTTGGGAATACAGCAGAAGCTACACTGCGCCTACCATCCAGAGGCCGCTGGCGCAGTGAAAAGAAAAAATGGCGTGCTCAAGGCCAAGATAGCAAAAATATGTGCTGACACAAAATTGACCTGGATGGATGCCTTACCTATTGCCCTAATGAGCATGAGGAGCACACCAGATGCCAATGGTAGCTTGGGGAGTTCCAGACAAAAATGCTCTGCCTATGATGACGAATGAACTGTTGAATGATTACTGCATGTCACTTACACGTACTCTTGCTTCTATCAACCAGCACGTGAAGGGAGCCCTTCCAGAGCCGCTGCAGGTCGAGGGGCACAAGTTCAAGCCTGGGGACTGGGTGCTCATCAAAGCATTCCAGAGGTCCAACTGTCTCCAAGCTCGCTGGAAGGGTCCGCAGCAGGTGCTGCTCGCAACAAAGACAGCAGTGAAGTGCACCAACAACAAATCTTGGATCCACGCCAGCCATATAAAGCTGGCACCTCCTGAGACTGCATCCAGCCAAGACCCAGGTCAGCAGCACATGCCAACACCAGAACTGATCAAAGAGGAAAAAAGGTACAATTTTAGGTCTACAAAGAAGAAGGAGATGAAATGTCAGTAATTCTGGTACATGATCTTCTGCAGGAAATAAATGAAGTACTACTATTAGATATTATCCTAACAGATATTTTGACAACAATTTTTGACTTTGAGAATAGCAGTGAAGAAGACAACGAAGATGCACTCAGTTACCTTGAGGAAGTATTTAATCAGCTAGAATACCAACTAATGCGAGATTTAAATAGTATAGCATTACAAGAAGCCTTGAATAGAGTACTTTCTGACTGAGAAAATTCAACTAGGGTATGTTGCACACTACCACCAGGAATAACAGCCTGTCTGCATAACAGGAAGAGACAACAACAATTCATCAGGGAAGTTCTTAGTAAAAAGTGGGCCAGTACAACGTTGAGTAGATGAACTGATCCAGGAGGTATTTGCGAGTCCTCCTGTAACTGCATAGTGCCCGTGCCACTGCAGAAATTAGTAGATGAACTGATCCAGAAGGTATTTGCGGGTCCTTCTGTCACTGCGAGCACCCGTGCTGCTGCAGCAACCAGCAAAGGACTTTTTCCAGATCATCAGGACAGCCAGCTTCAGAAAGATACATTTGGGGTGAGGTATAGTGGACACTCCTGTAAAACTAAATGTGGCTACACTAACAATTGATATTCATGATCAAAGGGCCGTGTCTTACAAGAATTACATGCATATCTTTGGGAGGCAAGAAGTACCAAGAAATACTCAGAGGCCATCTGAAATATTAACGAATAGCTGTTCGCAATATATTCTATACTACAGCCTCACCTTATATGTGTTCATGCTTTTTGTGTGTTTAGCTTATATTATAGTAAAGATTCACAGTGATAATTCACAACATAGTGTCATCAATAGCACTACATCCAATTAAAAAAAGTATAAGAATAGATAGGTATGGATAGGGAAAATACAGTTCTAAAAATGAAGAAAAAATGGTACAAGTCTAAAATGTGCATATCTGGGGTGATATTCTGTCTGTTATTACTAGCATTAATTACTGTATATCTATTAGATGTGTTCTATCCCATGGAAAAGTTGATCCCAGCACCAACAACACCTGTTACAATACCTGCATACACTTTGTCACCTGAAGAAATGGCCCACAGAGAAGATATGCACCACAATTCCTTTGTGACTTTGTTGCATCATACCAATAAGATATTAACAAGGGGAGATTGCTGGATATGTTTGCAATTCCCAGCTTCTGTAGACCAAAGTTTGCCCCTGGTTCAAGTCCCACTACCGTTTGCAGCATCCTGTTATGCCATTTACATAACAATAGTAAAAATAGAACTGATAGCTGTTTTGCAGAATTTAAAGAAAAGTACTGCTGGTGCAGGGACAACTATGGCCCCACCTGCAGGAACATTATATAACAAATATATGGCAGATATTCTGACACTAGGGAACTGCACGGAAGTGATAGAACAGAATGCAACATTTCCCCTGTCTGACATCTTTACTCCGCTCTTTCCAAATCAGAATACAAGCATTGGGATAGCAGGCCCATCAAAAGAGGCAAATAAGAATATACCATTTTTTAAGTTAAAATTAAGAAAACACAACGCAATAGGAAGTATTTGTATCAAGAGTAACGGGACCTATCAGGTGGGCAATAGTACAAATTGTAACATGACATTTGAAATGACGGCCGGAAATATTAGCATTCCACTTTACGTAGGTGACTCAATTTATTTCATTTGTGGAGAGAAGACTTATACATGGCTTCCAACAAATTGGGGTGGTTGTTGTCACCTAGGTTTTGTATTACCTGCTATAGCAATAAAGGACACAAAGGAAGTACGAAGGGACATGCAAAGACATGCACCACGGCGAGGCAGGAGAAGTGTGGATCAAGGAGATACAGCATCACAGATAGCGGGTGACATATTTAAAGGAGTGATACCATGGATTGGTCCAGCTATCAACTCCAGGGATATACGTAGATTATCCAGGCTACTAGAAGCAACAATAAATGAAACAACAAGTATACTTGAAAATATTACAGTAGAACTTCAAGCTGTGAGATTAGTTTCGTTACAAAATAGAATGATTCTTGACATGATGCTAGCAGAAAGGGGAGGAGTCTGTGCAATTATAGGGACGTCCTGTTGCACCTATGTCCCTGACTCCTCTGTTACTGTCAGGGAGGCAATAAAAAGATTGCATCATATAGGTGTAGAAGCACATCAGGATTCTGGTACATGGGACATAGGAGGCTCACTTTGGAGTTGGTTGAGCGCATGGGGTTGGAAGATAGGAATGGTGTTCATAACAATTTTCCTACTAATAATAGGCTGTTGTCTATTAATTAATTGTCTGCCAATGTGCTGTCAACTATTGGGACAGCTGACAAAATGCCAAGTGAGGAAATTAAAGGAAAAAGAAAGAATGCTGATGCAAACAGTCACTACTGAGTTAATGAACATAGGCATTTCTGACAATGATAAGAATGAACAATATAATTATTAAATTATGATATGCTTCGTGATGAAATTATTTTAAACTAAGGTTCAAAGGGTCGTTTTGTAAAAGATGAAAAATTAGTTGGCCCTCTTTAATGAATACATTTAAATGAACCATAGTTTATATTAATTTATGCCTGACATCTGCCTGTAAATGATATGAACCACTCATAATGGAAGGTAGCTCCATGCTACACAAATGGTTAAAATTAAGTTGTCTTAAATTCAGCTGACACCAGAAAGAATGACAAGTGAACATGTACGTGCCCATTCTGCTGTAGCTCCAAGTTGCTTAATGATTCACTAGCTTTTCACCTATGTACAGAGCCAGTTCAGTCAGTTCAGCGAGCCCTTTCTAGGAATCGCTCGCTGACCTAGGACGTGACAAGTTTGGTATGCCCTTGCCCGGTTAAGTGAAAGGGCAAAGTGTTTGCTCAGCACAGATAGCAAGTGCGTCATTTGTATGGGAAAGCAGAAAACACGGGCCTCTGCTGATAGTAGATCAACATTGCACATTGACATTTCAAGATAACCGGCCATGGCAAGGCTGAAAGTCAGGAGGTGGTGGTTTAAAGATTAACCAGTATCTGCATGGTCAGATGCGTCACAAATAATGTAAAATGTGAACGTAGACATATTTCTGAAATGCACCTTGATACTGTAATGTACACGTGGACCTAATTCTAGCATGGTCACACCATGATGTAATAGTTAATTAATAACATGCCAAGAGTCTGTGAACGTATATAAAGACTGATTTCTTTCTGTAAAACCAGATCACTTTGCAGTCCTGCAAATTGTCTCAACTGCAGCTTTATTGGCAATAAAGCCACTTTCTTTGAAACCTTGTATGTGCCCTTCCTTGTCCCTATTAATACATTTTATGCTTTTACACATTAGATGCCCAACCTTTAAAGGAAGGGACGCCCACTCTAATATTGACCATATCCTTGTTTCCTGCGGTACGGCCTACTCTAATCTATGGATAGTCAAGCAGGCTGTAAGTGATCACAACAGCTTTTCCCTGTTATTATTGTGCTGCGGGTATAAATCCCATAATTCTAGTAGCCCATTTAGGAACATTGCCGCAGTAAGACCTAACGGTATGAGAATCAAGAGGTTAATGTTGATCCTGACCGACGTTTGGAGGATGTTAAAGTTAAATGCAGTGCAGAAATAAGTTACTGCTTAAGCAATGAGGTAACCCCTGCTACACTGCTCTCTAAGTTTTATAAGATAAACATGGCCATAGAGGGCTTACTGACAGGCAGGAGTCGGAAACCGAGGACTACACAGGCCGGTTGGTTTGATAAAAATTGCATTCAAGCTCTATCTAAATTGAAATCGGCTTTAGCTGCCTGTGACGTGGGCAAGAAGGTGCACAGTCAAAATATCGAGTAAATGATGTCGACATTCAGTAATATCGATACTGAAATATCGCAGGTAAGAAATATCAATGTATTTAATATTGATGCATGAAATATCGTTTTTTGATTAGTGTATGTAATATCGATGTAGGTAATTTCGATATACAAAATATCGAAAAGTAAAAATATCATTGTATTATGTTTTGTTAATTGTAATAATTTATTTTTCATGTAATTTTTTTTAAAGAAGTCATTTTAAATTTCATAAATGTTTTAGGAGCGGGATGTTGGGTTTATAGGGGATAAGGGTGGGGAGTGTTTTAAAAATATATAATATTTAAAAAAAATTATTTGAAATAGGAAATTAAAATTTAGAATTTAGAAATTATTTTTAAAAATTTATGAGCGGGATGTTGGGTTTATAGGGGATAAGGGTGGGGAGTGTTTCAAAAATATATATTATTTTTTAAAAATGATTTGAAATAGGAAATTAAAATTTAGAATTTAGAAATTATTTATTAAAATTTAGGAGCGGGATGTTGGGTTTATAGGGGATAAGGGTGGGGAGTGTTTGAAAATATATATAATTATTATAATTTTTTTAAAAATAGGAACTTAAAATTTAGAATTTAGAAATTCATCTTAAAATTTTAGGAGCGGGATGTTGGGTTTATAGGGGATACGGGAGGGGAGTGTTTTAAAAATATATAATTAAAAAACATAATTAATTAAAATAGGAAATTAATATTTAGAATTTAGAAATTATTTTAAACATTTAGGAGCGTGAGTTGTTGGGTTTATAGGGGTAAGGGTGGGGAGTGTTTTAAAAATATATAAATATTTTTTAAAAAATTATTAGAATTAGGAAATTAAAAATCAGAATTTAGAAAATATTTTTAAAATTTAGGAGCATGATGTTGGGTTTATAGGGGATAAGGGTGGGGAGTGTTTACAAATATATATTAGTTTTATAAATTTAATTGAAATATGAATGTAAAATGTAGGAATTATAAATTATTTATAATTTTTAGGTGTGGGATGTTGGTTTATAGGGGAAGAAGGTGGGGATTGTTTTAAAAATAGCAAGTTATTTTTTAGTGTAATTTACAAGAAATATGAAATTCCAGAATATATTTATATAAATATTAGAATATTTTTATAGTGGGTTGTTGAGTTTATAGTGGGTAAGTGTTTGATTTTTAAGAAAAAAGTAATGTAAATTGTCAGGAGGTGATCTCAGCACCTACCTAGTAGTGGACTAAATCTCCCAGCATGCTCAACATCGTGGGAGGAGCTTAACCTATATAGGTCATCCTTGACGCACCTCAGGCGCACGTAATCCTGTCTTGTGAGGAAGTCTTGCTGCCTAACTTCTTCTACCTTCCACGTCGCCTTGGATTTGTTCCTGATTTCGTTGTTTGGATTTGGTTTGATACTTTCCCGAGGTGCGGCCTTGCTGTGAGACGGTGTTGGAGGCTGGAAGCGGTGTCTCGCACATGCAGGCTGTAATGTAAACAGCGCTAGGACTCTCGTTCCAGAGCCGCGCTGTTTGACTCTTCTTAGGACCCCTTCAGGTACCGCTTACGCTGCAGGAAGCATTTTGAGAGTGGAACCGTCTCTCTGGGGTATTTGTTCGGGAGAGAAAATAAACATTGGTTTCCTGCTTTATTTTTTCCCGCATTATGATGCGTAGAGCTGAAAACGATTGAACTGTTAAAGTGCAGGTAAGCGCTATCTTCTTATTTTCTTCAAACTTTGTCTACTGGATTTGAGGTACGGGCTGATTCTTCTTCTTGGATTTATTTCGAGGGATTCAGACTTGGTTAACTCGCGCTATTGTCGGGCGCTGGGAGTTTTGTTCTTTTGTATTCTCATGGACATTGAGTTTATTATTTTGATGAGCTACGCTGGGTGAATTCTGGAATACTACAATCCTATTTCTTCTGGGGTTCTTTTTAACACCTGCAGGAAGATTTATTAGTTTGCTTGGATGGATATTCTTGGTTGCTGGGAATGTTAGTTTATGGTATGTATGATATACTCTACGGGTTGGTTGGTTGACCAGTATGCTCATGTGAGTAATGTGGTTTGTTCTCTTGTGTTATAGGTTATCGTTTATTGATTTTGGAGAGAAGTATCTCTGGGAAGAATAGTCTTGGTTTTTGGTCGGTTACAGTACAGCCCCAGGTATTAGTATAGTACTAGCGAGACAATTTGAGTGTAGACTGTTTTCTCTGTGTATTTACCCTGTGTTCTTCTTTTTAGGTATCCCTCCTCCCAGCGGTTCCGGCTCCTTCTTTTCTCTTTTTCCCTCACCTGATTGCCTCCTTACTCTGTATATTCCAGAGTGGGGGACGTCGGGAGGTGGACCCCTTTGTGCATCGCATCATACCCAGGAAGCAAACGAGGATCTGACAGAATTACGCGCCCACGATATACCGCTTCTTGGGTTTTGTATGGGATGCACAAATGGCGTCTTTAGATGACGTACTGCAGGCCTTAGTGTTAGTACAACAGGAACTGGCTGCCTCTAAGGCAGAGACAGCAGCTCTTAGAGAAAGAGTAGATAGACTGTCCCGTAATCCTTTCGATGCCTCACCTGCAATGTCTCAAATACAAGTGAATGTACCACCTCCAATTCCTTTGGCTACTCCGGAGAGGTTTTCAGGGGATCCCTTGAAGGTCCAAACTTTTTTAACGCAAATCATGCTTCACTTCTCGTGTAAGCCAGCCTCTTTCCCCACTAATCATTCCAGAGTCGCTTTTGCGATATCGTATATGATTGGCGATGCTGCCAATTGGGCGGTCCCGCTAGTCAAATATGACGACTCTCTTCTCACGGATTGGGACTCCTTTCGACGTGAGTTCGAAAGGGTTTTTGACAGGAGAGCCACAACGTTATCAGCAGATCGGGAGTTGTTACAACTTAAACAGGGGAAACAGGATTTGGTGGCTTATCTAACCAAATTCAATCGCTTGATAGCTGAGACAGCCTGGCCCGAAGACAAGAGGATGTCTTTATACTATCAGGGTTTGAGTGATGAGATGAGAGATGTCCTTGCTCAGATAGATCCACAACCTACGACTTGTACGGATTTACTGATTCTTACGCTCCGCTTGGATCACAGGCTAGCAGAAAGGTGGGGGGAAAGGTCGTACGCTCCGACGGAAAGAACCGAGAAGGGAAACAAAGGTAGCGTTTCTTCAGCAGAATCCCCTTCAGAACCCATGGAGGTGGGTGCCATCCGGGCTTCTTTGTCTAGAACAGAGGGAAAATCGTAGAACCCAGGGTTTATGCATGTACTGTGGGAAGAAAGGCCACTATGTGAAGGACTGCCCCACGAAGCCTAAAAGAACTGGCAAGTTTGGTTTTGTCAAGAAGGTAGCGGTTGCTACAGTACCTATTCCATTTCAAGACCCTAAGGAGTTGTTGGAACATCAGAGAGGACCTCCCTCTATTGGAATCTCTTCTCCAGGGTTGCAATTGCCGTCATTGAATTGAATTTGAATTTAAAACATTTGTAGAGCGCATCGTCAGTACGGTTTCTTGGCCCTAGAGTGGAGGGTTCAACAACTGAGGGCGGAGTGAACCTGTCGCAGAGCAGGGAGGGACCCAGTTACACGGGGAAGGCCTGTTTGAACAGGAACGTTTTAAGGTCTTTGCGGAAAGAGGAATATTGAGTGGCAGAACGAAGGTGGTCGGGGAGAGAGTTCCAGAATGTGGGAGCCAAGGTTGAGAAATTGGCTCCACCCCACTTTTTACGTCTGAAATGTGGGATTTGCAGGAGAGACTTAGAAGAAGAGCGAAGCTCTCTGATCGGGACTTATTCATTGACCAGAGAGGAAATGAAGGCGTGGGCAGTGCCCTGGCGGGCCTGGAAAACCATACAGCCGGTTTTAAAAAGGGAGCGTTCCTTGACAGGAAGCCAGTGGAGCTCCTTGAGGAGGGGTGTGGAGTGGTGAAAGGTTGGGAGACCATAGACCAACCGAGCCGCCTGGTTCTGGACCATCTGGAGCTTACGCAGGCTGTATGCCGGGATGCCGTTGTACAGGGCATTGGCATAGTCCAGCCGCGAGATCACCAGCGCGGACATGATCAACTTAAGTGCCTGGGGGGAGAAGAAACGGGAGACGGTTCGGATGGTTCGAAGAGTGAGGAAACAGGAAGAGACCACAGAGCTAATTTGTGAGTGAAGGGTGAGTTGGTTGTTCATTTTGACACCCAGTGTTTTAACTGTGGAGGAAGGAGTGGGGGAGGGACCAAAAGAGGAGGGCCAGAAGAGAGAGTTCCAGGGACTGGAAGAACCACCGGTGAGAACCAACTCGGTTTTATCTGGGTTCAGCTTGAGATGGTGGTAGTTCATCCAGTCCCTGATGAAAATCATAATAGACTGGAAGTTTGAGGCAGAAAGGGGAGAAGAGGAAAGGTCAAAGATGAGCTGGAGGTCATCCGCATAATTGTACACGGTGACCTCCAGCTGCTGAAGCGCGAAGATTAGAGGAAAGATGTAAAGGTTGAACAGTAAGGGGGAAAGAGAAGAACCCTGGGGAACACCACAGGTGACTTGAAGGGGGGTGGTCGTGAAGTCTCCCAACCGAACCGCCTGGGTGCGGTCCCTCAGGAAGGAGGATAGCCAGACCAGGGCTGATCCCTCAATTCCAGCCGCCTTGACACGGGACAGTAAGATGGTGTGGTCCACTGTTTCAAAGGCGGCGGAGAGGTCGAGGAGCACCAGCGCCTGGTGTTTGTTGTGATCCATACCCTTCCTGAGGTTGTCTAGGACCGACACCACGACCGATTCGGTAGAGTGCCTGGGGCGGAAGCCGGCCTGGCGAGAAGCCAGACCCCCATTTGCTTCTACGTGGGCGCTGAGTACCGAGGTGACATGGCGCTCAATCACCTTGCCCAAATAGAGCAGCAGGGAAATGGGTGGGAAACACAGAAGATTGGCGGGAAACACAGAAGATACTGCGGTAACACATATAGTTCTTCCCATGCTTCTCCAGGACAGGTTCCAGACACATCAAGTGGGGGTTATGGTAGATTCTGGGGCCACGGGAAATTTCATCGACAGCGGGTTGGTTCAGACACTGGAATTAAAGCGTATCCCCAGAGAAACACCTGAAATGGTATTGGCTGTGGATGGGAAACCCCTGAAATCAGGCCCTATAACAGAGGTGACAGAGGAATTGGAATTGGTCAGACAGGGGGAACAGTCGAACCATGTTGAAAGACTCACATTGAACATCATAGAGGCACCACAGTATGAAATAATCTTGGGTATGCCGTGGTTGTGGTATCATAATGCCACAGTTGATTGGAAGGAGAAGAGTGTATGTTTTGATTCTGAGACATGTAAGAACACATGCAATCAGTCGTCTGTTACACGTGCTTTGGCGTTGTCCCATAGTTATCAGATAGCGACTGCGGCTGAAAAAAGACATAAAGATTCCATCAGAGTATGCTCAGTTCAGTGAGGTGTTCAGTGAGAGTAAGGCAGAATCTCTTCCACCCCACCGCAGGTATGATTGTCAAATTGACCTCATACCTGAAGCGGTGTTGCCTTCCTGTCGGGTATATGCTCTCTCCAAACCTGAAACACAACATCTCCAAGAATATTTAGAGCATTATGTTAAAATAGGGTTCATCCGACCATCCCGTTCTCCAGCGGCTTCCCCTTTATTTTTTATAAAGAAAGCCAATGGAGACTTAAGGACCTGTAAAGACTTCAGAGTATTGAATAAGAACACTGTCAGAAACAGATACCCTCTTCCACTCATCCCTGTTTTGCTTGATCAGGTGCGGGAGGCAGTCATTTACAACCGACTTGACTTGAGAGGGGCTTACCACCTGGTAAGGATGAGAGAGGGGGATGAGTGTAAGACGGCTTTTAAAACACGCTACGGACTGTTTGAGTATCTTGTAATGCCGTTTGGACTATGTAACGCCCCTGTGGCGTTTCAGTTTTTCGTGAATGACGTCCTGAAGGACTTTGTAGACAAATTCGTGGTCGTCTACATAGATGACATTCTGATTTACTCAAACAGTCCGGAAGTGCATGTTCGACATGTGTCCCTCATATTGCAAAGATTGCTGGAAAATGGTTTGTTTTGCAAACTGACCAAGTGTGAGTTTCATGTGCATGAGGTTGAATTTTTGGGTGTGATTCTGAGTCCATCAGGGTTGAGCATGTCTGACAGTAAGGTGTTGGCAGTACAGGAATGGCCGACCCCCAAGAATGTGAGGGATGTGCAGTGTTTCCTGGGGTTTTCTAACTATTATAGAAGATTCATTGCTCATTTCTCCCAGCTGGTATCTCCCTTAACATGGTTGTTGAGGAAAGGAAACCATTTTTGTTGGACCGGGGAGGCCATGAACGCCTTCCTGTATCTCAAATGAGCCTTTACAACAGCACCCATACTGCATCATCCCCAAAGCGATGTGCCTTACATTGTAGAGGCAGATGCCTCTGACATAGCGTTGGGGGCAGTTCTCTCTCAACGTGATCGTCACACAGGACAATTACATCCCATCGCCTTTTTATCGAGAAAATTGAGTTCGGCTGAGCTCAATTACACGGTGGCGGAGAAAGAACTGTTGGCCATCAAAAAGGCGTTTCAGGAGTGGAGACATTACCTCTGGGGAGCAAGGCATCCTATCACGGTATACACGGATCATTGGAATCTGCTATATATGAAAACAGCCAGGCACCTCTCCCAACGTCAAATGAGATGGATGATGTTTTTTGCTGAGTTCGATTTTGTAGTCACGTTTAGACTAGGGTCTGATAATCGGAAAGCCGATTCTTTGTCAAGACAAGAAGACCCCCACAATGTCAAACAAAGCAATCCGGAACCCATCATTTCTCCTGAGAAAGTGTTTTGTGGCATCACTATTGAGAACTTTTTAGACAAGGTTCAGAAGCATCAGGATGAGGACTGCTGGAAGACCTGGGCAAGTCAGGATCCTCACAGAACACTGAAGCATGGAATCCCTGTCTATCAAAACAGATTGTACCTGCCCTCTTTGGCACTTCGTCTTCAGGCTTTCAATTGGTGTCACGACTCTGTTATGGCCGGTCATTCGGGCTGTACCAAAACGCTCAACCTCATACAAAGGCAGTTCTGGTGGGAACACATGGATAAGGACATTGGTCTCTGGATCAAACAATGTGAGGTATGTGTAAGAGCAAAGAATGAACACACCAAAGCTAAAGGCAAATTGGTAACCATGCCAACTCCAGCACAACCGTGGCACACCATCAGTATGGACTTTGTGGTGGGCCTACCCCAGGATCAGGGTTGCGATGCCATCATGGTTGTGGTAGACAGCCTCACCAAAATGGGCCATTTTGTCCCCTGTAAAAACCTTCCCACCGCTGGTCAGACCGCACAACTGTTGTTGTCCCATGTGGTCACACTGCATGGACTCCCCAGGGTTATCATCTCGGACAGGGGACCACAGTTCATCGCACGTTTTTGGAAGACCTGGTGCAAGGCACTCAAGATTGAAGCGGCAACATCGACTAGCTTTCATCCACAGACAGATGGTCAGACGGAGAGGCTGAATCAAACGCTAAAGACCTATCTGAGATGTTATGCAAAAGAGGCCAGTGAGTCTTGGGTTTCCTTGTTATGGTTGGCTGAACTGTCGTATAACAACGCCTGGCACAGTTCTATCAAGGAGTCACCTTTCAGAGCCAATCATGGATACCATGCTCAGGTTCTGCCCTTGTCTATACCTGGTGATGTTATGGATCAACCTGCTGTAGCGTCCCGACTAAAAGCTCTGTTGGAGGTGCATCCAAAGATTCGCGGGAATCTTGTCCGAGCAAAGATCCAGTATAAGACCTGGGCTGACGCCATCGTCAGGAGGGTCCCACTTTTGCTGTAGGAGATCGAGTGTGGTTGTCCACCAAGAACATACGTTTCCGTTTTCGCAGTATATTTCATCCCAGGTTCATTGGTCCTTATGAGGTGATTCGTCCTGTGGGGTCTGTCGCATACAAGTTGAAGTTACCTGCTTCCCTGCGGATTCATCTGGTTTTCCACTGTAGTTTGTTGAAACCGGCTGGGCGAACCAAGAGGGCGGCGGTGCCTCTGGTGGTTCGTGATAGACAATTGGAGTTCGAGGTGAGGAGTATACTGGACTCCAAATACCGGCGGGGAAAGTTGTGCTACCTCATTGCTTGGAAGGGCTATTCAGCGGAGGATGATTCCTGGGAGGCATCTACTAATGTCCATGCTCCTCGAGCTGTGCGGGTGTTCCACGCTGCCCATCCGGATAAGCCTGGTTCTAGGAGGCACTTGGGAGGGGGACATACTGTCAGGGGATGATCTCAGCGCCTACCTCGTAGTTGACTACATCTCCCAGCATGCTCAACATCGTGGGAGGAGCTTAACCTATATAGGTCATCCTAGACGCACCTCCGGCGCGCGTAATCCTGTCTTGTGAGAAAGTCTTGCTGCCTAACTTCTTCTACCTTCCACGTCGCCTTGGATTTGTTCCTGATTTCGTTGTTTGGATTTGGGTTGATACTTTCCCAAGGTGCAGCCTTGCTGTGAGACGGTGTTGGATGCTGGAAGCGGTGTCTCGCACATGCAGGCTGTAATGTAAACAGCGCTAGGACTCTCATTCCAGAGCCTCGCTGTTTGACTCTTCTTAGGACCCCTTCTGGTTCCGCTTACGCTGCAGGAAGCATTTTGAGAGCGGAACCGTCTCCCTGGGGTATTTGTTCGGGAGAGAAAATAAACATTGGTTTCCTGATTTTTTTTTCCCGCATTATGATGCGTAGAGCTGAAAACGATTGAACTGTTAAAGCGCAGGTAAGCGCTATCTTCTTATTTTCTTTAGACTTTGTCTGCCGGATTTGAGGTACGGGCTGATTCTTCTTCTTGGATTTATTTCGAGGGATTCAGACTTGGTTAACTCGCGCTATTGTCGGGCGCTGGGAGTTTTGTTCTTTTGTATTCTCATGGACATTGAGTTTATTATTTTGATGAGCTACGCTGGGTGAATTCTGGAATACTACAATCCTATTTCTTCTGGGGTTCTATTTAACACCTTCAGGAAGATTTATTAGTTTGCTTGGATGGATATTCTTGGTTGCTGGGAATGTTAGTTTATGGTATGTATGATATACTCTGCGGGTTGGTTGGTTGACCAGTGTGCTCATGTGAGTAATGTGGTTTGTTCTCTTGTGTTATAGGTTATCGTTTATTGATTTTGGAGAGAAGTATCTCTGGTTTTTGGTCGGTTACAGTACAGCCCCAGGTATTAGTATAGTACTAGCGAGACAATTTGAGTGTAGACTGTTTTCTCTGTGTATTTACCCTCTGTTCTTCTTTTTAGGTATCCCTCCTCCCAGCAGTTCCGGCTCCTTCTTTTCTCTTTTTACCTCACCTGATTGCCTCCTTACTCTGTATATTCCAGAGTGGGGGACGTCGGGAGGTGGACCCCTTTGTGCATCACATCATACCCAGGAAGCAAACGAGGATCTGACATAAATAATGTATTTTTTTATTGGAATAGCACATTAGATTTGTATAATTTAAGAATGTATTATTATATTTTACATTTGAGTGTGAATATCAAGTTTATGTATATTGGAGTGGGAATAGTAAATTAATTAGGTTCAGTGTCCAGCACCTACCTCAATTCAATGTAGATTGGAGTGGGAATAGTAAATTAATTAGGTTTATAGTCCAGCACTTACACCAATTAAATGTAGATTGGAGTGGGAATAGTAAATTAATTAGGTTTGCAATCCAGCACTTACCCCTATTAAATGTAGATTGGAGTGGGAATAGTAAATTAATTAGGTTTACAATCCAGCACTTACCCCTATTAAATGTAGATTGGAGTGGGAATAGTAAATTAATTAGGTTTGCAATCCAGCAGTTACCCCTATTAAATGTAGATTGGAGTGGGAATAGTAAATTAATTAGGTTTACAATCCAGCACTTACCCCTATTAAATGTAGATTGGAGTGGGAATAGTAAATTAATTAGGTTTACAATCCAGCACTTACCCCTATTAAATGTAGATTGGAGTGGGAATAGTAAAATAATTAGGTTCAGTGTCCACCACCTACCTCAATAACATGTAGAGTGTAGTAGGAATAGTAAATTAATTAGGTTTACAATCCAGCACTTACCCCTATTAAATGTAGATTGGAGTGGGAATAGTAAATTAATTAGGTTCAGTGTCCACCACCTACCTCAATTAAATGTAGACTGGATTGGGAATAGTAAATTAATTAGGTTTACAATCCAGCACTTACACCAATTAAATGTAGACTGAAGTGGGAATAGTAAATTAATTAGGTTTACAATCCAGCACTTACACCAATTAAATGTAGACTGAAGTGGGAATAGTAAATTAATTAGGTTCAGTGTCTAGCACCTACCTCAATTAAATGTAGATTGGAGTGGGACTAGTACATTAATTAGGTTTACAATCAGGCACTTATCCCTATTAAATGTAGATTGGAGTGGGAAAAATTAATTAATTTGGTTTACAATCCAGCACTTACCCCTATTAAATGTAGATTGGAGTGGGAATAGTAAATTAATTAGGTTCAGTGTCCAGCACCTACCTCAATTAAATGTAGATTGGAGTGGGAATAGTAAATTAATTAGGTTTACAATCCAGCACTTACCACTATTAAATGAAGATTGGAGTGGGAATAGTACATTAATTAGGGTCAGTGTCCAGCACCTACCTCAATAAAATGTAGACTTTAGTGGGAATAGTAAATTAATTAGTTTTACAATCCAGCACTTACCCCTATTAAATGTAGATTGGACTGGGAATAGTAAATGAATTACGTTTACAGTCCACCACCTACCTCAATTAAATGTAGATTGGAGTGGGAATAGTAAATTAATTAGGTTTACAATCCAGCACTTGCCCCTATTAAATGTAGATTGGAGTGGGAATACTAAATTAATTAGGTTCAGTGTCCAGCACCTACCTCAATTCAATGTAGATTGGAGTGCGAATAGTAAATTAATTAGGTTTATAATCCAGCACTTACACCATTTAAATATAGATTGGAGTGGGAATAGTAAATTAATTATGTTTACAATCCAGCACTTACCCATATTTAATGTAGATTGGAGTGGGAATAGTAAATTAATTAGGTTTACAATCCAGAACTTAACCCTATTAAATGTAGATTGGAGTGGGAAAAGTAAATTAATTAGGTTTACAATCCAGCACTTACCCCTATTAAATGTAGATTGGAATGGGAATAGTAAAATAATTAGGTTCAGTGACCACCACCTACCTCAATTAAATGTAGATTGGAGTGGGAAGAGTAAATTAATTAGGATTACAATCCAGCACTTACCCCTATTAAATGTAGATTGGAGTGGGAATAGTAAATTTATTAGGTTTACAATCCAGCACTTACCCCTATTAAATGTAGATTGGAGTGGGAATTGTAAAATAATTAGGTTCAGTGTCCTGCACCTACCTCAATTAAATGTAGACTGGAGTGGGAATAGTACATTAATTACGTTTACAATCCAGCACTTACCCCTATTAAATGTGGATTGGAGTGGGAATAGTAAATTAATTAGGTTCAGTGTCCACCACCTACCTCAATTAAATGTAGACTGAAGTGGGAATAGTAAATTAATTAGGTTCAGTGTCCAGCACCTACCTCAATTAAATGTAGATTGGAGTGGGACTAGTACATTAATTAGGTTTACAATCAGGCACTTATCCCTATTAAATGTAGATTGGAGTGGGAAAAATTAATTAATTTGGTTTACAATCCAGCATTTACCTCTATTAAATGTAGATTGGTGTGGGAATAGTAAATTAATTAGGTTTACAATCCAGCACTTACCCCTATTAAATGTAGATTGGAGTGGGAATAGTAAATTAATTAGGTTCAGTGTCCAGCACCTACCTCAATTAAATGTAGACTGGAGTGGGAATAGTAAATTAATTAGGTTTACAATCCAGCACTTACCCCTATTAAATGTAGATTGGAATGGGAATAGTAAATTAATTAGGTTTACAATCCAGCACTTACACCAATTAAATGTAACTGAAGTGGGAATAGTAAATTAATTAGGTTCAGTGTCTAGCACCTACCTCAATTAAATGTAGATTGGAGTGGGACTAGTACATTAATTAGGTTTACAATCAGGCACTTATCCCTATTAAATGTAGATTGGAGTGGGAAAAATTAATTAATTTGGTTTACAATCCAGCACTTACCCCTATTAAATGTAGATTGGAGTGGGAATAGTAAATTAATTAGGTTTAGTTTCCAGCACCTACCTCAATTAAATGTAGATTGGAGTGGGAATAGTAAATTAATTAGGTTTACAATCCAGCACTTACCACTATTAAATGTAGATTGGAGTGGGAATAGTACATTAATTAGGTTCAGTGTCCAGCACCTACCTCAATAAAATGTAGATTGGAGTGGGAATAGTAAATTAATTAGGTTTACAATCCAGCACTTACCCCTATTAAATGTAGATTGGACTGGGAATAGTAAATGAATTACGTTTACAGTCCACCACCTACCTCAATTAAATGTAGATTGGAGTGGGAATAGTAAATTAATTAGGTTTACAATCCAGCACTTGCCCCTATTAAATGTAGATTGGAGTGGGAATACTAAATTAATTAGGTTCAGTGTCCAGCACCTACCTCAATTC
This sequence comes from Lissotriton vulgaris, assembly GCF_964263255.1. NCBI lineage: Eukaryota > Metazoa > Chordata > Amphibia > Caudata > Salamandridae > Lissotriton > Lissotriton vulgaris. The sequence continues at coordinate 1,104,371,031 of NC_141693.1, forward strand.
AATGTAGATTGGAGTGGGAATAGTAAATTAATTAGGTTTATAATCCAGCACTTACACCAATTAAATGTAGATTGGAGTGGGAATAGTAAATTAATTATGTTTACAATCCAGCACTTACCCCTATTTAATGTAGATTGGAGTGGGAATAGTAAATTAATTAGGTTTACAATCCAGAACTTAACCCTATTAAATGTAGATTGGAGTCGGAATAGTAAATTAATTAGGTTTACAATCCAGCACTTACCCCTATTAAATGTAGATTGGAGTGGGAAAAGTAAATTAATTAGGTTTACAATCCAGCACTTACCCCTATTAAATGTAGATTGGAGTGGGAATTGTAAAATAATTAGGTTCAGTGTCCTGCACCTACCTCAATTAAATGTAGATTGGAGTGGGAATAGTACATTAATTAGGATTACAATCCAGCACTTACCCCTATTAAATGTAGATTGGAGTGGGAATAGTAAATTTATTAGGTTTACAATCCAGCACTTACCCCTATTAAATGTAGATTGGAGTGGGAATTGTAAAATAATTAGGTTCAGTGTCCTGCTCCTACCTCAATTAAATGTAGATTGGAGTGGGAATAGTACATTAATTAGGTTTACAATCCAGCACTTACCCCTATTAAATGTGGATTGGAGTGGGAATAGTAAATTAATTAGGTTCAGTGTCCACCACCTACCTCAATTAAATGTAGACTGGATTGGGAATAGTAAATTAATTAGGTTTACAATCCAGCACTTACCCCTATTAAATGTAGATTGGAATGGGAATAGTAAATTAATTAGGTTTACAAACCAGCACTTACACCAATTAAATGTAGACTGAAGTGGGAATAGTAAATTAATTAGGTTCAGTGTCCAGCACCTACCTCAATTAAATGTAGATTGGAGTGGGACTAGTACATTAATTAGGTTTACAATCAGGCACTTATCCCTATTAAATGTAGATTGGAGTGGGAAAAATTAATTAATTTGGTTTACAATCCAGCATTTACCTCTATTAAATGTAGATTGGTGTGGGAATAGTAAATTAATTAGGTTTACAATCCAGCACTTACCCCTATTAAATGTAGATTGGAGTGGGAATAGTAAATTAATTAGGTTCAGTGTCCAGCACCTACCTCAATTAAATGTAGACTGGAGTGGGAATAGTAAATTAATTAGGTTTACAATCCAGCACTTACCACTATTAAAAGTAGATTGGAGTGGGAATAGTAAATTAATTAGGTTCAGTGTCCAGCACCTACCTCAATTAAATGTAGATTGGCGTGGGAATAGTAAATTAATTAGGTTTACAATCCAGCACTTACCCCTATTAAATGTAGATTGGACTGGGAATAGTAAATTAATTACGTTTACAGTGCACCACCTACCTCAATTAAATGTAGATTGGAGTAGTAATAGTAAATTAATTAGTTTTACAATCCAGCACTTATCCATATTAAATGTAGGTTGTAGTGGGAATATTAAATTAATTAGGTTTACAATCCAGCACTTTCCCCTATTAAATGTGGATTGGAGTGGGAATAGTAAATTAATTAGGTTCATTGTCCACCAACTACCTCAATAAAATGTAGAGTGGAGTGGGAATAGTAAATTAATCAGGTTTACAAACCAGCACTTACCCCTATTAAATGTAGATTGGAGTAGGAATAGTAAATTAATTAGGTTCAGTGTCCAGCACCTATCTCAATTAAATGTAGACTGGAGTGGGAATAGTAAATTAATTAGGTTTACAATCCAACACTTACCCCTATTAAATGTGGATTAGAGTGGGAATAGTAAGTTAATTAGGTTCAGTGTCCCCCATCTACCTCAATTAAATGTAGACTGGATTTGGAATAGTAAATTAATTAGGTTTACAATCCAGCACTTACCCCTATTAAATGTAGATTGGAGTGGGAATAGTAAATTAATTAGGTTCACTGTCCAGCGCCTACCTCAATTAAATGTCGACTGGAGTGGGAATAGTAAAATAATTAGGTTTACAATCCAGCACTTACCCCCATTAAATTTAGATTGGAGTGGGAATAGTAAATTAATTAGGTTTATAATCCAGCACTTACACCAATCAAATGTAGATTGGAGTGGGAATAGTAAATGAATTATGTTTTCAATCCAACACTTACCCCAATTAAATGTAGATTGGAGCGGGAATAGTAAATTAATTAGGTTTACAATCCAGCACTTAACCCTAATAAATGTAGATTTGAGTGGGAATAATAAATTAATTAAGTTTACAATCCAGAACTTACCATATTAAATGTAGATTTGAGTGGGAATAGTAAATTAATTAGGTTTACAATCCAGCACTTACCCCTATTAAATGTAGATTGGAGTGGGAATAGTAAAATAATTAGATTCAGTGTCCACCAGCTACCTCAATTAAATGTAGATTGGAGTGGGAAGAGTAAATTAATTAGGTTTACAATCCAGCACTTACCCCTATTAAATGTAGATTGGAGTGGGAATAGTAAATGAATTAGGTTTACAATCCAGCACTTACCCCTATTAAATGTAGATTGGAGTGGGAATAGTAAATTAATTAGTTTCAGTGTCCACCACCTACCTCAATAAAATGTAGAGTGGAGTGGGAATAGTAAATTAATTAGGTTTACAATCCAGCACTTACCCCTATTAAATGTAGATTGGAGTGGGAATAGTAACTTAATTAGGTTCAGTGTCCAGCACCTACCTCAATTAAATGTAGACTGGAGTGGGAATAGTAAGTTAATTAGGTTTACAATCCAGCACTTACCCCTAGTAAATGTGGATTGGAGTGGGAATAATAAATACATTCGGTTCATTGTCCACCACCTACCTCAATTAAATGTAGACTGGAGTGGGAATAGTAAATTAATTAGGTTTACAATCCAGCACTTACCCCTAATAAATGTAGATTGGAGTTGGAATAGTAAATTAATTAGGTTTACAATCGAGCACTTACCCCTGTTAAATGTAGACTGGAATGGGAATAGTAAATTAAGTAGGTTTACAATCCAGCACTTACCTCAATTAAATGTAGACTGAGGAGGGAATAGTAAAATAACTAGGTTCAGTGTCCACCACCTATCCCAATTACATGTAGCCTGGAGTACATATATTTAAAAAAATTTAAAAGATACACATTTTTGTACAATGCTAGTGTTAGTTTTTTGGTATGAAAATAAATTACAAATGTTTTACATTTTTTTTATTACATTAATGAAAGAGTGCATACATTAAAGCAAACATTTATTATAAATAATAGTATGCATTTTTAACAAATATATAAGTATTTGTATTTTTAGTTTAATACAAATTATTTTTCATTTGTATCGTTTTTGAGACAAGTACATTATAGGGATATAGAAACAGTATAGTCAATGTAAATACATTATACATTTGAATATATTTTCTACATATAGTTGGAATCATTTTTATTTTTCTATTCCAAAATTTGTATTACTATATATTTAATACATTTTGCATAATATTTTTCCCAAACAATTATGATATAGAAGTCAATATAAATGTAAAGTAAATGGATTAAATCATATTGTCAATTTTATAGTATACAGTTTTTATACATTAACATTTCTGCATTTTTGTATGAATTACATTTTCAAATGTTATTAATATTATTTTTTTATAAATATTAATCATTTTCAAATGTTAGGTAAATTATTATTTTTTTAAAAAATGTGTTCTTTTTCAAAAAATTTCAACATATATATTTTTTGTAATTATAACATTAAATATTATAATGTGATGATATTTAATTTTATAATTTTACAATATATGAAAATAATAAAACATTTTGTAATACATTATATACAATTTTATAAAATTAGAACAATGTTTCTATAATTTTTCTAACATTTTTTTTGGTAAAATAAATTATTTAGTCATTTATTTTACTATTATTGCATTGATGTTATTATTTGGGTGTTTTATTTTATAACCACTCTTTGTCTTTTTGGGTCATTTGGGAAGATTCAAGCTCGTGGTTGGAAGCTGCTTTGCGTTTGAGAAGGTAAGAGATATTTTCTTTATTTTTTAACTATTTTGAGTGTGTTTGGAAGGTAGTAGTTTCATATTTAGGGTGTGTGGAGTTATGTTTTTGATTTTGTGATGTTTGTAGTCGTTTATTTAGGTGTTACATTTTAGAGGCGTTTTTTGGATTTCCGGCGTACTTAGTATTATTGTGTTTGTATATATTTAGTTAGTTCTTGTGTATATGATACATGTTATGGTGTTTTAAAATGTGAAATTTTACTTTTTATGTGGGTGGGAATGTTTGTTTTTGTATTTTGAGAAAGAGTTTTCGTTTCCGGAAGTTTTGTGTTTTTTTTTTTTTAAAAGGAAGTGTTTTGTGGTGGTTTCAACGAATGTTTTTTTAACACTTCCTTTATTATTCAAGTTTTCTGGAGCGGTTTTTCGTCTTTTTTTACGTTTTTGGGATTTTCATGGATTGTGGATTATCGATTTTTTATGGATATTCGTTGGATATGGCACAGTTGTATTTTTCCATTTTGTTGGGGTTTATTTTCATTTTGGATGGATTTATAACTATAACTATCTGGATTATTTTGGAGAAGTTGGATTGTCGATTTACATCTCCGGTAAAGGTAAGTTATATTAAATATATTTCCTTGTGGGTGGGAAAAAGTGTTATTTTTCATTGTTGGTGTTGTGTTATATAATTATTTTGTCTATATATTTAATAAAAATTATATATATTTTAGACAAAATAATTATGTATTTTTTAATGAAAAGGGTTTGTTTATATTTTAGAGATATTTTTGTTTGTTTTTAGTTTATTTAGTTATACATATTAGATTAGGGTTTTGGCAATCATTCTTAAGTATTCTAGTCCTTTAGTTGTTGGATAAAGTTGGACTTGTTGTTGTAAATATTGGTACATTTGAGCAGTTTGTTGTGATAGTTTGGGTTTTAATTGTAATACAGATTGCTCTATTCTTAGTTCTTGAAAGCTTTGTTCTTTTTGGATTGCTATTAGGAGTTTGTGTAGGGTAGGAGTAGTTCGGCCTGTTGAAGATAGGAAGGCATTATGCCAACCCTCAACTGCTTTGTTTGTTTTTGCTTCTTGGTTTAGGGTTGATAGATATACATTCCACCAAGGTATTTGGAACTTTGGTTGTCATCTATGGCCTGATCTGTGTAGTCTCCCCACCCAGGTGTCCTCGAAATAGTCTAAAAGGGGAGAGAGTTTTTGTTCATTTTTGGTGTAGAATGGACTTTCTATTAGCATGTTGTAGTGCTCAGCTACATCTGTGACTGGCACGTATGCTAGGGCTATTAGGTGTTTTATTTGGTATGTGAATGTCATGTTGGTTGCATATTCAACACTTAGGGCCTCATTAGGCACATCCTGTATTTTCATTGTGGCGGGCGGTGCTCTCTGCACGGCCCGCCACAATGCTGAGAATACATCACAGCATTTTCATTTGCAAAGCGGCAGGCACCGTGCGGTGCCTGCCGCTTTGGAAATGAAAATAAAGGGGGGTACCACAGGTACCCCCCGTGTGCACGCCCCACTCACCTTCACACTGGGGGCCCGCAGGGGCCCCCAGAGTGAAGACCACCTGACTCAATGCCGCCACAGAAAGGCATTGCACTCTTGCCATTGTAATATGGCTGGCGGTGTCTAATAGACACCGCTACCATATGAAACATTTTCCGCCCCGGCCGCAAAGCGACTGGGGCGGAAAAGTGGCAGGCGGTGTTTTCTTCTGCCGTGGTCCCCCCGCCATTCTAATATGGCGGGGGGATACAGGGAAGGATGGCAGGCGGATTGCCCCCACCAGGCTAGGGGAGGCTACCACCAGCCTGGCGGGGGCAATCCGCCCGCCATCCTAATGGTCCCCTTAGTGTTGATTTTTGTAAATGTCTCCATAGACATTGATTGAAGTGGAAGTAACATCCCTGTATGGATGTGTGAGGGAATATTTTAAGGATGGTATTTATCATGGCTTGTTCAAAGCCAAGTTTCTTCTTTTATTTTGGTCAAGATTTCTTTGTATGTTAAAGTTTGTTTGTTTGGTAACAAACAATAGATAAATGGAATGCAGGTATTATGGTATTGTCCATGTATTGTATATAATTGGTAGAATGGCTTGGGACATATACTAAAAGTGCCATCCATCAGCCATGTTTGGCTTTGTTTTAATTTGTTTATATTGTTTATTGTAGAAAACATAATAATTATGTTATCTTTATTGTTGTTATCATAAAAGATAAAAGGTTTGTCATTATGAATTACGGTAAGGTCAGGGGGAATTATTATTTCTTCAAAAGTTTTAGCTGTTGGTATTGTTGGTCTAGTAGATTTTTTAGTTCTAGTTATAGTTCTTTTTATAGAAGATATAGTTGGTAGTTGACCTCTAGCTTCTCTAGGTACTTTAGGAAGTACTTCTTTAAGTATTACACTTGTTGGTAGTTCTGAGGTGCTACTTAATTCTTTAATATTTTCCATAGTAGATCTAACTTCTATTTCTGATAGATTAGGTGGATGGTTGTGTTCAGTTGTATTTTTCACACTTGTTTCCCTAGTTGTTGCACGACCATAACATTTATTAGATTAATACTTTGTACATTTCCAATTTACTTTAAGGCCTTTTTGTTTCTCTTGAGTATAAATATAACCCATATAGCAGAACAGAAATTTGCCTTTTTGAGATGTGATAAATTTTGCATCTTCAGTCATTGTGGATTTGTTATTTCTAGAATAAATGTTGAAAAGATTATAAGCAAATGTTTTTATATGTTAGGTATTAGTAATAATATATGCATTTTTAATATATAACTACCACTTATAATGTTGTAGATTTTGAATGTAGTTTTGGTTTTCTTTGGTTGATGCTGTTTTGTATGTTAGTGATCTGTGGAAATAAAAGGAATTACATTTTAGTTCATGTTTAAATGTTTTTTTGGTGGTAGCATTTTGTAGGATTCTATGCTTTATGACTAGCATATTAATTTTATTTTATAAGCATTTATTAAAAGTATTCAAAAACATGGAAACGTTGTTTCATTAAGTTAATTTTAGAAATGTTTAAACATTAAGCATTATTTAGTAGTACGTGTGTTTTTATTATATACTTACCAAGTGTTGTTTTTTTGCACTTCAATTTTGATGTTCTTTTAATATTTTTCTGCTTTATTTCTTCAGTTGGCTGTGGAAAGAAAGTAATCTGTATTTTATTTGTTAAATTTTATTTTTAGAAACTGTTAGCATGTTTTAAAGAATGGATTTATTTTATTTGTGTTTAAAAATGTGTTAACATTTTTAGAAAATATTTAAAGTTAGAATGGCATTTGTTTTATAGTTGGAACATTTTAGCTGTTTACTTGTCTTTTATTTAGTGTTTAAGGCATTAGAATAGTATACTTACTTTTTAAGTTTCTTGTTTTTTTAGGTAGAAAATGTTCATCTGTTTTTTTGCAGTTGGGTTTGTTGTGGCTATATAGAGAGATAGAAATATACATTTTTATTTATGTTTTGATGATGAAAGTCAGGTTACATGTAAATTGTTAGTTTATTGATAAAGTTTTATTTACTTACTTTTTGATATTTGTAGTTGTCTCGTTTTCACATTAGTCCTTAAAGTTGTAGCAGATGTGGTAGAGTTTCTCCTTGTTTCTTTCATTGAAGGTGTGAGAGTTTTCAGTTTGGTTCTTTATATAGTGAGTATTTAATTAGTTGTTGATTTTTATTGGTTAATTACATTTAAATGTTTCTGTTGGTTAGTTTGAATTTTTTTAAGTTTGTTAACTATGTTAATTGTATGTGAATTTGTTTTTTTTGTTTTTTTTTCCTATCAAATTTGCCTTTATTTCACTTGAGCATTGCCGGTCGACAATACATGTCAAACTTTGTGGATTAACAATTTTTTCCACGTCTACATAATGGAAACAGTCCAAACAAGGGGACTAATAAATGGCGACAGGGACCATACTTTCAGTTCCAACTTCAACACTGCCATACAGCGATTTACAGACACTATAGCCAGCAGTAAAGTTTACCCCAATATGCCCAGCTCGATCCTGCAGAAATATCAACCTGGCGAAGACCCTGACTTTTTCTTTAGAACTTTGAGCATGTTGCAGGCACTGCACAGTGACCTGCCAAACGCTGGGGTCAGTACATTGCACCCCATTTGTCAGGGGAACTGCAAACAGCGTATTAGGCCGCTAACCCTGCAGGAACAACCCCATATGGGGTCATCAAGAAGGCAATCTTGGAGAGGCTTGGATGTGACCAGGAGCACTATAGAATAAAGGTCAGAAAGGAAAAGTGGCTTCCTCAAGACAACCCTAGAGCTCTGTTCTACAGAGTAAAAGACCTGGGCACCGGATGACTATAACCTCACACCAGTATGGAGGAAGGGATGGATAAGATCCTATTGGAGCAATACCTGGACAGACTACCATGCGCTACCCATGGGTAAAACAGCACCCCAGTGTAACCGTCACTAGTGCTATGAAACTGGCCTGTGCCCACCAAAGAGCCCCGGAAGTATGGCCACTTATGCCCAGACTACCCATGCCCATTACAGCAAGGTGGAGACATCCCACCCTGGGCTCCTCTACTCTCCAGCCCCGGCCCCTTATAGATGCCTGTTTCCTTCCCCGTCCTGCTCCAAAGGAAGGAGGACCAGGGACTCAATGCTTCCGTCCGATGTGCAGAGTAGGGTCATATAGCACTAACCTGTCCCCAGAGGCACAATTCAACAGAGCTATGGAGATAGGGTACACAAAAGGGAGGGTGCTACTAGTTGGTGACAAGAATAGGGCTTACCACTTGAGCCTAAAAATAAACGGCGTCCCCATCAAGGCCCTTATTGACTCCAGATGCCATCATTCGGTACTTACACAGGAACGTGTATTGGCACATCATTGGAAAGAAGGGGAGAGAGTGGCCATCACATGTGGCCACAGTGACCATAAAGTATACCCAGTGGCTGAAGTGGTATTTGCGGAGAAGGTAGACGAGAAGGGAATGAGAGTAGGAGTGATACCCTTATTAGTCGAAGAACTGATAATAGGAATGGACTATGTTGGCTTTCCCACACTCCTTTCCAGGACCATTAAGGAAAAGGAAGAACAAGACTTGCTGAGGGAAACCGCCTGCTATTTGGAGGAAATTACAGGGGGTAGATACAGGGCACAAAAAACACGCAGTGCTAAGAGGGAGGTAGTGCTAAAAAGGCTGACTAACAACCCTTCTACCTCCTCTGTTACAGATGGTGCAATGGGGACTCTGCGTTGCTTCAGAGCAGCTCAGACTGAAAATCCTGCAGTGGGGAATGCCTGGGCCCGGACAATACTTGAGGACGATGACCAGGTAGTCCCCTGTTTTTACCAGTCGAAGGGGTTACTGTACAGGCGAGTGAAGGACACCGAAGCAGTAAGGCAGTTATTGGTTTCCGTCTCCTTTCGGCAACAGGTCCTCCACTTAGCGCACAACCAGGCAGGGGGGGACACTATGGATGGGAAAAGACTGAAGAATATCTCTTACGCCGATTTTATTGGCCGGGGTTTTTTTTACGACATCAGACGCTACTGCGCTGCATGCCCCTTATGCCAGCGGGTGAATCCCTGTCATGTACCTCGAGCACCCTACACCCTCTCCCAATCATTGATACCCCGTTCTCCAGGGTTGGTATGGACCTTGTGGGGCCTTTGGTCACCTCCGCACGGGGTAGAAATGCATACTGGCATTGGTGGACTACGTGACCAGATATCCTGAGGCCATACCGCTCTCCAGTATGATGACCAGCATTGTAACCCAAGTGATGTTGGGGGTTTTCAGCTTGGTGGGCTTTCCAAAAGTACTCCTAACGGACAAGGGAACCCCCTTTATGTCTAGACTCATGGCCCAAATCTGTAAGCTATTGGGTGTACGACAGATACAGACTTTCGTGCATCACTCACAGACAGATGCTACAACCGCACCATCAAGAACATCCTGAAGAAGACCGTGTCTGTATCTGGTAGAGACTGGACAGACAACTCCCCCTCACCCTATTGATCATCCGCACCCACACTCAAACCTCAACCAGGTATAGTACTTTTGAGTTGGTGTTCGGGTCGAAACCCCGCACCCTGTTGGACATGGCTGCAGAACAGTGAGAGGATGAAGAGGACGAGGGACAGGAACTCTTGGACTACGTCACCCATCTCAAGGACAGACTGGCTACTCTGTGGGGGGAGGCGAGAGAGTACCTGGAGGCAGCACAAGAGAAACAAAAAAGGTGTATGACCGACAGACGAAACTGAGAACCTTTCAGATGGGGGACAAGGTCCTTCTTCTCCTACTATCTTCTGATAACAATCTACTAGCTAAGTGGCAAGGCCCCTATAGCATTACGCACCAGGTAACACCTGTCACCTATCGAGTAGGAGTACCACACACAGGGAGGGCAGGGCAAATCCTTCATGTTATCCTCATAAAGAAGTGGGAGGAAGACACGACCCCCAAGACAACTCCATCCACTGCCATACTGATAACCAAGAGTCAACCCCTGGTCATCCTTTTCCACCCAAAAACAAAACCCAGCGCCTATGAGGTTCCTATGGGGTCCCAATTGGACGTGGTCCAAAGGGAGACCCTCCTCACGCTGGTCGACAGGTACAAGGACGTGTTCTCCAAGCAACCAGGCAGGACACTCTTAATCCATCCTAGAATCCCAACAAAGGGTGATAGAGAAAGAAGTAGAGGACATGCTATGTGACAGCATTATATAAAACTCCCACAGTCCCTAGTGTTCCCCAATAGTCCTGGTACCGAAACCTGATGGCTCGGTGCGGTTCTGTGTTGACTTCAGACAATTGAACTCAATATCCCGCTTCGTTTAATACCCTCTGCCTCGGGTGGACAAAATGATTGAACAGCTGAGTACAGCCCGGTACCTCACCACCCTAGAACTGATGAAAGGATACAAGCAAATAGCCCTGACACCAGAAGCCTGGGAGAAGACCGAGTTTTCCACTCCTTCAGGGCTGTATCAGTTCAGGGTTCTGCCTTTTCACCTTCATGGAGCACTAGCCACGTTCCAGCGATTAATGGACGTGGTTCTGCGGGCGCACCATGAGTATACAGCTGCATACTTGGATGACATCGTAATCCATAGCCCCAAATGGGAACAACATATCATCCACCTGTGAGCAGTACTGGATAGTGTAAGGCAAGCGGGCCTCACTGCAAACCCTGCTTGCTACGTACTCCATACGGTTCCTAGGCTACCACATACAGGAAGGACTCATTAGGCCAGGTAGATAAGGTGGATGCCATCAGACGCCTAATCACGCCCACCACCAAGAAAGGGATAAGAGCCTTTCTAGGGCTCGTAGGCTATTACCAGAGGTTTATTCCCCACGTCTCAGAGGTTGCCGCTCCACTGACTGACATGTTATCGAAAACCCATCCTAATTCAATCAAGGAGTGGTCTCATTAGCAGTGACAGAACCTCACCCTACTGAAAAACATGTTATGTCACGAACCTCTGCTACAATGCCCAGACTATTCCAAAGAATTTACCCTTCAAACCGACGCCTTGGATCGGGGGCGGTCTTATCACAGCCTGGGGGCCGCTGACTGCTGCTGAATACTTTTTCATATGCATGCTCTCATCCTCCAAAATTTTAGGAACGCCGAGGGGGATGAAGGAATTCAGCTGCGTTGTAACGTTGTTCGAAGCCACCATTTTGCATTGGGGCCTTCACGAATGGTGCTAGGCACACCTAAGCGGGTTACCTGAAATAAAGTGACTTCACACTCAGTGACAGGCACACCAATCGCCATCACATCCTGCTAATTTTTATCTATACTACTATTATAAAGAGAGAACTGTGTCCTTTGAGCCAGGTAAACTCGAAAAGTAAACCACCAATCCAAACACCCAAGACATCTTTGAAAACCTCAGGGCAAGCAGAAGGACATAGGCTATATAAAAATAAAAAATATACATTCTTGAAAAAATTTAGGAATAAAAAATAGTAGTCCCTTGCAAGTAGCGCCGGCTGCGACTTGCGTGATGACATCGGGTGCGCGGCGTTCAGGAGCAAGAGGAAGAGCGGCGGACATGAGCGCGGGGCGGACAAGCGGTGAGGAGCGGCGAAAAGCGGAGGAGCAGTGGAGCGTAAACTTAGCAGCGCGGGGAGGAGCGGCGGCTGAGGTAAGTGAAGCAGCCGCTGGTGCGCACCGTGGGACAGGCGGAGGGACGGGCGAGGGCCATGAGTGCTCTCAAGCCTTTTACTCCAAGTCGGGACGTCGGGGGAAACAGCGGACACGAGCTTGGGCAGAAGCGGCCAGGACCAACAAAACCGGAGCAAGGAAACACTGTAAGTACGCTCTGCTGCTCCCGGCCACTCTGCTGCGCCTCTCCTGCTGCGATGCTGCCCCCAGCCCCCTTCTGCACTGGGCAACGCCGGGGCGGGCTGCTAGTACCTTATAAAAGGCTTACATGGAGAACCACGAATCTATATATAACTAACATTTGGGAGCAATCTTGTTTCATGTCACATGTGTATTTTATTTTCAGGAGAAGCTGAGCTCACAATTAACAACCCCGATGTGACTTTGCTATAGGATGCTTTATTTAATTGCTTCAGTGCACCTGCAGATTACAGGCGGGTCCAATGTTTCTGGATTGTTGTAGATCCCTTTATGGTAGAAGGTTGTTTAGAGAAGTAGCATTGTGTAGTATCCTGAGAAACTATTGAGCCCTAGATTGTATCGGTATGCTTTAACTTGATTGGAGCATTTAATGGGAACCATGAATAGGTGTAGCACATTTTAGAAATATGTGATTTAAGCTAAGGCAGAGCAAAACTCTTTCAGGAAATGATTTTGCCCCCTTCTAAGGCTGCTGAGAACAGAGTAAGGAGCTCTCGGTATGGGAAAACTGATTTACTTAACCTTTTCCTTTTGAAACAACTTCCACTAATTTGTTTTCTTAGTTATATGACTGAGATGGATTTGAATTTCATAATTCTCGGATGCATTTACGTATTGATTCTTGATTGAAACTAATTAGATGATGTTGCATATGTAAACCGTTTTAACCCTTAATGGTTGGAATTTATGACTAGCCTCAGTTTAGAATTAGCAAGTTATCAGATAGAGCTATATGGGTCACCAATTGCACGAAGAAAGGTTATATATTTGTTTTAAACTTGTAATAATTGTTTTATTTTAGGAAATTTGTTTCGTTTTATATTTATTGAACTTCCACAAAGGCCACAAAACAATATTTGCCTGAATTGTTTTTCTTCCACCAGCTGCCGTCAGCCAATCTGTGCTTCTATCCACCTTCTGTTTAGCAGAACCCAGTCCAATCACCAATCTCGGGATAGCCGTTGACTGTATGGGGCATGCAGGTAATCTGGGCATTTGCTGCACGCTGCTGCCTGCCTCCCGCCTTTAAGAATACCTGAATTCGCACCTGGTTTTGCGTATGCCTACTGCAGTACAAAAATAAATAAATTCGCCTAGACGTACCTAAACCACTTTTTAACCGATCTATCACGTGTCCTTCTTGGTTTGTTTATTATTAGTGTTCTTTGCTGCTATGAAGAACATGCAAAGAGAAATTCGTTTGTAAATTGTATTCTTCCTACAATGCTGAAAAAAATAAAACCTGTGTGTTGATATGATTAAAGGCGATTTTGCCCAACTATTTGCGAAGCGTCTTACAGCGCTATCTGCTGAATGACCAGCAGAGGGCGCGCGCCGTCCAGAATATAGATATCCAATTTCAAAAAACAAAAGGATAACCGCAACACTCTATACTAGCACTCTTACGGTAGAAGTAAGGATCTGGCAGCCCATCTTAAAACGGTAGCTGTTGGGAAATAGGGGGAGCAGCACAGACAACTGACACCAGATTTGTGTGTAAAAGGCTGCTTTAATTGCAAAAGGTGCACATCACATAAATAAACCCTGGGCATTCTGCCTTACAAAAGTAAAACCTCACTATACAAATATGTTACCTATGTTAAACTCCCATCTAACCTCTAAAGGTACCCCTGTCCCACCATAAAACTCAACCTGAAACTCTCTACCTCCTCCTATACTGATCTTCAGCAATTGAGACCTTAAACCTCCAATACACTTTTCCTGTAACTATGAACCTCTAAGGGCATGATCACGATCTTGGTTGGTGGGATACTCAGTCTCAAACATTTATTTATTTATTTATTTTGAAAGTTTTATATAGCGCGAACAAGATCTTCGCAGATATCAGAGCGCTTTACAGAGGGGGGAGCATGTATACGCAGATACATCAGTCATGTTAAGGGTACATTGAGGTGATAACATAAAACAATCAATAGGTAATTTCAGAAACGAAATAACAATACAGAGTGTTCGACAAGTAGTACAGATGAGTATCAAGTCTTTGTAGTTTATCTCCAGTAGTGGTTCAAGTGTATTTAGCCATGAGGATCGCTTTTACTTCTTTCTTGAAAAGTATAGTAGAGGAGATGAGCCTGGTTTCAGGGGGGAGCGAGTTCCAAATCCTGGGAGCCATTCCTGAGAAGGAGCGTTTATAGGTTTTTTCCTTGCGGAATCTTTTAGGCTTTAGCAAAAGATTATTTGTACCTCTAGTGTTTCTGGAACCTCCTGAAATCGTCAGCTTCTGAGCAAGGTATGTAGGTGAGCTCAGGTGGACAGCCTTGTGCGTCAGACAAGCGATTTTCAGGTGTATTCTGGCTTCAAACGGCAGCCAATTCAGGGATTTGAAGTCAGGGGAAATGTGTGAGTGTTTTTTTGATCCAGTGATAAGTCTCGCTGCGGCGTTTAGAGAGGCTCTGATGGGTGCCGTAGTGGCTCGGGGGAGACCGCAGAGGGCGGTGCTGCCGTATTCTATTCGAGGTATGACTAGCGATTGTACCGCAGTTTGGAAGTCCTTGGTTGGAAGGAAAGGTTTAAGTTTCCTAAGGGTGTTGATTTGGTAGTTCGCTCCCTTAGTTGCTTTGTTGATGTGTTCCTGCATGCTGAGATTGGTGTCAAGTGTTATGCCCAAAGATTTCGCTGAGTCCACGATGGTGGGTTGGACATTGAGTGCCGTTAGGTCTTTAAGCCACATTTGTGCGGTAGCGCTCTTCGCGGGTGGTGAGATCAGAAGGAACTCTGTTTTAAGGGCATTGAGTTTCAGATGATTGGCGGCCAACCACGATTGGGTGCTTCTGATCGTTGAGTTCAAGAGCGTAATGTCTTTGGGTGATTGTAGTTTGAGATAGATTTGAGTGTCGTCAGCATACATGTGGAAGTGTACATTGGATTCTTGCAACAAGGTGGTGAGAGGTTCCATAACTAGGTTGAACAAGGTTGGGGATAGGGAGGATCCTTGTGGTACGCCTAGCGATACAGGTCTTGGTGCAGACATCAAGTTGTTGCTCTTGAATTTCTGCGACCTGTTATGCAAAAAGGACGTGAACCATTTGAGCACAGTTCCAGATAGGCCCATTCTTGTGTTTAGTAGTTCGATTAAGCTCTCATGTTTGACAGTGTCGAATGCAGAGGAGAGATCAAGGAGGATGAGGAGGCAAGTATCGTTATGATCTAGGATTTGGAGGGCGTCGTCGATTATGTGAGTCATAGCAGTTTCAGTACTGTGATTTGCTCGGAAGCCTGATTGATGAGAGTTGAGGAGATCAAACTGAGTAATGTGTTTAGTTAATTGTGTTTGTGCGCATTTTTCCAGTAGTTTGGCAAGAGTCGGTATGTTGGTAATGGGACGGTAGTTGTTTAGGTCAGAGGGGTCAGCTGTAGGTTTCTTTAGCAAAGGTGTGACTTGACCAACTTTGAGGGAGTCGGGAATGATCCCTTGTTGAAGTGAGCTGTTAATGATTTTGGTCCAGAGTGGAAGGAGCGACGGGGTAAGGACTTTGACAGCGTTGGCAGGAAGGGGGTCCGTGAGGTGATTGGATGGTTTCAGAGTGCTGAGCAGTTTGCCAATTTCTTCCTCCGTGTAGGTGAGAAAGGTTGACCAGGTGGCATTGTTTTTTGGTGTCGTGGGTGCTATGCGGTGGGGTTTGGGATAGAGGCTTGCGTCTATGAGGAGGTCATTCTTTATGTTGTCAGTTTTTTGGATAAAGAAGGAGGCGAAGTCCTCACAGGAGGGAGCTTCGCACACAGTGTTGAGATGTTGGGGTTGTTCTTTGGATTGTGTTCGGATAAGCTCAAACAGCTTTCTCGGACGATTTTTGGCTTGGTCAAGCTGACGGCTGAAGAAGTCTGATTTTGATCGTTTTATTTTCCTGAAGTAGGCGTTTCTCCTTTTCTTCAGGTGTTTTAGGTTCAAAGCGGAGGGAGCTGATCTCCAGGTGCGCTCTGCCATTCGCATGGCGCGTCTATCGTCATTGAGACTCCCGTCGTACCAGGGATTGGACATTTTTGTGGTGGCTTTTTTTAGTTGCAGGGGTGCGACTTCATTAATTATTGAGGTCATAGTGTTAAGATAGTGATCAGTCAAGGATTGGACATCTTTAACGCCAGCAGGAGGAAGTAGTAAGTTGCAGCTTTTGGGGGGCAGAGAGTTTGAGATTAGTTTTTTCATGTCTCTTTTCCAGACTTTGGGCCTGGCGGGTTGAACGGGATTAAATTTAACTTTTTCATTGATGAAGAATGTGATGGTATGATGGTCCGACCAATCACAGGGATGGATTGATTCGAGTTTGATAGTGGCCTCTTTGGAGATGATGAGGTCGAGGATAGAGCCTTTCTTGTGTGTTGGAACGTTGCAAATTTGAGTGAGGTCAAGGGCGTTAAGGAAGTTCTTCAGACCTTTTACCACCGCATCATTATGATCGTTCCAGTGGAGGTTGAAGTCACCAAGGTATATTTGTGTGAGTTGTCGCCCGGAGTTGGCTGAGATCATGTCCATGATTTGTTGGGAGAAGGTAAGGTTGTCGCCGGGTGGGTGGTAAATGCCATGCAGAGTGCAGATCGGTTTGTCCTCGCTGTGAATATCGAGGCAGATATATTCACAGGAAGTTGGGGAGGGTAGGGAAGGGGAAGTTACTTTCAAGACAGAGAGGTTGCTCCTGTATATACATGCGATTCCGCCACCTTTTTTATTGCCAGACCTGTCAAGTCTAGTGATGTGGTAGTTGGGGGGGACCAGAATGTCCATTATAGGTGTAGAAGATTCTGTTAACCATGTTTCAGTCATGATGATTAAGTCAAGATCCCATTTTAGGATGAGATCGGCGATAGCGGCGGAGTGTCTAACGGCTGATCTGCAGTTGAGGAGAGTGCATTTGAGACGGGGTGTGTCGAGGGTGGAAGGGTGTTCTAGAGCGAGGGGGACTTTACTCAGGTTACTATGGATAGCGATTCTGTTGTTCAACGTGGGGGGTCTAAGGGGATTAGATTGAATCGTGGGAATGGCAGTGAGAGTGTCGGGTGTGTTGCTATGGGGGGTTGGGTCATAGGAGCGGAGGAGGGTGAGTGTGTCTAGGTCCGAGAGAGGGTTGCAGGAGCGACGGGGGCGGTTTTCACGATTGTGAACAGGGATTGAGGTCCAGTGCAGTGGTGGTCGAGTGCGAGAGTTCGCCGCCCGGATGGACGACCAGTTGGGAGCGGAGATGATGGAGGAGGCGCGTGCGTGGTGTCTGGGATGTGTGCTGAGTATTTGTTTGATGATGTGGACGTCCTGTTTGATCTGGTGGAGGGTGTTGGGTGAGGGGTGACTGGAGCGTGATAGACCGAGTAGTTGTTGTTTGATGATGTCCATGTCTTCTTTGAGCTGGAGGAGAGAGGCCGTAATGTGATCCCCTGTGGGAAATGTGTTGGAGGTGGGGATGGAAGGCTCGGTCGTGGGTGACAAAGGGGAAAGGTTGGTAGTGTGGATGAGAGTATTGGTGGTAGGCGTGGAGTGTAGGGTGGAGGATGGGCATTTATTAGTAGTGAGGGGGGTGGAGGTTGGGTAGTGGGGGGTGAGACTGGGGGGCGTAGTGGGATTGTAGATGGTACTTTTTTGAAAGGGCGGAGTAGAGTTGATGGAGGTGGTGAGTTCTGTGTGATTGGTTAATGGGTGGGGGTGGGGGCTGAGAATGGGGGGGGATAAAGGGTGGGGATTGCATTTGTGTATGTCAGTTCGATGTTGATCATGACACGATGTTGAACATGACAGATATCTCGTTCGCCTTATTATAAGTTCCATATGACATTATGGAATTGTAATTTGGCGGATGGGATATCTTTATGACAGAGTAACTCTGTCCCCCAAGAACGTAATCCGGTCTCAGTCTACTTCCTAATGAACCTTAAACTTCTTGCCTCGTCCAGGCCTGAGCTTGTCTATCAGTTCCATTTCAGCCTTGATTGCCGCCATCAGCAACAATAAACTTGGCTAACCCACGCCAACCGCTTCTGCTCCTACTTCAAAGCAACAACCATACATGCTGTTCATAACCCCTGTACACCTGTTTCAACTGGAGCCAACACTAATGGGCCAATCTTCGAAAAACAACGACTCCTTCAACTCTTAATTAAGGAGTGGGTAAGAGGGAAAAACGCTCTACAAACTGCTACCAGCAACCATGTTACCACTATAAAATGGTGACTGGTAACAGAATAACGCGAAAAAGAAGAACAAGGGAGACCCTACTCACAACGGAACCAGGGTAACGTGTTTATCCATAGAACAATGGTTCCTGTGGCACAATAACTTGTACAATTTATATTTAGTACAACAGCTAAATAGCGTATTCAAGTTATCATAGAACAGGGGCTTGGCAAAGAAAAAAGCACACTTATACCAGATTCTGGAAAATGATTTTGTAATTCAGATAAGACAATTGTATCAACGACATATATACAAGAAAGTGCAATGTGTCCCCAGTGATATTGTGAGCGAAAACAAACAAAAACATAGAAAATAAGTGAACTATACAATTTTTCAGCAATGAGTATTACAAAAGGGAAATGACCAAACGCAACAATAAATCAATTTGTAATCAGTGACTATCTGCAGTCATAGAGCACCTGCGCATTTATTACAACGCACTACCATTACAACGCAACCATTACAATGCAAACCATTACAACGCATTGCGCTGGGGGGCGCTCTAGGATAGGGAATATATTTAATTTACTATCCAACACCTTCCCTACTATCCACGGGGACTGGAGTTGGAATAGTAAATTAAATAATTCACTATCCAGCGCTTAAAAGCACTATGCGTTGTAATGGTATGCGATGTAAAAACCGCGTTGTAACAGCAGGCGTTGTAATAGCCTGCGTTGTAACGACACCAATCCCACTCAACACCCATGGAATCAGACATTTTCAGATTTATGGGGAATCGTAAACCTGGAAATGCGTAGCGAGGTGCAACGAGGAGAAATTTGTTATTTCTCCCCGGTTTTTTCCTCTTTTTATGCGGATGCATTCTACAGCATGCATTGAAAGAGGAAAATGTCTGCAGTGATTGTTTTCGTACAGGAAGGTGTCCCTTCCTGCACAAAAATAATCTCCCCATGACATAGACATCCTTGCACCATGGTGCAAGGGTTCCTGCGCCGGGGCATGGCATATCATTATAAATAGGTCACATTCACGTGCTCTGAAAGTGCAGCAGCATGGCACGGCCAAAGGGCTTGCGGTGCCGCGCTGCAGCACTGTTTGTAAATCTGCCCCACAGTGTACTTTAAAACAGTTTGTTAAAGATTTTGCCGACTTTTGATTTGTAAGTGAATTCGGGTTTAGTATAACACATACAAATGCTCATGAAGCTGTAGGAACAGAATTGAGTTGATATTTTAGATGACAATTTGGCATTTGAGTGTTAATTATGAACCATAGACTAGTCTGAAACTCTATGTGGCAATCAATTTACAACACCAGGCTGTTTCTGAATATCTCAGTTTTCCTTTCCATGAAGTGGAGAGATAACAACAAAATCGCATTTCATTCGAAGTTCATGACAACACTTCTTGTGCTGACATTTTAATTATGATGATGATTATTAGTATTATAAATAATATTATTATGTTTTTCGCCTTAACTGCTGAGGCTCAGGATTCTAAAGCTACCCAGGGGTTTGAGAAAACCCCAGAAGAGAACATAGAAAGTAGCCAAAATATAGGACACAAAAAAGAATTGGTCGGGGGTGGGGGAGTGCAAGAAAGTAGCAAAATGTGTGTGGTGTGCTAAGAGTACGATATCACCAGCTTTCAGGGTCAAGCAGGGTTGTAAAAAGCATGTTTTGCTTCATTTTATTAACTGGTGCGTGATGTAGCTATTTTTGTGGTTTCTGACGACTTGTCGTTTGTGGAAGAGACCGGCATGAAACCTATGAATATTCCGGAAAGCTATATATTTCTGTTAAAGAGACAACTTTTTTAATTCTGCAAGGGGTCATTTAGGTAGAGTGTTGAAGTCTACAAATAAGGAAACTAACTGGGGAAAAATATATAAACGTGAAAACGTTGTAATCTGTAATTTTATGCCTCAATGACTAATTTACAAAAGTAATATACAGTAACATTAGTCAGATACTTTCATTTGCAGGGATATATAGCATTTGTCCAAAGACATGCAGTGCCCAGAGCCAACAACTTAGATGAAGCTTAGAATGATAATTCATTGCGCACTGAGCTTGCATTAATTCATGTGGTAAAATCCAATGTATGCAAAATGGATATGAAGGAAAGCAATGCATTTTTCAGATGTGTTCATGAGAATGAGTTGTATATTAGTGCTTATTTGTACAACTATGAATTTGGGATTGCCCATACTGTTGTGTATTTCAGAAAGCACTTTGCCCACTGGCTTACATTTTGAAGCCAAAAAATGGAGAGAAATTCAATTCATAATAAAAATTGTTCTACTATTCTGTGTCCCTGCACTTCTTCCACCAAACAAAGTACATCCACTTGTGTGGCTGTGCCTATTGCCAGCAACAAGAAAAGCCCCAAAACACCATAAGGAAATATCAAGATCTCACCTTGCAAATTAACCCATTCTGGCGATGTGTGTAGCTGTGGTTTGTGGGCTTGGGCTCGGCTGCCACCATGGGAAAACCAACCAAAGCCAGTCACTTTAAACAAGCACTGGCGTTGCCAATAGGTCTCGCAGTAGGAAAGTTGGAGCTATTACAATTGCAAATAACAATGCCTTTTATTTTTGTTTTCATTTTAAAAACATAAAGGGCTTTGTCATTTACAAAACCAATAGCTCCAACTTTCCTACTGCGAGACCTATTGTGCACTGCACAGTGTGGGTGAAAGTGGCACTGCGTGTGTGTGGGTGGCTTTGAGTGAGTTGCGTTGCGTGGGTGAGTGGCGTTGCATGTGTGAGTGGGCTTGCGTGGGTGTGAGTGGCGTTGTGTGTCTGAAAGTGGCACTGCGTGGGTGGGAGTGGATTTGCGTGGGTGAGTGGCATTGCGTGGGTGAGTGGTGTTGCGTGGGTGAGTGGCGTTGCGTGGGTGAGTGGCGTTGCATGGGCGAGTGGCGTTGCATGGGCGAGTGGCGTTGCGTGGGTGAGTGGCGTTGCGTGGGCGAGTGGCATTGCGTGGGCGAGTGGCGTTCGTGGGCGAGTGGCGTTGTGTGTGCGAGTGGCGTTGCGTGTGTGAGTGGCGTTGCGTGGGTGAGTGGCGTTGCGTGGGTGAGTGGCCGGAAAAGAGCCGAGACTATAAGACTATTGTGTAAACCTAAATATCGTGCCATTAATCATTGCCCGATTTTTCTGTAACACCTCAAATAACGTGCTATGATTATGGAACCTCTTGAGTGCCAGAGACTGGCAGCATCGCAGTAGTACTTCTGTCTCAAGGAAACAGAAGTCTGGCCTTTTGGAGCGCACTGAGCCTCGCACGTGAAGGAGCGTTACATCTTTACAATCAGGTGAGACTTTAAGAGCACCTGCAGTGAGCAGCCGAAAGTGCGCTTGCACTGATCACTTCGAATGCGCCCCTAATTTCGATTCAAATACCTTGCCACGATTACACTTGCAGACGGCTTTCTTATGACTATCGAAATCCAGATGCCGTTTAAAAAGAACAGCTGGCAAATGAAAATGCATGTGCATTCAGGAATTTAAGAAATTCCGCTCCTGCTCAAAAGCCCCGGCAGTGGCAGCCTCCTGTCGACGGTGCAGGCGGCTGGATCTCCCTCGGAGCCTTCCCATCATTTTGGTTACGTTTTTCCGCTCCGATTCAGCGCCTTCGGGTCTTTTTACGAGTAACTGACCCTGCCTAATCCATCTTTAAGGTAGGCAGGCGGAAAAGATATGTAATTAGTGGTCTGCGGGGAGGGGGAGAGAAGGGAAAAACAGAGCGAGAGGGGAGAACATGGAAATTGGTGGAGAGCTTAGTACAGAAACAGAGAAAAGAGTACGGAGAAGACAGACAACGAAACAAAGATGTGAAGAGGAGAGAACAAGAGGCAATCTAGACTACGTTGGAAGGAAAAATAAGTAAAGTGATGGAACAGCAGATGCAGACAAAGTGAGTGGAATCACAGGGGAGGAAAACAAAAAGGAGTGGGAAATAAACAGTCACGAGGATAAAAGGAACTGGCAAGAAGTCGAAGGAGGGGAAATTAGAGACAAATAAAAGGAAAAAGATGCATGGGGGTAGAGACAAAGAGAAGGAAAACGATGCATGGGAGTGAAGAAAAGAATGAAGTGGTGAGAAGAGAGTGAAGTGGTGAGAAGAGAGGGAAGTGATGAGAAGAGAGAAATGAGATACACAGATAAAAGTCGAGACAGGGAGATGCGAGAGAAAGCAGAGACGCAGAGGTGAAGAGATTGGGGTCAAAGGCGAGACGTGGAGGGGGAAAGAACTGGAGAGGGGAAACAGGCGTGGAGCTGGAGAGAGGCAACGGCAACAAGCATTGAATAAAAAAAATTAATAAAAACAAGCGTTGGCAAAGCAGGCATGTCTTCTGTGCTGAAAGTGAAACCAGCCCTCGGCATTGCTGTGATGGGGGAGGGGGGACGGGGGAGAGGCAAGCAGGGAACAAGTTAAACGAGGTCTGGCAGGGAACAGATGGCCTGGGCGTGAAGCAGGGGGTGGGGCAGCGCTGGGGAAGCCTGTGGGAGGGTGATTGATGACTTTGATGTGGGGAGGGAGGAGAGCCTTTTGCGAGCCTGCAGGAGAAATGCTGCTGATGCGCGTGCATGTTTAATCACGTGGTTCACGTGAACTGCATGAAAACCGCGGGGCTGAAAGCCCGTGGTTTGAAGAAGATTTTCGCCACTTGAATTCTCGCTCCGCTCGATGCGCTTGCGCACATCGATAGGTCGCGAGACCTAAAAACTAGACACATAGAGGAGCTTACAGTGGTTTGACTTGCTTGGATCTTGCTGTTTTTTTTACAGAGAATTTCCTCTAAACCTCAAACTTTTGCTAAATCACAGATTTCCTCCACATTTCTGAGAGACAAAGTTATAGAATCTATGGGAAGCCACATAATTCCTACCACCCAGTGTTCCCAAAATTCTTCCGATAAAAACAGTACTGCATTTGCTATAGTTCCACCACTATAGGAAAATCCTCAAAACAAGGAAAATATCAAGATTTTGGCTTGCAAATTGAACCATTTTAAAATGTGTGTAGTTGGAACCTCTTCTGTGCCAGCCCACATTTTAAAACTACAGCCAGACTTCCTCCCACTTGCCTTAGAAATGGAGATGCTCTGGGCCCCAGGATGGCAGAAAGATTGTTAGGGCTTCAGGTATGCTGATGTGATCTGCTGCCAAGACGGACCAGCCTCCACCCCATTTGTTTTTTATCTATCCCAGTCATCCAGTGTGCTCTCTTCCCACCACCCCAAACCGCAGATTGGGGTAAATCTCCCAAACTGCCCACCACCCCAAACCGCAGATTAGGGTAAATCTCCCAAACTTCCCCCCAAGGGGCAGAAAGACCATTGAGAGCATCAGTGGCGGAGATTCAGCCCAATGTCTGAGCAGGCCAACCTTCACCCCATTTCCTTTTTATTAAAAAAAAAGTATATACTTGGTGAGATTTCTGCCAGCCCAGCTCTGGGAAAGGCAGATTGGGCGTCAACACCCCAATCCACGGGGTGTGGCCAAGCCACAGACCAAGATGACCGCACAGCTGTGAAGCTCTGCATGGTAGCCCCATAAGATCCTGTTGGTCTCCGCAATAACGGACAATCGAGCTGCTGATAAGCCTGGTGCGAGGTCCACATATGCTCTACATCGATGGCCCTGCATTCGACCCTGCAAACCACCTGCAACTAGACTAAATATCGCTCCAGGCCTGGAAGGGTCGGAATCGGCGGCGACCTCCGGCATGTCCTTTAGAAACTCCGCTGCTCAAGTCTCGGTGACGTGCCTATATCCTGCACCAAGGGCCGAGAACGAGTAACTGAGTGACGCCTTAATAGCGGTGAGTGCGCTGTCTGCTCCAGCCTCCTCGCTTACAGTATCTGCTGCTGGCCCCCCTGATTTCCAACTCTAGCAGGGGGCCGTGAATGCTATCGCTGGTGCTCCTGGAGACCTCGGGGGTGACGGGGTCCTCTCAAGTGCCAGGGAGGCGGCCGTCTAGCCGTGATCACTGACAGGGGAGGGAGTGAGTAAATTGGAGCGCTGTTGGGCTTGCCGTTATCTGCTCGAAGAACTGCTTGGGCGTGTCCAAGCATGAACCCACCTCAGGCTCTACGCCTTTGCCGCCTGGAAGTACTTTCTATCCGCACCTTGAGCCTGTGTCTTCGCTTTGCATTACAGCCTGCTGACTCCTCAGCTCCATCGCCCACAATCCCAGGGGATTGGCCTGCCTGCTACTCCTTCTGGGCCCCTGCTGGTATATCCCGGAGTAACCCATCGTTCAAATCCTGGTGTTTGAGGGTATGGGCCAGCCAGCATCACTCTCTCAAGGCAGTTGAGCGCGGCTGATGATTAACTAACGTCTACTTATTGGTGATCCTTGCCACCATGTGGCTGCTTGCAGTGGGAATACCAGTTCTCCCTCAGCTCCGCCGTGCAGTGCCCTTGCCCAGTGCTGTACCTGCTGGTCCTGTGGGTGGTGCGCCCTTCCCTACACCTGGGTCACCTAGATATGGGCAGGAAGGACCCTAAGCAAAGGACACTTTCGTTCCCGACGGCCACGTTTCAATTGCGACCTCTGAGCCGACAACATCCAACCCCAATTTACTGGCAGGGCTTAGGGCCGGGTTCAAGGTTTTAGACAATAGGTTTGACAAATTAGAGAGCCGCCTGGACAATTTAGGTGCCAAAATAGACATTCACAACAGACGTTTGGACACAGCAGAAGGCCAGATCTGGAAGACGGCTCCGTGGAGTCGATGAAGAGGCTGGAGCACATGGAGAAAATCCTAAAAGACATCACAATTAAAAATGAGGACTTAGAAGCGCTCAGCCGCTGCAATAATCTCCGTATCACTTGGGTTCCTAAGTCGATGAACACAGTAAGAATGGATACGTTTGTGGACTTATTTGGGATGGAGGAGTTCACTCCCGGATTTGTGGTGGAGAGGGCACATCGATCATTGGGTCCTTGACCCAACCCCGGCTGCCCTCCCAGGCCTATAATAGCTTATGGACTTATTTGGGAAGGAGGAGTTCACCCCGGATTTGTGTTGGAGAGGGCACATCGATCATTGGGTCCTCGACCCAATCCCTGCTGCCCTCCCAGGCCTTTAATAGCTTGAATCATGAATTTTCCGTACCGGGACATTGCGCTGAGGGTCGCCAGGGAAAAGGTGGCACTGAACTGGCAGGGGTCTACGGTCTTACTCTACCCGGACTTCACCCTTATGGGTCTGGAGGGTCGCCGCAAGTTTTCAGGGGTCAAGGCAACATTACGAAACCTTGGCCTTAGATATGGAATGTTGTATCTGGCTCGTCTAAGGGTGAACGTCAACGGGCGATCCAGAATCTTTTGACAATCCCACAGAAGCACAAGCTTTTTTTCGAGGTCCTATAGAATGCAGACGGCCAATGGAGGGAGGTTGGGCAAGCCCCTTCCCCCCACAAAGCGGATCTGTTGCCAGTGTTTAGCTCTTCTCAAGTGAATGTTTGGCAGGACGGAACTGTTATTATATTTGTTTTAATATTGTTGCAGGCTGGGTATATCTTTTGGTTCAAATGTTTGCTGTTATATTGATTGGGGCAGCATACATTACTCATTATTGTTATTCTACAACTGCTGGACACCATGGAAGTGTTGCCTCCTCCTAGGTGTGTAGCACACTGTTGTTTTCACAAATTGTAATGCATTAGCCCTGGTTTTTGACTCTACATATGGGTTTTTCACAGGATGCATTCGATGCATGGTTGTTGGGTCATTTGCCTTGTGAGTTGGGTCCCGAGGCGGGGTGGGGGGGTTCGGAGCAGGGGAGTTGCCTACAACATTCAATGTTCACATGATTCTGGCTCCAAGCTTGACATTTTCCTAGTATCAGGCACCAGAATTTTCCTTCATTATCTAGCCCATGACACAAATGGTCACTGCCCCTGAAGTATCTGATCACTTGCTTCTCTCGCTAATCACCTGGAATGGGCGCAGGCTTAATAATCCTAAAAAAAGCAAACACATGATACATTACCGGCAGCGACATAACTTTGACATTGCCTTCCTCCAGGAGAATCAATTGCCTAAAGCGGACAGTACATACTTTGCAAAGGGGAGGGGGGCTCACAGATTTTTCTCTAACTGTAGTAATTAGGCCAGGGGTACTGCTATCCTCATCCACAAACTTCTCCCTTTCTCCTTGACGTGATGCCTGACTGACAAGGAGGGGCGATACACCATTGTGGTTGGTAAGTTGATGGGCCACATGGTCACTCTTGTGTGTATGTATTTCCCAAATGTTGACAGCCCGACTTCTCCCACAAACAAGATGCTAAACTGGTACAGGTGTGCAGGGGCGGTGTGCTGCTGGGTGGGGATTTCAATCTACTCCTTGACAGTTCCATTGATAGTTCATCCAGTGTAGCTGCCCCCAAACCACGGGCATGGCAGGTTTTACTAGACATCTGCAAAGAATTCCAGCTCAATGATGCATGGAGAACTCACTACCCAGCGACTCCGGGGTACACACACTATTCTGCTCAACATAACACTTCGACCAGAATGGACTTTTGGTTACTCTCCCCCACCCCCATAACCTGGTATACTACAATAGACATACTCCCCTGGACTTACTCCGATCATGCCCTTGTTGTGCTTAAGCGTCTCCCTAGACCTGAGGGACACGAACAGCAATGGAGGTTTCTGGGTAAAGCACTAAATGATGACTTATTTGTTTCTGAAATTGGGGATGCCATCAAGGGATACTTTGAACTAAGTACAGGTCAGTGGACACCAGGGCGACTCTATGGGATGCCTTTAAGGCGTACATACTCGGTGTGGCCATCTCCAAGCATGCCGGGGTCCTGAGGGATCTGCGGACGACATTAGCTGCCATCGAGCGCAGCAAGTAGCTGCCGAAGCCGCTATACTTTTCTCCTCTGACTCTGCTGAGGATGAGCGGAGTCGACTGGCCTTGCTGGTGGAATTCCGGGAGGCGACGGAGCCAGAAACTTGCTTCCTCAGTAAATATGCTGTGGCACGTAGATATGGCGAGGGCGAACGGCCGTGGCTCACTTTGTCGCAACTGCAGAGGCCCCCATATTCTAAAGCTTGCATTACAGAACTCTGATCCGACAAAGGGGCTGTACTGACAGACACGACCGATATCAGAGACACGTTGTTAGCCTATTACAAACAGCTGTACACCTCCAAACTAACACACACCTCCTCGGGGCGCGAAGAGTACTTTGCTGAAATTGTGTTAGTATACATGGAGAAATATATGCAGAGCCATTTGACAGACAAAATAACAGATGCCTTAGATGCACTAAACAGCTCGTCTGCCCCTGGCCTTGATGGCTTTACAGGGGACTTTTATAAGAAATATAAAGACATCCTAGCCCCGAAAATTATAGAAGTATATCACGAATCTTTGGAAAGAAACCAGCTGCCGCCATCCCGGAGGGAAGCAGTGATAGTATTACTACCCAAGCCTGGCAAGGATCGATTACTTTATAGGTCGTACCAGCCGTTATCACTTTTGAACTTCGATTACAAGATCTTGACGTGCCTTGCATTACTAAATCATATCCCCTGTTCAACTCGGTTTGTCCCACGCAGGTCCACTTCGCTAAACCTCCGCATGCTTTTTGCGGATATGCATAGAATCAACCCGCCCACTCCGGCCGCAGCCGTATTATTAGACACTGAGACAGCGTTCGATTCCCTTGAGTGGCCTGTTCTCTGGGCGGTCATGCATAGGCTGGGCATGCCCTTTGGGTTCATCAAATCGTATGATGCTGCTCTACTCAGTCCCAACAGCAAGAATTTGACTTCTTACCTGGCCCTTCACCTTGTCCCGCGGCACTAGGCAAGGCTGCCCCTATCACCGCTACTCTTCGTTCTAGCAAAGGCCCCCCTCATTCGACACTTTCAGGAGCGACACCTTCATAGGGGGCTCCAGTTTAACACAGGGCCACTACTGGCTTCTTTATATGCAGCTGATATTATCTTATACGTCCGGAATCCCCAAGAAAACTTAGATCCTCTCATCCGAGAGATCATCCGATTTGGTGGCTTCTCTGGCCTCGGCATCAATTGGCATAAGTCTGTCATCTTCACTCTTACTGCGAGTACGATCCGATCGGAATGCGAATACCCACTGACTTGGTGCTTGGACTCCTCAAGATGTTTGGGCATAAACATACATTTGCATTCTAATGAAATACTATCATCAAACTATGGAAGAGCGATACACGCACTGGAAAAGCAAGTGGACCAGTGGGTTAGATTGCCACTTTCGCTTGCTGGGCGTATCGCACTGATTAAAATGATTGTATTGCCCAAATTCTTCTATTTATTCAATAATATTCCTATTCCGCTGCCGAATCGTTGTTTTGAAACTATACACACTCACCTTATTAGGCTGACATGGGCGAGCAAATGCCCCGGAGTCCGTTGGGAGATCATGACACTTCCATATCACAAGGGTGGCTTTGGCGTTACTTATTTTCAGATGTATTATTTGGTTGCCCAGTGCAGCTACGCTCACGCCTGGTTCCATCCGGACACCAGAATCCCCTATTTACGCCCTGAGACTGATCTAGTCCTTCCGGACTCACTGCGAAGAGTCTTGCCCTAGAGCTACCCACGTGACCCACTCAACATTCAGACGGTCTCCACAACAAGCTGGGCTTGGCTAAAACTGGTCCGGATGTTGGGATCACTGCCACTATACTCCCAGAGTCTACCACTCCCGAATCCCTGTTGGATTCCTATCACGGGGGAGGGAATAGTGCAGCGCATTCTTTCACGTTTTGAAATAGCCTCCATTGGGGACCTCGCCATAGATGGATACGTTTTTTCTGCCTCTGATGAAGACAAATTTTCTGGGGCATTGTTTATGGACAAGTTTATACTTCGACTCAATGCAGCAGTTAAGGCCAAGCTTTTGGGCTACCCGGTCGAGCCTGACCCATTCCCCCGCTTAACCACAGTCCTAGACAGCGACAATGGAAAACATTTGATTTCCAAACCATACAGATCCTGTATGGAAATAGTCCCAGTTCAAGATACGAAAGTACGGGGAGCATGGGAGGCGAATCAGGGGCTCCCAATTACGGATGACCAATGGGCCGCATGCTGTCTATAAACCAAGGCGACATCGCTAAATAGCTGCTACAAACTCATTCATTTCAAATTTCTGCGCCGTATTTACATTACTCCAGTGATGTCCCACAGACTAGACCCCGACAGATCCCATTGCTGCCTAAAAATGCAAATCCCAGCAAGCAGACTTTGCACACCTGACATGGACCTGCAGCAAAATCAGCACATACTGGACTCACATACACCACATACTTTGGAAGATGACAGGCTTAGTCCTCTCCCCAACTCCGGAAGTGGCCCTTTTGGGATATGTGAAAAATATCCCAAAGACTGTTCGGAAATTCACAGCTGTTGGGCAACTCTTGGCCAAAAGGGAAATAACGCTGAATTGGGGGAGGAGGATGGCGCCAGCGAGTAAAGACTGGCTGAATAGTAGGTCATATTATAACGTGAATTAAGACTTATATGCTTCCACATTACCCAGCTCATCCCGGACCCGGGACATTTGGGGCCCTCTCAAAAAGTATATGGCAACAACACAGGCTACACCAGATGCTCGGATGAGTGCCGGCCTGGAACCTGCGGGCATTGGTTAACCTAGAAACTCCTACACAAAAGGCTGGGACACCTGTATTATGATATTCCAAATAGGATAGCTACCCACATTAAGCACTGACTGAGGCACAGGCTGAGGCGTTGGAGAAGTGATGAGCGAGATAGCACACTGTGCAAATGTACTTTAGACTGAGCATACTGCAAAACCTGCCAAGCTATTGCATATCATGTGCTAGATACCATATGTAACAGCATATTGTTTGTATACATTTTCATGACACTGGAGCTGGAACAATATTTTGTTGTCCAAATGAAACTGATAAATAAAGTTTTAAAAAAACCAACCCCATCCACAACCCAAGGGGCAGAATTACTCTAGAGGCACAGCCTGTACCAAAAGGGATATCTCTACGCCATGCATTTTCCAATAATACATAAGACCTGTTATCTAGTGGGCTTTCTGCCCTCCCCCAGGAAAGCAGATTTGGGGTAAACTCCCCAATCTGTTCCCTGGGGGGGCAGAAAGACTGTTGGGGCTTTAAGGTGGTGGGGCACGGCCCAATATCAGGGCAGAGCACCCGCACCTAAAATAAAAGTTTTTTCTTCATAATCATTGGCCTCTAGTAGGCTTTGTGGACCCTGGAAGTGCAGATTGGGCCTAAACTCCCCAACCTACAGAAAGCCAGGGTAGGCTGCACCTACTCCATTCCTTAAAAAAAAGAAAAAAAGAAAACAAAAAGAACATACTCCCTGGTGTCTATTGGCCTTTCTGCCCCCCCTGAGGCCAGATTGAGAATAACCATGCCAATGTGCCCTCCCAGGGAGGGCTGAAAGACTGCAGAGCCCTTGAATCAGAGGGGATAAGGCCTGATGCCACGGTAGGATGCCCTCAACCATTTATTTACAAATGGCCCATAATCCTAGTGTGAGGCGTTAGATAGGTTCTGAATGCTAGGTTAATAAATAATGGACCGAGACAATTCTAAATTGTTCTTCTCTCTTTATTCTAGAGTTCTTTAAAAGAATAGAAATACCACGAGTTTAAATTGGCTGGAATGTGCTAGTTACCCTTAATTCCATCCAACTGTCTCTAGTTTTCTTCCACAGACATCACTACTGCTAGAACAGAGACCCATGGAGGAAGAAAATGTGACACTCGCAAAGGCACCAAGTATTGATATCTCAACTATTTCATATCTGACGCTGTCTTATTATTCTGTTCCTTCCTTATATTCTACGCCATTTCTCTACTTTCTTTCGCCTCTCACTTTTTCACTTAATGAATTACCCCCGTCTACTTCTATAAGTTTCCCTTCATTTGGTAATTCTCCTGTCAGCATAACTGTTTCTCTCCACTTCGTCCTCTATAGCCTCTGTGACCCTCCCTTAGAAATGTTTTTTTCTTTTCTTCCTTACTTGAAAAGTAAGTAATTTATTATGATTTCTTGACTCTCTGCAACAACATAAGCAGTTACAGACTTGGCATCAGTAAACCTGGTAGGAAAACTTTAACTTTGAAATCTTTCACACACAAAAAAAAATAGCAGCTAGAAGTGAAAGTATAGTTTCACTCTCACTCTTCCCAACCTGGCCTTCCTTTCTTCTTAATTTAATTTTTTAACAAACCAGAACTTTTTACATTTTTCACTTTGCCAGGTTTTAGTTTTGTAAGTTTTTAACCGAGAGCCTGTACAGCATTGTATTCCCTCTCTGCCACCTCCAACCTCTCAACCAGACACCCACCTGTGTAAGCTAAGCTCCTCTGAGAGTATGGGAGGGGTTGGTCAGCTCTGCGGTCCATTGCAGTGAGGGGCGGCTCTGGGCAAAACCTCCTTTCTAAATTAAGCACCCCTCAGGCTTTGTCTCCTCTCTCGGTGTCACATTCCCTTGACTCACCTATTCTCTACCTTGGACGCGAGTCGAATGGGGACATCTCCTCCAATGATAAAAGACTCAGGCAGACCATGGTGCAAAGGGTCCAATTACTCTGATTCCCCACACAGGGACGGCGGACACTCAAATTACGTTTGATCCTTCTGATACTTACAATCCCTGGTCATCTGAGTGGACCCCAGATCAAACTTTGGCAGACTACGTAGCCAGTAAATCTGCCAGCCTCTGGAGGAGGAAGTCAGGGCGAGCGAGACTTAGGGCAGAGTGCCCCAAACCATCATTGAAAGGGAACGTAGCAGCCATGCCAGACATAGATGACAAGTTGTGCAACATCTTTGGCAAGTACATAGGAACCCCTAGGAAGGGCATAGATCGATTTTGGAAAACATGCCAAGATAAACTTTAAGATGTAGTAAGTCCCCTCACACAGATCATTCAGATGGCAAAGCAAATTTAAGCAATATTGGGTTCCCATATCCACAGAAATAGTGGCTTGTTAGGCCCAAGGACTATCTGCATGCTAGGCAAAGAGAACTGAGCGCTAGCAGTGGAAAGAAGGAGATCACTCCTTATCAAGATAGACCCCAAACATGGGGAATTTGCAACCTAAAAAAAGCTGGGGCCAAACAATTCAGGGAACACTGTTTCAAGAAGCTAAGTAAATTTGTTGTAACCTTTTCTGCCCTTGACAAGGCACAATCCTCCATAAAAAAGATCTTTCCCAGAAAGGTTTTTTCAGAAGCCAGATGAGGCACCAACACGGCCCCTCTAGAGACCAGTTCAAGAGGAACAATGGCTGGAATGGTGGTCAGCAGGGAACCTTCTACCCCCGCAGGGGCTCCAACAGAGGAAAGAACAACCAAACCGGCATAGGAGGCGCAATTGCCGCAGCAGGAAATTCTGGTAAGCAATATCCTTTCTTTCCCTCAAAATCTAGGGGGGGGGGGGTAAGACTCCTAAAGTGTGTTCACAATTGAGTGAGGATCCCAGGCAATCCTTGAGTCCTCCAAATGGTGCGGGGATTCCACGTACAATTCTATGGATCCCCAGTTCAGCAGGTAAGCCTGAGACCTCTGGTCTTATCAACTAAAGAGATGCATATATGGTGCCATTTACAAGTCAGTACTTCATCCAAATGGCTATTTGAGCAACGTATTCCTTGTACATGGGCTTCAGGCAGTCATAATGTTCAGAGAGTTCTACGAGTGGCTAGTGTGCTGCCATTTCATGATGGAGGGTGCCCATCTTCTAAGAGACGTTTTCCTTACAGGGGACTGGATGGTGAGGCTGGATCTCAAGGATGCCTACCTCTCAGTTCCTATCTACCCACCGCACCAGAGATGTCTCCAGTTCGCACAGAGGGAAAACATTTCGTAGTTTCGTGCTCTCCCCTTTGGCCTCTCACCGGCCCCATGGTGCTTCACCAAGCTACTGAGACCAGTGGTAGGTATGATTATCTATCTGGACGACATTCTTCTCATGACTAGTCTCAAGTGCAACTCAGACACTATCTGAACATAACTATTGTTCTTCTCTAGGACCTGGGTTTTGTCATCACTGAGCAGAAGTCCAAACTGATTCCAACCCAACAGATGACCTTTCTGAGTTTTCTAATCGATTCAGTTAAGACATCCCATAGCCTCCCATCTTCAAGGGTCTCCAACATTCAGAAGGAACTCAGAATTGTCCTGAGATGGGACAGAATATCCCTTCAGCAACTGGCCCGAATAGTGGAACTCCTATCATTATCCTTACAAGCCATCTTCCTGAGGCCTCTGCACTACCGAGCTTTACAGAGACTGAAGGCGACATACCTATGGTGGGGACTAACTTACTCAGAACTAATCTCCATGTCATCTGAAGCCAGAACAGCACTCCAGTGGTAGATCAACCACGCAGACTCCTGGAATGGGAGAGGATGTCATAGAATTGGACACCAGTCGTCTGGGCTGGGGGGGGCAGATGCAGAGACGTGGTATTAAGAGGCAGATGGTTGGAGGAGGGTCTGCAATTTCACATCAACTGCCTGCAACACATGGTCAGATCCTTCAAAGTCAAGTCCCTCACCAGAGAGAGAGAGTATCCTGTTGTGGATGGGCAACGTCTCGATGGTCAAATACATCAATCGTTTGGGAGGCATTCGCTCACAGACCCTGTCGAATTTGGCAAAGGACTTCTTGCAGTACGGTCTCCAGAAGCAGATTACAGTGACAGCATAATATCTTCCGGGGATTCAGAATACAGTACCGTACCGGAATTCCTGGAACTTCATGACAGCAGCAACTATATGGCACACCTATCCTGGCACTGATGGACAGATGGGGTCCATGCAACTTGGACCTTTTTGCAATTCGATTGTACCATCAGTTAAAAAGATTCACAATCTGGCACCGGATCTGGAACAGTCACAGTGAATGATTTCCTCCAGGACTGGTCAAAGTATCATCCATATGCCTTTCCACCATTTATGATTCCCAGAGTAGCAGCTCAAGTCAGATGACAAACAGGTGATGGTGACACTGATCTGGAAGTCGCAGGCATGGTTACCGAAACTGATGGAACTGTAGTGGGATCTCCCGAAAGAACTGCCCTCATTCCTTTCGATACTTTAGGACTAACAGAGTTGTCTGCATCTATTGGCTCTGCAGGGACTCCTCTCCCTCATGGTATGGAGGATTTCTGGGGACGCTGGAAACACAACCACCTTTGAGCAAACGCAGCAAACTTTATCCAACAAGCGTGGGCTGCAGGCATCATCAAGCGATATTGCTCGGCTTGGAGACAATGGCATTGCTGGATTTGGGAGAGACATCTGGATCCCTTAAGGGCAGATGTTACTCAAATATAAAACTGGCACAGTCAGGGCTGGCATTTCATACAGTCAATTCCTTTAGGCAGCCATCTCAGCCGGACATGATACCATTGACAGCAGGCCTGCTGGGGAACACCCTTGGGTCTGTCAACTAATGTAGGTTATTCTACTTTCTAGATCACCGGAACCCAGATATTTCAGCCTGTGGGACGTTAATAGGGTATTAAGACTAATCTTGAGTTGGCAGGCTAACCAGTACTGGTCACAAAAAGAACTGTCTGCAAGAATTCTAATCTTATTATGTCTCATTTCATGTAAGAGAGTGTCAGATGTGAGGGCACTGCTATTTCCGCTAGAATTTACACACTAGAAGGAATCACCATTACCATATCTAGGAGAACTAAGACCAGATCAGTATCTTGTCCTGATTTTTTGGAAAACCCTAAGTTATGTGTGGTAAGATGCATTAAAGCATATGACGAGATTACAGCAGGTATCAGACTTGCAGGTGATAGGCATTTACTTATTGCCATGCAGAAACCATATAAGGTGGTATCATTACCTTCAATTGCCAGGTGGGTATGGTGCATCATGGCAGAATCTGGTGTGGATATATAAACGTTTCTGGCTCATTCAACAGGGGGGCTATGGCGTCTAAACTATACAGGTAGATGGCAGACTGGAGGATATCATGGGTGGGGCAGACTGGTCAACTTTGTCGACCATTTAGAAGTTTTACCTCAGACCCACTTTGGAGGCTGCAACTCTGGTGGTAAGTAAGCTTTAAGCATGCATAATCCTCAAGTCCGGTCCTGACATAGAATGAAAAAATTCCTAGATAATGAGAAGAAAAGTGGCATTTCTATTTTGGACAAGGAGGCAAGAATTATCCCCCCTGGGGGCATCATTGGAAGATCTATTGACCCTCGCTATAGTACCTCATTTGAAATAGGTAAAGTTAATAATACATTTCAATATGTAAAGGAATGTTTATGGAGTTGGTTTGGATGTTTCTCTCAAAATCTAAAGAAGCAATGTTATTGAATCATAGTTGTCACAAAGAAAATGTTATATTGGATTGGATAACATGGGTTACCTCTCTGGGTACTGATCAAAAATTTAAATTGGACACGTGTTCAAACTTAACTTCCTCCAGTGAAGAAGAGAAGTAGGAAGGGATGTCACACATTTATATACATTGGACTGAATAATAAATGGACTATGGTTGTTATGGAGACTCATCCCCTATGGTTCATGGGATATGTAGTCTTTACTGTTTTCCTTAAGTATGTTCTTAAAAGGCTGCTGATGTAATATAGTGAAGAAAGAAATGCACATTCCTCACCTACTTGTCCTGAATAGAATTGAAACTTTCGTTCTCATTATCTAAGAACTTTTTCATTTTTCTCTTTCTGGATCCTCTAGATTCCCTCAAGGAAAAGTGGAAGTTCTTCTTTTGTTTCTTCATCTTTATGTCTCTTTTTCAGTTTTGGTCCTTCATCTACCTCACTGTTCTTTTGTATTTTTTGTCAGGTCACGTTTAGAGTGAAGTTGTCACTGGAAGATCAGGTAAGTCCTATTCTCTGCCTCCCATTTCCTTACATCATGGTCTCTAGTGATAAACACACACCCAATCTGCACCATGAGGGGTAGAAATATGGCTAGGTAGCTTTTGCCCTCTCTGGACAGAAAGCCCCCTGAGGCCAGAAAGAATGTTGGGACCCTTAGGGCAGAGATACAGCCCATATGGGCAAGAACCTCATTCTTTTTTGTAAAGATTGTAGGGCAAATGCATCAAGGTAATCCTTTGGGATTATCAAATAGCTAATTTTAAGGATTCACTATTTGGTAATCGCAAATGCCTATGCATGAAGGATTCGCAAATATTTTTATTAATCCTTAACATTCCCTAATAGTGAAACGCAATTTAGGGAATACATTCCCATTCATTCCTATAGGTCTATAAGCCTATAATGAATGTAATGCATTTGCAATTTGCGATTACCAAATTGGTAATCACAAAGTTTGCAATGCAATTGCAAGGATGCTAGAGGGCCTAAGGCCTCCCTGATGCACCCCCAAAAAAGGTATGTGTGCACTTATGGCACACACACATGCCCTAAGGGCATGTGTCTGCGCCACATAGCACTTTGAAAAATGCTTTTTTGTGCATTTTTCAAAGGATTCACAGATTACCATCAACTTGAAATTGATGGTTTGATCGTCCCAAAGCCACCCTTGATATAGGACTTCTTGCCTTTGATGTCCGGAGTCCTCACAGGCGGAGGTCTGAGCACCTGGGGCTGGTTGTTGGGGGTTCCGCCTCGGCAGCTCCTTTCATCCTTTTAAGTTGGGTCTGGAGGGATCCCAGACACACAGCAGGCCTGGAGCCAGACCTCGGGGAGGCCGGATGGGTGATCGAAACTCATCTCTCGAGGGGAGGTGGAAGGTGTGACCAAGCTACTCCTACCTCTCTCGCTCACAGGGAGTGCTCTACCCCCTGGCTGGGGATGGCGCCGACGGCCGAGGTGGCCATTTTAGGTGCAGGGACATGGGCCTCGGCCTCGGATGTCAGGAAAAATGGGGAACGAGGACGGGAAGCCCAGGGTCGGGATGTGTAACATGGCGGGAAGGGTCGGGTGGCTCAGGGTCTGGGGAAGCTATCTGGTTCAGGGGTGATCACGCCACGAGGCCGGGTCCAACACGCGTCCCCCCCAGCTGAAGGTCGGGGAGAACTACCCATCCTCTTGGGGATTCTCCTCGCTGAGGCGGAAGAACCTGGAGAGGCCGTCAGCGTTGGCGCGGTCGGTACCAGGGCGGTGTTCTACTGTGAAGTCCATCCCCTGTAGGGAGATTGACCATCGCAGCAGTTTGGGGTTCTCCCCTCTCATCTGCATGAGCCACCGTAAGGGTCGATGATCTGTCTGCACTCGGAAGTGGGTTCCGAACAGGTAGGGCCGGAGTTTCTTGAAGGCCCAGACTACTGCGAACGCCTCTCGTTCGATGGTGCTCCATCTCTGTTCTTGGGGCAGTAACCTTCTGCTGATGAAGGCCACTCGCTGATCTATACCTTCCTCATTGAGCTGGGACAGTACGGCCCGATGCCATGTTCGGAGGCGTCGGTCTGAACCACAAACTCTTTGGAGTGGTCCGGAGCTCGGAGTATGGAGGCAGTACACATTGCGGTCTTTAAGGCGTCGACCGCCTTTTGGCAGGAGGGGGTCCAGTGCACGCGCTGGGGCTGCCTCTTGGATGTCAGTTTTGTGAGAGGACCCACAATGCTGCCGTAGTCCTTTATGAATCTCCGGTAATAGCCGGTGAGGCCCAGGAAGGCTCGGACCTCGGTCTGGGTGGTGGGGGGCTCCCAGGCCAGGATGGCGTCGATCTTCGGCTGGAGCAGGGCGACCTGCCCGCTTCCGACCTGGTGGCCTAGGTAGGTCACTGACCCCTGCCCAATCTGGCACTTGCTGGCTTTCACCGTCAAGCCCGCCTGGCGCAGGGCTAGCAACACCCTCCGGAGGTGCCGGAGGTGGTCACCCCATTGGGAACTGAACACCGCAATATCGTCCAGATATGCGGCGCTGAACTCTTCCAGCCCGGCCAGGACTCGGTTCACCAGTCTCTGAAAGGTGGCCGGGGCGTTTTTCATCCCGAACGGCATCACTCGAAAGCGATAGTGCCCGTCCGGGGTGGAGAAGGCAAACCGCTCCTTGGCTCCTTCAGTGAGCACAATTTGCCAGTAGCCGCAGGTCAGGTCAAAGGTACTCAGGTAGCGAGCAGACCCCAGGCGGTCAATGAGCTCGTCCGCAAGGGGAATGGGGTGGGCGTCTGCTCGGGTGACTGCGTTGAGCCCCCGGTAGTCCACGCAGAACCGAAGTTCGGGGACAGCTCCAGGGGCCACGGCATTCGGGACCAGCACCACTGGGCTGGCCCAGGGGCCGTCGGAGGGCTCAACCACACCTAGGGCGAGCATTTTTGCGACTTCGGCCTGGATGCAGGTCGGGACGCGATCAGGCACCCGGTAGGCCCGGTGCCGCACCGGCGGGCTGTCTCCGGTGTCCACATCGTGGACACACCAGTCAGTGATTCTGGGGACTAGTAGGGAGAACAAATCTGAGAACTGCCCCAAGACCTGGCGGCAGTCCTCACGCTGCTGAGGAGTGAGGGAGGGAGAGAGGTTCACTCTATCTACGGAGCCATCCTTCTCTTTGGCACACAGGAGGTCAGGAAGAGGCTCCATTTCCTCTTCCGCTCCGTTGTCGGTGGCCAAGAGCAAGCTCAACTCCGTCCGCACGAAGTGAGGCTTGAGGCGATTTACGTGGAGGACCCGAAGGGGGTTCCGAGGGGACTGGACGTCCACCAAGTAGGTCACTTGGCTCTTCCTCTCCACAACCTTAAAGGGGCCTGTCCATTTGTCTTGGAGGGCACAGGATTTCACCGGGGACATCACCCAGACCTGCTGGCCCGGTTGAAACTTGACCAGAGTGGCATTCTGGTTGTACCAGCGCTTCATTTCCTCCTGACTTGCTTCGAGGTTGGTTTCAGCCAACGCTCGGAATTTCCGTGTCTGGTTTCGGAGGGTGAGAATGTAGCGGAACACATCGGGGGGAGGTTCTCGGGGGGCTGCTTCCCAACCCTCCTTGACGAGGCTCAGGGGCCCCCGAACGGGATGTCCGTACAGCAGCTCAAATGGGCTAAACCCCAGGGACTTCTGGGGGACCGCTCGGTACGCGAACAGGAGACAGGGAAGAAGGACATCCCATTTGCGCCGGAGGGGCTCTTCTAGGCCCATGATCATCCCCTTCAATGTCCGGTTAAACCGTTCCACTAGGCCATTGCCCTGGGGATGATACGGGGTGGTGAATTTGTAGGACACTCCACATTGTTGCCACAGGGACATCATGTACTTCGAGATGAAGTTTGTGATCACTCACGACCTCGTGGGAGAAGCCTACTCGGGAGAAAATCCCCATCAGCGCCCGTTCCCACCACGGGGGCTGTCATGGTGTGGAGGGGAATGGCTTCAGGGTACCTGGTGGCGTGGTTCACCAGGACCAGGATAAATTGGTGACCTTGGGAGGTTCTGGGGTCCAGGGGTCCTACTATGTCGATCCCGACATGCTCAAAAGGGGTGCTGATGACCGGAAAAGGCTGGAGGGGAGCCTTGGCGGTGCCTCCACTCTTTCCACTAGCCTGGCACGTGGGGCAGGACTTACAGTGGGTCTCTACATTCGTTCTCATTTTGGGCCAATAAAAGTGAGTGACTAGGCGATCGTAGGTCTTATGTTGGCCCAAGTGTCCCGTCAGGGGTACATCATGGGCCAGACTCAGGAGGAAGTCTCGGAAGCGTAGGGGTACCACGAGCACCCGACCCTAGCTCCGCAGACCTCTGTTCGCTGTACAGGAGGCCATTCTCCCAGTATAAGGAATGAGTTCCAGACTTGTCGTCGGAGTCCTTCCAGGGACGGGCAAGCAGCTTGCTCCCGACAGAACTCCTCTCGGGAGGGGCCTCCCTCGAGGCGCCACTGCGCCAACCCGGGCAGATCATCTATCTCAGGGAGCTGGGCGGCCTCGGGATGCAAGGCCTCGTGGTCGGGGACGGGTTCTCCTTCCAGGGAGAGGCCGTGGGGCTCAGCTCGATCTTCCCTATCTTCTTCCACCGGGAGGTGGTTGGGAGGCTCGGTGGCGACCGCCCGATGGGGGGTAGTCGGGCGGACATGGATCGAGTGGTGGCGCAAACCCACTCGGGTAGGCCCATCATGCCCAGGTGGGTCTTTCGTTCTACCTGTCTCCAGGGGGAACTTTCCAGGTCGTTGCCCAGGAGACAGTCTACGGGTTGGGAGGCCCTGACAGCGACTCATAACTCTCCTGTCACTCCCCCCCATTCGAACGGTACTAGGGCCATCTTGCAAAGACTCTCAGTGTTGTCAGCGGACAATACGGGGCAAAGGACATTTGGAATGATCTGGTCCTTCCTGACTAGGTGGCTGAGGATACCTGTGATACTTGCCCCGGTGTCACGAAGAGCCTCTACACGGTGGCCGTTCACCGTCACTAGTTGTCGGTACTTCTTGGTATTATCGGGCAAGGGGGCCCCCGGGATCATCTCTTGGTCTCCTAGGGATACTAGGGCCATGACGGCGGGTTCCGACTCTTCGGTGTCCTCCATCTCCTCCCCTAGAGCTACATTTGCTACCTGTCTGGCTGGGGGAGCCGTTGTAGAGGACCGCTGGACCATGGGACACAGGGGGTCACTGGCGTAATGCCCGGTCTGTTGGCACCGGTAACAGGAAATCGTGACCCGGTGCCCACGGTGGCCCAGGGGAGCAGAAGTGACTGGTGGGGTGGCTGGTATGGTCTGGGTTTGGCCTCTGGGGGGACTACGCTGGGGTCCTGACTGGGAATCCTTCTGTCTACCTTGGTTCCCCCCACCCCTCTGGCGGGGAGATCCCTGACTGTTTTTAGGGGGGTCTACTACGGGGTATTTACCCAGCGATCAGCCTCCACAGCCAGCTTCCTCGGGTCGGCAAGCTTGCTGTCAAGCAGATGCTGGCGGAGTTCCACAAAACAGTTCACGGACAGATGTTCCCAGAGCATGAGGTCAGTGAGTTCTTCCATGGTGGTCACCTTGCTGCCCTTGACCCACCCGTCGAATGCTCTGCTGAAAAAGTTGACGTACTCCACCCAGGTACTGCCAGGAATCTTCTTACAGTCCCGGAACCGCTGGCGGTACATTTCTGGAGTGAGGCCATATCTCGTCAGAAGGGCCTCCTTCATGTGGCTGTAGGAGTTCTGCATAGAGGATGGTAGGTCGAGCAGGGTGTCTCTCCCCTCGCTCAGGAATCGGCCCCACAGCCCAGCTCCCCAATCTTTCTGCGGAACTCGGTGGGAGGTCATGGCGACTTCGTAGGCTTTAAACCATTGCTGGATATCATCTTTCTTATAGTATTCTCTCACCACATCCTTGTGGATGTGGACCTTTGGTTCTGGCGGGGGAACCGCTTCCCGGCTCCCTAAGGTGCGATTCTCTTTGCTCCGGGACTTGAGCTCGATCTCCTTCAGGCCGCGCTCGTGCTCCAGCTGGAGTCTCTTGTCTTCATGTTCTCGTTGGAGCTTGTTTTCCTCCAACTCTCCTTGGACTCGTAGTTGTTCCACCACTAGTCTTTTCTGGGGGATACGGGATGATCTTGGTTCCAGCCGGACCAGGGTAGTCTCTCAAGCCGCGATCGAATCAGCAGGGCTCACGGTGATCTTCTTGGTTGCAAAGGAGCCGCGAACGAATCAGCAGGGCTCAAGAGTCTCAAAGTAGCGATGGAGCCGCAACAGCGTCAGCAGGGCTCGGTGGTCTTCTCGGTTGCAAGGAGCCGCAAACGAATCAGCAGGGCTCAGTGGTCTTCTCGGTTGCAAGGAGCTGCGAACGAATCAGCAGGGCTCAGTGGTCTCCTCGGTTGCAAGGAGCCTCGAACGAATCAGCAGGGCTCAGTGGTCCTCTCGGTTGCAAGGAGACGCGAACGAATCAGCAGGGCTCAAGAGTTCTCCGGATAGTAGGGAAGCCGCGACCAGGTCAGCAGGGCTCTCGTAGTCCAGGATACAACTGGTTTGATCGTCCCAGAGCCACCCTTGATATAGGACTCCTTGCCTTTGATGTCCGGAGTCCTCGCAGGCGGAGGTCTTAGCACCTGGGGCTGGTTGTTGGGGGTTACGCCTCGGCGGCTCCTTTCATCCTTTCAAGTTGGGTCTGGAGGGATCCCAGACACTCAGCAGGCCTGGAGCAAGCCCTCGGGGAGGCCGGATGGGTGATCGAAACTCATCTCTCGAGGGGAGGTGGAAGGTGTGACCAAGCTACTCCTCCCTCTCTCGCTCACAGGGAGCGCTCTACCCCCTGGCTGGGGATGGCGCCGACAGCCGAGGTGGGCTGGAACGGGCTGGCATTTTAGGTGCAGGGACATGGGCCTTGGCCTCGGATGTCAGGAAAAATGGGGGACGAGTACTGGAAGCCCAGGGTCTGGAATGTGTAACATG
Organism: Lissotriton vulgaris; assembly: GCF_964263255.1. Taxonomy (NCBI): domain Eukaryota; kingdom Metazoa; phylum Chordata; class Amphibia; order Caudata; family Salamandridae; genus Lissotriton; species Lissotriton vulgaris. The sequence continues at coordinate 1,104,413,946 of NC_141693.1, forward strand.
GCGATAAGGGTCGGGTGGCTCAGGATCTGGGAAAGCTATCTGGTTCAGGGGTGACCACGCCACGAGGAGTGGTGTAGATAGGACTCCCAGCAGTGCCCAGACATAGGAGGGGGTGCAGATAGGACTCCCAGCAGTGCCCAGACAGTATAGGGGGTGGCTGAATAGAACTCCCAGCAGTGCCCAGACATAGGAGGGGTGGCTGGATAGGACTCCCAGCAGTGCCCAGACATATGAGGGTGGCTAGATAGAACTCCCAGCAGTGCCCAGACATAGGAGGGGGGTGTAGATAGGACTCCCAGAAGTGCCCAGACATAGGAGGGGTGGCTGGATAGGACTCCCAGCAGTGGCCAGACATAGGAGGGGGTGTAGATAGGACTCCCAGAAGAGCCCAGGCATAGAAGGGGTGGTTTGATAAGACTCCCAGCAGTGCCCAGACATAGGAGGGGGTGTTGATATGACTCCCAGCAGTGCCCAGACATAAGAGGGGTGGCTGGATAGGTCTCGCAGCAGTGCCCAGACATAGGAGGGGCATGTAGATAGGTCTCCCAGCAGTGCCCAGACATCGAAGGGGGGTGTAGATAGGACTCCCAGCAGTGCCCAGACAGTACAGGGCGTGGCTGAATAGGACTCCCAGCAGTACCCAGACATAGGAGGGGTGGCAGGATAGGACTCTCAGCAGTGCTCAGACAAAGGAGGGGTGGCTGGATAGGTCTCCCAGTAGTGCCCAGACATAGGAGGGGGTGTAGATAGAACTCCCAGCAGTGCCCAGACATAGGAGGGGGTATATATAGGACTCCCACCAGTGCCCACACAGTATGGGGGGGCTGGATAGGACTCCCAGCAGTGCCCAGGCATAGGAGGGTGGCTGGATAGGACTCCGAGCAGTGCCCAGACATAGGAGGGGGTGTAGATAGGACTCCCAGCAGTGCCCAGACATAGGAGGGTGGCTGGAGAGGACTCCCAGCAGTGCCCAGACATAGGAGGGGGTGTAGATAGGACTCCCAGCAGTGCCCAGACATAGGAGGGGGGTGTAGATAGGACTCCCAGCAGTGCCCGGACATAGGAGGGGTGGCTGGATAGGACTCCCGTCAGTGGCCAGACATAGGAGGGGGTGTAGATAGGACTCCCAGCAGTGCCCAGACATTGAAGGGGTGGCTTGATAGGACTCCCAGCAGGTCCCAGACATAGTAGGGGGTATAGATAGGACTCCCAGCAGTGCCCAGACAGTAAAGGGGGTGGCTGTATAGGACTCCCAGCAGTGCCCAGACATAGGAGGGGTGGCTGGATAGGACTCCCAGCAGGTCCCAGACATAGCAGGGGGGTGTAGATAGGACTCCCAGCAGTGCCAAGACAGTATAGGGGGTGGCTGTATAGGACTCCCAGCAGTGCCCAGACATAGGAGGGGTGGCTGGATAGGACTCCCAGCATTGCCCAGACATAGGAGGGGTGGCTAGATAGGAAGCCCAGCAGTGCCAAGACATAGGAGGGGTGGCTGGATAGACCTCCCAGCAGTGCCCCGACATAGCAGGAGGTGTAGACAGGACTCCCAGCAGTGCCCAGACATAGGAGGGGTGGCTGGATAGGACTCCCAGCAGTGCCCAGACAGTACAGGGGGTGGCTGGATAGGACTCCCAGCAGTGCCCAGACATAGGAGGGGTGGCCGGATAGGACTCCCAGCAGTGCCCAGACATAGGAGGGGTGGCTGGATAGGACTCCCAGCAGTGCCAAGACATAGGAGGGGTGGCTGGATAGGACTCCCAGCAGTGCCCAGACATAGGAGGGGGGTGTAGATAGAACTCCCAGCAGTGCCCAGACATAGGAGGGCGGTATATATAGGATTCCCTGCAGTGCCCACACAGAATGGGGGGGCTGGATAGGACTCCCAGCAGTGCCCAGACATAGGAGGGGTGGCTGGATAGGACTCCCAGCAGTGCCCAGACATAGGAGGGGGTGTAGATAGGACTCCCAGCAGTGCCCAGACATAGGAGGGGTGGCTGGAAAGGACTCCCAGCAGTGCCCAGACATAGGAAGGGGTGTAGATAGGACTCCCAGCAATACCCAGACATAGGAGGGGGTGCAGACAGGACTCCCAGCAGTGCCCAGACATAGGAGGGGTGGCTAGATAGGACTCCCAGCAGTGCCCAGACATAGGAGGGGGTTGTAGATAGGACTCTCAGCAGTGCCCGGACAGTATAGGGGGTGGCTGGATAGGACTCCCAGCAGTGCCCAGACATAGGAGGGGTGGCTGGATAGGACTCCCAGCAGTGCCCAGACATAGGAGGGGTGGCTGGATAGGACTCCCAGTAGTGCCCAGACATAGGAGGGGGGTGTAGATAGGACTCCCAGCCGTGCCCAGACATAGGAGGGGGTGTTGGTAGTACTCCCAGCAGTGTCCAGACAGTATAGGCAGTGGCTAGATAGGACTCCCAGCAGTGCCCAGACATAGGAGGGGGTGCAGATAGGACTCCCAGCAGTGCCCAGACAGTATAGGGGGTGGCTGGATAGGACTCCTAGCAGTGTCCAGACATAGGAGGGGTGGCTGGATAGGACTCCCAGCAGTGCCCAGACATAGGAGGATGGCTGGAGAGGACTCCCAGCAGTGCCCAGACATTGGAGGGGGTGTAGATAGGACTCCCAGCAGCAGTGCCCAGACATAGCAGGGAGGTGTAGATAGGACTCCCAGCAGTGCCCAGACATAGGAGGGGTGGCTGGATAGGACTCCCGGCAGTGGCCAGACATAGGAGGGGGAGTAGATAGGACTCCCAGCAGTGCCCAGACATAGAAGGGGTGGCTTGATAGGACTCCCAGAAGTGCCCAGACATAGGAGGGGGTGTAGCTAGGACTCCCAGCAATACCCAGACATAGGAGGGGGTGCAGACAGGACTCCCAGCAGTGCCCAGACATAGGAGGGGTTGCTAGATAGGACTCCAGCAGTGCCCAGACATAGGAGGGGGGTGTAGATAGGACTCTCAGCAGTGCCTGGACAGTATAGGGGGTGGCTGGATAGGACTCCCAGCAGTGCCCAAACATAGGAGGGGTGGCTGGATAGGACTCCCAGCTGTGCCCAGACATAGGAGGGGTGGCTGGATAGGACTCCCAGTAGTGCCCAGACATAGGAGGGGGTGTAGATAGGACTCCCAGCAGTGCCCAGACATAGGAGGGGGTGTAGGTAGTACTCCCAGCAGTGTCCAGACAGTATAGGCGGTGGCTTGATAGGACTCCCAGCAGTGCCCAGACATAGGAGGGGGTGTAGATGGGACTCCCATCAGAGCCTAGACATAGAAGGGGTGGCTGGATAGGACTCCCAGCAGGTCCCAGACATAGTAGGGGCTATAGATAGGACTCCCAGCAGTGCCCAGACAGTAAAGGGGGTGGCTGTATAGGACTCCCAGCAGTGCCCAGACATAGGAGGGGTGGCTGGATAGGACTCCCAGCATTGCCCAGACATAGGAGGGGTGGCTAGATAGGAAGCCCAGCAGTGCCAAGACATAGGAGGGGTTGGCTGGATAGACCTCCCAGCAGTGCCCAGACATAGAAGGGGGTGTAGACAGAACTCCCAGCAGTGCCCAGACATAGGAGGAGTGGTTGGATAGGACTCCCAGCAGTGCCCAGACATAGGAGGGGGTATAGATTGGACTCCCAGCGGTGCCCAGACATAGGAGGGGGGTGTAGATAGGACTCCCAGCAGTGCCCAGACATAGGAGGGGTGGCTGGATAGGACTCCCAGCAGTGCCCAGACATAGGAGAGGGGTGTAGATAGGACTCCCAGCAGTGCCCAGACATAAGAGGGGTGGCTGGATTGGAAGACTCCCAGCAGTGCCCAGTTATAGGAGAGGCATGTAGATAGGACTCCCAGCAGTGCCCAGACATAAGAGGGGGTGTAGATAGGACTCCCAGCAGTGCCCCGACATTGGGGGGATGGCTGGATAGGACTCCCAGCAGTGCCCAGACATAGGAGGGGGTGTAGATAGGACTCCCAGCAGTGCCCAGACATAGGGGGGGGGGGTGCAGATAGGACTCCCAGCAGTGGCTAGACATAGGAGGGGTGGCTGGATAGGACTCCCAGCAGTGCCCAGACATAGGAGGGGGTGTAGATAGGACTCACAGCAGTGCCCAGACATAGAAGGGGTGGCTTGATAGGACACCCAGCAGTGCCCAGACATAGGAGGGGGTGTAGATAGGACTCCCAGCAGTACCCAGACAAAGGAGGGGGATGCAGATAGGACTCCCAGCAGTGCCCAGACATAGGAGGGGTGGCTAGATAGGACTCCCAGCAGTGCCCAGACATAGGAGGGGGGTGTAGATAGGACTCCCAGCAGTGCCCGGACAGTATAGGAGGTGGCTGTATAGGACTCCCAGCAGTGCCCAGACATAGGAGGGGTGGCTGGATAGGACTCCCAGCAGTGCCCAGACATAGGAGGGGTGGCTGGATAGGACTCCCAGTAGTGCCCAGACATAGGAGGGGGGTGTAGATAGGACTTCCAGTAGTGCCCAGATATAGGAGCGGGTGTAGGTAGTACTCCCAGCAGTGTCCAGACAGTATAGGGGGTGGCTGGATAGGACTCCCGGCAGTGCCCAGACATAGGAGGAGTGGCTGGATAGGACTCCCCGCAGTGGCCAGACATAGGAGGGGGTGTAGATAGGACTCCCATCAGTGCCCAGACATAGGAGGGTGTTAGACCTGGCACCTTGGCGTGAGTCTCCCTTCCACTTTTTGCTGATGTGCCTCCGATGTTTTGCTGGTTTTCCGATACTCAGGGCACTGCGCCACGGCTGATCCGTGCCGCAGTGCAAGTGCTCCCTACTGTAAAACTGTACATACGATTGGTATCCATGATTGGTGCATTGGATTTACTGTCAGTCCCTAGTAAAGCGCACTAGAGAGTGCCGGGGCTTGTAGATGCCAATACTGCTGGTGGGCCTGCAGCGCTGGTTGCGCCACCCACCAAAGCAGCCGTAAAGTTGTGTCTGGGAACTGCGACCGCAGAACCCGCGTGCGGTCTCGTACTGTCACGCTAGCTGGGCAAGTACACTCACTTGCCAGCCCCTGAACCTTCCCTTGACTACATATTAGTCACCCCTATGGTAGGCCTGCGGGCGGGGTGCGTTGTAGGTGTAAGGTAGGACAAGCCCTGATGTGTGTGGCCTGTCCTAGTAGTGACTTACAACCAAGACCGTATTTCACTATTGAAGGCTACCTGCTCCCTTAGGCCAGCCTGAGCTGCGAGAATTATTACACCCTATAATTCCCGCAGGCTCAAGGAGCATGGTAGCGAGTCATGTTTAGTATGCCTGAACTCAGGATGATAAAGTATTTCTTGTAGTCAAGTTTATTTTAGTATCCTGGGTTTGCAAATGCTACTTTTAGAAAGTTAGCATTTGCTTGCTTAACCATTTCAGCCCGCCTCTGCTGGTATGTGTATCTGACTGTCTGGGATGTGTGAGTGACAGGGCTGGAGGGATGACAGGTGGTGAATGCGCAGATTACACCTTAGTGGGAGGTAGGAGTGCCTCTTGACTCGAACTGTAGCTGTGCTCGGCCACCACAATGCTGGCTCCACCCTCCTGGGGAGCGGCGGATGACTCTGCCGGCACCTGGCCCAGGAAGGGCGAAGCCCCCATCAACAAGGTACTCTGGCCGCCCCTGTCCGCACAATGCTGGCTCCACCCCCTGTGGGGCGTCTGATGCGCCTGCCCCTCACACTGAAAGCAGAAGCCGGAGTACACCCGCCGGGGTACTCAAGGACTGAGAGTGGCTATGCAAAGGCCCCCCTGGCCTGCGAGAACAAAAGAATTGGCCTATAAAAGAAGGAGCCCTGCTCCTTGAAAATTAGATCCTGTTTGGGCCACAGAAGGACTCTGCCCTACGAGAAGGACCGTGAGAGACAAGGAAGGGTGCTGACTCTTGACTGTGTCTGGTGCCTTGCTGCTGAAGGAGAGAAAGAAGAAAAGACTACGAGAAGACTTTTGCTTTACTTTGTGCCAAACTCTGCTAAAGAGATCTCCAAGGGCTTGCTGTGAACTTGCCCCCTGACCAGCGTCCCAGGACCAGTGGACGCTACCCCCTGAAGGAAAGCGACTGCGGGTGCTGACCATCGCCGCAGCACCGACGGAGGAATCTCCTCCAAGGCAACAACATCCACCTGACCACCGTGACCGGGGCCCAAAGCAACAGCGAGAGCAAAGCAAGGACCAGCCGCTGCTGGCCCGAACACCGTGACCGCACTTGCACCGGGAGCCCGAGAGCAAAGCGAAGGAGGACCCGTCCGGTCCGAGCTCTCGAGGTGACTGCATAACGAGCAGTCACTCACCTGCAAAGACGGACAGTTGCCCTGTGAGAATCCGCAAAGTCGGTAACCTGCCCGACAGCCCAGCTGTGAGCGCACAGCTGCACCGGCACGTGGCTGGGTACGTCCTGCACTTGGGGACCGTACTGCCACCTGCCACCACCGCACAGCCGCCGCCGCCAGGGTCGGAGCAGACGACGAAGAGAGGACCCTGCCGCCACAGAACACCGCTGCCCCGGATGACCAGTGACCTACCCGGCTGAAGAGCCGCAACGATCAGCGACCCCGGGAAGGCAACGCGACGTGGGACAGATCCCCTGGAAGCCGCCGGCTCCACAAGAACTTTGGTTAACACCGGCCTACGGGCCCAAAGAGAAGTGCTATAAGAACTGTGGTAACCCGAACTGAGTAACTTGCAACCGTTATCATAAAGTACGTTGACTGTATTCACAAGCCTGCTTAAAATCTATATAAAGATATATATTTTTACAGAATACAGTCTGGTCTCGTTGTGTGGTGGGTTGGTTGTAAAGGTGTACTATTGCAAGTGTTTAACCTATATGCCCCAAAGATTAGCCTGCGACTGCTTAAGCCACACTACCTAGAGGGTAAGCAGAGGTTGTCTGGAAGGTAACCCTCAGCCCTGACGAGGAAGAGGAGAGTCCCTGCTTGTCGCTAGTGTTGCACTGCGCCAACTAGAGACACCCCTTCCTACATTGGTGGCAGCGGTGGGATTTTTCGAATTTACACTTGCGATATCTATACCTGAGCTTCTGACCACTACACAAGGATTACGGTCCAGTTACTTAGCCACAGACTTTGCTTTTGAATTTTGCCGAAAAGAAGATTCCGAGCGCAGAAGCCATGCCGGGCACAAAGAGCCTGGATGGAGCAGAGTCCACGACCTCCGAGGTGTTGGAGGTGGAGTGGGACGCCGCAAAGCTGGATAAGTACTCCAAAACTGAACTGAAGTTTTTCTGTAGGAAACTCAAGGTTCCGCACGCTGGTTGCAAGAATAAGCCAGAGCTCTACAAGGCCCTGAAAGCCTGGGTGGAGTCCAGAAAGACCCCGGAGGATCAAGACGCCCTTGCGGAGCAAGTTGCAACTGAGGAGCAGAATGCACTTGGGGATCTGATCGACCTCGAGAGGCAAGACAGCGAGCACAGCTTTGGTAAAGGCCTGTCGCCAGAGGAGCTGGCGGACAGGAAGGAAACGAGGAATCACGAAAGAAAGCTGGCAGAATTGAAAATCCAACTGGAGCTTGAAACAAAAAGAATGGCACTGGAAGAGCGAAAGCACCAAATGGATTATGAAGTAAAAATGAGGGAGATAAGTCTCAAGGAGAGAGACTTGGATCGTCCTCCCTCTGGTGGCAGCACATCGCCAGTGCAGGTAGAGTCAAGAGTGCACATCCCGAAGGACGTAGTTAAGGAGTTCTTTAAGGGGGATGACATAGGACAGTGGTTTAGGGCATACGAGGTAGCCATGTCCTCCCACCGGGTCCCTGACAAGGATTGGGGAGCGGGGTTGTGGGGAAGGTTCCTTAGCGAAGGGAGAGATACCTTGCTAGATTTGCCCGTTGAAAATCAGAGATCCTATGCCCACATGAAAGAAGCTTTAATGAACAGGTACGGGCTTACCCCTGAAATGTATAGACAGAAGTTTAGGGGATGTACTAAGCGGCCTGGGAATACGTATGTGGAGTATGTGACTTACTTTTGCAGAGCACTGGATGGTTGGGTGAAAGGTAACAAAATTAATGATTTTCAAGGTCTCTTTGATTTAATTGCATGGGAGCACTTGTCTGATCACTGTTTTCCTGAGTTACGCCAACACCTGATCGATAGCAAGCTGTCCAACCCGAGGAAGCTTGCTGAGGAGGCGGACCGCTGGCTCAGCACCAGGGTCCACAAGGGTCCCGTGGGAGACTCCGCCAAGAGTGGGCAGGGTCCCCAGCAGAAGAGTGGGGGGGACAAAGGGGGAAAACAGAAAGGGTTCCAAAAAGGCCCCCAAAGTAGTTCCCAAGGGAGCCCGCAGCAGGGTTCTCAGCCTCCCCCACCTCCGAAGCAGAATGGGGCCCCGACAGGTAAACCTGTTCCAAAGGGGCCCTTCAATTGTTTCAAATGTGGCGAGCCTGGGCACATATCCAGTGACCCCAAGTGTCGCCTATTTGGAAAACCCGCACCCACTGGTGCTCCGCCCCGTCAAGTGACTAGCGTTCACCTGGGAGAAGAAATGATGGTCCCGGGGGGTGGAGATCCCGTTCACATGACCCTGGTCTCGCTAGGAGACAGCGAGATGGTCCCTACGAACTACCTGCCCTCTAACACTAAGAAATATGGGCAGGTGGTGATCATCAATGGTAAGGAAGCTGAGGCTCTTAGAGACACAGGAGCCAGTGTAACTGCAGTGAGGCAGCACCTGGTGTCTCAAGAGCAGGTTGTACCCCATGCCTACTGTAGGGTTATCAACGCTGATAATTCAGAGAGTCAGTGTCCGATGGCTCAAGTTCCCTTCGAGTGGGGGGGGGGGTCTCTGGTACTCTGCAGGTCTGTGTGAGAAAAACCATGCCTGTTGACTGTTTGCTAGGGAACGACTTGGAGCACTCCCCTTGGGAAAAGGTGGAGAAGACGACTCACCTGCGGATGGTGGGTCTGCCTGACTGGGCGTGCGTGACCACCCGGTCAATGGCAGCCAGTAGGGGTGATCGAGAGGCCCTGGGGCCTGAAGGAGAGGCCCAGGAACCGGCCTTAGGGAGAAGGCGCAGGGGGCGCGGGAAACCGGCTCCTGAAGTTCCCACGGTCCAGGAGGAAGCAGACCTTGAGGGGGATGCCCTGGAGCCTACAGGGGAACAGATCGCCGAACTGGGGGACCTGCCTGAGCTGACCCATTGGCAGCAAGAAGGAGGACCCTCCAGGGAGGAATTCTGCAGGGAGCAGAAAGAATGCCCTTCTCTCGTGGGTATGCGGCAGCAGGCTGCAGACCAGGCCAATGGTGTTCAGGCCAAAACACATTACGTGTACTGGGAGAACGACCTCCTGTATTCGGAGCCTAAGGCTGCTGAACCTGGGTCAGCCCGTGTGCTGGTGGTACCCCAGAAGTTCAGAGCCTTCCTACTGGGTCTGGCTCATGATGTGCCTTTAGCAGGACATTTGGGGATGGACAAGACCTATGACAGGCTTGTCACCCACTTTTACTGGCCCCAAATGCATAAGAGTTCAGATGCTTATTGCAGAACCTGTCCGACTTGCCAGGCAAGTGGGAAGACGGGAGGGAAGAACAAGGCTCCCCTCCAACCCTTCCCTGTGGTCGGTACGCCATTCCAGCGGGTGGGTATTGACATCGTTGGGCCTCTGGACCCCAAGACAGCCATGGGCAACAGGTTCATCCTGGTCTTGGTGGACCATGCCACCCGGTACCCTGAAGCCATCCCTCTGAGGACAGTGACGGCTCCCGTGGTGGAGCGTGCACTGATGGGAATTTTCTCACGAGTAGGATTCCCTCTAGAGGTGGTGAGCGACAGGGGGACCAATTTCATATCGAAGTATATGAAGTCCCTTTGGCAGGAGTGTGGCGTGACGTATAAGTTCACCACGCCCTACCATCCCCAAGGTAACGGGTTGGTTGAAAGATTCAACCGCACCCTAAAAGGCATGATCATGGGCCTGGAAGGTCCGATGAGGCGTAAGTGGGACATCCTCTTACCATGCCTGCTCTTTGCATATCGCGAGGTGCCACAGAAGTCCCTAGGGTTCAGCCCCTTTGAACTACTGTACGGTCACCCCGTGAGAGGACCGCTGAGTTTGGTAAAGGAAGGCTGGGAGCAATCTCCCAGGAAACCTCCCCAGAATGTATATAGCTACATGCTGGCCTTCAGAAACCAGACCAGACGCTTCAGACAACTTGCCGAGGCAAATCTGGAAGCGAGCCAGGAGGAAATGAAGCGGTGGTACGATCAGAATGCCACTCTGGTCGAGCTTCAGCCTGGACAAGAGGTGTATGTCCTGGCCCCAGTGGAGCCCTGTGCCCTTCAGGATAAGTGGACAGGACCATTTGAGGTTGTGGAGCGCAAGAGCCCCGTGACATACTTGGTGGACATGAAGACACCCAGGAACCCTTTGCGGGTCCTACATATCAACCGCCTCAAGCCCCACTTGCGAAGGTCCGAAGTGGGCATGTTGTTGGCAACCGATGACGGAATGGAGGAGGAGTCAGAGCCTCTTCCTGACCTCTTGGTGGCCTGTGAGAAAGATGGGTCAGTGGATGGAGTTAACCTCTCACCCACCCTGACCGCCGAACAACAGGAGGACTGCCGCCAGTTGCTGGGGCAGTTTCCAGACCTGTTCTCCCTGGTTCCGAGTGTCACAGATTGGTGCGTCCATGATGTGGACACTGGAGACAGCTTACCTGTGAAGCATAAGGCTTACAGGGTGACTGACAGGGTCCGGGCCTGCATCAAGGAGGAGGTCTCCAAGATGCTTGCCCTCGGGGTGGTTGAGTCTTCCAGCAGTCCTTGGTCCAGCCCCGTGGTCTTGGTTCCGAAGGCTGCTGCGCCGGGAGCCACACCCGAACTCCGGTTCTGTGTGGACTACAGAGGACTCAATTCAGTCACGAAGACTGACGCGCACCCCATCCCCAGAGCTGACGAGCTCATTGATCGGCTAGGGGCTGCCCGGTTCCTCAGCACGTTTGATTTAACGTCTGGGTACTGGCAGATCGCCTTGACCGATGGGGCAAAGGAGAGGTCGGCATTCTCTACACCAGATGGGCATTTCCAGTTCCGGGTTATGCCATTTGGAATGAAGAATGCCCCTGCCACCTTTCAGAGATTGGTCAACCAGGTGTTGGCTGGACTGGACGAGTTCAGTGCCGCCTACCTGGATGACATCGCAGTGTTCAGCGGTACCTGGCCCGAACACCTGCGACACCTCTGGGAAGTGTTGATGGCCCTGCGCAGAGCAGGCCTCACAATCAAGGCAAGCAAGTGCCAGATTGGGCAGGGTTCCGTGGTGTACTTGGGACACCAAGTTGGGAGTGGCAAGGTAGCCCCCCTGCAGCCCAAAATCGAGACCATCCTGGCTTGGGAACCCCCCAGGACCCAGACTGCAGTGAGATCCTTCCTGGGGCTCACTGGGTATTACAGGAGGTTTGTCAAGGGCTATGGCACGATCGTGACCCCCTTGACAGAGCTGACTTCGAAGAAGCAGCCCAGGAATGTGATTTGGACTGACACCTGTCAGAAGGCTTTTGACACCCTGAAGACTGCCATGTGCACGGCGCCCGTGCTCCTGGCCCCTGATTTCTCCAAGGAGTTCATTGTGCAAACAGACGCTTCAGAGCATGGTGTAGGGGCTGTTCTTTCACAGATGACTGAGGAGGGCTTTGACCAACCCGTAGCCTTCATAAGTAGGAGGTTACTTCCACGGGAAAGTAGGTGGAGTGCAATAGAGCGTGAAGCATTTGCTGTGGTCTGGGCGCTGAAGAAGCTAAGACCCTACTTGTTTGGGTCTCACTTTCGAGTTCAGACGGACCACAGGCCCCTCAGATGGTTGATGCAAATGAGGGGTGAGAACCCGAAACTGTTGAGGTGGTCCATTTCTCTACAGAGTATGGACTTTACGGTGGAACACCGCCCTGGCACCGATCACGCCAACGCTGACGGTCTGTCCAGATTTTTCCGCCTTAGTGATGTGGAACTCCCTGGGGAAGGGTAGTTCCCCCCACATTTCAGCTGGAGGGGACACATGTTAGACCTGGCACCTTGGCGTGAGTCTCCCTTCCACTTTTTGCTGATGTGCCTCCGATGTTTTGCTGGTTTTCCGATACTCAGGGCACTGCGCCACGGCTGATCCGTGCCGCAGTGCAAGTGCTCCCTACTGTAAAACTGTACATACGATTGGTATCCATGATTGGTGCATTGGATTTACTGTCAGTCCCTAGTAAAGCGCACTAGAGAGTGCCGGGGCTTGTAGATGCCAATACTGCTGGTGGGCCTGCAGCGCTGGTTGCGCCACCCACCAAAGCAGCCGTAAAGTTGTGTCTGGGAACTGCGACCGCAGAACCCGCGTGCGGTCTCGTACTGTCACGCTAGCTGGGCAAGTACACCCACTTGCCAGCCCCTGAACCTTCCCTTGACTACATATTAGTCACCCCTATGGTAGGCCTGCGGGCGGGGTGCGTTGTAGGTGTAAGGTAGGACAAGCCCTGATGTGTGTGGCCTGTCCTAGTAGTGACTTACAACCAAGACCGTATTTCACTATTGAAGGCTACCTGCTCCCTTAGGCCAGACTGAGCTGCGAGAATTATTACGCCCTATAATTCCCGCAGGCTCAAGGAGCATGGTAGCGAGTCATGTTTAGTATGCCTGAACTCAGGATGATAAAGTATTTCTTGTAGTCAAGTTTATTTTAGTATCCTGGGTTTGCAAATGCTACTTTTAGAAAGTTAGCATTTGCTTGCTTAACCATTTCAGCCCGCCTCTGCTGGTATGTGTATCTGACTGTCTGGGATGTGTGAGTGACAGGGCTGGAGGGATGACAGGTGGTGAATGCGCAGATTACACCTTAGTGGGAGGTAGGAGTGCCTCTTGACTCGAACTGTAGCTGTGCTCGGCCACCACAATGCTGGCTCCACCCTCCGGGGGAGCGGCGGATGACTCTGCCGGCACCTGGCCCAGGAAGGGCGAAGCCCCCATCAACAAGGTACTCTGGCCGCCCCTGTCCGCACAATGCTGGCTCCACCCCCTGTGGGGCGTCTGATGCGCCTGCCCCTCACACTGAAAGCAGAAGCCGGAGTACACCCGCCGGGGTACTCAAGGACTGAGAGTGGCTATGCAAAGGCCCCCCTGGCCTGCGAGAACAAAAGAATTGGCCTATAAAAGAAGGAGCCCTGCTCCTTGAAAATTAGATCCTGTTTGGGCCACAGAAGGACTCTGCCCTACGAGAAGGACCGTGAGAGACAAGGAAGGGTGCTGACTCTTGCCTGTGTCTGGTGCCTTGCTGCTGAAGGAGAGAAAGAAGAAAAGACTACGAGAAGACTTTTGCTTTACTTTGTGCCAAACTCTGCTAAAGAGATCTCCAAGGGCTTGCTGTGAACTTGCCCCCTGTCCAGCATCCCAGGACCAGTGGACGCTACCCCCTGAAGGAAAGCGACTGCGGGTGCTGACCATCGCCGCAGCACCGACGGAGGAATCTCCTCCAAGGCAACAACATCCACCTGACCACCGTGACCGGGGCCCAAAGCAACAGCGAGAGCAAAGCAAGGACCAGCCGCTGCTGGCCCGAACACCGTGACCGCACTTGCACCGGGAGCCCGAGAGCAAAGCGAAGGAGGACCCGTCCGGTCCGAGCTCTCGAGGTGACTGCATAACGAGCAGTCACTCACCTGCAAAGACGGACAGTAGCCCTGTGAGAATCCGCAAAGTCGGTAACCTGCCCGACAGCCCAGCTGTGAGCGCACAGCTGCACCGGCACGTGGCTGGGTACGTCCTGCACTTGGGGACCGTACTGCCACCTGCCACCACCGCACAGCCGCCGCCGCCAGGGTCGGAGCGGACGACGAAGAGAGGACCCTGCCGCCACAGAACACCGCTGCCCCGGATGACCAGTGACCTGCCCGGCTGAAGAGCCGCAACGATCAGCGACCCCGGGAAGGCAACGCGACGTGGGACAGATCCCCTGGAAGCCGCCGGCTCCACAAGAACTTTGGTTAACACCGGCCTACGGGCCCAAAGAGAACTGCTATAAGAACTGGGGTAACCCAAACTGAGTAACTTGCAACCGTTATCATAAAGTACGTTGACTGTATTCACAAGCCTGCTTAAAATCTATATAAAGATATATATTTTTACAGAATACAGTCTGGTCTCGTTGTGTGGTGGGTTGGTTGTAAAGGTGTGCTATTGCAAGTGTTTAACCTATATGCCCCAAAGATTAGCCTGCGACTGCTTAAGCCACACTACCTAGAGGGTAAGCAGAGGTTGTCTGGAAGGTAACCCTCAGCCCTGACGAGGAAGAGGAGAGTCCCTGCTTGTCGCTAGTGTTGCACTGCGCCAACTAGAGACTCCCCCTTCCTACAGAGGGATGGCTGGATAGGACTCCCAGCAGGTCCCAGACATAGGAGGGGGTGTAGATAGGACTCCCAGCAGTGCCCAGACAGTATAGGGGGTGGTTGTATAGGACTCCCAGCAGTGCCCAGACATAGGAGGGGTGGCTGGATAGGACTCCCAGCATTGCCCAGACATAGGAGGGGTGGTTGGATAGGAAACCCAGCATTGCCAAGACATAGGAGGGGTGGCTGGATAGGACTCCCAGCAGTGCCCAGACATAGGAGGGAGTGTAGATAGAACTCCCAGCAGTGCCCAAACAGTATAGGGGGTGGCTGGATAGGACTCCCAGTAGTGCCCAGACATAGGAGGGGTGGCTGGATAGGACTCCCAGCAGTGCCCATACATAGGAGGGGGGGTAGATAGGACTCCCAGCAGTGCCCAGACATAGAAGGGGGTGTAGATAGGACTCCCAGCAGTGCCCAGACATAGGAGGGGTGGCTGGATTGGATGACTCCCAGCAGTGCCCAGACATAGGATGGGGCATGTAGATAGGACTCCCAGCAGTGCCCAGACATAGGGGGGGGGTGTAGATAGGACTCCCAGCAGTGCCCAGACTTTGGAGGGATGGCTGGATAGGACTCTCAGCAGTGCCCAGACATAGGAGGGGGTGTAGATAGGATCCCAGCAGTGCCCAGACATAGGAGGGGGTCTAGATAGGACTCCCAGCAGTGGCCAGACATAGGAGGGGCATGAAGATAGGACTCCCAGCAGTGCCCAGACATAGGAGGGGTGGCTGGATAGGACTCCCAGCAGTGCCCAGACATAGGAGGGGGTGTAGATAGGACACACAGCAGTGCCCAGACATAGGAGGGGTGTAGATAGGACTCCAAGCAGTGCCCAGACATAAGAGGGGGTGTAGATAGGACTCCCAGCAGTGCCCAGACATAGGAGGAGTGGCTGGATAGGACTCCCAGTAGTGCCAAGATATAGGAGGGGGTGTGGAAAGGACTCCCAGCAGTGCCCAGACAAAGGAGGGGGGTGTAGATAGGACTCCCAGCAGTGCCAAGACATAGGAGGGGTGGCTGGATGGGACTCCCAAGAGTGCCCAGACATAGGAGGGGGGTGTAGATAGTACTCCCAGCAGTGCCCAGACATAGGATGGGTGGCTGGATATGTCTCCCTGCAGTGCCCAGACATAGGAGGGCATGTAGATAGGACTTCCAGCAGTGCCCAGGCATAGGAGGGGGAGTAGATAGGACTCCAATCAGTGCCCAGACATTGGAGGGGTGGCTGGATAGGACTCCCAGCAGTGACCAGACGTAGGAGGGGGGTGTAGATAGGACTCCCAGCAGTGCCCTGACATAGGAGGGGGTGTAGATAGGACTTCCAGCAGTGCCCAGACAGTGTAGGGGGTGGCTGTATAGGACTCTCAGCAGTGCCCAGACATAGGAGGGGTGGCTGGATAGGAGTCCCAGCAGTGCCCAGACATAGGAGGGGTGGCTGGATAGGAGTCCCAGCAGTGCCCTGACATAGGAGGGGGGTGTAGATAGGACTTCCAGCAGTGCCCAGACAGTATAGGGGGTGGCTGTATAGGACTCTCAGCAGTGCCCAGACATAGGAGGGGTGGCTGGATAGGAGTCCCAGCAGTGCCCAGACATAGGAGGGGTGGCTGGATAGGACTCCCAGCAGTGCCAAGATATAGGAGGGGGTGTGGATAGGACTCCCAGCAGTGCCCAGACAAAGGAGGGGGGTGTAGATAGGACTCCCAGCAGTGCCAAGACATAGGAGGGGTGGCTGGATGGGACTCCCAAGAGTGCCCAGACATAGGAGGGGGGTGTAGATAGTACTCCCAGCAGTGCCCAGACATAAGAGGGGTGGCTGGATAGGTCTCCCTGCAGTGCCCAGACATAGGAGGGCATGTAGATAGGACTCCCAGCAGTGCCCAGGCATAGGAGGGGGTGTAGATCGGACTCCAATCAGTGCCCAGACATTGGAGGGGTGGCTGGATAGGACTCCCAGCAGTGACCAGACGTAGGAGGGGGGTGTAGATAGGACTCCCAGCAGTGCCCTGACATAGGAGGGGGGTGTAGATAGGACTTCCAGCAGTGCCCAGACAGTGTAGGGGGTGGCTGTATAGGACTCTCAGCAGTGCCCAGACATAGGAGGGGTGGCTGGATAGGAGTCCCAGCAGTGCCCAGACATAGGAGGGGTGGCTGGATAGGAGTCCCAGCAGTGCCCTGACATAGGAGGGGGGTGTAGATAGGACTTCCAGCAGTGCCCAGACAGTATAGGGGGTGGCTGTATAGGACTCTCAGCAGTGCCCAGACATAGGAGGGGTGGCTGGATAGGAGTCCCAGCAGTGCCCAGACATAGGAGGGGTGGCTGGATAGGACTCCCAACAGTGCCCAGACATAGGAGGGGTGGCTGGATAGGACTCCCAGCAGTGCCCAGACATAGGAGGGGGGTGGAGATAGGACTCCCAGTAGTGCCCAGACAGTATAGGGGGTGGCTGGATAGGACTCCCAGCAGTACCCAGACATAGGAGGGGTGGCTGGATAGGACTCCCAGCAGTGCCCAGACATAGGAGGGGGTGTGGATTGGACTCCCAGCGCTGCCCAGACATAGGAGGGGGGTGTAGATAGGACTCCCAGCAGTGCCCAGACATAGGAGGGGTGGCTGGATAGGACTCCCAGCAGTGCCCAGCCATAGGAGGGGGTGTAGATAGGACTCCCAGCAGTGCCCAGACATAAGAGGGGTGGCTGGATTGGAAGACTCCCAGCGGTGCCCAGTTATAGGAGAGGCATGTAGATAGGACTCCCAGCAGTGCCCAGACATAAGTGGGGGTGTAGATAGGACTCCCAGCAGTGCCCCGACATTGGAGGGATGGCTGGATAGGACTCCCAGCAGTGCCCAGACATAGGAGGGGGTGTAGATAGGACTCACAGTAGTGCCCAGACATAGAAGGGGTGGCTTGATAGGACACCCAGCAGTGCCCAGACATAGGAGGGGGTGTAGATAGGACTCCCAGCAGTACCTAGACATAGGAGGGGGATGCAGATAGGACTCCCAGCAGTGCCCAGACATAGGAGGGGTGGCTGGATAGGACTCCCAGCAGTGCCCAGACATAGGAGGGGGTGTAGATAGGACTCCCAGCAGTGCCCGGACAGTATAGGAGGTGGCTGGATAGGACTCCCAGCAGTGCCCAGACATAGGAGGGGTGGCTGGATAGGACTCCCAGCAGTGCCCAGACATAGGAGGGGTGGCTGGATAGGAGTCCCAGCAGTGCCCTGACATAGGAGGGGGGTGTAGATAGGACTTCCAGCAGTGCCCAGACAGTATAGGGGGTGGCTGTATAGGACTCTCAGCAGTGCCCAGACATAGGAGGGGTGGCTGGATAGGAGTCCCAGCAGTGCCCAGACATAGGAGGGGTGGCTGGATAGGACTCCCAACAGTGCCCAGACATGGGAGGGGTGGCTGGATAGGACTCCCAGCAGTGCCCAGACATAGGAGGGGGGTGGAGATAGGACTCCCAGTAGTGCCAGACAGTATAGGGGGTGGCTGGATAGGACTCCCAGCAGTACCCAGACATAGGAGGGGTGGCTGGATAGGACTCCCAGCAGTGCCCAGACATAGGAGGGGGTGTAGATTGGACTCCCAGGGCTGCCCAGACATAGGAGGGGGGTGTAGATAGGACTCCCAGCAGTGCCCAGACATAGGAGGGTTGGCTGGATAGGACTCCCAGCAGTGCCCAGCCATTGGAGGCGGTGTAGATAGGACGCCCAGCAGTGCCCAGACATAAGAGGGGTGGCTGGATTGGAAGACTCCCAGCAGTGCCCAGTTATAGGAGAGGCATGTAGATAGGACTCCCAGCAGTGCCCGGACAGTATAGGAGGTGGCTGGATAGGACTCCCAGCAGTGCCCAGGCATAGGAGGGGTGGCTGGATAGGACTCCCAGCAGTGCCCAGGCATAGGAGGGGGTGTAGATAGGACTCCAATCAGTGCCCAGACATTGGAGGGGTGGCTGGATAGGACTCCCAGCAGTGACCAGACGTAGGAGGGGGGTGTAGATAGGACTCCCAGCAGTGCCCTGACATAGGAGGGGGGTGTAGATAGGACTTCCAGCAGTGCCCAGACAGTGTAGGGGGTGGCTGTATAGGACTCTCAGCAGTGCCCAGACATAGGAGGGGTGGCTGGATAGGAGTCCCAGCAGTGCCCAGACATAGGAGGGGTGGCTGGATAGGAGTCCCAGCAGTGCCCTGACATAGGAGGGGGGTGTAGATAGGACTTCCAGCAGTGCCCAGACAGTATAGGGGGTGGCTGTATAGGACTCTCAGCAGTGCCCAGACATAGGAGGGGTGGCTGGATAGGAGTCCCAGCAGTGCCCAGACATAGGAGGGGTGGCTGGATAGGACTCCCAGCAGTGCCAAGATATAGGAGGGGGTGTGGATAGGACTCCCAGCAGTGCCCAGACAAAGGAGGGGGGTGTAGATAGGACTCCCAGCAGTGCCAAGACATAGGAGGGGTGGCTGGATGGGACTCCCAAGAGTGCCCAGACATAGGAGGGGGGTGTAGATAGTACTCCCAGCAGTGCCCAGACATAAGAGGGGTGGCTGGATAGGTCTCCCTGCAGTGCCCAGACATAGGAGGGCATGTAGATAGGACTCCCAGCAGTGCCCAGGCATAGGAGGGGGTGTAGATCGGACTCCAATCAGTGCCCAGACATTGGAGGGGTGGCTGGATAGGACTCCCAGCAGTGACCAGACGTAGGAGGGGGGTGTAGATAGGACTCCCAGCAGTGCCCTGACATAGGAGGGGGGTGTAGATAGGACTTCCAGCAGTGCCCAGACAGTGTAGGGGGTGGCTGTATAGGACTCTCAGCAGTGCCCAGACATAGGAGGGGTGGCTGGATAGGAGTCCCAGCAGTGCCCAGACATAGGAGGGGTGGCTGGATAGGAGTCCCAGCAGTGCCCTGACATAGGAGGGGGGTGTAGATAGGACTTCCAGCAGTGCCCAGACAGTATAGGGGGTGGCTGTATAGGACTCTCAGCAGTGCCCAGACATAGGAGGGGTGGCTGGATAGGAGTCCCAGCAGTGCCCAGACATAGGAGGGGTGGCTGGATAGGACTCCCAACAGTGCCCAGACATAGGAGGGGTGGCTGGATAGGACTCCCAGCAGTGCCCAGACATAGGAGGTGGGTGGAGATAGGACTCCCAGTAGTGCCCAGACAGTATAGGGGGTGGCTGGATAGGACTCCCAGCAGTACCCAGACATAGGAGGGGTGGCTGGATAGGACTCCCAGCAGTGCCCAGACATAGGAGGGGGTGTGGATTGGACTCCCAGCGCTGCCCAGACATAGGAGGGGGGTGTAGATAGGACTCCCAGCAGTGCCCAGACATAGGAGGGGTGGCTGGATAGGACTCCCAGCAGTGCCCAGCCATAGGAGGGGGTGTAGATAGGACTCCCAGCAGTGCCCAGACATAAGAGGGGTGGCTGGATTGGAAGACTCCCAGCGGTGCCCAGTTATAGGAGAGGCATGTAGATAGGACTCCCAGCAGTGCCCAGACATAAGTGGGGGTGTAGATAGGACTCCCAGCAGTGCCCCGACATTGGAGGGATGGCTGGATAGGACTCCCAGCAGTGCCCAGACATAGGAGGGGGTGTAGATAGGACTCACAGTAGTGCCCAGACATAGAAGGGGTGGCTTGATAGGACACCCAGCAGTGCCCAGACATAGGAGGGGGTGTAGATAGGACTCCCAGCAGTACCTAGACATAGGAGGGGGATGCAGATAGGACTCCCAGCAGTGCCCAGACATAGGAGGGGTGGCTGGATAGGACTCCCAGCAGTGCCCAGACATAGGAGGGGGTGTAGATAGGACTGCCAGCAGTGCCCGGACAGTATAGGAGGTGGCTGGATAGGACTCCCAGCAGTGCCCAGACATAGGAGGGGTGGCTGGATAGGACTCCCAGCAGTGCCCAGACATAGGAGGGGTGGCTGGATAGGAGTCCCAGCAGTGCCCTGACATAGGAGGGGGGTGTAGATAGGACTTCCAGCAGTGCCCAGACAGTATAGGGGGTGGCTGTATAGGACTCTCAGCAGTGCCCAGACATAGGAGGGGTGGCTGGATAGGAGTCCCAGCAGTGCCCAGACATAGGAGGGGTGGCTGGATAGGACTCCCAACAGTGCCCAGACATGGGAGGGGTGGCTGGATAGGACTCCCAGCAGTGCCCAGACATAGGAGGGGGGTGGAGATAGGAATCCCAGTAGTGCCAGACAGTATAGGGGGTGGCTGGATAGGACTCCCAGCAGTACCCAGACATAGGAGGGGTGGCTGGATAGGACTCCCAGCAGTGCCCAGACATAGGAGGGGGTGTAGATTGGACTCCCAGGGCTGCCCAGACATAGGAGGGGGGTGTAGATAGGACTCCCAGCAGTGCCCAGACATAGGAGGGGTGGCTGGATAGGACTCCCAGCAGTGCCCAGCCATTGGAGGCGGTGTAGATAGGACGCCCAGCAGTGCCCAGACATAAGAGGGGTGGCTGGATTGGAAGACTCCCAGCAGTGCCCAGTTATAGGAGAGGCATGTAGATAGGACTCCCAGCAGTGCCCGGACAGTATAGGAGGTGGCTGGATAGGACTCCCAGCAGTGCCCAGACATAGGAGGGGTGGCTGGATAGGACTCCCAGCAGTGCCCAGGCATAGGAGGGGGTGTAGATAGGACTCCAATCAGTGCCCAGACATTGGAGGGGTGGCTGGATAGGACTCCCAGCAGTGACCAGACGTAGGAGGGGGGTGTAGATAGGACTCCCAGCAGTGCCCTGACATAGGAGGGGGGTGTAGATAGGACTTCCAGCAGTGCCCAGACAGTGTAGGGGGTGGCTGTATAGGACTCTCAGCAGTGCCCAGACATAGGAGGGGTGGCTGGATAGGAGTCCCAGCAGTGCCCAGACATAGGAGGGGTGGCTGGATAGGAGTCCCAGCAGTGCCCTGACATAGGAGGGGGGTGTAGATAGGACTTCCAGCAGTGCCCAGACAGTATAGGGGGTGGCTGTATAGGACTCTCAGCAGTGCCCAGACATAGGAGGGGTGGCTGGATAGGACTCCCAGCAGTGCCCAGCCATAGGAGGGGGTGTAGATAGGACTCCCAGCAGTGCCCAGACATAAGAGGGGTGGCTGGATTGGAAGACTCCCAGCGGTGCCCAGTTATAGGAGAGGCATGTAGATAGGACTCCCAGCAGTGCCCAGACATAAGTGGGGGTGTAGATAGGACTCCCAGCAGTGCCCCGACATTGGAGGGATGGCTGGATAGGACTCCCAGCAGTGCCCTGACATAGGAGGGGGTGTAGATAGGACTCACAGTAGTGCCCAGACATAGAAGGGGTGGCTTGATAGGACACCCAGCAGTGCCCAGACATAGGAGGGGGTGTAGATAGGACTCCCAGCAGTACCTAGACATAGGAGGGGGATGCAGATAGGACTCCCAGCAGTGCCCAGACATAGGAGGGGTGGCTGGATAGGACTCCCAGCAGTGCCCAGACATAGGAGGGGGTGTAGATAGGACTCCCAGCAGTGCCCGGACAGTATAGGAGGTGGCTGGATAGGACTCCCAGCAGTGCCCAGACATAGGAGGGGTGGCTGGATAGGACTCCCAGCAGTGCCCAGACATAGGAGGGGTGGCTGGATAGGAGTCCCAGCAGTGCCCTGACATAGGAGGGGGGTGTAGATAGGACTTCCAGCAGTGCCCAGACAGTATAGGGGGTGGCTGTATAGGACTCTCAGCAGTGCCCAGACATAGGAGGGGTGGCTGGATAGGAGTCCCAGCAGTGCCCAGACATAGGAGGGGTGGCTGGATAGGACTCCCAACAGTGCCCAGACATGGGAGGGGTGGATGGATAGGACTCCCAGCAGTGCCCAGACATAGGAGGGGGGTGGAGATAGGACTCCCAGTAGTGCCAGACAGTATAGGGGGTGGCTGGATAGGACTCCCAGCAGTACCCAGACATAGGAGGGGTGGCTGGATAGGACTCCCAGCAGTGCCCAGACATAGGAGGGGGTGTAGATTGGACTCCCAGGGCTGCCCAGACATAGGAGGGGGGTGTAGATAGGACTCCCAGCAGTGCCCAGACATAGGAGGGGTGGCTGGATAGGACTCCCAGCAGTGCCCAGCCATTGGAGGCGGTGTAGATAGGACTCCCAGCAGTGCCCAGACATAAGAGGGGTGGCTGGATTGGAAGACTCCCAGCAGTGCCCAGTTATAGGAGAGGCATGTAGATAGGACTCCCAGCAGTGCCCGGACAGTATAGGAGGTGGCTGGATAGGACTCCCAGCAGTGCCCAGCCATAGGAGGGGGTGTAGATAGGACTCCCAGCAGTGCCCAGACATAAGAGGGGTGGCTGGATTGGAAGACTCCCAGCAGTGCCCAGTTATAGGAGAGGCATGTAGATAGGACTCCCAGCAGTGCCCAGACATAAGTGGGGGTGTAGATAGGACTCCCAGCAGTGCCCCGACATTGGAGGGATGGCTGAATAGGACTCCCAGCAGTGCCCAGACATAGGAGGGGGTGTAGATAGGACTCACAGCAGTGCCCAGACATAGAAGGGGTGGCTTGATAGGACACCCAGCAGTGCCCAGACATAGGAGGGGGTGTAGATAGGACTCCCAGCAGTACCTAGACATAGGAGGGGGATGCAGATAGGACTCCCAGCAGTGCCCAGACATAGGAGGGGTGGCTGGATAGGACTCCCAGCAGTGCCCAGACATAGGAGGGGGTGTAGATAGGACTCCGAGCAGTGCCCGGACAGTATAGGAGGTGGCTGGATAGGACTCCTAGCAGTGCCCAGACATAGGAGTGGTGGCTGGATAGGACTCCCAGCAGTGCCCAGACATAGGAGGGGGGTGCAGATAGGACTTCCAGTAGTGCCCAGATATAGGAGGGGGTGTAGGTAGTACTCCCAGAAGTGTCCAGACAGTATAGGGGGTGGCTGGATAGGACTCCCGGCAGTGCCCAGACATAGGAGGAGTGGCTGGATAGGACTCCCCGCAGTGGCCAGACATAGGAGGGGGTGTAGATAGGACTCCCATCAGTGCCCAGACATAGGAGGGATGGCTGGATAGGACTCCCAGCAGGTCCCAGACATAGGAGGGGGTGTAGATAGGACTCCCAGCAGTGCCCAGACAGTATAGGGGGTGGTTGTATTGGACTCCCAGCAGTGCCCAGACATAGGAGGGGTGGCTGGATAGGACTCCCAGCATTGCCCAGACATAGGAGGGGTGGTTGGATAGGAAACCCAGCATTGCCAAGACATAGGAGGGGTGGCTGGATAGGACTCCCAGCAGTGCCCATACAGTATAGTGGGTGGCTGGATAGGACTCCCAGTAGTGCCCAGACATAGGAGGGGTAGCTGGATAGGACTCCCAGCAGTGCCCATACATAGGAGGGGGGTGTAGATAGGACTCCCAGCAGTGCCCAGACATAGGAGGGGGTGTATATAGGACTCCCAGCAGTGCCCAGACATAGGAGGGGTGGCTGGATAGGACTCCAGCAGTGCCCAGACATAGGAGGGGGTGTAGATAAGACTCCCAGCAGTGCCCAGACATAAGAGGGGTGGCTGGATTGGATGACTCCCAGCAGTGCCCAGACATAGGAGGGGCATGTAGATAGGACTCCCAGCAGTGCCCAGACATAGGAGGGGGTGTAGATAGGACTCCCAGCAGTGCCCAGACTTTAGAGGGATGGCTGGATAGGACTCTCGGCAGTGCCCAGACATAGGAGGGGGTGTAGATAGGATCCCAGCAGTGCCCAGACATAGGAGGGGGTGTAGATAGGACTCCCAGCAGTGGCCAGACATAGGGGGGGCATGAAGATAGGACTCCCAGCAGTGCCCAGACATAGGAGGGGTGGCTGGATAGGACTCCCAGCAGTGCCCAGACATAGGAGGGGGTGTAGATAGGACTCACAGCAGTGCCCAGACATAGGAGAGGTGTAGATAGGACTCCAAGCAGTGCCAAGACATAAGAGGGGGTGTAGATAGGACTCCCAGCAGTGCCCAGACATAGGAGGAGTGGCTGGATAGGACTCCCAGCAGTGCCCAGATATAGGAGGGGGTGTGGATAGGACTCCCAGCAGTGCCCAGACAAAGGAGGGGGGTGTAGATAGGACTCCCAACAGTGCCTAGACATAGGAGGGGTGGCTGGATGGGACTCCCAGCAGTGCCCAGACATAGGAGGGGGTGTAGATAGTACTCCCAGCAGTGCCCAGACATAAGAGGGGTGGCTGGATAGGTCTCCCTGCAGTGCCCAGACATAGGAGGGGCATGTAGATAGGACTCCCAGCAGTGTCCAGGCTTAGGAGGGGGGTGTAGATAGGACTCCCAGCAGTGCCCTGACATAGGAGGGGGGTGTAGATAGGACTTCCAGCAGTGCCCAGACAGTGTAGGGGGTGGCTGTATAGGACTCTCAGCAGTGCCCAGACATAGGAGGGGTGGCTGGATAGGAGTCCCAGCAGTGCCCAGACATAGGAGGGGTGGCTGGATAGGACTCCCAACAGTGCCCAGACATAGGAGGGGTGGCTGGATAGGACTCCCAGCAGTGCCCAGACATAGGAGGGGGGTGTAGATAGGACTCCCAGTAGTGCCCAGACAGTATAGGGGGTGGCTGGATAGGACTCCCAGCAGTGCCCAGACATAGGAGGGGTGGCTGGATAGGACTCCCAGCAGTGCCCAGACAGTACAGGGGGTGGCTGGATAGGACTCCCAGAAGTGCCCAGACATAGGAGGGGTGGCAGGATAGGACTCCCCGCAGTGGCCAGACATAGGAGGGGGTGTAGATAGGACTCCCATCAGTGCCCAGACATAGGAGGGATGGCTGGATAGGACTCCCAGCAGGTCCCAGACATAGGAGGGGGTGTAGATAGGACTCCCAGCAGTGCCCAGACAGTATAGGGGGTGGTTGTATAGGACTCCCAGCAGTGCCCAGACATAGGAGGGGTGGCTGGATAGGACTCCCAGCATTGCCCAGACATAGGAGGGGTGGTTGGATAGGAAACCCAGCATTGCCAAGACATAGGAGGGGTGGCTGGATAGGACTCCCAGCAGTGCCTAGACATAGGAGGGAGTGTAGATAGAACTCCCAGCAGTGCCCAGACAGTATAGTGGGTGGCTGGATAGGACTCCCAGTAGTGCCCAGACATAGGAGGGGTAGCTGGATAGGACTCCCAGCAGTGCCCATACATAGGAGGGGGGTGTAGATAGGACTCCCAGCAGTGCCCAGACATAGGAGGGGGTGTAGATAGGACTCCCAGCAGTGCCCAGACATAGGAGGGGTGGCTGGATAGGACTCCAGCAGTGCCCAGACATAGGAGGGGGTGTAGATAAGACTCCCAGCAGTGCCCAGACATAAGAGGGGTGGCTGGATTGGATGACTCCCAGCAGTGCCCAGACATAGGAGGGGCATGTAGATTGGACTCCCAGCAGTGCCCAGACATAGGAGGGGGTGTAGATAGGACTCCCAGCAGTGCCCAGACTTTAGAGGGATGGCTGGATAGGACTCTCGGCAGTGCCCAGACATAGGAGGGGGTGTAGATAGGATCCCAGCAGTGCCCAGACATAGGAGGGGGTGTAGATAGGACTCCCAGCAGTGGCCAGACATAGGGGGGGCATGAAGATAGGACTCCCAGCAGTGCCCAGACATAGGAGGGGTGGCTGGATAGGACTCCCAGCAGTGCCCAGACATAGGAGGGGGTGTAGATAGGACTCACAGCAGTGCCCAGACATAGGAGAGGTGTAGATAGGACTCCAAGCAGTGCCCAGACATAAGAGGGGGTGTAGATAGGACTCCCAGCAGTGCCCAGACATAGGAGGAGTGGCTGGATAGGACTCCCAGCAGTGCCCAGATATAGGAGGGGGTGTGGATAGGACTCCCAGCAGTGCCCAGACAAAGGAGGGGGGTGTAGATAGGACTCCCAACAGTGCCTAGACATAGGAGGGGTGGCTGGATGGGACTCCCAGCAGTGCCCAGACATAGGAGGGGGTGTAGATAGTACTCCCAGCAGTGCCCAGACATAAGAGGGGTGGCTGGATAGGTCTCCCTGCAGTGCCCAGACATAGGAGGGGCATGTAGATAGGACTCCCAGCAGTGTCCAGGCTTAGGAGGGGGGTGTAGATAGGACTCCCAGCAGTGCCCTGACATAGGAGGGGGGTGTAGATAGGACTTCCAGCAGTGCCCAGACAGTGTAGGGGGTGGCTGTATAGGACTCTCAGCAGTGCCCAGACATAGGAGGGGTGGCTGGATAGGAGTCCCAGCAGTGCCCAGACATAGGAGGGGTGGCTGGATAGGACTCCCAACAGTGCCCAGACATAGGAGGGGTGGCTTTATAGGACTCCCAGCAGTGCCCAGACATAGGAGGGGGGTGTAGATAGGACTCCCAGTAGTGCCCAGACAGTATAGGGGGTGGCTGGATAGGACTCCCAGCAGTGCCCAGACATAGGAGGGGTGGCTGGATAGGACTCCCAGCAGTGCCCAGACAGTACAGGGGGTGGCTGGATAGGACTCCCAGAAGTGCCCAGACATAGGAGGGGTGGCAGGATAGGACTCCCAGCAGTGCCCAGACATAGGAGGGGGTGTAGATAGGACTCACAGCAGTGCCCAGACATAGGAGAGGTGTAGATAGGACTCCAAGCAGTGCCCAGACATAAGAGGGGGTGTAGATAGGACTCCCAGCAGTGCCCAGACATAGGAGGAGTGGCTGGATAGGACTCCCAGCAGTGCCCAGATATAGGAGGGGGTGTGGATAGGACTCCCAGCAGTGCCCAGACAAAGGAGGGGGGTGTAGATAGGACTCCCAACAGTGCCTAGACATAGGAGGGGTGGCTGGATGGGACTCCCAGCAGTGCCCAGACATAGGAGGGGGTGTAGATAGTACTCC
Source organism: Lissotriton vulgaris (assembly GCF_964263255.1). Taxonomy (NCBI): domain Eukaryota; kingdom Metazoa; phylum Chordata; class Amphibia; order Caudata; family Salamandridae; genus Lissotriton; species Lissotriton vulgaris. The sequence goes on from NC_141693.1 coordinate 1,104,441,203, forward strand.
CAGCAGTGCCCAGACATAAGAGGGGTGGCTGGATAGGTCTCCCTGCAGTGCCCAGACATAGGAGGGGCATGTAGATAGGACTCCCAGCAGTGTCCAGGCTTAGGAGGGGGGTGTAGATAGGACTCCCAGCAGTGCCCTGACATAGGAGGGGGGTGTAGATAGGACTTCCAGCAGTGCCCAGACAGTGTAGGGGGTGGCTGTATAGGACTCTCAGCAGTGCCCAGACATAGGAGGGGTGGCTGGATAGGAGTCCCAGCAGTGCCCAGACATAGGAGGGGTGGCTGGATAGGACTCCCAACAGTGCCCAGACATAGGAGGGGTGGCTTTATAGGACTCCCAGCAGTGCCCAGACATAGGAGGGGGGTGTAGATAGGACTCCCAGTAGTGCCCAGACAGTATAGGGGGTGGCTGGATAGGACTCCCAGCAGTGCCCAGACATAGGAGGGGTGGCTGGATAGGGCTCCCAGCAGTGCCCAGACAGTACAGGGGGTGGCTGGATAGGACTCCCAGAAGTGCCCAGACATAGGAGGGGTGGCAGGATAGGACTCCCAGCAGTGCCCAGACATAGGAGGGGTGGCTGGATAGGACTCCCAGCAGTGCCAAGACATAGGAGGGGTGGCTGGAATGGACTCCCAGCAGTGCCCAGACATAGGAGGGGGGTGTAGATAGAACTCCCAGCAGTGCCCGGACATAGGAGGGGGGTATATATAGGACTCCCTGCAGTGCCCACACAGTATGGGGGGCTGGATAGGACTCCCAGCAGTGCCCAGACATAGGAGGGGTGGCTGGATAGGACTCCTAGCAGTGCCCAGACATAGGAGGGGGTGTAGATAGGACTCCCAGCAGTGCCCAGACATAGGAGGGGTGGCTGGAAAGGACACCCAGCAGTGCCCAGACATAGGAGGGGTGTAGATAGGACTCCCAGCAGTGCTCAGACATAGGAGGGGGTGCAGATAGGACACTCAGCAGTGCCCAGACAGTATAGGGGATGGCTGGATAGGACTCCCAGCAGTGCCCAGACATAGGAGGGGTGGCTGGATAGGACTCCCAGCAGTGCCCAGACATAGGAGGGTGGCTGGAGAGGACTCCCAGCAGTGCCCAGACATAGGAGGGGGTGTAGATAGGACTCCCAGCAGTGCCCAGACATAGGAGGGGGGTGTAAATAGGTCTCCCAGCAGTGCCCAGACATAGGAGGGGTGGCTGGATTTGACTCCCAGCAGTGGCCAGAAATAGGAGGGGGTGTAGATAGGACTCCCAGCAGTGCCAAGACATAGAAGGGGTGGCTTGATAGGACTCCCAGCAGTGCCCAGACATAGGAGGGGTGCAGATAGGACTCCCAGCAGTGCCCAGACATAGGAGGGTGGCTAGATAGGACTCCCAGCAGTGCCCAGACATAGGAGGGGGGTGTAGATAGGACTCCCAGCAGTGCCCGGACAGTATAGGGGGTGGCTGGATAGGACTCCCAGCAGTGCCGAGACATAGGAGGGGTGGCTGGATAGGACTCCCAGCAGTGCCCAGACATAGGAGGGGTGGCTGGATAGGACTCCCAGTAGTGCCCAGACACAGGAGGGGGGTGTAGATAGGACTCCCAGAAGTTCCCAGACATAGGAGGGGCTGTAGGTAGTACTCCCAGCAGTGTCCAGGCAGTATAGGCGGTGGCTGGATAGGACTCCCAGCAGTGCCCAGACATAGGAGGGGTGGCTGGATAGGACTCCCAGCAGTGCCCAGACATAGGAGGGGGTGTAGATGGGACTCCCATCAGTGCCTAGACATAGAAGGGGTGTCTGGATAGGACTCCCAGCAGGTCCCAGGCATAGGAGGGGGGTGTAGATAGGACTCCCAGCAGTGCCCAGACAGTAAAGGGGGTGGCTGTATAGGGCTCCCAGCAGTGCCCAGACATAGGAGGGGGGTGTAGATAGGACTCCCAGCAGTGCCCGGACAGTATAGGAGGTGGCTGTATAGGACTCCCAGCAGTGCCCAGACATAGGAGGGGTGGCTGGATAGGACTCCCAGCAGTGCCCAGACATAGGAGGGGTGGCTGGATAGGACTCCCAGTAGTGCCCAGACATAGGAGGGGGGTGTAGATAGGACTTCCAGTAGTGCCCAGATATAGGAGCGGGTGTAGGTAGTACTCCCAGCAGTGTCCAGACAGTATAGGGGGTGGCTGGATAGGACTCCCGGCAGTGCCCAGACATAGGAGGAGTGGCTGGATAGGACTCCCCGTAGTGGCCAGACATAGGAGGGGGTGTAGATAGGACTCCCATGAGTGCCCAGACATAGGAGGGATGGCTCGATAGGACTCCCAGCAGGTCCCAGACATAGGAGGGGGTGTAGATAGGACTCCCAGCAGTCCCCAGACAGTATAGGGGGTGGTTGTATAGGACTCCCAGCAGTGCCCAGACATAGGAGGGGTGGCTGGATAGGACTCCCAGCATTGCCCAGACATAGGAGGGGTGGTTGGATAGGAAACCCAGCAGTGCCCAGACATAGGAGGGAGTGTAGATAGAACTCCCAGCAGTGCCCAAACAGTATAAGGGGTGGCTGGATAGGACTCCCAGTAGTGCCCAGACATAGGAGGGGTGGCTGGATAGGACTCCCAGCAGTGCCCATACATAGGAGGGGGGTAGATAGGACTCCCAGCAGTGCCCAGACATAGGAGGGGGTGTAGATAGGACTCCCAGCAGTGCCCAGACATAGGAGGGGTGGCTGGATTGGATGACTCCCAGCAGTGCCCAGACATAGGAGGGGCATGTAGATAGGACTCCCAGCAGTGCCCAGACATAGGAGGGGGTGTAGATAGGACTCCCAGCAGTGCCCAGACTTTGGAGGGATGGCTGGATAGGACTCTCAGCAGTGCCCAGACATAGGAGGGGTGTAGATAGGATCCCAGCAGTGCCCAGACATAGGAGGGGGTGTAGATAGGACTCCCAGCAGTGGCCAGACATAGGAGGGGCATGAAGATAGGACTCCCAGCAGTGCCCAGACATAGGAGGGGTGGCTGGATAGGACTCCCAGCAGTGCCCAGACATAGGAGGGGGTGTAGATAGGACACACAGCAGTGCCCAGACATAGGAGGGGTGTAGATAGGACTCCAAGCAGTGCCCAGACATAAGAGGGGGTGTAGATAGGACTCCCAGCAGTGCCCAGACATAGGAGGAGTGGCTGGATAGGACTCCCAGCAGTGCCAAGATATAGGAGGGGGTGTGGATAGGACTCCCAGCAGTGCCCAGACAAAGGATGGGGGTGTAGATAGGACTCCCAGCAGTGCCAAGACATAGGAGGGGTGGCTGGATGGGACTCCCAAGAGTGCCCAGACATAGGAGGGGGGTGTAGATAGTACTCCCAGCAGTGCCCAGACATAAGAGGGGTGGCTGGATAGGTCTTCCTGCAGTGCCCAGACATAGGAGGGCATGTAGATAGGACTCCCGGCAGTGCCCAGGCATAGGAGGGGGTGTAGATAGGACTCCAATCAGTGCCCAGACATTGGAGGGGTGGCTGGATAGGACTCCCAGCAGTGACCAGGCGTAGGAGGGGGGTGTAGATAGGACTCCCAGCAGTGCCCTGACATAGGAGGGGGGTGTAGATAGGACTTCCAGCAGTGCCCAGACAGTGTAGGGGGTGGCTGTATAGGACTCTCAGCAGTGCCCAGACATAGGAGGGGTGGCTGGATAGGAGTCCCAGCAGTGCCCAGACATAGGAGGGGTGGCTGGATAGGAGTCCCAGCAGTGCCCTGACATAGGAGGGGGGTGTAGATAGGACTTCCAGCAGTGCCCAGACAGTATAGGGGGTGGCTGTATAGGACTCTCAGCAGTGCCCAGACATAGGAGGGGTGGCTGGATAGGAGTCCCAGCAGTGCCCAGACATAGGAGGGGTGGCTGGATAGGACTCCCAACAGTGCCCAGACATAGGAGGGGTGGCTGGATAGGACTCCCAGCAGTGCCCAGACATAGGAGGGGGGTGGAGATAGGACTCCCAGTAGTGCCCAGACAGTATAGTGGGTGGCTGGATAGGACTCCCAGCAGTACCCAGACATAGGAGGGGTGGCTGGATAGGACTCCCAGCAGTGCCCAGACATAGGAGGGGGTGTGGATTGGACTCCCAGCGCTGCCCAGACATAGGAGGGGGGTGTAGATAGGACTCCCAGCAGTGCCCAGACATAGGAGGGGTGGCTGGATAGGACTCCCAGCAGTGCCCAGCCATAGGAGGGGGTGTAGATAGGACTCCCAGCAGTGCCCAGACATAAGAGGGGTGGCTGGATTGGAAGACTCCCAGCGGTGCCCAGTTATAGGAGAGGCATGTAGATAGGACTCCCAGCAGTGCCCAGACATAAGTGGGGGTGTAGATAGGACTCCCAGCAGTGCCCCGACATTGGAGGGATGGCTGGATAGGACTCCCAGCAGTGCCCAGACATAGGAGGGGGTGTAGATAGGACTCACAGTAGTGCCCAGACATAGAAGGGGTGGCTTGATAGGACACCCAGCAGTGCCCAGACATAGGAGGGGGTGTAGATAGGACTCCCAGCAGTACCTAGACATAGGAGGGGGATGCAGATAGGACTCCCAGCAGTGCCCAGACATAGGAGGGGTGGCTGGATAGGACTCCCAGCAGTGCCCAGACATAGGAGGGGGTGTAGATAGGACTCCCAGCAGTGCCCGGACAGTATAGGAGGTGGCTGGATAGGACTCCCAGCAGTGCCCAGACATAGGAGGGGTGGCTGGATAGGACTCCCAGCAGTGCCCAGACATAGGAGGGGTGGCTGGATAGGAGTCCCAGCAGTGCCCTGACATAGGAGGGGGGTGTAGATAGGACTTCCAGCAGTGCCCAGACAGTATAGGGGGTGGCTGTATAGGACTCTCAGCAGTGCCCAGACATAGGAGGGGTGGCTGGATAGGAGTCCCAGCAGTGCCCAGACATAGGAGGGGTGGCTGGATAGGACTCCCAACAGTGCCCAGACATGGGAGGGGTGGCTGGATAGGACTCCCAGCAGTGCCCAGACATAGGAGGGGGGTGGAGATAGGACTCCCAGTAGTGCCAGACAGTATAGGGGGTGGCTGGATAGGACTCCCAGCAGTACCCAGACATAGGAGGGGTGGCTGGATAGGACTCCCAGCAGTGCCCAGACATAGGAGGGGGTGTAGATTGGACTCCCAGGGCTGCCCAGACATAGGAGGGGGGTGTAGATAGGACTCCCAGCAGTGCCCAGACATAGGAGGGGTGGCTGGATAGGACTCCCAGCAGTGCCCAGCCATTGGAGGCGGTGTAGATAGGACGCCCAGCAGTGCCCAGACATAAGAGGGGTGGCTGGATTGGAAGACTCCCAGCAGTGCCCAGTTATAGGAGAGGCATGTAGATAGGACTCCCAGCAGTGCCCGGACAGTATAGGAGGTGGCTGGATAGGACTCCCAGCAGTGCCCAGACATAGGAGGGGTGGCTGGATAGGACTCCCAGCAGTGCCCAGGCATAGGAGGGGGTGTAGATAGGACTCCAATCAGTGCCCAGACATTGGAGGGGTGGCTGGATAGGACTCCCAGCAGTGACCAGACGTAGGAGGGGGGTGTAGATAGGACTCCCAGCAGTGCCCTGACATAGGAGGGGGGTGTAGATAGGACTTCCAGCAGTGCCCAGACAGTGTAGGGGGTGGCTGTATAGGACTCTCAGCAGTGCCCAGACATAGGAGGGGTGGCTGGATAGGAGTCCCAGCAGTGCCCAGACATAGGAGGGGTGGCTGGATAGGAGTCCCAGCAGTGCCCTGACATAGGAGGGGGGTGTAGATAGGACTTCCAGCAGTGCCCAGACAGTATAGGGGGTGGCTGTATAGGACTCTCAGCAGTGCCCAGACATAGGAGGGGTGGCTGGATAGGACTCCCAGCAGTGCCCAGCCATAGGAGGGGGTGTAGATAGGACTCCCAGCAGTGCCCAGACATAAGAGGGGTGGCTGGATTGGAAGACTCCCAGCGGTGCCCAGTTATAGGAGAGGCATGTAGATAGGACTCCCAGCAGTGCCCAGACATAAGTGGGGGTGTAGATAGGACTCCCAGCAGTGCCCCGACATTGGAGGGATGGCTGGATAGGACTCCCAGCAGTGCCCTGACATAGGAGGGGGTGTAGATAGGACTCACAGTAGTGCCCAGACATAGAAGGGGTGGCTTGATAGGACACCCAGCAGTGCCCAGACATAGGAGGGGGTGTAGATAGGACTCCCAGCAGTACCTAGACATAGGAGGGGGATGCAGATAGGACTCCCAGCAGTGCCCAGACATAGGAGGGGTGGCTGGATAGGACTCCCAGCAGTGCCCAGACATAGGAGGGGGTGTAGATAGGACTCCCAGCAGTGCCCGGACAGTATAGGAGGTGGCTGGATAGGACTCCCAGCAGTGCCCAGACATAGGAGGGGTGGCTGGATAGGACTCCCAGCAGTGCCCAGACATAGGAGGGGTGGCTGGATAGGAGTCCCAGCAGTGCCCTGACATAGGAGGGGGGTGTAGATAGGACTTCCAGCAGTGCCCAGACAGTATAGGGGGTGGCTGTATAGGACTCTCAGCAGTGCCCAGACATAGGAGGGGTGGCTGGATAGGAGTCCCAGCAGTGCCCAGACATAGGAGGGGTGGCTGGATAGGACTCCCAACAGTGCCCAGACATGGGAGGGGTGGATGGATAGGACTCCCAGCAGTGCCCAGACATAGGAGGGGGGTGGAGATAGGACTCCCAGTAGTGCCAGACAGTATAGGGGGTGGCTGGATAGGACTCCCAGCAGTACCCAGACATAGGAGGGGTGGCTGGATAGGACTCCCAGCAGTGCCCAGACATAGGAGGGGGTGTAGATTGGACTCCCAGGGCTGCCCAGACATAGGAGGGGGTGTAGATAGGACTCCCAGCAGTGCCCAGACATAGGAGGGGTGGCTGGATAGGACTCCCAGCAGTGCCCAGCCATTGGAGGCGGTGTAGATAGGACTCCCAGCAGTGCCCAGACATAAGAGGGGTGGCTGGATTGGAAGACTCCCAGCAGTGCCCAGTTATAGGAGAGGCATGTAGATAGGACTCCCAGCAGTGCCCGGACAGTATAGGAGGTGGCTGGATAGGACTCTCAGCAGTGCCCAGCCATAGGAGGGGGTGTAGATAGGACTCCCAGCAGTGCCCAGACATAAGAGGGGTGGCTGGATTGGAAGACTCCCAGCAGTGCCCAGTTATAGGAGAGGCATGTAGATAGGACTCCCAGCAGTGCCCAGACATAAGTGGGGGTGTAGATAGGACTCCCAGCAGTGCCCCGACATTGGAGGGATGGCTGAATAGGACTCCCAGCAGTGCCCAGACATAGGAGGGGGTGTAGATAGGACTCACAGCAGTGCCCAGACATAGAAGGGGTGGCTTGATAGGACACCCAGCAGTGCCCAGACATAGGAGGGGGTGTAGATAGGACTCCCAGCAGTACCTAGACATAGGAGGGGGATGCAGATAGGACTCCCAGCAGTGCCCAGACATAGGAGGGGTGGCTGGATAGGACTCCCAGCAGTGCCCAGACATAGGAGGGGGTGTAGATAGGACTCCGAGCAGTGCCCGGACAGTATAGGAGGTGGCTGGATAGGACTCCTAGCAGTGCCCAGACATAGGAGTGGTGGCTGGATAGGACTCCCAGCAGTGCCCAGACATAGGAGGGGGGTGCAGATAGGACTTCCAGTAGTGCCCAGATATAGGAAGGGGTGTAGGTAGTACTCCCAGAAGTGTCCAGACAGTATAGGGGGTGGCTGGATAGGACTCCCGGCAGTGCCCAGACATAGGAGGAGTGGCTGGATAGGACTCCCCGCAGTGGCCAGACATAGGAGGGGGTGTAGATAGGACTCCCATCAGTGCCCAGACATAGGAGGGATGGCTGGATAGGACTCCCAGCAGGTCCCAGACATAGGAGGGGGTGTAGATAGGACTCCCAGCAGTGCCCAGACAGTATAGGGGGTGGTTGTATAGGACTCCCAGCAGTGCCCAGACATAGGAGGGGTGGCTGGATAGGACTCCCAGCATTGCCCAGACATAGGAGGGGTGGTTGGATAGGAAACCCAGCATTGCCAAGACATAGGAGGGGTGGCTGGATAGGACTCCCAGCAGTGCCCATACAGTATAGTGGGTGGCTGGATAGGACTCCCAGTAGTGCCCAGACATAGGAGGGGTAGCTGGATAGGACTCCCAGCAGTGCCCATACATAGGAGGGGGTGTAGATAGGACTCCCAGCAGTGCCCAGACATAGGAGGGGGTGTATATAGGACTCCCAGCAGTGCCCAGACATAGGAGGGGTGGCTGGATAGGACTCCAGCAGTGCCCAGACATAGGAGGGGGTGTAGATAAGACTCCCAGCAGTGCCCAGACATAAGAGGGGTGGCTGGATTGGATGACTCCCAGCAGTGCCCAGACATAGGAGGGGCATGTAGATAGGACTCCCAGCAGTGCCCAGACATAGGAGGGGGTGTAGATAGGACTCCCAGCAGTGCCCAGACTTTAGAGGGATGGATGGATAGGACTCTCGGCAGTGCCCAGACATAGGAGGGGGTGTAGATAGGATCCCAGCAGTGCCCAGACATAGGAGGGGGTGTAGATAGGACTCCCAGCAGTGGCCAGACATAGGGGGGGCATGAAGATAGGACTCCCAGCAGTGCCCAGACATAGGAGGGGTGGCTGGATAGGACTCCCAGCAGTGCCCAGACATAGGAGGGGGTGTAGATAGGACTCACAGCAGTGCCCAGACATAGGAGAGGTGTAGATAGGACTCCAAGCAGTGCCAAGACATAAGAGGGGGTGTAGATAGGACTCCCAGCAGTGCCCAGACATAGGAGGAGTGGCTGGATAGGACTCCCAGCAGTGCCCAGATATAGGAGGGGGTGTGGATAGGACTCCCAGCAGTGCCCAGACAAAGGAGGGGGGTGTAGATAGGACTCCCAACAGTGCCTAGACATAGGAGGGGTGGCTGGATGGGACTCCCAGCAGTGCCCAGACATAGGAGGGGGTGTAGATAGTACTCCCAGCAGTGCCCAGACATAAGAGGGGTGGCTGGATAGGTCTCCCTGCAGTGCCCAGACATAGGAGGGGCATGTAGATAGGACTCCCAGCAGTGTCCAGGCTTAGGAGGGGGGTGTAGATAGGACTCCCAGCAGTGCCCTGACATAGGAGGGGGGTGTAGATAGGACTTCCAGCAGTGCCCAGACAGTGTAGGGGGTGGCTGTATAGGACTCTCAGCAGTGCCCAGACATAGGAGGGGTGGCTGGATAGGAGTCCCAGCAGTGCCCAGACATAGGAGGGGTGGCTGGATAGGACTCCCAACAGTGCCCAGACATAGGAGGGGTGGCTGGATAGGACTCCCAGCAGTGCCCAGACATAGGAGGGGGGTGTAGATAGGACTCCCAGTAGTGCCCAGACAGTATAGGGGGTGGCTGGATAGGACTCCCAGCAGTGCCCAGACATAGGAGGGGTGGCTGGATAGGACTCCCAGCAGTGCCCAGACAGTACAGGGGGTGGCTGGATAGGACTCCCAGAAGTGCCCAGACATAGGAGGGGTGGCAGGATAGGACTCCCCGCAGTGGCCAGACATAGGAGGGGGTGTAGATAGGACTCCCATCTGTGCCCAGACATAGGAGGGATGGCTGGATAGGACTCCCAGCAGGTCCCAGACATAGGAGGGGGTGTAGATAGGACTCCCAGCAGTGCCCAGACAGTATAGGGGGTGGTTGTATAGGACTCCCAGCAGTGCCCAGACATAGGAGGGGTGGCTGGATAGGACTCCCAGCATTGCCCAGACATAGGAGGGGTGGTTGGATAGGAAACCCAGCATTGCCAAGACATAGGAGGGGTGGCTGGATAGGACTCCCAGCAGTGCCTAGACATAGGAGGGAGTGTAGATAGAACTCCCAGCAGTGCCCAGACAGTATAGTGGGTGGCTGGATAGGACTCCCAGTAGTGCCCAGACATAGGAGGGGTAGCTGGATAGGACTCCCAGCAGTGCCCATACATAGGAGGGGGGTGTAGATAGGACTCCCAGCAGTGCCCAGACATAGGAGGGGGTGTAGATAGGACTCCCAGCAGTGCCCAGACATAGGAGGGGTGGCTGGATAGGACTCCAGCAGTGCCCAGACATAGGAGGGGGTGTAGATAAGACTCCCAGCAGTGCCCAGACATAAGAGGGGTGGCTGGATTGGATGACTCCCAGCAGTGCCCAGACATAGGAGGGGCATGTAGATAGGACTCCCAGCAGTGCCCAGACATAGGAGGGGGTGTAGATAGGACTCCCAGCAGTGCCCAGACTTTAGAGGGATGGCTGGATAGGACTCTCGGCAGTGCCCAGACATAGGAGGGGGTGTAGATAGGATCCCAGCAGTGCCCAGACATAGGAGGGGGTGTAGATAGGACTCCCAGCAGTGGCCAGACATAGGGGGGGCATGAAGATAGGACTCCCAGCAGTGCCCAGACATAGGAGGGGTGGCTGGATAGGACTCCCAGCAGTGCCCAGACATAGGAGGGGGTGTAGATAGGACTCACAGCAGTGCCCAGACATAGGAGAGGTGTAGATAGGACTCCAAGCAGTGCCCAGACATAAGAGGGGGTGTAGATAGGACTCCCAGCAGTGCCCAGACATAGGAGGAGTGGCTGGATAGGACTCCCAGCAGTGCCCAGATATAGGAGGGGGTGTGGATAGGACTCCCAGCAGTGCCCAGACAAAGGAGGGGGGTGTAGATAGGACTCCCAACAGTGCCTAGACATAGGAGGGGTGGCTGGATGGGACTCCCAGCAGTGCCCAGACATAGGAGGGGGTGTAGATAGTACTCCCAGCAGTGCCCAGACATAAGAGGGGTGGCTGGATAGGTCTCCCTGCAGTGCCCAGACATAGGAGGGGCATGTAGATAGGACTCCCAGCAGTGTCCAGGCTTAGGAGGGGGGTGTAGATAGGACTCCCAGCAGTGCCCTGACATAGGAGGGGGGTGTAGATAGGACTTCCAGCAGTGCCCAGACAGTGTAGGGGGTGGCTGTATAGGACTCTCAGCAGTGCCCAGACATAGGAGGGGTGGCTGGATAGGAGTCCCAGCAGTGCCCAGGCATAGGAGGGGTGGCTGGATAGGACTCCCAACAGTGCCCAGACATAGGAGGGGTGGCTTTATAGGACTCCCAGCAGTGCCCAGACATAGGAGGGGGGTGTAGATAGGACTCCCAGTAGTGCCCAGACAGTATAGGGGGGGCATGAAGATAGGACTCCCAGCAGTGCCCAGACATAGGAGGGGTGGCTGGATAGGACTCCCAGCAGTGCCCAGACATAGGAGGGGGTGTAGATAGGACTCACAGCAGTGCCCAGACATAGGAGAGGTGTAGATAGGACTCCAAGCAGTGCCCAGACATAAGAGGGGGTGTAGATAGGACTCCCAGCAGTGCCCAGACATAGGAGGAGTGGCTGGATAGGACTCCCAGCAGTGCCCAGATATAGGAGGGGGTGTGGATAGGACTCCCAGCAGTGCCCAGACAAAGGAGGGGGGTGTAGATAGGACTCCCAACAGTGCCTAGACATAGGAGGGGTGGCTGGATGGGACTCCCAGCAGTGCCCAGACATAGGAGGGGGTGTAGATAGTACTCCCAGCAGTGCCCAGACATAAGAGGGGTGGCTGGATAGGTCTCCCTGCAGTGCCCAGACATAGGAGGGGCATGTAGATAGGACTCCCAGCAGTGTCCAGGCTTAGGAGGGGGGTGTAGATAGGACTCCCAGCAGTGCCCTGACATAGGAGGGGGGTGTAGATAGGACTTCCAGCAGTGCCCAGACAGTGTAGGGGGTGGCTGTATAGGACTCTCAGCAGTGCCCAGACATAGGAGGGGTGGCTGGATAGGAGTCCCAGCAGTGCCCAGGCATAGGAGGGGTGGCTGGATAGGACTCCCAACAGTGCCCAGACATAGGAGGGGTGGCTTTATAGGACTCCCAGCAGTGCCCAGACATAGGAGGGGGGTGTAGATAGGACTCCCAGTAGTGCCCAGACAGTATAGGGGGTGGCTGGATAGGACTCCCAGCAGTGCCCAGACATAGGAGGGGTGGCTGGATAGGACTCCCAGCAGTGCCCAGACAGTACAGGGGGTGGCTGGATAGGACTCCCAGAAGTGCCCAGACATAGGAGGGGTGGCAGGATAGGACTCCCAGCAGTGCCCAGACATAGGAGGGGGTGTAGATAGGACTCACAGCAGTGCCCAGACATAGGAGAGGTGTAGATAGGACTCCAAGCAGTGCCCAGACATAAGAGGGGGTGTAGATAGGACTCCCAGCAGTGCCCAGACATAGGAGGAGTGGCTGGATAGGACTCCCAGCAGTGCCCAGATATAGGAGGGGTGTGGATAGGACTCCCAGCAGTGCCCAGACAAAGGAGGTGGGTGTAGATAGGACTCCCAACAGTGCCTAGACATAGGAGGGGTGGCTGGATGGGACTCCCAGCAGTGCCCAGACATAGGAGGGGGTGTAGATAGTACTCCCAGCAGTGCCCAGACATAAGAGGGGTGGCTGGATAGGTCTCCCTGCAGTGCCCAGACATAGGAGGGGCATGTAGATAGGACTCCCAGCAGTGTCCAGGCTTAGGAGGGGGGTGTAGATAGGACTCCCAGCAGTGCCCTGACATAGGAGGGGGGTGTAGATAGGACTTCCAGCAGTGCCCAGACAGTGTAGGGGGTGGCTGTATAGGACTCTCAGCAGTGCCCAGACATAGGAGGGGTGGCTGGATAGGAGTCCCAGCAGTGCCCAGACATAGGAGGGGTGGCTGGATAGGACTCCCAACAGTGCCCAGACATAGGAGGGGTGGCTTTATAGGACTCCCAGCAGTGCCCAGACATAGGAGGGGGGTGTAGATAGGACTCCCAGTAGTGCCCAGACAGTATAGGGGGTGGCTGGATAGGACTCCCAGCAGTGCCCAGACATAGGAGGGGTGGCTGGATAGGACTCCCAGCAGTGCCCAGACAGTACAGGGGGTGGCTGGATAGGACTCCCAGAAGTGCCCAGACATAGGAGGGGTGGCAGGATAGGACTCCCAGCAGTGCCCAGACATAGGAGGGGTGGCTGGATAGGACTCCCAGCAGTGCCAAGACATAGGAGGGGTGGCTGGAATGGACTCCCAGCAGTGCCCAGACATAGGAGGGGGGTGTAGATAGAACTCCCAGCAGTGCCCGGACATAGGAGGGGGGTATATATAGGACTCCCTGCAGTGCCCACACAGTATGGGGGGCTGGATAGGACTCCCAGCAGTGCCCAGACATAGGAGGGGTGGCTGGATAGGACTCCTAGCAGTGCCCAGACATAGGAGGGGGTGTAGATAGGACTCCCAGCAGTGCCCAGACATAGGAGGGGTGGCTGGAAAGGACACCCAGCAGTGCCCAGACATAGGAGGGGTGTAGATAGGACTCCCAGCAGTGCTCAGACATAGGAGGGGGTGCAGATAGGACACTCAGCAGTGCCCAGACAGTATAGGGGATGGCTGGATAGGACTCCCAGCAGTGCCCAGACATAGGAGGGGTGGCTGGAAAGGACACCCAGCAGTGCCCAGACATAGGAGGGGTGTAGATAGGACTCCCAGCAGTGCCCAGACATAGGAGGGTGGCTGGAGAGGACTCCCAGCAGTGCCCAGACATAGGAGGGGGTGTAGATAGGACTCCCAGCAGTGCCCAGACATAGGAGGGGGGTGTAAATAGGTCTCCCAGCAGTGCCCAGACATAGGAGGGGTGGCTGGATTTGACTCCCAGCAGTGGCCAGAAATAGGAGGGGGTGTAGATAGGACTCCCAGCAGTGCCAAGACATAGAAGGGGTGGCTTGATAGGACTCCCAGCAGTGCCCAGACATAGGAGGGGTGCAGATAGGACTCCCAGCAGTGCCCAGACATAGGAGGGTGGCTAGATAGGACTCCCAGCAGTGCCCAGACATAGGAGGGGGGTGTAGATAGGACTCCCAGCAGTGCCCGGACAGTATAGGGGGTGGCTGGATAGGACTCCCAGCAGTGCCGAGACATAGGAGGGGTGGCTGGATAGGACTCCCAGCAGTGCCCAGACATAGGAGGGGTGGCTGGATAGGACTCCCAGTAGTGCCCAGACACAGGAGGGGGGTGTAGATAGGACTCCCAGAAGTTCCCAGACATAGGAGGGGCTGTAGGTAGTACTCCCAGCAGTGTCCAGGCAGTATAGGCGGTGGCTGGATAGGACTCCCAGCAGTGCCCAGACATAGGAGGGGTGGCTGGATAGGACTCCCAGCAGTGCCCAGACATAGGAGGGGGTGTAGATGGGACTCCCATCAGTGCCTAGACATAGAAGGGGTGTCTGGATAGGACTCCCAGCAGGTCCCAGGCATAGGAGGGGGGTGTAGATAGGACTCCCAGCAGTGCCCAGACAGTAAAGGGGGTGGCTGTATAGGGCTCCCAGCAGTGCCCAGACATAGGAGGGGGGTGTAGATAGGACTCCCAGCAGTGCCCGGACAGTATAGGAGGTGGCTGTATAGGACTCCCAGCAGTGCCCAGACATAGGAGGGGTGGCTGGATAGGACTCCCAGCAGTGCCCAGACATAGGAGGGGTGGCTGGATAGGACTCCCAGTAGTGCCCAGACATAGGAGGGGGGTGTAGATAGGACTTCCAGTAGTGCCCAGATATAGGAGCGGGTGTAGGTAGTACTCCCAGCAGTGTCCAGACAGTATAGGGGGTGGCTGGATAGGACTCCCGGCAGTGCCCAGACATAGGAGGAGTGGCTGGATAGGACTCCCCGTAGTGGCCAGACATAGGAGGGGGTGTAGATAGGACTCCCATGAGTGCCCAGACATAGGAGGGATGGCTCGATAGGACTCCCAGCAGGTCCCAGACATAGGAGGGGGTGTAGATAGGACTCCCAGCAGTCCCCAGACAGTATAGGGGGTGGTTGTATAGGACTCCCAGCAGTGCCCAGACATAGGAGGGGTGGCTGGATAGGACTCCCAGCATTGCCCAGACATAGGAGGGGTGGTTGGATAGGAAACCCAGCAGTGCCCAGACATAGGAGGGAGTGTAGATAGAACTCCCAGCAGTGCCCAAACAGTATAAGGGGTGGCTGGATAGGACTCCCAGTAGTGCCCAGACATAGGAGGGGTGGCTGGATAGGACTCCCAGCAGTGCCCATACATAGGAGGGGGGTAGATAGGACTCCCAGCAGTGCCCAGACATAGGAGGGGGTGTAGATAGGACTCCCAGCAGTGCCCAGACATAGGAGGGGTGGCTGGATTGGATGACTCCCAGCAGTGCCCAGACATAGGAGGGGCATGTAGATAGGACTCCCAGCAGTGCCCAGACATAGGAGGGGGTGTAGATAGGACTCCCAGCAGTGCCCAGACTTTGGAGGGATGGCTGGATAGGACTCTCAGCAGTGCCCAGACATAGGAGGGGTGTAGATAGGATCCCAGCAGTGCCCAGACATAGGAGGGGGTGTAGATAGGACTCCCAGCAGTGGCCAGACATAGGAGGGGCATGAAGATAGGACTCCCAGCAGTGCCCAGACATAGGAGGGGTGGCTGGATAGGACTCCCAGCAGTGCCCAGACATAGGAGGGGGTGTAGATAGGACACACAGCAGTGCCCAGACATAGGAGGGGTGTAGATAGGACTCCAAGCAGTGCCCAGACATAAGAGGGGGTGTAGATAGGACTCCCAGCAGTGCCCAGACATAGGAGGAGTGGCTGGATAGGACTCCCAGCAGTGCCAAGATATAGGAGGGGGTGTGGATAGGACTCCCAGCAGTGCCCAGACAAAGGATGGGGGTGTAGATAGGACTCCCAGCAGTGCCAAGACATAGGAGGGGTGGCTGGATGGGACTCCCAAGAGTGCCCAGACATAGGAGGGGGGTGTAGATAGTACTCCCAGCAGTGCCCAGACATAAGAGGGGTGGCTGGATAGGTCTTCCTGCAGTGCCCAGACATAGGAGGGCATGTCGATAGGACTCCCGGCAGTGCCCAGGCATAGGAGGGGGTGTAGATAGGACTCCAATCAGTGCCCAGACATTGGAGGGGTGGCTGGATAGGACTCCCAGCAGTGACCAGGCGTAGGAGGGGGGTGTAGATAGGACTCCCAGCAGTGCCCTGACATAGGAGGGGGGTGTAGATAGGACTTCCAGCAGTGCCCAGACAGTGTAGGGGGTGGCTGTATAGGACTCTCAGCAGTGCCCAGACTTAGGAGGGGTGGCTGGATAGGAGTCCCAGCAGTGCCCAGACATAGGAGGGGTGGCTGGATAGGAGTCCCAGCATTGCCCTGACATAGGAGGGGGTGTAGATAGGACTTCCAGCAGTGCCCAGACAGTATAGGGGGTGGCTGTATAGGACTCTCAGCAGTGCCCAGACATAGGAGGGGTGGCTGGATAGGAGTCCCAGCAGTGCCCAGACATAGTAGGAGTGGCTGGATAGGACTCCCAACAGTGCCCAGACATAGGAGGGGTGGCTGGATAGGACTCCCAGCAGTGCCCAGACATAGGAGGGGGTGGAGATAGGACTCCCAGTAGTGCCCAGACAGTATAGGGGGTGGCTGGATAGGACTCCCAGCAGTACCCAGACATAGGAGGGGTGGCTGGATAGGACTCCCAGCAGTGCCCGGACATAGGAGGGGGTGTAGATTGGACTCCCAGCGCTGCCCAGACATAGGAGGGGGTGTAGATAGGACTCCCGGCAGTGCCCAGACATAGGAGGGGTGGCTGGATAGGACTCCCAGCAGTGCCCAGCCATAGGAGGGGGTGTAGATAGGACTCCCAGCAGTGCCCAGACATAAGAGGGGTGGCTGGATTGGAAGACTCCCAGCGGTGCCCAGTTATAGGAGAGGCATGTAGATAGGACTCCCAGCAGTGCCCAGACATACGTGGGGGTGTAGATAGGACTCCCAGCAGTGCCCCGACATTGGAGGGATGGCTGGATAGGACTCCCAGCAGTGCCCAGACATAGGAGGGGGTGTAGATAGGACTCACAGCAGTGCCCAGACATAGAAGGGGTGGCTTGATAGGACACCCAGCAGTGCCCAGACATAGGAGGGGGTGTAGATAGGACTCCCAGCAGTGCCCAGACAGTGTAGGGGGTGGCTGTATAGGACTCTCAGCAGTGCCCAGACATAGGAGGGGTGGCTGGATAGGAGTCCCAGCAGTGCCCAGACATAGGAGGGGTGGCTGGATAGGAGTCCCAGCAGTGCCCTGACATAGGAGGGGGTGTAGATAGGACTTCCAGCAGTGCCCAGACAGTATAGGGGGTGGCTGTATAGGACTCTCAGCAGTGCCCAGACATAGGAGGGGTGGCTGGATAGGAGTCCCAGCAGTGCCCAGACATAGGAGGGGTGGCTGGATAGGACTCCCAACAGTGCCCAGACATAGGAGGGGTGGCTGGATAGGACTCCCAGCAGTGCCCAGACATAGGAGGGGGTGGAGATAGGACTCCCAGTAGTGCCCAGACAGTATAGGGGGTGGCTGGATAGGACTCCCAGCAGTACCCAGACATAGGAGGGGTGGCTGGATAGGACTCCCAGCAGTGCCCAGACATAGGAGGGGGTGTAGATTGGACTCCCAGCACTGCCCAGACATAGGAGGGGGTGTAGATAGGACTCCCAGCAGTGCCCAGACATAGGAGGGGTTGTAGATAGGACTCCCAGCAGTGCCCAGACATAAGAGGGGTGGCTGGATTGGAAGACTCCCAGCGGTGCCCAGTTATAGGAGAGGCATGTAGATAGGGCTCCCAGCAGTGCCCAGACATAAGTGGGGGTGTAGATAGGACTCCCAGTAGTGCCCCGACATTGGAGGGATGGCTGGATAGGACTCCCAGCAGTGCCCAGACATAGGAGGGGGTGTAGATAGGACTCACAGCAGTGCCCAGACATAGAAGGTGTGGCTTGATAGGACACCCAGCAGTGCCCAGACATAGGAGGGGGTGTAGATAGGACTCCCAGCAGTACCTAGACATAGGAGGGGGGAGTGCAGATAGGACTCCCAGCAGTGCCCAGACATAGGAGGGGTGGCTGGATAGGACTCCCAGCAGTGCCCAGACATAGGAGGGGGTGTAGATAGGACTCCCAGCAGTGCCCGGACAGTATAGGAGGTGGCTGGATAGGACTCCCAGCAGTGCCCAGACATAGGAGGGGTGGCTGGATAGGACTCCCAGCAGTGCCCAGACATAGGAGGGGTGGCTGGATAGGAGTCCCAGCAGTGCCCTGACATAGGAGGGGGGGTGTAGATAGGACTTCCAGCAGTGCCCAGACAGTATAGGGGGTGGCTGTATAGGACTCTCAGCAGTGCCCAGACATAGGAGGGGTGGCTGGATAGGAGTCCCAGCAGTGCCCAGACATAGGAGGGGTGGCTGGATAGGACTCCCAACAGTGCCCAGACATAGGAGGGGTGGCTGGATAGGACTCCCAGCAGTGCCCAAGACATAGGAGGGGGGTGGAGATAGGACTCCCAGTAGTGCCAGACAGTATAGGGGGTGGCTGGATAGGACTCCCAGCAGTACCCAGACATAGGAGGGGTGGCTGGATAGGACTCCCAGCAGTGCCCAGACATAGGAGGGGGTGTAGATTGGACTCCCAGCGCTGCCCAGACATAGGAGGGGGGTGTAGATAGGACTCCCAGCAGTGCCCAGACATAGGAGGGGTGGCTGGATAGGACTCCCAGCAGTGCCCAGCCATAGGAGGCAGTGTAGATAGGACTCCCAGCAGTGCCCAGACATAAGAGGGGTGGCTGGATTGGAAGACTCCCAGCAGTGCCCAGTTATAGGAGAGGCATGTAGATAGGACTCCCAGCAGTGCCCGGACAGTATAGGAGGTGGCTGGATAGGACTCCCAGCAGTGCCCAGACATAGGAGGGGTGGCTGGAAAGGACTCCCAGCAGTGCCCAGACATAGGAGGGGGTGTAGATAGGACACACAGCAGTGCCAAGACATAGGAGGGGGGTGTAGATAGGACTCCAAGCAGTGCCCAGACATAAGAGGGGGTGTAGATAGGACTCCCAGCAGTGCCCAGACATAGGAGGAGTGGCTGGATAGGACTCCCAGCAGTGCCAAGATATAGGAGGGGGTGTGGATAGGACTCCCAGCAGTGCCCAGACAAAGGAGGGGGGTGTAGATAGGACTCCCAGCAGTGCCAAGACATAGGAGGGGTGGCTGGATGGGACTCCCAAGAGTGCCCAGACATAGGAGGGGGGTGTAGATAGTACTCCCAGCAGTGCCCAGACATAAGAGGGGTGGCTGGATAGGTCTCCCTGCAGTGCCCAGACATAGGAGGGCATGTAGATAGGACTCCCAACAGTGCCCAGGCATAGGAGGGGGTGTAGATAGGACTCCAATCAGTGCCCAGACATTGGAGGGGTGGCTGGATAGGACTCCCAGCAGTGACCAGACGTAGGAGGGGGGTGTAGATAGGACTCCCAGCAGTGCCCTGACATAGGAGGGGGGTGTAGATAGGACTTCCAGCAGTGCCCAGACAGTGTAGGGGGTGGCTGTATAGGACTCTCAGCAGTGCCCAGACATAGGAGGGGTGGCTGGATAGGAGTCCCAGCAGTGCCCAGACATAGGAGGGGTGGATGGATAGGAGTCCCAGCAGTGCCCTGACATAGGAGGGGGGTGTAGATAGGACTGCCAGCAGTGCCCAGACAGTATAGGGGGTGGCTGTATAGGACTCTCAGCAGTGCCCATCATAGGAGGGGTGGCTGGATAGGAGTCCCAGCAGTGCGCAGACATAGGAGGGGTGGCTGGATAGGACTTCCAACAGTGCCCAGACATAGGAGGGGTGGCTGGATAGGACTCCCAGCAGTGCCCAGACATAGGAGGGGGGTGGAGATAGGACTCCCAGTAGTGCCCAGACAGTATAGGGGGTGGCTGGATAGGACTCCCAGCAGTACCCAGACATAGGAGGGGTGGCTGGATAGGACTCCCAGCAGTGCCCAGACATAGGAGGGGGTGTGGATTGGACTCCCAGCGCTGCCCAGACATAGGAGGGGGGTGTAGATAGGACTCCCAGCAGTGCCCAGACATAGGAGGGGTGGCTGGATAGGACTCCCAGCAGTGCCCAGCCATAGGAGGGGGTGTAGATAGGACTCCCAGCAGTGCCCAGACATAAGAGGGGTGGCTGGATTGGAAGACTCCCAGCGGTGCCCAGTTATAGGAGAGGCATGTAGATAGGACTCCCAGCAGTGCCCAGACATAAGTGGGGGTGTAGATAGGACTCCCAGCAGTGCCCCGACATTGGAGGGATGGCTGGATAGGACTCCCAGCAGTGCCCAGACATAGGAGGGGGTGTAGATAGGACTCACAGCAGTGCCCAGACATAGAAGGGGTGGCTTGATAGGACACCCAGCAGTGCCCAGACATAGGAGGGGGTGTAGATAGGACTCCCAGCAGTACCTAGACATAGGAGGGGGATGCAGATAGGACTCCCAGCAGTGCCCAGACATAGGAGGGGTGGCTGGATAGGACTCCCAGCAGTGCCCAGACATAGGAGGGGGTGTAGATAGGACTCCCAGCAGTGCCCGGACAGTATAGGAGGTGGCTGGATAGGACTCCCAGCAGTGCCCAGACATAGGAGGGGTGGCTGGATAGGACTCCCAGCAGTGCCCAGACATAGGAGGGGTGGCTGGATAGGAGTCCCAGCAGTGCCCTGACATAGGAGGGGGGTGTAGATAGGACTTCCAG
Source organism: Lissotriton vulgaris (assembly GCF_964263255.1). NCBI lineage: Eukaryota > Metazoa > Chordata > Amphibia > Caudata > Salamandridae > Lissotriton > Lissotriton vulgaris. The sequence continues at coordinate 1,104,461,850 of NC_141693.1, forward strand.
CAGTGCCCAGACAGTATAGGGGGTGGCTGTATAGGACTCTCAGCAGTGCCCAGACATAGGAGGGGTGGCTGGATAGGAGTCCCAGCAGTGCCCAGACATAGGAGGGGTGGCTGGATAGGACTCCCAACAGTGCCCAGACATAGGAGGGGTGGCTGGATAGGACTCCCAGCAGTGCCCAGACATAGGAGGGGGGTGGAGATAGGACTCCCAGTAGTGCCAGACAGTATAGGGGGTGGCTGGATAGGACTCCCAGCAGTACCCAGACATAGGAGGGGTGGCTGGATAGGACTCCCAGCAGTGCCCAGACATAGGAGGGGGTGTAGATTGGACTCCCAGGGCTGCCCAGACATAGGAGGGGGGTGTAGATAGGACTCCCAGCAGTGCCCAGACATAGGAGGGGTGGCTGGATAGGACTCCCAGCAGTGCCCAGCCATAGGAGGCGGTGTAAATAGGACTCCCAGCAGTGCCCAGACATAAGAGGGGTGGCTGGATTGGAAGACTCCCAGCAGTGCCCAGTTATAGGAGAGGCATGTAGATAGGACTCCCAGCAGTGCCCGGACAGTATAGGAGGTGGCTGGATAGGACGCCCAGCAGTGCCCAGACATAGGAGGGGTGGCTGGATAGGACTCCCAGCAGTGCCCAGACATAGGAGGGGTGGCTGGATAGGAGTCCCAGCAGTGCCCTGACATAGGAGGGGGGTGTAGATAGGACTTCCAGCAGTGCCCAGACAGTATAGGGGGTGGCTGTATAAGACTCTCAGCAGTGCCCAGACATAGGAGGGGTGGCTGGATAGGAGTCCCAGCCATGCCCAGACATAGGAGGGGTGGCTGGATAGGACTCCCAACAGTGCCCAGACATAGGAGGGGTGGCTGGATAGGACTCCCAGCAGTGCCCAGACATAGGAAGGGGGTGGAGATAGGACTCCCAGTAGTGCCCAGACAGTATAGGGGGTGGCTGGATAGGACTCCCAGCAGTACCCAGACATAGGAGGGGTGGCTGGATAGGACTCCCAGCAGTGCCCAGACATAGGAGGGGGTGTGGATTGGACTCCCAGCGCTGCCCAGACATAGGAGGGGGGTGTAGATAGGACTCCCAGCAGTGCCCAGACATAGGAGGGGTGGCTGGATAGGACTCCTAGCAGTGCCCGGCCATAGGAGGGGGTGTAGATAGGACTGCCAGCAGTGCCCAGACATAAGAGGGGTGGCTGGATTGGAAGACTCCCAGCAGTGCCCAGTTATAGGAGAGGCATGTAGATAGTACTCCCAGCAGTGCCCAGACATAAGTGGGGGTGTAGATAGGACTCCCAGCAGTGCCCCGACATTGGAGGGATGGCTGGATAGGACTCCCAGCAGTGCCCAGACATAGGAGGGGGTGTAGATAGGACTCACAGCAGTGCCCAGACATAGAAGGGGTGGCTTGATAGGACACCCAGCAGTGCCCAGACATAGGAGGGGGTGTAGATAGGACTCCCAGCAGTACCTAGACATAGGAGGGGGATGCAGATAGGACTCCCAGCAGTGCCCAGACATAGGAGGGGTGGCTGGATAGGACTCCCAGCAGTGCCCAGACATAGGAGGGGGTGTAGATAGGACTCCCAGCAGTGCCCGGACAGTATAGGAGGTGGCTGGATAGGACTCCTAGCAGTGCCCAGACATAGGAGGGGTGGCTGGATAGGACTCCCAGCAGTGCCCAGACATAGGAGGGGTGGCTGGATAGGACTCCCAGTAGTGCCCAGACATAGGAGGGGGTGTAGATAGGACTCCCATCAGTGCCCAGACATAGGAGGGATGGCTGGATAGGACTCCCAGCAGGTCCCAGACATAGGAGGGTGTGTAGATAGGACTCCCAGCAGTGCCCAGACAGTATAGGGGGTGGTTGTATAGGACTCCCAGCAGTGCCCAGACATAGGAGGGGTGGCTGGATAGGACTCCCAGCATTGCCCAGACATAGGAGGGGTGGTTGGATAGGAAACCCAGCATTGCCAAGACACAGGAGGGGTGGCTGGATAGGACTCCCAGCAGTGCCTAGACATAGGAGGGAGTGTAGATAGAACTCCCAGCAGTGCCCAGACAATATAGTGGGTGGCTGGATAGGACTCCCAGTAGTGCCCAGACATAGGAGGGGTAGCTGGATAGGACTCCCAGCAGTGCCCATACATAGGAGGGGGTGTAGATAGGACTCCCAGCAGTGCCCAGACATAGGAGGGGGTGTAGATAGGACTCCCAGCAGTGCCCAGACATAGGAGGGGTGGCTGGATAGGACTCCAGCAGTGCCCAGACATAGGAGGGGGTGTAGATAAGACTCCCAGCAGTGCCCAGACATAAGAGGGGTGGCTGGATTGGATGACTCCCAGCAGTGCCCAGACATAGGAGGGGCATGTAGATAGGACTCCCAGCAGTGCCCAGACATAGGAGGGGGTGTAGATAGGACTCCCAGCAGTGCCCAGACTTTGGAGGGATGGCTGGATAGGACTCTCGGCAGTGCCCAGACATAGGAGGGGGTGTAGATAGGATGCCAGCAGTGCCCAGACATAGGAGGGGGTGTAGATAGGACTCCCAGCAGTGCCCAGACATAGGAGGGGTGGCTGGATAGGACTCCCAGCAGTGCCCAGACATAGGAGGGGGTGTAGATAGGACTCACAGCAGTGCCCAGACATAGGAGGGGTGTAGATAGGACTCCAAGCAGTGCCCAGACATAAGAGGGGGTGTAGATAGGACTCCCAGCAGTGCCCAGACATAGGAGGAGTGGCTGGATAGGACTCCCAGCAGTGCCCAGATATAGGAGGGGGTGTGGATAGGACTCCCAGCAGTGCCCAGACAAAGGAGGGGGGTGTAGATAGGACTCCCAACAGTGCCTAGACATAGGAGGGGTGGCTGGATGGGACTCCCAGCAGTGCCCAGACATAGGAGGGGGTGTAGATAGTACTCCCAGCAGTGCCCAGACATAGGAGGGGTGGCTGGATAGGTCTCCCTGCAGTGCCCAGACATAGGAGGGGCATGTAGATAGGACTCCCAGCAGTGCCCAGGCTTAGGAGGGGGTGTAGATAGGACTCCAATCAGTGCCCAGACATTGGAGGGGTGGCTGGATAGGACTCCAAGCAGTGACCAGACGTAGGAGGGGGGTGTAGATAGGACTCCCAGCAGTGCCCTGACATAGGAGGGGGGTGTAGATAGGACTTCCAGCAGTGCCCAGACAGTGTAGGGGGTGGCTGTATAGGACTCTCAGCAGTGCCCAGACATAGGAGGGGTGGCTGGATAGGAGTCCCAGCAGTGCCCAGACATAGGAGGGGTGGCTGGATAGGACTCCCAACAGTGCCCAGACATAGGAGGGGTGGCTGGATAGGACTCCCAGCAGTGCCCTGACATAGGATGGGGGTGTAGATAGGACTTCCAGCAGTGCCCAGACAGTATAGGGGGTGGCTGTATAAGACTCTCAGCAGTGCCCAGACATAGGAGGGGTGGCTGGATAGGAGTCCCAGCCGTGCCCAGACATAGGAGGGGTGGCTGGATAGGACTCCCAACAGTGCCCAGACATAGGAGGGGTGGCTGGATAGGACTCCCAGCAGTGCCCAGACATAGGAGGGGGGTGGAGATAGGACTCCCAGTAGTGCCCAGACAGTATAGGGGGTGGCTGGATAGGACTCCCAGCAGTACCCAGACATAGGAGGGGTGGCTGGATAGGACTCCCAGCAGTGCCCAGACATAGGAGGGGGTGTGGATCGGACTCCCAGCGCTGCCCAGACATAGGAGGGGGGTGTAGATAGGACTCCCAGCAGTGCCCAGACATAGGAGGGGTGGCTGGATAGGACTCCTAGCAGTGCCCGGCCATAGGAGGGGGTGTAGATAGGACTGCCAGCAGTGCCCAGACATAAGAGGGGTGGCTGGATTGGAAGACTCCCAGCAGTGCCCAGTTATAGGAGAGGCATGTAGATAGTACTCCCAGCGGTGCCCAGACATAAGTGGGGGTGTAGATAGGACTCCCAGCAGTGCCCCGACATTGGAGGGATGGCTGGATAGGACTCCCAACAGTGCCCAGACATAGGAGGGGGTGTAGATAGGACTCACAGCAGTGCCCAGACATAGAAGGGGTGGCTTGATAGGACACCCAGCAGTGCCCAGACATAGGAGGGGGTGTAGATAGGACTCCCAGCAGTACCCAGACATAGGAGGGGGATGCAGATAGGACTCCCAGCAGTGCCCAGACATAGGAGGGGTGGCTGGATAGGACTCCCAGCAGTGCCCAGACATAGGAGGGGGTGTAGATAGGACTCCCAGCAGTGCCCGGACAGTATAGGAGGTGGCTGGATAGGACTCCTAGCAGTGCCCAGACATAGGAGGGGTGGCTGGCTAGGACTCCCAGCAGTGCCCAGACATAGGAGGGGTGGATGGATAGGACTCCCAGTAGTGCCCAGACATAGGAGGGGGTGTAGATAGGACTCCCATCAGTGCCCAGACATAGGAGGGATGGCTGGATAGGACTCCCAGCAGGTCCCAGACATAGGAGGGTGTGTAGATAGGACTCCCAGCAGTGCCCAGACAGTATAGGGGGTGGTTGTATAGGACTCCCAGCAGTGCCCAGACATAGGAGGGGTGGCTGGATAGGACTCCCAGCATTGCCCAGACATAGGAGGGGTGGTTGGATAGGAAACCCAGCATTGCCAAGACACAGGAGGGGTGGCTGGATAGGACTCCCAGCAGTGCCTAGACATAGGAGGGAGTGTAGATAGAACTCCCAGCAGTGCCCAGACAGTATAGTGGGTGGCTGGATAGGACTCCCAGTAGTGCCCAGACATAGGAGGGTTAGCTGGATAGGACTCCCAGCAGTGCCCATACATAGGAGGGGGTGTAGATAGGACTCCCAGCAGTGCCCAGACATAGGAGGGGGTGTAGATAGGACTCCCAGCAGTGCCCAGACATAGGAGGGGTGGCTGGATAGGACTCCTAGCAGTGCCCGGCCATAGGAGGGGGTGTAGATAAGACTCCCAGCAGTGCCCAGACATAAGAGGGGTGGCTGGATTGGATGACTCCCAGCAGTGCCCAGACATAGGAGGGGCATGTAGATAGGACTCCCAGCAGTGCCCAGACATAGGAGGGGGTGTAGATAGGACTCCCAGCAGTGCCCAGACTTTGGAGGGATGGCTGGATAGGACTCTCGGCAGTGCCCAGACATAGGAGGGGGTGTAGATAGGATGCCAGCAGTGCCCAGACATAGGAGGGGGTGTAGATAGGACTCCCAGCAGTGCCCAGACATAGGAGGGGTGGCTGGATAGGACTCCCAGCAGTGCCCAGACATAGGAGGGGGTGTAGATAGGACTCACAGCAGTGCCCAGATATAGGAGGGGTGTAGATAGGACTCCAAGCAGTGCCCAGACATAAGAGGGGGTGTAGATAGGACTCCCAGCAGTGCCCAGACATAGGAGGAGTGGCTGGATAGGACTCCCAGCAGTGCCCAGATATAGGAGGGGGTGTGGATAGGACTCCCAGCAGTGCCCAGACAAAGGAGGGGGGTGTAGATAGGACTCCCAACAGTGCCTAGACATAGGAGGGGTGGCTGGATGGGACTCCCAGCAGTGCCCAGACATAGGAGGGGGTGTAGATAGTACTCCCAGCAGTGCCCAGACATAAGAGGGGTGGCTGGATAGGTCTCCCTGCAGTGCCCAGACATAGGAGGGGCATGTAGATAGGACTCCCAGCAGTCCCCAGGCTTAGGAGGGGGTGTAGATAGGACTCCAATCAGTGCCCAGACATTGGAGGGGTGGCTGGATAGGACTCCCAGCAGTGACCAGACGTAGGAGGGGGGTGTAGATAGGACTCCCAGCAGTGCCCTGACATAGGAGGGGGGTGTAGATAGGACTTCCAGCAGTGCCCAGACAGTGTAGGGGGTGGCTGTATAGGACTCTCAGCAGTGCCCAGACATAGGAGGGGTGGCTGGATAGGAGTCCCAGCAGTGCCCAGACATAGGAGGGGTGGCTGGATAGGACTCCCAACAGTGCCCAGACATAGGAGGGGTGGCTGGATAGGACTCCCAGCAGTGCCCAGACATAGGAGGGGGGTGTAGATAGGACTCCCAGTAGTGCCCAGACAGTATAGGGGTGGCTGGATAGGACTCCCAGCAGTGCCCAGACATAGGAGGGGTGGCTGGATAGGACTCCCAGCAGTGCCCAGACAGTACAGGGGGTGGCTGGATAGGACTCCCAGAAGTGCCCAGACATAGGAGGGGTGGCAGGATAGGACTCCCAGCAGTGCCCAGACATAGGAGGGGTGGCTGGATAGGACTCCCAGCAGTGCCAAGACATAGGAGGGGTGGCTGGAATGGACTCCCAGCAGTGCCCAGACATAGGAGGGGGGTGTAGATAGAACTCCCAGCAGTGCCTGGACATAGGAGGGGGGTATATATAGGACTCCCTGCAGTGCCCACACAGTATGGGGGGGCTGGATAGGACTCCCAGCAGTGCCCAGACATAGGAGGGGTGGCTGGATAGGACTCCTAGCAGTGCCCAGACATAGGAGGGGGTGTAGATAGGACTCCCAGCAGTGCCCAGACATAGGAGGGGTGGCTGGAAAGGACACCCAGCAGTGCCCAGACATAGGAGGGGTGTAGATAGGACTCCCAGCAGTGCCCAGACATAGGAGGGGGTGCAGATAGGACACTCAGCAGTGCCCAGACAGTATAGGGGGTGGCTGGATAGGACTCCCAGCAGTGCCCAGACATAGGAGGGGTGGCTGGATAGGACTCCCAGCAGTGCCCAGACATAGGAGGGTGGCTGGAGAGGACTCCCAGCAGTGCCCAGACATAGGAGGGGGTGTAGATAGGACTCCCAGCAGTGCCCAGACATAGGAGGGGGGTGTAGATAGGTCTCCCAGTAGTGCCCAGACATAGGAGGGGTGGCTGGATTTTACTCCCAGCAGTGGCCAGACATAGGAGGGGGTGTAGATAGGACTCCCAGCAGTGCCAAGACATAGAAGGGGTGGCTTGATAGGACTCCCAGCAGTGCCCAGACACAGGAGGGGTGCAGATAGGACTCCCAGCAGTGCCCAGACATAGGAGGGTGGCTAGATAGGACTCCCAGCAGTGCCCAGACATAGGAGGGGGGTGTAGATAGGACTCCCAGCAGTGCCCGGACAGTATAGGGGGTGGCTGGATAGGACTCCCAGCAGTGCCGAGACATAGGAGGGGTGGCTGGATAGGACTCCCAGCAGTGCCCAGACATAGGAGGGGTGGCTGGATAGGACTCCCAGTAGTGCCCAGACACAGGAGGGGGGTGTAGATAGGACTCCCAGAAGTTCCCAGACATAGGAGGGGCTGTAGGTAGTACTCCCAGCAGTGTCCAGGCAGTATAGGCGGTGGCTGGATAGGACTCCCAGCAGTGCCCAGACATAGGAGGGGTGGCTGGATAGGACTCCCAGCAGTGCCCAGACAATATAGTGGGTGGCTGGATAGGACTCCCAGTAGTGCCCAGACATAGGAGGGGTAGCTGGATAGGACTCCCAGCAGTGCCCATACATAGGAGGGGGTGTAGATAGGACTCCCAGCAGTGCCCAGACATAGGAGGGGGTGTAGATAGGACTCCCAGCAGTGCCCAGACATAGGAGGGGTGGCTGGATAGGACTCCAGCAGTGCCCAGACATAGGAGGGGGTGTAGATAAGACTCCCAGCAGTGCCCAGACATAAGAGGGGTGGCTGGATTGGATGACTCCCAGCAGTGCCCAGACATAGGAGGGGCATGTAGATAGGACTCCCAGCAGTGCCCAGACATAGGAGGGGGTGTAGATAGGACTCCCAGCAGTGCCCAGACTTTGGAGGGATGGCTGGATAGGACTCTCGGCAGTGCCCAGACATAGGAGGGGGTGTAGATAGGATGCCAGCAGTGCCCAGACATAGGAGGGGGTGTAGATAGGACTCCCAGCAGTGCCCAGACATAGGAGGGGTGGCTGGATAGGACTCCCAGCAGTGCCCAGACATAGGAGGGGGTGTAGATAGGACTCACAGCAGTGCCCAGACATAGGAGGGGTGTAGATAGGACTCCAAGCAGTGCCCAGACATAAGAGGGGGTGTAGATAGGACTCCCAGCAGTGCCCAGACATAGGAGGAGTGGCTGGATAGGACTCCCAGCAGTGCCCAGATATAGGAGGGGGTGTGGATAGGACTCCCAGCAGTGCCCAGACAAAGGAGGGGGGTGTAGATAGGACTCCCAACAGTGCCTAGACATAGGAGGGGTGGCTGGATGGGACTCCCAGCAGTGCCCAGACATAGGAGGGGGTGTAGATAGTACTCCCAGCAGTGCCCAGACATAGGAGGGGTGGCTGGATAGGTCTCCCTGCAGTGCCCAGACATAGGAGGGGCATGTAGATAGGACTCCCAGCAGTGCCCAGGCTTAGGAGGGGGTGTAGATAGGACTCCAATCAGTGCCCAGACATTGGAGGGGTGGCTGGATAGGACTCCAAGCAGTGACCAGACGTAGGAGGGGGGTGTAGATAGGACTCCCAGCAGTGCCCTGACATAGGAGGGGGGTGTAGATAGGACTTCCAGCAGTGCCCAGACAGTGTAGGGGGTGGCTGTATAGGACTCTCAGCAGTGCCCAGACATAGGAGGGGTGGCTGGATAGGAGTCCCAGCAGTGCCCAGACATAGGAGGGGTGGCTGGATAGGACTCCCAACAGTGCCCAGACATAGGAGGGGTGGCTGGATAGGACTCCCAGCAGTGCCCTGACATAGGAGGGGGGTGTAGATAGGACTTCCAGCAGTGCCCAGACAGTATAGGGGGTGGCTGTATAAGACTCTCAGCAGTGCCCAGACATAGGAGGGGTGGCTGGATAGGACTCCCAGCAGTGCCCAGACATAGGAGGGGTGGCTGGATAGGACTCCCAACAGTGCCCAGACATAGGAGGGGTGGCTGGATAGGACTCCCAGCAGTGCCCAGACATAGGAGGGGGGTGGAGATAGGACTCCCAGTAGTGCCCAGACAGTATAGGGGGTGGCTGGATAGGACTCCCAGCAGTACCCAGACATAGGAGGGGTGGCTGGATAGGACTCCCAGCAGTGCCCAGACATAGGAGGGGGTGTGGATCGGACTCCCAGCGCTGCCCAGACATAGGAGGGGGGTGTAGATAGGACTCCCAGCAGTGCCCAGACATAGGAGGGGTGGCTGGATAGGTCTCCCTGCAGTGCCCAGACATAGGAGGGGCATGTAGATAGGACTCCCAGCAGTCCCCAGGCTTAGGAGGGGGTGTAGATAGGACTCCAATCAGTGCCCAGACATTGGAGGGGTGGCTGGATAGGACTCCCAGCAGTGACCAGACGTAGGAGGGGGGTGTAGATAGGACTCCCAGCAGTGCCCTGACATAGGAGGGGGGTGTAGATAGGACTTCCAGCAGTGCCCAGACAGTGTAGGGGGTGGCTGTATAGGACTCTCAGTAGTGCCCAGACATAGGAGGGGTGGCTGGATAGGAGTCCCAGCAGTGCCCAGACATAGGAGGGGTGGCTGGATAGGACTCCCAACAGTGCCCAGACATAGGAGGGGTGGCTGGATAGGACTCCCAGCAGTGCCCAGACATAGGAGGGGGGTGTAGATAGGACTCCCAGTAGTGCCCAGACAGTATAGGGGGTGGCTGGATAGGACTCCCAGCAGTGCCCAGACATAGGAGGGGTGGCTGGATAGGACTCCCAGCAGTGCCCAGACAGTACAGGGGGTGGCTGGATAGGACTCCCAGAAGTGCCCAGACATAGGAGGGGTGGCAGGATAGGACTCCCAGCAGTGCCCAGACATAGGAGGGGTGGCTGGATAGGACTCCCAGCAGTGCCAAGACATAGGAGGGGTGGCTGGAATGGACTCCCAGCAGTGCCCAGACATAGGAGGGGGGTGTAGATAGAACTCCCAGCAGTGCCTGGACATAGGAGGGTGGTATATATAGGACTCCCTGCAGTGCCCACACAGTATGGGGGGGCTGGATAGGACTCCCAGCAGTGCCCAGACATAGGAGGGGTGGCTGGATAGGACTCCTAGCAGTGCCCAGACATAGGAGGGGGTGTAGATAGGACTCCCAGCAGTGCCCAGACATAGGAGGGGTGGCTGGAAAGGACACCCAGCAGTGCCCAGACATAGGAGGGGTGTAGATAGGACTCCCAGCAGTGCCCAGACATAGGAGGGGGTGCAGATAGGACACTCAGCAGTGCCCAGACAGTATAGGGGGTGGCTGGATAGGACTCCCAGCAGTGCCCAGACATAGGAGGGGTGGCTGGATAGGACTCCCAGCAGTGCCCAGACATAGGAGGGTGGCTGGAGAGGACTCCCAGCAGTGCCCAGACATAGGAGGGGGTGTAGATAGGACTCCCAGCAGTGCCCAGACATAGGAGGGGGGTGTAGATAGGTCTCCCAGTAGTGCCCAGACATAGGAGGGGTGGCTGGATTTTACTCCCAGCAGTGGCCAGACATAGGAGGGGGTGTAGATAGGACTCCCAGCAGTGCCAAGACATAGAAGGGGTGGCTTGATAGGACTCCCAGCAGTGCCCAGACACAGGAGGGGTGCAGATAGGACTCCCAGCAGTGCCCAGACATAGGAGGGTGGCTAGATAGGACTCCCAGCAGTGCCCAGACATAGGAGGGGGGTGTAGATAGGACTCCCAGCAGTGCCCGGACAGTATAGGGGGTGGCTGGATAGGACTCCCAGCAGTGCCGAGACATAGGAGGGGTGGCTGGATAGGACTCCCAGCAGTGCCCAGACATAGGAGGGGTGGCTGGATAGGACTCCCAGTAGTGCCCAGACACAGGAGGGGGGTGTAGATAGGACTCCCAGAAGTTCCCAGACATAGGAGGGGCTGTAGGTAGTACTCCCAGCAGTGTCCAGGCAGTATAGGCGGTGGCTGGATAGGACTCCCAGCAGTGCCCAGACATAGGAGGGGTGGCTGGATAGGACTCCCAGCAGTGCCCAGACAATATAGTGGGTGGCTGGATAGGACTCCCAGTAGTGCCCAGACATAGGAGGGGTAGCTGGATAGGACTCCCAGCAGTGCCCATACATAGGAGGGGGTGTAGATAGGACTCCCAGCAGTGCCCAGACATAGGAGGGGGTGTAGATAGGACTCCCAGCAGTGCCCAGACATAGGAGGGGTGGCTGGATAGGACTCCAGCAGTGCCCAGACATAGGAGGGGGTGTAGATAAGACTCCCAGCAGTGCCCAGACATAAGAGGGGTGGCTGGATTGGATGACTCCCAGCAGTGCCCAGACATAGGAGGGGCATGTAGATAGGACTCCCAGCAGTGCCCAGACATAGGAGGGGGTGTAGATAGGACTCCCAGCAGTGCCCAGACTTTGGAGGGATGGCTGGATAGGACTCTCGGCAGTGCCCAGACATAGGAGGGGGTGTAGATAGGATGCCAGCAGTGCCCAGACATAGGAGGGGGTGTAGATAGGACTCCCAGCAGTGCCCAGACATAGGAGGGGTGGCTGGATAGGACTCCCAGCAGTGCCCAGACATAGGAGGGGGTGTAGATAGGACTCACAGCAGTGCCCAGACATAGGAGGGGTGTAGATAGGACTCCAAGCAGTGCCCAGACATAAGAGGGGGTGTAGATAGGACTCCCAGCAGTGCCCAGACATAGGAGGAGTGGCTGGATAGGACTCCCAGCAGTGCCCAGATATAGGAGGGGGTGTGGATAGGACTCCCAGCAGTGCCCAGACAAAGGAGGGGGGTGTAGATAGGACTCCCAACAGTGCCTAGACATAGGAGGGGTGGCTGGATGGGACTCCCAGCAGTGCCCAGACATAGGAGGGGGTGTAGATAGTACTCCCAGCAGTGCCCAGACATAGGAGGGGTGGCTGGATAGGTCTCCCTGCAGTGCCCAGACATAGGAGGGGCATGTAGATAGGACTCCCAGCAGTGCCCAGGCTTAGGAGGGGGTGTAGATAGGACTCCAATCAGTGCCCAGACATTGGAGGGGTGGCTGGATAGGACTCCAAGCAGTGACCAGACGTAGGAGGGGGGTGTAGATAGGACTCCCAGCAGTGCCCTGACATAGGAGGGGGGTGTAGATAGGACTTCCAGCAGTGCCCAGACAGTGTAGGGGGTGGCTGTATAGGACTCTCAGCAGTGCCCAGACATAGGAGGGGTGGCTGGATAGGAGTCCCAGCAGTGCCCAGACATAGGAGGGGTGGCTGGATAGGACTCCCAACAGTGCCCAGACATAGGAGGGGTGGCTGGATAGGACTCCCAGCAGTGCCCTGACATAGGAGGGGGGTGTAGATAGGACTTCCAGCAGTGCCCAGACAGTATAGGGGGTGGCTGTATAAGACTCTCAGCAGTGCCCAGACATAGGAGGGGTGGCTGGATAGGAGTCCCAGCCGTGCCCAGACATAGGAGGGGTGGCTGGATAGGACTCCCAACAGTGCCCAGACATAGGAGGAGTGGCTGGATAGGACTCCCAGCAGTGCCCAGACATAGGAGGGGGGTGGAGATAGGACTCCCAGTAGTGCCCAGACAGTATAGGGGGTGGCTGGATAGGACTCCCAGCAGTACCCAGACATAGGAGGGGTGGCTGGATAGGACTCCCAGCAGTGCCCAGACATAGGAGGGGGTGTGGATCGGACTCCCAGCGCTGCCCAGACATAGGAGGGGGGTGTAGATAGGACTCCCAGCAGTGCCCAGACATAGGAGGGGTGGCTGGATAGGACTCCTAGCAGTGCCCGGCCATAGGAGGGGGTGTAGATAGGACTGCCAGCAGTGCCCAGACATAAGAGGGGTGGCTGGATTGGAAGACTCCCAGCAGTGCCCAGTTATAGGAGAGGCATGTAGATAGTACTCCCAGCAGTGCCCAGACATAAGTGGGGGTGTAGATAGGACTCCCAGCAGTGCCCCGACATTGGAGGGATGGCTGGATAGGACTCCCAGCAGTGCCCAGACATAGGAGGGGGTGTAGAAAGGACTCACAGCAGTGCCCAGACATAGAAGGGGTGGCTTGATAGGACACCCAGCAGTGCCCAGACATAGGAGGGGGTGTAGATAGGACTCCCAGCAGTACCCAGACATAGGAGGGGGATGCAGATAGGACTCCCAGCAGTGCCCAGACATAGGAGGGGTGACTGGATAGGACTCCCAGCAGTGCCCAGACATAGGAGGGGGTGTAGATAGGACTCCCAGCAGTGCCCGGACAGTATAGGAGGTGGCTGGATAGGACTCCTAGCAGTGCCCAGACATAGGAGGGGTGGCTGGCTAGGACTCCCAGCAGTGCCCAGACATAGGAGGGGTGGATGGATAGGACTCCCAGTAGTGCCCAGACATAGGAGGGGGTGTAGATAGGACTCCCATCAGTGCCCAGACATAGGAGGGATGGCTGGATAGGACTCCCAGCAGGTCCCAGACATAGGAGGGTGTGTAGATAGGACTCCCAGCAGTGCCCAGACAGTATAGGGGGTGGTTGTATAGGACTCCCAGCAGTGCCCAGACATAGGAGGGGTGGCTGGATAGGACTCCCAGCATTGCCCAGACATAGGAGGGGTGGTTGGATAGGAAACCCAGCATTGCCAAGACACAGGAGGGGTGGCTGGATAGGACTCCCAGCAGTGCCTAGACATAGGAGGGAGTGTAGATAGAACTCCCAGCAGTGCCCAGACAGTATAGTGGGTGGCTGGATAGGACTCCCAGTAGTGCCCAGACATAGGAGGGTTAGCTGGATAGGACTCCCAGCAGTGCCCATACATAGGAGGGGGTGTAGATAGGACTCCCAGCAGTGCCCAGACATAGGAGGGGGTGTAGATAGGACTCCCAGCAGTGCCCAGACATAGGAGGGGTGGCTGGATAGGACTCCTAGCAGTGCCCGGCCATAGGAGGGGGTGTAGATAAGACTCCCAGCAGTGCCCAGACATAAGAGGGGTGGCTGGATTGGATGACTCCCAGCAGTGCCCAGACATAGGAGGGGCATGTAGATAGGACTCCCAGCAGTGCCCAGACATAGGAGGGGGTGTAGATAGGACTCCCAGCAGTGCCCAGACTTTGGAGGGATGGCTGGATAGGACTCTCGGCAGTGCCCAGACATAGGAGGGGGTGTAGATAGGATGCCAGCAGTGCCCAGACATAGGAGGGGGTGTAGATAGGACTCCCAGCAGTGCCCAGACATAGGAGGGGTGGCTGGATAGGACTCCCAGCAGTGCCCAGACATAGGAGGGGGTGTAGATAGGACTCACAGCAGTGCCCAGACATAGGAGGGGTGTAGATAGGACTCCAAGCAGTGCCCAGACATAAGAGGGGGTGTAGATAGGACTCCCAGCAGTGCCCAGACATAGGAGGAGTGGCTGGATAGGACTCCCAGCAGTGCCCAGATATAGGAGGGGGTGTGGATAGGACTCCCAGCAGTGCCCAGACAAAGGAGGGGGGTGTAGATAGGACTCCCAACAGTGCCTAGACATAGGAGGGGTGGCTGGATGGGACTCCCAGCAGTGCCCAGACATAGGAGGGGGTGTAGATAGTACTCCCAGCAGTGCCCAGACATAAGAGGGGTGGCTGGATAGGTCTCCCTGCAGTGCCCAGACATAGGAGGGGCATGTAGATAGGACTCCCAGCAGTCCCCAGGCTTAGGAGGGGGTGTAGATAGGACTCCAATCAGTGCCCAGACATTGGAGGGGTGGCTGGATAGGACTCCCAGCAGTGACCAGACGTAGGAGGGGGGTGTAGATAGGACTCCCAGCAGTGCCCTGACATAGGAGGGGGGTGTAGATAGGACTTCCAGCAGTGCCCAGACAGTGTAGGGGGTGGCTGTATAGGACTCTCAGCAGTGCCCAGACATAGGAGGGGTGGCTGGATAGGAGTCCCAGCAGTGCCCAGACATAGGAGGGGTGGCTGGATAGGACTCCCAACAGTGCCCAGACATAGGAGGGGTGGCTGGATAGGACTCCCAGCAGTGCCCAGACATAGGAGGGGGGTGTAGATAGGACTCCCAGTAGTGCCCAGACAGTATAGGGGGTGGCTGGATAGGACTCCCAGCAGTGCCCAGACATAGGAGGGGTGGCTGGATAGGACTCCCAGCAGTGCCCAGACAGTACAGGGGGTGGCTGGATAGGACTCCCAGAAGTGCCCAGACATAGGAGGGGTGGCAGGATAGGACTCCCAGCAGTGCCCAGACATAGGAGGGGTGGCTGGATAGGACTCCCAGCAGTGCCAAGACATAGGAGGGGTGGCTGGAATGGACTCCCAGCAGTGCCCAGACATAGGAGGGGGGTGTAGATAGAACTCCCAGCAGTGCCTGGACATAGGAGGGGGGTATATATAGGACTCCCTGCAGTGCCCACACAGTATGGGGGGGCTGGATAGGACTCCCAGCAGTGCCCAGACATAGGAGGGGTGGCTGGATAGGACTCCTAGCAGTGCCCAGACATAGGAGGGGGTGTAGATAGGACTCCCAGCAGTGCCCAGACATAGGAGGGGTGGCTGGAAAGGACACCCAGCAGTGCCCAGACATAGGAGGGGTGTAGATAGGACTCCCAGCAGTGCCCAGACATAGGAGGGGGTGCAGATAGGACACTCAGCAGTGCCCAGACAGTATAGGGGGTGGCTGGATAGGACTCCCAGCAGTGCCCAGACATAGGAGGGGTGGCTGGATAGGATTCCCAGCAGTGCCCAGACATAGGAGGGTGGCTGGAGAGGACTCCCAGCAGTGCCCAGACATAGGAGGGGGTGTAGATAGGACTCCCAGCAGTGCCCAGACATAGGAGGGGGGTGTAGATAGGTCTCCCAGTAGTGCCCAGACATAGGAGGGGTGGCTGGATTTTACTCCCAGCAGTGGCCAGACATAGGAGGGGGTGTAGATAGGACTCCCAGCAGTGCCAAGACATAGAAGGGGTGGCTTGATAGGACTCCCAGCAGTGCCCAGACACAGGAGGGGTGCAGATAGGACTCCCAGCAGTGCCCAGACATAGGAGGGTGGCTAGATAGGACTCCCAGCAGTGCCCAGACATAGGAGGGGGGTGTAGATAGGACTCCCAGCAGTGCCCGGACAGTATAGGGGGTGGCTGGATAGGACTCCCAGCAGTGCCGAGACATAGGAGGGGTGGCTGGATAGGACTCCCAGCAGTGCCCAGACATAGGAGGGGTGGCTGGATAGGACTCCCAGTAGTGCCCAGACACAGGAGGGGGGTGTAGATAGGACTCCCAGAAGTTCCCAGACATAGGAGGGGCTGTAGGTAGTACTCCCAGCAGTGTCCAGGCAGTATAGGCGGTGGCTGGATAGGACTCCCAGCAGTGCCCAGACATAGGAGGGGTGGCTGGATAGGACTCCCAGCAGTGCCCAGACATAGGAGGGGGTGTAGATGGGACTCCCATCAGTGCCTAGACATAGAAGGGGTGTCTGGATATGACTCCCAGCAGGTCCCAGGCATAGGAGGGGGGTGTAGATAGGACTCCCAGCAGTGCCCAGACAGTAAAGGGGGTGGCTGTATAGGGCTCCCAGCAGTGCCCAGACATAGGAGGGGTGGCTGGATAGGACTCCCAGCATTGCCCAGGCATAGGAGGGGTGGCTAGATAGGAATCCCAGCAGTGCCCAGACATAGGAGGGGTTACTGGATAGGACTCCAAGCAGTGCCCAGACATAGGAGGGGGTGTAGATTGGACTCCCAGCGGTGCCCAGACATAGGTGGGGGGTGTAGATAGGACTCCCAGCAGTGCCCAGACATAGGAAGGGTGGCTGGATAGGACTCCCAGCAGTGCCCAGACATAGGAGGGGGTGTAGATAGGACTCCCAGCAGTGCCCAGACATAAGAGGGGTGGCTAGATTGGAAGACTCCCAGCAGTGCCCAGTTATAGGAGAGGCATGTAGATAGGACTCCCAGCATTGCCCAGACATAGGAGGGGTGGCTAGATAGGAATCCCAGCAGTGCCCAGACATAGGAGGGGTTGCTGGATAGGACTCCAAGCAGTGCCCAGACATAGGAGGGGGTGTAGATTGGACTCCCAGCGGTGCCCAGACATAGGTGGGGGTGTAGATAGGACTCCCAGCAGTGCCCAGACATAGAAAGGGTGGCTGGATAGGACTCCCAGCAGTGCCCAGACATAGGAGGGGGTGTAGATAGGACTCCCAGCAGTGCCCAGACATAAGAGGGGTGGCTAGATTGGAAGACTCCCAGCAGTGCCCAGTTATAGGAGAGGCATGTAGATAGGACTCCCAGCAGTGCCCAGACATAAGAGGGGGTGTAGATAGGACTCCCAGCAGTGCCCAGACATTGGAGGGATGGCTGGATAGGACTCCCAGCAGTGCCCAGACATAGAAGGGGGTGTAGATAGGACTCCCAGCAGTGCCCAGACATAGGGGGGATGAAGATAGGACTCCCAGCAGTGGCCAGACATAGGAGGGGTGGCTGGATAGGACTCCCAGCAGTGCCCAGACATTGGAGGGGGTGTAGATAGGACTCACAGCAGTGCCCAGACATAGGAGGGGGTGTAGATAGGACTCCAAGCAGTGCCCAGACATAGGAGGAGTGGCTGGATAGGACTCCCAGCAGTGCCCAGATATAGGAGAGGGTGTGGATAGGACTCCCAGCATTGCCCAGACAAAGGAGGGGGGTGTAGATAGGACTCCCAGCAGTGCCCTGACATAGGAGGGGTGGCTGGTTGGGACTCCCAGCAGTGCCCAGACATAGGAGGGGGTGTAGATAGTACTCCCAGCAGTGCCCAGACATAAGAGGGGTGGCTGGATAGGTCTCCCTGCAGTGCCCAGACATAGGAAGGGCATGTAGATAGGACTCCCAGCAGTGCCCAGACATAGGAGGGGGTGTAGATAGGACTCCAATCAGTGCCCAGACATTGGAGGGGTGGCTGGATAGGACTCCCAGCAGTGACCAGACATAGGAGGGGGTGTAAATAGGACTCCCAGCAGTGCCCTGACATAGGAGGGGGGTATAGATAGGACTTCCAGCAATGCCCGGACCGTATAGGGGGTGTCTGTATAGGACTCTCAGCAGTGCCCAGACATAGGAGGGGTGGCTGGATAGGAGTCCCAGCAGTGCCCAGACATAGGAGGGGTGGCTGGATAGGACTCCCAACAGTGCTAAGACATAGAAGGGGTGGCTGGATAGGACTTCCAGCAGTGCCCAGACATAGGAGGGGTGTAGATAGGACTCCCAGTAGTGCCCAGACAGTATAGGGGGTGGCTGGATAGGACTCCCAGCAGTGCCCAGACATAGGAGGGGTGGCTGGATAGGACTCCCAGCAGTGCCCAGACATAGGAGGGGGGTGTAGATAGGATTCCCAGCAGTGCCCAGACATAAGAGGGGGGTGTACATAGGCCTCCCAGCAGTGCCCAGACATAGGAGGGGTGCCTAGATAGGACTCCCAGCAGTGCCCAGACATAGGAGGGGGGTGTAGATAGGACTCCCAGTGGTGCCCAGACATAGGAGGGGTGGCTGGATAGGACTCCCAGCAGTGCCCCAGGCATAGGAGGGGTATAGATAGGACTCCCAGCAGTGCTCAGACATAGGAGGGCGTGCAGATAGGACTCCCAGCAGTGCCTAGACAGTATAGGGGGTGGCTGGATAGGACTACCAGCAGTGCCCAGGCAAAGGAGGGGTGGCTGGATAGGACTCCCAGCAGTGCCCAGACATAGGAGGGGGTGTAGATAGGACTCCCAGAAGTGCCCAGACATAGGAGGGGGTGTAGATAGGACTCCCAGCAGTGCCCAGACATAGGAGGGGTGGCTGGATAGGACTCCCAGCAGTGCCCAGACATAGGAGGGGGTGTAGATAGGACTCCCAGCAGTGCCCAGACATAGGTGGGGTGGCTGGATAGGACTCCCTTTCAAACAAGACAGGAGTATAACCCATAGACCAAGTTAGTCCTATCCAGCCACCCCCTATACTGTCCGGGCACTGCTGGGAGTCCTATCTATACCCCCCTCCTATGTCTGGGCACTGCTGGGAGTCCTATCCAGCCACCCCTCCTATGTCTGGGCACTGCTGGGAGTCCGATCCAGGTGCAAATAGAAAACAATGTCCTGAAAGGTAAAAGTCAACAGACAATTATTCATAGCATGCACACAGCATTACTTGGGTGGACAAGAAGGAGATAACTCGTAATTTTTGTCAAAAGGTACTTATTCAGCTTTATGTGGTAACATTCATTTCAAGGTCGGATATACACAGTTAGAAAACAGCACTGCATAGAATGTATTGACAACCACATGGGACTTGGTGCAACAAACGTGAATATATAGTGCAGGTGGCGACGCAAGTGAAAGAAAACAGCGTAGTCGGCGCTCTGTGCATATGGTGCAAGCTATTTACAGTGGGTGGCTAGAACGGCGCATCTGACATTGTGATATCACAGTGGGCACAGTTAATTTTGGTTCAGGTCTAAAGCCACTAAGAAAAAAGTGTGTCTATTAGGCAGGCTGTTGGGTCGACGGCGTTTCGATCCAGAAAAATTAGGATCATCAGGACTGGTTGTCTGAATTAGGAAGTGCTTAGAAGGATCCCGGAAATTATGAGTGCTTAAGATCTAGTAGAATGAGGTGGTTAGAGGTAGCTTTGGTATATGGCAGCTTGGTGAGTCACCGGTAAGTTGGTGTCATCGCTACTGGGCCAAGCGGTAATTCGTGTCTTTTGTTGGTGGGTGTTTGAGTGCTGGTACAGGCAGGCCTTGGGCATGTGCTGGGAGGGAAGGGGCCATTTTGAATGCAGGCAGTGTTCTCAGGCCTGCACCCATTTTGCCTAGCTTTCATACATTAGGCCCAGGGGTAGTGAGTGGTGCATGGGCCTAGTCTTTCTGTGGGGTGTCTTGAATTTAAACATCATGGAGGGCATGGATGGCATGGGATTGTGCTGATTTTTCTGTGTTTTTCGATTTTTGGGCTGTTGTTGGGGCCTTTTGACCAAGGGTAGTGAGTGGTGCATGGGCCTAGTCTTTCTGTGGGGTGTCTTGAATTTAAACATCATGGAGGGCATGGATGGCATGGGATTGTGCTGATTTTTCTGTGTTTTTCGATTTTTTGGGGTGTTCATGGGGACAGGCCATGTGGGTGGGGGCCATTTTGAGTGCTGGTACAGGCAGGCCCTGGGCATGTGCTGGGAGGCAAGGGGCCATTTTGAATGCAGGCAGTGTTCTCAGGCCTGCACCCATTTTGCCTAGCTTTCATACATTAGGCCCAGGGGTAGTGAGTGGTGCATGGGCCTAGTCTTTCTGTGGGGTGTCTTGAATTGAAACATCATTGAGGGCTTGGATGGCATGGGATTGTGCTGAATTTTATGTGGTTTTCTAGTTTTTGGGGTGTATAACTGAACTGATGTTCCTCTGTCCTCCATTGCTTTTAGGTGCACAAGACTCAAGAGAACCACCAGTGCCAGGAAGAAGTCCTGCAGCGGTGTGTGTGTGCAGCATAACGTCACGCGACGTCACGCCTGGCCACCGACAACTCTGCAACTCGTGCAACTGCGGCCTGCTGTTCTGACCTCTGAAGAAGATGGCCCCCAAAAAAGTTCCACGTAGCTCCTCTAGCAAGAAAGTTGCCAGTAAGGAGCAGAAGAAGCAAGTTACCAAGGAGACTGGTGTGCCGCCCGCCACATTTTTGGGAGTAAAAACAAAAAGTACGCCTGCAGCAGCAGCGGGATCTGCTGGGGACCAAGCTGGGAGCAGCACCCCCGCACCATTGGGCTCAGTGCCACCACCACCACGCCAACTTAAGTCCAAGTCCTTGAGTGCTGCAGAGGCACTTAGTCTAGTTGTTCAATCACCATCGTTCAGTGATGTTGGCTCATCACAAGAAAGTAGCAGCAATGTCCCTCAATCAACACAGGTTGTTGTAACTCATCTGACGAGTGTTGAACAACCACAGCCGCAACAACAACCACATGTGCAAGTACAAGCCCAAGTACATGTGGAAGGAGAGGCAGCGCAAGGAGATGCGCAAGCAGAGGTGCATGGAGGGTCACAAGTGCCCACAATAGTTGTTCCTCCCGAAGTAGGGGCACATCAGGAAATCGACAATCAAGCCGAGGTATCATTTGAGGAAGCCACTCCTCCTGATGATCATTCATTGTCTTCCACATCCCTAGCAAGGAAAAGATCAAGGGTGGTGTCTACATCTTCTTCAAGCCCACCTCCTTCTGATGATACGGATCAAAATTGGGAACCACCACCACTGCCGTCTGAGAGTGAGGCACACCATGATCTGACAAAGGTAGCTAAGCGTAAAAGGAAGGTCCCCGAAAGTCTCGTACTTATGGAGTGTGATGATGACGCTCAACAAGAAGTGGCGTATACTCCTGCTGATGAAGACTCTCACGACGCAGTCATCATACACGTCACTCCAGACTCAGTGGGCATGCAGCAAACAGACATTTTGACCCTAGCCTGAAAAGCTGCTGAGCGTGATGATGTTGTCGACGAGGAGGCAATGGCAACAGCACAATCATTGGAGTTAACTAGTACACCACCACCTACCGCTTCCATATTTCTTCTTCGCCAGAAGGGACCTCCATCCACCTCGACCTCAATTAGTGGTGGTGAAAGTGCACAACGTAGTAAAGTTCGGCAATACACATCCTCCACTTCATCTGGCATTAGCAGCATGACCACCACTAGTATCGCCTCCTCCGGCCCCCACAGACATTTCAAGTCCGCAGTTTGGGACTTCTTTAGTGTTTGCCCAAAAAAGGAAAACATAGCCATTTGTAGCATTTGTAAGTTTGCAGTTAGTCGTGGTAAGTTTGGTACCAACTATGGTACCGGAGGCCAGAGAGGTCATCTTGAGAGACAGCACACTGTCCAATGGCATGCGCACCTAAAGGAGATCAAGGAAGCCTGAATTGGAAGTCAAGGAAACGTTGATGTTTCATCTGATGATGACGAGGAGGAAGAAGTGTCAAACACTTCACTTACACCCAGTACCCCTGTCAGCACACCCCCTGTGAGCCACACTAAGAGTGTGGGAGAGAGTGAGACACCAATGCGAAAAAGTTCATCAGCGAGCGTAACTGGGTCGAAGAAGTCATCATCATCATCCTGTAAAATCATGGTCCAGGCCAACATTAGAACCATGTTGTTTTCAGTCGCGCCATATGAACGCAACCACCCACTCACGCGTCTGTATAACACTATGCTGGCTAAAATGCTAGCACTGGACCTTCTCCCTTTTCCTTTTGTAGAAGGGGTTGTTTTTCTAGAATTAGTGGCAGCGCTCAGCCCTAAATGGAAGTTGCGGTTCCAGCTCTACATGAAGATGTGCTGGAGGTGATTGGGGCAGCTTTGCAGAAGAGTGCTGTTCACACTATACATCTGACAACAGACATGTGGACCAGTGGCGCAGGCGCTGATTACATGTGCATCACTGCACACTGGGTCTCTTTTTCAGGGGTTAAAGCAAAGCTAAACCCAGGTGTTGACCCGGACCAAGTTTTTAAAGCTGCTCGGAAACATGCAACACTAGCCATGTTTGGCTTGGAGAAACGTCATACAGCCGAAAACATTTTGAATGAGTTTAACACAAAGGTCTTTCACTGGCTGTCCCCAAAAAAATGCCAGATTGGTTATGTTTCCACGGATAATGGCGCCAATGTAGTTAAGGCCATGGAGCTGGGTAACTATTTCAGAGTGCCGTGTTTGGCGCACTGTATAAACCTGGTTGTTAAAAAATTCTTGAGTGCAGAAGACAGTCCAGCCTGCGAGTTAGTGGCTACCTGCCGAAGAATGTGCAACCATTTCAGCCATTCTTTTAAGGCCCGGAAGCATCTGAGGGGCCTGCTACATGAACGTCGAATGCCAGTGAAAGCACTCATCCAGGAGGTGCCAACACGTTGGAACTCAACCTTCTACATGCTTGAGCGTCTGTATGAGCAGTTTACGGTACTCGATCAGTATTTCTTAACACTGAGTCCAGCTCAGAAGGACCTGAGGCTAGATGCGTCGCAATGGAAGCTAGTTAAAAGCCTGACAGACATGCTTCGTCCTTTTGAGGTCTTCACGCGTGCAGTCAGCAGGGAGGACTGTAATTTGGGAAAAGCTATCCCATTGTTGCGCATGCTGGAGCACCAACTGAAGGCGGTGTGTTCTATGTTTCAAAAAGATAAAGAAAAGCAAGACGCTTTTGTTTTGGCGGAGAAATTATTAGAGCACCTACATGGCGATGAACGTCTTAAAATGTTCCACTCAGAACAGCATTACATTTGTGCTGCTATTCTGGATCCACGCTACAAAAAGGCGCTGGCAGGCAGAGCATTCTTTCCTTTTGGTGATGAAGATGTTACAAAGTACAAACGCTGGCTAGCCTTGTCAGCCATGAGGTTTGAATGAGAACGGCAGCAAATTGAAGGAAAAGGCAGTACATCAGCATCAGCAGGCCATCCCCAGTCAAAAGAATCCACTTCTGCACCTGTGGCTGTGGCACAAGTGACCTCTCAGCCGTTAAAGACACCGGCAACCGGATCATCTGCACCAGACACAACAGTAACATTGGGTGAAGAAGAGGATTGGCTAACTCTGCTTGGGTTTGGTTCTCAAAAGGTCCCAGCAAAAAGTAAGCAAAGTGGAGGAACCTTGGAGAACCTTGAGTCGATGGTGCAGGACTATCTGAATGACTCAACAGAAGTCTATGTTAATGCTGACCCATTGGCGTATTGGCATGGGAAAAAAAGCATTGTGGGCACAGATCTCCAACCTGGCTATAAACTACTTGTCTTGCCCACTTGCAAGCGTGTCTTCTGAACGTGTTTTCAGTGCTGCTGGTGGCATTGTAACTTGCAAACGGACCCGCCTCTCGCCCAAAAATGTGGAGAGGCTAACAATGATCAAGATGAATCAGCACCTCATACCACCAGATTACAAAGTACGAGAATACACGCCGGAAGAAGACGAGGAGGACAGCAACTTAGATGAGGGAATTTCTTCTCTGTTAGGTGACACTGACCTACTCCTGCCTGAATTCGCAGCGTTTGAGGACGAACTCTTATTCCCTGACACGAGCCCTGAAAATGAGCCAATGATTCAATAACTTTCTTTTTCGTCCTTATTCACTTTTATACCTATGTGTCTGTCTTTCTTTGTTTTGCACAGTTAATAATATAATTAAAACTTTAATCACCTAATCACAAAAACAAACCCATCAGCAGAACTGTCTTCACTTATTTGCTTATTGATTTGAAGGTGCCGCAGTCTGCATTCCTCAGGTTCACAAGTTCACAAGAACATGCTCCTCTATCCTCCTCCTCCAGACTCCTATTTCCCTCAAAGCAGAGGGCTGGATTAAGCCCAATGAAGAAAGACTCTGCACTTGTGGGGGTGTTCTACTTCTTTGCGGGTGAGTTGGCGGGTCTTGGGGCATTGCTAAGAAGGCCTAATACTGGATAAAACTGGTTTTGACCAAATCAGACCTGAAAAACTTTTTGACTTTTTGCTGACTATCATGTTTTCAGGGGCCTGTTTGGGGGGCTTCCTGGTGTTTGTGGGTGGGTTTCGGGGTCTGGGAGCACTGCTGGGACAGTCTAATTTTGATTGCATTTGCTTTTCAGGAAATACATGGTGGAAAACGGGAGTTATGACCTAGCTGCACAGCGCGTTTGGACCGCAGGCCGATAAATATTGTAAGTATGAGATTTTCTTTTTTGGCTGTTTGGGGGTGTTGTGCTTTTTTGCGGGTGGGTCAACGGGTCTTGGGGCATTGCTGGGAAGGTCTAATACCGGATAGAAGTGGTTTGGACAAAATCCATGAGGAAAAAGGTTTTGCTGTTTCTGACATTTCCCTCAATGTAGCCTTTTCGGGGGCCTGTTTGGGGGGCTTCCTGGTGTTTGGGGGTGGGTTTTGGGGTCTGGGAGCACTGCTGGCTATTGATACTTTTGATTGCAAGAGGTTTGAAGCAAATCCATGGTGGCAGAGGGGAGTTAGGGCCTAGCTGCAGAGCGCGCGCGGAGTGATTTTGGAAATTGCCATGAAAATGACTAAGTCCCCATTTTTGTGCTTTTGCTTTTTGGCTGTTTGGGGGTCTTCTACTAGTTTTCGCCTGGGTTGACGGCTCTGGGCCATTGCTGGGAAGCTCTAATATCGGATAAAAGTGGTTTGGACCAAATCGGAGGCGAAATTATTTTTGTGTTTTTGCTGACTTGCTTGTCCTTGAGGTGCTCTTTGGGGGGGTTGCAGGTGTTTGTGGGTGGGTTTTGGGGTCTGGGAGCACTGCTGGGACAGTCTAATTTTGATTGCATTTGCTTTTCAGGAAATCCATGGTGGAAAACGGGAGTTATGACCTAGCTGCACAGCGCGTTTGGACCGAAGGCCGATAAATGTTGTAAGTATGAGATTTTCCTTTTGGCTGTTTGGGGGTGTTGTGCTTTTTTGCGGGTGGGTTGGCGGGTCTTGCTGGGAAGGTCTAATACCGGATAGAAGTGGTTTGGACAAAATCCATGAGGAAAAAGTTTTTGCTATTTCTGACATTTCGCTCAATGTAGCGTTTTCGGGGGCCTGTTTGGGGGGCTTCCTGGTGTTTGTGGGTGGGTTTCGGGGTCTGGGAGCACTGCTGGCTATTGATACTTTTGATTGCAAGAGGTTTGAAGCACATCCATGGTGGCAGAGGGGAGTTAGGGCCTAGCTGCAGAGCGCGAGCAGAGTGATTTTGGAAATTGCCATGAAAATGACTAAGTCCCAATTTTTGTACTTTTGCTTTTTGGCTGTTTGAGGGTCTTCTACTAGTTTTCGCCTGGGTTGACGGCTCTAGTGCCATTGCTGGGAAGCTCTAATACCGGATAAAAGTGGTTTGAACCAAATCGGAGGCGAAATTATTTTTGTGTTTTTGCTGACTTGCTTGTCTTTGAGGTGCTCTTTGGGGGGGTTACTGGTGTTTGTGGGGGGGTTTTGTGGTCTGGTAGCACTGCTGGGACAGTCTAATTTTGATTGAATTTGCTTTTCAGGAAATCCGTGGTGGAAAACGGGAGTTATGACCTAGCTGCACAGCGCGTTTGGACCGAAGGCGGATAAATGTTGTAAGTATGAGATTTTCCTTTTTGGCTGTTTGGGGGTGTTGTGCTTTTTTGCAGGTGGGTTGGCGGGTCTTGGGGCATTGCTTGGAAGGTCTAATACCGGATAAAACTGGTTTGGAGAAAATCCATGCGGAAAAGCCTTTTGGCACTTTTTGTAACTTAGGGTTTGTTAGGGTCAGCCCTAGCAGCAGGATTGCATGTGTTTCGGGGTGTTCTAGATTTTTGCAACTGAGTTCTGGGGTCTTAGAGCACTCGTGGGAATGTGTAAATGTGGTTGCAAGTGATGGGAAGAAAATCCATGGGGGGAAAGGGGTGATTTGGCATAGTTAAAGAAAGCCTTTGCCACTATTCTTAACTTAGGGCTCGTTAGGGTTAGCAGTATTTGTATTGCATGTGTTTGGGTGGGGGGCTGTTTGAGGGGAGGTTTGTGAGTCTTGGAGCGATGCTGGGTATGGATACTTTTGCTTGCTTGCAAGTGGTTTGAATACAATCCACAGTGGGTAAGGGGGGATTTGGGCCTACTTTTGCTTTCAAAGTACGTTTTGTCACCAGTTTTCTACTAGGCCTCGTTTTTTGAGATCTGATTGGGGGTCTTCTACATTTTTGCGACTGGATTTAGTAAGGGTCTGGGTGGGAGCACTGCTGGGAAGGTCAAATTTTATTCTAAAACACAGTTTACAGTACACCTAGCTTGAGGGGAAAGATCCGTTAAATTAATTTGCCCATACTTATTTATCCTTCAAAAGGAGACTCAGACAGAGTACGAACTTTCAAAAATATTGTACTGTCTATTAGGAAACTCAAAGTGTGACTTTTTGCACTACACAGCGTACATACCTTATATTTATTTGTCAGTGGTGTTCTAATATCACTTTCTGTTTTTCCATCAATAATTACAGGCCGGGTTTCAGTGTGTGCAATGGGAAAAAAGGATGAAGTCAGGCTTCACATTAGCGAGCCGCAATTCCGCATCCGCCAGGCAGGCAGTGGACAGGATGTCTTCTGTCACCAACATTGATGGACGAAGCGTCAGCTGGAATGGAGGAGTGCCGCTAATAAGAGGAATGGTTTGATGCGTGCAACTTACTTACCAAATTCAACAGGACAACATACAGATACAGTATCCATTCTTTTCTAATTATTTTTTAAGTAATGTTATTGCTGTGAACTTCTAGGAGTGTGACTCTGCATTTCTTGGATCTCTCTCTGCTTCTAAATTGATCCCTACAGCCATTCTATAGGTTTTACTTCGGCTATTTTTTAAACCTAATTTAATGTAAGAAGTGTTTCTCTGAGTGCAGAGATAGGCAAGTGAAAACGCTGCAGCCCTGTACTGTCGCATTCTGTCATTCACGGTTGTCGAAAGTACTACTTACTTTTCAGTAACAATGCATGCAGTAGTGCATGCACTTCCTTTATGTCACTTAAAAGATTTATGGTTAGCTTTGTACCCAAAGATTTCTTTATCTTCAATTATTGTTTGTCCATGCTGTGCTTTTTTTTTCTTCTCTCAAAAAAACTTTCCCAAAATCCCCCATTCCCATCCATTTTACAAACCCTCTTCCCCCGGGCTGTGTGGTTTTGATTGATGTATGACTAAATGACAGCAATAATTCCACACACTTGCTGGGGAGGATAAGGTCATAGCAACAGGCTGGTGAAGGAACCCAAGGATATATTCTAGACTTACTCAGCTTCACACTCAGTCACTATTGGCAAATGAAAGCAGATTTTCATGTGCGCCATGCCGCCATCAACTTGATAGGTAAGGTCATCAAGAACATCCTCCTCCTAGAAGTGGCAAATTATTACGCTGCTGTGTCCTTCACCTTCAGTACTATTTCTTGTAGTAGTAGCCAATGTCAAAGAAATTCAACGCAAGTACACTAGTTATACTTTCAATACTTTACCATTTGTTAGGCTACATTGTGGCACTGTTCTAGTGTACTGTCACCTGCTATATTCTCTATCGTACCGTTATAATGCTACGGTAAGGACAAACAAGGTTTCATTTTCTTTTTTTTCCAGATGCTGCAACTGCCACTGTGTAACACCACTATTACCAACGCAATGATGACATTTCATCCGCCCAGGATTGCCATATCGCCATTTGACGTGCAGCCAGTACTGTGCCTAGCCCTATTTCCAAACACAAATTACAGGTAAGATAAGCGTTTGGGGGGAGGAAGTATAATGGAGTTTTAGGAGAGACGAGAGACTGACGCTAGTACTAGTAAAGTCCTAGGACTATTGAATTCACTTACTCTGTGAGAGGCACTTAGTTTTGAAAACATTTGGGCAATTAATTACACAACTTGAATCAAGATGCCACTTAAGTGTCACCAAAACAAATTTACTGTTAAACCCCCACCCACCAGCCTCAAAAGCAGTAAAAAACACATATGCTAAGATAAAGTTTAAAGTATATTTATATCCCTGACAAAAATAATCTCCCACAAGACCCAACCCACCCCCACTCCCTAACCCCAACGAATGTCCGTGAAAAGTCCAAAAAAGTGAAAAAACCCAACACCCAATTCCCACCCCCCAGAAGTCTTTAAAAAAGGGGCAAGGGACAGTCTACTCCTACTGCTGGCTGCTGCTGTTGAATTTCTGGGCCAGGTCGGAATGCTCCTTGCGGAGGGTCTCGAGCAGGGTTTTGGTGTTGAGCAGCTCCTGCTCGAGGTAGGAAACCCTCAGGGAAAGGTGGTGCATATGTTTCTTGCAACTGCTGTGGGGGGCAGCTGATTTCTTTGCTCGGCGGTGGCGGGTGGCTGCGGTACCCCGGCTCCGTACCGCTGGAGACCTGCGCCGTCTGGGTGACCCAGGGAGCGCGGAGGAGGATGCAGCTGTCCCGGTAGATGTTGTGGTAGACTGCGTGTCCCCCTCCTCCTGGGCCACCAGCCGCCGATATTCAGCGACAGTGGCCTCCAGCCTCCGTTGCCGGGCCCGTCTAGCCAGCTCCTTCCGGGTTGGTTTGGAAGGAGCATCTATATGAAGAAAGAAAAACATAGTCTGTAACCAATGCTCTTTAAGATTAACAAAAAATGATTCAGCAGAAAGTAGAACTAGCAACTTGCAAGTGCAGTACATAACTATTGTGGCCAGTATCTATCTAACCTCCCACTTCTTCACCCTTGCTCTAACATTAGTGGGAGTTTAAGGAATCAATTCTACGAGCACTATGGACTCACTCCATTAGAGTCGACTATGACAGTACACCAGTCTTATTCTTCTTCTTCTCTCTTGTTTAGCAAAATTGGTACGTTAACTTCTGCAAGCCGGCATAATGCCAGAGCAGTCAACTTGCACCCGAGGAAAACAGACGCCCGCCATGATGAGTGAGACAGACTTGCGTTACTGTACCAGTCCAGTACATGCAGGTGGTGATGCTCTTACTTTTCTATTACGGGTGGCACTGGGAACACTCTGTTACAAGGGCTACTGCTTAATTAATTTAACTTTCACCCTACAGTGTTAATGAATACTAGAAAAGGAAAATGAAGATAAATAATCTGATTATCTATCACTGCACATGGTATGTATTTACTTACATATGGGATGGCTTTAGGTGCTTTGCTTTTTATTGAGTGAACAGTGATACATCTACACATGAATGACCGAGTTCTACTAAACTTATTAACAGAGGTAGTGAGTGGCCATCGTAATAGCCGGATATATGCTGTGCTTGCAATACAAACTACTGCTACTATTCATGGTAGTATTCAGACAAAATTACAACTTCTTTTCCTTACCTTTCCTACACTGGGACGGACGTGCGGGTGCGGCGTTACATGCTCTTCAAAGTAACACTTAGTTCATCCAGTGACCGTCTACTCTCTCTAGATACACATATGCTATCTAAGAGTCAGATAGTACCATGATCCAGGCATCCATCCATTCAAACTATGGGGCAGATTAGGATTGCGGATTTCCCGCATCCTCCGGGCCGGCGGAATCCACCGCCGGCCCGGAGGATGCGGGAAATCCACAACGGACTGAAAAAGACCCCCCACCATATTAGGATGGCTGGGGGATCGTTTTTCAGTCCGCAGCTTTTCCGCTGCGGTCGCCTTCCGTCCGCGGCGGAAAAGCACTAACATGGCTGGCGGTGTCTATCAGACACCGCCAGCCATATTAGGATGTCTGGAGGAACATGCCTTTACACGGCGGCATTTCCGACGTGCAAAGGCATACGGATTTTTGTTTAGGGGCCCGTTGCGGGCCCCCAGAGGTGAAGGGGGGTTGGGGGGTGCACATGGTCCCCCCCTGCATTTGCCTGCACAAAGCTGCAGGCACTGTGCGGTGCCTGCCGATTTGTGCATGCAAATGCACAACTTACATTTTTATCATTGCAGCGGGTGCTGCTTCAAGCAGCACCCGCCGCAATGATAAAAATACAGGTGGCGGTCACATCCTAATTACCACGGAGGGACCGCCGCTGCCCCTGCGGATGGTCCCTCCTACTCTATGGTGGCAGACGGACTCAAGTCCGTCCGCCATCATAATAGGCCCCTAAATGTCAATCATTCTTCTTCATGTCTCTCATCTGGACAAACCTTACGTTTTCTCACGGGGAGCACACTATGCAGTCTGCAATCTCAATAAGTAAGGAATATAAGAGCTTACTACTGCCCGCCACTACCGTGGCAACCCGCACAGCAGTTTGGTCCGGCACTTGCACCGCCTCCTCCCCAGAGCATTCCTCCTCCACCTCCGCGCTGGGCCCAGCACCAGATGTTCCACCTACAAAGTACATTTAAGAATGTTAGATTTCATAGACATACACCACTCACTAGAATTTTGTCTAGGAATGAAGAAATGTGAATACAGAAACCAATCTAATAATTTGTGACTGTCTACTCAAAAGTAAAATTTTCCAGTGAAGGGTCTTGTCTTGCTGCACTTTTTGGCACAACTGATGAATGCTTGCTTTTTAACACGAACCATTTTTCTCATAACAGACAGTAGCTTCACTTCTAAGAAAAAATCATCATCATCACCACCACTAGGACAGAGGGACCAACGATTCAGCACCAAAAAGAAAAATTAAAGTTCAAACCAGGTGAGGGCTCGGCTCGCCCACAACAAATGTGTGAAATAAATCACTATTAGCACTTTCCATTTTTAATCAACCGTTTCTGTTTTATGACAAACTTGATTTTAATAAATATTTTTACTTTTAATAAAGCTTTAAAACTTAAATAGACTCTGTGGTTTTTAGTCATGAGTGAATGAGCAAAAGGTTTTGCAATTTGCAAGCATGAGTCCGTGCCTCTGACACTTCTGGACTCTGACTCCGTACTCTTGTCCTGCGTTGGATAATCATCATTGGGGATCAATCATCGATGAATTCGGGAGCTAAATGACTCTGCCACACTATCTAGTCAGTAAGGAGATTGGGAGTTCTTCAAAGTCTGATATCACTGAGGTATGTAGAAAGTCTACCTGCGCCTATTATAATTGATAAACAATGCACTATTTAGTGTCCATAGTTCTGTTTGTGCAGATTTGTCCCTGCAACAGTAGTAGAATGGATTGTCCTCCTATCCAAACCAAAAGTAAAGTAGTATCTTATTCTTTCTTGGTGGTCACTCACCTTTTTATTGTTGGCAATTGTCAAAGCATAAATATTTAGAAGACTTGAAAAGTCAGTGCATAGAGCTATTGCTGACTAGAATGGGAGTCCAATGGAATTGTCAAATGTGCAATCTTACTTAGCTACACAGACAGACTAATAAGAATAATCTAGTAATACCACAGGGAGTCATAGTCGAGGCAGGATAAGAATTTAGATAAAGTCTACAAGAAGATCAAAGACGATTTAGAAAAAATCGAATGAGGAATGCTAGGTACTCTATATTAAAATTAAAACTTACCGGGGCCAGCAAAGGAGCCCTCGCCTGACCGATCCTGTTCAGCAGCAGCAGCAGCCTCCTCCAATGCCCTCTTGCCCCTGGGGGGAGCTGATGTACAACATGAAAGAAAGAAAGACCAGAAAACATGTATGATATTTGTAAACCAAATCAAATATTTCAAAAGAACAATAACAAAATATTTTGGCGAAATAGCAAATAGACAACTATTCCACAGGATATATTGACCGATCTCATGTGGTCTACTACGTTATTAGTATTGCTTGATTTGCGGACCGTCGACTTGGAAAGTTCTTATGTAACTCACTAAACAAACTACTAAAAAGGTTCGCCTAGCACTGGCAGGCAGCAGTCCGCAGCAC
This sequence comes from Lissotriton vulgaris, assembly GCF_964263255.1. Taxonomy (NCBI): domain Eukaryota; kingdom Metazoa; phylum Chordata; class Amphibia; order Caudata; family Salamandridae; genus Lissotriton; species Lissotriton vulgaris. The sequence goes on from NC_141693.1 coordinate 1,104,494,022, forward strand.
GCGAAGTGACAGACAAAGTCGATCGTGATTGCAGATCAGCGACAACACTAAAAAGTTTCCTACTACATTAACCAGTCATTAAAATACTCAAACTATCAATACACCACCATTATTTCTTCTTATCGCCATGTGTACAAAGGAAGGACTGGACTTGAGTCTGTAGGGGCTGATTTAGAAGCCCCTTGCGGCTCTTTTGCTCCATTGTTGCGTGACATTTGTGACGCAGCGGCAGAACAAAAGAGGCGCCATAGTGCGGCGTATATTAACAACGTGATGCATATGGGAGATGCATCACGTTGTAAAGCCCTGCGCCATCAGGGGGCGTTCCGGCGCTAGGGAGGGCGTTCCTGCGCAGGAACGCATCCTAAAAGTGGCTGAGGGAAATCTACAAGATTTCAATCAGTCACTTTGAGGACAATGATGCGTGACTCAAACCCTGCGCCTGCTTGAAGCAGACGTACGGCTTGACGCAGCATTGGGGAGATAGGGCACCCCAGAGCATTGCTGGAGCTGCGCCATAGTTGCGGCGCAACTCCAGCAATGCACGCCTTTACGGCACAGATGCGTAACGCTTTGGTGACGTTTTGGGCCCATGGTGCACCGCATTGTAAATACGGCGCACCATGGGTGGTGGTGGCGTGGCGCACAATTACTGGCGCATCCCTGCTACTTTGCAGGAATGTGCCGGTAATTAAAAATCTGACCCTTAGTGTCTAGCATTACGCAGTTCTTTAAACTACATTCATACATAATTTCACAGGCCAATGAAATGAACACAAAATCGAAAACAAATAAGCATAGTAGCAACGCTACTGAGAAGGAGAGCAGTGCACCTGAAATGCACAGAAGATTTTGAAATATAATTTACCTACAATGTAATCAGCAGCATTAATGCTCTTGGTAAAAAACAAAAATTTGCAATATAATAACACACAGAGCAGGAGAAAACAGAGTAGTAAAGAAATAGCTACTACTACTCACCAAGCCTGGGGATCTCAAGGCCGAGCAGGTCGAGCAGATCACGTTCCCGGTCCAGGAGATCTGTCCAACGGTGGGTGGCCTGGTTGTAGGTGCGCCGGACCCGAGAGTGTTGGCCCGGCAGACCTTCTCCCACCGCTTCCGGCGCTCCTGGATCCCGTACCCGCTAGCGATCTTGCCGCCTGCCATGATGGTCCTGGGGAGGCGGCGCTGTACATAAAAAATTAGTGCGGCCACCTCCTCCGCGCTGTAGATCTCCCGGGCTGCGACCTGCTCCCCCCCTCAAACGCCCACACGGGAGCCGGGCACGGGGTGCGGGACCCTTCCCCTTCTCAGGATGCTTCCCGGCTCCCTTTACCATGGTCTGGGCAGAAAGGAAGCTAAATAGTAAAGAAGAAATAGAATAGGGAAGCAGAAAAGAAAAGAGTTAAAAAAAGTATTTTAAAATTAACCAAAAGTAGCAGAAAACACAAAAATATAGAGCTAGAAAAATAGAGGGATAGATAATAAGTAAAATAGATTAAAAAAAACTTCAAACAAGCAAAGGATGGCAGAGATTCAGAGACGATACAGAAAGCATGCCCAGAACCATAGCAATGAATGAGAAACAAGATGGCCGCGCCCGTTCACGACCGAGTGGGTAAGTTTGCGCAAGATTTTCCTCGCGATCACACGCAAAATTGTACTAGCGAGCCGCACACTTTGCGAGATTACACATTGCGCCCGGAAACGGAAATACGTCATGCAAACAAGAGAGCCGCGCCCGTGAACGACCGTGAGGGTAACTTCGCGCTGTTGCGCTACAAGCGGCTCACTAAAACGCGCAAAACCTTGCGAACTAACACGCCGCAAAAAAACAAATCGCATATTCGCATGAATTCGCGTCTTCCGAATTTGATCTTGCGCGAGTTCGCGCCGTGCGAATCCCACGAAATTGCAGAAAAACGAGTTTTGAAAAACTGAAAGCACTCAGCAGGTGCAAAAGTTCAAACTCATCATTAGTAACCATTCCCTGTAGTGCTTCCTGAGGGGCCCCTCCAGAGTTCAGTTGCCTACTTGCAACTATTCTATGACACTGCTCTGACCCTCACAGCAGGCTCATAGAATAGCTACAAGTAGGCCACATAGGTCCTGGGAAAAAAAATTGCGCTGCAACAGAAAGCAAATTACAGATAAGGAAGCAGGTGCCAGACTGGAATTTTAAAACAGTGACACATTAATAAATCAACCCCAAATTAATTCATGTCAATTGAAGCAGGGCAGGTGGGCTTGCTTTTCCCCCCCATAATCTACAGTGAAGAACCAGAGGTTGGCATTGATGTACCAGAGGGTGGCATGGGTGAAACAGAGGGTGGGAGTGGTGAAACAGAGGGTGCTGTGCACCTGTGATGATGAACCAGACGTAGAAACAACATAGTCGCGACCGTTGCGTGCCGACAAGTAAGTTCGCAATTGCGAACTGGTACAAAACCCTCGCAAACTGGCAGAAACCCTTGCGAACACAAAAAAATCCGCAAGTTCGCAAGAATTTGCGGATTTTGCGGATTACGAGTTCGCAAATACGCAAATTCGCGAACGCCAGATTCGCAAAATTCGCCCATGCTTAGATAGGACTCCCAGTAGTGCCCAGACATAGGAGGGGGGTGTAGATAGGACTCCCAGCAGTGCCCAAACACAGTAGGGGGTGTAGATAGTACTCCCAGCAGTGTCCAGACAGTATAGGGGGTGGCTGGATAGGACTCCCAGCAGTGCCCAGACATAGGAGGGGTGGCTGGATAGGACTCCCAGAAGTGCCCAGACATAGGAGGGGGTGTAGATAGGACTCCCATCAGTGCACAGACATAGGAGGGGTGGCTGGATATGACTCCCAGCAGGTCCCAGACATAGGAGGGGGTGCAGATAGTACTCCCAGCAGTACCCAGACATAGGAGGGGTGGCTGGATAGGACTCCCAGCAGTGCCCAGACATAGGAGTGGGGTGTAGATAGGACTCCCAGCAGTGCCCAGACATAGGAGGGGTGGCTGGATAGGACTCCCTGCAGTGCCCAGACATAGGAGGGGTGGCTGGATAAGACTCCAAGCAGTGCCTAGGCATAGGATGGGTGGCTAGATAGGACTTACAGCAGTGCCCAGACAGACATAGGAGGGGTGTAGATAGGACTCCCAGCAGTGCCCAGACATTTGAGGGGGTGTAGATAGGACTCCCAGCAGTGCCCTGACAAAGGAGGGGGGTGTAGATAGGACTCCCAGCAGTGCCCAGACATAGGAGAGGGTGTAAATAGGACTCCCAGCAGTGCCCAGACATAATAGGGGGGTGTAGATAGGACTCCCAGCAGTGCCCAGACATAGGAGGGATGGCTGGATAGGACTCCCAGCAGTTCCCAGACATAGGAGGGGTGGCTGGATAGGACTCCCAGCAGTGCCCAGACATAGGAGGGTGGTGTAGATAGGACTCACAGCAGTGCCCAGACATTGGAGGGTTGGCTGGCTATGACTCCCAACAGTGCCCAGACATAGGAGGGGGGTGTAGATAGGACTCCCAGTAGTGCCCAGACAGTATAGGGGATGGCTGGGTAGGACTCCCAGCAGTGCCCAGACATAGGAGTGGGGTGTGGATAGGCCTCCCAGCAGTGCCCAGACATAGGATGGGTGTCTGGATAGGACTCCCAGCAGTGCCCAGATATAGGAGGGGGTGTAGATAGGATCCCAGCAGTGCCCAGACATAGGAGGGGTGGCTGGATAGGACTCCCAGCAGTGCTCAGTCATAGGGGTGTGCATTTCCAACAGCATAGAACAACTACATGCCTATATGTGTACATCCCTAACCTGTAACACTCATGATAGTTGCATATCAACACATCACTCACAGCAGTCAATCAATCCATCAATCAGAGAATTTGTAAAGCGCGCTACTCAACCGTTAGGGTCTCAAGGTGCTGGGGCGGAGGGGAGAGCCGCTACTGCTCGAAGAGCCAGGTCTTGACCTGTTTCCTGAAGGAGAGGTGGTCCTGGGTCAGTCGTAGGTGGGTGGGGAGGGAGTTCCATGTCTTGGCTGCCAGGTAGGAGAAGGATCTTCCTCCGGTGGTGGTTCTGTGAATACGTGGGACGGTGGCGAGGGCGAGGCTGGCGGAGTGGAGCTGGCGGGTGGGTGTGTAGAATGTGAGGCGGTTGTTGAGGTATTTGGGTCCCATGTCATGGAGGGCCTTGTGTGCGTGGGTGAGGAGTCTGAACGTGATCCTCTTGCTGACGGGGAGCCAGTGCAGGTCTCTCAGCTGAGGCAAGATGTGGCTGTGGCGGGGGGTGTCCAGGATAAGTCGTGCAGAGGCTTTCTGTATGCGCAGGAGTCTTTTTTGTAGTTTGGCTGTGGTTCCAGCGTAGAGGGTGTTTCTGTAGTCCAGTCGGCTGGTGACGAGGGCCTGGGTGACCGTCTTCCTGGTGTCGGTGGGGATCCACCGGAAGATCTTTCGGAGCATGCGCAGGGTGTTGAAACAGGAGGACGAGACGGCGTTGACTTGCTTGGTCATCGTGAGGGAGGAGTCCAGGATGAAGACCAGGTTGCGTGCATGGTCCGTTGGCTTGGGGGCGGTGCCCAGGGCGGGGGGCCACCAAGAGTCGTCCAAGGCAGAGGGGGATGTTCCCAGAATGAGGACTTCCATCTTGTCTGAGTTCAGTTTCAGCCAGCTGAGCTTCATCCATTCCGCAACGTCTTTCATTCCTTCCTGGAGGCTGGCTCTGGTGGTGGCGGGGTCGTTGGTGAGGGAAAGGATCAGATGGGTGTCGTCTGCGTAGGAGAGGATGTTAAGGTTGTGTTGGCGTGCGATGGCTGTGAGGGGGCTCATGTAGACGTTGAAGAGGGTGGGGCTGAGCGAGGATCCTTGCGGGATGCCGCAGATGACCTCGGTGGCCGCGGACTGGAACGGGGGAGGCGGACTCTCTGGGTTCTACCGGTGAGGAACGAGATGATCCACTCCTAGGCCTTTCCTTGGATTCCGATTATGTTGAGGCGCTGTATCAGGGTGCGATGGGCCGGTGGCATACGGTGTCGAAGGCTGCTGATAGGTCCAGGAGGATGAGGGCTGCTGTTTCGCCGTTGCCGAGCAGGGATCTGATGTCGTCGGTAGCTGCGATGAGGGCGGTCTCGGTGCTGTGGTTTGCTCAGAAACCGGACTGCGAATGGTCGAGGGATCCGTTTGTCCTGAGGAAGGCAGAGAGTTGTTTGTTGACGCTCTTCTCGATGACTTTGGCCGGAAAGGGGAGGAGCGAGATGGGGCGGAAGTTCTTGAGGTCCGTGGGGTCCGCAGTGGGTTTCTTCAGGAGGGCGCTGAGCTCGGCGTGTTTCCAGCTCTCCGGGAAGGTGGCGGATGCGAAGGAGGTGTTGATGATGTCCCTGAGTTAGGGTGCGATGGTGGAGTCGACTTTGTTGAAGATGTGGTGTGGACAGGGGTCGGTTGGGGAGCCTGAGTGGATGGTGTTCATTGTGCGGGGGGCGTCTTCGGTGCTGACCGAGGTCCAGTTGCAGAGGGTGGTGGTGGTGGGCGCTGGATCGGTGGTTGGGTGCGTCGTCTGAGTGCCGAAGCTGTTGTGTATGTCGGCGATCTTGCGGTGAAAGAACGAGGCGAGTGAGTCGCAGAGGTCTTGCAAGGGTGTAATGTCGTTGTTACAGGTGCTGTGGCTGGAGAGCTCTTTAATGATGCTGAAGAGTTCCTTGCTGTTGTGGGAGTTGTTGCCCAGTCGTTCTTTGAATGTGGTCCTTTTGGTGGTGCAGATCAGCTGGTGGTGTTTGCGGGTGGCGTTCTTGAGGGCTGTCATGTTTTCTGTTGTCTGGTCATGGCGCCAGGCTTTCTCGAGGGTGCGGCAGGTCTTCTTGGAGTTTTTGAGGTCGTTGGTGAACCAGGAGGCTTTCTTGCTGCCGTGTCTGCTGGGGGGGTTCTTTAGTGGTGCGAGGTTGTTGGCGCAGTTGGTGAGCCACTGTGTGAGGTTGCTGGCTGCTTTGTTGGGGTCCGTCGTGTTGGTGGGAGGGTTCTGGCTGAGGGAGGTGGTGAGCTGGTTGGCGGTGATCTTGCTCCAGCTTCTGCGGGGATCTGTTGCGGGTGGTGGTGGGTAGTGGTTCTTCTGAAGTTGGAGTGGACGCAGCTGTGATCTGTCCAGTGTAGTCCGGTGGAGTGGCTGAAGGAGATGTGCTTGCTGGAGTAGAAGATGGGGTCCAGCGTGTAGCCGGCGTAGTGGGTGGGGGTGTTCACCAGTTGCTTGAGTCAGAGGTTGGCGAGGTTGTCCAGCAGGGCGGTGGTGTTGCTGTCATTGTTGTTCTCGAAGTGGAAGTTGAGGTCTCCTAGGAGGATATAGTCTGAGGAGGTTAGGGCGTGCGGGCTGACAAAGTCTGCGATGGCTTCGCTGAATTGTGTGCGTGGTCCTGGGGGTCTGTAGATGAGGGTGCCTCTGAGGGTGGTCTGGGGGTTGGTGTGAATCTGGAAGTGAAGGTGCTCGGCGGCGGTGAGGGTGTCGGCGGAGTTGGTCGTGATGCGGATGGTGTTTCTGTGGACGATGGCGATGCCTCCTCCGGTTTGGTTGACGCGGTCCTTCCGGGTGATCTTGTAGCCATCCGGGATGGCTATGGCGATGTCGGGGGCTGAGGAGGCGTTCATCCAGGTTTCTGTGAGGAAGGCGACGTCTGGTGATGTTGTGTCGAGGAGGTTGCAGAGTTCGACGGCGTGCCTGTGGACAGAGCGGGTGTTGAGCAGGATGCATTTGAGGTGATTGTTGCTGGTGGCTGGCTTGGCGGGTGCGGTGCAGGTTCGGAGGCAGCTGAATTTGCAGGCTTGGCAGGTGAAGGGTGCGTGGGTGCGCCTCGGGATGGCGTGGTGGCAAGCGGTGTTCTGGCCGACGTTGAGTACTTGGAGGGTGGCGGCATCGTAAGTTCGTCGGGTGGGCTGGTGTCCTCGAGGGCTAGGGGTCCTGGCGCTGGGCGTGGTCCAGGCGCGGACGGGCGCAGACGGGCTTGCCTTTGGCGCGCCTTCGGCACACATTCGGTACACATTCGGTACACATTCGGTACACATTCGGTGCGCCCGCTGCGCGTGACTGCTGCGTGTTCGCGCGGTCCCCGCCATAAATGGCGAAGAGCGTGGGAGGAACAGCTGGGAGGACAAGCAGTTACAGGGCACAAAAAGAACGTAAAAACAGGCAAGATGCAGGCAGAGTACATAAAAAAGATGAGACCTATGCCACGGGGGCAGCGGCGAACACGTGGAGGCAGGCTTGGAGGCCGGGCGTACTCAGGGGGAGCCGCGCGGCGAGTGGAGCGACCGTCTCAGACCAAAGTCAGGTCACAGCTCACCGTCGCGCGGGCAGACCCTAAATAGCCGGTGGGAGGGAGGAGCAGCTGGGAGGCGGGAGCGGGGTGGCGCCCGGAAGGGGATGAGGGTGCAGAAGGGAAAAGGGGGCGGGGTCGCAGGGGAGCAGCAGCAGGGAGCGGGGAGGGGTCTGAAGTGGGAAAGCGGTCCAGAGGGGCAAAAAAGGACGAGCAGTTACAGGGCACAAAAAGAACGAAAAAACAGGCAAGATGCAGGCAGAGTACACAAGAAAGATGAGACCTATGCCACGGGGGCAGTGGCGAACACGTGGAGGCAGGCAGGGAGGCCGGGTGCACTCAGGGGGAATCGCGCGGCAAGTGGAGCGACCATCTCAGACCAAGGTCAGGTCAGGTCAGTGACCTACTTCACGTAGAATGGTATCCTGTCACACACTGGGTGACACACCACATGTGGTTTTTCTTGTCAGATCTCACATGCAAATCCGCCCATGTATTTCGCCGCCACCCCCCCCCCCCTCCATCATGACTCAATAGTGTGTAGTCATGTAACAGACCAACAAACAAATGAAGCACAAATGGACTAATAAATTGTCATGTACATCCCGGACTTGATGTGAATGTCCAGGTGATGAAACATGTACTCCCTCATGGAAGGAAGAGGCTACAAAACCCCTGGATACAAAGCACCCAAATGTGTTTTGTGTGCACAAAATTCTAAGTTTACAATCTGAATCATAAGGTCAAGGCGGATAACATTGTCATGCATAGTGTGAAAAATTATGATGGACCCCTGAAGGCAGTACTACACATTACAAACCCAAGCACAGGGAGTAGCATGGATGGCAATGACCAATTATCTGATTTCATTTGTGAGCACGCATGGCCATTGCCAAAGGGAATGTACAATCCTAGGGGAAATCCATACAAAAGTCACCACAACAATTGTGCAATTGTCTGTAGTGAAGATCTCATGTGACACTGAGGAAGGGACACTCTTTTGGATAATGTCTGTATGCAAACTGCACACACACCAATCTAGATAATGTGCTGCTACATTGGGATAGCACAGAGATACCATGGTCCACCTCATTCCCATCAGAAGAATAGACATCTTTCACAATATCAAACCATCAACATTACACCACCTCGTAGGCACACAGCACCTAAAGCAATTGCCGGAAATGTAATAGTTTAGAATGAAAAATAAAATGCTTTATTCAGTGCCATCATGTAAAATAATAAATAAATGAGTCCAGCCTCACAGAAGGCCAATGGCCAGTCCAAAATACTGTTCACAACAGTGGTGACGTTGTGGAGGTTGTCACCCCAAAACTTGCCTGCACAGTCAGAGGTCTGTGGACACATGGGGGGCATCATCGGAGTCAGTGTCCGGCACCGCAGGGACAGGAGAGGGAAGGGTATGTGTAATGGGTGCAGGTGGGGAGGATTCCTCCACAGTGGCAGGTGCAGCACAAAAGGTGGCAACATATTCAGCGCTGCACACTGCTGCCAGTTCTGACAGGCTACCACCTGAACCCAGGGACATAATGGGAGTGAAGGTAGAGGGATGTGAGTCAGGTGTAGTGTGTCTGTGGGTGGGTGGGTGGATGGGTGATGTCTGTCCCCTGTCCCTGTGGGTGTGCGTATATCCCCCTGAGATTGGGTGCCTGGAGGTCTGCGTTTCGACTTACGTGTGGGTGTGCTGGGTGTTCCTGTTGGACAGGTATGGGAGAGGGGTATGTGGATGGGTCAGAAGGAGGGGGGGGTTTGACGCTGCAGGTTGGCAAGTGCTGCCATCAGTGTTGAGTCTATGGACGACAAACTCTGGCGTTGGTCAGACATGTCAGATTACATGCCCTCTATGAATGACAACAACTGTGTCATGATCTTAGTTTATCTCTAATAAAAGAGAGAGGGACCCGAAACCAAAGGGATAGGGTTCCACAGTTGACGTAAGTCAGAAAGAAATTCCCTTTGGGCGAATTTACAGTAGTACATAAGTACTCACAAACATACAAAAAACTACCCAACACCTCACATATCACAAGGAAGCAATGCAAACAGGTGAAATATACAATATATGTGAAAACACTCTGGAAGTAATTAAAGTATTAAAACAATTTATTAAACATACATTACATCAATTAAAAACTGAAGATTGGGAAACACATACAGGACGGTACAATAATCAATAAAAACAACATTCAAATAAAAAGGAGTTTACAGGGAAAAAGGATTAAACTCAAACAAAAACCATTAATTTTGAATTTCTCCTTAATTTATAATCCCAGATTAGCTCCTTGGGCGTCGACGCGTTTCGGCGGTACAATCAATTAGATCCGCCTTCATCAGGACAGTGTATAAACAATGTTTCCCAAATATTTTCTGAAATTTAAATAAGATCAGTCTTAGGCATAGTTTATAGGCACAATAGATCTAGTTAAATGACAGAAATTTTAAAAACAAAAATCCTTAAAAAACATAATGTTTCCAGCTCACTATATTAACACACATAGACATTGCTTCCAGTACATAAACAACATGCATCATAATCATACAAGTATATTAGGTTACTGCATTTGTAGCCTAAAAACATTAATTCATCACATTAGATAAGTTCCTCATGATTGAGGGTATTATATAGGACCCATATATTGTTGCCCAGATTGGAAGCCAGGAACATATGATTTTCCATTGATAAATGATAAAAAGAGGTACCAAATCCTGATGCAACAGAGGTGGCAAGGACGGCGAGCAATGATGTATCACCTACCTCAAACAGGAGATTGATCTAGCAATGTATCATAAGGGGTGTTAAGCCTCCTTAACATCGAGTGGAGATATTCGTCCAGCGAATAATATTCTCTATCTGTTCAGAATACCTAGTCAAGAGAGGGATGAATATCCTATTTAGTTTATTCAAAGATTTATGATCCCTATTTCTTGGCCAATACAATTGGTTTATCGATATACCACAGTCGCATGTATCCAATTTATCTAGAAATAGCTGTTTATCCATGCACATCCACTCGCAAAATAGTTAAAACAGCGAGCAAAAGCCTCTCTTCTCTTCCGTGTATTATAGTGGGCACATTATTTGAATGAGCCCTACTTATGTTCAATCTAGTACATATAATGGCATAAAGTCAGTGCCTGCCAATGAGTCAGGGCAGAATGGAAAACATGCTGATACTGTTACCAATTGCCAAACAAATCGAGGCAAAACGGGAGGCAAAATGCATTTTTATACAAAAATAACTCCTTGTACTTACTGTTTAAAAATCAGTGACAAGAAGCGCTTATATGTCTTTCAATATCATAAAGACATCCAGCGAAGTAATTGGAGGCTGAAAATATATATATATATATATATATAAATATATATAAACAAGCCATTAATGGCTAAATACCACCCGAGGGAAAAGCTATTGCTATACACAAGTCGTTAGGTATACTTAGTTAAAAAGGCTGCGTCAAGAGCACGCGGTAATTTTGTGATAGGTACCGACTTCCACTTCTTAATAAAGTATTTCCAGGAATCTGTAAAACTACAGGTTCAGGGTATAAGGTTCCAGACCAAGGATACTCGCTACATGAGGTGATTTCCTCTTAGTAGACCCTGCATGTTGTGACAAAATGAAACAGAAACCTTAGTCTCAATCGTGCCCTTCTTATAATGGCGCGTTCCTGATACTACCCCCCATTTAATTCAGTTACCTTTAGCGTGTAGACCACGGACGTCCTGCGTGCTTATCTTCTCGTCTTCCCGGCTAACAACCTCTACGGAAGACGCGCGGTTTTAAATACCGGCAATTCGCGGGTGTTTGTTAGTGACGAATGCGGAAGTAGTAGAACGGGTGAAAAGACTACCCGTCATATTGACCGCGTTGTTAGGTAGAAGTGGTAATAGTGTAGTAAATGATTTATATAAAAAATAATGTCGTGCCCAAAATTGCACATATTTGTATAGTACTGCAAAATATAGTAATGTATTGATTTGTATATATCGACCATCAAATAAATTGGCTCCAATTAGAGGGTCGATATTGGTTTAGTTACAAATATCCTAGGTTAGCTCGTTGATGTCAACATATTATACAGATGGTAGAGAGATACTTATTTTAGTCTCTCATATTTGCGAATCCGAGTTTGTTGATGGTATGCATTCATAGTAAATGACCACCCAGTTGTTCACACATGTGCCTATGTGACTACGGTATGGATGTTGTTTTTCTTAACTACCCAGTGCATTCTGCTCCTAAGGCACATATTTCTGAAAGCTAATCATCTAAAATCTGAACACGATGTGTACAGTTCTAAGAGCTATTCGGTTGTCTAGGATTTTTATCAGTTTTCAGCAAATTGGACAGCATAATAAAAAATGGAGCGTATGAATATTCTATGTAGCTTCGATAATGCGATCCCATTCTCCTCTCGAATTTAAGCCCTTCTTAACAGTGTCGAGGTAGGAGATATACCATTGCTCTCTTTCTTTTCTCCTTGAGACCATATTGCCACCTCTTTTACCTATTTTGATTTTTTCCATTATGAACCAGCCAAATTCAGATTCTTTATGGCCCTTTTCTAAAAAATGGGCAACAATGGGGGCAGTTACTTTTTTTGTTTTAATGGCTGATCTATGTTCCTGGAGTCTGGTTCGTACCTCTCTTCCGGTTTCTCCAACATAGCAAAGGCCGCAAGGGCACTGAAGCAGATAAATGACATTTTTACTTTTACAATTATTGTGGGTCTTACATGTTATTTTCTTGGAGTTGCATACAATCTCTGACCCCACAATACATTGTGTGCACATGTTGCAATTTCCACATTTGGTTGTGCCAGTAACTTTAGTGCCATCAATTGTTCTTTGTTTGTCCGCTGGTTCCTCTTTATAGGTATGAACCAACAAATCCCGAAGATTTTTATTCTTTTTAAAAGCAAATAAGGGCTTCTCTAGTACTAGATCCTCTTCATGATTCAAGATATGCCAGTGCCTATTCACAATGTTTTTTATTTGATTGCTCATATTCGAAAACTTGCTGACAAAAACAACTTTATTAAGGGGCTCCTTTTCTTTGGGGGTGTTGCGAATCAGAGCATCCCGGTCAAAGAACCGCGCTCTTTTCATAGAGTTAGAAAGAAGTTTTTTTGGATATCCCCTATCTTTAAATTTCAGTCTAAGGTCTTCAGCATGCATGTAGTAATCATTCAGATCAGAGCAGTTTCTACGGAGGCGAAGAAACTGGCTGAAGGGGATACTTTCCCTTTGGGATTTTGGGTGGAAACTAGAAAATTCCAGCAGTGTGTTTTTAGCCATAGGCTTGGTATATAATTCAACTGCCAAGACTCCCTTACAGTTCTTGATGCATACCATCAACAAACTCGGATTCGCAAATATGAGAGACTAAAATAAGTATCTCTCTACCATCTGTATAATATGTTGACATCAACGAGCTAACCTAGGATATTTGTAACTAAACCAATATCGACCCTCTAATTGGAGCCAATTTATTTGATGGTCGATATATACAAATCAATACATTACTATATTTTGCATTACTATACAAATATGTGCAATTTTGGGCACGACATTATTTTTTATATAAATCATTTACTACACTATTACCACTTCTACCTAACAACGCGGTCAATATGACGGGTAGTCTTTTCACCCGTTCTACTAGTTCCGCATTCGTCACTAACAAACACCAGCGAATTGCCGGTATTTAAAACCGCGCGTCTTCCGTAGAGGTTGTTAGCCGGGAAGACGAGAAGATAAGCACGCAGGATGTCCGTGGTCTACACGCTAAAGGTAACTGAATTAAATGGGGGTAGTATCAGGAACGCGCCATTATAAGAAGGGCACGATTGAGACTAAGGTTTCTGTTTCATTTTGTCACAACATGCAGGGTCTACTAAGAGGAAATCACCTCATGTAGCGAGTATCCTTGGTCTGGAACCTTATACCCTGAACCTGTAGTTTTACCGATTCCTGGAAATACTTTATTAAGAAGTGGAAGTCGGTACCTATCACAAAATTACCGCGTGCTCTTGACGCAGCCTTTTTAACTTTCTGTAAGTATACCTAACGACTTGTGTATAGCAATAGCTTTTCACTCGGTGGTATTTAGCCATTAATGGCTTGTTTCTATATATATTTTCAGCCTCCAATTACTTCGCTGGATGTCTTTATGATATTGAAAGACATATAAGCGCTTCTTGTCACTGATTTTTAAACAGTAAGTACAAGGAGTTATTTTTGTATAAAAATGCATTTTGCCTCCCGTTTTGCCTCGATTTGTTTGGCAATTGGTAACAGTATCAGCATGTTTTCCATTCTGCCCTGACTCATTGGCAGGCACTGACTTTATGCCATTATATGTACTAGATTGAACATAAGTAGGGCTCATTCAAATAATGTGCCCACTATAATACACGGAAGAGAAGAGAGGCTTTTGCTCGCTGTTTTAACTATTTTGCGAGTGGATGTGCATGGATAAACAGCTATTTCTAGATAAATTGGATACATGCGACTGTGGTATATCGATAAACCAATTGTATTGGCCAAGAAATAGGGATCATAAATCTTTGAATAAACTAAATAGGATATTCATCCCTCTCTTGACTAGGTATTCTGAACAGATAGAGAATATTATTCGCTGGACGAATATCTCCACTCGATGTTAAGGAGGCTTAACACCCCTTATGATACATTGCTAGATCAATCTCCTGTTTGAGGTAGGTGATACATCATTGCTCGCCGTCCTTGCCACCTCTGTTGCATCAGGATTTGGTACCTCTTTTTATCATTTATCAATGGAAAATCATATGTTCCTGGCTTCCAATCTGGGCAACAATATATGGGTCCTATATAATACCCTCAATCATGAGGAACTTATCTAATGTGATGAATTAATGTTTTTAGGCTACAAATGCAGTAACCTAATATACTTGTATGATTATGATGCATGTTGTTTATGTACTGGAAGCAATGTCTATGTGTGTTAATATAGTGAGCTGGAAACACTATGTTTTTTAAGGATTTTTGGTTTTTAAATTTCTGTCATTTAACTAGATCTATTGTGCCTATAAACTATGCCTAAGACTGATCTTATTTAAATTTCAGAAAATATTTGGGAAACATTGTTTATACACTGTCCTGATGAAGGCGGATCTAATTGATTGTACCGCCGAAACGCGTCGACGCCCAAGGAGCTAATCTGGGATTATAAATTAAGGAGAAATTCAAAATTAATGGTTTTTGTTTGAGTTTAATCCTTTTTCCCTGTAAACTCCTTTTTATTTGAAAGTTGTTTTTATTGATTATTGTACCGTCCTGTATGTGTTTCCCAATCTTCAGTTTTTAATTGATGTAATGTATGTTTAATAAATTGTTTTAATACTTTAATTACTTCCAGAGTGTTTTCACATATATTGTATATTTCACCTGTTTGCATTGCTTCCTTGTGATATGTGAGGTGTTGGGTAGTTTTTTGTATGTTTGTGAGTACTTATGTACTACTGTAAATTCGCCCAAAGGGAATTTCTTTCTGACTTATGATCTTAGTTTATCCATGGAGGACAGTCAGCACTGACGCCTGACCAACTTGAATCTGCCGAAGTATGTCCACAGACTCAGCACTGAGGGCAGCAGGGGAGACAGGGGCAGGGGCTACGTTGCCGGGGACGAAGGAGACACGGGGGCAGCATGGACCAAAGGGGCCCTAGCAACTGGGAGGGTAAAGATGGGTCTGGAGGAGGAGGGAACAGACATAGTGGGTGCAGATGCTGTTGCTGCATATTCCCCTTCCTCCTTGGAGTCCGAAGCTGAGCCGTCCGCAGGGTATGCGGTGTCTTGCTCATGACGCCCGGCCCCCTGACTCCCTTCACCCTCTGTGCCACTGCCTCCCTCCGACACCTCAAAGCTGGTGGCACTGTAGCTGGGTCCCTCTGCCTGGTCCGTGCTTGTGTCTCCTCCACTTTCAGGTGATGATGCTGTTGGCAAGGAGAAAGAACAAATATAAATCAGTCACCTGTACACATCAGACATATGATCAACAAATCATTTGGGGACATTTCTAATCATGGCATGCATCATGAGTCACATGCCACATAACTCAGCACATATTTGAGTCTAGTACTGCACAATTGTAATAGACACAACGCTCCCTGTGTACAAAGATACAAGTAACAGACCAGGCCACAATTTGAATGAGAGTCACACTGATGAGCCACTGTATGCCAACAGCTCAGGTGTTGATCCATCACCGTTCTGTTGCCCACTCTGCCACCCCAGTCCATACATGGTCATGTTCAAATCTGTCTGAATCTGTGCCACATGGGAACAGTCCTGCCCAAACTGCCATGTAATACCATCCCTGGACCTGAAACAAGCTTTCTATCACCTCTCCCTGGCATCACAACCGTCTACAGCCAGGCTTGCGTGAAACACAGATGTGTATACAAACAAGCATGGCTGAAGACGGCTGTAATGCCAGAAAGTGGTCCCAGGAACATTGTTTCCAGTCCAGGAAAGGCATGGCTTGACATTTTTGACTGGACTGTTCCCATTAGGCACATGGACAGACAGATTTCCACATGACCATGTTTGAACTTGGGGGGCAGAGTGTGCAACAGAAAGGTGATGGATAAAACCCTGACCTGTTGACTCGGTGTGAGTAAATGATTGGTACAGAGACACCCTCCATCACCACACACTATTGTGACACTCCTCACAGGGGCATCTATCACCAGATCATACAGTTCCTAGCACATAACACACACTGGCTGTCAAGTGAAGTGGCCCACATGTCTAAAATCCTGAAAATGCCTCAGCTAATCGGCCTGCAATTGTGAATATTAAAAACATCGCTGCATTGTTGACACACCCTCAACCACATGGGAAATGTGAATACAGTAGTGTGCACACCAAGACAAAACTGCGTTGCACCACCAATACATACATGTTGCACAAATCTATGTGGAACAATCATCTCTGTGAGCCAACAACATAGCCTCTAAATCCAACAATGACAGCATTGTCCAGCATCACAGGGTAAGTGCATAGTGATGAGTTCACATCAGAAATTACATACACAGCTCACCACTGACAAGGCGAAACAGGCTGGCCCATCACACCTCCCCTGCACAACAACCCCATCACCCCGTCAATGTGAGTGATACATCTCAAGTAGTGAAAAGTCACTATCAGGGTATCAATATTAACCCAAGGTCACCTCGTGTGGCAGCCCATCCATATTAGTCACAAACAACCAGCAACATATTCTTCTGAATATGCACACACGCACTGCCCAGTGTGAGTATGCACAAGCCAAACATTGTATACATGGGCATTGTGCACATGTAGCTAACACATGTGAAATACAAAGTATACCAGGTACAAAGGCTACTGAGGAAGACCCGTGCTGAACTCCATGTTGAGACTCATGATCGGTGGCAAAAAATCAGGAAGGGCTAACACAGTGCGCAGGTCGTGGAACAGGTAAGGTACCAACACGTGTCACAGACCTCCCTCCAACATGATGATGTGCTAAGCAATATGCATACTAATACATTTCACCCTAGGAGTACATGCGCAAAAATGAAATACCCAAAGCAGGTGACACATGTGGAGGAGGGGCAGGGATGTAAAACAGCATCAGCTGAATATGGGTCATCGAAATGACAATGCATAAATTGCCTGTCTGACCACACCACCCCAACTGTGGGAGTGTTACCAGGCTTCTGAGCACTGCAGTAGCATGTGACACACATGACAACAAACAGACATGCACCTACCCCCTTCTTGCTGCTGTCCCTCCTGCAACTGCCTATGGAGGTCTGGAAAAACCACTTCCAGGACCCGGAGCATGTGGGGGGTGAGGTGACAGGTGCCGCCATGCCGGCGTGGAGCTTCAAGCTTCAGCTGGACCCGGGCGATACGGCGGGTCCAGCACCGGATGTGCTGCCACCTCTTCCTGATGTTACGGATCCTTCAGCGAAGGCCCCCCTCACTCCTAACAGCCCTTGCTATGTCAGCCAGATCTCCCCCTTCTCATAGGCAGATACCTCGCAGGAAGATAAAGTGAAACAACATCAGTACACATGGTCCATGTCCCAAAGACACACACTTGCACCAAATTGACGATGACAACAGGGCATAGGATGCTGACCGGACTTGCATCATTGTCGTTGTGAATGTGGCCTGTGAGCAAACACCAATGCACTACATGCCTTTGAAAGGCAACAGATGCCATAAGGGGTGCAAACCACTCACTGAGCATGGTACACGCTGAACAAGATATGCTACTTCAGGGTGGTGGACAGCACGTGACATGCTGTCACATATCCCACTACACCTAAGAACCCTCAGCAGTCCACAGATGCACACCCTGGCACAGATCATTTGCTTGTCATTGTCAACAGTAATACAACATCACTTTGCACATGTCTCACTTTAGAAAGATGTGACACAGGCATCATGCTAACTGTCCAAGTCATGCACACGGCACTGCATACTTGTCGCATCAGATGGGTACAGCTGTGGCATACGTCATGCATCAGTGTTGCAAAACATCACATACACCATTAGCCAGGTGACAAAGAACATTTACACTCTTCAAGGTCCATTACTTCAAAGCATGCATTTGTCCAACATCTACACAGGTCATGAAAAACAATCATCAACAGTGAGTACATTCATCTGTCACTCTGGGGGGAACACTGTTACACCTCAGTAAATCATGCCAAAAAAACATGCAAGATGTGGCACAGCAGAAAGTGTGATTCACATTGCATTGAATGTCAGTCAGTCACTTAGCTTTATTCGATTTTGAATTAAAAATCATAAAAGCATACACATAAAAAAGACACTTTTAGAATAAAAACAGAGGAACATACATACAGTAATATATCTACAAGTTAAAAAAGGATGTGTGCCCAGCCTGTTGAAACATTTCCTTAGTTATATCGCACTGTACATAAAATTAGCATTTGTCGTCTGAGTTAATACGTAAGCTTATCCCTTAATAATGGGGTCTTCAAAAATTACAATTATTATACTGTAAATCAAATCTATTGAGGGCAGGAGAGCTTCCACCAGTAAAAGCACGAGGGCCCCTTCCCGTCAGATATTTGTGTACTGCCTTTGATCTTGGTAGGGGGATATGTGGGGTACTTGGGTAAAAATCGTGCAAGTCCCAAATGGAAATGGGGCCATCTCCTTCTTGGGGCTGGGAGGAACGTAGATGAGGGACAATGTTCAGATTTCTAAATTTAACTAGAATTAAGTCCCCAGGGATGTCTTTAGGTAGTGACCCTAACCAGCCCACCCTTCTAACGCTCAGGATTCCACCATCTTGATTGGGTAACAGGAGTCTGTTTTTATTTAACCAAAATATGACCTTATTTAATAGGTCCTGATGTCTTTCGGGTTTCCCATAAGTGGGTGCAGGTATTCCTGAGAGAACAAGCACAAAGGGGGCTGCTTCCGGATGTAAATGTATACATGTTACTCTATTTCGCTCCGCTCTGGCAACAGTGTGGTTAGTTAACACAGATTTGGGGGCAATTTTAGTAACTGTTGGTGGTTTTATGTTTGGGGTTTGACTTTCAGCTGGGACAATTTTTCTGGTAATAATTGGCATAGGCACTTCGGGTGCGGTGGGTGGGTTGGAACAATTGGATATTATCGACTTTATAGGAGGTGAGAAGAGTTGACTTTAATGATTCTCTCTATGCTCGTCAGCCTATCCCCCAGGATATTAATTTTTTCTACCAAGGGAGCTATTATCATTCTTAACATTTGTTCGAACTGAAACAGTAGTGGCAACTGGGACGATGATACTTGGTCATCCAAACTTTCAGCGTCCCCTTTAGATAAGACAGAGTTAATTGCGGGCGATGAGGGACCAACACATAGTTTTTGTACTTTAGGTTGATTTCCATAGTCATTAACCCCGTCATGCTTCCTTTCAGCGCTTGGCCTCTGGGGCAGTACAGTAGCTTGGATGTTGACCCCCTTAGGTGATAGCGATGGTTCAGTCAGTCTGTCAACAGGGGTGTCAATACTGGAGCATTTTACAAGGGAAGGGGTTACTACTGGAATGAACTTCGTGCCACACAAAGCGTTAAGTTCCTCCCAGTAAGACAAGATTTGCGGACTATCCGGGGTTAATGGGGGAGATTGCAGAGGTTGAGTGGTATCTGGCGGTTGGCGAGATTCATCAGTGTCAACTTCACTTAGAATGGGCAGCATCCTCCTACTCGGGATTAGCTTTTCCATCCCCTGCCCCGGGCCCCGCTGTGGGATAGATTTGTTGTAAGCCCCCGTTGCGTGTCAAGTTTGATGAAATTTAATCAATATTAAAGTGTTTAACTGGGAGATAGATAGTCCATGGAAAGTCACAGTGTAGTGTAGAGTAGGTCACAGTACCTTCTCTTGTCAGGATGCCAAGGGAGGTGGCCTGTCCAGTCCTCCTCAGGCCTCTGAGGGCCTTAGAGGGCCGCCCTTTGCCCGGGCTTGTCCCGCGGGCCGGAAATGAAGCTTTGAATATATCCTCCCCGGTGTCCAGGGGGTGGGGCTCTCAACCTCCTGGGACAGCTAGTTCCGCTGCGTCCCCCGCTCTCCCCACGCAAACACTGATTACAGGGTTGATGCGTCTCAGCACATAATTAAACACAAGCTCCAGTGCCGAGCAATTAGCGCACAACCAACTAGTTGCCGAGTACACATATCCACCTCCTTTCAGTACATCTCAGCCCAAAATTACAGGGAGTAGCACAGAGTTGAATGATACAGTCACAACGCTGAAGTCTCTGTAGAAATAGTTTCCGTTTTTATCAAGCAGCGCAGGGAACAAACGCTCACCGTGCTCTGTGGTCTGTACTCAGAATGATTGCACCAGCTCCCGGTCCTGGTCTCACTCCCGCACTCGTCCCCGCTGCTGTTCAGGGTCTGCCTAACGAGCGAAATATCCGTCCTCCTCAGTGCCCTGCCGCCGCACAACCACTGAGCTGCAGTACTGCCCCAAGTCACAAATCACAGTCGGAAATCAAGCGGAAAACGCCGGAGCCCGCATCAGCCTGGAAATCCCAAGACGCCTTCCACATGCCGCTCGTATTCCGCCATGGCTCTCGCTCTCACTCTCAGGATGGGAGGGGCATCGATCCGGTGGGTCACCTGCGCGGTCTCCACAGGTCAGTCAAGACCTGGTTGTTTGAATGTCACAGTTAGCACAATGCAGGTAAGCATTAAACACTATTTAACCACATCATTCACTGCATGGGAGATACCACAATGTACACACCCGGCACTCACTCCAAACAACATTGCATCTCTGTTCCATAAATACAAAATGTATGTAGTGTCACACATACAACAGGTGCACAGTCCAAGGTAGTGCAGTCATCACTCACCTGCTCCCCTGGTCTCCCATACAGCTTGCTGTAGTTTGGCAGGAGGGCATCCAGCAGGGCCTTGTTCTCCTCCTCACTGTATGCAGGTGCCCTCTCCATGCTCAGCAAAACCAGGGTCCAGGGAATGCAGAGACAGCAGCAGTGTTGTCCACTCCAATGTTGTGCAGGCAAGTGCCCTCTTACAGCCACATGCAACCTTAAATCAGTGCTACTGAGGGACTGTCAATCCAAGGAGTACAGTGTGATAGGCCAGATTAGTTTGCATCCTATGTTTCATCCAATCCCATTACACATAAAGCCATGACACAGATTTGCATGGTTTAAAAATTGAGCATGAGCACCACAACACATTTTGCAACATTGTATAGTTTTGCCCAACTGAATATTTCTGAACACCTGTAGAATACACTCAAATCTCTGTTTCCTTGACAACTAGCCTGCATTCTGGGCATTCTACTCGTCCCCTAGATGTTCTCTAGGTTTTTTCTGGGATCCCCATACAATTACAGTGCGATTTCCGTCGCAAATGCAACTTATTCAATAGTAAAACATCCTGACACACACACACGCAATGGCTAGGTCCGCTCCGCTCGCATATGGCTCGAATGCAATAGTGAAATGACCCGTACACACGCATGTACTATTGGGGTACGCTCCGCTCGCGTACGGCTCGAATGTAATAGTGAAACGACCCGTACACACGCATGTACTATTGTGGTACTGGGCATTTGACACGCTCTAGTGAATGCATGTGTACGGCGCGTTTAACGAGCTCACGCATGGCAACATTACAATAGTGATACCAGGAAAACACATGGCAGGGATGTAGGTGTAAGGTCAGAATGAGGATGCCGATGTATATATTGGCATGGCATCCTCACATCAGCAGGCCCAAGGTGTGGCAGACAGTGATATAGCACAGGGCATGTGATCACACATGCCCTGTGCTAGTTGAGGTTTGATGAGCTGTTGAGACATGTCATTTGTGATGGGGCACTATGTGGGTCACATGACCTTTATACTTGTCACATAAGTAACCTCATAAACATGTTGTGATGCACATCAACAATGGGATAGCACACTATTCAGTACGGGCATCTGTCACATGATGCCAGGGACAGGGGCACTGTCTCACTGGTAAAATTGATGCCCAGCATGACTCTGTGTGACAATGCAATGTGTGTGCCATGTGAAAGATTAGTCATGCTGTTTGTATCCCGTATACTTAATCTGCTGTGGGTGCATCTATGATGGGTCTGTGCCGTGATTGCAAGGGTTTCCCATGTACGCACACCATGCCACAGGGCCATTTCAACTGCTCATGTGTGTGATGGCATCATAGAACTTTTGTCCACAAACATACAGGTCTGCATTCTGATAATGGCTGTGGTGTAGTTTAGTCAAATGCACACCTCATTCACAATATTACAGATTGGTGCAATTGATAGCAAATGTGATGTGGGTGTGTGCCTTGCAGTCAGCTGTCTGGATGTGTTGACAACCTTCTCATGCAGGTCACGTGATGTGCGTCAGGGACGTGATACATTGTCCTGCTCACTCAGACCAGCCCAGCAGATCATTAGTGTGCATGTCATGTCCATTTCACAGACAGCAGGTGTATAAGTTCTAATGGAGGAGTGCCAGCCAGCTGGCATATGTGTCCTTGATGTACAGCCCATGCCAGACTCAATGGTGATTTGATGTGTTGAAGCATTGTTGCTTGTGCTATGTACATTGTAATAGTTGTTGGCTGACAGTTGTACACATTTTTCCCCAAACCTGTCGTGCAGGGCACCCCTTCTGCCAAGGCCGTTGCCAGACTTGGATGCCATGAGGGAACGTGATTGCATCCGCAGATTCCGATTCACTCAACAGTTGATTCAGGACTTGACGGACAGGCTGGAACCACATCTCCTACCACGACACAGGTATCCAACTGCACTGACACCCAAGGTAAAGGTGATGGCAGCCCTACATTTATTTGCCACAGGTACGTTCCAATTTACCATAGCCAATGTGGGGGGGATGTCACAGACCATGTTCAGCCGTGTACTACGTGATGTGTTAGCTGCTAGGTTGAGTCACATTGATGAATTCATAAAATTCCCTACTCCAGAAGAGTTGACAGGTGTCAAGGGTGATTTCTATGCCCTGGCTGGGATGCCACATGTAATTGGGTCCATTGATGGAACACATGTTTCTTTGATGCCACCACAAGCTCAGGAGCAGGCCTACCGCAACAGGAAACATTACCACTCCATAAATGCCCTGGTGGTGTGTCTTGCTAACATGCTGATTTCACATGTTTGCGTACGTTTTCCAGGATCGTGCCACGATGCATTCATCATGAGGCGTAGCAGGGTACCACAGATGATGCTGCAGCTGCGCAACCACCGGGCATGTCTTGTTTGTGGGTAAACTCTGTTTCTCATGTATGTCTCAATTTTATGTATATCTCTGATAGCACATCCACCCATTGAGGATGAGGGCCTTGGCCAGGATGCGATGAGGAGGAGGATGAGGATGATATCCGGAGTCAGCTCATATGCAACTTCTTCTCATGATGGTGAGTCCTAGGAAAAAATTGTGCAAGCTTGTACCATAGAGTGGCATGTGTAGCATACTGTGTGTCCAGCTTTGTTGTCACTTTGTTGTTTGTTGTGCAGTGTCACACAAGTGCTGATGTGATGCCACACACATACGTGCAATGTGTGAACATGGAATGTACAAGTGTACTACATTCTTAGTGTACTATAAATGACCATGTCTGAATGGAATTATTCTGAACGTGACCCCTTGTGTTACTGTCATTCCCAGGTCGCCCTGCCTGTTGTCTGTTGGTGTCATCTTAGTCCTCCTGCTATTCCTCATGAAGATAGCAACGTCAGCCGAATCAGCGGTACATGCACAGACATGTTGAAATGTCAGTTTGGGTAAGGATTACAAACAGGCTGTTTTGTGTTGGTATGTTTTCAAATGTGTGGAAAATGATCACACATGCCCTGTGCTAGTTGAGGTTTGATGAGCTGTTGAGACATGTCATTTGTGATGGGGCACTATGTGGGTCACATGACCTTTATACTTGTCACATAAGTAACCTCATAAACATGTTGTGATGCACATCAACAATGGGATAGCACACTATTCAGTACGGGCATCTGTCACATGATGCCAGGGACAGGGGCACTGTCTCACTGGTAAAATTGATGCCCAGCATGACTCTGTGTGACAATGCAATGTGTGTGCCATGTGAAAGATTAGTCATGCTGTTTGTATCCCGTATACTTAATCTGCTGTGGGTGCATCTATGATGGGTCTGTGCCGTGATTGCAAGGGTTTCCCATGTACGCACACCATGCCACAGGGCCATTTCAACTGCTCATGTGTGTGATGGCATCATAGAACTTTTGTCCACAAACATACAGGTCTGCATTCTGATAATGGCTGTGGTGTAGTTTAGTCAAATGCACACCTCATTCACAATATTACAGATTGGTGCAATTGATAGCAAATGTGATGTGGGTGTGTGCCTTGCAGTCAGCTGTCTGGATGTGTTGACAACCTTCTCATGCAGGTCACGTGATGTGCGTCAGGGACGTGATACATTGTCCTGCTCACTCAGACCAGCCCAGCAGATCATTAGTGTGCATGTCATGTCCATTTCACAGACAGCAGGTGTATAAGTTCTAATGGAGGAGTGCCAGCCAGCTGGCATATGTGTCCTTGATGTACAGCCCATGCCAGACTCAATGGTGATTTGATGTGTTGAAGCATTGTTGCTTGTGCTATGTACATTGTAATAGTTGTTGGCTGACAGTTGTACACATTTTTCCCCAAACCTGTCGTGCAGGGCACCCCTTCTGCAAAGGCCGTTGCCAGACTTGGATGCCATGAGGGAACGTGATTGCATCCGCAGATTCCGATTCACTCAACAGTTGATTCAGGACTTGACGGACAGGCTGGAACCACATCTCCTACCACGACACAGGTATCCAACTGCACTGACACCCAAGGTAAAGGTGATGGCAGCCCTACATTTATTTGCCACAGGTACGTTCCAATTTACCATAGCCAATGTGGGGGGGATGTCACAGACCATGTTCAGCCGTGTACTACGTGATGTGTTAGCTGCTAGGTTGAGTCACATTGATGAATTCATAAAATTCCCTACTCCAGAAGAGTTGACAGGTGTCAAGGGTGATTTCTATGCCCTGGCTGGGATGCCACATGTAATTGGGTCCATTGATGGAACACATGTTTCTTTGATGCCACCACAAGCTCAGGAGCAGGCCTACCGCAACAGGAAACATTACCACTCCATAAATGCCCTGGTGGTGTGTCTTGCTAACATGCTGATTTCACATGTTTGCGTACGTTTTCCAGGATCGTGCCACGATGCATTCATCATGAGGCGTAGCAGGGTACCACAGATGATGCTGCAGCTGCGCAACCACCGGGCATGTCTTGTTTGTGGGTAAACTCTGTTTCTCATGTATGTCTCAATTTTATGTATATCTCTGATAGCACATCCACCCATTGAGGATGAGGGCCTTGGCCAGGATGCGATGAGGAGGAGGATGAGGATGATATCCGGAGTCAGCTCATATGCAACTTCTTCTCATGATGGTGAGTCCTAGGAAAAAATTGTGCAAGCTTGTACCATAGAGTGGCATGTGTAGCATACTGTGTGTCCAGCTTTGTTGTCACTTTGTTGTTTGTTGTGCAGTGTCACACAAGTGCTGATGTGATGCCACACACATACGTGCAATGTGTGAACATGGAATGTACAAGTGTACTACATTCTTAGTGTACTATAAATGACCATGTCTGAATGGAATTATTCTGAACGTGACCCCTTGTGTTACTGTCATTCCCAGGTCGCCCTGCCTGTTGTCTGTTGGTGTCATCTTAGTCCTCCTGCTATTCCTCATGAAGATAGCAACGTCAGCCGAATCAGCGGTACATGCACAGACATGTTGAAATGTCAGTTTGGGTAAGGATTACAAACAGGCTGTTTTGTGTTGGTATGTTTTCAAATGTGTGGAAAATGTTCATGCGCATGTTGTCGGACCATACATACATGTAACATTACCATGTCTCTAATTTCATGCTGCCCCACTCCCATGACAGGACAGTCACCCTTCTTGACAGTCATCTGTAGTTGAGTTTTGACTCTGGTGAATGCATCAATATGTGGAAACCTTGACCCTGACACATTGCAAATACCACGGCTTGACATTGTGTGGGACATCACAACCACTGCCTCTGTGGGGAATTGCAGCCTCACTGTGTGCAGCAGGATGTGTCTGGATCATCCACTCAACCTTGTGGTCCAGTACAGTTTGATTTACCAAAAACCATGTTGTGTAGGTGTGGGCCAATGTATGTCCCACATGTTCAGTCAACTGCCCTGTGAGTCTGTTTGCATGGATGCATTGCCCCTTGTGCCAGTATGTCATGTCACTGTCATGTTGTTACCTCAGTGCCAGTGGAGAACCCTGCTTCGCTAGCCTTCTCTGTGAGTTGTTGTTAACTTTCCATTCCCATGATGCCAGGTATGTTGCGCTGATGTCATCACAACGTTGGGCTGTAGCAAATGTTAAATCTCCGTGGCACCAGTCGAGTGAGATTATTCACAGGATTATCTTGTGCCATGCAGCATCTCATGGTCATGGTAGGCTTATTTTTGTGGCTTTGTTCCTCATTACTCGCTGTTGAGTTTGGTCCCACCTGCTTGTCATGTTTAGCATAGTGGGGCACAGTTGCAATAGCCAATGACTGGCTCCTGCTGGGCTTCCTTGTGTTTAGGCCATTACCTTCCTCATTGGAGAAGCTGCTAACGGCTCTTGCGGGTGATGTCTACTTTCCCGACATGGCCCTTACGGATTCACAGGGCTAAATAAGGATTGTTGGCTTTGTGTCAGTAGCACTGCTATACATTACATTTTCTGAGATTAGGACCCTCAATCATACACTGTGAAAGATTTGATGGCCGCATGGATCTAATTGCATAGTGGCAGCCTTGTGAGCGTTACACTTGCTTTGTTTAGGTGAGAAACTGTACTACCTATTCATGTATCGGTGTTCAAGCATCTGATCTAGTCTCATTGCTCAATCTGTGATCACCCATAGGGTACAGTGGCAGTGGTTACACTTCACAGGCGTGACTGGTACAGTGTAGGTCCCAAGGTATTCTGTGATTCTGTGACAAAAGTATTGAATCCTTATGCTTGTTTTCTTTTGTTTCAGATCTCCCTCCATGCAGTTCCCATCCTCTCCTTCCCTCGCCTGATCTCCCTTTTGTGTCTGCCATTTGTACTCAGACCAAGGGGCTATTTGGAGATGGAACCCTTTCAGCATCGCACCACTCTAATGATCAAAGGTACGGACAGTCCCTGGTAGTCGTGTGGAGAATCTTTCAGCAGCATTACAGGTAACATCATTGCATGACTGTTGTTGTCTTCAGAGCAATGCCACTGGGCATGTACATTGGCTAATGCAGCATGGCCTCACAAACAACTTCATCCTATTGTGTAGAAAGTGTGTTTACCACAGTACTTTGTGCCTCATTGCTGTCAACGCACATCTCTTGCCAGTCTACATGCGTTCAATATGACATTGTTTACGTGGATTGTTCATATATGTTTACGTGTACAGTGACAACATGCATGCTGTTGGTAATGGAAAATGTACCATATTGTGTCTGACGTACATGGTTGTGTATGTGTTGTTTAGCTTGCTACACACGACATGCAGGCTACACCTGCTGACGCTGTGTGTCCTGTGCCTCGCTTGGCCTTAGGCTGCCTAATCCTGTGCCCATGAATCCAGGCGACTGTTCACAGATTTTGCTCGCGGCGACCCATGGGTAACTAGACACTCCAGCCTTCACGTACACATGTCACTTTGTGCCCTGCTAGAATCCTTGGTTTTGTGTGCTTGTTTAGCATGCTGTCTCACCCCTTCTGCCGTCATGTGTTCACTCATTCCTGCTGCTGCATCCCCAGCCACAAAGCAGCACTGAGTAGCCAGATCCTGCACCACACACGCCTACAGGATACTCCTCCATCCATCTATTCTTAAAGCATGCCGCAGCTTGTCTGTGCCACTGTTGCACAACCTCCATGACAAAGGCAGGTCCGTCAGCACCGGCAACAAGCACACTGCAAGACACTCAGCTCATTTCCTGACTCATGTGACACTACAGACTCTTGCTCCGCTTTTCCCGTTTTCTTTTCCTGCTGCTGCCTCCCCTGCGGCCCCGCCCCCCCTGCCCATTCGCTGCCCTCTTTCCCGCCTCCCTCCTCCTAGCTGGTCCTCCCTCCCCACCTACCCTTAAATGGCATCCGCTGCACGACCGTCTGTGCCAGTCCGCGCCTGGACCGCGCACAGCGCCAGAACCCCTGGCCCTCACACCACCCGCATCGCATGCCACCGCTACGATGCCAGCACCCTCATCGCACTCAACCACGGACGCACCTCCAACTGCTACAAGGTCACCCCCAAGCGCACACACAGCCCTTTCACCTGCCAGAACTGCAACTTCTCCTGCTACAACAACTCCGAGACCACCACAGCAACGGAACACAACCAACTACGATGCATCCTGCTCAACAACCGCTCCGCACGCAAGCACGCCGTCGAGCTCTGGGACCTGCTCACCATCCACTCCACCAGATGTCGCCTTCTTGACCGAGACCTGGATGAACGATGCCTCCACCCCAGACATCGCAGTGGCCATCCACGACGGATACAAGATCTCGTGCAAAGACCGCACCAATGGAGCCGGGGAGGCATCGCCATAATCCAAAAGAATACCATCAAGGTCTCCACAAACACCGACGACACCCTCGCCACCGCCGAACACATGCACTTCAAGTTCCACACCGACCCCAAGACCACCCTCAGAGGCACCCTCATCTACAGACCACCAGGCCCACGTCGCCAATTCTGCAACTCCAATGCCGACTTCATCAGCACGCACGCCCTGACCTCCACCAACTACATCCTGCTCGGCAACCTGAACTACCACATAGAAAACAACAACGACAGCAACTCCTCCACCCTGATCGACAACCTCGCCACCCTCGGACTGAGACAGATCGTCACTACCACGACCCACATCGCCGTTCACACGCTCAACGCCATCTTCACCGCCAGCCCCCACGTTGCCTTCAGCCACACTTCCAAGCTCACCTGGACCGACCACAACTGCATCCACTTCACCTTCCAGAAACCCCTCTCCTACCACTGCACTCTACAGATCCCCCACAAACGCTGGGGAAAAGTCACTAAGGAACGACTAGAAACACACCTCGCACTCAACCCACCGACCAGCCCCACCCACCCCGAGGAGGGTGCCCGCACCCTCAGACTCTGGATGGAGGACTGCGCCAACACCGTAGCACCCATGAAACAACCCACTGTCAGAGACACCAGCCAGAGTGCCAGCTGGTTCACCCCGGAGCTCCTAGCCTCCAAGCGCACCTGCCAGAAACTGGAGGACATCTGGCTCAACGACAGAACACCGCCAACCGCACAGCCCACAAAGACGCCATCCGCAACCATCACCACCTCATCAGGACCACCAAAAAAGCCTCATTCAAGGACCGCCTCGACAACACTGTACACAACAGCAAAGAGCTATTCAACATCGTGAAAGAGCTCTCCTCTCCCAGCTCCTGCACCAACGACATCCCGCCATCACAAGCCCTGTGTGACAGCCCTCGCTGCCTTCTTCCACCGCAAGATCACCGACATCCACAACAGTTTCACCCCCCTGACGCACCCCACGGACCCCGCCACAACGAACACCCCAAGTCCCACCGACCACGACCCCCTGACCACTTGGACCAATGTGAGCACCGAAGACATAACCAGGACCATGAGCACCATCCACTCAGGCTCCCCGTCTGACCCACTCCCCCACCACATTGCCAACAAAGACGTCAGCATCATCGCACCCCACCTGCGTAACATCATCAACCTCTCCTTCGAGACCGCTACCTTCCCGAAGAGCTGGAAACACGCAGAGATCAACGCCCTCCTGAAAAATCCCAAGGCTAACCCAAGCGACCTCAAAAACTTCCGGCTCATCTCCCTGCTTCCGTTCCCTGCGTAAGTCATGGAAAAGATCGTCAACACCCAGCTCATCCGCTACCTAGAAGACAACAGCATCCTGGACCCTCCCAGTCAGGCTTACGCAGCAACTACAGCACCGAGACTGCCCTCAAGACAGCGGCCCTCATACTCCTGGACCTCTCTGCCGCCTTCGACACCATTGGCCACCACACACTGCGCACATGCCTCTACGATGCAGGGATCCGAGACAAGGGCCTGGACTGGACCACCTCCTTCCTCACCGACATAACCCAGAGAGTCCGCCTCCCCCGTTCCACTCCGGATCCACCACTACCATCTGCGGCGTCCCCCAGGGATCCTCACTCAGCCCGACTCTGTTCAGCGTCTACAGGCCCCCCCTCGCTCGCATCGCCCGGCTACACGACCTCAACATAATCTCCTACGCCGACGACACCCAGCTGATCCTCTCCCTTACCAAAGACCCCCTCACCGCCAAGTCCAACCTACACCAGGGCATGAAGGCCGTTGCCGAATGGATGGAGGCAAGCCAACTCAAACTGAACACGGACAAGACGGAGGTACTCATCTTTGGGCCCAATCACTCAGTGTGGGACGACTCCTGGTGGTCAGCATCACTGGGAACCCCCCCAGCACCAACCAACCACGCACGCAACCTAGGGATCATCCTCGACTCCAAGCACAGCATGATCAACCAAGTCAACGCAGTCTCCTCCTCCTGCTTCTACACTCTCCGCATGCTCCGCAAGATCTACAGATGGATCCCGACGGACACATGAAAACCGTCACCCACGCCCTCGTTAGCAGCTGACTCAACTACGGAACTGCCCTCTAGGCCGGAGCCAGGTCCAAACTCATTAATAGACTCCAAGGAATCCAGAACGCCTCTGCACGCCTGATCCTCAACGTCCCACACCGTGACCACATCACCCCGCACCTGGGAGACCTGCACTGGCTCCCCTTCAACAAAAGAATCACATTCAAACTCATGATCCACGCACACAAGGCACTCCACAAAACCGGCCCAGCCTACCTCAACGACAGACTCTCCTTCTACGTACCCAACAGGGAACTCTGCTCCGCCGACCTATCCCTGGCCGCCGTCCTGCGCATCCACAGAACCACTTCTGGGGGCAGATCCTTCTCCCACCGCGCCGCCAAGTCCTGGAACACCCTCCCCCTCCTCCTACGACAGACCGCAGACCTCCCGGCATTCAGAAGACTGCTCAAGACCTGGTTCTTCAAACACTAGCTGCTGCCCCCCCCCCCCCCCCCCCCCAGCGCCTTGAGACCCTAGCAGGTAAGCAGTGCGCTTTACAAATTCCCTGATTGATTGATTGATTGCTCCAGCCACCCTCCACACAGTGAACACCAGACAATCATCAGACTGGTATCACGCTACCACAAACACACCCATGCCAGCTTCTCAGCCTGTGTGTGCAACTCATACTGGCAACACGATGCAGCCCCACATAACAGTGCGTCTACGTGCAACCAGGTCATGTGCCTCGTACAGCACACACACAACTTCCAGCAGCACCACATTGTACTTCGTTACCACATCAACATAACAGCCCCACACATCGCCTTCATTACTGTAACGTGGTAGTACGCAATATCAGCACACCACTTCTACATAGCCATCACAGACGGATAGTCCAAAACCCACAGGGACCACACACCAAAACCAGGATTATGATTGTTCCAACTTAACGAGGTACACCCTCAGAGTCACAAACAACACCAAGGACACACTCCGCATTGTCAAACATCTGCACATCCGGTATCACACCAACAGCCTGACCACCCTCCTTGTAACTATCATCTACAGCTCTCCAATCCTACACACACAATTTGGCTAAGCCATCTATCAAACAATCAATCTATTCATT
The DNA here is from genome assembly GCF_964263255.1 of Lissotriton vulgaris. Classification (NCBI taxonomy): domain Eukaryota; kingdom Metazoa; phylum Chordata; class Amphibia; order Caudata; family Salamandridae; genus Lissotriton; species Lissotriton vulgaris. The sequence continues at coordinate 1,104,525,716 of NC_141693.1, forward strand.
TTTTGAGCGCCCTACCTACCCGTGAGGGTCTCAATGCGCGGGGGGGGGGGCTGCTACAGATTTAAAATCCAGGTCATGAGAAGTCATCTGAAGGCCAGCAGGTCCTGGGTCTGTTGTAGCCTTGTAGGGAGGGTGTTCCAGGTCTTTGAGGCCGCCATTTTGTGTTTAACTGCCATTTTGTGTTGCCTCACTCAGGCAGCATGGCGGACGTGGTGAACTCGATGTTTTTGGTTTTTCAGCTGCTACGTGTCTCTCCCGTTAAAGAGTAACTCTTGCCTATGTTTACGAAACCGATGTCAGGGTTTTCCTGAGTTTGTAAATCCATGTCTAGACGGATTAATCCATGTCTTACTCCACTGTTTGGGTCCCACCATTCTTCTTGACTTTATCTTGTTTAACTGACCTTCGCTATTCTCTTCGTGTGTTCTCCTGTCACATAAACTGTCTTTTGAAGCATTCAAACATGTTCTATCACCTGCAAATTGAATTACGGGCACTAGTGTTGATTAACTTGAGGGGAGGAGAGCACACGGGGTCTGAAAGAAGGGTGTGTTTTAGACATTCGATAGCTTGTTTTCAAACTATTCCTATTTGTCAGTTTTGTATGTTTTGGGAGTTGGCATTGTAGACCTGTGTAGTATAATAGATTGTGCACCACGGAATGAAGTGGCAGTCTCCTGAGAACCTACCATTGGAGTACTTACAGGACAACTGTGCTTAGCTGCAGCTAATAAATCTGCTTTTCTACGCCTAACAGAGTGTCACGTGTCTCTGTCTGCCAAAGCAGGTGAACCCGGAGATCTTAGGCGTGCCCTGCGCCGCCTGGCCCATAAGGTCAGGTTCTCCAATTGGCGCCCAACGTGGGCCGATTTTAGTGGTAGTAGTTTTGCCCGAGGGTCGTGACGAGCTTCGCAAGAAAATTCCAGAGGACGTCGCGAACCATGTGAGCGACCCCTGTATGTCGAAGTGGACCGAAGGTCTTTTGAAGGGCAGCTACTCCTTCCCGAAGGCTGCTAACATCTGCTGCCCTGACTGTCGCCCTGCTTTGGCCCCTAGTGATGATTAGTATCGCGAGACGTTAGACGGACATCTGTTGGCGTGAGAAAACATTTAGTTAAGTATTCGTGGGTAGCGCCCACTTTTTTTGTTTTTGTTTTTTGTTATTCGATTAGTGCACTAACCGAAGCCAAGGGGTAAGTAAGTATGTTTGTGCTGTGACTATATTGTCTAAAATCCCTTGTTGTTTGTAAGAAGTCCAGTTCGTTCCGAAATGCCTGGATTTAGTACGTTTAAGACATTTTGTTGTTTTGGTTGTATTAGGGATTCCCGGCTAGAGGATTCTTGTCCGATTCCTCCGGTTGGAACTCCCACTTATGAGCTCTATTCAAAACATGGTTTAGGTCCTATTATTTTTAATGAAACATGGATTCGATATACTAAAAAAGATGGTGTCTTACGGTGGCCACAAAATGGCACCTTTGAGCCTGCTATACTAGATAATTTGGAAGCGATTTTATTTAAGAGAAAAGCCCGGCCGGCAATGTTTAACTCTTTCCGCCTCTGGCGTAAAGAAGCCAAACAGAAAGAAATTAAGCAAATGAAGAAAGATAAGAAAGAGCAGAATATGACGATTTTGCTGGCTGCTCAACAGTTTAAAAATGATGAAGCTGATCAGATGGTTGAGGTTTTGGAAAGACAGCATCGTATGGCAATAGACAGATGTTATTCTGTGTTGCCTATCTGCCTCAAAGAGTAAGGGTTCTGACGAAGATTCTTTTGTGTCCCATCTCTTGACGTTACCTCCACCTTATATGTTAGGCGCTAATGCACCTCCATTACAACCTGTTCCTAATCCAGCTGTTCTGGTTCCTGCACAGTTGCCTCTTCCTGTGATTCCACCTCCACCCCCTTTGCCACCGACTTCTGTACCCCAATCTTCTGTGCCACAGTCTCCTTTACCTTCTTTTGCTACTGGTTCTTCTCCTGTTTTGCAGAATACGTTGTCTCCTGTTCAAGTGTCAGATTCCCCTACAGCTCGAAAACGTTTAGTTGAAACTGTTTCTGGTCTTTTGTCACCTTTTCTTGGACCTCTTTTCTGTTCTCCTGCTTCATCTCGAAGACAATCTCGTAGCCAGATTACAGATTTGGAAGAACGGACTAAGTTAGATTCTCTTGCTCGTAATTGGATCATGAGTAGTCTACAGTATAGTGTGTGTGATATTTTAGACACCTTTCTGCAATGGAACGCGCCTACGCAGAGGTATGTCTTTAATACTATGTGCAACACTCTTATCAAAGAGCGGGAAGATGTGGATTTGGATTCACCTCCTCTGGATTTATTTGAAATACGGGATCAATTTGATAAGGGACTTATTGTGGGTCCTGATGTAGAGTCTGCTGTTCAGAAGCTTGTTACTTTCCGATCTTCCTTCTTGTCTCAAAATTCTCTTGAGCCTGATCCTGCGGTTCGTCGTAAAATGGCACAATATCCTATGCGAGAAGTTCCTCCAATATGGAGAGAGGCAGACCCAAACGCTAATCCAGCTGTCCCTGCTCATTTTCAGCGCATATGGGTATATGATCCTTGGAAAAGATCAGAAGTGTTGGCAGCTAAGCAGTCCTTACCGGACCCTCGTAAGAATCATCCTGCTAGGTATTATAAAGAATTGTCTCAGACTGTTAATGCATGTATTATGAATTTGGCAGATATTGATTTACTTATGGGAAATGTAGTCCCACAGGCTCTATGGGCTAAAATTTGTAGGCAAGACCATGCTCAAGCTTTAGATGGTAATTGGGCTGCTATTACAGCCGCAGATGCAGGACAAGTAGGTGGTGCCAAACCTGATGATCTGATTACGGAGTTGCCCAGTAGAATAATAGATCTTATGAAAACGACGATGCCTGCTGTACGCGTTAACTGGGATAAGTTGGCAGCGTGCAAACAGAAGATTGATGAAAGCGTCTTCGATTTCTTTACTCATTTCGAAAAGACTTTCATCGTCCATAGTGGTCAAGATATGAGTACTGAAGGTGGACAGCGATTATTTGTAGATAAATTCGTTTTTAATTTACTTCCAGAATTATCGCATAAAGTGAAACAATCTGAGAGTGCATGGGCTGTTTCTTCAACTGCCAGATATTAGCTACTGCTCAATATTATGAGAATAGGGATAAGGAAGATAAGGAGAAAGCGGACAAGAAAACTAAAGAATTGAAAACGAAGGTTCTTCTGCAACAGGCTTATCCTCCTCGTTCTGCTCAGTCGCAATTTCAACAGCCTCCACAGTTTCAGAAGGTGTTGCAAAAACCTGTATCTTCAGCTCTGCGATTTCCATTGGGTCCTAATCAATGCGCCTATTGTAAAGAGGACGGTTATTTTAAAAATAGTTGTCCGATTTTGTTGCAGCGTTATGGCGGATCATTAGTGCCACGGGGTCGTGGAGATTCTCGGTCAGTGTCCAGAGGTAGAGGGCGTGGTGCGTCGTCTCAGGAACGACGTACCTTTCCCCCTCAGGACTCTGCAAATTATTTTGACCAGCGGAATTCTCAGTCTGCACAATATTATAATGACGATTATTGCACAGATAGTGAGAATGCTGATTTCCTCACTTGCTAGGACAGCCATAGACAGAGTAAGGGAGTCGTATCAGTTCCAGTGGATCAGGATGGACCTTATGTTAATGTGGTAGCATTGGGTGTTACAGAACCATTTCTTTTGGATACTGGTGCAATGAGAAGTTCTATTATGCATTCCAAACTCCCTGGGGCACCTTTGTCTGGCTTAACAAAGGTTTCTGTGGGATTCTCTGGCGCCCCAGTTAGCAACCCTGTTACTTGTCCTTTGCCTATTTCCATTGGTCCGTATGATTTAGAAGCTCCACTTCTTTTGACGACAGGTTGCGGAGAGAATTTATTGGGTTTGGACTTATTGAAACGTCTGCATGCCACATTGTATTGCTCACCCTCTGGTGTACATCTTACTTTAGGTGCTAAGTTGACTTCTCCGATGTACGTATCTAAAGACCAACTGCCACTCGAACTGCGTTCGCTTCCTGCTACGCTTTGGGCTACGGGTCCGAATGATGTTGGTTTACTTCAAATTCCATCTTATGTGATTACTGTGAAGCCTGATGTTAAGTTACCACGTATTCCACAATATAAAATCTCTAACGATGGTGAGAGAGCATTGTTGGCTATTGTTCATGACTTGGTTCAGAAGGGTGTGGTCGAGGAGACCAGAGGAAATGTTTGTAATAGTCCTGTTCAGCCTGTCTGAAGCGTACTGATCCTTCTCAGCCACCCGTGTATCGTTTTGTGATAGATCTCCGAGAGGTCAACAAAATTGTTGTCCCTCAGTTTCCTGTTGTTCCAGATATTACTGCTTTGCTTACTATGATTCCTGCTTCGGTAGCTTGGTTTTCAGTTATTGATCTCAAAAATGCTTTCTTTAGCATTCCTATTGCTGAGGAGAGTAGGGATATCTTTGGCTTCTCTCTCGGAGGCAGAAGTTTCCAATTTAAGCGTGCACCTCAAGGCTATTGTGAGAGTCCCTCCATCTATAGTCAAGCTCTGAAATCTCAGCTTGACACCTTTTCTTTGCCATCAGGTGTTACTCTTATCCAATATGTGGATGATTTGTTAGTGGCTGCCGACTCTGAAGATGTCTGTAAGAATGCGACTGTGTCACTTTTGCGACATTTGTCTGATCTACACCACAAAGTATCACTTTCTAAGTTGCAATATTGCCGCCAAGAGGTTACCTATTTAGGTCATCTCTTGTCGAAGGAGGGAAGGTGATTGACCCCAGAACGTATCCATGCAATTGCGCAAATGTCTGTACAATCCACACAAAGAGAGGTGCGTGCTTTCTTAGGCATTACCTCTTATTGTAGACAGTGGATTCCGAACTTTTCCTTATTAGCTAAACCCTTGTTGGCACTCACTCTGAAAGATACGCCCCAAACTCTTCCTTGGACTGATGAATGTCAAAAGAGTTTTTCTGACTTACGTACTGCTTTGTGTTCGGCTCGTGTGTTGGGTACTCCAGATTACAGTAAACCTTTTACACTCTATGTTCATGAAAGAGAAGGTTGTGCAGTATCAGTCTTGACACAACAATTTGGAGATAAACAAAGGCCATGTGCCTATTTCTCGGCTACATTAGATCCAGTTGCTAAAGCATTACCCAGTTGTCTTAGGGCAACAGCGGCAGCGGCGATTTCCATTCGTCAATCTGCCGGATTGGTGTTGGATCATACTCTTAATGTTATGGTGCCACACGCAGTAGATACTCTATTGAATAGGACAAAAACCCAGCACTTAACGAGTGCCCGTTTGTCTGGATACGAGTTGACGCTTTTAGCTAGTCACATACATATCAGGAGATGTAATGTTCTGAATCCAGCAACATTGTTGCCTATTTTAGATGAGAAAAATGTACAAGATCACCATGATTGTTTTCTTCGTACGGAAGAAGAAACTAAAGGTTGAATTGATTTGAAAGATACACCACTTACGGATCCGGATGGGATCCTGTGGGTAGATGGGTCTTGTTTCAAGCTTCCTAATGGCGAGAGGACAGCAACTTATGCTGTTACAACTCTACATACGATAATAGAAACTGCACGTATTTCACAGAATTCAGCGCAAGCTGCAGAGTTGATTGCGTTGACGAGAGCATGGTGTTGGCGAAAGGAAAGAGAGTGACTGTTTATACAGATAGTCAATACGCGTTTGGCCATGCCCATAGCTTTGGCCGTTTGTGGAGAGAAAGAGGATTCTTTACCTCCCGCAGCACTAAAATACAGCTTGGCCAGTTGGTGACTGACCTTCTTGAATCACTTGCTTTGCCTACTCAAATAGCGATTGTGAAGTTTAGTGCGCATAAAAAGATCACTGATGACGTGGGTCGAAGAAATGCATTTGCGGATGAAATAGCAAGGGAAACGGCACAAAATGTTGAAAGTCGCATGTATGTTGCAGGACCGGCAAGTTGGGTCCCAGATGCTGGTATGTGTGAAGACACAGTAGAAAGCGTAAAAATGATTCAGAAGGAAGCAACTGGGAAAGAATTGAGTAAGTGGAGAGAGAGTACGAGAATGTTGGATACGATGGGATGTTGGACGGAATTGTCAGAGCATCAGCGATGGTTGTTACCAGATGCGTATGTATTACCCGTGGTTACTATGGTTCATGGACCAGCCAATAATTAATGCAAGGGGTATATATAAACTCCTAGCTCCAGTATGGCAGAATGAAAGTATTCCTAAATGTGCAGAAAATGTAGTGAAGCATTGCATTGTTTGCTTGATGCATAATCCAGGAAAGGGAACTCCAACTCCAGCAGGTCACTTTGCTCCCCCTACGTATCCTTTTGAGGTACTGCAAATAGATTATATCCATATGGAACGTTTCAACAATCTTAAGTATGTCCTGGTAGTGGTTTGGGCCTTTTCCAGATGGATAGAGGCCTACCCCCTAAAGGACAATACTGCTTTGTCTACTGCCAAAGTCCTTATGAAGGAATTTTTCCCTCGGTTTTAGTTTGCCACGCATTGTCTGGAGCGACAATGGGAGTGAATTTGTAGGTCAGATTATGCAGAAGGTGTGTGTGGGTCTTGGTATTAGACAGAAATTTCATGCGGCAAACCACCCTCAGTCAGCGGGTTTGGTAGAGTGTTACAATGGCACTCTCAAACTTAAGTTAGCAAAGATCCAGACCAGCACAGGCCTTTCCTGGCCTGATGCCTTGCCTTTGGCACTTCTCTCAACAAGAACGACTGTCCATTCTCGTTTGGGGCTTAGCCCATACGAGATTGTTTTTGGACACCCAGCCAATGTCCGGGGAGTCCCCCGAGCAAAGAAGTATTCAGACATTCCGTATCCATTGTTGGTTGATTATTTGCACAACCTCACCACTAAATTGTGTGTTATTCGTCAACAGGTCCAAAACGCTTTGCGGGAGGCCTCCTCAGATCCCGGACACTCCATCCAACTTGGCGACTGGGTTTGTCTGAAGAATTTCCAGAGGAAAAAGAATCTGAAACCTCGTTGGGGGCCGCCAAGACAAGTTCTACTAACAACCCGTACAGCAGTGAAGGTCGTCGGAAAGAAAAACTGGATCCACGGCGTGCACTGCAAAAGGGTACCATTACCTTTGCCTTTTGACCAGTGGTTCCGAGAAGGCGTTGGTGATATTGAATGTGAGAAGGTTCCCAAATTCGTACCGTTCAGCAGTGCACGCCTGGATTGGACTAGTTCTGAGAAAGAGGACAACGACGTTTTACAGGAAGCTGTACCTTCACACCTACGACTAAACACATCGGATCCAGAGACTTTGTTTAAGGGTCAAACGATACCTGGCAAGACACGGTACAACTTGAGAAAAAGGTTGCCTAAAGACAATTAAATTCTGTGTTTTATAATTTTGCCTTTATTAAAAAGAAAAACATTCCTTTTCCAGTATCCATCAAGTTGCAGGGTCACGGTAGGAGTCTTGGGCTGTGACCTGAATAGTGACTAGGTCAACAGGACTTGCAGTGTCATAGGACGGCTAAGAATCACAGCCAAGTGATTAAGGAAGATTATTGTGAGCAACGCCTTTAGAGTAATGGATAGCGCAGGAAAAGAGAATGATATTAAGATAATGAAAAGAAATCATTATAAGAAATTATTATTCAGTCGTTGTGGCATAGCATTATGTATTTCAGTATGTTTATGTAGTTTATTAGCAAGTGTAGGATGGATCACATCATACACAGTATGCAGCTGACACCTGTCCCTACTTCTACTTCTTTGATTTCCTCTACTACTATTTCTCAGCACAAATTTTACTCACTCCCAGGCCATGAGCAGATGAGAAGAATGGAATATCTCAACAATTCATTTATCCAATTGTTACATCAGCATCAATTGGTAGTAAATACTACTGATTGTTGGGTTTGTGGGCTCATACCACATAATACAGAGAGAGGGATGCCGTATTTAGTCCTTCCATTTACGTATGAAGGTTCTGCTTGGGCTTATCTGGCTATGTTTTCTAATACATACCAGAACCTACTCCGATATCCTCCTGGTGGGTCCTATAATGGTGGAGTGGATTTCAGTCACAGCTCTTTGATAAAGGGAATAGTGACCATGGCAAAAATAGCTGATATTGTTAAAATTCCCAAGGATGAGAAGAGAGCATATGATGGATGGAACGTGACTCGTTATATCACTAGTCTTACTGATAAGGTCAAACAGAAGAGATTAGCACCAATTTGGGTTTTACCCCAAAGAGGTAATTTGTGTTTACAAATAAATGGCCAGAATACCAAAGTTAAGCAAGAAAGGAGTAATTGTTCCCACACATACGTTTATACACCCTTGATTCCTTCACCGTTAGTGCCATCTCAAGGTACATACTTTATCTGCCACGACAGAGCTTATACATGGCTTCTCACATATTTCTCGGGAACATGTTATATAGCCTTTCTTCTTCCTCCGACATATACTGCTCCTGCAGATCACCATAGAAAAAGATTTGGTAGAGGGGTTATTGATGCGGAAGACACAGCCGGACAAGAGGGAGTAGATTTTCTGAAAGGGTTTCATCCTTTTTGGGGTCCAATGGGTAATAGTAGAAACATCAGACGCCTAGTTCGTGTGGTCGATGCTACCATAAACGTAACTTCCGAAACATTGAGTAATTTGACAGCTGAACTTGAGGCGGATCGCCTTATGACTTTGCAAAACAGAATGGTTCTAGACCTTGTCCTTGCAGATAGAGGAGGAGTCTGTAAATTGATTGGGTCCAGTTGCTGCGTTTACGTTCCTGATAATGCCCCTACAGTATACCAAGCCATTTCTAAGCTACATGTCAACTCCGAGTCCATTCATCAGGACACTGGAGATTGGTATGTGATGGGATGGTTTTGGGGCTACTGTCCACATGGGGATGGAAAGTGTTAACTTTCCTTGGAGCGATTCTAGCGATCATCTTTTCTTGTTGTCTTTGTTTACAGTGTGGTCCAGCTGTTTGCGGACTTTGTGCCACTGTGTGTGTTTCTAAGACAGTAACAGAGAAAACAGAGAATATTAAAATGATGTTGCAGCAACAACTCAATGACCTCATGACCATTGATATCGACTCAGACTAACATGAGTCCGTTGTGCTTTGCCTGCTTATGGCATAAGGAGGGTCTGAGGTTACGTGGTTTTCGACTCTGCTTCGTATCTAGCCGCCATTTTGTGTTTAACCGCCATTTTGTGTTGCCTCACTCAGGCAGCACGGCGGACGTAGTGAACGCAATGTTTTTGCTTTTTCAGCAGCTACGTGCCTCTCTCGTTAAAGAGTAACTCTTGCCTATGTTTACGAAACCGATGTCAGGGTTTTCCCGAGTTTGTAAATTCATGTCTAGACGGATTAATCCATGTCTTACTCCACTGTTTGGGTCCCACCATTCTTATTTTCGTGTGTTCTCCTGTTACATAAACTGTCTTTTGAAGCATTCAAACATGTTCTACCACCTGCAAATTGAATTACGGGCACTAGTGTTGATTAACTTGAGGGGAGGAGAGCACACGGGGTCTGAAAGAAGGGTGTGTTTTAGACATTCGATAGCTTGTTTTCAAACTATTCCTATTTGTCAGTTTTGTATGCTTTGGGAGTTGGCATTGTAGACCTGTGTAGTATAATAGATTGTGCGCCACGGAATGAAATGGCAGTCTCCTGAGAACGTACCATTGGTGTAATTACAGGACAACTGTGCTTAGCTGCAGCTAATAAATCAGATTTTCTACGCCTAACAGAGTGTCACGTGTCTCTGTCTGCCAAAGCAGGTGAACCCGGAGATCTTAGGCGTGCCCTGCGCCGCCTGGCCCATAAGGTCAGGTTCTCCAAATGTAGGAGAAGGATCTGTCACTGACGGTGGTTTTTCTGAAAGTGAGAGACTGTGGCAAGTGCGAGGTTTGTAGAGCGGAGGCTGCGGGTGGGTTTGAGGATGACCCACAGGTTGTGTGCGTGGTTGATGGGTTCTGGGGCTCTTCCTAGCGATGTTGGCCAACGGGAGTCGTCACAGGCTGAGGTGGTGGGGCCGGGGATGAGGTCTTCCGTTTAGTCAGAATTGTGCTTCAGCCTGCTGTCCTTCATCCATTTGGCAACGGCCTTCATTCCTCTGTGGAGGTTTCTTTTGGCAGCGTGTGCTTCTTTGGTGAGAGATATGATCAGCTGTGTGTAATTGGCGTAGGAGATGATGTTGAGGCTATGTTGTGGTGCAACATGGGTGAGTGGTGCCATGTGAATATTGATCAACGTCGGGCTGAGGGATGATCCCTGTGGGACGCTGCGGATGGTCTCAGTGGTCTTGGAATGGAAGTGTGCGAGGCAGAAGCTCTGGGCTCTGCCGGAGAGGGAGGATGTGGCCCAGGGCAATCTCTTGGATTCCGGCGTCATGGATGCGTGCTGTTAGGGTGTCTTGGCAGACCTTGTGGAAGTCTGGTGATAGGTCCAGAAGGATGAGGGCGGCTGTTTCTCCTTTGTCCATGAGGATGCTGATGTCGTTGTTGGCCGTGATGAGGGCGGTGTCCGTGCTGTGGCTGCTGCGGAATCCAGACTGGGATGGTCCCATGATGTTGTTGTCTTCGAGGTAGTGGGCCAGCAGTCTGTTGACGATCTTCTATGTGACCTTTTCTGTGAAGGGGAGATGGCCCTGAAGTTCTTGAGGTATTTGTGGTCCGCATTTTGTATTTTCATTAAGACGTTGATCTCAGCATTCTCCCAGCTCCCACTGAAGGTAGCTGTCTCAAAGGAGATGCTGATTGGTTTGGGGAGAAGGGTTGCGCTGGCTTAGCTGGATTTGTTGAAATGTTGAGAAGCTATGTGTCAGATGGGGATCCGGAGTGGATGGAGTCCATGGTCCTGGTGGTCTCTTCGTCGCTGACGTTGTACCAGGCGGTCAGGTACTTTTTGTGAGTGTTGGTCTAAGGGGGGGTGGACTCGTTTGAGTGTGGGGGGTAGCGGAGTGGAAGTTGTTGTGGATGTAGAGGATCTTATGGTGTAAGAAGGTGGACAGTGAGTCACAAAGGTCTTGTGATGGTGCTATGTCATTGGTGTTGTAGGTGGGAGTTGTGAGTTCAATCACAATGTTGATGTGCTGTTTGCTGTGGTCTGCATTGCTGTCTAGGCTGTCCTGTTGGCGGTCCTGATGAGTTGGTGGTGTCTGCGTGTGGCGCTCCTGTGTGCGGTGTAGCTGTATGGTGTTTGGTTGCAGAGCCAGCATCTCCACAGCTTCCGACAGGTGCACTTAGAGGTCCTGAGGTCTTTGGTGAACCATGCGGCTATCTTGTTGTTGTGATAGGTGGCGGAGGTCTTGAGTGTAGCGAGGGTGTCGGCGCAGTCGTTGATCCTCTGTTTGAGCTTGATGGCAGCCGAGTCGGGGTAGGTGTGGTCGGCGGGTGGTCCCAGGGTGAGGGTGGCGGTCAGTTAGTCCACAGTGGCCTTGCACCAGCAGCAGCGTGGCATGTGCTGTGTGCGGGGTGGTGTGGTGGGTTTACTGAAGATGAAGTGGAGGCATCTGTGGTCTGTCTAGTGGTGTTCGGTGGTGTGGTTGAAGGAGACATGTGGAGTTGCGGAGAAGATGGGGTCCTGTGTGTGTCCATCAGTGTGGGTGGGTGTTGTCATGAGTAGTTTTAATTCAAGGTTGACGTGGTTGTCGATCATGGCAGTGGAGTTTGCGTCGTTGTTGTTCTCAAGCTGGAAGTTCATGCCCCCAAGGAGTATATAATCCGTGTAGCTGAGGGCGTGCGTGCTGATGAGGTCAGGGATGGAGTTGATGGATTGTGGTCGGGGTCCAGGTGGTCTGTCGATGAGTGTTCCTCTGAGGGTGTTGTTGTCGCCAGTGAGGATCTGTAAGTGCATGTGCTAGGCGGTGTGGAGGGTGTCGTTGGTGTTGGTAGTGACTCTGGGAGTGTTCATGTGGATGATGGCGATTCCTCATCCCACTCTGTTGGTGCGTTGTCTGCAGGAGATCTTATAGCCTTCTGGGATGGCTATGGCGATGTCTGTTGACGAGGTGGTGTTCAGCCTGGTCGGCGTCAACGACACCAGCCAGCCCAGCTACAGCAAGAACCTCGACACAGGTACAAGTACCAGACTCCAGGAGTACTAGTGCAACTCCAGGGTGCATGCACACACCTCATCCTCAACATCCCCTGCTACTGCCACATGACCGTCCACCTGAGATACCTACAATAGTCCCACAGTCAACTGCAAGTTCAACTTCATACTCCTCAGCCACACTCAGTAGGCACTCCACAGGCCCAGGCTAATAAACTAATATGGACGTCTACCATCCAACACCCCGTTGCCCGCAGTCCGTCCTGCCACCCTTGGCCTGGGCACCATTCATGACATCCACAGTACAACTGCATGCGGCAGATAGTTCTCATACCTCCAAACACAGATCCCTCCGTGGAGACCTACATATTACCCATGATTTGAACACCTCCAAGTGACTCTTCTGTACCTGTCTGTAATTGCAGTATTGCAAGCCAATACCCCCTTCTGCATTTTGTAACCATCACAGGTGTGTATTGCCATCCATGTATGTAGTTGTTGGAATATTGTGACCTATGTGTGTCCTTAACCGGACTCAGGTCCTAGTGTGTGGATGGCTGCAGTTTGTTCAACACTCCGGCATTTTTTACATGTCCCTACACATATGTTTTTGCATCTGGGTACAAAACGTCTCCACCACTGCGTATTATATTATTTATTTTATTTTCTGATCTTGTGTGTGAAACGTGAGTAGGTGCTGTCCAAAAAGTTGGGGAATCCAAAGTTCACAGCTGGAGATGTGATGTCTTACAGTTTGAGTCAACATAGTCCAGGCCACAGTGCTTGGCATCATTGGGCACACTGCGACCAGCAAGTCCATGTGGGAGAGTCAATAAGGTGATGCTGTTGCACACAAAGGCAAGATGCCAGACCAGGTGACCTGGGAGTTGTGCATAGCCAACTGCCTCTCAACGTCTTAGCCATGGACGACCCACCTTCCTTGGGGGACCCTCATGTGCAAGCCTTGACGATGCCTGGGACACTCTGTCAGACAAATCCTCCTCCTCCTCCCTCCCTGTGTCTGGTGTTAAAAACTTTCAAAAAAAACTTTGCCTTGATGTTTCTGGCCTGGTGACACAGGGAGGGTGCTGCATGTTGACAGCAATCTGACGGCGTGATTGGCTTATTTCCCTATGCACCGTCAAGAGCTCATCCAGTCTTGCCTCCATCCGTCCCTGGTGTCGTTCCTGACTGGCATGTTGCTCGACCTGATTTTTTAACATCATTTTTATTGCATCACCAATATAATTGTACAGACAAGATAATCAAAATTACAATTTCTCTGTATACAAGGAATGTTATTGTCCATTGCGTTCTTGTTCAGGAGGTCCGCCCCTTTCTCAGGTACGGGTTGCCTCTGTCCATGCTTATTTCTCGTACCACCTTACACTGTCTGACACTTGTGGTGCTAAAGTATTGCTGGGTTGCTTTTGTGGTTTTCACCCCTCCCCGCCCCATAATTTCGTTCCCCAACAGCCCGCCAATTCCCGCTTCCTTCCCTCCCCCCCCGTGGTCGCGCTGCGCTGTTTCATCGTTGTAAGGACGTCTGTTGTGATGTAGGAAGTACATACATTCGCTAAGGTGTGCCCCCCGGTATGGTGACAGGGTCTGCTATATCCAGCTCCTCCTCGCCCTCCTGCTCCTCATCATCTATGTCACGGAGCGCCTGCACCATCACTTCCCACGTAGTTGCCCTCTCCAAAGCCTTCTCGTCATTTGTTCTCCAGGCCATCTGGTACCTCAGGGTGCTCTCACATGCCGCCCACCTCAGGCATTCCCCATACCACCTTTTATACGCGGGCCCCACTCTCGATTTCCAATTCCTCGTGATCTCCCGCTTAGCTAGAATGAGCCCCAAGTCTATAAATTTGCTGGTAGTCTTGTTTCTAGGTGTGTGCGGGAACCAATGAAGGATGCCCACCGCTTTCGTGTACTGGATGTCCCTGTCCGTTGCACTGTTGAGGGCCCGCCCAACTTCCTGCCAGTAGTCTCCCAGAGATGGGCAATCCCATAACATGTGACCTAGGTCCGCCCCAACCGTATTACATCTGGGGCAAGCAGCATTTTCTATCCCAAAATATCGTTGTATTTTCCCCGGTGTAAGGTATGCCCTGTGAACGATGTAGAAGTGGATTAACTGAAACCTGGCGTTTCTCGAGCTCTTCCGTGCCCGCCTCAGTAGCTGGCCCCAGGTCGTGTCAGGAATCTCTAATTGGAGGTCCAGCTCCCACTTGGCCTTCAGAGCTGTCAGTGGCTGTAGGGCCTCCCTCTGTATCCTGGAGTACAAGCAGGTGACAGCCTTAAAGGTCCCCGCAGCCATCATTGTGTATTGACATGCCATGGAGGTGCCCGGCTCCTGCAACCCTTCCCCCCAATGAGCCTGCATAGCGCCCGTGACCGCTGCGTGCAACAAGTAGTCGCCCCTCGGCAGGTCGAACCGCTCCTGCAATTCCTGAAACGGCAGCAGTACCCCATCCTCATACAGATCGCCCAACATTTGTATCCCCGCCTCTTCCCAACCCAGCAATCGTGACCAGTCTCCTCCATGTGGGAGGGCCGTAACCATCCCCAACGGGATTTCAGGGGCATACATAAAGCGGACTCCCGCCCGCTTACGGGCCCGGTCCCAGCAGAGTCGGAACGTCTGCTCCTCGACCGTCAAATCTCCTACCCGAAGTTTCTGGTGTAAAGTGACGTACGCCAGCACATGTCGCGGAGTGCCTTCTATTCTCGCGTCCTCAGGGCCTCTATACACTCTCGCGACCTCCTGAGTAAAAATCTGCAGCTGCGCGGCCAGATAATATCCCTCAAAATCAGGCACAGCCAATCCTCCTTCATCCTTGGGGCGTAGCAAGGTGTCGAGCGCTATGCGCCTCCTTCCCGTGCCCCATAAGAACGCTATGATCAGAGATCTCAGGCACTTAAAGATAGAACTCGGGACCCACACCGGGAGCGTCCTAAAATAATACAAGAGCCTGGGCAGGGCCACCATTTTTAGCAGGGAGATCCTACCAGCCAGAGACAGCGGCAGGGTAGACCAGAAGTCCATGTTCCCCCGTAGGGCATTAATACAACGTGTGATGTTACCTTCCAGCAAATCCGCCGGGGTATGATAGACATAGACTCCCAGATAATGCAGACAGCGCGGTTCCCACCGGAGTTCTTGCGCGGTGAGTGGACACGGTTCTCCTGACCTCAGGGGGAATAAGCAGGACTTCGGCCAGTTGACCCTCAGGCCCGATAGCCGGCCAAACCGCCCCAGTAACCGCCGTGCCCCCTCTAGCTCGGGGCCCGCGTTAGCTAAAAACATCAGCAGATCGTCTGCGTATAATGAAATGAAATGTGGCCTGCCCCTAAATGATAAACCGGCGTAGTGGCGGCCCAGCCTGGCCTCTACAGCGAAGGGTTCCATCGCCAGGGCAAAAAGGAGCGGAGATAGGGAACATACCTGTCTGGTGCCACGCCCAACCGGGTATTGCCTCGAGATCAGAGCACCCACTCGGACTCTCGCTACCGCATCAGTGTACAGGACCTTGGTCCAGTTTATGTATCCGTCCCCCAGCCCGAAGCGTCGCATCACCTCATACAAGTACCCCCATTCAAGGCTGTCGAAGGCCTTCTCTATGTCAATAGAAAGAACAAGTGGGGAGACGGCGCCCGGCCAGTCCGCCCCCATCAGTCTCGTAAGTCTGTGAATATTGTGGGTAGTGTTGCGCGTCGGGATAAAACCGCATTGGTCCTTATGAACAAGGCCAGTCATGTGCACCAGCAGTCTGTTGTCAAGAATCTTACTCAGGATCTTGTAGTCCGTCGTTAACATGGACAACGGACGGTACGAGGATAAAGCTGCTCCCTCTCTGCCCGGTTTTAAAAACGGGATCATGAGGGCTTCACACATGGAGCCCGGGAGCCGACCCCTCTCTTGCGCTTCATTGTAGACCTCTCGCAACCGGGGAGCAAGGTACTCCAGATATTTACTATAAAACTCTATCGGGAGTCCGTCGAGTCCCGGGGTCTTATTTCTAGCCATTTGTTTTACCGCGCACCCTATCTCTCCGAGCGTTATGGGCCGACCCAGCTCCTCTGCCTCCGAATCTTCCACCCTCGGCAGTTGTAAGCCGTCCAAGAACTCTCCTAGCTCATCTGTCCCCCCTGTTTCACCACTCTTATAGAGACCTTCATAATAAGTCCGAAACTTATTCAGGATCCCGGGTTGGGTATGGCAGGGCTCCTCCCCTGTCTCTTGGATCATCATGATCGGCATACCCCTCCTGACTGGGTTAGCGAGCCACGCCAACATAGACCCCGCCTTATCGCCTTCCGCGTGCGCCCTCGTCATGTACGCCTTATGATCAAAGCTGCGCAGCCGTTCCAGTTCCACAGCCAGCCCCTCCCTGGCCCCACTAAGCCCCTCCTGCAACTCAGGGTGATTCGGGCGACCCTTCTCCAGTTCTCTTAACCGCGTTTCGGCCTTATCTAAATCATCCAACAAAGTCTTGCGAGCCCCAGCCGTGTGTCCTATACAGTGCCCTCGCACCACCACCTTAAACGCGTCCCACTCTATCGCCCTCGTGGAGGCCGTGCCGTTGTTCTCCTCAAAGTAGCACTCAATGCGGTCTCCCAGGGCCTCCCTGAACAACAGGTCATCCAGGGTGTCGGGTTGCAGGCGCCATGTTGGTACGCAGTTAGCAGTCACCATCCAGTTCAGGGATAGCAACAAAGGGTTGTGGTCCGATATCGTCCGGGCCAAGTATTCCGCCCCTCCCACCGCAGAAAGTACGCATGATGAACACAGGAACGCGTCCAGCCTAATGTGTAGATCATGTAGGTGCGAGTGAAAGGAGTAGTCCCTAGTAGTGGGGTGTAACGCCCTCCATGCATCTGTGAGGGCCCAGCTATCCTGCCACTCCAGCCTGCGCTTGACTACTCTATGCACTGGGGACGCATGCAGTGGGGGATGGGACCTATCCAATATCACATCCTCAACCGAGTTGAAATCCCCCCCCAGGAGCACCGGCCCCGCCAAATAACCCGCCAGTTTACCCGAGAGTGTTGACAAAAATGCGGGCAGATCCACATTGGGAGCGTACACACTGCAGAGAGATACCACCCTGCCTCTCAGCCTCCCCTCCACTGCCACATACCTGCCCTCAGGGTCCACCAATGTTTTTGTAACCTGGAAGGGAACCCCCGCCCGTATCCAAATCAGTGCTCCCCTCGCAAAAGCTGAGAACGTCGTATTAAACAGCTGCCCCCTCCAACGCCTGTGCAGTGCAATCCCTTCTTGCTTATTGAGATGTGTTTCTTGCAGGAACGCTATGTGAACCCCCCTGCGCTTGAGGTATGCCTGAACTTTATGCCTGCGCGTCATGGACTGCATACCCCGCACATTCCAGGACACACATTTCAACGCCCCGGTACTAGCCATCCCCCTTCACACAACCAGACCGAACAATAAAGATCATTGATCTTGCTCGCTCCGCGACCACGGACCAACCCACCCACCCTCTCCAAACAGGAAGCCAAACCCCCTCGTCAACAACAACACCCCGAGCAACCCCAACTGCTCTCAACACCCACCTCCCCAGGACAGGTCCCCCGCAACTGGAAGTACCCCCATCCAAACCAACACTCCCAACCACCCCTCAAAGAAAGGCAGCAATGGTCGCAGTCTCCACTGCGATGACCTTAAGGGCCAGTAGGGCGTGGTACGATGCGAAAGGTTCGTGAAAGCAAATCAACCCCGCACACTCCGCCCCACAATCCCCACATCATAGCGCCCCGAAACCTCAAGTGGCAGTGCTCCAATGCCACGGGCCCAGCGCCCCGGTGTCCAACCAGCAAGTCCACTCCATTAGTCCAGATTAACACGCCTCAAGTATCTCCTCCGAAGTCTGCGGCGTCACGATAGGGCCCCGGGCTCCACCAAATTCCGAAAGTCCAGTCTCCGAGCCCGTGCCCGGGTCCTCCGAGTCCGTGCCCTTCCCGGACTGACTTCTGGTAGGCTTGGATAAGTCCGCCACTGCCTGTAGGGCCGCTTGCCTCTCCGTCTCCGTCTGTGACACAGAAGGTTTGCCGGTCCTCCTGCGGTTCTTCCTGATCCGTTGAGATTTCCTGATCGGTTGTGTCACCTTAGCCTCCTCCTCCCTGGCCTTGGCACCATCCGTTCCCGCTTTATAAGTGTCCCACCAGGCCCAAGCGTCCGCCGAGGACGTGAAGAAGAGTGTCTGTTCATCTACCACCACTCTCAGCTTCGCTGGGAATAACAGGGAGTACTTGATGCCTTCATCACGAAGCTCCCGCTTAAGGGACAGGAAGTTCGCCCTGAGCCTTTGTGTCTCAAACGTATAGTCCGGGAACATGGTGACCCTGTTGTTGTCCACCTGAAAGGGTCCTGCTTCTCTCGCCCTTTGCAAAAGCCAGTCTCTGTCCCGGTAATGGAGCAACTTGAACACCACTGGGCGAGGCGGGAGGCCCGGGGCCGGAGGGCGCGCCGGTACCCTATGCGCTCGCTCAAGGGAGAAGAAGGGGGACAGTCCCTCCGGCGCCACCTCCGTTCGCAACCAATTATCGAGATAGCCCACCATATCGTCACCTTCAATTTTTTCCGGCAGGCCTACAAGGCGTATGTTGTTGCGCCTATTCCGGTTTTCCGCGTCCTCGGCCCTCCGCTCCAGCACCTTCAAACGATCCATCACCTCCGTCATTTGCGCCTTCACCGCTGCATGGCTCGGGGCCAATTCCTGAACCGTGATCTCCACGGATTTCACTCTGTCCTTGAGCTTATCGTGGTCAGCTTTTAGGAGGCCCAGGCCCGTCGCCACCTGGGCTATGTCCTGCTGCAAGGCGTCTTTTGTGGTGGCGATGGCCTCCAGGATCCGGTCCTGCATCCGTTGCAGCGCCGACTGGTCTCGATCCGCTCCCTCCGCAGCTTCTGTATCGGTCGCACCATCTCCCTTCCCTTTCGGCTTCCCCATCTGAGCCGGCACGAGCGGTGGCCTCCAAAGCTGTCTCTGCCCCCGCTCCGAACGTCGCCGGGCTTCGCCCTCAGGAAGGTCCTCTTGCAGCAGTAGCGGAAAAGGCCCGCCGCGTGTCGCGCCTGGGGCACCGCTCTAGTCTCCGGATCCAAGGCTGCCTCTAGGAAGCAGGGTTTTCGATCGCCCGCTAGTCCGGCTGGCGCCAGTCGTGCTCAGAGGCCTGGGGCCATCGTCACTGGATTGTTGCCATGTTGTCGCCGCCACCACCAAGGGTTCGGCTCCCAACCACCGCCGGTGGCGCTCTAGAGGTCCACTCCAACACCCCGAATGGGGCGCGATGCAGCCGCTAACACCTCCTATCTGTGAAAGTAGCAGCCCTTAATGTGGCTCCGGGCCTGCGACTCCGTCGTCCCTGTGCCTCATGCCACCGCCGCCATTTTAGGTCGATGACTTCACGCCTGAGTTCAGCTTTCAGAGTCAGATATCGGGCTTGGGATGGCCCCGAGTCGTCCGCCGTCGGCGCCGGACCCTCCGTGGTACCTTCCAGTGTCGGATTATACCGATTTCGTCGGGGTTCGATCAGATATTCAGGATATTTTCCGGGATCGGGCGCGGAGCTCCGAGCTCACGCTGCCTACCTCCTCGGCATCCAAGCCACGTCCCTGTTGCTCGACCTGATGACTTTTAATTTGGTTGAGGGCCTCCACTACCTGGCTGAATTCCCTGGTGTCCCGCCAGTATGCCTCCATGATGTTTCGGAGTTCTGACATACCGGGCCCTGCAGTTTGCTGGTCAGATTCTCTCCTCCCCCTTGCGCCACTTCCACCACCCCTGACAAAACGAGCCTGGCCTGTGCTTGTGGGCACATCGGATCAACGGGACCCATGAGTGATGGAAGTGGTGGTGTTGTCTGTCACCTCCTGGGTGCCCTGCGAACCTTGTCTATCATTTTCACACTGGCTCTGTTGTGGATTATGGTCAGGGCTCCGAGCTGTCTGCTGGGATGTGGCGGGAATGGGTGTGGTGGTTGGCACAGATGTGTCTGATCCTGCTTCTGCATGGGTTTGGGATTCAGAGGGGCCAGGTTGGTTGGGGTCAACCACGGTGTGTTGAGAGGCGTTGCTGTCGGTGGGGTCAGGGTCCTGCTGAGCATGGGACTGGGATCTATCTCCCCCCTGGTTGAGGGGTAGTTTCCATAAGTTGCCCTGTGGGTGTGAGAGACAGACACTGTTAATGCACTAACATGCAACATCCAATTTTGTTATCCATTTTCGTTAGCACTGTTCCACCTGCTTTGGATTGTTGTCATGGTTCACTTGTGTATGGGTATGTTGTAGAATCAGATTGATATGTGCTCAGGGGTCATTGACATGTTCGGTACTGTTTACGATGACTGCCACAGCCATTGCTGTGGCTTGTGTCGCCAGCACGACACACATCCAGCTGCGCTCTGTGTGTCCCAATCTGCACAATGCAGCGTCAATCCTTATGCCTGGTTCAAGCATGCACAGGGTTTAAATGCAGCATGTTTATGATAGAGACAGAGGGGAAGTGTTTCTAATTTCAGTCAGCAACTTTTGTGAGCTGTTGCTGTGGCGTGACGGCCACCCACTGCCAACCCCCCTGGACCAGTACACCTACTTGTGGCACAGGGCTTTAGAACGTGGCACTTCTCAAAGATGCATCACCTTGTCAATGCACAGGTCCATGGTGCTACTTAAGTGCATCCACAGCGTCCATAAGCTGTGGCTACAGCATTGTGTGAGAGGCACAATGGACTTGTGATTCTGCACTGTGCATTTTTATCTTGGATGCGTCATCACTTCAGTATTTGTTTTGTTGTGTTACATGACAATTGTGACAGTGGTGCACTCTATTGCCTGTCCCCAGAGGCTCTGTTTCTGTAAGGGGTGTATGTGACAGGCCATGCTAGTAATTTGAGTGTGATTTGCAAGTGGACTTCCCTTGTGGTGTGTCTGTCCCCCCATGAAGCATGCTGCCATGACGGTGGTTGTGAGTTCCTGTGCAGGATATCTGACCTTGTCCTGGTGTTAGTGTTTGCACTGGTCACAGGAGGGCCTTGTGCTGCCTACAGCAGGGCCCAGTGTCAGCTATCTTGTCAGTACTTTCACACTCCCTGTGCATTGGCATGGTGCATGGGAGTGTACCTGGGCCATATGGGATGAGTGCAGCCTCCTAGCCTACACTTTGCACCCTCTCACCCTCTACCTCCAGCCTTCTGGTACTCCCCTTGCACCTACCCCATACTGTTAGGCACTGCTGGAAGTCCTTTGCACCCACCCACATACCACCCCTATACTGTTAGGCACTGCTGGGAGTCCTCTGCACCCACCCACATACCACCCCCATACTGTTAGGCACTGCTGGGAGTCCTCTGCACCCACCCACATACCACCCCCAAACTGTTAGGCACTGCTGGAAGTCCTCTGCACCCACCACTCATATGTCTGGGCACTGCTGGGAGTCATATCCACCCACCCCTGTTATGTGTTGGCACTGCTGGGAATCATATCCAGCCACCCCTCTTATGTCTGGGCACTGCTGTGACTCCTCTGTACCTACCCCTCTTATGTCTGGGCACTGCTGGGACTCCTTTGCACCCACCCACATACCACCCCCATACTGTTAGGTACTGCTGGGAGTCATGTTAAGCACTGCTGGAAGTCCTTTGCACCCACCCACATACCACCCCATACTGTTAGGCACTGCTGGGAGTGATGTTAGGCACTGCTGGAAGTCCTTTGCACCCACCCACATACCACCCCCATACTGTTAGGCACTGCTGGGAGTCATGAACACCTACCCCCATACTGTTGGGCACTGCTGGGAGTCATGGCCACCCACCTGCATACCACCCCCACATTGTTAGGCACTGCTGGGAGTGCTCTGAACCCACCCACATACCACCCCCATACTGTTAGGCACTGCTGGGAGTCATGTTAGGCACTGCTGGAAGTCCTTTCCACCCACCCACATACCACCCCCATACTGTTAGGCACTGCTGGGAGTCATGTTAGGCACTGCTGGAAGTCCTTTGCACCCACCCACATACCACCCCAATACTGTTATGCACTGCTGTGAGTCATGACCATCCACCCCCATACTGTTGGGCACTGCCGGGAGTCATGGCCATCTACCCACATACCACCCCCACACTGTTAGGCACTGCTGGGAGACCCCCTATGTTACATGAGTTGTTTGGATACTCACCAGGCTCCACGGCTCCTTGGATTCCGTGAACTCCCACCAGTGGTAGCAGGGCCATGACTTTCTCCTCCCAGGGCTGGTATTGGGCATGTCTGCGGGGACCGCCACCTCCAGTGTGGTGTGCATTGGTGTAGTCTTCGTCCATCTTCCTCTTGACCATCCTCCGCAGATCGTACCACCTGGCCTGGCAATCCCTCCTGGTGCGCCTAATGGGTGCAACAGCATTGACCTTATCGACGATCTTCTTCCACAGGTGGGTTTTTTCTTCAATGCTGGTCTATCTGACCAATGCACCAAACAGCTGTGGCTCAACTCTGATGACTTCATCTGTAAGGATCTCCATCTCCGGGTTAGTGAACTTTGGATTCTTTGGTGTGGTCATGGTGTATGTGATTGAGGGGGTGATGGTGTGTATGGATGAGGGTGTGTGGGTCTGATTGTGTAGGGGGTGGTGTGGGTGTGAATGAGATAGGATGTATGTGTGAAGGTGTATGGGTGCAGTTGTTGGTGTCCTGTCAGTGTCTTTGCGCAAATAGGTATGTTGCAATGGATGATGGGTTGTATGTGTGGGCCCTTTT
The DNA here is from genome assembly GCF_964263255.1 of Lissotriton vulgaris. Lineage (NCBI taxonomy): Eukaryota > Metazoa > Chordata > Amphibia > Caudata > Salamandridae > Lissotriton > Lissotriton vulgaris. The sequence continues at coordinate 1,104,548,599 of NC_141693.1, forward strand.
ATTGGTCCATTTGTGGGTGTGGCTTATTTTGAATTTTTGGTGGGTGTGTTATAAGGGGTGGGTGTGACTTGGGCCCTCTGTTCGGCTGTGGCCAGGACATTGTTTTAAAATGGTGTGTACACAGGAGACATGTTTTGTGGTGTTGTGCAACTAGTTTGCACCCTCCTTGTGCTGGTTTAGGGGTTTGCGTGCTTTATTAGTGGGGGGTGTGCGTTTCGTATTTGTTGGTGCTGCTGGCTCATATGGGACGTTTTTGGGGTGTTCGCGTAAGCTTCATTGAGTGGTGTGCGGTTCGTATTTGTTGGTGCGGCTGGCTGATACGTGATGTTTTCGGGGTGGAGATTCGTGTACGCTTTATTGAGTGGTGTGTGGTTCGTATTTGCTGGTGCGTTCGCTGATACGTGCCGTTTTCGGGGTAGGGCTTCGTGTACGCTTTATTGATTGGTGTGCGGTTTGTATTTGTTGGTGCGGCTCGCTCATACGTGCCGTTTTCGGGTTGGAGGTTCGTGTACGCTTTATTGAGTGGTGTGTGGTTCGTATTTGTTGGTGCGGCTCGCTGATACGTGCTGTTTTCGGGGTAGGGCTTCGTGTACGCTTTATTGATTGGTGTGCGGTTCGTATTTGTTGGTGCGGCTCACTGATACGTGCTGTTTTCGGGGTGGAGGTTCGTGTACGCTTTATTGAGTGGTGTGCGGTTGGTATTTGTTGGTGCGGCTCGCTCATACTTGCCGTTTTCAGGGTGGAGGTTCGTGTACGCTTTATTGATTGGTGTGCGGTTCGTGTTTGTTGGTGCAGCTCGCTCATACGCGATGTTTTCCATACGAATCATGCTTCAGGCGCAACTAGGTCTGCCCGTACAAATCGCGTCCTCGGTCCCCGGTCTGGATCGTACTTGTTTGGTCGTACGGCATGTTTACAAATCATACGGTGTGGGTTCCGACGCCATTTTGTACGGGTCTTCCATGATGGTTCGTACGGTTCGCTGATATTCGGACGTATTTTCGGGATACGGATCGTACTACGCAGTTCGAACGGTCTTTTTCCATTTGTACGGAGACGGCTATGAATACGAGTCGTACGACGGTTTTTCTCCCGAATTGGAATCGGCCCCCTAGGTATTATTTAATAACGTCTTGCAATATTAACCTATGTGGCTTGGAATCTGCAATGGGAAAATGACTTGAGCAATTTTTCCAACACCAGGGCTTATAAAACATCTTTTAAACGGACCCTGCCTATATCTACATGACCACACACCCCTGGGATACCTGTGGGAGACTTTTAAGGTTCTGAATATGTAAAAATATTGCAGATCCTCACTCCACAGTGCTCTTAGCACAAAAGTCGATTTTGGAAACATTATAGTGCACTGTGGGGAGTGTTTCACTAACCCCAGTGCATATAAAAACCATTTTATAAGGAATCTCCTTATAAATACCTAAGGGGCTCATTATGATGGCGGGAGAACCGCCACCGCCGGGCCGGTGGTGGCGATCCTCCCGCCATCACAATGAGATTTACCCATGGCCAAATTAGGATGGCAGTGGGTATCGCGGTGGACACAAAGTCAGTCCACAGCTTTTCCACCAGTGGCAATCTCTCCGATTGCCTGGCAGGCGGAAAAGGGCCACTTATATGGTGGTTGTGCCTAGCAGGCATTGTCCGCCATATTAGGATGTGTCCTGGTAGAGGCCTTTCCATGGCAGCGATGCCCTATAATGTACTGGGGCCTTATAGGGGTGGTCATGCCAATCACAGGGGTACCCTAATCCATAGTGTACCCAAATATATGTAGTTGTTTTCATTGTATTCTAAGTGTCTCTTCAGCATAGCACTGGCCCTGGTCCTGGTTCAGCAGAGCCCAGGGACAGTCAGAGTCAGTGACCACCAGTACCTGTCAACAAAAAATGGGGGTGCCCATTGCCCAAGGATGACTTTGCAACAGCTATACAAAGTCACAAGCCCAAAGGAGAGAAAAGGGCCTCATTATGGCTACTGCCATCCAAAAAATGTGCAGTAAAAGGGAAAGGGGGAGTCAGAAAAGAAGAGTTTAGGGTAGAATAGACCCAAATCCACATGCGTCATTCAGAAAAGCCTTGAGAAAATGCACCGTAAACAGAGGCTTACTTGTTACCTTTTCTGACATGCCTAAATCAAATTGTGTCAAAATCTAGAAAGAATAACGCAAATAGCTGTAAGTCTCACAAAGCTAGCGGCTCAGGAGAGCTAACAAAGGTAAGTTCAACATTATGCTTACTCAAAGGAGGCAATCAGGGGTCCAAGGACACTTTCCACATAATGGGCCTAATTATGAAGTCGGGTGGTCCCAACCACAGCATTACAATGCGATCGCACATGGTGAGGTCGCATACTCCCATTTGTCTATGGGAGGTGTGTTGCAGCAGTAAACTGGCCGTAGCACAAGCTCCCATAGAGAAATGGGAAAATCTGTTCTTCCCTGCACCAAGGGTGCAGGGATTAACAAGGGCACCAGAAAGCCCAACATGGAAAGCCTGCCAGAAACCAACATCGTAATGCCTACAGCGGAAATGCTGTCTATTGGGCTTATGGGCAGGCCTCCGACTTGAGTCCATTGGAAACCAGCCGGAATGACCGGCCGGTTTCACTTTCGACCGCCTGCAGCGTAACACGGCGGTCGAAACTGAAACACCTTGCATCGGATTCTGGACTGGTGCTGAACTATGCGTTTCTTTAGCGGGTGAGTTTTTTACTATGTAGACCAGGCCACAAGAGCACTCAATGCAGCCTGTTGATGTGGGGCCAGATAACCAAGTTGCCATCTCCGTAGAACCAAATTCATTCAGGGTTGGGTTCCATCTGCTGATGTACTTGAATCTCTTCCCAGCAGCAACTCTCACTGCCACAACCCTCATGACATGCCCACCAGTAAACTCCCAATGTGCTCCACCTGAGTTCCACACCAGAATTTTCATGGGCCGTCAGGAGCCTAGTCCGGTTTGGCCTCTCCAAGTACTGCCAGGCGATATGTCTCACCTCCTCAATTGTACCCTCTGTGCCCATTGGCATAACTTCCCCTCATGTTCCATATGTGCCTTCTACAGTACAACCAATATCACCCTATTGTTTCTGAGACCCCACTCCCTCTGTGTCCCAAAATGCACAGACCATTTAGGCTCCCCAGACCTCAGTGTCTACTTCCAGAGAAATAAAGGGATGGCTTATTAGTGGTACCAAAAACAGTGCAGAAACAGTTATTAAATGTGAAGACGCTGAGGCCCATGCTTCTCAAGCTTTATATCAGTATTTACATAACGGGTTGGAAGAAGGACTGGAGTGCACAGAAAACTCAACAGTTTATATATTCGTTTTTTTTACTAGCCGGGTATATGTGTCAAAACGTTTTCTCTCTCCTTTTTAGCTATGTCTGGTGTGCCTATTAAAGAAGCCACCATCTTTAAGAAAAGCTGCGCTCTGCCTACAACCCATCTTAAGAATTCCCTTTCAATGCATCTGTACAGATAATATGGGGCGCCTGGAACTCTCTGGAAGAGGACATTGATACTTCTACAGGTAGTTGACTTTGCTAACCGTTACCTGGAGACCGTTCCATAATGTGGAATCACTGTTACGCCCCTATCAGATGTCCCGTTACCCTTTTTCTCACAAGAAGGGGGTGCCCTCAGAGGTATGAATCGACCAGAGAACAAATTGCTTGTCTGTACTACTTCAACAATTATGTAGCTTATTGAAAATCAAGCAAATAAGGACAGCTGTATATCGTTTCCAAACTGATGGCTTGGGTGCACAGACATAATATCGAGTCCAAAATATCGTTTGGACTTAATATCGAGTAAATAATATAGACTGGACAAAATATCGACTGGTCAGAATATCGACTACAAAAATATCGTTTTTAAGGTAAGTGAAGTAATATCGACTGTATAAAATATAGATAGCAAAAATATCGAATTTTTAATAATATATTATATTTTATAGTGTATTTTTATGTAATAATATGTGTGAAAAGTGTGTATTAATGTTATGAATAATTTTATTAAATGGATTTCGTTTTTATAATAATTGCGTAATGTAATTCTGTAGCGGGTTGTGGGTTTATAGGGGAATAGGGTGGGAAGTAATTTAATTATAATTAATTAAATATGTAAATTAATTAATTGATATTATTTCAAATTAATTGTTAATTAACTAAATATGTAAATTAATTAATTGATATTATTTAAAATTAATTGTTAATAAATTTATATGTGTTAATTAATTTAATAGTAATTGCAAAATAATTAATAATAATTGATTAATTGGTAAATATGTAAATATTACTAATTTAATGCAGTAGCGGGTTGTGGGATTATAGGGGAATAGGGTGGGAAGTAATTTAATTAATAATAATTAAATATGTTAATATATTTATTGATAGTAATTAGTAAATAATTGATAATTATTTATATGTGTTAAATAATTAAATATTAATTGATTAATTGGTTAATATGTGATTTTTACTAATTTAATTATTACAACTACGCTTTCCAACGCTTTCCTTACTGTTGCATCCAATGGAGTTGGAATAGTAATTTTAACCCCTATGCTATCCAACGCTTTCCCTACTGTTGCACCCACTGGAGTGGGAATAGTAATTTTAACCCCTACGCTATCCAACACTTTCCCTACTGTTGCACCCACTGGAGTTGGAATAGTAATTTTAACCCCTACGCTATCCAACGCTTTCCCTACTGTTGCACCCACTGGAGTGGGAAAAGTAATTTTAACCCCTTCGCTATCCAACACTTTCCCTACTGTTGCACCCACTGGAGTGGGAATAGTAATTTTAACCCCTACGCTATCCAACACTTTCCCTACTGTTGCACCCACTGGAGTGGGAATAGTAATTTTAACCCCTACGCTATCCAACGCTTTCCCTACTGTTGCACCCACTGGAGTTGGAATAGTAATTTTAACCCCTACGCTATCCAACGCTTTCCCTACTGTTGCACCCACTGGAATGGGAATAGTAATTTTAACCCCTACGCTATCCAACTCTTTCCCTACTGTTGCACCCACTGGAGTGGGAATAGTAATTTTAACCCCTACGCTATACAACGCTTTCCCTACTGTTGCACCCACTGGAGTGGGAATAGTAATTTTAACCCCTACGCTATCCAACGCTTTCCCTACTGTTGCACCCACTGGAGTTGGAATAGTAATTTTAACCCCTACGCTATCCAACGCTTTCCCTACTGTTGCACCCACTGGAGTGGGAATAGTAATTTTTGCTCTATTGTTATTGTATATTAATAATATTGGCTATTATTTAATTATATTTTGTTACTATATATATATGTGTTAAGAAATATGATAAAATATTTTTTTTGTACTTTCATTAATTATTTAATTATCATTAGTTAATTTAAGTATTCTTAAGTATATTTTAGTACTTAGTTTTTAATATTAATTTAATTTAATAGTGTTTTTATTAAAGTCAATATTTTTTACAACTATATTTTTGTAAACGATATTTTAAACTCGATATTTTTGTACTTACCTGTTTGTAGATAGAAACTCGATATTTTGTCAGTCGATATTTTTGACACGATATTCTTGCAGGTCGATATTTTGGAATTCGATATTATTTCAGTGATCCGATGGCTTGGTAGAAAGGTTTAACAACACCAGTAGATGCTATAGCAATGTACCAATTTCGAAGGAAAGGATTGAAAAAAACAAGGGACGCTTTCTTTAGAAAGGAGGTTCGGTAGTCGGTGAGTCCTCGTGGAGCAGAGGTCCTGACAAGGCATATCCTGATGAGCTCCACTGTGTTTACAGGCAAGTGGGGACAATGGAGGGTATGGGGGGAGTCAGGAATGGAAAGGAAGCATCGTGGGGAGTAGAGGACCTTTCATTATGGAAGGCCATCCCATTAAGAGGGAGAGAGTGAGTGAGAAAGAAAAATAGAGAGAGAGAGAGAGAGAGAGAAGGGCTTTGACTATCACTGGACATTACAAAATGATGTACTAATGTAATGAGTCACTGCGGTGTGTTGTCTAAGAGAGACAGCAACTGTCAATGGACCCTGACACTGAGACACTATAATCATGGGGTTAAGACAAAGAGATATGAGCTGACAATCAAATGTACATACTTACCAAGATCCCAACATTAAAAATTCAGACACCACTTCTCCTTGAAAGCATCTTTTATTGTCAAGATTCAACATTTATTACAAATTTTACGCTATGGACAATTATGTACCAATACATCTTTCGACTCATCCTTCAACCTTCTATAAAGGAGTGGCTCTGCTTTCCTCAAGCGATTCAACTTCATATAACAAATTGTTAAAGTGACTTAAATAAGTTACTATAGGCAGAGGTATGAACACAGTTACTAGTTGCAAATCCTGTGATTCACAAATGGAAGTGTTTTCAAATAGAAAATATGCTTTTAGGACTGACCCATTTACGGAATCAGTAACAGGTACCGAATCACTAAATGTGTTTAGCAAACCATACTGAATAGGTATTTGGAAGGGGCTGTTTGGGATGCATCTTCCAAATACTGATTCCTTATGGTATGTATTAATGCTTTGTAATTAAAATCTGGTTGCAAAACATTCATATTTTACCAACTACAGGAAGGCAGTGTAACCCATACGCAAACCTTTCCTTTTGTGAATGGTCTAAAAACATTTTCGAAGGACTGCCTACTCTTAAAAACCTTTTGAAAGTTTAATTTTCTTTTAATGCAGCCGATTTTCCTTAAAGAAAACAGGCTGCAGTAAACAACAAAAAAGGATTTCTTTATTTAAAAGCAATCACAGACATCGTAGCCTGCTGACCCCAGCAGGCATTTATGTGATGGCAAAAGAGCAAATGTGTCTACATTTGCAACCTACTTCATGAATATTCATGAGATAGCTTGAATTGTGACCCACTACAAATCAGTATTTTGTGAACCAACCTTTTAGAACATATGCAAAAACAAATGCATTTGTCAAATGTCAGTGTGCAATTTATGACCCCTTTTACAAAATGCATTTTTTTAGTGCAGTAAGCCCTTGATCATTATGCCATTGTTTTAGGTGGTTCGGACTGGACTGTTCCCTTGAGGCACAGGGTCAGAGCTGATTTGCATATAGCCAGTGTCTAACCCAGGGTGGTGTGGAGTGCAAAAAAACGATGGATTTAGGCCCAGATCCTTGTACTGGGGTGAATGTATGACATTGTTCTACATTCTGTCCATCAACTGTGTTTTTTGCAATTTTCACCCCGAGTGTGCTGGGTATACTCAGACGTGAGTCCCAGGCTCTCCACACCACTGGAGTCAAGCTATCCAGGCTGATGAAGGCTGATAGCCAGAAACCGGTCCTTGGATGCTTGATTCCGGTCTGGGAAAGACATGGCTTGGTAGTTCGGACTGGACTGTTCCCTTGAGGCACAGGGTCAGAGCTGATTTGCATATAGCCAGTGTCTAACCCAGGGTGGTGTGGAGTGCAAAAAAACGATGGATTTAGGCCCAGATCCTTGTACTGGGGTGAATGTATGACATTGTTCTACATTCTGTCCATCAACTGTGTTTTTTGCAATTGTTTTAGGTGTAGCAACAATTGCTCAATTTGACTATGATCAAAAATAAATTTTAATCCATAAAACCTATTATGATCATATATCATTGGAATGTTACAATTGACTAAGGGAATTTACCAAGATGTAGGAAACCAAAAATAAAAACAAGCCTGTTCATGAGTTAAAGAATATGATCTACATACAAAACGAGATTCCATTGCATAACAAAAGTAGGTAGCTTACAAGAGAAGCGTTCACATAGAGGTAAGAGAACAGAAAGGGGTCGGCAAGCTAGCCATGACTCAACCAACAGAGGCAAATGCATTTGACCCAATGCTAACCAAAATAACTAATTGCATCTTAGAAAATGAAATGCCCTTGTTGGACAAAGGTTTTTGTTTATACTGGAGGGCTGCCAAACTTAGACTAAAAGCTGCCAACACTGACCTATGTGCCGCCAACTCCTGTTTCAAACTCTGTTTTTCTGAGTGAGAAACAGCAGGATCCATCTACAACTGTTGTAAAGAAGCACTCAAAAAAGTCAATGTCTGATTGAGAAAAGAAAAGGAAGAATTAACTTAGCTCTACAAATTGTGCCCTGCAGTGTTATGCAAAAAGAATAGCAAGCTATCCCTGGGTGGAATGTGACAATAGGTTAAGGTGAACTGCAGAAGATTATGTTGCTTACTTTGAGCATGGCAGATAGAGGATACTCCAGCACAGGGACCTCCAATTGCTATTTAGAGTTGACCACCAGCCCCAAAAACAACTTTAAACATAGGCAAGAACTGCCATCAAGGCGGTTCTTGTTAATGTTGTAAAAGTTTGACGAACCACTCCGTCAAACATGATGGCCACCAGTTAAACATTTACCAAGTCTTCAATGTTTCAAAAATAAACTTCAAAGCAGGTTTTTTTTGGACAAGGAATAACTACTGACAATCAGACAATGTCTAGGTCAATTCCACAATGATGGGAGTATCCCCTCTACCAAACTCTAAATCAGCCTCGATGTCGCCTAAACTCTGGTGCATCCAGGGAATATTCTGCACATCCATAAAATGCACTCAAAGGATATTACAATATTTGTCTTTTAAGTAATTAGTTCAATCCAATGTCCAGACTAATATCCATCTGTGATAAAATCTTTTTTGAGGGGGTACCCCCATTTTTTCAGCTGAATTTTATTGCTGGTGTTTAGACATTGCACACTGGGGCACTACTGTCCAGTGCCCAATGTGTGTGTTTAGACCTCAAACACATTTAGAAATTAGCTAATCCCCGATTGAAGTATTTAACTTACCTATAAAGCCATAATTAAAGGTGTAGAAACTGCCTCCTGCCATTGTAATTTCAATATCACCTCTATTGTACCATCAAATAGTGTGACTAGATAAAAATGGCTTTATTGTAGCCATTGTAGCCTGCGGGCTGCAGTTTAAACCTGCAGTGTGACCTGTTATAACCCTTTTGACAGATAAAAACCTCTCTTTAAAATATTAGTAAGTCATCCCATGGAGGCTTTGTAGCCCACAAGGTAGGGTCCATGGTATTTTAAAGAGGGACATGTAGACAATTAATGTTAGCATGTCCCTAAAGTGTCAAGACCCACAAAAGGAAATGGCCCAGTTAGGGTCACCTGGGTCACTAATGACCACCTCTCAGACTTCCATATTAAATGAAGAGTTGGTCAGACAGTAGAGAATACAAGCCAATAACTGTTTATTAGATACACACAAAGTTTCAAAGTGGAGCCCGGTCTGCCCAGTCTCTAGGAGTGCTGCAGAGAAACTGAAATCAATAAGCATAAAGACACATTATGTACACTTTGTAACTTGAGCTAAAACACGCCCTTAGTGGAATTTTCCAAGCACAAAACATTTTACATTGTATTTTAAAATGAAATAATATTGCTGGGTGGAATAAAATTCATGGGAAAGTAAATTATGGGGGGGAACATTGATCAACTTTATTGAATGGAAATGATCTCATACTGGTATGGTGTGATGACCTCTCCTCGTCTTTCTGACCAATCAAATAAAGGGAATACACAAATTTGAAAACTGGGGGGTGGTACATTGCCCTGGAAAATGGTATAACTAAGGTAGGCTCAGATAGTTAGTTTGTCCGCCTTGTCACAGACCTGTCACTGACCCAACGTATGCTGAAGGAGAATCAGGAGCAGAATACTGGTCAAGCACTCTGTCAGAAGAATCGGAGTTTGGCTGAAGGAGAAGATTCGATGACCCAGTCGGGGTCCGAGTGATAGCCAGAGAGGGGTGTGACGCTGGTGTTGCACTTAGCTGAGGTTACCTGTCCTGATCTGCACCTGTCCTGTCCTGTTGGCACTTGATTGGTCGGGAGCCCTTCATTCTTTTTCCCAGCCCGTGGCCAGGGTTGGTCCTCACACCATTCTAGGTAAATATAATCTATGTGGTATGTCCTTGTGCCGTTTCCCTCTCTCCTTCCCAGGTACCAATGTCTAAACTGTAACTCTAAAGTCTTGCAGAATGATTGCTTGAATAATTATTTTCTTACTCGAGAAATCTTTAATTTCACTTTTGTGACTGTTAACTCACAAAATATTGCATAGATAAAGTGTTTGAAACGTCCCCGAGTCTGTGGTTATTTCATGAAGGTGAAAGTTATAAACTACCTATTATGCTAACACCTTTTGATCCTTAGGACTTAGAGTACAGGTGACAAGGATTTGCTAAGTCATGGTGTACAGGTAAAAGTGACTAAAATTCTGATAGGCAGGAAGTTAAGCTGTATTACCGGTTCGAGGTGCGAATGTTTATGGGCCCAGGTGAGTATGGTAAACTGAGCTGGTAATCCTACGCCATCACACTTCACAGAAGTCTTTGGTCAGAGTTCTTTTAATCCATTTTACTTTAGGCTTTGCACGTTTACAAGGTACACCCAAAGGCAGTACTATCCCAAGGGCCACATCGTCCGTACCATTATGGAAGGTTCACTGATAGAATATCGATGGCAAAAACATTGATGGTAAAAATATTGGGGAAAAAAATATAGAGAGTTATGGCGGTACGGATGAAGGGGCACGGAGACTACTGCAAGGTAGGTAAGGCTTTATTTTAATAAATGTCTTTTTCTTCCTCAGGGTCTGTCTCTCTCGGGTAGGGGCAGCTGGATCTATGGTGGCTTGAAGGGAGCAGGGTCTTCTGGGGCTGGTCAGTCTCAGTCCGGGCTCGGCGGGTACCGGTGCAGGTGTATGTACACAACACGGTCCGGTGATATATACGTGAGGGGTAGAGTCTCGGGGGAAAGTAGGTAAGGGGAAGGAACGGTAAAGAAGGGAAGAATGGATATTTGAACTATTTACACGGAGTCTCCTTGCCTCCCCAGCCAGCCCGATACGCGCTGACGTACCTGGATGAGTCAGGAGGGGTGAACGTTGATCTGGGTTTCAGCCCAGTGTCAGAGGTGACAATAGCTGACTCTTTATCCTGGAAAAATAATAGAAATTTCGGTTTCCTGATGAACTCCTGTACCTCAATGTTGAGTTTGAATATGTCTGGTCTGTTGGTTGGTACAAACCTAGACCTTTATTCAATACTGCCTTCTGAATGTCAGTAAGTGGGGTAGGGGTCAGATTAACCACTAGGTCCCACTCTTGTTGGTTGATGTTGAGGGTTGGTTGTTTTGAGCCCCTGTCATGCTCCTTGTGGATACTCTGGGGTCGCCCTGTTCCGGGTCTTGCCCTGTCACATTGTTAAAAATTGATACTTGTATAGCGCACTACTCACCCGCAAGGGTCTCAAGGCGCTTGAACGAATACCGCTGTGGAACCCATCCTGGCTTTCCCTGTGAGGCGTCCACTCCTGGGCACCCCCAAGGTGGAGGCCAGGCATCCTTAGCGTTGGGGGGGCCGTTGTGGAGATTAAGCAAGCTATTGCCCAGAGTTGCAGAGTGGGACTCCATGAATGGAATAGGCACCGAGAAGAGCATTATCAGGTCCGTGGAATTTTTGAGCCCAAGACCTGCCGAGGCGGGGAATTGAACCCTGGTCCCGGGCTAGACCTCTGCATCAGGGTCTGCCGCTCTAATCATTGAGCCACACTTCTCTGTGTTGCCTTTTCTGTTCCTCCCCCGTGATCCAGGGCGGGTCCCTAAAAAAGGCTGAGGACCATAGAAACCACCATCATATTCTGGATTCCATTGCGGGTACCCAAGCCCGATTGCTGGGGGGCCATACTGAAAGTGTGTGAAAGGGGGGTGGTTGTCCCATATATTGTTATTATTGAGGTGGCGTTTGATAGCCTCTCCACCCTCTTTGTCTCGGAAACTGTTGTCTTTTTTGTCTCCAACCGCCTCTAGGTTGTCTAGACCTTTTATTGCCACTGGAATTTGAGCCGGACGAACCATTGTCCGAACCATCACTGTCTATATCACTATTGTTATTCCTAGACACATAGTCTGTTTTAGTGTATGGGTAGGCCCCCTCTGGTGAAAAACGATCTTTGTCCTTTTTCATTTTATTGAATTTGCTTTGTTTTAAAGTGAATTCGAAATCGCTCATTTGTTGGTTCAACTCATCTAGGCTTTTTTTTCAAGTCAGCAGGGTTCTGATAAGTTTTGAGTTGAACCGTTTTTTTTAATTTAAATTTTGAGTTCCTGAGTGCACCATACATAGTCTATTATTAGTGCTCCGGCGTAGCCATAGGTCACAGCACGCCGCATCCCGTAGAGGGGTGTGAAGACCCCTATGATGAAGCATGACACCAAGGGTCCTTTTGGTGTGTGAGGGGTCTTTTAAGAAACACTAAGTGCTCCACACCATTGTGAGAAACACTTTCCATACATTACTAGGTGGATTCTCGTTGTTTATGTAACTTGTTTAGGGAGTACGAATCCATCTGTGATACTGTCTCTCCCTTTCCTTGTTTTTCATGCTCTTCCTCAGCAACCATTCTACCAAAGGGTTGCTTAACAAATGATAAAATGGAGGCAAAATGCGAAAGAAATATGCAAGTTCCCAGTGTCCGTCAGAGCCTCACTGGTACAGGCTCCTATTGTCCATCAATATATTGGCGCTCTTGAGCACCGGCGGTGGAACTTGCTCTGTCCTAAGCTCATATCCCACGTCGATCAAGATGGTATACCTTCAGGGTATACTTCAGTCCTCCCTATCTAATGTTCAAACAATTAAGATATGAGCAAACATTCTACACTAGTTTCATTAATTCCATTGGTACTACACTTCAGTACAACCTATATTACCCAGTCCATACCTAATCTCTTTTCTCCTCAGATGCAATTTCCCTCAGCCGGCAGTGCAAATTTTACCAGGCAGCCCCAGGCACTGTATGATCGGTGAAGAGAGGCTCTTGAACAGCTTGTATTTCTGGAGGAACAGCCGCATTCAATTCTTTGTCATTTTCCTTATCCGCCTGCGTCCACGTTACTTGGCCTTCACTGAATGTGCAAATGGAGTCCCCGATGCAGTCCTTGACCCACTGATCATAGGGTGGAGGTAAAGGAACCCTCCGACAATGGGTAAAATTCTCCCAGTTCTTATGGCCAGCAACTTTCACAGCAGTACGTGTCACCAATAGTACATGTTCTGGCTCCTTCCAAGGTGGTTCCAAACTTTTCTTTTGCTGAAAGTTCCGGAGGAGCACACAATCACCAGGCTGAATGTCGTGGCCCGGTCCCTTTGGTGTAGAAGGCAGGGACTCCCGCACCTGTTGGTGAATAGAGCGTACATTTTTCATTAACTGGCCAAGATAATCAAGCAACATAGGGTACTCAATGTCAGAAAATCTACAAGGGCACAGGACGCCCCATACATTTGCCGGGCGCCCAAACGCGACCTCGTAGGGAGACAATCCTGTCCTAGAATGAGCTGTTGTTCTTGTTGACAAAAGAGATAATGGTAAAGCATCTGGCCACTTTAACCCTGAGAGTCTCTTGTATCTTTTGCCTGTTTCAGTTTGAGAGTACCATTATACTTCTCAACTAAACCTGCTGACTGTGGATGATTAGCAGCATGAAATTTCTGCTTCACATGAAGACCCTCACAAATTAATTGAATCACTTTTGCCTTCAAATGTCTTCTGTTGTCACTCCAGATAACTCGGGGCAAGCCAAAATGAGGAAAGAACTCCTTCAGGAGTACCTTTGCCATTGTAATAGCTTTAATTATCTTCAGTGGGATAAGCCTCAACCAATTTACTGAATGCACATACAACCACCAAAACATACTTCAAATTATTGCATCTCTCTAATTCAATGTAGTCCATTTGAAGGACTTCAATGGGAAAAGTAGATGGTGTAAATTTACCGGGGGTGTAGGAGTACCCTTCCCAGGATTATGCATCATGCATACCATGCAGTACTTTGCAACGTGTGCAGCTGTCTTAGAGATGCTATCATTCTGCCATACAGGATCTAGCAATTTACAAATGCCTTTCGCACTAATATGAGCTGGACCGTGGGCCATAGTAACCACAGGAAGAACATATGCATCCAGCAACATTCATCTCTGTTTCCCTGATTTATCAACCCAACATCCTTCCCCTTTATCGTGACTTCACTTTGTATCTCCTTTACACTTTCAAGAGTATCTTCAAACATGACAACTTCAGGGACCCACCTGGCTGGACCTGTTACAAACATGCATTTCATCTTTATTTGGGCTGTTTCCTTAGCTGTCTGACCTTCAAAAGCATTTCCTCTACCCAGGTGATCAGTAACCTCCCTATGGGCACTACACTTGATTATAGCCAATTACATAGGAAGCATTAAAGTGGACAAGAGCCTCAATATGTGGTGCCCATGTTGAATTTTAGTACCATAAGAAGTAAGGAAGCCCCTCTATGCCCAGAGTCGCACAAAATTATGCAAGACCCAGAAGGCATACTGGCTGTCAGTATAGATGTTTACAACCAGTTCCTCACTCAATTCACAAGATCAGAGAAGAGCAACAAGCTCAGCAGCTTGAGCTGACTGATAGGGGACCCTTGATGTCTCTACCACTGTGCGTAGCGTAGCAACAGTATAAACTGCTATCGTGGTGCCATCTGGTAATTTAAAACAAGAGCCATCGACATATAGTTTGCCTCGGGGGTCAGGTAAGGCAACATTAGGCGGGTCTACCCGTCCCTTCTTCTCTTCTTCCGTCCGGTAGATACAATCATGCTTGTCGACTGCATTGCTCTCAGAAGAGAGGGTAGAAACGTGGCTGGATTCAGAGTAGCACATCTTTTAATTATAATGTGTTTAGCAAACAATGGCAGTTCATAGCCAATAAAACGTGCACTGGTGAGGTGATGAGTCTTCGTCTTATTCAAAAGTGTATCCACAGCGTCAGGTACCATAACTGTGAGGTCAGTATCAAGCACAAGTCCAGCAGATTGTCTAATTGAAACGGCCACAGCCGTGACCGCTCCTAGACAAATCGGGAGGGACCTTGCGACGGGATGAAGCAAAGCAGAGAATTGCTCGTAAGACTGCTGATAGTTAGGCGTCCAAAGGAAAAGACTCATGCACTTCTTTCATTGTTAACGGAAGCAAAGGTTTGATTAGCAATGAGTAGTTGGGTATCTACTGACGACAATAGGAAGTGATACCTATAAAGCGCGCACATCTTTTTGTGTATGTGGAAGGGGCATTTTAACAATACTACTGATGTGCTCAGGGGTCAATCTCCTACCCTCCTTTGACAGTAGGTGACCTAAGTAGGTTACCTCATGTTTACAATACTGAAATTTAGAAAGGGAAACCTTATGTCCATGATGGGCCAAATGCAACAACAATTTGACTGTACTATCTCTACAACCCTGTTCCATATCAGAAGCTATGAGTAGATCATCAACATACTGCACCAATACATTACCTGAGGGAAGCGACAAGGAATCCAACTGACCTTTTACTGCTTGGCTATAAATAGTAGGACTTTCTGTATAGCCCTGAGGAGCACAATAGAATCTAAAGCTCCTACCAGCCAGTGTAAAACCAAACAAGTATCTACTATCGAGATGGATAGGAATGCTAATGAAAGCATTTTTCAAATCAATAACAGAGAAGAACTTAGCGGTAGAAGGAATCATCGTCAGAAGTGTAGTGATATCAGGAACCACAGGAAACTGCGGGACCACTTTTTTAAAAACCTTGCGCAGATAAATCACAAAACAATAAACATCATCAGCATCCTCAAAGGAGCCTGAATGTGCCCTTTCAAACATCAGAAGAATAGGACTATTACAAATATTGCCAGATATCTCCTCAACTACTCCCTTTTGTATAAAATCCTAAATAATCTGAAGAAGTGCCCGTTCTCCTGCGTGCGGTATCATATACTGGGGAATACGAGACAAAACAACATTCTTTTTAACTTGTCTATAAACCGGTGGTATAGGCAAAAGGCCCACATCCGTGTCACCTGTGGCCCATACAGTGGGTGGGACATCAGCAAATTCAACTGGAAGGAGTACCTGCATCCGGACCCATGGTAATATTGACACCCGTGGGAAAGCAATAAATTGTAGTATACAACTTCTTCAACAAATCCAAACCTATCAGATTTTCACAATTGGATGTCAACAAAAATGGAGGATCTACTGTAAAAGGACAAATTGTCAATGCAAGCGGGCGTGAAATGGAGCTACGAACCAGTACACCTGCAAAACCTACAGAAACATTATTATGGCCAGACAGGGTTACCCCAGGAACTGCATGTCGAGAAACAGAACATTTTGTTGCACCTGTGTCCACCAAAAATTCCTTGATCGAGCCTTGCAATTCTGCTGTGACATAAGGACCACACTGATCTACAGGTATTGGAACTGGCCCCTCTCCCTGTCTTTGGCTGTCCTAACCATACGACATACCAGTCGCCTCATCCATATCATAATCATCATGATAATACTGCCCATCATGAGGGTCATCAAAATAGTTATTATCAGAACGACCCTGTGAAGCGGTAGAATTCTGAGCTCTCTCTGTCCAACGACCTCATCCATAAAAACCCCGTCCTCTAGGAATCGCAACCTTCTGCAACAGCACAGGACCCTGACTACACCATTGACCCTCCTCCTTACAATAGACACACTGATATGGCCCCAGAGGTGTTGTGGAAGGCTGTCTACTGGTACGCCGAAGCTGTCCAGAGGGACCACTCCGTCCCCTACTATTTCCCCTAAACACCTGCTGTAACAACAACTTCGTCTTCAAGTCCTTATGTTTCTTATCAATCAAATTCTTTTCCTCCTGATCTCGATGTTCATAGTACTGAGCCATATTTATAATAACAGAGTGGGAAGAGGTGGACCAAGTGCTATCGGATGCCTGTAAATGAGTCGCAATTTCAAGAAGATTAGAAACAAATCTGTTGACAAACAACCGAACTTCTCCCTCAATAGAAATATCCTGCCCACTATAGTCGAGGACCGTATCTTCAAACAGAGTAAAGAATTCAGACACACTTTCATCCTTCTTCTGCCGACAAGCCTTCAATTTATCCCAACAATTAGGAGGAATAAGAGAATGCAAGCTTTTTATCTTGGCAGGTTTCTTGATCCAAGCGAGTTCTCTGAAGTCTTTTATCTCCCTGAGACTTCCAACAGGAGGCAAACTCTACTTGAAGCCCTTGGAGAAACCTCTAACAGCAGGATGATGAAAGCACAATCCAGTCCTTTCCCTGGCCAACTAATTTTCTTAGGTGAAAAAAGAGAATGCAAGCTTTTTATCTTGGCAGGTTCCTTGATCCAAGCGAGTTCTCTGAAGCCTTTTATCTCCCTGAGACTTCCAACAGGAGGCAAGCTCTACTTCAAACCCTTGGAGAAAACTCTAACAGCAGGATGATGAAAGCACAATCCAGTCCTTTCCCTGCCCAAGACAGAAGCAGCAAACAGCAGGCCAACACAGCAGAACACGCGGCAAAGCGGCAGTTCCTCCTGACAGCTTTTCCAGTTCTTTTTCCAGGCAGGTTCCTTAATTCAGCAGTAATCTAAAGTTCTGGAGTCTGGGTGCCAATATTTATACCACATATTCCTTTGCTCTCTTGTGGCAAAAGTATCTCAGCTCAGTCGAAACCAGTTCTGTCCTCTCTGGCCCAGCTTCCCAGCAGCCCAATACATGTCAGCATTCAGCACAGGCACTTAGCTCCAAAAGACTATGGCCCCATTGTACAGAGTTCTTAAGTCCCCAGCATCTACTGCATCCATGTCAGATCTTGGCGAGGTACTGTAAACTTGTCCATGAGACTTGATGAAGTACATTACTGTTTTTTGGGGGGGTGAATATAGTTTGTGTACCCTTGTTGTCTACTGTCAGTCTGGCAGGGTACAACATGGCATATGAGAGACCTAAGGATTGTAGTTTCTTTTTCACCTGTACAAATTCTCTCCAAGCAGCCAGCATCACCACAGTAAAATTGGAATAGAAAGCAATCTCATTGCTTTGGTACTGTGTGACTCATTTTTCCCAAGAGAGGCGCAACACAGTGACCTGATCCTGGTAGTTTAAGAGCTTTGCTATGATCATCCTAGGGGGAGGCTCTGGATGAGGCTGCACCTTTAGAGACTTGTGGGCACATTCCACTATTAACACCGAGGACAATTGCTCACTACCAAACACCTCTCTCAGTATAGATTCCACGTAGCATTCGAGGCAACCTGTTTTGGTGGATTCTGGAATGCTCATTATGCGCATGTTGCTATGGCGCAAACAGGCTTCCAAGTCCTCATTTTGGTTTGAATAACAGCTAGGATCTTATCCATGTTCAGCTGCTTATGGGTGAGAGCCTGCAAGTCATCCTCCACTCTGGATATGAGTTGTTCCGCCTTCGCGAGGTATGTTGCATGTTTGTCTATTGAGGTGCCGGGTTTTTAGGAACCCGGTGGTGCCAGGGGATAACACCCGAAGACCTCTGAGTTCTCCCTGCTCCGGACCACAGAAACCAAGAGTCTTCTAGGTGAAGTCAGAGATCGAGTTTTATTGGCTGCAACCAAGTAACAGGTGTCCTAGAAGTACAACAGCACGGGTCGTAAGTTCTAAGGAGACTGTTCGTTTTTACAGAACCAGCCTTCTCCTTTTATACAAAAATAACAGCTGCAGGCAAGAATTCTTCAGTTTACAATACGGTCATATACATATTTCCACAACAAAGCAAAGAGCAAAGTCATGTCGGCCAACCCATATTTTAGATGTCCAGTTTGTGATAGATGGCCCAGCCCGGCCCAGAACTACCATGAGATATCGATGAAACCCCAATAAAATCGGGCACCTCCTCATCGTAAAACTGGCCATAAACAAGAAACATGGACAGGTGTATGTGTGTGGATAACATGGTTTGTATGTAGTGAATGGTTTATGGCATGTTGTGCCTTGATGTTATCTTACTCGGCCACTGGGCGAGGTACTGCCCGAACAGGTTTGGCTGGAGGCAGTGGAGTCAGCTCGGCCAGGTCATGGGGAAGTCAGCTAAGGTGGACATGTCCTTTCAGATCAAGCTCGGCCTTAATTAATTGACTTATATGAGGGCAAGCCATAAGATGGATGCCGTTCACAAAATGGAGTCCGAGGGTTCAGAACGGAAACCACGATTTAAGGGTGATAGCATCACTCAATCAAGACGCAAATGCATAGGGATAATGTCCTAATCATTACCGGTCTGTCGATACCAAATTTGTCATGGTACGATGATATTTTGTGACACGAGTGTTAGACATTGGTACCATATTACAGCAGGGTCCAGAATTTCAGAACCACAAACCCTCCTTTTGCCCTCATAATAGGCAATAACTCATGCTAATCTGAGTCCAAATCTGTATTCATGAATTCGCGGAGATGCTGCTGTAGCATCATTCTGTTGCTCAATTCGTCCCTCGACACAGGCTTCCTTACACATGAGGTAGCACAGAGGCCACATATTGCAGGAGCGCACTGCACAAACAGGCAGAACATAAACAGAATGGCTAAGATCATCCCAATGAAGATCAGAGTTTTCCATCCCCAAGCAGAGATCAGTTCCCAGAACCACCCTAGCAGGGACCAATCCCCTTTATCCACGTGAAGGGAATCGGAGATTTTGTGCAGTTTGGAGATGGCCTGGTACACTGTCGGAGCATTATCAGGGATGAAAATGCAGCAACTGGATTGGATCACTCTACACACACCACCACGGTCTGCAAGTATGACATCTAGGGCAACCCTGTTCTGAAGAGTCATAAGTCGGTCCGAATGGAGCTCAGCTGTCAAGTTACTAAGGGCACCGGCCGTTTCGGTCACGGCGGATTCAACTACCCTCGTTAACTGGCGAATGTTCCTGCTGTTCACCATAGGCCCCCAAAACGGCAGAAAACCCTTTGCGAAGTCTCCAAACTCTTGACCCGCAGTGTCGTCTTGACTCACAACACCCCTAACTGTCCTTGTCCGATAGTAATCTGCCCCGGCCGTGTAGGTGGGTGGCAGCAGAAACGAGATAAAACATGTGCCCGAGAAGTCAGGAGGCAACCATGTGTATGCTTTGTCGTGGCAGACGAAGTAGGTACCCTTAGCCGCTGAGAAGGGAGGGGAAGTTCGAGATGCAAACACATATGTCTCCGTGCATACGCTCTTCCCCAACTGTGCTTTGGGATCCCTGCCAATACCTTGCAGACATAGGTGACCTCGGTGGGGTACTATCCAAACCGGGGAGGATTTCTTTGTTTTCTGGCTCTCACTCAAGGAAATCCCATACTTAGTGATGTTCCATCTACTGTACGGGGTAAGCTCATCTTTGGGAATCGTTCGATACGTGTCGATATCCCTGCTCATATTCCTTATTCCTGCCACTAGTGCCTTGTTGCTGGAATCGCTCCCTGTGGGACGCGGGGGATATGGTTCTATGGAAAACAGGAACATTGTCTGGAAAGCCCATAGAGAACCATAGTAACTGAATGGCAGGACGAAGTAAGGGATGCCCTTATTGGTTGTGTGCGGCATAAGTCCGCATATCCAACAATTCGAGGTGTTCATTATAGACTGGTGCTGGTGTAGGAGCTGGATGAATGAGTTATTTACAAATTCTAGTCTTCTGGCAGACTCGTGTTCTGGTAGGGGGTGAAAGGAGTGCGGGGAAACAGTAGGAGGAGGTGTGGGCTGAGTGTTATTTACGAAGGTAACTCGAAATGTGAATAAAGTATAGCCAATCAAGAACATCATTATGCTACACAACATCAAAATACATATTATCAAAAATCTTTTTCTGGCCATCACAGTGCATATTTTCTTTTTAAAGTTCGTGGATCTGGCAGGTCTCTCTACCCTTGGAAACCCCATCCTCTAGTTGCTGCCCGCGGTGAGAGATTGATTCTGCCAAAGAGTGCTTTCTGTTTAGCCCAGGGTAATTCCCTCGGACCAACCAGAACTGTTGACCTAAACGTCCCCAGCTGCACTCCCCAGACTGTCAACCGCGACCCTAGCAGCAGAACCGGATGGCGGTTCGAAAATCAAAAATTAGCAAGTTCCCTGGGCGAGAGAGCTGTAAAATCAAAAAAATAGTTCTCGGGGGAAAGGAAAATCGTATTAGTTTGCTTTTATTAGTTTGTTTTTCTTGACCTCAAATTATATCGTTGTTTCCCAGGTACGGTGTGGTCTTCAAACAATGTTTCAGGTTCTGTGGTGTCCAACTGCATTGACGGTGGCACAAATCCTTGCAGAATACGATCACTCTCCTTATCGGTACCAGTTCCTTTTAATCGTGCATCACTGAAGGGTGCAAAGCGTGGTACGGACTCGGTTTCAGAGTCAGAAATTCCCTCCTGGACCCACTGGTCATATGGAAGAGGCAGAGGGATCCGTTTACAATGGATCCCGTGGATCCAGTTCTTCTTTCCTTCCACCTGAACGGCTAATCTCGTGGAAAGAAGGACGAGGTATGGGCCGGTCCACCTGGGCTGTTCGTTCTTTGTTCTCTGAAAGTTTCTCACCAATACCCAGGTGCCAGGTTCAATTGCGTGACCTGGATCATCAGATGCTGGCGGGGAGGAACTGTGAACCTGTTGGTGTAAAACACGCAATTTAGTTGTCAATTCGCACAAATAGTCAAGCAGTACAGGGTGCTCTATCTCGCTTAGTTTATTGGGCCTTGGCACTCCCCATATGTTTGCTGGGCGCCCGAACACGATTTCGTGGGGGCTAAGTCCCAGTCTAGAATGGACAGTCATTCTGGTAGATAGGAGTGCTAAAGGCAAGGCGTCAGGCCATTTGAGACCTGTGCTGGCTTGGATCTTGGCCAATCTCAACTTTAACGTGCCGTTGTAGCACTCTACTAATCCCGCTGATTGGGGGTGATTTGCAGCGTGGAACTTCTGGTGTATGCCTAGACATTCACACACTCTCTTCATCACTCGTCCCACGGATTCACTTCCATTATCGCTCCAGACCATTCTAGGCATACCAAATCTAGGGAAGAATTCCTTGACAAGGGCTTTGGCAGTTTACAAGGCAGTGTTGTCCTTAAGGGGATACGCTTCCACCCACCTGGAGAAGGCGCAAACAACAACAAGCACGTATTTCAGGTTGTTGCATCTTTCCATGTGGATGAAATCGAGCTGCAAAACCTCGAACGGATACGTTGGAGGCGCAAAATGACCAGCTGGAGTTGGGGTTCCCCTACCAGGGTTGTGCTTCAAACACACCATACAGTTCCTGACCAAATTCTCTGCGCATTTCGGGATACCACTATTCTGCCATACTGGGGCCAATAACTTTCAGATTCCTTTTGCACTAATGTGAGCCATTCCATGGGCCATTGTCACCACTGCAAGCACATATGCATCGGGTAACAGCCATCGTTGATGCTCTGACAATTCGACCCAACAACCATTCGCATCCAATCTACCCATGCTTTCTCTCCATTCATTCACCTCTTTTTCAGTGGCATCAGATTGTCTAGACTTCACACTTTCAATAGTGTCCTCACACATACCCACATCAGCAATCTATCTCACAGGACCTACAACATACATTCGACTCATCGTGTTCCTTGCACTCTCTTTCGCAACTTCATCTGCAAATGCATTCCCACGACCAACATCATCTTGAATCTTTCTGTGTGCACTGCATTTCACAATTGCAACTTGTAGTGGCAAGGTCAGGGACTCGAGAAGCTCGTTCACTAGCCAACCATGTTGGATTCTTGCACCATGTGACGTCAGGAACCCACGTTCACGCCACAATCTTCCAAAACTGTGAGCCACGCCGAAGGCGTATTGGCTATCTGTATACACATTCACTCGCTTTCCTTTTGCCAACACACACGCTCTTGTAAGTGCAACTAACTCTGCTGCTTGCGCGGAATTATGGGAAATGCGCGCTGTCTCTACAATCGTGTGCAATGTTGTCACCGCATATGCTGCAGTCGTATCGCCATTTGGCAACTTGAAACATGAACCATCAACCCATAAAGTATCATTACATTCAGGAAGGGGAGTGTCCTGTAGGTCTACTCTCCCTTTTGTCTCTTCTTCTGTCCTAAAGCAGCAATCATGTTTTTCAACCTCATCTGTCTCTGCCGGAATGGGTAATAACGTAGCGGGTTGAGTGTATCACACCTCTTTATGTGTATGTGACTCGCTAATAGTGTCAGCTCATAGCTGGACAGTCGAGCACTAGTTAAATGCTGTGTTTTCGTTCTGTTTAGTAAAATGTCTACTGCATGTGGGACCATAACGATCAGTGTGTTATTCATCACTAACCCAGCAGACTGTCGAATACAGACGGCTGCTGCAGCAGTGGCCCTCAAGCAACTTGGTATTGCCTTAGCTACAGGATCTAGAGTCGCTGAGAAATACGAGCATGGGCGCTGTTTGTCCCCAAAGTATTGTGTCAGGACTGATAATGCGCAACCTTCCTTCTCGTGGACATATAATGTAAAAGGCTTACTGTAGTCAGGGTTGACCAACACAGGAGCCGAACACAATGCATCACGCAACTCGTGGAAACTTGTCTGACAATCTTCAGACCAAGGCATAGGATCAGGTGTGTCTTTACAGATTAGTGCCAGCAAAGGTTTAGCCAATAGTGAAAAATTCGGTATCCATTGTCTACAGTACGATGTAATGCCCAAGAAAGCACGCACTTCTCTTTGTGTCCTTGGGACACTCAATCTTGCAATTGCCTGTTTTCTCTCTGAGGTCAGTCTCCTTCCCTCCTTCGATAAGATGTGACCTAGGTAGGTCACTTCTTGTCGACAAAATTGCAGTTTTGAAAGAGAGACTTTGTGCTTCATGTCACATAAATGACGCAACAACGACAATGTGGCTTGTTTGCAAATTTCTTCAGTATCTGCAGCGATCAGCAGATCGTCTACATACTGAATCAGAGTCGCACCATCATGTAGAATGATCGTGTCAAGTTGTGTTTTCAGAGCCTGACTGAATATCGATGGACTTTCACAATAGCCCTGAGGAGCGCGTTTGAAGCGGAAGCTTCGTCCTCCTAAATTGAAGCCAAAAATATCTCTGCTCTCCTCAGCAATCGGGATGCTGAAGAAGGCGTTCTTCAGATCAATCACCGGGAACCAAGTGGCTGAAGGTGGAACCATAGTCAATAGGGCAGTAATGTCGGGAACAACTGGAAACTGTGGCACAACAATCTTATTCACTTCTCTGAGATCGATCACAAACCTGTACACAGGTGGCTGCGAAGGATCAGTACGCTTTAAAACTGGCAGAATAGGACTGTTACAAATGTTGCCTGTTGTCTCTTCAATGACATCTTTCTCAATCAGATCATAAACGATCGTTAACAAAGCCTTTTCGCATTCGTTGGAGATCTTGTATTGGGGACCACGTGGCAACCTAACATTGGCTCGCAATGTAATGACATATGGCGCTATCTCCAAAAGACCCACATCATTTGATCCACTAGCCCAAAGTATATCTGGAAGAGATGACAATTCAATTGGAATATTCTCCTTTGCCAAATACATTGGAGAAATAACTTTCTTACCTAGGGTAAGTTGTACTCCCGAAGGTTCAGTACAAAGTCGCATATAATCTCTTCAACAAATCCAAACCTAACAAGTTTTCACCACAACCTGTTGTAAGAATGAGGGGTGCTTCTGATTCACATGGACCAACAGAAAGGGGCATAGGACTAGAAATCGGGTTCCTAACCGGGGCGCCAGAAAAACCTACCGAGACATTCATTTCGCCAGACAAAGGTGCGCCAGGAAGTTTTGAGTGCATAATAGAACTTTTCGTAGCACCAGTATCCAGCAGAAATGGCTCTGACACTCCTGATGTAATCGCCTCGACATAAGGTCCATTCTGATGTACTGGAACTGAAACAACTCCCTCTCTTTGTCCATGGCTGTCCTAGCAATTATTACCCTCATTCTCGTTTTCGGCGTAATAGTCATCAGCATAGTACTGAGCTGACCTAGAAGACGCATTATTCTGTTGGTCAAAGCTGTTCATAGAATTCTGAGGCGGCAAAGGAGTGGTATTCTGGGGGAAATTTCCACGGCCCCTACCCCTAGGAGCCTGTTG
This sequence comes from Lissotriton vulgaris, assembly GCF_964263255.1. NCBI lineage: Eukaryota > Metazoa > Chordata > Amphibia > Caudata > Salamandridae > Lissotriton > Lissotriton vulgaris. The sequence continues at coordinate 1,104,573,662 of NC_141693.1, forward strand.
AACACCTCTACCTCTTGTACCAGAAACACCATTTAAACGTCGCAATAAAGCTGGACAATTATTCTTGAAATGACCCTCTTCTTTGCAATACCTACATTGGTTCGGACCATACGGTAGACGCTGATGAGAAAACTCGTTTCCTTGCGAGTTTCTCGAATACTGCTGTGGCTGCTGATTATTGGGCTGACTAGGAGTGCGAGGCGGATAGGCTTGCTGGAGAAGAACCTTAGTTTTTAAATTTTTAGTCTTTTTGTCTGCCTTATCTAGCTCGTCTTTGCGCCTATTTTCGTAGTACTGGGTTGTGGCTAAAATCTGCACTGACGTAGAAACAGCCCAAGCACTCTCCGAATCTTTCAATTTGTTACACAGTTCAGGAAGCAAATTATGTACAAATTTGTCTACAAACAATCTTTGGCCACCCTCGGTAGCCATATCCTGACCACTGTGGTCGACAAAAGTTTCTTCGAACCTTGTGAAAAAGTCAGACACATTCTCATCTTTCTTCTGCTTGCACGCAGACAACTTATCCCAATTTACACGCAATTCAGGCATTAAAGTTTTCATATAGGTAATAATTCTACCAGGAAGTTCAGCTACTAGAGGCTCAGGCTTAGAGCCGCCAATTTGTCTAGCATCAGCAGTAGTGATGTTTGCCCATGTGTCACCCAATTCTTGATCATGATCGGTATGACGAATCTTACTCCATAAGGGATGTGGAACAACATTCCCAAACAACAGGTCTACATCTGCTAAATTCAATATACATGAGCTGGCAGTCTGTGATAACTCCTTATAATACCCTGCAGGATTTTTACGGGGATCAGGCAATGTCTGTTTGAGTGCTAAAACTTCAGATCTTTTCCAGGGGACATGTACCCATACACGCTGGAAATGTGGTGGAATGGGTGGATTTGCATTCGCATCACCTTCCCTCCAAAGTGGAGGAACCTCTCTCATGGGGTACTGTTGCGCCTTTTTCTTACCTGACATGTCATCCTCATATAGTGATCTAGAGACATTTCCTTTACTCCTATAGGACAACAACAAATCTATTGCTCTTTCAACATCGGCACCTACAATCATGCCTTCATAAAATTTGAATCGCATACGGAATAATTCCTGCATTTTGCGTTTGGGATCATTTGTCTCCAAATCTTCGCAAAGATATACACACATCTCTTCAAATACGTATCTCTGAGTGGGTGCATCCCATTGACGGAAAACTTCCATAACAGACTGAACATCATACCTTGCAGTATCAGTAACCCATTTGCGTGCTAACTCATTCAGCACTTCTCTTTCCTCATAATCAGGCAGTTGACTGCACAACTGTCTACGTCCTGTTTTAGGGGTCGTTTTAGGCGACCCAAAGAAAGGTGAGAACAGACCAGTGACAGTACTTGCCACTCTCTGTCGAACAGAAGGAGAAGCTTGCGGAGAGGCAGATGTGCACGCAAAAGACAGGCTGATGAAAAGAGGAAGTCGAGGCAATAACAGAAGAAGTCGAGGCAGTGGCAGAAGTAGTATCAGGATAAACAGTTGGAACAGTAGGCAAAGTTGTAGAAGAAGTAGATGGAGTATGTAGCAAAGGCGGCGGCCCTTGAGAGGGCAGCGCCGGAGAAGTAGGAACCAGCTGAAGAGGAGCTGGTGCTTGTGCAAGAGCTGCATTTCGTGCGCCAGGGCACGGTATAACAAAGCGCTTCGGGGTGCAGTAATACTCGATGTATATGGGGGTGGTGAACTCAGTAAATGGGACATTAATGGATCTTTCTCTGATGTCCTTTTTGAACCTTGTTCTTCATGGGGCAACATTGGGTAGCATTTATCTACTGCTAACTTCTTGCTTCGGATCATTTGTTCACTCTCTTGCTCTTCCTCATTATCCCTGTACGCAACGGCGGCTTGCACCATTGACATACCTCTTTTATTTTTCTTTGCTAATTTTATTTCTTTCTGTTTGGCTTCTTTGCGCCATAAGCGAAAAGAGTCAAACATCGCCGGTCGGGCTTTCTTCTTAAAGAGTTTGACCTCGAGATTATCGCAAATTTCTGAGTCAAAGCTACCATATTGGGGCCATTTTAAAACACCATCTTTTCTGGTGTATTTTATCCACACTTCATTATATGTGATAGGACCTACTCCGTGCTTTACGTAAAGTTCATATGTTGGAGTTCCGATCGGAGGAACCGGACACGAGTCCTCTAATCGGGAGTCCTTACTACAACCAAGACAAAACAAGTTTCCAAGTCTGCTAAGACCAGGCATCTTCGCTCACTAGTCTAGCTTCAAACTTCAAAGGATTATCGAATACGATATTTTCGTGAATACACGAATCCCTCGGTTTTGGCGCTTGCAAGTTCCAAACAAGGTGTATCTCAAAAGATACCAAAACTAAGAACAAAACTAAGGACTGGGAGACGCTCCACTTATACTTAACTGAAGTATTGAAGATCGATGACGTCACTAGAAGACTCGTCTATCGTTTCGCTCTACCAAGGATCACTGGGTCCAAAACAGGGCGATAGTCAGGGCAGCAGTCCTTCGTAGCCGTCGGGACGCGGGGAACCTCGCAGCAAAGACCTTCGGAACCACGTCGACATACAGAGGTCGCTGAAGTGGCTGGCCGTCCTCTGGAATTTTCACACGAAGCTCCTCACGAACATCTGGCTTGGACCGATACCGCCCCGAGTTGGGCGCCAACTGAGGTGCCGGGTTTTTAGGAACCCGGTGGTGCCAGGGGATAACACCCGAAGAACTCTGAGTTCTCCCTGTTCCGGACCACAGAAACCAAGAGTCTTCTAGGTGAAGTCAGAGATCGAGTTTTATTGGCTGCAACCAAGTAACAGGCGTCCTAGAAGTACAACAGCACGGGTTGTAAGTTCTAAGGAGACTGTTCGTTTTTACAGAACCAGCCTTCTCCTTTTATACAAAAATAACAGCTGCAGGCAAGAATTCTTCAGTTTACAATACGGTCATATACATATTTCCACAATAAAGCAAAGAGCAAAGTCATGTCGGCCAACCCATATTTTAGATGTCCAGTTTGTGATAGATGGCCCAGCCCGGCCCAGAACTACCATCAGATATCGATGAAACCCCAATAAAATCGGGCACCTCCTCATCGTAAAACTGGCCATAAACAAGAAACATGGACAGGTGTATGTGTGTGGATAACATGGTTTGTATGTAGTGAATGGTTTATGGCACGTTGTGCCTTGATGTTATCTTACTCGGCCACTGGGCGAGGTACTGCCGGAACAGGTTTGGCTGGAGGCAGTGGAGTCAGCTCGGCCAGGTCATGGGGAAGTCAGCTAAGGTGGACGTGTCCTTTCAGATCATGCTCGGCCTTAATCAATTGACTTATATGAGGGCAAGCCATAAGATGGATGCCGTTCACAAAATGGAGTCCGAAGGTTCAGAACGGAAACCACGATTTAAGTGTGATAGCATCCCTCAATCAAGACGCAAATGCATAGGGATAATGTCCGAATCATTACCGGTCTGTCGATACCAAATTCGTCATGGTACGATGATATTTTGTGACACGAGTGTTGGACCTTGGTACCATATTACAGCAGGGTCCAGAATTTCAGAACCACACTATCTTGGCAGCCATAGTATCTTTTCGGATATTTAGGACCTCTATCTTGCCGTCTTTAGTTTGCAGACTCTGTTTGTGAGAAGTTGGCCTGATATGTGGTGTTTCCAATTCTGGAACCGCCTTGTATCAGTCCAAACAATCCCTTATGGTGTCTGGTTGTAAGTCAACCTTGCTAGACAAGCTATCCTAGGGGTAGCATGGACTAAGCAGCCTTAAAGGCTTAACTTAAGAGGTCGTGTTAAGCGAGCTGTTTTACCACATACAATCCTGTAATACCAAATGAAAGGACACCACACAAGTATATATTATAAAAATATATGTGTTTATTTCTAAATTAATCCCCAGTACTCTTTACGAGCAAAGGGGCACAAGCGTTAAATCAAAAGCGCAATATAACATATGAAGTTGCACAATTATGGATGAGGGCGGGTGGCCACTTAAACCATATACTAAAAAAGTGGTATAAGAGATACCAATCGAACAGTGGTTAGGCCTAGGGCCTAGAGAATCGCTGGGAGCAGTCAGGACTAGCAATGCTGAAGTCGGGAGAAGCCCGCAGGACTCGGGTGCAGCACGTAAATTGCGGCTTGCACCAATGCAATGTCAATGGTGCGTAAAAGTTACACAAAGTTAGTTAAAAGATACTTCCGCTGAACCTAGAGGAACAAAACTTAAGACACAGACCCTAGAGGTGTGTACCAACGTGGGCACACCGGCGTTGCAATGTTACCTCACCCACAGGAAGTGGGTGCACAGGGTCGAAGTGGCGCCGGGTTTTGACACGCAGGCTCTTGGTGCTTGGAGCTGGAGAAGCTGCAGGCGATGGGAAGCAGAAGTGTCCGGTGTGATCCAAGGTTGGATCGCAGTCGAGATGAATCTGAAAGCAGAGGGGACAGAGTCTGGGTCACTCAGCAGTGACCAGGGTGGAACCAGGATGGAACAAGGCAATGTTGGGCGCAATCAGATGGTTGTCGAGAGGCTTCTCTCCGCTGTCACGTGGGCTCTGGGGCATCTGCGACGTCCAGGAGCAGGTCACGATCTATCCCACGCAGACTCTCGCCGTCAGCACCGTCGGCTTCAAGATTGCAGCAAACAGCACTTGGCAAAAGCAATCCACGCGGAACCGGGAGATTGCTTCTCACTCAGACCAGGAGGGTCAGAGTGGGGGCTCCTTTTCACAGGAGCTGGTGCAGATCTGGAGCAACCAGAAAAGCAAGTCGGTTTCAAGTTTTCGTTGGCACAGGGGCCACAAGCCAGCTGGCAAGTGACCGGGCCAACGCGTCGAGCCACCACAAGCAGAAGGGCCCCACGCAGCACTCGTCGAGTGTGGAGGGGGTAGCTTTGGTGCAAGTGTAGCTCACGGTTGGGGCTTCTCAAACCCCGGTGTACAGCTTCGAGGGTCACTCGTGGGCTGCACGGTCAGCGTCTCGTGGGCTTTTTAAGATGGCGTGCCCCACGCTTCCGGTCGCCTCCACGGGTCTCAGCTCTGCAGGGACTGTGGATCGGGCTGGAGGAAGGCAGGCAAGCTTGATCTCATCGATCTCTGTCGCTCGAGTTCCGGCGGGAACTGCAACAAAGCAAGGGTCGAGGTGCTGGGTGGTATCTGTTTGCACAGGGTGGTCACTCCTTGACCACAAGGAAGATTCTTCAGTCTTCTACGTTGAGTAGGCTGTCGAAGGGTCCAGAATTTGTTTCTTATGTTTCTTCAGGATGATCTGAGTTGCATTGGCACTGCTCCCACTCTTATTCGAATCTGGTGGGATGGACATCCTGCTAGGTCCCCTCCTATGGGTGGGACCCAGGAAGGGGCCTTTCCTTTGATCCAGGCCGTGCTGGGTCTGGGGCTGGTGTGCCCCAGAACCGGTTTGGCCGGATTATGCAAGGGGCAGCCTTGTGCTCCCCAGGCAGTGTCTGGTTTCTTTGAAACCTCCCTGCTACAATCCACTATCTCCTGTCTGGGGTGGTTTGACACCGCCCTGCGACAGGAAACCCTTTGTCCAGGCCACCATTTGCTGAGTTTCGGTCAGCAGCAGGAGGCCAGACCCGTGTCTGTGGCAGAGGCATCCATTTTGTGGATCTGAGGCTCTTTTAAAATCAACTGCGTTTCAGTAAAGTAACATGTCTTCTCCCTCTAGAAGGGTGGAATGCTACCCCCGTCGCCAGAACTGGCGAGGGGGTAGTATTCCAATTCGTATTATTATTATTATTATTATTATTATTTATTTTTATAAAGCGCGATAGTCACCCGGAGGTATCCCAGCGCTGAGGAACCCTGAATTCACCAAGTCAGCGGAGCAAGAGACTGAGAAGGAAGAAGGAAGAATGGGGGAACAGAAGCAGAAAGGAGGGGAGGGGATGTAGAGGTTAGGGAAAAAGATGAGTTTTTAACAGTTTCCTGAAGCGCAGGTATTGAGGTTCAAGACGTAAGTTACGGGGAAGTGAATTCCAAAGGCGGGAGGCTTGTACCGAGAAACGTCTTCCTCCTGCTCTGGTTTTCCTGAATCTAGGAATGTTGGTAAAGTTTTCTGCATTGGAGCGGAGGGACCTAGAGTTTCTATAGGGAGTGACAAAATTACTGAGAACAGGAGGGCCTTGGTTCTGCAGCGTTTTGTGGACGAGACATAGGGCTTTAAATTTGACTCTCTCCCTTATGGGGAGCCAATGGAGGAGTTTAAGAGCGGGCTTGGCAGATGATCTGGCCGGGGTGTTAGTGATGATCCGGGCGGCCGTGTTCTGAATTATCTGTAGTTTAGTGAGGGTCGCTTCGGGGGCACCCAGGTAAATCACATTACTATAGTCCAACCTCGATATTATGAGACCTTGGACTAATAGTTTTTGGGATTTAGGGGGGAGAAGGGGCAGGACTTTCCTCAGAGATTTTAAGAGGCCAAAGCAGGTCCCTGCCACCTTCTTGGCTTGTGAGGTGAAGGAGAGATCGGAGTCGATCCACACACCCAGACTTTTCACCTCTTTTTTAGGGTCAGGGGGCGGACCCAAACAGGCTGGCCAGCTGTCTAGGGGAAGTGAGGCTCCTTTCGGGCCCAGTATAAGGACCTCGGTTTTTGTCCCATTGAGTTTTAGGGCTGATCTGTTCATCCAGTGATGGACCTGCGTAAGGCAGTTGAACAGATCGGCTTTCTGTTGCTTGGGATGGGACAGAGACACCACTAGTTGAGTGTCGTCGGCGTAGCTGACGACGCTCACTCCGAAAGGGATGATAACCTCCTCCAATGTGGACATATAGATATTAAATAGAGTAGGGCTCAGGGAAGAGCCCTGAGGAACACCACATTGGAGGGGCATTTCGGAGGAGCGGGCGTTCTTTTCCCAGATCTGGTAAGACCGTTGGGCCAGGAAAGATGAAAGCCAGGATAGGGCTGTACCTTCAACTCCTACCCTAGCCAGTCTTTCGATAAGAAGTTGGTGGTCTACTGTATCGAACGCCGCACTAAGGTCGAGGAGGATCACTGCCACTGATCCTCCCCCATCCAATAGTGCTCTTGCCTCCTCTACAGCAGCCAGAAGGGCGATATCCGTGCCCTGTCCAGGTCGAAAACCCGTCTGGGAGCTTTTTAATTTATTATTGGCCTCTAGGAACTGAGAAAGTCTCCTATTGACCAATTTTTCTGCGACCTTGCTCACTCCAGGCAGTAGGGAGATGGGCCTGTAGTTAGCCAGGTTCTCGGGGTCAAGCGTAGGTTTCTTCAGCAGGGCTTTTACCACCGCCTTCTTCCAGCTTGAGGGTACAGCTCCTTGTTGGAGTGAGGTATTAATCAAGTGGGTAAGGGAAGGGATGATAGTGGGGGCTACCTCTTTAAGAATGCGGAGTGGAGCAGGGTCGCTAGGGGAGCCGCTCTTCATGGAGTTGAACGAATTTCTCACCTCATCAACCGTGACCTGGCCCCACGTGGACAGGCAAGCGGAGGTGTGTGGGCAAGCGATATTTTCCTCAGGACTGGAGGGGGGGATAGATTCCAGAATTAGTCTGATTTTATCGTGGAAGAAATTGGCCAGTTGCTGGCATTTCTCCAGATCGACTTTAGGATCGGAAATGGGTCCTGGTCCTTGTCCTTGGGGTTTAGACAGCTCTTTAAGGATGGCGTACGCTTCCTTACTGGAGCATCCTGCTTTCTCTATTCTCTCCTGAAAAAACATGCTTTTGGTTTTATGAATAGCAGTTTTGTAAGTCAGAAGAGAGATAGAGTAGAGGTTCTTGTTAGTTGCTGTTTTGTCGCGCCTCCAGGAGCGTTCGGTTTTTTTACACTCTTGACGCAGAGTTTTAAGCTCAGGAGTGTACCATAAAGCGGGTGGTATTCTTTTAGGTTGTTTCAGGGTGGTAGTTATCGGGAGCAACGTATTCAGAGAGGAAGTGATCCAGTCGCTGAATTGTTTGTCAGCTATATTGGGATCAGATGAGAGCGCAGGAGTGGACTCTGCAAGAGAGGCGGCCCATATCTCAGGTGATAGTTTGCGCCATTGTCGGTCGGTGACTTGGGTTTTTGGGATCGAATAAGTGGGAGTTGGAATTTCCCAAGAAAAGGGGACCAAAAAGTGGTCCGTCCAAGGTAAGATCACCGGTGGGTCAGTGGTTATTGTTGCAATGTTGGTGAGGATCGGGTCCAATAGATGGCCTTTGTCATGGGTAGGCTCATTATTCGCTAGACGAATGTCTAGAGATGTTAGATCGTATCTAATGTCCGATGCTGCTCGATCCGTGGGGTCCAAAAAATGGACGTTAAGGTCACCTAGTATGAGGAAATTGGGGGCGGAAGAGGCTAGTTGTGAACTGGATTCAACAACCGCGTTGATGAAATTACCCGGGGCCCCTGGTGGGCGGTAAATTAGAAGCCCCGCCAGGGTAAGAGCTGGGGCGACTTGGATGGAGAATTGGCCGCTCTCACAGTCCTCAATACCAGCGTTGGTCATGCGGCAGGTAAATTGTTCCCTGTGAATTATAGCTATCCCGCCTCCTCTCCCTCTTGGTCTATTAAGTGCTTGACATGTGTACCCGGTGGGGAGGGCCGTGACAACATCCGAATCGGTATTGTCAGAGAGCCATGTTTCCGTTATGAACAGTAGGTCAAGCTCCTGGTTCTGAATCAGGAGGTTCATTTCGGTGGCATGCTTGGGGAGGGAGCGGCAATTCAGAAGTCCTAGTTTCAAAGCAGGGATGGGTGGTTTCGAGGTAGGGGTCAGATTGCATTGTGAACAGGTCAAGAATGCCTTACCTGCAATAATCGAGTGGTGGCAGGCTAGGGTATTTTTAGGTCGTAAGTTGTATAAGGTATCCGCTGTATACGTTACTCGAACCTGAGGGGTACCAGGCATAGTGACGGGGCCTAGGGCCTTCTGGGCCCGGACGGGCCCAGACGGGCTTGCCTTTGGCGCGCGTTCGGCGCGCTGACGGCGCGCCCGCTGCGCCCGTCCGCTGCGCGTCCGGTAGTTGCACATCCTAAATGTGCAGGAAAAAGGGCGGGTGGGCGTGGCCTAAAGTGGGCGTGGCCTCTCTCCCTCGCCGAGAATGGCGGCAGGGAAGTTTGTTGGGTGCTTAGCGTTGCAGCGAAGGGGTCGCTGTTTAGGTGACTCAGAGCCCGCTCCAGAGAGGAAAACGGGTGAGTGAGGTTATTTTAAAAAATACAGAGTATTTCGGCGAGTTGGTGGCACATATACAATTTTAAAAATGGAAGGTTCTTCTCCCGGCTTCCGCCTCAGGAGCTTTCAAGATTCTGACAAAGTTGCGCTGAAGGCAGCGTTTAAGTACCGAGGGCGGCGGGTGGGCGTGGCCTAAAGTGGGCGTGGCCTCTCTCCCTCGCCGAGAATGGCGGCAGGGAAGTTTGTTGGGTGCTTAGCGTTGCAGCGAAGGGGTCGCTGTTTTGGTGACTCAGAGCCCGCTCCAGAGAGGAAAACGGGTGAGTGAGGTTATTTTAAAAAATACAGAGTATTTCGGCGAGTTGGTGGCACATATACAATTTTAAAAATGGAAGGTTCTTCTCCCGGCTTCCGCCTCAGGAGCTTTCAAGATTCTGACAAAGTTGCGCTGAAGGCAGCGTTTAAGTACCGAGGGCGGCGGGTGGGCGTGGCCTAAAGTGGGCGTGGCCTCTCTCCCTCGCCGAGAATGGCGGCAGGGAAGTTTGTTGGGTGCTTAGCGTTGCAGCGAAGGGGTCGCTGTTTTGGTGACTCAGAGCCCGCTCCAGAGAGGAAAACGGGTGAGTGAGGTTATTTTAAAAAATACAGAGTATTTCGGCGAGTTGGTGGCACATATACAATTTTAAAAATGGAAGGTTCTTCTCCCGGCTTCCGCCTCAGGAGCTTTCAAGATTCTGACAAAGTTGCGCTGAAGGCAGCGTTTAAGTACCGAGGGCGGCGGGTGGGCGTGGCCTAAAGTGGGCGTGGCCTCTCTCCCTCGCCGAGAATGGCGGCAGGGAAGTTTGTTGGGTGCTTAGCGTTGCAGCGAAGGGGTCGCTGTTTTGGTGACTCAGAGCCCGCTCCAGAGAGGAAAACGGGTGAGTGAGGTTATTTTAAAAAATACAGAGTATTTCGGCGAGTTGGTGGCACATATACAATTTTAAAAATGGAAGGTTCTTCTCCCGGCTTCCGCCTCAGGAGCTTTCAAGATTCGTATGACACCTTACACGACATGTTTTGATAAAGCCAAACCAAAGTTGCTATATAACCGCGAGGATTATAAGGCACTTAAGAGTATATGGTATGGCATTATCCCGGATCAGCTTAGGGAGTTGTTCCCGACAGCTGCAGACAGGCTCAGCTCATGCCAGAGCTCCATCTCACATAAAACCACGTACTCTGCCTCCAGGATTGATAAGGCCTTCCATAGGAGTGATTCACAGGTTTATATGTGTCCAGATATAGGTTTAGATATAGGTATACTATATCTAAGCAAGGGGTGATTACACCCACTTGCCCCAGCTGAGTGATCAGCCAGTTGTGTCAATTTAAGAACCAACCAGGGGTGGCAAAAGCTATGCTTCAGCCCCTTGTAGGCCTTGGTGGCACCTATGCCCTGAGCACCTATAGTGCATGGTACAGGGGCTGACAAGGAGTCCATTTTCCAATTGTGGTATGTACCTATAGCACATGAATTACAAATTTAGAGAGAGAACAGCAGGCTGGGGGTCTGATTAGCAGGCCCACAGCCTCAGTAAGTCGAAAACCAGTGAAGCAAAAAGCAGAAATTGGGGTGACCATCGGATAGCAGACCCTACTCTCCAACACAACCCCCCCCCCCCCAAACGCAGGGACATTAAACTTAACCTTGACCAGATAAGTCTTCATGTTCTAAGTGGAAGTACCTGGAGAGACCATCTGCATTACCATGGTCAGTCCCTGGGCGGTGCTCCACTGTAAAGTCCATCCCCTGTAGGGAAATGGACCACCTGAGCAGTTTGGGATTTTCACCCTTCATCTGATTTAGCCACAAGAGGGGCTTATGGTCTGTCTGAATTAGGAAGTGAGTACCAAACAAGTATGGCCTCAACTTCTTCAGGGCCCAAACCACAGCAAAGGCCTCCCTCTCAATAGCTGACCAACGTTTCTCCCTGGGGGTCAGCCTTCTGCTAATAAAAGCAATGGGCTGGTCTTGACCATCTTGATTAAGTTGTGAAAGCACAGCTCCCACCCCCAACTCAGAAGCATCTGTCTGTACAATGAACTGTTTGGAGTAGTCAGGACTCTTCAGGATAGGTGCAGAGCACATGGCCTTCTTCAGGTCATCAAATGCCTTTTGACAGCTAACTGTCCACTGAACCTTTTTGGGCATCTTCTTGGATGTCAAGTCATTCAATGGTGTCACAATGGACCCATAGTTCTTTACAAATTTTCTGTAATACCCAGTCAGGCCCAAGAAGGCTCTGACTTGTGTCTGGGTAGTTGGAGGAGCCCAGTCCTGTATGGTCTGGATCTTGCTCTCCAATGGTTGAACCTGACCCCCACCTACTAGGTGGCCCAGGTACACAACCTTGCTCTGCCCTATCTGGCACTTGGTAGCCTTGATAGTCAGGCCTGCCTTTTACAGGGCCTCCAGAACCTTCTTCAGGTGGATCAGATGATCCTCCCAGGTGGAGCTAAAGACAGCAATATCATCTAGATATGCTGCGCAAAAGTCATCCAACCCAGCAAGGACTTCATTCACCAACCTTTGGAAGGTGGCAGGTGCATTCTTCAAACCAAAGGGCATTACCACAAACTGATAATGTCCACTAGGGGTAGAGAATGCTGTTTTGGCTTTTGACTCTTCAGCTAGTCTGATTTGCCAGTAGCCAGCTGTCAAATCAAATGTGCTCAGAAACTTGGCAGACGCCAATTTATCAATGAGCTCATCTGCTCTTGGAATGGGATGTGCATCTGTCCTAGTGACAGCATTGAGACCTCTGTAGTCCACACAAAACCTAATGTCTCTCTTTCCATCTTTGGTATGAGGTTTTGGCACAAGGACCACTGGGCTAGCCCATGGGCTCTCTGATGGCTCAATCACTCCAAGCTCCAACATCTTTTGCACCTCAGCCTTTATACAATCCTGACATGGTCAGGTTGCCTGTAGATCTTATTCTTCACAGGCAGACTGTCACCAGTGTCCACCTCATGGGTGCACCAATTAGTCTGGCTGGGTGTGAGTGAAAACATATGCCTGTGGGCCTGCAACACCTGTCTGCAGTCCACCTGTTGCCGCTCAGTGAGGCTGCCTGCCAAGGCTACTCCATCAACTGAACCATCATCAGGGTTCTGGGAAAGCAGGTCTGGGAGAGGGTCACTCTCTTCCTCCTGATCCCCATCTGTGGCCATGAGGAGACTCATGTCCTCCCTGTCAACAAATGCTTTCAAACGGTTTACATGGAGCACCCTGTGGGGGCTCCTAGGGGTGCCAAAGTCAACCACATAGGTGACTTCTCCCTTTTTCTCAATGACAGGGTAGGGTCCAGTCCATTTGTCCTGGAGTGCTGCTGGGTCCACTGGGTCCAACACCCACACCTTCTGCCCTGGCTGGAACTCAACCAGAACAGCCTTTTGGTCATGCCAAGCTTTCTGTAATTCTTGACTGGCCTCAAGGTTTTTGGATGCTCTCTCCATGTATTCAGCCATCCTGGAGCGGAGACCAAGTACATAGTCCACAATATCTAGCTTAGGCTTTTTGAGAGATAACTCACATTCTTCCTTCACCAAACACAGTGGACCCCTCACAGGGTGGCCAAACAAAAGTTCAAAAGGGCTGTAGCCAACCCCCTTCTGTGGGACCTCTCTGTAAGCAAAGAGCAGCAGGGTAAAAGGATGTCCCATTTCCGCCTAAGCTTCTCTGGTAGACCTTTTATCATTCCTTTTAGGGTCTTGTTGAACCTTTCAACAAGCCCATTGCACTGTGGATGGTAGGGTGTGGTAAACTTATAGTTTACTCCACACTCTTTCCACATTGCTTTTAAGTATCCAGACATACAGTTGGTACCTCTGTCTGAAAGAACCTCCTTTGGAAAGCCCACTCTTGAGAAAACTGCAATGAGGGCTTTTGCCACCACAGGTGTTGTGGTGGTCCTCAGGGGAATTGCCTCTGGGTACTTGGTGGCATGATCCACTACCACCAGTATTAATCTGTGCCCAGATGCTGTTTGAGGATCCATGGGACCCACAATATCTATTCCAACTCTTTCAAAGGGTACCCCCACCACAGGTAGTGGTATCAGGGGGGGCTTTGTTGTGCCACCTGACTTACCACTGACTTGGCAAGTGACACAGGAGCGACAAAACTCCTTGACATTTTCTGACATGTGAGGCAAGTGAAAGTGTGGAACAAGCCTGTCCCAAGTCTTATTCTGGCCTAAGTGTCCTGCAAGGGGAATATCATGGGCCAAGGTGAGAAGGAAACCCCTAAACTTCAAAGGTATAACCAACCTCCTGGTGGCACCAGGCTTGGGGTCTCTAGCCTCTGAATAAAGGAGTCCTTCATCCCGATAAACTTTATGGGCACCCTGAGCATTCCCTGCAGCCTCAGCAGCAGCTTGCTGTCTGAGGGGTTCAAGTGAAGGGCAATCTAATTGGGCCTGCCCCAGGTCTGCCCTTGAGGGTCCCCCTGTCCCCAGAAACTCAACCTGGTCAGGTTCAAGCTCCTCAGAGACAATCTCCTCTTGGACTGCAGAATCAGTTTCCTGTGAAACCTGATCCTCAACCTGGAGCAAGTGGGAAGGCGCAGCCTTAACCCTCTTGCTCCTTCTCTTGGGTTGTGGTTGGTCTAATGTTTCAAGATCCACCACTGGTTCAGGAAGGCATTTCTTAGCCTGAGACCTTGTCACTGCAAGGACATGAGCTGATATCCCTAGCATTTCTGCATGAGTTCTGTACTCCACTTCTGACCAAACTGAGCTTTCAAGATTATTGCCTAACAGACAGTCTACTGGGAGGTCTGCACTCACAACAACTTTCTTTAGGCCATTTACCCCTCCCCAGGAGAAGTTCACAACAGCCACACTATGTGAAGTAGTGGAGTTGCTTGCATTGGTCACTAGGTAACTTTCACCTAGTACAATCTGACCAGGGTCCACAAAGTCTGGTGTCACCATAGTGACACTGGCACAAGTGTCCCTGTAGGCCTGAGCCAGTTTCTCATTGATTAAGGGAGTCTGCCTATATTTGCCCAGGTTACTGGGGCTTACTGCAGTGGTCAAAGATAGGTCCACATCATACAGGAGAACTGCCTGTGTGGGGATTCTGACTAGGCCAAATTCCACCTCAGTACCCAAGGTTAACCCTACTATCCCCTTAGGTTGTGCACTACCACTGCTGACTGTACTAGGGGGTGCAGTTGCTTTAGGAGCTGCAGTGGCAGGAACTGGATTTTTCTTAGTGCATTCACTGCCCCAGTGTGAAACTGATTTGCAGGTATTACACCAAGGTTTCTTTGGGCCATCATTCTTCTTTTTCTTTTTGTCATTTTGGGAACCACCCTCCTTATTACTAGTTTGGGGGTCTGAAGACTTCTGGTCCTTTTCTTTATCTTTCTGATTCCCACCATTCTGGTCTGTTTTCTTCTGGTCACCATGGTTCTGGGGTTTCTGCTTAATCCTTGTTCTGACCCATTTGTCCGCCTTCTTTCCCAATTCTTGGGGAGAGGTCAGATCAGAGTCAATAAGGTATTGAGGCAACAGATTGTTCTGACAGGTATTAAGGATCTGCTCTCTCATGATAAGATTGTACAATCCTGTATAGTCTGAGACTTTACTTCCCTGCAGCCAACCCTCCAGAGCCTTAGTGGCACAATCAACAAAATCAGTCCAGTCCTGAGTCTGTGCTTTTTGGGTGTCTCTGAACAACAACCTGTATTGCTCAGTGGTTAGGCCAAACCCTTCAATAAGAGCACTCTTCAGGACAGAGTAGTTTTTGGCATCCTCAGGTCTAACTGTGAGGAGCCTATCCCTCCCTTTCTCAGAAAAGGAGTACCATAAAATTGCTGCCCACTGATCCTCAGGAACCTGCTGTACCATGCAGGCTCTCTCAAGAGCAGTCATCCATTTGTGGATGTCATCCCCTTCCTTGTAGGGGGGCACAATTTTTGTCAGGTTTCTATTATCATAGCTCCTGTCTTTATCTTTAGGAATTTTGCTGCCACCAGTGGCATCTAAGCCACACACCTTTCTTTCTCTTGCTAAAGCAAGTTTAGCTTGAGCCAAGGCTATCTCTTCCCTCTCTATTTGGAGTTGGACAGCCCTCATCCTGGCCCTATGCTCTTTCCTCTGGGGGAAGTCATTCCCCTTTGAGATTCTCTTGAGACACTAGAAACATGAGTATCTCCTGATCGAGATCTCACCCTCCTGTTGCCTGGGAGAATTAAGTTATGGGTTCTGGGGAGGTGCTGGCCCTCTCCACCCCCATGTAGGTCTAGATTGGCCTGGTTAAGCCTGCCAATCTGTACCTGGGTCACCCTCTGATCCTGATCTTCAGGCTCCTCTATCTCTGAGCCTTCCTCTTCCTCTTCCTCCTCCTCTTCTTCTTCTGGAAGATCCTCATTCTCAGGGGAGTTCACCCCCTCACCTGAATCTAAGGGAGCCTGACTCACCTTATCTAAGTCATCCTTTTCCAGGATAGCTATCAGGGAAGGAATGGTAGGGCCTCTGCCCTTCTTTAGCCCCCTTGCTGTGCACAAGGCACCCAAGTCTTTGTGGCTAAGGTTGTCATATCTGGAAGTTGCCTTGGTAGGGTCAACTGATACAGGAGCAGAGCCTGAGGCTCCACCTGTATCAGACATGACTGCTAGTAATGTAATGTAATGTAAGGAGTTATTTATACCGCGCAACTATCGCTCCAAGGAGCATCTTGGCGCCCACTTGTATGGCTGATCAGATAGAGTTCTTACACTAGGGATCTGGCAGTAGTGTCAGGTAGGGTAAAAATCCAGGTTTTTAATTGTTTCCTGAATTCAGTTTCTCTATCCAGAGCTCTTATGTAAGGTGGGAGGGTGTTCCAGGCTTTTGCACCTAACACCGCGAGGGACTTGCCTCCGCGGGTCTTAAGCCTGAATGACTGAACTGCTAGTGAGGTGTAAGTGGTGCACTTACCTACACTAAGTGTTTTCTACTGTACCTTGCTAGTGAGTTGTAGTCAGGGTGTGCTAATCCCTTTAATCTACAACTACTAAGTTCAGTAGAACTTAATATGCTAAGCTTTTGATTTATACGTACCTAAGGTACTTGATGTGATCTTTCAATTTGATATAAAGATTGCAATGGTAAAACAAACAGCAAGCTCAAATCCGCACCGCTGCGCACCAATGTGAGAAGTTGGCCTGATATGTGGTGTTTCCAATTCTGGAACCGCCTTGTATCAGTCCAAACAATCCCTTATGGTGTCTAGTTGTAAGTCAACCTTGTTAGACAAGCTATCCTAGGGGTAGCATGGACTAAGCAGCCTTAAAGGCTTAACTTAAGAGGTCGTGTTAAGCAAGCTGTTTTACCACATACAATCCTGTAATACCAAATGAAAGGACACCACACAAGTATATATTATAAAAATATATGTGTTTATTTCTAAATTAATCCCCAGTACTCTTTTGCACGGTCAGCGTCTCGTGGCCTTTTCAAGATGGCGTGCCCCACGCTTCCGGTCGCCTCCACGGGTCTCAGCTCTGCAGGGACTGTGGATCGGGCTGGAGGAAGGCAGGCACAGGGTGGTCACTCCTTGACCACAAGGGAGATTCTTCAGTCTTCTACGTTGAGTAGGATGTCGAAGGGTACAGAATTCATTTCTTATGTTTCTTCAGGATGATCTGAGTTGCATTGGCACTGCTCCCACTCTTATTCGAATCTGGTGGGCTGGACATCCTGCTAGGTCCCCTCCTATGGGTGGGACCCAGGAAGGGGGTGGTTACACCCCTTTCCTTTGATCCAGGCCGCGCTGGGTCTGGGGCTGGTGTGCCCCAGAACCGGTTTGGCCGGATTATGCAAGGGGCAGCCTTGTGCTCCCCAGGCAGTGTCTGGTTTCTTTGAAACCTCCCTGCTACAATCCACTATCTCCTGTCTGGGGTGGTTTGATAACGCCCTGCGACAGGAAACCCTTTGTCCAGGCCACCATTTGCTGAGTTTCGGTCAGCAGCAGGAGGCCAGACCCGTGTCTGTGGCAGAGGCATCCATTTTGTGGATCTGAGGCTCTTTTAAAATCAACCGCGTTTCAGTAAAGTAACATGTCTTCTCCCTCTAGAAGGGTGGAATGCTACCCCCGTCGCCAGAACTGGCGAGGGGGTAGTATTCCAATTCGTATGACACCTTACACGACATGTTTTGATAAAGCCAAACCAAAGTTGCTATATAACCGCAAGGATTATAAGGCACTTAAGAGTATATGGTATGGCATTATCCCGGATCAGCTTAGGGAGTTGTTCCAGACAGCTGCAGACAGGCTCAGCTCATGCCAGAGCTCCATCTCACATAAAACCACACACTCTGCCTCCAGGATTGATAAGGCCTTCCATAGGAGTGATTCACAGGTTTATATGTGTCCAGATATAGGTTTAGATATAGGTATACTATATCTAAGCAAGGGGTGATTACACCCACTTGCCCCAGCTGAGTGATCAGTCAGTTGTGTCAATTTAAGAACCAACCAGGGGTGGCAAACGCTATGCTTCAGCCCCTGGGAGGCCTTGGTGGCACCTATGCCCTGAGCACCTATAGTGCATGGTACAGGGGCTGACAAGGAGTCCATTTTCCAATTGTGGTATGTACCTATAGCACATGTATTACAAATTTAGAGAGAGAGCAGCAGGCTGGGGGTCTGATTAGCAGGCCCACAGCCTTAGTAAGTCGAAAACCAGTGAAGCAAAAAGCAAAAATTGGGGTGACCATAGGATAGCAGACCCTACTCTCCTACACTGTTGCATGACCAGGATATGCTAGGTTGAGGTGGCGGCTCTTGGTCCGAGTCTGAGTGCTCATGCTGTGATGGCATGGGTATCTGTTTGGCCATTGAAAGTGAGAAGGGTCTGCTATCTGTCCGCTTTACCCATGTAAAATCATTATTAATCTCCTCACCCATGCACAATGTAGAAATGGGTGCCACTGCGCAGCAATCTAACAGTTAGGGTGAGCACTCCTCAATACACAGATTTCTAAGGATATATGCCAACAAGGAGAGGTGAGAGAAGGAGCCTATATAATTTTTAGAACTGAATGATCCGGAGGGCTCCCCGTGCGCTCACCAGGCCTTCGAGTGTTCCCTGTTATTGCACTGCACACACTGATTCTGATAGTGTTAAGTACAGAAGGATGACAAATGGACTGCCGGGAACTGACAGGGCCTGCAGCCACCGCAGCTCAGAGCATGCACTTTCCCAATCTTCTCACACTACCAGTGCTTCTCTAGGGCCTCCTCTCAGCTGTGGTGCACGCTTGCTTCACCAGCGTGGCAGTCACTGCCCCACAGCGAAGTCCTTGCTTCACACCTGATGTCGTGCACTGAAACCAAGGGGAGAAGGTCCATATTGAAGACCACTGAGCCCAGCAGGCAGGCCCTGGTGCATGTGTACACTGGGGTCTGATGCAACAGCTGCCCCTACTTAAGCTTCTTGAGCTCAAGTTATATCCGGGGCCCCCCTCCTGGGACTCACTGATATCCTCATGGGTCCTCACACAATACCGGGATCAGCAGCAGTGATACCCCCACAGGCTCCACCTACAGTCATAGTCCTTTGATTCTCTGTAAAGGCTTCGCCTCATGTCACCAGTGGCCACTACGTCCCAGGAGGCGGGGATCACTGCCCCAGTATGGGACGCACAGCAAATCATAGCAATCTCGTTGCAACTGTCCGGCGTTAAAAATCAGGCAGAGTTGCAACACTCTGCTCTGGTTCCACGTCAAGGGTGTCGGACTTGGCACCGCTCAGCTCGTACTGCTGTCCTCATAAGCTGGGTTCTTATTATTATTATTATTATTATTATATGAAATTTGTAATGCGCTCAGCTTACCCGGGGGCATCCCGGCGCAACAGACCAAAGAAGGAGGAACTCGATAACTCACTACTGTGGAAACAAGTAGGTTTTAAGAAGTTTCCTAAATACTAGGATCTTGTGCTCTGAGCGAATCTTAAGGGGCAGAGAGTTCCACAGAGATGCCACCTGTACCGAGAAGCGCCTGCCCCCAGTCCGAGCTCTCCTGACTCTCGCAGATTGCAGAAGATGTTGCTGGTCTGAGCGCAAAAGGCGTGGAGGTTTATAAGGACGGGCCATATTAAAAAGGATGGGGGGGCCTTTGCCATGTAGAATTTTATGGGCCATACACAACGCCTTGAATTTCACCCGCTCCTTAACAGGGAGCCAGTGAAGTGCTTTCAGGGCCGGGGCAGCGGACTGCCTTCTAGGGATCTCCATCAAAACTCTGGCAGCTGCATTTTGCACCTGTTGGAGGGTTTTAAAGGTGGCTTCAGGGGCACCAAGAAACAGGGCATTACCAAAGTCAAGCCTTGAAAGGATTAAACCACGCATCAAAAGCTTCTTAGCTGGATCCGGAAGCAGTGGGAGTATCTTTCGGGCTGACTTCAGTAGACCGAAGCAAACCCCCGCGGTCTTTCTGGCGTGGGTCCTGAAGGACAGATCTTCCTCCAACCATACTCCCAAGGACTTGATCTCCTTCTTGGGAGATGGAGGGTCGCCAAGAGACCGGGGCCAACAGCTGGCAATGATGGAGGGACTGGAGTTGCCCAAGAGCATCAACTCAGTTTTTCCTCCATTGAGCTTCAGTGCCGAGTTGGACATCCATTGGTAGACATTAGCCAGGCAGTCATGCAACAAGTTGGGTTGTTCCGCCAGCTGAGTGAGGCCCACCACCAGCTGAGTATCATCAGCATAGCTGATGATCTTCAACCCCGAGGGGGCTACCACTCTTTCAAGTGGAGTCATATATGCATTGAACAAAGTAGGGCTCAACGATGAGCCCTGAGGGACTCCACATTGAAGAGGGAATAGGGAAGACTGCTCTGCCCCTTCCCAGACTTGGTAGAAACGGTTGGAGAGAAAAGATCCCAACCATTTCAGAGCCGTCCCTGAGACACCTACCTCTGACAGGCGTTGGAGGAGCACCTGATGACTCACGGTGTCAAAGGCAGCACTCAAGTCCAGGAGGATCACTGCCACTGATCCTCCAGTATCAAGAGTGCTCCTTGCTTCCTCCACTACCGCCAGCAGGGCTGTGTCCGTTCCTTGGCCGGGACGGAAACCAGTCTGGGAGTCTCCCAACAGGTGGTTGGACTCAAGATAGTAAGAGAGCTGACGGTTAACCAGCTTCTCGGCGATTTTAGAAAACCCCGGCAGAAGCGAGATAGGCCTGAAGTTGGTCAGATTGGCGGGATCGAAGCCTGGTTTTTTCAGTAGGGCTTTTACTACTGCCCTTTTCCATCTCTGAGGAACTATGCCATGAGAGAGAGAGAGGTTGATAAGGTCAGTGAGAGGAGCTGACAGAGTATTAGCCACAAGTTTAAGATGTTTCATAGGCACTGGATCACTCGGAGATCCACTCTTCATCTCCACCAAGACCTTTGTAACCTCCTCCTCCGAGAAGGGGCCAAAAGAGACAAGTTCGGTCGGGCAGCTTATTAGACCAGTAGCCGGCTCAGAGATTTGAGGCATAGCGGGCAGAGAGGATAGAATTGTATCTATTTTAGAATGGAAGAAACTAGCCAGTTCTTCACATTTGTCTTTAGGATTAACGTGCACGACTGGCGGGACCGGGGCTTTCAAGAGTTCTTTAAAAATTTTAAAGGATTCTCTTGGAGAGTTACTTGCCCTCTCAATCTTATCACTAAAGAAATTTTTTTTGACATCCTTGAGTGCACTTTTGTATTTTCTCATCTCTCTTTTATAATTAGCCCGGCTTTCTTCCGTCTGCTCTCTCCTCCAGGCACGTTCAAGCCTTTTGCAAGAAGTTCTGCAACTCCTGAGTTCCGGAGTATACCAGGGGGCAGAAGCAATTCTTCTCTCCCTGATAAGCCTCCTTTTTTTAGGAATCAGTCGATCAAGAGAGTTAGTGAGCCAATTAGCCAGGTGTTGATCAGCAATATTGGGGTCATCTACAGGGTCAGGGTGAGTTATCGTTAGCTCTTCAACCCAACTTTCAACCGGCAGCTTCGACCAGAGTCGTTCCACAGTGTATTGTCTAGGCACGGGATCTCCCCGGTTCTTCAACAACCAGCTGAAAGGAATAAGGTGGTGATCCGTCCAGGGAAGGGCCAACATCTGGAGGGCTTGCAGGTTGGCAGTATTAGCAAAAACAGCGTCAAGCTGATGACCTCTGTTATGGGTGGCTCCCAAATGAGCGAGGTGAAGATCGAGAGCATCAAATGAGCTCAATAAATCTCTTGCCACCACGTCATTGGGGTCATCAAAGTGAAGATTAAAATCCCCAGGAAGTACAAAATTGCATGAGGCAGCGGCTAATGGAATGATGGCCTCAATAATAGAGTCCACAAAATTCCCCAGCGCAGCAGGAGGGCGATACAAAAGGAGGCCGGAGATGGAAACGGAGGAAGATATGCCAAGGGAGAAATGACAGCTTTCAGTGTTGGTAATACCGCAGTCTGCAGCTTTGCACACGAAAGTATCTCTATACACGATGGCCACTCCACCCCCTCTCCCATCCGGCCTATCAAGATGGAAAATGAGGTAACCCGGCGGGAGAGCATTGACAATATCGGGACCTGAACACGCGGTCAACCACGTTTCCGTCAGGAATAACACGTCCAGACAGTGGTCCAAAAGGAGTGAGTGTATTTCTATCGCGTGACAAGGCAGTGATCTGCAATTAAGTAGAGCCATTGTGAGTGAGTTTAATGCCACACAGTTATTAGACACAGGACACCCACGACAGTGTTTAAAGGCAGTACCCTCGACCCAATTATAATGGCAACTAGGCAGTTTAGTCGCGCGAAGCGAGAGCAGAGAGTCTCGTGAATACCTGAGGGGGGGGGGCAGATGTCTAGATGGATTGAGCAGAGTGGTATGCCCTGAGCCCGTCTGGGCCCGGACGGGCACAGACGGGCTTGACTCTGGCGAAACTCCGGCGATATTCCGGCATCCCCGCTGCGCGTCTCCGCTGCGCGTGGACATGGCAGCTTTTAAGCCCTAGTCGCCTCCTAGAGAGAGGACTAGCGCGTGCAGCCTCTTCCCCAACCAAAGATGTCCGCCAACAACCAACAAACAAAGGCGAGGGACCGGCAAAGAGCGGTGATTCCACCGATTACCGAGCGTGTCAGAGGTTGCAAATACAATTAGGCATATGCCAGCTGATTTCACAACAGGGTCAACAATTTTAATTAAAAGTACAAATTTTACAAAAACAAGTGATTTTAAAAAGCTCAAAAGAGCAGCTAGCAAGTCAGCATGGAGTGGAGTGGAAGCGCTGTGTGTAATGCGCTAGTGGTCAAGAACGAGCTGCCTGATTTGTCTGCTTTTAAGCCCTAGTCGCCTCCTAGAGAGAGGACTAGCGCGTGCAGCCTCTTCCCCAACCAAAGATGTCCGCCAACAACCAACAAACAAAGGCGAGGGACCGGCAAAGAGCGGTGATTCCACCGATTACCGAGCGTGTCAGAGGTTGCAAATACAATTAGGCATATGCCAGCTGATTTCACAACAGGGTCAACAATTTTAATTAAAAGTACAAATTTTACAAAAACGAGTGATTTTAAAAAGCTCAAAAGAGCAGCTAGCAAGTCAGCATGGAGTGGAGTGGAAGCGCTGTGTGTAATGCGCTAGTGGTCAAGAACGAGCTGCCTGATTTGTCTGCTTTTAAGCCCTAGTCGCCTCCTAGAGAGAGGACTAGCGCGTGCAGCCTCTTCCCCAACCAAAGATGTCCGCCAACAACCAACAAACAAAGGCGAGGGACCGGCAAAGAGCGGTGATTCCACCGATTACCGAGCGTGTCAGAGGTTGCAAATACAATTAGGCATATGCCAGCTGATTTCACAACAGGGTCAACAATTTTAATTAAAAGTACAAATTTTACAAAAACGAGTGATTTTAAAAAGCTCAAAAGAGCAGCTAGCAAGTCAGCATGGAGTGGAGTGGAAGCGCTGTGTGTAATGCGCTAATGGTCAAGAACGAGCTGCCTGATTTGTCTGCTTTTAAGCCCTAGTCGCCTCCTAGAGAGAGGACTAGCGCGTGCAGCCTCTTCCCCAACCAAAGATGTCCGCCAACAACCAACAAACAAAGGCGAGGGACCGGCAAAGAGCGGTGATTCCACCGATTACCGAGCATGTCAGAGGTTGCAAATACAATTAGGCATATGCCAGCTGATTTCACAACAGGGTCAACAATTTTAATTAAAAGTACAAATTTTACAAAAACGAGTGATTTTAAAAAGCTCAAAAGAGCAGCTAGCAAGTCAGCATGGAGTGGAGTGGAAGCGCTGTGTGTAATGCGCTAGTGGTCAAGAACGAGCTGCCTGATTTGTCTGCTTTTAAGCCCTAATCGCCTCCTAGAGAGAGGACTAGCGCGTGCAGCCTCTTCCCCAACCAAAGATGTCCGCCAACAACCAACAAACAAAGGCGAGGGACCGGCAAAGAGCGGTGATTCCACCGATTACCGAGCGTGTCAGAGGTTGCAAATACAATTAGGCATATGCCAGCTGATTTCACAACAGGGTCAACAATTTTAATTAAAAGTACAAATTTTACAAAAACAAGTGATTTTAAAAAGCTCAAAAGAGCAGCTAGCAAGTCAGCATGGAGTGGAGTGGAAGCGCTGTGTGTAATGCGCTAGTGGTCAAGAACGAGCTGCCTGATTTGTCTGCTTTTAAGCCCTAGTCGCCTCCTAGAGAGAGGACTAGCGCGTGCAGCCTCTTCCCCAACCAAAGATGTCCGCCAACAACCAACAAACAAAGGCGAGGGACCGGCAAAGAGCGGTGATTCCACCGATTACCGAGCGTGTCAGAGGTTGCAAATACAATTAGGCATATGCCAGCTGATTTCACAACAGGGTCAACAATTTTAATTAAAAGTACAAATTTTACAAAAACGAGTGATTTTAAAAAGCTCAAAAGAGCAGCTAGCAAGTCAGCATGGAGT
The DNA here is from genome assembly GCF_964263255.1 of Lissotriton vulgaris. Classification (NCBI taxonomy): domain Eukaryota; kingdom Metazoa; phylum Chordata; class Amphibia; order Caudata; family Salamandridae; genus Lissotriton; species Lissotriton vulgaris. The sequence goes on from NC_141693.1 coordinate 1,104,597,805, forward strand.
GGAGTGGAAGCGCTGTGTGTAATGCGCTAGTGGTCAAGAACGAGCTGCCTGATTTGTCTGCTTTTAAGCCCTAGTCGCCTCCTAGAGAGAGGACTAGCGCGTGCAGTCTCTTCCCCAACCAAAGATGTCCGCCAACAACCAACAAACAAAGGCGAGGGACCGGCAAAGAGCGGTGATTCCACCGATTACCGAGCGTGTCAGAGGTTGCAAATACAATTAGGCATATGCCAGCTGATTTCACAACAGGGTCAACAATTTTAATTAAAAGTACAAATTTTACAAAAACGAGTGATTTTAAAAAGCTCAAAAGAGCAGCTAGCAAGTCAGCATGGAGTGGAGTGGAAGCGCTGTGTGTAATGCGCTAGTGGTCAAGAACGAGCTGCCTGATTTGTCTGCTTTTAAGCCCTAGTCGCCTCTTAGAGAGAGGACTAGCGCGTGCAGCCTCTTCCCCAACCAAAGATGTCCGCCAACAACCAACAAACAAAGGCGAGGGACCGGCAAAGAGCGGTGATTCCACCGATTACCGAGCGTGTCAGAGGTTGCAAATACAATTAGGCATATGCCAGCTGATTTCACAACAGGGTCAACAATTTTAATTAAAAGTACAAATTTTACAAAAACGAGTGATTTTAAAAAGCTCAAAAGAGCAGCTAGCAAGTCAGCATGGAGTGGAGTGGAAGCGCTGTGTGTAATGCGCTAGTGGTCAAGAACGAGCTGCCTGATTTGTCTGCTTTTAAGCCCTAGTCGCCTCCTAGAGAGAGGACTAGCGCGTGCAGCCTCTTCCCCAACCAAAGATGTCCGCCAACAACCAACAAACAAAGGCGAGGGACCGGCAAAGAGCGGTGATTCCACCGATTACCGAGCGTGTCAGAGGTTGCAAATACAATTAGGCATATGCCAGCTGATTTCACAACAGGGTCAACAATTTTAATTAAAAGTACAAATTTTACAAAAACGAGTGATTTTAAAAAGCTCAAAAGAGCAGCTAGCAAGTCAGCATGGAGTGGAGTGGAAGCGCTGTGTGTAATGCGCTAGTGGTCAAGAACGAGCTGCCTGATTTGTCTGCTTTTAAGCCCTAGTCGCCTCCTAGAGAGAGGACTAGCGCGTGCAGCCTCTTCCCCAACCAAAGATGTCCGCCAACAACCAACAAACAAAGGCGAGGGACCGGCAAAGAGCGGTGATTCCACCGATTACCGAGCGTGTCAGAGGTTGCAAATACAATTAGGCATATGCCAGCTGATTTCACAACAGGGTCAACAATTTTAATTAAAAGTACAAATTTTACAAAAACGAGTGATTTTAAAAAGCTCAAAAGAGCAGCTAGCAAGTCAGCATGGAGTGGAGTGGAAGCGCTGTGTGTAATGCGCTAGTGGTTCTGCCATCTTAGTTTGCGATATCGCTCACCCACCATGTTTTGCAGTTCCTCGCTATTAGTGCGTCCCACTGCACAGCTCCACACCCATGTATGGCAATCATTCTGTGGGATGCTTATCTCCCCTGTATGATTGTGGATGGCTCGTTTGGTGGATTGGAGTCCTGGCTGGCAGAGCTACACTAACGTGCAGCCATCTTGTTTTGGGCTCTCTAGCGCAAACACAAAAAACTATTTTTAATAGTTATTAAAAACCTACTTCAATGCTGAAGTCTGTTTTAAATAAATAGTAAGGAAAAGTACATTTTAAAGGGTTACCTTTTACCTTCCTGAGATTTCAGGCAGCTAATTTACATTTGTTCTCCAGACATTCCTAGCTGGTGCCCAACCATGAATCAGATGTGAATGGGGTGTGACATTCTTCCCATGATCACATAATAGGCTCAATTGAATATGCAGGGTAGGGACTGTACCCCTCCTGTTGACATCTCAGCATCAAATCCTGAATGACAGGTATGTATGAACTGCATGAAAAGGTTTTGCACCCTTCAAAAGAAGCTAACAGGATGCTAGGACTGTTCTTGTGCTGAAGGACCCTGATTTTCTCCTACTAGGCTTCTGTCTCTGGGCTTGTTGTGGGTACAGTGACTGCTTCAAGCGAAAATTTAGTGATAGATGTTGGAGGACACTAGGATTACCATAGTACACACCCCACATATACCTCCACTCAGAGCCCAAGTGTAGAATGGGTGCAAACTTGCACCATCTTGAAAATGCCCTGACATTTGGAATTTTGGACCTCATTGCAGTAAAAGCAACATTGACTATTGTAAACGTAGGTAGGTCAGGTCCTGGGAACTGTTACTTCATTGGTCAGAGCATAACTGTGGGCATCTTAAGGCACCCCTCACTCAAAAGGCTGGCAAATATAACAAAGTTGGCCTGTTACCCATCCTTTCTTTGAACACTGCAGGACTGGTGAAAGGGTATCAGGCAGACTAAACCTGCTGCACTTGACATGTATGACCTGTCAAGAGGACCTCAGGAGTTTGGCCCCCTTCCACTTGATATCCTAGGGCAGAAATATCTTCAAGGATCATGTGGCTGATACCCTGGTGGCACTGGGAACATAAAAAGCATGAATAGGACATTCCTGTGAAGTATCCCAGCTGACCAGTAGCAACTGGACCTCGATTGGACTTTGCAGTTGGCCTCTACCTGACAACCTGAGTGTCTCTAAGTGCTCTCTCTCAGGTCATGGGGCCTCAGATGTGTACTCCTGTGGTTGTTTGGGCATCAAAAGACCTTTGGGAAGTTATTCCTGACTTTTGCTCCAGAGTTTCAAGGAGGCCAAATGCGAAAAATTGACAAATGATTCTCATGCAAATACCAGAGGGCCAATGTTAAGTATATCTTATGCATTTCTAAATAGAATGTGGATGTCATTAAAAAATGGGTCAATTACATCATGTAACAGTACATCACTTAAATATTGGAAAGCCGCTGGAGCACTGCATAGTCAAGTGATATTACAAAATATTAAAATTAACTATGGGGCTTATTTACAAGCTCCTTACACTGCTGGAACACCACTTTTCCTCATATTAAAAGTGACACACCGTTGGAGCAAGGGGCTTGTAAATACGCCCTGTATTTATTGTAAGAGCCCTTATTCTGTTAGTTGTCTTTATGGCTGAGATTAGATGAATCTCTTGACGTGGCATGACAACGTGGTCTAAAAGAGCCCCAATGAAAAGAAAAAGGACATCTTTTTTTGTTGTTTATGTTTCAATGGTAAATATAGGTAGCATTTACAAAAAAGACATGAGATACTGTCAGAGATTTGGAATCACAGATGAATTTTAGTGCAATGATTTAATTAAGATATTTCTTCAAATGCCTATATTTTGCTTCAGTATAGGCATAACTTTACCCACATTGGGGCTTATTTACAAGCCCCTTTCACCGCCAGTGCTTCACTTTTCCCCATAATAAAAGTGATGCACCTGTATCACAAGGAGCTTGTAAATGCCCAGTAGTATTTTGGCAGCAAGTGTAAACACAACCTGAAAGTCAAATGCTGTATTTTATTTATTTTATTTTATGTAGTTTTATATAGCGAAAACTTGACTCGAAGGTATCAGGTATCAGGGCGCTTTACCGAGCACCAGTTGCGTTACATGAGGACACAGTAGTGGTTAGATCTTTGAACAAGTGAACCTGACTTCTTTTAAGTGGGTTCTCCCTGTACAAAATTTTTAAAAAAATAAGGGTCAAATAGTGCCTTTTAAAGCCTCATTTTCACATACATTTGCTTAAAAGCAATGGGCTGTCAGAGAACATTTATTAAACATTAAACAATATCCACGTCAAAGCAGATATATGTTTCCTAGGAGCGTATCCTCTTCTTTTTATTAAAATGTGCCAAGGGTAACTTCCCCATATGTGAACATTTAACTCTTCTGTGCCAGCATAGGTGCCTTTTTATGACAAGAAGAAAACAAGTTACTTACCTGTAACTTCAGTTATCCAGTATTGGTATCTTTTATAGATTCACATGCCTAAAATAATCCCCGCTGATGAGGTGGGAGTCTCGCGGTATAACAAAACATATATAATATAGCCATAATAGCATTATACAATAGGCTACTGTGAACAGCCAAGTCACTACATTAGCCTATCTTAGTCTTTTTGCAAAAATTTCCAATTAGGCGGCAGCACCCTCTTAGAACCTTCCACAGAGAGGCAAACCCTCAGATTTTCGTAGCACATGTGACAGAAAGTATGCCATAATGATAGGGTAAGCCTCTCCGGGGAGAAGGGTGGGTCGCATGTGAATCTATGAAAGATACCAATACTGGATAACTGAAGTTACAGGTAAGTAACTCATTTTCTTACCAGTATTGGGTGTCTTTCATAGATTCACATGCTTAGAATCAGATTAGCTAGCAGTAAACAATACTTAGATGTATAGTGGATGGTGGGTATCATAAGAAAACACAATAGATACCTTTCACACCCAACACAACAATGCAATACAATTTTAACCCTAACAAAGGGCAATTCATAAACCTATGCATTAAATAGATATATGCAATAATGAACATATCAATAACAAAAGTAATAGCACCTCCTTACAGAGGCTTACCTTATTTAAAAGGTTTTGCAACACTGCTTGACCCACTGCTGATTCAGCCTTGTTGCCAGATCCAGGCAATAATGCCATGTAAACGTGTGCACATTTTTCTACAGCAAATCTTCTCCAATGGCACACAGGCAAAAAGCGCAGTAGATGAGGATACTACCCTCGTGGAATGACCCTTAGGTTTGTTTGACAAAGGATGCCCAGCTTTGAAATGGCATAATTGGATAGTAGATGCAATCCACCTTGCGATAGTGGACTTCGTCACGGCTGATCCTGGTTCCTGACCACCATAGGAAATAAATAATTGGTCGGATTTTCTGATGGACACAGTACGTGAAATGTAGAACTTTAAACATCTGTTGACATCAAAGGCATGTAAAGATTTCTCAGCAGAGGAAGACGGATTAGGAAAGAAAGAGCGCAATATAACAGGCTCATTAAGATGGAATGAAGAAGGAACCTTAGGTATGAACGTGGGATTTGTTCTTAGAAGGACAGAGTCATTGGTAAATTTCAAATAAGGTTGTTTGATAGTGAAAGCTTGTATTTCACTTACTCTTCGAGCAGAGGTGAATGCCAATAGAAGCACTGTTTTCCATGAGAGATATTTTAAATCAGCTTTGTGAATGGGCTCAAATGGATGCTTCATTAGTTCTTTCAGCAACAAATTCAGCCTCCATTCTGGAGGAGGAGCCCTAATAGGTGGAACAATTCTGAAAAGACCTTTTAGGAACTGTTTAATCAGACTATTAGAACAAAGGGCTTCTGCTCCTGCAGAGCGTCTGTAGGTAGAAATGGGCGCTAGATGTAGTTTAACAGAAGCAAACATGAGACCCGATTTAGACAATGATAAAAGATAAGGCAGAATCTTATCTGGAGAACATTTTAAAGGATGTATATTCTTGTTGCTACACCAGGAACAGAAACGTTTCCATTTTAACGCATACGTTTTCAAGGTAGAAGGAGCTCTCGCTCTAGCAAGAATGTCTCTGCAGGCTTGAGGTAAATTTATCTCCTTAAACTCTGTGAATCCAGAAACCATGCATGAAGTTGTAATTGAACTGGACGTGGAAAGGAGAATCTGGCCTCTGCTCATTGACAATCGGGATTGCTGGAAGACGGTACGGTTTCCGATTGGATAGTAGGAGAAGCTCTGTGAACCAATGTTGACGTGGCCATTTCGGTGCAATGAGAATCATGCAGCATAGTTCCATCTTGAGCTTGCGCAGGAGTCTTGGAATCAACGGGAAAGGGGGAAATGCGTAAGCAAAAATCCCCGTTCATCTCATCATGAAGCCACTCCCCCAAGAGTCCTTCTCCGGATCCCAACTAGCAAAGAAAGGGCACTTCCGATTGTTCCTGGAGGCGAAGAGATCCAGATTTGGCTTGCCCCACTTCTGAAATATATACTCCACAATTGTTTGTTCCAGATCCCATTTGTGACAGGATTTTGATGTCCTGCTCAGAGTGTCTGCTAGGGTGTTGTGGATTTTGGTAGATGTTCCACCTTGATCTTGATATTGTGAGTTAGTAGCCATTCCCAAATGCTTTGAGCTTCTTGAGACAGAATGTGAGACCGGGTACCTCCTTGCTTTTTAGGTAATGCATGCAAGTGGTGTTGTCGGTTCTGATCAGAACCATTGACCCTTGAAGTCTTGGGAGAATAGACTGCAGTGCCAGGAAAATGGCTCGAAGCTCCAGAAAATTGATGTGTATCTTTTACAACAGATACCCAGCACATTAGAAAGTACATATATTAATCATTTCGTTGGATAAATACAAAGTCACAAAAGGTAAGATGGCAGAGAGACGGATAAGTCTTGTGTAGATTCAATTCTTCAATTCTTTATTTTCATGACAGAGAAACAGCAGCCAGGCGACACGTGTTTTATCGCTCACGCGAATCTTCAGGGCTGGGAATAACAGAAAAATCACTTACAGAAACATCACTACCAATGTGGAGTGTATGTATTGCATGCACAACATCCGTGCATCAATGGCGAAGTTACTAAATCATTGACAAGTTCATTCCTTAGTTAAAAGTGAAGTGAGTCACCATGTTGAATCCAAAACCTATGCCAAAAGATATCCACCATCTAGTGTAAATTTAAAAGAGAATAGAAAGTGTTAGTGAGTAAACGTGCTTATATACGTGCAAGTATCCAGAGTACCCTAGGTGAGTAGAGAGATCCATTATAGTGTAGGCCCTAAAGCAAGGTGTGTGGAAGAGAAAGAGTTTTTTGAAAACAGGGCTAGAGGTGCCAAAAAGTCAGTGCTAATGTGCACCTGTGGTATACACTGAAACATACCTTGGAAGTTACTGTATACGCAAAGGAGGTCTGGGGATACAGAAACAAAGAATAGGGAATAGAGAGAGGGACAAAGGAGTAAAAATGAAAAAAAATCGAAGGAAATAATTATAAAGTAAACGTCTCAATTGCGAGGCGCAACTCCAAAGTTACAATAACTGATTCGTGGATATCGTAATGCTCACCGCTCTGCCGGTGATAATTCCGACCCGGTAGGGCCCTTGACCGGGTTAAAAGGATTGCAAAATTTTGAAGAAGGTCACTGAAATTAGAGTGGAAAAAGGGGGGGTTGGCGTCAGTAAAAGGGCGCTGTGATCTCTTTCCAAAAGCAGTGACAACACATAATTGTAGTATGGAGTAGAGAGTCACCGTATTACACTTTCAGAATTATTTGAGATATCCGAGTATGGGTTATATATGCCCAGTGGATGGTATAATTGGTCAATAGTCGTCATTATACAAGTTACTATGCTATCATGAGTGGTACAAGTCTGTGGAGCCCATATATGCAGGTCCTGACCCGAGTCCAAAAGTGATCCCCGGGAAAGATTAAAAAAGATATACATTTAATTTACGTTCCAATCCTAACTAGTCTTTGTATTTATCTACATGTTATAGACAACATCTTACCCTGCAAGAAAGTTGCATCTGACAAGACTGTTGAAAAAGATTACGTATTGACGGTAGGGAAGTTGAAAGTTTGCAATGGTCCATCCATTCTCTGTAAAATAATATCATTTTATTACCAAGACGTGATGTGGCCGTATGGTATACAAGATGTACATTGCAAACATGGTGTGTTTGTACATTGAGCTAACAACTCACCACGAGTCGTGAGTCATATCCATCCAATTACGTGTTCGAAATGTAGGAGTCCCCAAATGGTGGTATGGAAGACGAGAAATGAAAACTAGAAAAGAGAAATAAAGACGAATCCTGTAAAAACGCATACTCTTGATTCTAGGTGAGAGTTGCAGTAGTATCGTGTACGTTTGAAAGTCAAGGCGGACTAAGCCGTAGCACGAGCTCTTGGTTAAATAACTATAAAAGGGATCGTGTGCGGAGACAACTGACAGCAGGCCAAACCGTAACTTGAATTCTTAGTAAAGTGACATTAAGACTTACATGTAAACGCGAAGTGCGCAACGGTATACAAACTTCCCGGGTCACAGTGTTTCTGGTATCGGACACGTGACCCGGAAGTAGCGTGAACTAAAAAGTGATTGCGCGTCGCTTAGCAACCTTAGCTTGTACTACTAGACCGTTGACTCCAAAGTTATCTGCCACAATCCCTGTGAAAGGAAGAAACACTGGGTAGTGTGTGAATAATGTGTAATTAGACGAGAATTTCACGTTGCAGGTTTAAAAGAGATAAGAATCCTGAGGATAGTCAACAAATTAGGGAGAATGCCCGGTTACTCACCGGTAATACCCATTACTCCGAGTCCTGGTCTCCCCGTCCCATTCCTGATACATGAGCAGCTAGTCTGCTCTACAGAACCCCTACCTAGCTGAGCTGTTGGCACTTCCCCCTAGGATGACGTCACCATCACGTGACTACAAAAGGGGGAAGTGCCGGAAGAATCATCCTGAAAATACCAAAGACAACAGAACGAAACACATACAATCACCCACAGAAAACCCAAATCAGGGAGGGAGGGAAGGGCTCAGGAATGGGACGGGGAGACCAGGACTCGGAGTAATGGGTATTACCGGTGAGTAACCGGGCATTACCTCCTCGTCCTGGTCTCCCCGTCCCATTTCTGATACATGAGCCCATACCCAAGCACATGGTGATTGTAAGAAGAAAACAGACCAGAAGTATGCCAGAAAAACAGGTCCATTTTAATCAAATCAAACAGTACAAATCATAAATCAAGCACTGCAGACAGGACACTAGTCCCAAAGGCAGCGGAGGCCGCCATCCCCAACTCCAGACAATAATGGGCAACAAAAGTGTGGGGAGAAGCCCACGTAGCAGCATTGCAAATGTCTCGCAAAGAGGCACCCCTGAACATGGTCCAGGAGGACGAAACGCTCCGAGTCGACCGACCCTGAACAGTAGAAGGCAGGGGACATTGGACCGAATCATAAGCAGCAACCACAGCGCCCTTGACCCAACGAGACAAGGAGGACAAAGAAGGACGAAGCCCTAGACCCGACAGGCCGTAGGTGACGAACAGGGAGTCAACCTTACGGAAACCAGCCGTCCGCTCCAAGTAGATGTGGAGAGCCCTCAACACATCCAAAGAATGGAGGAGCTCCTCCTCAGGAGAGGCAGGAGCAGGAAAAAATACAGGGAGAACAATATCCTCCTGACAGTGAAAAGCGGAAATTACTTTAGGGAGAAAAAACTGACTCGGTCTGAGAACGACCTTGTCAGCGCAGAAGCGCAAGAAGGGGGGGGAAGCCATCAGCGCACCAATCTCACCAACCCTACGCCCAGAGGTAATGGCCACCAGGAAGATAACTTTGGCAGAAAGGAACTTCAGGGCCACGGAGTCCAAAGGCTCAAATGGGGGACCCGTCAAAGCCCGTAGAACCAAGGGCAGATCCCAAGGAGGCACAGGGGAACGGGAGACAGGACGTTGAAGCAAGAAACTCCTCAGAAGGCGAGCCACCAACGGGGACACAGATGAAACAGAGGAACCCCGAAAGGCAAGAACGGCAGCCCACTGCGCCCGCAGGGAAGAAACCGCCAGTCCCAAGACAAAACCATCCCGTAAATAGTCCAACACCCGCACTGCCTCACAGGATACAGGAGAGAGATCCCTCCCATGACACCAGGTGGAAAAATTCTTCCAGTGACGGGCATAAGACTTCAAGGTGGATGGACGCCGGGAAAGCTGAAGACACTGGGCAACCTCCAATGAGCAACCCAGACCCAGCAAACTCAACCTCTCAAGTGCCAAACCCCCAGCCGGAGGCGACGCAGGGAGGCAAGATTGAGAAGAGGAGCCCGCAGGGGGGAGGGAGACAGGGGAAACCTCCAATGAGGGCAAACGGCAAAAGTCAGCAGCAGGGGAAACCAAGACTGCCGAGACCACTCCGGAACCACCAGGAGAACCTCCGCCCGATCCAAACGAATCTTCATACAGCAGACCCCCCGACCAAGGAATCGAGAAAGCATCGGTCGCCCAAGCTAATGGAGACGGAATGATGCTGCAAAACAGAGGAAGAAGGGCGGAATCCTCCGAGGCAAAAAGATCCATCCAAGGAAGGTGGAACCGAAGGACAATCTGCCCGAACAGATCCGGGGACAGACAGAGGGACACTGAGGAGGGGAACACCCTGCTCAAAGTATCCGCAGGCCCATTCTCCTTCCCCGGAAGATAGACCGCGGTCAGAGACAACAGATTCGACTCGGCCCAAAGGCCGATCTCCCGGGACAGGAGAAAGAGAGAATGACACATGCCCCCCAGGTGATTCACATAGGAGCGAACCACCTGATTGTCTGTCTGCACCGAGACCGCCCGACCCCGAAGGAGAGGAGCGAACCAAAGGAGAGCAAGCCAGACCGCTCGCAACTCCTTCCAGTTCGAGGACTGCAGGGACTCGAAACGGGACCACCGACCCTGACCCTTGGAAGAACCCAGAACAGCCCCCCAAACCAATGCACTCGCATCCGTGGACAACACGACCACAGACTGAGGGGGAAGGAGATCGAACCCCCCGGAAAGGGAGAGAGGAGACAACCACCACTGTAGATCCGCCCGAATCCCCGGAGTGACAGGGATCAGAGTGTCGTAGTCCAAGGAGGCGGGATCCCAGTGAGACAGGACATGATGCAACAGGGGGTACAGATGAAGCCTGGCCCAAGGAAGGAGATGCAGAGTGGACGCCATCTCCCCCTGACTCACAATGGTTAGCTGATCTGAGGCAGAGGACAAACAAGAACAACCTCAAGGGTAACCAGAAGCCAAAGGAGAGGCAGATGGTGAATGCCTCAGATCAGCTAACCATTGTGAATCTGTCACAAAGACAACTAACATCAACGGAGGAGTCTGTTTTGAAGCTAGGACTCACTTTTTGTCCGAATAGAAACATGGAATATACACAGACACGAATTGATCTGTATAAGTTCATTCGAAAAGTCAAATTGCATAAGTTCTTCAAGACTAAACCAACTGTCAAGGAAGCAAAACACTTAAGAAACAACAAAAAAGACACTGATCTCTTATGCGTAAATGATCTCACAGCTTGTGAGGTTTTACAAAATCTAAGACGAGATGGCGACATGGAACCTAATATAACAAGCAACTCCTTAACACAAAGACTGGCTAGAGTTAATATTGACCAAGAAGCACCTAAAAGTGATTTCAAACTTGCCTCCGGATTCATCCCCCAAACTGCTGTGGATGCCATCGACATCTTTTCGGATGTAGTCACCAGGGACCTGATGACTATGAGGACTGAATCCATTTACCGGAAGAAGCATTTTAATATCACTAAGGAACAACAGGTGGCGGTCAAGGATTTGATGGAGGACAAAACGATTGTATGTAAACCCTCCGACAAAGGAGGTAACATAGTTATTATGTCCAGGCCACAATATGTTGCAGAAGCCATGCGTCAGCTCCAAGATACATCATGCTACGCTGCCATTACGAAAAAGGATTATTGGGCGAGTATTGAAGAATTATATACTTTGCTCAAGAAATGGCACGACAGACAGATGATTGATCTTGATGAATATCTTTTTCTAAAAACGATGAACCCTACTTTACCTTGTTTTTAACATCTGCCCAATGTACATAAGAACATTGATGCCCCCCCTGGCAGACCCATCATTTCTTCAATGGGAGGCCTCACAGAGAATCTCTCGAAATTTTTGGACCATTTTCTATTCAGCTTTGTATTATCTCTGAAATCCTACATCAGGGATACTACAGACTTTATAAAAAAAGTGGAACCTTTTGTCTGGCAATCTTCATATGTACTAATCACTTTGGACATAACAAGCCTCTATACCTGCATAGACCATGAGCAAGGTCTTGTAGCTGTCGAATTGTTCCTGAACAAAAGAGAACTGAAATTTGCCACCCACAATAAGATGTTATTGGAACTTATAAGATTCTGTCTATACAATAATATCTTTCTTTTTCAGGATACCTTATATCGACAGCGCTCTGGTACGGCGAAGGGCTCCTGCTTCGCCCCCAGCTATGCAAATTTATTCGTAGGCTGGTGGGAGGAGCAGGTAGCCTGGGCCCCCAGGAACGCCACTTGGAATAACAAGGTGGTGGTATGGAGCAGGTATATCGATGACCTGTTCCTAGTGTGGGATGGGTCTATTGATGAGGCCAACCAGTACATAAAAGTGCTGAATGATAATGAGTGCAACCTTAAGTTCACAGGGGAAGTAAATAAAGAAAGGGTCAATTACCTTGACCTTCAAGTGAACGTAAAAAATGGACACATTTGCACCCAACTTTATCGTAAGCCGATTGCCGGCAATAGCGTTTTACACGCTTCAAGCGGCCATCCCCGTAAACTCATCAATAACATTCCCTACGGAGAGTTCTTACGACTCAAGCGCAATTGTACACAAAATGAGGATTTTGAAGTAGCAGCCACTGACAGTATAAAGAGATTCCATAACAGAGGGTATAACTGGAACCTCCTTCAAGATGCCTTGAATAAAGTTAGAAAGATACCTCGCAGTACCCTTTTTGACGATAAAAAGAGTGGCTCCACTGAAGAAGTGAAATTCCGCATGATTACACCTTTTTCTGCGGACTCTTTTAAATTAAGATCTATCTTATCTAGGCATTGGCACATTCTTAGATCCGACCCAATTGTGGGGTCCGATATACCTGATATGCCACTAATAACCTTCAGGAAGGCACGATCACTGCGTGATGAGATGGTTCACAGTTATCTACAATCACAGGAGAAACAATTAGGGACCTTAAAGGATGTAAAAGGTTTTTTCCCTTGCGGAAATTGTAAAGCCTGCTCTGCCAGTAAAAGAACTTTGACGTATGAAGTCACAGGCTGCAAAGGTGGGATGAAAATCACTAAATTCATGTCCTGCCATACAGATCACGCAGTTTATTGCTTGGTGTGTCCCTGTCCCTCTAGATATGTTGGAAGTACCATCAATCCTGTCAAACTTCGGGTGCTGGAGCACATGCGGGCTATTGCGAATAAAGATTTCACATACCCGGTAGCCCGGCACTTTGCAATCAAGCACAATAGTGACAGAAATCTCCTCAGATATTTCTGCGTAGATCAAGTTGTTGAAAACCCTAGAGGAGGCAATAGATTGCAGACACTGAGGAAACTAGAATCCCGATTCATCATAGATCTAGAGACAAGGCACCGAAGGGACTGAACATGGGGAAGAGCTCTCATCTCATTTGGGTTGAATGGCATATGTTCAGAATATACGATAGTATGTTTTACATACTAGACATAAGTGTGATGTAAATACTGAGTTTAATTGAAGATGTACCCAGATGTAAATTTTATTACCATAGCGACTGTATAAAAGGTTTGTCATTTCTCGTAGCATTGATCTGAGACTTCAGCGGCCATATGTTTGGCTGCAATTGCCGATCCACGGCTAGATTTTGCTCAATATAGCATTTCAATAATGCGATATTCGCTTAGAATTAGTATTGTGTTTCACGATGCTACTATTTCTCAGATACATGCTCTGTGGTTAATTGTGCCCACTAAATAGTCAGGACATGATCTCTGGAAGAATGAAGTTATGGGTAGCCGATTCACGGCGTAATTATGTATTAAGTAACCGTTTCATGATAATTGTTGCCGTAATGTGCATTATGTTTAAGATACGGCGGTTTGCCTGAAATGACTCACATACAGATGTAAAAACGAAATAACTCGCTATGGTCATATGTGAAGTATTAACACATTTCAAGATGGCGTGCATTTCACGTGTGACTGCCTAAGTCCGTTGTTTGTGTCAATAATCTTTGCAAACATAGATAATGGTGCCGCACAATGCTTTCCGACGAAGGGATTTCATTCCCGAAACGCGTTTGTTCTAAAAATAAAACTTTTCTGCTGAAATCACTGCTGCTGCTCTCGTGAGTGCTGGTTTTCCTTCAAACCCGGCTGGGTATTACTGAGGAATTTGGAGCTTGCATATATATATATATATATATATATATATATATATATGTCCAATTTTTCCTCACCTCCTTCGGTGCAGAAATCAAGCCCTCCAGCCGAGCATTCTGGGGAAACCAATTTATTTCAGCAGGTAATTGCGTGACCAGTTTCGACCCCATCGGGTCTTAACCATATGCAACATTGGGATTTCAGGCACATCAGGTTTAAGTGCTTTACATTTAACAGCAACAATGAGGAAGGACTCAGACGTGGTTGCAGATATTAGTTTGTTGAGGCAGTTCTTATATCTGTATTTTAGTGTTGTGATTAAATTCCCTTCACTTTTGACGACCTTTCTTAAGTTCTTTTTTGGAAAAAGTTCCATTATTGATGAAAATGTTCGAAGGTCTCATCTGGGTTTTCACTCACTCGCATTTCTGGACTGCAAGGTCCATCATCCATTGCGTCTTTACATCAAAGGCCCCACAAGTCCTTTCTTTCACTGTAAATCCATTTACTTTTAGCCAACCTTAGGCGCGCTGGTCTCCCAAGTCCTCACTGTCCTGATACACAGTGTGGCGCCTACTGAATTTTTGTCCCCGGCGTCCGGCCGTGTGGGAATACACTCTCCCACAAACCTTGACTGTTCACCAATGTAGCGGGATACCACTGGCCCGCGGATTTCCCAAGGACCGGTGGCGGTGCCTCCTGCATTCCTCAGTTGAGCCGCCTGGCTCTGTTCATCCTGCCAAGTCCGTGTGCAGCCGGCGGGTTCCCCATTATGATGTGTCCATCACCGAAACAAAGTTTGACGAAGGGGGACCCAGCCTGTCAGATCGGGGCTTGTTTGGCGACGTCACCACCTTCACATGTCCAATTTTTCCTCACCTCCTTCGGCGCAGAAATCAAGCCCTCCAGCCGAGCATTCAGGGGAAACCAATTTATTTCAGCAGGTAATTGCGTGACCGGTTTCGACCCCATCAGGTCTTTATCATATGCAACATTGGGATTTCAGGCACGTCAGATTTAAGTGCTTTACATTTAACAGCAACAGTGAGGAAGGACACAGACGTGGTTGCAGATATTCGTTTGTTGAGGCAGTTCCTATATCTGTATTGTAGTGTTGTGATTAAATAGCCTTCACTTTTGACGACCTTTCTTAAGTTCTTTTTTGGAAAAAGTTCCATTATTGATGAAAATGTTCGAAGGTCTCATCTGGGTTTTCACTCACTCGCATTTCTGGACTGCAAGGTCCATCATCCAATATATATATATATATATATATATATATATATATATATATATATATATATATATATATATATATATATATATCATATATACTACATATATATATATATATATATATATATCCAAAACACACCTTCACTACGAAGAAGTGAAAGGCCACACGGGGGAATCCTTTGGAGAGCCTTTAATGTGGACACTGGGCATTATGCATTTCAATATATATTTCTCACTCAGCACAGCAGCCGCTGTGCAAATGCACTCCCAATCCAGCTTTTATCACAAACATCAATCCAAAAGGCGCGTGTGCTCAAGTTGAAAATGTATGGGGGCGTGGCCGAACGGGCGGCGAGATGGCCGCTTAGTCAGCGAGCTCCGCCGGCCGCAATATAAATCCTGATTAAATCCTGCCTGTTCCCGCTCGCACAAACTCGGAGCCGACACAATACGACATCGGATGATCTGGGGCATAATTGACGGCAATTCTGGTGTCCTGGCACAACCGGGAACCCATCTTAGACTCCTTATTGCCTGGGCCGTGGCGGAGTCGGGCTGCGAGCGGAGGTGCTGGAGGTCGGCGCCGGCTACTGGTGCTAACTGAGGACGCGGCTGTGCGGGCCTGGACGATCGCTGAACGGAACTGTGAGAGACGGCACAGTACCCGCGCTGGTGGAGGTGGGGTAAGGGCGCTGTCCCAGCCACGGATGCAATACATTAAAGATCCCACTTTGCGAGCCCGCATGACTTTATCTTTGCTTTGAAGCCTGCTTGTGTGGATCGGCAGGGCGGGGGGCCGCCATTTTGGATTGTAAATAAATAGACAATTGTTCAACAGCTGTTCAACAGGATCACAACAGAATAGTGAAAGCGTTTAGTAAATTTACGCTAAGGAGCAAAATACATAGGGAATTTTAACAGTATTCATTTATTTGTAATTTAAGTACTCGTAAAAAGGTTCCAGGTGCTCACAAAAGTGACAGTGTGCAGGACGTGACATAAGTGACCAAAGTGAAACAGTACAAGAAAATTCCTTTGTTTTAGTGTATATATTTATGTGGATTTACCTTGTTATCTTGTGATGTCTTGTTTCACTTTGGTCACTTATGTCACGTCCTGCACACTGTCACTTTGTGAGCACCTGGAACCTTTTTACGAGTACTTAAATTACAAATAAATGAATACTGTTTAAATTCCCTATGTATTTTGCTCCTTAGCGTGAATTTACGAAACGCTTTCACTATTCTGTTGTGATCCTGTTGGACAGCTGTTGAACCATTGTCTATTTATATACATTTGCTCACCCCAGGTTCGATTTATGGGGTACCCTTGTTCTTAGAACGCCATTTTGGATTGGGCACAGCACCGCAATTAATGTCGGAATTGGGGCAGACCTGTGCATCCTGCTTTCCAGACATTAGTGAAGTGGAGGTTATTGATTTTACACACGCTTGGAGGGTTAACCATTAAAAGCATAATCCTGTGTCACACAGCGCTACTGTTGCCTGCGCCTCACACAACGGGTTCAGAGACTGAGTGATCTGTGCATGTTTATGGTGGCAATGGCGGATTGCTCCTAATTGCTGAGGATGGTGTTGGCCCCTGCCTTGTGGATCTAAACACAGTTCTTATACCAGGTAGAACTGACCGGGCTTCTGGTGCTGTGTTGGGTGAGGAGCTACATCACGAGAGACGGAGATTGGCCCGGACACGCACGATGGAGCCCATGGTTCCAGACCTCTTTGTTGCTCTCGGCTCCCTCCATGCCGCCTGGGTGGGAGGAGCCAGAGAGCTTGGACGGAAGCATGACGCCATTGTTGTCCCACCGACGGATGGGAGCCCCGATGGTCCTCGGACAGGTGGTGCCGCTCGCGGCTCTGCACCGGCACCGGGGGTCACTGTTGCACATCCACAGTTGGTTACGTGGGGGGCCCCGGCAGGTATGAGAGATGGATTCCGTACGGCCGATCACATGAGTGCTGCATGGGGGCCTGGAACTACATTGCAGGCGGAATATTTCCACAGAACAGTGCCTTTGCCCATTCGAGTTGCACCGCCTTTGCACCCGGTTGAGGTGGCTTTCTATCCTTTGTTGCCCTGGCTGTGTCGCGATTTGGGAGGATGGCTTGGAACCTTGTTGCTACACCTGGACGTCCGTATGTTGTGTTTTGTCGGTTCCCTGCTGCTGGAGTCTCACATGGAGTTGGCTTTGCCTTGCTTTCCTGTTGACTCTGATCGTGTGAGACTGTACTGTATGGCGAATGTTCAGTTGGCACATACCAATGGACGGGTTAAAGTGGGTCAGGGTTGAATTTCTTCCAGATGACAAGGGACGGATGCCCGGCCAGCTACTGAGAGGGGGGTGCTTTATTGTTCTGTTTTTATAATGCCACAGTCGATTGTCAATTCGTGGGCTTATCTGTGATCGATCCTGTGATACTTAGTGCGAGCGGGGTTGGGGAAGGCAGGGGCCTGGTTTTAATGTTCTCCTCCGTTTTCTCCCTTTCTTGGGGGTTCATTTCTGGGGCGACAGGCACGCTGGTAGGGGGGTGGGCCGTAGCCTCTTCAGACGTGCAGGGTGGGGGGGTTGGGAGGGGTGGGGTTCTTGGTTTCGTATACTCCTTATTTCTATGGCCCTCTTTCTTTGGTTAAAAGTCTCTCTTCTCTATATTTCGAGTTTTCGTTTTAAGGGCGACAGGCACGCTGCCAGGGGGGGTAGGCCGTAGCCTCTGCAGGGGTGCAGGGTGGGGGGTTGGGGGATGGGTTTATTGTTTCATTCTCCCTTAGTTACTATGGGCCTTTCCTTTTTCTTCTTCTTTTTCTCTTTTGTTTCCTTTATCTATTCCTTTTCTTTTGGGTCAGTATGCTGGGTCAGTGTGGTGCCTCTTGCTGTTTTCGCTTACTGTAGTAATGCGGGAGGTACTAGGGTTGTCCTACGTTCTTGCGGTGGGCGATGACTGGTGCGATACGTGTATAGGTACCTTCTATCCTGTTAAGTGTTTCAGCACCGGTATTCTGAATATTCGCTGTGTTGCCATTCTGATGTACGTATTGCCCACTCGGTGTTTTTGATCGATTGTATAGCATCTGATCCTTTATATTCTAAATTTTTTTTAAATGAACCTTATTTACTCCTGCATCTCAGTAGTCACGTTTGCCTTCAGTGTAACTCGGAATACTTGCTGTTTTTATATCGATGTACTGCTGAGTTGTCATATAACTTGCGTATGTGCTGCAAATTGACGTCGAGGCCGGCCAGGTGGTTGAAGGCCCGTAACTGTTTGCTGATATTGCACAATAAAGGTTTTAAAAAAAAAAAACGTTAAAAATGTATTCATTTCGGTTCCAGCATGTTACCAACGGAATCATGTAGCAAACCCAACGCGTTTCGGCAAAAACACTCGCCTTGGTCACGGGTGGCTAGTTTGTCGGAAATGAACTGTTTAAATAAAGTTTACCATTTTCCAAAGTGCACATGTGATTTCTCGGTGTAAAAATAAACACAAACAAAGGACATGAAAGCTCTGACACTGGCGGCCATCTTACAGTGGTGTGGATTGTAAGTAACCTATATGTACTGATATGTGTATAGTAAATACAGGTACGCACATCTTCACATTATTACATCATAATGCAAAATACATTGTATTCATGCCGTTCCAAGTGGAAATAGGTCCCCTCTCATAGCAAACGCGCTGCGGAGATTTCGTTATACAGATATTGGCATATCATCGCATTATTACATCATAATACAATATACATTGTATTCGTGCCCTTCCCAGTGGATTGGTCCCCTTACATAGCAAAGGTGCTGCAGATTTTTAATGTTCAGATATTGGCCAAATCATATGGTCCACTTTCCCCCCATAAATATAGTTAGGATTCTAAAATCCTGTGTGCCTTATTAAGGGTTCCCCTAATATATCGATGGAACCCTGGCGCACCGCCACTACCCCCTCTACTACGGGCTGGCTACATCGGATGTGGCATGTGCTGGGTATGGAAAAACTATCAATC
The DNA here is from genome assembly GCF_964263255.1 of Lissotriton vulgaris. NCBI lineage: Eukaryota > Metazoa > Chordata > Amphibia > Caudata > Salamandridae > Lissotriton > Lissotriton vulgaris. The sequence goes on from NC_141693.1 coordinate 1,104,616,976, forward strand.
ACCTTGGCTGGGGATAGGGATAAGTATGAGGAGCTTTGGCAACCATTCCGTTCCTTACTGCTCACGGATTTCAGAGAAATCACCTGCCCACGTTACCTTCGACTGCTGAGGCTCACAGAGCCAACGGACACAGACTCTTAAAGTACACTTAGCGGGAGGGTCCTGGTGGGCGAGAGAAGCGGGTCAACAGGAGGCGGTTGTGAGAAGTTGGCCCGATATGCAACGTTCGCTATTCTAGCGACCGCTATGTATCGTTCCAACGACCCTTATGGTGTTTGGTTGTAAGTCAACCTATAGACCAGCTATCCTAGTAGCGTGGATACGAGCAGTCTAAGGCTAAAGACTCGAGAGGGCGCGTTAAGCCAGCTGTTTACCACACATGTACCCCTTGAACACCCAGTGAAAGGACACCACACAAGTGTTATGAAAATAAACAGGATATTTATTAAGAATCACAACAGCCCTGTACTCTTTATGAGGACAGGGTACTAAGCACAAACCAAATCTCTTTAGCAAATACTTCAAGTGCACAATTAAAACAAGTGTCCGGGGACACGGAAAGGTTAAGGTCTCGGGCGGAGCCGATAAGGCAAGTCGGAAGCGAGGGACTCGGGACCCTAGAGTAAGGAGGCTATGCAGGCACCGAAATGCCGAGTTACCTAGCCACGAGGGCTACGGCTGCACAAGTCTTACAGGCGTCGGGGTCTTCGCTGACGAGCCAGGAGCCGGAAGAAAGGAGTTGCTGGCCGGCGACCAGTGCTGAATAGTTCGTAGAGATCCAAGCCTGGATCGGAGATTGATGAAACCTGAAAGCAGAGGGGACCAAGTTCGTACTACTAGCCAGTAGTCAGAGGGTACCAGGAAGGCACCGGTTGGCCGTCACCTCGACCAGGTGAGTGGGCGACGCTAGGCGCTGCAGTCTCTCGGACCCGGAGGCGTTGTCGGCGACCACGGTGGAGGTGCGAGCTGTCCCACGAAGGATGATGCTGTCGGCGTCGCTGGGCCCAGGATGGGGCAACAAGCCTTGGCAGATCTCAGGGCCACGTGGTGGGCCTAAGATGGCGTCTTGAGTGGACCAGGAGGGTCCGGGGTGCTTCTCGCAAGGATGGAAGCAAGGGCCAGTCTGGAGCAACCAGACCAGCAGTGATGATTCTCGGATGTCGTCACAGAAGGGCACAAGCCAGCGGCGAGTGACCAGACAACGTGCTGAGCAGCGAGCAGAAGGGCCCCACGCAGATCGTGGAGATTGCTGGGAGACTGCACTTCGGTGCTAGAGCGGCTCAGGGTCGGGGCTTCTCGGACCCCAGAGCACTCACCAGAGAGTTACCTCGATGGTCGTGCTGGTTTGTAAGAGCGTGCAGGTTCTGATGATGGCCGGTCCCTCGAGGTCTCGTCGCACCCACAGATCACAGCTGAGCTGATGACGTGGGTAGAGGTCAGAGGTGCCAGGGAAGCCGGTTCTCGTCGAGCTGGGCCGTCGGATCCTTGAGGAAGGACTTGCAGCAAACCGCAGAGTTCTTAGATGGTGCCCGCTGATGCAGGGTGACTACTCCTTAGCCACAAGGGAGAAATCTTGAGAAGAGTCTTGAGTGTCCTTTCGTAGAAAGTAGTTCTTGATTCAAAGATGATCCAATTTGGAAGGGTCCCCGCTCCGGTCTTTATCCTAAAGAAAGGGGTGGGTACATGACTAGGTCCTGCCCTAAGGGTGGGACCAGGAAGGGGGGTAGTTACGCCCCTCTCCCCTGCCGGACTTTCCCCAGGCCAGGGCTGTCGCCCCTGGAACTGGTTCTAACCGGCAGATGCGTAGTGAGCACCGGGGTGCCACTCCGCAGTCACCTTCTCGCCAAAGCCCTACCTACCCAGAATACACAAACCCTGTCTGGGACGGTGCGAACAGCGCCCTCGACAGGAAACCCTTTGTCCAAGTGCTCCTCGCTGGAAGGACTCCCAGCAGCAGGAGGTCAGACTCGTGTCTGTGGTGGCAGCATCCATTTTGTGGAGCTGAGGCTTCAGTTAACTTTAACCGGGGTTCACAGTTACGTACATGTCGTGTCCCTCTAGAAGGGTGGGATGCTAACCTCATCGCCAGAATTGGTGAGAGGGCAGCACCCCGATTCGTATGACACCTTACTCGACATGCCTTGATAACGCGACACCGGAGTTACCGATATGGTACGCGTTATCATGGAACAGCTATTGGGTCTTGATTCCGCAAGCTGCAACCGGGCTCGGCTCGGGCCTGAACCTAGCTCACACGAGCCCACGCACTCTGCCTCAGGATTGTTAAGGCCTGCCATAGGAGTGACTGATAGGGACTCGGGTGTCCATTGTATGGTTAGATATAGAGCTACTATACCTAAAGCGAAGGGTGGTTACACGTCTTCGCCCCAGCTGTCGTGCAGCCAGTTGTGTCAAATTTAGGAGGCCAGCCAGGGGTGGCATAATACATGCTTCAGCCCCTGGCGGCCCTGGGTACACCTATGCCCTGCGTTACGGGGTCTGATAAGGTGGCCCAGTACCAATTGGTAAATGCACCTAGGGTACATATCGTAATTTAGAAAGAGAACAGCCAGGCTGTGGGTCTGATTAGCGGGCCCACAGCCAGAGAAAGTCGTAAACCAGTGAAACAAAAGCAAAAAATCTGGGTGATCATAGGATTGCAGACCCTACTCTCCTACATGACCCCCCCCCAAACGTCGGAACAATAAGCTAACCTTGACCAGGTGAGTCTTCTTGTTCTAAGTGGAAATATCTGGAGAGCCCATCGGCATTGCCATGATCAGTACCAGGTCTATGTTCCACTGTAAAGTCCATCCCCTGTAGGGAAATGGACCACCTAAGCAGTTTGGGGTTTTCACCCTTCATCTGATTTAGCCACAAGAGGGGCTTATGGTCGGTCTGAATCTTGAAGTGAGTGCCAAACAAGTATGGCCTCAGCTTCTTCAGGGCCCAAACCACAGCAAAGGCCTCCCTCTCAATAGCTGACCAATTCTTCTCTCTAGGGGTCAGCCTTCTGCTTATAAAAGCAATGGGCTGGTCTTGACCATCAAAATTCAGTTGAGAAAGAACAGCTCCCACACCCAACTCAGAAGCATCTGTTTGGACAATGAATGGTTTGGAGTAGTCCGGACTCTTGAGGATAGGCGCCGTGCACATGGCCTGCTTTAGGTCATCGAATGCTTTTTGACAGCTCGCTGTCCACTGAACCTTTTTTGGCATTTTCTTACTTGTCAGTTCGTTTAATGGTGTCACAATGGAACCATAGTTCCTGACAAACTTCCGGTAGTAACCAGTCAGGCCCAAGAAAGCTCGAACCTGAGTCTGGGTGGTTGGAGGAGCCCAGTCCCTGATTGACTGTATCTTGCTCTCCAGTGGCTGAACCTGACCTCCACCTACAAGGTGGCCCAGGTATACAACCTGTGTCTGCCCTATCTGGCACTTGGTGGCCTTGATAGTGAGACCTGCTGCTTGCAGTGCCTCTAACGTCTTCCGCAGGTGGACCAGGTGATCCTCCCAGGTGGAGCTAAAGACAGCGATATCGTCAAGATACGCCGCACAGAAGTCATCCAGCCCAGTAAGGACTTGATTCACCAACCGTTGGAAGGTGGCAGGTGCATTTTTCAGACCGAAGGGCATCACCACGAACTGATAATGCCCACCAGGGGTTGAAAATGCGGTTTTAGGCTTGGCGTCCTCAGCTAACCTGATTTGCCAATACCCAGCTGTCAGGTCAAACGTACTTAGGTAGCTGGCCGAAGCCAATCTATCGATAAGCTCGTCTGCCCTTGGTATTGGGTGGGCGTCAGTCTTAGTGACTGCATTGAGACCCCTGTAGTCTACGCAAAACCTCATCTCTCTCTTACCACCCTGGGTGTGAGGTTTCGGCACTAGAACTACGGGACTAGCCCAAGGGCTATCCGAGGGTTCAATGACTCCCAGCTCCAACATTTTCTGCACTTCACTCTTGATGCAGTCTCTAACGTGATCAGGCTGCCTGTAGATTTTACTCTTCACGGGCAGGCTGTCACCAGTGTCAACCTCATGGGTGCACCAATCGGTCTGGCTGGGTGTTAGAGAAAACATATGTCTGAAAGACTGAAGAACCTGTTTACAGTCTCTCTGTTGATGTTCGGAGAGGCTGCCACAAAAGACAACACCATCTACCGATCCATCGTCAGGATTCTGAGTGAGCAGGTCGGGGAGAGGGTCACTCTCCTTCTCCTGTCCCTCATCTAGGGCCATGAGCAAACTCATGTCCTTCCTGTCGACATATGCTTTTAGCCTGTTGACATGAAGCACCCTGTGGGGGCTCCGGGGAGTTCCCAGGTCGACCAGGTAGGTGACCTCTCCCTTTTTCTCCAGGATGGTGTAGGGCCCGGACAATTTGTCCTTGAGTGCTGCTGGGGCCACTGGCTCCAACACCCACACCTTCTGTCCGGGCTGATAAACAGTCAAGACAGCCTTTTGGTCATGCCAAGCTTTCTGGAGTTCTTGGCTGGCCTTAAGGTTTTCAGATGCTCTTTCCATGTATTCAGCCATCCGCGAGCGGAGGCCGAGCACATAGTCCACTATGTTGGCTGCAGGCTTTTTGAGAGGTCTCTCCCATCCTTCCTTCACCAAACACAGGGGTCCCCTTACAGGATGCCCGTACAAAAGTTCAAAAGGGCTGTAGCCAACCCCCTTCTGCGGGACTTCTCTGTAGGCGAACAAGAGGCAGGGGGATCAGGACGTCCCATCTACGCCGAAGCTTTTCCGGTAGTCCATGAATCATCCCTTTTAGGGTCCTGTTGAATCTCTCAACAAGCCCATTGCATTGTGGATGATAGGGTGTAGTGAACTTGTAGTTAACACCACATTCCTTCCACATAGCAGTTAAGTAGCTCGACATAAAGTTTGCACCTCTGTCGGAGACGACCTCCTTAGGGAAGCCCACTCTGGAGAACACTCCAACTAGGGCTCTTGCCACAACAGGTGCTGTAGTGGTCCTAAGGGGAATAGCTTCAGGATACCTGGTGGCATGATCCACTACCACCAGTATAAACTTGTGCCCTGACGCTGTAGGTGGTTCCATGGGACCGACGATGTCGATCCCCACCCGTTCAAAGGGTACCCCCACCACAGGCATTGGTATAAGGGGGGCCTTTGTCGTGCCACCTGACTTACCACTGGCTTGGCAAGTGACACAGGAGCGGCAAAACTCCTTGGTATCTTCGTTCATGTGAGGCCAGTGAAAGTGTGAGACAAGCCTGTCCCACGTTTTCGTCTGGCCTAAGTGACCTGCTAAGGGAATCTCGTGGGCCAAGGTAAGTAGGAAACCACGCTGAGACAAGGGTACAACCAGCCTCCTGGTCATGCCAGGCTTGGGGTCTCTTGACTCAGTGTACAGGAGTCCATCTTCCCAGTATACCTTGTGGGTACCTGTGGCGTTCCCAGCAGCCTCAGCAGCAGCCTGCTGTCTGAGGGGTTCAAGAGAAGGGCAGTCTAACTGGTCCTTCCCCAGGTCTTCCCTTGAGGGTCCCCCTGAACCCAAGAATTCAACTTGATCAAGTTCGAATTCCCTAGGCTCAGTTTCCCGCAATTCCTGTAGGTCAGCCTCCTCTGAGACTTGATCCTCGACCTGGGGCAAGGGGGAAGGCGCAGCCTTAACCCTACTGCTCTTTTTCTTGGGAGGTGTCTGGTCCGTTGTTCCAGGATCCAGCACCTGCTCAGTGGGGCATTTCCTGACCTGTGACCTAGTCACAGCGAACACATGCGCTGGCAAACCTAACATTTCCATGTGAGTCCGGTGCTCCACTTCTGACCATTGTGACGACTCCAAATCATTGCCCAACAAACAATCCACTGGGAGGTCTGGACTAACTACAACCTTCTTTTGGCCAGTTACCCCTCCCCAGGAGAAAGCTACAATTGCCATACTGTGACTGGTAGTGACATTGCTTGCATTGGTCACCAGGAATTCTGTACCTGGCATGATCTGTCCAGGGTCCACAAAGTTAGGCGTCACCATGGTGACGCTGGCACAAGTGTCCCTATAGGCCTGAGCCATCTTTCCATTTATGAAAGGCGTCTGTCGGTATTTGCCCAAAGTATTGGGGCTTACGTCAGGGGATACGTCCGCGTCCCCTGTACTGACAAGGACAGCCTGAGTGAGTGTGCCAACTAAGTTGTCACGCCCCTCAGAACCCAGGGTTAACCCTACTAAACCCTTGGGAGGCGCACTACCACTGCTGACTGTACTAGGGGGCACAGGTGCCTTAGGGGCTGCAGTGGCAGGAGTCTGCCCTCCTCCTTTCGTGGTGCACTCACTAAACCAGTGAGATTTACTTTTACAGTACTGGCACCATCTTTTGGATTGGCCTTCTTTCTTCTTTTGGGGAGCCTGACCCCCACCCTCTTTGGGTTGTTGGGGACCTGTCGAAGACTTCTGGTCACTTTGTTCCCCTTTAGAATCTTTACCCTTCTGGTCTGCTTTCTTCTGACCACCTTGATTCTGGCCCTGGTTCTGTTTAACTCTTGTACGAACCCATCTGTCTGCCTTCTTTCCCAATTCTTGGGGAGAGGTCAGATCAGAGTCGACAAGATGCTGATGCAACAACTGGTTCTGACAATTGTTTAAAATTTGTTCTCTCATCATCAAATTATACAATCCTTGATAATCAGTAACCTTACTGCCCAGCAACCAGCCCTCAAAAGCCTTAGTGGCACAATCGACAAAATCAGACCAATCTTGAGACTGCGTTTTCTGGGTATCCCTGAACAGCACCCTGTACTGCTCAGTGGTTAGGCCGAACCCTTCAACGAGTGTATTTTTCAAGATTTGGTAATTGTTAGCATCCTCCACCCTTGTGGTGAGGAGCTTGTCTCTTCCTTTTCCTTCAAAGGAGAGCCACAAGATAGCTGCCCACTGACTCTGGGGAACACCCTGCACAGTGCAGGCCCTCTCCAAAGCAGTAATCCATTTGTGGATGTCGTCCCCTTGTTTAAAGGGGGGCACTATCTTACCAAGGTGTTTCGTATCGAAACTCTTTTCCCTATTACTAGGTACATTGCTGCCACCAGTAGGGACTGCCCCACTTAACTGTTGCTCTCTAGCAAAGGCAAGCCTCTCTTTGGCCAGGGCAAGTTCTTCCCTTTCAATCCTTAGATTGGCTGCCCTTTCCTTAGCTTCGTACACTCTCCTCTGAGGGGACGTCATCCCTCTCTGAGACGAGTTGTGAGAGCCATTGGTTTGAAGGGATCTGCCAGAGCCTCTTGACAGAGATCTGGCTCGTCCATTCCCAATGTTAAGCTGACCTGATAGTGGCCCCAGGGGTCCCCCAGTACCGCTATCATGTTTGCTTAAGTTGGACCTGCTTAGTCTGACGACTTCTACCTGTCCCTTATCTGCCTCATCCCCCGAGAGATCCTCATCCTCATCCTCCTCCACATCTTCGTTCTCAGTTGCGAGGTGGATGAGGTCAGGATCGTCCCGGGTTCCCTCGAGGGGAGGCATGTCTCCTTCTGGATTAGAAGAGCTACGAAGTTTCTCAGCTCTTCTGGCATCATAAGTCTCCAAGAGACCAATCAGAAAGGACGTTGTGGGGTTAGACCCCTGCTGAATCTTCCTGGAGTGACACAGTCGTCTTAACTCCTTGAAGCTCAGCACAGTATATCCTGAAGGGATGACCTGTGGAGGGTCAACTGACACAAGGGGAGACCCAGAGTTTCCTCCTTTGTCCGACATACTGTTTCTAGTGTGGTGTAAGTGATGCACCTACCTACACTACGTGTTTACCTACTGTACCCTTGCTAAGAGTTGTAGCCAAGGTGTGCTAAGCCTTGAGGAGCTACAACAGCTGGTTCAGTAGAACTCAGAGTATTCTAAGCTTTAGTTATATGTACTAACAGTACTTGTGCGATCTTTCGACAAGATATTCTTAGGATACGTGTGGTAAAACAACAGCAAGCTCAAATCCCAACCGCTGCTCACCAATGTGAGAAGTTGGCCCGATATGCAACGTTCGCTATTCTAGCGACCGCTATGTATCGTTCCAACGACCCTTATGGTGTTTGGTTGTAAGTCAACCTATAGACCAGCTATCCTAGTAGCGTGGATACGAGCAGTCTAAGGCTAAAGACTCGAGAGGGCGCGTTAAGCCAGCTGTTTACCACACATGTACCCCTTGAACACCCAGTGAAAGGACACCACACAAGTGTTATGAAAATAAACAGGATATTTATTAAGAATCACAACAGCCCTGTACTCGTTATGAGGACAGGGTACTAAGCACAAACCAAATCTCTTTAGCAAATACTTCAAGTGCACAATTAAAACAAGTGTCCGGGGACACGGAAAGGTTAAGGTCTCGGGCGGAGCCGATAAGGCAAGTCGGAAGCGAGGGATTCGGGACCCTAGAGTAAGGAGGCTATGCAGGCACCGAAATGCCGAGTTACCTAGCCACGAGGGCTGCGGCTGCACAAGTCTTACAGGCGTCGGGGTCTTCGCTGACGAGCCAGGAGCCGGAAGAAAGGAGTTGCTGGCCGGCGACCAGTGCTGAATAGTTCGTAGAGATCCAAGCCTGGATCGGAGATTGATGAAACCTGAAAGCAGAGGGGACCAAGTTCGTACTACTAGCCAGTAGTCAGAGGGTACCAGGAAGGCACCGGTTGGCCGTCACCTCGACCAGGTGAGTGGGCGACGCTAGGCGCTGCAGTCTCTCGGACCGGGAGGCGTTGTCGGCGACCACGGTGGAGGTGCGAGCTGTCCCACGAAGGATGATGCTGTCGGCGTCGCTGGGCCCAGGATGGGGCAACAAGCCTTGGCAGATCTCAGGGCCACGTGGTGGGCCTAAGATGGCGTCTTGAGTGGACCAGGAGGGTCCGGGGTGCTTCTCGCAAGGATGGAAGCAAGGGCCAGTCTGGAGCAACCAGACCAGCAGTGATGATTCTCGGATGTCGTCACAGAAGGGCACAAGCCAGCGGCGAGTGACCAGACAACGTGCTGAGCAGCGAGCAGAAGGGCCCCACGCAGATCGTGGAGATGCTGGGAGACTGCACTTCGGTGCTAGAGCGGCTCAGGGTCGGGGCTTCTCGGACCCCAGAGCACTCACCAGAGAGTTACCTCGATGGTCGTGCTGGTTTGTAAGAGCGTGCAGGTTCTGATGATGGCCGGTCCCTCGAGGTCTCGTCGCACCCACAGATCACAGCTGAGCTGATGACGTGGGTAGAGGTCAGAGGTGCCAGGGAAGCCGGTTCTCGTCGAGCTGGGCCGTCGGATCCTTGAGGAAGGACTTGCAGCAAACCGCAGAGTTCTTAGATGGTGCCCGCTGATGCAGGGTGACTACTCCTTAGCCACAAGGGAGAAATCTTGAGAAGAGTCTTGAGTGTCCTTTCGTAGAAAGTAGTTCTTGATTCAAAGATGATCCAATTTGGAAGGGTCCCCGCTCCGGTCTTTATCCTAAAGAAAGGGGTGGGTACATGACTAGGTCCTGCCCTAAGGGTGGGACCAGGAAGGGGGGTAGTTACGCCCCTCTCCCCTGCCGGACTTTCCCCAGGCCAGGGCTGTCGCCCCTGGAACTGGTTCTAACCGGCAGATGCGTAGTGAGCACCGGGGTGCCACTCCGCAGTCACCTTCTCGCCAAAGCCCTACCTACCCAGAATACACAAACCCTGTCTGGGACGGTGCGAACAGCGCCCTCGACAGGAAACCCTTTGTCCAAGTGCTCCTCGCTGGAAGGACTCCCAGCAGCAGGAGGTCAGACTCGTGTCTGTGGTGGCAGCATCCATTTTGTGGAGCTGAGGCTTCAGTTAACTTTAACCGGGGTTCACAGTTACGTACATGTCGTGTCCCTCTAGAAGGGTGGGATGCTAACCTCATCGCCAGAATTGGTGAGAGGGCAGCACCCCGATTCGTATGACACCTTACTCGACATGCCTTGATAACGCGACACCGGAGTTACCGATATGGTACGCGTTATCATGGAACAGCTATTGGGTCTTGATTCCGCAAGCTGCAACCGGGCTCGGCTCGGGCCTGAACCTAGCTCACACGAGCCCACGCACTCTGCCTTCAGGATTGTTAAGGCCTGCCATAGGAGTGACTGATAGGGACTCGGGTGTCCATTGTATGGTTAGATATAGAGCTACTATACCTAAAGCGAAGGGTGGTTACACGTCTTCGCCCCAGCTGTCGTGCAGCCAGTTGTGTCAAATTTAGGAGGCCAGCCAGGGGTGGCATAATACATGCTTCAGCCCCTGGCGGCCCTGGGTACACCTATGCCCTGCATTACGGGGTCTGATAAGGTGGCCCAGTACCAATTGGTAAATGCACCTAGGGTACATATCGTAATTTAGAAAGAGAACAGCCAGGCTGTGGGTCTGATTAGCGGGCCCACAGCCAGAGAAAGTCGTAAACCAGTGAAACAAAAGCAAAAAATCTGGGTGATCATAGGATTGCAGACCCTACTCTCCTACAGCGGTTACGAACACTGGACTGGGAGATGGGGGAGTTTGTGGGAGTGGACGAATGGGGGGTGGGTGTGGGGGAGTTCCTTTGGGGGTTGTTACAAACTGTGATTTTGCATATCAATATGCACTCCTGCTCAGGTTGAACCATGCTTGTGGCGTCCAGCCTTCCGTAAGTCTGGTTGCCTTTATGTTGCCTTCCATCAGCAATTGACTGTATTGCACATGTGGGGATTGTCTTGATTTCTTATGCAATGTTTCTCAATAAAAAAAGATTTAACCCTAAAATGTATTCACTTCAACTCTCGAATGCCGTGCTCGGCCCGAGGGTATAAATAAATGGGTGTACGGTCACTTGTGGCCTTAGCCAACATACAGACTATGGTGTGCGCGTAAGTCATTCCCATGGCCAAGTGAGGCTTGGCCTACTCTGCCCTATTGGCCTCATAACAATGGCGATTGGGCAATGGCAATCATTTAACTTCTTGTTCCATAATGCGTGACTTTGCATTTCAGTGCCGTGATGCAGACCACCAAACTGAAATGCGCTAGTCTATCGCTTGATGCGTGGTACTTGGCAGGGCTGTAATTTTCAATTAGACAGAATCATTTAAGAAATAAGGCATTCTGACAATTTTAGTTTTGTTAACTTCATTTGCGCTTAATGGTAACGATTACAATGATTTCACTGCTAATAAATTGTGGTTTGCAGGTTCTACAATTTTGCACAAAAAAACAATTTCCGATATTTGAAAGTCTGAGAGTGAAAGAGATAGTGACAGTGAGGAAGAAATATGAAGGGGAAGTGGTAAGCCCCATGGAGTAATTTCCAAACCATCCCATGTTTTATGTTACTGTCTGATAACTTTCACCAGCAGCTGAGGTCACTCTGAATTGTGGGCTTGGTGTCTAAGTCATAATGTTTATCTTGTTACATGGATGGAACTGCTTTGTTCTACTTCAACAAACTGTCACTCAAAGTGTTACACATAAGCACACCGAAAGTATGGAAATGCCACACGTTGGCAGACTGGAAGCTTGGCAGCTGTACATGCAATTGAATGTTTATGTTGTTTCTGGGCGTCTGCCTGAGGTCCACACTCAGTGTTTCAGCTGGTAACGGGAGTTGCCAACCACAGCCAGAGCGTGGGCATGCTCCGCTCTTTAAAATTTCTAACATAACAATACATATATTTCAGTGGAATATAAGAGGTCTTTCTCAAAATGAGCCAAACAACTTCTGAAAAGTGATAAGTCAAAGTATAACAAGACCTATCATCTCAATCGTGAAGAAGACGCCAATTATTTTACGTACATCTCGTAAACCATTTTGTAGTTTAAAAATAGGAAATTGTATTAGCAAATCCAGAAAGGATACACACTGTTTTTAAAACCTTCTTTGATTCTACAATGGACGGAAGAATAAACCAGAGACGTTCATACAGCAGCATGGCGCCCACTGTAGTGACATTCTTAGGGTTTCGGTAGCACTCTAGTTATCTATTATTTAGATAGACCGTTATGCCATTAGAAATTACTTGTGGTCGTCCTCCTTTCGTCTTGTTGCTCTTCCGATAGTCCTTCATCTAGGTCTTTCGCTAAGAGGGAGGGGGCAAAATGCTGTGAGAAATTGTCCATTTTCTATGTCTACTGGCCGTCTGTGTTAGACCGTAGAGTGCAAGCGCGTTTACATCAGCCTCTGAGACGTGACGTTGCTGTGGCTGCGCAGTGAGGGGCGGGCCCGGGGCGGCGCTGGGTGCTGCCAGCTCCAGAAGGGAAGAGGCGGTGTAGGAGGAGGAAGGAGGATGGTGGCGGAGACCGAGCTCTGAGAGGTGAGTCCAGAGCAGGCTCCTGCTCTGGCGCTGCGCGGGGGTAGCAGGAGAGGAAAGACGGGGATGGAGGGGTAGCTCTGTCTGCGACCATAGCATCTCCAACCTCTCTGTTTGTCTGAGTGTTTGGGGTGTCAGCGCCAGTCCTGGGCCTGCAGTCAGACAGCAAGGGTGGGGGTGTCTTATCCTTGGGGCTCTGGCGCGAGTATATCTCTTGTATAGGATAACCTTTGCTGACAGCTTGAGTCGAAACTAGGGTGGCAAAGGGAGGCTGGTGAACGGGCGGAGACTGAAGCCCTTGCACCCGTTCTGAGACATAACTGATTGTGCACTTGTCTACCATGGCTGGGCCTGGAATGTCACACCCGTGGTGAACCAAGGCACTATGTCTGAAGTGTTAGAACCCCATTTTACGGTACATGTTGCTTGGACGTCATGCACCAGTTGGGGAACGATTCACTGTAATGGTGGTGAAGATGTATTATCCTCATTGGTGTGGCGGTCTTAGAGATGGGTCTGGAGCTGCCTTGGGTCGTGAGTTACAATGATCATGCACACCGGGGTTACGAGGTAGCTCCGTTGTTGTTAGTTGTCTTTCATTAGTTCTGCTTCTCTCTTTGTCCTAAGCAATATGGGGATGGAGGTCATGGTCTCTGGGGCGGACTTTTACCGTAACTACTACCAATTTAGCCCACCAGTTGCATGTGGAAGAACAAGCTGGCAGTTTAAATATTGAGTCTAAATAGTGGGAAAACCGGATGAGTTAGCCTGGTTAGCAAGAAAGTTGTTCGTGCAAACCTCCTAACACAAGGTGCAGAACTTATTCTCACTGTGGGTCCAGGCAAAAAAATGATCGACTTTGCACCTAAGGGTTTTTCTTCCAGTGTGTGTTTGAAGGCCATGCATGGCTTGAGCTGCATGGCTGTTGTGCACCTGTGGTGGTGGTGACCGTCTAGTGCCAACGCTGTGCCTGGATCAATAGTAGTTTTTTTGTCTAATTACTCTGATTCACCCCGTTTGATGAAAACATGTTGCTTTTTATCCAGAATAACGCAAGTCAGTACCCTTTCAGGCAATGTATCAAATGCCAAATATCTGAAATAAATTACATATTTGACCGTATGCTTGAGTATCTTACAAGCTGATTTTTTTACATTAATTCCTCTTCAGTGTCAAGTTTTTCACAATACGTATTCAGCATCTATAGTATTGCAATGTTCAGCTTTGTGTCTTACAAGGTATGGTTGTAAAACGGTTGAGTATTTTTGATTCTCTACCCACATTTTAAATGCTGCCTGTTGGAAGAAAAAGCACGGTCATGAAAATGAGGCAAAGGGGCAGAGGGATACCACTAAGTTTATAAGGGAGAAGTGCCATTTTCTTTGAGCGTTCTTTACTACTCCGCTTTGACCTGAGTAGACAGACACATAACTTGGACCGTCTACTCATATTTAAGGTATTAATTCTTCCTACATATCCCCCTTAGCAAACAGTAACAGGGTATCTAATCTATAACAAGGGTTTTTGCCGTAGTACCAACTGTTATGAATTTTCTTTTAAAGGGGGTGGGGAAGGGTGTGATGAGGCACCGATCTAGGTAAAAGTAGTAGGTGGTGACAGACAAAGCAAGACTCATTTTTTGGAAGACCTACAATTGTGAGGGAACTTCCTATCCTGCTACAGGACATCGAGCTGGGGTTTCTGTAAGAAGTGAGCATAGCCGGAGTTGCATCTTTGATTGTTCAATGGCTTTGTTCCACGTCACAGTGCTTAGTCCAGAGGCTTTCAGCGGTACAGCCATGCATACCACATGTACTTGCATGTTGTAGCTATTTATCTTTGAAAGCAAAAATAAAGACTGGTCGGAACAGTATAGTATAAATGTAGTTCTTTAACGTTTGTACCAGTGATAAGGATACAAAGGCTTCCTCAGGACTCTCTAAAATGAAACTTTTTTCTACCGCAGTATACGTTATCAATCTTGAGCGGTAATTGTGAATTGGTTGGCTATTCCTTGAATCACGTTGACCTGCTATGATAGCGTACAGTGCAAATCTCCACTCTAGTGCAGCATATCAAATTTAGTATAGGACTCCATCAAAAAATACAGCCATTGTATAGGGTCAAACTAAAAAAGTAAAAACGACTGTTTGTAATGAAGACATTAGAAAATTACTTTCCAAACCATAACCACCCCACCTGTCCTCGAGGAAGCTGTAAATGCATGTACACTTTTTCCCAAATAAGGCGGTACTTTTTAGCTTTCATTGAATCTCCAGTTGAGGTCCTCAGTCTTAAACTTATCTCCCTTTTTTTCCATTCAACACGAGCTTTATTCTTTATTGAAGCATTATAGTTATTATGGGGGGGCTATTGTGCTTGTCAGCTCATCTTAAGTTTTATTTATGCTGGACATTTGGTAACTAATTTGGGAGATTCTCTAGTACCATGATCTGTGCTTTGCAGGTTCAAGGGGACTTGGCAACAACCACTAAACTTTAATAGATGATTAATTCCAGAAGTATTGATGGTGTTGGTGTGTTTATTCAACAAGTTTCTATGACAAGTGCCACACGAGTAAGCTTGAGCAGATTTTACCTTCAGATGTAGTAATATAAGATGTTTGATGGCATCGTCATTGAAGCGCAAATCCAGCTGTAGAAACAGACTAATAACAGAGCATGCGAGTGGAATTTTACCTAGAGTAATAACAGTTCTTCCAGTTTAAGATTTTGTAGTTATTTGCACAGCGAATGTCTCTTTATGGGGTCAGAGGGGAGAAACGAATTGAAAGCAAGATGCAGTTTATTTACACAGTCTGAAATATTGGGAGCAAGCCTCTGTGAGCTATGGGAACATTGTCAACCTGCCACTTTTCCACGTTGAGCTTTACCAAGTTTAATAGTTATTTGACTTTGTTTACCATACAACCCCAGAGTAAGCCCTAATTTCTTGCCGCTGTGTAAGAGGGCTACTATTTTCAGTTTTTTTTATAATAAATAGCCTTGCATGATTCATATCTTTCATGTGAGAATCTCACATAGTCGCAGATTTTGTTGTAGAGGTGTAATTTTGACAGCACGTTGGTATTTTGCTGTCTTCTCAGTTCTTCACGTACTAAGAAAAGGGCTCGTGTCTGAAATTTGTGAAATAAGTTGATAACATTTGCTTTAGATAAGATGTTTGTTTCTTCTTATAGTGGATTCTACTGGGCTATTTACAACTTCCACATTAGTATATCTCGCCAGACAAAAATAAATGCAATTCTTAATGTGTATTTTACTCTTAATAGCCTGCGATCCCTGGATTTGGTAGTAATTACTTTTCATTGCCTGAGCAGTTGCTTACAAATTCACCAGTTGTTTAGGTAATAGATGATGAAAGTTGTGGTCTACGAATCAGCTATAATGTAACAACCCTCTCTTGACACGTCGGGTCAGCAGGCTACCCGCAGGTCTCAAATCGCCTTTAGAGATCCTCGAAAGAATTGTTGCTTCCTAACTTTACCAGATTGAGATGCAATTCCAACCAAATAAATGGAAATCTGGCTTACACCCCTAAATATCACAAAAGCAGCACTTGTCTCAGTTTCGTATTACACGTTCAATCTAGCAGACAGATCCTTTCTTGTCTGATACTGTTTACCCCTATAATTTGTTTTACTCAGTTGATGACTAAACACAGGATGAACCACTCCAACTGTAAGTCAGAAAAATGTTGCAAATCTCCAAGTAGTTAGGTTGCTGTAGCCATGCGCAGGTCTTCTGACTGAGTGCCTCTATAGGGTTAAAGGACTCAGAATTGACTTGCTGAATTCTAATTGCATATGATGATACATCCCTTATTTGTTATACTACATGGCCCCTATATGATTTTTCTTCATTTTATTGCTTCCCCTTTTCTAGAGTTTTGGTTTTTCTACCAATCTTCATTCTTCAGTATGTTAAGGCTTCATTTGGTAATAATATTCTAGTTCCCCTCTTTACCAAATAGATGGATACTACACTATCCCTCAGTCCTTTTATCCATTTCTCTCTTTTTCCCATATATTCATTTCCATGTCTGTCAAATTACACATTGGCCACAGGAAGTCAATATACTATCAGTGTGATCTGCTCATGGTCAGTGGTTTGGCCGGTTCTTGTTTCTGGATGTAGACACATTCTCCTTAGCATTTTAACCAGGAGGACAATGAAAATGCAAGTTTGCCATTCCCCGATTTTTTTCTGTCTCACAAATGTGTGGGATTTACTTTTTTTTCACTGTTAATTTTTATTCTTGAATTGGAACCTGGATATAAAAACAAGTGTGAATTCATGCATAGCACAACACACTGGAGATACAGTGCTTGCTTTTCAAAAATATCTTGCAGTGGAAGGTTCCATTAGATGCCGGATGACCCGGTACCCAAATACTCTAGCTATACCCCGTGTGAATTCATCATTGAAGTGCCATATTTTTCTTCTCCCCTACAGAAACAACGTACATACATGCCTGGTATAATTGGAGTTGGGCAAAGTGTGAGTAGGACAACATGAGCATTGCAGATAATGAAACTTCACTAGTGGCATACTCTCCAAATTTCCAAATCTGTTGACTATACAATAGTTGTGTTGGAAGGCAGACTCCCAGCCACGTACAGTGGTAGATTTTCTAACAGAATCTCCCATAGTTCTGTTCATTTCTCTCTCTTGCTCTGAGACCTAACTAGGCTGCCTCCCTATGATAATGTTCAGGAGGACTTGTCGTTCTTGCCCGTATAGTGCAATCGCTGTGCTTGGGAGTGTTTTTGGCAGAAGCCTTCCTCTCGCTTCAGGCTGGCAATGTGACTGGCAAAAGTCCAGTTAACTATTGCCAAAATCCAACTTCTTCCACTGTGTGGTAATAAGTTGACTACTACAGAACATTTTTCTGAACCACTGCCCAGACAATGTGAGTACATCTATATTTCAAAACGATGGTAAAAATCCTGAGGAAGACTCTCCAAAATTCCCTTAAAAGTATTTCCAGAAATATGGTATTTAGAGTTTGGCAGGCAGGTTGCTCCATCAAAATGTGGTGTATTCTTCATATGCTGTATGTTCGGTGCCATTGACTACAATTTACTTGTAATACAGTGGATGAAATGTCTGCTATTTTGTGGTCCGCCACTCTCTAAATAAAGCCCTTAGCCACATGAAAAGCAGCAATCAATCCAAAAGTATGACCAATACGTATCCATTTATTTGAGCCTGCAACAACACAGTGACTCTGATCTAATTGAGCAAGAATAAAGGTATGGAGTGTGGCTATTAATTGAGTGAGAACTATTAAAACACTTTACCAATTTAGATGGAACCATTTTGAAGGCTGCCTAAGCAAATCAAGCGATGGGCCCTAGAAGGTATGTATCAATTCTTGGCAATTTTAAGTCTCATTATAATTCTTGAACTGACTGTTCCACTTCAGTCAGTTTCCGAGAACTTCACCTTTTATGTGGTATAAAATGAAGTAAGTTAGAAGGCTCAGGCCTGGCTTAGGTGGCCCCTGAAGACTGTAGTAAGGACTGCCTCATTTTTTGCTGAGTACGAACTCTGCATATTCGCTATGGTTGTGTATTCTTCCCTGTGAGGAATGCGTTCTGCAAAAAGTCGACCCTGGCTCTTTGCAAAGTCCTCAGCAATAGATGGAGTAGAGGTTATTGCTTCTGCAGAAGTGATATTATTGATAACTGCTGATGCAGTTAAGGAAGGCCATTGGTCTTCCATTGGAAGGCTGGCAGTAGACAACAAATTCATATGGCTCATGTTGATATGCAACTTCTTGTTCTGCTTGTGAGTTTTACGGTTCACATCATATGGCAGGAGTGGATGGTCAGTTTTTGCTTTTTTACCCATGTACTTGTTATAATCAAGTAAACACATAGGCTTAGGCACGTCTGCCAACTGACCCCAAACTGTTTCCTCAGAAGTGCTTGAATCGTGAATAGTTGTGAGCACTTGTACTTGCTGTCTGAGAATTTCATAGCTAACAATTAGTTGTAAGGCTCAGCACTGACTTTATTCCAAACCTTTTACAAACAGGCTCCCTAGGTTATTATTTGTCCATAACTATTTGGGATTAGTCTATGCTAAAAAAAATTGAAGTATTGACTTTAAATCTATCATCTCCATTAAAAGGAGTAATTAGGATGCTGGACTGTTAGGGAGTTGCCAAGTGAGCACCATTGCTGTGCTCTGCGTGACACCTTTTATGCACTCTTGATTGTTCTACATTACCATTGGCTCTATGAAGCTTGGATTGGGATTGTAAATGTGCATCACAACTGCCTAGCTGTGCTGCATGGCCGTGTTCTTCAGAAATAGAGTCCGCATCTGATGTACCTCACAAAACTGAAAATTGTGATCTATTATTCTCTCCCTCGAATGCAGAGTCTGGATCAAAACTGGCATTGCAACCGTGCTCCGTCATTGATTTAAAGCTGGCAGTCCTACAACAAGATGCCATGTCTATTTTCCTATCTAATTATTTTTTCTTCAAATAGTGTTTGCTAGGTAGCATGCAGAGGTACTTGTAGAAATGTTTTTGACTGAGAGTGCTGATAATGTGTAGCTCAATCAATGAAGGTTTATATAGCGCAACTACTCGCCCGTTAGGGCAGAGGTCTCCAAACTGTGGGGCGCACTCCCCTAGGGGTCCGTGGAGGCATTCCCTGTGGGGCGCAAATGCTTCACTCAGTACTTGTAAATAAATATTGATGGCCTGAAAGTGTGACTTTCTTTGTTTCCATTGTTTCTAGGCCGGCTGTAGTTATGTGTAGCAGGTGAGGATAGCAGCGCCACCTTTCACAGTGAAAAATGCCTGCCATCTGTTCACATGTTAAGATTTATTAATATTTGCATCGACATTATCTTACTGGTCATGCCAGCAGCTGTGTTTCCGAGTCCTGTGGTTGCGATGTAAAAAACATGGCAAAACACAACTAAATATTCTGTAAGTATTTTTTTGACTTTTTCACATTCACAGCAACTGCATATAAAATACTGCACAAACTCTTAAAAGACACCTTAAATAAAAAAAAGAATGCAAATGAAATTAATTGGTGGGAAATGCACTTTTTCAGTTATGAAACACTAATTGGTTAATGCAGTCACTGCAGATGTCTTTTTGTGAGACCAGAGTGACAGAACTGAATTAAACTTGGCACAGTGCAAAATACTGACGCATGTATTTATAGTGGTCTGGGTCTCAACAAGTAACAGAAAGCACTGAAAATATTGAAGTCATTATTTTAAAATTGTAATAGTATAAGGTAGGCTGCCATACAATAATTTGGTGTATATGATAGAAACAAGTACTTTCCAAGAATACATATTCATTATACCTAGCCTAGTGTAGACATTTTTATAAGTCCATTAAAGGACACTTCTTAAAATTCCGCATCCTTATATTATACTTCAAAAAATGTTATAAATGTTTGTCTTCAGGATACTTCAAGTAACTCCCTAAATTAAAGAACTTTAGAGCCCTCTCCCCTGACCTACCACCTTTGGCACCTTCCAAATACTCCAGGTCCCCATTAACAATTCAGTGATAGTTGTTTTAAACACAATAGATGGGAACTGTTTTGTAAAATTAAGAACACCTTGGTCCCCATACACGTAGCCAATTTCAACCTCCGTTTTCATGCATATGTTCTCTCAGGTGAGTAGAGGGGGTTGTAGGAAGGAGACCAATGGGGTCATATTCCGACCCCTGATCGTCCTGACCTCCTGGGCCTCAGGAAAAAGGGAACAGAGCGAAATCTAAGGATAGATTCAAAGAGATGACCCTGAAATGAAGATGCTATGTGGGGTCTAATTTTTGTATTCACAAATCAACAGGGACAGCTACTCGACTTCGTGAATGAGATGCTATGAAGAAGGTTTCAAGAAATGCGGATTAATTTATTTTTTATTTTTAGTGCCATCACTGCCATTAATGCTGCAGTTTCATTGGCACTGGGACTATGGTGTGAGGAATCGCTACACCCCAATTACGGATATGTCACTAGCAAAAAAGGGGGAGAGGGGAGCCATTTTCCTGGTTGGTATTGGGGCCCAAGCCCTCCTTGCTGCAAAGCGAACAGGTCCCAAGCAACAGAGGGGCAAAATGTAGGATTTTTTTTTTTTTTTTACTGAAAGGAGCAGACATCCTCCTGTAGGCCTCTGCCTTGCGGTAATGGCCCAGTAGTGTGGGCATGGTAGTAGGTATACTGCTGTTGCAGGTGCAGTGTCACCGGGTCCCAGGGGCGTGACATACCAACTTAACCCCTATTATGGCTATTTTACTATCATTTGTTTCATATATTAGGGCTAGGGCTTAATGTTCCCATGTTTTGCCAGTGTTTTGAGCATTGAACTAATGGCTCCTGAGAGGAGACCATTGATGCAGAGGAGACACTTTACTTAAAGCCTCAAAGAGATAGCAGAAAGGAGGATGGGGGGGGGTTAACAAAGGGCAGAGGAGATGTCCTGCCTCACAAGGCCTTAGCTCTTATCAGTGAGGCAGTTGCAATGGTGCCCTGCACAGGAGTGTGAAGTGCCCCTCCATCACAATTATGACAGTCTTACTTTAGAATAGAGGCATTCTTGATAGCATTAGGGCTGAGAGCACCATTGCTGCAAAGAAGTGGTAAACACATGGGTGCTCATGTTTTCTGAAAGGGACAGAGCCTGTTTTAAAATTGGGTTGATGGCAAGGCTTGGAGGGGAAGGGGTGAAAGAGTCAGAGGGGTTACCCTGTGACTCAGGGCTGCAACTAATAATTAGTGCAGCAGGTGCAGTTGCAT
This sequence comes from Lissotriton vulgaris, assembly GCF_964263255.1. Classification (NCBI taxonomy): domain Eukaryota; kingdom Metazoa; phylum Chordata; class Amphibia; order Caudata; family Salamandridae; genus Lissotriton; species Lissotriton vulgaris. Next base: position 1,104,638,057 of record NC_141693.1, read on the forward strand.
TGGGGCTCAGGAATGGGAGAGGTTCACAAGACCCCAAATAAGATTTTTTTGGTCTATTTTACGTTTTCTCATTTATAAGTCTCACATTTAGTGTGGCTTGTGAAATACTGAAAAACACACCACCCACTGTGCTCAGCCCTGCTCTTATCGCTTTCCTGAGTCTTTCCATAAAGTTTTGGAAGGGGCCCGGCTTCAAAACATTTTGGGAGGGGGTTGCAGAGTAAAAAAATTTGAAGACCTCTGCGTTAGGGTCTCAAGGGGCTGAGGGGGATGGGGGATGAGGTTGGGGGGGGGAGCTATTGATCCACCTGGGCACTAGGGTTCAGTCATAGAGCCAGGTCTTTAGTACCTTCCCGAATTGGGTCAGCAACGGGGGTTGTCTGAGGTGGAGAGGCAGTGTGTTCCAGTTGTATGATACAAGCAGAAAATTTGAATGTTTTAAAAAGAAAAAGGCAATTAAACGCATAAAATACTTGAAATCTTAATGAATATAAATTGAAAGCAAACCATTCAACGTACGGCCTTAGTCTGGGAAGATGTAAACAAATATTTCGTCAATGTCCAGTACACAAATCAGTAAGACATACGTAAATTCAATTGCGATAACAGAAAAAATCCGCAAAGCAACATTTTACAGATGATGATAAATGTGATCGAACAGTAAATCTTCGGGGCACATGTTTTTAAAATAGCATTTCAATTTGTCAGCAAAATTCACGTGGCAGAGGAGTTGGTGCCTAGGATTTTCAGATGGGGAATTAATTTTTTCATGTTTACAAATAATCCAGGCATTGACCTGATAGCAGTACTACCATTGGTATGGTCTGATCACCAAGCCATCATCTTTAGAATTCGAGCAGTACAATCTAACCCCCCCCCCCCAGACCAAGGCCCGGTCATCACTGGGAACACTAGCCTGGAAAAATGCCGATATTCCACATCTCTCAAATCTCCTTAGGACTTCGGTCCCGGAAAGTTCTTATGATCCTGAAATTCTGTCCACTAACTTTCAGGAATGGTTACTAAAGGCAGCTAATCAAGTGGCACCTGAGAAATCTTATTGCCCAAATAGAGTTACACCATCGGCCCAGTGGTTCACCGAGGAGTTGCGCCTCCAGCGTCAGTATTGTAGAAGTCTAGAAAGACGCTGGAGAAAGCACTATAGTCCCTGTGCTAAGCAAACCTATAAAGATGCTCTGGCGATCTATAAGAAAGCTATCATCACTCAAAAAAACACATTCTTTACTGGTCAAATTGAACAGGCCCAGAACTCAGCAAGGATGTTATTCCAGGTGGTGAATTCTCTCTCTACTCCTCCCACTGGCTCTGCAACTGAGCATTCTCAGGAATTCTGTAACTCGTTGGCCAATTTCTTCACCACCAAGGTTATGGACATTTATTCCATTTTCCCACAGCTACCGGCGGAAGTTAGGACTGATCCATCCTCCCATCTGGCTGCGACCCATCCTTCTTTTTCTGGTTTCAAGCCAGTGACAGAAGATCAGGTCAGCATACTAGCTGCCAAGATCAAATCAGGTTCTCCGCTTGATCCATGCCCTCCTGATATAATGAATCAACTCTACAATACCATCTCTCAGCCGCTCACCACCATTTGTAATGCCATCTTTAAAACAGGCGTCTACCCGGAGATCTGGAAGAAGGCCATCGTTAAACCTTTGCTCAAAAAGCCTTCCTTAGACCCCACTGTTACGGCCAATTACAGACCCATTGCTTGCCTTCCCTTTCCCGCTAAAATCGTAGAGGCCATCATGACCCAGCAGCTTTCAGAGTTCATTGAACAACACGAACTCCTGGATGATACGCAGTTCGGTTTCCGGAGGGGACACGGAACCGAAACAGCGCTGATAAAGGCCTCCGATGAAATTAGAAACATCTTGGATTCGGGAGGAGCAGCAGTGCTCATTCTGTTGGATCTCTCGGCGGCCTTCGACACGGTCGACCATGCCATCTTGGTCGACCGTGTCACAGCCCTGGGGATTAACAATCTGGCCAAAGATCTTATAGCTTCTTTTTTAGCTAACCGCAAACAGGCAGTTAAACTGGGCAATTATTATTCACCGACTTCTAAACTGCCATGCGGGGTCCCCCAAGGATCGTCGTTAAGCCCTGCGCTTTTTAACATTTATGTTGCAGACCTGGCAAGGGTCATAAAATCTCATGGGATGCGCCTAACTACCTACGCTGACGACACCCAACTTGTGCTGGCGGTGCATAAGAATGGCCCAGTGGTGGCAGCTAATTTTCAGGAGGGGATACTGGAGGTACAAGCTTGGATGCACAGTAATTGCCTAAAACTGAATGCGGAGAAAACGGAGGTTATGACCTTTGGTAACATCTCTCCAGAATGGTCCCCGATTTGGTGGCCTACTCAGATGGGTCCTCCTCCGGTCCCAGTTGCAAAGGTCGGGAATCTTGGAGTGATCTTGGATAAACATCTGTCCTTCAAACATCATGTAAATAAGGTTGTTTCAGTTGCCTTTTTCACGTTGAAAAAGATAAAAAAGCTGCTACCGTACTTACCAGCATCAGCTGGAAAAACACTAATTACCACCTTGTTTTCCAAGCTTGACTACAGAAATGCCCTCTTTCTTAACACTCATAAATATATTCTGAACAAGCTCCAATCTGTTCAGAATATGACAGCCAGAATCCTTCTCAACATTCCAAGGCGCCAGTCCATCTCGGCAGCTATACGCCATCTTCATTGGCTAAGAGTGGAGAGCAGGATCAAATTTAAGGCCTTATGTATTGCCTATAAGGCCATTCATCATACTGGCCCGAAGTTTTTAAGAGGCATTTCAGCTATACACCCCTATAAGGAACCTAAGATCAGCAGCTAGTTGTCTACTATCTGTTCCCCGAACAAGAACCGCCACCTGGGGAGACAGACGATTCTTGGTAGCAACTCCCAGACTGTGGAACTCTCTCCCCTCACATATCAAAACTGCTCCTACTCTCATTTGTTTTCGTAGGGCATTGAAGACTTGGCTCTTTAACCAATAAGTTTGTGTGCTGACCACTGTATCCTAAAGCATCATACTGCGCCTAGACACCCTTGGGTAGTAGCTGCGCATTAAAAATTCCATAAATAAAATAAATAAATAAATTTTAAAATATTGGAGAGAAGTGTGAAAAGGCTTTTTGGGCATCTGGTAACAGATAGAGAGCATCCTGCACAAATTGCACAGATTTCCATGTTCTTGTGTGCAAAAACAGCGATCGGCTATAAAATGTGTTTGCTAATTTAGTAGCCTTTGTTTTTGAACCTGTATTAATGCAGTTTGCACCCGACTTGCAATAATCGGAGCCTTACAAACTGAAAATGTCTGTACTTTACTGACATTGCATGTGTTCTTTCACAGTTTGCGCACATGACGATTTTCACTTTGTTTTCTTTGTAAACGTTGGAGCTTCTTTAATAAATTGTTCTTAAGATGTTTGAGAGGGTCGTTGCCCCAGTCCCTGAATGTGAATCCATTGTAGAGGGGCAGCCATGTAAAGGTGAGACTCTCCCAGCCATTCCCGGGGGCGGGGGGGTGGCCCATGCTACAACCTTAAAATTGTATTTGACATATTCAATTCCCATGGGTCGATCGTGGAGGGTTGGTCCCCTCTGGAGGGAGCATTGCATTGCAGTATGCTGTAGATTGTTCCGATGAGTGGCAGGGAGAGCACTGACTTGCATAAAGTGGGCCTCTGTCTAGAGTGGCATAGTTGATTAAACACAATGCATTGGAGTGCTTCCCAGCGCGATTGGTTTGGACTTGTTCCAAACATTATCCAATACCCTTTGTATGTTTGAGACCGCTACACCTGCCAGGCCCTCCGAAAGGGGTTGAGCAAGAAGTACCACAGTCCAGATCACTTTTCACCCGCGTTTGTCAAAGGAAGTAACCAACACCATGTCCTTGCGTACTACAATACTTGTGAGATTGAATTTAAAAGAATGACTTTCTGCAATCATTAGCACACTGTAATGGCAATCCACCCTTAAAAGCCATCTAGCTTTATCATCTATGTTTCCCAGTAAATAATTTGGGTCTACGGTCTCAACTCAAAATTTCCATAAAAATCAGTTCAGGCATATAGTTTGATCAGGACCTTATCACAAACAGTCCTACTGTATTGAGCATAATCTTTCCCACAAGGCAAAAAGTGTAGCAAACCCCTTTTTCTGTACTGTGAAAGCACACTTTTGCCCAATCAAAATATGTACTGAAGTCATTTGGGCGATGTCGGAGCTATTCATTCAGTAACTATAAAATGACGCCTTATTACAGTGTTATTACAATATGCAACCTTCCTGAAATGTCTTCATCCGAATTCTCAAAATGCAGAGCTAAAGCCCCGAGGCATTATCACAGAAAATAACCAGCACCAAAGTCCTTGCCAGCTATGGTACTCCTTGGAGATTCTTGTAACAAAATGCATGCCTGTAAGGTTTAACACAGTGGAACGACCACACACTTTTAAAAGGTCTATTAGTTTTAACATATGATTTCTCCGCAAATAACTCGGGCCTGTTGTCTTCGTAACTTTTTATAATAAAAAGATTTGTCCTATTGCGTCAATCAGTAGCTTGTCACTATACCTCTTTCAGTAATGCTGTATTGAGCATAAGCTTTCCCACAAGGCAAAAGTGACATAGAAAGTGTTTTGAGCAGAAGCATATAACTTCCGTCAAATGAAAATCTGTACTCCAGAGAAATGCTATTTGGCTGGAGTCAAAGCCCCTCCCTCAGTAGTGCTTCTGAAAGATCTTCTGATGGTCACAAAAAAACAATATTTTGGATGTTATGTTCTCCTTTGAAATATGACAGATGTTTGTTTCCTTTCTAACCAAAGGCTGGTTAGAAAGATTTTTTTTTTATTTTAAAGCAGCTGGAGCCTTGATGCTCTTACTTTTCTCTGTTATTGGTGCTCAAGGGCATATACCAGCCCCCCTCTTCCAGCATTGATCACCACATGAGAGGTACAGTTGAAAGGGGAGACTGTCTTCTTTCCCAACGGTTCTCTCTCCCTACTGTATCCCTGCTCAGGGATTGCCACAGGAGATCGCCCCAAGCAGGAAATCCACACCAGCCAATAGGCATGGCTTCCCCCCACCCTCCCCAAAAGTCCCAACTTTTGGTGGCTAGCACATCATGATATCAAACCCCATCCCACTCTACACCAAAGTGTCTCAACCGCCTTTCTGGTCCCCTAGGAAGAGCAGATTTTGGGATTTACTCCCATCTGCCCTTCCCAGGAGAGCACAAAGGAGAGTAGATACCAGGTATAAGGATGTGATGGTGCCATCCGATTATGGTATCTGGCCCAATTCCTAAACCGAAGCAAGTCTTTCCACCCTCCCCGAATCAAGTTCAAGACCATATGGGCAGATTCTTAAGAAAAAGATAAATAATTGGGTGTGTGCCAGCCTAACTTGGCATCAGCCTGCATCCCCCACCCCCTGAAGCCCGATAGCTTTCTGCACACTAGATTTACTTCTGATGTTCTCTCCAGGGGCCAGAAAGCAAACTAGACATGAGGGGGTCATATTACAGAAATTGCCCTGGGAGTGTAACTATTTGTGCTCAATCCTTATATTGCAATGTATTTTGCTTTTGCTCCTGTGCTATATTACGGACTTGTGTGCAGAGGGGATAAAAACCTGTCAGGAGGTGCACTGACTGTGCCCCACATAGTGATGACTCACAGAGCTTCCCAGAAAGAGAAAGATCTGCTTCTAGCAAAAGACGAACACTTGGTTTCAAGCCATAATCCTAACTTTTCCTATGTACAAATTTTCAGTTTGTGCTTGTGCCTAGGACTTTTTGTGTGTGTGCGTGTGTGTAGTCTGTTGTACTGTTTTGGTCTGCATTCAGAGGCCCAGGGAACCCATGGTGGTGGTGCTTGCGTGGATCCTAGCATGTTTTCTTATCCAGAATGCTTTGCTAGCATCAAAGAAGTGGGTCGAAAAAATATTTCTTCCATATTTATCTGGTGGAAATCAGTTGGGCACTTCATGTCAAAGTCTTAATATCCTGCATTCCATCACTTCTCTCAATTGAAATACTCCTGCTCATAAGGAGGTGTAAGGAACCCATGTCTTGGTAGCAAACAAAAACGATAACCGTTTGAAACCTAAGGGACACCACATAGACTTAACAAGGTCCAAATGTAGTTTCCTGTTGTGGGTAACAGTCTCGCAAGTGGGATATTGTTTATCTGGAAAACGTATGGCAATGTTGGACATTAGTTTTTTTTTAATTAAATGGCTTGCCTTGTTTTTGTTCTAAATGTATGTCGGTGTGGAAGAAAGAACACATTTTACAAAATGCCTTCTGAATCGCGTGATACTGTGGGGAAACGGCAAATTCTAAGTTTTGCAAATCGCCTCTATTCCTAAACTCATAATCTTTGAATCATTTCGAAATTTCATAGGTTTCCTTCAATCCATATTTCATTCATTAAAGTTTCAATATAAATTGATTCATGGTAGGTACACAATGGCAAATATTAATCCCCATGTCTGTAGGTGGCTGTAGGTGTTGCCTATTTTTGGACAACCAACAAACACTACAAATACCTGCAGCCAGAAGTCTGATGGATGTAATAATATACTGCCCTCGGGACAAAAAATACAGATGAAAACATTGTACATATTTATGTTTTTTTCCTACCTACTTTCATTAGTTTTGATTCCAACAATTAGTTTGTTTGGGAAAACCATGATAAAGCTACACTAATGGTCCCTTGCTAAATTCAAAGTTTTGCCCACTTTTCAGAAATAAAAACTTTTGGGATCCAACCATGAGTTACTTAACTCTTTTCTCTCTCAATCTGCAAGTAGTTATAAACTGCAAAAGTGTGAAATATTGATTGCTACTTTGATAAATAACAATAAACTGAGTTTTTTAAAATGGCAACTGCCTATTCCTTAAATGTCAAAGTCAAATAATTTATATAGCGTGCTACATACCCAGAGGGTTTCAAGGCGCTTGAGGAAGGATGGGGAGTCACTTGTCGAATATCCAGGTTTTAAGTTGCTTTCTGAATGCTAGGTGGTTCTGAGTGAGGCGAAGGTGAATAGGAAGTGAGTTCCAGGTTTTAGCTGCCAGGTAGGAGAAGGATCTTCCTCCCATGGTGGTTTTGTTGATGCGTGGTACGGCAGCAAGGGCTTGGTTGGAGGAGCGTAACTGGCGGGAGGGGGTGTAGAAGGAAAGTCGTGTGTTGAGGCAATCGGGTCCAAGATCGTAAAGTGCTTTGTGTGCGTGGGTTAGGAGGCGGAATGTAATCCTCTTATTGACGGGGAGCCAGTGGAGGTTTTTCAGGTGATCAGAAATGTGGTATTTACGCGGGATGTCTAGTATGAGTCTGGCTGATGCGTTCTGGATACGTTGGAGTTTTTTCTGAACTTTTGCGGTGGTACCGGCGTATAGGGTGTTTCCGTAGTCCAGGCGGCTTGTAACCAGTGCGTGGGTGACCGTTTTTCTAGTTTCGGTGGGGATCCAGCGAAATGTTTTTTTGAGCATGCGAAGAATGTTGAAGCAAGATGATGAGACGGCGTTGACTTGTCTGGTCATCGAGAGTGAGGAGTCCAGGATGACGCCCAGGTTCCGTGCGTGGTCCGTTGGGATGGGTGCTTTTCCAAGTGCCTCTGGCCACCAGGAGTCATCCCAGGCGGAGGGGGAGGTACCTAAGATTAGGACTTCTGTTTTGTCTGAATTCAGTTTCAGACGGCTGTGCTTCATCCACTCGGCTACTTCTTTCATTCCTTCATGTAGGTTGGTTTTGGCGGTGTTGGGGTCTTTGGTGAGGGTGGAGGATGGTGATCTTAGCGTAGAAAACCTTTTCTTGATGCCTTTCTTAAAAACAAAAACATACACTTTCGTGCACAGCACATTTTTCCTGTTACCCAAAACATCGCTGCATCCTTCGGGGCATTCTACACGCTCTGGGTACCACTAGAATTCCCGAATTTGTCCTGGATACGTCTTGTGGAAAAAAGTTATGAAGACTTGAGGATTAATCCAAGCCCACAGATGATTTTCAGACTTCATTGTGGACTGTTGATGAGCTCCAACCTGCATGCATGACAATACACATCACTCACAAAAGTGCAGAGTCATACATAAAACAATATTAGAATTTGTGAAGCATATTTTTACCCCTTGGAGCATCTTGAAACTGAATAACTCATTTTATTTACCATGTAAGACCTGACTAGACCTGCTCATATTCAAACCTATGGCCTCCAGGCCACATACAGAATCTGGTATTAACACATTCCTGCATTTTCATAGGTGCTTGGATGTCTCTGTGCAGAACAGCACTTTCCCCTTGGAAATAACAAATCCGAAATAACAAATTTGATAGAACATTGGGCACACATCCAGCACAGCTCAAATACCCATGCAGTTAAGTGTAATAGAACGCAAAACAGTACCACCCATAACAATAATACCTGCTACCCCTATCAAAACACTTTGGTAATGCACCTGTTCAACAAGGCTCAGACTCCTGTTTCGATCTTGCTGAGCTTGCACCATAACTCCACTCTTCATAAAACAATATACCACTCCATGGCAACGCACAATACTAGGGGTGGGTAAAAAATTCTGCTATGCCGGCGCACTTTTAGTCACTTTGTGTTACACATGTAACATGAAGTTCCGACCAAATTCTGCCAACCGCCCTGTGGCGGAGGTTTTTCTCACGCACAGTGTAATTTTCGAGCAGTAGGTGGCCACCCAATGAGATTTTCCGTACGTGGGTGGTCACAACCTTTCGTGGTGAGAAAGCTGACACTCAAGCAGAAAATCTACTAGAGTGGCAGCAAAACCAACTCGAGAAGCAGCTCTTCCTGGTGCTTTGTGTGGTGCCAATTGCACTGATTTTCCAGCACAGAACAAGCTCCCGGTGCAAAAAATGAGCACAAGTAGTGCGACGTGCCAATTTACACATGTTCTAGGATCTCCGCGGAATCTCACGGGGTATTCATGTAACTCCACGGAATGAAACTTTGTGAGTTCTGCCCATCCCTAAACAAAATAACCCAAGGTTAGTGTGGTTTGCAGGAAACAGTGGAGACCAACAAGGATACCACACTCACTTACCTCAGATACCAAGTTCAGCGTAGGCATATAACATATCAGTTCTCCAGGTGGCACACACCAGAGTTGAAGGTCTCCGAAGACAGATAAATATATCCCACACATCAAGCAGTACTAACCATTCTAACGCACATGCAACCAAACAAAACAGCACATTGACCACACCCGCGTGGCTGATGACCCAACCCATATAATCAGAAAACAGACTGTTCATTTTGACAGTATCTTCAAAACCAGGGCATGAATGTGCGCTAACCTATGTAGAAGACTGAATGTCTTAATAAATCCAAAGTCAGCAGCATCAATCGCTATAATGTGGTTTTCGAACATACCAAACCACTCAGACCATAATAAGGAAGGTTTTCCAGGTTTCTCCAGAAAAGGAGGAGGATGAGTGACTTCTCTAACAGCTGACATATTAAATAAAAGAAAAACAATATTTAGGAAACACAAAACAAAGAAAATGGTGTGCGAATCACCGGTAAAATGATCGCACTAACAATAACAAAAGTGAAGAAATCCTGCTGAAAATGATCGCACCAACAGTACCAAAAAGGCGAAGAAATGCCGTTGTGACCGATAAATCTTCAATTTCCAAAGAAAGAAGTTTGAGGCAAAGGCGCGTGAATCGCCGCTAAACTAATCACACAAATACTGAATGAACGAGAACTTCAAAACTTCACCAAAATGGCCTCCGAAGGACGTATCATGAGACGTCAAACTTCACGTATTCCCATAATGCAAAGCAGGACCTTCCGGCAAACCATCCTGAAATAACAGAGCTGCGAAGATTCCAAGTCTATGCAGCAAGGTTCGGAGAGAGAATGACAGAAGATGTTTACTTGCGAAAAGCACGAACGAGCCAACAGCGGTGATCGAGGCAACAACACAGTTGAAAGAGGAAATTAAAAGAATCCATGTGCCATTCCAAAAGAGTCAATGTGCCACTCCAAATTCACCATAAATTCGGCTCTCCATCAAAATCCAAACACCTCCGCATAAAATATAAACAGATTGTTTCCTTATACGATCCTCAAAAGTCAAGAAGATGAACCAAACTGTAGGAAACCAATCTTTGTAAAGAAATTTTCCTTCTGCGGTGATTCCAACACCGCAAAGAGTAAGGCAAATCAAACAGCGGTAGAAAGTGTTATTCATTGAACTCGTAGAAATCACAGAAGATCACCAAGAAATAATTCAATCCCATTGCATGGGTCGGTGGTTGGAAACAAAATCCCGATCGTCGCCAATATGTAGAAGACTGAATGTCTTAATAAATCCAAGAATCAAGAGTAGATGAAATAGAAAGTTTATTCCATAGGTTCCAACCACAAGAGGAGCGCCTCATCACCCTGGAGTCCGACAAGCAACTGAAAATGCCCAACGAACCCCCGGCTTCAGAAGGCTCCCCACATTCAAAGCAATACATTCTGTGCATGTGGTACAAATACATTCTAAGCACGAGATACAAATACATTACACTACAACCTAGTTCTGTGAGATAACAAAAAAGCAGTGAAGGGCTATAACATTCTGGAGTAGCATAACATTGGTTTGGATAGTTTCAGTTTTATAAAGGTAACAAATACATCCCAACTGAATACATGTGGTGTTGTGGAGTAGGAGATATTTTCACACTAAGCAAAAAGTAGCACAAAATAGCTTAATGATTCCGATTTAGATTCGTTGTATGAAAGTGAATCTAATGAAAATCTGGCATATACCATTCACTTGTGGAGCAACATTAGTTACCCCTGTTCCACAGAGACCTCTGGTTATCGTCTATCACATTATGGCCTGATTCAAAACCTGTTATCTTTTCAAACCTGTCATCTCCAACTAGTTATTTTAGTTTTTGTTAATGAAAAATGTGCACTCTGATTTATCGATCACACCGCCTCATAAGTATGTTTTACACTCTCAAACCATATAATCAAATTCTGGCTGAGCGCTACCACTTCTGATTTCTACGGAGAAAAAAAACACATTTTGGGAGTATCGCTGTGCAGGACTTTGCGTACAAGCCTGAATGCGCAGTTGCCATCCTATTCTAGAACCCTGTCAGTTGCACCTCCTCCACAGACTCCTCCATTAGCTACGGAACATCTCCCGTTCAAATTACTCACCACAGAACACTTCAACCTTTGCAGAGCCCTTATATACAGACTTTGTTATCTAGGTTGCCTTTGCAATATGACATGTTACCAGGGTAGCACAATGGTTAGAATGTTGGCTTAGCATTAGAACGTTTAGCTGTGACAGTTGGAGAAACACTGGTGGTGATAGGTTGGTTGCTGCTTGCTCTCCTTAATGAAAAAAATGAATAAAAGAAGTCATGTTTTCAGGATGACATCTTGGTGATAGGCAAAAGCAAAGAACTCGATAGTACATTGTGGGAGGTGATAGAAATACTGATGAGGAATTGTTTGACTGCAGAGTTGAAGAAATGTAAGATTGAGAAATCAGTTACTTACCCGAGCCATGAAGTCGGCGGTGCAGGTATTTCACTTAAGAAGGAGATTGTTGAATCCATCATAGATGCCCCTTCTCCTACTTGCAGGGAGATGAGGTAATTTCTTGGGTTAATCAGTTTTATTCGAAATTCGTGGAAAAGTTTGTCAAGAAGGCTTTCAACATGAAACAATTATTTAAAGAACATAGTGCTTCCAATTGGGAAGAGGAATTCTAAACGGATTTCCAAAAAGTCAAAAATGATATTTGCACTGTTGTACCTTTACAGGGTTTTGACTTATCTGCTCATTTTGTTTTAACCACTGATACCAGTTGCAAGGGATGAGGATCTACTGTTACCCAAGTCTTTGCTGAAGGGGTAGAAAGTACTGCCTTTTGCCTCCTGCTCGCTGTCACCTGTTGAAGCAAAGTCCTCAGTTATTGAGAAGGAAATGCTAGCGTGTGTGGGTTACAGAGCAATTTAGACAGTACTTGTGGGGCTCAAAGTTTACTTTGCGTATGTATCACAAGCTTTTAACCCGTTTGGTGCTGCGGACAGCCCCTGACCGTACTACGTGACAGTGGGTGTGTGCCGAGGATGGCCGGGGGCAGTCCGAATCCCGCCCACTCCTTATTTCGCCCACACAGCAGGATAATTTGCGCAAGGGGTTAATTACATTATTGACCACAGAGGGTTCAGCAAAAGCTACTAAAAGGATTGCTGGTACATCTCTCAAACTGCTAGACTATACATACAGTGTGGAATACATACCTAGACATAAGAATAGGGTTTCAGACTATTTAAGTAGATCCCCGTTGCAGTTGCAGGAACAAATTTGTAATCAATGGGATGAGCATAATGTACCATTTGTAGATGGTAATGCTAAAGCTGTTGTGCTGAATGAGTGGATGTCGGGTCACGTTTTGCGAGTGGCCGTGAAAGGAGCGAGAAGCCTGCAGTGGCGTCCTGCTGTTTTTCCCTTCTGCCGTTGCAGTTAGACCTCAGCCGGTTCTGTCATTCACCTCCGTGGCTGAGGCACCCCGAGCACTCCCACACACCAGCACGCCGCGCACACCGAGTTATCATGTAGAGCCCATCAAGCCACAGCCAGCAGCCCACAGCCCACGATACTGCTACCTTGCTGCTGCTGCCCATTTGGAGGTGAAGTGCCGGGGGGCTGCTGAGCCGAGGAGTCTCCCTAGCCTCCCTAACCGCCATTCTGTTGCTCCGCAGCCCGGCGAGATTGCCGGAAAAATACAGAGAAGGAGGCAGGAGCCTGCGACCGGAGACAAGCGGCCGGAGACAAGCGGCTGAAGAGTGAGCAGTAGAGACAGCTGGAGAAAGCGCTATACAGCGGAACACAACGGAGGGTGTCTGCCCGTGTTTGCTGTTTGACAATTCATCCTTACGTCGTACCTCTGCTGCCTACCCACCCCCCGTCCTTCAACTGCAGGAGCGGTAAAAGGCACGGGAGGGGGGGGAAGGGGTGTGTCAACAGCATATTGAGACACAAACCGAACAATTCAGCGGAGGGGCTGGCTAAACCCTCAACGCCGCACTCTACTCCCAAAGTGAACACAGGGGGCCATAGGGGGTCACGTTTGTTAAGGTGAAAGGAAGAGTAAAGGAGGCAACAGTAACAGCATAGAACCTGGAAAAACTCAGTTCACCTCTTTTTCTTAATTTTCTTCGTTTTCCACCTGGTCACGCAGTTACTTACATTTTTTTTTTTTTTTCTTTTTTTCATTCCCTTTCCCTACCCAGCTCATTTGCGATGAGATCTGGCAGGTTGAGGACAACAGGACCACAAAAGAAAAAGAAATGTAGAGGGAAAATTGCGATGACCACTACGGACTCCGACCAGATTTTAAATCGGTCGCTGAGCGACCCAGAAAATATTAGACCGCATGACTCAATTCTCTCTGAAGGGACCTGACAGGATGGCGGGCCTACCAATCCCCCTGAGCCCCATAGTAAACATCATTAAGGGCAGTTCTGATGAAAATGGGGCGTTTTATAATCCCCAAAGCAGTCACACGTCGGCCACCTACAAGCCTATAGTGGCAGTTCAAATCGAAGCTTGGGGAATTCCATCTATTAAACCCGCTTCAACCCAGCTAGTGCATCGGCACAACTTTACATCAACTTCTGTCGCCAGACCCAACGCTAACCATAACATAACAGATCTCCAAATTGAACCAAACTGAGTGAAAACAAGCAACTTAGTAGAAAACAACCCAATGCTCACGAGGTCAGCTTCAGCATCTCGTGCAGTCCAAATGGTAAATTTGCAATCCATCCTAAAAAGGTTAGTGTAATGGATACGAAGGAGGAAGTAGTTGACATTCCTCTTGGAGACGGCAAAACTGATTCGGCCCAACAGGAACAACGCACAGCCAGAGAACTTGCGCCTAAGGAAATCAGAGGAAGCAGAGCTAGTTGAGAAAGAACTTTCCTATTTCAAGTCAAAGGAATGGGAAAAAATGCTGTTCTCATACGGGATCACCATCCCTAGCCACCCTCGGCCATCATCCTCCCCAAGGGAAGAGAAAAGCGAGGACCTTTCACAAGAGAAGGCATGGGCCACTGCCCTTGATATTCTTCAAAGGTCAGCCGATGCAATGACCTATCAAGCCAATAAAATGGACATTCAAATCAGCCTTCTGAATACACTGGCTGTGTACGTAGTCAAAATTGACGAGAAGATCTCAAATTTAAACAGCTTGATCAGACGGGCCCAAGAAGCTGTAGACCGCCCGCAACAAGGATGCGATTGTACACCAATTGTCAAAACTCTGCACACTCCCAGGGATAATGGAAAAGCTTTTGGTAGATCTAAAAGGAATTCCAAATGTAAAGCCCTTCCCTGGAAATGGCAGTGATGGCGATTTTAGGAGACTTAGGAGAAGACAACCAAGTAAAAATAGCAATCAACTCTGGGCCAAGAGGGGCCATAGAAACGGACTCCTCTCAATCCCATGATTTATCTGGGACTGCTTGCCAAACGAGCGAACAACAAAAATCTCCAACTGACAGCAGAGCAAATACTACCCTTCCATCTTCAACCGAACAAGATCTGGGAGATCCTGTGGGAAAGGGGAAAAGACAAAGGAAGCGGAAAGGATGCAATAAAATGAGAAGGCACAAACAAGATCTAAACCTCTACCCGATGTTAAACACCCTCAGAAGTCCTGTAGCCACAGAGGGTGAGGACCCAAAAAACACTGAGCCGATAACCGTATTAGAAGAACATCCAACCATGCTGGAAAGCGAAAAAAGGAAGAGTGGCTCTTCCCCCTTCACCAACAGAAAAGAAATCCGCAAGGGCACTTTCTGGAAAAAAGGCGCACAGTGGGACAATTGAGCAAAACGCAATCACGCACACGGCTCCTCTAATTACACCTATCTCGCAGAATGAAAAGGTGCAGGGCTATCCCTCCAGCCACTCGATAAACCAACTCGGCAGCATCACAACTTCAAATCAGGCGTATACCAAAAGCTCTGTCAACAATCAACAGGGCGTAAGCCCAGTATGTGACAAAGGTGCAGCGGCACGAGGAAAAAATGAGAAGTGCCTTAGTGATCAGAACGAGGCACACTCCCTGGGTCCTTTCACAAAATCAGATTATACGCCTCGTGTCCAAACATCAGAGGCAAATCCAAGGCAGTTTAGGACACCTCTGAGTGGCGACTCCCTCTTCACTTTCTTTTACCCGGAGTAAAAGTCCAAAGGCAGCCATGATATTCTCAATCGCGGAAACATCATAAAGCTGATAGAAGCAACAGGTCTGTCAAATGTTATAACCTCACAAGACATCACATCTATAGAATTCATTGCACCGTGTCATGGCCAAACAAATCTACAAAGGTCACCTGGAGTTCGGCAGAGGCAATGAACAACATTTTAGGGCAAACAGATACTTTCAAGCAGTGGGGTATACTCATACAACCCGGTAGGGAAGCGGGTTATCCACATGTCTTGCCGGCAAGTCAAGGCACTGAATACAGACTAGCTGAACGGGGACCAGTGTACTCAGTCCTCAGGGGGGCATGCAACAAAACTCCTACCCTCGACCACACACAAAGAAAATCAAGAGACGATGGGATCACATCAAATGGGGATTGGGAAGAGATCGGCACATGGTCATGGTTGGCAGGCACTCTCAACACAACTCGACTCCTACGATGACAGCACAACAGGGAAAAGGGCCTCGAAATGCATCCTCCAAAGATCTGCTCATTTTCGGAAATTCAAGATATTATTATTACAAGAGACCTTGCTCTTTGAACTGCAGCAAATAGAAGGCTTCAAAACTCACCACATTCCAGCACAAAAACTGAATCCTTCGGGAAGAGGGAGTGGCGGTCTAGCAATTTTACATTTCAATAAACGGCGCAATCGCCTCATGGGACCTATTAGGTTCATCACACTGCCTTCAGTGTGTGGTAATTTCTTACACTTCTAATAAAGGCCAGCGCACGACCCTGACTTTAATGAACGCCCATGTCCGTCCAAACACAGCATCAAGGCAATCTCTTGCAGACTGAAAACTGGATTTCCTAATCCCAGAAATATTTCTATCTGGTGATTTCAACATGTGGCTAATGTCAGACCTACAAAAAAACGAGGTCACTAAATCACACGAAAGCATCTGGGTCATACCACCGAAGGACCTGCCAGGATGGCACAAGGACGACTCGAAGGGACGTTCCTTACAAGGCAACCTCGGAAACCTGGGCCCTGGAGCCTTAAACGGGCGCTTTCTTTCGGACAAGCCACCTCGCTTCTCTTATCTATTGAAAAATGGTGCTTCGTTAATCGATTACACCTTTGTCAGCCTCTCACTCTTCCATCAAATAACAGGCTTTACTCTTGGAAGCAGAACAGAAAGTGACCACTGCCCCCAAGAAATATCGCTCAGGACCAGTCTAACTCAACACGAAGAAGAAAGGGCACTGCCATCCGAGAGCTACACGATTTACCTAAAACTAATCAAGTGCTCTTTCAGCAACTTTCAACAAGTATCAATAGAGGCCAAACAAATTATTGAGCGCACCAGTAGGTCCACGAATGACAAAATTGCCAATTGGTCAACATTTGCAATTGAACTGATCGCTAAATACGCTAAACCGATAAAGCACGCTAACCTGAACGGGCAAAAGCAGACGCCCTGTTGGAATCCCGCGATACAATCTGCAACAAGAAATATGAATCTAACATGGCGGGCGTTAAAAACAAATCCAATGGATCCTATAAAAATAACAATTGAGAGCGGCCCGCAGCTACCTTAAGAAAGCCAAAAGAGAACAACGCAGAACTCATTGGAACTCCTTCTGGGCTAGATTACAGCAAGACATTAAAACAAATAATTCCGCTAGGTTTTGGCGAAAATTCAACAGTATATCTGGGCGCGCTTCGAAAGTTGCGTCTTCATGTATACTGGAGACTGAGTGGGTCGATTTCTTGTATTTTCATTTTAACGATCGCAAAGAAAAAACCTTTCACCAGAATTCCACCTTTTGAAGACAATGTTGTTCAAAAAGTGGTAGATTGGGCATCTGACTGGAACACCAAAAACCCTTCAATGAAGGAACCCTTCAATGTGGATCAAAAAATCGCATCACCAAAAGAGTGCCCTTCGACTCAAAGTAGTAAAGAACTCACAACAATCCAGAAGGCACAAATCGAAAAGCTGATTAAAAAGGGAAGGAAGGACGGGGCTCCAGGTCCAGGCGGAATCCCTCGGGCTTTGTTTAAGGATGATGCAACTTTCTGGGCCCCGAAGTTAAGCTCCTTATTTAACTTTATCCTGCAAAACAACATCATACCTCCCTCTTGGCAGGGATCAATCCTTGCACCAATTTTCAAAGGCGGGGACAAAAAATCCCCCGGGAATTACCGCCTCATCGCCCTTATTTACAATGAAGCAAAGTGTTTTGCAGGAGTGCTGCTTAATTCACTTAGGGCATGGGCGGATGATCACTCTTGTTGTTCCTCCGAATCAAACTGGTTTTACAAGCAATACTGGCACCTCTGTCAATCTCATGACCCTCTCCTGCCTGATCGATCAGGCGGAGTTCAGTTCTTGCCCACTTTATATGGGATTTATTGATTACAAAGCGGTCTTTGACAATGCGAACAGAGCTAAGCTCTGGTAGAAGCTGTACAGATTTAACATCCCAACTGACCTTCTAAGAGCCATACAGCTTCTACATCAGGACACATGGGTCAGGATTAAGATCGGGGATGGCTCCAGATTATCACTCCCAATTCCGATGACAAAAGGACTAAAACAAGGATGCGCCCTGGCCCCCACACTTTTTAACTTATTTCTATCCGACCTTCCTGAAGCCTTAAATAAGGTAAATTCTCATGCTCCAAAAGTACCTGGTTTCTTGTTGTCAAACCTTCTATACGTCGATGATGTGGTCCTTCTTAGCAAAACGCTACCTCCGAATACTCACACAAGAATGAGCTTCAGATTAAAAGCAAGAAGACCAAATTCTTGGCGGTACGTCCAGGGAAGGCTAAGAAGTTTTTTTGGGCCCTGAACAAGGAAAGCATTGCTGAATCTAATTGCCACAAGTACCTTGGGGTTATTTTTAATAACAACGGCAGATATAAAACTCATCTAGAAGAACAAAAAAAAAGGGTGCTGCACTTGCTTTCGTTATTGGTTCAATACACAAACTACAAGGCCCAACTTTCGCACCAATAATACAGGTCGCGCAGGCAAACATTATACCCACACTAACCTACGGTAGCGAAGTCCTAAAAGGATCGGACAGCGGCCAATTGGATAAAATCATTACAAAAATCTACAGAAGTGTTCAAGCTACCAACTCAACTCGAATCAGGTTGGAACTGGGAATCTGCCATCAATCACTTGCCAGAGCCATGAGTTTTCTAGTGTGCTGCCACAAATTGAGGTCATCGAAGGAAGGCAGCCTAGCTCATCATCTATGGGTCTGTCTTCATACGAACTTATGGCGAGCAGGGCACGATTATTGGGAAAGAGGCACAACCAATTTATGCCTAAAAGATCTTTGGAGCATGCAAGTAAGACAAAATGAATTCGAACGGCTAGCGAAAAATAAGCACAAAAAAGCTGTCTTCAGTGGTAGACTAGGCTCGCCTAGCAAAAAGAAGTCACGGATGGTTGATCCTGCAATCTTATACCCAGTTGATCCCACAGCAGTATTTAACTTTACCATTCACTGCACGAACAAAACTACGTTTTTTTAAAATTGGGATTGGGAGTCATCAACTTGTTGGTTCACTTGCCAAAATGGAAAAGAGATCACAGACATGAACACTGTCGACTTTGTGGGAACCACAAAGAAGACATAACACACATCCTATGCCTTTGTCCAAATCTGCTGAATGAAAGACGGTCCCTTCTTGGGAAACTGTGGAATATAAACATGATTAGATTGTGCAGAGCAGCAGTTCTGGCCTGCTTTAATCCTCGGAACACCAAACTAAACTCTGCTTTAGTAAGGTTCTTGGATCGAGCAGCAAAAAAAAAAATCTGTGAGGGGACCAAAGTCTGTGAATCGCCATCAGCATAACATCTTGGCAAGTTCCATCTGCCGTTCTTTTCTATAATGGACTTAATTTATTCTCCCTTTTATATGTATTTTTGATATATTTTAAAATCCTGTAGGTGCAAAGGTTTTTTTTATTCACGCAATAAAGTTTTTTACTATAGAGTGCATGTCCAGTTATGAGGGAGACAAAGCGCTTTGCAAAATTAAAAAATACATTGTGCAAGGATGGCCTACCAATAATAAATTAGATGAAGAATGTAAAAAGATACTTGGGAGCTCAAGAATAGGTTACCCGTTTCTAGTGCAGATTTTGTGTTATGGGACAACAGAATTGTTCTTCCAGGCCCTTGTTTATAAGAAGTTTGGAAATTTTGCATGAAGGACACTTGGGCATTGTTACAGTTTAAAAAAAAAAAAAAAAAAATGAAGGCTTAGTATTGGTGGCCTGAAGTGGCTTTAGATATGGAAACGTTTGTAAGAGCCAACTCCATCTCCTCTAGCCTCCCGCTCAGATACGATGTTCCTCAGGGCTTCTCCCTGAGCCCTACTTTATTCAACGCATATATGAGCCCCCTAGCTGAGATCGTCTGACCCTTTGGCGTAAAAATCATCACTTATGCCAACGACACTCAGCTAGTGGTAGCTCTCAACCAGGCGAACACCGTAGCACCCAACCTGAGCGGCTGCCTTGAGGAAGTGACCAACTGGATGACCCACTCCTACTTAAAACGGAACGGAGAAAAAACTGAGCTGATGCTCCTAGGACACACACCTATGTTCAACGCTAACTTACTTTGGCCCGCCTGCCTAGAACCACTACCACCCCCAAAAACCAAAATAAAGTCTGGGCATCTGGCTGCACCAATCACTCACCTTCAATCACCAAGCAGTAATGTTATCCAGCTCCTGTTTCGGCTTGCTCAGACTACTACGCAAAATTCTTCCGCTCCAGGCAAGGCAAATTATGGTACAGGGCCTCATTATGTCCCGCTTGGACTATGGAAACGCCCTATACCTGTGTGTTTTTTTTATTTATTTATTTTTTTTTTTTTTTTTTTACAAGCTTCAGATTTTTCAAAACTGTGCGGCCCGAACCCTTTGTAGTATTGAAGAAAGGATGAGCAGCAGCATACTACACCCTTCTTCAAATTGCCCAACGACAATCTACCAAACCTGTTCTGAAATACCTCCACTGGCTCCCAATTAAAGAATATATTCAGTTCAAGGCCATGTGTATTGCCCACAGAACCCTCTGGAAAACTGGCCCGGACATCTGCCATTCACTAATCTCTCCCCACCAGCCTCCCAGACAGTTCCGATCAGCCACAGCTCACCTCGCCTGCGTCCCTAAAGTCAGGAGAGCGAGATGTGGCGGTCGCTCCTTCTCTTACAATGCAGCCAAGCTGTGGAACTCTCTCCCCCTCCCGCTACGAGCAGAGCCCAACCTACTGCCTTTCCGCAAACTTTTAAAAACCTTCCTCTTCAATTAAATTCCCACACCCTGCGTTTCCTTCTATCCGTTCTGTCTATAGCGCTGGGTCGCCTCAGGGTAGCTATCACGGTCTACAGAAACAACTTTATTTCATTTCAAGAGTATGTGAAAGCTGTATGAATGCAGATACAACTGTGAAGGTTTTTAGATCTCCTTCGTGGGTTAGAAAAATTCCTAAGGAGTCTTGGGTAGATTTAGCAGTTGATGTTTTAGGTCTCATTTTGGACAGCAAAGGTGTGCCGAAATATATTACTGTGATGTTAGATTTGTATTTTAAATGGCCTTAAGTTGAAGTGTAGCATAAGGTGAAAGCTACAAAATTGATTTATTTTTTGGAAAACACTTTCTTGAGAGAATGTATACCAGTATCGTTACTGAGTAACACAAGGCCACAATTCACTGCAGAGAAGTTGAATAATTTCCTTTCCAGGAATGGTATCCTAGTCAAGAATGCATCGTTTTATCACCCTGCGGGAAACTAAAAGGTGGAACGTTTAAACAGGGTGATTATGGGGAGTGTCCAAGCTGCTATCAATTATGCAAAGATTGTGCAGAATAGTTGTGCAAAATTGTTCGGGCATGCAGAATTTCTTCTTCTGTGACTGGGTGCAGTCCTTTAAAGGTGTTGAAGGGCCATGAACCTTTTCACAAAGGATAATGGTGCTTGGTTGTGTTCTGAACTACAAAAGAAGTGGTCCTTTGTGGTGGTGTGGGACAACCTGGATTTACTTAAGGAGTATTATGACAAGTGTGTGTGTGTTAAAGTCACTAGAGGAACTTGCAAGTTTTTGCAACCACTGTCAGTCTAAGTGTATCTGTGTTCAACCAAATTGAATGATGGAAAGATCTGGCACCTTGGTAAGCTGTAGAGGTGTAATAAAATCTTGTCTTAGAACACTGAAGAAGTAATAAGAAATAGAAACGTGGTAGGGAATGGTATGTTGTTGTGGGAAAAAGATGATGAAGTGAGATCTAGTAGTCATGGGGTTTCTTGTGATGTTGGGGGACTTGCAATGATAAAGTCTTGTCAGAATGCCTAGCTTTCCACCTTCATCGAAGATAAAAACATCCTTGACTCTTCCTAGTCCGGATTCCGTAGAAATCACAGTACTGAGACCACCCTCCTCGCCACCACTGATATAAACTGTTCGCTCCTCGACCAGGGCCACTCTGCATCCCTCATCCTGCTGGACCTATCCGTAGCCTTCGATACAGTCTCCCATCTCACTTTCGTAGCCAGACTCCATGACGCTGGCATAAGAACTGCCCTCGACTGGATCTGCTCCTTTCTCGCCTGCTGAACCCAAAGGATCAGACTCCCTCCCTTCCTCTCTGAACCCACAGAGATCATGTGGAGTATCCCAAGTATCATCGCTCAGCCCCACACTCTTCAATAGCTACATGGACCCCCTCGCCGCCATTGTCAGACAGGTGACCCTTTTGTAGTGTTGGCACTGTATTAGTGTTGGTTATTGTTTTGAAACCGCACGGAGGCTAATACCCCGTCGCACTACTGCACTTGAAAGGCAACAGTGGCTAGCAGGACAAAGAGGACTACTTTATTGAAACAGTTGAATGACTGGCAACAATAGCAGTGTCCATCGGTAACCCTCACTTGGTGGGGTACCATACTCAAAGTGTTTAATTTCTGTGAAGGTACTGGATCCATATGTCTTGTTTTTATTTGTAAGGGGTTGGCTGTGTAGCAGAAAAAGATCTCCATGGAGTGGTGAGATGGGATGTTTATGGATACTTTGCTTTCTGTATCTTGCAAACTCCTTTAAGAGTACCAGGAGTGCTCTTCTGTATAACAATAAGATAACAAAACAAAATTGTGTCTGGGAGATATCGGGGGTTTCCTGAAGAAGGTGAATGTCAAATACTAGTACCCACAAACGCGTAAATGCTTTAATAAGCATATTACTTTCACACTAGATCTTTGGGACATTTATCAATTGAAGACCATTCAACAGAAGAGATACTCTTACTTTTTAAACAAATTATCTGTTACTGGTGATTGTTGAATGACATGAGACAACTGTCTAATGTGTTCTCCCGCTTTATTTGTTTTAAGAATAGGTCTTTCTGAGTTGGTGGTATCAACACGTGTATTTGTTAATGAAAGGTTTTTTTATGCTTATTTGAATTGTATACAACAAATGGTGGTTCCACCAAAGAGGATCTATATTTTTTTGACGGTGGTCTATTTTGTTCCCTACCTCTTTGGTTTAAGGGCCCCTCTCTTTTACTGAGATTAGTGTTGTTTATGTGCAAATGCTTTACACACTTTTTGAGCTAAGCTTTACTGCTTGTGCCAGGCTACCAAGGTGGTGAGCAGCGGATCGTGTATCCCACACATCCTGACTAGGAAGAAGGGTCCCTACTTGGACAGGGTAACAACCTGCTAACTAGACACCCCCATTTCTAACAATCCTGCAGTAAATCTTCACTTAATATCCTCAAACTGAGAGACAAGGGAGAGAACCTTCTGTAGCTCCTCTTACAAATACAATTAAACTCGCCTAAAGAGAAGGACTAAAATATGCTGTAGAAGAAAAACCGCAAATGATCGAAAATCCACTCTTTAACTACACTTGATGGGCCTCTTGAGGAATAAGTGTGTGTTTAAGAGAAATAGATACTTTGAGGGGGAGGGGGGGGGGGGCAGGAGGAGGAATATATATATATTTTTTTTTTTAGGTCTCGCCTAGGCAGCGCGCATGCGCTTCTCTAGGAGAAGAGATTTTGAAATTGGTCAGCTCTTTTCAAGCACTCGTGCTTGTGCTGACATCCACCTTGGGGGAGCGAGCAGCGGCTCGCTGCCACGCTAATTGAAAACAGATGGCCTATGCGCCGCTGCTCGCTCCCGCAAGTTGGATGCCAGTACAAGCAAGAGTGCTTGAAAAGAGTCTACGACTCACCTCATGGTCCCCTCTTAATCACAAATGTGCTCCCTTCTGTCTTGCAGCCTTATTTCCGCACTCCTGTTGCGCTCTCTGCCTCTGTCTCCTAAGCTCTCCTGCGCCCTCTCACACACTCCTCTCACAGCCCACCGCCTCACTCACACATGCTTCCGACCCGTCCCTCCTCGTAGAGGCAGCTGTGTTTCGCTAGTAGGCGGCTAGCAGGGCAAATTTGGTCTCTACTTTCTTTCGCTTATGCGCTTAAAGATGCCTAGGGCGCATGCCTCCCATGTGTGAATATCTGTTAGGCCTGTGACTGCTTGTAGTGTGATGTACACTGTCGTCCAAAGGCTTTGTATCATGGGGTATGACCAAAACCTGGATAAATGGGGCCCGAGGCAGAATGAGGCTGAGATGTCACCCCGGCCGAGTACCGCAGATGCCGGCCATGTGTTTACAAACTTTGTGAAACGTGGCCTCAGGACGTTTAAAGCCACCTACTCACCTGTAGCTTTCCCTTTATGTGCGAGAGCGGGGTTTGTGGGGGAGGGAAGAGTTGCAGGACCCCTTTGAACGTCTTGTTTACTCTCTTCACGCAGTTTGAAGATCTAATTCAAAGTTCCTTGGGTCTCTCCACAACAGGGTCACTTTACGCTTTTCCTGAACTGCATTGGAAACTGATACGTGTCAACCTATCTGTGAGTTACAAAAAAGTAAAGCAAACGAAAAAATGTCTTTCCTCAGTTCTTTCTGAGTATGCACAATGGTTGTTTTTCCAAAATAGTGTGGTTCAATTTTAAATGGGGACTATTATAAGAGTTTAACATTACTTATTGTGGGAGTCGCATTTCAGTCAGACATCACATGTCCTCATTTAAAGCGGAGACAGGGTAATGCACTCAAATTATTTTGAGACTGCAGTACAACACAGTAAAGGTTGGCAGTCCATGAGCCGATTGCTACTGATCTGGTGCTTCGGAGTCCGCCTGAATCCACATGTAGCAAGGTTCATGCACCTCTCAAACAATAAGGCTTTTGTAAATTGAGTGCATAGTTAACAGTTGGAGGTGTTAAGTCCGTCATCTTATTGTGTTAAGCATAACTTCCTGTGACGCTGATTCTTCAGGCTGTTCTATATGCTAGTGATAGTCTCACACAGAATGTTATATTGCTGCTGATTTGCATTGAGGACCTTGTCTTTCTGTCTGTAAAAAAACATTGCAATTTGTCCATAAATGTTTCCTGACGCAAGCATGTATTTCTGAATCAGACTGCATGACCCAGTGTGTAGTAATTGTATAGCTCTATAATCCCTGGGTACGGCACCCAGGATAATGTGCTGCATGGCTAAAGACTTAGAAGATCCAAAAGGCAAGACCTATTTGCTATGCCAATGCTTGTTTAAGACTGCCCTCACCCAGTATGTAGTGACCTGCTTCTTCATAGCGCCGCTGTCAACACCCTGGTGCAGACACACACACTGTGTGGAGCGCTGATTGTTTTAGAAAAACACTCACACTTTTACTCCATTGGAAGCACATCTAGTGTAGTGCATCTTTACTTTCCTGGAGTCTTATTACTTAGACTTCTAGGTCCTTGCCCTAACTTGGTCAGCCACATCACAGACTTTGTTGCACCCTTCATAATCCACGCCAGCACCTTCATCCTCTTCCAAGACCTACATTTTCACCTGGAAGACCGCATTGGCCTGAACTCTCAACCCCAGAAACTCTGCCTCATCCAGGATGTCATTGGGCCCACCCACGGTGCCAGACACCTCTTGGACCCGATTTTCTCCTCATTTGGCAGCATATCAGTCAACAAGCTATATCCTTCATCTGGACATCTCGTACATAATTCCTAAAGCTTGAAATGTCACACTACACTTCAGTGCCTCCTCCCTTCCTGGGTTCTACAAGAGGCTGAAAATTTAGCTTTCCAAATCAACCCCAGCTATTGGCAAGGCTAGGCATACATACATGCACAGTGCTAGGATACTCCTGCGGGTGATAGTGCACTTCACAAATGCACATAACATTTCTTTACCAGAACAAAACACCTATTAGAGTACTAAGATCACTCCATCATTCGATCACTAGGGATTGATAGATGGGCCCTTCCTGACTGGAGACTCTTACTGTGATTTTTACACTTTCAGTACACATACTGAATCAACTACTTACAACATGCTATTCCTAGACACTCTGTATGGAAAGTTGGCGACACAGAGCTATTCAAGAAAGTTACATTGAGGATGTTGGACTACCTGTTTACGATATTGAACACGATTAAACCGTTCTTACAGATTGTCAATTTTCACTCACAAACTACTCTTTAGCATAACACTGTAATGCCAGATGTTTTGGCGATAATCACTGTTCTAATGGCATGCTTTAGGGATGATGAAACTAAGCAATTTAATTTTAGTTCAAGCCATATAATCCTTCTCACTTCTCCATGGTGATTTTTAGTCTACACAAGAATGAACGTTTCGAATATTTACAGAATAGGCACTTTTTTATGGAGCAAACCACTTCACCGTTTAGTTTTTTTTTCTTTTCACAAAGTTTTAAGACTGATGTTTCGGGAAAACATATCAACTTCTGATTATATACCCTTCTTTAACCGAAACAAACCAGATGATCGGCCATGATGAGCGAAGAAATAATCCACATGGCTATCTGAATCCATCACTCTCTGACCAAATATCCTAACCTACTTTATTGCAAAATGTTTATACCTGGGAACCAGTTATGTCACACTGATTTTTACATCACACTTTCTAAATTATCAAAATACCTTAAAAAAAAAAAGAGCTGTTCTCGCTTTGCAGCAGATGCATTTTCCTATCAGCTGCCCTAGTCTTGAGGCATTCTAGTTTGCCGTCTGTAAGGTATTACGTGATATACTATTGAAACACATCCATGCAAATTCATATACAATGTTGTGTGAATGCTAAAGGTTATTTTTCATGCAGCAACTATTGCTTAATTGATAACCAAATAATAGAAACACAGCACAGTCAACTATTTCTATGACTTGTGGAAGAACTTTAGTGAAATATTCAAACTGGATTGACACATCCCATTGGGAGGGAAACTATAAATAAATGTATTTGTTGTTGGAATAATTATCCCATTTCAACAACTAAACGTGCGATTCCCTTTCCACCTTTAATGGACAAGATGAACAAATGAACTAAACTTAATTGACTAACAGTTTTCTATTTGTACATATGCCCAGACTAAAATGGTATGAATACCTTTTTGATTAATCTTTACCCTTGTCTATATTCTGTTGCAGAAAAGTAGGAGCCTTTTCTCATAGCAGCTGAGTGTAGTGCTAGTGTAGTGGAGACGTACAAAAGTGTACTTTGCTCTTGAGTTCACTGCGAATACCAACAAGTGCTCTGTGTGGTGGTAAAATGTGCAAACTCTTGAGTCTGATACCCCTCATGGAAACTGTTTAGCTAGGCTTTTGATTTGGCATATGAAGCTCGGGACTGCCGTCTTGTAGAAAAAATGTACCATTATGCTTTTTAGACCTCCTGTATTTCGCCATGCTGAGGGCAGTGGAATTGATGCATATCATTTGTCTCCATAAACAAAACAAAGCCTTGATTTACTACTTGAATTATTGGTGGGTTGGGTGTGCAGTCTGTTGATAGTAGTATGTTTCAAATGTCTCTGTTCAGCAGTGGACAAGCAGTCTTCTGGATTCTGAATGTGTAACCTTAAGAGAGTAGCATGATTGCAATTCAGTGAGGCTAAAGTAATCTGGTAACGACCTTCTCATCTGGAAGCAAAATTGCATATTCCAGTGAATCTAGACATGTCTTGGTGGTAGTTGTGAATAGATTTGGGCAACATTTGTGGTAACTGCCGAATTGTGTACTTCTGGATCTGTTTTTGATTGTTGCCAGACCATGTGGCCCATTGTGCATGGGTGCTAAATGAAGTTTGCTGCTCAACATGTGACTTAGATAGTGCAGACACCAGAGTGGTCAGCCGACTTATCAATCTGGGCACTTGCAGAGAGGCCTACAATTGATTTGTGATTATTTCTTGCAGCACTTGGGAATTTTATGCTAGATGTGACACCTTTTGCATTGCAAATATTTTTTTCCACCTGGTCGTTCGCTTTTTGAAAGATCCTCTGAAGTTCCGGTTGAGGCGGGGTGGTGACGGGATGTGGACTGCTGCCTGCCGTCAGGACATGGGTTAGTGAGTGCCCCCATTTGCGGCGGCTGCCTGTGACACGCGCGTGTTTTATTCCCTAGAACCAAAAAGTTCACTTTATTCCTTTTCATTTTCTAGCAGGAGAGCTTGGTACTCCGAGTAAGTAAAGGGGGCCCTTTGCTGTGGGATTGTGGGGGTCCATCATATAGTACTGTGTGTGCATATTAGCTATGGGGAGGGGGGTGGGGGGGTCATATGTGTAGCTTATTTGATAACTTGCTAGATGATGCAAATTGTGTAACCTAGTATTTACAAGTCTTGTATACAACCGTATTGGCGGAAGCTTTAATGTAACATGCAATGTTGTATATGTGCATTTCCGAATCTGTAACCAGGTGACATTAAAAGGACATACAATTTCACCCTCGCTATTGAAAAAGATGAGTGCTTTTCTGAGAGGTGGTGAAGTGGTGCTCCACATTTTGTTGTGTTGACAGTTGTGATTACTGCGCACACCTGGCTCACCTTGTGTGAGGTAGGATGTTTGGAACTGCAAGTGCCCATTGACAGTCTGTCATGGGACCTGTCCACGGTCAAAAGGGGGCGTTAATGTTTCTCATCCAGGGAAGAAATCTGTCAAAGGAACTTGTCTCTGGGCAGACGATAACACCCACACAACCTAGCCGTAAATACCACAAAGACCCTCAAACACAGACAACACACTTGAAGAAAAACATGTCCAGGAACTTGCTGACTCACACACAACGCATGGAAAGCACACCAACACGCAGGGACCTACCCCTGCATAAAACACACATTTAGAACTACACTAACATTCTGAAACAAGACGTGCGCACCCGCCCATGAAAACTGTATTCAAGCACACACAGCTACCCCCCAAATCCCCCCCCCCCCCCCCCCCCCCCCACACACACACAACCGCCCTCTTTGGACTTGTACTGGGCTCTGTAAGGGCTGTCTGAACACTGTTGTTGCCGGGATTATATTCAAAGGGGTCTGCCAGAGCCAATGACCCGCCACCAGCTGTCCGATTTGGCTCACATGCACCCATCCAGGTCTCCACTGTGTTCTAAAGCTGCCCCCTCAGAGAGCCACAATTCTTGTGGAGAGGGCAGGAAGGGAGGTCTTGGAACTGGATAGACCATGCTAGCATCCTGTTGGCAATCTCAAGGTGCTGGAAAGATAAGTTCTGGAGGTTGTCTCCAAGGTGGACAAAATGGCATAGACTATAGTGATGACGGAGGCTTTGGAGAGTGGTGGCGTTAAGGCCCCTGCTGCATTGGTCAGTTTTGCTTCTCAGGGCTCCTGTGATGCTTAACTGCTTGATAAGACAGGTGGCCTCGGAGGGGGCGGCATCTGAGACCTGCTGCATGCTAGTCAGAGCCCCAAGCCTCATCCCAAGAATCACTTTTGCATTCCCTAGATTCCAGGCCATAGAAATATATATTCCACGAGCACCCGTAGACAATAATATCTTTTCCAAATCTTGTATTTTCAGTGATATGACCTCCGAAGGTCCATATTTTATAATAAAAACCTCTTTAGACTCTAACATTTCACGCTGACTGGCAATATTTCTCTCCGTGTGTTCCCATACCTGTTGTATTCCACAGTTTGGTGTTCACTTTCCCTCCATGTTAAAAAACAGTAGATGTTTAAGCACGCTAGCTAAATACATATAAGGTCCTAAAGGCGAGACAGCTTGCATTGCAAATGCTTGTTTTTCCTTGGAGCACTCCATGCGAGTGAGCCCATGTGTTTTCTGGCTCTCTCCCTCATGTGCTGCTCCACAACTGAAATCCCTGCCCATCGCATTCTGTGTTACTTTCTCTCGGCCTCCTCTTCCCTGTTTGTCTATTGTTTTCCTAAGACACTCATTGTCTGATTAGTTAATGATTCTCCAGTCACAAGATTCACCCTCTGTATCTGACCCCACCCCCTCCCCCGAGCACCTAAGTGGTACGACCCTAATTTTGTTAAGAAAACCACCCGAGTTATTAAAATAACTGCGAGTGTGTAAAAAGTGAATGTGTATAACTGCTGTTTTGAAAGACAAAAATATAAAACTTTAATTTAGATTTACAAGGTTCAGATGTGTTCCTTCTGAAATCAAATCTTTTCGAGTTAGATTGTATATTATAGCCAACCTTTTATGGTGATTAGCCCAGGATTAAGAAATGGTGGGCGTATTTCCAGGTCCTTATGGTAAACACTTCCAAATGAGACTCTGGAATTGAAAGGCAGGGCTGTCCTGAGGGTAGGGTGTTAAAATAGTGACATGGCAAGAACTGTTATTCAAAGTTCGAGACCGAATCACATGTTTTGTATCTCTTCTTGTACATAGCCGTTTTCTTTCTACTACTTGATCTCTAAAAAAAAAAAAAGCGGAAGTGCTGGTACTATCTTTCCTAATCGGTCTGTTGAAAGAAACCGAATCAGTGTGGAGATGTCAAAAGCCTGCCTTCTGCAAGTTGTGAAGTAGTTTGTTCTCCTAAACTTACATCAGAGGTTATTTCAAAAGTTTCAGTGTTTTGGTACTTTTTATGTGAAAAATGGTCTTTGTGGGTTAGCTTGCTAGAAAGCAACACAGCTTTAGCCGTGTTAGCATGGACCTTGTTCAGTCTGGCTACTGACCTGTTTATCTGTTTGCTGCATGTATGTACACGCATGTATGTACACCTGTATGTAGACACGTATGCACACATGTACACGTATATGCATGTACACATGTATACACACGTGTACACACATGTGCACACATAGACGCACGTGTGCACACTTAGACG
Source organism: Lissotriton vulgaris (assembly GCF_964263255.1). Lineage (NCBI taxonomy): Eukaryota > Metazoa > Chordata > Amphibia > Caudata > Salamandridae > Lissotriton > Lissotriton vulgaris. The sequence goes on from NC_141693.1 coordinate 1,104,668,559, forward strand.
TGTGAACACATAGACTAGGCATAGCCGTGGGGGGCACACCCTTGTGCACACACGTACACACACGTGTGCACATACACTGCAATATGCAATTTATAACCATTTTTGAGTGGAGGGGCCATGATTCAAAAGAGACCATCCTCAAGTAATTTTTTATGCCGCTAGTCTCCCCCCACCATGGTAAGAAGTAACGCATAGTACTCTACACATCTGCATATATGTTTGATGCCATTATACCTTTTCAATGTGTATTTGTTTTAATAAAATATATTAACCTAAAATTGGATGCAATGGATTAAATTTGTGCAGTATGGCAAAATTACACAGAAAAGACCTTGTGACTATTAGTGAAGTTATTCATAGGTGTAAGATAATTGTTACAGGCAATGTGTAAGGCAGTAAATAGTGTTTTTGTCAATTTTGCTGTGTTGTAGTAATAAACTCGAATTTAACAATTGAACTGTAGTAATAACTGTGTGCGCATTTATTAGTTCAGTTGTTTGTCTGGATCCCTGTGTACGTTATGAATAGTTCAATTTTAGATGTACAACACGTGTTTGTAAGTGAAGTGATTTATGGTAACCTTACTATGCAACCATATTAAAAAGAAAGCTTTAAAGGATTGCTCATGTTGATGGCCTGTTGAGCTGTTCTGTTGTCAACAAACTTGCAAAATGTTGCTGTTGAATTTCACTGTTAGAATCAAATCTAGGCCCCTAGTGTAATTTTCCCGATTCATGCCTTTATATAGGTATACTTTATCATGTCCTTATATAGGCATAGAAATCACTACCCTATTTGGTCTAAGCCATACAGCCCAAATACGGCAAAGCTACTTCCACTAGGTTCCGAGAATTAACAACGATTTCCTGGAAAACCCCGCCTTCAGCAGCTAGTAACTTCCCCCTGCTTGAATATTAAGTTCTCCAGGAACTCCTGGCGTTTTCCAAGAATTTAGCCTTTGAGTGACTATATTAAGTCCAAACGTGCGTCAAACCCGGCACCTTCAAAGTATAAATATGCCCAGGTTTGCCCAGTCAAAGACAGTGGTTTGGAGCAGATCGACTATCTACTTGCCCGACGCCCCGCAGCAGCAAGTGCAGAAGGAAGCCGACCCTTCAGCTGACGCACTGAGAGAGATGCTGTCTTTTCTCTTGCTGAGAAATCCAGCTCCAGTGTTTCCGGCTTACCCTTGCGGGTATCTGGGAAATTGAGTCCTGAGAGAGAGATACAAGACCTCCTTCATTCTAAAACCAAGGTACGGAGCTGATTAGACCTCTTATAGAATTCTTGGAATAGATTCCTGGCAGAGAACTACTAAACTTAGGCTACTCCTCACTTACTTCCTCCCTAGTACTAGACGTGTGTTAGGTACACCGGGGTAGGTGTATTTTAGAAGCACCAGTTAAGTACTTTTAGTCATTATTTATTACTGTATGTATTTTATACATTTTATGCACTTTTATGGCTTAGAAACCATATCCTGCTTTTACAGTACTACTTTATAATACTGTTTGTATTATATGCCTTGTACTTTATAACCAGTATTACGACTGTAGCAGTTAATTTCCAATGCTTGAGAAAGAAGACTGTTCAATAAATACTTTTATTAAAAAAGGTCCTCACTCTATTTCTCTGCATCTCTGGTGAAACGGTAGGGAGGACGGTGGCAGTCTCCCCGACCCGCTGACGCTTCAGGCTGTGAGCAATTGATTGATGTAGCACATGATTTTAAAATTGAAATTGGTGACTGAATTTTAATAGCCCCGTATTTTAATAACGCATGTAACTAATTGCTGTCTAATAGCGCTACAATCAGTGGCTACGCGCTTTAGAGCAAACTTACTTACTGTAAACCCAACCTGGGCTCAATCACCCGTCCTGCCGTCCCCGGTCCGACTCAGCAACCAGTGCCGTTGAGCGGAGGGCGGGTCAGGCAGAGCCAGGTCACTTCCGCCCACATCGAGCGGTCAGCGCTCTAGCTGCTGCACGCAGAGGGGTATTTAGCCCCCTCGTCACTAAAAGCGGGGCCATGGCAGTAACATCTGGGGACTTGAAGGTATCTAGGCTGATCTACTCTCCACAGGCTTTAATGTGCTTACGTTCCAACTTGCTAACAAACAACTGTAAGCAACAACTCAACTGCTTTCCTGAAGGGCCATTTTCGTGTAGGTTCTGTCATAATCAATTCAAGACAGAAAAAGACACATCCCTCCAACAATGCACTGTTAATATCCCTACTGTTTTTAGTTCAGGGAGGAAAGAACTTACTGTGCAATATCAGATCCTTAGCAAAACACTATATTGAGGTTTGGGACCTCATCTCTACACATAGCCGATTTGTGCTTTTTAACGGAGACATGGCTCAAACCCCACTCTACTCCAGCTTTCACCCTTGGTATACCGGAGGGCTATAAGATTATTAGAATGGACAGACCCAAAAAAGTTGGTGGGGGAATAGCAATTGTATTCAAAGATAACATTTCGGTTTCGGTTATCGATCAATGTTGTAACCCGTCTTTGAAATGTTGATCTTTAGGATCGGTTGATCTGCTAAATACAGTAGAAAAGGAGCTTCGGTTTATCGCCCCCCAAGCCCCATAAAAAATACTTCCAAACAGTTAGTGGAAGCACTAGCACCTCATGTATGCCCAGATAAAGATTTTTTGCTGCTTGACGATTTTAACATTCATAGCGAGGAAGAAAATAATAATGAGGTACAATCCTTCCTGACCGACATATCTTTAATAGGACTAAAACAATGTAACAGTGGACCCACACATCAAGCAGGGCACACCTTAGATATGATAATATCCAATTTCCCTGGTATTGAATGCTATGCACCTAAACAATACCATTGGACAGACCACTTCGTGCTTGAGTTTTCTATGCCTGAGAAGGACGCATGTTCCATTCACCCTGTTCAAATTCCTTCCAGACGAAGGCAAATGCATAAAATTACCAACGTTAATCTTGAACAGAAATATCCCCCCCCCTCTCATTCTGCCTACAGATGACATAAATACCGCTCTTTCAAATTGGGATCTAGCCGTTAATACTGCGGTACAACAAATTGCCCCGCTAAAAACCTTTAAAAGGAGCCTTGCAAGGAAACAAGAGGTCTGGTATTCGGAAGAACTGCGTAGCCTTAAACGCAGGGCTAGAAAGACAGAAAAGATATGGAGAAAATCCTACTTGGAAGAAGACAAAACCAACTATCAAAAGGCCCTTAACATCTTTCACAAAGCCATACGATCTGCACGTAAGAACCATGTTACCGCACAGTTAGAGGCAGCTGGCAACGATTCGAAAGTACTGTACCAGATTGTCAACACTTTTCTAAAACCTATAGCATGTGAAAGTGCAGACATGGCATCACAGCACCTTTGTGATAGCATCTCGATTTTTTTCACTGAAAAAATCGATGCCATTTATGAAAAGATAGAGGCACTTATCCCTGCCTCGAGCAGCCAGGATAATCATACTTTGGTACAAACAGGGCCCATTAATTCCTACTCCTTTAATGATTTCCCTGAAATATCTTTACCAGAGGTTCAGAAGCTGCTCACTGACATCAAAAGTGGGAGCCCGGCTGGGTTCACTTCCAGCCAGGCTCATGGGTCCTTTAGGGAGAATACTGGGTCCTGACATTCAGAGACTGGTGAATCTCTCACTTACAACAGGAAATGTCCCACAGCAATGGAAAAAAGCCCTAGTCAGACCAATTAGGAAGAATACTTTCTCCCCTTGGACCAACATGTCTAATCTCAGGCCAATTTCCCTGTTACCATTTCTAGGGAAAATCATCGAAAAGCACACCAATAAACATCTATCTAACTACCTTGAACAATCAGGCAGCCTTGATCTTTCACAGTCAGGTTTTAGGCCAAAATATAGCACCGAAACGGCCCTGCTGTCGATAACGGACGATCTGCGGATGTACCAGGACAATGGTTATTCTGTTGTCCTGGTACTGCTGGATTTATCGGCAGCGTTCGATACCATCTCACACAACATCCTGATCAAACAACTGTCTGTGAGTGGAATCGGCGGTAAGGCACTGGACTGGATTAAAAGCTTCCTCTCCAACCGCACCCAATGCGTCACCATGGGTGAGTTTAGGTCGGAAGAGGTTAAAATCACCAAGGGGGTCCCGCAGGGATCTTGTCTGAGCCCGACCCTGTTCAATACCTATGTGGCTCCCTTGGCAGAAATAACCAGAGCCTTTGGCTTTTGCCCAGTGTCTTACGCTGATGATAAACAGCTGCTTTTCCCCTTTAAACAACTAACACCGGAGATTATACAATCTTTCTCCGATGGGATGAAGGCAGTAGCGCGGTGGATGTCTTCCAACTTTCTTCAATGTAATGTTGGGAAGACCGAGGTGATGCTTTTCAGTGAAGCCAGGGTCCAATGGTCCCCCGATTGGTGGCCACCTGACTTAGGCCCAGTACCTGAACTTAAATCAATAATCAAGAACCTGGGGGTTCGATTGGAACCGGAGTTGACCATGAAACAACATGTCAACACCACTGTGGGATCTTGTTTCCACGTGATAGGTCTCCTCCGTAGGATATTTCCTTTCCTCCCTGACTCCCATAGGAGAACTTTAGTCCAGGCTCTAGTTATCAGCCGTCTTGATTATTGTAATGGTCTCCTGGCAGGTGCAAATGAAGAGGTACTAGATCGTCTGCAGGTAGTGCAGAATACAGCAGCCAGGCTGGTGTTCAATGCACCTCCCAGATCTCCATCTAAACCTCTACTACACAAACTTCACTGGTTGCCTATACGTCAACGAGTGAAGTTCAAGACCTGCTGTATCATTCATAAAGGTCTTCATGAATTAGGACCAGAGTACTTGGCTAGAAAATTTGTTCCATACGTTCCCACCCGCACCCTTAGGTCCAGTGAACGACTGTTATTGAACGTACCTAAGATAAGCAAAACTAGGCTAGGCGGTAGGGCCTTGTCTGTGGTGGGTCCTAATTTCTGGAACGCGCTTCCACTCTCAGAGACCATGTTCCAACCATCTCCGTTTCAGAAAGAACTTGGAAACTTTTCTATTTAGTTTATTCTAGCTAAGCATCTTATCTCTGGATCAAGATCAATTGTCTGAACTAAGTTTTAACATCATTGCTACCCTCTATAGTTCTTCTGGCCGGTTGTCACAAGCGCGGAGATACTCCTACGGGAGTCTATTCCTAGCGCTATATAAACCTGCAAATAAAATAAAAATAAATAAATAAATAAATAAAACGAAACATGCACGATTGACTGAGTGAAATAGCTGTCTATTGTTTCCGCAACTCTAGAGATTTGATTTCTTATTCTTGGGAAACAAAGTTGTCATGTTTATGCGGTTGTCAGAAACGAATCCCTTCTTGTGAATTCGAGAGTTTCTAGTGACCTTTGAGCTAGCTGGCACTCACTATTAAGTTTAATATATTCGATAGACACCTAGTAGACCTCAGTCCTACGTCTAAACTGCAGTATATATTATTCCAATGCGCAGATCCTATTGGGAATATAGGAACTACACTACATCACATTTTCGTTTTTTAGTGTTTGGTCTTTGGTTGAACAAACTGCTTATTGCATTGTAAAACACGGATTATTGCTAAACGCTGAGTGCTTTAGAAAATTTAAATCCCCATTTTGAACCTGGGATTCTTAACTTTTTCCAAACAGTACCAAGGAAGTCAAAAACACACAATGGATTTTTATATAGCGCGAACTTGACTCTGTTGCGGGTATCCGAGCGCTTTACATTGCACCAGTTGCTTTACATGAGGATACATTCATTTTTGTTAGGTACAGGGAGTTTGAGTGATTTGTCCAGAATCGCAGGATGTTCAGCGTCCTTGCCGAGTCTCGAACCTGGTACCCCAGATTTTAGGTCTACCGCCCTAGCAGTTAGGCCAACTCCTCTCCTCTCGTATGTGGGTTGGCTTCAACCGGAAATTTGGAAGAGTTTCCTATTATTTTTTATTCACTTAGACTTCATAGGATAGTTTTTATTCCTCAACTTTCTCACATTGTCAAAAAATGTCCTTCCAGTTTGTCAACCTCCCGTAAATGGCGTCCAGAGGTATACAGGCTATCTTCAATTGCAGCCCAGTAGTCTAAAAGTGGATTTTTAAAACTTTTGTGTTACTATCTGTTATTATTATTGTGTGCAATTTCCAGAGTTAACCGTTGCTCGGGATTAGCTGGCTTTTTGTCATTCTCAGTTCCTGATCTCTTTTGTATTAGTGGCTTTGTTCCCTATTTGGTGTTTGTCCCTCCCTTGGAGCATAGGTTGTTTACCCTTGCTTTTGAATAGTTGGTGTATAGGCTTCCACTGTTGACATCATGGAACTTTTGTTTGTTGTGGTCTACATCATGTCCTTGCTTGTTTAGCACTCCCTGGGACTGTATGTGTTGGTTTTCAGAGTGCTCGCTTTACTTTATCCCTGCCTCCTTGTTGCTTCCTTCCTGCTGTCCCTGCTGATGCTCCACAAAGGTGTATTAGTCACAAGTTGGTGGCCTTGATAATGCTATCAATGTAACCCTCAATGCAAACTTTGTGCTCATTGGTAGTCTCGGTGATGGGTCAGTGACCATGGTGGTAGCCACTATTTACTTTGCAAAACGTGTGATGACGCAACATCGCAGACATCTTAAAAGTGTAGAAAGGAGTGTTTTCATTGCTTTCTTTACTGTTAATATAACTGCTCGAGCATTGGAAAGCTGATCAAGTCACTCACTGAACATTTGGCAAGTGACATAACTTGGCTTTGCCACTGACAGTTTCTTTTCCTTTTGTACCTTGTGCCTTTTCTAATTCTGCCCTTCCCGATTTGCTGGTAGTCCTGAAAACTCTTAAATTTGGATTGTACTTCATGCCAACAATGTGTATTGTTCCTTGTTTAGTGAAGCATGCGTTACACACGGTTGCCTCCCTTGCTAAGTCATTAGAACTGATTGTCTCCCACCAACTTTACCAAACACTTGAGTCCAGTGGATGGTTGAGATTTCCAGTCATGAGTTAGACCTTTATCAGGGGTGTGGAATTTAATAAAATATCTCCATGGGGCAGGTTGCTCCATAAATCTACTTGTCCTGTAACAAAACCCATTTGCACCTTTGGTGCCATGTAGAGCAACAACAAATTATGGCAGCTATCTCATTATATAAGAGCTCTGATATAGCCTTTCTGATCAGCCAGGGCTCAGACCATAATAGCGTTTGAATACTTGCAATCCCCTTATGTTTCCACAGATCTACATATTGGGGCTGAAGGGAGTGGTAAGCAATAGTTACGGGGTTAGAATGGCCTTTTGAGTCTCTGCTAACCTACCAACTTGCATGTTTTAATGGTTTTCAGCAGCCCTTCTCTAATCTTTGCATAAACTCAATGTTGGAAATGTACTCCTGACAATGGCGGACGTAAACCTTCTTCCAGAGTTGGGTAAAGTGGTCGGAGGGGAAGAGAACTGGCAAACAGTCAGATTTTCGCATGAGTAAATCTACACATCCATATTTGCCCATGCTAAATTGCAGTTCACAAATATTTTCTAGGATTACTATTTCTTTTCCTTATTCTGTAAATGCTTGGGAATTCACGATAGCCATATAGCTGTGCTTAATGCAAGGATATATAACGTGGGTGCACTTTTGAGACTTTCTTTAATAATGGGACCCCTATTTTGGTGTGGAGTTGACCGTGGCCTTTTGTGTTTATTAAAATTTTGTGTCTCTCTCACTCTGTATCGGCTGGCTGTAATGTGAGTGACTGCATTCTGCTCTTTCACAAGGAGCATATCGGCACACAATGTAATTTTGTTCAGTGCCAGTAACTACTGTGGCAGTCTGTACTTTGTGAGACCCAAAAATAATTTTTGCTTTTGCCAATGTTATAATGGTGAGAACCCGGCAGCTCCCACACCAATAAGGTTTTACAAAAACAATGCCAACACAAGTCACACATTGACAAAACCAGAAAGCTGACCACCAATTTCAGACCTACTGGCTTTGCCAATGCTTGTTTATTTTTGTTTCCCAAAATCGTATTGAAACTGGCTACACTGATTTTTCCATTATGAATATTTTTGGGAAATGCTAGCAAGCCCAAACACATGTTACAGAATGATGCTGCAGTGAAACGGTACCTGAAATTTTACATTAGTTTAGCAAAATGTTTTTTCCTGCTTTCATGTTTTTTATGAACATTGCAATCTGAACTCTAAAAATATTTTTTTTCTTTTTAGCAAATCCTTTGCAAATTAATTTTGCTGTTGGTGATACAAAAGTGTAGATTAAATGCTCAGTGGAATTATGTGGTATATAAAGAGACCTCCTGTGCATACAACAGACACCTCCGGAGATGTTGCACCTTCAGGTGTTGCAGGGCCCAGCAACCGAGTGGGCCCGGGAAGATCACTTGGATCGAAGAGGACAGGGGGCCTACAGTCCTGGCCAGATGATGAAGGGAAATTGTGGAAATGTGCCTTCTGCCAGCCATACTAGTGCAGGGTCACCCTTGGTCCATGGGTTCAAATAAGTAAGCGGAATCGACACTGGAGTGAAGTAAAGATCAGATCATTTATTCATGAGCAGGGGGCCTCGTCCAACAAGCACCAAGGGATATTCAAGGAGGAAGCGCACTGAGCAATGAAGACATGGGTTTTTATAGGAAAAGATCACAAACAGGTGACGCCCTAGGGTGTAAATAGAGCTTTGAGAAAAACACACAAATGAGGTAATGGTGAGAACCGACAGTCTTGGTGTTTTGGCCACTCTTAGCGTCTTGAGGCTGCACAACAAGATATGTTATCTATGTAAACTTTATTCAGGACTTAACCATTGTCTGGAAACTCCGAGCAGATGCCAGCTGTTCTTTTGCGCTGACTCGGCATGTATACACAGCCTGCAATACCCCAATCTAGATACTTTACAAATGTTTGTGCAGGTGAGGTGACAAGGATAGAGCCGAGGCTGGACATGAGGGCAGAGGTAAAATGGATGATGCATAGCTAAATTCAAAAACAAGAAGAATCTTATTTTATATTTCAACAGTCTTTCCTTTTTAGCCTATGCTAATCCCTTTTAAAGTAATATATTAATCTTGTATGTCAATCCTCATCAGTTCATCAATTTCAATTTGCATCATCATTTGGCTATTTGATTCATGAACATTAATTGGGGAAGGCTTGATACTGTTACAAGTAGCTATACAAGCTGTACATATCACAGGGGCACACTGGATGCAGCAACAAGTGAGAAAGATGGCTCCTATAATTACTATCCCCATTAATAATTTCCAGCCCCAAGCAGAAACCACACCACACAACCACTCGGACCAAGTCCATGTTCTTGTTCCTGATGCATTTCTGCAGCTGTTTTGTGCAGTCTGGAAATAGCGGCATAGACAGAGAAGGAGCATTGTCAGGAATGAACACACAACAGCTCCTTCCGATGATGCGACATTCTCCACCACGATCAGCCAATATCCCATCTAAAACCATTCGATTTTGCAAAACCTCAATCCTGGTAATTTGGAGCTCTTCTTTGATATTTCCAAGAGCCATTGCTGTTTGATTAGTCACTGCCTCTACCACTTGGGTCAAGTGTCTTACTTTTCTGCTATTCAGGGCTAGACCTACGAAGAAAAAGAGTCCCAAATTAAAATCTACTTCCTGCTGTAATGAAGTGTCAGTTTGGTCCACTTCACCACAATTTATAGTTTGTTTCAAGGAAGTGTCATTAAACAGTTTTCGATCTTTGTGATAAGATGCGGGTGCTAAAAAAACTGGAGGAAGCTAGAAGGACACATAGCATATTCCAGAACATCAGATTCGCAAATGATAGTAGCCTTTGCTTCCACAAATGCAGTAAGTGTTTCATGATAGAAAACTGCTATTGTTTGTTCCAGTGATATTCAATGCCGTAGCACAGCCACTTTTTCCCACAGGGATACTGCAGATACTGCTTACTCAGAGACTTGCACAGGGTCTTGTAACAGCGATAACAGGAGGCCCATTCCCCTTGGCTTTTCGAGTGTTGGGGAAGACGTACCTTGTGGAGGAATTTCCCTTGCTGTATTCCTCAATTTCCCATATAGTTCCCTTGGCTTGTGGGAGACCATCATCATGAGGGTAACACACCTTATTCAATTGCGCATTAAGCCCCCCTACATTAGCTGTAGAAATATTATTGATTTTAGAGGCCCAGAAAAGTCCGAACCAGGCTCTACAGGAGCCATTATTTGAAAATGGCAAGGGAATGAGGGGCGTTATTCCCTTCTGATGGACTGGCAACATTCCACATACCCATCAGTTGGTAGTATTTGTAGCATTATGAGTATGATGCAACATTTGTATGAAAGTATTTTTATGATATGACAATCAATGCTTCCTTTCATGATAGGGAAGCGTGAAGTAATAATGTTCCGTGGGGACAGGAGCATTTGCGGCAGACTGCAAGTTTCGAGCTGGGATTACCCGCTCCACTGTCCATAATGCTGCTGAAAATATATCGAACAGAAAAATCAGGACCACCATGCACAGTCTTGTCCTTCGCTCTCCACTTGGAAACCATTTTATGCATTCTCTTTAACAGTACTTAGTACAACCACAGGTCGTAGAGAGACTCTGGAATCACTGAGCACGTATCACAACTTGCACTGAACCTAGTTCAGCCGATTCTGCGATTCCACCATGCCACAGCCGAACCTCCCCACTAATTAGGAGCAGGTCCTACGGTGTGTGTATCCGCTCCTTCCCTTGGTCGCAGATTGTACCTTGTTACCGCAGGCGTAGTCTGATCGGAGAACGGAGTTTCTTCATTCTTAGGGGCGATGTTATTCTGAGTTTGCAGTATTTCCTTCGAATCGACTCTGCCTTCTGGTTGAAGAGCAGTTGCTGGTGTCCTCTTGTAATGGGAGACATGAATCCAGTTCTTCTGTTGGTGACGCAGACAGCGGTCTGAGTTGTAAGCAAGACTTGTTCGGGGTCCTTCCAGCAGCGTTCCAAGTTTTTGGAGCGTTAAATTCTTTGTCAACACAAAATCGCCAGGCTGAAGACGGTGGGCTAGACCTTCTCAATTGCCAGGCATGGCTTCATGTACCTGCTGATGGATTAGAGACAATGTTACCGTTAAGTTTTTTAAATAATCACTATGGACCGGGTACTGTATTTCTTTTATTCTATTTGGTCTCTGGGGTCCCTACACATTCATAGGCCTTCCGAACACTACCTCATAAGGAAAGAGATCAATCTTACTGTGTGGGATGGACAAACTGATTACAGGGCTAGGAACAGAGCATCTGGCCATTTAAGGCCCGTTCTTGCCTGTATTTTAGCAAGTTTAAGCTTCAGTGTGACATTGGATTGTTCTAAAAGTCCTGCTGCCAGGGGATAATTGGCTCACTTTGGCTTTGGATTCAAGCTAGCCTGGCTGATGACTGCTGATTAGCCAGAACCCGGTCCCAGGATGCTTATTTCCAGTCCAGGGAAGACCTGGCTTGGCAGTTAGGGCTGGACTGTTTCCATGAGGCACAGGGTCAGACTGATTAGCATATGGCCATGTCTGAACTGGTGTGGCGGAGGTAGCTAAAGAATGATTATGGATTAAACCCAGATCAGTTAACTGTGGGTAAGTGCTTGCAATGTTCCACACTCCCTCCATCATTCCCTTTGGTTTTGCTTTGGGCATAATTGGCAGCATGAAACTTCTGTTTTACCCCTAGACCTTTTATTAGGTATCTATTACCTGACCAGGTTGGGGTTGCTGCTAAGCTCTTTGCCAGAGCTGGTTTTCGACCAATTGGGTGGGGCCCAAAACCAGCCCCCACCCGTGCGGCTTACCAGGGGATTGCCGGTGCCCACTACGACCAGTCCGGCCCTGCTGTTGTCAAAGCAGTATTATCTTTGGTCCGATATGCCTCTACCCTCTTTCTATATGAACAAACCTCCACTAAAGCATACTTCAAGTTGTTTAAACGCTCCAACTGGATATAATCCATTTGAAGTGCTTCGAAAGGTACCTGGGGTGGAGAAAATCCACCTGTGGGGGTTGATACTCCCTTCCCGGGATTGTGTTGTAAACATATCAGACAATGCTTTACTAAATGTTCAGCTGTTTTACGAATGTCTGTCCCAAACCTGTTCTAGTTGGGAGATGGTGTTATTAGCACTAATGTGGGCACTCCGATGAGCCATAGTTAAAAAGGGCATTACATGGGCTTGAGGCAATTTCCATTTTGACATCTCTTTGGACCTCCGACATCCCTCATTATCTAACTCCCCTTCCTTTTCCCATTCTGCCTATTTCTTGTTCTGTAGCTGACTGTTGTATCTCCTTAACCTCTGTGTACATATTTTACCATCTTTCAGCTTAGGACCGTAGTACATACATTCTACTTGTGTGAGTACTTGCAGTTGCTCGTGCTATCCCATCTGCGAAAGCATTTCCTTGTCCCACCACTACACTTGATAATGGCCACACTTTTTGGCAATGTCAGGATGGTGAGGAGGCTATTTACCAGGTCACCATGTTGAATCTTGGCACCATGCGAAGTTAGGAACCCTTGTTCCTTCCAAAGCCTGCGAAGGTTGTGTACCACACCAAATGCGTACTGGCTGTCAGTGGAAGTGTTTACTGATAGTCCCTGACTGAGTTTACAAGCCCTCAAAAATGCAATGAGTTCAGCCGCTTTGGCCGATCTCTCTGGATTGCGAGCTGTTTCTATGACTGTCTGCAGCATTTTTATGGCATTCGCTGCATAAGTAGTGACATCAGGTAATCTTAAACATGAGCTATCCACCCATAATTCTCCTTCTGGATCTAACAGGGCTGTGTCTTTGATATCTACTCTTACCTTGGTATTTTTCTGACGGAGGAACAAACCATCATGCAAATCATGGGGTTGTTTAGGTGGTAAGGTTAACAATGTGGCAGGATTCAATGTCAAACATCTCTTGAGTGTAATATGGGGTGCCAAATGCGTGAGGTCATATCCTGTGAGCATAGCACTAGTCAGGTGTTGTGTCTTAGTTTGGATAAGCAGTGCATCTACGGAATGTGGTACCATAACCATTAGTTTGCTGCTTAATACTACCCCTTCAGATTGTCTTATCGATATGGCTGTAGTAGCCACCGCCCTAAAATAACCCGGGAGTCCTCTGGCCACTGGATCCAATACAGCTGAGAAGTAAGCACATGGGAGATGTTTGCTGCCGTATGGCTGTGTCAAGAATGATAATGCACACCCTTCTCTCTTGTGTACATATAGTGTAAAGGGTTTGGTGTAATCGGGGGTACCCAACACAGGACCAGAACAAAGGGATGCACAAAGCTGTTGATCTGCTATTTGTCATTCAGAGGACCATGGTAGAGGAATTGGAGTGTCTTTGGTAATAAGGGACAAAAGGGATTTGATAATGAGTGAAAAATTGGCAATCCATTGTCTACAGTAAGAGGTAATGCCATTAAGTGCTCTGACTTCTTTTTGTGCACGGGGAATGGGAGTGTGTATGATAGGATTCAAACTATCTTCAGTGAGAGTGCATCCCTCCTTGGACAAGAGGTGACCTAGATAGGTGACCTCTGGTCAACAATATTGCAATTTATTCTTAGACTTTATGTCCCTTAGGAGCAAGACAGTGCAATAAGGAGAGGGTGGCTTCTTTGCAATGTTCAATTGTGTCAGCCACGAGCAGGATGTCATCGACATATTGGACAAGTGTAAGTTCATCCAACTGTCGTTTGAGTGCCTGGCTGTATATGCTAGGACTTTCTGTACAGTCTTGAGGGGCTCTACAAAATCTAAATGAACGACCTTTAAATGAAAATCCAAAAAGAAATCTACTATCCTGATGTATAGGGATAGAGAAAAAGGCATTCTTAAGATCAATGACAGAGAACACCGTGGCTGTGGGTGGGACCAAAGTCAACAGGGTGGTAATATCAGAAACAACAGGATATTGAGGAACTACTATCTTGTTAATTTCTCTCAAATCAATCCTAGATTCATAAACTTTATCCTGTATTCCATCCCCTCTTTTAAGGACACGAAGAATTGGGCTATTACACATATTAGAGGGGACTTCCTTAATGACCCCTATAAGTATCATGTCATCAATGATGTGTATTAGCTCATCTTCACCTTCTTTTGAAATTTTGTATTGCAGGACACGTGGCAAAAGAGCACCTTCCCGAACCAGTTAGTGTACTGGGGACATGTCCATTCTCCCAACATCTGTGTCTGCAGTAGCCCAGACGCTTGGGGGAATGGAATAGATGTCCGAGCATGGGGAAATACTACATTGTTTGGGCAATGTTTTCATTCCAAAGGTGACACACACCCCAGATTGGGAGCAATGTATAGAAGCTTGAAAATATTTCAAAAGGTCAAGTCCCAGCATATTATCAGGGGCATGCGGGGAAAGGAAAAAAGGTGTAGAAGTACTAAAATTGATAACCTGTAAAGGTATTTTTTAGGACACAGGGCTAGGGGTTTGTGTTCCATCGAACCCCACTGATGTTGTTATCCGGGCAGACAAGGGTGTCCCAGGGACCAGTTGTTGAGATCACGCTACGTGTCGCCTCTTTATCTGCTAAGAATTTCTGATCCTGCCCAAGTATGGTAGCTGTTATATAGGGTCCTGACTGATCTACAGGTATCTCAAATGGTCCTCCTTGTCCTATGCTGGGAGTGCTGATGGGACGTGCTGTAAAAGTCTGGGAAATCTCTTCTTGGTTTGAAGCACCCATACGTATCTTTATGGACACCCAATTCATTGTAGGGAATACAGGATATTGCTTACTGTTGGTGCCACTTGGTGCGTTGCTGGCTCCCCAGAAAGATCCTTCACTGCCATGTTCTCTGCCACAACCTCCAAAGTGGTAAAACCCTCCAAATATCTTATGGTCTTTGCATTGGAAGGAATGCTGCGTCTGAAATTTCTGGACGTTGGAAGTGTATGATTGGCCTGACCCAAACTCTTTCAGCCCCACCAAACATGTTTTAGTTGAACTACTTCTTCATGAACTGTTGCGCCTTGCCCAGCGACAAAAATGTGTTAATGAAGCATGAAAGATGCTTAATGAAGGGTTCACCAAAGAGACCTCCATTTGCCACCGGCCCGACTTCTGTGGTGGCTAACTCGCCCAACCTGGGCTCAATCTTAATTAACAAGGATAGTCTCTGCTCTGTCGAAGGCACAATCGGCATTGCCTAAAAAACATAGGGCTCGCTGAACCCAGCCTGACAGATTAGTGGGGTCAATCATCTGACCAGACTTCTTGGCTACTTTGATCATCTGCGCATCTTGCTGCAGAGACGGGGTGGCGGGTCAAAAACACGCACAAGGCCCGCAGTGGTGGCAAGTAGCCTGCCCAATGCTGGAGGCCACCAATGGCCTTCCTACCTGCATCATGGAGTCCCCCTGTACCCACCCCCCTCTCAGGGGTCGCCGCAAACACCACACTGCTGGAAGCCTCCTAAAGGGAAAACCACACGTATACATAATAATGTATAGGAATAGCACTCATTAGGCAGTAATATCCAATATGAAGGAAAATCGCCTATCTGAGTGCTGAGCAGGGATAAAGGAGAAAGTGCTTTTCCTTGATGTTGGATATGTAGGACTGACACTATTGTTACGTTAAATTGTTGCAAAGACTCTTGGTTTGTAGTCTTTACATTTTTTTAAAATAATTATATTTCAGGATAATCTTAGACTCTGGTTAAGAATTTATTTATTTAAAAACATTTTTTTTTTTAAATTGATCAAGTGAATTTGATGTGCATTTTAGTAAACTGATAACCACTCAAACTATCAGAAAAATCCTCTTCTACTTGGAAGTAAACTGGTAAAGTTTTAGTTTTAAAGAAGTTTTTTTGGGATGTCTTGTGTTAAAATTAACTTTTCATTCTACTTAATGGGTTTGATATTGGTTCTGAAATAAGAACACAAGAAGGATTTAATTTTTTTGTATCTAAGTAGGAATCACTTTTGTAGACTTGTGGAATGCTGGTTCAATTTGTGCTAGGGGGAATGTTAACTTAGCCACGCTATTTATAAAGATTGAAACAATGAATTCAATGTAGAATTTTGAGATACCATAAAATATGGTTTTGATTTTCCTGCAGTATTTAAAATTTTTCTTTTTTTGCTTTTAGTTGTCTCCAACATTACTTAACATGCAAATATTGCCAAGCCAACAGCTCAGCACACATAGAGGTGAACCTTTTGGCACTGGCAAATCTGGTTTGATTCTTAAGAGTAAATTCATTGAGGGCCTTCCATCTCTCTTTTCCAAACTCCTCATCCACACAAATTGTAGGGACGTTCTTCGCCATGCAATGGCGCCACCTGGTAATGTTTTTCAAGTTAAATTAACCTTCCCATCAATTTGTGGTACCTTGGACTCTTCAGTAGTTTTAACTCTGAGCTTGCAAATAATTGCAGTATTATCAGAATATAGGTAGGTTGATGTGTTCCATAATTTTCTCAAGTGTTTCTGATTGAGATTAAGACTTTTGTGCCTTATGAATATTCTGATGCACTGGTCTCATAGGATTCTAACAGTGTTCCCATCATTATTCTGGTTTTAGATGGAAGGCTCTGGACATTTTATGCGTATGTAGCTTAAGAATTAACTTTATTTAAATTGTGTTTTTTTAAAGTATTTTATTTTGCTTTTCTATTTAAACAGTGGATCATTCAGTACATGCGGGATCAGTTTGCTGTAAGCTATTTTGGCGGTTGATTCCTGAATATTGCTTACATTATACTCATCCTGGAGTCTGCTTGCAGGTGGTTCGTTTGGCACAGATTTCTTCCTTTGATTCTAAAATTAGACTACAGGTCTTTATAGTGAGGATTCATAATCTGGCGTCTACCTTTCATGGACATTTTGCTTTTCTGCTTGTGGCTTGGCTCACAACCAGAGCAGAGAACAGACTCCAGTAGTATTCCAAGCTGTGATGCAAAATTCCTTGTAGCTGTAAAATGACATGCATGTTCATTTTACATTTTCTTACTAGGAAGGCAGTACCTACCTAATGGATCCCATCTGCTTTATAAGTTATCAGACTTTACAGGTTCATACTGGGGAAAAAAGGCAGAGAGCAAAAAAGAGTACGTGGTGTTGTGAAGAAGAGAATTTAGCATGTGACACAAGCCATGTGTTTATTGTGTGCTTTGGTAACCATAACAGGCAGATTTCAGTGGGTTTAAGTGTTAAAGCCAAAAGCATAACTCCTTTTAATGAACATTTTTTTTGGTCCATTTTCTTCTTTTAATATAGTACTTAATTCCCAACTCGGCTGCACCCTTGTCCTAATTCTGCACCCAATCTGCCAGCTAGTCCTTTGTGCCTGTGAAGGTTGGGTGCAGGACCTGGCCTGCATCCGGTGGGGGGGGGGGGGGGGGCAGACAGACACTCTCCTGTCCCCAACCAGATCTGACAGTGGTGACAGATTTCACTCCTGGAATAGCGCAGCCATCCGGGAGAGGTGGAGTTCAGAGGGCTCTGTCGCTGGTGGGATCCGGACTCTTAATCAACCTACCGGAGTTCCAGCTGATCAGGCTAGCATTAAAAACTTTTCTACCCTCCATCAATGGGAGGCTAGTGCAGGTGTCCACGGTCAACACCATCGCCATGTGGTAGTGCAACAAATAGGGCGGAGTGGGGCTGCGGACCCTTTGTCTCTGGACAGGGCTGGGACATCAGGGCATATCCCTGGTGGTCTCTCTGAGTGCTAGGGTGAACAAATTCAGCCAAGATGCCTGCGGATCACAAATGGGGCTTCCGTCTGCAGGTGGTGAAGGTCTCTTTTGGCAGTGGGGAGAGCCTTTGTTAGAGAGCACACAATGTCAGCAGTGCTGCATGCTGGTTCTTTCGCCTGGATCCGGCCTCTAGATCTTCATTTTTTGATTTTACCGCAGCCAGAACCTTTTGCATGTTAACTTCTCATTGGTACCAGCTGTGCCGCCTTCAATCTTGGAGATTCTTGTTTCAGGCACGGCTATCGATTTTGTAAACGTGCCCACCATTGTATCTACCCTCAAAGTCAGTGTGTCATTTTTGCTGTCTGGCCATTAAGCTATGTTGCATGTGCACAAGAAGAAAATGTTGCCAGCTTCAGGGTGAGGTGCCTCTGACCAGTCTGTAGAGCGGGCCATGGTAGCCTTGTTTTAGTCAAAACTCTGCTTTACCAATTGTATTTGTTTGTTCTGGGGGGGGGGGGGCTTTGAATTGGGTAACTACAACTTTTCTATATTTGATGCCTCCCCCCTCAAAGATTCACACTCAGTTGTGGGTCTAAAGACCGCAGAATTGTTTTTGGTTTTATTCAGGGCTGGGGACAGCAATTCTTCCAGCCCATGAAGATAGTTACGTTTTACAGGCCCGGACTGGATCCGGTTGTAGGGTTGCTGGATCACAGCAGCCCTGCTCTCCCTGTCGTTCATGTGCCATGCAGTTCAAGCAGACGCTGCAGAAATCAATATACTGCTTCTAGATTGCGTCCCAGAGTCCCTAAGCCCCCAGGGGTTTAAGTCTCACTGTGACTCACCACTCTGCTTGTGGAGATTCCATGTAGCATCTGCTGCCTTACACGATCATCGCCGCTCTGCAATTTTTAGTGTTTCAGGCGGGCTGGCTAACTATTTTCTCTTCAGGTTGCGGAGGACCCCAGGCATCGAGGCAGAGCGCGATATCCCGTGGCAATATTAGCAGCCAGTATCAGCTTGTGGTGTGATCGAACGGCCTCTGTGCTGATGGCAGGCCACAGCAGCCCCACCCTTCTGGCAGCGTCCGCGCACTGGGTGGTTTGCTTGAGCAGACCACCATGGGAATCAATGGTCTCCTTTCGGACTTCTCCTCAGTTCTGTACCGCTCCTCCGCTCTGATTGGCACTAGCCGCCTTCTCGTCTCCTACGCCTCACTTTGGGGTGCTGTTCATAGGCACACCGCAGCACCTGCAACCCAAGCAGATCACCGGCTCTACTTTTTCCACGGTCACAGGCGGGCGGCTTATAGTGCTGCAAAAACTGAAAGAACAGTTTTGGTCGGCGCTCCGGTCATCAACAGGTAGCAGTCTCCCCTTTCAAGCACGCCTTAGACACCAATGTTGTCTTGATTGTTAAATTGAGCAGGGTAAAAGGAGCCTCCTAGTTTAAATCAGATGTATGTCCAGTTTAGTCTTGTAGATTTTTTTAGAAAGGTTTGACTCCCGGAAAGAGTAGCGTTTCGATGTCTTGAAAATCCTTGTTGGACAGTTGACTCATAACACGCTTAATAGTGGCAGTATCTAATCTAGTTTTATTGACTGAGCCTTTGTAAATAGCCAGGGAGACCTTCGTGGGACGTTGTTACCTACCCTTGTTTCGCCGTAATGACTGGCCGCACCGCTTCGCGGGTGCGGCTGCGCGGTCTGAAACGCCGCCTGGAGATACTGCCCTGGGTATGGGAGTGTGCTGGGGCGGAGAGGATTTTTCACCAGCACAGGAGTGTAGCGCTGCAGGGACTCTCTTCCCCAGGAGTCCCTGCCTGACCTTTGCCAGCTGGTCTGTGCCCCCTGTTAGCCCCGCCCCCTGGTCGCCTTTGAACTCCAACATAACCGCGCCAGTCGCTCGCTGTGCGAGAGCGCCGGGCTAAGCCCGGGCAAAGGGCGGGCCCTCTGCGGCCCTCTGCGGACTGAGAAGGACGGGACGGGCCACCCCCCCTGGCTACTTCAGAAAGAGGGTAAAAACCTTTTCCTACTATTTAACTCAACAACAAGGTACTTTTGTTATCCGATTGAGCAATCCTATTAACTGATTGATCACTCTCCTGTAATCACGATGATACGAATGGGGGCAACTAATAAAACTATCCCACAAAGGGGCTCGCCAAAAAGGACACAAGACTTACTAGGAAATAAGGCCACTCAGCATTCTCTCTTTAATCCAGGGCCAAATGAACCTATACAGTCACCCGAGTGGTTAACTACAAATTATTCTCACGTATCTGTCTTTGACTATGGGAATAGCTTAACAGGGCTAGACGAACTAAACAGACTGTGTGGAACTAAGTACTCTATAGCTGCAAGCAGTCCTGAATACATCACCGCCCCAAATGGTTCACAAAACTTGATTAACAGTCCGTACGAACGACCCCAAACTAACCCAGCAGACGCCCAGAGCACAGTAACAGCACGGCCTCCACCTGGTAAAAGGAAGTGCGAGACAGACAATCAAAATGGGAATCAACCTAAACATCCCAAATTTGTCTTCTAAGTCCTTGCTGTCTGCGATTACTTCCCCTTCAACTCCAGATCCGGGTGAAACTGTGCGGAGGGTTAGATCTCTCACCACCGCCCTCAGTCGACCTTACTGACCCTCATTGAACGGCTAGCTAATTCCGCCATTTCACCATTGTTGGCAAAAATAGACCTTCTGGGGTTTAGACTTACAGAATTAGAGACTATGATCAACATAAAACTGGCCCCCAAAAATAATCAGGTAAATACCAGGCAATCCCCTTCATCTGCTGTTTCTGGAACCCCTAAACCAACTGCACTAAGCACCAATACTCAGACTCAGGCCCCAGCTTCTAATATACTAGATTCAAAGGACCCTCATCCT
Source organism: Lissotriton vulgaris (assembly GCF_964263255.1). Lineage (NCBI taxonomy): Eukaryota > Metazoa > Chordata > Amphibia > Caudata > Salamandridae > Lissotriton > Lissotriton vulgaris. Next base: position 1,104,689,174 of record NC_141693.1, read on the forward strand.
CTGCCAAATCGTGCATTTCCACAACGCAACACCACCTGTTCAGGGTCAAACATAGCACCTCATATTCACTTACCACCAGGGGCTGCTCCCTTTGTTTACGTTCTATCAGGAGTGCCACCAATTACACAGGGGAAAATTGAAACCCAACATGAGTTACAAAACAAAGTTATCCACTGGTTATCTAGGAACAGACCCCTGCCTGCTGAACTTAATGGCAGAATACTAACCGTTAGAAGGGTGGGATGGTTAGGTCCCCTTCGAAAGGACATCATCGGGGATCTGGTGCTAGTGAAATTCTGCAACAGAAACATTGTTTTGTTCCTCCAATCTTGGTACCGGCAAGAAGAAGATGGCCAGATACATACTGGGGACCTTTATGAATTTTACCCTCATTACCCCGCACTTAGACCAGGGGCAGGCTACACCCATGCTATCGGTAAACCTGTTTGGAGAGCGATCAATAGCAACCTCCATGCACCTAACCGTTCCGATATGCAACGCTACAGAGGCTTTAACCAGTAGCCTATGGGGAGGGCTATATCTATGTAACGGCAGGATTGCTAGAATATATAACTGCCTAAATATTGTGTAAAGTTGTATTCATTACGAATGAGGGATGCACATTTTAGGACCGGGATCCTTTCTTTGGACAATTTTTGCTTTAATTGTATGTTTTTAAAATTGTATGCTTTTATGATTTGCATAACAAAATCGAATAAAGCTAAATTGAATTGACTGAGCTTAAATGCATCTTAAGTATTAACTTAGAAAATATTTTAAGTTCCTTTTTAATTACTTTGATTTCTTCATTAATTAGGCCCTTCTAGATGAATTGCTGTGACCCACTATGTAAATTGCAAGGACGGATGGGGGAGGTGGGGGGTTACCACTGTCAATGTGCACCTCGAATGTGTTTCTAGGCCTTTTTCAGGCTTGTCTCTTGCTCCTTCTGTGACATTTTGGTACTTTTGTACATTTTCCTTTGTTCTCTTCTCACCCAGACCCTTCATCTTCTGTTGTTAAATGTCCATTGGTCTCAATTCACTAACAACTCTCATGTCTTGGTTAACCCTCCCTTCCCCTTCCATTGTTTTCATCAGCGGTATCGACTAGTCTGAGTCACTTGCGATTGAGCATTCATCATAGTAGTTCAGTTTCATGGACGCCCTACATTTTGTGGCAACATCACCTCCGCTTGGAGGTAATTTCCAGCAGCTACATCTGACAGGAAATGGACCTCTAGTAGTGATTTGAGGCACTGTTGCTTCATGAGGAATTTCTTATTTTGCACTGGACTAGAGAGGGACTTGTATTAAAAACTTGAGGAACTGCAGCTTTGTGTGTCTTGTTGACGAATGGATGGATTCTTTCATCAAATATCTTTACCTATTGTGTTGATTCACTGACCTTTTGCTTCATCCTTACACAGCATATGGCCTTGGACTTTAATATTAGCAACTGCAGTAATCGTCAACCGTTTACTGCCACTCTAACTACTGTGTTTTAGTAATCAAGACACTTATTGAAATGTATCAACCTGGTGTTTTCCCCAAATCATCATACCTAAAGTTTGTACTCATGAAGGGCTATTAGTCAACCAGCTTTATGAATTAGGCTACTCCGTTGTCCGTTAAATTATGCTCGTTCGCAACCCATCACACACAGTATGTAAGTGGATCCATTTACTTAGACGATGGTTAGATTGTATACCCATCTATATCTACTGAAACAGACACCAAAGGTTACCTTACCTGCTTGAATGCATTTGAACTTATTGGCCTTTAACGACTTAAGGTACTTTAGGTTTGTGAATAACTTGCCAGCCTCAAGACAAAAGAACATAATCTCGACCTCCGCCCCCCCCCCCCCCCCCCCCCTATATTCAGTGCCTATGGAAAAAACAGCATGATAGGGTTGTGAATGCACTTGAATAATTAGTCAGTGACTGCTGGTACGTACATTTATTGAAAGTTGGAGGATAAACTCTCCAGAACCCAGCTTTGGCATATTGACTCCTCCTGTGCAAAACGAGCACTATTCATTCGAGTTAAGAAAGTGTATGTATTTGTATTTTGAAGCCACATACCCTCAGCTTTATGAAGGACATGTGATGCAATATGTGAATGAAAGGAGATTTCACTATAATGAACTGTATTTTATTTTTAACACCAATATAGCGCCACTCAATAAACTATTTGATGAGAAGGTTTAAGGCACATGATTAAACCATGACTGACAGTATTTGTATGTACCAGATTGTATTCACAGAGCATTTCAAAGAAATCAAGACATTTATTTAAAGTCTCACTATTGATTCATCGCCATATATCGGATTTAGCATATTCACTTATCCTATAGAAAACAAGTACAGTTCATTAGAGTAACAAAAGAGTAAGTGTTTTTTTGTGGGTGATGCCACACCCCATCTCCTTTGTGAAGGGCATTTAAAGAAGTTGCATCCTAAAAGGGAAGGGCATCTAGAAACGAGTTATCGCAGCTTTGATACTTTAGAGGGACATCTAGTAAAGGTTTGAGATGCTGCTGTCTTACTAAAGATTTCAAGCTGTTGCTTCTGACTTAATACGGGACATTTAGTAACGACTTTAGGGTCTGTAGCTATGCGAAAGGTTCGACATTTTGCGATACACAGAAGGCAATTTCAGTGGGAAATAAGTTAATTAGAGCGAAAACAAACCACTAAAATGCCGATATAACAGTTTTTGTGCAAAGAGGATATTGTGGCTCTTTCGTTTAGGTTGAAATGTTCACCCGCCTGCAGACTCTGTAATCTGTAAAGAATGTTGGGAAAGATTGAATTCTGTGGTGTTGACCTTTTAGATCTTGTTCTGATCTAACGCCAAGAATACTCTTTCAAACCGAGCCAAATGTGAAAGGGTTTACATAGCTGAAAATAGCAAAAGAGTTAAAGTATATATATACTTTCTGGGTTTGTTTTAATTCTGTCTTTATAACATATTCCAGCACACAGTAAGTTTATGTAGCTCCGAGGTCAAGGTAGTGTTGTAGCCATTAATACAGGTTTTTGTGAATGTTTGTAAAGATATCTAAAAATGCAAAAGGTCTGGGTTTAGCAATGAATTTACAGTTTACAGGGTAACTCCCGATTGCTTATAAAACACTCTGAATGCATACAGTAGCAGTACAGCATCTTTAGTGTCCAGTAATTCTGTGGGACCACCACAGTCCATAAACCAACAAAGTGTACAAAAAGATTAAAGGCTGTTCATGCAGCAAGTAGCTATATCAGGATTTAAGTGTTCATCACCAGAGAAACCCAGACTCTTTTGTGTTGTGTTTAAGTAATGCAAAAACACATTATGTAGGAACCTGTTTTTATGAAGTACGGAGCGTCTCTTTTGGTACTTCATAAATTGAGAATGTTTTCTGGATCAGGGCTAGTTACCTTGCCTAAATTCCTCAATCGCTTCTTTTCCTTTTAATAGAAATTCATCTTTTTAGAAACGCATTCAATGTTTCCAGGTTTCTTGTACGTAGGCTTCCCCGGTTAAGAATTTATCAGTCTGTTTGAAATTTGGATTAAAATGTGTGCAGAGCATACAGCAGACATGGTGATAGATCTGCCCCTCTTTCATTTAGTGATTTAATTTGGGTGAGCCTCTACATTTTTGTTATTGCCTTTAGAAAAGAGGTGGTCCAAGTGCAGAATGCGTTGACATGGAATCGGGATATATACTTGTTGAGATGTACACAAACAGAATGTGCACTTTTATTTGGTATGCAACTCTGATGTCTGATTGCTCGATTTCTATGGATATTTTGGGAAGGGTATGGTATTATTTGTGGATTTTATGACAGTAACACTCTGGCACAAATCTTTGGGTGCCTAGTGTGCTACAAATCATATTTGATATTGCTAATTCGGGCATACCGGAATGGCCTTAATTACTTCGAGTCTTGGCCTGATTTTCACTCCTTCATATTTGTGTTATCTCAGCAGGTCCCCAAAAGTACAGAATGCAATATATTAAGTTATTGGAAATTGCTATGAAATCAAGTCCAATGTGGAAATTGTCTGTTTATTTACAACTATATTTTTATGTGGATATAAACTATAGTGTTTGAATGCCAGTAACTTTAGTTAAGATTATGCAAGTAATACGGAATTAGAGGCTGTATTTATCAAAGAAAATATTGTGTACCAATAAAAAAATGTTTTTTAAGCAATAACCGTTTTAACATTTGGATTACTAAAATACAAATATTTAGCACATAGACACAGAAACATTACCTGAATATTCCCCCCCCTAGAGGGACGAACTCCTCATGGGTGAACTAGTGGAAAAAGCAGTCTCTTGGACATACCGTACCATATGAAACAATAAACCAGACACGTGCTGGAAACTAAGAATAAAGTGGGAACGGGAGTTGGGGGTCTTAGAAGCCCAAGACTGGGAAAATGTGTTGATGCACCTGCAAGAGGTTGCCTTTAAGACACGACTTAGAGTAATTAAATTGAAATTCTTGCACAGGACTTATTACGACCTGGCAGGACTACATAAGATAGGAAGGGCAGAAACACCTAAGTGCCTTGGATGTAGCAAGGATACTGGTAATTGTTTTCACACGATATGGGAGTGCCGCAGAGTGCAGATTTACCGGGACAACATACTACTAGAGTTGGAGGCAGTGACAGGCCAAAAGATACCTAGAGATCCCAAATTTGTGCTGCTAGGCATAAGTACAGAAGTGGACCTCTCGAAACCACAATTGTTGTTAACCAATCTTGGCTTGGTAGTCGCCAAAAGAGATTTGGCACGTAACTGGGGGAGGGCACAGGTGCCCGCAGTTGACGAATGGAAAAAGGGGATGGACTTGTACATGATAGGTGAAAAGACCACGTATGTGGCTCGTGGATGCCCAAATAATTCTTGAAAATATGGACTCCCAGGATACAGTATTATGGTCTTGAGATACAGGATTTGCAGAAGATGGCTCAATCGATAGACTATTAGGGAGCGGGAGGTGGACAAGGGGTAAACCAAGAGATGAGGTAACCGTGAAATTTATGTTTATGCTTTGTTTTGATATTCAACCCGTCACTACCAGTGTATAAGCAGAGCATTGACCTCCAGCTGGTGTTTACCCTGGACAGTTCCTCTGATTCCATCCTTCAATTTCAAACTACCATGCTCCATATTCAGAGCTGGATGGGCTTAAACCACCTGAAACTCAACCCTGGCAAGACTGAATTAATCTTGCCTGTGAAGAGCAAATTTTCTTGGGCCCTCACTACTGGCTGGTGAAATTGGGTCCCTCTCCTGTCCCCTCTTCATTGGTAAAAAGTCTGGGGGTCATCATAAACACTGACTCCTCTCTCAGAGGCCAAGTGGGGGCAGTGGTCTCGTCCTGCCTATTTCAGCTGCGCAGGATCAGGAAAATTGCCCACTTGCTTACCCACTCTGCCCTGATACAGGTTGTGATTGCCCTGGTACTGTCTCGCCTAGACTTTTCCAATTCCATCTACCTTGGCCTTCCCTTGTGCCTACTCAAGCGCGTCCAACTGGTACAAAATCAGGCCGCTAGGTTAATACACATGCAACCTAGATGGCTTTCTGCCAGACCCCTGTTGGACAAACTTCATTGGCTGCCTATTGCCCAACGCACTGACTTTAAGTCCGGGTGTATAATCTTTAAAGCCCTGCACGGTAGTAGCCCCAAATTTATCAGCTGCCTAATAGTAAGGCACGCTCCTCTCCGCAACCTACGGTCCGCTCATCTTCAGCTCCTATCTATTCCCACTTTCAAGCTCAGACGCCAGGGAGCGCTTAGGTTCTCCTACCTCGCTCCAAAACTCTGGAACTCCTTGCCATCAGTAATCCGGATGAGCAATAATCTTCTGGTGTTCAGGAGATTGCTTAAGACCTGGCTGTATGAGGAAGCTCTTGTGTATCTTCCCTTTGATGTGACATCTGTCTGATTAGCGCCATGAAACCGTTTGGTGACCGTGCGCTTTATAAATTCATAATAATATAAGATTAAGAGCTTGATTCGTTTGTCTGAGACCGTCAACTGTATTAACGCTGACCTAATGGAAAATGTTAATAAAGAAAGTTAAAAAAAAAGACCAATATTTACTCACATTTTTGTATTAATTTACAGTTTGTGTGACTACATTTGGAGAATTTCACTCTCCTTCATACCTCCCCATCTCTCTTAATGTCTGCTTTCATCTTTTCTCTCTTGCTCCACATCCTCTTTTTTGCCCCTTCGCGGTCTTCCTAGAGTGACTACACTCTAGTTCCACCAGTCGCACTTTAAAAATTGTTAGCTGTGCTTATAGGGAGCAATCCCAGCCTCGAAGAGCTGTTCATGTAACCACTGCCGGAGCTGGCTTTGATTATATTTTCATAGTGGCATGGGAATATGTTATAGTTGGAACAAATTGCATGGAAGAATTGAGAGGGAACAGGTCTTTGTTGGAAGGAAGATATTAAAGAAGTAGATGTTTTGTGAAATTTAGGCGCAAAGGGAGCATGTGTGTGACAGGTCATTTTCACACTTAACACGTATGAGAAGGTCACTTTCCATGTGCCTATTTTCTAGTCTTTATATTTTTAAGCTTTGAACGTGAAGGAGCTGCGAGTTGTGCTAATACCACTAGAGTTGTGAAACTTGCTGGCAAGATACTCAATTTACTTTTAATGGCTTTGAAAATGATACAGCAAGGTTTGAAGTTGGTTCTTTGAGGAAAGTGAACTTGTGCCATATCTCTCTTAATATTTGGGGCAGGGGACAATGTGAGGAAGAATAGCAGGGTTTCTCTCTGACTGATTAGTGACAGCGACATAGTCCTGAGGTCTAGGAAGCCAGTTAGCAGGATGTTTTTCTTTTCGCTGTGTGATTAAGCGTAGAAATGGACCATAGATTACAAGCGGATTAAAAAACAGTAGAGGCCTGGTTTGTTTTTTGTGCACAGTAAATGAAGGTGGTTCCTGGTTGGCGGTTTACTTAATGTTCTTTTAAGGGCCTTGGTGGGATACTAGCAACTCAGCACAAAGAAAGGAATATTGACGTGGATACACCTTGGAGTTTGCCTCCAGACTCAAAAGAATTTGGTCGTTGTTAGGCTTCTTTTGAAGTACATGAAATATACTCAGTTTAGATGATCTCAAGACCAAATTTAAGTTTGTGATTTTCGTGCTAACAACACAGTGAAGTGTTACTGAGAGTCATCAACCAATCGATAAGAGGGTTGTCTTGTTGACGGTGTGAAACTCGTTTCAGCTTCATGTAAAAATTTAACAAGGATTAGTTTAGACTTGAATGCTCCATGTGATCGTACATAGGGATCTGCATGAGTCAGTGAATTTTTCTAGAAATGCAGGACTCAGACCATTTTATTATGTTATGTGAGATGCACATGTTTTAGTGGTATGATACAGGCGGTCAGTGGTGATAAACTATACTGATGGGCCAAGGAAAGCTGCAGGGTAGTAGTTGCAGCTGATCCGAAAACGTATATTCCACCATATTGATGTTAGCAAAGTTGCAGTCGCATCCTGATCCTCACTCTCTGAGCCGATCTGCATACTCGCCCCATATACAGTGTCTTATGACGTTATCAGCACACCACTAGAAGGCCACTTTAGAGCATAGTTAGAAATATGTAATAGACCTATCTTAATTAAATGTTTGAAATCTGCATGCAAGATTACCAAAGTAGTCTGGCCTATTGGGGATCTAGAGATTTGACAACAGACCGTTGCCTCTGAATGCAAGCGTAGGGCTGGTTAGTCACTTGCTTAGCTCGGTCTTAAATGTCATAGACTATCTATTAGTACAGCCTCTACAAAGATGTGCATTGTCATTATAATGCACTGCTACTTTTGGATGGAAAGAGTCGGCAGCTTGATGCAGGCATTCATTTACGGCCCAGTAACTTGGTATACATTGATGAACCATGATTTAGATTTTCTTGACAGAAAATAGACTAATAAAGTGAATGGCATTTACGACAGTTGAAAGCCTACTTCATATTGAGTCTTAAAACCTCCCCTCTTTATTGATGTCACAGAGGCACCGTTTTGGATTTGACGCGCTCTAGTGGTTGAATTCTGGCTTCTCTCTTCGGCATATAAACTGGGCTATGCTGCGGACACGCAGATGCTGCGCCGAAGGTGCACCATAGGCAAGCCCATCTGCTGCAGTTCAGGTCTGGTTAGCGTCTAGCGCCAGCCAATCTGCCATTGAGTCTTTCCCTTGTTCAGTCAGACATGTATACTCATGCGAAAAATAGTTCTAAAATCATACAAAATAAAAAATGACAGTGATTTTTGTAGATTGAACAGATAACTGCCCTTAAAACAATTGGTCCTCATGTCCTTTTTCCTTTGTTACCTCTGCCTCAGCCATCTGCTTCTATTAGTACCTCTATTCCTACTAAGTTTTTACGAAATTGGGTCAACAGGCAGCTTCATTTGGTTCTACTTTCTCGGCCTGTCTAACTGCAGATCTTTACCTAAACACGCTATGTATAGCTTTAATCTGCTCACAGACGACAAATGGGACTCAATGTTTCTTACCGAAACATTGGTTATGAACTACTCTGGACCAGATTTGCATTAGCTATCACTCCTCAGGCTTTCTAATTCAGCATATTAACTGACAGGACAAAAAAAGGTGGCGGGTTGCTGTAATTTATTAGTCTTCTTTTTCTTGTTCCATATCTAAAATGTCTATTAAAGGTCTAATATTTTCATCTGCTTTGGGACCTTCTTTTAATCTGTTGGGTGTCTTAATTTACAGACTCCCCTACGACCCTAATGACTCCCTTTTTTCGCTTGTGGATTTGTTAGGCTATTTATTGTTGCTTCACTTAAATTTTGTATTGTCAAGTGATTTTTAATTTGCTCATCAATAAAACAAATCTTACTACAGCTAAGCTGTTTGTGACTACATGAGAGGGTTTTACCATAGAGCAATTAGTGAACATCCCCACACATAAAGCTGGGCACACCCTGGATCTTATCCTTGCTAACCCTCTGGATGTTATAGATAGGTCAGCTCTGAAGCTAACTCGGTCTGATCATTATCTAGTACCTTTTACGATCTGTACATTTTTGCCGATTAAGGCATAGACTGTATCCCAGAAGACCTCCGGAGCATGGCATCAGATCTCGGAGCCCATTTTAACTAAGGCTTTTTAATCCATTCGTATCAAGATAGCTGGTTCTGTTGATTTGGATGTGGAAAGCTTTATCAACTGGCTATCCGAGGCTCTAAATCTTATTGTTCCTATAAAATCCTCTACTATTAGAAAATCTACATTATGTGCTCCTTGGTTCTCAGCTATCTCTAAAGGAGTAAATGTTTGGAATGGTTATGGAGAAAATCATACAACTTGGAGGTTAAAACTGTCTATAAGATTGTCCTTAAAAAGTACAGCTTATCTACTAGGAGATCCCATTGGGAATATATTTCTTCTGCAATTGCATCGGACTCAAACAAGTCAGCAGAGCTTTTTAAGATTGTAAATTCCTTTTCTTTCTCCTATTTCTTTTACAGAATAACCCTACCCAGTCTGCAGACCTATGAGAAAAGCTTATTTTTTTAAGAAGATTCAAATTATGTATGACCAGTTTAAAACTCGAAGTATATATCTTAAGGTCATTGTACCTGGTGTTCTCACTGTCCCTCCATTTCCCTACCTAGCCAGTAGTTACAGGTGAAACTGGTTGATTAGCAGGCAATGAATCAACACCAGTCCCGGCAATGGATGTACAGGGGTTGCTCCTGTGTTTGTTCCAATATCTGCACCCATTTTTGTGGACATTCACCTCCCTTCATACACCATCTTTTCTGCAAGCATGCACAAGTCCATATAGATTTGACCAGACTCTCAATTGTGGTGTTTGCTTCGCCCCCACAAGCGTGTGATGTTCTAATAGGCTAACCTCATTCCCAGTGTTCCTGTTCACTCCATGAGGGTTAGATCCGATGTGCCCCAAATATGAAGGAGGCACCCTTTGGCAGTAGGCTCCATGTTACAGCCACACACTTGACTTATACAGTTGGATCAGAGCTGTCCAATGGCATTGCAGCATGGGGCAACTCCATAAAATTTGAAAACAAAGTGCCTATCTGACCACAGTGTCTCCAACATTGTGCATCCTTGGCTCTGCCCATTTTTACTAAGGTGGCACATAAGTAATAGGAACAGCGTAGTATTTTGAGTTGTACTAAATGGAATCTGGATTGTACGGCCACCTCTCTAGGGGACGCCAAAGCCTCTGGTCATTTGTCTCAGCACTTTGCTAAGTATATAATGAATATACACATTGCTTGATAAGGAGAGCTACTTCCATGTACCTGGAGAGCTATCAGTAGATTACGAGCGAATTCTTGGAAAAGCCTGCACGAATTGCTAGAATGCTTGCATAAAGAGTATCAAGCAATCAGGAAGAATAGCAAAGTCTTGGTGAGGAAAAGATGCCCAGAGTACTCCTTAGTAATCAAGTACTGTGGAAAAGAGAATATCTAGTTTATTACACCTCCAAGGGCTTTTGTGTGAAAGCCTAACCCAAGTCTGAGCACCAATTCTAATGAGTCCATGGCTCAGGATAGCGACTGATTTGTAGTTGCTTGAGGCAGCGAGTCGATACGTTCCCTGGTCTTTTCCTTCTATAGATATTTGAAGAGGAAGTCTAATGGGCACCTCCTTTCTGGGTGTTGCTTATTGAACTTTGCATGACAAGATAGTCACTTGGGTCATGAATTTCAAGGTTTTATTTTTTTTGTAGTTTTTATGTAGTACAATGTAACAGTTTTTCTTGGTTTTAGTTTACCTATGGTTTTTATCATGCTTTTATCTATGCTCTCTTTTAAATTTATTGTATTTGTATTGTAAGAGCGAATATGTATTTATGATGCGTTGTACTTTTATGATTTTATTTCTTGATCGAATACCGTTAAATTGACTGACTAGTGCATAGGCAGTGGCGTTTTATAGAGGGTGGCAGTAGGCTTTTCAAAAGTAAAAATTAAATGCACAGCGCCTAAATCGCAGTTCAACAAAATAGAATAAAAATGTAACAAGTAGATATCAGTGACCCTTTCTATAAGCCAGAGAAAGGCGAAAAACATCATTAAACATCATTGAAAACCAGAAGGATAGATCTACCCGTAAAGCTAGATTCGAATGTAAACTCAAGTTAGATACTGCTATTCTTTCTGTGGAATTTCAGATGGAGCTTTTGTTTAAACAATCCAAATTGTGATTCAGCTGACAGAGGGACTAAGTCAGTCATTATTGGTTTCAGGGGATCGTAGTGAAGGGAGGTCCCACACTGTGCGAAAAAGGTTAGAGTTGACTCTTGTTAATGGTGGTACTGTCGTTGAATCTTCTGGCCACGCACAAACACACCATCTTGCAGAAGAAGATATCTCCCTTTCACTAATCACCGTCCTGAAACACGAGAAGAGAGCCAGAGTGTTTAAAATATTTGTAGAAAATTACTAAATTCAGTACGAAGGATGTCAATCTCATGCAGACTTTGTCTCTCGGTTCAATAAGGCTGAAGCACCAATTTCCAATTTGGAGGTCAAAGTGGCTCAACAAAAAACTGTAACGGCCACTATTCAATCGGTTAGGGACGATACAATTTGGAAGTTGGCTGATATTGAAAATAGAGCACAGAGGGATAACTTGAGGGTCCTTCAGATTCCTGAGGGGAAGGAAGGACAGGATCCTGGTGCTATATTGTAGAACTATTTAAAACTGCCTTTCCGGAACTATCTATATGGGACTGGGACCGCGAAATTGAAAGAGCTCATAGTTTCCCTTTTAATAGGCGTGTTGGTCCTGGTATTGAGCAGATAAATGAAAAACCTAGAGCTTTTCTAATTTCATAATAGTTTTTTGGAACGAGAAGATGTATTTCAACTAGCACGTCCTAATAAAAAAAGATCTGGGGGGGATTTTGAGTTTTATGTACAGCCAGACTTCTGACGAATTACGGTTGAGCTCCGGTGGCAGCTGCGGGAATTGATTGCCCGATTTCAAGCCAAAGGTGCCCAAGCATATTTGTTGAACCCGGCAAAGTTAAAGTGATCTTTAAAGATCGTACACATTTTTTTTCTAGTGAAGGTCTTGCTAAAGAGTTTTTGAATTCTATTTAATGTACGCAGGGCTCATGTACATTTTCAATGTAGTAGCGGAGTATCTTGATTTGTGACATACTTTTCTTTTGACATGTTAGCTTTTTTTTTTTTTTCTTTTTTCTTTTTTAGGGGCCTGATTTGACATATTTGAGTATGGGCAGAGTTGTGAGTGAAAGCAAGGGGGTTGCGCTCGCCTGCTTCTACAGGACCATGAGTACTAAAGCCTTGTTACATGGAGGGTATGGGGGTGGGGGAGGAACACCTGGGTGGTGGGGGGGGGGGGGCTACTGGGCTCGGTCATCCAGGTGGGGTAAAAAGAGAAAGTTCCACAGTAACTTGAAGAGAAAATAAAGACAGTGTTGTGCTTGTTCACGATCATTGGGGAATGTGCGGTGTTCTGGTTGATTTTATTATTTTGACAGCTAAGGGGGTAATGATGTGTTCATGGAATGTCTCTGGCCTTAGCAGTTGGAACAAGAGAAATAGAGTTATACAGTATACTGCCAGATTTGGTATGTCTCCAAGAGACACATATACCCTGGACACAACTGCCCAGTTTAGAAACATTGGGGTACTCACTGGTGGTGGCTTCACAACAATCTTCCATGATCAGAGGAGTGGCGATATTAGCTAACGATAATATGGTTATAACGGGTCGCTGCTCAGCAGACAAAGTAGGCAGATGGGTTATTGCATAATGCAGGATAGGGGTTACTAAATATACAGTCTGTGCTGTTTATGGCTCTAATTTGGACGACACCTCTATTTTGGAAGAACTAAATATTGAATTAGCTACATGGGGGACTCCTCTGATACTAAGTGGAAATATAAATATTAATCTATCAACTGCACATTTGCATAAAGGTCCCCGTTGTTATAGTGGGTGGAAGCCACGTGTGTTTAAAGCTCTGCATAACCTTTTAAAGGACCATGGCTTGATTGACATCTGGGGTCATTTAATTCCGACAGACCCTGGGTTTACCTACTATTCTTATCCTCACAAAAAGTTTGCACGTTTAGGCTATTTTTTTTTTATCCACTATAAATGGGGGGGGGGTGGGGCACAATTCAAATTTTGGCGAGGATCACGTCCGATCACTCTCCAATTATACTTACACTTATTGCCTTCGCTCATTATTTGCCTTTGAAAACATTTTCATTTGATCGGAAACTGTTTAAATGAAGATTTTAAAAAACATATGTCTAGTTGGATTAATGAGTTTTTTTTCTATCAATAGACATACAACCCATTATGCAATAGTATGGGACGCGTTTAAGGCGTGCTTCAGAGGTAAAGTGTTAAGCTTTGTCTTTCAGCAGAATCGGAAGAGAAAATTGGTGATGCAGGGGCTTTATTCGTTGTTTAGAAATGCTGAGGGTAAATTAATTCAGGGAGCTATGATACGGGTGGATACTGAGCAAGCAAACGCTAAAATTTAAGAAATTTGGAACATGGAAAATGCTCAAATATCTGGCTAACAAAAAAGCAAATTCATGAGTTTGGAAAAGTTGTGGGCCGATGTTTGGCATGGCGGCTACATATGAAGGAATCTACGCGTTGTATTAAGGCGTTGAAAGACAAGGCATGGTTAGTCTGTCAGGAACCCAAAGGGATATTATCAATTTTACATCAGTTTTATTCGGAGCTATATACCCAACAGGTTACGCATGACAGGCATATTTTTAATCTTTTGGATGGGGTTACAGCACACCTAGATTGTAGCGAGATCGCAGTGTTGGATGGTCCTATTACAATGGAAGAGCTAGGAGCTGTAATCACTGGACTAGCTTTAGGGAAGGCTGCCGGACCCGATAGACTGCCTGCAGAGATCTACATGCTCTTTTTTAGCCTAATAAAAACAGATATGTTGAGCACATTCAGGGTTGCACAGGAGGGACTTGCCCCTAAGTCTTGGGCAGAAGCCACTATAGTTGTTTTTAGCAAAAAGGGTAAAGACCCAGAATTGGTGGGGTCGTATAGGTCAATCTCATCATTGAATTGCGATGGCAAAATTTATTCAAAGATATTGCCTTACCCGGTTGCCCAAAATTATTAGCTCCTTAGTATCATAGACTCAACTCGGCTTTATTCCTGAGCGTAGCACAGTCACGCACGTTAATAAGGTAGTGACGCTTTTTGATGTTACCTAGACGGAAAAGCAGGAATTAGGTTGAATTCTATTGGACGCAGAAAAGACCTTCGACCCTGCGGAGTGGGCATACCTGTGGGAATTGATATCTCGTTTGGGTTTTGGTAAACGGTTTGTCACTGCACTCCAGGTTTTGTACACCTCACCGGTCGGTAAGATCGCCTCAATGGGCTTCTTATCAGAGACAGTGAATATTACAAGGGTTACATGACAGGGGTGCCCCTGTTCACCACTGCTTTTTGCATTATACATCAACCCATTTATTGAAAAATTAGGTAATCACTCCTTGATTAAGCCCTTTAAGGTACATAATATCCTGTACTTGTGTTTGCAGATGACCTTGCAAGAACTACTTCGGATCCCCATTCTGCGCTCCAAGAGATTGAGCGGCCAGGTATCTGGCTATAAATTAAATGTAGCCAAAACGCAGGTCCTAATTAGTGAAACAGTGACTCTGGATCACGCTCGAGTTGTAAGAAGTAAAATACTTGGGCATCAAAATTAGCAGGAATTAGCCGATGCTAATTGGAACATGCTATTACGCAATATCAAGGAAGCACTAGACCAGTGGACACGACTCCACCTCACACCGATTGGTAGAAGTAATATTATCAAGATGAATGTGTTAGCCAAGGTATTATGTGTTTAGAGCCGTACCATTAAAATTTACTGTGTCCCAACTTCAACACTTGCAGTCCATTTGTTCCAAGTTTCAGTGGGCACCAGGTAAACCTAGAAGGGCTATGCGACTCTTGACTGTACCAATTGAACGTGGGGGATTAGCTATTCCCGATTTTGCTTTTTACTTTTTTACATGTTTTTTGTTAAAGATGCAGATTTTATTGACCGGGAAGATCTAGGTAATGCTGCGGAGGCCCACCTCAATCTTTCAGATTCTGTTGGGACCAGAGGCACAACAATGTTTATTTAAAGAAATAGATGGTAGCTATTTTAAACAGACAAGGTTTAAGGTGTTGCTTTCAATGTTTGGAAAAGAATACGTAAGCTATGTCGAGAAATTGTCCTGGTATACCCCTACAAATGCTGTAAGGAATTTTTCTGGGATTGCGTTGCTTTGGGTTGGCGGGTAAAAGGTATCGTTCAACCTGGGAATTTAGTTGACACGGGTGGTTCCCTAATGTCTTTTGAAGAGCTGTCTAGACAGCACAATCTGTCTGTCACCATTGTTTAAGTATTTGTAAGTTCGAGACTTTATTGTCTCCTAATATAGTAGTTGCGGCCATTCAGCGTCAAGTTAAAATTAGGGAGGTTTATCAGTTATTATTGTAGACCAGAAAGGATGATTTAGATAAACATAATGGTAAATGTTCCACGATTCTTTAAAATATGTTATCGTAAGATCTAGGGAAGCTTTGCTTTTTGCCAATTTGCGAGTGCAATGTTATAAAAAGTTTTTTAATTTGTATTTTATGCCGGCATGTATTTCTAAATATGGGACCGGACAAGATGGTAAATGCTTTCGGTGTGGGGGTGATAATGCTGACATGCTGCATATTTTTTTTAGTTGTGGCCATTTGACAAATTTCATTGTTGGTATAGAGCATTTTTTAGCTAGAATTAATTATGCCAATTGTTATAACCTCTGTAATTATGCTTTTGGGTTCAGGGCCCCAATTAGGGAAGGGTACACCCTTGTTTAAACACAGACATCTGATTTTTATAGCCATGACTGTTGCTCGCCTTTGTATTGCGGCAGAGTGGCTTCAAGTTGACCCTCCCTCTTTTGAACGACGGAGGGCAAAGATGTATAATCTATTTAATTTAGAGTTTAGTTTGCATTCAGTTAAAGGGGTGAAGAAACGTAAAATTGGTTTAGGCATTTGCGGATTGTTTTCTGAGCATATGCATGTATGAAGTCATGACAAATGTATGTGTTCATTTTTTTTGTCTAGTTACTGTGGAACAATAAAATAAATCATAGTAAAAGGTGGTTGGGCTCAGCAACTCGGACTTTGTTCTCTTAACCAACTCCTAAAGTTCTGGTTTGTTGAAGCATATGAAGGCATTACTGGCATTCTGATTTTAGAAAATCATGTCCACTAATAAATGGTGTCTCTCCTCTAATATGTATAATTATTTGATTGGTTCAGCCTACTTTAATTGGTATAAATAGGGTGCTGTTTCAATTCATTTTACTGGTTTAGTTATGTATGAAGAATATAAAATGCTCCAGCAACTTCCTCACTCATGGGGCTATGTAGCTCTCTGGTGTGTAAGGTGACTCTGCCTTACTTTTTTGGATGTTTTCCCTACAAATGTGCAGTTTCCATCATTAGACATTAGTACAGTGTTCTGACATGACCTCCCTACTAGGTTACAAAAGCAGCTTTTCTGGGAATGTGAAAGGGCTGTGGTGTGGAAGCAGTTGAAAGAATGGCGTTGCTCAGAAATATTATTACGGTCATCCTGTACACAGCAATATTCTGTTGTCTAAACATCTGTTGTGTAGAAGTGGTTCTATTTGGAGAAACTCTGAAATATAGTACACACAAATATTAAGTAAGCGCCTGTACACAACAGAATTGTAGGATGCTTGTGTTAAGGCACCACGTTTCTAGGAACACTGGTTTCATTTATGATCGAATTGGGTATCCATTTACAATTGTGTGATTGAGAGCTAATCTTTCTTGTTTCTTTATTGCAGGACCTCCAGTGAATGGTCTTTTTTCATAACTTCTTGACTGTTGACAAACGTATCTGTTGTGGGAATCTGGTGCCTTCAAACAAATATGTAGCAGATGGCTGAGACCTCACTCCAGGTGTTCTCTCCGTCCGCCACGTTTGTGATTACGGATCCTTTTCTTTAAAGCTGAAGTTTTGTGGTTCTTTTATAGTGGAGTTCATGAGGCACTTGTTGGCTGGGAAATCACCATGAGTAGTAATTTAGGAAAAGACAAGGACTCCAAGGAAAAGGAACCTAAAGTCCAAACGGTTAAGGAAAGAGAGAAAGAGGCCAAGGCTTCCGGGGGTTTTTCCAAAGAGAGCAAGGATAAGGAGCCCAAGACCAAAGGGAAAGATGCCAAAGAAGGAAAGAAAGAGCCCAGTGGTGGTCAGCCAGGGGTTGCTTTTTCAGTGGACAACACAATAAAACGTCCAAATCCAGCACCTGCAAATCGCAAAAAAGCGAGCAATGCAGAGGTTATCAAAGAGCTCAACAAGTGCCGGGAAGAGAATTCTATGCGGTTGGACTTGTCCAAGAGGTCAATACATATGCTTCCACCGTCCATCAAAGAATTAACCCAATTAACAGAACTGTATCTGTACAGTAACAAGCTGCAGTCTCTACCAGCAGAGGTGGGCTGTCTGGTGAACCTACAGACACTGGCCCTGAGTGAAAATTCACTTACCAGTTTGCCAGACTCTCTTGATTCATTGAAGAAACTGCGCATGCTTGACCTGCGACACAATAAACTAAGAGAAATCCCGGCAGTGGTGTACAGGCTAAGTTCCCTTACCACTCTCTATTTACGTTTCAACCGCATTACTACTGTTGAGAAGGACTTCAAAAATCTATCCAAGCTCACAATGCTTAGCATCCGGGAGAACAAAATCAAGCAACTGCCTGCTGAAATTGGTAAGGTGCCCTGATCTTTGGCTATTTCTCACTCATAACAAATGTACTAGTTTGCTATACCTGGCTTGTTTTTGTTTTGTATTCCTGTTATTCTTTTATGACTGAACTTAACACTGTAAAATGATATTGTAAACTACAAGTTGGTCAAGTTATTGAGTTTGGAGATGTTCAACCATATATTTTTATGTGATTTAAATCAATAAAATAAGCACAACTTAGGCCTGTATGCCATTTCTTAATAGGGAGGAACCCTGGTGGTCCAGTTGTTTTTCCCCTGGAGGACTTGAAATTGTTTTTTCATTTTAGGCTTGAGAGCTTTTGTTCAGTTGGAACTTATCTTTATTTTCCGAAGGGTAGCTTGATTTTGTGATTTATGTTGATTCTGTGTGACTTAAGTAATCTTTTATTGCTTCACATCATTTTCAGCAGGACATAACACTCTGTTAATACAATGTTTAGAAATGTAATCTTGCTTAGCCAAGAGGGATTTATCAGTGAGTCTTTCTAAGTGAAAAGTTCTGCTTGCGCATGGTTCCTGTTCCATCTCTCTTTTCCTCCCCATTCCTCAATGTATGACTTCTTGGAAAGGTCCTCTTATCTCTTATAGATGTCTCCTGACCATTTCACACTTCTACTGTAAATATTCTTTGGCACTGAATGTTGTGGAAAAGCTATGCTTGTATCCCAGTTTGTTACACTTGACCCCATATTCCACTGCCTACTGTCTGTTTCATAACACACATCTGAGTTTAACATCATCTCTTGTACTGATTTACTTTGGCCCACCTATGGAAGTATTTACTCTTTCATAGCATCTGAAAAGTATTTAAATCTTGTTGAGCTTTTTTCTGAGTAGCATTATTTGAAACAGGCACTCTGAACCCTCTCATTTTAGCCTTTTCCTTTAACTCCTGCTTAATTAATTTAGAAAACAGTTAAATTATATATTCTTTTAGGGGGTACTTAGCTGCATTGTTTCTGAGATCCCTATAAAACAAAAGTTGGTTTCATTATTCTCATTTTTCAAGTCCCTAGTTTATATGTTAACCCTTTCCTTGCTGCCGTCGGCCATTGGCCGACGCAGGACTACCTCCCCAGTGCTGCCGTCGGCCAATGGCCGACGCGGCCCCGCCCGCGCACGGAAACGCCCACAACGGGTTAAATTGGTTTACATTCATCTATTTATTAACTCCTAGTGCATTTCCATCCTGCTCAGCCAGGCCAGTTCAGCCAGTCCCTCTAATTTCAGGTTTCTCATCAACCAAAGACCCAGATGCATTTCGATTGATTTCCTTCACTCCAGTTTTCTTTCTACCTTCATTTATATCTAAATCCCTGTTCTTTCTCAATTTTATTACATCTCCCCAACAGTAAACCTATTTATATTTTCTGCTCTGACCTATTGGGTTTGCCAAAGGTGGTTTTCCTCAGTCTGTTTATTCTTATAAAGCTTATGTTTTTCTAATTAATGTTTCTCATCTCCGCATTCTATCTTGTATTTATAACTTTTTTATTTTTTCAGCTAGAACTGACACTTTTTTCCCCCTCATTTCTCCTCAATTATTCTTTACTGGAAGGCTTATAATATATCTAAATCTCTGCTGTCTGCAGTTTCTGTATTTTTAGTCATTTACACGAGTGATGCTTTTATGACTGTACTGTTGAGATTGTGGTCCTGGGCCCTTTCTAGCACATTCCTTGTCAGAGAATTTCTTTTGTAATCTTTTTTTAATTTATTTTTTATGGGTTTATGATGGCTGTTTAAATGAAGTGCCTTGCATAGTTGTGGTGTTTTACTAGATCTATACCTTGTAAGTAAATGTCTTTCTGCTGATTTTCTCACTAACTCTTGGTTTTCTCATTATTATTATTATTATTATTATAATGCATTTTTTATACAGTGCATGGCTAATGGTTTTCCAGCACTAAACTGATTGCGGAATGAAGATGGCACCAGAGTGCTGTAAAGAAAAAGAAACCGATTTAGGAAAAATCTAAGGGTTGAAACAACCACGTTTTAATCAATTTACGAAACACAGAGCACTCATTTATTGTTGGAGGCAGATCATTTAAAGTTTTAGTCTGAGAAAAGAGAATGCTCAACCACCTTGGCGGGATTTCCTAACACTGGATTTTCATGCCAAACCTGAAGAGGCATGCAAGTGAATACTAGGACACCAAGGAGCTAAGGTTAAGTGGTCTTGTGTTTGATAGGCATTTGTGCATATAGCACAGATCCTTAAATTGCACATGTCATTTAATTGGCATCCAATGTACGTTCTGCACCATGCCAGCTGTCGGTGTAAGCTTCAGAGGGAGGAGCAGAATATGTGCAGCAGAGTATTGTGCAGTCTTGAGGCATTTGAATACTCCCCCCCCCCCCCCCCCCCCCCAATATTCAAATCACTGCATCTGCTCCCCTTTAGCTAGTTAATGCCTCAAGTTCTGTATGCACTGTGAGTTGCTGGTTCATTTGCTTCTCCAGTACTTTGGCTAGAATGGGTTACGGAGATATGGGTCTGTAATTTGACCAAATGAGTGGATCCAGATTGGGGTTCTTCAATAGGGGGGGTGACCAAAGCAATTTTCCAGATTTTGGGTACAATGCCTTCAAACAATAAGTTCATCAGTTGGGTAATTTGTTTCAGGGTAGGTTAGGAGAGCTTGCCAAGTACTGAAGGGGGGGAGGGGGCAAGGATCCAATTCGGATCCTGTTTAAATGGATGCAATGAGCACCATAAAAGAACGCACATCTAAGGGCTGGAACCTATGCACTGTATTGACTGCATTAGGGTGGGCTGTTTGACGACTAACCTCACCTGCTATAGGAAAAGCAGCCTGGATGTCTGCCACTTTTTTTCAGGAATAAGTCTGCTATTTTATTGCACTGGAGGTGAGAAGGGTGGAGGTGGTGGTGGGGTTACTTGAACAATGCTGGTGCGGTCAAAGAGGGTTTTAACCACCTGAAAAGGTGTTTTAGGACAGTTTTAGGGTTGCAGCAATTTTGTTCGTACAGAACGAGGCTCTGGCCTTACAACAAGTTTTTCGGTAAAACATTCAAGCCAATTTATAGATTTCCTTGTCCTCTTTTCTATAGGTTTTGCGCCACACACACTCTAGCTGTTAGCATGACTATTTCTTTTCTTACAAGGAATCATGGGGCTAGGGGGGAGGGGGAGAGAATCTGTGGTTCTTTTTATTAGAGAAGGGAATTAATGTATCCAGTGAGGACCTCAGCCAGGAATCTATTGTTGGTGTTTCTGATCTGGCACCACTGAATTACACAGGGGGAGGGGATTGGCTTCTAAAATGACATTCCACATGGTCCATCCAGTTTTGGTCAGTTCCAACTGGACGAGAGTGGGTGATTCTCATGGTTCTGTGACCTTATGCCTATTGAAAGTGCGAAGGAGACTGCTAAATGATCAGACCATGTCTTCCTTTTTAGAAAATTTGGCCTCCAGCAAGTGTCCAACTTTATGACTAGGAGAGTTATTAATCAGCTGTATGTCAAGGGCTCTGAAGTCTTCAATGAGAGAAGTAGCAATACTATAGGTTATTTCATCAAAATGGATATTGAGATCCCCAAAAATGGTGAAGTTGGCTTGTTTAACAATTGTTTGGTAGAGGCTTTGTGTGATATTAGCGCACCAATCTTTAATTTCCTAATGTCTTTTTAAGGCTTCGCCAGAAAATTAGTACATTCCAGATCCACTCTATGACAAAAAAAACCCAGCAGTTTCTAGCAGTCTGCTCCTTTTTTTTTCTTCTTTTTTTTAAAGGAATTAAATGACTGCTGTCTCCTACTCATGTCATCCTCTTAACATTTTGAAAAATCCTGCACAAGAAGGAATGACCCTCAATCTGTCTTCTGTATTTCTGTTAGTTTGTTGAATTAAGTTAAACAAATCTTTCTGTATTGTGTGATATTGGTTGATATTTATTTTTAAAGCTCAGGATATGACAAAGCTTCTTGTTGTGAAGGTTAAACCAGACTTAAGTAGTGATGTCATTGAAACTGAAAGAAAACCTTTGGGGTTTTGTAAGTTTCAAAAGACTGGTTTTAGTTTGCAGCAGTTGAAATGGAGAATTACAGATTCTGACACCTGCAACCTAGAGTTTTATCACTGAAAATAACATTAGATCTTTTGGAATTGTTACCAGGGAAAGATTAGCCGATCTCAAAGTTCGAATGTTGTACCAGCTGAACCTAGGCCCCAGAAATGCAGAAGTAGTGATATGATCATTGAGACAAAATCCATAAATCCATCACACTTTCTGTACAATTTCACATCAAAATACATCAAAATTATCCACATTTCTCACACATTTTAGGGAACTATAGTCCAACTGATTCGCTTACAACCAGCAGATCTGGGATAATTTGATTGCTCCATCATCTGGTAGGAGTTTACAAAAAAAAACAACAAAAAAAACCTATACCAACCATTTGAGACCAAGATAATACATCCATTTCAAATTGTATGCTTTGGATCATTGAACATTTTGGCAGATTTAGCTACTCTCTACTAGGTGTAAAATATCACTTCTTTTGCTACAAAATATTTCTGATCTGGAAAGTGCTAAATGAGGAGTTTTTGTGCGAAAATGCTTTTAAAAGAGCCCTCCATATATGGAATTAAACTTCACAAGGGATCTTGACTGTAAAAGTTCTCTGGAAGTAATCATTATTATATGTTCATTTAAGTATTTATTTATATATTCTAACTTCTATTTTTATGCGTCTAGAAACCAGCTTAAGTAGAACACGTTTTTCTCAAAAAGTAACTTGTTTGTTCCATTTTTATCTTTAAAAAGTGTACCTTCCAATATTTTTTAAGCATGTTGCTTTTCTTCTGAAGACCCCTAGAGGTGTTGTCTAATATGACAAGGTCATCAGTATATATTAAACACGTTATGTATGGGAATATCCCATTTTTTGGAGTAAATGTGTTTGTGGTATGTAGTACAGTGGCTAAATCATCAACATATAAGATACAAAGAATCCCTATTACACCCCTGTGGAGCAATCCATTACTCACATTGTATTTAATGCTTCGCCTAAAGTCAATACATTCTGGGGAGCATTCCAGGATCAAAATGTTCCCCATAACATCCCGATATTATCTCTATATCAACTGGTGTACAGAAGACACCGAAGCAGCAGCATAACATTTGATTTGTTTCAATGGATTTCTTCACAATTACCCAGTGATCTGTTGTGGAGTGATCTTCTCGAACACCTCCTTATTCTATAGGTAAGCCATTTTAGTGGAAACCCATTCTTTCAGCATGGAAGGCAATATTTTGGGGAAGGTCTCCGAGAGATCTAAAAGGCTTTTTAACCTATGTTTGGGTACTTCCACCCCCCTTCTTCAATAAATGATTAATGATGGTGCCCCTCCCATGTTTTGAGGATTTTACCCATTACTGCTATCTATGCAAATAAAGGTTCATCCATTCAATGTTGACTTAAATTGTGACTGCAGGTATATTGTTGGGCACTGCAGACCTACTCGACTTGAGGGAAATGGTTTCTTTTATATTTTTCAAAGAGAATAACAGTTCTCTCTTTATCCGTTTTGTACGTATTACACCCGTTCTTGTAGGAAGAGGGAGTAGTTTAAATGTGTGCAAATCAGTCTACAGCTATCTAATTCGTTGCAGACCCTACCTGAGTGCCAAATATGTCCAGGTTCTAAAAACGTTTTCTAGTTTCCTATCTATATCGTCTCCAACATTTCATTCCATTTTTGGTTGTAAAAGGACTCTTTCTTGGTTCTGATAAAGCTCTTATATTGCCATTTCAGCTTATGTATATGATCTGAATTTGCAGCCTCTGATGCTTTCCTATGCGCAATCTGTGTTTTTCAAGGTACTACCTCAAGTTCCCCACAGTTTCAATCAAACCATCCCAGTGAAGGCATTCTAAGTTGGACACTCTTTCCATTACTACACAGCTTCTCTGCATTTATATACATGCCAGCAGATCGTAAGGATAACAAACCAAGCTACTTATTCTGTATAGGTGGAAATAATGTTATACAGGTCATGGACCAATTGAAGTTCATTCAGAACCTGAAATTGCCTGATAACAATTTGCATTTTTGTATTCTTCTTGGGGAAATCTAATTCTAGCAGTAACCTTTAATTCACTGACACTGCTACTTGTAAAATAAGTGTACCTTGTAATACCCAATGATCACTACCTTCACGCTGTTTTAGATTACAATCCCAAAATAATTTTAAAACTCACATGAAGCAAATTCATAAACCGTGGGGCAATGGTGAGTCCCAAACCGAAAGATTTGTCCCCAAGACTTATCCTGATCGAAACAATGATTTAGATGTATTAGTCATTTTTCCCCTAACCAGTTGTATGTAATACTTGCAGCCTTTAAAGGCGGTATTGTAGACAAAACTGTACATAGGATATGATATATTTCAAGAATGTCATGTAGTACATCATCTGCTTTCCTCTGGTTGATCTTCAGATTAAAGTCTTCTTCCATAATCCGTTAGCCACCCAGATAACCTGACCTTAGTTTTCCTAGCAGAATTTCAAGTTTTTTTTAAAAAACTCAGTCTTAACTCTTTATGTAGCTATATATTCACTAAAATGTAATGTACCACATAATTCTTATCTGTCTACACTTCTACAACTATTATTTGTAACCACTCACTTTCCACTTCAATTTTTTTTTCACATTGGATATAATCCTTGTAAAAATGAGTGTAAGAAGGCCCCCAGACAGCCTCACTTCACCACAAGCGTGGCTGGTTTACAAATTGATACAGAGCCATCAGTGTTCCTGCCGGAGGATATTATGATATTCATATAAAAAAGTTTCCTATTTGTCTGCCTTTACATACTGGGAAAATGCTAAATATTAGGTTACAAGAGTATTCAGAGTCTTACAGAAAAATCATGGCTCAGCATATTGCTCAATATAACTTTAGACTTCGACAAGAATCTGCAAGATTAAAGTGCGCCCTTCTACAGCGTCCTCTTCTGTTGTATGTAAACAAATGACGCAAGCGCATGGCTCCTAGGCTGAATGTCATTGAAAGGGGGGACACATGAACTTATTTTCCAGACACTGTCTTTATAAGCACCCCTTTGATGTTCAAAGGTAACTAAACAGTTCTGTGTTTTATTTATTTATTAACACACCCAGACCTCATTTACCTCCGCTGTGATGTTTGACTTAATGTCCCCTTGTCTTTGAATTTAAAATGGAATGAACAAGAATCTGAATGGAAAGAACAGAATGGACTAAATAAACCACCCACTCATGAAAACACAAGCAAAGTGCACATGACAAAACAGATCTAACGGTGGCCCCTACCTCTTGAAGCACCTAATCTCAAATCACCCCTTTAAATTTCTAATTTGTCCCTAAAATAAAGAGAGGGAATCGTGTGCACACTGAGTAGCACCCACCGTCCCGGTGCCTATTCCCTAAGGACGGGCCTCCGGAGGACTTGCTCCAGACTGAAGTTTCCCTTATGTTATCCAGAGGGCAGTTCCACTAAGACTGGTTCTCAAAAATAAAATACAGAATCTACTTGTGTTTGGAGAAATACCACTTTCTATAATATCTTCAAAGCTTCAATTACGACCAAGGACCTGAACTAAATTTTAAAGAGACCACTATATTCTGATCTTCACCTTGCGACTGGTGATATAAGTTAGACTGTGACCGCCTCTCAAGTCAAGAAAACGCCCTGAATAGGAGTTCAGGCTATACATGTATATATAAACCTTAAGATACCACTTGACAACTGAGGCGTTATGTATACCGCTGTATATAACACTGGTCACATTCATCGGGAGGTCAGCTTTAATAATAATAAGCCCTGAAGAAGTCCCCTGCGTGGGACGAAACGTGTCGGCTGTGTGGTACTCCATTTTTTTTGCTGAATAAAGATTGAAAATCCATAAAATGAGAATCATCATTTGCAACTTATTGTAATATTCATTTAGATATTATTGCTTGTGGTGCACCTTAGCTGTTGTCGAAATCAAAGTGCACATGACTTGAAAATGTTCTTCAGTGCTGAATAATTTACTCTCAGGTGGCTCTCGGGTTTCTCAGATCCAGTCATGAGTATCTCTTCCACAAATATTATTTTGTTTCTGTGACTGGTTGTGCTGACTTTTTAATGGGTTAAGCATGGCTACAGATCCCAGAATACAAAGAAAACCAGCTCTAGCCAAGTTGACCGGTTTGTCCTTGGAAACTGTGCCATAGTTTTTTTTGTTGCCAGCTTCTGCAGTACAAATCAAGGCTTTAAAGTCAAAGGTCAAAACTTGTTATCAAAAGGTGGCTGGCATATGTTTGAAAAGACAAATAGGCACCTGTGTACATATGATGAGGATAAATGCCATCACTCGCAGGGCTATGCAGCCAGTAAAGTTCAGCTGATCCTTTTCTTCATTCTGTATTCTATGGTAGGTGGACATAAATTGTAAATGACACTGAAATAGCCCAAGGATGAAGAGTACTGTCCGAAAGCCTGTGTAGTATTTATGTAAGTATTTTATTACGGATCTTCATGAAAAAAGGCTAAAGATGTTTATTGCCCGACTTAAAAGCAGGACTGAATAGCGTACTTATGTAATTTTCTATGCCCTAAGACTATTGCACACCCTAAATAAGATTTATGTTGCTACCCAATGAGGTATGTTTGACTATGGAGTATGGACTTAAAAGATTCAAAGGAGTTAATCCTGAAAAGGGGTGGAGCATGAGACCTTGTCAAAAGACCAAAGCAATACAAACTTGGATCTCATGACTTGAGCAAACCAACACAATTAACACCTCATGACCTGAGAAAACTAACCCAATAAATGATGCATTTGGATATAAGTCAGTGGGTGCAAAGTTTGGGGGTTTTGCAAATAATGTCCAGGTGAAAGACCGAAAGGAGCTAAAGGCTGGTTGAGTATAGAATAAACGAGAAAATTGCACTCAATTCTGTAGCCATTTTATGAGGTCACATTCTAGACCGTAATAAAGACAACGTTGTCCTTTAACTGAGTCATCCCTGATAACCCTGGTAGAGTATCACTTCATCATGTGTGCTGGCTATTCCGCTCAGTTTGCATAATCGGGGAAGGTCCATACAGAGCTTGCAGTAAATGCACCTTTGCTTCTAAAGTACACAGTAGCACTATTCTCTGAGGATAATTTAGTAGGAACACGCTCGGAGAGCAATGCGAAGACACCAAGCCTCATTCCCAGAGATTACAGATTCCTAGACATGTAGTTAAGGTAGTTTGGCGGGTTGTGCGTTTGGTGCATTGTGCATTTGGTGCAGCGATCCGTTTACTACTTACATGCTACAAGTTAAATTTTGGATAGGTTTACCTAGATTTATCGCTTTTCCCCCGGGTTATGTAATGCGCGAGGATCTATCAGTCTTTGTTCTACTTGTATTATGTGGCAAAACCAGTAACAATGTTACTTAATCTTCACACTGCCGATTTACCTAAAGAACTGGCAGGCGCAGCCTTGGTTGCCCCAAAATTGGGTGGAACAAGTCTACAGATAATGCAATATGCTGATGATATCATTATTATGGACCATACAAAACTTGGATTACAAAGATCGCTCATTGCCCTTAATATGTACAATATAAAGAACCATCTTCTGATGAACGAATCAAAAACCAAAGTTATGACCTTTGGGAAATACAGAACAAAAAGAAAAATCTTTCTTGGCGAGCAGGGGGACTACATATAGCGACCTGCACCAGCTATAACTATGTAGGAGTTTGGTTCAACGAAAAGGCAAATCAAGCAGCTCACCTTAGACATCTAAGGCATAAGGGCATGGGGATTATACATAGCCTGAGGCGCCTGAACCGTCACTTGCACTGCCCCACAGCCAAGCCAATTTTAAGGGTGCTACTGGTCAAACTACTACCAGCAGTGTCTTATGGCCATTTGGCCTTCCCTGGAAAAATGGATGCATTTTTAGCAAATCTACAAATAAAAGCCTACAAGAAAATATTTTCTGTCCCGCAGCACGCAAGGAGGTCGAGGCTGAGACTTGAGCTGGGCCTGGCAAGCGCAGACCTTCACTGCCTGGGAGACTTAATTAAAATTACATTCACACTCTACGAGCTCCAGCACAATCCATGAAAGAACAATTGTAAGCTGTGTTCACGGATGAACTTTCTCCTTGGCACAAACAGTTGCATCTTGCTATTTCCACATTAAAGATCGAAGACACCGCCCTTACTAATCCAACCATCCCCTGTCAATGTGGAAAAAAACAATAAAAAGCCAAATCACTCTAGTATCATTCCAGACAGACGTTGCCGGGCTATCCAAAAACGCACTCTTCACAGCTCTGAATGATTCGTATATCAAGGGGAAACCTCAACCGTATTTCAACTACTCTCTTTACTCTCAGACTCGTAATAAAATACTGTACATGAGGCTATTAGCTCTACCAATTTTTGATTTTAATCTGCTGTGGGCCCGGTGGAATGAGCAGTCTACATGCAGGCTCTGCAATTATGTACATGAGTCCTGGCTTCCCCTGCTATGTTGCTGCCCACACTTTGCCATAGATCGCCGCCGCCTACCGGCTCCAGTTTTTCGGAAAAAATCATTGAGACACTGCAGGGAAGCATCGGATTTGTGTTTTAGCAACAACTCAGCCCAGGCTCTAGCAAGAGCAGGGAAGGTTGTTAATATTATTTCAACTGCACTGCAAAATGCTTAGCATTAAAAAAACGATTAGGACTTCTATATTTTAAATTTTATTTCATTATGTATTGTTTTGTTTGTATATTATGGTTTTAATTAACTGTATAATAAAGAGAGAGACAGTAACAATGTTATGCCATTATTTGTTATTAGTATTTGTCAGCCTTACAATGGAATTTGGCCAAGATCTCAGAGCAGAAAGGTTAATATTACACAGTGCTTACTTTCAGGAAAGCCGCTAGCTACCCACTCAGTGAAAGTGCCATATGCTCTAGGGACAGAAACATATACAACTTTCTTCCCCTGCGGACTTTCCGTAAACACAGGGCAAGAGGCCACTTGAACACATGCATTTCTATGTCTCTTAACTGTTAGGGAGGACATAAAGATTGCTCAATCCTTACATTACACCCATAAAATCGCAGAGGCCGGCTCCAGCTCCAAGGAGATCTATCAAATTGTAAAAAGCCTCATTAACCTTCCAACACCGCCATTAATTGATCATAATCTTCTGCTCTGCTGTGAGGATCTAGCAGAATTCTTCTTCCATAAAATCGATCTTATATACTCCTCCTTTCCACCTACAGAGCAGATCAGTTCGAAGGAGTTACCTTTATGTCCTACGCAAGAAGTTAAATCCAATTGTCCCCTCGCATTGGCGGAATTTCCCCTGCTGAATGCGGACAGATGAAATCGGGCTCCCCAGTGATCCTGCACCTCCCCATATCCTAGTCTGTCGCTCAGACCATCCTTCCTACTTTGTTAGAAGTACTTAACACCTCAATTTCTACAAGTATTGTCCTAGTGGTTTGGAAACGGGCCATGGTGCGAGCCCTTGTCAAAAAACCCAACCTGGACACCAAGAATCTCAACAACTTTCATCCGATTTCCCTGCTTCCTTGGGCGGCCAAAATCCTTGAGGTACATAAATGGTCTACTAACAACTTTCCTTGAAAACAACCAGTTGCTATATTCCTCTCAGACAGGCTTCCGACCCAAACTTGGGACCGAGACCGCACTGCTAACAGTCACGGAGGAATCCAGGAAAATCTTAGATCGGGTAGGATCGGTGGCAGTCATCCTCCTCGATCTGAGCGCTGCATTTGACACCGTTAATCACGGTATCCTTTTGCAGTGTCTCCTGGATACTGGAATATCTGGCACAGCCCTGGAATGGTTCAGCTCATATTTGAGCGACAGAGCCTTCCAGGTTTATGAGGGCAATGCCACCTCTACCAGTAAGCCTCTGGGCTGTGGAGTTCCGCAGGGATCTTCGTTGAGCCCGACGTTATTCAACGTCTATATGAGGCCGCTGGCTGAGATCGTCCGCTCGTATGGGCTCAAGATCATTACCTATGCGGACGATACTCAGCTGGCTGTCTCTCTGGCTCAAGAAGGGGGCTCCTTAGCAGGGGTGGATCTTGCAGGCTGTCTGGAGAGGGTCAAGAGCTGGATGACCAAGTCTTGTCTCAAACTCGATGGAGACGAGACCGAGCTCATGCTACTGGGTCGGCTTGCACCAGCTTCCATCGATGCACTTTGGCCACCCTGTTTAGGCCCGGCTCCGGCACGCAAGGATACCATCAAGAGCCTTGGCATCTGGCTGGATAGGTCTCTGTCATTTGACCATCAGGCAACTAGACTATCTGCCATCTGCTTTGGCATTCTCAGAGTCATCAGAAAGATCCTCCCTCTCCTCCTTTTTGAAGCAAAAAAGACCGTGATACAGGGCCTGATTCAATCCCGTTTGGATTTCGGGAATGCCCTGTATCTGGGAGCCCCTGATTTCACTCTGCGCAAATTAAAAATCATTCAAAATTGCGCTGCCCGGACCCTTCTGCAAATCCCTCGTAGATCATCTGTGAAGTCTGGGCTAATAAGGCTACACTGGCTCCCTGTTAGGGAAAGAGTCAGCTTTAAATCCCTTTGTATTGCCCACCAGGCATTCTGGTCTATGGGCCCAGCAATCAATCTATCCCTCATTACTCCATACCATCCTGCTAGACAGTTGCGCTCATCCCTTGCCACGCTGGCTACAGTTCCCAAAATAAAGAGAACAAGAGCGGGAGGCCGCTCCTTCTCCTATAATGTGGCCAAGATGTGGAATGCCCTTCCCCAACATCTAAGGTCCAACCCCGATCTCACCTCATTCCGCAAGCAGCTGAAAACGTTCCTGTTTAATAAACAGTAGTCGGGTTGATATTTTTAGGTCTCGGCCTATTTCCATTCCGCAGGAATGGAATAGGACGAGTCTATAGCAGTGAAACCAAGAGTTTCACCATGAGCCCAAAAAAGAGGTTTTTCACGAGTGCATGTGCTCTCGTGCACGAGCTTGCCCGAGCCTTCTGCCTGCCTCCTGCCTTGAAGGCAATCTGCTTCTCCACCCCCTGCTGTTCTCTCCCACTCGCTCGCACATCAAAGGCTGCTCACTCAATTTCTCCTCCCCCTCCCCAGCCAGCTTCCCCCAGGCCGTGTTCCCTCCCCTGCTACCCCATCCTCACTCATCCCTCGCACCCCCTCATCCTTCAGGCCCCCACCATTTGCCCTATCTTGACATCTACCCTGATTAATTGGCCTATACCTACATACTTAGCTCATACATTAAGCGAGAGCTATTAAAAAGATGAGTACTGACTAAGAGTGTTAATAGTTCTTCAATCTTGAAGAGTCCAACATTTACATCTGATAGTTCTATGGAATTTTGTATTTTATTTTTATGGTCTTCGCTACTCCCATCAGTACCAATAATGTCTACATTGCAGGCCTTTGTCCTTCCTTCAAACAGGATTCCTGCTCTCCAAATTCCCCTCCTTTCCTCTGCCCCCTCCAGGGTCGCACCGCAGTGATAGTCGGGAAATCCCCTCCTCGGTCTCTTCCAAGATATGGCCCTACTGCAAAAGCACAACATTTCACAAAATGCGTGCATGTTTTATTCAATAGCTTGCAAGCAGGCTTCATCTCAAATTTAAACTGCATGGGAGGCATGACGCCATAATTTCAGCTATGTGTAGAATTAAAATAAAAACTCCATGCATTGCCAAGGCACCGCGGTTTCTGGGCTAAACTGGTAAAACAAGACTTTCTCTAGCGTGCCCTTCCGCTCCACCCCCCCCCCCCCCCCACCCCCGCTTTTCCTAACCCGCTCCACAGCTGTGTATTCCATGATTTAATTATGATGTATGCAGTCCTGTCAGGTTTTTCGGTATCCAGATTATCAAAAGCAACACAGAAAAGCCAAATTCCATAGCTTTTCGGTATCCAGATTAACAAAAGCAACACAGAAAAGCCAAATTCCATAGCTGCCGACTGTGCAATTAAAACCGAACGTTTTCCAATTTCCAAGAATGTTGATGCCTGGCAACGCTTCAGCGCCCGGGCGAACTCCGCCCACGGCACCCCCGTCTCACTGCCACGGCTAAATGCGCCATCGCCCACGGATAATTACAGATGGAAGGTTTACCGCGTTTAAGGCCACACCGGCTTACAGAAAACATGCCACATGGGTTTGACTCAATGTTTCCAATATCGGAACGGAGCTGCAGTGCCAGACCTGTGGTACTCTGAAATCTTGAAAGACTAACATTCAGCCTGCAACAGGGTAAAGAGTAGACCTCGCCAATTGGACACGAGGAACATCTGAATGGCACTTGCAAAGTGAAGGTGTATTAAGGGGCAATGGCAATGAACTTTAACAGATTTATGGTAATGGCCCGCCCATAAAACGCATACAGGCAGAGGTTATGAAACTACGTTGCTTTGCCTGCGTTTGTTTCCAAAAAGTTGTTTCGCCAGTTTCTCTCTGATGCGATTCTTTACTGTAGAATAGATGCTAAACTGGGTTTGTAGATTGTAAGAGACCGTAAAAAAAGCATTCAGAAATGTTAGAAATTATTAAAAAATCAATTTCACACAATCCTCTCCCAATAGCAGACCACAATAAAATCTGACAATTTGGCAAATGCAGTAGTGCTCACTTGGTTGGCGAGAAAACTGGTATAACACAGTAGCCATTTCAGTCTGCATTATTACTCGTCCATATGGCTTTTATAAAATGCATTACAAGGAGTCAAGTCAAGGTAAGTGTGGAATAAGCAGGCCCACATGGCCCAGATTTTGCGGCAGCATTTTCCACATAAATGTATATTTGCCGCACTTGCCACATAAACCATTATCCACTGCATAATCTGCAGAGATGGCACAGTGCATGCGCGTGCACGGGCACTTTTCTCCCGAGCCTCGGCATCACTCTTCAAAGGAATTCCTTCCGCTCCTTATCTCCGCAGGCACTTAGCGTCTACGTGTGTCTCCCAGGCTCCTCACAGTGCCATATGTCCTCAGGGCATCACACTTCTAACGCGAACGACCATCTGCTCCTTGGAATGCTGGCATGGTTGCCCAGTGCTGCCTGATCTTCTTCAAAGGCAGCTTGTAACCCGAGCTGCCCTCTGCCTTTGCATTCTGAACTCTTTCTTGGATTTCACACAGTCCATAGCGCTTCCTTCTACCTTGCACCAGGCACAAACACACACACCATCAGCCATCAGTGCCTGCATTCACCAGGCATACACACCACCGCCGTCAGTGCACGGTTTCACCAGGCACACACACACACCCCAAGCCTTCAGTGCACGCTTTCACCAGGCATACACACCACCGGTCGTCAGTGCACGCTTTCACCAGGCACACACACACACACACACACACACACACACACACACACACACACACACACACACACACACACCAGCCATCAGTGCACGCTTTCACCAGGCATACACGCCACCGGCCGTCAGTGCACACTCTCACCAGGCACAGACACCATCAGTCATCAGTGCACGCTTTCACCGGGCACAAACACCACCAGCCGAGTTTGACAAGAAGAAAAAAAAATTCTAGCGCAAAACGATCATCATGAGTGTACGAGAGGTGTACTGCATGACGAGCTGAGCTCGTCATGAGCGTCGAAGGAGATAGTTACTGGTCCTACTAATGACCGAATCGTCACCCACTGCACACAATCCTTCCGAATTTTACATAAGGACTGAGAAAGCTAATAAATTGGGCTTTTCTAATCTAATGCAGAGGTTATATTATATTCAAAAAGCCATTGTTATTTGTAATATCAATGCATCTAAGTCACGTCAATACAGAACATGTGGCATTACAAATGCTAAAAGTGTCACATTTGCTTAAGTTAAAAGTATTGGCATTGTAAATCACAAAACATAAATATGAAATGTCATTTACAAAACCAATAGCTCCAACTTTCCTACTGCGAGACCTATTGGCAACGCCAGTGCTTGTTTCTTAAGTAACCACTTTCTCAGCTGCAATCTCAGCGCTTGGACGCCTCAGGGCAGCTATGTGCGCTATACAAAATTCATTTTCATTTTATTTCATTTCATATGACATACATCGAAAGCGCTACTGTGGAAAGTTTAGTAAAAGCATTTGTGTGTAAGGGGTGGGGCTACTGTGTTGGGCGGTGGCATGCCCTGGGACTAGGTGGGTGGCATTGGTAAGCCGGGGGATGGAGGTCATGGGCTCTACAGGGATTGAAGCCTGAGCTACAAAGGGTATCTAGAGAAATGTCTCCAGCTAGGGTCTTTCGCACAACACCTTTGGCCTCTTTCTACAAGCACAGATCATGCCAATATTCAATATTCTTCTCCTATATCGCCAGCTCCCTTCCATAGCCCATTCAACTCACCATGCAACATTTACTACATTGCGAAAACTTTACATGGGTGAGGTGAATTTTGGGACTACTCTTGCACGGAGCCCAAGAGCAAAAATATTTGCTGTAGTCTGCTGGTGTAACTACGATCTAACTAAATGGTGTTGCAAGTGCACTGGGCAGTAGTAAATTGTTCTCATTTCAACTGTGCTGGTGTAACCTACATAATTTTTCTCTGACTGAAGCAGTTTGGACCACTACACTGCGTGGACCGGGAGGGCACAGAGATAGAGGGGCAAGGTGTGCGTAATGAAGGAGAAAGAGAAGAGCAGGGACCAAAGAGGAAAGAAGAGGTGATGTAGGAGGAGAGAATGACCACAGAAGGTGCAAAGGTGGTATTTTCTTTTCAACTCAAGTGGCGCTACATATGTAAAATGAAGCTTATAATGTAGTTAAATGAAGCAAAGACTTCTTAGACGGCTTTGCTTTCCTGCCCAGAGGAAAAAGAAGTGCACACATGCTGCTGTTCAACTGCTGCTCGCAGAGTGTCTCAGCTCCAGATTCGAAGCACTCTGGGGGCAAGCACCGTGGCGGAGGCTGCAGTGTCTCAAGATGTGTGCTGAATGACTTGAGCAGCGAATGGATGTGCGGGGCAGATCAATACTCAATTTCCTCCCTGTAACCAATCCCAGTGCAGAGACTTTTAAAAATTATGTGAAATATCTGCTGCCTTTCTTCTCCTCCATAAACTTGGCAGATGCTCTAGTCTCTGGGCCAAAGCATCTTTCCAAAGCAGGCATCCACTATAGATGAGCTGGGTGTGTGTTCTGTGGGAGTGACAGCTAGCATGACAGGAGTGTGGAGGACCGACACTGCAGTGTGTCCAAAAAGTAGCCGCTAGAAGGCACACTAAAAAAAAAATGGTCATGGAAGTGCATTGCTGTCGAGGCTCCAACACCATCTCCAAAAAAGTCAGTAAAAAAAAGTGCTCAAACTGTAAAAAATAAAAATGTACTCTGTAAGATCACATGTAACTGGGGCAGTCCTCATGGGTGCTAACAGTACAGAAAGAGGGACTAATTAACACATTAACCAAAGAAGAACAAGCATTTAGGAAGAACAGTCAAAGGAGCAGCCAATTAAAAAGATGGAAGGAGCTTCCAGCCCTATTCTGGATACAGCATGTGTCTCTACCTTTGGGAGACCCAAAAAGGTATATCTTCACAGAGTGATAGTCTGATGATGACAAAAGATTGTATTTCCAAAATACATTTAAAGCTATTGATTGCCTAAAATGATTGGGTGATTACTATTAACCCCACTTAGGGTAGTCGCTAGTGTAATGTTAACCGATTTGGCCACTATATTACAGTGAAACTTTGTTATTGGCTCAGTAGGCATTTCCTTGAGGAGAAGTAGCTCTCCCTATACAAAAGGTTGGAGACACTGCTTTAGACCATTCCTTTCTCAGTGAATCGAAGCAATGGATGCAGCGAAATAAATTAGCTGCTCAGGCCTGGGTACTCCTGATTGACTTTGTAGGGCTGTTGGCACCAGTGTCCTCTGTCAAAGACCGGCATAGATGTGATATTATTTCTGGCGATAATCACACCACGCTTATGGATGCGCTATTTGATGGGTTCTGACTCTCAGTAGAATAAGCAAACCTTGAACTTGAGAGATTTAAAGGCAGCCAATCCACTACCCAGTCTTTGATGTTGCTGACGCAAGTGAAACAGTTTCCCCACCAATTCAGGAAATTCAAAGACTTTAGCAGGGAGCTAGCATATAGGCAATGTCAGCCTTCCCAACTAATGATGCCACAGACAGTCCTTTTGAGGTTGTTAATGTACCACCAGTATGATGCAAGTGAGACAGATCCCCAACCAACTCAGGATATTCAAAGGCTCATCCACGGTCCTACAAACCTCTGCGTTTGAAACAATCTCCCCCATTGTGTTTGTAAATTGCATCAGTACAGCCCATAATGCACGGGAAATGCTGATAGCAGGGGATAACGTTGCCGTTGCTAGGAAACCCGAATATAAACTCGAAATGTCGGGTTGGGTTTATGTTAACTCGACTTTCTAGGCACTATTTCATCCCAAAAAACTCGAATTAGAACCAAAATAGGCACGTAGTGCCAAACCGGTCCAGGCACAAGCATTGGTTGTTGCAATAAGATTCCACGAGTCTAGCAAGAGCTGCCTACTTTGGATCTGGGGAACCAGGTTCGAGTCTCTGCGTCAGCTCAACATTGTGTGATTCTGGGCATATCACAATGTACCAATGTCCTTGGTGCTCACATGAACTACACCCCAGATCCTTCTGCCAACCAAAATCAGCGCAAGTTCACACTTTATTGCAACAATTTCCCTGGCTACGTTTTACCGCAAAATCGAGTTATGCAGAAAAATTCTTCCGCAAAAAAACACGACCGATTTTTAAACATAATTTACAAATAAGTGACACATTGTAATTAGCTGCGAATCCCCACATAATTAAGTTGCACAGATTTTCTCGGAATTAATAATAATCATAAAAATACTCAGAAATGCGATGTTTCTAATTCTTGGCAAATCAGTTAAGTGGTGGCAGATGTGAGCTGCAGGTTAAGAAGACTTGTAGTCTTTCATCCATTAAAGATGACAAAAATGAGCAAATTAAATGGAAACATTTTAACACCTACTTAGAAAAGGCAAACAGTACGCCCAGTATGTCGTGCCAGGTATATAGTTCAGGGAGTCAACGCTCACCGCTGACGTCAGCTACATGAAGTCAATTAAAATGTCAGCGATGTCAACGCAGTCTGTCATCTTTCTGAGGTTGGTAAACTAAATGGCATTAAATTAGTTGCAATGAATACCTTACATTTACAGAACTTCGAATAGCCTGCAAGTTATTGATCAGAGTGGGGCGGCAGGTGGGCGGCTGGGCTATTAAGACCTCTAGCCCCCCCTGCCCCAATCCTCCAACAAGCACTTGTATAGCTGCCAACTGGCCCCATGGGGTTTATGGTCGTGGAGAATTTTTAGTCAATCTTGAAAGCTGGGACTAGCAGTGTTGTACTATAGTGGTAAACTACAAAGCTCCAAATCATAGCGTTCAGAAAGTCGGAACCTGGCTTCACGCCCCGTGCAAACCATGGGAGGTAGCTGGCTCCAGAATAAGGGTCTATTTTTCTCCTACTAAACAAGGAAAAGTGCCATATGCAGCAGAAGCACAATGTATTCAGGTCTATGCTTTCATTTGAAACCTCTCTGCATTCTGGGACTTGTTGTCATTACTTCAGTTGAGCCCGCTGGACACACACTCCTGACAATAATGAAGTGTAAAAGTAAGACCCACTTTATATCCTTAATATTGCCTCTCCCTGTGCGGCCAGAAGGAGGGGTGAGTTTCAGGTTTTGTTTAGTTTAGAACAGCATTATGGGGTCCAGAATTCTCATGCTGTTCCACGTCAGCGAGGAGTAGCTTATCCTTTCCTGGTTTTCTGTTTTGTATCCTGGTGCTTGTAGTCTTGGACGTGTAAACGACAAGTACCCGAATGCACAAGTGAATCATTTAACGAATGAAATGCTGCTGGCGGCTAATATGTGAAACCCTGAGCTCTGGAAGCTTCATTACCTAACTGAATGGCACTTTTTCGACAATAGAACGATAAAGGGCAGCGTGCACCCACCTGGATTCCAAAATGTCACCATGTGATCAGACACGGGTCTTGCAGATGATGTATTAGTCTGGCGGAGCTGTCAGGCCCGTGTGGGCGCTATATAATTATTCAAAGCACTCGACCTCCATCTTCTACTGCTGTCTAGTGAGAACTTTAGGTTTCTTTGTGGCCAGTTACTGTAAGTAAGTAAAGTAAACTGGATGGCCAGTTACTGTTAATCTTGCAAAAGGGTTGACAAAGAAAAGGCAAAAATTACTAATACTGCAGGACAAAGAACAAGAGCGGCAGGGAAACTGAAAGTACGGCCGGCCACCGGCCAGCCATGAATAATTAGGGGAGGAGAAGCCGCAGAGCACACGCTGGGAGAAGCCCTTTGATGTGGTGGCGGCCGTTAAAAGATGCAATTAGGAGGGAGGGAGGCTGATGCGCGTGCTTGTTTGGTCACGTGATTCACGTGAACTTGAAGAAAACCGCACGAAAAAACCCGTGGTTTCACGAGTATTTGGAGCACTTGAATTCTCGCCATTTCCCATTCCTTCGGAATGGAAAAGGCGAGACCTAAAAATTATATAGTTGCCATTTATTTTATGTTGAATTGGTTTAACTTACTGCTAAGAGAAAGAGTTCTTTCAGGATTAAGCTATCATTTTGTTAACATGAATTGTCCGTACTATGGGGTACAGTAAGCAGTGATGCTTGGTAAACCTCCCTCTAATGAGCAGGATTTCATTATTGTTTGACAGTTTGAATACTGTTGCTGGGCGAGGCTAATAGTCTGTTTCTGGGCCATTGTTACTGGAAGCTTCATTAATTGATTGTCCTCTTTTTCTACCTTTAGGTGAATTGTGTAATCTTATAACGCTGGACGTGGCTCACAATCAGCTTGAACACTTACCAAAAGAAATTGGCAATTGTATACAGATCACCAACCTTGACTTGCAACACAACGAACTCTTGGACCTGCCGGATACTATAGGTAAATCGCTGCATACCCAGATGAGGTCTCTACATGTTGAATGTTTTATTTGTTGAACGTGATGCTGTGTCCAGGTTTGCCTTCATAGAAACAAGAGCTACTCTAATTAGAGATTATTAATTTAAGAATTTACTGAAGAACAGACTAGCTGTAACGAAAAATTGGCGACCAGACTAATAAGACCATTATATTTTGGCTTTGATATATGGTTAATCAGTCCTCAAAGCAGTGAGGTCTAGCTGGGGGGTATATCGTGTATCGCAGAGCCATCTAGACAGGATTCCAATGTTATTTGGCCTATACGAATAACTGATCTGTTATAGCATTGGAACAATCCTTGCATTCCTGTAGACCCTCTACTGAACGGGGTGTCTACTTCTGTAGAGTGTGGGGAACGCGGGGCTTGGGGGAGCTGCTGGCAGTGTGTGAGCCATGCTGGGAACCGCCGATAGCCACAGGGGAGAACGCAGACGGGTGGTGAAAGACTTTCAGCTACCAGCCTCCGCCTTAGCCATTAGTGATTTACTAATTGAGTCATCGAGCTCACTGCCAGAGCGAACAAAGCAGAGGTGAGGTGTGGGGTGTTACAGGGTGAGCTGCTTGTAGGGCCAGTGCATGATTCGTGAAGAAATCCAAAATCATCGCGCAGAGTTGAACTGAGTTGTGGGTAACCCTTGCTACCGTCTGCGGCAGGGGGGCAGGGAGCCACAGGACAATTGAAGGACACAAACTCTGGGAGAGAGGCAGGGGCAGTGTTGTGAATGTAACTAGGACCCTAATTAAATATTCCTGATTCATGCCCTTATGCGGTTATGATAAATCATGTCCTAATGAGGGCATAAGAAGCTTACCCATATTCAGTCATAGCCCACGCAGCCCAAATACGGCAAGGCTACTTCCTTAGATTCCTAGAGAGCACAACCAGTTCTTTCAACACACCAAACCTTCAGCAACCTGGGAATTCCCTATGTCTTTGTTTTGATTTGTCATTGAACTCCGGCGAGCACTAAAGGAACAGTCAGTTCTTAGTGACATCTTTTATTGACGTCTTATGTCCAACCCTACGTCAAACACGGCACCTTCCAGGTATAAATATACCAACACTTGCCTTAAGCAACACACGGTGGTGTGGAGCAGAGCGGCTATCTACTTAACCGAAGCCCAGCTGATGCGAGAGCTGAAGGAAGCCGCCCTCCCCTTTGACACACTGGAGAAGCTGCCTTTTCTCACGCCAAGAAATCCAGCTCCGGTGTTTTCCAGTTACCCTTGCGGGTTACTGGGAGATCGAGTCCTGAGAAACGAGATACAAGACCTCCTTCATTCTATAACCAAGGTACGGAGCTGATTCAAACCTTAAAGATAATTCTTGATTCAGATTCTTGGCAAAAACCCAACTTAACTTAAAACTGCAACTTACTTACTCCTTCCCACATATTAGGCTTAGGTCAGGCACCGGGGTAGGCGTATCTTAGAAGCACCAGTTGAGTTTGTTAGTCAATGTTTTTATGTATGTAAATATTTTGTCCGTTTTAAAGTATCGTATGGCTGAGAAACCATATAACTGTTATTTCATAATACTCCTTTTACTGTACGCACTTTACTTCATGATAAGTATTGCAATTGTGCCAATTCATTTCTCTTGCATGAGAAAGAAGACTGCTCAATAAAATAACACCTTTTTATTGAAAACCCCAACTCTCTATTTCTCTGCACCCTGGTGAAATTAAGCATGCACGATTGACTGAGTGAAATAGCTGTCTATTGTTTTCACACGACTCTGGAGATACACTCCTTATTCTGGGGGAGCAAAGTTGTCATGTTATATGGTTGTCAGAAGCTAATCCCTTCTTGTCTAAATTAGGGAAGTTAACCCCTCTCTATTCATTCGAGAAAGTTTCTAGTGACCTCTGAGCTAGCTGGCAAAACGAATTAAAGTCTAACATAGTCAGTAGAGACCTAGATGACCTCTGTCCTACG
This sequence comes from Lissotriton vulgaris, assembly GCF_964263255.1. Taxonomy (NCBI): domain Eukaryota; kingdom Metazoa; phylum Chordata; class Amphibia; order Caudata; family Salamandridae; genus Lissotriton; species Lissotriton vulgaris. The sequence goes on from NC_141693.1 coordinate 1,104,730,086, forward strand.
TCTACACTGTTGTTTGTTATTGAAAGGCGCAGAGCCTATTGGGAATATAGGAACTACACTACAGCAGAGAGTAAGCACAGTGACTGCTGAGTGCTTCCCCCAACTGGTCCCGCAGTCCCTTAGTCAGACTTCCAGCCTTCCTTCCTTCTCTACCCACTCCATCCACCACCATTTCCACAGATGGTAAAGCAGCCCAGTAAGCAGCAAGCGTTTTTTAAGTATCTGTAATGACATCTAGGTGTTTCCGCTCAAGCGAAAACAGCAGTAGGCTCACAAAGTTGTTATCTGAGTGAGAGGAGTCCCCTTAAGCTCCAGCAAACCATTTGACGCTGGAGAAACAGGGATCACCTTTCTCATTTGAAAACGTTCCTATCGGTGATGTCAATGTTTACAAAAGTAGTAAGGTGCTCAGAGCAGGGGAAGGGGTTAAAGGAGGAAGTAAAAAAAGAGGTCACGGAAGATGAAGTGATGGACACACATGTAACAGCAGATAATAGGGAGGACAGTCTGTTCTCTAATTTGGATGTTGTTTACCCTGCCGTAATTATACAACCGAATAATATCGGTGGAAAATCTGTACAGCCTCCATCTAAAATTGATGTTTTACAATTAGGAAGGGAGGGTAGCAATATGGAAACTGATCTGTCGGTGGGCAAAGTAGAAGGCCCCCAGGAGAATAATGTGAAAAGAAAGGGACCTATTCCATTATCTCCATTGACAGGATTGGTATCCCTCTTTGACAATTCAAGAAGTATGCACAGATTTGAGCCTGGTTTTTTGCCGACCAAATTGAGTGAACTTCCATTAAAAGCGCAACAGCGGTTAGAACAAAGCTTTAGCTCTGGGCAGGTGTAAACTGAGGATTATACCTTACCGGACATCGCTAAGCAAATTGAAAAGAATGAAGAACTAATGACACAGCTGAAAAAGACTGGTTCCTTGGAGATGGATCCAGAACTGTATCCAGATCCAGAATTGTATCGGCCCTAACAGCAGCTCCACCACATATGCCTACTCTGTACAGTAGTTCACCTTCTAGTTTATCCCATGCTGCTGTTTTATTGGATCTTTCTGCTGAAAGGATATCCGCTTTATTGGATAAGGGGGCAGAGAACATTATGAATTCTATCGAGAATGTGTGGACGGGGGGGTACTCTGGAGATTTTTTTTATGCATTAGAAAGAATCCTCTCCCCAATGTTATCTTTGTTAGAAAAAAGTACTTTAAATACTGATCACATATTGGAAGTACTCTCGCCCATACTGGTAGGGGTTCAAGATCTTGATCAGATCAAGCGAGCTATAAAGAATTTAAAAAAGGCCCCAGAAGTACCCAGCCATGTATGTCAAATATGCAATAGGATGTTAAAAAGCGGTACAAAATCTGTGGATGGGGAAATAAAAGAAAATAACGTGGGAACCGAAAGTGTCTCGCTTAAAGGAAGTCCAATTATGAGCTCACCCCAAGTAAAACTTCATGAGAGTGGACAGAGCAGAGGCGAAAAATTTAAATTGAACTCAAAAGCATCTCCAGTTCCCAACCCATTACGCGTTTACTCTATTTTAAAAAAAAAGTCATTCTAAAAACCCAAGTATTCAGTTACCTGAAGAATTAGCTAATACCTTAGATAGTGTACCCTTAGGTGAGGTTCCAGTAGTGAGTGAAGGTAACTTTAGAGGTGGTCGTAGGGGGAAGAAGAAGATGAGGAATCATCGTTTTCCGAAACAAAAGCAAAAGAAATTGTTTTTCCTTCAAGTAAGCGAAGAAGTAAAAAATCTCCCCCTAGTAGAAAGGACACATGGATTTTGGGGCGATCCACACTGAATAAGAGTCGAAAGTATGAGCAAGAAAATGATAATCGGTCGAATTGTTCGAATCCGGTGTTGATTGTCCGATCGAGCCAAGAGGGTCAGAATGAAAGTGGGACAAATTATTATACAAGCAGAGACCATATATTAAGTGTACTGGATAATTTAGGGGATCAAAATGTAGCTTCAGGAGGTGCTGTATTGCACCCCTGTGGGCAGGATATTTTACCAACGACGTTTGAGTCCAGCCAGGGGACAGTTTGGGATGAGTGGGGGGATGGACCTAATTACAGTTTTTAACAGTAAAGGGGGTAAGTTGGAGAGAGATCCAGTTTTAGGGCAGCCTGGTATTAAACTAATAAGGAACACTGGATCAGGAGTCGGGCAAGTGAGAAGGTCTTTCAATTTTAACTCCCTGTTTGAAACTGAACCAATGTTACTGAATAGAAGTGCCCTTCTACAGATATTGACCGAAATAGAGGATTTGGGGTTAATAACTAGTAAAGATATTGAAATGGTATATTTAGACTGGAGGAGTGCACCCCGAAGCACTAGAGCTACATTTTCATCAGGGGTAGTGTCAGCACTGGTTATAGCTAATGCAGATGGCTTTAGGAAAAGAGGTATAGATGTGATTTCTAGCGTACCCCCTTGCCGAGTTCCATTAGAAACCCTTGTAACGATTCATCAGGTGCAAGGGTATGGCTTCTCTAATAATAGGGGTGTAAACTTATAAACTATCAAGATATAGAAATAACAGTAGGAAGAAATCCGGGTGATAGAGAAATTAATATTTTAGCACCTGAAGTCCGATGGGCCCCAATGCTAACTGGGAGGATGAGGTACCAAAGTGGAGCTGGGTTGCAGGTACTCTGAATGGGTCAAAAACCAGTACTACAAAGCCCATAGTACGGGGGTAGCCAATTGGGAAACATCGTGTTCGAGGCATGTGGGCTGCTGAATTCATATCTGTGCATAGATCACCGCCTAGTGTTGGGTCCAGATGATTGCACATTGTTGTGCTGGAAGAGTCTTCGAAGTATCACGAGATAGGTGGCTCCTCCCCCGGACTACAGTGCGCATGGGCATCCTCTCCATCCTCAGATTGTTTTTTTCCGCCATTGGGTTCGGATGTACTTTTCTTTACTCCAGTTCAGAAACTTTCTAAAGGCCAAAAGGCCTTCGGGGTCGTCGTTATTGTTATGATCGGTGCAGAGTTCTTGTTCCAGTTTTCTTGAGCAGGACGTCTAAGAGAGCCGCGTGGCCTTTTCGACACCAGCTTATCTTCAGAACAGGCAACACCTTTCACTCTTCAGAGTACCTGCTATTAAAGCTTTTATGGAGGGACTCAAACGAGTGATTCCTCCAAGACACCCGCCTTCACCTGTCTGGAACCTCAACGTGGTTCTAACCAGACTAATGGGCCCACCTTTTGAACCTCTACACTCCTGTGAGATTCTATTACTGATGTGGAAAGTGGCTTTCTTAGTGGCGATTACATCACTTAAGAGAGTTAGTGAGCTACAAGCCCTAACTATTCAGGAGCCATTCATACAAATTCATGCAAATAGGGTAGTGCTACGTACCAACCCTAAATTTATGCCAAAGGTGGTATCCCGGTTTCACATCAATTAGACTACCGAACTGCCAGTGTTCTTCCCAAATCTAGATTCAGTGGCAGAAAGAGCTGTACATACCCTGGATGTTAAGAGAGCTCTCCTGTACTATATAGACAGAACATAACCTTTTAGGAAAACTAAGCAACTGTTTGTTGCCTTTTCACCACAGCACAAAGGCAACCCCATTTCAAAATCGGGTATAGCCAGATGGATTGTTAAAGGCATACAAATTTGTTATCTAAAAGCTAAACGCACATTAACAGTTCCCCCAAGGGCGCATTCCACACGCAATTTGGGGGCATCCATGGCTTTCCTGGGAAACATTCCTCTAGAAGACATATGTAGAGCAGCCACATGGACTACCATACATACATTTACCAAGCACTACTGCGTAGATGTACACTCCAAACAGCAAGCAGCTGTAGGACAGGCTGTACTCGAGACTCTTTTTCAGGCTGCTGCAGCTGGCACGGGCAACCACCGCTAAGAGGGAGACTGCTATACATTCTATGCACAGATATGAATTCAGCAGCCCACATTCCTCGAACGGAATATGCTACTTACCAGTATGCATCTGTTCTTGGCATGTAGGGCTGCTGACATTCATTTCGCCCTCCCTCCTCCCCGGTGCCTGTCGCAGCTGTAGCATTCAGAATTATTCTATAGCATGGACATCACTTACTGTATCATACTCCATCCCTGCCACAATGGCGAAAAACAATCTGAGGATGGAGAGGATGCCCATGCGCACTGTAGTCCGGGGGAGGAGCCACCTATCTCGTGATACTTCGAAGACTCTTCCAGGACAACAATGTGCAATCATCCGGACCCAACACTAGGCGGCGATATATGCACAGATATGAATGTCAGCAGCCCTACATGCCAAGAACAGATGCATACTGGTAAGTAGCATATTCCATCCTGGAATGTGGGGGGGGGGATAGGAAAATAAAGTTAAAAGCTTAAGTCATTAGTATAATTAGACCCCAGGATAATCTGCCTCCAGGAAACGTGGTCCGGGGAAGAGTTTCAGTTTGAGAATTTTTATGTGTACTGTAGTACAGCAAAAGCATCTGTAAAAGGGCATGCAAGTGGAGGTTTAGCTATTTTACTCAGTTGTGACATAGTATGGGATCCTGTGATCTATAAGCACCCATCAGAATGCTGTATCGGAGCAAAGTTGAGAATAGGCCAGGATAATTTGGGGCAAGCAATTTTTCTTTTATTGGTAAATGTGTACATCCCCCCCCCCCCCATCCCCCGGGAGGGCGTTTAATGTACTGGTCGATTCTATTTGCACTTTTGTGCAAAGGTTAGGTAATAATGAAGAATGCTCACGTATAATGATGGTAGGTGATTTTAATGCTAAATTATGTAATGGTGCAATCTTGGCTTTTTCCAATCCAGAACTGGAGAAGGTATGGGCGATCCCAGATTGCGTACTGCCGGTCCAATTAAAGTCAGATGAACAAGGCCTACTACTTTTGCAACATCTTAGAAGTTTATACCTTGTAATATTAAATGGTAGATTCCCAGAGGACTCCCCCCGCAGCTTACTTTCCATGGGACATATGGTCATTCATTAATTGATTATATGGCAGTTTCCTTTCAATTATTTAATGCATGTATACAGTTCAAGGTATCTGCCACAAATTTGAGTGACCATAATATTTTAGTTGCAAGCATGGACATAAAAATTGAGAAGTCTGAACTTTGGAATCGGAGCAATGAAAATGTGTTTTAATGGAAATAATGGGCGTACTTGATGGTCCAATAATTTGCCTCCAAATTTTAAGAGGGTTTTTGAGAATATTGCTTCTAGTCCTACTCAAGGAACACCGGTCCAGAGGTACGAGAGTGTCTTGGCAGCAACTAGAACTTTCAGAAGGAAGAAACAAGTCTTTAGTGCTTCTCCAATAGTAATGATACCATGGGAAATTAAAAAAACTGAATCGGGAAATTAATGGTTTAATTGGAGACAAATTTAGGGAGCCCAGGACACAAAGGCAGGGAGAAATATATATGCTAAAACAAGTACGGACAAGGAAAATGGCATCGGACCGAAGGAGTGCTGAAGATGAAAAATGGGTTAGACTTTAAGAAATGGCTCTTTCTGGGGATACTAGGAAGTATTGGGCATTGATCGCAAAGTTCTGGGATGGGAGAGAAAAATCAAAACCCATTTTAATCCCAAAAGCAGAATGGGCCATATAAATTTCCCCGCTCTATGCTCTAAATCTCACAGTTGGACAGATCCAAGAGGTTAACGTTCCATCTATGGGGGGTGATCAAGGAGCACCAACATGCATGGAGATTGAAGGTTACATGAAAGGGGCAAGATATTCTAGTGCAATGGGGCCAGATGATGTACCAGTAGCCATAATAAAACAGGATTGTGAAGAATGGGCAACATTTTTGCATCCGTTGTTTGTCCATTGTTATACATATGGGGTTATTCCACAATCCTGGAAGTGAAGCATACTAGTTCGGTTATATAAGAAGGGCCCAAAAAATTCCCCGGCCAGTTTTAGACCAATTTCGCTCCTGGTCACAATCTGGAAACTGCTTGCAAAGAGTATTCTTACTCATCTTCAAGAATGGGCATTCGGAAATTATCATATCCCTTTGGAACAAACAGGATTCCGTAAGAATAGTAAAACACTGGATAATATTTCTATTTTGCAAACTTTAACCGAAAAATATCCAGTAGGTTTGGGTGTCCCGTTATACTCCGCTTTTACAGATTTCTCCCCAGCATTCGATAGGGTAGACTGGGGGAAGCTGTGGAGGAAAATGGTCTCTATGGGGATACCAGGGAATCTTCGAAGATTAATAATTGCTCTCCATTCTTCGACCTGGACAAAGGTTTTATTGGGGGGAACACAAGGTCTTTCGAAGAAAATAATAACATATAATGGGTTGAAGCAGGGTTGCCTCTTGGCCCCTTTACTCTTTTCTTTTTACATTAATGATCTGCCGAGCAGAGTGGGGCTTAGTAAAGGGGATCCCGCTCAATTAGGAAACTTAAAGTTGAGCTGTCTGTTATATGCAGATGATGCAATAATAATGGATCCAACCACAATTGGGTTGCAAAGACGACTTTCTGAGTTAATTAGGTACACATAAGAGTATTATTTAAAAATAAATATTTTAAAGAGCAAAGTTATGATTTTTAGCTATCCAGGTTGTAAGGTCAGAAAAAAATCTGAACTGGTTTTTGGGAAAAGAAAAAACTGGAAGTAGTAACATTTTATCCATATTTTGGAAAAATATTCACAAATAGGTTTTCAGCTAATAGACATATGGATCATTGCAAAGGTAAAGTGATTTCACAAGCCTTTGCAATTAATCGTCTGTACACCCACTGTGGGAAAAGACATTTCTCACACATTATTTCAGTTTATAAAATAAAGATCCCACCAACCCTGAGCTATGCCAGTGAAACAATCGATGCACAAGAGTGGGCCAAATACGAGAAAGTTGAAGGAAAGATCTGGCGCCAAATATGTAACTTGAATTGCGCGGCACCGATTGCAGCGCTTAGACTCGAATTTGGTCTCCTTTCTACATTTGTACTATCAATGGCCGCGTGCTTAAGATGGTGTAATGCACTGATAAATAGCTCTGAGAATTTGCGAAGGGTAGCGTTGCACAGAGAAATATTTGTAAATATGGAAAAAAGTGCTATTTTTAGTAATTATTTAAAAGCATTATCAATGTTTGGTTTAGACATGGATGGGGCAGTGGTTCTTTGCAAAACGACCTTGAAAGATATTTAAAATTTGTTCAGAGAACAGAAGCATTGATTGTATTGTGGGGAGTAGTATTGTCAAAAATCTCCAACCTTATGTCTTATAGAACCTTAAAGATGGAGTGCGTAGGGTGATTTTGTTACTGAGATTGAAGTTAATCCCCCTAAGAACCGTAACAGGATCTTGGGAGGGTAATCTCTGTATACAAGATTTGAATCCTGTTTTATTTCTCTGTCCCGCATTACTCAACACACTGTAGACATTTAAGGATTTGCTTTTTAAAGTACAACATTACTACAGCAGAACAGGCCCGAAATTGCCTGCAGTGTCTCCCCCACCCCCCCATCTGAACTGATGTTTTAAAATAGTTTTTTTTTTAAAACAATTTTTACAAGGTCGTAAAGATTTTTTGTGACACGTATGTTTACAGCACTTGCACCTTATCTTGACCCTTCGGTCATTATGACCGATTAGTTATGTTTACAACTGTGTATGTGCACTTTACAAAAAATGTTCTCCTGCTAGTTATTGTGCACTTTATATAAAAAAATTCTGCTGCTACTTATCGGTTGGTAAAGACCTTGTTAAAAAGGATGCATAGAGCAGTTGCACTTTTTCTCGACCTTCTAGTCCTCATGACCGATTTATTGCATTTACAATTAAGCATATGCACTTTTTCAAACGTTTCTAGCTACTAGTCATTTATTTTTAGGATTATAACTACTTTACTAAATTTGTTTTGCTGCTAAGTCATCATGTATTAAATGTTTGATGCTCTATCTATTAGGTCAGAATTAAGCATGGGCTTCATTATAGACCTTATTTTCTAGTTACTGACCTTTAGGATTTGATGTATTTTACTAAATCATTGTTTTGCTGCTAAACTATTGTGTACAGTATATTGAAATAGGCGAGTGTATGTTAGTGAACTACTTTGCACTGTTATTATGCTGCTGATCACATAGTACAGTTTAGTGAATAGATAAATTATCATTATTACGCCCATGATTCAGTACTGTTTAGTAAATTTTATATTTTGGAATTTTATAATACGTTTATTATCAAATGTTTTTAGGATAGTTTCAGATTAGAAAACTGTATAAATTAGTAATATTTCATGTATGACAATTCGATTATTTAAAGTTCACCATTTTTCGATTTTATACCTTCTAAGATCGACTGCTCCTGCTATGTTCATTCGCGTTTTTAAATGAAAATGATAACTTGAAATTATATTGGAAATTTATTGTGGAATGAATTGTTTTAAAAATGTATTCTTATGTGGAATTCTGCGCAATTCTAGATCATAATAAAAAATTTAATTGAAATACAATTTGTGCATTATGGTGTGGATCTCACCATGTTAGAGTTTTGTATTGAACCAAAGCAAAGCAGGAAGAACACTACTTAGTAATATCCACATCAAGACATTTTTAACTAAAGTCTGAGCTCTCTCAGTGGGAGCCCAAAGTAAGGACCAATGAATGAATACTTGGTAAGACATGTGAGTGCTCCTGGAAGAGTGCTACGTGTCCCTCGGAGAGAATAACAAATTATTATGACTATTGCCTGGCAGCCCATTGGCTTGCATACCAGTTCTGAGAAGGGAAGTTTTTTTTTTTTTTTTTTTTATATTTGGCTTTCTACGTTCTGCGAATTCAACCCTTTTTTTAATGTCGTACAATTCATGAATGAATATTTTTTTCAAGTATTTCACTGCTAATTTTCTGATGTGCGTTTTGTGTTTACCTTAATAGTGTTTGCGCGTAAACATTCTTACCTTATTGATTTAGGTAATCTCTCCAGTTTAAGCCGTCTTGGACTAAGGTACAACAGGTTATCTGCAATACCGAAGTCTTTAGCAAAGTGCAGTGAACTGGATGAACTGAATCTGGAGAACAACAACATATCAACTTTACCAGAGGTGAGTGGCTTATGATGTAAGACAATTTAAAGCGGCTAAACCCCTGATACTAGTTTGATTTGGGTTGGTGGAGAAATATTTATTTTGCCAAACATTTTTTTACCTATCTATTTTTAACCATTATGGAACAGACCAGTGTGTGGTGTGGGTTCAGCTTTTCAAATTTGCTCATAAAAGGGAGAAAAGAGCAGGAGTAGTAAAATGTCAAATCCAGTAGTTTATTTCAAATGGACCCACGACCAAACAAGCTCCCATCCAGCATTAGGACTTGCCTGTCCACTCTAGAACCAAACGGTCACTCGAGAGGACACATCTCCAAAAGGAATGCAAGGAATATTAAGCTACATTTAAACGGAAACAATACATAAGCAGGATACACATAGTAGATTCAAAACACAATGTATTAAATGAAAACTTAAGCAGTTAAAACACTTGCTTATACCACATTCAGTTATACTCGTGCAGTTTAGTTGGCAATTTGATTGAGCATTGGCTGCCAGCAGACGAAATCTCCTGGAATGATTTGTCCTGAACAATTGACACTGGGAGATTGGAGTCAGTTGCCCCTTTTTTATCCTCTGCAACCCTAATGCTGGGCGCACTGCTATTTGCACTGACCTGGGAATTGTTTGAGGAGGCACTCAAAACAATCACAGCAGAGGTGTTCAGTCCATGGGTTACAGGAGCAGACATAACCCCACAGTCAACCTCATGCCTTAGAACAGAATCACCCTCCTCACCAACTCTGTCAGCATAAATGTGCTTAAATATGTCCACTTGACTTTCTGTTAACCAGATTACACTGTCCTTATTCCTCCATCCCCATCAGCATCCATCAAGTAAGACAGAAGGTTTACTGACCCTAATGACTTGTACTGGTACAGAAAACCTGGATTGACCTCGGCTGACTCACTACGGCTTCTTGATAAGAACCCAATCTTTAATCATTTGGCTCCAGACGTGCCATCATACTTAGTCTTCTGCACAAGCTGTTTAACAGCCACCCTGTCTCTAACCATTTGGGCATCTTCCCCCTCACTTTCTCCCTAGCCCAGCAGAGAAATTATGAAACCACTGTGGCATACGTTTTGATCTGGCTTCCCTGTCTGAGTGCTTTAAAAGGAGTAATTCCCATAGTAGAGTGAGATATGTTGAAACTTTTTCCTGTAAAAGTTCAACAACGTTAATAGCTGCAAGAGCTGTTGATTAGCCCTCTCAACTAATCCACTAGAGGATCAACTATGAAATGCAACCTGAGAGTGCTTGACATCAAACTTCTTCATAAAATCCTCCATTTGGCTAGAGACAAAGTACATGCCATTGTTCGTAACTATGCAGCAGGGTGAGCCTTCCACTTTAACAATGTTATCAAGGAAAGTGATCACTGTCGAAGAGTTGGTTACCTCTGCAAAGGAGTAATACAACCACTTTGAGAAGTAGTCCATGGCTACTAAAAGATACCTCTTGTCAAATGGAAGCAGGTTAAACGTTTCAGAAATATCGAAGGTAATTTTTCCCAAGATTTTTCTGGGAAGGGAACAGGATATAACACTTTCCTAGACAACTTTCAGTGCTTGTCTGAAACGACACACTGAGGACACATACACATTTTATCTTCTTGCAGGCATCTGATATTCCTATATGTCCCTCATGAGCTATACAAATAATTATTTCTCTGGAGGAATGAATAGACCATTTCTTATGCAAATCCCATTTTCAAATTACAACTCCTCAGCAATTTGAGCAAAACACCTAATTTCTTCAGTGAGCGATTTCTCAGATGGCCAAATTATTTTGACAAAATACTCCACTTTACTCAAAACATCAGGAACAGACAGCTGCGACAATGATCTTCCCCTTTGAATGTACTTAACCACTAGATCATGCTCCTGTAATTTGCTTTTTTTTTCATTTTTTTATTTTTTTTATTTCTGTAATTTTTTATTGTATGTAAAAAAAATATATATTTACATGGAGCATACATGAGTGGCGGAAAGAAAGAGGAGAAAAAAGAAAAGAGAAAAAAAGAAGGCGCCGTTTGGGGGGGGGGGGGGGGGGGGGGTATAGTAATATTGTCCTGCAGTAGTTCGTTCCTTGCCATGGTGCGTGGGGTCTGATAGTTCTACTAGTCCAAGAAGGAAGAAGAAGTCCGTTATCCGAGTCTTGCTTGGCGTTGTCTTCTTTCCCCCCTTTGATCTGCCTGGTGGGTATAGCACCCCGGACGATAGAGAGGATAGAGAGTAATAGAGGTAGGAGATAGGAGAGTGTACTTCCTAGCCGGTTTCCTCTTGCTGGAGTGTCGGTCCCTGTGGTGTGTCCCTCGGTGGCTGTCTAGTGTCTGGTGTCTGCGCCTAGGGGGGTTTATGTGATGAGAGGTAGAGGTCTAAGGGCCTCCACATGTTTGATTGCCTGTGTGTTTTCGGTGTATATTTCGCTGTAATGTTATCTGCCCCTCTTAGGAAAGTGACCCAGTTGAGCCATGCCTGTGGTGTCGCTTTTGTGGTGTCTTTCCAGTTGCTTAGAATTATTTTGACTGCAGCCGTCAACAGAAGGTCGATGAGGTCGCGGTCTTCTGTCGTTGTGATGGACGGGGATGCAAAGCCCAGGACTAGACTTGGAAAATCTATGTGTATGGCTACACCAGTGATGTCATTGATAAGCTTCCCCGTTCTTTCCCAGAAATCCTTGATCTGGGGGCAGCTGAGTAAGAGATGCTCTAAATCCCCCCTACCTTCGTTACAGTTCCAGCATGTGTCGCTCTCTCGGATCCCCAGGGTGGATAGGCGGGCCGGTGTCCAGTAAGCCTTGTGCACTAACCAATATTTGGTCTGATTTAGTGAAGCAGTTATCTTTTTCCTAGCGGTCGATCTCCACAATTCGGCCTTTTCTGTTTCGCTTAGTTCTTTCCCTGCTACAGTCCCCCAGAAGTTTGTAACTTTGTCATTGAGTTTGGTGTGTTTGGGGCTTAGGGCTCTGTAGAGGTGTGCTATTTGGTGTCCTGCTTTGTTGAGATTAGCTGCAAGCTGTAAGAGTGGAGGTGTCTGACTTGTGAGGTTTGCCTTCCTAATAGCCACTTTTATTTTCAGGACGTTGTATAGTTCTATGTTTTGTAGGTTGTGTGCTTCCTTGAGTGTGTCAAACGTTGTGTTCTCGCCTTGTCTTAGAAGGTCGTGGGCCGTGGATATGCCCTGTTCGTACCACACAGGCATGTCTAGAACCTTATCTCTGTATTTTAAGGTAGGGTTGTGCCAGAGGGATTCAAATTGTCCTCCCCTGATGCTTGTTGGCAGTGTTTTGTCGACGCTCAGTAGAGCAGTCCTTGTGTTCTTGAGGACGGGGTTCTCCCTCACTGCTGGGTGTCGTGTGGCTGTCAGGAGTGTTATAGGGTTCATGCCCTTTAGTAGGCCGCGCTCAAAAGATAGCCATGCTGGGGTGTATTCCTTTCTTGGGTCTAGCCAATGTAGTCCCTGTCTAGCTATGCATGCCGTCTGAAATCGCTTGAAATTCGTTATGTTCAGGCCACCCTGTTCTTTAGATAGCCTTAGCTTGTGTAGGCTTATTCTTGGTTTTTTCCCCCTCCAAAGGAAGCTGTTTAGTAACTTGTCAAGTGTCTTGTGGAAGCTCTCTGTGTTAGTCAGTGGGAGCATTGTTAGCAAATAGTTGACCATCGGTGAGAGCATCATTTTGATTGCCTCTATCCTTCCCCACCATGTTGTGAACCTGGGGGACCACCCTTCTACCTTGTCCTTGATTTTCTTTATCGTTGCATGCTCGTTGTGTTCCAGTGTCATTCTTAGGTCCCTCTCGAAGAGGATACCCAGATATTTTATCGGTTTTGGTTGCCATGTTAGTCCTGATGTTCCTAATACTGTTCTTGTTGCGTGGATGTTTAGAGGTTTGCATTCAGATTTGTCTCTGTTAAGTTTGTACCCCGAGACCTTGGCGTATTTGTCAATGGTGTCAGTCAGTGCTTTTATGGATCTCTCTGGGTCTTCCGTGACTATTAATACGTCATCTGCGTACGCCGCTAGCTTGAAAGTCTCTCCCCCTATTGGTATCCCTACAATGTCCACATTGGTTCTGATCATCGTGAGGAGCGGTTCTATGGCTAGCAGGAATAGGGCTGGTGACAGGGGGCATCCTTGTCTAGTTCCCCTTCCCAAGTTTAGTGTGTTTGATGTGCCTCGGTTGACCACCACCCTTGCTTTGGGGTTCTCATATAGGGCCATCACCATCTTCCTATAGTTTGGACCTAACCTAAATTTCCCCCTGCACTGATCTAAGAAGGGCCATGAAACTCTATCAAAGGCTTTCTCAGCATCTAAAGCTATCATGACCGCTGCGTTGTCGCTACGTGAGGAGTGGTTAATTACGTGGCATAGGAGTCTCGTGTTGTCATGTGACATCCTGTTTTTAAGATAGCCTACTTGTGAGTTGTGTATGAGTTTCGGAAGGTATGCGTTGAGTCTATTGGCTAGTATTTTTGCGTATATTTTGCAGTCTACATTGATGAGGGAGATCGGTCTAAAGTTCTTCGCCTCTGTTGTGTCTTTCCCTTCCTTGGGTATCACTATTATATTTGCCTCCGCCATTGAGGGTGACATGTGTCCGCTCTGGGCGCATGCTGTGAATACCTCCCTCATTGTGGGTTTGAGTAAGTTCAGGTATTGCTTATAGAAGCCAGCTGTGAACCCGTCTGGGCCGGGTGCCTTGTTATCTTTGAGGCTTTGCGTGGCTCTCTCTATCTCATCCCCCGTTATGGGCATTTCCAGGATGTCTCGTTCCTGGTCCGTCAGTGTGGGTGTGGCTATGTTCGCTAGTAGCTCTTTCCCCCCATCATCTTGCAGTGTGTCATCCTTTGTGTACAGTCCCTCGTAGAAATCCCTGAAGACTTCTAGGATGTCTTTGTTTGAGGTCTGGGATATGCCGTGTTTGTCTTTGATGGCACCTATCGTGTGGTGTCTCTGCTTTCCTCTCAGGTAGGATGCTAGGTTTTTGCCCGCTTTGTTTGCGGTGCATAGATTAATTGATTTATATTTATTGATCCAAGTGCCCGCCCTCTCGCTCAGTATCCTGTTTAGTTCGTACTTTAATTTAGTTAGGTTTGTGAGTGTGTTCCTGTCCTCTATTCTGGCTATGTGGCTGTTCTCAAGTTTTTTAATTTCCTTCTCTAGGTCTGCAACTTTCTTGTTTCTGTCTTTGTTCATCCTACCCTTGACTGTCATGACTGTTCCCCGAATGGTGGCCTTCAGGGCGTCCCATAGGACTTCCCTGCTAGTGTTTGGTTTATCGTTTAGTAGTAGGTATTCTTTTATTGCCTCCTCTATTTTGGCTCTCGCTGGGGCGTTTTGGAGCAGACTGTCATCGAATCGCCATCTGCGGGACGGCTCGTCGTTGTGTCTGCCCGATAATGTTAGGCTTATGTGTGAGTGGTCTGATATAGTTCTGGGTCCAATTTCCGTGTGGTCTATGAGGTGAGTATGTGTTTCTGACATCAGAATGTAATCTATTCGGCTGTATGAGTTGTGTGGGTTGGAGTAAAAAGTGTACTCCCTGGCGTCTGGGTTACTTATGCGCCAAGGGTCTCTTAGACTTAGTTTGGAGCAGAGATTTTTAAGGATGTGGGGATTGTTCGTTGATTGGCTTGGTCTGTACGGATGCTTATCAATTGCTGGGTCTAGGACTTGGTTCATATCCCCCGCGACGATCAGCAGGTCTCCTAGAGGTAGTGAGTACAGTTGTGCGCCCACCCCCTCCCAAAATGTTCTGTCGTCACTGTTGGGTCCATATATGTTAGCTACATGGAATGTCTCCCCCGCCCTTCTGAGTGTCGTCGTGAGCATTCTCCCTTGTGTGTCTGCCTGAGAGCCTACCACTTCTATTTTGGAGTGTTTGCTTATAATTGTTACTACCCCGTTCTTCTTATTCTGTGCTGGTGAGCCCTGCACCTCACCTATCCAATTGGCCCCTATGCGGCTGATGTCCTCTGCTTGCAATCTTGTTTCTTGGAGTACGTATATGTCGCCCTTAAGTTTCCTAAGGTGATCGAGTACTTTCCTCCTTTTCACCGGGCTGTTCAGACCCTTGACGTTTAGGGACACTATCTTAATGTCAGACGCAATGCTACTCTTGTTGCTGTTTATCATTTACAATGCTTTGGTTTTCGCATTTGCAGTGGCCTTTCTCTGCGTCTTTCCGGTCTTCGGCTTGTGTGTGGGACCATCCCCCTTCTCCTGCGTGTACTTCTCCCCCGAGTGAGTGTAAGGAGAAAGATAGAAGGATAGAAAGATAGAGTATAGAGAGGACAGATGATAGTGAGTAAACCCATGTGTGTGCTCCCCGCTCCCCCCCGTTCTCCCGCCCCCTCCCCCCCGTTTGTCCCTCCCCCCCTCCCTTACTTGCTGAGTGGGTGTGCGACGACAAAGTTCCTTTGCTCCGCGTCTTTTCCCTGAGGTAGTGTCGGTTTCCTTCCTTGATGTAGCTCGACTGAGGTGGAAATGTTACCAAGGACAGAGCCCGGCACCCTGCTCTGCTGCGGCTTGATTGTCTCGTTAGGTAGTGCCATGGTTGACCTTGGATTTGATGAACTAGCTGTAGCTCTTCATTCTAGTTATAGTACCTTTTATTTCCCGTTGTGCGTTTAATGAGGTAGATATGTTCCTTGTGCCATTGGTGATTTTATTCCTTTTCTTTTCCCTTCGGCTTTTATCGCCTTCACTTATTCAGATTGTCCATTCTCATCCGGTGAGGCGCTTCTTTTCGCTGCTCCTGGGCTTCTGTTATCCTCCATCTCTTCCACGGGTGAGCCTTGCAGGTATCTCCTTAGTTCCTCCGGGCTTTCAAAAATCATAGTCTTCCACTTGTCCATTACTTTGAATCTGGCCGGACCAACGAAGCTGAAGGTGGCTCCTCTTCTGCGTAGTGTTTCTCTGAGGGCCAGGAATCCCTTTCTCGACTCTACCGTGGGTTTGGAGTAGTCTTGAGTTAAAACGATCTTGCTGCCTTCCCACCTCAGGTTTTGGTTTTTCCTAGCGAAGGCGAAGATGGCGTCTGTTTGGCTTAGTCTGAGCGGGCTGCATATTATTGCTCTCGGCCCTTTTCCTGTTGTGGGCTTTCCTGCCGGTATTCTGTATGCCTTTTGCACCTCGAACCTTCTGTCGAATATGATGCCGGTGAGTTTGGGGATCAACTCCTCTAGCATTGCTGCGCATGAGCCCGCTTTGTCTTCTGTCCCCTCCGGCACTCCTAGGATCCTTACGTTGCCTCTTCTTGCTCTATCGTCCTTCTCAGCAAGCTGTTTTTGTATGGCTATCGTGGTTTTCTGCAGCTCGGCTATGGCTTTGGTGTTGTCCCTTGTCTCATCCTCCACTGCACTTATTCTACCTTCTGTCATCTCAATTCTTGTCGTGGCTTTGTGGAGGTCCGCTCTTATAGCCGCCATCTCGAGCTGCATGTTCTCCACCTTGAGTTTTGTATCTTTTCCAACTTCGATCCCCTCATTTACTCTCCGCAGGATCGTCTCTAGGGTGGCCGGCTCGCTCTTGTTATTTTTCAGAGGCGACCCTTGGTTGTCTATCTTTGGTTTTTTCTGGTCACCAGCTGCTTTCCCTTCGTTGCCTGCCATAGTTGTAATGCCCCTCCTTGATAGGATGCCGCCTAGCCTCCCTTCCGCTAGGGTTGTCTTGGGTAGTTCTGTCGCCTTTGGCGTTTTCTCTGAGATGCCTTGCAGTCTGAATCTGCTCGGTTCCCGGATGTACCTTGTTCTGGTCTTTGCCTTAAGTCCTGCCAGCGTGTGCCTTGTCTCGTTCGCTTCTGTCTTACTGCTTTGGGCGCTGGGGCTGCGTGCTTACGCGCTCAGAAGGGTAGGCTGGATGTTGTGTTTGTTTTGACTGGTTTCTGCCTGTCGCCTTTAATGTGTGCTGCACTTGCTCTGCACTGTGTGCTTTTAAGGGACTCGGTCCTGCCCTTGCTATGACGTTGTCTTTGGCCTCTCGCTGACGCCTTTGGCCTCTTCTTGGCTCAAATTTGCGTTGCTTGTGCCCTTTTTTGTTATGTTCACGTCGTCACTTAGCTTATGCGCTCCTTGTGCTCTTTTGATGTCCGGCTTCTCTTGCTGCCGCTGCCTGCGTCCTTGCCTGCAGGCCGCTAAAGCTTACTGTGAGAGCCACGCCCCTGTGCCATTCACACTACCGGCAATACTGCTTCGCTCGCATCTGCCAGTGTCCTGACCTGCCGACTGTTGCTGCTTACTGCCGCTGCAGTTTGCTGTGTGGCCGCGTGCCCCTCGTTGAGTTAGGACCCGCTATGAGTGCAGTTTTCGCTGTTCTTCGCTGTGCTTGCGCCAGCTTCCGTCGTGCTCTGACTCCCCTCCTCGCCCAGCGCCACTTTATCTGGCGTCTACAGTGCTGCGCTGCGTGCGCGGTGCTTTGTGCCGCCTCCGCGCCGTATGATCCGGTTTCAAACCTTGCTTCCGCAGATGTTTCGCCTCTCGGTTCGGCGAGCCTTCCCCCTTTGTTTTCCTTGCTCGTGCTTCTACTTCCGGCGCCGGCCGATGACACCCTTCCTCTTCCGGTCCTGTCCGGGACTTCCGCCTGAGGTTGATGTTGGGGAAGACTTCCGGTGATGGCGCTTTCCTTCCTCTCACTTCCGGTGCCTGTGTCCTTGACGATGTCGATTCTTCGGTAAGCGCGCCGCTTTGTTTTCGCTGGTGGAGGATCAATTGTCTGGCGGCCTTACCTCGCTGCGTGTGCTCCTTCTTAGAACGGAGGCGGTGGTGGTTGCGCGACTCTTCTGCCCTGAGTGCGTTCCAATCGCTAAAAGCTGTCTTACTCTCCTTTTTCCATTTTCCGTGCGGTGTTTGTTCTTTGTTTCACTGCTCTCTTCATAAGCCGGTTTGCTGCACAGTCACCGCTTGTTGTTCTCTCTGTTAGCTCCAGGCGCCATCTTGGGCTTCACGCTTTGAAGCTCTTGGCAAAGTTCTTGGGCTGCTTTCTCGGCACTGCGGCTGTCCCCCTTGCTTCTGGTCGTCTTCCCAGCTGATCGGTGCTTTCCCCTGCGTGTTCCTCTCCTTTGTTGGCGGAATTGGCTGTTTTGGCTTGTTGTTTTCCCCTCAGGGATGCGGAGCTGACGGACCTAGACGACCGTCCACATTGCCGTCCAAGCCACGCCCCCTCATGCTCCTGTAATTTGGACACTAAACGTGCAGATGCCCTGCCCAGGCCATTCCCAGACAATAAGAACACCAAAGGCTTGTGATCAGTGAAGATTTCACAGGAATTGCCATAAATATGTTTTGCATTTTTGCACTGCCCATACAATAGCCAAAGCTTTTCTTTCTGTAGTGCTCTAATAGCTTTTGGCACCGGACAGAGCTCTAACAGCAAACACATGGTATTTTTTTTACCCCTCCACCGATAAAAGATCGCTCCAAGCCCCTTGAGACTAGCATCAGCAGTAATGAAGGATTTTCCACTAGACACAAAAGGTTGCAGAGTGGGATTCTTTACCTCCAATAGTTTGATTTCTTCAAAAACAGCGTTGACAGAATCACTCCAATCAATCAAATTTTTTCACCTTTTTGAGAAGAGATCTCGGGGGGGAGGGGGCACAGTAAGAGTATAACCTGGCACAAACCTAGCATAATACAGTGGGCAAGAAATGATTGTAGGGCGTCCTTTGTCAGAGGGGGAGGGGCATTCTTAACTGCCCCCTACATTACAAATGTTGGGTTTCATTCCTTTATCTGAAGTAAGATGTCCTAAATATTGAACTTCTTGTACAAGGAGCTTGCATTTGCTGGGCTTTACAGTCATTCCTTTGGTTTGTAATATGCTCAAAGCTTTATGCAGCACCTGTGCATGTTCTTCTTCACGATCTGTAAAAATCAAGATATCTTCTTGAAAGACCGGTACATGTGGCACATTACCAAACAGTCCACCCATTTACTTTTGAAAAACACTTGCTGCGTATGCGAGTCAAAACGGAAGTCTCAAATATTTGAAATACCCAATAGTGTCAGACACAGTGAGTGACTGTGACACTTCCCAAGGTTGAATCTGGTGATAAACTGAATGCAGATCAATGATTGAAAAGTACTTTGAACACCCAATGTTGGCAGTCCTTTCATGAAAGTGGATGACTATCAACAAAGATGTTCTGGTTGAGCGATCTCAAATCCACACATGGCCTCAGATCTCCAGTCTTCTTCTTAGTTAGAACAACTGGAGAAACTCATTCTGAAGCATCAATCGGTGCAATAATCCCTTCCGATTTTAATTTCTCCCACAGCCCTTTAAGAGAGGCACAGGTCTAACATTTTGCACAACATGCAAGGCGTTTTTTGTTTTAAAACTTAATCAGCCCGCACTCCCTTCCCTCCGCCGACTACATCCTCCTAGGGGACCTGAACTTCCACCTGGAGAACGACGACAAACACCACCGCCCTGCTGGACAACCTCGGACTCAAGCAACTGGTGAACACCCCCACCCACTACGCCGACCACACGCTTGACCCAGTCTTCTCATCCAGCAAGCACATCTCCTTCAGCTACGCCACTGGACCGACCACCGCTGCGTCCACTTCAGCTTCAGAAGAACTACGACCCACCACCACCCACAACAGGTCCCCCGCCGAAGCTGGAGCAAGATCACCGCTGAGCAGTTCACCGCCTCCCTCAGCCAGAACACTCCCACCAGCACAACGGACCCCAACGAAGCAGCCAGCAACCTCGCCAAGTGGCTGACTGACTGCGCCGATGACCTCGCACCACTAAAGAACCCTCCCAGCAGACCCGGCAGCAAGAAAACCCCCTGGTTCACCGACGAACTCAAGGAATCCAAGAAGAACTGCCGCACCCTCGAAAAAGCCTGGCGGATCAACCACACTACAGACAACAGGACCGCCCTCAAGCACGCCATCCGCAAACATCACCAGCTGATCCGCGCCACCAAGAAGACGGCACTCAAAGAACGACTGGACAACAGCACCCACGACAGCAAGGAACTCTTCAGCATCGTCAAAGAGTTCTCCAACCCCAGCGCCGGAAACGACATCACTCCCTCGCAAGACCTCTGCAACTCACTCGCCTCGTTCTTCCACCGAAAGATCGCCGACATACACAACAGCTTCGACGCACAGACCACGCACCCTACCACCGAACCAACGCCCGCCACCACCACCCTCTGCCACTGGATCCCGATCAGCACCGAAGACACCACCCGTACGATTAACTCCATCCACTCCGGATCACCAACCAACCCGTGCCCACACCACGTCTTCAACAAAGCCGACGCCACCATCGCATCCCATCTCCGAGACACCATCAACTCCTCCTTCCACACCGCCACCTTCCCGGAGAACTGGAAGCACGCCGAGCTGACTGCCCTCCTGAAGAAACCAACGGCGGACCCCACCGACCTCTAGAACTACCGTCCCATCTCGCTCTTCCTTTTCCGACCAAAGTCATCGAGAAGACCGTCAACAAACAGCTTGCCACCTTCCTCGAGACAAACTGATCCCTCGACCCCTCGCAGACCGGGTTTCGGGCCAACCACAGCACCGAGACCGCCCTAATCGCAGCCACCGACGACATCCGAACCCTGATCGACAACGGGGAAACAGTGGCCCTCATCCTCCTGGACCTCTCTGCTGCATTCGACACGGTCTGCCACCGCACCCTAGTGAAGCGCCTCAGCAACATCGGAATCCGAGAGAAAGCGCTGGAGTGGATCATCTCGTTCCTCACCGGAAGAACCCAGAGAGTCCGCCTCCCTCCGTTCAGATCCAAGGCCACCGAAGTCATCTGCGGCGTACCACAAGGATCTTCACTCAGCCCAACCCTCTTCAACGTCTACATGAGCCCCCTCTCAGCCATCGCACGCCAACACAACCTCAGCATCATCTCCTACGCAGGCGACACCCAGCTCATCCTCTTCCCTCACCAACGACCCCACCACCGCCAGAGCCAACCTACACGAAGGGATGAAAGACGTCGCCGACTGGATGATGAACAGCCGCCTTAAACTGAACTCGGACAAGACGGAAGTCCTCATCCTGGGATCATCACCCTCCGCCTGGGACGACTCCTGGTGGCCCCTGGCACCGCTCCCAAACCAACAGACCACGCACGCAACCTGGGCTTCATCCTGGACTCCTCCCTGTCAATGACCAGACAAGTCAAAGCCGTCTCATCCTCGTGCTTCAACACCCTGCGCATGCTCCGCAAGATCTTCAGATGGATCCCCACTGAAACCAGGAAGACCGTCACCCAGGCACTCGTCACCAGCCGACTGAAAACCCTCTATGCCGGAACCACAGCCAAACTTCAAAAAAGACTCCCAACGCATCCAGAACGCCTCCGCACGACTCATCCTGGTCATCCCCCGACACAGCCACATCACCGGACACCTGAGAGACCTGCACTAGCTCTCCGTCAGCAAGAGAATCACGTTCTGACACCTCACCCACGCACACAAGGCTCTCCACGACCTGGGCTCCAAGTACCTCAACGACCGCATGACCTTCTACACGCCCATCCGCCAGCTACGATCGACCAGCCACGCACTCGCCACCGTACCACGCATCCGCAGAGCCACTGCCGGAGGAAGATCTTTCTCCTACCTGGCAGCCAAGACTTGGAACTCCCTCCCCACCCACCTTCAGCGAACCCAAGACCATCTCTCCTTCAGGAGGCAGCTCAAGACCTGGCTGTTCGAGCAGTAACTTACCCCTCTACCCCAGCGCCTTGAGACCCTCCGGGGTGAGTAGCGCGCTTTACAAATGCCGTGATTGATTGATTGGCCATAATTCAATAACCAGGCGCAGCAATACTGTCAACGTTACCTTACAGGAAAGGAAACTGGGTGACAGGAACTAGGTGATGAGCAGAAATGGCATGCAAAATAAAGCAAGTTACCTTGTTGCAAAATGAGAAGTGCCCACACAGCTCAGGCAAAGCAAAGGGCAACTACCAAAAGTGATGCCAAGGTTACGTGAAAACAGCCCAGGGAGCGTTGTTAATTGTAGAAATGTAAAGCGTTCACCGGGCGGTGAAACGCAGAGAAATGCTGAACTCACCAATTCAAAATGGCTGCTCGCTGGTGTGACGAGATGATATCACCCAGCATGCATGCCCAATGAAATCAGCTACGAGGCTTGGTTGGCTTCCACACAAGTCTGATGGGGATATAAAGATTTCCCTGTGCAGACGCCTTGCCGAGCAGCACAGTTGTGATGCTGCCGGCCGTTTTGCAGTGATGCGCGATCTAACGTAGAACAAGACTTCCCCTTCCGTCAACTCTGTACACACTTGCTGATTTGATCCACTGTCATGAATTGAAGTCAGTTGATCAAACGGATTCGCCTCGCACAACAGCGCACACCAGCAGATACAAATTGAGGTAAACTTCAGGGTTGATCCTCAGTCAGTCAGTCAATACTCTTTATTTCGATTAATTAAAATCATAAAAGAAGCAGCAATACATACATACTCAATAGATAAAAATATATATGCAATTAAAATAAACAGGCATATATTTACAGACATTCATGTATATACACTATATTACATAATTCATGGGAAAACCGTTAATACAAAATATATCCAAATGGCCTAAACTACTATTAAAATACGATTAAAATTTATGATGTCATTAGTTCCTAAATTTTGGGGCAGGAGTTCAATTCATACAGTGTTCTTTTGTTCTTCGCTCTTGCTGCAGCCACCAGAAAACTTGCTACACTAAAGATGACCCGCACACTGTTCAGCATTTGCAAATATAGCAGTGCAGGCCTCACCTGTAGGAACCCAGCTTCTCGTAATATGGGCATCAAGAATTTATTTTGTGCCTCCGAAAAATTTTCACAAAACATAATTAGGTGAAGGGTGTCTTGTGTCGAAGTTATCACATGAACCTGGTGGGGAATCAGCTGGTTTGCCCCGTTGTTGGTGATCTCCCAGGACAAGATGGATTAGATTGAATCTGAACCTTATCAACAGAGTGATGATACGGCTTTGTAACAATCTTAAGGTAAGGTTCGATGTAAGGCGAGGTCTGTAATGCATAAATGCTTCTTACCCCTGATTTTTTTTAAGCTCCACCTCCTCCCTGTCTGCCTCTGCCATGATCCGGAAATTGTACTTAATCCATCCCAGATCTTCTTTCTTAATTCCCTCTGGGGCAGTAAACAATTCAGGGCGACCCAGCCTCACACACGCCGCTCTAACGTATGCCAGCCATGGGATGCTATATACCTTGTCGAGGGCCAAGCAGTCTTTAAGGATAAGGTGATTGAGAGTAATGTCCTCGTTGAGCCATGTCTTTACTCAACAAATCAGTGGAGCTGCTTTAAGATAGTCTGAGATATAACCCACACCTAGTTCACAGTGTACCGCCAGGGTCGACGACGACTGAGGCACAACCAGCAAAGATCTAAGGAACTTATTTTCAACTAATTGAATTTTGCCCACGTGTCCATATCCCCATATCGACGCCCCATAAGAGGCAATCACACAGCACTTAGCCTTATAAATTTTAAGCATGGGTTCCAAAGGTTTGGCTCCCAGCCTTTTGGCAAAATTAAGAAGCGCTGTTGTAGATCTAGCCACTACATTGCTTTTGTGTTTCTGCTGGGGACCCCAGTTGCCTTTCTCGTCGAATAAGACCCCCAGATAAGTGAAAACTGGGACCCTAGAGACTTCCGCACCCAGGCATTTGAAAGCTTTAACATTCCTGATCTTCCTGCGAGCCCCTACAATCATTGCATGAGATTTTTTGCTTTTAACTTTAAGGTCAAGGGAGTCCATAAATACTCCAAAGCTGTCCAACAGCCTCTGTAGACCCAGACCGGTGCGGGCAATGAGTATGGCGTCATCCGCGTACAGGAGGACTGGGATACCCGTTCCTCCTGCACGTGGGATGTCTGCCCCGACCCCAGACAGATTTTTCCAGTCCATTTATATAGATCGTAAAGAGAAGGGGGGCCAGGATGCAGCCTTGTCTGACTCCCCGTCTAGAACTGAATTGGCCCATGCACCTACCGTCCTGTGTAACCCTAACAGCTGCTGCTAGGTCCTGATGGAGGGAACCAAGAAAATAGACTATGGAAGCATCTATGCCCATATCCAACAGAATGCACCATAATTTGGAGCGGTTCACCATATTGAAGGCTGATAAATCCATGAACCCAAGATATAGAAAGCCCTCTTTTGCCACCGTATATTTATTAATCAAGAGGTATAAGTTAAGGCATTGGTCCATGGTGCCCCTATGCTCCCTGAAGCCGTACTGAAGATTCGAGAGCACCCCCCGCCATTGAGCCAATCTCCCAGTTTCTGAAGAATAACTCTGCCCATGACCTTGACGGCAGAGTCAGGAGATTGGCCTATAGCAGGCGGGGTCCCCTCAACTCCCCTTTTTGAAGATGGGCACGATAGTGGAAGAACCCCAAGAAGAGGGAAAACCCACCAATGCTGCAGCATTAAATACATTTGTTAAGATTTTTGCCCAAAAATTGGGGTACATAATATAAAGATCAGCAGGCACCCCATCGGGGCCTGGGGCCTTGTTTTTAGAAGTAGCACGAATAGCCCTCTCTGCTTCCGCCAGTTCGAATTTAATGGGGGTTCTGGGACAGCTAATAGTAGGAAGAACAGATGTTAACTCAAGCGTGCCATTGTCCCCATAAATGTTCTTAAAATGCTTGAGCCATACATCATCCGGGATTACGCAATCCGTGTCTAGATTGTCGTTCTCCGTGAAGAATGGCTGGTTTATTATGGCCCAGAACTTTCTGCTATCCCTTAATACCTCAAAAGCCTGTAAATTTTCCCATGCCTCCTCTTTGATTTTCTGTTTCCGCACGGAGATTGCCAATTTGTACTCCTTGCGAAGAGAGGAAACCAAGATTCTATCCCTTGGGGTCCTCTTAAGGGCCTCCAAGAGGACCTCATGCGCTTTTGTACAGGAGGTATCAAACCATCTCTGGGCTTTCTTGCGGTGTGCCCCACTCCCCTTGTGTAGGTTATCAGCAATTTGTTTACAGATTGCTGAAAAGGAGGTTATCGTTCCCTTACCCACGTCGTTGCCATCGAGGCAGATACCAATATTGGCCTCAGACTTGGCCACCAGTTCGTCAAAAAAGGCCTCTGGGACTATATTGTCCCACTTTGATCCTCGTTCTTTCTTCGCTTCAGTAGGAGCATCTCGTAGGGGAGCTCCATCCATGAAGGGTACAGCAGCAGTTGGTGGGTCCTTGAAATGATGCTGAACCACATTTTCACCCCACTCCTCGTACCAAAAATGGGGTGTGTTTTCTGCACTTCAATTAGCTCGTAAAAGGACAGGGAAAATGAACCGACAAATCCAGTAGTTTATTTCATATGGACCCACGACCAAACAAGCTCCCATCCACTTCCAGGGCGGGAGGCAACTTACTCGCCTGTCCGCTCTACAACCGGATGGTCACTCAAGATGACACAGTTCGAAAAAGAATGCAAGGAATATTAAGCTACAGTTGAACTGAAACAATACATAAGCAGGATACATATTATAGATTCAAAACACTATATTAATTAAATGAAAACCTAAGCAGTTTAAACATTTCCTTGCTAATACGACACAGTACTGTGACTTTAACTTTACCAAGCCTTGGATCATTCTTAGTCACATAGTTGAATTATTCCACATGAGGATGTATATCTGAAGCGTGAGATGTTACTCAACTGTGCCGAAATGCGCTGATTTTAACATTGTGCTAGTTGGTCCACTTTCTTGTACGAGCTCCACTCTGACTACAGTCCTCCTGCACTTCAGATGAAAGGGGAATTTTTCAAGCTGGACTATTTTTGAAGTAAGTCTACAAATTGAGTTCCACATATGGATTACTTAAAAACTTTTCTTCACTTAAGGTACCATGCCATTTTTCACTACTACAAGCTTTATGACTTGTAAGCCTCCCTCTGCCCCTCCCTGTCTGTGGGTGTTGGGCAGTTTCTTAAGCCTTCGTTTTCTCCAGCATGATTGAAATGTCTAGCAAGGTGAAACAGTCTAGTGCAGCTAAGAAGCTCTTTGCCTACGACCCACGTTGTATAGCTGTATGCACCTTAATTGTACACCCAAAGATAGTGACGTTTTTAACTGGGTACTCCGATACAGGTTAAAAAGGCATTCCGAGCCATTCAAGATACCCAGTCCTTAGGTGAGAAGTCAATAGACACTGCATCACCTCCGTCCTTCTGAAGCAAAGGAAGAAAGCATGTGGAATTAGGCCCTTCTGAGGGAGAAGGCCTCAGAGGTCACCCTGGGCTCTTTTTGGACAATCTCCTCTTTGGCTACAAAGGGAATGTCAAGACTAGTGCTGTTGCTTTGAGCGGTCTGACTGCCTTAAAGGACCAAAGCGCACAATGCAGGGGTCCATATGTTGGTAATAAATGAAACTTGCACCGATCTTTAAAGCTCAGTTTGTAGAAATCTATGGTGATGATCAAGTTCATATATTTCTTGGTAGGAACTGCAAAGAGCTTCGTTAATTTATAAGTCATTATAATGGGTTTGCTGTATTTGCCACATAATCCATTGTATGCTGCATAATCTGCAAAAATTAACAAAAAAATGTTATCTCTAGCTCAAACGGATCAAACGCTGCGAAAAACATGGCAACGTGTGTCCCTGCCCACTGGAAAACATTTGCAAAGAGTGACTGGTCATCTTTTAGTGTCTTATTGTTGTATTTGGGTGTTAAATTGGTACTAATACGGTGAAAAAGTTTCCCAGACAGTATTGTAAAATGTAAACTGTCTTTTTCTTTCCACATAATTTAGTCAACCGGTCTCATAATTTGATTGTCCTCTGTCGCAGAATTCCAGTGGCCAAACTTAAAGGGAAGACTGTTAATTAGGACAGATGGCCATTTTTTTTTATAGTTGTGAACTCTTTTTAATGAGGTATATTAAGAATATCTACAGCAGTTGACTAGGGGCCAATACTGGTCTCTTTCCCCCCCCCCCCCCCCCCAAACAAATGTGCCTCAGTACAAATAGACAAAAAAACATAGGTACCATTGGACAGCTGTGCAAGATATGAGACTGTCGTTGGGTATGAAAATGCACTAAGCCTGCATTGGATATTTAGTTTCATAAAGTCACAATGTTAATGTATAAATATCACTTCATACACAAGGATATGCCCATAGGGTTCCTAATATTGTTGTGGACTTAAGATAGATGCATTGTTACCTGTTTAACAATGGCAGCTAGGTGGAGTGTGCCAGAAATTATGATCTAAATCAGGAAAAGAGCGTACCCCTCTGTATACTGTTTATTTGGTCTTTACGTAATGGAAACAAGGTTATCATAGGTCGGGCCAAATTATCTTAAGTGAATTGCTATGGAATTAGAAATTCAATATTTAATGTTTGTGCAAATAGCAACGTCTATGAGGCATCACGATATGTAATGAGTGGTTGTGAGAGCATAGAAGTAATACATCTACATCCCTAATAAACAACCATGTTGCACAGTGTAACTTTGTTCTGCTGTACCCAATTTAGATTAGAACAGGCTCTGATGTATTACTGCTCTTTCTGGAGAGACTGAAGCTCTGACTGTGTATTGCCAAAGCTGAAATCTCAAAAATGGAATAGAGCTTCATAGTTAATGTGTGCATTATTGTCAAATATGTCAAAGGCCTTCTTATGGTTTTTTTTATGGCTCTAATGCAGTAGACAGCCTAAGTTAGAGATTAAGGATTGGGCTCTGTCGGCCACTAATGAAGTGACCCGTTTTCAGGTAGCAGTAGGACCAGAAAGATGTGCATGTTTTTCTACTTATCTGTGAGTCAGGCTTACGATCTAAGAGTTCACAGGTTGTACCCAAGAAGTGTCTAGTGCATTCATTAGATTGAATAGGCCAATTTATAAATGTGGTAGCATAACTATACAGCTGAAACTGCAGTGGGCTACTAGGGCCTGCACTTGAGAATTTCAAAATTCTCTCTCATAACCTGTCTCTGAAGTGAGAGTAATTTTGTTGTAGAGCTCTAAGCATATTGAAATCTGACCTGGATATTAAACATAGACTTGTGGATATAGGCAGGGAAAATATATTGTACCTGCAGTATTCTTTGCCTTAATTGAAGGTACAGGAAGATACAAAAGTCAATTTTGTCCATCACTAACTCCTTGTTATAGGAGAAACGATAAGAATATGATGTCTTTAGATAGTGAGCCCCATGGGCATAGCGGCAGGAGGAAATCTTCATGTTTGGGTTTTATATCCAAACGGCTCCCCGCTGAAACACCTACAAGCGGCCACATCCGCCGCCCGTATCAATAAGACATCATATTCTTATCGTTTCTCCTATAACAAGGAGTTAATTGGAATTGGGGAAGACTTTCCTTTAAGGAGCTTCGACAACTGCAGGTCGTATTGTTCCGTGTAACTACTCCCCGTGTCTGAGCACTTTAGCGTGCTCCGATCAGTGAGTGGTACTGTATTGCATTCTTGGTCCTGACGAATGCTGAGCTAATTTTGCTCAAAAAGCAGAAACATGTTGACCGTATTTTATTAATTTTTCTTCTTTCACTTCATTAATGGGACTAATTGGTTCAAACTTGCACAACCTTTGAGTAGTCCTGAAAAATAATCACGTTTTTCAAACACTGGTTTTAACAGAGTTAGAGCTACCCTCTTATTAAAATAATTTTGAGGAGTAGTCCATACTCTTTTTAACTCACTCTCACTTTCCTAGCAACTAAGGAGGACCCAATGAAGACAACTGGCTACCAGTGTTCCACTGGAGCCTGAGGGTCCTTTTAGCTAGATCTCTGAACACGTGCACTCTATTTTTCCTACTGAAAATAACAGTCTCTTCTAAAGTTCAGTAGCACTTTGAACAGAATTTTGCTTGCCTACTGTGTTTGATGTTTGTACTAACACTCTCTTGTTGTTTGATATACAACCTTTTTAGATACACTGCACTGTGCCCTTTGGGCTGTTTAGGACTTACCCTATGCGTGACTTGTATGTATTAAAAGGGAAGTGTTAGGCCTGGTACAAGGTGTATTTTGCTGGGTCGAAATGGCAGGCCTGACACATGTTTAAAGGGCTACTTAAGTGGGTGGCACAGTGAGTGCTGCAGGGTCACTAGTTGCATTTAATTTACAGACACTGGGCCCATATTGTACCCCTTTACTTGGGACTTAAAAGTAAATTAAATTGGCCAGTTGGGTGTAAGCCCATTCTAGCATGTTTAAAGGAGAGTACAAGCATATTAGCACTGGTTAGCAGTGATAAAGTGTGCAGAGTCCCAAATTCAGCAAAAACAGGAGGCTGGAAGGTAAAATGTTGGGGAGTGGGGGGGTGTTATCCAGTCGAGCACTTATCGATGTGTTAAAGCTGATGTCATTTGGACAGGCATAGAGTACTAAAGAGATGACTTCTTCCAGTTTAAGATAAAAAACCCAGAAGTTCTGAATTACCTCTTCTATTTTTAGAATTTGTCTGGAAATCCATTTTAGTCCACACACTACCATCTTTTAATGAGTAAGAGATTAGTTTCATAAAGAGAGCATCTCGCTGCACCCTGTGTAAGCATACATGTGGCCTTAAAACTGCAATCACCATAGCTGGTTCATATTGATCGAAAAGATTATTCCATAAACAATGAAATGTGTATGATCCACAGAGTAAGAATGGGTACAAACAAGCCGAGCCAATCATATTTTTATGGTTGTCAAGCATATCTCTTAATGTGTTGAAAGCTAGCCGTGAAATGCTATTCATAGGCTTTTGTTACCAAGTTAGTAGCATTCCAGAATTTTCCTGTTACTAGACAGTGGCCACAACATTACTATTTTTGAGTACTAGTCTGCAGGGTGATTTGCCTATTTTTGGTTTCAACTTAAGAACCATGCCAAATGTGCTAATGTATCATGATTGCCAGTTTAGTAGTCTTTGTTTCCAAATGTGTTTCCTTTATAAGACTATAGTAATGCATTCCTGTCTTTCACAGCCTGAACTTTCTCTGTGAGTGAGTGGAATTACAGCAAGAGACTGTTTGCTGACCAGTCTTCTTTGCTTATAGTTTCTCAGTGGGAATGTTAAGAGAACACAACATGGAGGCCATAAAGTCTTCATGTGTGGTACCTTTTAAAAGCGATGTTAAATAAATGGCACCATGATGAATACGAATATGCTTGATAACAATGTGGAAATATTTCGGGACCATTATTGGGAAGCTGGGTGTAAATACTACAAATGAAAGGAGTTTAAGTGATCAGACATTGGTAGGATTTCATTGAGATACGCCTGGGATGACTCCTCATGGCCGACTGCACTGGGAACCGCTCCAACACCCACCAACAATGCACGCAACTTAGGGGGTTAACCTCGACTCCACCCTCTCCATGACTAAACAGGTCAACGAAGTCTCCTCCTCCTGCTTCAACACCTTCCGCATGCTCCGCAGGATCTACAAGTGGATCCCCACTGAAACGAGAAGAACGGTCACCCAGACCCTAGACAGCAGCAGGTTGGACTATGTAAACGCCCTCTACGCAGGAGCCTTGGCCAAACTCCAGAGACTGCTCCAATGCATCCAGAACGCCTCTGCACACTTGATCCTCGACATCCCTTGCTGCAGCCACATCACACCCCACCTGAGAGACCTGCACTGGCTCCTGGTCAACAAGAGGATACCCTTCAAGCTCCTCACCCACGCACACAAGGCACTCCACAACACCGACCAACGTACCTCAACAGACGACTCGGCTTCTAAACCTCCACCCGCCAGCTCTGCTCCGCCGACCTCGCCCTCACCACAGTCCCCCTTCCGAAGAGCGACCTCCAGCGACAGATCGTTCTCCCACCTCGTCACTAATACTTGGAACACCCTCCTCACCCACCTACTGCAGACCCAAGACCTGCTGACCTTCAGAAAACTCCAAGACCTGGCTTTTCGAGCAGTAGCAGCATTCTCCACCCCAGCGCCTTGACACCCTCACGGGTGAGTAGTGCGCTTTACAAATTATTTGATTGATATGGATGTCTTTTCCTTATTGTAAACACCAGTCCATAGTGTTTGCTCCAGTTAGTGTCCTTTCATGAAACTGATCTATACAGGATCCATATTAACCGTAATTGCGCAGTTGCAATGTGGAAAGTTGTGCTGTATTAGTTTCATATGCACCAATTGATTGAAGATTTGTGAAGGAAAAGCAGATTGCCGCATCAGTTTCAGGTGCAACAGGCCAGCAAACGCTGCGTTCTCATCTATTTCACCTATACTTCGAAGTTTTAATTCTTCTGTGTTTTCGTTCATTATTCTTGATTATTCATATTTACATAACTCATTTTTTTGGACCGAAGGACAGATTCAAAATCATCTCTTGTATCGATGGGATATCTGAATTTCATTTAATAGATCTCCCTTTGTCTCTAGTTTACTAATCAGTCTGCTTTTCCAGTGGAGTCAGTACGGGGATGGATTCAATTTTTGTTCTTTTTATAAAATTGTCCATGAATTGCACCCGACGTGCCTAATAATGCACATTGTCAAGTCACTAGTGTTTGGTTTTGAGTTTGGAGTTTATCTAGCAGATAATAAATAAGCCAACATGCGATTTAGTGTTTTGCGCAAAGCCGTTATTATAAATAGGCTTCAATCTGGAATATGTAAAGTAACTGTGGAAACCTCCACCAGTCCCTTGCAGCTGTAACCACGACTTCATAAAGCACTCGGTCCGATGCACACTGACTGATGAGAGAACGAGTCACCTGGCCAATGAATTGTGCTTACTGGGTGAAAGGGGAGTACATGACACTGGCAGTGCAATTGTCTTTCTTAGCTTTAGGCTCACTATGCAGTATTTTTCCTTTCGTTTTACATCCTGTGATATGTCAAAGTTGGAAAAACAACCACCAGTGCCACTACCCTACCAACTCACCCTCATGGAAAAGGCTCCCAAGAGATCAACAGCGGGAGTTCCAGTGCACACTCTTATACGATCAACCGCTTTAAATGTACTACTTGAGAGCATAAGGATGGAACCATGACCTGCAGTCAGATCACCCTTCCCAAGTGGCAGAGACAGAATTATTGGACATGTCCTGTGCGAGATAAGGGTTCCTGTGAGGTAACTACAGAAAGTAATTATGGCACTCTGAGCCATGTGTGCCTTATTGCCCGGGGTTGTTTTCGCTACTGCTAACAATATCCATGCAACAGGTAGAAGCTACTAAACACTAAATAACCTCTACAGTTGCCCTGTTGCACTGCCTTGGTAGTGGTAGTGCATCATACTGCCATTTGGGGAAACGCATCTGTAATGTGCATGCATTTTCAGTCATATGGGTTGCTGTTTTTCCGAAGTTGCGTAACAGTTAACGTGCTTATAAATCTTGGTGTTTAGGTATATAAAGTATGTTAAGGAATACAGTTTTAAAGATAATAATTTTTCATTCTTTCTGGCAACAAATGAAAAGCCAACATAACCTGCCCAACATGGTCCATTTGTCTCCTCTGTTCTCTTAATCTGGTAATATTGAGCGTTCACACTGCCTTTTTGTCCACTTCTTTTCGTTGCAAGTGGCCTCCACTATACGACAAACATTTTTAATATACTTTTTTAAGTCATATTTATGGTTTTATCGATACACATCAAAGCAACCTTTGATTTTTACCATGTAGTTATGAGCCAGTGCGTTTTCGTTGTAGACCGGAGAATGTGCAATAAACACAGTGCATACAATTCTAGGTCTTTACTGTAGGAAGTATTTCTGGTAAAAAAAAAAAATTATGCAGAGTTTTGCCTCGTAAAGTTACCACAAAAAGATCAAGTTTGCGACTGCTCGTTCAGGAGGTTGAAACTCTCAAGGAGGCCGGAGTTCCAAAGCCTGCTCCAGACCATCGAGGTATTCCAAATGCCAGTCAGACTTGATTAGGTGGACTAGCGTTTACTGCTGACTATTTACTCGCCGGAGTCCTTCTCCTTTAAAGGGTTTCAAAGTCCTGTCAGTGTTAGTCCTGTGGACTGCACGAGGGCTTTGCGAAAAAAAAAATTGTAGGGTTTTGAAGACCTATTTCAACAGTGGTGGTTTTCTTCTTGTGCAGAGAGGCTGAGGTGCAGTTGCAGTTCATCATCTACTTTGTACTGAAGATTTACATCTAATTATGTCTGGTATGTTGCAACTGTCTACCACGATCGCATTCACATAAATTCCAAGTCTGCAGAGATGGTTTGGGATCGGTCAGGCATACATTCTTGTAGTATGGCAGCAAGCACGACGTTAGCTAGATGAAGTATTTAAACCGCTTACTGTGATTTCTGTTCGGCAATAAAAAGGTTTTAGAGAGGTGGGCTATCTCTCTGTACTCCTTAAAGCCCTTTCACTGAGGACCACCAAAGGTCTAGTGATAGTTTCGCGTTCAAGAAAGATCTAAAAGGTGAACATCCTGAAGCACATTAGGCTGTACATCCAACCTACAGTACCACATGATTGAGAATTACCTCTGGAAATTAAGAATAGTTTATCAGCAAATGTACGTATAGGTTGGTTGGTCATGTTTAACAAATGATTGTTGTCAGAACCACTTTCAGAGAGCCATGGGGCAAGCAGGGATTACAGGGCCCAGCCGAATGGTTTGCAGCCTTTTATACCTGCTGTCCTGGGGCTGACCTACTATAGGTCCTGAGAAAATGGGCCACTTATTACCCCTTGTAGCACAGGTCAAGCAGTCCACTGTCTTCGAGTGGGAGTTAGGTATAAGGCATACACAGGTGCAAGTCTCAAAAGTACAAATAGTGACTTCAATAAGCTGATTGTGTAAAAACACAAAGAATAAAAACATACTAAATAATCCTCTGTTTTTTAAAATCTGCACATTAGCATCATCTTTGGTGGATTCCCGGAGTCCCTCTTTCTCTTCTAGTGTGGTTGATTATTTCCCAATTTAATGATAGGGATGACTTTCATATGTGACCCACGCTTTTTTTCCTGCAACATAGTATACGTTAGGCCTTAAGAGTCAATGTTAGCAGCTCTAGGTGCTAAGTTCTTAGATGGACCTAGAACAGTGTCTCCCCGACTTGATGGGTGCAGGCAAGCAGAGGAGGACCCTGGTGCTTCATCACAGGCTTTGTTCTCCCAAAGCTGAGGGCCCGCAACCATATGCGGTCTTTCCCCAATGAATCATCATGCCTCCTCAGTGTTCGGACTGCCTGTGTCTGTGTTTGAAATACTCTATCCGCACCTGTGGCAATTTTTAAGCTCTTCACAGCATCCTTGGCATGTCGATCCTGACTTCACGGTCTCCACTTCCTGGCACACGTGGTTCGCCCATCTTCCGCAGTAGCGGGCACACAGCCGTTGCGCTTGAAAAGGTCCAGACTGAAACACTTTGCTCACCGGGAGCCTCTCAGCAGGATCCCCGCTGAGCCTCATTGGACGGAGCAGGCGATCTCCTACTCCTCACTAGGTCCGCTAATCTTGCTGGGGAGGCAGAAAGTTGGAATTTCAGGCTTCAGGCAAGTGGCCATAACTACCTAGCAGGAATACCATCAGCCCTTGGTCCCAAGTCCTGGTCCATCAACTAGAAATCTTGGAGATTTCCCTCCAGTTGAACCTGGCTATAAAACACTGTGTGGTTCTTTGATATTCCAGTTCGGAGTCAATTTCTTTTAGATTTCCCCCCATCCAACTCCTGCCCTGTTCTTTGTTGAAGCGAAAGTCTGCTGCTTACAGGAGTGGCTTCAATTTTGCTTCACCCACAACACAGGCCAATGGAGTAACCGGGGATCGCACCTGGATGTCAGCCTTTACTACAATATGCCTCCTAAAGGTTCAAAGGCCTAAGCCTTACTCTCTTTCATGGTTTCTTGGTGCTTAAGTGCCAACCATATCAGACCCACCATCTACCTGACCCCCAGGCACCACTGACCAGTAACTCTTTCCAGAATCGCAGACCTTTAATGTGCTCTGAGAATTCTCTACTCCCCTTCATCCAGTGTGTGTGTTCCCACACCAGCTCTCAAGAATATCCGCAATTCACATCTATATGGGGGTTGCAATTCTCACCTCCATTTAACTTCCTAGACATCCAAAATGAAGCCCGCGGGACTCCATCTTATGTACCCTGCAGAGAGACATACATCCCAACACGCACTAGCTGTCCTGCGCTACATACAGTCATCATGTCACATATATGACACATTAGCGGATCTGTACATGAGTGGTCCCAAAGGCACCACTCCTGTAATACAGATGAAACTATCTGTTCACACTACTGATCCCTACTAAACATAGAAACCACCCTTGCATTCCTGTCACTTAACTCCTGGTAAGGGCAGTAGCTCTCTACCATTACAAGGGTCGCACCCCTCCCTGTCTAACAAGACTGCATAACCATGAGACCGGTGTAGGGTATAGCACACACACATGATCCATGGTCGCCAATGACTAAAAATCAGTACCAGGATCCAGCTAGCCATGCACTAAGGCCACGGGTGCAAGTATGTCACCATGTAGGGGACTTTAGCATCCCAACAGTTGTGCTGCATGTTTTTTGGTCAGATAGTGAGGTGATTATATATATATATATATATCAAAATTAATGGACCATTTGTTTTCTGCACGCATTTTATATTTCTGTTTTGGTTTCAGTTTCAAGTAAGGTCTTAACAGACTCGATTACTATAGAGAGAACAAGAAAAAAAGCTTAGGTGAGTAGCTGAGAATGATCGTTGGCAACAACGCGGGATGTTTGTCAAAATCAGTTTAGTGGAGGGGTGTGCCAAGTTTTATTACTTAATTGGAATTTTTTTCAAAGTTCCTGATTATTGGCTTTGATGTAGTGTACAGGGATGACCATTTCCCTTTAGTCTATGCCCGATCGTAGTTTTCCCCATCAATTAAGACATACATACCTTGTGTAGCTTTTCCTCATGGGAATAGAGTATCATGTTAAAAGCATCAAACTTTCTGATGGCTTTATTTTTTTTGAAGCACAAAAGTTGTAGAGGTCTTGTGAAACACATTTTGGACAACCCTAATTCATAGTTGTTAGACTGTTTGACCCAGCCTTCACAATGACCTGTTTGTAATATGAGACAAAGTACCATATTGAAAATGTTAGCACAATAACAAATACTGTATTTGTATTGCTGCGTTTGTGTAGCACCTCTTGCATCGGACGGGGCCCAAAGCTCTTGGAAGGTAATCTTAGATTTTTAAATGCATCTTTTGCTTTCCACAGGGTCTTTTATCCAGTCTTGTGAACTTGAGCAACTTAACTCTGGCCAGGAACTGTTTCCAGTCCTATCCCGTTGGTGGACCATCTCAATTCTCCACTATCTACTCTCTCAACATGGAGCACAATCGTATCAATAAAATTCCTTTTGGAATTTTCTCAAGAGCTAAAGTGTTAAGTAAGCTGAATATGAAGGTGAGAAAAATGTTAAGTAACTTTTATGTTTAGAATACATTCAGACAATACTGGCCTATACTTTTTGTGTTTTTATTAAAATCCATACTCCTGACTGAATTGCTTATATAGTCCAGTATTGTCCAATTTAGCACATTCTACTACATTGTGCATTAGATTCTTTGACATGTTAATCATAAATGTGAATTAAATAAGTTTCAGACCAAACCCAGCCTAACCGGCCTCTAGTACTGCAGTTATACTGTCCACCAAGATATGCTTAACTCCTTGTGTTAGATGGCAAATACCTTAGCCCAAATCAAAATGTACAGTTGCTTGGCCTAGCTCACATAATAGTATAATTGCTGAAGGTAAATGCCAGACAGTTTTCAACACTTCTCACTGTGGAATTAGGACCGTTCCATTTATTATAGCGCCGTACCTGTGGGTTGTCTGCCTCCCCATTTACCTTGCGGTACAAAAGGGGGTGGTGATGGACGGAGCATCTGAATCAATCAAACACTCACACCCAGTCATAAGATCTGGGTTTAATCCATCACCGTTCTTAAGCCCACTCTGCCACCCCAGTTCAGACATGGCTGTATGCAAATCAGTCTGACCCTGTGCTTCATGGGAACAGTCCAGCCCGAACTGCCAAGCCATGTCTTCCCTGGACCGGAAACAAGCTTCCGAGGACCGGTTTCTGGCATTCCAGCCGTCTTCAGCCAGGCTTGCTTGAATCCAGTGGCAAAGTGAGCAAGGGACTCACGTCTGAGCATACCCTGCCACACAGATCTTTTAACTGGGTGTGAGTGTTTGATTGGTTCAGATGCTCCGCCCATTACCACCCCCCTTTTGTACCGCTTTTGGCCGCCATAAGTGTGGCAGGGTATGCTCAGACGTGAGTCCCTTGCTCACTTTGCCACTGGATTCAAGCAAGCCGGGCTGAAGACGGCTGGAATGCCAGAAACCGGTCCTCAGAAGCTTGTTTCAGGTCCAGGGAAGGCATGGTTTGGCAGTTCGGGCTGGACTGTTTCCATGAGGCACAGGGTCGGACTGATTTGCATATAGCCATGTCTGAACTGGGGTGGCAGAGTGGGCTAAAGAACGGTGATGGATTAAACCCAGATCTTTTGACTGGGTGTGAGATGCTCCGTCCATTACCACCCCCCTTTTGTACCGCTCCCCATTTACCTTGGGTCTTTCAATTAAAGGCTGCTTGGTTATTTTATCCTGTTTACGATTTAAATTTCAGTTGTCATCTAGTCCTGGCCAATGAATTTTACAACCACAAGGCTCGATTTTCACCTTGTGATAGAACAACCAGTGTTTTTTAAGCCACATTTTTAGCCACCAATTCAAATGTTTAGAAATGACT
Organism: Lissotriton vulgaris; assembly: GCF_964263255.1. Taxonomy (NCBI): domain Eukaryota; kingdom Metazoa; phylum Chordata; class Amphibia; order Caudata; family Salamandridae; genus Lissotriton; species Lissotriton vulgaris. The sequence continues at coordinate 1,104,767,984 of NC_141693.1, forward strand.
TATTTCACATTCTAGTTAAAAATTAACTGAAAATCTGCTCATTTTGTATGCACCCACACGCAGGCTACGGTTGGCGACCCAGCAGCTGGTCACTGCCCCTCTGGTAAAGCGCAGCCGGGCGGGAGGGCGTTCCTCCCGCTATTTGGCAGCCAGGCTATGGAACTCCCTGCCGGAGCAGATCCGTGGCATGGACTGTTTACTCACTTTTAGAAAAGCTATTAAAACCTTCCTTTTCCCAGTAGCTTAAACCAGTGTTTTTTTTTCTGTTTAGGTTACCTCTTGTCTGCGGCCTCTATGAGTTTCTTACCTTGTAGCTGTAAGCACCGAGACGCCCCTTCACTGGGGCAGCTGAGCGCTATATAAACTCTATTAACATAACAAATAGGTAACATAATTTTATACAACAGAAAAGAGAAACAAGTCCGTTCTCACTGTTTATATTAGTTTGCGGTTGTCTCAGTTAAAGTTTGATGGCTACCTCATTAACAAGCTTTCTTTAATGTTGGCATCTGCTCTCATCTGTTCTCTTGCCACTTATCAAATATCACTCCATTCTTTATTATGCAGTGTTGGCATTTCTGACCGTTTATCAATGCTTTTGTATCAGTTACCCCCTTGCTGCATTTTAACTCCGATCCTCCACTCTCGCTTGCCATCTAGTCTCCAACTTGACCAATTAACTTAAACATCTTAAACCTCTGTTTAAAATCTGTAAATTAACCAGATTGTTACCTTTTTTTGTCCACAGTACTAGCATTAGCTTAAGGAATTAATGCCTTCTAAAATGTGAAACTTTTCTAGCCTTTTTTTGTTGTCGTTTATTTTTCTGTTTGCATTGTTTCAGAAATGATGCTTTAATTATGTGGAAGTTTATTACACTTCTGTTTCTTTCGACTCTGATCTGTAGCTCCACTACCAACTTTGCCAGTTTTTGAACGACTTCTAAACTGTTTCCAACAACTGTGTTTGTGAACGATGTCTCATCCTGCCCAAAATGAGCTTCAAGAATGCCACAACTTCAGGAAGCAGTTTGTCATGAACCCGCATATAGTGTCTTTGATATCTGGGATCCGTCCAAGTATCCCAATTTGTGCAATATGTATGCCTTCAGTTACCGGGAGGCGAAGAAGTATTTTGCTGAACACAAAAAAAAAGGCATAGCCTTTCTACCCGATCCAATTTGAGGGCGTGGACTTTGTCTCGGTCCTGAGGTCGGTCCCATGACTGCTGAACTTTGAGCTCGAAGTCCTCCAGTAAATCCCAAGCACAAGAAAGTAAAGTGGGACACCACCGCAGCCCACCACTCTGACTCCAAAGAGCACATGCAATGGCATCACACTTTCAGTTGCATGCCAATAAGTACTCTGTTCACCGAACAGTTTCCTCTGCTGGTACCGAAGCACACTGTTTCTTGGGTCGCTATTGGGCCAGTAGCAGATCGATGCCTTCGTGGAGACTATGCTACAACTTTTTGGTGTGCTTCCAGTTACCTCCGGTGTACCTTCAGCGCCCATGGATACTCAGGGTCCCGTAGTCCGGTTACACCAGTGGGTCTGCACTCAATACAGTCTGCCACCCTTCTACCCTGTGGCGGGCCCATACCTTCAACTCTGGTCCCTGTTACACTGAAGTCTGCGCCAATGGCACTGGCACTGGGAGATGAACCAGTGCTGACATCCATGTTGAACGCCAAACCAACTACAGCTAAAGCCCAACCAATGTTACGCTACAACATTACTAAAGCACAGCCAGTCTTGTCTTGACTCAAACACAGTGCCTCTGCCACGTACCATCTATCATCAAATGCTCCATTATCTCTTTGCTTTTGATTTGATCTTTTGTCAGAGTAAGAAACACCACCATATTTATTATGATAGGGATGGCTTGCTCCCCTGACTATACCAGTGATGCTTTATATATATTGATTTGCAGAATGCCAGTGGGCATGACACCTTGCCTGAGGCACATCTTCACTCACCACTCTGGCCATCGATGGAGAAGAGCTTCTCATTTGCGGTGGGGGTCCAGAGGGCACCTGAGGCACTAGAATTACATCAACCCTCTGAGACCAAAACAAATGCCCTGGCAGTTCTTACAGCCTGGTCTGTGTTTTTTGAGCCCTTGCTTCCTGACTGATACTTTCATGACTACATGGGTGCAGCCTTTTTCTTGCCTCATTATGAATAGCTAGGTGGCCAGACAGTACAGACCGGCGCTTGGTAATACCGATTTTATCAGCAAGCATCACATTTCAGAGAGCCTTATAATGTAGGCTTTGACCACACAAGGTTTCCAGACACTTGACCAAGTCAGGTCTGACAAGGTCCCACTGACTCAGAACATCTAGGTCTTCATGTGTTTTCGGAAGGTAGTCAAAGAAGTGCAGCTTCTCAGTGGTTCGTGTAGGGCTTTCCACAGCTTGGAACCCTAATATGCAAAAGATTGACCTCCTGCTCGGGTCCATCTTACACTCTAGGAACTTTGTACAAGGAAAGGTCACGAGTGCAAAGGACAAGCCAGCTGATAAAACTCACCAACTCTAAAAATATCACGAACCTACACCTGACCTTGGTTTGTGCACATAGCACATGGCTTTAAATTGAATTTGCTTCCCTAACATGTGCCAGTAAAGCTCACGGAGCAAGGGGAGATTGTTAAGTAACCTAGCAGCTGTGTTTTGGAGTACTTGCAACGGTCTCATGTTGGCTTTATCCGCTCCTAGATTGAGGATGCTGCCATAGTCCAGCCTCGACGTAATAAGTGCCTGGATAACCCTCTTTTGGGCTGAAGAAAGGCAGTATCCAGATGATTTTTCTCAGCCATTCCAGAAATCCGAAGCAGGCAGCGGCCACCTTTGCCACATCAGGCTTCATAGACAGCTTCTCATCCAGCAGAAAACCAATGTTCTTTACCGTGTGTGCTTGATCTGGACGAGCACCCAAGGTACCCTCCCAGTGACGTGGACCCCAAAGCGAGTGTTCCTTTACCAATACTGCAGTCTTGTCTCCATTGAGTTTGAGCTAATTGTTGTTCATCCACTTAGCGATCAAACCTAAACAGGAGTTCAAGGCCTCGGAGTTGTAATCCTGCACAGATAACCAGGAAACAACTATTTGCATATCGTCTGCGTAGGAAAATAAAGTAAGGCCACAACTTTCCACCATGTCAGTGAGTGGGCGGCCATTGATGTTAAATAGCACCTGACTTAGTGCTGATCCTTGGGGAACTCCAGAAGTAAAGGCATGCACTTTAGAAATGGCACTGGCTGAGTAAAGGATGTCATCCAAGATAGGGCTGTAGCCTGAATACCCAGATTTATCAGCCTCTCTAGAAGAGATCAAGTAACAACTGTGCACCCGTTTCTCCTTCATCCAGGAACCTTTTGAGATGTTCAGTGACTCCTAGAAGGGCAGATTCAGTACTGTCCTGCTCGGACTCCGGATTGAGAGGAATGTAGAAATTTTTGGTACTCCTCAAAATGGAGAGTTCTTTATTCACATGTTTCGCCAATATTTCAACCTAATTGGAAGCTTTGAAATTGGTCTTCAATTAGACCAATTGGGAGTGTCCAAATAGGTTTCTTCAAGAGACAAAGCGCCATAGCATGCTTACTTGTTCAAGGAATATACCCCTCATGTAAAGAGGAGTTATGGGCTCCAAGTATGGGTGGGGGAGAGTGGTCTCCCAGGGAACCAGACTTTATAGAGTGAAGCAGAGAAAAAAAACATAGGGGGGGTCAAGTGTGGCCTAAGAATTCAGTTTTGACAGGCTTGTACAGGTACTGCAGCTTTTAATTCCTTCCATGGCGCCTGTGCTCGCAGCCGCCCATTCGCTGCAGCAGTTTCCCCCACTGTCATTGGAAGCCTCCCTAGCTGGCATAAAAAGCCTGAAGTCGGGGGTCTCCCTCTGACCAGCCACGGTCCGTGCAGGTAACATCAGTGGGGTGGTGTAAGGGAGGATTCCGAGGGACGATGCAGAGGGAAAATTAACTAAATAGTTCATTTTCCCTTGGCATCGTCCCTCGGAATACCCCCTTACATGGCCCCACTGCCCCACTGCTGATACCTGCACGGACCGCGGCTGCCTCTGACCTCTGTCCAGCAAAAGTGCTAGTTTCTATAGCACAGGCAATTAATCCAGTGGTAAATAAAACTTGTAACACTTCATTAGAGACTGGACACATGCCATCTAGATCAAAGCAGGCAAAATGCTTCTTCCTGCCTTCTCTAAGGTGTTGGAGAAATATGTTAACTAGGTGGTTACAGACTATGTGGAAAACAGCCTTCTCCACATTAGTCAGTCCAGATTTAGAGCCAACCATAGTACAGAGTCTGCCCTATTAGAGTTCTCCGAACACATCAAGGAGACCCTGGATGAGGGAGGGAAAGCCATTTTGATCCTGTTAGATCTATCAGCGGCCTTTGATACCGTGCCTCATGATAGGCTCTTGGACAGGATCCAGGCTCTCTGTATCGGAGGCTCATTTTTAAAATGGCTTGCCTCCTATTTGGAAGACAGGGATCAGGAGGTTTGGATACCTCATTATGCAGCTGGAATCCCAGGAATGGATGTGGGTGTCCCTCAGGGCTCCATTCAGAGCCCCACATTATTCAATCTTAATATGTCTCCTTTGCCTGTCCTTGCGGAGACATACGGAGCTAAAATTATTTCATACACTGACGACACACAGCTCCTTTTCACCTACAACAAAGGGAGGAGTGTCGAGGGAACGAAGATCAAAATCTGCCTCTTTGATCCATCGCATTGCGGAGATCTTACCGGATGAGGGCTATGTCGACTCGGACCTCGCCGATCTTGTTCGCCACCGAGGCTTGCGAGGTATCAATTGCTTGGAGGATGGTGCCAAGATTGGTGACGCTGGGGGTATTCTGTTCTGTGGGGCCGTTCGTATCTCCAGTCTCCTTGGCTGTGTATTGGTCCATTTTAGTTTTTGTTGTGGGAGGCTTCGGGCCTCTGTCCCTTCCCATGGTGGCGGGCAGATCTCGTCCCCTTAAGGAAGGCAACACTTCCAGTTGCACCTCCAGGGGAGGGGAGGGCGATTCAGGCCACGAGACTTGGGCGGGGAAGGGTGGAGTGACCGGGTCCAGTATTCAGGTGCCACTTTTCTTGTGACTATAATGTGGCAGGTGAACATGGGACGGATGACCCCTCTACGGTCCCTGTGGTTCGCCCCACTAATGCGTGATTCTGTAGATGGCTCCTCCGTGATCAGATAATCAAGTGTTGCCACGTCTGGATGGTCCGAAGTGCCCACTGGGGGATCACCCCTGCATGCTGCAGGGGGCGTGTGGGGGGGTGGAGGGGGGTTCCTGCCCCCTATTGAATGTTAGATCAGTAGACCTCACCAGGTCACCCTGCGCTCGTGTAATCAGGCCGAAGGAAGGGCACGCAGTTCCTGAGCACCCTTGCCACCCGGAATGGCGGCTGACTCAGCCTCCTCGCACCAGTCCATTGGGCATGTTCACTGCAGGTTCAGACTGCCCTTCACGCCAGCCAGCCGTTCACCCCTCTCTGTGGGCACAAGGCTCAGGCACCAGATCTTGCCTTGATGACGTTGAGAGGACGTTGAGAGGCCTACTTGGGCTGGTGGGGGGGGGGGCCAGGTCTAAGGTCGTGGCGATGAGGGGCAGGATTACATTCTGGCCATCGGGTTCTTGGGTCACAGGATGTCGAGGCGATCCACAGCCAGGGGGAGGAGGTAGAATCGCCGCCCAGTAATGACAGCCGAACCGTTACAGATGGGACCCCCTTCCCCACCGCAGCCCGGCCGGCCACAGGCCATTGAAGTTGCAGCTGTGGTAGTTCCCGGCCCAAGGGGTATGCTCATGGCAGGCCTCCTCCACCCCTTGCACGGCTCACTCACCCACCAGACTGCTGGAGGATCTGTTAACTGATGGTCTTCTCTATATCAGCAGAGGGGTCCAGGGTTGTAGAAACAGACCGGAGTGCCTTCTAGCCGGTGGATCCCAGGGCTGCAGGATGCCAGAGCGACCCACAGCCGGGTTGTAATGTAGTTCCTATATTCCCAATAGGCTTTGCGCATTGGAATAATATGTTCGAAGCATATGGGCTGCAGATGGTACATTATGAATAGATCGCCATCTGGTGTTGGGCTCGGATGATTGCACTTTGTTTTTCTCTTGGAGAGTCTTTTGTATCCTGGTGACTCCTCCTCTGGTTGGTAGTGCGCATGGGCATCGGCTCCATCCTTGTTTTTTTCCGCCATCGGGTTCGGATGAGGATTGAGACGCTCCAGATCAACTTCGGAAAGAAGTGACTTATCGGCGCTTATTCCCTTTCCAATTCGACGGTATTGTTATCGAACGCGTTTCATTTCCATTCCGGCGCGTTTCGACTTCAACATCGAAGAAAAAACTTTGATCTACGTCGACGAACAGGAGGCCTTTCTCGACGCAGTCAAGCCCAGAGTCCATGGAAAGGACTCCATTCAAGAAATGTCCAACGTGTGGTGCTAAGTTCCCACACAAGGACCTACACGAGGTGTGCAACCTCTGCCTATCGCCTGAACACGAATCCAGGGACTGCGAAGCCTGCGCAGCTTTCTCCTCCAAGTCAACGTCTAGAAATCGTCGAGCTCGAAGGCACGAGGTTTCCAGAATGCAGTCCGAGGCGATCCCGGAGCTGTTCGGAGACGAGCAACTTGAGGAAGAAGAGGATCATAAGGATCAGTCGGGGTCGGAAGGGGACGAGTCGGATGTCGAAGAACTCAACGTGCAACAAACCGTGAGTGACGACGTCCCCTTACCAAAAAACCGACCCCGTGTGGTAACGACCCCGCCTTCGAGCCCGGTCAAACCGCAGAAAAAAGTTTCCGACGCCCCGCCTTCGGGCCCGGCAACGAAAACGAAACTGAAACCGAAACACTCTGTCTCCCACCATGTCGGATCCGAGAAACGGTCGACATCGACTTCGACACCGAAGCTTCATGCAAGGGAAAGCTTGGCATCGAAACATTCCATGTCGAAACAGAAACATGATTCGACGTCGAAGACTCACTCGACACCGAAGAAGTCGGAATCGAGTAAACACTCGGTGCCAAAAACACCGAACATTGACGATCGAAAACAAAAGCACCTTTCGGAACCAAGGCCTTTGGTACCGATACAGGAGCAGCAGACAGATCCCAAACAAGATTTTGTTTATCGATCCGCAAACTGGCAAAGTAGTGACGAAGAAGAGGAAGAATGAACAGATAGAAGACAAAGCTCTTCCTTCAAAAAAGAGAACAATGGGGACAAATACAACTCCTCCTACTTCTCCTCGACCTAAAGTCACACCCTCTTCTCCTATTCCTCACACTATGACAAATATTCCTGCACCTTCTACACCAAGACCATCTACACCTCAGTCTGATGTAGACAGTGATCCAGGGGAGGGAGAACCTCAAGGGGATGATGAAACCATCCCAGATGAGGATGACCCATGGGAGAATTATAACGTAGGGTCAGATGAGGACAACGACCCACAGTTATATCCCTCAAAGCCTTCACCACCTGATGATAACACAGAGTTTGTACAGCTCATTAATAGGGCAGCAAAATATCATAAGGTAGATATACATACAGAACCTCAAATAGAGGACTTCCTATTAGAGACGTTACCTAGTGCACAGAGAACATCAGGTACTCTACCTATGCTGAAGGGTCTTCTCAGCCACACAGACGAAATATTCAAAGACCCAGTGAGGGTTAGGGTGTTAAACCCAAGAATTGATAAAAAAATATAAGGCGGCTCCAAAGGATCCAATATTTATCAAAGGGCAGGTACCTCTGGACTCGCTTGTAGTTTCAAACGCTCGTAAAAGAGCGAACTCATTATCTACAGGAGGGGCTCCTCCACCTGATAAAGAGTCAAAATTAATAGATGCATCGGGCAAGAGAGTAGCATCACAAGCAGCAAATAGCTGGTGTATAGCCAATACACAGGCACTACTTGCACGTTATGACAGGGCACATTATGATGAATTAGAAAAACTCATCACACATCTCCCCAAAGAACATCAAAAAAGGGCAGATCAGTTAATACAGGAAGGAAAGATAATAACTAATACTTCCATTAAGTGCGCCCTAGATGCAGCAGACACTGCAGCAAGATCCATCAACACCAGTGTTATGTTAAGGAGACATGCATGGCTTAGAATCTCAGGATTCAAACAGGAAGTACAAACGTCCTTATTGAACCAACCATTTGATCAAAAAACACTTTTTGGCTCAAGCACAGATGAGACCTTAGAAAAAATGAAAAAAGATACAGAAACGGCTAAGTCAATGGGAGCATTGCAACAGCCAATACAAAGAGGTTCCTTTCGTAGATCCACCTATAGAGGAGGCTCAAAAAATACAGGAACAAATCAGCAATCCACCTCTTTCACACCTACATCACCCAAAGGTAATTCAAGAGGTAGTTACAGGGGTAACAACAACAAGGGTAGAGGCCGTGGAAATAATAACAACCGCAACGCCTCAACCCCAAAACAGTGACTTCATAGAACTTCCCCCAGACCACATAACACCGGTCGGGGGACGTCTATCACAGTTCCTACCTGTCTGGGAAAACATCACATCAGACAAGTGGGTGAGACAAATTATCCAACATGGTTATTGCCTAGAACTCACAGCTACCCCACCAAACATCCCCCCCAAACAGCGTCCAATGAGTCAAGATCATCTGACATTGTTAAAGGAAGAAGTACTAGCACTGCTACAAAAGCATGCAATAGAGAAGGTTCCAAAACACCAACAAGGGACAGGAGTATACTCTATACTTCCTAATCCCCAAAAAAGATGGGTCCCTAAGACCAATCTTAGACCTAAGACCTCTCAATGTATACATAAATTCGGAACATTTCCACATGGTCACGCTCCAACAAGTACTTCCTTTACTGAAGAAAGGGGACTTTCTTTCTACACTGGATCTAAAAGACGCTTACTTTCATATCCCAATTCACAAAGCCCACAGAAAATACCTAAGGTTTGTAGTGGAAGGACAACATTATCAATTCAAAGTCATTCCGTTCGGGGTCACAACGGCACCAAGAGTGTTCACAAAATGCCTAGCTGTGGTGGCAGCACACCTGAGAAGACAACAAATACATGTCTTCCCCTACTTGGACGATTGGTTAATAAAGGCCAAGTCACAAGAAGAAGGTCTTCACAACACACAGAAGACAATTCAATTGCTGCACCACCTAGTGTTTACGGTGAACTACAAAAAATCACACCTGCAACCAAACAAGATTCAGCAATACCTGGGGGCTACTATAGACACAGAAAGAGCAATAGCATACCCCAATCCGATCAGGATACAAACAATGGTCGGGTTAATACAAAGATTTCAACCACAACACTCACTACCAGCACGAGTGTTTATGCAACTGTTAGGCATGATGTCCTCCTGCATACTGCTAATACCACATGCCAGACTACAAATGCGTCCACTACAGGAGTGTCTAGCGACACAGTGGAATCAGGCTCAAGGTCAGATTACAGATCTGGTGTTGGTAGACGACCGTACGCATCGCTCTCTGAAGTGGTGGAACACAACAAACATTTCCAAAGGACGGTCGTTCCTAGAACCAATTCCACCAGTGATAATAACAGCGGACGCATCGCTCTCCGGATGGGGAGCGCATATGGACAAATACACAGTGCAGGGGAAGTGGAGTGCACAGCAAAAGAAGCTGCACATCAACTACTTGGAACTATTAGCAGTATTTCTAGCACTAAAAGCTTTCCAAATACAGATAACGAACAAGGCAGTCCTGATCAGAACAGACAACATGACTGCAATGTATTATATTCAAAAACAGGAGGGGACACACTTTCTCCAACTATCCAAACTAGCACAGGACATTTGGAGATGGGCCATTCCTCAAAAGATCTATCTGTTAGCAGAACACCTACCAGGAGTTCAAAATCAGATAGCAGACATCCTAAGCAGACAGTCAGAACAAGTACACGAATGGGAGCTGCACGACCAAGTACTGCAGCCATTCTTCCAAAGATGGGGGCAACCAGAGATAGATCTGTTTGCCAATCATCAGAACGCAAAATGCCAAAACTTCGCATCCAGGTACCCACACCAACGGTCCCAGGGCAATGCACTATGGATAAATTGGTCCAACAGATTTGCTTACGCTTTCCCCCCTCTCCCACTAATCCCGTTAGTGGTTCGGAAACTGCAGCAGCACTCAATGACAATGATACTAGTGGCACCCACGTGGGCAAGACAGCCGTGGTTCACCACGCTACTACAACTCTCACAGGTGCCACATCAAAAGCTAAAATTATTACCCATGCATCTTACACAGAACCATGGAGAAATAATGCACCCAGATCCCAAACAGTTGAACCTAGCGATCTGGCTCCTGAGGTCATAGTTTGGATATTTAGATTTACCACCAGAATGTATGGAAATCATTAAACAAGTAAGACGTCCTACCACCAGAGCATGTTATGCAGCAAAATGGAAGAGGTTTGCTATACACTGTAACAGTAAGCACATCAACCCTCTGGACGCATCCACTAAACAGATCATCTGCTATTTACTACACTTGCAGCAATGTAACCTAGCATACACCTCTATCAGAGTTCATCTCGCAGCTATAGCGGCGTACCTACAAAACAGGCAACATCTGTCCCTGTTTAAAGTACCAGCAATTAAAGCTTTCATGGAGGGACTCAAGAGTCATTCCACCAAGACGACCACCTTCCCCAGTCTGGAATCTCAACATAGTGCTTACCAGACTAATGGGGCCACCATTTGAACCTATGCATAGGTGTGAAATACAATTCCTCACATGGAAGGTGGCCTTCCTCATAGCTATCATGTCACTTAGAAGAGTAAGTGAGTTGCAGGCTTTTACGATTCAAGAACCATTCATGCAGTTACACCAAAATAAAGTGGTTCTTAGAACAAACCCAAAATTCCTACCAAAGGTAATTTCTGTATTCCACATCAATCAGTCAGTGGAATTACCGGTTTTCTTTCCAAAACCACAAACGGTAGCGGAAAGGGCCCTACATACATTGGATGTCAGAAGGGCAATATTGTACTATATAGAAAGAACACAAACTTTCAGAAAGACAAAACAGCTGTTTGTTGCGTTTTCTCCTTCACATAAGGGCAATCCCATCTCTAAAGCGGGCATTGCCAGATGGATTGTAAAATGTATTCAAATATGCTACTTAAAAGCAAAGAGAACATTAACTGTTCCTCCTAGAGCTCACTCTACACGTAAACTAGGAGCATCTATGGCATTTTTGGGAAACATTCCACTAGATGACATATGCAAAGCAGCTACCTGGGTTACACCGCACACCTTCACAAAGCACTATTGTGTAGATGTGCACACAACACAACAAGCTAGAGTGGGACAAGCTGTATTAAAGACTTTATTTCAGACAGTTGCAACAGACACGGGCGACCACCGCTAGGGAGAGAACTGCTGTATAGTCTATTCATAATGTACCATCTGCAGCCCATATGCCTCGAACGGAATATGCTACTTACCAGTATGCATCTGTTCTTGGCATAGAGGGCTGCAGAGTGGTACATGCCCTCCCAGCCTCCCCGGAAACCTGTGTCTGTTCCAACATTATCTTATTTAGATACACTTACATGGGCATTCCTATCTGTATTCTATCATACTACTCCATCTAACCCTACTATGGCAAAACAATCTAAGGATGGAGCCAATGCCCATGCGCACTACCAACCAGAGGAGGAGTCACCAGGATACAAAAGACTCTCCAAGAGAAAAACAAAGTGCAATCATCCAAGCCCAACACCAGATGGCGATCTATTCATAATGTACCACTCTGCAGCCCTCTATGCCAAGAACAGATGCATACTGATAAGTAGCATATTCCATCCTATAGATGGGACGTAGGACTTAGGTCGACTGGGTCTCTATCGAATATATTCGACTTAATTATGAGTGCCAGCTAGCTCAGAGGTCACTAGAAACTTTCTCGAATAAACAAGAAAGGATTAGTTTCTGACAACTGCATAAACATGACCACTTTGTTTCTCCAAGATAAAATCTCTTCAGAGTCGTGGAAACAATAGATAGATATTTCAGTCAGTCATTCGTGCATGCTTTGTTTCATCAGAGGTGCAGAGAAATAGAGACATAGGCGTTTTCAATGAAAGTATGTATTAAACAGTCTTCTTTCTCGTGCAGAAGAAATGAACTGCTACAATCGTAATACTGGCTGTAAAGTACAATGCATACAGCAAGAAGAGTATTATAAAATAATACTGTAAAAGCATGGTATGGTTTCTAAGCTGTAAAATACATACATAAATAAATAAAGACTAAAAGTACTCAACTGGTGCTTCTAAAATACGCCTACCCTGATGTACCTAACCTAAGTCTAGTACGAGGGAAGGAGTAAGTGTGGTGTAGCATAAGTTCAGTATTCTTTTGCCAAGAATCTATCCAAGATTTCTATGAGTGTCTAATCCGCTCCGTAACTTGGTTTAGAATGAAGGTCTGGTATCGCTTTGTCTCCGGACTCTATTTCCCAACACCCCGCGAGGGGAGCTTGGTAACACTGGAGCTGGATTTCTCGGCAAGAGAAAAGACAGCGTCTCTCTCAGTGCGTCAGCTGGAGGGTCGGCTTCCTTCGCACTTGCTGTAGCGAGATGCGTCGGGCAAGTAGATAGTTGAATTGCTCCAAACCACTGTGGGTTTTCTAGGGCAAGTGTGGGCATATTTATACCTTGAAGGTGCTGCGTTTGACGTAAAGGTGGACATAATAACGTCGAAGTTCTTTGGAAACTCGGAGTTCTTGTACAAATCAATATTCAAGCAAGGGGAAGTCCGTAACTGCTTAAGCAGAATTTTCCAAGAAATCGTTGTGGCTTTTTCGGAACTAGTGGAAGTATCCATGCCTGTATTTGGACTGCATGGGCTATGTCTAAATATGGTTGATTTCTATGCCTATATAAGGACAAGGTGATTTATACCTATATAGGGCATGAATCGGGAAAATTACACTATGGTCCTAAAATGCTATACAACACGGGGGGGGGATGGCAAAGATTCTTGCTGCCTGGCGAGACAGCCGATTTGACACAGGTTAGTCCCCTCCCCCGCTGTGGGCCCAGTCGAGGACGGCCTAAGGGGTATGTTCAGGGTAGGCCTCCTCTTCCCCTCGTGCGGCTCCCTTACTCACTCTCCCGGCTGCGGGAGGCTCAATTTGTCGATGGTCGTCCGTTTGCCAGCGGGACCCCAAGGCTGCAAGGAATCAGTCTAGCACCTCAGGTGGGGCTCGAAGACGCTCCTGGTCAGAGGAACTCTGCGTATAGGGAGGGGGGAGAGGGCCCAGTTGGCAGGCCTTTATCAGCCCGTGGCCCGAATTTACAGCCGATCCTTCCCACGTTTCCTGCCCAGCAGCCACATGCGGTATTCATGGGCCAAGACCATGCCCCTGCTCCAGAGGGGGGCTGGAAGGTCTCTGCAGAGGTTGGGCCTCCGTTCGGTTACATGTGCAGGGCCGGAGCATACCGCAGCTCCGCTCCTCGCCTCCAGCGTGCAGGTCGCTGTATGTCCGGCTCGTCAGGCGGCCGTACTGGGGGGGTGGGACCGGAGTCCAATGCAGGGCACCCTGTGCCGGTTTCAGTGTCTAGTTGTGGGCCACAATGGTGAGGAGGAGGTGGGGGGCGCGGCGAAAACCAGATGCAGGGCCGGCCATTGTCTGTCTTTAGCCTCCACTGACCGGTATGAGCTGCGACGGGGTGCAGACAGTGAGTTAGTAGGGTGGATAGGTGCGGATGGAGGAGCGGATGATGGAGGGGTCTGGAGCACTCTTAAAGTGTAACCGCCATCTTGACGCTCCGAGCCACGCCTCCCGATGCCATCAAGTTTATCTGATATTCTAATTCAAACTTGTCTACACTGTTTAAAATATACTTTCTCTTACAACACCTGAACAATATTGGTTCATTTTTTACTGTAAATGAGCTTACACTAGTTAACATTTTAATCTCATTTTTGTGTTAATCTCATGATTGTTTGTTTAAGTTTTCCTTCTTTTGTCAAGTCCTTATCTCAGTTGTCGTGTCAGGTGAAACATATTGTGTGGATTTAGTATAGAGTTTGGCTAAGCAGCCTTCTGTATCACCCTAAACTTGTTTTTTCTTTTTTGTCTTACACTATTGCACATATTACTTGTCCTGAATTCTCCAAAGGAAGAAAGGACACCAGAAATATTATTTGCATCCTATTGAAAAAAAATTCCACTCTTTGGGAGATTGTGAGTTACCAAGTATGGTAGTTGCCTAATTTAACATTCACTCACCTAATAGTCAGTAAAAAAAAAACAACCATTTGCAATGCAATAGGTCTCGCATTATTAAAGTGTGAGCTATTGGCATTGCTGAATAATGCAAAACCAATAGCTCAAACTGTAATAATGCAAGACCTATTGCATTGCAAATGCTTGTTTATTTTTATCCTTGCACCGATTTTTTGCACAATTGATATGTCACACATAAGCTGACAGGGCCAAGACCCTGCCAATTTTGGTGCATTCAGACATTACTACAGTGCATCCAGTTTATTACCAAAGTACAGCAAAACTGAGATGAAAAACACAATTTCCTGTCCAAACGATTGCATTTTAGAATTACTTTCTTTACACATCAAATAAATGCTCCTTGTAGTCTCAAAGCCCTCGTCAGTGGGAGTTTAACCTACTGCATTTTATTTAACCGTTGTGTACTGGTTTGGTTTAAATACATTTTGTTAAAACAGACATGGAAAAAAAATCAGTGGAATAAACGATATATATACAGATGTTCAGAATCAAATATGCTATTTATTACCATTATTGAGAGAGGAGAGGGGCAACATGATCCACTTAAGGATTCGCCTCTTAGGAGTTGTGCCCTCTCACCACTCTAAACAAAGTACTACATAGTATAGTACACTTTATGCATCTGCATAGACCAGACAAACCATTAAAAAATATAATTTAATTAATGTTAATTTCACATTGCAAAACCAATATATAACGGAGAGTGCTGCGCACTGCAACTCTAGGAGCGAGACCTAAAAATGCTTTGTCAAGTTAGAATGCTTTACGCAGGCCATAGCTGCAATGCCACTGGCCCCAAGGTATTATTAGAAATAAGCCTCTCCTAAGCCACATGATTTAGCATTCAAACATCAGCTATAAATATATTTTAGAAATTAAACCATTTTTCTCCAAACGTCAGCTTATCTGTTCGGAAAGCGCAGTTTTCAACTTCGCAAACCTATATAAATTCACCCAAGCAAAAACTTTTAATTCGGTAGGCTGGGCTGCACACAGGAAAGATACTTACAAGTAGCTGGAGAGCTACCAGTAGCTCACGAGCTACTCGTTGAAGAAGACAGTTGGACCAGAAACCAGTGGTGGACTGCACATCTCATTTACTGGAAGCACAAAACCAAAATGGAACCATGGAGAACAGGGTTGGGTACCGGCAGGGCACTGTGTCATCCATGGAGAACAGGGTTGGGTACCGGCAGGGCACTGTGCTATCCACGGAGAGTGTCCCGAGCAGAGAACGTACCATGACGCTCACAATTAACCTGGCTGCAGGGTTCGACCTCACAAGGCCTTGTTGGTGTGGTGCAGAAGCACAGTGGGAGGTCTCCAGCGGATTGGAGGACCAGCTCAGACCTACGTTTTTTGACCTGTTTCCTGCAGTGCAGCAAGACCTTGCCCAAAGGGAAGGGCTCATGATACACACCATATTTGCTTGGGTAAACTCAGTGTATTTTAACAGCCAGTGTGGGTTGATCTTCATGACACTATGCCACTAAAAGAGTAAAGAAAAGGGGACGAGGGACACAAAGGGACACTTTAGGTCCCAAACATTAGGTCTTTGGAGTAGAGGGGATCAAAAACCGGTGTGCACTGGACACTTGCAGGGCTACCAGGTTACCAAAAAAGGGCCCGAGTGAGGGCTCCTGATGGAGGCACAATCTTGCTAGACCTGAGCTGTCAGTCCCAGAGTAAAGTGGAAACAAGAGACACTGTGAAGAAAACAAAATTACTACAATTCAGAAGTAGCAGGATCTTGTTCGTCCCTAAATGAAGTTGTGAGACTTGAAAAAGAAAGGGCTGCAGTTGAACTGTTGGCCATGAACTGTGATAGGGTGAAGTAGTGTGGCTCACTGGTTAGAGGCGGCAGACCCGAGAGCAGAGGACGGCCCGGGACCAGGGTTCGATTCCCGGCGCGGCAGGTTTCTGGACCAGGGTCAGCGGACTCGATAATTCTCTCGCCTCGGTGCCCACTCTGATCAGCGATCACACTCGGCAACTCTGGGCATTAGCTTGCCTCATCTTCACTAACGGCCCCACCAGACCGCCGGGGATGCCTGGTCTCACCCTGGAGATACCCATTAAGGGACCATCTCTCAGGGAAGCCAGGAAGGGTTTCGCAGCGGTCGTAGCGCCTTGGGACCCTCCGGGTAAGTAGTGCGCTATATAAATGCCTATACATTTACATTTACATTTACATATATATATATATATATATATATACTTAAGATTGCCTGCACAACGCAAAGTGTCTTGTGATAGTAGGTCACATACCTTCACACAAACAGAAGTTGCCAGACCTTTACTTAAACACTGAAAGAAACACTGCTTATGACTGCAATATACAGGGCAAAATAGTCAAGAATGGCTTTAAACTAGATATGCAAGGGCTGTACCCTTAAATGGGCGTCAGGCTCAGAAATAGAGGGTCTTTAAATAATTTTATATGCCAGCATGAGGTCAGTAAACTGGCGCTGCACTGGCTTAACCGGAAGACTGCACTAAGATGCCACCCTGCAGTGGCAACTGAACTATGGGCAGAAGTAAGAAGTCTCAACGTGATTGACTCCAGAATAAGGATCACAAGTCAATGAAACAGAGTTCAGCAGGTTCTAAAATGATTAGGTGCTTTATAGCTAGTGGTTTGGAATGGGAGCCCCCGGGCCACGAATCAGAGCTCAATGAGAGGCAGGGAGAGGACGGAGTCCCCCATTGGAGGCTTTGAGGGGTCCAGAGGGCCATCAGTCCCACCCGGCCTGGCACAGTAATGTGACAAACTAAATGCTGACGTAGGTATTGCACGTGGACCATATCTACGGCCTGACCCCACGCTATAGATGGAGATGTAGTTATATCCTCAGTAGTGAGCTGGGGGGGCGGTCACTCTGGAACAATGCACCCCCTCAGTGTGGCAGACCGGACACAGAGATATGACCATAGCTGCAGTGATGACGTCTGAGGTCACTGGGGAACAGTCTATGCCTCTGACCATCCAGGCTCAAAAATGCGAAGATAGCCTCAGCTCTGACGTGGGTCACTTGTTAACAGTGTCTCCAGTCTGCCCAGTTGTCTTGATTTCGGGCCTTCCAGTGGTTCCTTGGACGATGGGCTGGGCGCTCTCTGGGCACGACCTCTGGCCTCCTCAGATGTGCGGATTCGCGTCGCTCTGTGCCCAGCCCCTTCTCTTTAAAAAAAAAAAAAAGAAATGCTTGCCGCGGACTTGTGTGAATGGAACAATTCATAGTGCCCGGCTTGGCTACGCTGGCAGCCCCTGAATAAATTACCAGAAGTGAGAGCTGGGGGCACAGGGAGCGTCCTACATGCGTCTGGTGCCCCTGCATGACGATAGCATGCAAATGAAGTATGGGGGTCGCCACAAACATTGAGCACTCCCTAGTCTGAGAAAAGGTTTCTTGCAGATTATCTATCTCTAGTTAACGAAACAAACAAAACGTCAGCGGATCTTTTATTTAGTTGCTTTGCTGTGAAATGGATTAAAAAAAAGAAGCTCGCGAGTGGTGCGGACGCCACAGCAAGACTTGGTTTCAATTATCGCGCCAGTGTCTCTGCACGCTAAGTGAAACCACATGGCATTTGGCGCGCGTAATGGACACCCAAGAGGCGGAGGCCGGAGCAATGCGCCCGCCTTTGGCCTATTGCGTGCCCTCTTATTGAAAAACACGCACGCAAAGGCCAATAGCAGGGCACAAAAGGAAAAGCTCACGCACAAGCGTATGCGATTCCTAGGTCACTCTCTAAACCCCATTTTTAGATACTAAATGTCTTGCACTGCGCGGGCGGTGCACTGCACCGCTAGGCGCAAGACCTAAAAAGGGAACAATCCTGTAAAAAAACACATGCTTCTAAAATACCAGACATGTGATACAATGGTTTATTTAACTATGTATTCTTGAGGACCCTTAATGCAATGCTTTGTCACTTCTGTTGTTTATTAGTTGCATTGTGTTGTTTTCTTTTCTACTTTGGTATTTTAATTCAACAGTGCATTGTCTAAAATCATAGATGTGCGTTTATTTGGTAACAATTTATGGTAGCAATATTAATTTGGCTGTCTTTTCAGTTTGTTAACCTGCTTGGTGCATATTCATAAAGCGGTCAAGCCCCAGCAGTGGTGGACTCTTGCCTGCCTGTGCTTGGATTTGGAAGCGGTTTCCCTTTTTCACAAAGAGACTAAATAAATGTCGTAAAGAGCCTTTGACAGTAGATTTTCATAACTGTACCTTTTAACTCGAATCCTTTGCTTTGAGTTGCAGTGCTTGCGGTTGCAGTGCTGTTTTACTTAACACTTTATTTTCAACCACCTTTCTCTATACTGTCATGAAATAAGGGCTCATCCCACCCTGATGATTTATTTTTACTACCTTTTCATTTAGTCTAGTAACTGCAACCCAAAACGCCTTCACCAATTACTATTTGTTTAAAGGTCAAAAGCAGTTGTCTCCCTCAGTGTATCATAAGGGAAAGAATAACCTACCCACCAGAACACTATGCATGCTAAGACTGTAGTTGAAGAATCAACATTGAGCAATTCACCGTTTTCTATTCAGTTAATTGACTATTTAACATATGTGATGCAGCTCTGACTAGAATGACAGTCTGACCAAGTGTTTTGTTTTATTATTGACCCATTTCATTAATTGAATTAAGATAAAAATGCCCAGAGTTTGTGTTGAAAGGTTTCTCTGGTACATTAGTGAGAACCATTTGTGCACATTGTTTTAGCATCATTTTAGTTAAAAATTTAACCCCTTCAGCGCGGCGCGAATTTTCGCGCTGTGCTGAAGGTTCTAAGGTTCTAACGGGCTCATGACGGAACGGTTCCGTCATCAGCACAGCTCACCCGTAGCTGATGACGGAACCGTTCTGTCATCAGCATGGAAGGGGTTAAAGTAGTAAGACCACTGAACAGTCCATATCAATTGCTTTCTCACATTCAAAATGTAAGCATCCAGTTTGTGTGTGCGATCACCTTTGTCGAACTTACAGATTTTTGTGAGTGTAATAACTGTAGCTGAAATTAAGCTTAATTAAAGTAAAAATGCTGCACTATAACACTGCATGTTTCATGGTTATCCCCCACATAGAAGCCTGTTTCTATAAATTCTTCTACCATTGAGATGCTTATTCTTTTGAGTTGAGACATCTTCTGTAGTCTTTGCTTTAAATTAGAATACTTTAATTTAATGCAAATTCCATATATTTAGTTTTGCAATTTCTTAACAGTACTTAGGAAATTGTAGGGGAGGAAGGGTGTTTTTAGAACCTCATTCTTTTTAGATTTTAATATAGCCCGAGAATAATATAAAGGGGAATCTAAATGAGGCCTTTTCAACTTATGACTGCAAATCGGCCTGCTCCAGTTTACTATCTTAAGCTTGATGCTTCTTCAGCTGCATTGTTTCATCTATAGTTCCACAGCCTCTACAGTCACAGAGACTTTAATCAGTAAACCCGATTCTGCTTACATTTAAGTCTTAACTTTTTCTGTGCTATGCTCTGTGTCCAGGTATTTCTTGTTAACCTATAACCCATTAAAAGAACTGTTAAAACAAGATGCTGTCACATAGTTCTGCCTTAAAATAGTTTGGGTACTTTCACTTTTTGTGAGAAAGCAGACTTGTGAAGATTTCATTCATTTTATATCTCTGCCTCAGTAGTAGCTTGATGAATTGTATGTTTAGGCTTTGAATATTTACCCTTGAAATGATTGAGCCCATTGTTTCACCCAACGTTGTTTATACCTGGAATTAAATTACTTACACCTGTATTCGTGGTCAGTCATAAATATGCAGTTAAAAAGGTGTGGTTTGATAATTTGTAAATGAAGTCTTATGAGGGTATGGATTATGGCATTAATGTATCGTGGCGCAACATCAGATTACAAGAGCGAACAGCATTAAATTGGCTAGCCAAAGAATGCGGTGCGTCATCTTGGTGAACAGGAATTTGGATCAGTTTCCCACTTCTCACCACCTGCAGCTTACATTGGGACTGTTTATAAAGCATCCGAGAACATGTATGTTCCAGCAGCTGTAGTCCATTGTTTTTTCCCACTTGGTTTGTGTCATTTGAACTCCAGGATTCCCTTTAAGGGTTAGAGATGTTTTCATCTGATAGAGACATCTAGCCACAGGTTCCTTACCTTTGAACTTCCCATACATCAGACTGGATCCAGAAGATTTTTCTAGAGCAGTACCACTGCACGCGATAGATGGCAGCGGTCGACTCTGCATGATGACGACATCTCTGTCATGGTGACGTGTGTATCGTTTATATAGGCGCCACCTCGGCGCAATGACGTCAGTTCTTTTCTTTCCACGCCAGCCAGCACAAATTTGTTCAAGAGACCTACCACCTGTCATTTTTTTTTGACATACTTTTTAGACCTTTTGTCAACCTTTTTCGGTGTATAGAAATCCATCATATGTAAGAAACCTTTCAAATTCAAACCGGGCAGTGGCTGTCATGCACCGTGTCGGTCACAGCTCCCTACCTCTTGTCTTTGGTGTCTGGAGCATGACCATTACCTAGGGTCATGCTCAGACTGCTAGGCCATGGCTCCTAATGCTTTGAGGGAGCGGTCCCTAAAGCTGTTTTTGTGTCCTGCGTCAGGCACCTTGGAGGCTTTCTCAGAGGTCTTGTTTCCGTTCCCATTTGTGAGAAAGGTCTGAGCACTGCTCCAGGTGTTCCTCCCATTCAAAGTCCTTGAAGGGGTCAAGTAAGAAGCACCACAAGAAGCACAAGCATGTTTCAGCTTTACCAAGTCGGTCACCTGACGGATGAGTCTCAACATTCAAAGCCTTGTGCTGTAAAACGTGTACAGGGGTCGGCTCCATGTTTCCCTTCCTTTCTGGGACCATGAGCGACCCCTGCTCAATTAAGAGTTGTATGATGCCATGTGCGCCATTTGTGAGTGGCCTGACCCTGCTGACATGCCTTTGGGCTCCACAGACTTAGCAGAAGGAGTCCCATTTGGGTCCGTGTCAGCAGCTCCGGCCCGTGCAGATGGCTCCTCATTGATCCATTCCTGGATCCAGACCGGCACCGGTCGAACTTTTTGACCTGCTCCGAGGCCAGCCCCATTCTTATCCCCACCGACTCAGAGCCAGTCAGACGTTCACATAAGCAGGTACCGACGGAGCCTTTGGGTTCTTTGTCATATGCTCGGCCTTATTGGGAAGAGCTAGGATTGGAAGAAGATTGGGAGGGGATGCAGGACCCCTTCGATATCCGGCCTTATACAGAAGAAAGGAAGTGCTATGCCCGTGGCTTGGCTACCTCTTCAGAGCTTGGCATGCTTTTCCCTCTTAACCGGACTCTGGAGGAGGGAGCTTCCTTCGCCATGGTGGTGCGTAGGGCTGCTGTGATCCTGGTCCTACAGCGTCATACTTGGGCAATCAAGAATAGTGTCTTGACAGAAGTCCTGCAGCCTGGTGTCTCCACTACTGAACCCTTGCTGCCATTTAATGAGTCATTGACTGATGTTCTTTCGGGGACCTGGTCCAAACCCTGCATGCGGCTCCTGTGAATAGAAGGTTCACACGCCGCCACCACCCTGCACCGGGTGGCCCAGCTTTCCTCACTTCTTACCCAACCCTCAAAGGATTGGTGGTCCAAGCCTCTATTTACCGTGGTGCTCTCCCTTTCGCATCCCTGAATAGGGAATCCAAAAGGATGGATAGCTTCGGAATGTTTTTTTTCCTTCAACCAGCATTGCATTGCAGTCAAACCCCACATGCCTCTTGGATCGTTAGTACCATTCCCTGTGGGAGACTGTTGCGTAAGTGCTGCCACAAGTCCTGGAGGATGGCTGGGCTGTCCTCTCCCAAGCTGTGGCAGATGGGAGACATGCAATAAGAAATTTTGTACGCTATGGCCTTGACATGACTGACTCACTGGGCAGAGCGATGGCTCTCTGCTTTGCAGAGATAAAGCAGACGCGGCGTTGGAGTGCTTCAAGGAATCAGCAGGCTTGGACCTCTGTCATCCCGGCCTGCGTCTGCCTTTCGCTCCATTTGTGGCTACGGAAGGGGCTTCCAGCCGCCCCAGCCAGAGAACCGTGCAGGTTTTTCAACCTCTCCGTCGCCATGGGCGCATCTCATCCTGACCCCATTGATCGGACGACCAGAAGTCCGGGGAGGCCACAAAACCGCCCTTTGTCCTCAACCTCCAAGCCCTCAGTGTCCGATCCATCCAGATCATGGGTGTCCAGTTGATGGCAGGATACGCCATCACCTCCATCACTGGTGGGACATTACCTCAGACTGGTGAGTTCCAAAGATAGTCTGAAGGGGCTAATCCTTCTCCTTCGAGGTTACGCATCCCTCCACAGAGGATCACCTTCCTTTACCTCAAGAGGAAGTCATGACTATCCTGGCCAAGAGAGCCATAGAGTGCTCCGGTGGCAGAAGTAGACTGTGATTGCTATTCCCGCTACTTTCTGAGCACCAAAAAGGATGGAGGCCTTCATCTTAACTTAGACCTCAGAGCCCTCAACTACTTCCTCAAAAATGAGACGGTCAAGATGCTCACTCTTGCTCAGGTACGGTCTGCCCTGAACCCAGTAGCCTGGACGGTAGTGCTAGACTTGCAGGATGCTTACTTCATTATTCACATCGTGCCTACCCCTAGTCGCTCCCTGCAGTTTACAGTAAGCCACAAGCACTTTGTTTGCCGTGCCCCCCTTCGACTTCACCAGTGCCCCTCAGGTGTTCACCAAGGTGATAGCGGTGGTCTCAGCTTATCTCCGGAGAGCAGGGGTTCCAGTCTTCACCGATCTATGCACCTGGCTGTCTAAGATTGGCTCGCCCCAAGCTGTTGTCTCCCACCTTGAGACTGACAAACCTCCTGCATTCGCTGGGGGTCATTGTCAATGTGCGAAGTCACATCTGACTCCTTCCCAGACTCTCCCTTTCATAGGAGCTGTTCTGGACACAGTGCAGTTTCGGTCCTATCCTCCCGAACTGAGAGTCCAGGATATTTAGGCTATGATACTGATGTTTCAACCTCGATCCTGGATTTCGGTGAGAATGACTGTGAGGCTGCTGGACCTCTTGACATCCTGCTAGTGAACCATGTTAATGTTACCGCAACTTGTATAGCGCAACAGCTGGCCCAGCAAAAGGGCGTTCCGGCGCTGACAGCAATGCAACTGACACGAAGGAATGGAGTGGGGGCACAAGCTACACGGCGGTAAATAGGTGTGTTTTAATGGCTTTCCTGAATTCTAAAAAGTTGTTGAGTCTCCGGATACGGATAGGCAACACGTTCCAGAATTAGGCCGTCCTGCTACGGAAGGAGCGGCCTCCCGCATGCACTCTCAGAGACCTAGAGACCCCCACCAGTGTTGACCTAGTGAGTGAAGGTGAGGTGCGGGGACATAGGGAGAAACCGGTCAGGCTGTCAGTAGCACAAGAAGGTAAAATACGGCACTAACCTTTTCGTAGCAGCCAGCGGGGACGATGCTTTCAATCTGAGCTTGTAGAGGAGCCTCCTTATTCTCCTGAGCGTAACACCCCACAGTGCAGAGAAACGCAGCTATGGAAAATGGCGCCCCAGGGAAAAGGGAAGGGGACAAAATAACAAAGGAATACTGCTAGGAACTCCTGCCTTCTAGGTCTGGTCTAGTTAATTCCCTTTTGTTACATGGCACTGCAGAGACCAGAAGAGAGAAAACCTTTGTGAAATGCCATACATCAATATACACACCATTTCAGTCAACCGGGTTTAGAGGTCCATTCACACTCTGTGAGCCCAGCAGCTTACAGATGAACCAGATAAGACTTTCAGACATCACAACCTCGTAGGACTGGATTCCAAAGACCGAGGTCCTAGAACACTCTTTAGTCACAAGTGCACTATATGCTTACGGTTCGTGAATCAAAACCAAACAAAGTCTTTCATCGCTGTTTCAGGAAGTCACAGCGCAAGAAGCAAATTAATATGAGCAATAATTAGCAGATTCTAGCACCAGACTCGGTCCTCTGAGCCACGGTAGAAATGCAACTGGAACGCACTTGTAAAGGTTCAAGCGTGGGAAAAACACAAAAAATAACCAGTAGCTTAACAAGAAGGGAGCGCTCCAGCACTTCCCTCAACATACACACAATACCTGTCAGTTACTGAGCCAGGTGACGGCTCAGACTTTGTCGACTCTGCGTTGCGCACAAGGGCTTTCTCTGCGTATTCAGAAAATCCTCAGGAAGTTATTGTAAAACGCTGATCTCCACATAATCTATACAGCGGGCAAACCTCTTCCTCTTTGCACAAGACGTTCGGGCCAATTTGTCAAGCACCTTCTGACGGAAGGGGAGGTGCTTAAATAGGAAGTGGTTGTTTTCACAAACGTCCTTTCTGTTCTGTTCTGCCACACAGCTTTCTGGGACATGTAGTGAAGCGGGCTTGTTCCAGTTACACCTGTGCCCTTTCATACAGGTGAATTGTTTATGGTGCATGTATGCCTGTCCTGCTGTCCCCCTGTGAGTAACTGCGACAAACTAGGTTGGCCAGTATGCTAGGGGTGGTAAATTTCAGGGCTTTGAAAGTGATAGGAAGTGCCTTGAACTCAATACTCCTGGCCACCAGCAGCCAATGCTGCCTGCGGATGGTCTCTGACACCAGGCAAGACTTGCGCAGGCCAAGCCAAGTTCTTTTACTGCGTTCTGGGCCCTTTGTAGCCTTACAATTTCGGCCGTATTAGACCCTAGATACAGAGAGCAGGCATAGTCTAGTCTGGACATTATTAATAACTGAATGATGGTCTGACGTATGGATGGGTCCAAGAAGCCCAATAGGGGTCTGAGCCCCCGTAAAAGCCCGAAGCAGGTCCCTGCTCTCTTTTTGGTTTGAACTTGGTAGCTCATGGCACATGCGGGCTCCGCAGAGGGACCGGATGTTCCAATGGGTGTAGCATCAGGGAAATCTCACCGACATGGTTCAGATCTGGGAGGGAACTGTGCAAGACCAGTAGTGGCTGACAAACCGCGAATGGTTCACGGGCAGACCCCTCTCCCTTCCCCACCTAGATTTCACAGTGGTGACCGATGCGCCACGCCTGGGTTTAAGGCGGACATCTCAAGGAATTGGAGATCAGAGCACTCTGGTCTCAGTCCGAAGCCGGGCTGCACATCAACCTGTTGGAGCTTCATGCGATCTGATTTGCACTAAAAGCCTTTTTACCATTTATTAAGAAAAAAGGCTGGTTCAGGTATTACTGGGCAGCAGCACCACCATGTGGTACTGCAACAATCAAGGTGTAGTGGGGCATGGACACTCTGTCAGGAGGCCCTGCATTTCTGGACTTGGCTGGAACAGTGGTTCAACACCTGGCCGGTTCCCTGATCACCAGGGTGACCAAACTCAGTCATCTGTGCCTTGCAGATAACAAATGGTGTCTCCAGCCGAAGGTTGTGCAAGGACAGGGGGAGAACCTTGGTTAGATCTGTTCGCCTCCGTCGAATACGCAATGTCTGCAGTTTTTCTCTTTGGGGTTTCCAAGGCAGCTCTTGCTCGACGAGGTTTTTCATCCAGATTGAAGCTCAGGCTTCCTATACGCCTTTCCACCCATACCACTCCTGTCCGGCATGCTCAAGAAAATCAGGAGCGACAGTCACAATTCATTCCTGAGGCTCGGACTGGGCACGGAGAGTTTCGTAATCCGAGCATGTAATTGGTATCTTCTGCACATGAGCGTCAATCCTCTGATCAGGCTGCCCTTTCCGGAAGATCTTCTGTCGCAGCAGCAGCAGAGAGTTCTCTACTTTGCCCTGTCAACTCTCCGCCTCCTTGTGTGCATATTGAATGGCAACTGTTGACAGCAGTCTACCTTCCTCCAGAAGTATGCATTTTTATTCTAGCAGCCAGGCATCTCTAGTAAGTTGATATACTCTTGCTGATGATACAATATTGTACAGAATGGTCTATTGACCCTTTGTCTGCCTCCCTTTCTGACATTCTACTTTTCATCCTGTCTCTAGCCCAGCATTGTGTACTCTGAAGGGTTACCTTTCGGCTCTTTATGCTTTCTAAGGTTGCCTGACCAACCACAAAGTCCCCGATTGTACATAGATTTCTGAAGGGGCTTGCGCATTTGTTTCTTCCTTCCCCTTTATCATGCGCCAGTGGGACATTAATTTGGTCCTCACTTACCTTATGTGTGCACCATTCAAGCCACTGCACAATTGACCCCTCCGGCTGGTCACCATCAAGACAGCCTTTTTAGTGGCAATAACTTCTCGCAGGAATGTAAGCGAGTTGCAGGCACTCTTATCAGCCTCCTTACCTGACCATTTTCCCAGAAAAGGTAGTGCTCTGCACTAGGGCTTCTTTTTTACTTAACGTAGTGACACCTTTCCACCTAGGGCAATCTCACTTTGCCCACCTTCTATGCTCCTCCGCATCCTTCTAAGGAAGAAGGTCTCAATTAGACTGACCCAAAAAGAGCATTATTAGTCTATCTTGACTCTACTAAAGAGTTGCAGGTGGACAACCAACTCTTTGTGGGGTACGTTGGAGCGCAGAAGGGACAGGCTGTACAGAAAAGGACCATCTCCCGATGGTTTACCTTCTGCATTAAGATATGTTACGCTCTGGTAAAGAAGCAGTCTCCTGAAGTCCTCAGACCTCATTCTACTAGGGCTAAGGCTGCCACCATCACTCTCCAGCGTGGTCTCCCGATTCTTGACATCTGCCAGGCAGCTGTACAGGCATTCCTGCACATTTGCCAAGCATTATTGCCTGGACATTCAGGTCCGTAGGGAGAGCCTCTGGCCGTTTGGTCCTACAGGATTTTCTTGTGTAAACATTTCCGCAGTCACCTCCTCCAGGGCTTGCTTTGCTTGGGTATCTGTTCAAAGGTAAGGAATCTGCGATTAGATTTCTCGATCAGATGGACAAATTACTTAGCTTTGGTAACACCTTATCTTGTAGAGACACAATATAGCCTCCAATTCCTTTACGACCCAATCAACCTCCCCTCACTACGGATCAGTTCTTAATGTTGGGGCTGTTACCTTCAGAGCTGTAGTTGTCTAAATTCTGGGCTGCCTGTCAATTTCATGGCTCTGGTCTTCTGGTGTGGAAAGTCGTGAAAAGTACCGACGTCAGCGGGCCGAGGTGGCGCCCATATTGATGACGCCGACGTCACAATGACTGTGACTATGCCGATGCCAAGCGTAGTCGATTCACGCCACGAAGGGGTACTGCTCAAGAAATCTTCTGGCTCCAGTTTGACACGCGGGGAAGTTCAAAGGTAAGGAATATGAGGCTAGATCATATCTCTACCAGATAAGGCGTTACGGAAAGTAAGTAACTTGTCCTTCAGGTACATTCCTAGGCGAGATACTAAAAGATCAAATCTATGTTGGTTGAAGAGTAGCACAGGTTCCATCTTCTAAAATTATTTAAATGCTATTGGGTCTACGAGTTAGGGTTTTTAATGGTGTGAGTTACGTTTTTAAAGTTGTGCATATCTGTTGTTTTCTTAGTACTTAGTACTGAAATTAAATGTGCTTTCTTAACTCCAATTTTAATTAGTCAAATGTTATACTATCCTGTTTGGTTTTTGCTGGTTGTTTAAAATTATATTATCCAAACAACTAAATTGTAAAATTGACACTAAAGTATTCTAAAGCATTTTGAAATTATTTTTGTATTTCTAAATAGCTTTCAAAATAATCTCTTGTAGCCTTTTGTGAAGAAGGTGGTGTCTTGCTGGAGTGATACTCTGCCACAGTAGAATTGTATTGTTTCTACTGTAAAGATTGATCATCTAGATGCAATTGTTTAATTATTATATATGACGTTTGTTACTAAAGCTTAACATGAGTGATTTATGATTGCATTGCAGGACAATCAGCTAACCTCGCTCCCTTTAGATTTTGGGACTTGGACAAGTATGGTGGAACTAAACTTGGCAACTAATCAACTTACAAAAATTCCTGAGGATGTGTCTGGGCTTGTCTCCCTCGAGGTGGAGTACATTTTTTCCTTTGATTTATTGCTGTTGCTCTCTTTGATTGCCTAAAATAGTTTTCAAGTTGTCTATTTAACATACATTTTAATTTTAATTATTTGATGTTTGTCTCCTCCTATATGCTTTCACCTTAACGGTATGTTTTTTTTTTAATGCTTTTGCTTAACTGTATAAAAATCTATTAAAACACTTTAAGGACCTCATTTGGAGCATGGTGAAAACAGGAAATATACTGTAAAATGGCATTTGTCCTTTTTGCCACACTTACACATTTTGATACTAATGAACCTGCTTGAATGGCTGTGCCGTGGGTGCATTTTTAATGGACTTAAATGCTGTGGAAATTAATTATAGCAAATGGTTGTATATGAGATGTTGTCATTGTTTGGAACACCATGGTTTTAATAAACCTACGTATTAGTACTAGTGCTTTGATTTCTGACCTTCAATAGCTGCGCTGTTGGAAACCTTTAGGCGGTGTTGCACATCCACCATACTGTCACCCACTTTAGAGCGTAAAAAGGCCCATCTTATTTATGGCAGGCCATCCATTGTATCACGGATTTCCGCATACCATTGCCATGCATACCTTTAAAATGCATCTATTACAACACATGCATCCTTCTCACACGTGTCTTTACCACAAAAATGTTTACCACGCATATGGCTTCACCATGCATGCCTTTACAACCAAAATGTAAGTATTTTACAGGTAAGTATAATCCATATGTATATATGAAAGTGTGTGTATATGTATGTATGTATGTATGTATATGTATATATATATATATATATATATATATATATATATATATGTGTGTGTGTGTGTGTGTGTATATCAATCAATAATAGCATTTATAAAGCGCGCTATATACCCGTGGGGTTTCAAGGAGCTGGGGGGGGGGGGGTGGGTGATGTGGGGTGTATCGCTACTGCTCGAACAGCCAGGTCTTGAGGCGTCTTCTGAAGGTCAGTAGGTCCTGCGTCTGCCTTAGGTGTAGGGGAGGGCGTTGGATGTCTTGGTAGTGAGGTGGAAGAAGGATATGCCGCCTGTGGTGGCTCTGCGGATGCGGGGGACGGAGGCGAGGTCGGCGGATCGTAGCTGGCGAGTGGGGGTGTAGAAGTTGAGGCGGCTGTTGAGGCATGCCGGTCCGGTGTTGTGGAGTGATTTGTATGCGTGGGTGAGGAGCTTGAAGGTTACTCTTTTGGTAACTGAGAGCCAGTGCAGGTGTTTCAGGTGCGGGTGATGTGGCTGTGTCGAGGGATGTCGAGGATCAGCCGTGCGGATGCGTTCTGGATGTATCGGAGCAGTTTGAGGAGTTTCGCCGAGACTCCTGCGTAGAGGGCGTTTCCGAAGTCCAGTCTGCTGCTGACAAGGGCCTGGGTGACCGTCCTTCTGGTTTCGGTGAGGATCCACTTGTAGATCCTGCGAAGCATGCTGAAGCAGGAGGAGGAGACTGCGTTGACCTGCTTTGTCATGGAGTGGGTGGAGTCGAGGATGACCCCTAGGTTGCGTGCGTGTTCGGTGGGGGTGGATGCTGTGCCTAGCGAGCTGGGCCACCAGGAGTTGTCCCAGGCCGAGGGGGTGGGTCCAAGAATAAGGACCTCCTGTTTTGTCAGAGTTCAGTTTCAGTCTTCTGTTTCTCATCCAGTCTGCGACGGCCGTCATTCCCTCGTGGAGGTTTGTTTTGGCCGTGTGGGGGTCTTTGGTGAGGGAGAGGATCCGCTGGGTGTCGTCTGCGTAGGAGATGATGTTGTGCAGTCTGTCGATGCGGGCGAGCGGGGCCATGTAAACATTGAACAGCTTGGGGCAGATGATCTCAGTGGCTTTGGAGTGGAAGGGCGGGAGGCGGACGCTCTGTGTTGTGCCGGATAGGAAGGAGGTGGTCCAGTCCAGGGCCTTTCCTTGTATTCCTGCGTCGTGGAGGCATATGCGTATGGTGTGGTTGCAGACTGCGTCGAAGGCGACTGACAGGTCCAGGAGGATGAGGGGCGCAGTTTCCCCTTCGTCTAGCAGGGTTCTAATGTCATCTGTGGCGGCTAGGAGGGCTGTCTTGGTGCTGTGGTGGCGGCGGAATCCGGACTGGGATGAGTCTAGGATGTTGTTTTCCTCGAGGAACCTGGTCAGCTGTATGTTGACGGCCTTCTCTATGATTTTCGCTGGAGCAGGGAAATGGAACGGAAGTTCTTGAGGTCCATGGGTTTTTTCAGGAGGGCGTTTATTTCGGCGTGCTTCCAGTCCACCGGGAAGGTCGCCGTTTCGAGGGAGCAGTTGATGGCCTTCCGGAGGTGGGGTGCGATGGAGGTGCTGGCTCTGTTGAAGACTTGATGTGGGCAGGGGTCTGTCGGGGAGCTGGAGTGCACGGAATTCATGATCTTGATGGTGTCGCTGATGTCAATGTTTGTCCAGGTGTGGGTGGCTGTTGTGTGGGTCTCGGTGATGGCTAGGGCGGGCGTGGTGATGAAGCTATCGTGGATGTTTGTGATCTTGCGGTGGAAAAAGGTGCCGAGCGAATCGCACAGTTCTTGTGAGGGGGGGGAATGTCTGTTGCACTGGAGGTGGGGTTGGAGAGTTCTTTCAGGATGTTGAAGAGCTCTTTGCTGTTGTGCGCGATGTGGTCTAGGCGATCTTTTTAGGAGGCTCTCTTGGCGGCTATGATGAGGTGGTGGTGGTTCTGGTGGTGTCCTTGTGCATAGTGCAGCTTTTCGGGGTTCGTTCCCGGATCCAGATCTTCTCTAGCTTCCGGCAGGTTTTCTTGGATGTTTGCAGGTCTTGGGAGAACCAGCTCACTTTCTTCCTGTTGTGGCTGGTGGAGGGGTTCTTGATGGGGGCCAGGGCGTTGGCACAGTCTTTGATCCAGTGTCTGAGGTTGTAGCTGTGGCGTCTGAGTCGGTCGGTTCTGCTGGCGGGTGATGGGCAAGGGTGGCGTATAGCTGATCGTCGGTGACTTTGCTCCAGTGGCGATGGGGTATCTGTTGGTTGCAGTGGGGGGGTGACCGGTTTTCGAAAGGTGAAGTGGATGCAGCGATGGTAGGTCCAGTGGAGTTCGGTGGTGTGGTTGAAGAAGACGTAGGTGCTGGCTGAGAAGATTGGGTCCAGCGTGTGGCCTGCGGAGTGGGTAGGTCTGGTGACGAGTTGCCTGAGTCCGTATATGTATTCATACATATATATATATATATATATATATATGTGTGTGTGTGTGTGTGTGTGTGTATATATATATATATATATATATATAGATATAGAGATAGAGAGAGATAGATAGAGAGATAGAGAGATAGATAGAGAGATAGAGATAGAGATAGAGAGATAGAGAGATAGAGAGATAGAGAGATAGAGAGATAGAGAGATAGATAGATAGATAGATAGATAGATAGATAGATAGATAGATAGATAGATAGATAGATAGATAGATAGATAGATAGATAGATATTACCTACTGGCGGTCGCCAGCAGTATATATAGTTAGGATTTTTTCTCTATGGGACTTTTGAAAATTCTATGTCTAATAACTTTGGCGTTTGTGGACGGAATCAGGAAAATGGTACATTTTGTTTCTGAGCAGCCCCTGAAAATTTGGGGGGGCTTCGTCAAGGGGGGTCCGAGAAAAAAGGGGGGTCCCAAAACGAGTTTTTCCCATTCATTTTTCCATAGGGCGTTTGGCCTCACTTTTAGCTCGAACGGCTGAATGGATTTGCACGAAACTTGGCAAAATTGTAGGGACTGTTAGCCCGATGTGCCTTTGCTGGGTCTCAATATATGTGCTCCAGTGGATTTTGAGAAATTAACGTTTTAAAAAACAGATATATCTGTGACAGCGTCCCGGGTAGCGCTCCGGTTCGCGTACTTTTCGTGTTACGGAACTTTGCGAAGCGAAGCTGATTGGCTCTCTGGTGTCTGTCAACATTCTAAACAGTCCGGAACGGCCGCCATCTTGTCTCTCGGTAGGATCGAGAGACAAGAGGAGGAGAAAAACGAAGGGGGAATTTAATGAAAGGGGGCAAGGTAGACCCCTCTTGACCCCCTAGGAATGATGTTGGGGTTATTAAAGGGTCCCGTGGGGCAAATAAAAAAAATTTGATTTTTCGCGGTAGAAGCGCTTCCCTGTTCGTGAACCGGGTCGCGAAACGGGAATTCGCCATTTTGTGTTTCGTTTTAATAAAATTACAAGATGGAGGAAAAACAATGTGAGAAATGGGTATAAGGGGGTACGGGAGACGTATCCTGACCCCCAGATTTCTTTTACAAACGGAGGCAGAAGCCTGGCCACAAACCCTACCTAATCTGCATCTAACATTAGCGCTATTAGCACGCACGCATTCTCACCTGAGGCGGAAGCCGGGTGATAGGCTGAAACATTTTAAAATTATCTGCATTAGTGAAATATTATTTGCGTCGTACAGGTCTGTTTTTAACTTGTTGTGTATTTTATTACACCTACCGCCTGAAAGCGCCTCACTTCTCTAGCTCACAGTCGATTAAAAGGCTGTGGCTGGAGACGCGCGATTAGCCCCACATAGGTTCAGATTTAAAAACTACAAGTCCCAGCGCCATTGCGCTCTTGAAGGGACTACAAAAGGAGAAGGTCATCATTTCGCGCAGCGAACGCGAGCAGCGAGCGCGCCATAGCCGCGCCGGAGTCGAGCCTGAGTCTAGCTCGTCTGCGCTCGTCCGCGCAGAGGCCGGGCCTAGGGCCACCTTCAATACCCAGGTGATGCATTATTCAAGAGATTTTCTCATCTCCCTGAATTCTTCCTGTACCACCTGCTACCATTCTCTTAATGTCGACAAATGGGTGGGTCCAGTTTGCTGCATTACTTGTCGAAAATGCTTAGTACCCTATCATCCTATGGACAATTGTATGTCAGCCAACTTTTTTAAAAGTGGGCTTATAAATGCCCGATCTATGTGCAAAAATGCACTTCACATATTCGATTTGGTCAGTGAAAACGAACTGGACTGTTTGTTTAGAACTGAAACCTGGCTACGGGATTGGTCTAATCCTGACCTTGCTCAGGCTACACCCCCCCCCCCCCCCCCCCCCCCCCCCCCCCCCCCTACGCCATCCGTAGACAAGATCGCGCGAAACAGCGCGGTGGCGGTTTAGCAATCATCTATAGAGATGTCCTCAAATGCACCATCAGAGAACTTCCTGACATTATAGAAGCTGAAAGTATGTTTTTTAGTATCCAATTACATGATACTTTCACTTTTTCAGGAGCACTGCTCTACCGTCCCCCGCAAAATCCCCAGCAGTTTCTTACCAGTGTAGGGGAGGTTCTGAGTGATATGACTGTCAGATGCGCCAATTTTACGTTATTGGGCGATCTCAATCTTCACTTAGATAACCCTACTGATAAATATGTTTCCTGTTTTAAAGAAACTCTGCAAATTCTAGGACTGACACTTAAGACCTCTGGAGCTACCCATAAAGCAGGACACTCCCTCGATTGTATTAGTTCCAATCTGGATACACTGGTGGTAAAAAATCCCTTACCTTTGACCTGGACGGACCATTATTTTATTGAATTTGACTTCAAATTTTTAAGAAGTCAAACACTGTCCAAGAAAATAACTAATAAAGGGACCCCCTCACCCAATTGGGGCAAAATAATGAGCCATCCTGATCTCATTAGTTGGGCTAAAGATAGCAAACCCCCGTTGTCAGGTAATACCCTCATAGACTACCAAAACTTTGTAGGTTGGATGACAGAGATTGGCAGCAAACCCAGTCATCTACAAAAAACAAAACTTCCCTCAGTAAATCGCAAAAACTCCACTCCTTGGTTTTCAGATACCTTAAAAGATCAACTGGCTGCAGTCAAAAAACTCGAACGTAAATGGAGACGAATTTATGGCATTGACTCCAAAACCATCTACAAATCAGCTAGGAAAGCGTACCACATCTCCATTAAAGCTGCGAAAACTAACTATTTCACTTCTCAAATTGAAGCAGCCAAAAACAAACAAAAAGAGATTTTTAAAATTGTTAATATCTTTACGAAACCTAAAATATCAACCCATGATATTCCCCCGTCCCAAACCCTATGTGACAATATAGCCAACTATTTCACACAAAAAATTGACACGCTCATTAAGGATTTTCCTCATCCTTTAATAGTAGAATCTGACATTGAGACAGTGTCTAACTCCCAACTTTCCAGATGGGAAAAATTTAATCATATCACTCTTGAAGATTCTTTACAGGGAATCTCTGCACTTAAATCAGGTTCCCCTTCCAACCCCTGTCCCCCTACTTTTTTTAAATCCATTGCACAGGAGGTTAACCCCTATATTAATGCTATCATCAACTCTTCTTTACAATCAGGAGAGATCCCAGCCCAGTGGAAGGTAGCGACAGTAAAACCATTACATAAAAAGTCATTACAGGACCCCACCATCTTATCTAATTTACGCCCCATTTCTTTACTCCCTGCCATCTGCAAAATCACGGAAACTTTTGCCAACAAACAACTGATGGCATTCCTTGAAAATAATGACATTCTCCATCCATGTCAAGCAGGTTTCAGGAAAAACCATTCTACTGAATCGGCGCTTTTATCATCTACTGAAACCATACGTGCCGCTCTGGATCAGGGAAAATTGTCTGTCCTGATCCTTTTAGATCTCTCAGCGGCTTTCGACACGGTATCCCATGCTATCCTTTTACATCGCCTTACCAATGCTGGCATAGCAGGAACCGTGTTCGAATGGTTTAAAAACTACCTTGCAAATAGGCGTCAGATTGTCAGGCTGGGCGACCACTCCTCAGAAGAAAAATGATAAAAACAGGAGTTCCTCAGGGCTCTAGTCTAAGCCCTACTCTGTTTAACCTGTATATGGTCCCCTTACTTAAACTAATAACATCCTTTAACATCAGTACTGTCGCTTATGCTGACGACACTCAACTTGTTCTGACTCTCGATAAAAATCACATTAACGCAGAGCAAGTACTTAAAGACTGCCTGTCAGCAACCTTCAAGTGGATGTCTCTTAACCACTTAAAATGCAATTCTTCCAAGACTGAGATCATCCCTTTCGGCCCGAACAACTTCTTTACACCCCAAGATTGGTGGCCCGAAAAAGCAGAACCCCCCCAACCCCCCAATACTATCATTGCTGCACGAAATCTTGGAATAAAATTTAACAGTGCCCTTACTTTCAATCAGCAGGCTAAGGAAGTAGCAGGTACATGTTTTGGTATCATCAGAAGCCTGAGAAAGTTCTTTGATTTCCTTCCCCTGAGTGCCAGACGCACGGTAGCTGTAGCCCTCATAAATTCCAGGTTGGACTATTGCAACAGCCTCTATGCAGGACTCCATAAATCTGCCCTGCATAAGCTTCAAATTTGTCCAACACGCAGCTGCTAGACTGGTCCTCAGACTACCTAGGAAATCCTCAGCCTCCGCAGCTTTGAACACACTACACTGGCTTCCTATACACAAGCGCATACTGTTTAAAGTGCTCGTCATTACTCACAGAGCCTTTTACCATCATGGCCCACTTTATTTGCGTAAATACTTTAGACATTATCAACCTCTCCGAGCACTTAGGTCCTCCAACGCGAATCTGCTGCATGTTCCCAGGTTCAAAATGGCAACAAGAGGAGGCAAATCCATGGCGGTCATTGGAGCGAAAGCCTGGAATAAGGCACCTCCCTGTCTACGTCAAGCCACTACTGAACCCAAGTTCAGAAAGCTGCTAAAGACTTGGATTTACTCATTGGCCAACCCTGAATGTATGAGGCTTTTAGGATATGCTACGTAGCCAGGTGTATCTCTCATCCACCTTATAACACCTCTTCTGTCTTTTCAGGAATCTAAGCGCCAAGATACTCCCTGGAGTGGTAACGCGCTATATAAGTATTTTTTCACTTCACTTTTTCACTGTTTTCTGAGGGTGGCTGAGGATGCTCATATATGTTGATGCATGTCTTCCAGCGGCTGCGCGTGAGCGTTTTTTTTTTTTTTTTTTTTGCTGCGTGACGTCTGTTAACGTTTGATTCGAAGGAAATCAGGAAGTGTTGACCGCCATTTTGTCACTGCAAGTAAATATATTGTTAAAAATAATTGTTATAAATTAATCCGTATTGATAAACATTGTCTGCGCCATCTTGCCTTTTTTCCAATGCCACACTTTTGTCGTGCACGGCAGCCATTTTAGATGCCTTTATCAGACCCACTCTCTGCACGCCGCCGATCCTCAGCATGGCTCCCCACCCTCGCAAGCATCTCCCCCACGCACTGGTCACCCCCGCTCTCTCTCTCATGCATGGGCCATAAACCTCCCCCCATCTGCGCTGCTCTTCCCTGAGAATCACACCCTGTGCCCGCCCGACACCTCCCTTTCACCCTATTCACTACCGCACCCTCCGACACTCCTCTTCCTCTGTGTCTGATTGTCCAGGCCGGTCCCAGGCTATCACCTAGCCCTGCGGATGTAGTTTATGGCCCCAACTGTAAAGAATCACCCCTCTTCAAAGGAGTTACAGTAGATCAAGGCCCCCACCCCATGTGATCCATCACACCACACGCGTTCCTACTATCTGATAACGATCCTGTATTGTGATTGGGGAGGGGATTCTCACTGTAAGGGTGTGTGGGACCGAGCCTGAAGCGGAAGATTCCAGGGATGCCTTTTTGTACATCAAAGTCTTCACAATTATGTGTCACATTAAAAATATATAGCACTCCAACAAAGTAGTAGGATTATAACACTTTAATAACTTATAAATATATACAACGCTCCAACTAAGTAAACACGTTAAAAAAAAGTTTTAAACAACTATTTACATGGCAGCCTGCTGCAACATCCATCTCAAAGCAACAATGGGCTGCTTTGGTCTGTCTTTTAGTCGGCAAAATCTGTCTGCCTGTGAGCTGGCGTCAGTAGCGGTCCGTTGTGCAAATAGGCCGAAGGCAGCACAACGCGCCGAGATCCGGACGGCACCCAGGTGGTGTCCAGTAAGGTGCCGCACTAGTCTTGTCATCCTACAATGCTGCGCCGAAAAACGGCGTGGGGCGCCCCGGGGGGGGGGGAGGCGGCGAGAACTGGCCTCACCCGCCCCCCCAGGTGGAGGCTCCTCTGCTGCAGTGGGGCGCCCTTTAGCGTTTCAGTCGCCATTCAGCTGTTTAACGCCCGCTTTTGCGGCACTGTGCCTCATCCGCCTCATCCGCCATTCCGGCTCTTCGGAATTGGGCCTGGTCCACTAAAATGGCCCTGGGACACATTTGAACTCGGACATTTGCCTGCTAGGGCTTGGGCCCCATTCTCGAAAGCGTCCCCTCAGCCTTGAAGATTCTACAAAAGTCATCGGGGCCCCCGACTCTCGCAGGCTTCCGGTGGGGAGCGGCTGCCATGATTGCTTGCGGAATGGCCACGACGGAGCTACGAGATGGTGGTGCTCTCATGCTGACGCCAGCTTCAGTCTGAAACATCCAGAAACACTGTAGACTACCAATTCGATTACTTCCGGTGGAGCCCCAACGTGACCCGGTAGGGAAGAACTTGCCCTCCCCTCTTTTGACTGATGGTTCTTGTTGCCTGTCCCCTCTGTTGTCATCTAACTGAACCTTTTTGGACTGCCGAGTGAGAAAAAAAAGGTGGGGCTTTCATCATTTGGGAAAAGAAAATGTTTCAATCCAATGAAGTGTTATTTTTAGGTCATATGATCAAGCCTTCCATCATTAGGAAACCAAAAGTAAAATGAACCAATGAAAAGTTTTATAAACAAGTCACATGACCTGTTATGTGGCTTTGGGCTATAAAAAGCCTACAAAATCCGTTGGCCTGTGAGGCGGCGTCAGTAGCGGACCGATGTGTGAATAGGCCGAAGGCAGCACAACGCGCCGAGATCCGGATGGCACCGAGGTGGTGTCCAGCAAGTTGCCGCACTGGTGTGGCCATCCTACAATGCTGCGCCGAAAGATGGCGTGGGGTGCCCGGGAGGGGGGGGGGGGGAGGTGGCGCAAACGGGCCTCTCCCGCCTCCCCATGTGGAGGCACCTCATCTGCAGTGGGGCGCCTCTTAGCGTTTCACTCGCCGTCCAGCTGAGTTCTGCCCGCTCTTGCGGCACAGTGCCTCACCCGCCATCCGGCTGAGTTCCGCCCGCTCTTGCGGCACAGTGCCTCACCCGCCATCCAGCTGAATTGCGCCCACTCTTGCGGTGCAGCGATAGGCGGCTGCAACAGGACTCTCAAAATGGCGGCCGGCTCTTTGGATTTGGGCCTGGTCCACTAAAATGGCCCTGGGACACCTTGCCTGCTAGGGCATGGGCCCCATTCCCGAAAGCGTCCCCTCTTTTGACTGATTGTTCTTGTTGCCTATCTCTTCTGTTGTCATTTAACGGAACCTTTTTGGACTGCCGAAAGTGGTTCTGGTCCGACCGCTGGTTGGTGGAGACATTTTGACTATATCCTGGACCTGCCCGGCCTCGCCCAAAATGGCGCCGGTATAAATGGGACTCTTAACTCCTTGTTGTCTACTGGTTGCCCAACCTTGATATCACGAGATACGTATGCAGTTTTGAAGCACATGGCGGGCGGGGACGAGTACTGATTGAACATTTGGACATCCCTATTGATATTAAGTTCTGATGTGTTATTGGTTACTGTACTATTGAAAGTTCGAATTAAGGTCACCCATGGTACTTGCCCGCAAATGTATATCTAGATAATTTTATTGTAACTGGCCCTGTCGTACTTTAATTATAAAATGTACATCCACCGATTCCGCAACTGTTAGACACCTTAGTTCTTGCAACCTAATGGCCCGCCTGTTACGTTCTTCTATAGTGTAAATGTCCCCTCATCATACGATTCCAGTTTGCTCCGTGGCCGGCCCACGTGGTTATAGGCCCGTATTTGTATACTGACATTTTCACAATAAAGGTTTTTAAAACAAAACCTGGTAGTAGTACCTAGACTGGTAAAGTTTTGAATAATAGCCACTGTTTTCGAATCAGTAAAAGGCAAGTGAAATAAAGCAGCCCGATTACATGACGGTTAAAAGGTATAATACGCAGGAACGCAGTAAAGATAAATGGTCAAGGGCTGTTGTGTTTTCCACTCCTGCAACATAAAGTGATCGATAAGAATCCGATATTCATGCCTATCAGCGACTAAGACAGCAGGCCGAGCCTCTTTTGTTCAACGGCTCCCTCATGGGACGAAGAAACGCCCTTTTTCTCGAAATAGGAATATTTTACTTGCAGGACAGTTGTAAATTTCCCGGGAAAATACATTAGCCTGGAACATTGTTAGTGATAAACTGTAAATGCATCTGGGTCCTTTGCTTTACAAGTCAGAGCGAGAAAAAAAAAAGTGGGGCTTTCATCATTTGGGGAAAAAAATGTTCGAAAGCAATGAAAAGTGTTATTATTAGGTCATATGACCAAGCCTTCCATTATTAGAAAAACAAAAGTAAAATGAACCAATGAAAAGTTTTATTAACAAGTCACATGACCTGTTATGCTTACGTTACGCGCTGCGCGCCGCGCCCTGGATCGCTTCCGGGAAGCTGCGCCTTGCACACCGGAGCACTTCCGGGTGCGCTAACGCGGCGCGTCATATGACGCATTACGCGACAACGCAGGTCCAGAATATAGTCAAAATGTCTCCACCAACCAGCGGTCGGAACACAACCCCTTTCAGCAGTCCAAAAAGTTCTGTTAAATGACAACAGAAGGGACAGGCAACAAGAACCATCAGTCAAAGAGGGGAGGGCAAGTTCTTCTCTACCGGGTCACGTTGGGGCTCCACCGGAACTGATCGAATTGGTAGTCTACAGTGTTTCTGGATGTTTCAGACTGAAGCTGGCATCAGCATGAAAGCACCACCATCTCGTGGCTACGTCGTGGCCATTCCGCGAGCAATTATGGCAGTCGCTCCCCACCGGAAGTCTACGGGAGTCGTGGATCCCAGTGACTGTTGTAGGATCTTCAAGGCTGAGGGGACTCTTTTGGGAATGGGGCCCATGCCCTAGCAGTCAAGCGTCCGAGTTCCACGGTTGCCCATAGCCATCTTTAAAACACAAATGTTTTTACCTACCACGTACTTGACATTTTAAAGCTTTTGATATTTGCTATTAAAAAACCATTGAAATTCACTGAAAAAACCATAGGTTATAGACCATATATAGTTAGGAATCAGCATTTACAAAACCTTGAAAATTCACTGAAAAAACCATGGTTTATAGACCATATATAGTTAGGAATTAGCATTTACAAAACCTTATTTTACTCACACAAAACCATTGAAATTTCATATATAGTTAGTTGCACTAACTATATATCGCGCACCCGCAATCCACTGCTGATCGATAGATAGATATATAGATATATATATAGATATATATAGATATATTACCTACTGGCGGTCGGCAGTAGGTATTTATAGTTAGGATTTTTTTCAATGTTAAATCTGAAAATTCTATTTGGAATAACTTT
Source organism: Lissotriton vulgaris (assembly GCF_964263255.1). NCBI lineage: Eukaryota > Metazoa > Chordata > Amphibia > Caudata > Salamandridae > Lissotriton > Lissotriton vulgaris. The sequence goes on from NC_141693.1 coordinate 1,104,808,783, forward strand.
GGCGCCGGTTGACGAATCTGACTGAAAATTTCCTCAAAATGGCCTCGCGGCGTTCCGGTCCTTCCCTGAAAGTTTGGGGGGGATTCGTCAAGCGGGGGCAGAGATAAAAGGGGGGTCCCAAAACGCATTTTCCCCATGTTAATTTCCATAGGGCGTCGATTTCACTTTTAGCCCGAACGGCTGAATGGATTTCCACCAAATTTGGCAAAATTGTAGGGACTGGTAGCCCGATGTGCCTTTGCTATGTCTCAAGATATGTGCTCCAGTGGATTTTGAGTAATTTAGGTTCAAAAAAATATATAGATCTATAGCAGCGCCCCGATACGCGCCCCGGGGAGCGCTCCGGGCGCGCCACGCGAGGTGCGCACGGAAAGCTGATTGGCTCTCGGGTGTCTGTAAACATTCGAAACAGTCCGGAGCGGCAGCCATCTTGTGTCTCGGTCAAATCGAGACACAAGAGGTGGCTAAAACAAAGGGGGAAATGACCATAAGGCGTCAGGGATAGACCCCCTTTGACCCCCTAGGTTTGATGTGGGGGCTATAAAAGGGCCCCGCGGGGCATTTACATTTTTTTTCGTTTTGCGCGGGGGGAGCGCTCGGTGCGCTCCCCGGTGCGCGTACCGGGGAGCGTACTATGAGGAAAAAAGAATGACCGTTTTTAAAAAAGGAATCCTTTTTTAGAAATTGGAGGTAGTTCTAAAAACGTTTTTTTTTTTCTTTTTGTTTTAAATTTGTTTTGTTTTTTGAACATTTTGTACTTTTTTTGGCTTTTCAAAACAGTTATATATTTTTTTTGTATTTTTTTAGGGGGAGAAACAAAAAAAGGGAATTGAAACTGGCTCAACTGGAGCAAAAAAACAAAAAACCCAAAAAATTACTTCTTTTTGGGGCACTTGTGATTATCACCTGCAAGGACGATGAGCTGTACGCTTTTTTCACCATAGGCGATAAGCTTGCCACATGCAGAACAAGTGATTCTAAAATCAGCAAATCTTGGCTGAATACAAGGCATCATTTCTGATCCCGATGAAGTGGGTTCGTTTCTTTGGGAGGTGGTCCTTGAAGACTGGGGGAGGTTACTGGCCAGTTCCCTGAGCTCTGCACGAGAATAGTTGTTAGGGTGCTTACGGGTCATATGTCGAATCATGGTATAGTTACCAAAGGAATATTTTTTGTTTGGGTTGCCCCTTGAGAGTTCTTCATTGCAGATTAGGCAAGTTACCTTGGCCGCATTCACTTTTTTCTTGCCCTCTGGGAGTGAAAAAAACTCCCATACAATGTGTGGCTTGGGCTTGCATGGGGTATTTTCTTCAGGCAGCCATCTTCTCCTCCCCTCCTCCTCTTCCTCTTCCTCTTCCTCCTCCTCCTCTTCTTGACCACCAATATAATCTTGAGCTGGTCCTGTTGGTGGTGGTGGTTGGGCAGATGCACCAGCTGCTGCTGCTTCTGAAGCCATTATAAAGATCAAAAAGGTACAGAGATGTACAAACAGGTCTTCCTCAGTCAAAGGACAAAGTCAGAATAAGGAAAAAAGGTGGGGTCTTTCATCATTTGGAAAAAAAACTGTCCTGAACCAATGAGAAGTGTTATTTTCAGGTCACAAGACCAGGGGCTTCATCATTATGAAACCAAAACTGTTATGAACCAATGAAAAGTGTTATTTTCAGGTCACATGACCCGACGCGCTTACGCTACGCGCTCCGGGTCGCGTAGCGTAAGCGCGTCGGATGTTTACGTTGCGCGATCGTATTCGCTCGAGTACTTCCGGGTGCGCTTACGCCGTGCGTATCACGCGGACGCGGCTACGCGATACGTCACGATCATGTTTTCGTTCGCGATATTGGCGCCCACGGGACGCTTTATAGAAGTACGCTTTCCCGGGCTCTCCCCGGGGCGCGCACCGGGAACGCTCCAAAAAAAAGAAACAAAAAAAAAAAGGGATAATTGTAGGGACAGGTAGCCCTATTCTGAAGTGGTTTTTACAAAAATTAACTTTGGAAAAATATGTATTGTGCTACATTGGGCTCTATATATGTTAGAGCCAAAATGTAGCCCAAATGTAGCCCAATGTAGCCCAAAGATGGCCACCAGAGACAAAAAAATACAAATGTAGCCCAAATATCAGCTAGATGTAGCCCAACTGTAGCCCAATGACAGAATGTACCAGAGTGTTCTAAAGAACAACTAGAGCGCTAACAGTCTTATTTATAAAGTGAGACTTATAGTTAGGAATTAGCATTTAAAAAACCTTTGAAATTCACTGAAAAAAACATAGGTTTCAGACCAGTTATAGTTAGGAATTAGCATTTAAAAAACCAATGAAATTCACTGAAAAAACCATAGGTTTCACATCTGTTATAGTTAGCTGGAAATTTTACTGACATAAAACCAATGAAATTCCACGTTATAGTTAGTTGGACTCACTATAACTTGCGCGCCTGCAATGCACTGCTGATGACGTCACATATTACATCACTCATGACATGGTCAGTGACATCACTCATGACATCACTGATGACACCATCCAGTGAATGTGTGTCTTTCTGAAAAATAAATATGTTTTATATATGTATATGTAAAGGTCAATGGAAAAATAAATGTTTAAATAAGTGTCTTAATGTATGTTTTTTTTTCAGGGTTTCCGGGTTTTTTTCAGGGTTTCCTCATGTTGTTGATTCAGGACCTGCTCCTCCCACAAGCCCATATGCAGGCAAGCATAACTCTGGGAGAAGCAGGCCCCCATGGCAACCCCCTTAATTTGCTGGAAGACAGTATTGTCAAAAGTAAAATAGTTGTGTTCCAGACACATTTTGATCATGTCAATCAACATCTTGTTATGTAACGTAAAGCATGCAGGTCTGCGATTTTAGATAATGCTCAACCGCTTTAACCCCATCCCGATGACCAATAGAAGTATAGAGGGACGTGACATCCATAGTAATTAAAATCAATTCATTAGACCAATTACTTTCTTGAATTTTTCTTAGGAAATCCGAGGTGTCCCTGATGTAGGATGGCAATGTGACAACCCATTCTTGTAGAAAATAATCTACATATTTAGATGTGTTTTCAGTTAAGCTGCCAATAGCTGAAATGATGGGGCCACCTGGGGGTTTATGGATATTCTTATGCACCTTGGGAAGAAAGTATATGGAGGGTACGGCAGGGTAATCATTATGCAAGAATCGATGTTCATCATTGTTAATAAGCCCACTGCTATTCCATGCCACCAAATTCCCATAATCCAACCAAGATGATTTCACAATTTGCAAATTGCTGCGTTTATAGCAAGTTACATCATTCAATTGAGCATATGCCTCTTCCATATACATGAGTCGCGGCCAGAGGACAATGTTGCCCCCCTTGTCCGATTGCTTTATCACAAGTTCTTCATTGGCCTGTAATCTTCATCAATTCAATGTAGCACCGTTGTTTACAATTAATTTTGGTGCCAGCATGATTAGTCACCCTGTATAGGTCTTTTAGGTCAGAGGCAACCAGTACATGAAATCGATCTAAGTTATCGTGCATCATTATTGGTTGAAAAACTGATTTTGGTTTAAATGGCGTTCTTATAGTGCTGCCAAAGTCCATTCCTTCCAATCCCAGTGCACCAATAGTCTCATTTTGTTCGCCCTGAAGTTGTCGAAGATCAAAGAAAAGGCCAACATCCACTGCAGAAGTAAAGGTGGACTATTTGCATATTGAGGGGTATTTGTCACTTCTTTTTTAGCCTTTATTTTGTGATGTTTTTGCAATTTCAGTTTTCGGATAAACCGAAAAACATCCATGCGAGTTTCAGAATAATTGAAATAATTGAAATTGCTCTCCGGGCTGAATGAGAGTCCAAGAGACAGTATTTGACATTCAGCCTTGTTGAGGACGACATCAGAGAGATTGATTACAGTATTGGCGGTGTGTTCTAGGTTTACTTCCGATTCCACCTGCCTTTCGTGGCTTTCTTGGGCGGTTTGTTCACGTTTTCGCCTCCTATTGCACCTCCTCCTTGCCCCCCGCTTGGCGTTGGCATGCCTTTTTGATGCGGCTGCTTCTTCCGGGGTCTTAGCGTGTCTCTCCTGTCTTGGCACAGGACGTTCATTTCCTCCGCACGAGACATGATTAAAACCCCATCTTTTGCCACATTTGACGGCCCGCCACCTTCCTCTTCATTTTCGCTACCAGTGGTGATGCTTTGTTCGGAGGTTGAGGTTAAAGAGGGTGTACTGCCCCCCATGGTGCCTGGTTTTCGACGTTGATTAGCCACACCACCTTTGTTCTTTGCAGCTCCGTATCTTCGAGCAAAGGTGAAAACATTACCATTTTGGTAATCCAGTTTATCTCTGTTGAATTTAAAAGCTTTACGTTTTTTATAACGTCCTCATCTTTCTGTAATTTAGTCATCATGTCCTGTCATCTTTTTAATGTTTTCAGTTTCCTCAATCAAAGCAATTTTCACATTCAGTCTGTCCACTTTTGCCTGTAGTTTAAGCCTATCACTGGCTGCATATTTAACCAATATGAACCAAGAACACTCACATCAGCCTTGCCAGGCCAACGGGCCAAGCCGTGAGGGAAACGGCGGTAGCAGGAGCGGGAGCGGGAAACCGGAGCCACCGGACCACACCTCCCAGCAGCCCCTGGGGCGCCAGCGCGCCCGTGACGCGTCAGAAGCGCCAGGAGGCGCCAGCAAAACGCTGACCCCCGCGAGACCTGGGGGAACACCAAGAACACTCACATCAGCCTTGCCAGGCCAACGGGCCAAGCCGTGAGGGAAACGGCGGTAGCAGGAGCGGGAGCGGGAAACCGGAGCCACCGGACCACACCTCCCAGCAGCCCCTGGGGCGCCAGCGCGCCCGTGACGCGTCAGAAGCGCCAGGAGGCGCCAGCAAAACGCTGACCCCCGCGAGACCTGGGGGAACACCAAGAACACTCACATCAGCCTTGCCAGGCCAACGGGCCAAGCCGTGAGGGAAACGGCGGTAGCAGGAGCGGGAGCGGGAAACCGGAGCCACCGGACCACACCTCCCAGCAGCCCCTGGGGCGCCAGCGCGCCCGTGACGCGTCAGAAGCGCCAGGAGGCGCCAGCAAAACGCTGACCCCCGCGAGACCTGGGGGAACACCAAGAACACTCACATCAGCCTTGCCAGGCCAACGGGCCAAGCCGTGAGGGAAACGGCGGTAGCAGGAGCGGGAGCGGGAAACCGGAGCCACCGGACCACACCTCCCAGCAGCCCCTGGGGCGCCAGCGCGCCCGTGACGCGTCAGAAGCGCCAGGAGGCGCCAGCAAAACGCTGACCCCCGCGAGACCTGGGGGAACACCAAGAACACTCACATCAGCCTTGCCAGGCCAACGGGCCAAGCCGTGAGGGAAACGGCGGTAGCAGGAGCGGGAGCGGGAAACCGGAGCCACCGGACCACACCTCCCAGCAGCCCCTGGGGCGCCAGCGCGCCCGTGACGCGTCAGAAGCGCCAGGAGGCGCCAGCAAAACGCTGACCCCCGCGAGACCTGGGGGAACACCAAGAACACTCACATCAGCCTTGCCAGGCCAACGGGCCAAGCCGTGAGGGAAACGGCGGTAGCAGGAGCGGGAGCGGGAAACCGGAGCCACCGGACCACACCTCCCAGCAGCCCCTGGGGCGCCAGCGCGCCCGTGACGCGTCAGAAGCGCCAGGAGGCGCCAGCAAAACGCTGACACCCCACTCGCCCCGCGAGTCGCGCGCGGGAGCGACCGGGAGAAGCCCGGGACAAGGGCGGGCCGTCTGTGGCCGTCCGGGGACTACGAGGGACGGGACGGTCACCCCCCTAACGCCCTACACACAATATGGGTAAGCGGAAACTTCAAACTTCTATCACTGCTGGTGCGGGTAAAACAAAAGTTTCACGGAATGCTACATCCTCCGCTAGTATTATGTCCTATCTAACCACTGCGGTAGGGAAACTGAACCAGGAGATTGCAGCAACTGAACGTGAACTGGGGCTAGATACACCTCTCCTAGATCTTCAGGTGCCCCCTTTGTCTGGGACTCAATCCATACCTCTGGAACCAGCTGTCCAGATCATCACTGCCAAAGACCGGGCTTCATTACCCCCATGTACTGCTATAGCCCCTGTTGATCTGAACTTGTTGGGCGCTGCTGCAAACCACAGTTGTGCTCAATATACGGATCCCCCAGCTATTAAGTGTACCAAAAGGGTTTTTAAGAGAACAAAAAGGAATTCTACGCAGCATGCTGTTACATCCCGTTATATCTCTAGGAGCTTTGAAAAAAGCATAAGGGACATGGTGGAAAAATTGTTTACTGAAAAAATTGAGAGTACCCTTGTTCAAATTGCTAATGATATTGTGGAGACTCTAAAAGAATGTGTTACTGACATTGTGGGGAAATGTGAAAGGTTGAATATGTTATGCCCCAAAGCCCCTGCATGCCCAAACTCCTCTCCCACGGCTAACCCAGCCTCTAATGACCAACATGAAATACCAATGGATGGGATAGGGAGTCTTACCCCAATTGCCCCAATTCTCCCTCCATCTCTACCTGTGCAGTCATATTCAAATCGTGACGCCAACTCGGATGGGACGACCGTTCACCTGGTGAGGTCCCAAGCTGGGGATAAGATGAGTAATGTAGCTGGGAATAGCATAACTCGCCAAGGTGAACAGTCTCAGGTGGAAAGAAGACCTCGGGGGAAACCCCGTACTCACTTACCACCAGAGGCGACTCCCTTCGTGGCGGTTCTGGTAAACATTCCACACTTGAACCCAGGGGAGGAGGAGTCCCAACGTTCCCTGATAGCAAATGTAAAAGCATGGTGTGATGAAAATTGCACAGGGGCAAGGGATATATCTACCCATATCACTATGGGAAGACGGGTTGATTGGCTGGGGTATACAGCAAAAAACCTTCCAGGCGATTGTATCATTGTAAATTTTAACAGCCCAAATGAGGCCGCTCGCCTTTTTTGGGATGCAACGGATGTTAAGGTGGGAAGGATCCGAGCTGTACCACTTGGTTACTTTTATCCCCCGCCACCTACCCCCAAACCAGCCCTAGTCAAGGTACAGCAGCACGGCTCTAGTAGAGGGAGCTCTGGCCTCTCACCATGGGCGTTGCAAACAACTATCTTTACTCCTAGTCATACTGATTCTATCAGACCTACAAACCGAGCTGCTTTAACACTAACAAATAGATTTACTGCCTTGTCTCATCTAGATGAGAACGATTGACTGGCTGGTTGTGTTACTGTCAAAGACCAGACTCAATCTATTTCCGCTACTGATAGGGTAGGTGGGGAGACCGTCAAGATCGCAAGTTGGAATATTGCTGGTCTCCGTGCCAAGGGAGATGACGCAATATGGTTGGAACAACTACGGGGCTATGAGGTGGTGGCCCTCCAGGAGACCTGGGATAGAGATTGTAACTTCTGGCTGGATGGTTATACCTCTTATTTTAAAGCTGCCCAAAGCTCCAGTTCAGGAAGGAATCGAGGTGGGCTCATGTTTCTTATCTCCGTTAAACACAGGGGAGTTGCGAAGATTGTAAGCACCACATCCCACAATCTCTTAGCCTGTGAAATAACCTTACCTAATAACGTTAAGATACTCTATGTGAATTTCTATAATGCACCCCAGGGTACGCACTGTAATGAAAATATTAACGTTCTAGCAAAATTTTTAACTACATATAAGCAAAGCCAAATCACTTTTTTTCATTTAATTGTGCTTGGGGATTTTAACATACATTTGTGCCAGCAAAATTGTCAGTACAGGGCCTACTCAGATATGGATTATCTCCCTCAATCTCATTTTGAGCACTCTATAAAGGGGGTTGCGTTAGAAGAACTACTGTCTGATATTGATTTATCTGAGCCTGAGTTTATTGACCCAAATGAACGGGTAGCCACTTATAGCGCAAGAGACTCAAACTCTGTTATTGACTTTATATTTGTTTCCCCAGGTTTGTTACAAAATGTTATTTTTTATAATGCTGTACAAACTGCTTTTAGCGACCATAACCCGGTAGTTATGGAACTAAGTAATCAAAATTTGGCGATACTTGCTATAATTGCAAAGTCCACCCCCCATACGGATTTATCTGTGCAAGATCAGGGGAGGCGGGTTAAGTGGGGCAAAATTATCCCAGAGGATTTTTTCTGTGAACTTACTGAGAAGGTGGGAGATGAAATCAACACCTGTCTGGACCCTCTTAGGTTTGGAGGTGACATTATTACCTCTTTCGATAATATCTGTAAACAAGTAAGCTTGATGCTAACATCTAACATGAAACATAAGGAGCAAAAACTGCATGGGTGGTTTGATGCTAATTGCTCAAAGGCCCACAGAGCTTTATTGATAGCATTAAAAAAGTTACCCAGGGACACCGAATTGGTGGCTAGACTAAGGAAAAATTATAAATCTGTTGTAGAGACACGTAAGAAAGAGATAAAGAATAATGCTTGGGACTCACTCTATGACAGGGCCACCCTGAAGGATAGTTCCAAATTCTGGGGAATTATTAATACTCCCTTGTTCAGCGAGAATGATAACTCTCCGATGGAATTAAATATATCTGAAAAAGACTGGCTGCTTCACTTCGAAAAAATATATGGGAGTAATCTCCAGATAGACCCATTTGTACCATCATTAAATGAACACCCAGGGTCACCTTTGCGGTTCACCATTAAGGAAGTCCTGAAGGCTATTGAAGATACAACTGCCCATAAGGCCCCGGGCCCAGATGGGGTCCCTGCAGACATGTATAAATCCAACCCCTCAATATGGTCAATCACCCTTACAAATATTTTTAATAGAGCCAGCATAGATAAAAATAGACTGCCTAAGACCTGGTCACGGTCTATAATAGTCCCCATCTTCAAGAAGGGCCAGAGGGGGGATGCAAGATGTTATAGGCCGATATCATTGTTGGATTCGTCCTTTAAAATATTAGGGAAAGTGATCTTAAATAAGATTGTATCATGGGAAGCAAATAATGACATCTTGTGCGATGCACAGTATGGTTTCAGATCTGGTAGAGGCACTGAGGACCAGTGCCTCAATTTACAACTAATAGTCAGCAAATACACGGTGGCTGCAGAGGGGTCAATCTATTTAGCGTTTATGGACTTGTCCACAGCTTTTGACCTAGTGAATAGGTCAAAGCTGTGGACTATGCTCCTGGATATGGGCCTAGACCAGGCATTGGTGTACTTCATGGCTGATCTGCATAGGGACCTGAAAGCGGCTATACGCATGTCACAAGATGGGAAGTGCACGGCTGACTTTAAATCCGGGAGGGGAGTACGTCAGGGGTGTATCTTGGCCCCAATATTATTTTCCTTATACATTAATGCATTAAGTGTAAATTTGGCGGCGGCATCTGCAGACGTCCCATGTATGGGGGGTACTAAATTACCAGTATTATTATATGCTGATGATACGGTGCTGTTGTCAAGGACTCCCATAGGTTTGCAACGCCTTTTAAACTCCTTTGGGACTTTTATGCAAAACCTGGAACTTGTAATTAATGTGGAGAAATCGCATGTGATGTTTGTGGGGAAAGGGAGGAATAATACCAAGACGCTCTTGTGCAATGGCTCAGTAATATCAAAAGTAAAAATTTTCACATATCTGGGTGTAGTGTTTGATGACTTGGGCAGCTGGGCCCCCCAAGTGGCAAATAAAAGAGCAGCAGTGAAAAAGTCATCGGCTGCAATACTTGGTTTCGCAAAAAGATTGGGTGGGAAGCCTCCTGAGGCCATTTTGGCGATTTACAGAGCCAAAACTATGGCCATAGCCAGGTATGGGGCAGCAATCTGGGGTTATAAAGACCTAACTTTGATCCAGAGAGAGGAAAACAAATTTTTGCGAGCTCTCCTAGGCCTTCCCCAATCCACTTCCTCATTTGCGGTCCATGTAGAGCTGGGCATGGGCTATATTGCGGACATGCTAAACATGGCACCGCTTTTGTTATGGATCAGGACATGGCTTAACCCCAAACTAACACTGAACCATAAAATTATTAAGGACTGTCTGGGGCGGGATAGAGTGGCTGATATTAAGTGGTTGGCACACATCAAAACATCTACCGCACTCCTGGGTCGCCCGGAATTATACCTACACCCGGAAAATTTGAACAAAGATGACATAAACTGGGTAAAACAGAATTTCATTAGGTCCCGTGAAATGGAGCGTGAGTCGATTGAAATTTCTAAACCGACAGTAAGATCACATTTTTTGTTGATCAGTTCAATGTCAATGCAACCATATCTGACTGTTGTCACACGTCCTTACCACCGTTGGTTGCTAACCAAATTTAGATTCAATCAGGCACATTTTCTGTTGGGTAAATATGAAAATTGGTGCACGCCAATGGAAAATGCTCCATGTGAATGCGATAATTTTTCCGACCAGGATTTGTCACATTTTATCTTTTTTTGCCCTTTCTTCTCGGAAGGTAGGATAAAGTACATCAAGCCTCTGTTAAGGGAAATGGGGTTTTTACAGGTGAAACCTGCATTGTTGTTCCTACAATTAATGGAAAATCACCGAGTGATGTTTTGTGTAGCCAATTTTTTAATTGCTTCTATTCGTGCTAGACGGAAGAGATCTCATATGAGTCTAGATGGAGCTAATGTAAATGTATGTCCATACCCGGTAGTATGACTTGATTTTTAAGCTTTGATCCATCTTTCATATATTTTTAAAAACGGGCTCATGGATTATTTAAAGACAACAATGTAACCCCTGTGCGCTAGGTCATTTTATATGTACTGTTAATGTATTTTAAAATGTACAGTATTTTTAAAGTTTTGTATGATGTTTTTATGTATCTGTATAGCATACTTTTATGATTTTTATTTAATCGAATAAAGTGATTTTTGACTTGACTTGACTAACCAATATGAGTAGTAGTCTACTGGCCCAACATTTCCGGGTCCGGATTTTCATAGCTCGGGGCCCGAGTTATCCTCAAGCCCCTGGGGACCCTGGCGACCTCCAAGTACCGAGTAAGCGACTTCTCCTCCCACCATTTCGCTTGCTCGGCACGCATCAGTTTTTCCAAGCGTCTGAATAGATCTCTTGCGCCTGAGTTCACTTGGGGTACAGGGTCCTGCTGCACCACCATTGCTGACCCCCCCCAGCCGGGGAGTCATCAAATATATCGACCGCAGTCTCCTCTCGGCTTCGTAACGCCTCCACGGCCATGATGCAATTTGTATTCGGGCAATGCAAAAATTAAAGCAGTGAAGCGTTTCAACAGTATTGTTGCTCCTCACTAGGCACTCTCCTTACTGGACTATCCGACGATCTTCTACCTTGTTAGTTATCTTCTGGTTGCTCGGATTCACACTCCGGCCACCTCGATTCCGGTCTCCCAGGCAAGAGTAATTTTACGGTGTCCAGGGGCTTCTGTGCGACTCGCTCCACACCAGAGCAAAGTGAATACGTCTCGCCAAGACGAGACCAGCTGCTTCAGATGCCGCAACGCCCATATATATGTGTGTGTGTGTGTATGTATGTATATATGTATATATATATATATATGTGTGTGTGTGTGTATATATATATGTATATATGTATATATGTATATATGTATATATGTATGTATATATATATGTATATATAACATTTGGAAAAGCGTCAGCTACGATATGCACAGCATAATGACATGATACTTGAGTTTGTGGAATTCTGTCTATCCAATAATATCTTCCTATTTGAGGAGCAATTCTTTAGACAGACCTCTGGCACGGCGATGGGCCTACTTTGCCCCCAGCTATGCGAACTTGTTCGTTGGCTGGTGGGAGGAGCAGGTGCCCAGGACGTGCCAGGGACGAGAAAGTGCGAGAGTGGTCCAGTGGCATCGGTATAGTGATGACCTTTTCATTGTGTGGCAGGGAACGGTGGATATGGCTCATTGGTATATCGATGTCCTGAATAATAACTAGTATGGCCTACACTTCTCAGGTACCATAAGCCCAGGTACTGTTGATTATTTGGATCTTAGATTGTTTATCGACAATGGTTGCTTTCAGACCGCTCTTTTTCGGAAACCCACAGCTGGGAATTCGAACCTGAGTGCCAATAGTAACCATCCTCCCAAACTGGTTCAAAGCATTCCCTATGGAGAGCTCTTGAGACTCCGTAGGAATAGCTCTAGAGATCAGGACTTCGAGGAGGCTGCCTCGGAGTGCATCAGCAGATTTAAGATGAGGGGCTATAACCCTGGTTCCCTGGAGAAAACTCTTAGCAGGGTAAGACAGATACAGAGATCTGAACTTCTGTTAGATAAACCGAAAGACAAATCTAAGGTGAAAAGTGGGACATTTCGGATGATTATTCCCTACTCTACAGAAGCCAACCATCTTAGGAAAATGCTGCGTAAAAACTGGCATATCCTACAGACAGACCCGATTATCAAGGATGACATGCCAGCATATCTCCTGGTTACATTTAGGAAAGCTAGGTCTCTAAGAGACATGCTGGTTAAGAGTCACCTTGAAAAAGTTACACCACGAACAGGGACGCTTAGGGAGATGAGGGGCTTCTTCTCTTGCAGTAAATGCAAGGCCTGTGCTGGAGTAAACAGGTGCTGTTCTACAACTTGCTAGATACAGGGAAACCTAAAACCATAGACAAATTCATGACATGTAGCACCTCCTATGCGCTCTACTGTTTAGTTTGCCCATGCGGTCTGCGATACATAGGCAGCACAATACACCAGCTTAAAAGTAGGATCTTGGAACACCTGAGGGCCATAGACCAGGCCAATCCAGCCTATCCAGTCGCTAGGCATTTCGCAGAATTTCATCAGCGAAGCAAACTGCAATATTTTGGCCTGGACTTTGTCCTGAATAATATCAAAGGGGGCGAAAGATTGCGAAGGCTACGCCACCTAGAGTCTAGGTACATTATAGACCTTATGTCTAAGTCCCCTAGAGGTTTGAACAGCGGGGAGGAATTGGCAGTGCATCTAGGCAAGCAGTAGGCTGAGTCCTGGAGAGGAGGGATAGCAAATTGACCGTATATACTTGTACACTACAGTATATAGTCATAGATGGTACATCCAGTAAACATGGGCACAAATGAGATCAATACTACTGTATATATATGAGTGAACTGTGTATATATTTGTACATGAGTGAGAGAACTTCTAGATACACTATTGAACACTGTGCATGCTGTATGTATTGTATATATTATATATTCCCGATATGCATTAGTTGGGAGTATGTGTGTGTATATAGTAGGTACTCTGTTTGCAGGGTATGGATTAGTAGGGTTTGCAGGGTCCTGAACCAATGTAAAGTGTTATTTTCAGGTCACATGACCAGGGCTTTCATCATTTGGAAACCAAAACTGTCCTGAACCAATAAAAAGTGTTATTTTTAGGTCACATGACCCGACGCGCTTACGCTACGCGCCCCGGGGCGGGACACGTAAGCGCGTCGGATGCTTACGTTGCGCGATCGTATGCGCTCGAGTGCTTCCGGGTTTACGCCGTGCGTATCAAGCGGATGCAGCCACTCGATATGTCACAATGATGTTTTAGTTCGCGGCAATAGCGCTAATGGGACGCTCACCGGTACGCGCCCTGGGGCTCGACGTAAGAATGCGCTTACCGGTGCGCTTACCGGGACGCGCACCGGAAGCGCTCCATGGCAAATTCTTTTTTTTTTTTATTTTTTTTAAAAACCATGAACAATATACATAAAATAAATAGTATTACATAAATATACAATATAGGATTAATTATAAAAAATATTACATTTCATAGCTATAGAAATTTGCTGTTAAAAAAACCTTTGAAATTCACTGAAAAAACCATAGGTTTGACACCAGTTATAGTTAGCTGGAAATTTTACTGACATAAAACCATTGAAATTCCCACGTTATAGTTAGTTGGACTCACTATAACTTGCGCGCCTGCAATGCACTGCTGATGACGTCACATATTACATCACTCATGACATCACATCCTTTCAGTGTAATGTAACC